>NC_090924.1:449810762-454810762 GCF_040938575.1 Ambystoma mexicanum | reverse complement strand
AATGATAATAATACATTCCGATTAGAATTCTGAAACTTAAGGAGATCGGGACACACACTTCACAGCACAACATTCCTCTGTCAGTTAGGCAATTGGAAATGCAAAAAAATATTGGTTTGAAGAGCAGGAATTTGGAGAGAAAGCATGCAAACTTTTTCTCGAAAACCGGGAAACAACGCAAATTGGGGGCACCAATTCCAGAAAAGCACCACTGCAAATAAAAATAAAAATGCTTAATCTGTGCTATGTAAATCTGTGCTATGTATTACAGAATATACCTGCCCACATAAAGTCTAGGCAACTTTTTTCTCAAGAAAGGAGAGATGTTTAAATTGCCAGGAATGAGTATAAGCAACAATGGCATGTACTAGTAACTAACATTGGGAACCTTCAGCCAGGAAGCTAGAACCATTTTTTTGCTACCAATGCGGCCATTATGATGTCCTTTGCGATTCTGAATTATGTAGCTGCTCTTCCTGCAGTACATTTAATCCGACAGTACAGGTGCTTAGCAGGGCCTAAACACATGAATGCAAATGTACCCTAGCCAGGCTTTTCCACTCCAGGCCTCAAGGATGTAGTGTAGACCAAACATGCATTTAATATAATATCAATGGGCTTATTAGGAGGTGGTTTGCAATTGTTTTAACAAGGCGGCACTGACAAAACTTATTTGGTATAGTGCTGCATTATTTTAATCTGACACTACCAGCACTTCTCAGAAAGAGCAGGGACCCGAAACAGGGGGATACCCGCACTTTTCTTTCAGTTTGAAGCCGTGGGGTGAAACTATATCAACTACAGGCTTGTCCGTGAATGCACCTTCCCCAGCAGCCGGGCTCCATATTAGGTTTCAGGCCCTGGCTTCAGTTCGCTATAAACACTGGAGGAGCGAGCAGGACGTCACCAATACAGAGAGCTCCTTTATGGGGCGCGTGCTTGGGCCGGTCACCTTCATGCTGTCCGCGGCCACCGGCCGCCGCTCCTTCCTTCAGGTAAGGCCTTCTCGCTGCTTCTTCTCCCTGCTACCGGGAGCCAGGTATCTACTGCTGGGGATTTGTCTATTTGCGCTGCCATAGGACTCGAAATGTGCAACGTGACAGGGTGCGTAATACAGAACTCTGTCCAAATTTAAAACGCTGCCACTTGTTATTCAGACGAGACCACAACCGAGGCTGCTAGAGCCCCTCCCGGCAAACTCGCAGGAAGAGGATACATGCAACATGTGTCCTGTTTAATATTTATAAAGAGACATCTTTGCTCACATGAGCCCACAATGTAGGGACACTCCCTCTCCATTACTTGTAGCAGGTGTGCTATAGTGTGTATTTGGCGAATTCTTCGCTGTATAATTACTGTGTGCCATACGTTCTGCCCTGTCCATGCAACATGTCTGCTAGTCGCTGTATCCCATGTGTGGTTGTCTCTATTCTGTTTTACCTGCACTGTACCTCATTTTTGTGTTGTGCGTTTTCTTGCATATATTTCTGCATCACCATGAAGTAAGTGTTTGTTACTAGCATATAGAAAGAAAACAAAAATATAGGTTACAAAGAATAACACACACGATAAGTCTGGGACAGAGAAAGAGCAGGATTTCACTTCAGTGTCTCACTCACCATCGTCCCGAGCCTCGGAAGCCAACAGCACGCTTTGCTGTCTGTTGCTGCTGCTGGCTTGTTCTGAAGGTGAGGAGGAGGCTGCAAGCTGCGCAGCAGTGCACTGCGCACTCCAGCCCAGTGGGCTTGCATGTGGGTATTCCCTGGGAGTGGGGGAGGGGTATGCACAAGCAAGAGTTGTTCTCAACAACTCTTGCTCGTGGTCCTGCGTCGTTCTCCTCCCCCTCCCCCACTGTTTTTGTTTAGAGACAGAATCTTCATGGGAGCCGAAACCACGGCCCCTGCCTGCTTCACAGATCACAGTGTCAAGATTCAGGAACAGGGGCCGGAGCTGCATACACACACAAAAAAAAAGAAATAAAAAAAAAACACACACAAGCACTTCTGGGTGCACCCTCCAGGGCCACCAGGATGGGGGGCCCGGGGCACGTGCCCCATTTGCCCCCCCATAGAGACGTCCCTGAGGTTACGGACAAGGTAATAATATCAAGAGGAACGAAACAGGGATGCCCCCTTTCACCGTTACTGTACGCACTGTTCTTGGAACCTCTCCTAATAATAATTCGGGAGTCCATACACATTAAAGGGATAGATATGGCTGGTCAGCAACATAAAGTAATTGCGTACGCGGATGATATGCTAATAACCCTAGAGGACCCCAAATTCACTCTTTCAGCCGCGGTTAGGGAATTAGAAAACTATGGGGCCATCTCAGGCCTAAAGATTAATAGAAAAAAATCAGAGATCCTAATCCTGGCAGGGGACAGACCAAACATAGAAAGGGAAGCAAAGATACAGGACCTTAAGATCGTAGAAAAAGGTATAAAATATCTGGGAATAAAAGTTCCTCAAAAAATTGAGCAATTCTATGGGGAAAACTACCCGCCGCTAATCACAAACATTCGAAGGGAATTAGGCAGATGGAATCCACTACAGATATCCTGGTGGGGCAGAATACAATCAGTCAAGATGACTGTCCTCCCAAGGGTTCTATACTATTTTCAGGCTCTCCCAGTGGGTGTCCCCGACACGTTCTTCAAAACCCTAACAAAATTGGTATCATCCTTTGTATGGAAAGGGAAAACGCCCAGGATAGCTAGGATGGTCCTCACAGCCCCAACCAGAGAAGGGGGGATGGCACTCCACCATTTAAAAAAATTCTATCAGGCGGCACAGATTAAATTTCTGAAGGAGTGGGTGGGGGAGAATCCGCAGCAGATATGGGCCAAACAAGACAGAGCAGTAGCAAGAACCCCACTGGTAGAACTTCTTTGGAAACAGAGGCAGCACAGACATGAGAACTTAGGGATAAGCGAAATAATGAGGACCACGCTGAAAGCATGGGATAGCCAAACACAAAAAGGTATAATGACCACGGCGCTGGGACCCTTTACACCTATCTGCAGACATCCACAATTTCCTCCTGGGATGGAACAAGGGGCTTATGACAGCTGGGAGGAGGTGGGCATAACCAAAATTGGCGAGATGTTCGCAGGCAAGGAAATTAGATCACTAGAATCCTGCTTTACAGGCTCAAATATCCCCAAAGGTGATAGATATAGATATGAGCAGCTAAAACACTGGCTAAACTCCCCGACAATCACAGAGGCAGCAACCAGGGATCTCACAGCATTTGAGACATACATCATCTCCAACACGGGGGAGAAAAAGTGGGTGTCAACTCTGTATAAATACATAAACTCACAAGGAGAAGACATTAAATGGTCATATCGAATAAAGTGGGGCAGAACGCTGGGGGGGGGGGAACCAACGGATAGACAGTGGGAGGACCTATGGAAGCAGATCCCCAAGATGACCCGCTCGACACAAACCAGGGAGATGTGGGTCAAAATTATGACACAGTGGCACTATACTCCGGAGAGGCTCCATTCAATGTACCCAAACACGTCAAATCAATGCTGGAGAGGATGTGACGAAGTGGGAACATGGAGACATATATGGTGGGACTGTAAAGGTATTAAACCCTTTTGGGAAGAAGTTAGAAGTGAAATGAGCAAAGTATTCCCGGATGTGGGGGAGCTTGAGGAGGAAGTGTGGCTCTGTGGAATCAGAGATGATATAGCAAGGCTATACAGTAAATCTCAATGGAGGAGCTTTATGGGACTTCTCATTGCGGCATGGACCACTATAGCTCAGAATTGGAAGAATAAGAATACCCCACTGACCTATACTTGGCTACAGAAAGTATGGGCCCACATTACAATGGAGAAAATCACCCACAAAATTCAAGGAACTGGAGACAAATTCGGAAAGGAATGGGAAGGGACCTTGCAATACATCCAGTCAGACTTTATGGATCAGTGGTGCCCCCATAATATCAAAGTTTCAGACATCTTCAACGCATAATTGGAACCAGGGACAATATGATTTCATCCGACCAGAGGGGAGGGAGGGGGGAGGGCGAAGGGAATGTTATAAAGTTCAATACTATGTTTCTTGTGTTATTTATGGAAACTAATAAATACAAGTTTAAAAAAAAAAGTTTCTATACGTTAAACATTCGACAATGCCCACCATTTATTTCCTTCCGAAGGTGCATAAAAATCTAAAGAAACCTCCAGGGAGACCCATTGTGACACTTACCGGATCACTCCTAGAGAACATGTCCAAATGTGTGGATGAAGTCCTGTTTACTTTTGTCCCATCTCTACCCTCATATCTCAGAGACACGTCAGACTTTTTATCTAAAGTTGATGACATTCCATGGGAACCTTCATATTTGTTGGTGACAATGGATGTCGTGCCATTGTACACGTCAATACAACCTACTTTTGGCATGCAGGCATGTGAGTTCTTCTTGAACACCAGATCTCTGAATTTCCTCCAGCACACCAAAATGATCATGGGCATGATAGAACTATGTCTCAAGAACAACATTTTTTTGATCAACAATGAGTTTTTTTGGCAAATACAGAGTACCTTTGCACCCTCTTTTGCGAAGTTATCGATGGGCTATAGGGAGAAATTCATCGTTTGGACAGAGGAAAATTAGATCTTCACTGAAAGGATTGTTTTATGGCTGTGTTACATAGACAATTTGTTTATTATCTGGAATGGCAGTATGAACAACTGGTTGGAATTTGTGAAACATCTTATAAACAACAACTGTAATCTTAAATTTACAGAACAACACAGTACTAATTCTATTGTTTTCCTAGATGTGAATGTCAAACTAATAGCGCAAAAAGTGTTATGTGAATTGCACAGAAAAACTATGTGCGTGAATGTCTAATTACATGCCACCAGCAGACATCCTAAAAACCTCATTTGGAGTTTTCCTTATGGGGAATTCACAAGGATACGAAGAATATGCACCAACATAATTGATTACGATTCTGCCAGCAAAATTACAGCAATGGCATTCCATCAGCAACAATATCCAAAACAAATTATTGAGAGAGCCTATCTTAAAGCACTGGCTCTTGATAGACAAATGTTGCTCCACCAACAAGCAATGACAGCTAATCCGGACATAGATGAGAGTGCCATTAGAGTCATTTTGACATTTGGAAGCCATGCACCGATAATAAAACGGATTGTAAACAGATATTGGAAATTGTTGAAAATAGACAAAGATCTGGGGAAGATCCCTAAGCTGCACACAGATGTAACCGTAAAAGTACCTCCATCAAAGACACTTTGGTAAACAGTTTTATGACACCGGATACAACAGGACTTAACATTCAGTGGTTGACCAAAAGTGGTGAAGGTTTTTTCAGTGCAGGCACTGGAAAATCTGCAAACATGCATGCAACTGCAGTACCTATTCCCACCCTATTGTGGGTAATTTGATCAACATAAAAGGCAAAATTACTTGTGAATTTGAATATGTTGTGTATGTTTTGGAATGTCCGTGTTTGAATTGGAAGCACAAAGTGTAAATTAAAAGAACAAGTTACTTACCAACTGTAACGTTCTTTCGACTGGATGTTCCTCCCACGTATTTTAGGATATTCGTATCCTGCCAGCATCGCTGCTTCGGAAAAAAAAATTCTCGGCAGAGGGTGCTGTGCACGAGGTTGTGGCGTCGATGTCCCTCGACAGGCTATGTACCGTGTCAACGTCACCATCAGTATAAATAGCTCATGCCGTGCCCGTTGGCTTCAGTTCTGTTTTTTCGAGGAAATATTCGAGGAACACCCAGGCGTGCCTGATGACTGAAAGACCCTTTGTGTGGGAGAAGTGTAACTAACGTAAACTGTATTGCGGGTTAGGATGGGAGGGGTGATGAGGAATACGTGGGAGCAACATCCAGTCGAAAGAACGTTACAGTTGTTAAGTAACTTGTTCTTCGAATGGACTGTGTCCTCCCACATATTCCTCATTTTATGATAGACTCCCATAGCAGTGGTAATTTTGGAGGTGGGAGTACTAGTTATTCTTCTCAAGGACGGAATGGAGTACCGCTTTGGCAAATAAAAGTTCATTAGAAGAAGAGGCATCTAAACAATAATGCTTGATGAAGGTATGCATTGATGCCCATGTTGCAGCTGAACAAATATCTGCTGCAGGGACTCCCCTCTTCAGAGCCGCAGAAGTAGCCATCCCCCTAGTGGAATGGGCTCAAAGCCGGTGGGTCCTTTAGATATAGTCTGTTTTGTCACTGCTAATCCCAATTTATGACCTGTATAACCTAAATAAATTGGTCATCTTGACGTAATTTTGACATTCTTGAAATGTAAAAACTGAGAGCCCTTTTGAGGTCCAGTCTATGCAGTCTTTCCTCTTCTTTGCCCAAATGAGGAGGAGGATAGAATGTTGGTAATAAGATTTTTTGTGACAAATGTATGTCAGAAACGACTTTTGGTAAGAAAGAGGATTTAACCTTTAGAACCACTTTGTCCTTGTAAAAAGTAGTTTATGGAGGTTTACATGAGAGAGCCTGTAGTTCACTTACCCTGTGGGCTGATGTTAGGGCCACAAGAAGGACAGTCTTTAATGTTAGAAGCCTCAAGGGACAGGAGTGCAGAGGCTCGAACGGTATACAAGTTAGAAACTTAAGTACTAGATTTAAATCGCAAGTTGGGACATGAAAGGGGACTGGAGGGTACACATTAGTAAGCCGTTTCAGGAATTGAATTATTAATGGAATTTTGAAGTAAGAAACCTCTTCCGAGGAGCGTTTGAAAATGGACAGCGCAGCTAGGTATCCTTTAATTGTTCCGATCTGGAGCCCCAGATTGGCTAGATGCAATAGGAAAAAGAGCACCATTGGGGTGCCACATTGAAAAGGGTCCACATCCTTATCTTTGCACCAGTTACTGAACTTGTTCCAACAACACCGGTACAAAGATTTTGTTGCTGGCCTTCTGGCCGAAAGCAAAATCTCCATTACATCATATGGAAGATCCCAATCCTTGTATCTCAACCTCTCAGAAACCATGCATGAAGATTTAGTGTTTTAACCCTGGAGGGAGAACCCGACATTCCTCTTGCGAGAGAACATCCTCTCTTTGCGGAAGACGTATTGGAGGGCAGATTGACATGTCCAGAAAATCCGGGTGCCACGTCCTCCTGGTCCAATCCGAGGCAATTAGGATCATGGTTTTCATGAACTTTCTCAACCTCCTGATTACTTCAGGAATCACGGGGACTGGACGAAACGCGTACAGAAGTAGAAACTTCCAGTCCACCGCAAACGTGTCTCCTAGAGCTCCTCTCGGAGGAAATTCCCTTCAGCAGTACTGTTCGCACTACCGGTTGACCGTGGTCGCGAACAGATCCACTTGAGGGGTTCCCCAAAGGTCGAAGATCTCCAGAAGGACTTCCTGAGCTAGCTCCCTTGTGGGAGACTGTGCTCTGCCTGCTCAGAGTGTCTGCCGCCGTGTTCTGCTATCTGGCTAGATGAACTGCCAATAGAGAGATACCCTCTCATATTGCCCAGAAACAGAGCAGCATTGCCTCTCTGCACAGTGGTAGTGATCCTACGCCTCCTCTATTGTTGAGGTAGTACATGGCCACCATGTTGTCTGTCATTATCAGGACATTCTTTTCCTGGACAGAGGGCAGGATTGCCCTCAGCTCCAATAGGTTGATGTGTAGTTTGGACTCCGATGGAGATCAACAACCGCTGATTGTCAGATCGTTGGTGTGGGCTCCCCACCCCACGAGTGAGGCGACCGTTACTACGGCTATCTCCGGCCATGGTTCCCTTGAGGATGTTGTCGTTGCAAGCCCACCATAGTAGATCCTATGCAGGATGCCATGAGGCCGAGCAACCTCAGAAAATTGAATGCAGGCAGATGCTGGGCATTCTGGAACTTTGTTACCATCTGCAGAATGTGGAGAGCTCTCACCTCGGGAGGCAAGGCTTTGCCCGGGGAAGTATCCAAGACTGCTCCGATAAACTGGAGCTCTTGGGATGGTATCATGTGAGACTTCTTGAAATTGAGGGAGAAGCCCAGTTTGTGAAGGAAGTGACAGGTGATCGACAGATGTTCCTGAGCTTGTTCGGGAGAACGCGCTCTGATCAACCAATCGTCCAGGTAGGGGTATATGTGAATCCCCCCTCTACTGAGACAGGCTGCCACAACTGCCATCAGTTTGGTGAAAACCCTCGGGGCGGAGGTCAGCCCGAATGGCAGAACTCAAAAATGAAAGTGAGAACTGCCATCCGCGAACCTCAGGTACTTTCAGTGCTTGGGATGGATTTGCACATGAAAGTAAGCATCCTGAAGGTCCAATGATACCAACCAGTCTTGGAGTTGGAGAGCCTGAAGGATCTGAGAAAGGGCTACCATTTTGAACTTGTCCTTCCTGAGGAACTTGTTCAATTTTCTTAAGTCCAAGATGGGTCTCAATCCTCCGTCCTTCTTTGGAATGAGAAAGTAAGGGGAGTACCAACCCTTGTTCCTCTCCGCTACAGGTACCTGTTCTATTGCACCTTTCTCTAGCAAAGTTAAAATTTCCTGCAACAGGAGCGGATCTGGAATTTTGACAGAGTTGGTTCCCGGTGGATGGTCCTGAGGCCTTTTTAGGAAGGGAAGGCAGTAAACTTGAGCTACTGTCTCCAGTGCCCAAGCATCTGAAGTAATGCCCGGCCATTCTTTCAGATGCTGAGAGATTCTGCCTCCCACCGGGGTTTTGTGTGATAAGGCCTCAGAGTGATTTGGAGGCGGCAGCAGGAGCGGCTGAGGGCAAAGATGCCATTCCTGAGGCTAGTTTTGCAATTTTTCCTCGTCCACCATGAGCGACATTTCTCTTGCCTCTTTAAATGGCCTGTCCTCTTCTTCTACCAAAAGAGGAATAGTACCGAAAAGAATGACCTCTCCAGGAAGATGAGCCTGAATAGGGTTCCTGAGGCTGTCGCATGGAGGCGCTAAGAGATTTAGCCGCCGCTTTTGAGGTCTGTAGTTTTTCTAAGCTTTCATCAGCTTTACTACCAAACAGCCTCAAGCCATCAAAAGGCATGTTGAGTAGTCTGGCCTGCACATCTGGTGCAAACCCTGACTTCTTCAACCACGCAAATCTGTGTACACTGTGCTTGCAGCCATGGATCTGCTGATACTATCAGCTGTATGCAGTCCAGACTGGAGACATTCCGCCATTGCCTCCTTTCCGTTTTTGACAATATTCAGGAAGCCTTCCCTTTCCTCACCTTCCGGAATATGTTCAGCTGCCGCCGAAATGCAGTCCCACACGGTATGGGTGAACCTGGCCAGGGTACAGGTGACATTATAAGAATATGGGAGTGGATTCGAAGCTAGGTATCCGTGCGCTAGTGATCACTGATTAGATTATGGTCGAATGGACTGAGGAATGATAGAAATAAGATTGGTGTAAGCAGCAATCACTCTAATCCCGCCAACCAATCCACCCTGGTTGGTACTAATAGAGAAAATTGATGAGAATTGGGATGGTAATGCGCTCTACACCATTATAGTAATGCAAAACAGGAGTATACATATATATATTTAATTAAATCAGACAGCCGACACGTGTTTCGACACACATGTCATCTTCAAGGCGCGCACAATTATATTCAAGGAAAATCTGGAGACTCCAGAAGCATCAGAAATACAATTACAGTGAGTAATGTATCCCTTCGGAGGCTTGTGGAATCTGCTTAGATCACATGCTGGGCATAGATTAGCGAGCAGTGGAAGAAGGAGGTGGGATGTGAGAAGGTTCCTGACCGAATTTATGTCTTAGAACCGCTTGTCCCACTTGTGTATCTGTCTTGGAATGAGTGTCAATGCAGTAGTGCCGAGTGAAAGTATGTATAGAGCTCCATGTAGCTGCTTTATAAATACTGTCAAAGGGGACATTTGCAATGAAAGCCAGAGTGGCTACAGTACCTCTTGTGGAGTGGGCCATTGGCGTAAAAGGCAGTATTTTATTTGAAAGGGAATAGAATAGTTGGATACATCTGACTATCCACCTAGAGATGGCATAGAAATGCAGTCACCTTCTCTGCCTGGCACTATGGAGACAAACAATGTATCTGTTTTTCTTAGCCGTCTGGTCTTGTCTACGTAGTAGAGGACCGCTCTCCTCACATCTAGTGTGTGAAGTTTTACCTCAGCTGAGCTGTTGGGTTCTTGGAAGAAATCCGGTAGCTCAACTGACTAGTTTACATGAAATTTGGAGATGAATTTAGAACCTAGGGTGAGTACGTAAAACCAGCTTGTTTTTGTGTACAACAAAAGAAAGGATCCTGCACTGACAATGCCTGAATTTCACTAACCCTTCTTATGGAAGTGACAGCCACCAAGAATGCAGTTTTATAAGTCAGGTGTTTGAGACTAGTCTTGTGCATAGGCTCCAAAGGGGGTCCCATAAGCTTAGCAAGTACCACATTGAGATCCGAACCTCGCAGCGGGTGATAAATTGGAGGGTGGAGTCTCTTTACTCCTTCCATAAATGCCTAGATGACCGGTACTTTCCACCATGAGACCTTATTATGAGAGGTTGTGTAGGCTGCAGCCGCCAGGTGGACATTTAGGGAGTTGAATACTAACCCCTCATCTAGCAAATGGAGCATATAAGTTAGAATGTGGGATGGAGTACATTCTATGGGGTTGATATGTTTGGACTGGCACCAAATAACAAATATTCACAAATTGACAGTGCCTAGTGTTTGGTTTCCCTGATTCTTTCAAGATGTCCATGCATCTCTGTGGCAGGTTGAGATGTCTGAGATCTATGACCTCCGCAGCCATGCTGCCAAGTTCATTGAGTGTGGCTGCGTGTGCACTGTTAGTCCCTCGTGTTGAGTGAGTAGGTTGTACTGGAACGGAAGTTCGATGGGATCGCACATCGCCAGTTTGCACAGATGTGGATACCATGGTTGTCTTGCTCACATAGAAGCAACTAGGATAAGTGTCATCGGGTCCTTGTGTATCTTGTTCACACCCTTCCTCATGAGAGGTGTTGGGGGGGAAAAGTGTAAGCAAATTTCCCTGATCAGTTCATCCATAGGGTGTTCCCCTTGGAGCCTGGCTGGGGGAACCTGGACCCGAAGTCTGGGCATTGACTGTTTTCGCTTGTGGCGAATAAGTCTTTAGTGGGGAAACCCCATTGAGAGAAGAGGTGTTTTACAACTCCTTCGTGTAGACGCCACTCACGTTCCTCTGGTAGGGGATCTCTGCTCAATGAGTCTGCTAGAGAGTTGAGTTCCCCTGGAACATGTTGTGTCGACAGGAACATCTTCTGTTTGAGTGCCCATTTCATTTGCTGCACAAGTTTGGACAGATTTGGAGAACGTGTACCCCCCTGTTTGTTGATAAAAAACATTGCTGTAGTGCTGTTGGTTAGGATCTGCACAGATAGGTATGCTAAATGGGGTTCGAAATACCTGAAGGGCCTTGAATACTGCCAGAAGTTCAAGCAGATTGATGTGATTCTGAGCTCCAGTGCAAGATCACAGACCCTGAGGTGTGTGGTGAAGGTAGTGAGCCCTCCACCCCGCTAGTGAGACGCCCGTTGTGACAACCGCCTGTACCTCTGGATCATAGAAAGGTTTTCCTTTCATTAGATTTTCTCTTGTCCACCAGCAAAGATTTTGTACAAGTGTTGGCGAAACGACCACTAGATCGTCCCACTGACCACTTGCCTGAGACCACTGTTTCGCCAACCACTCCTGCATGGGTCGGATGCGCAGGCGCGCCTGAGGAACCAGGTAAATGCAAGATGCCATCATGCCTAGTAAACTCATAGCTTTGAGCACCCTTATCTGGCGGCCAGCCTGATAATGTGGTAATTGCAAATGTTGTGCTGTTTCCTCTGATGAAAAGACCAACCCTCTCCTGTGTTTAAGACAGCTCCTAGGAACTGTTTTGAAGTGCTTGGCACTAGGCTTGACTTTTGAAAGAGAAGGTTGATTGTTCTCTGAATGTTTTGTCTGTAAATTAGGGGGGATTCCCCTGTAATCAGCCAGTCGTCCAGGGAAGGGTACACTGAGATTGCCTCCCTGTGCAGGTGCGCTGCCACCACCACCAGCACCTTTGTGAACACCCTTGGAGCAGAGGCTATTCCGAAGGGCAGCACCTTGAATTGGTAGTGCTGGGTCGCTATCTTGAAACTCAAGAATCTTCTGTGCGCTGGGAACATTGAAATATGAAAATAGGCATCTTTCATATCCAGTGTTGCCATGTAATCCCCCTTTTTTAGTAGACAGATTACCTCTTGTTGCGTAGTCATGCAGAACTTTTGTGGCTTGACATACTTGTTTGCAGTGCGCAAATCTAATACTGGGCGCATTGTTAGATCTTTCTTTGGCACAAGGAAGAAAGTTGAATAAATACCACTGTTTACCTGGTTGGCCGGGACAACTTCGATAGCGTCCTTTAATAGAAGTGTGGCTATCTCTTTGAGAAGGTTACGCTGGTGTTCTTCTGAGTAGATCTTCTGTCGTGGGGGGTGGTCATGGATACGTTGGAGAAGTTCTATACAGTATCCGCCTGCTACTGTGGACAGCACCCATCTGTCTGAGGTGATTCCCTCCCATGCGTGGGTGAAGCTGGAAATGCGTCCTTTTACTGGAGAAGCATGGGAGGGCACCTGAAGCGGAATGTCACTGCTTCTGAGATGGTGTGCCACCTCAAGCAGGGACTCTCTCCCGACCACGACCTCTGTGTTGTCCTCTAGGATAGCCCTTGATTATTTCCCCAGGAGGAACCCTGTCCTTGACTGTAGCTGGATCCTCATTGAGGGTTTTGGCTGCGATGACTGCAAAAATTGCCATTACCCCTCTGCCAGGAAGGCTTGTTGGTGAGTTGAAAGAGTTGCGGGATATTTTCTGGTGTGGTATAACCTTTTATGCCTAGCAACCTTTTCCCATTTTCACTTTCAAACGTGTAGCAATGGTGTGAGATATTGTTGGAGGAGCCAAAAATCCCCACCTCCGTGGTTCAAACATGTGATTTTGTGTTCTCACACAAGAAAAAATGCGCCACACTGTATTACGTTTTCACAAACTTGTATTTACAAATTAAGCAAGTTCACATGGATGCCCCTGAAAAGTGTTGACACATGTTTCGGCTTCACACTAAGCCTTTTTCAAAACAGCATCCCCATTTCTTTAAAATTGCCAGCGACATCATATTCAACATATTCAAATAGCATGAGTTCAAAAATAATCAAGACAGAAAAATAGGACGGGGAGAGGGATCGGATCGGAAGGGTGAAGAAAGCGGAAAAACAAAGAAAAAGAAACAAACAAAGAAAAGAAAATCCCCTATATGAATGAATGAATAATACATGTGATTCATTATTTCACATAAAAGTATGCACATTGTGTCAGGTTAGCTAAATCTCAAACCTTATTGGGGTAATTCATAGATTTCAGCGCAGAATCAGCGCACGCGAACAGCGCAGAGAGTGAGCGTGTGCTAGCGTTCGCCAGCCGTGTGCGCTAAACAGCATTCTGGCGCACCGCGTATTCATTGATTTACCAGGTCATTTTGAGCCCTGGCACAGCGAACATCCTGCAGCGCCAGTTATGCCACCAAGAACGCCCCTTGCGCAAGTAAAAGCCATTGAAATCCCCAATATGGTGCTAAGGGCCGCTAAGTTTGGACCAGCTTACAGGGCCGCTACACTGTAATCGCGTGAAAATACTACACATACCCCACTCACGGCAGCCAAAACGCGTGAAAATGAACTCGCGCAGCCCCTCCGAATATGCGTACCCTGCTCGCGCCAGGCCCATCGCGTGTAAAACTCCCTGCGCACCCCTCGGAATACGCGTACCCCGTTCGCGGCAGCGAAATCGCGTGTAAAACTCCCTGCGCACCCCTCCGAATATGTGTACCCCGCTTGCGTCAGGTAAATTGCATGGCAAAAGTCCCCCCTGTGGTGTGGGCTGCCTGTGGGGCATGCCCAGGGGTGATGGGCTGCCTGCGGGGCATGCCCAGGGTGGATGGGCTGCCTGCGGGGCATAGGGAGGTTGAATGGGCTGCCTGCGGGGTATGCCCAGGGTGCATGGGCTGCCTGCGGGGCATGCCCAAGGTGGATGGGCTGCCTGCAGGGCATGCCCAGGGTGGATAGGCTGCCTGCGGGGCATGCCCAGGGTGGATGGGCTGCATGCGGGGCATGGGGAGGTTGAATGGGCTGCCTGCGGGGCATGGCCAGGGTGGATGGGCTGCCTGCAGGTATTCCGGGGGTGGGCGGGGAGTTTTTCATGCGATAGTCCTGTCGCGAGCGGGGTACGTGTATTGCGGGGGTGCGCGGGGAGTTTTACACATGATTACGCTGGCGTGAGCGGGGTACGTGTATTCTGGAGGTGCGCGGGGAGTTTTACACGTGATTACGCTGGTGCGAGCGGGCTACATGTATTCTGGGGGTGCGTGGGGACTTTTACACATGATAGGCCTGGCGCGAGCAGGGTAGGTGTATTCCGAGGGTGCGCAGGGAGATTTACATGCGATTACACTGGTGCGAGCAGGGTATGTGTATTCCGAGGGTGCGTGGGGAGTTTTACACGCGATAGGCCTGGCGCGAGCGGGGTACGTGTATTCCGGGGGTGTGCAGGGAGTTTTACATGTGATTACGCTGGCGCGAGCGGGGTACCATTATTCCGGGGGTGCACAGGGAGTTTTACACGCGATTACGCTGGCACAAGCAGTACGTATATTCCAGGGGTGCGCGGGGAGTTTTACACGCGATTACGCAGGCGCGAGCGGGGTACGTGTATTCTGGGGGTGCGCAGGGAGTTTTACATGTGATTTGCCAGTGTGTGCCCTCCCGGGTGTGCCCCCCTCCCCATGCCCCGCAGGCAGCCCATCACCCCAGTCCATGCCCCACAGGCAGGCCACATGGCACCATGCACCGAGGAGCACCGAAACATGTCCCCCCACCATCCCCATTCACGGGCACCTGCCAACAGGCCCCGACTCATGTACCCCCAACCCACCAACCACCCCCGGCATTGACGGGCACCTGCCAGCAGGCCCGACTCATGCCCCCCCCATTGACAGGCACCGGCCAGCAGGCCCTGACACATGGCCCACCAAACAACATGACCTAACAAAACAGACACATGGCCCTAATGCC
Source organism: Ambystoma mexicanum (assembly GCF_040938575.1). Classification (NCBI taxonomy): domain Eukaryota; kingdom Metazoa; phylum Chordata; class Amphibia; order Caudata; family Ambystomatidae; genus Ambystoma; species Ambystoma mexicanum. The sequence goes on along the minus strand of NC_090924.1, from coordinate 454,795,628 downwards.
AACCCAAATCCCCCTTGCCCCCCAGTACAAGCATGCAACCATCCACAGCATCCACTCCCAAATTACCCATGCCATGACAGTCTTAAAAGAACCACCATGCCCATGCATGAATGCACAATACAGCCACACAGTGGCAACGCATGACTGAGGCAATGTTCATTGAGACATGCACAAAACCAATGATAGTACACAACACCAATCATGAAGTTAGAATACATTTATTAAAAACATAATGAAATTACATAAAGAAAATCAAACTTGAAAATCAATAAATAATGACAGATATTACCAAAAATTACAGAAAATCCAATGAAAAACAAAAATCCACGGCATGAAAAAAGAAAAGTGGTCCATCGCCAATGTCAATATGAAAAAAATAATAACAAAAAAAAAAATGAAACCATTGATCCATGGAAAAAGTCAAAAAAGAAAGTATGTGCAAGTGTTTAACTATATGCAATCCAAGTCCAAAGGGTCCATGATCCCCAAAACAAATGAAACCTACCAAAAAGTCCTAGGAATAAAAAACTATATACATGAAGTGGAGCAAAGTCCACTAACTCCAAAAAAAAGAAAAAACAAAGGAAACCTATCACTAAAGAACTATGTACAAAGGTGGCAGGCAAGTCCAACGGCTCACTTGTTGATGTTCCGGGCCAGGGCATCATCGAACTCCACGTGGATGTGCCGGAGGCAGGCCTCTTCCCTGGCCTTGTAGTCTCGCAGGGATGCAGTCATGGCGTCCTCCAACTCCCTGTGAGTTGCCTCGAGGCACTCAGCCCGCTTCAATGCCCTGCGCATGGAGTTCTCCACCCTGACCATAGTGAGCCGTGCCTCCTCCGCCCACCGCCGCTCCGCATCTATCCGCTAGCCCAACCGCTGCCATACGGAAGACGCTGCTCCCAATCCACAGTCCTCCTGCCCTCCGACCGATTCCTGCCCCTGTGATGTTGAAGGCCCCGAGCCATCATCACTCTCACCCTGAGCCTGCTGCTGCCGGGCATGTGCCCTGCTTGTCGATGCCTGCACGTCCTCCTCTTGCTGGGGTCCAGTTGTTGGGGTGGCGACCCCTGCTGGACCTCCGACTCCCGACTGTGGCAGGGATGTGTCCTCCACCAGCCTGGCCGCTGGGTCAGGGGCAGCTCCACAGGGTGCCCAGGTGATACTTGGGCAGGAAGATGGCACGGAAGACGACTGGCGCATAGGGAGTTCAGCTGAGGAGGGGTCGCTAGGAGATCCAGCACACGGAGGAACCCACCCTTGGTGACCTGTCCTAGTAGGCCGACGCGGTCAATGAGGTATTCGAAATGACATGCATTGTCCTCACGAGAACCCTGCACGTCATCCCGAATACCACGTTGACGCAACGCCATCCCAACTAGGACAGGCTCAACACGGTCACGGATTGCCACGTCCGCAGGGAGAGGAAGGCCAGTTGATGTGTGCACATCCATGCTGGTGCCGGATGATGCAGTCACAGGATCGGGGACAGGATTACACACAGGCACCTCCGCGGCGGCCTGTGCTGCCTCCTGTTCCTGCTCCTGGACTGCACCTCTAGCACCAGTGGAATCCCCCCCTCCAGGCCCCGTGCATGGGCCTTCCACGGCCTCCTCCTCAACCGAACCCCCCACCAACCTGATGACTCCGTGCCATCTTCCTCCATAGGCCCCTGTGGGAGACCCTACTGCTGCCGAGGAGTCCACTTCCAACCTCCGCCTCTTGGACCTCCCCTCGGCAGCTGTGGCCATGGACGCGGCACCATACTCCTCACTCCCTGAAAAGATGACAACGTGGGAGGAGAGCTGGGCCTTGCGTCTCCGGCTGGCGGTGGGATCCCTGCCTCTGTGCTCCACAGCACTTTCTCCGCCCTCTTCATCAGTCTACACTGCAGACAGGGAGAGACAGAACACAGGCATCATGGCACTGTACAATGGTTGGATACACACGTGACAGTTGCACATGAGTGGCAGTGTCAAACTTCACAGATGGCATCAGACTCTCCAACACTCATATCATTTGAACCCACACACATGCACAAATTGACAGGAATCATGCAGCAGGCAGCAGCATCCATAAACACACACCAGCATGAACATCCGAAGGTTGGCAGGACGATACAAGCAACATGGGGAGTGCCGAACACATGCACACACGCCAACAGACAGACAAGCATCTGTACATCTCCACTTCCAGTCACAGTGCAATCATAGGCAACTATGTCACATCTGCCAATCGGGTTCATACATGTCCATGTCACATGCATCCATGGCGTATCACAGTCACACACATGTCAAACACACACACGCACATGTATGCCGTGCACGTACATGAAGGTGGAACCAGCATCCATGTGTCACACCCAAACCATGCCGTAGTACATACACAGAAATGCTAACATGTGTGCGTCCCACATGCAGTTGTGCATCATGCTTTGTAACACATACACCATTGATGTGCATCACACATGACTGGACTCACATGCAGCACGGTCATGTCCCTGCATATGTCCAAGCTGCACACTCCTGGCACACCTCAACATGCATTGCGCCCAATAAGTACGCATAGACACTTACCGCTCGACTCCGGACCGCTCTGCTTCTCGAGGATCTGGCGGTGAAGCACTGGGTTAATGCGTTTCAGGACCCTCATGTCGTCAGTGGTAAGGTGGACCCGGCGCCTCACTGCACCCGCTTCCAAGAGGCGCCGGGCCTTCCTGAGGGTCCTGGACTGAAGTCTTCCCAGCCCTTCCAGACATGTCGCGTGCTGCCACCTCCTCCACGTTGATGGCAGCCACGATGTCCTTCCAGATCCTCTCACGTCCATCCTTGTTGGCGCGTCTTCTTCCGTAGAGGGCATCATAATGCACCAGGACTTGCTCCACCAGGATACTAACTTCTGCGGCACTGAAGCTGGTAGCCCTCTGCCTCTCTGGCTGGGGGTCGCCATTGGTCTCTGATGGTGTTTCCCCCGACATGGCAACCCCCAGAGGCAGGTGTGGGTGGGCAACTGGGTCCTGGTGCTGGGCTGTGGAGCGATGGAACTTCAGTCGGGAGTCTTCTGTTCCAGCAGGGGTGGTCACAGCAACTGGACCCCTGCAGATGGCTGACGTGCAGGCACCAAATAGCAGGGCATGTGGCCAGCAGGCAGGCAGGCAGCAGCAGCAGATGGCTGGTGGGAGTCTGCTTGGGTTCTGGGGGTCAGGAAAATGGCCTTCTGGGCAGGAGCGTGGTCTTCCGTGTGTTGTTGCGTGGCCAGCTTGATACGGAGTGATTTTGCATGTGAAAAAACAGCACATCAGCGTGTAATTCGAGGAAAGGCCCTTAGCGCGTAAGCACGTAAGTGACGTAGCACACATGGGCGTTTCTGTGGGTAGGGTTAAAAGGTACGCGTAGGACGCCTTTTTTGTACGTCCTTTTTGTGGAGAGCGAGCAGGTGATTCTTGTACTTCTTGTCGGTTCACACACGATTACTTCACAACGGTTGCAGTTCGTACTTCTTGTTTACTCAGACAGCGTTCCATTCTTCTTTTGGTGGGGGTGTTGCCAACACGCACACATGTGTCTTTTTCATGTTCTTTTTCCAGCAGACGGTGAGTTGCGCACGTATTGTTCCACTGTGGTTGCCCCCATGTGTCGCGTACCCCTTCAGAGGTCATTGTAGCCTGTGTGTACCACGCGTACGCTTATTTTTGTGTTTCTGGGTTCCACAGCATAGTGCGGTTCCTTTATTCCACGCACATGGGCTACCAGGGGTCGCGTGCACGTTAAAGCTTGTAGTTCACAAACCCATCTTATTGAAGTGATTTGTGTATGTTAGGTGTTTGAGGCTGGATTTGTGAATAGGCTCAAAGGGTGGACCCATGGGCTTCGAGAGTACAACATTAAGATCCTAACCTGGAGGCGGGTTGGAAATGGGGGGTAAAGTCTCTTTACTTCCTCCATGAAAGCCTTAACAAAAGGGACTTTCCACCAGGACACCTTGTTTTGTGAGGTGGTGTACACGGACAGAGCCGCTAGGTGAACCTTGATGGACTTAAATACTAGGCCAGAGACCAGTAAGTGGAGCATGTAGTGAAGAATGTGTGATGGGATACATTCAATAGAGTTTACATCTTTTATCCATACACCTTTGAGGTCATCTTAAGTGTCCAAAGTCTACGACTTCAGGAGCAAGCTCCCAGGTTCATAGACTCAGGATGTGGCTGGAATGTTGTCCCCCTGTGCTGGGATAGCATGTTGTAGGGCTACGGGAGTTTGACTGGTTCGCACATCGCCAGTTTGAGCAGAGGCGGTAACCAGGGTTGTCACGCCCACATAGAAGCAACCAGGATTAGAGTAGCTTGTTCTTGATTCATCTTGTGCACTATCTTGCTCAGCAGTTGTGTTGGTGGAAAAGCGTAAGCAAATTTCCCTGACCAGCTCATTCACAGGGCGTTCCCCTCGAGTTTGGCAGTGACCCTTAAATCTGGCGGTCGCGCTATTACCGCCGGATTTAAGGGTCCGCCAAATCAGGGCTTCGGCGGATTTCTCCCCAGCTCTGAGCTAGGGGGAAATCCGGCAAAAATGTGCGCTTTTACCGCCAGTGGGAAATCCGCCGGGGGTAAGAGCGCAAAAATTCCCCATTGAGCCTCAATGGGGAATGGGGCATTCCTGAATGGGCTCAGTGGGGAATGGGAAATTCCATTACCGCCAAACCCATGATCTGGCTCTAATAGCGCTGGGGGGTTTGGCGGTAGGGCTAATACCGCTGGCGGTAATACCGCCGGCATTACCGCCCAACTCGTGATGAGGCCCATTGTCTAGAATTCCTCTGCTGAGTTGCCACTTGTGTTCCTTGGGTAGAGGATTTCTGCTTAGAGAGTTTGCCAGAGAACTGAGTTCCCCTGGAACGTGTTGAGACAATAGGAAAATGTTCCGCTTTAGTGTCCACTTCCACAGTTTTTGGGATATTCTGGACAGACTTGGAGAGTGTGTGCCTCCTGGCTTGTTTATGTAGAAAATGGAAGTGGTGCTGTCTGTGAGCGCTTGCACCGTTTGGTCTGTTAGATGCAGCTGGAAAGCTTGCAGGGTTTCGAGTACCGGTATTAGTTCTAAATGGTTGATATGGTTCTGGGCTGTGATCTGTGTCCACAGCCCGTGCGCTGTGTGGTGAAGGTAATGGGATGCCCATCCGGAGAGTGAGGCGTCTATTGTAAGTATCGCTTGGACTGGAGGATTGTGAAAGGATTTCCCTTTTAACAGATTTTCCTTTGGCCACCAGCGAAGTGCTTGTACTAGGGTTAGCGAAACAACCACTAGATCGTCCCACTGACCACTTGCCTGAGACCATTGTTTTGCTAACCACTCCTGCATTGGGCGTGTGCACAACTGTGCGTGAGGAACTAGATAAATGCATGAAGCCATCATCCCGAGCAGGCACATTGCTTTGCATACGGTTATTTGGTGACCGGCCAAATAATGAGGTATTTGCAGCAGTATGTGTTGAACTCTTTAGTTTGAGGGGAAGACTAAGCCCTCTCTTGTCTTTATTATAGCTCCTAGAAACTTCTTGGTTTGGCTTGGAATGAGGCTTGATTTTTTCTCGTTGATTGAAAACCCCAATTGGAACAGAAGGTTGATTGTTCTTTGGGTATTCTGCTTGCCAATATAAGGTCATTCCCCTGTTATCAGCCAGTCGTCCAGATAAGAGTACACTGGAATTGATTCTCTGTGTAAGTGCGCCGCCACTATCGCCATTACCTTGGTGAATACCTTTGGAGCTGAGGCTATGCCGAAGGGGAGCACCTTGAATTGGTAGTGTTGATTCGCTATTTTGAAACGCAGGAATTTTCTGTGGGCTGGGAAAATTGAAATATGAAAGTATGTATCTTTCATATCCAATGTTGCCATGCAGTCCCCTTGTTTTAGCAGTGGGATTACTTATTTTAGCGTTGTCATGCAGAACCTTTGTGACTTTACATATGTGTCTAGGACAGGGCGCAATGTAAGGTCTTTCTTTGGCACAAGGAAGTACGTTGAATAGATCCCCTTGTTTACCTGGTTTGCCGGGATGATCTCTAGAGCATCCTTTTCCATTAGTGCTTTGACCTCTTCCAGCAGAATGTGTTGCTCCTCCTGCGTTGTTAGTCTCTGTCTTGGCAGGTGGTTGGATGGTCTCTGTATGCGTTCTAAGCAATAGCCTCCCACCACGGTGGGAAGTACCCACTTGTCTGACGTGATCCCCTCCCATGCGTGGGTAAATTGACAAATGCAACCTCCTACTGGACCTGCAGCGGGTGGTCATTGCTTTGGTGGGGTGGAGCATCTGGTTGAGGAGGCTCTGCCTCTACTCCTAGACCTTCTGTGCCCCCTTTGAACATTTTGCTGGGAAGGCTGCCCCTGCGAGGAACCCCAAGATGAAGTTTGTCCACCCTGACCGAAAGGTTTGTTAGTAAGCTCTCCCAGGGACTTAATGGTGCTGTACTCTTCTTTAGCACTTTTCAGTGCGTCCTGGACTGCTTTCCCAAACAAGTCATCGGGTTCGATTGGCATATTAAGTAGGATGGATTGAGTCTCCAGGTTTAAGCCGGATTGTCTTTGCCATGCATGGCGCTTGTTAGGAAAGATTTCTTAATTGTGGGTAGTTTTCCTTCCATGTGGCAACCCCTAAACCTTTTGCTGTTGCTTTCACCATGATCTAGACTTTGCCAGAGAAGTGCAGCCTTCTGCCGCACTCCTCTGGGCTTTCGCTCCATTCTTACGGGGAAACTGACATGCCCTTAAGACAGTCAGTACCGGGAAACGCTGTTTTCCGTAGTTTCTTTATCATGTTGTGGCTTTCGTGCAACATGACACAAGAGGGCACTGTAAGCTAAGTTACTGCTCTCTTGGGTCCCTAGCCTTCTACAGGCCCTAGATACTCTTTTTGGATTGTAACTGATCGGTGAAAATGAATCACGGACGGGAATGGTGGCAGCGATCGTTTCTTGTGTTTTGAGCTCCTTTTGGCGTTTTAAGCGCGTTTCTCGCGCTTAGCCCAAAATGGTGGCCTGGCTCCCAAAATGGCCAGTCCATGAGGCTCCTTTGTCCTGTCCGCTGACCTTCCCCAGGTCGAGCCGACCCAGGGCCTTCCTTTTTTGTGCATGTACTTTCCCGCAAAACACAGATGCTTTCGCGGGCTTCTACAGGCCTTGTGTGTGCCTCCAGGATGTGGGCTGGGATGTCTGGTCCCAATACACATCCTGGGTGCCAGAGAGTCTAGGGTGGTGTGAATGCCTGGGACCACCGTGGTCCGTGATAGGTCCACGTATGGTGTGAGTGTTGATGAGCGGATCTCCCATTGGGTCCCCTCCGTTTTGGCACGAAGGGAACCGTGGATAAGAGGGGGCTGGAAACGCCACTACCATGTCGATCTCCTGAGTTCTCACGAACGAAGGAATACAGGAGCCAAGTATCCTGCAACCACGAGGCTGAACCGAGGAATCGCTGGTGACACGCTGAAGGACTACTCCTCTGCACTGCTGTCGCCCTGTGAAACCCTTTCTACCTCTGATCGAACCAGAAGGCCTGTACTGGTACTTCGACCCTTGGAATAGCAGGGACAGCTATTCTCGGCATCTTCACCATATCCTGCACGTAAGCCTTCGGAAGTGTCTCTGGGCCATCCAGCAGACTGACCAGCCTACCCAGGAGTCTTGCTCTGTAACCGCCGCCAGGTTGTGTTGTATTTCTAGTCCTTGTCACTCTCACACGATTCGTACACTTGGCGTTCCCAGGTCTGAAGTGAGTAGTGTACATTTGGCTGAGATACACACAGCCGCTTTGTTGCCCTGCTGTGGTAACAAACTGTGCGGGTTCACTTTGTTTGGGACATCTTTAACTCAACTCTGCTGCTGCAGAATGTACACGACGACAAGACGTCCCCTGCTCCCCTGAATCTGCCAGCACTGAAACTGACACGGAGAAGCCTGGGTCTGCTTGCATCGGGGACCGGTGAGTAGCATAGCTAGGAACTGGTCGCCCTCCTGCAGGAGCCCATAGCTTTTCCCCGCTGTGTCAAAACAGCACGCCTTTCTGTACTCGCGCTCTGCTTCTGCCCACAGTGGAGGCTGCGCTTGAGTCGCGTAACTCTGTTCTTCTTCATTTGTGCACCAAACTGAACAGCCTGATTCCCTCGAAGAGACTCCCCTTTTTGCCCATTGGCACCAGCGTGTGCAGGTACTTTTGAGCACAAGGCTCCACTCTTCGTAGGGCTTGGACTTCCTTTTAGTTAGGTGTCTCTGAAGGCAGACTGGGTCTAATCATTATTTCGCACTGCCTGTTTTCCTCCCCTTCTAGGTGGACTACACATTTCGTGCATCTAACGCTTTAGACTCGTTTGTATTTGTATATATATTGTATTGGTTTGGTATGTGTTGGTTTACTAGAGTTGTATTGTGATTTCTCGCTACGGTCATTGTTTTAAAGGCCTTGGAATAAATGTGTATACATTTTAAATATAACACCTGTTTGGAGTAGTTTGTAAGTGTCCTTGCTTTGTGTGCTCATTGCGGGCTTTCAGTCACCCTCACCCCTCTTGAGACCTAGTCTTGACCGCCGCCAGGACAGAGTATAGAAATCCGTCTTAACAGCGCTTACTGAGAGTACCCTGTGCTACTATATGGCCTGCATTATCTGGTGCGTCCAGATTATTTTTTAGGATGTAGTTGGCCACCTACTTACCCTCAGGCACTGTTTTTAAAAGCTGTGTTTTAAGGGGCTCTGGGATGGAGTCGATTTGTTGTATGATCTCGTCCCATTTATGGCAGTTGTAACTTGCCAAGAGCATGGTGTTATTAGCTATTCTTACTTGGTATGCAGCCGAGCAAGCTACTTTCATTCCCAGTGTATATATCTTTTTGCTCTCTTTGTCGGCAGGTGCTTCAGCAGAGGCTAAGGGCATGCCCGCCATCTTTCTTGTGGTAGTTATGACGAGAGAGTCAGGATTTAATTGAACCCTGTTGTATAATGGGTCGGAGGGGGCTGACCTGAACATCTTTTCAATTTGGGGGTTAACTGCCCTTATAAGGTTGGAGGTGAGTAGAGAAGGTTGAATGCACCTCTGGATGGACTGCAGGAGTGGTAAAAACGGAGCTGCAGACCTCTTATTCCCAAGGATGTCTTCTACAAAATCTTTGTCCACTTGTGCTTCTTGGGTATTGATCTTGAAATGTTCGGCAGCCTTTGGGAGGAACTCATTTTACTGCAGCTGATTATCCACCGTAGAGTCAGCCACGGGTTGGCCAAGATGGTCCAGAGATTATATGATGTAGACGTCATTGTCATCATAATACTGGTCTGTGTCATATAGGTCTCCTTGGTCTGCTAGTGAACCAGGATCTTGAGAGCCTGAAGTGTCAATGTAATAGAGATCTCTCCCCTGGCGATTCCCTTACTGTGGCTACTATCTATCGGCCACCTGGTCAGATCTCCTCCTTCCTCTCTGAATGGGAGGACCTCTCCTCCTCACTCCTGGCCTCAACCAACCAACCTCCTTCTTGGGGACTTCAACATCCACCTGGATGCCTCCTGTCCTTCCTCTGTACTCTTTCGTGACCTCTGAGACTCTCTCTCACTCACTATTCTCCCTTCTGGCCCGACTCACTCTGCAGGGCACACTCTGAATGTTCTGATCTCCACAGACCTTCCCCTCTCTGTTCCTCTCTCCACTACTCCCGCCTGGAGTGATCACTGTCTCCTCCCCTCCCACCTCACCCTCTCTACCCATCAGACCAAGCCACTTCCATCACTGCCACCCACCTTCTCGGTCATCCGACCCATGAAGCACGTGTCAGCTGAGGCTTTCGCCGCCACCCTTTCACCCTCCCCCTTTGGCTGACTCTCACCCTGACACAGCCCTCTACATGCTCCACTCTGCTATATCTGATACTCTTGATATCCTTGCCCCTGTCATGAGAATCCGCCTGAAGCCCAAAGCCAAGTGCAACTCCTGGTACGACGCAGACCTCATCACCCTAAAACGCAAGTGCAGGGTGGCTGAGAGGAAATGGAGTGCTTCATGTACAACCTCTGACAAACTGGCCTGTCGCCTGCTCCAAAGGCAATATCGGCTCTCTGTCCTAACCAAAAAGAGAGCTCATATCCATGCACGTGTCTCTGTGGCATCTAACGACTCGGCTGAACTCTTAAAAATCTGCAAGGAACTGGCCAATCCTGCCGCAGTCTCTACCTCTCATGTCCCTTCCCAGGCCCTCTGCACGGCACTGGCTTCTCACTTCATCTCTAAAACTCAGGACACCCTGTCCTCACTTGCCTCCTATCCCTTCATTCCCCCTACTCCCTGCTTTTCCTCTGGCCCTTCTGCAGACAACTCTCCTCCCTTCTTCTCTGCCTTTCCCCTGTTCTCCGCTGACAAGGTTTCTAGACAAGTCCGATCTATGAAAGTCTCATCAAAACAGGTTCACCCGTGTTCTTTCAAAACTATCAAGGACCACATCGACTCCAAGACTCCTGCCCTGGGTGATTTCTGAAATCACTCCTTCGCCACTGGAGTCTTCCCATCCCCCCTGAAGCACTCCCTTGTGCACCCTCTTCTTAAGAAACTCTCTGCCGACCCCTCCTGCCCAGCTAACTATCGCCCAATCTCCATCACTCCCTTCCTGGGCAAGCTCCTGGGGAAACTGGCCACCTCCCACCTTAATCTCCACACTGAATCTGTTGGTTGTCTTCATGACCATCAGCCTGGCTTCAGAGCTGCCAGAAGCACGGAAACTGCTCTCCTGAACATCCGTGAAGACTTGCTCTCCAACTTTGACTCTAACATCCCTTGCGTTCTCATCTTGCTTGATCTCTCTTCTGCCTTTGACACTGTCAACCATGCCATCCCGCTCAACCGTCTCTGGGATAACCTGTGTATCACTGGTCAGGCTCTGGCGTGGCTGACTTCTTTCCTCTCCGACCGACCCTCCCAGGTCCAACTTGGGTCCTTCCTCTGCTATCTTTTTCTCTACCTGTGGTGTCCCACAGGTGTCTAACCTCTCTCCCTGGCTGTTCAACCAATACCTGGCACTCCTTGCCCACAGCATCGCCGCTCTCTGTCCCAATTTTCAGTGCTATGCGGATGACACCCAGCTCATTTTCAGGCTACCCTCGGCCTCCCCTTCTCTTTCCCTCATCTCTGACTGTCTGTCTGCTATCCAGGAGTGGTGTGCCGCCAATGACCTCTGCCTTAATGCCAGTAAGACTGAGATTCTCATCAGCACACCCGCTCCCTCCTTCCCTGTAGCTCTCTGGCCGGCATCTCTTGGCCCTCTTCCTGCTCCAGCCTATAAGGCTAAAAACCTTTGACTCCACACTCTCCTTCTCTCCTCACATCTCTGACGTCTCTAAGAAGTAACACTACCAGCTGCACCTCCTCAGAGGTATTCTTCCTTTGCTCTCCTTCCCCCAGAAACTCACTATCTCCAGAGCTCTGGTTCTCTCTAGGCTGGACTATTGTAACAGCCTCTTTCTAAATCTGCCAGCTTCTACTCTCCGCTCTCTGCAACTTATCCAGAACAGGACTGCCAGACTTGTCCTTGGTCTCAAGGCCAGGGATCGTATCTCTCCAGGAGTAGAATCTCTGCACTGGCTCCCAGTTCAAAACCCTCTGCATCGTTCACAAGGCCTTCTGGGGCCTGGGACCTCAATACCTTCAACTCTCTCTTCCTAAATATCTTCCTTCTCGAAATCTTCGCTCATCCGCCTCCAACTCCCTCAGGGTCAGTCACTTCTCCAAGCAACGAGTTAGTGGTAGATCTTTTTCTTTGGTTGGTGCCTCCCTCTGGAACAGCCTCCCTGCCTCCCTTAAACTTGAGGAGAACCATCTCTGGTTCCGGAAGCACCTCAAAACCTTTCTCTTTGCTTCTGCTTTTTCTCCTCCTCTCCTCGGCTGACCTCCTGGCTGTAACCGGAACTGCACTGGCTACCTGGACACCCTCTGTTTCTCTGGGCCAGGTCTTCCCCCGCCAGCGTCACACACCTGCACTGCCCACCTGCCAACCCCCGCACTTGGGGACTGTTTCTGTATCTCTACAGTTCCCCTTCAAGCCCTTGACACCTGATGCCCGCACTTACCCTTGCACTTGCCACATGCTGGCTGTTTACTTACTTATTGTTATCATCTTTTCCCATGTACTGCACTGTCCCTGCCCCCTTCCCACGCACTTGCGCGATCTGATTGACACCTGGCCTAGTAGGATCATTGTCTGTCCTCCCTTTGTTCCCCTCCCTAACCTCGTCGCGCATTCAAACACTTGTGTATAGGCGCGTTATAAATGCCAAATCATATCATTTCATGTCCTGCGAAGTGCTAGGCTGGGCAGTGTCTAGTCGTAGTCTTTTGGCAGCAGGTTGGTCTTTAGCTGCCTCCCTTTGTGAGGGCCAGTCGAGGTTGGACAGTTGATCACGGTGACGGTCAAAGAAGTCTACAAAGGACGACATTCTTTGCATTATTTTGTTGAATTCTTCAGGGGTTCATTGGGTGGAGCTTGGAAAACCTGTGAGAACAGGGGTAGAGATACCCTCTGGTGTAACGGGTTGCTTATGCTGCATGTCCCTTGAAAGGGTGTCACTAGAGAGAGAGAGGGCTCTTTAGCCTTTAAAATAGGGGATTTAAAGAGTTGGGGCATCAAGGATTTTGAGTTTTTCTACGCCTTGGACTTAAAGAGAGTGTATGGGACATGTTTCTTGATATACTCCCTCATTTTAGAGCTATTGTAAGGGGCGGTGGAAGCATCTTTCGACACACGTTCGCCAGTACCCGAGGGTTTTGCTGGTTTATTCGCAGTGTCGAGAATAGATCATGGCATCTGTTTTGGGGACCTGTCATGTGGCGAACCGATCGCGATGGCCCAGAGGATAGGGATATTGTCTGACCTTCTTTTCGACACTGCGTTTGTTTTAACGGTCGACGAAGTAGCCGGCTGTCGGCGTGTGCTTTGTGGGGCGTGCAAATTGGGTGCCTGAGCAGCCTGGCGTCGTCTCTGTAGCCGAACCGCTGGACTGCCTGATGGAGTCGCAGCACACACACGGGAAACCAGTGGTTCCCGAGCGCCCTTGGCATCACTTCGGACGCTGACGCTACCATCGCTGGAGGTCCTCCACGTCCATAGCGGCTTCGGCCTGCATGGCATGATGGGCTTAGCGCTTAGTCTTCCAGTCCTTTAGTGTCTTGGGCCCAAAAGTTTTGCAAAACCTGCAATGTTTTTCGGTGTGGTTCCTGGGGAGACAAGGGTTACACGCCTTGTGCGAGTCCTTCCAGGGAAACATCCTGTTACAGGAAGGGCAACATTTAAATGGTGTGTTTTCCATAGTACGGAAAGATGGCAGCCCGGCGATGGAAAAGGAAGAAGAGGGAAATAGGCATTCTTTAAAGAAAAGAAGTTATGACCTCCCACACTCTCCCTACTGTGAAGGGCCGAGGCCCCGTTGAGGTCTAAGTAGGCCGCAGTCAAAGTTTGTCGAGAAGCTCCAAGTAGTTGTCGTCGCCGAAGAATATGTCCTTGCAAGCTATTGCCGAAGATCTTATGGTGGTACGGCCGTTGAAAGGATAAAAATAAATCTAACTTTTAAAACATGTATAATCTAAGGAGTTTGCCAGAAAGAAGGAACTTCGCAACTTGTGTCCGACTATGATGGTGGTAAAAAAACAATCTGTGGGACCTCTATGCATGAAGCACCATGGGTACAGTGGATGTCATACTAGGGATAGTATTACTGACACGCCCTGTCGACATCCGTTTTCATGGTTCGAAAACAAATAATGTAATTCTCAGCAAATACCACTAGATTTCGGCCTATGCATAACATGTGATCTAAGCAGATCCACAAACCACAGAAATATATATATATATATATATATATATATATATATATATATATATATATATATATATATGTATATATATATATATGGATAGTGTGACAGGAATGTCAGTTAATGCACTTTTAATTTGAAAGTAAACAACTTGTATTAATCCTGAGCAACCACTAGATGGCTGACAAGGCATTGCATGCAAGTCTAAACAGATTCACAAAACCATACCACTGTTCATTATACCGTGGTAAATCAATAGGACTGAGTGGTAGTAACGTTAACCAATTGTGTGATCTATGTATTATAACAAGAGAGGAGGAACATTGCAGTGGACACACATACTAGTTGGGGTGAAATAGCGTTATGCTTAGTTTAAAAGCCCCAGCAAAGTCTGGGATCAGGCCCTAGTGCTCTCTGCAGCAGGGACTCTGCGGTCTGATCTGGAAATAGCAATCTGGCACCGAAGTATTGCAGTGGTTGTTGCTGCTGGGTATGTTGTACCCCAACAAGGACTTTACATCTGGCCTACCTGCCTCGGCTGCTGAGTCCTACACAAGACACTGCCTGGAGCTGATAACATCAGTGCAGCGTACTTCATCTGTGTGGGTCCCCTACTTTCGGCCCTGGCCACACCCTTTCTGATCTCTCATCCTTACCCGGAATCTTCATAACATCATTTCCGGGGAGAAGTCCTGTCGAAGTCCGGCATAGGTGCTTATTGCTGTACGTGGCTAGTTGCGGTTTCTTCTATGCTTTCCTTATGCAATATTTCACTCTGTCACGCCATGCTTATCCAACTACAGCCTCGCCATAGTTTCCAAATGTCTGCCCTTTTACATTCCATTTTCCCTATTTTCCAATGGGACACTTACTACTTTCTGTTTTCTCATCCGCTTGCCAATATTGCTGCACCTATCTGCATTTTCCTTGCCTTTGTCTTTATCTGCCACCTGATACATATCATCATCATCATGTTTATTTTTGGCACTGTACAAAAAAGAATTCCATAAAAACAATACAAAATATAAAACATATTCAAATACAGTACAAAGTACACCCTCCAAACTTTCATCACATTAGATTAGCAAACATACTAGTCCTCGGTTCAAGTCATATTTCTAAGCAGACGTTTCCTCATATAGAGTGCAGATTTCAAATATGTTAGCAAAGACCAGTCTACCCGGGACAAGTCCACCCATAGTAAATAAATTAGGGCAAGTCGATACTGGGCAAAGCCCAATTCGCATAGCAATGGACGTAACACAGAGATTCTCACATTGACATAAGCAGGACATAAAAATACCAAATGAGCCAGATCCTCATGTGGAGCATCGCAAAGAGGGCAAGACCGATTACCACCTTCCACAGACTGGGTCGCCACCACCGCCCATAATTGGACACAGACAAACCCTGCCCTGGTTATAAGGACACAGTCTGCAGGAGATTCTGCCCACAACAAATGTTTCTGTATGCCTGGCGACATAATGGTCATAAGCAACCTGTTCTTTGGTTTCAGCAACTCCACACTTTCCCTATTGCCCTTGACATATGAGCGGAAAGTGCACAGCTTTACCTCAGCACGAGAGAGCACACTATTCATCATCATCATCAATATAGTTGTTCTCCAGCTAATCATACTTCGGTTAGCAACCCTCTTAATTTGACCTACCCTCCTCTCTCGGACGTTTTCTCTTCTTTCAATGTGTCTATTTGGACCGTTCGTTCAATTTGCAATAAACTCACTCTCCTGTCTTGATCTCCATCTTCCATCTCCACTTCCTTTGTCTTATTGAAACCTGGCTTAGTCCCTCTAACTCAGTTACTCCTGCTGCTCTTTCATCATCCTCACTCTCTTCTCTCACACCCTCCGCCCCTCTGGTCGCAGTGGTGGTGTAGGTGTTCTGCATTCTTTTTCCTATCTCTCTACCTCCTACCTCCAATCTTCCAGTATTCTCCTCCTTTGAATACCACTATTCATCTTTTTCTAAACCTCACCCCCTTACTTTTCTGATGATCTACCGCTCTCCTGGCACTGAAAATCCTTCTCTGAAGATCTTGATACTCTTTTCTCATACCATTTCATAGTCTTTTGATTATTTTAAGGGACTTTAATCTTCACCTTTCTTCTACTCATGCTGTGGTCACTCTGTTAGCTATTCTTGATCCTTATCATCTTCTCATTATTTTGACCCAACCATCTCATATTTCTGGCTTGTCTTTGGATTTAATATTTTCCACTATACTAGACACTCGCTCAGCTGTTTTCTTTTTCTCTCTATTTTCTCTTTATCCTCCTTCCGGCAACCTCCCACTGCTACTTTCCTATGTCGTGCTCTCTATTGCTTTCTGGTCCCGATGTCTGTACTTTTCTCCCTTCTCCCCTTGCTTGATATCTTTTCCACTCTATTAGTTGACTCTGCTACTTCCCTCTTTACTTCTGGCCTGTTGAATACCCTTGGATATCTCCACCCTTTTTGTTTCTCCCGTTCCCATAAGCCACCCCAGCCATGGATGACCTCCTCCCTTCATTCCTTTTGCCGAATTCTACTTTGGGCAGAACATCGCTGGCAGAAAACTCTAGCCTGTTCTGGGCCTCTCTTTGCTAACCTCTGTCTTTATCACCTATGATTCTCTGTTATTTTCTGCAAAACAACAATACCATGCTAATCTTCTTGATTCACTTTCTTCTAATCCTTGTCATTTGTTTCAAATCATGAATCATAGTCTCTCCTTCCATTTCAGGTCCAACTATATCTTCTTCTTTTTGCTTCTGGCTTTGCTAACTACTTCTCTTCTAAAGTCTCCATTCTTCTAGTTTATCTTCCTCCATCCCCCCTGCTCTGCTCCTTTCTCTCCTCTGTCTTCTACTATGCCCACTTTCCTTCCGCTTTCTAATCTTGATGTTTCTTCTTTTCTTTTGAAGGCCAATCCTACAGCTGCACCTTCTAATCCCCTACCGTCCTACATTATTCATAAAGTGTATCCATCCTTACCCCACTTCACACTTCGTCTCTTTGTTACTGACTCCTCCCTTTCGCTCATCTTTTCATCACACTTCTATTTGTCTTATTCTAAAGAAACCCTCACTTTGTTACTTCTTTTCCTTTTTTTTAAATTCAACGTTATTAAGATTTTCATCATTATAAAACAAGATACAGCCAATTATAAAACATCTGCCCCACAATAAACCAATCACAATATCTCTTAACAATAGGCCGTCATCAATTCCTCTGGCTGTTTCACTCCCGTCCCTCCCCCTATTCCTACCCCCCCCCCGTTTCAAATTAACACCAACACCCTATCCAAGTCAAACCACAGCTATTAAGGTCAGCCAGTCCGAACCACCAGAAGACCTGATTTTCCCTCTCAATCCTATTTACACAGGATCAGCGTTTTATTGCGCATTCCAGAGTATTTGCCCCTCTCCCCCTCTTTCCACCTTCCAATCAACTTGCCTCACATCCCTCACCCCCCTGGACTCCTACATAGGCATATACCTGGAATTCCTCCCATTCCATTTCAGTATTCCCGCCCCTGCCATGTATGGCAGCCGTAATCCTCTCCATCCCATATATGTTCTTCCCCCTTATTTATCCACTCCTTCTTGCTCAGGTAGTGTTACCCTCTTCCAATGAATTGCTAAACATGCTCTCACCGCTATCAGCAAGAAATGCGGCAGGCTGCTATATTTCCCCTCCCCACCTTCTGAACCAAATAGTACCCATTGCAGAGTCATTGTTCTGGGGACTCCTTCCAGCTCCTTGATCCACCCCAGCACCTCACCCCAGTACATCTGGACTCTCGCACAGCCCCACCACATGTGCCAATAGTCTGTCCTGTCCCCACATTCATGCCAGCATTGAGGGCCCACCCCCAGAAACATCTTAGAGACACGCATTGGGCCATAATGCCATCTGTGGAGTAGTTTAATCAAGTGAAGTTTGTACTGGGATGTGATTGAGACTCTATATGCCCTGCAGCACATTTTCCACCATAGTGTTTCATCTACCTTCACACCTAAATCCCCTTGCCACTTGACCCTAAACTTCTACGTGTTCCCCTTCCCTGCCTCCACCAAGGCCCCATATAAGGAGGAGATCAGCCCTTTCATGTCCCCTCTTGAGTCAAGGACTTTCTTGAAGGGGGTCAGCTCCCTCTGTACCAGTTCTCTCCAAGGCACGGCCATAACTACTCCCTTCAACTGGAGATACAAAAATACTGACACATTCCGAATAACTAATGCCTCCTCCGATTCCACCAGGGAAATAAACTGACCGCCCTTACACAACAACTGGCCC
Source organism: Ambystoma mexicanum (assembly GCF_040938575.1). Lineage (NCBI taxonomy): Eukaryota > Metazoa > Chordata > Amphibia > Caudata > Ambystomatidae > Ambystoma > Ambystoma mexicanum. The sequence goes on along the minus strand of NC_090924.1, from coordinate 454,777,494 downwards.
ACCCTTTCCAGCCCACCTCACACCATGACTGAAATCTGTCCAAATTCGGGGGTCTGCTCCCTCACTCCCGGGGCCCAATAATGACTCTGGGGAGAAGGCCACGTCGTTACGCCATTCATCTCTGAACCCTTTCACCAAATATTCCAAATAACTCCTAAAATGGGGTGTTCCTTAATTATCCTCGGGCACAGGTCCCTCTGCGTCCATATCCGTTCCCCCACAGTAGCCGGTTTAAGATGAAAATTGTCCAGCGCTACCCATTGACGGTCCCTCTGGTCCCTAAAAAATGAGAAATCAGGACCCTAAGTTGCCTTGCCTTATAGTATAAATATTATGTCTGGGAACTCTACTCCACCTCTTTCTTTTGAGAGCACTAGGGTCTCATACGCCACCCTGGCCTTCTTTCCCTGCCACAAGAATCTCAGGAGTTAACCCTTAACCTTTGCGAAACATGGAGTCCGGCATTTGAATTGGAAGCATCTGGAAAAAATATAGTATTCTGGGGAGGAAGTTCAGCTTTATAGTGTTCATCCGTCCCAACCACGAGATTGTCAATTTTCCTCATTTCTCCAACTCTCTGAATAGCTTCTCTAGGAGAGGTGGAACATTTGCTTCATATAAGCCCCCCATTTCTCTCGTGAGATTTATGCCCAAGGTAACTGATCCCCTCTGACCTTCATCCCCAGCGTGGCTAGTCTCCTCATCTCGATGTCCCCCATTCGGTCCAGTGGGAATAGGATGAACTTCCCTTTGTTCATTTTAAAGCCAGAGAGCGCTCCGTATTGCTCCACAATTGCCACCACCGCTGGGACCAAAGGCATTGCATTTCTAAGGTGTAGCAGAAAATCATCGGTATATAGCACCAATTTGTATTCCACCCTTCACCCCCACAGGAATGCCTGCCATTCGGGGGTTCTACCGCAAACTCTGGGCCAGGGGCTCCATTGAAAGAGCAAAAAGTAGCATTGAAAGGGGACATCCCTGTCTCGTATCCCTTCCCAACTGCGAACCAACATGAGAATTTCCCATTAATAGCCCACAGGCCTGTGGATCACAGTAAAGCGCCATAACACCTTGCAAACTTGGCCCCTATCCCAAATTTAACTAGAAATGCCTTCAAAAACTCCCAATCAATTCGTTTGAATGCCTTTTCTGCATCAACAGATAACTTATTTTCCCTTTTAAGCTCCTTGAGTGAATTGTTTATGCTCAGGTCTCAGTTAACGTGAATAACACTGCACTTCTTGCTTATTGTTATTCTGGGTTTCGTCCTTTCCACTCTATGGACACTGCTCTTCTTGCAGTCTGGGACTCTTATCTACTCTTAAATCAAATTATTCTCTCTGTTCTTCTGGATTTGATGGCAGCTTGACGCTATCGACCATTCTATCCTACTATCGTCTCTCTCTCACCAGTGCTTTCGGGGGTGCCGCTCTGAACAGATTCTGTTCCTATCTTTCTAATCTTAGCTTCTCGGTTTCCTTGGTGAATTCATCTTCCTATGTCTATCTCCTTCGTGACTGTATGCACAAAGGCTTTGTGTTGGTCCCCTGTTCTTTTCCCTTTACACGATTCTTCTTGCCTGCATTATTTCTTCCATTGGTCTTTCTCACCACTTCCTTTTCTGGCTCTATTCAGAATACTCTTTTGGACTGTCTGCTAACAATTCAATCTTGGATGTCCAATCACTACTTAAGTCTTAATCCCTCTAAGACTGAGGTCCTTTTCTTTCCTGCTTTGACCATTCCCCCACCTCTATCCCTTCCTCAATTTACTTCCCTCCTTCTGCTCTTATGATCTCCCCCCTCTGCTCATAATTGGGTGCGATTTCTGCCTCTTTACTTTCCTTCTCTTCTCAAATTCCACCTATTGCATTTCCACTGTAGCCTAATGAGCCCAGTAGAACTTTAGACTCTGTTGCCAGCGTGTTCCTCTTAGAAAGCAGAAAGGTAGAGTGATACATTGTATCTATTTGCTCAGCCTTTATAAAGGATTAGTTGAAGCTAGCAATCTCTGTCTGTCTTGTTTCTTCTCTCCCACGCCCTTCAAATTGTCCCTGCCCCTTTTCCTCAAATCCTATTTCCAGACTGGGCTGCCTCATTGTTGTTTTCGGATTGAGCAGCTCGTATGAGTCAACCCTCTCGGGGACTGCCTCACGGCTTCTCGACTGGTCACTCATTCCTATGGCTTCCCTTTATACCATGGCTCTGTCGCCGCATGTGGTGCTCACCCACTCTGGGATTGCCTGCCGATTTCTCGCCAAGCCCCCTTTTGCTCCCGTTGCGGTCTCTCGCTCTGCTAGCACCAAAACATTGTAATGCTCTTATGCTCTTTGTCTTCCTTCTTTCACTTTTGATCCCGTTTTAAGGATCATTTGCTTTCTGCTTGCTTGTTCATGGTTTTATATGCACTTTCGTTACCGCAGATTATCTGTGTAATTGGTTTTGGTGTATAGCTTAAATCCAATAAATAACAATAAAAAAGGAGAGTCAAGTGGAGCCAAAGTGGTTTACAGTGGTTCACGGTGAGGAGCAGTGATCGGCGTTGCCCAGTATAACCAAGTGAGTCGGATGGGTGTTATACCTGTGAGCAAGATGTTTGGACTACGCAGCCTTTCGAAGCATTATGACATGACAGTGCGTTAACTAATGCTTGATATGGTGAAAGCTCTACCTCTGCCCGTATCGCTGTCTCTCATAACATGCGCAAAGACAGTTCCTGCCGAAGAACAAGCAGGCATTAAAGCCCAGTCCACACCTCCAAAGTGTCACGCCAAGCAGAGACAATGCGGGTCATTCCGCGTAGGGCGCAAAGGGATACCGGGCACCATTAAGGAAATCGGTGCCGGTAAACTCTTTGCACCCTACTACGAGGTCCCTTTGTGGCCCCGTCCTTAACGCCTGCTTTTACAAGGCGTTATGGACGGGATCCGCAAAGGGACTTCAGAGCTTATAACGGTACCGTAATTTACGGTACCGTTATTAGCACCCTCCCCATTCCCATTGAGCCCTATGTGGGCTCAAATGGGAATGGGGGATTGACATTTTCAATGGGACTTACCGGTCCTGAAAAGGTTGGACTAGACCGGTAAGTCCCCATTGAATGAGGGCAGACACGGTACCAGTAATGGTGCTAGTCATGGCGCTAATAGCGCCATGACTAGCACCAACCTCGGAACGAGGCCCAATATTTATAATGCAGCTCGAACCGAGACCGAGTTGCTGCATCCAAAAAATAGTACAATTTTAAAGTATAAGAATGAATGCGACCCAAAGGAAAGAGAAACATCTATAAATCGGCAAGTGGACAAGGAAAGATGGGAATCACAAGCAACGGTGGGTGGAGACTTTTCCCCCTCTTTCTACTCAGAAACTGACGAGTTAGGAGATGGCAAAATGAATCGAGAACTTCTTATGCCTCTACACCACATCCAGCCTCAGGGATGGAATCTAGATGCAGTTCATTTTGCCACCTATATTGCCAGCCTACTGAAGCAGAATCAAAGGCTCAAACTGCTCTCACAACCCTTAATCAGGTATCTCAACTTTCGCAGGCCTTTATGAGGACATTAAGGCAGAGGAGGGTCTTCATACAATAGTCCTGGGTGTTATTCAAAACAAATTGGATATGCTATGTAAATCAGCAGGCTCGAGAGATTACACACAACGGTCACAAGGGGCTGAACTTAAAGGGACAAGGGGGCGGGATGTGACCCCACCACCAAAAGTGAATATACGCATATATTATGTCAAAAAGAGTACTATGAAAAAATGTTAACAAAAGACCAATGTTTTGCAAGGCAACCTGAACGTAAGATTCTCTTGGAAAACCTCTTTACATTTGGTGGTAATCCATATTAATCGAGCAAATGTTTTGGCATTATTTTCTGAAATTGCAAACCTATAAGTGATCTCAACAAGAGATATTGAGAGAGTAGAATTCTTAAATCCATATAAAATGGATGCAGTGGCGTCAGGTGTGAAATCCAGGTTGGTTTATGATCTGATATTAAAGGAAGCACCCACACTGAGGAAAATTGGGTTCCTTCTTTCACCCATTGACTCTGGTTTGGCTTGCTCATTAAGGGAAGGGGGTGGGTGCCAACCTCTCTACTCGGATTCTGTTGAAAATGAGGGTAGGATTCCCAATGGTATAACCAATTCAGATCACACTGTGCAAGTCCGAGCATCGACATCACATGACTGGTCTTGGGTAGCTTCTTCTCTCAATAGTTTTCCGGATTTGCTAAACAGGACGTCCCAGTGACATGCCACTTTAATCTAGTATCCTGGATTTCCCGAGGTCATGTACATCTGTTTACAAACCCTGATGTGGGTCTCCAATTACGTTAATTTGATGTGGTCTGTATACAGGAGTCATGGCTGATGGAGATCTCTTTATGGGATGGGTACAAAGTCATAACCCAGGGGGCGACAAAAGGCCCCAGAGGAAGACCAAAAGGAGGTATTATTACCATGCTAAAATCTAAGTGTGTCTTTGACAACGTTAACAAATTTGATATCAGAGAAGGATTGCTGGACAATGAATGGTATACAAGACAAGGGGAATCTTTGAGTTTTTTTTACTTTGTAACGCGTATTCCCATACCGGAATATGTGACCTAGAATTGTTCCTGGTAACTCTGGTTAATTTAGTTGTGAAATGGATGGAGATCATTCCTCGGGACAAGTTATTGTTCTGGGGGACCTTAATTCAGATTGTACTTGTCCTCAGGATACCATCGGAGATAGAGCTGCAATGGGTTACTCAGAACTCACCTCTGATTCTCCAAATATACAAGACAATGGCGCCAAATGTGCACAATTGCCTGAATAATCTTGGTCTCTATTGCCTTAATGGATTGATTGAGGGGAAAAACGAGTGTGGCCCAACGTGGTTCAGAGGTAAACAAAGCTCAACATTGGATTATGTCTTTGTTGATGACTTTCTGATGGGAAAGTGTAACAATTTTGACATTGTTTTAAATGACTGGAGTGATCATGGGATGCTGCAATGTCACTTTGTACGTGAATCACTGTGTGAAAGGGTGTACTATAAAGAAGGTGTGTTGCCAAATGAAGCAGGAAACAGAATTGTGTGGAACCCTAGAATGATAAAATTTGTGAATAATGAAATAGGGGCTGTGGTGTCATCAAGTGATCACAATTGGAAACTAGTAACATTCACACAGGATAATTTTTTTTTTTTGGCTAAATCAATTAATAGTCTCCCGGGAGGAAAGAACCTAGTTGCATAAGTATAACAAGGCTTTGGCTGAGCAGAAAAAGGTAATGAGGGCAGAAATCAGAATAATTGCCAAGGAGAAACTTAACATGTTGGAGGCTGTGGGGAAAATAAATAAAATAAAGCAGAAATATAAGAACTGGGTGAGAAACCACAAATCTCTGATTTTACAAACTGATGCAGAGAAAATGCTAAGATATTTGCAGCAAAAAAACTATCGAGCCTTCTGGGAAGTGATGAACAACCAGTCCAGGATTGAAGTGGACCAAGTTGTTAATGTAATGTCAGAATCTGATTGGGTGAAGAACTTCCAAGAACTATATGCAAACCCATCTACTGTGGCAGAGGAAAGGAATGAGAAAAAGGAAGTAGTAACTAGCTTGTTGGGCTCTATCATCTTTGACACAAGTGATGTGTATAAAGTGATAATGAAAGCTAGTGACTCGCGAGACCCTGGGCCCAATATGACCTCAAACTGCTTATTTCAGGGGACCCCTGAAGGAATTGGCTGGCATATTGAAGATGCTTTTTGATGACATATTGGAGTCAGCCACACTTCCCGACTCCTGACAAACAGCGGATATCATTCCCATTTATAAGAACGGAAGTAGGTCAGAAGCTAAAAACTATCCCCCATCTCAATTCTTAACTCAGACAGTAAAATCTTTGCCTCGCTTATACTGACTCATTTGGAATCATGGGCATATAGTAAGGGATTGATTAGCAGATTTCAAACAAGGTTCCACAAATTACACGGAACAAACTTGAATGGCTTCGTTTTGGGCTGTTGTCAAGATCTCATTGTGAATGGGAAATATGAATAATTCACTTGGCAGCTATTGATTTGTCATATGTATTTGACACAGTGGGCCTCATTACGAGTTTGGAGGTAGCCATGCCGTCATTACCGGCATGGCTACCTCCAAACTCGTGTCCGGGTCAGGGTCCCGAAAAAAGGGAATTAACGGGTCATTCCAACTTTTGCGGGCCCAGACCCGGTACGTCCCCATTCCCATTTGAGCCCCCATAGGGCTCAATGGGAATGCAGAGGATGCTAACAACGGACCCGTTAGTGACGAGTCCGTTGTTAGCATCCTGGTCTGCTCGCGGGTGCCGGTATGCACGTCTGGCTAGACCAGACGTGCATACCGCCACCCGCGAGCAAACTCGCAATGTGGCGGCCCGGTATGAACGGTGCCGGTACCTTACCGGCACTGTTCATATTGCGGCCGCCAGGGTCCTAATGAGACCCAATGTCTAGAACAAAGCTATGGGAGAAGTTGGTGAAGTGAGGAATCCCACCGGGTCTGCTGAAACTGACTATCATGCTACATGACGGCTCGAATGTAAGGTTCAGGCTATAAATCAAGAAGGTGCACTTACTGGTAAAATCGCCAATTATAATGGTCTTAGGCAGGGGTGCATATTAGCTGTCTGTCTTTTCAATTTATACATGGCTGATGTTGGTATTACTCTGGATGCAGCAGCCTTTGTCCCTCCAAACATAGGAGAACTGTCAGTGAGTTGGTTGGCGTATGCCGCAATTTCATCCTTATTGACTGCACATGAAGAGGGCTGCAGAGAATGCTGACCGCCTTTGAAATGTATGCCAAATTGAATGAATAGTCTTAGGATCAATCCCCGGAAGACCAAGACTGCATTAATTACTAAAAGGTAATAAAGGTAGTAAAACTGCAATGCGCTGGTTCTTAAAAGATACCATACTGACAAAGGTAGACTCAATGGTGTACTTGGGGTACCCTGTAACAGGATGCCCAGATAAACTACAAAATAAGAAATGTCTGAGAGCCAAAGCATATGCTAACATAATGCAAATGAAACACATTCAAAGTAGATATTGCACATTTTCCTTCATACCATTAATGACATTTTCTGAAGGGAAAGTAGCCCATAAGCTGTTATATGGGGTTGAGCTCTGGAAAGATTGGGTCCTGGAGTTTTTAACTGTATTGGAAGGTTTAATATGGTGAGCAGTAATCGGAGTGCCAAGAGCTGTACACATTTGACAATCAGATATGAACTTGGTGTAAACTCCCTAAAAGTAAAAGGTCAGTGGCAAATTCTATCATTATACAGAAAAATCCTTACAGCCCCTCCTAATATTTTATACGAAGATTTACTCGGTATAGTTGAGAAGGGAACGGTTGTTCCCATGATTGATTTCGTGAAGCGTAATATAGCCTTGTTGCAGTCAGTGGGCTTGTCTGCCTCTGACCTTATAAAGGTACCTGAAAAAGTAAAGAAGTCCATGTTAGATCTCGACTGCTGCCTAAATCTGGATCGGCTGCACGCTTACACTAGCTTGAATCACTTAAATGGTGAACACAAAAGGAGGAGTAGTATGGCCCATTACCTAGAAAAATGTTCATGGGCCAAGATGGGGATGGACTTATTGCGCTTTCGCTGGAACCTATATCACACAGGTGAAATTCAGCTTAGGCGCAATTTGATTCAGGGAGATGAGGCCGTATGTAGATTCTGTACGCAGATCAGATAGAATCGCTTAAGCATCTAGTCGCTGTATGTCCTATCTTGGGCACTTTGAGATACGTGCACTTCAAGAAATGTTTGGATATGCATGTTAATGTAGACATTGACGCTGTGGTGAGCTTCCTGAATGGTTTCCGACTAAATGACTAATATTGGGGTTCAAAAGTAAGAAAAGAGGAGTTGTACTAGTGCTTTGATAATGTAATGATTGCACTACATGGAAGTAATTAACTTGACGTCTTAATATTTGCATATTCTTGTTTTAAATGAGTGGGGATCAATCGAAAATGATCTCAACTATGTACTGGGTTTTATTTGAAATAATGTATTAATTGTTGCAATCTTGTAAAATTAATGTATTTAAATATATTTGTTCTATATTGTTAAGGTTGAATAACCTTTTTTAACCAATAAACAATAAAAACAACATTAATACAAAAGGTTGGGGACTGATATAAAAGGGGATGCACAACAAATAAAGGACTGCCTACTTGGTAAAAAAACTGATAAACAGAATAATATGGATCATCTCCACCTTGTTATATCTCTAGAGCTAGACTGGCCCTTCCTGGCCAGATTCCTATACTCTAGTGCTTTAGTTTGCTTCTGCAGAGAAGAATGACAATCAATGTTTGGGTGACAAAAACTACAGGATGTAGACTAACAGCTAAAACATAAAATGGAGAACTATGGATGAGTTAATAAATGTAGTGCAATGGACTATTCCAAGAGGACCTAATGACACAGTTAAATGTCCAGTTCCTAATGCTAAACAACAGGATCTCAGGGTTGTTATATTCTGGAAGCATTCTTCAGTTCACTGACAGTCTCAAGAGATGTAAAGCACCCAGCAAGCTTTTTCTTGGACTTGACAGTTGCTCCAGGAGACAAGCTACCAAACTTGGAATCTGAAGTCAAGGATGCGGCACGCTCCCACCTGGGCAAGACCGCACCATTCTCCACCTTGCCCTAAGGGAATCCTGCAGTATCCACGTGCCTTATTGATTTTCAGTCTGTAGTTATTATCACCTACTAGACAGGGTCCACCCTTGTAATGCTTGAGACAACTACACGCATTAAGGGTTTTCATCAAACAAAAACAAAAATGTACTAAGAAATGAAGTATAAGGGTAAACTAAAGTAACTTTGCGGGAAATCAAACAAACATAAACAAATAAGGCTTCAATGAGGACCGTTGTCCATCAGTCCTTCCCTATGTCTGTCAATCAGTGGTCAAAAGGTCAATCACAGTCATTTGGGGTTTAAGTGCACTGGCACTTCTTGGCAAAGATCACTGTGGGACCTGGGGTTGTCATTCTGAAAACCCCTTGGTGATTGCCACAACATCCACAGCGTCTCCCAGCATTAGAGTCTCAACAATCCCTTCAGCGTTTTGCCACTGGATGCAGGCACCTTCTACTCCTCTACATCATCAGGTGTCTTTCTATTCCTTTCCTCTTTGAAGCCTTGCCATGCTTGGCACCTCTGATCCTCCTTCCATACTCTTCCTTTTGACATCTCCTCTTAGGGTTCCCACCATCAGCCCTCTGCCTTTTTTTACTTAGTAAATGTTGCCACCACTTCCTTATTGTTCTCCTTTTTGAGGTAGCCTTATGGGTTAAGAAGACACTTGGGTCCAAGTTTCATGTAAGAAGGTTTATTGTGCGTGCCACACAGCAGGTAAGTGACATACAAGGTATGTACATAGGACAGAGACAGTGGCACATACACCCCAGCCAGCTTCCACATCTAACTGACACCTTCAGAATCCTCACAACGATCACTCACTCAAAACTATACACTGACGTCACAGTATTCCACCAGCATTGCAATGAGCCTGCAGACGTAACCCCAAACCCACGATACTACACTTTGCCTCCTGATTCTCTCTACCTTTCCCCTGTATCTCTTTCATCCTCCATCTTGTTGTTTCCACTGCCTCCACCCTATGTCTCCTCTCACCGGCCTTCACCTTCTTGAATACAGTGATTCTCCTCCCCTCCTTCATCCTCCTCCTTAGTTGTTCTCACTACTTCCTCCTTATAGCTCCTATCTCTCGATCTATTTTCTTCTCTCCTCAGATGTCAACAGGCCTGTCTTACTTCTCACTCTCTGCCACTTCTTTCGACTTCTCTGAAACCCACTTCCTTGGATTCATCTGTTTGGCATTAATGAACGGGTCTGCTCCGCTGGGACTCACACTCCTGCTTGCATGTGCTGGGTAGATTGTTTGCTTCCTCTCACAGTGCTACCTTTTGCACGCATCTGTATTTTGGGCTTATGGGCTCATTCAGTGATTCACAGTGAACAAATGCTGTCTGTGCTCAAACCATGTCCTTAAATCTAGAGTGTTCTTTTTGTGGGGACATGTACTGTAGCAGTGGTACAACAGGCAACAGTTGTTGGAGAGCTTCCCTGCCTATCAAAAGTGTTGCACTTTCTATCAAAGCCAGTCCTCCTTATCCAGCTTGACAACCAAGAGTTTGTGTCAGTCCTTTAGCAAGTTTTGTGTTTAGATTACAATTATCAATTCTTTTAACCTAGCCCACAGTAACCACATGATCAAAAATGGAGGTCCCACGTGGTTGTTGTCACACTCCCTGCCTTCACAAGAGGGCCATATGTTTTCACTTATTTTTCTACATATGCCGAGGGGGTTATGCTAGGGTCTCCCACGGATGTCTGTGGAAACCTGATTCCCCCCAGCAGCATGCTTTTTAGTATTCCCCCCTCCATTATTCCCTTGGCTGAGGCTCTCTCATGAATGTTGGTAATCCTGGGGGTTACTGAATAATGCTGGACCAAGGGTTTCTGGTGTAAATTTACTGACTGAGGCTGCTGATGGACTGGGGAGCCTGGGAGACCCTCCATGTATCCCTCTTGGACCTATATCATAGTAGAAGGTGGTAGACCCTGGCAGCCAAGGTCACCTGACAAACCGTTTCAGACATCACATGCTCAATGATCATAACAAGCTTTGTGATGACTGGGATTCTTCATTCCTTGATTTTAAGCCGTCAGATTGGTTAGGGTGCTGGGATCCCACCTCCCTCTTATGCACACCCTATTGTAATTCCCTTCCCCTCAAGAATTGTATATTTCCTAATGACCAATGTAAGTTAATCTCTGCAGAAAGAGGCTTCAATTATGTTGGCTGCCATCTTTAGATCAGGCATAACCTTTATGGTAGCCGAGCAGGGAATAGTTTCTTACCTGTAACTCAATTTCTCATATCTGGTATCTTTCATAGGTCACATGCTGTGAATATTCCCCGTCATCAGGCTGGGAATCCCTTGTTAACTTATATTTTAATTCCTTTCCTTAGGAAAAGACTTTTGACACCTTGAGTGTCCTACCCATATTGTTGTGAGTGCTTTTGGTCACTACCAATAGGACGTCGAGTGAGTAGCTCAGCCCCCGCAGCTTTCCCTCAGATTTTAACCACTTTTGCTGGTGGATAAGCACATACAGAGGGCGTTTGCCTGGAGGGGAAGGCCGGAGGGCGCATGTGAATCTATGAAAGATACCAACGCTGGAGGAATGGAGTTACAGATAAGAAACTACTCCCTTCTCCATCGTTGGATCTTTCCTAGATTCACATGCTGTGAATAGATTTTGGAGCAGTATACATTTCGGGAGGAGAAAAACAGGCAAACAGAGATCAGAAAAACCTACATTTTATGCCTGTGCAAGAAGTATACACCTACATAACGATAACCCCGGGAGCTGTGGGGCTTACCTTAATGGAACAGCCTTTGAAGGACTGCTCGTCCCATTTGTGTGTCCTCTGCGTGCTGTTGGCCTTTGCGTGGCAGAAGGAGATAGTAGAGGATATCCACCTTGCGATGCCCGGCTTCGTTATAGCTTTCCCTTTGTTTGAGGGTCCGAAAGCGATAAAGAGGTGTCTTGCTGCTCTAAAGGATTTTATCTGGTCCAAGTAATATTTCAACACCCTTTTGACGTTTAGGGAGTGCAGTGCTCTCTCCACTGGTGTGTTGGCGTTTTGGAATAAGGTGGGCAACGTTATGGTTGTGCTTTTGTGGAATTTCAATATCACTTTAGGAATAACGTGGGGATTGGTGGAGAGGATCACCTTGTCCCTTGCAAACATGAGGTATGGGGGACCCACCACTAATGCTCCGAGACCTGTCTTGAGGACATAATAGCGACTAAGAAGGCCACCTTCCAAGTTACAAACTGGATTGCGCAGAAGAGAGAGGCTCAAAAGGGGCTTTCATGAGGCTGGCTAGGACCAGGTTTACGCTCCATACCGGCGGTATCCTTTTCTTCAGTGGAAAAGAGTGGATGAGACCCTTTAGAAAATGTTTGAGCAGTCTGTCGCTATAGAGGGCTGGTCTCCCTCTCTTTCTTGCGAACCTGGAAATTGCTGCCAGGTGTACCTTTATAGAGGAAATAGAAAAACCTTATTTCGTTAGCTTCAGTAATTATGGAAGCACCTGTTGCGGCTGTATGGTCAGTGGTTGCAGGTTGGGCTGCTGTGAACACCATGTGCAAAATCCTCTCAATTTATGTTTGCATGAGTTGTTAGTGGAAGGGACCCTGTCTGCCACCAGTATGCGTTGGCATTCCTGCAGGATGTCTAGGTGGCCGAATTCGGAGTGATCAGGAGCCCCGCTCTCAGCTTGAGGGAGCGTGGGTCGTAATGTAGGATTGCCCCATTGTTCTGAGACAGGAGATCGGCTTGGGCTCCCAGATGGATTGGGTTGTTCGCCGATAGCTGGAGGAGGTCCGAGAGCCAAGTTTCTCTGGCCCAGTATGATGCCACAGGGATTATTTTGCAAAGGTATCCCCAGATGTCTTCCTGATCAATGGAATTGGAGGGAACCTGTATGCAAAGACATTGATCCATGGGAATGAGAATGAGTCTCCTCGCGAGCTTGGATGCGGTAGCCTGCTTGCACATTTCTGGCACTGTTTGTTGGATATTGGGGCAAAGTGGTCCAGCGGAGGTTGGTCCCATGTTGCAAAGATTTTGTTGATTTGGCTGCTGCAAAGCTGGCATTCGTGGGATTGTGTTGTGTCCCTGCTGAGGGAGTCTACCCGCTGGTTGTGTATCCCCAGCAGGTGGAATGCTTGCAGAGCGATGTTGTTGAAAATAGCCCAGTGCCAGATGGTTTGAGCTTCCTGAGACATGGTGCTTGACCTTGTTCCGCCCTGCTTGCGAAGGTAAAACATTGTGGTGGTATTGTCCGTGAAGATCCGCAGAGTTTTGAATCAGCGGAAGGAAGGATTTTAGGGCCAAATGGACCGCTCGCAGCTCTAGGACATTAATGTGCAGGACCGATTTTTTGGGTGTCCATGGGCCTTTTATCTGGTGTTGGCCCAGGTGGGCTCCCACTCCGCCAAGGAGGCATCGGTCACAATCGTGAATTGGTGGGTTGGTTTGAGCAGTGGCATCCATTTTCAGATGTTGCTGCACACTATCCACCATTTCAGTGATCTTGAGAGCGCAGGCATGATGGTGATGATTTCTCCCCAGGAACCTTGGGTTTGTGACCATCTGGTTGCCAGGAACTGTTGTGCCGGTCACATGCGTAGCCTGCAATTGGGTATTAACACAATGCAAGATGACATGGTTCCGAGCAGTGCCATGTATCTGTTTGTTTGGGGTGAATGAGCGTGCCAGAGACATCAACCTGTGCACTATGTTGGCTGAGGGTTTGACTAGGCTTTGTGCTGTGGAGAAATGTGCACCCAGGAATACCAAACTTTTGGATGGTATTACGCAGGATTTGGTGTAGTTGATTGTAAATCCTAACTGTTGGAGTAGAGTCTCCATCTGCGCCAGTGAAGTCGCTGTTTCTTGGTGTGTTGGGGCACTGACCACCCAGTCGCCTAGATATGAATAGACACAGTGGCCCTGATTTTTGATGAAAGCTGCCACTGGGCTAGGAATTTGGTGAAAGTCCTGGGGGCTGATTTGAGGCCGAAAGGGAGAACTCAGAATTGGTAATGCTTGTCTCCGACCTTGAACCTGAGGTACTGCTGGTGCCTGCAATAAATTGGAAAGTGAAAGTAGGCGTCTTTTAAGTCTAATCCTGCTAGATGTTCGTGAAGCTATAACAAGGGGGGTTGTCCTACCCTCTATGGATCTTAGGGGTGCGCAGGGTGGATTCAGCGCACACTGGTTTTAGACCCTTATGGGTGCCCGTGCAGTTTGGGCAACCGTTGGAGGAAAAAGCATGCTTGCTGCTGTCAAACAGATATCTCTAATACAGTAATCATGTACAAAATTCCAAATCTTTTATACAAAATGTGCAGCTTTTTATTAATTTAGCTGATGCTTATTTTCTTTGTGCAAAGCATTTTAGTAGATTTTTTTTATATATGACAATCTATAATGTCCATTGTGGAACACAGAAGCATAGTTAAACATTCACTATGACATCAATGTAAAAGTCAAAGGCATGGTAAATACAGCATTCATTTGTACATTTTAACTGGCAGTTTGTTAGTGAGAAAAAATGTTTCATGCCAATGAGTGTAGAAAACACAGGATAAAAGTTCAGATGGAGGAGACGTTGGAAATCAGTCTCCTATGCCCGGCTAAAGTCTGACCTCATATTTGGTCACAAATCGCTTTCATGACGTCTTGTAGTGTGACCATTTTGAATTTTTGTCTCTTGATGTTTTTGTTTCATTCTCTTAAGTCCAGGATGGGATGCCACTTTCCATCTGGCTTTTTTACAACGAAGTACCTCGAGTATACTCATTTTCCCACCAAGTGTGGGGGAACCCTTTCTATGGCTTTTTTGGCTAGCATTTGACGCACCTCTTGTTGAAGGATCCGTTGATGCAGATGTGACAACGTTACGTGAGGTATGGGCTTTCGTTTGTGCTTGAATTCTAACAGATGGCCGTGTTGGATGGCATCTAGCACCCATTTGTCCTTTGTTATCGATCGCCATCTATCGATGTAAAGCACCACATTTCCTTCTACCGGTGCGTCCTTGGGACAGTCATTCCTGGGACTTGTTCTGCCTACCTCTCTGCGAGGTGGCCGAGCAACGTTTGCATTGTGGTTGGCAGTAGTCACTGGATCGTTGGAAGGACTGGTAGTTTCTTTTATATCCCTAGGAGTACTAGCTGGATCTTGCATACCCTTTGGAGTCTTTTGTTGAAGACGACCTGGTTTGACCCGAGGCTCCATGAAAAGGACAAAAAGACTTTCTGCCTTGTAGGGCAGTTAGTGACTGCGTGGTATCGGAATCCGCCTTCATGGCCTTAAGAGCCTCGTCGAGTTTGTCGCTGAAGATATTTTCACCCTCAAATGGCATGTCCACAACCTTATGTTGCACCGCCTGCCTAAAGTTGGTGCAGTGTAACAAACCTTGCCTTCTCAGGAGCACCCCATTACCAATTTGTATAAACCCTGTCTCTGCGAGGTCCACTGCAATATTTATGCTATGGTTCGAGGCTTCTTCAACCTTGCATACAATTGTAATGGCCTCTTTTCGTTGCTGTTCAGGTAAATGCTCGAGGATGGGAGCTAGCCGGTGCCACATTTTGCGGTCATAGCATGTCACTATGGCTATGGCGTTGGCCGCTTTAACTGTTGTTGCCCCGATGGTGAGTAGCCTGGTGTTGAGTTGTCCCAACAGACCTTGCAAAGTTGACAGTACTCGAACGGATAGAAGAGACTGCGGGTTTAGACACTGAGGGGTGTGGCTTGCTGTCTTACTGGTGTTCTTTCCCCTCTTGATTGGGCGTGAGCGGATAGTCTGTCCTGTGAGTGGGAATGGATTACCGTACATTCTTCGAAGTCTAAATCTGTAACTCCTGGGCAATCCTCCGTAGGAGGTTCGAAATGTGATGTTATCTCATGTTGCAGAATTTCGTCAGGCATGATTTCCATATATTTTATGGGAGATACTCCTAGAAGGTGTTCCCCTGGTTCTGTAGGGTCCTCTGTTGAGGTTCTCAGGACCCCTTAAACACAGGAGGGCAGGCTTGCAGCTTTGTGATAGGCTGGTCAGGATGCTCCATGGTTGAAACCGCGGAAAGAGCTGTTCACAGGTGGGCGTGTACTGTTTTAGAGTACTCGCCTGATGTTTTAACACTGCTTGGCGATTTTCATTTTTTCGTCATCATCAACGAGTGGCCCGACGACGAGTGATGCCCCGATTTCGTCAAAGAATGGGCCGTCGATGGTTCCTGTTCGGAAGAGGACCTATGTCCCTCTCTGGGAGAATGAGACTCCGACGACGAGCAGTGTTTTTTCTTCATCGACAAAGGTTTTGTGGACGACCTGTTCTTATGTTTGTCTTTCATCAGTGAGGTTGTTCTTGAAAACGAGCGGGAAGTCGCCGTCAGGCGCGAGCTCTTGCTTATATGAGACTTGGACGACGATGATCTCATTTCGGTTGTCGCTGTCGTCAACGGTTTCTCCGACAATTGTTTATTCGCAGACAGCGAGCCCACGTGGCTTACCGTTTTGTTCTGGGAGGGAGACTGGGATTGCTTGGCTGCATGGCCTTGGCTTGTCGACGATTTCACCTCACCTTCAGTTGGTTGGGTCTTCTGACCTGGATTCATGGCTGGATGGTGCCCGCTTTTCCGAGGGAGTGGTACCTCTCCCACTCCTTGAAGATCCCACCTCCGACGCACGGTATGCAGATTAGGCAAATCTTTCTGTCTTAGAGGTTTTTTTTGAGAGAAACCCTGACAGATCTTGCAGTCCTCCGACGAGTGATTTGGGCACAGGTAGTATATACAGTCTACATGTCTGTCACCCTTGTAGAAATGTTTTAGGCCGCATGCACCACAGTCTCTAGACAAGGATTTTTTGGATCCGACGGTCTCCATATTCGTTGTCTACGCCGTTGAAGGATCATCGCTTTTTCCGTATTAACTGCTTTCTTGAAAAATTATACTTTCTAAGGTTGAAAAAGATTTTTCTGTGAAGATAAGAACACACAGATTCCTACCAGCTAAGAAGATGGTTGAAATCTTAGGGGAAGCTGTGGGGGCGGAGCGTCACACTCAATGTCCTATTGGTAGCGACCAAAAGCACCCACAATGACGTGGGTAGGACACGTAAGATGTCAAAAGTCTTTTTCCTTAGGAAAGGAATTAAAATATAAGTAACCGGGGCTTCCCAGCCTGACGATGGGGAATATTCACAGCACGTGAATCCATGAAAGATCCAATGCTGGAGAGGCTTAGTTGCCCAATATGGTAACAGGATTTCCTCCCTAACCAACTGTCTGCATTAAGTGAGGGCCTCCCATTTGCAACTCCTCTTCAGCGTGTGACTGCTTTGTTGTTCTTTCCTGCTTGGGCTAAATTGATGAGCCTCCCAGCGTGCAGCATCATGGTCAGAGTGTCTCTGTCTTCCTGTGCATGCCCGTAAACAATACCCTAGCAGGGTGAGATGTTCCCTAACTGTCCTGTCTCCACGGAGCTCACCTTTTGGTATTGTGGGGCTCAACGCACTTGTCCTATGCTATACAACTCTAACCCAGACTCCAAAATGAGGGACCCCATATTATCTTCCATGTAACATTTGTAATACGTGCCTTGAGGTGAGGGGGGTCTTTGGGAGACATTTTGGGTTTCCCTGTGGAGTCAGGTGGAGACGTTGGGTGGATTCTGGAGAATTCAGCATAAACCACCTCCAAAGGTCACATCACATAGTTGGCCCACAAGCCCCGCAGTCCATCTCCATGACCCTCCTGCACATCGTTCTGCCACCAGGCACACACAGGAAGAGGCATTTAGATTGCATGAATATTAGTTAAGATGGCATGATAGAGAACCATGCATTTCCCTGCAGTCTTCTGACACAAATCTGAAAAGGCTTGCATGACATTAGAAAGTGATTCTCTGTATGAGACTTCTTCATCAATGAGAGATATAAGGTTTATCAACACCCAATCAACATCTTCACTCCAATGATTTGCATTAATATATTCCACATGGACCTGCTCTGGCCCTATTTTGTGCCTCAAGCCTCTAAGAGTTGGCATCTGACAGACTATATATGGGACTTTCTTATATGCAAGCCGAATGTATACTGCGTAAGTCTCTGATTTTGAGATACACCCTAGCCTCCTCTCACAAAACTGACATCAAGTCGCCCCACAACACTGAGGCCCTGATTCATGGAACTATCTGCGTGTAAAACAGGGATCCCCATTCGTCAAACATGGATTTTTACAGGCAGAATGGCACGCAAATCCCCGTTTTACATGCAAGTAATTCCATGAATCAGGGCCTGAGACTCTTCTTGACCTCGAGAGACAGAGCTACATTTATAAGAATCACTAAATGTTGCTGTGCTAGACCTCGAGGCCGAGAAGCTTCTCTGCATCGAAAGACCATATGAATGCATTGAATTTAGAATAAATCACCCTGGACCACTGAAGGGTACTTGGCTTGAGGTGTTGCAGTTTCAAGAGGGGGTTAATGTTTGGTGGTCATGGTTCCCTTGGACGCCTTGAGAGGAATCATATAGGAAACTATTGCAAGAGTAGGTGTAATACTACTCAAAATTCCTGCTGACCTCTTCATCCAAGAATGCATGGATGGAAACTTGTCCTCAAGAGGAAAAAGGTATGCAGTAATAAAATCACGGCAAAAAAGTCATCTGCACAAAAAATCGTGGAAAAAATGCCATGATTTCACCCGGTAATGGTGTACCCCATTATATCATTTAAGGGGAGCAGGTGTTGCGGGGGAGTCCCCCGCTCCCCTTAAATGGTATAATGGGTCTGGGGGTTGCGGAGGTGTCCCCCGCATCCATTACATGGATTGCGGCAGCAAATCCACTGTGTTTTTGCCACGATTTTCTGTGCAACAGCAATTTTTGCCCTGATTTTAACACATGGAACCGAGGAAAAGTCAGCAAGAAATGTGTTCCTGCAATAAAAATCAAGGAAAAAAAGACACGGAAACACCAACGAAAAAAGGGCATGTCAAAATGTTGAAATAAAATATAAAATGGTTCTTTCCACACTTCGAAACGGGGTTAAGGCTCTTTTCTGAAAGGAACACTGAAATGTATGGAAACAGTACTGTTTCAATATAGAAAATGTATTAATTGTTGACAAAGAGGTGCTGTAAAATAAACCTTTCATAAAAGGTTCTACAGGTCAAGATTCTGAAAGCTTATGAATATGTGGCGGGTCCCATGCTCGAGAAAGGTGGCCTTACCTATCATGTACCTAACTGTAAAATAATAACACTGATTTTTTATATTCCTATTAAAACAGCAAGTGGGCTGGACAGGATTTGATAGACAAACACGTCCTCCCCAACCTTTTGTAACCTTTGCTCGTACACCAACAGCAAAGGCATAAACGTAATGCCATTAAAAACCTTAATCTTTCAGATAGTACCTCACTTTATCTCCTCAATTCTATGGGCCTCATTATGAGTAGGGCAGTAAGGGATACCGGGCACCGGTAAGGAGAACGGTGCCGGTAATCCCTTACCGCCTTACTATGAGTTTCCTTAGCGGGTCCCTCCTTTAACGCCTGGTCTGACCAGGCGTTATGGACGGGACCCGTTAAGGGACTTCAGAGTTAATAACGGTACCACAATTTGCGGTACCGTTATTAGCGCCTTCCACATTCCCATTGAGTTCCATGGGGGCTCAAATGGGAATGGGGAATGGCTTTTTCAATGGGGACTTACCGGTCCCGCAAAGGTCGGACTACACTGGTAAGTCCCCATTGAACGAGACCGGTGCCGGACACTTTATTGGTGGCAGTCATGGCGCAAATAGCGCCATGATTACCACCAATCTCGTAATGAGGCCCAATGTCTTGCAACTGCACACACACATTGCAACATTAGACATACTAGAGTAATGTTATTTACAAGTTCATTTTTACTCACATATATCAAGCTCGTCCTTCAGCTTCTCACTGTGTGAGTTGTACTGGCGTAGATCTTCATTTATTAACCTTTTGGCTGGAAAATAATATTAAAAACACATATTACAATGGGTATGGGAGCTCTCCAGTAACTGTTGCCAACTTATTCCAAACAACCACACTAAACAGGGCACCTATTTATTTATGTTTTTTTATAATGCGCTTAATACCTAAATTCGGTTTCTAAGCGCAGATCCGGGATTCGAACCTCTGTTGCTCTGCGTGGTCTTGCTTCCAAGACCAGCACGTTGCCCCTGTGCTATCCTTTGTTCACTTGGGAGTGTTGCGGGTACCTAGAGGAGGGGCCCTCTGTGAGACTGCCAGAAGAGTGTGGGAGGGCCCCTCATAGTCTGCTCCGATCGTGGTGGTTTTGGGGGTACAGACCTCTCTTGGTTCAGGAGGGGTGGCTGTCACACCAGTGCACCAGCAGGGGATTACAGGTCTGGGGGACTTGATTGGGCAGGGACTAGCTGAAAGAGGGGTAGCAGCTCCAACATTGGCTTTGGAGGTACCCACACAGCAGCAACCAGATGCATGTTCAGGGATAGCAGGTCCTGCCGTGACTATGGGACGTGCACCTGAGTTGGTTGGCACTTCCTTAGTAACTATTGCGCCTTTATTATCTGGCAGGACCACCATAGCATAGCATATTCCCAGGCATGTGAAAGAGCGGATTTGGGATAGGGAATATTTTGAGATATTCTCATTATTAGCAGTAGAGAGGACAGAGGAGGATATTACGGTTAGCAAAGAAGAGGACAAGAAGGGCAAAAAAGAACTAGGCCTGAGGAGAACATAAGAAATTGGAACAAGGCATTCTCTTTGTTAGCAGCAGTATTGATGGAGAAATACCCAGAGCAGGGGCCAGCTTTATGGAAGTACACGGATACTATTGTAAATGAGCAAAGAAAGTATGGCTCCACGCGATGGATAGATTACGACAGGGATTTTAGATCCAAGACTTCAATGGTGACATGGCATGGGATCAGATGTCACAAATTGCTGGTTTGTCAGAAATGGCCAAATCACTTTCGACTTCAGTCTCCTCCCCTTCCTCCTCACCTGAAGATAATATCCTGGAGGGCTTCTTTCTTCTTTCCTTGATTAACGATTTCTTTTTTAGTAGGTATGGCCTGCCTCGGAATGACGCCACCCTGGTTGCGGAAGTGTTCCGGGAACCAAGGGCCCCAGGACCGTGACAGCCAAAAAAGGGGAAAAAGCCACTCGGGCAAAAAACCCCGAATCCTCCGGCCGCGGAGCGATCCTCGGAACGGACACTGAAGATCCAGATGGAGAGACGATCGGAGCGGAGTATCCTGGAAGGTATCCAACGAGGCTCCGAACAAGTAAAGAAGCCAAAGGAGAACCAGGAGAAGAGAGGTAGGTGAACCAGGGAACAAGGATACGGGCAGGAGGCAGAGCAAGGTTGTCCCGTTGACCAGGAGCGAAGGTGGCGGGAAGGGAGAGCGAGTCACAAGAAAGCAGGGAGGAAAGGAGAAGGCAACAGAAGAAAGCAGGGCTTAGCAAAGCCAAGGGAAATAACAGGAGCGTAGCAACAAAGGGAGAGAGCAAACTCACAGTTGAAACGCGAGGAGCCGGCGGCTACTGTGCACAGATAAACAGTGGGCGGCCATGTTGGAAAAAGACTAGACCGCTGCTTCCGAGCGTATCAAACGTGACGGAACGGATAATGGCGGCTCGTTTTCCATCTGTCCCAATGTCTGATGAAAAAGGGACGCATGACAGTATGCCCCCCTCCAAAGCGGGAGCACCCCGGCTTACCCGGATGGGCCCGAAAAAACTGTTTGATCAAACGTGAAGCATGCACATTAGAACAAGGTTCCCAGGAGTCTTCGGACGGCGAGTAGTTTTTCCATGAGACCAAAAACTCCAATCGTCCTCGGTGATAACGAGAATCCTTGATCTTGGCCACTTCATATTCATCCTCAACCGGATCTTGGTCTTCCACAAAAGGACCCAGAGGGGCAGTGGGAATGTCAGCCAAAGCTGGTTGCAGCTGGGAAGAATGAAACACCGGATGGATTCTTTTCATGCGAGTAGGCAGTTGCAGTCTGAAGGCCACCGGATTGATCTGAGAGGTCACAGTATAGGGACCCACAAATCTGGGTGACAACTTCGATGGACGAATCCATCTTGGGAGAAATCTAGTGGACAACCAGACTCTCGATCCGACCTTAATAGCGGGAAGGTCAGATTGTCCTTGATCCGCTGAGAGTTTGTACTGATTGCGAGCCTGAACCAGAGCAGCCTTGGCTGTCTTATGGGCTGCCGTAATCCGTTGCAAGCGGTCTTCAATGGTAGGACTTACTGCATCCGATTCCAAAACCGGTAAGATACTTCGTGGATGAAGGCCAAAGGTTGAGAAAAAAGGACTTAGTCCTGTAGCAGAATGGACACTGTTGTTATAAGCAAATTCCGCTGTAGGTAGTAGATCGTACCAGTTGTCTTGAGCATCATTAATGTAGCACCGCAGGTATTGTTCCAGAGTTCCATTCAGAGGCTCGGTCTGACCGTTAGTCTGGGAGTGGAACCCCGAGGACAACGCCCGTTCAATGCCCAATCTTCGACAAAGAGCAGCCCAGAATTTCGAGGTATATTGGCTTCCTCGATCCGAAATGACCTTAGTTGGCAATCCGTGAAGGCGGACTATATCTCGTATGAATACCTCGGCCATCAGGAGGGCCGAAGGAATCCCTGTGAAAGGAGAAAAGTGAGCCAGTTTGGTGAGGGTATCAACGGTAAACATGATACAAGTATGACCTCGAGACTCCGGTAGATCGACCACGAAACCCGTAGAAATCTGTTCCCAAGGGGTCCGAGGTAGAGGGATTTGTTCCAAGAGTCCTATGGGTTTTCGAGAATAATTCTTGTTCCGGTGACATTGCGCACACGCCTGGACATACTTCTTAATGTCCGAAGACATCTTCTGCCAGAAGAAAGATCTCTGAACAAGAGCTTCAGTGTTCATTATACCCCTATGCCCTGCAGTAGGGTGATCGTGACACCAGGAGATAACCTTCTGCTGCAAACTGACCAGGGGCACAAACAATTGTTTGTCAATAAAGCATAAGCCGTCTCTAAGGTCCACCTGGACACGGGGTGAAGAACCGAATGGCAATGAGTTCTTGGACGTTGCGGTCCTTACTTGAGAAGGGAATGATGAGACGGAACCAATAAACACTCGATTGGTAAAGAGACTTTCCTTGTAGCTCTGTGATGTATCTTCTGCGGTGTCTCTACGGGAAAGAGCATCTGCAATGACATTTTGGGTTCCAGGTACATAAGTGATTTCAAAGTCGAAATGAGCAAAAAAATGTGCCCATCGGGCTTGGCGTGTATTGACACATTCCAGGTTTTGTAATGATCGAAGATTCTTGTGGTCAGTCCTGATGAGAAAGGGCTGACCTCCTCCTTGTAACAGATGCCTCCACTCTTCACATGACAATTTTATGGCTAGAAGCTCCCGTTCTATAACTGAGTAATTGCGTTGGCTGGAGGGGAGTGTCTTGGAAAGGTATGCAATGCAGTGTTCTTCTCCCTCCATTTCCTGTAGAAGGACTGCTCCCACTGCATTGGCGGAAGCATCAGCTTCTACAACAAACCTCTTGGATTGATCGGGTTGGACTAAGATGGGAGCATAACTGAACTTACTTTTGAGAGTCAAGAAAGCTTCCTCGGCTGCCGAGGACCAAGTAAAAGGTTGGTTTTCTTTTTTCAACAGAGAGGTAATGGGAGCTACTGTAGCAGATAAATTCTGAATTAATTTTCTGTAGAAGTTGGTGAACCCCAGAAATCTTTGTACCTCTTTTATGGTCTTGGGAGATGACCAATCCAGGATGGCAGATACCTTCTTATTGTCCATCCTTATTCCTTCTTTAGAAAGTATGAATCCTAAATAATGGACAGAGGACACCAGGAATTTGCATTTGCTGGGTTTAACCAAAAGATGATTTTCTTGAAAGCGTCAAAAAACATGGTGGAGATGGCTGATGTGTTCTTGATGGGTCTCGGAAAACACGAGGATATCATCCAGATAGGCGATCACCGAATGAAATAGCAAATCAGAGAATGTACGATCCATGAATCGTTGAAAAATTGCGGGTGCATTAACCAACCCGAAAGGCATGACCTTATATTCATACAGACCATAAGGTGTCCTAAATGCTGTTTTCCACTCATCGCCGTTTCTAATGCGCAAAAGATGATAAGCATTTCTTAAGTCAAGTTTGGAAAAAACGGTGGCCCCTCTCATGGCCTCTATTATATCAGCAATCAGAGGCATAGGGTACCGATCCCGAATGGTTACAGCATTGAGACCTCTATAATCAATACAGGGTCTCAGCTCGGTGGAATCTCTTTTGGCGATAAAAAACAACGGAGCACCTGCAGGAGAATTGGAAGGCTGAATGAGACCGTTGATCAGGTTGGCGTCCAAATATTTCCGGAGTACTTCCTTTTCTTTCAGAGAAAGTGAAAACATTCTGCCAAAGGGCACTAAGGCCTCTGGCATCAGACTGATGGCACAATCTTCTGGACAATGTGGTGGAAGATCGTGATCGGCCTTTTCTAGGAAGACTTGACCATATTCTTGGAACTGAGGAGGTATCAGATGTATGGCTCGTGGTTGGGTGTCTACTGACTGAAGGATCGCTGGAAGGTAACTGTCAGATTGCAGACAGGACTGTTGACAATGAGTAGGCAGAAAACTGAAAGTGTTCTTTGACCAGTCGATGGTGGGGTTGTGTAAGCGCAGCCAAGCGATTCCCAAAATCATGTGAAAATGTGCTGCTCGAATAATCTTAAAAGATATGTCCTCTTTATGCTGTTGGATGGTAAGGTTGATGGTTTCCGTAGAATGTGTAATGGGACCTGAGCAAAGGGGAGTACCATCCACTCCTTCCACCTTGAGATTCTCCTGATTGAGAATGCGAGGGATTCCCATCTTTTCCGCCCACAGGGTGTCAACAAAATTGCCCGCTGCTCCACAGTCAATGAGAGCAAGGGTTTCTACTGATTTGTCTCTCCAATCCAATTGTATGGTTACTACCATCAAGCGAGTATCCTCCGACTGCGAAGATGGTGTGATGGATAATGAGACATAGGGAATTTCGGCACTACCTCGAACCATTGTCCCCCTTAGGTTCGAGGTGTCCTGTTTCCCGACCGTCTTGGAGGCACATCGGGAACATTTCTGAGCAGATGTGAAGAGGCTCCGCAATACATACAAAGGCCGGAATCTCTACGTCTCTTCGTTCCTCTTGCATTAGTGGGGCTCTCATGGATCCAACTTGCATTGGTTCTTCCTTATTCAAGGTACTTGGAGAAGGTGAGTGAGGAGGAATAGGGGCAGGATAGCTTGTTGTTCCCTTCCCTCTCTTTCTTTCTTGTCTGCGCTCGTTCATTCTATGTTCAATTTGAAGTACCACTAAAAGAAGTTCTGAGAACGAGGCAGGTCGTGGTACTCTGGCCAGCTCATCTTTAAGTTCCTCTTTGAGACCTCTGCGAAAAATAGTAAATTGTGCTTGTTCTGACCAAATAGATTCAACAGCTAATCGTTTAAATTTTGTGATGTAAGACAAAAGATCCATCTGACCCTGGTGCACTTCCAGAAATTCCTCGCAGGCCAAATATGTTACCTCCGGTCTCTCGAATGTTTGCCGCAATTTGGTAAGAAATGCATTCCAATCTTGCATTACCGGATCATTCCCAGTGACCAAAGGATTAGCCCAGGCCAGAGCGTTTCCAGTCATATTAGAGACTGCAAATCCCACCTTGTTCAGATATGTAGAATAGGCTGTGGGTCGAAAGGCAAAGTATACATTACTGGCTTCTATGAATTCCTTGAGTAGCTTGGGTGTGCCATCGAATCTCCCCACAGACAGGGGAAGCGAAGGGAGATCAGAGCGTGTCTCTCGATTGGACACCAATTGCCTGAGTACATTATTCTCAGTTTTAAGGTTCTGCATCTCTTGATTGAGATTTCGGACCTCCACATTCAAGGTTTGAACTGCAGAAACCAATTCTTGCAGTTGTTCCGGTGTGGCCATCTTGGTTGGTGTTGGGCGTTTCAAACTGTCACAAATTGCTGGTTTGTCAGAAATGCCCAAATCACTTTTGACTTCAGTCTCCTCACCTTCCTCCTCACCTGAAGATAATATCCTGGAGGGCTTCTTTCTTCTTTCCTTGATTAACGATTTCTTTTTTAGTAGGTATGGTCTGCCACGGAATGACGCCACCCTGGTTGCAGAAGTGTTCCGGGAACCAAGGGCCCCAGGACCGTGACAGCCAAAAAAGGGGAAAAAGCCACTCGGGCAAAAAAAAACGAATCCTCCGGCCGCGGAGGGATCCTCGGAACGGACACTGAAGATCCAAATGGAGAGACGATCGGAGCAGAGTATCCTGGAAGGTATCCGACGAGGCTCCGAACAAGTAAAGAAGCCAAAGGAGAACCAGGAGAAGAGAGGTAGGAGAACCAGGGAACAAGGGTACAGACAGGAGGCAGAGCGAGGGTGTCCCGTAGACCAGGAGCGAAGGTGGCGGGAAGGGAGAGTGAGTCACAAGAAAGCAGGGAGGAAAGGAGAAGGCAACGGAAGAAAGCAGGGCTTAGCAAAGCCAAGGGAAATAACAGGAGCGTAGCAACAAAGGGAGAGAGAAAATTCACAGTTGAAACGCGAGGAGCCGGCGGCTACTGTGCACAGATAAACAGTGGGCGGCCATGTTGGAAAAAGACTAGACCGCTGCTTCTGAGCGTATCAAACGTGACGGAACGGGTAATGGCGGCTCATTTTCCATCTGTCCCAATGTCTGATGAAAAAGGGGTGCATGACATCAGAAGGACATGGAGGGCTGGGTTTCATTTATGGGTAGTAAGGACAGGGCCAGTAAGGCAACTGTCGATGTGTCAAATGAGACGCAGAAGGTCTTGGTACTGTAAGGACAAGCCCAACCATAAAACCGACTGGCGGCCCTTTCAGCAAGACCCCTCAGCACTGAGTAGAAATGATCAAGCACATAGGGGTTTTGGTTCTGGACAGGTCTGCAGATCATTTAACAAGGGGTTGTGCAGTTGGGGTACAAGGTGAAGTTTTGTACACCATTGCTCTAAGGGTGGGGTAGTCACCCAGTCACATGCTGCTTAAATTCCGAGGGGGGTGGCAGGACCAGGGGGCAACAGAACGGTGCACAATAGATCAATGTGGGGAAAAGGACCCTCCTCAGCAGGAAAATGGTGCAGCAAGACTTTAGAAATTTTTACCAAAAGGACAAAGAGTTTGTGTTACAATTTAAGGGTTTTTGTTGTCCTGCATGCTGCCGGTGTGCATACTAACAGTTTATGTTTATGTACTGTCATAGGAATGGCGGTATCAGAGGACGACAAGGACTACCTCAGGTTTGTCTCTAGAGTATGGCCATGGGCACTGATGAAGGGCCCAGAAGTTTGGTAAGGTGTGGGGTACTCACACGGGTTACAAGCTCAGTGTTAAGACTGGATACTAGTCCAAATATGTCAGCCAAGCTTACAATTAGAAGTATGAGGTACAGTAGGCCAAGCGAAGCCTGGTGAAGTACTTTGCATACAGTCATAAGAATATTTAAATAACATGACACAAGCCTAGAAGGTACACAGACCAAAAGCATAAACTTGTTATGACCAAATAATTGTTTTCAGCCTTTCCACCATGTGGAATGGACACCCAAAAGGGGGGATGGTGAGTATGTTTGCCCGAAACTCTGAGGCCAGTGTTGAGGGAGCCCTAATCTGATGGCCAGACACCAGAGGGGGACCGTCCTCACAAGAACAGACATAAGAGTGATCCATACATAGATTATAAGAGTGACTCACCTGGCAGTCAGACAACATAAGGCAAAAGTATCCTCAGGGTTGTTTTCACAGCTCTTTAATGGGCAGGATGTGCTAATGAGAGACAGGGAGTGTAGATGCAATTATATAAGGTCAGTACCTTTTTGCGGCATTGGGGGCAGCAACCCCCAAAGCGTGGCAGTTACGGGGCAGTCCTAGCCGTAGAGGAGTTTGACGCTGCGGTTTCGGCAGTGGGCAGTTTCCCGATGGCTGCACTAGAGCCAAATTCGGACGACAGCCACTGACTCCTTTATCGACAGTTGAGACTCCTTGTCAACGAGATTCAGAGGTCCCGAAGAATTACTGCTTGGCAGTTTATAATCAGAAGCGGAGACGTCCGCTACTCTGCAAACCGGAAGTGATAAGTGTCCATGGGAACTATAAGATAATGACAAGCCCGACAAACCAATGGGCTACCTTAGAAGTCTAAGGAGATGTGACTTAACCTAGGGCAGGGACAGCACCCCAAAATTAAATGTTTATGATACGTTGAATCTCTTGAAAACATATTTTCTCTGTGTGACTTGTAGGTGGGTATGTTGCCCATTATGTTACACAGATTGCTTGATTACTTGCTATGCAAGTTATTTTCTTGCTCCAATGAATCCTGTGTAATTGGCATTTTGGATATGCGGTGCATGGTCTACCTGGCAGATCAACTTCAGAAGCAAGATTTGAAGGGAAGGGATGCAGGTGAGTCCCATGAATACATGCATAAGTTAACACAAGGGAGATTTTAGTGTACGTCCTTTAGGCTAGCACTAGTGGATGCAGTTTATTGTCTACATATAAGCAATTTCATCAATATTTCACTGTATTCCATTTTATTTCATTTTTCCTGAACAAACCTTTCATAACAAAACATGCTCTACTTCCCGTCTTTACCAAAACAAAGGTCCTTGAAATCTAACCCTGTCAGTAACCCAGTGCCTAAACCTACGTTCAACCATAACCATAATCATAAACTGTTAGAACTCAGGTTTTATGACAATGAAACACAAAGGATACAGAATTATATGCCTCAGGTTAACTTAAAGGATACAGACTGGTAGTTACAAAGGATACACTCAGTGTCTTCTCCCATCGACTGGTGTCAGAGGTAGAACGTAGTATGTCAAGAGAAACCTTCTAACAAATGTCACTCTCCGACTAGTAAAAACCACAGTCAAAGAGAGCTATTGGTGGTAAGGGCGTGAGTGGACTAAGATTCACCAGGCTGTCGAATAGAGAGGGACTAATTAGAACACTATTGATTTCAAGAGGTCAGCAAGAGCCTATATTATATAGACTAACCTGGATGTACACAGCCACAGGTAATTCCAAAAACTGTCCGATGAATCCAAGGAAACAACGACAAGGAAGGAGTAGTGAGGAATCTAACCCGGATGGAACGAGGGCCGCACTAGCGTCGGGTTGGTGCAAGCAGGAAAGCGTCCAAAGTTCAGTGCACCTGTAGGTAGAAGGAGGAGATGGAGAACCTTGATCCAGGAAGATAAGCCCCTTTTCTGAAGTAGAAAGTCCAGTTGAGAGCACAACCAGAAATGCCTTACTAAGACACTAACCTTTCCTGCAAGTAGGGTAGGATACTCACAAGGCAAGTGAATGCCTATAGTAATCAGGGTGACAGAGTGTCCAATTAGGAAAGTAGAAATGGGTAGATATGAAGTAGGACTCTGCAGGATGTTGTTGGCAGTCCGTGGAATACAGCCGGAGGCTCTGTAAGGAACAGAGCAGGAGATTGCTGTGCCTCGCGTAGGAACGCGGCGGGGCTCCGTATTGGAACGAAGCAAGAAGTTGTAGAGTGCCGCATAGGAACGCGGAAGAACTGGCAGCTCTGTGACGAGCGGGGTGCCGGGCGCCGCGTAGTAACGCGGGAAAGGCAACCGGTCCTTCTGGAGAAAGAAACCAGTAAGGCAAGAATTGCCGAAGGAAAAATGAGCGTCTGCAAGGAATAGCAGAAGCAAAGCTCCGAAACGCTGACAAACGTGAAACGATCAGAAGCGCAGTTGCTTAACATCCGCCTCGTTAAATGGTGTCAGCTGACGTGCACCTGACCAACGTGATGACGTATACGTGACATATACGTTGATCAGGTGATGCGAGCTCGCATTGTGTAGTATTAGCGGCGTCTCCCGGACAATTTCCATTGTATAGAACGGCCTGGCCATTCTGAAAGCTGAAGATGCCGGTAAGCAGGAGCGTTTAGGGAAATTAAAGGAGCCGGATGATCCTGGGGTGGCAGGAATGACATAAACTTGCCCTCTACCTACCTCAGTACCATCAACCTATCCTTTATCCTAAAAAACCCTAATCCTTACCCTAACAATCCTCATCTGGAATCCCAACCTTCACCTTCAACCTGTCCCGAAGTTTGCCCTTCACTTTAACATATGCCTAAACCTAACATTGGTTATAACATCCTAATGGTAACCCTGATCTTGTCCCTAACCTAACCTCAGTATGAACTCTATAACAGAAAAGGCCCTGCTCCAATTTTTGTGATGCTGAAGTAGATCTACATTATGTTAGCCATAAACCCAAACTGACATCTATACATAGAACTGGAAAGATCACTCCTTGATGGCAGAGACATTTAGCTACACAAGTACGCTAATGACACCCAGCTGTACCTAAAGGTAAACTGCTCCCATTCACTCACCACTCCACTTTTATCAGTCACCTCCGGAAATGCCTTGCAACCATTCAAACAAAATGCAATTTGTGCTCATCAGCCACTCCTCCAATCAGAAGAACATCCAAAGATAGCTGAACGAGATGCACCTGGTTGCATTCAGCCCCCAAATCTCCCCGCCTGTCAAATCCTTTGGGTTCATCATGGACAGCAAGAACTCCTCTTAGCAGCACATCAACATGAACGTTCAGGCCCAGCAGTGCCAGATCATGCTGCTCCACAGGATTAAGCCCTTACTTCATTTCCCAGGATTTCCAGACCATGGTGCGGGCTCTTCTGATTGCACACATTGATCGAAGTAATGCCATCTTCGCCAGGCTCAGTGCAGTACACCTGTCTCCCCTCAATGCAGTTCATCATGCTGCAGCCCACCTTATCACAGATTCTAAACAAATCGACGACATCATCCACATCCTGTGTGACCTTCACTTGCTCCCTATCACTGCCAGAATCCTTTTCAAAATGAATGGCCTGTATCACCTACAAGGCAACCCAGCTCAGATAGATGCATGTCTCCCTTGTGAACAAACTTAACACCATGGATGGTACATACTTCTCTAGGAGCCAGACCATTCCTAGGCTGGAAACTAAACTAGCCTGCAAAGAAAAGACCAGGGAACAATCCTTGTACTGCTATTCCCAGGAACACCATCCCAGTGGCATTTAGGACAGCTCCAACGCTCCTGCAATTCAGGAAAGTTCAGGAAAGAACTGAAAAACGTGCTCTTCAGGGAATTTCTAAGGTAGCTGTGTGCCCGGTTGTAATACCATTCAGGACCCACTGTAAACTGCTCTCTTGCTCCTTTAACTCTTGTACAGCACTCCATTAATCTCTAGATAGGATTGCACTTTATAAAACACAGATAAAAAATACACATTTCTAATGGTTGGACTTTGGAATCATGTCAGGTGACATCCTTCTGCTACCACCAATTGTGACAGATTAAATATAATAAAAGCGTGACGAGTTAAATAAAATGTAAAAGAAACTTTCTTTTTTTGTTTCAGTTAAGTTTTCTTTAGGGTTAAGTCATCACTGATCTTCACTTTTTGATCGTCTCTCAATGGCAGTATATGTTGGAATGCTACAATGTTGCTTTCCTATAGATACTTTAGACGCACTGACATCTTTGTCAGCATGCACTGCAACCCTCCAATGTCTTGTTTCCAAGACGCTTGAGGAGTTCCGACTCCTGCATTTATCATGTGCCACATGTCTCATTCTCAAGATGTTTGAGAAATTCAGATTCCTTTATCCAGCAAACATGCAATGTGTCTTTCCCCAGTGTCTTTCTTAGCATGTCATGAGAACTTTTGAGTTCCACCATGAAGTTTGTTTGTTTAATGGGGCCCTCTATGTGCTCCCTCAAGCTGGAATCCCATTTGCCATCTCACGGTTCCCTCTTCTGCACTGCCTCTTCTCGCTCTGGCTTCTGGCATATGTCTGCGGGTGCTCACCTGCATTGGAATTCGCTCCACATTTACATCAATTTGTTATCACACTGCTCTACTCGTAATGAGGCTCATAGACCCCAAACTCTTTGTTTCCCTGGTTGCTGTGGGCCAGTTCACCTCACTGCAGATAGGGAAACACATACAATTGTATATCATAATTTCTGGGTTGCACTTTATCACACACCCGTCTCCTTACCTTCTTCATCTCACTTTGTCCTTCAAATGGCAAAACTGTACCCAAAAAAGTGTGCAAGGAAGAACAAGCAGAGAAGAGGGTAGAAGGCAATAAAGCCATGCTTCTCTGCCAAACATCACCAAGACACAAAAGACCATCTCATCTATGCAACCTTGTGGTCAGACCAGGGGAAGCTCCCACCGCTTTACTGAGCGTATGAGAACTAGAAGGCTCTGGTTGAGAAAACCCAGAGACACTTATCTGCCCGGGAACTTCAACATCGAACCTGCGAAAACCCATAGCTGAAGAAAAGGTTTCGAGGTCAGGACATCATTTCCTCAGAAGCCCCAAAAGGGGAAGAGATGCCTTTTTCGTGTTTAGAGATTTTTTATTAGATTAGTATATAAGCAAATGGTACATGAACAGGTAAACCATTTTTAAAAGACAATTGCAAATTCTAAGTATCAAACTGATACAATTAGTAAAAAAACAAGTTGAGCAAGATAGGATCGATGAACATTTTATATTCAGTAGTAATTAAGACAAACAAGGGGGAGATACAGACATGAGTACAGGACAGAAGACAATAGGAAAAGGATAGGGTGGGGATAGCTGTGATAGAAAACTGGTAATATTTAGTCACAAGTGCTGAGGTATTGAATAAATACATTCCATTTTTAGTTAGATTTGTGCATAACGTCAAAAGAAGAAGGAACAAGTTACTTACCTGTAACTGTTGTTCTCAAGCATGGGTCTGGCATGGATTCACATGCTCATGAATATTCCCCGTCGTCAGCCTGGGAATCCTCGGTAAAAGAAAAAATCAGTTTCCGTTTAGTTTCTGAACTGTCTTTCTCCTAATAACCAATCACTGGTCTCTGGGTCATACTGCCCCCAGCCAGTGACTGCCCTCTACCTAAGCCCCACCTCTGGCAGCCACCTTCAGAATTGGTAGCACGTAAAGTGGCAGTAGGACCAAGAGAAGTGCCGCAGAGGGGTAGGCGGGAGGGTTCGCGTATGAATCCATGCCAGACCCGTGCTGGAGAACAACAGTTACAGGTAAGTAACTTGTTCCTTCTCCAGCATGGGGTCTGGCATGGATTCACATGCTCATGAATAAATTAATACATAGCAGTACACACATGCACAACCACGGGAGGTGGCAAGGCTCAACATTAAGCATTTCAACAACTCAACATTAAGAATCTCTTACCTCCTCACCAGGCTCACCTTCAAGTGAACAGGTTGTGCAGCACTGCTTGGCCAGCCCTGTCCTCCTCCCTAGAATCCCGGGCGATGCAGTAGAATTTCGTGAAGGTGTGCGTCGACCTCCACGTAGCCGCCCTGCAGATGTCCAGCAGGGGCACACCAGACAGGAACGCTGTAGTTGCAGCAATCCCTCTGGTCGAATGGGCTCTCGGATGGCCAGGCAACGGTCGGTTTGCCAACTGGTGACATTGCGTGATGCAGCCAGAGAGCCACCTGGAAATGGAGGCCTTGGAGAGGGCCTTCCCTTGGTTCACAGGGCCAAAGTTCACAAACAGCTGTGACGTCTTCCGAAAACTCTTTGTGCGGTCCACGTAGAACTTCAGCGCTCTAGCCACATTCAGCGAGTGCAAAGTCCTCTCAGCCGGCGACGGGAAGAAAACAGATAACACCAAGGGCTGGTTGAGAAGGAAGTCCGACGCCACCTTCGGCATGAAGGAGGGGTGCAACCTCAGCACGACCCTCGTTGCGTGGAAAGTCAAGTACGGGGGCTTACAGGAGAGGGCCTAGATCTCTCCCACTCGTCGTGCGGAGGTGATGGCCACCAGGAACGCCGTCTTCCATGATAGGAATTTCAGAGGTACCAAATGCAGAGGCTCGAACGGGGGACCCATGAGCCTAGTCAGCACCACATTGAGCTCTCATGCCGGGCCGGAGCCTTCACCGGCGGGAACGCGAGGAAAAGTCCTTTCATGAACGCCTTAACCAGGTGATGCAACCACAGCAACGATCGCCCCGGAGTTCTGGTGTAGCGGGAGATAGCCGCCAGATGGATCATGATAGAGGCGAGTGCCAGCCCCACCTTGGCCACCGACAGCAAGTACGGCAGCACTGGAGGGGCCGTAACCCGTACAGGGTTTATCTTCTGTGCACGGCACCAGACGGTGAACCTCTTCCATTTATGTCCGTAGCACTTAAGAGTCGAAGAAGCCCTGGCCTTGGCAAGAACCTCCTTGCAGTCCGCCAGGATCTCGTATCCACCAAACTCTAATGCTGCAGGAGCCAGGCCTGCAGGTTCAGCGACCCCGGGTCGTGGTGCAGAATCGCGCCTTCTTCCCTGGTGAGAAGATCTGCGTCTGCCAGAAACTTGACTGGAGGCAACGCTGACATGTCCAGAAGGTCCACGTAGCATATCTGCCTCGGCCACACCGGTGCGACAAGGATCATCCTGCACCGGGACCATCTGAGTTGACTAATGAGTCGTAGGAGCAATGGCAACTGAGAACGCATAGAGAAAAAGGCCGTCCCAGGGGAATGAGAACGCATCCCCCATGCTCCCCGGCTGGGGAAAAGTGCTGGCGAACCTCTGCCACTTGGTGTTCATTGTCATCGCAAAAAGATCGATCTGGGGATTGCCGCATCGTTTTAACAGTAGATCCACCTGATCCTGCCGGCGTTCCCACTATTGGCAAGAGCGCAGCTCCCCGCTGAGTGAGTCGGTGACTGTGTTCTTCACTCCTGCCAGATGAAAGGGTACCAGGAACATCCTCTGGGCGATGGCCCAGTGCCATAGGTCCTGCGCTTCCTTGGAGAGAGCTGTGGATCTGGTGTCCCCCTCTGCTTCCGAATGTAGAACATCGTGCTGGTGTTGTCGGTTTAGACCCACACCACCTTGCCCTCGAGGGACAGAAGGAATGACTTGAGGGCCCAAAACACAGCATGGAGCTCCAGAACGTTGATGTTGAACGTTCTCTCCTCTGGGAGCCACAGGCCTCTTGCGTGGAGATTTCCAGTATGTGCGCCCCATCCCTCCAGGGAGGCGTCCGTCATTACTGTCTCCTGATGCGCTGGGGTTTGGAAGTCCATGCCTGCCGCGAGATACGTGCGGACACCCCACCACCGAATCGCTCAACGGAATGTCTTCTTGAGCGCGATCTTGTCCTCGAAGCTTCCCACCGCTTGCATCCAACGGGCATCGAGGAACTCCTGCAGCGGCCGCATCCGCAGGCTGCACAGCCGAACGAGGTAGGTGCATGACGACATCATGCCAAGCAGGGACTTGATGGACCTCACCCTGGAAACCTTCATGGTCAACAGTCGTTGAATCTTGCACAGGATGGCCTTTATCCTGTCCTCCGACAGCAAAGCTAGGCGCGCCACCATGTTGAGTCTGGCTCCCAGGAACTGAGCGTCCTGTGATGGCTCCAAGCAGGACTTTGCATAGTTTATCAAGAACCCCAGTTCTGTGAGCAGGCGGACGCTCCTTGCTGTGTGTTCGACGGCGAGTTCCCTTGACTTCGCTCGGATGAGCCCATTGTCCAGATAGGCAGATAGGAGTAGACGTGGATCCCCTGCAGGAGCAGCCACGCCGCCACTGGTGCCAGGCCCTTGGTGGAGACCCTTGGGGCTGACTTCAAACCGAAGAGAGGGCCTTGAACTGGTAGTGCCGGCCTTGGACCACGAAGCATAGAAACTTTTGATGCCCCTTGAGAATGGGGATGTGGAAATAGGCATCCTCCAAATCCAGCGACGACAGGAAGTCGCCCTCCTCCAGCTGTCCCAGCACGTGCTGAAGGGTGACCATCCGGAACTTCTGGGATTGTATGTATTTGTTGAGGCGGCGAAGATCTAGAATGGGCCGTCAACCGCTGGTCTTCTTTCAGACAAGGAAGTACAGCGAGTATACTCCGGAGCCCCGGAGCCTCTTTGGGAGCAGCTGCGGAATGCAGTTTTCTTTCCTGGCCACAGGTGGGAAATGGGGACACTTCCTTTGGAACTCCAGAGTGTGTCCGTGGGCCAGGGCATCCAGCACCAAACGGTCGGTGGAGATGGACTTCCACGCTCGGGTCACGGCCGGTTCAGTCCTGCTTCGTCGAGGCCTTACCAACTTGGGCCCCTTGGCGACGACGACGATGTCCTCCGGCCTTGTTGCAGACTCTGTAGGCTTCCTGGGACGAAGAACGGGCTGCCTGACGGTAAGAAGAAGAGCTGCCACCAAATCCTTTGGAGGCACCCTGTGACTTTCCTCCGGAGGACCAAAAGAACGGCCGTCGTTGATGGAGCGTGCCCAAGGCACGGGTCGTCTCAGTGTCTGCCTTGATGGCCTGCAGTGACTCATCCACTGCCTTGCCGAACAGGTTGTCCCCGTCGAAGGGCATGTCCAGTACCCTCACCTGTACATCTTGACGGAAGTCGGTGGCCCTGAGCCAACCAAGCCGGAGAAGGCAAACGCCGTTGCCCATCTGGCAGAAGCCGTTGTCGGCGATGTCCGTGGCCACAGTGATGGCGAGGTCCGAAGCCACCTCGCCTTCTTGCAAGATTTCAAGGGCCTCCGCCCTCTTGTCATCTGGGAGGAAGTCCAGGAGGGGGTAGATTTTAAACCACAACTCCATATCGTAGCGGGTCACAATAGCAACAGCGTTGGCCACCTTAATTGTCGTCGGCGCCTCTGAGGTGAACCGACGACCTATGTTGTCCAGCTTCGTCCCCTCGCCGTCCTGCAGGGAAGTGGAAGTCGATGCCTTTGCCCCAGCCGATTTCTTCTTGGCCGCCACGGAGACCACTGAGTCCGGGAACGGCTGCGCTCTGAGGCACATAGGTGCAGAGTCTGGAACCCGGTACTTCTTCTCGTACCAGTCTCTCTTTGCCGGGGCCGAGGATGGGTTCTTCAGGAGGGACAGCCCTTCGTCCCAGATGTCGTCCAACAGCGGAAACCGAAGCGTGCAAGAATTCTTGAAGTGTGAGCTATCGCAGAAAATTGGAACTGAAGCAAACGGGCGCTGTGCGTCCTATATATACACCAGTGATGACGTCAACCTTGAGACGGAGGCCCTCGAGTCGACCGCATTGACGCACAGCGCTCTCTGCCAACATAATTTTTTCCAAAGCAGCTAAAGCTGGAAGGGAACATTTCTAAAGATGAGGAATATGTGGGGGACACAATCCATTCGAAGTGAGTCTTAAAGGCAGACCCAGGTTTTTATTGTGGCAGACAGACAAGAGAGGCAAAGAGGCTACCCCTGTTGAAGAGAGTTATTCCGAAGAATAGTACATTGCCTACTTGAAGTTGTTGAAGTACTTTGACGTGTATCTTGTCGAAGCCTATTTACAAGTACAAATCACTGAAGCTGTGGTAGTAGTCCAAAATCCTGAAGCTGTTGTGGTATATCTGGTTATCAGTGGATACAACATTTTAGTGGGATAAACAAAGTGGCGTACTGTGAGACAAAGGTGACTGTTCTCATGGAAACTCAAGTAGAAGTGAATTTGTTAAGTGGAAGCAGCAGTACTATGAAGTCATCCTGACTAATAAACCTTTGTGAATTCTAAAACTGTAACTAGGAAAATACTAACTATTAACCAAGAACTGTGTATCCCTGACAGTTGTGGATGTTGCATTTCTTTTGAACTGTGGCAAGTCTTCTTGAAAAGGTGACAACGCATTGTGGCTGGGATTACCATTGGTGCTATTTGGTGGAAGTGGAAAGTGGATATTTCATCAAGGAGAAGAGATTTGCTATCATTGTAACGTTGGCCATTGCGTCGAAACACTTATCGCCCCTATCTGGCGGTATGGTCGGATATGCTGCTTGCTTGGATTTTGAAGTAGCTGCCTGAACTACTAGGCTCTCTGGTGTTGGGTGTGTAGACACGTAGTCTGGATCACTTCTTGAGGGCCTGTACTTTCTGGTGAGGTTTTTATTGACAGCATGGCTTGTTTCCGGTGCCTGCCAATGTGTTTTAACCCTCTTCTGTAGGGCAATATGAAAAGGTAGCACAGGGTCCTTCTGAGGTCCCCTACCAAGAATATCAGTAAGGTCGTCCTCTTCAAATGGTGGAGCAGGCCTGTCCTATCCCAAAAGGTCAATCACCCTGGACATAAGTTGTCTATATGAAGCATCTGCATGCTTTGCCAGGTCTGGGTTGCCAAATTCCAGCTCTGGCAAAGTGTGTCATTGCCACTTGCTGACTGTAAGTTCTCATAATGGTCTTTAATTCTGGACTCCTCTGAAATGAGGGCCTGAGGAACATTGGGTGTTCCAAGCTCTAATCCAAATGGAGGAGTATCCTGGTCGGATGGCTCATGTTTCTCATAAATGGAGGAAAAGGACTTAATAAAATCATTCCTAGGGAGTGGTTTATAGGTTTTCTCAACCTCCTTCGATGCAATCAAAGGTTTGATCAGTAATGTTGTTGATGACTTAGATGCTGGTGGCGTCGATGGATTTGACGATTCTGGCATTGATGGAGCCCTCGAGGGGCTCGACCTCCGACTTGATGGAGTCTTTGATGGATTAGGACTATTCCTACCATCGAGTCAAGACCTTGACGGTTCTCGAGGGGTCTCAGGCGATTTGGCCTTAGCCCTTTCCTTGTCGGCTTTTGATGGCACAACAGGAGTATGGCTTTTCGTTTTCTCCTTCGAAGGTGAAGATTTCTCGAACATTTCCAGCATTTTTTGCATGAACTCATGCCATTCAACAGAAGTCGCCGAGTTACTTGGGCAGGCTATTTTCCTCTCAGGCAAGCAATCAGAGGAAGTGGAAGGAGACCTATGACATCTTTTCTTCATCGATGAAGACAAGGAATGGTGTGAACCGCTCCAAGAACAGGAGCATTTTCTGGAACTTTTCCTCTGAGGAGTCACCTCTCGACTTGTCAGATGAGTGCCTTTTGACGGTGTCGTCGAGGGAGATTTTGTAGAGGGCCTACCCACTGCTAACCTCCCTTTAAGCTCCTACAATACCTTACCTGTCATGGAATGGCAAGACTCACAGTCCACTGTCCTGTACTCAACACCAAGGCACCACAGTCACACTCTATGGGGATCTGTTAAATACATCTTGGCGCTGCAGTCATGACGCTTCTTAAACCCAGTCTTCGGGTTGATGAAGTCGATGATGAGGCCATTTCGAATATGTCGCAGGTTCTGAGGAAACCGAAGCGTGCCAGAATTCTTGAAGTGTGAGCTATCGCAGAAAATTGGAACTGAAGCAAACGGGCGCTGTGCGTCCTATATATACACCAGTGATGACGTCAACCTTGAGACGGAGGCCCTCGAGTCGACCGCATCGACGCACAGTGCCCTCTGCCAACATAATTTTTTCCAAAGCAGCTAAAGCTGGAAGGGAACATATCTAAAGATGAGGAATATGTGGGGGACACAATCCATTCGAAGTGAGTCTTAAAGGCAGACCCAGGTTTTTATTGTGGCAGACAGACAAGAGAGGCAAAGAGGCTGCCCCTCTTGAAGAGAGTTATTCCGAAGAATAGTGCATTGCCTACTTGAAGTTGTTGAAGTACTTTGACGTGTATCTTGTCGAAGCCTATTTACAAGTACAAATCACTGAAGCTGTGGTAGTAGTCCAAAATCCTGAAGCTGTGGTGGTATATCTGGTTATCAGTGGATACAACATTGCAGTGTGCTAAACAAAGTGGAATACTGTAAGACAAAGGTGACTGTTCTCATGGTAACTCAAGTAGAAGTGAATTTGTTAAGTGGAAGCAGCAGTACTATGAAGTCATCCTGACTAATAAACCTTTGTGAATTCTAAAACTGTAACTAAGAAAATACTAACTATTAACCAAGAACTGTGTATCCCTGACAGTTGTGGATGTTGCATTTATTTTGAACTGTGGCAAGTCTTCTTGAAAAGGTGACAACGCATTGTGGCTGGGATTACCATTGGTGCTATTTGGTGGAAGTGGAAAGTGGATATTTCAACAAGGAGAAGAGATTTGCTATCATTGTAACGTTGGTTAATAAACATTTACATCGACTTTGAAACATCAAGAACTGACTTGAAACATTTCTTCTTTGGTTGAACACTAACAGAATTGACCTTGAATCCTGGG
The DNA here is from genome assembly GCF_040938575.1 of Ambystoma mexicanum. Taxonomy (NCBI): domain Eukaryota; kingdom Metazoa; phylum Chordata; class Amphibia; order Caudata; family Ambystomatidae; genus Ambystoma; species Ambystoma mexicanum. Next base: position 454,737,574 of record NC_090924.1, on the reverse strand, counting down.
GAAGGGAAATCAGCCAGGACATTAGAAGGTTATTCAGAGACTGTGAATGTTGTTCATGTTATGTTGTATTGCCATATATTTTCTTTATGTATTTGTTGCTTAGGGCGAAGGCCAGTTATCCTGTAGAGTGCTTCCCCTTAGCAGGTTCTCCATCCAGAGGGACACTCTACCCTCTTCTAAACCTCTTGTAATGACCCCACTCTCTGTTGTATTGCTTCTCCTTCTTAATAGCCACTGCATTGCCTCTACAAGAGGAGTACCCATTTTCCTTGTACCAGGCGCACCTATACCTGTTGATGGCTGTACCCCCAAAACAATCATCGGGCACGTCGCCCATCTTTGCAAATGCAGTGTGGAATGCCAATCTCTATGCACCACGCATGTGCAGAGCGGTGGAGTCCTTAACAGAACCAGGGCAACCCAGGAAGTGAGACTGAGTCCCACTCTAGTGCCCTCCCTCCATGTAACAGGCGTGTCTCTTTGCATCTCAACACCACCTTAGTGTGTGTTCGTTCCTTTGTATTTGTATTTTATTGTACCTATACAGCGATTTTTACAAAGAGCTTTACAGAAGGTAATTAATTTTCACAGTACAATAAAAGTGATAATGATGCCAAATGAAATAATTCAGCTAGATGAAGAAAAAGAGACAGGATGGGCTTTAAGCTGTGAGCGAAAGATAAGATAGGTAGAGGAAGCACAAATAGAAAGGGGAAGAGCGTTCCAGTGTTTGGGGCAAGAAGTGAGAAAGAACGAAACAAGAAGAAACACAATGTGGCTTAGGAACCGACAGAAGAAAAAGAGATTCAGAGCAAAGTGAGCACAGAAGAGAATAAAAAGAAACAAGAGAGTAATGATACAAGGGAGCCGGGCCATGAAGGCCATGAAGGGCTTTGTATACGAAATCAAGAAAGTGAAAAGTGAGATAGAGATCAAAATAGAGCATAGAAGCCGAACGAAGAGAAAGGGTAATAGAAGAACAAAAAGGAAGTTGAACAAACAAACGAATAGCAGAATTAAAAACAGAGCGTAGAGAAGTTTTAGGAAGACCTGGTAAAAGAACTGAGCAATAGTTTAAATAAGAAAAAACAAGTGAGTGGATCAAATGTTTAGTAGCCTGAAATTATAGAAAAGGCTGGGCACTGCGAAGATTGCACAGATGGAAGCAAGAAGGTATTAGAAATGTGTAGGGAAAAGGAAATAGAAGGGTCAAAGGTGACACCAAGAATTCGAGCAGAGAATGAAAAAGAAATAAAAGACGGAAGGAAAAGAAGACCGGAGGGAACAGGGGAAGATGTAGGAAAGAAAATAACCTCAGTTTTAGAGGGGTTAAGATGAAGAAATTGAGAGGTCATCCAGGACTTTACTGCAACCAGACAGAAGGAAATAGTGTCATCAAGAGAAGAAGAAAAATACGAGAAGAACAAGTTACTTACCCATGTTAACGTTCTTTCCACTGGATGCTCCTCCCATGTATTCCTCATCTTATGATATTTCCATATCCAGCTTCAGCTGCTTTGGAATTCTTTTCCAGCAGAGGGCGCTGTGCATCGATGTTGGTCGACTCGATGTCCCTCGGAGGCCTCTGTCTCGATGTCGACGTCATTGATGTTATAAAGCACGCGCAGCGACCGTTGGAATCGGTTCCATTTTTAAAGCATCTATAGGATAACCTACACCCGACAGTTACTTCTCCTGAAAGAGCCAAGTCTGCAATCACATAACAAATTCTACTGCAGGGCAGGATGGGAGGGACGATGAGGAATACTTGGGAGGAACAACCAGTCGAAAGAACGTTCCCATGTGTAAGTAACCTGTTCTTCGAATGGATTGTGTCCTCCCAAGTATTCCTCATCTTATGATAAACTCCCAAAGCAGTGTAAGTATTGCTGGAGGAGGGAGTCGGAATTTTCAGGCTCATAATAATTTAGAAGTTCCTTCATAGGTCTGTGTGTACAGAATGTAGCACTGCTCTTCCAAATAAACCTATTCAGCTTGAGGAGGAGTCCAGAGTACAATGTTTGATAAAGGTGTGTACGGACGGCCATGTGGGAGCTGCACAATATCCCTAATTGGGACACCCCTCTGTAATGCAGAGGAGCCATGCCCCTGGTTGAATGGGTCTCCCTCCAGAGGATCCTTTCTTGCTAATTGGTAGCATTCAGTAATTCCCAAAATAATCCATCTTGACAAGGTTTGTTTTGAATTTGCCATGCCCAACTTCTGGCCCGTGTAACCTACAAAAAGTTGGTCATCGTGTCTTATCTTAGACATCCTGGAGATGTAAAATGTCAGTCAACGCCTTAGATCAAGCCTGTGCAATCTCCTCTCCTCTTCCTTTCCAGGATGGGGAGGAGGATAAAATGAAGATAGAATTATCTTCTGAGTTAAATGGAACTCAGACACAATCTTATGCAAGAAGGTTGGTTTCACCTTAAGGACTTATAGAAGATTGTATAAGGAGGCTTGCAGGACAAGGCCTGAAGTTCACTCACCATTCGGGCTGATGTAATGGCCACTAAAAGGATGGTCTTTAAGGTTAATAATCTTAAAGGACAAGTATTGATAGGCTCAAAAGGAGCACACATTAGAAATCTCAATAATAGGTTGAGGTCCCAAGTTGTAAATTGGAATGGGACTGGGGGAAATGTATTTGTCAGTCCTTTTAGGAATTGTATCACAAGGGGAATCTTGAAGAAAGATACCTCTTCAGAGGAGCGCTTAAAAATGGAGAGCGCTGCAAGATACCCCTTCATTGTACCGACCTGGATCCCCAAGTTGGCCAGGTGTCAAAAGAATGATAACACCATAGGTGTACTGCATGTAAATGGATTTTCATTCTTATCCCTACACCAGCTGCAGAATTTGTTTCAACGGCAGAAGTACAAGGACTTTGTTGCTGGCCTTCTGGCCGAAAGCAAAATCTCCATTACGTCTTCCGGGAGGTCCAATCTTTGTACCTCAACCTCTCAGAAACCATGCGTGAAGGTTGAGAGTCTTGACCTCATGATGGAGGGAGAGAGAGAGAGAGAGAGAGAGGGAAAGAGAGAGAGAGAGAGAGAGAGAGAGAGAGAGAGAGAGAGAGAGAGAGAGAGAGAGAGAGAGAAGGTCCTCTCTTTGTGGCAGACGTATTGGAGGGCAGATGGGCATGTCTAGAAGGTCTGGCTACCATATCCTCCTGGCCCAATCCAGAGCTATTAGGATCATGGTTTTCCCAAACTTTCTCAACCTCCTGATGACTTGAGGAATGACGGGGATTGGAGGAAATGTGTACAGGAGTAGAATCTCCCAGTCCACAACGAACGCGTCTCCCAGAGCTTCTCTTAGGGGAAATTCCATTGAGCAGAACAGTTTGCACTTCCGGTTGGCACTGGTCGCGAACAGATCCACTTGAGGGGTTCCCCAAAGGGTGAAGATCTGTTGAAGGACTTCCTGAGCTAGTTCCCACTCGTGGGAGACTGTGCTCTGCCTGCTCAAAGCGTTCGCCATCGTTTTCTCCTCTCCGGCTAGGTGAACTGCCGATAGGGAGATTGATAGGGAGATTCCTTCTTGAATTGCCCAGAACCAGAGCTGTATTGCCTCTCTGCACAGTGGTAGTGCCCCTACACCTCCTCTCTTGTTGAGGTAGTACATGGCCACTGTGTTGTCCATCATTATCAGGACGTTCTTCCCCCACACAGAGGGCAGAAAGGCCTTCACCGATAGTCAGATTGCCCTCAGCTCCAACAGGTTCATTTGTAGTTTGGACTCTGATGGAGACCATTGACCGCTGATTGTTAGGCCGTTGGTATGCGCTCCCCACTCTGTGATTGAGGCGTCCGTTAGTAACTTTGTGTCAGGCTTTGGTTGCCAAAAAGGTTCTTCCTTCAAAATGTTGTCCTTGCAGGCCCACCACAGGAGATCCTGAGCAACTCTGGGACCTGAAGGAGATCTGAAATCCTGCCTGAGAATTGGCACCATTGAGTCCTGAGAGCCCACTGGAGGGATCTCATTCTTAGGCACACCTCTGGCACCAGAAAAATGCAGGATGCCATGAGGCCGAGCACCCTAAGAAAGTCGAAGGCCGAGAGACGCTGGGCAGTTTGGAATTTTGTGGCGATCTGCAGAATGTCTTGAGCCCTCACCTCTGGTGGCGAGGCTTTTCCCAAGGATGCATCAAGGACTGCGCCAATGAATAGGAGCTTTTGAGATGGTATCATGTGAGACTTCTTGAAGTTGAGGGAGAAGCCCAGTCTGTGAAGAGAGTAACAGGTTATAGGTCAAAGGTTTGAATCAAAAGGATCTAAATACAATAGGGTCGAATCAAAAGGACCAAAAACAAAAGGGTCGAATTTATTTTAAAAAAATTTTTGGGGGGGGGGGGGTCCCCCCAGAGCCCTGTGTTTGCTGTAAAACTCACTTTTTTTTCCTATACGGAAACCCAAAAAAATATATAAATTTAAAAAAAAAAAATCGACCCTTTTGTTTTAGGTCCTATTGACTCGACCCTATGACATTCGATCCTTTTGCATTCGAACCTTTGACCGGACTGTGGAGTGACAAGTGGAGCTGAGATGTTCCAGGGCCTGTTCGGGGGAACATGAGCTGATCTGCCAATCCTCCAGGTAGGGGTAGACGTGAATCCCCCCTCTCCTGAGACTCACTACCACCACCGCCATTAACTTGGTGAAAACTCTTGGGGCAGAGGTCAGCCCAAATGGCAGAACTCCAAACTGATAATGAGAACCGCCAACAGCGAACCTCAGGTACCTTCTTTTGCTTGTGATGGATTTGGCGTCGGGGACCTGTCACGTTCCCATGAGGAGTCTTCCGGAGCCAATGGCGTCGATGACTTCTTCCCAGAGGAAGATTTGTCTCGACTTGAGGGATCTTTCGACCGCTCTTGAGGAGATTTTTCTTTGCCTACCGGGCCCGAAGGCACACGGTTTTTGACCTTACCTTTTTTCTTGCTGAGTTTTTTCACCTGGGCATGACTTTCATGAGTTTTCGAGGGGGTCATGGCCGCATTCTCAAAAACTTGCATCATTTTTACTCTGAACTTCTCCCACTCAGCCAGAGATGCCGATTTCGTCAGGCTTTTAACCCCGTTCTGGGGAGGAACTCGACGTTGAAGACGACGACCTATGGTGCCTTTTCCTAAATCATCGTGAGGAATGCGAGTGGTGAGAACCACTGCCTGATCTCAACCTCTTTGTCTTTTTACGATGAGGAGAAACATTTCTCAACTCGTCTGAAGAATTTTTTTTTGACGGGGTCAAAGGGGATTTTGACCTACCTGCCGCTAATTTTCCTCTTCGCTCTTTCAGGGCTTCAGCCATCATCAATAGGCAGGCCTTCCAGTCGAAGGTAGCATGAGAGGAACCGAGGCACCACAGATACAACCGATGGGGGTCCATAAGGAACATCTTAGCACCAAAATATTGGCACTTCTTAAACCCCGATCTCGGAGTCGAAGACGCGATGATGATGCCATTTTCAACAATATATTTGAAGATTCTCAATATGGAACCGAAGCATACCGTATCCGAAGCAATAACTTTTGTGGAAAAACAGAACTGAAGCCAACGGTCTCTGCACGCGCTTTATACCATCGATGATGTCGACATCGAAACAGAGGCCTCCGATGGACATCAAGTCAACCAACGGCCGTGCAGTGCCCTCTGCTGGAAAAAGTTTCAGAAGCAGCTGAAGCTGGATATGGAAATATCATAAAATGAGAAATACGTGGGAGGACACAATCCATTCGAAAGAGAAGATTTGTGAATTGTCTGCATAAAAATGGCAAGACTTGTTAAATGAGGAAATAAGGTCAGATAGAGCAATTGTATTTAATGAAAAGAGAAGCGGTCCAATAACAGAACCTTTGAAACACCATAGAGAAGCGGGTAAGAAGAAGACTGACCCGCACAAGAAACAGAATGAGTGTTGTCGGAAAGATAGGAGCCCGATAAACCAAGAGCTGAAAGAGAAGAAAGCAAACCAGTGTCATTGACAGTATCAAAAGCAGCAGAAAGATCAAGTAGAATAAGAATGGACAGTTGTTTGTCATGTCTAGCAGAAAGTAAAGAGTTGGAGACGTGTAATAGAGCAGATTAAGTAGAATGAGCAAGGCGAAAACGACATCGGAGAGAAGGAAGAAGAGAATGAAACTTAAGCGTAGACAACTCGCTCAAGATGTTTAGACAGAAAAGATAGCAGAGAAATAAGATGAATTCAAGGAGAGAGAAGGGTCCAAGGAAGGCTTCTTAAGAATAGGCTTCTTAAGAATAGAAATAATGAGAGCATGCTTAAACAAGGATGGGAAAATAGCAGATTCAATTGAGCAACTAACTAGAACAGTGAGATAGGGAATCAGAGGAGAGTAGATAGAGGAAATTAAGCGGAAGGAATAAGATCCAGAGGGGATGCCGAAGCATGAGCCCTGGTCAGGAATAGAGAAGTATCAGAATAAGAAAAGGAGGTAAAAGAGGAGAGCGAAAGAGCAATAGTAGAACAGGGCAACTGCGAAGGTGGGCATGAAGAGGTCAAAGATGATTGAAGAGAAGTTACTTTAGAAGTAAAGTAATCAGCAAAATCAATAGCCGATAGTGGCGAGAGAAGAGAAGGGTCAGGAGGACGAGGAGAGAATATCGAGCATAGTAGTTGAAAAAAAGACGAGAAGGAAGGAGAGAAAGAGAAAGAGTAATAGAAGAGAAGCATTGTGTTTTAACAGCAAGGAAAGAATAATAATAGGAAGAATGAAGAGAAGATAGAGTAAGCCGGTCAGCAGTAGTGCAGGATTTCTTCCATCGTGTTCAGCCTTACGCAGGAGAGAACAGAGAGGACGAAGTGCGGGAAAGAGCCAGAGTTTATAAGGTTTTTTAGAAGGGGAAATGGACGAGATGGGTATAGAAAGTCAGATGTAGAACGCAAAGCTGAGTCAAGATGAGAAGAGGCAGAACAACGGAAAGGGAAATGGTTCCTGTGCTTCCTTTCACTCCACTGTGCCTTATATCTCTCAGCATGGTGTTCCTCTGGCATACCTTCCTTTGTGTCTTGCTTCTTGCCCGGTCCTCCTCAACTGACACTAGCTCTTTTCTTCCGCCTTGTCCTCTGCCTCCCTGTTTCCTTGCTCCTTTGGCTCTCCAATTTGGTGGTGCTCTGCTGCTGCTTCTTTGAAAGATCTTGGCACCTTGTATACTCTTTGCACGTCCCTTACGCCACAATAATATGATGTGATGACACATGGCGTAAGGAGCTGACTGTGGCTGACCACAGTGCTATTTGCCATTTTGATGAACTGAGGGTGGATCTTTGCATTGCTCATCCGTTGCTTGTCATCTTAAGAAGACAAAGTGGAAACTCTGCAAAGATCCCGTAATCAGAATGCATGCATTTATAGTCACAATGACTTAACAATTAATAGACTTAGATGGCATTGCTCTTGACTACGGCCCAGCATAGATTCCTTGCATGAGTTAAGTGATGAAGTGAACCCTGTGGGAGGAAGTGACCAGCTTAAACCAGGAAAATGCTACCTTGAAAGATATCATTTCTCAGAATGCTGCTGTATCCTTAACTGAAAGCATGCTTGCTCATTCTGGGTCCTTTAAATAGGATGGAGACCTTAGATGTACAAAATAAATGTTCTCTTCCAGCCAGCATGATTGCACGATGAATTGCACGATGAAGCAAAAATAAGGTAGATGCTTTGTAATTTGATGGTAAATACTTTGGCCTTTGGCCTGGGCCATCTCATATGTTTCTGTTAAAGATAAATCTCCCTACAAACAGTTCCGTCATCTTTCATGACAGCATGTGACCAGGTCAACACCCTGACCTGGTCAAGAGGAGACGGGAACCCTCTCAGACTGGGTTGGGAGGCCTACCAGCGAGAAATCTAGTGGCAGTCCTAACCTAGAGGGGACAGTGGCAGTTGGGAAGGCCCCAATTCCTGTCCCCTCACCATGTGGCAACTTGTATATGTGCAGTACAAAGTTGGCAATTGATTAATTGATTAACAGAGCCCAGGCTTTATGCTCGGCGGCCCTGGTTAATGCGGTCTCTGAAGACTTATGGACGTCCTTCTATTGGAAGCTATTTGAACTGAAGGAAAGATCAAATTGTTTATCACTGGTCAACCTAACCTCTGGTAGGTGTTTTCAGCTTCCCTTGCTCGACGTGGACCTGTTAATCAAGACGGCCAACCATTATAACACCCGGGACTGGATGGCATCTCTAACTCCATGATCAAGGAATCCCCGGAAGTATGGGCGCCCTTTATTCTTGAGCTGTTCAATCAATTCCTTAAGAAGGGAGAGATTCCAAGCTCTTGGAAATCAGCCATAACTGTGCCCTTTTACAAAATAGGAAGCCGAGCCGATGCAACAAACTATCGTCCGATTGCCCTGTTGGACTCACTGGGAAAACTCTTTGCAGCTTTTATTCTGCGCCAGCTGCAGAAGTGGATATCCTGCGAGGAAAGAGGGGACCCCCAACAGACAAGGTTTGTGAAAGGTGTCGGAATGGATCTGAACCTTTTCCTTCTAAATCTCCTCAAAGGTAAAGCTTTCAAGGAAAAGACTAAGATTTATCTGACCTTGTTCAGTCCTGCTTCGTCGAGGCCTTACCAACTTGGGCCCCTTGGCAACGACGACGATGTCCTCCGGCCTTGTTGCAGACTCTGTAGGCTTCCTGGGACGAAGAACGGGCTGCCTGACGGTAAGAAGAAGAGCTGCCACCAAATCCTTTGGAGGCACCCTGTGACTTTCCTCCGGAGGACCAAAAGAACGGCCGTCGTTGATGGAGCGTGCCCAAGGCACGGGTCGTCTCAGTGTCTGCCTTGATGGCCTGCAGTGACTCATCCACTGCCTTGCCGAACAGGTTGTCCCCGTCGAAGGGCATGTCCAGTACCCTCACCTGTACATCTTGACGGAAGTCGGTGGCCCTGAGCCAACCAAGCCGGAGAAGGCAAACGCCGTTGCCCATCTGGCAGAAGCCGTTGTCGGCGATGTCCGTGGCCACAGTGATGGCGAGGTCCGAAGCCACCTCGCCTTCTTGCAAGATTTCAAGGGCCTCCGCCCTCTTGTCATCTGGGAGGAAGTCCAGGAGGGGGTAGATTTTAAACCACAACTCCATATCGTAGCGGGTCACAATAGCAACAGCGTTGGCCACCTTAATGGTCGTCGGTGCCTCTGAGGTGAACAGACGACCTATGTTGTCCAGCTTCGTCCCCTCGCCGTCCTGCAGGGAAGTGGAAGTCGATGCCTTTGCCCCAGCCGATTTCTTCTTGGCCGCCACGGAGACCACTGAGTCCGGGAACGGCTGCGCTCTGAGGCACATAGCTGCAGAGTCTGGAACCCGGTACTTCTTCTCGTACCAGTCTCTCTTTGCCGGGGCCGAGGATGGGTTCTTCAGGAGGGACAGCCCTTCGTCCCAGATGTCGTCCAACAGCGGAAACCGAAGCGTGCAAGAATTCTTGAAGTGTGAGCTATCGCAGAAAATTGGAACTGAAGCAAACGGGCACTGTGCGTCCTATATATACACCAGTGATGACGTCAACCTTGAGACGGAGGCCCTCGAGTCGACCGCATTGACGCACAGCGCTCTCTGCCAACATAATTTTTTCCAAAGCAGCTAAAGCTGGAAGGGAACATTTCTAAAGATGAGGAATATGTGGGGGACACAATCCATTCGAAGTGAGTCTTAAAGGCAGACCCAGGTTTTTATTGTGGCAGACAGACAAGAGAGGCAAAGAGGCTACCCCTGTTGAAGAGAGTTATTCCGAAGAATAGTACATTGCCTACTTGAAGTTGTTGAAGTACTTTGACGTGTATCTTGTCGAAGCCTATTTACAAGTACAAATCACTGAAGCTGTGGTAGTAGTCCAAAATCCTGAAGCTGTTGTGGTATATCTGGTTATCAGTGGATACAACATTTTAGTGGGCTAAACAAAGTGGCGTACTGTGAGACAAAGGTGACTGTTCTCATGGTAACTCAAGTAGAAGTGAATTTGTTAAGTGGAAGCAGCAGTACTATGAAGTCATCCTGACTAATAAACCTTTGTGAATTCTAAAACTGTAACTAAGAAAATACTAACTATTAACCAAGAACTGTGTATCCCTGACAGTTGTGGATGTTGCATTTCTTTTGAACTGTGGCAAGTCTTCTTGAAAAGGTGACAACGCATTGTGGCTGGGATTACCATTGGTGCTATTTGGTGGAAGTGGAAAGTGGATATTTCATCAAGGAGAAGAGATTTGCTATCATTGTAACGTTGGCCATTGCGTCGAAACACTTATCGCCCCTATCTGGCGGTATGGTCGGATATGCTGCTTGCTTGGATTTTGAAGTAGCTGCCTGAACTACTAGGCTCTCTGGTGTTGGGTGTGTAGACACGTAGTCTGGATCACTTCTTGAGGGCCTGTACTTTCTGGTGAGGTTTTTATTGACAGCATGGCTTGTTTCCGGTGCCTGCCAATGTGTTTTAACCCTCTTCTGTAGGGCAATATGAAAAGGTAGCACAGGGTCCTTCTGAGGTCCCCTACCAAGAATATCAGTAAGGTCGTCCTCTTCAAATGGTGGAGCAGGCCTGTCCTATCCCAAAAGGTCAATCACCCTGGACATAAGTTGTCTATATGAAGCATCTGCATGCTTTGCCAGGTCTGGGTTGCCAAATTCCAGCTCTGGCAAAGTGTGTCATTGCCACTTGCTGACTGTAAGTTCTCATAATGGTCTTTAATTCTGGACTCCTCTGAAATGAGGGCCTGAGGAACATTGGGTGTTCCAAGCTCTAATCCAAATGGAGGAGTATCCTGGTCGGATGGCTCATGTTTCTCATAAATGGAGGAAAAGGACTTAATAAAATCATTCCTAGGGAGTGGTTTATAGGTTTTCTCAACCTCCTTCGATGCAATCAAAGGTTTGATCAGTAATGTTGTTGATGACTTAGATGCTGGTGGCGTCGATGGATTTGACGATTCTGGCATTGATGGAGCCCTCGAGGGGCTCGACCTCCGACTTGATGGAGTCTTTGATGGATTAGGACTATTCCTACCATCGAGTCAAGACCTTGACGGTTCTCGAGGGGTCTCAGGCGATTTGGCCTTAGCCCTTTCCTTGTCGGCTTTTGATGGCACAACAGGAGTATGGCTTTTCGTTTTCTCCTTCGAAGGGGAAGATTTCTCAAACATTTCCAGCATTTTTTGCATGAACTCATGCCATTCAACAGAAGTCGCCGAGTTACTTGGGCAGGCTATTTTCCTCTCAGGCAAGCAATCAGAGGAAGTGGAAGGAGACCTATGACATCTTTTCTTCATCGATGAAGATAAGGAATGGTGTGAACCGCTCCAAGAACAGGAGCATTTTCTGGAACTTTTCCTCTGAGTCACCTCTCGACTTGTCAGATGAGTGCCTTTTTGACGGTGTCGTCGAGGGAGATTTTGTAGAGGGCCTACCCACTGCTAACCTCCCTTTAAGCTCCTTCAATACCTTACCTGTCATGGAATGGCAAGACCCACAGTCCACTGTCCTGTACTCAACACTAAGGCACCACAGTCACACTCTATGGGGATCTGTTAAATACATCTTGGCGCTGCAGTCATGACGCTTCTTAAACCCAGTCTTCGGGTTGATGAAGTCGATGATGAGGCCATTTCGAATATGTCGCAGGTTCTGAGGAAACCGAAGCGTGCCAGAATTCTTGAAGTGTGAGCTATCGCAGAAAATTGGAACTGAAGCAAACGGGCGCTGTGCGTCCTATATATACACCAGTGATGACGTCAACCTTGAGACGGAGGCCCTCGAGTCGACCGCATCGACGCACAGTGCCCTCTGCCAACATAATTTTTTCCAAAGCAGCTGAAGCTGGAAGGGAACATATCTAAAGATGAGGAATATGTGGGGGACACAATCCATTCGAAGTGAGTCTTAAAGGCAGACCCAGGTTTTTATTGTGGCAGACAGACAAGAGAGGCAAAGAGGCTGCCCCTCTTGAAGAGAGTTATTCCGAAGAATAGTGCATTGCCTACTTGAAGTTGTTGAAGTACTTTGACGTGTATCTTGTCGAAGCCTATTTACAAGTACAAATCACTGAAGCTGTGGTAGTAGTCCAAAATCCTGAAGCTGTGGTGGTATATCTGGTTATCAGTGGATACAACATTGCAGTGTGCTAAACAAAGTGGAATACTGTAAGACAAAGGTGACTGTTCTCATGGTAACTCAAGTAGAAGTGAATTTGTTAAGTGGAAGCAGCAGTACTATGAAGTCATCCTGACTAATAAACCTTTGTGAATTCTAAAACTGTAACTAAGAAAATACTAACTATTAACCAAGAACTGTGTATCCCTGACAGTTGTGGATGTTGCATTTATTTTGAACTGTGGCAAGTCTTCTTGAAAAGGTGACAACGCATTGTGGCTGGGATTACCATTGGTGCTATTTGGTGGAAGTGGAAAGTGGATATTTCAACAAGGAGAAGAGATTTGCTATCATTGTAACGTTGGTTAATAAACATTTACATCGACTTTGAAACATCAAGAACTGACTTGAAACATTTCTTCTTTGGTTGAACACTAACAGAATTGACCTTGAATCCTGGGGAAGGGAAATCACCCAGGACATTAGAAGGTTATTCAGAGACTGTGAATGTTGTTCATGTTATGTTGTATTGCCATATATTTTCTTTATGTATTTGTTGCTTAGACGAAGGCCAGTTATCCTGTAGAGTGCTTCCCCTTAGCAGGTTCTCCATCCAGAGGGACACTCTACCCTCTTCTAAACCTCTTGTAATGACCCCACTCTCTGTTGTATTGCTTCTCCTTCTTAATAGCCACTGCATTGCCTCTACAAGAGGAGTACCCATTTTCCTTGTACCAGGCGCACCTATACCTGTTGATGGCTGTACCCCCAAAACAATCATCGGGCACGTCGCCCATCTTCGCAAATGCAGTGTGGAATGCCAATCTCTATGCACCACGCATGTGCAGAGCGGTGGAGTCCTTAACAGAACCAGGGCAACCCAGGAAGTGAGACTGAGTCCCACTCTAGTGCCCTCCCTCCATGTAACAGGCGTGTCTCTTTGCATCTCAACACCACCTTAGTGTGTGTTCGTTCCTTTGTATTTGTATTTTATTGTACCTATACAGCGATTTTTACAAAGAGCTTTACAGAAGGTAATTAATTTTCACAGTACAATAAAAGTGATAATGATGCCAAATGAAATAATTCAGTTAGATGAAGAAAAAGAGACAGGATGGGCTTTAAGCTGTGAGCGAAAGATAAGATAGGTAGAGGAAGCACAAATAGAAAGGGGAAGAGCGTTCCAGTGTTTGGGGCAAGAAGTGAGAGAGAACGAAACAAGAAGAAACACAATGTGGCTTAGGAACCGACAGAAGAAAAAGAGATTCAGAGCAAAGTGAGCACAGAAGAGAATAAAAAGAAACAAGAGAGCAATGATACAAGGGAGCCGGGCCATGAAGGCCATGAAGGGCTTTGTATACGAAATCAAGAAAGTGAAAAGTGAGATAGAGATCAAAAGAGAGCATAGAAGCCGAACGAAGAGAAAGGGTAATAGAAGAACAAAAAGGAAGTTGAACAAACAAACGAATAGCAGAATTAAAAACAGAGCGTAGAGAAGTTTTAGGAAGACCTGGTAAAAGAACTGAGCAATAGTTTAAATAAGAAAAAACAAGTGAGTGGATCAAATGTTTAGTAGCCTGAAATTATAGAAAAGGCTGGGCACTGCGAAGATTGCACAGATGGAAGCAAGAAGGTATTAGAAATGTGTAGGGAAAAGGAAATAGAAGGGTCAAAGGTGACACCAAGAATTCGAGCAGAGAATGAAAAAGAAATAAAAGACGGAAGGAAAAGAAGACCGGAGGGAACAGGGGAAGATGTAGGAAAGAAAATAACCTCAGTTTTAGAGGGGTTAAGATGAAGAAATTGAGAGGTCATCCAGGACTTTACTGCAACCAGACAGAAGGAAATAGTGTCATCAAGAGAAGAAGAAAAATACGAGAAGAACAAGTTACTTACCCATGTTAACGTTCTTTCCACTGGATGCTCCTCCCATGTATTCCTCATCTTATGATATTTCCATATCCAGCTTCAGCTGCTTTGGAATACTTTTCCAGCAGAGGGCGCTGTGCATCGATGTTGGTCGACTCGATGTCCCTCGGAGGCCTCTGTCTCGATGTCGACGTCATTGATGGTATAAAGCACACGCAGCGACCGTTGGAATCAGTTCCATTTTTAAAGCATCTATAGGATAACCTACACCCGACAGTTACTTCTCCTGAAAGAGCCAAGTCTGCAATCACATAACAAATTCTACTGCAGGGCAGGATGGGAGGGACGATGAGGAATACTTGGGAGGAACAACCAGTCGAAAGAACGTTCCCATGTGTAAGTAACCTGTTCTTCGAATGGATTGTGTCCTCCCACGTATTCCTCATCTTATGATAAACTCCCAAAGCAGTGTAAGTATTGCTGGAGGAGGGAGTCGGAATTTTCAGGCTCATAATAATTTAGAAGTTCCTTCATAGGTCTGTGTGTACAGAATGTAGCACTGCTCTTCCAAATAAACCTATTCAGCTTGAGGAGGAGTCCAGAGTACAATGTTTGATAAAGGTGTGTACGGACGGCCATGTGGGAGCCGCACAATATCCCTAATTGGGACACCCCTCTGTAATGCAGAGGAGCCATGCCCCTGGTTGAATGGGTCTCCCTCCAGAGGATCCTTTCTTGCTAATTGGTAGCATTCAGTAATTCCCAAAATAATCCATCTTGACAAGGTTTGTTTTGAATTTGCCAGGCCCAACTTCTGGCCCGTGTAACCTACAAAAAGTTGGTCATCGTGTCTTATCTTAGACATCCTGGAGATGTAAAATGTCAGTCAACGCCTTAGATCAAGCCTGTGCAATCTCCTCTCCTCTTCCTTTCCAGGATGGGGAGGAGGATAAAATGAAGATAGAATTATCTTCTGAGTTAAATGGAACTCAGACACAATCTTATGCAAGAAGGTTGGTTTCACCTTAAGGACTTATAGAAGATTGTATAAGGAGGCTTGCAGGACAAGGCCTGAAGTTCACTCACCATTCGGGCTGATGTAATGGCCACTAAAAGGATGGTCTTTAAGGTTAATAGTCTTAAAGGACAAGTATTGATAGGCTCAAAAGGAGCACACATTAGAAATCTCAATAATAGGTTGAGGTCCCAAGTTGTAAATTGGAATGGGACTGGGGGAAATGTATTTGTCAGTCCTTTTAGGAATTGTATCACAAGGGGAATCTTGAAGAAAGATACCTCTTCAGAGGAGCGCTTAAAAATGGAGAGCGCTGCAAGATACCCCTTCATTGTACCGACCTGGATCCCCAAGTTGGCCAGGTGTCAAAAGAATGATAACACCATAGGTGTACTGCATGTAAATGGATTTTCATTCTTATCCCTACACCAGCTGCAGAATTTGTTTCAACGGCAGAAGTACAAGGACTTTGTTGCTGGCCTTCTGGCCGAAAGCAAAATCTCCATTACGTCTTCCGGGAGGTCCAATCTTTGTACCTCAACCTCTCAGAAACCATGCGTGAAGGTTGAGAGTCTTGACCTCATTATGGAGGGAGAGAGAGAGAGAGAGAGAGAGAGGGAAAGAGAGAGAGAGAGAGAGAGAGAGAGAGAGAGAGAGAGAGAGAGAGAGAGAGAGAGAGAGAGAGAGAGAGAGAGAGAGAGAGAAGGTCCTCTCTTTGTGGCAGACGTATTGGAGGGCAGATGGGCATGTCTAGAAGGTCTGGCTACCATATCCTCCTGGCCCAATCCAGAGCTATTAGGATCATGGTTTTCCCAAACTTTCTCAACCTCCTGATGACTTGAGGAATGACGGGGATTGGAGGAAATGTGTACAGGAGTAGAATCTCCCAGTCCACAACGAACGCGTCTCCCAGAGCTTCTCTTAGGGGAAATTCCATTGAGCAGAACAGTTTGCACTTCCGGTTGGCACTGGTCGCGAACAGATCCACTTGAGGGGTTCCCCAAAGGGTGAAGATCTGTTGAAGGACTTCCTGAGCTAGTTCCCACTCGTGGGAGACTGTGCTCTGCCTGCTCAGAGCGTTCGCCATCGTTTTCTCCTCTCCGGCTAGGTGAACTGCCGATAGGGAGATTGATAGGGAGATTCCTTCTTGAATTGCCCAGAACCAGAGCTGTATTGCCTCTCTGCACAGTGGTAGTGCCCCTACACTTCCTCTCTTGTTGAGGTAGTACATGGCCACTGTGTTGTCCATCATTATCAGGACGTTCTTCCCCCACACAGAGGGCAGAAAGGCCTTCAACGATAGTCAGATTGCCCTCAGCTCCAACAGGTTGATTTGTAGTTTGGACTCTGATGGAGACCATTGACCGCTGATTGTTATGCCGTTGGTATGCGCTCCCCACTCTGTGATTGAGGCGTCCGTTAGTAACTTTGTGTCAGGCTTTGGTTGCCAAAAAGGTTCTTGCTTCAAAATGTTGTCCTTGCAGGCCCACCACAGGAGATCCTGAGCAACTCTGGGACCTAAAGGAGATCTGAAGTCCTGCCTGAGAATTGGCACCATTGAGTCCTGAGAGCCCACTGGACAGATCTCATTCTCAGGCATACCTCTGGCACCAGAAAAATGCAGGATGCCATGAGGCCGAGCACCCTAAGAAAGTCGAGGCCGAGAGACGCTGGGCAGTTTGGAATTTTGTGGCCATCTGCAGAATGTCTTGAGCCCTCACCTCTGGTGGCGAGGCTTTTCCCAAGGATGCATCAAGGACTGCGCCAATGAATAGGAGCTTTTGAGATGGTATCATGTGAGACTTCTTGAAGTTGAGGGAGAAGCCCAGTCTGTGAAGAGAGTGACAGGTTATAGGTCAAAGGTTTGAATCAAAAGGATCTAAATACAATAGGGTCGAATCAAAAGGACCAAAAACAAAAGGGTCGAATTTATATTAAAAAAAATTTTGGGGGGGGGGGTCCCCCCAGAGCCCTGTGTTTGCTGTAAAACTCACTTTTTTTTCCTATACGGAAACCCAAAAAAATATATAAATTTAAAAAAAAAAAATCGACCCTTTTGTTTTAGGTCCTATTGACTCGACCCTATGACATTCGATCCTTTTGCATTCGAACCTTTGACCGGACTGTGGAGTGACAAGTGGAGCTGAGATGTTCCAGGGCCTGTTCGGGGGAACATGAGCTGATCTGCCAATCCTCCAGGTAGGGGTAGACGTGAATCCCCCCTCTCCTGAGACTCACTACCACCACCGCCATTAACTTGGTGAAAACTCTTGGGGCGGAGGTCAGCCCAAATGGCAGAACTCCAAACTGATAATGAGAACCGCCAACAGCGAACCTCAGGTACCTTCTTTTGCTTGTGATGGATTTGGCGTCGGGGACCTGTCACGTTCCCATGAGGAGTCTTCCGGAGCCAATGGCGTCGATGACTTCTTCCCAGAGGAAGATTTGTCTCGACTTGAGGGATCTTTCGACCGCTCTTGAGGAGATTTTTCTTTGCCTACCGGGCCCGAAGGCACACGGTTTTTGACCTTACCTTTTTTCTTGCTGAGTTTTTTCACCTGGGCATGACTTTCATGAGTTTTCGAGGGGGTCATGGCCGCATTCTCAAAAACTTGCATCATTTTTACTCTGAACTTCTCCCACTCAGCCAGAGATGCCGATTTCGTCAGGCTTTTAACCCCGTTCTGGGGAGGAACTCGACGTTGAAGACGACGACCTATGGTGCCTTTTCCTAAATCATCGTGAGGAATGCGAGTGGTGAGAACCACTGCCTGATCTCAACCTCTTTGTCTTTTTACGATGAGGAGAAACATTTCTCAACTCGTCTGAAGAATTTTTTTTTGACGGGGTCAAAGGGGATTTTGACCTACCTGCCGCTAATTTTCCTCTTCGCTCTTTCAGGGCTTCAGCCATCATCAATAGGCAGGCCTTACAGTCGAAGGTAGCATGAGAGGAACCGAGGCACCACAGATACAACGGATGGGGGTCCATAAGGAACATCTTAGTACCACAATATTGGCACTTCTTAAACCCTGATCTCGGAGTCGAAGACGCGATGATGATGCCATTTTCAACAATATATTTGAAGATTCTCAATATGGAACCGAAGCATACCGTATCCGAAGCAATAACTTTTGTGGAAAAACAGAACTGAAGCCAACGGTCTCTGCACGCGCTTTATACCATCGATGATGTCGACATCGAAACAGAGGCCTCCGATGGACATCAAGTCAACCAACGGCCGTGCAGTGCCCTCTGCTGGAAAAAGTTTCAGAAGCAGCTGAAGCTGGATATGGAAATATCATAAAATGAGAAATACGTGGGAGGACACAATCCATTCGAAAGAGAAGATTTGTGAATTGTCTGCATAAAAATGGCAAGACTTGTTAAATGAGGAAATAAGGTCAGATAGAGCAATTGTATTTAATGAAAAGAGAAGCGGTCCAATAACAGAACCTTTGAAACACCATAGAGAAGCGGGTAAGAAGAAGACTGACCCGCACAAGAAACAGAATGAGTGTTGTCGGAAAGATAGGAGCCCGATAAACCAAGAGCTGAAAGAGAAGAAAGCAAACCAGTGTCATTGACAGTATCAAAAGCAGCAGAAAGATCAAGTAGAATAAGAATGGACAGTTGTTTGTCATGCCTAGCAGAAAGTAAAGAGTTGGAGACGTGTAATAGAGCAGATTAAGTAGAATGAGCAAGGCGAAAACGACATCGGAGAGAAGGAAGAAGAGAATGAAACTTAAGCGTAGACAACTCGCTCAAGATGTTTAGACAGAAAAGATAGCAGAGAAATAAGATGAATTCAAGGAGAGAGAAGGGTCCAAGGAAGGCTTCTTAAGAATAGGCTTCTTAAGAATAGAAATAATGAGAGCATGCTTAAACAAGGATGGGAAAATAGCAGATTCAATTGAGCAACTAACTAGAACAGTGAGATAGGGAATCAGAGGAGAGTAGATAGAGGAAATTAAGCGGAAGGAATAAGATCCAGAGGGGATGCCGAAGCATGAGCCCTGGTCAGGAATAGAGAAGTATCAGAATAAGAAAAGGAGGTAAAAGAGGAGAGCGAAAGAGCAATAGTAGAACAGGGCAACTGCGAAGGTGGGCATGAAGAGGTCAAAGATGATTGAAGAGAAGTTACTTTAGAAGTAAAGTAATCAGCAAAATCAATAGCCGATAGTGGCGAGAGAAGAGAAGGGTCAGGAGGACGAGGAGAGAATATAGAGCATAGTAGTTGAAAAAAATACGACAAGGAAGGTGAGAAAGAGAAAGAGTAATAGAAGAGAAGCATTGTGTTTTAACAGCAAGGAAAGAATAATAATAGGAAGAATGAAGAGAAGATAGAGTAAGCCGGTCAGCAGTAGTGCAGGATTTCTTCCATCGTGTTCAGCCTTACGTAGGAGAGAACAGAGAGGACGAAGTGCGGGAAAGAGCCAGAGTTTATAAGGTTTTTTAGAAGGGGAAATGGACGAGATGGGTATAGAAAGTCAGATGTAGAACGCAAAGCTGAGTCAAGATGAGAAGAGGCAGAACAACGGAAAGAGAAATGGTTCCTGTGCTTCCTTTCACTCCACTGTGCCTTCTATCTCTCAGCATGGTGTTCCTCTGGCATACCTTCCTTTGTGTCTTGCTTCTTGCCCGGTCCTCCTCAACTGACACTAGCTCTTTTCTTCCGCCTTGTCCTCTGCCTCCCTGTTTCCTTGCTCCTTTGGCTCTCCAATTTGGTGGTGCTCTGCTGCTGCTTCTTTGAAAGATCTTGGCACCTTGTATACTCTTTGCACGTCCCTTACGCCACAATAATATGATGTGATGACACATGGCGTAAGGAGCTGACTGTGGCTGACCACAGTGCTATTTGCCATTTTGATGAACTGAGGGTGGATCTTTGCATTGCTCATCCGTTGCTTGTCATCTTAAGAAGACAAAGTGGAAACTCTGCAAAGATCCCGTAATCAGAATGCATGCATTTATAGTCACAATGACTTAACAATTAATAGACTTAGATGGCATTGCTCTTGACTACGGCCCAGCATAGATTCCTTGCATGAGTTAAGTGATGAAGTGAACCCTGTGGGAGGAAGTGACCAGCTTAAACCAGGAAAATGCTACCTTGAAAGATATCATTTCTCAGAATGCTGCTGTATCCTTAACTGAAAGCATGCTTGCTCATTCTGGGTCCTTTAAATAGGATGGAGACCTTAGATGTACAAAATAAATGTTCTCTTCCAGCCAGCATGATTGCACGATGAATTGCACGATGAAGCAAAAATAAGGTAGATGCTTTGTAATTTGATGGTAAATACTTTGGCCTTTGGCCTGGGCCATCTCATATGTTTCTGTTAAAGATAAATCTCCCTACAAACAGTTCCGTCATCTTTCATGACAGCATGTGACCAGGTCAACACCCTGACCTGGTCAAGAGGAGACGGGAACCCTCTCAGACTGGGTTGGGAGGCCTAACAGCGAGAAATCTAGTGGCAGTCCTAACCTAGAGGGGACAGTGGCAGTTGGGAAGGCCCCAATTCCTGTCCCCTCACCATGTGGCAACTTGTATATGTGCAGTACAAAGTTGGCAATTGATTAATTGATTAACAGAGCCCAGGCTTTATGCTCGGCGGCCCTGGTTAATGCGGTCTCTGAAGACTTATGGACGTCCTTCTATTGGAAGCTATTTGAACTGAAGGAAAGATCAAATTGTTTATCACTGGTCAACCTAACCTCTGGTAGGTGTTTTCAGCTTCCCTTGCTCGACGTGGACCTGTTAATCAAGACGGCCAACCATTATAACACCCGGGACTGGATGGCATCTCTAACTCCATGATCAAGGAATCCCCGGAAGTATGGGCGCCCTTTATTCTTGAGCTGTTCAATCAATTCCTTAAGAAGGGAGAGATTCCAAGCTCTTGGAAATCAGCCATAACTGTGCCCTTTTACAAAATAGGAAGCCGAGCCGATGCAACAAACTATCGTCAGATTGCCCTGTTGGACTCACTGGGAAAACTCTTTGCAGCTTTTATTCTGCGCCAGCTGCAGAAGTGGATATCCTGCGAGGAAAGAGGGGACCCCCAACAGACAGGGTTTGTGAAAGGTGTCGGAATGGATCTGAACCTTTTCCTTCTAAATCTCCTCAAAGGTAAAGCTTTCAAGGAAAAGACTAAGATTTATCTGACCTTTTTAGATCTAAGAAAGGCTTTTGACAGTATCGATCGGCATCTACTGTGGTCTAAAATGGAGGCTAGGAATTTTCCACCAGATCTACTGGCGGCAATTAAGTCCCTCTACAAATATACTAGTATGCAAATTCGCCTCAATGCTCAAGAGCTCTTAATCTCTAGTATCAACAGATTTTGGGGTTTATAGCAAGGCTGCCCTCTGACCCCGACTTTGTTTAACTGATTTCTCTCAGATGTTTGGCTTCATCTGAGCAAGGTTCGATACTTTTCTCCGACGATGGGTGGACAACATCTCCCAAGACTTCTTTATGCAGATGACCCTGTTTTGATCGACAGTATGCAATTAGTCTACAGAGGACCTTGGATAGTCTCTTTGGCTACTTGTCTTTCAATGGGTTGGCCTTGAACTTAGCTAAAACCAACATTCTGGTATTTGTCCCTCAGAGTCCGTGACAAAGACCCTTTTTCAAATGGTGTCATAGAGGAGCAGCCATTGGCACATGTTAATGAGATCTTCTATCTAGGAACACAGATCAGCAACAGCAAGGTGGACCATCCCCGACAGACGGCTTTGAAGGCAAAGCTCAGAACTCTAACAAGCCATGGTCGTCTGGTACATAGGAAACATGGTAAATGTTTGCTTCTTCCGGTTCTGACATTCTACAAATCTAAGGTCACCTTGGCCTTAATCTATGGTGCTGAAGGTTTTCTAGGCACCCCATGAGAGATCTGGCCTTTCGTTGGAAGGAAGCTTTTGGAGGAAAATACTCAGGCTTCCGAATTTAATCCCTATTGCCATTATTAATGGAGAGGTCGATTTGGAAATCATTGGCACTTCATAGAAAATGCATGCTCCCTTGACATGCTAAACCATATCGAGTTCTGGGAGTAGATCTAAGAAAAGAGAGCAAAGCCTTATTATTACAATGGAGGAATGGATTCCACAGCCAGTTGATATACTTGAAAATTGATCTAGACGAACAATCCGGCTTAGGTGAAATGGAAGCTCTGGCAGGACGACTGGATTAAGATTCAAGATGTCAAGAATTCTTACAAGCTCCCCAAGGCAATGAGGGATGAAAATAAGACCAGGAGCGCTCTGCCAAATAATCTGGTCAAATTCCCCAACAATTGGTTTAAGAATCAGTTTATGCGCTACAGGCTAAACCATTTCCCAACGAAACAGTTTATGCAGATCTACAAATTAGAGCCGACTCCAGAATGTTGCTTCTGCTATAAACCAGGGGTAAAGGAAACCCTGAAGCATATTGTATTATTCTGTTCAGGTCTGACCGATTTAAGAACTAATCACCTGGGAAAATGGATTGCGGAGTCACAGCAAAGAGATGCCGAAGTCCTGTGGTCACTTCTGCTCCAAGGACAAGACTACAAAACAACTTTCTGTCTAATACAATATCTAAAGGAGGTCTTTGAAAGTAACAGGATCAGAATATGAGCATGAGCACGTGAAGTTGTCGTCATCATATATAACGCACATGATCGATGTAATACCTCTTTCCTTCTATGATGTCAGCTGTTCTTTAGTTTTGACAAAGGTTTGTAATAAGCCAAGAGTCTTTATAAAAAAATTAAAGAAATCTCCCTACAAACAGTTCCGTCATCCTTCCTGATAGCGTGTAACAAGGACAACACCCTGACCTGGTCATGAGGGGATGGGATCCCACTCAGACTAGGCCAGGAGGCCTACCAGTGAGAAATCCAGTGCCAGTCCTCCTGGAGGGGGACAATGGCAGTTGGGAGGGCTCCAATTTATTTCCCTTCACCATGTGGCAACTTGTATATGTGCAGTACAAAGTTGCACCACTGATGCCTATGACCCAAAATACTGGCAGGGTTTTTGCTTCTCATTTCAGAAACACAACAAATCGGGATACCGAGCACCCACGAAGCAGAGAACCATCAGTGCCCCACAAGGAGACTCTTGGGTACTCAGGCAGAGAAAGAAACCCACCAGAATGAGAGACCCGGCTTTCACAAAAGCCAATGTGCATGAACTCTTTGCCATCAGCACTGTGGGAAGGGAAGGAACAGCCTCAGGACGCCAGAGGAGTAGTCCAGGAAAGACTCTGGAGACCACCAGGGGCCTTGAAATGGAGTGGCAGCCACTCCAACAGACTGTGCTCACCTGAAGGGGAATGCGCCTTGGTCCCCTAACATCGACATGAACACTGGTAGCGTGCCTGCAATTCCTGCTGCACGGTTTCCCCACGTGGAGAAATAGGCAGTGCCTAACCTGCATTTTAAAACATTCTGTAATTCTGATCCCTTCCAGGCGGGGGAAAACAGGGCCAGATTGGCCAGGGTCAAATGACCAATCAGGAAGTAGGGGGTTAAAAGAAGCAACAGTAAACAAATATTGGGTTGTTTGGGCGCAGTCAGAGGAGGTGGAGAAAGTAGACCAATATACCAGCAGGTGGAAAGACAGCAAAGTGGATTGTGGAGGCGATTTCTAAAACAGATGAGGCATTGGTTAGTGATTGTAAGTGGTACTGCGTTATAAGGGTGTGTGAAAAAGTGGCAAGTGTTTTTAGGAGTACTAGCAGTCTGAATGAGGGAGTGGTAGAATGGACGGGGAGAAATAGTATAGAGGAGGGAATGGTTGTGTTGAGGAGGGAGTAATAGTATGGAGGGAGCAGTAGTAGTATTAAGGAAAAGGTAGTAACATCAAAGGGTGGAGGCAGGGCTTAGAAGGAGTAAAATACTTCGAAGGGACTGAGGAGGCAGACAAAGGGAGTAGGAAGAGTGAAAGGGGTGGCGTGGAAGGAGGACCGTAGTAAGAGGAGACCATCAGTAAGAGAGAGGGAGAGGAATATGTGGGCATGATAGACAAGAGACTGAATCAAGCACAATGCAATACCCTTTTAGATTGCAAACCACTTGACAGTGTAGGGTCAATCTAGCAAGTCTGTGTCGGAGTAAAACAGAAAAGGTCCTCACTTCCAACTCCTTCACTTCTGCCATTAGTAAGAACTGAGACAGTAGCGGGGAATCTGCAGTATATAGGAACCTGGAAAGTAGGCATGCGTGGGTTAGGGAGAATTGGTGCTTATTAGACAAGAGAGGGGGACCTGAAAATTCAAATAAAAACCCTTGAACCATCTCAGACTTTTTTTCTGTATTTTATGAGGCATCTGCAACATAACCACTCAACCAAGAAAAGCTCAAAGTTCCTTCTTTATCTTCGGTGCTGGAAAGAGTTGGATGGTGTAAGGAACTCATGGTGGCAATAGTAAAGACAGACACAAGTGATCACAGTTCAAGGGTGTTTATTAAACTTTAGAGGTAGGTTGGAAAAACGCCTAATCTAAACCCAAATCTAAGATGGGAGCAAGCTACGACCATCAAATAATAATAAGGCAGTCCTAGTGGCGTCTTGTCAAATAAAGGGCCTATAATAAAAAGAAATATTGCAAAGCCTTACATCTAAATACAGAAAGAGTGTGGGATTGGGTTAATAAGAAAGAAAGAAGTGTTCACAAAATGATAGGTCAAGGTGTGGTAGCTGGGGTTCTCCCTTCCCCACGGTTTGAGCACTGGACAAGGCGGGACACCTGAGCACAACACACTCTCGAGCTTTCCCAGCACAACATTTCAGTTCGGGTCTCAGGTATCAGGATCTTCGATGGTTAAGTCTCTTTTATACAAAAAAGTCCCTTACCTTTGACGATCTGATGTGTTCATAATAACCAAACTAGGGTTTTATTGAATCTTTCTACCAAGCCATCGGTTTGGGGGTGGTACACAAAGGTTCGCAAGGTGGTAATGTGGAGTAGCTCTTTGACTTCTGCCATAAACTACTCATAAAATTCGAACCCTGGTCTGTAATCATTTACTTGGGAACGCCAACCCTGGAGAAATACGGCAGGAGGTGTTTAAGGATCTGTTGATTGTATTATTTTGCATTGGGAATGCTTCGGGATATTGGGTTGCGTAATCCACAATTACAAGGACATATTTATTGCCTAATCTAGATGTCTCTAGAGGTCCAATTAAGTCCATACCGATTCATGAAAAGGGGCTTTCTATGATCGGCAATGGTTCAGATGGGCAGGTAATAGGATGTGCCTGCTGGTCTTTTGACATATTTTGCGCATCTAGATGAAGATTTTTATATTGGCATGGATACCTGGCCAGTAAAACTTCCCAATAATATGTGCCTGGGTTTTAGATTGCCCTAAATGCCCTCCGGTAAAATGGGAATGCACGATCTCCAGCACAACCTTTCGGTGGCTCCTGGGCATTACCAACTGTGTTTTTACTAATCCTTCCGTAGATGTCTCTCTTCTAAGAAGAAAAAGGGACTTCCCTTCTCTAAGCCTTCTCCTTCCGGAATTGCTTGAAGAAAACCTTCAGTGAGAGCTGGATCATTTCGCTAGGCAAAGGCTAGGTCGGGATGGATGGTAGGTTCTTCTCCCTTCCTTGATAAGATGTTTATCAGCTTCCCCAAAGTCTAAGTTACTTCTTTGTGTTTTTTCTGGTTCACTTTCTTTAAACTGAGGAAATGGAGCTCTTTCCAAAATTCCCTGGGCAATTTGATCTCCACGACGTACCTCAAAATGGATCTCACCATGATTCCGTAAGAGAACCTTCACATCTCCCCAATAGCTGGGATCAATAATGCATGCTAAGATGGCTATCCCGAACGTCCATGGTAGGCCAGATTTCAGGGCCAATCTTATACAGCACCCTGTAGGGGGTACCAAAGCCAGGTCTGTAGGAATCATTCCTCTTTTCCCAGGGGAGATTATAGCTTCCCTACTGCTACAGATATCAAACCCTATTGTTATTTTGGTGGCGATGGAAGGGTTGGAAGCTCTCTGACAATGTTTTTGAAATTGTAGGGTTCCCCAATTAGTTTCAATTGAGTCATAATCCACCTCTCACACCATATGTAAGGAACTCATGGTGGCAACAGTAAAGACAGACACAAGTGATCACAGTTCAAGGATGTTTATTAAACTGTATAAGTAGGTTGGAAAAATGCCGAATCTAAACCTAAATCTAAGATGGGAGCAAACTATAACCATCAAATAATAATAAGGCAGTCCTAGTGGCATTTGTCAAATAAAATGGCCTACACTATTAAAAAAAAAACTATTGCCAATCCTTACAACTAAATAGAAAATGAGTGTGGCATAGGGTTCATAAGAACGAAAGAAGTGTTCACAAAATGATAAGTCAGGATGTGGTAGCCTGTGGTCCCCCTTCCCCACATTCTGAGCACGGGACTAGGCGGGACTCCTGGACACAACACACTCTTGCGCTTACCCAGCGCAAGACTACAGTTCTGTTCTCAGGTATCAGGATCTTCGGTGGTAAAGTCTCTTTTATACAAAAAAGTCTCTTGCCTTCGAGGACCTGATAAGTTCAAAATAACCAAACAAAAAGTTTCTTTCTGTAGGTATGTTGGGTGATGACCTTTCACCCCACGATCCCCCTCTTCCGGGTTCAGACCATTCTCAAATGTTAGCCTCCCTCCGTTGGGTTCACTATGGCTTTTTCCTAAACAATTTCACGTGTTCATTCACAAGTCTTAATGTCATTTTAGACAATCCACTGTGGACTTCCCTCTGTCGGGTTCACTCTTGTCAGCACAATGTTCATCAGGGCATTATGCTTTGCCCCAATCTGCAGGCATCCCTCCGTCGGGTTCACGTTTGCCAGTCCCACAGTTCCTTCTACTTTCTCACTATGCAGGATTCACTTCCCTTCATCTTCCAATTACTTGTCGGTCAAAGACTTTCGACTGTAAAGGGGGTTTTGCTAGACCTCTGTATGACCACTTTGACCTTTTCCTTACGGCTCTTTTAAGGCATTCTGGTATCAGTAGTTTCAACAATAGGGGAATTAACCAGAGTCTCTCGAATGAGCACTCACATGGGGCCAGATGCCTCTGCAACTGGTTTTCCCCTGAGGTGTTAACAGTTCTTTGATTTTCCCTTAATTTGCCATTCACAACTTTCGTTCAACACATATCGGTTTCTTATTGGTTTTTATTTCGACTCACTTTGCTTTTCTTGTCTTTGGAGTCAAGGACGGTACCACGGTAGCAAGCATCTCTCCCAGTCCTGGTTATCAGTGTAGGAGGGCTCAGTGTACCATTAACATCTGCTGCAACACATGCTGTCTATTGTTCGCGGTCTTAGTATTCCTTTCATAGAGGCTTTGTGAGTCTGTCACTAAAAGGACAAGATCGCTTCCCTTCATGTCGCCCCTTCGGTTCTCGCCGCCTTTCTCCTCCTCTTGAACTGCCGCCCTGGGATAGCCGCCTCATTGTGCAGTCTGCCTTGCTCATAGTGTGCTCTTGTGCTCCACCTTTTAACCACGTGGGGAAGGGAAAGAGCCGTCAGGTGTGTGTGGTTCTGGTCAATTGCCTGCCTTTGCCTGACCCCTGTGGTGGGACATGTGAGGTAAACGGCTCTGGTGTTAGTCTGTTGTCTTTCGTGTTGTGAGGAAGAGTTTGTGTCGGGAAAGGGGGGGGTAGAGTTTCTGAGTATCCTACTGTGTAGGATGGGGAAAAGGTGTTATAAGAAGGGGGAATTCTGTGTCTCACCCGTCAGTTTCCCACTTCCACTCCCCAAGCACCCTCCATCCAGGTGATCCTCCCACACTGGTCCAACCCCAGGAACTGGATCCAATAGCGCTGGCCGTGTCCTGCCCAACTGGATGATAGATCCCCAGTGACAAGTCAGGGAGACACCTTCAGGTTTCTCACAATGGGCTCCACTTTACCATATTGCAGCTGGACTGGGCCCTTCTCAACTCAAAATCCCAAGTATTTCATGATAAAGAGCACCAGATGACAATTGTTAGAGTTGCCTTTCATTTTGAGTCACCAAGTATAGATGGTGCATGTGTTCACTCCAGGATCGACTGCACATCACAATGCCATTTAGATATGTGCCAGCATATGCTTGGTGAGGTTTTAGGACTTGATCCATAAAGTGTCCAAACATGTCTGGCCCAGCATGCAGTCCAAAGCGGAGGACTGTACCTGGAATAGACCATCTGGCATGGAGCAGAAAAGTGTTTTCTTTGTTCTGGCTATTACGGAATCTGGAAAAATCAAAAGCCATAATATAAGACGACTATCTGATCTTTTCAATAATTTTGTCAATTCTGGGCATAGGTTTAGTATGGAAACAGAAGATTTTTTTGACCTTGCGAAAGTCAATGGGCCTGATCACGAGTTGGGCGGTAGCCCTTAAATGCAGCAGTAATGGTGTCGAGTCTGGCGTGTTTACCCACAGCTCGGAGCTGCGGGTAAGCATGCCGGAGAAATGGCCATTTTTGGCGCAATTACCGCCAGCGGTATTACCATGTGGTAGTTGTGCAAAAAATTACCCACTGGGACCCAATGGGGAATGGGGAGTAACAGTTAGCGCCCAACCTGTGATTGGGCAGTAATACCACCGGACGGGTGGGCGCTAACGCAAATAAAGTTAGGCGGTATCCCACACGGGATACCGCCCAACTTGTGATGCGGCCCAATGAAAAATCTCCAGTTGATTTTCCCATAAGAACGATTGGAGAAGTTAATTGACCCTATGAGGGCTCAATAACTTAAGTCTATCACTTTCTAGACTTTCTCCTGCACAATCTGCTCAGAAATAATCTGTAAAGTCGGGGGCGCTGTTGCGCACAAGGAAAATGGTTGCCTGATTTCGGAGCTCCCGCTCCACCGAAATATCCTGCGGCAATTTATCCTGTTGGAGACTGCATGGGAGGCTGAAAGGCTGCTCCGCTGGCGGCCCGGACATCCGATCACATACATAGAAAATCCTGGGCAGATACGGCCCATGCCTGTTGAGATACGGCCTTGGAAAGATTGACCGACACCCTGCGCTGCGGCGATCCAGTGAAAAGAACCAGGCAGAATCACCCACTGGCCGAGGTCATAGAGTGGGAGAAGGCCACAGGGAGGTGGAGCCTTCAGATGCGGCTCACACCCAACCCGGTACACAAGTACTGACTATGCCGAATTGGAAGTCGGCTTCGTCCCATACCAGCAAGTGGACCCGGTGCAGGACTGAGACCCGTGTGGCATCCCGGACACCAGAAAACGGGAGGCGCCTTTGTTCCCTTCTCGGACGGCACAATCGGAGGGGACTCTGCAGCGGATCCCCGAATGCCACTGCAGCCGCTGTGGCTCTCCGGGGGTGACGCAGCGCACATGCGCGGCTCCAGGTGAGCGAACAAGGGAGATTAACTCCGGTTGAGTGCAGGGCTTGCTGCTGCTGCCGGCCCCCGCCTAGACCGGAGCTCGGCCTTGCGGCTGCGGTGGCCGCGCATATTATTGGTGGCGGAGGACGGCCATCGCCCGAGCCTGCAGTGGGGACATTAACAGAGCGGAAGGGCGGTAAACGCGGATCTATAATTTGGAAAGTGAGAGATCCTTATTTGCTTGTAACTACCGAACATCTGGGCTCTGAAAACTATAAAATATCCTAACCTGGGGCAGACTGCGTTTCCCTGAACCTTTTGAACGAGGATACGCGGACCCCCGTGGCAGGCACACACGTGTCGGCCTGCACTCAAGGAGATTGTGTGGGAGACGCGGTGCACCCGGGAGACACACTATAATTTAAGGGTGCGCTGCCGCCTCCAGTTGTTTGCTGGGAGTTGACCACAATACTGCCGGGCGCAGGGCATTGCAGGTTGGTCGCCTGGAAATGCGCAAGGACTGTCCACACAGCCCTGTATTGAAACACCATATTCACGCATAGAATCTGCGAGACAGGAAGGAACCAAGGGCCAACAGACAATAAGAACTAAATTAACATTGAGAAGGGAGACACCTGAAACGCACACGAGTCCCACGGGAGAAGGCTGAGTTAAAAACTGCGTGATAGTACGATCACAATATGACATACGTGGGAGAGCACAGTCCACTTGTGACCAATACGCCTTGGTGACCTGAGACTCGAAAAAGTACACGGGCATACCCGTAACCTCATCCCTTGCAGGCCACGCGAAACACATGACAAGGAAGTGAACACCTATAAGAATCCTTGCCTTAAACATCAACGACAGGGGTGCAGCTGTGAGTGACGTGCTGCCTTGCAACGAAATGGAGGAACCACATAAAACAGGCAAGGCAGCCAAGACCCCTGGAAGCAAGAAGAAGGGACCAATGGCCACTTATACCAGTGCCCAAAATCAAAACGTGATAGTTGAGACGCACCCGGAGTCCAGTTTTACTAGCAAAGAAAGTGGGGAGAGAGAGGACAAACTGGCAACGTTGATGCAGAATGGGTTCCTGGCAGTAAACATGAAACTAGATGGGATAATGGCCACTATAGGCTCCATGAGGGCCAGAATAGATAAGGACAGGGCACGTGTCACCGAAACTAAGAACAGAATAAGTGTAAATGAAGATACTATTGCTCATCACAGTCGGGACATTACTCATATCAAAGAAACAATAAGCAAGTAGCAAAGCAAGTGTGAAGATCTTGAATCCAGGTGAAGGAGGAACAATGTTCGGGTGGTGGGCGTAGCGGAGTCCTTTGGGAAGGGGCAAATGGAGAAACAACTGGAAGCACTATTCAAAACCCTGTTCGAGCCTGCGGCATTCTCCGAACATTTCCTGGTGGAGAGAGCACACCGGACGCTTGCACTGGTACCCAAACCAGGCGCACCACCACTTACGATAATTGCACGTCTCCTTAACTTCAGAGACAGGGACACTATCCTAGGCCTGGCAAGAGAGGCTGGAACATTGCAATATGAGGGGAACCGCATACATATATACCCAGACTTCTCTGCCCCGGTTCAGGCAAGCAGTCGATTTTACGAACCAGTTAAGAAACTTTTGAAAGCACGCCAGATCTCTTATGCCCTGATGTTCCCAGCCAAGATGAGGATTCAACATGCAGCAAGAGCACACTTTTTTGAAAATCCGACTGAAGCCCTATCGTATATAGAGACCTCTATACCCCTTCCTCCCAGAGGGGACAGACCGGCACAGAACAACAGACCCCGTCAGGCAGACTAATGACACAGGATAAATTCAACTGTATTTAAACTACCGGTTTTTCCTTTTTTGGTTCAAGGCGAGGCTGAATGGTACCTAGGACGGCCTCATGATCCGTTGAATGGAAATGGAAACCTCGTCAAGTTGGGGGTGATGATGAGGGAGGGGGGTTGGTTAGAGGGTATGCAGCATGTTGTGGTTGTTACACAGACTCATGGTTTGAGAAGGTAAATGAGCCCCGCGTTCAGGAGCCCCGTCCGGAGTTAAGGACGAAAGAAGCAGAATGTTTGTTAATGGTTAAAACAGTGGTTTCACAGATGCTAGCACTACCCGCACTGTACAAACAGTATATTTCTAAGATGCATGGTGTCATCGAAACATTTCTCCATTATGCATTGGTGATGGGCTAAAAGTGAAGCTGTTGTCGTGAAATGTAAGGGGGCTGAATAACCAATTGAAAACTAAAAAAGTGGGCAATTATATAGCCAGGCATGGTTCCCAGATTGTTATGTTACAAGAAACACACACGATGAATGCAAATAAAAAGCACATATTGACCAAGTGGGGCAAATTGAGATTCCATACTAATTATTCATCCCAGTCCCGGGGGGGTCATTACTCTTATTCATCCAGGCTTGGGGTTCAAACTGTTGGGCTAAAAGATTGACCCGCTTGGCAGATATGTACTGGTTTGGGGTGAGGTCACGGGTCAGCAAATACTACTGGTAAATACATACTGTCCTAATATTGATGACCCTTCCTTTTATACGTCTATATATAAGTTGATTGTGTCAATATATGTGCCCACCATATTGTGGGGAGGAGATTTTAATGTTGCCCTTGACCCCGGATTGGAAAGATCCAGTACTGCCATCAGGTCGCCTAGCAAAACGGTTGTTACCCTGAAACACATTCTACCACAGCTTTCACTTGAAGACGCCTGGCGTTTGCTGCACCCAAATAGAAGGGGATACACATATTACTCCTCAGTTCATGACTCTGAGTCTAGAATCGACTACTGGTTCGTCTCCCCTGCTGTGAACATTGCATTGCAAGCATGTGAAATCCTATCCCGCACACTGTCAGATCATTCCCCTGTGGTGATGGAGGTTGAGTTTCGTAATTGCCCCAGACCCGTAAAAAGATGGAGAATGCCGGGAGGAATGTTGAGCCACCCTGGGGTTGTGGAGGAGTTACACATAGAAGTCACAGAGTTCTTCACCAACAATATAGGAACAGTTGACAGATACTCTACTGTCTGGGAATCCTTTAAGGTCTGGGTCAGAGGAGCCTTGATATCTAAGTGCGTGGGGCTCCTGAAAGGGGTCCGAGCTGAATTAATCAAAACTGAAAGTAGACTAGGGGAGCTTGAAGAAACCTACACTCGCACACAAGATAAGGCAATATTGGCTGAAATTCAGGCACGTCTTCAAGAATTTGGCAAGTTGGCCACAAGAGAAGTGCAGTATATGGCGGCACCGGTCAGCGCCTGTAGATATGGTGATGGGAATAAAGCCGGGAGGACACTGTCCAACTTGCTCAAACAAGATAGGCAAACTAACCAGATTGCAAGTATACAAACATCACAAGGGGAGTTACTCCTGGGGGAGCAAGATATCAACAATGAGTTTGCTAAATTCTACCAAGAATTATATAGCAACAAAGACACTAAGGCAAGCCCTGAAATCAAATCCTACTTAGAGGCACTTGCAATGGCAAAACTCTCTGAGGAGACCCGACTGGCAATGGAACAGCCGGTCACCACTGAGGAAATCGCTGAGGCGATTAAAGCATTGGCCTCGGGTAAGGCTCCAGGGTCTGACGGATTGGGCGCGGAACTCTACAAGGAGTTCCATGAGGAGCTGGTGCCAGTGCTGTTGCGTGTGTGGGAGGAAGCACTCCAGAGCAACATACTACCCCTGACAATGAGGGAAGCCATAATAACCGTACTCCCTAAACCTCGTCGTCCACCTCAAAATATATCATCCTATAGGCCCCATTCTCTTATAACACCGATGCCAAGATATTTGCAAAGGTGCTGGCAAAACGGCTCCTACCGGAAGTCCCTTCACTTGTCCATCCGGACCAAAACGGGTTTATCCCCACTAGATCCGCGGCCCTTAATCTACGTAGACATTTTGGTATTATGGCACAAATTGACCCTGAGAGGAACGCAGTGGCCATATCCCTAGATGTAGCTGTAGTTGTTAGCGGTACTAGAAACATTTGAGATGGGCCCGAACTTCATCAGATATGTGAAGCTGTTATACACAGAACCTGGGGCACGAGTGTTGACTAACCGAACCATCTCGGAACTGTTCCTGCTGGGGAGGGGCACCAGGCAGGGGTGCCCATTCTCGCCAATATTATTTGCATTGACAATATAGCCAATGGCAGTCGCGATTAGGCAGAGACACTCAGGTAGGGGGATAAATTTGAAAGGCTCGACCCAATTAATCTCCCTATATGCGGATGATACGCTCTTGTACGTCCGTGAACCAGAAAACAATATTGCACCCATTATGGCGGAGATTGAGAACTTCACAGTTTACTCCGGATATACTATAAATAAGACCAAATCTGAGATATTCCCACTTACTTCGGCAACCAAATGTCCAGATAATCTATCTGGACTTAAATGGTCTAAACAAAACATTAGCTTTCTGGGGATACTTGTCTCTAGAGAAAGACATACACTATACACGGATAACTATGAAAGCACACTACACACCTTAAGTACCAAATTGTTGATGTGGGGACGCCTTCCGTTCTCACTGCATGGTAGAGTCGCAGTCCTTAAAATGATAATTTTGCCCAAACTGCTGTATTTTTTTGTCAATATCCCTAAATGGACGGGACGACACTTCTTTGCTAGGCTTCGATCCATGGTGGTAACTTTTCTGTGGAATGGTAAGACTGCAAGGATAGGATGAGAAAAAATGACTGAACCATACCCCTCAGGCGGCATAGCGGCGCCCGATTTTGAACTGTATTATTACGTTGCCCAAGGCCAGTTCGCGAGATACTGGTATGGAGAGACTGATGGCCCCCCTCACGCGTTGATAGAAGAATACACCACGCACCCCACGAATATAAAGTCTGTAATTTTTGATACACATTATAGAGATACATGTGATTATAACCTAGTGAGTTGTACGGTTGGGGCATGGAAGTCTATATTTAAAAGACTGGGAGTGGAAATCCCCTATTCCAGAGGTCTACCTCTGGAATTACCCGGGCATACCTCCAACACACGATTGTAACCTGCGGGAAGCCTGGGATCCCAATGAGGAAATGAAACTGGGTGATATGTTCATCGACGGGAAATGTGCGACCCTACAAGACACATTGGGGCGCTGGGCGGGGGACCACTCAAAACACTCCAATACTATTGCATGAGATCAGCTTTTCAAAAGCACTGGCCAATCTTCCCAGATGAACCCCCCACACATCCATGTATACAGCTGATAACAGCTGGGGACAGCCTGGGGATCTCCAAACTGTAAACGGCGGTCCAGGCACACTCCCCCACAATGAACCAGGCAAAAGACAAATGGGAAAGAGATCTGCATGCCCCCATTGATGATAAGACCTGGGACAAATACTGCTCGCTTACCAAAAAGGTATCCTTGAATGCTGGTTTACGCTTGATCCAGTTTAAGATCTTAAACAGATTACACTACACTCCAGCCAAAATAGCCAAGTTCACGCTGATGGATTCGGGTGAATGTCCCAAATGCAAAGCACCTCAGGCGGGTGCATTCCACATGTACTGGGGGTGTCCGGTAGTTGCGGACTTCTGGAGGGAGATTAGCAGAGATGTTGGAGGAAATCACACAGGTTCCCCCGGCGCTAAGGCCAGAGAAATACCTATTTGGTGACATAGGCAAATGCTCCGAAAAAATCAGGAGACTGTTCAACATCTCATGTGCGGTGGCCAAAAAATGTATTTTGCAAAATTGGAAGAGTACTGCCCCACCCAACATGAAACAGTTCCTTCGAGAATTAACATATGTAAATGAAACAGAGGAACAGTTTGTCCTAACCCGCCCAACTACAAGTAGGCCCAAAGACATCTGGGGTCCCTTCAGAATGTACTTATGCAACATGATCTCAGAGGATGATGAGACTATGTAATCACTAACATTCAAATGAGATTTATATCATGTACTTGTTGTATGCTGTGAAAATGATGTGATAAGTGCTGTGTGTCTTTTGTGACCACTAATAAAAAGAGTTTTAAAAAAAAGAAAGAAATAATCTGTAAAGTCACACAAATCTTGATCCTGGTAAGGCTTCAAAACTTCAGGAGGCATTTTGTGGAACACATTCCTGAGGGAATTGGTGATCAAATGAGCATCAGTATGAGCCACCATAACAGGGTCATTGAGTCTTTTCAGGCCGTCTGCCAGTTGACAAGGCACAAATGGGTTGCCTTTTTTTTTTTCATTTTCTGAAAACAGTAGTTCAGGTCATATACTAGTTTGGTCAAAATATAAAGGCGATGCCTCTGAGCCAGGATCTTATTATCTGAAATAGGCAACAACACCAAAACCGTGTCGTACACCTAAAAGTTGCAAAGCCGGGATGGAGATCATAAAGCCGCTTCTACTTCTCCTGCGCTTCCTTCAAGCATTTGATGACCAGCTCTCGCACTATGGTTATCCTTCCCTTGGATCACTGCACAAACTGGGTAGTGTGAAGGCTTGTATCTTCTTGGCTTTGGCAGGTTTCTTTTAACTAGTCTTACACTTTCTTATACGCCAGTTCAAAGGGAAAGAACCCAGTGGAAGCTTGTAAGTTCTTCTGAACAGGAAACAGGCCCCAAAATAATAATTTATCCCAGGTCTTGACATCTTCAGCCACAAGCTTCCTCAAAATATGTTTAAAAGTTTTATTAAACCGTTCCACTAAGCCATCAGTTTTTGGTCTATTTGTAGAAGAAAAGAGAGTTTTTATTTGCAATAGGGTCTTTAATTTCTTTCATATGTCGTAAGATGAAGCTGGAACCTTGGACCATCAATATCTCTTTGAAGGAACCCACTCTAGAGAAATATGGGACCAAATGTTACAAGATCCGATAAGTGGTAGTATTCTGAAATGGAAGCACCTCAGGATAACGGGTGGCATAATCCACCATCACCAGAATATATTGATGTCCTGCCTTGGATAGGCAAAGGGGCCCATGATGTTTACTCCCAAACGAGAGAATAGTAAGTCAATAAGAGGTAGGGGTTGAATAGGGGCCTGTCTTATGTCACTACAGGAGGTCTTTTGGCAAATCGAGCAGGTCTCACTGAACCGCTTAGTCTGTTGGTAAATCTCAGGACAGTAAAAGCAACCTGCTCCTGATTTTCTGCTTTCCCTGAGTTCCCAGCCTTGACATGGGAATGTTCCACTTTCAAAATAGTTTGTCTTGGGCGGGATGGAATTAATATCTGGTATCTGTAACCCCATCCCCTTCGCATTGTTTTGTGCTTGGTATAGCAAAACCTTTCAGTACAATACAATAGGATCCACTTGGTAGGGGGTTCCACACTCCTGACTTCTTCAAATCCATCTCAGAGGGTGTGAAAAAATGTCCCTTGTATGGCTATTAGCGTGAAGGCTGAGCTGACCATGTGAGCTGGGTTCTGATACTGGCAAAAAGATGCTGGGACTGTAGGCAGTATAGGAAAAATCCTGAGTCACCTCATCACACCCCATTCGCATGGCAGGGGCTTGTCACAAAGGTGGATCTGTGACAATGCCAATTAAAAGGGTATTAGGCCCTGGAAGTATGTGCAGGATATGCCACACTTCCTTGGTCAGGGGCCTCTCATTTCCAAACCTGATGTAAAGAGAGTACAAAGCAGAGACAAGTTATTTACTCTTAGTAAGAACAGAAAATTGGGGTTGAAGCTCAGCCGCATGCAGAGCCCCAAGGACAGTAAGAGGGAGAAAGTGTAAATAGGCAAGAGACACCACTCACAGAAAACCTCCAATTTACTGGATGTGGGCCTCCAATGGGGAGAGTGAGGAAAAGTCACAGAGCATTCGGCACAACAGTGGCAGTCCTATCCAGCGCATGTGAGCTATGGTGATCTAAGATGGTGGCCAGCTGTTAACAAAGGCTCAGTACATGAAGCAGGAGAAGGCAGAGACAGGGAAGCCATGTCAAGAACAGAGATAATCCACATTTGAGAATAGCTGGGCGAAGGCAATCCCAGGAGGAGGAACTAACTCTGCAGAGAGACAGGAGTGTCAGAGTTGTGTGTGAATCCAGAGAAAGGAGGTGCAGTGCAGGAGCGTGTGGAGGAAGAAGGAGCTTTAGAGGAGAGGCAGAGGTTGCATTGGGAAAGGCTTGAAAGTGGAGGTGAAGTTGTAAGAGAGGAGGCTAGTTCAAGGAGGGTGGGGAGAAACAAAGAGGAGGGGAGATGAGGCTGGAGAAAGGATTCTGGAGCGAAGGATGTGGTGACTCAGGAGGTGGTGGTAATTCAGAAGGGGGTTGTGATTCAGCAAGAGGGGTGACTGAAGATGAGGAAACAACTAAGGAGGAAGAGGGAAGTAAGAAGGAGGCGAAGGTTGGGGAGTGGCAACACTGAGAACTAAAGAAGGATCATGAGATGCGAAAACCCAGAAAGGAGAGGAGTAGAACACAGAGGAGGCTGGTGGAAAATCAAAGGAAAGAAATTAGACAAAAGGCAACCAATGAAGGCTCAGAAGAGGGTGGGGAACAGCATACAAGTTGTATGCCTGAAAGCATAGAATGGAAGAAGGGAGGAGGTACAAGCATGTGGCAAAGCATTCGGGACGCATCAGGACATCAAGTGAGGAACAGAATGATAGAAGGGGAGAGGGAGTACAGAAGATTTCTCTAGTTATGAGGCCATTATGAATCATCAAGGAGGTGTTGGAAACCAGTGTTAGGACCTCTCCCCCAGAAGTAGGAAGGTGCCAACTCCAACAGCCTGCCAACCTGTGGTGGAAGCTCGGGTACCCTGGCCTTCTCTCTGTCCCTGATAAAATGCAGCTGCCCAAGACCGCAGCAAAAGGGGTCTCCTACAAGCTCTCGATAACGTGATGAAAAGCAGGAGATGACACCCAGAATCAAGAAAATAATATCTCTACAAATGACAGTGGCCCACACAACCACAAAGAATACATGGTAAAGAGCTAACCCTAATTTTTGCCCAATCTACCGGTAGTTACCTCTGGGAGAACAATCTTAATCCCTGTGTGAACCAAAGCCCTAGCCCTTAGAGGGGTGACATTATGCACAAAGCTATAGAGGTGATAAACTATGGCACCAGAGATAACCCTTTCAGTAGGTGAAAAATGAGGTGAAACCCTAACTACTTTTAGGTTTGGAGTACCAGGGAACGCCTGAGTCAGTTTCTGTTTATCCCACCTCCAACACCATATACCACAGCAGCGGGGTCAACAAACTGGATAAGAAATGGGGCTGAAACAAGTTTATTTTATTCACAAATGGGCCAAAGGCTTAGTTTAGACTAGGTAAAATGATGGTGAATTTGCTAAAGAAACTTAAAAGGAGCAATTATGGCTTTCATAAAGACCAAAATCTGTCAGTACATGCCTCTATGCTCTGGGACTCTGCCTCCTGGTGGGCAAACAAATGCAACTCAGTGTCAAGTGTCCTCTACACTTCTTTCATGTTTGCCTTGAACCTGTCTGATGCCATAGCGACAGTCAGGTTGCTGAGGTTTCTTTAAGTGGTCTAGGATTTTTTCAAGTCCTGCCACACTTAGATGACATTCCTCCAGATGCCGCTAGGCCGACTGAGTGTTAGGGGTGCTCCAAGCAATATCGGCAAATGACACTGTCACAGTCATTGACAGTACTGGATGAAAAGAAGCTGACTCTGCCTCTCTACTCCCCTTGTCACCTTCCTGTACTAACCCCTTCTTTCCTCTGTCTTCATTCTCTTCCTCCTCCACGACACCAATGATTTGGCCCTTTTCACTGTGTTTGCCGGCTTCTCGCCACATCCTTAGGGTGGTTCTAGCTTTCACCCATCTAGTTTCTGTCCTTTTCTTCCTGGCATGTTTCTTTCTTTATCCTCCTGTGTTTCTTGTAATCTTTCTGCTCTCCCTATTACGCTCTGCGCCCCTCTCTGGGTCCCTCCATTTGATGCCACCTCCTCTATTTTCTCTTCCTCCTTTGATACCCCTCCCCCTGGCAATTCCCTGTTTCTGTTTTTCCTTCCTCAACAATCCAACAATATGCTACCAGCTCCCCTCTACCTCCTCCCCAGGAGGTGCAGTGCCCCTCTTATCCCAGCACTCTCTAGCAGTCACAATTTCTCTGCCTATCTTATACTCTCCTGCTAGCACTGTTCTCTTCATTGATCTCTCTTCCTGGCCTCTCCCAGCTACCCCAGCCCTTTACCCAATGCCCACGGATCAAGCTGAAACTCTCAGCAGTTTTTATTGTCACGCAGACCCATTCTCTTCAGAGAATGACCAATGTCAATTATCTGTGGTGTACCGCTCTCTCTGTGCAAGGATTGGCTATGCAAATTCAAATTCTTAGCTCTCTTTCCTTATTCTTTACTTGTCAATACGGCTCCATGGGATAACCTATCTAGAAGGGTGTCTGCCACCTTGCCCTTCCAGTGCTGTGGTACCTGCTGGGTAATATGTGATTTAATAGCTGCGAAAAAACATTGAGGGGTACTTGATATTTTTTTTAACCCACTAAACACCCTTCCCAACATATTTTCAGACTGGTGCAATTATATAAACAAACTCCAGTCCTAGAATATTTGAGGAAAGTGTTGGATGGTGTGTTACAAAGAAATATTGAGTGCCCCTTGAGGTTTTATGAGCGATGAAATCACTGGGTGCATTGCTGCCACTCTCTGAGTTGTCTGCTGCATGCCGTCGATCAGTGTGGCACCTGTCAAACACTGTGTGTGGATAGTTGTCCTATACCCCTATCTTCCCTAAAAAGAAATGTGCAAGCTGTTTGTGTCATGTTCTACCATTTTGAAATACTAGTCGGATACCTAGCAGAACTACAGGTTCTTAGTCCTTTTTGTAGGTATTGCAACTTCCAGTGCATTCCTTGGGGTACATGTTTGTTGGCCATTATAGTGGAACAAACAATGTAGCAATACAGGGCTAGTACTTCTGGCATTCAGGGTGTCAATGGGCACAATGATTCTTGGCAACTTTGCAAACTACTAACGATCTGAGCAGGCTGGGAGTTTAACATGTCTGCTGAATGATACATGCCATAGGAGTGGTAAGAGTGGTGCGACAATCAACACAGGTTTGAGATGGGCGAGGGAACCTTGGTGATGCTCCCTATTCTAGCCCCAGTTCCTACATCACTTAGTGGGTGGTAACAACCCACCCCCATCCTTTCCCCAGCCTCATATCCTAGCCTACGGCACAGGATAGCATACAAACTATGCAGGTCATGTCATTGGTTTAATCTATTTTCATTACTGGGCATTGGCATAGCCGACGGATAAACAGACTATTCTAAACCATATAGAAGTTTACATTTCCTTTTATTTTTGTACCAGCAAATCAGGATTTCGTTTTTGACTGAGCCCACTGGATGCATTTAGGGTCTCACAAATTAGATGGGATTTCTTTGGGATTGTGGTCCTCGGTCCCTCTCTACCCTATAGTTCTACCTGCTTGGCAGCAAAACAGACATTCTCAGTCTCAGGGGTTTATAGTATCCCACATTTCTCTCTTGCCCTTTGGTGTATCTGTCTTGATCATTGCTGAAGTCTTCAGGTCCATGTGCTGGTCCACTCTGACACGCGTACTAGGTAATCCAATCTGGTATGCTCAGGAATTTGAAGGTGTCAGGCGTTAGTCATATGCACAGAAAGATAGACCAAAGAGACTATGAGGCTTCCTAATGTTAAGCCTCTTCGCTACTGTATGATCTTACTTAGGGTTGAGTGTTAGGCAGAATCCTGTGCAGTTCCCTTGGGGACCACTGCAAGAAGATTAGGACTACAGGAGTAAGCAGTAAACCCAATTGGTAGCAGTCTGCACCACCCAGATTTACCTGGTAGCTGTGGCTGAGCAGTCAGACTTCTCTCAAGAAGAGTAGGGCAGTATACAGAGGATACACAATCGGGCTAAAAACACAGTAGAGCAAGCAAACGACCAGAGCTTGGTATCAAAAGTATATAATTATTTAATTTAATACACACTTAAGGAAATACACTAGCACTATAAATCAAAGCAAGTTCAAACACAATCAGAAAAGTATACACACCTCCCTTAGAATTATTAGACAAGTCTAAGTCAAAACACCACTATTTGTAAAAACAGATGGAGCGCGTAACTTAGATGGCACTCCAATAATTAAGTTAAAGGGAGAGAAAAAGGCAGGTAATGAAAATAAAACAGTTCCCAACACTTTTCTAAGACCAAAACAAGTTAGTGAAGGCAGAGTCTACTGTAGAGCCAAAGTTCATAGGCCAGGC
This sequence comes from Ambystoma mexicanum, assembly GCF_040938575.1. Classification (NCBI taxonomy): domain Eukaryota; kingdom Metazoa; phylum Chordata; class Amphibia; order Caudata; family Ambystomatidae; genus Ambystoma; species Ambystoma mexicanum. The sequence continues at coordinate 454,695,941 of NC_090924.1, read as the reverse complement.
CCACTTTAAATGGGGCAAGGTGAAATGTGCCCAAGATCACACAGTTTAGAAATGCATTCAAGTCTTTGTAAAATTGTTCAAAAGAGGTTGGGTTGATTCAGAAGGTAACGTTAGAAGGTATGGGGGCCAACATAGTTGGAAAGCCAAGGATTTAAGGGTCACCTTTAGCAAACCGTAGAAAGGGAGGCCAGGTGGAACACAGTACCTTTAAAGTTGAGGAAGCTCCAGCTGTGGCAGTTGTTCCTTTTTTTTGGAAAAGAGTTCTGGTGAAAAGACCCAATCGGTGATTTCATATTAAATAAATAAACCGGCGGTATCTTTAACATTACACCCAAAAAGTGGTGTGTTTAAAATCAATGGGAAAATCCCATAGGAAATATTCTGGTGGAATATTTCTCATGGTAACCACTACCACCAGCCAGAAACTCGAAAAGGGTGGACTGGACAGTGCCCCCTTGGAAACAGACCCAGGGGCAATCTAATTAACCCCTTCCAGTACTTTCACAATATGATGGTTTGTACTGGTTCTGTTCACAATTTTGGACTAGTAAAGTCAATGGTGACTTTACATGTCCTGGGAGACAGTAGTCAGTCCCAGGGTATGGAGTCTATGTTTGGGGGTCACTATGACACCCCTGTGCTACTGCACTGAGGGTGCTGTGTAACACATACACTAAAACAGATGATACCCTATGGAGTAAAAGACCCCATAGCCCATAAGCACACAATAAGTCAAAGAGATACCTCAAATCATGCCTAAGAGTGGGAGGAAAGAGTCTCACTCTTAGCAGGAGAAAAAAACAAATGCCAAAAATCCAGCAAAGCTGCTGGGGGACTCACTAGGTTTGGGAAATTAGCCTTATAAGAGAATTCTCCCTAACACTCGCCCCACCCCCCCCAGACTAAGGGACAGGAGGATTGAATCTACTCCTGGATGAATCTCATACCTCTAGTCGGTTACAAACATCCTAGAGAGACCATCAGTATTTTGGTGGTGACACCTTGACCTGTGTTCAATGGTAAAATCAAAGGTTTTCCTTTGAAAGCTATATGACCTATAAACCCTTTGAGGAACATATTCCCTTTTAAATCTATAGGGGATCTGGTTGACCAGTCCCTCAGAAGTTGGTACAACTTCTGAACCAGTGTTAGGCTTTTTCAAGGGGTCCTTATAAAGGATTCCCTTAGATCTAGAGGTGCCTCCAGGGTTCCTCACCACCTCTCTGTTGGGAGCAGGTTGGGTCTCAGGCCTCTTGGGTGGAGGGGTTGGGGTTAGGCAATGTACCTGCTTCCCATTCCTCTTAGATCTAACCTTACCTACTTTAGGAGTTTCCCTCCCAATACTAGGATTTGAGTTGAAGTCTTCAGTAGAAGGTCCAACAGTCTGAAGGTTTTTGGCCTTAGACTTCTCTTTTCTGGTTTTCCACCAGCACTGAGAATTACCAGTTCTCTTGGGCCTAGAGAGGGGTCCAGTTGGTCTATCCACCTCTTCCTCAGAAGCAGGGGGAGTCAGAGACTCTAAAACAGGGGGAACAATGATGGAGCTTGGTTCGGGCTCCCATTTCCCTAACATATTAGCCTGAAATGTACCTGGGTTAGAGGTCAACTTACTAACACCAGGGCTTGGGTTGGGGTTCTCAGTAGAGGTTCCAACAGGCTTAGAGGGGTCCCTTAAGGTGGCCTCTCTAGCCAATTCGGTTAGGTCCTGCTTCTCCATACTGGGAGGCTTTGGGGTACTGGATACTACTCCTAGAGTTTTTAGATCATTCCCCAACAGGACTCTCCCAAGCACCTCAGTCTGAACAGTAACAGGAATCCTCACTGTCATGTTATTACACTGAATGAGGGCTGGTAGAATAGGAACCATCTGGACAGGGCCTCCAGAATTTCTAGTGGGACCTTTGGGTGCCACAGCAACATCCTCAGGTTTGAAAAAGCTTTCATCCACTACTGTTCTGCTGGCCCCAGTGTCTCTCCTGGCAGGAGTATCCTGGCTATTGACAAGAACACTGTCCATGTAATATACTTTAGTGTTTTCTGGTAGGGAGTCATACACACCCCTATTCTGTTTGCTAACCAGACCCATGGACTCTAAGGATACAGTTGCTTGAAGACTCAAAGGTTCTTCAGCAAAGACTTCAAAGTGAGCACTAGCCACTTGTACTTCCTCCTTAGGAGTGAAGGCTAAGGAGACTGTGCTGATCCCTGCAGGTTTACCCTTACATCTGGGATCTCCTTTGATATGATCAGTTGCCCCACAGACATAGCATGTTCCAAATGCTCTCTGGAAGGGGGGCTTCTGCTGACCTATTTCTGGTTGCACACCAGAGGACTCACTGGCCCTATTTCGTTTCCCTTGGGGCTTACCCTGGTTATTTTGTTGTTATTGGCCCTCTTTGGGTTGGGAGGTATTAGAAGTCTTTTGGTCCCCTTTTGGTGGCTGCTTTCCCTCATCCTTTTTCTGAGTGACCCCTGAATCCTTGTGAGTAGCCCTGTTGGCAACCCACAAGTCAGCAGCCTTAGCTAGCTTCTTGGAATCTATTCCCTTTGAATCAGCCACGTGCTGTCTGAGCTCAGGAGAGCAGGCATCATAAATTGTCTCCAACATAACAATATTTCTCATTGCCTCATAAGTGTTCACTCTGTAACCCTTAATCCATCCCTCTAAGTTCTTCAAACTTTCACTCACCTAGGTAGCCCAAGGGGTACCATCATGCTTTTTGAGGGTCCTAAACCTCTTAAGGTACTGGGAAGGGGTCTTCCCAAATCTAGCTATTAAAGATAGCTTCGCACATTCATAGTCCATCTTATCCACCTCCCCCAACTCCATTACCACATCAGATGCAATAGGGGGGAGCCTAGAGAACAACCAAGGAAGCAACTGATTGCCTGTGATGTCCTGGAGCCCATGATTATACTCAAACATAGCCAACCAATCCAACACATCCAAATTAGGGTAATACATACCCACAATCTCTTTAGGCATCCGGGGTCTTTTGGGACTGGAACTCCTTGAGGATGCGGGGAGAGAAGCATTTTCCACAGACAATTTCTTCATCTCTAGCTCATGTTTGAGCTCCATTTCTCTGAGCCTTAGTTCTTGGTGGTTTTGTTCAGATTGGGCACTAATTCTTTTGAACTCTAATTCAAGCCTCATTTTTTCTAGCTCAATGAATGCAGGACTTAATGTGGTACCTGACAAAGGTCCAGTAGACACAGCTTGAGGTGCTAGAGCAGGCAGAGGGCCAGTGGGGACAGTTACATTGGCCCCACCTTCCTCCTCTGACTCTACAATAATACTATCAAGACTCTGATTCATATTACCTTCATTACTGTTGTCTACATTTGCTGGGGAGGTAGGCTCATCTGAACCACTACCCAGACTTTGGTTTTCTAACAATCTTTCAATCAATTCTATTTTCTTGCCTTTTACAGGGAGATTCTTATGTCTACAAAGGGCTCTTAAACAATCAGCTGTATTTGCTGTAAGAGACTCCTGGCTGTAAATTTCCATAGTTGACTTGTTAGAAAATAAACTTTTCTAGTGCTAAGCTTTGTGGTTAGTTGCACTTAAGTATTAGAAGCACTCAACAATGCATCCTCGATACATATCCCACCACTGCCACCAGTGTTAGGCAGAATCCTGTGCAGTTCCCTTGGGGACCACTGCAAGAAGATTAAGACTGCAGGAGTAAGCAGTAAACCCAATTGGTAGCAGTCTGCACCACCCAGATGTACCTGGTAGCTGTGGCTGAGCAGTCAGACTTCTCTAAAGAAGAGTAGGGCAGTATACAAAGGATACACAATAGGGCTAAAAACACAGTAGAGCAAGCAAACACTGACCAGAACTTGGTATCAAAAGTATATAATTATTTATTTAATACACACTTAAGGAAATACACTAGCACTATAAATCAAAGCAAGTTCAAACACAATCAGAAAAGTATACACACCTCCCTTTAGAATTATTAGACAAGTCTAAGTCAAAACACCACTATTCGTAAAAACAGATGCGAGCGCGTAAATTAGATGGCACTCCAATAATTAAGTTAAAGGGAGAGAAAAAGGCAAGTCATGAAAATAAAACAGTTCCCAACACTTTTCTAAGACCAAAACAAGTTAGTGAAGGCAGAGTCTACTGTAGAGCCAAAGTTCATAGGCCAGGCCCACTTTAAATGGGGCAAGGTGAAATGTGCCCAAGATCACACAGTTTAGAAATTCATTCAAGTCTTTGTAAAAATGTTCAAAAGAGGTTGGGTTGATTCAGAAGGTAAAGTTAGAAGGTCTGGGGGCCAACCCAGTTGGAAAGCCAAGGATTTAAGAGTCCCCTTTAGCAAACCGTAGAAAGGGAGGCCAGGTGGAACACAGTACCTTTAAAGTTGAGGAAGCTCCAGCGGTGGCAGTTGTTCCTGGCAGCGGGTGCAGTTCATGGTTTCGACCAGGGGAAGAGAAGATCTCGTCGAGGAGGAAACTTGGAGTCGTTGCACTGCCCAGGGAAGAGACTAGCCACGGAGTTCGTCGGTTAAAAGGTGTGTTCCTTTTATTCGTGGTCACAGTGGTGAAGCTTGGCTATCCGGCCACCGGGGTGCTTGGCACTGGCGATTCGACCAAGACCAGTGGTGTCGTCGTTGCAGATGGCTCAGCTTCTCCCCTCTTCGGATTTCTTAGGTCTTGTGGCGAATTCTGAAGTTCCAATCCCAAAAGCCCTGCTTTTATGCAGAAAAACCCCCATTCAACAGCCTAGCTGTCACTCATACATGCTAAGTGGTGAGCCGGGCGGTTCACCACTGGGCCAATCAGAACAGAGTGCGACTTGAGTTGCTAAGGCAACGCAGTCCAGGAAGCCAATTCCCCCACCCACACATCCTGTGGAACCCAGACAGAGTGGCACCAGTTGGAGGGCTTCTGTGGAGAAGCCTGCCAAAAAGTGGAACAAAGGGCCCGACCTTGGTTGTGGAGTTACAGAGACGGACACAAACGCCATTTTGGAAACGAGTTCTGGCGAAAAGACCCAACCGGTGATTTTATATTAAATAAATAAACCGGCGGTATCTTTAACATTGCACCAAAAAAGTGGTGTGTTTAAAATCAATGGGAAAATCCCATAGGAAATATTCCGTTGGAATATTTCACGTGGTAACCACTGCCACCAGCCAGAAACTCGACAAGGGGGGACTGGACAGTGCCCCCTTGGAAACAGACCCAGGGGCAATCTAATTAACCCCTTCCAGTACTTCCACAATATGATGGTTTGTACTGGCTCTGTTCACAATTTTGGACTAGTAAAGTCAATGGTGACTTTGCATGCCGTGGGAGACAGTAGTCAGTCAGAGGGTATGGAGTCTATGTTTGGGGGTCACTATGACACCCCTGTGTTACTGCACTGAGGGTGCTGTGTAACACATACACTAAAACAGATGATACCCTATGGAGTAAAAGACCCCATAGCCCATAAGCACACAATAAGTCAAAGACATACCTCAAATCATGCCTAAAAGTGGGAGGAAAAGAGTCTCACTCTTAGCAGGAGAATAAAACAAACCCCAAAAATCCAGAAAAGCTGCTGGGGGACTCACTAGGTTTGGGAAATTAGCCTTATAAGAGAATTCTGCATAACATTGAGGCTGTGGGAATTATCTTTTGTCCCCTTCTGTTATTTCTTCAACAGCTCTTTGTTCTCGCACACTTTTGTCCTATCCTTTTCCACCATCTACTTTGCTCCCCACCTATTACGCTCTTCTGTTCTCTTTATTCCTTCTCTGACCCTCTTTCCTCCATTCTCCCTTCCCCATTACATTCTCTCGTTTACTGTTTTCCTCCTCTCTTCTCTCCTTCACTTCCTCTTTCTCCTCTCCACCCCTTCTTCTCTGATCTTCTGTCTTCTTCAACTCCTCACTGCCCGGCCACACACTTGCTCTTCTTCTCCCTCCTTCTTCTTCTCTGTCTCTCTTCTCTACCTCCTCCTCCCCTTTTTTGCTCCTCAACCTCCTGAACTTCTTGTCACTCTGCCATGCTCTACTCTGTACTTTATGCCACACCAATCGCTCTGCACGCTGACTCACAACACCCCAGTGATTTATTGCTATGGTGTGCCTTTATTACTGGCGCGGGTCTTTGTTCGGGGGTCTGAATGTGTGTCTGGGGCGAGGGGGTGGAGTATGTGTGTGCGCTTATTGGGTGTGGTGACCGGTTGACTGATGAAAAGACTACCTTTCTCAGTTTGTCCGCATTCCACAGAGGTCTTCCTGAGGTAGTAAAGCTGTAGCCCACCATCTTGTTCCTAGTCAGCCCATTACCTGCAGGCCCTGGCGGGTCTCCTAACAACAATGCACTTGTTTACCAATACCATTCAGATACCTGTGGGCCATCTAGAGATAGAGGTAAATGTAGCCTAGAGCAATACCTATGTGTAGCATGCACAACATGCTCCTGCGACCACCTCCTTCTTCACAATGAAAAGGCTTGCAGACTCCAGGGGATGCAGGATTGTGAGCTGCACGATCTGTGTGCACTCCCCAACATTTTCTTACAAGTCCTCTGGGTAACTACATGATTGTCATGGCCACACGTGACAGCTTACGCACTGTACTAAGAATAGTATGGGCACCATGGTGGATCCTCCGTGCATTTCCATTCCCCAGGGCCACCCTACTCCTATCCCGGAGCCTGTCACATGTAACACCCTCACAGATTCAGCACAAGTACCCGATTATCCACCTCCAAGGTGTGCAAAAGAACAAGTTACCTACCCATGGTAACGTTCTTTCGATTGTGTACTCCCACGTATTCCTCATTTTATGATATCTTTGTTTGCAGTTTCAGCTGCTTCGAAAAAACTTTTCTTCTCTGCAGAGGGCGCTGTGCATCGATGTACCTCGATGGCTTCCATCTCGGTTGACGTCATCATCGAGTATATATACCGCGTGCAGCGCCCGTTGGCTTCTGTTGTTTTTTAAGCCATCCATATGCAGAATTAGCAGCATTATTAAGTGCCTTTATCAGACTCTAAAAGTGCATAAAGTTTAATGCCTGGAAATTCTACAGCAAGGTAGGTTGGGAGGGTTGATGAGGAGTACGTGGGAGGAACATCCAATCGAAAGAACGTTACCACAGGTAAGTAACTTGTTTTTAGAATGGATTGTGTCCTTCCACGTATTCCTCATCTTATGATTGACTCCCAAAGCAGTATTACATTTTTGGAGGAGATTGTATGAATTTTGAATGTTATTACTTGTCAAAAAAGGAGCATAGAACGGACTTCCCAAATCTTCCCTCATTATTAGAAGTATCTAGACAATAACGTCTTGTAAATGTGTAGATGGTAGACCAGGTAGATGTCTCGCAGATATCCTTTATCAGAACTCCCCTCTGAAGGGTAGAGGAAGTTGCCATACCACTAGTAGAATGAGCCTTTAAGCCTACTTCGGGATCTTTTCCAGCTAGCCTGTAATACTCTGAAATAGCCAGTATTATCCATCTGGATAAGATTTGTTTGGTAACTGACAGACCTAGTTTATGTCCTGTATACCCAATGAAGAGATGATCAAGCTGGCGAAAATTTGCCATTCTTGAAATATAAAAGTTTAGAGCCCTCCTTGGGTCTAGTTTATGAAATCTTTCCTCTTCCTTGCCAGGATGAGGTGGTGGATAGAAGGTTGGAAGCACAATTTTCTGTGCTAAATGGTAATCCGATACAATTTTAGGTAGGAATGATGGTTTGACTTTAAGGACAACCTTATCCTTGTAAAAGGTGGTAAACTGAGGTTTACAGGATAAGGGCTGCAACTCACCCACCATGCGGGCAGATGTTATCGCAACTAACAAAATAGTTTTGAAAGTTAGCAACCTTAATGGGCAGGAATGGAGTGGCTCAAAAGGAGCACACATCAAAAACTTTGAAACCAAATGAAGGTCCCAAGTTGGGACTTGGAAAAGTTGTAGCAGGAAACATATATGTGAGTGCCTTAAGAAACTGAGTTATTAAAGGTATTTTGAAGTATGATGCCTCCTCTGAGGTGCGCTTGAGTATGAAAAGTGCTGCCATATCTGGCAGCCCCTTAATTGTTCCAATCAGGAGCCCCAGATTTGCTAAACGTAAGAAAAAATATATCACTGTAAGTGTGTATCGCATTGAAAAGAGTCCACGTCCTTTTCCCTACACCAGCTGCGGAACTTTTTGCAACGGCAGCGGTATAAGGATTTTGTTGCTGGCCTTCTGGCCGAAAGCAATATCTTCATTACCTCATCAGGGGGGTCTCAATCCTTATATCTCAACCTCACAGAAACCATGTGTGAAGGTTGAGTGTCTTGACCTCTGGATGGAGAACCTGACTCTCCTCTAACGAGAGAAGGTCCTCTCTTTGTGAAGATGTATTGGAGGGCAGATGGACATATCCAGAAGGTCTGGGTACCACGTCCTCCTGGCCCAATCCGTAGCAATTAGGATCATGGATCTGCCAAACTTTCTCAACCTCCTAATCACATGAGGAATGACAGGGACTGGAGGAAACGTGTACAGTAATGGAAACTCCCATTCCAACACAAACACGTCTCCTAGAGCTCCTCTTGGGGGAAATTCCCTGGAGCAAAACAGTTTGCACTTCCGGTTGACAATGGTCGCAAACAGATCCACTTGCTGGGTTCCTCAAAGGGTGAAGATCTCTTGAAGGACTTCCTGAGCTAGTTCCCACTCGTGGGAGACTGCAGTCTGCCTGCAGAGAGCATCCGCTGATGTGTTCTCCTCGCTGGCTAAGTGAACTGCCGACAGGGATATTCCTTTTTGAATTATGCCCAAATCCAGAGCTGCATTGCCTCTCTGCACAGATGTAGTGATCCTACACCTCCTTTCTTGTTGAAGTAGTATATGGCCAATGTGTTGTTCGTCATTATCAGGACATTCTTCCCCCCGTAAGAAGGGCAGAAAGGCCTTCAGCGTGAGTCTGATTGCCCTTAGCTCCAAAAGATTGATATGTAGTCTAGACTCCGATGGAGACCAACGACCGGTCACTGTCAGATCGTTGGCATGTGCTCCCCACCCCATGAGTGAGACATCCGTAACTACGGTTATCTCTGGCCATGGTTGCCAAAAGGGCTCTCCCTTCAGAATGTTGTCCTTGCAGGCCCACCACAGAAGATCCTGTGCGACTCTGCTTGGAACCTGAAGTAGGTCCGACATCCTACCTGAGAATTGGCACCATTGAGTCCTGAGAGCCTATTGGAGAGATCTCATTCTCAGGCAAGCCTCTGGCACCAGGAAAATGCAGGATGCCATGAGGCCGGGCAACCACAAAAAATTGAAGGCTGGGAGATGCTGGGCACGCTGGAATTTGGTGACCATCAGCAGAATGTGTTGAGCCGTCACCTCGGGTGGCAAGGCTTTTCCCAAGGAGGCATCCAGGACCGCTCCGATGAATTGGAGATTTTGAAAAGTCTATGGACATAGTGGAAAATTATGCTGAGATGTTCCAGGGCTTGCTCGGGTGAACGTGGCCTGATCAGCAAATCGTCAGGTAGGGATAGACGTGAATCCTCCCTCTCCTGAGACTCGCTGCCACCACCGCTATTAACTTGGTGAAAACCCTTTGGCCGGAGGTCAGCCCAAAAGGCAGAGCTCGAAAATGATAATGAGAACCGCCAAAGGCGAACCTCAGGCACTTTCTTTGCTTGTGATGGATTGGCACATGAAGTAAGCATTCTGAAGGTCCAATGACACCATTCAATCCTGGAGCTGGGGGGCCTGAAGGATTTGAGAAAGTGTGACCATCTTGAACTTGTTCTTCTTGAAGAACTTGTTCAAGTATCTGAAGTCCAAGATGGGTCTCAGTCCTCCGTCCTTCTTGGGGATCAGGAAATAGGGAGAGTATCATCCTTTATTCCTTTCCATTATAGGTACTGGCTCTATAGCACCTTCCACTAGCAGGCTCAACATTTCCTGCACCAGGAATGGATTTGGAACACTTAGGGAATGGTTTCCCGGTGGGTGATCCTGAGGCCTCTGTATAAAGGGGAGGCAGTAGCCTTGGGTTACTGTTTCCAGTGTCCATGCATCCGAAGTAAAACTTCACCATTCTTTCAGATACTGTGACAAGCTGTCTCCCACTGGGGTGTCGTGAGGGTATACACGCATTTCGCTGACCTATTTTTGGTCGTGGTACTTTTCATCGCCGGATTTTACATCGTCAGAAACCCTGTTTTTTTAAAATTTTATTTTGGGGGGTGTTTTGTTGGGGTTGGGGTATTATTATAATAGTAAGGGGGGAGGAATCTGGGGGGTGGAACCCCCCCAGAATAAAAAAAAAAACAAAAACAGGGTTTCTGGTGATGTCAAATCCGGCGATGAAAAGTACCGCAACCAAAAATAGGTCAGCGAAATCACGCAGAACCGTCGTGAGTCAAGACCTCAGAGTGGTTGTGAGGATGCTGTAGCAGCGGCTGACGGTAAATAAACTGCTGCTTGGGCAGGCTTTGCACCTCTCCCTCGTCCACCACGAGGTAAATCGTCTTTGTCCTCTTTGAGCAGCCTGTACTCTCGCTCTTTCAACTGAGGAATACAAACAAAAGAACCTTCGCCTCCAAGATGATCCGCTGAGGTAAAATGGCTGTGGCTTCTGATGGCAGACCTAGAGACTTGACTGCTGCTTTTTAGGTCTGCAGCTTTTCAAGGCTTTCGTCAGCCTTGTTACAAAATTAATGAGAGCCGTCAAAGGGCATGTTGAGGAGTCTAGATTGTAAGTCATGTGCAAATCCTGACTTCCTCAACCACGCAAACCTGCGCATTACAGTGCTTGCCGCCATGGCTCTGCTGATGCTATCGGCAGAGTCCAGACCTGACTGAAGAGACTCACACATAGCCTTTTTGCAATCTCTTATCAGGTTCATGAAGCCGTCTCTTTCCTCCCCTTCGGGGATGTTATCAGCCAACATAACTACACAGTCCCACAGGGTGAATGTACATTTTGCCAATGCACATGTAGGGTTAGCAGACTTTAATGTCATGCTTCCAGCCAAAAAAACGTTCTTTGCCCAGGGTCAATAAATTTATCATCCCTGTCTGGAGAGATAGTTGGGTACGCAGCTTGCTTAGAGGTGGACGTAGCTGCCTGGACCACCAACATTTCTGGTGTCGGATGTTTTGACAGGTAGCTTGGGTCGCTACTATATGGCCTATATTTTCTGGTGAGGTTTCCATGAACTGCAGGAATATATTCCGGAACCTTCCAGTTTACCATTACTCTTTTTTGGAGTGCCACATGAAAGGGTAGTATGGGATCATTTTGTGGACCTTTGTCCAATATGTTCGTATGATCATCCTGCTCAAATGGTGGAGCAGGCCTACTCCAACCCAAAAAATTCTATAACCCTAGGCATAGGACTTCTGTATGATGCATCAGCATGATCAGCTGGGTCTGGCTTCCCAAAGTCTAATTCTGGAAAAGTGTCAACGCCACTAGCTGTTTGTAGGGTATCATGAAGCTCCCAGACTCTGGTTTCCTCTGAGATGAAACCTTCTGGAACATTAGGCGTATCCCTATGCATATTAGGAGTATCCAATTGAAGGCCAAAGGGTGTGGTGTCATCTAACGTCTCATAAACTTCATATATTTGTCATCCGCCGCCGTGATTGGCGGATACTTCCGCATTGGCGATTGCGGTACAAAGTTAGAGAGTAGTTTTCCTTCCTCTTTGTTTGTTCCGTAGGGTGTTGCTCTAGTTGTTCTGGGCACGGTGCACACCAGGAGTACTTATCCTCCCCCCGGCGAGCTTTGCGTTGCAACCCCTTTGGATTTGTTTCCGTCTCCTGGGTCTAACGCTAGTGTGTTTCTGTCACTCCGCTTTGGTAGTGTCAAGCTTTCCTTTTGCCCTCGGCTTCGCTTTCTTCCGCGAAGTTTCCCTTCCCCGCAGTCCCGCTGCGGCTTACCTTTTTTTTCCTCTTTTTCGGGGCCGCGTCTCTGCCTCCCGAGACACGGCGCCCGCTCTCCCCTTTACTCCCCACCTTACATTATCCCTCTTTTTCTCTTTGTTCCTTCTTTCCGCTGCCGGCACACCGGTTCCTTCCTTTTCGCTCCCGCTTACCTGGAGTTGGGGCTTTGTGTGTCCTGTCCGGGTTTCTGACTGCAACCACACCTACCTACCCGGTGCCTTCCTCCTTTCGGAAGAATCTTCCTCCGCCAGCTACACCACTGCATTGGAATCATCTGCGGAGTGAGGAGGTGTCTATCATCGTGCCACATAAGGGTTTTTTCTGCCTGATAAGCTTTTTCCCTTATTTTCGGCTTGCCCCGGAAAAGGAGCCACATGTCTGCTGTCTCACAAGCATTCACTGTGGCTTCCTTCAATGGCAGGCAGATACCACTAAAAAAGGAAAAAGACTACCTAACCAGACAGCACCTACAATCTGAGGACATTGATTCCAGCAGTTCAGTTGGGGAGAGTGTGGAAGTAAGGGGAAAAGAGGTAACTAAGGGATCGAAAACAGGACAGATTGCAACACCAAAAGAAGACAAGATGTCTGCCGAAGAACAGGTCCAAGAACTGTGGAAGGCCTTCAAGCTATGTCCCAAGAATTACAGGGAGTGAAGACAGAGAACGCCCTCCTCAAGCAAATGGTGTCAGTAAGGGAACACCCACCGGCTTAGTTACCACCCATGGCACTTTCCTCTGGAAAGTTTGACGGCTCTCCCAAGAAGGTGAAAAAGTTTTTGGAAGCATGTATAGTGCATTTTACATTCCGGCCTCGTACCTTCGCGACGGATCAGGCAAGAGTTGGATTCTTAATATCCAATATGACCGGAAATGCGCTGGCTTGGGCAACCCGATTGGTGACAAGCGCTAATGCTATTCTTCAGGATTTCGCCGGCTTCCAGACCCTGCTCAAACAGACTTTTGAAAGACCTGAGCTGTCTTTTAAGGCGTGTCAGGATTTACTGGATGTCAGACAAGGGTCTTTGGACGTCTTATCATATATTTCCTCCTTCAAGACGTTGGTAGCAGGCGCTGGATGGCCAGAACCTGCACAATACGCAATTTTTCGAAGGGGTTTGAAGGAAGAGATAAAAGATGAGCTTGCCAGATTGCCCCGTTCACCAACTTTCTCTGATTTGCTCGCCGCCGCTCTTCACATAGAGTATCGACTTCAAGAAAGAAGGTCAGAGTGCCGCAAACAACGATTTTCAGTGTCTCCATCGGACTCCTTTCCACATCCCTCCCCTTCACACTCTTCTGCCAAATCCTCAGACGAACCTATGCAGATTGGAGCTACAAGAGCACCTCTTTCAGCTGCAGAACAGAAAGACGACGAAGGAGAGAAAAAGGATTGTGTGCATACTGCGGTTCAGATCAACACCTTCTCAAGGACTGCTCAGAAGTGCCCAGCAAGAGATCGGGAAACGACTACCCTCAGCGCCAATAGGGACAGGTGTCCGGGGGTCCCCAAGAGCATTTCTTCATCCATATGTTTCCCTTTCAGTTTCTGCACCAGACTCTAAAGAGGATTCTAGACTCATGGTTATTCCGGTAACTGGATGGCAAGCTAGTCGAGTCCTTAGCCCTATTGGACTGCGGAGCGGAGGGTAACTTCGTGGATACCCTGTGGGCTGACAGAGTGGGTCTGTGCAGAATTGCCCGCAAAGAAGGTCAGAAAGTTGAAGGCATAGACGGGTCACCTTTATCTTCCGGTCCCATAACGCATACCACCGAGGATCTGTCCATAACCATCAATAAACAATCTGAAGTCCTGAGGTTCGATATCATATGAGCGGCTCATTTTCCCATTATTCTGGGAATCACCTGGCTCCGGAAGCACAATCCTTGCATCGACTGAACTGACAATCAGTTGAGCTTTTGTTCCCCATACTGTACAACAAATTGTCTTCCTTTGGATAGTCGGTGTGACCTTCAGACTGTCACGATCTTACTGGACAAACACCTTGGTGTCCACGCACTGCCTCATTATTGCTCCCCCTTTGAAGACGTCTTTCAAGAGAATCAACATGCCAGATTGCCTCCTCACCGACCATAAGACTGCACCATCGATCTGCAGTCTAACGCCATGGTTCCATTTGGTAGAATGTTCTCTCTCACCCAAACTGAGAAGCAGGTTCTTCGAAGTTATCTGGACACCAACTTGGAGAACGGCCTGATTCAGACCTCTAAATCTCCCGCAGGCGCTTCCTTATTCTTCATCAAGAAAAGAGGTACCATTGAATTTAGGCCTTGTATTGATTATAGGGGCCTTAACAAGGTAACGATCCGGGATGGGATAGGTACCCGATGCTGCTGATAACCGACATCATCGAGGCAGTTCAGGGGGCTAAGGTGTTCCCCAAACTCGATTTTAGGAATGCATACCACTTGCTCCGCAGAGCCAAGGGGGATGAGTGGAAGACCGCTTTTCGCACACCATTCAGTTTGTTTGAATACAAGGTGATACCGTTTGGTTTGGTGAATACTCCAGCCGCATTCTCACGGTTTATGGACAGGATGTTTTCCGATATGCTTTCAGTATCAGTCATCGTCTATCTTGACGATATTCAAATTTTTTTCCCCAACAAGAGGGACCATATTCTCCAGATCACTCAAGTATTGGACCGTCTACAAAGAAATCCATTTTTTTGCTGTTCTCTCTGTGCAGTATTTAAGGTACGTCCTGTCGTAAGATGGAATAGCCATGGATCAAGACAAGGTTCTGGCCATTCTCAATTGGTCTGCCCCTACTTCAGTCCAAGAGGTACAAAGATTCCTAGGGCTGTCTAATTTTTACAGAAGATTCATACCCAACTTCTCGGAAGTGGTCTTTCCCATTAGCCTGCTTCTCAAGAAGAGCGCTCACCCATTTCAATGGTCTGCCGAGACGAGAAGAGTGTTAACCATCTCAAAGGACTCTTCTGTTCAGCTCCGATCCTATGGCACCCGGATCAGACACAACCTTACATCTTGGAGATTGATGCATCAGCCATCGCTATCGGTGCAGTGTTACTACAGGCCGTCAATGAGATGGAACATCCTGTGGCCTATCTGTCAAAAATCCTCTCTCCCAGTCAAATAAATTACTCAGTTCTTGAAAAAGAGCTACTCGCTATGAAGCTAGCCTGTGAAGAGTGGCGTCACCTGCTGATGGGATCTCGACAACGGTTTACTATCAGAACCGATCATAAGAACCTGAAGGTACTGCAAAATATGGAATGTTCAAATTCTAGACAGGCCCGGTGGGCCTACCTTTTTTGGCAATACGATTTTCAAATCACCTACATTCCAGGATCATTAAATCGGTTGGCCGACGCATTGTCCCGCAAGGATTCAAATAAGGAGAAGGCCTCGATCAGTATTGAGTCGATGTTTCATAGAAACCAGATCATGGTTCTGGTAGGCTCTTTCCTTCAAGAGGTTAAGGCAGCTATCGTTCAGGAACTACCACTATTGTCATTTCATCACAATTCTCTCTATCAAGAGAAAGATGGCTGGATATTCTATAAGAATCAGTTGTATATTCCAGCAGGTCCTTTACGACAAAAGATTGTGAGTTGGTGCCACAATTCACTCACTGCGGGACATAGGGGCCTGAACAATACCATGGAACTCATATCGAGATCATTCCTCTGGCCCAATTTAAGAAGAGAGATATTGGAGTACTTGAGAGCTTGTCCTATCTGCGCCAGGGCTCAGAATCCTTCCGGCAAACCCCTCGGTCTGCTGACTCAAGCTGAGATACCTACTCGACCTTGGGGGCTCATTTCCACAGACTTAATCGTAGATCTCCCTATGTCCGAATCGTGTACGTGTATCATGGTCACAGTTGACATGTTTTCCAAGATGGCACACTTCTCCCCTCTTCGGGGGCTTCCTACTGCGACAGAGATGGCTGAAGTATTTGCACGAGACATCTTCAAATTACATGGACTTCAAGATAAGATTATATCGGATCGTGGGAGCCAATACGTGTCCAAGTTTAGGAAAGCCCTATGTACCCGACTAGGTATCGAAAGAGCTCTCTCCTCCGGGTTTCATCCGCAATCCAATGGACAGACAGAACGTCTCAACGCCACTCTGGAACAGTATTTACGGTGTTATAGTAATCAACACCAAAACAATTGGGTCTTTTTGCTCCCTACCGCGGAGTTCACTTACAACAATACCAAACACTCTGCTAATGGCCAATCCCCTTTCTATTGTACCTATGGGATTCACCCAAGATCTTTCCTACCGATTGTTCCCAGCGTTACCAACTCTCCAGCAGCAGAAGAAGTATTACAGAACATTACGGAAGCTCATGCCACTGCTTTACAATGTCTGGAGGCCAGCAGACAACACAACAACATCGAAGCGGACAAACATTGTAAGGATTGTCTTGAGTGGAAGGCAGGTGACAAGGTGTGGTTGTCCACTAAGTTCTTACCCAGATGGACACGTCCTTCTAAGCTATCACCTCGTTTCTTGGGACCCTTTCCTACCCTCTCCATAATCAATCCTGTTTCTTTTAGGCTTAAGCTTCCTCCTTCTCTCAGTCATATACACCCGGTCTTTCATTCCTCTCTTCTCAAACCATACTTTGCTGACCCATATCGGAGAACCGTTCTCCGTCAGACTGCCATCCCAATAAGGGACAAGGAAGAATATGAGGTCTCGACCATACGTGACTCTAGGTTCTACCGAGGCCGTTTGGAATACCTGTTTATCTTGGAAAGGCTACCCTGAGTCGGAGGACTCATGGGAACCAGCTTCGCAGGTACACGCCCCCCGGTTGCTCGCCAGATTCCACCGCTTGCATCCTGGTAAACCAGGGGTACTGTGCACAGGAGGGGGGCATACTGTCATCCGCCGCCGTGATTGGCGGATACTTCAGCATTGGCGATTGCGATACAAAGTTAGATAGTAGTTGTCCTTCCTCTTTGTTTGTTCTGTAGGGTGGTGCTCTAGTTGTTCCGGGCGCGGCGCACGCCGGTAGTACTTATTCCTCCTCCCCCCGGCGAGCTTCGTGTTGCAACCCCTTTGGATTTTTTTCCGTCTCCTGGGTCTAACGCTAGTGTGTTTCTGTCACTTCGCTTTGGTAGTGTCAAGCTTTCCTTTTGCCCTCGGCTTCGCTTTCTTCCGCAAAGTTTTCCTTCCCTGAAGTCCCGCTGCAGCGTACCTTTTTTTTCCTCTTTTTCGAGGCCGCGTCTCCACCTCCCGAGACACGGCGTCCGTGCTCCCCTTTACACCCCACCTTACCTTATCCCTCTTTTTCTCTTCGTTCCTTCTTTCCGCTACCGGCAGACCGGTCCTGTCCGGGTTTTGGACTGCAACCACACCTACCTGCCCGGTGCCTTCCTCCTTTCGGAAGAATCTTCCTCCGCCATCTACACCACTGCATTGGAATCATCTGCGGAGTGAGGAGGTGTCTATCATCGTGCCACATAAGGGTTTTTTCTGCCCGATAGGCTTTTTCCCTTATTTTCGGCTTGCCCCCGGAAAAGGAGCCACAGGTCTGCTGTCTCACAAGCATTCACTGTGGCTTCCTTCCGTGGCAGGCAGATACCACTAAAAAAGGAAAAAGACTACCTAACCAGACGGCACCTACAATCTGAGGGCATCGATTCCAGCAGTTCAGGTGAGGAGAGTGTGGAAGTAAGGGGAAAAGAGGTAACTAAGGGATTGAAAACAGGACAATATTGAGGTTACAGAAGGTTTAAAAAACTTTTCATTTTCTTTTGGTTTTTGTGGTAAAGTTGTTGATGACTCCACTGCCGGCATCAATGTCTTGGTCTTAGACTGTATCGACGATTTTGGCATCAAAGGCGTCGACGTCGGTAGCGTCAATGGTATTGATGACTTACTCTTCGACTTATGCTTTAAGGGACTCAAACCTCGACCCGACGGAGTCTTGGATGATTTCTCATCCCGTCGAGTACTCAAAGAATCTCAAGAGGTTTTAGGCTTAAGACCCGGGCTTGAGGGAGCGCAGGGTTTTGCCTTGGCCCTATGCTTGTCGTTGACTGGAGCATGGCCACTTTCTTTGCGTCTCGAGGAGGACGAGGCCTCTTTCTCGAGGATGTTTACCATCTGTTTCTGAAATACTCCCACTCATCCAGTGTACAGTATTTAGTCAGAGAAGGAGGAGAAGAAGAAGAAGAACAAGAACAAGAAGAACAAGAAGGAGGAGGAGGAGGAGGAGAAGAAGAAGAAGGAGAAGAAGAAGGAGAAGAACAAGAACAAGAAGAACAAGAAGAAGAAGAAGAAGAAGGAGGAGGAGGAGAAAGAAGAAGAAGAAGGTGATCTATGACACCTTCTCTTCAACTTTTTTGAAGATGAAGGGGAATGTCGGCTCCTGGAGTGAGATCATTTTTTTGATCATTTTTATGAGGAGATGAATCTCTCGACTCATGGTACGACCCAAATTACGATGCAGTAGAAGGGCATTTGCGGTAATCCTACCCGCTGACAATTTAGTTTTACGCTCTTTTAAGGCCTTACCTGTCATCGACTGACAAGATCCACAGTCAGCGGTTTCATGCTCGATGGCCAGGAACCAGATGCATATTTTAAGCGGGTCCGTGATGGACATTTTGGCACTGCATTTTAGGCACTTTTTAAAGCTGGTCTTCGGAGTGACAGGTGTCAAAGACGAGGCCATAAACCATTTCATGCCGAAAACTGAAGAGTGCCGTAATTCTCGAAGCTATCGCACTCATGGGACGACCCAAATTTCGATGGAGTAGAAGGGCATTTAGGGAAATCCTACCCACTGACAATTTAGTTTTACGCTCTTTTAAGGCCTTACCTGTCATCCATTGACAAGATCCACAGTCAGCGGTTTTATGCTTGACTGCCAGGCACCAGATGCATATTTTAAGTGGGTCTGTGGTAGACATTTTGGCGCTGCATTTTAGGCACTTTTTAAAGCCGGTCTTCGGAGTAACAGGTGTCGAAGACAAGGCCATATCAAAACATTTTATGATGAAAACTGAAGCGTGCTGTAATTCTCGAAGCTATCGCACTTGCAGAAAAACTGAACTGAAGCCAACGGGCGCTGCGGGTGGTATATATGCTCAACGATGACGTCAACCGAGATGGAAGCACTCAAGGCACATCGGTTCGACCGTGTCGACGCACATCGCCCTCTGCCGAGAAGAAACATTTTTCCGAAGCAGCTGAAGCTGGAAAACGAAGAAATCACAAGATGAGGAATACGTGGGAGGAAACAATCCATTCGAAAATGTGGGCCTCATTACGAGTCTGGCGTTAAAAATCCGGTTTTACCATGATGGCGGCCCTTCCATGTCCGCCACCGCCTGGCGCCGAAACAAAGAAGGATTACGGCTTGTCAGCTGCGCGCATCCCTTATTCGTGGGACCGGTGACACCGTCATCACGGTAACACTGGTGTAGATGGATGAACCATCGCAATGTTGGCGGTGCATCTGCCTCCGCCGCATGCATGCCGGACATAGCGGCACCACGTACGCGGAGCCAGGAACACCAGAAATAATGTGATCACCGGAACCAGAAAGAGGCCGGCTGCCATTACAAAAATCACAATCCACTGCAATCTCCCTGTACCAGAAGCCATCCAGCCCTAGTGAGTGGCCCAACACATACAGGGACATGACAGTAAGGATTCCACAAAGCCACAAGCGGAAGCCACGCTTCAGTGAGGCAGAGCTCAACATGCTGGTGGAGCCAATTGTGGCCAATGCAGGGGAGCTTTTCTCCGCAGACCAACGTTGCAGCACCCAGCTCCGGCGCAAGGCTATATGGGCAGAAGCAGCCCAGAAGGTGACAGCTGTGGGTGTGGCAGCACGGAGCATCAAAGACTGCCACAAGCGGTGGGATGAACTCCGGCTAAGGGTGCGGAACCTTCTGGCTGCACACCAGCGCAAATGCACATCCACAGGCAGCGGACCACCCTTACCCCTGAAGCTGCTTCCATGGGAGGACAAGTGTAGAAGTGTGCTGCATCTGAAGGGCATCGAGGGAGTCAGTGCAGCAGAGGCAGGCGCTGGGACACCTGAAGAGGCTGGTGAGTACAGAAAGTGCACAAATATCAAGCAAATACTGCCCCCCTACCACCAATGCACATTAATGCCCATAGCACTGTCCCGATCAACTCAACCACACCCAGTACTCTCATGCAACCCCCTCACTGAATACAGTGCAAAGCAAGTCACATGCTCTGCCCCCAAGTAGGACCCATACACAACCACATGACAATGCACCACACATGACTGCGTGTGAACTGACACTATGGTTTCTGTAAGTAGATCTCCACATATGTGACAGGTCCATCAAACACATGAGGATGGCCCAGAGCAGTGGCTGCCAGGGCTGCAGCGGAAAACATGGCTGTCTGTGGCGGGTGCTGTGGTCCTGGCATGCTGAGTTGCCATGTAATCATTGCCACCATCAACAACGTTGACACTGCACATGCCTACCCACCGATATGGGACTGTATGGGACTCAATGGGAAATGTGAATCAAGAACATCCTGCCGCCTGACTTCCTGGTCCCTGGACTTATATCATCCCAGTTGCACTGTTCAGTCAGCATATGAACATTGGTAATGGCTCCAGTATCAAGGTGCCGGCAGCACTGGCATGGTCAAAACAGGACCCATAATGAGGCACAGTGTCACCTGCACACTGCAGCACACATACCCATGCAGGGACACTGATATACAGCTGCATTACAGCATGGCTACAGCGTAGGCCATGCACCCAGGCCCCCCCAACCCGCACATGCGAACATAGAAGACCAAGTCTTCAGCAGGCCCAAAATACAATTATTTCAGAAAAGATAACCCACGAAGGACACAATGTGCATCCTGGTCACGAGTATTGCATGTGTGTCTGCCATGCTGCGACTGCCAGCACGTCACAACACTGGTACGCCCTCACCTGCACGACACATGGGCACACACTGATAGTGTAGGGCATGTTACTCATATGAACCTGGCAGCCCTACCATGAAAACACCACACACACGCGGGCAGACACGCATGGCACTACCCACAGCCCAATGAGGGTGTACATGTGAGCATACCCAGCACAGCTGTGTCACATGTGCCATCTGCACAGTGCCTGCAGCTGATTCAACGCAACCCATGCATGACATAGACATACCATGCATCAATGCCTGCACCCGCAATGTAATATAGCTCAATGACCATGTTGCATGTAATTGTACAATACTCATCCAGTCAGTCCCCTAACAGCATGCCTTTCATTCACCCACAGGAACATTATCTGACACGGATGGCGGTCAAGCAGGAACATCAAGGGATAGCGGAACAAGGCACATAGCAGAACGTACCTCAACCTCTGCTGCAAGCACCTCAGCCATCAGGTTAGTTACAACAGCATCTGAAGGGCATCGAGGGAGTCAGTGCAGCAGAGGCAGGAGCTGGGACACCTGCAGAGGCTGGTGAGTACAGAAAGTGCACAAATATCAAGCGAATACTGCCCCCCCTACCACCAATGCACTTTAATGCCCCTAGCACTGTCCAGATCACCCCGGCCACACCCAGTACTCCCATGCAACCCCCTCACTGAATACAGTGCAAAGCAAGTCACATGCTCTGCCCTCAAGTAGGACCCATACACAACCACATGACAATGCACCACACATGACTGTATGTGAACTGACACTATGGTATGTGTAAGTAGACCTCCACACATGTGACAGGTTCATCAAACACATGAGGATGGGCCAGAACAGTGGCTGCCAGGGCTGCAGCGGAAAACATGGCTGTCTGTGGCGGGTGCTGTGGTCCTGGCATGCTGAGTGGCCATGTAATCATTGCCACCATCAACAACGTTGACACTGCACATGCCTACCCACCGATATGGGACTGTATAGGACTCAATGGGAAATGTGAATCAAGAACATCCTGCCGCCTGACTTCCTGGTCCCTGGACTTATATCATCCCAGTTGCACTGTTAAGTCAGCATATGAACATTGATAATGGCTCCAGTATCAAGGTGCTGGTAGCACTGGCATGGCCAATACAGGACCCATAATGAGGCACAGTGCCACCTGCACACTGCAGCACACACACCCATGCAGGGACACCGATATACAGCTGCATGTACAGCATGGCTATGGCGTAGGCCATGCACCCAGGCCCCCCCCAACCCGCACATGTGAACATAGAAGACCAAGTCTTCAGCAGGCCCAAAATACAATTATTTCAGAAAAGATAACCCACGAAGGACACAATGTGCATCCTGGTCACGAGTATTGCATGTGTGTCTGCCATGCTGCCACTGCCAGCACGTCACAACACTGGTAGGCCCTCACCTGGATGACACATGGGCACACACTGATAGTGGAGGGCATGTTACTCATATGAACCTGGCAGCCCTACCATGAAGACACCACACGCACACGGGCAGACACATGGCACTACCCACAGCCCAATGAGGGTGTACATGTGAGCATACCCAGCACAGCTGTGTGGCATGTGCCATCTGCACAGTGCCTGCAGCTGATTCAACGCAACCCATGCATGACATAGACATACCATGCATCAATGCCTGCACCCGCAATGTAATATAGCTCAATGACCATGTTGCATGTAATTGTACAATACTCATTCAGTCAGTCCCCTAACAGCATGCCTTTCATTCACCTACAGGAACATTATCTGACACGGATGGCGGTCAAGCAGGAACATCAAGGGATAGCGGAGCAAGGCCCATAGCAGAACGTACCTCAACCTCTGCTGCAAGCACCTCAGCCATCAGGGTAGTTACAACAGCATTAGTACACCACGCAAAGCCGGCCGACACCCCTGCCAACTGTGACACAGACAGCCTCTCTGGCTGTCCAACCTGCTGCCCCCGTAGCCCCGCTGGCTGTCCAACCTGCTGCCCCCGTGAAACACGCAGCCACATGTGCATTTCCACTGGGCCGTGCAGCCCCACCACCTCACCAGGCTGAGTTTCATGGCACAGACAGCAGTGCTGAGGATGTGGCTGTTGAGGCAGGCGGAAACAGCTGTGAGGACACTGAGCACACCCCAGATGTACTGGGCACATTCAGCCCCATCAGTCCCAGAAGTCCCATGCACTCGCCCAACCCATCACTCCAGGAGCGTAATGCCCGTTTCCAACGGATGAAGGAGCGCCAGGACACACTCACCTAACTGGTGCAGCAGCTCTTAGAGGAGTCACGGCTACAGAGGGAGAGTAGCCAGGCTGTTGGGCGCCGGGTTGCCCGTGCCACTGGGTGTTCAGCCTGTGCCACTGTACTCATGTCATGGAGGATCAGTGAGTGCAATAGTGTCCAATCTAACATTCCCAAAACTATGGCACTGGCCCTACAGGCGATTATGTCATGCCTACCGCCCTCCATCAACACCACGCCTAGTAGCTGGCAGCCCAGAAGAAGGTCAATGCGCCTGCCTGGCTCAGCTCAGAGGGGCAAACATGCTGCCAAGCGTGGCAGGAAGTAGTGCTGATTCATTGACACTTGTTTGACATGTTGCTATTTTGGGCTTCGGAGGTGGGAGGGTACATTTGGGAGGGGATGGTAGGGGTCCATAGTTGGGATAGGTAGTTGGGGCCTGGGAGGAGGAAGGGTACGTTTGGGAGAGGGTGTGGTACATTTTACCATAGTTGGGATAGGTAGTTTGGGCCTGGGAGGTGGGAGCGTACGTTTGGGAGGAGGTAGTGGTGGTCCATAGTTGGGATAGGTAGTTGGGGCCTGGGAGGTGGGAAGGTACGTTTGGGAGGATATTGTTGTTGCACCTGTTTTCTTTTGTCTTGTTCATAATACACTGGGTTGTGCAACTGAATGACAACATTCTTCTTCTGTGTGTGTCTATCAATTATTTTATGAAAGTGTCACAAATGACGCATGTGAAAATGTGCTCCATGTGCTTGTGAGGATTGCAACAAAAAAAAACTGTGAATCAGTGCTTCACGTGCATGTTGACCATTCATGGCATCCGGCCGGAGTCGCACTCCCAACATATAATCGTCGTCATCCCAATCTTCCTCTTCTGCTGGGTCCATGTCCGGGGGTAGTGCAATGTTCCGTCGAATACACATATTGTGCAGCATGGCACAAGCAACCTTTAAGGGCTATACATCAGTGCCCTGCCAGATCTGCTTAGGCAGCGGAACTTGGCCTTGAGCAGTCTAAAAGTCTGTTCTATGATGCCCTGTGTATGGATGTGTGCCCGGTTGTAGGCCTCCTCATGCTTGTTCCGTAGTTGTCTAACGGGTGTCATCAGCATGGCGTGAGGAGGTATCCGGCATCACCTGCATGGGAGTGACAGAAAGGTGATTGGATGTTTGTGGTGGAAATTCGTTGTTGGTGATGATAGCATGTACACATTTTAAAGATTGTGTTAGCACACAATATAGTACATGCCACAGATGACCCAATGCATTTAGCTAAATTTGATTGTCACAACTTTTCTGCATTCCAACCTTTGGTCACTCATTCCTACTGAGGCTGTTTGGCCTACTCATTTGTCTGCTGTCATGATATGGCCTTCAATGCTACTACATGTCAAATTCCTTTCTATGTACACAATGGTGTGTGTCTGCATACTAAGTGCCTCATGTCTTGTATGGTGCTAACCATCTGCATTATGCACCTGAAGTGCACATGTGTCAAGACACTGCTGTGTGCAGCGGAAACAATAGGCATTGTGCTCATCGGAGCACCTGCTACTTTCTCACCGGTGGCAATACTCCCATGTACATGTCACCATTGTATAGTGTGCCACTCCAGGGTTAGGGTGATTTTAAATTACTGAGAACATGGATTCCTGTCACATGGAACACTGTAATGGACCTCATGCAGCGGTAAGCCGGGTGCGATCTGGTGAGTGCCTTTGTACCCCTCTGCCCCCACTACACAGGGGTCAAGCATTGGTCATTCTACTCACTGAACAGCAAGGTGCACTCTGGTGAGTGCCCATGTACCCCCCCACTACACAGGGGTCAAGCATTGGTCATTCTACTAATTACCCAAATGCCAGGTTCTCTCTCCGATGTGATGTGCCATGTACCCTGGCAAAGTGGAGTTCCGCAAAACCATTGATTCGTGTGTGGATCCCGGAAAACGTGCACAGCAATGGGTGATGAGTTGTTCTGCATTACAGACTATCTGCACGTTTAGGGAGTGGTATTGTTTGCAATTTCTATAGACTGCCTCGATGGCGTGTCTGGTAACCAACTCCACATGGGTGCAATCTAACGCACCTATGCAATTGGGCATGCCTGCAAGGGAATGGAAGGCCACTTTGGTGGCATTAACCTGGCCGGGGGATCGGGGTAGGCAATGTGGTCTGCCACATGGCGCAGCAGTGCATCCAATACCTGGAACAAAATCCTGGAAAAACAGGGTTGTGACTGTCTGTGCAGCCCACCCACATTGTTCTGGTATGTGCCGGGTGCAAGGAAGTGCAGTACCAACACAACCTTCAGCAAGGGTAGAATTGCAGTCCGTATGTTTATCCTGCTGCAGATGTCGTCATTAATGAGGGTGACTATTGATATTATGGTCTCCCTTTGAAGCCGGTACAAGGTGTGGATTTGGCTTGAGGTCAGGTTCCAGGGCGAGGCCCTGATGCGGGGTATTGGTGTCTGCCTGGGTGGTGCTAACTCCTTGCAGGTTCCCCAGCCCAATTGCTGCTACAGCGACCTCCGGCATGTTGTTTTTCGGGAGGTGGGTTGGGTGTGTTCCGTTTGAACTTTCCCAGTGTTAAATGGTGTGCAGCCGGGCTAATTTACTCCACCTGGGGCCTGATGCTGCTCACCTGGTACTGTTTAACACCTGGTCCGCGGTGCCGATATTACAGGCGCTGTGGTCATGGTGCTACCGCAATTTTTATGGCAGTGTTTCCATGTAGGCGGTACTATGAATGTGCCCGTATTACCGCCGAGCCAGTAATTTCCAGAGTGCCACATTCGGAGTCATAAGGTGCTTGAGAAATGATTTGCATGTGTGAGCCACTGACTATTTCGAGGGGCAGACAGCCCACTTGATCTGCGTTACGATGTGAGTGGGGAGGGCATCATCATTGTATACAATTTTTTAAAGGAACACAAGGGTGTCAAGATCAAAAGGAGCGACTCAAGGACATGGTGGGCTTACCCACTCCCTTGTCAGAGGGGAGGTTATGTATTAGGAAGATGGAGATGACAGCATGGTCTGTTTAGTCAAGTAGGATAGGGTCAGGAAATTGTATCAGGGGGATGCTAAAAAGACAAGACTGAATATGCGTGGGGTTCAATGCATATAAATAATAATTGTTCTTTTATACAAGCTTAATACCAGAGACCAATTTCTAAGCGCAAGACTGGGATTCAAACCAGTGTTGCTATGCGTTGTCCTGCTTCCAAGACAAACGAGTTTCCCTTGAGCTATCCTCCAAGCCCTTAAGTGCAGGGAATGCATGAGGAGTGTCTCCTTTGTGCTTTTATTGGCTTGGGTCCCTGGTAGATTGAAGCTCAAATTTGTATACATACAGACCAGGGAACCGGACTTGGATTTTGTCCAATTAAATTTGATGTCCTTTCACCCTATTTTGGTTTAGCCCATCCCGACACTGTGTTCGGATGCCTTTTCCATGTATACTTAACTTATAGCCTGAGTTGGACCAATTCACATTCCTGGTGATGTGGAGAATTGCCATTGAGGCTGTGGGAATCCTAAGGACTACGGGTAGATGTCCTACAAGGTGGGGTCCTAACTAGAAATATCAAAGCCTGCACAAATATTTGCACACCAGTATTTATGTTCGTCCCTGCCTAGTCACAGTTAGTGAAAGTCACTCCAAGTGAGTTATCCAGTTCTGTTCCACTCCCCACTAGTCCCATTGGTGACCATCCACCCTTTCCCATGATAAAAATAAAGGTGTTGAACCTTACATATTGTCTGCATGTGTCCTTTGATTTCCCAAGATAGTGAAAGAGTATATACAATTCAAGAAAAAAAAATGTACGCGTACAAGTTATAATCTGTATAGATGATTCATGATAATTCATGAATGTGAAATGTAAATTTGCACCCGGTTAAAGGCCATTAGCCAATCACGTGGCTGGAACAGCAGGCGAGAATATACATTCTCCGCCCGCTGTTCCAGCCACCCAAGACCCTACCTCAGGAGGCACAATTTATTTGTGGAGAGACAACAGGGAGCCTCTACCTGTTGCCTCTCCACCTCCCCCCCCCCCCCAAAAACCAACCAACCCCATTCCCCACCCTCTCCCAATTTACCTGCAGGACTGGTGCTTTGAGCTCTGGTTCCTGCACTCCTTCCGATCACAGCCGCTGCCATAAAAATGGAAAAGGGACTGGCGCATCTTTATTTCCTCCCTCCTCCCAACCACCAGGAGATTGGCTGCGCTAGCAGCACATATCATCCAGGGCGTGTCGGGCGGTATTTGCACCTGAGATAAACCCTGGGGTTCGAATGGCTTTCACCCCCTTGGTGGGTGGGCGGACATGGCCGGTAAAGGCCCACAGCCCTCACTGAAGCCCTAGCTTCCCTCAGGCCTACCTTGGATCGGTCTGGTGGGCTGTTACTGGCCATGACCGCCCCCATCAAGGGGGTGAAAGCCTTATTAGATAGTAATAGAAATTTAACATTTTCTAGCACCTTCTTTATTCTATCTTGCATCATGATAGGCTAAAATAACAACAGGAATTATGTATAGAAAGTGCATGATTTCCTGCCAGGAAGCCATGCGTCATCACCTTTCTGGAGTTTATCAATCCTGTATACAAGGTCTTCTATTCTTGGTTCCAGGTTTCCAGCTGTAAGAAAAATATATATATATATATATGTATATGATTGAACAGTTGTATTACTCAGCATCTTACATTTTGTGACAGTGGAAATACTGGTGAGGAAAATAGAAAGTCATTTTATTTTAGGTCATTTATTTCTATTGATGGCCACTGTGGTATATACATATTCAATTGCAGCAATAATAATATATTCTAATAACGAAACGCACAATTCTGTACAGTACCACCCATAAAACACATTACAATATTATAATAGAAGGGAGTAGTTTCTTACCTGTAACTCCATTTCTCCAGCATTGGTATCTTTCATGGATTCACATGCTTAGAATATTCCCCGTCGTCAGACTGGGAACCCTCGGTACACATATATATAGTCATTTCCAATAGGAAAAACTTCTGCCCTATCCCCGTCTGCGTCCTCTACGGGGCCGCCCACGTACGCCCCGTTGGACGTGATGGTATATAAGCCCCGCCCCCGCGGGTCCCTTCAGATTTCGACCCCTCCAAGATAACGGGGGGAAAACTTGCTTACATACCAATCTTCCACATTGCAGTCCGGGGAGGCCGGAGGGCGCATGTGAATCCATGAAAGATACCAATGCTGGAGAAATGGAGTTACAGGTAAGAAACTACTCCCTTCTCCAGCATTGGATCTTTCATGGATTCACATGCTTAGAATAGATTGTAAAGCAGTAACATCAAGAAGGAGGTGAGAGTGCAATGTAACTTACATTCGTAGAGACACCCCCAAACACTACCGTTTACACCATGTATGTAAGCAACAACTTATTATACTGATACGAAACGGAATTTCGCCGTACAATGCTATGTCATATGACTCAGTATGCACCCCTTGCGCACATATCTACCCAACCACTTATGTTTAGGTCAATAAACTATGCACATTCATGTATACACTATGAAAAACCAGCTGAGGCCAAATAATAATAGGCAGCATTTTACTTGAAACTTTGGCTTACCTCATTGAAAAAGGTGGCGAAGCACTGCCCTTCCCATTTGTACCTCATCCGCGTGCTGCTTTTCCAGGCAGTAGTGGCGCGTAAACGTGTGCGGAACAGACCATGCCGCCGCCTGGCAGATGTCCGTCAGCGGAATTCCTGCCCATAGAGCCACGGAGGAAGATGTCGATCTCGTGGAATGGGCTCTGGGACGATGTAGTAGAGGTCTCCCAGCCTTGGAATGACATAGGGTAATCGCCGAGGAGACCCAGCGAGCCAGACCTTGTTTGGAGATAGCCTTACCCCTAGCCGAGGGGCCGTAGGCGACGAATAGCTGTCTGGTGGTCCTGATATCTTGCGTTTTTTGTAGGTAAAATTTTAGTGCCCTTTTGACGTCCAGAGTGTGAAGAGCCTTCTCCGCCGTCGACGAAGGAGATGCAAAGAAAGTAGGGAGTACCAGGGTCGAGTGCTTATGATAGACCGACGGTACTTTTGGGATGAATGAAGGGTTAGTTGATAAAATAACTTTGTCCTTAAAGAACCTCAGATATGGAGGGTCTATGACCAGTGCCTGTAGTTCCGACATTCTTCTAGCCGAAGTGATGGCAACTAGGAACGCGAGTTTCCAAGATAGAAATTGTAGAGATGAAGAGGACATTGGCTCAAAGGGAGGCTTCATTAAGGCAGCTAGAACCGTGTTCAGACTCCACGACGGTGGGAACCGTTTTTCCGGAGGGAAGGTTCTAAACAGACCCTTCATGAAATGCTTCACTAGCCTGTCACTGAATAGTGGAGGGGACTGTCTTCTTCTGGTAAATCTCGAAACAGCCGCCAGGTGTACTTTGATTGACGATGATGACAGTCCGCTTTCCGCAAGATGAAGAAGATACGGGAGGATTTGCTCCGGAGTTACTTCCAAAGGTTGTATATTCTGTTGTGTTTGACACCATATACAGAACCTTTTCCATTTGCTTACATATGATTTGTTAGTGGACGGGGCTCTGGCCGCCTGCAGAATCCCTCGGCAATCAGTCGAGACTTTTAGGTTCCCGAACTCCGAGAAGTCAGGAGCCATGCAGTTAAGTTCAGGCTGTCCGGATTGTGGTGCCACACGGTCCCCTCGTCCCTGGACAGGAGGTTCGGTACTTTCCTGAATGGTATCGGCTGATCCAGCGACAGATGAAGGAGGTCTGAGAACCATGGTTGCCTCGGCCAGCGCGGGGCCACTAGGATGACCCGGCAATTGTACCTGTGGATCCCCTGGATCGTCCTCCGTATGAGGGGAAATGGAGGGAAGGCGTAGAGGAACTTGCCTGTCCACGGAAACGAGAACGCTTCCCCCAGGGAGTCTGTTTGGGGCCATCTGCTCGCGAACTGAGCACATTTCCGGTTTCTTTCCGTGGCGAAGAGATCGATCGACGGGGTCCCCCATCTTTCGAAGATTTCCCCGAGTTGAGTGGAGTCCAGCTCCCACTCGTGTATTTGTGACATAGTCCTGCTCAGGGAATCCGCCTGTAAGTTCTTCGCTCCCGGTAGGTGGTATGCCACTAGGGAGATGTGGTGTTTTAAAGCCCAATGCCAGATCTTTTGAGCTTCCTTCGAGAGGGTCCTGGATCTGGTGCCACCCTGTTTTATCAGGTAAAACATAGCTGTCGTATTGTCCGTGAGCACTCTTACTTTTGACCCCTTGATGTGTGGGAGGAAAGATTTCAGGGCCCATCTCACCGCCCTTAGCTCCAGTACGTTGATATGTAGGCGAGAATCGGTCGACGACCACCTGCCTTGGGTTTGGTGACGTGACGTGTGTGCTCCCCAGCCCGACAGAGAGGCGTCTGTAATGATGGTGTTCTGAAATTCCGGCTCCTGCAAGGGGACCCCTCTGTCCAGGTTGCGCGCCACTTTCCACCATCGGATGGCTTTGATAACTCGTTCGTCGTCGACTATTATCTTGTCCGACCAGCGGCCTGTGGCCTGCTTCCATCTGTCTGATAGGAACTCCTGTAGAGGTCTCATGAACAACCGGCAGTTCGCGACTAGGTGGATGCACGATGCCATGGAGCCGAGGAGAGCCGCATATTTTCTTACTGACAACCTTCTCTGTAAACGAAGTTGGCTTGTCAGGTGTTTGATTTTCAACAACCTTTCCAGGGATGGTTTCACTAGTCCCGTGTGGGTGTCGAATTGAGCACCTAGGAACTTCAAGCTCTTCGAGGGCTTTAGTGAAGACTTTTCGTAGTTCACTGCAAATCCCAGACGCTGTAGCAGTCGCAAGGTGGTCAATAGGCTGTCGTTGGTCGACGCTGGGGAGGATCCCCTCACAAGCCAGTCGTCGAGGTACGGGTAAACGTGATGCCCTTCCTTCCGCAGCCAGGCTGCTACGGGTGCTAGGCACTTTGTAAAGGTTCTTGGGGAGGACTTCAGGCCGAAAGGGAGCACGGCAAATTGGTAGTGTGTTTGGCCGACTAGGAACCTCAGGAACCTCCTGTGGTGAGTGCGCACCGGAATGTGAAAATACGCATCTTGGAGGTCCAGAGACGCTAGGAAATCGTTCTTTTGGACCGATCTGATTACCTCCTGTAGAGTAAGCATCTTGAACTTTTGACTCAGCAGGGTTTTGTTGAGGTCCCGTAGGTCGAGGATGGGGCGCCACTTCCCGTTTGGTTTCTTTACTACGAAGCAGCGTGAGTAAACCCCTAAGCCTCTCTGTGAAGCAGGGACTAACTCGATGGCGCCTTTTTTTAGCATGAGCGCAACCTCTCGACGCAAGACGCTTAGGTGTGGTTGAGACAGGCGTATCGGTGGACGTCTTGGAGGTCTGGATTTGAATCTTAGGGAATGTCCCAGTCTCACCATGTCCAGAACCCACCGATCTGTCGTAATTGACTCCCATTCCTCGACGCAACTTGACACTCTCCCTCCTAGAACGTCATTGTTGATCTTTTTGTTTTCCCGTCGACGACGAGTAGGTGGGACGTCTCTTAGAGGCCTGGAAATTTCTGCGTCGGGTCGAGGACTGTGAGGCGCGTCTATAGCCTTGGGACGGATATGAAGACCTCCCGAATGCTCTATCCCTGGATCCCGCAAATCGTGCGTTTCCCGTAGCTCCTCTAAAGGGGCGAAAGGAACGAAAGGGCTTACCGCTTTGGAGAGAGCCCAGCGAGCGCGCCGTCTCAGAGTCCTCCTTCATTCCTTTCAAGGCCTCATCCACCTTTTCGCCAAACAGGTGGTCACCTTCGAAAGGCATGTCGACGACCTTATATTGCACCTCGGGTCTAAAGTTGGTGCACTTGAGCCAGGCCTGGCGTCGTAGAACCACTCCATTGTTAATTTGTTTGAACCCCGAGTCTGCCAGGTCCACCGCTATATTGATAGCATGGTTTGAGGCTTCTTCTCCTTCACGAACCAGGGACATAGCTGATTTTCTGTGTTCTTCGGGGAGGTGGTCCAAAATGGGTGCCAGTCTGTGCCACATCTCCCTGTCATACCTGGCCATGATTGCCAGGGAGTTCGCTGCTTTCACTGTTGACGCTCCCACTGACAGGATCTTCTTACCGAAAGCGTCTTGGCGTCTAGCTTCGGAGTCCGGCGGGGTAGAGCACTTATGCTGGGCCTTTGCCTTTCTCGTCGCCGCCGCCGATACCACCGAGTCAGGCGTGGGTTGCGCAGAGAGGCATTTTGGCGTCGAATCTGGAACTTTAAATTTTTTCTCTACGCGGCCTTTGACCGCAGGTTCCGAGAATGGATGCCGCATGGTTTGGACGCCCTCTTTCCATACGTGGTCCAGTATCGGAATCGAAAAAACGGAACGCCTATTCTTGCCCATGTGGTCAAAGAGGAAGCAGTCCTTCTTTTCTTCTTGTTGGGTCAAACCGAACTCCTTGCAGGCTTTTTCCATCATGGAATGGAAGGCCCCTATGTCATCCGGTGGAGATGGGTGAATGGGACTTTTCGGAGGATCCACCTCCACGTCCGAAACCCATGACGGGTCTCTCGACGGCGAGAGGGAGATATCAGAAGCTGACCCCTGTTCAGAGAGGGAGTCCGAGAGCTCACCTTCTTCCTGGACTGTTGGCGCAGTTGGGCCCACGGCCGATCTAGTCGGGCGGTGTGAAGGTCCGGGCTCGTCGACGAGGGGAGTCGTCGGAACAGGCGGGAGCCTTTCGTCCAGGGACTTTAAGAGCGAGTGTAAGGAGGAAAGTACCTCCATGGAGAGAGTAGCCTGGGCGTTTGGAGGCTGGGTGAAAACTTGAGAGCAGGTTGCACCAGAAGGAAATCTGGGCCGTAGCCCCAGGTCTTCCGGGCTCACTATTCTGAAGCCGTCGTCTTCTTTGGAGGCGATCGAAACTGGCTGTTCTTGTAGCAGTGTGTCGGGTAGCCCCATGTCGAACGTTTCTGGCCTCCAGGCCTGGAACTCCGTCGACGAGGGAATCGTCGTCGACGATGAGCCCGTTTGAAAGGCGGGGGACTGTGACGGAGTGGGCACTTGGATCGTCGCCGTCGTCGTCGTCGACGGAGGGCCTGCAGGTGGCTTAGGCGGTCCCGCCTTCGCGGAGCTCTCCCTGTGTTTATCCGCCTCTCTACTCGTAGCTGATCTTTTCTGATCGCTCGAGGAGGATTTTGGCCTGTCCTTGTCTTTCTTCGACGAAGAAGAAGAGGAAGATGATTTCTTCGTCGATTCTTTCGATGAGGCCTTAGAGGAATGACTTCGAGGCACGTCCTTCCCCGTAGGTCGTGATTTTTTGGCCGGAGGTTCCGACGGATGTGAGCGTCGGGAGGCTTCTGATGTTTTCGCTGAGGCGATACTGCGCACCGATCCTACCTCCGACTGAGGGTACGCTCCAGCGCCGTCGTTCAGCCACGAGACCAGTCGCCGATTCCGGTCCTTCAGGGTTTTTTGGGAAAACCCCTTGCAGATATCACATTGGTCCGCCGAGTGGTGGGGGTGAAGGCAGTAGATGCAGTCAAGATGGCCATCCCCTTCGTAAACCTTCTTTAGACCGCACGTGGCACACGGGCGGAAAAGAGGCTTACCCGACATTATTGCCAGACTAACTAACAAAACTCGTAGGAGTTGGAAGCAGACCAAACAGACCAACTCGCAGGAGTTAGAAACAATCGATAAGTATTTGAAGAAAATACACGAGGAGATCCCACTATCTTTGGAGACGGTTGAAATCTGAAGGGACCCGCGGGGGCGGGGCTTATATACCATCACGTCCAACGGGGCGTACGTGGGCGGCCCCGTAGAGGACGCAGACGGGGATAGGGCAGAAGTTTTTCCTATTGGAAATGACTATATATATGTGTACCGAGGGTTCCCAGTCTGACGACGGGGAATATTCTAAGCATGTGAATCCATGAAAGATCCAATGCTGGAGAAATCAATTTAGCATACTTTAATGCAATTCTTTTCTCTCTTTCAACTGCATTACCTTGTTACTAAAAATGTCCTTCTATTTCATTACATACATGTACTCATTCTGAGTTTCTTAGTAATTCAGTGGTAATTACTACCAAAATAGGTTACCATTACCGCCACTTGATCCCGGGGGTTTGCCACAGGATTAAAGGTGATGGTAGAGCAATGTTAGTCCTCATTTCTAGAGTTTGTAGTACTCTGTGGGGTTTTTGGCAGAATTAACATGAGTGGAAATTCCCATCCCACAAAGTCATTTCAATAATTTTAGAAATTAAGTGAAGGATTTCTGCATCAATGCCAAATTCGGGGTTGGGCGGAGTGGTAAAACAGTAGTAATTCCGTTATCGTCACAAAAGTGGTGGTAATGGAATTACTGCCACTTTATCGCTCTGCCAAGCTCAAAATGAGGCAGATAATGCCTTGCTCTACATCGTCACAGCCTCACTCAAAAATCAATGACACAGCCATAAGCGATCCCTGGCTACCCAAAGACTGATTCTCTGGAATGAAATTATTTTAGAAATAAAACAAGTCAACAACTACATTGGCTTAAAGAGAGCTGCTAAGAGGCTTCAGTTAAGAAGGTCCTGGGAAAGAAATTAAGAGATAGAAATCCTTTGAGACATACCAGACCTTGTTATAAGCAACCAGGATAGGTTCCTTGGGACCAGAATTGAAAGCGTCAAACCTGTTTGTACTCTTTTGTATCCTTTGCTCTTGTGAAATTCTCTGCTATCCTGCCATGTTACCTACCTCTGCAATTGAGTTCCTTTTTGTGCATGAATGTGGGTTATGAAGCAAAATTGCATCTGTTGCATGTGGCCTGACTCTTTTTCACTGTGCAAACAGGTGTCTCAGTTGCGATGCCACAACAGAGAGAACAAGACGCTGAAAATAGACAATCACTGCAGCAGAAACCACTTGACCTAGAGAGCAATTCAGCGCGTGTGTGAATCTGAAATTGTAAAAGGGGCCTGGGGCAGTGGTTAGTGAGGAGCAGGAAAAGACAAGGCCTTGTGCTCAACTGTTGGGCGGTGTAAAATCAGGACCAACTGGCATCTATGTGGGCGTGTTCTCTAGGTGGATTGTGATATTGGCCGCAGAGGTGTTTGTTACCAGATGGGAGATCTAGGGTTCTGGGTTGTCTGTGTGTTTTGGACAGTGGATGGGTTTAGCAGTTGATTGACGAGGCATAGAGTTGTGACTATGTTGGGGTGCAGTGAGGGGTTGTTTTTGTTTTTAGTGTATATGGTTTACAAAGGAAACCTTTAGAACATTCAATGTTGGAAAATATGAAATAAACATTATTGCACAATTTTACACAATTACATACAATCTAATACTGATAAAAACTGAAAAAATAAATAAAAAATAAAAGCCGAATACTAAACCATTGAATACATCTCAGTTCATCACAAATAACATTATCACACAATTTTGGACAATATCACACAATCTAACAGTTATAAAACCAAGTACTAAGACCATGAAATACATCTCAGTTCATCACAAATTAATTACATATGAACCAGTTGAAAAGTAAAAAAAATAATTGCAACATTTATTTGTGATTTTTCCACGCATTTTAAATTTCATATATTAGAGAAAATACATATGCAACGGCGCAGTGTTTCGCGCCACTGGTGGGGGGCCATTCAGGACATTGTGGTGTAACTCGATGGTTTTTCCTGGATACGCCCCCTTGGGCTCTTAATCCCTTCCATAGCCCTGCAGCGGTGAAGCCTGCGGTGGGGCAAGGGCGCAGTGTTTGAGGGCCCTGGTGGGGGGGCCATTCAGGACACTGGAGCAACTCGCTGGTTTTTCCTGGCCACGCCCCCTTGGTCTCTTAATCCCTTCCGTAGCCCCGCAGCTGGGAAAGGGCGCGGTGTTTGGCACTGCTGGTGTTCGGTACAGGAGAGAGGGGCCACTGGACTTCACAAAAACCATTCTGAAACAAGAGAGGTGAGAGCCATGCCACGCACGTACAGAGGCTATATCCCAAAGCTTGCCTTGAAGTTCTCTGATGCTTCTTGTTGCCTCATCTTCCCAAGACCATATTTTTTTGAACTCTCTATCCCTATCCAAGGAGCTCATTGAGTCTCCCCCTCATCTCCCCCTTTCCCCCTTTCCCCCACTCGTCTTTTGCCCTGTCCTCCAGGATGCCCAGGCTCACCCCATCCCAAAGGCCCAACGCAAGGTAAAAACTCTGACGAGGCAATGCCTCCAGGCCGGGCTTTTGAAGGAGGATATAACAGACCCTGCCATTGGGGGAGAATTGGGGTGGTCTGCAAACACTTCTACTGGGCTTGTTGTTGACAAGGTCAAGGGCATTGCTGGACCCCACTTGCCTTTAATTGTACCTGCTGATGCATGCCCCCACGTCTTTGACTCTCTTAAACCTCTGGTTATGCCCACCCTGAACTCACCCTTTCACTCAGTCTGCCATGGCCTTGCGAAGTTGCTAGTATCAGTTCTGGGAAATTTGCCCCTGGAAAGCCTTGTGTGGTGCGCCCAATTACTTGATCTTACTGCAGAGCCCCATACTCTGGCTCCTGACCCTGCATCGACCACTGGCACACCGGCTGACCACTCCAAGTATACTGAATCTCAAACCCCTAAGGACCCTATAGTTTGTGCCACTGATACTGCTGACTCTGCTCCTGGCTCATCTGAGGGTTTTGGTTCATCAAGCCAAGTTTGGATTGAGCCTTTCCCGTCCATAAATTCTGGGGGAATCTCTTTTCTCTGCCTATCCTCGCTCAGAGCGCATAATTACACATACCATGTGGCGGATCATGGTCCCGATCTGCCAGCTGAGGACGCCTGCTCTTTTGGGAGGTGTAACTGTTACCCAGTGCTTGCTGAGGTGCTGCCGAGTTGACAGCCATTAGGAAAGTACTCCTGGTTCTAGCAGGTATTCAAGGGAATGGAGGCAAAAGGGTGCAGGATGAATCTGTCACTACTCCCCACGTAGCAAAGGGTTCCTCTAATCCATTCCCTGAGTGTACCACGGCTCAGTACTCCATGATTCCAGTATCCATTAAAGACAATCCTGCCCCTCATTGTAAGGTACATAAGAGATTGCCCCCCATCCCTGCCTCTTGGGAACCCAGAACCATGCTCCCGAACCGTAGCACTGCGCCCTCCCCAAGCTATTGTGCTCCCTAGTCGCAAAGCAAGCCTTACGGCCTGCACCAGGCCAAAGCCCAATTGTTCCTGGCCCACACCACCGACATTACAGAGGGAACACCTCTGGGCGACATGTCGAGGGTGGGCCCGGAACTATCACAATCTACAGGGTGCCAAAACTGCCAGAGTTTATGTCCGAATCAAGAGACGCTCTCTTGAACAAGTGCCTGCATTGGTTGCACTCCCTGAGAGGCTGCACGTTTGTCTCAAGAGAATCCATGGCGGGATGCACTAGAATCCGAGGCAAGGGTTTGAATTCCCAAGACACTGTTAGGCTGGCCCTCTGGGATGCCAGAGTGGCCAAAGGGATTTTGGAAAGAACTCGGTGGGATGGTCAGCTGACAACGGGTGGGATCTCATCCAGCCAGTATCCCCAACAAGTTGCTAATGGCCGTCTGGGATAATCGACGAGCTGAAGGACAAAGGTAAAACAGCTATGCTACTCCTCCTCGACCTTTCAGCAGCCTTTGACCTGGTGGATCATACAGTGTTATCCGAACACCTAGCGTCAGCTGCACAATTCTCGAGTGATGACATAGCCTGGGTACAATCCTTCCTAGCCAACCGTACGATGAGAGTGTTCTCCCCTTCAGCCTCAGCAGACCCAATCCAAATTACCTGTGGTGTTCCACAAGGTTCATGTGTCTCACCGACAATGTATAACATCTTTACCAAGCCACTCTTCGACAAACTTGACAGGTTGGGTGTCATATGCACTAATTATGCTGATGACACCCAGATCCTCATACCCCTTTCGGGGCAAATTCGTCGAAGACACGGCTTTGGTGAATAAGATATACCTCCTCATTCAGGCATGGATGGCCTCACATGGCCTCTGCCTGAATGACGTCAAAACTGAGATTCTAATTCTGGGTTCTGACTCTAACCTAAAAAAACGAAGCCCCAGTTACGCTGCTTTCAACATCGACTGCAAGATAATCAAAGTAGTAACTGAGGTAAAAACATTGGGTTTTTACCTCAATTCTACATTATCACTCAAAAAACAAGTTAGCTCCATGGCTTCATCTACAGTTTATACCTGTAAACTGATTAGGGACTGCAGACCCTTTTTTATCCAAACCTAGCTGCATTACGCTCGCCAATGCACTAATAATGTCTAAGCTAGACTACTGCAATGCCTTATATGCAGGCGCTAACAGAAATATCCTAAATAAAATGCAAATATTACAAAATAATGCCCTGAGAGCCACCCTGAACATACCTTGTAGAGAGCATATTTCCAACTTCAGAAGAGACCAGCACTGGCTAAAAATTAGCGACAAGATCCCTCTCCTTCAAATGCCTTAACAATGCCGCACCACCCTATCTCTCTGCCAGACTGACTAGAAAAGTTTCTACTCACCATACTAGATCATCCAACCATCTCTGCTTAGAAATTCCAAGATTCAGACTCTCCAAAACTGGTGGAGCTAGCTTCCCAGTTAAAGCTTCTCTTTCCTGGAATGCACTCCCCGCTGCCCTTATAGTGGAACAGCCATACTCTAGATTTAGACGCAATTTGCTGAACTGGCTTCGATCCAAGGAACCCTAAGAAATTGCTCACCCACTGTGTTTCTGATCTTTGAACAATCTGTGTGTCTCTACGTGTATCACACTACTGTCCCCTTCACTGTACCGTGTAGCATCTACCCCAGTACCCTAATTGTATGCACTGTAAATTGTTTATTTTTATGTACTGACCTGTATGCTGTAACTAAGTCTCAAATATTCTTGTAACTGTTGTGCCCAGCTACCTGAGGGTTTGGTGCGCATTATCAAATAAACAAACAAACAAACCCCAGCTACTACCCCCCTAACTGGTGCAAACTTAACTCCTCTGGGATAAAGAGAATTGGGGGTTCACTGTAGCTGAATTGTCTGATTGGGGGAAATTTTGATTAGGCCAGGTTTCTTCTTGCAGGTCCTCCCTCTATTGTTGTTTGCCTCCCTTTTGCTCTCTTTATTTATGTTATGTTTTGCTGTGATTTGATTTTGTATGTTTAGTAAATGTTTATGTTAGGATGTACTTTGATGGCCGAATAAAGTTATCGATGATGATGAAATACACTACTGTAGATACAAAAAAGAGGGAAGAGCCAATTATGCAGTATCCCGTTCATTGTATAGATCCATTTATAAATGACACAATCGCTATACCCTCTGAAGCAACCTGAATATTAATACAACTGGACCATACATAGTCATCATCCCCAATAACTTCCCATTTAGCAAATTTGGTCATATGGGCCGACCTTTCGCTACGGAGTGCAGGGCAGAATAGTAATAAGTGCTTCACTATTCTATTTCAAAGTCTCCCTCCTTTCTTTTAATATTCAAAGCCTCTCATTTTCCAACATGATAGCACTTCGCAAGTTAGCACAATATTCCAAAGTAATTTTAGCAGAATTGTCCGATAGTATTGATTCGGAAACTGTAAGAGAATAGGCTAGATAACCCTGCGTCTCTTATGGTCCCACTGTAAATGAGTCAAAGTGGGATAGAATGTCTATGGTTGTGTTCCAATCTTTCTCATATAACACTATTTAACCCTTTTGTGATTATTGACCAATTTCTCTCTCTATCCATATTGAGGTCTCTCAAAGACTGATCACATGTATCCCAAATTCTTATCAAGAACATATTAGAATCTTGTTCCAACAATTTACCCAACTCTACATAGAGCGTGTTCGGCAGTGGTGCAATCATACTGCGAAAGAGGGATAACAGTCTCCATGTCACCCGGGCCTCCAAGGATGCTATTCCCAGTTCAAAACTAATAGCCCCTGCCAGAATAGAGTTGGGTAACTTAAACATCTGTCTCCACAGTCCTCCCTCTAACATTTCCCAAATTTTGGCCAACTCATTACAATGTCATTCCATCCCATAGGTTTTGGCGCAACCTTTCCCTCATAAAAGTAGACCGATGGTTTGATGGAAAATCGCCCCCATTTTTGCTCTAATTTAGTCATTTGATTGGACAGAGCTATAGCTTTCTGTCTGAGGAAGGAACAAAGTCTGATCCCCGAAGGCTGGGCCAAGAGAGGGAACCCCAAATAAAGCATACTAGATGTGTTATCAATAGAAACCACTCTGCCTTTTCCTTTTCTGTCCCCTCGAAAGCACCAATAACCGTGTTTTCCTGGGGTTGACAATCTGTCAATTTTCTACTGCATATTTTGCAAATGTATTCGTTAAACGCTGAAGGCCCAGACGAGGAGTAGGAAATCGTCAGCGTTTGCCAGCCAGTGGATATGCAACTCACCCAGGTTTGGGGTGACCATGCCCGCCTCAGCCAAACAGTCCCCAATTTCGGATACATATAGGTTGGAAGAGACAGGGGGCAAGGGGGCACTCCTGTCTCAAGCCAACCCAAGTTGGAATCCTGCAGGACATTTTCCCTTCAAGATTAAGTCTGAAGCGTATCCCTGCTTTATCAGAGAGAGCTATAATTAGCAGCAACAGACCCCTCGGCAGCCTCCACTTCTCAAACCTAGACCACAGATGGCTCCGGATAATGCGGTCGAAGGCTGCCGAGTGGTCAATTGAGACCACATAAATGTCTCCACCATAACTTTCCCATACTGTTTCCTGTAACGCCCTCATAATCAGACCATTAAGGTTTGTACAATGACTCCCTTTCTGGAATTGATTTAGTCGATGTATTGAGTTCATCCACTCATTTAAGTGAATCAGCAATATGGAGGCAAACATTTTGCACTCTGCGTCTATTAGGGCAATAGGGTGATAATTTCTAGCCTGATCTCTTTCTCTGCGTTTAAATATAGGGACCACATAAGCGGTTTGACAAGGGATCGGGAGGCCTTAATTTTTCACAATACTCTTAAAAAGCATTGCGAGGACGTGCGCCCAAACATTCGGGTTACCCTTAAACGTGTTATTGGTCAAACCGTACGGGCCTGTCGCTCGGGAGCTTTTTGCTCTTTTGATAAGCCCCAGCACCACCTCATAGTCAATAATTGGCTGCCACTCCCCGGCATAGTAGAGAGACAGTTTCTTTCGTAATATGGACCCCAGGGTTAATTATAATTTGGGGAAAAATTGGGAAAAATCAACCCATTCAGTTTCTGAAAACTCATTCAATTGACTAACGATGGTAGAAAGCTCTTGACCATTAATGAATGCCCAGAATGCCCTTAAATCATTTGTTTTTTCTTTTTAGTTTATTATCAAAACTTTTTTCCAAAATCAAATAACCATCCAGCTTACTAAGAATGTCGGTTTAAAATTCAAATCCTACAGTCCTTAACATCAATATTTCCAGTTTAGTTAGTCACTTGCTGTGGCCAATATCTTCTCAAGATATTGTACAACTGCACATGTCAACATATGGTTTCTTCCAGCCAATATTCGCAACCACCATTCTTCCATGTTCTCATTTATGGGTGCAAATTTCCCTAATGCAGTCGTTCTCTTCATCTTTAAATCTGTACATTCGGCGACTAAGTCTTTTCAGGATTCCACTTTATATGTGCAGAACCGACAGTCATTGTTTAAGGTGTTTTTGTCATGTTTTACCAAGAGCATCTCTTTCGTAGGCATTTGATTCAACCGCAGCTGGAGAAATTGGTCGCAGTGATATCTTGAGGGACATTTTTGAAGATAAGTCGGAATTTGCTTTATTCCACGTGCTTCTCCATTTAGATCCAGACTGGACTTTGCTCTAGAATTCATTGTGTTAATCCATTAGCACTAGAGTTCTTTTTCTTCACTGTGCATGGAGTTTCATGTAGCATTTTAAGATTAGCTCCAACAGACACCAATTGTGTCATCATTTGTGCAGACCAATCTTTCAACAATCCTTGGAAGGTTTCCTTTGTTGTTTCTTTAAATATGTTATATGGAGGTGCAGAATTTTCCAATAATATCTTCCAGAAAAGACAGAGTGATTTCCATATAATTATGGAATTAAGAGATTGAAGACCCATCTGATATTGGATTCTAGACATTGGTACATTTTTGGGTAGCCGTAGTACCTTCCACCAAAACTGGCCTTCTAATTGCGTCCATATGGTATTGGCAATGTTGAGACCAGCTTCGCAACCAAAAGTAATTGTTGCCACCACCTTTTGTTGGTAAAACATCAATACCAGTATTAATGCAAATTTGCCTACATCACAATGTAGTTTTGCTCCTTGTAATTTAAGATTTGTCGTTTTACATTTCAGATCTTCTGTCCACTGCTACTCTCTTATTGATGTATTAAATAGGATACCAAGGAATCTAATATGTTGAGTTCTTTCCAACGGTTGTTGATTGATAAACCAGTTAAAGTTTTTTCCTTTTTTCCCAAGGTTAGAGCCAAATGTTGCAATCTTTGATTTTCTGACATTGATTTCCATGTCGTTACCCTCAAGATACGATTCAAGCTGTGTTAATAGGTGTTGGAGGTCTGTTTGAGTAATATCGACTAAGACAAGATCGTCAGCGTAAGAGCCCTAGCTGATCTGATGCCCATTTATTCTTGGTGGGAAAACTTGACAATCTGCCAGGGCAGTAGGCATGTCAGCCATATATAATTTGAAAAATAGGGCCGTGAGCGGGCAACCCTGCTTCACTCCCCTATTCATTGCAATTTGTTTAGTTTTAGTTAACTCTCCCTTCGCATTCATTTTCACTTGGATTGATATACTTAAATGTAATTGCAGGATGCCTTGCAATAAATCTTTTGCACATTCCCATTTTTGTAGTTTTACCCACAATGTTGCCCTATTTACTCTATCAAATGCTTGTGGCAAGTCTACAAATGCGATGAAGAGATTTTATTTATTTTTCATGGTGTCCAATTTCAAGAGATTAAGTATTGTTAGATTCACTTCAACTCCTATGCCCTTGGTAAATCCCATCTGTCTGTCATCGATAATTTTTTGGTCAAATGCCCATTTTCCAGCCTTTTCTGCAGAAATGTGGCAAAGATTTTTCCAATAACATCGAGCAAGGCAATCGGGCGGTAGTTAGCTGGATCAGTTCGATCGCCTTTTTAAAATAATGGAACCACTACTGCCAATTGCCAAAAGCTGGGGATGTTTTTTGTTAATGAGATGGACTTGAATAAAGTTTAAATAAAGGCTGCCCACTGGGTTTTATGTTTTTTTAACATTAAGTTAGTAACTCCATCAGGGCCAGCGGCTCCGAGTTTTTTTGTTTCATAATTATTTCCTCAATTTCGCCTCTGTTCCAGTCGATGTTCCAGGCTGTCGTCAGGTTGGTGATAAGTGTTTCGTCTTGTGCAGACATGTCATTAAACACTTTCGTGAAATGCTCAAGCCATGTTGTTTCATTAAATAAAACAAGCAAATTAGCTTTTTGCGTTAAGGAGCCAGCATTTATAATGGCCCATGTTTCTCGGCTCTTCCTCGAACATATTAGTTTTACCATTTCTTCGGCTTGCTCTTGTTCTCAAAGATGTTTAAAGTAAATCAGCCAGTTGCGATATTGTTGCAACTGTTTTCTTTTTAATTCCACAAAAAATATCTATGGGCAATTGATCTTACACCTCTTTAGATCTTGGCGCAATTTAGTCTTTTCTGCTATAACTTTATAGCTATATTGATGTTTATGTTTCAGATGGTCAGTTTTAAAGCCACTTTTGCAGATTTTAAATTGAGCTAATAAGGGGCCATATTCTGACAAACTTTCTCCTTTCTTGTTTTCAAGTCGCAAGGTTAATTCTACAATCTTACTTGGTATGATTCTTAGTCAATTTAGACCCTGGTTTATCTCCAGCGATGTCATATAGATGTCATTTGTTAGTAAAGGAGGTTCCTTAATTGTCCAAGATATTGTTATGGCATCATAGTCACTATGATTCATCTTAAGTATGGTCAGCCGGCTGATTTTCTGTGAGAGCACACCGGAGGCCCATATATAGTCCAAGGTTTTATGGCAATTATTCCTATGCCACATTGGCCGGGCTGGACTATCTCCTACCGTTTGGCCATTTAGCATTCCACAGTTGCTATTTCTTAATTCAT
Source organism: Ambystoma mexicanum (assembly GCF_040938575.1). NCBI lineage: Eukaryota > Metazoa > Chordata > Amphibia > Caudata > Ambystomatidae > Ambystoma > Ambystoma mexicanum. Next base: position 454,651,644 of record NC_090924.1, on the reverse strand, counting down.
CCATCCAACGCTTTCCTCTAACGGTGTTCGATTTTGCAGTTATATCTTTGATGTTTCCGCCGTTGTCAAACCAAGAATAGTTCAGATCCCCACATATCACTATATCATAATTGCGATAAGCTATAATAAAATAATCAATTAGAGATGTTGTAGATGTCAAAAATGTGTTGGTTGAGATTTTTGTGGAATTCCAGTAAACATTAAGCAGCAGGATATATTCACTCAAGCACAACTCGTCAAGCTTGATTTGAATGATGGACCATTGTACAAAGGCATTTGGATTGAAAGAGTTCAACACCTGCCAACCAGGTTTATTCTTTACTAATGTTATCAATCCAGAGAATGGCCTTCCCAACTTATTTTTCAAGGCATGATTTAACAATACAGTATATCTTTCACATAATGCAACCGTTCTCATCCACGTCTCTTGTAGACCAATTAGTAAATACCTCTGTTTATCTCGTTGTCCTCAAATAAATGAATGAATCCTCTTGTGTTCCATGAGAGTAATGAGCACTCCTGCAAGTGGAATGATGGGTTGAGCTAATGATGTTTCACGTATGGTCTTTCATCTGATGCTGGTCGGGCTGAGTTATTCCATGTAGGTCTCTTTGTCGTCTCTGGATTAGCTCTCTGCTCAAGTCGCTCTTGAAGGGATCCGCATCTGGCTTCATTAGCTGTATCATCATGTATTTTACTGTGCACTCTGGTTCTAGTTGCTGGGCCATCATTTATTTCATAACCAAACGTCAAAAGCTTGTCTTTGGCTTCTCTTAGGGTGTTAACAACCAGATGCAAATTGACATGTAAGAGTACCCAGTCAGAACGTGATTCTGACAGATATTCAACTATATCAATATCGTCTGACTGAATAGTCCTCAAAATTACAAAACACTTCAACAACTTCATTATATTTCTTCTATTTAGGTTGACTTCACTTTTACCATGTAACACATACTCCAATAGAATTATATTTGTTTGAGTGGCATTTGTGTTTGAGACTGAATGAACCGGAGGCTTGACTTCTCCTGTCTTCTTCACTTGAGAAGTAGTGTATTTTGGATTTAAGTTTTGACTTATTTTGTTCAAGTAATTTACAACTTGATCCTTTATGCTATTCATTGTCGAAGAGACCAATGTTTTGTCATTTCTTGGACTCATAGTGCGCTGTCGTTTCGCAACTTTAAACTTTCTTTTAGGTGAGGGAATCGTCTCTAGATCTTGACGACTACTGCTCGATATTTCATGAACCAAACTATCATTGTTTGTCCCGTTTAAAGAAGCTTCCTGTTTAGCTTCCTCTACGATGTGATCTTGCGAATATGTGGAGAGATTAGCGAGATCTTCTGAGGTAAATGTCTCCCTCTCGTCTTCCTCTACATCCTCATATCTCGGTCGTTTATTACCATTGGCAGACTTTTGGCTGGTTGTAGCAACACGACTGCTACTTTTCCTGGAATCAGTACTTTCAGTAATTTTAGTCTTGAGTTTTGGACTTTCAAATATCGAGATCGGCAGAGGTGTTGTTTAAGTTCCTAATACATTTCTTAGAGCTGTTCGATTTGTTCATTCTACCAGCACCTTTATTCACTGCTAGAGGTTTCGCCAGCTCTTTAGAATGCTTCTTAATTAAACCAGTTGGAACCTTCTTTGCATCTTTAAATATCTCAAAAATAACTTTTTTTGCACCGCTGAAAGATCTTTGGAGGTAAATAATCATGTGCAAGCTGGTTTTGGCCAACATCCACACTATATATATTTTGTTGAAGTCGATTGTCATGATTCGGGGCTGCTGAATTCCCAATTTTCAATAGAATACTGCTATGAGTAGTTTTCTTCACCTGAGTAAACTCTGCAGCTGAGTCTATGTCTGGGTTGACTGTTGCGGACGGCTTTCCCAAGTTAACACCACTCTCAACGTTAGGAATCTTGTTACACCGCTTTTGGGTTGTCAATCTTGCATCTTTCTTGGGCGGCACTGCCTTCTTTGTAGTTGACTGAGAGGTAGTTGGTAACACACCGTTAATGTGAGGAGTTTCTTGATAGGCACACCCGCAAAGGTCGACCTTAGCAGCTGATTTTTTTTTATTATGTCTCATCCATTTTGTGCATTCCAGCACAGCATCCGTCAGGTCGAATTTTTGGGCAGTCGCATTTCTCGCTAGATCGCTCAGTCTAGATTGCCATTTTTCAGAGTTTTCAGCTTCAACATCCATTCTTTTGTGCATGTGTTCTGCAAGTCCTTCCAACGCAGTAACCTTTGTATTTAAGCCAGCTATAACATTTATTTGATCTTTTATTGATTTGTGTAGTGATTCATAAAGCTTTATGAATGGTATCGGAGAAGTAGAGGAAGCAGCGAACACGTTATTATAGATATGTATTCCTGCCACCACTGACAGATATTGTCTGTTGACTTGTTCATGATCAACCTCTTGTGGACTTGTCATCTCTGACATCTGGTTGAATTAACGGTAGTCAGACTTTTCATATTTGTCAGACATTCACTGTTCCTCACCACAACTTCTTGATGTGCAAGGGACTGAACCTTGCTTGCTACTTGCTTGAATCTAAACAGCTCTCCTAACAAAGGTTTACTTGTTCATTCGTCTCGTCTGGACAAGTAATTAGGATTTGAGACAGATCGTTTCACGTTAAGAGTTTTTGCCGAGAATAGCAAGAATGAGCAATTTCTATCATTTCTTTGATTGACTCTGTCACAATATTTGTCCTGTATGTCATATGAACCTTCTAACCTCTGCTTGATTTCGAGGAAGTCACTTTTTAAACGTTCAGAAAGACGAGCTTCTCTAGCTGCGGCTGCTGCAAATGGGAGAGGAAGGTGATTATACAACCTCTCCTTTTTCTTTTCAAGATCAGTGGTTATATCTATGATATGTTCGTTTTCGTTTGGCAATAATGTGATATTATGCCCATTTTCTCTGAAAATGTTTGTAATTTGCATAATTCTTTCCTCAACTGTACTTTTTTTTCCTGCTTAGAACTCATCTCATCCTTTGGATTTCCTAAAGATTTCCTTGGGCCATTTATGTTGCCATTTACGTTCCTTATATACGGCTTGCTAGCTTCTTTTGAATCCATTTATTTCAGGTCGCCATTGCCAGTGATTTTTGTTTGTGAACTGTCAGTAACGGCTAGATTATTCGCCTCGGCAGACTCAGCGTCTTTGTTACCTCCGCTACTGACTCCATTTTTTTCGTTAACATCTTCTGCACCTGCGTTTATAACATCGGAGCACGGTTGTAGGGTTTCAACTGTGCCTTCGTTTTGCACAGTACAGTTACGGTCATCCATTAGGAGTTCCTCAATATGGAGAGGCATCAGCATGTCGTCATGCTTGCTTATTTCAAGCAGTTCTGCGTCGGTCAAATCAGGGTGGACCAAAGTAAGGTGTTTTGTGCAGCATCAGTGATGAAACATTTTGTTAATAATGTTTTGTATGTACTTTGTTTGATAAGATGTGGCATGACACTTCCAGCCAGCAGACCGACTGTTGACATTTTGTTTGGACCATTATTATTATATTTTGTTTGTAGGCCTTTCATGTCAATCAGCTTATGTCTTCTCTGTATCTCTTTATTACTTCTTTCTTCCTCGAATTGCTATCTTTCTCTTATTTCCTGCCTTACATTTTTTGTTATGTTTTGACACTTGTCACATGAACGCTGCGGCTTCAACTAGCCTTCAGGCACTTGTTTTCAATATGTTACCATGGCACGCATGCATCTCATATGCACGCCGCGGCTCCAACTTGCCTTCCTTGAACGTTGCTTGGCCACATAGTCAACAAGGGAGCCTCCCAGCTCGCATCACGCATTCCGTGCCGCGAGGCGAGGACATAAATGGTTCGCTGCCTAGCAACGGCCAGAAACTGAAGCTCCTGATTATTCACTCGCTCCCAGCTTGGGTCGGACGCTGCTTGCAAGCGCTCGTCCCGCTGACCATTTGATACGTGTTTTAGGCATCTTTTCTGATTAGCATTTGAACATTTCTTGATATACGCATTTCTGCTCACATACATTTTCACGCCAGGAGCACAACGCCAAACTAGGTGGTTAATTGGACTTCAGCTGCCATACCCTACACAATATTTTTCCTGTCTTATGAATATGTCACTTAAACATTCAGGTAACCTTCCTCTTCCCCCACTGATCTTTTTTCTTTTATTATTCTTTTTACCCCACTAATTGGCTTGTTCTTTTTATTTTTTCCATTATTCTGTTTCTCCTTATCATTCCTTCACGACTACAACAATGGGTATGTGTTATGCTTTCTATTATGTTTGTGATATATTTGTCTACTTCACATTTCTGTACGCATTTGTTATATTGTCTCTATGCAGTAATTGACTCGCCCTGATGAAGGAGATTGTTTTCTCCGAAATACATTGGCATGTTAAGTCAACTTATTTTGGATGCTGTGACATATCTGCTTCCTCGCTAAGGAGTTATTAGTGACTGTCAACTTTTAACATAAATCATTTATTTTTCAACTACGGACAGCGTCATTTGTGATAATTTACCACAATTTCATTTGAATTCATCAAGTTGAATAGAGACTTATCTACTACATTAGTTTGTTTCTAAGTACTTTTGTAATCCCTCATCCCAATTGGGACCAAAAAGAGAGCGACTGCGTGGCTCGGTTTGTTACTTGGCCTTTTGCTTTGTATGTTTTTGGAGTCCAGGTATCTCCAGACTCTTCGCAGACTGCTCCCATGAAGTTTCTTTTTGAAAAATGTAACTGATTCAACGTTCTTTAATTTTTTGTTCAACAATTTTCAGCTGAATTTAAATTTTGAGGTGCCCACTCAGTTTTTACTTTGTCTCTTTCCCATTTTCCTGTAAGCTTCTCCAGGAGGGAGGGGGGTTTGAGAAATTGTTTATCGCCTGATACAGGGTCGATAGCCCCTTCTTCTGGAGGGGCTCCGTAAAAAGGTTAACCTCTAAACGGCTGTTTGTTTGTTTGTTTGTTTATTTTATTTGTATAGCGCTCCAAACCCAGGGGTAGATGGGCACTTAAGAAGACGGTTACATAGTTGAGAAGTATCTTTGTGTTGCATACTTCGTACATACATACTTATAGTACATGCATATTTAATATAAGGAATACAATATGGAGTTTAAGTGTTAGAATAATATACAGGTAGCAATATACATTTATAATATACAGTCATATACAGTACATGAGCCAGTTAGTGGTCAGGTGTTAGCTACTCTTTGTTCAGGAGCCGGCTGATGACTTGCCTCCTGAAGATCTGTAAGGATTCGATAGATTTGATGTTGAGAGGTAGGGTGTTCCAGAGTTGGGAGGCAAGTACTGTGAAGCTAGTCCCGCCAACTCTTTTCAGGTGGACTCTGGGCACTGTCAGGCATAGAGTGTTGGAGGATCTGGTGGTTCTGGTAGTAGGTTTCAAGGTGAATGTGTTAGCTAGATATGGTGGTGCTAGGTGATTGAGGGACTTGTACGTGAGGCAGATGGTTTTTAAATCAATTTTCTGGCGTATGGAGAGCCATTTGCAGGACTTTCTAGCAGTGGGGATATGCTCTCGCCTGGGAATGTTGAGGGCTGCGCGCAGAGCGTTATTTTGAAGTACCTGTAGTTTGTTAGGTAGAGATTGGTTAGCACCTAGGTACAGGCTGTTGCAGCAGTCTAGTTTGGATTGTATGAGGGCTCTGGCGAGGCAGCTATTAGGTGATAGGAAGGGTCTGCTGGCCCTAATGAGCTTGCCGGTGTAGGCAGAGGCTGAGGCAATCATATTGGTGTGTTTGGAGAGGTTGCTGTTGGCATCCAGATAGAAGCCGAGGGTTTTCACACTTTTGGCAATAGGGATGGTGTGACCATCGATCGTGATGTTGTTGTAGTTGGGATTTAGTTTAGTTAGGGTGTTGGGGGAGCCGACGATGAGGAGCTCTGTCTTCTCATCATTCAGGCCTGAATGATGGAGAATATTTCGTTGATCCGAGCGAAGTCTGCTTGGTAATTGCCTGTGATGGTGAGGAGTATCTGGGTGTCATCTGCGTAATTTGTGTAGGTGACACCCAGCCGGTCCAGTTGGTCATATAGAGGCTTTGTGGGGGATACACAGGATCCCTGTGGGACCCCGCATGAGATGGGGATGGGGTCTGCTGCAGCTGTTGTTGAGAAGACTCGCATGGTTCTATTTGCCAGGAAGGATTGTATCCATGTGATGGCAGAGGAGGAGAAGTGAGCTGCGGCGGCTAGGTGACTGCAGAGGATTTCGTGGCTGACCAGGTCGAAGGCCGCTGAGAGGTCTAAGAGGAGTAGAATTGCGGCATTGCCTTTGTCTTTAATTTCATCAATCTGGCTTTTGAGATCAACAAGGGCGGCTTCTGTTCCGTGTTGGGGTCTGAAGCCAGATTGACGTATTCCTAGCAATTGGTTGGATTCTAGGTATTCCTGAATCTGGATGTAGGCAACTCTGTCCAGGATTTTTAGTAGGAATGGGACTGTGGTGATGGGCCTGTAGTTGGTGGGTATGGCTAGGTCTAGGGATTGTTTTTTCAAGAGTGGGAGAACCCATGATTGTTTTAGGTTGCTAGGGATAGAATTATTGGTGAAGGATAGGTTGATAAGTTTGGTGATGAAAGGGGAGAGCTCTCTAGCTGCGTCTTTTATGATTTGGGCGGGACAACTGTCTCCTTTGCAGTTCGAGGGTTTTAGGGAGGTGATGATTTTTTGAACTTCCGTAGTGGTAACTTTCTTAAATGTGAATCCTGAACTTGTGTTGTTGGGCGTGGGTAGGCTAGAGTTGGTGACCTTGTTATTGGAGAGTTGTTGGCGTTTGTCCTCAATTTTGATTTGGAGTCCTGTAATTTTGTTGTTAAGGGTGTTTTGGATGCTGGTGCACCAGGATTTGTCTTTCAAACAGGTGACTGGAGGTGAAGTAGGGTTTTCTAATTCCTTCAGAATTTTAAATAATTCTTTAGTGAAGGATCCTGCCTGAGTAATCCTGGTGTTGTATACATCTTTTTTGGTGCGAATTATCTCACTTTTGTATAATGAGGATAGGTTTGTGCGGTTGGATTTATTTTCCACAGAGGGGTTAGTCTTCCATGTGAGTTGTGCCTTGGCTTTCTTTTTTCTGAGTAATTTGAGGTCAGGGGTGTACCATGAGTTCAGATGAGCTTTAGGTTTGTCTTTACGTAGTTTCAGGGGGGCAACGGTATCCATTGCCTTAGCCATGGAGTCATTGAAGGTGTCAATCAGCAGGTTTAAGTCAGCGTTGGCTGGGAGAGCATTGAGGGTGGGTAGGACCAGGGGTAGTAGGGCTTCAGCAGTAATGTTGCGTTTGTTCCTGGTGGGACAGGGTGGTGCCGGAGGGTATTTATTAGGCAGTACCTGATTAGTGTTGACCTCAAAAGGAATCATGTGATGATCAGTCCATGCCAGGGGTTGGGGGTCCGTGCAGATTGTGTTGCAGTTGTAAGTTGCTACCCAGTCAAGGGTTCTGCCCTTTTGTTGGGTGGGGAGTGCATTGAGTTGTGTGAAGTCATGTTCTGTTAGGACATTGGCTAGAGATGCAGCATGTGCATCGTTCGGGTCCTGATAACCAAGGTTGAAGTGCCTGAGGATTATAATTTGTGCTGACGGTTTGGAATTTTCAGTGATGAGAGATGTGATGTCTTCTTCAAAGACCCCAGGGGGGCCTGGGGTCTGTAAATAAGGTGTAGGGTGATTGTGGTTGTGGGGAAAGTTTGCAATTTGGCTGTGTGTTACGCCTGAGAGCTACTATACTTTAGACAGCACAATCAGTGGGATTCACTAACCTGGCCAGCTGGCAGATTCCGTAAACAGCAACACTGCAGAATGAAAAGGCTTCCTGAGAAACCCTGTTCCCTCCCAGCCGATTATCAATCTCAGCCGCGGAGGAAACACAATCCCCAGGGAAAACCCTCTGGGGAAGAAAAACCCTGCGTAGCGGTGAAAGTGGATCAGGTCAGCAGTCGGCTTCCGGGAGTAATCTGCCTAGCTTCATCCAAGGAATCAGGTGCGGGCGAGACTTGTCCTGAGCAAGAGAAATAAGAGGTGAGTATCCGTCCACAGAATATAGACTGAAGTTTAGATCGGAAAGTTATGAATCAACTTACTCCGGGTACGGAGCTAAGTGCATTCAGTATGCTGGGTGGTGTCTTCCGAAAGGGAGTGATTCACTAGCCCTAAGGGGATAGAAAGACTGTTTCCGGAGACAGGAAGCGGAGATCAGTATAACAGCTAAGGTTTGGGAAGAAATTAGATGAGGTTAAAGAAAGATCCGAGGGAACTCACTCTTCGGGGCGGCAAAGGGACATAACGGATGGGACAGATGAGCGATGGGCAGTCTGATGAAAGGAGAGGCTCTAAGGGAGAAATGACAGAAGAATCGGAAATTATTATAGGTCCAGAATTCAAAGGACAGAAGAATGTTGAGATAAGCAATATTTCCTAGGAACGAACTTACGAAGCGCCGTGCTGGAGAGTAGCGACGCACTTGCTGAACTTCCTGGTCGAACTATATGGAGTCACATGATCGTTGTGGCACGAACGCGTAAAACGTGCAACCTCTGCACCGTTGCCCGCACAGACAGATTCAGGGGCGTCGGCCATCTTGGATGAGTAAAATTGTAGCACATTACAAACATGACGTTGTCGCCAGAGCGACCATCGGTGCAAAGGTGTAACACTGTGAGTATTTCGCAAGATGTGAGTGATACTGTAGAGGCTGATCTGAGGTCTAGGGAGGATTTGGAGATGATCGCTACTCCTCCACCTCTAGAGTTGTTGTCAGGGATGGCTAGCGATAAGTGTGGTCCGGACGCCTCATGAAGCCAAGTTTCTGTTAGGGCCAGGAAGTTGAGATCATTGGTAAGAATGATGTCTGCGATTTATGTGGGGTGGGCAGCCAAGGATCTGACATTCAGTAGGGCGCCTTTTAGTGGGGGATGTATGGGCTTGTTCGGCGCACTGTGCTTTGTATTGGTATTGGTGTTGGATTCGGCGTTGGGCCTAGTAGTTGGAGGTGATTGTGTTCTAGGAGATTAAGATCTCCCCCGAACTGGGCCGCCACCACATGTTGCCGGCGCAAATGTGTGTATTCTTCCCCCTTACTCAAGCATTATCTACCCCTTAGGTCCGGAAATGGTATCAGGCCCTGATCCCCAATCACCTCCCCTACCCTGGTTATTCCCGCTCTTATCCATTTAATTTGGTTTCCAAGCTACTGAATTCCACCCAGCTGTGAATTGTTCCATAGCGGCTGTTCTCTTTTGAATTTCCCTTCCCACCTCATACCCTGGTTGGTCTCCTCCCTTATCAGGACTAGTTTCCGCCCTGCCAGGGAGAGTAACTTCCATCCCTCACCCCTATAGAGCACTTGTAATTGGTCCATGTCCCGCACTGTATCCAGTTCCAGTCTTGTGTGTGGGAGATCCCTCCCCCATATACCCATTTGTTGGCCACCAGTAGATCTGCTGCCCAGTAGTGCTACTTTATGTCGGGGAGACCCAGTCCACCCTCCCATACCGATCTAGTCAGGACTCTCGGGGCTATCCGTGGGGATTTCCCCCCATACCACCTCCCTCATAAGGGCATGGATTAGCTTTAATTGACCTTTAGTGATGTGCACCGGAGTATTCTGTAATATGTACAGCAGCTATGGGAGTGCCAGCATTTTGAGTAGATTGACTCGCCCCAGCAGAGTACTGGGCAGGGTAACCGCATCATCTCGTAATGTATTCATAATAGGATCCAGGTTTTTCGCAATGAAGGACCTCGAGTCTCTCCGCACCTTGATCCTCAGATACTTGAACCCGTCTATTTCGACTCTTAGGGAACACCACCACGGGTGTTGTCTCTCGTCCTCCTTTGACCGACATAATTACGGATTTACCCCAGTTGATCCTAAACCCGCAACAGTTGTAGAATTCCTGCAATATCTGTATGACACTGGGGCCTGATCCCTCCGGCTCCCCCAGGTACACCAGGACATCATCTGCATATAGGGATATACTATCTTCCTAGCCCCCGGGCCATGTGAAACTGCAGATATTGGAGTCCGTACAAAGTACTTGTGCCAGTGGTTTGATTGCTATTAAAAATAACCGGGGGGACAGTGGGCACCCCTGTCCGGTGCCCCTCTGCAGCATAAACGTGCGTGGTGTGTGACCATTTACTCTGACTTTGGGCAGTGAGTTTGCGTATAACAGCTGCACCCTCCTTATATATTCAAGCCCCATACCCATTTTCCCCATCACTGCCCACAGGAAGTTCCATACGACCGAGTTGAAAGCCTTCTCCAAGTCCAGGGTCATTACCACATGATCCCAGTCTAGGGAATCCAGCAATGCCAGTTTGTTGTGCGAGCTCTGTAAATTAATTTGCGTGGTCCTACCCGGCACAAATCTGCATTAGTTGGCCGATCTGTGGAAGTAGCCTGTTCGCCAGCACCTTGGCAAAGATCTTGGCCTCCACATTCAGTAGAGAGATTGGGTGGTATGACGAACAGTCGGCAGTTTCCCTTTCTTATGTATGACCACAATATTGGCCTTTCTTAGGTCTATAGGAAGTTCCCTCGGTGTAGTATTCCACCGGGAATCCGTTTGGTCCGGGTGTTTTCCCCGTCTGCAGTTCCTGGATGGCTGTGGTTAGCTCCTCCCTTGTAATCTCTGCCTCTAATTCTAGATGTTCCCTCTCCCCCCAACTGTGGTAGGGCTATACTGGTCAGGTATTCCTCAATTTCTCGTGTGGTTGCTCCTGGGGCCTCAGCATATAAGGCCTGATAGTAATCGGCAAAGGTATAGGCGATATCCTCCCCCTCTATTAGTTCTTTCCCTTTCCCATCAATCACAGCCTGCACCCACCACGCTCCCTCCTTTCCAGCCATGCCAACATCCTTCCTCCTTTATCCCTCATCTCATAGATTCTTGCCAGATGTGCCGCCTGGGCTTCATCTGTCACAATGTCCTTCAGTTCCCTAACCACCTTATCCAGTGCCCTCCTGTTGTCATCTGTTAGTGCCTGCGTGTGGAGCCTCTCGGCTTCCTCTACTTCCTCCTCCTTCCCCCTCATGTAAGCCCGCCGTTTCTTCTCAAGGACCCCTAACACTGTTTGAGCATTCCCTCTAAGCACTGTTTTGTATACCTCCCATATCGTAGATCACCTGTCCACAGATCCCGCATTCAAATCAAAGTATTCCTTTGTTCCATCTACAAGTTCTTTCCTCACCTCCTCATTCCCCAAGTGGTACGCTGACCATCAGAACTGATTCCCCCCAGAGTACCCCGGCAATCCCAAGATATCTCCCCCTATCATCCTTGTTACCGTGGAAACCTGAAAGGTCAGGGATTTGTGTATTAATACTACCACTCCCTGTGATCCCGGTGGTAGCCTGCATGTTCCACCACGTTGAACTGTCCTCTCCACAAGAAACAGCAGGTCGAGCCCAATAGGTGGGTCTTGTGTAGTTAGATTATCTCTGCCTTACTTTCTTTAATATAGTGCATAACCAAACTCCTTTTGATTTTATCCAACATACCGTTCACATTCCATGTTAGGCAATTTATTGTCTTACGTCCCATTTCCTTTTATTCCTTTGTTAGCCAATCCCCCCCGATAACGGGGACCTAGAGTCTGTTATTTTGGACGGAAGTTAGGTGAGTACCCTCTCACGTTGTGCATTCCCAACCATAACTCCCCCTAACTGCCCTTCCCCTCCCTCCTAAATAAAACAGTTCCCCATCCCACCCCATACTTCTCCCAATTTAGGAGCATCTGTCGCCTCATAACCAATGAACCACCCTTCTCCTCGATTTCGGAGATGGGCTTTTTGTGGGGGGCCACGCAAAGTAGTCACTCTGCACCTACTCCCATCCCGGACCGCTTCCAGTCTATTAGTCTGTTTAGTTCAGTCCATGACCTCTATAAATTAGCACCACACCTGCCATTCGACCCACTAGTACCTGCGCCTCTGTGGGCCGTCATCTGCTATTTAGCCTCTGCGTCATCTTGGCCAGGGGGCCTCTCTCCTGTCAGGCCTAGTCTATTCTTGGTTGGAGTTTTCTGCTGTGTTCTGTCTGCTAGGTGTGTATGCTGTTTTTCGACACAGTCCCATGCTTCTGAGGGATTGTTGAAAAAGCAAACTCCTTTAGTTCCACAGACTCGCAGTGTGGCCGGATACATCATTACATATCGTATCCCTTTCTCTGTGAGGTTCCTTTTTGTGGCCTCAAATGTTTGTCTAGCCTTCTGGACCGCTCTGGTGAAGTTAGGATAGATTCCTTTTGCTGTTCCGTTATGTGTCGGGGACCCCTTCCTCCTTGCCATTTGGAGAACAGCATCTCTATCCCTATAATTGAGGAGTCGGCAAGCACTCATCTTGGTGGGCCTCCCGGTGGTGGTTTTCTTCCAGGCACTCTGTGGGCCCGCTCCACCGAGAAGAAACTTGATAGTCCTTGGGGACCCATCCATTCGCGAATTAGTTGTTCAAGAACAATTACATGGAGGGGCCCTCTGCTTCTTCCAGTAGTCCGCTCAGTCGTATATTTTTTCGGCGTGAGTGTCCCTCCGCTTCATCCATCCTGCTCTCAAGCACCTCCGTTCTTTTCAGCAGCAGTTGGGTGTCTTGCTGTAGTGGTGTCAGGGCATCCTCCACTTCTGATATACGGCCCTCGGCTTCTTGGACTCTGGTGGACGTGTACTTTAGATCTTGTCTCAGAAGTCCCACATCTATTCCCACCAAGTCTATTCTTTGTTTTTATTGTGCCTTTGATTCTCTGATCGCCCGTAGGATTTCTTGTGTTGCTATCATCGTTCCTTCTTTATTATCTGTTTCTGTTATTTAATGGAATTACGACAGTAATGTCGATACTGTTTCCCACAATAATTAGCAAAACGTGAAAAATCTCACCTTGACAGATCGAGTAGACCGCCAGGAAACAACCAAGTGCAGCCGTGAAAGCTACCCTAGGACAGCCCTGTCCTCTCCGACCCGGAGTGGGATTAACCAGGGGAGAGAACAGGGTAGCCAGGGAAACACTCGATGGGGAAGAAAACCCTGATAGAATCTGGAAGTGTTGTGGATCCGGATGGTTGATGAATGTCTTCTACGAGTGGCTGTGGGCAGGAAGGCTTCGTCTGGATGAACGAAAGGAAAATGATCAGAGTAGTAGCGTAAAGAAGGGAATGGGAAGTGGAAATTAAATGGCACAGTAAAAGGGTTCTTACCAGCAGAGTGAAGGAGAGGATGATTGATTTAGGGCTTCGAAGGAGAAGAGATCGGGAGACGAGAGCTCTAAAAGAAATAATACTTGGATCAGAATCTGAATCGGGAGAGACGGAACGGAGTTCCGAGTTTATGGCACTTACAGCTATTGGGTGTTTCAGCAAGGATGAAAGCAGGGTTGGCGTAATCGTGATGCCGATGGATATCTGGGCTTGATGAGAAATCCCGAGAGATAGCGAGACCGGAATGGGAGCGAGAGTCTGGAAATGAGAGCTTGAGAGACAAAAAGGTTACAGGATTAGTCGAAAGGCAAATGGTAGAGGCAGAGATGTTGAAATCCCTAGAGGCGAACTCACGGAGCGTCTGTAGAAACAGAAGCGACGCGAGGAGTTGCCGGCTTCCGTGTTTGATAAAGGATCACGTGAGCAGGCCGGAACGTCTCGGAGAAACGTGAAGAGTCTAGACCGCTACTTTCAGAACAGAAGTCATCTTGAGAAGGATTCTCGGGAGTCGTGTAGAGAAGAGTACCACACAATCGATTGCCAGCCCATAGTGACCACCTCCCACAATGTGTAACAGTATACCCCCTCCTCCTGGGGGGAGAACCCGGTTTACCCGGGTGAAAAAGAAAGAACCGTCGAATCAACCTAGGAGCATGAACACCAGAAGCAGGTTCCCAGGACCGTTCAGCAGGCGAGTAGCCCTTCCAATCTACCAAAAACTGCAATTTACCCCTCCTGTAACGAGAGTCACAAATATCGGCCACTTCATATTCTGATCCAGTAGCAGTGAAGACCGGAGGTGGAGGAGGGTTCCCCGATCTCCGAAAACGGTCTGGAACGACCAATTTGATTTGAGATAAATGGAACACTGGATGAATCCGAGACCAGGAAGTGGGTAAGGCGAGTTTGATTGCAGCAGGCCCAACCCAGGATAAGACTTTAAAGGGTCCAAAATATCTAGGAGACAATTTAGAAGGTACAAGCTGCCGGGGAAGGAATCGGGATGCCAGCCAAACAGAATCTCCCGGGATGATAGTAGGGGCTGCCCGACGATGCTTGTCTGCGTTCCTCTTAGCCCGATCTTGAGCCTCGTGAAGAGACAGTCTAGCTAGCTTCTGTCCCTCTTGAATATCCGAGAGAAGACTGTCAACACCAGGGCAACAGGAAGCAGGAATAGAAACGGTAGGTACAAAAGAAGGGTGATACCCATAAGAACAATGAAAAGGACTGGTGTGAAGAGCAGAATGCTTGGAGTTGTTGTAGGCGAACTCCGCAAATGGGAGCAATTCGACCCAATTGTCTTGGGCTGCTGAGATGAAACATCTCAAATATCCTTCCAAAGTTTGGTTTAATCTTTACGTCTGCCCGTTAGTCTGGGGGTGGTATCCGGAACTTAAGGCTCTCTTGATTCCCAGAATGTGACATATCTTCTGCCAGAAAAGAGAGGTATATTGGGGGCCTCGATCTGATACAATGGTATCTGGGAGTCCGTGTCGAGAAAAGATTTCGGAAAGGAATATCTTTGCCATATCCGCTTCTCCAGGAAGTTTCACTAATGGGGTAAAATGTGCCAGTTTGGTAAAATAATCGATGGTGACCATGATAGTGGTTTTATTCTCAGAAGGAGGTAGGTCTGAAACAAAATCGGTGGAGATAAACTGCCAAGGTCGGTCTGGAATAGGCATTCTAGAAAGTAAGCCGAGAGGAGACATCCGAGGAGACTTAGACTGAGAGCAGATAGTGCAGGCTGCAACATAATCACGGATGTCTGCCTTTACTGCCGGCCACCAAAAATGTCGTTGAACAAGCTCCAAGGTTGAGGCGTATCCTCGGTGGCAAGCTGCTCGGGAGTCGTGACACATTTGTAGAACTTCTTGTTGTAGTGACGGAGTGGGAAGCAGAACCTGAGTTCCTCGAAAATAATAGCCCCTCTCTTCAGTGAGCTGATGATTAGCGGCGATTTCCTCACATAGGAGTTTGTTCTGATTTGTAGCAATCAGTACTTCTTGAAGAAAATCAGTTAGGACTGCGATAAATCGTGCTGTGGGGAACATCCTTTCAGAACAGAAATTAGAAGTTGGAGAATCTTTCCGAGAAAGAGCGTCGGCCCTTAAGTTATGTTTTCCAGGAAGAAAGGTGAATTCGATCCGAAAGGGAAGAAAGAAATAGGCCCAGCGGGCTTGTCTACTGTTGGTGGTCTGGGCATTCTGGAGTACTCTGAGATTTTGGTGATCGGTTCGGACTTTGACAGGAAAAGAAGATCCCAACAGCAGATGTCTCCACTCTTCGAAAGCCCGTTTAATAGCTAAAAGTTCCTTCTCAAGAACTGAATAATTCAGTTCTGCTGCGTTGAATGTCCTAGACAGATACGCGACGGGTCTTTCTTCCCCCTGGTCAGAGAGTTGTAACAGCACAGCTCCCATAGCGTATTGAGAGGCATCAGTCTCCACTATAAACGGCTTGGTCTGATCAGGGGTGATCAAAATAGAGGCAGAAGTGAAAATTTCTTTCAGAGTTTGAAAGGCACTTTGGGCTGCTTCGTTCCAGAAGAATGTGACGTTCTTCTTTAGTAATTGTGTGATGGGCAGAATAATTTCAGAAAAACAGGGGATAAATTTCCTGCAGAAATTTGCAAATCCTAGAAATCACTGGATGTCTTTGACACAGGAGGGAATGGGCCAATCTAAGACTGCGGACACTTTCTTTGTATCCATAGATATGCCCAGGCTAGATAACACGAAACCTAGGTAAGTAACTCGCTCTTGGTGGAATACACACTTTGAGGCTTTGCAATAGAGATGGTTTGATTGGAGTCGACCGAGAACTATGTTAACATGATTGATATGGACTTTCGGGTTGGAGGAATAAACAAGAATATCGTCCAGGTATACGATTACAAAATGAAACAAGATGTCAGCGAACAAGTGATCCATGAATCGTTGGAACACTGCTGGTGCATTCACTAGACCAAACGGCATCACATGATATTCAAAGTGTCCGAACGGGGTGCGAAAAGCTGTTTTCCATTCGTCCCCAGGAGCTATTCTGATGAGGTGGTAGGCTCCTCTGAGGTCGAGTTTAGTGTAAACAGAAGCCCCCTGGACTGCCTCTATAATGTCAGATATTAAAGGCATGGGGTACTTATCAGGAATAGTAATCTTGTTGAGACCTCTGTAGTCAATGCAGGGGCGGAGTTCCTCAGAATCTTTTTTGGGAATAAAAAAAAGAGAAGAGCCCGCTGGGGAGATTGACTCAGAGATTAGACCATTGCGTAAATTGGCCTGGAGATAGTCTTTTAGGACTGCCTTTTCCTTTTGGGACAAAACATACATTCTGCCAAAGGGAATGGGTTGTTCTGGAAGAAGGTTAATATGACAATCGTCCCTCCTATGAGGAGGTAGAGTGGGAAATATGGGATTCTCGAAAACTGACTGAAACTTTCGATGACACATGGGATGATCTCTAGTTGGTTTATGGTGGGCCCGGTTGGAAGGTTTGACACTTCAGTTGGAATGTGAACACCCACTGACTCCTGGGACAAACAATGATTTACACAGAACTCCGACCCTAGGAATAAAGTACCCGCTGACCAGTTAATATAAGGGTTATGGAGTCGTAACCATGGGAGAGCCAAGATAACAGGGAAGTGAGCGGCTTTAATAAGGTCAAAAACCAAAGTTTCTTTATGATTGGCGACCATACAAGTAATCGGTTCGGTCTGTTCCTTGATCGGGCCGGAGCTCAATGGACTTCCATCCACTCCTTGGATGGGAGTAATGATGGATTTGGAAACAAGTTGTATCTCGTGTTTCGTGGCCCAATCATTGTCCAAGAAATTGCCAGCGGCTCCACAGTCAATCAAGGCTGGTATGCCCACCAACACTCGTTCTGAAAGAATCATAGATAGAGATACCACCACCATGGTTTGGCAAGTAGCTGTGTCAAGCGACATTCCCATTCGATATGGGGAAATAGGATTTGGAGCCACTACCGTTCTTCCCCTTGAGGTAGGGCTTTGAAGTTTCCCGATTTAGGATTTGGGGTATGTCGTGGAGGAACCAAGTGACAATCCTTCAAAACATGTAGTGAAGAACCACAATACATACACAGTCCACCGGTCTTTCTTCTTTCTCTTTCAGAGGCGGATAGTGGTCCCCTCACAGCTCCAATCTGCATGGGCTCTTCATTTTGGACGTGTGGTTTATTTCCTGTCGGATAATATTCACTGAAGGATCGGGTATCCTTGCTCTTTTTCCGTTCATAGGATCGTTCCTGCAACCGGTACTCAATTTGCATGGTTAGCGTTATCATGTCTGCTAGGTTGGCTGGGCGAGGAACCCTAGAAATCTCGTCTTTCAGCTCGTCAGTTAATCCCCTACGAAAAAGAGTTAGAAGACCCTCATCCGGCCATCCTAATTCAGACGATAACTGCTTAAATTGGGTGATATACCCTAATAGGTCCTTTCCGCTCTGTTTTAAGTCAAGGAGTCTTTCCTGAGAGGATACAGTGATTTCTTTTCTCCCAAACATGGATTTTAGACTGTTAGAGAAAGCAGTATAAGAATCAAGGATTACATTGTTTGAGGTAACCAAGGGCGTGGCCCATGCCAATGCGGGCCCGGATAAGTGAGAAATCACAAACCCCACCTTATCTTTGTCCGTTGGGAAGAAACGAGGTTTAAGTGTAAACTGGACCGTACAGCTATCAAGGAATTCTTTGAGCTTGTAAGGGTCGCCATCATACATTATCGGAAGTAATGTGGACGGGGGAGTATCGGAAAATGCTCTAGCAACTTGTTGTCGTAATCGTACATTGTCTTGCTTAAGTGATTGTACCTCTAAAGACATGGCCTGCATAGCGGCCATTAGTTGCTGTATTTGTTGTTCCATAATGGTCTTCGTCTGTCAATATTATGGCGTCGCTTACTGTTATTTAATGGAATTACGACAGTAATGTCGATACTGTTTCCCACAATAATTAGCAAAACGTGAAAAATCTCACCTTGACAGATCGAGTAGACCGCCAGGAAACAACCAAGTGCAGCCGTGAAAGCTACCCTAGGACAGCCCTGTCCTCTCCGACCCGGAGTGGGATTAACCAGGGGAGAGAACAGGGTAGCCAGGGAAACACTCGATGGGGAAGAAAACCCTGATAGAATCTGGAAGTGTTGTGGATCCGGATGGTTGATGAATGTCTTCTACGAGTGGCTGTGGGCAGGAAGGCTTCGTCTGGATGAACGAAAGGAAAATGATCAGAGTAGTAGCGTAAAGAAGGGAATGGGAAGTGGAAATTAAATGGCACAGTAAAAGGGTTCTTACCAGCAGAGTGAAGGAGAGGATGATTGATTTAGGGCTTCGAAGGAGAAGAGATCGGGAGACGAGAGCTCTAAAAGAAATAATACTTGGGTCAGAATCTGAATCGGGAGAGACGGAACGGAGTTCCGAGTTTATGGCACTTACAGCTATTGGGTGTTTCAGCAAGGATGAAAGCAGGGTTGGCGTAATCGTGATGCCGATGGATATCTGGGCTTGATGAGAAATCCCGAGAGATAGCGAGACCGGAATGGGAGCGAGAGTCTGGAAATGAGAGCTTGAGAGACAAAAAGGTTACAGGATTAGTCGAAAGGCAAATGGTAGAGGCAGAGATGTTGAAATCCCTAGAGGCGAACTCACGGAGCGTCTGTAGAAACAGAAGCGACGCGAGGAGTTGCCGGCTTCCGTGTTTGATAAAGGATCACGTGAGCAGGCCGGAACGTCTCGGAGAAACGTGAAGAGTCTAGACCGCTACTTTCAGAACAGAAGTCATCTTGAGAAGGATTCTCGGGAGTCGCGTAGAGAAGAGTACCACACAATCGATTGCGAGCCCATAGTGACCACCTCCCACAATGTGTAACAGTTTCACCCCCCGGGTCAGATTGTCCAGCTGCTCCTCCTGTTGTGTAGACATCATCTTCCTCTGATGCCACAATATTTCGTCTTTGTTTTTGTCTCTTGTCATTTCCCCAGTCATCCGGATGTTGGATTCTCAGTGCCTGCTGCCAATCTACGCTCTCTGCTCCACCTGGGCCTACAGGTTAGCGCTTGTCTGGTCCTCCATTCTGTCTTTGTGGTAGGACTCCTTGGCCCTAGCTTTTCTCTGCGGCCTTCCCTTCCAATGCCCCTCTATAGCTCGCCACTTCCTACACCAGTGTGAGGCGCTCCTCCTATGCACTATTGAGTTGTGCCACAGGTCTTTGGCCCTCTTCAGTCTTGTCAGCGCAGGTTATTTACCAGGGGTACTGCCAACCGGTCCCTGTTGTAGCTGGGGGGCCTCAGGTTCCTTCCCTCTCTCTTTTTATTTGCTTCCTTCCTGTGCTTGCCCTCTGTGACCGTGTCTCTGGTCGTTGTCCCTTGTGCTGTTCCCACAATATGAATGGCGAGTCTTTGCAGGTGTGATCTGTTCATGTCCGGGCTCGGGTGAGTTACTTGGGGTGCATGAGGGATGGATGGTCTTCCCGGCTTTGGTCGCGCAATTGTGTTTCTTTCCACTCCCCTATCCTGGGATTTGCCCGGGTCTTCAGGGTTCTCTGTAAGGTCCAGCGTGTAGTGTGCAGGTACTTCTCCCTTTATCCTGGATTCAGCATGCCTTTCAGCCCCTCCTCTCTCTTCCCTCTCATCTGTGTAGGTGCTGAGATTATATTCCTCTCTCTTTCCTCAACACTTCGGCTCTCTGCAAGCCTCCGTTAAGGAAGTATGCACCTCTCAGGGGATGCAAATAGTCAAGCTGGTCCCGGCCCCCGACCCTCACCTTGTCCCTCCTGGGACTCTTGGGGCCTTTTCCGCTCCCGGTGATCTTCGGAATTGGGTTTCCTGTCTCCTGGGCACTGAGCGAACTGCTACTAGATGCACACACCCGGGCTACGATCCGCCGCCATCTTGCTCCCGCAGCTCGCCTGCCGAGTCTGTTTTTAAAGTGCAATTTTGTCCGCTTTCCCAGCATGCCAGCCCCTCAGATTGCCTCAGAATGTGCCCCTCACCTTCATACAACCGGGGTGACGAAGTAGGGCTCCAGGGTCCACTTTTTCTGCACGTTAGCGGCCTTGCAGTGTGGTTTCAGGGCAGAGCGACGCTGAGGCAGTTCATTCCATGTTTCGCGCAACAGCGCCCCCCAGTTTTGAAAGAGTTTAGGAAAAGATAGTGGTCAGTCATCCATGATTGAATTGCCAAAATGCAAGAAATGCGAGTAGCATAGATTGTAGAAGAAAAAGAGGAACATTATAGAAAGAGCTGAGTATCGACGGTGTAGAAATATTGGAACAGTCCAAAGGAAGTGATAATAGAAGCAAGTGGACAGGTATAGAGAGAAAAGAACTCTGATAAAGAGGAAAAGTGGAAGAAGTGTTACCAGCGCAGGAAAAATAATAGGTATGATTTAGGCAGCTAGCATGCACTAGTGAGATGCACCTATCTTCCCTCATTCAAGCTATTCTTATCCAAAAGAAATGTATAAACTTACTTAGTTAACTCCTCGCTTAATTTCTCACCAAAATCTTATGCTGCCCTCTAAATGAACTTGACCATGCACTGCAAATGTCAGCTCACTTATCCTTCCAGTTCCAATGATATATATACATAAACCACACATCTCTCTTCCCTGAGATCACTGATTTACATTGCTCACACAAGAGTCACAGGGACTAAGATTTTGATTTAGAAAACGGCACAACATGCAACTTACTTGATTAGTTGTAAATGTTTTTTGAGTTCAGTTTTTAAAAACTCAAACCGTATCAGGATTTTCTTCTAGAAAAACTACTGTGAAACAAACCCCTCTTTCTAAGCCTACACACACACATTCACACAGCAATCACTATCATTCACACAAGCACCCATCACCATATACGCACTCACAACACAAGCATACACGCATCCATACACATACTGAAATAAAAAATACATGAACATAAATGTACCTTGTGCAGGGGCCGCCCCGCTCCAGGCTGCTATGTCCGTATATGCGAGGAGGCGCAGGAGCTCCCCCTTGTACAAACAGACATGCAGTGCCCCAGCCAGCATTTCCAATGAGCTATACAAGGCTGGTAGAGCAAAACGCCCCCAGTCTTGCATGGCTCAGTGAGCATGTGCGGCTGGCAAACTGAACTGTCAAAGGGAAACAGAGTTTCCCTTTGACAGTTCAGCCAGCCCAGGAGCACTCCCTCAGCTGGAAAAAGCTGCTGAGGGAGCGCTCAGTGTTTCATTGGGCTGACTCCTTGGTTCCTCCATAATGGGTGAGGGAGCCACTATGTGGACACCCCCTCGCCCATTATGGATGAGCTGCCAGGCTCGGACTGGCCTATAGGGCATTGCCCGTACTAAAAATTCAAAATGCTAGTGTGGGCCAGTCAAAATGGGCCACTTTTTTAGCCAATGTGGGGCAGTTTGATGAGTTATTTCACTATGCAGCTAGTAGTTTTGACCATTGTTGCTGAATAAATATTCCTTAAATATCACAATTCGCTTACATTTTAATAAAAAACACCCCCTTGGGTACTACTCAAACAGTCTGTGACTAACGGAATGAATATCCATTTGCAACTGTGGGCCACTTTTTCATTGGTGCCTGAGACAGCGTTATGCTCCAGTCCGACCATGAGAGCCGCCCCTGCCCACTTTCCCAGGCAGGGGGGGGGGGGGGTGCGCCCCACAGTTTGAAGACCTCTGCAGGGACAGAAAAGGATGACGAGTATAATGTATAGTGGCCCATGTCCACTAACATAAAACACATGCTGAAAGGGGTAATGGTGATTTGTTTGTTTACAAATATATTTATGCTACTTTGGAATACAGGTAAGTAGCCTTCCCCGAATGTGTGGGACATAACTATGAGGAGTGAAGTAGGGGAGTGGGAGAAATAAGGATTACGAATATGCAACCCAGACAATTTAATTAATTTTGCTAAACAAAAGAATTTCAAGAAAACGTGTTACTCTTTTATAACCTAAATTATCTGAAATATGATTTTTGTAACTCAATTTCCACCTTATTATAAAGCAGTACTGTATGAAAATATTTTAGAATATATACCTTTCTGGAGCTTTTTCACCAGCTTTAAAAGATCTTCCACGTCTAAAGCGGACTCTAAATATAACGCAAAATAAAATGGAATTAAATCAATATTTTGTTCACGTATTGTTTATATGCACATAATTCAACATTGATTAACGTTGAAAACAGAAATGTACGTTTTAATTAAAAATCACAGTCGCTTCATCACATACAAAGAAGCATGTTTTACAACATAAAATTGCGACATTTTGTAGATGCGCCTGCCTGTATTGACCTGTTTTCGGTGGGAGATTAATTTAAAAATATTAAACTTAAAGGCTGGTGTGATGCTTTGCAGAAAGATGTAATTGTTAGGTTTAACGATGTTCACGGATTTTTTAATGTATGTTCCCAGATAGTAAGCTTTAAAAACACTACGTAGTGCATTGAAGCAGATTTAGGGGGTAGAAAAATCATTTTTAGAAACATATTTTTAGAGCGGCATACTTACCAAGTTTACTGGCTTCCATTCTGTCTGACGTATTACTAACACAGACGAAAGGAAATAGGAAGCACTCTACTGATAAATGTTCAGATATTTTGGTAAATTGTAAAACTACGACACATTTACGTCGCGGCTTGCGAGGCCTCTCGATTAAACTATGATCCGGAAGTCAGTTCCTGGAGCCAGTCTCATAGCCAAGAGGTGACGGGTGTGCACGTTGGCCGTGCTTCACGGTCAGGGTTACGTGACGTCCACGTCTCAGCACAATCATAGCCAAGAGGTGACGCGTGTGCAAGCTGGCCGTGCTTCACGATCAGGGTTACGTGACGTCCACGTCTCAGCACAATCATAGCCAAGAGGTGACGCGTGTGCAAGCTGGCCGTGCTTCACGATCAGGGTTACGTGACGTCCACGTCTCAGCACAATCATAGCCAAGAGGTGACGCGTGTGCAAGCTGGCCGTGCTTCACGATCAGGGTTACGTGACGTCCACAGCACAATCATAGCCAAGAGGTGACACGTGTGCAAGCTGGCCGTGCTTCTCGATCAGGGTTACGTGACGTCCACGCATACTTGCCAACACTACAGATTTAGGCAGTAGGCTACTGCTTTTTAAGCAGTCCTACTGCCTACATATTTCAGTGACAGATCCTACTGCATTTTATAGTGACAAGTAATGTATGTGACTATAAGGCAAGCTCCAGTACAAAGCATGCAATACATTAGTCTGTCTGTACAGTGGACTGGTAGGTAATTACTTTGATTGGGCTCAGACCAATCCACTGACCTGACAGCTACGTGACTGTCATGCACTCTGGCCGGGACAACCCTTAGGTGAACCACCAGCGAAGGCAAGTGGCAGAGTGTAAAACCTTCACACAACATCTGCCTATCAGACTAAGCAGGGTATCAGTCACCATGTCATTCAGTGTTTAACTTGCAATAAATATATACTGCCTGGGCTGCTGCTACAGAGCAGTGGCAAACGTTGCCCAGCAGCTCTGTGTAATTACCTTCTGTGAAGTTAGGTAATTGAATTTGGTGTTAAGTTACCATTCAGAATTATACATTTTTAACATTTGAACATCGTTCCATATTGTGCTGTTTGATGGGTTGTGTATTTTAGAATGCTTCAATGGTGCCAACAATGTATGTTATGTATTTTCCCGTAATGTCATTGTTATGGGAATTGTTAATTTTTGAAACTGCAAAAATCCTACATCTTTTTGGTCACAGAATGTTGGCAAGTATGTCCACGTCCCAGCACAAGTTACAGTTTGGAACGTGGGGTTCCTGTGCAGAATGCTCTTAGTGATGCTATTAAGAAGAAGTAGAACTATAAACATAAGATCTCTGTGGCCTTTCTTTATAAAGAGAAAAGGTGTGAATGCGGTTTATAAATGCAGCAGTCATCAATATGGTGTGAGGCCCGGGCTCAGTCCGCAAAAAGCTGTGAAATGTGTCACCTCGGAAAGCGGTGTATGTACTTACTTTTAAATGTACTTTTGAACTTTAAAAGTAAGTAAATACACCGTTCTCCAAGGTGAGAAAATAGTCTTTTACCACAACTGCAGCCATGGCAAACGTGCCGAGGATAAAAGCCTGCCCAGAGGATGATATAAATAGACCCCCCTGGAAGCTAAAGGCTGTGAGGTGCAGATGTGTAGACAGGCAAGGGTCTGAAGGAAACAGGTAATGAAAAAAAAGCCCTTTTTTGTGTGTACTGGAACCGAAAAATTGATTTTCAGACAAAAAACACACAAAAGATAAAATTCATATAAGACAACAAATTAGACAGTGTAAAAACAATCCAAGACCTGAACTTCAAGGTATATACCTTCGACCCTCCCAAAAAAAGAAAATGAACATCCAAAACATTTCATAAAACAAGTTAACTGCTAACAATTAAAAGGAATAAACAAAGCAAGTTAAAAACTCACGACTAAGACATACATGCCAAACCTCCCGATTTAGGCGGGAGGCTCCCGATTTTTCGGTGAAAAATATTGCTTTTTTGCACGGTCTCCCGCCTAAAATACCTGTACCCCCAATGCATTTCGATGGGGAAATGTATGGGTCCCGATTTCCCTGTGGAAATCTCCCTCCCAGGTGCATCTGAATGTTGCCATGTATGCTAAGAAGAGACAAAAAGGAAGGGAAAAGCGGAGAAGACCCAGATTTCCTGTATCTTCATTCTTTCCATCAGAAATGTATTGGGAGCATTTCGGCAATAGGTTGACGGTATGATCCCACTCAAATTCAATAACCTGATTATATTAATGGTTAACAATGTACCCTGACCCGCTATAGGCCTGTCCCAAAACATTTTGGAAAGAAAGCTATCCTTAGTTTCAACCATCTGACACAGGCATCTCCCTTCCAGGTTCCCTCACATTTCATTATAAGATGTTTCAGGGACTGCTTTCGAGGGTCCTCACAGACTTTACACAATTTTTATCCTTTATTACTGCAACCCCAACAAGACACGACCTCTCCTGTGTGTAACAGGTTTAGCCGAAATCTTAAGACATTTTGTCTAACTTTGGGGTCTGGGAACTTTCTGAAGTATCTTGCGATAAAGCCCCTTTATTTGTCATAAGGTGTAACGCTCACCTGACTCCCACGGAGGCGCTGGCCTGGTTCGCGCTGCTGTGACCTCTTCTAAGGTGATGCGCAGGGTTCGGAAGACGGACTGGACCGGGCCCCCAAATCTGGCTTGTCTGGCTCGCAGAAGTATCCTTCTGTAGGCGAAAATAGGGGATTAACTGTCTGCGGGGTAATGCAATCAGCCTCCCACTTTCCCCTCTCACCCTCCTCGAAACCCTTCTGTGATTCCTCGTAGCGTCTCACCTTAGGGTCTGGAAGGACGAGCTCTCCATCCTGCTTTTGATGCAGGAGCGCGTTGGTATCCAGTTACTTCACTGGATTTTTGGATTGGTGAGAACCAAACTTGCTTGGCTTCCAGGTAAGTTTTTTGATAAGAGGTTCCCCTTGTGTCCATGCATTAATGTACTAATGCTAGTGTCTTTTTCCCCATAGGGGCCGGGGTACGGAATGCCGGGGAACAGGCACCGACCCGAGATGAGAGGTGAAATCCTTGTAGAAATCAGGTAAGTCTTTAATGAGCGTTTTTTTGGTAATGTCTTTTCATTCGCTCATTAATGCTGATGTCTCTTTTTCCCCTTAGGGGCCGGGGTCTGGAAATGCCAGGATGCGGCGCAGACCCGAAATGAAGAGGAAATGAATCAACAGGTGAGTCTTAACATGGAGATTTAGCTTTCCTTATTCCCTTCTCTCTCTCACCTTTTGTTCTGGTCTTTTTCTCACTAGGCGCTGGGGCGTGACTGCGAATCCGGATGATCGCTGCTGAACATGGAGGCGCCCTGTTAAGGTGAGTGGAATGCGGCGCTGCAGCGATCGACGCGATGAGCTTTTAAATAAAAGTCTTCCTTTTCAGGATTGTCGGCGAGATGTCTCCGGTATGCGGATTTAGCAGGTAAGGACTTTTCCTTCTTCTGTTCTCTTCTTCTCTTCCTTTGCAGGTGATCCAGGATGCTGGCAGGCGTGGCAGAAGTCAGGATGCAGGAGCAGACACGGTGAACGTCCAGCTGCTAGATGTAGAACAACACGAAGCACGTGTGGCTGTTCGGGTGGGGTTTAAATAGCCTTGGAAGAAGTTCCAGGTATGTATCCTTCCTCCAATCAGGTATGTATCCTTCCCCGACCACGCCCGGATGGTAAATTAGTCCCACAGGTAAAGTAGTTCCTTTCAGGCCTCAAGGAGGCCGGGATCCTGCAGCATGGTCTGCATCAGGTAAGTGCACCCAAGCACTTCCATAATGAGCCTGGCGCCTATGGCGCCAGGACTGATGTCTTTTATGAGGCTGGCGCCATAGGCGCCAGGACACTGTCCAAAGGGCCCCTATATGGGGTTGCTGGGTCCTTC
The DNA here is from genome assembly GCF_040938575.1 of Ambystoma mexicanum. Classification (NCBI taxonomy): domain Eukaryota; kingdom Metazoa; phylum Chordata; class Amphibia; order Caudata; family Ambystomatidae; genus Ambystoma; species Ambystoma mexicanum. Next base: position 454,624,928 of record NC_090924.1, on the reverse strand, counting down.
CTTGGGGACTGGATGTCCGCTTTCGGGGACGCAGGGCTTGAACCGGCTCCCCGGTAGCGGGCATCATGACATAAGGACATAGTGCACTTCCCACTCTGAGTTTTTGCATTTGGTCTACTGTATGGATCCAATTAATCTGCGTAAGAGCCCCTTTGGTTTTATCTGGGTTATTGATGAGAGTCTCCACGTCACTATTACAGTCCGTGAGGGCTCCCAGCGCCAAGCTCTGGAGGGCGCATAGGAGGGATGACCTTTGTTGGGTCAAGAGAGATTGAAGGTCTTCATAGAGAGAGTCTGTCTGAGGGGCCATTATCTGTCGAGACAGAGAAATAAGTATCCAGGTTACATGTGCCTTTAAAGAGATATAAGCCGCAGCTGATACTGTAGACTTATTATCGGAAGACTCTGAGGAAGACCAAAAACCCTTTTCCATATGGATCCCTCTAAGCGCTGCCAGTTAAATTCCCAAATCAACGGTTTCGCCTCCAGCCCATATAGAACAGTTGGACTAACCTTTTCTGTATAATATTTGACTAGAGGTAACATTGAAAACTTACAAAACTTCCTCTTGATTTTGACCATTTGGGCTGATAGTTGAGATGTTTTTCCCAAGAGATCTTGACCACATTGGGCCAAACTCAGGGACGCATACCGGAAAAAACCCAAGTAAAAGACCTCCTTAACCACCGGAATGACTTGTCCTTCCATTGTCCAGATAAATATGGGTCCTTGTTTACCTCATCTCTTAAAAGCTACTATTTATGATTTGCTTGGATTGGCTAGGAGGTCATTTTCCTTAATGTATGCCTCCAGGGAATTCAACAATCGCTGCAGACCAACTTCAGTCCAGTCCAAAAGAACGATATCATCAGCACATATAAGACATTTAATAGTACTGTCTCCTGCTCTAGGGCTAATCAAGGCGGAAGCTTCCAACCTCCTTCCCATGTCTGCCAGATATAGGTTGAAAAGGAAGGGTGCTTCCAAGCAACCCTGCCTGACACCGCTTTCCACCTTGATGTAGTCGGAGAGAGAACCTCCACCATCTAATCCTACCCGCACCATATTGTCTCTATACAGATTGATCAAAATAGATAATAGTGGTTTCAGTATCCCCAACTGTCCAATTTGTCCCAAAGACAGTCTCTATTCACTAGGTCAAACGCCTTTGAAAGATCAATCCAGGCCCCAAAGACACCCCCCCCCTGGTGCCTGAATTTACCATCAAAGTCGTTAAGCTGGTCCCGTTTAGTGATGTGGAGCGGCCTTTCCGAAAACCAGTTTGATATTTGGAGATGATATGATTGTGCTTTGCCTATTTCTGTAACTCTCCAAACCCTAGGCCCGCAAACAATTGGCTCTCCACGTCCAAAAGGGCTATAGGGCGATAGTTTGCTGCAGATGATCAGTCGCCCTTTTTGAATATGGGAACAATGATCAAAGTGGTCCAGGACCTGGGGAGTGTTATATTAACCAGAATTTCTTTATACAGCTGGGTTAAGATCTTCCCCCATACATTTATGTTTCCTTTGAGTACCTGATATGTCAGGCCATTTGGTCCCGCCGCCCGTGAGTATGAGGCCTTTTTTATCAGATCCGTTACGTCCCTCTCTTTGAAGTTCAGCTCCCAAATGACATCTGGGATATTATAGCCAAAGGTGCCCTGTGGCCTTTGGTATTGGGACGTCAGGTACTCAATCCAGTCTACTTCCATTACTGAATTTATTAGATCTTGAATTAGAGCAGTCTCATCTCCATTGACAATAGACCAAAAATGATGAGAGTTGTTTTCGTTGAGAGCCTCAATTATTCTTTAACCATCATTCTGAAGGTGTAAGGCCTGATGTTGACGGGACCAATTTATGTAAGCTCTTTTGCTCTTTTGAGCCTTTTCTACATATTGATCTCTCGGTAGGGCAATTTGCTTCAGGGCCCTAAGGTCCTGTCACATTTCTCTTTTTTTCCGCCATGTTAATTCATCAAATGAATGATGGTGCACCCTTTGTTTTCTGGTGCCTGGGCCAGTTGGTCGGTCCAAGGACCACAGGAAATCATGGAAAACTAGAGGACTGCAGCTATTCCTCCATTCCCTGATTGATGTGTTCCTCTGGTGGTCCTCTAGTTTGTCATTCAGGCGTCTGTCCTTGCTCTTGTACTTAACCAATCTGTTCTTACCATTATTCAGTACGAATGATTGTTTTAGGTAGACAGCTTGTGGTCATTCGTCCCCCCACTTTAATCTCCAGTTGTGTACACATCTCAAAGATCTGTGAGGAGAGGAGAATGTAGTCTAGGATCGAGGAGGATTTGCCCCTACTCCATGTTACTGAAGCAGGGATGTCCCCCTTAGTGAAGCCATTGAGAATCTTCAAATCCCATTCTGAGAAGAAGGCTTGCCATCTTCTACCCAATTGGGATGTTTTCTTCTCTTTTGACCCCTCTCCTACTGCTGGCATTGTTACACATTGAGTGTTGAAATCACTGGCCATTATTATTGGAATACCAGGGAAGTCTATACTTACACTTGACAGCAAATTGGCCAGTGACTCCAGAAAAATTGTGCGCTTGGTACAAGCAGGGTTCCAGTAGATGTTAATTGCTATTATTTGTTTAGAACCATCATCTGAGTTCAGAGAGAGCTTTCCTGCCAGAATTCCTTTCTGCAAGGCAATTCATTCTTGTGCTTCTCAGATTAGAGAAGACTAACATGCTATGGAGAGACCCCCCCGGCGGCCTTCCTGACCCCTGAGTCGACGCTGGCAGGTGTAATATTTTAAAGCCTTCTACGAAGGGATTTACCAGCCAAGTCTCTTGTAGGAAGATCAAGTCGTTACTAACAAATAAGACCTCCCTCATAGCTTTCAATTTAAAGGAGGCTGAGCCCCACGTGTTCCAGCTCACAAAATGAGACTTGTCCCAACTAAAGAGACTCCCTTCCTACTCCCAGCCTCTGAAGCACTTGTGTCAGGATCTCAGGGAGCATTGTAAGGACGTTTTGCTGCTGATCTTCTTGTAGTACTATCCCCCCCCTTAGACTTTGTTATACCAGTAGTAACAGAAATCACATCCCCTTCTTAGGGCTCTCCTCCCTTCCCCTCTTTGAGGCCTTCCTTGTTCCAACCGCTCTAATTCTGGGCGTGCTGAAAAATCTTTCAAATCCTCCTGGAAGAGCAAGTCAGATACTGCCAAGATTGCTCTAGCCCCCATCTTAGATTTAAAACCCACTCCAGCCACTAATGATGTATATGGGAAAGGAAATTTGACAAATTGTACGTTATCTCAACAGAACAAATACAAGTCTGGAATTCTCTTCAAGAAAGTCAGAATAATCGTTCTATTCAAAGATCTGTGACTGGGTGACTGTTTCACACATTTAAACCATAGCCTGGGCACAGCAAAGGGAGCTATTTCTTCCATAGCCAATGATTGCTTCTGTGGAGGTGATAGTGAGGCCTCTCCTATCTTGTCTCCTTGGGGGACATTTCCTTCTACATTGTCTTTCCCTTTCCCAGAGTTTTTACAAGATACTCTCTCAGGACCCATTGGCCGGCGATTTCCGTCTCTCTGTATTTCATGGGGCTCCGCTGCTGAGATATTGTCACTCTCTGGGTGCGTCACCTTATCAGAAAAAAGCCTTTTTGTTTCTGTGTATGTGTGGATTGTATGCATGTATATATGTTTGCATGCTTGCATGTGAAGGTGTGTGTAAGTGCATGTATGTTATTTTCACGGTTTATCACCAAACCTTTCTCAATATGATACACACAACAATTTACACTTAAGTTCATGTATGTATTTGTATGTGAGGGGGTGTCTAAGTGCATGCGTATGAATAAATGCAGTGTGAATAGTGTACACGGGTGTGAGTGTGCATGTGAATGCAATGTGAATGACTGTGTGTGTGTGTGTTTGTGTGTGTGTCTCGGACTAGGGTAAATAAAAATTGGCCCACAAATGTCAATTCATTCCTTTTGTGACAGACTGTTTGAATAGTGCCCAGGGGGGAGTAAAATTGATGCAAATGTGAAGCTAATTGTGCATTATAAAGAATATTTATCCAGCAACACTGGTCAAAACTACTAGCCACATAGTGAAGTAACTCATCAAACTGGCCCACATTGGCCAAAAAAGTGGCCCACTTTGACCAACAAAAAAAGCCCACACCAACATTTAGCATTTTTGGTTCGGGCATTGCCCAATTGCCCTATAGGCCAGTCCCAGCCTGGCTCACGCATTGGAGCATTAACATTTTTGCTAGGAGCGTGGCATGTTTTACTGGCATTTTTTGGCAAAGCAAGGTCAATTTGAGTGTTATTATGTGAAGGAGGGGTTTCAGTAGGGGACGGGTACTGCAATGGGGCTGGCTGGGTCCTTCTGTGGCATTGGATTTTGTACTCGCATTAAGGATAAAGCCAGCTTTGTGAGTGTTCTTACATGGGGAGGACATGTTTCCTTACTGTGGCATCGCATTGTTTTACTGGTGTTAAGGTCAAAGTCAACATGCTAAGTGTTCTTACATAGGTGGGGGAGGGGGCTTTTGTGCAACCCGTAAAGCAATGTTTTCTTACTGTTGCATGACATGTTCTACTGGCATTAGGGGGCAAATACAATATGAGTGTTCTTCTTATATGGGGCTTTGTGTAATGACAATGTTTTGTTATTTTTATAGCGCTTTCTCCAAAGAACTGCACAGAGAACATATTTATAGCCGGTCAAGTGGCACAGCGAGTAGAGCACTTGATTTGATATCTGTGCAGGGCCTGCTAATGCAGGTTTGAATCCCGGCAGGGCCAAACTAAGCCTTTCATCCTTCCAAGGTCAATAAATGAGCACCACACACATTGTGGGTAACAATAAGCAGCTCTCAGATACCCGAAGGTTCGTAGCGCTATATAAATGCTAAATTATTATTATATAAAATGATCACCCAACTGAAGTTGGTACTCATTTATTGACCTCGGAAGGATGAAAGGCTGAGCAGGCCTTGCTGGGATATGAACCTGTGACCTGCAGATTGCAGCAGCAAGGGCTCAACCCACTGAGGGTAACACCAACTGTAAAGTAAAGTCACACCACCTACACTTCATCTATGGTTTAGCAGCATCAGTCATTGTTCTTCCGTGATCTGGGGGATTTTGGCAACATATCGAGAAAGGAGGCGGCTTCCTCTGGGGTCTGGAAAAACAGTGACTTTCCTTCATGCACATGCTAATAGCGCCATGGTTTAGCGCCAGTATCGTAATGAGGGCCATTGTGTTTGCTTTGAACTAACAGAGAGCTCTGCGTCAGTTTGGTTCTACGGGACCTTCTGTCACCTTTTTCCTTTTTGTATACAAAGTAAGCTTTATTTTCCTTGCAAATTGGTGCACCGAGACTTTTTCCTAGAGGCGTGTTTTTTATTGTCTGGTTGTCTGGAGGTCTTGCCTTACAAATATATTGACCCCAACGTGATCCCAGAGCGTGTGAGTTGAAGGAGGATTCCTGGTCGCACTGCCGGAGGGGCCGTGCCCACCTGCAGTGACCAGTCCCTTGTCCACAAACTGGAGAGGTTTACAGAGCTGTGTTGCCTAAATTCCTGTCTGCTTTTTGAAGCGAACGCCGCCCCCGGATTGTGTGGGCTTTTGACGGGACCCCATGACAGAGGAACTCGTGAGAGCATGTAGATATAAGTGCACTATTTGCAGGAGAAAACAACTTGGGAGTGGGGCGTGTGAGTGTTGGGGAGTGTGAACAGTGATGTGGACTGGAGAGACCAAGTGGCATTATATATATTTTTTGCTTTTTATTATATGAGGTAAAGGATAAGAGTGGTACGGGATCCTCTCTGATTGGGGGTAGAAGACAGCACTGCAAAATTAAGAGGAAAACAGAGAAGAAGGGCAGAGGCCCCATATATTGTGGAAGTGATTTCAATCCAGCACTCCAACTAAGTCAATGGGGGTCATTATGACCCAGGCGTTAAGGGGTTAACGGCGCCGTAAAAGGTTGCGGCGCCGTTAACCCCTTAATGCCTTACTACGAGGTCCCTTTGCAGCTCGTGACCTTAACGGCTGGTCTGGAACAGCCGTTAAGGTAGGGACCCGCAAAGGGACCTTGAAGGTAATTACAGTACTGCAATTTGCGGTACCGTAATTTCCGCCTTCCCCTTTCCCATTGAGCCCTATGGGGCAAAAATGGGAATGGGGAAGGGCCAATGGTAAATGGGGAATTACCGCCCCACCAACCTTGGAATGCGGTGGTAATTCCCCATTTCACCATGGCGGAATCGTTAAGTTACCGGCGTTAACCATGTGGCTAATAGCGCCATTGGTTAACGCTGGGGTTGTAATGAGGGCCAATGCCTAGTATGGGATGCCCAATAGAAACCCTTATTTATATATTTGTGTGTCAAAGTTATTTTAATTCTGGATGATGTACCCTTATATAATGCCCCTCTCTTTGAATCTCCCGGACCTCACTGAGCCAAGAAGTAGGTTTGTTTTGCAAATTAAAAGATTTATTTGAAAAATGGAACAATATATAGATTACACTTTTATGAATATGAATAATATCTGAATGTCACACTTATGAATATGAACAGTGATCAGCAAGGGGTAATATTACAATATCAACAATCTCTTTAATCAATTAGGAGTCGGAATAGGGAGAATAATATATCAGAGAATACTTTGTATGGTTCAAGGAAATGCAATGATAGGAAAGAATGCAACACAGAAATAAAACTTGATATGACTTCAATCAAAAGACAATGGGCCTCATTACACGGATGGCGGAGAACCATGGCGCTATTAGCGCCATGGTTCATGCCGGTAAAATACCAAGGTTGGCGGGGCGGTAATTCCCCCTTCCACCATTGCCCTTCCCCATTTTTGCCCCATAGGGCATAATGGGAATGGGGAAGGTGCTAATTACGGTAACGCAAATTGCGGTACCGTAATTAGCTCCCTGGGTCCCTTTGCGGGTTGGTTTTTAACGCCTGCAAAAAGCAGGCTTTAAATCCCCAAACCCGCAAAGGGACCTCGTAGTAAGGCGGTAAGGATTTACCGGTACCAGTATTTTACCGGTACCGGTAAATCCTTACCGCCATCCGTGTGATGAGGCCCAATATAATCACTCTTTCCCCTTGTTATTACTCACTCCCCCCAGTGTGCAACATGAAGAGGTGGAAGAGAGCACACAGGTTTCAGGAATAACAATCAATAATGCAGTTCAATCCCGATTCCCCCAGCAAGCTTGGAGAGAACAGTAATGCTTTAAAAACAGGTAAAAATGCTTTTGAATGTGATTTGCAATGAATGGGAAAATGCTAAAATTGATTTGAATTCGCTAAAGGAGATTCAGCACTAGTGAGAGTGGCTTTGGATTGGTTCAGGTAGACACTAGCAATGATTTATGAACGGTTAGCAGATGGAAAACGAAATTCAGAAGTTCAAAGCAAGAAACAGCTATTTTACATGGAGTGAATTTGAGCCAAATTGCAAATTCGCAGCAATTTTTCTGCGTGCGGGAAACGCGATTACAGCAAAACTATCAGGAAGTGGAATGTCGTTTTGGGTATGCATGAAAGCTGAGGATGTTAGCCTCAATATGACATTTAGATTTCGTTTCTAGGACGCATGGCTCGAAAGTTACAGAGGTTTTTGTGAAGGTCGATTTTTCAGAAACAGAGTCAAGATTTCAAAATGAAAGATTGCCCTTTAAAGATTCAGAACCAATATGGACTTATACTAAGGGGCTATGAAAGTACCAGATACCCAACGGGACAACCACCAGAACAGGGCGCCTTCCACTCTGATTGTTGTGCGCCAGGACACTTGACTTTCTTCAGAAAATATCAGCGCACAGATGATTATCGCTACAATCATCACAGACTATAATGAGAAGAATTCAGGATGGACACAAGATTCTATAATGCAGTTCTGGAAAGGTTGACATCGATTGAATAGGATTACTTTAAACTAAGAGATGGCTATGGGCAGGTCTAGACTAAATACTCACTCCTATGGCTTTGGAATGGAATGGGCCTGTCACAGATCTGGTCATGGGTTTGGCTGGGATTCGCTTGCCACCGGACAGGTCTCAGGCACTGGGTTCTGCTCTCAGCACGGCACTCTGGTCTGCGCGGCCTCTTGGACTGGATCTGACGGGTTGGTTCTGGGAACAGCTCTGCTCTATGGGTCTGGATCTTGGTTCTAGCACGAGGTTCTTAGCTAGAATAGCAAAACAGCTCAGCCAGGCTGTTGGATTTTGTGGTGCCCCTTGGAAGTTTAGGGGTTAGAATCAGGTTGCTTAAGATTCTGAAGGCCAGCTGAGAAGAGTACAGCTTTTGGGATTGGGCCCTTCTGCTTCAAAATTCTAGAGTCTGTATTCTGGGTCTGGTTCTTAAGTCTGGAGCCTGGATCTTCCTGCAGGGTGCTTCACCAGTGGATCGGTTGATGAGTGAGAAAGTGTGTCTCTGGGTCCTCAACAGTCCCTATTTATCCATTTCCAAAGTGGGTGGGGAGGCTGATTATCTATGCCCAACCCTCGAAGGATCTGATAGGTCAGAGAATTTCCCCTCTCCTGATTTGAGACAGGAGCAGTGTGTCATATGTGTCAGAGTGACACTGTGTTTATGGCCCAAAGGAAATCCCTTTGCTTTTACTTAGGAAATCTATTTTCCCCAAAAAACATATTTCCAAGATGCATAAATTGTTCATAATACATAATTACATGACAGATTGCCTAAGGTACATTTCTGTCCAACTCTCATTTTCCTACGAGCTATGGTTAATAAATTACAACTTTTTTGCGCTTTTGGTGGGTTTCTCAATGTTAGTTCTGCACCAATTTTTATACATGCATGCACATCCCATCCGGGCACATTCCTGTAATTTTTCATGTTCCTAACATAAACACCATGGCTACAATATGAATAATTTCTAGGGTTCAGTCTCAGAACATCGCACAGATTCCAGCTTAGTCTTAAACTGTGAGTGAATTTTCCATTTTAACAATCTCTAAATTTCATATTTTTGTCAGTTCAGTACACTTTGCTATAAGCATTTTTATAAAACATACATTAACTTCCACTTCAATCCACATTTTCAGTCTGGCCCGCCTCCAAAGCTGGGTTGAGTCAGAGGGTCACATGGCTTGCCTTCCTGCTAGAGCAGTTGTGGTCATTCACACCCGAATTAGCATTTTCTGTTCAGTTCAAGGAACCCATTGTTTCTTGCTCAGGGCAGCAGAGGAAATCTCCTCCCCTTCTGATTAACATGCCAATGCGAAATGCTCTCCTTTTGGTGGGAAGGAACCTGGTGTGAGAAGAAGGCCTCTTGGAAGTTTTAACTGAATCAGGTTACCTTCTGGTCAATTGTAACATAGTTCCTTGTGAAAAAAATACATTTATAAATTTAAAATAAGCAAACCCATCTTTACTTCCAGTCCCTTTTCAACATGAAAATCAATGTGTGGCACTCTTATATGGCATTTTGATGGAAATCTCTTCTTTGGCATAGTTTGAGTTCAATGTTCAACTTTACACATGATGGGTTTTAAATCGCCGGCTTCTGACAGTGGTGAGCAATGGTACTACACCCATTTTTGACAGATTTCTTTCAGCAAGCAATCTTCAATGTAAATTTTCCTCTGATAAGTGTACTTCTGTGGACATTGTATTTATGTGGATTCTTGGAGTAGAATGATGTTCAACACCCCACAAGGAGGTTGGGGTCTTTTGGGTGGTTTGTGAGCCATGATTTTTGCAAATTTGACAACCAATAAAAACGGATTTTTAAAACAGCTCTGTGTTTCTCTTGCAATGATTTTGCTCTGTGGGTAGCCAAGTGATGGGTTTTGGCAGTGGTCTCCTGTATTACCACTGACATAGGCAAAAGTGTATGGAGGCCTATTTTTCAGATTTTTACTGCGACTTTCTGGTGATTTTTAGCGAGCAGCATGCTTTCCGGCGGCCACTATGATGTTTCTGCTGAAAGCAATGCACAGTAATGTTGCAGGGCTTGGACTAGTGGGTTGAGACATCCCACAATTGAGAGAGCCTCGGATTCCTCCACCCGATATAAACGGGGCGCAAGGAGGAATAGTAGCTTGTTGTGTTTTATTGGTGTTTTTATTGTGGAGGTGTGGACCAAGGAGGGGTTCGGAGGTTGTGTAAAGCATCTTTGTGAAATGAAAGTAAGTTGTGAATGGTATGAGGGTGTGTGGATTGTAGTGGGGTGAGGAGATTGGGGTGTGTGGGTGAGGGTGACAAGTGGGGAGAGTGGAGGAAATTAAATGAGAAAGGTGTGGGGCATGGGTTTTAAGGCACCACAGTATCGGGCCCTGGGTCCACTGAGCATGTTTTATACGGTTACATGTGGTTTCATTGAATTAAAATGAAATGTAAACAAATAAAAAACAACTAATACCAAAATAACTCATTTCTTTTTTGTTGTTTTTGGGGGTTCCCCCCAAAGCTCCCCTTTATTTTTTAGTAATACTTTTCCCCCACCAACAAAACCACTATTCACAATCCAAACCCCATTTTTGTTTTTTTCCCAAAATTAGTTGTTTTGGTATTCGTTTTTTCCATCGTAATTTCAGTAGTTGGTTGCTATTCGATATAATCAATGCATACTGTTTTATACATGTGGGGACCATTAAAATGGTGCCGTAGACTCCCCTTGAGTATATGTGTTCGGCCTCCCCTTTATAGCGGGAAAAAATTATGAAATATCATAGAGAGTGGGTGGCTGAGATGAGAGGGGGGAGGTATAAACCACGGCCAGAACAAGGAACAAATGACAAGGAGGTTTTGGGTCACATGTATAAGTTCCTGGTGGCCAAATACATGGGGAAAAAATGGAACATAATGGGGGTCCTAGAACTATGGAAGATGGTGGGGCACTTGGAGGATGACCCCCAGCGGCATCTGCGCCCATTGTTCCAAATACCCAGGGGAACCCTGCCTGATCGAACACAGTATCCGTAGTACAGTCTCCCCCAGCTCGGTGTTACCCCACACATACAGCAACAGGTTACGCAAATCCCACGTATGTCCCACTGCCCACCACAGCTCCTCCTCCTCCTTTGATGGCGGCCCAGTATGAGAATATACCAAACACCATAGCATCCGCAGCCACTCGAGCTCAAGCATGTAGGGAATTGGAGCGAAGGCCGCAAAAGGAGTTAGAAGAAGCATTAAAAAAACAGAAGAAGGGTTAGCAAGGTTGAAGTTGGACCGAGGAGATGGGCAAAGAGCCCCAGTTGTGACGGATGAACGGAGAGTGGGGAACATTTTAGTCAGAATTGATAGCACAGCAATAAGGGATGTGCATGTGGAAACAGAAGGTGGTGGGAAGTATTGTGAGGGGCAGTGGAGAGGGAGACAGCAAGCCGGTAGTTTAGATTACAGATCGGTCAGGTCCCATGTTAACATGGCTGCAGTAGCAGAGGAGGAAGGGTGGGATACAGAAGACTAGCAGGAGGAGGATGACACTCTGCCCGTGATTTCGCCATGGGTGGAGAGATTATGGGGGCTGGGGTTGAGAGCTTGCTAAGGACGCATGGGGGAAATGGGGGAAAGAAGGCGAAAACAGGTGCGGGCACAGTTTATGTTACACAATGGCCCTGGGTGGGAACAATATAGCCATTGGCCCCACATGGACAGGAACATTTTTATCAAGGCGCTACTCTCTCTTACTGGGGGTGTGGGCAAATGGATGCATGAGTTCGAGAAGCAGACAGCAGGTATTACTCTTGCCATGGGCGACACGCCGAGCTTGTTTGCCTCTGTATTGGGAGACCAGGCAGATGACATTTGGACCAAGGCAGGTTATCCTGGAGTGCGTATAGGAGATGACAGCGATGATGGGCCCACTTCAATGACTGTAGGGCCTGTGTAGGGGGGTGCAGCAGGGCATACCTGACACACCAGATATGCAATCTATAATGGCGCGAACTATGAAAGATGAGGACCCGGCACAGTATATATTGCAGATGCAAGAAATGTTGAGGGCAGAGACTTGGAATAGCTGCATAGCACTTTTCTACTATACAGTAAAGGAAGCCCTTCCCAAGGAAGTGCAGAAAGCACTAGATAAGGTGGTAGGGATTGAAACTAAAGGGAGGGTGGAAATACAGTCCATCATTGTACACCATTGTAAGAGGCTCAGACAGAAGGTAAAGGAAACAGCGGAAGCAAAAGAAAAAGAGGAAGCAAACTAGTACAAGTACAAAAGAAGATGGTGAAGTAGACAGTAGAGGGGGCGGTAGCAACTGCCCCACAAGGAGGGCAGATGGAGCAAAGGGTGGTACCGGGAGAAGTATGAGCAGCCCCAGTGTGAGGAGCAGGGTAGGATTGGTACATTGGGTATCAGAGACTATATCAGTGGGGACAGTATCAGGGGGGACCCAAGGGAGGGTACCCTAGAGCGGGGGGATTCACAGGATTTCGGGGGGGCACAGGAGGATTTGTAGGGATGGGTCCAAGGGGTGGGAGCAGGGGGCAATGTTGGACTTGTGGGAGGATTGGCCACTTCTCATGGGAGTGTAGGAGCAGACAAGTGGTGGGATATAATCCACAAATGGCCTCATATGCACCAGGCGTACCGGACCCATACCCACAACCGTATGACGCAGCACCCCCAAATGTCCCTTCTGATGCCACGCCACCTATGGCCCATCCTGCAACCCTGCCTCAGTTCCCGCAGATGCCTACCTCCGCACCTATCAGCACACCAGCTTATGCGATACTTCCACTGTAGAACAGGTCCCCCAAGTGCCTAACAACGATGTAATACCTCATGGGACGGTTACAAACTATCAAGGGGCCAGCATGGTGGGGGGAATGCCTTCATCATCCCAGGAACAAACACCTATCCAAATTAGGACAGCCCACAGCGAGCCTTAGAGTGGCCAGTTCTGTCAGTCTCTGCCAACCCAGAAGAGGAATCATTGGTTGGCATGGAGATAGACAATAATGTTTTTATGGTTGGCACTGGAGCAACCAAGTCAAGCATTAAGGCAGTGTATTTCCCCCCCCCCCCAATAGGTGAGGTAATGGACATGCAAAGGTTCTCTTGGGGCAATACAATTGGTTCCATTTACAGAAAAATTACACATTAAGGTAGGTGACAGGGAAGTGCGAGCCCCATTATTGTTTTCAATGGCCTCCCCTGTACATTTTTTGGGAACGGATGTGCTAAGCAAATTGAACATGACAATCTCATTCATGGAGGAAGGGGTAGTGTCTTCGGCCCCAGGTATATGTTATGTAAGGGCAATGGTCATTGTGCATTGTGATGAATCCAGTGGAGTGATCACGGATTCCCCGGTGGGAATTTCCTCCCATGTGGCCAGGGGAAGGCAGCCGCTATCTGATCCTGACCCTGGGGGTGGCTTTATGAAGGAGGATTGTATGGGAGGAGACAACTACCGGGAAGATCTTATGACTTCATTAGATGAAGCAAAGTATCCCCCCCTTTCCAGTGAGGAAAACTCTCTGACCCCCCCCAACACCTTAATTGTCTAACGGTTCCCCCTTGTAGAGGAAATCAATAAACCTTTTCTTTGCAATATTCTAGTCCAGCCCCCACCTTTGGCCCAAATACCCACAATTCACACATATCTCATTCTGTTTCTCATATCCCTTATTTTAAAAACCCAAAACACTTAGAGAGTTAAAATCCAAATGACATCCATGGACTCCAACTCCCATAACTCCCATAATCACTCAGGTACTGAGATGAGGAGGAGGATGAGAGAGTTTGCGAAAAGTGACTGGTGCTTGAAGTACAACATGCAGGCTAATTGTTTTTCAAAGCCTACAGAGCGTGGGACATATAAACATGGTGACTGCACTAACAAGTCGCTAAGTGCAGGAGCAGACAGTGAACTTCAGGCCGAGGCTCGTGAACATGAGGCACACAGAGAAGGCTACCGGTACAGTAGGAAAGACGCATAGATTCACAGGAAAAGCCATAGAGACCCGGGGAGCTGTGCAGAAGCACTCGGTTGTTGGGCCGCTCATGGGAGCAGTGTTCGTCAGTCCAGGCCAAGAGAGGAAGCCAACGTGTGACCATGGAGCTGCACAGAACGCTGGATAGAGATATACTGACTCCAGAGTGGAAAGTGAATGAAGCAGCTATACCACAAAGGCACAGGCAGAATCGGAGATGCTAGAAAAGACAGGCGAGTCTTCCCAAAGTAGCTGGGGACCCTGGGGTGTACTGACAAGTGCGCCAGCAAGTTTTTGATAAATATGAGATTACTAATGCTGAATAGAGCAGAAGAAGGCTGTTTGAATATAATCAAAGTATAAATTCAACACCCAGAAGAATGTTTGAATGCAGACAAGACACAGTACAAAGACAAACCCCAATCCAGTACAGATGCATGAGATGCCAGTGTAGGGGAGAAGTTTGTTACAATAGGCAAATATACCAAGTTCCTCACATAACCAAGGAATCCAGGAAGAGAAGTCCTGGCAGGCGAGTACACCAAGCAGTTGAAGTTATGTAATGATTCCTGGCAGGAAAGTATGGCAGGTGATTTGGAAAAAAAACTATAAAAGAAATCCTGGCAGGCGAGTACACCAGGTGGTTGAAATTGACAGAAGATTCCTGGCAGGGGAGTACACCAGGCAATCTACAGAGTTAAAAGAAATCCTGGCAGGCGAGTAGACCAGGTGGTTGAGATTGATTAAAGATTCCTGGCAGGGTAGTACACCAGGCAATCTGCAGAATTAAAGGAAATCTTACAGAAAGACTGTTGCAAAACTTGTGGTTTCAACAAGAACTTTGTGAGCCAGTTTAAGACACAAAGGAACTATTAAATTAAAGTGGAACTTGTGTCATCCTATTTAAGAAACCAGGGTAAGAGAACCATCCCCTGGATCCAAGGATCTCTACCTTTGAGAACATTTCTGTTGGAGTTATTATAACGTTTTGGTTTTGAACACTTTTGCTAACATCAAGAAAAAGACATTTCCTAACACCCCTTTGTTGTTTTGTTTTAGTGTGAGGGTCAGGATAGGACGTTTTTGCACACAAGGACGGCTTTTCAGTTACTGACTTCTTGACACAGACTGATCTTTAGTTTTGATTTTTAGTTAGGGAAATTCCTCTTATATTAGGGCCAGTTAGGCAGTTGCCCAACCACTTTTTAGTTTAATAACTGTCTTTGTTTGAAAATACATCTACCTTGTGTCCAGCTGTCATTTCTGACTCCTCACAGCATGCATTGGGAAAGTGAAGGAGCAACAGAGTGGTACAAGCGCACTCTGACATGTTTATTTATTACAGTGTTGCTCAATGCAGTGCCAGGTATGGCTAAGCAGCCGTGTAAGGTACCGTCTGAGATTTTGTTCAGACCAGCCCCCGGGGAGCTCGAAAGCCTGAGCAAGATGGGGGCTTGCTGTGAATGTCAGAGGTGATGTAGCCGAACATTGAAGTCTACGTCCAGCACAGGGAGCACTTGAAGGGGATAGTATGAGGATATGCATGCCTGAACATCCCCAGCATGGCAACACCCTGCCTGGACATACCCGCTGGAGCTGCTAGCCCCGAGACACAGATGCAGGCCCTGCAGCTTGACTGGGAAGCCATGACCGCATGGGCAAATGCTGTGGTACCGCTTCACATATGAATGCGGCCTGTCTGAGCATCGGACGGTGTGGCTGCACTGTAAGAGAGGCACAGTCTGGGCAGTCGCTGCTGTGGCTGAGTAAAGTGCTGCTGTAAGCAGTGGTTGGAGGCTGGCCCACGCTGGATAAGTAGGGCGCTGCAGGGATGGTGAGGAGCCGCGCCACCTTGCCCTAGAGCGGACTGCGATACGGGGGTTCCCATCCCTATGGAGCACATCTGGCCATGTTGGGAGCAGATGTGACCCCCTTCCTGGAGTGCTGAACTGCCAGCTGTGGGGCTGGAAGGGCAACAATACAGTCCTTTGAAGGCCTCGTACATATACGGGAGGGTTGCTTCTTAAACCAGCCTTGTCCGCCATTGCTGCAGTCACCACAGAAGGAAAATGTAGAGGTCAGAGTCACGGGCCACTGCTTGACAACAAGCGATGAGTACAGTGCTGTCTGATCCACATAGCCTCATTCAGCAGTGGCTCCCTGGATCTGTAAATACCTATTGCCAGGCAGATATCCCCACACCATGCTCGCAGACGCAGCGGCCCAGGAGGGCAGGGGCCCACCTCAAAGCACCTAACAAGTAACGTGGGAGCAAGGGCCCAGGGACGCTGGCTGTGGCCTACCACTAGGGATACCAACACTCCCAACATAGCTGTCCTGGTCTGACTCAGATCCCTGCTGGATGGAAAGACGTTTGGGATGCTGGTGGAGTCCCCAGGCTGAGCCCTGCAAAGCGTAACACGCTAAATGCCCAGTAAGAAGGCAGCAATCCTCTGAGGTGGCCCTGAGGCCCGAGGGCAGGACCTGGCTGACAAACAGTGGATAACTGGTGGCAGGCAGGCCGGAATAGCTGTATGTGCGCCTGGTGCGCAAAGTCTGTGTGAGCTGCCCTTGGACTGCTTGGTTGCCCATGGTGGCTGCCCCACCGCCAGGAGAGAGCTAGAGCAGGGCACAAGTCCTCTGAGGGGGGTATGCCAGGAGGGAGCAATGGAACGGACGGGGCAATGCTGAAAAATACCTGGTGCGGTTGGCATCCCTTGAGTGGGGGTAAGCCTCATGGGACCCATAGAGAGGAGCGGGTCATGTCCAAGCAGAAACCACCTTGACGAAATGTCAGCAACAAAGGGCAATAGGGAGGCACGCGGTCTATCACCACTACCACACAGCCCAATTCCAAGCTATATTAGCAGAAATGAAGATGCTGAACCAGTAGTCTCAGGAAACTAACCTGGCGGTGCAGGATGTGGCGAAATAACTTGAAGACAATGAACAGTTGCTTAAATGCTTAGGCAGAGAGAGAACTACGGACAACAAGCAGCGGATCAGTGCAGTTGAGGACGACCACAGAGACATGGCCCAGAAATTGGATGCTGCCATCTGGCAGATACAGTGCCTGGGAGCAAAATTGGACAATCAAGAAAATTGCTCCCGCCGTAGGAATGTCCACTTGGTCGGCCTGCTGGAGGGCATGCTCGATCCGGCAGTCAGAGCTCCATCTTAGCAACCCCAGGGAAGTGCTGATTGAACGTGACCCTAGGGCACCGAATCCAAAACCACCCAAAGGCTCCCACCCCATGTTATTACCATCCGTTTTCTAAATTACCACCATAAACTGGCTGCTCTTAAAGCCTATCACAGCATGGCCCCATCCGGCTGGGTGGAGCGCAGATTGAGCTGTTCAATGACTTTTCACTGGAGGTTTCTAGGCACTGCAGGGAATTACACCCGGTCTGAAAAGCTTTGAAGAGCTCAACCCATCACTACTATTTGAAGTTCCCAGCGGTCTCGTGCTATCAGTTGGGCGAGAAGTGGCACTCGTTCGACTCTCCAGCCGAGGCCTGGTGATTCCTGAGCTGGCATGACATTTTGAGTCCAGATGCTATTCCCAACCTAGACTCACAAGCCACCCCTTCTAAAGAACACAACATTGAGCGCAGCAATGCCGACCAGAGCTCGAGGTGGCAGAAGAAGAAGGGTAGGTGACCTGGGGGCTGCCGACATCGTTACAGGGTGGTTTGCTGAACAAGGTGCCTGGTTGAGGGGGTGGGCAAGGCCGTGCTCTCGCTTGAGGGTGGAGTGGCACAAACTCTATAAACTCTATAATGGATGCCACAATGGCTGCTGATGGGGTGGTTATGTACATTTATGATTCCAAGCACCATTGTGCTTTTTGTTCGGAGCTGCTGGGGCAGAAACTGTGCTTGTACTCTTTGATCTATATGCTCCTGAGCCATTCGGGCTCGTCGTGCCCCTCCGTTGTTGTGTCTGAGTGCAACGGTTTTGTAGCTGTCAATAATCACAATTGTTTGCAGATTGTGTGCGAGACCTGGGGAGTCTCGCCCATTGGTTCTGCATTGGCTGTTAATTCTTATTGGGTTCCTCCCTTGAGGGCTTAATGTTTGACTGTTTTTTCCAGTTTTATATTGTTATGCTGGGAGGGCGGTGTCTCTGGGTTTACGGGTCTCTGACATGAGTACGATTTGGCTTATATCCCTGAACATTCAGGGCCTGGTGACCCGATTAAGCACCAGAGAATGTTAAATTTGCTGCGGGACGAGGGGGGGGTATAGCCTTCCTACAGGAAATCCACCTAGACGTGATTTAGACAGGGAAGCTGGTGCAAGGCTGGGTGGGGCAGGCATTTCACGCACCCTTTTCACGCAAACATGGGATGTTCATTTGCCTCCATAAAGGGCTGCCCTTTACCCAGACATCGACTCTATCTGACCCAGATGGGCACAATATGTTGGTAAGGGGGCGACTTAATGTGTCACTCTGCTGAATATCTATGGCCCAACTGACGATAACGAGGGCTTTTTCGCCCATATGTTCACTCAAAGTGCCCTCTACATGGGACCACTGACATTTGTGTGGGTGGGGGACTTAAGCATAACCTTGGCTCCTGAGGCTGACAGTCAGTTTCCGCACTCGCCTTGCGCGAGTGCCCCCAGAAAGACTAAGGCCCTTCTGAGTGTGATTGAGGCGCTCTCTCTGCGGGACGTTTGGAGGGAGATACATCCACAGCGGCGGGACTATACTTTATATTCGAACCACCATGGAAGCTACACCCGTCTCAATTATTGCCTACTGGCCTCGCCCATGCTGTCCATGGTGAACCAATGTAGGATCCGGCCCATCACCATTTCGGAGCATGGCCCGGTGGTGCTCAAATTGCGTTCCCGGCGGACAGGCTCCAGTCCCCACCATGGAGGTTGAACCTCGCTACCCTGCAGTACCTGGATTTCGTTTTCCATTTAGAGCTGCACATAGATTGCTTTTGGGAGGAGAACTTGACGGAGGGTTACACAGTGGTCAGATGCTAGGACGCATTTAAAGCTTCTTTTTGGGGGCAATGCATTGCCAAGTGGGCTTTTAAATTGAAAGGGTGGCAGCAGCGTGAGAAACAGCTCAAGAATTACCTTCAACGATTAGAGCGAGCTCATAAGTCCACATTGATCGCCCTCTGCAGGGTAAAATCAAGGCCTGCAGAAGGGAACGCACAGACTGCATTACGCGTTGCACACAGAAGTTCTTTGCTAAATGTGCCAAGTCCTTCTTCGAAAATAACAATCGTCCCATATGACCTATGGTGGTCCTTTTAAAGGGTCGCCAGATAGCACAACTCATTGATGCGGTTAAATCCAAGTCTGGTTCGCTCCTCACCGATGTTTAAGCGATCTATGAGCGATTTGTGGAGTTTCTATCAAGAGTTGTATGCAGAGCTGGCGCTGTTGGAAATGGGTGCAGATCTGGCCTTCCTCGAGAACCTTGGTTTACCCGTTATATCCAGGGAGGACCTGGAGCTGCTGAATGCCCCTATTGAGGAGGGGGGAGGTGGTGGCTGCAGGAGCGGGTCTGGCGAGAGGCAAGGCTACCAGCCCAGACGGCCTACCAACCAACCTATATAAAGACCTGGTAGATAAACTGGCTCCCAAATTGACCACATTGTTTAATGAGGCTAGGACTGCAGACACCCTGAAGGACTCGCTCTTAGAGGCCAACATCATTGTCTTCCCCAAGCCAGGTAAGGATCCCACTGAGTGTAGTGCCCATAGGCCAACATCCCTTATTAATACATACGCTAACATTTTAGCCAAATGTTTAGCGTGCTGCCTGTATCATTGTTAGGAAAGATTTCTCTTTACTGCACCTTTCCTTCCATCTTTATGGAACCCCCAAACTTGGTGCTTTTATTTTTGAATCTGACCTGTCCTTTTTACAGTGCAGTGAAGCCTTAAGCTACACTGCCCTGGCTTTTGCTCATTTGTCATGGGGAAACTGACATGTCCTTCAGGCTGTCATTACTGGGAAACATTGTTTTCCTTAGTCGTGTTACTGTGTTACTACTTTTGGTTACTTTTGTATCACTCGTGGTAACTTTTTATCATTATACAATGCAGTTTACACTGCAGTACAATGGAGTACATTTTTGCTTTGCCCTAGACTAACACTGAGCGGATTTTGTGGTTACTCTAGCTAAAAGGATAAGCTGTTGGCCACATTGGGGGTCATTACGACCCAGGCGCTAATTGCGCCAACTTTACCACCATGGTGTAAACTACGTTTACACCATGGTGGATGGCGGATTTACCGCCCCATTCCAAGGTGAGTGGGGCGGTAAATCCCCATTTCCCATTTTCCCTTCCCCATTCCCATTTTTGCCCCATAGGGCATAATGGGAGTGGGGAAGGCGCTAATTATGCCACCGTAAATTACGGTGGCGTAATTAGCATCATGGCAGGTTAGCGCCATGGATTTTAACGGCTGCTAAGAGCAGCCGTTAAAATCAGAATAGGCGTTAAGGGTTAACGACGGCGTTAACCCTTAACGCCTGGGTCGTAATGAGGCCCATTGACTTTTCCAACTTTTGGGGAATTTCGTTTTAGCCTTACTGCGTTTACCACGTTTGGCTACTAACTGCGGCTACTGGTCAAACATGGGCGTGCCACGAGATCTTTTGCGTGCACTTTTGCCATCTTATTCTTTAGCCTTCTTTCGGGCATGGGAGGCCTGGAAAATCCTTATGAGGACTTCCAGTGCCCAGGAAAGCAGAAGCTTTTGGCGGGCTACTCGAGGGCTATGTGTGCCGGCTGGCAAGTTGTGGGCTGGGACTGTCTGGTCCCAATCCACAAACTGGTTTCAGTGTGTCTGAGTGATATGCATTAATGTTTCCGCCAGTGGTCCTGATTGGACCACTGCTGGGGTGTATGTGTGTGTGGGCTAGTCCTGCTATTGGCTAGTGAGGGCAGCAGCTCTTACCTGGCTTTTAGGATAAGAAGAAGACCCCTGCACCCATTCTTCAGAGATCCTGGAGAAACCTGAAGAGCCAAGTATCCTGTCCAGCTGTGAGACCTGCGCGGAAACCTGAGACCTGACTGAAGGAGGCCTGGCAACCAACTTTTGCTGCTGTCCTGGAGGATCCCTGTCTTGCTTGTGATCTTTAGCAGTCCTGCAATCGAGGGGACCCGAGATGAGGGAAAGTCTGACCGTGGTTGCTGAGTCCTTTTGCATTGCTGTGCTGCGGTGACCAACGTCCAAAATCACTTACCTGACTCGAGTCTAGTCTTGAGAGGTGTCCTGCATCGCGTTTTGTTGCATTCTTCAATCAAGAGTCCTTGCAACAGTGAAAGACACCAACTGGAGATCAGCTCAAACCTGCAACCCCAAGGAATCAAGGACTGCGACTGTTGGTGGGAAAAGCAACCTCTGACCCTCTTCCTTTGTCCTGCCAAGTCTGGGGAAGAATCGGAGTACAGGGGGTAAGTTACAGGGCTTCTGACCTACCCCTATACTCCCATTATAAGTCAATGGGTTTATAATGAACCTTAATTCTGGAATTATTGACTTTGCCATTGCTTGCTTGCGCAAAAAGACATATGACTGTTGGGGCTACTTTTGGGCATTAGTCTAAATTGTATTCTACTCATAAGAACCCTTCACTGGACCCCAGAGACCCTACCTGCATTTTATCCTGCCCCAAAACTTCTGTGGAAGCTTTACCTGAACTATTGAGCAAAAGGCCGCAGACAATTTAGGGCTGGACAATTTTAGTTAAGGATCATCTCTGTGGACCTTAAGCGCATAATACTAATCTAACGTTTCTGATATGTATTATGTCCTATAATAAGGTGAATGTATATATGCCTATAGTTTAATAATCTTAGGAGATAAGTCTACCTGCTAGTAGTCATTTTTCATAGTGTTTTGTCCATAACTGTATTTTTATACATCCTTTCT
This sequence comes from Ambystoma mexicanum, assembly GCF_040938575.1. NCBI lineage: Eukaryota > Metazoa > Chordata > Amphibia > Caudata > Ambystomatidae > Ambystoma > Ambystoma mexicanum. The sequence continues at coordinate 454,603,072 of NC_090924.1, read as the reverse complement.
AAGTGTAATCTGTGATTCCCATTGTGTGACCTCATTGTGGACCCCTTACAAGCTCACCACCTCTGCAGAACTTAGCAAAGACCGTCTGTCACTGCTACCCAAAATGGTTTGGCTACAGCTCCCCATAGTTGTCCCTGTCACAATATAGGTTGGCCTTCTGTACATCTGTCCACCAGGCCAGAGTATAGAAAATCAGTCCTAACAATCATGTTCTCCAAAAGCTGGTCCATTCAGACCAGACCAGCTTTATTCATGCCAAAAAGGCGTTCACTAAGGTCAGGTGGAACTATATGTTCACAGTTTTGCTGACATTTGGCATTGAGGGATATTTCTTGGACATGGTGGGGCTCCTATATTGTCACCAACAGGCTTCCGTTGTCACGAACGGGTTCACCTCAGTTCTGTTTTGATTATATACGGGCAAGAGGCAGGGCTGTTCCCTGTCTCCAGTCCTCTACGCCCAGGCTATAGAACCTCTGGTAGCCAGGATCCGGCAGGACAGGACACTGTACTGAAGGGTATAACAAGAGCCAGGGTCGGACTTTGCAATTCCCTATACGCGGACAATATCCTGCTATATGTGGCAGAATGGCGAGCTAATCTACCCCGCATCCAGGCCATTCTGAACGCCTTTGGCCCAATTGCTGACTATAAAGTCAACTATGAAAAATCAGAGATTCTACTACTGCAGCGAGATATTCTGTGGGACCTAGGGTGGCTCTGGTCAGGTTGCATGCCGCCAAACAAGATGAGGCATGGCCCTCCCATCGTAGCAGTCCCACTTCCTGGTGGCACAAGTGTGTTGAGTCAACCGATGGTTGGTCCCATCCGAAGCCACCAGCTGGTACAGAACGGAGCTAGCGCTCCTACTGCCCCTCTCTACGCAGGAGGCTGTACACTCCTTTCAAAACACATTGAGCTGCACCCCATTTTGGGAGCGTCTCTGCGAAGTTGGGCACAGCTGCTGAGGAAGGTATGGGTAGACCATAATTCGATACCACCCTGTTTTATCCTTGGGGCGTTGCTTATGACTAACCCGAAGAGCAGAGAGGGATGGAAGAGGTGTGAACTCTGGCGACAAGTGTGCATAATGGATCTGTTTGAGGAGGCAGTCCCACCGCCCTTTGCTGAGGTCAGGACAAGGCTTGGGCTGGGGCAAACCAAGTGACTGGAGCACAGCGCTGTGATCTCGATTATCCAATCTCAGATGACAACAGTCGGGTTCTCCCGCAGCCCAACATCCTGCGAATTGGGGCTCGAAGCTGATAAATTAGAATTTCCTACGCTAAAGGCCTTGTACCTGCTTAGTATCCCAAACAATGTGGGAGGAATACGATTTTGGCTCAGCAGTGGGCCGCTGAACTGGAAGTCCAGCTGGACTGTGGGGACATATACAACTTTTTCTCCCGGGTAACAGAAATCTCATTTAGTATGGGGAATAGAGAAAATCCAGTATAAAATTGTCCAAAGATACGATTATACGCCATTGAAACCGGGCAGCGATTAAGTTACTTACATCAGTGGATTGTTGGTGGGGCTGTGGGCAGTGAGGGACACTGGGCGACCTGTTCTGTGCTTGCCCTATGATTCAGAGGTTTTGGGGCTCAATACGGGATGCAGTGTGTGGAATCCTAGGGCTGTTGGCTAGCCTAGAGCCAGGGGCCATGAGGTTTGGGGTTGGGATAGAAGATTGGCATGACGACAATGTTACCTGGCTTCTGCACCCAATGCTGTTATTTTACCTGCTTCTGCACACAATGCTGTTATTAAGTGGAAATACCTAGAGGGGCCGACTCTGAGTGTTTGGTAAGGGGATGTTTTGGGCTTGTGTAGGCATGAAAGGCAGGCTCTGGTGAACCGGTGTGGAATGGAGAGGTCACAGCAACTCTGGGAGCTATATGATCAATACATTTGAATGCTATGTGGACATGCTCGGTTCAGTGCCCTTGGGTGGTGCAACGGGGCCAATTGGGCTGTGGGGTGGGAGGGGTGGACAGGGTGGTGGGGACCCTTCAATGGGGGTGTTGGTATTGTTAATGCTTTACTTTATCCCTCACCAGGATGTTTGGGGATTTGGTTACCTTCCCTTCGGAGTGCAATCAGTGCAGTGTATTACATACATGTGATCACCCTTTTGTTCCCTTTTTCTTTGTTTAAATCTTCCACATGTGAATCTCCTGACCTAGACTATGCTCCCTCGATATGGCGTTGGTTGTTATTCTGTTTTTTCTTTCTGTGTTTGTATGGCTCATTTTTCTCTTAATAAAAAGGTTTAACCAGTGCAGCGCCAAGACCATGATGCAGGGACGATTATCACACTGGATCTGGAAGGGGTGGTGGTTTCCAAAAAACAAAATAGTGGTGATAGGGATATTGGAGGGAGGAGAATGGTGCACTGTCCTATGCATCAACCCAGCCCAGACATTGAGGGGGGTATCAGACAGGCAACTGTTAGAGGACATGGATAATGAGGGCGAGATGATATTTGAAGTGTGTATCCCATGTGAAATAATGATTCAGTACTGAAATGTTCCTTGTCCAATGACATTAACAGAAAGTGTCCCACAGTTTGCTGAAGGTGACTTAACACAGGTGCCAGATGGGTTGTGGACAAGTAATCACCACGGTGTAGGCCTTTTGAAGAGTGTAGCCACAATACACATCACCCTCAAACCAGAAGCAATCCTACCCCGAGTAAAACATTACCTATTGTCTCAGGAGGCAGACAAAGGAATATACAACACCATTACATTACTGCTACACAAGTGCATTATAGCACCATAGGAGTCCGCCTGCAATTTGGCTTTATACCCCATCAAGAAAGCAAAGGGATTGAGTTGGAAGATGATTCAGGCTTAACACCCCCTAAACAGTATAGTGCAGGATATGTTCCCTGTTGTACCGAACCCAGCAACAATACTTTGTTATATACGCACCACTGCGACTCACTTTACTGTCATTGACCTGAAGAATGCATTTTCTCTATTCCGTTATATCCCAATTCCATATACCTCACTGATACAAACTGATTCTACATGGACTAAAAGAGGCCCAAAAAAACAAAAAGCACCATAACTTGGACAAGAGAGATGCTCATAAGCGTTCAATAGCTTAAACACGTTATCAGCACAGCCCCTGTTCTAGCGGCCCATGACTACACACAAGAATTACATTTGTTCTCCCACTCAGATGGACAAATGATGATAGCAGTGTTGACGCAGGAAAGCACAATGGGCCACAAGCCCTTGCCCTACTACAGTGGCATGCTGGACTCAGAAATGCTGGGCCAGTTCCTATGTGAGTAAGCTCTGGCAGCAGCAGCCTTCACCGTTGAAAAATCTGCCACCAATACGATAAGGTGTTCAGTTACCCAATATGTTGAGCATGCAGTATTTGCAATCATTGAGAGGTCAAAAGCCACACTGACAACACAGACAGCAGCTGCGTACAAGATCATTTTATCCAGTCCCTCCATCCATATTGTGAGGTTCAAGATGTTAAACCCAGCAACATTTATCACTGAAGCACTCACTGATGGAGACAACACACATGACAGTTTTATCTATCAAGGCGCTGATGACAACATACCTAAGGCAAGGAACTATGCGCTCTATGATGGGGAAGTATTCTTCGTTGATGGTTCAGCGGCCATTGATCAGGAAGCGAAGCGGGTAAGAGGCACGCATGGGCAGCAGTGTTCCGCCTAGTGATTGGGGAATATGAGGTCCTAGTGCAGAAAAGATTGACAATGCACTATTCTGCCAAAGCTGCAGAACTGATTTCCCTGATTGAGGCACTAGAGGCATCCCACGGGTGCCGAGTGACAATATACTGTGATGAATCAGAGATGATTATCCCAAAAGTCCTAACCTGGACCCCTTCTCATGTGTCCAGAGAAAGGCAGCTGCTACCTGACGGTGACCCTGGGGGTGGTAATCTGTAGGAGGATCATATGGGAGGAGACTCAGTTCAGGAGGAATGGGAGAACCCTCTGAGTAATTTCTCTATTGATCATACAGTCTTAATGGCTTATTGTAAAGTTGAGGATTCTGATGTTAAAACAGATAAGAACATTATGGACTTCAAGTCCCATAATGCTCTTAGTACTGAGGCGAGGAAGAGGGATCCAGAGTTGCTGAACTGTAGTGAGCGGTCTAGTGGTTGTATTGACCCACACCTGAGAAGGAGCTTTAAACATTTATTTTTTATTATGGTTTTATTTTTTTTAATAATATGTTATTGATTTGGTTGAAATTACAACCTTTCAACAGTTACATTACACAAATGGTTTACATTTCAATGAGAATATTAAAAAAAATCATCAAATGGTAAAATTAAGTACAAATCACACAGATTATTAGAAGATACATTGCATACATGTGAATTCATACCACCGACGTGGTGGTATGGGGACTTACCGGTCCAGTCCGTCCTTTGCGGGACCGGTAAGTCCCCATTGGAAATGCCATTCCCCATTCCCATTTGAGCTAACACAGGGCTCAATGGGAAGATGGCAATAACAGTACCGCAAATTGTGGTACCGTTATTGACCCCGGTATCCCTTTGCGGGCCCCGTACTTAACGCCTGGTAAAACCAGGCGTTAAGGGAGGGACCCGCAAAGCGACCTCATAGTAGGGCGCAAAGGGATTACCGGCACCGGTGTCATTACCGGTGCCCGGTATCCCTTTGCGCCCAGCTTGTAATGAGGGCCCAAGTGTTTCTATTTCGTTAGATTGATGACAAAATCTACAAACATTCAATATCATTAAGGTTTTTGATCGGATGGCTATAATTTTGTTAGCTGGCCATAACATAAATCTCAATCTCATGAAATTACTACGCTATTTACGATCGGGAATTTCTGCAAATAAACGGGTATGTGAATGAGGCGGTTTAATTTGAAAGTCGCCTTTTTTGAAAAGTTTATATTGGGAACATTCATCCCAGGTAGCTCCCCAGTCATAGTACCAAAGTTTTCGTTTAGCTCAATCAGGAATATGAATCAACAGATGCATATCAATATTAACTTTATCCATTATAGTGGTTCAAAATTATCTCCAAGAGATGAAGGAATTATCACTTAAGTCATCCAAACTTAGGGCAAGAAATGGCAGAAGACTTGTGTAGTGTGAATGATTTATTATACACTTTCTATAAAGAGAAAGAGTTTGCCAGGTTACAATCATTCTTAAGGACATTAACCCCAGTTCAAAACAAATTATTTCAACTGGGAAGCTCTTTGGAAGAGGAGAATTTCTTCCAATAAAGCCCCTCTAAGAAATCCCAGTTTGGTTGGTATTCAGGAAATGTGGCTTGAGCTCCATAGGTGACAATTGGTACTGCTTTTTGTTTATAGAATGTTATTACTGGAATACAAGGAAATGTTCCATATTTATGGTTAAGGATTGTAGCCTGGGCTGCCATGGTCTCCATCTTCTGTTTGATTTCCAGTTTATATGGACAATTGTGCTTTTTGGAATTCATATTCTGACCTTAGTATTTGTATTGTTTTACAATGTGACGTTTATGGCTACTTATTGTCCATTGAAACTGATTTCTCGCTATAGATTTAGATGGAGAAAATATAAGAATGTTAGATTTTCCTATATTAATGGTCAATGAGTTAGTTAGTGCATATTGTTTTAAATCACATAGCTTTCTCTGGAGTCCAATTGGGGTCTTGTCTAGCAAGACTAAATCATTTGCATAAAGCAAACAAGATATACAAGTCTTTCCTATTTTCGAAGAGAAAGAACGAGTGGCATCCAAGTAAGTATCCAGAACGTTGATAAAAAATGTAAAAAGAACAGCCGATAAAATACAACCTTGTTTAAGGCCTCAAAATATAGGAATACGTTGAGATAAAAGACCCTCGTGATTTAGTTTCACACAAATCGAAGTACCTGAGTAATATTGGAATAACAAATTAAGAAGAAATGGGGGGCAGCCTGCTTGGAAAAATGTATGCTATAGCAGGTCTCGCGGAACTGAATCAAATGCTTGTTTGAAATCTATAAAGGCTAGATATGCTGGCTGTCACGTTTGAATTACATGTTTCTTGGTAACTGAAAGAATTGATAAGTTATCATTTAAAGGCCTTTCAGGTGCAGGTCATAGAGGAGCAGCAGGAGGAAGCAGGAGTTTGAGCAGCCGCTTTGCTGACAGCGGGATGCCGTGCAGTGAACGTGGCAGAGGTCAGGATTCCAAGCCCATGCAGAGGACGGGCAACGGCAAGTGGTATTGTAGCCAGCTACCCCGTTGGAGACAGAAGCTCTCTACATCCTGTAATATGCTCTGGTGTGATTTCTTCACTGGGGAGCATTTGGAGGTGTGGAAGCTTCATTGACGGTCAGCACGAGCAGTGGCAGGCTGACCGCAGCTGTCAAACGCTGTGAGAGTCTCAACGAGTGAAGAAGCAGAACCGGTGAGTCAGAAGGAGACACCGGGATAGACTAGTGAGTTTGCCTACTGCAGGTGACCCTGGGGTGCTCCGAAGGAGACTGCCATGTAAGAACGGATATATTGAGTACCAACAATTTGAAATTAAGCAAACTGAGCGCAACTCTCCTAGTAAGAGATGTTAAATAGGGGAATGTTGTAACACGCATTGCCAAAGCCAAAAGGGGGCACTACTAAAGCAAAGTAAATACAACTTGCCAAAAGGGGAATATCCAATAAGGGACTATTGTAACCTGCATTGTCCAAGTCAAAGAGGGGCAACAGTAAAATCAAGGGACTACAAATTCCCTAAAGGGGACATTATAATCTCCATTGCCAAAGCCAAAGAAAGCCTGAAGTGACACCAAGGCAATTTGAGCATAATAGTCCCAGAACAAGATACCTTGAGGGAGGAAGTTGTAAACCACATTACCAACAACCAAAAGGTTGTGCAAGTGGAAATGAAAGACTGCAGGAGAAAAGCCCTCCTTGTAGAAAGGATAAAAGGGGAGAGAAGTGTAACCTGCATTGCCCATGAGAAATAGATCAATGTGAGAAGTATTGTCCTTTTGTACAGTATGGTTGTGAAAGAAGCTGTATGCCAATTGTGTTGAAAGTCAGGAGACTAAATCAAGAAGCAGTTGTTGATTCAACTTTCCCCATTGAGCATTTAAGTGTAGACAGTTTGGAATAAGCTTTACCACAGAGTACAAGCTGTAGCAGGAGTTTTATCCTGGCAGGCAAGTAAACCGGGGACAAATAGTAGTTAGTCCTGGCAGGCGAATGGACCAGGAAGATGATGATTGAAGTACTATACATGTGGTAGAAGGTTGTGGTGGAAAAAAGTGGCAATCCTACTACTGTGTTTTGATGAACTGTTGTATAACCATCCTGACTAAGGTGTTGATTATGAAGGAGAAATACAAAGTGATAAAAAGTGATTGGTCTTCAGAGAAAATAACATTTGTATTGACTTCTGACTTGATGTGTGAAGAGAATGTATTTTTGGTTTGCTAAGCAGAAGGTGGAAGAAACTTTAACAATTGTTTTTGAGTGTGAGCAAACCTTTTGGAACTAAGATAGTCACTTTGCCAAGTGAAGGACATATTGAATGAAAATAACTTATATTCTACCTGGAGCAGAACTTGGCTAGTGAAAAGAACTTTTCTAAAATTGAACTTTGGTTGGAACCATCCTGAATTGATCCAGAGGAAGGAGATCCAACCCTGGTCACAAGGATTCCTATTTATGACTTTTGTGTTTGAACTTATATGTTATTTTGTGAAGTTTAAACCACCAAATAATGTCTGTATGATTTTGTAGTATGTATTAGTTTGAGGGACAGAGACTTGAAGACATTAGGTCATGTTCCTTTAGCCTTAGTTTTTTAGGTAGGGACATCCTTGTTAGGCTAGGGAAAGACAGGCGTTCATCTCACCCATTATCATTTAATAAAATGGCAACTTGTGAGAAAACTCTACTTATGTGTCGGTCTGACATTTTTGACCCCCTCACAATACTCGGGCTCAGCATATGTCACCACCATCATGCATTCTGGACTATCACAGTGGAAGAGCTGGGGATTCCGAAGGGTTGATGGGTCCCCCGTGGAACATGCATCACTATTAGGCTGATATATGCTCTCTCACGGCCCAAACGTTTCGCTGTCATCAAGTGCACTGCCCACACTAACAATACAGATCAAAATTTCCTCGGGAACGAGGCAGCAGACGAAGCAGCTAAAATAGCAGTGTACCTCCCAGTGCCAGATATTGAGGCATACCCAGAAGTAGAGAGGGTACAAGTACAACTAGAGGTCCCACACACAGCAGTTCCAAATACCCAGATCACAGAATTGCAGGGACAAGCCCACCAAGAAGAGAAAGAGCTGTGGCAAATAGGGGGTGGCAGCAGTCCCCACTGGCCTAATATGGAGACAGGTCATCAAAGGTAAAGTAGTGATGCCCCAGGAGTTGGCCATGGTTGCAGCCCTGTAAGGACCATTACCTCTCGCCTCCCGAAATAGTGATGGGCAGGAGAATGCACACGCAACTTTCACCTATACATAGTGCATTTGTTGCTCACAGGGCTACCACAATTTTGGGAGGTGAATTTACGTGATACTTGCATCAGTTAACCAGGTGCATAACAGTTCTTTCTTGCCAGATAGTGCTAGGAACAGAAGAAGTAGATGACTGAATGGCACCCGTCCCTGCATGCTTGCCACCACTCTAGTTGTTCCCCGGTGATACAGTGCACATAACAAATGTTATCCGCTGCTGGAGCCAACCGAGATTTAATTGTTCATGCAATGTGGTTTATGCCACCCCATTTGCGGGGAAAGTAAAGGAGTTGTAGTATTGGGTGCACCTTTCGGATGTCCGGCAGGCTCCCCATACAGCGCCCCCTTTACCAGATTCCCAGTGCACTTCTGAATAAAGTTGCCAGTTCTTGTGATCCTGTAAAGTTGCAGCAAATGATGTGTTTTCCTGAGGGAGGCGCACATGGGAAGTGTGAGAAACCAAAGGGTGTCCCACCCGCTAGTAGTCGGGGACTTGTCATCCAGTTGGCCAGGACATGCTGATGGTGAGACGCGGTATTCCCCCTTTTTTTGTTCATCCACCCCATCCTATTTTTTACGATTTTCTGAAGTCTCAACCCCCAGCCCCCTCACTTTTACACAAACACTGGGCCAAGGAAAAGGGTGACTGATAGTAACCAGACTAACTCTCTTACATCGTACTGGACATGTCCTGTTAATCGGGTCAGGCAAAGTCAGGCACTTTACACTAAGTGCATACACCTAATACCAATTAGAGGGTGATCATGTATAGGAATAAGAAAAGGAATCTATTTGAACAAATTTGGGAATGATTCTTGGATTTGTAATCCTTGATTTGATATATTGCAACAACTTGCCCGCTATAGTATTGTATATATACCGCAATAATTTCTGTGGAAAGGTGTTTATGTGTGATATAATTTGTTAATCTGATAATGTAAAATGGTAATATTGGAATGTTTAATAAACATGTAAATAAAAAAGTAAAAAGATTTTACAAATTGTATCCATTGTGTCAGTGTCATACTTGTGATACTATGCCTCCCTGACAGAGGAGATGGTTGCCGGGGAGAAAAATGGTATGCCTTTTCAAGTTAGTAGTGAAGGTGGAAATGAGAGATGCAGAGCGGCGGATGAACTGGGAAGCAGAACCCGAAGGCAGACACCTGAGAGCAGACTGTGCTGAAGGAGGCAGGTGCTTCCTACCGGAAAGGCAAGAGACCGGGAGAAGCACGGCGAGTAATGCAGGAGGACCGCTGGGGAGCCTGCAGCAGTGGAGAGGCTGTCGGGGACACGGTCGCAATGAAGTGCAGCACTTCAACCGGTGGGTGAAGGGGAAGCGGACAGGAGAAGTGCGAAAGGGTCTGCAGAGACAGAAATGCTTTCTGGAAGCAAGAACTTCGCTGCAGCCATATGCCACAGGTTGGGAACGTCACAAATCACCAGTGAGAATGCCCAGATGGATTGGGAGCCCCGAGGTGTACCGACAGGCGTAAGCAATTGAATACTTGTTGTGAATTTCAACCAAGAAATATAGAAACACATTTCTATAGAAAGAGAGAATTTACACACACTTCCACATATGAGATGTCGATATGGGGAAAATTGGAGTAAATGTTGTCATAAACTATTGAACACTAATGGAGATGTTGTAATGGAGATGTTGAAAGGCAAGATCTGTACAAATCTTCATATATGAGATGTCAATATGGGGATGTTTGGAACAAGTATTGCCACGAGTCAACGACCACTAATAATGACGTTAACAAACAAAGCTTGAACAAGTCTCCATCAATGAAATCTCAATATGGGGGAAGTTGGAACAAGTAATACTGGGAGTCTATAAAGTATTAACATTGAAGGAATACAAATGTGTTATACTTAAAGAGAAAGAGAACTGAAAGATAAAGAGGTTATAAGAAGACCTGGTGAAAGAAGGGCACCAGGCAGTGAGCCTTTGTGGGAAAGATACCCGGCCGAAGAGTACACCAGAGGATCTACAAAACCCAGAGGGGGATTCCTGGCAGGGGAGTATACCAGGTAATCCATCTAGAGTATATAAACTACATAGTGAAAAGGTTCCTGGCACGGGAATATACCAGGAGACCATCATTAAGAAGTTGTTGTGTAGAAAAGACACTTTTGCCATCCTTTCAAAACCCCACTGCTTGGAAAAGACATGTTTCATCATTCTTAAGAAAGTGTTGTGTAAAAGAAACATTTCTACTACTCTTAAGGAACCATTGTTTGCAAAAGACATTTTTCTCATCATCCTTATGAAGTGTTAAAACATCATCATTAATACAATTTATCATCATCTTTGGAAGGGTGCGGTGTGAAAGGGACATTTCTACTAACCTTAAAGAAACATTGTTTAAACAGAACATTTTAAATATTCTACCTGAGACATTTCAGGGCAACTGAATCATCTCCTGGATACAAGGATTATTTTGTTGGATTTACATATTTTGTTTTTGACGTTTTTTTTTTTTGCTGAGCTCAAAACAGAGACATTTAACTTGCACCTTTTGTTGTTAATTTTTAGTGTGAGGGTCAGATTACATTTTGGACACAAGGACAGTTTGCCTAAGTTTGACGACAAAAACCGACTGATCTTTATTTTATTTTTTTAAACTTTGTTTTTTATTAAGATTTTCAATAAGGAATACAAACATTTTCAACCAACAGAAGCAACATGTATATGGCATTTTATCCCCACCCTCTCCCTGTAACCCTCCCCCTTCACACAAGCTACCATACCTGTCCATCCAATGAGACTCTAGAGCTAGTGGTCAGACCACAGACATATACAAAAAATAAAAATAAAGTAGCAGGTCCTGGAGCTGTAGGGTCTAAGTACCTTTGGTATACACCTTCGGTCCCTAAAAACACAAGAGGCCATGGGGACCTTACATCCGGTCCCATACGTGGTCTTAAAATCTTAGGTTCTCTCCTCCCTCTCGCAGCAGAAAGGAGCTCCACTCTGTCAAGAAACTTTCCATCTTGTCATTAACCATGGCGGTCAACTTGTCATATGTGGAAATGTCCCACATTTTAATTAACAATTCCTTCTTAGTTGGGGTGGTTCTGTCTTTCTATTTCTGGGCTAGGGCTACTTTTCTGGCTCTCAACATTGCTTCCACAATTTTCGGGAACCTATAGGTTTCAGAGTCAACGGGCAGGATGCCTAACAATAGCTGAAGGGGGCACAGGGGCGGAGCCAAGCCAACCAGGTTCTTGATCCAACTAACACTCCCACCACATGTGGTACCACGTTCCCCTCGGTCCACATTCCCTTGGGCAGAGTTGGGAGGACCCCTTGAACATTTTAGAAAGTCTCGCAGGGGGCAGGTGCCAGGAGTGCAGGATCTTAAAGTTGTGTTCCATGGATGACATATACAAGTTCCATGCAAACATTATCGTATACATTTTCCCCCCATGTATCGTCCGTTATCTCCTCCCCAGCCCTTGTCCCCCAGCATTGTTTGAAGTTCTGCCTCCCCTCTAGATCAACCGTGACCAAAACCTTATAAATCTTAGAGAGAACACCCTTCCTCATTGTGGATTCACAAAGGATTTTCTCAAAGGGGGTAAGGGTATGTGAGGTGTTAGTGTGCTACTTGGGATCGGTAAAGTTGCCCTTCCGGCGCAGATATTCCAGGACGTTTATGTTGCTAGCCACCAGGGCTTCTACCAGGAGTTCGTACTCAATAAAGGAGCTCACCCTAAACAGCTGGGCCACCTTCTCCAGTCCCCTATCCGATCATTGCTGCATATTCCGGAAGCCCTTGTTTCCGAGATCGAACAGAAGCCCCCACACCGAGCTCAGGGGCGATGGGCATGAGGAGAGAAAAGCGCTGGTTTTGTTCTGCTTCCAAATCCCCCATAGCACTGATGGGCTCGGATGGGATCTGAGGTGGGGCAGTATCTCAGAGGGGCGGGCCCACAAGAGGTCCCTAACTTTCTTCGGGTGTGTGTGTGTCTTCTATGAATGACCAGTAGGTGTCGGAAGTAACGGGGTTCTGGAAGGATCACTGCGGGGCAGGAAAGTATGTTACTTCAGAGTTTATTGTTGTACAAGACTGTAAGTACAAGTGTTTGTTGTCAGTAACCGGCACGTCCCATCAGGCCAGCTCTCCACTCTCAACTGTCACATTCAGAACACCTGTGTTCACACATTCCACAGTAGTGACATCACACCTCAGTGACCCCACACGTGACACCAAGCATCTAATTACGACAGTTTCCATGTCGTCCCTCAAATGCTCAAACATAGCTCGTAGCTGCGCTGCCTTGTAGTATAACCTGAAGTCCGGGAGGCTGAAGCCCTCAAAGTCACTGGGGAGGGTTGATTTGGAATACTTAACTCTAGGCCTTTTCCCTTCCCATATAAACTGGTTCACCATGGCTTGCAGTTTCACAAAAAAGGAGTCTGGAAGGGGCGAGGGGAGGGCGGTGAATAGATATAATAGGCGGCGACAATATTCATTTTCACTGACACCCTCTGCCCAAACCAAGAGAGGGTAAGGGGAACCCAGCGAAGAAGATCTAGTCGTATCTTTTCCAAGATGGGGGTATAATTCACCTCTACTAATCTTGACAGGTCACTGGGAAGGTGAATACCCAAGTACGGGGAGGATGAGTCCTCAACACTCATTCCACAAACTGTTTTGCTGCCTGCGGTCACCAATTCGTCTGCTCCTATCGACATCACACTGGACTTGGGGAGGTTCATTTTCGAGCCTCAGAACCTACCAAAGTCACCTATCAGGCGTAAGAGTTCAGGGAGAGAATCCAACAGATTTGTTAGGTAGCAAAGGAAAAAAAAGTTTACATTCTACCTCTCTGCACTGAATTCCCGTAATCCCTCGGTTTCACCTAATGGCAATCGCCAGGGGCTCCATGGCCAGGGCGTACAGCAGAGGGGATATGGGGCATTCCTGCCTTGTTCCTCTAGAGAGGTAAAGGGGAGAGGAGACAGAGCCTTTAACAGCCACCTTTGCCAAGGGGCCATTGTATAAAATAGATATATACTGCCTAGAGTTTGTACAAAGTACCATTTTCTGTATAACCATACCCATCTACAACCCTTCAACCCGGTCAAAGGCTTTTTCTGAGTCTATCGATATCAGGCGTGCCTCCAGCCCCCTACCCTTTACCTCATGCATTAGGTTACTGGACTTCCTTATGTTATCTGCCCCCTGGCGCCACGGGATGAATCCCACCTGATCCCTGTGCACCAGTGAAGCCATGTGGCGGGCAAGTCTTTTGGCTAGTAGCTTCGCCATTATTTTGACATCTGTATTCAGCAGGGAAATAGGCCTATAAGATTGGCACTGAGCCAGATCCTTGGGGATCACCACTATCAGTACTGCCAGCATTGACTGGGGGAGGATCCCAGACTCCATAGCGCTGTTGAACACCTTTGTAATGAACACCACTAGGGTGGAATAGAACCTTTTATAAAAAGTTACCTTAAATCCATCTTCCCCTGGGGTAGTGCCCCCATTCATGCCACTAATTGTGTCAATCGCTTCCTGGGCAGTAATGGGTGCTTCCATGGGTTCTGCTTTCTCCGCTGGGAGACGCGGAATCGGAAGGGAGTCTAGAAACCTGTCAACTTCCGACACGTCCCCTTCATATTCTGAGGTATAGAGTGTTTCGTAATAGAATCGAAACTCCTCGGCTATTTGGGGGTCTTCAAGCAATTTTTCAACTCCATTTGAGCGAATCACATCCACCCTCCTTCTCCTTATCTGCTCTCTCAGCCTCCATGCCAGTATTTTATCCACCTTGTCACCCTTTTCCATGTATTTCTGTTTCAAAAAGGAACGTTTTCTCTCAGTTTGGCAGACAATGAGGACCTTCAACTTGGTTTTATATTCTTGCAATTTAACCCGTTGCCCTGGGAACATTTGGGTTTTCAGTTTCCCCACTGGTTGTATGGATTCAATTTTCCCCCTGACGTCCTCCCCCTCTGGCGCTCTTTCCCTCTTTCTTCTTGCACCCATCCCTATAAGGATACCCCTGGTAGTGGCCTTAAATGCCTCCCATATGTCTGCGGTCCCAACCTTCCCAATGTCATTGATTTCGAAGAATTCTATAATCGCTTTTAGAAGTGACTGTGCAAGATCTTTGTCCCGCAACAGCTGGTCGTTGCATGACCAACGGCCATTATGCTGCACCCAGTGGGGGACCCCCATTTGGACTTTCACCAGGTCACGATCGGACCACGGAATAACCTCCATGGCAGCCTCACTCAAGCGCTCCATGAGGAGGGATTCTATCAGTATATAATCTATCCTTGAGAAGGTATTATGGACCCGAGAGTAGCATGTAAAACGTGGGTTCTGACCCTGCTCCCTTGTGTGGGTCTCTGTTACTCCCAATTCTGTGTTAACTTTCTGGAAACACTCGGAAGACCTATGTTGTGCTTGAGTTACAATGCAGGGGGCTAATCTCTTTCTGTAGCTTTCGGGGTGTATGACCATGTTAAAATCCCCTCCTATTATTAGTAAACCTTCTGCAAAGGTTTTGATTTTACACTTAACCGAGTCCCAGTCCTTGTCCTGGGCTTCGTTCGGGCAGTAAACTGAGACCACCATAAGGCGCCATCCCCTGATATCCCCCTTTACCATGATAAACCGCCCTTCTGGATCCTGGGACTACGCCTTAATTACAAAATGTAACCTACTAGATATTAACAAAGCCACTCCTTTAGACTTAGTTGGGCCTGAGGCATGGAACACCTCCCCTAGGGATCTTGCTTTCAGAGATGGTTCCCCCTTTGCCAATGGGTCTCCTGTAAAAACATAAAGTCTAGCTTTAGCCTATTGAATTCTTGAATCGTTAAGGAACTCCTGTGTGGTGAGTTCAGACCGCTCACATTAAGCGAACCCAGCGCCAGTGTAATTATAGTGTAAGCCATCTGGGGGGTGTAGTTTGCTCTCAAACCTCTCAGGTTTGGTGATAGGATACTCCCTCGTCCCAGGGCATGATCTCTGGTGCCTTACTAGCTGCAACAAAACTTCAGTCTGGATGGACCTACTGCTTGGTAGCTTGCAGAACTCGAACTTACCTTAAAAAAAAACAATCTCCCCAACTTCCCCTTCTGCCCCTGGCGCCTGGACTACTTGCAACATTTATCGCGTCGCTTGACCAGGCCACACTATCTCATCCCGATCCCAGGCCTGTGCGAAGCAAAGAAACTCCTCCGAGCCCCACTCAGCTAGCCTGCATTCATTAAAGATATTTCAACCCCCCCATCCCCGGCATTAACAAAGCCAACACCGATCTCACAAAATAGCAATTATCTCAACCTTGAGACTACAGATCCTCACACAGTGCGCTGACTTTCGTTTCCTATACCATGGACCTTCAAGTACTCAGCCATTACCCCTATTGGGGCTGCGGCAGAGACACCGGGAACTTCCTGTGGCCGTGAACACAGCGTCTATCCACAAATCCATTTGTCTTTTGGGATTCAGCCAGTTTCTTCCCTTGAAGCTCTGGTGCAGCAGCCGAGGCGGCATTGGCCAACAGTTCCTGTGTCACTCTCTGGATATCCTCTTCTGTTATGAGGCTGTATTTGTATCCCTCGCACTCGAAGGCAAGTGAAAAGGGAAATTCCCACCTGTAACAGACTCCTTTTCGCGTTGAGCCACTTTGTCAGGGCGCCACAAAGCCTCCTCCTCGTGAGGGTGAAGGCTGAGAGATCCTGATACACCGCTATTTGGGAGTTCTCCCACTCTATCAGGCCCCTCTTCCTTGCCAGTGCCAAAATATTTGTCTTCTCGAGAAGTAGTGGAATCTTGCTAGTATTGACCATGGCCCCCTGGAGTTGCGCCCCGCTCTATGAGCTCTGTCTATGGCGGGTTCGTTGATGTTTCCTTCATTAAACAGCTCGCTGACCACCGCATTTATGGCTCTAATTATGTCATTCTGGGTCTCTCCCTTGCGTTCCGGAAATCCAAAGAATCTCAAATTAATGCAACGTTTATGATTTTCAAAATCGTTCATTTTTAGCACGCACTTCTCCTCTCTTCTCTCCAATTCAGAGACTCTCATGTCAAATTGGGTCTCCAGTAGGTCCACCGAGGTTCGGTTGGCTTCTAGGTCTTGTATACGGTCGTCCATACTGTCAACTTTTTTATCCAAACCATCCAGCATCTTACCTATATCAGCCCCAAAGCCCCCCATTTCATCAAGAAGTGGTGCCATCAATTTGCTCATCAGCTGGGTCTCCTCAGCGGCGGCCGCCGGTGTGGTTGGCATGGTTGGCTGAGCTGGAGCAAGGTCCTGGTCGTGTCTGAATTTTTGGAGGGAGGCAGCCCAATTCATGGACAGACCAAGGGAGGTAGAGCTCTTAGAGTTCACAGTGGTGGATGTGCCTGGGGGAGCGCTGGGGGGGAGGAATGAGGTAGCGATATGTCCCAGATCTTCTTCCTCCTGGGTCTCTGGATTGTTAGGGTGCAGAGATATGGGCTTATAGATCACACTATTCTACAGGGAGGGGGCAGAAAGTGTGGGTCAGAGCGCCATTGACTGCAGTCAGTACTCAGAGGGAAGGTCCCCCAGCAAGGTCCCCCAGCTAGCCCGTTCTATTGCAAGAATGGGGGTCAATGCTGAGAACATGCCCAAAGGGCTCCAGGCAGCCCCCAAAGCCCCCACACGGGGGTCAGAGAGTGCTGAGTAGAGTCTAGGGCACTCCTCGGTCTTCGACTCCCTGATGCCCGCGCTGTGTCCGTGAGGCTCCAGACTAGAGGGAACAGGGTTGCAGTTGTGTCAAAGGGCTCAGACTCCCCCCACCAGGGCACGAGAGTGGAGGTAATAGCTGAGGACAGGGAGATCAGTGAATGTTACTGAGCCCCACTCACTATATGCAGAGAGACTGCAGGGGGGGCAAGCTCCTCACATGCAGAGGATGCACAATTTTGTCTACTTCTGTGTGTTGGAGAGGGAGCAAAAACAGTGAAACATCAACCCCCTTGGTCCAGGGGAGCACAGAGGATCTCTGGAGGAGTTTCTTCAACCCCTATCCCAGGCAGGACAGGGGGGCGATGTTCCGGTCGGGCGCCCGCTCACTGGGGGGGTCACCAATCCACCCCACCTATGAGGCCAATGCAAGGGGACAGGCCGCCTCTCGGCGTGGCCATGATGGAGGCCCAGAGCTCTTGCTGTTTTCAGGTCAGGGGGAGGCCTGCTCCGTCATGTGTAGTAATTTGCCCTCTTGGGTAGCGTACCTTTATGTCCTGTTCAACGGAATCTTGTTCACTGTCTCTCTCTCTCACTTCCCGAGCAGCTTCCAACAGCAGTTTCACCATCCCTCTCTCACCGGTCAGGCTTAGGCACAATCTTCCATGGGCTCCCGTTGCACTGGGGGTGCCACCAGACCGAATCCACTGCCAGCACGGCAATCAGGAGCGGGGGAGAGAGCCCATTACCCACTCCTCCGGGAAGCTCTGTGGTGCTCTAGAGCTCACGGGGAGCAGCAACGCCCTGACAAATGCACCCAAGTCTCACGCACCCCGGGGGGGGACTCAATCCACACTTCGGCCCTTGGATGCGCCGCGAGTCGCAGAGACTACCTCATCTCTGCACTCCCTGGTGGCCTCCCCCTGATCTTCAGTTTTGACTTCCTAGGCAGGGAAACTCTCTTTCTGAAATGGACAGAAAGGCCTTTATCCAAACCCTTTTAGTTCAATAAAATGTCTAACGTTGAAAAAATTACAACTTTGAGTTCACCTCTCATTTCTGATCCCTCAGAGCACGGAGTTGTATTAATGGACAAATATGAGGAAAAATGTGCAGATGAACTAGACCCTGATGCAAGACACGCCCATTGCTGAAGATGGAGCAAGTGCTGTTCATATCAAACAGATGGGAAGAGGCAGTAGTAAGGGGGTTGGCAGGATTCGATGAAGAGGTCATATGGAACTTAAACAAGAACTGTCTCACCATATGGGCCACATATGTCAAAATTAACGTGGATTCAAACAAAAGAAACTCCAGTGAAAGTACAAGCAGCAGCCGAATATGAATTTTGTTTCCAGGGACATCGAACTGTTCCAGTTCGGGAACCATCAGCAAGTGCAACAAGACACTGTTCGTTACCGACCTCAGCAAAGGCACAGTGGCTCTGATGGAAATCTATTGGGTGTGCGACCAGCGAGCTTACATGCATCTCCCACCATCATGGAGAGGAACATGCTCATTAACAACCTTGCATTCAGCTATTTTAGTGGTTCCAGATGCCCACCTGACAATAGCAAACTCCCTAGCAGCAGAGCCACAGCCATCCCAACCCCCACAAGGGAAGAGAAAGAAAATTATGAAAGTGATCACATTATTTATCTGAAGACTTCTCCAAACTATTGAAAGCAATCCCAGATAAATATCACCTATATGCCAAAACAGAAGTGGCCGTTGCCTCTCTCGTACTTGCATGTGTCAAGGCCACAGCCAATGCTAAATGGCTGCAAATACTGCAGTGGGAAATGATCAAGCTGGCGAACGACACAGTTTTTAGATCGAAAGTGAGATGTGGGTAAAACAGCCGATGACCCTACTGAATAGATATGTCTTGGACTTATTGACGGCATGTGCAAAAAAATGGGATTGTCATGTTGCACATACATCAACCAAATGATGCAGAAAACAGGTCCTTCTCACACATAATAGGAGCCCTACAAAAGCTAAAGACATGCATGTAAACTGAAGCAGGAGTGGAAGTTAAAGATTGGTTCAAAGCAATGTTTTCGTGGGCTCCAACTTGGCTAGGAATAGCAGTGTAGATACTGGTACCTATCATGGTGTTCCTGTTGTTAATGTTCTGCATGTTCCAAATTATACTCCGGTGCTGCACGAAGGCTCTCACAAACAGTGCCATGATGATGGGTTCGAGAAGGGCAGGTAAATCTCCTCTCAGAAAACACGAACACTCCCAGACGGATAAGTGGGACAGGAATATGCCAAGGATGGTAATATTGGATAGGCCCCATGGAGCCAGCATTTCTTTCCTATATGGAGGTATGTGTGATCAAATAAATAGATTTTTTTATTAGAAAAAAATGCAGAAAAATACGGGCTGCAAATTATCTTTTTCTTTCACAACAAATACATGTAGATAAATACAGACCAAAAAGCCCCGAAATACATATGGATAAATACAGACAGAAATGGCAGAAAATAAATACCATAAAACCAGAAGCCTTATTTATAATATAAAATTATACCGTTCCTAGAATATTTGGGGAAAGTATTTTAGGGGTCAGGAAAGTAAGTTGCTTACCTGGCGACATTTTCCAGGCGACATTATTACATGGAACCGTGGGGGCACCTGCATGTCTGGCATCAAGAGAAGTGTACCATTATTCTAAGGGGCCAATTTGACCTTTGAGTTATCTAATGAGCTCATGGTAATGACCAAGTGCACCCCACTTGCACACACCAGTTGGGGGGAGTAACATTCCAGGTACCTCGTCAATCAGGTAGTGGGAAACCTATATGAGGGAGTAGGGGGACCACGTGTTGGGGCAGGGTTAGATTAGGATGTGGCCAACCAGTCAAGGGACTATGGGGGCTGGTAGTGTATATATATAGGTGGTAGCCAATGAGGGTGGGGGTTAACACTGTATATTGTTTACGTCACAAGTGACGCTGTCCTCTCTTAAAACCTTGTGTTTGCTTTGAACTAACGGAGAGCCCCACGTCAGTTTGGTTCTACTGAACCTTCTGTCGCCTTTTTCCTGTTTGTATACAAATTAAACTTTGTTTTCCTTGCAATGAGGTGCACTGAGGCTTTTTCCTTACAGGAGTGTTTATTGCCTGGTTGTCTGGAGGTCTTGCCTTACAATGGTATGGATCGAGCAATGCAGATAAGGGTCTGGACTGTAGTTGTACATAGGCAGGTCTGGATGGGCTTTAAAAAGGGAGTCTGGGTGAGGCTGTGAAGGGGGCTCAATGCGTGGCTTTGTAGATGGGCCTAGATGAGGCTTTAAAGCAGTGTTTAGGTGAAGATCCTCAAGACTGGACAAATCCTTTTGCTTCTCAAGAAACAAACACTGGACCCAGATGACCTCAACAAGTAACACGTCATCACCCATCTTCTCTTGCTGGATAAGATCCATGAGAAAGCAGTAGCCACACAACTCCTCCAACACGTTAAACCCAACAACCTCCTTCCGTCCTACCAATCTGGCTTCAGACCCAGATGCATCACAGAAATGGCAACTATCAAGGCAATTGACAATGCACTTAAAATCCTCAATGATGGCCATCCTTGCTTCCTTGTTCTATTTGACCTCAGCAGCATTCAACAAAGAAGACCACCACTCCCCGACAATCTACATCGCTGCATGGGGATTAGCGAGACCATCCTAAACTGGTTCAAATCCTACCTTTTTTTTTAAAACTCTTTATTGATTTCCGACATTTACCAAACAACCTTAACAACAACAACAAACATTACACTACAACTGGCACTACAATGTGTCGGGATCCGCACTCCATCCGCCATCTCCTTGGCACTTCGGCTTGGTGCTTTCCTTGTCTGTCCACCAAATGTAGTTTGATCTTCCGTGGCACCCATGTTAACCCCTTTTCGGCACGTCAGCAGCTCCCTCGCTGTTTTGCCGCTCAAGTCGTCGCCAGAAGTTCAGTCCTCCTCCAGCCCACTGGGGCCTGCCGCGCTCTGCCTTTCCGTGCCGTTAAACAGGTCCTGTATGAGAGAGTTCCATGCAAGTAGTTTGGCCGCGCCCTCTCCATCCTCCCTCTGGGCCACTCTGGTCCATACTGATGTTTCCGCTATAGTCAATTCTTTCAGGTATGCCCACCACATTTCCGCTGATGGTCCTGTGCTCGAATTCCATGCCATCGCTATGCAGCGTTTCGCCAAAATACACATTAGGTCTTTAATTTTCGTTATATGGGTTCGTTGTCTGATACCCCTCGGGAACAGTCCCAGGAGGTAAGATTCCGGCGACCACGCTTGCATTTGAATTCCTCCAGCCTCTGCCCTCCTTTTCACTGTGTCCCAGAGGTCGAGTAATACCGGGCAGGACCAGAACATATGTATCATGTCTGCCTGTTCCGCCGAGCAACATGGGCAGCTCCGGATTTGTTTGTGTCCTATACATGACATTCTCTTGGGTGTGAGGTAAGCCCTGTGCGTAAGAGGCACCTGAATATGCTTGAATCTCGCATTTCAGGAGACTTTTATTGCATACCGTAGCGTCCTGTTCCACTGCCCGTCGGTGAACGTCTTGTGGAGTTCCTCCTCCCATCTAGCCCTTACTTGCAGCTCCCTTTCATTGTTGCTGCGCAGGAGCTGTTCATAGAGTCTGGATATTGTATGTCCGCCTTCCGACACATCAAACCATGCATCCAGTACTCTAACGCTGTCTCCTTCCTCCGGCAGTGTCCCCATCTCTCCTTGATCCTCTGTATCATACTGTTGTACAATAGGAATTGTCCGCCGTGTACGCCCTGTTCGTTCATTAAAGTCTGAAAAGTCCACCCACGCACCTTCTTTCCATAGGTCTCCGGTCTGTGCTACTCCCTTGTCCTCCCATTGGCCACGATAGGTGGTCAGGGACGCCATGTGGGCGTTGACTAAGCCTGCAAGCGGAATTTGTCTGGAGTAGGGGTCACGTATCCCTTGTATCTTCCATGCTGTCCTCCATAGGGTCAGCCCTAACTGAACCATGACAGGGAGTGGTGTGGTTCGAGTTTTGTCCATCCATGGGAGCTCCCTTAGGTAGCACTGCCGTATTGCTGGCTGAAAGAGTATTGTATATATAGACGTGTCATCCCCCAACCATTTCACAACGAATTGGAGTTGCCCCACCAAGTAGTAACATTTGAAGTCTGGTAGCTTGACCCCCCCCATTCATAATCTCTCTGTAGTGTATTCAGCGCTATCCTGTTTCTCCCCCCCCCCCACACAGGAACTCTCTTGTCAGTGTGTGTAGCCGTGTAAAGAAAGGCCTGGGAATGTTGTATGGGATGTTAGTAAAGTAATACAGGAGGCGGGCAGGACCGTCATCTTCAGCAAAGCTGCTCTTCCTATCATCCCTAGTGGGAGAGACTTCCAGAACGTCATAGCTTTTTCTATTCTGGCCAAAGCCGCCTGTGTATTAGCTGTATGTATTGCCGTAATGCTATGGTATATGTCCACACCCAGGTAGCGGAAAGTGGTTGGCGTCCAAGTGAGTCCCAGACTCGGCAACTGGGCGGGGCTGGCTTCCCTCATACCTGCGATGGGGAAGAGCGAGGACTTCTCCCTATTGACTGTGATACCCGACAATCTGGCGAATGCCCCTAGTGCTTCTAGTAGGTCTGGCACATTCTCCCTCGGATTCCCCACATGCATGTCGTCTGCATAAATTGAAATTAAATGTACCACCCCATCTAATTCTATCCCCGCGTTTCTATACTTTGTCCTGAGGAAAACGGCAAATGGCTCCAAAGCCAGTATATATAGCATCGGGGATAGCTGACAACGCTGTTTTGTACCCTTGCCAATCTTCCACCCTACCGAGATGTGCCTGTCCGTTTTTTTCACCCTTGCTCTAGGATCGCTGTAAAGCAGCCTAATCCAGTGGAGGAACCCCTGCCCTTTCCCAAAATGAGCTAGAGCCCCCAGGAGGCAGTCCCAGTTCACTGAATCGAATGCCTTGACGGCATCTAGCGATGGCACTACGTATTCCCCTTGTTCCTGGTTTGTACTCTCAGTAACATGGTGGGTCTGCACAGATTCCATGTTGTGTTTCTCCCGGGCACATATCCCGTTTGGTCTGGGTGGGCCAGCTTAAGTCGGTTCGCTAGTGCTGTGGTCAGGATTTTAGGGTCCTGATTAGTCAGGGAAATGGGTCTGTAGGAGCCGCACTCAAGGGGCGGTTTCCCCGGTTTCAATATGGGGATAATGACCCATTCCGACAGGCTCTGTGGCAGCCTCCCCTCCTCATATGCCTTCTGAAATGTCTCTAGCAGCCGTGGGGCCAGGATGTCTTTATATGTTTTATAAAATTCCCCTGGCAACCCATCCGGTCCCAGGGATTTGCCTGTTGGGAGGTCAGCTATCACAGCTGTCAGCTCATCCAATGTCTGCGCCTGCTCTTCCGATAGCCTGGGGAGAGGAATTTCCCCCATGGGCTCAGTTATGTAATCCAACTCCGCTATCTGTTTCCTGGAGTACAGCTCCTCATAGAACCGCGAGAACACTCCATTAATCCCATCCTGCGTCCTCACTTCCCCGCCTTGCTCATCCCAGATTGCGGTTATTGGTTCATGCTTATTCTCTTGTTTAGTGAGCCAGGCTAGGAGTCTACCAGGTTTGTCGCCCTCAGCGTGTAGTCACTGTACATATGTCCCATACTCTAATCTGCCCAATCTGTCCCAGATTGCGTAGCACTGTAACCGCAACTCGGGAGCTCCTCCGGTTCCTCGCCCTTCTCCCCTACCCGTGCTTCTGCCCGTTCTATCACCTTTTCTATTTCCCCCAGCTCAGCCATAATGGATCTCCTGAGGACACCCACTTTTCATATTGCCGCTCCCCGAACCACCACGAACGCCTCCCAGGCCGTACCCATGCTGTCCAGACTCCCTACATTGTGGTCGAAGTAGTGAACTATCGTCTACCTTACATATTCTTGAAACACCTGGTCTGTCAAAGCCACCGCCCTCACCCTCCAGGTGGGTATGGGGGCTCCTCTGTATGTGTGTGCTCAAATTGCTACAATCAGAGCATGGTCTGATAGCGTTCTTGCCCTAATGTGTATCCCTATGAATTCCCAAAGGGTCTCCTTGCCCGTAAATAGGTAATCTATGTGGGTGTGTGTGCCGTGTGGGGGGCTATAGTGTGTATACCCCCTGGTGTTAACATGTACCTTCCTCCAGATGTCGTCCAATTCCAGCTGGTCCAGAGTCTTCTGTAGGGCCCTAGCCGGTGGAGCTGATTTCTTCTGCTTGGAGTCGGATCTGTCCACCTGTGGGTTTAGCATGCAGTTGAAGTCTCCTGCCCATACGAAGGACGCTCCTCTGTAAGGGGCTATCCGGGGCGTAGTCACCCTGAAGAACCCTGTTGCGTCGTGGTTGGAGGCATACGTATTTATCAGACACACCTCTCTGCTCTCCAACATCTGTGCACGATCACCATTCTGCCCTCCATGTCTCTCTCCTGTTTTATTAGTCGGAAGGGAACTCCCGGAGCTATCCATGGTAGGACTCCCCTGGCGTAATTCGAATATGTTGAGCTGTACATTTGTCCTCCCCATTTCTTTGCAATCTTGCTCTGCTTTTCCGCCGTTAAGTGTGTTTCCTGTAGGATAGCAATTTTCACTTTCGTTCTATTCAGCCAGGCGTAGACCCTTCGTCTCTTTACATAGATGTTTAGCTCCCTGACATTCCAGGTGGCTATAACCGTTTTGGCCCATTTGGTTGCACTGTCACGTGGCCCATCCGTTCCCATACGTCCACCTGTCGGCTTGTGTCCGCTGGTGGACATTTTGTTCCAACATTCGCTGGTGTATACAGCGGTTTGCCTGTCGTTTGTGCTTCTTCCTGTTGCTTGGTGCCTTCTTCCACACTCGTGCCTTCACTCCCCCTAACTAACCCCCCTAACCATAACTATTAAACAAACGCCCAGCCTCCCTCCCCCTGCTTGGGCTTCGGTGCTTTTCCTGCTTTGCCCACCGAGGTGGGGTTGGCCCGCGGCAGCCTGATGCCTTAAAACTGGCATCCTAACTAACAAAAGTCTTGGGGTTGCGTGTCCTGTCGCCATCTGCAGCATCATCTTCACATCTTCACTAGTTGCTCCTTTAATTATGTTTCTTCTAGCTTGCTTAGTGTTCATGACGTCAGGGCCCTCTTTCCCATGGTAGCCTCACTCCCTTTGTCTTCTAGGTGGATGCACGTCATTATTGGCGTTCCTGGGTTCCCCTCGCGGGATTCCCTGTTGGTCCATCCATGCCTGGGCCTCTTCTGTTGTTTCGAAGAAATGCAATCTGCCCGCTCTTATCACCTTCAGTTTTGCTGGGTATAGCAGCATGCTTTGAGGCGATCCTTAGTGGGGCCACAGTGTGCGCTCTGTCTCTGCACTAGGATAGTGTAGTCCGGATAGATCGTTATTCTGGAGGAGTTCCTGGTTATTATCCCCCCTTCTCTAGAAAACGTTAATATTTTCTTGCGGTCTTTAAAGTTCATAATCCTTGCAATCGTTGATCTCGGGCGGCTCCTTGTTGGGACCTTCTGGTCTGAGCCCTGTGGGCTCTCTCCACTACAAAGCCTTGGGATAGTGCCTCTGCCCCAATCTCCTGAAGCAGGAGGTTCTCGACGTAGTTCGTCGGGTCCTGGCCCTCTTCTCCCTCTGGCAGTCCGGCAATCCGGATGATATTCCTTCAAGCCCTTCCTTCTGCATCCTCTGCCCTTTGTTCCAGGATTTTGATCCTTCTGAGCACGTCCGACATTTGGTTCTGAGTGGCTGCGACATCAGTGGTGTTTTGCTGCACATGTTGTTCCATCGTGCCCACGCGGTCTGCCAGGGTCCGTACGTCCTGCCGGAGGAGGCCCACGTCCACCATCACTGTGTTCATTTTGTTTTCAAGGGACGTCTTCAAGACCGCTATGGCTGTGTCCACCTTGCTCTCCATAGACGCCTTTAAAGCCATTATTGCCTCCAGTATTGGGCTCTCACCTTCCTCCTGGTGTACCATGCTGGATGAGGCCATGCTTGCCTCTGATGGAGTAGGTTGGCCCTTATCTGACTTCCTTGCGAAGGGCTCTATGCTAGTTTGCTTGCCCCTGCTCGTTTTAGATTTGCCTGACATGCCTTGTCCTAAGCGGGTTGTGTGCCACCCCGCCTGGCAGTCTTCTCCCGCCTGAATTTGGATTGGTGTTTTGTCCAACAAGAGGGTTGTGCTCTCCCACGTCTCCTGGTTTCTATCACTCTCGCAGCGTTCCCTGCGGTGTGTCTTGTCGTAGCTGGGTGTTTGTATAGGAACAGATCTCAGAGGGAGCGCAAGCTGCCCTCTGTGCTCATTCCTGTGTCTACCCAGTCCCTGTGCTAGGTCTTCCATGCGTTGGCCTCTTGCATCTGAGCGAACCGCATTGGAAGCTGAATGTCAATTATAAAGCAGCGTAGCTGTCAATTACTTCCTGCAGCTATTCCTCTCACCTGGAAGGTGCTGCCCTGTCTTGCAGACAAAGGACCCTCTGTGTGTTCCCGGTACCTGTATATACCGTGCCTTCTCCCTGGTAGTCCACAAAGTGATCAGGCAGACCTTCCCTTTCTACTTGCATCCCCTTCTCGATCCGGACCTCTGTGCTAGTTGAGCCCGCACCAACTGAAAGTCCTGAAGTTTCGTCAGGGCACTGTCATGATCTCTGCTTCCAAAAGGTCAGGGTTTTCCCAACTCCCTTGGAAGCAGATCCATAACCCAGGTTCCGAGTGCCAACCAGTCCCAATTGGGACCTTTTGGACCCAGTCCTGGCGCCAGTGGCACCAGGCTCATAAATATGCCCAGTCCCAGCGCTGGAAGCGCCGGGCTCATAATGCTTGGGTGGACTTACCTGCAGCAGACCATGCTGCTTACTTGCCTGCCAGTTGAGTCTCTGATCCTCTTCTGTTTGGAACTACTTTTCCTGTTGGGTGGGGCAGGAGCCACTCCCTAGATTCAGAACACTGGAACTCTTCTGGAAAGCAGGAACTCTTTTCTTACCTAGGCGTGGCTGTGGAAGGAGACACCTAAGCACTACAGGAGGCTATTTAAACCACACCCGATGGATGAATCTTGCTTTGCGTTATTCTGCATCCTCAGCAGCAGAACGCTCATCGTGTCTTCTGCATCTGATCCTGGGCCTAAGGAAAAAGGCTTACCATTCTGAATCCAGTCTTCAGCAACACCTATAAAGACAAGAAAGAACAGGTTAGCATTACGGTCTTCAGTGACAGCTCTTCACTTACCTGGTCCATCGGCTGTCACCAACGCCTCGCGCTGCATTCCGGCATCTGAAAGACAAAGGCTTACCTACTCTTCGTGCGCTCTGGAAGTCTTCACACTGCATTCCGGCATCTGAAAGACAAAAGCTTACCAACTCTTCGCACGCTCCGGAGGCCTTCGGCGCTGCATCCCGCATCTGAAAGACAAAACAAGGTGCGTTTAAAGACTTTGGGGAACTTTAATACTCACGTGCCATTACTCCTTTCCACATCTAACCCAGTGGGTATTCCGGCACCCTGCAGCCGCCCCGAACTTGTACCTGCAAAATAAAAAGACAGTTAGAGCGCATCGTGAAGCAGGCAACAAGCGCTTACTTACGTGCTTCCAGGCGCTTCTATTCATCCCCAGGGGTCCATCTTCAACTCACTTCAGCCCGCCATCCGCCATCGCCGGAACCCTGCAAAACAAGAGACATCATTACTAAAGACTTTAAAGACATTAGAATTACTCGAAACTTACAGTTCGTGCAGTAAACGACGGACAGCAGTCCTCTGAAGTCAAGAGGCCTGCTCCCCTTATCCAGTGAAGAAACTGGTTACAGCACCCTGCCTCGAGGCAGATGGAGAGCACGGCGTTCACTTACCTAAGACATCTTACCCTTCGAGCCAGATACACAGTGCACAGAGGTCCAGCCCAAAGAGCCAGCCGTGTGTTACACATCACCTTTGAAGATACGGTATACGCCCAGTCAAGACCGGCGCCTCTACGGGAATCAGGTGAGCGTTACAGAACGCAAAGCCAACCACAAAACTCCCGTCCAGGCGCTATGGAAACCTCGGATACCGACCAGCTAGCCCAGTTACTTGGGGAACTAAGGGCAGAAGTGCATGCAGCCCGTCAGGAAACGAACGCTCTAAGAAGGGAACTGATTATTTCCAAGGAGCGAACAGATGATCTCGCTAGACAATTGCTACAGTCACAAGCCGGACAGACCCCGTTACCCGCATCTGGGGGAAATCTTCCTTCTACATCCTCTATGAATCCAGTGCAGATCAACCCACCTGGGAATGTACCTCTGGCTCCGCCCGAACGATTTTCTGGTGACCCAAAGAGGTTTGCAGTATTTATCAATCAGTGCCGGTTGCA
The DNA here is from genome assembly GCF_040938575.1 of Ambystoma mexicanum. Classification (NCBI taxonomy): domain Eukaryota; kingdom Metazoa; phylum Chordata; class Amphibia; order Caudata; family Ambystomatidae; genus Ambystoma; species Ambystoma mexicanum. Next base: position 454,574,487 of record NC_090924.1, on the reverse strand, counting down.
TTTCTTATGCCGGCCAGCAGCCTTTCCAACTGATCAAGCTAAAGTAGCTTTCGTGCTTTCGTACCTTAGTGGCAATGGGGCAGACTGGTCGATCCCTCTAGTAAATCAAGATGATCTGGTCCTCCATGATTTTCAAGCTTTTCAGCTCAGTATGGAAAAACTGTTCGCAAGACATTCACAGGGGCAGGCCTTGGACAATGAGCTTCTTTTGTTGCGACAAGGTAATCAAGACCTTTTGGCTTATATTGCGTCTTTCAACAGACTGATAGTGGAAACTCACTGGCCTGAGGACAAAAGGATTACGCTGTTTTATAGAGATCTACGTGGAGAGCTCAAAGATGTGTTAGCCCAAGTAGTGAATCCCCCACAAGATTGTTCGGACTATATAGACTTAGTCGTTCAAATAGATCACAGACTGCAGAACAGGAAGGCCGATCGTTCCAAGTTTGATGATCGAGTATTTTCCAAACCGCCAACTCCTTCCAAAGGAGTAGACTCCGGGGAACCCATGCAAATAGGGGGTCTGAAAGGTCCTCTAACACAAAAGGAGCGGGAAAGGAGAAAACAGTTGCAATTATGCCTCTATTGCGGAAACTCAGGGCACTTTCTTCGAGACTGTCCGGTGAAACCTGCCAAGAAGGCAGTAGGAGCTGCAGTTACCAAAGTTACAAACTCTGAGCAGGGAAACGACCTCGCCCGACAAGAATAGAGGTCCTCTTGCCGAGCGTGAAAACCAGTTCCGTGACCTCGCATTTCGTGATACCTATGGTCCTCATTAGCCCTGATAATCCGGATCGATTACATGCAATTGAAGCTTACGTCGACAGCGGTGCCATCGGCAATTATGTGGATCATGAAATGGTTTTGAGGATGAATCTAACTCTTTGTCCCAAGGCTGTAAAGGACGTCATTACTACGGTGGATGGTACGGAGATAGCCTCCGGGCCAGTAACGCATACCACTCAAGAAGTGACGCTAGTAAGTCAAGATGGACACCATGAGAAGATCGTGTTCGATGTGATCAAGGCCCCTCAGTTTCAGATTATTCTAGGAATACCTTGGTTAGAGAAACACAATCCTCTGATCGATTGGCGAGCAAGAACGGTCCAGTTTCCAGAATGTGTCTCTACTTGTCACCCTCCACCTGGTGTTACACTGGCAGCAATTTCTTCAGAGACTCCCCAGTTACCTCCCGAATACCTAGAATACCAAGATGTTTTCCGGAAGGATCAGGCTAACTCTCTACCTCCTCATAGGTCTTATGACTGCCAGATCGACCTGATACCTGGATCTACTCCTCCTTGTAGTAGAATTTATGCCCTCACCGAGCCTGAGAACCTTCACCTTCGACAATACCTGGATCAATACCTGGCAAATGGGTTTATTCGTCCTTCCAAGTCCCCTGCTTCTTCAGCTTTGTTCTTCGCTCCAAAAAAGGAAGGAGACCTTAGAACTTGTATAGATTATCGCTCCCTGAACCAGATCACCGTTAAGAATAGATATCCGTTACCTTTGATCCCTGAACTCCTGGACCAAGTCAGAAAAGCATGCATATATACAAAGCTGGATCTTAGAGGAGCTTACCACTTGGTACGAGTAAAAGAGGGCGATGAATGGAAGACGGCCTTCCGCACCAAGTATGGGCTATTTGAATATCAGGTCATGCCCTTCGGACTTTGTAATGCCCCGGCCGCCTTTCAATATTTTATGAACGATGTCCTCAGAGAGCTCATAGATGTGTGTGTTGTTGTTTACATTGACGACATCCTCGTTTATTCTTCATCGGAATCTGAACATCAGAAACACGTGAAAATGGTCCTCGAAAGATTGCGTCAACACAAACTTTTCGCTAAGTTGGAAAAATGTGTTTTCAACGTGACTGAAGTTGAATTCTTGGGATTCATATTATCACCTGGCGGAGTGCGTATGGATTCAAAGAAGGTCGATGCAGTTCTCAAATGGCCATCACCATCCTCCGTAAAAGGTGTGCAAAGCATGTTAGGCGTCGCTAACTTTTACCGCAGGTTTATCCCCGAATTCTCTCGAATAGTCCAGCCCATCACTGCCTTGTTAAAGAAAAACAAACGTTTTGAATGGTCTACCGAGGTGGAACAAGCTTTCCAGGATTTGAAGACTAAATTTATCTCTGCACCAATCTTAAAACACCCTCGCCCCGAACTCCCTTACATCGTGGAAACTGATGCTTCAAGCCTTGCCATGGGGGCAGTTCTATCACAAAAGGACCCGGTAACCAATCAGTTGCATCCCGTGGCATTTTGGTCCCGCAAATTCTCGCCTCCTGAAATCAATTACACGATTACTGACAAGGAACTTCTGGCTATCAAGTCTGCCTTTAAGGCTTGGCGGCATTATCTGCTGGGGGCCCGACACACCGTTACTGTGATTACGGATCACCGAAACCTGCAATATTTGAAAACTGCAAAAGCCCAATCCTCTAGACAACTCCGTTGGGCATTATTCTTTGCCGAGTTTGACTTCATAATTACCTATCGACCTGGTACAAAAAACGGTAAAGCTGATGCCCTTTCTCGGATGGGAGTGGAAGAACACTTGATCAACCCTAAACCTGTACCAATCATTCCCGAACAAAGAATTCTGGGTGTAATCGCCACAGAATCCATAGAGGAAGTTAAGGATAAAGCCAGGCAACTTGTAACTCCAGCAGACATAGAGAATTGGCATCTGCAGGGAAAGGACTTTGCAGTAAAGGACAATTTATTGTATTTCCAAGAACGATTATACCTACCCAGCACAGATTTACAGAAAAAAGTAATCTCTTGTTATCACGATTCTTTAATGGAAGGACATCCCGGTATGGCCAAGACCTCAGAAAAGATCAAGCGCTACTTCTGGTGGCCATCTTGGAAAAAAGATATCAGAGACTTTATAATGTCCTGTGGAGTATGCGCCCAAAACAAGAGTCAAAAGGAAAGACCAGCAGGCCTCTTACGCCCTATTGACATCCCACCCCGCCCTTGGCATACGCTTTCTATGGACTTCATCACCGATCTACCTCCATGCTCCGGATACAATACGATTCTAGTAATCGTGGACTTATTCTCCAAGATGGCGCATTTTATTCCGCTCAAAGGCTTGCCAACAGCAGCAACTCTGGCCCGAGAATTTCTCGAAAACATCGTCGGACTGCACGGTTTTCCTTCGGTTCTAATTTCGGATCGAGGTAGTCAATTTATTTCTCATTTTTGGCGAAGTTGCTGTCGGTCGGCTCAAATTGATGTGAGACTATCGACCAGTCACCACCCTCAGACGGACGGACAAACCGAGAGGACCAATCAAACTCTGGAACAGTATTTACGCTGCATGCTGCAACAAACTGAAAAAACTTGGAAAGACATCCTTTGGATAGCCGAATATGCCTACAATAAATCTGTCCATTCGGGAACTGGGAAAACCCCATTTTTTCTTTTGTACGGCAGTCACCCTCGAACCTCGGAGTTGGATCCCCTCCAAGATCTTGAAACACCAGCAGTAGACTACCTGCATTCTACAATCACCCAAGCCTTTAAGGAAGCTGTTTCTCACCTTCAAAGGGCTAAAGAACAATACAAGAAAGGAGCAGATCAACATCGGAAGGAAGCCCCTCAATATCAAGTAGGGGATCAAGTCTGGTTATCCACCAAATATCTACCTCTAAAAGGGCCACGCACATTCAACCCAAGATACCTTGGTCCCTATTCCATCACTACCATAGTAAACCCAGTAGCGGTCAAGTTGGACTTGCCCCCGCACATGAAGATACATCCGGTCTTCCACGTCTCTCTATTAAAACCTGTGCAACCTCAAACCCGACTAACCAAATCTCCAAAACCTATCCTAGTTGATGGAGAACTCGAGTTTGAAGTCAAAAGCATTCTGGACTCCAAGATCTCCAAATTTAAACTATTCTACCTAATTGACTGGAAAGGCTACGGCCCCCAAGAGAGATCCTGGGAACCTGCTGAATATGTCCACGCTCCTCGCCTAATCAAAAGATTTCACCGAACATTTCCTGACAAGCCAAAACCCCCGGAGAAGCCCGGTTTGGGAGGGGCCTTGAGGGGGGGTACTGTCATGATCTCTGCTCCCAAAAGGTCAGGGTTTTCCCAACTCCCTTGGAAGCAGATCCATAACCCAGGTTCCGAGTGCCAACCAGTCCCAATTGGGACCTTTTGGACCCAGTCCTGGCGCCAGTGGCACCAGGCTCATAAATATGCCCAGTCCCAGCGCTGGAAGCGCCGGGCTCATAATGCTTGGGTGGACTTACCTGCAGCAGACCATGCTGCTTACTTGCCTGCCAGTTGAGTCTCTGATCCTCTTCTGTTTGGAACTACTTTTCCTGTTGGGTGGGGCAGGAGCCACTCCCTAGATTCAGAACACTGGAACTCTTCTGGAAAGCAGGAACTCTTTTCTTACCTAGGCGTGGCTGTGGAAGGAGACACCTAAGCACTACAGGAGGCTATTTAAACCACACCCGATGGATGAATCTTGCTTTGCGTTATTCTGCATCCTCAGCAGCAGAACGCTCATCGTGTCTTCTGCATCTGATCCTGGGCCTAAGGAAAAAGGCTTACCATTCTGAATCCAGTCTTCAGCAACACCTATAAAGACAAGAAAGAACAGGTTAGCATTACGGTCTTCAGTGACAGCTCTTCACTTACCTGGTCCATCGGCTGTCACCAACGCCTCGCGCTGCATTCCGGCATCTGAAAGACAAAGGCTTACCTACTCTTCGTGCGCTCTGGAAGTCTTCACACTGCATTCCGCCATCTGAAAGACAAAAGCTTACCAACTCTTCGCACGCTCCGGAGGCCTTCGGCGCTGCATCCCGCATCTGAAAGACAAAACAAGGTGCGTTTAAAGACATTGGGGAACTTTAATACTCACGTGCCATTACTCCTTTCCACATCTAACCCAGTGGGTATTCCGGCACCCTGCAGCCGCCCCGAACTTGTACCTGCAAAATAAAAAGACAGTTAGAGCGCATCGTGAAGCAGGCAACAAGCGCTTACTTACGTGCTTCCAGGCGCTTCTATTCATCCCCAGGGGTCCATCTTCAACTCACTTCAGCCCGCCATCCGCCATCGCCGGAACCCTGCAAAACAAGAGACATCATTACTAAAGACTTTAAAGACATTAGAATTACTCGAAACTTACAGTTCGTGCAGTAAACGACGGACAGCAGTCCTCTGAAGTCAAGAGGCCTGCTCCCCTTATCCAGTGAAGAAACTGGTTACAGCACCCTGCCTCGAGGCAGATGGAGAGCACGGCGTTCACTTACCTAAGACATCTTACCCTTCGAGCCAGATACACAGTGCACAGAGGTCCAGCCCAAAGAGCCAGCCGTGTGTTACACATCACCTTTGAAGATACGGTATACGCCCAGTCAAGACCGGCGCCTCTACGGGAATCAGGTGAGCGTTACAGGCACAGTGCGATCTGGTCTCTGCTCCTCAGTCCTTATCCTGCAGTGCTTTTGTGATGTGGTGGAAGTCTGTGCTTCCTGTCTAGAGCCGCCTCTTTGCAGAGAGGCTATCTGCTGTTGTGCGGTATGGAGCGATCCGCTCCTTCTCGTTGCCAACTCTTCCCTGGCCAGTGCACCTCGAAGGTTGAAGCTACTGTCTATGTTGATGGCGTGTTGTGCCCAATACAACGCTGCTCCTCGCGCCTGTTTTATATCGGGCACAATTGTGCAGTAATGCAAAGTCTGCTTCCCATATGGAGCCACGTCTTTCAGGGAGGCCTCCTGTTGTCATAAGGTAAGGAGCGGTCCGCTCCTTCACTATGCCTTTTCCGCCCTGGCCAGCGCACCTCGGAAGTTGCAGCTACCATTTATGTTTGTGGCATGCTGATCCCGCTGCCTTGCTCGTCTGTTTTGCATGGGGCGGACCCTAGAGGAAACTGGCATCTTCTCAGTTTCCAAGTGCTGGTCTGACTTGCAACTGTAACGGTTACCTTAGGTCTCTGCGGTAGTGTAATGCCTTTTCAGTGAGAGGACCTGCTATCTGGGCTCTGATTCTGTAGAAACAACAATTATAACAACACAAATATTGAAATCCCCATTCGCAAACAGAAACTGTGATGGAGTGTACCTTTGAATAAAACCTCGCTTCTCACCTGTGCTTATGTTTTGTGGAGCTCTCCATCCTGTATTCTACAGGGGCGCGTTGCGTAGGTAACTTGGAATTTGAGGGGGGCGTGGTGTCGGCAGCTTCTCAACTGAATGATGTCCAAACCTCTTCTAGAGGTATCTTGGGTAATTCTTTCGGTGAAAAAATAATTATATACAGTTCAACAGGTTCTGAGTTGTCGCTACGTTGGAGAGACCTCTCTTACTAAAATTATCTTTATCATTGGCAGGTTCTAGGTTCCTAAACAGAGGCAGATGCTCTGGTATGGCTGCAACTATACTCGTTTTGATGAAACATTAAATGACATCAGTTATTTAAAAACGGGGTAATAGCTGCCTTCAGAGACAAGTGCGGTAAGAATAAAGCGAAGCAAAGCCTTGCTGAGACTTCAGGTAAGCACATATGTAACTTCTTCTTTCTTTCCTTTTACAAGTTCATTCATTCAATAAATGCCTTTGTTTTGCAGGCCTTCAGAGAAACTGTGGATGAAAATACCCTTATAATAATAGTAATAATATTTACACAAGGGCCTGCATGAAGCCTTGCAGTGAGATTAGAATGGTGATTTGAAGAAACGTGTGTACGGGGTATTACAGGCTAGAACCAGGATTGGCTGTCCCTGGGGGTCTGCTCGGAAGCTGGGAAGAAAGAATCTAAATGGACGCACGGAAGAGTGGGGCTATGTTGAGAGGTCCACATGCAAGTATTCAAGGGGATTTGGCGACAGCTATGCAGAATCGTGGCGATTGTTGGCTATGCAGATTTGTGGCGATTGTTGGCTATGCAAAGGTGGTCTGTACAGTCCTCAAAAACAGCATATGTCCTTCTGATCAACCTGATCTAAATACTGATCTAATCCATACTCATGTATGTCTTCTTTGCTGCCTGTTCTATTACTTGGATGATTGATTGCGTATTATTTTCAACTTTTTGACACTCATTTTCTTGTTTACATGCAGATAACTGCCTGTGATTTTTCGGTCTACATGTTCTTTAACAATTTTTTTTATCAATATCTAACAATAGTCTAATTACAAAATAAAGCACATACTTAATGTAGGCGCAGGCATATTGGCAGAGCCAATAGTTTTTCCACCTTGCTAAAATGGAGATCATCTTGCATGTCTTCAGGCTATGTGTAGATATGGATCTAACTTGTATCTCTTCATACATACCCTTTCATTGTTTTTTGTAATGGAACAAAGTGGTGGCGGAAATCAAATCAATGCTACTGAAAAGATAAACTGTCCCAGACTGAAATTGGATCACATGAGACAACATAACAGAAGGTTCATTATTACAATTTGAACAGTTAGTGGTACTAAAAACAAAACATTGATTTTGTTTAAATGATCGATTGTTATTCTATTTTTTCCATTGACCGTATATTCCCCACATCAAAAGCATGCAGGAGTATCTTAGAAAGACAACGTTATTTGAGCAATTTTCTTTTCATCACGATTTTATAAATCCACAAAACGTGTTCTTGTATGTTATTTAATGATTGTCCTGTGCTATTAGTACTGTCCCATGTTTCACAAGGTTTACCAGCAATTTCTTAGTAAGGCTATTTTGTTCTATACATTCTTACCTGAAATGATTATCCAATTATTCATGTGTATAGGTGAAAAATCAGATTCTGATGTGGCTAGGCGGGCCACCATGTAAAATGGCTTCCCGTTAGCCTCTGCGACTGGCTGGGTGGCTGTGACTCATCCACAAGATACTAGGGTCCCGAAGACGAGCTTCACTTCGATGTCATAGGAATGTTTACATGAACAAATGTAGTAAGTCTGATGCTGCCCGATGGAGCGGTATTAATCATGTGAGAACATAAACTGCATTGGGGGAGTCCGGCGTAGAAGACAATATGGTGACTGGTGGTGCTGGGCACTCTGGGACCAAACAGTGAGTGGACCCCGCCTCTCCCAATAAACGGGTGTAGGATCCACGCTACCCATCGGCCTACCCTCGGGTGGGTGGCAGTGGTCGTGTTTCGAGAGGGCCTCAAGGAGTGTGACCTGGGAATCCACACAGCCCGTCACCCGATGGCACATGGCTACACAAGGCCGTAGTCCCTTGCCTTTTTGAGCCACCAATTCCTGCATCTGGGAGCGAGCTGATAGTTGGCCATATCCTGAGTTAGTCCTCGTTGTGGGCCCCCACAGCCTTCAAGACTTCAGTTTGCGTGCTGGACCCAGTCGTGTGTCGGGGTAAGTGAAGGAGCATGAGTACGTATTGACATCACCAAGATGGACTCAACATCTGCCAATCTTTCTCAGATATATTGACGATGTGTTCAGAATTTGGTCTGGTCCAGAAGAGGAGCTACAAAACTTCTTTGACCTAATGAATAACATGCACCCACGGATCAAGTTTACCAATACCATCAGTAGAACAAGTATCAATTACCTGGACGTAGAGGTATACATTAATGATAACAACCTGACAACAAGGATCTATACTAAGACAACGGACTGCAACAGCTTATTATTGGCAACAAGTTTCCATCTTAAGCGTACAATTGAGAGCGTACCCTTAAGCCAGTTTCTCCGTTACAGACGGAATCTGAGGAATACAGAACACAGTTGAATGCATTACGAACCAACATCCATGAAAGAGTCTACGATCCCACCCTCCTCTCCAATATTGCAGCCAAGGTTGAGACCATCGAAAGAGATACCCTGCTAACACCAAAACCCCCAAAAGAAGGACAATCATTAGTGTATGTAACAACGCATTTACTCAAGAGCCACAAGATTAAGGGAATCATTAAGAAGAACTGGTCAATGTTGCAGATGGATCCGACACTGCCACCACTATTCAGACAACTGCCGACTTTTGCCTACCGTAACAGTAAAGCCTTATGGAACAGCCTGGTGAAAGCAGAGATGCAAACTAAGGCAACCAAGAGCAATCAATACAAAGGGACACAACCATGCCACAACTGCCAGCACTGCAGGAATATCATCACAGGCAATACTATTACCCACCCACATTCCGGCAAAGCAATTTCACTAAAACACTCTTGCACTTGTGATTCTAAAAATGTGGTTTATGCATTAAAATGTCCTTGTGGATACTACTATGTTGGGATTACGTCAAGAAAAGCCAAACTCTGATGGACGGAACATAAACCAGCACACACATAAAAGACTTAAAATCCCACTGCATTTTTTAGAGGCGAGACACACAGTTGCCCAGCTAAAATGTGTGATCTTGGAAAAGGTCACCATGGGTAGTATTTGTATTTGTATTTTATTGAATTTATATAGCGTTTTAATCCAAAACGCTTTACAAGAGGAACAAACAAGATACAGCAAGCATTACAAAACAATTGAATTAAACCAGAAAACCGTACAAAACAATTTACATTATGGAAAGGGATGAAGAGTAGGGAGGGGCCAAGATGTGAGAGGAGGTAGGAGGTATGAGCAATGGTGAGAGCAGAAGTAAGAGAGGGAGTAAGGGAGAATGAAGGAAGAGATGAGGATTAGAAAAGTGCAGGAAGTGGGGTAGAAGGGAGTAGAGTGAAAGCAAAGAGAGAGGTGGAAGAGAAGAAGGAGAGGGACTAGGGGGTGTGGTTAGGAGTACTAGTAGAAGAGGAGAGGAAGTAAAGGGTTTTAAGGAGGCCAAAGGAAGAGATAAGATTTTAGAGAGGTATGAAAGTTAGGGAAGGAGGAAGTAGAGCGGATGAAGAGGGGACGGCGGTTCTAGTAGTAAGGGGCAAGCAGTTGGAAAGAGCAGAAGGGGCACAGGGTGGTGGTAGAGAAGAGAGTAGGTGGAGATCGGCAGAGCGGAGAGAACGAGAAGAAGTGTAGAAAGTGAGGAGGGAGGAAAGGTAGGGGGGGTAGTAGAGGAGGTGATTTGGGTAGAAAGCTACTACAGAGAGAGGTTTTCTGGACTGATCTCTTATACTCTTTGCACCCCAGTGGGATGAACTGTGAATCTGACCTAATGTGTTTCTTCTGAGGCATCTACTCATTGGGAACATAAACAAGGGGAATGTGACAGTCATTATTGTTCTGGGGAATGATTGACTCTACCGAGTACCTGTATTGCGAAACTGTTCTCTAAGATGGTGGACTGCAATGTATTCGTTAACGCCCATGTCAATGCATGCCACCTGGCAACTGTGGCAAGAGACAGTATACTGTAATGTAATGATCCATGGATATGTGGTACTCATTCTTAAAGAATATGTCTATTGCGAATTAGGTCACTAATGGATGAGACCATATGTTCAACAGACTTGTGAGTTACACACTGGCACAGTGGATTTGCCCTTGCATTGGCAATATTAGTATCAGATGCTTTAAATTATTTACATTATATAAATGTCATGCATGAATTGTTTGTTGGTTGGTTCTCGGCATAGGATATGATTAATGATGTAGTTTACATGTCAAATTTACATATTAAGGTGTCACTCTATGGTGTGGTACATTATAGTTGCACAGCATGTAACCTGCCTGTTGTTCAATTGTCGTCCACCCTATTAATCCACAGGTTAACAACACATTAGATACATAGAGCCTGAAGTGGTCGAGGCAAGCAAGGAGACAGCTGGGGTAAGATGAATTTATATTTATTTGACCGGCAGGTTTAGTGTATACGGACAGGCCCCACCAGCTGAGGCAGTAATGGAAACTCTCTGTTTGAAGCTCGCATTCCATTCACCCTTTCATCACGAGAGGCTCGCGCGGAGTCTCGTGATGAAAGGATGACATGATGCTACACATGGTTCTCGGCATAGGACATGATTAATGATGTAGTTTACATGTCAAATTTACATATTAAGGTGTCACTCTATGGTGTGGTACATTATAGTTGCACAGCATGTAACCTGTCTGTTGTTCAATTGTCGTCCACCCTATTAATCCACAGGTTAACAACACATTAGATACATAGAGCCTCATACATAGGCATACAAACACGAGACCATCCGTAGAGGTACCACTCAATGTATGCCACCTTACAAGCTCGACGCTCAGTTTTGTCGATCTTCACACTCAAATGGGACAAGGAAGGGGCACCCAGCCGACATTTTCGGCAGTCTGCCCCTCTCCCTGTCCGCCAGTAATCTGCGTCATCTTCTGGAATATTTTTTCGAATTGGAGACTTTCTCCTTACATCAGCACATTCTCTTTGTGGGATTCTTCCTGATGCATCCTGCACTTAGCAGCACACGTGACTTATAGTACCCGTTAACGTGGCCATACACACGTCACTATGGCAACAGAAACATTCCCACACCAATATGGCACCGCAGTGATGGAATACGCATGTGTAATCGTCGCCTAGCAACCACATCAATGCCAGCTTCTGCGCCGTCGACCCGCGGAGGAGACTGGCGTTCTGCAGGGACTGTCGCGCATTTGGTAAGCACAATCCTTTCCATGTATCCCAGTACGGAACAAGCCACCTCACAAGTGGCGCATACACACGGTCAGCCATTCACGATCCAGATGAGTGGATCCATTTGTATTTACTACGCGAGTTGCCGCCTCGAGACAGCGCCCATGAACACTGTGTGACGCGGGACGAAATAACATTGGGCGGAACTAAATAACATTGGGCACCAGTCATTGACATAAACACCACAGTGAGACATGACTCAACCACTTACACAATGTCACCGGACTGCACAATGCGGGTCATGTACGAACATGCAATGCGCCATTTATAAAACACTCGCCTATTTCAAAGAACAGAACGTGGTGTCACTGCACAGCTAAGCATTAGACACATACCTTCACTTTTTGTCACCCAGTAGAGTCAGCATGTGCACAAACTATCATCTGTACGTTTTGCAATCTAGTATACTCAGTACCGAAATTAGATAAAGGGCTTCTTTTTCGCTTTTTTCTAGGTGTAGACAGTTTGCCCTGTCTTTAGACTTGCAACAAACATCAGGAATGTGTTTGTCTACTGTATAGCTAGACTCGGAAGGACTGCTGTTCAGAAAATCCCAAATATCCAGCTCGTGACTTCAACATTTGGCCCTTGGGCTGCAGTATGCAGAGCAGCGCTAACTCCTATCTCACCTACAACTGTATGAATATTGAATACAGTGAATATAAGTTGTCCATTGCTACAGATAGGACCAAAGGTAAGTCCACCAACTTTAGCTACACATCCTATTACAGAGATAATCTAGAATGTTATACCCCCCCGACTTATACTGTCTTTGGATGTTACCTTACAGGCATACATCTGGACATACAAGTTGGACATGTATGTGGAATAATAGGCTCTTATAAGCCCTGAAGAAGGATCTATTATCCGAAGCGCGTTGGCCATCACAACATCCATATAGGAGTCCAGTATATGTGAACCAACAGACACTTTGTGGCAAACTATGTCCAGTATTGTGTATTGAATAGCTGTGTGGAATTCTTAACACAACTATGGATGGAAATGCATAGTAACAAGGAAGAGCACTCGTTGTATTTGTTGTATATGTTTATGGACACATGTACCAATGTATTTGACTTGAATTGATTTCAAATAGTTTTCTCCTTTTGATATTGTCTTCCTAATTACAATTTGAAAACCAATTGATTGAAGAAGTACGTAATTGTTTTATTTACTTGCCATTTTGGAAATGACATGAGGGGCCACTTTCAGGTCCCCATTAGAGTAATCTACTATTTATATAGGTAATAATATCTCGGAATTGTTCAGTCTTTAAAAAGACCATTAAACAATAAAATTCAATACCGTGTCTCGGTGCAACCCGAACATTCGGGTAGATTCAACACACATGTTGAACAAACAATTGGGACTTTAGTATTCCCACAGGAGTGCGTAATGGGGCCACCTGTCAGCATGTGGACCAGAGGGAGGTGGGAGTCTACACATCACAGAACCAGTATCTTAACCCTCGATTCTCCTGTTATAGGTGCTACCCAACGTCTGGAACATAACCAAGCAGAGAGGGGTCTGGGATAGTGCTTAGACCTCCATCTAGTATCGTGTGGCACCCCTGTGGATACCAGGTGAGCGTAACAGAACACAAAGCCTCAATTAAAATATCCACCTGGGCGTCATGGAAACATCAGAGACTGACCAACTAGCCCAGTTACTGGGAGAATTACGGGCCGAGGTGCACTCCGCCCGGCAAGAAACCAACGCCCTTAGGAGGGAGTTGATTGTCACCAAGGACCGCACCGATGAATTAGCCAGACAATTGCTCCAAACACAGGCTAGGCAGGCTCCGTTGCCAGGAAGTATTCCGTTGGTTCCAGTCACATCGTCAATCCAGTGCAGGTGGTCCTCTGTGGGACAGTTCCTTTGGCCCCACCGGAACGTTTTACGGGGGACCCAAGAAAATATGCAGTATTCATGAAGCAGTGCCGCCTCCATTTTCTTTGTAGACCCGGAGCCTTTCCTAACGATCAGTCACGGTTGCCTTCATTCTGTCATATCTGGGTGGCGGTGCCGCGGATTGGTCCATACCGTTAGTAAGCCAGGATGACCCACTCCTGCGGGATTTCAGGGGGTTTCAACAGGAGATGGAGAAGCTGTTCGCCCGACATACCCAGGGCCAAGCTCTGGATAACAAACTTCTGTCCCTCTGCCAGGCAGCCAAGATTTGTTAACATATATCGCCACTTTTAACAGACTTTCGTTGAACTGGGTGGCCTGAGGAGAAACGAACGACGTTATTCCATCAAGGATTACGGGAGCAATTGAAAGATGTCCTAGCTCAGGTGGTAAACCCGCCAAAAGACTGTGCAGAGTTCATCAACCTAGTGGTGCAGCTAGACCACAGGCTGCAAGATCGAAGGATAGATTGAGCCAGAACGGAGAATCGGACTGTGCATGTACGCTCAAAGGAGAACAGTCCGCGTTCATCAGAAAACCCTTCGTAACCCATGCAAATTGTGGGGGTATGGAGCCCATTAACCAAGGCCGAAAGAGACAAAAGGAGACAACAGCAATTATGCCTGTACTGCGGGAAATCAGGTCACTTCCTCAGAGAATGTCCCGTAAAACCCCCTAGGAGAACAGTTGGCGCTACAGAGAAAGAAGGAGGAGAACAGGAGTCGGAAAACTTCCAGGCCCGGCAAGCGTAGAGGTCCATTTGTCGAGCGAAGGAAAAGAGCCACAGACCTCACACCTTGCCCTGCATGTGATTTTGATCAGTCACCAACAACCGTCTCGGATGCATGCTGTGGAGGCACACATAGACAGCGATTATGCTATCTCTAAAGTGCAAAGTATTTTTTTTTATTATTAAATTATAGTGTTGTAGCCATATGCACAAAATAGCAGATAAAACAGTTAATGACTTAACACTTATTACATACAGATATAATACAGTCAGTACTTAAATCATACAGAAAATAATAAAAACACGAAGAAAGAGACCCCAATACATTCTTAAATAAACTAAAAAGGAACAAGGAACACTTAAACAAAATGCATTTAATCTGGAATACATACCTTCAGTACATAGTTCATCCATTTAGATGCACTGTATTATTATCTAATTTAAGGTCTCTCCCCCCTAGATCTAACTCTTTTAGAACAGCAACTACTTCAAAAGTAAAAAGAAATTCATTCCCTGATGATAATCTATCCCAGAATATGTCTGAATTCAGCCACCTCACAACATGGACAAATCTCTGAAGTCTAGACACTCTCAAAGTCCACGTGGCTGGACACTTTGAGAGTAGATGCTAAAGGGACTGGCTTACCTTATCATCACATTTATTGCAGATAGCAGTAGGATACTCCTCACTGTTTCTTATTGACAGAATGTCCCGCGTGAGAAGTAGATTTAATCTAAATCTCAAAAAAAAGTATCTGATGGCTGAATCAGATGAGCTATTTAGGTATTGAGGCAGAAGGGATCTCAATTTATTGGTTTGGTTATGCGAAGTGGTAACTTTGCCAGCCTCATTTTGTCAATTGACCTAATCCAGTCAGCTCGCTGCATGCACATTTTTTTTAAACTCTCTTTATTAGCATTTTAAACAGCAACTCCAAAGACAATCCCAAAATGTACCCCCCTTTACCCACCTATATCTCCCCTCCCCGCCCTTCCCCAATCCACTCTTAACACTTTATTCCCAACAACGATAACAATATTCTACCCCCAGCCCACCCACCTACCCTCCCCCATCCAATGTCCAGAATCAACTATCCAGCTTCCATTCAGTCCCCTGGTCACAGCATGCAGTCCAACTCCAACCATGAGTACTTTGTAGGTTAGGCCGGCCTACCACCCATCCCCAAGTTCATATCGTCCCCATTCCACACAATCCTCCCAACCCTTCTCCTCTGCCCACCCCCCTTCACGGCGGCCGTAGATCTTTGTCCTTCGATAGGTCATTTAACAATTAGGACCAGTGAATCGTCGCATCCTCCCTGTCCGTCTCAGGCTCCATGTTTTGCAGAACCGTTAATTCCGCCAACCCCCACCTCCGCACATCCTTCAACCATAGATGAATCGCTGGACCTTGAGGGGTTTTCCATGCTATTGCCATTTGGCGTTTAGCCAGTATAAGCAAGAACCGGCCCCTCCTATTCTGTACTTTGTACCTCTTCCCCCCTGGCAGCTTACCCCACAAACAAGTTTCCGGACGGTGCTCCAAATTAGTCCCCAACAGCCCATTCACCACCTTGAGGACCTCATCCTTGTACTCTACCATCACCCCACACTCCCATGCCATATGCCAAAACCCTGCCTGCGCCGCACCACATCTGGAACACTCATCCGATAGATCCCCGTTCATTGCCCGAAGTACAACCGGGGTCACATATGTCCTATGCAAAATATTAAATTGAACCAGTTGAAAACGGGCATTCCTTGATGACTTCCGGACCAATTCCCAGACCTGCGCCCATTCCACTGCTGGTATTTGGTGCCCGATGTCCCTTTCCCATTTTTCCTTAACCTTCAGTTCACCCCCTGAGTTCCTCACCCGCAGGGCTCTATAAATCCACGAAATATGTGCTCTACTGTAATATTTAGATAATTTACAAGAAATTTGAATAACACCAAAAGGTTACCTTAGAGAAACACCAGTCGTTCTCCTTCCTAAGCTGCCTTCTTCAGAAAGATTCCGACAGGGGTAGAGAACGAGTGCCTCCCTGAGACCCTTCCTCCGCCCACAATACAAGGAGTAAGGAGGGGAAGGACCCCAGGGAAACCCTCTGGGGAAGAAAAACCTGTGTCGATGCTCTGGATGGATGTCGTCTGTCTGGAAAGGTTCTTGGTACCCGGACTATCCGCTGAAGGGGAGCCGTCTGAATAAAGACAGAGGAAAGTGGTAAGTTTAAGAAGGGAAACTAGAAAGCAGAATATGGGTAGAGAAAACGAAGAGTACCTGATCGGAAAGGGGATACCAATTATCGAGCTATATTGCAGATCTTCTGATAAGACATCGGATAGGATTAACCTTGAGGACGTTCCCGAAAGAGAACGATTCTCAAATCTCAATGCTGCAGATTGGACCCCGCATATCCCTGTTTCTGCAGAGGTGAGACAATATTAGGTGTCAATCCTGGGTAATATCTAACCCACGGGTCTACAAGGGACTATCAATTCTCACGTACCGCTCGCCAGGGAGAAGTTCTCACTAGCAAACCTATCAGTGAGGTTCAGCTTGTAATGAGTGAGGCTGAGAGAGTCCACTCGAGTCTCCGATGTCATGCAAGATTTGGGAGAAGGAGTCAGGTGAAGCGTTGTTGTGGAAGAGTAGCAACGCGTCCGCGCGTTGTCTCCAGGAACAGATGAACCGGCTCCGGAGCCGGGGGGCGGTCCTTCCACCGCGCAGTCTTGGTGTAAACCTAGACCCACACCATCCGTAGCGGCGGCCATCTTGGGAGTAAAGATGGCCGCAATCCGTCTAAGAGACCATCTATGCCACAGAGACCATGGTCTCCACAGGGGCGTGACAGTATGCCCCCTCCGAAGGGCAGTGGCCCCCGGCTTCCCTGGATGGTTACGGAAGAATCGGCGAATAAGAGCCGGTGCATGCACTGCAGAGGCAGGTTCCCAGGAACGGTCACAGGAGTATAACCTTGCCAGTCAATCAAAAACTGAAGGCGACCCCGAAAGATACGAGAGTCACAAATATCCGCCACCTCATATTCAGGACCTGACAGGGTAGACACCGGAGGAGGGTGAGTATTCCTTAATCTTGAAAATCGATCACACACATCTTTCTTCAGTTGGGATACGTGAAACACGGGATGAATCCGGGACCAAGAAGGGGGAAGTCTGAGTTTGAAAGCAGAGGAACCCAACTTCTGTAGGATGGGGAAAGGTCCGAAATATTTAGGAGACAGCTTGGACGGGACCAGATGCCGTGGTAAGAAACGAGAGGCCAACCATACCAAATCACCCGCCTTCAGGGAGGGCGCTGGAGAACGGTGCTTGTCTGCAAATCGTTTGACTCTATCCTGAGCCTCAAGTAGCGAAGATTTGGCCGCCAAATGTCCCGTCTGGATAACTTGAAGTAGGTTATCCACATCTGGAAATCGTGATGAAGAAGGAAGGCCAGTAGGAAAACAGGAAGGGTGAAATCCATATGAGCAAAAAAAAGGACTGGAACCCAGAGCGGAATGACGGGAGTTATTGTAGGCAAACTCCGCCAATGGTAATAGAGAAACCCAGTTGTCCTGTGAGGCTGAAATGTAGCAGCGCAGATAGCCCTCCAATGTCTGGTTCGGTCGTTCCGTCTGGCCGTTAGTTTGAGGATGGAAGCCAGAACTCAATGCCCGGGAAATTTTGAGGCTTTTACATATCTGTTGCCAATAACGTGAAGTATATTGGGAACCACGATCGGAGATGATGGTTTCTGGAAGCCCATGGAGCGTGAAGATCCGTGAAAGGAATACTTTCGCCATCTGAGCTGCAGTGGGAATGCATGGTAGAAGAATAAAGTGTGCCATCTTGGTAAAGTAGTCGATTGTAACCATAATTACTGTACAGCCAACCGAGATAGGGAGTTCGACTATGAAGTCTGTCGAAATTATCTGCCAGGGACGATCAGGAATCGGCATCACCGATAGGAGACCAACTGGGGCCGATCGAGGGACCTTTGTTTGTAAACATATGGCACATGCTGAAACATAGCCTCTGATATCTCTACTCAACCTTGGCCACCAAAAATGGCGTTGAATCAATTCCTTGGTATTAGCCATACCTCGATGCCCTGCCATCGGAGAATCATGACAGAGTTGAAGGACTACTCTTCTTAATTCTTCGGAGGGAATGAATAACTGTTTGTCTCTATAGAAGCATCCTTGAGATGAGTTAAGCATCCAGAGAGCGGCAAATCGAGGATTGGTCTGAATAAATCGAGAGGTATCCATAGCCACCAGTTGAAGAAAGGTGGTGATTTCCTACAAAATTCTGGCATTGGGAAACAAGGGTTCGGAACGGAAAGGAGTGGTTGAGTTGTAATCCTTTCTGGATAATGCATCTGCCTTGAGGTTGACTCTTCCCGGTATGAAGGAGATGACGATATCATAGGGCGAAAAAAAATGGGCCCAATGAGCTTGGCGGCTATTTCGTGTTTGAGAGTATTGTAGGGCTCGGAGATTACTGTGATCGGTCCGTACTTCAATGGCATGTTTGGCCCCTAGTAGCAGATGTCGCCACTCCTCAAAGGCTCTCTTAATAGCTAATAATTCCTTTTCGAGGACTGAGTAATTGATTTCTGAAGGTGAGAGTGTTTTAGATAGATAGGCCACAGGACACTCGTCTCCTTGTTCATTCTCTTGCAGTAGAACGGCACCTACCGCTTGATGCGAGGCGTCCGATTCTACAATGAACCTCTTGTTTTGGTCAGGAGTGAGGAGTATAGGTTCCTTGGTGAAATCTTCCTTGAGACTCTCAAAGGCTATTTGAGCCCCGTCTGACCAAAGGAACTTTGCATTCTTCTTAAGGAGAGCCGTCATAGGGAGAATCTTCTCTGAATAGTGAGGAATGAAACGCCTATAAAAGTTGGCGAATCCTAAGAATCTCTGCAAATCTTTAACACCCAGTGGAACTGGCCATTCTGTTATAGCAGAGATTTTCCTGGGATCCATGGCAACTCCCTCGGCGGATAGTATATAACCCAAATAGGCCACTCTATCCTTGTGGAATTCACACTTGTCTAACTTGCAAAAAAGATGATTCTCCTCCAGTCTCTGCAATACTTCCTTCACATGCCGTATATGGTCGGACATGGATACGGAGAAGACCAGTATGTCGTCTAAATAGACAATGACGGTATGTAGAAGAATATCCGAGAATATGTGATCCATAAAACGTTGGAAAACAGCTGGTGCATTGGAAAGTCCGAATGGCATCACCTTGTATTCATAGTGGCCCAAGGGAGTACGAAAGGCAGTTTTCCATTCATCCCCTGCGCGGATTCGGATAAGATGGTAAGCTCCGCGTAGGTCTAGCTTGGTAAATATCTTGGCACCCTTTACTGCCTCAAGAATATCCGGGATTAAGGGCATCGGGTAGCGATCCGGAGTGGTGATCTTGTTCAAACCCCGATAGTCTACACATGGTCTGAGTTCTGTCGAATCCTTCTTAGGGATAAAGAACAGTGAGGCGCCGGCAGGAGAAGTGGATTCCTGAATGAGACCGTTATGTAAATTCTTCTGGAGATACTCCTTTAGGACTTCCCGTTCGCGCGCTGATAGTATATACATGCGCCCAAAAGGGATTGGAACACCAGGTGCTAGTTCAAGGGCGCAATCATCTCTACGATGAGGAGGTAATTCTGCGAACTCTGAATTGGAAAACACTCCCTGAAATTCTTGGTAGTCAGGAGGAATCTCCTGGATGTTATGTAACACCGAGGTAGTGCAATCCCTTTCTTGGATGGAGTGTGTAGAACAGAACCCTAACGCTCCACCAGAAAGGCAATGAGTAAGGCAATGTTCTGATCCTAGAAATATTGTGCCGGCCTTCCAATTAATGTATGGATTATGGGCTCTAAGCCACGGTAACCCCAATATCAAGGGATAATGTGCTGTACGAATGACATCAAATACAATAGTCTCTTGATGAGATGCAATCTTCATTTGAATCGGTCTTGTTTGTTCCCTGATAGGACCGGAAATCAATGGACTTCCGTCAACAGATTCTACTGGAACAGCCATGGCCTTTAGGGAGCATGGTATATTCTTGTCATTCTTCCAATGGGTGTCTACAAAATTCCCCGCAGCTCCGCAATCAATCAATGCGGGAACCAAAATTGGCTCGGAGGTGCCCCATTCCATTGAAACCTGAATGACAATCATGGGAGGATCGGGTGTGTCTGTGATTTGAGAAGTCAAAGACTTGGTTGAGGAACCTATTATTGGCTCCCTAGCCGCGGTTCCCCATGCGGTTGGGAGGAAGCGTTTCCCTGTCGTTTGGTAGGGGTGATGGGGCAATCCTGTACTGGGTGGTCTTTGGACCCACAATACATACACAAGCCTTTAGCTCTCCGTCGATTACGTTCTTCCAAGGTGAGTCTACCTCTTCCTCTTGTGATTCCTATCTGAATTGGTTCATCGATTGGGGTTTTCATGGGACTAGTAGGATGCGTAGTCAATGGTCTCACAGAACGATTTCGACGTCGTTCTCTGAGCCTTTCCTGTAGACGGTAGTCCATCTGCATCACTAATGTAATCATTTCCGCTAGGTTGGGAGGTCGAGACACTCTAGACACCTCGTCTTTAAGTTCCTCATTCAAACCCCTACGAAATAGTGTTATCAGAGCATCATCAGCCCAAGAGGTTCCCGCAGCAAGCTGTTTAAAAGAGGTGATATAAGACAGTAGATCCTGTGATCCCTGTTTGAAGTCCAATAATTGCTCTTGGGAGGAAACAGTGATCTCTTGTCTACTGAACATGGATCTAAGACTGTTCAGAAAGGCGGGATAGGAGTCTAGCAGAGCGTTGTTTGTCACAACCAGTGGTGTAGCCCATGCCAATGCCGGTCCAGTCAAGTTAGCTATCATATGTCCCACCCTGTCACGATCACTCTGAAAGAAGGCTGTCTTGAACGAAAACTGGACAGTACATGCTTCGATAAAAGCTTTAAGTTTGTGGGGATTCCCATCATATAAACCCCCTGAAATGGGACCTGGAGGTAATTCTGAACAACTAGGTACCCTTCCCACCTGTTGTCTCAAGAAGTCATTTTCCTGCTTTAATGCCTGGACTTCCGCAGTCAAAGACTGGACTGCAGAAACCAATTGCTGCTGTTGGGCTGCGTCCATGATATCTCCTTGAACTATTGAGTTCTCTAAGGCAACCGTTCAGCGCCTGGGAAGCCCAGTAACTTCTAATCTTTGTTTTTAGGCGTTGCTAACTGTAATATTTAGATAATTTACAAGAAATTTGAATAACACCAAAAGGTTACCTTAGAGAAACACCAGTCGTTCTCCTTCCTAAGCTGCCTTCTTCAGAAAGATTCCGACAGGGGTAGAGAACGAGTGCCTCCCTGAGACCCTTCCTCCGCCCACAATACAAGGAGTAAGGAGGGGAAGGACCCCAGGGAAACCCTCTGGGGAAGAAAACCCTGTGTCGATGCTCTGGATGGATGTCGTCTGTCTGGAGAGGTTCTTGGTACCCGGACTATCCGCTGAAGGGGAGCCGTCTGAATAAAGACAGAGGAAAGTGGTAAGTTTAAGAAGGGAAACTAGAAAGCAGAATATGGGTAGAGAAAACGAAGAGTACCTGATCGGAAAGGAGATACCAATTATCGAGCTATATTGCAGATCTTCTGATAAGACATCGGATAGGATTAACCTTGAGGACGTTCCCGAAAGAGAACGATTCTCAAATCTCAATGCTGCGGATTGGACCCCGCATATCCCTGTTTCTGCAGAGGTGAGACAATATTAGGTGTCAATCCTGGGTAATATCTAACCCACGGGTCTACAAGGGACTATCAATTCTCACGTACCGCTCGCCAGGGAGAAGTTCTCACTAGCAAACCGATCAGTGAGGTTCAGCTTGTAACGAGTGAGGCTGAGAGAGTCCACTCGAGTCTCCGATGTCATGCAAGATTTGGGAGAAGGAGTCAGGTGAAGCGTTGTTGTGGAAGAGTAGCAACGCGTCCGCGCGTTGTCTCCAGGAACAGATGAACCGGCTCCGGAGCCGGGGGGCGGTCCTTCCACCGCGCAGTCTTGGTGTAAACCTAAACCCACACCATCCGTAGCGGCGGCCATCTTGGGAGTAAAGATGGCCGCAATCCGTCTAAGAGACCATCTATGCCACAGAGACCATGGTCTCCGCAGGGGCGTGACATTTACCCCCTCCCGATCTAACAATACCCGAAGCACTGCACACAAGGCTCCTCCGGGATTCCCGCCCATATCTCCGCTAGCCTGCGAACCACCGCCCCATATGCTAGGAAAAGCCCCTGCGGTAGTCCAAACTTCCGACACCATTCCTTACAGGTAAGCAACTTCCCATCTTCAAAAAGGTCCCCCACCTTCTCACATCCCTTGTCCCTGAGTCTCTGTACTCCGATCCTCCCAATGGCCTGGCGAAGCTTCTGATCCACACCCCATGGGAGCCCAGCTTTATAACGCCCTCCAATCCCCTTTCCACCCATATATTTCTTCCACGTCTCCCTCACCACCTCAAACGCTATCGTTCTGTCCCTATCACCCTGTGGGTGCCACAGCATTTCCACTGGTCTACATCCCCTAAGGTTCTCCCCCCCCCCTTGCTGGTCCCATGTCAGCACTGATTGCAATTGTGCCGCCACAAAGTATTTCTCATAATCCGGGAGGCCCAACCCACCTTCCTCTCTAGGTCTCCGCAGTATGTCTAGAGACACCCTCCGTCTCCCCGTATCCCAGAGTAGCTCCCTAATTCTAACGTCCAGCATCTTAAACAAAACTCTTTTGGCCACATACGGTATATTGACAAAAAACCGTGGTAAAATTACCATTTTGCATAGCGCCACCATACCCATCAGAGAGAGGGTAAGAACCTTCCAGAACCGGACAGAATCTTCTATCCTAGACAGAGCCCTCCCTGTATTATGTACAAACGTGTCCTCTATCTCATGGAATACCCGGATCCCCAGATAATGAAATGACTCACTTTCCCATCGTATGCCCAGCTCCGGCAACTCCCCCAACGGGCGGTCTCTCAATCCCCCTAGCGGAAACAGCACCGACTTTTCCGAGTTAATACAGAAACCCGACACAAATCTAAAGTTTCGCAATATTTCCAAAAACTCTGGGAGGTACACCTCAGGATCCACCATATATAACAACAAGTCATCCGCGTAAAGGGACACTATGTGTTTCCGACCCCCACCTCGATACCAGCCTCCGACATGTCCTGCCTTAAAAACACCGCCAGGGGCTCTAGGGTCAGGTCAGGGCGAATAGTATCGGGGAAGCCGTTCACCCTTGCTGCGTCCCTCTCCCCAGCTCCCATGTTGCCGACACTCACTCATTCGTCCTCACCATTGCCAGCGGTTTCTTATAGAGGAGCGCCAACCACCTACAAATGTTCTTTCCAAACCCAAACTCTCGCAACACCCAAAACAGCCACCTCCACTCCAGGGAGTCAAAAGCCTTCATGGCGTCAAACAAGGCTATTGCCATGTTGCGCCTCTGTGACTTCACTAGGTCCATAACATGATGTAGACGGGAGAGATTGCCTGATGTGTTCCTTCCCCCAACAAACCCGCACTGATCTGGGTGGATCAAGAGCGGTGCCACCCCGGCCAGTCTCGCAGCTAGGATTTTACCCAAGATTTTCCCATCGACATTCAGCAGGGAGATGGGGTGATACGCCGCACAGTCCCTCGGGTCTTTCCCATCCTTCAAAATCACAGTGATGACTGCCTCCCTCATTGACTCTGGGAGACAGCCATTCTGGAATGCCTCCTCATATACCCTGTGGAGCTGTGGCACCAGCAGATCTGCAAACATTGCGTAAAACTCTACCGGGAGCCCGTCACTGCCCGGTGCTGTGCCCCTCTTCATTATGCAGATCGCCCATCTAATGTCCACCTCCTCAATCGGGGCCTCCAATCCTTCCCTCATGTCCTCCCCCAGTTTCGGAAGCCTCAACGACTCCATGAGGTCCTCAACGTACCCTTCCTCACTGCTATATAGCTCCCTGTAAAATGCCATAAAAGTATCATTAATCTCTTTCTAGGTCCCAACTACCTCCCCCGCACTCGTCCTAGCTGCATGCACATTTTGAGTTTCATAGGGTTATGGACAAGTAATTCCAATGAACAATCTGAGTCTACCAATATTTCTTGGCACCTTAGGTCAAGATTGCTGAGAAAGATGTTCCCTCCTCTTTGTCTTAACAGTGCCACGTCTTCATATAGTGAACCTT
Organism: Ambystoma mexicanum; assembly: GCF_040938575.1. Taxonomy (NCBI): domain Eukaryota; kingdom Metazoa; phylum Chordata; class Amphibia; order Caudata; family Ambystomatidae; genus Ambystoma; species Ambystoma mexicanum. The sequence continues at coordinate 454,550,008 of NC_090924.1, read as the reverse complement.
TAGGCGGATCCAAGATTAACCTCAGCATTGAAACCCATTTCCACTCCATCATCGCCCTAAGCGAGGTCAATCCTAGTACGTACTTTAAGCATCCAATAGGCACACAATTGGGCAGGTTCAACGGCTTCTTCAACAGTTTGGTCTCGATTTTGTCCCAACCTATATGAAAAGATAAGGGATTGGAGACCAGACCGATCAAGATGATCGGAACTACTTTGCCTATCTAGAACCTCACCATGGGCTGGATCGAGAACTTTCAAAATGTATGAATGATTCTTTTCATCTGCGCCCCCATATTGAGCACCTTGAGATCAATTGTTGCAAGAACATGGCCCATAGTCGTGAAGGATTCAATACTGGCCCCTTGGTAGGTGATCTCAGTAACTAGCTCTACGGGGCGGTTCTCCAAATCCCAGATGTATGACTTAAGTAGCTTTTTTGGATGTTTAAAAAACAAGATTTTGGATTTACTCAGGTTGCTTTTTAGATCATTGCATTTGGCATAATATACTAATGCCGAGAGTAGTCTTTGAAGGCCAACTTATGTGTGGTCTAAAACCACCACATCATTAGCATAAGCCAACCAATTGGTTTTCAGATCTCCAATTTTGTTGTAACCAAAGCTTTATCTTGCAGCCATATACTCAAATCGGACATAAACAGAATAAAGAGAAAAGGGGCAATCAGGCACCCCTGACGGACTCATCGTTTGATCTTAATTGAATCTGACAGAGCACCTGCTCTGGAGAGCCTGACTTGCATAGATGTATTATGATGGGGCTCAATGAGAATAGATAGGAGGTTGGGCAGAGCCCCCCAGGCGTTCAATTTTTTCCAGAGGAGATTTCTGTTGATGGTGTCGAACACCTGTGGGAGATCAACCCATGCTCCAAAGGGGAGTGCCACCTTTACCCACGGACTGCGCACTTAGACAACTTATAACCAGTCCATTGATGGAAGTCGACAAACCCCTTCTAAACCCCGTTTGTTGTTTGGGGATGATGCCTTTCAACTTGGCCCAACTCTCCATCTCTGCCAAAATCAAACCCACAAAAATGTTGCTATTCACATCTAAAAGGGATATGGGACGGTAGTTCGAGGCTGCTAAGCGGTCCCCCCTTTTAGATATTGGAATAAACACAGACAATCTCCAAGATTCTGGGAATTCCTTGGACAGCAGAATATTATCAAAAAGACATTTTAGGAGCCGCGCCCAAAGGGCAGGGTTCCTTTTTAGAATAGAATTACTTAGCCCATTTGGTCCAGCGGCTCTGGAAGTAGATGAGGACCAGGCCCCTTTCAACTCCGTCTTCGGAATTAGAGTGTCCGAATATCCATAGACCTCAGTGAAGTGCCTGACCCAAACCTGTTCCTTTAATATCATTTCCTGACCATCTGCAGGTTGGTTATCCAGAGAGCCTACTAAAGCCCAAAGGTTTCTGGAATTTGTTAGAGCTAATGCCCTCAACATCTTGTCCCCATCTTGTTGATATATTAAATGCCTATATGAACAAACCCAGTTCCTAAATACATTGTTCAGAACTCTCAAGTGTTCTTCCAGGAGCTCTTTTTCAAAGCCCCTTTTTTTCAACCTTGCCCTATGGTACAGTTTCAACCTCTTTTGTTCTTGGATGTTAATATCATCGGAGTGCTTATGGGACACCTGTTTTTTTTTTTACCATAGACAGTTTGAGGAATTAACTCCCACAGAAAAACCTGGAACCTAGCTGGTTCAAAGCAGAGAGAGAGCTGTTCAGTCAGATTATTTATTAAAGTCAGACCCCCCTCTATCAAATGTTCTTATTCGGTTTCCTGCAGGGTTTGCTGATAGCTCACAACAATAGATTGATTGTACATTCACCATCTCTCGAGACAGTGTAGCCATCAACATGTCATGATCATCTCTATTCCATCTGGAAACTACGAATTTCCAACAGCTATCAAAGATCCTTTTTGTTACAAAGAAATAATCTAAAGTAGATAAAGAACCTCCCCTATGCCAAGTTGGTTCGCTCAAAAGTTCCCCCACCACATTCCCATTAAGCAACTAAAGGTCCCTTTCCCTCATACATTTTAACCAAATTTTTCCATTCCTTGTACTCGGTTTACTTTTGCCCGACATCCTATCCTTGACATCCACACATTGAGAATTCAAATCTCCCGCTATTATGATTTGATCAGATGGGACTAGAGAGGAAAATTTAACAAGACAGTCGGACAGATCTTGTAGAAACTCACATAAATTGGAGGCTTGATGTTCCAATACAAGTTAACCACCAACAAACCCCCATCTGCCTTGCCACCGGACAAACCCACTCTTACAATCAGAATGCTCTGTCTCTCCATAGATAACAGTTCGAGAAGACAAAAACATCGTTTTTGCAAGCAATAAGGAGACCCCCTGCTGGCCTTCCCCCTCGCAGTTGAAGGGCCAGCTGTTCCGCTGCATACGTCAAACACGTTTCCTGAAGAACAATCAGGTCTGAACTCGGAATAGTCAGAAGTCTCCCCTGATCTGAGGTGAGGGAATTGAAACCCCTAGAGTTCCAGCAGAGTAATTTAAGATGGAAGTCATCTAGATTCTCTGTTGGGAAATACCCATTTTATGAAGAACTTGAGAAATAATCTCTGGAAGCAAATCCCACATGTTCAATGAGGAAGGAATAGAAACAGACAGACCAAGAGAGGTTGTGTTCAAGCCCAATGCCGGGGGGTACCAATGGTCGCAATTTATTGATCTGAGGACATAGTTTAGATATCAACAGACCCCTCTTGTCCCAGTCCTCCTTGGCCCCCATGATAATGTCTTTGCCCAATCTTGAGCATAACTGTAATTCGACTATGTTGGTGTGTGGGCTAAAGTGCAAAGTATTTGGTAACAATATTGTTCTCATTGAAGGCAACAGAACAGTATCTCCACCTGCTAAACTGGGTGAAAGCCTTTGTTGGCCATTGGAGGATTGGAGGTTGCCTCGTTCACTGACCTTTTTCAACACAGAGCTCCTAAATGGAGCCGCAATGACAAAAACACCATTCTCTGAGATTCCGCCAAGACCTAAAACTGTTCCCAATGTGGATAAGAAATGGAAATGGTCGGGTACAAATGTTAATCTCAGGTGAACATTGATGCACTGCGTGTGACCTAATCTTTCAGCTGAGAACGTGTGGGTGAACCCCTGAGAACATACACAAACAGACTTATGAGGCTGGCCCATCTTCAGTGTGGTAATTGTTTTATCAGCACCACATTACATATAAAGCGTGGCCCCAACGATAGAGCAATTCTTCGGGGTTTCCCACTTAGTGCCCTGCATCACAATATAGAACAGAGAAGTCTGTATATACATGGCTGTCTTTTGACACCCACATTAGCTTCTCTAGACGGAGGATTACACGGCACTTGATCAGCACTATGGGCAAAATACTCAAGCTCACAAAAACCTCTGAAATTGAGGGGATGCCACAGGATAAACCCCAAGGGATCAGAGACCACCACAGTAATGGTCCATAGAGAAGACCCACTACTACAAAAATCTCTGCAGCGTGTAACGAACACCGACCTGCAACACCTTCTTGCTAAAATCAAAAATGAAATCCACAGCAGTATGGCCAGAGATAATGCAAAAGAGATCTACCCTTGACAAGTGACTTGAAGAATCAGGAAGGTGCCTAGTAGAGGTGGAATACCCCTTCTGCTAGCAGTCATACAAAACCAGGCAGTGGGCACAATGGGTTGAGGTGTTAGAGGCGCAGTGGGAGGAGCTCAAGACTAAGCAGGAAGACGCTGAAAGCTGCTCCCTGCGTAACAACATTCGAGTAAGGAGTATCCCTACCCATGTACAAGAAAAGGATCTCCCAGAATGCGTAAAAGATCGGATTTTCTCCTTGAAGTTGCCAGACGATGCAACCATGGAACTGGACAGAACATACTGCACCCGCTCGAGGGCTCAGCTGTGCCAAAATCAAGCTGCATGTGTACTCACTGGGGTGCATTTTTACTCCATCAAGGAGTGGATGATGACTAACGACGATTCTCACAAATATCCAGTTCAGGAGGCATACATTTCGTCCTATGAAAAGGAAGGCAATCCTACAACAACGACATGACCTTAATGCATCCCTGGTCTTTCTTCAATAAACCCACTTACTCGCAAGCGCCAAGCATAGACCAGTGTGCACAAATTCAAGTTGCAATCTACAGGTCAGCCATAAAAAAAAAGTAGCTTGCCACCTCAATTCTTTACATATACACAGTACACTATTTATTACCCGCCAAGAGTCAAATGTCACTAGCCAATGACTAGTGGCGAGTGCACATTTTGTACCTTAGTATAGACTCCACAATAAATGCTCCCTCCACTAATTCTTTGCATCTGCAGGCAAAAAGAAGAAAGGGGTGGCGATTCTTGCTGCTAACCGACATCTTGCATGACCTTCAAGGGAGATATATATGCATTAAGGGGTGCTTTGTGGGTCATAGGTTTACCCTGATCTCATATTTACGCAACGACAAACAGCCAATTTCTGATCACAGCCCTCCTGCACCTGGCTGCATTTATTATAGAGGGACATATGATAATGGAAAGGAACTTTAACCTAGCACCCGCCAGGTTACTAAGCAAAATAGGGGTTGTAGATGTTTGGAGAGTCCAACATGTTAAAGTGCATTTCAAGATGGCAGCCAAACGGTAAGGACGAGCAAGTAGTCTCCTCCATCCCCGAAGAGACCCAACAATGAAGCAGGGCTTGGGAAGCGGCTTCCCCCGCCTCCACGGCTACTAAAAGCACCTTCACAGGCACCCAAAAAGACACGTTAGGAATTGCGGCGCAAGTCGTCGAGTCAGGAAGGAGCGCCTGGTGGGTGCACAGAGATCCATGAACAGGCCTCAGAACTAGGCAAGCAGTGGAACAGCTACAGGCAGCTCGAAGGGTAGACAACAAGGCGCAAAAGAAGGGTGAAAAAGGGACAACCCACGTCTGAGCAGCAAACCGGGAAAATGGCTCAAACTACTGTGCTATACAGGGCGGCTCGGCAAGTCAAGCTGGACCCGGCCGTCCCCCAACTAAAGACGTAGAGATAATACGCCCCCTCGTGGTCTGGTCAACAGCCCCCAAGGGGTCCGCCTGAAGGACCAGAGCAGCCACCCACACGCCGCAGCAGGACCGGACCACAACTTGGCAGGTGAGTGGCTGCAACACAGGGGAAGTCCAACACAGCAGCAGCCCCCCGCCGAGAGCCCCACTGCTGGTACTCCACTCAGTGAGGGAAGGGAGCGGCCGACCCCGCTAAGAACCCAGAGCCCCCTGGGAGGCATCAGACCACCCCGGAGTGGCAACCCGGGAAATCCAACTGGGCCATTCCGATCATCGCTCACCCACGTGCAGCACTAGGGGCCCAGCCAGCTACATCAACTGCTCTCCAGAACAGTAAACATTCACAGAAAGCCTGTGTGGGCCTCTCTCAAGGTCCCCCCATGCCCTCCTCCATCAAGGGATTACCAGCATCCCTCCTGGCCCCCTGGAGTGGAAATGGGTGCCGGGCCAATAGCAAGGGGAGTGGGATTCCAACAGGGAAACTGGGTCACCCCTTCGGGATCTCTGTGGCCGTGGCGGGGGCTCGAGAATACCCCCCCAAATATGACAGTCAGGGTGCGACAACAAGGAAACGGGCAGCCCAGGAGGTAGGCCCACAGTGAGAACACCAGACGCAGGTGACGCAGAGGAGGTCCAAAGACCACCAACCAACCCACCGGTAGAGACCGCAAAGGCCTAAGCCAAGGGGGAGCCAGTGCACAAAAGCAGTTGGAGATACCCACATCAACGGACATACCTGATGCCGGGACCTAAAGGGAAAAACACACCCAGCAAGAGAACCCAAGCTATTACTGGTCGAGAAAGTCCCACCCAATGCTGCTGGGCTAAATAATCAGACCCTGGGGACCAACAAGGCAAACCACAGAAGCTCCAGAACTTCCCTGAAATGACCTGGGCACTGCACCCACCAGAAAGGCTTCATCGAAAGCCGATATTGAAGCCTACTTCCTTGAGTTTCAGGAGAAACTCACGGCTACGTTTCAAACGCAATTGACCTCCTTCATGGGGGAAATGAAACAATCCATCATTGACATAAAAAGAGACGTTACAGCCCTCGAGGAGAGGACATGCACCACTGAAAGGGCCCTACAGGAAGTAGTAGAGGACACCCGCAAAATGGATATGGCCCTGAAAGACCCAGCTAGGGTAACCCAAAACATGGAACTACAATGCGTAGACCTACAAAACAGGTCCCTCAAGTCGAATATACGCAACCGGAACCTGCAGGGGGTGACAAGTGACGCCGAGCTGAAACCCACAGGCACACACATTTTCTTGTACCTCCTGGGAATGGAAGGGCCAGGGGAAATCCCAATCAACAAGATCCATAGGACAGGCCCCAGATGACAAGAACCAGGTGCGGTGGTCGCCCTGGCAAAAGTACCCCCAAAAAGAGGCCATCCTCCATGCAGCTCGCCCAGCGGAAACAATCACCTTCAATGGAAATTCACCTATACCAAGATCTGGCAGAGTCGACCCTTCAGAAAATAAAAGAAATGGGGGCGTTGGTGAGACAGCTCCATCCCAAACAAATCAAATATAAATGGACATTCCCCTTCCAGTGGGAAGGCCGCCAGCAAAGGATCACAACAAGGGAGGAAGGGCACTCCTGCTACGCATGGAGGAAGATGAGGATGGCCTGGCATCACGATCGTGCCACGGTTACCCCAACACCCTAAACCATGGGAATAGACAACAGTAAGGAGAAGCCCAGGAGACCACAGCTACGGGGCCCACTTTATCCAGACCCCCAAAAAGACAAGGACGCCTCTATCCCAGAAGGAAACAAAGGCAGGGGCGGCTAAATTGGGAATGACCCAGGAGCCAAAGATGGGGCAAGGGCTCACACCTCAGGTTCATGCAATTGGGGGTTGTTGGTAACTTTTCCCAGGGCACTACTTCCAAGGCACACTAGAGAGATCACATAGAATGAAAAATAATCCCCACACTAAGGGCCTGATTCATGGAATGTTTTCCTATGGGATTGTGCCATTATAAAACACTTCCATGAATCAGGCCCTTAATATAAGGGGGCTAAACACTCCAGTGAAAAGGAATACGTTGGAAAGGCTACTAGCACATCACGCACCAGACATAGTAGCCCTCCAAGAAACACATATCAAGTGCACTAACAGACCCCAACTGAAGATGAGGTGATACCCACAGACATTCCAGGCGAATGCACAGAGCAAGGAAGCGGGGTCCTAATCGCAACGAAGCAAGGTCTGGCAGCACAAATAATAACCACAAAGGCAGACAAAGAAGGGAGATACCTATTCATCATCTTCCAAATAGACACAACGGTACTGACAATAGTGACAATATACGCCCCTAACTCCAGGCAAGACGACTTCCTAAGGACAGTCTTAACAGACCTAGAAGTATTCAGTCAAGGGAAGATCCTGGTGTTGGGAGACTTCAACTTAGCCTGGGACCCAAAGAAAAATAGGAGCGCAAAACATACACAAAACCACACCCCACCGTCACCTGCCTTAAAATAAAAAATGGAACACCTCCCTCTCCAGGATGTGTGGACATCTTTGAAGGGCTCGGAGCCAGGCTTTACATTCTACTCCCACGTACCCCTCTCCTTGTCCCGCATAGACTACATTTGGTCCTCAACCACGCTCCCGGGCAAGATCACAAAGGTAGACCTTCATACCATTGCACTCTCAGACCATGCCCCCACATCCCTGACACTCCATCTCCAACAGCAAAGTGTGGGTTATGGAGCAGGGGCTTCCCGAAAGAAGTACTCACAGACACAGTAATGAGGGAAGAGGTAGAAGGGAAGATCCAAGAATATTTTAAATACAACGCAGAAGCTGGGGTCCCAGAAGCAGTAGTTTGGGACGTCTTTAAGGCTACACTCATGGGGGAACTGATGGCGGCACAAGCAACTGAGAGCCTTGGAGACGGAGCTGGAATATGACCTTCGGGATATCATGGGTAAAATGGTCAAAGATCCCAGTAGAAATCTGCAAAGGGAATACCAGAATGCAAAGGGCAAGCTGAACCTCCTTCAGACCAGGACGGCAGAAAGGAATCTCTTAAAGTTAAAACAGAGATACTACGTAAATGCTAACAAGGCAGATAGATTGCTAGCCAGGCTATTGAAAAAGAAAGCAGCATCCCAAATAATCCAGGGGATCGTCAACCCACAAGGTACTAAGGTGTCACAATCGCAACTAAATGGAAGTGAAGAGAGATCGACACTCTCACCCGAACCACATAAACCGAATGAATTTGACCCTCCCATCGTGGTTAGCACAGGCACCGGATATATATATTGAACATGCTGCCACATGGCAGCCAATGGGGGAAAGAGGGGTTAGGAAGAGGTTGTGGATAGGGTGGGGGAAATAGGAACACCGGATAAAGGTCAAGGAACTCTTAAATTGGATGGGAAAGGGGAAGCACAGGGAAAGAACCCTAACCTGTCTAAACATATAACAAAACAATTCCCTCTTGATAAATGTACAGAGAATGCAATGCATGTAATTCAGATGCAAGAGTACACCATTCCCCCTGTTCTCTGCCCTACACCTGAGAAGCACACCTTAATACATGTGCTAAACCATTACACATAGTAGGAACATATAGCAAGCAACATAATGGAAACAAACAAATGGGAGTCTTCCCAACATGATAAAACAATTACACATGGCCCCTTGGGCGGGCGTAAGCAACACACAAGAAACATAAAAGGTGCATCAACTAGTTTGCAACACTAGTTGAGATTTGACTCAATTCCCATTTGCGGTATTAGAACATTGCTTCTTTGGTAGTGCGTTAGGCTTGTTTTTCCACGCACGAAGTTGCATGCTTCTGCTTTCCAGAGTTTATATTGGTTAAGGTTGCGAACACATTCCAGCATGAAAAGTAAATACACCGGCCCTCTCTCAGACTGTCTTAAAACACATGCACTTCCTATGAATTCACCAAACTTCCCCAAGTACTTATCTTAAGTCTGGGAGCCCTGCGGGATTTCCCAGACAAAGAGCGAACCGCAATAAATCAGCCCGACAGCAATGTAGCCCCTCCACTCTGCAGGATATTTGCTACCGTCAAGAAAATCACTGAGCCGTGAGCAGCATAACACTCCTTTGTCTGCCCGACGCCAACGGCTCCATAGAACAAAATAAGCCACACCTGCTGCACGCCGTTGCCTGCTAATAAGCTGTTCACAAACAAAAACAGCTGACAACGCGCACGCGCCCAGAACTACCAGGCGCTCTGAGGATGCTGGGAAATGTAGTTTCAGGTCCTCCCAGCGCTCCCTAGTATCAGTAGGCGAATTTTAGCACTCCATGTCTGATCCAGCCCTTATTCCTGACATAAGGTGAGCACCACCCCCGGAATAACGGACCAATTTGTTAATTTTTACTCCACATTTTATAGATTGGACAAACTCATTGACATACAGTAAAAAACATACCTTCGCTCACTCTCTCCCCAAAATTACCCTGGAAGACCAGGCTACATTAGAGGCTGAGATCATGATAGAAGAAGTGGGACACACGATCAGGAGCCTACCCCTTAACAAAGCCCCACGGCCGGATGGGTACCCAGCAGCATTCTACAAAACATTCCAACAGGTCCTGGCACCAAGACTAACTTCACTATTCAACTCATTCAGGGATTCCAATCGCATCACCCGCACAATGGAAGACGCTAAAATTATACTGTTCCCCAAACCAGCTAAAGACCAAGCGCAATGCAGGTCATACAGACCCATCTCCCTCATAAACGTAGAGGCCAGGCTATACATCAAAATATTGGCCAACAGGCTGGAAACCCTTCTCCCATAGCTTTTCCACCCAGACCAGTCCAGATTCATACAACACAGACTAACACACAACAATATCCGCAGAGTCTGTTACATCATAGAAAAGATCCAACGGAAACGGGACCCAACCATTCTCCTCTCCTTAGACGCTCAGAAGGCATTCGATAGGGTTGAGTGGCCCTTCCTATTCAACACCATGGAGAAGATGGGATTCGGAGCAGATTTTATTAATAGAATCTGCGCTAACTACCAGGACCCCACAGCCTGACTACTAATCAACAGAGACCTCTCTCAACCAATTAAGCTGAAGAGAGGGACCAAGTAAGGTTGTCCCCTCTCCCCGCTCCTTTACACCATCCACCTAGAACCCTTCCTAACAGCTATCAGGACTAACCAATTAATACAGGGGATCCCGTTTGGGAAGGAAGCACATACAGTCATGGCATACACGGATGACATGCTCCTTACACTCACAAACCCAGAAGCCTCTCTTCAAGAAGTAATGCAGGAAAAAAACACGTTCGGGATGGTGGCAGGGCAGAAAGTTAATATTACAAAATGTGAAATCCTGAACCTCTCTCTGGGAAGGTATCCCAATTCTGGTGGGTACAAGGTGGCATTAAACTCCTAAAGGTCGCCATCACACATACACTGTAGGGGCTCTATCAAGCAAACTACCCACCTCTGTTACCACCCCTCAAAAAACAGCTACATCAATAGGGGCCGCTATTGGTGTCCTGGTTGGGCTGAATAAATGCCCACAAAATGGTAGCCCTCCCCAAGCTCCTTTATGTATTCCAGGCACTTCCAATCCCAGTTCCAGAATCCTTCTTTCGAGCACTACACCGACTAACAACCCCATATATCTGGAACAATAAATCGCCCAGCACAGCACTGAAAACAATGATGCTTCCCATCAACAAAGGCGGGCTAGGTATCCCGAACTTTCGTATGTACTAATGGGCAGCCCAAATACGGCTGGTAAGGGATTGGTTGGTAGGCAGTTTAGAGAAACGCTGGATCTGCATGGACGAAGCAGTAGTAGGCGCCCCCCTGAATGAGGTTCTTTGGCTGCACAAGTCAGACCGCCCACGAAATATGCACATATCAGAAACACAAAGCTGGTAGAAACCACCTGGGAATATCTGGCGAACTACAGGCAGATCACCACTTTCTTGTCCCCTTGCACACCTATGTTTGGTAATCCCCAATTCACCCCAGGGCTGGAAAACGGAGCCTTTAGGCACTGGAAGGAAGCAGGCTGCACTAAACTTAGAGACATGTTTCATGGCAGAGACATTAAACCATTTACCCAATGCAAGGCAGAAGTGGAGCTAATGGATAAGCATAGGATGTCCTACTTCAAACTACAACATTGGCTAATTAATCCACACATATGCAAGGCAGCAACTCGTCCCCTCACCCCATTTGAAAAATTCCTCGCCACCGAACCTGGGGATATACACCTCATCTCCAGTCTATACAAAATAGTACTAGAAGCAGAGCAAAACATAGACCTAAACTACAAAACCAAATGGACAGACACTCTGAGGGAACCAATCCTGGAATCCGATTGGGAACAACTGTGGAGAGACATCCCCAAACTCACCCAAGCCATTCAAATACGGGAGTTCTGGTACTAGACAATGGGCCTCATTAAGAGGTTGGAGGTAATGGAAAAACAATGCCGGTAAAGGATTACCGGCATCGCATACTGCTACGGGCTATTCCGACCTAAGAACTCAGTATTAGAGGCACAGCTATTAACGGTGCCGCTAATAGCGGCAAGAACGCGGGCACGCGGGCCTTCATGCCGGCAATACCGGGATGCCGCTAACAGGAGGATATCACAAGTCAGGCGGACATGCAAATGCCGGCATCATGAATGCACTAGTAGGGGATATCGGCATGCCAGCAATACCGGCATCGCGAAGCACCTGTAAACTGCTATGTGCAGTGTTCCCAACTGCCACAGGTGCACACAATCAGCACAGGTGGAGGCAATGGAGTCTGGGCCAGCACAAAAGGAGCACACCCACACACCACACCCCTTCCCACACCAAAATGATTCCACTAGTATTAGCAATACTGGGGATGGAGGACATGCTTGCATTGCTACACCAGCAACAACAACAACAACAGCAGGCACCACAGAGGAGACGCCGGAGGAGAAGGAGGCTGAGACAGGCCCAGCATACCCCACCAGTGCAGTCAGTGGTACCACGCAGGCAGCCCCCAATCCCTCGCATCAGAGCCAGTCCATTCAACCTAACCCCTGAGCAGATCCACACCCTGTACCGTCTGGACCGGGACACCATCACCACCATCGTGGACATGATACACAACGACATTGTCAGCCTCATTGAAATACGCACCGCCATCCTCCCTCTACTGAAGGTAGTGTCGGTGCTCCACTTCCTTGCCACAAGCACCTTCCAGTCCACAGTGGGGCACATGCATGGCATATCACAACCCTTATTTTCTCGCATGCTGAACCAAGTGCTGGATGCCTTCCTGAAGCACACAAGGGACTACATATCCCTACCACGGACTCCCCAGGAGATTTTCGATACAAAAGTTGGTTTCCATGCACTGGCAGGCATGCCAAATTGTATAGGTGCCCTCGACACGTGGAGTTGGTGGTCCTGCATCCCATGGAGGTGGTGTACCGCAACCGCAAGCAATACCACTCCATCAATGTGCAGATGGTATGTGACGCTAGCAAGATCATCACACCATGTTGTGCCCGATATCCCGGATCGAGTCAATGGTCCTGCGGAACTCCACGCTACATGGAGCGACATGCAGGACGACGTGCCTGGCTGCTTGGTAAGTTGCATGACAGGCACATGGCAGTGAAATGGGGGGATAGATGCACACACCACCATGGTGGCATTGTCAGTGTGACAGCACGATATGCACATCACAAAACACTATGCCCCAAAGCATCCCAAACTGAACATGACAACCAAATCCCATAGCAATGAAGTAAGCTGGACACCTATCACAACATGCCAGACTTAAAACCACCCCACATCCCACAACACGTGCACCACCCATCCTTGTATCTCACCCTCCGTAACACAATCCAGCAACATGCTGTGAATATTCACCATGTAGCTGTCTGCAGCAAATCACTACACAGGACAAGCATCCATGGGAGTGCACTGAACAAAATCACCTAGGGAATCCACTGCTTGTCACAGGGCCGCCACCACCACAGAAGTGCAGCATGTCACCATCGTAATATTCTGGGCTGAATGCCTAAAATTGCAGAGCCTACTGCCAACGCTGCCAGTTAGAAAATCATGCAGAACACAACACATAACAAATTTGACACAAACACAGCGGTATGTGTCCACAATGCATGAGCAACATCAAGGCAGTGTACACTGTGTATAATCTTGGAGATGCAACCCACACCATAAGTCCATGGCACAGAACACATTGAGGGCATTAAAATTGTGTGCATACAACCAGGGACATGTGCATGCGACCAATGATAATCTGCAGGCATGTGTGACTAGTACAGCTGTCCATCATGAATCAACTAACATATACCTTCTATTGCCTTTCATGCAGGTGATAGTGGCTATCCCTTGAAGATGTGGCTCCTCACCCCTGTCCGGAACCCACAGAACAGGCACGAAGAGGACTACAATCGTTACCATACCCGCACGGTCATTGAGCAGAGCTTTGGCCTGTTGAAGGCACGGTTTCGCTACCTTAGCCGGTCGGGTGGGGCACTCCTGTACAGGCATGAGAAGGTGGCCAAGATCATCATGGCATGTATCATGTTGCACAACATGTGTATCCGGCGGAATGTGCCCCTGCCCGACATGGAACTGCAGCAACCTGGTGATGATGAAGGGGATGAAGAAGATGTGGGTGCACATCATCGCGGTGCCGATGCACAGGAGGGACGTGCTGTGCGTCAGTCAGTGATTACACAATATTTCTAACACACATGGGTGCAGAGGCAGACATGAAAGTTGGACAGCGGGCACTGGGTGTGGGAGTACATGTACACTATGCACTGTATGTCAATAAATGACACAATTGCAATAAGGAATGTCCATGCAAGATTTTTTTTTTCACACAATAGGTGTATTTAACTGTCCAAAAAAGATTAACGTGCTCAAATTCTCCACCTCACACACCCTCTCCCCCTTCCTGCTCCCCCACAACTCCCCCACACACCCTCTCCCCCTGCCCCTCCCCCCACAACTCCCCCACACACCCTCACCCCCTCCCCCTTCCCCCCACAACTCCCCACACATGGTGTCCAAGCAAATGCTTCATGTGTCAGTGTCTATTGCCTTCATCAGGCTGCCCAGTCTACATCCTGCCACTTCCTGCATCTGGTGGTGGCATGTCCGAGCGGCGCGGGGTGTGCGCTGACCTGCGTAGGGGGCTGGTTTGGCTGGAGCTTGACGAAGATGGGGTGGCCGCTTGCTCCATTCTGGGGGCTGGATGCTCAGCCTCCATGGAATCTGCAATGCGGGTGAGGACCTGCCTCAGGGCAGACACCTCGTCGCATAATCTATTGGTGTTCCACAATGACCTGCCTCAGGGACGCAGTGTAATTTGCGCCCCTCCTGCCTTGCTTGGGCACTGTCTGTGACAAACTGCCTCACCAGAGCAGTGAGCTCCTCCTGGCACTGGGCTGCGTGTCCTGCCTGCTACACCCCGCTTGTACACCAGTGGGGGGGGAGGGTGCATGTGTGACATGGGTAAATCCATTTGGGTCCTCTGTAGGACTTATGCTCCCTTGTACAGACTTCCCCCTCTCCCCCAGACTGCTCCGGGGTGCTGTCGTGGTAGGAGTCGACGGGTGTGACCTGGGGGGATGGGGCGGGACTTGGTGTTGCAGGTAAGTCCGAGGAGTCGTCCTCGAGAGGCACACACACCTGGCCCTGCACGTCATCATCTGTCAGGGGTGCCTTAGCTGCCTTCTCCCCAACAGAGTTGTTCTCTGCAGATTGTGCCCCGTCGACTGTCTCCTGTGCAGGTGTCACAGGTGTTGTGGGGAATGTGGTGATGAGCCTTAGCGGCACCAGTGCCGTGGCATCATGGGCTGTTTTGGTCTTCGGTGCCTGTCGTGGCTTGTTTGGGCCTTTCGAAGTGGAAGGCCTGTTGCCTTCTTCCCTGGCCCTCTTCCGAGGTGTAGTCGCCTGTGGGTGTGAGTCCTGGGCCTCGCTGTCAGGATTTGAGCCTATGGGGGACCAAGAGAGGGACGGCATGAGTGATGGTTTGACAAGCAACATGCATACATTTGTATTATTGCTCATCTACACATTAGAGGGGATTAGGCAGTGGACTTTCGATTATCACATTACTTGCTATATGGGTGGATCATGCAGGCATCTGTCGGGATCACTCATGTTGGGGCGGGCGTATGCTATGTGACATGCATTTCTGTTGTGGCCTGCGTGCAGTGTGACTTATGCCATTTTCATATTTGTGTGGTGTGTGTCAGGTATGGCATTGCCATGCTGCATGCATGTGCATGTGTCTGTGCTGCAGACAACATCTAGGTAGGGAATGTGTATGTATTGGGCCATGGCTTGCCTCTTTAGACAGACAAATTGGTGGACTATCATCATACTTTGCATTACAGTGTTTTCTTAGGAGACTCACCTCCTTCTGCCGATGAGGTGGCGCCACGTTCCAAATCGCCCACACCTTCAATGGCCTCTATGCTAATGGTGCTGGCACAGATCTCCTCCCACCGGCTTAGCTTTATTGGTGAGCTTGGTCCTCTACCTGTAGCCATGACCTGGCTCCTGTTTGCGGTCATCCCATCTCTTCCGAACATCCTTTGTTGTGCGGGGGGTGTTGCCTACCGCGCTGACTCTTTGGGCAACAAGTTCCCAGATTTCTTTTTTGTTTATCACTGCCTCCCTCTTGAGGCTGTTTGCGAAAACAACCTCGGCATTGTCAGCCAGGGTCTCAGCCAGCATGGGGAATTCCTCCTCATTAAAGCGCTCTTTGCGCTGACCGGAGGCGCCTTTTTTTACTGCCTTGGGCATGATTTAGTTGTGTTAGGTTGATGTATGTAGTCAGCAATATGCTCCAGGTCCTGTGTGCTGAGAATGGCAATGGATTGTGTTTTTCAAGATGGCCGCTGTGCTCTTTCCCGTTTCTGTGCGATGACGCTACTTCTAGTTCCGTTTATTTATGGTCACCGCTGATAGCTGTGCCCGCTAATGCCATTTCCATTGATGCCGGTAGTGCTGTCTGCGCTTTCCATGATGCTGCTAAGGGCCATTTTTTGTACTTTAACGGCATGCTGGTAATGTCGTTACTGCATGGCGCAAAGCTCGTGCACGCGTACTGGTAATAGCCCTCTATTAGCAGGATCTTTACTATACGGACACAGTATTTGCTCCATGCCGGTAAGGACTGTTACTTACCTCCAACCTCTAATGAGGCCCAATGACTCAATGGGACTACATACCGGCGCGCCTATGACAAATCTATCCCTCAAAAATCCCAGCTATGCTGGAGAGACTGTGGCAAAACGGGGAACTGGCAGGGCTGCCCAAAGCTGGGCGACTTTTGGAAAACTATTAACCACAAAATCTGTAATCATTTGGGGATTAGAGGCCTAGAATCCCAAAAGAAAGTTTACTTTGTATGGGTGGGCAGAACACCTACTCCTGGGCGAAACACAAACGGAAGGGGTATGTAATACGGTCAATAGCAGCCCTGTTGGAAATAGCGCAGAAATGTAAAGCCAAGGACCCCTCAACAGAACCGGACTGGCTAGCAAAGGTATGGAACTTTCTCCCTGGAGTGGCTCATGTACTCCCTTCAAGGGAACCACGCCAAATTTACTACGGAATGGGAGGTAATCTTAGACTTTCGGCACGATGACTTTGAGGAACTCTATTGTCCCCACAAACTGCGATTTCTGTGGATAAAGTGATGAGACAAGAGCAGAACACAAGCCGTGGGAACATTAGGGGAGTGGACTGGGCACAAAGAGTTTTATGTTTGGTTTCAAATGCTGTAATAAAACCTTATAAAAAAAGAAATATCAGAGTCCCACATCGGGATCCTGAATGATTTAGACATATAGCAACATGTCAGTACCACAGTATGTTATTAAAGGGACAACATGCAGGGATGGAATATATGTTTTCCCTCTATGCAGACAACCTAATGCTAACACTGACGGACGTACCTACTTCATTCACAGTCTTAATGGATGAACTCCACAATTATAAACTATTATTGGGATTCACCGTTGACTATGCCAAGTCTAAGGGGCTCAATGTCCCCTTTCCGCAAAGTACCAAAGAAAAGTTAACTATGATTTTCCCAATTAAATGGGAAGAGAGAGCTAATGATTATCTGTGGGTTAAAATCCCAGCTAAAACAGTTGACCTATGCCAACTTAATTTCCACCAATTTTTCAAAGAATTGGTGGAGAATATGGATGAGTCGAAAAAAATCAGGAAATCTCTGGATGTAATTCCCAAACCCATATACCACTGCCTGTCGTACCAGTTAAAATGCCCAAATCAATTCCACAGGCTCTACAGAAAATAATCTTTTCATTTATCTGGGAGGGCAAAAAAACTAGAATCCCTGATAAGGTTCTGACGAGGAGTGCAAAACAAGGGGAAATGGAAGTCCCTTACATATACAAAAACAATTAGTAGCACAGATTATTTCCAGGACCCCCCCCCCCCCGCGTGGGGACCAATCCGTTGGGCTGATATGGGATGCTATGAAAGCAGTGGCTTGTGGGGATCTTATTAACTGTATAGCGGCATATGCAAAAGCCTGGGCCCACCTTAAAGGTTTATTGGAAAAACAGGTCTCGACCAGGGAGGCCGAACACAGACAGAAAGGATCTCAGAAAACATGGAGGAACTTCAAAATTTCCAGAGCCAATCTTGAGGCCAATATTGCTGAAAAAGCCTCCTAAGCTATTCTTAAAACAAGACAGTTTTGTTACGCAAAGGGGAATAAAGCAAACATGATTCCTGCATATAAACCAGCTAGACTAAGAACCCGTAATAATATTCCTGAGCTCAGAGATAGCAAAGTGGAAATATATGATGAAGATAAGAAAGTAGACCAGATCCAACAATACTATGCCTCCCTTATATCAGATGCACATCTAGACCCGACCAATCAACTGCAATATATTAACTTGGCCAAATTGTCTAAGCTTTCGGACACCCTTAAACAGGACTTGGCGGTTCCAATCCAGGTAAAAGAGGTCCAAGAAGTTATCAAAGCCCTGAAAGAAAAAACACCCGGCTCTGGTGGCTTTACCACCTCATTTTATAAGATATAACTGCTGCAACTGGCCCTGCACCTTACCAAACTGTATAATTTGTTTCTTGGCACTGGTTCGATAACCCCTGCCCTGGAGGAATCCATGACCATCCTTATTATAAAACCTAACAGGGACCCTTCTTACTGCAAATCCTAAATTCCAATATCCATAATGAATATAGATGCAAAGATATATTCCAAGGTCATTGCTAACCGTCTGTCCAAAGTTTTCCCCCCTATGATCAACGCCGACCAAACTGGGTTTGTTATTGACAGACCCACACACGATAACATTCAACAAACCCTAGATCTTATTGAAATTGGGACTAGGAAAGTTATTGAGATGGATCTACTATTGTTAGACACTCACAAATCCTTTGATATAGTCAATTGGCGCTAAGTTAAAATAATACTTGAAACTCTTAAATTTGGTCCTATATTTATGGCCTTGATCCTTGCTAACTATCAGTTGATTACCACCAGAATCTAGGTTAATGGAAAGCTCACACAATGGGTGCCAATTTCAACAGTCTGTCTCCATTAATTTTCGGAGTGCCCATTGAACCATTTTGCACAAGGATTAGGACAAATACCAAAATTATCTATGAGCTATTGATTATCTGTGGGCTAAAATCCCAGCTAAATCAGTTGACCTATGCCAACTTAATTTCCACCCATTTTTCAAAGAATTGGTGGAGAATATGGATGAGTCGAAAAATCAGGAAATCTCTTAGGCTGTCCGGGCCACAGCGGTTAAAATGAATTTAATTCCCAAACCCATATAACCACTGCCTGTCGTACCAGGTAAAATTCCCAAATCAATCCCACAGGCTTTACAGAAAATAATCTTTTCATTTATCTGGGAGGGCAAAAAACTAGAATCCCTGAAACGGTTCTGATGAGGAGTGCAAAACCAGGAGAAATGGAAGTCCATTACATATACAAAAACTATTTACAGTACACATTTCACACACCTTAAATGGGGACAAACCCTCCTTGATTATCAAATGAAGGCAAATAAAGCAGACGACCTCCCTCGTTTCCCTCTCCCAACTATTATTCAATTGCCCAAAATATCTGGTGGATGTCCCTCCAATCCTAAACCCCACAGAAACACACCACGCTACTGGAAAAAGACAATCCGGAAACGGGAAACCCCACTGGGACTGGGCCCACATTCTAAATAACCATACATTTCAACCGGGTATGGATAAAAAAAGATTTGCCATGCGGAGCGCGGGAACTGTAAACCTTCTTACAGCTATATTCGGCTGCTCCCCTCTGATATTTTTTTTTATTGTTTATGGTTTATAAAAAACCTTTACAAAACATCATAAATTCGAAGTAAATATACAAATCGTGATTCATTATCTTCTCAATTCATATAAACATAAAATCCATTTACACTATTGCAGAGCATTTCAAGGAAGCAAAAAATAGAGAAGGGAATACAAATTTTAAACAATGAAAAAAAGAAGGGCTACCAATATCTGAGAAATTCTTCATCCAGATAACTGCAATATTTAGAACAACAATATTGAACTGTACTGAACTCTGCATCGAGGTTATACATGACACAGTTGCCCATCATAGATGATGGCTAATGATGTAACCATCCGACCTGGCAACCTCCTGCTAGCTTATCATGGCTGTGCAGCTTTGACGAAAATGAAAAGAGCTAATAAGCAAACTTTGGCAACATTAAAAACTTGAAAATCTAAATACCAGGCAAAATTGGGAAAAACAATATTTTCCATTCAAAAAGGAGACCAGGATATCAATCATAGCCATTTCTATCTATTGGACATAAATTCAAAATATGCAATCAGGAACAAGTTCCATCTCCTGAAGAACCATTGGTAACATCAATGGGGAAACATGTGTTGAGTTAGGAACTGTGAGCTAGGAACCATATGGAAATCCAAATGCAACTATAGTCAATGCACTGAAATTTAAGTACAAGAAGAATTAGGAAACTGAATAGAAATCAAAGTGCCACTAGGACCAATCCACCTATTAACTCGAAGAGACTTAACATAAGGTGTGAAGCTAACACTGGCAGAATATGATTTGTTTATTGATTTGATTTCAAGTTGGAAAATAAAGAAGATTTGAATAACATCATCACCGACTTTGACTCACCTGTGAACAATTTACAAACTAGGTTGGCGCATTTGAGTAATCTTTTCCCAATTCCTCATTTTTTTTACAGTATTCTGTGTAGCAGCCACACAGTCATTGGGAACCACTCATGCTGACAACTAGAGCTATTTAACATTATTTTAATATTTAGAAACATACAGAAGCTGTCGCCAAGGGAGTGCTTTGTTGGTTGTAACCTCATTTTATAGCTAAAGATGCATCCTCTTTATCTCCTTTTTATTTTACTGAGCAATGCATTATCAAGCAGGACTAGAAAGTTAGTCTAAGCACCAGCCGTTGGCTAGTACCCCACATACATCGTTCCCACAATGACTCTTTCCATGTCATGGAAGCTGTGTACAAAAATGAGCCAAATATCACTGCCCTCTGTGGTTCAAAAAATGGGCAGAGTATGGTCAGATGCTTCAGGGTTTCCAACTCATCACCTTGACTACAAAAGCGTCATCTACCACTCGACTTATAAACAACTTTGTGATCCCAGTATTATAGCTTTTCATTAGTCATAAGTTGATTCAATTTAAAACGTAGGTGAACCTTTCTCGCTATGCTGAACAGATACATTTCTAAATAATGTGTGCGATCTCCAAGTTTTCTAGTATATTTAGCATATTCACGATACATTTTACTTTTACCCATTTTGTCAACCATGATACACCAATAATAGGATTGGAATTTCCTTTTAGATGCTGGGATGCCTAGCACTAGATCATCTTTTGCAATCATAGTATCGTCTAAGATTTTATCCATTTTGTTTTTAAATCTTAGTATGGAAGACAGCCGACCGTCTTTTATCAATTCAGCAAGGTCTTCGTATAGAGACTGTTTTGGTGGCACAAGCATTTTGACATAACCATTCATCAATCGCCAATGCCATTTAACTGACAATGGAAAAATACCTAATTCATGGCATATCAGCATATTTGGGATAGACAATGCCAATCCAAGAACCTGTTTCCATAGTCTGCCCTGAACACAATCCAAGAATTCTTCCATCTCGAATGTGCAGATGTCTAGTGTATACAGAAGTATGGGTTCCACCTTTAGTAGGTAGAACTGTATGGTTGGCAACAATGAGAATTTGCTGTGGCGGTAATATACAATCTTCATTTGGGAGGTCAATTGTTTCAATTTTACATTGAGGACCTCCTTCCACATGGCCATAGAATAATTAGCTGAAAGTTGATAGCCCAGGTACCTTACTGATCGAACCTTAGGTATTATAGCCTCATTGAGCGACCAGGTGAATTTGGAAGTTATTCTCTTACCATCTGCAAATATGATGATGAAGGACTTTGCTGGGTTGACTTGAAGGTTATTCTTATAGGCATAGCACTGAAATGATGAGAGTTTAGCCTGAAGGCCAAAAGGGGTGCGATCCATGAACAACAGGTCGTCAGCGAAGGCCAGCCAGTTTAAAGCCAACCGGCCCAGCTTGACCGGATATATAACGGTATCACACCATGCTGACTCCAAATCCGCTAAATAAAGATTAAAAAGAATAGCTGCCAGATTGCATCCCTGTTTAAGACCATTTTCAGTTGTTATTGTATCGGTCATGGTCCCCTCCTTGGTCAGTCTGATTCTATAGTTAGTGTTTTGATGGAGAAGAGCTATCATATCCACTAAGTAGATCGGGAAGCCCAGAACTATCATCTTCTCCCAGAGCACAGATCTGATGACAGTATCAAACGCAGATGTAAGGTCCAGTGCAGCCATATAAATTGGACCAGTATGCAAACTTTTGGTTTGCGTATACAAATGGGCCACAATGGTTGCATTGAGCGAACACCCCAAATATTTACGAAAACCCACTTGATAGCTTGGCAACACATCGAGTAAGACAATATAGTGCTGGATGGACCCCAGAAGTAAGTAAATAAAGATTTTAGCTGATGCATCCATCAGTGCGATGGGCCTAAAGTTGTTAGGATCATCCCAGCTCCCTTTTTTTGTAAATGAGGATGATAATTGCCGAACACCAGGAGGAAGGGATGACACCTAACAAGTAGACACTGTCAGACTTGTTCTGTAAGATCTAAGCCCACAAAGTCGAGTCCGCCTTAATCAAGCAAGGTGGAATGCCATCCAGGCCCGGTGCTCCAGAGCTCTTAATCTTTACTATGGCCCGGATAATATCGTCCACCAACCACGTGGAAGATCTCAAGACCAAGCTTTGAAAGTTACGAGGTGTTACACTAGCGAATCGTGTGGGAAGGGCATATTTGTTCTGAATAAATGTGACCCAAGTCGTCGCAGCCACTGCTGCTTCCTTCAGTGGCTCAACTGCTCCTGTGATGACTCTCAACCATACCTGTCTGGAATCATTATTTAGTAAATGCTGCAACATTCTCTGGTTATTGGCCAACATCAGCTCATATTTCAACTCCTTTAACCTGTTTCGATATCGTTGATTAATTTTTAGTTTGAGCTGGATATAGCTATACCAATCCTGTTTCTGTAAACCCAGACAACGTATCTCTATGGAGGTTCACCACGGATAGGCTATAGGTATGCCGATTCATAGGCGCCACCTTTCTGTCTTTCTGCAATAAAATCAAGTTGGTTACATGCACCTGGATTCTCCTACAATTTTGCCATTCAGCATGTAAGCAACCTGTACCCAATCTTTCGAGAGAAAAGCAAATCAAAGGATCATCCCTTAAGCAGGCCCTCATTTTATGACAAAGTTTAAAATCCCACCTCAAGGAAAGGTAAGGGCGGTCAGGCACAACCAGACTCAAGGCAGGGTCAGAGGTAAAGCGCCTAGTACGCTCTTTCAAAGATAGTAGCAAGCCCAGTTGGTCACCCAGGGATAGATCACATATGGACATCATGTCCACCCTGCCCAAAAGTGCAGTGGAAACAAAAAAATAATCAATCTTGAACGGGATGCCCCACGTGACCAAGTATGGACAAATGACCCTGGGTTAGGGAGTACCAGTTGAATGTCCCATGCCAAGAAATAGTTGACCCACCTCTTCCCATTGGTTCTAGAGAGAGCACTAGCCCAGGGAGGGGGACAACCACTATCACTGGCCATTTCCATACAGGATGCGTTGAAGTCACCCCCCACAATGACCCTAATGCCAGGATCATGAGATATGGCATCTTCAAGTATTTTATCCAGTTGGTTTAGTACATCTGTATGTGCTATGATCACTTTATTCCAATACAAACAGATCACCAAGAAAATTCTCATAGTGTCACCTGGGAAGCTTAATTTAACAGCTAAAATGGAATAGTCAGCAAAGCGGAACGCGGAGTAGGACGCAGAGTAGAAGCAGTCTGCAGTCCCTGTACTCCTTGCAGTCTCTCCTCCATTGCTGCTACCGGAGGCGGATCAACATTACCCCCACGTCTTTCCGCGGAGCGGAACGCGGAGTAGGACGCAGAGTAGAAGCAGTCTGCAGTCTGCAGGGCTGCAGGGGCCACGGGGCGTGAGCATCATGGGCTCCCCCCCACCTCCCTTCCTTTCTCTGCCTGCAGTTCCAGACCCGGACTCGAAACGGATTCTCCGCAGCAGTAATATGCCAAGGACTTCTCGACAGGAAAAGCTAAGTTCCGTCACAGCTTTGTCACCAAACAGGCCAAAAAGTAAATCTAACAAGACCACGGCACTTACCAATGAAACGAGAGGCGCCTCCTCAGTGGCGCTCTGTGAGAGTCAGCCCGCAGCCGGTACGCTTCCACAACCCCCAGTTCTGCAGGATGAGCAGCTGGAGGGTTGCGTGGCGCCCAGGGTGGAGTCACCCACAGAGGACCGCGAGGTGCACACGGAAGCCGTTGGAGGCCTTGTCTCTCCCTTCCCCCCCCCGCTGCTCCAGATCATCGCGGGACGCAGCGTGGAGTTCGGGCCGGAGCCCCGCTTCGGCGAGAGGGATTCCCTCCGGGGCCGTCGGAGGTCGGTCTGGGAGGGCCCTTCTTCCGGCCCTCCTCCTGTTCCGCAGGGGAGCTTTGGTGGAGGGGGAGATGCGGTAGCCGTTGGAAATGCAGAGCAGTTAGACGACTCCCCTGACCTGCACACACACGGTCTAAAGATCGTGGCTCTGGTGCATGCAGGGTCCACCGACTTATCTTCAAGACGTGATTCTTCTGGAATCGAGCTCCAACCACAGGGAAACCGCCAGCCAGCGCCAAATGCATCTGAAAATAGTGGCTCTCCCGCTCCAGTAAGAACTGATTTGGAGGACTTTGCAAACGGAAGACCAGATATTCAAAGCCCCAGAGCACTGCTTGACCGTACCCAGCCGTTAAAAAAGATCATCTACAAAAAAAAAAAAACAGGTAAAAGATCGAGAGCAGAGGCTGGCATGAAAATCAAAGCTAGTAAAAAAGTTTCGACACCCAATTCAAGCCTCTTAAATCAAAACGCAGCAAGAAAAAACGACATGGGCACCCAAAGTAACCCAAAGAACCCCACTCCAAAAGCTATCTTCAACTTATTTAAAAAACACCAATGCAAACGCAAACACAACGCGGTAATGGAACTATCGGATGCGGAAATTTTGGAAGTTCTGGAAAAATCTTCCTTGGAACCCAGCCAGAAAAATAAAACCGCAAAGAACGCACTAGGACAAGAAAACATGCCATTGTCCTCATACGAAACTCCATCAGAGAACAACTAAACAAGTACTCCAGTTACCACTGAACCATTACTGAATTCTTCAATCCAACCAGTGGTAGCGCCTTCAGGGTTTGCTTCCACAAGCACTATGCCCTGTCCGGCTCAGTCGAGCACACTATGCAATTCGGATCTGGGGGCCCAGCCATCAGAAACTTCGAAGCCAACAAATTTGCCCGGATCTAGTCCGGGAGCGACGGCCATGACAGCTGTGCAGCGTAACAAGCTCCTTGACCTGATTTGCTCTGAGCAACTTGCAGTGAAAACAGTTCCGTCAGGGCCGAGTATTCCTTCAACCAAACAGACTAAAAACAGGACTAGCCCTGCTAGGGCGTTAGAAAAAGTGATGTTGGCTATTCCGGCTCAGATTTCACCTGCCATAAGCCAAGACAAGGATACTTCAAAATTGCAAAGGAACTCACAATCATGGGTCAATGTCCACCTGGACAACCACCGTCTGGGCCGCCTGTCCCTACCAGCGATGTCACCAAGAGTAAGAAAAATCACTTCCGGCTATTCCTTTTCATCTGAAAATACACCTGACACTCAGTCCCAATCGCGAGATTCAAGAGAAGCGACATAAAAAAAAAGACCTTCCTCAGAGGACTTAGGAGAGTCGAGCAAAGGATCGCTAAGAATAAGCCTGATCTAACTACAATAATATCTGCGCTCACCTTCGCTCTATCTCCCTTTTGTAAACTCTGCGAGGCCTTAAATGACTCTGCAAAAGACAACACCTCTATCCTGGCATCTTTACAGTCGAAATTGGCTTTCTTAGAAGGCTACATAACAGACGTTGAAACAAAAGAGACGGCAAAGCAAGTAATCCTTGAGGATAAGCTATCCCAAATAGAAATGCAACTAAACAAGGATCAACCGGTTGTGCAGAAAAAACAGCCGCAAGAGAAGGCATCTCAATCGCCACTCTGCATCAACCAGGACAAAATGGCACCTGTCTTTCACAACCAACACAGTAAACCTCTGAAGGCGGTCAATATCGCTCCAACTGAAACAGCTGCAGAAAAGACGGGTGCCGGCCCCTTACGAACACTAAATCCGGCCTTTCAACTACCAAATGGGAATTCAAGGTCTGAGAAAAATAGGAAGGCTTTTGGGCCGTGCAACCAGGCTGTTAAAGAGAACCAAGCTAAGCCGGAAATTCATCTAAATAAATCTCAAAAATCGAAAGACCAAACAGAGGCTTCAGTTTTCATCGATCTAAGCAATTCCCCGAAGACAGCAGCAGACTTCCAGGCATCTAGCAGCCTTATGAACTTATCTCAACATATGGACGATGAAGATTTCTCCTTGATCGAGACAAATCAAAGCAGTCCAAAATCCGTTCTGAGGGTAAATCAGGAAATTCAACAAGATCTGACTCCTGTGTCTAAAAAAATTAAATCTAGAAACTACAGTCGCTCCAGTCCTGAGAGAAAAGCAAGAACAGTGACTCACAGAGCAGAAGTTGGGAAGTCCCAAAACCCAGAAGCTTCACAAAAAGAGACACAGGTTAGAACAACGACGAATAAACAACCTAATTCCTCAGCAGAAGCAATTAAGTATACAGAACAAGAGGAATCCTCTTGAAGAAACTTGCGTAGCGATCAACAGGGCACCAGACTTTTCAAGCTAGAACAAAGTTTGCATAAATCAGGCTTTTCATACACACCATACCGCGGAGCGGTGTAGCGGAGCTGCGTGGCTGAGGTGCGTGGCAGTTCCAGGCAGAGCAGAGCTGTCCACGTCGTTGAGCTACAGGAAGTAGCTTTTCATACACACCATACCGCGGAGCGGTGTAGCGGAGCTGCGTGGCTGAGGTGTGTGGCAGTCTGCCGCAGTCCGCTGCAAACGCGCAGTAAACGCACTCCAATGGAACCGGAGGTGCGTCCAACAAACGCCGACACGGAGGGGAGGAGAAGGCAAAAAACTACGACGGCGTCCATCGCACCCATTGAGCTGGGCGGTGCAACACGCAGGAGAAGTAAGTCGGCCTCCCTACTGAAAGGACTGGGGGGGGGGTGCATTCCATCAGGGGATACCTTACCCCCAGTGCTAATCAGACTGTGTTTGGCGCCAAAACTGCGACATTACAATCGCAGGGGGAGAGGGGAGAGAAGGACACTTGCATCCCTCTCATCCCATCTGAGTCACTGGATGCGGTAAATACTGCAAATCTAAATCTACCAGCCCAACGCGATCAGACCCACCTCTCAGAAACTTGCCAGCCCAATGACCTGCAGCCCGCAAATGCGCGGGACCAGGGAAGGGGAGGGCAACAGGTAACAGGGCAAAGGCACGCAGAACTATCACAGGGACTGAGACAGGAACAGGGACAGGAGCCGGGGGTTGAACGAGCTGACATTTTTCCACACACAGACTCAAACCTAAAAGATGTCCCGTACCCCAGAATGGGAGGAGCAATGTCAACCAATTCAGCAACTGTATCAGACAAGAGTTTGGGTCCAACTAACACTATGCGTATCCAAGCAATGTTCCATGAAGACGAACAAAGAACTAATAACAACCTCAAGCTGGGGGATAACGCTAGTGTTACTATCTGCGACTCCATCGAGATAGAAATCGAACAAAAAGGACTGCCAAATGCATATAACGCAGAGATGATTTCAGAATCAGACAAAGAGAACGTTGAGAGCAATATCTCATCGGACGAGGACTCGGAGGGCTCCAACAAAGAAACTGACGCGGAACAGGAAAAATTACTAGGAGGAAATTACTATGGCGAAAACTAAAGAAAGACCTAAAATGAATACCACTTCAAACCCAGGGCTCCAAAATCAAAAAAAAAGGGGAGACGAGGAATCAGCTAAATTGATCCAACAGGGGCTACGGACACCAAGGAAAGAGCTCAAAAAACCAGGACGACGGCCACGAGGACGTTATAATCCACCTTCGTCCCAGCTACTAAAAGTTTTTCTTACTCAGCAACCTAAAAGAAAACCGAGTATAGAGACCGAGATCTCGGATGCAGAAATGCTTGAAATCGCGGCTGACTCTCAGCCTGCCCAAAAACAAAGAAGAACGGATCTAGATATAAGGCCGACAGACAAAAACGAGCTTGCGGAACAATCTCAACCTCACAGGGCTCAGTCAGTAAGAAAAACACCCGGCCCAGATCCTGATAACCTAACTGAAACAACCACCCCGAAGAACCAAACAAGGACTACCGGTGTCCTAAACATAATCAATTTGGACAGTATCCGATCTATAAGTCCTCCAAGGAAAAGACCCGCGCCCACCGAAGAGACAACAATCCATGAAGAAGGACAGGATGAGGAGGTCAGGGAAGTGAAATCTCCAAATAATTCAATGGATGTAACACTGTTAGATCCCCAAAATAAAGAAGACAGATGGCCCTGGACTAAGCCCCACTTAACAAAGATCCAAGAAAAGGACCATCCAAACGTCAAACAAGGGCGGCAGGGTGTCGATAGCAAAACCTATGAGAATGAGAGGGCGACTTTTAGAAAAGGGGGAACCCCAGATAGACCGCTGGGGGCGATTGGAGTAAGTCCCGCACTGGAACTTCGAACATCGCCAAAAAGACCGGAAAAATTGCTTACCCCCCCCAAAAAAGAGACGCCTTAGCGAAATTGCAGCCTCACTACAAAAGGACTCGCCCAATAAGAAGCCGGATATGATTGCTATTATGTCAGCCATGACCGTAGTTCTAGCACCTTTCTGCAAACTATACGAAGCAATCAAGGAAAATGTACAAAACAATACAGCAATCTTATCGAATGCGATGGACAAATTTACCCTCATAGAGACTCGCCTCTCGCCAATAAATCAAAAAACTCCTAACCTGGATAACACCTTTGACTCCATACGCAACACGATACCATCATTAAGCGACCCCACATGTACACTGTTCACAAAAAAGGGATCAAACCCAGGGATTTCACAAGAAGTTGAGAACCAAAAAACACAGTGGGAAAAAAAAATTGAAGCCCTAGAAAGAAAGATCAAAAAGCTTGAAATGCTAAATAAACACCTTGAGACTCCACTATTGAATACTGCTACTGTGTGGGGTGAAAGGGGAGATCTTCATAAAAATCACGAACCCATCACGTTGCTCTTAAACTCAAAACAACAGAAACAAGGGCCCAATGGGGCTAAGCCAACAAAACCACAGTTACCAGAAAAAGAGCGGAGAAACATGAAATCTAACTCACAAAAGCAAACTCTGACTTCAATGGAAATGACCACCGTATTGCCGATAAAGAGCCCTACGGATCTACAACAAGAGATAAAAATCCGAGAATCCACAAGAGGCTCCCCAAGATCACCGAAAACAATGGAAGAGTTCCTACAATGTGCAGAGGCAATGAACATCTCAATCTATTCTGATGATGGTTCAAATATAATATCGGATTCATCTATAAAAGAGGCCCAAATAAAGAAACTAACAAGCAAGGCTGATACCACTTCCCGGAACGCGAAAGCGTCGGATGGGGGTCCCAACAAAAGGGAGACCAGAGCATCCTCCGAGAACCTGGACCAAAGAGCAAATGAACCAATGACATATAGTCAGGCGCTCAGATTAAGAACCAGCCCACGGACAACGAGAAAGACAAAAGAGGAGACGCAGAGAACTCCAAATCGACAAACCGATTATGAAGAAATCAATGTCCGGGAAAACACCTCAACTAAACCAAATAAGATTATTCGAGTCTTTAAACTGGAACAAATTCGACCAGAGAGATACTCACTCATCTTAAATAGATTGTCAATACTACAAATCATAAAGAAAGTTAAAACGTTGAAAAGAATTACTTCGGACGATCTGATATTAGTGGAACCCTATCACAGGGAAAAAAAAGCAAAAGCTTTCATTCACCTAAAAGCAGAGACCGTTGCTTATATCAACGAATCAGCATATCAAGAGCTGCACCAAATGGGGTTTCACTTGTGGGAAATAAAAAGTAGCGCATATAGCCGAGACATCAAGGAGGACAAGACACAAACACGCAATAGCCAGTATCCCTTCAGATCCCGATTTGACAATCGAAACTGGGCTCAGAAAACTCCCTGCTCGCAAAACGTTCAAGCATATCTTGACCACCGAAGATTTCTAGATAGAGACCAAAGAGACCAATCGCCAATCAAAGAAAGAACAAGGACTCACCCAACAGGTTATAAGAACACACAAGAAAAAACGGGACACTCCAGACAACCAGAAAAAAGGTTAAAAGAACAAGAAACTCCTACCCCTCCGCGAAGTAACTACAACAAGAAAGCCTCGGGGGAAGACACACACACCCGTCAATCCTCCACAGAAAAAGGAGAGTCAGAATCGCAAAGAAGGGGACCATGGAACTGGATCTCATCAAGATGGACAAAAAAACAAGCAAAATAGCAATCATCGAGGGTGGGGGTCCGTGCAAACAACTCCAAAGATACAACACTCGACCACCCCACAGCGACCTCTTTTTCTCTTGCCTCTTGGAACACGAGAGGCCATATGCATTTGACAATGGTAGGAGACGTCAATCTAAATCAATTCGACATACTATGTTTACAAGAAACGTGGCTCTCAATACTACCAAGTCTGGATGGGTACTCGGTCGCAATCTCTCCGGCAGTAAAAGGCCTATTCGGCCGGCCGTCATCAGGATTGTTAACTGCCATAAAATCTAGCTCGGGCCTAACAGAACCCAAAATCTGGAAACAATCCTACGAAACACTGGTAACGCTGACTTCCCACTCCCACAGAAAGGCTAAGATGGAAAACGTTTTCCAAAAGACTGTAGCAATACTCAACTGCTACTGGAATCCACAAAGAATGTCCATCAAAACTTTCTGCGACAATATGACTATGGTGATCGATCATCTATATGCAGAATTTGAAAAAATTGAAATCATAGTCTGTGGTGACTTTAATGCCAAATGCATTCAAGTAACGAAGGATCAAGCTTGCTCTAAATCGCAGCGACAGTGGGAAGACGCCGCCTCTAAAAGAGGAAAGGCATGGAACAAGGTCATGACATCGCGACACATTCAAAATGTGGCGACGCTTTTCCCTTCCCAAAATAATATTCCAACATGGGAACGCATGAGCTCCAAAGCAACATTAGACCACATTTTTGTATCGTCTGGCCTTATCCAAGATTTAAAAAGCTTTCAAGTCCAGAAAACGGTGAATAGTGACCACAACTTATTGAGAGCGGATTGGGACATTCCCCACATTAAACCTAAAACATACGACTGGGAGACAGAAATAAACAGACAACAAACGCGACTCAGACTGACTGAACGCGATATTGACAAAATCAAAAGTTCTTGGGACCAAAGCCTCAACAAAATCGGCAAAAAAGACACTGAGGAAAGACCTAATTACTTGCCGCTATTACTTCCCTTTCACAAGAAAAACGCAAATGGAACTAAGAAGATAACAAATAATATGCACACCTATAATAAAGAGCTGGTACAAAAAAGACAGATTGTCCGCAGATTACTAAGATGTGCGAAGAAAACAAACAATACAGAAGACTGGACTAGTTGGCAACTGGAAGCAAAAAAGTATAAAACCTGGCTTAAACAGAACAGGGCCAGTCGCTACCAAAATGATGCCGAACAGATGATGTCTGCACTACAATCAAAAAAATCTAGTCAACTCTGGTCATTGATAAAAGACAACAACTGTGCCAAGAGTTCGACTTTTACAAATGCAGTCCCAGAGGAAACCTGGATTCAATACTATACGACCCAATTCAAAAGCCCCCCAGAAAACTCGAATGGGGTTACCCTACTCCCAGACACTGTTTGGGTCGACTTATCAAATCCGGAAGACATCGAAACGGCCATCAGAAAACTAAAAACCTCCAGAGCCCCAGGTCCCGATGGCCTGACCAATGTAGACTTAAAGATCTCCCCCCCTAAATGGGCCGCGGTAATCAGCGACATCTTTGACATCTGTGGCCGAACGAAGAAGATTCCAGAATCCTGGCAAAGAACCGTCATTGTTCCAATTTACAAAAAAGGACCAAGACAGGACCCGGCCAGCTACAGACCCATAGCGTTGCTAGATATCCTGAGTAAATTATATGCCACTCGCCTTTTGGCCCATTTTCGGATCTGGGAGAAAAACAGCGAGGCCAATGACCGCTTCCAAACGGGCTTTCAGAAACATGGTGCCACGACCATCAACCTTTTCACTTTGAACATCTTGAAAGCCAAAGTGAAAGAAGGAGCACCCAAAGTCTACCTGGCTTTCGTGGACCTCTCGAAAGCCTTTGACAAGATCGACAGAGCCAGGCTATGGGCAAAGCTGCAAAGCTGGAAATGCCCGATGAAAATATTAGAGCCCATTATGGCACTTAACACGGATATAAAGATGAGAGTAAGACTCAATCAACAGGGGGATCTGTCAGAAGAAATACCTGTGAACAGAGGAGTGAAGCAGGGCTGCCCGTTCGCGCCAGCGCTTTTTATCGCCTTTTTAGGCGACTATCAGCACTCTGAAACAAAGATCCGAGCGTTCCCTCCAAAAGTTGGGAAAGTCAAGATCCCTCGTCTACTGTACGCGGACGATATTATCATCATTGATCAAACCAAAGTGGGTCTCCAACGCAAACTATCTAACCTGCAAAACTACATGGAGGACAATTTGCTAGAAACAAACAAATCCAAAACAAAAATCTTGGTATTGGAGAAACTGAAGGCAAAGGGAACTTCTAAGCCCAATATTTACCTTGACAATGAACACATCGAAGTGGTCACCAACTTTAAATACTTGGGGACACAACTGGACACTTCCAAAACAGACCTTAGTTTTCAAACTCAACTGTGGGCAAAAGTAAAATGCCTAACGGCTCAAATAAGGGTGATCGACCGTAAGTTCGGAAAGTTCTCCCTGTTACCAGCCATCCTGTTCTATAAAACGAAAGTAGTCCCATCTCTGACATATGGAGCAGAAGCTTCGCTGTATCTTCCTCCGCAAATCTGGAACAAATTGGAAGGATATGTGTGGAAAACGTTGCTGGCTCTCCCCAAGTCTACTGCAATAGCTGCCATCAGAAGGGAACTAGGACTGGTTTCTTTAACATCCTTGGTAAACCAAAGTGCGATGCGCTTATATAGTAAAATCATCTCTGCGGATACTTTACCGATTCTAAACATTATTCACGCAGAAATTTCAACTGGCAATTGTCTCGCACTAAAAAACTGGGTCACCAGGAGACTAGAAGATCTTGAAATGATCAAATGTTCCCAGACGGAGCTAAAGGAAAACCCAGATCGTATCAAAACTAAAATGGAAGACATGGATTGGATTACCACAATAGAGCAGGCATCTAACAACAAACTATTGAGTCATCTACCACCCTCTTTTAACAAGCTGAAAAAACCCCTAAGTTACTGTGCTAAATTTCCGGAAAAAAAACTGAGAAACGTGATTATGAGAGCCCGCTTTAACCTGCTACCAACCAGAGAGATATTGGCCCTCAGAAATCAGGGTTCTGTAACACTCTGTCGTCTCTGTAAAAGCCCAAACACAACTGAAACACTAAAACATCTGATAATGGATTGCATCGCCATGAACGACATAAGAAATGTCTATCTACTCCCTTTGTCTGAGAGATTGTGGTTTTTGCAGAAAAACGACATATGGAATAGACTAATCTCCGGGGAGAATACCAAATGGTCTCAGGCACTATCTAAACTGATCGATTTAGTCTTTGCAAAAATCATGCAGACTGATGCCAATGAGTCCGGTGAAACCACCTCCGCTTTGGCCTGAGCAATGGCGGAATGCTTACCTTTTCTTCTTTTCCTCTCTCTTCTCTTCTTTCCTTCTGCTGATCCCTGAAGAGTTTCGCCCTGGTCGGATCTGTTACTGTTTTCGTTGACAAAACTCAGTTTTAACTGTGTAAAGTTCAATAATAAATAAATAAATAAATAAATAAATAAATAAATAAATAAATCAGGATACATGATCCTGAACAAGAAAACGGTGCTAAAAATTCTGAGCAACACCAAATCACTAAGGTCACTATCAACGTGCGACTTTAAGTTAATTGAACCCTATCATAGAGAACAGAGGGCTAAGGCATTTCTGCACATAAAAGCAAGGGCGTTGCAGACAGGAATGGAAGAGGCGTATAAAGAACTGAGCAAAATTGGCCTCTTATTAACCAAACTAAAAATAGCATCGCACAAACCATCGACCAGCAAGCTGGAGCCTATGCGACTGCAAAAATCAAGTAACGCAAGACCAAAACTCAGATCATTCAGAGCTTCAGAGGGAGCACGCATGGAATACAAAAACAGATACCTCGAGGAAAACGGAT
Organism: Ambystoma mexicanum; assembly: GCF_040938575.1. NCBI lineage: Eukaryota > Metazoa > Chordata > Amphibia > Caudata > Ambystomatidae > Ambystoma > Ambystoma mexicanum. The sequence goes on along the minus strand of NC_090924.1, from coordinate 454,515,738 downwards.
GGCGCTTATGCACCCCACAGGCCCAGTCAAATGGAAAACAAACGACAAACCAGATTTGACAGGACCCCAACAAGATTGACTTCGGAGGAATATCTTGAGAGTCCCCAACTCGTGATCCAACACGCCACCCGAAAGGCCCTTGGGAATGGCTAAAATCTGCAGTTAATGGCAAGACCAGTAAATAGCAACCAAGATGGGCTAACATCACGCCAGCCCTAGACACACTGGAGACACAATCAATTTCTATGGCCTCTTGGAACACCAGAGGCCATGCTCACCTAACAAGCAGCAACAACCGGTCCTTAGTGGGTTTTGACATCATATGCCTCCAGGAAACCTGGCTGACTGAGAAACCATCTCTAGATGGCTATGAGATCGAACTCTCTCCCGCCAAACGTGGCCTATTTGGACGTCCATCATCCGGTCTACTACTTGCAGTGAAAATAGGATCAAGCATTAAAATCAGGGAAAAGCTTTCAGGGAGCTATGGAACATTAGCAGTCCTGACGTCTTGGTCGTTTGCGGATCCAAAGTCCAAAAGAATCAACACCATCGATCTGGCGATACTAAACTTGTACTGGAACCCGCAACAAACTTCAATCATAAACTTTTGTAATGAAGTAACAGAAGCAATAGACAACATCAAAATTGACTTCCATACAGATTATATCATCATCTGCGGAGATTTAAATGCAACCTGTGTACAAGATTATGCTAACGTTCCCAATAACAGGCCCAAATCATCGTCGGAAGAGAGAGGTAAAGCATGGAAGATTGCGATGAACTCAAGAAAATTTCATAATCTGGCCTGGCTAAAATCTTGGGAGAACATTCTACCTACGTGGGAAAGGGACAACTCAAGGACCACGCTTGACTACATTTTTGCATCAGAAAATCTATTACCACTGATTAAATTATTTAAAGTCACACGGACAAAAGCAAGCGACCATAACCTGCTTTCGATAACCTGGTCATCGCTACATCATACAAATAAGCTTCGCCTGCCCCCTTTAGAAGCCAACACTCAGCGAACTAGATTTCGCTTATCAGCCACAAACATCAAGACCATTTCAGCTATCTACGGCGAAAAACTAGTACTCAATAGCATCGAATGTGAGAGACTGGACTATCTTCCTTTGCTATTACAGTTCAGGACTGAACCAAAGAAAGTCAATGGGCCTAGCCGAAATCATCTGCATGGGTTCGACCAGGATCTAGTCGATAGAAGAAAACTCCTCAGGAGAGCTAAAAGATTAGCAGCTACGGACAAATCTGACTTGGCCAGGTCTGAGTGTTTAGCGGAAATCAACAGCAATAAATCGTGGCTCCGGTGTCGCAAATGTAATGTACCAAAATGATGCAGAACAAATGTTCAAGATACTTAGCTCTAAAAAATCTAGCTAATTTTGGGCCTTGATTAAATCAACAACAGCCAGACAGGAAAGTGATTGGTAAACGCTGTCACGGAGGGAAAATGGACACATTTCTTTAAGAACATGTTTGCCCCACCGAAGGACCAGAGGGAAAGCAACTCAGAACCATCTAGTGACAGATGGGCTACCCTCTCTCGAAGAAGACATTTTAAATGTCATTAAACATCTGAAATCCTCGAGAGCCCCGGGTCCCGACAGTTTGAGCAACATCGACCTGAAGCAACATCCGGAAGCCTGGGCCATTTATAACCATCATATTCCGGCATTGCGATCAGCCAGAACCATTCCTTTGTCTTGGATGCACTCAATAATTGTTCCGCTATTTAAACACGGCAACAGGGAAGACCCAAGGAATTACAGGCCAATTGCCTTGCTTGATATTATCGGCAAAATATTCGCAACGCTCCTGCTGAAAAAATTCCAAACTTGGGCAAAGGCGTCTGCAGCACATGACCCCTTTCAAATGGGTTTCCTTAAAAACGGCGGAACCACGGCAAACATCCTGATGCTAAATTTAATTAAAGCCAAGCTAAAGTAGGGCTCTCCACCGGTGTTCCTGGCCTTTATAGATCTTACACAGGCCTTTGATAGAGTAGATCAGAGTATTCTTTGGTCCAAACTGCACATATGGAAATGCCCGAACGAAATACTACACCCAATAAAAGCCTTACACACAGCAAATAAATTGCGCGTCAGACTGGACAAACAAGGAACGTTATCAGAAGAGATTCCGGCAGAGAGAGGGGTAAAGCAGGGATGTCCCCTTGCTCCGGCTTTGTTCATAAGTTTCCTTGGAGACTTCAAGGACTCGGAAGTCACGGTTCGAACTTTCTGCCGAAAATAGGCAATACCAACATATTTCGCCTTCTTTATGCAGAAATAGGTCTACAGCGCCAATTGACCAACCTGGCAAATTACATAAAAACAAACAATCTCGAAATCAATAAATCTAATACGAAAATTTTGATTTTGGCAAAAAACGATTCCATCAAGTCCCGCAACAGAGGATGGTTCCTGGAAAATATTAAGATCGAAACTGTCGACTGCTACAAATACTTGGGAATAATGATTGACAGCTCAGCTCGGGAATCGTGTATGCAAACTACTCTTTGGGGCAAGGCTAGGAACTTAGCAGCCCAGATGAGATCAATTGACCAGAAGTATGGTAAATTCTCACTGGAGCCTGTAATCCAATTTTATAGGGGTAAAGTTGTCCCTGCGCTGGTTTATGGAATGGGCGCAACCCTGTCAATGCCAACTTCAATCTGGCCAAAAATTGAAGGCTTACTATGGCGATCTGTTTTGGGCTTACCAAACTCGGCGGCCATAGCTAACATCAGGCGTGACTTAGGCCTTCACTCTTTACTGGGAGTGGTGGAACAAAATGCTATGCAAACCTATAGAAAAATCATCCTTCCAGACGCTTCCAATATTCAAATTGATAGCTGCAGAACTCTCTACTGGCCGTTTACATAGCCTAACAAAATGGTCGCTAATGCAGATAGCAAGATTGAAGCAAATAGCCTGCACTGAAGCTGAACTGATCGGAAACCCTGAAAAAATAAAAATAAAAATGGTGCACATGGACTGGATCGACACAGTGGATAAAGCACAGTCAAACAAACTAACTGCACATCTCCCTCCATCCTTCAACAAACTTATATCTCCTCTGCCATATTGTCAAGAGTTCCCGGACAAAAAATTAATGAGGAGCTTTCTGAGAGCCCGTATGAACCTAATGCCCACACGTGAAATCCTCTGCATTAGACTCCAGACGACCTCCAAAGAATGTAGATTATGCAAAGCAACAGACGAACCAGAAAATTTGAAACATCTATTGTTGCACTCCAAAGCGCTTAGCTACGAAAGAAGTACATACCTTTCGCCTCTTGGGATGTCATTTTCAGTTCTAGATGAAAATGTGTGGTGGAACAGACTGATGTCAGGCGAAAAGTCAAAATGGACTATCGCAACAACAAAACTTCTAACAATCAGTTTTGCCAAAATGAAAGAACACGAAACATGAAACATAGTAGGGTGCAGCAACAGGACTCAACACTCTCACCCAGTCATGTGCAGAAATAGTGTTTTTGCGTGTTTGATTAATCTTTTAGAAATCTTCAGAATTCACAGGAAGTAAATTGACTATGTAAAAATCACTAGTTGATTACATACAAAAATAAAAAAAAAATAAGAAAAATAAAGAATAGTCAGCAAAGACCAGAACAGAGGAAATTCTGCTCACTTTGTCGATCAATACCGCTAAACCACCTTAGGGGCGCCCTTGTGCTCCTTTGATTGCAGGCTGAACATATGTTGAGTAACCTTCAACTTCGAAATGCCCCAAGTGCATGGTCTCTTGGATTAAAATAATCTCCGGCCGAGACACCTCATCGAGGTGCGTAGCCAGTGCTTAATTTGTAAAAAATAAGTGCCAGTGCCCAAAATATATTTGCCCCTTAATGCCGGGTGCGACCCCGCCCAACAGTGCAGACGCGCGGCCCGCGCCAGTTATGTGCTAGAACTGTGCCTTACCGTTCTCAACAGTTCCCTTTCAGGAATCTCCCACACTAACCGCACTCAAAGGCCCTCCCCGGTCCCCGCCCAGACGCGGATCGTGAATGAAGTCTGCACGAAGTACCTCACACTTCCCAGAGGAATCTGCTGGGTGGGAGAGCGGCGAGGCATGCCCTCCTCGAGGAAAGTCTGCAGCCTCAACACTGCCAACCGTGCTCTAGCAGAGTGACCCCCGACAGTCAACCCCGCTCCAGCGCAACACGTGAAAACCATCATTCACCACACTCTAGGTCTAGGATAGATTTTAAACCACAATCAATCACCCAACTGTAGTATGGAGGCCCTCAACGCGGAATCACCTTGCTCCAGAACAAACCTTCAAAATCACCATTCAATCACCCCACTCTAGGATAGACATTAATCCTGGCTGGCATTCATAACACTGTCCATCACCAAGCGGCAAGACTAGTGCATAGCCAAGAAACTTGAAATGGCGGCCGATGACTGGACTTGATCCGTCTTCTCTGCTGACTAGTCTGCTTCAACATTATTATTGCGGAGGCCGCGCGCAGGCCACCAATGCCACCATATCTACACTGCGGCGCAATAATAATGTAGGCTGCGGCATGATTGATTCAATCAATTCATGCCAACATTATTATTGCGGCAGCCACGGGCCACGGCCACCATATCCACGGCTACATTATTATTGCGGCAGCCGCAGGCCACCATATCCACGGCGGCCGAAGCCGCCACAATAATAATGTAGGCATGAGTAGCAGGAAGGCTTGTATCATGATCGGCTGCGCTGCTGCAGCTTTTCCTTACATTATTATTGCGGCGCCGTCGGGCCACGGCACCATATCCACGGGAGCGGCCGTAGCGCCGCCGCAATAATAATGTAATTTAGGCCCGGCAGCAGATATGATACAAAATATTATATCAAATTCAAACAAAAAATGCATCATTTTTCACAGTCCAGAAAGAAATTACTTACTGTGCCTGCTGCCCTGATAAATTAAACACGAAGCAACTAGGCAATAGAACTTCTAAGCCGCAATGCGCGTTACGGGACCACACGTGCGTGCAAGGAGGCTGAGGCCCTGTTCTCACGAGTCACTGCAGCCACGCCTTAACAACAAGTAAAGTGAAGGTGGCGCCGCTCAACAGACCCACGTGATCCCACCCCCCAACCCACATCACCATGTCATTTCAGTGGCTCACAAGAACAGCCAATGAAAACTATACATTCTGTGTTACTATACAGAATGTATAAAACACAACAGAATGTTGGTTTTCATTGGCTGTCCTTGTTGTGAACTCCCAGGCCCGCCCAGGCTGAGGCCCTGCAAGTAATGAATGATTTATGATGGAAGCTAAAGCTTGCAGGAAAGTTGAACAACAAGGGAATTACACAAAGCAATGAAGCCGAAGCAATTACACATGGCCAGCCGGCCCAATCATGTTCCGGTGCCCGAAAAAGAGTGCCGGTGTTGGGCACCGCCAACCACTGGCACAAATTAAGCACTGTCAGCGTAGCCCATGTCCTAAAACTCTTCAGGCCACATGCATTCCACGATATCAGAGTCAGCCCTGGTCCCTCACTCTAGTTGCCTACAACAGGATTATGCGCCTGTGTCTGAAACTCAGGATCGTTGTTCTTAACACCAGAAAAGGCTGCAGCAAAGGTCATAAATTGCCTAAACAGTTCCTCACTGAGTGGAGCGGAGTTGTTGCCCTGTAACCGACCCATCAGCCCTACCTAAAATGGTGGCTTGCTCGTCTGTGGAAAATATAGATGGAGTCAGACCAATCAGTTCAAAGTCCCATCTCTGGGCCCAAATCAATTTTATGATGATATGTGAGTGATACCCACATATCATCCTATTATTATTATTTGAAGATAACCAGACCCAATCGATGTCATCGGATCTGATTGTTCTCAGGGAGGCTATAGCCTGAAAAGCCTTTAAGATAGCTGATTGGTTAAGACTCATTTTCCCATTAGTAGCTACATTACATTCCCAACCCATAATCGATGGCATCTCATGATTAAGGATGGGGCCCTCCTCATCAGCAGCTGTCACATTGTGTACCCCCACCACTTTTGGTCGACCACTTTCCCCCACCAAATTAGAGAATACCTTAGAGGAGAGCGTCGATTGTACAATTACGTGGTCGCCTCCTTCAGTTCCTGCTGTTGTGGTGCAGGTTTCGACCCTAGCTGCACTCTGACACACAGCCAGTTTCCCCTTGCACTCGGACAGCAAATTAGAGGGTTTAGGACCGCCCCCTCCCTCCCTTCATTTTATTGGAGGCTTTTTTAATGTGCAGTGTGGGATAGAAATTCAACACATCCAATTGTTTGTGTCTCCCTAAGACTATGGGCTCATCTTTTGCTGACCCCTATAATGTATTATCAGGGGTCTCCTGTTTCCTGCTCGCCTTCTTATAGCTTTTGTTTTCGGGGGTCCCCTTACAAGGGTGTTTCAAGTTTACCTTGGTCGAGACATCAAGATTCAATAACACCTTAGATTCTTGATTGAGTTGGTGTAAATCAATAACCTCTTCTTCATTGGGTAAGGCACTGCTGGCTTTCATGGAAGAAGAGGGCTGTATATTTGATTAAAAAAAAATAATTCCTACCCTTTTTGGCAGCAGCACTAAGATTCTTAGCTTGATGGAATTTTCTTTTTTGAACCCTTGCTGAGATTTTTCTTTGTTTTCTGGTCAGGACAACATTGGGACATGACTCAGACTCAATGGTGGGCATCTCCGAAGGCATGTAGGCCCGATTGACTTGCAAGTCATCATCAAGGTCTATTAAGTTGGTGAGAGCGCAGAAGGGCTATCTATGGGTTCCTGACCAGCCAGAGGGCCCTCCTCATCTAACTCACTGATACTTCCTAGGACAACATCTGCACCATGATCCTCAACTGGCACAGCTATAAGACCCCTAATAATTTGCTGTATAGCCAAGGCGTTAGCTGTCACCGCCTGCATCAGCTCAGGAGATACACGGTCATCCTTGACCTCCCCTTTTACATTAGAGGCAGCAGCTAAGGCAGCAAATTACCTAATTTCGTCCCCGACCATCCTAGGATCAGTTGGGGTTTGTGTGGCCTGGTCTGCTTTTACTAGGTTAGATTTAATTTTATCCATAGTCAAAGCAGCCACAGCATCGCAAGAAAATGGAAAACCTTCTATCTTACTCATTTTGGATAGCACCTCTACCAGTACACCCTTTAGGACTCCAATCTCACAATGGGTCTGTTCATGGCACTTGTCCAACAGGTTTAGCAGTCTGGTCATTACCGGGAAATCATTGCCCAAGATTTCAAGATCTGAAATTTGTTGGTCGATTGGATGACCCAGTTCATAATGCCGTACCTCTGGGTTTTGGGACGATGAAAACATCGCTAGTTCATGATCAGACAGAGATAACGCCCCCAACTGAACCGGGTTAGATTTCATGTCAGTTGGAGAGCTAGATTTTTTATTGCCAAAATCTTTGCTTGAATAATCAACCTTATGGGTGTGCATGAAAACCCCTCCCCCCTTCGGAACCTTACTCTCAGCAGTTTTGCTGAACATATGAACGTTCTCAATCCCGTACCTGGTTTGTGTCACCGGAGTGGAGGGGCACAAGGAAAACCTCATGCTTTTCCCCAACACTGCCTCAATTCCCGGGGCAAGCCTAGACACATCAGAAAACTTGGGTCTAATTGGGACACTTCCCTTATTACTTAATAACCTCTCCTGCTCATATGGCACATCTATATCCAATGGGAGGCCTTGCTCCCTGGTATCATCACTTTTGTTCATTTCGGTAAGCTTGAAGATTTTAATAGAAGCAGGGGCCTCAAAGGACCCCTCTGCGCCCTTATCATTCTGAGGGCGGGCAATTGGCACATTTACTACCGCCTCACTGGTATTCAGGACTGGGGAACACAGGGAGGGCGGCACCTCCTCACAGATTGATGTCCCCGCTATGGGGGGTCCCACATTCGAACCCAAGCATACTGATGCACCACCAGAAACATCAGAGAGCTTTGTTGCTACATCTCTACGAGGTTCAGTTGGAGACTTGTAGAGTTTACGGCCGCTACAAAGGCCATTGACCATGATTACAAACACCCGCTCAGAAACTGAGTATCTTAACCACCAATGAATGCCCTTACCTACTGTAATCATGGCCAATTCTCAGCCCAAATATCTATGACTGCTGTTACAATCAAATCAATACCAACAGCAGCCCCGCCCGAGCCCCGTCAAACAGTCCAACAGTCAGTGCACTTGCGTATGCACTTACGGGATGCGCGCGCACCAAAATTATATTTGCAGCGGGGGCTTGGCAGTGGCTGTGGTCAATTTATCAGCCAATCAGTAGCCCTAGAACAAAGAAGGAAACCTTATTCAAACAAATGCAGGCACCGCGGTCGCAACGTAGCCACAACCACAAAGTCAGTGGGGCATCACAACCCAGCACAACCAAGCTGATTACTTGAAATGAGTCCTCAGTTCCTGCGGGCAGCACAGTCTGCGTTTCACAGAATGCAAAACTTCCTCTTGCTGACGGGCAGTCCAACACTCAGCAGGAAATCCAAACACGGTTCATGGACGTCTGCGAGCACGAAAGGGAGAGTCAGTGCAACTGTCAGTGCACTTGCGTATGCACAGTGCACTTGCGTATGCACTTCTGGGATGCGCCCCCCCAGACACCTGATATTTGCTGAATGTAAAACCAAATAGTCTTGGAAGAGGTTGATAGGTACATGCTGTAGTGAAAAATAAAGACCACTTGATTCCAGTGGATTGACGAGCACATTATTAGTCAAAGCAATAAACAAAAAAATGACTAACAGCAACACAAGACTTCGGCACAAGTAAACCCCCCTCCCTCCTGGTTCCAGGTCACTCCCACGACTACGTGGGGATCAATGGAAGGGGGTGGTCTTAGTCTTGACATGGTCACACCTTTGAGCTTTGTTAAATGAGACAAAGCCCTTTTTGTACAGTATTTATAGTCCAGCTGCATTCGCATTATTAGCGCTCGTTATTGTTATCAGTAATCAGCAGTGTAATGCATTTCTTCAAGGTAACTATACTCCCTAATGCTTCACATCTCGCCTCGAAGCAGGCAATAGGCCTTGTAATATGGTGACATCAGCCTGCTAAAGCCACCTCAGACTAAAACGCGAAAGAACAAAATAGGCTTAGCTCTGCTAATATATTTTAGAAGTGTGAACAATGAAGGTGAGCATTCTTTAATACTGAGTAAGGCACTTCTTGAGCAGTGACATGCTCAGTGAGGTTCAGTATATTGCATTGTGTGGCTAGGTGCAGTGGTTCAACATGGCGTGAGACATGCAGAATTTTCTGTCATACAATGATGGAGTACTATGGAAGTACTTGTATGGTCATGCTTTATTCACTTTCTACCCCGACAATGCAATTGAGACACATAACGTCCAACTCCTAGTTAAAGCTAGAGGTACTAGGCCCCTGAATACCCTTTGAACCCACTTTCCTGACAGGACAAACTAAAGCTAAATTCTCTACCCTGGATAGGCTACAAGAGTTCTCCGGACAACGTTTAGATGAGGTCTGGGGCCGAATCTGGTCTCGAATGTAATAATCATCTAGATGCACTGATAATAGAGAAATCTTATTTAAATTACGCTGTAGGTGGTATTTGCCCCCAAGTAGTTTCCACAAAATCAAACCGGAATACCCACTGACCTGCTGGAGGGGATATAAGGAGACCAGTACTCTAATCCACATTTGGTGGTCTTGTCCTAAATCGCTCTTTTTCCGGAAAGAGATTTTGCCACAAATTAAGGGAATTTCGGGTGGCACTACTTAGGGACACAGAAATAAACATCTACACTATATCCGGCCACCTGGCAGCTTCTCCTTACTCATCCCCTAGTGGCAGCCAAGATCACGATCGAATACGCAAGTAGAAAAACCCACAGGGGTCTCTTTTGCAAATGTGGTGATCGTTATGTATCTCCCGGGGTCCCGGGGGAGCGGCAGGCAAACACACGGTCACATTCACACACACGCACAAGGAGACGCGGGACACGCTGCTGGTCTCTGCGCGTCCCGGCGCGAACTGCCGCACGGGCGCAGTTTATTTTCTCTGCGCATGCGTGGCCGAGAACGAGGCCCACGCATGCGCGATAGTGGCGCTGGGACGTCACATCCCTTCCTTTTTTCCAACAACAGAACAGAACCAAACTCTGGTGCATAACATGCTTACAGTGGAACATAACAGTAACCAACCGTGGTGAGCCCGTGATCTCAAACGTAACTCACCCTTCGCTCAGTCCCCTGAGTCCATGACATAGGCCCTCATTACGACCCTGGCGGAAAGCAACTGACCTGACCGCCATAGCGTAAATAGCGTTTCCGCCATTGCACGACGGAGTAAAGTGCGGCTAATTCTGACCCACCGGGCACGAGCACTACGCCATGGCGGAAGTGCAAAGTCCGCGATGGCGGAAATGTCCCCAAAACGCCCCTCACCGCCATCGTACGGCGACCTAGGTGCAATTCCGCCACCCATCATAGCGGTCACCGTAATGAGCGGCAATCGGAAAATACGGTGACCGTAAATATACGGAAACGGAAGCAAAAACATGGTCCCGGAACAGGAAACAGCACGCCGTACACCTATAAAATCAGAATTTCCACACAACCATTAAAAATACTACCCTAAGACACATCCCAACCCGTCATCCACCCTAGTGAAAACAATAACAATGGGAAAAGTAGCGAAAAAAGTGTGCGACCGCAAGCGGCAGGTCCACTTCTCCCGTGAGGAACTCACGGTGCTCACAGAGACCCTCCAGGAGAATGCTGCTGTCGTCTTCTCGACGCAAATGACCAGGACTGCACTTGCGAACAAGAAGGCCATATGGGCCCTGGTGGCACAGCGGGTAAGTGCGGTGGGGACCGCACCCCGCAACCCACAGCAATGCAGAAAGCGATGGGACGACTTGCGGATACGCGTACGGAGCATACTATCCGCCAACCGTAACATTGCCACAGCTACCGGGGGAGGATCGGAATCACCCATCAAGTTGACCCCCTGGGAAGAAATCTGTGCCTCCACCATTGGAATGGAGACCATAGAGGGAGTCGGAGGGATGGAGAAAGGAGTGCAGACATCCGAAGAATCAGGTAGGTGTCCCAAATAAAACAATGCTAAATCCACAATGTCCAATCATGTGAAGTACCATGTGTCCACATAGTGCAACAGAAACACATGTCCAGGAGAACGTCCACATACATTGGCCTGATAGCGCACATTAAAAGTCAAAATAAATAAATAAATAATTAAAATCCCTAAAAACACCCTCTACACGTGCAGCAGGCACCCCCTAACTGCAGGCTGCAAAACAACTGCATCCTCAATCCACACAAAAATGAAACCACCTCAAAGGCCCTGACCCAAATCACCCTCAGGTACCACCCCAATGCATGTGATACATTGCCATTCCAATTTCCACAGACCCATTAATAATGCTCGCCCTCCTTTACTCCACCACAGGGTCCGATTCAAACGTCGAGCTTCAGGACACCCCTACCAGCACACCTGCAAAGAGGGCCAAGACCAACGGCCAGAGACCCTCCACCTCAGCTGCACGGATCAAGACACGGCAGCAGCACAAATCAAGTGGCAGCACACAGGAGGGGACTTCAACAGGCACCCCAGCAGCCAGCATGCCCACAACAGCACCACCACAGGCCCCCCCAATGGATGCCACAGAAGGCACTGCTTCTGGTGGCAGCAGCACCATAGGTGACACTGCATTAATGGCAGCATGCTCCGACACAGAAAACGGTGATGTCGATGTAGGATCCATCCATGACCTGTCTCAATCCCCCTGTTTGTTTCATCCCATACACCATGAGGATACCACGCAGGGGCACCCACAAGACGACGACTGGCCATCCCCCACAAGCCCTGTGTCAAGGCAACATGAGTTGATCAGCCCCTCTGTGACACCACCGCAAATGGCCATGGCCCAGCAGAGGCAACAGTCCCTCGACCAGGTGATCGTGCAACAGCAGCAACTGGCCACCCTCCTCAAGGACCATGCTGATGAATGTGGGGGTACTAAGGCAGCCATAGAAACATCTACTGAGACACTAAGGGCACAAATGGAGAGAAGCACCGAGAGCCTGAGAGTACAAATGGAGAGAAGCACCGAGAGCCTGAGAGTACAAATGGAGAGAAGCACCGAGAGCCTGAGGGGGGAACTGCATGCGACGTCCAAAGACGTATGTGCTGAACTTGCCGCTGTGCGCCGTGTGCTCACTGAGCTCTCACAAACCCTTAGGGACATGCATGGACGTGAGCAGGCAGAGACATCATCCGTTGCAAGTTCCGTCCAGGGCAGCCCCCAACGTAGATCTGGGAGGAACCTGCGCTCCACAGGCAGCGGTGCCCCTGATACCCGGAGAGGGGGCTTGCAATAGCGTCTGCCCACTGTCAATGAGCATCTTTGGACACTGGTGTTCGGGGGGGAGGTAGGAGGGTGGAGGGGGTGTGTTGAGCTTACTTGGGTGGCGGGTCGATGGGGTGTGTAACATAATTTCACATATGCTATAAACATTTCACAATCATCCAATGAGATATGTGGACATTGATCTTTGTGTACGAGGCCATTATAGGCGTACAGTCCATATTGTGCATGTTCCAGACACACACAGTGCCACAAGTCCCGTGTCCATGTATCAGCCACCAGGTGTGAGTGCTAGAAGCATGAATCTATGATAATCTGACGAATTTCACGGCCCTCCTGTGCCTCGCGGACTCCTTGAGGTGCAGCCACATCCCCACCCTCATCATGACCATATTCAGGTGCTTGCAGTTCTGCGTCAGGGGGCATGGGCACATTTCTACGTACGCACATGTTGTGTAGCATGACACATGCCATGACCATCTTTGCAACCTTCTCATGGCGGTACAGGAGTGCCCCGCCAGACCTGCTGAGGCAGCGGAAACGACCCTTCAGTAGGCCGAATGTCTGTTCTATGACTACACGGGTACGTGAGTGGGCATGGTTGTAGTCCTCCTCATGCTGGTTCTGTGGGTTCCGGAGTGGTGTAAGGAGCCATCTATTCAGTGGATACCCGGCATCACCTGTATGTGGACAATAAAGGATGTTTGTGGAATGACATTGCTACGTACGCACCCCCCCCCCCACCTTCCTGCCAGGTCATTGCCGCATCACATACCCCACATTATCATGCATGAAATGAGACTCACCGAGTAGCCAGGATCTGTTCCCTGCGTGTCGCTCCATGTAGCGTGGTATTGTAGAGTTCCGCAAGACCATAGAATCATGGGTTGATCCAGGAAATCGGGCACAACAATGTGTAATGATCCTGTTGGAGTCACACACCATTTGTACATTAAGAGAATGATATTGTTTTCGGTTGCGGTACTGGGCCTCCATGGCATGTGGGACAACCAATTCCACATGGGTGCAGTCGATGGCACCAATGCAACCCGGTATGCCGCCAAGTGCATGGAATCCCACGTTTGTGTTCGTAATTTCCTGCTCCGAGCGTGGTAGAGAGATGTAGTCGTCTGCGTGCTTCAGGAGGGCATCGAGCACTTGCAATAGTGTCCGTGACAACAGTGGCTGTGAAATGCCATCCAACTGTCCGACTGTGTGCTGGTAGGTGCCTGTGGCCAGGAAGTGGAGTACAGACACCACCGTCGGTAGGGGTGGGATGGCGGTTGGGCTATCTATCATGCTGACAAGGTCAGCGTGTGTCATGTCCACAATGGCGGTTATGGTGTCCCGGTCCAAATGGTAGAGGGTGTGGATCTGCTCATCAGTGAGGTTGAACGGATGTGCTCGGAGGCGTGGGATTGCGGGCTGCCTGCGTGGTGGTAGTGGCTGTGCTGGTGGGCCTTGCTGGCCCTGCCTTGCCCTCCTCCTGCGTCTCCTCTGTGCGGCCGGTTGTTGTAGTAGTTGGTGTTCGTCTTCTTCTTGAAGTTGGAGTACTTGCAGTGCTATCAGGTCCCCCAGGGCCAACATCGCTAGTCCTGCCGGTAGCATTTTGGAGTGGGTGTGGTTGTGGGAGGGGGTTGGGTGTGCAATTTATGTGTTTTCAAGCTGTATAGCCTCCACCTGTGGTGATTCATTCCACCTGTGCAAGCTGCAATCCCCTTTGGGCGAGCACGTCCCGCACACAACGCTGCAATTCGACGCATGGCATCTTGCTATTACAATTTCCGATGGCAGTGAGATATTGGTTCATATGTTCATTCTGCTATGGTCCCATTGTTTCACATACTATCTTTGCAGTCGCGAACAAACTTGTGAAGGGTCAGTGGAATGTAGTACTCGATTAACGGTGGACCCTCATGCAGCACTGTACCGCGGTTCACCGACGGGCGGGGCGTCCCATGTGTGAGTGAAGCCAGTTGCCATTTTCATACACTGCCGCACTACATGGATGGATTTGTGATTTCAAGCGGTCACAGATGCCTTTTCGACGTGATGTTGCAAATGAGGAATTCGAAGGACAGCGCTTTCTGTTTCCAGCTAGCGGCGAGGAGACGCCCACAGGTCTGACTGCAAATATAAAGTTCTATTGTTTAATGTCCTTGGGACAGGGGCCATGGCGAGAATGCAATGATTGATATGAATAGTATGGGATGCGCAATAGCGTAGTGGACGATAAGGCAGGACGTTCCCAAATACATGTTACTTCACAGCACTAGAATTCCGGGCTGGAGCACAGAGGATTTTGCAGACTGCATTACGCACAGACTCAATGGAAATTTCACATGTTATGTGAGTAAATAATCAGGCGTTTTCATACAGGGGTGAGGGAATGATGTATGGATGCATGGACAGATGATTTAATAGAGAGTTTGCCATGTACATGGCTTTTTGGAATCTATCCACTTCCCCTGCGCTATGTGATGCAGGGCTGCCATAGTGGGACCATTGTCTATCTTCCCTTGTTGAACCCTCCCTGTCTCGACGCGCCTTCAAACACTTGTGTCTATGCACGTTACTAATCCCATCTAATGGATTCTGTTTCAACAGACGCATGCACACAAACACTCGTTTGTAATAGTGTTTTCACCTCGATTTATATAGTTATGATTCGCAAGTGATTTTTGGGTGGGAATAATCCTTTTGAGTGGGCTAGCATGCATATGGCTGTGGATTTAGTGTGATCATTGAAGTGAGTAATTCAAATGAAGTTCTGATGCCCATACTATTCTTTTTCATTTCATTTGGGTGACAGGTATCTCCTCCCCTTTTGCCGCTGCCATCTGTATGCCACTCCTGCAGATGGCTTTTACTCCCGACACCTGCTGCTTCGTGTTAATCAGTGGAGCACCATTACGATCTTATGGGACGATCACCAATGGCCCACATGCCCTTACGCAGTACTAGTGGCTAGGAGCAACATAGCGACCTTTCAGCTGGACTAGTGCCTACCTAATGGGACGGCCCTGCGGTTCTAGGCGCTTCCATGTTGGCTTTTTGAACGTGAATGTAGCCCCTGTGTACCATGAAGGAACAGGGCGTCACACAAGAAGAAGCTGGTCATTTATTGCGGATGCAGCCCACAATAATGAAATATATTTTGGAGTTCATGACCTAATAGCTGTATGGGCCTGGTGATTTTGTTGTGCATTTAATTTTGATTATGATATTGACCGTGTAGCGTTATTCTTTGCAAGTAATGTAGCATATTCCTATTTGTGGAGTGATGTATTGTGAGAAGATCTGCTTTGGGTTCCGGCTTCTGAGTATAGTTGCGTGGTACTGTACTGGGCGCGTTTGCCTACGAAGCCCAGTAAGGTCAGGGATAGGGGCTGCCATTATGACTGTTTTAATGATGTCATGCTCATGGGCGGGGGATTAGCTTTTGTGCAACAGATGCCGGTCAGCCAGGTGGATTGGTGGAATGATGTGATTATCAGAATATGGCTGGTCACAGGTGCCTGTGTTTGCGTGCGTTTCTTGGAGGGAGACTGAGGTCATGTCCATTGGAATAGCTTCTGTATTCGTGCCATCTGTGCCCTGCAGCTCCCATTGGCCCCTCTTGAGATGAGCCTGGCTGCTCAGTCACTCTGCCAACTTGTGTGGTACATGCTTATGCTGATGGTTGGTTTGTTTACTGGCAGGAGTACAGGGCTGGTGCAGTCTCACTCAGGATACTGCTTTGAATGTTGCCTTACACTGGTGTGAAGCGATGGGGGGCCTGTTTTTGTTTGTTTCAGTTTTCAGTTCATGTTGCTGTACTTGAACCTTCACATGCCTGTGCTGCATCAGTACGGCAATGGTGCCATGGCAAATATGGATGGCCACTCACAAGGCACTTGGAGCCCCTACATTCATTTGTTCGTTGGCATGCATGGGTGACTTGTACATTTCACTGGTTGCATTGTGTGACTTCATTCAACCTACGAGGAGTTGTGCAATGTGGCCAGGGAGTGGTGTACAGGCACTCAGTAGGGCCTTTTACGGTTGGTTCGCGATGCCGTACTTCTCACCATGGCGGAATGGTACTTTCCACCATGCTTGATGGCGTTAGGTACATGTCCGCTAGGGTCAGAATTCGCGTACCGTTGCGCCATGGTGGTAATTACGGTTTCGCATGGCGCGCGTGCGCGTACTTGGTGCAGTTAGCGTTGGCGTTCACTACGGTGTCGCTAATGGCATCGTACTTTACGGTGACGGGTCATAATCGCACCGAGCGCTATTCGATGGCGGTATTGCATTTCCGCCATCGTTTTTCGATTTCCGCCAGGGTCGTAATGAGGGCCATAGTCTTTATGATGGGCTGGAGGCCTCCGACTCCCCCGCACTGGATATCTCGATGGGACCGTTGGCAACACCCGGTCAGCCTCCGTTGTGGAGCCAGGATCCGATGAGGGGACGCGGTCCTGGCCTTCTGATGTTCCTTCCTGGCTCGAGGAGTCATTCGCTACCTGCGGGTCCGCCGGGACATCCACTTTCTTGAAAAAGGATCTATTTCGGGTAACGGTACCCCGTTCACTGGCTGCGGTCACCATCGTGCCCTTCACGTGAGTCACTGTCCATGGACGTGGTTCAAACGGTAATGACAACTTTCCTTCTGGATGTCTATTCTTTACTAGTACGGAATCTCCAACTCTTACTTCTTTTTCTTGCAGTCCTCTACGTTCACTCTCCTTCTGGTTGTGTGCTGCTCTGTCCTCACAAACTTTATCGTCGTCGATGATCCCCGGCCTCCTGCCTTCCAATTCTGGAAGCATCCCTCTCGGGCACCACCCAAAGAGCGCCTCAGCTGGGGCAACCCCTGTGGACTGATGGGGGGTTGAGCGATACACTCAAAGGAATTCCACCACTCTTTGGACCAGATCCTCGCCCCTGCTGGCCGAGATCCGCGTTACCTTGTTGAGCGTTCTCATCATCCTTTCGGCTTCGCCGTTGGCTCGCGGCCATAGCGGGGAAACTCTCCTGTGCTTTATTCCCCTCTCTCGTAGATACTGCGCAAACTGGCTGCCGGTGAACGGTGGCCCATTGTCCGAGCAGATGATCTCCGGGAATCCATGTGCCGCAAACATCTTGTCCAATGCCTCCGTGGTGAACTCGGTCGCCGTCGATTCAACCACCTCTACTTCCGGGTACCGTGACCATTAGTCGACAGCCACCAGAAAGTATCGTCCACGGCCTGTCGACCCAAAGTCCACATGGACTGTACCCCATGGCTTTTCGCTGCGCTCCATCGAACTGATGGGTGGCGCTTTGTCACCCGGTGTTGCCGCCTGGCAGGCCAGACACCTCTTCACGAAGCTTTCCACTTTCCCTTCCAGATCGGGAAACCAGACTTTTGCCCTTAACCTGGCCTTCGTCTTGACGACGCCCTGGTGTCCAATGTGCGCCAGCTCCAGCACGCGTACCCTGAGCCCCCTCGGAATGATGATTTGCTGCCCCCTGAGAAGCAGTCCATCCTCGGAAATCGACAACTCGTCTCTCACCCTCCAGAGCGCCTGCAAGTCCTTCTGTGCTTCCTCCTGGCGCCTTGAGTTGTTCCGTAGCACTTCTCTCCAGTCCCCGCTCCTCACTGCTGCCTTGATGATGCGGAAGACTTCATCATTGGAGGACTCCGTCGCAACGGCGAGCCTCGAGAGCGCCATGGGAAGTGCATTTTCTACCACTTGACACAGCAGACCCTTACAGTCCACTTCTCCATGTTCCACTTCGGCATTCTCTTTGCTCGGGTGACGCGACAAATAGTCTGCGGGGTTGTTGGTTCCGGGCCTATACACAAGCTTTACCCCATATTCGATTAGAGCCAGCATCCACCTCTCGATCCGGGGCGGCGGTTTGGATGAAGCTCCCGCCAGTATCGGCAGCAGCGGCTTGTGGTCAGTGACCACCACGACTGGCTTGCCCAAAATGTACAGGCGGAAATGCCGGCAGCCCCATAGGATGGCCAGAGCTTCCCTTTCAATCTGAGAATATCTCATCTCAGTAGTGGAGAGCGCTTTGCTGGCGTAGGCAATGGGTCTCATCTCACCGTGCTCATCGGGTTGCAGTAACACCGCACCTACCCCCACAGGGCTGGCGTCTACCACCACTTCCGACTCCACGGCCGGGTTGAAGTACGCCATGGTGTCTGTGTCTGACAGAGCATTCTTGAGGGCCTGAAACGCCTCTTGTTCTCGGGATTCCCATTTCCATACCGCGTCATTTCGTGTCAGCGCCCTGAGAGGCTCCGCTATCGACGCTAACCCCTTGATAAACCGCCCACAATAAGTCACCATTCCTAGGAAGCTCCTTACTTCCGTGGGGGATTGTGGAGCTGCCGCCTCCTTTATGTCTCTGACTTTTGCTGGGTCCGGTGACACGCCTGCAGCCTGAAAAATGAAACCGAAGAATCCTATCCGGTCTTTGAAAAATTCGCATTTCTGGCGATGTAGAGTGAGACCCAGTTCTTTCAACCTCCTCAACGTACCTTCCAGCCTTCCTAGGTGCTCCGTCTCTGAATCTGCGAATACTAAAATGTCATCACTCATATTTATGACGCCTGGAAGGCTGGCCAGCGCCCCCCTTATGGTGTTCTGAAAGACCTCAGCCGCCGATGAGACGCCAAAGCTTAGTCGCTTAAACTGGTAGAGGCCTTCGTGGGTGGTGAAGGTCGTAATAAATCTGGAGTCCGGGTGAAGTTCCAATTGGTGATAGCCGGCTCGTAAGTCCAGCTTTGAGAACACCCGTGCCCCTTGGAGTTCCCCCACAATGTCATCAAGTGTCGGTGTTAAGTGCCTCTCCCTCTTAATCGCAGCATTGGGGAGGCGCATGTCAACACAGATCCTTACCGCTCCTGGCTGTTTAGGTTTGGGAGCGACCACTATAGGCGATACCCAGGGTGTGGGCCCCTCCAACCTTTCAATTATGTCCATGCTGATGAGCGACCTCAGTTCCTCCTCGACCTTCTCCCTGAGATGAAACGGGATTCTCTATGCTTGAGGGCCACTGGTCTAATGGTGTCGTCGATGTGTAGCCTTATCGGGGGCGCTTTCAACTTCCCGACTCCTTCAAAAATGTCTGCATACTTGTCGAGTAAGCCCACAATGTCTACTTGATACACCTCCCATGCAAAATGCACCAAATCGAGGGCTTCAGACGCGGCACAGCTGAGTAACGAATGGGGGCTCACGTCTGTGACAAAGAACCGCGCTCTGATGACCCTGTCCCCCTTCGCAACTGGTGTGATAAACACCCCTTTGATAGGCAGCGGGGCATCCCCACCAAAAGTGAATATCTTTGCTGCCGAGCTGTCCAGTGGGGGCGGACCTGGTAGCTTCTGATAGTGGTCCTCCGCCAGCACACATACCGATGCGCCCGTATCAATCAGGACCTGCGTCGGCACCCCTTGAATGTCCACCTTGCATTTCGGTTGTCTTTTCTTCTTAGCTGCAGAGGCCAGGTTTGAGATGAAGAACACCTCTTCTTCGTCCTCATCCTCCTCTTCTTCGGCCAGCTGCAGTTGCTGCAGTTCTTGTTCCAGTGCCGCAATGCTCCTTAGCCTTCTGGTCCCACTGTTCCTGCCTCGTGCGGGGCCTCTCGGCACCGGAATGGGGACTGGAGCGCGACACATCCGGGCGTAGTGCCCTGGCTTACCGCACCGGCCGCACAACCTCGACCCGGCTGGGCATTCCTCTGCGTGGGGCAGGTCATACCCGCAAGCCGGACACATTGACCCCGACTCGGGAGGCTGACGCGACTCTTGCCTTTTTTGTCCCCACTTGTCCTTTGTTCCGGGTCATCTACTTATGGCAAATGCATCTTCGGACACGTTTGGATGCCTTGCTGCATCCATCTTGGCTCCTCTCACGTCCGCCAGCTCATGTATTCTGCCACAATCTAGGATCTGCAGCAAAGTCCACCCCGGTTCCCTTAGCACTTGCCTTCTTAGTTTTCCGGAGTTGCAGCCTTGGATGAGTTGGTTCCGTATCATTAACTCGTCATTGTCCCACCGACACGTGGTGGCCATCGATCTCAACCTGGCGCAGAACTGATCAAGGGATTCACCTTCTTTCTGCTTCTCGCCACAAAAGAGGAACCTCTCGTAGTCAACGTTTGAGAGAGGAATGAAGTGGTTCTCCAGCGCAGTTTTAACAGTATTGTACGTCACCACCTGCAGGTTGCATGATTCAAAAATACGTAAGACGTCCAACCCCGCAGAGTATAGCAGCGTGGCCCTCTTCGCATTATCATCGGCAATGCCAGTTGCAGTAAAGTACATCTCAAGTTTCTTAATCCATAGCAACCACCTCGGCCCCAGCTTGGATGGGGGGCCAGACACATCAAACTCTTGCATTGGCAGCAGAGACCCTTGTTGTGGCCTGACTGCACCTGCCGCAGTTCCTTCCTCCCCCTCGCTTTCTGCCATAATTACAGGTCGCACAGGCACCTCCTGGTGTTATAGAGGCCGCAACCTTACTTGGGGATCTCGAACCTGCTGCCCGATGGATGTCCACTATGTCTCCTCACTTCTTTCTTCCCAGGAGGCGTCAGCGTTTGGGAGGGGGGAGGAGAAAAAGAGTCGTCCCCGTGTGCTGGGGACAACCAACGGTCCAAAAATTTTCGCTAATCAGCTGTGCAGCGGCGCACGAGCGCCTATTCAGGCCGCTACCGCTGCATGTGTCTCGTGGGATCCCCGTCGGGTCTGTGACACGCTGCGACACAGGAGCACTGCCGATCGCACTCTCTCGCAGCTGCTGTGCGTACGTGCACAATGTTGCCGTGGCGATCGTCCCGCCTCGTCGCCAGTTGTTATGTATCTCCCGGGGTCCCGGGGGAGCGGCAGGCAAACACACGGTCACATTCACACACACGCACAAGGAGATGCGGGACACGCTGCTGGTCTCTGCGCGTCCCGGCGCGAACTGCCGCACGGGCGCGGTTTATTTTCTCTGCGCATGCGTGGCTGAGAACGAGGCCCACGCATGCGCGATAGTGGCGCTGGGACGTCACAGTGATGTAAGATATTTTATATTTTAGCAGCTTTGAAGATCACTGTGCTGACCTTACTGCTATCAGTGGTTGAAGTGTACGAAAAGAAGTAGTGGCCCTGCACTGCTCCCCACAAACCCCATCGCCGCTTCCCCTCCCATGCACAATACAAACCCCAAAACACATGCTCCTGTTGTTTAACAACACGCCCAGTGCAGTGCACTGCAAGTTTCAACTTCTTCCTACACTTTTATTTTAAAACGAAACCTTTCCAGGATGGTTTCTTTTTTAAATAAAAGTATAGGAACGGTCAAGCTTAATTAAAAGAAGTAGAGGAGCACTGCTCCCGACCGTTCCTGCCCACTTCGACCACTGACCGCTATCCAAAATATGCCAGTGAATGGCTTGTCTTTATTGAATACACACAGACATACCGCCATATCACATACGGAACAGGACGTATGGCACATTTTGTTCTGTTCTAATACAGACATTGCATATGTGCATTCCTTCCCGGGAATCTTCGACAGGCGTTGAGGTGGATGCAGCAAAGGAGTCAATGCCCAGATATACCCGTAACCTGAATATTATTGAGCATACCGTTTTTACTTTGGTCATGGATACATGCATCGCGCATTTAATCTTTTTCTGTGCTTTTTTCCCTCTGGTATTCATTTTGTAATTGTCTGCAACAGCCAGTTTTCATTAAATAAAGCTTGAAAAACGCAGATTCTTTGAGCATTACATTGCAAATACAAATTCAGCAATGTCAGGTACGTTTTACTTTACTGAAGCATAGTTTACTCTGTTCAATACCACCACGATTCCCCCCTACCAACCTTTCTAGTGCAGTCATTGGGGGTCATTACGAGGTTGAATGTAAGGGATAAACGATGCCGGCATTGCCGGTAAAGGATTACCGGCATCGTTTACTGCTCCGGGCCATTACTACCCACCAACCCGCTATTAGCGGCACCGTAATTAACAGCGCCTCTAATAGCTGCATGGGTGCGGGCACGCATCCCTTCATGCCGGCAATACCGGCATGGCGTAAACAGGAGGGCATCACAAGTCAGGCCGACCTGCAAATAACGGCCTACTGAAGCCCGAAAAGTACCTTACCGGCGTGGAGTAAATACCGGCATCGCGGACCCCCTGTAAACGGCCATGTGCAGTGTTCCCAACTGCCACAGGTGCACACAATCCGCACAGGTGGAGGCAATATAGACTGGGCCAGCACAAAAGGAGCACACCCACCCCTTCCCACACCCAGTCACACACCAAGATGATTCCAATACTACTAGCAATGCTGGGGCTGGAGGACATGATTGCAGTGGAACTGCCGCAACAACAACAACAACAACAGGCAGCACAGAGGAGACGCAGGAGGAGAAGGAGGGTGAGGCAGGCCCAGCATGCCCCACCAGTGCAGCCAGTGATACCATGCAGGCAGCCCCCAATCCCTTGCATCCGAGCCAGTCCATTCAACCTAACCCCTGAGCAGATCCACACACTGTACCGTCTGGACCGGGATACCATCACCACCATTGTGGACATGATACATGATGACATCGTCAGCCTGATTGAAATACGCACCGCCTTCCCACCTCTACTGAAGGTAGTGTCTGTGCTCCACTTCCTGGCCACAGGCACCTGCCAGCACACAGTGGGGCATATGCATGGCATATCACAACCATTATTCTCACGTACTCTGAACCAAGTGCTCAATGCCCTCCTGAAGCACACAGGTGACCAAATTTTCCTACCACGGACAGCCCAGGAGATCTCCAACACCAAAGTTGGTTTCCACTCACTGGTCGGCATCCCTGGTTGCATTGGAGCCATCGACTTTACCCATGTCGAATTGGTGGTCCCACATGCCATGGAGGCAGTGTACCGCAACGGTAAATTATACCACTCCATCAACGTGCAAACGGTATGTGACCCAAACAAGATCATCACACATTGTTGTGCACAATTCCCAGGATCAACCCATGATTCAATGGTCATGCGGAACTCCACGATACCACGCTACATGGAGCGACATGCACGGCACAGATCCTGGCTACTCGGTGAGTTGCATGTCAGGCTCATGGCAATGCGATGTGGGTAGGTGATTGGGGGGTGAGATGCATACTTCACCTGGCTGAGATGGGGGGGAGATGCATACTTCACCTGGCTGAGATGGGGGGGAGAGATGCATATTTCACCTGGCTGAGATGGGGGGGAGAGATGCATACTTCACCTGGCTGAGAGTACCTGAGAGGATGTACCAAGCTTATACCCCAAAGCAGGCCAGACTTGACCCGACACCTGACCACAAAATGCAAGACGTAAGCTGCCCTACCACGAAAATGATGCAGTGCAACAACCATTCCATAGCCATCAACATGTACACTGCACATAATCAGACCGTAGCCCCCCCCCCAACACAATGCAGCGACAAGCAATTAGGATGGCCAATGCACAGCACCAAATACCATCATCAAAAAGGACAGGTCTCCATTACTGCGTACAAAGGAGCCACATGAGGGCAAAATACATGAACACACCCCTACACCAACACAGTGGTCCACCAAAACCGCATGTCACCATTTGTCGTGCATAGTGAGATGATCATGAGGCTACCATTCAACGTTGACAGGATGAAAGCATACAAATCACTGCAAATCACCCAGATCATGGGAACAACCAGCGTGGACTACCACAGTGCATGAGCACTCAAAAGGAATTGCCCCCCCCCTGCGCCCACTAGACGATGGCACGCACACCTGTCT
Source organism: Ambystoma mexicanum (assembly GCF_040938575.1). Lineage (NCBI taxonomy): Eukaryota > Metazoa > Chordata > Amphibia > Caudata > Ambystomatidae > Ambystoma > Ambystoma mexicanum. Next base: position 454,491,513 of record NC_090924.1, on the reverse strand, counting down.
ATAAGAGGAATACACACATAGCAGTCACATTATGTGTCTCTATTCATGCATGGATCTGTGGGTGCAAACAGGATATAAATGCATGCTATGGTGTCATTGATACAGGTCCCATTTGATGTGAGGATTTACACATAATCATTGTTGCACACATGCAGGTGATGCAGGCTATCCCTTGAAGAGGTGGCTCCTTACCCCAGTCCGGAACCCGCAGAACAGGCACGAGGAGGACTACAATCGTGCGCATACACATACCCGTGTGGTGATTGAGCAGACATTTGGCCTCTTGAAGGCACGGTTTCCCTGCCTCAGCAGGTCTGGTGGGGCACATCTGTACGGCCATGAGAAGGTGGGCAAGATCGTCATGGCATGTGTCATGCTACACAATATGTGCATCAGACGGAATATGCCTCTGCCCCCTGACGCTGAACTGCAACCACCTGGCGATGAGGATGAGGAGGGTGGAGATGGGGCTGCACTTCAGGGAGGCAGCGATGCACAGGAGGGACGTGCCATGCGTCAGACTCTGATTGACCAATGTTTCTAGCACACATGGATGGGGAGTGTGATATGGAGGTGGAACGCAGGGCACTGGGTGTGTCAGGGACATGGACACCGTAGACTGTTCACCAATAAAGCACACGTACACAATAAGCAATGTCCACACATGTGAATTCAGATTTCACAACAGGTGTATTCAGAATATGTAACACATCAAGTGCACAAGCCCTCCACCACACACCCCCACTCCCCCCTCAACTCCCCCACACACCCTCTCCCCTCTCCCCCTCCCCCTCAACTTCCCCACACACCCTCTCCCCCCTCCCCCCCTTAACTTCCCCACACACCATCTCCCCCTTCCCCTCCTCCCTCACCTTCGTGTGCACTGGCATACACCATAAGTCTACATGAGACCACAATACCTGGCTGAACCTACAGCCCTTCTCCTCTTCCGGCAGCAGGTGGACCCCTGTCCGACCTGCGCAGGTTCCGGCCAGACCTACGCAGGGGGCTGGACTTAGTGGAGCTGGCATTGGAGGATGTCCCAGGTTGTTCTGCCACCTGTGCCGGACGCATGGCCTCCATTGCTGCCACCATTTGGGTGAGGACCTGCCTCACAGCTGCCAATTCACTGCATATATCTTTTGAGGTGGTCTCAATTGCAGATTTGAGGGATGAAGCACATTCCCTTATCTCATCCCTTGCCCGGCCACATTCCGTGATGTGCTATGTCAACAGCCCTGTCAGCTCCTCCTTCTGGATTGCCCTGATCCCCTCTTGGCTGTTCAGAACACTGGTGGATGTATGAGGTGCTACCAACATGGTTGGTTCCTCATGCACGCTTGGCATGGGGCTGAAACTACCGGGCCATGACTCCCCAGGAGACAGCTCATGGCTGTTGCTGTTGTGTATGCTGGATGGGGAGAGTTGTGGTGAATGTGGGGGGCCTGTAGCAGTAGTTGTGCCATGTGGCAGAACATCTGCCTCATCATCGGACACGGCTGCTGTGGCAGCGTCTCCCCCACAGTACTGCTGTCAGCCGATACAGTGCCTTCAGCCACTGGCTCCTGTGTGTTGGTGGCTGTTGTGGGTGCTGTGGTGGTAGCCGTAGTGCACATTGGTGCTGTGGGTTCTCGGGTTGTCTTGGCCTTCCGCGGTAGTCCAGGTTGCCCTCTTCCCCTTGATGTTGAGGGGCGGTTTTCTCCCTCCATGCCCCTGGCCTTCTTGTGTGGTGTTGCAGCATCCTCCTTGGGGTCCTGGTCATCGCTGTCTGATGGCGTGCCTGTGGGAGACCAAGAGAGGGAGAGGATTAGTGATGGATCTACATGCATCAGGCATGCATTGGGGTAGCTGCATGGATATGGAATGGCAGTTGATTGGCATTGGGGTAGTGACATACAGGTTGCTTGGCTTTTGGGTGGGTGATGCAGGGATGCGTCTGGGATGAAACATATATTGGGTGCATCATGCATGTGGACAAGATGGTGCTGTGCACTGCCTGTAGGCAGTCTTGTAAATATGTGTCTGGTGGACCCTGCTTTCCATCATTGCACTGTCAGGTCAGGGGGACATCATTGTGTTGGTCTTTGCAGTGTTTCATTTGGGACACCTACCTGCATCAGCCGATGACGGGGCTCCTCGCTCCATGTCCCCCACTCCCTCAATAGCCTCCCTCCCAATGGTGCTTGCACAGATCTCCTCCCAGGGTTGCATCTTTATGGGGGAGTCCGCACCTCCACCTGTTGCCATCCCTTGCTTGCGGTTGGCCGAGAGGATGTTCCGCACGCGTAAGCGCAGGTCGTCCCAGCACTTCCGGACATCTTTAGGAGTGCGGGGGTGGTGCCAACGGCACTCACTTTCTGTGCCACCTCCGCCCATATCTCCTTCTTCCGCTGCACTGCAGGTCGAGACATGGTGGAGAAGACAACATCCGCATGTTCTTGCAGCGTCTCGGCCAGCATGTTCAACTCCTCTGGTGAGAAGCGCTCCTTGCGCAAGCGCTCTGCACTTCTTTTGAGTGCCTTGGGAATTGTGATATGCTGCAGGTAGAGGTAGAGGTGTGGTAGAGGTGTGGTGGTGAGATGGCTCCTGGTTTACAGAGGATGGCAATGGATTGTGTTTTTAAAGATGGCCGCCGTGCTCTTTCCCGTTCCTGTGCGATGACCCTACTTCCGGTTCCGCTTATTAGCGGTGACCGCTAATTGCGGTCACCGCTAATAGCGGTCACCGCTAATGCCGATGGCTTGGATGGCGGTGGAGCTATCTGCACTTCGCGCAATGCCGGTAAGGGTGATTCTTCGCCCATTTACGGCAGGGCGTAAAGGTCATTACCGGCATGGCGCAAAGCTCGTGCCCGCGTACTCGTAATCGCCCTCTAATAGCAGCCTTGTGGCAACACGGACACAGTATTTTCTCCATGCCGGTAAGGGCCGTACCTTACCTCCAAACTCGTAATGAGGGCCATTGGGCCTCATTATGAGGATGGAGCTAACCATGGCACTATTAGCGCCATGGCTGCCTACAAAACCTTACTGACTCCGCCCTGGTGAATGGAGCAATTACCGGTCCATTCCAAGGTTGGCGGGACCGGACCATTCCAAGGTTGGCGGGACCGGTAATTCCCCATTCACCAGGGCCCTTCCCCATTTGACCCCCCGTAGGGCCCCCATAGGGCTCAATGGGAATGGGGAAGGCCAGGGATGTTGCGAGGTCTGGAAAAGTCCCGGGGCTATGCTAATGTCGTAACTGTCGGGACTGGGGGCTAGCTAGCCTTTTGGCTGTAGCTCCTGAAATTCTATCCGGGGCTACAACCAAAAGACATGGGGCTATAGCCCCCTTAGCCACCCCCTAGCAACCCCTCTGGGAAAGGCGCTAATAACAGTACTGCAAATTGCGGTACCGTTATTAGCTCTAAAGTCCCTTTGCGGGTCCTGTCCTTAACGCTTGGAAAAAACAGGCGTTAAGGGAGGACCCGCAAAGGGAACTCGTAGTAGGGTGGTAAGGGATTACCGGCACTGGTGCCCTTACTGGTGCCGGTAATCCCTTACCGCCCACCTCGTAATGAGGCCCATTGTCTGCAGCCACCATCCACATCTATTCCCAATTCCTCCCACCAGGATTGACAATGGGCTGGTAAATTGTTGGTAGGATTCCCTTGCTCACTCCTTGCGAAGCAATTAGCGCTCTGACTTGTACCCTTACTTGTGAATTTAATGGCTCAGGAAGGAGAGGTTGTAGCTAGACTTACTGATGCATTGGGAGGGCACAGAAAGTGATGCTGGTTTACCCAGACCTCTCACTCCTAGTGAATTGCTAATTTTGACCCACCCGGCTACCTTTAGTCCATTTTACTGAGCTGAGATGGAGCAGTGCATCTTTGAACATGTCCAAGTATGTACTTTTTTGCAGAAACGTTTGACTGATTTTAGAATTCTAGACACCCACAAGCATCAAGAACAAATAATAATCACAATTCAGAACATTATCTTCAAATATTACCCCCTTGAGGGCTAACAAGAAGATGGCGGCTTACGGACAATGTTAGGGAAATAGAAGTGACAACTGCCCTTGTACAGGTGGTTCACAGAAGAAGAAAAGGCTCTTTAAGGTGTGGGGAAAGGATTATCGGAGCTACAGTGTTTGGGCCACCACTGTTCACTGTGATTGGTGCCAGAAGCCCGGTTACACCCTTGGCAGGACCAATGGACCTAGGGCGGTGGTGAGACCGCCTGGAGACTGTTGGTGAGCCAATCAGCTCCACTGCTCCATTTGTGGGCCTGCTGAGAGTCACTTTTCCCCACTGCCAGGATCAAAAGGGTACAATGGAGCTGTGGATTCCTGGCGAGGGAGGCCCCCCTGGGATCGGAAAGCTGCCTACCCTCTTGAGAGCCTGAAAGGTCCTTTGGGGGAGATTTGTAATGGTGGTGTTGGGAGAGTGCCTGTATTTACTACTGGCAGCGAAGGGACCGGTCATACAGCGATATCCTTTAGGTAGGCTGGGTTGCTCACATGGTGTGACGTGAGTGTAACTGTGGGCTAGGGCTGATTTTGCAAGCGTGTCTGGGAGCACTGCTAAGAGCCACCAACCTGGACCTCCGGTAAGCTGCATTGAGGAGGGGCCTAGGCAGTTTCGCCACAGGGAGCACTGCAGGAGGGAGAGGTGGGGGCTTCAGCTGACTCATTACCATCAGAAGGTGGTGGGTGTAGGGGTAGATATTGAGAGAAACCCTCTGTTCGCAAATATTTGTTGGTGCTGCTTTCCTACATATCTGTGATTCCTCCTGGCACTTTTTGGAAGGCATTTGTGCCTGCCTGGCATCCCTCAACAACAACAGTGGCCATACTTGCTCATATGGCTAAAGGCAATAGGTGCCAATCCCATTTTATTTTTTTTCAAAAATCCTACTTCCCACTACTAACTCTAAAAAAGCATCTGAGCTACTGGTGGCTGAGGGCTCCAACACCCATTAATCCCAGACCCCTCTCAGCACAGGGACAAGGCTAACACTCCGAAGACCATCTCTGCAGACCTGTCTCTGATCCTTTTGCAAATGAAGGCAGGGTTCACAAGGAGGACATGATGCAGCAGAGGATCAAGGAGGAGAGTGGATGCATCACAGAAATGAAAGCTTGCATCAGTAAGCTTTTCCACTTTCATTGCACTTTCTGGTTGAGTGTGTCCTGTGACAAATCTGGGAAATTCGTCCCTTCTCCCTTAGGGGGCGATACACTTTGTGAGCCTAGGGAGGTGAGCCTGCTATGCAAGACCCTTCCCAAGGGTCTGGGAAAGTGGGACCTCACTGGGAGTGACTCTGCTCTAGGGGACAAGGACTCCCATTATTCCCTCGAGAACAGACATGTGCTATAGTCGAACTAGAAGCCTTAGCCATCAAATGGGCAATACTAAACCTCTGATACTACCTAACAGGAGGGAAATTCCAGCTTGTAACAGACCGCTCACCCCTGACCTGGATGAATTTTAGCAAGGATACCAATGCCTGGGTCATGAGGTGGATTCTAGATCTACAGCCTTTTTTTTTCTTTGTGGAACATCGAAAAGTGAAAGAACAAGGAAACGTGGACATTTTAAGTCGCTTCCCTCTTACCATAGACTGGGGAGCCTTTCGCTTAATGGGAGAGGTCTTTAACGAATCTCAGAAATTCGTCCCTTCTCCCTTAGGGGAGCCACCCTCTGTGAGCCTAGGGTGGTGAGCCTGCTATGCAAGACCCTTCCTAAGGGTCTGGGAAAACGGGACCTCACTGGGAGTGACTCCACTCTAGGGGATAAAGACACCTATTCCTATGAGGAACACCCTATGAAGAATACTCTCTCTGCATATGTGGGAGAAGAAAAGACTGATGTTACTTCTGTTTGGCATATAAAGCCTATTGACATTGCTTCCATATCTCTGGCTCAAGGTAATGCTGGAATCCCCTTGAACTCAGCAGCTGATGAAAAACAACATGCCTCTTTCAAGTATGGCGGTAAGAATAAAGAGATGAGGAACCTTGAAAGGAGGAAGAAGAATCCTATGCAGAGATGCGCTTCTAATGTAAGAACATCCTGGAGGGGCAGAGCCGTGCTACACGGTGGAGCCAGTGATAGCATGGAGAAATGAAGAGAGGAAAGAGACTTGGAAGGCCGGCACCAAGGAGGATGATATTGCCGAGACGGAGGCGGGAGAAGGACCGTCTTACCTGGTGGCACGACCATGCCACACCCGTGGTGGGGCTGCAGCCTGCAAACAGATGCAGAGACCAGGGAACAACAGAGGAACAAACCTCCACTCTCAGTGCAAGAATCACTAAAACTCTACGCACTAGCTTTCCCGTCGTGGCACGTACTATAAATTGGTCACGCCCTTGCGGGTCCGCGCGTCTCAACGCTATCTTCGGTAGTGACCCGACGTGTGTTTACTCTCTACATTGGTTTCCTTTGATCCTCTTACTTCCTTCCTTGCCTTTTATCCTGTTCCTGGATTTCCCCCCCTTCTTACCCGTTCATCGCTATCCTGGATACCCTGGAACCACGAACTTCCCGGAACTCTGAACGCGTCCTGCAACCTGACAAGGCTCGGGCGAGCTATTCAAGACCCGAACCATCCACAGGAAGAGTCCTGCAGCCGAACAAGGGAGATCCCGATCACAGGTGAGACGGGGGGAGATTTACGACAGTTTGAGACGCCAAACGATCAATACGGATTCTACCATGGAGAATGCTATTCAGGACCTGATGCGCAGAATGCAAGAAATTTCCACAGAGATGCAGAATTTAAAAGCCGAGATTGTGGCGCTAAGACAGCTTGTCTTGTCACGCGACCCCGCAAACAAGGACAGCATATTATTGGGAGGAGTGGTTGATAAATACGATGGTTCAACAGAGACCTTACGTGGATTCCTGGATTCTTGTTTGGTACATTTTACCTTCAAGCCCTACTATTTCTCAACTCCTAGGGCTAAGGTGGGCTTCATAATATCGCATCTTTCCGGTAATGCCCTTACATGGGCCACTCCTTTACTCAATTCAGGGGATGCTCTCCTGGATGATTATGAAGGGTTCATCACGGAACTCAAGACCATGTTCGAACGACCAGAGCTGGTCCACGGTGCTCAAGAGAAGTTACTTGACTTCCAACAAGGATCCCAAGACATGTTGACCTATGTTACCAGATTCAAACAGCTAGCCAAAGATGCGGACTGGCCCCTGGAAGCCAGTTTTACCTTGTTTCGCAGAGGTCTAAATGAAGAGATCAAGGACGAGTTAGCCAGGGTGGCACGTCCTAGTTCATTCCAGGCCCTCCTGGACTTGTCTATGCAAATAGACTTCAGAATCCAAGAAAGAAAGGCCGAAAAGAAGAAGAATAAAGTCTCAATTCAAAGAAACTCCCCAGAGAATACTACAAGGACAGAATCTGCCAAGAATCCGAGCACTGATTCTGAACCCATGCAACTTGGAGCCTTTCGTGGACCAATTTCCCCGCAGAAAAGGTTAAGAAGGATTCACACAGGCTTATGCATGTATTGCGCCTCAGATAAACATCTAGTTAAAGAGTGTCCTCTGGCTCCTCCCCGATGCTCGGGAAACGCCAGCTCCCGATCCTAAATGGAGCAAGGTTTCGGGAGAGCGATGTTTGCTCCACATCAATTCCATCCTTGAACTCTCATGGACAAAACAAATTGGTGATATTACAGGCCTTTTTATCGCCATCCAAGGACAAGGTCTACCCCATACTGGCCTTGGTGGATTGCGGAGCAATGGGAGTCTTCATTGATCAAGATTGGGTCAAAAGTCATAACATTCCATATGAAGCAAGAAGTTTTTCACAGCCAGTGGAAGCAATTGACGGAAGACCTCTTTCCTCAGGACCCATAAGTCTGCAAACAAGGGAGATCCATCTTTCCATAAATCATCATCAAGAAAGAATTGTGTTTCACATTATGAAATCAGCCCATTACCCCTTGGTTCTGGGCATGCCCTGGTTACAAAGGCACAATCCATATATTAACTGGACAGCCGGATCCTTATTCCTGGGCTCGGAGTTCTGTATGAACCATTGTTTAAACCTGGATACCTCAGTCACAGCTCCTATAAGTCTACCAAGGTGTCCAGAGACACCACTCATGGTTTCCAATATTGTACAAGTTCCAGAGGTCTATCAAGGGTATGCTGATGTATTCTCTACTGCCATTGTTCAATCCTTACCTCCACATAGACCTGAAGACTGTGCCATAGATACTGAACCCTCAGCAGTGATTCCCTTTGCCAGGATGTTTATCCTTTCAGAACCCAAAACGAGAACCCTCCGGGAATACCTAGACACTAATCTTGAGAACGGCACCATAAGACCTTCAAAATCACCAGCTGGTGCTTCATTGTTCTTCTTTCCAAAAAAGGATACCAAAGAGCTTAGACCTTGCCTGGACTATCGGGGTCTAAATCAATACACCCTGAAAGACAGATACCCACTACCCCTGATCTCGGATATCCTTGAAGCTGTGGGAGGTGCAGTGATATTCACGAAACTGGATCTCCGAAGTGCTTACCATTTGATCCGTATCTGGGAAGGAGACGAATGGAAAACAGCCTTTAGAACACCCTTTGGTCACTTTGAATACCTAGTCATGCCCTTTGCTCTGACTAATGCTCCCGCAGTCTTCCAGCGTTTTATGGATAGGGTGTTCTCTGACATGTTATTTCTCAATGTTATCGTCTACTTGGATGACATATTGATCTTCTCCAAGGACTCCTTGAAACATGAAGAACATGTAAAAGCAGTACTTCAACGTCTCAGTGAAAATCAACTCTTAGCCAAACCAGAAAAATGTTTGTTTCATGTTATATCAGTTCACTATCTGGGATTTGTCCTTAGTTCAGAAAGAATTAGTATGGACCCTTCAAAGGTGAAGGCCATACTGGCTTGGCCCACCCCAACATCTGTTAAGCAAATACAATCCTTCCTGGGGCTTGCCAACTTCTACCGGAAATTCATTCCCACCTTTTCAGAGATTGTTAAACCCATTGTTAACCTCCTGAAGAAAGACGTTCCATTTAACTGGTCCATACCACAAGACAAGGCATTCCAACGCTTGAAAGAAGAATTCACTCAGACCCCCATCCTGGCCCAACCTGACATAAATCGTCCTTTTCTAGTGGAAACTGATGCCTCCAATTACGCCATAGGAGCAGTTTTAAAACAAGAATCCGATGATAAGTTGGAACATCCCATTGCTTATCTCTCACGGACCCTGACCACCAGCGAGACTCACTACTCATTTCTGGAGAAGGAGTTATTGGCTATTCGTCATGCCTTCACTGAATGGAGACATCTACTCCTGGGTGCTAAATATCCAGTTCAAGTCCGTACTGATCATCGAAATCTTCAGGTCCTACAATCCATGCAGTGCAGGAACAGTAGACAAGCTCGATGGGCCTACTTCTTTGCTCAATATCAATTTCAAATTTCACATGTTCCTGGATCGCAAAACTTGATTGCTGATACCCTTTCTCGGCGTCCCAGCTACGTTCCCTTGGAGGATAAGATCTATCCTAAAATGTTTCCACCCACAATCTTTGTAGCTCAAGCGATCAATCTCCTGGAAGAAATCAGAGTACAGACTCAATTATCTGAACTCTGGAACGACATATCGAAGAAAAATCCCTGGCGTCTAACAATCAAGGAAGGATATTTATTCAAGAACAATTCAGTGTTCATTCCGACAAAAGAACTTCAACAGAAGGGAATGAATCTATGCCATGATACTCTTGACTCCGGCCATCGAGGAGTAACCAACACCTTCCGTCTTATACAAAGACAGCTCTGGTGGCCAGGGATGAAGTCCAGTGTAGTTCAATACATCAAGACCTGTGCTATTTGTAGTCAGAACAAATACGATAATCAGAGGCCGGCGGGTCTGCTTCTACAACCTACGTTGCCAACCAGACCCTGGGAAGTTATTGCCACTAGCTTCATTGTTGAAGTACCACCTTCCCGAGGATATACAACCATCATGGTATGACTTGTTCACTCATCTAGCTCATTTTACACCATTGTATAAACTACCATCTTCCTCAGAACTTGCCGGAATTTTCCTGGAACATATTTTTTGTCTTCATGGCCTTCCTTCCAAGATTATTTTGGATCGGGGACCTCAGTATATTTCACAATTCTGGAAACATCTCTGTCGTGTTCTAGGAATCCAACGTGCCCTTTCTTCAGGCTATCATCCACAAACCAATGGGCAACGGAACGAGTAAATCAAACCCTGGAACAATATCTTCGTTGTTTTGCAACCAAGGTTCAAGACGATTGGTCTCTCCTTATACCTTTAGCCGAATTCTCCTACAATAACTCAGATCATTCAGCTCTCAAGATCAGCCCTTTCTATTGCAGTCAAGGTTATCACCCGTCTGTTTTACCATCAGTTCTTCCTGAATCTACTCCGGTACCTACCCTTGACTCTTGGATTCAGACGCTGATCGACTTACAAAGAGAGGCCAAGGATCAGTTAGAACAGGCCCAGACTCGAACCAAAAGATATGCGGACTCTAAGAGAAGACCATCACCTTCCTATTCAGTTGGCGATCAAGTCTGGCTAGCCTCGAAACTGTTACCTCGACATCTACGACCAAACAAATTAGCTCCTCGCTATTATGGTCCATTTTCTATAAAGGAGATCATCAATCCTGTCTCCTTCCGACTTAAGCTCCCGGATTCCTGGAAGAAGATACATCGACTCTTCCATACTTCCCTGTTGAAACCCTACGTTAGTTCTACTCGAAAACCCTTCAAACCCACACCTGTTGTGGACGACCAGTTGGAATATGAGGTGTCCAGGATATGTGATTCCAGGTATAGGAGGGGTTGACTACAATATCTGGTCGAGTGGAAAGGCTACCCCCCTAGCGAGAGAACATGGGAACCAGTTTCTAATTTAAAGACCCCTCGTTTGCTCAGAAGATTCCATCTTATTCACCCTGGCAAGCCTGGAGGAACCAGTCTTCGGAGGGGGCATGCTGTCATGACCCGGCGAAATTGCCCCTTCTGAACCTCATGGTCATTGTCACGAAGGGCTTGTACTCCTTGTTCCTCCCAACATGGCCGTACCAAGCTCCGTGTTACGCACTAGCGTTCACGTCGTGGCACGTACTATAAATTGGTCACGCCCCTGCGGGTCCGCGCGTCTCAACGCTATCTTCGGTAGTGACCCGACGTGTGTTTACTCTCTACATTGGTTTCCTTTGATCCTCTTACTTCCTTCCTTGCCTTTTATCCTGTTCCTGAATTCCCCCCCTTCTTACCCGTTCATCGCTATCCTGGATACCCTGGAACCACGAACTTCCCGGAACTATGAACGCGTCCTGCAACCTGACGAGGCTCGGGCGAGCCTATTCAAGACCTGAACCATCCACAGGAAGAGTCCTGCGGCCGAACAAGGGATATCCCGATCACAGGTGAGACGGGGGGAGATTTACGACACAAAGACTCCACCCCACTGGAGCAGACCCGAAGGCAGAGAAGGTGCCAGAGTTGCCCATGGTAGAGAGAGGAAAATTGTACTAAACAAGGAGAGAGAAATAAGAAAATCACTGCAAAGATTAAGCAATCCAGAGAACAAGAGGGGCCTGGAGAGGCCTAGAGAGATAAGGGACCTTGTTCAACCTCTGACAATAAGTTAATCGGCAGGGTTCAATCAGTCTTTACAAGACATCACACTAGGGGAAAGAAAACATCCAAGTTGGTGGAAACAGACTAAAGGAATAATCCCTCCCGTTGAAGAATTTGAGACATTTGTGTAAAGACTTACAATTTTTCCTAAGGAATTTAAAAAGAGACCTGAAAACCTTTCTTTTGTGAACTGTCCAGAACAAACAATTGTCCTACGACCAGTATTTGGAGAGATCCAACTAACATTGGCCAGACGAAGCAAGAGCTGGGAGGTTATGGGTCTGCCAAATTTTTATGTTGTTTTTTTAAATCGGAGGGCCAGATCGAGAATAGGATTTGGACTGAGGACTACTTTTGGTTTTGAAAATTGACGAGCACCCATAATTTAGTTTCTAAGCAGGGAAATCCCTCTTAGCAATAGGGACCGACATGAATTTTCATTTTTAGTTACAATAAAGACCCTTCAAATGTTAACCTCGAGTCTGATTCCTTCTTCTGGATCGTCATATATGGTGTCGGAGTGGGATGTAGACCAGCTGATTGATATTTGGGTCTCATGCTCGTCACAAAATTGTCCGTAGAAAACAGCCAAGGCTCCCACACTGGCAACTCCACAGTCTATCAGGCTTGATTTATATAGCAAAGAGGAAGTTTGCATACCTCATAATGAAAGTCATTTAATAGCTATGGGTCTTGCATTTCCTCTGCACCTGGAACTTAATGTATGATTGGCCACAATGTCAGGACTTGCTTGGCGATATGCCCTGGATCAGGAAGGGGTTAAGATAATCCTCCATAACCACAGGCCCAACCCCCACATGGTGTCCGATTCTGAATTTCCAGTATGCGGGAGCTGCTGAACCCCACAGACCCCTAAAACGAATGGGAAAAAACAAAATGTTAACACAGCTAAAATCCAACCATCTCCAGGGGAAACGGGAAGTGAAGAAAATAATAAACAACAGATTCCAGACTTCTGGCAAGATGGTTATCTGCAGAGGATGAGAAAACAAAAACACGTTCACATTGACTTAAAACTCCCACCCTCCCTATATAATCCCCAAATCCAAACCAGTACCAAACTCTCAACCTCCCTCTATAATCCCCAAATCCAAACCAGTACCTGTGTCCTTTCTCTGATAGCTGGGAAGAATATTCAGCCCTTGAGTGACAGAAAGCACTCCTAACAGCCTTTAAAGTACCAATATTTGAGTCCCTCTGAGTAACCTGGTTTAAATGTTTTCTTAAATTGTCACTTGTAAATGAAAAGCAATTTTATGGCCTTCACTTCCTGGATACGTAACTTTTCTGTCAACACGGTTTCCTTAGTTAAAACTCCCAAATACACATTAAATACAGAAAACCATTCATGTGTTACTGCTTTCTGCCATACTCTGTTTTATTTTGCTCGTTCCTGAAGGATAGTGCAGAAATAGTCTTGTTCTGCTCTTGCAGAATGAAATCTTTTAAAGTATTCATAAACTGGAAACACTGTTCCCTGAGCGTAGACACGCTGATGGAACGCTAATCTGGTCCAGGAGCCGAGTTGGATTTGCTGTGAAGGAGATGCTACTCCTAGACAGACACCTCACTGCGCAGAAGGGTTTCAGAGATGATACTCTGCAATGACTGCGCAACACTGAAAATCTTGAAAAAACTGTTATGAAGGTTAGCCAGTTTCACGTGTCTGCTGAATTAAACTGATAGCCTTTCCTCAATTCTGAAAGCCTGCACATGCGCGCTGAGTTAAACTGAACCTTAGATGGTAAATGAACAGAGCCAACAGAGCAGACTATTCTCCCTGAGGAGAGTACACAAGTTCAATCTTAAGTAAGCTAAGTACCTAACTAAATACCTAATATGGTTAAAAGTCAACTTTCAAACAAAATAAACAGTTTCTTCACAAAAGCAAATTCTTCAAGCTTGTCTTTTCTGATGGAATACAAAGCACTCTGCTCCCACCAAGCTTTCCAGTTTTCTTGTCTCACAAAGGTTTGACTTCTCCTTTCATGTCTAAGTTTCTCTGAGGTTCCTGTTTAATTGTCTAACCTGGAGCTTCTCCCGCACATGACCTTCCTCCTTGAACTTGGGCAATGAAAGGCAGATTAGAATGCCTGTGAGGACTTGAGGAGCATCTTTCACCAATCAGCTCTCAGCACCATCGCCACCATGATGGATTGGTGAACCTTCCTTCTGTAAAAAGTAAAAGTTAAGGCCAAACCAACCTTCTACCATTACCTTGAATGAACTGTAAATTATTACCAATCCAGGATAAGCAAACCAGTATGAAAATAGTGATAGTAATCCAGACTAAGGGCCTCATCACGAGTTGGGCGGTAACGCCAGCGCTATTACCACCGGCGGTATTAGCCCTACCGCCAAATCACGGGTTTGGCGGAAATGGAATTCCCCATTCCCCACTGAGCCCATTCGGGAATGCCCCATTCCCCGTTGGGCTCAATGGGGAATTTTCGCGCTCTTATCACCAGCGGATTTCCCGCCGGCGGTAATAGTGCGAATTTTCGGTGAATTTCCCCCCAGCTCAGAGCTGGGGAGAAATCTGCGAAGCCCTGATTTGGCAGACCCTTAAATCCGGCGGTAATAGCGCGACCGCCGGATTTAAGGGTTACCGCCAAACTCGTGATGAGGCCCTAAAACTGTGTGCAATCTAGCATGTACCTGAACCAGACTTGACACATTCATTGGACTGGGTAGCAAATATCAACTGCGTTACCCTTATAACGGTAATCGAACCGTGCATTTGGACTGACCATTACCTGATCTCGTTAACCATCTCAGACCTACCCCAATCTAAAACAACCTTACCACTGGTACCTCCAGCCCCCACCCGTTGTAAAACAAATATTACAGTCAACAACCTCATCCCCTGATTCAGCCCATCACTAATCACTCCAACTTGATTACTAACCCGAATGATCTTGTGGACCTGTACAACACCACCAGTAACACAGCTATTGACGCCATTGCGCCGCTGAAACTTACCAAAACTAAACCTCCTGCCCATCTCAACACCTGGTTCACCCCTAGCCTAAAAGCCCTACGCAAAGAAAAAAGACAAGCAGAAACCTGCTGGGAAAAAAACCCTCTCCGCAGAACAAGAATCCCCTTACTGCCCTCACTAATAGCTACAAGAAACAAATCATTCAGGCAAAAAAAGAGACCTGTAACGACAGAATCAAAAAAGCAAACTAACACCAGGGAAATCTTTTCCATTCTTAGAGAATTAGAATCACCCATTGCACCTGTAGACTCATGTACTAAAGATAAAGACTGGTGCACCAACATTGAAAACACCATATGTAATAAAATCACCATGCTACAAGACAAAATATCAGCCAAACGATCCTCCCTCCACAACATTGCACTCTCCACTCAAGAAGCCATCCTACAAGAACTTGCCACTACACAAACTAAACCACTTAACCACTTTAACTTTAGAGCTATCTCCATCGCAGAAGCTAAGAACATCACAACTTCCCTTAAACCTTCACGTTGCCTTGGCGACACTTGTCCAGCGCCTATTATCAAAGAAGCTGGACAAGAACTAGCCCCTTTCATCGTTTCCTTTATCAATTCATCCTTTCAATCATGCTGTGTGCCTACCAACCTTAAAGATGCTTGGATTCTACCCCTCTTAAAAAAAGCCAACCTAGACCCTAATGTCCCAACGAACTACAGGCCCATAACTTCAGTTCCTTTCCTCCTTAAAATCTTAGATAAAGCTGCCTACCTACAGATTCAAGTGTACCTGGAGATTAATAACCTACTGGGCACAAGACAATCTGGATTCAGACTGAAACACGGAACCGAGACGGTTGAGCGCAAAGATAGAGGTGACTCCTCTATTCTTCTACTCCTAGATCTATCAGCCGCATTTGACTTGGTAGATCACAAAGTTCTATGTAACCATCTCAAATCGGCTGCCAACTTCTCCACCAAGGACACGGCCTGGATCAACTCCTTCTTGATCAACAGAACCATAAGAGTATTCTCACCCACCTCAGCTGATGACCCAGTGCCCATCACATGTGGTGTTCCTCAGGGGTCTCCGACTTTGTATAATATTTTTACAAAGCCACTCTTCGATATCTTGGACAAACTGGGTGTCTCATATACTAATTATGCGGATGACACCCAGATCCTCATCCTCATCCCAATCCAAGGAGACTAAGACAAAGACACTATCCTCATTAACAAAATATATCAAATCGTTCAAACATGGATGGCCACTCACGGCCTATGTCTTAACGACGATAAAACCAAGCTATTAATCATTGGTTCCCCTAATAAACTAAGCAAACTTTCCCACATGTACAAATCCATCACTATTGACGGTATCACAATTAAGGTGGCCAAGGAAGTAAAAACCTTCGGATTCTACTTAGACTCAGCTCTTAACTTAGACAAGCAAGTAAATGCCACTGCGTCAGCAACCAGCTACACCTGTAAACGTATTAATGCATGTAAACCATTTCTCACCACGGATAGTTGCATCACCATTGCTCAACCCCTTATCCTTTTGAAACTAGACTACTGCAACGCACTTTATCTAGGCACCAGTAAACACAACACCAAGAAACTACAAATCTTGCAAAACAATGCCCTTAGAACAGCACTAGGCATTCCTAAAGGACAACACATTTGTGACCAAAGAAGAGCCGCCAACTGGTTGCCCATCAATGACCGCATCAAACTCAAAACTCAAAACGCTGAACATTACACACAACTGTCTCAACAATAAAGCACCTGCATACCTCACAGAGAAATTCACCAAGCATACATCTGAAAACCCCATCAGAAAAGCCCAAACTAACAGTGTCAGAATCCCAAACTTCAATCGCAAAAGAACTGGAGGCTCAAACTTCCCAGTAATGGCAGCTCAACTTTGGAACTCTATCCCAGACTCTCTAAGAGCCACTTCCTCCTTTCACATATTCAAAACTAATGCTAAACTCTGGCTACTCTCCAACGGCCGCTGATGCCACACCCCATGAATGACCAGTCTCCACTGCTAAACGCTGTCTATAGATGCTCCTCCCTGTTAAGACTAACAGAAGCTCAATTGTAATTGATTCCCTGTATGTAAATGTAAGATTTCTATGAAACTGTAATATAAGAAATGTAATATATTTAAGTAAATGTAACCTAAGACTTCCTATCACAAGAAATGTAAGATTTTTCTGTAACTGTGACCTAAGATTCTCGCAAGCGCCCAGTTGCCTAACGGCACGGTGCGCTCTACAAATAAATAAACAATACAATACATGGTCAAGGATGGGGATGCCATAGCCCAGGGATCCTTGAACAGGCCCTCATCCGGGTTCCCGAAGAGGCAGAAGCACTAATGGGAACAGTAAAGGGGTTAGGATTTGGGGAAGCTGACCTCCCTTGGAACAATAAAACCATAGTAGAAGCCGACAACATCAACCCGCTACCCAAGCTTGCCTTTGGCCACAGTAATGATCCAACCCTTAACGAGGCCTTTGGGAGGGTAACGTCAGAAGAACACGGGCAAAGTCAAGCCGGGCCCTTCTTCATTAAAAAGGGGTTGCTTTCTGGAGGGAACACATGGGGAGACATCCTTCCCCAGCAGTGGTTGAAGTGTACGAAAAGAAGTAGTGGAACTACGTTCCCTACTGGCCTGCACCCACTCCCCACAAACCCCATCATCACGTCCCCTCCCACACACAATACAAACCCCAAAACACATGTGCCTGTTGTTTAAGGGAACGTCCAGTGCATTGCACCGAAAGTGCAAGCTTCAACTTCTTCCTACATTTTTATTTTAAAATGAAACCATTCCGGAACTGTTTCTTTTTAAAATAGAAGTATAGGAACGGTAAAACGTAATTAAAAGAAGTAGAGGAGCTCTGCTCCCAACCGCTCCCACCCACTTCGACCACTGTTCCCCAGACTCAATCGGTCATTTCCCAAAGCCACAGGAGGATAGTGTTGGAGCTGGCACATTCCCATCTAACCGCAGCCTACCAGGGAATAGGGAAAACCAAAAACCAGGTGGTACAGCAGTTTTATTGGCTGGGAGTATTTGAAGATGTAAAGAGCTATGTCCTGACCTGTGAGATCTGCCAAAAGAACGCAGTCACTCCCATACCCCAGGCCACATTACAACCCCTACCAATCATTGAGGTGCCATTTTCCCACATAGCCATGGACATAGTACACCCGTTAGAAACCTCTGTGTTGGGGAACAATTTGGTACTTGTAATTGTTAACTATGCCATTTCGATATCCCAAAGATTTCCAGATTTTAAAACACCTATTTCCCTTTCTTTCCTGAGTCCAAAATTATGCAAGAGGGCAAGGACATTCTACACATCAAAACCTTGCGTACCTCGGTATACCACCCTCAGAGAGATGGCCTTGTGGAAAGGCTCAATAATACCTTGAAAAGAAGCTACAAGCTGGTGGATGGGTTGGTTTGAGCACTGCTAGTTGTGGCTGGGCAATGAATGTGGGCATTGGAAGTTTTTTTTTCTCGAGGTTACTGTTTTTGTTTTCAAATGTGATAAATTATCTCAGCGTGTTGTGTTCATTATCTTTAGCGAGGCAACCTCACATAGTTGATTGTGCTCCAAATGTACAGTATACCAATAGCAGTAATAAGTAGCAGGTTGATAGGGGTGAACATTGCATCATAGTTAGTTTGAATGTTTGGGGTCTCAATAATGTGATCAAGGCTCAGAAGGTACAGACCTACTGAGATAGCCAAGGTGCCAAGGTAATCCTAATTCAAGAATCACATTTTACAGGGGCATGAGCCATCCACTTTGCAAAGACGTGGGTGACCTCCAGGTTCTATACCTCCTACTCATCCAACTCATGTGGGGTACTTAATCCTTTGTCACTCCCATTTAGAGTAGATTCTAATGAGGTGGACTCGGAGGGCCTTTATGTTATTTTCAGTGGAACATTGCCACTGATTGAAAATGACATTGCTAAACATCTACTCCCCAACATTGACGACCTTCAGTTCTTCTCTAGGCTAACTGATCAATGGTTAAAAAATGTGTTTACACTTAAATTATCTGGGCCGAGGACTTTAACATAAACCTAGGTATGAACAAGGGCAGATCGAGAAGTAAACCCAAAGGGTTGGCTTTGGCAGCGCAAGAAGTTCCTAAAGCTATGGCACGTCTTGAAATTCTAAAGTCTGTGGCGTTTACTGAACCAAGAGTCATCCAACATTTCCTTTTAATCCTCGGTTCAGGATTTACAGTCCCATATTGATATGATACGCACTACCTCCAAGATGCTCCACAAGGTGACCATATGTACATTGTTTATGATGCTTCTCTACACAATCAACCTCAAGGTTCCTTATGGTAAGCAGACTGTACATAGGTCTTGAACTCCTGTACCCACAGCAGTTCAAGGCCTAGTTGTCCTGCTAGGATCCTACCCATCTTGTTACTGTAGTATCTTGGGGTGGCATGAATCATCAGGCATTAAGCTGGAACCACTCCAGAGCCAGATATATATACAAGGTAAGCTTGCTTTATTGTTCCAGATACAGGGAGGAAGGGAAGTAAGGAGAGCAGGCAACAAGCTTCTACTCCCTTTGGCTATTTATCTCTTTCACACTAACCGTCATCCCTCAAACCCAGGTGGCACCTAGGTTCCAGACCCCACACCACATTCCAAGCTCCACTCCACTAACACACACACACACAGCTCATCCAGTCAGGTGCTAGGCCACTACACATCTCCTTCCTCAAAAAGAAGAAAACAAACAGACTCTCCACATGTACATCAGGATGATTAACAACAATACTGAGGAACTATAACTCCTTATGTCCTGGTCTGCCCCCCCAACCTCCAGGACCTAAGGGCAGTCAACCCCGAGCGCAGACTGCTCCCACAGAGCAAATAGACTTTACTAACACTTCCAACCAACTATACAAAACCTTGCTCCTTCTGTAAGGGCCTGCCACGACCAAACCCTAGAGCTGCCACATCTAGGCACAACGTCACCCACAGTACAGAGCACCTCAGTCTCTGCAGTGTGAGCAACCACTCTATCGTCCAAAAGTCCTTATGAGTCTTCACACAGAACTCATCACAAATACATGAAGGTTTCAAAATAACTAACTCCTTTAAAACAGGACCAATTAGCACCAGCACTAATGACCACTAACACCGGGGGGGCGTGGCTAGCATGCAAGCGAGGAAGACTTGAGTCTTTGCAGGCTCCCAAGACTGCTGTCATTATCCTGCTTAATATCTTGTTTCGGCGAAGGGAAATACTGTAAGAATACACCCACGAAGGGCAGAGATCATGGTGATAGATCCAGGGAACTTGGAACAGAGGAAACGGTTCCCCGCCAGAGCTGTGCCGTGTTGAGCGCTGCGTATGCTGAGCGAGATACACCGCCTCAAGATGGCCGCTTGCAGCTCCTCGCATTGAAAAGACAGACAACCTGGCTGGTGCTCCGTAAGAGCCGGATGCAGCAGCCCGACGTTGGACAGGGGTAATGTCGGAATGGCCTGGCTTCAGTAAGGGAACCCGCCCGCAATCCTGAATACTCCGAACGCAGCATGATACTACATTGGGGAGAAAGGGGGAGCTGGCGAAAGCTCTGGCAAGGGGCACCACAGGCATGTGCTCTGGCGAGCCCGCGGAGGAGGGACAACTCCCCACCGGTGATGTCAGCTAAAGGATCCTGTTACCGGTGTGCGTTCCATCAGAGTCATAGCGGGGCACCTCCCCCGCAACCGAAGACACTTCAGGACAACTTCACACGGTGGCGACCGACGCACTCCCAGACGATAGCTCTCATGGTCTGGAACAACAAGGAGTGAAGCATACCCCCGGATGTACAGGTCAGGAAGCGCTGAGCGCATCATGTGTCGCTGGGGTGACCAGGGGGGGTGCATCTCCTGGACTGCTGATTGCTGCATCCGCCCCCGCGATGTCTGCTCCCCGAGACGCGAAATCCTAGAGTAGATCCGCCCTCCCTCCGACTCTGAGAATGAACGGTCCCATACAGCCCGCCTCCTTGGACCACCTCTGTCCGGCTGCGATCAACATAACTGCACAAATAGCAATATAGGAGTACCCTACGGCATACAAAGCACTGTTTCCCGAGGAGGCCTCATATATAGTGGTAACAGTGCATGAGAGGTGCAGCCCGATCCAGCCTCAGGCACGGTTTGGCCACCACACATTAACATTAAAGGCAGCAACACCTCCCAGCTTATAGTAACCAGCAGTCCTGCCATACCCATAAGGACAGTGGAACACCTTGCAAGCCAGACAAAACCCATGCTCCATTGGGTGGCCCCCTACACGCTCCGACATGATCTTACAGGGATACAGGCTGACCCTCCTGGGCATCCGCGCCCTGTACACCAGTGGAATATCAGCGACCACCAGCAGTGCACAAACACTTGCCACTGGACTGCCACTGGACTGCCTCCCCTAGACCATGGTAATGGTAGAGTGAACTTGTAATGGCCCTCGGTGAAGAGGAACCTACTGGTGACAACCTGCAAACTACACTCCCCAGTGAGTGGCAGTGCCACATTTGGACCACACATGGGTCAGGAAACCTCCCCTTGGAATACACGCCCCCCACACTTATGAACATACCACCTTTGTGGGGACGAGCTTTCACTACTCACAATGAGTGAAGAACAAGAGGATAGTACAAAACAGGGGTGTGGCTGGGCTGCTGGACGGAATCTGTGGCGGCGGTGGGACGACCCCGGCCCCCTAACACCTCTATAGATGCCAGTAAGGCGGATGCCCCGATCGATTGGGCGGGAATAAACACCTCGTTCGGAGGTTCGGGGCACGAAAACAGGAGGTACTGACGCAGCGGGAAGTGGCCAGACCTTGATTGTTACCTGCTTTTGCTGTCACAACACCCCCGCAGCTCCGGACTGCTGGGGCTATCGGGGTGGACATACACATCAACCTCCTGAGGTTCCAGTAACCAACCCGCACCACACAACCATCCACGAACGCTGCATTGACTCCTACCTGCAAGAGCCACGCGGGGGGACAACCACACAGTACCCCTGAACTACACTCGGCTTTCCCGTGGGCCACCTGGGGGAAATATACTCCTGATCACCCCGGCAAGCAGCCACTTCCTCCCCATTACTGTGGTTGACAGTTGGTGCTCTGCCTAAAACCGGAGGCCCTCTGACCCTTGCAATCACTCAAACCGAAGCATGGAGAAAGAAAAAATCAAGAAAGCATCTACTCAAGGCACCATGGACCAATATGCATTTAATACCTCCACCACGGTGATGGACTCAGAACCGTCGACGGCCTCCGCAGTTGAACCTTTAACTCTGAAAGATGTGATGGCCGCCATTGCCAACTCTGCCTCCTCCATGGAGATGAAAATGGACGGCATCTCGGCGGAGGTCTTCTTCCTCCGGCACGACCTCGAAAAGCTGTCCTCCCGCACCGGAGAGGTGGAACACTGTGTCTCGGAGGTGGAAGACAATCTCAACGCGACACAGCAGAAGCTCTCACAGACAATGGCATGTCTCAAGACCTTTGAAGCGTGAGTGGGGGAGGGAGAAGGTAGATTGCATCCGCAATAATGTTCGTATCATGGGCCTCCCAGAAAACGCAGAGGGCCCCAGCATGGAACTCTTTTTGGAACAATGGCTGGTGGACCTCTTTGCCCCGAAATCCTTTTCAAACTTTTTCTCAGTAAAAAGAGCCCCCCGAATACCAGCGGGACGCCTGATCCCGGGTGCCTCCCCTAGAACTGTCATAGCTAAACTTCTAAACTACTGGGACAGGAACACAATTCTACAGATGGCTCGTGCAAAAGGGACAATCACACATAACGGTTCAAGAATTGCTTTCTTCCCGGATTATACCTGGGAAGTTCAGAAGGCCAGACAATCTTTTGAAACGTTGAAAAAAAAAGCTTTACTCCATGAATGTCAAATACGGACTGCTCTTCCCGGCTCAATTGAAAATTCAACACACGGCACAACGGTGCACTTCATTGACCCCTGCGAAGCCTGGAAATGGTCAGAAACCCACATCACCAGTGACTGGGGCTCGGACAACCCGGACCCCGGAGGCAGACCCTGAACGCAGTGGAACCGAGATCGCCCTGCGCAGCAACTCCCACCACCTGGACAGAATGATCCGGCCAAAAACAACAGCGCTTGAGAGCAATGAGATGGACAAACTGTAATAGAAACAGGGAATGTACAATAGCGGATGAAGGGGTCATGCCCACCCAACGAACAAGTGTGCCCCTAAATCTCCTTTTCGCAGAAGGATGTTGTTACGACGGCGGTCGCCTAGACCACCACGCAGGAACCCGTACACTCAGCAGGGACTGTAACATCTCGGTTAAACCGAGATTGGGATAGTTTTAGTTTTCAAGTTTACGCTGACGCAGTAGTCTTCGGGTGTCAGCGATGTTCGGTTGACAGATACTTCATGTTGGGGTGGAGTATAGGGAGTGGGAGGGGAAAGGTTGGGAATGTTTAATGTTGTTTAAGCACTATCATATGTCCATAGGTCCACATGTTATTACCAACAGAGACACTCATCGCACATCACCCAGTATCATCATGAGCGAACACTTTGTGCCTGACGTGATAATTTATTTGGAACAAATAATGCACTCGCCCCAGACACATCCCAGAACTCCACTATCACACAATAAACATCACATTATTGTTAACCCGACCAACACCTATCGACTGCCCTAGGTCCCTCAGACTACTTACCTGGAATGTGAACGGAATGGGCTCTGGAATCAAACAGCGTCTTAGTACCCAATTTCTGAACAGACACTCCCCAGACATAGTCCTCATCACCGAACCACATTTAGCGGGATCGACCTGTACCCTATTTCGAAGAACAAATTATCGCTCTGAATTCCATGCAGAATACACTATGGGATCCCGAGGTACCTTGATCTTGCTTCATAAACGTATCCCATTCACCCCACTTATAGTGGAGCAAGACCCCAGGGGCCGCTACGTGATTGTGCTCGGCACACTCGGGGAGAGACTCTGGCCTTTGTTGTTATATACTCTCCACCAGGGCTTGGAGATGAACTCCTAGATGACATCACCAGCCTCATGGCAAAACATCAGCCGGACATCTTGATTCTAGGGGGGACTTTAATGATGTAATGATTAACACCTTAGACCGTAACTCATATCAGAGCCCGCAATCCAAACACCCCCACTAGTCTTGCGACATTCACATCTGCATTGGGCCTTTGGGACGCGTGGAGAGAGCTCCATCCTCGAAGCAAGGGCAATTCATTCCACTCAGGGGCTCACGACTCCCTTTCTAGATTGGATTATTTTTTTCTCCTCCTTACAGACACTCACTGCAGAGCTACTTCACTGCAGCATTTCAGATCATTCACTATTAATGATTGAGACACGCGTGAATGGGCTAACCCCTCCCCCTGGCATGGCGGTTAAATAATTATTACTTAGGCTTCCCTGCCTTCATTGACCATCTTACTGAAAAATCTAAAGAATACTTTGAGACCAACACGGAGGCGGTAGACAGTCCCATTGTGGTATGCGAAGCATATAAAGCAGTGCTTAGGGGGGGTGGCGATCTCCTGGACCTCCAATAAAAGAAAGGAACATATGCATAAACTGACAAAAGCTGAAAAAGAAGTGGAGGAATGGGCGACCAAATACATCCTTGATACGAACCCTGAGATCCACTGCTCCCTTGTTAAGGCTAGGGAATACCTTCGCAACATCGCGCTAGATAAGCCAAACACGCCATTAGAGAATCGCGCGCCCAGATCTATGAATACGGGGATAAAGCTAGTAAGACGCTTGCCTGGATGGAAAGGAGGGATGAAACTCAAAGATATGTTGGGGAGATTGTAGAAAAACACAAAGAACTCATCCACTCGAACCAGGGAATAGCGGAAGCCTTTGCACGCTTCTACGCCACCCTCTATCGTGGCCCGATCTCCCTGTCGAATCTTTCCTTTCTAGATGGCGGCACTCTGCCATGCCTCTCCGAGCAGCAGAGGATGGACTTAGACTCCGACATCACTGAGGCTGAAATCGCTGAGGCCATTGCACAGTTGCAATCAGATAAGACTCTGGGTCCTAACGGATTCCCAATCGAAACCTGGAAAAAACTGGGCAGTGAGAAAATCGCAACCTCTCTTCATAAGATGTTCCTTCGGGCCAGGGAGGAAGGTACCCTCCCACGTGATCTGTGTAGTGCTACGATCGTGGCCATCACTAAACCGGGCAAACCCCCCAAACGATGCACCTCATATAGGCCCATATCATTGATTAATGGGGAGGCCAAGATTATTGCTAAACCTCTTGCCAACAGATTACAACGGGTCATCCCCTCACTGGTTCATCCTGACTAATGCGGCTTCATGCTGCATAAATCAACGCAAATGAATATACGGCGACTCCACCTACTGTTGGAGCATGCCCCTATCATAGATAAGCCACTCGTGTTGCTAGAAATCGACTTCGAGAAGGCATTTGATTCAGTATTATAGGATAGCCTCTGGGAGACCATGAGACGCATGGGGTTCGGCGAAGCCTTTCTGGGTTGGGTACAGTGGTTATACATGGATCCGCGGGCTACAGTAAGGGTGAACGGGTGGCCCTCTGGTTCCTTTGCGCTCGGCAGGGGAACACGACAAGGATGCCCCTTATCCCCCCTCCTATTTGCGCTAGCAATTGAGTCGCTTGCCTTATGGCTCTGCCAAAGCGACGATTGGTCGGGTTTTAAATGGCCAGAAGGCAAAGAAGACAAAGTATCCCTATACGCTGATGATCTTCTTATATATTTGAGTGACCCAATCCGAACCTGCCCAATAGTCACATAGATGCTGACACACTTCACTGACTTCAGTGGACTGAAAGTCAACTGGGGGAAGTCGGTCCTTTTTCCGGTGAAGGGTGGGACGCAAGCTGTTCCCCAAAATTGTCCATACAAAAGAGAGAACGGCTTTCGTACTTGGGGATCTGGGTGTTAGGGAGAATTCTCATTCTATGGCTAATTTCCCTTACCTATAGAGTCCCCCAGCAGCTTTGCTGGATTTGAAGGGCTTTTTTTTTCTCCTGCTAAGAGTGAGACTCTTTTTCCCACTCTTAGGCATTTTTGCTATGTGTGTTCTTGGCTATTTTTGTGTTTAATGTCTATGGGGTTTTTCTCACCTCCATAGGAACCATCTTTACTCACATGGGTTACAGAGCACCCTCCGTGCAGTGACCCAGGGGTGTCGTAGCGACCCCAAACATAGACTCCACACCCGGGGGCTGACTACTGTCTCCCAGGGCATGTAATTTCCCCATTGACGTTACTAGTCAATTTCTGTGAACTAAACCAGTACAACCCATCTTACAATGGAGGTACTGGGAAGGGTTAATAGTTTTTCCCCTTATGTTCATTTTTGAGAGGGTACCGTACAGTCCCTCTCTCAAAAGTTTCTGGCTGGTGGCAGTGGTTACTGCCGTAAATATTCGACCGTAGATATTTCCCTATGGGATTTTCCCATTGTTCGAGGCTACCACATTTTCTGACAGCCTCTAACATACCGCCGGTGTATTTTAATATTAACTTTTACTCCGGTAGGTATTATTTGCCAGAACTTTAATATAACTTCTTTCTCGTGTCTTTCTCTAAAGTCCTAACCCAGGTCGGGGATACTTTGTTCGTCCTTTTGGCGGGCTTCTGCCTAGAAGCCCTCCTTTCGGCGCCACTGAGTCTGGAGTGGGTCCATTGTGTGGGAGGGGGAGTAGGACCCCTGGACAGGGTTGCTTCGATGTCGCACTCTATCCTGATAGGCTGGAGGGTCTCCCGCCAAGATGACCACTCAGCTGTGTGAGTGACAGCTAGGCTGTATGAATGGGGATCTTTTTGCATAAAAGCAGGGTCCTGAGGACTGGAAGAGCAAGACGTCACCACTGGAACTAAGAAGCTGAAGAGGAGAGAAGCCGAAGACATCTGAAACGACTGAACCACCGGTGAAGCCCTGCTGCAGCGTCTTACCACTCTTCTCCACACGATGAGAGAAGATCTTCATCTGCAAGAGCCTTCTTCCCTTGAGCAGGTGGGGCCAACCAGTTCGCCAATTGCCTTGCCGGACCTGCCTTGGTTGAATCACCAGTATCCTGTACTCAGAGGCCGGATAACCAGGCACCAGTCCACCCGGACCGCGATTTAAAGGAGCGTACCTTTTATTCGTCGGGCAGCACAGCGGCTGGCTCCATCCCTGGGTAGTGCAGTAACTCAAACCTTCCTCCACGACGAGAGCCTCTCTTCCTCTGCTGGATACCCCGAACTGCAGGAACTACCAGGAACAACCGCCACCGCAGGAGCCACTTCTTCATTTTAAAGGTACATTGTTCCGCCTGGCCGCCCTTTCTGCGTGGTAGTGCTAAATGTGTTTTCAATCCTTTACCTACCTGTTGGGTTGGCCATCCCTCTCTTTTAACATTGTCTTCCACCTTCTGGATCCACCTTTTCAAAATCGTTAACCAAAGACTTGACTGCAGCTACAAGAACATTTTGCTCCTGGGCCCTTGCCTTGTACCACTGACTCTGGCACAGGCCTACTGACTCTGGCTAAATTTGTTAGAACTGCCTTCTCTAGATTGCTTCTCAACTAGAACTGTGTTGGTGCACCTACTTCTTCTAACCACCTCTTTCTTCCCACTTTTAAACCTTGTGAAGTGCCATTTTGCTCAGTTTTCATTTAAGTATTGCCTATACTGATGTACTGCCTTGCCTAAACTGGTTCACAAACTTATGGGAAGTGTTGCTAGGGTTAGTAAGAAGATATTTCTGTATAACTTGTGCTTTCCCTCCCTGAGAAATTGCTAGAGTGCCATTTGTGTTTGGTTTTCACTTTGCCATTATGCTCAGTTTTCACTCTTGCTCAAACTTGTCTATAATTTAACTAGGGAGTTGTGTATACTTTCTTTGACCGAATTTAACTTGCATAATAACTGTGATGAATGTGTTTAACTAGAAGTGTATAAAATAAATATATATATCCTTTTTACTACAAAGCGTTGGTCAGTGTTTCCTTGTGCCATAGTACTGTAGGCCTATTGTGTAAACCCTGAATACTGCTCATCTCCCGCTTGAGATAAGTCTGACTGCTCAGCCACAGCTACCAACTAAATCTTTGTGGTACAGACTGATACCAAAGGGGATTTATTGCTCACACCTGTAGTCCTAATCTTCTGTAGTGCTCCCTAAGGGAACTGCACAGGATTCTGCCTAACACTGGTGTACAGCGGTGAGGATACAAGTATTGGATTTACATTTTAGAGTTCTGCTAGTACCTTGGTTCAAATAACCACAAAGCTAACTATCACAAAAAGTTTAATTTAAACAAAGTCAAAAATATGGAAAGTTACAGCCAGGAGACCCTCCTTACTAATACTGCTGATTATTTAAGGGATCTGTGTAGAAAGAAAGGTCTTCCTCTCAAAGGCAAGAAATTAGAAATGATTGATAGACTGTTAGAGAAACAAAGTCTGGATATTGGTGCTGTAGGGCCCACTACTCCATCAAATGTAGCAAACATTGAGGATGATAATGTTGAAAATGTTATTGTTGAAACAGATGAGGAAGAGGAGAATAACAGTGTCACCCCCTCTGGCCCTCTACCTGCTCAAAGGCCTCCACCTGTGTCTACTGGACCTTTATCAGGTCCCACATTAAGTCCTGAATTTATCTCTCTAGAAAAAATGAGACTTGAACTAGAATTCAAAAGAATTTGTGCCCAAACTGAACAGAGACATCAAGAACTAAGGCTCAAAGAAATGGAGCTCAATCATTGGCTTGAGATGAAGAAATTGTCTTTGGAAAATGCTTCTCTCCCTGAATCTTCTAGATCTTCCAGTCCAAAAAGACCCTGTATGCCTAAAGAGATTGTGGGTATGTGTGAACCTAAGTTGGATGTATTAGATTGGCTAGCTATGTTTGAATACAATCCTGGGTTCCAGGATATCACAGGGAATCAGTTGATCCCCCTGGTTATTCTCTAGGCTCCCCCCTGTTGCATCTGATGTGGTAATGGAGTTGGGGGAGGTGGATAGGATGGATTATGAATGTGTAAAGCTAGCTTTGAAATCTAGATTTGGGAAGACTCCTTCCCTGTACCTTAAGAGGTTTCGGAACCTCAAAAAGCATGATAGTACCCCTTGGGCTACTTGGGTGAATGAGTGTTTGAAGAACTTAGAGGGATGGATTATGGGTTATAGAGTTAACACTTATGAAGGAATGAGAAATCTTGTAATGTTGGAGTCTATCTATGATGCCTGCTCTCCTGAGCTCAGACAGCACTTGGCTGATTCAAAAGAACTAGATTCTAAGAAACCAGCTAAGGCTGCTGACTTGTGGGTTGCCAACAGGGATACTCACAAGGATTCAGGGGTAACTCAGAAAAAGGATGAGGGAAAGCATTCTAAGAAAGACAACAAAGAGAATTCAAATAATTCCAATTCCAAAGAGGCCCTCAAACAAAATTCTAAGGGTAAGCCACAAGGGAAACCTAATCAGGCAGTCGCAGACCAGAAGGAGGTCAGAACAAGCCACCATTCATAAAGACATTTGGAAAATGTTATGTTTGTGGCTCTACTGATCATGTGAGAGGGGATCCTAGATGTAAGGGTGAACCTTCAGGGGTCCACACTGTCTCCTTAGCCTTCGCTCCAGAGGAGGAAGTACATATGGCCAGTGGCAACTTTCAACTGCTATCTGAAGACCCCATTGGAGTCTCAGCTAGTGTATCTTTAGTATCCCTAGGGTTGTGGGAACAACAGAATTTAGATGTGTATAATTCTATCCCTCCTAATACTAGAGTATTACAAAGACAGTGTCCTAGTCAATGGTCAGGAGACCCCTGCCATTAGAGACACTGGGGCCAGCATAACTGTGGTGGACACATTTCTTTTCAAGGTGGAGGATGTTGCTAAGGCACCCAAACGCCTCACCAAGTTAGCTGGAGGGCCTGTGCAGATGCTTCCCCAATTACCAGCTCTCATCCAGTGCAATGAAATGACTGTCAAAATACCTGTGAGTGTACAATCTGAAGTACCAGGAAGGGTGCTGTTGGGCAATGATCTGAAAGACCTAGGAGTACTGTCAAGTACTCCCAGACCTCCTAGTAAGAGATTACAGGAGCTTACCAGACCTACAAGGGAGAGGACCTTGAGGGACTCTCCTGAGGAGATGATAGAAAAAGAAATCACTCCTATTTCACTGGAGTTACTAACTGCTATTTCAAAGCAACCAGAAGCAAAGGGGAAACCCAAGACTTCCAAGAAGAAACCAGCAGAAAGCACTCCAGTGCTGCCAAACAGGAAATCTCCTAGGTTGTCAAAAATCACACCTGTGATTCCTCCTCCAGCTGAGGCTGAGAGTGAGGTACAACCCTGTGTGGTTGAACTAGAGCCTGAAGATTCAGATCTAGTAGGAGGCCAGGAACTCATTGGAGATCTTGACCCTGTGGACCATCCTGAGCTGCAGTCTTTACTGGCAGAAGGTGGCCCCAACAGGGCAGACTTCAGTAAGGGACCAAGAGAATGGTCAACTCTGGAAGGTCTTCGCCACCAGGCAGCTTCTCAGCTTGAAGGGCAAGAGCCTAGGAAGTATAGGTTACACTGGGAAGATGGCCTCTTCTATAGTGAACTGACAGTCAATCTCTGGAGACTACAAAAGACTTGTGGTGCCCCAAGAGAAGAGACTCCAATTCTTGCAACTCGCCCATGAGATACCTTTGGCTGGTCACTTGAGTTTCAAGAAGACCAAGGAAAGGCTCTCTCTCTACTTTTATTGGCCTAAAATGGGGGCTGAGGTAGATAAGTATTGCAAGAGTTGCCACACTTGCCAAACTTCTGGTAAAAGTGGCTCCAAGGACATGGCACCTTTAGTGCCTCTCCCTGTGGTGGGAGTACCATTTGAGAGGGTAGGAATCGACATTGTTGGTCCACTTGATCCTCCAACCTCTTCAGGCAATAGGTTTATACTTGTTGTAGTAGACCATGCTACTAGGTACCCTGAAGCAATTCCTATGAGGACTGTTACAGCTCAAGCTGTAGCTAAGGCCCTCCTTGTTATTTTTACCCGGGTTGGGTTTCCTAAGGAGGTAATATCCGACAGGGGGTCAAATTTTATGTCCAACTACATGAAGGCCATGTGGAAAAACTGTGGAGTTACCTACAAGTTCTCAACAGCATACCAACCTCAGACAAATGGGTTGGTGGAAAGGTTCAACAGAACCATGAAGAGCATGATAGGAGCTTTAGAGGACCCCCTTAAGAAAAAGTGGGATCTCCTACTGCCATGCCTTCTCTTTGCATATAGAGAAGTCCCTCAGGAGGGAGTGGGTTACAGTCCCTTTGAACTTCTCTGTGGCCATCCGGTCAGAGGTCCTTTGGCCCTGATCAAGGAGGGGTTGGAGAGTGCTCCTTCCCCCACACCAGTCAGAGTCACTGACTATGTAATAGGACTTTGGAGGAGAATGTCACACATGATGGCTGAGGCAAGTGATAACTTGAAAGCAGGTCAGGCTCTAGTTAAGCATTGGCATGACCAGAAGGCCAACATGGTTGAGTTCGCTCAAGACCAGCTAGTTCTTGTTATGGTCCCAACAAGGCAGAGGGCCTTGCAGGACAAATGGATGGACCCTTCAAGGTTGTGAGAAAACTTGGAGAGGTGAACTATCCGGTGGACTTAGGAAGCCGAGGAGGCTCCTAGAGTCTTTCACACCAACCGTCTAAAAGCTTATGTCTCGAGACCAGAACTGGGAGCTTTGCTTCTAGCTTCAGCTCAAGAGGAGGAGGAGTGTGAACCTCTACCTGTCCTCCTCAGAGGCAAACCTTTAGATGAGAAAATAGAAGGAGTTAATCTCTCTTCTAATCTGACACCTGAGCAACAGGAGGAGTGCAACGTTTTGTTAAATCAATTTGTCCCTCTGTTTTCTCTAGCACCAGGCTTGACCCCTTGGGGCCAGCATGATATCAATACTGGTGACTGTTTACCTGTCAAAAGCAGGGGTTAGAGGATGTCAGAATATGTAAGAACCCACATCAAAGGAGAGGTCAACAAGATGCTTGAGCTCGGGGTAAAATAACCCTCTACTAGTCCATGGTCTAGCCCATTTGTGTTAGTACCAGAGGCAGGATCCAAGGAGTTGAGATTCTGTGTGGACTATAGAGATCTAAATGCAGTCACTAGGACTGATGCCCATCCTTTGCCAAGGACAGATGAGCTGGTGGATAGACTTGGTTCAGCCAAGTTCCTCAGCACATTTGATCTCACGTCAGGCTATTGGCAAATAGCCCTGACTGACCATGCCAAAGAGAAAAATGCATTCTCCTCCCCGGTTGGCTTATACCAGTTTAAGGTTATGCCTTTTGGATTAAAGAATGCACCTGCTACATTCCAAAGGATGGTTAATCAGGTTCTGAATGGGATGGAGGACCTCTGCATGGCATACTTAGATGACATTGCAGTGTTGAGCCCTACTTGGAAAGAACATGTTGACCACCTAGGATATGTTTTACAGGCTCTTGAACAGGCCCATCTGACCATAAAGGCAAGTAAATGCCAACTTGGTCAGAGTAAAGTGGTCTACTTTGGGCATGAGGTAGGAGGTGGTGAAATAAGGCCTTTGCTCAGCAAGTTTGAAGCTGTTCAGAATTGGACAACCCCTTCTATTCAAACCCAGGTGAGAGCCTTCCTAGGCCTCACTGGGTATTACAGGAATTTCATTGAGAACTATGGGTCCATAGCGTCTCCACTGAATGTAATCTATTCTCCTAAATTCCCTAAAAAGATCAAATGGAATGAGGAGTGCAATCAGGCCTTTGAAAGCCTGAAGAGAGCCCTTTGTCAAGCTCCAGTTCTCAGAGCTCCCCACTACCACCAACCCTTCATTGTACAAACAGATGCTTCCAATATAGGTGTAGGTGCAGTACTCAGTCAACTGGATGAGAACGGTAGGGAGCACCCCATTTACTTCATCAGTAGGAAACTGAAGGAACCTGAAACAAGGTGGGCAACTATTGAGAGAGAATGCTTTGCCATTGTGTGGGCTTTGAAGAAGTTTAGAATACTTGTATGGATCTTCTTTCATCATTCAAACAGACCACCAACCCTTGAGATGGTTGATGCAAATGAAAGGGGAAAACCCAAAACTGCTAAGATGGTCAATCTGCCTCCAAGGGTTTGATTTTACCATTGGGCACAGGTCAGGAGGTCACCACCAAAATGCTGATGGTCTCTCTAGGATGTTTATAACCGACTAGAGGTAAGAGTCTCATCCAGGAGTGGATTAGATCCTCCTGTCCCTTAGTCGGGGGTGCGTGTATTAGGGAGAATTCTCATTCTATGGCTAATTGTCCTTACCTATAGAGTCCCCCAGCAGCTTTGCTGGATTTGAAGGTTTTTTTTTTTCTCCTGCTAAGAGTGAGACTCTTTTTCCCACTCTTAGGCATTTTTGCTATGTGTGTTCTAGGCTATTTTTGGGTTTAATGTCTATGGGGTTTTTCTCACCTCCATAGGAACCATCTTTATTCACATGGGTTACACAGCACCTTCCGTGCAATGACCCAGGGGTGTCGTAGCGACCCCCAAACATAGACTCCATACCCCGGGACTGACTACTGTCTCCCCGGGCATGTAAAGTCCCCATTGACATTACTAGTCAATTTCTATGAACTAAACCAGTACAACCCATCTTACTATGGAGGTACTAGGAAGGGTTAATAGTTTTTCCCTTATGTTCATTTTTGAGAGAGTACCGTACAGTTCCTCTCTCAAAAGTTTCTGGCTGGTGGCAGTGGTTACTACCGTAAATATTCGACCGCAAATATTTCCATATGGGATTTTCCCATTGTTCGAGGCTACCACATTTTCTGACAGCCTCTAACATACCGCCGGTGTATTTTAATATTAACTTTACTCCGGTAGGTTTTATTTGCCAGAACTTTAATATAACTTCTTTCTTGTGTCTTTCTCTAAACTCCTAACCCAGGTCGGGGATCCTTTGTTCGTCCTTTTGGTGGGCTTCTTCCAAGAAGCCCTCCTTTCGGTGCCACTGAGTCTGGGGTGGGTCCATTGTGTGGGAGGGGGAGTAGGACCCCTGGACATAGGCTGGAGGGTCTCCCACCAAGATGACCACTCCACTGTGTGAGTGACAGCTAGGCTGTATGAATGGGGATCTTTTTGCATAAAAGCAGGGTCCTGAGGACTGGAAGAGCAAGACGTCACCACTAGAACTAAGAAGCCGAAGAGGAGAGAAGCCAAAGACATCTGCAACGACTGAACCACCGGTGAAGCCCTGCTGCAGCGTCTCACCACTTTTCTCCACACGACGAGAGAAGATCTTCATCTGCAAGAGCCTTCTTCCCTTGAGCTGGTGGGACCAACCAGTTTGCCAATCGCCTTCCCGGACCTGCCTTGGTCGAATCACCAGTACCTTGTACTCGGAGGCTGGATAGCCAGTCACCAGTCCACCCGTTCCGTGATTTAAAGGAGCGTACCTTTTATTCGTCGGGTAGCACCGCGGCTGGTTTCATCCCTCGGTAGTGCAGTAACTCGAACCTTCCTCCACGACGAGAGCCTCTCTTCCTCTGCTTGATACCCCGAACTGCAGGAACTACCAGGAACAACCGCCACCGCAGGAGCCACTTCTTCATTTTAAAGGTACATTGTTCCGCCAGGCCGCCCTTTCTGAGTGGTAGTGCTAAATGTGTTTTAAATCCTTTACCTACCTGTTGGGTTGTCCATCCCTCTCTTTTAACATTGTCTTTCACCTTCTGCATCCACCTTTTCAAAATCGTTAACCAAAGACTTGACTGCAGCTACAAGAACATTTTGCTCCTGGGCCCTTGCCCTGTACCTCTGACTCTGGCAAAGGCCTACTGACTCTGGCAAAATTTGTTAGAAATGCCTTCTCTAGATAGCTTCTCAACTAGAACTTTGTTGGTGCACCTACTTCTTCTAACCACCTCTTTCTTCCCACTTTCAAACCTTGTGAAGTGCCATTTTGCTCAGTTTTCATTTGAGTATTGCCTATACTTATGTACTGCCTTGCCTAAACTGGTTCACAAACTTATGGGAAATGTTGCTAGGGTTAGTAGGAAGATATTTCTGTATAACTTGTGCTTTCCCTCCCTTGTGAGAAATTGCTAGAGTGCCATTTGTGTTTGGTTTTCACTGTGCCGTTTTGCTCAGTTTTCACTCTTGCTCAAACTTGTCTACAATTTAACTAGGGAGTTGTGTATACTTTCTTTGACCAAATTTAACTTGCTTAATAACTGTGATGAATTTGTTTAACTAGAAGTGTATAAAATAAATATATATATTCTTTTTACTACAAAGCTTTGGTCAGTGTTTCCTTGTGCCATGGTACTGTAGGCCTATTGTGCAAACCCTGAATACTGCTCATCTCCCTCTTGAGATAAGTCTGACTGCTCAGCCACAGCTACCAACTAAATCTTTGTGGTAAAGGCTGATACCAAAGGGGATTTATTGCTCTCACCTGTAGTCCTAATCTTCTGTGGTGCTCCCTAAGGGAACTGCACAGGATTCTGCCTAACACTGGGTCTCCGAGGACCTCTCGAAATCTGTGACCCATAATTTGCACCTGATCATGGATCGATTTACCTCTGATGTCCCGCACTGGAAACTCCTCCCCCTAACACTGATGGGGAGGACCGCACTTTTCAAAATGATGGCTCTACCGCGATATCTATATATGTTGCAGAATGCCCCGCTTAGAATCTCTCATCAGGAATTCGACTGGGTTGAAAGTCTCCTTACAGAACTGATATGGCGGAGGAGGAACAATACCGAATTGCACTCACTACATTCCAAAGATCGGTTTGGGAGGGTGGTATCAGAGTTTTGCGTCTCCAAACCTACTACTGGGCAGGCCAATTGGTGGTGGTTAACGACCTACTTCATGGAGACCGAGAATTACCACATATCAGAGCTGAACTGTCGAGTCTTCGGGACACTTGACTAATCCAATTGCTCTACCAACCCGTTACCAGGCCACCGCCGCAAACGATGGTCGCACACACTACCACAGTTGGGAAACAAGCACATATTTCATCGGATGGGGACACACAGTGACCACGGTACCGCCCTTATGGCATAATACTAACCTTGCCGAAATGAGCAAACTTAGAGCATGGGCCAAGTGGACAGATGCAGAGATCACTAAGGTAATTGATATTCTCGCCGAAGGGGGTATCGCCCCTTTTGAAACCCTGCAACAGAGGTTCCAAATCCCAGACACTGACCATTATCATTACACACAGTTCACTCACGCCCTGAGGAAACATATTTCAACAAACACTTTTGTACCAGAATGTACACACTTAGAGCGTAACATGCTCGCGACATCTATCCCTACTAAGGTTATTTCTATTCTATATAATGCTATGACAGCCTTTGCAACCCCAGAGCTGTCTAATATTAAAAGGAAATGGGAAACCAACGTGGGAACTATAGAACCGGAAGATTGGATACAGGTGATAATGCACCAGCACGAAATTGCAATCTCCTCTCGGCTTCGCCTGATTCAATTTAAAATACAGCATCACGTCTACTATCCCAAAACAGCATTACACGGCTGGGGATGTGCTTCAAACCCCAACTGTTTACGATGCCAAGAGGGAGAAGGCACCTTTATACATATCCTGTGGGAATGCCCCCGAATTAAAACCTTTTGGAGCAAATGTTGCAACAGACTAACCAAAGTCATTACCCGCCCCATATCACTTGACCCTAAAACACTGCTGCTGGGTATACTGGATGATGGAGCCGCTAATAAATGGGAGGGACTGTTTCCATCTATGGCCGCTGGCCTGATAAAACGCAATATCGCCCAAAAATGGGGCGCCCCTGAGTGCCCGACCCTGGACCAATGGACTGCTGATATGGACATGTGTGCAGCCACAGAACATATAGTGTATAGGGCAAGAAGCTTCCCAGCAAAAGCTGAGAAAATTTGGGGAAAGTGGGAGGGAAGGAAGGGGTGAATAAACATCTAAAGGGGTGATGATGTGTGATGTCTAAGCGATTTGCCTACTATGATCAAGTACATGATGATAACCTATGGGACCAGGAATATGATATATGAAGGTCCGGAGATAAATGTAAGTTTTCGTTGTGTTTTTTTGGTTTGTTATATAAATGTTGGGATATATTTGCTTTTATTGTGTTGTACTATACAAGAAAATGAATTCCTTTGTTTTGTATTGAAGTATTTTTAGAGGGATGTTTATAGCTGGCACTATGCACTTTACAATATGATATGAATGTTCTCTATATCCTTCTATATATACTTACTGTATCATAGGAATGCTTTGTTTGCACAGAAGCACCACGCACTTTATATTGTCTCAACGCTACTCATTTAGCGAAGATATTAATCTCGCTTCCAGGCACTCCATAATTATGGTGAGATGCATAAGTAGTTACTTCTTTGCTTCGCTAATAATATTTTTGGCATATTTTTTCTGTTACCCTTGCACCCTTACCTTCATGTACCCAATGCGAAAGGTAACACTATATTATTTAGTAAAAAAAAACATGGGAACATCATATGGCAAGGGAGTTATTTGGAGCCACTACTAGAAGCAGATGTCGGGATATATTTGTTTTTACTGTGTCGCATTACATAAGAAAAAATTCCTTTATTATATTGGAATATCTTAGAGAGATGTCTATAGTTTGCACTATGCATTTTATAATACAACATGAATGTGCTCTATTGTTCTATATGAACTTACTATATCATAGGAATGCATTGTTTACACAAATGCACTATGCACTTTATATTGACTCAACGTTACATATACAGCGAAGATATTAATCTTGCTTTTAGGCACTCCATAAACATGGCAAGATGCATTAGTAGTCACCTCTTTGCTCTGCGTACATTTTAGACAGGTCTATTTTGTTACCCCTGCCTCCATGTATCAATTGGGAAAGACATCACTATGTTTACCATATGGTAGTTTTTATGTTTCTCGTAATGCGGTTACAATTGTAGTTTGTGCCATATATTATGAGCTGATTTTCTGAAATAGCACCAACATTTAAAATGCCAATTTTATTCGTATCTGTCTTGCTATGGCTGAAAAGTCATGTTTAATATTTAAACATATGCTTATATCCTTCTGCAATGTGAACTAGCAGCCCAAGCCAACATGGCTAATTGCCATTATTTTTGAGATTTTAAGTCACCTTTTTATGTCTTTCACTTTGGTGGGAGTGTTTGGTATAAAAACAAACACTCTATGGTTGATGAGTGACTGTGAACAAGCCACTGGTTAGTGGTGAAACGCGTCAGGCTGCCGTCTGGCTAAGCATAATTTGCACTGGGAGATTACTTTTTATCTGTTGCACACGCAAAATAAAGGCTGTTATATTATACGCAACCGATGCTGCAGTGTTTGCTGTTGGATTTCCGTGATTATTTGGATTATTGGAACACTTTTGTTCGTGGAGTGCTGCTCGCCTGAATAGTTTCTGGTTGAAGCCGTTCGTATTTGAAACATTTTCACGCTGACCATGTTGCAGCGCGGAGCAGCACCAACGCTTTATTATTGGATGTAATGCGCCTGGAAGCATTTCGGACGTGGGTTTCTTTGCTTTCCAAGGCAGCTGGGAACTCGTTCAAAGGATCGCATATAACATTCCATTCTAATTAGCAGTTGGAGGAGAAAAGCCGTGGCCAGCACAAACTGACGGTGTCGGAACGGTATGTACTCGTCACAACTTGCTTCTGTATTTTAAACATGATGTTTAAAGTAAGTAGAAATTGCGAGTTCCCCCATTGAAGGAAGCGTGTCGCAGTACAGGGATTTCACAGTACTGAAGAGCGACCGTCATCCATTTGGATATTAAGAGTGTTCCATATTAAAACATCTAAATTGACCTTAAAACATATTTTCACGGACTACCATGGCAAAATAGAGGGGATTTTCAACTCTACCTATTATGGCCTCCCAAGCCAGCAGAGAGGCAGCAAGGAAGGAACAGGCAAGCTCGCTGTTCAATGAAACTTTGCCGACAATCAAGCAAAAGAAGTTACTTCACATAGACAAAATCAAGGACAATAATGAAATAACATTGCTTAAAGACCTCGAAAAGCTACGGAAAAAGGAGATTAGCAAATGGTGGGAGGAGCACTCCTTACAAAATTACCTAGACGTGGGTAGAATACCACGCGGGTTACGTATTTTAACCATACCATCGTATGAAGAACAAGATCCTGCAATGTTGCAAGAATGGGGAGATGCGACCAATCATTGTTCAAAAAAATTCCTGCAGTTGCTGGTGAAATATGCGGGCAATGATCGTGCTAAAGTCCTGCTACAAATCGCAGAGTTGGAGGAAAAACTGAAAATCATAAAGGAAACAGAAGAAGGAAAAAAGTTACATGCTAGTATTGAAACAGGATTACAGTCTTTTGAGGAAGAAATCAAATTAAGAAAACAACGGAAGTTTTTAAGAGGTAAAGGTGACTATGAGCAAGGCAGAGTCTACACCTTTGCACATAGATTTGATCAAATACGACACAAAGCAAAGGAAATACCGTTGGCTTCCATGGTGCAAAATGCCAATCCTCAGCAATCATCAGCCTCTACCTCGGAATCAGATGTGACGGAAGGCGAAGAAGATGAGCCCATGACACGCCTGAATTTTTTAGAGGAAATGAGACTGTTGTGTCAAGATGGGCGGACAAAAAACAAAAAAGCCAGAGGAGGAGCTCAAAATACCAGAGGACGAGGACGAGGGGGAAGAAAAAAACAAGGAGGGGGCAATAAATTCAGACAGCCCTATGCCGTCAAGATCGCTGCGCTATGGGAAATAAATAACCAAGTGAGAGATGCTATGACAAAACAGCAGATCATCGACCTATCTGACCATGTCCTCACTGTAGAAGAGGAACAAATTTTGAAACTGGGACTTAATTTCTGTCCACTTGCTAGTTTTAACTATGTGGAAACTAGGATTGATTTGGATAGATTCATCCGGAAATTACGACTCAAGAAGTTTTTTGCTACCTCTATTTTTAAAAAAAAGTCAAAAGACATTCTAGAGGGAAGAACAGAAATTACCGTTGCCGAGATGGATACCCTGATAATTCTTGATGATCTGGAACAGGAGAGTCACACAGAAAGCAATGAGCTAGGTACTAACTTGGAAAGATTAGGTATTTGCACAGACTGGCCGTCTACCAGCAAACTAAGATGTAAATCCAAATTTAACCCACTGAGTGCCCAAAACAGTCACATCGAAGCCTTCGCTAATGTAGTCATTGATGACTTGAAAGAAGAGAGAAGAAAGATTAACAGACAACCTAAGAGCAACCTGTCGAAAAAACAAAAGAAAGTATTAACAGAGATTGCGAAGCTTGATAAATACATAATCAAACCAGCTGACAAGGGCTGCAATATAGTCATCATGAACAAACAAGACTATATTAAAGAAGCTTATAAACAATTAAACAATGTGAACTGTTATGAACGACTAAAGATGAATCCCATCAAGCAATTGGAGAATGAAGTATGGACTTTTATAACTAAATGGCAAAAGGCAGATATTCTTGAGGAGGAAATGGTTAAATTCTTATTTACAAAGAATTCTATAACTCCCACTATCTATTTTCTCCCAAAGATTCACAAGAATCCTCTCAAGCCTCCTGGGAGACCCATCGTGACATTGTGTGGGTCACTTTTGGAAAATATGTCTCGATTTATTGATGAGGTTCTTCGCACCTTTGTCACTACATTACCATCATATGTTAGGGACACTACGGATTTCCTATTGAAAATCGATGAACTTCCTTGGGAACCTACATATTTACTAGCAACCATGGACGTAGTGTCCCTGTACACGTCTATTAAACATCATGATGGGATCTCCGCTTGCAAATACTTCCTCAACACAAGATCATTGAATTACTTACAACATTCACATATGATGTTAGAGATGATCAACATATGTTTGACAAATAATGTTTTCCTATTCGATAATGAAATTTTCCGCCAAATTCAAGGAACGGCGATAGGTACGACTTTCGCACCATCATATGCGAACTTAATGATGGGATACTGGGAGAAAACAACAGTATGGGCAGAAGTGAATGCAAAATATAGCGAAAAAATTGTGTTGTGGCTCCGTTACATTGACGATTTGTTCATAATTTGGGACGGCTCAGCCGAGCTGTGGTGTGAATTCGTCAAATCTCTCAACATTAACAATGTAAATCTTAAATTTACGGAACACCACAGCCGTACATCTATTGTATTCTTGGACGTGGAAGTCAAGATAGAAGAACAAAAAATTGAGTCATGTCTCCATAGAAAAATCACAGGTGCTAACATTCCGCTACACTCGAATAGTGCTCATCCAAAGACTCTCCTATGGAGTATTCCATATGGAGAGTTTATCCGCATTAGACACAACTGCAGCAAAATTGTGGATTTTGACTCAGCCAGCAAAGTACCGGCTTTTAATTTCGTACAACAGCAGTACCCCAAAAGGATTATTGAAAGGGTGTATTTGACGGTCCGGGAAACGAATAGACATGTAATGTGAACAACATCTAAAACGGACTGAGCGAAAGAGGAGGAGCAAAATACTACCAGGTTAATTTTGACATTTGGAAGCCATTCGAGGATTATTAGACGAATAGTCAACAAGTACTGGAAAGTGTTGAAAGCCGATAAGGATATAGGTGGCATGCTTCATGACCATCCTGATATCACCTTTCGTAAAAGTGCCTCCATCAAAGATTTATTGGTGAAAAGTTACATGGCCACAGAAAGGAACAACACTAACACCAATTGGCTTTCTTTAACAGGAACATGTTTCTTCAAGTGTACCAGATGTAAGATCTGTAAATATGCAAAGAACTGTAAAAGTTATGAGCATCCTATACTGAAACATCTGGTCTACATCAACAGCAAAATTACATGTGAATCTGAATTGGTGGTATATGCTTTGATATGTCCTTGCTCAAAATGGTACATCGGAAGCACAAAATGCAAGCTGAAAGTACGGATCTTGCAACATGTGAGAGCCATTATTAATAAGGACTGCTCTTACCCTATGGCTAAACATTTTTCGGAAATGCATAATGCCGATCCAGCTTATCTTACGTTTTTTGGCATTCATAAGGTCATCCCAGGCCCCAGGGGAGGTGATAATGAAAGAACACTCCGCCAAGAAGAGACTAAATACATCTTAGACTTCGAGAGTAAAACACCGTTGGGACATAACATCGATGAGGAGCTTTACACATTTTTGGGGACATAAAGATCCTATTGAATACGATAATACCCCCGGCAGCTCATTTATTCAAAGGACCTTTTTCATAATTGTATATGCTTAATGGATTGTGCATTGTTTCATTTTTTATTCCTTTTTACTTATCACTTCTTTCTTTCACTTTTTATGGTGACTTTCAATTTGACTCAAAAACAATTTGTTTAATAGACTTGGCTCAGGTATGCCCATAGGGAGGCCTGTTTTTGATTTATTGATTTCAGCCTGGCAAGCAAGGAGTGGCAATCTGAATACAATTCTAAGATATTATATGTGTTTAAGATGGTGTGATTATATTTTTAGTTCAGAGTTGACATCTGGGCATTTTTTACCTGGTATGCATATTTGACACTTGAAAGCATCCTTTCCCTTTTATATCTATTTTTTAATATTATCAAGTTAAAAAAATAAGGGAACACCATATGGCAAGGGAGTTATTTGAAGTCATCACTACAAGTAAATGTTGGGATATATTTGCTTTTATTGTGTTGTACTATACAAGAAAATGAATTCCTTTGTTTTGTATTGAAGTATTTTTAGAGAGATGTTTATAGCTGGCACTATGCACTTTACAATATGATATGAATGTTCTCTATATCCTTCTATACATACTTACTGTATCATAGGAATGCTTTGTTTGCACAGAAGCACCACGCACTTTATATTGTCTCAACGCTACTCATTTAGCGAAGATATTAATCTCGCTTCCAGGCACTCCATAATTATGGTGAGATGCATAAGTAGTTACTTCTTTGCTTCGCTAATAATATTTTTGGCATATTTTTTCTGTTACCCTTGCACCCTTACCTTCATGTACCCAATGCGAAAGGTAACACTATATTATTTAGTCAAAAAAACATGGGAACATCATATGGCAAGAGAGTTATTTGAAGCCACTACTAGAAGCAGATGTAGGGATATATTTGTTTTTACTGTGTCGCATTACATAAGAAAACAATCCTTTATTATATTGGAATATCTTAGAGAGATGTCTATAGTTTGCACTATGCATTTTATAATACAACATGAATGTGCTCTATTGTTCTATATGAACTTACTATATCATAGGAATGCATTGTTTACACAAATACACTATGCACTTTATATTGACTCAACGTTACATTTACAGCGAAGATATTAATCTCGCTTTTAGGCACTCCATAAACATGGCAAGATGCATTAGTAGTCACCTCTTTGCTCTGCGTACATTTTAGACAGGTCTATTTTGTTACCCCTGCCTCCATGTATCAATTGGGAAAGACATCACTATGTTTACAATATGGTAGTTTTGATGTTTCTCGTAATGCACTTACAATTGTAGTTTGTGCCATATATTATGAGCTGATTTTCTGAAATAGCACCAACATTTAAAATGCCAATTTTATTCGTATCTGTCTTGCTATGGCTGAAAAGTCATGTTTAATATTTAAACATATGCTTATATCCTTCTGCAATGTGAACTAGCAGCCCAAGCCAACATGGCTAATTGCCATTATTTTTGAAATTTTAAGTCACCTTTTTTATGTCTTTCACTTTGGTGGGAGTGTTTGGTATAAAAACAAACACTCTATGGTTGATGAGTGACTGTGAACAAGCCACTGGTTAGTGGTGAAA
Organism: Ambystoma mexicanum; assembly: GCF_040938575.1. NCBI lineage: Eukaryota > Metazoa > Chordata > Amphibia > Caudata > Ambystomatidae > Ambystoma > Ambystoma mexicanum. The sequence continues at coordinate 454,447,884 of NC_090924.1, read as the reverse complement.
CGCGTCAGGCTGCCGTCTGGCTAAGCATAATTTGCACTGGGAGATTACTTTTTATCTGTTGCACACACAAAATAAAGGCTGTTATATTATACGCAACCGATGCTGCAGTGTTTGCTGTTGGATTTCCGTGATTATTTGGATTATTGGAACACTTTTGTTTGTGGAGTGCTGCTCGCCTGAATAGTTTCTGGTTGAAGCCGTTCGTATTTGAAAAATCAATAACATATTTTATCAAAAACATAACCAACACCACCTCTCTCCAACACACAAAAGTAATGAAAAAATAGAAAAAGTGACTCACAAAACAAAAAGCACAAAAAACAGTGATGCAACCACAAAAGGCGTGGTGCGTAGGGTATGCACAGACTAAATACTGTGCAAAAACCGCATGCAAGCACAAAAAGATGAAAAATAAGTGCTTGCTAAAAATTGGTATATTTAAAATTGGTAAATAAATATATATTCCACTAAATCACTTGCCAGTGTCTGATGCTTGAATAGGTCATACCATGACCACATGCCACTTAACTAAGCTCAACTCAAAACACACAACTACAATGGCATATAAAACTCTGTGTGCTCCAACAAAACTGCTCAGCTAAATGTCAAAGTAAAGTGTGCCAAAGGAAACATCTATCCTACCACTCAAAAGGCACAACGCGGCAACACAGACCTTAAGCTAGGAATTTCAGCCATTTCTCCTAAAACACCACTTTAAGCGACAACAAACTGCACTGGAGACAGATGTGGGCACCTACTCTAACTTCCTGCCTCACACCCTACCGTTGTATGGGGCCCATCTCCACAAATGACGTGTAAACCACAAATATATAATCGGTCTCCAGGAAATCTCAGGAGACACTTTGCCCTAGTGTCCCATGTAACGTATAAAACTCTCCACCTAGGATTCAACTGACTAGATTGCTACCACTCCACTTGCATTACATAATTCTCCACAACTTGAGTTTAAGCACAGGTTTAAACCATGGCACCACACCTGGCCAGCATGTAGGCCACAACCTATTACTCCATGCATGCTACCTCCTAAACACGCACATAATACTATAACACAACTTTATACATGTCCACATCATATGCACATACACACTCACAACACTCCTTCCAAGTACTGCATGCATGTAACACCACAACATACACATCAGCTTTAAAGCATACACTCCAGTGCACATCCACTCTGTACAGATACACATGCAGTAAAACAACTAGAATGATCTGGGGATGTGCAGCATTAAGTGAAAATGGTGGGGATCAAGCACCATTCTGAAAGTGCGCACTAAATACAGTTCTAAAATACATTTTTAAACATTCCACCAAAATCACTAATTTCATCATTAAAAAAAAACATAATTTAAGAAAAAATCACGAATCTCATGTAAGAATTATTCTGTGCAACAAAAAAAGATTCCTAAATACTGTGCATGTTTTCTCCCAAATAAATACTGTGCATGTTTTCTCCCAAATAGTTAATAAGCAACTACTAGTGCATTACTAAATAATCGCCATAGCTCCCTTTGACATGAGCTCTGAAACATAAAATGCACCTACACATTCCAATAAATGCTAACAAATAAGACACTACCCCACTGTAGATGCTCTGAAACACGTAAAAATTGCATCGAATTTTCTTACAATTTACTTCCATTCATTTTTTAAATTCGCTGTGCAAATCATAAAGTGTCATGACTTTATGAATACAACTTAGTGACTTGCTAAACCACATCATTATTAACTCTCAAACAGTACGTTGTGGTATGAATACACTCTAGTCACCTAGACCTCTCCGACTGCCTTAAATCGACTGCCTTAAATGCAGTCGTCCTTTTTTTTCATGGCCGTTGCCGAGCAAACGCATACATTGTGCTTTCCCCCCTGTCGGTGCAAAACAACAGCACAACTCCTCTGTGCCTTTGCATAACCTGAAAAGTGTCGGCTGTGCGTGCCAAGGCCGCTGCATTAATCATGTTCCAAACAACACTTGCAATGTCAGGTCTGCAGCAAATTTGCACCGTTAGCTTCAACATTATCAACATTATTCTTCTCTTTTCCTCCTGCGGTCGTGACAAATAACTCCATGGAAGTATGACCGGTGTGACCTGGAGGAAAACAAAATGTATCTTAATGTGCCGTCTACCGGAATAACTCACTGTGTGCGTCATAACGCAAGAAACTATCGGAGGTGCTTTCTTCAGACATGTTTCTTCTCCGAACTCGCGGAGCAATGACAATGGCACAGGGCCCTCTTGAGTGCGTTCCAGCTAAACATCTGTGCTGAAATGCAAGGCCTCTCTTGGCGCACGCTACCAATGGCCCATGGACCCTTGCCAACTGCCTCTGCTACAATTTTACCTGTGAATGCAGCGCTACAGTCATGGGACTGTACTTCATATCCCACAATGCATTTTCCTTTCGGAGCGCGGCGGCGCTTAAATGCAGCAACAGCATGTACTGGGCTAACATGGACACAACCAATACGCACTTTATCTGGCTGTCCTCCTTCATGCAGATCTGTCTCCCCGGACCTCCCCATGTGCCAGGACCAGGACTCACTATACCCCATGAATGGGCCTAGACTTTTAAACAGCACTGATGCCTCTCTGCCATCTTTCTTGATGGCTACACGACTCCATCTGTAGTTTCACCAGTATGTCGTGTCAGCGCTCGTCAAGGGCTGGTAAATGGGATCAGAACTTCACCTCTCTTCACTCTCCCCTTCCTCTGTGTTCTTTCAGGACACATCGTCGACATATTGTAGTATCTTGGGGTGGCATGAATCATCAGGCAGTAAGCAGGAACCAAGAAAGAAAAGAGAAAGCGCACATTTCTAATATGTTTAATTTCACAATGCTTGTGGGTAGTTTTTAATGGCTCTGGCGGTTCTCCAAGTTGAGGCAGTTTAATTTTCCTGGCGGCGCAACACATTCCTTTTGTTTCTCGATTAAATTTCAGAGCCTTGCAATAAGGACACACTTCGGTCATAGTGCCGATCAGAACATGCCGGCTCAAACTATAATCATCAGCTGGGTTGTATCAGAATGCAAGTAGATAGTAATTGTGTGATTGCTGAGCACAGAGTCGTGTTTGACGCTGGTCTGCTGTTTCTCGTTGATGTCTTTCAGCCACTCTCAGCCTGTCGCGTTCATTCTGTTGAGAAAAAAGCAGATCTGATGCTGCAGAAAGCGATCGCCGTGCTCGCAACCGTCCATCCTGAAGTCTGGCTGCATGTCGCTCTGCTGCTTCCTTGGCACTATTTCAGCCATTCTAAATCGGAAACATTAAAATGGAATCGTTAAATATTTAGTATAGCATGTGTTGCTTTTACGTCCAACAGATGGCACTGTTTTTCAGAAAAAACATGTTTTACCTGTCACAGGTGTGACATCTATGTATAGTAAGTATATAAAAACAGACACCTATTTGAATGTAACATTGTGTCAAAATTTCAAAGCAATCGTTGAAGAACTTTCGGAGATTTAAGATTTTGAACAAACATTTACATTTTTATTGTACCCCCAGGTGCTCGGCCACTACAGTTACCCTGTTCATAAAAACACTGCCTCAGCAGCCTTTAAGTGGAATATGTTTTGTTGATTTGAATCACATTAGGTTGACTGTAGACAAGGGCCAACATCTCACAGGAGTTCCAAGAAGGTATGGCTTTATGTTCCGACTTAATAGCCTGCAAACCTCAATTTTCTCCTTTGATACACGTCTGTGTCCTCATGTAGGTTAGCTCAATTAGCTTAACCCTTGCTACTTCTTTAAGGTCGTCCCATTTGCTTACTAAAGATTATGTCGTTTAGGTTTTTGAAGCATATATAATAGTAAATTATTGATTTCACTTTCCCCCAATTTACGTCCCTGCATGTGGACTTATCTAGTCATCAGTGCTTCCTCCCCTTATGTGTGGTGTGTTCAAAGGCTAAGGAAAGTCTAAGCAGACATTGATGGAAAAAGGAGATATTGTTACACGTGCTGCAGCATCGCACCTACCCGACCAATATGTTTTCCATACTGGGCATGCATGGACCAGAGGTGTTTCCGGGCATTCATATTTAACAGCGCTCCGGATGTTGACTCAGCCTTGCTTCCATGCCACCACCTTCAAAACAGGGCAGACCGGGTCTGGACTTTGCGTCTGAACTCGCCCTTGTCCTTTAGTTGAGTGGCGCTATTCCCCCCCCCTTTGTCATCTACCCCTTCTATTGTACACAATCCCTTTCTTGCCTTCCTCCTTATTCCTTCTGTCTGTCCCTAACCTTGTTAGTTGCCTTGCTGAAAAGATTACCCAACTCAGTGAGTATGATTTGGGTTCTTTATTGGGCCTACAGTGACACAGCAGACAGCCGACCTCTCCTCTACACCAACCGTCTTCAATAGATCTTCCAAGTCTTCTAGTTCAAAACGTGCCAGAGCTCGGGAGATCGAATCCAACACATGTACCCCTTTCACAATGCACAACACTAAATACACTTTTTACATCAATACTTCTTATGCAAAATGCAAAACTCTTAAACGGAACAGAACTATGGAAACATGAGTAACTAACCATTAAACATGGTAAGAAATATACATCAACATTTACAAGGCTTAAAGGATGATGGCATCCAAGGATGCATTGACATATCAAAGTAGCAGCTACTCACACACAAAATCCTTCAACCAGTTCGGCCCTCTCCCCACTCTCTTGGCTGAAATGAAATGAAATGATATTTTATTTATAGCACGCTCGTACACAAGTGATTCAGAGCGCGACCAGGAAAAAAGGGAGGGGAACAAGGGAGAACAAAAAGAAAAAAGCGATCTTACTAGGCGCAGTAACATTTAAGAAAGCACAAGTGCATGGAAAAGGGAAGAGGGGGGAAAGTGCATCGAAGGGTGGAGAGTGCGGAACAGAGGAGAGAACAGAATAAATAATAAATTAAATAAATAAATAAGGGCAATAAACCATGGTAGTGCGGCCAGCAAGTGGCAGGTGAAAGTTAGTCAGATAAGGGATATCTGAGAAGTGCAGAAGAGAAGTGGGAGGGGGACTGTATGGGTACAGATACAGAACCCCAGTGCAGGGGGTGGCCCGGAGGCAGTGCAGGAGGGTGGTAGGGTGAGCAGGTACCTGGGCCTGAGGAACAGACGGTGGCCAGGTGCACAATGCCAAGAGAAGAAACAGATCAACAGGGGGCAAGGGGGGCAAAGGCAGAAGCAAAGAGGAAGACTTGAGGTGCTTCCGGAACCTGAGATGGTTTTCCTCAAGTTTCAAGGTGGCCGGGAGGCTGTTCCAGAGGGAGACCCCAGCTGAAGAAAGATCTACCCCAGCTCGTTTCTTTGCAAAACGACTAACCCTGAGGGAGTTAGAAGTAGAGGAGTGAAGGGCTTGAGAATGGAGGTATTTAGGGAGGGAAAGTTGAAGGTATTTTGGACACAGGCCCCAGAAAGCCTTGTGAACAATGCAGAGGGTTTTACATTTAATCCTTGCATCCACTGGAAGCCAATGAAGGGATTTCCGGACTGGAGAGATACGATCCCAGACCAAGGACAAGTCTCGCACTCCTGTTCTGGATTAGTTGTAGAGGGCGGAGAGTGGAGGGAGGTAGATTCAGAAAGAGGCTGTTACAATAATCCAGTCTGGAGAGAACCAGAGCTTGGGAGACAGTGAGCTTTTGAGGGAAGGAGAGCAAAGGCAGAGTACCTCTGAGGGGGTGCAATAAAAAGTTTGACTTTTTGGAGACATCAGAGATGTGTGCGGAGAAGGAAAGTGTGGAGTCAAAGATAACCAGAAGGTTTTTAGCCACACAGGTGGAGGAAGGAGGAGGGCCAAGGGAGACCAGCCAGAGAGTGAGAGGGAAGGATTGAGATGGTGTACGGATAAGGAGGATCTCGGTCTTGTTGGCATTTAGGCAAAGATCGTTGGCGGCAAACCAATTTTGAATGGCGATTAGACAGAGATGAGGGAAGGAGAGGAGGAGGCTGAAGGAAGCCTGAAAAGGAGTTGGGTGTCGTCAGCATAGCACCGGAAAGTTAAGCAGAAAATGGAGATGCAGCAGGTGAGAGTTGGCAGGTATTGGTTGAAAAGCAGGGCGAGAGGTTAGATCCCTGGGGACACCACAGGTGGAGAGGGAGATAGAAGATAGGAAGGACCCAAGTTGTAAATGGGAGGGTCGATCAGAAAGAAAATAGGTCAGCCAGGCCAGAGCCTGATCAGCGATACCCAGGTTGTCACAGAGACTATTGAGCAGGGTGGTATGGTTGACCGCATCGAACGCGGAGGAGGATCAAGTAGGATGAGGACAGAAGGAATGCTAGAGTCGAGGTTGGAGAGCAGGTCTTCACGGATGTTTGGGACAGCAGTTTCCGTGCTTCTGGCAGCTCTGAACCCAGATTAGTGGTCATGGAGGGAGCCAACAGAGTCGGAATGAAGATTAAGCTGAGAGATGGCCAGCATTTCCAGGAGCTTACCCAAAAAGAGAGTAATGGAAATTGGGTGATAGTTTGCCGGACATGAAGGATCAGCAGTGGATTTCTTGAGGAGAGACTGCACAAGGGAGTGCTTAAGAGAGGAGGTAAAAGAGCCAGAGGCAAAGGAGAGGTTACAGAAATAGCCAAGGGCCGGAGCAAGGGTGTTGATGTGGTCCTTAATAGTTTTAGAGGAACAGGGATGGACCCGTTTTGATAAGGTTTCTTAGATCTGACTTTTCTAGCTACCTCATCAGGGGAGAAAATAGGAAAGGAGGAGGGAAGGGGGCAGCTGACAAGGGTTCAGCCAGCCGAGAAGGAGAGGGAGGATGAGGAGGAGGGGGAGAGGAGGAGAGGGAGGACAGGATGTCCTGGGTTTTAGAGATAAGGTGAGAGGCAAGGGCATTGCAAAAGCAAATAGCCTGAGAGGCGAGAGGAGGGGTGGGGACTGCAGCAGGGTTGGCCAGCTCCTTGTAGATTTTGAAGAGTTCGGCCGAATTGTTAGATGCTGCCGAGACGCGGGCTTGTATGTGGACTCGCTTCTTAGTGCGGAAATCGAGTCAGTATTTCCTTTGGAGCAGGCAGCAGGCCAGTTTGTCAAAGAATGAGCAAGAAGCCCTCCATTTCCTCTCCGTCGCCCTACATTTACGTTTAAATGCAGCTATGTCAGAGTCGTATCAAGAATTGCACTTGGCCTTGGACTTCAAACGGCTCCTCATGACGGGGGCCAGAGTATCGAGAGTAGCAGAAATAGAGGAGTAGAGAACAGAGAGGGCTGTGTCAGGGTGTGAGTCAGCCTGGGGTGAAGGAGGGGGGGGGGAGGTTTCAGCGAAGGCCTCGACTGACACACGCTTCATGGGCCGGATATCCGAGAAGGTGGGTGACAGTCTAGGAGTGGGCTTGGCTTGGGGGGAGGAGATGGAGAGATGAGAGGAGGCACTGATAACTCCAGGAGAGAGGAGTGGTAAGGGGGATAGAGAAGGGGAGGCCGGAGGAGATCAAGACATCAAGTGTGTGACCAGCAGAGTGAGTCGGGCCGGAGGTAAGGATAAAGAGGGAGAGTGTCTTGCAGAGGTCGTGAAAGAGTGCAGATGAGGGACAGGTAGAATCAAGATGGATGTTGAGGTCACTCAGGAGGAGGAGTTGAGTGGTTGAGGCTATGAGGGAGGAGGAGAGTTCAGCCCACTCTGGGAGAAAAGAGGTGATTTGACCAGGGGGCCGGTAAAGACTAGCAACAGTAAGAGAGTGGCTAGGAGAGAGAGAGCCTGCAGACTAGGCATTCAAAAGAGGAGTAAGCCTGAGTGGGAAAGAGAGAAGCAGGAATCCACTCAGGGAAGAACAGGGCTACACCCACTCCAGGCCGGTTGGATCTGGGGGCTGAGAGGATCTTGTAGCCGGCATGGAGGAGAGTGTCCAAACTCGTGACAGAGCTGCCGGTGAACCACCTCTCGGTGAGACCCAGGACATAAAGGTCAAGTTCTTCAAGGAGGTGACAGATGTCAGAGGAGTGTTTAACAGCCAAGCAAGAGTTGAGAGTGGCAAGATGGATAAGGTTACCAGCCTTAAAGGCCTTCCGGGGAGGGGTACAAATCAGAGGTATGCCCTGCAGAGGTGTGGAAGGAGCTGGAAATGGGGCAGAGGAGGAAGTGGACGAGGGCAAGGTAGCCAGGGGAAGAGAGTAGGGGACAGCTGGAGATGATAGGAAGTTGATGAGGCGAGGGAACCGCCTATCGAGGAGGAGATTAGCCTGAGGGCCTTGCACCATGACAGTACCATTTAAGTAGACATTAATGAAGACTCTGGCGGAGTCAAAGAGATCAATACGGACTTCCCAACGGGTGCCACCATTAATGGGAGAGGAGGACACAAGACAGAGCATAGAGATCATATGAGGGGTCAAGATATCTGGTGAGGGAAAGAAAAAGAGGATGTCAATGAGGGTTTGTCTGGCAGAGGTGCTGGAATAGGTATCAGCGATGGGGAGACCTGGGATATAGATAGGAGAGACAGCTAACGTCATGAGCAGGGAGAGAGAGGAGGATGTAAGAGAAATATAAAGAACAAAGGTACGGAGCAGTCACTGGGCTAGCAGGTTAAAATTGAGGGCCAAGTAAAATTTTAAAACACAACCAAATTAGAATTACAGAAACACACCCAAATTTGACTTTCCCAAACACACCCAAATTTGACTTTCCCAAACACACCCACATTTGACATTACCAAACACACCCAAATTTGACTTTCCCAAACACATCCAAATTTGACTTTCATCACTCTCACTCGTTCCCACTGAACCAGCTGGATACCACCCTGATACATCTATTTACCCTTTACACCATCCCATTTGCTCTGCAGTGATACAATGCAGTGCATGTATGCTTTATGGCATAACTTTATAGAAATCCTTTCATGAATTTGGAACAAAATTATACTGCGTTGTCTGTAACAATCTCAGTAGGAAAACCTTTCCTCAAGAAAACCTCCTCCAAGAACGCAACTAAATCTCTTGCAGTCACTTTTCTAACTGGCCTCGACTCCCCCATTTGGTGTGAAAGTCAACCATTACAAACAACCTCAAACCATCTCCCAATCCATGCATTGGTCCCATTATATCAACAGCAACCTTCTTCCAAGGTTGATCAGGAACAAAATTTGGAATGAGTGTAGTCTCACGTACTACTTTGGTCTTAGCACTCAAACAACAGGGTGTACGGTCCCTAACAAATCTTTCTGCAAAATTATCCATTCTAGGCCACCGAAGACGTTGTCTTAATCTACTCTTCGTGCTACTGACTCCTAAACGTTCTTGGTGAGCTATCTCAACCAACTTAGGGCCCGATTCATAGAATCAGGTGCAGAAAAGGCGCAAGGGCTGCGCGCCGAGAAGGAGTCTGTGTGGGCCGTGGCACAGAGAAATACTTGTGCGGCACGCATATTCATGGATTCCCAAAGGCATCAGTAGCCCTCGCGCAAGTAACAGCAAGCTGCACAAGTAACGCTCCCAAACGCCTCCACGTGCACTAAAAAGCAAGTGAAATGCCTAACACGGTGCAAGCATAAGCGCCATCCAAATCGCACAACAGCACTTCGCAATCCCCGGCTGCACCCAAGTGTAATCGTGCGAAAACACCCTGCGATCCCCCAGCCACACCCCATCGAAAACACGTACCCTCCCAGGCAAGGTCATCCCCAACACCGGCCAAATCATTAGAAAACACCTCACAATCCCCATCCGCACTCCAGCGTAATCGCACAAAAACACCCTGCAATCCCCAGCATCACCCCATCGAAAAAACATGTGCCCTACCACGCAAGGCCAGCCCCTACATCAGCCAAATCGCACGAAAACAACTTGCAATCCCCGCCCGCACCCCATCAGAAACGCGTGCCCTCCCACACAAGGCCAGCCCCTACACCAGCCAAATCGCGCCCCAACACCTTGCAATCCCTGGCCGCACCCCAGCCAAATTTTGCGTCTGCACCTCACAATCCGCGGCATGCAGCCCCATCCAGGCGGGACACCCACACCCGAACCCCAATCACCCGTGATCCCACCCTGCAGGCAGCCCCCTCCACATGGGATACCCCAGGCCCCTTCACCTATGACCCCACCATGCAGGCAGCCCCCTTCACATGGGATACCCCAGGCCCCTTCACCCGTGACCCCATCCTGCAGGGAGCCCCCTCTGTATGGGATACCCCAGGCCCCTTCATCCGTGACCCCACTCTGCAGGCAGCCCCCTCCACATGGGATACCCCAGCCCCCTTCACCTGTGACCCCACCCTGCAGGCAGCCTCCTCCAGATGGGACACCCCCACCCCAGCCCCCTTCACCTGTGACCCCACCCTGCAGGCAGCCTCCTCCAGATGGGACACCCCCACCCCAGGTCCTTTCACCCGTGACCCCCACCCTGCAGGCAATCCCCTCCACACAATCCCCTCGCGCCTTGAAACACTTGTGTATAGGCGCGTTACAAATGCCATATCATATCATATCATGGGATACCCCAGGCCCCTTCACCTGTGACCCCACCCTGCAGGCAACCCCCACCACATGGGATACCCCCACCTCAGCCCCCTTCACCTGTGACCCCACCCTGCAGGCAGCCTCCTCCAGATGGGACACCCCCACCCCAGGCCCCTTCACCCGTGACCCCACCCTGCAGGCAATCCCCTCCACACAATCCCCTCGCGCCTTGAAACACTTGTGTATAGGCGCGTTACAAATGCCATATCATATCATGGGATACCCCAGGCCCCTTCACCCATGACCCCACCCTGCAGACAGCCCCTTCCAGATGGGATACCCCCACCCCAGACCCCTTCACCCGTGGCCCCACCCTGCAGGCAGCCCCCTCCACATGGGATACCCCCACCCCATCCCTCTTAAACCGTGACCCCACCCTGCAGGCATTCCCCTCCAGATGGGACACCTCCACCCCAGCCTACTTCACCCATGACCCCACCCTGTAGGCAGCCCCCTCCACATGTAATACCCCCAGCCCCCTTCACCTGTGGCCCCACCCTGCAGGCAGCCCCCTCCACATGGGATACCCCAGGCTCTTTCACCCATGACCCCACCCTGCAGGCAGCCTCCTCCAGATGGGACACCCCCACTCCAGCCCCCTTCATCCGTGGCCCCACCCTGCAGGCAGCCCCCTCCACATGGGACACCTCAGGCCCCTTCACCCGTGACCCCACCCTGCAGGCAGCCCCCTCTACATGGGATACCCCAGGCCTCTTCACCCGTGACCCCACCCTGCAGGCAGCCCCCTCCACATGGGATACCCCCATTCCCCTTCACCCATGACCCCACCCCGCAGGCAGCCCCCTCCACATGGGACACCCCAGGTACCTTCCCCGTGACCCCAGCCTGCAGGCTGCCCCCTCCAGATGGGACACCCCCACCCCAGCCCCCTTCACCCGTGACCCCACCCTGCAGGCAGCCCCCTCCACATGGGATACCCCCACCCCAGCCCCCTTCACCCATGACCCCACCCTGCAGGCAGCCCCCTCCACATGGGCTACCCCAGGCCCTTTCACCCATGACCCCACACTGCAGGCAGCCCCTTCCACATGGGATACCCCAGGCCCCTTCACCTATGACCCCACCCTTCAGCAGCCCCCTCCAGGCTGTACACCTGCACCCCAGCCCCCTTCACCCGTGACCCCACCCTCTAGGCAGCCCCCTCCAGATGGCACACCCTACCCCAGCCCCCTTCACCCGTGACCCCACCCTGCAGGCAGCCCCCTCCACATGGGATACCCCCACCCCAGCCCCCTTCACCTGTGACCCCACCCTGCAGGCAGCCCCCTCCACATGGGATACCCCATGCCCTTTCACCCGTGACCCCACTCTGCAGGCAGCCTCCTCCAGAGGGGACACCCCCACCCCAGGCCCCTTCACCCGTGACCCCACCCTGCAGGCAATCCCCTCCACATGGGATACCCCAGGCCCCTTCACCCATGACCCACCCTGCAGACAGCCCCTTCCAGATGGGACACCCCCACCCCAGACCCCTTCACCCGTGACCCCACCCTGCAGGCAGCCCCCTCCACATGGGATACCCCCACTACCACCCCATCCCCCTTAACCCGTGACCCCACCCTGCAGGCATTCCCCTCCAGATGGGACACCCCCACCCCAGCCAACTTCACCCATGACCCCACCCTGCAGGCAGCCCCCTCCACATGTAATACCCCCAGCCCCCTTCACCTGTGGCCCCACCCTGCAGGCAGCCCCCTCCACATGGGATACCACAGGCCCTTTCACCCATGACCCCACCCTGCAGACAGCCTCCTCCAGATGGGTCACCCCCACCCCAGCCCCCTTCATCCGTGGCCCCACCCTGCAGGCAGCCCCCTCCACATGGGATACCACTGGCCCCTTCACCCGTGACCCCACCCTGCAGGCAGCCCCCTTCAGACGGGATACCCAATCCCCCTTCACCCATGACCCCACCCCACAGGCAGCCCCCTCCACATGGGACACCCCAGGTCCCTTCACCCCGTGACCCCACCATGCAGGCAGCTGTAACCCTTACCTCTGGTGCCCTGCAGGAGTGCCTGATCCGGACTGTTTCAAAGCACTGCCCCCACAGAATAACTCTACTAGGATGAATATCCCAGCCACTCCTTTCCCCACTGGTCCACTGGTGAATAAAACCCCAGGGGACAGTGAGGTTGGGAGGGACCCCGTATGAACTTGGAGCCTCTGGTAAGTTGTGCTAGGGTGTCTGGATGAAGACCTAAAGGTAAGTAAATACAATGTTCAGTATTTCTCTCCGCTTTCTCCCCCACCTCCCCATTATCCCTCTAGGTAGGCTGGATGATGGTGCTCACCGTATTAAAATGAAGAAGGCAGGCCGGATATGTCTGGTAAGCATCCCACTCCAGTTACTTCACTGATAGTAGTGGTCCAGGCTGGCTACGACACACTGGATGCGGAAAATATGAAGGTGAGTCCTTGTAGAATGCTGTTCTGAAGCTTTGGTCACTTTAGATGTGCAGCGCGGCTTATTTTATACTGTTTTCTCATTCCTAATGATGCGATGCGCTTTAATTAGTCTCTTTCTCTCTTTCTTTTCAGGAGCGGAATCAACTGTCTTTGCAGGAATTATTTCAGAGCACTGGAATAGGCGATGGGGATGAACTTGGACGCAGGTGAATTGGCGTTAAACAAACAGGGAACCGGGGATAGGAGTTGGATGGTATTGCAATCTCTTACTATTGTCTTTCTCTGCTTTCTCATTCTCAGTAGCGGTGGTTGCTGTGGACTTCAATCGGAGAACAGAAACTTGAAATGGAACTCTTGCGAGGAATTAAGTTATCGGGTTATGCGGCTACAAGCCTACGACGTTCCAGGTAAGTGTCAGGACAGAAGCAAGAAGTGGAATTCTTGCGATGATACCTCCGGTTTTCAGGTGAGTAGGCTGCAAATAAGCACGGGCATTCACTGCACATGGAGGAACAGGAGCGGTAAGCATTACACTGCTCTGGTAGGTAGCAGACGAAACGCTAAGCACAGGGTGTGGCCAGAATTGTGGTTTTACAGCCTCGGGCCGCGCCCTGTCAACACTAGACCACCAGAGATGCCATTTTAGGTTCCATAGTGGGTTCTTTTTTGGCAGCCATGTTGGTGTGGGTCAATGCCATTCTCATCGAACGCCTAGGCCAGCCAGCCACCTTACAAGTCCACCTTTTCCCTACATTGTCATGGCGGGGATGTACTCCTAGTCCTAACCACCTGCCTTGAGCCCGTAATGGAATCATGACAGCACTCCCCTCCAAACCCCCCGCACTCCTCAAGGAGAGCCAAGCCAGGTCCTGGTCTGGTGGGATGATTGCGGTGATAACAAGCTAGCAGATGAGGGGCATGAATGTTTTCTGTGGTTCCCATGTTCTATCTAGCACGCTGTACCCTTTCCAATCGACCAGGTAATGTCATCTTTTTCTGATAATTTTGGAATCTAAAATGTCCCATACCTCATATTCTCTTTCCCCATCTAAAGGTTTCTACTGGAGGAGGATTATGTATGGAGTTTCGTGTGCCGGGTTGTACTGGTTTAATTAGTGACACCTGTATATCTTTAATGCTGGAGGTAATTCAAGTTTGATCACAACAGGGTTAATGATTGATATAACAGGATAGGGACCAATAAACTTGGGATGGAACCTTTTGGGACCTTTTAGTTGAATATGTTTGGTTGAGAGCCAGACCTTTTCTTATCGGCAAAGTATTTGTGGGCAGCTTTGGTGTCTTGGAGGGTTTTGGTGGCTTTCTTTATTTTTTCGTGAATGCTGGTATGCAAGATGTTATGGCAGGCATTTCCAAAGGTGTGGGTGGGTTGTGAGCAGTGGTACATGGGTCCATTCCATGAAGGAAAAAGAAAGGTGAAAACCTGGTGGAACTGTGGAAACTGTTGTTGAACGCATATTCAGCTGCCCAAAGAAGGTTGACCCAACTGTCTGCTTGGACAAACATGCAATGCAGGTATTGCTCTAGAGTTTGATTGGCCCTTTCGGTTTGACCATCGGTTTGTGGGTGATAGCTGGTGGACAACCTGATTTTGATTTGGGCCTTGTCACAACAGTTTTTCTAAAACCTGGATACAAATTGGCTTCCATGGTCCGATGATTACAGATGAGAATCCATGCAATCGCACAATATTTGTTAGGAAGGTTTGAGCAAGAATTCCGGCATTTGGTAGGCCTTTTAGAGCAATGAAGTGAACCATTTTGGTTAGAATGTCCACAACTACCAAGATGGCATTGTTTCCATTACAAGGAAGGAATTCAGTAATGAAATCCAGAGATATTGTTTGCCATGGGCCTGGTGGTATGGACAATGGGCTAAGTAATCCTGGTGGTTTAGTCTTTGAAGCTTTGTTGCAGAGGCACACATTACAAGTTTTTACATATTGTATAAAGTCTGTTTGCCACGTCGGCCACCACAAATGTTGTTAGATCTTTACCAAGGTTTCAGTGATTCCTGGATGACCAGCTGTTAGAGTATTGTGATAGCTGTGTAAAACCTTGCATTGCATCGGTGGGTCCGGTATATACAAACGTCCTCGGTAGTAAGGTAGGCCTTCTTCTATGGTTTGTTGAGGATCCTGAGAAACCCAGGTCTGTAACTGTTCTGGTTTCAAAGATTGTGTGACTTCTGCCCATAGCTGGTCCAATGGAGGTAGAGTAGAGCTTGTTAAACCCAGCAATTTACTCCCAGGTATTATGGCAACGGGTTCTGGAGCTGCATACTCATCTTTTCCTTCCAGATTCCACCCAATGCGGGACAGGGCATCCGCCTTTCACTTTTTTGACTACTGGATGGAATATTACAGTGAAATCATATACCGAAAAGAATTGGGCCCATCTGAGCTGACGCAGAGATTGTGCTTGTGCCGTCCGTAAATATTGCAGGTTGCAGTGGTCAGTAATCGTATGTTGTGCACCAGTGGCGACTGGTGAGTTTGAAACCTGGTGGGGCGTAAATTTCCCTGGGGCAATTTGTGAGCATGCGCGCACAGCGCGCAAGCCTTCACCACTCAAGGGGTGGAATTATTTGAAACATGGCCTCCAAAATTTGCAATTTACTGTCCAAAAAAACCACCGAAATATGTCAAGAATCATTAGGTTTTACATACTAATGGTAAATTATTCTTATGTGTGCAAGTGTGATGGTGTATTTTACAGCAGCTTGTATTGAGAATTGCTGGTACTATGGTGGAAAGAGAAAGTGAGAGACTGGTCTGAGAAAGGGCAACATAGACTCAGAGCAGTATTAAAATGGTTTCAGACGTGAATCAGGGAGGTAACAACTGCTTGTAACATTGAAGCTGCACCAGAATAGTCTCATTACAATGGGTAAAGAACTTAGATACCCACACACAAGTGGGTTTGCCCTGTCCCCAATGTCCCTGAAGTTACCCTTCCTACATTTGAAGGAATAGCCCCTCCACCCCACCGAAGTGTTGCCTTATTTATAAAACAAAAACATAACAGAACAACTTAAATGTTATGGTTATTTACCCACCCGTTGACTGCCTATGGCTATGGTAATCCCTATGGCCATTCCCACCCAGTTGCTGTCCATCCCCGCCCAAAACATCTCCTCATGGGAACTCTTGCAGCTCACTTTAATCAAGCCTCAACATAATAGTTATAATAATACATTGTTATATAGTGCTACACACCCATAGGTCTCAGAGTGCTGAAATAAGAGAAGACATTATTATTCCACAGAGTGGTACTCAATTATCGACCTCAGAAGGTGAAAGGCTGATGATTCAATGAATGACCCTTCCAGGAATCACTCCCTCCATTATGTGTTTCTGCCCTCCCTAAATTCCACCCCTTATACTCTAGAGATTCCTTCCCTACCTCCTTTATCATTCTCGCTGCAGGTTCTGAGGTGGGGAGGCTGGATGATCACACATGTCTAATATTTTCAGAGGTCACATCACAATGGGACATGGGGAAGGTACCCTCTGAGTTCCCCTGTCTCAATCTGCTAGCCCCTTATGAATGACTCTGTCACAGCATGTAGCTCAAAATGCAGGTGAGTTTACGATATAAAAGTACTGACAAAAAATGCCCATGCTTACTCCACATAGGCACAAGAGGTATACAGAAAAAGATGGACAGATAGAAAGATAGATACACAGAGATGGATACACTGAGATGGATAGATAGGCTGAGAAAGATAGATGACCCACAATGGGAGTAACATGGCCACTGGACTGACCAGATGCCCAGTGGCCTAGCCAGGCCTTTGGCCAGGCCCAATGGCTACTTTGCGTGTCCAGGCCTATCGCCACCCTCGGGCAAAGTGGCCGCTTTGGTGACATGCTGGGGCTTGGGCAAAAATGTCCAATGGGCATGGCCACCGTCTTACATGCAAGTTATGGTATTTATTGCAAACTCTGCCCCACATGACATCTCGCACTCACAAAAACTAAGCTCACAGGAAGTGGGGAGCAGTAAAGTGGGGTCTTTTTAATATGGACACTATTGTTAAGACAAGTACTGATTTATCGTCACCTAAATCATTTTCAACTGTTGTGTATGGAAAACATTTGCACACAGTATGATATTAGAAATGCATGCCAGTGATGTCAATTTGTCAAACAAAATGTGAGTGCCTTTTTATCTTTCAACCGAGAAAGTGGCGATTGAAAAAGAAAATGAACAAGCAGTGGTGCTGGAACAATTGAAGGGGAGTGCAGGCTCGTGAGGGCAGGGGCCAGGCAAAGTGTGTGATCTTGGGCAAATAATTCTATGTCCCTTTCCCACAGAAAAAAAATGTGCGCAAATATAGTAGTATAGCAGAGACTCAATGTTTGACCAAGTCCCACTCATCGCAGCTGCACCTCCAAGTCGGCATCAGGTGCAACTGTTAACTGCAGTGTTTTCCCCCAGACGACACAAAAGGCATTTTCTTGACTTGACATGGCGACCGACGGAGACACCAACAGACGGGCAATTCAGGATGCAATACGGGTGTAAACCTTCGCAATGTTAAGTCATTCAAAATCACTGCCAAACAGATATGCGCTGAAACTAAAGTTCAAGATACGGAACCGGTGACGGAGTAACAAAATGATGCAAACGCCCAAAGCAAAGGAAAAAGTTCACAACCGAAGATACAGCGCACACTGACAAATCATGGCAATGCAAAACTTGCAAAAATGCCCACCACATAAACCATGCCCCAATTGCAATTTTAGAAAGTCCTCCTTATAAGTATAGAGTTTGCATGAAACATTAAGTTCTATAACGTGTTGGATACAACACAACCCTTTCACAAATTGCGTTCCCGGACCACAGGAATGACATCTTCCATAATAAATGCATTTAAAAGCACATATCACATGGCACGGTTCCAATTGAGTGTGGTCTCTTGCCACTGAACTAAAAGATGCACTTATTTGACAGTGTACAACTAGAGGCACTCAATGGAACTTTGAAATGTGTGCAAAATATTCATGTAGATTGGCCCACGTACTTGTGATGAATTAGACACTGCTAAATTTACCAGCATTCAAGATTGCCACTGGATACTTTTGGGGAGAAAAAACGAGAAGCCATTTAAAATTAAATAAATAGATAATACGTGCTTTTTCAGCGTGTGCGAGTGTGCAAGGAACACCCACGGCAGGCCCCCTGCCATTCCCGTGCACTACAGGGACGAACAATAAAACACATGAGCCATCTTTAAAGCAAGGCTAAATTATCGGAGCCATGGTCACCAGGCCTGAAGTCAGATGCGCTCCACACAGCACTATCAGGGCCCAGGCCTGCCCCATGTGCCCCAAGGTGTGCTGGAGAGTAAAGTACACGGCCTGCTACTCCCTGTGCGTGCGCGCTGCTGGCCTGCTGCTGATGAACAACAGCTCACATTCTTGTTCACTAATGTTCCTATTTCAGTAGGAACAGGAGGCAGAGGTATGCAGTGTGAGGCAACAGTTTTTTTTAGGAAAACATTTCTTTAAAAAAATAAAATAATAACGTTCAACTGCCACTCTACAGTCTACACCCCCCTTACTGCCTCCCGAAAACAACCAGGGTGAATTGAGAAATGAAATGTAGAGGGCCTTGTGGCTGGGTCAGTAACTCTGAGTTACTGACCCAGCCACAAAGCCCTCTAATTGGTTTAATGCTAGCGCAGCCGCCGGCAGCCCACAGTCCTCCCCCCTAGACCCTGTCGCCACCAGGTGTGCAGCTTCTAGGCGACAGCGGTGAGCAGACGCAGCAGCCCTCCCGCAACCTCAGTGTCTTGCTCGTTGGCTCGAAAAACGTTCCTTGTAGACCCGTCTTCTCATGCCTGGGTGACCCTGCCATGAGAAGACGGGCCTACAAGGCCAGGCTGGCTCCGAGACCCCTCTCCCCACCTTGAGAAGCCAAAGCAGTTGGGCCCACCTCTCTCGCAGTCGCATGACGAGAGAGAGGTGCAGGCGCAGCTGCCCGACTGGCTTGAACTTCTAGTGCAGTGTTCCAGTGAGTCGCTTCATTAGAAGTCGGTGGCTTCTAATGGAGCGAATCAGTGACTCACTTGAACACCGCACTAGAAGGCCAAGCGCAAGCAACAAGAAAAAGTTGCCATGGCCTGATGGCCAGCCCAGTACAGATCTACTTACTGCGGCAGCGGCGGACCGAGACGGAACCAGAGGGCAAACTTGGCCTACTCTTTCTGTCTGGTGGGCAGGGCAGCGCAGCACAAACACCAACAACATGTTGAAATCACTATGGAAGAGAGAGAGAAGCGTGGGTGGTTCATGCACCCCTGAGTCATCATCACCCCACCCCGACTCTCAAGTGATTGGCTGCCTCCTGCAGATACGGTAATGTCATTGGCTGCTTGCCAGCCATTGGCAAATAGCCAATGACATTACTGTATCTATGCAGGGAGGGAGGGACTCCCTCCCTGCAGATTATAGATCTTTGGTGCACGGTTTGCGCACATAGTGATGCTGGCGGGGCCACCCTTCAAGCGCCCCGCCAGCCTCCTACTTAAAAGTGTTACGTAAAGTGCGTGGAGCTACGAGCTCCACACACTTTACAATGGGCAAGAGCAATGTAAAACGGGACGCGCCCCGCTTTTGCAGCCGGCCCATGAATAGGACTCCTATTCATGGGCTGGCCCGACTGTGACAATAGAAGGTTGTCTCCACAGCGCCCCCGCGCTGCTACAGATTCAGAAGAACTTCAACATATTCTGAATCTGTTTAACACACTGAGTCACTGGTGGGGAACCTGGTGGGGGGGCAGCGCCCTGCCGCCCTATGATAGCAGCCGCCACTGTTGTGCACCCAATAAGTGGTGACCCCATTCCTTAAAAGCAGCTTTGATGACAAGCAACTCCTTATCGGTTATTGCAGAGTTCAACTCAGCCGATGAGAATGTCTTGGACCAGAATGCCACAGGATGCAATTGATTGGTTATCGGATCTCGTTGAGATAGCACGGCCCCCATTGCCACATTGGAAGCATCAGTTTGGACTAGGAACAGAAGTTTGGGATCTGGATGTTTTAATATTGGCGCAGAGGTAAACTGCACTTTGAGTTGTTTAAAAGCATGTCACCGATCTCACTCAATGTCTGGGGCAGGGCATGATCGAGCACTGGACCCACTTCCCCCAAGCAGGCCTCTGTTGTCTCCTCGAGGGCTTGCAGAGCCACCAGCATGGACCTGTCCATCCCCTCCCATTCCCTGCAAGTATCCTCGAGGATGGCAGCCTGCCTCCTTGCCCGATGCAGTGCAATCTCTGCCCTGGCCTGTGGGATGTCTTGGCCCACTTTCCTGTACCATGTGGCATCACTGTGTTTTGATGGTGCCAAAAATAGTAAAATGGCCGCAAAACCCTTGTGCGCGCCAAACCTCTGAAATTCACGCTCTGCAAAGCACAAAAAGATGGCTGCCCAATCTACCACGCATGTTGTCAGTGGGGGAACAGAGATCTCACTCCTGAAATATGTCACTGGGCTCCACAACAAGTGAAAATGGAGTACAGAGGCACAAGCAGTGCTCTGCTAAAAGAAATCCAAAATCTTGCTTTAAATCCTTATTCTTGGTTGCTGAAACTACAGAATGCAGGTACAAAACACCCTTAAACATCCACAATTCTTACTGGATGCTACAATTCACTTAGTTCAAGAAATCATTGTGAACTTACAATGTCCTGAAAAGCTAAAAGTATCAAAGAAACATCCACAGCAAAATTTGCCTGCCTGTGGAATCTGTCAAAATCTGGGCGCAGTACCCTCAGCCGCCTGCATGACAGCTGTCAGAAGCCTGCATGATAAACCTTAAAACCTGTATAAACTGAAATCAAATGTTTAAAAATGAAGTGGCCTGTTACTGAGAGTAATCTATGTGGTAATTGTTTGGGCCCATGGTTTAAAATCTGGAATAAGTGTTCTAGCTGATCGTTTGAAATCACAAGTTTGTTTTGAGCTAAGAAAAAATGCAACAGAATTAACATTTAAATTTAAGCCTGGCTAAAAGCCACCTAAACTGGAATAATAGCTTTCCTCCCAGAGGCAAGGCCTCTCCCTCCAGCAGGAAATCACACCTAGGTGATGATTATAGGGTGGAGGGAGAATTTGGTCTGCAGGGGGAAGGAGACAATGGACATCCTCCAGCTAAAGGAAATGCGAGGTGTGAACAGTCGAAATGGCCTCTGCCCAGGAGAAACAGGGAGGAGGTGCTCCTGGGTCCCAGGGAGAGACCAAAGGGGTGGAGCTAAACAACCATTTGTTGCTTAACAAGGATAAAAGACACGTTTTAAAAAGTCTGATAACTTACTATGTAAAATTGCGCACAATATAGAAAAAACTGCATTGTTAATGTAATTTCTGGATGCACAGGTGAAAAGGCACCAGAACTCTGTGACATGTTCTGGGAAGAAACGGCGGAAAATGTGATATTACGCAAAATGTATTTCTGATAGAAGTATGAAACTTTATACACATATGCCCATGTTCAACGCGCACATTTGTAGAAATCTGCTCCAAAATTGGACATTGTGTTCCGGATGAAAAGGGTGAAAGTCTGTGGAAAGCTGACACAAGATCCTACAGGGACAGGGCTTGCAGGAGTATCTGCTACACAACATATGTAATCTGTATAGATGATTGTTATAAAGGTTGCACATTTGTAAATATGTATTGTACCAAAAGTAGATGTTGTGTTCAAGAGGCTAGGGGTGGACTCTAGGCCTCATAAACCCACACCATAAAGGTGACACCCTGTTTCTCTCCTCCTATCAAGGCAGAGAGGAGACCTTGACCAATCCCTGTCAAAGGGGCGAGTTTAGGATACACCAGCAAACACACCCCCTTTATCATAAGCATAAATAGAGACAGCTCAGCACTCAAAGACGACAGACAGATTCACCCACTATCCGAATGCTGGCGGAGCACCCTGCTGCAGAATTATCCATCTTACTTGCTCCAGACTCCAGAAACTTGACAAAGCAGAAAAGGCCATTGCATAGCTGAACCATTTTCAGCTAGGCCTTAAATTTCCAGAGCCAGAACCAACCCCAGAAACCTAAGGGGAACCAAAAGACAGCCGGGCTGTGCTTTACTGCTTGCCTGCTGAAAACAATTATCATCAGAACCAAAAGATCCAATCCAGTCCTGTGCCGTGCTGTGACCAGAGCCATTGCAGATCCGATCCAGTCCTGTGCCATGCTGTGAACAGACCCAGTCCAATCTGATGTGCCCAGCTGTCTATCCCAGAACCAGATTCCCTTCCCTGACCAGAAATCTTGACGGACCAGAATCCTGACAGTTCCATTTAAAAACATATCTAGTGAGTATCTATAGATAGAACTGTGTCACTAGCATCTGTACTGTCCATAGTTAATCCCTATCTTAGACCTAGCCTATCTTGTCTTCAGAACCTGATATTGTTAGGAGTATTTTTGAATTGTCAGAACTTTGCTTGCACTGAGTTTCATTTATTTGTACTCTAAAATCATAAGTCATTAGTGTTGTGAGTAACTAAAGTGAATCCCAGAAAGAAATTGGGTATCCACACGTGAAGAGTTTCCTGGCCAGGAACTGTGGAGGTTCATGTGTGGCATTCTCTTTTTCTATAGTCATAATGTAGTGTAAGAAATCCCATTTGTCTTTTAAAAGTGCATTTCTGTTTCCTATTTGTGTGCCTGACTCGGAAAATGACCTCCACTAAAATCCATAATTTCCTCCGCAATTGCGATTATCGCGCACTGAAAAGTTTGCAGCGAATTTCGTTTTAGGGAAATTCTGACACGTGTAGAACAGCTTTTGATTGCTTCCGACCTTAATTTTAAGATTTCACATTGTTTCTTTGTATCAAATCATTGCTAGTGTTTGTGTGCAACTATCCAAAGCGGCTCCCATAAGAATTTAAACCATTTCAGCAATTTAAACCATATTTAGTGTTTTTACCCAATCCATTCTCAAGATAACTTTAAAACCATTCTGACCGCCTGCCAATCAATTCTGTCTTCCTCTTGTGTTGCTGGGGGGAAATTGGGATTGATATTTCGTTTGAATTCTGCCATTCCTGAATATCTGCTCTCTCCTCCTATCTCTTTACATTGCCTATTTGGGGGTTGAGGGGTGTGCAGGGGGAACTAGTAACCACACTGCTATTTGATCTGAACACACACAAAAGTATAATTTCTGTGCTGAATTGTTTTGTTCACTATTACTCCTTGTGTATTAAAGAGATTGTTTTGTGTTACATCACCCCATTGGTGATTATTTTGTACCAATTAAAACAGTGTGATTAAACTGTAACTACTTAAATAAATATTTTAACTTTGTAAACCAGCCTGATTCCTGGTTCAGTGTGACCGGGGGGGTTCCAGGAGAGGGCCGTGATATGAGTGGTACATCGTTCAGAATAAAATAACTTTTAGACACAAATAAATAAGGATTTCAGTTGTGCATTACACGCTAGGCGTTGACTTAGGTGTGTGCTGGATTGAAATCACTTACAGGCCATGGTGACTCTCGCCTCCAGAGCCTGCTGCCTCTCTGCCCTGATTCGCTGCCCATATCGCACGAACACGGAAGACATCCTCAATCTGAGGTTCACATTTGCGTCCTGCCTGACGCCGGATACCTGCCCCCTTGAGATGTTATGCCCTAAGTACAAAAGCCTCCTCCTCGGAGCCTGCTGCTGTCTTATCGCCCGGTGCCTGCTTCGTGTGGACACCCTCCGGGCTGATGACACTACCCGGGGACACTGCTCCTGGGTGCCTGCTCTCCCTCCATTGCCATTTCTCCTGTTGTTCCCTGGATCGGCATGGTGACCACCTCAGCTGATCCACTGTCGGCTCCAACTCAAGCAGGGATGTTAGCTCCACCAGTCGGGCCGACATCGGTGGCACTGGTGCATAGGGGGCCCTGTTGATATCTGGGCCAGAAGGCGCCCAGGAGAACGACTGGCACACAGAAGTGGAAGACGAGGAGTGGGTCACATTAGTGGCTAGCCCACGCAGCACAGTCGAGACCAGGAATGCTACTAGCCAGTTCAGGAGATACCAGATGTCATTGTGATGATGTGCAAGCACACAGGTGCAAACATGCACATCATTACAAATGACGGTATGCTTCCCAATACCGACTAGCAGCGGTACCACTCTGTCCCGATTGGCAACATCCACAGGCATTAGGGTGTCGGTCTGGGTGGAAACATCCGACAGCTGCGGATGGGTCCAGCCTGAGGCATGCCAGCAGGTGCATACTGCTGAAGGCACTGACCATGGGACAGAAATGAGCACAGGCACCTACACAGTGACCTGCAAAGCCTCATGCCCCTGGGTCAGGACTGAAGTAGTCACACCCACCTCACCACTCCCGCCAGCCCCCATGGACTGGGTTACTACGGCCCCCTCCTCCTCCACCAACCTGGATGCCTCCCGAGCGTCTTCTGCAGTGGATGGCCACTGTGTTTGCTCACCTGTCCCCCCGCTGCCGAGGAGTCCACGTCCACCTTCGCCCTCTTGGACTTCACCTCAGCAGCTTTGGCCGATGGTCCAGGCGTGGCACCAGTCTCCTCGCTCCCCGATGAGGTTGTGTCCAGGAAGCGTGGCGGGGCCTTGCGCCTATGCCTGGTGGAGGCATCCCTGCTGCCTTGCTCCACAGCATCATATCCACCCTCTTCTTCCAACGCAACTACAGATAAGGAGACATAGAACACAAACATCAGGGCACTGCACCGATGTGTGCTTGGCACCAAACATTTTCGCATGAACTACACTGCTAAAGGGTACAACCATCATCACCCTCCACAACATACAGGTACATGCAATGTACATACATATTCATACATGTCTGTCCTTCACAATAGACAATCACATCCGGGGACAAGGCGCTGTCACAACCTATCAATTGCACATGCTACACACACATGCATCATGGGCTCATGCACATGTCATGCACACACATCACCTGACAATCCTCAAGCAGTGCACTGAGCAATCACATCAGAGTCCTCTCAACAGCAATCACGCAACATGACTAGGTCACACATTGAAATGCACCTGTTACATCCATCCAGGAGTGATGGGCAGTCACACAGTCACATCTTAGACACATACACATGAACACCATGCATGCAAATGAGGCTGACAACACCACCTCATCTGTCACACTTCTCACACGGGAACGTCTCAGACACATGTAACAAACCACGTGCACGTTGTGAAATGCTGCAGTACAATACACAATGCAAATGTAAGACCATTGAAATCACACATGGTTCACTGAACACATGTAGAGCACTGTCTGGGAAATGAACACAGACATCCGTACAAGAGGAATACTTGCTGTAAGGCCAAGGTGCACACTCCCACCATACATTAACATGCACATGCACTGTGGAGGACAGCAACACATGGACACTGACCTGACGACTCCAGATGTTGCTGCAAATCGCTGACCTGGGTGTGCAGTGCCGGGTAGAACTTCTCCATGACCTGCATGTCGGTGGTGTTCATCCGGCCCCTGTGCCCCCCTTGGTTGGCACCAGTCCGGAGGAAGCGCAGGGCCTCACTGTGGGTCCTGGATTTCAGGCCCTCCCAGCGCTTGTGCACGTGGTGGTAGTCACGGCATGCCACCCCCTCGCATCCACGATCCGGTCCAAGATCAGCTTCTGTCCTTCCTTGCCGACTTGCTTTGGGGCGTGGAAGAGGGCATCATAATACCCCAGGACATGTTCCACCAGGTTGTCAACTTCCCTGGTAGTGAAGTTGACAGCCCTCTGCCTCGCTGCCGTGTGGTTGCCACTTACCTCAGATGATGTTATTTGAGAGATGGCAACCCCCGAGGCAGGTGTGTGTGGGCAAGGTGGTCCTGGGACTGGGCTGTGGAGCGGTGGTGATGGAATGGCACGTTGGGAGTCTTCGGGATCAGCTGTGGTGGTCACATGGCCAAGGACAGGAGTACTGGCAATGGCTGGACAGCAGGCACTCAAATTGCAGGGAAGGTAGGTAGCAGGCACACACAGTGGGCAGGCAGCAGCAGATGGCGTGTAGGAGGCAGCTCTGGGCAGTAGGAGGCAGGTAAAAAGGCTTGTAGGTAGGAGTGTGGGTCTTCGTGTTCCTCGCGTGGGCAGCCGAAAACAGAGTGATGGTTACTGTGCGCATTAGAAGTTAGCGTGTACATGTAAAATCAGAGGATAGGGCCTAATTACATAAGTTACACGACATACGCTGGGCGTTGGCGTTCAGATTCAGAATAAATGAGTGCGTAGGTGAAAATTAAACCACACATGCGATTTGGAGTGGACGGACGAGTGCATTTTGGAGATTTCTGGGGTGTCACGCAATTCGTTCACTATTGTGACAGTGCAAACTTCTTATTTTGGTGGGGGATTTGCCTCTGCGCACACACGCATCTCCTTTTGTTTTTTCTGAGGCTAACAGTGAGTCGCATGCGCATTATTCTTACTCTGTGTGACCCTGTGTATCACGTACCCCCATTATTAACATTACAGTAGCTTTCCTATTCTTCGCATACACATTGTTTGTGTTGCTGGGTGCCACAGCATATCGCATAATGTTTTTCTTTTCACAGGAGCTACCGAGGGGTCACGTACACAGATTTCTGATATTTGGGGTGCCTTTGCGTTATGCGTCCCGTTCATCTTTTCACCAAGGGTAATATTAAGACTTGCTGGACTACACTAGTACGTTTTAAAACACGTACCATGCTCCCTCACCCCGATTGACCAGGACAATTGCTTGGTGTGCTTTCTATTGTACAAATCTATCTGTACCATTAGTGGGAAGGCCACAAGAGGGAAAGGTGGCAGAGGTGGCTGGGGTCAGGGACGTGCAGAGGGAGCAGTGCCCCACCCCCAACAGGGTCAGTGAGTTGCAGGGTCATCTGCTCTCCCCACCACCCATGGTAAGGGAGCTGTAGGGGTAGCTGCTGTCCCCAACCACCAGGGTAATGGATCTGCAGCAATAGCTGTAGTCATCCCAGCACAGGTACATGGACACGCAGGGGAAGATGCTGTCCGTCCCTCAAAGGTGAAGGGACGTCCATGCAAAACACCTGTCCCCAGCACCCACGGTCAGGGAGTGGCAGGGTCATCTGCTCTCCCCACCACCCAGGGTCAGGCACCTGCAGGGGCAGCTGCTGTCCCCAGCATCCACGTGTTACGCTCACCTTGTCTCCGTGGGGGCGTCAAATGCGAGTGAGGTCAGGTGGTCCATTCCAGCGTGGTTGAGCTCCACTCCCTAGCTGGTTTGCTCAGGTGCCCTTGCCTCTGCTTGAACTGGCCTGGAGTCAGCTCCTGATGGGAAAACAGAATATATATAAGGGGACTGGCGCCTTCCCCGGTGGACCCTTCTCTTGCGTCCCCAGGTAAGAGTTCTTGTTGATCTGGTTATCCAACACGGTGTTTACTCACCTTGGAGATTGTAATGATGTGCTCTCCTTCCTGCTCGTCTCGGCAGGGGTGCAATGTTGCGCCACTGAATCGAGCTGCTCCACTGATTCCAGTGCAATGTTCTTATGGATCGAGTTACTCCACTGATCCGGTACAAGGGTACTTGGATCGAGTTGCTCGACTGATCGGGTGCAATTGGTGAGTCTTCCCTTGTTTAATTATGCAATAGAATCACTGTTCGTTATTCACTGTTCCCGTGTCTTCTCATATGTCTCTTATGCAATGTTCTCTAATTCCTATGTCTCTTCTTCCCAACAGATTCTGGATGTCGGACAATGTGTAAACAGCAAAGGCACAGATGGAACTGCCGCGTGAAGCGTCGGACGCTGTTGAAGGTATGTAAGATGCGGTTGCGAGAGAGAACTATACTTGAAAACTTTTTCTTCTAAACTAACCTTGTTTTGCTTTTCTCTTCTTCCTCCGCAGGTGCAGCCGCTATGCAGAAGATTGAGCGGAGCGTCGGAGATGGTGCCGGAGGCTGAATCAGCTGTTGTGCGGAAGGAAGAAGGTTGCGGGACTGCTGCGGATGCCGAGGATCACCGGGTAAGTGTCAGGCTGGAATCCTCACGTGCTCGTAGAATGCTGGAATTTCTTTCCGTGGATCAGATGTCAGCGGAGAGCGTTCTGCTGCCATGGGCAGTTCAACGCGAAGCGTCTGACAAGGCCTGGGCGGGTTTATATAGCCAGGCCCGGCCACACCCAAGATCTTGGAGCACGTTCTGCTGGCCACGCCCATACTTGCCACACCCATTCCAGAAGCAGCAATTAAGGATGTTCAGGCCTGCAGACAGCCAGTGTTAGTTTTGTTGAACAGGCTTCATGCCATGAGCCTGGTGCCAAAGGCGCCAGGACAGGGTCCAGGTGGGCCTTTCTTGATCTCTCCATTTTTTAATCCGGATGGGGTGCTTTTTAAGCCCCAAAGTCCCGAGGGCAGGGTTGCATTGTCTCTCGTTCCCCCAGGTACACGTACACGGAGGGGCAGCTGTTGTCCGTGCATCCAAAGGGAAGGGATGTACAGTCAAATGACCTGTCCCCAGCACCCAGGTACGGGGACCAGCAGGGGCAACGACTGTCCCAGCATCAGTGGGTGATGGCATGGCCCAGGCTACTTGTGGTCCATCATCTGGTGACCTGAGTGGTCCCAACCACACAGGGTCTGCACAGCATGCCAAGAAGCAAATGCGTGCAGACCAGGAAGAGGCTCAATCCCAATGCATGGCACAGGACACTGCCACGTCAAGGAAGAGGAGCTTCAAAGCTTCAATGATGAAGAACTTTATATCCTCGTGGACTACGTACGCGAACACCACCATGAGATGTGCATGCAGCCATGGACTACAGATACACCTGCTCAGCGTATGGTCCACTGACAGCAAGTCACAGATTCCATCAATACCTTGGGGAATGGTAGGTGCACCGCTGGTCAGGTCATGAAGCTGTGGAATGACCTACACCATAGAACCAAACACAAGCTGGGTGCCAACCTCGTCTTTGCTCTGGTGGCTGGTCACCACAGGAGCAGGAGCTCACAGCACATGAAAAGGCCATAAGCGAGTTGTTTTATGTGGATCAGCTGCAAGGTGTTTGAGGCCTGCCAGATTATGAGGAAACATCCAGTGAGTGATTAAGCGTGTGCATCCTGAATATGTGTATGTAGATTGAATAAATTAGTATGACTGTGTAGCACTTCTCTCTTCATTTGTATGACTGCCATGGTTGAACCATGTCATGGTGTACGCACTCGTTCTTAGTGTACTGCAGAGGGCATACCCATGTGCTGCACATCCGTTGATCATGTCTTGGGGACAGTAGTCATCATTAACTGTCAATTACAAAAAGACATTTCCAGCATGCCAAAACAACGTGGCATCTGGGTATTTTCATCAGTGATGTTAGGGACTCGGCTATGCCAGTCAAGTGCTTGTGTCTGAAGCACGTGCTACACATCATGCACTGCATGTAGTCAAAAGTCCATCTACACATGTCCGTAGGTGGTTTCATGCTACCCATACCTTCCAAGTACACTGGCAGCGGGTGGGCCTACCACCATGTTCCATGAGTGACATACCATTTTACTACCCAGTGCAAATCCCAGCCGCAGCTATGGCACTGCCCACTTGTAAAATATTTGTCAGGAGTCATCCCTGTTGACCTGCCACACTCAACACACACTTCATGGGTCCATGGCCTGGTCCCTCTTGTGTGTCACTGTCCCCTCTTCCTATCTCCCAGCGTATGTCATTACTCTCTCCACATCAGACATCTGGGACTCGACACTCGGGGCATTTCCACATTGTGTGCACTCCCTGTGTCTTTGGTACACTGGTGTTACATGTAGTTGTAGTGGACTTGGCTATGTGTGCACATGTTCTCATGTACGTTAATGACATGTTGCATATCCACTTGATGAGTCACAATTAGCAAATTTTAGTCTACTGTTTGCAGTGCCATGGGACAGGATGCGCGTCCACAGATGCAAGTCTGTTGGCAATGTGTGCAGTGTTTACATGGTCAGGGACATGGGATGTAGTGGCAAGTCTGCATACGCCATGATCTGTGAGCTTTTTGAACATAGTGTGTTTATGCTAATTATGGCATGGTAAAATGCATGGCAATGTGTTGCAGGACAACATTGTGATACCTATGTATGTAGTTGATGCAATTAACATGATTGTTCATATCTTTATATGTCCATGTGCAGGTGATGAGCCACTAGATGCAGGGGAGGAGGTAGAGGAGGAACTGGAGCCTAAGCTGGAACAGAGCACTAGTGGAGGACATGAGCAAGGGAGGGATGCAGTCCTGCAGCCACAGACAGCAGCATCACATCAAGGGCCATGCTACATGGTGGACGTGTAGCGGCTGGGGATACAGTATGGGAGCAGTCTATGTATACTGTTGCACAACAACAGGGTGCTTCCTATGAGATGTTGGCTCAGGGCATGGATAGGATGGCCAATTCCATGATCCCCCCCAGAAACACAGGTAGAGCACCAGCTGCAGGCATTGCGGTCCACATGCCGCTCACACAGGCTGCACATGGAGGCCAGCAGCAGGAGCCGACGGGCTGATCTGAGGTTTCTGCAGGCATCCCTGCTTGCAGAGGGTCGGGCCCACAAGGAAGCCCTGAGGCAAGAGTTAATGGCCCTCAGAGCTTCAATGAGAGTGCTAGAGGCAGCCCGCAGTACACAGTACCAACAGGAGATGCAACTGTTGATGCAGACCATCTCGGAGGAAATCTGTGCATCCCGTGTTGCATTAGGACCTCTGAAGCTTCATGTTGCAGATGCATTCATCTGAGTCCCACCTGGCCGTTGCCACTGAGGACCAGGCCAGGCCTATATGTGCTCAACCTCCCTTACCACTACCACCTTCGGATTCTACACAGGAAGGTGGCCACAGCAGCGACAGGCCTCCCAATCTGAGATAGCTGTGCGGTCCATTAGCCCATGGAGGGAGTCGACATGCACCCTGCTCCTCCCCCCTCCTGTGTTGCCCCCCCCGGTCCAAGATGGACATTTTTATTCTTTTTTTGTTTCTTTTACACTTGCCTGGTCAGATGTCGGCATATCATATTTTGTTTTGCCATTCCCTGGTTGTGTTCTTAGCTCAGTTTTTTATTGATTGCCCTTGAGGTATGCCATTAACTCCTCATGGACTACACGTGTGCTGTCGTGTACGTGCAGGTATGCCTAGTGAAGTCAACTATCATGTTTGCATGGGGGTGCACAGGATGGCATGTGCAGGTAATTATAGGTTTGTTGTCCATATCACGTGTGCTGTGGCAATGATACTGCACAATAGCTGTTTTAATATGTTCTCCCATGTCATTCCAGTAACCCGTGATCTGGTGGCGACTGCTGTCCCGGGTGAGATACCGTACACCATTCCGAGTCCACACTTCTCATGCCCTCCATCAGACACTGTCCTTCCTTTGTCGAATTAGGAAACACACTTACTGGTGAAGGTCATGTGGGATTTACACCATGCAGACACAGTGATTCGGTAAACCTTTACACTGTCTTGCATGTTGAGCATGCGTCATTGTTGGGCATCTTTGCTGCATGTATTGGTTGTCTTATCTGTCCTTTGCATGCTGACATGGCATTATGGTAATTCGATCATAGCTCTTGAAACTGTGTGATCTACCTATGTGGATACCTCAATGGGTGCACCGACTGTGCTGTGCATTATGTCATTGTACATCTGGTAACCAGGCCATGGACTCCTTGATCAGTAATTTCCTTGTTATTCACTCTCAGTGCTGCTCTCTCTCTCCCTCTCTTCTGGTATGGTACTATGGTACACTGTACTCCTGTACAAATCTGTATCAATGACCATCCACCCTGTGTCGCCCTGTGTTGCTCTTGTGTTCTATGCATATTTTCTGTCATGTATGTGCATGTAGTTTGTGCTGTTACTCTGCATTGCATTCCATTTAGGTACAGCGTCTCCCGATGGCGTGCATTGTATTCAAAGCAGGTGAGTTCCACGGACAGGTGAGTGCATGGCATTTGCTGACACTTCGGTGGTGTTTGCATGGGAGCGGGGCACTGTGTGTGTTCACTCTGGATTTACTTGCCTTTTGCTCAATCCCTATTGGTCGAGGGTGGCATTAATCACCCAGGAGTGCAATGTTACACATGCTGTGATACTCTACAGGCTACACTACTGCTACTGCCTATTGCACCAACTCCATGTTTGAGATCCACACCCTGTGTAATTCATTCGGAACAAGACTGCAGGTATTATGCTTGACATCAAGACCAGGGACCACATCTGTCTGCCACTGATTGTCCTCCACTGGCTAGCCTTGGCAGACAGTGTTGAGTCATAGGAAGTATGCATTGTCCACTGGGATTTGTGAGGCCTGCGTACTCCCTATCTGCTAATATTGATACCTGAATGCGCTCCCTCCAGAGCCATTTCATCATGTTTCATCAACTGAGCCAGTTGTTGATGGAGTTTTTTTTGCAGGGGATTTTTATCATCAGCAGGGGCCAACCTCTGGGATACCCATCCTGACACCCTCCGTGTGTGGACTCATATCCTTAGGTTCCATGAAGTACTCATGTGTTTCATCTTCTACTCTTCCTTCTCTCTTCCTCTTCCCTGCTAAGCGATCACTCAGCTCTCTCACTCTCTCCATTCCTTTTGTCCTTGGTCATGATGACTGTCTGCTTGATGTACCTCAAGGTCTCACACGCCATTGTCACCCCCAGCAATTTGTGGGGCAGTTGCCTCCGTGACCTGGACTAGTGTCATCATCACTGCACTTGGGGAATAACCCGAGAGAGTTGCATGTCTCTTCACTTACTCGAGCATCCACTGACTGGTTGCACTTGGAACACCCCTGAACTTGTTACCACCCTCAGAATACCACACCCTTCTAAACATCTGTGCACTTGCTCCTTCTGATTTTACATGACATATAGGATGGGTTGAGTGACACAGAGGTGAGTTACTTCAGGGTTTTGCATGTTGGTGGTGGCTTCATTGTGTTACTTGTGGCGGTAAAGGAGGTCTGTATTTTAAGTTGCAAGGGATGCACACAATGTAGCTCTTCCAGGGGAACATTCTCAGGGTGGTTTGGAGGGCTCCGTTGGTTGGCCCATTGTCATCATTGAATGGCACATGAAATATGACATGGTCGTGTGCACTCTGCAGGGGATGGGATTTAAGTGAAAAAAGTAGCCACGAGTTGGGTACGGGCAGCCTCTCCATGTGCCCTTTGGCCAGCCATACGCAAGCAGTGTGCCTGTGGATGTGGGGGCACCACCATGTCCCTGGAACGCCACGCTGTGTTGCAACATTGTGCAGGACACATGCTGCCACAATGATCCTGCACACTAGTGGTGGTGCATATAGCAACTCACCACCAGAGTGGTCAAGGGAGCGGAAACGTGATTTCAGTACTCCGAATGTGCGCTCCACTATGGCCCGAGTTGCAATATGGGCTGTGTTGTATCTTACCTGGGGAGGCGTGACAGGGTTCCTTATTGGTGTCATCATGTAGGGTAGGCACTGTCCCCTGTAGAGGTGAAAATGTTTGTCATTGGTGTGTATTTGTTTGTGTGTGATTTATACTCACCAATGAGCCATGTGTTGCCATGCCTCCCAGCTTCCACGGCCTGGTGTAGGGATGACATTCTGAATATGAAACTATCATGGATGGACCTTGGATAGTGCACATATACAGAAGTAATGATGCCCTTGGCATCACAAACAACCTGCACATTGTTGGAATGCCAGTGCTTGCGATTGCGATATATGTTATCTGTAGCCCTCAGTGGACATAGAGCCACATGGGTGCAATCGATGGCACCAAGCACTTTAAGGAAGTGTGCAACCCCATAAAAGTCATGGAACACGGCCTGCCTTTCTGCAGGTGTTCTGGGCATGTAGATGTGCCTGCGGCCTGAGGGGCATGCAGTAATTATTGCCAACACCTGGTGTAGGCGGCGTGACTGCGTGGGCTGTGAAATGCCCCCAACTATGACAGTTACCCACTGAAATGACCCAGTGGTGATGTAAGGTCATCTTCCCACTCTGTGACCAGATCTAATATGATATGAGGTGGAAACCTATACCTGCCATATACCTGGTCATCAGACATTCCAAAAGGGCTGGTCCTAGGTAGAAAAATCCAGGCCCTGTCCATCCTCCTCCTCCTGCGGTGTCCCACGATCATTGCTGTGACAAATGGTACATTAATCATAGCTGTATATGTGCGTTTGTTGATCGTGCAGGCTCTTTATGCATTTGTTTTTATGTGCGTTGACGTTTACGCCAGATGTCGTGTGGTGCAAGTGTTTCAGAATTTACACGTCTTTTTCCGTGCGCCGGCAAGCCCTGTTCAATTCCATGAATACAGGTTTTTAGTGCACGTATGGGCGTTGCGAGGATTTTACTGTGGGACTTCCCTCATAACGCCCACATTTTTGCTTGTTATTCCACGTGTTTCGCCCGGTTTTTAGGTGACTGCGCAGACAGGGTGGGCATTTGCTTAGAGTCTCGCGCAAGGCGTTCATGGTGTCGCAGTTACGTGTTGGAACGACGCAGATTCCTTGCAAGTCCCTGGTAAGCCCTGCGCATTGTGTTCCATGAATTGAGAAGCAGGCGTTTGTGCGCGATTTTGCACCCAAGACCCATATTTTCCACACAAATAATTCCATGAATCGGGCCCTTAGCCATGAGCCCTTCTGGGGGAACAACCCCTTTTTGAGTCTGCCATCAATGATGCACAACTCATCTTTAATTTCCCAACAAACTTGAAACCTCTTGTCCATTATCTCCTTACTTGGCCAACCCGAAATTGTCCACTCCTTAATAATTTTCCAGTCCTTGTCTACTGTCTTGCAATTTTCCCATTCCTTTTGTTCTACACTACCTAAATCAATGTTGGTGACAATGACCTCTTCATTCCAATCATAACAGTTCTCTTCACTTGCATTGATTGGCATCCGTGATAAACAATCAGCAATCACATTTTGTCTTCCTGGCAAATAAACTTCAAAATGGTAACCTTGCAGACCCAAGCACCACCTGGTTATCCTCTGTGACCCTGCACCCCAGTTTCCACATGCAAACATGTGAGCCAGTGGTTTATGATCTGACCTAACAATACATTTTCTGCCCCACAAAAATATTTAAAATGTAATACAGCCTAGAACACAGCTAATGCTTCTCTTTCAATAGCAGAGTAGTTCATTTCAGCTCCCTTGAGCGTTCTCGATGCAAAAGCAATCACACATTCCACTTGTTTCCATCACTTTGTATAAGTGTTGCGCCTAATCCTAAAACACTCGCATCCACCGTTAGACCACATTTGTCTCTGATGCAGAACTTTCCCAATGAGGGTGCCTTCACAATGTCTTCTTTAATCTTATAAACTACCTACTTACATTCCTAATGGTGTGGATATAACGGCAAAGTCCTTCACAAACCTGTGGTAATATTCTGTCTAACTAGGAAAAGCTCTGAGTTGATCCTTATCAGTCGGATCGGGAGCTTTATCAATTGCTTCCACAATGCTTAGTTTTGGGCTGATTCCACTTCCTGATACACAATGTCCTAAATAGTTGACGCTTTCCACAGCTATGCGACATTTCTTCCATTGGACAGTCAAACCTGCAACCTTCAGCATACTTAATACCATTCTCAACAGTTCATGTTCCTCTAGCAAAGCTGCATGAACTAATATATCGTCTTTGAACATTATTATGTTGGGGACACCTTCCAAAACCTTCTGCATTACTCTCGGGAATACTGCTGCTGCTGAAGCTAGTCCAAAAGGCATGCAACAGTATTTAAAAGTTCCTTCCGTCGTGATACAGGCTGTGAGATGCTAACATTCACGCATGAGTGGGACCTGATGATAGGTTGCCGACAAATCAATCACAGAGAACAGTTTGGAATTTCTCAGCGTCAATATAGCCTCTGAAATGACGGGCAACAGGTGGTGATCTACCCAAATGCTTCTGTTTAAGTCCCTCAGGTCTACACAGACCCTGATGTTGCCATTTGGTTTTGCAACGTTCACAACTGGGCACAGCCATTCTGAACTCTCTAGTCTCTCAATTATTCCTATCTGAAGTAAGGAAGCCTGTTGTTCTTTTAGCTTCTCCGTTACTTAATGTGGGACTGATCTCACTCTATGCACTTTAGGTGTTGATTCTTTCTTGAGTTTGATACAATGTACAAAATCTTTGAGCTCACCTAAGTTCTCTGAAAACACCTATGGGAATTCTCTATGCTACTTATCCTTCAATTTTGCTATTGTTACTGGTGTGGACACATTGGCTTGGATGCAAATTCCCAAATCGTATTGTTCATCTCAACCGAAGAGTGATGATCCTATGTTTGTGACATACACTTCTGCCATGCAACTTCAACCCTTGTATCTAATCATTACCTGGAACTTTCCCATTAGTTCAATTTTTACATTACCATAAGCATATGGCTCTATGTCATGTTTGAGTAGGTTTTCCACCTTCCCTTCTACTCCTTTATATGTTTCTAGTGATATGATTGTCCACAGAGAACTGTCTACCTTCATAGTTACTAGCTTTCCATTTATCACAAAAACATCTATGCTGGGCTTTTTTATTTTCCATATACAGCACTGATTTACAGAACATGTTTGCTTTGGGTCATCTCTTGACCACAATTACTCAAGGTTTCTCCTTGTTCTGGCGTACACTCGGGTAAAGTGTCCGTTCTTCTCGCATTTGATACTGTTGCTCACCTGGCTTCCATTGGGGTGGGTTAACAACTTGAGCTAGTATATCCTTTCACTCACCACGAAGCCCCCCTGGTAAAACAGCATGGTTCTTTTCTCCTCCGGCCAATTGGTCTGTGTTATGAGGCGGTTGAAGGTGGCAATGTAAGTCAATAAGTCATGGTTTCCTTGTCTCAGCGACAGTAGTTCGTTATCCAATGCTTGCCCTTGAGTGTGTCTGGCGAACAGTTTTTCCAATTCCCGGTGGAATTCTACAAAATTCCGAAGTATTGGATCATCCTGAGCCACTAATGGTATGGACCAATCAGCTGTGCAGCCTCCCAAATAAGAAAGCACAAAGGCCACCCTAGCACTGTCATTAGAGAAGGCTCCAGGTCGACACAAAAAGTTGAGGCGGTACTGGTTCATGAACACCGCATATTTGTTCGGGTCGCCAAAAAAGCGTTCAGGTGGGGCACGTGGAAATGCCCCTGGGAGTACCACCTGTACTGGAGGTGAGGGTTGAGGTGCCGTTGTTGGTGTAATTCCAGGTAACGGGACTTGTCCTGCGTGTGACTGAAGCATTTGTCTTGCCAGGTCATCTGTTCATTCTCGGGTTATAACAAGGTCTATCCTCAGGGAATTAGTCTCTTGTTTGGAGGAATGCACATCGGCCTGCAACTCTCCCAATAGCTGGGCTAACTGGTCGGTTTCGGAAGTTTCCATAACGGCCAGGCGGAGGTTTGGATGGGCTTCGCGTTCTGTTAAGCTCACCTGGCTTCTGTGGGGGCATTGGGGCGTGGTTGGAGTCCTCCCTCGAACTGGCTGCTCAAAATCACCTTCCCCTTCTGAAAATGGTTGGACCTGCGGCTCTGGAGCTGGGTGTTGCCCCTGCGTGAAGAGGACAGGCAATGAGTATGGGGTGGGGGTATCGTGACTTCCCCCAGCCCTTTCGTGCCAGAATACGGTGGGCAAGCACTTTCCCATAGACGCTCACCTGTAATTTTGTGATGAGCAGCTATCCACCCTGTTTTCCTTAGAAGGGGCGCATAGAATGGACCAAGTTACTTCACTGGTCCATTGGGGTGTTGATCCAGACCAGCTGTGACCAATCCACGTATAAGGTAAGTCTTTGGTATGATTATAGTTCATTCAATTAAAGTGTTTGTATTCCGTTTTAAAAGTAATTCTTGCAATGTCTCATTTCCCTTTCCCTAGGTACCGAAGAGAGTCTGGGTCGAAGAGAATCCGAAGTCCTTAGAGGCTGATGGAGTTCCAACAGTGACAGGTAAGATGGTCTTTATAAGGGAGCTATAGTCTCTTGTATTATGCGGCCATGCGAATGCATATGAGTCCTAACCTGTTTGTTCTTGTTCCCTCATAGATGCCGGCCAACGACGAAGAATGGAGTCCGGTTCCTCAATGAAGATTACAGGAGGAAGTCTCTGACTCTGATTTTGATGGAATGGAGGCAAATAGAAGAATCCAGCACAGGCTGCAATGAGTTGCAGGTGAGAGGCGCGCTCCGCGGTGTAGTGACTGTAGCGCTCAGCAGTGTAGCAGCTGGCAACAGGTAAGATGTGTTCTCTCAGCAAAGTTGAGGCTGGTAAAAGGCAGGATGCACGTCTGGAGATGGAGTGGCGCTCAGCAGGTAAGACGCATCTGCAGCGATGGAGTAGCTGGTGTGAAGATGCTCGCAGAGATGGGATGAAGACTGCAGATAAGAAGCGTTCTCGGAAGAATCTTCAGGATGAGGATGAGGCTGAGAACATCCAGAGAGGCACCAGTGAGTACAGCGGAGAGCGTTAGGCTGCTTGGAAGCAGAATAACGCGAAGGAAAGGGCACGTGGATGGGCTGGCCTTATATAGGCTGGTTCAGGCCCCTCCCATTAGCTCCGCCTACCAACCCCACCTTGCCCACCTTGGGGCCAGAGCGGAAGGATTACTCCCCCTTGGGTTCCCAGCACCCCGCTCGAGGGTGAGAAGATACAGATCAGACTTCTCCAGCGAACCCACTGAGCCTGCAAAGCAAACTATGCAGCAGTCCTGACCCAGGGCCGAGTCACCGCCCCCCCGCCCCACATGGTGGAACACGGAGGCGAGTCAGCAAAAGAATACCTGAATCTAGAGACATCCGTCAAAGCATGGCAAAAAGCGGGAAGAACACTAAGCAGGTGGACATCGCCACGCTAATGGAACAAGCCAACCCTGAAAAAATGAAAAAGGTGGACCACGCAGAGACACATTTGACCGAGACTCTGTCGACGTCAGCATACATGCCAACATTCAGACACACCGGAGAGGGAGATTTCCACAGGGAAATCGGGAGACGTACATTTCCCCATAGGAATGCATTGGGGTTACAGTGATTTTAGGAGGGAGACCGTGAAAAATAGCATTATTTTTCACCAAAAAATCGTGAGTCTCCCGTCTAAATCGGGAGGGTTGGCATGTATGCGTCAGGTAGCTGCCCACTAGCCCAGTCTGCCATGAAATCAGACTTACAAGACTTGTTAGCAGCTATGACAAAGGAATTCCAGAAAGGTACAGAGGAAGTTATAAGAAAGATCTCCACTCTGGACAAGCGAGTCGAGGCAGTGGAACGCAGAACAGTGGACATTGAGAATACCCTCTGCGAACAATCATTTGAAATTGGGGAGGGAATGGACAGGATTGCAGTCCTAGAAGCTAGATGCGAGGCCCTAGAAACAAAACAAAAGGATGCTGAGAACCGCTCTAGATGTAATAACATCCACCTTCGGGGCTATCCCCACCTCGGTCACAGATGCCGTCCTGGAAAGCTACACAAGACATCTGTTCAGGTTTATACTAACTTTGCCAGTCAGTGCCCTGCTGGAAATCCACATAGTGCACCGAACCAAACAAAGAGAGATATACTCCACCCCCCTTACCCCCAGATGTTCTAACTAGAATTCATTTCTACAAAGTGAAGGAGGAAATAATGCGGGAATCCAGGACCTCGAAGCACGTCCAAATTTAGAGAAGCAACCATCCTAATCTATCAGGATCTGGCGAACTCCAAGTTATTACAGAGAAAGGCATTGAAACACCTCACCGAGTGGCTACGACAAAAGAAGATCCCGTATTGCTGGGGCTTCCCGACCTCCCAATTTTAAGTGGGATGGGTGTCAGAGGCAAATAAGCACCCTAAAAGGAAGAGGAGAAATTCCTGGGGGCAGGAGAAGAAAGCAGAAAATCAGAGATCGACCCAGCTTCACAAGAACCGACAGAGAAACCCCCTACAGCGGCCTGGACGAGAGTTAACTGGATATGCAAAATTAGGGGCCCTCTCCGAAAGAACAAAAACCCAGGCTGAATTGGAGTCAGCGTCTCACCATTATTAAGGTCAGATACCCTTCCAGGGTCCCACCTTATGGCACAGCCCATTGAGCAGTACACAGCTAACCCTGCAAAAATAACCCTCTAGCGTGGGTGGTGCCCTGGCGGGTGGAGGAGGGAATCGGCCTGGTTCCAAGGACAAGAAGCCGATGGTAGTACTAACAGTGAATTTCAAACCTGCGATGAGAAGTTAAGATCTTGTTGCTTGTCCGAGTTATGCCGCCAATGAGCCCTTGGCCCAATTGGCCTCCAGTTGGTCGGTGGTGGGTTTGAGCCGGATACCCTGTTGGTTGAGGGCTGTTCTCAACCCTGGCAGTTATGGGTAGGGAAGGTGGGAGGCAGCGGAGGACAAGGGAGGGGAAAGATGGGAGGTTTCCCTTGGGGGCCCTCAGGGGATTGAAGGGAACAAAACATAAACATCTAAAGTAAACACAGATACACACAGTCCGAGCAAGCCAAGCCCCACTTTCTGGGAGGGAGACCACATAGACCCAAACAGCAGCAAGAACATTCAATGGGAATCATGGGGTCTGATAATGAGCGTGAAATACGAATGATA
The DNA here is from genome assembly GCF_040938575.1 of Ambystoma mexicanum. NCBI lineage: Eukaryota > Metazoa > Chordata > Amphibia > Caudata > Ambystomatidae > Ambystoma > Ambystoma mexicanum. The sequence goes on along the minus strand of NC_090924.1, from coordinate 454,407,322 downwards.
ACATGGAACGTTCAGGGACTTAACTTCCCGGGCAAAAAGAGATCTGTGGAGCATAGACAAGGCCAGCACTCAGGGGACATCGTTTGTCTACAGAAGACCCATCCTCTGCTGGTGGACGAACACGGGTTAGGTTCAACAGATATAAGAAGTGCTACTTATCAACGTCATGTGAAATAAAACTAGCTGTATTGCTGAGCGAAAATGTTCCCGTAATGCAGATAAAAAGAGACCCCATGGGTAGATTTATTCTGGTAAAGGGTCACTTTCTGGAACAACCACTCACTATAGCAGCAATCTATTGCCCGAAAAATGCACAAGACAGATTCCTGCTTGATTTAATCCTGACCATAATAACATTCACTAAAGGGTACCGCTTGATGGGTGGGGACTTCAATGTGGTCCCAGACCCGCAAAGAGAAAAAACACTTCCCCCAAAGAGACCGGATTTCTCCCAAGCGTTAGGGCTCGCTAAGTTTCTCAGAGAACCGGAGACAGTAGATACTAGGAGATTAGGGAACATGGGTGATAGCGATTTCACCTTCTATTCAAATGTGAACAAAGGCTTTCCAGAATTGATCTGATCCTGGCTTCCAGTGTACTCTTCCCTTGACTTGAAAGGGTGGAAATCCACACTCAAATGGTATCAGACCATGCACCCGTCACTGCAGACCTGCGAATTCAGGAAATTACAAAACCCCATCTTACTAGACGTGGCCATCAAAAGGGAAGTAGTTGAGACCCTTACCCACTACTTTATAGAAAATACAGTAGAGGAGACCCCCATAGCCACAATCTGGGATGCCATGAAACCGGTAGTATGCAGGCCATTAATTAGCACAGGAGCAGAGCAAAGGCGGATCTCCCGGCTCCAAGAATCCAAACTGGAAGAGAAAGAGGAGTTATAAAAGTGTAGAGGGACCTTAAAAAAGCCAAGATAGCCTTAGAAATGCACTGGGCAGACAAATCGGCCAGAGCACCTGCATACACAAAGCAATATTATATCAAGGGTAACAAAGCCAACCACATAGTAGCTTACAAGCTGAAAAAGGTACACAGGAGAAACAATATCTTAAGGCTCATGGGATGGATGGTATCTCACGGTATACCGAGGAGGGGAAAATGGAAATTATGGTAGAGCATCATAGTGAAATCATGGCCAGGTCCCCTATCACATCCGGAATGCAGACTCCGTAACTACGATCCATCAGTGAACTTCCCCCTAAAACCTAGCTTGAACCCCTAGAAGCACCGATTTCAATAGAGGGAACTGTAGAGGCGATTTAAAACCCTGAAAAATACAGCACCCGGTCCTGACGGACTCACAGCCAAGTTGTGTAAGGTCTACTCGCATATTGTATCCCTGCAGCTCACAGCCCTATTTGATTAATTCCAAACATCAGGCAGCATCACCCCATCCATGGCAGAATCCCTGACAATACTCACCCTCAAACCAGGCAAGGACCCTTAGCAATGTGCCTCGTATAGGCCTATTACGTTAATGAATAGCGACAGGAAGATATTCTCTAAGATCCTGGCAACTAGGTTGAGCAAGTCGCTCCCAATATTAATAGATCCAGACCAGACGGGCTTCATCCCTGGGCGAAGTACCCACGATAACATCAGACACACAATCGACCTCATAGAAAAGCCCCTTGAGAACAGGCGAGAAACTAGCAGTCATCTCCTCGGATGCCCATAAAGCATTTGATCCGCTAGACATGGGCTATATTAGAAACACACTTTCCCACTTTGGGTTTGGCCCCAATTTTATAACATGGGCGATGTCCAATTACCAGAACCTGTCCACTCACTTATGGGTTATCGGCACAAGATCGGGCAAGATACACATTACCAAAGGTACACGACAAGGCTGCCCGCTATCGCCATTAATATTTGCCCTCTCAATGGAGCCATTTGCTCTCAAAATCTGGCAAAATCCAAACATACAGGGCCTGAAAGTGGGCAGACAAGAGTACAAAGCGGCCATGTACGCTGATGACATGCTACTCACTATAACATACATAGAAAACCCGATGGAATCCCTTCGGCTGGAAATCGAGGCATTTGGCAGTGTCTCTGGTTTTAGAGTGAACTATGCTAAATCATCGGCGTTGGCGATTAACATCTCACGGACACTTAGAGAATCACTCTCCCCCTACCGCCCCATCCCATGGGCGGACACATGCATTGGGTAGTTAGGAGTCCAAATCCCCAGGAAAGTCAAACAAATATACCAAAGTAACTTCCCACTCCTGTTCAGGGAGCTGCAGATAGACTTAGAGCGCTGGCAGAAGCAGGAGATCTCCTGGCTAGGGAGGATAGCAGCAGTGAAAATTAATATCGTGCCAAGAGTAATCTACCACTGCGCAGCACTCCCAACACATGTCCCGGCTGCTGACCTACTGAAACTGCAGAAAAGCATACTTATATTCATCTAGGAGGGGAGGGTAACCGTGCATAGCTAAGCAGATTATGGTTCGCGGTAGAGGCTCTGGCAGACTGGGGGTCCCAGGCGTGGCCTGATATTGCCAGGCTGCGCAACTCTCTCACGCTTTTGCATGGGAGATGATGGTAGACAAATCCCACTGGAAACAAATTGAGGAAGCATGGTGCTCAACCCCACTTTCCACCCTCCCGCATATCACGACCCCACGGTCCCCTACAAACTTAGCCCCCCTTGCAGCCACAAAAAAACACAGTGTCAAACTGGAGGAATGCAGCTCGCAAATGGGGATGCACTTTTGGTCCCCTTACCCCAATTTGGAACAACCCAGACTTCACCCCGGGCATTACCCCCTAAAGCTTTGCAGCCTGGAGGGAGGAAGGCCTACAGAGGGTAGCAGACTTCCTGGTCAATGGCAATCCCTTCATATTCGGAGAATGTAAAGCAAAATGTAATGTTCCAGAGGCTGAGCGTTTCCATTACGCACAGTTAAGACATTGGACATCACACATGGCTATCAGGAAGAAAGGAGGGAGAGAATTAACGGCATTGGAGCTAACCCTAACAGCATTCCCGCCTAGGGGCAAAATCTCAATTCTATACCATTTGCTGGACAAATCAGACTCGTCCAGGAAGGAAAAACACATGGTCAGCTGGGAAAAGGACCTAGGACGCACAATCGAAATAGAAGACTGGGACAGAATATGGGCGAGACTGCATAAAAGTACTAAAATACATAACCAACAGGGAAGGGGATACAAAGTGTTTTATCAGTACTATTTAACACCCTAGCTATTGTACAAAAGCAACCCAGCATTCCCCTGGAGCTGCTGGAGAGGATGCGCAGCCACCGGCTCCCTGTTCCATCTGCTGTGGTACTGCCCAAAAGCTAGCACATTTTGGAGGGTGGTGCTGGATCAACTTAAACTGATTACAAGCTTAACAATCCCATAGGAACCGGGCATAGTACTGCTGGGAGACACGGGAGGTGGGGCATTTCCACTAACAGGTCAGATAGCAAACCTATGCACTCACCTTCTTACAGATGCCAAAATCTCCATAGCTCCTCTGTGGAAACACCCTGAAGGACCCTCAGTACTCATGTGGTGATCTAAATGTTGGGACATGGTGGTATCGGAGAAAATCACTGCCATCACCCTGGGAAACATTAATATCTTCTGAAACTCCTGGGCCCCCTTCATGGACTACAGAGAGAAATTCCCAGGAATTGCCCGGTGCCCGCCCATGATCCGCTGGCTCAAATAGGGTTTAGGAGTGGAGGAAGCAACACATGACTCCTGAGACCTCCACGCCACCAGGAAATGGGCACGCCCTGAAGATCAGACTCTCAAAATGTGGTGGATCTCCCGATCATCTGTGAAGCTTAATGTCAATAATGCTCGAATGTGATGTTGATGTATATTCTCTGAAAAATGCCTAATAAAATGTTTTGTTGGAACAAAAAGGTTAGTTTGCATCTCACGCACTATGCACTAGCTCCTGGTTCCCCAGACGTAGCTCCTGCCTAAAGGGTGATGCCCGATACCCAGGAGCTGCTTTTTTGCTGCTGGTCAACAAATCCTAATTTCAACTCCTGTAAACGGTATGGGCCTTTAATTGATTTGCACTATTCAGCCATAAAATCAGATTACAAATACCATGAACAGGTACACTTGAAGGTCGTTAAACGAGGCGAGGTCAGAGAGGCACGGTCAGGCCCCTAAGTAAGGAAGGGGCTTTGGCAGAATGGTGTGAGTGTTTGGAGGAGTTAATTTACAAGACACTGGAAGAGGGTACAGATGGAGCAAAAGCAGGAAGCAAGGAATAGGAGGAGGAGAGTCAGAAGAGAGGGAAGACATTTTGGAGAAACATCAGGAGTTATAGTGGAGAGAGGTAGCAGTGTTAGCTGCGAGGAGAGAGACAGCCGATGAGAGGAGGATGGTGAAAGGACAGGAGAGGTGGAGGAGAAATATGAACAGAAGAGGGGGCGTGAAATCAGAAGATAGAGTGAGAGAAGGAATGTCATCAGAGAGAGAGGGATTGGAGGGAAGGTCACATCTGTCTAGAGAGGATTAAGGTGTTTGTGTGGAAGAAGGCAAACCCTGCATGTAATAAGGAGGGCCTGGGATGGATGGAGGAACAAGCACCCACTGAAGCAATATCTTCACTGGGTAGAACTCTCATATAGTGCGCCATTAGCGAGAGTGAAGACAGGAACTGTGATCTCTGAAAGGTGGCAACTTGGTAGAGGAACCAGACAGGGATGCCCCTGGTCCCCCATTTTGTATATTCTGGCTTTGGAGCCTCTGGCGATTTATTTAAGCCAGCAATATGACGCAATAGGCATTGTCGTCGGGGAAACATCACATTTAATTTCACTATACGCAGACGATATGTTATTGTATTTGCGCTACCCAGAGGAGAATCTGCAGTATGTGTTAGAAGTGGTGGAGAGGTTTGCTGAACTCTCAGGTATAGCTGTGAACCCAAGTAAATCCTGTGTGTTCCCGCTGGGCAGATATAGGGGGCTCTTGGCGGAGAATTTGCCGGTACTTCAGATACCGTGGGAGGCCACAACCTTTAGATATCTTGGGATAGACATATACCATACAGTAGAAGCCGAACATATGCATAATACAGAAAGAATGGTTCAGAAACTGGAAAACAGCATGAAGTTCTGGGCGAAACTCCCCTTGGCAATGATGGGGCGAGGGGCGATGCTCAAGATGGTGGCATTGCCCAGACTGTTGCATTGCTTCGCGAACATCCCATACTCCATACCCCGGCAATTCTTTATTAGGTTGGACAGCATATGCAGGGAATTCCTATGGCACGGGATGAGGAACAGGGTGGCCCTGTGGAAACTCCAAAATCCGCATGAGAAAGGGGGCATTAAATTACCAAACTGGGAAGTATATTATGTAGCGAGCCAATTGCAACATGTAGCCAAATGGCTCTCGGCGGAGCCTACCTTAGAGCATAGGCTGCATCAAGGAGATTGCACCCCGTATTTTTTGAGAGAAATTATATGGTTACCCAAGCGGGAGCTGAGAGGTCGTCAGGGGATGCTGGGTCTTGGGTGGGGGATGTGGCAGAGGGCGTGCCGGTTGATGGACAAGCCGGCCCTGTGCTCTTCGCAAATCCCATTAGTCACAATGTTGGGAACAGAAAAGCAACTAAGGTTAATGATTGGGAAGTATTGGGAACCGGTAGGAATAGCAACATTGGGGGATGTGTGGCAAGAAGGGAAAATATTGGAATTTTAGGAGCTGGTGGAACAAACGGGGTTGAGTGCTGGGCAATACATTACGTATCATGGGATGGTGCAACAAATTAAAGATACCTGGTCCGAGGTGGAACTAGCAGAGGAACCGGACACCACACTAGATACGATATATGATATAGCGGAAGGGGGGATGAAACGTCTAGAGTATATGAGATGATGATGACTCAAGTGGGAAAGGAAGTGGTGCAACTTAGACTGGACTGGGAGGAAGAAGTAGGGGACCTGATGAGTGATGGGATGTGGGAAAGGGCTCAGGGGTATCATAAAAAGGTATCGAGAAATGCTAGGTTGCAACAAATACAGTTGTATATAACTCACAGAGCATATCTGACGCCACTAAAGATAGCAAATTTAAGAACGCCGGAAGCCAAGTGTGTCCCAAATGTAATGATGAAAACGCAGGAATGGTACATATGTTCTGGGCATGCCCACTGATAGCGAAATATTGGAGAGACATAGCACAGAAAATGGAAGACAAGGGAATTTGCATGAAGGTGGATACTGTGTGGACTTGTTTGCTGGGAGGGTTCCCCAGACCGCGGAAGCTTAAACATGTGAGTAAATTGAAAGATCTGGCATATGTTCTGGCGAAGAGAAGGATTGCGATGGGATGGAAAGCGTGTCACAAGCCCAAAGTGGAGACGTGGTGGAGGGACTTGCAGAAGTGGGCAGAGGCAGAAACAGTGGCATGGCAGGAAGCGTGTAAAGGGGACATAGAGGGTGAAGCTGGAGCCCTAGCGGGTTGGAGACAACTAATAGCAGAACTATCTGGGCCTTCGTATGATGGACCAAGTGATGATGACTCAATAAGCGTGGCGGAAGAGGTCTCCCCACCACAAGGGGTGGAGACTAACAATGGGAGAAAGTAGGCTCGGGAGGGGGGTGGGACGGGAAATACAGTGGGCGAAAAAGTAACATTGTATGTGTATTTATGAGCAAGTTATGTATCCACTGTAAGTTGAGTTTGGTTTGTTATTTGTTGTTTGAATAAAATTAATAAAACATTTTTTTTTTAAAAAAGCACCCACTGAAGCATTGAGAAGTTGCAGGTGAAGTGAGAGTAGGAGAGAAAGGGAAGAAGGGAAGGTCTCATAGGTATGAGTACAAGGTGAGACATTGAGTGAGAGAGAGTGGGTAGGAGGGCAGTAGTGTCAGACCCCGGGAGGTGGAGGTGGGTAGAGATCTAGTGAGAAGTCTGTGGAAGCTCTAAAGTAGACACCTTTTTGCCTAAGGCTCTGCGCCTTTGTGAAAGACTGGCTCAAATGTAACACAGAACCAACGGACAGCGACCACTTTGGAACTGAGACTTCAGGAGGAGGCCTTACGAGCTACCAAAGGCATAGCCAAGAAAGTAAAAAGATGAAGAAAGGGTCTTGACCCAGAGACTTTGAATGAAGTAGAGAGGCTCCATGAATAGATGAGGAGACGTGTGAGAGACACTCTAATGTGAGTTATTTTTTTCCCAATCAAGCCAGATATGATCCCTGTTCAATTACAGTTAAGTTGTTGTTGCTTTTGTGGAAACCATTGGGCTTTGTGACAGATGTCCATCTAATCTGGCCAAGCAGTCTCTTCTATCTATGTCACTGCTCATGCCTAGCTCCTCTTGCAGTGTGAGCGTGAAGAGGTCTGTGGCACAGCACAACATATATTTTACTTCCAGACACTCTTTTAAATATTTAACTTTCATATTCTCCCAGTGACACTGATTTTCCAGTTCCTCACACTTTGGAGATGGGGGTATTAGCTGGGAATTTGTTTCTTCTCTTTTTTGTTCATTCAGGTTACCTTTTTCACTCAGGTCAGGTGCACTCTTTTTAATTCAGATGTTCCTGCTGATGTATCCATGCGCAGGGCGATCATCTGCTTCAGCACCTTGCTGACATCTTCCTTAAGGCTTTTGATGAGGATTTCAAGCAGCTGCTTCATCAGGGTTGTAGTTTGAGATGATTGTGCATTGATTGCACCAGTTGTATCCCACTGTAGGTTCTCCAGGTCCTCACCCCCAGTGCCAGAGCGCTGACCTGTCAAGAAGGCTTATATGCAATGGTCTTTCAAGGGCTTCTAAAATCTACTGTGCTTCCTACTCTTGAGCTTCATGTGCATTGATGCAGTCACACAGGGGATCACATAAAACAATTTCAGTCCAGTGCTCCGACAGATATGTTACTTTGTAGAAGTTGCCTTGAGGTAGCCCGGTCAAGGTGAGGCCACATCATGAATCTTGCTAAGGCTAGGAAAAAGCCCCCAGACTCTACAGCTGATATGGGGTAAAACCACCATATAGGGCCCTCTCTTCAGTGGCTCCTATGCCAAAAGACCTTATTCAGAATTAAGTTATCTAAACAGGAAGGAACCGCAATCCCACTTAGAAAAGGTTGATAGAACCAGCTACGAGACAGGTTGTTTAAAAAATCATCAGAAGAAACAAGCTTTCTTTAATCTGTATTTTGAGCAGTGGGGATTACCTGTGTCCTCCATTGCACTGTGCAGCGTGCGCTCACCTTCAGGATCATATTGCCAAGATCTGGAGGCAGCAGCAGTAAGCCAAGTAATTGTAGGACACCAGCACCTATATCCAGTCTCCTTACCTGGCCCCCACTTGCATCCACCACGCAGCAGGTGGAAATAGGTACCACCCGCTCACAGTCCAGTCACTCTTGCTTGGCAGTGATACCTATGTGTCTCGTGGAGGCCCTCAGATGAGAGCAGTCACTAATGTGGGCGCAGGTACTTAAACACCTCTCATGCCAGAAACTATAAGATTGCAGCACTGGGTTTATCACTTGTCCAATACCTGTACATACCATCTTGGGTTGAGTGGGCTCTCCTGAAGGTCCCTCAAAGTCCATCTACAGTGGCAATGGGTATCAAGAATTGAACGTGGCGGAAACTAATGGAAAACAATGGGAATTGATGATAACCTGGGCCCTTTTCGCAGTCTGAAAAACGCTCCAATCCAAAATGGGGTATTCCTCATTCGAGCTCTTATATGGTCGAGAACCTCAAGACATGTATGTTAAGGAAAACGGGAGGAAAGGGAGGAGGCTCCACAACCTATATCCCAAGCAGCCAACAAACTCAAGCCCCATATGAAGGCGGTAAGGGAAATTGTTAACAGTTACCTTTCAAGGGCCCAATAATATCAGAAAGACATTTATGATCATCAGGCTGTAGCTAGGTCTTTTTCAATGGGCGACCAAGTAGTGGTTCTATTACCTACCTCAGTAAATAAAATGATTTTCAGGTGTGTGACCCATATAACATCCTTAAACATAAGGGACCACACAACTTCTTATTCCTCCAACCTGATAAGAGACAAAAGACCCAAATCTATCATGCCAATGTATTAATGATTTGGTGGGTAGACCCTGTGGAACATAGTACAGCCACTATGGCGACCCTCTTGGTTGAAGATGAAAATAAACGCGACCTAATCCCTCAGAATCTTACTTACAGACAAAAAAGGGAACTCTGAGATCGGTTGAACCAATTCCCAGAGGTCTTATCTGAAGAACCAGGGAGATTGAAATGTCTTTAACTATATTCGAACACCTCCTGGTCAGACAGCAAATCTCAAACCTTATCAAATACCTGAGGTTTGCAGGAGGATCTTTGATGAAGAAATAACCAAGATGCTGAAGTTGGGGGTCATAGAACCATCAGAGATTCTGTGGTCCTCCCAGATTGTCTTCATTGCCAAACTCGACGGTTCTTGGTGATTCTGCAATGATTCCCATTGACATAATTCTATCTTGACTCTTGTCCTCATCGCCAAACTCAATGGTTCTTGCCGATCTTGCATTGATTTCCAGAGACTGAATTCCATCTCGGTCTTTGATAACTAACCGATGCTCAGAATCGACAAGCTCATCGAAAGACAAGGGGCCTCATTACGACCCAGGCGGTAAGTTACCGCCTGGGTCGTACCCTTACCACCATGGTGTAAACTATGTTTACACCATGATGGATGGCGGATTTACCGCCCCATTCCAAGGTGAGTGGGGCGGTAAATCCCCATTTCCCATTTTACCCTTCCCCATTCCCATTTTTGCCCCATAGGGCATAATGGGAGTGGGGAAGGCGCTAATTATGCCACCGTAAATTACGGTGGCGTAATTAGCACCATGGTCCCTTAGCGCCATGGATTTTAACGCCTGCAAAAAGCAGGCGTTAAAATCACCATGGCGCTAAGGGACCTTGTAATCAGGCGTTAAGGGTCGGCGCCGTTTACGGCGCCGTTAACCCCTTAACGCCTGACTCGTAATGAGGCCCAAGGGAAGGTTAGGTATATCACCACAATAGATCTAAGGGTCATTTGCATCTCTCATTGAACCCTATTGATAAAATAAAACTGCCTTTTTGACTCCTCACGGTTCGTTTCAATTTAGTGTGCTCCCCTTTGGTCTCCATTGGGCCATGGCCACCTTCCAAAGGCTAATGAATAAGATCCTAAGACCTTATCCGCATTTGCGGTAACCTACTTTGATGACATAGTGATTCAAAGTAATAGTTGAGAGGAACATCTGAGCTACCTCTATGAGGTCAATAAGGCCGAGGCTCTGTGCCAATCCAAAGAAATGCCACCTAGTCCAGTATGCAGTAAAATATCTAGGCTATTTTGTAGGCTAGTTTGTAGGAAATGGTCTCATACAAAGCAAAGGCAGTGCCATTAACACCGCCACCAACACTGAAGCGGGAACTCTGAGCTTTCTTAGGGCTAGTGGGCTATTATGGCAGACTTATTCCAAACGTTTCGACCATCATGGCCAACCTAACAGATGAGCTTAAAAACGCCCAACCCAATAAGCTTGTCTGGATTCACCACAATCAGAAAAGCTTTGATGGACTGAAACAGATACTCTGGGGATCATGTTACTTAAATTCATAATTTGACGTTGGGGAGCTGCACTGCAACGTAAACAGCTTCCCACCACCACATTTTTGTCGTTTAAACGCCAGCGTGCAAAAGTGCAGGGCAAACTGTGACATACCCACATGTATGCCGCCTTTCGCCCTGCGCCCTTGCACTCCACCGTGCAAAGCGAGTAAACCCTGCCTGGAATGCTTGCAGGCAGCTTTTACTTTTATTTGCGCTTACCATGCACGCATGGTAAGCAGTGTTCCCAACTGAAATTAAACCCATCCTGACACGCGAGCCTGTTGGGGGAGGGTTTAATTGTAATTGTGCACGCTGCTTGTCATGCAAGCATGGCACCAGTGTGCACAATGAATCCCTATGGGGTTGGTCTGCTTTATTTATTTATTTATTGTGCTGTTGGTTTAGGGTATTACACAAAATATAGAATATACATAAACACACTAAGTCATAAAACTACAGAATGGTAAAAATCAGTACATATTTCATCCACTCCCACCATTTCCTAAAATTCATGACTAAAAATGTTCCATATCAAAACGTTAAAACATTAATCACAGGTTCAGCAGATAAAATACCATACACATTTTCTCTATATAATCAACTATACACATCATACCGAAATTACATGATTTGTGCCCTACAATAAATTCAACCTCAGTATATGAGTAAAATGCATTGCAACAGTGACGACACAGTACATTCTCTATACTGGGCCTATTCCATAGAAAGCAATTTTCTAAGATTGGTAATAGATTTAATCGAAACCTTGATGCCTAATCTTTGATCTACCCTTAAAAGGTCAGGTATGCGTTTAAACTTAGCCAATTCTTCCCTGGTATCACACCAGTCAGGTCTCAAAAACTGGGTCTTGTATTTTCAAGGGTTAGATAGCACCCTGCCGGGATCAAATCCCAAGGCTTCTAGCTCTTGACGACAATAGCTCACATGAAAATGTAATGACTCCAGGTCATTTGTTTTAAATTGCTAAAAAATTGAACCTCTCGGTGGTTCCAAACATTTTCTACACAACAAAATGCATTTCTATAACATGCACATTTTTAAGGCTAGAAAACACAGGCACGTCATTTAGGGGTTGCCAGGGGTCGCTCCAGGAGTATCCCAATTATTGAGAGCAATTTGTAAACCCTTTAAAGCCATTACACCGGCTACCATATCCAGATGGCTTAGATGGGTGATGGTACAGGCAGGCATTGATATAGTGAAATATGGCACTCATTCAGCTAGAGGAGAGATGGCTACCAAGGCTTTCAACATAGGAGCCAGAGTAGAGGACATTATGAGGTCAGCAGATTGGTCGAATGAATCGACTTTTAAAACTTTCTATTTCAAACCTATGGAAAGTGCAACATCGTTAGTGGTGAGTAAGCCTTGAACAAGCATAATCCGAGCCTCCGGTTTTGACATAGAATTCAGATTTTCAACACATTCGTTACAGAAAGTCATAATTCTATTAAAGACACAGAGGCAAAGGATTATCCCACCGTATCAATTGTCAGAATGTAACGTATTATAAAATACTGAAATGTTTACATGTTTTTTCTATAATTAATGACATGATGCATGATGAATACAATAAGATGGTAGAGTTGTGGAATGCACAGGAAGAGAATGTTAATACTTTGTGGTTGGATTTACGATTGTCCCACCCCTTTTTTCGGATTATAGTCCCCTTAATTAATTTTTCTGTAGGTATGGTGGCAGACAACAAGCAATACGGGAATTGAACTAGGATTGGCATGGAACGGACGGAATTACAAAAGTGCACTGGACGCATCCTCAACTGGACAAAGAAAGACGAGGAATAGTAGAAGGACAGGATGATTTAAGGGCTAACGAAATGTCACATGGTCAGTTTAAGGACCAATAAGAAATGAACTACAAAAGACTCAAAAAACATGGTTATGGTAGTTTTTATTGGTTTTTGTGTTACATGTTTTATTGGTTTGTTCTTTGCTGATGAGCAGTAAAGTTGAGAGAGAAGTATAATCCGAGCCTCCGGTCTTGACATAGAATCAGCCTTTTCTAAAATGGGGCCCATGTCGGCTAAATAAACAAGGTGCCAAAATTCACCCTTATCTCAAACTTAGAGAAGTAGGAATAATATCTGTGCAGTCCCCATCCAAGTTCAGTTTGACTTTAAGCTTTGTTTCTGTGTGTAGTCCAATGAGGATGCTGTGAAGAATCAGAAAACTTCGTCCTAGAATCAGTAAGCAGGAACAGAATTCCCACGCCTAGACCCTGAAAACTGAAGCAAAATCCCACCACAGTTTACCAATCAGATTCGGATATACCATATTGGTATATGTGGGAGGGAGAGTTTGGGCATCAAAAGGTTGCTGGCCTTCCCCAGCGGGGTGAACAAGTACCCACTAGGAGAGATCAGCCCTCCCCGGGTGGGACAGACACAGTGCAAGAAACGGGGCTGCAGGGTTTGGGAAGGCTCCAGTGTCCAGAGAGGAGGAGCAGCGGCAAACAACACTGCAAACAGGCTTTGGAACCTGGTGCGAAGGGCGACGGGCTGTGGAAGACAAGCGGCACAGGCTCAGTAAACATGTACTTTGGAGAGCCCAGAAACGTCCCAAAAGAGCAGAGCGAGCTACCCGAGGCCGGCCTGAATAACAACACTGGAAACCTAGGGTACGGCAGGGGAAGCGACTTAGGGGTTGGATGGTCACCCTAATTTGTTATGGAAACGAGACCTTGAGCACCTACATACTAAACCAAAACACGTGGTGAGTGAATATTTGTGGAAGTGAATCAAATATTCAAAAGTTACCAAGTGCTGCATGGCACCACTGTGAGGGGCCATGGTACATTCCACGGTGTTGTGTGGTCACATGGTTACCCATGTGACCAACCTAATAAAATGTCCGAGCCGCTTCCGGCTCGGCAGTCACGAGTGAACCTGACTCCGCGTGTGTGTGTTGTGTTGGTGCCAGGATGGTGCCTCGCCACGTGTGCTGGGCCCAAGGCCGGGGCCCAGCTTAGGGACTGTGCCCCTGCCGGGCACCGGCGTCCCTGTGGGTCCCCCAACCATGTGAGGTGGGTTGGCGAGGCGACCCCGGCCTGGGTGCCCCCAGAGCCGGGGCTGTGGTAAGCCGGTTGCCACCCGGCTATGTGCGGAGATCCGGTGATCCGGATCGGGTGGGGTGACCCCCGCCCTATGTGTCCGCGGCGTGAACGCCGCCCCTGTTGGATTTCAGTAACTCTGGGGAAACAAAATAAAGGGCCATAAAATACATAAGGCATACAATTGTTTATGTACGACAAGACTGTTGGCTACCCAAAACACAGTAAAATAATCTATGCTCAGAATAGATTCAGACTGGTTAAAGGACCTATCTAAAAGCAGTCACTAAAGAAAGACGAGAGAAGGGAAGTGTCAAGCTGGCATCGAAGGCTCTATCCACGTGGGAGAAGAACTGGGAAGGGGTGTGTCACCCTGGCATCGAGGGCTCTAAAGCCGGCAGGAAATGCGAGTGTCACACTGGTAAATAATATCTTTTCCAAAAACAATAGGCACAAGAGCCATAACAGGGCTACAGGAAGACAGCCAATTCTATGTCAAGACGGAGGCGAGCATTATGGTTCATCTTCTTATTTTATTACTCTCCAGCAGTTTCAACAAATTAATACAAATTTTCAATCCTTTCATTGAAATAAAGTTTTTTTTTTCTTTTCTTTTTCAAAAACTTAATTTCCCATCAGTCCTAGGTCCCTATCCCCAGTGTCCTGGTCATGTGACCTAGTCCTTCCACTTGTAACCTCCTCTTCTTTTCCTGCTCTCCAGAGATAAGTACACTTTTCATTTAGCTGCGTAATTTGACAGCATTTGTATTAGGGTATTCATAGGATTAACTGTTTAAACAAAGATTTCATGATATGAGAATGTGGGCTTGAAGCTACAATAGGCGCAGGGACTGCGCAGCATAGACGATTATACTTAATAGTGTATTATGGATCATACGGCGGCCCCGTGCTGCATTTCCAGGACTCTAGGGGCTTGCCAGAGTCCTTCGCTCTCACTCGCGTGCGACGCGAGTAAGCAAAGAACCCCACCCTTGTGGAGGCGGAGCAAGGCTCAGAGAGCCTGCCAAGGCCTTGTTTCCCCGCTCACGTAAGACGCGAGCGAGGGAGTAGCCCCCACCCTTGTGGGGGCAGAGCAAGAGCTCATAGAGAGCCGCTCACGCAGCCCCCACCCTTGCGGGGGCGGGGCTTAATGCCAGGCGAACTGGCATAGTGATTGGGAGAGCGCGAGGCCCCCTCCTTTGGAAAGGAGGGGCCAAAACACTTTGCGGGCATTGTGCCCCGGTCTCCCGACAGTGACAGTCATAAATCTTACTGAAGGAGACACAGTGACTCAAAAAGGAGATAAAACAAAAGCAAATACAGCGTGACAGCTCAGACAGAGCTTACCATTATTACAGTGCCCAGCACTGAGTATCACAGAAGCTGCTTGTCAGCCCAGGTGCAGCCAGGTGGACGTGCCACCACACCTGTGAAGGTATTACTAGGCACCTACCAGCACACAGCATGGCTGAGTTTGAATGGAGTGAGGAGGAGCAAGAAGTAATGTACTCAGAAGACTTGGCTCACAGCTTCAGGGAAGTGCTGGGTGAATCACTTGTAGTGGCAGTGGCACAATGGGTCAGACCCCTGCAGGAAAGGCTAGAGACCATTGAAATATTTCTGAGCCAAAGAGACAGAAGCACCACACCACGAGCAAGCACGTCCACAGGTGCCTCGCCTGAGGGCCCACAGGGGTGTAACAAGACCCGCAAGAGCAAGAACTCTTCTGACCCCTGGGCCAACCAGAAGGGGTAGATCCAAAGGCCCCAGAGGCGACCAACGCTTTTCTTAGGCTAAAAGAAGCCTTTATGTCTAAGTCGGGGGTGCCAAGCCTCATGACCCCCTACCCAGGGGAAGAAAATATGGGCGACAGAGGAAGAGGTTCCCCACGAAGAGGAACCCACAGGATCTCCAACCTCCTCGCTAGAGGAAGGCGATAAGGAAGGAGACGAAGGGAGTTTGCCGTCACCAAAAAAGAGGCTGAGGAAATTAAACAATATAGAGGATGAAGAAACCTCAGATATGTTTCAGCCAGAGGAAATTAGAAACCCGGAATCCTCAGAATGGATGCCCTCACCAAGAGTCGCAAGATACATGACTCAAAGGCTGCGCAAGGCACTCGAGAAGGAGGTGTGGCAAAGGATGAGGGCAGAATGCCCAAGACCTGAACTTCCAGGCAAAGTGGCGAAAGCACCAGAACTAGACTCTAAGATGCTAGCTTTTGTCGCCAAATCGAACAGGGACCCTAGAAAAGGGATCGACCGCTCATGGGGGAGTTGCCAGGAGAAAGTCCTGGATCTAGCGGGTCCCCTAGCCAAGTTATGGACTTGGCGGAGCGAGCGAAGGTGTCACAGTTCGACCGTGGAAGTTGTGGCATAAATGGCGGCTTCGATGAGCCGTTACGGGATCTGGACCAACGCTCTAGCCTCTCCGAGGCTTTCATACTTGGGCGGCCACGCCCCCCTCCCGACACGCTGTAACTCGTCCTGTCAGTTCCTCACGGACCTTCCTAGCATTTTGCCGTGTCGTCATAGTTTCCTCCTACCACCCTACCTTTTGCCTTCCTTGCTTGTTTTCCCGATTTCTGCTCCTCCACTTGCTCTGTTAGTCTTGTTTTCTTTATCCTTTCTGTTCCCGCCTTTGTCTGCGCTCTTCGTATCCTCCTCATTTCTCCCTCTCTCTCTCTCTGTCCTGCCACCCGCCTTTGTCAGCGCTTTGCCCTTGTGCCTTTTTCCCGGCTCTTGCTCCAGATGTATATCTTTGTCTAGGTTCTTCCTACCTTCGATCTGCCTTTCTGCTTCTTCAGTTTCTCTCTTACCTTCAAGCCGGCTGCTGCCCCTCTCTCTCCTTTCATTCCGCTCCCCTCTTACCTCGGTAGACTTTCGCTCGCTTTCCTGTCTATTCTATTCCATTGTTCTAGCCTCCTTCTATTCTCGTCCTTTTGGCTCCTCCTTCTTCTCGCGCTTCGTTTCTGTTCATTTTTTCCTTCTTTTCTGGGTTTCTACCCTTCAGGATCCCTGTTGGACAGCGTTCTGCCCAGTTGTGCCTTCCTCCTTGCACCTTGTGGAGTTTGTCCACACAATCCTCAGCGGCATCAGGAATCCACTCATTGTTTCTGCCCTCAATTCTGGAGACAAGTATCACCATTGAAAACCTCCCTTGGGCCCGCCTGACGGTAGTTATAACCTAGTCAAGGTGGCCTCAGGTGGGGAGTGTCCCTATCTTCACGAACGGAAGAAGGGAAAGAAGGTCGTAGAGACAGAAGAAGATCAGAAGCTCCGCAAGAAGGGAAGAAGAGAGAAAGAGCCCACCAGAGTTCACACCCCGGATATCCCAGGTGAGGAGACACAGGGGGAGGTAACGGCAGATCTTGACAGAAGGACACAGGGGAAGAAGTGGACCCAGAAGTGTTAGCAAACTGGGCACAGAGAGCAGTGTGTCTTTTGGGGAACACCAATTGCGTGATATCCTCCGAACGCAGAAGAGGATAACTGCTGAAAATAGACCATAAATTAGGAGACCTGTCCTCATACGAGGCGGGCGAAGCAGCGCAAGGGCTGCTGTTCGGTGAAACTTTCGGAAAAGAGATGGGGAGATTTGTAGGGACCTACACCTCCCTGGAAAAGGCACAAGCTTTAATAAAAAAGATCTTCCCCAGAAGAGTTTTTGGAGGGACCGGTTGGTACAGAGGTCGAGCAACCAGTCACTATCAGACGTCCAGAAGACCTCAATCAAACAGAGCACATTACTGGGATAATAAGCAGCCAGACACCTTCTTCCAACCCAGAGGTCGCTTCCCCAGAGGAAGGCGAGGCAGAGGACAAGGAAGAGGACAACACTTCCCCACAGGTGAGAGCATCCACATATCCTTCAGTAGGGGGGGGGGGGGCAGCAAAGTACTGGGAAAACTGGCACGTGCTTTCCAACAACGCTTGGGTACTGCAGTCAGCCAGAGGCTTACACATACAATTTACCAAGACCCCAACCCAGTACAAAGCCCCCCGACCAATAGTATCAGCGTGAACAGAGAAAGACTTGTTACACGCAGAACTACAGAGTTTAGCAACGAAACAAGCTATCGAGCTGTGCGAGGCTCCAAAGTTCATAAGCAATATGTTTCTGGTCCACAGAAAAGACAAAGTGAGACCAGTCATAAATCTGAGGGACATGAACAAGTGGGTAGTCTACAACCATTTCAAGATGGAAGGCACTCACCAATTGAGAGACACGCTCAGAGAGGGCGACTGGCTCGCAAGAATAGATCTGAAAGATGCATATCTCAGGATTCCAGTACAAAGAGAATACCGACCCTTCCTGGCCTTCAACTGGGATGGGCAATTATGGCAGTTTGCGAAAATGCCATTTGGATTAACATCAGCTCCCTGGGTGTTTACGAAACTGATGAAACCAGTAGCGGCAGCAATCAGGGAGAAAGTAATATGGATCATCATATACCTAGATGATATCCTGCTAATGGCAAGCAGCAAAGACATACTATGCTACCAGACCAGCTGGGTAGCTAACCTCTTAGCCTCACTAGGCTTCCTAGTGAACCGAGAGAAGTCGGAAATGATACGAACGAAGACGATAGAGTTCCTAGGCTTTATCATAGATACCAGGACAGCGACCCTGGAGCTACCGAACAGGAAGATTCGAGACAAAAAAATAGAAAAAGGAACTGCCTCAGCAGACCAGTCACATCACTGCGAACGATCGCACGGATTGTAGGCCTGTTAGCGGCATCAATCAAAGTGATATTTCCAGGACCCCTGTATTATCGGGCACTACAGAGGCTGAAAATAAGACACCTACAGCAGGGCCTCAGCTACCACCATCTAGTGCCGCTAGACCAAGAGTCCAGAACAGAGCTGGAGTGGTGGCTTCAGAACATGGAGGCATGGAACGGCAGAGCCATTTTCGGGGGCCGTCCAGACATAGTAATAGAATCGGATACCAGCAGAGCAGGCTGGGGGGCCTGGTGTGGGGAACTCCAAACAGGAGGCAGATGGAGCTCAGAGGAACTCAAACTGCACATAAACTGCCTAGAACTATTAGCCGGCTCTTTCGCGATCAAAGCCTTCACAAAGGACAAAGTGAATACTTGTATCCTACTGAAGATGGACAACATATCAGCGGTCAGATACATAAATCACTTAGGTGGAAAGAAGTCCAGGTAGCGGAGATAGCCAAGGACTTTTGGCACTCCTGCCTGGAGTCTGGAACTGCAGTAATAGCAGAATATTTACCAGGTGCTCAAAATGTAGTGGCAGACTTTTTAACGAAAGTGCACAGAGAAGCAGCGAATCTGATAATAGTAGTTCCGATATGAAAGTCGCAAGTATGGTTTCCAGCACTTATGGAGCTAATATCAGACTATCCGAGAATGTTGCCTCAAAGAGAAAACCTTCTCACGGACCCAGTTGGGTCGTGTCACCCTCTGAGAGCGAAGGGGACACTGCTGCTGATGGCGTGCAGGATAGCAGGAGACGCTGGAATCTCCCAGGAATTTCTGCACAAGCTGCGAGCCTCATCGCAGAGTCATGGGCTCCGTCGACTAGAAGGAGCTACGACGCAGCTTGGAACAGATGGTCTAGGTGGTGCAAGAGGAGACATTTTCATCCCGATTCTGCACCTTTAGTAGATGTATTGCATTTCTTGGAGGACCTACTACAGGACGGCAAAGCCTACAGATGTCCCTGCTGCAAACCAGAATCCTCAATAGCTTCATTAAACCTTGTTAAAATTTCTGAGGACCATGGTTTTCGATTTTTGCCTCTGGTAACACAATCACTGCTGCCAAGGTTCTCTCTAGCTTGTCCCAAAAGACTAAACTCAGATAGCTGGGAATGATCACTCGGTGACCAGTTTACTATCTTAAACTGAACCAGGTGATTTTACAAATGTTCAGTTCTTACAATAAAATCAGTACTCAAGGCGGATTGTGGGCCGTCCCAAGTGTACAAATTCCTCAGGTAGATCATTGCGGTCATGTACTAGGAACAAAAACATTCTTTAAAAAACTTCGACCAACGACTACCCCGTCTTGACCCTTTTGCTTCTGTGCGTCCGCAGGGTTCCCACCCAGATGCAATGTGCCCACATTTCCGGTACATTTGGAATTGAAATCGCTGGCAATGATAACCTCGCCCTTTGCCCCCTCTTGGAACCATGGTAAGAGAATTTCTGCCAATTTGTCCTGCATCTCGTCTTGGGGTACGTTTATGTAATTACAGTATATGTTGATCAACAGGAACCTTTTCGACCTGTCAATTTGAACTGCCAATAGTCATCGTTCCATATATTGGCATCAAAGGCAAATATCGATTTAAATCACTATCAAAAGGCACCCTTTGGCCTGTCATTGATGCCTTTTATCGCTTTTTCAAGAAATATTTGGTACCCGTCCCACGAAACCTCTTGCCTTAGGAAAATTTCCTTCACAAAAACAAGATGATTTTCCCTCAAATTGGCAGAAATCTCACATTTTTAATTAAATGATGAAACCCCCTAGTATTCCACGTGCAAATGTTAAAAACCTGGTCTCACTATGGCCTCTTTTGCTCTGGTCTTCACCAGGGCAGCAGGCAACCAGGCCCAATCATCCCCAATTGCTTTGTTTACCGATACGAGTTGTGATTATGACACCAACATTGGTGCATTGGGCCATGTAGCCCATGAGATTTTTATTGGACAGACTGCTCCTGAATTATCTTCAAATTATAGCACGTTTGAGTTCCTTGAAGAATAAAGATCAATCAAAGTGATATTTCCAGGACCCTTGCATTATCGGGCACTACAGAGGCTGAAAATAAGACACCTACAGCAGGGCCTCAGCTACCACCAGCTAGTGCCACTAGACCAAGAGTCCAGAACAGAGCTGGAGTGGTGGCTTCAGAACATGGAGGCATGGAACGGCAGAGCCATTTTCGGATCCGTCCAGACATAGTAATAGAATCGGATGCCAGCAGAGCAGGCTGGGGGGCCCGGTGTGGGGAACTCCAAACAGGAGGTAGATGGAGCTCAGAGGAACTCAAACTGCACATAAACTGCCTAAAACTATTAGCCGGCTCTTTCGCGATCAAAGCTTTCACAAAGGCAAAGTGAATACATGTATCCTACTGAAGATGGACAACATCTCAGAGGTCCGATACATAAATCACTTAGGTGGAACGAAGTCCAGGTAGCGGAGATAGCCAAGGACTTTTGGCACTCCTGCCTGGAGTCTGGAACTGCAGTAATAGCAGAATATTTACCAGGTGCTCAGAATGTAGTGGTGGACTTTAACAAAAGTGCGCAGAGAAGCAGCAAATCTGATAATAGTAGTTCCGATATGGAGCTAATATCAGACTATCCGAGAATGTTGCCTCAAAGAGAAAACCTTCTCACGGACCCAGTTAGGTTGTGTCACCCTCTGAGAGCGAAGGGGACACTGCCACTGATGGCGTGCAGGATAGCAGGAGACGCTGGAATCTCCCAGGAATTTCCGCGCAAGCTGAGAGCCTCATCGCAGAGTCATGGGCTCCGTCGACTAGAATCAGCTACGACGCAGCTTGGAACAGATGGTCTAAGTGGTGCAAGAGGAGACATTTTCATCCTGTTTCTGCACCTTTAGTAGAGATATTACATTTCTTGACAGAACTACTACAGGACGGCAAGCCTACAGAATGATAGGAGTATATAGATCTGCAATATCAGCAGGACATACACCTATTGAAGGAGTCCCAGTAGGGGAGAATCTGGCGTTGATTAGACTTCTAAAAGGGATAAGATTTAGGAAGCCACTGCAACCTAGATACAAGTCTCTATGGGACGTAACAGTCGTACTGCAACTATTAGCAGACTGGCCCAGCAATAGATATCTATCTCTAGGCAGACCGTCAGGGAAATTGGTAAGGCTACTATGCATGGTTTCATGTAGAAGAGTAGCAGATGTCAGAGCACTGGAAATAGACAGAATGGTATATGGACCAGACGGAGTGACTTTCCATCTGGCCAGGAGAACAAAGACAGATTCCTCCACTATATGGAAGAACACCCGAAATGGTGTGTAGCCGCATGTATAAAAGAATCTGTAAATAAGACAGCTGAACTGAGACCAATGGGGACGACACAATTGCTGATAGCGCACAGGAAGCCGCATAAAGGCATAGCGACAGCCACTATAGCGAGATGGGTTAGAGAGATTATGTCTCTAGCAGGTATAGACATGGCAAAATTTGGAGCACACTCAGTGTGAGGCGCGATGGTATCGAAGGCACTGAGGCAGGGGGCTACGTTGCAAGATATATTGAAAGCAGCTGATTGGGCGAGTGATAATACGTTCAGAACTTTTTACTTTAAACCGATTAACGCACTAGCATTAGCTATGGTAAGAAGTTTTGAACAAGCATAATGCTTGCCTCCGTCTTGACATAGAATGAAGATTCCCCCTGCTAATAGCGCAGGGAGCTCTTGATTCTATTAAAGACAAGGAGGCCAGCATTACTTTCCCGCCCTAGTTACATAGGAGAGACTAAATGATAATAGAGAAATGTACTGTGATATGTATCAGAATAATTAATAGGATTCCCTCCCAGAATAGGGTGTGTATCCGCTGCCCTAACATGTACTGTTTTTTCCATCTTTAGGAGACGATCAGAAGAACAGCTGAAGACATACAAGAGAAGAATGGGACACCTTGATGAAGATCGCAAGTTAGAATGCGAGGGATCGTCTCAGCAGAGCTCTACAGTTCAGAGACTTTGCGGAACAAGTTGACAGTTCGGTCAAGGTTACGATTGCAGTTGGGAGCAGTCAAAGAAGAGGAGGTTACAGGAAGTGGAAGGACTAGGTCACATGACCAGGACACTGGAAGTGGAAGGACTAGGTCACATGACCAGGACACTGGGGATAGGGACCTAGGACTGATGGGAAATTAAGTTTTTGAAAAAAAAACAAAAACCTTATTTCAATGAAAGGATTGAACATTTTTATTAATTTGTTGAAACTGCTGGAGAGTAATAAAATAAGAAGATGAAGCATAATGCTCGCCTCCTTGTCTTTAATAGAATCAAGAGCTCCCTGAGCTATTAGCAGGGGGAATCTTCATTATCAGGTGAGCGTTTTGTGGTATATTAAGTGTGAGGGTGAGAGTAGGTTTTTTGACACAGGACTGTGGACATTTTCATTTTTGGTATCCTGACAAAGACTGGTCCATTATTTAGTTTTGCTGAGGCAGGGAAACCCCTCATAGAGTTAGGGATAGCGAGGCCTTCTTCCAAACCCTCTTAATATTTCAATAAAAAGCATTGTTAGCACACCATTGTGTCCATCCTTTTTTACTCTGATATCTCACAATACACACAAGGCTGTTTGGAATGCCCCAATTGTACATCTTGGCCCACAATGTATTACTGTTAATTCTGTCAAAGGCCAATGACAGATAGATTGTGGCCAATGAGATAAGAATACTGGAGTCCTCCCAGGTTTGTTTCTGAACTGGGCCCATCACGGCCCCAGCAAGTGTGGTTCCGCCTTCCTCTTTAAAACCAATCTGGCTACTTTGCAACACATTTTTATCCACGGCCCAATCCTTTAACTCGCTCAAAAAAAGAGCTGCAGAAATCTTGAAGTCTGTATCTACAAGGGGAATAGGTCGATAATTTAAAGGACTCAACCTACTGCACTTTTTGTAAATTGGAATAACGTGTGCTAGTCTCAGAGACAGTGGAATCATCCTGAATCCATTCATTGTTTTTAATAGGTCAAACAAAATGTCTGTTCATAAAGTCATATTGGACTTAAAGACCATGTTGCAGAGCCCGTTGAGACGAGGGGCTCTAAATCTTCTACTCTTCTTAATAGCCTTCCTTACATCCTCCCAACTAAACTGAAGAACCCCACAGAATCTGTTAGCACAAGAGCAGAGACCCCCTCTCCACTGGGATCCACATTATAATTGCGAGAAATGTGCCTCCTACATAGCCTCAAGAACAGAGTTGGACAGTGTCACTGTCTGGAATTGATCAGCCCCATTCACTAATTTCCAGTAATTAATACTATTCTTTTGGAAATAACTGACATTTTCTTGCCCTCCAGCGTGTGCAAACTATACTTTGGCACTTTAATTTTGTTTTTATATGCTTGTTTCAATTTACAAATAGTTTCATTTTTTAATTTGTCTTGTACACCACTCAACTTATTTTGTTGCGAGGATCTCCGCAATCCTCGTTTTAAAATTTGGATTTGACTATTAAAAGACCAATGTCATTAATCGCAGGGTGCACCCCTTTTGGGCTTCATGGTCCCTGTCACAACGGGCTTGTACACATTAATACTTCCAATATGGCCATCCAGCGTATTCCCTTCTCGCTCCATGCGCTGGACGTAGCCCTTCTCTATTTCTAGACCACGCCTTCCGCGGCTCCGCGCATCTCAATGCTATTGCGAAGTAGCGACCAGACGTGTGCTCCGTAGCTCGCGGTTCTTCTCCTTTTCCACACCCGCTTTCCCTTCCTTGTCCTCCCCCTTCATCTTACCTCCTGGATTCGAGTTCTAGCAAACTTGCATTGCCTCCTGGATTCCTGGATACGGCCTCCTGGAAAACTGAATGCATTCTGGATTCGGCAGAAACACGGGCCGCCTTCTTCAAAACCCGCTCCATCCGTAAGAAGGCATCATCCAAGGACGCCGGTAAAGAACGGACTCAGGTGAGAAGGAGGGAACTCCTTGACAGTTTGAGACGCCACCCGATCGAAAGCGATATCGACATGGAGGCTGCCGTGCAGGACCTGATGCGTCGTATGCAGAAACTATCAACCGAGGTACAGAATCTGAAAGCGGAGAAGGCCGTTCTCAAACAATTGTTCCCATCCCGGGATTCTGCTACAAAAGAAAGTGTTATACTGGGCGGCATCGTGGATAAATACGACGGCTCAGCAAAAACCCTTCGTGCATTCCTGGATTCGTGCTTGGTTCACTTTACCTTCAAGCCTTACTACTTTGCGACCCCCAGGGCCAAGGTTGGTTTTATAATCTCTCACCTTTCCGGGAATGCCTTAACTTGGGCCACTCCCCTCGTTAACTCTAGTGATGCCCTCTTGGACGATTATGATGGGTTTATATGGGCCCTTAAAGGCATGTTTAACCGCCCTGAGCAGGTCTACAGCGCACAAGAACGCTTGTTAGATTTTCAGCAAGGGACCCAGGATATGTTCACATATGTGGCCCGATTTAAAGAACTGGCAAAGGAAGCTGACTGGTCCACTGAGGCTGTTCAGGAGAGGATTGAACGAAGAAATTAAGGATGAGCTGGCCAGAGTGGCACGACCAAGATCGTTCCAGGCACTAATGGATCTTGCCATGCAGATTGACTTCCGTACCCAGGAAAGGAAGTCAGAAAAAAAAGATCCAGGGGAACTCCTTCCAAGGTATCATTTGAGGGTACCCCCAGACCGGACATCAACCCAAGCCCATTCACGGAATCCGAGCCCATGCAGATTGGGGCCTTTCGTGGACCCATATCTCCACAAGAGAGAATGAGGAGAATTCATACGGGCTTGTGCATGTACTGTGCCTCAGATAAGCATTTGGTTAGGGAATGTCCTTTAGCACCCCCTCGGCGTTCGGGAAACGCCAGCTCCCGATCCTAGATCGAGCAGAGCTTCGGGAGAGAGATGTTTGCTCCACATCCATTCCATCCTTGAACTCTCCTGGACAAAACAATTTGGTGGTACTACAGGCCTTTTTATCACCATCCAAGAATACAAACTATTCCATTTTGGCCCTGGTAAACTGCAGAGCTATTGGAATATTCATCGATCATGAGTAGGTTGCTAAACATCAGATTCCCTACGAAACACGAAGCACCATGCAACCTGTGGAAGCTATCAACGGAAGACCCCTCACATCACCGCCCATAAGCCTACAGACCAAGGAGATCCAGCTTTCAATAAATCACCATCAGGAGCTGATCAGGTTTGACATTACTAAGTCAGCTCATTACCCCTTGGTATTGGGCATGCCCTGGCTACAGAAACACAACCCATATATCAACTGGTCTGTGGGTTCTCTATTCCTAGGCTCAGAGTTTTGCATGTGTCACTGTC
The DNA here is from genome assembly GCF_040938575.1 of Ambystoma mexicanum. NCBI lineage: Eukaryota > Metazoa > Chordata > Amphibia > Caudata > Ambystomatidae > Ambystoma > Ambystoma mexicanum. Next base: position 454,381,535 of record NC_090924.1, on the reverse strand, counting down.
TATCCCTAGAACCTCTATTAACACACCCAAAGGAACCAACAAAGCCACAACAGACACCACTAATGGTATCCAATGTCATGCAAGTTCCTGAGGCCTACCAAGCATATGCTGATGTGTTTTCGACTGCCATTGTCCAGGCTTTACCCCCATACAGACCTGAAGACTGCGCAATAGATATGGAACCCTCTGCAGTGATTCCCTTCGGCAGGATGTTCATTCTTTCCGAACCCGAGAATAAGGCCCTAAGAGAATACCTGGATACCAACCTTGAAAATGGTACCATACGACCTTCGAAATCTCCTGCTGGTGCTTCTCTATTCTTTGTTCCCAAGAAGGACACCAAAGAACACAGACCCTGCCTTCATTATCGCGGGCTAAATCAATGCACCCTCAAGGACCGGTACCCGTTACCCCTGATTTCAGATATCATGGAAGCCGTGAGAGGCGCAGTACTGTTCACCAAGTTGGATCTCAGGGGCGCCTATCATTTGATCCGTGTCAGGGAAGGGGACAAATGGAAAACCGCCTTCAGAACAACCTTTGGCCATTATGAGTATCTAGTCATGCCCTTCGGACTGGCTAACGCCCCGGCAATTTTCCAACGCTTTATGGACAGGGTGTTTTCTGACATGCTGTTTCTCTTTGTTATTGTATATCTGGATGACATACTGATCTTCTCCAAGGATCCTATACAATATGAAGAGCACGTGAAGGCAGTGTTGCAGAGACTCGGAGATCATAAACTCCTGGCCAAACCTGAAAAATGCTTGTTTCATGTAACCTCCGTTCATTACCTAGGGTTTATTCTTAGCCCAGAAGGAATTGGTATGGATCCTTCAAAGGTAAAATCCATATTGACCTGGCCTGCTCCTACTTCTGTGAAACTGTCATGATGCCCGCTCCCGGGGAGCCGGTTCAAGCCCGGCGTCCCCGAAAGCGGACATCCAGTCCCCAAGGAAGGACCCAGCAACCCCATATAGGGGCCCTTTGGACAGTGTCCTGGCGCCTATGGCGCCAGGCTCATAAAAGACATCAGTCCTGGCGCCATAGGCGCCAGGCTCATTATGGGAATGATTGGGTGCACTTACCTGATGCAGACCATGCTGCAGGATCCCGGCCTCCTTGAGGCCTGAAAGGAACTACTTTACCTGTGGGACTAATTTACCATCCGGGCGTGGTCGGGGAAGGATACATACCTGATTGGAGGAAGGATACATACCTGGAACTTCTTCCAAGGCTATTTAAACCCCACCCGAACAGCCACACGTGCTTCGCGTTGTTCTGCATCTAGCAGCTGGACGCTCACCGTGTCTGCTCCTGCATCCTGACTTCTGCCACGCCTGCCAGCATCCTGGATCACCTGCAAAGAAAGAGAAGAAGAGAACAGAAGAAGGAAGAGTCCTTACCTGCTAAATCCGCATCCCAGAGACATCTCTCCGACAATCCTGAAAAGGAAGACTTTAATTTAAAAGCTCATCGCGTCGATCGCTGCAGCGCCCCATTCCACTCACCTTTACAGGGCGCCTCCATGTTCAGCAGCGATCATTCGGATTTGCAGTCACGCCCCAAGCGCCTAGGGAGAAAAAGACCAGAACAAAAGGTGAGAGAGAGAAGGGAATAAGGAAAGCTAAATCTCCATGTTAAGACTTACCTCTTGATTCATTCCCTCTTCATTTCGGGTCCCCGCCGCATCCTGGTATTTCCGGACCCCGGCCTCTAAGGGAAAAAAGAGACATCAGCGTTAATGAGCGAATGAAAAGACATTACCAAAAAACGCTCATTAAAGACTTACCTGATTTCTACAAGGATTTCACCTCTCATCTCAGGTCGGTGCCTGTTCCCCGGCATTCCGTACCCCGGCCCCTATGGGGAAAAAGACACTAGCATTAGTAAATTAATGCATGGACACAAGGGGAACCTCTTATCAAAAAACTTACCTGGAAGCCAAGCAAGTTTGGTTCTCACCAATCTGAAAATCCAGTGAAGTAACTGGATACCAACGCGCCCCTGCATCAGAAGCAGGATGGAGAGCTCGTCCTTCCAGACCCTAAGGTGAGACGCTACGAGAAATCACAGAAGGGGTTTCAAGGAGGGTGAGAGGGGAAAGTGGGAGGCCGATTGCATCACCCCGCAGACAGTTAATCCCCTATTTTCGCCTACAGAAGGATACTTCTGCGAGCCAGACAAGCCAGATTTGGAGGGCCCGGTCCAGTCCGTCTTCCGAACCCTGCGCATCACCTTAGAAGAGGTCATAGCAGCGCGTACCAGGCCAGCGCCTCCGTGGGAGTCAGGTGAGCGTCACAGAAACAAGTTCAATCTTTCCTGGGACTTGCCAATTTCTACCGGAAATTCATATCTAATTTCTCTGAGATAGTACAACCGATTGTTGCTCTCCTGAAGAAAGACACTCCTTTCCTCTGGTCAACACCACAAGATATGGCGTTCCAGCGTTTAAAGGCAGAGTTTACACAAGCTCCTATCTTGGCTCAACCCGATACTAGCCGTCCCTTCCTGGTAGAAACGGACGCTTCAAATTACGCCATTGGCGCAGTCCTGAAACAAGAATTAGGAGATAAACTGGAACACCCAATTGCTTACCTCTCACGAACCCTGACTCCCAGTGAAACACATTATTCAGTCCTGGAAAAAGAATTGTTAGCCATTCGCCAAGCCTTCACTGAGTGGCGACATTTACTTCTGGGAGCTAAACATCCAGTTCAGGTCCGTACGGACCACCGGAACCTCCAGATTCTGCAGTCTTTGGAGTGTAGGAACAGTCGCCAGGCGCGTTGGGCATATTTCTTCACCTAGTACCAGTTTCATATCACTCATGTTCCAGGATCACAGAACCTAATTGCTGACACCTTATCTTGACGACCTGACTACGAGCCCACTGAAGACAAGGCATATCCTCAGATGTTTTCCCCCACGATCTTTGTGGGCCAGGCAGTCAACCTCCTTGAAGAAATCCAAGCCCAAACCCAATCCTCTGATCTGTAGAAGGACACATCCAAAAAAAAATCAATGGAATATAAAAGTCCGGGAAGGTTAATTGTTCAAGGGCAATGTATTGGTCATCCCTACAAAAAAACTACAACAGAGAATAATGAATCTCTGTCATGATACCCTACACTCGGGACATCGTGGTGTCACCAATACCCCCCGTCTGATAAAAAGGCAATTCTGGTGGCCTAGGATGAGACCCAACGTATGGCAGTACATTCAATCCTGTGTTGTCTGTAGCCAAAATAAACACGATAACAAGTAACCAGCGGGCCTTCTACTACAACCTACACTGCCAACAAGGCCATGGGAGATTATCGCTACGGACTTCATTGTAGAACTGCCACCTTCCCGTGGGTACACCACCATCATGGTTACCATAGACTTGTTCACTCATATCGCTCATTTTACGCCCCTGCGTAAATTACCATCCTCTTCTGAACTAGCAGTAATTTTCCTGGAACACATATTCCGTTTGCATGGACTCCCTTCCAAGATTATATCGGATTGCGGACCTCAATACATATCACAATTCTGGAAACATCTCTGTCAATGCTTAGGGATCCAACGTGCCCTTTCGTCAGGTTATCACCCTCAAACCAACGGAATCACAGAATGTGTCAATCAAACCCTGGAACAGTATCTTCGATGCTTCGCCACCAAGGTCCAGGATGACTGGTCACTCCTGATACCCGTGGCTGAATTCGCCTACAACAATTCTGACCATTCGGCATTTATGATCAGCCCCTTTTATTGCAGTCAAGGATTTCATCCATCGGTCCTGCCTTCTGTTCTTCCTCAATCTACACCAGTACCTACAGTTGACTCCTGGATCGAAACCCTTGTCAACATACATAAGGAAGCCAAGGAATTATTGGAGAAGGCCAGGAAACAGACCAAGAAATATGCAGATTCCAGAAGAAGACCTGGCCCCTCTTATGCAGTCGGTGATCAGATCTGGTTATCCTCAAAATTACTACCCCGACATCTATGGCCTAGTAAACTGACCCCTCGGTACTATGGTCCATTTTCCATTAAAGAAATTATAAATCCTGTTTCTTATCGGATCAAATTGCCAGAATCCTGGAAGAAGATACACCCAGTTTTTTGCACATCTTTACTGAAACCCTACTATCCATCCTCCCGAAAATCCTCCAGACCTCCTCCTATACTGGTCGATGACCAATTGGAATATGAGGTATCTCGGATTTGTGATTCCAGGTATAGAAGGGGCCAGCTTCAATACCTGGTTGAATGGAAAGGTTATCCTCCTAGCGAAAGAACCTGGGAGCCTGTCTCAAACATCAAGGCCTCACGGCTGCTCAGAAGGTTCCACCTCATCCACCCGGGCAAACCAGGAGGGAAGGGTCTTCAGAGGAGGCATGCTGTCATGAATCGCAGGGTGCGCCCCGTTTGGGCTTCATGGTCCCTGTCACAACGGGCTTGTACACATTAATACTTCAAATATGGCCGTCCAGCGTATTCCCTTCTCGCTCCATGCGCTGGACGTAACCCTTCTCTAGTTCTAGACCACGCCTTCCGTGGCTCCGCGCGTCTCAATGCTATTGTGAAGTAGCGACCAGACGTGTGCTCCGTAGCTCGCGGTTCTTCTCCTTTTCCACACCCGCTTTCCCTTCCTTGTACTCCCCCTTCATCTTACCTCCTGGATTCAAGTTCTAGCGAACTTGCATTGCCTCCTGGATTCCTGGATTCGGCCTCCTGGAAAACTGAACGCATTCTGGATTCGGCAGAGACACGGGCCGCCTTCTTCAAAACCCGCTCCATCCGTAAGAAGGCATCAACCAAGGACGCCGGTAAAGAACGGACTCAGGTGAGAAGGAGGGAACTCCTTGACAACCAATGCCTCACCTTTAATTTGCCTCTTTGCTAAACTAGTATAAACTTATCTTTAATAAAATATTAAGTACAATGTTCCCTAAACAGATGTCAATGCTGCAAACCAGAATTCTCAATAGCTTTATTAAACCTTGTTAAAATTTCTGAGGACCATGTTTTTTTTATTTTTGCCTCTGGTAACACAATCACTGCTGCCAAGGTTCTCTCTAGCTTGTCCCAAAAGACTAAACTTAGATAGCTGGGAATGATCACTCGGTGACCAGTTTACTATCTTAAACTGAACCAGGTGATTTTACAAATGTTCAGTTCTTACAATAAAATCAGTACTCAAGGCGGATTGTGGGCCGTCCCAAGTGTACAAACTCATTGTGATCATGTACTAGGAACAAAAAACATTCTTTAAAAAACTTCGACTAACGACTACCCCGTCTTGACCCTTCCGCTTCTGTGCGTCCCGCAGGGTTCCCACCCAGATGCAATGTGCCACATTTCCGGCACATTTGGAATTGAAATCGCTGGCAATGATAACCTCGCCCTTTGCCCCCTCTTGGCACCATGGTAAGAGAATTTCTGCCAATTTGTCCTGCATCTCGTGTTGGGGTACTTTTATGTAATTACAGTATATGTTGATCAACAGGAACCTTTTCGACCTGTCAATTTGAACTGCCAATAGTCATCGTTCCATATATTGGCATCATAGGCAAATATTGATTTAAATCACTATTAAAAGGCCACCCTTTGGCCTGTCATTGATGCCTTTTATCGCTTTTTCAAGAAATATGTGGTACCCGTCCCACGAAACCTCTTGCGTTAGGAAAGTTTCCTTCAATAAAACAAGATGATTTTCCCTCAAGTTGGCAGAAATCTCACATTTTCAATTAAATCATGAAACCCCCTAGTATTCCATGTGCAAATGTTAAAAACCTGGTCTCACTATGGCCTCTTTTGCTCTGGTTTTCACCAGGGCAGCAGGCAACCAGGCCCAATCATCCCCAATTGCTCTGTTTACCAATACGAGCAGTGATTATGACACCAACCTTGTTGCATTGGGCCATGTAGCCCATGAGATTTTTATTGGACACACTGCTCCTGTATTATCTTCAAATTATAGCACGTTTGAGTTCCTTGAAGAATAAAGATCAAATCCACGAAGTCTCAGGTCATCTGTTGCGGACAAAATCGTGTTGCGCAACAATTTTCATGGGACAGATACGGCCACGATGTCCAGCCTTATGTGGGTATGTTATTGTGCTCAGTTTCTTGATGCCCTGGAAGATTGTTTTCCTATTCAGGCAAACCTTGTCCTCCAAAGGAAACAAAGATGTGAACACAATTCGTGAATGTGCCTCTTCCAGGCATCTGTTTACATTCTCTTGCATTCGAATGGGATGACTTGGCTTATATTGATAATGAGTTTCGATCACATGGCCCTTACTAGGCTGAATTATCAATCCACCCAGGACCAAGCTTTGGGGCACAGAGCACCCTCCGTGGCGATCATCTCGCATATTAGCCAAGTGGGAAGTGGATGGTTAGATAAAAATGTCCCCCCAGTCAACAGAAGCAGAGTTCATATCCATAATAAAGGTCATTGCTGAGCTCTGACCACATATTACTCGGGTTTCCGGAGATAACCCCGGGATTCACATTCTGCCTTTCAGTCTGAGTGGTTTGGGTAACGTAAAGTGATCTGTAAGCTCTCCAAACTGCAACCCTGTTATAATAGACTTCTCTCTTTGCTGTGACGCGGTCACGCTCGATTGCATACTTGTTCCCTGATGAATCTGGGTAATTTCCTGATGGACCAAGTTCGGGTTGATAAACCTTTCCCTTGAAGAATTTGAGAGACAAATCCTAGTCTCAGGATTCAATTGGTTTGAGCACCTCGGGGCATTTGTACCAAATCTCTCTTTTTGCAAGGGCAGCACTACTTGAGTCTGTGTTGCCTGTGAGGTTTGTTGGACTAAATCCTGTTCCCTCTCCTCCTCCACCAGCGACATTTCAAGGTGGTCTTTTAAGGTGCCCAAAGTGGATTTCGACTATGCTTTACCCTTTATTTTAAATATTGGCGCAATTTCTCTTTGCTTCTTTTCCTCTTTTTGTAATTTTTTCCTTCAGGTTTTGTTTTCGGGTCTTCCAATACATCCAAAGTTCTGATGAATTTTCAAAGAGGCCTGCTGCTGTGCTTTCTTTCCCTGATGATGCATTAATTTCTTCGGTTGTCGACTAGAGCACCTACATTTTCTTTCCTAGTTTCCCCGTTAGTCTTCTGATTACATTGATCATTTATTGCTTCATATTCATTTGCACTTACCGTACGAGCACAGTTTTTACTCTGTACTTCAGCCCCTCCTTCATCTGTTTGTGCTTCTTCTCTCATGTAATTTATTGAGCCCAACCGTTCAAACTCTTCCATTAACTCAGATATAAGGATTGCCCACTACACTCATCACTAATCTCCAGACAGGAGTTGGAAGTAGATGGTTTCACAGGTGTCACTAATTGATTTATAGACCCAACTTTATATGATATCAATTGGCTGCTGGGAATCGGTGAAGTTAAGTTGATCGAAGAGGGTTCCATGTGTTAAAATCGCGGCAAAAATTGCTGTGGTTACAAAATATTGCAGCAAAAATGCTGTGGTTTTGCAGCCGCAATCCATGTAAAGGATTTGGGGACACCCCCGCAACCCATTATACCATTTAAGGGTAGCGGGGACACCCTGCAACCCCCGCTACCCTTAAATGGTATAACGGGGTTCACCTTTACCGAGTCGAACCACAGCATTTTTGCTGCAATTTTTTTGTATAGGTGACATTTTTGCTGCAATTTTATCACTGCATATCTCGAAGTGGGAGTCTATGAGGAGAGGGTGCCATCCTCCCCAAGTTCCAAAGCCACTCCTTGCCCCGGGGACAATGCTGGGTTCAACTTAAAAAGATGAGTGTTCGACAACTCCAGGCTTTACTTCAAATACGCTAATTGTAGCGTGTGAGCCTGAATTTTGTCATACACACCCTTGATATCTGATCATTTGAGTAAGTTGGGCAATGGCATTTCTCACACATTTTTTACATTTTCACATATGTTTTTCATGTCTGCCGTTAATAAGGACTTCGCCGAAACTACTTCTAGCATGTGTTTTAAATCCAACAGCTGAATGGTATGAAGCTTTACTTCATAACAAAGCTGCTGTGAGAAATCTGAGGGTATTCTCACTCCTAAACCCCTTGGATCCTCTTCTCAGGTGGCCAGGGAAATGCCATCGCTCTTGGATCCTGACCCTGTGGGTAGAGAAGCAAGGGAGGATCCTAAGAGATTGGGAGTGAGGTGCCCACAGGCGAGACATGGTATCCCCCTTTCCCTATTGATGACCAACCTAACCCTCTTCCGACCTTTATCGGCTACTGCAAGACCTCTCCCCTCATTTCCCCACATTTACCATTTATAAGTACTGGGACAAGGAGGAGGAGACTAAGAGTAATAAACACTACACCTCCATTTTACCAATCTGACACTGGAATGAAGAAGATGCCTGCAGAGTGTAGTGAGAATCAGGAAAGTCCCTTTAAAAAGGGTCAGGCAAACCTAGGTAAAGATCCATACTTGCAACCTGCTAAGTGGTTGCCAGTGTACAAAATGATGGTCAGAGAACAGAATAGGGAGAGCAACCGGAAACTGGTAGCAGTCTTTGAAAGTTAATACAACTAATAAATATTGAATACCGAACTAAACAGAAATATGAATTTAAGCGTAACAAATACATCTTAAATACCGAATTGAACAGAAAGGTGAAATTAGGCATAACAAATGTATCTTCAATGCCGAACTGAAGAAAAATATGAAATTGAACATAACGGGTGTACATTGAATCCTGAACTGAATGAACCTCGAAGTTAGACAGCGTCCTTTTGCCAAGGGGAACATGTGTTGCCTTAGACACAGCAACACTGCGGACCCTCTTTGCGAACGAAGCAAAAACAAAGTAAGTGTCTTACTGGGATGCACTGCGCGACAATTCTTGGCACATAAATTAATATCTACTTCCAAGTACTAAATCGTTGTTCTTTGTTTGGAAAGGACTCGAGAGTTTGAACAGACGATAACATGAGCCTCCATGACCACGTTGAACTTGCAGCCCGTTCCGTGAGCGCACAGCAAAGGTAAGCGCTCATGGCTATATCATATGTAGAATTAAGAGAGAATAGAAGCAAATAGTTAGGTGTGACTACTAAGCCAATAATGACTTAAAGCATGGTAAACTCACTTCTTTTCAGGGAACTACATATATATATATATATGTATGTACATACCTGCAAAATTAACCGGCACAACGTCTAACTTCAATATAACATGCTCACTGGAACCACGGGATAGAGGTGCAAGATAAGATTGAGTCGCAGGCATATAGGCTTTTGTTCAAAAAAGTGTCTATTGGAAAATTAAGGATTGATTATAAAGCAGAGCACACAGTACGTTGGCAGGTATGTGTTTGATGTAATGAAAAAGAAGATTGTAAAGCTTGAACAATGTGATGTGTTATATAATCGAATTTCTTGTAAATAGGGGTTAAGTTAACCCCATTCTGTTAATGTTTTTTGAGCCCACCCCGAGGAAGAACTTTGTCTGAAATGCATCGGCAAGGGCCTCTGCTAATTAATCATGAATAAAGACAATCTGCAAACAAAATTGAAATTTGAATGAAAATTGAGTGAATCATTTTGTCAATCTTCTTCGATTGACTTTATAAGAAGCATTATAAATTTGGATCATTCTAAGGGCTAACTTAAAAGTAGTATTTACTACAGACCAGGCGTCTTCAAGCTCAGTGGATATTCCACTGAGCAATTCCTACCTGAACCTTGAAGTTAGACATATTAAATAATGAATGCAATCAAACTTTATGGGAAAAGCAAATATCGAAGGACAGCCAAAGTGCCCATGTGAAAGCAACTGAAAGAGGGGCACAAGTGTGAAAGAGTGCCATTGAAAGATGGCGTTTGAACAAAACCCTCACAAAGTGAACTTTTATGAGTGAATACAGTACGGCAAGGCCAAAGACTGGGAAGAGGTGTGCGACATGTGATTGCAGAACCAAGAGGTTGATAAGGAGAAAAAAGAGAAAAAGCTGCACACAAAGCCAAGACGCAAACAAAGAGGAATTAAATAAAGGTGACTTGGTGCACTAAGGCAAGTGCTGAAGAACCTGTGTGGGCTGCAGAACCTAGGAATCCTGGTTGCACCACCTGTGATGGGTGTACCGTTTGGTCTGACAACTGCACCTATTCCAGTGAGCCGTGAATGAAGAAAAATCAAAGATTGCCCTCATTACGGCAAACTCACCGTACTGTTTGTGCCATGCAATATCCCAGTGATTCCGGGATGTTGCGGGTTGCGTCGGAGTGGTAAATTCCTATTCCCATATAGTACTTTGTGGGAATGGGATTACTGAAGCACCGGCACCGTTGATAACAGTGCCGGTGCTTCAGTGAAAAGTATGCTGATGGGGCGGCAATTTCAACTGCACGTAGGACCAATTGGTGGACAGGTCATATAGGAAATTCGACAAACCCACCCCGCTGCCAGAGCCTTGAAGACTCTACTGAGAGACATTCAATTAGAAGATACATGGAGGCTACACCACCCACATGATAGACACTACTCACATTACTCTGCCCCACAAAACTTGTATACACGGCTAGACTACGTGTTTGTCTCGCAAGAGATCACGGGGGAAATAGAACATTCAGAATATAAAGCGAGTGTCATGATGCCTACCCCCGGGGACCCAGACCAAGTCCAGCAACCCCGGAAGCAGGCATCAAGTTACCCCAAGCAAACCCAACAACCCCCGCCAGGGGCTATTTGGGTGCAGTCCTGTCACCTATGGCGCCAGGCTCATATGGCGAGTCAGTCCTGGTGCCATAGGCGCCAGGCTCATAGATTAAAACGTACCTGATGCAGACCATGCTGCAAACTTACCTGATGCAGACCATGCTGCAAGAGCTCCAAGCCAAACGAGGCTTGGAAGGGGCTATTTTACTTAGGGACTGATTTTTAACTCGGGTGGGGCTGGGGAGGAATACTTACCTGGGACTACTTTGGAGGCTATTTAAACCACGCCCGAAGAGCAGCACATGCTTCGCGTTATTCTGCATCCAGCAGTGTAACGCTCACCGTGCCTGCAAGTCTGCATCCAGTCTTCTGCCACGCCCGCCTCGAGTTTGGAGCTCCTAGAAAAAGGGAGAAAGAAGGAGAAAAGGTTAGAACAAAAGCAATACCTTTGATCCTTACCTGAATTCCCGATCCATCGCGCCTTCGAGCTGGAAGAAAGAAGTTATTTTATGCGCGTCGCCTCGCCTGCTGCAGCGCCGCGCTGAACTCACCGGCCTTTGCAGCATCTTCACATTTCACCGCATCTTCCTGCATGTTACCGCCGCACTCCAGCACCTAAGGAGAAGACAAGAACAGCAAGGTGAGCCAAGGGAATACACAGAGGAATACCCCCCATAGACTTACCTGATTTTACCACCAGGGGTACTATTTTTCTTCACGGGTCGGCGCAGCTTCCACTGCATCCTAGTCGAACCCCGGCCCCTAAGGGGAAACAAAAGGACAGCAAGGTGAAACAAGGGACTAACAAGGGGAACCCTCCTCACCACAAAAGACTTACCTAATTTTACCGCCGGAGGCATTATTCCCCAAGACTTCATACTTTCTCTCAGCGCCTGAATAAGGGAGAAAGCAACAGGTTACATATGGACATTATTTTATGGAACTGTGTTGGATAAAACAAATCCTTACCAGAACATTACCGGTTGCCACAAGGAACTCTTCAGTAGGGTCAAGCTGCAACCTGCAAGGAATCGGACAAGAGTGAAAGTCAGGCATTTGAACTCTTATGAACTACATACTTACGGCGTCTTGCCGGGAATATCGGAGTCAATATTGTCCTGGAATTCACCAATTCCTTCGAGCCAGTGAAGCAACTGGTTATCTACACGCCCCTGCGCTCAATGCAGGATGGAGAGCTCATCTTTTCAAATCATCAGGTGAGACTATAAGAGGGAACATCCAAGGTGATCAGTGGGGAGAACAGTGGGGTGGGGGTATTTACGCTCAACTCCACGGGTGGTTAATTCCCTTTCTCCACTTGCAGAAGAATATTCCTACGGGCCAAGCGAAGGAAGCTAGGTGGGCCAGTCCAGTACGTCATCTCGGCCCCACGCGTCTCATTGGTGGAGACCGCAGCAGTCCAGTCCAGACCGACGCCTCTGTGGGAGCCAGGTGAGCGTAACAGCGAGGGTCCTCTCGGACCATTCGCTGTTGGTCTCAACATGGCAATACGTGGCTCCGAGAACTAAGATCCCCACTTGGCGTCTTAGAGCAGAGGCATTGAAAGACATGGTGTTCAGAGAAGACCTCAGAGGTGAAATTATAGAATACTTTGGAAATAACACAGGGAGTGTAGAGTCGGCTGGAACCCAATGGGAAGCATTTAAGGTGGTGGTGAGAGGAGAAGCTATAGCTAAATCTAAAGGACTGCAGGGAGGCATACTACTGCAACTACAGAACACAGAGGAGAAACTAGAGACAATCCTAAGCAGAGGAGGTAACTCCCGGGAGGACGCTGAAAACATCACCCAGCTGTAACAGGAATGTATGGGACACTGGGAGAGATTATGTAATTTAAACTATAAGAAATACATAGAAAGGCAACACGCTGGGGGAGACAAGCCGGGGAGATTACTAGCATGGCTATTTAAAAGTGAGACCCCCAGACAAACTATCAGAGCGATACGGGGAGAAGGTGGACAAATATTAGATACCCAAGAGGGTGTGAATGAAGGGTTCCTCGAATTCTATAAACGATTGTATGGCAACGCAGGAGGTGAGGAAGAGAGTGAGATAGCAGAAACACTGGAGGATATTGGCTTACCAAAAATAAGCGCTGAAGAACGAGAAAACCTAGAAGCCCCAATCAGAGTGGAAGAGCTAGAGGCGGTGGTGGAGCAACTACCTACCAGTAAAACCCCGGGAGCGGATGGACTCCGTAGTGAATTCTACAAAATGTATAAGAAGGAAGTGCTCCCCCCACTCCTGGCAATGTTATATGAAGCATTTGAAATAGGGATATTGCCAGAATGCCTTAGAGAAGCGATCATCATTCCACTCCTCAAACCCAACAAGCCAAGCACGGACTGCGGGTCGTACAGACCGCTATCTATGCTGAACCAAGACAGCAAAATACTCACAGCTGTGTTGGCAAAAAGAATGAAGCAAGTCATTAGCAGACTAATACACCCTGATCAGACCGGATATGTTCCACACAGAAGCATATCCAACAACCTAAAACAGCTTCACCATGTAATAGAACAAACAGAAGGGGCATCAGGCGAGTTGGCTAATGTATCATTGGATGCAGTGAAGGCCTTTGACTCGGTCAAATGGCCTTGGCTGCTGGCAGCCCTAGGGGAATATGGGATAGGACCCGGATACCTGAAGTGGGTGAAATTACAGTACAGCTCACCATTAGCCAGAGTCAGAACAGGAACGATCATTTCGGAGAGGTGGCAACTCAGCAGGGGCACTAGACAGGGATGCCCTTGGTCCCCGATGTTGTACATTCTTGCATTAGAACCTCTAGTGATCTACCTGAAACAACAATATGAGTAAGTGGGGATCTGCACAAAAGAGGGACCGCACCTAATATCATTGTATGCAGATGATATGTTGTTATACTTGAGGTACCCAGAAGAAAATCTGCAATATATTCTAGAAGTGATGGAGCGATTCGCATTGCTCTCTGCGATTGCAGTCAACCCTAAAAAGTTGTGCATATTCCCCCTAGAAGGGTACATAGGGTTCCCGCGAGAAAAACTACCATTACTACCAATACCCTGGGAGACCAATACCTTTAGGTATCTGGGGATTGACATCTACCATACGGCAGAAGTAGAATACACATTAACACTGAAAAATCACTGACAAATGTCGAGAATAGCATGAAGTTTTGGACAAGACTCCCCCTGGCCATGATGGGGAGGGGGGCACTACTGAAGATGGATGTATTACCCAGGCTACTACACGTCTTTCGGAACATACCATACATAATATCTAGGCGCTTCTTCGTTAAACTTCAAAGCATATTCAGAGGCTTCCTATGGGCTAAAACTAGGAATAGTATATCCCTATGGAAACTACAGAACACATATGACAAAGGGGGTAATAATCTGCCTAACTTTGAGATCTATTATCTGGCCAGCCAGCTACGATACGTGACTGAGTGGTTAGCGGAAGACTCAACATCAGAATCCAGATTGTTGAGATCTGATTGTGCCCCGTTCTTCCTAAAAGAATGGGTATGCGTCCCTAAATGAGAGATAAAAGGGTGCTCGGGGATGCTGGAACTAGGATGGAAAATATGGCGTAAGGCTTGCTAGACCATAGAGAATCTGACCCCATGTTCCCACCAAGTGCCGCTAGTGGCACTAACCGGCGGAGACGCACAACTAAGGAAGATGATTCGCAGGCATTGGGAACTAGTGGGGATTGCAACGATGGGAGACATATGGCAAGAAGGAGAAATAAAGGAATTTAATGTGCTGTGGAAGAAACAGGTTTACACTTGGGGCAGTACATTACCTATACCAGACTGGTGGGAGAGTAAAGGAGACATGGTCGGAAATACTGCTAGACGAACAACCAGACATGGCCATCGAAACACTGTATGACATTGCAGGGGGGGCACGAGGTTTCCCGAATTTACGAATTACTGATCTCCAGGGTGGGAAGGGAAGTGACCCAGCTAAGGCAGGACTGGGAGGATGACGCAGGGGAACTGATGACGGATGGGCTATGGGAGCGGGTACAAGGGTATCATAAAAAAGTGTCTAGAAATGCGAGACTACAACAAATACAGCTATATATAACCCACAGAGCATACATGACCCCCCAGAGAATCTCCCGATTTAAAAGTGCGGAACGACAAACATGCCCCAAGTGCGATGAAGAAAACGCAGGGCTGATACACATGTTCTGGGCTTGCCCGGAAATTGGGAGGTTCTGGGTAGAAGTGTCCCATCGGTTGAATGAAAAAGGGATCTATTTAAACGTAGATTCAATATGGGCATGCATGGTGGGGGGAGTTTCCTAGACCGCGCCAATTAATACATGTCAGTAAACTCAGACTTGATTTATATACTTGAAACGCGCTGAATTGCCATGGGGTGGAAAGCATGTAATAGACCTAAGATAGAGGTCTGGTGGGACGATCTCCGTAAATGAACTGAAGCTGAAACAGTAGTATGGAGTGAGGCGGCCAATAGAGGGGGGGAGGAAGAAGCGGAAACTCTGAAGGCCTGGAAACATCTAGTGGCCACATTGTTGGGACCCACCCAAGGCGGCCCAAGCGATGATTCCTCTGAGAATACAGATGAGGAGATAACTCCAAAGGATAAAGAGCAGGAGGGCGAAGTGGGGTAGGCTTGAGTTGGAGGGTGGGATAAGGGTAAGCAGTAGACACTGAAGATTTGTCCATAATGATAAAATGCTATGACAAAGTACTGCTGGGGTTGTTTGTTTATTGTTGATTGTTTGTTGTAAAAACAAATAATATATATATATTTTTTAAATGTATCCTCGTAGATGCCTGAACTACCGGCAGGCCTGATCTGCTGGTAGTTCACTGCCCCTACCGGCAGACTCAGAGTATGGCGGTCCGGGAACAATGCCAGAGCCGGTTGTACTGGCAATTTTACCAGCATTTTTACCGGACCTGCCTACTCGTTACTCGTAATCAGGGCGATTGTGAAACAAGCCAAGGAGAAACATTGTGAGTGAACGGGTGAGGAAAACCAGAAGGTTGACCTGGAGTTGTGTTACACTTTTGAAAAGACTGAAACAAACTTGGCGGAGTTAAAGGTCTTGGAGAAGGGAAGATTGAGATTTAAGGAATTGCATATACTGTCTTGATAACGGAGCATCAAGACCCCTTTGTTTTTTAACTGTGTTGCTTGAAACTTGCGGAAGGGAACCTCGAGGATTGTTTGGAACTGTATCGCCTTGAACTTGAGAAAGGTAATCTTGAGACTTCTGTGGAACTTTCTTTCACTTGGGGAAGTAGAACTGAAAGAAAGCCGGGAGCTGGAAGAAGCACAGAACTTTAAGTTAAACACAATTTCTTTCGTTAATTACATCCCTGCACGTTGGTTAGCTTTATTTGTGAGGGCAAGAATAGATTTTGGACAAAAACAGACTTTTAAGTTGAACTCTTTGACTCAGACTTCCCATACTTTCGTTCAGGTAGGAAAATCCCACCTTGGCATAGGGCAAGTTAGGCCTTCTACCATCCTGACATTTGTTAAATAAATTGTTTGAACTTTATGTCTCTTGTCTGTATTTTACTTCATGATGCCTTTGCACTGCTCAAAAACCTTCAACAGTGAGTTTAAAACAAAGTTTAGCACTGTTTGAGATGCTGTACTCCTAGTATGTGCTGGGGACAAAAGAACTTGTTGTACAATAATGCACGGAGGACTGCAAGTTTGCTGATGGGACTTCTTTGTTCTGTTCTTGACATCAGCTTCTTTAATGCAACAATAACTCTACTATATAACTGGGCAACAGACCCCACAGCTTTGGTCTCTGTCACTTGAGTCTTTGGGCTCCAAAGATAAATGGTGGTCAGTTCCTAAAAGGAGCACACGGAAGCCGATGTTGCTCTGTGCCCTCTGCTCTAGCTCTCTCCGTGGCGCTCACGCGCGGGAACCGCTCTTCTGCTTTCCGCGAGATCTCGTGAGACCCGGAAGTCTTGCGATGTCTCTACAGAACTCCCATTGGGAGGTCTTGTAATTCGTCCTCTGGAGGAGACTCAAAAAGGGCTGGTGTAGCTGTTAGTGAATTAGACAAATCTTTGCTGCATTCTACCAACGGCGTGGGCACTCTCAAGTTTGAACAATTCATAACTTGCTCTTTTTCTGGCTCACCCCTCATTTAGCCATTTGTTCCCATGGAACCAGATTCTATATGTAACATGCCCTGTGGTTCATCACCTTCACTAGCCCTTCGGGTGCGTGAGAAGAAATCAGTTATTTTTTTCTACATTGTGGTCGCCGTTAATGTATAATCCAGTTGAGCATGTGCTATCGCAGGCGTCCCATTTGTTTGCAAACTCTGCCACTTTATCAGCGACATGACTATTAGGCTGTGAGCAAACATTTTGCTTCTAGAAATGCATGCAATATTTGTGGGGGAGTAGATTATCAAAAGGAATACCCAGACGATTTAAGTCTGTCGTAGATATTTGATCCTCCAAATGGCCTTTGAATGGGAAGGGGTGCCCCTGATAACCCCTACTCCTAAGATTGTACATGATAACTCTGTCAATCCGATACACAACAAGAGCATATGGGCAGTGTCAGTGGGCAGTACTTGGGGGGTGCCAGAGCCCTACTGGCGTAAGCCACTACATGTCTCGGGTGGGTGTCAACTCCGTTGGCCTGTGCAAGAATGGCACCCATCCTACTGGGCTTGCGTCGACTACTATTTCGGTGTGCCAGTCTGGATCGAAATAGGCTAGTTTTCTGGCTTCCGCTAGGGATTGCTTAATGGTGTCGAACGCTTCTTGGCATTCCGCTGTCCAGGGGAAAAGCATGTCCTTCTGGAGGAGCTTCCTGAGGGGTTCAGTGATTGTGGCATAGTGCGGTATATATCTTGCGCAGTAACCTGCCATGCCTAGGAATGATTGTACGTCAACTATTTGCCTCGGTTCTTGTAGGTTGAAGATTGTTGCAACCTTGTCAGGGTCTGGGGTCATTCCATCTGCAGTGAATATATGACCAAAACATTTTAACTTGGTTTTGCTGAATCGGCATTTGTCAACATTCAAAGTGAGGCCAGCCTCTTGGATGGCCTTGCATGTGGCACGGAGGGCGACATCATGTTCCTCCTTCGATTTTCCATACACAAGAATGTCATCACTGTAGTTTAGTGCCCCTCTGATGGGCCGAATGATCTGTCTGATGTCTTCATGAAAAATTTCTGCGGCTGATGATATGCCGAAATTGAGGCCCTTATATCGGAATAATCCATCTTGCGTGGCGAAGGTGGTAATACCTCTCGAGTCTGGATGGAGCACCATCTGGTGGTACCCTTGGTTCAGGTCTAGTTTCGAGAAAAGGGTGGAATTATTTATTTGGACAATCATGTCCTCGATTCTGGGGCCTGGGTGTCGTTCACGTTGAATCGCGGTGTTGGCTATGCGCATGTCCACACAGAGTCTGAGTCGTCCTCCTTCCTTTGGCACGATTACCAATGGAGAGACCCACAGGGTTGGGCCTGTCGCTGGTTCAATTATTCCATATTCCAGGAGTTGTCCGAGTTCGGCTGACACTGCGGCTTGGAGGTGGAAGCCAATTCTCCTTGGGTGTTGCGGGACAGGTCGGACCGTGGGATTAATGTGAAGTTTTACTGGTGGTCCTTTTAGTTTCCCTAGGCCTTTGCAGATGAGGGGGAATTCTTTCATGATGGTGTCTTTTGACATCATGTCTGCATCCGTGGGCCCTGATCGGACATTGGACACGCTCTCTCTTGTCTCTGGTGTTGCTTCTGTCGAGTGGATTTTGTCGCCTTCTTGCACGTGTATGTTTATGAGTCCTAGGCAGGAGGCAGTTCTGTAACTGAGGAGGCATCTCCCTTTGGTCGGACTGCGAATTACATGGATGCTTGTTGATGTGGAGTGGTTGCCGTGGATGAGGCGACGTCCAAACGAACCAATAGTTTGTAGGGGGGTGGCAGTGCCCCATTGATATATCTTGAATGGGATGGCGTTAGGGCTGGTTTGCTGGGAATCTGGTGGAACTCTTTTTCACCCATGTTGTTGATCGTGGCTCCTGAGTCAATCAGGAAACAGAATTGTTTTCCACCTATATCCACCGGCATCTTGGGTGCTTCACGTGCTTGTCCTTCGTCCATGATAAGGTTGACGTCATGCGGAGAGTGGTCGTATTGATCGCTTTCATATTCGAGACTTTGTTGGTCCACGTCGTAGTGCGTTAGAAATGCTGGGGGCCCATCGTATTCGTCTCTTATGTGGGATACCTGTTCGTATCCTTCACTTCCCTGGGTTTCATCGGATGGGTAGACATCTTCAACTACTCTGACGTATCTCCTCGGGCCTTGTTGATATGGTCGTGTTTGGTAGGCTTGTGCTTGTGGGTTCTTGGTGGGTATTTTGAACTGGGGGGCAACAGGTGGTGTTTGCGTCAGAAATGCTCTGCCCTCCCTGCAAACCAATTGAAAATGTCCTTCTCTGCCACAGTTGCCACATCTCTGGGACAGTGCAGGGCAAGTCCCTGCATGAGGGAAAGCCATCCCACAGCGGTAGCATTGGCGTTGGGTTCCTGGCGTCATTGTGTAGTTGGGATTGGGGCCTCTTTCCATTGTTCTGGTGGCGTTGGACTGCATTGCCGCTATTGTTTCGTTCTTGTCTTGCTTTGTGGAGGTGGTGCCCGTTATCTGTGTCACTTGTTTTTCAACCCTTTCTAAAATTCTTGCCATCTGGCTGACTTCTTCAATGGTGATGGGCTTTTTGAGAAGCTGTTTCTTTAGGGTCCTTCGATTACTCTCAGTCGTGTGGCCTCATCGAGTGAGAAAGCATGGAACTGGCAGTTCGCTCCTTTTATTCGTAGGCGGGTGATGAACTGGTCAACAGTTTCGTCGATCCTTTGCGTGCACTGTTTAAATATGTATCTTTCATAGTCTCTATTGGGCTCAATTACCAACCTTCTGTTCAGTGCCACGATTAGCGCTGAGAAGTCAGCTTGTTCAGCCGTTGGAATGGTTTTCAACAGGATTTTGATGTTGTTTCCTGCAAGGTTTAGAAACATGCTGCGTAGTCTTGGTGACTTTTCTTCTCCCGTGGCTTCTATGAAGGTGTTGAAATCCTCCAACCACTCAACCCACCTTGGGCCTTTGTCCGCTTGTGGCATCATGGAGAACGGGGGGGGGCATGAACCATGCCGTGGTTGCTGTGCTCCCCATAGGAGTTGGGGGAGCTGCAGCTTGCTGATCTTGGGGTGAGCTCATGTTGGTGGTGATGGGTGTGAGTCACCGTTGTGGCGGGTGAAATGGGCTGGAGCTGGCTGTCAGCGCGGGGTGTCACCCACCTTTCACAGGAGTCTGCCGGTGTCTGCCGGGCCTCGGATGTGACTGCTGGCAGGTTGCCGTGTATTCGGTGTGGGTGGATGGGCCTGGGATCAGGTTCTCTGCTGCTCACGGATGGGCCTGGGATCAGGCGTGCTGTGGCACATGTGGTTTGCAAGTGTACATGGAGGAGAAGGAAGACGGCCTCTGAATTGGCAGGCCACTAATGGCGCACGTGTTATTTTCCACGTGGCCGTGATTGTACCGGGAAGGAGGGTGGGCCTGGGATCAGGTCGCCGTGCGGAAAAGGAGGAGAAGGAGAGCGGGTGTGGGATCACACACGCTGGCGCCATCGGGCGGGCTGGGATCGGCTAGTAGGAGGTATGAGGAGGAGGCGGGCCTGGGATCAGGCACGGGTGTCTACGGGCTGAAGGTGCCTGTGGCACGCTTCCGAGCGGGATCGCTGACGGAAGATAAAGGAGGAGGAGGACACGGCTGTCTGGGAGAGCACCTCGTCGCCAGTTGTTAGGCCCGGAGTGGGCCTTTGCAATAAGGACAGACACGCCGAGATAATGCATACGTCTTTCTTTATTTGTTGCACATCCAAAAGTAATTAAACACTCCCTCCTGCTTACGTAACCCTGTCACGTATCCCAACCCACGTGACGCGATCTGAGTCTCTTAAAGAGACACGATCAGTGTAACAGTACTCACCCACCAATGTAGTAATCCTCATTGTTTTCTGCGGTTTTGAACACCCGTGTCCACAGCAAGGGGTTTCACACAGTCTCTCTCACCCGGAACTGCCAACACCGGCTGATGCATAAAGCAGCCGGACCACATAGGGTCCTCCAGCTTTTGCTGTGACATGAAAATCCATGGCCTGATATGGTCAGGATAACAAAATAAAAGTTCCTTTCCTATGGCACTTAGGGTGATGGTAGTTCACCCCTGGGTCTCCCTCTTCCGGGTGCCGACCCCTCTCGAATCTCAGCCTCCCTCCATCGGGTTCGCTCTGGCTTATTCACATAACTATGTCTGTTACCGGTGGGGTTTAGCTTTTCACGCCTGAGTCCCCCTCTTCCGGGCTCAGACCACTCTCGAATCTTTGCTTTTCACATAAAAAACGTTCTCCTGTTGCACTCACAGGTCTTACTGACAACCCTCCGTCAGGTTCACTCTTGTCCTCACAATGTTCTTTAGGGCATCATGCTTTGCCCCTCAGCATCCCTCTGTCGGGTTCACTCTTGCCAACCACACAGAGTTCTCTCTCCGTTCTCACTAAGCAGGATATATTTCCCTTAGCTTTCCCAATTCGACTGTACAGAAGATTTCGCTAGACCCCCTGTATGACCAATTGACCTTCTGGGTGTGGCTCTCCCACGGCCTTCTCGTATGGGTAGTCTGAACACATATAGGATTCACCACAGTCTCTCGAGTGAGCACCCACGTAGTGCCGGACCCTTCTGCAGCTGGTTTTCCCTTAACGTTAACAGTTCTTTGAACTTCCCTTCTTCAGCCACTTTGCTGTGACTTTCATTCAACACAGTTTGGTTTCTTATTGGCTGTCCTCTCCACTCACCGGCTGTGATGAACTGCGTGGCTTCTCTTGTATCTGGAGTCAAGGACAGTACCACGGTTGCAGGCGTCTCTCTCTGTCCTGCTTATCAGCATAGGCATGCTCAGTGTACCATTGGTATCTGCAACACACGTTGGGTATTGTTCGCGGTCTTACGATTCCTTTCAGGGAGGTTTTGCGAGTCTGGTTCAGAAAGGGCAAGGTTGCTTCTCTCCTTGTCGTCCGTTCGGTTCTCGACGCTTTTCTCGTCCTCTTGAATTGCCGTACCGGGATAGCTGTCTCATCGTGCGGTCTGCTTTGCACGTAGTGTGCTCTCATGCTCCACCTTTTATCCCTCTGGGGAAGGGAAAGGGCTGACAGGTACGAGTGATTCTGGCCGACTGCCTGACTTTGCCCTTGTGTTGGAACATGTTAGGTAAACGGCTCTGGTGTTAGTCCGTTGTCTTTCGTGGTGTGTGAAAGTGTTCTTGCTGGAAAAGGGGGGGGGGGCGCAGTGTTTCTGAATGTCCTATGTGGTGGGAGAGGGAAAAAGGTGTTGAAAGAAGGGGGATACAGCGTCTCACCCGTCAGTGTAGCTCTTCCACTCCTCAAGGACCCCCCCATCCAGGTGATCCTCCCTCATTGGTCCATCCCCAGGAACTGGATCCAATAGCGATGGCTGTGTCCTGGCCACCTGGATGACAGATCCCCAGGGACTAGTCAGGGAGACACCTTTGGGTTTCTCACACTGCCCACCACCCCAGCGCAGCAGCACACCTTGGAGGCACAGTTCCATGCCGTGGCACAAATGCCAAATGTCATTGCAGCCTTGGACTGTACCCATGGCCCACAAAGTGGTGTACCACAACAGGAAGCACTACCACTCACTGAACGTGCAGGTGATCTGCGATCCCAACCTGTACATCACCCACTGTTGTGCCTGGTACACTGGTTCCATCCACAACGCCATGGTCCTACAGAACAGTACACTGCCTGGATACATGGGGAGTCATAGAGTACGATGGACGTGGATAGTGGGTGAGTAAAAGTGTCAGCTACAGGCACTGCAATGCATCTGACCACATGGGGGGAGGGGTGCATGTGCACAACTGCACATTGCATGCCATGACAAGTCAATGTACAAGCCTGAACTGCCCACCTCATGCACCAATGTCACAGTACAGCCCACAGAACATGTCGGATATACCTGAATGGATACGCTGATGCAAACAAACAGTAGTGACTAACAACACATTCATTAAATACAGATACCACAATGCAACCTGTTCGATCCATAATCAATGTCACACAAAGTGTCACAGTACATTCCACAACGATAAGCTGCGAAAAACCGAGTAAATATGTTCTTCCATACATAAGACGTTTTATGAACCCTGTCTGGAGAGCTGAGTTGCTGCTTTTTCATCTCAATATCATCAAAACAAGCGAAACGCAGCAGAAATTGTTAAAATTAGACCCCTCTGCAGGGGAATGTACATTGTGTGGTGAAGGGTTGGTAAAAGATCTGAGACACTTGGTTATTTCATATTCTTTTATTGTTTGCATCAACGAAAAGCCTTTCTCACCTTTCGTTCATGATCCAGTTTGGCTCTCCAGACAGGACTTTTGATATAGGATCTCATCTGACAAGGAGATTCCTCTGTCTATTGCTTTGCTTAAATACTTAAATGAATTGAATTTCATACAAATCCCACTGTAACTACACATATTGTACTGAATTAGTAATATTAATAATCTATCCGTTGCATTTTATATTGTCTTATTGTAATAGTGATTTAGTTGATATGCTTTGTCTTTTTTATGTCTTTCTCTTAGTTGACAACTGTGTCTTGTTAATAGAAATAGCATTATGAAATGTATGTTGGATTAATGATTTTTCTTTAATTGTCATTTAAATCGGATGAAGAATGTGTAAAAAGTCCTTTTATGTGACTATATTCACAATAAAAAAAAGTTATTGTGCTGCCCCCATAGCTTCTGCAATTTTATATCCCCATCTAAAATTTATTTGAGTGTATGCTATGGTGATTTCAGGTGGTCCTTTTATGTTTGAAAATAGAATAATATCAAATAATTCATACCCCTTAGATTATATTAAAAGACACAGAGGCGTGAGTATTAAGCAATTATCTTCTTTATCTACTCATCCAACAGCAAAGAAACAACTTTTAAGAAAACTCTTTCAAATATTATATAGCGTTGCGCTATGATATGAAACATAGCCTTTTATGGATCTGGGGCTCATGACACCTGCAACAGCCATCACAGCAAGACTTAGCACATGGAAGTCATGCAAGTAGCTTTTTTTCTCATCCTTAGCACTTGGAAACCACTGTAGCACCTCAAATGTAAACACAGATCAGGAAAGTGATGCAGCACCTCATCCAGGAGCAAGACAGAGGTGCATCCAGAATGCGCATGTCAGCCAGTGTTGCCTTCCCACATCACGTTAGCCACAGGGATCCGGTGGAAAAGTAAAACAGGCAGAGTGGGTTGGTGGTTGATACTCACTCTTTCTTTTAATAGACTCTAAACCCCCCACTCATGATATTGAGGGGATTAGCCATTCTATGTCAAGACAGGTGGCTTCCTCTTATGCAATCTTAAAGCATAGGCATGTGACCCTATAAGCCGGCACTGACAAGTGTTTATCATCCGTATAGAGGAAATACCTTAAAGTTGTGATTACCCACCCACTGGAAGGGAGGGACAACGGAGGAGGCCACATCTTTATTTCTTTATTTTCTTTATATTTGTAAAGCGCCTGGCAGCCCAGTGGCATTGCGGCGCTGTTTCAAGAATGTGACTTAGTTACATGGGTCGGTGTAGGAACATAGGATGGTAGGATCTACATTGTTACAGGCAGTGCTACACAGCTTTATGAATTACACATTATAACCAGCGTGGTTAACACTGGTTAAGATCTTGCATGTTGGCGTGATGAGCAAACGGCTAAACGAACAGCAGTGTTTTTAATGTTTTTCTGAAGAACTTGTGGGATTCAATGCCTCTAATGGAGGGAGGAAGCAGATTCCAGTTAGTTGCCGCTAGAACTGGGAAGCTGGAGCCACCAGCTCTAATCCTGAGGCTTTTGGGAATGGCGAGACGGTTGGTTTGGTGAGATCTCGCAGGTCTGTTTGACGTGGGCGCAGAGAATCTTTGCGACAGGTAGCGAGGTGCTGTGTCATGGCGACACTTGTGGGTCAATGCAAGGAACTTGAAACGGATGCGTTCTTTAACGGGCAGCCAGTGGACAGATTTTCTGGTGGTCGAGATGTGGTCTCTTTTGGAGATCCCTGTGGCAGCTCTGAGGGCATTGTTCTGCACAGTTTGAAGCTTTTTGATGTTCTTTGCTGAGCTGCCTAGTAGGAGTGCGTTGCAATAGTCTAGGCGGGATCCTATGATTGTTCGAGCAATGGTGCGAGTGTTCTGTTGCGTTAGGAATGGCCTGGCAGCAGTTATGAGTTTTGAGTGGTAGGCTGCGGCAGATGAAATAGCATTCACCTGTCTTGTCATGATGAGGTTCGAGTCCAGATAAACTCCTAGTGTTTTGACTGACTGGGATACGGGAATACGAAAACCATCTATGAGGAAGGAGTCGTATTGGGGACCCATTGTTTTGATTGTGGCTGGAAAGCCAATGATAAGAAGTTCGGTCTTTTCGCTGTTGAGGCAGAGCCATTTTTTGGCCATCCAAGTCTGGATGGTGGAATAAATGGAATTGAGGGGTTTTTGGTCTGCTTCGTAGTCCCCTGACAGGGAATTGAGGACCTGCGTATCATCGGCATAGTTCGTGTATGAAATGCCCATCAGATCGAGGTATTTGAATAGGGATCTCGTGAAGAGGTTGTACAGAGTGGGTGAGATGCAGGACCCTTGAGGAACCCCGCACTTGATTAGATGTGGGTGTGTGCAGGCTTGGTCTGAGAAGACCTTCATTGCTCTCCCACTAAGAAAGGATGCAATCCATGCAGTGGCATTAGGAGAGAAGTTGCCGGCCGATGAGAGGCTGGAATTTCAGTGTGGGGGTTCTGGTGAAGATTGGAGAGTTGTAGTGTTAGGGCTTTTTGGTGGCTGATGATTTTGTCTTGGAGGGTGTACAGTTTGTTGAGCATGGCTTCTTGAATGACATTGCACCATTCTTTGTCTTTGATTATGGGTTTGGCCGGCGAAGTGGGTGTCTCGAGTTCTCTAAAGATGGCGAAGATTTCTTTGGATCCAGATTTTGCGTTGGCTATCTGATGTTTTCAACCCCCCAAACCCCAATGTTTCAGCATATTTATGTATAATGTTTTCTTTATTTAATTATTGGCTCAGACAAGTGTGGCATGCCAATCTCATATCCCCATTGATACAATCACACCTCATAATTCTGAGCAAGTAAATGGATAGTGAGGTAGTCGGAAATGGACATTCATTTAAAAGAACAAAGTAATTTCAACCACCTTGATCACCAGCTTGATACACATTCACTCTTAATTCATATAAATTATATTGATATGATATGGCATTTGTAACGTGCCTGTACACAAGTGTTTCTAGGCGCGACAAGACAAGGAAGGGAGGGAGGGAGGACAAATCAACCATATTACTAGGCCTTGTGTCATTCAGATCGTGCAGGGGGATGGAAGGGGAGAAGTGCCGGGGGGTGGGGGGAGTGCAGGTAACTCATATGTGCTGCCAGTAGGTGGCTCATAAGTGCAGAGAATCAGGGAACTGTAGGGTTGCAGATACAGACCCATAAGTGCTTGGGCGGCCCAGAGGCAGTGCAAGGGCAATTGGACATGCAGAAGCCTGGACCAGAAGTTCAGTGGGTGGCCAGGTGACCAGTGTGTGGAGCAGTTAGGGACATCAGCAAGGGAGAGGGAGAGGGAGAGAGAAAGCAGAAGTGAAAAGGAAGGTCTTAAGTTGCTTCTGGAATCAGAAGTAGTCCTGCTCAACTATGAGAGAGAGGCAGGGAAGCTGTTCCAGCAGGAGGCCCCAGCACAGTAAAGAGATCTACCCCCCACTCTCTGCCTCGAGAAGCATCGGACGCTCAGATAGTTGGAAGTGGATGAGCGGAGGGCTCGAGAAGGAAGATGCGTAGGAAGAGAAAGTTGTAAGTAGTGTGGTCCCCGGCCCCAGAAAGCCTTGTGGACAATGCAAAGGGTCTTGAGCTTGATCCTCGCAGCCACAAGGAGCAAGTGGAACCATTCTAGCCATTGATGTGGTGTCACAATCTGACATGCTTGGTCCTTGTGGTCATCAAGGATACGTTTTTTTCTTCCAACATGGTGCCTCGCATGCTTGTGTGGAACCGCATTCCGCGGTCTAGTTTTTGGTTTGCCCCTGAATGCCAGTTCCAGTTTCCAGATCTTGGGGATAATAGACGCCACATTCAACAGCTCCCCACGTCTCAATGTTACATTGTTGTCCTTTGACACTCTCTCTCTTTGTTTCCTGGTTTCCTCCTTGCTCCTACCTTGACACCTTCCTGCTGGCCCTCCTTGTTGCTCCTTCCTTTCTGGTTGCTTTCCCGGTCCCCTGGATCTGCGACTCCTACTTGAAATTCCTCTCTGCTCCAGTCCGTTTCCATTTCTTGTCTGGCTGCCGGACACTGTTCCTTGGACTACATTGTGCTTCAAGCACAGGCTTTTTCCTTACCCCTTTGGGTAAGGCTTTTTCTCCTGTGTCTCTATTGGCTTGTCACACTGGCAGCACCCGGCCTGGGTAAACACCAGACAGGCAGTGTGGCATCCGAAGAGTCTCACCCATATATCTCTGACTCGCATACTAAGCACAAGAATCGCAAGGAAGACACAGATTGAACATGCTAAAGACGACTCAGTTGAGTGTTTCTACTTGACACTTTGAGACGCCAGACGACATCTACATTGGAAAACATGGACTCAGTCCAGGATATGTTGGGGGTTATGCAGGAGCTGAATTTGGAAATGCAAACACTGAAAGCTGAGAAGGCTGCACTCCGGCAGATGGTGGTGGGTAGAGATGTGTTAACTCAAGAAGGTTCAGCATTGGGAACTGTGCTAGAAAAGTACGATATCTCTTCAAACGAATTGCGGGCATTTTTTGGTTTCCTGTTTAGTACACTTCACCTTTAAGGCACACCTGTATGCTTCAGATAGATCAAAGGGAGGTTTTATGGTTTCCCACTTGACAGGTAATGCCCTCTCTTGGGCAACTCTTTTGGTGTCTTCCGCAGACCTCCAAATGGATGACTCTGCAGCCTTTCTTGGTGTCCGGTCAAATGTTCGAATGCAAAGGGTCGAATGACCTTTTGATCGAAAGTAAAATGACCGAAAAAAAGGATCGAATTTTTTAAATTTATTTATTTATATATTTTTTTTGTTTAGCATATATAAAAAACTTTTTTATAAAAAGAAAACGGACGGTTGGGGGGAATACCCCATAAAAAAATTAAAAATGTTTAAAAAAATTCGACCCTTTTTTTCGGTCATTTTACTGTTGCAAAAAAAGGCATTCGTTCGAGCCTTTTGTTTTCAAACTTTTAACCTAGAACTGCCTTTCTTGCCTCATTCAAGGCAATGTTTGATCGACCCGATGTGGTTTATTCCACTCAGGAAAAGTTGTTGGATTTTCAGCAAGTAACACAAGACATGCTCACCTCTGTCCCCAAAACGCCTGTTTTAGGCTGTTCCAGCATCGATTTAACAAGGAGGTAAAGGATGGTGCTGGCGAGAGTTGCGAGGCTTTCAAGCACTATTTGATCTTGCTCTTCAAATTGACTTTCGTTTGCAAGAAAGAAAGTCGGAAAGACGAAAACATTGAATGCATTGAATGCCTGTTTATAGATCCTCACTCCCTGTTTCCAGCTCTTCAGGTTAAAATCCAGCCATTTCTTCCGAGCAAGAGTCCATGCAATTGGGTACTCTACAGGGTCCCTTGACTCGACAAGAAAGAACGGCGCAGGATTGATCAAGGACTTTGCCTATATTGTGCATCTCCCAATCATTTAGTGCGTAATTGTCCCATTTTTCCCTCTAGGAAGGCGAAAACCACCAGCTCCTGTTCCTAAGTGGAACCAGGATACGGGAGCCAGAGAAAGGCTCCATGTCTTAATTTTCCTTAGAAAACCCCCCCACGTCTCTTTAGTTGTCCTTCGGGTTACAATGATACTCCTGGAGAAGGACCCCAATCTAGTACTAGTCCTGGTTGAATGTGAGGCAATAGGTCCCTTTCTAGAGGACTACTTTGCTGAACTGAACAAGGTACCTCAAGAGACCAAAAATCGATATCAAACCGTGGAAAAGATCGACGGTAGGCCACTCTCATCAGGCCTTGTCACTGAACCCTCTGCACCTGTGAAGATCACGATTAACAACATAGCAAAATGTTGCAGTTTGACATCATCACGGCCGCGCTTTATCCTGTTGTGTTAGGTATGCCTTGGCTTCAGAGACACAACCCTTTCATTAATTAGATTGCTGGTACGCTTTTTTTAAGCTCTGAATATTGTCTCTCATTGTTGTCTTCAGAGTTCTTCCAAACCAGTTGTCAAAGGCGTTTGACACTCCAAGCAGCTCTGCTGTTTCTCTCCGTCATATGAAATAATGATCTTTCTCATATCAAACAAGTGCCCTCTGACACTTTGCTGACGTGTTTTTCGATTCTTTGGAAAAGACTGTACCTCCACATCGCACAGAGGATTGCGCGATAGCGACTCTTCCAGATTCTAAGATACCCTTTGGCAGAATGTTTATCCTATCAGCACCTGAGAAACTTGCCTTAAAGGAATACCTGGAAATCAATCTAAGGAATGGGCTGATAAAACCATCTAAGTATCCTGCGGGTGCTTCCCTTTTTTATTGTTCCCAGCCAGATACCACTAAGCCCTTCATTGTGGAGATCGATGCCTCTGAAGCTGCTATCGGGGCAGTGCTCAAACAGGTTCAAGGAAACACAGTGAAACATCCTGTGGCTTATCTGTCAAGAACACCAGAGAGTGAACAACATTATTCCGTATTGGAAAAATTATTATTGGCTATTCCTGTGTTCCTTGATTAGAGTCATCTTTTGCTGGGAACCTATCATCCTGTCCAAGTCAGGACGGACTATAGAAACCTGCAGGTATTACAGTCCTTAGAGTGTTGCAATAGTAGACTGGCTCGCTGGGAATATTTCTTTGCTCAATATCACTTCAACTTAACTTATCTTCCAGGTACGCAGAACAGCCTTGCAGATGCCTTAATTAGTCGACCTGATTATGTGGCTTCTACACCAGTCACATTTCCGACTATTCTACAGGAAAGGGTTTTCCTTGATCACGTCAATCAATTCCTGGAATTGGTACATCAGGACACTGTTCATTCTCCAGGGTGGCAAGAGATAAACCGACTCAATTCGTGGGGCCTGCAGAAGAAAAATCTTTTCAAAGACAAATGCCTGCACCTACCATCTAGTTCTGTCAGGAAACTCATTCTGCAAATGTTATGACACCCCTTCAGCAGGTCATCAAGGAATTCCTGCCACTTTACAAAATCTCCAGAGACATTTCTGGTAGCCAAAGGTCAGACACTCAGTTACAGTACATGTTCCTTCGTGTTTGGTTTGTGCTAAAAAAAAGTCTATTAAAGATAAACCAGTGGGACTACTGCTTCAGCCACCTTTGCCTACAAGACCACGGCAAACGATTGCTACTGATCTAATTGTTGATTTACCTCCCTACAAGAGTTGTACCACTATAATGGTAACCATCGATTACTTTTCACAAATGACTCATGTCGTCCTTTATCCAAATTGCCCTCTGCAGTTGAAATGGCAGCTGTTTTTTTACAGATATCTTTCATTTGCATGGACTGCCTTCTATCATCTCGATCGAGGTAGCCAATATATTTGAAGGTATTAGTCCCAGTTTTATAAACTCCTTCATATCAAGAGATCAATGTCTTCAGGTTACCATCCGCAGGGCAATGGGATCACGGGACGTGTTAACCAAACGCTGAAGCAATACCTTCAGTGTTTCTCTACTCAAGCGGATGAGGACAGGATTTCACTACTTCCAGTTGCGGAATTAGCCTATAATAACAACCCATTCCTCCTTGAAGATCAGTCCGTTCTTCTGCATCTATAGATACCATCCTACGATCTTTCCTTCAGTCTCTTCTGAGGACTTGATAAACTCAATAATGTTCAAAGTAAAAGTAGTTTGGCACTGGAGCTCCTCTAGCTCCCTTCCCCAAGTTCAAGACACTCAGGTTCACATGGTTCTGCGGGCTTCTCAGGATTCACTTGTCAAATGTTCACAGCACCTTATTTCACACAAGTTCTGTGGGCCTCTTCAGGTTCCATTCTGCAAACTCCAAGCCCTATTACGTGGACTCTTTCACTGGGTCTCTCGGGATTCCCTTGCCTAAGTTCAGATCCCTCTTAGGTTTAAAGTTATTTTTCCAAATATCGCCCCTGGTCTTCGTCAGAAGTCAGACTGCAAGGTCCACCATTACAGGTTGCGCAACCGGGTGTCCAGGGCTTTTAATGTGCTCTCCTCATGCAATTCCATTTCACAAAATATCTGTTCTTTATATATTTCTTTCTTTCTGTTTAGGAATTATCATCTTTATCTTTAAACACAATTGCCTATTTTACTTTTATTAGCCATTTCCCTCTATCTGACTTTGGTGGGGGTTTGCTCACACTTTGTCTCACGCATAGCTCCCCTTCTGCTGTTTCACACTAATAACAGCCATTCTCAATTCCTTTCATTCGTCTCAACTAGTAATATGAATACTATTCAATTGTCCTTCAATATCGGAGACTTTCGAAGACCGTTTTTTTTTTAAACGCATCCACCCTTATACAAGGTTTTACTATCACATTGTCTGCATCACATTGGTTGGCTTTGCTTTCACTCAGAACTTAACATGCTGATTGCACACGTTTGCAATGAAATTCAGTGAATTCACTTGCGTATGATATGATTTGATTGGTTATTTATAACGCGCTTAATACCGAGAGGTTTCTATGCGCGGACCCGGGGATCGAACCTGTGTTGCTTCGTGTCATCTTGCTTCCAAGGCGAGCACGTCACCGCTGAGCTATCCTCCCGAGACTGGGATTCTTCTTTGGATTGAAACTCACCGGTCATGCTGTTGCTTCGGTTAGCTTCTGCTTCTCACGGCTGAGGTAAGGGTTTCACCACCTGCCCCTCAGACATTCCTGAGCTCGTGCTTCGCGTGCTTCTCTACCCATGCAACAAGCAACTTCTTATGCTCACAAAAGGAATAACAGCACCTTTGGTCTCCCTTCTCTGGACTCTGGCTCCCTGGAGACACAGTTCCCTCGCCATTGTAAATACCCAAAACATTATTAATTAATATGTTCATGCTGTCATACTTTAAATTTTGTTGGCTAGTGTATGCATCCCACTCTTTGTTGAGCCTTACGTTTTTCATCACTTTACACTTAGAGAGAAGTCATCCTCAGTGGAGCATTCAGTGGGCATGCGTGGGTGACCTGAATTTCGCACCAACCTGCTTATGAGTGCCATAAATGTTCTTGCCTACTTTTGCTATTTATTTTCTGTTAATATATCTTTCATTTTATAGAATAAAATATCCAGCGTAAAACTGATTGCTTCTCTACTACTTTGCTGCATTGTGTTAACATTGATCAAATCAGCTTAACTTCTCTGGCTACAAATGGCCTTCAAGTATACAGAATGTAAGCCAATAAAGCAAATGGGGGCTTGCTCATCTACACTTGCTCACAGGAGTGAACAGTAGGAACTATCTTGCTGTGCCTTGCAACTTGAGCCCGGAGAACTCATTGGTAGTGCTAAAGAAGCTATAATTCATAAGCTATACAGTATATATTTTTTGAATTTGTTATATTACACTCAACATTTTTGACTGGGCTGTATGTCTAGGCAAACAGCCTGGCACTCTTGGGCCCCTATTGCGCTCTCTCCCAATTGGCTAAAAGTCACCAAAGGGCTATAAACCCAATCAGAGAGTTTGACTAGCCAACTATGATTCCATGAAGGCCACTTGCCCCAGGAACTAATACAGTTGTGTCCTGCTGGGAGCAGTTAATGATTGTAAGGTAAGGGAGGAGTGTTTCAGTCGCAAAGGGTCCGTAGCATGGAGGCAGTCAGGCACAAACAATGTGGCCTTGAGGGATGCAAGGCTGGCAGTGAGTGTCTTGATAATTGACCAGATAGCTGTGGTTTTGTGAGATGGTATGTGTATTGTGCCGTCAGTTGTAGCGTTAGTTTCAGCATGAGTGCAATTCTTTCAGGGAGGGGAGGCGGGGCAGCACTTCTTGTCAAGGGTGACACTTGCAATGGAGGGAAGCAGCACTTCTCACCAGGTGTGTGAAGGCGCTGGGGTACCATCCAGTGCCCAGGAGGTGTTTGAGCATGAGTGCAGAGAACACACAACCGGCCAGCCGCAAGAATGTGTATGCAATATGTAACCCCGTACCTTGCTTCAGGTACTCCGAGTGCTTTAAGTGGGGTAAGAAATTGTGGGTGGGGGGCTCATTTGGGGGCATGGCTTGCATGATGGCCGTGGTGTAAAAGGGCTAGTTCCCATTAGACAAAAGGACATTTCTGCCTCTCCAGGTCAGAGGGCCGTTTCTCGAATGGGAAATAGCTGCTTCAGTGTGAGTAGGCTAGTTCCCATTCGACGAGGGGACCTCTTGCTCTCCTGTTTTGTCCTCAACTTGTCCCAAATGTACTCTTTCTGATAATGTTCAAAACAGCACTTTATAGCCAACCGTCACAGTGCTATATCATGCCACCTCAATGGTCTCACAATATTTCTGCTGTCTGATGGCAAATTGATAGCAAGCCAAAATGTTATTCACCTTCTCCTCGTAATACTTATCCATTTTGGCTATGCATATATCAAACTAAGTTAGTTGCCCATCTCCATGCATTCAGGTAGTTTTAAGAAATTGTTGTCCAGCACGACCTAAACAATGAAACAGTGCCTCTTTCTTTTTACTCAAATAATTATGACCATATACTGCTAACATATCCTTCTGTAATCTTTCTTTCCATTTAATAACCTAGGAATAACCCAGTGCCTGGTACATTTGCCATAATCGTTGAATTTGTTTCTGTTGCTTCCCTATTTTCGTGCCCATGGTATTTGTCACCTTGTTCACAGGGACAAATGTCTGTAATCTCCCTTTTAAGGTGCAATGAAATAAATCCTCTGAGAGTCACAGCCAATTGTGCTACGGCATTTTCCCTTCTTTATGTGTGCAAGTGTTTCTTTTGGTCGGTAAACTGCATGTGGTACAGGCACAGCACGGTGCGCAGTGAAGGCCTTCCGCTTGTTATATTGCTAAGCAACAGACATGTCAACTCCTTATCATGTCTCAAATTGCCAGGTAACAACTGGCAACAGCAGACAATGCATCCTTGGATTACGTATTCTGTCGTGTGCATGCAGAGCTATGCTGCTAGGGGGCTTCCGGTGTCCTCATAGGCTCACGCACTGCCCAGATGCTTCCCAATACAGGCCTGGAGTGTCCCAATGAGCCACCATTTGACTGTGCAACTAACCCTGTACCTGCTCAGCCAGGGCAACCACAATCAATGGCAAGTGCAGGGCCTTTGTCATTGCTGCAACTCCTCACCAGTTAAGGAAGTGAACCAGGACACAGCCAGATGTGTGACTGCATTTCTTTTTAGTGCATCCTTATGCAGTAACAAATTTCTCTTTCCTCACCCTTATACCAACCACCGTATTACTTGCCTTACATTATCTTCTAGTGTTTTCTTTTCGCATTCCACACCCATAACATTCCCACTGCTGACATGCCTAACACCATGAGGAGGCCCCCTTTCTTCTGGAGGACTTTATTCCCATGGCCAAATTTCCGTATTCTAATATTACTCAACTAGAGTTGTATGGCCAAGTGCGAATGGTTCAGTTATCCCCCCGCTAGTGCTTTTTATGAGCTTGGGTTGACCCTCCTAGGATTGACCACGTATTGGTCCTATTAGGCATGAAGATAGATTTGTTTGCTCTCCTGGCAGAAAGACCATTTGTCGTGGACTTGAAGACACGCTGCCACTCCTAGGCTTGAAGACAAAGATAGGCCCTTCCAGGGGCCAGAAACGGATGATGTGGTACAGGCCAGAAACCGAAGAGAGGTACCACTCCCCTTGGTGTTCAGAGTCAAACCATGGTCAAGTTGGTTTACCCAGGGTACTGCACTCCTTGTCTTTCCACTAGCCCCCTTCTACTTTTGAAGGGCTAGTTATTAGGTTAAGATGTACAACCAGGTGCCAGCTAGCATACTTCTTAACGGGCACAGGCCTTCTTCCACAGTATTTACCTTATTCTAAGGGTCCACCTTCTGCACTTCCTTCTTTCACCTCCCTTTTCTTCCTCAGTCTCTCCCAAAATGTTTCTCCATCAGTGACCCTCATCTTCCTACACCGATTTTGTCTGTACCTTTCAAACTGTTCTCCAAGTAATTTACTCCTTTCTCTTGTGTCTCACCTTCCATCTCTCTCATTTTCCCCCTTGCTAGTTTTCTCTTCACGCTGCTCTCCCCTTTCCCTTCTTTTGACATTTTCACCTTCCTCTCCCATCCACCTCTTTAAGTCTTAATCTCCTTCCACGCCCTTCACCTTCCTTCTTCCTCTTTTACTCCACTCTTTACTGCAACACTTGTTTCTAAACTCCCATACTAGGCCTTCTACCCAAGCCTCCCTGTATAGTCCTGCGCCTTTTGAAACTGAAAAAGGAAGAAAATGAAGAGTGTTAATATGCCCAAGTCCTTGTGTGTAGGTGACAAAGTGATTGGCTTTTCTGAGTAACTCACCATCTTCAGATCTAGTGATTTGTATAAGATATAAATTGTCAGCAGCCAACTTGAAGTCAAGCAGTGCTGTCATGGTAGCTGCCTGACCCCACCGTGGTGCCTCCTGCAGGCAGCTGCACAATAACTCTGCCAACCTTGAACCTCGTCATCTGCCAACTTCATTGCATACCCTCAAGCAGGTCTTTTTCACAGTCCATCCTGCAGACTGCATTCAAATATACTTTTAGTGGGATCAAAGACGATACCCACAGACCTTGTGGCCTTCTAATTCAGAGTTGTTCATTCTACAAAACTCTACCATGTCTTCAATTACAGACTGGTACCTGGCAAAGGATAAAGTGGATAGGGTAGACGCCTTGGGAATACCTTAGCTACTGGCTATTATCTTTCTGAAGGTACAGGCCCCCCAGGGTCTCGTAGCACCATTCCCATGTGTCCACCTAGAAACATGGTCACAGTTCTCTCCTTTTTTTATGCTGTCATTCTGTTCATGGTTGTACTCAATATGTAATTCTTTTCATTGACAGTTCCCTATTTTCAGTCATTTATATTCTATGAAAGTATTTATACTGTTAAAGTAGGCCTTATTTTAATGTTATATTACTCAAATTATCCGTTCATTTATCATAACCATTTAATTGGACCAAAGTGTAAGATATCTTAGCCAAATTGAACCTGAAATAGTTGCATTTTTTTCAAATGTTTTGTACCTATTTTTTTAAAAAATGTCAGATCGTGGGGTAGGTTACCCCTCCACCATCTACCTACCCACCCTGTACACAATCCAATATGGCCGGACTCGAACCCGCAATCTACCTTTGGTGGTATACATTTTTTTAAAGAAATTGAGAGGAGGGGGCAGGGGATTTTCAACCCGTTTGCTGGGGTCGACCAAAATCCATAAACCTATAATTATACTGCTAACTGGTGTTATGGTTGTTAATATTCTCAATAAAAATATGCCCCTAAGAAGGGGCAAATGTGTTTTACTGGGGTGTGAGGGTCACTAGACCACCAGGGATGGCTTGAAAGTGGGGGGCGGTGATCAGAGCGTGATAGTTATAATTTGTTTTTGCTGGGCTGAACAAATGTAAACAAAACTACATGTTTTTTACGTAAGGAGCTGCAACGTTATGAGAGTAACTTTTTGATTCCGTGGGATTGGGCAGTCTGGGGAGGTATTTTCGATGGGCTGGGACACAATTGCAGGGTCAGGTTCTGGCTACAAATTGCCCTGCATACCAGCAAAATGTTGGTGTTTCTTTGGGAGTGGCTGTCTCCCACGTGGGTTGACTGTCCACCAGCCCAGGCTACACCTCTGGGTGCACAGCATTACAGATTTCACCGAGGAGGAGGAATGGAGACCCTGCCGGGGCTCCCCGGAACTACCGCTGGAGTTGGGGACAGTCAGCCCACATGGGAGACAGCCACTCAAGGACAGGGACAGCACCCCCGACCATCCTGGAGCTCTGGGCTGTCCTGCATTATACTATTTCGCTCCATGAAGGGGACACTACTGGGCCCCCTGCGGCTGCCGCTGCACTTTGGGATGGTGCACTCGCATGGGAGACAGATGCCAAAAACCAGGGACATCACCTCCAGCCGCCCTGGAGTTTTGGTTGGGCTGCGATATAGCTTTTCCCTCTGTGGAGGTATTGGCACATTGCCAGGGCACCCTAGTGGGGAAAAAGCTGTACTATAGGCCAGCCTGAGCCCCAAGATGGTCGGAGGTGATGTCCACTGCCTTGGGCAGCTATCTCCGTTGTGGGCCGACCATCCGAAGCACAGCCGCAGTCCTAAGGAGCCCCAGCAGGGTCCCCGACTTTCCCAGAGGGAGAAGCTGTAATGCAGGGCAGCCATAGCTCCGGGAGAGTTGGGGGTAATGTCCCTGGCTTGGGCACCTGTCTCCCATGTGGGTCGACTGTCCCCCAAGTCCATCAACAGTTCCGGCGAGCCCTGGCAGGGTCCCCATTCTTCCTCTGCGGGAAAAGCTGTAACAGTGGACAGCCAGAACAACAGGATGGTCGAGGTGATATCCCTGGCCTTGGGGGGCTGTCTCCCATGTGGGTTGACCGTCCCGCAGCCCAGCAGCAGTTCCAGGAAGCTCCGGCAGGGTCCCGCTCCCTCAGAGATGAGGACCCTGCCAGGGCTCCCTTGGACAGCCACTGCACTTGGAGATGTCACCCCATATGGGAGATAACTGCCCAAGGCCAGGAACATTACCCCCACCCCCCCCCAACTATCCTGGAGCGGTTACAGCTTCTCCTTCGGGGAAAGGTTGGGGACCCTGCCGAAGTGCCGCTGCGCTTCGGGCTGGATTGTAGACCCACATGGTAGAGTCGTCCAAGGCCAGGGACATCACCCCCGATCATCCTGGAGCTCTGGCTAGGCAGCATTACAGAATTTCCCTCAGGGAACAGATGGGGACCCTGCCGGGGCTCCTTGGGACTGCTGTTTGACATGAGGATGGTCAACACTTTTTCACCCAGGTCAGTGCACCCACACATGAGGTACTATTTTCATTCGGACACATGTAGGACACGTGTTGTTGGCAGTAAGTTTCAGTAGTTCCAGGTGGGAAATGTCTGAAAATTGTGCCCCCCCCCTAAATTTCAGACTTTGCCAGGCTTTTGGCTAATAAATTCTAGGGCGCAAGTCAGACCTCTGTTGGTTCCCATGGGATTCTGCTCTCCCAATACACTTTGGCTACCAGCGGTTTAGCCTTTTGCCTTTCCGGCCAGGTAGGTGCACACATACATGTGAGGTACGTTATTCATTGGGACACCTGTGGGAAGGTAGGACATTTGGTTTCTCGGTTTTCACACATTTGCTACTGCACTTTGTTACACAACCCTTTCATTTCCCAAATGTGACCTACCTTTAGTTGCTGATTTAGGCAATGTATGCTTTTGTAACATGCACAAGTCACCTACCCGTCTGCCTGTGCTCTTTCAAAAATGGTATGCTTGCCATTCCTAATTTATTTTCCTTATTTACACATGCTAATTACATCCGTTTAGGCCGTCAGCATAAAAACCTGTGTACCATGGCTCAGTTTTTGGCTTGTAATATTGCTCATTTTGTGAAACGATACAAAAAATGTGTGATTTCCTAACTGGAAGTCGGGGGAATATAGCGGGGCATTGCTTTTCTCAATATTCACAGAAGCCATTACCTTACGGTCCAACCATGTCCAGCACATACCTTTTTAATCTGTAATTTTTCCAAATTTTCCCTACATAGATGTTGCCTGACCTGCGCAAATCACCCTTTCCTAAATTTGGAATGTTGTCTACTTTTAAGAACTGTATGCCTTTCTGTCTTCCCATTCAGCACCTGCCCTCCTCTTCCATTCCGTCCACGCATGAACTATTGGGGGGGTAAACATCACCTACCTCTCACAAAATTGATGGTAACCTTATGCAAATGTTTTTTTATTTTGTTTCCACTTAACCTGTTCTTGAAAGCCTAGAAAATGGTGAATTCAGCACATCAAACCATTTGTTCCTAGCTCTCGCAAGGAACAAAACCACAGGCTTCTTTGTACAACATTTTATTGGCATTTTCTGAAAAAACACAAAATGTGCTGCTTTTTGGCTATTTTCTCTCACCCCAATACAGCAAATTAGGATAGTCTACATGTGGGAAGAAAGGGGGCCGAATTTGGCAGAGATATCACATGTAACAAAAAATGTTACCAGGGATTTAATGGCAACATACCGATACCACCAAAAAAGTGCAGGGCGAGGGGTGTAACCATTGGCCATTAAGGGGTTAAAAACAAATAACACATGAGCTTAAAGAAATAGACAATTGGGTAATGGAAGTGTTTTTATTATGACAAGTGTTTACACTCTAAAGCAACAAATAGTACATATACATGTGTAGAATGGATACATACTATACATTACACAGTACATTTGGCAATTGCCTTTTTAAAACCAAAGATCAAATTGGTGGAGCCATATGGAGTGAACCTAGGAGGATTGGAAGAAAAAGAAGCTGAATAGTGAAACATTTTTGGAAAAACAGTTCTCATAACTGCACTTGAAAAGTTGCAAGTATTTGATAACAAGAAAAGTAAATTTTATTATTGCAAATGTTCACAATCTTTCATCACAATATTTCCTGTAAGGGCTCAACAGATACCACGACTTCACACCTTCACGGGCACGCTGATAAACATTACCAGAGGTTTGTGACACAATTATCGATTTATAAATTATTTGGTTTGCATAACGGTGCTGTAGTGTGAACAAGCATGGATAAACTATAGATAACTAAAGATCTCAGAAATAACATTTCCAAGCTAAAAATGTTACTCAAATTATGGATTTATAGGACAGTGAGTGAAAAGCAACTCAAACTGCCTAAAATTTTAAATGTGATTAGAGTGGAAGGAACTCGAACACACGACACTTTTGTGAAGCGCACCTGGCACTTTTTGAATCCATTATACTCTGCACTTTAGTCAGGCATTTCCAATATTCATGATTTGCCTTGGTGAAGTAATATGGTTCTGCATTGACTTTATGACACATTTTGCACTCAGCACTTATATATGGATGTATAATGGATTTGTACATACAAGGCAGTTTTGTCATTATTTAACATCAGGCATTTGCCAGGCAGGAATGTACACACAGAATTTGGCCTGTACATATTCTGCCCCAGTTGCATTAAAGGCATGATGAACTAGACATTAGGCCTTGACCTGAATGGGTTTGACCATTAGTAGCCAATGAAGATGGTGCACAACTAGGTGTGTAAGTGGCTACTCTGGCTGCAGAGGCTTGCAGGACATGAAGGTGCCATAAGAGGTATACAGGTTATGCCAGAAATAGGGCATTGCAGTGGTCCATGGAAGACACAACAAGTGAGGACACCATAGGGGCACGTAACACAGAAAGGAGTAAACAAAGAACCTTACTAAGGATTTTCAGTTGAAGATAGCCCCTTTGACATACTGACGTATCAGAGTCCGCAGACAGAAAATCTAATATATTTACCCCATGAAGCTGGTCAAAAAGAGGTGGTCCAAAAGACAGTAGAGGAAGGAGGGCCCTCCACCAGCACCTCCAATGTTTCCCTGTTCAACTTGAGCCAGCTATTACACATCCATGTACCCACAGCTTCGAGCCAGGCCCTAAATCTGGTCGCTGTCTCGACAAGAGATCTAAACGGACCAGGATCTGCGTCATCAGTTAAGAATAACCTAGGAAGCCTTGAGAGCGGATAAGCTTGGTAAGAGGTTGCATGTATATGTTAAACAAAATCTGGAAGATGGAGGAATCCGGAAGATGGAGGAAACCGGAGGGACTGCACATTTCAAGGCAGTGGGCACATAGTGAAAAGGGGTGAGGGAAACTGACTGTTCGGTCAGAAAGAAACAAAGAAATAGGAAAGAACGGCACCAGAAAGGCCGGCCTGGACAATTAATGACGGCATGGTCCATGGTATTAAAGGCAGCTGATAATTGCACCAACGCTTCCCAAGTCTCTGCAGCCAAACCACATCGTCAACATTGGAGACCAGCACCCCCTCTGTGCCACGTCCTGAACGAACACTGGATTGGGAAGTGTGGAAGAAGATTACTCAAGAAAGGGCAGACAAAGGCTTCAAAAAGCTTCCTAACAAGATTCCAAGATGGCCACTGTGACCACTCCACCGTGAGGAGTGTGCTCCTCCCCGGCGACCCAAAAAAGGAGCAATAAGCAGCATTAAAAACAAGACCCCAGGGATGCAAAAGCAAAGGGGACGACCCGGGAACCGAGTGGTCCCAAATAAACTCCAAGCAAAGCGTTTGAAGGCAGAGAGGGGTAGAGTGAGTGGACCTGAGACCGCCAGCAGCAACGCAAGCGTGGGGACTGGCAGCCGAGCTGGAGAAGATCAGAGAGAACCCCCGTGGGTGGTGCAGAAGATGCAGGATGTTCGTTCAGCCACGGCAACATAGGCGAGACTAGAGTGTGAGCGGACCACCACGGATCCCAGGCGGCTGACCGGGGGAAGACTATGCTGCCAGACCAGTGTGCAGGCACCACAGCACGGCAATCCAGCAGAGCCGGCACAGCCCAGACACCCAGCTACAAAAGAAAGGAGGGGGGAGCAGGTAGTATTCCCCTGAAATCCTGCATCCACCTCAGCCCTATACAGCAAGGCTGGCACCATGCAGCGCAGGGCCTCCACGAACCACGCAGTGCCCCCATGAGCTGTGATGTGCCCCAGCTGGCAGAGGGTAAGCAGGCATACTTAAGGGAGTCGGCAGCCACGAAGCAGAGGCACCCAAGACACTCCCCTCCCAAACAGACATGGACGTTTATGAAATCATCGCACCACGCCCTACACTTGGAAGAGGAGCTTCCCCCCCCCTCACGGCAGCGAGACCCGCAACATACCCAGGCAACGGCCCAAACCCATACCATTCAGTCACCATCAGAGGCAAACTGCAGTAATAGAAGGGCGACAGCACTAAGTCTCCTGCAGCATCCCCCCAGCCAATGGACATGTACAGTGCGGCGCATGCCCCCAGCATTGGACTCCGCAGGAGTGCACTGCTCGGCTCCCCCGCCAACCCTCATGAAAACTAACCCTGCCGTGCAAGATTAACTGAGAAGGAACCTACAGGGGGGCAAGAGCATACTTAGAGGCCCAGGAGCAATGGGAGCACATGGGCCCCCCGGAAGAAATTCAAGAAGCTCCTGGGCTCTGGGCCAGTGTGACACCGCCACCTTGACCACTTTAATGTCACCTTTGAGCATACTAGCCCCACCGGCATCAGGGGGCAAGCAACCCAGGCTCTAAAGGGGACCTAGACTCCAGCAGCGCACAGGAGGGAGAGAGGAGCATCACCTTCATACAGAACAACTGGCCAATACCCAAGGGTCAAGAGGAACCTCAGAGGCCAAGATCTCAAAAAAAAAAAAAAACAGGATGGGTCCCTCCTAAAGCTATGGAGAAAGGAGGGGGAAGCCCCAGAGGAAGAGGATCCAGCGGTGACCGAGCCAGGGGTCGGAGGAACGCCCCCCAACGCTGCTACAGGGGCAAGAGGTCACGGGCGAGGTGCTGCAACAGTCCTTTACGGCATTCAGTGACCAAATGATGGCTACTCATAAGACAATTAAGCCTAATACGCACAGAACTTGCACAATCCCTGCAGGAAATCAAAGGCGACAAAGTTGAATTGGGTGACAACGCCATTCAAACACTCACTGAAGACACCTAGACGATAGATGTATTAGCGGAGCAGCTGGCGGTAGCAACACACAACCTGGATCTCCAAGCAGAGGACTTGGAGAACCGCTGGAAAAGGTCTAACATCAGGGTGAAGGGGCTGCCAGACAGTGTGAGCTATGCCAACCTCAGGGAAACAATGCACCATGTGTTCAAAGATTTGCTGGACATAGAGGCTGGAGGAGAAATTATCATAGGTAGAATTCACTGCATGGTCCCACAGCGAGAAGAACCCGTGGCCAAGGCAAGAGAAGTGGAGATGTCTTTACAGCGATATGACCAAAGAATCGATCCTCCAAGCGGTGAGGAAAGCAACCCTGATAAAGGTGAACAGCACTGTCAGAACTTTACCAGGACCTGGCCAAATACACACTAACAAAGAGGAGGCAAATGGGCCCGGTGACCAAAGCCCTTACCAAAGCCCAGATAAGATGCAGGTGAACATTCTCCTTTGGAATGGTCTTCAAGTGGGAAGGGCGCCAACACTGCATCACCATGTTGGATGAGGGACTCAAGATACTGAATATTGAAGAAGAGGAGGACATTATAGGAGGCCAGAACATGAAAGCCACCAAGAGAAGCCATGGGAGTGGAGAGGAGTAGAGGGGGTCAACAACAAGATGCAAACAATTGCGGGGCCCAGGGGGGCAGCAACCAAAGCCCCCAGGCTGAATAGGCCATCCACTTAACAGCAGTGGTGGGGACCACGAGACAAGGGTTAGGATCCGGGTAGGGTTACAAGAGGAATGTGAGCCTAAGGGTAAGCTCAGGGTAACAGGGGAAGGGGGTGGTGACAGATCTTGGAAACGGGGGAGAGCAGAGAAATGGCTTTCCCGCAGTTATTCTCCAGGATGGGAACGAGACCCGGCAACCTAGGACGACGTTACGGCCTGGGGAAGTTGAGCAGAGTCCAGCCGCAGGGGGCGAGAGGGAAGGGGGCGAGG
Organism: Ambystoma mexicanum; assembly: GCF_040938575.1. Classification (NCBI taxonomy): domain Eukaryota; kingdom Metazoa; phylum Chordata; class Amphibia; order Caudata; family Ambystomatidae; genus Ambystoma; species Ambystoma mexicanum. The sequence goes on along the minus strand of NC_090924.1, from coordinate 454,337,978 downwards.
GGGAAATCACTGCAACATGGTTACTCTTAGGGTGTAACGGGGTATGGGTAGCAGAAAAGGGATCCAAATACTAACACTCAATGTTAGAGGACTAAACACACTGGCTAAGAGATGGAAACTGGAGAACCTCCTCCAAGATACCAAGCCCGACATTGTGACACTCCAGCAGATCCATATCCGTAAGCAAGACCAACACAGAAGTAAGTTGAGAGGGTACCCCACCCCCCAGGTTCTGCAGGCCAACGACCAGAGCAAGGCTTGAGGGCTCCTCATAGCTTTTAGACACCTACCTGACGTCCAAATGATAGGCACCACAAAAGCCGACAAGGAAGGTAGATTCCTCTTCGTCCAGCTACAATGGAGGGGGCGGGAAGGAACCGCTCATAGTCACCACGGTGAACGCCCACAACTCAGGCCAGGACTGATACTTGCGGGTGGTTTTTGGAGAAGCTAGACCAGTTCACAACGTGCCAGCTAATACTGACAGGGGATTATAACTTGGCATGGTGCCCATCCACGGACAGAAGCACGGACAGGACGCCCACATCTAAAGGCCCATCTAGTAAACTACAGGCTAGCATAAACAGAATGGCATGGCATGAACTAAAAGGGGACTCCAAGGGGTATACTACTCACATGTGCACCAATCATTCTGAAGAATTGATTACATATGGGTTTCAGTGACACTGCTTGGCCAAGTACGGAACATAGAAAGGGGACCCATAGCCCTGCCCGACCACGCTCCCCTGCAGCTATAAATACAATGGCAATAGGAGGGAGGGGGAGGGGAGGAGAAAAATACATTTAAAAAAAATAAAAATTTCGGGGTTCTGTAAGTGGCGGTTCCTCTGCCATCTGCTGAGAGACGCAGTAATTTGCGACGAGATACAAAAGTCCATCCAAAACTTCTTTGGGGAAAAGAAGACCCCCCCAGAGGTGCAGGAACATATAGTATGGGACGCGTTTAAGGCAACCATGCGGGGGGTGCTCATAATCTCGAGCCAAACAGGAGAAGGCCCTCCTGTTGGACCTAGAACAGCGTTTAAAAGGGGTAATGGAGAGAATGGAGACCGATAGGGGCGCAACGATCAGGAGGGAACATAGGCATATCAAAGGGCAAATCAATATCCTAGCTAAACAAGCAGTAAAGTCTCTCCTATTCTTGAGGCAGAAGTATTACCTCCATGCAAACAAGACAAGCCAGCTCTTAGCCAGGCAGGTTAAGCAGAAAGAGGCGGCAGGTACAATACGCTGCATTCAGATGGTGGGGGGACATGGGGGGGAAGACAGGAAACCACACGTACAGAAGAGATCCTGCAGGCATTCACCAAGTTCTATACAAGCCTGTACCCTATGGAGGCACCGGACAGTGACCTCCAAAAGGCCTCCTTAAAATCTTGTCGGCTAAAAAGAATAGAACATAGCCAGCGTGATAATTTAGAATGGACGATTACCGAAGACGAGGAGCGCGCAGCAACCCAATCGCTACCACCAATTTGGTAGAGCGGCCGGCCTGAAGACCAACAACCATAAATCAGAACTAATGGTGCTACAATAAGGCACACCCTCAAAAACATCAGATGCAGGGCAATTTGCACAAGCAGGGGGATCCCTTTGATACCTGGGGGTGACAATAACCAATACCCTAGAGGACGCGTACACCACGCAAACTATCAAGACCTGGCTGGGAGAGACGAGGCTCCTTAACTATCATGAATGGGCTGCATGAATGTAACTATCATGAATGGGCTGCATGAATGTCATTAAAATGTTAATTCTCCCCAGAGCGCTATATTACTTTCAGGCTCTCCCCCTGCCGGTCCACCCAAAATTCTTCAAAACCCTGAATAAACAAGTACGCAACTACATCTGGCAAAGGAGACCAAGGGTGGCCTGCAGGGTCATGGTCACTCCCACGGGGTGGGAGGAATGGAGTTCCGAACTTTCAAATGTACTACCGAGCAGCTCAATTGAGGGTCATCCGAGACTAGTTCAACGGGAATCCCGACAGCAAATGGGGAAGGATGGATATGACAGTGGTGGGAAGGCCCCTGGACGAGGTCCTGTGGTTCCCAAAAGCAGACAGGCCCCCCCAACATGTACAGAAGCCGAATTGCAGCCCTGTTGGGGGATACATGGGATGCTATGGTTCAAAAAGCAAAGATCACTTCCTACCCATCGCTGTTCACTCCCCTGTTATGCAACCCACAGTTTACCCGGGGGCTGGAGGAGCATATGCCAGGTGGGAAGAGGCGGGTAGCATTCGTGCAAGGGACATGATGGAGGGACAGGAGGTTAAGTCATTCCAGCTCTGCAAACAAACCATGTGTTTGCGGGAAAATAGGGACCGCTATGCTGAACTGCGGCACTGGCTCTCTTCTCGAGATATGAAACAATCCACTACCAGAGAATTCACTCCGCTAGAAAGGTACTTGCTAACAAATTTTGGTGATAGACAAATGATTAGTAAAATGTACAAATTATTCACAATCCCAGAGGCACAGGTCCAGTGGCCCTATATGAAACAATGGGCAGACACGCTGCCCCTCCCGATCTCCGAAAGAACAGTGGTGGGAAGTGTTGCAGCAAATCCCCAAATTGACGAGATGGATCCAGATCAGTCAATTGTAGACCAGGATACTGGTGTGTGCCACCTAATACCAGAGAAGCTACATAAAATATACCCCTCAGTATCACAGATGTGTTGGCGGCACTGCAAAGCAAAAATTTGACATTACACTTCACTGGAATGGATAACACACTATACAGGGCATACAGGATTACGCTAAATTCAAGAACGAGTGGGACACCGTCCTGAACTTCCTGCACAAAGACTACCGTGAACAATGGTGTCCTCAGAGAGTAAGACTATTGGATATACTATAGACTACGACCCGTTATACTCTGTACATTCGCCTCAGAAGATATGCAACAGAGTGATCCAGGGGGTTAGGGGGGTGATGGGGACAGGGGAAGTTGCCGGGGAAGGGGATTGTTAATCTTAAAAACTTTAAAATGGCAATAAAAATAATGTTTAAAAAAAAAAGCTTCATATGAAATTGAAGAAGCAAAATGGGATGAACATTTGCTAGGATAAGAGGCCAGGGGAGAGGCAGCGCCGCCTGTCCAGCCCACGGCGAGACAGCCCAGCGCCCACTCTACCTCCCCATTTGGGAGTCGACTGAAGGGTTTTGAAAACAACAACAAAAAAAAAAATCCAGTCGCTCAGCCCGGGAAGCCTGCCCACTGCCTGCAGCAGCACAGCGGCAGGGCTTCCCATGGTGACAGAGACAGGCCGCTCCGCCGCCGGCTCACCCGGCCCGATCCCGCTCATCCCTCCACGATCCCCTCAGCTGCTCCCCTTTCAGGGGCCGGACGGAGAGGCTGGCCAGAGACAGCACAGGCAGGGGGTACAGGTGGGACCGCTAAAGTCTTCAAACCCCAGCCCGGCCGCATGGGGCTGAGCTCCAGGTACCAGGGCAAGAGGAAGGTTGCCCGCTGTGCTGGCGGGCCTGTCCATCGCTCACCCACGGACGTGGGGGCCAAAACCTCGACACCCACCTGCACCATGGCTTGCCCAGCGTGCCGGGCCGCTGTCCGCCTGGGGAGGCGTCCCTTGAGAACGGTCGGGATTCGCTGCCGACTGGGATGCGCTAACCAACGCCCACCCGCTGGCGTTTCAGGATGGAGGAGCGTGCCCCTGCCTGGCACTGCGGCTCAGGGGCGGGGCCAATCCAAGGACCTCACTAAACCATCCAATCGGTAGTAGCGATGGGCAGTGTGTACAAAGGGCAGGGACTTACTCAACGAAAGCTCATGATCCGCACTTACAATTTAATTCCCAATCTCCATCACGAAAGGGGTTCAGCGGGTTAGCTGCACCTGTCTGCTAAGGGTAGACAAACGATCGGTTCAGTGTAGTGCGCGTGCAGCCACGGACATCTAAGGGCATCACAGATCTGTTATTGCTCACTCTTGTTTGGCTAAACGACACTAGTCCCTCTAAGAAGTTGAACGCTGACCGCTGGGGGGAGGTCGCATAACTAGTTAGCATGGATGAGTCTTGTTCGTTATAGGAATAAACCAGACAAATCGCTCCATCAACTAAGAAAGGCCATACACCACCACCCACAGAATTGAGAAAGAACTATCAATCTGTCAATCCTTTCCGTGTCCGGGCCGGGCAAGGTTTCCTGGTGGTGCCCTTCCGTCAATTCCTTTAAGTTTCAGCTTTGCAACCATACTCTCCCGGAACCCAAATACTTTGGTTTCGCCGAAGCTGCTCGACGGTCATGGGAAAAACGCCCCCCCCAGATCGCTAGTCTGCATAGTTTATGGTTGGAGCTACAACGGTATCAGATCATCTTTGAACCTCAGTCGTTCTTGATTAATGAAAACATTCTTAGCTAATGCTTCTGCTTTGGTTCGTCTTGCGCCGGTCCAAGAATTTCACCTGTAGCGGCACATTACGAGTGCCCCCGGCCATCTCATGGCCCCATGTCTGAAAACCAACAAAAAAGAACCGGAGTCCTATTCCATTATTCCTAGCTGAAGTATTCATGGTACCAGTCTGCTTTGAACAATCATTCCAATTACATTGCCTCGAAAGAGTCCTGTATTGTTTTTCGTCACTACCTCCCGGAGTCGGGAGCGGGTAATTTGCACGCCAGCTGCCTTCCTTGGGTGTGGTAGCCGTTTCTCAGGCTCCCTCTCCGGAATCGAACACTGATTCCCCATTACCCGTGGTCACCATGGTAGGCACAGAAAGTACCATCGAAAGTTGATAGGGGAATGCCTTGTCGCCGTCATGGGGACGTGCGATCGTCCCAAGGTCATCTATCGTCACCAAAGGGGCTGGCAAGCCTGGATTAGTCTTGGTCTGATAAATGCACGCATCCTGCAAGGTCCGCGCTCGTCTGCATGTATTAGCTTTAGAATTACCACAGGTCCGCGCTCCGTCTGCATGTATTAGCTTTAGAATTACCACAGTTATTCAAGTAACAGATGGAGCGATCAAAGGAACCATAACTGATTTAATGAGCCATTTGCAGTTTCACTGTAACGGCCGTGTGTACTTACACGTGCATGGCTTAATCTTTGAGATTACTGCTACTGGCAGGATCAAACAGGTAACCGCACCTGCTGGAGGGCGGCATTGGAGGAGCCACATGCCCGCCTCAGAGACGACCTTTGCACCCTCTGGGGCCGTCTACAGGACCAGTGCGTCCCCCAACGCATGCAGGTCAGCTGGACAGGTCGTTTACACGGGCGGCGGAGGCCCGGCCTGCTCTGCCACGGGGTGGGTGGGTAGGAGAGGCCAGGCTCAGGCATAATTTGAAACGGTAGGGGATTTGGCGACAGTGGGGGGTCAGGACCCCACAGAACATGCGTTCCTAACTGCTGGAGAAACTTGCTTGGTGGAGGAGGGCTGATCTGACCACTTGGGAGCTGCCGGGCTGCTCTGACCACTGGGGAGCTGTCGGGCTGCTCTGACCACTGGGGAGAGCTGCCCACACGAAGTGGCCCTCCCCGAGGGGGGCACACCATTACCACGGTCCCAAGGCAGGTGGAAGCAAATTGCTTGAAACAGCCGAGGCTGGCCAAGCAGTCCAACCCTGGAAGGACCAAGTGTGCCAAATCGATCCCATGGAGTACACGAAAGAGTGCCCCCAGCAGGACAGTCTCTGCTGGAGGTGCGGTAGTTTTGCCATGGAGCCAGGCTCGGGCAGCGAGAATGAAGAGGAGCACAGACAGGTCCCCCCTCACCCAGTCTACAGTAATCCAGAGGAAGGCGACTATGCTTTCTTGAAATCTGTGTACCCAGAGTCACAGAGTGGGACCTCTCAGCAAAAGCGTCCAGGCTCCTAATAGACCCAAATGGAGAAACATTTTAAACTGACCGCCCATCAGGACTTCCAGAGCAGCCCGGCCATCTTGTCCTTGCAGTCATTTCGATGGCCAACGACCAGATGGCCGGGCTAAGAGAGCAGCAATCTGGTAGGGCAATGCAGTCCAATGGGCCTGGACAGGAAGGGCCTTTGGCCCCCCCGCATGGGCATGGGCCAGCACCAATGGTCATCCTCGAGCTCTGGCCAGGACACCTTAGAGCTCCCCCCCCCCCTCCACATAAGAGGTTTCTCGCCCGCCTTGGAGCTTGAGGGACAGTCAACCCACACGTGAGACAGCCCCCACACGCCCCCCCCCCCAGCTGGAGCTTTAGCAGGGCCCCTTTAGAGCTTCCTCACGACCGCCACCAGGTTTAGGGACTCTCGACCCACATGCACGAGGCTGGTGCCCAAAGCCGGTGGGGGCAGCGGTCCCAGTCACCCTGGAGCTCTGGCCCGGGCCGCCTTAGAGCTTCTCCCACCACATTAGAGCCTTTCCCACCGGGACTAACCCACAAACACAGTGGAACTCAAGGCCGGCAACTGGGAGCACATTTACCCCGTGGAGGAAAGGGACCTGCTAAGGGCACCCCCTTGACACATGCACCCAGTCTTGGACTTGACCCTTGGCTGTGGTTTCTAGGTTGGGACAGTGAGAATCTAGTTCATCCATTCATGCGCTTATTAGATGACAAGGCATTTGGCTACCTTAAGTGAGTCATAGTTACTCTCGACTTTACCTGCGGTTCATTGAATTTCTTCACTGACATATCACATCGCGTCAACACCCACCTCAGGCCTTCGCGATGCTTTATTTTAACAGTCGGATTCCCCTGGTCCACACCAGTTCCAAGTCAGCTGCTAGGCGTCAGCCTAGGCAGAATGTCGGCCCGAACCATGGGAGGGGAATGGAGAGAAGAGACCCCCGCAGCTGTGGCGATCCACAGGCAGGGCCCGGCTCGCATCCAGAGTTGGCGGCGCCCCTGCGGGGGGGAGGGGGATGAGACGCCTCCTCCAGCTGCGGGGCACGCCCAGCCTCGCTACCCAGCTCGACGACCCAGCCCTTAGAGCCAATCCTTATCCCAAAGTTACGCATCTGACTTGCCGACTTCCCTTACCTACATTGTTCCAACATGCCAGAGGCTGTTTACCATGGAGACCTGCTGCGGATATGGGTACGGCCCGGCACGAGATTTACACTATCTCCCCCAGATTTTCAAGGACCAGCGAGAGCTCACCGTATGCCGCCGAAACTGCAGCGCTTTCCAAGGCTCGGGCCCCCCTCTCAGGGCGAACCCATTCCAGGGTGCCCTGCCCTTCACAAAGAAAAGAGAACCCTCCTTAGCGGATTCCGACTTCCATGACACTGTCCTGCGGTCTATATCAAACAACACCTTTTCTGGGTTTGATGAGCATCGGGCGCCTTAACTCAGCATTCGGTTCATCCTGCAGCGCCAGTTCGGCTTAACAAAGTTGCCCACTGGGCACATGCATTCAATGCCCAGCTCCACGCCAGCGAGCCAGGCTGCTTAGCCATTTAAAGTTTGAGAATAGGTTGAAACCATTTTTGCCCCAAGAGCTCTAATCATTCCCTTTACCAGATAAAACTGCGGTTTCCGTGTGCCAGCTATCCTGAGGGGAAACTCTGGAGGGGACCAGCTACTAGATGGTTTGATTAGTCTTTTGCCCCTATACCCAGGTCGGACAACTGATTTACACATCAGGACTGCTACGGACCTCCACCAGGCCTAGATCACCATCTTTCAGGTCCTATCACAGGCGCTCATGCTCCATCTCCACGAGAGAGGGTGAGGCAGGTTGGTGGTGCGCCCACCACGACAGGATCCCACTGCAATCGGCACGCGCTGGCCGTCACCTTCTTTGCACCACAGGGTTTAATTCGGCCCTCCAACTTGCGCACATGTTAAGACTCCTCAGACCACTGGCACCTATTGTGGGGCTCCCGTCCCAGCGGCACAACATGGTCAGGGGGCATTGAGGGAAGTCCACCACAGTCGCAAGGGGAGCCCCGTCTCCCGTCGCCGCACCAGCGACCCCCAAGAGGGGCCAGGACGGTTGCCAGAGAAGGGCACGGCAGCGGTCAATCTCCCTCGGCCCAGCAGTCACAGCAAAACTGCTGTCAGGGGGCTGTAACATTCTCTGCCAGAGCAGAGAGCCACCTGCCCCCTGGGGCCTTCTCAGTCCGTTGCGTTGCACCGCCACAGAGGAAATGCACTCTGCGGGGGCCAAGTCTGCCCGGGCCAAAGTCCAGCAAGGGCATCCACCGTTCCAGGCGACCGACCTGCCTGCCGTGTTGAATCCTGCGGGTGGACTGCACAGACCCCACCAGTTTACTTCTCTATGGTTTCACGCCCTCTTGAACTCTCTCTTCAAAGTTCTTCAACTTTCCCTTACGGTACTTGTTAACCATCGTCTCGTGCCCGTATTTAGCCCTAGATGGAGTTTACCAGAGGCTTTGGGATGCATTCCCAAGCAACCTGACTCCAAGAAGACCTGATACTGGCGTGCCAGAGGCAGCTACCGGCCTAACACCGTCCGCACAGGGAGTCGATCTTCTGTACGCCACATTTCCTACACCTGCCGCTGAACAGGGATTTGGCGCTGGGCTCTTCTCTTTTCACTGGCCATTACTGAGGGAATCCTGGTTCGTTTTTTTCTCCGCTTAGTAATAAATTCAGCGGGTCACCATGTCTGATCTGAGGCCGTGGTCGGGGGAGCACAAAGCTCAGGGCAGCTGGCCTCAGGCCCACACAGGGAGGGGAGGGAGTCTGTGGGGCGGAGGTTCCCCAACCCTGTGCCTCTGGGGCAGCAGAGTGTGCGCTGTCCCGACCTGCGGCCAAAGCCCACATGGTCGCAAGGCCCACGCTCCATGGCCATCCTGCACCGGCAGCCACTGGACACCACAGACAGCCACACACAGCATGGCCAGGTGCAGGAGAGGCAGTGCCGCCTGTGGCGAGACAGCCCAGTGCTCTGTCTAGCTCAGCCGAGACCATTGTGCTTTAAAAAAAAAAAAATTATAATCCAGGCGCTCAGCCAGGGAAACCTGCCCGCCACTGCAGCAGCACGGCGCTTCCCAGGGGGATGGAGGCAGGTTGCTCTGCCACCAGCCCACCCAGCACGATCCACACATCCTTCTCCGACCCCCTCCGCTCCCCTTTCGGGGGTGTGGGCTGGTGGACGGACAGACCGCAAGGCGAGCCAGAGAAAGCAGAGGCTGGGGAAGGAGGGTCAGCGGGACCGCTAGAGTCTTTAAAGCCCAGCCAGGCAGCACAGGGCCGAGCTACAGGTACCTGGGCAAAAAGGAAGGTCACCCGCTGCGCCAGCAGACCTGGCCATCGCTCGCCCACAGATGTGGGCGGCTGGAACCTTGATGCCCCTCGTGTAAGCCTGCTGCGCCATGGCTCGTGGCTGACGTGCTGGGCCCCTGTCTGCCTGGGGAAGCGCCCTTTGAGAGAAGGTCAGGTTTTCCTCAGCTCCCAGCTGCACCCACTCAGGGCTTCCCTGCTGAGCGGGGTGCGTCCACCAATGCCTACCCACTGGCGGGTCAGAAAGAGGAGTGCACGCCCCCAGCCAGCACAGCGGCCTGCTTGGTGAGGAGGCCGAACGAGGGGCTCCTTTCAGGTGCATTGTTGGGGACATCCCCAGCAGGTTAACTCAACCCTGCTGGGCCGCAGACCCCCCTACGGTGGAAGGGAATCCTTGCTCCCCGGCGCCTGGTTGAGCATGCACAACGGACCTCTCTGCGAGAGGTGCACCGGGCTGTGGGAGTGCACGTCTGGAATGCAACCGAGGACGGGCCCCAGCTCTCCCTCCGGCTGCTCTGCTGTTCCATGATCCTTCATGCCCCTACTCAAAGATACCCCAGCCCCCTAAATGCCCCATTTCTCCTCCAAACACATGTTCAAGATTCAAATGCCACCTCCCTCCCGACCCACATGCCAACATCCCTTCCTACGAACCCACACAAAAGACACCAACATCCGTCCCTCCATACTTACACCAAGCTCCACCTCTCAGAGCTACACCCACATGCTTCACCTCTACCTCTAGACTCACACTCATAGCGCCATCCACCCTCTCTCTATACCCACACCAGATTATCCCATCCCTTCGACATACATATGCTCCCACCCCTCCCATAAACCAACATCCTTCAATCTAGACATGCATACTCCATCCCTCCATTCACCCAGATGCCCCCTTCCTTCCCAACAGAGTGCTCCAGCCCTCACTCAGATCCACACGCCCCCATCATATGTCCTGTGCTTCCATCCCAGATCAACAATGCCCCCTTCCGATCCAGACTCCACTAAGATGCCCAATCCCATCAAGACCCATACAATGGCGCCTCAACCTCCTTCCACACAGCAAGATGCCCCTATCCCTCCCCTGAGCAAGGAGCACCCATCCCTCCCTCTAGACCCACAACAATATGTCCTATGCCTCCCTTCACACCCACAACAATGTCCCCATCCCTCCCGACCCACACCCAAGTGCCCTACCCTTCCCTCCAGATCCACACCACTAAGTCCCTATCCCTCCCTTCAGACCCGCACCACTGCGTACCTATCCCTCTCTCCAGACCCACACCACTGTACGCCTACCCTCCCTCCAGACCCACACCACTGTACGCCTACCCTCCCTCCAGACCCACACCACTGTGCCCCTATCTCACCCACCAGACCCACACCACTGTGTCCCTATCCCTCGCTCAAGACGCACTATGCCTCCCTCCAGACCCAGACCACTGTGCCCCTATCCCTCCCCACATCACTGTATCCCTATCCCTCCATCCATACTCACACCACTGTGTCCCTATCTCTCCCTCCAGACCCACACCAATGTGCCCCCACCACCTCCCTCCAGTGCCACACCAAGATACTCCATCCCACACCTAGATGACCCATGCCACCCTCCAGATCCACTGTGCCCCATCTCTCCCTCAGGAAACACATCCATGTGCCACATCCCTCCCCCAGACCCACACCAATGTGCCCCATCCGTACCATCAAACCCAACCAATATGCCCCGCCCCCACCCCACAGAGCCACACCAAGATGCCCCATCCCAACCCACACCTAGATGACCCATGCCACCCTCCAGACCCACTGTGCCCCATCTCTCCCTTCGGAAACACACCCATGTGCCCCATTCCTCCCATCAAACCCAACCAATGTGCCCCCTCCCTCCAGAGCCACACCATGATGCCCCATCCTACCCTCCCAACCGACTGTGGCCCATCTCTCCCTCCAGACCCACACCCATGTCCCCATCCCTCCCCCAGACCAACACCAGTGTACCCCAACCCCCTCCGCAAACCGATGTCCCTATCCCTCCCCAGATCCACACCACTATGTTCCCATCACTTCCTCCAGACCCACACCAATGTGCCCTCTTCCTCCAGACCCACACCAGCATACCCCCATCTAACCATTCAGACCCCACCAAGATGTCCCATCCCTCCCTCTAGTCTAGACCAATACCATAAAGCCCCATTCTCCTAGTCTAGACCAATACCATAATGCCCCATCCCCCCTCCACATAGCAAGATGCCCCTTCCCCCTTGCAACAGACGCCTGTGTGCCGATCCTGAATCACACAGATAGCCCCAGCCGACCCCATCTAAATCCACCAATCCTAAACAAACCCTCATGAAACATTACATGTCTCTATTAGCCCCCTTCGATCAGTTAACCACCATCAACGGTCTCCTTGTTCCCTTTCCTAACCCCCCCATACCTTTCATGTTGAATAGCTGAACATGATTTTTAAAGTTAACGTAATTTCCAGCTCCCCTGTCCAAATCTGGTGTCTTGCAATGGAAGGCAGGGTTCCCAAAGAAAATGCCCACCCGATCCGCTTCAGGCCAAAGGCAGGTAGAGTCCGGTTGCACTTGCACCGGTAGCCACAACCTTTGCTCTTGGTGATTCTAACTCAGCCCCGCTAAATGAAATTGCTCCGGAACCGCTTCATTGCTCCGGAAATCACACAGATGACATCAGAGGCCAAGTGAAGAAGAGTGGGCGGGCCGTTGCTATGGTCCGTTTCTCGGATGGGAACTAGTCCCTACCCTGATTGGGCTGCGTTAAATTTGCTTCCGGGTGTGGAAAGACTCGGCAATACTAGCGATCAGAAACAAGCGTGCTGTTTGTTCATTTTCGCCATCTGTATAGACACGCCTATAACGTGTTTACCACAAGTGAGTTCTGCATACCTGATTAGCCAACAGTGATTTCGTGTTATTAGGGTAGGCTTAAGGTGAGTTGCTGTAGTGATGTGAGTTCGCGGGGCTGTTGAATGAGGGATGTCTCCAGCCTTACAGAATGCACACCTTAATCTCAGACAGGCAAGCATTACTGGATTAATTGATTATATCGTCAGTTAGTTTTCAACAAGAGCCAGGTAGAAGGCTCTGCTCTGGGCATCAGACGTGCACTGTTTATTGACTTCTTTACATCAGGCCTGGTTGGGGGCACTCCTGATGGATGTACCCCTCTTGCCCACACATTACGATGTCTGTAGCTCTGACCAATCTGTGTTACAAGTCAGCACCTCTTAAAGCATTATCTTTTTTTTTTAAAAAAAACGTTATTGTGCTTTTGGTTTTAAAAAGAAACCTTAAGCACATTATAACACATCATTTTTTTTAATTACCTCTATATAATCACATTGTGACGTTTACAAGGAAGAACTAAACATTGAAGTTTCTTCGTAGTGATGAGGTTTCTCATGCTTAGCAGCCTACCGCACTTTGGTAAACGGCATTATATTTTTATACTATAGCCTACATAATTCGTAAAATATGTGTTATAATATATTCAAAAAGCGGAGAACAAAGCCCAATCTGTTAAAAGGTTAAAAAGGAGAAAAATACATAAGCAGTAAAAAGAATAAAGATTCTGACTCTTGAATTCTGGTCCCCAAAGATCACTGGGCCAATCATTGGTTTACTCCTTGTTTGGACAAATATATTCAGAATGATTAGACGGCGACCAGAATAACTCGTAGCCAGATTGAGGTCAGGGAATTAATGTGCCCGTTCAACAGCATTCTCAAAGCATTACAACAGATGAATTTTAAGTGTCCCTAAACTTTGTTTCTCTGAATGCTGCACAGCTACATTTAATTAGATTTGTGTTCCTTCCTTTTTTTTTTTTTTTTTTTTTTACTTAAATAAGTTTATACACACCCAAACAGTCTTTGCAATCCAAACATAGTGTGACCAGTGTCGTTCTATCTCCAATATCTTTCTAGTCTCCATTTCACTAGTCATACCCCAACTTTGACAGACATGTGGGTTAAACACTTTCTGCGCCATCTAACTTACTCACTGCATCTTTGTTGGCCGCTCACCTTGTTACATGTACATGGGGGACACTGATCTGTTGGCTGTAGAGGATGTCTGGCGCAAATTACTCATTGGTTGGTCACCTTATTTGGGAGCAGTCTGGCCATTTGAAGCTTTTGTTTGCACAATCATCCCATGCCACTTTTTACCTAGGAGCCTGGCAGTACTGCACAAACCTGTTTCTTGGCCTGGGCAAAGCAGGCTACTACCCGGGGTGCATTAGTCCCAGGGGGCGCAATTGCCTGCCTTGGTGCGCGCTCGAATTGCCCTGAAGGGCGCAATAGGCTTGGGGCGGATGAGCTTGCTCTGGGTTGCCCGGGCGAGTAGCGGCAGCAAATGCTGACGTTGCCTCCTATGCACTTCTTACGTAGCACATGGCTGGGTCATTTTCTCATTTTTTCGTGCCTGGTGTTGGTGGCTGCTTTTGGATTACACCCGTGAACCATCCAGCAGCAGAACTGAAATCTGCTTTTCGAGCAAGCCAGCCGTGAGCCATCCAGCAGGATAAGGATTGCAGCGCTCCCTGGCTGAAACTGTACTGGTTATCTGGCCACCCTCTGATCTCAGGCCCAGTTCCCCTCCCCAGCCAGTCGCACACCTTCACTGCCTTCCTGGCAACCCCTGCACTTGGGGATTGTTTTTTATCCCTACAGTTCCACTACCAGCACATGTCACCTGACGCCTGCACTTACCCTTTACCCTTGCACTTGCCACCTGCTGGCCATACTTTACTTATTGTTATTTATTCTATTATGCCATGTACTGCACTGTCCCCTCCCCCCACACTTTTCCCCTTCCCTTGCACTTGTGCGATCTGATTGACACCTGGCCTAGTACGATCGTTGTCTGACTTCCCTCTTTTCCCCCTCCTTTGCCTCGTCGGGCCTTGAAACACTTTTGTACGGGCGCGTTATAAATGCCTTATCATATCATGTCATATCAGCAGGAGGAACGAAGGATTGAAGAAGGTACGTAACCTCTGCACCTGTTTAGCCTGTCTGCAAGCTGACGAAAGTTAGTTTGTAGGTGCATACCGGAGTGCGGTCACTGAGTTATTAGGTGCATATACAACTTCTAGTTTCAAGTTTTAGCTTTGCATGCGCCATCTCTACGTGCTAGCTTTTAGAATTTCGGATTCCTTGGAACTGCAGGTTCGTTTTCGCTTTTCAGTACCACTTTCCCTCTAGCGCCCACCCTTTGTTTCTGTGCTACTGTGTCATTCCTGGGTTGGAGAGGTCTTATCCCAGCTGCACATCTCATGGGGATTGCTCAGTTATAAACCAATGCATAACACCTCTTTATTTCATTATATTCTAGGAGACTGGGCTAACTGTAGTTTTGTAGTCGGGCCTGTCCTAGTCTAGGGTTGGCGCGTGGAGGGAGGCACATCCTGTTTTATCACTCGCCCCAGAAAGATGTTCTGGAGGTTGGGGTTCACACATTCCACCCTGCAGGGTTCTTACCCTGCACAGATGCACCAATGACCCTGACAATACTAGGTGTGCATTTACGAAGTAGAGAAATGTGCGTTTGTGTGTGGGGGGAGAGGTGGGTCACGTTCTAAAATGGTTACAACATAGTACACCGTATTACTTTGTGAATTTTGGCTGTTTGGTTTTCTTTGGCACTTCAATCAAATATATGTGTCCTACAATTTAATTGTGTACTCCCTTTTATGGCAGTTAATAAACTCATTGAAAGATGTACAGGATGTTAGCTACCAGACACGTTTTAAGCCAGAGTGCTACCAGCATCCCATTGGTGCTGAAATCACGTATTGAGTTGCTGTAATTGACATAAAACTTTAAAAATAGTATATATTGTTTGTGTAGTCTGCTTTGTTCGAGGAGTTACTGCAAAGTTCTTCAATCATGATGTAATAAAACCGATTTTATTTGTTTAGCAGTGATTTATTGACTTTGGGGAGGAGTTACTTAACTGTGTAGTTTGGGAGTGGCACGTGGGGCAGAGGGGCGCATTCTAGTGTTTCGTTCTGAGCACCAAATGGACTAGAATCTGCCCTGGTACTGCACAACCAACAATAAATAGGTGCACGTCTTTACGTGGGCCAGGGCAGCGCCCCGACAGTCCCTGCACTCATTCAGTCCTCCACTAACCGTGACCTGGATGCAATTTCTTCTGTGCGCCTTTTGAAGCCTGAATAGGAGACTTGCACTGAGGCTGGGCGATCAGTTTACAGGCTGTGTGCGCTCTGCTGAGGCAGGATAGCCTTTGTCTGAAAGCTGAAGCTGTCCAACAGTATATTTGGCATGTGGATTGCAGACATGTCACTATTAGGGTGAGTGTTGTGACAAATGAAATGAGCACTAAGTCCAGTGTGCAATACGTCCTCAGAAGGGTTGCATGCTTTAATTACTATTGCAGTCCTATTTGCCATATCGGTGGTCATTCTTATGCTCCCAAAATGCCATGCAAAGCAGCCACTCTCCACATTCAGGGCCCACCCTGTTGAGGGCCCCATGGTTCGAGAGGTCACTTGTATGCCAACTGATTGTGTGTTTTGTAGATGGGCTGCGCTGCTTGCAGGCAGAATGCTCTTTCCCTGGCAAGCTTATGCTGCCACCTTCCACCCCTGTAAGAACTGTTGAGAAATTCCGAATAGTTCTATTCAGGCAGTTGAACCCGTCATGTAGCCGAGGGATTCTTTCTGGCAATGTATCTCTCAGGAGTATATAAAGACTGATTGAGAGGTCTATTGACCCAAAGAAGGAAAACACCACAGGAAAACCGCTGAACTGCAAGGAAAGGCACAGTTCAACAACCAGGAAATTCAGTAATGCCAACAACAATGAAAAATATATAATAAGTTATACCTTGGTACTTGAAGATGGGGACAAGAACAAGAAATAGATTTTCCTAACAAGGAGGACGCTATCCTGAAACAAGGACAACAAAACTCACATGAGTATATCCAAAACAATAATGAGGTAAGCAGAAACCAGGTACACAATATAATAAGGACTTACCACAAGCTAGTAAGCAGTAAGATGTAACAGAACAGGTTAAGGGAAAAGGTCCCGTGAAAAAATCCTCTAATCCTCGCTGGCACAAGGACACTGGACAATCCCCAGAAAGTCTCAAGTTCAGGAATGTTGCCAAACCTATCACCTGCTGGCACGAGGACGCCTAAGTGTGTTCCAATAGGCAGTCTCTAGTCCGGAACACTGAAGAATGTTGCAGCTCGAGATGTTGGGAACTGGGTTGACGAAGAGGAGGAGTTCCCAGTGATTCACATAGGAGAGAAAAGTTCCAGGTGAGTAGTGATGAAACCAAAACTGCAATCCAAACGCAGAGAAAAACGAAGTCCAGAAAATTGTCCAAAGTCATCAACGTGCGAGCAAAAACCAGAGACACTCCAGAGGCAAAACAGGTCTGAAGCAATCCGGATTCAGCAACAGGCAGGCAATGTGCAAGGAAGATTCTGTAAGCAAGACAAGTCGGGAAAACAAGCCGGGGTCAGAAATCCAGTTCAGTCAAAGATGATACCAAAAGGGGAAAGCACAAGAAAAGGTCGTAGGACGTAGCCAAGTCAAAAAACCATGAATCAATCATACGAACGTAACGCTGCAGAAAGTAAATTCAGAAGCAGCGAGTGCGATGGCAGGCGGAGCTAAGAATGAATGCAAAATCACCGGACTAGCGGTATGAGCGAGTCAAGCGTGCCGAGACACGTGACCCACGAAACACAGAGGGCAGGCGTTTCCAGGGCAACCCCCAACGCTCCCGATAACATCTGAGGAGGGGCTGAAACATAATAACATGTACTGGGTACGGGTGATCTGTGAAGCATGGGAATAACGTGCAACACATCTGGAGGAGGAGGGGGAATATAGTCCTCGAGATGGTACGCCAGTAACCTTACAGACAGGCGATTTCCTGACAACCCCCCTGTTAGACCAGGAGATACATTTTCACCCACCACCTCCATCAGCCCAGCAGACAGGGCACAGCACAAGCAGCACTTAATACTCTCTTTAAGGGGAGCATTTAAAGCTGATATTTGTAAGAGATGGCTCTTTCCAGAAACATTTGTTTTCTAGAAAACCTTAAAGGAATAGTGCGCTCAAAAATTTTATTATCCCAAACGTTCTGGCAAGTCGTTATAAGCATACAGTGATCGATCGTAAACATTTTTCTTACGTGTTTGGCACGGCCATCTTGTGCTAATCTTATCCATGGATTGATCGCCCTACGTTCAAGTGCGCTCGCGGCAATAAATAAAAACACCTGCCCCAGAAGCTGACATAACTTGTCCCAATGATCTGCTCCTCCTATTTTCATTACGTTCGTGGCCAGCGTAGCCCAACGTGCCACATCATCACCCACGCACGCACAAACAGGAAGATAAACGCAGACATGCGAACACAAAGCGTACCTTCTCTGTCTTGCCCTAAATAGCATTTGCTTTTCAAATATTTCAATAATAGTCTGCAATTTTTGATTTGATTTGAGGAATTTGTAGCGCGCTCTAAACGGACCTAACCGTATAATGGCGCAGATGGTATTGCTTACTCAGGAAAGCTAGCACAAAGTATATTCTTAAGTATATTTAAAAGCAAGATGGAGCTCTAATTGTTATCCAATGACCAAGTTTTATATGAACAAGAAGGTCTTTAGGGCCTTCCGAAAATCAAGCAGGGTGTCTAAATTCCGTATTTCCCTGGGTAGACTGTTCCAAAGTCTAGGACCATACACTGAGAATCTTCTGTCCCCTCTAGAAACCAATGTAGATCGGGGGGATGGTTAACAGTGCTTGGTCACTTGATCGAAGGGGTCTTGATGGTTGATAGTATCTAAGCATATCCTTAAGATAATCTGGTGCCATATTATTTGTCAGAATCACACTTTTTAAGGAAAGGAAGAGAGATTGACACTCTCCCCGAACCACGGAAGCCGAATGAACTCGACCCTCCCACCGTGGTTGGCACAGACGCCTGATATATAAAACAGGTCGCCACGTGGCAGCCAATGGGGGGAAGAGGGGTTAGGGAGAGGTTGTGGATAGGATGGGGAATTTAGGAACACCGGAAAAAGGGTAAGGAACTCCTACTTTGGATGGGACAGGGTAAACACCAGGAAAGAACCCTACTCTGTCCAGCATGTAACACTGTTCACGTATATAACATGACTTCCTACCTAGTACACCTTAATACGTGTACTAACCCCTGTTGGTTTACAAGAAAACACATAAGCAAGCAACATGATGAAAACAAACATTAGGAAAACTTCCCATCATGATAAACAAGATACATGGCCCTTTGGGCAGCAAAGCAACATATACCATAAATGATTTCCCTCCTACACTAGTTTACTGCACCAGTGAAGATTTGGTGAACTTGGTAAATGTAATGTCCATGTATCATATTGAGTCTTTTGTCAGAAAATAGTTCATTACTCATAGACACCCATTAAAGATGCATATTCACTATTGCTTGATACACACTGGGTTTGCCCAGCACAACCGTAAATGAGTGAACACCCTGGGTGTCCCAACGCAGCACTACATGAGCGCATACACTGTGTTTTCTCAGCACAACATTCCAAAAACGTTCGCCGCTACTTATCTTATGTCTGGGAGCCCCTCGGGACTTCTCAGATGAAATGCGACCCACTGTAAATAACTCCCCACAATGTAAACAATCACTGTGCATTTCCCCGTACTTATCTTTGGTCTGGGGAGCCCCACAGGACTTCCCAGACAATGACCCTAAAGCCGTGATCCTTATCTGCACGCTCCTGCTCCTTCCGAAATGCGGCCGTCTGTAGTTCATGCAGTCCTGCTCTCCATCGCTCCTCTCCGCACGCGGCCTGCCTGCCTCCACGCTGAATCAGAATAAGCCACACCTGCACGCTGCCATTACCAGTTAATATGCTGTCCTAAATCCCAGACAGCTGGCCAAGCGCGCGTGTGTTGAACTACACGCAGACCCAATTGTAGTTTCTAGACCTTCCCAGCTTAAGAGGCATATCTAACAACTCCTCGTCTTTGCCAGCCCTGAGTCCTGACATTATTCAAACATTTAAAAATCAGGCAGGCTATTTTGAATTTTATGCGGTCTTCAACTGATGGCCAATGGAGTTGACGGCGGAAAAATGAAACATGGGCTGTTTTTTTAAGCCCATAGATCAACCTGACCGCTGTGTTCTGCGCTCTTTGCAGTCTGCTGATTTGTTTTTTCGGAATGCCCACCAGTTGTCTCTTGCAGTAGTCCAGGTGAGCATTCGTAAGTGCACCCTCTACTTCACTACTTAAGGATAATCTTCCTGTGGAATACAGGGAAGTGTTTGTCGTAGGAGCAGCAAGGAATAAAAAATAGCTTTTACTTTGGCTCCAACCTGGCTTTGGCTTCCCAGATTGTCTTGCCAAATACAGCCGAGGTTTTTCACCTTTGAGGAGAATGTAAGTTCCACTCCTAATGGTTTGGGAAGGGGTTGAGTTTTTATTGTAGTCATGAGGTTTTCCGGACCAAACAAGATGAATTCTGTCTTGGAGGCATTCAGTTGGAGTTGATTAGAAGCCATCCACTCACTGATTTCCTGAAGGCATTCTCTGATTTTTAATAATGGTTTCTTTAACCTTATCGATTGTGATGAAAATCCGAGTGTCACTGGCGTAAGACTGGAAGCTGATTCCATGACATCTCAAGATTTCCATGACTAGTCGAAGGTACAGGTTGAACAAAAGAGGCGAAAGTGAGGAACCCTGTGGGACCCCACAGTCCACACTACTAGGAGCCGAGGTGAAAGCACCCAGTTTGACACACTGTTGACGTCCTCCAAGAAGGACCTGAACCATTGAATGGCCTGTTCGGAAACTTTTCCAATCGTCCTCAGTCGTTCCAGGAGGATCTCATGATTGACCGTGTCGAAGGCGGCTGACGGATCAAGCATCACTAGAAATGAAAGCTTGCCCTGTTCAGCTACCCTCAACAACTCGTAAACTAACAGCAATGCTGTCTCTGTACCAAATTTGGGACGGAACCCCGACTGCTGGGGGTCCAGGAGAGATTCCTCTTCAACAAATGCCTGTAGTTGTGAAGTCGCCACCTTTTCCAGTATTTTCCCTGGCCAAGGATACCTGCAATGGGACAATAGTTTTGAAGGACTAAAAGATCCAGGCTCGATTTTTTTCAGAAGAGGTGTCGGTGTGGTATATTTGAGCATTAATGGTACTACTCCTTGATCTAATGATTTGTTATTAGATAACGTAACAAAGGGCGCAATTTACACCACCATACGTTTGGCTGCTACCGTTGGTAAGGGAAATAGGCAATCATTAGTTGGCTTCAGATTCTTCATCAGTGCACAAACTTCCTTCACTGTTACATGGTGAAAGTTAAATTGATTTCGTGGAGCAATAACTTGATCACATTCCTTAAAATCCAAAGAATGTAATGATTTTGAAGAAAAAGGAATAGGATCTAGGGCTACAATGTTATTCTTAATCGTAGCAATTTTCTCCAGAAAAAAAATATTAAAAGCATTAGCTTGTGCCAAAGATGAGGGAATGGAAAGGTCACTACAGCTTGGATTATGAAATTTAGAGATAACTGAGAAAATGTCTCTAGAGTGATTACCTGCATCACTTATTTTTTTGTGGAGAAATATTTGTTTCGCCTCGAAAATAGCTTTTTTGTAGAGCAAAAGCACCCTTTTAGCTTTAATATTATTTTCTTCAGAAGAATACCTTTGCCAGATTCGCCCTTTCAGCCTAACTTGCTTCCGTAGAGGAATCAAATTATTGGTAAACCATGGTTTGGAAATACTCTTGCACTTAGGTTTTTTGGGTGCCTCCTTAGAGCAGATTCCCTACATTACTTTAGTTCCAGTAAGGAAGAATTCTTCACTAGGCAGTGTGTTATCGATATCTGAAAGTGCATTCATCACTTCCTGTGCCGATATTATGTCTAGATCTTTATGGCGCAGAGAAAGTATCCCAATGGCCTCAGCAGGGCCTCGAGTATTTATTGATTTGGCTACTAGAGCAGATAGTTGAGACGAGTGGTCTGACCAGTAGATTGGTATGTTGAGTAGTACAGCACAACTACCTCTTGTTACTATCAAATCAAGGCAATGACCCTTGTTAAGAGTAGGTGATGTACCTAAAGGGCTGAGACCATGGGTGTCGAATAACTCCCAAAGTTCTACCTGGTGACTTTGATCATCCAGCCATAGGTTCCAGTCCCCCAGTAGCAGGACCTCTGCCTGTTTACTTGCTACTGTGGCTAGAAAATGGTCCAGCTTTTCCAGAAATTCCTTAAAAGGCACCTGGAGGTCTGTAACCTAAGCAATGTTGCAAGTGCTTTTGTTTTTCAAAGAATGTTCACAAGAAATTCTAAACTCCAGGAAACAATTCTTTAAATTTTGCGGGTAAGTTGCAGCTGACGATGTTCTTTGTCCCTTTGTGTCCTTGTCTTGCCATATGGCGCATCAGTAAAACAATTCAATGGCTGCCCTCGGTGCTCTGTGTGGGAGAAGACCAGTCTTTTTTTTTTTGCATTTTCAATATAGAATGTTCTTGCTTCTCCACCTTCTTACATCATGAATACTGACATGTTGCTCCTTATTGCTGGAAATGCAAATGGACATATAGGGCCATATTGATCGTCCCACATAACAATGATCGAAAAAACATTGCTTATGGTAATCCTCCTGTTTTAATTCCAGAATCCGTTTGCTAGCAACTGGAAGTTATGGCACGGGCAGTACAATACGAAGTAGCTGCGAACAAAACACAATAAAAATACATTTCAGTAGCACCTAATCAGAAGCACAACACAATCAATATTTAACACACAAATGAAAACAAGGTGTACTACTTGAGACCACGAGTTTTGTACAGTTAGAGCGCTGTGAAGTAGTTATAGCCACCAATGGGATGGAGAACCACAGGGAGGAAACGAAGAACAAACATAGCAACCATTCAGCTTAAACCCCGGACAGATGGTATTGTAACGAAGCTAGCAGGATTACTGTTCGAAAAGCGATCCCAGTGCCCACGGATGTTTCACCCACCGTTGTTGGGAAAGATTTCATATGTGTATGTAATTTTCCCTCCATGTGGCAACCCCCAAACTTTTTGCTGCTGTTTAGACACCTTTGACTGACTTTGCCAGAGAAGCACAGCCTACAGCTGCACTCCTCTGGGCTTTCGCTCACTTTTTATGGGGAAACTGACATGCCCTTAAGACAGGCAGGACTGGGAGACTTTGTTTCCCTTAGTCTTTTCCTCATGTTGTAACTTTAATGCAATATGTAACAAGTGTGCAATGTATCCTACAATACAGCACGCTTGGGTCTATAGTAATTTCCAAAGGCGCTAGATACTCTTGCTGGACTTTTTATGAACTGTGCAGATGTGTCATGGACAGGACTGGTGGCAGCTATCGTTTCGCATTCTTTTTAACCCTTTCCTGCCATGTTAACCGCATTAACTGTGTTTTGCATGAATAGGTGGCCTGGCTCCAAAATGGCCATGCCACAAGGTTCTTTGTCCTGTCCTTTGGCCATCGTCCTGGGCCAGTCCTTATTTGGTCATGCATTTTCCCGCAAATCGCAATGCTTTCACGGGCTTCTGCATGCCCTGTGTGTGTGCCTCCAGGATGTGGGCTGGGATGTCTGGTCCCAATACACATCCTGGGTGAGTCTGGAGTGTCCTGAATGCCTGAGACCACTGTGGTCTGTGATTGGTCCACGTATGGAGTGTGTGTTTGTGAGCAGATCTCCCATTGTGTCCTCTTCATTTTGGCGTGAAGGGAACTTTGGATAAGAGGAGGCTGGAAACACGACTACCATGTCGATCTCCTAATTTCTCACTGAACAAGGGATATGATCCAAGTATCCTGCAACTACGAAGTTGAGTTGAGTAACCGCTGGTGACCCGCTGGAAGGTTTGGCACCCTGAGCCCGCTGTCGTCCTGTGGGACCCCTCTGCATCTGGTCGTCCTAGAAGGTCTGCGGAGGCGCTTTGACCCATTGGAATAGTGGGACCAACTATTCTCGGCACCTTCACCAAAACCTGCAAGTAAGCTTTCTCTGAAGCGTCCCTGGGCCAACCAGTGGGCTGACCATCTTACGCAGGACCTTTGCTCTGTCTCCACCGTCGTTTGGAGGAGGCCCTCGAACTTTGGTATACTGCTAGCTCTGTGTCCACGGCACCCTCACACCGAATTACGTACACTTGGCATTCTCAGGGCTGAAGTGAGACGTGTGCGCCCGGATTGGAGTAAACACGGTTACCGTGTTGCCCTGCTGCGGCAACGTCCTTTGCAAGTCCGCTGCATTTGTGACCCTCTTGCCCCTGAAGCCTGCTGCAGTGCAACTGGGGCGATTCATCCCCCTGGAGTGGAGAAATCACCACTCTCCCATTGGAAAATCCTCCCTGGCACTCAGGAACTAAAAGGTGTCGCAATGTCCTTTTTGCCACATTCGAAACTGCAACCGAATTGGACTAATCTGACGAAGTTTGGGTATCCTTGCCTCAGGGACCGGTGAGTAATCTTTACCCCAACTGGTGGCCCCTAGCGCCAGAGCCCAACTTTACGCACAAGTGGCCCCTGGGGGCCCCTCTCCTGTCCACTGCTATTGCGAAATGGCACCTCCATCATGAGATCTCAAACTGCCTCTGCCTTTAAGTGGAGCTCCTTCTTGAATAGTGGGAACTTATTCTCCGCCTTATCCACCTTCCCGAGCACTAGAGACCCCTGAAGAGACCAGACCCTGTTTTGCCCATTGGTACAACTGCATGCGCTTGTAATACATGTACTATTAAGCACAAGGCTCCTCTCTTCTTAGGGATTGGACTACCTCTTGAGTTAGGTGAATAACTGATGTCGAACTGGGTCTAAAGATTCACTGCACTGCCTGTTTTCTTCCCCTCTACGTTGTCGACATATTCCGTGCAGTCACCCCTTTAGGCCCTCCTGGTCTTGTGTATATATATTGTATTGAGTGTGATGTATTGGTTTACTTAGTGTTACTGTGATTCTTTGCTATGGTCTATGTTACAAAGGCCTTGTAATAAATGTGTCTATATTTTTAATATAACACCTGTCTGGAGTAATTTGTAAGTGTCCTTGCTCTGTGTGCTCATTGAGGTCCTTCAGTCACCCTCATCCCTCCTGAGACTTAGTCTTGACCGCCTGCCTTAGCTACCCTGATTGGTCTGGCTTGTCCAGAGGTTACCCTGTTCCAAGAAACTAGGTTGGCCTTCTGAACCTTTGCCCCTCCTGGACAGAGTTCAGAAATCCTTCTTAACCGTCAATTAATTATTATGCATACAGCAGCCCACCCTAATCGTTTTTAATCCCAATAAAAATGTTATGTAAACTTCAATTTACATAATTTCTGGAAATTCCATGGTAAGATTGTTTCCATGAGCAACCGCTCTGTTCGATGTATCACACACTTTCAAACTAACTTGGCAGTACATGTCTGCACTCAGTATCTATTCCCCACAACATATGTCCTTTTGAGCAATTCATGTCTAGCATTTAAGGCCAAATTACAATAAGGCACTTGTCCTATTCAAAGGCCGAGATGTTTAGCTTTCGATTTTGGCAAAGAATTTGGGGGAAAAAAAGGCATTTAGGCGGGACAATGTTAGCATATTATCATGTCTTTCGCAATGTAACTTGTGTGAGTTAGATAGATCTTCGCATTAGCTACATGGAGAGATGATCCTAGCTTACACACGCCGCAATGAATAGACGGATGAGGAAAAAACCAATTGTAGCCTTCCGCCCAGTATGTAATGGTGTAATGTACACTGTTTTACCAGTGAACGGGGCATGTTCTGACACTGTGTGTGATCTCATTACTGGCGCTGTGGCTTTCCAAAAGGCGCCTGGGTCAGCCCTCTCTGTAACCATCATGCAAGACAGGTGACAAAGCAAATCCCTGAGCAGTGTGTCAACATGTTTTTAAAATGGCAGTAGCTGGTGAAGTGCATGATCGTGCTGCTGAATTAAAAACGGTTCTTCTTGGGATGTCTGTGTCAAGTCAGGAAGGGGCATGAGGCGGTGAAGATTTGGTTCGCACTATTCGAGTAGGGTGTGCCCTTGGCGTCAGATCAGTTTTCAGAAGGCTGAGCATACTTGGGTGGCACAGGATAACAAAGCCAACATCGAATGTCTCTTACTGTCTGTCTGAAGTAGAGCAGACTTTAAAATATGCTTTCCCGAGTCATGCACCATCGGGTCCACTCCCTTCTGTCTACCACCCCTTCCACTCAAATGGCCTACATAGGAAGAAAGATCAAGTAATGGGCTAAACGAGGCCACCGGCATGCGAGGAGGCAAACCACAGAAGCCAGTACAGTAATGTACGAGATATTAGGAGACCAGGATCATTGTATTGTCTGCTGGCAAAGCCAGAACACAAGGACAAAGGCTTTGGTTCCAAATTTGGATATTTATTCATCTCTTGGACTAACAGTTTATGCTCCTCGTTGGAGGTGATTACCTAGGTTTTACAACACCCCATCTGAACAAACCAATTAGGATCCAGGACACTTGCAGAGAAAAGAAACAAGCAAGATATGCCAGTGGTTTAGGAGTGGGAAGGTTTGGTTGAACCACACAGCTCCAAAGCGCATGAAGGTGGCGCAATTAAAATTACCAAATTGCTGCCAGTCCCCTTTGTGCTCACAGGTGCATCAGTGAAGAGGAACCGGACTCAGGGGAGGTGTTACTGGGCTATATAAGCCCAGAAGCTGCAGAAAACTGTGTGGGTGTTTGGAGAGTACAGGGGCATTTTGTAAGAGTTTGGAAGGGGTAGAATGAGTTTGGAAGAATTTGGAATAACAGGAATGTGTGTGGTGGAGGAGGAGGTTGGAGAATAGAGGGGAGATGGGAGTGAGGATGTGAAGCGAGATTTGGAGCAGATGGGAGAGGAACATCAGGTGGTGGGCAAGGAATATCAGGAGAAAGTGGCAAGGGTTTTGGAAGAGGAGCTTGAAGAGCATTATGAGAGGGAGAAACTAGTCTGGTGGCCGAGGAAGGTTCCAGAGGGCAAGACTGACCAAAGGCAGAATTTAGGGATAAGGTTCTGATCCAAAGGAGTCAACCACATGGCAGTCGAAGAAATTGGCACATGGCGTGGTGACGTGGAGGAGCATGACCAAAGCAAGACTAGTGAGGGGGCAGAGCCCAGGAACCAAAACAAGCAAGAAAGGACAAGGGGTGGGAGACCTTTATAATCAAGGATCAATAGAGAAAGTGGAGAGGACAACTGAAGAAGGGTACAAGAAAGCCTTAAGCTAGAATCTACAAATTGAGGAGAAAACGGTACTACTTGCAGCTACTTGCAGCTAGTGGTGAAGACCAAACGGCGCCTGCTGTCCCCGAACCCTTTTCTTAAGTGTTTAAAATCTGCTAAGGAAGTATGTTTGTCCTGAATTCCCTTAACAAATCATTGTAGGCTCCACCCCTCCCCCCACTGCAGTTAAGTGCCCCCTTACACTGTACCTGTTACCCCGGGAGTAAACTATGATGGAGAAAATGATGTATAATTTGGTGTTCGTTTTTTCAATTTTACCTTCTATCTGTGTATGGACTGTTTGTGGATGCCACTCGCCACCTTGACAGGCCACAGAACTTGAATGTCCTTTTGACAAAGGTAACGGGTATTCTCTGACAACACATGGCTGCGCCGTCTTTGCCTTTAATACTTGGCGTTTTGCTTATTTTGTGTTGAGGCCTATAATCGATTAAAAAAAACACAGCTGAGATACAGCTAGTAATCTGTTGTCAAAAATGTTTTAAGCAGTTTATATAATTAAAATAAGTGATCGTGTGAAGATTCTCGGTCTCCTGTGTTACACTCCAGTAGTGCCCAAAATAAACATATTAACAAACAAACAGTTCCATATCAATTTAATGTTCATGAAGTCTCACAAAAAATGTTTTAGAACAAAGGCATTTTAAAAGCTAGTGATGGTCCTACTTGAGTGCTCCTGTGGCTGCTGCTGGAATTCTGCTCTGTGTTGACTAATGCAGTAGACCTTGTGATGTCACAACACAACTGTAATAAGTTATTACAGTTACAATAGTGGTCATTTTCTTATTACACTTGATTAGTGATGCTAACACATAATGATAATGATGATTATCATTATCACTATTGCATGCCCCCATGTATTCTATTTATTAGTGAAAACTATAAAGTATGACCCTGTGTGCTCCTTTATCGCCTCCTCCTTTTAATTGCTTAAACCACACCCCCCTAGTTCTTTCAATTATACCATGCATTTTATTGAAAGGCCCTCAAACGTTGGATTGCTCCACGATTACAGAGCTTTCTGATGAAGTTCTAACCTTCAAATTAATACCAAAATACAATGACATATTTTTAAATATAAAAATATCCTGCTTTTGGTTTCTGCATACAGGACAGTCTCCCACGACCCCTCACCACACCGCCTGAGAGAGGATGGGGCGTTCTTCCAAAGACAAGCGAGATATTTACTATCGTCTTGCCAAAGAGGAAGGCTGGCGTGCGCGAAGTGCCTTCAAACTTTTGCAGCTGGACGAGGAGTTCCAACTCTTTCATGGTGAGTGATTGCTGATCCAATGCAGCTTTTCTTGCGATTTATGCAAAAAATGGGCGTGTAACCAGAATGAGCACGACTGAATAACTCAATTTTCTAGATGAAGTATTTACAAACCGTGTGAAATGCATCCTGAGGCATTTGGGGTGTCACTTGCACCGTCTATTGTCAATGCGATGGGGAGTCAGTTGCACTGTTTATTGTCAATGCGATGGGGAGTTAGTTGCACTGTTTATTGTCAATGCGATACGTGTCTCTTTACCTAATTGTTCCTTCTCCTTTTATGTGGCTTCAGTGCATAGTTGTCCTACCTGTATATTTGATTACTCCTTGATGCGTACTATTGCCTCAAGGATTGACTACCCATTTCCCTTTCTTCTTTGATCTACTGGCATGCTATATGCAACTGTCCATGCCAGCACTGTTTAAGTTTAATTTAATTTTTGAGTCCTTTATAAATGATTTTTTGAAAACTCTGAAGCAAGACCAACACTGTGTTGCACTTGGCACAGAAGGCAGACATATACCAAATAGTTGTTAAATATATATTTCTTTAGAGGAATTGAGAAAAGAGCTATAGATAGTGTGTTCATGTGAGACTCTAGTACAGTGTTGTTAGTTCTGGCATAGCCCCACCCTGCGGTTGAGATCAGAACAATGCACTAACAATACCCTTGAATGATAATGGGTACATTTTGAAAAACGTAAAAGAATGCTGAGTGTCTTCCATTTTCATGAGCAAAACAAGGCCCATCAAAGACAGAGGGAGTTTAATCCATCTCTAGAGATTATTCTTAATATTCAAAACATTCTGCCATGTTTAGTGCCAGAGGTACGCGTCTTAAAGCTTACGTGCGGCCACCTTTTGTGGTGAGGGGTTATCTGCATCTTACTCAAATTGCACGGGTGTAGGGTGGCCAGACTGTGATGAGGTAGCTTGAGGGTGGCCAAGCTGCAGTCTGTATGGTATCGGTTAAGGGAGGCCGCACTGGAGTGCTCATCTTCATGTTTCTCTGCATCGTGATATCAAGACGCAGACCTCCGGCTTATATTTTTTTGAACCGCTGGAACACTGCACCACTAGGATCACTGGTTCTCCTGAGACTGCTTCCCAGGCAACTGGCTAGCTGAACCTCACCACAGTATCAGGTTCTCTGACATCTTCTATTTCCCTTTGATCATGGACTTATCAAAAGGGTGTTTTTTTCGCAATTCAACAAACGAAAGTTCAGGGTATGCAGACATGTGCTGACTTTGAAAACTTAGACCATGCCTTTTTCTTCATAACCGCATATCCTTCCCGTTGTCTTTGACCATGTTCAACGTTGAGCTCAAGCCATTTTCTAATTGTGACTTGTGCTATGAGCCTTCATTCCCCATTTTTGACAACACCAGGTTGTCTGTTCGGTGTGGGAACTCCTAACTGGGAAACTCATTCATCTTGAACTTTCATTCCCAGTCTAGAGAACATTTGTACACCGATACGCGTTTTGGCACAGCAACACACTCCATTCTATGATTTATAGTTTACTTGCCCTGTCTTGCTTGTGCCTCCCATCGGCTACACCAAACCCCTTACCCCTTATTTAGGGGGATTGATATGAACCTTCATTCCCCATTTTTGACACCAGGTTGTCTGTTCGGTGTGGGAACCCCTAACTGGGAAACTCACTCATCTTGAACTTTCATTCCCAGTCTGGAGGGCATTCGTACACCAATATGCGTTTTGGCACAGCAACACTCTCCATTGTATGATTTATATATTGTGCTAACACTAGACAGCGTAACAGCTCTTTCCTGTAGTCATATAGCTTTCCTTTTTGTATGCATATTGTTGGTTAATATTGGGTTTTCCTAGTGTTTTGAAAATCCGAACACTTTTTTGGACTCCAGGAGTCAGAACTTGTGAACGTTTGAGTGACACTTATGAAATGACTGCCCTCAACACCATTTCCTAGGAAGTTACATAGCTGTTGCAGACTGCATTTTCCCTTTTACATACACAAAGAATATATTTTTACTGTAAGGACATTCCCTTATTAACTGCGATTGTAAATTATAGTGTACGTTTCACCACCTGACCACTGAAGTGAAGGTTTGATTGCTTGTCTGCGTATAGCATAAGTGTTTGGCAACTAAAGGAAAAGCCTTGCAGGAGGGTATTGGTCACTGTTGCTTTGCCCTACGCATAACACTCCTCCTAACGATAAGATGATCACTGGCACATGTATCATGGGTTATAATAATCTTTCATTCACAGCGACGTACACACAACTCGTAAATTGCTTTCTTATCTCTTGTTTAATATTCCCTACTAATCTTATTTGCACTCTGTTGAGTAGGAATCTGGTTAGAAATGTGGCTCATGATATCAGATTATCCCTTTTTACGCCATTCACAGACTGCACAGTCCTTTATGGCTTCACATTTACCCCCAAATGCTCTCCCTGCCTTCAGTCAGTTTTGTCTTTTTTGTTGCTAATACTTTGTTTAAGCACTCCTTTGTTAGAGTTAAAATCCCTGTACGAAAATGGTTTGGCTAAAATGTAAAGACTGTGTGACATTTCGCAGGGTTTGTAATATTGAGATTTGATGTGCAGGAGCTAAAACCAGCTCCTGGGTATCGGCCATCACCCAGTAGGAAGGCGCTACCCCTGGGGTACCAGGACCTAGTACATAAGGTGCCGCAAATCTAAGTGTCCCATGAGATGCACGTGTAAACATTTTGTCCTTTTAACTATATTCTGTTGTGCTTTAAATGGGATCTAGAAGTGTCACAATGCTTCTTTTTAATAAATTAATTTCATGTAGCTATATTTGTATAACACCAGTTGCCCCGGGGATCTAAAAGTAGCTCATTGTAGCTATTACTTACGGTAACCAGACTGTCCTAGGCAAGAAGCAGGAGCTAAATGGCTCCCAGCAATTCCAAATCCTCTAGTCATGCTTGGTGCTTTTCTACAACTACTATTTGTAGTACTAGGCTAAGAAGTAGACTAATAAAAGAATGGTTGATTACAAATGCTTTGAAGGTGATACGCTCTTCCAGGGCTAACCAATGGAGGGATTTTCTGTCCTCTGTAATGTGTTCACGTCTTAATTTTCCAGTAATAATCGTCACTGCATTGTTCTGTATCACCTGTTAAATGCATTTCTTGTTGGCCCCAATCAACGGTGCATTTCCATAGTCCAATCGCGATAGGATTGTGAATCTGGCAATGATGGTAGTGTTTTTTTTGTGCTCAGTACTAGTCTAATACGTCTGAGTAACCTCTGATGGTATAGACAGTTCTTTTTCAGATAAGCTACGTGAGCTTCAGCTCCTAAGGATGCTTGCAGATAGACACCCAATCTCTTGACCTTGACAGTGACGATGACATTTGTGTCTTTGATCTTGGTCAGTGTCTAACTTGGCCCTGGCCTCGGGAGATCCAAAGATCATAAGCTCTGTCTTGCTTCCATTGAGGCAGAGCCAATTAGCCTTCATTCGGGCCTCAATGGAGTTGTGGATGCAGGCGAGCTTGTTGTTGTCGGTACTATAAATCCCACTCAGTTCAATCACTAGTTGCGTGTCGTCGGCGAAGTTGGTAAAGAAAACCCTTAGGTTGGTTAATAGGGCACATAGACACTGCAGGTAGAGAAGAGGGGTGATGGACTGGCCCCCAGGTAAACCCCACAATTTATAAGTCTTGGTGCAGAGAACTGGTCACCCCAGTGGATCGTGGAGCTCTGCTCCTCAAGAAAAGATGTTACCCAGTTTATTGCTTCCTGAGAGCAATTTCCTGATTTTTCTAGGGCCTCGTAGTTTTTGGTGGTCGACCAAATCGAATGCTGCTGACGAGTCCAATAATATTAACAAGCCTGCCTTTCCTTTATCCAGGATACCAAGCATTTTGGTCTGAAGGTTGAGGAAGGGCCGTCTCTGTGCTATGGGCTCCTCTGAAGCCCGACTCTTGAGTGTGTAGGAGACGATTCTTGTCAACAAACTCTTGAAGTTGGCTAGTTGCAACTTTGTCCAAGATGTTTAATAACAAGTTGCAATTCGTTATCGGGCAGAGATTAGAGGGGTCTTGCTGGTCTGGGCCTGGTTTCTTAACTAAGGGGGTGACAGTGACTTTTTTAATAGCAGTAGGGACCTTATTTTCTCTCAATGAGGCATTAACCATTCTATGGAGAATGGGAGCGAAGAGCTCAGCATTATCCAGAATAAGCTTGGAAGGTAATGTTATCAGAGCAGGATGTTCATCTGATCGTGGAAAGTAAGGTCTTCATGTCATCTAAGTAGATGGGAATCATTTTAAGTTCTCTCCTATTTGGAAGGGTATTGTCTACGTTATCCGGGGTTTGAAGTGGTTGAGTATTCACATTGCAGGAGTTTATGGTTTTGTGTGCCTTTTGGATTTTGTTGAAAAAGCCAGTTTGGACCTTCTCAGTCTTCCTGTGAAGGTTGAAAAGGAGGCGATAATGTCAAGAGTTTTTCTACCGATTTCAGAATCTTGAAAAGTTTACCAGTTGAGCTGGAGGCTGCAGTGATCTGTTCATTAAAATTGTTTTTCTTAGCTTCAGTCAGTTTTTCTCTATACAGGCTGTCCAGTTAATTCCATTTCCCCTTGTTTTCATCAGTTTTCCTTTCCCACTTTCCATTTCCTCTTTTCTTTTTTCAGTTGACAGGTTTCCGCATTAAACCATTTCTGATGGTTTAGGTTAGGTTTAACCTGTCTGTGTTTGATGGGAGCGTGGCAGTCAATAATCTTTTGAAATTGGTTTGGATTGAAAGGGACTGTTCCCTGGAGAAGGCGATGGAAATGGCATGAGCAATTGAAGAGTCTGTTAAGAGCATTAGGCCTATGACGCACAGAGGGGGTGTGCAAGTTAGCAGCGGAGGGCTGGTGGTGCAGGCTGTCTACCCGACTAAGAAGACATAGGTGGGGAGACCCTTTCAGGAATAAGGCTGAAGGGCAACCCAAAGCTGGAACAAGGCCCAGTTGCAATAGATGTAGATGGAACAGTCACTCCACGAGGGCCAGAGACAGCCCATCCTTGTCCATGGAGTGTAGGCGTTGTGGCACGAGGGGACACTTTGTGAGGCAGTGCAGAGTGGCTAGGGAAGGTCCAGCCAACTGAAAGGAAGTGTTGGTTTAATTGAAGAACCACAAGAATTGAGGGTTCCGGTAGCAGAGGAAAGGGTGCTGCTCCATATCCTTGGGGAGATGTATGGACCGTGGGATATGGTGATGGTGAACGGGGCCTACATTGAGATGATGGTGGACTTAGGGTCTCCATACACCTTGGTGTCTCCTGAGTTGTATGATGAGCCCTTAAAGAATTCAGTGAGACCTTTAAGAAGTCGGTGGAGACGCTTGTGCCGCTGGACATATATGCCAGTGCCGATGGACAGCTTCCCATCACTGTTTTGGGGTACGAATGGGCTGACATCCAATTTTAAAGGGAGACAAACTAAGGGGAGGTTGTATGTGGTGCATAAAGGAGCTAGTCTTCGCGGCTGGGATGAGCAGACGACATTGGACATACAAATCAGCTCTGGAAGGGCTGTGCCTGTATTGTGTGTGTGGAGGCGGAGGGCAAATGTTGAAGGGGTTTGTGCACAAGATTGTGTTAAGGAAGGGTGCTATGCTGGTTGCTCACAGGGTGAGGAATGTACCATTCTTTGCTTAGAGGGACTCGAGGCGCAATTGAAGAAGCTGATGCAGGAAGGGTTATTGAAGCAATTGAGTCATCGGAGTGGTTTTTGCCAGTGGTCTTAGCGAAGAAGCAGGACGGGGGCCGAAGGATGTCTGTGGACTTGCAATATCTGGGTGGACAGACACCCTCTCCCGAACAAGCTTCTGACCATGATGGGCCCGAGCATCATGGTTTTCCACATTGGAATTATACTCGGCCTATTATCAGATTGAGGGAAAGTGTGTTGTAGATTTGTGCGCGTGTGTGTGGGCCCCCTGTTCTGTTAACAGTTCCTTTCAATCTTGGAATGCTTGCTTTTGGTTTGACAGTTAGTTATTGAACCGTTGTGCCGTTGTGTCCGAATTTCCTTTTGTGGTGGACTACCATATATTCATACTAGGAGAGTCAAGTAGACTTGCAGTAGACCCTGCTAGGTAGTTCTTAGAAGATCTTTGTCATCTTGGTTACACTCCAGTCAAGAGATCGATTAACTGAAAGTGGCATGAATTTGTGTGTGTGTTGTGATGAATCTGGACAATTCGTACCGTTTCTCCAGAGGGGAGCCACCCCCTTTGAGGCTATGGAGGTGAGCCTGCTGAGCAATAACCTCCCTAAGGGTCTGCACAAGCGGGACCTCACTGGGAGTGATTCCCCTCTAGGGGACAAGGGCTCCTATTCCAATAAGTAACTCTCAGTCCAAACCAGCCTTCCTTCCTATATGGATGTTGGAAAGACTTTGACATCTCCTGTTTTGACTATAATGAACAAAGATCCCTCTGTCGTTCTATTGGCTTCAGATAATGCTGAACTACGCCTGAATGCCATGATCAAGGAAATTTGACACAATTCCTTTTGTTGCAATGATGTATAGAAGGATAAGGAGAGAGTGACCTGTGAATGTAGGAGAGCAACCACTATGCAGAGGTGAGCCTCTGTAGCAACGACGTCCTGGAGAGGCGGAGCCACGTCAAGCTTTGGCACAAGCAGTGGCGTGAATGAAGCAACAGCCGCTAGCTGGAGGCTGGATGGCAGGTGCTTTGACCGATCAACAGGCTCCGCTCATCTGAAGAGACTAGACGGGAAGACAACAGTCTTCTCTGCTGGTGTGACCACTGGTGGGCCTGGCACCCAGCAACCTGTGCAGAGACTGGAGAGGAGCCCGTGTGACGAGCTCCACCCGTCAGGCACCTGTTCCGCCAAGAGAAGTACTGAGGGGAACACAGACGCTATTGACTTGTGGATGCCCGGGAGGCCTAGAACTGTTGGTTTACAGGAGTACCGAAACCGATGCAGGTATGAGAAACTGAGAGAATGGAACGGGCGCACTGCCCTGCTAAAACAGAGGTAAAGAGATGTTAACACTGTATATCACGGCTGGAATAGCTGCCAAAAGCACGAGAAGACACGCAAACAGGCACACAGCCCCGTTAAACCAGAGTGAAAGGAAGGTGAACGCTCTACAATAAGGCTAACACACTGCATGATACTACAGGAACGTGTAACAGCTGTTCAGGCAGGCTCCCTAAGTTATCTATTGTGATTAGGAAACCAGATGCCTGGGGGGACCTCTAGGGGGCGCGGCGCAAGATGGCCGCAGGCTACAGGAGCTCCCGATTGAGCGGGGTGGGAACCGCAAAATAATGCTTATTCCAACAATCATACAGCTTCAAGAATGAAGGACAGCTGACGCAAAACCAACAGGATCCAGAAGAACTTTGCCGCAAGTAAATCGGTGCAGGACTACCCATAATACGGAACGGCAGCTGCCCCATATTATCAGACCTTGCAAAAGCCAGCCAAAATCTGTGCTCTCTCCCAACGGACACCCGGGCTGCGGGGAGCAAACGAACACAAGGGTGCACCAGGCAGCTTTGATCGGCCAGGGAGCAGAACCCTGATCCTCCCTGCACGCGGATCGGGTCGGACAACCCTCGTAGTTCGCCACCACGAAACCCATACCTCCCTGTCCTGCAGACACCTAAACTGCAGGCTCGAGCGGACGTGCGCCGCACCTCCCCCACGGCCACAGGTCAGAAAGCACTGGGACACGGACCGCTGGGCGAGAGGCAGTCCTTGCCAGCCTTCGCGACCATGGCGGACAGCACTTTGCTGCCTCCCTAGCATCCAGCAGCCCCGCAGTGTGCAGCTGAATGGCCCTGACCCCTAGCCACAGCGTTAGAGATCCAGAGCAGTGAGGAGCTACACCAACAGAGCGCATCACAAGTAAGAGGGGTGGGGGGAGAGACCCGGCGAGCGGAGGATGCCTCACCCCCAAACTGCTAAAAGGCCCCCTATAAGCTCGTACCACGGGCGACTTCCTAGCGGCCCGGCTCACCCCCCCTCACCTGTCCCGGCACGACAAAGTGCGCAACTCAGGGGTCTACTTCCAACTGTCTTAGCATAAGCGGTGTACCCCAGTGAAGGAGAGAACTGTCCCCCGCTGGCCTTGTGCAACATCTGGTGCGGTCCGGGAGAACTCCCATCTCGGCAGGAGGCCACAACCAGAGAACCCCATCAGGGGACCCACAATAACGCGAACCACACCATAGCTAGAGGAGGGGCACCCGACAAAAAAGCGCACAAGATGCTCCCAACACCCCGCTGGGGCTCCCACTCTGCAGGCGGGGAGAAGACCTAATCTTACACGGCAAAAGGGAGAAGCCAGGCGTCCTGCACAAGGACCGGAGCCCTTCCACAATCCTCAGACCCAGGTCGTTGCACTTCGCTGTCACAACCCTCGCCCAAAACCCCCTCTGACAAACCCATTGGCCAGGTGGAGTCAGGACTCTGGCCTCTAGAGCCTGGCATCCTCTTCAAAAGCCCTCATGGGGCCAGTCCTTGCGCCTATGGCGCCAGGCTCATACGCCATGAAAAACAATGTGCTTGGGAACTACTTTATTGTATTGTCAGCCAACATGGAGGCATCCACATAGCTTGGTTCCTAAGAACCAAGCCATGCGGTCTAGTGTTTTGGGTGTGGTAGCCTACGGACTACTTTACCTGGACTATTTTGTTGGGGCTATTTAAACCACACCCAAGCAAGACAACACGCTTTGCGTTACTTTGCAGCTTGCAACGTGATGCTCACCGTGTCCAGCTATTCCCTCGAACCTCGGAGAAGCAGAACCTGCAAGGAGACAAAAGGAACATCATTAGCAGCAGCATCTTACCTGCAGTCTTCATCTTTAAACACTTGCAGCTACTGAGAACAGCTTCCTCTAATCTGCACACCTCCGGGACAGAACGACCTAAAAGAGGAAGATGGAGGCAACATTAAAGAAAGCAGTAGAGACATTTACAAATTACAAACTGCTCAAAAGGCTTACCTGGCTGGTCGCCTCTCGGCTGGCACCACTCCGGACATTCCACTCGCGCTAAAGAACACCGCGACCTACAAGGAAGGAAAACGCAGGTTAGCAAAGGCAAGACTTTGCAGCGCTGCGCATAGCGCTTACTTACTGCATCATAGCGATCTTAATGCGCCATCATTTACCAGCGGGGCTCAACCAAGCCGGTTCGCCGCGCTGAAGCTCTGCATACCTAAGGGAGAAAAAAAGAGACATTTTAAACAAAGAAAGGCATGAAGGATAGCAACAAAACTAAAAAACAGCAATAAGACCTACCTGAACAATATCAAACGGGCCGGCGTCAGGCACTCACCCATGAAAGAAAACGCGCCCCTGCAAAGAAGGCAGGACGGAGAGCACGCCTAATTCTACAACAAGGTGAGGAGAGGGCACCAGAGGGACTGAAATCATAAGGGGAGTGGAGGGAGGATACTTACCCCAGTCGGTCAGTCTTGAACACAGTCCTCCTGTATTTTCAGGCAGAACCTTCCCCGCAGACCACATCAGGGCAAAGCTGAGAAGCATACCAGCGAGTACAGCGTCCCTGTGGTTACCAGGTGAGCGCAACATTCACCCCCGCAGACACCCCATCTCGCGCGTGGTGCACCAGCAAAAGACGCGCAAACCGCCTGCATAGTAAGGCCAGCTCTCCACACACAGCCCCTAACTCACGACGGGCCAGGCATCGAAAGTCACTCCTCCACAGCGCCCATTCAACATTTGCCAACACAGTGGGCAACAACCCAGCCACCCCGCAAGCCGGCACACATGCTTCTCCTAGCCGCATCCTCTGGATCCCGGCCGCAGGTCCACCGGACAGAGCGAAACTCAGGGGTCCTCCTCTGGAGGGACCCCTCAAGCGGCGACAGGCACCAACAAATAAGTGGGGGCCAGGAAGCTCCCCCCTCCAGACTAGCACATCCACACACTCTCAAGCTCGTCAGTAAACCCAAAAGAGCGGGAATCCTACACAGAGCACAGACCGACGTCGACGGGGCTCATCTGCCCAACTAGCCCAAGGAGGAGGGCCAAGCTCAACAGGTCGAACGGGCATGCAAAAAGGAACCTGTGCCCCAACACCAGTAGAGCTCACGGCACCCGCTACACCCAGCCTGCCTAGGAGATCCAACTGGAACAAGGCAGAGATAGACTTCCAAACACAGTTACAGACCATCCTGGAAGGGATGTGGATTATTGGGCCAAGGACTCAAGAAACAAACAGCACAGTACTGGACATTAAGCGGGACCTACAGGAAGTGCAAACCCGCTTAGCTGCGCAGGCAGATCGCATCACTGACAATGAACAACGTATCAGGGCGCTGCAGGACAATTGTACAACTATGGAAACGGACCTCAACTGAGTCATAAGGGAGGTCCAGAGACTTGGCGAGAAAATCGATGACCAGGAAAATCGTTCCCGCCGGAACAACCTTCGGGTGGTGGGTCTACCAGAAAACACTGCAAGGACGAACCTCGAGACATACATACACAGCTTTCTACGCGATACCCTCAAAATAGAGAACCCACAAGATCTCATAATTGAGAGGATTCACAGGACACCTATACCCAAACCACCGCCGGATCAGCGATCTCGGATCGTGACCATGCGTCTGCTCAATTTCCAGCATAAGATGCTGATCCTTAAAGCATATCGGACATTCGTATCTACGACGACTTCTTGTTGGAGGTCTCCAGGCCCCACAAATAATTCAATCCGATTTTCGAGGCCATGAAAGACTCTGAACTCCGCCATAACTTAAAGTTTTCAGCAACATGGTGTGTTCAAATTGATAAACAATCGCACAACTTCGAGGACCCAGAAGCAGCATGGCGCTTCCTCCAGCAGCACGAGATAGTCACATCAGACTTTGAACGACCACTGTCGGAGACCTGGTGCCTGAATCTCTGCCTATCCTCCAACCCAGAAAGGTTGCAGTCAAGCAGGAAATGGCACAAGATCAACGGACGTCCAAAAGGCTGGGCACCGAAGCACTGATGCTATGGAATTACAAGCCGGCATCGATGAACCAGACAAAATCCCCAAATACACGAAAAACGCTCCTGGGTCCAAATCGGGACCGGACTTGCAAATAAAACCTGGATCCTATTGAACGACGCATCCGTTGCATATCCTACAATATTGTCAAGCAAACATGAGCTCCACGCTACAGTAGCCGTCCCTGGCTAGTGGAGGCGGGCTGCTGCCTCCTCAGACTCATATGGCGGCAAGAAGCACTCGGAGTCGGGTATGGCACGAGGGGAGGGAGGACGTGGAATCTCCCTCATCTCCTGCCCTGGCACGTGTGCCAATTGTTGGGGCCAAGCCACGGGTTCGGCCTACCCAACGTTTGAAACTCACGGTTTGGTTAAAAGTTAGCAAAGACTCCTATTGGAGTCATTTTGAGTTGCTTGCTCCCAGGGTAAGCCAGCAGCGCCTTTTACAGCACAGTCATCACACACCATCACTAGCTAAGATGAGATCAAACGATAAACATCAAGATGGTAAATACTCACTCACACAAACTATGGCACTCTCCATTAACCTTCTGACACTAAACATCCAGCTGCTTGGGTCATCCCATCAAGCGTAGAAGAATGCTCAACAACTTGAGGGACCTCCAAGGGGACATCATTTTCCTCCAAGAAACACACCTGGGGAGTGTTGAATCAGGGAAGCTCCAGCGGGGCTGGGTGGGCACTGCGATCCATTCCCCATACCATGGGAAAAGAGGGGTATCCATACTAGTCAACAAGCAGGTCCCTTTCCAGGTCAAACACACAATTGCTGACAAGGACGGTAGATTCATACTCGCTCAAGGACTTATGTACCAGCACACCATCACGCTCCTAAATGTGTATGCGCCTACAACGGACACTTTTTTTACGAAGATGTTTGCGACCTGTGCACAGTACATGGGGAATCTCACGTTTATAGGGGGCGACCTTAACCTAACCCTTGACCCTCACCTAGACCGCCAAGGCTACACCGCGGGAAGCGCCAGTCCACTCAAGAAACAGGCTGCTCTCCAGACAATAATACACAATCTCCGCCTGATTGACATATGGAGAGACACACACGAGCAAAAACGGGTCTATACGTTCTATTCACACCCACACGACACCTACTCCCTACTGGATTACTGGGTAATCCCTGCAAACACACGCTACCTAGTGAAAGAGTGTACGATCCTCCCGACCACCCTATCAGATCACGCTCCTGTCTGCCTAATTATCAACCTCCCAGACACACAACGCCAGCCACCCCGTGGCGACTTAACTTGCGCATGCTCCAATACCCCGACCTAGTGGAACAACTAGCAAAGGACACTGAGCGGTTCTGGGAAGCCGATCTAGGTCAGGACTACACAGCCCATATGTGCTGGGAGGCCTTCAAAGCTTACATGAGGAACCAATGCATATCGTGCTGGGCGCACAAGCGTAAAGCGCAGGGAGAAGAAGCAGCCTGCCTAACGGAGGAATTAGGCAAAGTGGAGAAAGACCCAAAAATACAGTGAATAAACTACTAAAGCCTACACTAATTAAACTCTGCAACAGAATCACTCGGCTATCGGCTGACAGGGCCCAAAAAATCATACACTCAGTCGTATTATATAGAAAGCGACACGCCCCATGGGTCAATGACCCTCGCCCTGAAACAAAGACAAACGGCGCAAACAATAGTCTCCATACAAGGTAAGGAGGGGAAACAATTGCTAGGGGATGCTCAGATCAATGCCAGATTCAAAGAAGTCTACCAAGAATTATACACAGCTTCAGACACCACCCCCCAACCTAAGAAATTGAATGCATCTTGGCCTCTATACAGATGCCTAAAATCCCTGTAGAACATGAAGCAGCCCTGGGGGCCCGAATCACGCCAGCAGAAATATCTTAACGCTATAACTGCACTGTCTACGGCAAAAACGAGCAGGACCCGACGGGATCCCCATAGACTTCTATAAGGAGCTGGTAGAAGAAATGGCACCCTGGCTAGAGGAAGTATTCAATGAGGCAATATCCCTAGGCCACCTTCCCCAATCTATGCTCGCCGCAAATATTATAGTCTTCCACAAGGGGGCGGAGGGACCCGGCAGTATGCAGCTCATTTCTCTTATAACGGCGGACACCAAGATTCTCGTGAAATGCCTGGCTAAACGCATTGAAAACAGCCTCCCAAACATCATCCACAAAGACCAAACGGGCTTAATACGTAATAGACACTCAAGTGACAATATCGGAAGATTGCAGCATCTAGTAACTGGCGACAGAGACCCAGAAGATCTTATACTAGCAGTCGACGATGAAAAAGCCTTCAACATGGTACAAGGGGAGATCATATTCATAGTCTTACCACGATACGGCTCCCCCCCCCCGAGCTTGTCTAATTGATGAAGCTGCTATATACAGGCCCTACAGTCGCCGTAGTAACCAATGGCATTACCTCTCCTGCTTTCGAATTACAGTCGGGCACGCGCCAAGGGTGTCCGCTGTCACTACTAATGTACGCCCTCTCCATAGAACCAATTGCAATCAAGCTCTGGGCTGATAGGGGATGGGCGGGCATCGTGCAAGGCGGAGAGGAACACTGCATGTCCCTCTACGCGGAAAACATGCTACTCTACATTGGCAACGGCCCCACAACCCTCCCATTCATTCGAACACTCCTAATGGAGATAGTCCCAATGGCGGGATATAAAATTAACTGGAGCAAGTCGGAGGTCATGCCACTTCGACCAGATATCCCTTGGGGCCCAGGGGGCGGGTAGCACCCTTCTCTTTACAAACGCATCATATCAAATACCTTGGTATTCACATTAGCGCCTCATTGGGCGACCTCAGTGACCTAAACTATCCTCAGAAAATAACGGGCATATGCCAGGACCTAAAAAGGTGGACACCCTAAATCTCTCCTTGACCGAGCAGATAAACACTCTTTCCCCAAGCTCACGTACATCACAATGATGATCCCGGTCAGACCAACAGCCTCCCCCCTAAAGGAGTTAGACAAAGCAATCACCAAGTTCATCTGGAGAGGGAAGAAGGCGAGCATTCGCTTTCCAGTCCTACAAGCCGATAAGACGAACGGGGGACTCACTGCCCCATCCATCAAGGCATACTACCAAGCGGCGCAAGTGTGCTGGGTGAAACGCTAGCTGGACGCATCAGATGACTCGAGCTGGAGGGCAATGGAGGTAGAGCTGATGAAACCCCTGAACCCAGTCGAAACAATGGCCATCCCTCCAAAAAAGCTCCCGCCCACCAAAAGGAAACACCCCATACTCTGGCCCACACTCATCCAGTGGCACAAACTCAGGGCAGCACAAGGGATCCAAATCAATCACGCACCACCATGGTCCAGCATCCGGGGGGTATTATCCAACGGGCATACATTTAGAACACACCCTAAGCAGGATCATGAGTGGGCCAACTTTAGAATAATGGACATACTGGAGATGGTGACACTGCAGACGTTCCAAGATGCTTGCACGAAATTCGGTCTAGGGCCGGGCGACTGACTATCATACCACACTGTCTGTACCCCGATACAGCGCCATACCGCACAACCCACCATCCTTCCGGCCCTTGCCCCCTGCAAGACAGAGATGGAACTACACCTCGATTCCTTCCCACACCTCCACACATTCTACCAAATGGCAGTTCCGAACAGCCAGGGACGGAACCACACACTTGCACGTAACTGATCTGAAGACCTGGGGGTCCAAAGAGAGATATTTTACATCGTGGATTCCTCTCCTTCCCTCCAGAAGCTCACTGTCTCCCAAGCTCTGGTTCTCTCTAGGGTGACCTAGTGTAACAGCCTCTTTCTAAATCTAGCTGCCTCTACTCTCCGCCCTCTGCAACTTATCCAGAACAGGACTGCAAGACTTGTCCTTGGCCTCAAGCCCTGGGATCGTATCTCTCCAGCCCTGAAATCTCTCCATTGGCTCCCAGTGGATGCAAGGATTACATTCAAAACCCTCTGCATTGTCCACAAGGCTTTCTGGGGCCTGGATCCAAAATACCTTCAGCTATCCCTCCGCAAATACCTCCCCTCTCGAGCTCTTCGCTCCTCTACCTCCAACTCCCTCCGTGTCAATCGTTTTTTAAAGAAACGAGCTGGGGGTAGATCTCTATCTTCGGCTGGGGCCTCCCTCTGGAACAGCCTCCTTGCCAATCTAAAACTTGAGGAAAACCATCTTTGGTTCCAGAAGAACCTCAAGACCTTCCTCTTTGCTTTGGCCTTCGCTCCCCCTCTCCCCTGCTGATCTGCTCTCTCTTGGCACTGTGCACCTGGCCACCCTCTGTCCCCTGGGCCCAGGTACCTGCTCACCCTGCCACCCTCCTGCACTGCCTCCCAGCCACTCCTTGCACTGGGGACTGTATATGTACCCTTATAGCCCCCCCGCCATTTTTCTTCTTTTTCTGCACTTAAACACAGCATTTGCCACTTGCTGGCTGCACTACTACTGTTTATTGCCCCCATTTTCTATTTATTTTTTATTTATTATTATTTATCTGCTCTCCTCTGCTCCGCACTTTC
The DNA here is from genome assembly GCF_040938575.1 of Ambystoma mexicanum. NCBI lineage: Eukaryota > Metazoa > Chordata > Amphibia > Caudata > Ambystomatidae > Ambystoma > Ambystoma mexicanum. Next base: position 454,294,582 of record NC_090924.1, on the reverse strand, counting down.
CACTCTCCCCCTTACATGCACTTTTTCCCTTTTCCCATTCCCGTGCACTTGCACGTTGCCAATGTCACTGGGCCTAGTAAGATCGTTGTTGTGTTCTCCCCTGTTCGCCTCCCTTGCCTAGTCGTGCTCTGAAAACCTTGTGTACGAGCGTAATACAAATAAAATATCATAGCATATCATATATCATACGCCGGTATACCATAATTTCCACCAACCTCAGAAATAGAGAGGTTCAATATAAAATTGTGCAGCGGCTATACTTCACCCCCTCTACTTTGCATTAGATGGGAATCTCCCATACAACAAATGCTGGAGAGAATGCGGCGCCTAAGGCATGAAGGGACATATTCTCTGGTAATGCCCAAAGATCTCCGAAAACTGGAGGGACGTGCATAAGCAGATAGGCAAAATCAGAGGGGCCACTGTCGCAGTCACACCTGGGGTAATACCCTTTGGGGGGTGGGGGGGTCAAGCAGACGCCTGGCATGAGGACGGGCTCACCCGTAAAATTATAGGCCTACTACTGTTTACGGCAAGGAAACTCCACATTACCCACTGGAAGGACAAAGCTCCCCCTACGGCTGCCGACCGTATCACACTCCTCGCGAAAATCTGCAGGATGGAATGCGCAGTTATCGTGCAACGACAGACCCAAAACCCCTTAAGAGCATTAAAATTCATAGAACTGACAGAACCTTACACATAAGCAGAGGGATGGGAGGCAAGTCTATTGCTCATAATTCAGTAGTGCAACCTGCACCCTAAGACGGCACAAAACGGAATATGGTTAGGCAACATGCCGCTCACCCACACGTGGGCTGAATTGTTAGAACCTCATGGGAGCAACTCATAGCTTAAGGTTTTTTTGTTGTTGTTTATTAAAGGGAAAGGGGACATTATAAGGGGGGGGGGTTTTGGGGGCCGTAAATAAGGAAATGTGCTATATGATTTCTTGCTTCATCAAAAGTCACACGTACTTTGTGTAAAAATGATATAATGTTCTATTCTTTGCCCAATCTCAACAGCATATTGAATCAAATTGTTTGTAACCTGACTCATAAATGGCAATAAAAAGAATATACAAAAAAAAGGAAACAAGATGCCTACCTAAGAGCCAGAGTACGTTGGGGGGGGTCCCTGTGCCATGAAGGTGGGAGACGGAAAAGTGTCCTTGCGAGTAATCCTGAAGGGATTTAGGACATTTGAAATAAAACCTGATAAATGTAAAATAGAAACCGTTTCCTTCATCAAGGGGAAAGTGAAACCCATACAGAAGATAATTATAATTTTTATCAAAAGACTACGCAAATTACCGTTATAGGAACTTTGAGACTGAAAGCAAGTCAATTACAAGTCTGGTCAGGCAGAAGCCCTTACTGAGGCTATTGTGCAAGCATGCCTTTTTTCCTTTTAAATTGGGTGTTTTCTAAAGTGGTAGGGCCAGTTAGTTGTTTAGGATTCGGACAGATGACCTTTTACTTTAGACTTGACGTGCACCCTTTAGCTTTAGTTTTGCTAGGTAGGGAACTTCCCTCATCGCGATAGTGCTAGATAGGCTTCTTTTTATTTAAATAAACATCTTTAACTATAACGCAATTGAGTCCTGGTTCACCACAGTTTGTGGTTATAGGGGTAGCATCGTGAGCTTGTTTGCTGCTCCTACCACTATGAACAGAAAAGAACCTAACTTGAACAAAAGTAGAATAAGTTTCTGCCCAAAAGGAAAGATTGGTGGCTGATTTCTGACCCCAACCCGAAACAAATTGGCTCCTTGCCCTGTGGCACAGTCAAATCAGAGGATCAGATGTCTCTCTTCAAGCCCTCCTACCTCCGCCCCCTTGGAGTGCATGTCTTTGATCAGTGTGTCTTCTTGGTTTTGTCAGGCATTCTGGCTTAGTCGCTGCTTGTGGGGACCGCCTGGTCCCTAAGTCCACACCAGGTACTCTCATTGGTCTCCCCACCAAGGTATGTTGTGGTACTCTGTCCAATGGGTTGTCTGAGTTTTACCCCTCCCTGGGGCCTCTGGTCTTGAACCCCTCCTTGGGGGGTCTGGTTTCTCTCACCTCGGCTTGGGGTCTGGTTTCTTTCACTCTGTTTTGGGGGCTGGTTTGGCCTTTCTGCCCTTCTCACAGTGCTTGGAGCAACTGTGTACCTTCTGTCTCAGTGCTGGCGTTCCAGTAGGTCGACGTGGCTTGTGTAACCCCCGGTCGGGGGATAAAAGAAGGGATCCCTGGCATGTGAAAACACAATGGGGAATCCAAAAATGAAAAAAGAAAATCTGATCCCTGGCGCAAGAGCCACGACGGGGAGCAGGAAGTAAAAATGAGTAAGGAACCCTCGTGCGTGTGCATGCAAGGGTCCTTTTTCTCAAAAAAGAAAGAAATACTGTTGCCGGCGATAGACAGGGGAGCTCCCTAAACATTGCTGCTGCCCCCCAGGTGGCCTCATTCCCAGGCACAGTTATTTGCTGATGCTCCTCACAGCAGGCACACAATGTGTGTTTAACCCTTCTGCGGCTTGATCTAAATAAAGGGGCCACCCCCCTGTCAGGTGGCCCACCTGGACTCCCTGGCCCACACCTGGCAGATGTGGCCCATGTTGAGATATGCTGTGGGGGGGCTCCTCACGCTGCATCTGAGTGCTGGGCTGCATCTGACATACACAGCCCAGCCCATATAAATTTTAGTTTCCCCACACACTGTTGCTGCTTCCTGCCGCCCACTGCCAAAGAGCCACCATCAAAGAGTGCAAGAAGAAGGAAGAGCAAGAGCGCTGCAAGGACTTTGAGACAGCCCTGGCCATGTTGTGTTGCAAGTAAGGTCTTTTAAAAAAATGTTTTAATGCAGTGCACTGTATAGATTTTGTATATCATTTATATTTGTTAGTGTTTTATTAGTAAAGCAGCTGCTTAGGATTAGTGTCTTGTTCTCCGCCCCTTTATTAAAAAACTCACAAAACCCTGCTGGTGTACTGTAAAAGTATATAAGAAATCTTTAAACAACTTAAAAGAACCGTACACCAACATTCCTTTTGTCAGCCTCTACTTTTGTGTTCCAGTTACTCTAACCTTGTGCTTTCACCTTAGGGTTATTTGGGAACCTACCTGCCCTAACCTCTTGATCTTCCCTACCCTTACCTTCTTCCTATCTAAGTACACTAGGGTGATCTTGAATCCAGGAGAGTGTCGTTTGGAGATAGGTAAGAGGCGGGTCAAGTTATAAGTGAAGAGTTAAGTTGTATATTGTGTGCCTGCCTACACCAGTCTCCATTTAAGGTGCGTTGGAAGGTCACCTTGCTACACTTGTCTCATTGCACTTCTTCCTGCGTCTTACAGAGCTGTCAATCCCTTTCTACTTTCTTCGACATGGCTTTGGTGGTGGTTCCTTAGGCGTTCTCCACTGTGTGGGACTCCTATGTGTGCCAGTCGGTGTCTTCAGGTTTGCTGAATGTGCCATGGTACGATCTGCCACACCGGACGCGTGCGTGCTTCTCCTTGCCTCACCTCCCAGGAGGAGGTCTCTCTACTTCAGCTCTATGGGCTTTTCTCTTCTGGTGGAGCAGTGCTGATTAGGTCTTTATCCTCCACACATCTAGGGGGTGGGTCTATACTCTGCTCTCTTCTTAGGTGTGAACAGTGCCGTGAAGGGCTGAGCGACAATCCCAGCCATTTGTGTAGGAAGTTGCAAATTATGATACATTTCAACTCCTGTGTGACCAACAAAGCTATTAACTGCCTGAGACAAGGGAGAATAACACATATCTCTGTTTAGGGATTTCCTGTGCTTAAGAGGGGGTGGTTACCCCCAGTAGAATTGTGCTTGCCCTGTGCCCTACGGATTGTAGTTTAGTGGCTCCCCTCCCTAGTCTCAAAAGGGGTGGCTCCCCCTTGGTGCGAGGGACAAATTCTCTGAATTCATCTATTATTTGACAGAAATTTGAACCTTCGAACCTTATTCAGTGTATGTAGTTTTACATTGTATTCTGCATTATTGTGTTTTTGTTGTGTAGGTGTATGGGCCTAATTGTACCTTGATACTAGTTTACTCACCTCCAAAGAGGGAGGCTAGACTACCATGCTATGTTACCACTGTGGGAATTTCTGGCATATTTGTTACTTCATGAAGGATAGGTCTTCTTCCACCCTCTACAACGGGTTGTAGAAAAACCTCAGTAACATTAACAATGGAGACGTGAATGTGACTCTGTGATTATGATATATTCTCTCCGTACAAATAAAGATTTGCTGAGAGCAAAATAGGGCTAATGTTCATAAGTGTACTTTACTTTTTTTAAACTAAAACTGAGAGGTAAGGATGTTTATCTTGTTACATCGTGTGTGCGCTCACTCTCGCCGTGCTGTGAGCGAGGATGGGATTCTGAAGAAACAGCTGTTCGGAAATGGGCCATGTGAAATAATTGCGGGCTTTGATTTCCCAACTGTGAGGCGTCTTTCTGTCAAGTCACTCCAGTGGAGATAGAGCCCCATAAATGGCTGCCTCTTAACAGCACTTAAATCACCCCCCTTTGGCTACTCTAACACGCCACAGAAGAGTTTAAATGTTTGAGTAGCACTTCTTGCAGGGATTGCCAAAAAAGGTGCTCAAAGGAGCCTTTGACCAGATGTTTTGGGAACAACGTACGTCCAATGCATTTCCCCTGCTTTGAAAATAAGGAACACAACGAACGATAACGCATTGAGATTCGCAGTGGTCCGAGGTACTTATTTATATTAACCAATGATACTTTCTTTCTTTTCCACAGTCAAACCCTGTATCCAATCACCGAAAAACATATTCATCTACATTATAGAAGTAATATACTTTAGTGTGACTAGATCTTCCAAACCAAAAAGTGGGACAATTTAGCAAAATGAAACGGCTGCAGCGCTAAAATAGGACCGCCCCGAATTGCAAACCCCTCACAATGACGGGTTTATTAGTTTCTTCCTGCCACCTGTTGTTTTTTCTTCTTTTTTTTCAGAACACCAGCTTAAAGTCGGTCATTATACAATAAGTAATGTGTGTCTTTGCGGCGTCTATATTTGTGGCAGTGACAGACGTTGTATCTGTTGCACTGTCCATACCTCACACGAGGATTCCTCTGCCCCGGGCATCTGCCCAGTCACAAGAAGGGCTTTGATGCCCTTCTAGCTGCTAAGGGCCTGATTTACAAAATCGTTTTTGAAAGGGAAAGTCTGATTGGAAAAACAAGTTTGTATATTGGGCCCCAAATCTTTTCCAACATCTGGGATATTTGACTCAATAACAGCTCATCCTCCCTTACCATGTACAAGTACAATGACAAATGTAGGGGGTACAACCACAATACAATACTGATTTTGAGTATAGGGACAGACTATATTACGATTGGTGCATATTCTTAAAGTAAAATGCATATTGTGCCTAAATGGGGCAACCTTAAAGTCTCTCCCAGTTGCCCATCAATAGTAACTGCTGTTATTTTAAGTGTGCGTATTTTAATCTCTTTAGTGCATAGTCAATTTCCTATCTCCAGCTCACAGTAAGTGCAGGTATACAGGTCCTACGTGCCTAAACCTCTTTCCCTAAACCATGGGAGCAGAGTCTCCCTTCTTATTTGGTCATGTTCAGGACAAAGAATTGTAAAGTGCATTTATGGCTCAAATTCAGTTTGGCAAATATTCTTCTCTTTGCACCCTAGTGCCTATAAATGCAAAGAACAGCAGTAAATGCCAAAATGTACTGGCTTTTCCAATGCTGGTTTTTAAATAGTATGCAACAACCACTGTGTCTTCAATTGACCTGATTACTATTTCAATTATTTTGTAGAGAACACACTGAAGCTTGAAGACTCACTAAAGCATTTAAGAATTATTTCTCCTGATGAAGGGATACGTTTCCGGAAACGCGTAGAGCTCCCTTTTCTATTGTTTATTCACTAACTTGTTACTTGAAATAAAATAACGTTTTTTCTTGACTAGAAACAGACACATGAATAACATGAATAAACTCATTGCATGTCATTGATGATTTGCACTTGGTTATAACAATTGTTAGATACTCGTGAACATCCACAAGACTTGACTGACAAGCCTAAACATAATTTAGGGTGGGAAGCCGAACAATACATTTGCAGGGTGGGATGAGCATGAGCATACCTCAAAGCAAGGTAAGACAAGACACATCCCTAGCCGGGCTACCAGAAGCCAGACCCCAGGATGGGGAACCAAACAATATATCCTTGAGCGGGGTACAAATTAATATACCCCAAGTGGAGAGAGGGACACCGTGGCCTCAGATTGGCTACCAGAACCAGACTCAATGCCAGGGTACCAGATAGCCAACCCCACAGATTGGGACAATGACACCCCATGGCGGGGAAGGAGAAAGCAAACCCCAGAGTGGGGTACAAGAATCGAAAGAGCAAGCAAGGGGGAGAACAACTCAGTCCAAACACAGGACGGCCAACCCGACAACCACCACTGGAAAGAGGTGCTCCAAATTCTGGGTTGAGGAACCCAGCGAAGTTATTTGGCACTTAATAGTGAGCGGGACGACGACTAAGGCTGCTTCATTAACCAAATCTTTCTTGTGAAGTGTAACACAGAAGAGACTAACCAGATACTTTGATACTTCCCGGTGAGGGAGAAGGGAAGGGGAGAGACTGGTACTACAGACTGGAAATCTAGCAAAAGCCTAGTGCTGCATTACTCGTTACTAAGAGAGATCACAAGGGGGTCCAAAGTCTCTCACCATTCCTTGGTCAGCGGGGGGAGAGGTTGGATACCTGCGTTTTGTTACATTTTCCTTGGGTTTAAAAGTGGTAGGTACAGAATTCGCACTAAAGTAGGTTTTCTAAATGACAAGCTTGAGAAGACAATGCAACGAGCACCATTTATACTTCTTTTTCCCTTTCTCTCAAGATTTTAAAGTGGTGAAGCAATAATCCCCCTTAAGAAAATGTCTGAGTGTCTACCTCATGATTCTGACTTGCCACAGAGCGTTCTGCGCATGTAAAAAAATAGAAGTTCCTTTTTTTAAATCTCAGATCGATTCTTTATCTCACCTTACACTAATGCATTACACAATTGCCATTTTACGTTACACACATTAACTATGAAATTACACTCTGCAATAGGAAAATATCTGTCCTTGGGCCCAGCTATCTGTCTTCATGCTGTTCCATCAATGCATCCCTCTATCACACATGATGCATATTTTCTATGAGAGTTCTTATCTTCTGCAATAGGATTCTGTCTACCAATCTATCCTTGCGTGATACATCTAGCCAGGTTACAGGCCTATCTATTTAGAGAACCACTTAACAGAATATCACCAATTCTTCTGATGATATGTGGCTACTTGACTTCTAACTGAAGAATTTTATTGATTAGGAATGTGGAAGAAGGTGGAATAAAGCAATGAAGCTCTCGCTTTTCCATTTCATTTTAGTAATTTCCTTGAGACACATTGGCCTTGGCGTTGTAGTTTTTTTCACTTCAAAGTTTTCACTATAACCGTTTTATCGTTTTATGCTTCATACTATGTATGTTGCCTGAGGAGAGCTAGAATGACTGAATGTTTTTCTGCTTTACCTTTTAGATGGGTGGCACACCACCTCTGCCTAGGATTAGCTCAAAACACACAGGGAAAGTTGAGCTTTTTTTCTGTAGTGAAACAAGTTAGTGACTGTAAGCACCATCTATTACCTTAACATTCAAAGAAGATTCTTCCATATGTGTTAAATGATTCAAGCGTTTGAACGAATCTAGAGCTCGTTTGGCCTTTTGGTGTTGTAAGATGTAGAATTACACCTAAAGTGTGCTTTCGTCTGCCATTTCTTCAAAACCTTCCTGAGGATATATTGAGCTGACCGTTTGATTCTAGGCTTCAAAAGTCTACAGTTATCTGTTTTGTTTTGGGGATCTCTGCAGTCACACAAACATGAGTATTTCTTTTTGTTTTTTTTGTTAAGGTGTTCACAGAGCAGTAGATCTATGTGCGGCACCTGGAAGCTGGAGTCAAGTTCTTAGCCGAAAGCTCAAGTAAGTACATATTTGGGGAAGCGGGATTGGTTTGGTGCAATTTGTAGCTGCTCAATTTATGATGCATTGAGTACATTTTGTAATCCATTGATTTTTTAACTGAAAGCTGCGCCTATCAACCTTCCTGCCTGATGGTTTTTTCCCAGGGGGGCCAGTGGAAAGAGTTCAGAGGTGAAGATTGTGGCAGTGGACCTACAGGCTATGGCACCTCTGCCGGGTGTGATCCAGATTCAGGGAGACATTACCAAGGTACATCTCATTTATTGTGTCTTGCATTAACTACCATAGCAAGTCCATCCGTATACATTTTACATGAGGATGTCTTTGAAACCACTGAATACATGTGTGTAAGAGCAGTTATGGCACATATTAAATAATGTACTGCACAGACTGTACCTCTCCACCCCCAAAAGGAGCAATGGCTATGCTGGGCTTTTCCTCCACCTGCCTTCCTTGCTGCTCTCTTGAGCGAATCAGAGAAGATGGTCTCGGACAGTCCCATAACATGGTACTGCAAGAGGGCCCTTTGCTGCGTGGATTCAAGAGCTCCTTTTGAAAACCTGCCTTTTTTTAAAACATTTGTTTCTATGCCTTTTTGGCTGCAATAAATATATTGCAAACTGAGGGGGAGGGTGGAAGAGAACCGAAAGGAGAGAAGTTGATGGAGAGCTTAAGGGGGGGGGGGAAGGAGTAAGATGTCTGCCGTCCTTTAGTGAAATGTTCAGTTGGTCAAGTTCTTACAAACTTTGAGAAAATGTTGCTCTGCAGTATCTCATGCCACTGCTATTAATGACTTCATAGTAGGTCATAATATGGCTTGTTTGTAGCTGAGTCTTGGCTAAAGGCCTCATGGGATCTAATTGTTTATATTTTAGTACTGCAGGCTATGCTATTCCAAGGTTGGATTGCCGAGTGAAGCAAGGAGGGGGATCACACCCATTATGTTTAAATAGCCCTGTTGTTGTCGCTTATTAAATCATTTATAACTGTTAATTACCTATCGCTTACAATTGTGTTTGTTTTTCTTCATTGTGCACTTTATATTTTCACTTATTCTATCTTCCTCCACAAGTGATATCTATTACTTGGTAATTGGGTTTTATTTTCTCACATTATAATTTGACCCAACCTTGTAAATTCTTTTCAGGAGATTTTAATCTTCAGTGGAATGCTATACTACATTCTAATATTTTAAATATGATTGCTTTATCATCTGTACATTTACTTCAACATGTAAACTTTCCTACATGATACCTATGCCAGGTCAGAAGAAGGATGCGTACACTCATGAGGACATTTTAATCGTGAATGTCTAAAAGGAATGTAAAAAACTAGCCGTAACTGACCTACCAGTAGTTTAATCAACTAAGATCAGGATAATGACTCCCTTCCCCTGATAGTTGTGCTTTTGCACTTCTCTTGGCTTCTTAGTTCTTGTTAATATGCAATTTTTTAAATAGTCTCTTGTTATCCTCTGTATCGGTTCCTCTATCAACCTTATGGGACTGGTAGTCTTTCTCTCCTCTTTAATATGGATTCACTTTGTATTAGCGGGTTCTCATTATTCCTATACATTGTCTTCTCCTCTGGGCTTTGGCTTTCCAAATAAGTATAGGTCACTTTTCCTGGAATGGTCTTTCTTGTGCAAGGTTTATCCTAGGAACCTCTGGTCTTTAGTTAAGTTATCTCTGTTATGTTCCAGTCTTTGTTTCTTGAATAATGGGTTATTTTCCCCTCTTCTCAAGGCAATTCTATTTCTCTCGCTCTTTGGGGTTTCTGTGCTTCGGTTTAGCACATTAAGATAGTTCAAGTTCATCACCTTGGTTTCACACTTTCATTTGTACTGGGACGAGTTTCTCTGATTCTATAATGTGTCTCTTTTGGCTTCACTGTATTCCTGTTTTCCCTGTTACCTTCAGTTTTGCATGGGAACGTCTCTGTTGCCTGTAGATACTTGGGACCTTCTCCTTCCTTCTGTTTGCTTCTCGGTTCACTTTCCGCGAAGTCCACTTCGCACAGGTTTCTGTCTTTCTCGATACTACTATGGGTAACCGGAACATTACCTCTTACTCTTTTTTTTTGTTTTATTTGCTGGGAGCGCATTTCCATCCCTTTTTTGGAGGATGTAAATGCTACTGTGGCAAGCGCAGTTTAACCTGCAGCTGTCGCACTTCAAAAACAAATCATGGCGGTTCCATGATTTGCGTCTCCCCCGGTGTCTGTTCTTAATAGGCGCAGAGGGGAAGACCCTTGTTTTTTCACATTTTAAAGCTCATACCGTTTTAGAATTCCAGATGTGATAGGCAAACCGCCCCGTCTCTGCGCAAAGGGGGAGGGAGGAGGGCATCTGAATGAGTGCATCTAAACTGCAATTATTGAGATGCCCTTTGTGAATTTGCCGCTTTTTTTGGGTGCCAGGGAGGAGATGCAGTAGCACATTTCCTTACTTAAGCCAGAAAACATTTTGAGAATCTGGTCTAAGGAGTCAAACTGTATGATTAACTTCTACTTGAGCTTGAGGTCTGAGAATAGTTTGTTCACTTATTAGTTTGGTACTGCTTACGTTTAATCAGTTTAAGGAATCCCACAAACTATCGAGATGATCCATTTCCTCTGTAAATCTTCAGCCTAAGCAATTATGCCTTTTTGGTATCCACTCATAAATGCTTCATTTACCTGTGGTTTTTTCTCCCTCCTACCAACAAAGTTGAGAAGATTAACCCACATTTTGAAAAATAATCTCAATCCTTCTATTCCGAACTATTTTCATATATCACTGATCATCAAATACTTTACTTCTGAACTTTGCATTAATACAAGCTAAACAACACAATCTTTATTCCAATGAAAAAATACTCTGTTAAAACAAAGATAAAACAACACTCAATGTACAAAACAGCCTTATGATCGTATCATTCTATAAAGTGCTAAGTGCATATACATAGTGTATCAAACACACATTCATTTCATAATATCTGGAACACTGTGCACGCATTCATTTAATAATAACTGGAACACTGTGTAACAAACACAAAACACAAAACCAGATGTTAAATAGCGTACTCTTCACAATAATTGTATTGTCCATATCATAACTAGAATCAATAGTTAACTTTATTTGCAGTTATAACTTAATTTATACATTGTTAACCTGATTGTATCTCGTTTCAAGCCAATTGCTGTAAATCCTCCTTGCTTTTTGAGCAAATAGATTAACTTTGACTTGTAAAGTCCCTGCCCGTTTTCCAACCCCTCACCAGGAACTGGGACACTGCAAAACGTGCCACTCTGTCTCTTTGGACAGTCAGAGCTACCTTACAGGCTCTAACATGTTGGGGTTTACAAATCCTTTTCAGGCATTTTATAGGACTAAAATACAAGGACATATACTTAAAAAATGTGTGATCTTCTTTTGATCTACACTACAATTATAAGATGTACTATCCGACCACCTGGAATGGAGAGATGCTATTGGTAATACTCTTAATCATAATGTGTTTTTGCTACAAATCACCCAATTTCATCCAGGTGATCTTTGTATCAGTCGTCACATTTTGTGTTTCTTTTATCATGCGTTTCGATTGAGTTGGGATCTTCGCAAAGATGAGTCTGAGTGGGTAAGCTAGTTTTTAGATATAATTGAACCATCCTGAATAACACATCTCTGCTGCCCTCTAAGGTACTCTATTCCATTTTGAATTTAAGCAATTGGGGTGGGGATGAGCCCCATGCCTTAAACCAATATTTCTGTTGGTAATCTTGTTCAGAGGAGAATTGCCTAGCATTTCGGTGCTGGACTGCCCCAGGGCAGGACAAAGACTGATATGTTTGGGATATTTCTTCTCTGTGAAAGATAGTGAGCTAAAGACTCTGGGTAAGTCTCTCGAAACCAGGACTAATGTCTGGCAGAGGGACTCCCAGGACCCCCCCTTATTAATTTGCATATTTAAGTAACTTTGGGTCTCACCCTAAGTTACTAGGGGAATCCAGACGTGGACCCCTTGCTAACTATTCTTAGAGAGGCACAGATCCACCCTACTGATGAGGTCCAACTAGACCGAAACACGTGTCTGGGGTTTCTGTTGGTACTCTTGTTCAGAGGAGAATTGCCTAGCATTTTGGTGCTGGACTGCCCCAGGGCAGGACAAAGACTGATATGTTTGGGATATTTCTTCTCTGTGAAAGATAGTGAGCTAAAGACTGGGTAAGTCTCTCGTAACCAGGACTAATGTCTGGCAGAGGGACTCCCAGGACCCCCCTTGTTAATTTAAACCAATATAAAAGCAGCGTGCACTCCACAGTTCTTGAACAGCCTTTATATCAAAATTCCAATAACAATGACTGCTTGGGGCACTGGATGGTAGAGAAAGAAGATTTTTGAAAAACTGGCTTTCCACAATCTTCAGGGGAATAATATTAGCAAATCCCTAAATTTCAGTGCCGTAAGTGCCTGAAGCTAAAGCTTGGGCTATATAAATAGCTATACTTTAATCCACCATCCCAAAGCATTTTTTAGAGAAGCCTACAAAAACCCCACTTTGCATGCCTCTCTTTATTTTTTTTAATTTTTTTTTAAATTTGGTTTTATTAGTTTTAAATGAGTAACATAAAAGGAGAAAAACAAAGGAAAATGAAAAAACCTCACATTATGTTGTACACCTCCATTAGCATATAATAGCTTAACTGAAACGGAACATGTTATATAATTTCACTTTCTTAATTTGACAGTAATTCCATATCTCTGGGTGTATCACATCAACAGTTAGGCTTTATCCCCACCCACCCCCCGCCCCTTCTTGGATTAGCATGCATCTTATGAACGTTCTTGTAGTGTGGGAGCTACGAAGGCACAGTGAACATAGTTCCATTGTCTGGCAGTTCTGTTACCACTTAATATGAGTCTCCTTCCACAGTGATTTGCTGGGTTTGGCGTCTAGTTTCAGGACCCTGTGGGCTCCCGCGGTTGTGAGTCGGAGGTCATTGCGAGGTATTTATTCTTAAAGTCTGCCCATAAAGCTTCGCATTGGGCCGCTTTATCATGTAGGGAGGCGGTAATTGTTTCCATTGAATAAATGTTTGATGCCAAGTTGATCCATTCATTCTTTCCTGGGACTGTTGGGGATTTCCATTTGATCACTTATAAGGCCGGAGCAGCTAAGAGTAGGTGGAGAGTTGGGCCTTTCGCTATGATCCAGTCGCCTTCGTCTCTTTCTAGACCAAATAATATTAAGTAGGGATCGGCGTCTCTTTGAATCCCATCTATTTCCTTGATCCACCCCAGGACCTCGTCCTAGAACACTTTGATGCGTGGGCAACCCCACCACATATGCCAGTATTTGGCTGTTTCTCCACATTTTCTCCAGCATCTTGGGCTCATTGTTTGGGACATTTGGAGAGTTGGAGGGGGTCGTATTGCCACCTGTGTAAGAGATTGATGGCGTGGAGTTTGTATTGGCTGGATATGGAGGTCTTGGAAGCCGCTCTACACATTATTTCCCATTGGTCAGGTTGTATCTCTTCTCCAATATCTTTTTCCCCCATCTAGTTCTCAGGGGGTCCGTGGATCCCTCTCCTGCTGCTATTAACTCTTGGTACATTGCGGATATGAGACCTTTCAAGAGTCTCTCAAACGGGGTACGGTCTCTTTTAAGTTTGTCTCTCCATTCGGGTTTTGTTAATAGACCTTTTAGTTGGATAAACTGGAATGCGGATAGAGTGATTATACCGAATGCCTCCGTCAGCTCTGGTAGAGTGATGAACAAATCTTTTCTCTGTAGCTGCCCCACCCTTTCTAGGCCTGCCTCATACCATGATTGGAACCTCCCCACGTTGGGGATGTGATTGTTTATGCCGGGTGACCATAGGTGGCTGAGCGGCGACGGCCAGGTAGTGATTTTGCGCATTTCCTTACCTGTCCGCCATATGCACCATATGGTGCTCAAGATGGGGTGGTCTTTGATTTTCCTTTGCACTCTTTTGTGTGGGGTCCATAGCCACTCCGATACTGTAGCCGGGACTAGGTAATGGTTGTCTATTTGTACCCATTGGAGGTTTTTACGATCCCTAAGGTGTAGAATTAGGACACGCAAGTGGGCGGCTTTGTAGTAAGTTTTCAGGTCAGGGAGCGCCACTCCTCCCTTATCTTTGGGAAGTGTTAACATATTGTATGGGATTCTCGCTTTCTTCCCCTACCAGAGGAATTGTATTGTAATCTTTTTGGCTTCTATAAAGAACCCTTTCGGTATCTCTACTGGTAACATTTGGAAGGGGTACAGGAATCGGGGGAGGCATACCATTTTGACAGCATTAATTCCCCCTAGCCAGGAAATCGTGAGTTTGTTCCATTTTTTGAGATCCGCTGTGAATCGCCGGAGAAGGGGGGGGGAATTAGCTTCATATAGGTCATTCAGGGTTTTGGTGATCTGTATGCCCAGGTATTGTAAAGTAGTGTGTTCCAATTTAAGGCCTAAAGGGAGGAACTTAACGTTGTTCTCTTCAGCAGATCCCTGGAGGGGGAACAGTATGGACTTGGTCCTATTTACTTTGAACCCAGAGAATTGCCCATATTCGTCTATTAATTTAAGGGCGTGGGGGATGGATATTAAAGGATTAGTTATGTGTAGGAGAATGTCGTCTGCATACAGTGCTACTTTATATTCCGTTGTCCCTAGTCGCATTCCCTCTATATTAGGGTTAGCTCTCATTTTTTGTGCTAGGGGTTCTAAGGAGAGTGCAAATAAAATTGAAGAGAGTGGGCATCCCTGTCTGGTCCCCCGGTGTAGCTCGAACCATCTCCAATATTCTCCATTTACAAATATCGATGCCTTGGGAGAAGTGTATATCACTCGTATCCCCTCTCGAATTCTCGGGCCTATACCAACTTTCTGTAGGACTGTTCCCAGAAATTCCCACTCTCCCCTGTCAAAGGCTTTCTCTGCATCGATCGACAGAAGGGCAGATTCGCTTGGAAGGTTATGAGCTGCATGGATGAAGTGTAATGTTTTGCACATGGTATCGGCTCCCTGTCTCCCGAGAATAAACCCGACCTGGTCAGGGTTAATTAAGTGGGGCATTAGTGTTTCCAGTCTTGCGGCCAATACTCTGGCATACATTTTGGCATTGAGGTTAAGGAGGGAGATGGGACGGTAAGATCCGCAGAGCTTGGGGTTTCTCCCCTCTTTGGGAGTCACTGTTATCAGTGCTCTCTTGAAAGAATCTGGTGCCACCCCCACCTCTATTATCTCGTTGAATAGTTCTGTTAGGAAGGGTGTTAATTGCTTATTGAAGGTTTGATAGAAGCCGGCGGTGTAACCATCCTCCCCTGGGGATTTGCCCAGTGTTAGCCTTTTGATTGCATCTTGGACTTCCTGTTCAACGATTGGGGAGTCAAGGAGCTCCGCTTCTGCGTGCGTTATTGTGGGCATGGTGATTGGTGCTAATAGGAGGTTGTGTCTAATTGGTCGGAAGTTATTTCAGAGGTGTATAGGTTTTCGTAGAAGTTGGCGAAGCACTCTGGGATAGTGCGGGGGGGTGTGCCAAGAGGGTGGAGTCTTCTATTATTTCCTTTACCTTGCGTTCCGCCCTTTGCTCCCTAAGTCTGGCTGCTAATAGCGCATCTGCTTTGTCTCCCTTTTCGTAAAATTTCTGTTTGAGAGACTGCAATTTACGTACTACTTGATTGTGTTCCAACAGCCGTAGTTCCTCCCTTTTTCGTTGGGCTGCTTCAATTTTATCAGGGTCCACCTCAGAGTTTTTTCTTACGTCTCCCTCTAGCTGGCGTATTTCAGCCGTAGTCTATGCTCAATCTTTCGCTCCCTTTTCTTAGAGGACCCCTCGCGTATTAAAATGCCTCTCCATGTGGCCTTCCCAGCCTCCCAGATCGTTTGTTTGGAAACTTCCCCATTGTTATTTGTATTAAAGTATTCATCAATTTCGGTCTCCATTTCAGTTTTAAAGACTGCATCTTTCCAGAGGGTCTCATTGTCCCCCATGTAACGGGTAAGTCTGCCCAGTTAATATCTACTAGGACCATGTCATGATCGGACCATGTTATCGGGATGATATCTGAATAACGTGCAGTGCTTGTGAGATCTGTCGTAAGAAATATGTAGTCTATACGGGTGAATGTGTTATGGGGGTTCGAATAGAAGGTGTATCCACTTTCTCTGGGGTGCAAAACTCTCCACACATTTTTCTATTCATAGAGTTCCATAATTTCAGACAGTTCAGTGCGATCCCCTCTATATTGGTTTCTCGTTTCAGGTTTACCTGGTTTCCAGTCTTTGGACGGGTCTGCCCATTGGTTAAAGTCACCTCCCAGGATTATATGTCCCGTGGCTTCTAACATTATTTTAGGGATCGTTTTCTTAAGAAATGCTGCCTGTCCGGTGTTGGGCTAGTATACTGTGGCAATGGTTACCTGCACTTTCGCAATTTTTCCTGTTATCAGGAGGGCACGACCGCCCACATCGGACCATGTCTTCTCCACTTCAAATTTAATTCCATTCTTGAGTAAGATCCCGACACCTCCTTTCCTGAGTGGACCAGAACCCCAAAATTCCAGCCTCCCCAGAACGCTCCGCTCCTCTCCCCTTTGGCAAACTTCGTCTCCTGTAGGAGAAGGATGTCCATATTGGATCTGTGAAATTCCCTAAGCACCAGTGACCTCTTAGTTGGTGAGTTCAAGCCCTTCACATTGATGGTCCCAACTCTGAGGGAGTCCATTTCTTTAAGCTTATCAGATAATGCCATTGTTGGTTCTCTTTCGGAGGTTGCTCAGTTTCAGCAGTCAGACAATCATTCGCTCTCCCAGTCCCACATTATCTTTGGTATGTCAGATTAGTTCAGATGGTGCGAGTACCTTTTCCAAGTATCTATTCCCCCTTCCCTCCCCCTCCTGGGTTGGTGGTGTTCAAGTGAACCCAGGAACTGAGGATGCAACATTCGCGGCCTTTGGCGATGTCCGGCTCGGACTTGATGAAAGTGTTCAGTCCAGTGTCGGACCATCAGTGGGGAGCGTTGCTTCACGGCCCCAATCAAGTATACCATCTTAACATAAGATTGAGCCCTTTCCCGTCCCCCCTCCCTCCAACATCACATATTTCAACAATAACAAGCATACAAAGGTGTAACGTTACGTGCGTTCTTCGGCCTTTTCTTCGGAGGTTCGTTTCCCCACTTACTTCAGGGAGGAACTCTACAGCCGGCAGCCCCCATGTCTGTTGTGTTCCTGGGTCTCAATTTCTGTGGGGGTCTGTTTCCAGTATCTCATCCGTGGATTTTGATGCGTTGAATCGTAAGATTCGTGAGGCCTTCATTTTCCGCTGTCAGGCGTGTTGTTAGGGCGCCTATATTTTCTTGATCCTTTTACTCTTTTTCTGCTAGGGCCCTGGAGCTCCCATTGCATTCCAGCTCACTCGGTTTCGCCTCCCTCACCGTCTCTTGGGCCTGTTCCTGGAATGTCTGCAATGCATTCCTTGATCTCCTCCTCAGATCGAAGGATGATTTTCCTGCTTCCGTGCTCAAAGGTGAGTGAGACGGGGTATCCCCACCTATATCGCATGCCCTGTTCTTTGAGCCATTTCATCAAGGGGCTGCAGAGGTGTTTTAGCGCCAGAGTGAGTGAGGATAAGTCCTGAAATATAGTGATTTGGGCACCTCCCATTGTGAGTGGGCCTTCAGATCTCGCCTTCTCAAGGATCCTCGTTCTGTCTTGGTATCGGTGGAATTTGGCAAGGACCGAGCGCGGGCCGCCAGGTGGTCCACCCGCCCTGTGTATTCATTCAGTTTTGGGTTTGTCAATGTCTTAGTCCGCTGTTAAAATGTTAATGATATCGTGAATCGTGCTTTTGAGGTCTTCTTCAGTTTCACCCTCGCGTTCCGGAATCCCAAAAAAAGTAGGTTATTCCTTCTTTCTCCGTTTTCCAAATCGTCCATTTTCAGGCGTATCTCCTCCCCTCTTTTTTTCAATGTTTTGTATCCTTATGTCCATTTGGGTCTCAAGGGTATCAATTGAGGCCTGATTATTCTCGACTCCCTCCAGCCTCTCCTCAAAGCTGTCCATTCTCTGGGTGATCTTGTCAATGTTACCACCCAGGTTGGCACCCATGTTTTTTATCTCGCTTAACAGTGCAGCAATGTCACCCTTAGTGGCGGCTGCTCCCGCTTCCACGATTTCCGTTGAGATGGTGGCTGTATGCTCGTGGGTCGGTGAGCGTGGGACGTAAGCGTATCTAGCTAGCCTCCTTTTCGCGTTCATAGAATGGGTCCTGGGTTAGAGGAGGCACAAGCCCCTGGATCGGGGGGCCCTACCCTCTTCGGGGATGCGTAGGTCGGTGAAAACAGGGTTGACCCAAATGTTCAGATCGTTATGCGAAGCAGTGAGAGGCTGCTGGGGTATTCAATAGGCGGTCTGCAGTGCCGGGAGGCCCGTCCTCTGGGGGGGTTTACCTAGGGGTGTCTCCCGTGGGGGGAGAGGGTCCATGGGGTCTTGGTCCTGTTCAGTCTGTTCTGAAATCGCCGCTCTCTGGCACTTGTGGATTATCATGACCGACCGTAGGCCCAGGGCACCATAGGCGGTGGGATTTATTCGACTGCTGAGTTGGGGTGGGCTACGATGCTCCGAGGTGTCTGTGGGAGGTCCGGGGCGGCCTGGTGCCGTGCCGATATGATATCTTTTGGGGCGCACCTCCTTCTGCCTTCTTTTCCAGGCGGTATTTATTTGGTTCACCCTAATAAGGGTCCTTTGGCAACCCTTAGAATGAGGCCCCACTCTTTCCACAAATGGCCAGCTCGAGGCAACAGTCGCAGAGTCAGTGTGGTGAGCTGTGTTCAGTCAGTTCTGTATTCTGCTGACCGCATCAGCAGAGCCATGGCGGCAAGTGCCATAACTCATAGATTGGCGTGGTTAATGAAATCTGGATTTGCACCGGAGTGCATTCTAGACTCCTTAACATGCCTTTTGACGGGTCTCATCTTTGTAGCAGCACGGCTGATGAAAGCCTCGAAGCTGCAGACCTTGAAGGTGGAGGCCAAATCTTTGGGTGCCGCCATCAGGTAGCCTCAGCCTTTTCACCCGAGTGGACCGTCTTGGAGGGATAGATCTTTTTGCTACCACTCCTCAGTTGGAAGAGTGAGAGAAATGGCTGGTCAATGAGGCCAAAGAAGATTCCCTTGTGGTGGATGAGGGAGAGGTGCAAAGCCCGCTAAAGCAACATCTTTACCAACAGCCACTGCTTCAGCCGCCTCAAAACCTCTCTTAGGTTTTGAGTCACGACACCCCAGTGGGAGGTAGGTTGTCCCAGCAACTGAAAGAATGGCGAGACATTATTTTGGATGTTTCAGCATTAGAAGCCCAAGGTTGCTGCCTTCCCTTCATTCAGAGACCTCCGGACAATCCACCGGGGAGCCATTCTTTGAAGGTTCTAGATCCATTCCTTGTGCAGGAAATGTTGACCCTGCTAGAGAAAGGTGCTATAGAGCCGGTACCTGTAGCGGAGAGGAACAAAGTATGGTATTCTCCATATTTCTCCAGCATTGGATCTTTCATGGATTCACATGCTGTGAATATTTCCCGTCATCAAGCTGGGAAAACCTCGGTAACTTTAACATAGCGTTTTCGTATGGAAAACTACGACACGGAGTGTCCTATCAATGTATTTTTTTCAGTGCTTTATTCTGCACCAATAGGACATCTGGTATAAATAGCCCACCCCCGTGGCTTCGCTTTAGATTTCAACTGTCTCTAAACTGTTGGGATCACCTTGTGTTTTCTCTCGAGAAAATTGCTCTTCGCGTTCTACACGTGCTTTCGCTGTTCTGGGTATTTTCCGGCCCATCATGTCACCCGTTGGCCTGAAGAAATCGTTGTTTAGGCCTTGCGAGACCTGCGGCCTAAAGAACGTCTATGAAGGGGATGGGCATACAGACTGTCTGTATTGCCTGTATCCCACATCATTCGGCAGACAACTGTGAGATTTGTCAAGGCTTCTCCCAGAAGGGGCTGAAGGACCGCAACCGCTGGTTGATTTGCTGGCTCAACAAAGGTACTTACCCGGGTTCGGAGGTTGGTTTGGCCCATGGGGGCCAGTCTTCTGCTACGGCGGTGAGGATGTCATATTCGGCGGAACCCCCCTCTAAGAAGCAGCGCACAGGGGTGCCGGCGTCGGAGGTGGGGAAAGGCGGTGAGTCCTCTGCATCCAGGTCGGGGCATCAGTGTAGTGGGTCGGGATGCCCCTCTCTGGACAAGCCAACAAGGAGTGACAAGTCCAGGGAAGTGAGTGCCAGGCCGGAGAAGTCGGTGGCGCTGTCGCTCAAGTACTCAGCAGTGGATAAGGAGAAGTCGAAGTCCCGTGCGTCTTCGTCATCGACAAAGCACTCGTCGTCGAAGAACCACCACTGGTCTTCCTCTGGCCGTGAGTCTTCCAAGCATCGTTCTAGCTCCACATCCAAGCGGTCTGTTTTGCTGGAGAAGGCCAGGCCGGTGGCGGCCTTGGTTCCGTCGCCGAGGGGTTCGTCTACGGAGGTCCCTCCATCGATGGTGGTGGTGCTGCCTTCTATTCACACCGTCGTCCACCGGGCTGGCTGCCTCGTCGACAACTGAGGCGGCAGGTGTGTAGGTGTGCAGCTGTTGCAGTCCTCGGCTCCGCTGGGGCCCCATGGCAGTCTGGGTCCGGCTTTGGGCCTTTGCACCCGTGGAGATACTTCAGCAAGTCCCCACGATATATAATTTGGACTCGAGTCCGGATGAAGAGTCTGCTGTTTTTCTATCCAGCTGCATTGGAACTCAAACCGGCAAGGCCGTCCACTTCGGGAGGTCTAGGGGGTGTCCCGCCTCAGTATCCATTGGTGAATCCGCACTCTGTGCTTTTCATGCAGGTGCTGAACATGCTACAGTCGCTGTTGGGACAGTTGGATGCGCAGCTCCCAGTCTCTCTGAACCCGGTGGTTCCCGTGGAGCAGATTGTGACAGTCGTGCCGTGACAGAATGAGGGTGTGGGTGCCCCTCGCCAGGGCCTCCCGCAGAAGTCGCCTACGGTTCGGCTGCCGTTGCCGTCTCTGGTAGGTTTCACCCCTCCCAGGGGCCATCCAGAAGAAGGGGAGCTGGTGGATTCTGATCCTGATAGTGTTCCTCGTGACACTCTGTCGACGGTGTCCTCGTCGGCCAGGCGGGTGGATACCTTGGATACAGACCCAGAATTGGATCCCTCAAGTAGACAGGCTCAGCCATCTCTGTCAGATGATGTCGGCGCTTTTCATGCAATGATGGTGAAGGCTTGTCAAGAATTTGGTCCTACTCTGGAAGAGGAGTGAAAGGACTGTTTTCTATTTGATCACATTGGGAAGAGACGGACGGCGGTCTTCTCGGTTCCCATATTGGACCACGTGTGGCAGGAGGGTCTGCACACGATGTGTCAACCATTATCTGAGCCGACGGTCAAAGGCCGCTTGGAAAAAAAGTTTAAAGTGCCGGAATCTTCGCCCAAGTGACTCACGTCTCGACTCACTCCGGAGTCGGTGGCTTCGGCTAGTTGAAAGGCACGTGGTCAGCACAAGTGTGCAACGCCCACCAACAGTGAGGGCCATAAGCAGGATGCGTTGGCAAGAAGGTGCTTACGGTAGGCGCTACGACGGTCAAGTAATCCAATTCCTTGGCCATAATGCAAACAAGGTTGCAGGCACCCCTCTCTCGAAAGAACACGGCATGATAACCTGTTGAGTGGTTTTTTAACCACTTTGAGAGTTCGCAGCCATCTGCTTTTTGCTCACTGTACCTTTCGCAGTTGGGAAATTCCCTTTTGCATATGGACTGCCCATTTGGGCGGGACAAAGACTGATATGCAAATGGCTATTTCCCATCTGTGAAAAGTACAGTGAGCAAAAAGCGTGTGCTACAAACTCTCATCTCAGAACAGGTTATCATGCCATGTTCTTTCTGGAGAGGAGCGCCGGCTATTATCCTTGGTCATAATAGCCTGTTACAACAGGGAAATGTGGCACCGGTTGGCTCCACTCTTGGATCATCTACCTGAGCAACAACGGAAGGATGCTATGCTGCTGGTTCGGGAGGGGGAGGAAGCCTCCAACCACAGCATTAATATTGCAGTGGATCTGGCAGAATCCGGGTTCAAACAGATCAACAATGGGGTTGTTCTACAGAGGCAAGCATGGCTGCGCTGTACCGATTTTCAGCCAGTGGTCCATCATAAAGTGGTGGACATGCCATGTGAAGGTGAGCAGCTGTTTGGGGAGAAAATTGACGAGGTATTGAAAGGGATGAAGGAGGACTCTGATACAGTGAGATCACTGGGAACACTGCAGAGTGGACCTTCTTTTCGCCCCTTTTGGGCTTTCCGAGGAGCCTCGGCGAATGCCAGGTTTGCGGGCTCCCGCGACTACAGTCGCCCCAGTTATTCATCCCAAGGGTCCCGACGTTCTTTCCTGCCCGCGCAGAGGAACAAGAATTATCGAGCGCAGCGGAAGAGGGGTCCAGCCGCCTCAGCTACTAGAGGCCGGCAGTCCAAGCCTCAGCAATGCCTGCCATATAGGCAGTCGACTAGGGGGCAGAGTGGCGCAACACGTCGACGAGTGGCGTTTAATTACAATGGACTGTTGGGTGCAGTCAGTGCTCCAGATAAGATTTTGAGGTGGGAGTATTTTACGCATGATTTTTCAAATTAGAGCGTCAATGCAATTTCAAGAGAGTAAAAAAGAGTTTTTGCCTCTGAAAGAGAGTAAAACGTATCCAACATAGACCCAATGCATACGTAAAATCACACCTGTAGCCCAAAAGAGTTGGAGATCAAAGTTGTCTGGCTTGGCTTTAACCATTTTATTACACTTGTGGAAAATATTCTGCCATAAAATAACTTAAAAGTACCTGGTACTTACACAGCTTCATTTTCAAAATTGTAGAGCCTAGAAACTCTGTTAAGAGCTACTATAGATTGAGACTGATGTATTGCCTGCAGAGGGAGTGTGATTAAGCAATTGTTGGCATATGATTTACTTACAGGAACTTGCACACATAATCTTAGCAAAAGTCACAAACTGCTAATCTACCTTTCCCGCTGTCTGCTGCAGGAAATTAATGTGGATCGCCAGACACTAGTTAGCAATATCGCTTCAAATAACCAAAAAGTGCATGCAAGCTGAATTGCATTATGGTAGGCATATTTATAGATTTACTGGTTTATTGTTTGTGTACAAAGCCAAAAACCATAATTCTGGCAATTATAGTTAGGGAGAAATGCAGGCAAGTGCATAAGTTGAAGACTGGTCCCAAAGCCCTACTTCAACACTAAAGTGTGTGATCCTGGACAAATACTTGCTACTACAAGTGATTTATTTCCAACTAGTTACTACTAAAAAAAGCCTGACTGGCCTCTGTTCCACTGTTCGACCTGTAGCATTAATAGTAGTGACCATTTATATAATGCACATGACAAAGTTTATGTCTCTTGGCTTACTCCTTGCTGCTTGTTTAATATAACTTCACATGAACTCCTCGAGTATTAAAGACTTGTCTGTACCTTCCCCCATCTTCTACTTCCATCCTAGGAGAGCAGTCTTGATTGCCCGATAGGTTTCCTCCTAGATAGCCAATAATCTGCATCTCGGACATAACGAGCATCACAGCAAGTTCAGCCCATGACTGCTAATCACATCAGTGGTGGAAGTGGAAAAAAGGAACTAGTGGTCCTCTGGTTGCATCCAAAAAGGAGGGAGTAGGATGGCTGGACAGATTGGGTGGGAGGCAGGGTGGAGTATGGGCACAGGGGACCAGGATCACAAACCTTGGCTGAACAGTGAAGCTGGGATTTTAATCCACTTTGCAAATTTGACCACATACCTTCCAAGTGTTACTCAGTACAAATAGTTTGGATTTCAAGGCCTACAGTAATGATCTCTTAAAGAGTTTACTTCCAAAAACACAAATTGCATAATAACACCACATGGCAACATGTAAATCCTTACATCAACATGTTAAGCCTGAATGGTAAACTAGAAGTCCCAAAAATCTAGTTAACCCCACTGTACTTTCAGTGATTTAATAAAAGAAGTTGTGTAATACCGGTACACACCGTTTTGGCGTGGCCAGTTCGGCGCAGGCCTATTTGACACAGCCAGTTCGGCGACGGGATGTTTTGGCGCTGGGATGTTTTGGCGCGCCAGTACGTGCATATGCATGTGCAATTTCACAGCTTCCAATGGATAACTATCAAGCGATTATATTTTGGCAGATTAGTTATTAGATCAGATACAGCTGTGCGGACCCGGCGGGATCGTTAGGAGTTGGAAGGATCTCCTGACATGAGTGAGCAGAGCCTGACAGGTAGATGAGCCACTGCAGAGCAGGACATTTCACCCAGCTTTAATCTCTTATGAACAATCAGACGCCCGAAATGAGTGTGGCCTAATCTTGGTTCCATCAGAGCCGAGGTTCGCTCATAAATATCGCCCAGCTAAAGCACTGCTCATCACTTCAGACACACCCTCAGCGTCTCCCGCTTTCGAGAAAGCCTGTCCACATCTTCCTGCGCGTGAAGAGGGACACCAAGCACGGAGCAGGACATTTCTGTGGGCCAGTTCAGCGCGGGCTGCGCCGAAATGTCCTGCTCCAGTGTAATACACTCAGATATGGAGATTATTGCCCTCTACTGCCATCTAGTGGAGGAAAGTATGCTTTTTAATTAAAATAAATACAGCGTAAACGGTACGCAGAAGAAAATTAAATGCTCCATAATGGCTTTAATTACATGCGTATAAAGCCAAGATACGCACCTTATCTGTAGGGCTGGGTGCAGTACAATACGGCCGCTCAGAGTTTTGGCGTCCGCAAATCCTTATTCCACCAGTGAAGGTGTTGCAGCTGCATCTCCAAATCTTGCCGCAAGAGTTGCGTCTAATGTTTGAAAAAGGGGCAATAGAACCGGTCCCGGTGTCGGAACAAGGACAGGGGGTGTACTCCCGGTATTTTGTGATCAAAATGGCAAGTGGCACCCTATTCTGGACCTTCGGCCGTTCAACAAGAATCTGCAACGCCTGTAAGTTCAAGATGCTTACGTTACAAGACGTGATGCGCTCTGTCCAGCCAGGAGAGTTTTTGGCATCGTTGGATCTCGAAGATGCTTACTTCCACAACCCGATGCTGCCCAAACTTCGCAAGTTCCTGCGCTTTGTGGTCGGCGACGATCATTTCCAGTTTCAGGTTCACCCTTTTGGCCTCAAGTCGGCTCCCAGGACGTTCACCAAGTGCCTGGCTTCGGTGGATTCTTCCTACGCAGGGAGGGGCATCATGTGTATCCGTACCTGGTCAGAGGATCGACTGCACAAGGGACGTT
Organism: Ambystoma mexicanum; assembly: GCF_040938575.1. Lineage (NCBI taxonomy): Eukaryota > Metazoa > Chordata > Amphibia > Caudata > Ambystomatidae > Ambystoma > Ambystoma mexicanum. The sequence goes on along the minus strand of NC_090924.1, from coordinate 454,269,217 downwards.
GGAGTCTCTCCATGCATCAATGCTCCTGTTACAGCGGCTGGGCTTTGCTGTCAACTTCACAAAATCTTGTCTGATGCCATCCAGGGACCTGGTTTTCCTCAGAGCCCAGTTTCATACGCAGCTCAATCTGGTGAAGCCGGTGGTCGACAGAATTCAGAAGCTCATCTCCAGGGCAGCCTCGTGGGGGCCGGGTTCCTTGGTCATGGTCCGAGGTTACATGTCTCTTCTCGGAATCCATGGCGTCCTGCATTCCCCTCATACCGAATTGTTGAATGTTTATGAGGCCAGTGCAGGAGTTTCTCGCGTCCCGGTGGTTGCAGAGTCTCAGTTCCTGGTCCGACAAGGTTGTCATTGTGAGGGGCATGCACCTGATAGAGCTGGAACTTTCAGTACACTATCATGACAGATGTGTCCGAGGTGGGTTGGGGGGTACAACTCGAACAGTTTCAGGCATTATGGTCCCTCACGGAGATGTCGTTACACATCAACATTCTGGAGTTGAGGGCTGCACACTGGGCTCTGAAGTCTTTTCTACCTCTCATTCAGGGCACAGTGGTTTGAATTTTGACAGACAACACCACCACAATGTTTTATTTGCGCAAGCAGGGCGGCACGCACTCCCGGCCCCTGTCCCGGCAGGCTCAGGCGGTCTGGTATTGGGCCATTGCTCACAGGATTCACATTACCGCTTACCATTTGCCAGTTATTCAGAATGTTCAGGCAGATGCTCTCAGCAGGGACGCAGGTCAGTTGCACGTTTTGGAAACTGAAGGACGCCTAGGTGGCGAGAAATTTCAAGAAATGGGGATTTCACCATCTGGACTTGTTCGCCAGCCCGGAAAACAAGCAGTGCCCTCTCTTTGCCAGCAGGGTGGCTCATCCAGATTCAAAGGGGGATGCGTTTTCTCTCCTGTGGTCGGGCCTGTTCGCGTACACATTTCATCCTGATCCGGAGAACGATGCCGATGGTGCCCAGGGTTCAGTACAGGGGGATCTTGGTGGCCCCATTCTAGCCCAGACAGACTTGGTTCTCGGATCTGCTTCACCTCACGGTGGAAGACCCGCTTCATCTGGGGTCGGAGCCGGATCTGCTATCGCAGGACGACTGAAAGGTGTGGCATCACAACCCGGTATCCCCGAGCCTGACAGCGTGACTGCTGACCACTCCAAATTTGGACATCTAAGGATCCCGCAGGATTGTTGTCAGATCTTGGCGGCTGCAACGGCGTTGTCTACCAATGTGTCTTACTCTCGAAAATGGACTATGTTCAAAGCCTGGTGCGCGCAGTAGCTGGACTTGCGGCCTTTATAGGTGTAACCAGCTCAGATTCTCCCTTATCCTCTGCTGCTGGCGATGGGGGGGGCTGGCATTGTCGCCGATCAAGGTGCATTTGGCTGCCATCTCCAGGTTCACGAGACAGCGCAACTCTACCCCTCTGTTCAGTGACCGGTCGGTCAAACACTTCCTCAAGGGACTGTTCAGGACATTTCCCCCGGAGAAAAGGTTTGCTCCGGTATGGAGTCTCAATATGGTTCTCTCAGCTCTCATGAAGCCGCCGCTTGAACCTATGTAGACGCTGAAGTTTCTCAGGTGGAAAGTAGCTTTTCTGGTGGCTATTACATCGGCCAGGAGGATTTCTGTACTTCAGGCTCTGGTCATCGACTCGCCGTATCTGCGATTTGATGAGGGACAAGGTACCCCTGTCTACTAATCCTCACTTTATCCCTAAAGCTCCGTCAGAGTTTCACAAAGACTCTACTATTGCCTTGTCCACGTTCTTGCTAAGGCTACACCCTCCTGCGGAAAAAGCGGTGCATTTCCTGGACGCCAAGAGGGCGTTGAAGTTTTATCTCGACAGAACTCAAGTCTTCAGACAATCGAGACAGCGGTTTGTGGCTTTTGTCCCGTCCAACAGAGGCCAGTCAATTTCTAAGCAAGGACTTTCCCGTTGGGTCTCCTCTACAATTTCCTTTTGCCATGGGGAGGGTGACAAGCCTTTGCGGGCCACTCCTAAAGCCCATCGGTAGACCGCTCAGTGAAATTTGCCAAGCTGCATCTTGGGCGGTGCCGCATACCTTCACCAGATACTACTGTTTGGGACAACAACATGTGGACGATGTGCAGGTGGGACGGGCCGTCCTCCAACACCTGTTCCAATAAGGTAGGCCCTGCAGATTCAGGGTTTTTGCTTTGTCTTAATGTGTTTATCATGCCTGTTGTTGGATGGTTTTCATTGTATTGTGGACTGTAACCTGGGGCATGGGGTTTTAGTTTGTCTGTCATGCACCACAGGGTTATCATACTGCTATGTAATCTATTTACAGCTTGTGCATCCATGAAATATCCAATGCTGGAGAAGGGAGTAGTTTCTTACCTGTAACTCCATTTCTCCAGCATTGGTATCATTCATGGATTCACATGCTACCCCTGCTAGGCAAACCTTGGTTCGCGTTCCCTCTACTTTGGGAGATTAAAATCTGAAGGGAAGCCACAGGGGCGGGCGGGGCTATTTATACCAGACGTCCTATTGGTGCACCCTAAAGCACCCAAAAAGACATCAATAGGACACTCAGTGTCGTAGTTTTCAATAGGAAAATGCTATGTTAAAGTTACCAAGGTTTTCCCAGCCTGACGACTGGAAATATTCACAGCGTGTAAATCCATGAAAGATAACGCTGGAGAAATTGAGTTACAGGTCAGAAACTACTCCCTTCTTAATCCCGAAGAAGGCCTGAGCAATGAGACCCATCTTGGACTTGAGATACTTGAACGAGTTTCTCAGGAAGGACAAGTTCAAAATGGTCACACTTTCTCAGATTCTTCAGGCCCTCCAACTCCAGGATTGGATGGTGTCATTGGACCTTCAGGATGCTTCTTTTCATGTGCCAATCCATCTCAAGCACAGAAAGTACCTCGGGTTTGCCATTGCCGATTCTCATGATCAGTTTCGAGTTCTGCCATTGGGGCTGACCTTTGCCCGAGGGTTTTCACCAAAATGATGGTGGTGGTGGCAGCGAGTCTCAGGAGAGAGGGGATTCACAAATACCCCTACCTAGATGATTGGCTGATCAGGGCGCGCTCTTGTGAACAGGTCCTGGATCATCTCAATGTCACCTGCCATTCTCTTCACAGACTGGGCTTCTCCCTCAATTACAAGAAGTCCCATATGGCACCATCTCAAACTCCAGTTCATTGGGGCTGGACTGGAAAGAGCTCCCCACCCGAGGTGAGTGCTCAAGACATTCTGCAGATGGTCTCCAAGTTTGAGTGCCCAGTGTCTCCCAGCCTTCGACTTTCTGAGGTTGCTCGGCCTCATGGCATGCTGCATTTTTCTGGTGCCAGAGGCTCGCCTGAGAATGAGATCCCTTCAATGGGCTCTCAGGACACGATGGTCTCCCTTCTCGGGCAACATGTCAGACCTACTTCAGGTTCCAAGGAGGGTTGCACAAGATCTCGTTTGGTAGGCCTGCAAGGACAACATTCTGCAGGGAGAACCTTTTTGACAACCATGCCCGGAGAGCATAGTAGTGATGGGCACCTTACTCACGGTGTGGGGAGCCCACGCCAACGATCTGACAATCAGCAGTCATTGGTCTCCTTTAGAGTCCAAACTACACAGGTGTCCGCTCATTTGGTCGAAAAATAAGATCGAATGACCATTTGGTCCTAACCAAATAGTCGGAAAAAAAATGGTTGACATTTTTTTTTATTTATTTATATTTTTTTTTTCCGTTTTGTTTGGTTAAAAGAAAAACAAATAAAAAAACGGGTGGTTGGGGTGGGAACCCCCCCAAAAAAAAAAATGTAAAAAATAAAATTCGACCATTTGGATTTCGACCATTTGGTGTCGACCAAATGGTCATTCGACCATTTGGTTGTCGACCAAATGACTGGTAACCAACTACACATCAATCTTTTGGAGCTGAGAACAATCAGACTTGCGCTGAAGGCTTTTCTGCCCTCTGTACGGGGAAAGAATGTCCTGATAATGACGTACAACACAGTGGCCATGTACTACCTCAACAAGGGATGAGGTGTAGGGTCACTACCACTGTGCAGAGGGGAAATGCAGCTCTGGTTCTGGGCAATACAAGAAGGAATCTCTATCGGCAGTTCACCTAGCCGGAGAGGAGAACACAGTGGCGGACGCTCTGAGCGGGCAGAGTACAGTCTCCCACTAGTGTGAACTAGCTCAGGAAGTCCTTCAAGAGATCTTCACCCTTTGGGGAACCCCTCAAGTGGATCTGTTAACGACCAGTGTCAACAGGAAGTGTGAACTGTACTGCTCCAGGGAATCTCGCCCAAGAGGAGCTTTAGGAGACTCCTTCATGGTGGACTGGGAGTGTTCACTCCTGTATGCATTTCCTCCAGTCCCTGTCATTGCTCACGTGATCAGTAGGTTGAGAAAGTTTGGGAAAACCATGATCCGAATTGCCCCGGATTGTGCCAGGAGGACGTGGTACCCGGACCTTCCGGACATATCCATCTGCCCTCCAATACGTCTTCCACAAAGAGAGAACCTTCTCTTGCAAGAGGAGGGTCGGGTTCTCCATCCAGAGGTCAAGATACTCAGCCTTCATGCATAGTTTCTGAGAGGCTGAGGTATAAGGATTGGGACCTCCCAGATGACGTTATGGAGACTTTGCTTTCGGCCAGAAGGCCAGCGACAAAGTCTTTGTACCGCTGCCATTGGAACAAATTCTGCAGCTGGTGCAGGGACAAGAATGTGAACCCTTTACTATTCGAAACACCAGAGGTGTTATCCTTTCTACTGTACCAAGCCAATCTGGGGCTCCAGGTTGTGACCATTAAAGGTCATTTGGCAGCGCTATCCATCTTCAAGCACTCGTCTGAGAAAATTTCACATTTCTGAAGGGACTCACTAATGTGTTCCCTCCATCTCCCTTTCAGGTTCCCGTTTGGGACATCAATCTGCTGTTAAAATGTCTCCTGTGCACCATTTGAAACTGTACATGCATGTACCTCAAGGTTACTAACTTTCAAGACCATCTTGTTGGTAGCACGAACCTCAGCACGTAGAGTGAGTGAGTTGCAGGCACTATGCTCTAAACCTCCATTTACAGTGTTTCACAAGGACATGGTCGTCTTGAGGGTTAAGCCTTCATTTCTACCTAAGGTCATTTCAGACTTTCATTTAGGACAAAAGATTGTGTTACCCACTTTCTATTCTCCACCTCATCCTGGCAAGGAGGAGGAGATGTTGCACAGGCTCGATCCGCGTAGGGCTCTGACCTTCTACATTTCTAGGTTGTCAAAACTTTGTCTGTTGTCTGAATGACCAACTATTCATAGGTTATACGGGTCATGGACTGGGTCAGGCTGTAACAAAGCAGACCTTTGCAACAGGCTGGCGGGCAAGGATCCTCCAGAAGGCTTGATGGCCCATTCCACTAGGAGCATGACTACTTTTACAATTCTACATTTTAGTGTTACAATTTGTGTGTTCATTGATGACCCATTCACGTATTAGACCCAAATCAGCTATCGAGGCTTTTCTGGTTAATGGACACATGAGATAATTCCCACATGGGTGGTGTCCTACTACTCGGGGCAGACTCCACAACATTCCTTGCTGAGGTAAGGCATTCCTAGCTCTGCCAATGTCATTCTTTATCACCATATTCCTAATGGAGGTACTTTTTGTAAAGGCCACTATTGGTCTGTTCTCATCTTTGAGTTCATAATTTTCATAATTCCTGCACCTCCCGCCATCATAGAGGGGCACCTGCGCGCTGGCCTCGTTGCACTCGGCGCTCCTGGTGGTCCCTGAAGAACATTTGATAGTGGGACCAGGTGGCTTGTTGGCCCCAATGTCTGCCCTAGCGTCGGACATCCCTACCACAGTGCCACGGTAAACACCCATATTCTGTATCCATCCAGAAAAGGCGAAAAAAGACAAATTGCAGAGAAGGACAAGGTTGAATTATCTATCGCAGGACTCTTCAGAATTGCTTAAGAAATATCAGATCAATATTGACTCTACAGCAAAGAAGAAACATGTTTTGCTTCCTCAATGTTACCAGGAGTGCAGACCGCTGCGAATGCCAAATGGCTGGAAATTGTTCGGTGGGAGGTGATCCAGCTGGCCAACGACACTGAACAGGGCCTCAGTGCAATCAAGATGGAAATGCACACAATCAGGCTGATGAGGCTGCAGAATAGATATGTGCTAGACCTCCTCATGGCCATGGAAGGAGGGGTCTGCAAGAAGATTGGCGATTCATGTTGCACCTACAGAAAATTACGCAGAAAATGGTTCTCTTACCAACATGATAGGGACCTTGCACGTTCTCTGCGCTTGTGCAAACAGAAGCTGGCCTACAAGAGACTGATAGGTTTGATGACTTTTTTTCTTGGGCACCATCCTGCATGGGGGCTATCGTGAAGATGTTGGTTCCCGCAGTGCCAGCAGCGCAATGATGATGGGTCTCAATTGGGGTACAGGATGCACTTCGTGCTACAAATGACAGCGCAGTTCAGACTGACGACCCAAACAATCCACGCATGATTGCGATAGAGCAATGACTTCATGCCCCAGGCCCCACCACAGTTCCCCACCTGACCCTGAGAACTACACAGAACACTGGTTAGATTTAGCAGGGGATGGAGGATGTGTATATGTGACATGTACCACTGTGCAATATGCACAGGCAGTGGAAAGTTTACTGTCTGTATGTGTCATGATCTCTGCTTCCAAAAGATCAGGACTTGCCCTACTCCCTTGGAAGCAGACCCATAACCCCGGTTCCGAGTGCCAGCCAGTCCCAATTGGGACCTTTTGGACCCTGTCCTGGCGCCAGTGGCACCAGGCTCATAAAGATGCCCAGTCCCAGCGCTGGAAGCGCCGGGCTCATAATGCTTGGGTGGACTTACCTGCAGCAGACCATGCTGCTTACTTACCTGCCAGTTGAACCCCTGATCCTCTTCTGTTTGGGACTACTTTTCCTGTTGGGTGGGGCAGGAGCCACTCCCTAGGTTCAAAACACTGGAACTCTTCTGGAAAGCAGGAACTATTTTCTTACCTAGGCGTGGCTGTGGAAGGAGACACCTAAGCACTACAGGAGGCTATTTAAACCACAACCAGTGGATGAATCTTGCTTTGCGTTATTCTGCATTCTCTGCAGCAGAACGCTCATCGTGACTTCTGCTTCTGATCCTGGGCATAAGGGAACAAAGGTTTACCATCCTGGAATCCAGTCTTCAGCAGCACCTGTAAAGACAAAGAAAGAACAGGTTAGCACTACGGTCTTCAGTGGCAGCGCATCTCTTACCTGGTCCATCGGCTGTCACCAACGCCTCGCGCTGCATTCCGGCATCTGAAAGACAAAGGCTTACCCACTCTTCGCATGCTCTGGAGGTCTTCGCACTGCATTCCGGCATCTGAAAGACAAAAGCTTACCAGCTCTTTGCACGCTCCGGAGGCCTTCAGCGCTGCATCCCGCATCTGAAAGACAAAAGAAGGTGCGTTTAAAGACATTGGGCAACTTTATTACTCACGTGCCATTACTCCTTCCCACGCCGAATCCAGTGGGTATTCCAGCACCCTTCAGTTAGTGCGCACCGTGAAGCAGGCTACAAGCGCTTACTTGCGTGCTTCCAGGCGCTTCTATTCCTCACGCGGGTTCGATCCTCATCTCTCATCAGCCCGCCATCCGCCATCGCCGGAACCCTGCAAAACAAGAGATATCATTACAAAAGACTTTTAAGACATTTGAAGTGCCCAGAACTTACCGTTCGTGCAGTTAACGACGGACAGCAGTCCTCTGAGGTCAAGAGGCCTGCACCCTTATCCAGTGAAGAAACTGATTACGGCACCCTGCCCCGAGGCAGATGGAGAGCTCGGCGTTCACTTACCTAAGGTGAGGGTGTTAACCTTTGGGGTTCTACAGGAGAAGAGAAAGGGAAGAGGAGAGAGGCACCCAATAACCCCAGTTCATTAATCCCATATTTTCTATCTGCAGACATCTTACTCTTCGAGTCAGACATACAGTGCACAGAGGTCCAGCCCAAAGAGCCAACCGTGTGTTACACATCACCTTTGAAGATACGGCATTCACCCAGTCAAGACCGGCGCCTCTGAGGGAATCAGGTGAGCGTTACAGTATGTTAGGCATGGGTACCAAAGGAAGGGTCACCTCCATACTTGGAAGCTGAAAGATTGGAAATGGAAAGGAAGGGTGAGCAGGACGAGGGACCCACATGGGAGTTTGTTAATGTAGTATTAACCAAAGGGGGGGAATGTTGGGAAGTGGAGGGGCGATTGTCCCAGTCACCCCAGCACTTTCAGATGAGGCAGAGGCCTAGGAGTGTGCAGTAGGGGCTCTGGGAGGTTACAGATGGTTGGGGTGGGGGGTGTTGCTAGAGGCCATAGCGCGGGGAGAGTGGTGTATGTTTTCGCTCTGGTATAAATGGGGAACCAAACGCCATCTTAGATAGTAGCAGACCTATTGGTATCGAGGCCTAGTTTTGCACTGAAGCCAGGGCTGCAGGCCTGAGCCACACACACAGAAATAAAGCGTATGCATGTGGGAATAGGTTGCAGTTTGGGCACCGGTGAGAGAGGCTGGGGCTTCAGAGATTCGTAGACATATCATTGTCTTATGTTGCCAGCATTCGTATCCCAGAAGGAATGCACCATACAAGACCACAAGGGGGTTGAGAGCTCTCTTGAAAGGCGATTCCACGAGAAGGAGGATATGAGCCTCCCACCTTCTGTGTCCCAGCTCTAAGTAATATCACTCAGATGCCCCTATCCCAAGACCCCTAGCATTCCAAGGTATCAGTCAGTACCAAACCACTGACCATAAAACTGTTAAACCCCCATCGATCGGATCAGTTGCCTTCACCATGGGTCATGTGATTTGTGTTGCAGGGTGCCAGGAGGGATAAAATAACCGCTAAAACGAGGGTGGGGAACTTTGGTTGGGCGCCAGCGTGTCTGGAATCGAACTGTCGATTGTTAGAAGTGATGGCCTCGAAGTGTTCGCTTAGCCCATGATATGATATGATATTTTATTTGTATTGTGCTCATACACAAGTGTTTCAGAGCGCGACAAGGCAAGGGAGGGGAACGGGGGAGAACACAATAATGATCTTACTGGGCCCAGTGACATTGAGAACGCGCAAGTGCATGGGGAAGGGAAAGGGGAAAAGAGCATGGAAGTGGGAGAGTGGAAAGTGCGGAGCAGTGGAGTACAGATAAATAATAATAAATACAAATAAATAGATAATAGACCTAATAAACAGTGGAAGTGCAGCCAGAAAGTGGCAAGTGCTGTGTTTACAGCAGCAGACTGAGTAAATCTGAAAGTGCAGAAAAAGGAAAATGGGGGGGCACTGTATGGGTACAGATACAGTCCTCAGTGCAAGGGGTGGCCAGGAGGTAGTGCAGAAGGGTGGCAGGGTGAGCAGGTACCTGGGCCCAAGTGACAGAGGGTGGCCAGGTGCACAGTGCCAAGAGAGAGCAGATCAGCAGGGGAGAGGGGGAGCGAAGGCAGAAGCAAAGAGGAAGGTCTTGAGGTGCTTCCGGAACCGGAGATGGTTCTCCTCAAGTTTTAGAGTGGCAGGGAGGCTGTTCCAGAGGGAGGCCCCAGCCGAAGACGGAGATCTAGCCCAAGCTCATTTCTTTGAAAGGTGACTGACCCTGAGGGAGTTAGAGGAGCAAAGGTTTTGAATTTTACACAGGACACCACGTGGCAGCCAATGGGCGGAAGAGGAGTTAGGGAGAGGTTGTGGATAGGGTAGGGGGAAGTTAGGCACACCGGGTAGAGGGTTAGGGAACTCCTAAGTTGGATAGGGAAGGGGGAAGCACAGGGGAAAAACCTCCCTATCTAGTTCATTACTCATACGAAACCTTGTGTAATACTCTATTAATCCTGACTCCTAACCTACTTCCTAGATCATCTAAACACACCTTAATACGTGTGAACATGTAGCAAGATGAACATATAGCAAGCAAGGATGAACACAAACAATGGAATTATATTCCATATATGAAATACATGACACATGGCCCATTGGGCAAGCTAAAGCAACATAGAACACATATAGCAGTAATATACATGCCCAGACAAGGAACAAGGGTAAAGTTTTACACCAACAACTCCTACTACTGAGTGTCCTGTAACATATTTCCTCAGTGTACTGTTGAGTTAACTGCACTCAACATTTTTGCCATAAACTCATTGCTCTTTTGATCACACAAAGCAGATGGGCGTAGAAGCAATCTGACGTGTGCCCTTTAACACACGCGGTTTCAGAATTCAAAGTCTTAAAAAGTATCCACATTTAAATATACTTTGCTGTCATCCCGCAATGTGTCCGGTACTTATCTGAGCTCCGAGCGTCCCCATGGGACCACTCGGAGTCTGAAGAGAATGCCGCGAAACCCGCCAGCCGGCCCGCCCTCTTCGTCCTTGCTCCAGCGTTCTCACGAGCAGTAATCGGACCTCCATTCCGTGGAAGTCGACCAGCGTCCAGCTCCAACCGCACCCATCGGGAAACAATAAGCCACACCTGCGTGCGCGAGCGTTGCTGCCTTATGCTTCCCTTAATCAATTGCAGCTGGCAACGCGCGCTTGTAAAACTGCAGTTCTTCCCACGGAAAGCTGGGAAGTATAGTTCTTTTCCGCACCGGCTTAATAAGCAAACCTTGTCACTCCCCTGCGACTCCAGCCCTTATTCCTGACATTACCGCCTCTGCCAGGCCTCTTCCCAGGACCAGGTTTTGCCAGATGTCTCAAATGAAATAATTTCACTAGCCTGGGGGCATGTACTGCCTCTGCTGGTTCCCATGAACAATCTTCTGGTCCATAACCTACCCACTGAATCAAGTACCATAGTTGCTGCTTCTTCCTTTTGACATCCAAAATCTTTTTGACCTCGTATTCCTCTCGTCCATCCTTTACAATAGGTGGGGGCCGTTTGGTCTTCATCCGGGAGCTGCAGGTGTAAGTAAAGGTACATGAAATACTGGATGTACAGGGACAATATTTGGCAAATGCAATTTCATTGCAGTATCTGATACACACTTACATATTTCATAAGGACCAATAAACCGAGGCATGAATTTACGTGATCCCACCAAGGATGCATTTCTTGTTGATAACCAAACCCGATCCCCCACGTTATACTGAGGACTCTCTTGCTGGTGTTATCCGCCTGTTTCTTATATACTTCTTTGGCTTTCTCCAAATGTGTGCGTGCCCTCTGTCTGACCTTCAGAAGCAACTGTTTTCGGTATTGTAACACTGGCATATTGTCCATATCCGGTAGTTGTTCAGGTTTCATGTTTTGTTCATGCCCATACAAACATTCATTAGGTGCCATTCCCAAGGAACTGTGAAAAGTGTTATTACATGTAAACTCTGCCAGCCTCAGTGCCTGCACCCTCAAGTCTCTGCCATCCTCCAGATAACCTCTCAGGTATTGTTCCAAAGTCTGGTTCACCCTTTCCGTCTGTCCATCAGTTTGGGGGTGATAACTAGTAGACAGAGCACAGTTGATTCCCAACATCCGACAGAAAGCACGCCAAAACCTGGATGTAAACTGCGAGCCCCTATCTGAAACAATGCTCTTTGGCAAGCTATGCAATCTGGCCGCATGTTGTAAACATAACTCTGCCAACTTGCCTGCCCCCGGAATTCCAACACATGGAATAAAATGGGCTTGTTTGGACAGAAAATCCACCACCACCCAAATGGTATCAAACTGATTATCAGGCGGTAGGTCAGTAATAAAATCCATTGACACGTGAGTCCATGTTCTTTCAGGGGTGGGTAATGGTTGTAAGAACCCTCTCTTTTTAACATGCTCAGCCTTGTTACGCGCACAATTTTCACATTGTAACAAATACTTCTCCACATCATGTCTCAATGTAGGCCACCAAAAATATTTCTCTAACATGATTTGCATTTTCCTCTGCCCGGCATGTCCTGCTAAAGGAGAATTATGGCACCAATACAATGCCTTTTCCTGTAATTCCTTGGTGGGTAAGTACAAATGCCCCTGATGGTAAGGCAACCCCTCCCGCACCGTTCGTGTTGAATCACTATCCTTCCACTTCTGCATTTGACTCGGTGGTAGAACCTTCTTTATTTGGTCAATTAATTGTTTAGTAACTGCACCAATGACTTTTTCTGGGGCAATAATTTTCTTGACTTCCCCTACTATATTGTCTGTATTTTGTTGTCGGGATAAAGCATCCGCCTTTCCATTTTTGCTTCCTGGACTGAATGTCACCACAAAATCAAATTCATTAAAATACTGGGACCATCTCAGCTGTCTCCGACTCAGGGTTTGGGCAGTCTTGAAATATAAGTTCTTGTGATCCGTTACCACCACCACCTGATGCCCTGCCCCTAGTAAATAATATCTCCATTCCAGAAAGGCTGACTGAATGGCCAACAATTCCTTGTCAGTAATTGTAACGGTCACCTGATTCCCGCAGAGGCGCCGGTCTTGACTGGGTGAATGCCGTATCGTCAAAGGTGATGTGTAACACACGGTTGGCTCTTTGGGCTGGACCTCTGTGCGCTGTATGTCTGACTCGAAGAGTAAGATGTCTTAGGTAAGTGAACGCCGAACTCTCCATCTGCCTCGGGGCAGGGTGCCGTAACCAGTTTCTTCACTGGATAAGGGTGCAGGCCTCTTGACCTCAGAGGACTGCTGTCCGTCGTTAACTGCACGAACGGTAAGTTCTGGGCACTTCAAATGTCTTAAAAGTCTTTTGTAATGATATCCCTTGTTTTGCAGGGTTCCGGCGATGGCGGATGGCGGGCTGATGAAGCGCCTGGAAGCACGTAAGTAAGCGCTTGTAGCCTGCTTCACGATGCGCACTAACTGTCCCTTTTATCTTGCAGGTACAAGTTCGGAGCTTTAGAGAAGCTGAAGGGTGCTGGAATACCCACTGGATTCGGCGTGGGAAAGAGTAATGGCACGTGAGTAATAAAGTTGCCCAATGTCTTTAAACGCACCTTCTTTTGTCTTTCAGATGCGGGATGCAGCGCCGAAGGCCTCCGGAGCGTGCGAAGAGCTGGTAAGCTTTTGTCTTTCAGATGCCGGAATGCAGTGCGAAGACCTCCGGAGCCTGCGAAGAGTAGGTAAGCCTTTGTCTTTCAGATGCCAGAATGCAGCGCGAGGCGTTGGTGACAGCCGATGGACCAGGTAAGAGATGCGCTGCCACTGAAGACCGTAGTGCTAACCTGTTCTTTCTTTGTCTTTACAGGTGCTGCTGAAGACTGGATTCCAGGATGGTAAGCCTTTGTTCCCTTAGGCCCAGGATCAGAAGCAGAAGACACGATGAGCGTTCTGCTGCAGAGAATGCAGAATAACGCAAAGCAAGATTCATCCATCGGGTGTGGTTTAAATAGCCTCCTGTAGTGCTTAGGTGTCTCCTTCCACAGCTACGCCTAGGTAAGAAAAGAGTTCCTGCTTTCCAGAAGAGTTCCAGTGTTCTGAACCTAGGGAGTGGCTCCTGCCCCACCCAACAGGAAAAGTAGTCCCAAACAGAAGAGGATCAGGGGTTCAACTGGCAGGTAAGTAAGCAGCATGGTCTGCTGCAGGTAAGTCCACCCAAGCATTATGAGCCCGGCGCTTCCAGCGCTGGGACTGGGCATCTTTATGAGCCTGGTGCCACTGGCGCCAGGACAGGGTCCAAAAAGTCCCAATTGGGACTGGCTGGCACTCGGAACCGGGGTTATGGGTCTGCTTCCAAGGGAGTCGGGCAAGTCCTGATCTTTTGGAAGCAGAGATCATGACAGTAATGGAATAATTTTGGTCACAACCTGTCTATTTCCTTGAGAAAAATGCCACTGGATGCCATAGTCCGTCCTCCTCTTTCTGTGACAGTATGGCTCCATTAGCCACATTGCTAGCATCCGTCTCCACCTGAAAAGCTTTCTCAGTGTTTGGGTGTCTTGAACTGGTGCTGTAGTAAAGGCTTTTTTCAATTCTTTAAAAGCTTTTTCTGCCTCAGGACTCCAAACAAATCTTACTGCTTACCTAAGTAATTGTGTGATGGGAGAGACTATTTTGGAGAAATTACTAATGAAACGCCGGTAAAAATTGGTGAACCCTAGGAAGGATTGGATATCTTTAATGCACTGAGGAGACGGCCAATCAGTCACAGCCTGCACTTTCTTGGGATCCATAACCACTCCTGCTGGAGTCAGGATAAATCCTAAAAATTCAACCTGCTTTACATGGAACACACATTTCTCCAATTTCACACACATTTGGTATTCTTGCAGACGCTTCAACACTGCCTGTACATGTCTCACATGTTGTTCTGGAGAATCTGAATATATCAAAATGTCGTCAATGTAGACGATAACAAAAATGTCAATGAAATCTTGCAATACTTCTTGCATAAGAACTGAAAAGCCGCTGGAGAGTTACATAGACCAAATGGCATTACAAGGTACTCAAACAACCCAAACTTAGTCCTGAAGGCCGTCTTCCACTCATCCCCCTCTATCACTCTTATCGAGTGATAGGCACCTCTCAAATCAAACCTAGTGTAAATCTGTACAGACCGTACTTGATCCAACAATACCGAAATCAAGGGTAAAGGAAACCTATTAATAGTGACCTTATTTAACGCACGATAATCAATGCATGTTCGTAACGTGCCTTCCTTCTTGGGGACAAAAAATAAGGGGGAAGAAACCAGTGAAGTCGAGTGTCTGATAAACCATTTAGCCAACCTCTCACAAGATATTCTCTTAGATGTTTGTTTCAGTTTCAGTGAGAGCATATATACGACTGCAAGGCAACTTGGCCCCCTCCTCTAATTCAATAACACAATCATAAGGTCGATGCAGAGGTAGTTGTTTAGCTCCTCCTTTGTCAAAGACCTTTGCAAATTTCATATACTGGACAGGGATCCCTGTTTCCACCACTCCTACTACTGGGACAGCTAGCCTCCTTTCGACCAACAAAGCTGCAGGCCCCAATTCAGATAACATGTGCTTCTGACACCTCTGTTCCTCAAACCACAATGTCTGCTTCTCCCAATCAATTCTTGGATTATGTCTTCTCAACCAGGGCATCCCCAAAATTACACCAAACTGAGGAGCTGCTATCAGATCGAATGTGACTTCCTCTCGATGATCTGATGAACATACCATCTCTAGTTTCTCTGTTTGCTTCCTAATTGGTCCTGATACCAACGGGGAACCATCCACTGACTGCACTCCTTCCACCCTCTCCTTATCCTGTACTGGTAATCCTAGATGTTCAGCCAAAGTAATGTCTACAAAATTTCCAGTAGCCCCTGAATCAACCATTGCCCATACCTCCTTCTTAGACAAAGCAAAACACAATGTCACCAATAAATGCAAATGAGAGGTTTTACTTCCAAACGTGTTGCTACCCATCTGGGGAACCTTACTTCACTCGGGCCAGTCACCTGTGTTCCCCCTAAGGCCGGCCCATCTCTTTTACAGTTTCCTTCTTGCTCTTGTCCCCACCCACCCCTCTCTGAGGATTATTAGGGCAGGTGCGGATAAAATGACCTGCCTGTCCACAATACAGACACAAATGGTTACTTTTACGCTGCTCCTTTTACGCTGCTGATAGAGGTCCTCTGATGCTACCAATCTGCATGGGTTCCACCTCACTCAACCGTCCTCCTCTACTTCTATCTAGTCTCACAAACGGAGCCGCTTCCGGTCTATCACCTTTTCTCTCGTTCATTCTGTGATCTAGTCTTAATGCTAAGTCTATCATAGCTGTACATGTCCTAGGTTGCGGCTCCACTTGAGCAATGGCATCCTTTAGTTCTTCCTTTAATCCTTGATAAAATAACACCGTTTGTTTAGCCTCTGGCCATTCTGTTTCAATAACCAATCTATTAAATTGGTTTACATACATTACCAGGTCTTTAGTGCCCTGCTTCAACCCTAATAATTCCTTATCTTGTGCCAAAGACACCTCCCGCCGATCAAAAAGCCTACCAAATTCTGCCAAAAACCCATCCCAATTATAGAGCAAAGGGTCATCCTTTTGAACCAAGGGCATTGCCCAGGCCGCCGCATCCCCCGTCAAGTATGATATTACAAATCCCGTTCTGGCCTGAATGGTTTCAAACGCTGTGGTTTTACATAGAAAATGCAATCTACGTTGCGTAAGAAACATCATATATTTCCGAGGATCACCCGCAAACCATTCGGGTGCTGCTAACGGTACACTACTAGGAGGTTGAACAATAACTGTAGCGTTTTGACTTGTAGATGGTTCTCTAGCATTAGACCCCTAGCCCCCTCCAAGGGGGTTCGCTGAGCCACCAAACCTTGTACTTTTGTCTTTAAATTATCAGACTCTTGATGTACATGTCCTAATTCTAACTGAATATCTTGAAGAGCCTTTAGCACATCAGCCAAAGGCGGAGGAGTCGGTTCCATTTGGCTTGGGTGGTTGTAAGTATCCCAATACAGGGGTGGCTAATTATGTCACAATGCACACAATAATGGAGGCGAGAAATCGACACTCTCCCCCGAACCACAGAAGCCAAATGAATTTGAACCTCCCACCGTGGTTGGCACAGGCACCTGATATTAAATACAGGACACCATGTGGCAGCCAATGGGGGGAAGAGGAGTTAGGGAGAGGTTGTGGATAGGGTAGGGGGACGTTAGGAACACCGGATAGAGGGTTAGGGAACTCCTAAATTGGATAGGGAAGGGGGAAGCACACGGAAAAACCTCCCTATCTAGTTCATTACTCATACGAAACCTTGTGTAATACTCTATTAATCCTACTCCTAACCTACTTCCTAGATCATCTGAACATACATTACTACTTGTGAACATGTAGCAAGATGAACATATAGCAAGCATGGATGAACACAAACAATGGAATTATATTCCATATATGAAATACATGACCCATGGCCCATTGGGCAAGCTAAAGCAACACAGAACACATATAGCAGTAATATACATGCCCAGACAAGGAACAAGGGTAAAGTTTTACACCAACAACTCCTACTACTGAGTGTCCTGTAACATATTTCCTCAGTGTACTGCTGAGTTAATTGCACTCAACATTTTTGCCATAAACTCATCGCTCTTTTGATCACACAAAGCAGATCGGCGTAGAAGCAATCTGCCGTGTGCCCTTTAACACACGCGGTTTGAGAATTCAAAGTCTTAACAAGTATCCACCTTTAAATATACTTTGCTGTCATCCTGCAATGTGCCCGGTACTTATCGGAGCTACGAGCGGCCCCACGGGACCACTCGGAGTCTGAAGAGAATGCAGTGAAAACCGCCAGCCGGCCTGCCTGCTTCGTCCTTGCTCCAGCGTTCTCACAAGCAGTAATCAGACCTCCATTCCGTGGAAGTCGACCAGCGTCCAGCTGCAGCCGCACTCATCGGGGAAAAAATAAGCCACACCTGCGTGCGCGAGTGTTGCTGCCTTGTGCTGCCCTTAATCAATTGCAGCTGGCAACACACACTAGTAAAACTACAGTTCTTCCCACGGAATGCTGGGAAGTATAGTTCTTTTCCGCACCGGCTTAATAAGCAAACCTTGTCACTCCCCTTGCGGCTCCAGCCCTTATTCCTTACAACACCACAGGAAGAGAGGAAGATGGATGATATGAAGGACCCAAGTTGGACCTGGGAGGGGCGATCAGAGAGGAAAGAGGGCAGCCAGGCCAGAGCCTGATCAGTGACAGCCAGGTTATCACAGAGACGGTTGAGCAGGGATGGTAAGGTTGACCGCGTCGAAGGCAGAAGAGAGATTGAGTAGGATGCGGACAGAGGGAATGTTAGAATCAAGGTTGGAAAGCAGATCTTCACAGATGTTCAGGAGAGCAGATTCTGTGCTTCTGGCTGCTCTGCGGCCTGACTGATGGTCATGGACACAGTCAACAGAATCAGAATTAAGGTTAAGCTGAGAGATGGCCAGCTTTTCCAGGAGTTTGCCCATACATGGAGTAATGGAAATTGGGCGATAGTTAGCCGATCAGGAAGGATCAGCTGTGGGTTTCATGAGAAGAGGTTGCACAAGAGAGTGCTTCAGAGGGGAGGGGGAAGGATCCCAAGGAAAAGGAGTGTTTGCAAAAGTCGACAAGGGCCGGAGCAAGGGTGTCAATTTGGTCCTTGATGGTTTTAGAGGAACAAGGATGAACCTGTTTTGACAAGGCTTTCATAGATCGGGCTTGTCTAGCGACCTCATCAGGGGAGAAAAGAGGAAAGGAAGAGGAGGAGGGTGGGGGGTGGTAAATGGGGGGGGGCAGCTAGCACAGACTGAGAGAGAAAAGGAGGGGCAGGGGAGGAGAGGGTGGACAGGATGTCCTGCATTTCTGAGATAAAATGAGAGGCAAGGGAATTGCAGAGAGCCTGGGAGGCAAGAGGAGGTGTAGAGACTGCAGCAGGGTTGACAAGCTCGTTGCCGATTTTAAAGAGTTTAGCCGAGTTGTTAGATGCCGCAGAGACACAGGCTTGAATGTGGACTCTCTTCTTGGTACAGACAGAGTCGGTATTGCCTTTGGAGCAGGCGACAGCCCAGTTTGTCAGAGGATGAACAAGAACCCCTCCATTTCCTCTCAGCTGCTCTACACTTACGTTTAAGTGAAGCTAGGTCGGAGTCGTACCAGGAATTGCATTTGGCTTTCGACTTCAAGCGGATCTTCATGACAGGGGCAAGAACATCAAGAGTATCAGAAATAGAAGAGTAGAGAAGAGACAGGGTTGTGTCAGGATGTGAGTCAGCCAGAGGAGGAGGGGGGGGGAGAGAACGTGGTAGCGAAGCCTCCACTGACACACGCTTCATAGGTCGGATGTGCGAGAAGGTAGGTGGCAGTATTGGGGTGGGCTTGGCTTGTGGGGGAAGAGAGTGAGAGATGAGAGGAGAGAAGGCAGTGGTCACTCCAGAGATGAGTGGTCCGAGGGATAGAGCGGGAGAGGCCAGAGCAGATCAAGACATCAATTGTGTGTCCTGCAGAATGCGTCGGGCCAGAGGGGAGGATAGAGAGGGAGAGGGAATCGCAGAGGTCTCGAAAGAGCAGAGATGATGGACAGGGAGAATTGAGGTGGATGTTGAGGTCACCAAGGAGGAGGAGTTGAGTGGCTGAGGCCAGGAGGGAGGAGGAGAGGTCCGCCAACTCAGTGCGAAAAGAGGTGATTTGTCTAGGGGGGCCGGTAGAGAGTAGCAACAGTAAGAGAGTGGCTAGGAGAGATCGAGAGCCTGCACACAAGGCATTCGAAAGAGGAGTAAGTCTGAGTGCGAATGATATTGGCAGGAATCCACTTCTTCATGCTTGCAGTACCAGGTGCACATCAGGTTGGACCTAGATCCTGTATTTCTTTTCTTCACATAATTGCCAATTAATTGTAGCTTCATGCCTGATGACGCGCAAGGAGGAACTGATGTGGAAGAAGATTGACCTAGTTTTGCCTATGTATAGGGTCTCGACCAACCAGCCATGTGGATTTGTACATTGTCATTTACGTCACTGATGATGCTGTGTGCCTTCATAAAGTGTGTCTCGTACTGATTTTGGCAGAACATTCTGTGGCAGCAGAGTGCTTTGCTGGCGCGTTTCTATTTTTGTGGAAATAAAGCTTTGTTCTCATTGCAAGAGGTGTGCTTGTCCTTTTTTCTTAGCGGGTTGTATTTTTTCTGGTGTGAGCATTGAGGGGCTTTTCTGCACTATGTATTACCTCAACAAGAGAGGCGGTGTAGGATCACCACCACTGTGTAGAAAGGTCATGTAGCTCTCGCTTTGGGCACTGCAAGAAGGAATGTCTCTATTGGCCATTCATGTAGCCGTAGAAAAGAACACGGTGGTGGACGCTCTGAGCAGGCTCACGAGTGGGAGTTAGCTCAGGAAGACCTTCTAGAGATCTTCACCCTTTGCAACACCTTGTGGTTTTGTACACGTCCAGTACCAACAGGAAGTGCGACCTGTTCTGCTGCAGGGAATTTCCTCAGAGAGGAGCTCTGGGGGACACGTTTGTTGTGGATTGGAATTTCCACTCCTGTATGTGTTCCCTCCAGCCCCCATCATTTCTCAAGTCATCAGGAGGTTGAGAAAGTTCAGGAAATCCATGATCCTGATCGCTCGCGAATGGGCCAGGATGACGTGGTACCCAGAACTTCTGCATATGTCCATCTGCCCTCTGATTCCACGTCCTCAAAGAGCAGACCTGCTCACTCAAGAGGGAGGTCTCATTCTCCACCCAGAAATCAGAACAGAGGTATTGCTTTCGGCCAGGGGGCCAGCAACTAAAGCTCTATATTGCTGCCGTTTTAAAACATCTTTCAGCTGGTATAGAGACAGGAATATTTACCCTTTTACTTATGACACACTGATGTGTTATCGTTCTTGTTGTATCTAGCCCATCAAGGGCTGCAGATTTCCACTTTCAAGCGGCCGCCTGAACAAGTCTCATATTTTAAACTTCCTATTGCCATCTAGTTACTGAAGGGACTGACGAACGTCTTCCCACATTGTTATGTTTTGGGACCTTAATTTAGTGCTTAACTTCTTGATGGGAGCCCTTCATTCATATCCACTTAGTATGCTGACTTTGAAAACTGTCTTTTTGATGGCGATCAGGTTGGCTCGCAGAGTGAGTGAGCTTCAAGTCTTCCAAGCCACAGTTTACTACCTTCAAATGGATTGTGTCCTCCCACCTATTCCTAGTCTTTTGACGCATGTTGTCGAGCTTCAGCTGCTTTGCGAAAAATGTTTTCGACAGAGGGCGCTGTGTGTCGATGGCGTCGACGAGATGTCCCTCAAAGGTCTCCATCGACGATAATGTCATCGAAGGCATATATTGCATGCGCAGCGCCCGTTGGCTTCAGTTCTGTTCTTCTCCGACTGCTTTGAAGAAATACGGTGTGCTTCTTCACTTTTGTGACGACTTCGCTATTCGAGATCGAGATGTCATCATCAACGACTCTGAAGTCCGGTTTCAAAAAGTGTCAGGATTGCGGGTCGAAAATGTCTCTGACTGATCCCCACCAAATCTGTTTGTGGTGCCTCGGGGCAGACCATGACACCTCTGACTGTTCGAAGTGGCAGTCTATAACTGGAAAGGCCTTGAAGGAACATAAGGGAAAGTTGAAGGTAGGCCAAATCCCTAAATCTCCTACCCGGACCGTGAAACCTTCGACTGACTAGTCGAGAGGCGACTCTAAGAAAAGAAGGCCAAACGGTTGAGATCGAGGGGTGGTCAGCGAAGAAATCAAAGAGAAGGCACTGTAGTTCGCCTCTGTCGACTTTGTCGTCGGAGGCTTCCCCTGAGAGAGTTGCTTGTCCAACCAAAAAGTCCACTCTGGCCGAGTGGGAGGCCTTCTGAGCAGAGATGCTAAAAATGTTAAAAAAAAAAAAAAAAAAAGTCCTGCTGCTGCCACGTCTTTGAAAGAAGCCGGGAGGGAAAGGGCTCGACCTAAATCCTGCGTGCCAGCACGAAGGCCCGATCCGCATCGTGAGTCCTCGATCCGATTAAGTCTCATCGAAGGAGCAGTGGAGCCACAAGCACAAGTTGAGGTCCTCGACACCTTCGACACCAGCCAAACCCTCGACGTCGCCAGCTGCGCCATCATTGCCAGCTTAGCCAACGACGTCGAGCGCCCCAGTTAAACCAATGGCGCCGATAAAGAAGGTCTCAACGACTACTCCAGCATCAAATCCATTACTGTCAAAACCCATGATTCCTGAAAAAACATATGTCCCACTACCTAGGAAAGACTATTTTAAGTCTCTTTCTTCAATCTATGAAGAGGATGAGCAGTCTGATGAAGCAACCCCATTTAGCCTATAATATGGTACGCCTAATGTACCTGAGAGTTTCATTGCAGAGAAGTCCAGGATAAGGGACCTCTATGACAATCTGCAGACTGCAAGTGGGGTGGATACATCACCTGAATTGGAGTTTGGGAAACCAGAGGCTGAGGAGCATGCAGATGCATCCTACAGGCAACTTATGTCAAAGGTAGTGGACTACATTGGTTGGAGTAGACCTCCATTATCGTATGAGCAAGATGACCTTACTGACATTCTAGACAAAGGTCCACAGTTCGATTCCCCTTTTACCATTCCACATTTCCATGCAGAAAAGGGTGGCGACTGTTAGGGAGAATTCTGTCTTTAGGCTGAATTTCCTAACCTAGTGAGCCCCCCAGCAGCTTTGCTGGATTTCTGGAGTTTGTTTTTTTCTCCTGCCAAGAGTGAGACTCTTTTCTATCCCACTCTTGGACATGATTTATGGTGTTCCTTTGACTGTTAATGTGTTTTATGGGCTAAGGGGTCCTTTACTCCATAGGGTCTCATGTGTTTTTACTATGTGTGTTACACAGCACCCTCTGTGCAGTGACACAGGGGTGTCATAGTGACACCCCACCATAGACTCCATACCCTGGGACTGACTACTGTCTCCCAGGGCATGTAAAAGACACCATTGGCTTTACTAGGCCCAAATTATTAACAGAAACCAGTACAAACCATCATATTGTGGACATACTGGTCGGGGCAATTCGATTGTCCCGGGGTCTGTTAGTCGAGGGGGCACGTCTCCGTCCCCCCTGATCGAGTTTTGGCTGGTGGCACTGGATACTACTTTTTATGTTCGACCGCGAATATACCTATGGGATTTTCCCATTGTTTGAGGCTACCAACTTTAATTATTTAATTCTCATAGCCTCGAACATACCGCCAGTTTATTTATTTAATATTAATTCGCCGGTTGGTATTTTTTGCCAGGACTCGATTCTAAAATGGCATTTGTGTTCTCTTCTGTGACTCCAACCCAAGACGAGCCCTTTGTTCCACGTTTTGGCGGGCTTCTCCACAGAAGCCTCCAAAAGGGGTGCCACTCTGTCTGGGTACCACAGGGGGTGCGGGAGGGGGTTTAGGCACCCTGGACTGGGTTACCTTGGTAACTCAAGTCGCACTCTTGTGTGATTGGCCCAAGTGGTGAGCCGGCCGGCTCACCACTTAGCATGTTTGATTGACAGCTAGGCTGAGTGAATGGGGGTGTGCTGCTTAAAAGCAGGGCTTTGGGGACTGGAACTTCAGAAGTCGCCACAGGACCTGAGAATCCGACGAGGGAGAAGCTGAGCCGACCTACCATGACGACACCACCGGTGGAGCCCTGCGGAACCGACTCATCACTTACAGACGACAGAGAAGATCTCCCGGCTGGAGAGGCTTCTTCCCCTGACTGGTGGGCACAACCAGTTTACCTTCTTCTCTTCGAACCCCAGACCGGCTTGTGGTCGAATTGCCCGTGCCAAGCACCCCGGCAACCGGATAGCCACTTACCACTGCACCGCGAATCAAAGGACCGCTCCTTTTACCTGAGGAACTCCGCGGCTGGTTTCTTCCCTGGCAGTGCAACGGACTCCTGTCTTCCTCCCCGACGAGATCCTCTCTTCCCCCGGACGAAGCACCGACTTGCATCCGCTGCCAGGAACAACTGCCCCCACTGGAGTATTCTCACCACTTTAAGGTACTGTGTCCGCCAGGCCTCCCTTTCTAAAGATTGCTACAAGGTAATAATAATCCCTTAACCTTCTGGACTGGGCTGGCCGTCTTGACCTTCTAACTGGTCCCTTTCCTTGGTCCAACTCCTTTTTGAACCGTTTCAAGACTCTTGTGCACTGCAACCGTGTGATCTTGGACACATCTCGTTTGATCCTCTTAAAGTGGATCCAGCCTATTGAACTCTAACTTCACAGTTTTACTTTGCCTTCCTCTCTTGTTGTGTTCTTGTAAAAGTGTTGGGACCTGTTTCAATTTATTCTCTGCTTTTCTCTCCCTTTTAAAACTAATTATTAGAGTGCCATCTGCGTTAAGCGCTCACCGCTGTCTGAAAATAACTGGGGCTTTACTTAAGACTGGTCTAATATTCTTCTAAGGGAGTGTATATCTTTTAATGACCGTGTTTTTGAATTGCTTACTAATAGTGCCAGTGTGTTTTTCTAGATATGGTTTTCAATAAATAATTATATCTCTTTTACACCAACATCTGGTCAGTGTTTACTTGTTCTACTATGTTCTTTTGACATATTGTGAATACTCTGTATACTGCCTAACTCTTCTTGAAGGAAGTGTGACTGCTCAGCCACAGCTACCAAGTGAATCTGTGTGGTACAGACTGCTACCAAGTGGGTTTACTGCCAAACACCTGTAGTCTTAAATCTTTTGCAGTGGTCCCAGAGGGAACTGCACAGGTTTCTGCCTAACAGCGACGAATTGGGAGACAACCGGAGACCAATCCGGCAGTTAATTAAAACTTGACCAAGAAGTACCGCCCTTCCACTAGTGACCCCGACTACCTGTCGAAACACCCCATTTCGGAGAGTCTGTTGGTGCAGGCAGCTACTGCGACATCTAAAGAAGCGGCGTACCCTACCATCCCTCCTGATGGGGACGACAGACTAGTAGATGGATGGGCAAGGAAGGTATTTTCCGCGGGGAGTATGACACTCAAATCTGCCAACTCCACTTGTGCCCTCTCAAAGTTTACGTTCACTCTATGGGACTGCATTTCCATGGCGGCAGAGCACATTCCCAAAGGGGATGAAAGTGACTGCTTCTTAGCCATAGTTCGAGACGGCAAAGAAGCCATGTATGAGTATCTTCAGTCAGGTTTGGATTCTGCTGATAGCATCAGCAGAGGCATGGCTACCAGCACTGTTATGCGCAGGTTTGCGTGGTTGAGGAAGTCTGGTTTTGCACCGGACGTGCAATCCAGACTTCTCAACATGCCTTTTGACGGGCAACAAGGCTGACGAGAGTCTTGAGAAGTTGCAGACCTCGAAGGCAGCAGCCAAATCTTTAGCCGCTGCTATTAGGCAACCTCAGCCTTTTTGACCTAGTGGACAACCTTGGAGGGGTAGATCTTTTCCCTACTACTCCTCAGTTGGAAGGGCGAGAGGCATGGCCAGTCAAAGAGGCCAAAGAAGATTTGCTCGTGTTGGAAGAGGAAGGAGTGCAAAGCCAGCTCAAACAGCGGCTTGCTTACCATCTGCCGCTGCATCAGCCGCCTCAAAATCTCTCTGAGGTCTTGAGTCACAGTTCAGTATTGGGGGGCAGGCTGTCTCAGCATCTAGAAGAGTGGCGAGACATTACTTTGTATCCTTGGGCTCTAGAAACCGTAGAACACGATTATAGCCTTTCTTTTATAAGGAGAACTCAGAACAATCCACCTGGGAACCTCTCTGAGGATTCCGGATTTGCTCCTTGTGCAGGAGATTTTAACCCTGGTAAAGAAAGGAGAATAGAACCAGTGCCTGTAGAGGGGAGGAACAAGGGATGTTATTCTCCTTATTTTCCAATACCCAAAAAGGACGGAGAACTGAGACCTATCTTGGATTTGAGATACTTGCACAAGCTGCTCAGGAAGGACAAGTGCAAGATGGTCACACTTTCTCAGATCCTTCAGGCCCTCCAACTCAAGTTTTGGTTGGTGTCATTGGACCTTCAGGATGCTTATTTTCATGTGCTGGTACATCTCAAGCACAGAAAATACCTGAGGTTCGCAGTTGGCGGTTCTCATTATCAATTTCGAGTTCTGCCATTCGGGCTGACCTCTGCCTCAAGGGTATTCACCAAACTGATGGCAGTGGTGGCAGAGAGTCTCAGTAGAGGGGCGATTCACGTCTACCCCTACCTGGACGATTGGCTGATCAGGGCGCGTTCTCCCGAACAAGCCCTGGATTATCTCAACATCACCTGCCGCTCTCTTCACAGACTGGGCTTCTCCCTCAATTACAAGTCCCATATGACACCTTCTCAAAAACTCCAGTTCATCAGGGCTGTACAGGATACTTCCTTGGGAAAGAGCTTGCCACCCGAGGTGAGGGCTCAAGACCTTCTTCAGATGGTTACCAAATTTCAGAATGCCCAGTGCCTCCTGGCCTTCGTTTTTTTTTAAATTATTTTTTACGTTTTTACGTTTTTTATGTGGTTGCTTGGCCTCGTGCCATCCTGCATTTTTCTGGTGTCAGAAGCCCACCTGAGAATGAGATCCCTGCAATGGGCTCTAAGAACTTAATGCTCCCAGTTCTCAGGAAAGATGTCAGACCTACTTCAGGTTCCAAGCAGGGTCGCACAGGATCTTCTGTGGTGGTCCTGCAAAGACAATATTCTGAAGGGAGAACCCTTTTGGCAACCATGGCCGGAGATAACAGTAGTGACGGACGATCCATCTTTTGGATCGGAGGGCAATCAGACTAGCACTGAAAGCCTTTCTGTCCTCTGTACAGGGAAAGAATGTTCTGATAATAACGGACAACACAGTGGCCATGTACTACCTCAACAATAGATGAGGTGTAGGGTCACTACCACTGTGCAGAGAGGCAATGCAGCTCTGGTACTGGGCAATACAAGAAGGAATCTCTATCGGCAGTTCACCTAGCCGGTGAGAAGAACGCAGCAGCGGAAGGCTCGGAGCAGGCAGTGCAGTCTCCCACAAGTCGGAACTAGCTCAGGAAGTCCTTCAAGAGATCTTCACCCTTTGGGGAACCCCGCAAGTGGATCTGTTCACGACCGGAACGGCGATGTGTACTGCTCCAGGGAATTTTCCCAAAGAGAAGCTCTAGGAGACGCGTTTGTGGTGGACTGGGAATGTCCACTTCTGTACGTGTTTCCTCCAGTCCCCGTCATACCTCAAGTGATCAGGAGGTTAAGAAAGTTTGGGAAGCACATGATCCTAGTTTCCCCGGATTGGGCCAGGAGGACGTGGTACCCGGACCTTCTGGACATTTGCATCTGTCCTCCAATATGTCTTCCACAAAGCGAGGACCTTGTCTCGCGAGAGGAGGGTCGGGGTTCTCCATCCAGAGGTCCAAACACTCAACCTTCATGTTTGGTTTCTGAAAGGCTGAGATACAAGGATTGGGACCTCCCGGATGATGTAATGGAGATCTTGCTTTCGGCCAGAAGGCCAGCAACAAAGTCTTTGTGCCGTTGGCATAATTTCTGCAACTGGTGCAGAGAAAAGAATTTAGATCCTTTTTTATGTGTAAAACACTGGATGTTTTATCTTTTCTGCTGTCTTTGTCCAATCTAGTATCAATATTGGTACTATTAAAGGCTACTTGGCAGCGCTGTCCATTTTTAAGCACTCGTAGAGGAATGTTCCTACTTCAAAATTGCAATTGTGACACTATTTCTAAAGGGACTCGCCAATGTGTCCCCCCACCCCTCCATCTCCTTTCCAGGTTCCAGTTTGGGACCTTCATCTGGTTCTAAAATGTCTAATGTGTGCACCTTTTGAACCTTTACATTTGTGTCCTTTAAAACCATTCTATTTGTAGATCTAACATCAGCCAGTAGAGTGAGTGAGTTGCAGGCCCTTTCGTCCAAGCCACCCTTTACTATCTTCCACGAGGATAGGGTTGTTCGAAGGGTCAAACCTTTGCTTTTGCCTAACATCATTTCTGCTTTCCATATAGGACAGAAAATTGTTCTACCTTTTCTATCCCCCACCTCATCCTGGCAAGGAGGAGGAAAGACTATATAGGTTTGACCCTCGTAGAGCTTTAAGCTTTTATATATCTAGAATGTCAAAACGGCATATTGATGACCAACTTTTCAGTGGATATACGGGTCCTAAACTGAGTCGGGCTGTCTATCCAGATGTATAATTCTGTCCACTTCATAATGCTATAGGTTGTTGGGAAAGGAACCTCCGGAAGGTTTAAGGGCCCATTCCACCAGGGGCATGGCTACCTCTACAGCCCTGCAAAGGGGTGTACCAATTTAAAAAAAAAACATTTTTGAAGCGGCAACATGGTTTACTATCAACACATTCACAAAGCATTATTACCTGGAATCTTCTCTCAGGCAGGATGGGAGCTTTGGTAAAGCAGTCCTGCCCTCGGTTCATGAAAACATGTAAAGTCAAATTCTACCCCCTCCTCCAAATCAAATACTGCTTTGGGAGTCTGTCAAAAGATGAGGAATACATGGAAGGACACAATCCATTCAAAGAACAAGATACTTACCCCGGGTAACGTTCTTTCGACTGGATGTTCCTCCCACGTATTTCTCATCGCCATCCCAGCCTACCCCACAGTAGAATGTCCCGTGCTGTTACAGCTTCTGTTACTTCAAGGCTGAGTACGGTCATTCCCGTTTTTTTGCAGATTATTTCTGCTGTAAAGGGGGAAAAACAGGAACTGAAGCGAACGGGCGCCTCGGGTGCTATAAATGCTTTCGATGACATCATCCTCGACGAAGGCCTTCGAGGGACATGGAGTCAACGCCATTGACGCACAGCACCCTCTGCGGTGAAAATAAAATCCTGAAGCTGGACAACATGTGTCAAAAGATGAGGAATACGTGGGAGGAACATCCAGTCGAAAGAACGTTACTAGGGGGCAAGTAACTTTTTCTTCTTTAAGGAGGAAGTTGTTTTGAGGGTTTGACCCTCATTTCTGCCTAAGGTGGTCTCAAAGTGTCATCTGGCACAAAAGATTGTCCTGTGTGATGCACTTTCATTGCTCAATCTCGTTTTTTCTGCTAGGTGCGATTATCGGACCGAATCGCTGTGACTATGGGAAAACGTTCATGCTTCAGACTTGCACCCTAGCCCATCTCCAACTCCCATATTCCACATGGAACCCTCTCTTCCCCCTCACCCTTCTCTCCCCGCTCACCCCCGTCACATCTTGGCTGATGCCATTTCACATTTTTCCAGCCTCCAAATGCCATTTTTCTGATTTTCGTTTTCTGATATTCACAGCTATCTTTTGCATCGAGAAAAAGAAAAGAAAAAGATGGTAGCCTTTTCATTCCTGAAAGCCTCTCTGCTGAAATGCACCATGGGAGATCTCTCTATTTTCTTGGTGAGAAGGGACCACCCCCTTCCCCCATCAAATGTTTAAAAAACTACTGGTCAGAATAACCCCAAGCCACGAAGGGATCGCAAATCAACGCTTCGTGCCCGTTATTTCGGACCAGGTCCATCATTCCAGTGGTTTTCGCTGTGCGCTTGACCAAAAAGTTTGCTTTTTTGTCTATGGGAAAATGAACAGGACTATGCCGAAAGTGCTTTCTTTCCCAAACTTTTTTGTCTGGGGGGCCCCGTGACAAACATTTGTTTTTTTGTGCAAAATCCCAGCCAAATCTGTCATCAGTCACAAATTATTAACAATTCATTTATTCAATTTCCTATAGTACTCACCTTAACGGTTGCTGCCCTTTAATATATATATACATATGGATATGGGTACATTGTATCCCATGTGTAGCAAAACCAGCATCAGCGAGTTGGCAGATGAGGGGCAAGGACTAGGCAGTCTGCAACAGCAATGGGCTTTGGGAGTCAAGATCCTTTGGGTCAGAGTAAGGGCTACTTGAAATTTAGGGCAGCAGTTAACCATTTTGCCATCCATAGCATGTTGGTTGGCAGGCTGAGAGATGCCATAAAGGTCACTCATGCTCTGTGGTCAGCTGGGAATTCTGCCTGTCAGAGTAGGGCAATAAAAGAATTTGCCCGGCATTGGCTGGGGGCAGGGGCTAGAATTCCTGGTTATTTCACTGCAAGGTCTACTTTGCTGTCTCCCTTAAGCCCCAAACTATTATCACACAGTGCACAGTGAAAATCCCCCCCCAACCCCTCAACCGCCCCAAACAGACACAGACTCACCTGGTTTTGAAGTTTTTAGAAAGGATTGCTCTTTTGGCAACCTTCCCTCCATATTTTCTATGGAGTCCTGATCTTTTTGCTCTGTTTTCTTAACCAGTTCTGACTTTTTGAAGGGAAGTAAAGCCTTCAGCTTCACTTCCCTGGCCTTTTGCAAATTTCTTAGGGGAAATTGATCAGTCCTTCAGACTATCAGAATGGGGAAACTGTTTCCCTTTTGATAACTTCTAACTTTTTAACTTTGCACATTGTATCTTACAATGTAATGCAATGGGGATTCTTTTGTATCACTATAGCTGTTTACGCTTTGATTTTTGGGTACTTTTGTATACTCCTAAAGACAAGCTGGTGTCAGCAAATATTTTCTACATTTTTGCTTTATTTCTAGTGTGCACGTTTGCATTTATCACAAATGGCTACTAAACGTGGCTGGTGCTCAAAAGTGGCTGTACTACGAGATTTCTGCTTGTTCTTTGGCCATATTGTAGTTTGGCCTTCTTCCTGCCTTACCATGTCTGCAAATCCCATCTAACGTCCTGCATTTGCCCGGGAAAGCTGCTGCTTTTGCAGGCTACTGCTGCCTTTGTGTGTGGCCTAGGAAGGGGGGTAGGACTGTTTGGTCTCATTACGCATCCATGGTGCCAGAGAGTCTAGGTGTGGGGGCATGAGTGAAACCAAGTTGTTCCCGATTTGGACAACTACTGGCTGTTTGAATGGTGGATTTTTGCTAAATAGGCTACCCCAGCAGCCATTTCTTCAGATCAACATTGGAGCCAGAATCCCTTGTAGACAAACGGCCGACTGAAGACCCGAAGATGAATGCTGAAGAGGCCTGGCATCCCTCTCTTCGCCTAGCACAGTGAAACCAAGTTGGACTATCGGATCTCTGAAGAACCGGAGTGGTTCTTCAGCCCTTGGACTAGTGGGACCGGACTAGTGGGACCAACCAGTCTCCACTCCTTCTCAAGGATCCAGCTGTCCTGAGCCTTCGGAAGAGTCCCTGGACCACCGGGTGGACTGACCAGCTCTCTTGTGGGCTACCTTGCCAGAAGTGCTGTCGTTCTGCGGTGGCACCCAGAACTTTGATGGTTGCCAGCTTGTTGTAAAAGTCGCATTCCTTGTGAATTTCAACCTCCCAACCTCAAGGGATCCTGTCCTGGAGAAGCTTCTTCTACTCGGACTGGAAGGAAGCATGCCTTCTGTGTGTAGTGGCCGTTGCTGGAACTTGCCTTTGTCCGTTTTATGGAGTGTCATGAAGAGGCCTGCTTTGGTAAATCTTGCATTTCTTCCTTGCCAAGGGTTGCATCTTCCATCTGGACCTGACCCGAAGAATACCTGTACCTGTAGTTTCTGGGCACCTCTCACTGGAACCAACGGCGGGAAATCCAACCTCTAGCGACCATCGAGAAAACCCCAACTCTCTTCCCACTAGCCCACTCGACCCTTCAAGTAATTTGGGAAATACTGAGTCAGGAGGTAAGTAAACGCAAAGCGTTCGTCTCCCCTGTACTCCATAGGATAACATTGAATTGAATTTATTAATGTATGTGTAGCCATACAGATTTGTAAATACAAATACAAACATAAAGATAAAATACATAAAACAACAATATATACAAGTTAGCAATCCATGGTCCGCGCCCATTTCCAATGTTTCTAGATTATTTTTCACCACACAAACGGCACATACGATCGGAGCGTGGAAGACCAACTTGCGCACCTTTTATCTCGAAGGCTGCACTAATATTAAATTTGAAGAGCAGGTACTGTCTAATTATATCACTGTTAGGATAGGCATTGATATATAAGGGCTTACAATCGTGAGTATTTCTGTAGTGAATAATGGGACCACTGTTGGTATTCGTACTTAATTTAACTAAATTATTTTCAAAGCTAAACATAGTCCGTTTCTGGTTTAACCGACTTTTCGATAAGAACACATTCCTAGACACTGACCAACCTTCGCAGCCAACTCACCACTTATCATGTAACGCTAATAGATTACCCATGGGACATATTTTGCCACATCAATCTAAGCATAAGTAAACTTTCAAGTACCCAACCATAATCGTACCATTTTCGAGCACATGCAGATTTTCAAAGCACATAACGACTTAGATACATATCTACTAGATAGATAAAATCCAAACAGATCCTGTTTTGGATCAAATTCAAGATTAATAAATTCAACTGCCACTGCATGGGGCATTCTAAATAACTTCCGTAGCATTTTAGCCTCAAATATTTTTAAGTGATCACCATATTTATGGCCCCATACTTCAATACCATAGTACAACATTGGCAAGATTTTTACAGTATACAGTAACAATATCATTGACAATGAAGAGCCCCCAATCCGCCGAATGAAGGAACTTGTAGTCTGAACAGATTTCATGCATTTCATTCTAATTACTGAGTATTCTCCACATGTAACTCTATGTATCGGAAGTAACACTCTAATTTTGAGCCATTCAATGTTATTTTTTTTCATCTTCCCAGAAAACACCATAACCTTACTCTTGTCAATGTTTACTTTAAGACCATTAATAGCGGCATAGTCGCCCAGTGCATCAAACATAGTTTGCAACCTTTTCGGTGTATGACACATAAGTATGAGGTGTCTGCTTACCATAAAAAACTAATTTGCTGGCTTCCAACTTTCAAAGGACAGTTGTGCAAGTTACTAAATATAAATATATCTTTCAAGTCTGCAAGATGGAGGTTGAAAAGGGTTGCAGCCACAATGCAACCTTGTTTCACCTCTTTATATGTAACCATTAAAGTGGACAATCTGCCTTCCCCATCCACCCGGACCTTAATGCTCGTGTTTATATGTAGTAACATAAGCATTTTTAATAATCCAGGAGGTATGTTGCAGGCAACTAATTTGCTCCATAGCCTATTCCGCAACACAATATCAAAGACTGCTCTGAAGTCTATAAACCCACAGTAAACCGGACTCTCTCTTCTCAACCAGGCGTATTTAATGGCGGACACTAGGATTAACACAATATGTGACGTGGAAGCTTTCATTTTAAAGCCCGTCTGGTTTGGGGGCTGAATATCATTATCTTGAATCCAGGTATTCAATTCAACAAGTAAAACTTTTGCGAGTATCTTTGCAGGCATGGCCAACATTGATAACCTGCAATAATTAGGAGGCACGTTCCATGGACCCTTCTTATGTATAGGGAGTATATGACTCTCCCGCCAGGTTTCGGGAGCACCCCAGAATTTCCAATGTGCACAAATAAAGGATACAAAGCATTAGCCCACATTCCTGGAGAGATTTTGAAGGCTATTACATATACCGTCTGGTCCAGCAGCACGTGAATTACTCAAGCGCTCAATTATTAAAACGATGTCTATACTATGTGGCCTTACATACTCATACAATGTCCGGCATGTCTATGTTGGTGTCGCCTATGTGTGAAGCCCCCAACGTTGAATCAATATGAGCTGCCCATGCAGGTTCTGAGACACCGTTTATGGTTAAAGCACATTTTTCAGCCCCTCAAATAACTTGCCAGATTGTCCTGTTATTGTTTGTGGTTCCTAAATAAGCAATATGTTGCCATTTTTCTTTCTCGCATCTCGATTTGTGTTCCCTAAGCCATCTACGATAATTCTGTTTTGCCAGTTTTTTGTGGTAAGTAATCTCAAACGTAGTGTATAAACCCAATATAGGAAATAATACCTCATATTTCGGCACACAGTTTCTTTTTTGCTACAACATCACAAGCATCGAAATGATTGCGCTTATTATAAGGCTTATTACAGCGCTTCTGTGAACTTTTGTATGAGCTCCGCACATTTGTAATTTCTTTAATGTTGGCAAACAGCGCCTTGAACGAACCTACTATATCCAATGAGGTGGACAAATCTAGGCCATCAAATTCCCCAATAAAGCGAGGCAAAAGCATATCGGTGGCAGTTTTACCTTTACTAAGATTAAGAGCATTCCAGACGATAGGATTATTCTTATTGTTTATAGATATCGCCATTGAGATCATGTGAACTTGTAGCTGGCCTATCGCTAGATCGTTTCAGAAGAACACAGAGAGGTAGATGATCACTTTCTTCACAAGGCAAAATAGCCATGTCCTCCACTAAAGACAGACAAGCCCTGCAGATTCAAGAAGATGGAGTCAATAGTGGAGGTACTGTTGCCACTGACTCTCCTGTTGGCCATCTGAGCGTCCCCCACACAGTGACCATTAAGGTGAATGTTGTGTTAGGATGTTATGTTAGGAATTTATATGGCGCATATACATAGGAAGCATGCTGCATCAAGGTGCAGATCAAATTCAGAATAGCGTACCTATATAGTGAGATCCCACAAATCTATATGAACAGGTAAGTCTTCAATTTCTTCCTAAAAACGTCCATAGACTTAATCTGTCGAAGATGAGGAGGAAGTGAGTTCTAGCCCCGAGGGCCGGCCACGAAAAAAACGTCTATCACTCCATATGGTTTTAGATGAGGGAATCATCAACAAGCCCTGATCTAAAGATTCCAAACAGTGTGGGCATATAGATCTTAATTTTAGATGACAAACCTGTGCTACTTCATGAATGCATCTGAACACAAGACACAATAGTTTGAATTGAATCTGCCGCTCAACCGCTAACCAATTAAGTTTTCTGCGGACGTCAGAGACTGATGATTTCCAGGGCAGGGAGAAGATCAGGCGTACAGCTGAGTTTTGGGCTACTGTGAGGCGCTTTAGCTGGTATTTTGGACTGTTTATCAAGAGCGCATTGCAGTAGTCCAGCCTAGCATTAACAAGGGTGCCCACCACCAAAGCCCTGTCATTTTCAGCCACCAGAGGAAGAATTGGTTTCTAAATCTTCAGCTGGTAATATACAGACTTAAAAATCTGGCTTTACCTGTAAATTGCAATCCAGATTGGATTGTCAGATGCAACCTAGGTTTTTCACAGAGGCAGTAAATTTGGAAGCAATTCCAAAAAGAGTTGGACATGGTAGCATGAGGAAAATATTCCCCAGTTTGTTTTTAGATCCAAAAATGATGATTTCCGTCTTACTGTGATTCAGCTGAAGTTTATTTTCAACCATCTAAAGACTGATTCTGTCTGCGCACTGTACAATGCGTTCTGTTGCCTCCAATTGTTCTTTCAAGCTCACATAAATCTGTGTATCGTCTGCATAACAGTGGTACTGGAGATCAAATTCTGCAAAGATTTTTAGCAGTGGAAGAATGTACAAATTGAACAAAACAGGTGACGGAGATGAGCCTATGGTACACCACAATGTACCACTAGCATTTCAGATGCATACTGGCCAGTCTCAAGCTGTTGAAATCGATTATAAAGAAAGGAAGTAAACCACTTCAAGGCTTTTTCAGATACATGAGCACAGGATGTTAACCTAGAGCCAAGTATGTCGTAGTCCACAGTATCGAAAGCCGCAGACAGGTCTAGCATGACCAGCATGCTAATATCTCCCTTATCTGCATTCGCGAGTAAATCATCCCAGACCTTTATCAAAGCTGTATCTGTCCCGTGTCCCAACCTGAAGCCGGACTGGTGGGTGTCTAGGATATTATTGGCTTCCAAATAATCCTGAAGCTGAGAAGTTGCCACTTTTTAAAGGATTTTTGTTGGCCATAATAATCCTGCAATGGGGCGATAATTAGCTACGATTTTAGGATCCAGGGTTGTTTTTTTTAACAATGGTGTCAAATAGGATTTGTTTAACTCCTCAGGTACAAAGCCCTGATCCAATGAGGCGTTTATAAATGCTTGAATAGGTACACTTAGAGCCTGGGCATGTTGTTTTGCCAGATATACTGGAATTTTATCATAGACAAAATCAGTTGGTTTAAGATGTAGCAGTTGTTTTTCAATAGTTGCTTTACCAACTGAGGTAAAGTTAAACTCCGCTGGATAGGTCTCTCTCTCTCGACCCTTGATTCTGGTTTATTTAACGACAGTCATATTTGAATGCACATCAATGTCAGTTCTAATCTGTTTAATTTTGTCAAGGAAGAAAGTATTAAAATCGTTTGCCGTCTTCTGAGATGGAGCCATACTAGGGTTTATAAAGCTTGGATTAGAAATCGCTCTAATAGCTGAAAATGGATCCTTAGGTTTAATGGCTGCTAAGTTTATTTGTCTTTTGCAGGCGTTGTGCTTTTGCCTGCACAATTTCAATGTTCTAAAAAAGTCCTGCTTGGCTATTAAATGATCTACAGTGGGTCTGGTCATAAGCCACTTATTCCCGCTTTCCTATTTGCTGCTTGATGACTTAACTTTTCCATCAAACTATTGATTCCTAATCCTCGATGTCAGTTTGGAGGCTTTAACTGGTGCAATAGTGTCATAGTTTATTTGGAGTTGTCGCATTAGCCTAGTAAAGGTATCCATCCCTGTTTCACCTTAAAATATACTGGGGATACCCTTCAGAAGATCATTGTCGTAGATACAATCCAGGTCCTTCTTCCGACGATGAGATTCTATAAAAGATGGTATATTACTTCCACCAGTATTCACTTTTCGGGCCCAGGTGAACCGGACCATAGAGTGGTCAGACCAACTCATAGGTTCCACATCTGGTTCTTGTAATATAATCCCTCATGATAAAATTGGATCCAAGCAGTGTCCACTTAAATGAGTGGGAAGAATAGAAAGAATGCGAAAATTATGAGAATCCAATATTTCAATTAAGTGTTTACAGTCATTTTACAGTCAGATATTTAGATCTCCCAATATGAGAATCATAGATTGGGTGCTAGCTTCCACCCCTAAACAAGTATACATATTATCCAGGAATGTAGTGGCCGATCCTGGAGGTCTGTAACACAGAATTATTTTAATAGCATCATTTGGAGTGATCTGGTAAGGCCATACCAGAATCAGGGAAACATTATCGCAATTTTGAGTGCTGACTTTTTGAATTTCTATAGTGTCTTTAAAAATAATGGCAACTCCACCTCCACGTTTTAAGTCTCTAGTCACCCTTTTTATACAATAATTACCTGGAACAAAAAAATGGAGATGAGATAGGCATGAGGGGGTAAACCAAGTCTCAATAACCGTGCATATATCAATTATATGGTCTATAATATGTTTGTTTATGACAGACGCATTCTTAATTGTTGATCTGGGGTTAGTAAGCACCAGTTTAGAAGTCATAAACACTGCATCAGGTTTAATAGCTGATTTCTGCACCATAATGTTGGCTCCTTATATTTTATTTGGAGTACGCAACACTAGGGTGCCATTGCCTGTGTCCTTAAGTGATACAAGAATATCTCTGGTATAAGAGTGAAGCATATTAATATATATGTTACACCCAGATACATATAGTCACAGAACAACTGTGAAACAATAGACGTGACACACCAGTACTTACATGAATGTTTAAACTAAATATGTTGTTAGAAAAACGCTCTGTGTACTCCACGTACACCACAGACCGCCACAGACAAGTAGGTCAGAAGATCCATTCTGATCAGTGGCACTAATGGGGCAATCAATGGGCATACCCAATTCCTCCAATTCCAACACAGTCGACACAGGGGCGATGGTGCCCTCCCCCTGTTGCATATCGTTATAAGAGGGAATACCCGGGCAAGAGTCAAATAGGGTATGGGGATCTAGAGTTATGGAACATGGAGAGGATGCAAGATCACCTAGATATTCGACTTCAGGATCATCAAAGCTGAGGTCTGTGTTTTTTCTCGGTATTCTATACAGGAACCATGTATCATGGCGGTAGTAATGGTAGTAACAGGAGTCTGCAGACAGGACTCCAGCTCCATATCCCGTCCCTTGGGAGATCATGCCAAGCAGGTAGAATTAACATGAGTACCAAGAGGTGAAATAACGTGGATATTACATGGCAAATGAAGCTCAGGCTGAAGCTCAGACGCAGTTCCTGTCTGTTTCGCACTTACTGGCTTAGTTGGCACTGTAAGAACACTATCGAATTTAGAACCCAAGCAGTTCAATGAAGCATTCAGATCTGCAACAATATCGCTTACTGCATTAGATTCATCAATTGTGCTAATGGTGCTCGCTTTGGGAAAATAAGAGGTAATTTGCCTCACCCTAGTACCAGTTAGAGACTTGGAAATTATTTTGGGCAGACACACCCAGCGACAGCGTCATGGGAGCAAGGGTTCTTTGATAAATTGAGTCGTGGTCTATCGCTTGGTCGCCCATAGGGAACTGGAGGCAGGACAGTTAAGAGATGAAGGGAAAGAGTACATGCGTGATACACACACTGGTAATGCAATGTGATGGGTCCCGCCCCCCCCCAAAGAGCCCAACTGATTAGTAACAGCCGTATAGCGAGCAGCAGTGTCACTACTCCAGGGGAGCTTAATAGCTCAGCAAAGGAGCACAGACACACCCAAACACAGGCAAGGGTAATACAATACAAACAATCGAGAGAGGATAATTTCCCACACCTACTTACAAAGTAATAACAGTCGCACGCTCACGCTCACACTGGCTTGCAGAGACTCAATGCCAGCATAAACGCTGGGCACAAGATCACACTGTAGCTGGTGCTGTTGCTGACGTGAGCCTGAGAACAGCAAACAGGACTTGCTGCCTCTTAAGTAGGAAGGAGGAGCTCAAGGGGGCGTGGCTTAACATGGAACCAAGAAAGAACTGTAACAAATAAGAAAAAGGAGTAAGCTATGCGGCACAGCTAATCCAGCTGGTAGTAGTCCTGATTATGAATATTAAGTCCACAGGGTTGTTGAAAGAAGGTAACCTTTTCACTCGGATCAGGCAGGGGGTCCAAACCGCAAACAGCACTTACTCCAGGTACTTCCGCCAGTGCGCGTGCGCTGCCTCTTAAGTATTTAGAAGAGCTCAAGGGGAGGAGTGGCTTAGCGTAGAACCAAGAAATGATTAATAATTATTTTCACTCGGATCAGGCAGGGGGTCCAGACAGCAAACGGCACTTGCCCCAGGCACTTGCGCCAGGATAGCATTGGGAGCCATTCCCTTGGTATCCTCGCATTTTATTCCACTGCTTTTTGGTCCTTGAACCTGGGTACTATTATCTGAAAGATAAGAACACAATTTACTTACCAAGTAACTTTGTTGAATATATTCTTTGAACTCGCCAACACAAGAACAATTATAATTTACCTACACAGATTACATTCTGGGTAGAAGCATTGTGGCTCCTGTGACCTTTGTGCACAAGGCCCCATTCCTGTTGGGGGAAGTTGGCGTGGTTTCATCTTAACTGCATTAATGTACTTTCCTCTTGTGTTGTTGAAGTCATTTGAATGCATTTTAAGAACCTATGGTGAATATATATATATATATATATATGTGTTTATTATTGAGCTTTGTGGGATAATATCACCTGCTAGTTTCATTTTAGTGTGGGTAAAAGGCCTAGAATAAATATTTGTATTTTAATACATTCCTGTCTAAATTGAATTATTGTGTATTATATTGGGTGGCTCATTGAGGGCCCAGGACCCCACTCACCTGAAATTAGCCGTTTAGCTGAATTGGGTTTGGCTAACCTCTGAGTTCCCTGTTCGCTATAACTGGGGTGGCTTCCGAAAATCTGTCCACCAGGCCAGATTCTAGAAATCCATCTTGACTGATGTGGCACTTGGCCTTTGGTATCAGCAATGCTGCAGGGGATTCTTCATGATGAAACGCAGAGCAAAAGAAAAGACTGAGGAAGGGGTGGGGATATTGAAAAATATGCTGCCCCCTGTTGTAAAAAAGGAAACGGGGAGGTGCGATGGCCGAGGGATAGTGAAGAGCTGTGTGTTGGCAGTGACCGACAGGGGTAATGGGGCTGTGGCATTTGATAGGCTTTCCAATAATTC
The DNA here is from genome assembly GCF_040938575.1 of Ambystoma mexicanum. NCBI lineage: Eukaryota > Metazoa > Chordata > Amphibia > Caudata > Ambystomatidae > Ambystoma > Ambystoma mexicanum. Next base: position 454,229,749 of record NC_090924.1, on the reverse strand, counting down.
TGCCACCTCGAGTTTACCGTCTCTCTGGCTCCTTTCTAGCTAAGGGTATCAGGGTTGTTGCCTTACTTGTGCAACAGCTAAAATTATGGGCGCAGGGCAAGTACAGCCTTGCTTTATTAATCTAGGTTGCTGGAGCTGCCAGGTATTGGCATATGCACAAGGCGTGAGCTGTTCCCCTAGGTGGTCTCCTGGAGCCAGGGACAGTTATGCCTCACTGATTAACAGTTATTTACACTGCAGAAGAGAGTCCAGGAGGAGAGGGGCTGCCAAGCTGTCTCTCTGAAATACTCTGGGTGTTGTCTGAATTGTGCTCTTAAATTTACAACGTTTATACAAGTTGGTAAGATGTCTTGGGGAAATGTCAAAGAAGGCAGCAGAAGAAACCACACTCTTCCTAAATTTGGCAGCTGCTGTGTGCGCCCTCTGTGCCCCACTCGGTCTCATGTTAAAACAGCTAAGAAATTTAAACCAGGTTATGTGCAACACAGAGGAAGAAGGTTGCAGCTCCCGGAAAAGCAAGCTAAAGGGCATTTGTGGGCATAGGATCAGGCATTTTGTAAGTGCCTATGCCTCTGTGTAAGCTCAATCTGAGGTTGTAGAATGCCGCTGTAAGAGATCCTTTAGCCTACCCTGACCTGTGAAAAGCCATTTGCGTACACACACACATGGATTTATCAGGCACTTGCACCCTTTTCTTTCTGGCTGTTTGCCATGTTATGGCCAGATGCAAGTGGCAGTGCTTGGAAAGTGTCTATTCCTTGATTTCTAGCGGTTTCTATCATGTAGTAACATCAAGATGTGTGTTGCATAGGGCATGCCAAGGTTTTTATTAAGCCGTCTTCTGAGATTAAGTGCCTCAACTGTGCATGTAAATTAGTTCTGTTTAATTCAAATTCAACAGACTTGTGCCTTTGCACCTGTTCCTTGTGCTGAAGTCCTGTTAAAAACAAGCACTAACAAAGGCAAACGTTTTGACTTTTGTATAGGTAATATCTAATGTAAGGGGGCTTGTATGGTACCCATCTGCCACTATTTGTGGCCTCTCTGTGCTTGGCTCTTTAAGAATAAATGTTGTAGGAAGTACAGGGGTGGCGGGTGCAAAGGTCTCCTCAGACATTAGATTCTTGGGTCTGCCTGGTTCACTGTTGACTGCTCCGAAGGACCGTATTCTGTCGACAGTCTGGACACACATACATCAGAACCACTACTTCGGTGATGACCTCCTGGGTCACCCAGGACACAAGCAGTGAGGGCCACCTGAACAAAATGGCAGAAGACAACTGTTGTGGTTGGAACAAAGAAGCTGGTCCTTCAAGGTTTCTCTTCCTGATGGAGAGCTGGAACTTCAGGGAAAGGCTTTTAGTTCCGTAACCTAAGTATCTGCAGAGCCCCATGGCTGACCTGAGGATGGCGAACATTGATGCAAAGTATTTCAGGATGATGTCTGGCTAGACCACAGGTTGGTTCTTGGACCGTTCGCAGTGCTTCCAGTGGCTGAATCTCGAGCAGGGTTCTTGACTGGTTGTTCCCACCATTCCATGGGACGAAGCACAGGTGAAGGGTTTCTTGAGATCTGCCTGGAGACAGAGCTTTGCCGGGCAAGTGAATAAAGGGTTGCTGGCGATCTTCCAATGATGAGTTCTGGGTCTTCAGCAGGCTGCTCTCCTTCGTAAGTGTTTTGGCTCCATCAAGGGGGTCTTTACTCCAATGTTGATCTGAGGAACGGCTGCATGATTCCTCCTTTTATCAAGGAACTGGGCTGGAGTTGCTCCCACTCCACCATTGGCAAGGATCTGCCCCATTGAAACAGACAGGGGCTGGCCAATCCTACTCGTGCAACTGCCCCAACATCCGTCCAAGCACACAGATCCACTTTGGCTTGAAGGGCTTAACGTATATGGAAAATCTGGCCACTCAAAGGCAGGAAGAGGGTAAAAAGACAAGATAGCCAAAGGACAGGTAAAAATCTCATGTACGGTACTCTATATGGCATTAAGTGGTAAAATGCGAAAGTGCACGAGACTACAAAAAAGAAAATGCTGTTAAACTACTGCTGCCAGCCCATCCTGGACACATCATGCAAGCAAAACAATATGGTGGGAGTGGACAGTATCCAGTGCGCCTACCCTTGGTGTTTAGAGATTGAGAATAAAACCGCTGTATTTATCGAGAAAAAAAAAATATACAATGGTGTTGCCTGGCATTATAACCTAGCATTGACTGATGACCACTAGTCTGTAATTAAAGTAGCTAATGTGGGTATGTTGTGTTGCTTGCGCCTAGTCCTTTAGTTAAAGCAAGAATTCTATAAGCAAGATGTAACAGTGCCACAATGACTCCTGGCTGTTTGTGCGCGATATAAATGCAAAACAATAGAATTTATAAAAATGATTTTATTAGTGTAAACCAAAGTAGAATTTAATTGTGTAAAAAGTGCCACCATACTCCATTTGGAGGCACGTGCAGTTGTTTTGGCCTTACCCGGGCTTTCTCAAGGCACAGTCACAGTAATAATGCGTGCAGTAAAATATTGTGTGTGTGACTCACACTCCTGCATATATTTTACACGCAATACATATATCAAGTACATTGAACTTCTGTCTCATAGTAATCATGCATAAATATTTTATACATAGATGTGCCTTCTGTTCTGAGCAACTGATATTCAGTGGCTAAGCTTCGTAGCTCTGTTTTGTAGGAATGGGGGGCGAAACAAAGGAGAAAAAGAAAATTAGAGTAGCATAGTGTTAGTTAGGTTAGAGTTGGGTATATCGTGCGTTAGGTCAAATGATTTCAAACTATGGTGAGTCCTGATTAGGTCTTGCCTCTAGAATATTTGATCAGATTCTGTACTTCCTTCCAATGGTAGGACTTTATACTATCTAAAGAAATGCAGAACTAGTTAGTCAGTCTTTGGAATTAATATTGCGATGGCGGCATCATCAATCACTCCTTGTCTAATTTAGTTTACCATGTGTTTATTCACAGTCAGGGATTCCCTTGATTTATTCAGTGTATCCTCTTGGTACTAATCCCAAATTTTTCCTTTGTATGATACATCTGTAAATAAGTCAGACTGTGCATTAGTCTGGTTTGCCTAGCATGATGCCAAACTTAGGATTGTCATTGGCCCGCTATGCTGCCTCTTAACTTAATTTCACAGTAAGGTGCCTGTTTGGGGCATCTTCCTAGTAAAGCTTCTAAGTGCTCCTCAACTAATCTGTAATCTAAGAACAATATCAGAAGGCCTCAACACTGATGACAAAATGCATTACTTCCTGTGATTTTTATAACAATATTTAGACGCCATACAAGAGGACAATCGCCACATCATAGAAAGCAAAGGACTGAAGATTCCATAAGTATGAGGTTCCAACTTAAATAAAGATACTTTCTAATGGACCACATCTTGAATGACTACAAACTTCACATTCTCCTAAAGGACGACACTTCATCCCCCCAGAGACCAAGAGACTGAAAGACATCCCAGCACAGCCACCAGTCAATGTTTGCTAACTGTTAACAGGACTATTTTTCTTTCTAACCCAGCTGGACCAGAGATACCTAGAATTGACTGTACAGGACCCTTAACAAATATGGTACAGCAAGTACTTATTGATAATAAGGGACCCCATGAACAAGACAAAAAGAAGAGTACAATTGTGATATTTATCACGCTAGAACCATTCACCAAACACACATTAGGCTGCAATAGCAGAATATAAATAAGTGAACAGTCAAACTGAACTCCATTTGAAAATTTTGTAACAACCCATGGTAATAAATATTTTGATCCAATTGAGAAAATTGAGTGCTTTTAGCAACATAGAGCAATACTGGTCTGACGCTTCTAATCAATAATTGGTCAAGAACATAACTCACGAATGAAAAGACACCAAGTCTGTACTATGTAGATGCCGCCAATCGCTACAATAACCAATGAGACCAGAGGCATTCAATAACTAATTGGATTGATTTCAGGTGAACTATACTGGGAAAATTAGAAACCACCCTATTGAGGTAAGATTAGTGTGGATGGAAAGTCATTCTCTCATCTAGCAAGACAAGATTAGGCATGGGGCCTTATATGTTAAACAAACAGTGTCTTTATGAATAATGGCACGCATGGACTATTTCATGCCAGTGATATTATGTAAAACTAAAATTAAGGGTTCCACCCGCGATCGTGGCAAAACTAAAGCCGGCCAATGATGCCGTTGACATCACCACGCTATGGTGGGTCATCATGTCGGCGGCCTGTTAAAATCCACTTTCAGGGTGACAGCGACCGAGCAACAATCGGAGCGTCGCTATCCTGAAAGAATTCAGCCCCAACAAGGACCATTAAACTTTATTAAGGTGAGGAACTGGTTGATTGCAAAATCGGGAATTTTAGTTGAAGCATGTTAGCATTAAATGAGACTAAAACAACTCCAATGGAAGTCCTATTTAGTCTAATCGAATGCAGACTAATCCTAATGAGGATATTGGGTTTAAGGCATTTTAACAAAGTGACTTTGAATGGGATAAAGCTGATTGCAATGGAATTAACATAGTCTAATCTATTTGCAGATTAACCTCAATGAGGAGAAAGTCTCATTGACAATACTGGGGCGAGGAAGAGGGAGACTTGCCCAAACTTAAATACCACTGAGACAAAGAAGAGGGAACAAGGAGGCAAAAGCCTACCACGGAACCAAGACACATGGCATAGTTGTCAAGAAGCAGCCCCAATCACGAAAAAGAAAGGAGGACTCAATGGCCCATTGAACCAGCTCTAGAGGAGTACGGAACGAGACGCTTGTTCCGTGGCCGGGGACCTGAAGGCTGGAAACTGGGATGTGGAGAGACGTGACTCCGAGAGGTTCCAGCGAGGTGGACCTGGCCGGTGGCAGAGGGAAAGGAAGCCAGACCGGCACAAGCAATCCAAGTACGAAGCCGCAAGCAGCCATAGACTTGAGGATCAGCCTGGAGCTGCAGAGCCACGAGAAAGAACTTCGAGCGCAGCATCAATAGAGGAGCTCAGCTCCACTAAACTGAAAAGCCTTGTGCATATATGCTGAAGAGCACAAGGGGATAAAAGAGGAACTGTACAACTTGAGACAAACTTTGTAAACCAGATAAACGCACCCCAAAGAGCACAAGGGGATAGAAGAATCATACACGCTGACAAGCACCTTGATAATAAACCTATGTTGGATAGTACCTGGCAGGATAGTATACCAGGTCTGTCCAAGTGCACACTTGGTAAAGTAGGGGCAAGGATCCCGCAGAGGCAGAAGAACATGGTCTGGGACCCATATGAAGCCCCACCAGTGTACAGCAGGCTCTGGGACCCAATAAGAAACTGGGCATTGCCCATCAGTAAAGTATTTAAGGGTCAAGGACCAACATCAGTGCAGAGAAACCTACTACCAGTGGGCTAGAACCCAAAAGCAGTTTGGGAGACCAGAGAAGGGATAAAAAGATAAAACTGGACACCAGCAGAAGAGAAAACATATTTTGGGACTTAAAGTTGTCAAGTCTGGCTGGTTAGTGAACCAGACTTGATGCACTATTGGGAAAGTCTACGGTCAGGTCTGGCAGGTTAGTGATCCCGACCTGATACGACTGGAAAGGTACATTTTTGTTTCACTGACAGAGGAAGAGTATTCCTCTGGAAGGTTTGGAGAACTGTGGTTCTTTTGGTTCTAACTGAAAGCAAGAACCATGGAAGAGGTTAGAACCAATGAAGATTGAGGAACTGTGTTCTTTTTTTTTTGTTGGTTTGAACATTCAAGCAGTGTGCATTTAACTACATTTTCTTTCACAAGAACTGCGCCTTGGAGTTTACATTCAGAATGCGAGGGGCCTCCTTCTGGTTTTAATGAGATCTGTTTTTTCATTTGAAAGTGTAAGTGATGAAAATATGTTTAGACACAGCACTATGGACATTTTACTTAACAGACATCCTGACTGCGTCCATAGTACTTTTTGTTGAGAAAAAGCCCCTCATAGGAAATAGGGCAATTTGGGTTTTCCTTTGCTGTTGTAAATAAGTCTATGCCAACCAATTTACCACACCTGTGTCAAGACTCGTACTTTTGCACCATTACAGCACACGCGATAAAAAGCATAACACAGCTGTTTATTTTAAAAAGAAAACATTAAGCTTTCATATCATGCTTCATGCCGGAGACCAGCTTCTAAGCGCAGGGACTGGGTTTTGAACCTGTGATGCTCTTCATTGTCTTGCCTCCAAGACAAACTTGTTTTCCCTGAGCTTTCCATCCAGCACCATGCACTATTGTATCCTCTTAGTAGGCATCTAGGCACATAGCTCGTATTGGCTGATGGGGAGTGTGGAAATAACATGCTCCTTGAGAGCCGGGACTTTGTCGGAGCATGCCTCCCCTTTGGAAAGTAAAAGCATGCCGTATCCGAATACACTCTGGTATTGCAGGAGCAAGAGGTGCCCTTGGGATAGTAACAATGAACTATACCACATTTCACACTCTGTTGCAAAGTGCCATACTTGCTCCGTCTCGTGGACGGTCTTTCCTCATATACAGTATTTCCCCATCTACCTTGATCATTATTTAATCACATTCATTTGTTATATAGCCTACCGTGGGCGGGCTTCCTCATGCCCAGGCCTTGCAGCCCTGACTTATCTGTGAGGGATCTAATCTGGTACAAAAATAAATCCAATCCGGTACCAGGCCATATTTTTTTTTACTAGGCAACTTGAGAACCTTTCGGGCCAATCGCGCATCTAATTACTTCAGCCCACAACTGGTTTTACACGCGAACTGCCAGACATTCTACCAATTGTTTATACAACACAGATGACCACCTTCCTTGGGTGCTGACCTAAGGCCCTCCACTGCACCCAGCCTATCGCAGACCTACCTCGTTCTGGCTACATTCCCCTCCTGATGTCTGTCAAAGCATTATCCCCTTTCCTTTCCCCTTTTCTTATCCACGCTCCTTTTCTCTCGCCAGATTAATGTGTAATGAATTCCAAGCCTCGCTGAGTGTAGAGAAAACTGGCAAAGTGCAACCTCATTGAGGTGCTTTCTTTGCTGATTCTTTACATGCGTTCATTGTAGTTTAAAGAAGGGATATATTTTTATATTTTTTTATTTTTTTTATTTTTACTGTTCGTAAAAAGTAACTGTTCCGGACTGGACCAGAATGGCAGGGAATTATTCAAGAGCTTAAGAACCTGAGGAGGGTACATTTTTACAGGCAAGACATTTTCTCATCCACCACCCATGAGAGTTTCTGAACTTTAATTTCTTACAGGTATCCACTGCTCAGGAGATAATTCGGCACTTTGAGGGGCACGCAGCAGACCTGGTGGTGTGCGATGGAGCACCTGATGGTAAGAACATCTACACATCCCCAGAGGTTTCTTCTACCCTCTAACATTTTCTGTCTCTGGTTTCCATCCCCTGCTCTAGTTAGCGACTGTGTGACCTCTCCACTCCCAATTTGTCACAGTCAGTGTTGAACCTTGTGTTCAAACTTCTAAATGTCCGATACCATTTGCATACATACCGGTGGTCACAGGCTTGAATCTCAAGGTGGGGCAGGTTCAGGGGGTGGGCTGACTGAGGCTTTCAACCAGTTGGGATTGAGAGGTATCCCTCACATGATATGAAGTTGTTCCTTGAGCTACAGAAAGCGTGCACTTAAATGCTGAATCTTACTATTTATAGAGTTGAGGATTTACCCAGGGCTAGGAGTGGCATATGTTTCCAATTCTCCAGCATGGGGTCTGGCATGGATTCACATGCTCATGAATATTCCTCGTCGTCAGGCTGGGAATCCTCGGTAAAGAAAAATCAGTATCAGTTTCGTTTCTGATCTGTCTTTCGTAGTAGTAACCAATCACTGATCTCTGCATCATACTGACCACAGCCAATGACTGCCCTCTACCTAAGCCCCGCCTCTGGCAGCCATCTTCAGATTTTTACCGCACGTTCAAGTGTTGGAAGTCCTCGTGCTTAGCTCTCGAGCTTTTACTGTGTGTTTTGCGCTTTTTCAGGTGAATTTTCACATTTTTTCGGTTAATCGAGCCTCAAGCTCCACCGTTTCTACTCCCGTTAACGGCTACCCGTTACGGGATTTTCCTACGCCCCTCAAGGGTGAAGATCTCGTCGAATCAACTTCTTGGAGGATTCCAGAAGATTCGCGGCCTACTTCGAGATGGCCCAGGACGCGAGTTCGTCACCCGGACCTAAGCTGTTTCGCAGCTGCCCTGGATGCGGGCTGCAGAATGTGTTTAAGGAAGACGAACATTTGCGATGCCTCTACTGTCTTCATGGGGACAAGACTCATGTAGAGAAGGACTGCCAGTTCTGCAAGAACTTGTCGGAGCGGACCATGAGGCACCGTCAATCCCGTCTCGCCAGCTGGTTGGAGAAGGGCTCAAAGGGTGAGAAGAAGAAGAAAGGGTCCGAGCGGGCTTCTAAGTCCTGTGCGGGCGCCCCGGCGACGGGGGCCCAACACCAGGCCAAGCGCTGCGAGTCCGCTGGCTCCGGGAGCGCCGAAAGGTCGGGCTCTTCGGTCGCCAGGCAAGGGCGAGCCTTCCCCGGCACCGTCAACCACGAGCCAGCGCTCCGGTTCGGGGAAGAGGAAGTCCGAGACCCCGGGTAAGCTTCGGGAGAAGCCCTGTCCGATCTCGGAAGAGGGGGAGCGAGGCGTCGCCCCTCCCCCTAAGGAGAAGGCCCGGGATGCACCTAAGGTGATGAAGGCCCCTACCCAGCAGGCCAAGGCCTCTATCGAGGCAATCGTGGCGACTCTGGCCAAGCCGGCAGAGACCCCGCCAGCGGAGACTGCCTCCGGGACTAGAGTTTCCCTGCCGCCAAGGAGGGATCCCTCTTTTCAGCCCATCGTCATGGCCACCATGATGGAAGAAGCGAGGGGGGGCACGGTAGCCTCCTCGAGCTCGGAGTCCGCCTCGGAGGAGGAACTGACCGAGGCTGTGAGGAATCTCGAAGTCCAATTCGAGAAGGTTGGATCCCGTAAGGAAGATCCTCGGGAGATAACCGAGGAAGACGACGATGGCGAGGAAGAGCAGCCTTCCCTTCCGGCGCAGCCGGAACCTAGGCCTCAGGATAGCTCGGCGGCCATTTTGTCTGCGATCCAGTCCTTATGCTCTGAGATAAGGACGAGATTACCACGGCCCAGGCCGGAGGACCCGCAACCTGGCCCGTCGGGAAGTCCTCAGAACAAACGACGGAGGACCCAACCCTCTCCTCCACTCGCCCCCGTAAGGCCTATAGTTCTCTCCTCATCCTCCCACGAGTCGGGAGATGACGGTGCGATGGGCTCGACGACGGGTTCTGAGGGCGACGACGACGGAACGGGTCTCCTGTCGCACGGGCCTCGCCGCCCGACGAGATTGGCTCATTCCATGCCATGATTGCCAGGGCGTCCGAATTGTTCCAGCTCTGCCCGGAGGAACAGAAAAAGGAAGGTTTCCTCTATCAGCGCCGCGAGGCCAAGAGGAAGACTGTCATTGCAGTGCCTCTAATCAATGACATCTGGGAGGAGGGCCTGTCGGTTCTCAAGAACCCCTCCACGGCACCAGCCAAACGGGACCGGTACGAGAAGAAGTACCGGGTCCCCGAAATCTCTCCCCTGTGCCTCAGGGCCCAGCCAACGCCAGACTCGGTCGTCTCGGCGGCGGCGAAGAAGAAAGCGGCGGGGTCAGGAGCCTCGACGTCGAATTCCCCGCCGGACGGCGAGGGAAAGAAGTTGGACGCCATGGGGCGGTGGGTCATTTCGTCGGCGGCGACGACGATCAAAGCGGCCAACGCCCTGGCGATTGTGGCCCGTTACGACAGGGAGCTCTGGTTTAAGCTGGCCCCCATATTGGACTTCCTACCGGACGACAAAAGGTCCGAGGCCCTGGAAATACTTCAGGAAGGCGAGGTGGCGTCGGACCACGCCATAACGGTGGCAACCGATATTGCCGATACCAGGTTCCGCCAGCTGGGCAACAGTGTTTGCCTACGACGACGGGGTTGGCTCCGGGCGACCGACTTCCGTCAGGACGTCCAGACCAGGGTGTTGGACATGCCGTTCGACTGCAGCAACTTGTTCGGGAAGGCGGTGGACGAATCCCTCCAAGCCATAAAGACGGACACGGAGACGGCCCGCGCCCTAGGAGGCCTTCAGCAACGACGGCCCTTTCGGAGCTCCGGAGGCAGACAGGGTGCCTCCAAGGGATCCAGCGGTGGCTCGTCGTCCTACCGCCAGGCGGCACGCTCCTTGTCTCAGGAGGCCTACAGGGGTCGCGGCAAGCAGGGAGCGCCTCGCTGCCGTCGGCAACGTGGCCAGGGCGGCAAGGCCACCACCTCCAAGCAGAACTGAACCGGCCGTGGTCTCAGGCCCCCACCGAAGCACCCAAGTGGGAGGCCGGCTGACGAAGTTCGTCGCCGTGTGGAAGTCCATCTCCACCGACCGTTGGTACCCTGGCAAGAGGACACTCTATCGATTTCCTGAAGAAGTGCCCTCACGTTCCACCTGTGGCCAGGAAGGAAAGTCACATCCCGCAACTGCTGTTGGAAGTACGGGCGATGCTCAGGAAAGGCGCCATCGAGCTTGTCCCGAAGAGACTCCGGGGCTCCGGGGTGTACTCAAGGTACTTCCTCGTCAGGAAGAAGACGGGCGGCTGGTGCCCCATCCTGGACCTTCGTCGTTTGAACAAATACATCAGGTCCCAAAAGTTCAGGATGGTCACCCTCCAGCACGTACTGGGACAGCTGGAGGAAGGCGACTTTCTGTCGTCGTTGGACCTGGAGGATGCATACTTCCACGTTCCCAACCTCAAAAGTCACTGAAAGTTCCTCAGGTTCGTCCAGGGACGCCACTACCAATTCAGAGCACTGCAGTTCGGATTGAAGTCGGCCCCGAGGGTCTTTACCAAGTGTCTAGCACCTGTAGCGGCGCGGCTGCGCCTGCAGGGGATTCACATCTACCCCTACCTGGACGACTGGCTCATCCGCTCAAGGACGAGGGAACTCGCCGTCGAACACACTGCGAGGACCGTCCAGCTACTCACAGACCTGGGATTCGCCATAAATGACCCAAAGTCCCACCTGGTGCCGTCGCAGGTGGCCCTGTTTCTGGGAGCGAAGCTCGATACAGTGAGGCGCCTGGCGGCACCGTCGGAAGAACGGACAAAGACCATTCTAGGCAAAGTGCCGCGCCTGCTAGCCACGGACGTGGCCAGGGTGAGGTCCATCAAGTCCCTCCTGGGGATGATGTCCTCTTGCATCTACCTGGTGCGCCTCTGCAGACTACGGATGTGCCCTCTTCAAGAATGTCTCGACGCCCGTTGGATGCAGGCGAGGAGCACCTTCGAAGATGCGGTCCCCCTCAACGAGGTGTTCGGCGGGTGATTCAGTGGTGGGGCGTTCGAGCGCACCTCACGGCGGGCAAGGACTTTCAGACGCCGGCGTACCAGGAGACGGTGACGACGGACGCCTCCCTGGAAGGTTGGGGCGCCAACACCGGAGATCTCCACGCAAGGGGCCTCTGGCTCCCGGAGGAGAGGCTCCTGCACATCAACGTCCTAGAACTCCGAGCCGTGTTCTGGGCTCTCAAATCGTTCCTCCCGTCGCTCAAGGGTAAGGTGGTGCGGATCTTCACGGACAACACCACAACAATGTTTTACAAACGGAAGCAGGGAGGCACCAGATCCCCAGCCCTATCCAAGGAGGCACAGGATCTGTGGCACTGGGCGGTCGCCCAGGGGATGTTCCTGGTTCCCTTCCACCTGGCAGGAGAAAGAAACACCATCGCCGACTCGCTCAGCAGGGAGCTGCACGCATGTCACGAGTGGGAACTGCACCAGGATCAGGTGGATCAACTCTTCCGACGATGGGGCAAACCCCAAATCGACCTGTTCGCAACAGCGACGAACTCGAAGTGCAAGAGGTTTGCCAGCAGGTTTCCCCAGCCGAGAAGCATGGCCGATGCGTTCTCGTTCCCCTGGGACGGCCTATACCTGTATGCGTTCCCTCCGTTGCCGTTGCTGCTTCGACTCATCAACCAGCTCAAGAGGTCCCGGTGCAGGATGATCCTCGTCGCACCGGCGTGGCCGAGGCAGATCTGGTTCCCGGACGTTCTGGACTTGTCAACGTCCCCTCCCATCAAGCTGTCGGCGGACGCGGACCTTCTCTCCAGAGAAGGAGGCGCCATCTTCCACCACAACCAGGCTACGATATACCGGCCGATTGCAGAGAGGTTCTTGCAAAGGCCAAGGCGTCCTCGACTCTCAAATGCTACGGTCATAAGTGGAAGAGGTTCTCAATCTGGTGCCGAGCACAGAAGATCAACCCCCTACGGATTAAGGCCCCTCAAGTGCTGCCGTACCTGCTATCGCTGGCAAAGGCTGGGCTAGCCCATGCCTCCATTAAGATTCATCTGGCGGCGATCTCCAGATATACCAGAACCACAGGACGGACGTCCCTGTGGTCCCATCGACTGGTAAAAGAGTTTATGAAAGGACTGAGCCGATTCACTCCGCACCGATGAAGTTTGTGTCGTGGAAGACTGCATTCCTGGTGGCCATTACCTCTGCACGACGAGTGGGAGAGGTCCAGGCCCTGTCCTGCAAAGCACCGTACTTGACTTTCCATGCCTCGAGGGTGGTGCTTAGGACGCACCCCTCCTTCATGCCCAAGGTGCCGTCGAACTTCCATCTTAACGAGCCCTTGGTGTTACCTGTTTTCTTCCCGTCTCCTTCGTCACTGCCCGAGAGGACTTTGCACTCGCTGGATGTGGCTAGAGCGTTGAAGTTCTACGTTTACCGCACAAAGAGTTTTCGGAGGACATCACAGCTATTTGTGAACTTTGGACCTGTGAATCAAAGGAAGGCTCTCTCGAAGTCTTCTATTTCCAGATGGCTCTCCGGCTGCATCATGCACTGCCACCGGTTGGCTAACCGACTGCTGCCAGGCTGTCCGAGAGCCCATTCGACCAGAGCGATCGCTGCTACTACGGCGTTCTTATCTGGTGTGCCCCTGCTGGACATCTGCAGGGCTGCTACGTGGAGGTCGACGCACACCTTCACGAGATTCTACTGCGTCGATCGGGATTCCAGGGAGGAGTCCAGGGTCGGCCAAGCAGTGCTGCGCAACCTGTTCGCTTTAGGTGAGCCTGGTGAGGAGGTAAGAGATGCTTAATGTTAAGTTTTTTGTATTGCTTAATGTTGAGCCTTTTGCCACCCCCCGTGGTTGTGCATGTGTGTACTGCTATTTACTCTTATATTCATGAGCATGTGAATCCATGCCAGACCCCATGCTGGAGAAGGGACGAGTTACTTACCTGTAACTGTTGTTCTCCAGCATGGGTCTGGCATGGATTCACATGCGAACCCTCCCGCCTACCCCTCTGCGGCTCTTCACTTGGTCATACTGCCACTTCACGTGCTACCAAATCTGAAGATGGCTGCCAGAGGCAGGGCTTAGGTAGAGGGCAGTCATTGGCTGTGGTCAGTATGACGCAGAGATCAGTGATTGGTTACTACTACGAAAGACAGATCAGAAACGAAACTGATACTGATTTTTCTTTACTGAGGATTCCCAGCCTGACGGGGAATATTCATGAGCATGTGAATCCATGCCAGACCCATGCTGCAGAACAACAGTTACAGGTAAGTAACTTGTTCCATCTAGGCAATCTGGCTATTGTTGGCTCAGCTACTGGTCGAACAATCAAGGGTACACCTCAGAAAGGAGGCTAGGTAGACAAGAATGCAGGATAACGCAATATCACGTTGGAAAATGGATTGACCAAATGAGGTATGCGTTAACCATTCTTCATGACTCATCAGTGGCAGGTGTCGGGAAAGATGCTTCTTTTTGCTGCTTTCCATACCTTCAATGGGACACCCTCCCGTTTGCTATTGTATTGACCCATTCCTGACTTTTAAAGGTAAATGAAGCCTTTTTGCTTCAATTACCTTTGTAAACTCATCTCTTTTGGAGTCCCTGATCAGTCCCTATGGCTAACGGTGCAGGAGAACTCTATTCTCCATAGTGAGGGTGACCAGACTTCCCGGTTTTGCTGGGATTGTCTGGGGTATTTGGTCCTCTGTCCTGGGGTCCTGAGACTTTTTTTTAAGTTTACCCGCCCTGGGATTTGGGGATCGGATGGATACCATCCCGGTGTTTGGCCTGATATCATGATTTTTCCATCGGCTTGGCCAAAAACTGGGATGATGTCCACCCAAATCCCAGATGGGGTTTTTAATCTTAAAACTGTCTTGGGACCCCAGGCGCTCTACTCACTCGATGTTCACCCCCCTCCCACATACCTTCCACTTTCCTCCGCAGTCCAAATAAGCATTCTGTTCCTGCAACATGACACTGGACAGGCCACCCACATAGAAGTAGGACTACAGTTTCACCGCTGAAGCTGTAGTTGTACTTCTATGTCCGTTGCCTGTCCCGTTTTTTTTTATTTTCAAAATATGGTCACCCAACCATAGTAAAGTTAAGTGTTTCTTTTTCCTGCACACATCACCTTATGTGAAGTAGAGTAGGGACACTTTGTGTCCCTGTAATTTTGTTTTTGGTAACTTGGTGGTTACTTGCATGATGTGCCCAAGATGGGCTGGTGGCAGTGGATACTTTTATAGGTTTTCTTTTTTTATAGTCTCGTGCATTACTGCATTTTATTGCTTAATGCTCATTAGAGATCCATAAACTCTAAAATGGCCTTGCCACAAGATTTTCACCTACCCTTTGGCTATCTTGTAGTTTGACCAGATTCCTGTCCAGTAGTGGCTAGATTTTTCATATGTAGTAAGCCCTTTCATTGGGAGAATTCCAGCTTTCACTGACAAATTGTCGGTTTACATGTGTGTCCGGATGTTGGGGGCTTGTTTGTTTATTGATTTATATTGCGCACCAGACCCGGGGGTATTCGGGGGCGAAGGCAGAAAGAGGATTGTTCAACTTAGGTTACATATTGCAAATAAACATGGAGTACAGCTATGGTTACAGTGCTGCGTCTGTATGTACTGTGAGAAACCTGAAGGTGTCTCCCTAGCTATTCCCCAGGGATCTGTCGTCCAGGTGGCCAGTATACAGCCATCTCTATTGGATCCAGTTCCTGGAGGTGGACCAATGAGGGAGAATCACCTGGATGGGGGGTTATTGGGGATTGGGAGACCAATGAGCGAGACGCGGTAGATCCCTTCTTTCAACACCTTTTCCCCCATCCTACCACGTAGGATATTCCAAAACACTGCCCCCCACCCCTTTTCCGACACAAACACTTTTGCACAACACGGAAGACAACGGACTAACACCAGAGACGTTTACTTGACATGTCCCAATACAAGGGACATGCAAGGTCAGGCAATTGACCGGAATCGCATACACCTGACAGCCCTTTACCTTCCCCACAGGGATAAAAGGTGGAGCACGAGAGCACAGGACGAGCAAGGCAGTCTGCATGACGTGAGAGCTAACTCAACATGGCAGTTCAAGAGGAGGAGAAAGACGGCGCATATCGAGAGGATGACAAGGAGAGAAGCAACCTTGCCCTTTCCGACCAGGCACCGTGAAGCCTCCGCAGACGGAAACATAAGTCTGTGAACAATAGCCGGCGTGTGTTGCAGCAGATGTCTACGTTACATTACACCCTCTTCCGCTGATAACCAAGCCAGGGAGAGAGATGCAGGTCCCTGTGGTACCAATCTTGACATGAAGGAGAAGAAAGCCAAGCAGTTAATCATAGCCGATGAGTCGAGAGGAGAGCCGATAAGAAGCCGAACTGTGTTGAACGATCAATAGCCAACGGCTAAAATTGAACTTTGAAAAGCTAAAGAGGGGGAAAACCAACAACAGTGGGGGCCGGCACCACGTGGGTGCTCAGGCAGGAAACTCTAAGCGATTACCCAATGGTAAAAAGACTACCGTAACCAGAAGCCCTTGGGAAGAGGTCAAAGTGGTCATAGAGGGGTCTTGTAAAATCTTCTGTACCGTCGAAAGTCTTTAACCGACAGATGATTGCGAAGCTGAGGTAGATGCTGCTTGGTGAGATGAACGTATGACCAGTGTGTTGTAAACGTTGTTGAGAGTGAACCTGGCACAGGGAAGCAGACAAAAGGGGCCAAAGCCCAAAGAACTGTTTAAAAAGACATTGAGATTCGTGAAAGTAAGAACAAAAAAGCCACAGTGAACCCGAAGGAGGGAGGCTAACGCCCGAAAGGGGTCCTAGCCCGAAGGAGAGAGATCTGGGGTGGAAAGTTAACACCCAAAGATTCATTGAAAAAGGAACTGTTTAGCCAAATTGTTGAGTACGATATTGTGACGGGTCTGCACCCCGAAGAGGGGGACACAGGGGTGAAGCAGTCACCCAATGTATACGTGAAGCAGAACTTAGTGTTTGTTTGTTTGGATACATCAGGCCTCGAAAGCAAGAGACTTTTTATTGAAAAAGAAACTTGGCCATAGAAGAACCCGATAGCTGATATGGAACCTTAGGCGCGTGCTGAGAAAGCTTGAGCGTGTGCTGTGCTCAGGTGATCCACTTTGTCCCGTGCTCAAAACGTGGGGAAGGAAGACCCCTGGCAATCACATCCTGACTTATTATTATTTGTGAACACTTTTACTTTTTTGAAAACCCTATCACACACTTGTTCTGTAATTAGTTGGAAGGATTTGGCAATAGGTTTTACCTACTATAGGCCCTTTTATTTTGACACAATGCAACTAGGACTGCCTTATTTTTCATTTGATGATCGACGCTTGGTCCCATCTTAGAATTAGGTTTAGGTTAGGTGTTTTTCGACCCTGCATTTATATTTCAGTAAACATCCTTCAACTGTGATCACTTCTGTCTGTCTTTACTGTTGCCACCATGAGTTCTTTACTGTACCCAGTCCACATCTATGGCAGGTATGTCTGTTACTGGGCCGATAGTGGCCAGAGGTTGTCCAGGATTGTACAGCCCCTGCCAGTTTGAATGGCGCAGATCCTTACCATTAGTGGGCTGGGGACAACTCCAGCCAAGATAATTGATAAACGGAGGACTCCTGCAGCCGTTCTTCAGATAATTGTTGGAGCCAAGACCCCTACAAAGGAGAGCACCTTGCTGAAGACCCAGAACTCGTTGTTGGAAGATTGACAGCAGCCATTTCTTCATTTGTCCGGCAAAGCGCTGTCTCGCTGCAGATCTCCTGAAAACCTGATCCCTGGACTGCTGGGAGAAACCAGTCCTGACCCCTGCTTGAGAACAGTCTGGAACCATCATGTGGGATATCCAGAGATCCTCCTGGGCTTCTTTGCTGCAACTTTCACCTTCCTGAGTTAAACCATGGGACTCTGCAGATCCCCAGTTTATGGAACAAGACGATTTTCCCCGAAGTTGCATCTCTCCACCATGAAGAGGGGCCTTGCAGGGCCAGCTTCTTGGTTCTCGCTACAAGGTTAGTCTTCTGATATTTATTTTCAAGTGGCCATTGCTGCTCATCGCCTGCATCAGGAGTGAGTAAACATACCTGTTGTGAAGTTTATTTCTCTTAGCATAGCACACCAAGGTGAATGTATACATATTAGTAGTGAATGTTTTAGAATGTTACTTGCCTGTAGTTTTTAACTGGTAATACCTGTCTAAAACCTAAATAAATAACTTGTATACATTCGGCCTCTCTGGTATTATTAAGAGTGCTCTCTGTGTGTGTTTAACTGAAACCTTCACCACTCACACCTTCTTAAGCGGACCGTCCAGGATTTTGCAAGATGAAATATTTTTCAGCACAAAACATGCACGTTTTGCAGCACAAAATTGCAATTATTTTGTCATTCTTGCCTGATTAAGAGGCCCCACAAAAATGCAACAGTAAATGCAATTTTGTGCTGCAAAACCTGCATTATTTTATGCCGCAAAATAGTTCATGCCACAATACCCTGGAGGGTATTCCCAAACCAGGATTTTCAGTCACACTAGCCAGATAGTTTGGTAAAACATTCGTTTTTGTCCTTGTTCATTATAATTTGGTAGGCCACAGGGCTGATTTTGAAAATCCATCTGAACAGGTTCCATCGTAGGAAGGCTGTTTGTTGTTCTTTTCCTTTCCGTCGTGGATGTCGTAGTTCGTGCAGGATTCAGGTCCCTGGGTGCCAGATCCTCTAATCCACACCTAAAAAAAGAAGCTCTGTACTTACTGGGTTGTTTTGCATCTTTCAGGTTGTCCTGCTTGCCATTGTTGTGAGTACTTACTTCTGGGCCCTAGGTAGGTGGCTTTTTGATGATCTATCGCAATAAGGTGTAAAAACTACTGAGAATAGAGCCCCATTTGGATAACATTGGTGGTCTTCTTGCTTTGCTGCATCATCTTCGTCACCAATCTGCAGCTCTCTTCATTTGGGCTTTTCTCTTCTCTGGTCCTCTCTAGGGTTGTTTGTCGCTCAATATGCAGCTGTGAGTTGGAACTGAGACCTTGCATTTTCACGATACACGCCTACTGTCTTTTTCCCTTTTTAATTATATGGAACATTATACTCACTTTGGGACTCTCCGTAAGTAAAGGCCTAAGAGTGGAAATGAGAGGCTAGAGGGGACACGCCTAAGGCAGTGGGAGAGTTCAGGTGCCTCCTGCGGAAGCAGCAACTTGCAATTCAATGATTGCAGCGATTGTGCCAGTCGAATTCTGGTACGCTGGGGCCTGCAACAGACGTTTCATGTGCCCAGTGAGATCTGGCACCACATTATCCAGGGGTGATTCAATGATAAACAATCCTGGACCTCTTAGCCCAAAAGTGGAAGGAACCACCTAGGGAGCCTACATCAATGGTGGACAATGACAAGACCACCTTTTAGCCAAATAGAGGACACTTGACGCCCCAGAGACTGTGAGTGACTTTCATTTGACTGCCATGGAAGGGAGTCCAAGGGAATGAGTGTGGGCGGACTGACTAACTATGGTCCTTGTGAAATCTGGAATTGCTTTTCGTTGCTTTCTTTGATTTATTCTTTTAATCCCAAAATCCTGGCAATTTGTGTTCTAAAATAAGTTCTTTTGTAATGAACATTACAATTCTCGAGTTCTTAATCTTCCGGAGGTGACACCTCCCACCTTAGAAAATCCTATTCCTGGATTTTGCATAGGGGCATTGAACTCCCAGTCCGATTGTCACTACAGTGTAAATGTTGTTGTTTAGAACAAACCCTTCTTGGAGTTTGTATTTGTATTTTATTTATTTGTATTGCGCATCGGGGCCCTGGGGCAGCTGAGCGCATATCTTGCATACATGTTATACGTACATTGACATTGTACATAATGATATTTACAATTTACAGTTTACAGTATTGTCTGGCCAGACTGGCGGCAGTTAAAATGTAGAACATTTGCATATATACGGTGTTAAACCGGCGCCACGACGACGAAGGCTAGGTGTGAATTTGGTTCCAGAAGCCTGACTTGACTTAGTTCCTAAAGATCATGAAGGAGGGCTCAGCTTTGATGTTAAGGGGGAGTGCGTTCCATTTTTTTGCACCAAGGACAAGGAAGATGACTCCGCCCGCACTTTGTAGATTGACTCTAGGAGTGTTTAAGCAGTGGGTTTGGGCTGTTCTGATAGGTCTGGCTAAAGTGTGCCTAGTAAAGGTGTCACAAAGGTAGGAGGGCGCTTGATTGTGTAGGGATTTATGCGTTAGTGATAGGGCTTTGAGGTCGATTCTTTGGTTGATGTTTGGCCATTTAAGGTTTTGTCTAATGGTGGAAATATGTTGATTCCTTGGGATATTGCAGGCTGATCTGACGGCATTATTCTGCATTACTTGCATTTTGTTTAGGTTTTGTTTAGAAGTGCCTACGTAAAGCGCGTTGCAATAGTCTAATTTGGATAGCACTAATGCTCTTGCGACAGATAGGCAATTGTTTGTGGATAGGTAAGGGCGACAGGATGTGATCAGCTTGCAGGTATAAGCTGTAGCTGAGGCTTTGGTTTGTTTCTTGAAGGATAATGCAGCGTCAATATGAATACCCAGTGTTTTCACACTGTGTGGTACATTAATGGTGTTACCATCGATAAAGTGTTGAAGGCAGTGTCAAGTTTACTTAATTTGTTGGGGGAACCGAGTAGTAGGAGTTCCGTTTTGTCGTCGTTTAGACACAATCCGTGGTTAGCCATCCAGGTTTGTATTATGCTATAGATATTGTTCAGGGTATTGCTGTCTGCTGTGTAGTCCCCAGTGATGGGGATAAGGATCTGGGTGTCATCAGCATAGTTTGTATATGAGACACCCAGATGGTCCAAGATATCGAATAGAGGCTTGGTAAAAACGTTATAGAGTGTGGGTGATACACATGATCCCTGAGGGACTCCACAGGTTACTGGTGATGGTGCGGCTGAGGCTGAAGGGGCAAAGACGCGCATGGATCTATTGTTAAGGAATTATCTAATCCATGTGTTGGCTTGGTCGGAAAAGTGTGCAGCGGTTGACAAGTGCTTGCACAGTATGTCGTGGTTGACTAGATCGAAAGTCGAGTAGTAATAGCAAGGCCGATTTACCTTTATCTTTTAGTGCCTGAATTTGGTTTTTGAGATCGACAAGGGCAGTCTCAGTCCCATGTCCGGGTCTGAATCCAGATTGTTTTGGGCCTAACAGATTGTTAATTTCATGGTAATGCTGTATTTGTAGAAGGGCGGCTTGATCCAGTATTTTCAATAGAAAGAGTACTGTGGTGATCGGCCGGTAGTTAGATGGCTTGTTTGGGTCTAGCGTGGGCTTTTTCAATAGTGGGAGTACCCAGGCATCTTTTAGGCTCGTAGGTACAGAACCTGTAGCAAATGAGGCGTTGATGAGCTTTGTTATGAACGGGGCTCCTCCTGGAGGTCGGTAGATCAGATGCATAGTAATGGTGGCTGTGGCAAAGGGGGCGAATTGACAGTCAGTAGTTCTGCTGATGGAAGGTGATTATTATTCATTATTCTTAGTTCTAGCATAGTTTTGTAAATAATAGCTACTCCACCTCCTTTGCATTGACTGGAGTCTATCGGCTCGGATAAGCACACACCTGTTCTCCACCCTAGGAAGAAAGTTTCTAAGCCACTATTGCAACCTCCCACATCTTTTCTTGGGATACTTTATGCTTCTTTCAGATCAGCAGTGTGGCACAGTTGTGCATATTATGCCACTTTCATCCAGATCCCATCTCGTTCAATCTGTTCTAGCTTCATGGGAAGGAAGAAGAAAAAGATTAAAAAAAAGAAATTAAAAATGACATTCCTGATGATTAACATACATTTAAGGATTGCACCCATCCTTACTTCCTGGTGTAAAACTAGTGGAACTAGGTGTTGGTTAGGTAACTTAATTAGTTTGTGCTTGCTGCGGATCAGTATTAATTCTGTAGGCCACATGTTCCAATCCTAGCATAATAGAGAACGGTAAAATGTATTAACATTACCACTTGTTGTTTACAGGGTTAACAAACCACAAACGCTGCAGTGGAAATAGCTGTAGAAAAAAAGAATCTGTATTTAACATTATTGATATTGATAGCAAAGAGTACAGAGTGTGTAGCGATAAAGATTCTTTGTTTCTAGTCTGCTAATTAGGACAGGTTCTAACAAGTTGTGAAGGATGGTTAGCAAAGATTAAAAGAACTGAAATTCCCCCCCCTAGATAATTTTTCATGAACCTCAGGCTTTCCTTTCCTTCTTTTGCTGTATCCCAGAAAAGCTGCTCTCTGATTGTTTGGCAGATTTGTGCCCACTGCACTGCTGACCTGCTCTTCTGTCTTTTTCAGTGACCGGTCTTCATGACATTGACGAATACATCCAGGCACAGCTGCTGCTGGCGGTAAGTTGAGGCAAAGGTTAAGTTTAACACTGGTTTTATGGCTGTGATGGTGAAAGCCCACTTGTGTACAAACATTTGTACCCCTTTGTTTTGTGGGGTAACTAACGTCAAGCTGCAGTATAAGCCACTTATTCTACTGGGGACCATCCAATATGCACGAAGGAAACCCACCCTCTCAGACAGTCTAAGTTTGTATGGCTAACCTGTCCTCATCTGCTGCCCTTTTGGGTGTGGGGTCAGACACCTTTTGGTCCAATTGCGCCTAGAATTTGTATTGCAGCTCCTACCCTGATTTCAATGTTTGTATTTATTTTGTTGCCCATAACAGAACCTGTTTGTATCGAAATTCTCATTGGAAAATGTCCAATTAAATCTATAGTATCAGGGAAACACTGAGAAGGCCATCATCTGAAGGTGTTGCCCCTTTAAAAGTTATTGTTCGCAAATGTTTGTCCTCTCTCGGATGTTCAATCATCATTTGCCTTTTTGAGATTTGTTTGTGTGATCTATAGGTAATGTATTTATCTACTACACTCATGTCATATCATCAAGGTTAGTTTTTGTCTTCTGATTTGGCTTCAGAATCCACAAAGGCATCAATTATTAAAGTAATGGTCACCCATGTACTTATTCTCCATTACTCAACAGTAGACCGGCTCTGCACCTCATCGTAATGTATTATGTATTTTCTAGGGATCATCACTTACATTTCAATGCACATTTCAGTGACTCACCCATGTTTGCTACAGCCATTTTACTGTAACAGACAGCTACACAAGGCATGCTAACATAGCCTGCCCTGGCAGCACAGACCAAAGCGAAACGCTGCTGCATGTGACGTCTGCGGCTGCCAGAAGGGAATTCACTTGTAGTGTATTTATGCAGTCACGTGTCACCACGTAAATGCGGAAGACACTCTGCGTATTCGTGTATATCATCATATCCTTTCTCCTTTCATCTGCAAATCTTTTTTTTGTTTTCAGTGATTTGATTTCTAAAATAAAATAAAGCACTCGACACAATAATGTAATTTTAAGGATTTGTATGAACGGGTCATTGTAGAAATACACTACTGGTATTAAAAAGCTGTCCGGATAATGATCATTATGCACAATAAAAGAAGATATTATTTTTTATCATCCTTCCTCTAATGCAAGCACACTGCTGTGAAAAGCTAAGGTGAATTAAAATAAATCTTTGGTGTGTTTGCAGCTATGTCTCTGAATTTGTTGAAGTTTTTAATGTTCCACATGTTCATCCTGGTGGTATGCCTTGTGGCATTTTGAAACCAAATTAAAATTCTACTATCCCCTAAACCGAGGGAAGGGAACACATTTTCATTCTTTAAAACAATTCTGACAATACAGTGTGATTTCTTCTTTTTTTTGTTTTTTAAAAACTTTCTTTGTAAATTTCTTTTGTGTTTTACAGATTTAGTATTGGGTTGTTGCAGCCCTATCCTACTTTGCTGTCTCAGATTTCTTTTTGGCAGCAGAGGGTGCTGTGCGGCATAGAGTCGATGTCCCTCAACGGTTACTATTCCCACATCTGGATGTGACGTTGATGACCGTATAAATAGAATGCACTTTGCCTGGTGCCTCAGTTCAGTTTTTCCACATGTACAGCACGCTCTCAGAACAGTCCAATTCACCTCAGTGATTCTAACATCACAATTCCTTTCAAACTTAACCCCTTAAGTCCTGAGGCTGAGTTTGCTCGTCCTTTTTTGCATAGACTTGCATAAACCTCAGCAGTTAAGGGGTTAAAGATATCTGTGCTGAAAACGCACTTTAATAGATGTGCGAACTGTGACTCGAAGATGTCGATCAGTTATCTGCAAAGAACACAAGGTCATCGAGTGCGGCTCCTGCCAATCGATGACCAGTAAGGCCTTAAAAGAGAGAAGGTCGAAACTCACCCTAGGCCGGTCGGTTTCAAAGTCTCAATCTTCTCCTTCGAAGAGAAAATCTTCCGGAGGTATAGGTTCTACTAGAGACCAGTCTCCAGTAAGGCCCAAGAAACGCTCTAAACATGCTAAGTGACTGAGATCCAGGAGCGACCCCCGTCCCTCTTCTTCGTTGTCATAGAAAAAGTTGAAGAAACAGCACCATTGTTCCTCATCTTCGACTCTCGCCCGACAAGCGTTGGGTATATTTTCCCAAAAAGTCACCTCAGCGGCCGAATGGGAAAAGTTCCATCAAAAATTGATGGATGTATTCTCAAAGGGCCCCTCTTGGTCCTTTAAAAGAACCGAAGAAGGCTAGTAATCGCATCATGTCTTCCAAGACACCAGACTTCGACCCCCACTCCCAAAGGCTAGAGTCAGAAGGCCCCAGGGATGTCGTCTCAAGTTGTCAATTGTGGCGACCACTGAGACAACATTTAAGCCAAAGGCTCCTTTGCCATCCTTGTCGAAGGACTCTAAGGCAAAGGGCACTGCGATGTCTACCTCAGATACAACTTCAAGTGTCAAACCTCAGCTGAAGAAAGATTTGTTCAAATATTTTGGATACATTTTTTAGGAAGATGAGGAGGAATACAAAGTTTTACCTTTTGGGCATGAACGTTTCGGGAACACTGAATGTTCCAGAAGAGATTGATCGAAGATCTGCCCTAGCAACTTGCCTGAAGAAAGCCAGTGGCCTAGATTTATTTATTTTATTTATTGTGCATTTGTAAGGCGCTTATACAACAAGTAAATTGTGTTTCAAAGCGCCCACAGGTCAACAGGGAGGAAGCATGGGATTGAAAAACAATTAAAAGTGAACACTGAAATAATGAAAAACAATTAAAACACAGAAGGATAAAGACGCACCTACTAGGCCTTGTGAGCATTCAGAACGTGCCAGTGCAGACAGAGGGGAGAGGGAGTGAGGGGTAAGTGCTAGGAGTGCCCGTGAGTGAGCAGCTGATGTAAGTGCCAAGTGGAGGAAGTGCTAAGGCGTAGTCAGCTGCCAGTAAATGGTGCAGGCCTACGATGGCATAGGCCAGTGGGTGCCTGGGCCAGTGCAAGGAGCGACAGGCTGAAAGATGATTGGGTGTGGGAGGCCAGGGCCCTGAAGAACACATAAGGGTCCTGGTCACCAATCTCAGCAACTGTGGGATTAGCAGGGGAGGGAGGAAGGAAAGGAGGAGGTGAAAAGGAAAGTCTTGATGAGCTTCTGTAATGTCAGGAGATCCGGCTGAAGACGCTGAGGAAGGGGGTGGTGGTTCCATAGTAGAGAGCTACCTGAGGTAAAAAAAATCAGCCACCAGCCCTCTGTTTAGCGAAGCTTGACACACAGAGTTGGTGCCGGAGGAACGTACAGATCTAGAGGGGAGAGTATTTGGTTAGAGCAAGTTGTATGTAGTGTGGTCCCCAGCCCCAGACAGCCTTATGGATGATGCAGAGGGATTTGAATTTGATCCTGGCAGCAACCGGGAGCTAGAGAGATTCAGTCCCGGGCTTGAGGCCAAGGATAAGTCTTGCTGCCCTTTTCTGGATTAGCTGGAGGGGTCGTAGAGAGGGTATATTCAGGAAAAGGCTATTGCAGTAGTCAAGCCTAGAGCAAACCAGAGCTCTGGAGACATTGAGCATCTGTGGAAAAGTGAGAAAAGAGAGAATTTCTATGAGAAGGTAGAGTTGAAAGTGGGCCTTGTTGGCGAGGTCCTGAATGTGAGGGAGGAAGGAAAGGGAGGAGTCAAAGATGACTCCTAGGATTCGGCCTTTGGGTGAAGGAGATGGGGGAGAGCCCATAGAGGAAGGCTAGAGTGAAGGGAAGGAGGAGGAAGCAGGTGTCACAATAGGAAGGAGTTGGACGCAGAGTCTTTGGGTCTGCATTTGCTTAATTTCGTTTTGCTGAGACTGCCTCCGTTTGTGACTGAACCCTCAGTCCTCTTTCTGTTACCATCATCATTCAGCCAACCCAGCCTGCAGCAGCTTAAAAGCTACTCTTTCCGCAGAGCGGGCGGCGGCGTCAGACGCAGAGTCTTTGGGTCTGCATTTGCTTCATTTCGTTTTACTGACACTGTCTCCATTTGTGACTCAACCCTCAGTCCTCTTTCTGTTACCATCATCATTCACCCAACCCAGCCTGCAGCAGTTTAAAAGCTACTCTTTCCTCGGAGCGGGCCGCAGAGTCGGATGCAGAGTCTTTGGGTCTTTGGGCTCTGCGGGCCTCCTGCGGCTCCTCGCGACCTTCTACGGCTCCCTGTAATACCCCCGACCAAGCATTGGAGTGCGCAGTAGAAGAACTTCGACACAACACACACTACCGAAAGACTGAGGCATTGCAACGAACGGGATTGATGAAGATTGTCTGCGACTGAACCAAGGCAGAACTGAAGGTGAGCGTTTGTCTTCCTTTCCGCGACCTTTGTTCCCCTTTCTTGACTATCGTATGCAAAACCAACTTTTCTGCTTGAATTACGATCACTTGGATAATACTGGAAAGTAAGAGTTCTGAGCCCAAGTTATACCAGGCATATGAACGCATATCGCACACTCACCTTTGGATTTTCTTTGCGGCAGTACAGGAACCGGGACCCTGCAGCAAACGATCCCCAGGGTGGAGTATAACTGCCTGAGCCACAGAACCACTAGCACTTGACCTTGGACGCCTGACTTATTTCAGTTACCAGCAACTTTGCAACTAAACGACCCACACCGTGAAATATAGCGAGCGTGCAAGAAACTGCAGGGTCTCTACCCTTTGATCTCGCCCACTAGCTCAATAGCTGCCTGTATATAACAATCTGACTTTAGGGCGATATATAACTGGCGTGTGAGAGACTGCGGGGCGAGTGCCCTTTGATTTCTCATGCTAGCCAAATAAGCCCTCTTCAGTGTGAAACAAGTCTGACGTCTGAGAGACTGCGCAGAATCTACCCTTTGATCTCAACGATCAGCACCTCACTTTCCACCTATTGCGCTCAGATCCCAGCTATTTAGAGACGGTGTATAGGAGTCTGTTCAAACTTGTATCCAGAGGCAGTATTCTAGCGCTCGTGGAAATCACCAACACAACGCCCACTTACCTGCTGGGTGGAAAGAAGTCAGCGCGCCACATCTAGAAACTACTTGACATTATGACAGCCAAAACTCCAAAAACTATTGCTGGGCCAAAGACAAGACTACATTGCAAGTTGGGGCCGTCCTCACCTGCCCCTATCTTGAATGAGCTGAAGCAGCTAACCAT
Organism: Ambystoma mexicanum; assembly: GCF_040938575.1. Lineage (NCBI taxonomy): Eukaryota > Metazoa > Chordata > Amphibia > Caudata > Ambystomatidae > Ambystoma > Ambystoma mexicanum. The sequence continues at coordinate 454,202,750 of NC_090924.1, read as the reverse complement.
AGAACAGACTTTAAACAAGAAAGACAAAGGTGTACTATCTAATACAACGAAGACAGAGGGGACTGATCATCGCGAGTATCATAATGCAGCACCCTTGCTGCAAGTGCATACGAACAACGAGACTAATGACCAGCTGCAACAATGTACAGAATCCGTCATTGACTTCTCCGAACAAGGACCATCAGACGCCCCAGTGACAGAAGCGGGTACTCTCCCGAGATCAAAGAGTACAACTGAAGATGAGAAATGCGGATCTGGTCTGCGCTTGAAAATTGCAACCGGCAACAAAGGTGACAACACAGAGAATACAAATGAAGAGCCCAAGTGCCAGATGGCCACCAAAACAGTTATCCCACTACAATGAGCCTGGAAAGGGACAAGTCCATATGAGTCCGCCTGCGCCTCGAGAACCACTTGAGACAATACTTTCGGACAGCCAAATGGAACTACAAGAGCCACAAGCTTTGCCAGCATCAGAGGTCATATACGCCAAGACGGACCACACAGCCGAAGACAAAGAGAATCTATCTACCTCTGATGTGGAACCACTACCTTCAACACCAAGCAACACCCATCCGAATGCTCCAACCAAGATCTACTCACAACGGTTCCTCAGTGCCTACCAATGCAAAACTTGCAGCAGTCTGCATCAAAAAAAGAACAAGCGAGACTTGCAAAGCTAAAATGGCTTAACACCTACGCCCTCATAGCACAGAGTAAAGACCAAGACATTGATCTGTTAGCAAGAAGGAACCTTAAAACTGCCAGATTATCACTTGATATTACAGAAATCGAATCAATAATGAACAGTGTGGAAAAACGAAAGGCAATATTTGGCGACATCTCACTATCAAGACACCCCGAATCTACCTCCACCCCGATAATAACTCAGAACTTGCGACATATGACCACAAATCAAGGAAAGCACTCCCAATAATCTATGTCAATGCCGGCGAAGACGCAAACCCTGCAAAGGATGAATAAGAACCACCCAAGGATCCAACATGAACTTAACCTAAAATGTGAAAAGGAAAATCCTCCCAATCATCTTTTATATTTGAAGAGTCTTTTTATACACCTCCTATACAACAAGTAAATCATAATTTGGATGCAATAAACCAAAAGGGAAAAAATGACAATCTACTTCCGCACCATGAGAATGTAATTCAAGATGAAACAAACCAACCAAGAATTCCAACGACTGATTGACTTGCAAAATATGCTGATAGTAGTGGTATCACAATCCATGATACCTTTTCTCAAGCTACAAGAAGATGCCAAAGATACCATCCGCGACCAAGCGACGCTTTTAGCTGTAATCCATTCAAAACAGGTTTATATGGAGAACTTTGTAAATACACTTGAAAAAAGACTGGACTCTGAAGCAGATCAATCATTGAGATGGCAACAGAGATGATTTGAAATTGCACGAGGAGACATAGAAGAGAGAAATGGACTAACAATTAACATCATGACTTTGATGCAAGTGACGCAACAACAACAGAAACAGCCAGAGGCTAGCACTAGAACGACACCAGAAACAATAAATATATCCACCATGCCTGTACCCAGTAGAGACTTACAATCTCTAACTGGTGGTATTGATAACTTCTCTATATTGGAACTTACTATTGTACCCCTGAAGTCCAATGCTTAAGTACAACCGGGAAGTGAGATCTTTCAAATATTCACACCAGGAAACAAATCCAGGAATGTACAGATTGGAAAGCTGCAAAAAACCCCCAAAAAAAACACAGCCACCAAACAAACGGGCTCACAAGCCTTTTTACGTACAATAAATCAACCGGTGAGACACTCAATGAACCAAGTTACTGACTCCCACTCACAAGGTCGACTAAAAGAACCAAAGTCTGCACCAATGGTAAAGGAGGTTTCAAGACGGGTGCCTATAATTCCAAACGTCACTGATGAAACCGTAGAAGAACTACTTAACCTCACAACGCACACAGACCAACACTAGGATGTGAGAAGACATCACAACACCTCATTGAATGACTCTAGTCTAATTATTGTAGATGAATATACAGCAACCACACACCAGAGTTTCGACGACCTTACGTGTGAAGACATTTCAGATGACTCCCTGCTAGACGAAATTTCATCAACCTGGGAGTACTCTTCTGACGAAGAATCTGATGATGCTCGCCGCCACCTAGAGCAAACTGGGATTCCGACAAAGAGAACTCGAGGAGTCAGAACCAAAGAAAGCACGCATCTGACAATCACAAAGAGGAGATAAAAAGGAGGAATTACCTACCGATGAACATATCTCTCTTCCCGATTTTATTAATCCCATACCTGATCAAACTCGATATATCCTACGAATAGAAAACCTACCTAGCAAAAATGAGCAGCCGATATTGAATCGAACCAATATCCTCCTATTATTACAGGCTATAACTCACTTGAAAATGACCTCTTCTCGGGATATTAAACTTGTAACATTCCAGGATCACACTCGACTAGATGGAGCATTACTGGAACTATGGGATAGACGTACGAGGGAAAAAATACTCTTGCAAAACAAAGTTGTACTCAACCTGGGATTTAGCTGTAAACAAGCAGAACCGGAGACAATGGGCCTCATTACGAGGTTGGAGGTAACCATGGCGCTATTAGCGCCATGGCTGCCTCCAAAACCTTACCGACTCCTCCCTGGTGAATGGAGCAATTACTGGTCCATTCCAAGGTTGGCGGGACCGGTAATTCCCCATTCACCAGGGCCCTTCCCCATTCCCTGAAACTGAGCGACGAAAAAACGCAAGATACGATCTACATTACGCCTCCCTTTGCCCCCCCCCAGTGCAGCATGATTCACCATCAGCCATCACAGAAAATAACTCCTTCCTAAGCAATGGGAATCACCCGTTCTATCGTGAATATGATGAAGCTTCATTCAACACAACTCAAGACACATCATCTGTATCCTAACCATCTACAATAAACAAACTCTACTGGTCCCTATGTACTATTCAACTAGCCAGCCCAGGATCTTGAGACAATTAACATAGTCTGCCTACAAGAGACTTGGCTGATGGAACCACCAAGCTATGATGGCTTCATTACTTTCTTGAACCCTGCTATAAAAGGAACAGATGGTAGACCAGCAGCAGGTCTTTTGACTTTAATCAAAATGTCATCACAATGGTCAATCATAAGCAGTAAAAATATTAACCCATGGAACCAAAACAGCATAGTCCAAATTCAACTAAATAACCAACCCACTGGTACGAACAAAAGTGATTTGACTTAAGTCCATTATGAATGTATACTGGAACCCTGCGACTCCGAACGATAACCTGTTTCTAGATGGAGTTTTTCTAATTATAGATGAAACAATTGCAGAATACTAGCATACCAAATGTATTATATGTGGTAACTTAAACATACACTTATACACCAAGCTCGGTCAACGAATGGAGCACGCTGAGCTGTCTACGCATGCAAATCTTCATCCGAAACCTAAGACAAGTAGAACAACCTAAAGATCACATGATTGTAACCCTTGCAACGTGGGTTAGTGGCAAAGCAACAGCTATAATAGATTTATATATACCTATCAGCAGAACTAACAGAATCTATCACGGAAAGTTTAAGTAATCCAACGACAAGAAGAGACCATCATCAGGTAATAGTCAAAGGCCGCGGTCTGGCTCAGGTCATCAAGTCAGACCCACGCCCACAGATAGAAGTCACTGGTAAAAATCGCAGATTGCGCATGACCTACGAACAAACATGGGACCTCACAAATCGTATCCAACTAACAACAACAGATACAGACAAACACATCTATGAAACCTTTCTGATTCCTTTCCTAAAACCAAATAAGATGAATGAATTGAAGTTACATAATCATCACTACAACGTTGAACTTGCACAGAAAAAAAGAGAGATGCACAAGGCCATACGCACCCTAAAACCTGTGAAAGGAATGTCAACCAGCTCACAGAAGAAAAAATTAAAACAAGCTTACGTGAACTGGAGAAAATCCTATTGAGCGACATTACTACAAGATGATGCAGAAGCCATCATGAAGGCATATAAGAACCACAATTCAAGAGCGCTTTGGAATCCTTTAAATAACAACGGCAGTAACCAACAAGCACTGATGGCAAACGTGACCAAACTTGTATTCGCCACTTTACATCCATGTATAATGACCATCCTATAGCCACGATCAGTGCAAAACAAATCCTGAGTAAGACATGGGAAATCTGTTATGACTGACTAAGAGGACCTGTCTGAGATCTTCCACAAACTGAACACCTCTCGAGCCCCGGGACCCTGACGGTCTTTCAAACGCGATCTTAAAACAAAATGCTGAGCTATGGATCGTCTTTATGACACAACTATTAGAGATGATAAATAAACTAAACCAAATTCCTCCATCGTGGCGAACAGCAACTATTGTCCCAATATACAAACAGGGCTCACGAGACAATCTGCAGAACTTCAGACCAATTGCATTATTAGACCCATTAGGTAAAGTTTTCGCTGGGATACTCCTTAAAAAAACTAAAGGAGTGGGCCATGAAAACCAAGCGATTTTCTGTGAGGCAAACGGGTTTTACGCCTAATGTCGGAACAAATGTAAACCTCCTCATAATGAACCTGATCAAGCACGAAGCCATAGAAAAGAAAACATTGATTTATGCCGCATTTATAGATCTACATATGGCGTTTGACTCCATATCGAGAACGAAGTTGTGGAAGAAGTTATCAACATGGAACTGCCCGACTGAAATCTTAGAACCAATTAGGATGTTATACTCCAACACCTCAATTGCAGTGAGACTTTCAAAGGATGGCATAACAACCCCCTTGATAAACACATCAAAAGGTCTAAAACAGGGATGCCCCTTGGCAGCCATCTTGTATAATCTGTACCCAGCGGACTGCGAAGAACACCTGACCAACTTGGCTTTAAACCCGCCGAAACTTAACTCTGTCCCAGTGCCAGCATTGTTTATGCTGATGATATTATCTTATTAAACAAAACTATTTCAGGTCTACAACAGAGTCTACACCTTATAGGGGATTACATGAAGGCCAACGAATTGCGTATTAATACTACAAAGACCAAGGTCATGGCTCTGGTGGAATTCCCGTTCAGGAAGCAAAGACCATTGAAACTGACCATTGAGGAGATCTGCCTGGAGGAAGTGACAACTTTTAAATACCTTTGGCATTACGATAAATCAGTCAAAAATAGAAAAGCAATGGTTCAGTACTCTAGAAAGGAAAACTCAATTTCTAGCCAGACAAGGATGTGTCCTTCATCGAAAGTTTGGCAAATTTTCATTCAAGCCTATCATATCTTTCTATAGACAGAAAGTAATTCCGGTACTCACTTATGGTAGTGATGCAATGATTCACTCACAACCAAAAAACTGGACAAAATTAGAGGCAATGTTCTGGAGAAAAATCTTAAAACTGTCTGATACATATCCAATGGCGAGAATTCAACATGAAATCGCGACACAGTCGCTGTCATCAATAGTTAAATGGAAGCAATTAGACCTTTTGCGAAAACTCCTGATGAAAGAAGAAATACCAGCTATTGAAATCCTGAAATGTAATCCTAACGCCATGAATAACACAGCTCTGCGGACTTGGAAGGAACATTTACTTCGACATTTAAAGGACGAAGAAATATCAGTCAAAATGCTTACGAACAGACCACAGCATGCAAAAATGAAATTGGCAAGAAAGGATTGGATCAAGACTTGTAATGCCAAAACCCTATGCTCCAGAAATCTCCAATGGCAATCTGACATACGATCATTAAATGAAATCCCAAAGTACATGGAAACATTTCCTGATTATAAGGTCCGTGCAATCTATATGGAGATTCGATTCAACAATTTACCAACAAGAGAAAAATTGGCAATGATACGGCAAATTCCTAAAACAGATCGATACTGCCGATTTTGCAAAAACAACAAAGTCCCAGAAACAATACATCACTTACTAGTGATGTGTCCAGAACGCAAAAAAGGCTGATCTTTGGTAAATATTTCAACATATCAGCCCAACAGATGGACAAAGATATTCGATGGTCATTAATAATGAATGGACGAGAAAATAAACTAACTTTCAAGATAGTCCAATTCTTGCAGAACGTTTTGGGACTTCACAATAGATCATTGACGAATCACAAAGGAAGCCTTTGATGACTATATACCTTGTGTGCTTTTTCAGACTGAAATCAAGAAACTATTATTTACTCTGTTATATTTTTGTTTTTATCATCTATGTTCTCGTTTTGCGCCTAATCTAAGTAACTTAAATTGTAATATCTATAAATGAAAAGTTTGTAACAAACTATATCATTTTAATTGAACAAAAAAAAATAGGAAGGATCTGTCTTGCTGCCATTGAGGCAGAGATGGTTGGAAGGGCCATAGGACTGGATGGCAGATATGCAGCCTGGAATGATGGAAGAAGTAAGGAAAGGGTCAGAGGGAAGATTGAAGATTTGTGTGTCATCTGTGTAACACTGGAAGTTAGGGGAGGAGGTGGAAATGAGGTATGCCAGTGGAGCGAGGTGGGGGGTTAAAGAGCCTGGGAGAGAGGATGGAGCCCTGGGTGACACCACTGTTGGAGAAAGGTGCGGGAGGAGAAAGTGCCCAGAATGACCTGGGACAGACGGTCACTGAGGAAAGAGGACAACCAGTCCAGTGCCTGCTCTGAGATACCCATGGTATCATGGAGCTCTTTTATGAGGATGGAGTGGTTGACCGTGTCAAAAGCGGAGGAGAGGTCAAGTAAAATGAGGACAGCTGGAGAGTTGGAATCCAGAGATGCGAGCAGTTCCTCACAGATGTTCAGAAGGGCAGTTTCCGTGCCTCTGGATGCTCGGAATCCAGATTGATGGTCATGGAGGCAGTCAACAAGTTTAGTGTGTGAGGTAAGTTGGGGTAATGCCAGCTTCTTCAGAAGTTTCCGAAGGAAGGCGGTGATAGATAGGGGCGATAGTTGGCTGGACAAGTGGGGCCTGCTGAAGGTTTTTTCAGGAGCGGGCGCACAAGGGAGCCCTTGAGAGAGGAAGGGATGGTTCCAGTGGCGAAAGATTGGTTGGAGAAATTAGCAAGTGCAGGGGCAAGATTGCCAATATTGTCCTTAATGGTTCTGGAGGAGTAGGGGGAAACCTGTTTGGAGGAGACCTTCATGGAGCGGGCAACTCTGGTGACCTCATCAGGTGTGTTGGGGGAGGAGGAGGAGGAGAGAAAGGCAGAAGTAGGGTGGCAGGCCATAGGAGGCAAGGGGTTAAGGTTGAAATCAACACTTCCGATGTGAATGCACACCCTAATGCAGCCTATAGAACGGTCATGAACAGGATAATGGGGTATTTGGGTTGGAGGCGTCCTGCAAAGGACAGAACTCAGGATGGCCTTACAGATATCCTGGATAAAGGCCCTCCTAAGGAGCCTGTGCTGCCCTTCATTCAGCTTTAAATAATCCAATCCTAGAGAACTGGCAGAAACCTGGCACCACTTCTGCTGTAAGCAATGAGCTGATGAAGAAATACCGACCACCTTCTGTGAACTGGGACTTTCTTTCAAGACATCCAACACCAGAGAGTTTGGTGGTGCAAGCAGCTACCCCCACTTAAAAGGCCACAGATTATCCGACCAACACCCCCTCCGCTCCCCAGATAGGGACGATAAAATGTATGACGCGCTGGAAAAAAGGGTATTCTCTGTTTGAAGCATGGCTTTAAATGCATCTTGTGCTCTGGCAAAATACTTGTATACCTTGTGGAATACTATTGCACTGACTGCTGTAAACATCTGTGAAGGTTAGATGAGAGATGGATTGTATAATCTCATGAACGAAGGAGGCCACTTGCCAGTCCCTTCAGTCGGACCTAGATACGCCAGGCAGCGTCGCCTGGTGTGTGGGTTCTAGTACGGTGATCAGAAGATTTGCCTGGTTATGCAAGTCTGGATTGCCCCTGATGTCCAATCATGACTCCTGGACATGCCCTTTGATGGGTCCAACCCTTTTGGACCAAAGGCAGGCGACCACTTGGAAAAGCTACGAGCTTCTAAAGATGCTGCAAAATCTTTAGGGGCAGCAATCCGTCAACCGCAACAGCAACACCCACATTCGCAGGTTTGGAGAGGGCGATCCTTTCGGTATCACTCCTCTTTTGGCCAAAGAGGAAGAGGTCATGCTACCCAAAGAGGACAAAGGAGGTTCTCACGTGCCCCCAAAGGCTGTGGAGGGAAAAACTGCTCAGGTAGCCACCTCCTCACTGCTTTCTGCCACAGCCCCAAAACCTCTCTGGGCACCTTGCTCACAGGAGGCAGGTTGACCCAGCATCTGCAAGAATGGCATTGCACTACTTCATATGCATGGGCGCTACATACAGTTGCCCAAGGGTACTGTCTCCCATTTTGACAAAGGACCCCAGATTGTCCTCCAAGCAAGCAATCTCTTCAGGAACCAGATCTGCTCCTTCTTCAGGAGATTTGTTCCCTGTAGTGGAACAATACCAGGGTTGGTTCTCTACCTATTTTCTGGTTTCCACGAAAGACGGAAGATTGTGATCCATCTTGGGCCTGAGACGCTTGAGCAAGTTCCTCAGAAAGGACAGATTCAAGAAGGTAACTCATACGCAAATCCTCCGGGACTGGATGGTGTCACTCGATCTTCAGGATGCTTACTTTCATGGGCCTATATATCCCATGCACAGAAATTACCCGAGGTTCGCCATTGGCAGTTCTCATTATCAGTTTTGAGTACTGTCTTTCCGGTTCACCTCCACCCAAGGGTCTTCACCAAGTTGATGGCTGTGGTGGCAGAGAATCGACAAGGGGGAGGATTTCACATCTTTCCCTACATAGATGATTGTCTGATCAGAGCTTGTTCTCCTAAACAGGCTCTGGAACATCTCAACAGCACCTGCCACTCTCTCCACAAACTGGGCGTTTGCCTCCATTTCAATAAGTCTTCTCTGAAGCTGTAATTCATTGAGTGGTTCTGCACTCTTCCTTGGGGAAGTCTTTGCCTCCCGAGTTGAGGGCTCAACATATCCTGCAGCTTTTAAGGAGATTTCAGAATGCCCAATATCTCCCGCCATTCGGCTTTCTGAGGTTGCTGGGCCTCCTGGCATTCTGGTGCCGGAGGCCCGCCTAAGAATGAGTTTCCATTCTCAGGCAGGATGACAGACCTTCTTCAGTTCCCGAGCAAGGTCACACAGGATCTCCTGTGGTGGGCTGCGAGGAGAATGTGATGAAAGGGGAACCTTTTTGGCAACCCTGGCTGGATATAACTGCAGTCAGACACTTCCCTCCCAGGATGTGGAGCTCACATGACCGATCTCGTGATCAGCTGACTTTGGTCCCCTGCAAAATCAAGACTACAAATAAACCTTTTAGAGCTGAGGGCGATCAGGGGAAGAACGTCCTGATGATGGACAACACAGTGCCCATGCATTACCTCAACAAAAGAGGTGCTGTGGGGTCATTACCACTGTGCAGGGAAGCAATGCAGCTCTGGTTTTGGGCACTACAAAAAGGGATCTCTCTATCAACTGTTCACCTAGCCAGAGAAGAGAATACAATGCTGTACGCTCTGAGCAGGCATTGAGCAATCTCGCATTAGTAGGAGGTAGCTCAGGAAGTCCTTCTACAGATCTTCACCCTTTTGGTAATCCCTCAAGTGGATCTGTTCACATCCAGTATTAACAGGAAGTGCGATCTGCTTTGCTCCGGGAACTTTCCTCAGAGAGGGAGACTGGGGGACACATTCATAATGTATTGGGAATTTCCACTCCTATACATCATCTAACTAGTCCCCGTCATTCCTCATGTCATTAGGAGGTTGAATTTCGGGAAGTCCATGATCCCGATTGGTCCAGGAGAATGTGGCACCCGGACCTCTTAGACCTGTCCATCTGCCCTCCATTCTGTCTTCCCCAGAGAGTTCACTTACTCTCGCAAGAGGGAGGCCGTCTTCTTCACCCATGAATCAGAACTCTGAACCTTCATGCCTGGTTTCTGAGAGGTTAATTTATAAAGATTGAAAGCTCCCGGAAGATGTAATGGAGGTGATGCTTTCGGCCAGAAGACCAGCAACAAAAGCACTATACCTCTACTGTTGGAACACGTTTTGTGTAGAGCTTAAGATATTGATCCTTTAACTTGCAATACACCGGCAGTGCTTTCTTTCTTGTTGCATCTAGCCCATCGGAAGTTGCAGGTCGCTACCGTCAAGGGATACCTGGCGGCGTTGTCCATTTTTAAATGCATGCCAGAGCAAGGCTCTTAGACTTAAGATGCCAATTCTGATTCAATTCCTCAAAGGGCTGACAAATACTTTAACATCTGACCCTTTTCTGGTTTCGTCCTGGGATTTGAACCTGGTACTAACCTTTTTAATGGGAGCTCCATTTGAACCTCTTCATTCTTGTCCTCTCGGGTTGTTAACCCTGAAAACCATCTTTTTGGTAACATCACTTCTGCTCACAGAGTGAGTGAGCTATAAGCTTTGTCATGTAAACTACCATTCACTATATTCTCCAAGGAGAAGGTAGTCTCCCTCGTTCGTTCCTTCCTTAAGTGGCGTCTGAATTCCACCTGACACTGAAGATGACTTTACCATCTAAGGATGAAGAGAGGTTACAGAGGCTTGACCCGAAAAGGGCTCTTAGTTTCTACATTCCTGGGATGGCAAATGTTAGGCAAGATGACCAATTGTTTATTGGTTATACGACCATAGGCTAGGCAAAGCCGTAACCAAACCAACTTTATGGCTTTGAATATTCCTCTGCATTTTGGAGTGCTACTCCATTGCATGATGTCCCTGAGAAACTTAGAGCTCATTCCATGAGAGTAGCGGCAACCACTTGGTTACTCCAAAGAGATGTAGCAGTGTAGGGCATTTGTAATGCCGCAACTTGGTCCTCACTACACATGACTGCTTGGACACACTTTCGGGCCAGGACACTAGATTTGGAAGAGCTGGTCTGCACAATATCGATCTATAATCAGAACATTATACAAAATTCCACTTGCCCCACCTCCATCTCCAAACTGCTATCGGACTCTGTCTAAGATGAGGAATCTGTGGCAGGACACAATCCATTAGAAGAACAAATTAATTACCACAGGTAATCTTCTTTCTGCTGGATGCTCCTCCCATTGATTCCTCATCGCCCCTCTAGCCTACCCTTCTGACTGTGGGTGCATTTTTTAATATACTTCTCTCTTTTAATGCCCAGGCAGGTTATTTAATCCTCAAGACGGCTGTGCAGAAAGAGGGGAAAAACTAAACGGAGGCAATGGGTGCAGTGCGTGCTAATTATACTGTCATCAACGTCCTATAGAGATGTGGGAGAGGTAACCGTTGAGGGACATCGACTCGATGCCGTACAACGCCCTTTGCTGTCATAAACATTTCCGAGACTGCAAAGCAGGATATGGACATATCGAAGATGAGGAATCAGTGGGAGGAACATCCGTAGAAAGAACATTACGAGGTGGAAGTAATTTGTTCTTCTTCATCGCAACGAAGGAACCGCATTCTGTAACCTGTGCCAAAGCAGAGATTGATATATGATATGATAGATTATTCATAACACGCTTAATACTCAGAGGTTTCTAAGTGAGGACCCGGGGATCGAATCTGTGGTGCTCCTTGTCGTCTTGGTTCCAAGGCGAGCATGTTGCCACTGCGCTATCCTCCCGAGACTAGATTACTATTTATTAAGTGTGCATGAATTTTAAATAGAGTGCAGTACTTTGCACAAAATCTTAGACTGTCATTCTGACCATCAGCAGCCAACCAAAACCTTTTTCATGTCAGAGCCTTGCCTAGTGCTGCCTGTTTTTGTCACCATACGTCTTCTTTTTTTAAATTAATTTTTTTAATTTTTTTAAGCTCTATTTCACAATTGTTTGCCTAGTGTCAGAAGGTGCGGAAGCTGGCCGAGGTGTGACCCTTGTATACATAGTCTCCTTCAAGTAATAGTTCTCTATAGTGGGTTGTGGTAGTGCAGTATCTAGTGTTGCTTCGTTTGCCAGCCAGCCGATTACAAAATGCTACTGGCTAGCTACAAAATATAATTCAAACTGTGGCACCCTGATCCCTTCTTCGTAGGTTCTTTGGAGTGTGATTAAGGCCATTCTGCATCTACCCCCTCTGCAGAGAAATCCTCTACAAACAGTGTCTAATTTGCGGAAACACTGCTTGGATATATTATATGGTATATTTACTAAGTAATATAATAACCGGGGGAGAACAACAATCTCTAGGAGCGCTGCCCTGCCCATCAACGATAGAGGCAACCGACCCCAAAAGCCCAAGGATCTTATTACTCCATTTAGGGTGTTTTGTGTGTTGTGTTAATGTTCAGTCGGGATGTCATGGTATATGTTTACCCCCAAATATCTAAAGGTGTGAGCAGACCAGTTCCAGGGTTGTTAGTAGTTCTTTTCCAATCTTCAGGCCTGCTAACCGGAACAGGCATGACTTCTCTCTGCTGATTGTGATGCCGGAGAGTTCTGCAAAGCGGTTCTAAAGCATCCAGTATTTATTGCAAGTTGGCTCCAGGTTGTTGTATCTAAAGCAACATATCAACTGCATACATAAAGACCACATATTTCACCCCATCTATACGTATGCCTGCCCCTTCGTATTCTTCCCTGAGGAACACCGCAATCGGTTCCATAGCAAGAACAAAGAGCACTGGGGACAGTGGATTTCCTTGCCTACTGCTGTTAGGCAAAGTTTGTCTGAAGTAACCTCTGGGAACACTACAAACAACTCTGACTACAGGTATAGGGAACCCAACCTTTGGTATGAGCTTGTACTACACAGTTTGGGTAGCGTGTTGAGCAGCAAGGCTTATCTCAAGAGGGGCCAATGTGAGCTGTAGTGGAGGTACACAGAGATTCACAGTGACAAGTATTCAAATAAACTCTTACACACAAGTTTTCTTGAATAAACAATTATTAATTTATTTATCAGTTTCTTAGAATAAGCCTTCTTCAGAAGGGAGCAATATAATAGCAACACACAAATATACTTCACTACTGTACACTCTTAAGTTCTAAATCAGTAAAGACCCTTTTGGGATGGCCCACAGACACAACCTACACCCTCATGTGACTTCAATAGCTAGGGTGCTGGGGACATTAATATTTTACTGCTTGCATTTAGAATACTTTTAGAAGTTGGTAAAAGGAAAAGATTATTAGAACAACAAGAGACCACAAATATTCTTAAGCAGGCAAATACTTGGATCCCCCAAGAAGAGGCATTCAGTACAATAGGCTAAGCCAAAGTCAATGGGCAAAAGTCTTATATAGGATGAAGCACTTCTGGTAAAGTAGAAAAGTCTTTTCACAATGTTTTAGAAGTCTTTGAAGAAAAGAAGAATCAAATGTAGGGCCACAAACTGATTAGGCTTGTGAGTAGTAGAAGATGCAAGCAACTCTACAGTAAGAGTTAAGTTCTCTCAACTTTACAGTACCTTTTATATTGAAGAAAAAGTGCAGCAGAGTACTTCTGTTCCTGTTCAGCTCTGGGGACTCCTACACTGCAATGGGATGATCACCACTTACAACCGGCCATCTTCAAATCAGTGGCTGTTCAGTGTTTCAACTCCTCACGTCTACCGCAAATAGCAACACCGCGGTTGCTGGCTGTCGAGATGGACTTTCCTTTCTTCTGGGGTCCCACACTCTGTTGAGGGAGCTCAGGCTCGGTCAGTCCTGCGTCCTGGGAGCCCGGAGCATCTTCCTGGAGCTCTAGGCCAGCGTAAAAGCAACACACACAATCTGGTGTCCCTCTCCCTGGCTATACGGTTTCCAGCAGCAACTCCGTTCAACCAGCTCCGAGATGGATGTCCAGGTGGCTTTCTTTGGAGTTAATTGGTCCTACCAACTCAAGGGGAAAGCCGTCCTTGCAGGGGCTTCTCCATCGATACGAATTTGGAGTTTCAGCACAGCAGCAGTGCTGCACCGGGCAAACCAACGGTCCAGGAGTTGCAGCAGGCGTCCTCTTCAAGTTATTCTTCGGTTCCTTCGTCCAGCGGTCGACTCTGCCTTCAAAGTCAAAAGCCTCGCCTTTTATTCAGTTCTCTCCCATTCATTACGGCCTAGCTGTCAGTCACCCAGCAGGGTGGCTGTCCTTGCCGGACAGTCACCCGGCCAATCACCACAGAGTGCATTTGGGTCTCCTAGGAGACGAAGCACAGGGGGTTTTGGGCAACTCCATCACTTCCTGCCTACCCCAGACACCCTGGAGCCAGAGGTGGGCTTCATTCGTGAATCCCGCTAAAGGCAAAGCGAACAATGGGACCAAACTTGGTTTGACGCGCAGAGTAAATCTCAAGACCTCTCCACAAAGAAATGGTGAAAAAAGAAGACCGGACCATTTTGACAAAAATGGCACCCTTGGGTGCTTTACTGCAGCTGCGAACGCCGACCGTGGTAAATGCACACGACGGTAGTTAAGACGAAACCACTGCCACCAGCCATTAAGTGAGAAAAGGGTAACATAAAAAATGTTAGATGAAAAGCTAGACAAAGGGGATACTAGGTAACCCCTCCAGCACCCTATTGTAAGATAGTGTGTGCTGGGTCTAGAAAGTTACAAATGTAAGTAAAGTCAATTTCACTTTACTGCTCTTGGAAACAGTAGTTTAGCCAAGAGAAGGTATTTAAACCTTTGGGAAATCTGAAAACTTCTCCGTGCCACTGCACTGAAGGTGCTGTGTGACACAATGCAAAAGATGATGCCTATGGAGTTTGTCAGACTCCACAACCAAGAGAAACACAGAGTTCAAAATCACATTAAAATACATGAGAGAGTGGGAAAAAGGGTCTCACTCTCTCCAGGTTAAAAAAAATCAAGTGCTCAAAATCTAGCAAAGTTGCTGGGTGTCTCTGAGGTGGTGGGAATTAGCACATTTCTGAGAATTCTCCCTAACAAGTGCCCTTTTCAAGTTCCCACTCTCCTGAAATGTATCAGTCTATTTTAACCCTAGCCCTAGGTGAGGTATACATCAATGATACCCATCGCAGGTAATCCTGTCCCATGCTAAACCGTTGGAGGGTGGCCTATAGCCAGTCCCATCTGACTGAATCAAACGCTTTGATAGCGTCTAAGGATGCTACCGCGTAATGTTCCTCACTTCACTTTGTTTTGTCAATTATGTGGTGCAAACGCTGCAAGTTCCATGACGCGTTCCTACCCAGTAAGTGGCCATTCTGGTCTGGGTGTATTAGGATTGCAATCACACCTTTCAACCTATTTGCCAACAAGGCAGTGAGTAGCTTACTGTCCTGATTTAACATGGACAAAGATCTATAGGAGTTGCATCGTGCCAGTGATTGGTTTGGGTATGGGTATTATAATCGATTCTCTTAAGCTCATGGGAGTATGCCCAATTTATGCGGTTCCGTCAGCATATCCAGAAGCGCCAGGACCAGAGTATCTGCAAACTCTTTGTAGAGTTCACTCGGCAGACTGCTCCTGGAGTTTTGCCTGTAGGCAAGGTTCTAACCGTGGCTAACAGTTCTTCAGCAGTTATCAGGCGTCCAGTAGACCTGCGGCCTCTTTATTCAGTTAACGCGGTTTAATCGAAGACAAGGCCTCATTGAGATCAGTGTGTCAGAAAAGGGTGTCCTCTCTGTACAGAGAGCTGTAATATCTAAGAGGTGCCATTAATCTCGATTTGTGATCTTTGAGTGTAACCCCTTGATTATCATTAATGGAACAAATTATTTCCCGCTTGGTGTAATTCTTACAAAGCCAAGCTAGCCGTCTGCTCGGTTTATCACCTTCTTCATGCAGCTTTTCCGTGTACTTGAATCTTCCTAGTCTTTCCCAACCCGCTGTGCATTTCTGTCTTAATGCTGTTATATCTTGGGTTACAACTTCTGCATTTGTGCCTTCCTTTTCTGCCTCTTCTAGGTCTGCTTCTGCCTTGGATATTTCCTGTGTGATTTCTTTCTGTATGTCACCTATTTTGCTTATCGCTTCTCCTCTAAACACAATCTTAAAAGCTTCCCATAGGGTACCAACTGCGGGTACTGGCAACATTTGTTTCAAAATAACATTTAATTCCCTCCCTCATATGATCCCTGAATATTGCATCTTGGAATGCGTGGTCTGGGTGGGACGATTTGCCATGTGAGGAGAAGTGGGGCATGGACAGACGGAACGCAAGCCCTGTATTTAGCTTCAACAAATGTGCCTATTTGTTCTGTCCCTGTAAATCCATAGTCAAGTTGTGTGTGTACCACATGTGGGGCGGAATAATGTGAGTAGCCTCTGGTGTTCCTATGAAGAACACGCCAGATGTCGGACAGCTGAAAGGATTCCAAGAGAGTACCCAGTGCTTCGGCAGGCGGGGCTGGCTTATTAAATGTGTTATCTGACCTATCTAGGGTGGGATCAAATGTACAATTAAAGTAGCTGCCCCATATGCATGCACAGCTTCTATAGGCATTAGTCTAGAATACAGCGAAAGAAGGTGGTGGAATCATGATTAGGGGCATATGTATTCATTATGCACATTTCTCTATTCTCTATGAAACATGTACAAGGGCCATCCTTCATTAACCGTCTTGACCGGGCAATCCCTAAATCCCTAAATGGCACCGACGGTGCAATACATATTAGGTCACCTCTGGCATATGCTGAATATGTAGAGCCCACAATGTGCCCGCCCCACTTTCTGGTCAGTGTGTTTTGCTTATCAGCTGTGAGGTGCCTTTTGTAAAAGCGTAATCTCAACTTTGTCTGCGCAGGTACGTCGGCACTCTTATTTCTTTTGATATAACTGTTGAGGCCTCTCACATTCCAGGTTACTATTTTTGGGCTTCCTGCCATGATGCATAGAGTTTAGGGGACTGTTCATGCCCCCACAATAGCCTAACCCGGGTTACCACACCCATTGTGTTTTACTCCCATGTAGAGGGAGTTATTCTGCAGTGAAGATGCTTCCTTTTTAATGTGGGCTATAACACAAACAAACTCCCCCACTCCCACCCCCACCCAACAATCAGCCAGCTACGCGTAGCACGCTTGGGCATATCCGCTTCTCGCACATATTCCACAAAGCACTATAGTTCAGTTGGTCAGTGCGCAGCAGATGGATACTGTCTAACTAGTATCGTAGGTTATAATTCAAACGGGTCACAGCAGCTACACGGCTATGGGGTGCACCTACCAAAATGAGGTACTAGTTCCGGCAGTGGACTCCCCCTTGCACTGAGAACACCTTGTCACCCACCTTGATAGGACCGTCAATCCCAGTTTCAATGTTTAGACCTTCCTTTCGCTGACTCTGCAGGCTGTCTGTTGCTGTGTTTTTAATGTCTTGTGCCGCACCCAAGGGGGCGCGGTCACTTAGGCGGCCTTTTCCATTATCTGCTTCATCTTGTGGTCGTATTATTCTTCCATCGTAGCCATCTTTACCCTGTACATAAATGTATGTGCTTTCCTGGAACTGTCAAAAAAGAGAGACCGGCCATTCTGTAGAACCTTGAGGCGAGCCAGATAAATGAGCATTTCAGTTCAGCCTGCCTAAATCGCTCCTTTGTGGGACCAAACTGGGCCCTGCGCCTTTGTTCCTGCAGCGTGTAGTCTGGGTATATGGCCAATTTCGCAGATGCTCTTTGAATCACACCGCCACTTCTCGAAAATGCCAGGATCTTCTCTCTATCTTTATAGTTCATGGTTTTAGCGATTGTTGGCCTGGGGGGTGCTCCGGGTGGCGGCTTCCTGGTCAAGGATCTGTGTGCACATTCCACTGTAAAGCCCTGCGTGATCGCCCCAGGGCCCACCTCTTGCAAGAGCATGTTCGAGGGGATTGGCTCCTCCGACGTATTCCATATCTGACAGTAATCACCACAGCTGTGCTGCTTCGGAACATTTTTCGGCGTCTGCTCTCAACGTATGTTGTGGGGACTGCACTGTCTGTCCCTTCCTGCAGGCCCAGTATTCTTATGTAATTTCGCCTGGCTCTGCCCTCCGCCTCCTCTACTCTATTTTCCAGCATTTTCACCTTCCGTTTCAGTTCTTTGACTTCCACTTGCAACTTCTCAATGTGTGTTGTGTTATCACTCACTTGTGCTATGATCTTCTTAGTCCTGTCTGCTAGTGTGCAGACATCTTGACTGAGTAGGCCCACATCTGTCATGACTGTGTCAATTTTAGACTCGAGTGATGTCTACAAGGCAGCTATAGCCAACCAGATCTGCTGCTCCCTTCCGCTCTGTTTGATGGTGCTGCTTTACATCCTGCCAGCTTACTGTCTGGACCGCAGGTATAGGTCTCCATTGTGGTCTGTCTCCCCTTCCCCCGTCCGGGCCCGGCAAGGCATGCGCCCATGGAGTTCACCAGCCTATAGGCTGGGGCTTGCCTCTTCCTACCGTTGGATCAAACCTTCCAAGGGACGGCGCCTCTACTCTATGGGGGTCAGTGTCCGCTTAGCCTTTGCAGTCTTTCCCAAACCTGCGCTACACCCCTTGTTCCGTTGTCTTACCCTGCATGCTTGTTGTGAGCTACAATGTCCGTGACACTGCTGGGTCCTGGGGCATTCACCACCCCTGCTGCAGTTTCTCTCTTTATCGCCTTCAGCACCCTGTCTGCTGGCTGGGGGAGAGGAACCGTTCTGCGCTTTTTCACCAACGTTGCGTTTCAGCCTGGTGCTGCTCTCGATTGTCGCTGCTATTTCAGACTGTCTGTATGTTAATGGCTTCCATAGGCTAGTAATTTGCTTTATGATCAGAGGACTAATGTGTGCTAGACGTAGGTGCAAGCACTTTCCGGCGTACACCAACTCTTAAGCAACCATGACTTTTTGCTAGATCAGTAACTTAAGAAGCAATGTTGATGTTGCAAGTGACTCCCCCTCCGCTAATGTACAGGTAGGCGGGGTCAGAGCAGGGTTTAGTCTATCCGTGTGCAGAGTTTCAACTGTGCACAGAGTAGGCGCACCAAGACGAGAGCGCTCTGATGCTTAGTTAATGTAGTTTAGCAACTTGCACAGGATTCAATGTATGGTGGAAGCCTTTTACAGGCCGACCCACCAGCACATCATGTCTCTGAGGGATGTACTCTCCTAGTTTTATCAGCGATCAAAGAGGTTCCGTCTTCGAGCAGCTCGGGTGTTGACAATGAGGCACCCCGTCCTCAAGTTAGAGGGAGTGCAGCACGTGGGCATTTCTCACAAAATCAAGAACGATAGCTTGGCTTTAATTCCTAAATACAAAATGTCCAGTGTGGCTAACGTTTGATTATCATGTCTTAATCAGTACCTTATTCTCCACTCTGCATATGGAGTAATTGCTCCAAAATACCTTCAACTATCCCTCCGTAAATACCTCCCCTCTCGAGCCCTTCGCTCCTCTACCTCCAACTCCCTCAGGGTCAGGCTTTTTTCAAAGAAACGAGCTGGGGGTAGATCTCTGTCGTCGGCTGTGGCCTCCCTTTGGAACTGCCTCCCTGCCACCTTGAAACCTGAGGAGAACCATCTACAGTTCTGCAAGCTCCTCAAGACCTCCCTCTTCGCTTCTGCCTTTGCCCCGTTTCTCCCCTGCTAATCTGCTTTCACTCGGCACTGTGCACCTGGCCACCCTCTGTCCTTCGGGCCCAGGTACCTGCTCACCCTGTTACTCTCCTGCACTGCCTCCCGGCCACCCCTCACACTAGGGGCCTGTATCTGTACCGATACAGTCCCCCACCCACTCTTCCTCTGCACTTATCAGATACACCCTATCTGACTAACCTAGCACTTTGCCACCTACAGGCTGCACTACCACTGTTTATTACCTTTATTTATTTATTTGACTTATTAGTTATTTTGTTCTCTCCTATGTTCTGCACTTTCCAATTTCTCCCCCCTACCATTCACTTTCCCCTCCCCCATGCACTTGCGCGTTCTCAATGTCACTGGGACTAGTAAAATCGTTGTTTGTTTCTCCCCAGCTCACCTCCCTTCGACTGTTTGCGCTCTGAAACACCTGTGTATGAGCACGATATAAATAAAATCTATCATATCATATCAATATGTGGCACAAGTCTATTTGTTCCATTTCCCATCAGGGGGAGATGAGCGCCGGGGGTACCCAAATCTAGCTCCTTTGAGTGCGGAATGGTGTTTTTCTTGTCCGGCCGCCTCACCCTCTGGGCTTGTCTCCTCTCGCAGCGCACCACTGCTTCACTGTACCGTTTAGGGCCACGAGGGGTTGGGGGGGGTGGTGGCCGGTCAATATATGGCCTTACTGGCATGCCGACCTACAGGAGGTTCGCAAGCTTTTCAGGTGTTTTATTTTTTATTTTTATTTTTTTTAAGGCGCTGGTCGCCATCTTTCCTCTGCTTCGCACAGACGCGGACCTCCCAAAGGCACAAAGCAACCCTGAATGGGGATACCTGCGCTCCATGAGATGTGTTAGAGGGTCCAGTGAAAGCATTTGAAGTCCTGGTCTCCTGTGGCAAAAAGAAAAAAATGGACCAAGAGAAAAGTCTACTCCTGGACACTGCCAAGACCAATATGAGCAACATACCTGCTGCCAATTGGAAACCACCCAAAAAACACCCAAAAAAATAACATAATCCACAAAACCACTTAGACAGGCATTTATAATCTGAGTGCAATGTTTAGGTCGGAAACGATACAGCACTGACCAAATCCTCCTTTCCCTGCAGACAAGACATTAAGTGAGCCGTGTGGCAAAGCAATTGTTGTCACAAGAGAACTGGAATGGGGCTTTACATTGCACATGGTTTGGACAATAGTCATAGATAAGTGACATTGTTGTGATGAATGGTAATACTAGATAATGTTGTACCTAATGAACAGAGCAACAGTGGGTGGCAAACCATGGTGCACTGTGATGTTTCGCATGGTACAGTGAACGCAATGGGTGTCCCGATGTTCTCCTGTGGAAAAACAAAATTTCTAAGCGGCAAAGGCATAGTTATTAAGAGTAATTCTGATGAGCCCATATCCAGGCGGTTTAGACACTACCTGGGCAGATACTAGTTACATGCCTGATTACAATTGTAATGCCAGAAACATACCTCCCAAATGCACAAAGAAACGTTGCACACCTGGGCTGCATGTCATGTACCGAATAGTGTGGTGAAACTACCGGCTGTTCTGTTCTCCTCCTGTGGCATGGCAATGAAATGGGCCAAGAGAAAAAAGGTTCAGACACAAGGAAATGGGATGGGGCATTACTTTCCACTCCGCTTACACACTACGCAGAGAGAAGTTATTGATATGCCCTCTCGGTTATAACTCACTAAAACGATTTACTCTAATCCGCAAAACAGCCATTGCTGGCACGCATGCTTCCAGCGCTATATGTCGGAGATTACCGAAACAGAAATGTCAGGCTAAGTCTCGTCCATCAGTCAAGAAATGAAATGGGCCAATAGGCAAAGAAATAATGGAGACATGAACAGTACTGATGAAAGGTATCGCAAAGGAATTGCCCGGAGAATTGCCCGTTTAGCCTGGGGGGCGCTGTCTGACTCATCAGTGCTGCCTGCTTGTGCACCATCCTGCTATGCATTTTTTTCTTCTGCTACAGTTGGCGTATGTTCTTAGACTTGTAAGTATACTGACTTTGTTATAAGCTACCACAAAGCTAATTTAAGGCATTGTTCTCTTTTATCATAGTTCATAGCC
The DNA here is from genome assembly GCF_040938575.1 of Ambystoma mexicanum. NCBI lineage: Eukaryota > Metazoa > Chordata > Amphibia > Caudata > Ambystomatidae > Ambystoma > Ambystoma mexicanum. The sequence goes on along the minus strand of NC_090924.1, from coordinate 454,181,067 downwards.
CTAAACCACGCCTCCTTGATTTCCACTCCTACATAAGGGCATGTGCACGCGCACCAAGGAAGTGCCCGGAGAAGTGCCCGTTTAGCCTGTTTGGCATGTGTGGAGTGGAAGGTCTAGGCTCTTAGCTTGTCCTAAAACACGTGCAGAAACACGAGGCACTTTTTTGACATTATTACCCTTCTGTTGCACTGCTAAACCCGTTTCTGCGCTGTCGCTGCTATAACAGTAATGTGCTGACGCCGGGGCTCACACAGTTGATGTCGGTGTCGAGGTGACGTATCACTGCCTAATGTCAATTGTCTTTTGTCTTTCTTGTCATCTTGGACACGTTCATTACTTGAACTGCATCGCCATCTAGATGCGGTCTATACTCACTACTGTCAGATTAATGTTCGACGTTAACAATTAAATTAGAAGTCTATGTCACTGTGGGGACATCATGTGATCGCGGGAGCGTGTTGTCGCGAGATCTCGGCATAACGTGATCTCCCGAGCCCACGCTCCGCGGGAAAACGTTCCCGCCAGTGTTGATGCAGCAGCAGACCAAGCAGGTCATGCCACAGCGCTGCTCCTGATAAGGAGGCAATGACAGGAGGTTTTGAGCAGCCTCCAGTCACAGCTTCTAGGGCATAAGTCCACAGCCACAGGAGGCTACATGGGGGCCCTAGAAGCTTGCAGCGTGCCATCATTGTGCACACCCTTCCCACAGTGAGTTAACTGGGAAGCCATGAAGCTGAACTGAACCGAACTGTGAATAAATGTTTGTCCCGAGTTAAGGCAGTTTAAGGTCCACCCATTTGTCTTACAATAAAGACAGTTGGAACCCCTTACAGCATCCTGTCGTCCTTTAAGGCCACAACATAATTGGCGACGAGGATATCAAAATACCCACGGGCCCACAGTGCAAGGCGCCACGCCGCCCCCTGCCTTTCTCCCTTCACCAGGGACACCAGCAATTCCATGGATGCAGTGGGAGCCCCTTTTCTCCACCTATCTGGAAGCAGTGGGCGGCACGCGGTATGCCCCCGTCAGGAAGAGGGCGATGCTGTTAAATGCATTGGGGGTTGAAGGTCAGCGCATTTTTGCCAGTTTGAAGGCAATACCTGCGGCCGATGATGACGACGACGTCTACAAGGAAGCGACTCGTCTCATTGTGAAGAGGTTCACCAATAAGGAGAACGTTGTACTGCACAGGCTGAGGTTATACACCCGCAAACAAGAAGGGAGCAAACCCGTGGACGACTACATCACCAGGATGAGGGAGCTGGCTTCTCTTTGCGCCTTTGGCGAAAACGCAGAAAAGGTCATCTGCGACATGCTCGTCGTTCACACTAACTCTAGGAAAGTGCAGGACAAGTTCATACAAGAAAAGGAGGTCACCCTTGACAAGGCCATTCAAATTGCCAGGGCGGAGGAAGAAACCTCCAGCCGACGCAAAGAGACGGGAAGTCACCTGACCGTGCCCGATCTTACGGCACTACAATAGAGAGGGCGCAGAGACAAGCAGTTCCGCGACGGCCCCAGAGACAAAGGTCCCTTGCGAAAGGAGGCACCCAAATGCTATAGATGCGCCAGCACCAAGCACATGGCGAATGATCGCGACTGCCCCGCCAGGAATAAGGAGTGCTCCAAGTGCGGATGCATTGGTCACGTGGCTCCGGCATGCACGTGGTGGGAGAAAACTGTTTCCCGTGTCGATGGTGACTGTGCTTCGAGCGATGATGACGATCTACAGGACAGACCCATGGTCGTCATGGTCAATGCCCCCCATGCCAGGAGGGAAAAGCACCCACGGCACCATCAAGGTTGACGGAATGGAAACGCGCGTCATGGCAAACTCGGGATCTGACCTCACTATCCTCCCCATCAACACATACAAGGAGATGATGGGACAAGCAAAAGTAGAGATCAGAACGACCAGGCAAAAACCGACGGTGTTCGGTGGTGCAACTGTCGACCTTTTAGGCTACATCAAAGCCCGGATCGATTTCAAAGGGAGGTCTACCACCACCAAAGTATATTTCTCACCCAAAGGCCCAGCCGTGCTGGGATGGGACGATCAACACAAACTCAGCATGAAACTAGATCCCAGCACTCCGGAACAGGTACTCGTGGTCTTCTCAGGAGCAGTGCAAAATTTCAAGGAGATGTTCCCGAACCTGTTTTCCGAGAACCCAGGGAAGGTGAGAAACTTTGTCCACAAGATTCGCCTGAAACCCAACGCGATCCCGGTGAAACACAAAGTCAGGGCAGTACCTGCCACAGCAAGACCCGCATTGGATACCCACCTTCGGAAGATGGTCGAAGAAGGAACCATCGAGACCGTGGAATCCTCAGAGTGGCTGAGTCCAGTAGTTTTGGTCAAAAAGAAATCCAGCAACGACCTCAGGGTCTGCATCGACCTAAGAAGCCTCAATCTAGAGGTAATCACGGATAGCTTTCCACTCCCCAGCATCAAGGAAATCGTCCTCATGATGAAAGAGGCGGCAATCTTCTCTAAGCTAGACATGCGTGATGCCTATCACCAGATCCCCCTGCACAAATCCTCTCGCCCCCTTACAACGTTCATCACTCCTTTCGGCACCTTCCAATATACCTGCATGCCATTTGGGTTGTCGTCGGCAGCATCCGCATTTCAGAGGATGATGAACTCCTTACTTAAAGGACTCACAAATGTTTCCTTTTTTCAAGATGAAATCCTCGTGTATGCCAAAGACAACGAGACCCATGACAAGGCACTCAGGACAGTCTTGAGCAGGCTTCAAGAGGAGGACATTCACCTACGCCATGAAAAATGCGTCTTCGGATTGAACAAGGTAGAATACCTTGGGTACTGCATCTCAAGTGACTGCGTCAGTCCCAAGAAGAACCTCATGCAGGCCATAACAGAAGCCCCGGCTCCGATGTCCAAAGAGGAGTTACGCTCATTCCTGGGCCTAGCGGAGTACTATGCCAAATTCGTCCCTAGATTCTCCGAGACCACGTCTCCCATGAGGGAGCTTCTGAAGAAGGGGGCAGCCTACTCTTGGGGCCCGGAACAGAACAAAGCTTTCTGTGAAATCAAAAAGAGAATTCTACACGCGCCGTGCCTGAAACCATACAACCCTGAATGGGACACCTGCATTACCACAGACGCCAGCGCGTATGGCCTGGGGGCCACCTTGACCCAGAAGAAGGGAGACACTGAGAATATTGTGGCGTTTTCATCCAAAGCGCTGTAATCATCGGAGAAGAATTACTCCACGGTTGAGAAAGAAATGTTGGCATGCGCATGAGCCATCGACTACTTCAGATCGTACGTATGGGGGACGAGATTCAAGCTGATCACCAACCACAAACCCCTCATTCACATGTTGAGCCCGGGCGGCACCAAGACTGCCACCCCGAGGCTGGCCAGGATCGCCGCAAAGCTTCAAGAATATACATACGAGAGAGCCCACATTGCGGGTTGGAAAAACGCACAAGCGGACTGCATGTCCAGACTCCTGAACCAAAGCGCCCCCGGTACCACATTCTTGGAAGATGAGTGTGTCGTAGCCTCCATCAGTGACTTAAGGAACGGCGAGTACATGGACCTGAGTGAGCGCCACTGGCAGGAGGAGTTCGAACAGGACGATGCCCTACGGCACGTTAGTACCTGGCTTCGCGAAGGATGGCCCAACGAGAGAGCGATCCCGAAGGCCTTCGTCCCTACTGGAAAGTGAACGAGGAAATCACCACCATGAACGGTCTCATCCTCAGAGGGGATCAAATCATCCCGCCCAGCGGAATCCGCAAGGTGATACTGTGCAGAGCACACTCAGGCCACCTGGGATGCAACATGACCAGACGCAGGATACGCGACACCTACTGGTGGCCAGGCATGGACCAGGACATAAGACAAATGGTCGAAAGGTGCCGTGAGTGCACTAACAGTGACAAGCGCCTAGCTGTGAGGCAAGCCCCCATGCTGCCCACCGAAGTCCCCAAAGGGGTGTGGCGAAAACTAGGTTTGGATTTCATTGGGCCCCTGGACAACATGCCCCCAGAACACAAATACGGGATAGTCATGGTCGACTACTTCTCCAAATGGGTGGAAGCTGACTTCACCTCAGACATCACCACAAGCAGTCATTGAAGCACTCACCGCCGTATTCCAGGGGGAAGGTCTACCAGAAGAACTCGTCACAGACAACGGAGTCCAGCTAGTCTCCCGAGAAATGGAGACATTTTTCAAGCTCAACAACATTCGACAGCGGAGAGCAAGCCTATACCACCCACAGACCAATGGCCTGGTTGAGCGGGCAAACCGCTTCATCAAAGGAGCGCTACAACTGGCTCATGCCTCGGGCCTAGACCCGTACAAGACAGTCAAGGAAGCTGTAGCAGCCCACCGCCTCACCCCCAACGCCGTCACAGGTGTTTCGCCATTCCATCTGCTGAGGGGGAGAAGGGCAGCATCCTCACTGGTACCACCCTGGCTCCATCAAGTGAGGGCTGACGAAGACGTGGACATGGATGACGTAGCTTTTCGCATGCAGCGCAACAAAGAAGCCATGAAGACCCAAGGGGACTTGCGTCGAGCCGCTCGACACACAGCAGTTAACAGAGGTCACCTGGTGAAAATACGCCTTCCCCACAAAGACACTTTGACTGGCTCCAAATACAGCAGTCCCATAGAAGTCATGGAGAGAGGGTCAACCCACATTTGCACCAGCGACGGAAGGAAATGGAATCTAGAGAGAGTGGCCATATACCGCAGGAAGGAAGACAGGGAACAACCACACTGGGATACCGGAGAAGATCAAGACCGCCAGGGGACATTCGAAAACCCTCGCCTCTCAGAAAGAGATGCCTTGGAGCCACACCATGGCAACGAGTTCTCAAGCCCCAACTCTCCAACTACACCCAGGGAGGCACAGCGAAGAACAAGACAAGGAGAACTCGAATCACCCACACCTCCTCAAGAGTACTCCAGCAATCCTGCCCCAGATACAGATCTAAGCAGACCTCAGAGAGCGGGAAGGAAGCCCAGCAAGTTTGCGGACTTTGTCATGGAGTGACCATCCATCCTTTTCCCAGCAAAAGTGGTGTGTGGGGACATCACGTGATCGCGGGAGCGTGTTCTCACGAGATCTCGGCATAACGTGATCTCGCGAGCCCACGCTCCACGGGAAAACGTGCCCGCCAGTGTTGATGCAGCGGCAGACCATGCAGGTCATGCCACAGCGCTGCTCCTGATAAGGAGACAATGACAGGAGGTTTTGAGCAGCCTCCAGTCACAGCTTCTAGGGCATAAGTCCACAGCCACAGGAGGCTACATGGGGGCCCTAGAAGCTTGCAGCGTTCCATCATTGTGCACACCCTTCCCACAGTGAGTTAACTGGGAAGCCATGAAGCTGAACTGAACCGAACTGTGAGTAAATGTTTGTCCCGAGTTAAGGCAGTTTAAGGTCCACCCGTTTGTCTTACAATAAAGACAGTTGGAACCCCTTACAGCATCCTGTCGTCCTTTAAGGCCACAACAGTCACTTAAACGCACTGTGATTGGCTACGTGCACATGTGTTTGTATACTGTTGTTTGAACCCGGCCCACTACAAACATCATCTAGAAGGGGCCGCCACCTGAATTCTGTTACTGCCTATGTAATCCTGCTTTAATTCTGGTGCGGGTGTATAATCTAAAGCGCTTCTAACCCGCCACAAAGAAATCATTGCCTTTTTGTTTTCTGTATCCTGTAAAATGGATGTGTTTTGAGACTGTAGTCTCAACTGCTAAACATGTTTCGGGGACTACGCAGTGGCAAATGTCTCCACGATCCCCGTGTCTGCCCTCAAATGGACATGTGCAACTCAACACAGTCCCAGGTACCAATTGACCCTGTTAAAATGAACCCACTTCAACAATCGCCGATGCACAGACAGTCTGGGGTTACTGGAATACTATCCCATAATCACCAGCCCAACTCACTGGAGACGCCCAATTGCTCAGGTGTCTCAGTTACTCGTAACTGCTCAGACCCATCCTTCCTCATTTGGTCGGTTCCATGTGATGTCCCCGCAAAGATATTGCCATGCAAAAAATTCACAGAAGAATTGCCGTTTTTTGCTGAGACATTATTACATGGAACATGCAGCGGAGCCCCCTGCAACCCTCAAAACCTTTTTTTTTTTCTCAAGTATATATATATTTCAGAAAAGTCCCTGTACGAAGGTACAAAGAAAGTGGATGTCACTCCAGGAAGAAGTTTGAGGCTAGTAGTCTTCACCAAGCACAGAAACAGGACGCCAGGGTATTACAGGCACAAAAATGGCTTTAATTAATATAATGTCCACGACAGAGATGGCAACACGAAAACAACGACGCGTTTCGCGGCAACAGACCGCTTATTCACGTTGAGGGTAAGAAACACAGAAGAAGGACTTATAAACTAACATTATCTCTATAGTTTCAATATAGATAGTCGCGTTTGCAAACACATAATCTATGGTTAAAAACCGCCATGTTTGAATAGTGTACTTTGCACAGTTCGTTACATTTAAAATACAAAAAATCCTTGTTATCGAGCATTGCAAAACAAACATTGTAGCATATGAAACATAACCATTTATAAACTGCATGCAGAGATTACTTTTAAATATTGTGCACAACACGGTTCGTTCTATTTAGAAACCGGAAAACAGAAAGCCTGCTTCTGCGACAAGCAAGTGAATGCACGTTATATTTTGTTGCCGCTTTGAAGGTGCATGCAGTGATCGCTGTCATAGATTAATTCCAAAATAAGCCTAGCTGCTAACCGGTAAGTTTCATTCTCGCACTGGTTATGAACAATAGTGTTCAATTTCAGTTGACAAAGGGGAACTAGGAAATAACCCTTTGTCCATATAATGTCACTTTCCTAGTCTTTCGCATGTGCTCCTTTATGCAAAGCTACGTGCTACACTCTATGGAGTGCACTGATGCTCTTACAGCATGTGGTGTGTGTCAGTAACCACAGTTAGTACTGACAGTGTAGTATAATGTTTGGGATTAAGTGCTTAGTGCACCTAACCATAATATACTGTGGTTGACGTGTTGGAATTACCTCCTAAAATGCCTATTATAGCTGACTGTGCAAATCTGCAATATTCAACATAATTGTTGATAAAGTGCTTGTGCCATTAGCAGCCAAGGAGTCCAACAAACTGTTGGTAAAGTGCAATGTGCATTAGCAGCATCATAATAATCCTAATACGGAAATAAATAAAGTGCTTAGTGCTTTACATGTACATGTCAATCATTACTCACTGCACAGAATATTATTACTACACATGTATAAAAGACATTGGCTTGCTACTGTGAAACCTTAATCACTTAAGAGAACTCCTAAGTCATGTTGTCACATCAGAATTATAATCACAAACATAAAAACATGGCTAAAAGGGTGATTTGTGTGCGACTGTTAGTTTTCCTGTGTTTCATCAATATTTCAACAATAAATATGTTGCTCACCCTATAAAGGAGAAAAAAGTGTTAGGTAAAAGATAAATAAAAGACAAAGAAAGGATGGATAGAAGAAGGTCTAAAATACATTAAATTCTCTTATTAGATATAAAAGGTTTTCTTAAATCAATAGACCTTCTGTCCTTGAATGCTAGTGGAAAACGTTTACCCGTGACAACTTCATGTAAACACCAATTAAGAAGAAAGCATTTACACATATTTGAAAAGTGGGGGAGGGGAGAGGGAAAGGGGAAATCTAGGCATACAATTGTAGTAATAAGAAAAGTCTCTTAAAAATATATGCTTATAGAAAAACAGGACCTCACAACAAGTTGTGGGAATCTGAGGTCTTCTTTAAAGTCAATGCAGTAGATGCTGTTGTATCAACTGAGACAATTTAAGTGCCTAGAAAGGTGTACAATTCTTCATCTAGGTTATGGCCTTTGAGTTTCTTGGTCTCGAGGTCTAAAATATATTTGGTTTCTGATTGTCTGAGAAAGAGTTCCCGATTACCACCTCTTGCTGTTTTTGGAATAGTATGAATGCCAAAATATCCAAAGCCTTCTAGTTTGCCTCCGTGCTTCTCCTGGAAATGTAAGGCCATGGGACATCCGGGATCGACATTTTTGATAGCTCTTATGTGTTGCAATAGCCTGAGTTTCAGTTTGCCGATCATACTCCCCACATACCATTTGTCACATGGGCATGTGAGCACGTATACAACATATTCTGTTTCACATGTGATCCTAGATTTTATAGTCACATTTCTTTGTAATACAGGGTGTAGATAGTTTTTAGTGTTTCTTGCAAACTTGCATGCACGCTTTACATTTTGCGCATTTCTGGAAGCCTTCTGGATTAGCATTTAGCCAGCTCGGGGCAGTTTGTGAAATTTTCGGACTCATGTAACTGGAAACCAGGTCATCCTTCAGTGAGGTTGAGCGTCTATATGTGATATTAACATTAGGACCCAAAATGCTCCCCAAATGTTCATCTTGCTTAAGTACATGCCAATGTTTATGTATTATATGGCGAATGTGCGTAGAAGCTTTACTGAATGTCAAAATGAGTCGTGTATCTGTTTCTTCCAATACGCTCTCAGTTTGAATTTTGGGCATCAGTAAAATGGAGCGATCCTTCTTCCGTGCTTTAATATATGCTCTTTCCAGTACTTTCTTAGGATAGCCTCTTTGTTGAAACATCAAGGCCATAGCTCTGCATTCCTTATCATAAGTATCTAGTTGCGAACAGTTCCATCTAATGCGGATAAATTCACCATAGGGAATGCTCCACTTAAGAGCTGTGGCTGACTGCTTTTGGCATGCAGGGGGATGTTGGAGCTTGTTGGTTTGCGGTAACGTTCAGTTACTAATCCATCCTGTGACACAGTTACAAGAATATCTAAGTAAACGATGTCAGTCTTGCTGTGGCAGTCGGTGAACTGCAAATTATATTCATTTACATTAAGCGACTTAACAAACTCCAACCCTTCATCTGTTGTTCCATCCCAAATTACAAATAAGTCATCTATATAGCGCAACCAAAGGACCACTTTGTCCGTTTGGTGGCTATTGGGAGGGTCCCATACTGCAAACTTCTCCCACCACCCCATCATTAAATTTGCATATGAGGGGGCGAATGTTGTACCCATGGCTGTTCCTTGGAACTGAGTGTAAAGGTTTTTATTGAATAAAAAACTATTGTTGGTTAAGCAAAGGTTGATCATCTCTAAAATCATCTGTCCATGTTCCAAATAGTTCAATGATCTCGTTTTTAGAAAATACTCGCACGACTTCAGGCCGTCTGTATTTTTTATTGATGTGTATAGGGATACCACATCTAATGTTGCTAGTAGATAGGTTTTTTCCCAGGGTATGCCGTCTATTTTATTAAGGAAATCCTTGGTATCTCGTAAATATGACGGTAAGCTGGTAACAAACTTGATTAGTGTTTCATCTACTAGTTTTGACACATTTTCAAGGAGTGCCCCACATAATGTCACTATGGGTCTCCCGGGTGGTCTAGTTTTATTTTTATGGACCTTAGGCAGGAAGTAAATAGTGGGCATCACTGGAAACGTAGGATGCAAATATTTACACATATATTCTATCAATAAGCCTTTCTCTTTCCATCTCATCAATAATTCAAACAGTTTATTGTTCATGTCTGGCGTGGGGTCTTTGTCCAGTAACTGAAGGCAAGCGTCCCCAGATAGCAAGACCCTCCCCGCAATGAGAGGCAAGAATGGACTCTCCCACGAATGGGAATAAGGCTAGGACCAAGTGTGGGTGAGCTTAAGGGAAGCTTTATCTAAGTCAAAATAGGGCATGCAAGGAACTCTGCAAACTCTGAGAGCGCTCTGTCTGACAATCGCAAATACAGGCGTTTATATTTACAAAAAGTGTCATAGGCACCTACACACTATAGGGGACACATAGACATGGGGATTGGGTGGCGTCGACTATATATATGTGCAGCTGTGATGCGTCGCTCCGTGGTTGGTGGACACCGCCGGTTGCCAACGTGGGGTGGGCAGGTCAGCTGGGCTCATCCGGGAAGCGCTGTCCGGTCAGGCGTGGTCAGTGTCATTGATGGACGTCTTCCTTGGCTTTCTGCCCTAAGGGCCAGGTACACCCCATTCATTCAATGCTGCAATGTCAGTTGCCCTGTAAATCCTACAATAGGTTATTCTGCAGGTTAATATAACGGGGGAGGAATGCGCATTAGGTGGGGTGCTTTGGCGATACATCAATACAGGGTTGCTGTTATCCTGTTGACTAGGTATTATAGGCCATTGGGTCGGGTCTCCGGGCACGGGGTAAGCTGTCCGAGCTTTGGGTCTCGTTAGAAGTCATGACGGATGCTTTTACACAATGTTAGTGCAATATTAGATGTCTTCTTTTACAAGCGTCATTAACCTGGGGTGAACTGGTAGGTCGTTGGACCTATGAGGGGGCACGTCTGGCCTCTGGTTATGGCCAGATTTTGCTGCTGGGCTGTAAATATTTCAGGTGGCTGTTTGTGGCCATGTGAGCTGCGGGGGAATCATGAATGCCTGAAGCGGCTCCAGCCGAATTGAGGGAGGTGAGGCAGTGTAGCTCGGGCCTTTGCTTTCTCTGGCAGGCTTCAATGGGAAAGGAGGGGAGGTGGCCTTGGATATGCCCGCGATGATAGCCTTCTCGCAAGCTGCAAATCGTATTCGATTGCATTGAGGATGAAGAGATTCGTATAATGTAATAATGTATAATGTAAAAATGGCTAAGGGGTTACACATCTATAGTATTTACATCAGTACTTATTAATTTCAGAATTTGTTAACTATATCTACAGCTCAATTAGTCACTATTGGGTAAGTATTTGCAATATTAGCAGTTTTAGAATCACATTGTAAACACGATACGTGAGGTAGCATTAGGGTTGGTGGAGCACGCAGGAGCAACAGACCAATACGGTTGACAGCAGTAATACACGTTAAACCTGTACATTTGCACTTGATGGCATTCTACGTATCTCATTTAAGCAATTTACATGAGCTCACAATAATGTCGCGCTTGTGTTCCTTTGCATTCTAGCAGCATCAGGGTAGTCATGGCATAAGGACTTGGTATCACTCACTTTACATTACCCCTAGAGAAGCACATAGTAGGAGGCCAGGGGCCCCGAGTGTGTGCGCATACTGAGGGGGTCTGGGTGTCGTGACCATGTGGTCACACAATGACACATTCTTTGTTCGTACAGTGTTTGTAGATTTTTGACACGGAGGTCGTGCAGAAGGGATATCGTTGTAATGCAACATATATATATGTATATATGTGTGAGCAGTTTCTTGGTGTGGGATTAAGGCTTTTGTTTTATCGAGGACGGTTTACAGTTATTTTCCAAGCCAGCCCCGCTGCCCGGGTCACGCTGAGGATAATGATGCACTGCGGAAGGTCAAAGATACAGTGTTTGCTCTAACACTAGCTCATGTCCGACTGGTCGTGGGAACGGGCTTTCAGTGGATCTGCCAGGGAGCAGAGGCAACAGGGTAGACAAAGACTCTCTGGAGGTGGGGGCTGTGCTGCAGTGCACATAGAGTCATGTCTTAAAATGGCGTCCTGGTTTTCAAAATGGTTCCCAGGGTCTAGCCTAATACAGGACGTTTGGTCCATGTGTCGGCCAGTGGTCCACCCACCACTTGGGCCCTGGTGGCAGGGGGTCCCCTGACGAGTCATAGACATCACAAGGAGGGGACTGCAGGGGAGGGGGTCTCTTTGACCTGTCCTCCCATACATAACCTGTAGTATTTGGGATCTTTCAATTGTCAATTTGCTTCGATTCATTATGACTATGTTAGTGCCTTTATCAGCAGGTTTAATAATATAGTCTTCCAATGCACGGATTCTGGACAGGATCTCCTCCTCTTGGTGAGTGAGATTTTTTTTAAAGTGAGTCTTTGTTTTTCTGAAGAGCACAGAAACCGGTAGGAGGAGAACACCAGTGGCTGAGAAGGTTTACTGTGCAGGGAACTGGAGTGCGCCCCTCTCCTCTTTTTCACTATATATATATATGTCGACCGGTATAATGTAGCCACAAACCTATCGCAGCGACTTTATGACCAAGCACAAGGCAGTCGATGGTTTCAACAACATAAACCCACAATCATTTCATAGTGTAATTAAAAGCTTAAAACTTTCTACGCCGCAATACTTTTCCGAACAATCTGACAACCAAATATTGGATTTATCCATTTTGGCCCATGCCTTAAAGGCTGAGTGGGGTAAGCGAATCAGAGTGTCGCTTGGGTTTATAAACCTGCTTTACTTTCACCCTCTGAAGTTGGAGGTGTGCTTGCACAATCTTCCCCATAGTTATATTTACGATCAGCCTTGGTTCAAAGATAAGGTGTATTCCAGTGGTAATCTCTTCCCACTGCTAGTTCACCTACCTCTTTCACAAGCAAACCAACGTCCAGTAATCACATAAGGTCACGTAAATATTTAGATGACATTCACAATGAGACACCTATAGATATGCAACAACTGAGTGCTGAAGAGAATTTGCATACTCTTCACAACACCAGTACGCAATAACATGATCTTAATAAACCGGACAACTTCACTTTTCTGGTTCTAACACGCATTCTTAACCTTCTCGACAAGGGACATGACTTAACACACCATGAAATACGGGATATAAAGCTTTCCATATCAGAAATAATTGGCAAATTAAACAAATTGGAGGGGTTTATGTATGCACACGAAAATGTTCATGTGCAGGAGACGCCAACGTCGGATGCACCCACAGTGCCAGCTAAGTCGACTCAACAACCAAGTCTCATCATCAGTGACAAACTCTCAAAAGCCACACAAACGCTGAATAACCCTTTGCCACAAGCAGCTTAAAACAAATCATATGCAGAAGTCGTTGGAGATTCCATCGCATGCAAAGAATCCAACGTGCAGGCATTTAATACTACCTTACTCTATGCAGTTACCTCCAACACAGTTAAAATAGCAGACATCCTGTGTTATTTAACAAACCGACAAGGCTCGACACATCAGGATGAGAAGGAGTGTATTCCATCCATTCTCGAAACTGGGACTATCATGGCATCGCCTTCTGACGACCCAAATAGTCCAACTCCACTCACCGACATCATTGTCAAAAATGAAAAAGAAGGTGCTATGTCAAAAATGAAGAGGAAGGTGCTTATGTCCTTGAAACTACTGTATTCTTTTCCACCAATGAACTACATGATTCTTCCACCCTACTTTTTTCGCACAGAATCAAGCGTGCTGAAGTGAGAGCTCAGAAACGAAAAATAAATAGAAAGAAAAAGCCAGAACTGCTGGAAAAAAACAAGCATCAATCAATGAATAAAATTAATGGACATAACTCGAACATAAAAAAATATGTAATCTTTCCAACGTTGATGAGCTCCTTGACCTCAACTAAGTCACTTCTCAATGTTGAAAGTAATTTCAAATAACTTCTAAGAGAAAGTAGCTCCAGTAGGTGTTGCTGAACACCCACAGACACACCCATGCAAGATTCCAAGCTTATCCAGTGATAATTTAACTGGTTTCTCACGAGCATTAAAATCTACTTATTCTATTGCAGTTCTCCACCATCTCTTTTTTTTTTTTAACAATTTGTTTTATTGACAACATACATAAAGGGCTGAACGAAACGGACCGTTCCATCAGTAAACCACCGAAGAATAAAAGAAACAGGTTGTCAGTTTTTCCAATATTAATTCTCTTCCCACCACCCTCCTCCCTCCCACCCTAACCCAATGTCAACATACCAAGTTTTGAGAGTTCACGAACAATAATAGCTCTGGGGAGAACGATTGTTTGCCAAGTACCAATTAGACAAATCACTTGACACAGTGGGTTCAGCTTGTGAATTGACCGGAGGGAAACAATCATTCTCAAGGAAGAATGGAGATAGGCATCTTGTGGAGGCAACCTAAGATACAGTCTACAGGCGCATAGAAATACAATCCTCGTGGAGAAGAACTGCAGTCCATTCTTGCACAAAGTCCGTCATGGTGTCGCTCGTTATTGCGGTAAGCTTTTCATATATGAAAATCGACCTGAGTTTGCAGAGCCATTCCTCTTTGGACGGGGCCAATGCACTTTTCCACTTTTGGGCGAGCGCTAGCCTCCCCCCTCTCAACATGGACCCAATGACCTTAGGGAACGCATTCAGTTCTGTCTCCGGTACAGGGGTGCCCAGGAGGATTTCCAATGGCAGTTAGGTCGGGGAGAACCCCTCAATTTCCTTAATCCAGCTAAGTAGTTCCGACCAATAAACCTGAATGACTGGGCATTCCCACCACATATGAAACCATGTGCCCCGTTGTTGACACCCTCTGGGGCAAAAGGGGACACGTCCCTAAACATTTTGGACAGGGTGGCCGGGGGGCGGTGCCATGAATGGAGAATTTTGAAGTTCTGTTCCATAGCAGCCGTATACGGAGAACCCATGAAAATGCATTTAAAAATAGCCCTCCACGTATGATCATCCAGAGGCATGCCCAGCCTAGTTTCCCAGATCTTTTTGAAAAGTTGTCTACCCTCCAATTCCGCTGTTATCAAGACGCAATAGAATAAAGATAATGAGCCCCTCCGAGTTGTGCTTTTGGCCAGGATAGTCTCGAAAGGGGTGAGGGGGCGTTTGAGACGATCGGCCCAGCGAGGGTGGGTCAAGATCCCCTTCAAGCGTAGGTATTCGAAGACTGAGGGAGGGTTGTCCGCCAATGCTTCGGTCATTTTGTCATATTCTATAAAACCCTCCTCACGATACAATTGAGAGATTCTCTCCAGGCCCATGTCAGACCAAGATTGGGTGTCTCGGAATCCCTTGGAGCCCAGATCAATAGGGGGGCCCCAGAGCGAAGTCAGGGGGGATGGCCAAGAGGATAGTTGTTTGTTAGCAGCGTTGGGCTTCCAAACCGCCCAGATGGCCGCCAAAGTGGGATGAGTTCTGAGATGTGGGGGGAGAACCCTAGGGGGGGGCCCACAAAAGGTCTCCAACTGTTCTCGGGTGGGCATGAATGTCCTCAATATATGTCCAATATGTTCCCATGTCATCCCTCATATGTTCCAACATTACTCGGAGCTGGGCTGATTTATAGTAAAGCCTGAAGTCCGGGAGACCGAATCCACCATCTGACTTTGGAAGGGTCAAGGTAGAAGTCTTGACTCTCGTCCTTTTGCCATTCCAGATAAATTGGAGGACCCGGGATTGGAGTACCTCAAAAAAGGCCTCTGGTATCACCACAGGGAGCGCCGCGAAGAGATAAAGGAGGTGGGGCAAGATATTCATCTTCACCGTAACCTTGCGCCCCAGCCAAGAGAGTGTAAGGGGAGCCCATCGTTTAAGGTCGCTACTAACCTGAGCCAAGATCCCCGGGAAATTGCATTGGTATAGTTGGGAGAGGTCTCTGGGGATGATGGTGCCCAGGTATCTGGTGGATTCCCGCTCTATTCTTACCCCCAGTATTTCGGTGCTGCCCTCGATCTCATGTTCCCCTGGACCCATGGGCATTACGCTAGACTTGGACGTGTTTACCTTCAGCCCCGAGAAGGAGCCGAAGTAGTGTATGAGATCAAATAATCGTGGTAGGGAGACCCGGAGGTTGGTTAGGTAGCCCAGGATATCATCTGCGAACAAGGATAGTTTAAAGTCGCAGTCGCCACACCTTATCCCCGTGATCTCTTGGTCTGTCCTGACTGCTATAGCCAGGGGTTCCATCGCCAAAGCATATAAAAGGGGAGAGAGGGGACATCCCTGTCGGGTGCCCCTGGAAAGGGAGAACGGCTCAGAGGTGCCTCCGTTGACCAATACTCTTGCTGAGGGGCTGTTGTAAAGTGCTGCGATCCACCCACAGAAGTTGTCTACCAACCCCATCTTGCGGAGAACTCTGCCCATGTAAGGCCACTCGACACGGTCGAAGGCCTTTTCTGATTCTAACGAAAGAAGGTAGCCTTCCACCTCCTGTTTTGAAGCTTCATGCATGAGATCGAGGGTTTTCCTAATCTTGTCTGATCCCTGGCGCCCCGTAACTAAACCCACCTGATCGCCATGTACTAGGGAAGGAAGGTGTTTCGCTAATCTATTAGCTAGGAGTTTAGCCAGGATTTTAACATCAGTGTTGAGAAGGGAAATGGGGCGATATGATTGGTAATGGGCGGGGTCTTTTCCCTCCTTAGGGAGCACTACAATCAAAGCCGACATCATCGTGGGTGGGAGGGAGCCCTGATTCAATGCGGCGTTGAACATCTTGGCCATGAATGGGGCAAGCGTGGACCGATATGTTTTATAAAACTTGACTGTGTAGCCATCGTCCCCTGGGGCTGTTCCGCTTTTTAGCGAGGATATGGTATCTATTATTTCTTGTGGGGTTATGGGTAGCTCCAGTAACTCAGCTTTGTCGGGGTAGAGGCCCGGTATCAGGAGGGAGTCGAGAAAGCTGTCAACCTAGTTTACATCACCCACGCATTCCGAGCTGTACAGCCTTTCATAATATTGCCTAAATTGTTCCGCAATTTTACTATCCCGCACAGTCGAGTCCCCCTCCGGGGTGTGGATGGAGTTAACCCTTCTGCTGTTTCTGAACTCACGAAGCCTCCAAGCAAGTATCCTATCCGCCTTTTCCCCCTTTTCCATATATTTCTGTTTTAAGAAAGAGAGTTTCTGCTCCGTCTGTCCCACAAGGAGGTCTGCTAATTTGGTTCGTAACCTCTGCAATTCCTCCCATTTCCCAGGGAACATCTGTGTTTTTAATTTCCCCCTGGTTGTATTGCCTCTATCTTTTCCCTTAGTGAATTCTCCTCCCGGGCTCTTTCCCTCTTTTTCCCCGACCCTATCCCAAATAGGGTGCCTCTAATAGTAGCCTTAAATGCCTCCCATACTCCCATGACCCCAACCTCACCGTTATCATTGAGGGAAAAATAGTCTTCAATGGCCACCAGAAGGGATTGGCGGACCTCTTTGTCCTGCAGAAGAAGGTCATTAGACCTCCACCGGGAACCTACTGCCGGGGCAGGGGGGAGACCCAGTCTAATTTTCACCATGTCATGGTCAGTCCAGGGGACAATATCCACTCCCGAGTCAGTGACCTCCCTCAGAAGCGAAGTCTCAACCAAAATGTAGTCAATACGAGAGAAAGCTGCGTGAGGTCTTGAGTAAAAGGTATAGTCGGGATTTCCGACCCTGCTTGCAGGTGCATGTGTCACTCAGGCCCAGTTCCCTGTTCACTTCGGGAAAGGCCACAGCAAGTCTCTCGTGAAGGCGCATGTTTGGGCAGGGTCTAGCAGATTTCCTATCCCTCTCGGGGCATAGAACCATATTAAAATCTCCCCCAACCAATAGGGTACCCTCCGAGAATGATATTATTATTTCTTTCATTCCAACCCAGAAGGCATCTTGTGCTTCATTCGGGGCATAAATGCACACCAGTGTAAACAGCCGACCCCTCACCTGCCCCTTAACCATGAGATATCGTCCATCTGGATCTGATTTCAAAGCTTTCAGCACAAAATGGGCCCCGGGGGATACCACCAAGGCTACTCCTTGCTTTTTTGCCTGAGAAGATGCTGTGAATACCTGATCAATAGTTTTGGCCCTGAGCTTTGGTTCCTTGCCCCGAACCCAGTGAGTTTCCTGTACAAATAAGAAATGAAGCCGGAGCCTTGCAAATTCCCGCACCAACAATGACCTCTTTGTAGGCGAGTTGAGCCCCCGCACATTTAGCGATCCCACTGTCAAGTATTGGAGCAGATCATCCATTAATACACTGATAAAAGCTCGTAGCTCCCCTCGACAAACAACAACAGTTCCTACTCCCACAGTGCATGCCTACCCCCTTAGAGGCTCGTGAAAGCCCAGGGGGTGTGTAGTAGACCCCAAAACTTGGCATTCCATAACTGTAACCCCAACATCCCAACCCCCTTACTTTCCCCCCTCAACCCTCCTCCCCCCTGATCGCCTGGCAGGTCGTTGGTGTCATTCTATCGCCAACCAGGCCACCATTGTCTCCCCCTCCGGGCTCAATAACTCTTGATTAACAACAACTCGAGCCCCCCCCACCCCCAAGGTCGTCCTTGGGTATAAACAATTGTTTCCCCCATCCACTCACGAAGTCGATTGCAGGCTTTTTCATTAAACACCACGGTTCGTTTCATGTGTCCGGGAGCCCCGGGGATGCCGGGGCCAGTCTCCTGAATTTCTTTGGCCTCGAACCCTGCGTCTTTCCCTTAGGGCCCTGGTCCCTTTTGGGCCTGTCGGAGCTCGCTCACCCTCCTGGTCACCCAGCTCCATATTCTGAACGGCCAATAGTTTGCCTGACACTCTCTGGATGTCGTCCTCCGTCACCAGGGCATACTTATAGCCTTCAAGCTCGAAAGAGAGTGAGAAGGGGTATCCCCACCTGTACCGGACCCCCTTGGACTGGAGCATTTTTGTCAGCGGAGAGCATAATCGGCGCCTTGCCAAAGTAAAAGCTGACAGATCCTGATAGATTGAAATGTGGGCCCCTTCCCACTCCACTGGGCCTGTCTTGCGAGCCAGATCGAGAATCTTGCTTTTCTCGGCAAAATAGTGAAAGCGAACAAGAATGGACCTGGGGCCTCTGGAGGATGCGCCCGCTCTGTGGGCCCTGTCGATGGTGAGAGCATTCGTGTTGGCCCCTCCGAACAGCAGACCGACCACCGCGCTAACCGCTTTATTGATGTCCGCTTGCGTTTCACCTTCGTGCTCCGGGAAACCTAGAAAGCGCAAGTTACACCGACGTTCCCTGTTTTCTAAGTCATCCAACTTCAAGGAGCATTTCTCTTCCCTCCTTTCAAGCTCCGCAAGGCGCATATCGAATTGGGTGTCGAAGATATCGTTGGAAGCAGTGTTATTCTCGAGCGCAAGAACTCTATCGTCTATTTTGTCAACTGTCTTGTCCGGGGTGCCCAGTCGCAGTGCTATATCTGCCCTGAAGCCTCTGATTTCCTCCAGGAGGTGCCCCCATGCCCCTGGTGACAGTGCTGGTGTCCGCTGCTTCCTGGTGTGCATGTGTCGCCATTTCAGGACGTATTTGGGGGCCCAGGGACGGACGGCGAAATCTCTGTAGTGCCTCCTTCCAGCTAATAGGCCCCCCCCCCAGACATCTCTGACTCGAGGTGTCTGCCTCCAAAAAGCATGTGTTCAGGGGGCCTCACCGCCGGCCTCCCCTCATAGGTGCAGAGTGCACCGCCACTGGTATACCACCTCGTACCCGCACTTCTGCGTCTTTCCTTGTCCTGCAAATGGGCTCTCCACCCCAGCCAGACGGGAGATGCAAGGAGACTCCCCCAATACCCCTCCAGGTTCAATGGGAGGGGTAGTGGACCACCCCCTGTGTTGCTCCGTTTCCTTCCACGATCTTGGGGGTTCTCAGGGTGCCGTTCTTGGTCTCCTCACCTCGTGAGCCCGCTGGTGCCACCCCGTGGGGATGATGCCGCACCCAATCTGAGCGGGCCGGGGGAAGGGCACCGCCGGCCGTCCCTGCGCCTCGGGGCCAGGTCCAAGTTCTCAGTTTTCGTGCCGCTCACGGCACAGTAAGCCCTCGGCGGGCCTCTCTTATTCTGCCCGATCCCGCTCTCCACGGGCCTCGCGGCGGCTCTCCAGGCACAGGGGGACCCAGCGGCGCCGCTCCGGGCCCTCCCCGGACATTGCAGGGGGCTTGCGTCTGCCCAGGGGGCGCGGGTCCAGCTACAACCAGGGTGCGCCCTGCCACCACTACCTCCCTCCGGGGAGAAGGCGCCAGCCAGCGTCGCTCGGCCTAGTCACAGGCCGCTCTCTAACCCGGGCTCCGCGTAGTTTCTTGTGGAGCCGCGGCGCCGAAGGGGGGAGGGGCCACACTCCCTCCAAACTTCAACGGGTCTGCGGCTTCGCAGCGGCTTCGCAGCGGCTCCACCGCGGAAGTCCAAATTTTGGGGTGATGTGCCCACCAACGTTGGCAAAGTGGGGGTATGGTTTGCTCCTCACTCCGGGGGTTTTGGGGGGGGGGCCTCAAGACCCTCAAACGGTGCCCTTCGGAGGAGACGAGCTGAGACGCTTCAGCACATCTCTGCGCCCCCTGGTGGATCCACCTCTCCACCATCTCTTAACGAATAATGACAAAGTAAAACAAGTCCAACTATCTAAATGTTTTCCCACCTTATGCAATAAGCAAATAAGGGGCTCTTATTCCATCATCAGTGAGGGACCGGCCACACAAGCAAAGGCGGATTCCATCGTCTTAGACCAGTCATCTGATCAGGGATGTGCCAGTGTAGGCCTCCCCACACCCTTGAAGACGGCACCAACCGTCTGACCAGGATATTGTAAAATCACTGATTAAAACCAGTGCCCAAACTACCTTGCGTGTTGACATTCGAGCTCCAACCAAGGACTTGAACTCGCTTCATTCATCATCCGTTGATAAGCACCCAGATGCTAACGCTTCCAAAGAGACTGGGGCTGCGGTGGACGATCTTTCACCATCCCAACCCTGTAATATTTCTTCGAATGAGTCCTCTCTTATCGAATTCACAACCGACATTCCTAAAATAATAGGATGGACGAGTGATTGTGCTGTTAATAGTATACGTAGATTAAATCGGACATTTATTTTAAATACCTTTTAAACAAAGTTCGCAATTGAGAACTCTTAACTCTGAGGACATAGACTGGATCACTTTGTCCACCCACAACAATAATCGTATGATTTTGTGGTTTTCAATCCCACATAATTACGAAACTGATGTGCGAACACAAATCTGACTTTGTACATGTGGGACTCTTGCCTCAACTATTTAGGACTGTGGAAGCTGCCAAAGAATTCATAGAAACTCGGGAAACCTCGGCAGATGACAACAATGGTGCTCTCCCGTGTGAACAAACGCTCCTCCAACCTAACGCAGAATTACTAGCGCAACTTTCATCCATAGCAAGCACAGTTAAAGACTGGTCGACCATCATCTCGGCAATGAGCAAGTCAAAAGCACGAGCGTAGCCGAGTTGGTTTTAAAATTCTACCCTGGAACTGCTGCAGATTTTCAAACGTATTCATTTGGCTGAACTCTGTCTCTTGGCAAAAAACCCACTATCATCCTTATACAAGAGACAATGAAATTACAGCCTTTCTGTATAAACGTCTATACCACCTACACCAAGCCAGCCACAAGTGGCATAGCAGGCAGACCAGCGGGTGCCTTAGCAGTCCTTGTGGACAATAACATGAAGGTGGATTCTGCCCTGTTTGCCAGCTCAAATGAATTCCTAGTGTTTGAATGTTCTCCTCTTGGCTAGTCTAACTCAGTCTTCTTAATAATTTGCGTTTACTGGAATCCAGCGAGGACCACTATGGATTCCTTTTTCACGCAATTAGACGAATTATTAGAAGATGCTTTTGTGCAAAACCCCAACTATTATGTCATCCTGGGTGGTGACTTTAACTCTGTCTGTTTAAATTGTTTAGATTCTTCCACCTCCTCATATGCATCTGAAATCTGGTCTGTTTCTCAAAAGCGGGGCCAGTGATGGGTGGACCTTTTGGCAGACTGGGATTTGCACCTTGTTGAAATGGAGGACAACTACCACACTTGTACCCAGCAACGGGGATAATTGAGCTCTTACATCGATTACTTCTTTTTTCTCCTCTAAGCTGCTTGGCTTTGTTGATCCTGTTACTATAGACAATCTCAAACGAGGTGGCCACATGGCTATTACATTAAAGTTGAACATATCCCATTGACCCTACCAAGAAAATCAAGATTTAGCACTAATCGACATCGAAAGGCAGTCTATTTCTGTACAGTGGAATCCAAATCTTAGTAGAGAACTCGCCTACCAGGTCAGTAAGGACATTTGTCGTGTTTCCGAACTGAAATATTTTGGCATGGACTCGCAACAAATGGAGAAATGGAACATGTCTGTTATTAAATTTCATCTGAACACAATAGTATATCTAGCATCCAACAAACAGCAAATCCACAATCCCTCCTTCAACGCAGAAGTGGCCCTTCTCAAACGCGACAAAAACACAAAACTTGGGGAACTCAAAAAGATGACCTTGCCAGGTCTAGCGTATAAAGGTCTCAAAAACCACATATGCCAAAGTTATAAAAACAAACTTAGTGTTTGAACATCATCTACACATATCAGACGATCAGAAGATGATTGCTAATCTGTGTAAAGGTAAGATCAAGAACGTATGTGTAGCATTGAGAGGTGTAACGCTTAGAGCACCTGGCAATCTAAATTCATCGATATTAGCTGACTGATGGAGTGCTTTCATATAACATAAATTACAGTTACCACAGAAATACATCAAATATCAGTTCGACATGTCTAAGTTAACATCTTTAGAGCAATGCTCGTTTTCCATTGGAGACGTTCAATGGGCAAATGGCAAAATTAAATTCTCTAAAGCGGCGGGTCCGACAGTATACCCTCTTGTATACTAAAAGCAGATCCATAATTTTGGGCCACCATTCTACAATGTAAGTTTGATTACATCCTTCGCTCTAATCAAATACCAGTTTCATGGCTCACAGCTATCATAATTCCCATTAACAAGAAGGGTGACCCAAACGATCCCTCTAACTTTCATCCAATTGCCTTAATGGACGCCTCTTACAAGGTTTTCGCCAAACTTATCAAACATCTTGAAGATTACATTTGTTCACATGATGGCTTGTCTAGATTCCAGGTAGGCTTTCGTAAATTCATGGGAACTTCCCTCAATGCCACAATTTTTGCCCACATATTGACAAAGTCTAAGAATACGGAATCTGGACCCATCTACATAGCCGCGTTGGACATGACGGCGGCTTTTGACTGTGATCAGAAACATTCTGTGGGGAAAAAATGATTAACCTTGGAATCCCCGTCTCTTTAGTTCACCTAATAGTGATGTTACATCAGGACACTAGTTTCCAAATACGCACCAACCAAGAAGGAGCCCTCACCCCACCAATCCCAACGTTCACAGGGGTCAAGCAGGGAAGCAATCGTGCATCAACGTTGTTCAACTTGTACCTATGTGATCTGGATCATATCTGGAATGGGGACAGAATGTTTGCAATAAGGCTCTGCAACCTCCATCTGCACTGGATGGGGTTTGCCGATGACCTCTTTTTTTTTTATAAGAACCCAAAACAAGCTCAGCCTATTTTCTGAATATGCTTCCATATGCAAACACAATTTACAGGCCAATCTCTCAAAGTGTAGTTATCATTTTCACAAACAGAAAGAGAGTCCGAACCTTCAAATGGTCAATGATAGGTACAGAAATTGAATGTACATACTCATTACGCTATCTTGACTATACCATATCTGACACTAATTCCCTTAGCATGTGGACCGTCAACATAAACTTGAAGATGAGACCGCTGTTATCTCAAATGAAGATTGTATTTAGGAAGTATAATAAATATTCTTTGATCCCTGTCATTGACTTTTATACTTTAAAAGTGGAACCCATTCTGCTGTATGGGCTAGATATTTGCCTATTGGATTTGGACCGTATTCTTGACAGGATTCCAGGGCTGATGTGGAAGCAGACTTTGGGTTTAGCTCCAGCACTGCCGAATTCCATTTTACGCCACAAACTAGGGTTGAGCTCCCTATCTGCCAATTCCAATGGCGCAAATTAACCAACTATGTACAAACGGTATATCCACCACTTAATTCGCTGTTTTAGGCCCTCAGCAAGATGCTCAAGTAGTCTTACCTACCATCTTTGGTCAAATTTGAAGGGAATCTGACACATTGTCACCCGAATCAATGTTAGCACTGAAGATCTTGGGCTCGGCTTGCCTTTTGTCAAAAAGAAGCATTACAAATGTCATTGGTTACCTACTATTGAGACAAATAATGCCTATAAATCATACAAAGAATATGCATGTTTTCCCAAAAAAGAAAACAGAGTGGCATACATAGTGTGCATTCCGTGCGTCAAAGCATGTGCTTTAATTTTGCATTTTAAACTCCATAAATTTCTGATATGCACATATCACTGACAGGACTACGATGGAACAACACACAATGGTTCCTGCCGATTCTGCTCTGGGACTAGCGGGTTGGAAACATTGAAACATCTAGTTCTCTATTGCACCCACTTTGAAAATGCAAGATCTATATTACTCTGTAAATTCAAGACTGGTTTAACTATCTTCGCCAGGGCCCGATGCATGTGGGGGGAAAACATCAGTCTCATATTAGCATTAACTAAACTATTGTATAGGATTAATGAATCACTATATACTCCCAGCAATATACCACATAAAAATTGCTCTCATTGTGATTGTATTGTCTTATACTTAGTCACCAAGATACTGGTGTAACTCATGTACCAATCTTCATTTATGGACTTTAGTTGCCTTTTGGACCATCGGAACACATTTTACTTGCATTTTTGTATATGTCATCTGTTGCAGCTATGAAGTCCTAACGACTGTTGTTTTCTTAAAGAAACTTTATATCATGCTTTGCACATCTGCTAGCTTTGCACACAAATCAGTCCCATTGCTCATTTTCTAGGGACCGACTGAGTAAATTGTACTTCTTAACTCTATTCATGCCCCAAACTTCAAATTTGTAAAAAACATCGAATTTTACGTGTTGAAAATATGTTTGTAAAGGTTTTATGCACATAACCAAGTATAAATAAAAAAGAAAAAAAGGGTATCAATACTTATGACTTGACACCATTGATCTATATTATCCTCACTATCCCACGCTGATATGGAAAGATCGTAGGTACAGCTGCTGCAAGTACTCTGTCAGTCTAGAGTGGCCCTTCTTTGTAAATTCTCACGTTTGAAATGTTGACTACATACACGTAATCAATTTCCTCATACATCTCCCAAGACATCAGTAGTTCCTCTAACACATTTGGTTGAACGGTACAGTTGAGCAACCATTGTCTGACCATCTCTGGGGGAAAATGTGTAATATATTTCTGTGCATCTTGGTATTTGTACTATCAGAAAATCCGATGATGATGCATGATGGCATTTTAATAACTAGCACATTCTGGAATGAAATAAAGTGAGGCTTCTGTACACAATGCCGTTATAAAAATTGGCAAAGGACTGAAAGATCATTTCAAATATCAAATTGGCTATTTCAAAAATTGAAAATAATCCATGTTAAAATACATTTCAAAGTAATATTATTTGTTCCTATGTACTTAAAAGACTGAAGAGGATTGGTCTTAGTCCATGAAACCATTGTTGACACATAAATGAACTATGAAAACTGCTAGCTTATCTTTGATGCCTGATGTTGTGAAACATTGCTGGTTTGGCTAGCAGTGTCTGTCCAATAGATTCTTCAGTAAAGATGGAATTATTTAGTCAAACCCTATTTTATACGAAGTGCTCAGGAAATGTATATGGGAAATATTGGCAGACACCAGCTGGGCAGTCCTTCTGGTTTTTACTTATTTTAGTTGTTTGCATTTGACAGGCCAGGCACACTATCTAATAAGACTATGTTGGCTGTGAGCGAGGCAGATTGTCTTCTATTAAAACAAATGGGCTCACTTGTTCAATGGCATCAACATGTCACCTGACATGATCAAGAGTGCATAGTAACCAAACAGGCAATGGGCCCACTTAAGACTTGTACCACACCCCGGTAGTGCCACATCATGGTGTCACTCATACATAATTCAATCAGCATGTGCTATCTTTATGGATGCTTCTTGTATATAGGCAACCTTTTGTCTTAGACAGCATGGTCTGTTTGTTTGTGTATGTTTACTGTTTGTCGGGACAGATATTTGCTCGTCATTGAAGCTTGTATCCCTTTGAGAGGTAAATTGACTGTGAAATGTGTAGAGCCAGGAATGAGACTCTGACACAAGGGAGTCATGGTTTTGGCCAAAGACTTTTATTCAAATAAAAGTAGTCTTTCCCTTCCTAAAACCAAAACTAAGGATCTGTCAATAACAGAATATCCAAAGCAAAACCGTCCGGTGTCCAAAGTACTATTCTGGCCCTCACATTCTAACAAAATTAACTCTAAGGTGAAAAGGGTAATGTCTTTGGCATTGAGTGGTTTATACATGTTCAAAAAGGAAATTGCATAACTGAAACACAAAAGTTCCAGAAGGATAGTGTTCCTTGTTCCATAGGGGTGGTTCCTTTCCCCTGGATTTCTCTTTACTGTTTTATATTCCATAATATTGGTTCCTTGAGTTTCTCTTGATCAACAACTGGTACACAAAACAACTTGGCTCTTTGTCTTTATCTTGTTAGGATACCTGGTGTATTCTCCGGCCAGTTTTTCTTTCTAATATGTATTAACACAGCCTTTTGGACCTCTTTAGGTGATGTATTTCCTATACACTGTTCAGCTTGTTCTTGCCTGGAGTGCTTCCCTACCAGGGCGTTCTCCTACAGCCACACTTGCAACTGCCTGGCATACTCTCCTGCCAGGGCTTTTCTCATGTGGGTTCTGCGCACACATTCAAACTTGATAGTCTCTAATGTTGGCTTTATCTTGTACTGTATCTGTCTGATATAATATCCTGTCAGTGTTCCTCTTATGTGTATTGCATACACTCACAACTTGAAAGCCTCTTATACAGGTTCTGTTCTCCCTTTTAAAGCAATGCTCACTTGCTCATTATCTTTTATGTGCTTCATTAATAATTATTTTGGTTTGGCATGGCTGCCAATATGCCCTGGTGTGCCCACCTCCCCCGGTTGTACTCACCGGCTCTTGCTGGCATATTCTGTTTCTCTTGCCGCAAGCCGGTGGCGGTTGTTCGGCATTTCCTTACTTCTTGCCGGCTGTGTTTCTCAGCTTGTCTGCCTCTTGCGGTTCCTGCTTGGCTCATCTGCATCATTTGGGCTTTGGGAAGACAGACTACCCGGCAACACCTGCAAATGCCAAGGAGCCTGCGTCGGCTTCTGGCGTTCCTGCAATGTGTTCTCTCCCACGGCCAGCTTTCCTTTTCCTTGTCCTCAAGCCAGGTTGGCTCCACAGAATACTCTCCAGCCCCACAGTCTCTTGGTCTATACCAAGAGGAGCAGCATTCTCCCGCCAGCAGCACGCCTCTGTCAGCTACTTTACCTGTTTAAATTTCCCAGCCGCAGGTATGCGCTTGCAACAACTAGAGCGCTGCTTGTGCTGTTGGCCTCAATTGATCTGTATTACTCGGTTCCTCTTCTTCGTCACAGTATCGACTTGCATGTAAAGTCTGTGTAAGTGTTCTCAGTGATCTTTAAGGGTAAGCCAGTTCTGGATGACTTGTAGGTAGAGTCTGAGAAGGTGCTTGCCTGAGTCTTTAAAAGGCAAATCAGATTTTGACGGCTAGCATATAGATCTTGTGAAAAGGTTTTCACTACCCTTCCTAGATGGATGAGGAGATGTATGACAATATGCCATTAAGGCATTGGGCATGGGCAAATCATCACAAGAGGCGTCAGATTGAGATTTCTGCCGTTGTTTAACATCACATTGGTTCTTCTCTCAGCTTGTTTCTATCAAACTTTCCTTATTAGTATTCATTTTGAGGGTTACAGGCTGATTTGAACTCTCTGGTAAGGTTCCGTATCCATTGACGTGAATTATGTGATCTCTGGTTGTTCACCAGTTTCTGGTTTTTATATATTTTTTTTGTTGATGGAGGTTCTGCTGTTTTTGTTGTTGTTTGCCCTTCTTTTTGGAAAGATTGTATATTCTTTCACAGGGTGAGGGTTTACAGCACCACAAATATCAATCAAGGGAGTTTGAACCACTTCATCAACGTCTGTCACCTCCCTCCCATCCAACTTCTCCAATATTGAATCTTCCACCGCCTCAGTCTCTTTACAAACAGTTGTATCCAATATTACTGTCTCTATTGATCTACAGCCGGTCGGACTCATAGCACTTTCCATCTGGGCATTAATAAGAGTCAAAGAGAATTGTTCTGTCATGTGATTTGTGGTTTGCGTCCCTGACATACAAAAAAGCACCAGTCTCTTTTTTAATCTTTTTGTTTACCTGCAACAGCCTTGCAGGACAGTGCCTTTTGTTTTATCCATGGCTTGGACCCCGGCATGTCTGGAGTTCCCACCTTCTGGCCAGCTGGTATCACCAGCGACCTTTGTGATCTCCTTTCATTTTTCTCCTGGATAATCATTTCCAAAATACTGAGAAATATTTTTGTTATTTGCGTAGTGTTCTTGTCCAAATTATCTTGCACCGCTGTTATAAAACCCTCCACAAATAACATCTTCAACTGCACCATTGCTAACAACGTTGTATGATCCTTAAATTGGTCATTTATGCTCTCATAAAGTTTAGTAGAGAGGCCATTGTAACAGTTAGTGCCACCAGAGTATTTGTGTGGAACCCAACTGATTTAGCATTGCTCTCCAAGCCTTCTATTAGTTGAGCATTTAGAGGCAAACTTATTTGATGACAGATGCAGCCTTTGGTTGTATCCAAAAGGTCTTCCTGCAAGAGGGACTCCAAGCCTTGCCCTCTGGTGCTTTCCCTTAACAGAGCTTCTTGTGGACTGAACCACATCCATAACGGATGTAATTATAGTTTCGAGGGGATTGGGTCCTCCGACGTATTCCATATCTATGACATGTAATCACCACAGCTGTGCTGCTTCGGAAACTTTTTCTGCGTCCTGCGTCGATGACGTCGATGCGCCGTCGTCGAGGACCTCCTCCGACGTCCGACGTCATCCGATGTGATAAGTAGGACGCACGACGCCCATAGCCTCAGTTCCGTTTTTTCCGCGAACGTGTTGCTTCGTGTTTCTCGGTTTAAACGCCTCGACTCTTTGGAGTTCTGTTCTTCTCGGTTCTTCGAACCTGTTCGTTTGTGAAAATCCTTCTGAAGATGTCTACTTCGTCTTCGACTTCGCGTCCGGGTTTCAAGAAGTGTGGGGAGTGTGGGTCCAAGATGTCGGTGACGGACTCGCACGACGCCTGCCTCTGGTGCCTCGGGGAGGCCCACGACACGGATGACTGTATCGACTGCCAGTCGCTCACGTCCAAAGCCTTTCGCGAACGTAAGAAGAAGTTGTCGGTAGGTCGGGTGTCCAAGCCCCGGAAGTCGAAGTCTGCGGGGCTTTCGACGGATGATTCGAGGGGTGACTCTCCGTGTCATCGTCGGAAGTCTCGTGGGTCTCCTTCTAGGAGTCGGTCTCGCCACTCCTCTGCCTCTTCGAGGCATTCTCGGAAGCGCCGACATCGGTCGTCTTCCAGGTCCTCTTCGGAGGGCTCTGCCCGGCACGTCGCTTACCCCTCGGGCCGTGCGACGCCGGAGGAATGGGCTTCCTTCGGGAAGCAGATGTTGGCGATTCTTGAGTGGCAGGGTACTCAGCCGTCCGCGCCCCCGAGTGGGGTCGGTCGTGTGAGGTCGAGAGACACCGCTCGCAGGAGTGGTCGGCACGAGTCACGGGAGAGGTCCCGTTCGGACAAGGGGACTCGTTCTCGACGTACCCGTTCCAGGTCCCGGTCCTCGACGCGTTCGAGACCGTGTGCACCTGTGAGGTCTTCGAAGAAGGCTTCGACGTCTGTGGCGTCGAGGGCGTCGACAGGCTTTCTCGAGGCTCTGGCTCCGAGGAAGTCGTCGATGCCGTCGACGCTCAGGTCGTCGAGGGACACGCTCGGGGCTCCGGCCTCGAGGGCTGTGTCGACGCCGCCGATTCTGGAGACGCTGCATCTGACGTCGACGCCGATTTCCTCGACGCCGATGCCGGTTCTCTCGACGCTGGCGCCGATTCGCTCGATGCCATCGACGCCTTTCGTGTCGGAGGTACCCCAGGGCACGGGTGGACCCCCTAGGAAGGCTCTGGTTAAGAGCAAGCACTCTCGAGTGCCTTCTTTTCGCCACCTGGACTATATTTCAGAGGCGGATGAGGATTCTGATAGCCTGGTTCCTAGGCAGGTTCCGGATGACATTGTCTCGGGCCATAGTCAGTTTGACGAGTTGAGACAGTCACTGCATGATGCCAGTGGACTGGACACCTCTCCGGAGGTGGAGTTTTGTAGGCCTGAGCCTGGCTCTCATGCTGATTCCTCGTACCGGCGCCTTATGACTAGGGTTTCTGAGTACTTGGGATGGTCTGCTCCCCCAGGGGAGTTTGTGCAGGATGATCTGACAGACATCCTTGATGTTGGTCCCCCAACTGACCCGGTTCTGCCGTTCCATATGGCTTTACAGAGAAGGGTGGCGGCGGCTTGGACTGCTCCGGAGAGTCTCCCGGCGGTGGGCAGATCCTTGTCGCGAAAATACCGTCCAGCCAGTGGTGACCCCTGCTACTTGACCAGGCACCCCACTCCGGAGAGTTTGGTGGTGCAGGCGGCCACGGCCCCGGCGAAGCAGGCGTCGTACCCTACCATCCCTCCTGATAGGGACGACAAACGTTTTGATGGCTGGGCGAAGAAAGTGTTTTCTTCTGGTGGTATGGCGCTTCAGGCGGCCAACTCCATTTGTGCCTTGTCACGTTTCACGCACACTCTGTGGAACTGTGTTGCGTTAGCGGCTGAACATGTTCCCGAAGGGGATGAACGGGATGGTTTCCTTGCTATGGTCCAGGATGGTAAGGATGCCATGTGCGAGTCCGTTCAGTCGGGTTTGGACTTAGCTGAATGCGTCAGTAGGTCCATGGCGGCGAGCACCGTGATACGCAGGTTTGCGTGGTTGCGGAAGTCGGGGTTTGCGCCTGATGTGCAGTCCCGGCTCCTCAACATGCCCTTTGATGGTGAACACCTTTTTGGCAGCAAGGCTGACGAGAGCCTTGAGAGGTTGCAGACCTCAAAAACTGCAGCGAAGTCGTTGGGCGCTGCAGTTCGCCAACCTCTGCCTTTTCGTCCTAGGGGACAGCAGTGGAGGGGTGGTTCCTTTCGCTATTACTCCTCCTTCAGTAAAGCGAGAGGAGCTGGCAGTCAAAGAGGCCAACGCAGGGGTACCAGAGGTGGACGACAGGGTACCCGTGGTGCCAAGGCCGCTCGGGCAGTTGCCTCTTTGCCCTCAGGTAACGCCGCAGCCGCTCCCACTCAGTCGTGAGGCCATGTCCCATGGTTCGCCGGTTGGGGGAAGGCTGGCGCAGCATCTTGTAGAGTGGCAAGCCATTACTTCAGATGTGTGGGTTCTGGAGATCATAACCCACAGCTACTGTCTTCCTTTTCGGCACAGGCCTCGCGACAATCCACCGGGGAACCTCTCTTTGCAGAGTCCGGATCCGCTCCTTGCGCAGGAAATTCAAGCCCTGCTGGAGAAAGGCGCCATAGAACTGGTGCCTGTAGCGGAGAGGAACAAGGGATGGTATTCCCCTTATTTTTTGGTTTCGAAGAAAGACGGGGGATTGAGACCCATCATGGACTTGCGCGGTTTGAACAAACTCCTCAGGAAGGACAAGTTCAAGATGGTTACTCTCTCTCAAGTCCTCCAGGCCCTTCAGCTTCAGGACTGGTTGGTGTCACTCGACCTCAAGGATGCTTACTTCCATGTGCCGATCCATCCCAAGCACAAGAAGTACCTGAGGTTCGCGGTTGGCGACTCGCACTTTCAGTTTCGGGTCCTGCCGTTCGGATTGACCTCCGCCCCGAGGGTTTTCACCAAGCTCATGGTGGTGGTGGCAGCGCATCTCAGGCAAGGGGGGATTCACGTCTACCCCTACCTGGACGATTGGTTGATCAGGGGGAGCTCTCCCGAGCAAGTCCTGGATCATCTATCGATCGCCTGTCGCTCCCTTCACAGGCTGGGCTTCTCACTCAATTTAAAGAAGTCCCATTTGACGCCAACACAGCGGCTCCAGTACATCGGAGCAGTGCACAACACTTCCCTGGGGCAGTGTTTTCCTCCCCAGGTGAGGGCTCTTCACATTCAGCAGATGGTGCACAAGTGTCAGCATGCCCAGACGCTCCCAGCGTTCGAGTTCTTGAGGTTGCTCGGCCTCATGGCATCCTGCATTCTTCTGGTGCCAGAGGCTCGCCTGCGGATGAGATCTTTGCAGTGGGCACTCAAGACGCAATGGTCGCAGTCCTCCGGCAGGATGTCAGACTCGATTCAGGTGCCGTCCTCGGTCGCCCGGGACCTTCTGTGGTGGGCCGTCGAAGGCAACTTGATGAAGTGGGCTCCATTTTGGCTTCGCTGGCCGGAGGTGACGATCGTGACGGATGCATCCCTCACGGGATGGGGAGCTCATGCCAACGGGCTGACAGTCAGCGGTCGTTGGTCTCCGTCGGAGTCCAGACTCCATATCAATCTGTTGGAGCTGAGGGCCGTCAGGCTAGCCCTGAAGGCTTTTCTGCCGTCTGTGCGGGGGAAGAATGTCCTGATCCTGACGGACAACACAGTGGCCATGCACTACCTCAACAAAAAGGGGGGGACAGGGTCACTTCCTCTGTGCAGAGAGGCGATGCAGCTCGAGTTCTGGGCCATCCAGCAGGAAGTTTCGATCTCGGCAGTTCATCTGGCCGGAGCCGAAAACGTGACGGCGGACGCTCTGAGCAGGCAGAGCACGATCTCTCACGAGTGGGAGTTGGCTCAGGAGATTCTCCTGGAGATCTTCGCCCTTTGGGGGACCCCTCAAGTGGATCTCTTCGCCTCCAGTGTCAACCGGAAGTGCGAAAGGTTTTGCTCGCGGGAATTTCCTCCAGAAGGAGCCTTAGGAGACGCGTTCGTGGTGGAGTGGTCATTCCCGCTGCTGTACGCGTTTCCTCCAGTCCCCGTCATCCCGCAAGTGCTGCGGAGGTTACGGAAGTTCGGTTCCCGGATGATCCTCATTGCCCCGGCGTGGGCTCGGAGGACGTGGTACCCGGACCTTCTCGACTTATCCATCTGCCCTCCACGTCGTCTTCCCTACCGAGATGATCTGCTCTCACGGGAGGGGGGTCAGGTTCTCCATCCAGAGGTCAGATCCCTCAACCTTCACGCTTGGCTTCTGAAAGGTTGAGGTATAAGGATTGGGACCTCCCTGAGGACGTGATGGAGGTGTTGCTTTCGGCCCGAAGACCGGCAACAAAGTCTCTGTACCGTTGCCGTTGGCGTAAGTTCTGCGACTGGTGCAGGGTTCAGAATGTGGATCCTTTTGCATGTGACATCCCCATGGTTCTGTCCTTTTTACTTTCTTTGGCCCACAGGGGCTTGCAAGTGGGTACCGTTAAGGGTTACCTGGCGGCGCTGTCCATCTTTAAGCGCTCGTCTGAAGAGTGTTCTTACTTTAAAATCCCTTTGATTTCACAGTTGCTGAAAGGGCTCACTAATGTGTTCCCTCCGTCACCTTTCCTGGTGCCCAGTTGGGATTTAAACCTGGTTCTTAAGTTTCTTATGGGTGCTCCGTTTGAGCCTTTACATTCTTGCCCTTTGAGGCTATTAACTCTGAAAACTGTGTTTTTAGTTGCGGTTACTTCCGCTCGCAGAGTGAGTGAGTTACAGGCACTTTCAGTTAAGCCTCCCTTCACTGTATTTCACAAGGACAGGGTTGTCCTTAGAGTTCGTCCTTCTTTTCTTCCGAAGGTAGTGACGGAATTTCATTTGGCCCAGAAGGTTGTTCTTCCGGCATTCTATCCTCCTCCGCATCCTGGTAAGGAAGAGGAGAGGCTCCATAGGCTTGATCCTAGGAGAGCTTTAAGCTTTTATGTTTCACGCATGTCCCGGGTCAGAGTGGATGATCAACTCTTTATTGGTTACGCTGGAAAGCGTTTGGGGCAAGCTGTGACGAAACAGACTTTGTCTCGCTGGATTATTTTGGCCATCTCGGAGTGCTACCGTTTGGCGGGTAAGGACCCACCGGCTGGCTTGCGGGCCCATTCTACCAGGGGTATGGCTGCGTCTACTGCCCTGCAGAGGGGTGTTCCTATTCGCAACATCTGTGATGCAGGCACCTGGGCTTCAGTACATACATTTGTACGTCACTATTCCCTTGATTCCATCCGAGCACAGGATCTGGCCTTTAGCAAGGCGGTCCTTTGCTCTGCTATTTGATTGGCTATTCTACATTTTGATTCTAAATTCTTTCCCTCCTCCTTGCTTTGGTACTGCTTTGGGAGTCTGTCATAGATATGGAATACGTCGGAGGACCCAATCCCCTCGAAGAACAAGTTACTTTCTTACCTGGTAACGTTCTTTCGATGGGATGGTCCGACGAAGTATTCCATATCGCTCCCGCCCTGCCTTCCCCGCTACAGAATTTCTTTTGCGATTGCAGCTTACGTTCCGCAAGGCTTTGTGTCTGACTGGTAGTTGACTTATGTCACACGTTCTGGGGGAAAAAACTACAACTGAGGCTATGGGCGTCGTGCGTCCTACTTATCACATCGGATGACGTCGGAGGAGGTCCTCGACGACGGCGCATCGACGTCATCGACGCAGGACGCAGACGCCGAAAAAGTTTCCGAAGCAGCACAGCTGTGGTGATTACATGTCATAGATATGGAATACGTCGTCGGACCATCCCATCGAAAGAACGTTACCAGGTAAGAAAGTAACTTGTTCATCTAAATTTTTGGTATTAGAGATTTCACCCAAAAGCATAGGTTTTGACTTCACTGCAGATAACCATGGGTTAGCAGAAATATATTTCTCCTCGGTAGGACTTCCCGTTCTGCACTCTTTTACTCCACCCAGCTCATTACTCCCAACATTGACACTACTTGTAGAATTTTCAGCTAAGGGCATAATTGCTAAGCCTTGATTAATTAGCTGAATAATTTCCAATTCATCTCCACCAATGTCTTCATTATTCTCGGAAAGAGCTCTACCGGCTTTCCTCGTCTCCGCATTTACATTCGTAGAGACGACCTTTGTACTCGCTGGGCCATTTTCAATGAGTTTCATTGATTCTAATAGGTCTTCATCCTCGACATCCGCCCTTAGTCTTTGTCCCACGTGAACTTGGTATTTGCCCCAATTTGCCATCAGCAGATGCCTTCCAGTAAGAAAATCTATCATTTTTTAAAAGCCTCATCAGATCCCAATACTGTCGGTTGCCAAATTGATTTACCTTTGAGTGGATTGCCTGCATCGGGGGAAAGATTAATGGTCGACTTTTTGACGACCCGGGAGGGTGCTAATTTACTATTATGCCTTTTCGTAGTCTGTGGAAAGGTGAATACTCCATTTTTGCTTGTAGAACCCCCAATATTTAATGCAGGTAGCAATGCCATTATTTGCATTGCCACTCTTATCGGGCACTTTCCTCAAAGCATCTATGCCACGAGTTTCCTCATTGTCTATTCTATCATACGACCTTACAGGTTACTCGCATAAAGTGTCACTACCACTCGAGCTGTCTGAACTTAAGTCTTCGTTATTTTCTTTTGAAGTTATGGCACCATTTGACATAAGGCACCCAGATGCCTTTTCAGGAGAAAGCACACCATTTAGTCTTGCAATGTATGCAGCTGTGCTAGCGGTTACTTCTACTAAAATATTAAAAGAAGGCAGCACAATATGGCCCACTTCAGATGCTGCTTCTTTTCCTTTTCCAAAGACACCCCCCACTTCACCAACATTAAAGGAGGGGGCTCTTGCCTCCCCGTTTCTATTCACACTAAGGCCACCATAGTGTTCTTAGCCATGCAAGCACTCACCCGCTGGGGCTGGCTTCGACACTGTCTCTGTGCGAAGATTGTCCAAGTACTCCACATTCTCCATAAGTCTGTCTTTTCTCATAGTTGCATCCATCCACACTCTGCTGCCTGCGCCCGCCAAAGACAGCCAAGACTGCCTCCACCTCGACTCAGCTCTGTGAACGCTCTGCGTTCGGGATGGGGATTATGAAGAAAAGCTCCTCCCCCCTAGACCCAAAGGCACTGTGAACAGACTCACAGACTCGCAGTACAACGGCACAGCACCACTGCCAGGACTGCCTTCACCTCAACTGAGCTCTGTTTTATTGTGTGAATGTACTACCTGATAGTTAAATTATTCAGTGTGTTCTAACTGTATTTTTATAACTGTCTAAATTTAATTATTGCGTGCTATTCTCTGTGGACCCATTCACTGAGTGCCGTTGACCCCACTCCCACTCTCCTGAGACTAAGCCTTGACTGCTCATCCACGTACCTTGATTGAGTTTTGGCTAACCTCTGAGTTTCATGTTCATCGTAACTAAGGTGGCCTCCTAAAATCTGTCGTCCAGGCCAGATTTTAGAAATCAATGTTTACACTTGTGCACTTGTGCATTATTACCTCAATTGGCTAGTAAGCTACCTAAGGTGGGTGAAAATGTTATACAGCTCTCCAATTGCTAGGGTTAAAACGGGCGCCATCATATCAGATAAATGGAAACTAAGCAGGGGCACTAGACAGGGCTGCCCGTGGTCGCCCATGTTATATATACTAGCGTTGGAACCATTAGCCGCCTGTCTAAGACAGCAATACGAGGATATAGGTATCCGTACTGCAGGTGGTCTGCATCTTGTTTCTTTATATGCTGACAACATACTGTTGTATCTGCGCTACTCAGAAGAGAACATTCAATACATTCTGGATGTGATGGAACATTTTGCCGCCCTTTCCGGCATAGCGGTTAACCCCAAGAAGTCTAGCATGTTCCCCCTGGGGAGATACAGATTTGTCCTATCCAGGGGCTTGCCGATATTACCAATACCCTGGCCCACCAAGTCGTTCCAATACCTCGGAATTTACATATATCATACGACAGGAGAAGAACATACACACAATACAGTAAAGGCAGTAGAAGGAATTAAAAATAGCATGGGATTTTGGGCCAGGTTACCCCTGGCTATGATGGGGAGAGCTGCTCTGCTTAAGATGGTAGTCTTGCCCAGACTGTTGCATTTCTTTGTAAATATCCCACACGTGATCCTGAGGCGCTTTTTTGCTAGTCTCCCCAGCTTGTGTAGGGGCTTTATTTGGAACAACTCCAGGAACAGGGTGGCCCTTTGAAAATTACAGAACTCGTGTGACAGGGGAGGGATAAACATGCCGAATTTTGATCTAAACTATTTGGCAGAACAGCTGCAGTATGTGGCGAGATGGCTGTCCGAGGAGGAGACGGCAGAAACCAGGCTGCTGTGCAGGGAACCCCCTTCTTCCTCAGAGAAGTGGTGTGGCTGTCCAAACCAAAGGTTCTAAAGATGGCGAGGCTGTTGGTACTTGGCTGGGAGATGTGGCATAGGGCGTGGCAGATGGCGGGATACCCGGCTCCATTCTCTATGCAGGTGCCGCTAGCAGCACTATGTGGAGAAGATGCCCAACTGATACAAGGGGTCCGTAGGCACTGTGAACCAATGGGCCTGGCCACCGTGGGAGACATATGGCAAGAAGGGGAGGCCTTGCAGTTCCAGAGACTGATAGAAGACACCGGGGTGCATAAGGGGCAGTATATAACCTACACCAGAATTGTTAAGAGTGTGAGTGAAGTGTCCGGCGGCAGTGCTCACTGAACAACCGGATGCCACCATGGAGATGATGTATGACATTTCAGAGGGTGGGCATGAGATAGCCCGTATATATGAGCTGTTGGGATCTAAGGTGGGGAGGGAATTGTCCCAATTGAGACAACTTTGGGAAGAAGAGGTGGGAGAGCCCATGTAGGATGGGCTCTGGGATAGAGCCCAAAGATATAAAGTGTCGCGGAACGCAAGGCTCCAGCAGATCCAATTGTATGTCACACATGGAGTATACCTCACCCCTAGTAAGATCGCCAGGATTGGTGGCCAGACGGCTCAGAGATGCCCTATGCGTGTGGAGGAGGAGGCTGGGTTGCTACACATGTCCTGGGCCTGCCCGGAGGTGGGAAGATTTTGGTCAGAACTGAAGACCTGCTTAGCAGGAAACGGTATTATGCTGGAAGTGGAGTCGGCCTGGGCATGCATGTTGGGGGGTTTCCCTAGGCCACGCAACTTGAGGCACATTAGCAAAATGAAAGACCTAGCATACATCCTGGCCAAACGAAGGATAGCAATGTGCTGGAAGGCAGCCCAGAGGCCAAGGATAAAGTTGTGGTGGGCTGACCTCTTGAAATGGGCAGAGGCAAAAACGGCTGCTTGGTTTGACGCGGTTTGTAGGGGAGGGGAGGAGGAGGTAGGACCCCTAATTGAATGGAGGCAGCTGGTGGCTACTATGGGGCCCCCACCCCCAGTCCGATCGGAGTGATGCTGATACGGAT
The DNA here is from genome assembly GCF_040938575.1 of Ambystoma mexicanum. NCBI lineage: Eukaryota > Metazoa > Chordata > Amphibia > Caudata > Ambystomatidae > Ambystoma > Ambystoma mexicanum. The sequence goes on along the minus strand of NC_090924.1, from coordinate 454,142,998 downwards.
GATGAAATGACGATAAACCCGCCTGAAGAATCACAGGATGACGACATGGACATATTGGCTCATGTCAGGTGGGTGGCAGGGAGCGGAACTGAAGAACGCAGTTTGTAATGTTATGCTGTTAAACCTAAATATGGAAGTCCCAATTATTGTAATGTTTGGTGTGTTGTTATAAAATAAAAATTGTTTTAAAAAAAAATGGCTAGTAAGCTGGATCACCCCTTAAGATGGCTGTGCTGCAAGTGTTTTTACTTGTCCTTTGGCCATATTGTTCTTTGGCCTTCTTCCTGCCCTCTCTAATCCAGAATTGCCATATATGGAGAAGCCCTTTACTGGGGAAAGCTGTTGCTTTTGTGACCAAAGAGGTAGTTTGTGTGTGAGCTCGGATGTGGGAGCTGGCAATGTCTCATCCCAGTACACATGCTGGTGGCTGAAGGTCTGTTGATGGGTAGATGTAGGGTCAAGTGGCTATCTATGATTGAATAGGCACTGCCAGTATGAATGGTGCAGATCCTTACCATTGTTGACCTGGTCGAGCATCCAGTCCAGACATTGGATAAAAGGAGGACTCCTGCAGCCATTCTTCACATCATCGTTTGAGCCAAGTCCTCTACGAAGAAATGCAACCAGTTTATGACCACAGTATGATCCCTGCAGCTGACTTGCACCAACTCCAGTGAAGTCCTGAAACCTTAGCAGTGGTCTCTTGAGAATTCAGAGTCAGCGGGTTAAGTTAACATACCTGATCCTTTCCCCTCACTGTTATCCATAGGGTTACATGGGTGTAAAGTCCTGTCCCTAAATTGCTCATTCCTGACTTTGATCTGAGGATCCCTTCCTAGGCCTATCGTAGTGTGTGGCATTGAGTGAGGTTACTTGGGTGAACTTAACTTACCTTTTTGACTTTTGAATCCTAACCACTATACACTCTGTTACTAGGAGTCAGGAATGTCATAAGCTCCCCTCATTAGTGCCAAATCCAATCTCACCTATCCCGCCAAAGATAGCTATGAACAATTCCACCACTCTCCAATCTAAACACCATGGTGCCTCAGGGATAGAAGCCTACGCCTCTCTTCCATGCACCACGTCCGACAGAAACATTAAACTCTGTGCCAGATTTACCAAATTGTATGAGCCACTGAGAGGATACCTACCACCAACAAATTTGAAAACAAACTCCCAGTATAGTACGAAACCTAACCATACCAACTTGCCACCCACACCTTCTGCCTCTAATACAAATGCCCTCCAAACTAAAAGACATAAACCCAAGCCCAGTGATACAATTACATCCATTCCTATCCAGGTCAAAGCTGCAACTGAGGTACTATCCCTCAAAGGAGCACTTCTCAACGCGAGCTCGCTTGCCGGCCATGCCCTTGACATAGCCGATCTAATCATAGAAGGTCATCTGGATTTCCTAGCGATAACTGAGACTTGGTTACATAATGCGGCAGGACCATCGCTCATGTTAGCTATCCCAGAAGGCTATACTATAACTAGACAAGACTGAGAGGGCTTCCGAATCAGTGGAATCGCCATTATTTCTAAAATGAGCCTTTCCTTCAGACTAACCCCTACTCTCATCAGATTTTAGTATTCTATTGAGAAAGCTAAAGTTTATGCCTTACAACTACTCTGTAAGATGTACCTGGTTCACTCACGTCCACCTTTACCTCTTTCTTCTACTCTACCTACTCCTCCCCACCAAATTCTTGTCCCTCTGACGTTTCACTCCTCCTCTCTCCTTCTCTCCTGCCTTCACCCTTTGATGTTAACTGTTCCTCCCAGCTCCTTCTCTACTACAACACCTCCTTCCTCCCACACTACTGCTCCCCCTGCTACACTACTACCGCTCTGCAATTCTCAACCTGCCACTACTTCTTGTACTCCTCCTCCCACTTCTACCACTAATCCTCCTACACTACCACTCCTCCCACACTTCTAGACAGTCACCCTCCTTTCACTCAACCTCAGTCTTCTCACATTCATCTCTTCATTTGCCTTTTCTACACAAACTTACCACAAACCGGCACATTCACTCTACAGAATCACTAACACTCCTAAGCCAATGCCTCACCTGCTCCAAACCTCTTCTCCAAATTGCAAAGCTGCCTCCTTCCTCCTGCTGGTCTCTTGGTTGAGGATAACATGATGATACAGGAATACAATGAAATACTTTCCAGCGCTGGCAATTGAAAATGTCATTCAATTCTTTAATTTAAAAAACAAAAGTATATCTTCCATGATCTTTGAATATCTTGTATGGCCCGAAATGCTACATATTGTCCTAAACAACTTGGGAATTCTGTGCGGGTGGCATGTACACTGTACAGAGGGATACCTCGACAAACTTTGATCCCAAGTCATCTGTGTATCCACTAAGTATTCACTCTGTATGTCACAAGATGGTGTCATCTGTTGGGAGAATGCAAAATGTTCAATTGATAGAAGTACAATATTTGATGCTTGAAGATGGATTTAAAAAAATGTTGGACATGAGACCTTTTGATTATCCATGACAGACATGCCCTCGGTGCCAGCCCCCTCCCCCCCCCCCAAACCCGTAAAACCTCCCATATAGCCTCTCTGCAAATCACAAGGTGGCATTAGGTTATGCAGGCATCTGGGACAAAATTACAATGAAGAAAGACTCTTTTTTCATTTAAAATTTATTTCTTTTGTTTTAAGCCAAATAGTGCCCTTTTAATAGGTTGGAATATTTAGCCATCACTTTTGACCATTGTGTAGATGTACCATTTTCAATTTAAATCCACGATACATGAACAGTTTTTACCCAAACAATGCATATTCTGCACTACTGAAACATTCTAGTTTCCAAATGCAATGATTTGACATTGGAAAGCGTGTGATACTATTTCATTGAATAGAGAGCACGTTTGATTGTCGCTGTGAAACCTTTTGAGATGGCCACCAAATAACAAATAAATAAGCATTCACAAGTAGACATGCTGAAGAAAGATGGTCATATTACAGTTGAGGGTGGATAGGTAGCTGGATGTATAGAGGAAAATGCCACAGCGAGTTACAGTGAATGGAGGCAGTCATCAAGATTGATACGTCAGTCAGGCCTCCCTTGAAGGTTCACTGCAACCTCATTCCTTCCACATCACCAGGCTTTTTTTCCTTAACATTTTTTGTAATGTTTCATCATTTATCAGTACAAGAAGGTGACCGTGTGAAAGACGAGCTCCCCACAATGGTTCTGTAACTTGGTCTCTGTTGCATCCCTAACCACCGGAATTGGATTGCTTCTGATGATTGAAGATTCCTGATAACACTGGGCACTACCGACGTTGTTTGCTTTTGAATCTGCTTTACAGGATTGCTGAAATGAAGACATTAGAAGACTGAGGCGCACATGGCGGGGCTAGCACAGGCCTGGGAGAAAGCTTGAGGTGTAGGACCTGGAGGCCCTGTATCCAGGCACAGAACTGAGGTGGTAGCCTTGGGAGTGACTGTGGTGAAAATAATCGAGGAGCAGAATGAGACTTGGTATTGTGGAATGGGCTATGGACTTGGTAGAAGAGCGCAGACAGCGAGGCCTAGGCGGACGAGCGTTGCCACAGGTCGGGCGTGTCCTCTTCCTAGTTAGCTGGAGACTGCGCACATGGCATACTCTGAGGATGCTCGAGAATCGCTTCTCTACTAATCGCACTGAGGGGGTCACAGAGTTTTTGGCCATGGCAGAAGTAAAGCAGGGTGGGAGTCTGGAGGCCCTCCAGCCCGACATTCATAGCGTTCTAACTGAGATTAAAGCCCTCCATGCACAGGTACAGTCATCCACAGTGGCGCTTGGGGCAAAGTTGGAGAAAGTTGAGGATGGGGTCGAGGCCCTGGAAAGTTGGCTATCCATGGAAGTCCTAGAGACCCAGTTGGGGGCTCAGATTAAGGAGTTGGAGCTCAGCGAAAGAGACAGTCTGCAAAAGATCGACAGTATTGAGAACAGAGAGCAAAGAAATCAGATGAGACGCTGGGGCCTTCCTCAAGCAGCTGGCAAAATGTCGGAAGACCTGTGCGGATGAGCATTGTTTCGGTTATTGCTGGCTAAAGGTGAGACGAGGACCTTCGTGTTCAACCGAATACATTGAGGTGCTGCTGCTGCAAAAGGGCCTAGATCGTTTGTAAATAAATGCAATTAGGAGGAAGTACTACAGAAAGTGAGAGAACTGAACGCCTTTGAGTGGGAGGGAGCCTTGGTTTGTTTATACCAGGCTTCATCTACATAACCTTGGATCAAAGTCGTAAATGCAGGCTGTTCACATCTTGGTTGCAGTCTGAGGGGTTTAGATATCGATGGAGGTATCCTTTTGCTCGTGGCGGGAAACAATGATATAAGAGATGGGGGAACTGGCAGCTGTTAAGGGAATTGCAGGAGTCCCAGCGTGGGCCCAACGCTGTAGGCCAGTTGCAGATGAGGGAAAAGTTCAAACAGGCCTTTGTGCACCGGTTGGATGGAAAAAGTGACTGGGGCCAGAAAATTCTGTAAAGTGAACCTCTTCGCCAAAGAAAGTGGGGTGGCTGCCAGGGAGGAGATGAAGGAGGTCCATCTCGGGGACTATGTTGATGCTGATGTGTGGATGGCATATTCTTTGATGGAGTTTCTTTGACATGTATAGGGGGTTGTGATGGATTTTGGGGGATTGTTTTTAGTGAGAGGTATGCATTGGGAGACGTCTTGCAACTCCTAGTGGCCTGTCATGCCTGTGCGTCTCATTGATTGGGGGTTCTTGGGCCCACTGTTTCGAACTTTATGCGAAATATGTACCAAGATGGGGCTTGGGGGGGTTAGAATGTGGGTGGGGGTATTTCTTTCTAGGTGAGAGTACGGTTGGTTGGTATGCAATCACAGAAATGCACAGAGCACATTAGGTTTGGGTTGATTAGTCTAGATTATCGCAGAGTTCTGTATTGCTCTGTTGAATGTAAAGGACTGAATTCCCCACATAAGCGCTCCCTTTTATTCAGAGAATTTAAGGGGCAGCGTCTTGCTGGGCTGTTTATACAAGAGATGCACTTAAGATGAGGCAATGAATCTCCATTTTATTGTAAAAACCATTGGACATGCCTTATGGGCCTCAGATAGGTTCAGGAAAAAGGTGGGGTGTAGGCATTCTCCTTGCCAAATCATTTGAGCTTTATGAGGTACACGTTCAGAAGGAGCTAGTGGGTCATCTGCTGTTGTTTAAGGGTGTGATAATGGGATGTTGCATCACCATGGCGACTCTATGCCCCGAATCAGGGTCAGTTGCCCTTTCTTGAAATCGACATGGCGATGGTAAAGCAGTGGTCTGATACTGGGGGGAGATTTTAATATGATTTAAGATCTGGTCCTGGACTGGAAGAATGGGAGGATTGGGGTCCAGAAGGCCCAGACTTGGGGAAATTGAGCACCTACCCGCTGTCTGGTATGCGCATGGAGAAGCAAGCATCCTGGTCTGGGAGGATAGAAGTTCTATTCACCCCCACACGATTCCTATACCAAGATATATATGCTCCTGATTACAAGGCAATATATTGGACTTGTTGCCACTATTTAGGTGGAAACCATCGCATGGTCAGACCACGAAATGGTTCTCACCAGGATTGTTCTGGGCGAAACGCAGAAGAGGCCTTACAGATGCTGCTGCAATGACTCTCTCTTCAGGAATGTGGTTTTTAAGGACTTTATGGAATGGTAGATTGAGTGTTTCTTTGCAGTGAGGTCCAACGGAAGGTATATTTGGGAGGCGCTGAAGGCTACATTTAGGGGACTTATTATTGCAGAAGGTACGAGAGAGAAAGGTATGTGTTGGAAAGTAAGCTGAAGGAGGATACTAACAGTCATAGAGACAGACTTGCCGCAGGCGGGGAGGAGGTTGAGGGGCGAGGCCAGCTAGCTCTTTCTCTCCATAAGCGAGAAGATGCAGGAACTACACTCCATGGTATTCGGGGAGATCCATAGGAGTATGACATTCACCAAGCAGAGATGTTATGAGAGGGGAGATACAGTGGGTACCATGTTGGCTAACAGAATACGAGCAGCGAAGAACGACAGACGAGTGGAAACGCTTGTTGATGGGGAAGGTCGGGTATGTGGCTCCTATGATGGGACTCTCAATCGTTTCGCAGAGATCCTATATGATTGGGGTGATGATGGGGAGGGGGGTGGTCCTGAAAGTGATATTAATTGTGATCTAGCAGGTTTGAAGCTCCCTAATCCAAGCACTGTTGAACCAGAAGGCTTGGAGATTTACATTTCGCTTGGGGAGGTTAAGAAAGCTATTCGTATGAAGCCTGGTAAAACACTTGGTGCTGACGACCCTTTATATATTATCTGTTGATCTTCTTGCCTTGGTGTTGGCTGTGGTTTTTAATTATATCAGGAAGGGAGGCGAAGTTCCTCCCACGTTCTTGGAGGTTCTCTTTACAGTGATTCCCAAGGAAGGGAAGAATTTGACAGTGTTCGGCATACAGACCCATTTTGCTTTTAAATGTGGATGCAAAGGTTTTTACATGAGTCCTTTCATCCCGATTAGAGGATGTGCTCCTGTAGTTGGTCCACCCAGACCAAGCTGGTTTTGTTTGGAACAGGCAGGGATCTGATAATCTACAGAAGACTTTGGATCTAATGGTGTCTCGGGAGGTAGGTAGGTCGGTCGGTCGGTCGGCCGTCCGGTCGGTCGGGAAGGAGCCCCAGTACTCTCCCTTGATACCGAGAAAGCTTTTGACTGGGTTGATTGGTCATTTATGAGGGCAGTTTTTGAGGAAGGTAGGTCTGGGCAGTAGGTGGATGGAGTTGGTGGAAGCGCTTTACTCGTCCCCCTCTGCGAAGATGTTACTTAATGGTGAGGACTCGAGAGCCTTTTTTCTGAAGAGAGGCACTAGACAAGGGTGCCCTTTGTTGCCGCTACTGTATACTTTGGTGATGGAACCACAAGCAGCTAGTGCAAAGGTGTAATGAGTTGGTTAGAGGAGTGGTTATTCAGGGGAAGCCTTATAAACTTGAGTCTCTTTGCAGACGATGCACTGTTTTGTAACTGCACAGAGGTTCTTGCTTCAGCCTCTCCTTCAGGGCATGAGGACCTATTGGAAGCTGCCAGGGTTCAAGATAAACTTGGACAAATCAGTGGATTTACCGGTTGGACCAGTGGCTGATTTGGAATATATTAATGGCCTGCCTTTTGTGTTAAGGGAAGAGGGTTTTTGATACTTAGGGGTGTGTATTCCGAGGGACTTGAATACTATATTTGAAGTTCATTATTTGCCCCTATCAGATGGGGTGCGCAGAGACTTAGATGGGGAAAACGGCTGTTGTCCTGGATGGCCAGATTGAATTGAATTGCATCAAGATGATGCTTTTGCCTACATTTCTGTTTGTTTCAGATGATACCAGCGGTTGTGCTGACTGATTTTTATCCAAAAGGTTCATAGGGCTCTGCTGTAGTTTCTTTCAGAGGGGGCAAAGCCGCGGATTGCTTATGATACTCATTTTACCCAGAGAGGCTAGAGGGGACAGATTTGCCGACGGGAGCTACTCATAGGTGGCTCAATTTAGGACAGTGGTGGATCATCTTGCCCCCCAAACGCCCAAACAATGGATAGACATTGAGAATACTCTTTACAATATAGGTGTTAAGCTCTTTCCCGCCCATAGCACCGGATGAGGTCTATAGACAAGTCTTCTCTGTGAAAGTCTCCTCCGAACGGGTGCTCTCCTGCTTCTCCAGAACTATCAAGGACAACATTGCCTTCCTTGCGCCACCCTTGGTTTATTTCTGCAATCACTCCTTTGCCACTGGCTCCTTCCTGCTCCCTCTCAAGCACTCCCTTGTGCATCCTCTCCTCAAAAAGTCTCTTGCCGACCCCTCCTGCCCGGCTAACTACCGCTCTCCATTAAGATTTCCCATGATTTAACCGAATCCGAAATGTCAGAGGGAGAAAACAACTAAAGTCATTTGAATCAAAATCCCCCCGCCCCCTTACTTAACTTTTGGCAGCACACTTTGCGGTGTGCTGCCGAAGACTCCATCCCTCTGCGACGCCGGTTACCTTCACTTACGTGCATGTGAATCGGCACTGTAGGGTCCTTTTTTTTTTTCTTCTTTTTTGCAAAAAAGGCTGTACGTAATAGAGCAGCCAGATGCACAGAAACTGCACTCCTGAACACTCATGAAGACTTGCTATCTAATCTCGATTTCAAATCTCCTTCCATTCTCATCCTTCTTGATATTTCCTCTGCCTTTGACACAGTAAATCATGCCACCCTTATAAATCGGCTTTGACACCCTTGGCATCATGAACCTGCCACTGTACTGGTTGACCTCCTTCCTCTCTGACTAACCATCTCATGTTTAACTTGGCCCTTTTCTCCCTTCCATCCCTCTCTCCACCTGCGGGTTCCCTCAGGGCTTTATCCTCTCGCTGCGGTTCTTCAACATCTATCTTGCCTCTCTGGCCCACTTATCTCTGCCTTCTCTCCTCACTTCCAGTGTTATGTGGACGACATGCAGCTCTCCGTCAAGCTTCTCTCCGCTGCCTCCTCTTCTTTTTCTGTCATTCCTGACTATATTTGCTATTCAGGCATGGCGCACTGCTCACTATCCCTGTCTTAATGCCAGTAAAACTGAGATTCTTCTCATTGGGACCCCAGCTCCCTCCTTCCCCTCCTACTCTCTGGTCCTCTACCCTCACCCGCTTGAGGCAAAAAACCTTGGTATCATTTTTGACTCCTCTCTCCTTCTCGCTATACATCACGGACCTTGCTAAGAAGGCCAACTTTCAGCTGCACCTCCTCAGAGGCATTCTCCCTTTTCTCGCCTTACCCCTGAACTCAATGTCTCCAGAGCGCTGGTCCTCTCTCTCTCGAGGCTGGACTACTGCAACAGCCTCTTCCTCAATCTGCCTAAATCCTCTCTTCACCCCCTTCAACTAAACCACAATAGAACTGCAAGACTTATCTTTGGCTTCAAGCCCAGGGACTGCATCTCTCCAGTCCTAAAATCTCTCTACTGGCTCTGGGTTGTTGCAAGGATCAAGTCCAAAACCTTGTGCATCATACACAAGGCTTTCTGGAGCCTGGGACCCCTCTACATCCAACTCTCTCTCCCTAAATACCTCCCTACTAGAGCCCTTTGGTCGTCTAGCTCCAACTCTCTGCAGATCAAATGCTTTTCCAAGCAGAGTGAGTAAGGGCGGGGGGCGGGGTTTAGATCCCTCTCTACCCCAGGAGCCTCCCTATGGAGTGGCCTCCCTGTCCCTCTCAGGCTTGAGCCGGATCTCTTGAAGTTCTAGAAGCTTCTCAAGACCCTCCTTTTCTCTTCTTCCTTCCTTCTCCCCCTCCCCTGCTAATGTGCCTCTCTGCCACATTTGACTGGCTGCCTGGTTCCCTCTGAGTCATACAGGGCACCAGGCCCACCTCACCCAGTCTACCTCATCACCTCGTGCTCCCCTGACCCCCCCCCTCCAGCCCCTCATTCCTGCACTTGCCTGTCTGGGCTCCCTCCCCCTGTACTAGCCTGACAGGGCCTGGACCCCTTTTGAGCCCGGACCAGCCCCGTCCTCACACTTAGCATGTGGACCTTCTTTCCTTGAACGCCCTGCTTCCCCCCTGGCACTTGTTCTCCTGGCCTTCCCTAGCACTCGCTTAGCCCAGGGCCCCCAGCACTTACGCGCTCTACACTCTTACCTGCACTTCCCTTGCCACCTAAGCATTATCGCATACCTCTCTGACCGGCACTCCCCGTCCCCCTCCACTGTCTGGTACTGCATTTGCACGATCCGAATGGCACACGGCCTAGTAGGACCATTTTTGTTATTCTCATCCTTGTCCCCCCCCCCCCTTCTTTATCTTGTGGCGCCTTGCAACATCATTTGCTGTATGGGTGCATTATAAATACCCAATAAATAAAATCAATAAATAAGCTGTTACACAGGTGGTATTGTGCCCCCCCCTCCCTGCACCTCTGATGAAGTTGGCAAGAATGTACCTAGGGGTTAACCCGAGCTGCTGGAAGTGTGGTATGATTAAGGCTGACTATTGGCATATGTGGTGGGAATTTATGGAGATATAGAAATACTGGATGAATGTTCTGTCTTGGATAAAGGGGCTTGATATCATCTCTTGGTTCCACTCTCCGCTTCTGGTCTTATTGGGGCTGAAACATGAGGAGGAGGAACATCTGGGACTGAATCATGTGACTCATACTCTCTTGATGGCAGCCAGGAGTTGCGTGGCACAACACTAGAAAAGATCTAATGTGCCGTCCAAAAGGAATTGGCTCCTGAGGGTGAGGGATATATATTTTCCATGGAATATCTTACTTGCTGGATTTTTCTAGGGACGGCATACAGGAGTGGTGGATCCCTTCGACAAATATGGACGATAGTCATTTAAGTATCATTGTTTTGTGCTGCATTTTATGTTTGTATTTGTATTGGACGCTCAACCTGGATAGGGGTGGGAGGTGGTCAAGTGTTGTGGGAGGGAGGGGAAGGACGGTGGGAAAGGATGTTAAAGATGTAAGAGGGCTGTGACCCATCAAAGTTGTTTGCTTTGTTTTAAATCTCACTGTCCCCGATGTTGAAAATTGCAATAAAATGTAATTTTTAAAAATATTTTTACCATTGTTTTGCACATTTAGTATTGGCCTTCCAAAAAAAAAATAACGCAATGCTTCTTGAGCACTATTTATCACAAGCTCCAAGAAGAGTGAGCAAAGCAAAATGTGCCTGCTGTCAGCCATTTTAGAGCAAACAAATATGAGATGGTTCCACGTTTCTAAAAACCACCTCCATAATCTAGAGCAACTGGTCATTCTTTTTTTAAAATATGCGGTCACCTTGGATAGGAAAAAAACAAGGGGTTTGATCCATAAAATGGAATACATTTTTTGCTAGTAAAATGCAATATTACTGTAGTGAGGTATGGTTGGAGGTTGCCTGACCATGACAAGTCCCCTCCCTCCAAACCTCTAATAGATGGTTTTGCTATGTATATGTATGTATAGGTTCCTACTCAAGTCCCTTTTATAATCTTTACAATTATAGTTTAAATGCAATGTAATTGTTATTTGACAGTAAGCGTTTGGCAATGTTGAATCGAGGGGCATCGGAGCTAAAGGGGCCCTAAACGTCAAGTAGTTTGGATATTTGGGATTGACTGATTTGTTAAGATTTTGTTCACAGTTGCAAGTTATACAGTTAGAATCACCAGTTAAAATTTCCAGTGATGTCACCACTATTCCTGTTTCCAACCTTATGGTTTGAGCTGTTTCGCCCCGCTTTCAGGCAATCCTTTTCCCAACAGACCACCTTTGCCAAACGGCAGCCTGTCAAGAATTGTGCAAGTGTATTTTGCTGTGATGCCAGGCAGGAACAGGAAGTGCTGCTCCGGATCGTTGAGGCAAACGGGCAAGGTACAGGGTCGAGGGTGGGGGCAGGGAAATGATGACTGAGGGAAGGGGGTTGTGAGGGGCGACCCCACATTGCAGTGTGTGTGTGTGGGGGGGGGGGGTCAACCAGGGATCTCTGATGTATTCCTGCAGCTTAAAAACTGGGTCTGGAAAACCAGGTTTTTGCAAATGTCTGCTGAGATACATTGTAATTCAGGTTTGCATTGTGGTGCAAATGGAAAGGCCAGGACTTTTTCTCTAAGGCAAGACTGCCAGAATGTACTTGCAATTTGTTCTAGGTTTATGCACCATATAACAATATATAGCTTCACAAATATGGATACCTTGCTGTTTTGCTGTTTTACTATTTTACTATTCAAAGTTACCTTTATAAATGGAAATGTTTTTGACGGTTTATAGTGACTTTTTCGACAGTCATTATTTTGAAATACCAATATGTCGAACCAAAAGTGCGGATTTTTTTTTTTTGAAGGCCTTTTTTTAAAAAATAAAAAATTGTGGGGGCGGGGAACCCCACCAACCCCCCATTTTTTTTAAAACATCTTTTTTTTGCTAATTAAACCCTATAAAATAAAAAACAATACATTTGAGAAAAAAAAATGTCAGCACTTTTTTGTTTCGAAATTTTGACTGGATACCGTTTTCGACCTATGTGAGTTTTCTCCCATCCATAAAACCTATCACCTTTTTCTAGTATTAGCAAGTATTTTCTGGGTTTTTATTGAATTGTATATGGCAAATTAGCTTTAAAATACAATTTCATCCAAACAAACACTCATCATTTCATAAACCTATACAAATAATTAAAAAGTATGATTTATGTTTTTTTTAAACTAGTCATTAACCAAATCTAAAAATGTCACAAATACTGTATAAATCACTGGGTTCAAGTGAGCATTTAATATATAGACCCACAATGCCTCTCAATCTACACAAGCAGGATTATTTAAAAAAAATCGAAAATATACGATTGTCTTAAAATTCTATTCTGGACAATCAACCAAAAGGTGTCTGAAAGATTCAATCAACCCTGTTCACATTTTTACAAAATCTACAAAAAATCAAAACGCTACTTAAAATATTTCTTCTAACTTAAACTTCTCTGGTTAATATATTAAGACTAACTCTTAAAAAATTGCTCTCTGCCCTTTCTGTTGGGGAATAATTGCATGTATCCCGGCAGCACCCCCACCTTTTTATGACATAATGATTTATAGCTGTGCATTTTTTCAACTGTTTTCCTCCAATCCTTTTTGAATAATGCCTTTTTAATATTTATCAAATTGTCACTGAGTCCATTTAAAGTAAAACTTATATCCTTTAAAATCTTAGTATAGTACATAACATAGGAGCCATGGTGCTATTAATAGCCATATTCAAAATCTGCCCCATGTCTTCATATAATGAATTTCTTTTAGGACAAAAAAGTATTGATTGCAAACCCATTTCATAACGAATAAATGCAATTGGAGCACAATTTGGTAAGGCAAGAACTCTGTACCATATCGAGCCTTCTAACAGTTCTAGCTTTTCCAACATCCATAAAAGCATTATTTCACAACCATATAACCTCTCTGTAATAACTCTCCTCTCATAGTACGTCATAATTGGGAGAATGGAGAATTTGCCATATTTTCTGTATATAGGCTTCATTTTTGTACTTGGACCTTCTGCAACTATCATCATTTTGTTTTGTATAAGATCATTTGGTCCATATTAAATGGTCAATTTAAACAATCCAACTTATTAACATCAGCAGTTCCAGAAGAAGCATGGATCGCTCATTTCTCCACCCTTTATGCAAAGGGAACCACCGAATGGCCCGATGACATCAAACAAAGGAAATGGAAAATTGATTGGGACAGAGATAAAATCTTGGCACTAATCAAAAAATTGAAACCTACACTAGGTCCTGGCCCAGACGGCTTAACCAATAGCATACTGAAATCTAACCCAGATGCTTGCGCCGATTTCTGCACATTGTTGTTTACTGTGATAATGGAAAACAGTCAAGTACCACAAACTTGGAAAAATGCTGTATTCATCCCGATTTTCAAGCAGGGGGAGATATTACCCAATTGCCCTACTGGACCCACTGGGAAAGCTGTTTGCTTCCATCCTTCTTCGCCGCCCAACCATCTGGACCAAAAAAAATAATAGGAGTGATCCAAGACAGAACGATTTTGTCAATAGAGTAGGCACAAATATCAACCTCCTGCTGCTTGATCTTCTAAAACTGGAAGCGTTTAGATCGAAAACAAAAACATATATGCCTTTATTGATCTTAAACAGGCTTTTGACAGCGAGGATTGCGAAAAACGATGGCAAAAAAATTGGAATGGAACTGTCCTCCAGATTTAGTAGCTGCAATACTCTAGCACTTCGGTGCAGGCGAGGCTCTCAGGCACAGGTTGCATGTCAAAGAAAATTGAAATCTGGAATGGTCTGAAACGGGGCTGTCCCCCGGTGCTAATTTTGTTTAACCTTTATATTTCTGATTTGGCAGTTAGTCAAAAAGAAGTGAGAGCTCACCCACCGATTCTGAATGCGGTACCAGTTTTCCTGGATGGTTTATGCAGACGATCTCGTACTGCTAGACAAAACACTGATTGGGTTGCCAAGAAGACTAAACACTCTGGATGCCTATTTCCTGTAAAACGGTTTAAAGTTAAACGTGATGAAAACCCAAATCATGTTCTTCAGCAATCAACAAGGATCAACTAAGGGCTAGTTTTCCTTATTCCTAGGTTCGACAAATTCAGACCAGGTCCATACTACTAAGTACCTAGGAGTTTGGGTGAACTCTAGTATTAACGAACATGATTGGGAGGTTGTTCTAAGAACAAAGGTTCTGACTCTGGCCCGACAAGCTCTGGTACTTCATAAAAAGTATGAGAAGATTTCCATGCTTCCAGTCCTTACTTTTTATCGCTAGAAAGTTGTTCCTATTCTTGCATACGGAGTGTAAACCGCTCTCAATCTAACATGGTTGATCTGAGATCTTTTTGGAAGCTTTGTTCTGGAGGAAAGTGCTTTCGATACAGCAATCTTTCCATGTAGTTTGAATAAGATATGAGCTATCTATCCAGTCAATGCATACGATGGTCTTGCGGAAATCGATAGATCTATACCGTAAAGCTCTTTTAGATGACGACCTGACAACAGTGGATATCTTGAGATCAACTCCTCCAAGCCAGCAAAGTGACCTACTCAATGGCTGGAAGAACAAATGCAGAGATTGGATGGTTTCCCTGGGTTGTTCATTAGAAACCCTGAAGTCCAATCCTATCCAGATTGGGAAAGAAATCCAGTGGATGGACTGGATTGAAACACAGGAGGCGAAAGCAAGATAAAAGTTATCTATCAGTTTTTCGTAGAGTCGTTCCTTGAACCAACTCCCACCATATGTGAAGAAATGTCCATGCCCACAGTTTATGCGATTGAGGCTAAACCTTCTTCCAACCTTCATTCAATGACGGTATAGCCGGAAAATAAAAGCAAAACAAACATGGAAGGCAGAATAAAAGCTTGGGGGACCCAGACAGCCAAGGGGGAGGAACCTCAAAAATGTTTTTTTAACGTAACTGTATCCTATCCAGGCTTTATCAGAGATCGGATCTACAATCTGGCTGGATCTCCTTTCAGTTCCAGCAATATAAGACCAGAAGAGGCTCAACTATATTTAGAGTTACTTTTGCGTTCCTGTCCAGGCTATCGTCATTCTTTGGTAGCTTATCTTTTTAATTTCTTCTTGTACCTGTTTTTCAAATTCTTCATTTTTGGAGAATGCCAGTTTGCATTATTCCCTAACAGCAGGCTCCACAGCTGGTGGTTATGTGCTCTTTTAGCATTCTTTACCTCTTTTATTGCCTAACCTCATACTGTAGAATGGTCTCTTTGCTGGTCTTCTGAGTTGTATGGAGCAATCCTCGGCATGGCTCCATGGGAGAGTGGATTTGCAAAGTTGCCAAAACAGGGATTGAAGATGATTTACTAATGTTAATCTTCACTATAAATGTAGGAATTTTAGTTTCGGCTATTACAATTGGACATTTTCAATTGTTGGGCTTGACATGCATTTTTGGTCTTCCTTTTGGTGTCCTGGCTTATTTTTGCTGACAGACTTTTTCTAAAGTCTCACTGTAGACTGCCAATACATTTCTCAAGTGCTACTATAAGTAGTTTTCAGGCTTTTCTTACATGGGTGGGTCCCATTACAGAGAAAGGGTGGTAGAGCCATAGGTTGGCTGGTGGCAGATGTATATTTTTATTTTAGTTTCCCATGAGAGAAGACTTTTTACAGCATTTGTAGCCTCCTGTAGATCTTCAGGTCCTTCTTCCCTGTGAACCCCCCCCCTACTAGCTCATGGACCCTGTACTCCACTGGAGCAGATTGTGAGCCCCTTCATAAGTAGCTGCTCCCCCAGTGAAGGGAGCTTGGGGTGTGTCTGAGACATTGAAGGCAGTGGAATTTATGTCAAGGACATGCCATTAGATGTAGATGCTTTGTGAGTTTCGCATATAGGGAAGCAAAAGAATAAACAAGAATTGGTGATCATTGAGAGGCGACAAGGGACCCCACCAGGAGATTGTATAGCATGTATATTGGTCATGCCAGATTCAGAGCCTATACGCTGCCGATCTGCTGCCCTGTAGTGACAAGCAAGACCAGATCTAGCTTAAACTGTACTTTACGCTCCGCTAAAGAGAGAGAAAGGTTAAAAGCTCAACAATAATGTCTTTGAGCGTGTCTGCCAAAGGGCGATCACATAATGGACCTCAAACTGGTGAAGTTTCACCTCTGAGCAAGATACATCTGATTGAACATATTACACAAGTACTAGTCAAGATGACCCCTCGAATAAAATCCTTGTATGCTTCCCAAAGAACCATGTATGAACATCCAGAACCAGGGTTATAATAAAGTATGTGATCTTATCAGACAAAACAGAGTTCTAAATGGGATCAAATCGTGCAGCAGCTCAAAATCACTATTGTGGATGAGGTGGAAGTCCGGTTCTGAAATGTAGCACTTGCACTAGTCGAAAATGATCTGAAAATGTACATGGTACCCAATACTATACCTTGCCAAGTAGTGAAGTGGAGATCAACCAGAGGTCAATTAGAAAAGACATGCCATGCACAGTAGAATAATATGTCACTTCTCTAGCATTTGGAGGTGGTACTTCTCTAAGCACTCAGTAGATTATGCACAGCCATTAAATGAATAATACATTTGGTATATTGAATCAGCAGCCTCTTGTCAGTGCCCTGTTCATTTCTACAGACAAATGTTTTAAAAAGTTAACAAACGGTCACCAGTTGCCTTCAAAGGTTTACGTACTGGTCAGGTTTGCTGGAATTTTTGTGTACCTTGTATTTTAGGATTTTATGTTATGTTAAAGGCACTTATATAGCGAACCGTCACGAATGAAATTGGTCCCCAGGTGCTCTGGCGGATCTGTAAAAAAGGAGGAGGGCGGGAAGGGTTAGTCGTGTGGAGAGGGAGTAGGAGAGTGGGAGAAGTGGTGTGCTGTTGGCGGTTTCAGTTCGGTATACACCGTGCGCTGAGCTTTGGTGCATGTATCAGATCGGGCGAGACCTTGTGTGCTGTAGGTGCTGTTTGTGTGTTGTTGATGCAGTGTGGTAAAGTGCGTGCAGGTTGCTGGGTGAAAGATGGTTGTGTGAGTTTAGGTTGGTAGAGTATGCAGAGATTTGAAAGTTGAGTTAGTGGGGTCTGTATCCTGGTTCTAATACTTCTTGTTTCGTTTCAGCTGTATTACTGTGGGTGGGGTTGGTGCTGATTCATTATAGGCCATCTGACTGTAGTGTGTGAAGGTGGGGCACGGTCCCAGCTGTATCCTAACAAGCATTGTGTGGTGTGATGGGTATGTCTGAATTCTCTTGCTCTGGTGTGGGAGCTGATGTTATTTTTGGATTTGTAAAGCGTGCTTGAGCCCAGAGGCATTGAGACGCTGTTGCAAGTAGAGGTCTTCGTTACATGACCAGAGGCAATGCTCAGGTTACAGGGAGCAATAGCCTAAGGGAATACATTGATATATTCATAAATACATGGGTGATTGAGAAAGACTTAATTCAACTTTAGCAGAACACGCAGTTGAGTGTGTACAGTCAAGCACACAGTGTACTTGAATTAGTACTAGACAAAAGTTTTGATTGCTGTCCTAAATGCTGTTTGTGACTCGAGGCCCCTGAGTCCGGGGCACAGGGTTGTGAATTCCAGTTGGTGGCTGCAAAGGCTGGAAAACTCAACCCACCTGCTTGCGCCCTAACGCTCTTGGGAATGGAAAGATGGTTAGTGGTAGGCTGTTCTTGTGGGTCTGACAGTGGAGGGTAAGGTGAATCTTTGAGAGAGGTAGTGGGGGGCTGAGTTATGGAGACATTTGTGGGTGAGTGCGAGAGACTTAAAGATGATACCTTCCTTGATGGGGAGCCAATGAACAGATTTCCTGGTGGCTGAGATGTGGTCCCTCTTTGAAATGCTGTTGGCCGCTCTGAGAGCATTGTTTTGTACCGTCTGAAGTTTCCTGATGTTTTTTTTTGCAGCGGTTCCTACCATAAGTGCATTGCAATAATCAAGTCGGGACCAAATTATTGCTCTAGTGATGGTGAGGCAATTTTGTCGAGAATGGTCTGGCCGCAGTGATACATTTTGAGTGGTAGGCCGAGGCAGATGAGATGGCGTTAACCTGTCTAACCATTGTAAGGTTAGAGTTAAGGTAAACTCCAGAGTTTTTACTACCTGTGACGCAGGGATGGAGGTGTTATCGATCGAGAAGGAGCTCTATTTTACATCAAGTTTCTTGAGTGTTCCTGGTGAGCCAATGAGTAGAAGTTCAGTCATCTCACTTTTTAGGCGTAAACAATTTTCAGCCATCCATGTTTGAATCGTGGTGTAGATTAAATTAAGGGATTCCATGTCAACCTCATAATCCCCAGTTAGGGGGATGAGGACCTGAGTATCATCAGCATAGTTGGTACATGCGATGCCTGGAGAGTCCAAGAAATTAAATAAGGACCTCATGAAGAGGTTGTAGAGATTGGGCAAGATACAGGATCCTTGAGGGACTCTTACCTTGAGAAAGCATGAGATCTAGGCTGTGGCATTCGGGGAATAGCTGTGGAGAGGTGGTGGCATAAAGTAGCATGGTCCACCAGATCAAAGGCCGCAGACTGATCGAGGAGCAGCAGGAGGGCGGGTTTGCCTGCATCTCTGAAGTCATCGAACTGATTTTTAAGGTCCAATAAAGCAGTTTCGGTCCCATGGTTTGGACGGAAGCCTGATTGTCGGAGACCCAGCAATAAGTCTCCAGGTATTTGTGGACCTGAAGGTAGGCTGCTTTATCGAGAATCTTCAGTAGGAAAGGGACCGTGGTGATAGGTCTGTCATTCCCAGGGATTTTTGGGTCAAGTGTGGGTTTTTTCCAACAATGGACGAACCCATGCCTCTTTGAGGCAGGAGGGGACATGATTTGTTTTAAAGGAGGCATTAATAAAGGCTGTGATGAAGGGTGTGAGGGTGGATGCACTGTCTTTGATGAGCTGTGCTGGACAGGTATCCCCTTACAATTGTGGGGCTTGGTCGAGTTAAGGAGTGCAGTGACTTCCTGTTCATTAATTTCATTGAACGAGAAAGCCGGGGCTTCAAAGGTGGTATTCTGCAGGAGGTTGGGTAGTTGTTGGTTTAAAGCCTTTTGGTGGTTGATGATTTTGTCTTGAAGGAGGTTCAGTTTATCCAGCATAGCATCCTGAATATTGTTACACCAGTCCTTGTCCTTAGTGAGGGAAGGAGTGGTGGTAGAGGGTGATTCCAACTTCCTAAAGATTGCGAAAATGTCTCTGGAGCCTGATTTAGCGTTTGCTATCCTCGTGTTGAAGGAATTGGCTTTAGCTTTGATGATGGCAGCTTTGTATTACTTAACTAGAGATAGTTTTGAAGGCAAGTTTAGTGGAGTCACTAGGTCTAGCTACCCAGGTTGAGAGAGCTATGCTTTTCTAGGTGCGTAATTTAAGAAGCTCTGCTGAGATCCTGGAGTTGGTATGCTTGGCTTTTCTGTGGGTGAGTGGGACTATAGTGTCAACTGCTTGTGAGAGGATGGAATTGTAGGTGGCAGCAAGGATGTCAGGGTTGTTGTCAAAGGGTGATTTGAGTTCAGGAACCAAAAGGTGTGCTAGGAGCCTTTCCTTGGTGAGTTGCCGCGACATTTTAGTGACAATTAATTGCTTTTTTTAACTCCTTTTACAAATACAAAGTACTTATCTGTGTTCATATTTCTCGATTCCTTACATAGATCAATACCTTGTGGCTCTTCCTTACTGTGCTGAAGTGTGTAAAGCGTACTTAATTACCAGCCCCCTTCCACAGAGTGAAGCGAGAGTGCTCGGTCGCAGTTACCAATTCGAGAGTCAGAAATAACACCAGGGAGACCCTATCTAACACTAAGCTTGGGCTTCCCAAGCCGTCAGCAGAGGGCTTCTGGAAAATCTCCCTAACAACTACCAAGCGAAACTGATCGCCTTGATTGGTTCCCATTTGGCCTCGATATGGGAGTTTTATTTTAGCAGCTACTTTGTATTTGAAATTCGCACATTAATGCACTGTGATCACTCTCGAGTCTGGGTAATACTGCAAATTAGGAGAATGCTAATAAGATCTGTACATTAAACGGCTGGGTAATCTACTAACTAGTGCTCGTGTTGTATGAAAGAATAAACATGTTTGGGGGCTCATTGAAGTCCATAGAGCATAAATGAAGGTGTAAAGACAGGTGTAAAGATGTCAAACCTGTCTTAACACCTCCTTGCATGCTGCGGGGCATTATCGTGATTTTTGAAAGCGGAGTGAGAGCAGTAGAATGGGAGCTTCCGCCACCCTTTTCCCCATGTTCATGCTGGCGTAAAACCAATGCATTCCTATGGAAACCGCCTGCTTTTTGCACAACCAAAAAGCAGGTGGATTCCACAGGAATCCATTGTAAACGCTGACTGCTATGCATACATGGCATACAGTGTTTGCTCTTTGTGCACTGCTGAGTGCTAAAGGGAGGTGTAAAGGTGCATTCACTACCATTTTACACTTCCCTTTTGCACTGCGCAGTGCAAATGGCTGATTGCCGGAGGAGACTTTTTTGCACTTACCCTCTGGGCAATGTTTACCTTGTTTTGTAAAACAAGCTCATATGTTTTACGCTTGGTCAGTACTTTGTCATTGTGTTTATCGGGCTTGTGAGTATTACAAATCCTCCTTGTTAAGATTGACTGGAATTTCGCTTCGTAGTCCCTTTGTGTTTGTGGTTTACACATTGATCAATAGTATCTCAGATGAGCTTCTGGTCAAAGTTAGTTTCATGGATATTGCTAGGAAAGATTTCTTAATTGTGGGTAATTTTCCTTCCATGTGGCAACCCCTAAACTTTTTGCTGGTGTTTTCACCATGATCTAGACTTTGCCAGAGAAGTGCAGCCTTCTGCCGCACTCCTCTGCGCTTTCGCTCCATTCTTACGGGGAAACTGACATGCCCTTAAGACAGTCACTACCGGGAAACGTTGTTTTCCGTAGTTTCTTTATCATGTTCAGCTTTCGCGCAACATGGCACAAGAGGGCACTGTAAGCTAAGTTACTGCCCTCTTGGGTCTCTAGTCTTCTACAGGCCCTAGATACTCTCTTTGGATTGTAAATGAACGGTGCAAGTGAATCACGGACGGGATTGGTGGCAGCAATCGTTTCTTTTGTTTTTGAGCTCCTTTTGGCGTTTTAAGCGCGTTTCTCGCGCTTAGCCCAAAATGGTGGCCTGGCTCCCAAAATGGCCAGACCACGAGGCTCTTTGTCCTGTCCGCTGTCCGTCATGCCCCCTTCACCTCCCCCAGGTCGAGCCAACCCGGGGCCTTCCTTATTTGGGCATGTACTTTCCCGCGAAACGCAGATGCTTTCGCGGGCTTCTACAGGCCTTGTGTGTGCCTCCAGGATGGGGGCTGGGATGTCTGGTCCCAATACACATCCTGGGCGCCAGAGACTCTAGGGTGCTGTGAATGCCTGGGACCCCCGTGGTCCGTGATGAGGTCCACAGATGGTGTGAGTGTTTTATGAGCGGATCTCCCATTGGGTCCCCTCCGTTTTGGCGCGAAGGGAACCGTGGATAAGAGGGGGCTGGAAACGCCACTACCATGTCGATCTCCTGAGTTCTCACGAACAAAGGAATACAGGAGCCAAGTATCCTGCAACCACGAGGCTGAACCGAGGAATCGCTGGTGACCCGCTGAAGGACTGCTCCTCTGCACTGCTGTCGCTTTGTGAAACCCTTTCTACCTCTGATCGAACGAGAAGGCCTGTACTGGTACTTCGACCCTTGGAATAGTGGGAACAACTATTCTCGGCATCTTCACTATCTCCTGCACGTAAGCCTTCGGAAGTGTCTCTGGGCCATCCAGCAGACTGACCAGCCTACCTAGGAGCCTTGCTCTGTAACCGCCGTCAGGTTGTGTTGTATTACGAGTCCTTGTCACTCTCACACGATTCGTACACTTGGCATTCCCAGGTCTGAAGTGAGTAGTGTACATTTGGCTGAAATACACATGGCCGCTCCGTTGCCCTGCTGTGGTAACAAACTGTGTGGGTTTACTGCGTTTGGGACGCCCTCAACTCAACTTCTGCTGCTGCGGAATCTACACGACAACGAGATGTCCCCTGCTCCTATCTGAACCTTCCAGCACTGAAACTGACGCGGAGAAGCCTGGGTCTGCTTGCATCGGGGACCGGTGAGTAGCATCGCTAGGAACTGGTCGCCCTCCTGCAGGAGCCCATAGCTTTTCCCCGCTGTGTCTTTTCCGTACTCGCGCTCTGCTTCTGCCCACAGTGGAGGCTGCGCTTGAGTCGCGGAGCTCTGTTCATCTTCATTTGTTCACCGAACTAAACTGCCTGATTCCCTCGAAGAGACTCCCCTTTTTGCCCATTGGCACCAGCGTGTGCAGGTACTTTTGAGCACAAGGCTCCACTCTTCGTAGGGCTTTGACTTCCTTTTAGTTAGGTGCCTCTCAAGGCGGACTGGGTCTAATTATTATTCGCACTGCCTGTTTTCCTCCCCATCTAGGTGGTCTACACATTTCGTGCGTCTAACTCGTTAGACTCGTTTGTATTTGTATATATATTGTATTGGTTTGGTATGTGTTGGTTTACTGGAGTTTTATTCGCTACGGTCAATGTTACAAAGGCCTTGTAATAAATGTGTATATATTTTTAATATAACACCTGTTTGGAGTAATTTGTAAGTGTCCTTGCTTTGTGTGCTCATTGCGGGCTTTCAGTCACCCTCACCCCTCTTGAGACCTAGTCTTGACCGCCGCGATCGCTACCTTGATTGGTCTGGCTTTTCCAGAGGTTACACTGTTCGAAGAAACTAGGCTGGCCTTCTGAACGTCTGCGCCTCTAGGACAGAGTTCAGAAATCCGTCTTAACAGATATCATGGTGATTAGCATGTAGTTATCTCAGTCCGCACAGAAAGGTTGGTCAGCAGTAGTGCTAGGTGACATTGCTAGATTGTGCTCCGCCAGCCATGGGAACAAAATCTCTCCGATTTCGATCAGCTTTACCTGTCTCTGCTGTTCCTCCAGGCCCGTGGATTCGCCTGAAATTTTTGCACTCATCCGGCATGCTGCAAAGTGCGATATTTGCTGTTGCACGCTGGCTTTCCTTATCCCCTTACGGTGGAACCCGCTGAAGCAAAGAACAAGCTTCCCTCCAGCGGATTCCACCGCTTTTGTTTCGGGCATGCTATTTTTCTTTTATGTATTTCTAGAGTTGGGGAGCCAGAGATTTCATGGGTCGGGTCGAACCAGGGCCGAGCCCGGGAAATGGCTACACAAAACGCTTTCTCCAAACCATCTCCCTTCAGATGAGAGAGAAACGCATATTGCTTTCTTCACGTTAACACCGGAAGGAAACTGCTGCAGGCTGACCGAGTCAGGGCTGCACTTCTCGTATGCAAGGGCCTGAGAAGGGTGTGGGGAAGTCCCACCCTCGCCAACATCCACTCCTGGCATCATCACAGCCAAGTAAAAATCTCAATGAAAGTCCACAAAATATGAACGGTGGTGGTGCGCACAGAGGTAGCTGAGGGGCAAACAAAGGTGACGGCACCTGGCACCTCGCCCTCCCGGAGCGCAGCTGCTGGCTTCACCCAAATTCCCTTTTATTGGAAATTGTTTTCGGGTTTGTTTTCATGAAAGCACTGTGCATCTTAGCACACACCCTTTAATCAAAGCTTCACATAAGCACAGTGCTTGCTACAACCACTAGCCTATGAAAACATTACAGAGCATGCCCCAAACACATTTTGCTTGCGACAAAATGGTGGTTATTAAAATGAGTAAACTGTATCCACTAGTGCAATGTATTAAGTATTGCATTAGCATGCATTCAATCAATCTGCATCAGCACAAATTGCTCCTCTTTCCAAGTAGGTGGTGTGTAGCATACAATCGTAATGATGCCACTAATATCACTGCCCAATAACCACCAATCTGTGAACATATTTTAACAAACATGGCCCAAACATATTTCCCCTCACAGTAGTGGCAATGAGATGAACACACATTCCATCTAGCTGCC
The DNA here is from genome assembly GCF_040938575.1 of Ambystoma mexicanum. Lineage (NCBI taxonomy): Eukaryota > Metazoa > Chordata > Amphibia > Caudata > Ambystomatidae > Ambystoma > Ambystoma mexicanum. The sequence continues at coordinate 454,118,959 of NC_090924.1, read as the reverse complement.
CCAGCCCAGATTCCAACTTCATCCAGGCATCCGTGGGCACACAAATCTTGCACAGGGCACAATGGGGCTCTGCACTTGCACGTTCCAAAAACTCGCAAGGCATAGTAGGTTTGTCTCCCCTTCCCTTATTCTCATTATTTGTTTGTATTTTTAATTTAATTATTTATAATTGCTGTAATTCATGTCTACCTTCCTCTGTCCCCATCCTGTTTGCCCTGTGGGCGCTTTGAAACAGTTTTGTTAATTGTATAAGCGCCTAACAAGTGACCAATGGAATAAAATAAAAAATGGCAGACCAGCGAGAAAGCAGATTTCAAATGCAATATTGGTAGCTATACTTCACCCCTTCTATATATGATTCATGCAAGTATAGCTACCGATATTGCATTTGAAATTAGCTTCTGCGCTTGTCTGCCATCGTGCCCTGTGTGAGATTTGTGCGCCCCACCACAAATACAAATCTGCTCTTCTCCCTCCTAACCTTCCTTTCGCTCTTCTCTAAAATGTTCTTTCACTCACCTCCCTAATACCGTACGTTTCTCTCCTTCTCCCTACCCCTCTTCTCACCTCTTACTCCTGCTCTTCCTTACCCTCTCCATCCTAGCTACCTCCTTCCTCCATACCCCCTGCTCTCATCTAGCCTTACTTTTTCCTCTCTTCTTCCTCACACATTCTTGCATTCCCTCTTACTCCCGTTCGTACCTCCACTAACATCTACTATTCCCTTGCACTCCTCTGCCCTCCCTACTCCCTCCTCACCTCTGCAATATTGTAAATTGTTCTTTATACTGTTTTTCGAGTTGTGATTTAATTGGCATCTTATGCTTGCTGTATGTTACTTGTTCTCATGTAAAGCACTTTGGATTAAAGGGCTGTATAAATTCAATAAAATACAAATAAAATAAAAATACAGACTAACTGGGGGCTCAGTTCTTTTGTTCAGCTGATACTTAAAATGCCGCTGCTGTTCTTTAAACTGTGTTTAAGCACTGCGCCTGGTGTTCTTTAAAAGGCGCTGGGCCAGACCTTGCCTCAAGCGCAATGCCATGTAAACCTAATTACATGACACTGAACTGGAAGGGGGGGGCTGCTGCAGCCGCACCTTGAGCCGGCGCTGGTCTGCTTTCTATCATGCTTTGCCCCTAATGATGCTGGCAGTCAGGCTGAAATAAAAGCAGGCGCGAGTGCGTCCTTTTTTAAAAAAAAAATAAAAATAAAAAAATAAAGTTTAGTTTTTTTATGGTAGGAGTGGACGAACAACGGGTGGGGCTCGTGGCAGGCCCTTGCTTTAGGCAGGCACTGGCCCAAGAGGGGGGTGTTGTAAAGTCCTTTGTGGACTGTCTTAGTCAAGGCCCACACGGCCTCCCACATGCATACGTGCAATGAGAGGCAGAGACGGGAGGAAGGTTCAACAGCCTTTATTCTTTCAACTGCCAACTGTAACTGACGTCCTGTTCCCGCCTCCCACCCCTCCCCTTCCCATGACAGCCTGTCCTCCTCCACGTGATGGGGGGAGTCTTGTGTATGTGACGAGATCACACCCCCCGGTACTAAACATGATGACGCCTCTAGTTAATTTCTTCAATTAGTCTCTGGCCTATTTCAAGTTCTCTGAGGTTTCAGGACCTGATGTTCTTCACTGACCTCTTGGTATGACGGGGCTGCGTCTTCGCATGAGTCCTCTCCATCTCCTTCATAAGATGAACCCCACTCAGTGATTGCGGCATCTGAGTGGTCATTGGACGGGATGATGCCTGGCATTCGCCTGAAGAGTGAGGAATTTCTGGTGATACTTTTTTGTCACCCTCTGCCATGATGAGACCCTTTCTCTTGAGTCACCGTTAATGGCTCTTCGCCGAACGCAGACCTGCTCTTTCTGCTTTTGGTTTGCCGTGCTATGACAATGTCTCCAGGTTCTAGGTCGTTGGGCCTGGCTCTGCGGTCTTCATCAGCCCATCTGTTTAGCTTTCGTTGTTTCTGGAGTCCTGTTCTTGCATCTTAGCATCTCCCCCATATCTTTCTTCAAGGCTGGTCACGTGGGGTAGTCTTGTTCTTATGTTTCTTCAAAGCATGACTTTGGATGGTGTCTTCCCTGTAGTGCTGTGCGGGGTGTTTCGATAATCCCGTAACAGCTGGTATAGCATCTTTTCCACAAGCTCCCCGGTTAGTCGGGCGATTTGTATGTTTATCTTTACATTACTCATGAAACGTTCTACTGTGCCGTTTGCTTGGGGCCACAATGGCGTTACTCTCTTATGTATGAAGCCCATGTATTCAGAGAATCTTTTGAAGTCTTGTCCCGTGAACAGGGGCCCTTTGTCAGACTTCAGAATCTTTGGGATGCCATATGTGGCAAACATTCTGTCAAGTGCAGCAATAGTGTTAAAATGCAGATGTGGACACCACTAGTTGTACGTCTGGGAAGCGGGAGTATTCGTCTAATGCAACCAGTATGTAATCACCCCCCTTCCAAGGGTCCGAAGAAGTCCACTGCAATTTCGTCCCAGGTTTTTTCCAGGAGGGTTGTCTTACATAGGGGTTCTGGTCTCGTTTGTGGGTTGATGACTGCACAGGTGGGACAGTGCTTGAGAAGATCTTCTACCTGCGAATCTAGATGTGGAAACCATAGTTTTTGCCTGAGCATCCTTTTTGTGGGTACTATGCCTCTGTGGCCCTCACGAGTTAGTTCCAGCACCTTTCGTCGTCATTTTCTGGGGATTACTATTTTTGTTCCCTTGAGTAGTAATCCTTCTGTCTTAGCTATTACATCCTTTACGGCTATCAGGCAGTTTTGTTTCTTCACAGGTGTTGTCACCCACCTGTCGGGCTTGCTTCCAATGTCTGGTTTCTAGACATCCAAGGATGATTTGTAGTCCTTGGTCGTTGTCAGTTTCCTGTGCAATCTGATGCTGATCTAGACCTTTTGGTGTGTTTCTGTGCGCAACATAATGGATGTATTGGTCCGCGTTGGAATGATCGGGCTGGGATTCCTTGCAGGGGTGACTCGAGAGGAAGTCTACAGGGTTGTGGTCTTTGCCGGGTCTGTGGATTATGTTGAAACTATGTTGAAACTGTAATCCTGTATTCTTAGAGCCCACCTCGCAATTCTCGGTGGCATTTTCGCTTGTAGATTTCCGTAAATGAATAGCAGTGCCTGATGGTCTGTGACAACTGTGAATGGTTTTCCGTATAGCAAAAGGTGAAAATGCTCAAATGCCCACACCACCGCCAACTCTTCCTTTTCAGCTAGAGACTAGGCCTGTTCCACCTTGAAGAGGCTCCTGCTGGCGTATGACATGTCTTGCTTGGCTGTCTTTAGTGTGAAATTGTGTTAGAATGGCACGTAGGCCTACTGGGCTGGCATCCACAATTAGCTCTGTTTCTCGTTTGGAATTATGTTCCTGGCATCCGATATGCGTTGTTTGTTTGACTGGATTGCCTGTTGGCAGTTCTCTGTCCATACAAAGTTTGTGTTCTGTTTTGTCAGAGTTCTGAGGGGTTCGCTGATGTAGGTGAAATATTGTATGTAGCGGGAATAGTAACTGGCTAGCCTGAGGAACGAGCGCAGGTCAGATATATTTTTGGGTGGTTCAGCATCTGTGAGGGCTGTGACTTTTTCGGGATCTGGGGTCATTCCATTTGACGAGAATATGTGGCCATAAAATCAGAGTCTGTTTTCTAAATTCGCATTTGTCCTTGTTCAATGTGAGTCTGGCTTCGTCAAGGCTCATGCATACCCTTGTGAGCGTATTATCGTGCTGTTCCTAGTCTTGTCCGAAAACTAGAATGTCATCACTATAGTTCAAGCAGTTTGGTATTTGCTTAATGACGTTGATTTCGGATTGAAACATGTCGGCTGCAGAGGAAGAAGCTGAGGCGTTTGTTTCTATAAAAGGCCATAAAGGTGGTGAACGTAGTGATATACCTGGAAGCCTTGTTTAGTTCTAGCTGATGATATCCCTTGTTGAGGTCTTGCTTGGAGAATATAGTTGTGCTATTTAGTAGATGTACCATATCGGTTATGCGTGGGGCTTGCTGGCGTTCCCGGAGTATGGCTTCATTTGGCGACGCACGTCTGTCTGTTGAGTCCTTGTTGGGCACAGGGACAATGGGGGACACTGATGGGGTGGGCCCTTCCGCCGGTCCGATAATGTCCTGCCTCAAGGAGTTCTTCTTCAACTTGTTTTTGTATATTTATAGGAATTCCTCAATAGTGTTGTGCTACGGGAGGAACTTTTGGTCAATGTGGAGTTCGATTTGACGTCCCTCTAGTTTTCCGAAGCCCTTAAATAATGCTGGGAATAATTGTTCACATTTTGTGGTAGGGTCGAGGTACTTGTGAACCATGAGTCTGTATAAAACTTGGATGAGGCCCATGTCGATGGCTGCTTTGTAGCTCAGTATACATCCGCTTTCTGTGGCTGCTTGCAACACGTGCATTGGGATTTTCTTTGATTGTCCTTTGTGGCTGCACAACGCCGTAAAATACCCTTTGCATGGTAGTGATGTCTTTGATCCGTATGGGTAGATTTGGGATTTTGCTGGTTGGAGATGCGAGGCATGCAATATGCTGTCGTATACTTCCTTGCTTCCACGTTCACAGTTGCTCCCGTGTCCACTAAGAAATCGGCAGCCATTTTGTTTACTTGCATGATGAGTGCTGGGCTGTGTTCCTTCGCCGTCGGGTTCCCCAGAGCATATAGGTATCCCTTTCTTTTTGGTTCTTCTCGCTGTTTCTCGCTCCGTCTGGTGTCTTCCTCTGAAGATGCACTGGATCTGCTGTCAGATTGCAAGTGCTCAACCATATAGCGTATGTATCTGCGGGGTCGCCTCCTTGATCTTGATAACAGTGGTTTGCTGTCCTGCCAGTCTCCTGACGTTCTGTCGGGTCTTCTCTCTGATTTTTCTTCCTTGCGTGGTGGAGGTTCGTAAATCTGGCTGGGGGCCCTGGTGGGGCTTTGTACTACTCTTACTTTTCCTTGTGTTGACTTCCCTCGGGTTACTTCGCCTCTCATTTGGCTGTGATACATGCGGCATACCACTTTGAAATGATTCTCTCCCACAGGCTGAACACTTGGCCTATGGCTGGGCATGGACCTTTGTGCAGAAATTTGAATCTGCATCTGTAATAGAACGGTTCACCATTGCCTTTGGTTGCACTCACCAGCTTGTTGACGCTTTCACATTTGCCCTGTATGATCTTTATCTCGCCCAAACCTTCAACTGGGGATGCTAATGCTGCGTCCGAGCGAGCGAGTCGCAGGATTTCCTAAAGTCTGCGCATTTGCATCCGAATATGATCGGCGAGTGCTATGCCTCCTCATTGGAGTAATTATTGAAGTTGCAGTGGTTCATCTTCAACCTCAGTCACATCACAAAAGCTTCCATAGATTCCCCCTTGACTTGTTTAGTTGCGAGGAACACGTGCCTCTCAGAGTCCACGATTGTGTGCGGGGTGAAATAGTCAGTTAGTGTAGCTTTGAGGCTCACATATATGTATCTGTGGTGTCTATGGGCAGCTCATCCACTATATCTCTGACATTGGAACCAATAGATAGTTTGAGGAGACTGTTTCTTTTCTTCATCTATGGGCCCTATTGCCTTGACACATATCTCAAAGTCCCTTATCCATCTCTTCCAGCGAGTGCCCAGGCTGCTGGACTCTTGTGAGGTCGAAATTTGTAGGTAATTGTGTGATGATGCTGTCCTGCATTCTAGTGGGCAATTCTTGAACTGGTATGAGTGGAACAGTCAGTGTGTCATCCCCAGATATTTTGTGTCTCCTTTTTTTTTTTTTTTTGGTATAGATCAGCCATGACGGTAGTCGAGGATTTCACATCCCCAATGTGTTGAAAACTGATGCTGCTGTGTGGTGGTGTGCAAAGTAGCATGCATGGTTCACTTTTGGGCAGGCCACGTGTTGTCCAGCACTCTCCTTCCCCACGTGTGTTCAAATGTTGTTGCCGTTTGTTATCCTTAGGATTTTGCAGGCCGCGTGGTCTGTAATCTCGTGCCCACGTGTTCATGCGCAGTAGTTTCCGGACTGGGCTTGAAATCGATTTCATGCAAAGTTAGTTTCAAACAAATGGATCTTTCCTGCCAGCGCATTTCCGTGGGCAGAGATGGCAGCTCATATGCCTGGACGGTGAACTGGAGACTAGGCGGGGATATTCTTCCCCTTTGCTCTCCTCTGGTAGGCAGAGGTAGCCTTGTGCCTGCTCTGGATGCCCGGGCTCCTCATACACCGTACTTTGGGGCGCGGCCTTCGCGTCTGCTCTCCAGTGACACTGCGTGCTGGATTTGGCTGACACTCGAATTTTCATCTCCCAACTGTAACTGACGTCCGCCTCCCGCCCCTCCCCTTTCTGTGACACCCTGTCCTACTCCCCCTGACGGAGAAGTTTTATGTAAGTGACGACATCACAGGCGTTAGACCAGAGCCCTAGGTGGGGCTTAGGCTGGCCCAAGCCCCACCGTGCAAGCTCTATGTATTTCACATGACCTGTGCAATTCTCACATTTCAGCATGTGGGACGCACATTTCATAATCATGCGCTTAGTGCTGCGAGACAGAACCATTCGTAATGCCGCGAAACGTTTCGGTGCGCCGCCGAATGTTTGCAAGGGCCAAATCTCACAATAGTGCACGGAACATGCCGTTGCACCATTGAAAAGGTTTGCGGAATTAACTCGAGCAATGGCGCGTGAATCTCACAAGTACAGGCATAAAACCGTGACGGCAGAAATATCCCGCTTCGCGCACAAAATTCCGGTGACGGCAGAAGGCAATTCTACCGGTTTCGTTTGTGGGTGGAATTTTTGTTATATACGCTTGATAACCGATTTAATGCTGATCAGTGTTATGTCCCTTTAAGAGACTGCGAGGGCAGCCACGTGTCAAGCCAATTAAGGGATAAGCATAACACCGGTGTCCGTGTGTCTCTGTGCGCTCCGTGGCCTGACCTGGACCAGGCCCACCCCCGACATTACATTGGTGATGAGGTGGGATCTCCCCACTACCTACAGCCCGCTGCTGCTGTGCCTGCTAAGTGGCAGGATTACTTTTACTGTCGGTAAACCCAGCGAAGCTGCAAGCTTCTCCCACAGGCCCTCTGTGTTTCCCTCTAAGCCGTAGCACTCGCCAGGCAGGCCTGTGCACAGAGGGTGAGGGGCAGCCCACTCGAGAAAAAAAAATATGTATATATGCTCACATCCTTCTCTGGAAGGACCCCCCCATCACTGGGCACCGGGTGCCACCAGTATCAGGGACGGGACAAGCCAGCCCCAACACTCCTTTCAGCGCCATGCATTGCCACCAATACAGTGCCACGCACTGCCAACGTCATTATGGGTTGCGGCTCCTCGGAGGAGTGCCTGTGCGCCCAGCTGCCTCCCAGGAGGCCAACGTTGGGCAGGGTTGCAGCTCAGGAGGTGAGTGCTTGTGCGTCCTGACCCCAAAGCTACTACTATGCTGGTGAATACATCGCCAGTTGGCCCTGGGCCTACATATTCGAGACACCACCACAGCACGTGGACATGGCGGATGAAGAAGCACTGCAGGCTGCCACGCTCGTCGGCACAACTCGCCCTGTTACAGGTGTTTGACATTTCGGGTGCCCAGTCTTGGTTGGGTCCCCATTGGATTGCATGGGTGAAGAGGTTGGATATGTTCTTCAAGGCCACCGGTGAGGATGACGACAAGACCATGACATCCATCATGCTGTATGTACTCAGCCGGTCTGGCGGTACACAATACTTTTGAGACCCTGCGACCCGTGGACAACTCGTTCGCAGTGGCCAAAGCAACCCTGCTTGAGTTCTTTGCACCCATGGCAAACGTGAACTGTGAGGGGACCCTCATGAGGACTGCTGTGCAGAAAGAAGGTGAATCTCTTGACGCTTTTCAACGCAGGCTGTGTCGCATGTCAGTGGCGTGTGCCTGGCCGGACATGTAGCACGAGATACGACAACAAGTCATAAAGGGCTGCCTCGAGATCAAGCTGCGATGCCAGATACTGCGTGAGCCCGGAATCGCCCTCACGCGCATCCTGGAGCTTGGGCGCTCCCACGAGCTAGTGGACATCTGCGCTTTCAAGATGTACTCGGCGATGAAGGCAATCAAGTTTGAGGACGCGTGTGCGGTAGGACAGAGGCAGTTTGAAAAGAGTGACAGGTGCCAACAGTGGAGCAGGAAAGAAGATAAAGGAGGGGACAGCCCCAATGCCTTAACTGTGGGTTTGACCTGCCCCACCCCAAAGAATGTCCGGCGAAAGGACATGTGTCCGGTCGCTGTGGCATAGCAAACCATTTTGCGCGTGTCTGCAGAGCACCAGCACCATCAACTCATTCAAGGGGCCCGGTGTCCTCGAGACAGACGCCGCAGAGGACACAGCGCAAGGTTGCCCAGGTCGAACAGCCCACGGCAGAGGAGGATGAGCCCGAGGAACCGGAAGAAGACGAAGAGGATGTTTTTTTCAACTCGAACATGTCGGTCCTACAAAGGTCCAAAAGGCGACACTTAAGGTGCGTAATTCACATCTGCGACTTCCCGATACCCGCGTTGATCGGCGCTTCAGTGAGCGTCATGGCGGAGGACCACTACCAGCAGCTAGAGAGTGGATAACCCCTAAGAAAGACGAACGTCTGTATCTTTTCATTCAGCCTGAAGCAACCGCTGGAAGGCGCGTTTGTGGTCCGAGTCACTCATGAGGACACATTGATCAAGGCCCGTTTCTTTGTAACCAAAGTGAGCGAGGTGACTCTACTAGGGTGCGCCGCCGCCGAGGTGTTTTACATCGTGAACTTCGCGTTTGGAGTGAACCTGGAGGACGTCCCGACGCTGCTCACTAGATATGCAAAGGTGTTCACCGAAATTGGGGGAACTCGTATGAGACCCGGTGCAGCTGCACATTGACAACACGGTACAAGCATCGCAGGGTGCCATTTCACCTGAGAGAACGCATGGAACAAGAACTCGACAATCTGATCCGACTAGACATCATCGAGAAGGTGGAGGGTCCGACTATGTGGGTCTCTCCCATAGTGATCGCAAGAAAACCCAAGCAGCCATATGCCATACGCATCTGCGTGGACATGCGCCTCCCGAACAGGGCAATCAGTCGGGAGCGATACATTACACTGACCCTTGACGACATCCTGGCGGACCTACAGGGTGCCTGTTCCTTTTCCAAGTTGGATCTCCACGCCGGGTACCACCAGCTCGAACTGGATCCAGAGTTGTGTATTACGACCTTCAGCACACACAAAGGGCTATACAGATACAAATGCCTGAGCTTCGGGGTCTCATCAGCCGCAGAGGTTTTCTAAAATTCCATCAGAGGGGTGCTGGCTGGACTGCTGGACTACAAGGAGCAATTAACATCAGCGATGATATCCTGCTACACGCGAGGTCTGAACAGGAGAATCTTGAGAGACTGTAAAGTGTATTGCAGCGCATCCAATACCTCAGCCTCACGCTTCACTGGGACAAATGCGCACTGATGCAGAGAAAGATTGAATTTTTTGGGATTTGTGTTCCAAGAGGGTGGCATATCCCCTGACCCGGCAAAGGTGAGGGACAACAAGGAAGCTTGTGCCCAGTAAATGTATCGGAGGTGCGCAGCTTTCTGGGGATGGCCACGTATTTTGGCCGGTTCATACGAAACCTAGCAACTCTTTGTCGTCAGACTTTGGAGCGTTTCGGCAAGAGTGCGCATGGAGATGGATGGCGCTTGAACAGAGCGCGTTCGATGAGATTAAGGGGGCCCTGACAGCAGAAAATGGCGTTCTTCAATCTGGAAAAGGATTCAGAGATAATAGTCAACGCCAGCCCATTCGACTTGGGGGCCATCCTTATGCAGCCAGTTGAAAACAGTGTGGACCATCCAGTGGCTTTAGCCAGCCGGGCACTCTCGGCAACTGAGCAGAGGTATTCTCAAATTGAATGGAAGGCCCTGGCGGTACTCTGGGGGTGCAGGCATTACCATCTCTACATATACGGCAAACCGGTGAAGGTCATCAGACCATAAACCCCTGATCCCGAACATGACCGTCTACTCCTCTAAACCTCCAGCGACAATCGAAAAGTGGCTTCTTGCCCTACAGGAATACGATATGGAACTTGCGTTCAACCAATGCTGCTGTTTGTCACGCCACCCCCACCCCGAAGACAGAGAGCACTGAAGAGATGGAGACGATGGAGTAAATAAACAACATTGCTGAGACAATGGCCCCAAACCTCATGTCATTCAACATTCGAAAGGCGTCAGTCGATGACGAATGCTTCAGAATTATCCAGACTGCTGAAATGAAAGGGGAGTGGCGGAGAGTCCTTGAGAAGTTTGAGGCACGGACCACAGACGCTAGGACAGCGCTTGAGTGAATGGGGAGAGTGGGAGGGGAACTCACATTTCTGAACGATGGCTTGGTACTGAGGGGTACAAAATTGGTGGTCCCTGCCACCCTGGTGGGCCAGGGGTTAGAACTGGCACACAAAGGTCACCAGGGCATTGCCAAGGCCCGGCTCTGCATGAAGGTGTTGTTCCCGGGACTAGAAAAACGGGTGGAGGAATTTGTCTGCAACTGTGTGTGGTGTCAGGCATTGCTGCCGCACAGACGAGAACCCCGGATTGAGTATATGGACAGGAGCTTTGTGCCTTGGGGCACGATGCACATGGATTTCGTGTCGACCTGTCGAGACAACCATTTTGTGGTCCTTGTAGATCAGTGATGAAGATACGCGTTAGTCGAGTTTGTTGAATCCACAGCCCTAGAAGACGTAATCCCAGCGCTGGAAAGGATATTTGCAACGCATGGACTCCCAGTTGAAATATACTCCGATAACGGACCTCCCTTTCAAGGTAGAGGGTTAGCAGAATACTTGCACGACCGCAGTGTTTCCCACCGAAAAATCACGCCACTGTAGCTGAGAGCAAACGGGGATGTCGAAAAAATCATGAGAACATTGAACAAAGTCTTCCGGATAGCTCACGGGCAAGGGGAGTGTGAGAAACGCACCCTATACCAGTTTTTGGCGGAGTATCGTGCAACACCCCTCATTGCTCCACAGGGGTGGCCCCCGCTGAAGCACTATTTCAACTTTGCCTACGCAGATTTCTCCCCCACCACCTGCCACGCTCACCTGGGATCATTGATGATGCCGCAGTAGCTGAAGGAAGGAGAAGGGCAAATGAGAGGGTGAACGACCGCAGGAATTTGCAAAGCAACCGTTTTGAAATAGGCGATCGGGTACTGGTGCGAACAAGAAATGTGCGAGGGAAACTGTCCCTGCCTCATGAGCCTGCTCCCCTCAAGGTGGTGGACACTAATGGGTCAATGAGAACAGCGTGAGACAGAAATACGACAGTGACCAGGAACTCTGTGCTTCTTCAGGAAGCTGTGACAGTCCCCAGAGTTGAGCCCTGAGCGAGGCCGGGGGACCGACTCCACCCAGAGGTGGCTACATGCGGACCGCGCAAGAGAAGAGACGAGCCAGGAGGGCCCAACGTCCAGCGACGGGGGAGACAGCCCTCCCGACCAAGGAGGAGGACTGACCTCGGCGGAGGATGACCCAGGAGGGGAAAGGAGATAGCTTGTAAGAGAACGCCGCCAGCGGCCCACCTATCTGCAGGACTTTGAAGTGGACTTTCCCTGAGGATGGAGGGCACCCGTTGGTGCAGTTCTTCAAGTGGTATCGTTGAACTGTGATATCTGTGTGTTTGAGTTTAATGTGTTGAATTTAAGAGAAGAAAAAAAATGTTAATGTTCTGTGATAAGTAACTATATTCTGTTTATGGTTGGTTTGAAAAGAGATATGATAAGCAGAATACCAGTGTCGTGTGTCTCTGTGCGCTCCGGGGCCTGACCTGGACTAGGCCCACCCCCACATTACAACCTGCATTAAAAAGTTGATCAAGCGTTATGTAGCGCTAATATTGAGTAGTACTAGTAAATTGAATTTTTTAATGAAAATTGGATTCGAGGACCACCTTCTGAATTACCCCTTGACTCCGCAAGAGCACGCCCACTTACCGTCAGGAATTCTGCCGTGGCTCTTCCCTACAGTTCAGATACAGTACTTGGGTGGTGTAGTGTTTAATGAAAAGCTTTAGAAATAAATGAGTGCCGTTTGCGTACAAATTCTATTTTAAGTTTCTGCAATTTTACATTGTACCAGATGGTGGCAGCATTTCCCAATGTTTGGTAGCAGGTGAGGACATTTCTGTAAAAGCAAATGCATTAGTATACATATTATGCTGTCATGTTTGGCGCTTGTTTTTGCGACAGTTTGCTGCAACCCTACAACCCTCAGACCAGCAACCACAACAAGGGGTTCCCTACAGATCGTGTACCTATCATACACAATTCCTCTGGTCAGTCTGTGTTGTCTCCAGTCCATATTAACCCTATTCTCTTCCCACCCCACCCACCAGCTCTATTATTACTTTGAAGTGAACTCATGTAAAGTACTTGATTGGGTATTGCTCGACTCGTTGTTGCCCTCGTGTACAGTGTTTCTGATCAAAGCACTTGCCTTTTTTGCAATTCAGCTTGCATTCTAAGATCCTGAGGACCCACGAGGCCTCTCCCAGACTACACAGAAAATAAACCTGTCAATAGGTATCCTGAGCCCAATGCCTGGATGTTCCCCATTTCACAGCCTCTTCATCTGCAGTTTCTGAAACGCACTGTCTGGTGTCTGGTAGGGTGAACTGTGTGGACAATAATCATTTTAAACCTAAACACAGTGAACAATCAAAACACCCCTAACAATCATGGATGCCATGGCTGACTGCTACGTGCTTCAGTTTCCAGTGGTGCCTGAGATCTCAACCTTTTGTTTTCCTCCCCTCATCCAGGCCCTGAATATTACCACCCATGTGCTGAAGAATGGAGGCACCTTTGTGGCCAAGGTGAGTCGAAGGCAGTGAAGAAGCACTTGCTTCTGTTTGGCGCTATATTGGTTGGCATGTCCTATCTGATCCCTAAGTTCACAAGTCTCATATTTTCTTCTCTGTTTTTCCTCTTCCCTTTTTTAGATATTTCGTGGGAAGGACGTGACTCTACTCTATTCCCAGCTGAAAATCTTTTTTGGGGAGGTGACGTGTGCCAAACCTCGGAGCAGTCGCAACTCCAGTATTGGTTTGTACAGCAATGGGTACTTTCATTTTACGCTAACCACGCCGGCTCCCCCACACCGCTGGGTCAGACGGCATGAGAGTCTAGGGAGACTGGGTGTGTCCATGCACCACGTACCGGATATAAGGCAACCAGGATGTGTGGCAACTACGCTTGAAGCCCCCACTCAAGAAGTTGAGCATTTTTCACCCCATCCATCCCTTGCCACCACCTCTTGATGAGAAGCCTCCCTAATGGATGGATAATCCTGAGGGAGTATTCCCGGTCTAGGAGCCCTCCTCCTTCTGCTTACACCCCTCAAACTCTGAACTAAACGCAACCATACCTCTACAGCACAACAAATCACATGCACTTCACTACACCACAGTGAAATAAACCACACATAGCCGCACCCAACAGCACATGTTGCTACCAATCGAAAAACACACCTACGTTCTGTGAACGATGTCAACCGAACTGAAGCTGCCAACAGCACATCACAGCCCTCTTGCTCTTTTCTCCTGCTCAGTCCTACTAACTTATGCCCCTTAACCTTCCCCTCCACCCCCCTTTGATTTACAGATCCGCCAGAGCGCCAAGAAACCATGCAGGTGGCAACAATGACATGGTAAACCGGGATCAGTGCTTTGGGGGTATTTTGGCACAACTCTTGCCAAATAAGGGGCAATGCCTGTATAAGTAGCCACATATTTTGATGACTAAATGTATTCTGTTTTTTTATTTATATATGTGTATTTTAAAGCAAATGTAACTCCTTGTCAGTTAATATTATGCCGAGTTGCACTGTCAGCTATAGTTGGATAGCACAGAAATGAACCGTTTCTATTATGGTCAGAACCGATGTATTATGACATACATCATGCCCACTTAACCGATCATAGCCATTTTCCATTATGCACAATTGACACATTTTGGGCAGTTTACAGCATACCCCACTTCACATGTCTTATTGCCACTTTCCGATTTAAGTTAGCACATGAAGGACATTTTTTTTAGGTTAATAATAAAATATTATGGTATCTTCAGGCGAAACTTTCAAGTTGTCCTGCCTGCACTGCTGCATTCGCTTTCCTGGACCCAATGTATTCCACTTTCAGTGGGAGAGTTCACAGAGGCCGTGGTGTGAGGGCGTAAGTCCCAAACGTTTGCGAGAAGTCCTGTATGTTCGTTTTTTCGGACTCTGTATGGACCTATTTTACCTCTATTAACCGAGACGCAACTCTGGTGTGCCTGCCGAAGACCCTTGGCCTCTGTACCTGATCACTGTGCAAAGTAATCTTACACAGCCGATACACCATTGGTAGGTGGGAAATTTATCTTGAGCGACAGACCTTGCCGTGTATCCCGACAGTCCCTAGAAATGAACCCTGCATTAAAATTGCAGTACAGAATAAATGAGTGCGAGCAACTACCCCGCTCTAAATCCGCTTTTGGTGTGGTGAGTCTGCCACTTACTCTAGTGCAAAGAATTGTACATAGATAATCACATGTTCTCCCCAGTATTTCAAATAAAACAAATGTTATTCATATTTCTATTTAAACTTTAAAACAGTTAATATTGTATGTGTGTCCTTTACTATATGTGTGTCCTTTACTGTGGACACTCTTATACACAATGCCACTATAGAGACTCCATAGAAGGTGGGGGTAGTACGTGACAGTTTTTTAATATACACGAAAATGACTGTCTGAAACACTTATCATTTTTCTATGTCATTCCATGTTGTCAAAGTCATGAAAGCTATTTGTTTGCAGGAGACCTTTATTCTACTCTCTGTTTATCTAGTTTTTTTTTTACTTCAAACCAAAAGGATTGTCTACATATGTTCCATATGTTTCAGCCTTTTCAAAATACGGATGTTGTGGCCATCTTCAGGACAGAAGTATTTCTTGATTGGTTGCAAATACTCACAGGAACCCCTTAGGTAGCGTCTTACATACACTACAATACAATACAAACATATAAAACTCAATTTAAAAACAACTCAAACTATGGTGGAACATGTAATTGGCTCTCGTGATATCTGCCTATTGGGGGCACTAACCTGTCTTTTGAAACAGTCGAATTTGAGCTTCTTATTTTCTTGCACAATGCGATTTCTTAAATGCAATGTAGGGCTGATTAATTATACCTGTGGATAAACGATGAGTGACATATGTCTTAGTTTTCTCATAACTTGTGGCAGTTTGAATTTAATTATAGCAATTTTTTCCATTTATTCACTTTTATTTTTTTATCCTTGTACTAACCTGTTCGTACAGGACTGGGATGTATCTTGTCATCTATGTTCAGCCTACACTTTTCTTGTTTTTTCTGGTGGCTGAGTCTTGTATTCATTTTCCGCTACCGGTGACACTGAAACAGTTGTTGTGAAAGAGATTTGATTAGAGGAAGTTGTTCTAAGGTGGCATGGTTGTTGTCACTTCTTTTTTTATTTTATATTTGACACCCTGTTGTAGGTATCATGCGCTTTTAGATACCCCTCCTTTTTAGCATATTTTACATTTTATACAGGCAGACATCATACCCAATTCTTATATGCCTACCAGCTATATTAAAGCATCATGTCGAACACGCGTATCGTTGCATGTGCTTTTACACCCACACAGGGTTCTGTGGTCTACGTATCTTAACCTTTGCACGCAGTCGCAAACCTACTTGCTTTTTCCGATGTCTTGCTCTCTCTTTACGACCGGTCGTGGTTTTAAGTTTATATAAAAATATGAATAACATTAGTTTTATTTGAAATACTGGCGAGAACATGTGATATCTATGTACAATTCTTTGCACTAGAGTAAGTGACACACTCGCCACAGAAAAGCGGATTTAGAGAGGGGTAGTCACTCCCACTCCTTTATTATGTACATATATTTTCCCTATGTGAGATCGACCCCCGTAAACAAAAAATGGGGACAACCCCACATAGTATTACTGCCTTAGTGCAGTGCCATATTTTCTTTTATAGTGTGCTTTTACATTACTCTTTGAGTTGCCCATCAGAAAATGTTAAACTTGTTAAATATACCCATCATTACCCGACCTTGGTTGCTCTTTGCAAGCAGGTTTTTATTCCTTTTCTCCCCAGTTGCCTAGGCCCTAGATGAGCAGTAAAAGTACATCCTGTTGTACGAATGCAGTAAACACTCTGCTCCCTGCATTGTCTGTTGTTGGTTTGTAGGCTGGCAAAGCTCGACGGTTAGCTATAGCTGGCCGTAGCCAGCCGCAAGCCAGTTGCATGCAGGGCTAGGTGGAGTCCTGGATAGTAGGGGACATCCTTTTGCATGTGCACGTTCCTTGTAGAACCACTGCAAGAAACCATTGTGTTCTGGTGCTGGAGTAGTAACTGTATTTGTGGGTTCTTTGGTGCAGTAATATGATCGAAGGTGTCTGGTATTTGAATTGGCAAAATGTTAAAATGTGCACCGGTGCCATCAGCGGCATCCTAAAGACATAGTTGGTGGTGGTGGCAATGGTATGAATAGCAGCACACATTTGGTTATCGCTCTGTATCCAACACCCACACAGGACGTGTCTTTGCAACAATCAGATGATGGAACAAATTAGTGAATTATACTTGCATTGCTAGTTATACCTTCAGCACAATAACTGAAATTGCAACTTGTTGCAATAACATTGCCCTGGTTTTCACACTGGAGAAGCCTTGTGGTCATTGCTCTAGCCCTAACAATTGTGCAAATCCTGTCATTGCCCCAGTGCTAAGACAAGTGAACATATCGAATTTGGGCCGGTACTCCAACCAGCAGTGTATGACTGCCAAAATAAATACCAGACACAGACTTCCGATAACCCAATATACTTGCATGAAAGACAAACCAACTATTGGAACAGGAACAGTTTCTAGCTTCTTTGGGATCAGGGGCAAGGTAGACTGACCCTCAACCAGGCAATCGGTGTTCCTGCAAGTTTTGCCACGGGCTCTTCTAGTGGTAACGTGGCTAAGCAGTAATAGGTCACTTTTAAAATGGGTTGATTAGGGATTCAATGAGGGATTGTCCACACAGAAGTTGTTAAAGGTTTTATCTTGTAAGAAGGAGATTCAGTTTACAGGTAGGTAACCTTTATTTGGTAGTCCTTTTAGTGTTCTTAGTCATGATCCTACCAAATGAGTCCCTGTGAATGGCCAGTGGATTTTCTCGGAACTAAATCTTCTGGTCCTGACTAAGAGTATCTATGAATCTGAATCCACTCATCTGGACGTCAGCCTGTTGTTGAAATCCATGGGGGAGGCAGACCCATGTCTAATTGGAAAATTGGCTACGGTCCCGATATTGTGGTACTCCTCAGTCTTCTAGGCCTTGATTCATAAGAAAACGCCAGGTGCCAAACCGTACATGTTTTCTAAGGCAAAGTTCATCAGCAGCAGCTAAAGTCTCTGATTGGTGCCAGTGTAGTGCTGAATGTAAGCAGAATGGCAACTGTCCCACTGGAAAAGTTGCACAATTGGTGGAAGGACAAAGGCTTCTATCCGTTGCATGGAGTAGACTGTATGGTTCAGGTAGCGGGCAGATGCAGACTCGTTCCAGCAGCCGGAGTTCAGGTAAGAAAGGCGACTCCTTTGCTTCTCATCAAAAGTTTCAATGTACCTCGTGGCTCTTGGTTTTGTAATGACAGGCCCCCAGCACTCGTACCGATTATCAAGGCTTTCTGGGAAAATAACACATCTGAGCGCACTTTGTTAGAGAAAGTTGGGACTGACTCAGTTACCTCTGATATCTTGAGATCCAGTTTCTTCAGAAACTGGCAAACTTCTTCCTTGAGATGGGCCTTGGCAAGTTGCAGGTGCAATTTACCTAGTGTTCTTCTTTGGTCTGGTGGCAAAAGTCTGAAGCCGTTAGGCTTCCAAAACCATTTAGACACAAACACAGATCCAAACCAAAAGGCAACAACCCCCCAAAAGGGTCACAGCACCAAAGGGGTCCCACTGCCTACTACAAAGTTACACACGGTTAACCTGTTCTCGGGGTAAAGGTCTTGGCCCAATAAGCCAGTCACTTATTGGCACATCAGAAGAAGACACTGAAGGGTCGAAAATCCTACAAATCATAGGAGACAACTGTGAAGGGTTATATATGTCGACAGCATAGATTGACTTGGCCTCTGAGGAGGTTAGCTTATAGCCATTTGTGTCAAAAAGGTGTACAAGAAACAAAGCAAGGCCGCAGGCCACTAGACTTACTTTTCAACGTACTCTGCATACTATGATGCAAGACCAAATGGCAAAGTTATAAAAAGGCAAGTATCAGAAGATGTTACATTGGCTCCTATTTAAGATACTCCGACTGCAAACACGTATAGAGCCACCTATAAAAGATCTAGATGAACCCTAATTGCTAAAGGAAGCGGAGCAGTTGAAGAGGAGAGCATAAGGAAAGACTATAGAATGGACCCAATTAAAATACTAGGCAGTGATACACAAAGCAGCAAACTGATGATTTAATTTAAACCACCCACTAGATAAGAAAGAGGTGTATTTCTTAATCCAGGCTCTTTCATTAATAGAGTTCCTCAAACAATTCCGATCATTTATCAAATTAAAAAAAAACTGTGGAAGCGTGCAGTGTTTACCTTAGCCACAGCTAGACCTGTTAATTCGCATAATGAGAAAAAGTATTTCCCAGCTACTTCTGGCCCCATTCTCAGACAATCACTCCCAAGTCAGATTTCACGATCCTTACAGCAGAACAAAAAATATATAGGAAACCGGCCTCAACATTAGATGCACCAAAAGACAAGGTTAGCAGACTGATGCATGTGCTGGGATGGGGAATTGCCACCATATCTGCATGCAACATTAGAATTGCAAATTCAAATGACCTTCTCAACCCATATGATCTAGCAAAATGGCATGAAGTAGAACCCATACCAAAACTACTCCCTGGGGAGAAGGGAGCAGGCACACATTTTTCAAACACCATCATAAAGTCCTGGGAGTTTCTGCCAACACAGCAGCCAGACATGTAGAATCAGTGCTTGTAGTCAAGAGTTAAGCTTGGATCAGTGTGGCAGAATTCAAATCCGAGATGCCAGCCATAAATCACATGCCCCTTTATGAGGAAAAATCCTTGATTCAGTGTTGATAAATCACTTGAAAGATCCCAAAAAGAAAAATGCGAGATTTTTTGGGCCACCAGACCGTACAGTGGAAGGGGAAGTCCATCTACCGAGAGGCTATAGAATGTAAGGCGTAAAGTTAGCAACCGCCTTTTGACACTCAAGCTTGCTCATGGAAGCAACTCCATCAAGGTCACCAACGACAATATAGGCTACACAGAGGGAGAGAAGTGGGGAGCAAAGGCACAAGGAGGACACCTCCCAGTAAATGGTGACTATCCAAATAAGGTATTCTCCTATATCTCTCTGCCAGGGGGTTGGATAGCATCCTTTACCTCCAGTTGGGTGGGAATTACCATGGACAAGTGAGTATTTAGAGTCTAAAAAATTATCTTTTTATTGAGTTTCTGTGCAAGCCGTATTACATACCACAAACAAGAGAACAGAGCACATTGGAACACCTCATTCTGCTTTTGGTAGAGGTAAAGGCACCCCTAGCAAAGGGAACAATAGATGGCACACATGAAGGACAAATGGATCCTGGCCGCTGTTCACATGCTTTATTTCCAGAAAAGAATGGATGCAAATCATAAGTTTTATTTTTTTTGTATTTTTTTGTCATGAATTTTTTATATTGATTTTTAACATCTTCAAAAACATAATAATCTTGTCTGTCATTCAACATTTATATTTTCACAACAACGAATAAGAACATAACTCAGTGGCAATCAATTATATATACAGTTAATCAATTAAAGTCTGAACATACTAAACAGTTGGTCTCTTACTACTTCTATATAAGGAAAACAAAGAAAGGAATAAGAGTGTAGAAGCAAGGAAAGAGAAGAAAGGAGAGAAGAAATGGAAAAGAAAGACCGTATCGAAGCATAGAACCAAAATATAACCTTGTAAGCAAATCATAATTTTTGACATACCACCCTGTAACTGGCACATTAAGAGACAAAAGTTTCAAATGAAAATGCACCAAGAGCTGATAGCTCTGCTTCGGAAGGAATGTAACATGACCAGACCGGACGTGAAGGATGCTTATTTTCATATGTCCATGCATTAAACTCATTACATACACTTCAAGGTCTGTGCTCGGAACTGTTAGATGTTAAAGGTATTTGCACCGTCACCAACGGAGTTGGTCCCCAGGCGCTCCGGAGAATTTTCATTTCTGTGCCAATTCCCTTTAACCTTACTGACCCCCCAGCTCTTTTGCTGGACTCAGGGCTTTTACATTATTTACTCCTGAGTGAGTGGGACCTTTTTCCTCACTCACTCATGTGTTTTCCTGACTATGATTATTTATGTTCCTTACTGTTTTATGGAGTCTGGTAAACTCCATAGGCATTTGCTTTTGCATTGTGACACACAGCACCTTTGGTGCAGTGTCACTGAAAAGTCCTTTGTTTAATGTTTAACTACATCTTGGGTGAACTACTGTTCCCAAGAACAGTAAGATGACCCCTGTCTTAATAACCTTTTACTTTATGGGTCCAGCACATCCCACCTTATGTGATGTTTTGGGGGGTTACCTAGTAATTCCTTTAACCCAGTCCTCCTGTAACATTTTGTTACACTAACATACTTGAATGGCTGGTGGCAGTGGTTTCTTTTTTACTATCTAGTGACAGGTTTCTGCAGGCTGACACCTCAGCTGCAGTGCTGCACACAAGGGTGACAATTTTCCCAAAATGGCCCCTGTCTTCCTTTTTTGCCTTTTCTTGTTAGTTAGTTTCTTCTAGGCTTTTACTCTGTTGTTTGCATCGAGTCCTTTGTGTAGTTGGCCTTTGGCGGGCTTCAGTCCACTGGAGGACAACATCCGAAGCAGAAGACGAGAGAAGATGCGAACAGCACCATACTGGACCATGAAGTGCCAGGTGAAGCACTGCAGCTGTGCGGACCCCGTTTTTTAATAGACTGGGAATCCCCGTAAAGGACGACTTCCTCTCTTAGGCTGGTAGGACCAACTAGCCTCGCGACAAACTCTCTATTTTGGTGCAACCCCTGACTTGCTGCGACTTTCCTAGGCTGCAGAAGCTCAATACCCAGGGTACCTCGATCACTTGTGAGTGCATTGGCTTCCGAAGTCCGAATCCGGACAGATCTTGGTAGGCTTCCAGAGGACCCTACAGAAGCAGGAAATTCACGTCCAGAGTCCCCTCACCAGAGTTAAGGACTGAGTGATCAATGAAATCCTAACCAGAGCTTTTTGTTCTTCATTGACGCTGAGAAAAAGGCATCAAAACCACAAAGAGCTGCGGAGTCAACGGAAATCCATTGCTGCTGAGTCTCTCTCTCTCTCTCTCTCTCTCTCTCTCTCTCTCTCTCTCTCTCTCTCTCTCTCTCTCTCTCTCTCTCTCTCTCTCGTGCTGCCGTAGGAGCACGCTAGGCGTCCTCCCTTTCGTCACCACGACCAAGGACCAGGAAAAAGGGTCTACTGCATTGCATCGTGAATGCAACTACCTAGAACACTTTTTTCATTTTCAAGGTACTGTGGGGCATGGGCTATTTTATTCTTTTGCCATTTGGGGTGCTTCCTAATTTTGGGAGTAAAGGTGACTCCTCTTGAGTTGCTGTGATTTCTCTTTTGAACACTAACTTATCTAAAAAGAGCATCAGAACTTTGACTTCATCCATGACTTTTGGCTGTCCTGGCTCCCCAAAGGCCTCCTTCGGAACCTGTTGGCTTTGGCCTGTTCCCTTACAGGTTTTAAATGTTGTACACGTTAATGCTGGGATAATTGACTGCCTACATCCCTTTGTGAGAATCTAACTGTTCTGATCTAACCTTTCCTTCCTTGAAAAACTCCATATTGCAAAGGTGACGCTATATAAATGCTATAATGACCTCAAATGACTTCACCTCCGGATGCTGGAACATATGTAACATATGACTAACTTACTCACTGCTTTTTAAAGAATGCCTTAAATATCTTTGTGTATAAATAATGTATTATATAACTTTGTTTAATTGGATACTGTAGCAATAAGCCCTGAGACGGAGGGCCAATACCCTGTGGCCCATAGCTACGAGGCCCCAGGGGCATTACCGCGGGCAGTATTGGCCTGCCGTCGAGGGGCATTCTAATAAAATGGCTGCCGGGAAAGGGGAAACATAGTCTGTTTTCCCTTTCCATGGCGGCCATCAGGAGCGGACGCACTGGGAATCAGCTCACATTACCCCTCTTAAGATAAGCCTGGCTGCTCAGTCACTCTACCAACCTGTGTAGTACAGGCCTATATTAAAAGGTGAGTTACCTAATACCAAGCAGATAAGTCTTGTGTAGTCCCACAGCAGTTGGACAGCACTAATTCTTACCAAGCAGGCACGATCACTTTCAAAGTACTTCCCTTTGGAATTCAATCAACTAATAATTCACATCCTTCACCAATTGGGGTGTACTATCAATGTGGCAATAAGCCCCGAGACGGCGGGCCAATACCGCCCCAGGTAATGCCCCCGGGGCCCTAGTTACAGGCCCGAGCGCATTGAGGGCCTTAATGAGGCCCCGGGGGCATACGCTCAGGCCTGTAACTAGGGCCACAGGGGCATTACCGCGGGCAGTATTGGCCCAGCGTCGAGGGGCTTATTGTCATTAGTACCCCGGCCCGTTAGATCGGGGTACGGAACAGAGGAAATAAAATGGCCGCCGGAAAGGGAAAACGTAGTCTGTTTTCCCTTTCCATGGTGGCCTTTGGGATTGGACGTGCTGGGGACAGAAGTGTTGCTCCCGAGAAAAGAAGAAAAAAGAAGGTAAGTGGGGTTGGGAGGGCGGGAAGGGGATAGTTTGCAGGAGACGGGGGTGGAGGAAAAGAAAAAACATACATGACTCCCCGGCGGGAACAAACGAAGGTACGTACGTACGTACATGCGTACGTACATACGTACGTGCGTGCAATGGATTCCAGGCCTGGTAATTCCCCGGCGAGGGCCAATCAGAATGCTTGTTACACTCTGGTTGACCCTCGCTGGGTACTAATGTTGAAAAATTCTATCTGTTTTCAAGTCAGAACAAGAAGTTTATGATCACCTTTCTGAATATCGTGGAGGGCTGGTCCATAGAAAAATGACTCTGGAGCCTCTGGGTTCTTCAAATGATTACTTTACACCAAATTGCCACAGACTGTAGGCTCAGGATGACGCATGTTAGGGCAGATACCTGAAGGTCCCAGGCACCAACAGACTGTCACAGAACATTCAATCAGGCATTAACCCAGGCAACCATTCAACATCCCACTCAGCCCCATGCAGGCCTTTCGTGCATTCCAGAGCATTAATTCACAGGACAGAAGGCCTCCCTTCTGACCGCGGATGGGCAATGAGATGAGATGCAACGCCTCACCCTTCACACAGTCATACACAAGGTGGCAGACCTAACACTTTTCTCCTGCAAGCTTATGCACACCAACTAAACACACCGGGTTAAACCCATACCTACTCACCAATGGGCTGCATTGCGGATTAAGAGGATCTGCTACCTCTCCTCAGTGTAGACCCACAATTTGCACAAGTGGAGACACAAGCCAATGTATAATATCTGGTAGAAGGTAGAGGAGAATTGTTAGGAAAGATTTTCTTTTTGCAACTTTGTTAGGGAGAATGTTCATTTCTGTGCTAATTCCCTTCAATTTTAGAACCCCCCAGCTCTTTTGCTGAATTTGGGACTTTTTAATTTTAACCTTGGAGTGAGTGAGACCTTTTTCTCACTCTCGTGTGTTTTTACCTGATTTGTATTTTGTGTGTTCACTGTTTTTGGGGTTGGACAAACTCCATAGGCATCTGTTTTTGTATTGTGACGCACAGCTCCCTCAGTGCAGTGTCACTGAGAAATCCTTTGGATTTCTCATAAGGTTTAAATACCTTTTCTTGTGTGTACTGCAGTTTCCAAGAATAGTAAAGTTAACTTGACTTTACTTACCTTTTCTCTTTGTAGGTCCAGCACACACCATCTTATGTGGAGTGCTAGGGGTTACTTTAGTAGCCCCTTATCCTACTTTTCCATGTAACATATTTATGTTACCTTCACCACTTTATATGGCTGGTGGCAGTGGTTTAATCTTGTGCTTTTCTACCGCAGGCTGAACCCTCGTCTGCAGTACATCACCCATGGGTAACCATTTTGTCAAAATATGGCCCGTTTCGTCTTTTTTCGCCATTTCTGTTTGTGAGGTCTTTCTTGGGTTTTACTCTGTGCGTTGAGACACGTTTTGGCACTTTGTTTGTCTTGCCTTTGGCAGGCTTCATCCCTGAAGCCCGCCCCTGTCTCCAGTGTGTCTGGAAGGACAGGATGTGAGAGGATGTCCCGAAACGTCCCTGTCCTTTGTCTCTAGGAATGCCTGAATAAAACTAGTTCTGATTGGCTGGCTGTCCTGAATGGACAGCCACCCTGCTGTGTGATTGACAGCCTGGGCTGTGCATGAATGGGAGAAACCTGCTTAAAAGGCAAGGGTTTTGTGACTACAGGCAGAGTCGTCAACTGGGAGAAACACAGACCAAACCGTGGACCAAGCTTGCTGCAACCTCCTGGACCTTTGAATTGCCTTGTGAAGCCATGCTGCTGTGCTGACCTCATTTTTCACCTCGACAGAGAAGCTCCGGACGGAACGACGTCTCCCCTTTGTTAATGGGACCAACTAACCCCGAGACGAACTCCACTGGACCACCAACCCCAACTTGCTGTGCCTCTCCTCAGTTGCTGCAGGAGCCCAATGCCAGGGGTCGAGTGTCTGTACTTGAGTGCAGCGTCTGCTGCAGAATGAATCCGACTAGAAGCTGCAGGAGTCTCCTAAGGACCCTCCAGATCCAGAGTCCCCTCTCCAGAGTGAAGGACCGAGGGAGTAAAGGAAGTCCAACCGGTGTCCGAGATCAATATCCGTGCTTTTTGCTAAGCGAACTGAACTGAATAGAGCCCGTAGCTGCCGACAACCTCCCGAGTACTGCCCCAGGAGCCCTCCAGACGTCCTCCCGCTTGTGCCCACGAGTGAAGCTCAGTAACCAGGGTCTGCCCCGCTGTAGCAAGACTGAATCCAGCTGGACCACCCTTCGAACCAGAGTTACTGTTTAGGCTTGGGGTACTTACCATATTGCCTTTAGGCGCGCTTTTCTCACTGGGGCATTGCATTGGCTTACCTTTTTAGAGTTGATTTCAACTCCTTTCTCGCACATTTAACAGCTTGTGACCCTACAAGTGATTTTTCTGAACTCTAACTTTGTGCAAGACGTTGATCCAAGAAGTATTTAAAGTTGCTCTGTGAAACCTAGGCCTTTTCACCCACATTAGGATTCTCAAATTTAGGTTTCTCTTCTTTCCTGTCTTAGAATGTCCTGTTCCTTTCTTGCGCTTGCCTCCTAAGTGCCGTCGCCCTGTGCCACTCTCCTGCGCACTTGCCTCTCGCTGTCTTGTCTGTCTACCCCTTGGACCACGTCCTCTCCCACCTACTCTATGGTGCTCTCTGTCTCCCCTATCTTTTCAAACTGTTTCACTATTGACTATCCTGCTCTCCTCACTAAGTCTGGTAGGAAAAAGTTTAAAAAGGACATCCTGGTCTCCAACCCAGGCCTCCCTATCGCTGACACCTACATCAGTGCCTCCTCCAAGGAAACTCTCACCGACATCCTCTTTGTCGTTCCTTCTCCAGATCTATGGACCCCGCATATGGTCTCTGTTCTCTCTCCTTTCTCCTCCTCTCCCATTAATGGTGGTACTCGTTGGGATGCCCTCCTGGCCTCCTTCCTATCCTCGAAGATCATCATTAATGTCTACTCTAATGGGACCATCTTGGTCCAAGGCCCTCAGGCCAACCTTCATCTCTTTGATAGACGCTTTCCGCGCCTCATCAACTTTCTTTCTTCTCCTGCTGTCCCCTTGCCCCTTTCCTTGGCTACCTTGCCTTAGCCCTCCCTCTCTGCCCCCTCTCAGGTGCTTTCTACACTTCCGCAGGGCGTACCTCTGATCTGTACCCCTCCCCGGAAGTCCTTCAAGGAGGGCAGCCTTCTCCACATTGCCACTCTTAACTCCCGCTCCGCTGTCAAACACTCCTCTGATGTCTGCTGCCTTCTTGAAGAACTTGACCTCGATGTCCTTGGTCTCACTGAGACATGGTTTACGGCCAACTCTGTCACCAGCTTTGACACGCTCCTACCTGATGGCTACAAGATCCTCTCCGCGCCCAGGCCCAACCGATCTGGTGGGGGCGTAGCCCTCATCTTCCCTGAGTGGATTCCTGCCTCTGTCATTCCTACGCAGGCCTACTCCTCTTTTGAATGCCTCGTCTGCAGGCTCTCTCTCGCCTAGCCATTCCCTTACTGTGGCTGCTATCTATCGGCCACCTGGTCAGGGTTCTTCATTCCTCTCTGAGTGGGCGGACCGCTCCTCCTCACTCCTGGCCTCAACCACTCAACTCCTCCTTCTTGGAGACTTCAACATCCACCTCGATGCCTCCTGTCCCCCCTCTGAACTCTTTTGCGACCTCTGCAACTCTCTCCCACTCACCATTCTCCCCTCTGGCCCGACTCACTCTGCAGGGCACACTCTCGATGTTCTGATCTCTTCAGACCTTCCCCTCTCTGTCCTTCTCTCCACTCCTCTCTCCTGGAGTGACCACTTTATCCTATCCTCCCACCTCACCCTCCCTACCCCGCAGGTCAAGCCACCTCTGTCACTGCCACCCACCTTCTCGGTCACCCGACCCATAAAGCGTATGTCAGTTGAGGCTTTCGCCGCCACCTTCTCACCCCCTCCTTCCCTCTGGCTGACTCTCACCCTGCCACAGCCCTCTCCACGCTCCACTCTGCTATATCCGATACTCTTGATATCCTTGCCCCTGTCATGAGAATCCGCCTGAAGCCCAAAGCCAAGTGCAACTCCTGGTATGACTCAGACCTCGTCACCCTAAAACGCAAGTGTAGGAAATGGCGTGCTTCAAGTTCATCCTCTCACAAACTGGCCTGCTGCAAAGGCAATACCGGCTCTCCGTCCTCACCAAGAAGAGAGCTCATATCCAAACCTGCATCTCTGCGGCATCTAATATCTCGGCTGAACTCTTTAAAATCTGCAAGGAACTGGCCAATCCTGCCGCAGTCTGTACCTCTCCTGTCCCTTCCC
Organism: Ambystoma mexicanum; assembly: GCF_040938575.1. NCBI lineage: Eukaryota > Metazoa > Chordata > Amphibia > Caudata > Ambystomatidae > Ambystoma > Ambystoma mexicanum. The sequence continues at coordinate 454,091,636 of NC_090924.1, read as the reverse complement.
AGGCCATCTGCACGGCACTGGCTTCTGACTTCATTTCTAAAACTCAGGACATCCTGTCCTCACTCTCCTCCTCTCATCCCCCTCCCGCTATTCCCTGTACTTCCTCTGGCCCTTCTGCAGCCACCCATCCTCCCTCCTTCTCTACCTTCCCCCTTTTCTCTCCAGACAAGGTTTCTAGACAAGTCCAATCTATGAAAGTCTTGTCGATCAGGTTCACCCCTGTTCCTCCAAAACTATCAAGGATCAAATCAACTCCCTGGCACCTCCCCTGGCGGATTTCTGCAATAACTCCTTCACCACTGGAGTCTTCCCTTCCCCCCCCTGAAGCACTCCCTTGTGCACCCTCTTCTTGAGAAACCCTCTGCCGACCCCTCCTGCCCGGCTAACTATCGCCCAATCTCCATAACTCGCTTCCTGGGCAAGCTCCTGGAGAAACTGGCCATCTCCCAGCTCAATCTCCACACTGAATCTGTTGGTTTTCTTCATGACCATCAGTCTGGCTTCAGAGCTGCCAGTAGCACAGAAACTGCTCTCCTGAACATCCGTGAAGACCTGCTCTCCAACCTCAACTCTAACACCCCTTGTGTTCTTATCCTGCTTGATCTCTCTTCTGCCTTTGACACTGTCAACCATGCCATCCTGCTCAACCGTCTCCGTGATAACCTGGGTATCACTGGTCAGGCTCTGGCATGGCTGACTTCTTTCCTCTCCCACCGACCCTCCCAGGTCCAACTTAGGTCCTTCCTCTCTGACATATTTTTCTCTATCTGTGGTGTCCCCCAGGTATCTAACCTCTCTCCCTGGCTGTTCAACCAATACCTGGCACTCCTTGCCCACCGCATCGCCGCTCTGTGTCCCAACTTTCAGTGCTATGCGGATGATACCCAGCTCATTTTCCGGCTACCCTCGGCCTCCTTCTCTCCTTCCCTCATCTCTGACTGTCTGTCTGCCATCCAGGAATGGTGTGCCGCCAACGGCCTCTGCCTTAATGCCAGTAAGACTGAGATTCTACTCATCGGCACACCCACTCCCTCCTTCCCTGCAGCTCTCTGGCCGGCCTCTCTCGGCCCTCCTCCCACTTCCACCTGCAAGGCTAAAAATCTCGGGGTCATCTTCGACTCTGCACTCTCCTTCTGCCCTCACATCTCTGACGTCTCTAAGAAGTCACACTACCAGCTGCACCTCCTTAGAGGTATACTTCCTTTCCTCTCCTTCCCCCAGAAGCTCACTGTCTCCAGAGCCCTGGTCCTCTCCAAGCTGGACTACTGTAACAGCCTCTATCTAAATCTTCCTGCTTCCACTCTCCACCCTCTGCAACTTATCCAGAACAGGACTGCAAGACTTGTCCTTGGCCTCAAGCCCAGGGAACGTATCTCTCCAGGACTGAAATCTCTGCACTGGCTCCCAGTGGCTGCGAGGATTACATTCAAAACCCTCTGCATTGTACAGAAGGCCTTCTGGGGTCTGGGGCCGCAATACCTTCAACTCTCTCTTTCTAAATATCTTCCTTCTCGAGCTCTTTGCTCATCTGCCTCCAACTCCCTCAGGGTCAGTCACTTCTCCAAGCAACGAGTTGGTGGCAGATCACTCTCTTCGGCAGGGGCCTCTCTCTGGAACGGCCTTCCTGCCTCCCTGAAACTCGAGGGGAACCATCCCCGGTTCCGGAAACACCTCAAAACGTTCCTCTTTGCTTCTGCTTTCTCTCCTCCCCTCCCTTCCTGACTGAAATTGCACTGGTTACCTGGCCACCGTTTTCTGATCTCTGGCCCAGGCCCCGTAAACTGGCCACCTGCACTGCCTCCCTGGCAACCCCTGCACTTGGGGACCGTTTTTTCTGTATCCCTTCAGTCCCCCTTCCAGCATTTATGTCTGCACTTCCTTGCACTTGCCACCAGCTGGCTGTTTAATGTGTTTTATTTATCTTATTTATTCCACTTCCCATGTACTGCACTTTCCCCTCTCCCTTCCCCCGCACACTTTTCTTTTCCCCCCTTCCCATGCACTTGCACGATCTGAATGACACCTGCCTAGTAGGATCGTTGTCTGTCCTCCCTTTGTTCCCCCCCCTTGCCACGTCCCACCTTGAAACACTTGTGTATAGGCGCGTTATAAATGCCATATCATATATCATATATCAGATCCATAGACTGTGTCCAAATGACTTTGGCTGTCCTGGCTACCTAAAGGCACTCTCCATTGATTTTGATACTGTTTGTCCCTCAAATGTGGTAGCTTGTTGTATACTGGTACTGCAGGGAAAGGCTCATCTAGACTTCATAGGAGGATTCAGTTGTCCTCACAACTACTAAGAAATTGTTCTAACTTTTTTTACTTCCTTAACCATTTCTTATATGCAACTCAGAGTCTACAAAAGTATATTAGTGTGATATATAAATGCCAAAACTATCCTTGTGAATGAAGTCACCTCAGGGTGTAGGAATAGTGTATTTAGCATATCCAAAGATTATCCACTGGCTTTATTTGACTCTGAAAAGTAATTTTTAAAGTGTATTTGAATTGTTAAAATTAATTGCCTTTTTAAAGAATGCTTATTTAAAACTGACGTTAAAAAACTATTTATAACTGAAACCTTGAGTGTAAGTGTTGGCTACTTCTATTTACAAATTTCAATTGTACAGCTCACATTTACCCCCTGGCTGCTCAGTCACACTACCAACTTGTGTCGTAGAGACCTATACCAAAAGGTGTGACTGCACCAATTCTTACCTAACACACTTTCCCTCCATAGTTTCCTGTGGAACCGCATTCTTTTTGCTCTGTTTTTGATCCTGACATGACTTTTTTAAGGTAAGTAAATCATTCAGCTGTACTTCCTTCCCTTCATTTTTGCTCACTTGTTTTGGGGAAGCTGATCAGTCCTTCAGACTATCAGTACTGGGAAATGAAATTCTTGTATTTTGTAATCTTGCACACAGCACCTTAGAATGCAGTGCAATGGGGATAATGTTCGTATCCCCATAGTTTTTTTACACATGAGATTTATGGTTATTAAACATGGCCGGTGCCTTTTTAAAAGGCCCATGCCACATGATTTATGCTTGCTCTCTGGCCATATTGGGGGGGGGGGGTGTGTGTGTGTCTGTGTTTCTAGGGATTCCTGGCTCCAACGTAGATCTGAAGAATAAAAACGTATTCGGGGCTCAATGGAACCCCACTCCACTTGAGATCAAAAAGTAAGAGACGAGTACACATTCAAAATTGTTTGGAATTTAGAAAATATATTTTAAAAAGTTGCCCTATGTGAGACACGTGTTTCAGCGAATCTCTCGCCTTTTTCAATCTTTCAATCAGGGCAAATAGGTGAAAGCTATAGGTCAAATCTCGAGTTAGTTGGTGGGGTTCATGGGATAAATTCCGCCTCGCAAGAGGTGGTCTCAGTCACAAGCGTCGGCGTATAGCTTCCAGGCTTGATCTCAAGTGGAGTGGGGTTCCATTGAGCCCCGAATACTTTTTTATTCTTCAGATCTACGTTGGAGCCAGGAATCCCTAGACAAAGAGCCGCCCGTTGATGACCCGAAGACGACTCCTGAAGTAGCCCAGCATCCCCTCCACTGTCCGGCCTGGGGAAGCCATGCTCCTCTGCTAATTCTCTGAAGACCCAGAGTGGTGCTTCCGCCATTGGACTAGTGTGACCAACTGGTCTCGACACCTTCTCGGGGATCCAGGCCTTCAGAGCCTTTGGAAGTTTGACTTTTGGGCACAGGGCCCTATTCATTTTACGGTTTGAACTTCTAACTTTGGGATAATGTACTTGTGATTGGTCCTCATGTTATTGCATCAACATTACTTACCTGCATTACTGGATTGTTATTTGATGTCTCTTAAGTGAACCAAATGATGATTCTATATTTTTGTATTATAGAGTATTGTGTGATATTACTACCTGCTAGTTTTGTTGTTCAGTGTGTTCATAAGGCCTGAATACATTTTAATAACTGACTGTCCAAATCAAATTGTTTGCTGTTTTGTGTGGATTCATTGTGGGCCCCCGACACCATTCTTGCTTTCCGGAGACAAAAGCTTGACTGCTCATCCACCTACCTTTTAGAGGGTTTTGGCTAACCTCTCAGAGCTCCCTGTTCATCATAATTAGGGTGGCCTCCTAAAATCTGTCCACTAGGCCAGGTTCTAGAAATCCATCTCAACCAAAAAACCCTGGCATAATCGCAGTATGCACTGTCCCCGTGTATTTAAAATGCTACTGATTTTGCAGATGGCAGGCTGGAATCTGGGAAGCAACATTGTGTGAACAAGCTTCTGTTTGCTGTGCCCCCTTGCATTTACTGCGTCCGAGTTGCCTTCAGACTGGCTAGATTAGGTCCAAATATGTAGCATTTAATAGCTGTTGGTGCTGATTTAATGGATCATTTAAAAATAAGCAGCTGAAAAACTGCCTTAATCTTTCTTATTGCATCTCTGCCTTTTTCACAGAAGCCTTTGTTGTTTGTCGCGGTTACTCCCCTCCTGAGGGCTACGTGCCAACCATGTCGAACCCACTCCTTGATCACTGCTACGGTAAGTATATTAAAATCCTCAATATTATTATGTAAAGAGGGACACTTCTGTTTTTTTTTTAACGTCCTCAAACCATTTCCTCCTAGCTGCCTCTTGAATGCGTCATAATGTTCAGTCATCATATTCTATCCTATATATATTTCTGAAGCATGTGGATCTTGCTTAGAATCACATGCTTTGTTTAGGCCGGCATCTAGTGGTTGGTGCAGCGCATTTCATGATTGATTTTTGATTTTGAAATCCCTACTGTCACGTTTACTGTGCCCATGATCCTTCACACGTCTAGGTGCACAGAATTAATTTCTTCCTTTCGTCGCTCTTTGCAGAGTTGGTCAAAATAATACTTTTGCTCGTGATCGAGCGTAATATTAACAATTATATTTGATATACTTGAACCGTCGTTGCCAATACCTTTCCACAGAGTATGCGGCGCACCGCAGCTTCGCAGTTCGGTGTTAGACAGCCTGCAGCTTCAGACTTGGGCCTACACAGTGGGTGAGTGGGGAAAGACACTTGCACTTTATAGTTTGAGGAGAATGTCTCCATATGTTGCTTCATTCATAATTTTAATCTAACGGCCCACCATCTTTTGAAATTGAAAATACTCATTTTAGTTCTGGCCCACGTGTAACAAAGTTTCATTGGAAAGACGCACACAAGGTGTTTGTCTTTCTAGAGACCACCGGCAAGATAAATGCCACTTGTGTAAGCTCTTGAACACCCTAAAGGATCGGAAATAAAAACTCTGGGCAGCTTTTGCAATGCGAGCTTGAGGCATCAACGGAATACCCTGCTGGTGCAGAGGAATTCAAGCCAGAAAAGGGCAGCCCAGGCTTCGAGATTTCAGAACTGGACACTGAAGATTCCTGCGGGCCAGTCCCCAGCGTCGAACAGCAGGAGTCACGCGCTACTATGGAGGCGTCCCTTGTTGACAAGGCTGAACACTTTAAACCCGTACATGATACCGTTTTGGTGCATTCCGCAGGGAAGCTGAGCAAATCAAAGCATGTCACAAAAAATATTTAGCTCACAAGGACATTTTCGACACAAGTTCTGAAATTGTTGGCAGAACAAGGATCCTCGGCGCCAACCGGATCATCGAACAAGGAACCTCTGCTCCGAGTGCCTTACACTCGATGCATATTCAAAAGTCTACGTCAACAGTCTGTGCTCCGAAGGATAATACAAATATAAATGAGGCTAAATGCCATGTGCCCAAAACACACATTTTTTGCATGCAGAAAAACAAAAGCTCACATCCAGAAACTAGTTGCACTGGAAAAACACACACACACACACGCACGCGGCAGTGTAGAAGAGGAGATTGTTTTTTCCCCTCCGGGTACATCCTCTAAAACATAAACAGGAATTACAGGAGGAGCAGTACCTTTTAAAAAAATTAAGAACAAAACCAACTGTCCCTTATCTGAACCAGTGGAAATAAAACTTTATACTGATGAAGTAGAAAACACAGGCACTGACCTGGAAGAACTTCCCATGCCCCCACCAGACATTTATGACCCCATTTCCTCATCACCATTTGATGACCATATATTCCATAATGATCGGCTAAAAAAAAGCTGCACATTATTTTAAAATTGATACTCTGACATCTGAGGAAGATACATATTTTCTGGACGTCTTCCCCAATGAGGAAAAGCAGGTTAGCCAATACATACCATAACTTAAATTTGTTAAGATGGCTAGACCCCTCCCTAGTTACACCAGTGTTAACAAAGCTGGTTAACTCACAAATTGAGAAAAGGTTCAAACCATCCCCTAAAGACCACACCCTCTATTTATCAGGAGACATTTAAAACCAGACTCCCTGGTCGTTACTACAACACATAAAAGCATGACAACTCCATTGGCAACGTCATAAGGCCCTCCTAATAGAGAACGTAAAAGCTCTATGCCCTGAGCAAGAAGGTGGCAATATCTGCAGCATATTAAATGCAAATTGCCAATAATGCATCCCTAATGGTTAATTTCAATACAGCCCAATGCAACACCCTGGTAGAGCTTAGTAATAATGTCCATGAACCCCTGAGAACTGAAATGCACAAAGCATTATCAAACAAACTGCTAATGCGGTTCTAACAAACAGCATAAACACTGCAGATACTATTGGTAGTGTGACTGCTCAGGGGACCTTAATAAAAAGGAACCCACACTGTACAACTTGTTCATGAAGCCTCTCTTCGACAAGCTCGGCTCACTTGGTATCGCGTACACAAATTACACTGACGATACGCAGGTACTCTTACCTCTCTCTGGCTCATACCTCAAAGACGCAGATGCACTTCACACAATTTATTCCACCATCCAGGCCTGGATGGTGGTCAATGGCCTCTGCCTCAATGGGAATAAGACAGAAATAATTATACTAGGTCAAAAGAATACTCTAATCAAACTTGATAATCTGTACGCCAACTTTACCATTGATAATGCTATCATCCCTGTGTCCACAGCTATCATTCCTGTGTCCACAGCTGTCAAGACCTTGGGGGTCTACTTAGACTCCACTCTATCCATGACTAGACAGGTTAGCGCTATCACATCCTCATCCGCACACACCACCAAGCTCATAGCCATAACGCCTTACTGATCCAAACTCAACTGTCTATCAATAGCTAGAGCAACTATTGGTGCCAAACTAGACTATTGCAATGCTTTACTAGCAGGAACATACAAAAAAAACCTAAACAGATTACAAGTCACGCAGAACAATGCACTTCGTGCAGCCTTAAGCATCCCAAAAAGGGAGCATTTTTCTCAGGCCAGACAATCAGCTCAATGACTCCTGGTCAAAAGCAAACTTTCAAGATCCTTACCCTCACACATAAATGCCTCACTCTCTCTGCACGTTCATATCTATCAGAGACAATCACCAAATCGTTCTCTACACGACTCACTAGGACCCAATACACCAACCAACTTCACGTCCCACGAATCAATAGGGCCAAAGCTGGTGGCATAGGCTTCCCATACATTGCTGCCAAATCCTGGAACGCACTACCCTCGGACATCCGAGCAGAAAACTCGCTCCTTGCCTTCCGAAGAAAACTCAAAACCTCACTTTCTGTTCTGTAAATTGCAACTGTTTTTATGCTGTCACTTTAATCTGTCTGTAACAACAGCAACCATACTGTAAATTGCAAATGTCCATTTATCTGTAACTGAGATCTGTGTGTAACAAGCGCCACGATGCCCCTGGGCTGTTGCTTGCTCTACAAATCCGAATAAATAAATATGCATTTAAAAAAAGGAATGCTTAGCTCAGACACTTGTGTTTTAGAGTAGAAACTCAAGCAACATTGCTAAATCTGCCAATAGAGAACAATGTATTTGGTAAAGCCGTCAATGAGGCACTATAGACTGCAAAAGGACCATGAAACATGAAAGAAAGACACTCCACGCGCCAAGTAAGATGATCACCCAACTTTATTAGTTGGGTAGTACAGCAGAAACCCCCAGCACAACCAGCCTTCACCCTGATCTCCAACCACCTCCCTTCTGAATCATAACATTCCATCCCTTGTTGTGCTGGCCACATTCCATAGCCCGGTTCAATATTCTAAGGGAAGGAGCACATTACAACACATCTCCTGCCCTCAACTCAATAGAAAAACATTTGGTAATTTCAACATAACCTCCAACAGCTTCAACTATGTACAAAATAAAAAACTTCATTTGGAATCAACAATAATGTCCTTGCAAAGGATTCCTCCGGAGGATCCCCAGGCTTCATGAAAACAGGTGAGAAGCACATCTTGTCTTCAGGCGACTATACTATTTATTGAATCGAATTGATCCGTGCGACCCATGATGAATTCCACACTTGAACTTCACGCACCCTAACCGCTCCTCTGAGAACCTCCATTACCTGGAACAGGTTGGAATATAATGGGTCTCCTTTTCTTTTCACAACCCCTTTCTTGATACACACACAATCACCAACAACAATTTCCACCATCACCACAACGTTTCATTCATCTTTCGCCTCACCTATTCACGTTCCTTGTCATCCATCTTCCCTCTCCACTCTTCCACAACACAATCAGAATCCCGTGCTCTGCCTAGCCAGGGAGGTGATATCTTTGTGCTGGGTTTTCTCCCTCTCATTAATTCAAAGGGACTCAACCCCATGGATGCATGTGGGGCCAATCGCAAGTCATACAATCTTATCACTGACAACCACCTTACACATGCTCCTGCCACCCACACTGCCTCCATCACGCAGCGATTTACCCTTTCCACCACTCCATTGGTTTGTGGTTGATAGGCCGCTGTTCTTTTTTGCTTTACCCCACAACATTTAAGATACTCTTGGGAGCACCCTCCAACAAACTGTCTACCAAAACAGAATTCGGCAACCCTTCCCTCTCTAACACACTATGTACATACTCCAACATTGCTTGGGCCGAGATATCTCGCACAAGCTGGAACTCTGTGCACTGTGAAAACAAATCAACTACCACCACAATGAATTTTCCATGCCCACTGCCCATATCCACAGGACCTAGGCTATCCAGCGCTAAATCACATCACACCTTCTCAGGTGTGTCTACTTTCACCATAGGTTGTTGATGCACCACATCGCTCTTGCCCGAAACGTCACACTCGATGCACCTCCCCACCATTCTCTCTAAATCTCGGTCAAAACTAAGGCCACCAATATTCACTTCTCAAAACTGCTTTGGTTTTGGAAACTCCAATGTGTCCCTCATGAGCAACGTCAACAATCCTCCTCCTTGATGCCATGGGCACAACTACCCTGTGCCACCTGTACAAGATATCACTCTCAACACACGGTTCCGTTCTCACCTCCTATAAACCTCTCTCCTCCCCACTTAACAACCTCTTTTCCGGCCAGCCAACCTGTACAAATTGTACAACTCTCCTAAACCCTTCCTCCTCCCTCAAGGCCCTGGTCCACTCTTCGAGTCACCACACCATTGTGAGTCATGAACACCGTGTCAGTAATCGCATCCTCCACATGGCATTCACCATCTCCTCCCTCACTCTGGTTTAGTCTCGAGATGTGGTCCGCCAAAACATTTTCCCTACAAGGAATCGCTTCCATGACAAACTTACGTCCTTCCATCCTGGCCGCACGGCAGGCCACCCTCCTACTCACTTTCTCCAATTACCTTCTCTTCAAAAACTACCTTTAATGGCCTGTGGTCAGTCCTGATGGTAAATTCTGCACCCCAAACAAAATTTCTAAATGTCTCCACACCCAATTGACAAGCTAGGGCCTCCTTCTGTAAAACAGACAAATTCCTCTCTGCTCCTTTGAACATCTTTGCCGCATGAGTCACAGTTACTACTTGACCATTTTCTACAATCTGCGTCAATACATTTCCTATCCCTCAGTCGCTGGCATCCACGGAAATTATAATCTTCCGCCTGTTATTGAACATGGCTAGGGGTCTTGCCATGTCAATTTCCCCTTTTATCTTTTGAAATTCATTTTCAAGAGAATCATCCTGGAAACAATGCACATCGGAAGTATCTTTTAGAAGCTTATCCATTACCTTCTGAAAAACCAATGAGGCCGAAACAAGACCAAATGGCATCCTGCAGAATTGAAATATCGCCTTGTGAATAATGAAAGCAGTTAACTCCCTAGACCAACCTTATCTGGTGATAGGTGAATGCCATGTCTAACTTTGAAAAATACTTTGCCTTTCCTACCATTGCCTACATGTCATGTTTGGAAGGTGGTGCCTCTCTGCTACCATGCATTTATTCAGTTGTCTTGGGTCCACACAGTCTTAACTCTCCACTGGTCTTTTACACTACCACCAGAGAAGACGCCCATTCAGCACTTCCAGCAGGTTCCATAATGCCAGTTTCACTCCATTTTTTTAACTCACTGTTTACCCCATCTCTTAACACCATTGGCACTGGTCACAACTTAGCTGCCACTGGAACGCTCCCCTCCATGAGGACAATCCTATGCACCATACCCTTCCCACATCCGATATCCTTTGAGAATACTTTGGGATATCGTTCCACCATGCTAACCTTTTCCCACACGTGTAATACCTGCTCATCGGTGTTGGGATGCAGTCTTATTTTAAGACCCCTTTGTTCTCTCCATCCCAGTAGCATTTCGCCACTCTCGGTGACGTAAACCTTCCCATGGGGTTCTCTCCACTTGAACTGTAAATGGACAACACAACATCCTATGACATCTATTTTTCCTACGTTGTACCCGCCGGGCCCTTTCATCTGAAAGTAACAAGTCACCCACTTTTCCGCCCACCTCCTTTTCATATGCTTTCAGTGACATTAATGACAATTTAGCTCCCGAATCTGCCATCATCGGTACAGTTCTTCCATTAATATCAGTGAATGGACTGTCACCATAGTCAATTTCATTACATATGACCATGTTCACCATTACCACTTCTACTTGTTTTTCCTCAACACCTGATGACTCTCCTCATTTACGTACAACACTTTTCTCCCACCTCCAAGAGAATAATTTTTACAGCAATTAGCATAGTGATCCCACCTTTTGCACTTGGCACATGTTACTCTCCTACCTGGACATACTGGGGAGCTTGCAAAGTGGTTGGCACTGGCACATCTAAAACAAAGCCTTTCGTCGGTTTTCTGAGCTTTTGTTTTATCATTTATCATTTTTACCATCTGAAATATTGCGAGACCTTTGCCCACTACGTTTTATTTTTCTTCTTCTTTACTCTGGCATTCTCTTTCCCTGGATCTCCCACCCTTAATAGCTCAATAGCTACACGGTTATTTTCCTTATTGTTCAGTTTGGCGACACATGCTATGGTGTGCTCTTCTCATTTTGCTATTGACACCACCTCGTCTAGACTTGGTTCATCCTTAAGCCATAACTCTTCTCTTATTTTATTGTTGCAACAGTGGATCATAAATTGATCTCTTCTGTGTTCATCCAACTTTTTGCCAAATTTACAGCTGAGAGATAAATGTCGTAATGCCGTTAGGTACTCTTCTACAGACTCCCCTTCTTGTTCCCGTATGCCAAAATTATATCTCTCAAGGATGGCGCTAGCTTTAACATTAAAATGGAGATCAAGTTTATGCAAGGCTGCATCAAACTCGTTGGAGCCTCCTTCCTCATCCAACTCAGAAATTTCTGTCAAAGTTGCGTGAATTAGTTGGCCCTCATACCTACCCCCTTGAGTCCCATCCTCGTCACCAGTGAAAAAAAGATGCTCCACGCTCCAGGTAAAATGATCACCCAGCTGTATTAGTTGGGAAGTACAGCAGAATCTCCCAGCACAACCAGCATTCTCCCTGATCTTCAACCGCCTCCCTTCTGAATTGTAACATTCCATCCCTTGTCGTGCTGGCCACATTCCATAGCCTGGTTCAATAGGGAAGGAGCACATTACAACACAACGCTCAAAACATTAAACCATATCACAAACAGTCCTTTTCAACAAAGAGAATTGCAGTTAAACCGCTGTGGTTTTCATGGCTAAAGATATTGAAGGTCTTCATCTCAGACAACGTACTCCTCGGATGCAGGCTTCTCTTCATGATGATTCGATAACCAAGGACAATTGTCAAACACAGTCTTCTTTTCCAAGACAATTTAGAAGAGGACGGAGAGCGCAAACCGCAAGAGGTTCAGTTACACCCGCAAAACAATAACTTCCTATCAGGTTCCCTTCCCATATCGTCCCAGTAGGAGGGTCACATAACATTCGCCCACCTCGATCACATCAGGCAAGTGGGCGTTGTCAACAGTAAAGCACGGGTATTGCATGGACTTTCAAGAACAACCTGTTAAGGAGAATTCTCATAAATGGTTGATTTCCCTTACCTACTGAGTCCCTGAGCAGCTTTGTTGGATTTCTAGGATTTCTTTTTTTTCACCTGGTGACAGTGTGAGCCTTTTTTCCCCACTCTTACATTTGTTTTGCTATTTGTGTTCCTACTTTTTGTGTATTCTTGGGCACTGGAGCCTCACCTACTCCAGGGCACCATACTTTTCATGTGTTACACAGCACCTTCAGTGCAGTGACACAGGGTTGTCTTTTAGACTTCCCACCAACTACATTTTCTGGGGCTGACGACAGTCCCCCAGAAAAGGGTAAAGTTGCCATTAACTTTACCTTAGTCACTTTAAACCACAGACCCAGTACACCCCATCTTCCATGGAGTATTGGAAAGGGTTAATTCTTATCCCTTTTTGTCTGTCCCTCTTGCGGCATTGTTTCACTCCCTTTACATTAAGACTTGGCTGGTGGCAGTGGTATCTACCCTAACTTTTCTACCGCGATTATTTTATATAAACGTGGTGATGTTTTAGGCTATTATATTAGCCTCAAACATAAACCCGCTTGACCAAATGCATTTTATTTTGGCTCTGGCCGGGTTTATTCGCCATTTCTTTTTGTTAAAGTCTTTCTTGTGTTTTACTCTGCGTTCCAAACCAGGTTTGGTCCCTTTGTTCATCGCCTTTTCGCGGGCTTCCACACAGATGCCCTCCTTTAGGCGCCTGAGAGTCTGGGTAAGCAGGATGTGAGGGAGGGGTTTTAGGACCCCTGCCATGGGTTCCCTTGGTAACCCAAGTCGCACTCCTGTCTGATTGGCTAAGGGGACTGGCCTTGCCAGGCCAGCCACCCAGCTGTGTGATTGACAGCCAGGCTGTATGAATGGGGGGAAAACTGCATAAAAAGCAGGTCTCTGCTACTGGAAGAGCAGAGTCGCCACTGGAAAGAAAGAACCAACGAAGAACTGGAATAAGAGGACCCCTACCACGACTGAACCGCCCGGTGAAGCCCTGCTGCCGGTCCGAATCTCCAGAATCCGACGACAGAGAAGATCCCCCAGGAAACTTCTTCCCTTGAGCTGGTGGGACCAACCAGTTCACCCAAACTGCAAGCCTGGACCCCTCCTCTGGTCGAATCCGCTGTACAGAGCTACAGTGGGCCGGATAGCCAGGAATGTCGGACACTGCTTGGGTTTTAAGGAGCGCACCTTTTATTTGTTGCTTTGCTCTGCTGCTGGTTTCTTCCCTGGGTAGTGCAGGACCCTCCGGGCTTCCTACTTCTGATCAGTCCAACAGTCGCTTTAGGAACCGTGAGCCTGCAGGAACTACCAGGAACGTCTGCCTCAGCTATATCTCCCTCTCTGTTTTAAGGTACTGTGCAAATCCGGTTGTATATTTCGTTCAGCCGCGGTGAAAGTATTTGAAATCTTTCTCCAATCCGAGGGCTTGTCCTTCTCTTGTCTTTGAACTAACTTTTCTACCAACCAACCTCCTCCGGAAACCGTTCCACGAACTTTCCCGCAAACTACCCTGAACTGTATTATCTTGAGAAAAAGACTTTTGAACCATTGACTTTGGCCCTAAGCCTTTTCTATCTGATTTTATCATTGTTGTCTCTTGTTCGCTTGCCCTGAGTACTTACCTGTTGGTGTGGATCCATTTCTGTTAACTTTTCTTTCCCTCCCTTTTCAATTGCTGGAGTGCCATTTTGCTCACACTTCATTTTGTGAGCTTAACTTGTCTGGAATTTAAGGGAAGTGGTGTGGTGTATTAAGAGTGATTTTTATGACTGCTTATAATAGTTTAATGTTATACAACTGAAGAGTGAAATAAATCTATATTCTTTTACTTGAAAACCTTGAGTCAGTGTTTGCCTGAATCATAGTAATTGCTGTTCTTTGTGTAACTATTTGATACTGCTCACTTACTCTTGAGATAAGTCTGGCTTCTCCGCTACTGCTACCACTCCTAACTGTGTAGTACAGGCTTGTACCAAAGGTGAAATTGTACTGTCACTTGTAGTCTTAATTGTGTGTGGTGTTCCCAAAGGGTACTGCATATAATTCTGCCTAACACAACCTTGCAATCTTCTGCCAAAACACAGGAGAATACAGTTATAACATCAACAGATTCTGCAAGCCGGAGTAGAGGCACTGCTATAGAAGGGAGCCATATATCTCATACCACCATTGGAGGTAAACAAGGATATATATTCTGTGTACTTCCTTGTTCCAAAGAAAGACCAAACAAAACGCCCACTGCTCGACCTAAGATCAGCAAACACTTATGTCAGAATTACAACGTTGTAGGAAGTCATCCCCCCGCTTAAACGAGGAGACTTTATGGCAACACTGGATATGAAAGATGCATAATTAATATTTCAGTGCTGCCGGTGCATTCAAAATATCTAAGGTTCGAAGTAGGTCAGATGCAATACCAATTCAAGGTGCTCCTCTTCGGGATCACATCGGCCCCTGTATTCACAAAAGTACTAGCTGTGGTGGCGGCACATCTACGCAGGGAGAGTATTCCAGTGTAGCCATATCTGGACGACTGGCTAATAACAGGAGAAACACCAGAAGCCTGTTTGCAAAATATGCAGAAAACAATAAATCTGCTACATCAGCTGGGCTTTTCGATCAGTGAAAAGAAGTCGAGCCTAATTTCCAGCCAACAAAAACAGTTCATAGGAGCTGTAATTCATACCAAAGAAACCTTGGTCTTTCTCTCTAAGAAAGGATTCAAAACCTAATACAACAGATCCCTTGTTATAAAGCTGGTTGGCAGATAAATTGGGAAAGTAATGTGCCTACTCGGCATGATAGCATCATGCATCTTAATTTTTCCACATGCAAGGTTAGACATGCGTCCAGTGCAAGAGTGGTTAGCGAAACAATGGTCGGAGGCAGAAGGCATTTGAGATGATTTAGTGGAGGTTTTGCAGGCACTAGCGTTGGTGCTAGAGTGGTCGACAAAAGAAACCCTCTTACAGGGAATACATTTTGTCAACCCACCAACAATTGCAACAGACACATCACTCTCAGGTTGGGGAGCCCATTGTCTCCACCAAATAGCCCAGGGAATGTGGATAAACACACTTTCAAGCAAACATATCAATGTTCTGCAAATGCTACCAGTTTAAAAGCCCTACAAACCTTCCAACACCATGTCAGGGGAAAGACTGTGCTGATTATAACAGACAGCACAACAGCCATGTTTACATCAACAAATAGGGCAGCACTCACTCCGTAAATCTGTCCACACTGGCACAAACAAATTGGAATTGGATCCTCCAAAGAGGAATACATCTTCAGTCTCAACATGTTACAGGGGGACACAACTGCCTAGCAGACACACTAAGTCAGAAACACAAATCAACCTGCAGAACACGAGTGGGAGTTCCAATTCAGACATTCTAAAATACATTTTACACGCTGGTTACAACCAGACATAAACCATCTTTCGTTTTCTTTTGTGGGAATTGGATGTAAGTAACTGCTCCAGGTTCCTACAGTGGGAATCCAAGGGGAACTGGGGAATACAGTTGGTCAGGGATATTTGCATACACCACTGTTGAACAGAGTATATGATATGATATGATATGGCATTTATAACACGCCTATACACAAGTGTTTCAAGGCGCGACGAGGCAAGGAAAGGGGAACAGAGGGAAGACGTACAACGATCCTACTATGACAAGTGTCATTCAGATCGCGCAATTGCATGGGAAGGGGGGAAGGGGAAGTGCAATGGGGTAGCGGGAAGGGGACGGTGCAATACATGGGATAATAGATTAAATAACAATGTGAAGTATGGCCAGCAGGTGGCAAGTGCAACGGAGAAGGGTAAGTGCAGGCATCAGGTGTCAAGTGCTAGTGGTAGGACTGTAGGGATACATAGAACAGTCCCCAAGTGTGGGGGTTACCAGGAGGGCAGTGCAGGTGTGCGACTTGCGGAGGGGGTGGGACCTGGGCCCGAGATCAGAGGGTGGCCAGGTAAACCAGTGCAGTTTCAGTATAAGCCAGGAAATCAGCAGAGGACAGGAGGAGAAAAAGCAGAAGCAAAGAGAAAGGTTTTGAGGTGCTTCCGGAACTGGAGATGGTTCTCCTCAAGTTTCAAGGGGGCAGGGAGGCTGTGAAGAAAGTGATCTACGACCAACTCGTTGCTTGGAGAAGCGACTGACCCTGAGGGAGTTCAAGGTGGATGAGTGAAGAGCTTGAGAAGGGAGATAAGAGATAGAGTTGAAGGTATTGTGGCCCTTGGCCCCAGAAGGCCTTGTGGACGATGCAGAGGGTTTTGAACTTAATCCTCACAGCCACTGGGAGCCAGTGCAGAGATTTTAGTCCTGGAGAGATACGATCCCTGGGCTTGAGGCCAAGGACAAGTCTCGCAGTTCGGTTCTGGATGAGCTGCAGAGGGTAGAAGCAGGCAGATCTAGAAAGAGGCTGTTGCAATAGTCCAGCTTAGAGAGAACCAGAGCTCTGGAGACAGTGAACTTCTGGGGGAAGGATAGGAAAGGTCTCTGAGGAGGTGCAGCTGGTAGTGTGGCTTCTTAGAGATTTCAGACATGTGAGGAGAGAAGGAGAGTGTGGAGTCGAACATGACCCGGAGGTTTTTAGCCTCACAGGTGGGAGCAGGGGGGAGGGCCAAGAGAGGCCGGCCAGAGAGTGACAGGAAAGGAGGGTGTGGCAGTACACATGAGGAGATTCTCAGTCTTGCTGGCATTCAGGCAGAGATCATTGGTGGCACACCACTCCTGGATGGCAGACAGGCATTCAGAGATGAAAGAGGGAGAAGAAATGGCTGAGGGTAGCCTGAAAATGAGCTGAGTATCATCCGCATAGCACTGGAAGTAATCAACAAAACGCACCAGGAGCACTTAACAATGATTCTAGTAGCTCCAATGTGGGTATGTATGTCAAATGTAGTATTCCCACCTCTTCAAATTGTCCATTTGCCCACCAATGAAGCAAACATGCCCTTTCAACATGTCACAAAATCAAGGGTTAATCCTACATCTTCAACCTCAGATAACCAACTTGGCAGCTTGGCTCCAGAATTAATAGATTTTGGACATCTTAATTTGCCTGACAGATGCATGGACATTTTAAAAGAGGCTGTGAGGGGTCAGAAATGTGAGGCGGACAACTTGATGAACATTTTTCATCAAATACCATTTTATTAAATCAAAAGGTTGGATAAACGCCTCACTTTGTCTACCCTGGCAGGGATTTCCATGCCTAATACAAACTAAAGGAATACACTGTAACAAAAGGTTTCTGTTCATCACACCTACACACCCACAAAATCAATTAGGAATTATATGGCAGTTTAACAACAGCAAACAAATCAATATAGGTCACAGCATAATAGCTGCTTCTTCTGACAACCTGGGTGAATCACCCTTTCCCAGATTCAAGCAGATCTTTCTTTGAATGTTCAAAAAGGATAAGGAAATCCTGTATCGTAACAAAAGGTTCCACTTCAGTTATTTTCCTAATCCAATTTGCAAACACAAAGTTCCAACTTGGATTCCAAAGATGGTTCACAACGGTTTCATAACACTTCCCTCTTTTCACTTGTACTCAAGGTCTTGAAACCGCTTCTTTCACCAAGAATGAATAGTTTGTAACTTCCTTAACTCCAAAGCAAATGTTTTTGTCAGGATGTTTTAGTACCACTTCAACTTCAGTACTGCTTTATCCAAAACGGGCATCGATTAGCTACATTTTAAAACTTCATTAGCTACATCTCAAATGTTATCAAGCTTTTTTGGCATCACTTGAACTTTGTCATAAGCTTTACCCCACCACAGTACTTTATGAGCTTTTACCTGGTTTACTCTCATGCCAGGTTTACCAATTCTGCAACACTTTGTTCTGGTTTATTCTTGTCAGAACAGAACCTATGGTTATCAATGCTCTTGGTCTGGTATACTCTCCTGCCAGCAAAGATGAACAACTGCAGTTCACTGTACGGGTATACTGTCCTGCCCGAACAGAACCGATTGGCACAATGTTCCAAGACCTTATAGACTCCATTGCCAGGTCCAACTACTATCTCTAAGTACTTCTGTGGTAATGGCCAACTTCAAAGGTTTTAGTAATGACTTCTGCTTCACAATATTAGATTTAGGATTCATTTCAGGGGACACAAGAATCACACTGGTGCTATTTACTACACCTACGCAGTAGTCAAGCCTAGAGAGAACCAGGGCTCTGGAGACCGTGAGCCTCTGGGGGAAGGTGAGAAAAGGAAGAGTACCTCTTAGTAGTTGGACTTTTTTGAGATGTCCGAAATGTGAGTGGAGAAGGAGAAAGTGGAGTCAAAGATGACCCCAAGGTTTTTTGCCTCTCATATGGGTGCAGGCGCAGGGCCAAGCGAGACCGGACAGAGTGAGAGTAGGAAAGCGGGAGCAGGAGTCCCAATGCAAACCATCACAGCCTTACATTTAGTCAGATATGAGCAGGGTAGAGGAGGTGGCTGAGGGTAGCCTGAAGGAGAGTTGCGTGTCATCCGCATAACACTGGAAATTAGAGGTGAAACTGGCAATTGCACGTGCCAGGCCAGCCATGTAGACATTGAAGAGCCAGGGGGAAAGGTTGGAGCCCTGGGAAACGCTGCAGGTTGAAAGAGGGATAGTGGAGAGAAAGGACCCAAGTTCCACATGGGATGCGTGGTCGGACAGGAAAGAGGTTAACCACGCCAGAGCCTGACCAGTGGTTCCCAGGGTGTCACAGAGCCGTGCAATCAGGATGTTGTGGTTTACCATGTCAAAGGCAGAGGTGCGGTCAAGAAGAATGAGGACAAGGGGGAGTGTTAGTGTCAAGAATTGAGAGCAGGTCTTCACGGGTGTTCAGAAGAGCAGTTTCCGTGCCTCTGGATGTAAAGCCAGACTGATGGTCGTGGAGGCAGCCAGTATATTTCAGTGTGGAGGGTGAGCTGAGAGATAGCCAGCTTCTCCAGGAGTTTGCCCAGGAAAGGGGTGATAGAGATGGGGTGGTAGTTTGCTGGAATGGAGGGGTCGGCAGAGGGTTTCTTAAGCCAAGGGTGCACAAGGGAGTGCTTAAGAGAAGTTGGGAAAACTCCAGTGGCAGTGGTGATCTTCTCTGGACTTAGGCAACCCTGAGTGTTAGTCAACTGCCTTAGTGTGTATACCGTTTGGCTTTGACAAAGGATAGTTTGGGTTCCCTTCTTTATATATTGCCCTTTTTTTGTGGTTGGCTGTCGTTATCACTCACTATATGGCGATAACCTTCTTCAGATGGAATATTTGGAGTTTCTTTCTGCCAACTGCTTTTGTTTATATCTGCTTGGTATATGTTCGAGTCAGTAATCTGTTTTACATCAGGTCGGGATTCAATAATGAGACTGGGCTCAGGCAACGAGTAACCACTGAGCTCTCCGGGGTCACAACTCAACAGTCAACTGACCGGTGGCGTACGCGTCCCAGTACCTCGCTGCTCCCAGCCCGCCTCGTTCACTTCACCAGCGCGATACAGCAAACTTTCCAGCATGGCTTCCCGCATCTCAGAGCCTTTGCCGCTCCCCCAGCGATCGGGAAGATCGCCTGTCAACGCTGAACGCTGCAAATTGGGGAAAGACATAAACAGGTGCGCATTCCGCTGCACAACCTCTGCAGCCGAAGTCTCTCCAGCATTCTGGTGCTCAGCTGCCACCGCTGAACGCCTAAATTCGGGGAAAGTAACAATTAGGTGTACTTTCTACTGCATGATCTTTGCAGCCGAAATCTCAAGCCCAAACTCCTTTCTCAGGACTGGCATTAGCTTCTCTCGCCTCTATGGCCCTGGCTCTTCCAAGATTTATTCTGCTGTCTTGTTGAGTGAAAAACTCCTCCACCCACTACAACTACTGCACTCCTGCTGCCGTCTTCCACCTTGATCTCGACCTAATGACCTGCACCTGAGGGGGACTTTTCTGCCTCTTAGCCATTCTCGGGTGTGGATCATTAATCCCAATGGGCTGTATTCTGCAGCACTGGGCCTCTGTAGCCCTCGGCCTCTGCAGCCCTCTTCTTCATCCCAGTACAATTTATATTTTACAGTAAGCTATTAGGAGATTGGGGTCTTGGGCAAAGTTACTTAAGGTTTTTTTTTCCATTCCTCCTGACCTATTCCCCCCACCCCCTGACTTCGTGTGATCCACCGGCTAACACTGATCCCAGAGTCATGACCAGAAAGAGTCTGCCTTTCCCTGCCGACATGAGGGTTTCCAGGTCAGGCTTCCTGGGTGACTACTCTCATTTCTGATTCATCACAAGGCCCACAAGATACTGCTACTTTAACAAATGGAAAATATTTGTAGTGTGATCTAGAAAGTCAAATGTTGACCCAATTGACTGCTCCCCATTGCATAAAGTGCACCATCTATTACACTCATTAGACTCGGGTCTTGTTTTTAATTAATTAAACGTCCCTCTAGCAGCACTATCTGCATATAAAACATCGCTGAGCACAGTTTCATAGTGGAGCGTTCCGGTGAAAGCTTTCATAGAAGGAGTACAACCTCTTCCCTCTCCAATTGCAAACCAGGTTGGGATTTAAATATTGTCCCAAGCAAATTCGCTTTGAAGGTCACTTTCCTTATAGCCGTTACTTCTATCTGAAGGGTAAGTGAGCTTCAGAGCTTCAAGTGTTGTCTGTAGCAGAACATTTTGTCACAATAAATAAAAAGAAGGTGGTGTTAAGAACGTACCTACACGTCTCACCAAAGTACATTTCTAAGTTTCTTTCAAAATCCACAGAACTCTGAAGAATGAGCACTCCACACACTAGATGTTCGAAGGGTAATCCTGTAGTACCTCAACAAAACAAAACTATTAAAAGACAGACAAGTTCTTTGTGTCTCTAGCAGCTGAGAGATGGGGCGAGGAATGGAGGGGTCCTGTCTCAAAGGCAACCATTTCTAGATGGATTGAAAGATGCATACAGCAGTGTTGCACGTTATCAAACTAGACACTGCCATTTACACCAAAAGCGCACTCCATACGTGGTCCAGGGGCTACATTAGTATTCATTGTAAATGTGCCACTGGAGGCTATCTGCAATGCAGCCTCATGGAGTTCAGTGCACACTTTCACCCATTTTGTTAACGCACAAGCTAGAAATGACTTGGAGGGGGACAAGCAGGGCTGAAACATGTATTTATCTCTGTTCCTTCTTTCATCCACCACCTTCTTCTGGTACTGCTTGCTAATCTATGCAAACCAGAGCCATAAACCTCAGAAGTCAAACATTACATGCCTATAATCAATCATCTTTCTGATTCTTGTATCTGCTTTGAGTCATATGCACCCACTCGTTCTCCACTCGTTGGGAATAGAAAATACCATAGACAACAGGTTCTATGTGAATGTTTTCAACACAATTCTTCACATTCATGTTTCAGTACACTTCATGCAACCTCGGGTCAGAAAAATTACAATCGGAGGATCATAGGTGCAATGCATGTCACAGTAGGGATAGTATTACATAAACGCCCCCTCGACTTCCCTTTTCGAAATTGAAAATAAATTGTGATCTTGTGTGTCAACCACTAGATCTCGGCCAATGCAGATCATTTTTCTGACGCGTATGTATTATATTTCTAGGGATGTTGGTGTATGTCGCACTGGCATCCTTACTATCCTTACTCTCAGTTGTGGCCGATCCTCTTCTAAAATTCTCAGGAGGCGATCATCATATGAGAGAGGGCACATTATTCCAGAAACAAGAACCAGCCCCCCTTTGGTCACCAATGGAGTGTCGGTTGTTGCAGACGTTTTATCCTATCATGTTGGGGTACGTGTTGTGAAAAATTAAATGAGCACGAAGCCCAGTGTGCATTATGTTCTTATTGATTAAAACTCTGAACCAGTTTATCAAAGACCCGCATGTCGAATAGTACCCAACATGCGCTTGGATTTTGTGCAAAGCAGCCAGGAACTTTTATATTGTGCAACTCACCACTTTAGTGGTCTTAGTGCGCTGATACCTTGTCCGTGTGGGTGAAATGTGACCCCACCTAGGGAGCAAAGCAGACTGTAGCCTGTGGGGTGAGAAGGAAATGAGGATAAAGTTAAGAGGGAATTGGGAACAGCATGGTAAAGTCAGAGATAGACCAGAAGACAAAGGTGACAAGTGGACGAGAGGAATGTGTGGTACCATTTGCTGCGACGCATGTACCATACTATGGGCATGATCACGACTTTGGCGGTAACGCCGGCGGTATTGGTGCCGGTGCTATCTGCCCTACCGCCGAACTCCCCGGCGCTAATAGCGCCGGCTCACGAGTTTGGCGGTAATGTTAATCCCCATTCCCCATTAAGCCCATTCGGAAATGCCCCATTCCCCATTGAGATCAATGGGGAATTTTCATGCTCTTACCACCGGTGGATTTCCCGCCGGTGGTAATAGCGCAAATTTTCCACGGATTTCCCCCCAGCTCAGAGCTGGGGCGAAATCCGCCGAAGTCCTGATTTGGCGGACCCTTAAATCCGGCGGTAATAGCACTACCGCCAGATTTAAGGGTTACCGCCAAAGTTGTGATCAGGCCCTATGGGTTTAAACCAAACTGGTCAGGAAAAGATAAGGAGCTGTCCATAATTGCCAAATCCATTATTTTGTCAGTAAGGAGTTGAATGGGTATCTGGTCATTCCATCGAAATCAGTTTCATCTAATGTATTATCATTGAATTATATCCAACGAAAAGCATTTCCATCGAAATGCTTTTTCATTGAATATAATTCAATGGAAATTAGATGGATTTTTTTTAATTTTAAAATGAGGGTTAGGGTATGGGGTAGGGCTAGGGTAAGGGGTACATTTCGGGTTAGTGTAAGGGGTAGGACAAGGGTTAGATTTAGGGTTAGGCTAAGGGGTAGGGCAAGGGTTAGAATTAGGTTTTGAGTTGGGTTAGGGGGGTGTTTTGGGAGTTGTTGGGGGGGGGTTGGGTGGAGGAGGAACCCCCCCTACAAAAAAATGCAACGTTACATGAAGCTGGCCAATGCTAACATCTATTTGAAGATTTCAACACTGGACAGCCCCATGTAACGCTTTAACGTTACAAAAAAATGCCCCGAAATGCTGTTTTTTTACATTTAAAAGTGCATATCCATCTAAACTTGTCCATTTAGAAATTCGATGGACTGGTTTCGATCGAAATGCACTTTCACATGTAAAAGATAGCATTTCGATGGAAAGGCATTTGATGCTTTTGCAGATGGAAATGCATTTGAAATTGATGGATTGACCATAAACCGTTTAATGTGTTGTAGGTTTAATTATAAGTAAGGCTATGGATGTATGATGCTCTTGAGATGTGCTCAAGAGTTCCTTAGTGTTGTGTAGGCTTAGACACCATATGGGGAGTCCTCGCGAGACCTGGTGCTACTGAGCCCGCAGATAGAGGTGTCAGACACAAGAGGTGGCTGTGTGCTGAAAGAACAGTTGTAGGACACAAAAAGGGCAAAATGACAAACCAGACTCCCCCACCGGGAAGCATACTCTGATAGCATCTCATGCTGGGGAGAGAATGAGAGTGCAAACTTATGTAACAGGTAGGCCTGACCTTAGTCTATGGGGGACCATAGGAAAATATAATGAAAATGTTGTACTGTGCCGTGCTTTGGCGAGTGCAGTAGTAGGGATAGCCTGTGCTGCTTGTGGCTACGGGCGCTTTCTCTCTGATGGGCCGTAGTGCAATGTCCATATTGGGCATAGTCTGAATCCATTACCCTCTGGGAACACTACAAACAACTATGACTACAGGTATAGTCAACCCAACCTTTGGTATACACAGTTTTGGTAGCGTGTTGAGCAGCCAGGCTTATCTCAAGAGGGGAAATGTGAGCAGTAGTTGAGTTACACAAAGATTCACAGTTACAGGTATTCAAATAAACTCTTACACTCAAGGTTTCTTGCATAAACAATTATTAATTTATCAGTCAGTTATAAAGCCTTCTTTAGAAGAGCGCAATAGAATAGTAACACAAATACACGTCAATACTGCACATTCTGAGTTTCTGAATCAGAGAAGGCCATTTTGAGATGGCCCACATACACTAAATACACCCACAGGTGACTTCAATAACAAGGGTGCTCGGGACATTAATATCTTACTGTTGGCATTGAGAACACTCTCTTAAAAGTTGGTAAAAGGCAAAGGTTATTCGAACACGAGAGATCACCAATATTCTTAAGCAGGGCAAATACTTTCAGGTCCTCTTAGAAGAGTCATACAATTCAATAGGCTAAGCCAAAGCCGATGGGTAAAAGTCTTTGTATAGGATGCAGCACTCAGGTAAGTAAAAGGAAAAGTTTTTGCACAAGTTCTTAGGAGTTTTTGATAAAAAGAAGAATTGAATGTAGGGCCACAAGTTGATTAGACTTGTGAGTTGTGGAAGTTACAAGCACTTCTATGGTAAGAGGTAAGATCTCTTGGACTTGTTTTACAGTACCTTGGAAAAGAAGAAAAGATGCAGCTGATGACTTCTGTTTCTGTGCAGCTCTGCAGATATCACTGTTCCGGGGGCCTTAGTCGTGGGGACAAGAGGGAGGACGTCGGGGGACTCCTGCACTGGGACGGTAAAAACTGGCAATAGACAAACTTCACTTTCAGTGGCTGTTTCGCGTTTCAGCTTCTTGCGGCTACCGCAAATAGCAACAAAGCGGTTCCTGGCTGTCGAGGTGGACTTTCCCTGCTTCTGGGGTCCCACACTCTGCTGAGGCGGCTCAGGCTTGGTCAGTCCTGCTTCGTGGGAGTCCGGAGGATCTTCCAAAAGCTTTAGGCCAGTTAAAAGCAACGCACACCATCTGGTGTTCCTCTCCCTGGCTATTCGGTTTCCTGCAGCAACTCTTAGGAAATTCAACCAGCTCTGAGATGGATGTCCAGGTGGCTTACTTTGCAGTTGATTGGTCCCACCAACTCAAATGGAGAAGTCCTTGCAGGGGCTTCTCTGTCGATGCGCACTTGGTGTTTCGGCACTGCACCAAGGCTTCACCCGTTAAACCAACAGTCCAGGAGTTGCAGCAGGCGTCCTCTTCAAGCTCTTCTTCAGTTCCTTCGTCCAGTGGTTGACTCTGCCTTCCAAGCCAAAAGACTCTCCTTTTATTCAGTTCTCTCCCGTTCATTCCAGCCCAGCTGTCACTCAACCAGCAGGGTGGCTGTCCTTGCCGGACAGCCAGCCAGCCAGCCACCACATAGTGCATTTGGGTCTCCTAGGAAACTAAGCACAGGGAGTTTCGGGCACCTCCCTCACTTCCTGCCTACCCCAGAGGCGGGTTTCTCTCAGAAACCCAGCCAAAGGCGAAATGAACAAAGAGACCAAACCTGGTTTGGCACGCAGAGAAAATCTCTAGAAGGGCCTTTCCACAAAGAACTAGCAAAAGAAAAAGACCCGGGACCATTTTGTCAAAGATGGCTCTGCCCCATTTTGAAAAAGATGGCTCCTGCGGTGGCTTTACCGGAGCCGCGAATGGTCACGGGAACTGCAAATCAGGGTAGTTCAAAATGAAACCACTGCCACCAGCCATTCAGTGAGGAAAGGTTAACATAAAAATGTGTTACACAAGAAGTTAGACATAGGGGATACTAAGTGTAACCACTCCAGCAATGTATTGTAAAATAGTGTGTGCTGGGTCTACACATTTACAATGGCAAGTAAAGTCAATTTCACTTTAATGCTCTGGGAAACGATAGTTTATCCCAGAGAAGGTATTTAAACCTTGGGGAAATCTGCAGGACTTCCCTGTACCACTGCACTGAAGGTACTGTGTGACACAATGTAAAAGATGATGCCTATGGAGTTGGTTAGACTCCATAACCAAAAGAAACACAGTGTATAAAATCACATTAAAATACATGAGAGAGTGGGAAAAAGGGCCTCACTCTCTCCAGGTTAAAAAAAATCAAGTCCTCAAAATCCATCATGGTTGCTGGGGGTCTCTAAGGTGGAGGGAATTGGCACATTTTTGAGAATTCTCCCTAGCAGTCCATATTCGTAAACTCTGTATGGGCCATGACATAAATATCTGTAGAGGCGTAGTATAGACCAATTAGCATGTCACAACTAGACCAGGCAGCAGGTTAAGCTGGCCTGAACTAAGAGGGCCTGAGATGCTAGGTCTCGCCTGAGACATCTTAACATGGCACATTAGTATCATTGGCCGGGGAAAGTGAGGCATGAGAGGAATATGTGCACGTGATAAAGGCAGAGTGAAATTGCCTGAAAGAGTGCTAAGGTAACTTAGCACCCGGATGGGCAATTTGTGTGATATAAGTGGGCGAGTAAACAGTGGAAGGTTACGTCCTAAGGTAGAAGACGAACCTGGGGAGAAAAGGCCTATGGTGAGAAATCCATACTAATATATCAAGCAGCCATAGGGAGAATACCCAGGGGTCAAGAATCCACTCAGAAGTTCAATTCATGTTTTGTCAGAGAAAATTGGAGTGATGTGGCAAAACCTTGGTATACAGAACACCAAATGACAAGACAAAACTGACGGCAAGATGAAAAGCAAGGATGGAAAAAATCCCTTCATGCAGAAGACGAGCATAGATTTGGGTCACCAAGGCCATAATATAGTCCAACATGGGATTCCTAAATCTATGCCAAAACCGGAGGCCTTGTTGTCCTTATGTCTATTCTAAGTAGAATGCTGCTTTAAGGGTTCGGATTCTTAGATTTGAATCATCCTACAGCAATAGCACTTGAGGGTGTCTGATGTCATATGGGGTGTTAAACCTAATGCGAAAAACAGTTTTATAAAGCAATAAACCAGTGTCCAATTTAGGGTCCAGCAGTAAAACTTTATTTGAAAAGAGGCGAGAAGGCTACATATGCATACGGTAGGGGTGAAACTGGGGAATCCTACATTCTGGAATTAAATTAGTCTGGTGTACAGCAAGATATGATGCACATGAAATCTCAGAGGCAATTAGTGGTAATCAAATTTTAGAGTAAACGTGTTACATGAAAATTGAATGTATAGATCAAAGGGTATCCAAGGAAGACTACCTTCCATTGATTGCGAGTTCTGGAACTGTTTACATAGGGTGGTGAAAAGGAGTGGTCAGGGTGTAAGTGCTGAGGGATGAGTATGACTCATACTTGCAATGCCTGCGTACGAATGCAAGTAGAGTGAGTGGCCAGCTTCTGTGGGTCATTGGACCGCTATTTAGTGGGTGGAAAATAGTCCATTACTAGGTAGTATTACCTAGTAATACTACCTAGATTTGGTGGCTCTTTTAAATTAGGGATAGTGATTATGACTACAATATATATTGGAAGTGATCATTCGAAATTAACATTGTAAAATCTTTCACAGCTATTTTACAATGTTAGATGTTGGCATTATTAAATAATTTCCTTTATTTAATAGTTTATTTTTCTGAGATTACACACCACTTTCCTATCACAAATATCCATGCTTCATGGAAAGGTTCGAACAAAGATTAAAACCAATGATCGGTTCCTTTTGTGTTCACCAAGATACTTTCAAATTTGTGCGGATCACTGATTGGTTGATAGTACCACGCATTTGCTTAAGTATGCACAGATGAATAATTAACACAAACTCACTTGTATACCCTAGTAGCCATGTCTTTTTTGTCCCGTACAAGGTCTGTCAGAACCCCAGCAGCCCCCTCCCTAGGAGAGATTATCTGCAGCTTCTACATGTTCCACCCCTCTACCGTTTCGACAATGCACCCTGCGTATCATGGCAACATGTAGCAGGACACTCACAATGACAATTTCTTTCCTAATACTAGGCAGGTGCCCACCTCGGGATGCCTCTGTCGTTGCTACTCTCATTCTACTTTTACCCTCTACCACCTTCAAATTATCTGTTATTTTCTCTGGTCACTCTGCTGTCCACGTTGGCTGGGGTGGCTCTAGGGGTGCACCTGACAACAAAAGTCTTTCCCACAGTAAGTGAGAGACCAGGTGAGACAGACCCAGAGAAAGAGGGAATAAGAGCCCTAGTTCATGGTATGAGTTGCCTGGTATAGATAGCAACTTTATATTTCATTAAGCAGCCAATAACATTGATGAAATGAGTTAACATTTCGATAGCTGATATTTCATGTTGCATTTATTGATTTACTGTTTTTAACAGTTTGCATTATGAATGAAATTGCTTCTAGGCATTCCGTGCATGACAAAATGGAGACGGGGACTACTTTCATCAATAGGATTGAGTTAGGATAATTGAGTTTTCAAATCCATTTCAGAAGGGGTGTATATTGCATCATAGTTGGTTTCCTTGCCCGTTATCTGTAATTCTATCTTTTGGCGATGTTGGAGAGTAGAGGAAGCATCACTCGTGGACTTCCATGCAACCATGGTTTTGTATTCTTGTGATAGTTGAATATGTTGAGAAGGTATTCTGCATCACTTCCACTTTGACTCTTGCCACCTGTTAAGGCAATTTTTGTGCCCCCCTCTGTTGGGGGAACTACAATCACTTACCTTAATGGGGGCCAACACATCTGGCGAGAAAATGAAGCCAAATCTCTCCTTCGAATGGATGGTTTCCTCCCATGTATTCCTCATCTTTTGATATATCCATATCCAGCCTTAGCTGCTTCGGAAAACGTTTCCAGCAGGGGGTGCTGCACGTCGATGCCTGTCGAATCAATGTCCCTCGAGGGCCTCCGTCTCGATGTCGTTGTCATCACTGGTATATAGTGTTCGCAGCGACCGCTGGCTTCAGTTATGTTTTTCTGCCTGATCTATCGCTTCGGAAGATCGGCGTGCTTCGGTTACTTCTTGAAATCTATGGTAATTTAGAAAAAATAATGACATCTTCGTTGGCATCATCGATTCACAAATTGGGGTTTAAGAAATGCCACACAGCGGGGTGAAAATGTCCCTTACGCACCCCCATCGGGTGAGTCTGTGGTGCCTCGGCTCCAATCACGAGACACTAGAGTGTGAATCCTGCCTTTTGATGACAGTGAAAGTATGTAAAGGGAAGTTAGCTGCAGGTGTAGGTCACATAAATCACTTTCAACGACTGTCGAAAAAGCGATCTTCCGACAAGTCGAGGGATGAGCCTCCTCATCGGAGAAGAAAGCTAAAAGGTGAACTCGATGTAGGAGTGGGTCTCACCACTCGTCTTCACGACGTATGAAGAAGAGGCGTCACAGGTCGCCATCTTTGTCATCAAGTTCCTCCCTTGAACAAGTTTCTTGCCAGACCAAATCGGCCTCACCGGCTGAATGGGAGAGATTCAGACTAAAAATGCATCAGGACTTTGTTAGGCAGAAACCTGTGCAGTTCCCTTAGGGAACACTGCAAAAGATTTAAGACTACAGGTGTTGGCAGTAAACCCACTTGGTAGCAGTCTGTACCACCCAGATTTACCTGGTAGCTGTGGCTGAGCAGTCAGACTTCCCTCAAGAAGAGTTAGGCAGTATGCAAAGTATACTCAATAGGCACTCAGGTACAATAATACAAGCAAACACTGACCAGAGCTTTGGTATCAAAGTATATAATTATTTATTTAAAAACACACAGTTGAAACACTCCAGCACTCTTATTGTAAACTTATCCTAAACACAGTTACTATTATGATATATACACCCCTTTTTCCCTATTAGATAAATCACAGTAAAAACACCACTTATTTTCATACAGAGGCGAGCGCGTAACTAGATTGCAGTCTAATAAGTTTGCGAGAAAGGGAGGGGGGCAGAATATGAAAAGGTACACCACTCTATGATTCAGGAACACTGTTAGCAAGGCAGAGAGCAAAAAGTCACTGGTGAGCCAAAGTCCAAAGGCTGGGCCCACTCTTGGAGAGAGCAGAGCACAAATGCGCCCAAGATCACACAGTTACACTAGGCTTAGAAAGTCTTGCAGAGGGTTCAAGAAGAGTTTAGAGAGGCTTAGAAAAGTTTAGCCAAGGTGTCCCAGGCTAACCCAGGTTCGAAAGCCGGGGGCTAAATCTACCCCGTACAGTCGGTAGCAAGGGAAGCCAGGTGGGACACGGTACCTTAAATGGAAAGGATCCTCCAGCGGTGGCAGTTGTTCCTGGTAGTGGGTGCAAGTTGCGTCTTCGTCCAGGGGAAGAGAAGATCTCGACTTGGAGGAAAGATGAAGGTCGTTGCACTACCAGGGAAGAAACCAGCCGCAGAGTTTTCCGGTTAAAGGTGGTACCTTGGTTTCGCGGTCGTGGTATCCCGGTTGCCGGGGTGCTTGGCACGGGCAAGGCGGCCACGAGGTACGTCGGGAAAGCGAAAAGACGGTGAAACTGGTTATCCCCACAAGTCAAAGGAAGAAGACTCTCCGGCGGGAGATCTCCTCTGTCGTTGGGAAAAGTGGTGAGGCAGTCCAGCAGGGCTCCACCGGTGGTGGTGTCGTGGCAGGCCGGCTCAGCTTCTCCCTCGTCGGATTCTTAGGTCCTGTGGCGACTTCTGAAGTTCCAGTCCCCAAAGCCCTGCTTTTATGCAGCAAACCCCCATTCACTCAGCCTAGCTGTCACTCAAACATGCTAAGTGGTGAGCCAGCCGGCTCACCACTTGGGCCAATCAGGATGGAGTGCGACGAGTTGCCTAGGCAACTCAGTCCAGGGTGCCTAAATTCCCCTCCACCCCTCCTAAGTACCCCAGACATAGTGGCACCACTTTGGAGGGCTTCTGTGGAGAAGCCCGCCAAAAAGTGGAACAAAGGGCTCGACTTGGGTTGGAGTCACAGAAGAGAACACAAACGCCATGTTAGAATCAAGTTTTGGCGAAATATACCAACCGGAGAATTAATATTAATTAAATAAACCGGCGGTATGTTCGAGGCTACCGTAAATAATTAAATAAAGATAGTAGCCTAAAACAATGGGAAATCCCATAGGAAAATATTCGCGGTTGAATATAAAAAGTAGTATCCACTGCCACCAGCCAAAACTCGATCAGGGGGGACGGAGACGTGCCCCCTCGACTAACAGACCCTGGGGCAATCGAATTGCCCCAGCCAGTATGTCCACAATATGATGGTTTGTACTGGTTCTGTTCAGAATTTAAGACTAGTAAAGTCAATGGTGACTTTGCATGCCCTGGGAGACAGTAGTCAGTCCCAGGGTATGGGGTCTATACTGGGGGGGTCACTAAGACACCCCTGTGTCACTGCACCGAGGGTGCTGTGTAACACACATCACAAAAACACATGAAACCCTATGGAGTAAAAGACCCCATAGCCCATTAAACACTTCTAGGTTCAAAGAAACACACTCAAATCATGTCCAAGAGTGAGGGTAAAAGAGTCTCACTCTTGGCAGGAGAAAAAAATAAACCCCAAAAATCCAGCAAAGCTGTTGGGGGACTCACTAGGTTAGGAAATTCAGCCTAAAGAGAGAATTCTCCCTAACAGACTTCAAGAATGTGGCCTCAACCCCCTCGAAGAAGAAAAGTAAGAGTCATGCCCATGTCGAGGGGAAACCCGACAAAGAAAGGGCAAAGGACAAAACCCTTGCTCCCTCGAGCCCGGGTGTCCAGGAGAAAACTCCTTGGGAACCTTTGGAGGTTCCATCGAGTCTAGAAGAAACTCCTTCTAAAGGAAAATCTTCTAGGTCATCGACGCAGAAAGAGTCGATATCTTTGGTAAAAAATCTTTGACATCGCAGTTGTCGAAGCCTTCGACGCTGTCATCAATGCATGTGATAAAATCTTTGAAGGAGGTGGAGAAAAATGGAGATTCTTTTCTCCAACTACCAAGAAAATAATTTTTAAAGTCACTTTTCTTCAATTTATGAGGAACATGAGCCCTCCTCTACCCTTTGGGTTACAATATGGGACACAAGGTTTTCCAGAGGCTCTGATATCAGGATTCAAGGATGAAAGATCTCTGAGACACTGCAAACTGCAAGTGGGATAGACACTTATCACAAAATTGAATTTGAAAGACCAGATCCCTCACACCATGCTGATGGGTCGTTTAGACAATGTCTAGAGTTATTGAATATCTAGGATGGAGTACACCTGCACCAAATTTTGAGCAATATGATCTAACAGTCATTTTAGATAAAGGACCCCAGGCGGACCCTATTCTTCCCTTCCATGTAGCCTTAAAAAGGCGGGTCAATGCCAACTGGGAGACACCGGAATTCATTCCAGCGGTAAATATAAAATTGACTAGCAAATGCAGAACTTCAAGCATTGATCCCTTTTACCTGAGAAGCATCCTACTCCAGAAAGTCTGGTGGTACAGGCCGCCACATCCACATCAAAACAGACTGCATAGCCAACGATTTCTCCAGCCAGAGATGACAAATGCTATGATGCCATGGAAAGGTGGTTTTCTCTGCTGGGAGTATGGCCCTGAAGGAAGTCAACAAATGCCACATGTGCACTGGCTAAATTTACATTTACACTATGGGAATGCATAGCGATGGTGGCTGAGCATATCCCCGAAGGGGAGGAAAGATAATTTGTTTTGAATATTGTTAAGGATGGGAAGGGCACCATGTGCTTTGCCTTTCAGACTGGTCTCGACTCTGCGGACATTATCAGCAGGGCTATGGCGGCTAGCACTGTAATGTACTCATTTGCCTGGTTAAGAAAATCTGGATTTGCTCCAGATATGCAATCAGGACTTCTCAACATGCCCTTTGACGGCACACATTTATTTGGCAGTAAGGCTGACAAGAGCATGGAGAAGCTGCAGACCTTCAAAACAGCAACCAAATCCCTTGGTGTTGCAATTAGACAACCACAAACTCGCCCCAGTGGAATGGCTTGGAGGGGCAGGACCTTTCGCTATTATTCCTCCCCCGGAAGAGGGAGAGAACTGGCGAGTCAAAAAGGCCAGAGAAGATTCCCCCATGGTGGACTGGGGAGAGGTGCTAAGACTGCCCAGACACCGGCTACTTTACCCTCAGCTGCTACATCAACCGCCTCAAATCCTCTCTGTGGCATTAGTCTACAAAACCCTGGTGGGAGGCAGACTCTCAAAGCATCTGCAAGAATGGCGGGGTATTACTTCAGATGCAAGGGCATTGCAAATAGTAGCCCAGGGTTACTGCCTTCCTTTTCTAAAAAGGCCTCAGGATCATCCACCGGGCAACAGCTCTTTCAAGGTTCCAGATCTGCTCCTTGTGCAGTAAATTCTAACTCTGCAGAGAAAGGTGCTATAGAACCAGTACCTGTAGCAGATTGAAACAATGGTTGGTACTACCCTTCCTTAATACCCAAGAAGGACCAAGGATTGAGACCCATCTTGAATTTAAGAGACTTGAACAAGTTCCTCAGGAAGCATAAGTTCAAGATGGTTACCCTGTTTCAGATCCTTCAGGATCTCCAGCTTCAGGACTAAATGGTATCATTAGACCTTCCGGATGCTTACTTTCACGTGCCAATCCACCACAAGCACAGGGGGTACCAGAGGTTTGCCGTTGGCGGTTCTCATTATCAGTTTTGAGTTCTGCTTTTGGGCTGACCCCCACCCCAAGGGTTTTCACCAAGTTGATGGTGGTGGTGGCAGCTAGTCTCAGGAGAGTAGTAATTCACATCTACCCTTACCTGGATGATTGGCTGATCAGGGCATGTTCACGAGAACAGGCTTTGGAACATCTCAGCATAACCTGCCACTCTCTCCACAGACTGGGCGTCTCCCTCAATTACAAGAGGTCCCACATGATACCGTATCAAAGGCTCCAATTCATCGGAGCAGTCCTGAATGCATCCTCTGGGAAAGCCTTGCCACCCAAGGTGAGGGCTGAACACATTCTGCAGATGGTCCCAAATCTCAAGTGCCCAGCGTCTGCCAGCCTTCGACTTTTTGAGGTTGCTTGGCCTCATGGCATCCTGCATTTCTCTGATGCCAGAGGCTCTCCTGAGAATGAGATCACTTCAATGGGCCCTCTGGATACAGTGCTCCCAATTCTCAGGCAGGATGTCAGACCTCTTTCAGTTTCCAAGCAGAGTAGCACAGGACCTCCTCTGGTGATCTTGCGTGGACAACATTCTGAAGGGAGAATCCTTTTGGCAGCCATAGCCGGAGATAACAGCAGTAACGGATGCCTCACTCACGGGGTGGTGAGCCCACGCCAACTATCTGACAATCAGCAGTCGTTGGTCTCCATCGGAGTCCAAACTACATATCAACCTTTTTGGAGCTGAGGGCAATCAGACTAGCGCTGAAGGCCTTTCTGCCCTCTGTAACAGAAAGAATGTCCTGATAATGAGGAACACGGTGGCCATGTATTACCTTAACAAGAGAGGAGGTGTAGGGTCACTACCACTGTGCAGCGAAGAAATGCAGCTCTGTTTCTGGACAATTCAAGAAGGAGTCTCCCTATCTGCAGTTCACCTAGTCTGAGAGGATAACACGGCGGCGGACGCTCTGAGCAGGCAGAGCAGTCTCCCACAAGTGGGAACTATCTCAGGAAGTCCTTCAAGAGATCTTCGCCCTTTGGAGAAACCCTCCAGTGGATCTGTTCGTGACCAGTGTCAACCGAAGGTGCGATCTATTCTGCTCCAGGGAATTTCCCCCAAGAGGCGCTCTAGTGGATGCGTTCGTAGTGGACTGGGCGTTTCCACTCCTGTATGCATTACTCCAGTCCCCGTCATTCCTTGTGTGATTAGGATGTTGAGAAAGTTTGGGAAATCCATGATCCTAATTGCCCCGGATTGGGCCAGGATGACGTGGCACCTGGACCTCCTGGACATGTCCATCTGCCCTCCAATACGTCTTCCACAAAGAAAGGACCTTCTCTTGCGAGAGGAGGGTCGGGTTCTCCAACCAGAGGTCAAAACAATCAGCCTTCACGCATGGTTTCTAAGAGGTTGAGGCACAAGGATTGGGACCTCCTGGATGATGTAACAGAGATTTTGCTTTCAGCCAGAAGGCCAGCAACTAAATCTTTGTATCGCTGCCGTTGGAATAAATTCTGAAGCTGGTGCAGGGATAAGAATGTGGACCCTTTCCTATGCAAAACACCAGAGGTGTTCTTTTCTGCTGCATTTGGCCAATCTGGGGCCCCAGGTTGGAACCATTAAAGGTTATTTAGCTGTGCTTTCCATCTTCAAACACTTGTCTGAGGAAACGTCGGATTTTAAAATTCCTTTGGTGATACAATTTCTAAAGGGACTCAATAATGTGTTCCCTCCATCTCATTTTCAGGTTCCGGTTTGGGACCTTAATCTTGTTTAAAGTTTCTCATGTGTGCACCGTTTGAACCACTCCATTCATGTACCTTAAGACTACTAACACTCAAAACCATCTTGTTAGTAGCGTTAACATCAGCTTATAGGGTGAGTGAGTTGATTAATTGATTGATTTATTTATAGAGCGCTTTACACCAAGACGCTGAGTTGCAGGCACTATCTTCAAAACCACCTTTTACAGTCGTTCATAAGGACAAGGTTGTCCTTAAGGTCAAACCTTCATTCCTACTTAAGATTATATCAGATTTTCATTTGGGACAAAAAATAGTATTACCTACTTTTTACCCTCCACCTCATCCTGGAAAGGAAGAGGAGAAGCTACACAGACTCGGCCCACGAAGGGTCCTGAGTTTCTCCATTTCAAGGATGTCAAAGTGTTGTTTATAAGACCAACTGTTTATTGGATACACGGGTCATAGACTGGGACAGGCTGCAACTAAATAAACCTTGTCCAGATGGATTATTTTGGATATTACTGAATGCTATAGGCTGGCCGGGAAAGGTCCCCCAGAAGGCTTGAGAGCCCATTCCACTAGGGGCATGGCTACTTCTTTTGCTATGCAAAGTGGTGTTCCAATAAAAAAAATATTTGTGGGGCAGCCACTTGGTCTGCCATTCGCCCTTTTGCAAAGCATTAATGCTTTGATTCCACTTTAAGTCAGGATGGAAGCTTTGGGAAAGCAGTCCTTCATTCGGTTCTTAACATCCTTTGATGACAACATTCATACTCCCTCCGCCAAAACTAATAACTGCTTTGGGAGTCTAGCAAAGATGAGGAATACGTGGAGGACACAATGCATTCGAAGAAAATGTTACTTACCGCTGGTAACGTTCTTTCGACTGGATGTTCCTCCCACGTATTCCTCATTACCCTCCCAGCCTACCGTGCAGTAGAATTTCCATGTTATTGCAGTTTACGCTCCTTCAGAGTCTAGTATCGTCTAAACCACATTATTACTGGTAGTTGTAAGAATAACAAGAAAAAACAGAACTGAAGGAAACTGGCGCTGCATGTTCTATACCTTCGATTACATCATCCTCGAAACAGAGGCCCTCGAGGGACATTGAGTCGAATCGCTGCGCCCTCTGCCGAAATTAATTTTTTTCAGATGCAGCTGAAGCTCGATATTGGAGATATCAAAGATGAGGAATACGTGGGAGGAACTTCGAATCGAAAGAACGTTACCAGAGGTAAGTAACTTGTTATTTTGAGGATTTGAGCATGAGGCAATAAAGAGCTGTTAGTGATGGATGGCGGCTAAACAGTTGGTTATGCACTCTTATCAGGGGTGAAGGAGGGTAAAGAAAATATTTCAGTAGCGTCTGAAAAGAGGGTGGTAATTAAAGCCAACTGAGAAAATTAGTTTACAAGGGAAGAGGTGTAATAAGTGTAGAGGAGTAGGCCTACGACAGACCCTTGAGGGATGCCATGGGAGAGATGTCGGCAGGGTAGATGCGTAAGTTCCATGAAATGGAGAAGGATCAGTCATGGACAAGTGGACACACAGTCCAGGGCACTGACTTTGAACCCCAGAAGTAAAGACTTTGAAGGAGGCTGCAGATATGTGGAGAATGAGGGCAAGGGAGAGGTGAGGGTAATGGACAGTATGTAACAAGTTGGCGATGCAGATGAAAGCAGTCTCTGTGGTGTCTTTGTACTGGCCACTGGGGTGAATTGGGGTTATTGAGCAAGTGGTTCTGGAGAAAGCTTAACATATGGTTGAAGACAACACTGAAGGACTTTTTAAGAGGTGGGGTAGAAACAGTTAAGTAGAATGAGGGTTTGTTGTGGTCAGAGGTATTCTTAAAACAATGTAAGGCTTATGGCTGTGTTATAGCAGGTGGGGAAGATGCAAGTTGAGAGAGGTTAAATAGGGTAGAGGTGACTGGTGCAAGTTCCTTAAGTCTGTGGCACAAAGGGGTTAGTTGAAGCGTTGTAGGGGTTGGAAGAGGGTTGGAAGAGGAAAGGATGGGTGGAAGTTAAATTGATGAAGTTGCGAAGTAGGGGGATAGAAAGGAGTGTGGACAGATGTGAGGACAGATGTGAGGAAGGAAGAAGGGACACATAGGCGTCCTATATTTTAGTGATTTTTAGAGTAGGGGGCACAATCCATGAAAAAATAAAATATATTCCCAGTTTGCTGCATGCCAGTGTATTCTCAGTTTTACAATCCCTGTGCACTTTATCTCATTATATTTATAGTTTGCCAAACTAACACTACACTGGTATTGTGTAATGTCATCAGCAGAGAGGGAGAGGAGGATATGGAACAGTTTTTCGTGGCACGGGGGCAACTCATGGCCAGGAGGACCAGCGATGGATTTTGATGGTGTGTGTGGAGAAGGATAATGAGATTCGTAAAATAGGAAGAATTGTCTGCATCTAGTGTGGTGATGGGGTGTAGGATCAATTTTTGGGATAGTGGTTTAAGTCAAGATGCATGGTTGTCCTCAGTAGGTGGATGGCTGGGAAGATCTACGATTGGGCGCATGGACATGAAGGTGTGAATGAGTGGGGAGGATAGTGATAATAAAATGGAGTGTACATCTCTGTGCAGAATTTAATGAAGGCAAGTTCAATTGACTGAGAAAGTGGAGGGGATGGAGCATGAAGTTTGTGATAAGGGGGTGTAGCAAGAGTGTGGGGGTGGTACAGAGATGAAGTGAATGAGTGAGTGATCAGAGGGGAAGAGGTCAATTGTAAGAGCAGGGGAGACAGGGTGGAAGATAACAATATGAGATCAGTTGTTACCTTGGAAGTGGATGGGAAAGGCTATATAGTTGTCAGAGAGTGGAGTCATGTTAAAGCGGATGGGCCACGGGGTGAGGAGGGGCGTGGCCAGGCGGCACCAAATGCAAACGTGCC
This sequence comes from Ambystoma mexicanum, assembly GCF_040938575.1. Taxonomy (NCBI): domain Eukaryota; kingdom Metazoa; phylum Chordata; class Amphibia; order Caudata; family Ambystomatidae; genus Ambystoma; species Ambystoma mexicanum. The sequence continues at coordinate 454,053,290 of NC_090924.1, read as the reverse complement.
TGCTGTAGGCTCCATCGCATGGCATCTACAAACCCCTGAAATCTGGCAGTATTCTATAATCTAATCCCCCCCCCAACTGTGTTGTCAACCCGGATATGGACAAATCCAATTTTTATGCCATGACAACATTACTACGAGAACACTCATTGATTGTGATGTGGTGCTTCTTTCATCCCAGAAAAAAGGATTATACCTTCTGTTCGGCTGTCCATAAAGGCTTCTCTAGTTTAGATATGTTTCTGGTTTCCAACACTCACATCCCGGCAGTGAAGGAGATAAATATTCTACTGAAAGACCTGTCGGATAATTCCTGCATTAGACTGGGTTCAGGCCCTCCCACAGCATGGGCACCCATGGAGGCTTAATGATTCTATACTGACTGATATCGCTTTGAGGGCCCACATTGAGGAGATTTAGGTGTTTGACCATCTGAGAACTGATCGCAGCAAACTGTTCAAAAAACCCAGATCAGATCTCAGAGGATCAAGCATACTCATACCAATCTCCCACCCTCAAGCCCCCTTCCCTATTTACCTGTTCGCTCACCGCCTGGTTGACTGCAGCCCTGCGGCGTCGGATCCATCCCTCAAACGCGGGTCGAATCCGACACTGCATGGTCTCTTTATTTTCTTTTTTTTTTCCGGACCTCGCCTCCAATATTGAGGAAGCAGGGGACACCACTGCAACCAGCCTTGGCTAATACATACTGATCATGGGAGCGGGGGACACCCTGCAACCCCCGCTCCACATGTTTGGTATGTAGTAGCCAATGTGTATGTTTTTATTCGGTCAAATGATACAGGCCAAATTCAGTCAAATGCACCGTTCGGCCAAATAGAAAAACGAACACATTTACTAATACCCATTGAGGAAGCTATCAGGAATTATTTTTGGGTAAATGACAATGGGAGCTGGATCCTCTGACAGTATGGGATGCTGGGAAGGCAGTGTTGCGGGGGGGTCATTATTGAACAATTGGTATCTTGGGGGAAAGCTTATAAACAACAAGCCTTGTTGGCAGGCATAGTCCAAGATGAAGAGGGGGAACATGTGGTGAAAGGTAGCCGGCGGGCGGTCCCTGTGAGACCTCAGGGTATCAAAACAGGCATTAGAGGCGCACCTGACGGGAAAAGCTGCCTAATCGATTTTCAGGACAAAACAATACTTTTATTTATGGGGAATAAGGCTAACAAATTGTTGGCAGCCAAATTAAGGAAAGTTGCCACTCGCAGTTACATAGGGGCATTTAGGACACAATGGGGAAACAGGTTAACACAGAGGACGGGAAAGAAACTACAGATGTTGGCCCCACACTGAGGGAACCCATTTTACATTCATGACTTTATTCACTGGGTGCAGCTCCCCCAGGTTTCTGAGGAGGCTAGAGAGGCACTGGAAGGGGAAATAACCGTTCAGGCAGTATACCAAGCAATTCGCTCCCTCCTGTTGGGGAAAATTCTCTCTTTAGGCTGAATTTCCTAACCTAATGAGTCCCCCAGCAGCTTTGCTGGATTTCTGGAGTTTGTTTTTTCTCCTGCCAAGAGTGAGACTCTTTTTCTCCCACTCTTGGACATGATTTATGGTGTTCCTTTGACTGTTAATGTGTTTTATGGGCTATGGGGTCCTTTACTCCATGGGGTCTTATGTGTTTTTACTATGTGTGTTACACAGCACCCTCCGTGCAGTAACACAGGGGTGTCATAGTGACACCCCACCATAGACTCCATACTCTGGGACTGACTACTGTCTCCCAGGGCATGTAAAGTCACCATTGGCTTTACTAGTCCCAAATTATTAACACAAACCAGTACAAACCATCATATTGTGGACGTACTGGTCGGGGCAATTCGATTGCAATTGGTCTGTTAGTCGAGGGGGCACGTCTCCGTCCCCCCTGATCGAGTTTTGGCTGGTGGCAGTAGAAACTACTTTTTATATTCGACCGCGAATACTTCCCTATGGGATTTTCCCATTGTTTTAGGCTACCAACTTTAATTATTTAATTCTCATAGCCTCGAACATACCGCCGGTTTATTTAATTAATATTAATTCGCGGGTTGGTATTTTTTGCCAGGACTCGATTCTAAAATGGCGTTTGTGTTCTCTTCTGTGACTCCAACCCAAGTCGAGCCCTTTGTTCCACTTTTTGGCAGGCTTCTCCACAGAAGCCTCCAAAAGTGGTGCCACTCTGTCTGGGTACCACAGGGGGTGTGGGAGGAGATTTAGGCACCTGGACTGAGTTACCTTGGTAACTCAAGCCGCACTCTTGTGTGATTGGCCCAACCACTTAGCATGTTTGATTGACAGCTAGGCTGAGTGAATGGGGGTATGCTGCATAAAAGCAGGGCTTTGGGGACTGGAACTTCAGAAGTCGCCACAGGACCTGAGAATCTGACGAGGGAGAAGCTGAGCCGACCTACCAGGACGACACCACCGGTGGAGCCCTGCGGAACCGACTCACCACTTCCCGACGACAGAGAAGATCTCCCGGCTGGAGAGGCTTCTTCCCCTGACTAGTGGGCACAACCAGTTTACCTTCTTCTCTTCGCACCCCAGACCGGTTTGTGGTCGAATTGCCCGTGCCAAGCACCCCGGCAGCCGGACAGCCACTTACCACTGGACCCCGAATCAACGGACCACTCCTTGTACCTGAGAAACTCCGCGGCTGGTTTCTTCCCTGGCAGTGCAACTGACTCCTGTCTTCCTCCCCGACGAGATCCTCTCTTCCCCCGGACGAAGCACCGACTTGCATCCGCTGCCAGGAACAACTGCCCCCGCTGGAGTATTCTCACCTCTTTAAGGTACCGTGTCCGCCAGGCCTCCCTTTCTAAAGATTGCTACAAGGTAATAATAACCCCTTAACCTTCTGGACTGGGCTGGCCACCTTGACCCTCTAACTGGTCCCTTTCTTTGGTCCAACTCCTTTTTGAACCGTTACAAGACTTTTGTGCACTGCAACCGTATGACCTTGGACACATTTCGTTTTGATCCTCTTAAAGCGGATCCGGCCTACTGACTCTGAATTCAGTGTTACTTTGCCTTCCTCTCTTGTTGTGTTCGTGAAAAAGTGTTGGGATCTGTTTCAATTCATTCTCTGCTTTTCTCTCCCTTTTTAAAATGAATTATTAGAGTGCCATCTACGTTAAGCGCTCACTGCTGTCTGAAAATAAGTGGGGCTTTACTTAAGACTTGTCTAATATTCTTTCAAGGGAGTGTATATCTTTTAGTGACCGTGTTTTTGAATTGCTTACTATTAGTGCCTGTGTGTTTTTCTAGATGTGGTTTTAAATAAATAATTATATCTCTTTTACACCAAGCCCTGGTCAGTGTTTACTTGTTCTATTGTGTTCTCTTGACCTATTGTGAATACTCTGTATACTGCCTAGCTCTTCTTGTGGGAGGTCTGACTGCTCAGCTACAGCTACCAAGTGAATCTGTGTGGTACAGACTGCTACCAAGTGGGTTTACTGCCAAACACCTTTAGTCCTAAATCTTTTGCAGTGGTCCCAGAGGGAACTGCACAGGTTTCTGCCTAACACCTCCCAACAGGCAAAGCCCCAGGCCCGGATGGCTTCACCAACATATTTTACAAAACATTTGCAAGCTCTCTAACACTGCACCTCACTAAACTCTTTAACTCCTTCTCAAAGTCGGGGAAAGTATCGGATTCCATGGCACAATCAACCACAACCCTATTATTAAAACCGGAAAATAATCCAGCGGAATGTACTTCGTATCACCCTATACCCCTCTTAAATATGCAAAACTTTGCAGTAAACGCCTAGCTACCAGGTTGGGAGAGGTCCTCCTGCAGATAATTAATATTGACCAAACTGGTTTAATTAAAAATAGAAGTGCCCATGATAATAATCTTAGGGTGGTGGACCTGATTGCCTTGGCTCCTTAAACTGTGGGTGGTCTGTCCCTGAATGCCCATCGGTCATTCAACAGTATGTCTTGAGATGATCTTCATGCTCTTCTACTAGCATATGGATTTGCCCCATTCTTCACCAGACTGATTATGGCAAATTTTCAAATTCCACTGACCAGACTTAAGGTTAATGCCCTCAGATCACCATTGATCCCCCTAGGAAGAGGGACGAGGAAAGGCTGCACCCCTTGCCCCTTGTAACAGAACCCCTGGCACAGATTGTACGTACTCATCCCCACATATTTGGGCCAATTTATGGGGGAAACGCACATAAATAAGCATTTTATGCTGATGACAAATCTGGTTTCTTCAAAATCCTATGGTATTGTTGGGGAGGAGATGGGGTTTTCCCACCCCCCTAGGCGATCCCAAGTAAGATACAAATGTTGGAAGACCTGTTTGGGGAGCAGTGGGGAGGAGGGTTCACACAAAGGGGGGTGAACGATCTCTGTAATGCATGCATTAGGAGCTATAGATGACACGCAAATGCGAGCGCCATCTTCGACAAATGGCAGCCATCCTAGAATGTAGGCCCAAACACGGTGTAGTATTAGATGCTCAATATCTGGTCCCTCGCAGGAGCGCAGACAAAACCCCCACCCCGACCAGGTCCCACACAGCCCAGGAACTCCTCCATTGTTCCTAAGACTTGCATGCCCTTGCACACAGGAAAGAATGCACCCTGAAAGGTCATGAGAAGCGAGCAGCGTGCGCCCTGCCCACGATGGTCACAATATGAGAAATATAGTGTTACAGTGCTTTCATCCTGAGACCCCCTGCATGCCATAGCATCACCCAAACCCAGACCACCGACCATAAACCTTTTACACCCCTCGATCGATCACTAAGATCAGAAGACAAGGCTATTGTGCCTTCAGAAATGGGTCACATGATTGCAGAATAACAACTAAATTATAGCCCAAAATTAAGGTTGAGGACCTTGGGAGTTGCTGAGCTGCCTGAGAATGAGTGAAGCATGTGAGTTAGTGTGACCTCAGCTTTTTTATTGCAGCCCATCGATGTGTGTGCCAGGTGGTTGCAACAATGATAAGGTGACACTGCAGAACAGAGTAGCCAATTAGTGTTAGGACAGCCTCACCACAGTTGACGAGCCCAGCATCACCCACGCGGACGGAGCTGGACTGATAAAGATGGGCCAATGGCCTGGCATACCATATGGAGCAGGCCCTATATGTGTAGTGCCCATCCAATTGGGATGGTGGAATTGTACAGGAAAGTATGATGTCACAGTGATGCTGTCTGTAGTTATAAGGTACTGCACATGCTCCCAGAACTCAGAATGTTCTCGTGCAGCAGAGTTCTTTGCTTCTGTTTTGTGGAAATAAACACTTGTTACTTTTGCAGGCGATTCTTAGGCCTTCTCCTGTAGCGGGTTGTATTTATTTCTGGTGTGAGCGTACAGGGACGTACCTTCAGTATCTCTCCCGGCACCCCTTGGGCTCCTTGAGGCGTTTGCCCTTATTTCGGGCTTCTGCATAAACCATGGGAAGTCAGTGGGGCTTGCGATCTTGGAATCTCCTGTTATCCAAAGTAATTTACTATCAGCTTTTCCCTTTAAATGGGAAGACCGGGAAATCATGTATTTAGGGGTTCGTATTACTAATACCTACAGGGCCCTCCTTGGGGCTAATGTTCCCGTACTCTGAACGGAGGCCAAAGAAGTACTTCAACGGTGGGAGATGCAGGATATTTCTGGGCTGGGGCGCGTCAGTGCGATCAAAATGCCCCTATTACCGAGACTCATTTACACCTTCAAAGCCTTGACAATCATAGTCCTGGAACGAGATCTATTAGAAATACAGAAAGCGGTGGGAAGATTCATTTGGCAGGGTAAACTCCCAAGAATTCCACACAAAATACTCCTGGTTTCAAGAGAGCTCAGGGGTTTGGGGGGCTCAGGGGTCCCATTGATTCAGCGCTATTTCCGGGCTTCACAGATAGCCAAAAGTTAGATTGAGCATCCAAAGAACGGCCACCAAAATAGAAAACATTAGAACAGGCCAACTTACTTTTCCCCTTAGCACATCTCCCTTTCCTTACTAAAGCAGTGACCTCTTGGAATCAATTAGTGCTACCTTATACCATTGGGATAAAGTTCATTCTCAATTGGGACTGAAGTGGAGACTTGGCCCCCTTTCCTAGAGTTTTCCCCTGGGCCTTGAAAAAAGGGTGTTTGCACAGTGGGAATCTTGCAGGGTTTTACGATTAAGAGGCCTATACAAATAACGGATACCACTTACTTTTGTAGAATGTAAGGAAAAGTTTACATTATCCGAGACAGAGCGATTTCGATACGCTCAAATCCGTCCTTGGGTGTCAAACAACCAGGTTAAGCAAGCGTGATGCCGCCCCCCTAAAGGAATAGAACTCAGGGTTCTAGAGGGCCAGGAAACACACAAGATATCCACCTGCTACCATTTATTAGAAAATGCTTCTCTAGAAGATAAACTGCCTGATATGGCACGCTAGGAAAGGGAACTCTGGATTGAAATCTCAGAATGTGGTCTCAAACTCATAGGGTTCCTGCTGTATTCTAATTGGAGAAGGGGCCATTAAATTATGTTATCAATGGTATATGACCCGTCAAAGGCTGCATGCGATCCACCATGATCATTCGGACCGTTGTTGGCATGGGTGTGGGCAGTTGAGACCTTGCTCACATGTGGTGGCATTGCCCAGTTATACAAACTTATTGGCAGGAGATTCGCTCTAAGATAAAGGATATTACAGGAAGCCTACTCCCTATGTGCCCACAGACCTTGCTATTTGGAGATGTCCCTGAGGATGGCACCTACCCATTGATGGTGGCTCGAACAGACCTGGTATCGAATTACTGATGGCAGCAAGAATAAACCGCACACGCTTTTGGAAGTCCACCGGGGGCACCTACTGGTGGGATAAAGTGTGGGAGATTATAGATGGGAAAAGATTACTGCACACCTTACAGATCGCATGGCGAGATTCTCCTGCACTTGGGCCCCTTGTCTGGATTATGTCCAGGAGAGAGAACATATGTTTTTTCACTCACAAATTCAGAAACATCTGTTTTAAAGCGGACAGGGTAATCGTGCATTGAATACAGGAGTCGTTGAAGATCTTCATCTGCAATTGGGAGCTCACTGAGCTCACTTGGACTATTTTTGTGATTGTACTTTTGTTGTTGTTTAATAGTTAAAGTTATGCTTTTTGTTGGGGGGGTTTATTTGTAAAATTAAATTTCGATGTATACTTACTATGTCGATGATGATATGGCATTGAAACATGCTATGTGCATCAAGGTTTCAATAAAAAGACAATTTGGGAGAACCAGGGTTGGACTGGGACATGAAATGGGCCCGGACACCCTAAAAAAGGGGCTTGCCTCACGACCCTTGACCTCTGATGACATCACCAGAAGTGATGTCATTTGGCCCCACCCCAAGTGTCATATTGGGAAGCGATGAAACACGACCTTTCTCCCCTTGACAAAACAGGAAGTGGTATCAAATAGCATTGTTCCTAAGTACACTAGGAAAAATATGATTATGATTTCACTAATGTAATATACATTTCATACAAAAATGGATCTCCATATGTATCATTAATGTCTGTGTGTATAGCTCCATATTGTCAAATTACTGCGCGCCGCCATGGAGTGGCGGCACAGTGACAACCGCTGGCCCGGTGGCGGCCCCAGCCCCTCAACTTTGCATGCTGCAGCAGCATGTGAATGATGCATGCATCATAATTTATGATGCATGAAAATAAATCCTCAAAGTAAGGTAACATGTGTTACCCTGCTTTGATTAATTATGCAGTTGCAGGAATTTATGCAGAAACTGGCCCCCACTCCCCAGGGACGATTTCGGCCCAGCCACGGGCCGAGAGGCAGAGGGGCCAATCCGACCCTGGGGAGAACAAAAATCAGATGGGCCTTAGTCATATTGGAGCGGTTAAGGCCACCTATAAATAAGTTTATCGGCATTAGCTTGGAGCGTTTCAAGTAGGAATCTAGATTGGAGAAGAAGAGTGTGAGGGAATTGGAGTGGGTGGTATGCTGTCTTAGATGCTTCTGGACAGCGTCAGGAATAACTAAAAGGTCGTTATTAGGGATATTTTTCCACAGCCCACTGGTGAAGAGTTTGAAGCCATCTATCCGAAAGTACAGACGGCTCTAACCAAAAGATAGCCATGAATTCTGTGTTGGTAGCTAACGCAGAAAAGGCATGCTTCATTCAAGAAGTGTAAGAAAGGCTGATGGATATGTTCAGTTGGTCCCAAATAGTCACCACAACGGAATAAACTACACGGCTATATTGAAAACTGTACACTATTTTATTTGGAATTACCCATATGGCCACTAGTAGTTTAAATATACTTTGATTTACGCACACCATACCTAGGCAGACCCTTCTCAATCTAAAGCTGAATGTATGACCTATACTTGTTGGTCAAATCGGTGTGTATATATGGGGTTGGAAGAAAAAGGGAACCTGTGATGATGATAATAAAATGCATGCACACCGTAATAATTAGGACTTACAAATGCAATCAAAAAGGAATAGTCCCAGTAATTCCCACAACCTCCAAATCATTGTAGAATCACTTTGACACATGTATACGATATACGAAATGTAGTGCCTAGATGGAGAGAAAAAGAGTTAACACTTCTAAACCACTCGCCAAAGAGCCCCCAAAATTCAGATCCAGACTAACCTGGTCACATCACACTCCTTGAAAGAGAAGGATCCAATATTACCACAGCTATCGATAGTAGCCTAAGATATCTCCATGTCAGGAGTGCAGTGTGTGATTTTATACATTTAAATCTGGATTACTTTGGGATAATTGCAAAAATTCCAGACTGTCAGATGACCAGAGAAGTAAGTAATCGGTGAAGGTTTCGGGCAAATGGGTTCCAATGGTGGACAGCAGTGGAGGGAAACCTTCAACACTCCACCACTTCAGGATAAAGGGGGCCATTAAAGAGAAATCCGATGAATTTGACAGAACCTGGGGCAAAGTACTCATGGCGTTAGATGCTTAGGACTTAGCTTAGGAACAGGAATCCAGCCAGTGAGTACAAAGCTGCTTCTTCTGGCCAATTAACCAGTGTCCTGCACCCCATCATAGTGACCCAAAAGAAGTTTGTTTTGGCTTCCTGGGATGATGATGAACAAGCTAAAAGCAGCAGCAACAGTGAAGAAAGCATCCAGAAGATGTCTGAATACAATCGAGAGGGTCTGGATGGTATGAGTGGAAAAACTGGGCAGCCATCCACCAGAAAAGAGTCCTGCAGTGGTGGAGGCGGCCTTGCATGGCTCAGGAAGGTGAATTGGTGGAGTAGTGGTGACCGCCACTCGCACCATGCTGCCAGGTTCTTGGCCCAGGAGGGTTACATGGGGATTTTGTAACACAAGAACGGGCCAGCTACAGTTCCAGTATGGAACATCCAGTCCATGTAACAAGGTGGACAGAGGGGGAACAGACTAGGAAGGTCATCCAGCAGCCAAAGGAAGAAACCAGAACTAAGACAAAAGGTGCAGCGACCAGCAAGAATGGTCAAACCTGGTCCTAGAAAATCAGCATCCCATCTTCGGGGCAATTCTCCAGCAATTCAGGTAAGCCTGCCCTACAGTCACACATCAGGCAGAGTCACAAAGGTTTAGACACCAAACATTCTGGTCCAACCACACTGGAAGTATACTGGGGCTATCTGGGGCAGCAAACCAGACTAGGCCGGTTTAAACCACTCTAAAGGATGCAGGGCTGCCCTCAGAGTGATTCCCTGTTTGCACAACAGCCATATTAGGCCTTCCTTGTGTTTACCACAAAGTGGTGTTCAGAAACCAAATGACCAGTATTAGGACTTCAAAAAATGCAATAGTACCCTAATGGCTGCCGTCCTGGTACGTTTGTCTTTTAACAAGGTAACACAGTCGGCCCGCCTGGTGAAACCAAAACTAAATTATGGCTGGCACCAAACTAATCAACACTACAAGTGTAGGGCTAAAATGGGGTGCTTTAAAAGCACCCCTGTTGAAGGAGCCATATGGACTATTTCAATACGGCACCTCAAAATGAATTGCAGTTGCAGGGAAACCTCAGTAGAAGTCATACCACAGAAACAAGATCAACGAGCCACCAACAGGAAATAGCAACACGTTTGAGTCCCATAAAATCGGATGGCAAAACTCACCCTTATCCCTGGCCCCAATTCGCAAATGGAATTCTGACCTAATAGAAGCTGTACTGCACACTGGAGGGTGGTATTCATGTGCACTTACCAGATGTCTTGGTGAAATCGCCATAAAAGTAGGTTTCATTAAGTTATCAATATTCTACTTGGTTAGAGGAGTAAAAGGTACGTCATAGAGATAAAATCAAGCTTACATTTGCCATAGTCTACTCAATAGATCGCTGAAGCCAGAATGCTAGGCAACGTTGATCAGGTTTTCTGTCCTGATATTGTCTCCAATAAAGTGGATAGGATGGTAAAACACTTTACAGTACTTCTGGCGAGAGACCCCCAAATGTTTTACATTTTCCTGATTGGGTTACCAAACCTGTTACCCTCAATCCAATGTGTTATCAGAGACCAGACTGTGAGGTGTCCTTGAGAGACAGTCAGACTCTCTAGGATAGGATGTCCAAAAGGCAAACTGTTTCCCAGGAGAAGTAAGCTTTCAGTGTTTGTTGTTTGCTCCATTGGATGTAGGCAGAGAAATACAGCTTGCTGTATTCCCAAGGGAACCAATGTGTTAAAATCCACTGTGAGTTTCTAAGCAAGACTTTCTTCCCTTTTGTAGGAAAGCAGAATATGCCACACTTGCCAAGACACAAATGTAATGACATCACACAGTAGCCATCACTGGAAGTTCACGTCCAGTTCAGAACCACATAAGCAAAGGATTGTGGGAGGACCCCGAAAAAGCCATAGATGTCATGCCTTTACCTTCTCTCTATTTGAACACCTGAATGGTTTCTGGTATTCACAGAGTTCACGTCTCAAGAGGTTTGCCTGGAAGTCATCCCAAAAGGTTGAATATGGCAAACACCAGTGACTGTTTGACCACCAAACATTTAAATGGATGCACCCCCCTGATTCAAAGCGGGGTGTGCACTTGGGACCAAATATTCATGTTCGACTTGGGATTCTTCTGCTTTATTGCTTTGTCGTACCGTGGGAGAAGTCTGCTGGGTGCGTATTGTTAAGATGGATTTCTAAAATCAACCCTCGGGATGGATTTTGGGAGGCCACTCTATTATGGTAAACGGGGAGACATTGAGATTTTAGCCAAACCCAGTGCAGGCGTCTTGTTGTACAAGTGCAAGATCCTACAAGTTAGGAGGATGCCCTCGGAATGGCAACAGATGAAGCATATACCCCGGGAGAAAACTGGTCAAACCTCTGGTTGATCAAGGCACACTTCCAAAGCCTCAGAAGGCACGCATTCTCGAGCAGGGGTCGAGACTGGTTGTTCCCACTGTCCTTGAGTCGAAGTACCAACGAAGTCCTATTTGAGATTGCAGGGCTTCATCGGGACTTCACTGGTGTTGGTGCTGGTCCGCTGCAGGGGTTGTCCTTGAGTTGTTAACTGGATGCTCTTTTTCGTAGAGGACATGGCTCCAACGATCTGTCAAATGGCTGTAGGAGCCCCCCTTTTATCCAAGATTTAGGCTAGGAGCTTGCCCAATCCCACCAATGGCAATGATCTGTACCATTTGAAACTGGCAGTTGGTATCCAGTCATGAAAGCCACTGGCCATCATTTGCCCAGCAACAGCCATTCAGTTGCCAGGATGTGTACTGGGATCAGACAGTCCGCATATCTGGATATTCCATATATGGCATTTCCTGACCTGAGAGGAAGGAAGGCGGCCAAGGAACAATATGGGCAAAGGACAAGTGAAAAACCTAGTGGCATGGTCCTCTTTGGGCTAGCCACCTCTACTAGCCATTTGAAGTAAATACAAAAGCGCACAAGTAAAATGTTACAAAAACGTTATAAAAATAACTGCTGCCACCACCTCATCCTAGGCACATTGCAAAAGTAACTAAAAACCATTGCTGAAAAAGTTGCATGTATACAAAGTATCCTAACTGCACATCACTTTAAGATGATGTATAGAATTGTAACAATACAAGGAATTCACAAGTCTCAGTACCCGTAGTCTTGTACTGATCAGTTTCCCCGTAAGAATGACAAGGGAAGTAAAGCCATAAGCCTTTACTTGACCCCAAAAAAGTCAGTCCAGACAGGGTTCAAAACAAAGCAAAAAGAAAGGTTAGATGTCTAGGGAGGAAATGAGCACAAGTAAATATTTCTAACACTCATCCAGCCTAAAATGAATGACAGTCATGCAAAGTGAACCCTGGTAGGCTCTCACCAGGGCCTGCATAGGCAAAAATGACATGTCGGCTGTTCTGGTGGCTCAATGAAAAAATGAAAATCCATAAAATAGAACGGAGGGCTTGCAGGCCTTCTAAAATGTTTTAGTAATCAAATAACTAACATATAGTGGCATACACCTTTGGTGTAGCTGCCACCATGCTACTCCCCAGAAGATTTCCTGATGAGAGAACTGACCCTGTGAACACAGTTGATTGCTCAAGGTGCAACCCTGCCCTGCTAGCCACATGCGCTTCTTAGGACAGCCCACAGAAAAAAGGAGCTACATCTGAAGGGGGAATTTGCGTAGAAAAATAAGGCCAAAAAACAAAAGGCTTAGGGGATGCAGAGTTGGCCAAAAGAAGAGCAAACACTGACTGTTGCCCCACCTACAACAGTTCACCTTTCATCTGGTTCAACACCCTCTTCAGAGGTCCTTCTGTCATTCTGTATGCGTTTAACACTGTTATCCCCAAAACTGTTGCCGAAAAACCAGAGACTATCTAAAACTTTAATTATTGATGGTCATGACAGTCACACACAGCACATTCCATTGCAACATATTACAAGACGCATTTCCAATAGCTTTACATAGTTAGACTTCGCACACTTGTGGTATAGGCCTAGGAGAGGCTTCATCGTCTGATATCATATCACATAGGTAAATCCTGAACGGGGCCCAAACGTCTTTGGGGAACTAGTTTTTGGCAGTGTCATCACATATTATTCCTCGCATTCATTAACGGATGTCAGTTCCCAGAGGAAATTTTCTATTTGTGGTGCAGAGGGGCTTTTCCAGCTTTGCAATATACATTTTTTGGCTACAAGAAACATTAAAGAGCCTTCTGCCACTTTTCCAATGTCCCCAAACAAATATTTCTGCGGGGCAAGAGAAGCTGGTATCTGTGTTATCTCCTCGATGATATCCGCCACCGCCCCCCAGAATCTAGCCACCACAGGGCAGGCCCAGTACATATGAAACGATCCTGCTTGTGGCTCCCCACATTTTTGATATTCCCTTGTGCAGTTCGCAGTGAATTTGGCCATTCTGGCCGGTGTATAGTGTAATCTGTTAAGAACCTTAAATTGGATCAGGCAGATGCCAGCATTTAGCAATACGGCTTTGGTAAGTTGACAATAGTTGAACCATTTCTCCTCCATAATCGTCGCCTCCATGTCCCCCCCCATGTTGCCTTGATGGTATTCAAGGACGGAGGTGTGTCTGCATCAGTGCATAAAATGAGGAGACTCCGGGTCGGCCACCAGACGTCATGGCTTGCAGACATGCATGTGGGGGCGGGGGGTTCATCAGGGAACAGCAGCCATTTAGCGCTGAACGCAGCTCTCGTGCAGTGATATTGAAGTGCCTTGAGCGGCCCCCCTCCGACAGTGCTTTTGAAGTTGTCTAAGGTTACATATTTCCCGTTGAGGAACATGTCTTGCATCTTTATCTCCTTGTGTGGGTCCCATGTTTTCTGAAGCGCTTCATCAAATGTGCGGGAGATATCTGGGAAGTTCCATAGTGGAGCTTCCGGGTTATAGGGTGTCTCTATCCGCAATTTTTTGTAAATCCCGGTCCAGGCATGGACCGTCACACTTAGTGGGTCAAATCGGCATGGTTCTTTGTGTTGTGAGCTGAATAGAATAGAACGGAGATCAACTGGGGATGCAGTGTATCATTCTATCCAGATGTGGGGTGTGATGTCTAACGGGACGTACCATTGCTTGGCGAATTCAGCCTTCGCAACTAGATAGCATAACTCAAAATCCGATGCTGCGATGCCCCCAGTGTTATATGGTTCAACCATCTTCTCCCATCTCATCCTGGCCGTCTATCCATTTCATGCAAACGTCGTGACCCTGGAACAGAGTTTCACAAAGAAGGCTCTGCCTGGCCATATGGGTATATTACCAAAGAGATAAAGGAGCTTGGGGAGAACTACAATTTTCAGAATGGATATCCAGTTATCTGCATACAGTGTCTTCCTATCCATGGATACCCGTATGCCCTTGTATCGGATGTGTTGGGCCGACCATTTAAGTCCACAGGTGTGTGTTGGACATTTCGTGGCTGGGGTCAATGTGAATATTTCGGATTTAGTATTATTAGTGAAGATTGCCCATGCTGAGAGCGCTGGACAGTCTTGAGTCTATTAAAGGCAAGGAGGCGAGCATTATGCTTTAACTTCCTTTATTACAACTCTCACAGCAATTTCAAATTCAAACACTTTTAACTTCTTTCAAATTTAACACAGGTTTTTTGTCTGTCTCTGAGCCTCACTGGAGGCTTACAACCAAAAAAGGGGGGGTAGATTTCCTCCAGGTTAAAATGTTTCCCAAGAACTACCAATCCCCATAACTCTTCTGAGCTTCCATGAAGTCTTGGCATGACTCTCTCCATCCCTCCAATCAGCCTCTGTCTCAGTCTCTGAAAGCGCAACTCCTCTTTCTTTGGCAGCGCAAGTCCCAACAACTTAAATGGTAACAGTCAACAATCCAATCAACAGCAAACTGGAAGGCTCGTTTCCGACCACCGTCGACTCAACAGCCTTTACTGATTTCTCCTCAGTGTTGCTTTTTTCTCTTCTCCTGAAACAAACAGAGATACGATCATAAGGGTGGGTAATGGGTGTACAATCTTGTAATAAAGCAGTTTACAGTAGCATTGTTCATCCCTTGGGCGGGATATAATGCTCGCCTACTTGTCTTGAATAGAATCCAGACTGTCCAGCGCTCTCAGCATGGGCAATCTTCATTGTATGGCGAGGCAAGCATTATGCTTGTTCAAAGCTGTCACTCTACTCGCTATCTGGGAGATGGGCTTGAAATAAAAGGTTTTGAATGTGGACTCATTCGAATAATCAGCAGACTTCATGATATCTTGTAAGGGTACTCCTACTGAGAACGCCCTAGAAGCCATCGCGCCTCTTGCTGAATGCGCCCCAAATTGTGCTAAATCCATTCCTGCCCAATGCATTACTTCTCTAACCCATCTGGCAATTGTTGGCCGTTGCTACAGCGTGGAAGGGCTTCTTATTTGCAATTAGAAGCCTGGAGACTCCTCTAAGCCTAATCCCTGCTTTGGCTGCCTCGTAGTCCTTGATACATTGTGCCACACACAATTTGCTATTATTGGGAACATATGGGTAAGAGAGAATACGAGAATCCGACTTCGTTCTGTTTGCGACATTAAAGGGTACTCCTTCCGGGTAAATTATTTTCCTGTCAACCTCGAGGGCCTTCACGTCGGAGACCCTCCTGCAAGCTATGAGACACAGCAGCATGGCTAGTTTCCCTGAAAGCTGTGAACGTGAAAGATCTCTATTCTCTGGCCTAGATAGGAATAGTCGGAAAACCCACTGTACGTCCCAGAGGGTCGAATACTTTGGTTCTGGAGGCTTGCGCACCTTAATTCCTTTCAATAGACACAAGATCGCTGGGTGTTCCCCTGCTGGTTTGTCATCTACCTTTATGTGCCCCGCCGATATAGCGGACCTGTATAGTGCTATAGGCACAGCCTTCTGCAAATCTCTCAGCTAGGAAATGTAACAGTCGCGTTATTTGTGTATAGGCGCGTTATAAATGCCATATCATATCATAACACTTCTACTACAGGGGCTGAAACTTGATCCACACTAACTCTTGTGCAAAACGCGATCCAGCGCTTCCACGCGGCACCATAGCTCCTGATGGTGGAAGGTTCCCAGGAGTCCCTAATACACTCGCAAGCGAGTTGAGAAATGCCTGGCAGCTGCCATCTCTGCCCGAAACCCAGCATGCCATCAGCTGCAGTGTGCCTCCCACCACTAGGGGGTGAAGCTGTCCGTCTGGGCCCTGGAGAATGTCGACCCTGTGAGGAATCACTCTGGAAATGGATAGAAAGTTCCATCACTACTGGAAACCACAGCAGGGACTTCCATATCGGAACTACGAGCACTAACTCCACCTGTTCCCTGTGGACTTTTGCTAATACTCTTGTCAGCATGATGAATGGAGGGAAGGCATAGTTTACTGCCCTCCTCCGTTGGTGTAGAAATGCATCCGTCCCTGCTGCTGCTGGGTCTACCCTACAGCTGAAAAACATGGGAATCTGAGTGTTCAGTCTGGATGCGAATAGGTCGGTGTCTGCGGGACCCTAAATCTCCTGAAGTTGCCCAAAGACATCTGACGAGAGCCTCCAGTCGCTGGAGTCTACCCAATATCGCAAATTCCAGTCCGCCACCATATTCTGGGCCCCTGGTAAATATTCTGCCAATCCTGATATTTGTTGACTCAGACAGTGATGCCAAAAATCCTTCTCCAGTTCAGCCAGCATCCTGGAAGATGTTCCTCCTAGGCTGTTGATATATCGTACTGCCGAAATGTTGTCCATCTTGAGCAGGACTCAGCACTTTGCTCGGTCTTTGGTGAAGGTCCGTACCACGAACGAGCCTGCTAAGAGTTCCAGACAGTTTATGTGGAGGAGCAGCTCCTCTTCGGAGCATTTCCCTCCTGTCTCCAAGGAGCCACATCGAGCTCCCCAGCCTGCTCTGCTCGGGTCCGACTATATTACCAGGTCTGGTGTGTCCCCGAAAATGGTTCTACCATTCCAGGCCTCCCTTGTTCTGCAGCCACCAGTTCCGTTCTGTCACGGCTTCCTGGTCTAATGTTATCAACTGACGATACCGTAGGTCCCCTCTGAGATGCCTGATCTTGAGCCTCTGAAGTGCTCTGTAGTGCAGAGGTCCCGAAAGTATAGCTTGAATGGAGGCTGCTAACAAGCCCACTATCCGAGCCAGACTGCGAAGCGATACAACCCTCTTTGCTAGAACTGTCCTCAGTTCCTTCTTTATGGCCTTTCTTTGCTGTCGGTAGCTCTAGCGCGGCCATCTTGGTATCTACTATGAAACCCAGAAACGTTATCCTCTGCGCAGGGCGCAAGTCGGATTTCTCTGAGTTCACATCGAAGCCGAGGGAGGACATGAGGTTGCATACCCATGTGGCTTGCTCTCGTAGACTTGCAGCGCTCTGTCCTAGGAAGAGGATATCGTCCAGATATAGGATAATCCTGATCCCCCTTTCCCGAATGGCTGCTGTTACTGGGTGCATAATCTTGGTAAACGCCCACAGTGCTGATTCTAGGCCGAAGGGAAGGCATGTGAATCTCCAGATCTCCATCCCCCATCGGAACCAGAGAAATCTCTGCTGGTCGGCTGCTATGGGAATGGTAAGATAGGCGTCCTTGAGATCTAATTGGACAAGCCAGTCTCCTGTCCTGAGCAGGTCTCGTAGGTTTATTCCCTCCATCTTGAAATGTCAATAGATTACCCACTCATTTATAAGTTTATCACGGCCTGACCTTCTCCCCTCTGTGAACCAGAAACATGTTGCTGAGGAAGCCCTCCTCGTCTAATCTCTCCTCTGTCTCTATCGTCCCCTTGGCTACTAGGCTGTCTAGCTCGCTGTAGAGCAGCTGTTGCTCCTGCAGGTTCATATGCATCGCTGCTGCTACTTGCACCTGCGCGGCGTCGTCTATAAATTCCAACCTCCTGCCTGCGACCGCTTGCAATACCCATACATCATTGGACAATAGCCGGCATGCATGCAAAAAACATCTTGTCCTGCCGCCCACTAATGGAGGCGCGGACCTTAGAGTACTCACTGGTTGGGGTGCTCTGGTGTCTGTAGGCTCCTCTTCCTCTACGACCCCTGGGGAAGCGAGCTCTGGCCAGGAAGAAATTATCTTGTTGGCGTGACTCCCAGTACTGGGCTCTGGGACCTTGACATTTTCTGTACTGTCCAAAGCGACCGGACGTCCGACCTCTCTGCCCTCCGGTCCCCGCAAAAACCCAGCCGGGGAAGATTCTGCGGATGGAGTTCTGCGTCTTTTCTAGGGCAGAATACGTCCCCACAAACTGGGACGTTTCCCTGGCGAAGGTAACCCCAAATAAAAGCTCCTTTGCATCTCCGCCTGCCTCATAAGAGGCCAAATCACTCGGCTTGTTGTTGATTTTCAGCAATACGCCTCTCCTTCTTTCTGCTGAGAGGATGCAGTTAGCGTCCCCTAATAGGCAAACTGCCCACTGGGCCCAACTCCCCAGGGTGGCCATGTCTACTGGCGTGCTTGTATCTGCAGACTTTTCGGGTAAATCCATTATTTTTGCGCGAGCAGGCCCGCCAGGTCCAGGACCTTGTGCCGACAACCCCGCCACGCTCTGTCCACTCCTTTTCTGATGTCCTTTGACACCTTTGTGACGAATGTGACTATCTTCTGGTCTAATTTTGGGGTGTCTGCTATTTTCCCAGGTAGCAGTGGTCTGGGGCATTGCGCCCTCCTCTTAGCCCGGACCTCTCTGTCTAGAGGTCTTTGCAAGTGTTGCGTCATATATTGCGCCACTCTGGGCGATGGCACCCATTCGGAGGATCTCGGATGCGCTATTGCCTCTGGATCAAACATGTCCAGAAGGCTCTCCTCTTCTCGAGGATTATTTGCACTGTTGGGCCGAGGCATCACCACCTCTTCTCTGCCTTCATCATCTGGCAAGTAGCTGGCATCCTCCTCCTCCCCTTCATTATCCACCCCTGAGGGCGGGGGTTGAGAGCCCGCACTGCGGCCCTCATCAGGAAGGCTTTTTTCAGCCTTCTTACTGGGTCGGCTGGCTCTTGGGTGGTTGGGTCTACCCCTTCTTCTGTGCTCGGGGGCGCCAGAGGTAGACCTCTTCCGAGCCTTTTTACAGCCCTGCTCAACCCCTGATCTGGGGTGTCCTGCTGATGTTCCCTCCCCCAGGCTCAGTGCCCTCCTTCTTCTGGACTTCTCCATTTCTGCTTTCTGCTTATTCAGCATGCTCTCAGGCTGTCCAGTCTTTGTGCCAGGGGCATCATACCCTCTGCAACTGCCTGCGATAAAAAGTCTCCAAGAACCCTTTTAAAACTTAGGGATAGATCTTCCTCCTCCACAGCAGGCTGCTCTCCCCAGTCCTCTGAACTCCATTCAGGGGAGGTACTCTGGGATACTCTGGGCTGACTATAATGTGCCATTATGGAGGGATAGATCTTCCTCCTCCACAGCAGGCTGCTTTCCCCATTCCTCTGAACTCCATTCAGGTTAGGTACTCTGGGATACTCTGGGCTGACTATAATGTGCCGTTATGCCAATGAAGCTCTTATGAGCTGTTGGAGGGAACGCAGCTTTATGAAGCCCACTGTGTATGTATCCCAATTGTTTTCAAATATAATCCGTTTTATTTCTTTGTTTTTTTTTTGTTTTCCCCCCAACTGAAATCGTGTACTAAAGCAGACTTTATATTCTAGAACTGCTCGGCATACGCGCGAACGTCTCTCTGAGGAGATCCATATCGCGCGATGCAAGCTGGCAAGACTTCCCTTCCCCGGCGGCACCTGCCGGGTCCTAAAACACGCTGCGCGAAGAGAGGTCCAACTGGGGTCCTTCCTCTCTGACATCTTTTTCTCCACCTGTGGTGTCCCCCAGGGATCTAATCTTTCCCCCTGGCTGTTCAACCAGTAGCTGGCACTCCTTGCCCACCGCATCGCTGCTCTCTGCCCCAAATTTCAATGTTATGCGGATGATACCCAGCTCATTTTCAGGCTACCCTCGGCCTCCTCCTCCTCTCCTTCCCTCATCTCTGACTGTCTGTCTGCTATCCAGGAATGGTGCGCCCCTAATGACCTCTGCCTTAATGCCAGTAAGACTGAGATTCTCCTCATCGGCACACCCACTCCCTCCTTCCCTGCAGCTCTCTGGCCGGCCTCTCCTGGCCCCCTTCCTCCTCCTACCTGCAATGCAAAAAACCTCGGGGTTATCTTCGACTCCACACTCTCCTTTTCTCCTCATATATCTGACGTCTCAAAGAAGTCACACTACCAGCTGCACCTCCTCAGAGGTATTCTTCCCTTCCTCTCCTTCCCCCAGAAGCTCACTGTCTCCCGAGCCCTGGTTCTCTCAAAGCTGGACTACTGTAACAGCCTCTATCTTAATCTGCCTGCCTCCACTCTCCGCCCTCTGCAACTTATCCAGAACAGAACTGCGAGACTTGTCCTTGGCCTCAAGCCCAGGGACCGAATCTCTCCAGGACTGAAATCTCTACATTGGCTCCCAGTGGCTGCAAGGATAAAGTTCAAAACCCTCTGCATTGTCCACAAGGCCGCCTGGGGCCTAAATACCTTCAACTCTCTCTTCCTAAATATCTTCCTTCCCGAGCCCTTCGCTCATCCGTCTCCAACTCCCTCAGGGTCAGCCGCTTCTCGAAGCAACGAGCTGGGGGTAGATCTCTCTCCGCGGCTGGGGCCTCCCTCTGGAACAGCCTTCCTGTCTCCCTGAAACTTGAGGAGGATCATCTCCGGTTCCGGAAGCACCTTAAAAACTTCCTCTTTGCCTCTGCTTTCTCTCTCCCTCTCCCCTGCTAATTCTTGCTGAAACTGCACTGTATCTGCAACTGGGCTACTCTTACCGACCCCGATCCTGGGCCCTGCCACTCTCGACTTGCACTGCCTACCTGGCAACCCCTCCCTGGCAATCCCTGCACTGCGGGACTGTCTCTGTATCCCGACAGCCCCCACTTCCCAGCACTTGTCTGCACTTACCTTGCACTTGCCACCAGCTGGCCCTCTTTATTTATTATTTATTTATTTTTTATTCTACTTACCTCTTATTTATTTATTTTTATTCTACTTACCTCTTATTATTTTTTTTTATTCTACTTACCTTGTACTGCACTTCCCCCCTTCCCCTTGCACCTTCTCCCTTCCCCCTACCCCTGCGCGATCTGAATGACACCTTGCCTAGTAGGATCGTTGTCTGTCTTCCCTTTGTTCCCCCCTCCCTGCCTCGTTGCGCCTTGAAACACTTGTGTATAGGCGCGCTACAAATGCCATATCATATCATATCAATCGCTGCACCAAAGAGGAGGCGGAGCGGGCTGCCTAACGTGGGCGCGATCGCCCGCTGCTCCGGCCCGATCTCTGCTGCGAAATGAAATGTAGCAAAGCCCTGTACTACAGACACTCTCAGTCTAAGCATTCGGACAACTATTTACATATATCAAATTTCTAAGACACCATGCCATACACGCATATTATGAGAAGTACTTACCTCTGAAAGCAGCAACAAAGAAAGAGGAGTTGCTCTTTCAGAGAATGCTTCATATAGACTGAGACAGAGCCTGATTGGAGGGAGAGAGTCAGGCCAGGACTACATGGAAGCAAAGTGTTATGGGGATTGGTAGTTCTTGGGGAAACATTTTAACCTGGAGGAAAACCACCCCCCTTTTTTGGTTGTAAGCCTCCAGTGAGGCTCAGACACGGACAAAAAATGCATGTTCAGTTTGAAAGAAGTTAAAATGTTTGAATTTGAAATTTGCTGTGAGAAAGTTAAAGCATAATGCTCGCCTCCTGTCTCACCATAGAATTCTATACCCTGAGTACTCCGCAAATTTGTTTATATCTGACATAATAGGTTCCAAGTTTGTTTCGGGGTCCCGGACGTATAAGAGTGTGTCATCTCCGTACAGTGATATGGATTGGGTTGGACCTGTCGTTCTTATGCCTCTGTTACCATGCTTTTGTCTTATGAATGTCACCATCGGTTCATTAGTTGGAGCGAATTGTATGGGGGGAAAATGGGCAGCCCTGTCTGGTACCCCTTCCCAGCAAGAACACTTTAGACATCATTTGGTTCATGAGAACCCTAGCCCCAGGTGCTGCGTATAGTAGTTGTACACATTTGATAAAGTAAGGGCCCATTCCAAATGCTTTTAGTACTGCGAACAGATAATCCCATGACACATATTCAAAAGCCTTTTCGGCATCTAGGGAAATCACAGCAGCACTTGCCCCAGGATCTATTTGTGCTATGACCCCAAACAGTCTGCGGTTCAAGGCTGTGGATCGGGTCGGGACAAAGCCACATTGATCTGGGTGCACCAGGCTCTGCATACAAGGTAGCAGCCTGGTAGCCAACACCTTTGCAAAAATCTTGACATCAGAGTTAATTAACGATGGGGGGCTTGTAAGAGGACATGTACTGGAGCGGACATCTGGGTTTGAACAGCACAATTATTATTGCTTCCCTCATGGATTCCAGCAGTATATTATGTTCCATCACCTCCTCCCATACCTTCAGCAATACCAGGGCCAGCTCTGCATGGAATTCCTTATAGAGCTCAGCTCCCAGACCGTCCGTGCCCGGGGACTTTCGCGATGATGGGGCCTTAATTGCCTCTATTATTTCCTCACAGGTGACTGGTTGTTCAAGAGCCAGTTTGACTTCTGGGGGCTGCTTTGGAAGTTTTAACCCATTAAGATAGTTATGTGTTTCTGAAATGGGTTTATTATCCCAATTGGAATATAGTTCCGTATAGAATTTTGTGAATTCCTGAGTTATTCCCTCGTCCCTTATAATCACCATGCCATCTGCCGTCTGGATGCACGCAATTGGGCTATGTTGTCTTTCAGTTTTTATTAAATTGGCCAGGGACCATCCCGCTTTATTACCCTCCCCATATCTACGTGTTCTAACAGGAGCAGCAATGTATTGCATTTCCCTGGAGGCAAGCTTATCGAAATCTCGTAATAATTTGTGATGTCAGCAAGAGTATTTTTATCGTGAGTGTCACTGTATGCGAGTTCCAGGTTGCGTAGCCGTGAGTCAACCTCTGTCATTTCTAGTCTCACAGGTTTCAGGAGCCCCGTAGTCTTGGACATAAGGACCCCCCTTACCCAGACCTTAAATGTCTCTGAGTGTAGCATATCGATCAACAGACCCTTCGTTGTTCGTAAAGAATTCTTCAATCTCCGTATGAAGGGACTTCGCCACATTTGGGGCTTTTAGGATAGCTGCGGGCATCCTCCATCTCCTAGCTGGCTTTGGGGTCTCACGCAGCACCTACACCACTGATATCGAGGAGGGGTCGGAGAGTGTGCAGGGGTATATACCACAGCTCATCAACGCGTTCGAAGAAGAGGAGGAGAGAAGCCAATAATCAATGCGCAATTCAGAATCGCGCACCGAGGATTAGCATGTGTATTGTCTCTCATGCGGATGTAATGTTCTCCATGCATCGATCAGTGATAATTGCGTCTGAACCTGCTGCAGTGTGATGGCTGCCTTAGTAGGCGGCCTTTTAACATTAGAGGATCTGTTGCATGTAGTATCTAACACTGTGTTAAAGTCCCCTCCCCATATTATCCAGGCTTCATCTAGTGTGGTGAGTATATCTAGAATGGTAATGTAAAACTTAAGGTTGTCGATATTGGGACCATATGTGTTGACCAGGGTGACTGGTTGTCTCGCTACTTCCCCCCCAAACCACCACGTACCGCCCCTGAGGATTGGTCTTACCCTACATATTTAAATCCCAATGATGGGTTTATCAACGTGAGCACCCCTCTGGCTTGAGTGGAGTATTCCATGTAGTATCGCTGTTTGCCCCAGTTTGCAGGAAAATCGGTATTAACTCTCCCTAGTGCATGGGTTTCCTGCAACATTAATATGTGAGGGTGATGTCAGCTGATGTACGACCCCACTTTTCTGAATTTCGTTGGATTTTTGAGCCCACGTACGTTCCAAGACAGTAAATTCATTTTCAGCCCATCACCTTTTGGATGCCCCTGTGCATTTGCGTTCAGCATCTATTACTGTGTTCATGTGTGAATTCTTGGAGGAAGTACCATTCGTATTGGCATGACCATGTATTTTAGAACATTTAACTACCAAAACTGGGCCTGAACTCCGTACCCCTCTCAATCCCCAACTGGGTATCGTGGAGAAACACCCACTCCCCACATCATTCCCTCCCCTGCATCATCTTCCCCAACTTGACGATGTCCCCCCTCAAACTTGTGGAGCTTTCCTGAGGTTACCATGTTGCGGCTAAATGTCTGCCCCCGCCAGGCGCCCACGATCCAGTTCTAAGGGTAACGTATAGCGCCACCCACTTAAAAACCACTCAACCGATGTAAAGGATATAGACATTTTAAATCATTCAATCTGCAGGGTCTCGTCTCTCCTCGTCAGGTCGAGGTCTCCTGTTCTGATCCGTCCTGCGTTCTCTGGTCGGGGGGGAAGGAATGGAGGCCTCGATGTAGACCATGGCTGCAGATTGGGGTCTAAAAGAAGTGCGCCCTTCCCCCATGTTGGATCCTCATTTTAGCAGGGAAAATCAGGGCGTAGGGCACCTGGCGTGCTCGGAGTAGCCGCTTAACTGGTTCGTATGATCTTCTGTTTGCACGCCTGCAGCGAAATCCAGATATATGTGTATGCAGTTTTCCTCATAGTGCAGTGTGCCTTGTTCTCTAGCCATTCTGAGTATTGTATCTCTATCTCTGTAATTGAGGAGGCGAGCAATTATCGTGCGGGGTGGTGCTCTGGGTCTCAACCAGAAAGTCCTCTGAAAACGATTCTGCACCAAAGAGAGATTTAAGGAGAGATTCCACGCGAGCCTCCATTGCGCCTTTGCCAAAGGATTCCGAAACGCCAACTATCCAGATTTTGCTTCTCCTGGATCTAGATTCGAGATCCTTGCATTTGCTTTGTATCTTAGAAAGATCCCCTTTTAGTTGAGCAATGTCTTGGACATGTTGGGTAATTGTGTCTTCATTTGAGCTGATTCTGCCCTCAGTTTCCGCATTGCGTGAACTTTCTTTGTCCACCCTCGCTTTAAGTGAGCCAATAGTAGCAACAATGTAATCTAATTTGACGTTCACAGCTAGGAACCAGTTTTATACGATAGCTGTTAGGCGGTCCTCTCTGTCACTGTCCGGATTTTCAGTTTGGGTGTTGGCAGCAGCCAACGTTTTCTCCATGTGGCCCTGCACTTTGGTGCTTGTGAACAAATCCATCTGCCCTTTCTTTTTGGCGCATGCTCCTTTCGCCATCACCCCTGTTGCAGCGTTTTTTGCAACTTGTACTGCAAAATAGGAGGCCGGTGGGCGATTCAGGGATGATTGCTCATACACCAAGCAGTACATCTCACCAGTTATTGCCTGTACTTCCAGGTGATAGGACCGTGTCGTGGTTGGGCTTCCCCACTGCCACTCTGTTAATGGATAGGGACGATCAGTGTTCGTGGGCTGAATATGTATTCCTACCATACAACCAGGGATGGACTCAATGTGTTTCGTGTGACAGCCCAAGCCTTGATTTTGGCAACATTGGTTCTGCTAGTGTGTAGCACTGTCGAATCAGCGTTGTCCAAAGTGCAGATCCAAATAGGGGTTTTTATTGCAAGGTTTGGTGTCGCCCATTGGTGTTTGCTGTGCATCCAGGGCCTCTTCCAGTGCCTGGCTTAGGGGAGAGCGCTGTATCCGGCTTGGTGTAGTTTGAGGGCGTACCTGCCGTTATCTGATTTAAAGAGTCGACTGTGTGCTCCCACGTCACATGGCCGCCTGATATTTGGTATATGGGTATGTTTACAGACAGTATCACTCCCCTGTGGTTATTTTCACCTCTCTAGGTGTCTTTAATTATGAGAGACAGTGTGACACAACCTCACCATGCACTTCGTGCCTTCAGCCGTTGCCTCACTGCGTCACACTGTTAGCCCCCCGCGTTACAGTCAATGTTATGCTCCCCCACCACGCGGCGAGGGCCGGCCAGCTTTCCAATCCAAGGCCCAGTCAGTGATTCCAGTGTAGAGGAAAAAGCTTATGTGTGGGTCTGTTTAGAATGCTATGCGGCGTAGGATTCGGAATTAATCAGGGCCCGAGTATCCTAGTTGCGCGTTGTCAGATATGTGTCAGTGGTATGTTGTGACCAGCGAGCTATTTTTTGACATCTTCGCTATGAGCCACGCTGAGGGATGGGCTGCGTTCTCCCATGTATCACTGCGTTGTGCGCTGGTGATCAGTAGCAGTTTGCAGTGCCTCTGTGATTCAGCCCAGGGGAGCTTACACATCTCAGCAGCACCACCACGTGTAGTGAGAAATCTGATCGTTCCCCAAAGTTTTTTTTGGATGTATGTTATAATGTTCAAATGTGTATGGTTTCCAGTGACTGCGCTGCCCCGTTCTCACACCAGGGTTGTTTCCGTGCTGCAATGCCTTTCAGGTGTCCCCTGCTGGGCGTGCAACCCCGCTCCTCGGCCAACGCCCGCAGTGCAGGGAAGGAAGGGTCACGACTATACCACGGAAATGCCCAGGCGAGAGGGGCTGAGGCGAGTTAGTCGCACTATTGGGTGTAAACACCCGTCGCGGTATGTCCTCACTATGGGGCAGCCCCTTGCCGGATTTGCCTCCCACCAGGTTTCAGGGCTCACCTCTGGGTTGATCGTAGTTGGGCATCTCTCCTCTGCTTAACCCGGCTATAGGATGCCAGAGACCTGCACGTCCCCCTCAATGCTGCAGCGCGGCTCCAACCAAGCCGCTGCGAATAGGATCAGGCCACCTTTCAGGTGCTCTCATATGCTGGGGTGCTTGCGGGGTCTCAGGATGGTTTAGGAGCCGCCTCTGCTGTTCCTGGTGGTGTTTCCTGCCTGCTTGGTCCTGTCCCCAACAGCGCTTCTGTGGTGCTCAGAACCACTGATTAGAGCACCTAAATGCCTCCAGTACTTCGTCAGTGTAGCATACTGCATGGCACATTCGGCGCCTGCCGTTAATCCGCAACTCCTCCCACTGGCGACCCTCAGCAGGACTCCCACAGTGGCTTAAGGCAGTTACTGCATGGAGCCCATGGGCGGACCAAACTCCTCTGTGTTCACAGCAGATTTTGCCATGTAGTTTTCTCAGCGGTTTCGCTGCGGTTCGGAACAGGATTTTTCGGTCGCTGTCCCCTGGGTCTTCAGACAACAGAGCATGCATGTTTTTTGCCCGTGGGTGTCCCCGAAAAGGAGTATGAAGAAGTAGGATGTAATACGGATCGGAGCTTCGTGGATTAGGCAGCCATCTCTCAAGCGCGCAACTGCGCCCTGAGGCTTGACTTTTCAAACTAAGCTAGTAGGTTCAGACAGTAAATAATGGCTTAGGAAATTGGGATCCATTCATCACATTGAGCACGTATATGGGTTGGAGGTGACGCTCGGTTTAAGGAATAACTTAGTAAACCAACCTTGTTACCAGTATACATTTCGGAATAGTGGGACACAGATGCAAGGAACAGTATAAATCTATAACTGCATTCAGGATAACACTCAGTTATACCATGTGAGTAAGACCCTTTGGTGTAATATACAATTGCAGTTGCTTTTCAGATCATTGGAACACAGACTAAGGTAAGCAATAACTCTTTAACATATTTTAGGATGACACACAGCTATTCAAGGTAAGTAAAACCCTAGGCAGACTTATTCTATACAGGCTATAAAGCAGGTCAGGGGAAGCAAGACACAGTTGGTAAACCTATACACTAATATTCTGAAAGAAATAGTGAATTGAAGCACACAGCATTACTTTTGGGAAAGAGACATAACTAATTCACAGGTGAGTAAGATAACCTTACATATACTTTTCAGAATGGCAGAACACATTCAAGGTAAGTAAGAACGTTTGTAACTGCTCACTGTCAGAGGGGCAGTTACCAACCAATTCTTTCACAAATAAGTAACTTTTAAACACTTGTTATACTTTTCAGGCAGAATCCTTTTCTTATCCAGTCCTTCCCTGGTCTATTGCATGAGTTATATCAGGGACAGAAGAGGGACCATAGTGGTCTAGGAGCCTGCTGTAGGCAGGGTGGGCTAGGGTTCAGTTGCAGTGAAAGTCGGAGTTCCTGAGGAAGTCTCTTCAAACAAGTAAGTATTTCACTTTAGTGTTAGTTGAAAGGGTCCGGGGACGTCTGTGAAGACACCCTAGGAGGATTCCAGCAGTGGGCCTGGGTGAACTGGATGAGAGGACTCCCAATCACAAGAAGCACCCCAAAACTATACAGAAATCACACAGGCTTAAGGTATGTAAAATCCCCAGCCAACACAGTACCTCAGCACAGAAGAAGTGTTTGCAGCCAAAAACCTTGTTGATGAATTCCTTGTCATGAAGACTGCAGACAGGACACTGGAAGGGATTTAGCAGCAGAGCTTAACGGAGAAGGCTTGAGGCAAAAGCTTCTTTGTGGCTGGATGCAGCTATCTGTTTTTGGCACCCTTTTCAGGAGCAAGGAGAAGACTGAATATCGCTGGTCGGATTCTCGTCTCTACTCTGGTACAGCACTGTAGTGAGGGGACTTCAAAGACTTAAATTGTGTCTCTGGAGAGCCAAGAGGAGGCTACCATAGTGTCAGCTCGATTCAGAAGAGCATGCATCGCACAATGGTTCGAGGTCCCGGGGTATTGGGGTATTGCAGCCCGCAAGGACGCAGCATGGTGTGCGATAGCTCAACATACAGGTCTTCTTGAGTCTAGTGGATCTCACCAGCCTCTGGGTAGGAGCCGTCGTGTTTGGGACCGCCAGGTCAACTTGAAGGAAGGATTCAGCAGGCTCTGTTTACACAGCAGGCTATCCGGTCTCTGGAAAGCGCTACGGCCGTCATTTCTTCATCTTCCTCTTCGGTTTCAGCTACAGTGGTCGACTTGTCAGCGGTTTCCAGGTTGAGTTTTTATCGGGAACTACAGCACAACTTCAGCATTCTCTCCCTGCGTTTTACAGCAAGGGGTGGTCTGGCTGTCCAGTCAGGACAGCCAGGTCCCCACTGGGAGTTTGTTTCTATCAGGCAAGGTGAAAGACAAAGGGCTGCCGAGTTTTAGACTCCTCCCTCGCTTCCTGCCTTTCCAGACACTCTGGAGCCTGGGCAGGGAATCCACAGGATTCCAGCCGAAGACAAAACAGCCACTGAGGTTGTTCCCGCCTAGAATGGCAGGCAAGACCTCCGAAACAGCGAGCTCACAAGAATTGGCAAAAGTAGGAGCTCACCATTTTTGCAAAATGGTGGCCCTTCTGTGCATTACCGAGGCTGAATTAACAGCCTGCGAGTAATGAAGACTAAAAAGTCATAAAAGTAGTTACAAAGCCACCAGCCATTCAAGGAAACTTGCAATTGTAACAAAACGTTACCAGGTAAGTAAGAGAGGGGATGCATGGTATCCCCCCAGCACTCCACATAAAGTTGGGTGTGCTGGCTCCCTTATATAAAATGTAAAAGGAATGAAAATCCCTCTTTACTACTTGGGAACAGTAGTTCGCCTAAGCATAGGAAATAGGAAAGAGAAATTAACAGGGGAGCACAAAGGGGCAACCCAGCCTAAACCCAAAAGTTATAAGAAACTATAACTTCAACCATACACGAAGGGAGGGACAAAAAAAAAGTCACCCATAAAAAGAGTAAAATACTAGGTGAGGGGGCAAAAAGATTCCCCTTCACCTGGGGACCTGGTAAAATCGTTACCTAGTGCAAGCAAAAAGTGCTGGGGTTCACACAGGTCAGGAAGATTTATCATAAATATGAAAGTCTTACCTACCAGGGGGAGGAGGGGAAGTGTAGGTAGGGATAAACCGGGAAGAAGACCAACAATAACATTCCTACTAGGTCATGAGACAATTTGGAGCATGCAAGTGCACTAACAGAAAAGAGGCGAGGAGGGCGGAGGGGAAGAGTAGGATGGGAAGAGCAGGGAAGAAGACAAACAAAAACATTCCTACTTGGGTGTAGGACAATTTGGAGCGTGCAAGTGCTGTAACAGAAATGGGGGGAGAGGGTGAGGAGAAATGAAGGATGGGGAGGAAGGGTTATGCTCAGGAGGGAGGGAGGAGAAAGGAACTCAAAGTGCAAGTGAACAGGTTCACTTGCACTTTTTAGGAGAGGATGCACAAGGGCATGCTAGCGGAGAAGCAGGAAGGAACACAGTAGCAAGTAGTGATCGCAGCATCTGCCGAGGCTGGAGCGGCAGAGGCACTGTTGTCCTTGAAGTTCAGGAGGAGCATGGGAACACCAGTTGGATGAGACTCTCTCAGAGCGGGGCCATTCAGAGACCTCGCAAGGTGATGTGGGAGAAAGAGGAGAGTAGGAGGAAATGGGAGAGGTGGGGCCAATGGAGGCCTGAGAGCAGGTGAGGGAGAAGCACAAAGCAACTTCAACACAACAGAAATGCAACTAGGTTTCAACATACAGCAAGTCAATTTCCTGGAAAGGGGGAAAATAGCAGAGGTTTCAAACTGACATCAGAAAAAGCAAAAGGCCTAGATGCAAGTTTCCTGGATAGGGCTGAAGTGCCCGACATGGACAACATACAATTATGGGAGACGTGCAACAGACTAAGGCATTGGTAAAGGATTAATAAGAGAGGTGGGACAGTTTAATAGGGAGCCATAATGGCTGTCCCTCCACCCGCCCCGCCAGCACCTTTTTTACTTTCAGTCGCTACTGGTTGACGGCTGTGCTGCATGCTCAACCGGCGTACACAGGCATACAGTCTGGAGCTGCTACTGTAGAACCTGCCCTTTGCCAAGGGGCCCTTTGCCGAGGGGCCCTTTGTTGAGGAAATCAAATGTATAAAGTCCAGCAGATACATAATGTGGTGCTCAATATGCTGGTGAAACCTTCAGATCCAAACAATGTGGCATCCAGAGTACCTGCTGGACTTTGGTCATTGGGGGTGACCCTTAACTGGTAGGGTAGCATGTCCTCCAAACACTAAAAAAAAAGTTATGTTCACTTATCTGTTCCTGCAAATGTACTAATTCACAGAAAACTGTCCACAGAAAGAGCTTATGAAAACACAATTCAAAGGTAAGCAAGAACTTGGCAATTATTTCATAATGGCAGTAAGCATTTCAAGGTAAGCCAACCCTATTGGTTGTAAACTGTTAATCATTCAGTTTTAGGAATAATATAGTTATACCAACATTACTTTCTAGAATAGTTGAACACAATTCAAAGGCGAGTAAATAACATTGGAATACTTTTCAGCATGGCAGTAAGCACTCAAAGGCAAGTAACACTTGCAACTTCTATTTCAGGAATAAAGGTTACAGCACCAACACATAGCAAGTAAGTACTTTGCAACTTTGCAACACTTGGTATAATTTCTTCACAGAGGCTGTATACTTAGCAGTCCTTAAGCTAGGGCATGAGGGTTCTCAGAGGCAGAAGTGGACACTGCTGGTCCAGCGGTCAGCTGTAAGCAGGTCAGGATGAGGCACAACTGTAAGAATATCAGAGTTCCAGAGAATTTCTCGCCTAACAAGTAAGTACCAGACTTTAGAGTCAGTAGAAGTGTCCTTTCATGCGTTCCAGCATTAGGCCTGGGCGAACGGTATAGGGGTGAACTCCATAACACACAAATCACCACCCTAGCCACACATGAGCGACACAAAGTATTCCGGTAAGTTTTACCTCAAGCCACACAGTACCCGGAACCCAGCTAATCTGCACGCATGCTGCATTCAAACTTCCAGGACAACCAGCCTTCCAGTTGGAACAGGTGCCAGGCAGGCATGGCAGAAGACAAAGGACAGAGAAGTTTCGGACTCCTCCCTCACTTTCTGCCTTCACAGACACCCTGGAGCCTCTGCAGGCTTCTCAATGAACTCCTCCTGAAGACAAAAGTCAAACCGGGACCTCCACCACCCAGGACAGCAGAAGAAGGACCAAGAAAGGACACGCACACAAGAAATGTTGAAAAAAGAAAGGAGCCATTTTAGATGAATGATGACCCTTCTGTGCATTACTGCGGCTGTGAACACAGCCTGCAAGTAAAAAAGTTGGTAGAACTTGTCCCCTCGCACCAGCCATAAAGGTATGCTTGTCACAGAAATGTTACAGGAGCAGTGGGGAAGGGGATACAGTGTAACACCCCCCACCCCAGCACTCCACATAAGGTGGCGTGCGCATGGCTCACGATATAAAATCTAGAGAGGATACCAATATCTCTCTCTATCCATGAGAACATGTGTTCTGCAAAGTAAGTAACACACTGTTACAGAACAATTACAGCAATAGTGAGGAGCGGGATACTATGCATCTCCTCAGCACTCCACATAAGATGGGGTGTGCTGATCTCACAATGGGGATTGTAGAAATGATAACAAGTATCCGTCTACCCTTAGGAATAGCAGTTCACACACACAGAACCCAAGAACATATTAAAAGGGAAGCCCAAGGGGCTCCCCAGTAACACTGCACAGAAAGTGCTCTGTGCTGCAATAGTAAAATGTAGATGCTCAAAATGTTATAGGAAAGTAGAATTCCAAAATAAAGTATGTCGAGTCAGAAAAATGACACCCATAAAATGTTGTATGTACAAGTGTGAGGGACAGAGACCTTTCGTTATTGTTTACTTATTTTAGGCAGGGAAATCCTCGTCGGGGTAGGGAAAGTGAGGCATTTATCCAACCTTTTGAGTTAATAAAATGGCATCTTTTGAAAAATCTTCACACAGTTGTCTGCCTCACATATCTGAACTTACACAGATGTGTCTTAATGAGACTGCACTTAGTTGTTACCTACTTGTTAGGTTGCGTGGTATCCTGATTCTCCCCACCGCTTGCTGTTTTCTGTTGGGTTCTTGCCTTTGGCAAAGGACCCACATTTAGACGTTGGGGTTAGGAGTGTCCCTGTATAGGCATCACTGATTTTATAACATAGTGGGCCTCATTACGACTCAGGCGGTAAGGGTTTTACGGCGGCGTTAACAGCGCCGACCCTTACCGCCTGAGTACGAGGTCCCTTAGCGCCATGGCGGACTTAACACCTGCTTTTAGCAGGTGTTAAAATCCATGGCGCTAAGGGACCATGGAGTTAATTACGCCACCGTAATTTACGGTGGCGTAATTAACGCCTTCCCCACTCCCATTATGCCCTATGGGGCAAAAATGGGAATGGGGAAGGGTAAATGGGGATTGGGGACTTACCGCCCCGCCAAGGTCGGAATGGGGCGGTAAGTCCGCCAACCACCATGGCGTAAACGTAGTTTACGCCATGGTGGTAAAGTCACGGCCCAGGCGGTAACTTACCGCCTGGGTCGTAATGAGGCCCAGTGTGTTTAAAGTACTTATTTGAATTGATGGAATTAAAAATACATACTTAAATAAAGTCGCACATATAATACCATCAGTGTGGTGTATTTTCTAGATTTATGTGTGTGGGCTAATTGCACCACTGTGTTGACCTACTACCGCTACCTGACAGGTAAGCATTGTCACTTTGACTACACTACCCACGTTTAGAGAGGTTTGGCTTCCCCTTTGTCAGGTGTTTTAGCCTTCTTTCTAGGGTTAGATGTTGTAGCATCCTCAACAAAGGGTGGTACTAAAACTGTCTTAACACATGCAATTGCACGACGGGCTTGAGGCCCAGGTGGCATCAGAGGCTGTGGGGTTTATGAACCTCATTGAGCAGGATCATGCTCATCCACTTGACTTTTCTCCCATTGCTTGTTTCAAACACCTGTCCTTCTGTTCTACCTCCTTCTTCCATTAGCTCAGGGGCCTGCAACCTGAAGGTGTTTAGATGTTTTGGAATAGGACTCCCATAATCCTTCACCTTTGACCATTTTGACTAGGGCTGATGGGAGTTGTAGTCCAAAACGTCTAGCGTATCAAAAGTTACAGACCCCTGCAACAGCTCATATACTGGTATTCACCCTTTTCCAGACTACCCACACATTTATCCAGAGCTGGACGAAACACTTGATCTAAAAAAATCACACCCTTTTTCACACTGCCCTGCCTTTCCTGTCTTTGGAGATGACCGGGAATCTATGTTTAAAGCTTGCGCTTTGTGCCAATCGATATCTGGAAGACGCCCCATTTCATGTAGATAGCAGGAAGGAGGACACGGGTCTTTCTGGCAAAAAGTAACATTAAGAACTCTGCTTTACCTGCCTCATCTCTTTTGTGCAAATGCACACAAATCCTGGAGTTGATCAGGGTGATTTTTTCTTCTTCAGAATTCTTCCTTCTATCTTCCATGAGTGAACGCCATTGCTGTTTTGGTCATGTGCAACCACAGAATTGAACATGGTCCATTATACTTACCTTAGGCAGCCCTCACTTCTATGCATTCATAGTTCGAGGCTGCCCTGAATGAGACCAACCACATGAAATAAATCCACCTTATATATCTCTTTACCATGTGGACACAATTGCCAGATGAATTAATCTGTGTGAGCATACATATACAGGATGTTCGGTCTGCAATTTGTGTATTCCACTGCAGAAGCCCACAAGACAGTCCTTGATTATCTCTCACAGGTCAACGCTTTTTGCAGTCTTTTAAGGACGAGTGCTTAATTAAATGTCAATCTGGGCATGGGCTTCCAGGCCTCTTGCTATAATCACCATAAAGCCTCTGTCTAATTCGTTTTAGGGCGTATGGCCTACAAAGGACAAATTGTGGCATTTGCAGTAATTGTGTAGCCTCACTAAAACTATGATGTGCAGGAAACCCAGCCTGTGGCAAGGAAATGAAGAGCTTCTGGTCTGATGGTTATCTGTCAATAACTGGCTTCTCAGAGACCAACTTGAAGCAGCTGATTGGTGCTACCTTCTAACCTGGTGGGATCAAATGGCCCGAAATTCCTACGCCACGAGGAAACCTTGCTTCTCATCCCTGTGCAGATCGGACCCAGAAAGGTTTTAAAGCAGGAAAACCTTGAGCCCCGGTAATGTATAGGGTACAAGGCCTGTTGAAGTACCGAACAACAACAAACTCTCCAATATCTCTGGACACTGACTACATCCTTGTGCTGTACCCGAACACCAAACCTTTCACCTTTCCTCTGGTTCCGCATCTTCTCCAGTTGGCGTCCTTTTTGCACGCTGAGGAACCAGAGACCAGCGCCCCCACTGGTGATCTTTGACTCTTTGAAAGTTGAAAGCTTTGGAGCTAATGTGTCATTTTAGCCTTTTTACCAACATTATGCCTGTGTTTAACATTGGAGGGAGCACTGGAGCATCGGGACTGTGTTTGATGCTCAGCCAGTCGGAGGCTGCCATATCACTTCCCTTAATTTCTATGTGATACAGACCTCTGCTTGAGCTGCTTCGGAATCAAAAGTACCCCAAGACACTGAACTTGGCATTTTGCATCTGGAGCATTTGCTAGAGCTTGGCTCACCTGTATCTGCACAGCAAATACTTTTCAGAGTGTTGCTTTCATATCATTTTTGAGTGGAAAGTGGAGAGGTTGTTACACTGTTTCTTATTAACCCTGTTGGCATTCTAAGAGTTGCTTTTGACTGCTCAGCCATGCCTGCTACTGAGCATTGAATGCTTGCGGAAAGGCCTGGTGCCTAGATGCAGTTGGTGTCCTTCATCCTATGAACATAGTGTAAAGTGTGAAACGGTCCTGACAGCTAGAGTGTGTGTTACCACTAGCGGCTCAAATGTCTTTAGTAGAGGATACTTGAACTTTGTGATGATTTAGGTGTGCAGGTTTCCTCTACTGGCAACCTTCTCCTTCTATCGAATCTCTCCAGCACTCCTCTTGCATATTCAAACATTCTTTGCTCTGGGGCAGTCAGCAGAACTATTGTGAGGTCAGCGTAAAAGCTTGTCTTTCCCCATGCATAGGAGCATTATCTGTATGCAGCTGACCTCACCCTTTATAAGTGTCAGGACCCACGGTGGGAATCTAGTCACAGATGGCAGAGCTTTAACAAAAGAATTTAGGAAGAGTAGTAGTTTAACATGTACCAGACAAAGGTCCCTACTGGCAGAGTGATCAGGCATTTGGGTGTATGGTACTATAAATTTGGTCAAATTCCTGTGGACTGGACTGAGATGAGAACTGGAATGGAGTATGTGGGTGTAACCTGCAGTGTAAAGAACACAGCAACAAGAGACACACATATGGATATTATACCTCAATAGGACCTTAACTGCTTAAACGATGATCAGAAGCCACAATACATAGCAAAGATATAGGAGCATAGGCAAAATACAACAAAGCAGGTGATAGATTGAATTATAAAGAGGCATGAGACAAACCACTATGGATGAAATGATAGTTTGTTGGCTGCATGAATGTGACCAAACCTTGAAATCGCAAAGACATTGCCATATTAAATTGCAGCTGTTGCTCTTACCCAATAACCCAGGCCCAAACCGTCTATGGCGAAATATCTTGGGTTGCCTGGGTTTACACAATTTGCTATGAAGCACCTCCTCACTGGCACTCTCATTAGGCTCTATGACCCTTCATCTAAATCAGTGCAAAGCAATGCCACCATTAGGCCCTGCATTACCGCCATTCCCAGCACCCCCTTCAACTCAACAGCAGACTCTTCCGAGAGCCTATACTTGCCCCAATAGATCCTCATAAAATCCAGTCATCTCCCCTGAAACCAGTACAGTCTGGGACTAAGGGCGCGCTTATAAATGCCCGCTCTATGGTTGCCCACGCAACAGACATAGCCGACTTACTACATAATGAAAACGTAGACTTCCTAGCTATCACTGAATCTTGGCCTCACCCAGCAGCTGGCCCTGCAATTATGCTAGCCTTACCAAAAGGCTATACCTTACTAAGACTTGATTGCACCACTTCTCGAGGTGGTGGTCTCGCCATTATAGCCAAAACTAATCTAACAATGAACATCTCTCCACCCCTCAACACAGGATCTTGCGAATCCCTAACTGTGAAGCTAACCCTTTCTAATGCACAGTCTGTATCTCTTCACCTTATCTATCATCCTCCTGGCCCCTTAGGATCTTTTGAAGAAGACCTTACAAACATCCTATCTAACAATTTCAAGAAATCCTCCCAAAGCATCCTTTTAGGAGACTTCAACCTTGGTCTCAGCGACCCCGCAGATGTCAATGCTACTCTAATCAACAACACTTTAGAGGAATTAGGTTTCACCCAGAAGATCTCAGATCCTACCCACAATAAATGTAGAACTCTCGACTGGCTAGCTGTGCACAACTGCCCAATCCAGGTCTTATCTATAATGCCACAGCCCTGGACTGACCACTACTTAATCACGTTCTCCTTAGAGGCTATAACACTGCAACCTATCAGCACAGCTCCAGCTGTCCAGACTAGAAACAAAAGAAATATTACGCCTGAAAACCTTATCCCCTTAATCACACCTACCCTTAACGCCATTCCGGACAACACAGATCCTTTCACCATGGTAGACCTTTATAATAAAGTAATGCTATCATCTCTTGACGACATAGCACCTCTGAAGATGAGAAAGAGCAAACCTCGCAAACATGTGAATACTTGATTCTCTCCCCATCTCAAGGCTATCAGACAGGAGAAACGACGCTGTGAAAAAATCTGGAGGTCAGATCCCTCAGAAAACAACAAGAAAAATTTGAGCAAATTAGCTTCCCAGTACAAAAAAGAGATCATCCTGGCTAAACAAACCTCCTATAATCTCCGAAGCTCTCAAGCCAAATCTAACACCAAAGAGTTATTTGCAATTCTGAAAAAGGTAGAATCCCCTGTACAGACGCCCGACTCCTGCCTCAAGGATAAAAATTGCTGCACGGGTATACAAAATGCCCTAGCAAATAAAATTACCTCCTTGCACTCTAAGATCAGCATTAAAAAAGACTCCCTTCTCTCCACCACCAAGCCTAGCATCACTAGCTCCTTAATGTCACAATCTACCCAGGTGCCACCCTCTGCGCCAATTCCCCACTTCAACTTCCGTAAAGTATCCACCAAAGAGGTTGAAAATGTCATTCTCACTCTCAAACCTTCGAATTGCCATGGGGACCCATGCCCTGCACAATTGATAAGACGCAGCTCGTGAACTTGCACCGTTTATTACCAAACTAATAAATGCATCGTTCACTTCAGGTACCATACCTAACAATCTGAAACAATCGTGGGTGCTCCCACTCCTTATAAAACCTAATCTGGACCCCTCCACTCCAACTAATTACCGCCCCATCACCACAGTGCCCTTCCTACTCAAAATCCTTGATAAAGTAGCGTACCAACAAATCCAACACTAACTGGAATATCGCCACATTCTAGGAGTCTGACAGTCGGGCTTCAGACCCCAGCATGGAACTGAGACAGCAGACCCCAGCATGGAACTGAGACAGCTCTCATAGATCTCAAGACACAGATAGACAAGCTGAGAGACTAGGGCAACACTGCACTACTGCTACTTCTCGATCTCTCAGCCGCATTCGACCTGGTTGACCATGTGATTCTCTGCAATCACCTACAATCGGCAGCCCACTACTCACAGGAGGCTACCGACTGGATCCAATCCTTTCTCAACAACCGTACTATGCGAGTCTTCTCCCCATTAGCAGCCGCTGACCCTTCGCCTATCACCTGTAGCGTACCTCAGGGTTCATGTGTCTCCCCTACCCTGTACAACATTTTTACAAAGCCCCTTTTCGATGATCTAGATGGTCTGGGTATCACCTATACTAATTATGCTGATGATACTTAGATCCTCATCCCGTTGACGGGGGGGATTATGTCAAGGATTTGGCCTTTGTAAATGGAGTGTACCTCATCATCCAGGCATGGATGGCCTCACACGGTCTATGCCTGAATGATGACAAAACAGAACTCCTCATTCTAGGCATCACACCTAACAACCTCAACAAACTAGGCCAAAACTACTCTTCCTTTGTTATTGACAACAATAAGATCACCGTAGCCAAGGAGGTCAAAACCCTAGGCTTCTACCTAGACTCCACACTCACCTTCAAAAAAACAAGTTAATGCTTTGGCATCCGCTACATCCTATACATGTAAACTTAATAGAGCAGCCAAACCATTCTTGTCATCCACCAACTGTATCACCCTAGCCAGAGCTTTGATCCTATCTATACGTAGGCAGTAACAAATATATCACCAACAAAATTCAAATCCTACAAAACAATGCTTTAAGAGCTGCTCTAAGCCTCCCGAAGAAAGCCCACATCTCAGAGACTAGAAGATCTGTTAATTGGCTTTCAACGAAAGACAAAATGTTCCTTAAATCCATCTCTCTGACTCACAAATGCCTACACCAAGCTGCCCCTCAATACCTGATTACGAGATTCACTAGACCAGCCTCCTGCCGCCGCCCCTCCAGAAGGTTAACTCTAACCTCCTCCTAGTCCCAAGATTCATATGCACTATGTTTGGGGGGGGAACAGCTTTCCGGTTAAAGCGGCTCAATTCTGGAATTCCCTACCACCTGCCATTAATGAAGACTGTCCCTACTTACAATTTAGATCGAATACTATCCACTGGCTCAAGGAACATGATACCTAACGTCTATCCTTTCTGTACTATATTTACTGCAAATTGTATATAACTATGTATAGCTACTGATCTTCTATGTTTCGATATATTATATAATTTGTAAATTCTGTATATCTTTGTATCTATAATTTGATGTATCTGTTCTCACTGTCTTGATGCTTCCAGCAATGTAACCCTAGCTGGATTCCACCTATTGCGCCTCTGTAACTAAGCTTTACAATCCCCTTGCTGCCTCTGCGCCCTGCTACCCCTGCGTTAGGTGTGCATTACAAATAATAAACATAAACAAACATAAACATTAAAGATACGTAGCGCATTGAAATGGATAGAAATCACAAGAGAACGCCGGTTGAAAAGGTCTTAAGCAGGGGTAAAATGAAAGATAATCTCTAAAGACAAGCTGGGCTAGATTGTAGAGTCAGTTACGGGGACATGGAACCTCATTCAGGGACTACAAATCCAGAATAAATGAATGCAGAGAAGAAAGAAGGGGAACAAACTGGAAACCAGTTTAGACAGCAGAGCTAAATGTCACTCTTGAACTAAAACTAATTAAAGGGGATCTTTATACAAGGTCTTAGCATTAGCACAAATGAATGTAATGGCAATAGAAACTAGCACCCATTGATCGGGTGGTAAGGGTATTGATGACAATCCAGGGGAAACAGAATGCTGGAGAATTGGATACTTCTAAGCACAATAAGTAACAGAATTATTTTACAATACGTACAATCAGGAAACATGACAGAGGTGCTGCATGGGAGACTGGGGAACACGCAGGGATCAACTCCACACACGAAATCTGCAATATAATACTCCAAGCTCTGAACATAGCTTGCAAGCTGGGAATTGCGCTGCGAGCCACATTTCAGACTTGAAAACAAGGTGTTTGCTAATCAGGCCTCTGGCTGGAAAGGTGTGCAGATGCAAAGTAGGACAAGAAAACCGACTGGTTCAAGATCTACTTCAGAGCAACACCGATCTGAAAGGAACACAGCTGCTGAAACCCTGAGCTAAAGAATCAAACAATATTGAAGTTGTGCAGTTCACAGGTGAAAGCAAATGTGAATTGGACCAGCTGTAGCCACTTAAGACTCCACCACCTGACAATGTTCATTGCATAGTTTGAGGAAAAGCAAGGCTTGGCTACAAAGACTAAAACAGATTTTGGACTCGAGGTTCGGTCTGCAATTCTTCAGGGAGGCATGCTAAGAAGTATCAGGATACCTGCATGGTGCAGGAGCAAGAAAGACTGACGCCAGAGGAAAGAACAGCCCTTGCACATGCATCTGTTCCATGATTAAATAAAGAGAGAACAACAATGTACCATTCTGTCACTGCAAGATCTGGAACTAGATTCCGGAATGGAGTAGATGGACTGGCGCCAGGACATAGAATAGTTCAAGAGCAAAACAAGCTGATGATTGGTCCTCAGAGGACCTTTGTGAGTACCCATTGCTGGAGAGATGACAGAATATTGTCAATATGATGATGGCTGCACAGTTTCAACCAGGGGCTGACTGCAGCCGTACCAGGCGTTGATACCTGGAACGGAACCGGGCTGCCTAGTGAGCAAGAAGTGAAACCAATTCGACAAGGCTCTGTGTATCTGTCTGTTGTATCCGGTTTTATTTGGGAGGGTAAGCAGCATAGAATACGTTGGGAAGAGTTAATGGCACCTTTGGAGAGGGGTGGACTTGCTCGTCCTGATTTTGAAACCTATGATGATGCAGCAGAAGCTTAATTTCAGTCCTATTGGTATACGCCTAACCCAGATAGATCTCATGTTTAGATAGAAAGGGTGTTGGGCAAGGTTTAAACGCACTACCTTCTTGAAACACTACAAGCAACTATGACTACAGGTATAGGCAACCCAACATTTGGTATAAGTTTGTATTACACAGTTTTCGTAGCGTGTTGAGCAGCTAGGCGTATCTCAAGAGGGGAAATGTGAGCAGTAGTGGCGTTACACAAAGATTCATAGTTACAGGTATTCAAATAAACTCTTGCACTCAAGATTTCTTGCATATACAATTAATGTATTTATCAGTCAGTTATAAAGCCTTCTTTAGAAGGGAGCAATATACTAGTAACACACAAATACACTTCAATACTGTACACTCTGAGTTGCTGAATCAGACAAGACCCTTTTGGGATGACCCACAGACACAACCTACACCCACAGGTGACTTCAGTAACAAGGGTGCTGGCGACATAAATATCTTACTGTTGACATTCAGAACACTCTTAAAAAGTTGGTAAAAGGCAAAGGTTATTAGAACACAAGAAATTTTAACTATTCATAAGCAGGGCAAATACTTTCAGATATCAATTGGAAGAGTCATTCAATTCAATAGGCAAAGCCAAAGTCAATAGGCAAAAGTCTTTGTATAGGATGCAGCACTTCAGGTAAGTAAGTGGAAAAGTCTTTGCACAAGTTCTTAGGAGTCTTTGATAAAAAAAGAAGAATCAAATGTAGGGCTACAAGCTGATTAGACTTGTGAGTTGCAGAAGTTACAAGCACTTCCACAGTAAGGGTTAAGTTCTCTTAGACTTGTTTTACAGTACCTTGGTAAAGAAGAAAAGATGCAGCTGATGACTTCTGTTCATGTGCAGCTCTGCAGATCTCACTGTTCCTGGCCCTCGGTCGTGGGGACAAGAGGGAGGGCGTCGGGGGACTCCTGCACTGCACTGGCACTGTCAAAACTGACAACCGGCAAACTTTACATTCAGTGGCTGTTTCGCGTTTCAGCAAAAAGCAATGAGCGCGGTTCCTGGCTGTCAAGGTGGACTGTCCTTAATTCTGGGGTCCCGCACTCTACTGAGGGGGCTCAGGCTGGGTCAGTCCTGCTTCCTGGGAGTCCAGAGGATCTTCCAAAAGCTTTAGGCCAGCTTAAAAGTAACGCACACAATCTAGTGTCCCTCTCCCTGGCTATACAGTTCCTGCAGCAACTCTGCGGAAATTGAACCAGCTCCGAGATGGGTGTCCAGGTGGCTTACTTTGGAGTTGGAGTTGATTGGTCAAAGGAAGAAGTCATCCTTGCAGGGGCTTCTCTGTCGATGTGAACTTGGCGATTCGGACCTGCAGCAGGGCTTCACCGGGCAAACAAACGGTCTAGGAATTGCAGCAGGCATCCTCTTCAAGCTCGTCTTCGGTTTCTTTGTCCAGTGGTCGACTCCGCCTTCCAAGCCAAAACATTTGCCTTTAATTCAGTTCTCTCCCATTCATTCCAGCCCAGCTGTCACTCACCCAGCAGGGTGGATGTCCTTGCCTGACAGGCAGCCAGCCAATCACCACAGAGTGCATTTGGGTCTCCTAGAGACTAGGCACAGAGAGTTTCGGGCACCTCCCTCACTTCATGCCTACTCCAGACACTCTGGAGCCAGAGGCGGGTTTCACTCCTGAAGCCCGCCAAATGCGAATGAACAAAGAGACCAAACCTGGTTTGGCGCGCAGAGAAACTCTCTAGAAGGACCTTTCTACAAAGACCTGGCGAAAAAACAAGACCGGGCCCCATTTTCGCAAAGATGGCTGTAAGCCATTTTTAAAAAGATGGCTCCCGCGGTTACTTTACCGGAGCCGCGAACAGTCCCGTTAAATGCAAACCAAGGCAGTTCAAAACCACTGCCACCAGCCAGTCAATTGAGGAAAGGGTAACATAAAAAATGTTACATGAGCATTTAGACACAGGGGATACTAAGTCTGGGTCTAGCAAGTGCAATGCTAAGTAAAGTCAATTTCACTTTACTGCTCTGGGAAACGATAGTGGATCCCAGATAAGGTGGTTAAACCTTGGGAAGTCTTAAAAACTTCCATGTGCCACTGCACTGACGGTGCTTTGTGACACAATTGTAACAGATGATGCCTATGGAGTTGGTTAGGCTCCATAACCAAAAGAAACACACACAGAAAACACATGGAATTGAAATGTTAAAAGTCCCAAAGTTTAGCAAAAGAGCTTGGGGGCTCTAAGATGGGAGGAATTAGCCCATTTTTGAGAATTCCCCCTAACAAAGGGCTCTTGCATCACCGGTGCTCTTGAATTTAGTCATTCTTGACCTCGCCACAATGCACTGTTAGAGCTAGAAATCTAGTTGAAGGCATTTGTAAGGCTTGGCGACGAATTAAACAAAAATCTCAATTTGATGTTCTGTACTCGCCCCTTTTACCGGTTATACACTTCCCAGGGATCCCGCTAACTGGTGAAAAAGGTTATTCTCATTGCGTGGTCAAACTGAGTATTTCCTGATTGCAAGATTAATTTCCCTTGGGACAATGCCTCACGCTAGATGAGTTTAAACTTTTGGGTGGAACTTCTGCACTGGACCTTTTTTTCTTTTTATATATATTTTCGGCTTAGAAACGTTTTAAAAGAATGGTTTCCATGCTTTTCTTTGGCTCCTCCTG
Source organism: Ambystoma mexicanum (assembly GCF_040938575.1). Lineage (NCBI taxonomy): Eukaryota > Metazoa > Chordata > Amphibia > Caudata > Ambystomatidae > Ambystoma > Ambystoma mexicanum. The sequence goes on along the minus strand of NC_090924.1, from coordinate 454,009,471 downwards.
TTGCACCTCATCTTCATGATGTGATACGGGTAGAGGACGATGGGAAGTTGGTTTCACGTTTATATGGCAAAATAATAGATGATAAAGTAGAATGGGCAGAGGAGGCTCACGTAAAAAGTGGGATCAATCCCTGTGTACCCCTATCCTGGAGAATGTGTGGTGTGATTGCTGTGCTCAGACAAAGAGAGTGGCACTTAATAGTAGATATAAGTTAATACACTTTAAATTTCTGCTTCATTTCTACTTTATCCACGGAGGCTAGCTTACATTTTTCCTTGAGGTTTCAGACACGTGTTTAGGTTGCGGGTTTTCCCCGCCTGCCTTTATACATTTATCATGGCACTCTCCCTGAGTCTATCCTTATTGGGCACAGGTGTTTCGCACAATTAGTGAAATCATTGTTGATCACTTGATTACTTCTCCTTTAATTGCCCTGTTGGGATACACAAGGAGACTGCTGAACATGTTAGGTGTCTCTTGGTCCTGGCAAAGAGGAGGGTGGCCATGGTGTGGAGCAAGGGACGTCCTTATGTGTGATCTTTGGCAGTCCGATTTCCTGTATTGTCATGATGTCCAAGCGGAATACTGTACTACTTACACCCCTCTGCGAGATCTAAAAATATATGGGATCTGTATATATCCTATTAGTTATCAAAAGCACGACTGGATACAACAGGTTCTGCGGACTCTAGTGTTGATTGTGTGTGTGTTATCTTTGGGAAATGTGTTAACCTGGGAGGTTTCAGATCGTCTGTGAAGTACTGCTGTCTTGTTTGTCTTATAAAAAATAAAACTATAAAGAGTTTTAAAACAGTCTTCCCGTTCAGCATCACCAATTTTTCACACCAAACCTTTGATTTTTCAGTCAATTTGGTTTAAGTATTAGGGTTATACTTGTGTATTTCTCACTATGCTAAAAGCTTTGAGGGCTAAATTGAATGTATCAAAACACTGTCTCTATGGCATGACTAGATCATTCTATTGACTCCTCCTTTGAGCCAGCCAGAACCTGCTCTATTTCTCCCAGATTCGTATTCATAATCCGATAGTCTGACGTTAACACCCTTGCACCTCCCAAATATCTATTTTCAATAGCTGGTAAACCACCAGCTATAAGATGTTGTGCCATCATTGGAGTATACCAAGCATCATACAAATGGCAATAATTACTAAAGGGTCAAAATATACCTCTATTCCACTTAAAAACTATATTTTTCTAGTCTTCATATGTTAGGGCCAGCAAACAAAATTGTTGTTACATCCCCCACAGTACATACGGTTTGACAGATGTCTGATGCTTGGCAATACTATAGTACAAATAACATGTGTCCTAAAATGCCAACCAATTTAACAAACCCCCATCTGTAAGCATTCTTGTTCATGGAAGCCGCCAAATTTAATTGACCTTTATCCATCCTTCGAGAATATTGTTTTTGGTTGTCTGGGTGCAACCCTTTTTCTTTCAAAACAGAATGCATGGTTGTGTTGCCCCATAAACACAGAACTGTGATAGTTTCAATGCGAAACGGCCATTATCTCATTGGTTGATTTCCCCCTGATCTGCCAAGGTCGTCAGGGGGTTTTGTGCGAACTCCAGAACTCATTGCACCTCCTTTGCTGCTTCCAACAGGTGCTGTTGTAACTAGCTCTCCAATAGTGTCTATCGTTTTCAATGTAGCCCCCATCATCCTAGACCTCTGTGAGACCGGCCAATGCTTTGAGTAGATAGTGCTAAGAGATAGCTTTGTCGTTTTTTCCTTTGTCCTCTCTTTTTTGTTGGTTACCATGATCTCCCTCCTTTTTGGAATCTTCTGCACGTTTAGATGTGTAAGTCCTTGAATATGTGAAGGCTTTTTTCCCAGTGACAATGGATCTTGAATAGGTTCATCCCTATGAATACTTGTGTACTTTGGCACTGTTCGATATCTTCAATGCTACTTCAAAACCCAATATCTACACCTAATTTCTACACTAGGGCCTCAGCATACCAATATAACACTGATTACTGGGACTATGGTCTGATTTCAATGAACTTTCGCCACCAAGATAAGAACCAGACATTACTGTATATCATTTCATGTTAATAGCTACACACAGGGTTTCTCCTCACCCCGACAATGCATAGAGTGCAAGCCATTTACTTTAGACCTTGCATTTCTATCCAGAGACATCTGGGATGCCCATGATAATGGAAAATGTCCTTGGAAATACTGGCTAAAATCTCATCCAGTTTTTTCACAAACCTCATAATTTTTTCTGCCTCTTTACAAAAGCACCTGTTGCCTCTTTTGTCAACTCAGTAATCATTGTGTCCTCCAGCAAGTAATAGAGTTAGAGGTATTAACAAGCTTACTCATGTATTTGTCATGTATTCTTGATTGATGTCAGTCTCGTATATTCGTAGATCATTTTCTAATGGAAATGAGGCAAGAAGGAGAAAATCGAGTGTGCCAGAGGAGCAAGGTAGATGTTGAAGAGCCACTGCGATAGGATGGAGCCCTGAAGGATGCTTCTGGTTGGGAGTTACATAGAGAAGAGGAAAGGGCACAGTTGCACCTGGGAAGGTCGATTAGGTTAAGGAGGTTAACCAATCCAGTGCTAGGTCTGTGATACCAAGTGTATCATCGAGCCGCTTTATGAGGGTGGGATGATTTGACCTTGTCAAAGGCAGAGGCCAAATCAAGGTGGATGAGAACAGGAGGAGAGTTGTAGTCAAGGTTTGAGAGCAGGTCTTGACAGGTGTTCAGGAGAGCAGTTTCCGTGCCTCTGGATGTCCTGAAGCCAGACTGGTGGTCATGGAGACAGCCAACAAATTCAGTGTGTTGGGTCAGTTGGTAGATGGCCAACTTCTCCAAGAGTTTGCCCAGGAAGGGGGTAGTGAAGATGGGGTCGGCAGATGGCTTTTATTAGGAGAGGGTGCTTAAGGGAATGCTTGAGGGATAGTGGGAAGGAGCCAGTGTCAAAAGAGTGGTTACAGAAATCGACCAAGGCAGGAGTGAGAGCACCTGTTTGGGGGAGACTTTCATAGAGCCAAGATCTTTAGAGACCTCACTGGTGCTATGAAGAAAAGAATTAGAGTATGGGAGAGTGAGAGGGGTGCCAAGGGAGACCTGAGAGCAGGTGTGGGAATAAGGAGTGGGTAGAGGAGAGTGGGGACAGGATGTCCTGGGTTTTGGTTGTGAAATGGGAGCCAAGTACAATACAGAAGGCCTGGGATGGATGAGAAGTCGAAACTGCAGTAGGATTGGCAAGTTCCTTACAGATCTTAAACAGTTAAGCTCTATTGTTGGTGGACCCAGAGATTGGAGCTTGGATATGGGCCCTCTTCTCGGAGCGGATGGAGAGACAGTATTGCCTTTGGAGCAGGCGACAGGCCAGTTTGTCAGTGGATGTGTTTGAAGCCTGCCACTTCCATTCAGCAACTCTGCACTTGTGTTTCAGAGAGGCTAGTTCAGAATCATACCAGCTTTTGTGCTTGGAAGCAGGCTTCATACGGATCCTCATGACAGAGGCATGGTTGTCAAGGGTGTTGGAGATGGAGAGGTGAAGGTTCGTCAGGACTGTATCGGTGGGAGAGTCAGTGGCAGTGGTCGGAGGGGGGATAGATGTGTCAGCAAATGCATCTACTGACACTCTCTTCAATGGTCAAATGACAGGAGGAGGAGACTGGCAGTGCAGGCAGATGTTTAGCCAGTGAGCCCAGGAGCTCCAGGTGAGTGGTCAGACCAGGAGAGAGGTGTAGTGAGAGCGTTAGAGATGGGGATGTCTGCTGGGATGAGTGCATCCAAGGTGTGTCTGGCTGAGTGAGTCAGACCAGAGGGAAGAATGGTGAGGGAAAGAGTCAGATGTCGTACAAGAGTACAGTGGGCACATCAGAAGAGTCCAAATGAATGCTAAAGTCTCTGAGGAGGAGAAGCTTGGAGAGGTAGAGGTCAGGAGTGGCGAGGCTAGATCGGCCCATTCAGAAACCAAGAGGGAGACCGGGCAGGGGGCATGTAGATGGTGGCGAGAGTAAGTGAGGGGGTAGAAGAAACCCCAAGAAGGCAGACCAGGCATTTGAAGGAAGAATAGGATTGAGTGGGTATGATGGTAGGGACCCACTCAGGGAAGATCAGGGACACTCCACCTCCAGACTGGTTGGGCCTGGGCTTGGAGAGGATTTTGTATCTCTCAGGAAGCAGAGTGTCAATAGCAGAGACAGCTGGCATTGAACCTTATCTCAGTGAGGGCGAGAACCTCGGCGTCTTCAAGAACGAGTCAGATGCCAGAAGAGTGTTTAATGGTGGAACGAGCATTGAGAGTAAATGGAGCTGGTTTCCACTGATCTGCTGTGTCCCATATTTTGGTGGGGCCCATATGGAAAGTCCCATAGAGGCTTGTAATGTGACGAGTCTGGCCACAGCCTGTATCCTGAAGAATGATGTGTTAGTAGTTGCCCGTTGTCTACTGTGAATGGGCTTCAGTCCACCACTCCCAGGAACAGAGCAAAGCTCTCTTTTTGCAGCAGGTCACCCAACTCACTCCTCTGGGGGGAAACCGCAAATGGGACGCACACAAAAACAACCTGTGGCTGCTTGTAAGTTGGGAAGGGGCTTGGCTGGGTCTAGCTTGTTGCTAGCAAGCGTTTCGAATTAGGTCGACCTGTTTTGACATTTTTACGCCCCTTTATCCAGCTGGTGCTGCTCCGGAAGGATAATGTTGGCAATTTATCGTCGTTTATTAAAGGAGGGTGCACCTGGGATTAGTGGAATGTTATAGTGCTTCCTAAGAGATAGATTAAGCCCAGTGCCTTTTTATAAATAAATGGCGGTTTAGTCCGCTAACTGGCTTTGCTGATTGATGGTTTGCCTGAAAAGCAGGTTTTTCAGCTCCATAGTCAGTATTTCATAGATTATGTTCTACCAAGTGGATGGACTACATTATTCATGTTTTATTTTGCGTGGCAAGGGGATCGCATCCGGCCGTAAGACCCTCCTGGGCCTCAGAATTCAGGTATGGTCCATGTTGTTGGCCAAGCCCCAGTCACACATTAAAGATCTCAGATTAATCAATTTATCGTTTTTGTATATTGTCTAAAATACTGATTCTGTTTTTCTTGCCCTCCTATCAGAATCATCAACTAAATCTTAAAACTGCTTTGCAGACAAAATATTTTCAAATTTTATTCCATTTCCATGGACCGCAGGGTTTAAAAGGTTTGCCAAAATGGCTGTGTTATGCTCTAGAGACACAGTTGGACAAAGTACCGTGATTACTCAGTATATTCTCCTGTGCACTATGAATAAGTCTCAAAGGTTTTCTGGATTCAATTCAAAGTGTAGAATCTATCTTCATCCTCAAATTTTAATCTACAAGAGGATCGTTATCCGGTCTTCCACTGTGTTGCTGATTCGTCACTCGTTTGTCAGGTCGAAGAAAAAAGCCTACTGGCTTCAGTGGTGTTAGCAGATTGAAACCACTTTCATCAGGGCTAAAGAACAAGCACTAAGTGGCGTGCTGTCTTGGAGGTTGCTTAACATGTCTTTATTTGGTTACAGGAGGCCCCCCCCTGTGGATGGAAGGAAGCGGGACAGGGTTGACCAGGGAAAGACACACATATGGTTAAATGAGATTTCTGTGTCAGTGTTTCCACTCTTCCGGTTACTGTAGGATAGGGCAACAGCCAGAGACGGTCTATCACAGATGTCTTACCGTCGTGCGAGTATCTCCAAGGTTTTCAGTCCATGTGGGCAGGAAAGCTAAAAACTTGCTTCGTGGTGGGCACTCTGGTTAGTTCATGCCGAGGGACCTGGGGTGAGAAACGTTGTATCAGAATCTCAAATCACAGATAAAGGGCAGAAATTCCTATCTAAATTTGTTTACAAGTTACTTCATATGTTAGTGCTTGCATCCAAAGATCATCTCTAAAGAGTTGACCCATGACAGGGGAGGGGAGTTGGTGTCTTGATGTCTTGAAACCAAAAAGGGGGCAAGACGGAATCTGCAGCACTCGTGAATGTCTCAATACAGAATTTCAGAGTCTTGAGTGTATTTTCGGAGTAGGACACCTGTGTGCTCCCGAAATTCAAACGGGTAGTTATTAAGTGTTGCTTACCTCACGGGTACGTGGGTAACTCCTATAGCATCAGGCCGTGCAGATTTGCAGACTCGTGGGAGCCGGCTCAGTTTAGTTTTTTTTGTGTACATCAGCATCTTGCAACAGCTAGTCCGATACACTGTGCGTCGGGCGTGCGAATGACACAGAGAGTGGACTACGTAATGCGTACGAATCTTAGAGCCATGTTGAGAAGTCTCTCCTAATTCGGTACATTGCTCAAAACTACAATTAGATAACACACATGAGACTTTTATCCTCTCATATGGTCGAGGGAGCAGTAAGATGTACTGATGCCCGTACTAAAGGAAGAAATGGATATACTAGTGCCAATGTTCACAGTGGATGCAGTAATCAACCAGCCTGTTCTGCCTCTTGCCAAAAGACAAGCATTACTGGTCTCAGAAATATTAAGTTATATGTGTATCTGTCTGATCACAGCATAGCGACTAAAACAGCTCTCAAAAACTGTAGGGCTAAGTTCGACCCGTTTGTCTAAGGAGTCTAAGTGACCTGTTATATATGCAGTGGCATCTTCGATTCAAAATGTTCACAGAACAGTGATGAAGGCATGCAAGGACATAACATGTGGAGCATATACGACCTATAGACAATGTCTATAAGATGTCATGTACACCACCAATATTGTCAATGTATTAAACAACCCAATTACCAGATGGCCAATTAATGATTGGGAAGAGATGTTGGTGAGACTATGGCTCATAATGATGCCAGAGTTTGCCAGCTTGTTGGTTCATTCAAGCCAATTGTATCAGATTTCAGACAGAGACAAAGTTGTTCCCTTCTATAGAGTAACTTGTGGAGGTTGCCTCCCCGCTTGGGGATGGCAATCTTCTCGATGCAGTCTAGGGATTGGTGTCACAGTAGATGGTCTTTTCCTTGAATTCAGCCACATATAAATTCGCCAGACTTGGCGCAAAGGTTGCCCCCATTGCGGTGCCTGATGTTTGCTCAAAGAAAGTTGTTTCATACAAAAAATTGTTCTTTGTTAGGGCAATTTATGCGAGTTGCATAATCAAATTGATTGGTGTTTCCAGTGGTGGGTCTGTATTTCTAAGGAACTTTTCTACTACTTGCAGTGTCGCCATTTGCGGGATCTTCGTGTATAGTGATTCAATGTCTAGGGTTACAAGTGACTTGCACTCTATATCGAAAGGTAGTGGTTGCCATTTACCCCCTTCCCCTGAGTGCATTCTCCCTTCCTCGTTGCCCTTCCCTCCCGCCTCCCAGCTCGCCCACCTCCCCTGATTGATGATTCCTCCGGCCTTCCCAGGGTAGCCCTCTGCCCATGCAGCCCCTGCGGCTAAGGGCCCCAAGGCAAAGGGCGGCTCCTACAAAGCCGGCTCCAGAAAGTGTCCGCAGGAGACGCCAGTGGAAGCCAGTAGCCAGCCGTCAATCAGCACCTACCACCAAAAAAGTAAGGGTGGCATGGGTCGGGAGTAGAGCAATTACTCTACTCCAGAAAGCCCAGCCACTCTACATTATCCTAACTCTGAACTGTGAATGCTTGCATATGCCACACTTAGACAGAATTGTAAATGTTAGCATGCACCACACATAGATGTAATCAATTGCATACCTCCCTCTTAGTCTAACAATTCGAGACGGCGCACTGAAAGTTTACTGAATTGTACTCCACCCCATAAGACTGTCACATAGTGTGCTCAAAGATTACTGCAAAGTTACTTAAATGGATTTGTGAAAATTACCTTGGGTCGCCTCTAGATAGAAATGCGATGCTTAGCATGTCCCACCCCTGGATGGAATTTGTGAATGTTAACAGGTCACACACTTAGATGGAATCATAACCATTAGCCTGCGTCACATCTAAATAGAATTGTGCATGTTAGCATATCCCAGCACGTCCCACATTGAGATAGAAATGTGAATGTTAGCATGTCCCAAACCTAGATAGAATATTGAATGGTAGCATGTCCCACACCTAGATGGAATTGTGACTGGTAGCATGTCCCACACTTAGTTGGAATCATGACCATTAGCCTGCGTCACATCTTGATAGAATTGTGCATGTTAGCATGTCCCAGCATGTCCCACACCTAGACGGAATTGTTAATGGTAGCATGTGCCTCACTTAGATGGAATTGTGAATGTAAGCATGTGTCACACTTAGATGAACCCGTGAATATTACCTGGGTCACATCCAAATAGAAATGTGATTGTTAACATGCCCTACACCTAGATGGAATTGTGCCACACTTAGATAAATTATGAGCATTATCCTGAGTCGCATGTGGATAGAAATGTGAATGTTAGCACGTCCTAGCATGTCCCACACCTAGACGGAAATGTGATTGTCGTCATACTCCACAATTGGATGGAATTGTGAATGGCAACATGTGCCACACCTAGATGAAATTGTGAACATTGGCCTGAGTCGCATCTAGACACGTGCCTGGTCTCGGGCGCTTTAAAGATAACCATCATATTACATCACTACGCTTACTCTCTCTATTACCCACCATCATTCAACTAGTACACAGCTATACCCCTGATTAATTCGGCCTAGCTGTTCACATAGGAATACTACCCCATGAAAACCACATCGCCGTAATAAAACACAGCTAGCCGAGCACATTCTGGTCTAGTCGCTCACATATGCGTCCTTCAGGCCTAACGCAGCCAGAGCCCAGTCTGGGTGTCCACCCACCAGACTGCACACATCCAACTGATACCTCCAGCACCACACCTAACGCTAGGATGCAGCTACCACCCGGCAATTACATCAGCTGCACACATCTGGTGCACCCACGCACCCTATGACAGTATCTCTCTCTACTGACCAGAACTACGGTTCCCGAGGGCATTCAACCTACCAGCGCTTTGAGGTCATACCAATGATATATAGAGCTCTATATAAATGCCAAGTAACATAACGGAGCATAACAATGACTTTGTTAATACGCTTAGCTCAGGTAATTTTAATTTTGATGTGTCATTATTTGCTTTTCTGGTGCTTCAGCAGTGGGTCCCTCAGATTCCACCAACTAGATCATAGATTCTGGAAGTAGCTCTAAATTCGATGGATGCTTTGCTCCATTTGAATCCATTATTTTAGGAATCTGGCTTTGCTTTGATGATCTGCTTCTCAAAACCCTTCCTATTAGTGACTGATCATCTCCTCCATGAAAACAGTGCATTCTTCTAATCATCCCTCGTGCAGCTCCCTTTCCTTTCTTCAACCTTTCATTGACTTCCTTTTTTTCTGATTTGAGTATTCCCCATCATGGTGCCAGAAATATCGAAATGCTACTCATAAAAGTAGCACACAACTAATGGCAGCGCTGTGGCATAGAATTTACCACACCATCCACTTCTACGGTGCCAGTGTACGAAAACAAACAAAGAAAATAACCTATATGTTAGAGCCACTTTGAGCCAGGAGCAATAAAGAGTGGCAATAAAGAGTGGCAAAGTAACTACCCAGGCAGAGGGGAGCATGTGCCTACAATGCAAAAAAATGCTTTGTACAAGGAGCCACCATAGCAGACCTGCCAAAACAGCACCACAACACGCTAGCGTTTAAATAATATTGCCTTTTAGCCATGCCTGGCTGCTGGCTTCCCTGCCGGCCCCACTAATTCAGTGTTGGCTTGTGGCAGTTAGAACTGCGGACTGGTTATGCTCCTCTCTCTGACTTTTCACATGCTCACTCACTTGCCCTTTTTGCTTTTTAGGCTATTCAGCCTCATCAGCAGCAACAACTCCTTACTGCTTACAAGCACCTCACGGAACTGTGGTCGAGCACCACTTGCACTATGCTCCACACTGTTTCTCTCTGCCTCTCACGCTGCCGGCTGCACTTCTGTCACTGCACACCTTGGACACCAGCCTCCTCTGCTCTAATCAATGTTGGACTGCATGTATATAGTATATTTTCTTTTAGGTTTTCATAAATGGAGTCATTCAAAAAAACGATCTAAGGAGGATGTGGATTAACTGGAGCTTTATTGTAGCACATCTGGTTAATATTGCATAGCTGCCCAGACTGACTCCTAACTAAAAGCATAGTAAAGGATAATAATACTCTGGACCAACCATTCGATGTCTGACTATGTAAAGCATGTTAATATAAAACAGCTGCAAAAATACTGTTACTTGTAACGTTTTTTTAAAATGGACACATACGTTGTCTGATAACGATACTTATGCCCAGAAATCTTCCAGTTGGACTTAAAGTAGGGCCCCTCAACCCACTAGAAATACATTTTACTCTCTGTGATAAACCCTGTACTGCAAGTCTTCAATCCTGCTTCTCCTAGCTAAACGAAGCTGCCACCATAGGAGAAAAGGGAATTCAAGGGAGTGGAGTCAAGCAAGAGGACGGGGAACAGATCTTTTGGTTGTACATGGATTCCAGGGTTTCCTTTTAGTTTTTTAATTTCCATTGTTTTGTAAAAATGTTTCAGAATGCAGTCTTGAAACCAAGTTATCACAGTCTAAAATGCTAAACTCTAGAATCTAAAAGAAGAGGGATAAGGACCCAGTGCAAGAGTCGCTATGATGGGAAAATGTACTTGATGATACTTGAGCATTCTGGGATGATATAAATAGCATAGAGGAGAGATGAAACCACACTTCGTGTTGGCTTTGGAAGGAAACCTTTGAACATCTCAATGTATATGTTTTTATCCCGCTTGAGGTGTAGGAACACAATATGGTGGGTTGCCATTTCTCTGCAATATTATTTAAACAAGGCCTTTATGCCATTATTTCCTTGTTTTTAGACATTTGTACTTAGAAAAAAAAGGCTAAAGCCAGGTTCCAGGTGCTAAGGTCTGGTCTGTTTTTCCTGTCCCCAGATGTGGATTTCAACCAGCTGGAAGGCCCAAACCGAGTCATAGTACCATTCCTGGCCTGTGGCGACCTGAGTGCATATGACTCTGACCAGACTTACCCCCTCCAGGTAAGTGTAATGACTCTAACAAGTCAGGCTTTATTTGGTGTTCGAGCATTAGCAAATGGCCAGTACATCATTGTTTTCATTTGCATCTTTTTTTGTGCGTAACACTGTATTTCATATTCTGAAAAACTCCATATTTTCTTTTTAAGGTTAATGCATGTTCTATTTTCTACATACTTGCGATCAAAGTGCCTCTGTGTCTGTGGGGACACAGGTCTGGTTGCTTGAGTGAATTTTTATTCTGTTTTCTCTGCCCTGAGTGAACAGACACTAACATCACTCCAGGAACCTTATAATCGCCCCCAAGAGAGCTTTTCGCATGTATGCCATCAAAAGGTGTTCATATTAAAAACAAAATTCTTAAAGAACTGGAAACAAAGAATAGTGAAAACTCATTTGAATAACATTTCTCCTTTTACAAGCAATAACCTCACTTCTCCCCCTTCCTCTTCTGCAGTTGGAACCTGGCAAGGAGTACACTTATGTGCCCCCAACACAACCCCCTATCCATCCGCCATACCAAGAGGCCTGCTTTTTAAAGAAAAACAATCTTCTAGCAAAAGAGAAAGGACCCACGCTTTTGGAGGTCAGCACAGCGCTGCCTTTATTCCCATCTGACTCATCCAGTGGAGAGGAGCACATGGAGGCTGCCGTCGAGGCTCTGACTATTGGTCCATAAAGGAGCCTGCTAACTGCGTCCATCTATATATGTTGCTTTTATTTTGTTACTGATTTTACCTGTTATGCTAATTGTTTTATTGTTTTTATTCTCTAGAAGTACACATTCTTTATTTTACTCCCTGTTGGTGGATGTATTTATTTTCACACATTGTACTGTAAGACTTGAAAGGCATCTGTTAAGAAGACTCTCCAACCCTTTGTTCTGGGTGTTATGCTCTCCAGACGGAGGCAACCAAATAATCCTTTAGGTTTTCCTAGCACTGTTTGCTGTTTGAAGGTAAATTCCTGTGTGGTAAAGGGGAATTAATGAGCCTACAAGAATGCATGGTAACACACTCAAAACCTTCCACAACCCAAGAAACGATATGTCCTTCAACAGGGTACTGCCCAAAAAAAGTCCTCCCGATAATGAAAAGACGCAAACAAGCTAGAGAATCTAACATACTATGTCCTTGCTGCAGACTATGTTGACATTTTATAAGGCCCTGTAACAAAATGTATCAACCTCTCCCTATCTCAAGTATTAATATCAGACATCCTGAAGGGATCTTTAATACCCCACTCTACTTAAAAAGGCTACAGCTGCCCTTTAACTTCTATTGAATTATCAACAAGTCATGTGAGCTAAGCAAGAGCTCTAAAGTCCTCTTTTTTTCAGGGGCTGTGTGGCAAAGGACCAAATATAAGTGACAGAAAAAGGAGGCCACAAGAACACAATAACAGCTACCCGTCCTACCACGCTTGGGCATCAGGAATTCACAAACAGGGGGTTTATGACACTGTCATATTCAATTTGGACAGGGGTACACCGAAAGTTCATAAAAATAAATATACATATTTTAATGTTTCAAGTACAAATTCATACACAAACTAAAACACACAAAACACATGGGAGTGAATCAAAGACAAAAACCGTACCACCTCAATAATATAACTCGATTTTCAAAAGTGTTGGATTAGTACTTAGGCGTGAACAGTCAAATGCCTGACATTGGTTAACTGTTTCAAAAAGAATTTACTTTTGACTAGTGTGTTTCAACAATTAAGTATGGTTCTGGATCCAATCGATACAAAACACGCATATGAGCAGATCTGATTGACGTGTATCATTAGACCTGTCTTCAGGACACTTCTTATTCATACAGTCTGTTTATATTCACCATGTTATTTGATACGACTTTTAGCTTCTATTACAATCTAAAACCATGATGCATATAACATCCATTAATACTATTTATACATAAAAAGTACCCAATTTGTGCCACTATATTCTGAATATTGGAATTCACAGCAACTGACCTTTAATTTCTTTACAGCGTGTAAGGAAACACATCATTCATAGTGTTTGCAGGTTTTTTTGATTACTTGCAGTCTTCTTTACAAGCTGTAAAAGGAGTAGTATTATAAATCTATTTATCCTTATCAGTCTTTTTGTTTGGTGAACTTTCAATTACCTTTACATCCACTCCAAGTGGCTTTTAAACTATATTTATAATCCATCTAGTATTCGCATATTTTAAAGATATGTTGGAAATCCTCTTTTATCATTTGTATTTCTCATAGATTTAACCAACTGAAAAAGAACAATCATGGTATTCTTACAATTACCTTAATAGGTTCCAAAGTGCCGACTACATAGATGGGTGTAGAACGGTATATTTTCTTTTGTTTATCTCGGGCGGAAAGACAATCCTTACATGGCATCCTATACATTAAAAAAAATTGTTTTACTTAACTATTCATAGTTGTATTGCTGTTTCAAGTCAAATATAATGTAATCGCCTTCTGCACTTACTGCAGTTGTGCTTATGTATTTTAAGCGAAGAGAATCGCAGCTTTTTTGTCCCTTCCTGACCAGATATTAGCTCTGCCTTCCTTATCGGAATATGATTGCAGCGTCTGTTTTTACGGGGAATGGTTTCCTACAAACGGAACAAAGCGCGTCTTATTATCAAAGATATGTTTTCCGCCTGATAATCCTGCACCATTTAACTAGATTTAGATGATTATGAAATATGTGCTTACCCTCGGGAAAAGTTTTTTCTGTAACGATGTAGCCGGCCTGTGGCTGGAACACAAATCATGTGATAATACGTGTTTCCTGTTTATCTAGCGGCTCACGCCGTCTGTTAGTCACTATTACAAAGCCAATCTTGGTTTGCACATTTATGCATGGTTTGTTGATCATTTTTGACTTTAAAATTTGTAAGAATGTTTAATTTTTAAAAATGCCTATGGCTTTGTTTTAACCATGTATTGAACCAATGTCCAGATGTTTTATAATAATAATCACGACATCGACCCACTGTGGAACCTACAACAGCGTCCTGCTGATTACATATTGTTTCACTGTCGTTTCTTATATTAAGAAAAATCCTGTGATGGTACATAGTTCAATCCCACCAATTTGAGAACACAACCCAGTGTGTGTATGTATCCATGTCCTAGTGAATAAAGACTCCACTCAATTGCAATATTCAGTCCCTCCTTTACTGAATTGAGATCATAAATACATTTCTGTTCTAATTTTTTGAGTTTTAAATCTCGGTTGACACCTCGAGGATGTGCTGGAACTGTTTGAATGACAAACCAATAGATGTCTTCTTGGGTGTGTTTAGGTGCTTTAAAATGAGCCACCAATAGTTTGTTTACTACCATGTTTCTTACACAGGACCTGTGTTCTCAGATCCGTTGTTTAACAGGTCATTTTGTTTTGCCAGTGTATAAGAGACCACATGGGCATTTAATGCCATAAATCACCCATTTTGTATTGCAGTTAGTAAATGTGGTAAGTTGCCATTTCCCCCCTTTAAGGTCTATCTCCTTAATGTTGCTAGGTAGATAGCACGTGGAACAGTTCCCGCACTTAGTGTCCCGTAACGGGAGGTAACTGCCAAAGTGTTCTTTGTGTATGATTTTCTTTTGGCAATGTAGATGGATATGTATGTACCAATTTATCACGAAGATTTGGCATACGTTTAAATACAAAACGTGGTTTTTTGTTGCAAAATTCATCAGTGTTCATCATGGTCCAATTTTTTAGAATACTAGGTCATAAGTCAATACTGATAGGTGAAAACGTAGCACACGTGATCTTATCTTCTTTTGATTTAGGTTGTTTGATGAGACAATCCTCTCTATTCATATGGCGTGCCCGTTTCAAAGATCTATGGATGATGTAATCAAAATCAGGGGAATACTATGGGTTCGAATACCAGAAGACCTTATACAAAATGTGTAACCTTCTCAAATTCGTCAAACAGCAGTGATGCTGGGTCCAGTAATCATTTTCCCACCATCCGAGAGGGCAATCAACAAAGGGGCCGACAACAATTTTTTCAAGCCCAAGGCAGACGGGAAAACCCGACAACTGGGCAACCAAGCAATGCGGAGCCGCCAATGGGGAAGCACCTCCTCCAGAAACATGGTGATTCCTATCTTTAACTTAAGTACCCATAATTTCCCTCGGGCTGAAACTAATGTACTAAGTAAAGGGCTTAGCTTTGTGCCTGTGACAAAAGCCAATCGGTTCAACACTGAGATTGAGATGCAAAATTTCTTTCGCATCCTTCGGTTAAAATATTTCTTTTGTGAATCGAATGATGAGACTTTCAGAAAGCAAAGCACTTCTGGACTAACATCTCCCTCATCTTTCACACCGTTTACTTCAATGGTCTCTCCTGAAATCATCAGTTTTGAAAATAAAATACTACGTGATATGAACCATCTAGTCAATACTAAATACAATTGTAAAAATAATCTTTCTAAGGATGAAAGACAGGCCCTGAAAAGCCTGGAACAAAACACATCTTTTACCATCAAACCTGCATATAAAGGGGGTGGTGTGGTCCTGTGGGTTACTGACCTCTACAATGCAGAGATCCTCAAACAATTGAATAATAGACAATTCTATAAACCTTTACTGGGAAATCCTGCAGCTAGGATACTCGAAGTTGTCAGCCTTATGACCCATGCGCTGGAACAAGGGTGAATTGATGAAGATGAAAAATCTTATCTAATACATCCTAATTCCATTTCCCCGGCATTCTGATGCCACTCGGACGCCCCATTGTAGCTGCAATAGGTTCCATTTTGGAACCATTGTCTGTGTATGCCGATACTTTCCTAAGACCATTTGTTAAAAATATGCGTTTGTATATTCAGGATACTACTAGTATGATTAAGATCTTGAACACTCTAGAAGTTGATCCTGAAGATCTACTTGTAACCTTAGGTGTAAAAGCACTAGATACTAGTATCCCGCAAATTAAGTGCATTGGTATCATGCACACGTATTTAGAAAAGATAGAGAACAAAATGGTGTCATCAGATTTCATTGCCGAGTGCATCAGGGTGGCATTGACAAATAATGTCTTTATTGTCTAAGGGGCGTTCTATCAACAACTGCACGGCACAAGCATGGGCGCCACCTTTGCCCCTGACTTGGCGAATTTGTTCATGGGTGACCTCGAAGCCAGATCAGTGTATGCTAGTACCAATCCTAGCCAATCCTACCAAGGCCTAGCTCGCTCTCAGCGGCTCCGCTGTGAGGGGACTTGCACCAGCTGACACGCCGTGCATCCCCCGCCCTGCACCTCGTAGCGCTGGAGCGCGCGAGAACAGCCGCCGACAGAGCCACCCACTGCTCTCATCCCACCCGCGCCTCACTGAAGCCATCTGGATCTCCAGGATTCCTGAAGCTGCCTTTGGCCCCCACGGCCCCCACCGCCAAACACGAGGAGCCAAGACTCCAGAAATCGAAAATGGCCGCCACGGCCGTTGCCATGACGACCATCCGGCAACATGTGCCAGCCAATGGCCATCGGTCCACCCACCAGGCCCGCCCCTCCACCCCTGCGTTATATGGGCTGGAGGGACACCGACAGGCGAAGCCGCAGCAGAGCGAAGGCCAGGAGCAAAGGCCTAGCTCGCTCTCAGCGGCTCTCCGACGCTCGACCGCGCAGAACGCAGCCTCCAGATCCTCTCATCAAGGTAAGGGTCACGCTCGCTACCAGGAACCTGCGGCTCAGGTCACGCATATCTGCCTACCCCCCGCCCACTTCCTCCCCTGGGGTTGCCTCCAGATTAGCCCGCCTTGGGGCCAGGATGTCCCGCTTTTACAGGGATCCCCCATTGCCATGCTCCTGCACCTTGCAAGGCCCCTCCCTCCTTTCCAGCCACTGATGCAGGGGCTTGCTCCCGCACTTCAACTCCATGGAAGGCCAACCACGCTACTCGCCTGCCTCCATCCATCCAGCAGCAGAACCTGCGTCCACGCTCCCAACGGCACTCCGGTGTGGTGCCTCTTGCCCATCGGCTCACACCAAGATATGTGCCGACTCACCTCTTCACCTGGAACCACCCATCCCTGTCAGCCAAGCGGACCCTATTGGACCCTTCTCGTGTCACATACAACCGTGGTACCACTCCTGACCACGTTCTGCAATTCTTTGACCCCGCTCCTAATAAAGTGTCATGCAATATTCTGCCAGTATTGATGCCTGCTGCCCCTGCTAATACTGATGCGCCTGTTTCAATGACTGCTGCCCCAGGTAAAAGTGTTGCGCCCTGTACCTTGGTGCCTGCTTATATGACTGCTGCCCCTGCTAATACTGATGCGCCTTGTACTTTGTGGCCTGTCTCTATGACTGCTACCCCAGGTAAAAGTGTTGCGCCCTGTACCTTGGTGCCTGCTTATATGACTGCTGCCCCTGGTAATATTGATGCGCCTTGTACTTTGTTGCCTGTCTCTATGACTGCTACCCCAGGTAAAAGTGTTGCGCCCTGTACCTTGGTGCCTGCTTATATGACTGCTGCCCCTGGTAATATTGATGCGCCTTGTACTTTGTTGCCTGTCTCTATGAGTGCTACCCCAGGTAAAAGTGTTGCGCCCTGTACCTTGGTGCCTGCTTATATGACTGCTAATACTGATGCGCCCTGTACTCTGTTGCCTGTTTCCATGACTGCTGCCCCTGGTATTAGTGCTGCCCCTTGCCCTGTACTGCCAACTCGCACTGTAACAACTCCTGCCACCACCGACCACACCCTCCAACCTAAAGACACCACATTATACTGTGCCTTAGTTAACGCACGGTCCCTGCCGGCGCACCCTCTCGATATTCACGACCTTATCACCTCTAATAAACTTGACTTACTCTTCATTAGTGAAACCTGGCTAAACGATACATCTGGCCCTGCCCTCTCACTTGCCATCCCGGAAGGGTATTCCATCCATAGACAAGATCGCTCCACTCATAGAGGTGGGGGGGTGGCTGTCATTGCCAAGGAGAATCTACAATTCAGAAGGATTCAAGCAGACTTGGGTCAGAGCTCTGATTACCTCCTGCTCAAACTCCAGCTCTCAGCCACCTGTACCATTGCTTTCCATGCGGTCTACCGCCCGCCTGGGCCGAGCACTGACTTCCAGGAAGCCCTAATTCACTCGCTCTCAGACAATCTAAAAAGCTCATCTAAAGTTATCCTCCTAGGTGACTTTAACCTCGGTCTCAATGACTCTAAGGACTCCCACGCCACTGCCCTCAATAAAGCTCTCTCCAACCTTGGGTTCTCCCAATCTATCTCCAGGCCTACGCACTCTAAAGGGCGGACGCTAGATTGGGTTGCCCACCACAACTGCACCCTTGAGGTCAAAGACATCTCCCCTATCCCTTG
Source organism: Ambystoma mexicanum (assembly GCF_040938575.1). Classification (NCBI taxonomy): domain Eukaryota; kingdom Metazoa; phylum Chordata; class Amphibia; order Caudata; family Ambystomatidae; genus Ambystoma; species Ambystoma mexicanum. The sequence goes on along the minus strand of NC_090924.1, from coordinate 453,991,082 downwards.
GTCTGACCACCATTGCATTAAATTTGACATCACCACATCAAAAGGGCCGCACAGGCCAGCGACTTCCCTCCCTGCCGCACTCACCAGAAGCTCTCGGCAGCTCACAAAGGAGAACCTTACTAAACATCTCCTCGTACCTGCACTATCTCCGCCCTTCTCTAATGATCCATCAGTACTTGCTAAAGACTTCAAAAGGATCATCACCAAGGCCGTGGACACTGTAGCCCCTCTTACCCTCAAAAAAGCAAAAAAGGTCAAACATACCAATGCCTGGTTCACCCAGGAGCTCTCACAGCTACGTCAAAAAAAAAAGAGCTGCACTCTCTGCCTGGAAGAATAACCCCAAAGACACCACTAAAGCAGCTTTTAAGGCCCTATCCACTGAATACAAAATCTCCATAATCAAGGCTAAGGCGTCTTCCTCCAACACTAGGATTTCAGAAGCCAAATCAGGGACCAAAGAAATCTTCTCCATCTTTAGAGAGCTTGAGACCCCTGCGTCCCCCCCTTCTACTCTCCTAAAAGATGAAGCCTGGTGCAACAAAATTCAATCCGCCATGCTGGATAAATTGGACACTCTACACGCCAAGATCCTTGCACACCAAAAAGCCCTCAACAACCTTCTAGCCAAACACATTGGCTCCCCTGCTCCACTAGCTGACACCAGCCAAGCCCCTCTGTTTGAGTTCAAGGACATGACTGAAACCGAAGTCGCTGCCCTCCTTAGATCCATCAAGCCCTCCAATTGTAAAGGGGACGTCTGCCCAGCCCAGGTGATCAAGGACTGTGCCCCTGCCCTTATCCCCCTCATCACTGCCTTCATTAATGCTTCATTCAAGTCTGGCCATGTTCCAGCTGAGCTCAAGGAAGCATGGGTTCGTCCGCTTATCAAAAAACCCTCCTTAGACCCTTCGGTCCCAGGGAATTATAGACCCATTACCACTGTCCCATTTTTACTAAAAATCTTGGACAAAGCAGCTTACCTGCAAGTTCAAAAATTCCTCGAAGATAACCATCTTCTTGGTCTTCGGCAGTCAGGCTTCAGGCCAAGACATGGCACCGAAACGGCACTTCTTGACCTCAAAAACCAGATGGATGACCTCAGAGATGCAGGCAAACCTGCTCTACTCCTCCTTTTGGACCTATCAGCTGCATTCGATCTGGTGGATCACAAGACCCTATGCCACCATCTTGCCACCACAGCCAACTTCTCCCCGACTGCCTGCAACTGGATAACCTCCTTCCTGCAGGACATAGCAATGAAGGTCTTCTCCGACTCTTCCTGCGCTAACCCGAGCATCATCCAATGTGGCGTCCCACAGGGATCATGCATCGCCCCTACCCTCTACAACCTCTTCACGAGGCCGCTGTTCAAGATCCTTGACGCCCTGGGCATCTCATACACAAACTATGCTGATGACACTCAGGTGCTTATCCCCCTCTCCGGGGACTACCTGTCTGACCTAAACACGCTCAACTCCACTTACACCACGATCCAATCCTGGATGGCAGAAAACTGGTTATGCCTCAACAGCGAGAAAACCGAGCTTCTGCTGATTGGCTCCCCGTCCACCCTGGGCAAGCTGGACAAGCAATACAACTCCTTCACCATAGATAATATTCCTATCCCTGTCTCCCAAACAGTCAAGACCTTGGGTGTCTACCTGGACCCGAACTTGAACATGGACAGGCAGGTCAATGCCATTGCATCCTCCTCAGCCTACTACTCCAAACTGCTCAACGCAATCAGACCGTACCTCTCCCAACAGAATTGCCTAACTATCGCCAGGGCAATCATTGGCTCAAGAGTGGACTATTGCAACGCCCGTCTAATAGGGACGTCAGGAAAAAACCTAGCTAAACTCCAACTAGTCAAAAATAATGCCCTAAGGGCCGCCACTGGACTATCAAGCAGGGACCACATCTCTGACCTCAGGCGTCAGGTCCATTGGCTCCCAGTCAAGGAAAGAATCCTGTTCAAAACCCTTGCCCTCACGCACAAATGTCTTCACGATCAGGCCCCTACATATCTCGTCCAGAGATTTTCTAAACCCTGTGCTTCCAGGCCCTCCAGAGAGGCCTATTCCAATTTACTAACTGTGCCAAAAACCCGCAGAGTGCGTGCTGGTGGCACAAGCTTTCCCACCATGGCATCCACCCTCTGGAACTCCCTTCCACCGCACATCAGACGACTCGACTCTCACACTGCCTTTCACAAGGCCATCAAGACTAGTCTCTTCAAATAATGTGCCTGTTCTTTGTTTCGCTACCCTGGACCTATGTATCTGTAACTCTGTATGTATATTCTAAGAACTCCTCTGGGGTGGCTTTTTTGAAACCCTTAATCAAGCCTTCTTATGTACCACTTATCAGCGCCTCTATGCCTTAGGGCTGCAGTGCGCTTTACAAATGTAAAAAATAAATAAAATAAATAAATAATCCCTTCAAACATCAAATCAAAGCATGGTATTGTTATATCGACTGTCTTCATGCTATGGGAAGCAGGGCAAAATAGCCTTTATGCCTTTACAGAATGGCTTAACCAACAAGAGTCATGTATCAACTTCACCATGACCTTTAATCAAAAAAAAGATTCCCTTCTTAGACCTAGAAATATACATGGCCGACAATAAATTACAAACGCCACTTATCAAAAAACTTAGACACAAATACGTTGTTGTTATACAATAGTTTTCATCCCCAAAGTCTTTGTAAGAGTTTGTCCTACGGACAATTTTTACGTATTAGGCAGAATTGCTCCACAAAGGAAGATTACGATACCAATAGCAAAAATCGAACATTGAGACTAAAATAGCGTGGCTATCCAGCCCACATCGTCCGTAGATCTTTGAAACGGGCTGGCCATATAAATAGAGAGGACTGTCTCATCAAACATCCTAAAACAAAAGAAGATAAGATCATGTGTGTGTCTACGTTTTCACCGATCAGTAATGACTTCCGACGTAGTATTCTAAAAAATTGGACCATGATTGACACTGAAGAATTTTGCATAAAAAAACGTTTTGCATTTAAACGTATGCCAAATCTTTGTGATAAATTGGTGCATACATATCCATCTACATTGCCAAAAGAAAATCATACACAAAGAACACTTTGGCAGTTACCTCCCGTTACGGGACACTAAGTGCGGGAACTGCTCCGTGTGCTGCCTAACTAGCAACATTAAGGAGATAGACCTTAAAGGGCGGAAATGGCAACTTACCACATTTACTAACTGCAATACAAAATGGGTGATTTATGGCATTAAATGCCAATATGGTCTCTTATACATTGGCAAAACAAAAAGATCCCTTAAACAACGGATCTGTGAACACAGGTCCTGTCTAAGAAACATGGTAGTAGACAAACCATTGGTGGCTCATTTTAAAGCAGCTACGCACACCCAAGTAGACATCTATTGGTTTGTCATTCAAACAGTTCCAGCACACCCTCGAGGTGGAGACAGAGATTTAAAACTCAAAAAATCAGAACAGAAACTGATTTATGATCTCAATTCAGTAAAGGAGGGACTGCATATTGCAATTGAGTGGAGTCTTTTTATTCACTAGGACATGGATACATACACACACTGGGTTGTGTTCTCAAATTGGTGGGATTGAACTATGTACCATCACATGATTTTTCATAATATAAGAAACGACCGTGAAACAATATGTAATCAACAGGACGCGCTGTCATATGTCCCACATTTGGTCGATGTTGTGATTATTATAAAACATCTGGACATTGGTTCAATACATTGTTAAAACAAAGCCATAGGCATTTTTTAAAATGTAATATTCTTAAAAATTTTAAAGTAAAAAATTAACAAACCATGCATAAATGTGCAAACCAAGATTGGTTTTATAATAGTGACTCACAGAACTGTGATTTTAATTTAATAAAAGGCTGACGGCGAGATGATGTGAAATCATACAATTGGGTACATTTGGCCGTCGTTGATAGTCACTTCAATGTGCCTATTAAGGGCTTTATATTAATGCACCCCTTCTGGCTTTGCACCCTGCGATGAAAGTTAACAACGTGATATATTGACATCTATTAGGTACACAACACCATACCCTATCCAATATGGCGCCAAGTTTTGTTCCGTACACACAGACGGTGCGAGCCGCTACATAAACAGGAAACACGTACTATCACCTGATTTGTGCTCCGATAGTCCATAGTCCGATAAAGAAGGCGGAGCTGATATCTGCGTGGGAAGGGACAAAAAAGCTGTGATTCTCTTTGCTTAAAATACATAATCACAACTTCAGTAAGTGCGGAAGGCGATTATGTTATATTTGACTTGAAACATCAATAGAACTATGAATAGTTGAGTAAAACACATGTTTCTAATGCATAGGATGCCACGTAAGGATTGTCTTTCCGTCCGAGATAAACGAAACGGAGGAAAATATACCGTTCTACACCCATCTATGTAGTCTGCACTTTGGAACCTATTAAGGTAATTGTAAGAGTACCAAGGTTGTTCTATTTCAGTTGGTTAAATCTATGAGAAATAGAAAGGATTTCCAACATATCTTTAAAATATGCGAATACTAGATGGATTATAAATATAGTTTAAAAGCCATTTGGAGTGGATGTAAAAGTAATTGAAAGTTCACCAAACAAAAAGACTGATGAGGATGAATATAGATTCGCACTACTCCTTCTTTCACAGCTTGTAAAGAAGACTGCAAGTAATCAATAAAACCTGAAAACACTATGAATTATGTGTTTCCTTACACGCTGTAAAGAAATGAAAAGTCTGTTGCTATGAATTCCAACATTCAGAATAGAGTAACATAAATTGGGTACTTTTTATGTATAAATAAAATTAGTGGATGTTATATGCATTTTGGTTTTAGATTGTCATGGAAGCTAAAAGTCGTGTCAACTAACATGGTGAACATAAACAGACTGTATGAATAAGAAGTGTCCTGAAGACGGGTCCAATGATACACGTCAATCAGATCTGCTCATATGCGTGTTTTGTATCGATTGGATCCAGAACCATATTTAATTGTTGACACATCTGCTTCAAAAATTATTGAAACACACTAGTCAAAAGTAAATTCTTTTTGATGCAGTTAACCAATGTTAGGCATTTGTAAGTTCACGCCTAAGTATTAACCCCAGACTTTTAAAAATCGAGTTATATTATTGAGGTGGTAAGGTTTTTGTCTTTGATTCAGACTGATTCACTCCCATGTATTTTATGTGTTTTAGTTTGTGTATGAATTTGTACTTGTAAACATTAAAATATGTATACTTTTATGAACTTTCGGTGTACCCGTGTCTAAATTGAATATGACAGTGTCATTAGCCCCCCGTTTGTGAATTATTGATGCCCAAGCGTGGTAGGAAGGGTAGCTGTTCTTGTGGCCTCCTTTTTCCAACAACAAGTCAGACAAGAGTGGGAGCCCCTCCACTGAGAACGAACATGGGTCAAATACCCTGTTCCATGGAAACTGCTGCCACTCGAGAGGGTCTACACACACGTTTTAGTTTACTGCACCCTTCATAGAGAAGAAATATCCATTTGCATATCTTTCTTGTCTCGCCCACAAGGGCAGTCCAGTATTGAAATGCTAGGCAATTCTCGGCTGAACAAGAGTACTATTCGCAATCCCCGAGACATTTTTCAGTTTTGTTGGGCGCCCTCTGTGAGGTGAAGCTGAGCCTCTCTAAAGCACAGTGATCAAGGGGTCCACATCTAGATTACCCAGGTTTGCTAATAGTGAAACCTCAAGTTTTGCCAATTAAACAAGTGTGTGGGAGCCCCTGCACTTAGAAAGAACATCCCAGACCTTTTTTTGAATTTTTAGGAACTTGGGGTTTCACACGTAAATTAGTTATAATCCACATTACCGTAGCCTCCCACAAATAAGGACTTAATTTAGATTTCTTTAACCTGCTCCTCTTTGTGCGCATCCTCCTCTAGTTTTCATATAAGGGATATCCCCACACAAACCACTTCCTTGTAGTATCCAGGCACCTGACATTCTGGGTTGGATCAGGAGTAAAGTATGGGTATGAGAGAGGAGACCAGTGTAAGGTGGATTACTATACATTATGTAGGCATGATCTGCAGTGACCTCTCTTCCCCTTTCCTCACAAATTGGGGCCAGCCATATACAGGCAACCAAGATAAGCCCCACAGACTAGGGTGACCAGATATTCAAGACAAAAAAACGGGATGGCCAACAACATAAAAGGACCTCTGCCCCTTCAATCCCTCACTACAACCCCACTCCTCTGCCCTCACACAGTATTTCCAGCACTGCCCCTACATGTAACTTGTGCTTTTTCACTGTGGAGTTAATCACAGTAATAACAAAGAAGCTGTTCCTCCGATTGATAGTAGATGCTTTGCTATTTACTCATTACTCGGTCAGTTTCTGTGGTGCAAGCAGTTAATGCGGGTGGCTGGGACTTGGAAGGTTGATGGTTCAAGCCCATCCTCCGAAGACAAAATATACATTGCCACCCTCCCTTTTCTCAAAACTGGGATAGGGTTTCTAAATTAAAAAGAATTGTTGTGGTGGGGCCTAGGGAAAGGGGCCATTACGGGGACGTTGGGTCACACTACCACAGATTTCAATTTAAATGCAATCCATGCTTTTATTCACCTAAGGTTTTGTCCATTAATGTGTGGATTGCCATGAGCTTCTGCCCCAGAAGCAGCAACACTCTGGGTCAGCTGACCCTGAACAATCAGTGGGAGAGCTTGTCTGCCAACTAGTGAGCCTTCTATATCTACTCACTATGGCCATAGAAGATTTCCTTCCCTCTCTGCCTTTCCCAAATCAGATTAGAGGATTTCAAATGTGCTAAAGAGTTCTTTCCTTTCATGGTACATGCGAACAGCCCCTTTCTTCTAATGAACATGCACCCTGGCCTTGGGTCCTTGGATTTGAAGACTGCAAGACTGGCAACACAATGTACTGATTCAGAGTAAAGGGAGCTCGTACTTTAGGTAAGACTCCCTGGACTCATCACCAACACATCTGGCATTATTCTCATGTTTAGAACCCACTAGGATAAAGCTGCCAAATCTGCTAATCAGCTGACCGACAATATAGCTGCTGAAATTCGAGTTATTTGAGAGAATGCCAAGGTCACACTCTTGCATAAGTTCAAATGGTGAACCCTCTAGATCATCCAAAACCAAACTATGATCCTAAGGAGGAACTGAGGCCTAAAGTCTAGTCTAGAGGCCATGTCATCCTAAAGTGACAATTGCCCCAAAGTTAATCACCTGTTTTTATGGACTTTTGAAAACCTTTAAGATAGTCACTGCTGTCGCTTTGACAAACCCATCTAAAGAAAACAACTATCACTACATTGTTGGCCTGTAGAAAAGGGGCAAATTCAGGGACATCATTTCACCAAAATGCCAGGGGTAGCAGAAGTGACATCACACGCCCTGTGACCCCCTGATGACGTCACAGGCAGTGATGTCATTTGCCCCCACCCCCAAGTGGCATCACGTGAAGTGATGGCAAACGACCTTCAGATTTTACAGATGTGTCTAGCACCTGTGTTTCCAGGCGCTCTCATTTCAGCCAGATATAAGAACCGAGGCACAGAGGGAGGTGTGATTTGTCCACGATGACACGTTTGGGGAATGTCATTTTGGATATTTGACGTGGGGTTTATATGTAAAACATACATAATGCAGTACTTGTAACAGGGTAACCACAATCTCTAATGCAGGCTACAGCTAGTGTATGAAACATCTATAGATCAATGGACACAGAAGTACTTGTTATTTGTGGCGTTGCTGTGTTAAACAAGACAAAAAAGCACTGACCTGGGGAGGTATGCGCTGCTGTTTACCCAGGAGCAAAATGCTGCACTAGCAAGGCCTGAAAATTAAATAATTGACCAGGATTTAGTATCAGCAAAATTCCCTGGTTATTAATGTATCTATGAGTCAGCTACCACTACGATAGAAGAAACCTATTAGACTGGTCTGCGTGCACATAGGCGAGTGCACCTAATAATGTTATCTTTGCTGGAGTAGAATACCTGTGAAAGGTTCTTTCAATATAACCAAGACCCCCATAGTTTTTATTATTTAAGCGTCATACTTTGTGTCAGAGGAATTCACCACACAGTTATTTTAAATCAAAAACGACCATGCGTTGCTTCTCATCCGGGGACTCACTGACAGACTTCAAGGCGTGCACTGCACAATACCCCTTTGTCAGGCAATGGCGTAGCACAAAATTTGGGGTCCCCCCTGTGAGTTATGCTGAGGGCCCCCTATCTCACCCAGCTCCTTAACAAAGCACAGGGCACACCACACCCCGGGCCGGCCTGGACCACCACGTGTGCAATGTCCATGATGATTATGTTGCTGCAGGGGCATGCACTACTGGAAGTGAAAGAAGTAAAAAAAAATGTCATCAAAGCTTAAGGTGCCTGGTACACAAATATACCAGCCATCAGTGGTGGCTTGTGTGTGTTTTTTTTTAATGAGTGTGTAAATATTTTCCACAAGCATGCGATTGCGACCGAGCGTAGCGAGGGAGCCTGAACTGATGAAAATGGTTTTGGCTGGGTCAGGGGAGATTCTTCCCTTTATCCAGAGAAATTTTTTTAATAATGGGTTAAAATTGTGCATTACACAGCACACTTCCTGTGAAAATAAGGGTAAAAGGCCAACAATCAGTTTTGTAGAGTGTAGGGTAAATCATGAAAAAAGTACAATAGATGCGCAGGGCATTTCCCAATGCATTTTCATGCTAGTCCCTGCAATATATACCAGTATAAAAAACATTTTCATGCTTGCTGTGCCCATACATTTCCATGCTGGTTCCACCAACATATTCTAGTATTCCCAGACCCTACTCCTGTTCGCTTTAAGATTTTTTTTATAGTATGATTACTGGCACTGGGCACAACACAGTCTCTGCAATATATCCAAATACTCCTATGTAAGAACATACTCCCTTTGGTTTGGCCATGAAAAGTGACATGTCACCATATGGAAACCTACCCAAACTGGTTCCAATGTAAGCCAGTCAAGACCCATAAGTACACTTATCATGCTAGACTCTTCATATATGCTCAGTTAATAAAAAGTCATGCTACAGTAAAACATTTAGAGCCCGCTACACCAAAACATCAGTCTAGCGAGATAACACTACTTATCATGCTTGCTTTTTTAAAGATGCCGAGTAAAAACTGTCATGCCACAGTAAGCAATGGCTAGACTGACTGCACCAAAATGCCATTCTAGCCAGGTAATGACACACTTGAACTTGGCTTTGCTGAAAATACCAGTAAGACATGCAAAGACAAAATGGTCTGGTGAGGGCCAGTCTCACAGGGCCTTACACACACATGCATCCCCTTTTACCCACCAGACACTCACCCATACATCCTCTCTCACATTAATTCACACTGCATTCACCTCACAGGCACACACCCACCCACAACATTCAAACACACACACTACCACATTCATGCTCATTCACCGACCAGTCACTCACTCATACACCTTTTCTTACCTCCACCCATCTCTACACAGGCACGCACCCACCCATAACATTTAAAAACACACCAGCACATTCATACTCACCCACCAGTCACTCGTTCATATACTTTTTCACTAAGATAGATCTATGAATATTAGCCTGCGTCGCATCCAGAAAGGTTTGTGTATATTACCAGCCAATTCCAGTTTGATAAGACCTTGGCTTTCTTGGCTCAGTCAACTCCTTAGCTGTTTAATTCAATTGCTTTTCTTAACTGCAACACTAAAATGAGGCCTTCTTTCTTTGTTCAGTACTGCTTATATGCGTAGTGGAAACATCCATCCTTTACTTGTCCATATGTATCTATATATGTATGTTGGCGCTTGCCGCGGTCTAATCTATTCAAAAGCATGTGGCTAGCTTCATGATTGCTTTGCTGCTTGCGTTTCATTGCCTCTGTACACGTTTAAACAAACTAAGTATCTTCTTCAGATCTATTGCATAAGTTTCTTCACCTTGATCCCAAGATGTCACTAATCCTTGATACTTTCTTGATGGTTTATAAATTGTCTGCATCCTCTGGTCTGTTTATCTCTCCTACGGGTGTCAATTCGATTTTGTATGACGTCACCATTCATCTTTACCTTTTAGTTCCTCTGTTTCTTCAGGAATCTCGTTCAAATGGCCATCATATTGTCTTGTATGCAGGTATGGTTTCCTTAATGGGTACTTTACCTCCGATATGCTCTTAGGTATAGGTACTCATATGGGTACTGCACAGAGTCCACGCTCTTCTCTTTGTTGGTTTAACTGTTCTGTGTACGTCACATACTTTGGTTCATATTTTTCAGGTACTGTAGGCGTGGCAGTTGGAGTGGGGGTACTTGGCTCCTCCTCTACACTCCCCCCTGTGGGTGATTTATTGACCACTCTCGCATCATTTTCTACATCTAGACATCCTGGTCTGAAGAGATGCTTCCTAGGGATCCATATTTTTATGACTCCCTTCAGGTATCCAGCTGATTTCACATGCTCATCCTTGTTCCATGTCATGAGCATGCACTGTCCACTTGGACTGCAATAGATCCATTTTCCCACATACTTCTTATGGTCCTTTGGATACAGGAACTTCGCTCCCTCAGGTGCATGGATACTGGCCTTCACAAAGTCTCTGATTTGTACATCAGTCAGATCCTTAGGCTCCCATCCTAGTGCAACATCAATCATGATTTTCATCCCTATGGCTTTCTTTGTTGTTTTCTTGCACTGTGAGATTATTATCTTGATCACACAGAATCCAAGTATCACTAATAATAACAGGGCTCCAAGGAATTTGAACATATCTGCTATCCATTGTGCAACCCAAGAGAAAAGATTTCCAAACCAGCTATCATCAGCAGTGTCTTCTACTTCGTCTATCACCTGGCCATGGAGTTTCGTCAGCATGTCTATGGCCTCTGTCAAGGTACCATTCTCGTTTGTAAGAAGGTATGAACGTGCAACATGAGTCTCCAATTTTTGCACAAACACCTCCGCCCATAGCTGTGATCATAACCAGGACGTATCTGTTCTGGAGAGTCATCAATCTTACAGCTCTCAATTCTTCTCTGATTGCATTGAATCCTTTTATGGTAGTGTTAATTGTCTGCAGCAATTCCCATCTGGTGATCTGAAGCCACTTGGTATTTGCTCCAACCTGGATCCTTGGCATGAAGATCAATGTGAACACTGAAGAAGTCTGGCTGAACAGTCTGTGTTCATATGGGATAGAGTCAAAAGCTTCTATTGATTTGGCTGAAAAGTAGTTCTCTCTCTTCATCCTCTTTATCAGCTCCACAGATCTCTTCTTACTCAGGTGAGCATCTGCTTTTGGGAAACTATTAATGTTCAGGTCACCTTTAGGAATTGCCAATGCAGGAACATGGACATTTACTAATGTGCAGATTCCTCCCCAATCTTTAGACAGTCTGTTATAGGTCTTGGATCCACAAGCCCAATAATGATCCATGATTACTGCTGTCCCGATATTCATTCCTGGTGCATCGAAGATTCGCCCACAATTCTGATTCTCCCCCATTTTTCTTGAACCATTGTTCCTGAAGCACAGCTTAGAACTCTCCAATGGTACTATTTGCAGGGGTCCTCCTCTGTCTTCGACCCATGTCAGTAATTTAGCAAGTTTTGGCCATAATGGTTTACATAACATTTGTGCATTCTCGATTGTTGGTTGGTATTGACGCACTATTACCCAGTCTCTGCAGATCACTACTCCTTCCTCCCAGCCATCTGGTGATAGAACAGTTCCCCAAATCTGCATCTGGCCTCTGTTTTTCCATCTACAAATTTCTTCTGCAGATTTTCCTGGAACTTTCAGTTTTTTATTTAATTCTCTTCTTATTCCACTTCCTTTTACTCCAGGTTTCCCGTATCTGATCACAAGATTCTTAGTCTTGCCGTTGTTCCTTGTCTTTATATCTTGGATATAGTCATCTTCATCTGGATCTGTCTATTCAGTTGCCCATTTGAGAGAGGCGGTTTGACCCAAAAACTGGCCTCTTGTACTACAGAAAGCTAGGAGGACTGTGCAGTGTGCAGTTAGGACATCTATTTCAATAGCTATGAAGATCTTCGACTTCCCCATGCTGTATGGCAAGAGTGCACATACAAATCATTCTTCATTTGACGTCCTTCTTCCAACTTCTTTCATATGTTGGTACCGTATGTTATTTCCCAAGTGTGCTGTGCTGTCAAATAATCATTTAGTTCATAATTATTTTCTTGGGTGCTTCTTTTGTTTCTCAAACTCTTCATGTAGTTTTTTATGACTATGTCCCTAAATGTATCAACATAACTCCTTCTGGTTGGCTTAGTAATAGGAACGTACTGTCACGATGCCTGCTCCCGGGGAGCCGGCTCAGGCCCTGCGTCCTCGAAAGCGGACATCAAGTCCCCGGGGAAGGTCCCAGCAACCCCTTATAGGGGCCCCTTGGACAGCGTCCTGGCGCCTGTGGCACCAGGCTCATAGAAAACGTCAGTCCTAGCGCCATAGGCGCCAGGCTCGTTATGAAAGTGTTTGGGTGCACTTACCTGATGCAGACCATGCTGCAGAACCCCGGCCTCAATGTGGCCTGAAAGGAACTACTTTACCTGTGGGACTCATTTACCACCCGGGCGTGGTCAGGGAAGGATACATACCTGATTGGAGGAAGGACACATTCTAGGAACTTCTTCCAAGGCTATTTAAACCACACCCGATCAGCCACACGTGCTTCGCGTTGTTCTGCATCTAGCAGCTGGACGCTCACCGTGTCTGCTCCTGCATCTTGACTTCTGCCACACCTGCCAGCATCCTGAATCACCTGCAAAAGAAGGGAACAAGAGAACAGAAGAAGGAAAAGGCCTCACCTGCTAAATCTGCATCCCAGAGACATTTCGCCGACAATCCTGAAAAGGAAGACATTTATTTTTAAAAGCACATCGCATCGATCGCTGCAGCGCCGCATTCTACTCACCTTTACAGGGCGCCTCCATGTTCAGCAGCGACCATCCGGATTCGCAGTCGCGCCCCCGCGCCTAGGGAGAAAAAGACAAGAACAAAGGTGAGAGAAAGAAGGGAAAAGGGAAGCTAAAACTCCATGTCAAGACTTACCTGTTGGGTCATTCCCTTTTCATTTCGGGTCCGCGCCGCGTCCAGGCATTTTCGGACCCCGGCCCCTAAGGGGAAAAAGACATCAGCGTTAATGAGTGAATGAAAAGACATTACCAAAACACTCATTAAAGACTTACCTGATTTCCACAAGGATTTCACCGCTCACCTCGGGTCGGTGCCTGTTCCCCGGCATTCCGTACCCCGGCCCCTATGGGGAAAAAGACACTAGCATTAGAACATTAATGCATGGACACAAGGGGAACCACTTATAGAAAAACTTACCTGGAAGCCAAGCAAGTTTGGTTCTCACCCATCCGAAAATCCAGTGACGTAACTGGATACCAACACGCCCCTGCATCAGAAGCAGGATGGAGAGCTCGTCCTTCCAGACCCTAAGGTGAGACGCTACGGGGAAGCACAGAAGGATTTTGAGGAGGGTGAGAGGGGTAAGTGGGAGGCCGATTGCATTACCCCGCAGACAGTTAACCCCCTATTCACACCTACAGAAGGATACTTCTGCGAGTCAGACAAGCCAGATCTGGGGCCCGGTCCAGTCTGTCTTCCGAACCCTGCGCATCACCTTAATCGAGGTCACAGCAGCGCGAACCAGGCCAGCGCCCCCGTGGGAGTCAGGTGAGCGTTACACGTACATGCGGGTTCCCTGTGTAGAAGAAAGTTCAGCAGGTCTCTTCCTCGCGGCAAGTTTTATTTTCTCAGCAAATCCTTTATGTATAGAAATGTCTCTCATAATCTTCATCTGGGATTTTCCTTTGGGTCTTGTTCTTGGGTCACTTGTCACTGGACCAGGTGTATTGGCATGTATTAATTGGGTAGGCCCAATCTCTATCAACCCCTTACTTTGCCTGATCCGCTGACCCTGTCTCCGGCGTTTAAAAGCATTCTCTAGAACAAGTATTGTGTGTGATTGATTACTAACAACATCCATGTCAAGCTCAGGTATCCTGCTATCTTTTCTTGGGACAGGAATAACTATGTAGAGTGTAGGCTGCTTTGTAGTTGTCACATGTACATCTTCCTTATGCTCAGGAAGATACACAGGAGTCTTAGCTCCATTTGCACCTATGTAAAATGCAGTTCTCACAGTCAGTGAAAGCAATATGAGTATAAACACAATGCAAGTGTATATTATGCAGTGGTAAGTTATCTTACAACATCTACTTCTTGGACAATTGAGCGTCTTTTCTCGTGGGGCAACACAACGTTGCTATTAAAATTCCCTATCTCGATCATTTGATACTAAGGAAGGAAAAACGTATTTTAATAGGTCTGCATGATGACTTGCTTCCGGAAGCTGCTGTCTTGATTCAGTGCCTTATCCTTTATCAGTTGTCTGCTCACTGGATGACAAGAATAACCTTTCTCTGTATGTCTGGAACCAGTTTTTTCTCACCAATCGTGATGCAGATGTTCCTTTATTGCGAAGAAAAATGACCTCTGCAAGTCTATACGAGCACTGCTTCATAGATCAGCTCCCAATCGATGCCTCAAATCTGCTTCAGTCCAGACGACATGTTGCTTCCCTGTCAGCATGAACAATGGTTGTCCTTTATACATTTTCTCGATCTGTCCCTCGGAGGAAAGTTTCTACACCGCTCTGTGATTTTTTTCAGAATAGATGCCCACTTGGATTATTATCCCCTCCAAGATCACATTCAAATTCACAGTGTTTCTTGGATCTCTCGGAAAGGTTACCACATCAGTGTGTCTTTCAACAAGATGCAGGTATTCCTCAATTTGACGAAAGAACACCACACTGACTAGTCCATGTGCTGCATCGGCTGATAAGGGCATTTGTATTTTCTTCACTGTACTCTGGCAACTTCAAGAATTGTTCAGTGATTACTATGAGCAATCTTCTTATAATTTTCTCATTGTCAGGATCTCGAATGAAAGCTGGAATGCGGCAAATTCTCCCCACCAGTGAAGGATAACAACGCAACACCAACTCAAAATACGTGAGTATGTTCCTAGAAAGGTCATCACTGGGTAACATCATAAGTAGATCCAAACAAGAACTCAGTGTGGAATGAATCGGGGGATTTTACCCTCTTCCAATTGCTGTATCCATGATCAGAGTCTCGCATACTTCTCTTCTTATCAAGGCTTTAAATATGCCTCAGTCCAAAGTCAATAAGCTACTGTGGCTGTAAGAATGCAGATCTTCCCTTAGCCTCGCAACTAAGATGCACAGAGTGTTCACATTTTTTTCTTTGACCCTTTTATAAATAGCTCAAAAGGGAGTGCCGAAAGTCAAGCCACAGTCCAACTACAAGGTTTTTTACTCTTTGCACTTATGCGTCCTTCTTCCTCGTCCTAGATCTCGTCTGCACATGCTGTGGTTCTTCCCCGATGATTGCAGCTTCTTCGCAGAGGGGTGTAGGCAGAGGAGTTTCTCCAGAGTAGATCTTTACGTCCCCCAAGAAGATCTAAGCACGCCTGCCCTGCAATTTGACAGCAGACAGTGTTACGTTCTCAACAACAATAGGACAGTTGAAACGGGGCTCGTCCCACTTTTTCCTTGTGTGGTTACGCACTAGGACCGCATCTCTGGGGTAAAGTCGGGGAACATGAAATTCCGGAGTTTGGATTGTTGAAGCATCTCCTTCTGTGTTCTGTACTGCCATACACCCTCATCTGTGCAACTATCCTGAAATTACTGAAGAACTGGAAGTCATACAGTTCAAATAGTTTTGCAGTTCAAATCATAGCACTTCTGCTGTCAGCTGAGCATCACTTCTAACTTGGGATGGAGGCATTAGGGGTGTTTCCATTTACCTTCCTATCACGATTTCGTGAGGCGTAAGATGGTGGTCAGAACCTGGTGGTTCCTTAATGCATATTATGCCAGTGGTAGGCCATGCAAACACCCTTTCTTCAAAGTAAGCTTCAACTTGGCTATCCCTTCCTTAAGCAAGCCGTTGAGCCTTCCATAGACCCCATTTCCTTGCGGATGATAAGCCAAAGAAAACTTGTGCTGTATACCAAGCAACAAGCTGATCTGTTCAAACACTGTGTTAACAAAATTAGGACCATTATCTGACCTCATGACTTCACATACTCCCCATCTAGGAAATACTTCCCATACTAGAAATTTGCCCGCAAAATTGGAGTCTGGGTGTGTACATGGACCTGTCTCTATCCATCTTGAGAAGAGACACACCACAACAAAACACACCACAACAATTAAATAGCTGTATCCATTACATACTTGTATCATGTCGACATAGTCGATATGCAAGTGCTGAAAAGGGCCATTAGGTCTCGGAATGACTCCCCTAACTGTGCGCAGTGTATGCCCAGCCGTGAACTGTTGATAAACTATACAGTTTATCATAAAAAATGCAACATGCTCCATTAGGTACGAACCATTCCTCAGCAATAGTTACAGCAAGCTTCTCCCTAGTGTGCGGAGGGTAGTGTAGCTGTTCCAGCGCCACCCTTAATAAGGCTATAGTCATCACTGGTTTACCAGTGCTGTCTTGTCGCCACAATGCTTCAGAGGGATTTAAAGAACACCCTCTTCGCGTCCATAAATTATTTTCCTCTTGAGGTGCCTCCCCTTGGAGTTCCATTGTCTGCGATTTAGTAATATGATTATATCCTTCAACTACAGTCATCATTACAGTCATTCTTTCATTCAGATTACATATTTCAACATTCATCATTCCTATATCTGTATTTGCTATGCGCTTGGCTTCATCATCTGCTGCTTGATTTCTGCGTGAGAGAAAATCTGTCCCTTTCGTGTGAGCTGCGCATTTAACGACTGCTATGCCCACTGGGAGTTGTAGTGCCTTAATGAGCCTGTCCAATAAGCCTGCGTGCTGCACTGGGGTGCCGTCAGCTCAGAGGTAACCCCTCCTTTTCTGGCCCGCTAATCCTGCGTACACCGTCGACGTCACATAGGCGGACTCGCTGCACACTGTTACTTCTTGGTCTGCGTGATTCTCGAGCGCGAGTATCAACGCCAATAATTCTGCAGCTTATGCTGAATAATGAGATGGTAGTCGAGTACTAACGAGCACTTGAAACTCCCCATTTGCCAGGTGTTTTACCACATCAGCGCCTGTGTATCTTTGTCCATCATTTTGATCGATTCTCAAAGACCCGTCAATAAACACAATCTCTCCCCCTGCTAGTGCATTCTCCTTTACTCTAGGGATTTCATGATAGAACTCTTCATAGTTTGTGCAATCGTGTATGGGCTCTCCTTCTGTGATTGGCTCAGCAATAAACATAGCTGGATTCACTATTTTACATCAAACTATTTTCATTGTCGGATTTGATATAACTACCTCCTAGGCAGAAGCCCTTTGAGAAGTCAACGTGCCTTTTGGTTTTTCCAAAATGGCAAATAATGCATGTTCAACAAATAACGTCATAGAGCATCCCATCACTATGCTTGTAGCCTTTTCTGTGGTGAACGCGGCGGATGCCAAACTTCAAAATGATCTCTCGTCACTGGGTCTAAGATTCCACTGTAATACGCAAGGGGCTTGTAACCCAACGTGGTTCCCTGCATGAGCACTTCTGTCATATCAGTACCATCTGTATGCAAGAATAAAAAGAATTCCTGTGCATAATTGGGGATCCCTAAAACTGGAGCTGTGCAAATGGCTTTTTTCAATTCATCAAACCCTTCTTCCATTGCCTCACTCCACACAATTTTTTCTTGCGTTGCCTGTGCTTTCTTCAAGGCTTGTAATCGAGGCCTTGCATATGAGCTGTAGTCAAATATCCATGCTCTGACATAGTTACATACTCCCAAATAACTCTGCATCTTTTTTATCGTGTGTGGCTTAGCTTTTTTTAGCTGAGGCCATTTTTAGCTTTTTTTAAAATGGCCTCAGCTCTTTCAGGAGTAACTTTCTTTCCTCCATGCAAGATCAATTGGCCTATGTACAGCACTTCTTGTTGACAATATTGTCACTTTTCCTTGTCAACCTTATATCCTTTGTCAGCAAGTATAATCATCAGCTGAACAGAATCGCGTCTGCACTCTTCCTCTGTGGTGCTGCAAACTAAAATGTCATCTATGTATTGCAGCACAGCGCTTTCTAAGGCAATATTGCTCAAGTCCGTCTGAAGGACTCTATTGAAAATCGATGGGGACTCACAGTACCCCTGGGGCAGCCGTGTGCTTTTCAGGTGAACTTGTCTGGAGGTAAATAAAGTCAAATCTTGTGAGTCTCTGTGCAATGGGATTGGGAAAAACACATTTTTCAAGTCAATCCCCGTGAAATATTGTACATCAACAGGTATATTGCATAGAATTGTAGACGGGTTCAGGACTAAAGGTAACTCAGCCTCTACAATTTGGTTTATTGGTCTCAAATCTTGTATTAAACACCACGACCCCCCTTACATTTCTTGATCGGATAAACTGACGTATTACATGGTCACTCTGATGTCACTAAGATACCTTGCTCCACCATGGCGGAAATTGTCTTGAAAATTCCTTCATCTGCCTCTCGAGACATGGGATATTGCTGTGCTCGAGGTAAAATTGCTCCTGGTTTTAATTTGATCTTCACTTCCCCGACCCCCTTTAGTAGGCCTATGTCATAGGGGCCAGTGGTCCACAATGAGATTGGCACTTTTGCCATGTCTTTGTCAAAATATTCAGGGTGTTTCAGTGATAACATCATTCTCTGAGGCACTTTTCTTTTACTTGCTTTTACCCAGTAAGTGATGTTCATTTCAAATATTGCTTCGTCATCAGATGGGTGATCTTCAAACAGATCCTCATCCGTGACGACAGTCGATCTGTAGCCTTCTCCAATGGTGATTACTGCACACCATTGCCTGCCCTCATAATGCTATTTTTCCTCGCAGTATGGCTGCTTGTATCATAAGGGGAAAGACTTGTCCCTTTTCTTCAATCATGGGTATCCTTGGTCTAAACGAAAACTCATCAGGAGGTGTTTTGCCTGCTATTCCTGGCAGCCAGGACATCAATATGTGCACCCCATATTGAAAAATCTCTGCTTCTAATGGTATTGCTCTTGTAGCCATTCGTCCTGCGTATGCCATAATTATTTTGCACACGCTTAAATAATGCATTCCTGGTATTGAGCATATTATGCCTTCATCATTGAACGAGATTGTGATATTTAATTAGTCATCAGATCTCTTCCTAATATATTGACAGGCGTTTGCCTCGAATAAAGTAGTGGCACATTCATGTCACATTTTCCTATAGAGACTGGTAGTGCTTCGGTAAAAGGAACACAACTTGTAGCTCCTGTAAATCCCTACGTAGTCATGGCCTTGTCAGACATTGAAACTGTGCCCTCTCGTACACATGAGCGCATTGCACCTGTGTCCACTAAGAAGGAACATTTTTTGCCTCCTATACTGACATCCACCCTTGGCTCCTCGTGAGGATTTGGTGTAACAGGAGTATAGAACACAACAGGTCTCCCAGTGCGCTGTCCTATTTCATGTACAGCCTTGTCCCATTATTTGTAAAAGGATTTCCTCCATCAACGGTGACGTTCCCTACTCTAGGATTCGATACCTGTCCTGTAACTGTGTTCTGTTGGAGCTGCATAGGGGACTGCTGCGATTGTCCCTGCAGTGGGTTACCTGTCATTTGCTGTGGTTGCAAGCCATGCTGCACTCTTGGCGTTTGCTGCTGCACTGTTTGATTTTACGCAAACCCATCTCCATTCTCCTGCGAGTACGCAGGTGGATTTGACATTCCCCTCTTAAAAACTCATCATTCGAAGGGATTGTGTCCTCCGACGTATTCCTTATCTATGATATTTGTATCTCCACCTTGCTGTCCTCGGAATTTTTTTTTCCCAGTAGAGGGCGCTGTGCGTCAACGTCCGTCGAGTAGGTGTTCCTCGACAGCCACCGTATCAACGCCGACGTCATCATGCCTATAAATGGCCATGCGCAGCGTCCGTTGCTCAGTTCCGTTTTTCCGCGCTTCGTGTGCCTCGGAATACCGTTGCTCAGTTCGTCAGTCGAAATATATTCATATTTCCTCGCGAAAACCGACTCGTACTCGATGGCTTCCTCCTCCGACCCGACGACTCCTCGGTCCGGTTTCAAAAAATGCAGAGACTGTGGGAAGAAAATGTCGTTGACGGATCCTCACAGGATCTGTTTGTGGTGTCTGGAAATCGAACACCAGTGTTCGGAGTGTGAGGAATGCCTATCCATGACGGCGAAAGCCTTGAAGGAGTGTAAGGGGAAGCTCGAGAGAGGTAAGTCAGTTTTAACTTCATCGAAAGTTTCCACGGTAGAGTCGAGACATTCGTCTCCTCACCGTCGAAAGCATTCTCTGTCTAGGTCTCGAAGTGGCTCCCACCACTCGTCGAGGTCTAGAACTCGAAAAAGAGACGTAGAAGATCTCCTTCGTCGTCGTCTTCTAGTTCCCCTGAAAGAGTACATTGCCCCACAAAACAGAGCTCTCACGCTGAGTGGGAGGAATTCAGAAAAAAGATGCTAAGCGTCTTCGAGAAAGCAGCCTCGACCCCCTCGAAGTCAGCTGAAGGTGATACCCTGGGTGAAAAGCCCAAAAAATCTAAACGCCGCAAGTCGAAGCACCCGGCAAAAGAGTCGACCCGAAAGCGCCATGAGCCATCGGGAAGTAATGCATCTTCAACGCCATCGTCGAAAGCCCCTTCGAAGCATAGATCGGCGCCATCGACGCCGTTATCGAAGGGTTCTTCGACGCATCCGTCGATTGAGTCGACACTGATAAAAGAAAAAACCACGGCTACTCCACAGCCAACGGTTAGGCCAAGAGCCTCCGACACGACGCCGAGAGCGTCGTCGACATCCTCGAGCAGGGTTCCAATCCTTTCGAGTTCTACGGGGACTCTTCCAGTTTTCTCGACGCCTTTGACGGCGCCTTCGAGGATTTTTACATCGGTGTCGACGACATCGACCTTTTCAAGGCCAGTGATGATGGCTCCTTCTGCTTTAGAAATGAGTTTTGTCCCTTTTCACTCAGAACACCCCCCTTTAACCTCAATTTATGAGGAAAGGGAAGACTCAGATCAAGAAAGGCCTTTTGACCTGCAGAGGACCACATCACCTGAACCAGAGACTTTTGACCCTGAGGAAAGAAGGTTGAAAGACCTTCAGGATGTATTTAAAGAAGCAAGTGGTTTAGACACTTCCCCTGAAGTGGAATTTGTCAAATTAGACCCAAGGGAACATGCTGAAACCCTTTATAGAACCCTAATGTCAAGAATCATAGAATTCATGGGTTGGTCTGCACCTTCACCTGTTTTTCAGCAGGATGACCTCACTGACATTTTGGATAAAGGTCCACAGGAGGATCCTGTGGTTCCATTTCACTCTGCCTTACAGAGAAAGATTTTAACTAACTGGGAAACTCCTGAAGTTATCCCTGCGGTTAACAAGAAGTTGTCAGCGAAATATAGGGTATCTGCTTCTGACCCTGAATACCTATCTAAATACCCTACTCCAGAGAGTCTGGTGGTCCAGGCTGCAACTTCATCAGGCAGTACATCTGCATACCCCACTGCTCCACAGGATAGGGATGATAAAAAATATGATGCCATGGCTAAGAAAGTCTTCTCGGCCTGTAGCATGGCTTTAAAATCTATTAATGCGACTTGTACGCTCGCTAGGTTCAGCCACATTCTTTGGGAGTGTCCTTCATCAGCGGCTGACTGCTTCCAGGAAGGAGAAGAAAGGGACGCATTTTTAAATATCAGAGATGGTAAAGATGGAATGTGTGAGTCCCTTCAAACTGGCATTGATTCTGCTGACAGTATCAGCAGGGCAATGGCGGCAAGTACCACAATCCGCAGGCATGCGTGGTTAAGAAAGTCCGGCTTTGCTTCTGACGTACAGGCCAGACTTTTGAATATGCCCTTTGACGGCTCTTCCCTGTTTGGTAAAAAGGCGGATGACAGTTTGGAAAAACTGCAAACGTCTAAAGCAGCAGCCAAGTCACTAGGAGCTGCAATCCGCCAAACTAATTTTCGTCCCTCTGGATCCTCTTGGAGAGGAAGGTCCTTTCGCTATTATTCCTCATATGGAAGAGGCAGAGGACAGCCGGCTCAAAGAGTCCAAGGAAAATTTACTCGTGGTGGTCGGGGTAGAGGAAAGAAAGCCACATCAGCAGGAGCAGGAGCCGCTTTACCTTCGGCAACTGCATCAGCCGCTCCCAAACCACTCTGAGGTCTCCCATCACAAGACACCTGTAGGGGGCAGGTTAACTCACCCACCATCTGACGGAATGGCTGGCTGTTACGTCAGATGCTTGGGCATTGGAGACAGTTGCCCAAGGTTACTGCCAGCCTTTTCTACGCATCCCTCAGAGCCATCCACCGGGGGAACAGCTCTCTGAAAGTGCCGGATCCGCTCCTCTTGCAGGAAATTGTAGACCTGCTAGAGAAAGGTGCCATAGAACCGGTACCTGTAGCGGACAGGAACAAGGGCTGGTACTCCCCCCCTACTTTCTCATACCAAAGAAAGACAGAGGACTGAGACCCATCCTGGACTTACGAGAATTGAACAAGTTCCTCAGGAAGGACAAGTTCAAGATGTTAACTCTCTCGCAGATCGTTCAGGCCCTCCAGCTTCAGGACTGGTTGGTATCTCTGGACCTTCAGGATGCTTATTTCCATGTGCCAAGCCATCTCAAGCACAGGAAGTACCTGAGGTTCGCAATTGGCAACTCTCATTATCAATTTCGAGTTCTGCCATTTGGGCTGACCTCCGCCCCGAGGGTCTTCACCAAGCTAATGTCGGTTGTGGCTGCAAGTCTAAGGAGGGAAGGGATTCACGTCTACCCCTACCTGGACGATTGGTTGATCAGAGCAGTTTCTTCGGAACAAGCTTGGATCCAACTAGATTATGTCTGCCACTTCCTTCACAAGCTGGGCTTCTCCCTCAATTTAAAGAAGTCACAGATGATACCATCACAGAGACTCCAGTTCATTAGAGCAGTCCTGGACACGTCCCTGGGAAAAGCCTCGCCACCAGAGGTGAGGGCTCAAGATATTCTGCAGATGGTCACCAGGTTTCAAAATGCCCAATGTCTCCCAGCCTACGACTTTTTGAGGTTGCTAGGCCTCATGGCATCCTGCATATCCCTTGTGCCAGAGGCTCGCCTGAGAATGAGATCCCTTCAGTGGGCACTGAGGACTCAGTGGTCACAATTCTCAGGGAGGATGACAGATCTCCTCCGGATTCCGGACAAGGTAGCCCACAACCTTCAATGGTGGGCCTATCCAGAGAACACCTTGAAAGGAGAACTGTTTTGGCAACCATGGCCGGAGATAACAGTAGTCACAGACGCCTCACTCACGGGGTGGGGAGCCCATGCCAATGACTTGACCATCAGCGGTCGATGGTCTCCATCGGAGTCCAGACTACACATCAACCTGTTGGAGCTGAGAGCCATCAGACTGGCACTGAAGGCTTTTATGCCGTCTGTACGGGGGAGAAACGTCCTGATAATGACGGACAATACAGTGGCCATGCACTACCTCAACAAAAGAGGAGGCGTAGGGGCACTGCCGCTGTGCAGAGAGGCGATGCAGCTCTGGTTTTGGGCAATTCAGGAAGGCAATTCACCTAGCCGGAGAGAAGAACTTGACAGCGGACGCTCTGAGCAGGCAGAACACAGTCTCCCATGAGTGGGAGATAGCTCAGGAAGTCCTTTAAGAGATCTTCGCCCTTTGGGGAACCCCTCAAGTGGATCTGTTCGCCACCAGTATCAACAGGAAGTGCGACAGATTTTGCTCAAGGGAATTTCCCCCGAGAGGAGCTCTAGGAGACGCGTTCGTAGTGGACTGGGAGTTCCCACTTCTGTACGCGTTTCCTCCGGTCCCTGTCATTCCTCAAATGATCAGGAGGTAGAGAAGGTTTTGGAAGACCATGATCCTAATTGCCCCGGATTGGGCCAGGAGAAGGTGGTACCCGGACCTTCTGGACATGTCCATCCACCCTCCAATTCGTCTACCGTACAGAGAGGATCTTCTCTCGCAGAAGGGAGGTCAGGTTCTCCATCCAGCCATCAAGACCCTCAACCTTCACGCTTGGTATCTGAAAGGTTGAGGTACAAGGATTGGGACCTTCCAGATGACGTCATGGAGGTGTTGCTTTCGACCAGAAGGCCAGCAACTAAAACTCTATACCGCTGCCGCTGGAATAAATTTTGCAGCTGGTGCAGAGAAAAGAATATCGTACCCTTTTCATGTGGTACACCTGCGGTGTTATCCTTCTTACTTTATTTGGCAAATTCAGGCCTTCAAGTTGGCACTATTAAGGGCTATCTCGCAGCGCTATCGATCTTTAAGCGCACTGCAGAGGAGCCTTCATATTTCAAAATTCCATTGGTAATACAATACCTGAAAGGTCTAACTAATGTTTACCCTCCAAGACCATTCCAAGTTCCCTTATGGGACTTAAATCTAGTCTTGTTCATTGAAGTTTCTCACCCTCAAAACTGTTTTATTGGTAGCATTAACATCTGCTAGAAGGGTTAGCGAGATACAAGCCCTATCTTGTAAACCTCCTCATACAGTTATTCACAAGGACAAACTCGTTCTACAGGTGAAGCCTAACTTCCTCCCAAAGGTAGTTTCTGAATTTCACATTACTCAGAAGATTACTTTACCTTCATTCTATCCTCCTCCCCATCCGGGGAAAGAGGAAGAGAGACTACACAGGCTGGACCCTAAGTGAGCCTTGAGTTTTTATATCTGTAGACTTGCTAAAATTAGACAAGCAGACCAACTCTTTGTAGGTTAGGCAGGACATACATTGGGATTACCAATAACCAAACAAACCATCTCCAGATGGATTATTTTAGCCATTCTGGAATGCTACAAACTGGCAGGGAAAGAGCCCCCTCAAAATCTAAGGGCTCATTCGACCAGGGGTATCGCAGCCTCCTCAGCTCTTCAAAGAGGGGTACCAATTCGAGACATATGTGCGGCTGCCACATGGTCGTCCGCACATACCTTTACCAAATTTTATAGCCTGGATTCCTCCTCTAGTCAAGAGACTAGATTTGGCAAAGCTATGTTACACTCTGTTCATTCTTAAAGAGTAATATGGCATCTCTTACTCCCGCCTCCAATCACATACCACTGCTATGGGAGTCTATCATAGATAAGGAATACGTCGGAGGACACAATCCCTTCGAAGAACAAGTTACTCCTTACCTGGTAACGTTCTTTCGATGGGATGTTCCTCCGACGTATTCCTTATCGCCCCTCCCATCCATCCCCGCAGTAACATTTCCCTTGTGGTTGCAGCTTACGCTCCTTCAAGGGTAGTAACCATTCATGCAATAACTACCTTACTCTACAAAACGGAACTGAGCAACGGACGCTGCGTGTGGCCATTTATAGGCATGATGACGTCGGCGTCGATACGGTGGCTGTCGAGGAACACCTACTCGACGGACGTCGACGCACAGTGCCCTCTACTGGGAAAAAAATGTTTCCGAGGCCAGCAAGCTGGAGATACAAATATCATAGATAAGGAATACGTCGGAGGAACATCCCATCGAAAGAACGTTACCAGGTAAGGAGTAACTTGTTCTTCTGTACCATGCCTTGACTTCTACATGTACGAGAAAAATGTCCTATCATTCCACACGTCCAACATATAGGCGCTGGCTTTCCCATCTGCCCATTTTGCATATTTTGAAACCCACCTTGATTGCTTTGAAAACCTCCCCTATTATTCTGCCAATTCCCTTGATTACCTTGCCAACCTCTTCCTCGGAATCCCCTTCCTCGTAGAGCATATCCATTGTTGCTTTGATCGAACTGCCTTTGGTTATTTGCTTGTGACATGTTCGTTATCTGTTGTGAATTGAATCCGTCTGTACAAGTTAATATTGCCCCTTCAATGGTGTACTTGGACAGTTTTTTCTGAACCAATTTTGCCTCCTCGCCTTTTCGAGTATCATCTTTTTTGCGATTCTTTTCCTGCAGAAGTCTGCAGTAATGTGCAATGGTCAACTAAATTTCCAACCACGGTTTAGCTTCTAACCCCACCCATTTCTTTAGATGCTTCTGCACTTGATCTGGCAGCCCTTGGCATAATATGTGATAGAACACAGATATAGATTTCCCCCAAGATTCCCGAGTTTCGAGTGCCCAAGCATCTTGGAAATGTTGAATGTAAAGCAAAGGGTCCTCTCCTTCTTTCATATTTTTGTCATTATAGCTCCCATATCGGACGTGTACGGATAGAGTACTCGAAGCGCTTTCCAAACTGCTGCTCTGCAATTGTTAAACGGCGCTCCATTATGCACAGTGTTGACTGTAGTCCCACCAGGGTAGCTGGCCCGTGTCCATACATCGTCAGCTCTCTCACCAAGTATGGCAATCAGAAGACCTTTAATATCCCCTATAGCCAATCTATTTCCTCCGTTCTCTTTTCTAGCTCATGTATCCATTTCCCAGCACCAGAAGTCGGGACTTTACACCTTAGATTATCTCTGTCCATTTGAGGCCATGGTATATACTCTGGTTTCGTTCCTCCTTTTTTGTAGCAAAGGGAACTGTGACGTGCCAAACTTGTTCTCATCTCTCATCATTTGTCTATCCACTGATGGGGTGATATTCCCACATCGCCGTCTGCCTGGCAGTGATCTTAACCTGCTTACATAAGGCGGGGTCTCCCCCCTTTGACCGTGGGGTTGCCACTTATATCGGTATGACTGTGTCAGTGGCTCTGATGCCTTAGACACAGGTATTTTTAAATCCGTCCATCTTACTCCCTTAACCATAGGCATACATCCCTCTGGACAACATACATTACTTCTCTCTTCCCCCTGGAAGGTTTCCCTTTCTTCGTCTGACACTTCCTTTGCCCAACTCTTGCAACTTCTCTCGTCATCATTTCTATTCAGTCTGTCTAAAGACAGCCCCTTATGTCTCGTGCTACATGAGGCTTCCTCCGTGTCATACAACTGAGTGCTCTCGAGACGATAATTTTTTCCTTTCCCCTGAGCTTCCTTCTGAGCTCTCATATCATGATATACTTTATCAATCACTTCCCCAACACTTCTTGAGTCAAACTTGTCTTCTAGATTTGCTCTAGACGTGCCTGGTAATGACTCGTATTCGAGAAAAAATTCCTCTATCTTTCCATTCTACCAATGGATCAGGATTTCTTACTTCCCTTCTCAAGATCGCATGCTCTCTGTCTTCTTTTACGTTCCATGTCGTCCTTGACTTCTCTGCGCTTTCTCGCTTCCTCTCTTACTCTGTCTTCCTCTTTCTTTTTCATATCCCTTCGTTCATATGCACTTCGTATCTCCTCATCCCTTTGTCTCTGTATTCTTTTCTCTCTTATCCTTTCCTATTTATCATCTATTCTTTGTCTTTCTATCCTATCCTGCTCATCAGCCGTTCTTTGTCTATTGTCACGTTTTCTTTGCTCTTCTGCCCTCTCCTGTTCTTTTTCTTGCTCATCTTGATATAACTGTTCCTGACTTTGTCTATCTTTTCTTTTCGCTTCTTCATCTTTCAATCGTTCTTCTCTTTCCCTATCTTTTTTTATCCTGTCTGTCTTGATCTTCCTGTTTTCTTACATCTTCGATGCCTTTACCATCAAGTTTAAGTAAAATCTGACCTCCCATCCAATCGTTCTGTAAGAGCGCTATCTCATCAGTTTTATCCTTGTATCCTTTCCATATCTTTATTTCTCTCCTTATATCTAGAAATGTGCTTGCTCTATCCCTTCTCTCCTTGTCGCGTCTCTCCTTGTCTCTCGGGAGTTTGGAGGATACATCTTTCTCAGTATCTTTCTCTGGGCCCTCATCACTACTTTGCGTAGATGACTCATATAAGGTATTGCTATATCCCGCCGCTGCTTTAAGTTCCCCTAATGGGTATAACCCATCTTCTTTCTTAACTTCGTTTCAGACGGGGTGGGCGGAGCAGAAGGCTCTTCACTCCCCTCTTTACATACATTGAGTATCCAATCTAAAGGAGGCTCCTCCTCCTTTTCTTGTTTGTACATTTTCCAAAGTTCTAGACTCGCTAGGTGCTTTTCTAGCTTCTTTCCTGTGTATGCTGCATGCAAATATGTCGTCATATGCTGCAAGACTGCCTTCGATAATGATCCGCCTTGGGGCCATGGCATAAACATTTTATCTGCGGTTCCTTTAACCCATTCTGCACTGTTCTGTCTAAGTTTGGGTGCATGTTTCGGCAGCTGCTTGCAAAGATGCACTAATGGAGTAACCTCTTCTATTTTTAACCTTTCACTTTTCTCTTTGCTAACACTTAATTTTATAATCACAGATTTTTTGAATACGTCTCAATCAACATACAATATGAGCGAGCACCAATCGTCGCAAGCTCCAAACCCGTCAAAACACAATTGTGTACTTTAATCTTGCTAAAAAACAACCATCAGAATACAATTTTAAAAACAATCAATTTCCTTGTCTCGACTTCACACTTCTCTATTACATGAACATTTTTCTTTCAACTCTGACGTCATCACTCCTTTCACTTCACATAAAACGAACAAACAGACTTGACCGGCCACATATACTACTCACAATCTTTTCCTTAAGACTTGTCTTGCCCTCTAAAATCTGCTCCAATTGGAACTTAAACTAATTCCTTTAGGACCATCTTTAACCGGACCTGTCTTCTATATGACCCGCTAAGGGGCTCTGAATTAAAGTTTCTGCCAACACTCTTTAAAGCTTAGGAACAGGGCATATCTTCTTATCGTGACCTCACTCACGACTATTCTTCTTTATATATTGCTCAGCCACTCTCACAATATTTTCTTTCCCATATACATATATATTACACTCTTACGTTATATTTTATCCCACCTCCCTCCGTTACTCTCTGTTATTTAATATACATGTATTCCTTTGCCTCACTCTTTGGTCTATTTACTCACTGTTCGCATGTTTTTTTCTTCTGACCCTCGGGATCAGCGCTTTCGTTACCGCCTCTCTGAGCTGCTTTTCAATCTGCTTCTCGTAGATGTGGGAGGGGTTAAATCTGAAAATAGGGGTCCCATCAAACTGTCCCTTGCAAGAGGTTGTTTAAACTATCTACTATCTATGGGGAGCTTCACGTCCTGTCAGCCGAATGGCAAAGGTCGTGCGATATTGCTGAGACTCTAAAGTTACTTATGTCGACGGTCAATGGTTATGTTATCAAACCATCCTCTCTCTGCTACCAAATGAGCTGGGTGTTCTCTCAGACAGCCCTTTAAGATAAGTTGCGATACCCTGGAGATGCAGATTTTATTCATACATCAATAATCAAGATGACACAAATAGTTTGGCAAGGTTCGTGTGTTTTAATGTCAATATCTAAAACAGGGAGTACAACGAACATCAGCAATCGCTCGATCCTCTGACTCTAGTTACTTCATAAAAAACTGGGCTTTTATACCCATAATTGGTTATCATTGATGTTTTGACCTGTGTCACTACCAACGTCATCCTACGTGGCAAACTACAAAAACCTAACAGAGGGTGTGGTTGGGTCTAAGTGTATTTCTACGTATAGGCTCTATATCTGTATAGAGCAGTGGAGCAAAGTGGTAGGATACTTAACATCAGGTGGGGCAACTAAGCCCTCCCCTCAAAATGGCCACCATGGATGTCACTAAATGTACAACGTCCCATTGGCTACACAAACTATAGGACCCTTAATTACGCAATCCCATACAATTGGTTAGCTCCTAACCCCCGTCAGTACTTTTCCACCTACGTCTAGCAGCACGCTGGCCGAACAACTAGGTGCAGATGAGCTTGTTTTAGCACCAGCTTCTCACCAATTAACATATCATCAATCATCACCTAAATGGTCCAGTGTCAATTAGTGTTTGAAGTTTGGCCTTGAGTCTGTACTGTGTTCTGATTTTTAGGGCGTGTGTGCACCAGCCAGCCTTCGTGCATAGGTGTGACCATCTTGCCTGTCCAACCTCCCTCTACCACGTGACTGGACACCATGAAATCGAGCTTTTCTTGTATTTGATTTTATTATTTATTTTATTTATTTATTTTAATTTTTGTAACGCGCCAACATGCCCCCGGGCCTCAGTGTGCACACAGAACAATACAAAGACAAACACAAACAGGCATAAGAGGCAGAAGGAGAGAAGAGTCAGAGGGTTCTTCCAAGTTGAAGAAGTGAGTCCTTATGGCACGTTTGAACACGGTATAGCTCTAGATCTGCCGTATCCTAGCTGGAAGTGTGCTCCATAGAAGGGGACCCTGAGCGTCAAGCGTAGTACCTCCAAATTTGGCTGTCCTGAATTTAGGATGTTTGAGAATGATCGCAGAGGAAGAGCGAACGTTCCTCACATTAGGTTTGGTGCTAATACGGGATTCTCCAATAGTCCTCTGACGTCTTTTGTTTTGCTTGAACTCTCTAAACAGGAGCATCTGTTCTTTCACGTTAATTGTATCCAATGTCAGCCAATTCCAGTTTGATAAGACCTTGGCTTTCTCGGCTCAGTCAACTCCTTAGCTGAGCTTTTATTCTGTTTAATTCAATTGCTTTTCTTAACTGAAACACTAAAATGAGACATTCTTGCTTTATTCAGTACTGCTTATATGCGTAGTAGAAACATCCATCCTTTACTTGTCCATATGTATCTATATATATGTTGGTGCTTGCCACGGTCTAATCTATTCAAAAGCATGTGGCTAGCTTCATGATTGCTTTGCTGCTTGCGTTTCATTGCATCTGTACACATTTAAACTAAATAACTTCATCAGATCTATGGCATATGTTTCTTCACCTTGACCCCAAGATGTCACTTGTCTTTGATACTTTCTTGATGGTTTATAAATCGTCTGCATCCTCTGGTCTGTTCATCTCTTCTATGGGTGTCAATTCGATTTTGTATGATGTCACCATTCATCTTTACCTTTTAGTTTGTCTGTTTCTTCAGGAATCTCGTTCAAATGGCCATCATATTGTATTGTTTGCATGTATGGTTTCCTTAATGGGTACTTTACCTCCCATATTCTCTTAGGTATAGGTACTCTTATGGGTACTGCACAGAGTCCACGCCCTTCTCTTTGTTGGTTTAACTGTTCTGTGTACGTCACATACTTTGGTTCATATGTTTCAGGTACTGTAGGCGGGGCAGTTGGAGTGGGGGTACTTGGCTCCTCCTCTACACTTTCTTCCTTTGCTTGATAGCTCTTGGCGTGGGCAGGAAGACTTTACCACCAATTATATTAAACTCGCACCTATGAGCATTTATGTTTGAGTAGGACTTGCAAACTCCACAAGAATGAAGTGGGATAATCAGGTAATGAGCGCTTAGGTAATGGATACGGAAATTGACCTGAATATTACAAAACAATGGTCTGCTGCACCCCCATACAGTTGTAGGTAAATCCCAACCTACAAAAGTGCACTATAACTGGGATGGTATTTATGATATGTGCGCATACACAAAAAAATGTTTAGGAAAAAGTGTTGATGAAATCCAACTCAAAGATAGCAAGTGTGACAGCACTTGATACAAAGCTGAGCCAAAGTACACAAGTTACAATAATGTTCCAGAGAGAATCCGAGCCCTGACTGGGCTGATTGTTTAATGTAGCACAGATAATCAAATAAAGTCGGCCCTATTTCTAGCCAACACGTGTTTCGACCTTCTTAGGTCTTTTTCAAGGCGGGCCTGTAGTAGCTCCTAATTCCGTGTAAGCATAAAGCGTAATACCTAGCAGCATGCCTCAGAACGGCGTAACGTCTCCAGAGATACTTGCCCATCGTTACCTGCCAAAACCGAAGGATAACGCCCAATTCTTTAATGGATTGATCACTTGACAATTTCTGAAATGATGAAGTGTGCAGCAGTCCCAGGCTTTAATGCCAATAAAGGAGAAAATCTTTTCTCCTTTATTGGCATTACGCTTTATGCTTATGTTATGTTAATGTTATATAAGCAGCAAAGTACCAGAATGTTGGACAGGGGACAGGGTGTCCTACAAGTTCGCTTTTTTTGCCTTCTGGCCCAATTCGTGTCTGGGAAAATTCAGATTGGTCCACATATTTTCTAGAATCTCAGGTCTAATCTTAGATATATATCTTCCTTTTTGGTAAGGATCAGACTAAGCAGCAGCATCCACTCCCCTGTTATCTGGGATCGTGGTTTTGCTAAATCATAGTTTTAGAATGGTGTAAGGGGCAATGGGGGCCATTACAACTTTGCCGGCATCCTGGCGGTAAATCTGCCAGGATACCGGCAAATGGTAATACCGTTACTGGCTCTCAGTTTGGGGGAATTACCGCCAGATTATGAGCGCCAGTAAGGGTGGTAAATCCTCATTCCGGTAATACCAACAATTTTCTGCTGGTAGGGTGTCGGAATTATCTCCAGCTCTTAGCTGGAGGCAATTCCTCCAACCCACCGGCAAACTAGTACTTTGCTGTTGCGGAAACGTGCCGCTGTACGGAAATACCGGCAAGTTAATTCCACCAGAAAGGTTTTAATGACCCCAATGCCCTCCTGTGAGTTTAGGCCGGGCACAGTCAGTCAGTGGATGGGAGATAGCACTGTGGTCACATGTGGGTAAACTTCTCCACAGGACGCACAGCGACTGGAGCTTTCGAGGGGTGAGTCCTTCACATAGTATAATGATGTCAGGGTGCAGAGTTATGTGAAAGGGGTGAATCCTAAATCTGCCAGGTGTATGAAGGTTGTGTAATCCAGATGTCAGGCAAGATTTATGAGTGCTGATCCCTGCAGTGTGTGTAACGCTAATCACTTTGAAGTGGTCATATATTAACACATTGACAACCACAGCTCAAAGGGACAGTCCACTGCAAGTACAAGGATTGGTAAGTGTACACATGAGGGTGAACTAGCACCATTCTCGCATCCCCTCCCCCACAGGAAAGGAGGCAGTAAGAATCCATATCGCTGCACAGAATTGAGAGGATAGGAGCTGCTCCCATCATCATCAGATATCTCAAACCTGAGTGTTCAGGGGCGGCGCCAGCCCCTGGCTTGGGGAGGGGCCTTAGGCCCTCCCAAATGGAGAAGGTTGCATGCAGATGGCAGTTCTCCGCTATGACACTAAGACTGGGCCTGCAATGGGAAATGGGTGCTCGTACTGCAAAACCCTTTAAAACATTTCACCTGGGAGAGCAGAGTGTTTATATTTAAACATTCAGTAACATGCCAGCAGCATACATGCAGAGGAGAAAAGCCTGCACAAGCGATATCACTACACCACCTCATGACAAAGCCAAAGGCTTAACTGCTGGGCTCAGCTTTGAGATGGCCCAGGCCTCCAATGATTAGCATCTCTTTGTGAAACTAAATATCGTCTGAATTGGGGCGAATGATGCATCTAATGTGCCAAAGGAAGGCATACGAAATGTAAGCTTCCTGGGCTCGCATAAAGGGTGGGAGGTTGACAGCCGTTGTGATTTGATCTCCCGTGTTGTTCTGGAGCCCTCTATGCGGGTTCGGGAATGACGCGCGAGAACAGTTGAGCGAGTATAGGGACGAGGTATGCAGCCTGCATTGTGGGGTTTCTCTCTGTGTCATTAAACTTACTGCCCGTCATTCCCCAATGGTCTCCTGGTGCTCATTCTTAACATAATTGGCGAAGAGCGGGAGCGATGATGAAAGCCCAGGCACCATGGATCAGTTGTGTAGCTGAGCGGCGAGGTAGCTGGCAGCACCTGCGGCAAGCTGGTCACGGTGACAGAGGCAGGAGTTGCTTCTTCCACTCCTTGATGAAGTTGCGAATCACAAAAATGGGAGAATGCACACACACACAGGACTAGCAAAAAGGTCTCTACAACGTACAGCTCTTTTTTTTTTAAAACATCTATTTATTAGCATGTCAACAAATACAAATCACATCAATATAATACAAGGGTTTTTTAGATTTTAGCAGAAGCATAAACACATCATTCAACTACATTCCAATAAGTATACAATGCAAAGCAAACATTACAATCCAACACACCCCCCATAGCCACACTAAATCACTTTCAGTGTATGTAAACTACAAGAGTCTCAAAAAAATATAACCACCCCTCCTATCAGAAGACATACATAGACACAAGACTCCACGTAGACCAACACCAAACCAATACACTAAGAAAGAGAGCAAAGAAGAAAGATAAGAAAAATAGGGCTGTCATTGTTTTCATTGACTATTCGCACTGCAGGGACAATATTCCTCGTCTCAGTGCCCTTAAATTAAAAAAAAGTGTCCTAAAGAAAAAGAGAGGAGGAAGAAGAAACATAGCAAGGTAAAGTTCAAAAACAGGAAAGAGACTTCAGAGACATTACGTACCAACTTGAGTGGATGCTGCTGGCAGCCCCGTTTTACTGCATGGAACAATTGTCCTCAGGGAAACATGCAGAACGTGCCCGTCCCATGCCCTTTCCTCGCCACTCCTGGAAACCCTTATACACCATGGGAACAATGGACAGATTTGTTCCAGGTTTATCTAAGGGCCATTGCGGTTACAATGTTAAATGACCTAAAAGAAACCTCTCTATTGAATTGTATTGGGGTGGAGGCATTACACATTTTCTGCACTCTTCCCGAAATACCTAGCCTTGATGGTGCAGGTGACTCTGGCATGTCCAGTGCGAATGGGTGAAATGAAACTGCTGTTGCAAAACTGGGGGAACAGGACCAATGTTGTTCTTGCAAGATATTACTTCTTCGCAAAGCAACAGAGCAAGGGGGAGACCGTAAACGGCTACATTGCTGCCTTAGGATGCCTCTTAGCCACATGTAAATTCAGGGCGTGGCTGATGAGTATTTCAGAGATCAGTTGATGCTGCATATGGCAGAACCCACACATCCAACAAAAGCCATGGCAAGCTAAAGACTCAACGCTAGACCAAGCAATAGAAATTGCAAGGACAATGGAGTTAGGAAACAAGTGCATGAAGGCTGTCCAGCAAGATTATAATGGTTGGAAGTTTAAAAAGTACAAATTGAAGGAGATGACGACAGTGATGATGCTGTAGCACTAATAAGTAAAACATCTGTTTCAACACCAAAACACAAGTCCAACACACATGACAAGGTCAAGAAGGACAAGTCCTGTAGCAGCAATGGACAGAATGTTAGCCCACAATGGAGGTCCCATAGGTGTGAGTGCACCAGACATATCAACAGAGATAAGGAATGTCCACCGATGGACCCAAAATGTTTTAGGTGTGGAAATATAGGGCATTATGGAGTAGCATGAAAGAGCCCCAAAGAGAGTTTGAGCACTGGCATCAGAGCCTTAGGATAGGTTGGTGGGCCTAGCAGTCTACTTACTGTATTGAAATATGATGATGGGAATCTTGTTCAAATCTTGACAGGTTGCTCTTCCAGGAAGGGTGGGCCATGGGAACGCATGGAAATGAACAGTAGTCCATTGTACATCATGGTAGATACAGGATCACCATACACGATGGTAGAGGTCCTTACCTATGGAAAAGAACTGAGAGGAAAATCAGATTACCTGAGAACCACCAATGGCAGGGCTATAGGATATGGCAAGAGCTCCATTACTATTCTTGGATACAAGTGGGTGCACCTCAAATTCAAGAACAGAGAAATGTTCCGCAAATTATATGTGGCTGAAAATGGATCATCTGTTGGGGGATGGGGAGAGCAAGCAGCTCTCCAAATTAAGACACATCTAGGTGAAATGAGTCGGGTTCTGTGTGTGACAACCCAGGACCTCAATTCCAGGGATGGACTGGCCAACTCATTTCCACTTGTTTTCAATGATAAGATAGGACTGCTTAAAGGCTTGGAACATTGAATTGTGCTGAAAAGGGCAGACAAACCAGTCAGACATAGGGTGAGAAATATACCCATTGGTAGCAAAGACGATCTGCAAAAGGAATTAACGAGATTATGTGAAGATGATATCAATGAGCCTCTTGAATCATCATAGTGGCTGTCCGTCATAGTTCTAGTGTGTATACCTGACAATTCGACAAGGATGTGTGTAGACCTCAGAGACGTAAATGTGAACATCTGGGTAGATAGACATCCCCTACCAAATATCAATTAAATGTTTATCACCATGAAACCAGCTAAGTATTTTACAATGCTGGATCTATCCTCTGCTTATCAGGTTGTGCTGGACGAAGACTCAAAACTTCTGACCTTGTTTGTTACACCCCTCTGTGCATTCAGGTACAAGTGCATGCCATTTGGTCTGGCATCAGCAGCTGCTGTTTTCCAGAGGAGAACACAGCAATTTTTCAGTGTCCTGGATGGAATGTATTACTTCCGGATGACATCCTTTTAGCAACACCAAAAGAAGAAGAACATGACACAAACCTATTGGGCGTTTTACAAGTGATACAGGATAAAGACTCACATTAAAGATTGAGAAATGCAAAATTAAGGTGAATTAAGTCCCGTATTTAGGACATGTTGTTAGCTCTGAGGGGATCGGAGCAAAGAAGGATTTAGTAGAGACAATATCCAGCATGCCAGTCTCCACCAACAAATATCGGCTATGCAGCTTTCTGGGTATGACGGAATATTATTCTGAATTTGTTCCACATTTCACTGACAAAACACAGTACATGAGGGAATTAATGAAGAAATCTGCAAGATTCCTCTGGTCTGCTCAGTGTCAAAAAGAACTGGAGGATATTAAGAGAGCTGTCAATGGGGCACCCACCCTTTAAATGTTCAACACCACTGCCTCAAATGTCATCACTGTAGATGCCAGCAATGTGGGTTTGGGTGGAGAATTAGAACAAGTCCAAGAAGGAGGTGTGGTACCAATAGCGTTTGCTTCTTGTGTCTTGAAGTCGGCAAAATTAAACTACTCAAATATAGAAAAATAAGTGCTAGTTGTGAAGTGAATTCTGGAACATTTCAGGACTCTGATTTGGGGCTTAATAGTGACTGCCAGGACCGAACATAAACCTTTAATCCACATCATGAACTCAAGAAACCCACATTTAGCTTCTCTAAGGATGCACCGGTGGACACTGGGCATTATGCAGTATAATGTAAGGATAGTATACACCCAAATGAGAGGAAATATAATTGCAGACTGTTTCTCCAGATTACCATGAGGCAGTGAAGCGCAGGAACCATGTGCAGAAGCGGATGGTGAATGCATCACTGCACGCATCAAACCGGGAATCTCAATAGAAGACTAGATCAAAGCATCGACAGAAGACACAGAGCAGGAACCTCTACGTTCGGCTATAGATGGGGGTGCAATGTAATGGGGAGCAGTCTCGCAGATTATTCCCAGATACGTGATGAGATTGCGGAGAACACACTATGTGTGCTTAGAGGTGATTGCATTATACTGCCAAATTTCCTAAGGGAAGAAACTTGAAAACGTGCTCATAAGGGTCACATGGGCAGACACCTCACCAAAAGACAACGTAGGGAGATGTATTGGTGGCCGGGGGGTGCTGAGTGATTTGGAAGAACTGGTAAAAAAACTGCCATGCTTGTGCTGACTGATAAATCCAAGAAACCCCATATCGCACGACTACAACCGATACAGATTTCTGGCACTGTTTGGAGGAAAGCGGCTATGGATATTGCCGGACCTTTCAAGACATTGGAGACACATAGTTGTACTAATGGATTATACCTCTAGGTGGGTGGAGTGGGGTGTGATGGAAGACAAAGTAATGTCTCGAAAGATTGTGAAATTCTTGGAAGGGATCTTCAGCAGGGAGGGAGAGCCAGAAGAAATAGTGACTGATAATAGGGCACAGTTAATTTCAGAGGAAATACAGGGTTTCTTGAAAGATGGAAGGATTGAGCATAGACGCACATCACTTTACCATCCCATGGCGAATGGGTTGGTGGAATGCATGAACAGTTTTGTCAAGAGCAAAATTCAATTGTCAGTTGTAAACTCATTACTGTGGAAAGATACTCTAAAATAAGCCTTAAACGTTTACAGGATGGCCCCACATCCTCCATTTCACCACTGATGTTGAACCATTTGTTATGATGAGGGATAGAACGGCATGTAACCGTTTGAGCCTATGATGGTTAACCACAAAGAATGGCAAGATAATAAACATGGAAGAGGTTCGCAGAAATGTGAAAGAAAGTCAAATGAAGTACAGGAATGATTATGATCGCTGCAAGGGCACTTGTGATATCAAATTGGGTCAGTGTCAAAGAACCATGGAGAGTTTACAAAAGTCTCTCTACGTTAAGGGGTGCAAAGAATGTGGAAAGGGTAGAAGAAAAGATTGTAACGTTGGATGATGAGAGAAAATGGTCTTTTGATGATGTTGTTCGTTTTCCTGACAATGCGAGGTCTGTCTCCAACCCCGGACTGTTATCGTAGAGGTCTGAAGCCACAGAGGTCCAGTACAAAGGGCTTCACTGGGAACGATTGGGGGTAATGATGCATTGGGTGTACACACAGTCCAAGATACTGCCCAATGATTAGTTCAAGAAGGGGAAGGTTAAAAATAGCTCCATCCTAAACACACGTAGTGGGAAATCCCTCAGGGCGGCCTGGACCAGGGAAACCTCAATCTGTAACACGTGGCCAATACGACAGTGATCTGCAAAGGGGGTGGCGCTCAAGCTGCTCATCATGAGAAAGCTAACATAACTAGAACTGGTGATGTAATTACAGGGCGGTCAGCCAAACTATAGCTGCCATACATGGCAATGGGGAAGGTGGCACTGAACCAGTTTGCTGGTCGCATGGCGCCTGATGCCCATCGGCAGGCAGCTGTGGGAAGGGATCACTGGATGGAGTGGTGTTTCTGGAACAACCTATCAGACGGTAAGTTCTTGAGCTCTGAGGAGGTGGCCAGCCTCCAAAGTATCTACTGCAGAGTTGGTGAAGGTCATTATCCAAAAGGTATCCTGTGAATGTCCCCTTTGCCACAGCTGTAGGGTGTCTCGTGTTCCGTTCTCAATGGAGCTGACCAATGGCAGTGTATTAAAGTTACAGCGATCTGCACCAATGTTACTTCAGTAATAAGTTGTTTTCCGGGGTGGGGTGTGAATAAATGTGGTACCACAGGAAGAGGCATTATAATGGGAAACTGTTAAACTGCTTAAATTATGTTTCACTAATCAATGTCACCTTCGAGGAGTTGATGTCTATGAACCAATTGAATCCCTGGGAAACATAGAAAAAGTGAACTCTCTAACCTGCAAGGGTTTCAATGGATTTCCAACCATTGTATTTCATGGTATAAAACTACTGCTCGTATTCCATTCAGATGTCAGCGTTTCGATCATAGCCTATCCACTGATCTGTTTGATTTGTGCTCACCCAGCTGTAATAAACAGCGTTGCTCCTTGACCGGTGTTTGCTCCACTTTTTGAGTATGTCGTTTTTATTATGCTCCAATTGGTGGACCCCTCCACTACACTCGCATGCAACAAATAGCAATATTCAAACCCGAGTGATACCTGCCAGGAGCAGAAGAATTATTCCCAACGTGATTTTATTTATTATTGATTGTTGAGTACCCTATTTGTCTTTAAGCCATCATTTTAGTTTTGCAGTTATCTTGTTTTCCATGCTGTTTATTCTCTTTTTCCTTCTCTTTGCCACACCCCACCCCAACCGTTTATTCCCCGCCTTGTGTCCCTGTTTGCCCATTAGGGGGATATGTTATTTGATCTTCTGTGTCATTCCGGAGCCCTCCACCCGGGTTCGGGCACGACAAGGGAGAAAAGTTGAGCGAGTAGATGCGGTAGGCAGCCTGCATTGCGGGGGTTCTCTCCATCCCAATAAACGTACCATCATTCACCAATGGTCTCCTGGTCCTCGTTCTTAATACCAGCCCAATGGGTTAATGGCCCCACTCATGGGCAGCTTTCAAAACTGTCATGCAGCCCCCTCACAAATGAGGGTGGCTCTGCCCTGTGATGGAACCAAAATAAAAGCAATCACGTCCCTTGCCCTGGCCTCCTAGAGCTTGAACTACTGGAGCTGATTGGTGGATGGGCAGGAGAGAACTCCCTTCAAGCAAGATGATCAGGAATGCTAGTCACGAGATGCTTGAATAAAGGAATGTTACTAAGAAAAGATGATATTTATTTTTACAATTTTTGATTGCTTTTAAATGTCTTAAACAAGACCGCATATTTGGTTTTGGCGCATTTTGGTGGTTTAACCACCAAAATATTGTCAAAATATTATCTACTGCGAATCAGCTGTAAAGGGGAGTTCGGCTGCAGTGTATGGTGTTGGCATGGCAACATGCCATCGCTTAGCTATGAACTGGCTAAAGCACCAGCTGGGCCTTCACCATCTCACCCATGTCTGCTGGCCTGCTGCTGTTGTTGGGGAGTTGCGCGCGCTAACAAAGTAAAAGCAAAATTAATGTATGCCCGTTAGATTTTCATTTGTGTGCACCATTGCTTTTTTTTGTTTTAAATCCTGTCGGACAATGTTTAAGCAGCGGACTGATCTCTTTCTTTCTAGTTGCCGGCCGCGCCTTTGCGAGGAAATTCCGGGCTTCCATGACAGTTCCTGGGTTTGGGACCATCTATAAATTTGTATAACATCTTTTGGTTGTTTTGGGGCTTAATGCGGAATGCGAACGAGCTCCAATTGTTAATAATTTGGTGACGGTCTCTGGGTGTTGCACTGCCTGTCATTTAATCCCGTTTCCTTCTTTGTATCAAATACGTCTCTGATAGCTCAATGGTTAGAGCATTTGTCTACCAATATCAAGACGTTCAGGCTTGTGACAGCGAGGTGACACAATGGAGTACAAATGAATATATTTTCTTTTTTCTTTTTTAGCTAACCACAATTGGAATTGCGTAGTCTGCATCTTTTCCCTAGCCTTGGCCAAGGTACTGAATGCATATAACTCAACGTCATTGGCAATAATGGTGTGTAAGGGTGGCCTGGCAATAATGGTGTGTAAGGGTGGCCTTCTTTCCCCTGGCCTTTAACTTCTTGCAGCAATGTTTGCAATACAAGGCAGCCTGTCTCCAAATGTGGTCCCACCGTTGCTCTTTGACGGCGGACAGGGCACGCCACAGAGGTGGGTGCAGACGAGATCTTGGATATGAAAGCTGCAGACATTGGTATGGCCTCATACCCAAGCTAAATATAGTCAGGCCTCCCACTTACAAGTCCAGCCCTCCCACTCAGCAATCGGGAGCCTGAAACACGGACAGACGCCATGGTGCGCCGGGGCCCCAATGGAATCAATGTGGGGAAATCCAGGCTTTTCTCAAAATGTAAATGCA
Organism: Ambystoma mexicanum; assembly: GCF_040938575.1. Lineage (NCBI taxonomy): Eukaryota > Metazoa > Chordata > Amphibia > Caudata > Ambystomatidae > Ambystoma > Ambystoma mexicanum. The sequence goes on along the minus strand of NC_090924.1, from coordinate 453,949,741 downwards.
GCAGATTCGGAATCAGGGAATATATGGAAAAAAGACTAGTCTATCCCAGGCGCTCTCGTGGGAATGAAGCACCCGACAGGTTTGTAGTGTGAGACTGTGCCTTCTTCGGGATGGCCTTGCTAGTGGGGAAGGCACAGGCCGTGCTAACACCAAGGGCAGGTATTCGAGCCCATCAGGGTGGACAGCCACCTAAATTGTGCACGATAATCTGCAATTCCACTCAGAGGGGTGGACAGCCACCTTTTGCTAAAATGTGCAAGAGAGTCTGCAATTCCACTCCGAGGGGTGGACAGCCACCTTTGACTAAAATGCCACCTTTGGCTAAAATGTCACCTTTTACAAAAATGTGCAAGAGAGTCTACAATTCCTCTAAGAGCCATGTTAGTGGCAGGGCATGTCTCATTAACCATTTGCTGCCCATCTTGCCATCTGAAACCTGCCTGTTGCCCCCAAAGTGCAGCGTTGGGGGTGAATATCTGCAGCCTATCGGCACGTTTGAAAACAGCACCTGTGGCGTTCCTGCAGTGTCTGCGGAAGCAAGCCCCTCACCAACTGACCTCATCATCCCTACCCTAATACAATAATGCAAATCTTGCTTGGAAATAGCTGCCAACTTTCAGGGCCTTTCTAGATACTTATGGAAGATGAATGGCTTTAGAGGCAGCTCCAAAATGAAGACTAGCATTATTTTTAAACAACTATGCAATGTGGGGCGCACGCATGCACAGAACCACTCTTTTGTGGAAGGAGATAGCCCCATGTGCAAATCGAGGGGCACAGGGTCTGAGATAGAACTTTTTGCTCTCTCTCTTTCTCTCTTTTTATGCGTGGCTTCAACTATCCGACTTTTTTTTACTTTAAGCAGCAACTGGTGCGCTCTAAAACCCTGGAGGGACACTGTGTCAGCCACCTGCAGCACTCTCTACCGCACCCACCCTACCCCACTCTCTTTACACCCATCTTCTCAACCACTACCCCACTCTCTTTACCCCACCCCACCCCCACCCAGCCTACCCCCACTCGCTCTACCCCACTCTCTCTACCCCCACCCACCCTTCCTCCACTCTCTAACCCATCCACCCTAACTCCACACTCTACCCCCACCCACCCTACCCCCACTCTCTCTTGCACTCACACACCCTACCCCCACTCTCTCTACAGCCACCCACCCTACCCCACTCGCTCTACTCCCACCAACCCAACACCCACTCATCCACCTTACCCAACTCTCTCTGCCTCCACTCACCCTACCAACTCTCACTACCCCACCACCCAGCCTATCAACTCTCTACCCCCACCCGCCCTACCCTCACCCTATCTACCCCCATCCACACGTGCTACCCCCTCTCTCCCCACCCTCCCTACCACCACCCATCCTATCCCCTCTTTCCTTACTCCAAACTACCACCAAGCTTTACCCCCACAAACCACCATACACCCTTTACCCCACCCACCCCACCCACCGCACCCTACTCCATCCTACCCTACCCCATCCTACCTCCTCTATTCCCCACCCACCCAACTTAGCCCCTCTCCACTCTCATCCTTCCTCTCACACACTTGCTTTATTTCATACTCTCTCACTCTCACCCTTTATCGCTCATATTTCTTCTTGCTCATCATCAATGGCACCCTCTGTCAATGGCTTTCTCCTTTGCTCTATCCCCCGTCTAATTCTATTGCACACCTGCACACCTTATTGCATCCTCCTTTCAACCTTTGCACTCTCCTCCTTGCACCCTGCTGCCTATAAATGCAAAATGCAAAAAATAGCAATAAACACCACAACTATTGGCATCGCCAATGCTTGTTTTTAGTGGGGGATGGGCCCAAATGGAATATCACGGAAGATGCCTGTTAGTCATAATCCACTGACTCTATATAATTAGATAACATAATTTATATCAAAGACAAGCCATATTGATTTTGTGGCCGTCTATTGTTAAAAAGAGCATTCGTATGATTTTTTAAAAAAGTTTAAGGTAGAGGCTTTAAGACAATCTTTGTGCTCACTGAATAGTTACTACGGGTTTAGTTTCTATTTGTCAACTTCGTGCCATCCATTAAGCCTGAGAATGCGCTTATGCAAATGAATCAGAATGCAAATAAAGCAATGGTGACAATAGTAAGGGTGCAAGCAACATTATAATTACATTTAGACTAAGATGTCCCTCCCAGATTTCCCTGCCCCTGACTGACATTCCAGAGGGGCAGGGAAATCTGGGAGTGGACAGTATATTGACATGGATGTAACCACAGGGTGCAGAAAAGGTGACCACACTTGGTTTCTTGCAGAAAAGAAATGAGACTCTGAGTGACATGTCTGGCAGTGTGCATACAGATGCATTTTGTTCTTTGGGGAAATACTGTACTGTTCATGTGAATGAAAAGGCACGCTTGTTAAAAGGTGCATGGGTGTATGAAACTTAGCAATCAAGTAAACCCTGTTATTTGGACCACGTGAAACAGGCCACTGCCACGCACTAGAGCGTTCACGTAGGGCAAGTGTGATCCCCTACAGCACACACACGGGTGACCAGATTTTCCAAATTAAAAACCAAGACGGGCAACCGAAATGAAAGTAGCAATGCCATTTGACAGCGGCTAGCCTTCAGTAATGGGAAACTAAGTGTGTGCTTAGGATGCAGGGAGATTCAAGACATTCCACTGGATATAAAGCAGTGAGATTTAGCTGTGACCGCAAGCATGTTTAAAAACAAACGAGCTTCTGCTATGGTTGCGATTTGAGGCCTTGTTATGAAACCATTTCCCAAGTAGTCGCTGTGCTGTAACCAGTTAGTGCATCTGGCTGTTAGCTGAAAGGTTGAGGGTTCAAACTTCCCGGGAGAGATCTGTCTTAAGTGTTCATATAGAATTCAGATTTTCAACACATTTGTTCCAGAAAGTCATAATTCTATTACAGAGGCGAAGGATTATGCTTCTCTTCCAAATGTACTGATCAGCAGCAAAGAATAACCAATAAAACATGAAACACAAAACTCAATAAAAACTACCATAACCATGGTTTTAGAGTCTTTGTAGTTCTGTTCTTATTGGTCCTCAAACTGACCACGTGATATTCTTAACCAATCAACATGTTCCTTGTCCATAAATCACCCTGTCCTTCTACTATTCCTCCTCTTTCTTTGTCCAGCCGAGGGTGCGTCCAGTGAACTTTTGTAATTCCGTCCCTTCCATGCCGATAAGAGTTCAATTTCTGGATTGTTTGTTGTCCGCCACCGTACCTATAGAAAACATAAAGTAAAATGGTGACTATAAACCGAAAGAGGGTGGGACAATCGTAAATCCAACCACAATTTATCAATATTATCTTTGTGTGCATTTCACAAAATTGTACCATCTTATTGTATTCATCATGCATCATTTCGGTAGTTATAGAAAAAACATGTAAAACATTTCAGTACTTTCTTATTACATTACATTCTTACGATTGAATAGGGGGGGTAATCCTTTGCCTCTGTGTCTTTAATAGAATTATGACTTTCTGGAACAAATGAGTTGAAAATCTGAATTCTATGTCAAGACCCGAGGCTCGGATTATGCTTGTTCAAAGCTTACTCACCACTAACGATGCCACACCTTCCGTTGGTTTAAAATAGAAAGTTTTAAAAGTTGATTCATTCGACCAATCTGCCGACTTCATAATGTCCTCTACTCTGGCACCTATGTTGAAAGCCTTGGTAGCCATTGCTCCTCTAGCCGAGTGAGCGCTATATTTTACTACATCAATGCCTGCCTGTTCCATTACCCATCTATGCCATCTGGCTATATAGTAGCCAGAGTTATGGCTTTGAAGGGTTTAGAAATTGCTATCAGTAAATGAGATACTCCTGTGGGTCTTACTTCCCTTCTCATGTCCTCATATGCTGTTAAGCATCTGACCGGGCATAATTTTGGTTGTCCTGGAAAAGATTTGTAAGATATGTATCTCAAACCTGTCTTGGTCCTTCTCGTTATGAGAAAGGTCACTCCGTTAGGTGAAACACTCTTCCTGTTGATTTCTAGTGCTCTAACGTCTGATGATCTCTTACAAGTTAAAAGACATAGTAACATGGCTAGTTTCCCTGAAATAGCCTTTCTAGATAGATCCTGATTATCTGGCCATGATAGAAATAATCTCAACACTGTGTCTACATCCCACAATTGAGTGTATTTTTCACTAGGAGATCTAGTCATTTTTACTCCCTTTACTAATCTACAGATCAGGGGATGTTCACCTATTGCTATACCTTCTATCCTAGGGTGTCTTGCCGATATCGCGGGCCTGGCCGTGTTAATGGTTCTGTATGCCTTTCCCTGGGCTGCTAACTACGCTAAGAAATTGGCTACGTGTACTACATCCGTTCCATCGGGATGAATATTCCTCTCCAAACACCAGCTATTCCATCTAGCCCATGCAGATTTATAAGCTCTGTGTGTTCCTGGGGCCCAGAATTTGTTAATGATGTTTTCAGCCTCATTCGATAGTCCTGACCAAACCCAAGATCTCCTGAAATCGTCCATGCGATTAGGTTGAGTCTGCCTGACCTCACTAGTGGATGGCTGAGACCCCTGGGGTCTCGCACAATGAAATCGTCAATGGGTAGCGCCACTGGGTTGTGGTGTGATAAATCCAGTAAACTGGGGAACCACACTTGCCCCCTCAAGTCTGGCATAACTAGTACTAGGGATGCTTTCTGGCGCCTCACTTGGGCTAGCGTCCTCGCTATCATAAAGAAAGGAGGGAACGCGTAGTTTGTTTGGTGACCCCATGGCTGTAGGAAGGCATCTGTCGCTTCTGCCTCTGGGTCCGGTCTCCAGCTGAAGAACCGGGGTAACTGTTTTATTAGTCTCGATGCAAATAGGTCAATGTTACGCTCACCTGGTATCCACAGGGACGCCACCCAGCCAGGTTACTCGCTGGTATGCTTCTCAGTTTTGCCCTGATGTGGTCTGCGGGGAAGGTTCTGCCTTGTGGTAGAATTAGGCGTGCTCTCCGTCCTGCCTTCTTTGCAGGGGCGCATTGTCTATCAAGGGCGAGTGCGGTCCAGTTACTTCACTGACGCCGGCCCGTTTGCTATTGTTCAGGTAGGTCTTATTGCTGTTCTTTAGTTTTGTTGCTATCCTGCATGCCTTTCTTTGTTTAAAATGTCTCTTTTTTCTCCCTTAGGTATGCGGAGCTTCAGCGCGGCGTACTGGATTGGTTGAGCCCCGCTGGTAAATGATGGTGCATTAAGAGCGCTATGATGTGGTAAGTAAGCGCTATACGCAGCGCTACAGAGTCTTGCCTTTGCTAACCTGTGTTTTCCTTCCTTGTAGGTTGCGGTGTTCTTCAGTGCAAGTGGAATGTCCGGAGTGGTGCCAGCCGAGAGGCGACCAGCCAGGTAAGCCTTTTGAGCAGTTCGTAATTTGTAAATGTCCCTACAGCTTTCTCAAATGTTGCCTCTATCTTCCTCTTTCAGGTTGTTCTGTCCGGGAGGCGTGCAGATTCGTGGAAGCTGTTCTCAGTAGCTGCGAGTGTTTAAAGATGAAGACTGCAGGTAAGATGCTGCTGCTAATGATGTTCCTTTTGTCTCCTTGCAGGTTCTGCTTCTCCGAGGGTCGAGGGAATAGCTGGACATGGTGAGTGTCACGTTGTAAACTGCAAAGTAACACGAAGCATGTTCTTCAGTCAGGGTGTGGTTTATATAGCCCAGGTAAAGTAGTACCAGGGAAAGTAGTTCCAGGCCTGCCACACCCAAAACACTAGACAGCATAGCTTGGTTCTTAGGGAACCAAGCTATTTGGATGCCTCCATGTTGGCTGACAATACAATAAAGTAGTTCCCAAGTGCATTGTTGTTCATGGTGTATGAGCCTGGCACCATAGGCGCCAGGACTGGCCCCATGAGGGCTTTTGAAGAGGATGCCAGGCTGTAGAGGCCCGAGTCCTGACTGCACCTGTCCAATGGGTTTGCCAGAGGGGGCTTTGGGCGAGGGTCGTGACAGCACTCCCCCCTAACGCCCCTCCCATGGTGTTCCTTCTGTCTGGCCCAGGTTTGGTTGGGAAGTTCCGATGCAATTTCCTGATTAGACATGGTGCATGGATATTCTCACTGGGCTCCCAGGATCTATCATGTGGTCCAAATCCTTTCCAATCGACGAGATAATATAGCTTGTTCCTAGAGTATTTAGAGTCCAAGATATCTTTGACTTCGAATTCTGGTTCTCCGTCAACAAGTATGGGCTTAGGTGGTATCCCAATCCGTGTGCCGGGTTGCATTGGTTTCAGGAGGGACACATGGAATACCGGGTGGATGTGTAGATTAGGTGGTAAATCCAGTTTCACGGCTGCTGGGTTGATAATTGCCTTAATGGTATAGGGTCCTAAGAATCTGGGATGAAAGGTCCAGGGTTCCCTTGATGGGTACGAATTTAGCAGCTAACCAAACTTTGTCTCCTACTTGATAATCAGGGGCCTTTTTCCGGTGTTGGTCGGCGAATCTCTTTTCGTTTTCTTTGGCATGAATAAGGTGTTCCTTTGCCCTTTTGAAAGCCTGAGTAATGGTTGTGTGTAGAGTCTTTACCGCTGGCATTTCCAAGCTGGCTGGAAGGTCTAGTTCAGAGGTACGCAGATGTCTGCCATGAAAGGTATAGAAGGGCGTTTGTCCCGTGCTTGAATGCAAAGAATTGTTATATGCATATTCAGCTATCCATAGTAGGTCTTTCCAATTCCTTTGTTCGTGGTGCAGCATGCACCGAAAAATTTTGCTCTAGTGTCTGATCGGTTCTCTTGGTTTGGCCGTCCGTTTGGGGATGGTGACTGGTAGATAGCCGAACGTCGATCTATGCCATTGCACAGAATTTTTTCCAGAAGTTTGAAACAAACTGGCTGCCTCGATCAGAGACCAGAACAGAAGGGAAGCCATGTAGCTTAACCACACACTCCAGGAACACTTTTACTAAAGTGGCTGCGTCTGGGAGGCCTTTGAGAGGTATAAAATGGGCCATCTTCGAGAATAAGCCCACAACTACAAGGATGGTGTTGAACCCTTGGCTTGGAGGTACATCAGTGATGAAGTCAAGGGAAAGAGTGTGCCATGGAACTGGAGGAATGTCCAATGGTTGTAGGAGACCAGATGGTTTTTGTTTCTTTGATTTATTTTGTGCGCAGACTCCGCAGGATTGAATATACTGAATGATGTCCTTACGCCAGGTAGGCCACCAAAAGTTCTCTTTCACCTTAGCTAGGGTTTTGGCGATCCCAGGATGCCCTTCGATCAGTGAATCGTGATAGTTTGAAATAATATGCTGTTGTAATTCCTTCTTGGGTACATAAAGCGATCCCTAAAAAAGGGTAGGTGGTCCTTGATGGTATATTGTTCTCCTTGAGTTTGCCATGAGAGGTAGGCATCAGGATTCATTGTCCGTTGGATTTCTTTTCGTAGTTCTGCTTGTGTTAAGGCTGTCGTGATACCCAAGAGTTTGTCTTCAGGTATAATAAGTACTGGGTCTGGAGTTGTATATACTATTTCATCTATGCCCATGCGAGATAAGGCATCCGCCTTTCCGTTTCTGACTCCTGGTCGAAATGTGATTACATAATCATATTCGGAGAAGAAAAGGGCCCACCGTAATTAGCGCGAGGACTGGGCCTTGGCTGTTTTGAGATATTGCAGGTTTCGGTGGTCTGTGATGACTGTAATGATGTGTCTGGCTCCCAGAAGGTAGTGCCTCCAGACCTTAAAGGAGGATTTGATAGCCAGGCGTTCCTTGTCCGTGATGGCATAATTAATCTCTGGAGGTGAGAACTTTTTCGACCAGAAGGCCACAGGATGTAGCTGGCCGGTTTCCAGCTCTCTCTGTGAAAGGACAGCCCCCATTGTGAGACTGGACGCATCAGTTTCATTGACATAAGGGAGCTCTGGACGAGTATGTCGCAGGATTGGAGCGGAGGTAAACCTTTGTTTAAGTTCCTGAAAGGCTTCTTCTGCTTCTTCGGTCCAAGCAAACTTTTTATTGTTTTTTCATAATAGTACTGTGATTGGGTGCACAACCTGAGAGAAGTCTGGGATGAACCGGCGGTAGAAGTTTGCAAAGCCCAGCATGCTTTGTACCCCTTTCAGAGACGTCGGTGAAGGCCATTTCAGAATGGCATCTACCTTGTGCATGTCCATTCTGATGCCTCCTGGAGTAAGGATAAAACCAAGAAATTCTACGTCGGTGACATGAAAAAAGCATTTTTCAAGCTTTGCAAACAAGCCATGTTGACAGAGCTTGGTGAGGACTGAACGAACGCGCCTGACATGATCTTGTTCCGAGGCTGAGTATACTAAGATGTCGTCTATGTACACTAAGGTGCACACATCAATTAACTCCCTTAAGACGTCATTCATGAAATATTGGAATGCCGCAGGAGCGTTGCATAACCCGAAGGGCATGACTTGATATTCAAACAAGCCGTACTTAGTACGGAAGGTGGTTTTCCATTCATCTCCTTTTCTGACTCAGACCAGGTGGTACGCTCCTCGAAGGTCCAATTTGGTATAAATCTGGGCATCTTTAACTTGGTCTAGCATCTCAGGGATAAGTGGCAAGGGGTAAAGGTTCTTCACGGTGATCTGGTTCAATGCGCGGTAGTCAATACAGGTTATCAAGTCTCCTTCCTTTTTCGGTACAAAGAACAAAGGACTGGCTGTGGGGGACTTCGAAGGATGGATAAATCTGTTTGCAAGGTACTGGTCTAAATAGCATTTCAAATGAAGGTTTTCTGGTTCTGTGAGAGCGTAGATGTCATGATCTCTGCTTCCAAAAGGTCAGGGTTTTCCCAACTCCCTTGGAAGCAGATCCATAACCCAGGTTCCGAGTGCCAACCAGTCCCAATTGGGACTTTTTGGACCCAGTCCTGGCGCCAGTGGCACCAGGCTCATAAATATGCCCAGTCCCAGCGCTGGAAGCGCCGGGCTCATAATGCTTGGGTGGACTTACCTGCAGCAGACCATGCTGCTTACTTGCCTGCCAGTTGAGCCTCTGATCCTCTTCTGTTTGGAACTACTTTTCCTGTTGGGTGGGGCAGGAGCCACTCCCTAGATTCAGAACACTGGAACTCTTCTGGAAAGCAGGAACTCTTTTCTTACCTAGGCGTGGCTGTGGAAGGAGACACCTAAGCACTACAGGAGGCTATTTAAACCACACCCGATGGATGAATCTTGCTTTGCGTTATTCTGCATCCTCTGCAGCAGAATGCTCATCGTGTCTTCTGCATCTGATCCTGGGCCTAAGGAAAAAGGCTTACCATCCTGAATCCAGTCTTCAGCAACACCTATAAAGACAAGAAAGAACAGGTTAGCATTACGGTCTTCAGTGACAGCTCTTCACTTACCTGGTCCATCGGCTGTCACCAACGCCTCGCGCTGCATTCCGGCATCTGAAAGACAAAGGCTTACCAACTCTTCGCACGCTCCGGAGGCCTTCGGCGCTGCATCCCGCATCTGAAAGACAAAACAAGGTGCGTTTAAAGACATTGGGGAACTTTAATACTCACGTGCCATTACTCCTTTCCCCATCTAACCCAGTGGGTATTCCGGCACCCTGCAGCCGCTCCGAACTTGTACCTGCAAAATAAAAAGACAGTTAGAGCGCATCGTGAAGCAGGCAACAAGCGCTTACTTACGTGCTTCCAGGCGCTTCTATTCATCACATGGGCTCCATCTTCAACTCACTTCAGCCCGTCATCCGCCATCGCCGGAACCCTGCAAAACAAGAAACATCATTACTAAAGACTTTAAAGACATTAGAATTACTCGAAACTTACTGTTCGTGCAGTAAACGACGGACAGCAGTCCTCTGAAGTCAAGAGGCCTGCTCCCCTTATCCAGTGAAGAAACTGGTTACAGCACCCTGCCCCGAGGCAGATGGAGAGCACGGCGTTCACTTACCTAAGGTGAGAGCGTTAATCTTTGGGGTTCTACAGGAGAAGAGAAAGGGAAGAAGAGAGAGAAATTCAATAACCCGGTTCCTTAATCCCATATTTTCTATCTGCAGACATCTTACCCTTCGAGTCAGACATACAGTGCACAGAGGTCCAGCCCAAAGAGCCAGCCGTGTGTTACACATCACCTTTGAAGATACGGTATACGCCCAGTCAAGACCGGCGCCTCTACGGGAATCAGGTGAGCGTTACAGAACGCAAAGCCTACCACAAAACTCCCGTCCAGGCGCTATGGAAACCTCGGATACCGACCAGCTAGCCCAGTTACTTGGGGAACTAAGGGCAGAAGTGCATGCAGCCCGTCAGGAAACGAACGCTCTAAGAAGGGAACTGATTATTTCCAAGGAGCGAACAGATGATCTCGCTAGACAATTGCTACAGTCACAAGCCGGACAGACCCCGTTACCCGCATCTGGGGGAAATCTTCCTTCTACATCCTCTATGAATCCAGTGCAGATCAACCTACCTGGGAATGTACCTCTGGCTCCGCCCGAATGATTTTCTGGTGACCCAAAGAGGTTTGCAGTATTTATCAATCAGTGCCGGTTGCATTTCTTATGCCGGCCAGCAGCCTTTCCAACTGATCAAGCTAAAGTAGCTTTCGTGCTTTCGTACCTTAGTGGCAATGCGGCAGACTGGTCGATCCCTCTAGTAAATCAAGATGATCCGGTCCTCCATGATTTTCAAGCTTTTCAGCTCAGTATGGAAAAACTGTTCGCAAGACATTCACAGGGGCAGGCCTTGGACAATGAGCTTCTTTCGTTGCGACAAGGTAATCAAGACCTTTTGGCTTATATTGCGTCTTTCAACGGACTGATAGTGGAAACTCAATGGCCTGAGGACAAAAGGATTACGCTGTTTTATAGAGGTCTACGTGGAGAGCTCAAAGATGTGTTAGCCCAAGTAGTGAATCCCCCACAAGATTGTTCGGACTATATAGACTTAGTCGTTCAAATAGATCACAGACTGCAGAACAGGAAGGCCGATCGTTCCAAGTTTGATGCTCGAGTATTTTCCAAACCGCCAACTCCTTCCAAAGGAGTAGACTCCGGGGAACCCATGCAAATAGGGGGTCTGAAAGGTCCTCTAACACAAAAGGAGCGGGAAAGGAGAAAACAGTTGCAATTATGCCTCTATTGCGGAAACTCAGGGCACTTTCTTCGAGACTGTCCGGTGAAACCTGCCAAGAAGGCAGTAGGAGCTGCAGTTACCAAAGTTACAAACTCTGAGCAGGGAAACGACCTCGCCCGACAAGAATAGAGGTCCTCTTGCCAAGCGTGAAAACCAGTTCCGTGACCTCGCATTTCGTGATACCTAGGGTCCTCATTAGCCCTGATAATCCGGATCGATTACATGCAATTGAAGCTTACGTCGACAGCGGTGCCATCGGCAATTATGTGGATCATGAAATGGTTTTGAGGATGAATCTAACTCTTTGTCCCAAGGCTGTAAAGGACATCATTACTACGGTGGATGGTACGGAGATAGCCTCCGGGCCAGTAACGCATACCACTCAAGAGGTGACGCTAGTAAGTCAAGATGGACACCATGAGAAGATCGTGTTCGATGTGATCAAGGCCCCTCAGTTTCAGATTATTCTAGGAATACCTTGGTTAGAGAAACACAATCCTCTGATCGATTGGCGAGCAAGAACGGTCCAGTTTCCAGAATGTGTCTCTACTTGTCACCCTCCACCTGGTGTTGCACTGGCAGCAATTTCTTCAGAGACTCCCCAGTTACCTCCCGAATACCTAGAATACCAAGATGTTTTCCGGAAGGATCAGGCTAACTCTCTACCTCCTCTTAGGTCTTATGACTGCCAGATAGACCTGATACCTGGATCTACTCCTCCTTGTAGTAGAATTTATGCCCTCACCGAGCCTGAGAACCTTCACCTTCGACAATACCTGGATCAATACCTGGCAAATGGGTTTATTCGTCCTTCCAAGTCCCCTGCTTCTTCAGCTTTGTTCTTCATTCCAAAAAAGGAAGGAGACCTTAGAACTTGTATAGATTATCGCTCCCTGAACCAGATCACCGTTAAGAATAGATATCCGTTACCTTTGATCCCTGAACTCCTGGACCAAGTCAGAAAAGCATGCATATATACAAAGCTGGATCTTAGAGGAGCTTACCACTTGGTACGAGTAAAAGAGGGCGATGAATGGAAGACGGCCTTCTGCACCAAGTATGGGCTATTTGAATATCAGGTCATGCCCTTCGGACTTTGCAATGCCCCGGCCGCCTTTCAATATTTTATGAACGATGTCCTCAGAGAGCTCATAGATGTGTGTGTTGTTGTTTACATTGACGACATCCTCGTTTATTCTTCATCGGAATCTGAACATCGGAAACACGTGAAAATGGTCCTCGAAAGATTGCGTCAACACAAACTTTTCGCTAAGTTGGAAAAATGTGTTTTCAACGTGACTGAAGTTGAATTCTTGGGATTCATATTATCACCTGGCGGAGTGCGTATGGATTCAAAGAAGGTCGATGCAGTTCTCAAATGGCCATCACCATCCTCCGTAAAAGGTGTGCAAAGCATGTTAGGCTTCGCTAACTTTTACCGCAGGTTTATCCCCGAATTCTCTCGAATAGTCCAGCCCATCACTGCCTTGTTAAAGAAAAACAAACGTTTTGAATGGTCTACCGAGGCGGAACAAGCTTTCCAGGATTTGAAGACTAAATTTATCTCTGCACCAATCTTAAAACACCCTCGCCCCGAACTCCCCTACATCGTGGAAACTGATGCTTCAAGCCTTGCCATGGGGGCAGTTCTATCACAAAAGGACCCGGTAACCAATCAGTTGCATCCCGTGGCATTTTGGTCCCGCAAATTCTCGCCTCCTGAAATCAATTACACGATTACTGACAAGGAACTTCTGGCTATCAAGTCTGCCTTTAAGGCTTGGCGGCATTATCTGCTGGGGGCCCGACACACCGTTACTGTGATTACGGATCACCGAGCCCTGCAATATTTGAAAACCGCAAAAGCCCAATCCTCTAGACAACTCCGTTGGGCATTATTCTTTGCCGAGTTTGACTTCATAATTACCTATCGACCTGGTACAAAGAACGGTAAAGCTGATGCCCTTTCTCGGATGGGAGTGGAAGAACACTTGATCAACCCTAAACCTGTACCAATCATTCCCGAACAAAGAATTCTGGGTGTAATCGCCACAGAATCCATAGAGGAAGTTAAGGATAAAGCCAGGCAACTTGTAACTCCAGCAGACATACAGAATTGGCATCTGCAGGGAAAGGCCTTTGCAGTAAAGGACAACTTATTGTATTTCCAAGAACGATTATACCTACCCAGCACAGATTTACAGAAAAAAGTAATTTCTTGTTATCACGATTCTTTAATGGAAGGACATCCCGGTATGGCCAAGACCTCAGAAAAGATCAAGCGCTACTTCTGGTGGCCGTCTTGGAAAAAAGATATCAGAGACTTTATAATGTCCTGTGGAGTATGCGCCCAAAACAAGAGTCAAAAGGAAAGACCAGCAGGCCTCTTACGCCCTATTGACATCCCACCTCGCCCTTGGCATACGCTTTCTATGGACTTCATCACCGATCTACCTCCATGCTCCGGATACAATACGATTCTAGTAATCGTGGACTTATTCTCCAAGATGGCGCATTTCATTCCGCTCAAAGGCTTGCCAACAGCAGCAACTCTGGCTCGAGAATTTCTCAAAAACATTGTCCGACTGCACGGTTTTCCTTAGGTTCTAATTTCGGATCGAGGTAGTCAATTTATTTCTCATTTTTGGCAAAGTTGCTGTCGGTCGGCTCAAATTGATGTGAGACTATCGACCAGTCACCACCCTCAGACCGACGGACAAACCAAGAGGACCAATCAAACTCTGGAACAGTATTTACGCTGCATGCTGCAACAAACTGAAAAAACTTGGAAAGACATCCTTTGGATAGCCGAATATGCCTACAATAACTCTGTCCATTCGGGAACTGGGAAAACCCTGTTTTTTCTTTTGTACGGCAGTCACCCTCGACCCTCGGAGTTGGATCCCCTCCAAGATCTTGAAACACCAGCAGTAGACCACCTGCATTCTACAATCACCCAAGCCTTTAAGGAAGCTGTTTCTCACCTTCAAAGGGCTAAAGAACAATACAAGAAAGGAGCAGATCAACATCGGAAGGAAGCCCCTCAATATCAAGTACGGGATCAAGTCTGGTTATCCACCAAATATCTACCTCTAAAAGGGCCACGCACATTCACCCCAAGATACCTTGGTCCCTATTCCATCACTACCATAGTAAACCCAGTAGCGGTCAAGTTGGACTTGCCCCCGCACATGAAGATACATCCAGTCTTCCACGTCTCTCTATTAAAACCCGTGCAACCTCAAACCCGACTAACTAAATCTCCAAAACCTATCCTAGTTGATGGAGAACTCGAGTTTGAAGTCAAAAGCATTCTGGACTCCAAGATCTCCAAATCTAAACTATTTTACCTAATTGACTGGAAAGGCTACGGCCCCCAAGAGAGATCCTGGGAACCTGCTGAATATGTCCACGCTCCTCGCCTAATCAAAAGATTTCACCGAACATTTCCTGACAAGCCAAAACCCCCGGAGAAGCCCGGTTTCTGCTTCCAAAAGGTCAGGGTTTTCCCAACTCCCTTGGAAGCAGATCCATAACCCAGGTTCCGAGTGCCAACCAGTCCCAATTGGGACCTTTTGGACCCAGTCCTGGCGCCAGTGGCACCAGGCTCATAAATATGCCCAGTCCCAGCGCTGGAAGCGCCGGGCTCATAATGCTTGGGTGGATTTACCTGCAGCAGACCATGCTGCTTACTTGCCTGCCAGTTGAGCCTCTGATCCTCTTCTGTTTGGAACTACTTTTCCTGTTGGGTGGGGCAGGAGCCACTCCCTAGATTCAGAACACTGGAACTCTTCTGGAAAGCAGGAACTCTTTTCTTACCTAGGCGTGGCTGTGGAAGGAGACACCTAAGCACTACAGGAGGCTATTTAAACCACACCCGATGGATGAATCTTGCTTTGCGTTATTCTGCATCCTCTGCAGCAGAACGCTCATCGTGTCTTCTGCATCTGATCCTGGGCCTAAGGAAAAAGGCTTACCATCCTGAATCCAGTCTTCAGCAACACCTATAAAGACAAGAAAGAACAGGTTAGCATTACGGTCTTCAGTGACAGCTCTTCACTTACCTGGTCCATCGGCTGTCACCAACGCCTCGCGCTGCATTCCGGCATCTGAAAGACAAAGGCTTACCTACTCTTCGGGCGCTCCGGAGGTCTTCACACTGCATTCCGGCATCTGAAAGACAAAAGCTTACCAACTCTTTGCACGCTCCGGAGGCCTTCGGCGCTGCATCCCGCATCTGAAAGACAAAACAAGGTGCGTTTAAAGACATTGGGGAACTTTAATACTCACGTGCCATTACTCCTTTCCCCATCTAACCCAGTGGGTATTCCGGCACCCTGCAGCCGCTCCGAACTTGTACCTGCAAAATAAAAAGACAGTTAGAGCGCATCGTGAAGCAGGCAACAAGCGCTTACTTACGTGCTTCCAGGTGCTTCTATTCATCACATGGGCTCCATCTTCAACTCACTTCAGCCCGTCATCCGCCATCGCCGGAACCCTGCAAAACAAGAAACATCATTACTAAAGACTTTAAAGACATTAGAATTACTCGAAACTTACCGTTCGTGCAGTAAACAACGGACAGCAGTCCTCTGCAGTCAAGAGGCCTGCTCCCCTTATCCAGTGAAGAAACTGGTTACAGCACCCTGCCCGAGGCAGATGGAGAGCATGGCGTTCACTTACCTAAGGTGAGAGCGTTAACCTTTGGGGTTCTACAGGAGAAGAGAAAGGGAAGGAGAGAGAGACATTCAATAACCCAGTTCCTTAATCCCATATTTTCTATCTGCAGACATCTTACCCTTCGAGTCAGACATACAGTGCACAGAGGTCCAGCCCAAAGAGCCAGCCGTGTGTTACACATCACCTTTGAAGATACGGTATACGCCCAGTCAAGACCGGCGCCTCTACGGGAATCAGGTGAGCGTTACAGTAGATCCTGCCGCAAGGGATTTGTGCACCAGGAACATGGTCGATCTGACAGTCATAGGGCCTGTGCGGCGGCAATGTATTGGCTTGGTCCTTTTGGAAAACATCCTGGAAATCATGGTATTCACTTGGCAAGGTATTAGTTGCTCCCAGGGTTGATACTGTCATTCCGGGAGTCATGGGGATACAGACGTCGGGTTTCTCCTCTTGGTAATAGCAGGCAGAGGAGCAGTCACCGGGGAAGGTTAATTTTCGTGCCCGCCGGTCTATCAAAGGGTTGTGAGCAACCAACCATGGCATCCCTAGTATTAGCCTGAACTGAGGTGCCTTGATGAGATCGAATGAAATAGACTCCCGATGTCCGTCCTGGCACAGCAAGGTTACCCTGGCTGTGCACTGGGTTACTGGTCCGGAAGCGATTTCTGTCCCATCCACGGTGGTTACTGTAACGCTCACCTGATTTCCACGGAGGCGCTGGGCTGAACTGAGCTGTCGCCGTGTCTTCTAGTGTGACTCGTAGATCTCGGCCTTCTCCTAGGGCTGGTCCCCTTCTCACGATGTACCGGACGTGTAGCGTGAGGTGTCTGCAGACGGAAGAACAAGGATTTAGGAACTGGATTGACTGAACTTCTCCTTCCTCAGTCCTCTTATTCGAACCAAGGGCGTGGCTTGCTCACCTTAGATATATTAAGGCCGGGCTCTCCATCCTGCGTCTTTGCAGGGGCGCAAGTACCAGTTACTTCACTGGTTCACTGACAATCCTCTTGATTGCAGAGGTTGATGTTGGAAGATACCGCCGTTTACCACACGAGCGGTTTCTTGATAGTTATTGGAGCACCCTTAATTTAGTCCCTTGCTCAGTCTCAGGGTGTCAAGATTGAAATTGTAGAGGAATGATGCGGCGAGCAGGTGAGTAGGAAAGATGACCGGTTGCTGTCACCCTTTCTAATGTCTCTCTTTGTCCTGCAGGTTTAGGTGCAATGGACGCTGATGAATAAGTGCCCAGGATCGTGCAAGCGCGTATGTACGAAGAAGATGAAGCGCGGTGCACGTAAGTAAAATGACTGCTGTTTGTTTCAAAAGCACGCCTTAATGTCTCTTTTGTCCTTGCAGATCGTGGATGCAGAGAGCGTTGCTAGATAGATGCCGGCGAATGTGCGAGCGCGTAAGTAGAAAGTTTATGGTTGGTTTAGAATGCGCCTTAAAATGTCTCCCTTTGTTTTGCAGATGCCGGCATGCAGCGCTTCTTGAAGTTCAGAACGTGCAGAGCGCAGGTAAGCAATTCAAGAATGCAATGCTTAATCAAGTCCTTTTCTTTGCAGATGTCGATGGGGAGCCGAAGAAAGCGGCGGAAGGCTTTGGAAGATGCCGCCGTATTTGGTAAGTAAGAGCGCTGCTCTCAAATTGAATTCTGCTAACCTGTTGTTTTGTCTTGGCAGGTGCAGCTGAGGATCGGATCTCTAGCAGGTAAGGAATTTGTTTTCACAGGAACTGGAGCTGAAGAATCTCAGGAAGACTGGAGCTGACACGGTGAGCGTCCTGCTGCAGATGCAGAATAACATGAAGCACGTTTCATCAATCGGGTGTGGTTTAAATAGCCTTCTGTAGTGCTCAGGCGTCTTCTTCCACAGCCTCGCCCAGGTAAGAAAAGAGTTCCTGTGTTCTGATTCCAGGGAGTGGCTCCTGCCCCACCCAGACAGGAAAAGTAGTTCCAGGCAGAGAAGGATCAGAAGACCATCGAGCTGGTAAGTAAGCAGCATGGTCTGCTGCAGGTAGGTCCACCCAAGCACTCTTAAGCATTATGAGCCCGGCGCTTTCAGCGCCGGGACCGGTCATCTTTATGAGCCTGGTGCCACTGGCGCCAGGACAAGGTCCAAAAGGTCCCGATAGGGACTGGCTGCTACCCAGGATCAAGGTTATGGGCCTGCTTCCAAGGATGTGAGGCAAGTCCTGACCCCTTGGAAGCAGGGATCATGACAGCACCCCCCCTCAAAGCCCCTCCCAAGCTTGACTTCTCCGGGGGTCTTGGTTTGTTAGGAAATGTTCGATGAAATTTCTTGACTAAACGAGGTGCGTGGACATGTTCTGCAGGTTCCCAAGACCTTTCCTGGGGGCCATAACCTTTCCAGTCAATCAGGTAGTACAGCCTTGATTTGGAGATTTTGGAATCTAAGATGTTTTTGATTTCAAACTCGAGTTCTCCATCAACTAGGATAGGTTCTGGAGATTTAGTCAATCGGGTCTCTGGCTGCACAGGTTTTAGTAGCGAGACATGGAAGACTGGGTGCATTTTCATATGAGGGGGCAAGTCCAACTTGACTGCCACTGGGTTTATTATGGTAGTGATTGAGTAGGGTCCCAGGTATCTTGGGTTGAAGGTGCGCGGTCCTTTTAGGGGTAAATGTTTGGTGGATAACCAGACTTGATCTCCTACTTGATATTGAGGGGCCTCCTTCCGATGTTGGTCTGCTCCTTTCTTGTATTGTTCCTTAGCCCTTTGCAGATGAGAAGTGGTTTCCTTAAAGGCTTGGGTGATTGCAGAATGCAGGTGGTCTACTGCTGGTGTCCCTAGATCCTGAGGTGGATCCAGATTAGAGGTTCGAGGATGGCTACCATATAAAAGAAAAAACGGGGTTTTTCCGGTTCCAGAGTGGACTGAATTATTGTAAGCGTACTCGGCTATCCAAAGGATGTCCTTCCAAGTTCTTTCTGTTTGTTGCAGCATGCAGCGTAAGTACTGTTCCAAAGTTTGATTGGTCCTCTCGGTCTGTCCGTCGGTTTGGGGGTGGTGACTGGTTGAAAGCCTTACATCAATTTGAGCCAACCGACAGCAACTCTGCCAAAAGTGGGAGACAAATTGACTTCCTCTATCCGAGATTAAAACTGAAGGAAAGCCGTGCAACCGAACAATGTTTTCGAGAAACTCCCGGGCCAGGATTGCTGCTGACGGTAGACCTTTCAGTGGGATGAAGTGCGCCATCTTGGAGAATAGGTCCACGATTACTAAGATCGTATTATATCCGGAACATGAAGGTAAGTCGGTGATGAAATCCATGGAGAGAGTATGCCAGGGACGAGGTGGGATGTCAAGTGGGCGTAAGAGGCCTGCTGGTTTCTCCTTTTGACTTTTATTTTGAGCGCACACTCCACAGGACATTACAAAGTCTCTGATATCCTTTCTCCAAGACGGCCACCAGAAGTGATGCTTGATCTTTTCTGAGGTCTTGGCCATACCGGGGTGTCCCTCCATTAGGGAGTCGTGATAACAAGAGATGACTTGATTCTGTAAACTAGCACAGGGTAGATATAACCGTTCTTGGAAGTACAATAGGTCGTTCTTCACCGTGAAGTCTTTTCCCTGAAGATGCCAATTCTGTATATCTGCTGGAGTTATAAGTTGTTTAACTTTGGCTTCAACTTCTTCGATGGATTGTGTGCCGATTAGACCTAGGATTCTTTGTTCGGGAATGATAGGTACGGGTTCAGGATTGACCATGTGCTCTTCCACTCCCATCCGGGAAAGGGCATCAGCTTTACCGTTCTTGTTGCCTGGTCGGTAGGTAATGACAAAGTCAAACTCGGCAAAAAATAGTGCCCAGCGGAGTTGTCTGGAGGATTGAGCTTTAGCTGTCTTTAGGTATTGTAAGTTGCGGTGGTCTGTAATCACTGTGACTGTGTGTCTGGCACCCAGAAGATAGTGTCGCCAGGCCTTGAAGGCGGACTTAATAGCCAGAAGTTCCTTATCGGTAATGGTGTAGTTGATTTCAGGAGCCGAGAATTTGCGGGACCAAAATGCCACGGGGTGTAACTGATTTGTTTCTGGATCTCTTTGCGATAGGACTGCACCCATCGCAAGACTGGAGGCGTCGGTTTCTACGATGTAAGGAAGCTCTGGGCAGGGATGTCTCAAAACAGGAGCGGAGATAAACTTGGCTTTTAACTCTTGGAAGGCTTGCTCCGCCTCGGTAGACCACACAAAGCGTTTGTTTTTCCTTAGAAGGGCAGTAATGGGCTGGACTATTCGGGAGAATTCTGGAATGAATCTACGGTAGAAATTGGCGAAACCCAACATGCTTTGGACTCCTTTCACCGACATTGGTGATGGCCACTTAATGATAGCGTCTACCTTTCTTGAATCAATGTGGACTCCATTTGGTGACAGAATGAATCCCAGAAAATCGACCTCGGTGACATGGAAAACGCACTTCTCAAGCTTGGCAAAGAGTTTATGTTGGCGAAGCCTCTCAAGAACTGCCCTGACGTGTTTCCGGTGATCGTCCTCAGAGGACGAATATATAAGGATATCGTCGATGTAGACAACTGTACACACGTCAATTAGTTCTCTGAGGACGTCATTCATGAAGTACTGGAAGGCGGCCGCGGCGTTACATAGTCCAAAGGGCATTACTTGATACTCAAATAATCCATACTTGGTGCGGAAGGCCGTCTTCCATTCGTCGCCCTTTTTTATTCGGACCAAGTGGTAAACTCCTCTGAGATCCAACTTCTTATAAATGCGAGCATTCTTGACTTGGTCTAGAAGTTCAGGGATCAATGGCAAAGGATATCTGTTCTTGACTGTAATCTGATTCAGGGCGCGATAATCGATACATGTTCTGAGATCCCCTTCCTTTTTCGGAACGAAGAACAGAGCTGAAGAGGCTGGAGACTTAGAAGGATGAATAAATCCATTGGCCAGGTATTGGTCCAAATACTGCCTGAGGTGGAGATTTTCTGGTTCGGTGAGAGCATAGATCCTACTACATGGAGGAGTGGACCCAGGTACCAGGTCTATCTGACAGTCGTATGACCTGGCGGGGGTAGGGAGTTGGCTTGTTCTTTCTGGAAGACATCTTGGAACTCTAGATATTCAGGAGGCAGTTGGGGACCCTCGGATGTAATTGCTGCCAGCTTAATGTCGGACTTCAGATAACAAGTGGAGGCACATTCCGGAAACTGAATCGTCTTTGCTCGCCAATCAATTTGAGGATTGTGTTTTTCTAACCAAGGGATCCCCAGGATAATTTGAAACTGAGAGGCCTTGATCACATCAAACACAATCTCCTCACGATGTCCATTTTGGCTTACTAACGTCACTCCCTCGGTGGTATGGGTAACTGGTCCGGAAGCTATTTCCGTACCATCCACTGTGGTAATAACGTCTTTAACCATTTTAGGACAGAGAGGTAGATTCATCCTGGATGCCATCTCGCGATCCACATAATTGCCGATTGCTCCACTGTCAATGTATGCCTTGATGGCATGCAAACGATCTGGCTTCTCGGGGCTTATTAGGACCATGGGCACGATGAAATGCGAGGTCAAAGAACTGGTTTTAACGCTCGGCAAGCGGACCTCTACACTTGTCGGGCGAGGTCGTTTCCCGATTCTGGCTTTTCGATGCTTTTGTCGGAAGCTCCCACGGTCTTCTTAGCAGGTTTCACCGGGCATTCACGAAGAAAATGTCCTGAATTCCCACAATAGAGGCACAATTGCAGCTGTCTTCTTCTTTCTTGTTCCTTTTGTGTTAATGGCCCTTTCACGACTCCTATTTGCATGGGTTCTACGGTATCGACTCCTTTGGCGGAACTCTGTGGTCTTGAAAAAACCCGAGCTTCGAATCTGGAGCGATCAGCCTTCCTATTCTGTAACCTGTGATCCAGTTGAACCACCAGGTCAATATATTCAGAACAATCTTGCGGAGGATTTACTACTTGGGCCAGGACATCTTTGAGTTCTCCACGCAACCCCCTATAAAATAGCGTAATCCTTTTATCCTCGGGCCATCTGGCTTCAACTACCAGTCTGTTAAATGATGCAATATATGCCAGAAGAACCTGATTACCTTGTCGTAAAGAGAGGAGTTCGTTATCTAAGGCCTGTCCCTGAGAGTGTCTGGCAAATAGTCTTTCCATACTGGACTGGAAGGCCTGAAAATTACGAAGAATCGGGTCATCCTGAGTTACCAGGGGAATTGACCAGTCTGCAGCACTGCCACTTAGATATGAAAGTACGAAGGCCACTTTGGCCTGATCAGCGGGAAATGCAGCTGGCCTACACAGGAAGTGCAGACGACATTGATTGATGAACACTGCAAACCTTTTGGGATCGCCTGAGAAGCGTTCGGGTGGAGCCAAAGGCACATTTCCAGGTAGATTAATTTGTACAGGATTAGTGGAGGTTGCTGGGATATTACCCCCCCCTGGGGTCGGCAGCGGCGTTTGCCCCGCCTGCGTTTGTAACAACTGTCTAGCAAGATCATCTGTGCGCTCTTTGGACACAATTAGCTCCCTCCTTAGGGCGTTCGTTTCCTGGCGCGCTGCTAGTACTTCTGCTCTTAATTCCCCTAGCAACTGGGCTAGTTGGTCAGTATCTGAGGTTTCCATTGCGCCTGGGTGGAGGATTTGTGGTGGGCTTCGCGTTCTGTAACGCTCACCTGATTTCCAAGGAGGCGCTGGGCTGGACTGAGCTGTCGCCGTGTCTTCTACTGTGACTCGTAGATCTCGGCCTTCTCCTAGGGCTGGTCCCCTTCTCACGATGTACCGGACGTGTAGAGTGAGGTGTCTGCAGACGGAAGAACAAGGATTTAGGAACTGGATTGACTGAACTTCTCCTTCCTCAGTCCTCTTATTCGAACCAAGGGCGTGGCTTGCTCACCTTAGATATATTAAGGCCGGGCTCTCCATCCTGCGTCTTTGCAGGGGCGCAAGTACCAGTTACTTCACTGGTTCACTGACAATCCTCTTGATTGCAGAGGTTGATGTTGGAAGATACCGCCGTTTACCGCACGAGCGGTTTCTTGATAGTTATTGGAGCACCCTTAATTTAGTCCCTTGCTCAGTCTCAGGGTGTAAAGATTGAAATTGTAGAGGAATGATGCAGCGAGCAGGTGAGTAGGAAAGATGACCGGTTGCTGTCACCCTTTCTAATGTCTCTCTTTGTCCTGCAGGTTTAGGTGCAATGGACGCTGATGAATAAGTGCCCAGGATCGTGCAAGCGCGTATGTACGAAGAAGATGAAGCGCGGTGCACGTAAGTAAAATGACTGCTGTTTGTTTCAAAAGCACGCCTTAATGTCCCTTTTGTCCTTGCAGATCGTGGATGCAGAGAGCGTTGCTAGATGGATGCCGGCGAACGTGCGAGCGCGTAAGTAGAAAGTTTATGGTTGGTTTAGAATGCGCCTTAAAATGTCTCCCTTTGTTTTGCAGTTGCCGGCATGCAGCGCTTCTTGAAGTTCAGAACGTGCGGAGCGCAGGTAAGCAATTCAAGAATGCAATGCTTAATCAAGTCCTTTTCTTTGCAGATGTCGATGGGGAGCCGAAGAAAGCGGCGGAAGGCTTTTGAAGATGCCGCCATATTTGGTAAGTAAGAGCGCTGCTCTCGAATTGAATTCTGCTAACCTGTTGTTTTGTCTTGGCAGGTGCAGCTGAGGATCGGATCTCTAGCAGGTAAGGAATTCGTTTTCACAGGAACTGGAGCTGAAGAATCTCAGGAAGACTGGAGCTGACACGGTGAGCGTCCTGCTGCAGATGCAGAATAACGCAAAGCACGTTTCATCAATCGGGTGTGGTTTAAATAGCCTTCTGTAGTGCTTAGGCGTCTTCTTCCACAGCCTCGCCCAGGTAAGAAAAGAGTTCCTGTGTTCTGATTTCAGGGAGTGGCTCCTGCCCCACCCAGACAGGAAAAGTAGTTCCAGGCAGAGAAGGATCAGAAGACCATCGAGCTGGTAAGTAAGCAGCATGGTCTGCTGCAGGTAGGTCCACCCAAGCACTCTTAAGCATTATGAGCCCGGCGCTTCCAGCGCCGGGACCGGTCATCTTTATGAGCCTGGTGCCACTGGCGCCAGGACAAGGTCCAAAAGGTCCCGATAGGGACTGGCTGGTACCAAGGATCAAGGTTATGGGCCTGCTTCCAAGGATGTGAGGCAAGTCCTGACCCCTTGGAAGCAGGGATCATGACAGTTACCTTGTCCATAGTTGGCTTAGTTGCCGGAATTCAGGTAAGGATTGAAATAATATCTGTTTTCTAACCTTTCCTTCTTCTTTCTTCTATTGCTAGGAGCTCTGGATTCGAGACGGGCGTGGCTGAAGACTGGATGCTGACTGCAGGCACGGTGAGCGTTACGCTGCTGGATGCAGAATAACACGAAGCATGTGCTGCTGTTTGGGTGTGGTTTAAATAGCCTCTAAAGTAGTTCCAGGTAAGAAGTCCCTAGAACCACACCCGAGTAAAAAATAGTCCCTGTAGAAAAATAGTCCCATCCAGGCCTCACGTTGGCTTGGATTCATTTGCAGCATGGTCTGCATGAGGTAAGTAAAGTCTATGAGCCTGGCGCCTATGGCGCCAGGACTGATTTCTATTATGAGCCTGGCGCCTAAGGCGCCAGGACTGAACCCAGACAGCCCTCAGCCGGGGCTGCTGGGGTTTTATTAAATACCTGGATGCCTGCTCCCGGGCTGATGGGCTTGATCCAGATGCCCGGGGGTAGGCATCATGACACAGACATCGAACTCCCATGTCGATTCTCCCCAGATGAACCTCAGGAATCTGCAGTGTTCCTCTGCTATGGGTATGGTCAGATATGCATCCTTTAAATCTATCCTGGCTAGCCAATCCCCTTGAATTATTGTTTCTCTTAACAGGTGTATCCCTTCCATCTTGAAGTGTATGTACACCACGTATTTATTTAAACCTTTCAAGTTTATAATTGGTCTTACCTTGTGTTTCCCTTTCACGAGAAACATATTGCTTATATACCCCTTTGAGTAATCTGTTACTGGTGTTATAGTCTTTTTGCTTTCTAGTCCTCTCAGCTCTTTTTCCAGCAATAATTTGTCTTCCCTGTTTAGTTCTAAACCCCTTGGCGGTGTAGGGTTTCTATTATCCAGGTATCCCCCGATATAGTGAGCCAATTTTGTATAAATTCTGCTGTCCTCCCCCCTACTTCTGGGGTAATTAAGCGTGGGTTGCTTGCTCTCAGCTGGGTTATTTTGTTGACACTCTCCATGTCGCAAGCTTCTGACCCTTCCTCTGCCCCTTGATAGGAAGAAGGGTGTTTGTCTTCGAACCTCCTGATCTCGACACTGTGTTCTGTCCTGGTAGGATCTGTTAAAGTGGAATCGACCCCTGCCTCTGCTGGCCCGTCCAAAAATGTGTCTCCCAAACACTCTCTTGAGAGAGGCCTGTGCTTTGTCCAGCGCCGAATAGGAGTTAGCAAACTTAGTTATCTCCTTAATGAAGGAATCTCCAAAGAGTTTTCCCTTCGCGGTTGACGCTGACTCCGAAGAAGCTAACTCACTTAACTTTGGGTCTATCTTAACCAGCAGAGACCTCCTTCTCTCTGAGGTGATAGCGTGGTTGGCGTTTCCCAACATACATATTGCCCTCTGGGCCCACCCGATCAGGATCGTCAGGTCCACTGGCTCACCTTTTTCTCTGGCCTCTTCTCCAATCTGTAGAATCTTGGTGAGGGGTCCTGTCATGTCCAGCATTTTGTCTTGGCATGAACGCCAGGACCTATCTAGAACTTTCCTCACGTCCTTAGTGTACTTACTCATGAACGTGATCATTTTGTCATCTATTTCGGGTGTATCTGCTGCACCCTTTGGGAGGTGAGGTCTCGGGCATTCCGCCCTCATTTTACTCCTAGCTTCCTTAGCTAGGGGCGCCCTCAGATACTTTCTTAAATAGGCAGCTATTCTTTTTGGCAGCTCCCATTCGGACGACCTTGGGTGGATTAGTGCTTCAGGAAGGATCAAAGTCATCATCCCCTGCACCATCCTCTGTCTTCTCCTTCCTCTTTTTCTTTGGCACTTTGTGGCCTTCTTCTTCTGAGGAAGCTATAGAATACGGGCCTCATTACACGGTAGGCGGTGGACCAAGGTGCTATTAGCACCTTGGTCCATGCCGGTAAAATACCGGCACCGCCTTGGAGGAAAGGGGAATTACCACCCTATTCCAAGGTTGGCGGGGCGGTAATTCCCCCTTCCCCCATTGCCCTTCCCCATTCCCATTCTTGCCCCATAGGGCATAATGGGAATGGGGAAAGTGCTAATTACGGTACCGCAAATTGTGGCACCGTAATTAGCACCCTGGTCCCTTTGTGAGTTGGTTTTTAACGCCTGCTAAAAAGCATGAGTTAAAGTACCAACCCGCAAAGGGACCTCGTAATCAGGCGGTAAGGGTTAACGGTCACGGTACCATTACCGGTGACCGTTAACCCTTACCGCCTTCCGTGTAATGAGGCCCTATAACTCTTCTTCCTCCGATTATTCTTCCTCCCAGTCCTCCTCACCCTCATCAGAGGTGTCTGAGGATTTATCCTGTCCCCTGCTAGGCCCGCCTTTACTCTTACTCTCCTTCTCTTACCACCCTTCTTCTTTGGTGGTAAGCCGGGGGGGGTGCTTCCTCTGCCCTACAGGCTGCTTTTCTGCCCCCTTTTGTTTTCCCCTGTGCTTTCCGCCCTTTGAACTCCTCCAGGCCCTGTGAGAACTTGAGCCAGTACTCCATCAGAGCTATCTGCTGTGGCCCTTGTCCCAACGAGGCCCCCACTTTTTTTTGGAGGACCTGAGTCTTCTCCGCATGGCTCCTCTTCTGGCTAATGCTAGCCTTTCCCCCATCACTAGAGGAGCTCATGTCTGCACAGAGCACTGGGGATTTCAAAATATATACCAGGAATTTTTATGATCTTTTATATGCTCTCTTTTTGTTGAGAGGTATAAATATGATCACCTCGTCTGATATAAGTATAGATGATATATATGAATTATATAACAGGTTTTACTTGGAACTGTGCCCGTATGGTTATTGCGGTACCTTATTACGGCCTGCAGGGGCGCTGGGCACTTTGATCGCGTAGCGCAATCCTGATGAAACGTTGCGCTATGAAAGCAAAACAAATTGAAAGTAATCGTCAAGCTCGTAAATATATGAGAATTATCTCAGCACTCGTATACTTTGACTGAAACACTCCTCTAATGGTCGTGGAATGAGGAGAGAGAGCGCCGGAACTACGCGGTCCCATCGCACTCTCCCTTCCGTGACCACAGTGCCCTCTGTGTCAGTTCTTTGGAGTTGCGGTCGCCCGAGCTCCAGCCCCGTCACGACCGCAACTTCAAATACTCTACACTGATGCGGATATGCTCCGCCAAACACTCCTGATAGTGCGCACGTGTGCGTGCAAGTATGCCTAGTAAAAACACACATATCACCACACATACATATAAGTAATGAAAAAAGGGCACTTAACTCGCTGCTGAGCAGCAAAGAAAGAGGAGGAATAGTAGAAGGACAGAGTGATTTATGGACAAGGAACATGGTGATTGGCTAAGAATATCACGTGGTCAGTTTGAGGACGAATTTGAACAGAACTACAAAGACTCTAAAACCATGGTTATTGTAGTTTTTATTGAGTTTTGTGTTTCATGTTTTATTGGTTATTCTTTACTGCTGATCAGTAAATTTGGAAGAGAAGCATAATCCGAGCCGCCGGTCTTGACATAGAATTACCATATTATAACGTGTATGTGCTTTAAATCTTTTGTTGAATTGGTGGTTAACCAGCAAGGAGATGTGACGGTGTATACACTCCCTCCAGTCACAGCTGGGCTCAGCCTCTCTCCACCCAAAACCGGGAAGGGTTTTTAAATAAAGGGACTTTGAAGACTGGCCATTGACTCTCATGCATTTTATATTTACTATACTAACACCACACGCACTTATTGAATCTGATCAACGTAAATGTTTCTCCTCCTACATTTTGAATGTAGTGACTCGTCAAAAAAACATTTGTAAGCATTATCTTGACCAGTCTGCAGAGTGTCTTAGTCCTCATAACGAGAGTTTTTGTCTCGTCATCAGACTAAACTCCTCAAGGTTGACCATATCCATGCTGCAGCCAACAACACCCAGAGCCCAACCACTCCTGTGGCACCCAATCTAACCCTGCTGGGATTGATCCCGATGGGAAACCCAGTCAAATTCATCCTAGAACATCACATACGGCTAGCTGTCTGCAGAAAGAGGTAATGCAAATAGCTGCACTTTGCAAATATCCGCTAACATAAACAAAACATAGCGTTTTGCCCTTCGGATCATTTACACAAATTCAAATGTAAAGAAATAAGTGAAGTAAATGTGTAAAACAATAGCCTTGTTTTTGATTATAACTTGGATCTTGAGATAGCACATCACATCCTTGATATCAGGAATTCCCGGTGAAGCATGGTCATGGCGTCTGAAAGACTGCACATGCAGATGTCCTGTCCATTAAAGGGAGCATCAAACTGGAAATGTGCACTTACCCCACTGAATGCGCATTTTCCTTCTCACTGTACGTGGCGCACGTCTGAGGCACTCATGATGCAAAACGTGGCCCCGTGCGTGCTGACCTAAGAAAAAGAAGGGTTGCGCCTAAACTCAGCCAAACGTGTGTAGGTTTGGAGACCACACCCAGCACTAACCATATTCAAGGAGTGCTTGCCCAAGTTCTGTAGAATTGAGACTTGCCAGGCTACCGTATCTGTGGCTACAATAAGCTCTTTTGCTCAAATTCTTTATTTTGAGATTTGTCACCGTGCAGTTCCAAATAAAAGACATTTTCTGAAATTTAATTCTAGCCGAATCTTGCTCCTATGATAGCCATGGAGCTATCTTGTTCGCGTGCGCACACTGCATTGCATGAATAACAGGCGGACACGGAGCTGTCTCTTCACACGTCTTCTTTATTCCTTTTCTCACACAAACTAACTTCGCCCTCCTGCGTCACTTCCCTCCCGGCCTCCCGCCTCCCACTGCCCGAGGACTAGAACGTCGACATGACACCCCCCCCCCAATTTAAACAATCACCCAACAGGGGTGATAAACAAGCAGGAACACTGTTCGCTAAGCCATTTCCTCTATGAGGTGGCAAGGCTTATTCCTGGCTCTCTGAGGTCGACAGCTGAAGTGTTCAGCCAATCCACTAGCCCCGTATTGCTAACCCGGGGTATCAATACTTCGGAGTCCTCTTGATCTCCATTGTATGGAACATCGGACAAATTGTCACTGAGTATCTCCGCTATTCCACTGAGTTGCCGTGCCCCTGACAGGGGAATCTTCTTGAAATGGGAAGAGTTTTGCGTGGTCAATCCTCGGTCTCCTTGGGCTGTAATCATGGAGCCCTTCTTCTCTAGTATGATTACGGGTTTCGGTCTCCTTGGGCCATAATCATGGAGCCCTTCTTTTCTAGTATGATTAGGGTTTTTTCGTGAAATGCAGACGTATGCTTGTGGGTCTGTGGTTGTCTTACGACGACTATGTCCCCTAACTCTAGTTGGGGGTTCCGAGCCTTCTGACACCCATCAGCGTACTGCTTCATGCGCTCCTTCACAGCCTGATCTCTTTCCCTCACTTCGGTGTCCACTGTCGATCGGTCCTCTTGGGGACTAGCCTGAGACATTGAGGTTCTAATGTCTCTCCCCAACATGATCTCTGCTGGGGTATTCCCGGTGGTGCTGTGGGGTGTGCTGCAATAGTGCCTCAACAACTGGTGGAGTACTTGCTCGTAGGGCTGCCCCGTGAGCCAAGCCACCTGCATTGCCCTTTTCAGATTTGCCATAAACCTTTCAATCATATAATTGGCCTGGGCCATAATGGAGTGAACTTGTGGTGGTGGAACCCCATGTACTTGCTGAACTGGGTGAAGCCGTGTCAGTTGAACGGGGGCCCATTGTCTGTCTTCACCTTTCGAGGAACTCCGTAGTCTTTGAGGATGCGGTCCAACACTGGAATGACGTGGTGTGCTGCAGTCGACGATATGATTTGAGCTTCCGGATATCTTGAATATTCATGCATGATGGCCAACACATACCTCCCCCCTTCAATAGGGCCAAAGAAGTCGGCCGCCACTGCATCCCATATGCCCTCTGGTAGTTCAGACATTCTCAATGGCTCAGGATGCTGATTTGGTGTGAGAAGACAGGAGGTGGAACATTGCTTCAGGAGATCCTCCACCATGGTGTCCAGCGGCAGAAACCACACTTTCTGGCACAACATACTCCTCGATGTCCCTCGTGAGCCAAGTCAATCACGTTCCTTTTCAGAGATGTGGGGATCACCACCTTGTGACCTTTTAGCAGGAGGTTGTCCTCGGAGAGCGCTGGCTCTTCCTTTACCTGCAGCAGTCTGTCCACCTCTTGTCATACCTCTTCCGATGCAAGATGACCCCGTTCCTTGGCACTCCTCCACTGACTGGATGTTAGTCCCTCGCACACGATCTGGCAGGTCTGATCTGCTTCCACTTCCTGTGCCAAACAGGTTGGTTCAATGCCTTCGGGCATGGCCCGTTGGATCAGGTATCACAGATAGTGGTAAGCCACTGACAGCTCAGGTGTACATTCTGTTTGGGGATGCCAGGACAGAAAATCAGCAGGGTTCTACTCTTTTCCCGGTCTGTGTATTATTTCGAATGCATAGTCCTGCATGGGTTGCCATAAAGAAATAAGAGTGCTTGATGATTCGTCACAACTCAGAATGGCTTGCCGTAGAGAAACA
The DNA here is from genome assembly GCF_040938575.1 of Ambystoma mexicanum. Classification (NCBI taxonomy): domain Eukaryota; kingdom Metazoa; phylum Chordata; class Amphibia; order Caudata; family Ambystomatidae; genus Ambystoma; species Ambystoma mexicanum. Next base: position 453,919,184 of record NC_090924.1, on the reverse strand, counting down.
AGTGGAAGTGGTCACACGCCCACACTACTTCAAGGCTCTCCTTTTCCGCCTGAGAGTAGGCCTGCTCAGTGGCAGAGAGGCTACTACTGGCGTATGCAACAATGTGAGTTTGTGTCAGATCTTTTGCGTCGATCTGGGCCAGGATAACGCCCAGCCCCACTTGTCTGGTATCCACTGTTAGCTCTGTTTTCCGGTCCTGAGGGGTTCACTGACCATGGCAAAGTCATTTATGTATCTTGTACAGTAACTCGCGAGGCCTAAGAAAGACCAGAGTTCCGAGACATTGGTTGGTGGTGGTGTCTCAATGAGCGCAGCGACTTTGTCTGGATCAGGTGTCATGCCCTTTTCAGAGAACACATGGCCAAACAAGCATAGCATGCTTTTCTAAATTCAAACTTTTCTTGCTTGAGAGTGAGGTTGGCAGCTTCAAGAGCCATGCACACTTTAGCTAGGGTCTCGTCATTCATGCTTTCCCACATCAGTTCCGAACACCAAGATGCCGTCAATATAGTTTATACAGTTCGGGATGTGTTTAATTATGTTGTGGACTTCTGCCTGAAATATCTCGGCCGCCGACGAGACCCCAAAGCTCAGTCTTTTATATCGGTACAACCCCAGGTGTGTGACGAATGACGTGATGTTCCGACTTTCAGGATTTAGCCCCAATTGGTGGTAACCCTGCTTTAGGTCCAATTTTGAGAAGACCCTGGCCCCATTTAACAGATGTATCATATTGGTGATACGCACGTGGAGTCATGTGTCTTTCCTTTTGAATTGCTTGGTTGGGCCATCTCATGTCCACACACAGTAAAATTGCATCAGAACCTTTCTTCGGCACCAGAACGATCTGTGAGACCCACATGGTGGGGTCCGTGGCCATCTCAATGATGTATTGTTGTAAGAGCTTCTGCAGTTCATCCTCCACTTTCTTCTGGATGTTCACTGGTATGGCCCTTAGTGTTTGGCTACGGGGTGCACCGTTTCATTAATGTGCAGTTTTATTTGTTCCAGATGTTTTCTGATGCCCCTGAATAACCTGGGGTACCGGTCCTTTATCATGTGTACTTGGTATGTACCATGATTTTGTAGAGTGCATGTATTAGACTGATTTTTATGGCCATCTTAAAGCTGAGTGCGCAGCTGCTTTCATTTCCAGTCGCCAACACATGTATCAGCACTTTCTTTTCTTACCCCTTGTAACAGCACGACCCTTCGAATTGTCCAGTGCACTTGAGGGGTGTTGTGGCTCCGAATGCATATATCTCTACTGTGGCCGGGCTTAGTTTTGGACTGTATGGCAACTCTCTGAATATCTTCTCACTGATCACGTTCACGTCGCCCCAGTGTCTATGAGAAATTCAGTGGGCCTATCATTCAGTTTTATTATTAGTGTGGGACTGTGTTTGGTGGCCTCTTCATTGCCTAATGCGTATACATATGCCTTCTTTCGTTGTTCGCTCCCTGATGAGCTTACTTCAGATTGCGACTGGGATTGCTCTACCACGTATTGCACGTGGCGTCTGGATCTTCGCTCTGGTCTCACACGAGTAACGTATATTCTCCTTTCTCTTCTCTCTCTCCTATATCTCTCATCACCGGATTCCCGATCTTTTGGTTCAGGCTCCATCAGTCTCGTTGAGGGATGTGATGCTGTTCCCAATGGTTGGGGCGTTGAGGGCAGAGGTCTTGGTTTGGATCTGGGTAATGTTTCTCGGGCTCTCTCTCTTCCTTTGTCTCTATTGAATCGGCAGACCGCCTTGAAATGTCCTTCTTCGCTGCATGTGGCACACCTTTGGCCAACGGCGGGGCAGGTCCCTTCATGAGGGTATTCAAAACCACACTTCAAAAGAGTATGGCCAGTCTTGTCTGCCTTCCTGTTTTAGCCATTGCTTTGGTGTTAAAGCTTTCCACTATGCGAGTCCACAGCCCTTTCTGCCCTTGCAAGCGTTAGTATTTCGTCCAGAGTGCAGGCTTTCTGTAGCAGCTTTCGTCTGAACGTCTGGGACTCACATACCGCAATGATTTGAGATTTCAGCACTTCCGTGTTGGAGTGTCCTAGCTTGTTTGGTGCTGTGAAATAGGTGGCGCTCATAATCTACATTAGTATGCGGGGTGAAGTATGCCAACAGAGCTATTTTTAGGTCTTGTATGGAGTCAATAGTTGTTGCAGGCATCTCATTGTTAATGACTTGTGTGGCCGGTCCCACCGCAAGTTTGAGAAGACATTTTTGTCTGTCCTTGTCAATGGGCGCTGTGGCCCACATGTATAATTCAAAGTCTCTTATCCATCTGGCCCACCTCGACACCAAAGTGCTGGTGTCTGCGACATCAAAAGCACCTGGCATCTGACCCGCCAGGGAGTCTGGCAGTCTATAAGGGGCCTGCCCTTGTAGAGCCACTGGCCCTTGGGCATATGTGCCTTGGTCTGCATCCTGGGCAGACATCCTCCACTATTTGGCTGGCGCCTGGCTTCTCTTGCTTATCCACATGGCCGCCTATTAAGCGCAAGCACCGTGTCTGTGTGGGCCTCTAATATGGAGGGCTGCACCTGCAATGCCCGCCTCCTGGCACAAGCACTATTGCCTTGCCCTTCCTCCTCCCCACTCACCGCTGCACTGCTCATCACCACTGCGACCTGGGGAATCCACTCGCTCGACTCGAGCGTTCTTATGTGGGCGGGACACCCTTCCATCACGTGCGGCCTGGGTCTTCGGAATGTTGCAGTTCCTTCTACCCGGCGGGTGAGACGGCTGTGTCTCTTGACAGCTGCTCCATTGCGTGTGTCAACACGGGTCCATGCACCGTTAGTGCGACCCCCTCGTCGTCAGTTTGATTGCCTGGAGCTATCTCGTTCGTGCGCGCACACCGCAGCGTATGAATAACAGGCGGACAGAGAGCTGTCTCTTCACACGTCTTCTTTATTCCTTTTCTCACACAAACTAACTAACACCGCCCTCTCGCGTCACTTCACTCCTGGCTTCCCGCCTCCCACTGCCCCGGACTAGAAAGTCAACATGACAGCTCACTTGGTGTACATTGAATGTTTAGTTTTGACGAGTTCCCCTATTTTCAAGTTGCTGGAATAATTGTGCTTTCTTTTTGCATCGTCGTATTTTCCTTCCTTTATTTCAAAAATTGTTCCAGCACTTCACAAAAGGAAGGTAATTTCATGTTAGTGTTGACAGGGTGAGCATGGTCGGTGCTGCAATGCACCAAGGCATTCATGTTTATCTCAGAAATGTAATCATCCATATACAGTTCCTTTCTGGTTCTAGCTAACAGAACCCCATTTTTGGCTTCTTAATCCTCAAAGGGGCATACATCGGCACAATGATCCTTGGGTATGTAACAAGATTGATTCCTAATCCTGGAATATTTAAACTGGCTTTTTGAAGGAGAGTGTATGCTCCATTTGTAGATGTTGACTGGAGACTTCATCCACCATCTTGTGTCATGAAATTAGTCCTCTTGCGTTTAATCCCTTGAAAGGGAGGAGGCACAACGATCAAGTGTCCCTTGATGGAAGGCTATGAATTAAACTGTGCATATGTAAACTATTGTTTCCAAAATAAATGCTAAGAAAATTCTCTAAATATATTAAGAACACCTCACCTGCAATTAGTGAATGCACTCAAGGCCTGATGACGTGTTCCCTTCAGATTTTGATCTCAGTTTTAGCCCCAGAACAATCAATGACTTTTAGTCACTAGAATTGACCACCAGTAGTACAATTCAAAAGTAAAATTTCATACCTACTTTTCCAAACGATAATGAACGAATGGAGCTCAGAACGAAACCATCGGAAATGTCTCATCTGGTTTAGAATGAACTGTGATGATTTCTTTTTATTGTTGATATGATGGTTCATTGAAATCCAAAAAGATGCTCAGAGTTCGTACTTGCGAGGATCTCGAAATCTCAACTGGGATTGAGGTCTAGACTGCCCGAAGTCTGAAGGTCATTCCGACAGCAGCCCAGTTTTGGTTTTGTTTATGCTCAGCCATGTGACTTCTAATCATGTGTGTTGTATGATATTTAGGAGCCCTCGTATTGCAAGGGTAGTAGAAAGCATTTAGTCATTTGCATAGCTGTGAAATTTCACTCACAGATAGCAATTCTTTCTGTCTGTGGTGTTGCAGCTGACCGCCAGGTCCTCCCCACGATTAAAAGGTGAAAATAAAATCCAGATCGTTCTGTCAAAAAAAAGGTGTAAAAATATAGCCGTAGAGGATGGGGTCTCCATTACACACACTAGGGGCGACACGCGTATAATAACATGCTATATCCGACCACCTGCCCCAAGCGGCTCCCCATTGGCTGACAGTAGTGCGCCCCTCTCTACCTGAATGGCTTTTGCAGCTGCTCCTCAATTCCTCGCCGGTGAGGAGAGCAAATGCTGAATTCTCACATCCGGTGCGAGCAGAGAGAGGCGGCACTGGTAAAGATGCGGTAACTGTACGCTTCGGGCATTGCAACGGAATGACGGAGCCGAGTGGAAGTGGGGTCCTCCTTTTAGCGTCACCAAGTAAAAGGAAGCCGCTGGTGAATGGAGAAAAGAGGAACACGTCCATTTACATTAGTTGCTGGAAATGAAAGAAAGGCTTCAAAAGGATTTTTTGTTCCATCTAAATGAAAGTTCAGTTCAAAGAGTTTTATAAAGCAATCTGCAATATTAAAATAAAACAAGCTCCCATAATGCAAATTGATTTAGCTATTTTAAAAAAGATTATACTTGCTTGATTGATTGTATCATTTTATTTGGAAGATGCATGGTATCTTTCCCATTCAAAGATGGCTGCTAGTTTTGGCTTGTTTGATATGATATGATAAGATATGATATGGCATTTATAACGCGCCTGTACACAAGTGTTTCTAGGCGTGTGTTTTCAGAGAGCTTCCTTAGAGACAGTCATCCAAAATGGCTCCCTCCATGGAAGAGCTCAAAGAGTTCCGAGATGGGCAGGAATGTGTGGGATTAGCCATAAGGTTTAGCATGGCTAGGGGCAGGGAGTAGGGTGGATTCAATAACCAAACAACTGTGTATCCCTACTCAAATGTCATGTCCATTAAAAGCATTACAGACCCTCATTCAAAGCCCATATTTGAAGAACTTATGTTAAAGCTCTTGTTTTAATAACAATGGTTTTGGATTAAAGGTCGCGCTTTCAACATTACCTAAAAGCCCAAACTAAAAATAATGGTTCAAGTGCCTCCCGATTGATGCTATTTATGTCATAGCTATAACCTCGGTGCCTTATGCCTGAAGTGCCACCCAAGCTGACTTCCCTCCCTTTAAAGTATTAAATCATTCGTCACATCCGTCGCCTGGCAGATCTTTGCATTCTCCATTTCAAAATGTTCAACTCCTAAAAAGGTTTAGCTTTTGTCCTTTTCAGAAGTCTTCCTGAATCTTCGACCTGGAGGGTGTTCCAGAATAACAAGTTTGACCATTGCCACGCCCATTCATTTCAATTTGGCATCCTCTTCCTTTTGTGGTGATGTTCGTTATTTCGTCTTGGTTTTCAGAGAACTTTCAACGTACATCAATCACATAACTTAGACTCCCATTAACATGACGAAAACTATTTCACAACACCTCAAATTTCAATTGGGGGCAACACCAAGGAAACCCTCTATGTGAAAAAAAATATTTTCTTTAATACATTGCACATCTGTTGTAAGTATTATATATTTAACCATACTATAGACAATAGAGATGGAGAAGTGTTGAATATGACTCTACATTGCGCACAAGTTGCCAATAATACAAGATTTAACCATCAAGTAGAAATAGAGAAATGTTGGATATGGCAATACAACTATAAAATTAACTTTCCAGTCACAGACATAGAACATTTCAAGCTACCACCAGATCAGTTTTCTCATGTGTTGGCTCAGGCGTGTGCAGCAGTGAAGAAAAGTATCACTAGCAGCTACAAGCATCACGGTATCGCAGAAACATCTGGCATGTGCAAGAATTCATTGTTGTTCTTCCTGATAAAGTAAGTAGAGGGTAACTGCACACGCTGAAGTAAAATCCACAAATGAGAATGTTTTTGAATATTTATCTTTTTGATTGATATTTGGACATTTGCACTTGAAATTACTGAGGTGTCCAGGCCGGAGAAAGCCAGGCTTATTGATGAGACATGCTAGTCAGGCGCCAGCTCCTTGAAAGTTACGAACATAAACATTTTATGACAAAGTTCGATTTTTTTCATAAAACAAATAAGGATTTCCTTTATTTGATATAACATACTCAGAAAAGCAAACCTAACTGAAGAGTGTCATTATAACAAGAAAGTTAACCAAACAAAGAATATTATTATCTTTGATTATTTATGTAGAGAAATCCATATTTACAAAGCATGGACCGGTAAACTTCTGAGTGCCTTTAAGAAAATCATGTGAAACCTCTTTGCAGAATGGAAAGCAAAGTAATTGACATTTCTTCATAAGACTTTTCAAGGATCTGCGAATCAAAATGTTAGTGACCTTCTCAAATGATAAAATAAATCCTTCATTGAGTCTTCAGAGTTGCAAGAGAAGTTTGGGGGCAATATGCTTTGCCTTGCCATTTAAATAGCACCTTTTGCTTTGCATGGATCATATCTATGTAGCTATTACTACCCAATCAAAATTGATATTCATTTCGTTGACCATGAAGAGTTAAAAAATTGATTCAACCTGTGTGCTTTATGAAACTGCAAAGTGATCTATAGATTTCATCAGCTGGTGCTCACCTCACTGAGCAATGTTCTAGTTTATCATCTAGGCAAATGCTGAATCTTGATTAGTTTCGGAATTTTACAGTGATTGTGGAAAAAACCTTCGCCCACTGTGTTGGGCACAGCCACACATGTTCAGTTCATGGCTCACACTGGACGTCTTGTAGCTTAAAGGCCCTACTCTCTTGCAGAATTACTTTGAAACCTGAGCAATCCATTGTAGTGGGAACCAGCCCATGTCTAGCCCATCTGCCCTGCCCACAATAAGCTAAGTGCTATATTTCTGTTTGTAATGGGAAGTAAGGAAAGGATTCAGAACCAGATTTTTAATCAGGCCAGCGGATCTCCCAGTCTCCCTGATATTTGTTGCCTTTTTGTACGAACTAGCCCCCCCTTGCTCCTTGATGCCAGAGTCCGCTTCAGCACTGCAAAACATCCCACCAAACGATGGCCATGTCAGGTCCCACAGCACTCTGGTTTGGAACTAGGGGTGGCTTGTCCCTGCACATTGGTGCTTCACCCATCTTAAGGGACACTGAGGATAAAACCTCATGAGGGTGACTACCTGGCAGACCAATTTGATTACCCAATGGACCCTTCTTAAGACATTGGGCCTCATTACGAGTCTGGCAGTAGCCGTGCCGGAAAAACCGGCAGGCTGCCACCAGACTCGTAGTGAATTACTGCCTCTGTGATTACCGGAATCACTGGGGCATTACAACCTTGGTGACCTGGTAATTCCGGAGGCGGAATTCCATTAATCCCCATTCCCATGGAGTCCAATAGGACTCCATGGGGATGGGGACCATGGAAACACTGGTTCCATCTATGACGGAGCCAGTGTTTCCATTTCCGTCTGAAGGCGGGTGGCTTTACACCACCCGCCTGCCGAACTCGTAATCTGCCGGTCCGGAAACAACAGTGGCGGCGGATTTACCGCCATCGTTGTTTCCGGACCGGCAGACTCGTGATGAGGCCCATTGACTCTTCTGTTAGGATCAATGTGGATACACAGTGCCATTGCAAAGGACAGTGTCTAGGTATACTATTAGAAATCAGGAGACAGGAGCAGAAGCCTATAGCTCACTTTATCTCTCCTCAATTTTATAAAAGAGTAAAAGACAACATCCTTCCAAAAACCTGCCTTTTCAAGGACAGTTAATGAGAGTAGAGACGTGTAAACCTGCACCATGAGTCCCAAACTATATTCCGGTACATCACACACCTGACTTCCTAGTCACAACAACAGCATGGAAAAGGTGCACTGGCCCACTTTCTGCTTTGGAAAAGAAAACCAAAATAATTTACACCAGTGAGCACAAGGTATCAACCACTGCTGCTTCTAGTATGTGTGTCCAATGCCACAGGACTAATGGCCTGCTATGATCTGGTGCACTGGAATGGCCTCGACTCACTTTGCAAGGATATCCCAGACTTTCCTCATGATGGGCCATCATTCAAGAGGGTCAATTTTCCGGTAACACCTAATCGAAAATGCACTGTATGCTTCAGGAACCGTGCGTCGTCAGGATGCAGGGGCAGTAGACTTTTTCATGGCCAGCAATAGCATACCTATGGTACCCAGGAGTTTGCACAGTAGACCCATACACGTTGGGGGATGGGCACTACTGGCTTCCAGTCAAACTCTTACTAGTCACAGTACAGATCACAATGCCATGGTAAGAAACTGGGAAGAGGGGCTCCATCTGTCACAGAGCAATGACTCTGTGGTACAGGTCCCCTCCCATGTTACACTCTTAAGATTGGGTAACCCCATTCACCCACGCATGGGAGCGGATGACCACAAATCACTGGGTCTGGATCATGTTGGCTTAAGACCCGACAATTAACCAATGCAGCATTCAACCACTCCATTAAAAATATCTCCAGCTCCTTAGGGTAGAAGTGTGTCTTTGCTACAAATGGGGAAATGAAGACAAAAATTACGAAGACACATGTATAGCATTTGTCGTATGCGTGGCGTTCCATTGAATTATTAAATTGTCTTTCAGGAATAAAATATAACATTGGCGTTAAGCGGATATTCTACATGTACTTGTACTCTGCACACCCTGCCGGATGCCTGGTTTGTCATACTACTGCCCTGCTGGGACATGTGCTTACGGAAGAGATTCCCAAGGCTGCCAGCATACACCGCAGAGCCCCTCAGACTGAGCATTTAATCCCAACGCCGATCGACAGCCCTGCGGCCTCACAAGAGCACTTACATAATTGCTCACACCACGTGGGTTTTTCCTGTAAATCGCATTGACATTGCTTGTGACTGCATGTTGATCCTGCTTAATCAGCACATCATTACGTGCTCGAGACCCGTGCAGCTTGCATCTTGCTACATACATTCAAGTGTACAAATGCATATATTTCTCTGGCACCCTGCCTGTGTTTTCCCGCCTGCATTGAAAGGTGCTGGCATGTCCATTTCCAAGTAATGCAACAACAGCGGTCTCCTGACGCACGTTTATCTCGAATAACCAAATTAACATAATGCACATTTTTTCCAGACCAAGAATAATAAGAAATCAGCAACTCAAGTTCAAGAAGTGATAAATCAGTCTGCTGATAAACCCTGCTGTACTGATAATACTACTAGTTTTCTAATGGTCCTACATCATGCAAGACAAGTTTGCTGGTAAGAAATCCCAATTACCAGGACGTCGGTGCCACTGTGTCCGTCAACCCTTGATGCCGGAAACACCGGATGATTCGGTGTTGGCGTGCCTGTGCATTCTGGCATGCCGGAAACAGTGGCACCCCCCCAAAATGCCAACACTGGCATCCTCTGTGCCGGTGACTCCGTATCCGGCAACACACTCCCGAGGCCACCGGCACCAGTAACAATGGTGCAGCAACTACTGTGACCGGAAATACAATGATCGCCGGAACAGGAAATCGACCGGCGGCCATTACTAAAACACAATCCATTGCAATCCTGAGTGCACAGGCTACAGACCAAAATCCTGAGCACAGAATCAAATAAAACAACATGGAATCAAGAGTCTGTTCAACCCGTAGGTGCAAGCCACGCTTCACTGAGGCAGAGCTCAACATGTTAGCGGACACCATTGTCCAACATGCAGATTACCTTTTCTACACTGATCAATGCAGGCAGGCCCAGCTGCGTAAGAAGACCATCTGGGAGGAGGTTGCTCAGAAAGTGACAGCAGTTGACACAACCCCCCGCACTGTGCGTGACTGCCACAAAAGGTGGGATAACCTGCGCCTGAGGGTACACAATCTCCTGTCGGCCCAGCGCAGACAGGGTATGGCAGCGCATCCACTATCCACCTGCTGCCCTGCTGTACCTTAAGTCAATAGAAGGGATTGGAGCTGTGGAGACCAGAGCCATTACATCTGAGGAGGCTGGTGATTACACGTAAATATGCCAAGTGCGTCGTGCACAACACCAATACAGCCCTGCCAGCACCCCCCCCACCAGACCTGCAACCTGGGTGCACATGACATACACCTTCACCCAAAACCTCACTCATACCAAAAATACACATAGCACGGGCACCCTGTATCGCCAACAGAACATGCTCCTGCTGCCACTCAGACACACATCCACCTGCCACAGCAAAATTGGTGTGTATCTGCCATGCTAGCCCTGGCACAAAGTCGCGTCAGTGCCAAGCGCCTCCACCACCCACAAATGACAAGCGGCACACACCAAGGAAATATGTGACTCCCTCGTCCCAGCCAGCCCGACCCATGAGCAAAAATTGCCATCTATCCCTGTTTGTGCTACAGACACCAGGCACATGGTGACCCCATCCATGGCAGAACCCTCCCCAACACGACATCGCACAGCGTGTGTGCCACATTAACAAAACAGGCCTCTACCCAAGTGTTTCTGCAGACACTGTGAAAGACTCCCCTTCAGAAACACCTACAGGGCAACCTGTTGACCTGTTACATGAACTACCACCATTCTCGTCTCTCGTGAGTGCCTGCACACCACCTACGCCGCACCAGAGACCCTCCACGCCATAAAGAACTGCCATTCATCCCCAGCCACAGCCACCCGCACCCACCCCCAGAGCCCTCCTCTCGTTCCCACACCACCCTCTGCACACAAATCAGCACTTCATTTTTTACTTTCTACCACCAAAGCCAAACCTCAAGCTTCTTCCAACACCAATGCTGTTACAGCCTGGAACACAAGTTGACCTCTGACTACTTACATAGATCACTCGCTGCAGCAGACCCAGGTTTGCCACAATACACTGCTGCATTGCAGGAACTCACTAAACACAACCTCCAATTGTCACATGCCTTCATGTCTACACCTCCGGCACTGAATACTATGGTTGACTCATCTACCACTGCTACCACCACCCTTATGCCTATGCGCACCTACCCTCAGGCCAATACCGATGCTGTACCTATGAGAATTCACACAGCCTGGAGCTCCATTGACATACCATATGGCACAACAATTCCCCATGTTGCCAAACAGCCCCACTGCTTTCATGGAACATTTGAACACAGTGATTTCCTGTTATGATCCCACCACTGGAGATCCTAAACAACTCCTATGAGCTGTTCAGAGGCTGTTGGGAGCACAGACTCTGTACACAAAGACGGATGACCTGATCATTAATACAAACAAAAATAACATTATTGTATTTGGAAGCTGTAAAAAGAGCAGTAGGAGAGTGGGTTGGACTATCGACAAAATGAAGGTAGAGTCTAGGGAGACAGCAGTATATTTGAGCTTTAACCTGTACAGATCTTCAAATTGCTTGTTAACGGTGAAGAATCTTGAAGGAAAAATAGATCAATTAGCCATCCAGATGAAGCGGATGCAAATTAAATTATGCACATTTAAGCAATAAGCCCCGAGCGGCGGGGTCATTACTGAGTCAGGTAATGCCCCAGGGCCCATAGTTACAGGCCTGAGTTAAGCGAGGACCTTAACGAAGGCCCTGGGCATTACCTGACTCGGTAATGGCCCTACGGCGAGGGGCATATTGCTATTAGTACCACGGCCCGCAAGACCGGTGTACTAATAGCAATCTTTTTCTGTTCCGAAACGCTGCTGTGTTTCGGAACAGAAAACAAATTAACATTTTTTTTTTAAATGGCCGCCGGGGAAGGGAAACTGAGTCCGTTTTCCCTTTCAATCGCGGGCATCGGGAGCGAACGCGCTGGGATAGAGCCCCCAGCACGTCTGCTCTTGAAAAAAAAAAAATAAGTGGGTTGGGAGGGCAGGGAGGGGATTGTTGGGGGTTGTGGGGGGCGGGGTTGGATACAGCTCTCACCTGAATCCCCGGCGAGGGAGGATGGCAGCCTTCATGCCTTGCGGAAGCTCGGAGTGGGGATTACCCTATTCCGAGCCTCCTCATTGGCTGAGGGGCTGCCAAACCTCCCCAACCCCCCGTGGGGTGTGGGATTCTCGGCGAGGTATGGACCGGGCGAGGGCCAATCAGAATGTTTGTTACATTCTGGTTGACCCTCGCCGGGTACTAATTTCCATTAAACCCCTTATTCTATTTTATGTGGGGAAAGTGATACCGAAGAACTTATATAGTATGGAAATCTACTCTGCTGCCTATGGCATCGAATGGGATTGATTGGAGGACAGCATTTGGAAGAAGGTCTTGGGTCTGCCCTCTTGTCTTCCGATAGCTTCACTACGATTTGAATTGGGGCTTCTGTCATTGCAGCATTGATTCAATTGGTATGTACTTTCCCTTGTTGCTAAAATCGTGTCACCAATGAAAAACACTATTGATTCAAATTTAAATGAGTATATGACAAAGAAAGGCTCCCCACTCCTCGACATGATGTAATCAGTGTTAGAGAGATTGTTAGCAAACATTGATAACGACTGCAAAGAATGAGTAGAGAATCCACTGAGTATAAGGAAGGTATTAAAGGAGAGGGACTGGTTTGCAACCATTGATTAGACAAGTAGAAATAAACTTTACTCAACCTTTTCAATGGTAGACAAACCACTGGGACAAATACCAAACTATCTTGACCAATCCTTGTGTCCCGTTACAAGACAGCGATTCCTAAGAATTCTTCTGAACCTTTTGCTAACAGGGAAGATAAAATGTGCATGAAGCGATCAAAATGACAAGGAGAACAATACCTGTGTGCGTTGTAATACTAAGGATACATCTGAAACTTTGCACCACATACTTTTTGAATGTTCGGCTGTGAAGTCTGTAAAAATTACATTTTTGGACCGTTTCTTAAGCACCTCCTGTGCACTTGTTAATGTTGATGATTTAAGAAATTGCATGTGTGCGGGTTCGGAAAGATGTTTAATGCATGCTATTGTACAAATGTTAGATGAATTGGGTTTGTTTGTATAAATGGTTGATACGTTCAGAATTGGATTATACGTAATATAATTTTAGATGAAGAGTTATGGAAATGTTTTATTTTTTTGATAAATGTATCTAGACTGTAGTTATGTGTGTTTTATTTTGACAAATGTATTTACAGGGTATATATGTGTGTAAAATCAAATTTTGTTCAAATTCACAATGGATATTTTTTTAAGCCCAGACGAAGATATTGGTGTACCTACACTCCCTTAAAGGTTCCGGAGAAGGGAACAGTCCATACAAAGAAGAAGCCTTGCTTAAGGCCTGAAGGATGAGAGATGATGCACTAATTGGGCGAGTGGGTATAGTCTGACGTTGTTCTCTGCACCTGGGTTTCGTTTTGCTTACGTGCTGCTTACGAGACAAAAGTCCAAGGTTGGGAGATTATGCCAACCAATCACAAGGGTCTATGTAGCAGTGCATTATACAATGTTGCAGAAGCCAATCCGTTGCTCTCTGCTATTAATCTGTATTATATGTATTTAGAGGTAGTTCGAGGCATGCCTACCAGATAAGGGGCAGCCAATAATGTCACTAACATTTATTCGAACCTTAGGTACATATGTTCCCATACCCGGCCCTTCCCGTCAATAGGTTTTTGAATTTGCCACGTAGAATGACGTTATAGCTGACGTATATTGAGGTATAAAGCCTTTGTATAAGCAAATTATTATCGTGAGTGTGTGGACTACCATTAGTTGTTCGCAGGTTTCCCTACTTTATTGACCTGATAATAAAGTAGTATTTTGCCATATTCTTTGAGTCTGTCTGGTTATTTGGGTCTGAGATTGTTATTGGTAATTCCATATGTCACCTGGGACTGTCCAGGTGCGACTGCACAATGCAGCTCCCTTGGCACTTACAAAATGGCACTGATGTAACAGGCTTTCGGCAGGATGCACTTATCATACCTGAAGAAGCAGGTGACTGCCACCAGGGCCCCTTTCTTTATGTACTTTCACTAGTCTGGCAGAAAGGGAACAAAGCATGCTCCAGCAAGACCTACAAAAGGCATACAGCAGCCCCATATGAAGCTAAGGGTGGGACTGGGGGAGAAGAGAGTGGAAACAATGGTGGATCCTCTGAATCACCCTATTGAGAGAAAGGTTATCCTGAGAATAATGGTGCAATATTAAGAGATGACACACCAGTTTAAAAGGCTCTTGTTCTTTCTGGATCTTATCTAAAGTGCAAAGCTAAGGGCCTCATTTTCTTTTTTCAGAGAGGTAGATGCTGTCCAGGCCTTTATAGATTATGCTAAAACATGGAGTAACATAGGATCACTGAATTGAGACTACGAGACGAGCTAGGTTGATAATATATTACCCAACTGACATTGGAGGGAGAATGTGTTCTGTATCCGAGTTCCCTTTTAAAAACATTTTACTCAAAGTACTTAAAGGTACATCTGGAGGATACAATACACTGATGTCGGAGATTACAATAGGCCTGGCTAGGTAACATATAAACATGTAACAAGGCCTGTCATGAAAACTGTTTGCACTAAAATGCTGAATAAAACATTTGAGAAAAACATACAAGATCATGAAATAAATTATACACGTAAAATAAACCAAATAAATACACATTTCCCTACTGAAGGCATTTTCGGGAGATCTGATTCGCAAAGGGATGCACGCTCAACAATGGGCATTGAAGAGAATCTGATAATCTTGTTCATTAATTAGGGTTAACAAAGAAAGGATACTAAGACCTAGTCTCAACCCATAGAAGCCTTTATTGTTACAAAAGGATAATTAAACCTGCCGAGGTTACACGGGGTGTCATTGTCAATGTGTAGACATATTAGTCACATTATATTCATCTACTACAGGCCTCCGCTCAGAATTGGAGTGTGCTGCCATTCGGTGACATTGGGCCTCATTACGGGGTTGCCAGAAAACCCACCGCTATGCAGTGGGCTACCGGCAACCATGTAACACCGTTTCCACGGCCTGACTTCTAAGTGCCACCGGGATATTTTACGGCAGGTGGCGGAAACGGTAAACCCCCATTTCCGTGGCGTCCAGCAGGACTCCATGGAAATGGGGTCACTGGAGCACTGGCACCGCTGCCAGTGCTTCAGTGAGAGACATACCAGTAAGGGGCCTGAAAACCCATTAGGTCAGGCCTGCCGGGGAATCCGTGGCCCTTACCGGAATTCTCGTAGTATGACGGTCTGGAAAGGGTGCTGGTACGCTGATACCGGCACCCTTATTTCCGGACCGCCATATTTGCAACGAGGGCCATTGTCTTTTTCCTGACAAGTGTTTAATGTGTTTATGTGTTTTGGTAGAATTTCTTCTTTTTTCAAATTGATCAAGTTAGGATTGTTTCATGACATCAGCAGCAGGATTCGGGTGCCGCCTTTGGATGATGTCCTGAATAGTATTTTCTTTACTACAGATGAGGTACAGAAAGGAATGATGAAAAGGGAACAGTGAGGTTTGACAGCTTAGGTGTGGATGTCATAAAATCAGCACTTGGAATGGAAGATGCAAGCCATCCGGAGTATATAGACAACATGGAAATGCGGCACAATTAAGCGCTGATAGTGGAGTGATACAAGAGGAGCCGTGCGAGTGGTGATAGGGAGCAATGGTGGATGTGGTGGGCTCTTCGCAGAGAAGCCTTCCACCACCAAGGACGGGGCTAAAGAGGTGAGAGGGTCATACAAGGGAGATTTGCAGCACTGGTAAAAGAGTGGTCACTATGGAGGAGTGTAATTGTGGCTGGTCAGTGCACATCATGGAATATTGATAGAGAAGGGTGGAGTGCTCAAGAAACCACTCAATTACTATTGCATCCTTGGGCTGTCATTGAGCACTAAGACAGGCTTAGATGGTGAATGAGTGGAGTGAACACCTACAATGACAGACCATGAGCCCTTTAACCAGCACAACTGCTCAGCCCCACTCCCATGTTGTTAGACCACCGTGGCCTCATTGGCATTTACATAGTTGATCTGAGCACTGACTTGAATGTTATTTGCTCTCTTCTGGGACGCCTCACATGTTGGTGCCTCTGTGTCACACTCTTCCTGCTTTTCCTTCATCTTTGTGGATGTTTTTGCTAGGCCAAGGTTGTTGAGCTCTATTATTGGGCTTCCATGCGAGCCACCAGGTTTGCCATTGGCCTGACCCTGCTCATCTGGACAGAGGCTGACTGCATACCTTCCATTTGCCATGCCCTGAACCGAGCTAAAGTCAAACTTGTCGAGCGGTGTGTGTTCAATGTGGCACAGGCTGTCCTCACTGTCGCTGAAATAGCCCGGATTAGTCCCTACCCAGAGGTCATCATGGTCTGGGTATCCAGAAGGACTGTGCTGGTTTATCAGCTCTGTCTGTGAAGCCTTGTTCTTCCCTGGTAGTGATGCCTGGACGTCCATTCCATCCCTCTCCGGACAGGGCTCTGCTCTCCGGAAGCAGAAACGCGCATATAGACCGATGAAAAACATCTCCATGGTTAAGGAGTAATAAAAGATTGCTGCAAAAGACAGACACATGATTAACATGGACATTTTTAGAAACATGTACATAATCTCACAGACTTGAATTCCAGCATAGATAGGTGAACAGATCCAGAACATTTGATAAAGATAGCTGAAAGTTTCAAGATTTTAAATGAACTGATGGGAGAGTTAGGTCAATGTAAAATTCTGGTTCATCGTTAGAATTTGGTCATCAATATTGATTGAAAAGCTCAGGAAGTCCTGCTTTGGCCCTATGTCCTTAGGTCTCGAGGTTAAGACGATTACATCACAGTCAGTTTTCGATCCACTTACACTATGGTAAGTCCTGAAACCATATCTCATGATTTGCTGTAGTGCTCCTCAACAACATTGCCTTAATTTCTGTAATGTCTACACACGTGCCTTAGAAACATGGCACTGGTGTGGCCTACACGTGGTTTGATATTGTAGTGCCCCATGTAAATGCCACTCTCCTCCCAAACCCTTCTACCTTGGCACATCCCCATGCTAGATGAAAAGAACCAACCTCCTCGAATCCCAGTGAGGGGCTGATCAGGGCACTATCGGTCCTTACTACTGAAGTGCTTGGGCATCTAATAAAGCCCTTTTTAGGGTTTCAATTGTTTTAGCTTGTTTTTGTAATTGAAAGAAATATTCTCCATCTGCTCACACACTTTGCTCCACTTCTCTGTTGCCATCATCAAGGTGATTTCTGTGTCTGACACAGCTCTTGTTTAAGTTGTGGAGACCAGTTTACTTGCACACCGCGCCCACTTGGACATAACTGAAGCGGTTAGAATCTCGGCCTTTTTTCCCCTCAAGAACTCATGACTTTAGGTGCTAAGTGCGTCTATGTTCGTCCTGAATTCCCATAAGGAATCATTGTAGGCTCCGCCCACTCCAGCACCAATAGCTGAGCAGCTTAGGTTAGATGCATATCCAACAATGCGATTGATAAGGCTGCGCACGCCCTGGCATATTCTAGTCATGAGTAAATTGTACATCAGAAGCCTGTCTGTACTTATCAGTCATTATCGATACATCGAAATGGGTTAATTTCTTATTTTGCTCACTAGCATTAGAAGTTAATAAATGACTCCCTCCGATCCATGCAGAATGCTCAGAATGCAGTCAGTAACTACTACTATAGACAACTTTTCAAACAGAAGGTATTTTTCTGCATTCAAGAAAAGTAAATGCAATTATCCATCAAGATTTCTTTCACTGTGCATTCTCATGCAAACACTGTTCCAATGAAACCTAGCTCATGATGAAAAGGCTTACCCTATAAAAACAACCTTTTTATTTAAATATGAAAAATGAAAGTACAATTTACTAACACTTATCGTTTATTTACTTTAATCGCTATTAAACTGAGATTTATTACTTCACCACCACAACTCCAAAACCTATATTGCTCTTTTCAATACAACTATGAGCTAATAGGCCTGGAGACCTCAGGAAGGGTCATTATTCGCCTGGGGCCATAACTTTGGGGCAGGTTATTATCCCACTATAAAGACACCTTTCCCAGTCGGTAAGGGTAGGCTATTGACTAGTGAGGGCATGCACATCTGCTTTCTCCATCTTCACATCTCTCGTGAGTGTTTAGTCATGCACATCTGCTTTCTCCATCTTCACATCTCTCTCATGAGGGTATAGTCACGTCATTTGCTTTCTCCATCGTCACATCTCTCTCATGAGGGTATAGTCACGTCATCTGCTTTCTCCATCTTCACAGCTCTCTCATGAGTGTATAGTCATGTCATCTGCTTTCTCCATCTTCACATCTCTCTCATGAGGGTATAGTCACGTCATTTGCTTTCTCCATCGTCACATCTCTCTCATGAGGGTATAGTCACGTCATCTGCTTTCTCCATCTTCACATCTCTCTCATGAGTGTATAGTCATGTCATCTGCTTTCTTCATTTTCACATCTCTCTCATGAAGGTATAGTCGCGTCATCTGCTTTCTCCATCTTCACATCTCTCTCATGAGTGTATAGTCACGTCATCTGCATTCTCCATCTTCACAGCTCTCTCATGAGTGTATAGTTGCGTCATCTGCTTTCTACATCTTCACATCTCTCTCATGAATCTATCGTCACATCATCTGTTTTCTCCATCTTCACATCTCTCTCATGCTTTCTCCATCTTCACATTTTTCTCATGAGTGTATAGTCATGCCATCTGCTTTCTCCATCTTCACATCTCTCCCGTGACTGTATAGTCACGTCATCTGCTTTCTTCATCTTCACATCTCTCTCATGAGGGTATAGTCAGGTCATCTGCTTTCTCCATCTTCACATCCCTCTCATGAGGCTATAAACACGCCATCTGCTTTCTCCACCTTCACATTTCTCTCATGAGGGTATAGTCACGTCATCTGCTTTCTCCATCTTCACAGCTCTCTCATGAGTGTATAGTCGCGTCATCTGCTTTCTCCATCTTCACATCTCATGAATCTATAGCCACATCATCTGCTTTCTCCATCTTCACATCTCTCTCATGAGTGTATAGTCACGTCACCTGCTTTGCCACCCACAAGTTATTATAACTCCAGGTTAGGATTCACAGGCCACGGCTCACAAGTTTGATCTGGCCAGGTTCTTCCCCACATATTAACTTAATCAACCTTCTTCAGTCTGATAAAATTATTTAGGTAGCTCTGCTCCTGTGTTCAAAAACGAATACAGAAACTATGGTAGTTTAGCCATTTTTGTTCATTAAACTCTGCCTATAATTTGCATGGACAGACGAATCCAGACGGGCATTTGTATGCATGTTTTAAAAGTGGAGTGTAGCGGCCATGCGTTTGCTTTTCTAAAATCTGACTTTTAGAGTGACTGCATAACGTCCAGCAAAAGCGAAAGTAACTACAATTGCAAACATTGTTGTTCATCAAAAAATAAATAATACACCTAAGTCCAGCCACTTCTGCCTATAGCAATACCAATGTATTTAATTGAACTTTTCAATCTTTAAAAGTAAACTGTTCACACAAATTGTGGGGCATGTTTAATAAGGACATATGTTCATCATATTCATGCTAATTGAGTGGCGAATCAGAGTATGCACAGAGTTTCTTCACAATGGCACCCAGGATTGCGCACATGTGGGAGATTGCGATTCTTTGCGCTTGGGGGTGCTTTGCTTCGCATGAAGCACATTCTAAAACCTCAAATAAGTACAAATAAAAAAATAATGTGCATGCCCACTAGAGAATAGTCAAAGGGTGTCTAGTTCCGTTAAAAGTGGTTGTTGTAGACAGGGACAACCATTGGGTCCTCTGCACGCATTGTTCTAGAGCATGGGTGCACAACATACGGCCCGCGGGCCAGTTGCGGCCCGCCATGCCCTTTTGACCGGCCCGCGCGGCCGCCCTCCATTAGGAAAGTCTTTGTTGACTTCCGGGCCGGTGAAAACACTGGCCCTCATTGGCTCAGCACACACACGCATCACGTCGCTCCTACGAGCCACGTAATGCGTGTGTGCTGCACCAATGGAGGGCCAGCACTACGGCTGGCGTGGTCCATAAGGCTTGATGCCGGAAGGCATTTGAGCCTTGGACCATGCCAGCCGCAGTGCGATTCCAGCTTACCTGCCTGCCTTCCAGCATGTCTCCGGTAAGTGGTCTGTTTGTGTTTGTGTGTCGGGTTTGTTTTGCTTTATGTTTGTGTGTGTATGTTGCGGGGGGGTGTCGGATGTGTATGAATGTTTGTGTTTGAATGTATTTTGAGTGTATGTTGAGATGCGGGGGTGGGGGGTGTCGGATGTGTATGAATGTTTGTGTTTGAATGTATTTTGAGTGTATGTTGAGATGCGGGGGTTGGGGGGTGTGTCGGATGTGTATGAATGTTTGTGTTTGAATGTATTTTGAGTGTATGTTGAGATGCGGGGGTGGGGGGGTGTCAGATGTGTATGAATGTTTGTGTTTGAATGTATTTTGAGTGTATGTTGAGATGCGGGGGTGGGGGGGGTGTCGGATGTGTATGAATGTTTGTATTTGAATGTATTTTGAGTGTATGTTGAGATGCGGGGGTGGGGGGTGTGTCGGATGTGATTGAATGTTTGTGTTTGAATGTATTTTGTGTGTATGTTGAGATGTGGGGGGGGTGTGAATGTTTGTATTTGAATGTATTTTCTGTGTATGTTGAGATGCAGGGGTGGGGGGTGTGTCGGATGTGTATGAATGTTTTGATTTGAATGTTTTTTGTGTGCTGAGTTGGAGGGTGGGGGGTTCGGGTCTGTATGGGTGCATGTTTGTGTGTGTGCTGAGTTGGGGGGGCGGGGGTTTCGGGTCTGTATGGGTGCATGCTTGAGTGTGTGTGTGCTGAGTTGGGGGTGGGGGTTTGGAGTTGGGGGGGTGGGGGGTTCGGGTCTGTATGGGTGCATGTTTGTGTGTGTGCTGAGTTGGGGGGTGGGGGTTCGGGTCTGTATGGGTGCTTGTTTGAGAGTTTGCTGATTTGGGGGGGGTGGGGGGTTCGGGTCTGTATGGGTGCATGTTTGTGTGTGTGCTGAGTTGGGGGGTGGGGGGTTCGGGTCTGTATGGGTACATGTTTGTGTGTGTGCTGATTTGGGGGGTGGGGGTTCAGGTCTGTATGGGTGCATGCTTGAGTGTGTTTGGGGCATAGTGTTTGGTTGGGGGTGAGGAGGCCATGGGGCATAGTGTTTGGTTGGGGGTGAGGGGGCCACAGGGCATAGTGTTTGTTTGGGGTTGGGGGCCATGGGGCATAGTGTTTGGGGGTGTGGGGGCCATGGGGCATAGTGTTTGGTTGGCGGTGAGGGACAGGGGGCATAGTGTTTGGTTGGGGGTGAGGGAGCCATGGGGCATAGTGTTTGGTTGGGGGTGAGGGGGCCATGGGGCATAGTGTTTGGTTGGCTGTGAGAGACAGGGGGCATAGTGTTTGCTTGGGGGGTGAGGGACAGGGGGCATAGTGTTTGGTTGGAGGTGGGAGCCATGGGGCATAGTGTTTGGTTGGGGGTGAGGGGGCCATGGGGCATAGTGTTTGGTTGGGGGTGAGGGGGCCATGGGGCATAGTGTTTGGTTGGGGGTGAGGGGGCCATGGGGCATAGTGTTTGGTTGGGGGTGAGGGACAGGGGGCATAGTGTTTGCTTGGGGGGTGAGGGACAGGGGGCATAGTGTTTGGTTGGGGGTGGGGGCCATGGGGCATAGTGTTTGGTTGGGGTGGGAGCCATGGGGCATAGTGTTTGGTTGGGGGTGAGGGGCCCATGGGGCATAGTGTTTGGTTGGGGGTGAGGGGACCATGGGGCATAGTGTTTGGTTGGGGATGGGAGCCATGGGGCATAGTGTTTGGTTGGGGGTCAGGGGGCCATGGGGCATAGTGTTTGTTTGGGGATGGGAGCCATGGGGCATAGGGTTGCACTCCAAGAGTGAACTCAATAATAAAGCTAAAACAGGCACAGTTAGGAGATGTAGCAGTCCAAAATAACGGAATGTCCAATCAAGGGTCAATAAAATATATATAATTTAATTAAACAGACGATATACAATAACTAAATCGAAATAAATGATAGCAATGGAAAATGTGTAGTACAAAATGTAAGTTTGAAATGCAATAAAAATCGTTACCCCTCAAACACATATCTTTTTCCATGTGTTTAATACAAATTGGGGGTTGACAAAGCCTCCTGACATGTCCCGCCTACCGCCCCGCCCACTTTTACTTTTCGGCCCACTATAGCCCTCACGTAAGGTACTTTTGGCCCTCTGTCAAAATCAGTTGTGCACCCCTGTTCTAGAGTGACAAATGAGAGAGTAAAATCAGGTGAAATCGCCTTTACTCTTTCATAAAAGCCTCCTTTTGTTAAAAAAAAAAATGTAAATGTTGCCTGAAAACTATTCTTTGCAGACTGCATTTACAATGGGTCCCTATAGGACCCATTCGCTTTACGCCTCCACGAAAATCTCATGCAGTCATGAAACCGAGAGGCATTTGAAGGAGGAGGCGGAATGACTGTTCAAAACAGGTGCAGGGGAACAGGGGCCTCTTCCATGCATTTTCATGAGCATTCCGTCTAATACATGTATGCTATCTGCATTTAAATACCTGGAATCACACTCATCCTTTCACTAGTTAGTGCAGTTACTTGTGTGAAACATGTTTTGTAAACTAAGGGAAAAGACTATTATGGATAATGTGTACTTGAGTGTAAGAATCATCAATAGTCACGTGTATGTTTCAGTAAGCCCTCAGATCGTAATGCTGCAACAGGGCCGAACTAGCCTGGTCGCTCCTGATAGCCATCTGCCTGAGAATGGTAGTCTGTCTAGGTCGACGTCAAGAACAGTGCCAAAAAAACGGTATCCATGAGCATGTGCTTCTTGTGTTGGCTCCTGTGTCGCACCCGGCTTATTATAGCCATATTAGGGTGTTAATGTTTGCTATCTACCACTCGACTGTAAACAATGTACCTGTCTGTGATATTCTCCTAAAGCTTAAAACCAATATCATTTTTTATTGATATTTACGTCTCTTCTCAATTTCGTATTTATGTTAAGTGACTGTGGTGTGGCCTCTGGGTCTCCGCAGCTCTTCACTTGTGCTATGAGACGTCGAGTCAGAAAAAAGGAAAAACTTTAAGCGCCTCGTTATAAGTTTGGCGGTGCTGGAAAAAAGGGGTGGTAATTCCATGACCGCCACTTTTCCTGCACTGTCAAGACCAAGAGGTAAATCAGGCCCCCACCAGCATTAAACAGCCGGTATTACTGGCACCGGTGTTAGCAGTGCCGAAAATATCGACCGGCAATCCCCCCATGGAGTCAGT
The DNA here is from genome assembly GCF_040938575.1 of Ambystoma mexicanum. Classification (NCBI taxonomy): domain Eukaryota; kingdom Metazoa; phylum Chordata; class Amphibia; order Caudata; family Ambystomatidae; genus Ambystoma; species Ambystoma mexicanum. The sequence continues at coordinate 453,895,837 of NC_090924.1, read as the reverse complement.
CCTACAGCACTCCATGCAATGGGGATTTACTGGTATTCCCGCTGCCTGTAATATCCCGGAAATTCCGGGATATCAGGCTGCGGGAACAGTAATACCGTTTGCCAGTATCCCGCCAGAATTTCTGGCAGTATACCGGCAAAACTTTAATGACCCTAAATGTTTATTTACACTTGTGTTAAAATGACCATAAACTGTCAGGATGTTTGCCAAATGAAAAGTTAAGGTTGTCAGGATAATACATGTGGCTAAATTAAAGAGCTGGTTAATGTTCCCATAGTGTCTCTCTCTAAAGTGAGAATAGGGCTAACAGGGGTTCATTAACAGGGAACTGCTAAAGAACAGGAGCTGCCCCTCTTGCTCCACAGCATGTCCGTGACCAAAGGTCCAGTATTCCAAAAGTTCGACACAAAAAGTACACTGTAACGCAAAACTGAAAGTTAAGCAAAGACTTTCATGTGCCCACACAAAAGCATATTGCATACATCATCTGAAAGAGACCATCTCTTCTCCTCCTGACGAACCTGAAAGGAGGGTAATTTGATCCTTCTGTTCTCTCCTTGCCCCATGGAAAACTCTTGGTTGTGGTCCCATGGCTCCTGGGCAGACAGATTCTTTAGCAGTCTGCCAGACATCTGTCTCTTAGGCCTTTCCCTCCTAGTTCTCCAAAACATGGGAATAGGAGTTACTTATCCCATGGGGTGTTTGTTTTCTGATTGCCGGAGCGACTGGCTGGCCCTGGTGGGGTTTGTTGGAGAAGCTTGGCTTTGCTCTGAGCTGTCCTCTTCATCCTAGGCTGCTTTCCCCATAGAGTTTCTTCTGCTCTTCCAGCTTGTTGGTGTAAAGTTGGCATCTTGAAGCCTCAACTCTGTTCTAGGTTCTCCCCAGGACCAATGTGGTTCTCAGGAACTCTCCTATTCTGAACTCTATGTAGCTCTTGCTCCTTATTCCTCTGATAATCTCTCATGTCTTCTTGATTCCAAGGCTTTAATATCTTTGGTTAATCTTTGTTGGTCTTCCAACTTTCTCTGTCTGACGGGTGGTTCTCCCTACAGATCTCTCCTGCTATGCCTTCAACTTCTCTAGCATGTTTGCTTTCTTTTCACTTTACGGGTAATGTTAATGGTAATACTTCTCGCCTTTCTGGCCACAGCAAGTTTTCCTCCCCTGCTCTTTTTTACGGTCACCGATATTTCTCTCTTCCATCTCCTTCTCAAATCTTACCATACCTTCTTCTGTTGCCTTCCCAATCCCAGTCTGCTGCAATTCCCTTCTGTGATCTACTATTTCCTTCAATTCCCAGATGATGCCCCTTACTTCTCTCACCATGGTGCTATCCAGCTCACTCTCTTCATTAAAAACCTCTTCTCTCTTCTTTCTGCTTTCCCTATCCATCACTTCCCAAACAGTACCTCTTGCTTCTCCCTCCAAGCTGATACCTTTCTCGATTTGTTACTAAATCATCACTTCCTCTCTCTCCCTAAACACTCTAAAGTTACCTTTAGTTACACTTTCTCTTTAACTCCCAGGTGGTACCCATTTCTTTTCTCTTCAAGCTCATCCCTTGTTGCTCTGGTCCCAAACAATCTCTTCTGTTTTCTCTGTATCACTTTCTCTCTTATCTCCCAGATGGTGACTCACTTCTAAAGCAGTTGCCCTTCTTCTCTATTACTTCTCTCTCTTTTTTAACCCATTCTCTCTATACATTCCTACACCTCTTCCAAGTCACCATTCGCCAGTGCTTATTTCCTGAATCCCGTTGCAAACATGCTCCCTTTTTCTTGGGGACCCTCCTTGGGCTAGATCTCTTAGGGTCTGCTCTGCCACCCTGGCCAGCTCTCTCCGGGTCTGCCTTACTTCTGCCAAGTGTCCTCACATGAGATGGCCGAGGATCTGCCTTCTTCCTTCAAGGTTGTTCCAGGACTGACAATTCTCTTGGAACCTTGTTTAATCAAGCCTCCCTGCTTGGGGTTTTCCAGCACTCCAGCCTTTCTGCTGGCAGCTCTCCTTGGGAATGAGGAGTTCCAACTGGGCTGGCAATCTTTTAAAGGGTGGCAGCTACTTCCCTTTGGTGTGCGGTAAGTTCTTTGGTTGGACCATATGATTGGGGTCAGGTGGTTTCACAGGTGGGGTGAACTAAAGTAATAAAAGGGCCAGCTGTCATTTTGGATGTTAAACTGGCCTGGACTGGTGATGTTTCTCATCCCCCTACCCAAGGCTGCCTACTTTCCTAGGGATCCCTCTGTGAGACCAGCTTTTGTTTCAATGTATATAAACCTCTTGGTAAGCTATAGAAGGTAAAATATACTTTTATCTTCTGTGAAACGTGTTTGTGACAAAGAATTCATAAGATGTTATCAGCCTCAACACTTGCCAGAGCTAGTGAAGTTTGTTTCCTACAGTTCACTTTCACACAAGAGACCATTTGTTTCTTTTTCTTTACCCAACACATTGTATTTGCACAGCACTTACGACCGACCCTCTGAGATTTCCTCTGCAATGTTGCCGGAACACAGTAACATAACTATTAACCATGATCTTCCAATGTTTCAAATTTGTTTGCGTCAAGCGAACATGCTGATTTCCCTCATCACACAAATGGGTCTGGTTGGTGGGAGCTACCAGCTCTTTCAAACCTTAATCTAAAAGGTGTTTCTGTAAATTTAGGTTGTTGGGACTCTCGAACGAGAGTCGCTAGCTTCCCAATGTGACAAGCACCCACTCACAGAAAAGCTGCCTTTACATCTGATCCATGCTTGATTTTGGAGTGGAGTGTCTCCTGTAGCATGATGTTAATGTACACTTTTGTTGAGATATGTAACCGCTTTATATAGATTAATTCTGCCACCTTTCATTCCAAATCGGGAGATTGATCAATGCTATGTTTCTTGCAAACTCTATTGTATCGCTTGCCCCAGTAAGCGTACATGGCATAGCGTTGTCCTGTGCCAGCCCGTCAACCACACAATGGGGCTGATTCATGGAATTATTTGCGCCTCAAAACAGGGATTTGTGTGCCATTCTGCCAGCAAATCCCCATTTGTTAAACAGGGATTTGCGGGCAGAATGGCGCACAAATCCCCGTTTTTTGGCGTAAATAATTCCATGAATCAGCCCCAATGTCTTTACAAACATTCCCATTAATTGAATTATCCAATCCACATTGGGTAACCTTTACATGCAAGAGACATTTCCATCGTATAGGTCACGCACAGCCACATATCCCCAATTTTACTGGTTTATATCTAGATGCACGCAATAAAAGATACTAGTGGAGACTCTTAACAACTGCTACACCTACGATAAAGTTCAGATGAACTTGATCCTGCAAAGGTGGGTATAGTCAGGTAATTCCATGGTTCAGTCTGCCTCTGTTAGCACTGCTAAACTCAAGATGGTGATTGTTACTTACTAAATGATTGGTTCCTTTCTGAACTCTTATGGCCTTTGTTACCAGCTCTTGCAGAAACCATGTCCACATTTAGACCTATCTTCCTTTTGACTGTGTTGGCAAAAATCCACCCCTTTCAGTCTGATTCTTACCTCATATCTGAGGCAGCATCAATCTTGCTCACACATGTGGACGACCTTCTTGCGACCGCTGATGAAGGTGGGGTCGGAGCTCTCTTCCTTTTTGAAGTAACGGTCATGGAAGATTGTGATATTGTGCCAGTCTCATTGCTGGTGTGGTAGGCACTGTCGTAAACTGGTTACAACTTTTCTGAACCTCAGTAAATTCGAATCGGGAGTAATGTTGATTTTGGCAAGGAGGCACAACCTAAACTCTGCCCATATATCCTTGGGGAACTGTTATGAATGGGCCAGAGATCAAAGGCACACATCCACATCGTTATGTAGCACATTATGAGTTTGGCTGTATTAGCTGCGCTACTTTACTGTTTCCGCCAGCTGTGATTGTGGATAATCTGCAAGATTACACATTACAGTGTTTACCCATTATAGAGTTCTACAAGACTTCACTGTGGATTGGAGTAATTAACTCATAATTCCATCATTTTATGGAGGAAATACCTCCATGCATGAGCAGGAGGTATTTCCTCGTAATTCACTCCTAAATAATAATTAGGCAGAATGTAAAAAGTGACGATGACTCTTACCACATTTCTTCCTGTGGCCGCCACACCCTAAGCAAGGGTTCGGGTCTCCGGTTCATCCTGAACAATCCAGGGGTCCAGACTGCATCCAAATGAGAACAATTGGACGCTTGCCTACTCCTATTATCAGATCTTTGACCTTCCTCTGGTCTATATCATGTTCTGGTATATGTGAAAATAAAATTAAAAATGGATTGGCAGAGTAATACCTGCATCCCAGCATTCCCGCATCAGATGCAGTAAGGCTATCTTGTGCTTCACACACCCCGTGGGGATTAAGTCAATTTTGGGCACATTTTGTGGGTTACATTTAGGGTAACATAGAATTTAGCAAGCGCCTTATTGCATATTATACCGCAAGCAATGGAACCACTCGCACTCCTCCTTTTACTGTCAAGACCACCTTTTTCAAGGGATGCATGCCTTATAACTGGCCTTTCCATTCGGATATTTTATTGTTCAAGGTTTTCGCAATTGCGGGTACATCTCAAATTGTAGGGTAAACATAATTTGAGAAATATACTGACACACATAGGGCCTCACCCGTAGTGAATTACCGGCTCCGGACTTGCCGGAATCACCGGGGCATTACAACACTGGTGATCTGGTAATTCCGGAGCCGGCATTCCATTACTCCCCATTCCCATGGAGTCCCACAGGACTCATAGGACTCCATGGGAATGGGGACCATGGAAAAACTGGCACATTAATTAACTGCGCCAGTGTTTCCATTTACGTCTGCAGGTGGGTAGCGTTACTGTCGCCAGGTCAGATCAGGTGGGAGTAAGACCACCCGCCTGCAGAACTCGTAGTTTGCCGGTCCGGAAACAACGGTGGCAGCGGGTTTACCGCCACCGTTGTTTCTGGACCGGCAACCTTGTAATGAGGCCCATAGTCTCAACCTCGTATGCTCCGCCCAATAGGATTCAATGGTCATGGGTTTGCCATTTAATCAGTCATCTTCGAAGCTAGTGTGGCCTTCCTGGATCTAGCTCAAATTCCGTTTTATTAGTTTTGGAGGTTTCTTCTTGTTGCTGAAGGTGTAGTGTTAAGTTTCCGTCAAAACGACTGCTACTTGGTTAGCACAAGGGATATGACCACCCTGAGTCTGTTGTTTTTTGGTTTGAGCTGTATGTCTTTGATCTTGGAACTGCAGGTCGTTTGAACGACAGCTCTCTCTCAGTCCCTAAAACCAGTTTAAGATCAAAGGCGCATTGTTTTATTTCCGACGAGCTAACCAGTGTGCATATTTTAGTGCTTTAGTTTACATAGTTTGAGTTTTTCCTGTTTTGAGCTGTCCTGTTATAGCTGCCTGTATTTCCAGGAGACCTTCGAAAGTTAAACAAGTAGATTATCAAGGTGTCCATCCCTGAGTATGATGCAAAGATGGCCAGTTTTCAGAGGCACCTCCTTCTCCTTTCTCAAATGGGTGTGGTGTCCGACACACTGGCATAAGGGCCACTCCATTCCCTATCCCTTGTTCCATCCAATCAGCTCCCCTCCTGACCCCACCCCATCCATCTTACTGTGTAAGCATCATCATGTCGCATGCTTGTGGGGAGGGCATGCAAACTCTTAGAGATGTCCTTATCGGATCCTTTGAATGGTATTGGCAGGTTATTGTATTTGACTCTGTTTGTGTTCCTGCCTGAGCTCACTTTCCCTATACAATCTAGGTATCGATTTCCATTACGTACCTCTCTACTGCGGTCCTGGATTACACTCTAGAGCAGGACCCTGGATCCTTTGGCTCTCCAGATGTTTCGGGTTACAACTACTATCAGCCCAAGTCAGCATAGCCATTGTCGAAGGTAAAAGGCATCATAGTCTGTAACATCTGGAGAACCACAGATTTGTAGACTCCTGGTCTACAGGGCATTAGTAGGGTTGTGAGATGGTGATAATCAGCACAACTAATCAGCACAACCTAAGCCAGTCCCTTCTATAAGAGAAGAGATTCTGAATTGAGTGATTGTTGGATAAACACCTGTGCTCTCTAAAGGGGTGGCTACTCCAGCTTCCAGAATAAGCTCATACCTGAAGATAGACTACTTTGTGCTTTATGTTCGGATCACAGAGTGTGAGATTTGAGAGACAATTTTATTTTATTTTATGTATGTATTTATAGAGCGATGAAAGCTCGCAAACATCAGGGTGCTTAACATATACACACAGAGACTTGCAGGAAGGCTCGGACTGGCCTATAGGGCAAGAGGCCGAGGGCCAAACCAAAAACACAAAATGCTGGTGTGGGCCAGTTTCTTTGGTCAAAGTGGGCAACTTTCTTGGCCAGTTTGATGAGTTAATTCACTCTGCGGCTACTAGGTTTAACAAGTGTTGCTGAATAAATATTCTTGAAAATGCACAATTTGCATCACACTTTACAAAAAAAACCTCCTGCTTGGTTACTATTCAAACAGTGTCACAAATGGAATGAATAGCCATTTGCAACTGTGGGCCACTTTTTCATTGGTGCCAGACCAGAGACAATTTTATGGCCCAGTCCGACCATGCTTCCAGGACGGGACATACAGATATTCATAGGGAGTAGGTAACCAGTCCACTATAGATCAAAACAATCAGTCGAACAAAAGTGTTTTCAAGTTTTTCCGGAACACTAAATAGTGTGTTTCCAAACCCAGTGCTAGTGGTAGGTTGTTCCAGTCTTGGGATGTAAGGACAGGAAAGGATCGACCAAGGCCTCTGATTTTTTGTTCCTGCAGTCAACAGGACACTTAAGCTTGAACCTGTTTTGTGGGAGTGTAAGGTTTCATTTTTTCCTTTAAGTATGCAGGGGCCTTGCCGTAGATGCATCTGTGGGTCAGGGAAAAGGCTTTAAAACATGTTATTGCTGACACCGATAACCAGTGGAGTTTCTTCCTGGCGTGGGAGATGTGCTCTCTTCTCTGGATGTTATAAATAATGTGCACCACTTCCAAAATGGGATTATCTCGAAGGAATATCTGGGAAACCTATTTTGGGCCTCCCGAGAAGTACACAAATCCAAATGATCAGGTTTTAACTAGTGTTAACATCATTACAAATTATAGTTGAGTGGCAAACGCTCTCATTATATAGGAAATGTCTCCTACAAAAATACTTTAATCCCAATACTAGTGGCAGCCATATCTGCCAGCCACACTAACTTTTTTAAAGTTTGGAAGAACTATTGTTTATCAATCATGGATAAGGCGGACATTCAAGAAAAGCTATTGCTAGAAAACCCAGATCGGTCTAAGCAAAAATTGCACCAACTAGAATGGATACATTTGTGGGAGTCATGTCAAAAATACAGGATTATGAAAATTGGTTGTTTTGTTTCTAACTCGAGGAAACAACTCCTAAAATATCTATTAAAGTTTCCTGACCCTGAATATCAAAATGCTTTATTACGAATTCGGTTTGACTTGTGGCCCACTAAAAAGGTATTGGCAATAAGGGCAAAAGAGCAGGACCAAAATAGTACATGTCGTTTCTTTAATGGTGTTTAAGCCATTGAAGCCCTATAGCATTTGTTTACGGAATGTGTGGCCCTAGCTCAATTTAGGAAGGATAGATTTTTATAAATTCTTTGGTGATTTTAGAGAGCTTTCACGATTTGAAATGTGGGCAAGAATGTTTAGTGCAGTTCATATATCCTTGAATATTGCCTCTGTAAGTTTCTTAAGGAGTTTGAAACTTTTGTAAATGATGCATAATAGTGTAAATGAAAGAGATAAAGCATTTAAAGGAATGTGATTTTTAGATTTTTATAAGGTTTTATAAGATGTTATGAGGTCCATTAATTCTGAGAGGATAAAAATTTAGTTGATTCATAATGTTTTGTAATTTGTATGAAATGTATTTATGTGTTTGTAATAGAAAGGTTAAATCGAGTTTTGAAATTTTGTATTTTGAAAAGGTTGACTTTTTTTTAACCAAAACAAATAAAGATTATATATATATATAAATATATATATTTATATATATATTTATATATAAAAATGCCACCCCACCTCCCGTGCCATTTTCCAGATTCTTTCCAAACAATCTGAAGCCTGGGGGGAGGGGCACACTTATTTTGGGATGACTGGAATAATTTAACCAAGTTTCTGTGACACACATTATGTCAAGTTCCTTTTCCTGGATATAATCATGTATGTCGATAGCATGACTGTTTAGTGAGCATGTGTTTAAAAGGGAAATTTTAATGGAACCAGTTTGCATTGGTCTTGCTATAGGCCTAGTATGCTGTTTGTTTTGTATTTTAGCATTGATGTGGTCATCTAGCTGCAATATAGAGACAGAGACTCCAGGGTTCTCAAGGTCAGTGACCTTTGTTGGATTATTTACGTTGTAGTATGTTGTTTAATGCAAGGTTATAGAGGGGGTACTATGTGAACATTGGGTGAGAGGACCAGCAGTTGCAGATCCTCTGGGCAGGCGTTACAGCCAAGCGCAGTCTCTGACAGTGCACACACTCTTCTCTCTAACTAGATCTGTTTGCTAGTGTTTGCCCAAATATACTGTCTTTTAAGGCAATGCATTTTTCTGTGCTTCGGATGACAATATATTTAAGAAAACAACAATATCCAGGCACATAGGTCCCTGCACGTGCCTAAATGGGACCTACGCGCAAGGTGCCACACCAAAGCGGCCGCACCTAAAGGGCTGGTCCCAAACATGGCATACTGGGTACCAACAGTAGCCTGGTGTTGCACGGTCCCTGCCAAACCACCTGAAAACCTGTTGCAGCAATGAAGGAATTCTTCCTTGTGCTTCCCATGAGCCTGGGTCCCAGTTTCCTGTCTGTGACCACGTGGCTTCAGCTACCTCTGTGCTCAGCCACACACAATTGCTAACCAATGTTTGCATCCTTGAACCATTTGATGGGCTACATTATGTATTTAAGGTGTGGGTGTGGGGGTGGGGGTTGTATTTGTCCCAATTCATGATATGTATCTTGATATGTGGTGAGCCTGTTTAGGTTATCTTATTCAGGATGCACCACTTTAGTCCCATGATTCTAGGTTCTCCTTTTCATAATGCATTTATGCTTGTCCCTCGATTAGAATTAAGCGAATTTAGATCTGCCGATTGCAGGTGTGCATAATTAGGCTCCTTGATACAGGGTGTGCTTATTTAATGACTCTGGTGCAGCGTATGGCAAGGCTGATCCGTTCATTCGGGTTATGCATATTTAGTCAAGAAGCCCTTCTTCTCTGGGATCTACCAAACATGCTTAAACACAGAACTGGCTGGTGGAATCTAAACCTGATAGATTTTGAAATCCTGTGCTTAGCCTATCGGCTTCACCTTCAACAGCGACCCTTTCTCTAAGACCCACATTATAAAGCAAATCCAGACAGTCTCGTACCAGCTCCCACTCCTTCACACAATCATACACTTCATTTCTGCCACACACTGCAGAACCAATGCCCAAGCCCTTGTCCGTTCCCACTTGGATGGGTGCAGTACCATGTTTGGCGGAGTCCCTACCTCGTCCTTGGGCCCACATAAAGCTGTGCAGCACACAGAGCACGTCCCAGCACAAGACTAAAGAAATACAACCACATCAACCCAATCATCAGCAAGCTGCACTTGTTCTCCTGCCAAGTCTACCAAACAGTTAGCATCATATGCAAGCCTATGACAACACAGTTTCATCCTATCTGGCTGGAAAATCCATATCTTTGGATCTGTGGAGGCATCTGCAGCACCAGAAGCCGAAACATCACCAGAGCAGAGTCCAAGAGCTGCAAGAAGGAAAAGGTTGAAACCTGGCCTTCTCCTGATACACACCCACAGAGACTGCAGAAGAACATGGCCCCACTTCTTCAACACTTCAGGAAAGAAATGAAGACTCTACACCTCAAGGTAAACCTTGCCGATTGTTGACCCCCTCGTAGCACTACACACAGACCTGCTCTGATCCCTCCTTTCTTCTCTCTTTGTATTCAGGCACTTATTCTTGTACATCACTCTGCTCTCTAGACAGGGTCACATTATATAAACCCCATACATAGGTGCACTTACTATAGCCTCGGATACAAGTTGTGTTATTCAGGTGCCTTAATCCACAGTGCTTATATTTAGGTTTCTGGGTTCAGGGTGCACATATGTATGTCCTCTGATTCCAGGTGCCCATATTTATGTCATCTGATTCAGTCTTTGAATGTATAAGCCTTGATTTTGATGCACATATTAGATCCCCTAAATAAGTTGTGGGTGTTTAGGTGCCTTGCTCCAAGCTGTGTACTTTGGTCTTGATTGAGTTCTTAGTGCAGCCCCTGGTCCTTAATGGTATGTCAGTGGTTATCCTTTGCTCTGTTCCAAATCTGCCAGTGCCTTACTTGACATGTAGCCTCCTCCAGTGGACACAATAACCCTGACAAGGTCTCAGTAGTGATGTTTTATAGAAGCCTTTCCTACAGTGGTTCTACTTTGTCGCAATGAGAGACACCTATTCCATGCATTACATTGAACAGCAAGTGAAGTGTTTGCAGGAAAGTGGAGCATCCCCTCACTCTAAAAATATACAGCCCTATGGCAGATTACACACTCAGCGTGGTCTTTCACCTACCCCCACCCTGTCAAACAGAAGGAGGATCCCCTGAGCTATTCAATATCACGCTTGCTGGCCATGAACAGGTGTGCGGGGGGATAGAGAGGGACTTACTCTGAGACCGGACCTGCACAGAGAACGGCGGGTTGCAGGGTATGGCCCCCAGCGCCCCCATGGTCTCCAAGATGCTACTTTGCAGCCCACACAGCACCAGTACCAGGATGATGCAGATGAACTTGGAGCGCAGGCTGTAGCCCTGCAGGGCACTCTTGGTAGCCTTATAGAAGAGGAGATAGCCATAGAACGAGAGGGTGGTAGACAGGCCGATGATGGCGTTGATGTAGGAGTTGGGGTCAGTGTAGCCCACCTGGAGGGGAAAGTGTAAACAGTCACATGATGTAAAGAAGGGTGGGTAAATAGCAGTAAGAAACACCAAAGGCAACAGCCCAGTTAGTAAAGTGGAAGAACCAGAGGCCACATGTCCTACACATGGTTTAGAACTCCTAGAAATAGCTGAAAAAAACCTCTGAGCAGGTCACTGGTTTGGTGGCAGTTCCCAGATGCATTTAGGTAGGGCAACAGTATTGTACCTCTGACTCTGAATAAGACAGATTCAAGTAGGCCACTGTTACGCACAGAACAGTAAGGCAGAGCAAAGGGAGAAAGGTGTTTTTGTTTAGGGGCTCATACAAAAGGATACGTTTAAAACAGTTACTAGAGACCTCACAAAATGATGTTCTTATTGGTACATGTGGTGGCATAAGAATATATGTATTTCACTTAAATGCTGAGAAAACATGCAAAACGGATTCTAAAAACATATGAGTGCAGTAGATTTGTTTATATAAGCAATGGAAGTGTGAGTACAGATTAATGTAGGGCTATAGGAATGAGAAGATGCAGTGCAAAGTATTTTGGGACCCACAAAGTTGCCCACTGTGGTGCACCGTTCATTTCTGGCAGGGGTATGGAATGGGGAGGGTACCCACATCTCCGTAGTCGTACTTCTCGTCAGTCCACAGGATGAGGTTAACGAAGAACAGGATAGTCCTAACAGCAGACAGCTGGAACACAGCGATGGTCATCCACCTCATGGTCACCCTAACAACAGCAAAACACAATGATTGCCATGTGTAAATAGTAATGTTTGCAGTTGGGAAGTCTCTTACATACCCCATTGCCTCCCCTCCCACCTCCATTCTCCACTCAGCGGGAAACCTGGGGTTCCATTTAAACTGCAAAAGGAGGTTTTTCATTTCATCTCAAGAGACACCTGTACCTGTATCCTCCTACTCACCATCCTCAAAGTCCGCCACCTCTCACCTACAACTCTGCCGAGACCCGGTGGGTCATGCTAAATACTGGAGCAAATGGCACAGAGCAGAGCACTTCCCTCCTCACTTAAGTGTGTAATGTGCCCTGTGTGGTACTGGAAAGGTTATGAGTAAGACCTAGGCCAAATCATCTTTATGCTTCACTTTTGAACTAGGTTCGTGGAAAGGTTTCACTGCCTTCCAGAGTTAATGATTATGGAAGGCATCGACAATGGATTCTGATGGAATCCACCTTCTTTTACCAAGTGATCATTTCAAGCAGATGCCATTGGATTCCATTGCATTACCACTGACATCCAAATACATGCTGGCTGTAATGCAGCTGCATTGGTAAGGTGGCGAGGGTACCCACTTCACCCCTTAAAAAAAAAGAGTGATAAACTACAGCGACCCTTTCACATTGCTCAACCCACCAGGTTCCAACACTTTCCATCCTACAGACCTTAGCTAGGCTGTCTCACAATAGAATGTCCTTGTGAAAGTTCCTCATTCTAGCGTTCAGATCTTTCTGTCAGCAATACTCCTAACCTATGGCAACAATTAATCCGGAGATGCTCCAGGGCTTCTATCAGTGTTCCCCAGGCTCCAGAAGATTTTTTGACATCCTCTTGTGCCCTCACCTTAGAGAATTGCCATCTCAGCATGCAGTAACGTAATTGTGACGCAAAATGAAATGATTCTCCAAATGCGCACGGTCCAGAAGGTCTGCACAGCGAGGCATGCCCAAACCATGCTGAAGAAAGTTCTGCCATGCATACATCTCGGGAAGTCCCTAGGGATTAGAGGATTCATTATAAGGAAAACCTTGGGATCATCCTAGCATTTCCCTCTGGAGAAGATCCTGGCATATCTACATGCGTTGCCTATGTCTCTTCTGTCGTTGGATCTCTAAATCTTTCTCCCATTTCCTTGCTGCATCCCCAGATCTATACACTTGGCTTGGATTGGAGCTCTATATATCTCATATATAACTCTGCCCACAAAGAATAGGCCCGCTTTTATTGTGAGAGTCACCCTAGTTTGAGGTTCCACGGGCGCCTGTCTTCACCAACACGAGTCTTGACATATTGCAGAAAATTCCCTGGGGTACCTTGAATCCATTTCCCATCACTTAGAAGGCAGTCAGCTTACCATTTAGGATAGGAAATGTGTCTCCTTCCAGACCCAGCCGTTTACCTCCGTAGTCTCTTTCCGGAAGTGGGCCAACATCCCTAGAGTGTTCATGACTATTTCCATTACAGCCTTGGGAGTTCTACCAGCATTTTACTTAGCAGGCTTCCCGGTCAAAGAACATGTCAGAAGACAGGATACAAGTTTGAGGCTCCCAGCCGCCCTCCACCCCACCTTGCCCCATCTTCGAGGGGGCCAGTGGCCTCTCATCTGAGCTCCGTAGCTTGTGTATTAGGTGGTCCCGCCGCACATTCTGCCATGTGATGCGGAGGGCCCCCAGGCATGGAGCTGAAAGCCACAAGTGTTAGGGGAGTGTGGCAGGGGCAAAACCGGTCACGGGGACCGGTACTATCAGGCGCCCCCAGCAACCCCCACTATTGATAGCCTTTGGGGTTTCCTCTCCCCAACCAGGATGCGATGCATCCTGGCACCAGGTGCTGAAGTACAAGGTGTCGTAACAGCTTGTGCTTCAAAGAGCAGGGGGACCCGCGGAAGAGAGAACAAATGGGGGGAAAGTGGGGAAGTAGTGTCGGTGTAAAATGACACCAGCACAATAATCGCAGCAAGAGGCAGCAGCCGAAACTGGCCCCCCTTTGATCAGGCCACCTCACAGGAAGAAGTAATGTGGCCCCAGGGCAATTTTCCCCCTTGGTACAGGGGTCCTTGGCATAAGGACTAGCCACAACGGTCGAGCTCTGTGTCCAGAGTTCAACCCACAATGGTAAAGAAGATTCTTTACCACCCAAACTCGCCCTACAAAACAAATATGAGAAGATACCGGGAAAATACCCTGGGAAAGAAGACAACGGGACATTGTTGGGAAGTCGTGGGCTTCTGATTGGCGGCACGGGGCCCTCAGCACAAAAAAGAGAAGGCACCAGCCATAATGGCCACAGGGTCCCATTTACATGACATGGGCCTTTGGACTGGAAGCAGTAATGCTAGCACATTAAGGCACATCTACTCCTGACCTCGTAGTGCCCAAAGCAGGCATCTGAGTTTTGGAGTTTTCTATAATCCTTGTTGTGAATAATAAAAGGCCTACAGCTAAACATGTACTTCCATATTTATGTCTCATGGTGATGATTTTAGTTGTTTACCAGATGCTTCATGTTACTACTCATCCTATGCAGGTGCCTCTGCTCCACAGTGCTAAGTGTCAAAGCTGCCACATTGCTTTAGAGTCAACCACACCTTATTTGGGGGGTTGCAGATTTTCAAGGTGGTCTCTATCGCCTTTTCAGTGGTGACAAATGCACATATACTCACACCATATTGCAGTGGACATTAGGAATGACAGCCCATGCTACTCACAGTTTTTAATGAGTTATTGTAAAGCACTTTAGTTTAAAACACATTAGAATGATGTTTCTATTATTATATCATTAAATCGATGCAATAGCTAACCACGTGCATTGAAATCAAAAATATAGGAAAGTAGGAGGGGTAAGGTAACGTGATGAGCTTGGCCTGAATGGCTGCAGCCTGGAGGAACTCTTCTCCCTTGTACCAGAAACATGATATGATAAGTAATTTATAATGCGCCTGTACACACGTGTTTCTAAGCACGACAAGACAAGGGAGAGAGAAGAGAGGGAGCACAGAACAAACGATCTTAATAGGCCTTGTGTCATTCAGATCATGCAAGTGCAGTAATGCAAAGTGCAGGGGGGTAGGGAGAGGAGAGGTGCCAGGGGGAGGGAAAGGGGAAGTGCAGTCAGGGCAGCATTGCTCTGAGTAAGTGCAGCCAGGGAAGCCCGGCTCTGGGTAAGTGCAAGGAGGCAGTGGCCTGTAGGGTTACAGTTACAGTCCCTAAGGGTGCAATAGGCCTGGAGGCAGTGCAGAGGCTACTGGTCGTGGAGGAACCTGGTACCATGCAAAACTCTGAGTGTAGCCAGGCAACCAGTTAGCATAGCAGACAGCTAGGTTAGCAGGGGAGAGAGAGAGAAAGAGAGAGAGAGAGAGAGAGAGAGAGACAGAGAGACAGAGAGAGAGAGAAAGCAGAGGCAAAAAGGAAGGTCTTGAGCAGCTTCTGGAGCTTCAGGTGGTCCGGCTCAAGTTTGAGAGGGGCAGGGAGGCCATTCCAGAGGGAGGGAGGCACCTGCAGAGGAGAGAGATCTACCCCCACTCTCTGCCTGGAGAAGCGTCTGACCCTCAGAGAGTTGGAGGTGGCTGAGCGAGTGGCTGAAGAAGGATGGTGTTTAGGAAGAGAGAGTTGGATTTAGTGTGGGACCCAGCCCCAAAAAGCCTTGTGGGAGATGCAGAAGGTCTTGAATTTGATCCTTGAAGCCACCGGGAGCCAGTGCAAAGATTTCAGTGCTGGGCTTGAGGCCAAGGACAAGTCTCACAGTCCTGTTCTAGAACAGTTGCAGAGGGCGGAGAGTAGAGAAAGACAGATTAAGAAAGAGGCTGTTGCAGTAGTTCAGCGTAGAGAGAACCAGGGATCTGGAGACAGATGGTTCTGGAGGAGCAGGGGAGCACCTGTTTGGATGACACTTTCATAGATCGGACTTGTCTAGAAACCTTGTCAAGTGTGATCGGAGAGAAGAAGGAGAAAGGAGGATGAGAGTGATGAAGTGAGAAGCCAGAGCCGTACAGAGGGCCTGGGAGGGAACAGAAGAGGTGGAGACTATGGGCCTCATCACGAGTTGGGCTGTAGCCCTTAAATGCGGTGGTAACGGTATTACAGCTGCATTTAAGGGCTGGCCCTATCACGAGTTGGGCGCTAAATGGGCTGTTTTACCTCCAGCCTTTCTCTGGAGTGAAAATCCCCTGTTTTCTGCTGTATTACCGCCGGCTGTATTAGCCCGCATAATTAGTGCTGAAAATACCCCATTGAATCCAATGGACCCAATGGGGAATGGGTATTTACCGTTAACACCCAACTCGGGATCTGGCGGTAATACAGCCGGACCGGTCGGTGCTAGGGCTATTACAGTCCGCCATATTACAGCCGGGAATACAGCCCAACTCGTGATGAGGCCCTATAGAAGGATTAGCCGGCTCCTTGCAGATTATAAAGAGTTTGGCCGTGTTGTTACAGGCCGCAGAGATGCAGGCTTGGATGTGGGTTCTCTTCTTGGATAGGAGAGAGAGTCTGTATTACCTTTGGAGCAGGCGGCATGTCAGTTTGTCAGAGGATGCGCCCGACGCCCTCCACTTCCTTTCAGCCACCCTACATTTGCGTTTCAGAGTGGCGAGGTCGGAGCCATACCAAAAGTTTCACTTGGAGGATAGGCTTCAGATGGATTCTCATGAAAGGGGCAGTGACATCAAGAGTGTTGGAGATAGAAAGATGCAGGTTAGAGAGGGCTAAGCCACAGGTGTAGGAGGAGCATAGCTCAGCGGCAACGTGCTTGCCTTGAAAGCAAGACGACACGAGCAACACAGGTTCGATCCCCGGGTCTGCGCTTAGAAACCTCTGGGTATTAATCGTGTTATAAATAACCCATCACATAATATCATATCATAGAAAGTGGCGGCAAAGGCATCCACTGACACACGCTTCATGTGGCGAATGACTGAAAAGGTAGGTGGCAGTGCTGGGGTGGGCTTTGCCTGGGGGACAGAGAGCTTCAGGTGAGAGGAGAGCAGAAAGTGGTCAGTCCAAGAGAGAGGGCTGGTGAGAGGGTTCGAGAGGGTGATGAGAACATCCAAGGTCTGCCTGGCAGAGTGCGTCGGACCAGAGGGTAGAATGGAAAGACAGAGGGGGTCATTCCAAGTTGGGCGGTAAGGGTTTAACGGCACCGGTAAGGATGCCGGTGCCGGTAAACCCTTACCACCCAATTCCGAGTTTCCTTAGTGGGACCCGCAAAGGACGTGTGGTGTCACCACACGTCCTTTGCGGGTCCCGCTAAGGGACCAGGGCGCTAATAACGGGCCCGCTATTTGCAGGCCCGTAATTAGCGCCTTCCCCATTCCCATTGAGCCCTATCGGGGCTCAAATGGGAATGGGGAATGGTCTACTGAATGGGGACTTACCGGGTCCTCCAAGGTCGGAATGACCCGGTAAGTCCCCATTCAGCCAGACTGGACCCGGGTTTGGAGGCAGCCATGGTGCTAATAGCACCATGGCTGCCTCCAAACTCGTAATGACCCCCAGAGTGTCTCAGAGGTTGTGGAAGAGTCCCAAGAAGGGATTAGAAGCATCCAGGTGGATGTTGAGGCCTCTGAGGTGGAGAGGTTGAGAGGTAGAGGCAAGGAGAGAAGAGGAGTGGTCAGCCCACTCAGATTGGAAGATGGTGACCTGGAGGCCTTTAAATGGTGGCCCCAGTCAGAGAGAGGCCAGGAGAGATAGAGAGCCTGCAGACCAAGTATTCAAAGGAGGAGTAGGCCTGTATAGGAATGACAGAAGCAGAGACCCACTTCTTTAAAGATATCATATATATTATCTTTTTCTGATCCTTTATGTGACAAGTGTAACATATTTGCCACCTGTCCACATATAATGTGTCTTTTTCTTACGTTAAAGTGATGGACAAATGCAGGCAAGATCATTATTGAACTGATGAACCTGCCTGTCCAACAATGCAGCAACACCTTCTTGTATATGCCAGCACTCAGAGCATGCACTGGCCTTTTCCCTGGCGTTGCCCTCATGCTGGTGCCTTTGGCTGATGACTGTCTTGTTGTTGTCTTCCCTGTGCTGAGATCTACTCTGGGGCCCACTGATGGAACTTGCAACTGGGCAGCGCTGATGGCAGGCACATGCTAGAATGTGTTTAAAACTCTGCGAATCAGCGGCCTGACATGTCTCTGCACATTAGTGGGAATGGTTAGAAGGGAATGGTTTAGTCCCCAGTTTAACACGGTGCTGCATCGTCCGGATGAGAGCCCAGGCCTGCAGAGGCACAGCAAGGCCAAAGCTGTGTGTATCATGTGCCAACCAGATCACCGCCACTAGCACATATGCATGTGTAAGCCTGCCTGCTGAACTAGTTAATTTCCCTGTCTCTAGTGACTGCTGCCTGTATCACATGGCCACGCTAACCACCCTGCTGTGGCAATTCTGCCCCTTATTAGAGTTGTATTGGTGCCCGTGTCTTGCAGGCTGACTGAAGCAGTGTCCGGGCATGGTCAGCACTAGCTCCACCTTCTGGCTCATTGTTATCATTATTATTATTATTAGTGCTTTATAATGTGATTTTTAAAGCCAGTCTCCTCCAGTTTCTAAACACCAGACAGGGGCTTGAATCCATGTTGGCATTGCCCCTGAGCTATCTTCCCAGCCTGTTATTCATGAAAAGGGACAACCAGTACAGTAGCACAGGGCAGTACCTCAGGTTCATGACTAATAACGTGCAGGCCAATAATGCAAACACATGGCCCTTGCATACTGTTTTTGTTTGTTGTGTCACTACAACTGACCAACAGCTAGGATAATGAAGTTGTCAACATGCTTCACATCATCATCAAACTGAGTCTGGGACAATGAATGCTGTGACTCAGAAATAAGTCCCAGGACTCAGCCCTGGCAAACACCTACACAAATTAACTACTTGCACCTTTCATGTTTGATGCGGTCTGGCACTGTTTACCCGCAACATTGGGATACACTTCTATGATTTAAACGCACAGTACAAGGGTAGATAAAGGGAATCTTCTGGTACTCTAATGAATGCACAAAGAACTAGGGCAGGGTGCTCTGATACACTGGTGAGTGGGGAGGTAAGACTCGTGGAGCTGTGGAGAGCCTTCAAGAGGTGGAAGCTCATTAGTCAAGGTCCGAATTTGTGTGACTTGCAGTGCAAACCACGCAATGACTATGGCTGTGGTCTGGGATTGGGATAGTGGGTAGACAGTGCAATTCACCTGGAGATTGGGGTGCTTGGTGTAGGGGGGAGAGCCGGAGGGTACATCGCTCATGGAGATTATGCTAATGGCTGTCAGGATCTTGCACATCAAAATAAAGAAAGGGAAGATTATGGCCTCTGTGAAAATGAGGTGGCAATCTGGTATGGCTACTTTGCCTCATACACCAGGTGATCGAGAGGGATAATCACCCTTATTCGCAAATCTATGGAGTTTATTTTTGCAAGATGTGAAAAATTAAGATCAGGGAATGTACGTATAGTTAAGGGAGACACTGATGGCATGTTTTTCAAATTCAAAACTCTCTGGGCAGTCTATTTCTTTATTTTATTTTATTTATTTTTATTTTATTGGATATTTGTATTATTGGATATTTGTAAGGCACCTATACTACACATGGTGTTTCAAGGCGACACAAGACAACAAAGGGACCAGGGACAAAAGAGAAAGATAGCAATAATGGTCGTACTAGGCCTTGTGGCATTGGGATTGTGCAAAAGAAGTGCGAGGCAGAGGGGGAGGGGCGAGTGCCCGTCTGCGTGATTGCGAAGAACTAGGGTGGGAAGGGAAGTGCAGGGTATAGAGGAGAGAGTGTACATGAAAGGGGGGTTTGTAGGAGGGGGAAAGGGCCATAGGGGCTAGGTGAGTGCTAAAGGGAGGCCCAGAGGGCAAGTGCCAGGTAGTTGCATAGGGTGCAGGGGGTGAGAGTGCACATGCTAAGTGCGAGGGGGGTGCACTGGGCAGGAAGGGATCTGGCGCCCTGTAGAACTCAGAGGGAACCAGGCAGCCATTCACTAGGCAGACATGGGTGTTAGCAGGGGAGGGGGAGAGGGAAGGAAGAAGAGAAAGGTTGGGTCTTGAGGAGCCTACAGAATTTAAGGTGATCCGACTCAAGCCTGAGAGGGGCAGTGAGAGAATTGCAGAGGGAGGCTCTTTTGAAGGAAAGAGATCTAGCCCCCACTCTTTGCTTAGAGAAGCGTCTGATCTGCAGAAAGTTCGAGTTAGAAGACCGAAGGGCTCTAGCAGGAAGATATTCAGGCAGAGTTGGATGTAGCGGGGTCCCAGGCCCCAGAAAGTCTTGTGGATGATGCAGAGGGTCTTGAACTTGATCCTAGCAGCATCCGGGAGCCAGTGGAGTGATTTTAGGGCTGGAGAGATGTGATCCCTGGCTTGAGGCAAAGGATAAGTTTTGCATTCCTATTCTGGATTAGTTGAAGGGGACAAAGGGAGGATAAAGGAAGATTGAAGAAGAGGCTGTTTCAGGACCAGAGCTCCGGAGACATTGGGTTTTTGGGGCAAGGTGAGGAATGTGAGAATGCTTCTGAGGAGGTGCAGCTAATAGTGGGCCTTCTTGGCAAGATCCGTGATGTAGTTAGAGAAGGAGAGAGAGGAGTGAAAGATGGCATCAATGTTTTTTGCCTCACAATAGGGTGTGGGGGAGGGGACCCATAGGAGGCAGAAGAGGGTAGGAGGGAAGGAGAGAGCTGGGGTCCCAATGAGAAGGATCTCAGTCTTACTGGCATTAAGGCAGAGATCATTGCCAGCACACCATGCCTGAATAGCAGTCCGACAGTCAGGGATGTAAGAGGAGGATGAGGAGGCAGCAGAGTAAGCTTGAAGGAGAGCTGCATGTTCTCTGCATAACACTGGAAGTGAGGAGAGAAGGAGGAGATCAGGTGGGTCAGAGGGGCACGATAGATGTTGAAGACCCACGACAAGAAGATAGAGCCTTGAGGGATGCCACAGGTGGAGAGCGTGATGGAGGAGAGAAAAGAGCCCAATTGAACCTGGGAAGGTCGGTCAGAGAGGAATGAAGTCAACCAGTCAAGTGCCAGGTCCGTGATTCCAAAGGTGTCATGAAGCCGAATTGTCAGGGTGGCGGGATTGACCGTGTCGAAGGCAGAAGAAAGATACAGAAAGATAAGAATGGATGGAGAGTTGGAATAAAAATTTCAGAGCAATTCTTCACGGGTGGTCGGTAGAGCAGTTTCTGTGCCTCTGGCTGCTCTGAATCCAGACTGGTGGTCGTGGAGACAACCAACAGATTCAATGTGTTGATCAATTGGGAGATGACCAGCTTCTCCAGGAGTTTGTGTTTGTCCAGGAAAGGGATAATGGAGATTGGATGGTAGTTAGCTGGGCAGGAGGGATTGGCAGAGGAATTTTTGAGGAGAGGATGCACAAGGGAGAGCTTGAGGGGTAGCGGAAATGAGCCAGAGGCAAAGGAGTGAATACAGAAATCGGCCAGGGCTGGCACAAGGGTGGCAATGTTGTCCTTGATTGTTATGGTGCAGCAGGGGAGCACCTGTTTGGAGGAGACTTTCATAGAGAGGACTTGTTTAGAGACCTCATCCAGTGCTATGGGTGAGAAAGAAGAGAGTAGGAGAAAAGGGGAAAGCGGAGCCTAGGGAGGCCTGAGAGCAGGGGAAGGACGAGGGGTGAATGGAAGAGAGTTAGGACAGGATGTTCTGAGTTTTGGTTAGGAAGTGGGAGCCCAGTGAAGTACATAGGGTCAGGGAAGGCAGGGTAGAGGTGGAGACTGCAGTAGGATTGGCGAGTTCCTTGCAGATTTTAAACAGTTCACCCATGTAGTTAGTGGACCCAGAGATGCGGGCTTGGTTATGGTTCCTCTACTTTGACCTGATGGAGAGTCTGTATTGCCTTTGGAGCAGGGGGTAGGTCAATTTGTCAGAGGATGTGCCTGATGCATGCCACTTCCGCTCAGCGACTCTGTACATGTGTTTCAGAGAGGCTAGGTTGGAGTCATACAAGGGGTTGCACTTGGAGGCAGGCTCCATGCAGATCTTAAGGATAGAGGCAAGGATGTCCAGGGTGTTGGTGATAGAGAGATGAAGATTAGCAAGGGCAGAGTCAGTGTGGAAGTCAGTGGTAGGAGTGGGAGGGGGGAATGAAAGTGATGGCAAAAGCAGCAACTGAACCTCGCTTCATCGGTCGAATGACAGAGAAGGAGACTGGCATGGCAGGCAGAGGCTTAGCCAGGGGACCTAAGAGATCCAGGTGAGAGGACAGGAGATGGGGATGTCTGCTGAGGAGAGAGCAACCAAGGTGTCTGGCTGAGTGTGTCAGACCGGAGGGATGAATGGTGAGTGAAAGAAAGTCACAGAGGCTGCAGAAGAGTCTAGTGGATGAATCAGGAGAGTCAAGGTGAATATTGAAGTCTCCAAGGAGGAGAAGCTTGGAGGTGGAGGCAAGAAGAGAAGCGATGAGGTCAGACCACTCCGAGAGGAAGAGGGAGACTGGAGCAGGGGTATTGTAGATGGTGGCGACAGTCAAAGAGAGGGTTGGAGAGACATCAAGCCTACAGACGAGGCATTTGAAGGATGAGTAGGTCTGAGTGGGAATGATAGCAGCAGGGACCATTTCAGGGAAGATCAATGCCACTCTGCCTCCAGACCGGTTAGGTATCGGCTTAAAGGGGAACTTGTAGCCCTTGTAGTGTGTCAAATGCAGCGACAGAGCTGGCAGTGAACCACGTCTCAGTGGGAGAAAGAACATCAAGGTCAAAGTCTTCAAGAAGGGGACCGATATCAGAGGAATGTTTAACAGCAGCGCGAGAGTTGAGGGTAGCTAAGTGAAACTGGAGGCCACCTTTGAAGGTCTTCCAATGAGGAGTACAGGGATGTGGTATGCCCATCGGTGGTGGTGAAGGGGAGAGGGGTGGCAGAAGGAGGAGAGGCAGAAGAAGGGAGGCAGTTGATGAGCAAAATGGAAGACACCTATCAAGGAGGAGGAAGTTAGGCTAAGAACCCTGTGCCATGATAAGACCATTCTGGTAGACCTTAATGATGCCCTTAGAGGATGGGAAGTGCGCCAAGAGTACCTCCCATATAGTACCACCATTAATGGGCGAAGATGAGAAAGGGGAGAGGACTGAGACAATATGGGGAGTCTGTAAGTCCAGAGAGGGAGCGACAAAGAGCATGTCAGTGAGCATCTGCCTGGAAGAAGCGATGACATAGGTGTCACCAATGGGCAGACCTAGGTTGGAGACCAGGAGAGCTTTCTTGAACTTTTTCTGTCCAGTCTTTGAAAGAGGGGTAGGATAGGCGATAGAGTAGCAGTTAGAGTAACTAGGGGAGATGGAGAGTACCATGAAGGGAGAGGGGAGAGAGATGTAAGGAGGAGAGAGGAGAACTGCACAATGCACAATGAACTCACCAGGCGGCCTAGCAGCAAAGCAGGTGCAGAGGAATCAGCTGCATGACTTCACAGAGGTCGCCGGACAGGGTATTTCACTGCTCCAGCAGCAGAGGAAGTGAAGAAGGAGACTCAAGAGGGATGAACACTTCTCCAGAGTACAAGGAAAAGCCCAACAGAGGTCATGGATCTCCATCAATGCCAGTCAGCGGAATGTTATGGGTCATTGACCATAAAAATGCAGACGTTGCAGGCTTTTGAGTCAAAAAATGATCTCATATGCAGGACCAGCAGCTCACAATGATTTCCTTAAAATAAAAGGTTGCATCTATTACCCCTTTAAAGATTATGATGGCATTTTTAGGGATGACTGAAATACAGTGTTGAATACTAATCTGGGTAAAGCAGTATGGGGAGGGCGGGCCGGGCGCAAGGTAAGCCTGTGTGATCAAGGGCTACCTTTCATTTGACTGATACCTGGAGGCTGAAGCATGGGGAACATAGGCAGTACTTGCTTGTCCCTACACAATACTTCTCCATACAGGACTATTTTTTTTAAGACAGGAGCTGGTCGGTAGAATGTGAGTATGTTACAAGGACCTCCAAACAAATAACTTTGATGTTTGGGTAAAGGGGATGGTGTGGGCGCATATTTAAGCATTATTCTGATGTGGCTTTCCGGGGTGATCTTCTGAAATACATTTGTTTTTTAATTCTTAGTCGACAGGTGAAGTGGACTGAGGTCAACATTGGGGTATATGCCTGGCTAAAGATAAAGGATTCTTGAAGACCATTCAGAGTAAGTGTGGGAAGATCGAAGGGGCATAGATGGGTTGCTGCTGCAGCCTCATGCATGGGATTTACTGTAACCATTACTGGCATAGATAGGTTGTTGCAGCACACTCATGCAATGGATTTAAAGTGATGTATGTTTGTATAGATATTCTGTGGCTCCATATTCATGCAGGGAATTTACAGTGACCATTAAGTACATAGATATGTTGTGGCTGCAGGCTCTCACAAAGGATTTACAGTGACCACTACTGGCATAGATAGGTGATGGCCACAGGCACATGCATGGGATTTACAGTGACCATTACTGGCATAGACAGATTGTGGCCATATCTCATGAAAATTATGTAAAGTGGTCTACATAATGCAAAGATTGTGCACAAAGGCAGCGAGGAAGGATGTGTTGAAACATTTGAGGAAAAACTATAGGTCAAACATCATTTAAAATGGGCATCTTCTTGACAAAGCACAGTAGGTGGAATGCATATATTAATGTTGTCTGAGATAGAAAAGGAGCAGATTACTAAATGCATTTCACTCTCAAAGTGTTGTGTACTTTGGTGAAATGCTATTTACTGAATACTTTCATGTGTTACCTCGGAAAACCATTTATACAAATTGTATGCTTTTTACCAATTTTTATCAAAGATTGTGGTATTTAAATGCACCAATTCAACACACTATTTTGAGCATTTTCTCGGAGAGAGAACCCCAATCCTCCGAACTCACCAACATTTTCAGAGCTCTCCTGCTACGGTCACTCACACTAATTTGGGGAAATATTTAGGCCCCTCCACTGAAAAGATTCACCAGAAATGCCTCACTGTGAAGCATGAAATTTACTGGATTTTTTTCAGGCGTTACCCTAGAGAACTAATTGTAAATTCTATGGATTTTTCCTTCATTTTTCTAAAAAATGGTGCACCATTTCAAAACATTATTTAAAAAATGTTCTTGTGTAGATGACTCCATCGACCACCCACCCCCCCCTCAATAATTTTGAGGTCACGTTCTAAGCTTGATTGTTTACAATCATTTGTGGACATTTTTAGACCCCTACGATGAAAACATTCACCACCTGTGAGGACTGACCAATGGATCATTTCGAAGCATGGTGCACCCTCTGGAGCGCTCATTGACCCCTCACACAAAAAGCTGCCGCTGCCACTGTTGTACTGAATAATGCCTCTTACTTGCCACAAATACTGAAAATATTGAATACCTACGACTCTAAGATTTTCTGAGGAACAAAGCAAGCACAACTAACATTGACTCCTGAAGTTTATTACATGGAACACAACCTTCACAGCTACTAACCTGCCAAGAGAGATGTATTTGGCCAGAACGTGCCTGTGAAAGGAGTGGGCTAATTTAAAAGCTCCAGTTACCTGTTGACAGAGATGTTGGGCAGGCAGCAGCAGCAGCAGCAAGGGAACGGGTTGGGAGCCACCTCCTCGCCCTCCAGCTGTTCCAGCATCTGAGCTTTGCCCCCGAAGAAATCGGTAATGAGGGCCAGGAACTTCCACAGTGTGATGGAATGGTAGCTGAAAGAGCACAAACAAGAAGCTGTTAGCAAGTCCCAAGTTTATTGGCTAATTAGTTATCACGCTGAAACAGACATAAGCTTCCTAATAGAATTCAAAACCCAGCATAAATAGTAGGGCAATTGTGTATTACTTTCAATTGTCATGTACAGGTGTAAATTGTGGAATTGTAGTTGTAAGTCTCAACTTTGCCTCTCCCACTCTGCCACCCCCTTCCCTGCTCTCCCACCCCATGCCAGCTCCCTCCGCTACCCAGGAACCCTACTTGTAACCCACAGGTGCATTTCCGATATAAAGAACTCCTTTGCTCCCCAGATACCTGGCAACCTGAGACTTTATAAATCGCATACATGCATGCATACAATGATGAGTTTGCAGGCTCTTGTTCGGATGTCACATGTAGTGTCAGTGATGGTGCACAAAGGCAGCCAGGAAGGAGGTGTTAAATCATGAGAGATTATAGGTCAAACGCCATTGAGAATTGGTCTCTCCTTGACAAAAGGCCTGCAGGTGTAATACAGATATTGGGCCTCATTACGACCCAGGCGGTAAGTTTACGCCATGGTGGTTGGCGGACTTACCGCCCCATTCCGAGGTTGGCGAATCGCGCTTTGCCTCTTTGTAATTTATTATACAGAATTGTTGCAAAGTCAATTTAGTCAAATTTCCATCTGTTCGTGATTTTATTCCCAAAGAGGCAGCCGACCAGGGATATAACCCATGGACCAGGAATAGGTTTGCATTCAAGGCAACTCTGAAGGTAAAGAAATACGATTTTGGGACTTAACCCAGCACATCTAACAACCGCTAGAGACCAACTAAAGGGAGTTTTTTGTATCCAACGAGAGCACCAGCCACTGACAATTCATTTGAGGAATCATTCTAGTATCAATAAGAATTATCAGAGACAGTTTTTCAAGGAATTATTCCATACAACCATAATGCCTTGTACTGGTTATCACACTAAACATTGAAAACTAAGGCCTCGAGGACGAATTAGGTGGAAACACGTGTTGGCTGACTCCTTGGGAATAAAATCACGTACAGATGAAAATTTGACTAAATTGGCTTCGCAACAATTATGTAAAGTTAATTTTAAGGAGGCAAAGCGTGATTCGCCAATACCAATCCATTTTCAGTCTGGGGGTCCGTGTGTCTTTTGGTAGGCCTGGCAGCACACCCATTATTTCCAGATTCCATGCAGTGCTTTTAAGCTCACTTAGTTCTTTTGTGAGCCCCTACTTGTCCTCTTGAGGGAGTTCTTGGTAGACCGTTGTCAGTGCTGTGAGCTGTTTGTGTGTCTGGTACAGCAGGTGTATCCACCTCAGGCGTTCAAGGCCACATAAAATATCCATTTGTGTATACCCTTTTGCCTGAAGCCCCTACATGTTCCCCCTGAACCTACCACAGTTCCCTGCCAGCTCAGGATGCCTGGAAGCATGGACATGGAAAAGATGTTTAAAATGTATTGCTTGTCACAGAGGCCTGCCCGCTCACTTCCAGCATGGAGCAATGCCAGTTCCAATCGAGGTTAAGCTGAATGTCTCACAACTGCCAAAACCAACATTTTTGGCTTGGTTAAAGATAACAGCTCGTGCCCCCTAAGCCTCCTACCAGGCGCCAGGCAGAGAGACTGGGATGGTGGCCTGTGTGGTGGGGGTGAGCAATGGTCCACAAAAGTTAGCCATGATGTACGATTGTAAAGCATGGAAGGCCGTGATTGACCAAGGATGGATATGATTGATCATGGTTGGAGAGCATTGACAATATTCAGGAATCCCGGTCAGTAATATTTGATAATGGTTGGCAGTGGTCGATTGTGGTTGGAGATGTACATATATAGTTGGCAATGGAGGTGGCCAGAGTGCACGTCCACTGGCTGATCCTAAAAGATCTATGTCAAACGCTAAAGTGACAAATGCCTGACCCTAAAGTGGTTACCAAAGGAGACACAAGGCAGTGCTGCCAAGCATCACCTAAGATCTATATCTCTCTTCCATATGCCAAACCTCACCTTTACACTTCTATGGAATTAATTTGCCTAAAGGGCAACCTAAAGAAAGCTACAACTAAAAACTCCTTTCTTGTATTCTATATCCCTGATCAGGTGATGCAAACAGCAGCCAGTTAGAGCAAAGTGTGCCGATTTTGAAAAAGTCCAAAATGGTGATGGGGAAACAAAGTTGGGGGTATCCCGCAAAAAGGTAATTTGGGTGTGATGTTGGGGAGCATCGAAAGTGGACGCCTATCTGCATTTCTCAAGTCTATTTAAGCATGATAAATAATGTGATGTCAATACCTGACATGTGGTGAGAGTACTCAGTCGCAAAATAGCAGTACATGGCATATAATGTGAGTAGCTGGAGGGCTCTGGCATATTATACCAGTTCATAGCATTACACCACAATATCTAGCCATGTCATGACACAGCATGGGCACATGGTGCCATTCCTACACTCTATCACTGGTGCACTACAACCAATCGTCCATCCACTCATACACAAAAGAAACACATACCAAACACATCCCAAACCACACATCCATCCACACTCTGCCTTATCGCCTAAGTATTGAATACACATCACTTAGGCCTAAAACAAGCCAGACCTATTGGCTTTGTCAACCCTTGTTAATTATACAAGTTATTGAACTTCATTTCTACCATCACGAGGAAGCCATTGCGTAATATGACAGGTTGAATGTTAATATTATTTGAATTACATTTAACTGGGTGGAATGTATGTTTAGGCATGGTAACAAGTGGACACCAGGCAACTGAGAAATGGGCTCACCCCATTGTTCCTGGGGGGAACCTGTATGTGGCTCTAGCTAAGGGCCTGATTGGAACCAGATTCCATGCTCTGACCGTCGTCACTGGAGTCATGCAGCGTTGACCCTTTGCTCATTTCATCAACAATGCATTCATATTTTCCTCAAATACCGACTGTGAAGCAGATGTGCACAACTCACATGGATGTCACAAAGTTGCAGACGAAGGACGAACGGGGGACATACATTCCAATAATTGAGGACATGCAGAAGACCTGCAGAAAAAGGCAGGCAAAGGTTCTGGTTAGCAGAAAAAAACATTTCAACGGAGCAAACCATAGTTTCTTCGACCCCTAAGACCATGGGAAGTGGTCTGTGTGGTACTGGCTCTCGGGTAATAGAGGTGGAGGGGGAGGTAGGGATTACTCTTGCCCATTTAGAGATTATATTCAAACAGGTGTCTGGCAGACCGCTCCACAGTAGATCTGGAGTTGGACAGGAAAACCACCAGGATTGTTAGGAGACCACATGTGTCCATGAAATTTGGATCCTGGACTCGTACTGCCATTGCCAATGTTAAGGACTGGGTAGCTAACAAATGCAGACACATGTGATGTGCATGTGTGACGCTGACATATGACACAATACTAAGATGTATCAGATGTGTTTCAGCATCACCAACCCCTAAGGCTACGCAAGGTTAGTTGCGCCCACTATTTTCCAAATAGAATGTCTAGTCAAAAGGTATTGTCATGTAACGTGACACATGTGTACTTTAGTGACCTGCCAACATGTGTGGATGGCAGTTAAGCACTCAACTTGAGATTGAACTGAGATCGATGGTCAACTGGCGATGACATGGGGCACCACTTGTATGAGTAGTTGGCCTAGCGCAGGGAAATAAAATGGGCACCCCATTGCATGGCGGCTCTCACCGGGTAGACCCCCAAGATCCAGAGATAGAGGCAGATCCGACGCGAGGAGCGAATGTTCCGGAAGAAGAAGCCCATCTCCTCCATGAAGAGGGCCAGCTGGATGAGAGCAACCAGTGCCGGGATGAGGAAGATCCAGAGCTCATTCTTGATCACTGCGGGGAAATGCACAGTGGTTTAGATGGAGAGAGCCTGCAGGAATCACCTGGCAAACCAAACAATGAAGCACAGAAGTGTCTGAACGTGAATCGTCCAGAACGGAGGTCAAAAACGGCCTCACACTCTTAATAGGTGTCAGAAAATATTTATATCAAATCATTTTTAGAAAAAGAAAACGTTATTCCCAAAATCAAGGCATGAATATTGACTTTGACCTTCATTGCTACATTTGAAGACCTCCCTGGTAGGTCTTTTGTCGTGGCGGCTATGGTGCGTTGGATTTGTTGACTGTATTCCATGTTCATTATCCAGTTATAACATTGATATGTGTATTAGTTCTATACCGTGGTCTTTTTAGTGTGCTAACAAGAACTTGTGAACTGCCTTATTATTGGTGCTGTATAACTGTTATTGACAGTTCTAACACCAGAATACAGCTGCCTGTCATGATATCTTTTTGACCGAGGGATGAATGCAAG
The DNA here is from genome assembly GCF_040938575.1 of Ambystoma mexicanum. Taxonomy (NCBI): domain Eukaryota; kingdom Metazoa; phylum Chordata; class Amphibia; order Caudata; family Ambystomatidae; genus Ambystoma; species Ambystoma mexicanum. The sequence goes on along the minus strand of NC_090924.1, from coordinate 453,866,033 downwards.
ACGAATCGGACTGTTTTGCTAAATTGTTTATAGTTGTACCTTTCATTAGATGACAGAGATCTAAATGTTCTCATTGTAGGATGATCCCCTGATGTGGACCATTAAACATGTGGTGCAGCACCTTCGTGCTGGGTGCCTCTCCCTACTTTTGCGGGGCGGCACCCAGTGCGAACATTTGCCCACGTGTACTCTCAACATACATCTAATCACTAGAACATACGTAGTGTTGCCACGCATACGCTACATGAGACAATTATGTTAATGGTACCCTGGACAGTCCTCTGTCAGGACTGTAGCATTCCCTTGAAGTTTTATGCATGTTGTTCCTTTATTGTGAATACTGAGCCTTCGGGCTCTAATTCAGTACGAGGTTAGTTCATTGAAAGATGGCGTCCTGCTGGTGGACCATTTAACATGTGGCGCGGCATCTCCGCGAGGGGTGCCTCCCACACCTGTGTGGGGCACCCAACGTGAGCGTCCACACACACGTGTCTGGGGCCAGGCACCACACTATCTACAACTGACCCTCACTAAATACTCTCCCTCCAGATTTTTACGTTCCTCCGGCAGCAATTTTCTGTGTGTCAAGCGTTTTGCTAAACAGCGAGCTGGTGGCCAATCTCTTTCCTTGGCTGGCTCCCTCCTATGGAACAGCCTCCCCTTCCACTTTGTCTTGAGCAAGACCTCCTCAAATTTCAGTAGCTCCTCAAGACCTTCCTTTTCACCTCCTCCTTCCCTTCCTCCCTCCTCTGCTAAATCCCACAGTTGCTGAGATTGGTGACCAGGGTTCTTCTGTGTCCACCCAGGCCCTGGCCTCACACACCCAATCGCTTTCAGCCTCCCCTCGTTCCCTGGCACTTGCCTTGGCACCCACTGGTATGCACTTCCACAGGCCTGCACTTATTTATTGGCAGTTGACCAGTCTCACCAAGTCACTTAACAGCTGCCTACCCCCCCCCCTGCACTTCCCCCTTGGATGGATACAGTACATCCCAACCAGCATCTGACTTATGGTGAGAACCCTTATTGTTGGACATCCACAATATAGAACTGCTTTCTCCTCCAAGTGCAGTGGTTTACAAGCAGCTAATTAGAGTTATATGCTATACTTATGTAGGTGACCCTTTACCATTGTGCCACACGAGATTATTTGAACTACAAGTTGCATTGAACTACAGAGAGGTGTAATGAATCCTAAGCACTCCTCACTAAACCCCAGCCTAAAGTCTCCTTCCAGGTGGCATGGGAAAGGCAGACGCTTCCTGATCCTGACCTTGGGGGTGGTGTTCTGTGGGAGCATCACCTAGGAGGAGAAAGAGCCCAGGTGAATGAGAGGATTCTGTCGGATGAGATGCAGTATTTATCTTCCACTATGGAGCATATTTCACAAAAGCCAAAGTATGTAATGGCTTGATGTTATAGCAATCTGTCTGTTCCGCAAGTCCAACATCTTAATGTGGATAAAACCAATCCAAAATCCTTTGGCATTGAATGATATATAAACCCTTCTAAACCTAGGGAAAAAGTTGAAAGCCCCCCTACATCCCAAAGAGACAGTGAAAGGAAGTCTGTGAATAATAAAGGAAAGCATAAGGAACAAAAATAAGTTTGAGAATGAACAAGATGTGAGAAAAACTAATTTTGTCGCTAGGGACTTCAAGTCCCATAATTCCCTAAGTACTGGGACGAGGAAGAGGGATGAAGAGGGACAATGCTGCAGGAGTGGTCAACTAATTAATGTAAATGACGCACACCTGAGGGAGACTGAGAGACTAATTATGTCTCTGGAACTGTTTGGCTTAACTGAACCACCAAATCAATCTCTTGATATTGAAATTGGAGAAATGGGAGAACATCTCCCTCTGTCCTTTTCTGAACTGTTCAATATGAATACCAAAAAGAAGAAAAAGTCCAAACTGGGTGCAACTAAAAAAAACCAATAAACACAAAGGCCAGGTACCATAATAAAAATTGGTTTTAAAGGAAATGTATTAGGTCACTGTCTAATGTGGAGGAGATTGTCGATTTAAACTTCTAATCGAAAGCTGATGCTTCATCCTCATCTCCAGTTTCCAAACAAACATCTTCTACCATTTCAAAGAGAACCAAGAAAAAGTTAAAAGCTGCATCATAGTACAAGATTAGTAACTTTTTTTCTTCACAATAAAGAACAGAGGATTGGCACTCTCCAGTCCCCGAAATAATTCAAACATCCGGAACGGAAACCAACCTGTGCCTTCTTAAGGATTCTGGTGCAGATCAACAAGAGCCTGTTCATCATGTTGTGGGTTCCAATACGTCTAAAAACAAGGGTACTCGGCTTTCATTTGTTTCTAACAGTGCTAGAAATTTGGCAACCATACCTTTATTGCACTCTTATGATGACGCTATGGGAAGAGCTATTGGCTTTAAGTACATTAGCCAATTTTATGACTATATCCATTTTAATAGGTCAACCATATGCCATATTTTCTCTCTGATTCCAGCTCTACGCTCGTTACACTCTGGGGACATTGACAGAGTAGATTTACCAGACAGCGATGGGGACAAAATTGTGGTTCATTTTTTTTCCATCTATCATCGCAAGATTGGTGTGGGATCAGTAGGACCTTTTTCGAGCTATGGGTCTCGACATTCACAATTTAAATAGACATTTTTACTAAACAAGATGTCTTAAGTACTCTCAGTACTACCCAAATCATCTTACCATTAAACGAGATCTGAATATAAATGGTCAAAGGACAGTGTTTGGTGCAAATAAATTAGGAACACAATTCAATAAACAAGCCGATTGGTCATGGCTGACTACTGCCCTATTGAAAGACAACAGGAAGGACATCATTGACCTTTGTGTTTAGCCAGAATTATCAGATAATTTTTTCATGGAATAGTTGGGGATCTCAAAATGTTCTTAATGTTGGCAATTCTTTACACTGGGCAGAGTTTGACATACTTCTTTTCTAAGAAGTGATGCACCTTTCTCCATTAATGATTCAGGGCTACCACGTACTTATGAAGGAAGATAAACGAGGTTGTAAGGTCTGCCCTAATGATGGATTGCTCATTGACATGGATCTAAAACTGGGATTTTCCCCTTTTCCTATTGACACATTAATTGATAGTCATTTGGTTGTTAAATTATTATTGGGATTCAATGAGGTGAACCAAGAAATTCTAATGTTTAATATATATTGGAATATAGCCATCAGGATCTTGGATGACATACATAATGAAATTAGTGTTATTCTGGAGGATTGGCCATCATTGTAGCTGGTGACTTTAACTTGCCATGTATTTTCAAAATACCTTGTATAAGAATTGTATAATGTCTCTTTGAATTTCTTTTCTACTATTGCCGGGAAGAGAACTCAATCTTGGGTGGACTTCATGGAGTCTTGGGGCCTGGAATTTCTCTCTCTTACCTTAGTCATGGCCTCTCATTGATAAATCTATACCTGGAATAGACGGAACTCTTTTTCCTAAATCGATTATGTTTTTCTCTTCGTCCCCTTCCATTCTAGGTCCTCCTTGGTAAATATTAATTTGAATGGTCCTAGTGACCATGCCATGCTATATTTTACTGTTGAATTGAAATTGTTGAGCTTTTCAGATCGTGCCATGCTTGGCTTTTGTTGAACCATATAGAAGGGGTATCAATTTGAAGCAGAATTCACCCTCTTTGAAAAAATCCATGTACAAATTGAGTAGCCTTTTTACTGTATTCTCTCCTGATACATTTGATTATTTATGCTGTGCTAATGACTTTAGTAAAATGTTATTTTCATACTTGGTTAGGTTATCTGGAGAGGGCACTTGCCTGGATAAATAAACAATTGGCCCATACATACAACGCAAGGATTGCTAAGGCTAAGAGGGCAAAAAGGGCACAAATTAGAGACCTTAAACAAAATACATTTAACAATATTGAGGTTTGCAAACAGGAAAAAAAAAGATTTGCCAGCACTACCAACATTTTTGTAAAAGCCTCAAGTACTTGAGTACAAGTCTCAGCTTTCTGGGACATTGTCATCTGTTCTATGTTTCCTAAGGAGTCGAATTATGTTAGCCCAATTGAAGAATCCAAATGGGTTTAACATTTAAATCTATGTATGTGTCTCCTATAGCAGTGAAGACTTACAATACGATCATGTGGTCTAATTTGAATAGTTGGGCTAATGGTTTTGCTAGGTCTGATATTATGACTGCCATCATGAAATCGAATGCCTTGAGGGCCCGTGTTCCGGCCACATAGCTCCGATTACTATTAAATATTATGCTGAGCTCTGGTCTTTTATTTAGAAAAGATTCTTTCGGAATATTATCGAACAGGAAACTATTCCTTCTTCTTGGCATGTCTCATACATTATCCCACTGTTTAAAAAAGGAGATAGAAATAATCCCCCCAATTATAGAACTATTGCAAGATCTTTTCATCCCTTCTGCCTTGAAAGGCGGGCAAGAAAACTTGATTTAATATCTAAATTTCCAATTGGGTTCTGCAAAAGGTTGGGTACATCATTACATGGGGTATTTTCTAGCACAAATGCAGGCACAGACCAGAAACAACTCTGATTTAACAACTTATATAGCAAGCATAGATATGTCCAGTGCTTTTGATAGAGTCAACAGGAAATACCAACTGTATACCGGTTAAATTGGGAAAGTGTTATTTGCATTGGTTGGCGTATGAGGACGCCTTGTTCCTTGATTCTCCTGCAAAGTAAATGTAATGCGTTTTCCTCTTACACCCATTTAAACAATTTACGTATGAATGGAGCCAAATCCAAGATTTTGATTTTTTACCAAGAAAAGGGCCCCAAAAATCTTGAATTAGTCTGTTTGTAATATCAAACTTGAGAGAGTCAATTCCCTGATTTATTTGGACTTTAATATATCCATTACTACATCTCATAGGTTCATTGTCCAAAGACAAAGAGACAGAATTATTGCCATTGCCAAAGATTGTTTTTGGGAAAGTCCATGAGAAGACGTGCACAGAATTGAACACAAAGTTGGTGTAGAAGCTCACAATTCAAGTTTTGGTGAAACTCCAGGGAGAAAAGCCTCTAGAACACAATAGCAAACAGCCGGAATTGGAAAAATACATAAGGGCACCAATGGCTACCAAAAAGGTAGGCAGTGGGCAAATAACGTGGTAAATCAGTTTGCACGCATTGTGAAACCAAAACTACAGTACAGCAGCCCCAGCTTACTCCCTAACCCTACTCCCTAACCCCAATGTAGGTTGATGTTCACCCCAGGGCCAAACTGTATGACTTAGAAAACACCATTGTCCTTGGAACAAAGTGGGCAATCATAGGACCATATACAAAAAAGTGTTGCAAGGGCAGGAGGATTCTGACCTCAAAAATAAGTCAAAAGCTAAAAACCAAAGGGGAGGGTGGGCTGGGGGCCTTATAACATGAATCTACAGAACCCTCAAAATTGTATTCTTCCCTAACAGAGGTCAAAAGTGTGTGCTACGAGTTATCGCAAGTCATTGATGGCGAAGGGGGCAGTGAGGAAAGGAGAAATGTGGCTGCCTGCTGTGATCTTGGTAAAACTGGGCAAAGCAATTCCTTTCCGTTCGATGTGGTTTTGGATTTGAGGTTCCTACCTGTAGATGCAGCTTTAGCTTCGCTGGATTAATTTAGTTCAATTAACATTTATGTATTTCTAAAACTGGTGTGGAAGCGTGGCCTCGCAAGATCAGTGCTGGCTGGAGAAGAGAACATAAAAAGCTAGAGAAGGAGTAAGAGCTGAATAGGAGAGTGAAGGAGAGTTGCTGGAGCTTGGGGAAAGCTGGAGACAGGAGGCTGGAAGAGAGACCCAGAAGGAAGACCCAGGTGGTTGGGGAAAGGAAGGCCCAGGAGATGGGAGTGATTGCAGAGAAAAAGGTGACCCTGACTGCTATATTAGAAGTGTCCATTGAAGTGAAGAAGATGACCAGAGGGCTGAAGAAGCTGGGAAGGAGGGTAGATGGCTGGAAAATACTGATGAGGGGTGTGAAAGAAAAGAACAGGAGATAGAGGAAAGGGAGGAAGAGTTGATGGAACAATTGTTCCAAGAGGTGTATGAGGTTAACTTAAGGAGGAGGTGATCGATAGAAGTGAAAGGAAAACGCTGAATAATATCAAGCAGGTGAAGGAGGCAATGGCAGAGGGTACTGAAAAGCTAAAGAGGAGGATTGTTAACATTTTAGGGGTGGAGCTGGTTTAGAGAAGTGCAGAGTGAAATATTATTAAAGCAGAGGTTGCGGACCATAATACCAAAAAGGTTACACCTAAGAAGGCAGGCAATCTACGGCAAAGCTTTGTGGGTGAAAGACATGAAGCATGATGCCGGGAAAGAGAGAGCGATTCAGGCAGGTGGATGGAGGAGCAGAACCGTGAGAGAGATGAAGGCAGTGGGGGACAGTGTAGGAACCCTGCCCTAGCTTTAGGGCAGCCTCCAGCCGTTCTGCTCTTTGCTAAAAGGCCTCTGACTCATGGCCCCAGTCGACACTTCATATTGGGGATTGGCTAGAGGTATAAGGACGCTAAAGAGAAGTGCAGTAGCTTAATAACAACAATACCTCAGGCTTGACAGTCAGCAATCCATTATTTTAGTACTTTGATACACAGAGCTTCGACAATGGACAAATCAGACCCACTGGGACAGTAGCGGAGGCAGCTTTATGTGCCGGTGGGAAGACAATCGGGTGCCAGCGGGAGACTGGTGGGCGCATTGGGCACCAGAGGGGGCACATGAGGGGTGCCCCCGCCCCACCACACTGGCTCCTCCACTGCACCGGAACCCTTGCTGTTTTGCTCTTGGAACCCCCAAAAGGCCACATTAATGGTTATATGTGGCCGGCGGATGAGTGTGGGGAGCGGATGAATGTGGAGGCCGGATGAGTGTATAGAAAGCGTTTGAGTATACAGAGCGGATGAGTGCGTAGGCAGACAGGAGTTCATGCGCTGGGTAGACTGGAATGCATGCACAAGAAAGACAGGAGTGCACACTTATGGAACACATGAGAGCATGCGTGAGGCACACTGGAGAAAGAATAGGTCAAGCAAGTATGAATGTGTAGGACAATCCCGAACGCCTGAAACAAACAAAATGAATAGAACGGACCTGCCCGCTCGGAACTGCGTGACATACATAATATGCTTTGGAATGCAGGGAACATTTGAAAGAGTACTTATCATAACACACCTCACGCTTACTCTCTCCCTTACACCACCACTCAACTAGAACACAGAGATACTATGACACCATTCCGTATAACTGTTCTCATATCTACATCTCCCGCTCACTCCAAAACACTCTAAGTAAACATTGCTGGTTTTACACCCCCCAGCCAGGGGTTCTCCTCAGGCCTAACGCAGCCACACTCGTCCTTGATAAAGCCAGCCAGAGCGAACACATACTCCTGATCTCTCAACCACCTCACCTACCGCTAAGAAGCAGCTACCACCTGAATTCCGCACCAGCTGCACACATACCTGGTGCACACACGCACTTTTTGACTCTCTCTTCTGTCTCTACTGACCCGAACTTTGGTTCCCGAGGGCGTTCAACCTACCAGCGCCTTCAGACCATACCAATGGTATATAAGGCCCTATATAAATGCAAAATAACATAACATAACATATATCTGCTGAAACTGAATCATTCCCCTTCTATACCAGTAAAGGGAACCCGCAGAGTTATGCCCACGCACTACATTGCTGAACGTCCCGCGCTATAGCAACAAGTTTGCTTGAGTGCTAGAACTCATATAGATTGCTACAGAGCACAGTCAGCGGAAAGGCAACTGTTCAATCAAACACTCAAAGCACACGCGAAAGGCGGTGTGTGCGCAGCCGAAGTGAAAGCTCCCCCTTTGTAGAACAGTACAGCATGGCCAACAGTTTTGCAAGTTTCATTCACACCAGGTAGAGTGTGGTTAGCAGCATTGCTAGCTCCTTGCGCCCCCACACAGCAGGTACCTTGCAGGCACTTTGTACTGCTAGGGTCCCCCACTCAAAACAGGTACAGCACAGGCAGCAGCAGTGAACGCTTCACTCAGAAACGGCACGTACAGCAGGACAAACTATACTCAAACCAAACAGAACAAGTGCAGCCTCAGTGTCACTTTTCAGCAGGACAAACTATACTCAAAACAAACAGAACAAGTGCAGCTTCAGTGTCACTTTTCTTCACATACACACACAACAGGTACGAAACAAGCAAAAGAAGCAGAGGTTTGGCCACACTGAAAAGCACAGCACTGGCAAAAGCAGGGAAAGCTTCACTGACAGCATTGAAAGCAATGAATATTATCACCTCTTTCACTACTTTTAGACACTGTTCTTATTCTCTGTACCTCTTCTCTCACACGATTGGACAATTCTGATGCATCCAAATAGTTATTGACAAGTTAGCTCTACCTCTCACTGCTATCTTTCTCACTGCTGTCTGTTCTCAACTCTCCATCATCTCCCAGTTTTTACTTGCCTCCAATTATCAGATTTCCTTTCTGTATAGTAGAATTTCATGGCACATTCCTTCTCTTATACGCACTATAATAATAAATGTTTCATTCCCACAATTCATGCTGCTGAATATAAATGATCAGGGAGATGATAGACTTATGCCTAACCAATAACGTCTTTCTTTTCGATAATATTTACTTCAACCAATTGCAGGGAACAGCAATGCGAACAAGTTTTGCACCGTCTTATGCAAATTTGACAAGGCATGGTGGGAAAAAGTCATTGCGTGGACTAATGCCAATACCAAGTATACTAATCAAGTAGTCCTCTGGCTACGGTTTATCGACGACCTGTTCATCCTATGGAATGGTAAAGAGAAAGACTGGCTTGACTTTGTAACCATATTGAATGTAAACAATTTGAATCTCAAATTTACAGAGACTCATAGTCACGAATTCTTAATCTTTTTAGATGTACTGGTGAAAACCGATCAAAAAGAAATCAGTACTGAACTTCCTCGAAAACCAAGTTCAGACATGCCATTATTTGCGACAAGCTACCATCCAATTCTATTAAAATGGAGTATACCGTACAGAGAGTTTGTCAGAATTCGACGCAATTGCAGCAATCTAGATTGCTTTGATAGAGAATGCAAGATCACAGCTCAGAATTTTGCCAAACAAAGATACCCAAAGGCAATCATAGAAAGAGCCTACACTAAAGCACGTAATCTTGATCAACGTGCATTAATATCTACTAATCCAATACCAGAAAAAACATTGGAACCGGACGATGTAAGATTGATACTCACGTATGGCTCACACACTAATACAATAAAAAAAATACTACATAAACACTAGCATGTCTTGAAAACTGATGAAGCCTTATTTCCATTCATAGGGGAACGAGTTAACATAACCTATAGAAAATCAATCTCCATTAAAGATACATTAGTTAACAGCTTCATGTCCCCAAAGACAGAAACTCATGCTGCGCCTACGTGGTTGAACACGAAGAACTCTGGCTTTTCCAAATGCAGTGTAAAGCGTGTCAATTTGCTCTGAAGAAAACAAATTTTATACATCCAATATTAGGCCACAGTGTTGAGGTGAAAACTAAAATAACAGGTAATACTGAATTCATTGTGTATGTACTACTTTGCTCATGTAATCTTTGGTATGTGGGAAGCACCATTGGCAAGTTAAAATTGAGAATTTTGCAGCATATGCGTGCCATCAAAAATGTAGATGATTCCTACCCAATGGCAGTACATTTTAGAGACCAACATCAGAGTAAACTAGACAACTTTAGATTGTTCAGAGTGCATCACGCCAAACTTAATCCACGGGCGGGAACCGAGAGCTGGAATTACGTCAAATGGAGACACGATTTATTCTAGACTTTCCAACCAAGAAACCAGGAGGACACAATCTGGATGAAGAATTGTATACATTCCTTGGGACATAAACTTCCTCATCCCTTGTAGTATTGATCAATTCTGAAAATCATTAATGTAAAAAAACTTTTGCTGACCTAGGTAGTTGAGCCTATTTTAACTATTTGCAGTATATATGTGTATATGTGTATTGACTTTTTATGTAATAGTGAGAATTGCACAGCTTTTAGCCCCTGTTTTAATCCTCTCTCTCCTTTTTTCTATACTCTCATCTATACTCCCCAAATCGTGGTTTTAGACTGTACACTCAATACTGACTGTGAGGAATAATGTATTTTTACAGCACTAAGCACTTTAATAACCTTTTATGTCGCTGCCACATAGGATAACCAAACTATCTAGAAATCATTTAGAAAAATGAATGGACAATATATAAGGAACAATGTTCAAGATATTAAGCACTCTGCACTATGCACTTTAGGACTGTTTTTTAAAGGTGAATTGATTGAGAGTTATGTTTACAGCACTATGCACTTTACAATCTTGAACCTGAGGATGACCAAAGGATTAGAACGCTATGTTTCGCGATATATCCATAATTGATAAACAGGATAGCATTATATGCTAATTGGTGGCAGCAGAATATTATGTTATGAGTCAGTATTCAACTGCAGATCCGGGTTTGAATGGGTTAAAACGTGCAAGTACACAGTAATGCAGGCCTTATCTCGTGCACCTAGCATTAGAGTGGTCACAAACCTTAAATTGTTTTACAAAAAAACCTGCTAGCTGTGCATGATTTTATAATTGTAGTGCACATGAATTGGAAATCAATGTGAGATATATTGTCTATTTAAAGAAATCATGTATTCTCTGAAGAAAATTTTCAAAAAATTAAGTCTTTTCTCACGTATCCGGTGTGCACTCAATGGCTTTTAAATATGCACGTGAAATATTTCCAAACATTCAAAACGGAAGTGTAAATGTATTGAGAGTAAGACCAAACACATTCCAAAATGGCCGCATGTATTTGATAAAGTGTGTCCACAAGGAGTTAAGAGAGGAGAAAGAGAAAAGGGACAAAACTTGCTGGGCAGAACCATAGAGACTGAGCCCGTCTATATTTAAAAGCATTGTGCATTGTACTCATGTTTTCTATGTGAACAAGCAACGGGAGCGTTGCGAAACGCGTCGTATGTTGTGATGCCTTTAATAAAGCTGGACATGGAACGAGAATATTGGCTGATGATGGACTGATTCATTTTCGAAGTTAGTGCCGTCCTTGTGGGGAAAAGTGTATCTACTTTTCCTTCTTTCTCAAAAAAATAAACTATATATATATATATATATATATCCCCCACCTACCTCTACAGGGGTACCACCATATATGGGATTGGAAAGGCTTTGGTCCTCCCAAAATGTTAGTAAAGCATGGCAAACTAGCACTGGGCAGGGCCACAAGATCTCTCAAGCCTGCTCCCACTTCACCTACACACTGCCAGCAGGTAATGCGTGTTTAGAGGAAGAGCTTTTGTAGTACAGACTGCAGCCGACACCTCGCTAGTGATGATAACAGTTTGTGATAGACCCATTTCTCTGAACAGTTGCGGAATGCATTAATTAATCATTGTTAATCAACACTGCAGTTGTGACATATACATTTTATAGTCCCAAGTTGTGTCCTTCCTGCATAGTGAATTGGATCACAAAGTAAACCTCTTCGTTCTGGCTGAAAGTTGGCAAAGCCAACTTTGCAAAACTATTCCTGTGTAGATTGCTTTTCAGATTGGTGCAAGGATACACAGTGTAATGCAGCTATCTTTCCTTTCCTAGTGTGCATACATGCAAGCTTAGTGCATGCACGCCATCTTGCAGTTTCCTTTCTGGTGTGCATGTATACAGTTTGTTTGTGACCCGCTGATCACCATTCTCTCTTCTGGTAGCATATCTGGGCACAGGCACAAGCAAATAAAATATGCCGAGTCCTGTAACTTATGGTAGTATTTACGCTCTGAGGCAGTCTGTCTCTCATCTCTAGTCCTTCGTCCCAGTCCTCCTCCTTCCTCCCAGTCCATCATCTTCTTCATACCAGGCCTTTATCTTTTCATCCTAATCCTCCAACTCCTCATCCTTGTCACTGTCATCCTACTCATTCATCCCAGACCTTCCTCTTCTTCATGACAGTCCTTCATCTGTTTATCCCAGTTCTCCTCTTTCGTCTATGTCCTCTTCTGCCTTCGTCCCAGTCCTCCTCTTATTCCTTTGCCCCAGTCCTGTTTCTACTCCTCTGTCCCAGTCCTCTTCCTTCCAATTCATCCCAGTATTCCTCCTCATTTGTCCCAGTCCTCCTTCACATGCATCCATGGCTTCCTTCACATACTTCCAAGTCCTCCTTCACGTTCATCACAGTCCTTCCCCAGTCCTCCTCCACCTTCATTCCTGTCCTCCTCCACTTTCATCCCTGCCCTTCTACTCCATCCCAGGCCTTCAGTCTCTCCTTAATGCTAGGCCTTTGCCTTCATTGCATTCCTTCTTCATCTGAATCCTTCTTCGCACAAGTCTTTTACATTTGCTTCACGCCAGTCTTCTTCCTTCTTTCCAGTCTTGCTTTTTCATGCCATTTCTTCTCCTTTCCCTTCATTCCCATCCTTCTCCTTCATGCCAGTTCATCTCCTTCGTCCCCATCCTTCTCCTTCTTCCTCATCACAGTCCCTATTCTCTTTCATTCCAGTCCTTCATGGCAGTCCTTCTCCGTTCCCTTCATCCAAGGCCTTCTTCCTTGTCCAAGTCCTCTTTCGTTCTAGTTTTCTTCTTCTCCTCCCCAGTCTTTCTCCTTCATCCTAATCCTCCTCCTACTCCCTCTTCCTCCCAGTCCTTCTCCTTCAACCAAGTCTTTCCACCCAGTCCTTATTCTACATCATCCGAGTCTGTCTCCTTCGTCCTTTTCTTTCTGCTTCATCTCAGTTTTTATCCTTCGTGCCAATTCTGATGCTTTGTCACAGTTCTGCTCCTTCTCCTTCAACCAAATCCTTCTTCTTCGTACTGATCATTGTTCTCCCTCATACCAGTCCTTTTGATCCTTTGTCTCAGTGCTTCTGCTTCATCCCAGTCCTAATGTTTCTTCCCAGTTCTGTTGCTTTTCCCCCGTCCTTCTCCGTCATTCCCAGTCTTTCTACTTTGTTCCAGTACTCCTACTTTGTTCGAATCATTCGACTTCTTTACTGCAGTCCTCTTCCTTTGCCTAGTCCCCCTTCTTCATTTGGGCCCCTCTGCTTCATCCCAGTACTACTCTATACCAGTCCTTCATCGCAATTCTGATTCTTCATTCCATTCTTTGTTCTTCTACATTCCAATCATTCTTCTGTGTTCCAGTCTTTCTCTCTAGTGCTTCTTCTTCATCCCAGTACTTCATCCCAGTCCTTCTCTCACTTCATCCTTTGTGCCAGTCCCCCTCTCTCACCCTAGTCTTTCTACACATTCATCCCTATCCTTCAACTTTTCCTTTGCTACAGTCCTTCTCCTTCATCCCAGTCCTTCTTCCCCCTTGTCCTTATCCTTCGTTATCCCAGTTTTTCTTTCTCCTTCTCCTTTGTCAACGTCCTTCTGTTGTATTCCAGTTCTCCTTTGTTCTTCTTCCAGTTCTTCTTCATCCCAACCCGCTTTCTCCTTTGTCTCAGTCCTTCTCCTTCATTTCAGACCCCTCCTTTGTCAAAGTCCTTCTGTCATCACAGTCTTTCTCCGTCTCCTTTGCCTCAACCCTTATCCTTCATCTCAGTTTCTCTTTCAGTCCACTTCTTCTCTTTCATCCTACTCTTTCTTCTTTGTCCAGTCTTTCTCCTTTGTCCTAGCTTTTTGCTTTAGTCCAAGCCCTTTGTCTTTGTTGGGGGATAGCTGAGGAACCCTTTACTGTGGATACTAATGAGTAGACCTCAGCACCCTAAAAAGATTATATCCAAGTCAGACAAAATATTGTCACATGAATATGGTAAGCAAACGGAGATTTATGGTTCCTCTACCCCATTTAACAAGGAATAATAGTATGATGTTGCTTCATATTAGGTTCATGCGCCATGAAAAAATGAAGGTCCACACAATATTTCTTGTGAAGAACCACTCAAATCACATTTGGTGGTACTTTATATCACATCAGGGCTAGTCCAGTAACTGTATCTTGATGCATAAGTAGTCTTGTAAGAACGAAAAAAGTAATTGCTTGAATCTCAACCTCAAAAGTGCTGGCCCCTCCCGTCCTTGCGATCGAGTCTGCGTCTTTGTTGGCCTTCTTCTGCTTTCTCCAAGTAGTTCTTCCACTACTTAATCCCAGTCATGCACCTTTGTTCTGGATGTGAGTCTTAAATCCTTTATACAAGTGGTTATATGTTATTCTAGTCCTTCTACTTCATCAAAGTCCTTGTCTGTCTCTCCTGCAGTTGTTCGGCCAGTCGCTCTCATTCCCCATCTGTAACGCCCAATATATTTTTTCGTACTCTCCCCTTCATATAGCCCTGTTTCTTATTCTCTCCCTTGCTTGCTCTTTTTCCCTTCATCTCACTGGGGAGTGTGGTGCTGGTTGCAGTGAAAACTGTGTATGACGGGGAAGAATTAAAATTAGCAGGGAGAGTTTGTAAGAGACTGGACACAGAAAGCATAAAATGTGACATAATCTACAGAAATGTTGCTATGTTACATTGAAACAAGCACCCTAAGGCTGCATATGGATGTGCGGGTAGTATTCCTATATTTCCTCAAAGGGGCCCCTGCTTGGTTGGATGGTTTGGGATATGCATGGAATTAAGCTCTGGTATTAAGCATGGAACTTGCAGGCAATGACTGAGTTGAGCAGTTGCTTCACATGTCCTCAAGTTAAATGGTAGGTCATGAATGATGATTAAATGTTTCCCAGCCAGAAACAGGTATACCACCTCCACTTGATCAGATCTTCCGTTCACTGGTTATAACTAGCATGTTGACATGAATGTTGATGTACTCTTTGCACAGTTATGGCTGGTAAACCGCTGCTGGATGTTGGTACGGCACAATATTCTCATTTTACTGCAAACAGCCGTGCATACCCCCCTCCACCTGGGCCCATATTGTATGTAGACTTGTATTCTATTTCAGAGTGGTGCAGTCCTACTGCTTGGCCTTTTAGTGACCAGATGATATGGGGTTACACTGTTCAGTTGGGGATAGTTGAGAGCGTTTGGCACATAGAGACTGAAGGCGTGATTTAAGATGACTGAAGATGCCAGGCCAGGTGGTACTGAGATCCGTAAACTGCTTGCTTTGTGTGTCTGCTCTGATGTTAAATGTTAGAAGCCTATAATCAGGTAGCAGAGCCTAACAGATCACTTAACAACGGTTACATGGTGAGTGGCCCTTCTGCTTGCATGTTCTTTGAGCTTGCACATTTTCTATTGGGCCGACACACATTCATGCCTAACACATGCACATTTACTGACTTTGCCAATGCACAGTTACACTTTAGAAATATAGCTAGAACATGAAATGATTGTACAGGAACACACAATGACATGCTAAACAAAGCTAGGAGTGAGGAATATTTCACACATTCCTCTGCAATCAAATGAGCTGAGAGATATTTTGATGTTTTCTTTCTCTTTTCTGAATTTTTCCACACACTGTCCAACATGTTTCTGTGTTGCCTTTTGTATTCTGATTGTGTCTGTCTAACTGTTGTGGTTGCTGGAATACCTTCCCAGATGTTCTTCTAGTATCCAGAAACATCAGCTTAACCTTTGCAATAAGTACTCTACTAATGTCCCACTTTCCTACGTACTATCATGCAAGCCCAGGACACCATAATATGCCCATGTGTTGAAGCATAACAGTAATGTGCATGTGAAGTAGCATAACATAACTGCTGAGTATACAAAATCAAAAGCTGGTAGTGGGAACATACTATGTGTCACTTTTTTTAACCACTAGCGAGACACAGATGGTGATGAAACAGCTTGCAGACAAACGTGGTCAGAATCCTCACACAATAAGTATTGTAATATTGTACTTATATTCCAAAAAGTCAGACAAAATAGCCCTATAACAAAAAATGTGAACTAATACATATCAGATAAACAAAATCTTCAAATTGTTGAAACACACTTCTAAAGATACAGTGTAATATACAAAGTCCTACATGTTTCAGGTCCTTAGAAGGATGGGCCCTTCTTTAGGGGCAAGTAGTAGTATGTATTCAGAAACTGTTTATGGAACAACTAAACCCTAATGAGGCAGTTTGGTTCAGGAAAAAGGGAAAGTATGGTGCAATCCACCAGGCTGCAGGCAGGAGCACTTACAATAGATTCTCTCAAACCACTCTTCACAATTTTTAGTCCCCAATTCCTTTTTAGAAAATGTTTGGATATTCTTGTTCTATGAGCCATCCGTCCGGGCCATACTTTTGGTATCCTCACCCATTTTGTACAGACACCAAGTACTATTACTTTCCCCTGAAGAAGGGCTGATAATCCTATGGGACTGGAACATGTAGAGATTTGTATACTATACTATAGAGCTAACGTTCTACTGAGCAGTAACGTAAATGGATGGCTTAAAATCTTTGTGTAAGGCTTTTACGTTATGCATTCACGTCATGGCTCATTTTCGTCCATTTGTATGGTGGAGAGATGGGGTGGAACGTAACTTACATTTCCGCTGCCTTCTTTCCTCATCGTCATCCAAATACTGCAGCATGTATGCCGGCATGCATGTTAATGCTGATGCTAATGCTGGGGATCCCGATGGGTGTGGTGTCACGTGTCCAGACGGACAGAGTCACGTGACACAGCGCGCGAAGAATAGAAATAAAGGTATCACCGGAACTGGCGGGGTAACGCCAGTCCGGGTTTAAGCAACCAAGAAAGTGGTCGCGTCTTGTGTACTGCGCCGCCCCGCGCACCGCGTATCAGCGCGAGCATCGGCCCGAGACCCTGCCTCTGCCTCGTACATCCGCACGTGCCCCAGCGGATGAGAACATCACACTGGCGACGAGGCGGTAAGTGGTTCGCGTGCCCCGAGATCAAAGGGAGCTATCGCATCCACGGACCCGCGCCCTAGGAAAACCACGAGGCCGGTATGCGCCGACGCCGGCCCCACCCGTTTTCGTCAGAATCCACCCGCATCAGCTGCGAACGAAAGCAATGTCTCGAGCTCCGGCAGCTGAAACAAGCCATCAGCAGCACCCACACCACATGTGAGGTGCAAAAAGCCCACGCATCACACGCGGCCCGCCCTGCCATCATACGCGGCCCGCCCTGCCGACTATGCCGCACGTGGGACCACGCGCCCTTGCAAACACAAGGCCCAACAGCAACAGCACGGCGAACAGCAGCACAGCGCTGCAACACTGCGCAGCATAGCATGTCAGACCCGACATCTAGCCCAACAGGGGCCGGCACTTGGTCTTCGTCAAGGAGGAGCATCACCGACGAGCGCACTGACCCCACGCTAACTACCTTCATGCCGCCATTCGACCCTTTCACCAATGGAGCGGCCATCAGGTGGGAAATATGGCTACAGCAGTTTGAGATGCACCTAGATGCCAGAGACATCACTATACCCAAAAAGATGCGTACCTTTCTCCTACTCAATATAGGATCTGCCGCCCTGCGCCTATTCAACGCCACGCCAAACCGCGGAAGCGACGCCAACTACGCCGCAGCAAAAGCCGCACTCACCAACATGTTCAAACCAGACCTCAACCCGGACTACGAGCGTTTCCATTTCTGCATGGCGAGACAACGAGAAAAAGAAACAGTGGACAAATTTCACGCTCGCCTTCGCGAAATGGCTGTAGGCTGTGAATTCCCAGACGAGGAGTTGGCCATCCGCCTCCAAATCATCAATGGAATTTCCTCCGAAAAACTGAGGAGAGCGATACTCTCGGAGAAAAATGTACGACTATCCCGCATCCTCGAGATGGCGCGACTCCGCGAACAAACAGAGGACCAGGTAGCAGTAATGGAAGCAGCCATCCAGAAACTACCGCTGGACGACCCTGGACCTGCGGAAGATGTAGCAGCCATCTCCCGACAACAAGACACTCGCCCAAAACAGTACCGGAGACCTCACTCATCACAGGGACGAGATCAAACCTGCAAATGGTGTGGAGGCCCATGGCACAAAGGCGAATCCTGCCCGGCGTGGGGATCCACGTGCAGGAAATGTAACCGGTTGAATCACTATGCCGCAGTCTGCCTGAACCCGCCGGGCAAGAGTGACAAGGACCCAGACTCACGGCCTACACGGGGACCGCGAAGGAGATTCGCGCCCAGAGGATCCCGCCAACAAACGCAAAAAGGAAAAGCCAGAGCAGTCGATGAATCGCAAAGATCACCAGCCACGAGTGACAGCGACGAAAGCGACAGCGACTCCTCTCCTGAAAGGCAAGGCAAAGAGAGGAAGAAAAAAGGGAAGAAGCGAGTACACCGAGTACATCTAATATCAGCGGTCGACCCACGAAAGTCACGACAGAAGAGGAGACCATCATGCACAGTCCTCTCCAACGGAGACCCACTGAAAGTGATCATTGACACGGGCGCTACAGTAAACGTCATGCCCGTGACAGAGTTCAACAGACTCAACCCCAGACCAGAACTCCTCAAGAAGAAAGTCAGGCTATACGCCTATGGATCTAAGAAACCCCTGCCAGTACAAGGGTCGTTTGAGTCGGACTTTGCTCACAATAACGCCAACTGCCGTGCCCGAATATACGTAGTAGATGCTGGGTGCGAGACCCTCCTGAGCTGCAAAACAGCCAAAAAGTTGAAGCTGATACACTTCGCATTCAGTGCGCAACACGACGAACTACACAACCTCTTAGGACGGCACAAGAAGCTGTTCCAGGGCATCGGACGCCTCAAAGGGAGAACCGTCAAGCTCCACATAGACCCCACTATCGAGCCCAAGGCAGTACGACATAGACGAATTCCGTTTCATCTGAGAGATGCTGTAGAAAAGGAACTACTCAAGCTCGAAAATGCAGGGATCATCGAGAGGACGTCAGGACCAGCCCCGTGGATTTCACCGATGGTAGTAGCCCAGAAACCGAAACAACCAGGCGCGGTAAGAATATGCATCGATATGAGGCTCCCCAACATAGACATCGGCCGCGAACGCCATGTCACTCCCACCATCGACGAACTCATCGTAGACCTCACGGGAGCGGCGATCTTCAGCAAGCTCGACCTCCGGTCTGGCTATCACCAGCTGAAACTATCCAAAGAATCCAGATACATTACAACATTTTCGTCCCACCTTGGCCTGATGAGGTACAAGAGACTCAACTTTGGGATATCGTCTGCTGCGGAAGTATTCCAGCACGAAATCCGCAAAGTCATCACAGGGCTCGAAGGGACCACCAACATCAGCGACGATATCCTAGTATACGCATCGAACAAGGACGAACAGCATCGACGCTTAGCAGCGGTTCTAAAGAGGCTCGAAGATGCAGGCCTGACCCTCAACGCAGAAAAATGCAAATTCAACAAAAAGGAACTATGTTTCTTCGGATACATATTCAGCGCAGCAGGTGTATCCCCTGACTCGTCCAAGGTACAAGACATAAAAGAATTTGAACCACCACAATCCGCCTCGGAAGTGAGAAGTTTCATGGGGATGGCCACCTACTGTTCACGCTTCATTCCTGATCTCGCAAGCATTGCGAGCCCACTCAGGGAACTAACCAAGAAGGACCAAAAGTGGGAGTGGACGGAGACACACCAACAGGCGTTCCAACTAATAAAAGACACCCTGTCCGCTTCCACCACCATGGCGTTTTTCAACATAGATCGACAGACCGAGCTTCTCGTCGACGCCAGCCCGGTTGGCCTGGGAGCAGTGCTGACCCAAACAGATAGAGATGGCAGAATATTCCCAATCGCATTTGCCAGTAGAGCCCTCACGAAACCCGAACTGAACTACGCGCACATCGAAAAAGAGGCCCTGGCAATCCTGTGTGGGTGTCGCCATTTCAAAGTATACCTGCTAGGAAAACAAGCAAAGGTCTTCTCCGACCATAAACCCCTAATCCCGATATTCCGGGGCTCTGCCCCGCATCCTCCAGCCCGCATAGAGAAGTGGATGCTGCAACTTCAACCTTATAACATCGAGGTAGAATACCGCCCAGGATCAGACAACCCGGCAGACTACCTGTCCCGCCATCCGCGGCCGGCCACAGACAAAGAGCAACACCATGCAACAGAAACAGACGAGCACGTCTGTCATGTAATAGCGTGTGCCCGACCGCGAGCCCTGACACTGCAGGAAGTAGTGCAAGAAACAGAAGAAGACACCGTCCTGCAACACACGACCGCTGCCATCCAATCAGGAAATTGGAAAAACTACCTCATGTCAATGACTCACCGAACAGCCACAGCCCAAGCCAAACTCAGGGCCCTGTTCGGTATTAGACACAAACTCTCAGTAGCCCCAGAAGGAGTGATATTGAAGGGACACCGAATCATACTACCAGAATCCCTAGAAGAAAGAGCGCTCAAGCTGGCCCACAGTGGACATCAAGGGATCGTCAAGTCAACAGCTTACCTAAAATCCAGAATGTGGATGCCAAACATGCACCAGAGGATAACCGAGCTCGTAGAGTCTTGCGCAGCCTGCCAAGCATCACGGAGACCAGCAAACCCAGAACCAATCAGCAACGCCCCACGAAGCCGAAAACGGTGGGACGCCGTTAGCATGGACCATTGCACCATCGAAGGGGAAGGATACCTGCTAGTAGTAATTGATGAATTTAGCAGATACCCCGAAGTGGAACATGTAGCTTCGACCAGCGCCGAGACCACCATCCTCACACTAGAGAAAATGTTCGCCACACATGGGATCCCGAGGAAAATAAAAAGTGACAATGGGCCATCATTCACAAGTCAAGAGCTGCGTGAATTTTTCAAGGAAGTAAACGTCAAGCATCAACGCATTACCCCAAGATGGCCTCAGGCAAATGGTGACGCTGAACGCTTCATGGGGTCACTGAACAAAGTCATCAGGATTGCCAAAGAACAAGGACACCCTTGGTTGAAGACTGTGTATCGGTTTCTGAGAACACACCGGCAAACCCCACACTCAGCCACTGGAGTCAGCCCAGCCGCCCTCATGTTTGGAGTGCCTATACATGCCGTACTACCGGTGCACCCCAACTGGACAACGCCAGATCCAGACATCCTCGAGATGGATGCAAAGCGAGAAAGACACAATGAACGAGAAAGCATCGCCAGACGAGCCTACCACAGAGAACTAAATACAGGTGATACAGTCCTCGTCAGGAACCGGGCACCACCAAAGAAAATGTCCCTCAACTTCGAAGTTCGACCATGGACTGTCAAGACCACCAACCATAGCATGATCACAGCAACCCGAGGAGAAGAAACCGTAACCAGGAACGTCTCCCACTTCAGGAAAGTGCCCCAAGAAATGTGGGAAGAGTACCCGTCACCCCAGAGAAGAGAAGTAACACGCACACCCCAAAGACTCACACCACAGCGGAGCGCAGAGGCACCGCAAGAAGAAGAGATAGAAGCGGAGGTTGTCACCGAAGAGCCACCCCGGGAGAGAAACACCCGATACAATCTGAGAGAAAGACCCAAGCCGTCATCCCGCCTCCAGGGATACTTGGTGGATAGAATACGTCGTAAAAGACTGAAGTAGAGACACCTACCTGTTCAGAAGTAAGACTGAGCATTAGTGCTGTTGTTAACCATAGTGAATTGTGTTGTTGTTAGCCGTAGTAAATTTGCCTCCAAGTTGGGGAGGAATGTGGTGTCACGTGTCCGGACGGACAGAGTCACGTGACACAGCGCGCGAAGAATAGAAATAAAGGTATCACCGGAACTGGCGGGGTAACGCCAGTCCGGGTTTAAGCAACCAAGAAAGTGGTCGCGTCTTGTGTACTGCGCCGCCCCGCGCACCGCGTATCAGCGCGAGCATCGGCCCGAGGCCCTGCCTCTGCCTCGTACATCCGCACGTGCCCCAGCGGATGAGAACATCACAATGGGGTCCACAACAGCCCACTCTTATGTCTACACGTAATCCCCGCAGCCGAATTATGGGTTAACACAAAAATTAGCCCCTGTAGCTTTACAAGTGTGTTTCTACAGTTGTAACATTTGGTTTATTATCTAATAGGTATTTGTTCGTATTGTTTCTTCTCGTGGTATTGTGTCTGACATTTTGGAAAATAAATATAAAATTACAATTATTATTTATTGTGTGGGGGTTCATTCACTATTTTTGGCAGTCAGATGAGGCGAGAGAAAGGTGTATGTTTCTTTTCTGTATTTTCCAAGCGTGTTCTTTTGGGTGCTTGTGAACACTCCCAAGAGGCATTGGATGGTCACTGGGAACAAACTTCAGTTCTCCCATCCCCAACCACCCAAAAAATTTGTCTCTGCCACTGCCATTGCAACTGCACTTTACTCTCACTTCCACCTCTCTCTTTCTTTACCACACTTCCACCTCCGTCTTTGTCACATTTAATTTTCTTTCATATATATTATTCCTTCCGTGCACCTTCCTCTCTTTTTTAAATTACATTTTATTCCAACAAATGTCTGCAAAAATGTGCCATAGAAACTAAGTTTGCTACGATTCATGAAAGTCGAACTGATTATTTTAGATGCCGTCATGCCGGACATTGCCGGTACCATTTTTTGTCCCAGTCCGACTTTGGCCCTCATTACGACCCTGGCGGAAAGGGGTTTACGCCGGCGTAATGCATGGCGTACCTTTCCGCCTGACTACGAGTTCCCGTAGCGCCATGGTGCTTTCTTCGCCTGCTTTTTCCGGGCGGAAAAATCCATGGCGCTACGGGACTTGTTAATTACGCCACCGTAATTTACGGTGGCGTAATTAACGCCTTCCCCACTCCCATTATACCCTATGGGGCAAAAATGGGAATGGGGAAGGGAAAATGGGGATTGGGGACTTACCGCCCCGCCAAGGTCGGAATGGGGCGGTAAGTCCGCCAACCTCCATGGCGGAGTTGGCAGCTTAGCGCCATGGACCATGGTGCAAATTGCGCCATGGTTCTCCGCCAGGGTCGTAATGAGGGCCTTTGTCCTTATCGCAATCTTGGCAAGAGGTAGTAAAGCTATGAAATCATTCTTACGCCGCCGACTTCATGAATAAATGTGGTAATGGACACATTTATTCATAAAGAACGCAAACAGAGTCATGTTAGCACAAAGTGGAACATTTCACTCGCTAAACTAAAATATTAAGACCCAGTTAAAATGGTGTAATCCATTCTCCCCTCAGGACTCGCTCTACACTGGAACTCAGCAGCTGCGCAGCACTGTCGCGCTTCGCGTGACGCCTGACAGGACGAGAGCCCAGGCAGCTTCCTTACCTTGGAAGAACTCAGAGGACAGCGGGAAGTTGCCTCCTGGGAGAGAGCAGTTCGACGGCTTTGCCATTTCCTCTCTTTCATGGGCTGCTCTGCCAGGGCCCTGGTGGTCTCGCTCGTCCCTTTTACTTCCTTCTTCGTTTACTTTCGCCCTCCCTTCTTCCCCACCCTACTTCCTACCTTTCCCTCTGCAATATGTCTACATGTTGCGGTCTGACAGCTGGGCGCTGAGATCCGTTCTTCGCTCATTTTCCGTTCAAATTCATTTATCTCGCCGTCTTCATGTTGCTTTCTTTTCCACCGCCTCTATCCATATCACTTTCTTTGTACCTGTCTTTTTCTCGTGCCCCCCACGCCAAGGAACCTCTGCGCTCTCTATCTCATGACAGGCAACAGAGGCTCTCGCGACTGCCACTCCCTTGAAGCTCTTTCCGCCCCCACCCAGAGGCTTCCTCTGGCACCGGCCACAGCAGCGATCAGAAGCCCTACCTAATAACCGCACATTAATCATTGACTGGGCCCAGGTGTGAACGTCTAGGTAACGGGTCCAAGTCCACCCTCATTCACCTCTAAAGTAACATACATCTGTACCTGTTTGAGGAAGAAGGCCTTGTCTGGACAACAAACAAAATAATGGGAGGTGTGTCCCTGCAAAATATGGTGAGCTGCCCCGATTCCGAAGACACTGCCAGGATATTTTCAAACAAACGAGGAGGTAAATACCGAGGCAGCAGTCGAATCCGGAAACAGATATCTAAAAGCCCACTTTTAAGCAAGTGGAAGGGTCAGACTGGGTCAAAAAAGCCTCCAGGACCGAGAAAGAAAACAGGCCACATAGCCAAATCAAAATTCGAGAGTTTTCAGGTCAAGTTGTTTGAGTAGCATCTAGGAACGTGTATTTTTTTTTTAGAAACTATTTTGGAAAATGTAATTTAAACTTATTAGGCTAGTACTATTGTTAAAAACTACAAGTTGGGAAGTGCACTGTAATAAAAAGAGGGTTATATAGGCCCTAAAAACGGTCTCGCAGTGCATAGGCTGTCAGTGCGGTCCTTCAGGCATCAACGTATTGCCCTACGGGTGCGTTCAAACATGGTGACAGTCTTTTTTTCTTATCACTAGTTTTTGTATTAAAGTATTTACAATCTAAGAAAGGCACAATCTGAACACAGGTGGGAGACCGAAATGCAAGGCAAGTGCCCATACATGTATGCAGGCACGCAGCACCATTTTGTTTTAACACCCCACCACCTCCGCACCTTGACCCTCTAGGGCATTGCTCAAGGGAGCAAACTTGCCCCTAGGGCTTACTTTTATTACATTTTTTGTCATTTGCCCGTTTTTATTAGGCTTTCTTGAAGCCAAAGAATTGGATACAATAATTCCTTAACCACTTGAACATTGAATATGCATGTATTCCAGTAAAAAAAGGGCAATAAGAAACTTTCATGGAAAGCTTCAAGAATCATAGTAGTTACTTTCCAGTAAACAAAAACTCATTCTCTTTAGGTCTGTCAGGTCAGTATACCATGGAGATTCTTATGTACACGTTCCAAGGCTATACCTTGCTACACTAAAGGAATGTTGTAAAACACGTTGTTGAAGTCATTAATGCACTTGTTTCAGAAGATTCCACAGCATGCTTAGTTCCCGTTGAATAGTAAACATTGCTCTGACAAGTTCCCAAAGCTAAACAATGCCCCCCAGAAGGGCCCTAAAAAAGGCTTGGCAATCAGTTTGTAAACACAACTTTCTGTTATCAGCAGTTTTTTTCTTATGCACGAATAAACTGAAGAGGGAGACATGAATGTGGCCCTCATTGCACCGGTTTCACCCTTGTCTCAACATCACAGAAGTGAAAGGTGTACATCGTTCCTGGCCTCTTCCTCCCCATCCTCGATGTACCACGATGTGAGAAACGCTATTCCCTCAAACAGCCATTTCGACCCAATCCTGATGACGTAGTTGAAGAGATACTTTTGCAGTCAATGGAGCAGGTGGACTGAATGTGACCATACAAAAGGCTGATGACATCATCACTGAGACTATGACATAGATGGTTTGACATGAAGCACATATATACTCCTGCATGAAGTTACGCAGACACATAGATTAAGTCACTCGTAGATATGAAGAACTTGCTTATGACCCACTTAAGACAGAGGAGAGACACACTTTTGCTATGCAGTAACCGCAAGTTGTACAAGAATGCACATTAACTGCTTGCTGACGCTGAATGCAACTAACATGAGTGGCCATGTAAGTAAAGATGGAAGCCACAAACACATTGAAATGAATGGAATGCACTGAATGCACTGAAAGAGCCTGAGAGTACAGAGAGAGGTTTGACATGCTAATTTTGCAGAGGGGCCCCGACCAGTAGACCAAGGAAACAGAGGGAGAGAACGTTTCACATTAGCAGAAGAGATAGAACACCTGCATGCATAAATGCCTAAAATCCTCATAAATGCAAGCAGGAAAATTAATTTGATGTCCCTACACACATGATTTGAACCTGGAAGACAAAGACTATTCATTTGAGCCAGACGGAGACCATTGTTCCCATCCAACTGAAGGCAAGAAGATCCAAAAGTAATACCAGGCTGAAAGCTTAATGTTCTGTCTCAAGGCCTAGAGGATCGGAGACAGTAGCTTATTGGGTACAAGCAGCACCTTTGGGGCTGTTCCCACCACCTTGAATGGGCTGGTAACTTTCCAAATCGCCATGGCTGAGAGGACCCTCACTGACCAATCCCTACCCGCCTTCCACGCTAGCTCACACTTTGGCGCAAGGCCCAATGGCAACGCACTAACCTGACATGCCTGTAAATTGCAACATTTGGAGGGTGGTTATAGGAGGAGCCATCAGATAGAGTTTGGCCAATAAGGTTACTAACATCATATATATATCCTATATGTAGCCTACTTCACTAACCAATCCCATGTTACCTTAGGTTTTTGTAATGTCTCATTTTTGGCATGTCACGTTGCCTTAAAAGTTCATGACAAGCCTGTAACCGACAGGAAAGTATTGGAGAATCATGCGTTGTCCATAACTTGATCCCTGTTTCGAAAGCTTTCAATAGACAATATGATTTGTCATATTTTTGGACTCTTCCATTTTTGTGTGCAGGGGATTTCCCCTGGCTCAGTTCCTCTTGCTTGTCATTGGGGAAATTGACAATCCCTAGCCTTACTTCAAAACTGTTCAAGTGAAAGCCCACACAACCCCCCCCCCAGTTAACTAACAAATCTGCACCTTTGTCCAAGGCAAATAAAGTGAGTTACTACATAGAGCCCATTTTTATCAGCTTAGTATATAACAAGGACGTCTGCTAGTTAGATTCGTAAAAAAGGCTCTTCCCCTAATATCGCGTACTTTTTATAGTTTTTTCAATATGAATCTTTTTGACATTAATGTTTATTTTATGTGTGTATTTTGACTTTTGTGGCAACTGGCGAAATAACGTTTTTTTAAATGTGTTCTTTATAACTGTACCTTGTTTTATGTAGATTATGTAGATGATTTATGGGAGGGTAGAGTAGAAAACATTGAGTGTTTTTTGTTGATAATCAGAACTCTTTATTTCATTCAAAATAAATGCTACAGTTTAAAAGACTTAAACGTTCACTGAACTTTATACATCTATGCACTTTTTTGTAATTTAATCTTAACCTTCTGATCCATTATGAATGGGGCTGCGCCTGGGTGGAAGGAATGAACGATGAAAGCACCACCTTTACACAGCCAAGCTGACTTTGTTGACCTTCAACGCCCTACACAGGGAAACTGGGGACCTACACAGAATGGCAATAGAACATGCTTTGAATATCTTCATGATTACAACAAAGCATCTCGACATAACAAAGCTCGTTCATGTCCTTTACTTCCATTACCTTACAATTGTTTTGTGGTAGAATTTAAGAAGTGCCTGCAATGGGTAACACCTCTTCAAATCTGGCACTACCTGCTCATCTGTCAGTAAATGTCAGTCAAAACCAGCAACAATCTGGGCCAAAAACTCACCAGGGACCAGGCTCATTCTGTAACTGGAGAATTGTCCCTCTTGAGGGGCCACCCTGATTTACAGTGAGCCATAAACATTCCAGATTTAAAAAAAGACATCTAAGATTGTATGCTGTGGGACTACCTCCTCGTATATAAGAAGAGAGATCCTCAGGACTTTAGGAATATAATCCCCTAGTACTTTAAGGACCCCCTTAGCATAACATCTGTTCCTGCAGCCCTCATGTGAGCGAGTGATTGGCTGAGTGAGTGTGTCGGACCATTTCAATATCACACAGTGTTTACCTGTTGGTACTTTTCATCTCTGCACAGAAAAAGTGTGTATTAGTGTCAATTGAGGGAATTGAGGGGCCGGTCATCCCGGCAGTGTTACTGTCCGTGCTCAAGCATTTTCCAACATTACTAGCCTCCCTTTCCCCAACCAGCTGCATGCCTTGGGGTTCACCCTGTCCCCCATTCTCATTGCTCTCAACACCTTTCAGACGCCATCCTCCATTCCGCTCTGCATTTGCCGTTCTGCAGCGTGTTGTCAAACATTGCCTCAGACCCCTATTTACCGCCCTTTGCTAGACCACTGTCTCCGCGCCATTGCCCATTTTCTTAGGTTCCCCCCACCATGCATCAATGTTGGGGCTCGTTGCTGACTTCCATGCCATGGCTATTCTGCGCTTTTCCAGCACGCAAATATGGTCCTTCATCTTCGTCAGATGCATTGCATGCTTGCCTGTCCTCCCTCCCCTACTGCACCAGGGAAACATGCCCAGCAGGCTGGCATCAGGGGACCAATCATGCATCTCCACCCCACCACCTATCCGCGATCGGCTCCCAATACTTTGGAATCACTTGGCAGGTCCAGAACATATGTAGTATCCCGGCCCCATCTCCATCACAACTGGGGCATCCATGCCTGCTGCTCCAGTGAACTGAGATATCCTATGAGGTGTCAGGTATGCGCGGTGCGTCAGGTACAGTTGTACTCCTTTGAATCTGGCATTTCCCGAAACGCTCTGGCCGGTACAGAAGGGTCCCACTACATTCAGCATTAGTGAACTTCCTACCCAGATCCGTTTCCCAGCTCCCCCTCACTTTCAGGTCCCCTCCCCCGCCCTGACTCAGAAGTAACTCATATAATCTTGATACCACGTGGCCTCCCTCCTACACGTCATATAGGACGTCCAATGCCTGATCTCAGGCCATCTTTTTGCAATCACCTGGACCAAGCTCATGTGGGTCAAGAATTGTCCCGCTTGAATACCATTCTCCTGTGCTATTTTGTAAAATCTATCACCCGCCCTTCCCCGAGTAGGTATCCCACTTTCTTCCCAGTGTCTTCCAATATCCTTTTCCATGTCCAAGCGTCGCCCTGCTATCGCCACCAGGGGCATGTGTGTAGAAAAAGGGTCTTTGTCATCAAGGCACTTCCATGCTCTGTGCCATATCCTTTTCCCATGCACTAGTAGATGCGACAGTCTGGGCAGGCTTGCCACATCTATCCAAGAAATTTCTTTCAGATAGTGGGGTTCCACCCAGGGTTACATGAGATGCATGTCCAGCGAGACCTCGTCCGCCAGCCAGGTCGCAACAAACTGCAGTTGTCCCATTACATAATAGTATTTGAAATTGGGGAGTTTGAGTCCTCTTTCAGTATAATCTCTTTGTAACATCCTCAGCGCTATTCTGTTCCTCTTCCTGCCCCAACGAAACTCCCTAGTAATCATTTCCACTCGTGGAAAAACTTCCCGGGTATATTGTATGGGATATTCACTAGGTGGTACAGCAACCAGGGCCACCATCTTCACCAGGACCACACTTCTGGCCATTAACAGCAGCAATTTCCTCCAGAACTGCATGGACCTTTCAGGGACGACCAGCACCCCCTGCGTGTTCTGTTCATGCTCGGCCTCAATGTCGTGTCGGATATTTACCCATAGGAACCTAAATGTCTGTAATTTCCACCTCAATCCCAATTCTGGCAGCTGTTCTCGCCTAAGCCCCTTCATGTCACCCAGCGGGGACAAGCAATATTTCTCCTGGCTAAGTCTTATCCCTGTCAGGTCTGCAAATCTGTCTAAGACATCTAGTACGTATGGGAGGTTAACACCCGTCTGGTTTATGTAAAGAAGCATGTTGTCTGCGTAAAGCGAGACAACATATCTGATCCCCGGCACCATGATGCCTGCATCCACGTATAACCCCCTCAAGAACGCTGCCAGCGGCTCCAATGCCAGGAAAAATAGCATGGGGAACAGTAGGTATCCCTGCTTCGTTCCCCTTTTAGACTTCCCAGCACCTAGATATGTATCTTCCCGTCCGCACCCTTGCCATGGGCCTTGTGTAAACCATGCGTACCCACCTCAGAAAGCCTGATCCAATGCCAAAGCGCCTCAATGCCTCATGTAGCCAATCCCACTGGACAGAGTCGAATGCTTTTATTGCATCTAGAGAGGGGACCGTGCACTCCTCATGCATGTGGTTAGTGCAGTCTATGATATGCTGTAATCGTCTCAGATTCTCAGAGGTGTTCCTCCTCGGTACATATCCTGTCTGGTCCGAATGGACCAGCGTGCCTATCACCCCCTTTAGTCTGTTTGCTAGCACTGCTGTGAGGATCTTGCAGTCCGAGTTTACCATAGAGAGGGGACTGTAAGAGCTTCACTCCAGCGGGGGCTTCCCTAGTTTCATAATTGGTACTATTATAGACTCCTGTAAACTCACTGGCATCATCCCTCTCTCATACACCTCCTCTAGCACCTCTAGTAATCTGGGTGCCAGGGCCTCAGGGTATTCCTTATATAACTCACCGGGCAGCCCATCCGCCCCCAGAGTTTTGCCTTTCCTGATGGCCTCTTTCAATTCCTCTGCCGTCAGTGGAGCATCCAGTATCTCTCTGCCCATCTCACCAAGGCTTGGCAGCTCAATCTGCAACAAGGCCTCATAGATATCAATTTGATTTCCCTTCTTTTCCTCACTGTAGAATCCCTCATAATAGGCAGCAAACACTTCATTTATGTTCTCTTGCATCCTCCACTCGATACCCTCCTGATCTTTAATACCACAAAACATCTCCTTTTTCACTTCCCCTCTACACAGTCACACTAGTAGTCTTCCCGGTTTATCTCCACCCTCGTGCTGTTTCCGTGTACCTTGCATAATCAAACTTGCCCAACCTGTCCCAATGCACCAGGCACTTCTGGCTCAGCTTAACCAGATCTCCAGTATCTTCCACCTTTCTTGCCTTCCTCCGCACTGGCGCTGCCATCTTGACCTCTGTGTCCAAGAGAGCTCTCAGGAGCCCTTTTTTGATGCTGCACACTGTGCCTATTGATTCCCCTCTTATCACTATTTTGAAGGCTTCCCACTGCGTGCCCGCACTGTCAACACTGCCCTCATTGTTCTCAAAGAAGCCCTCAATGCTATCTGCCATATGTCTCCTGAAAGTGTTTTTCAGTAAGGCTTTGGCTCTCAACCTCCAAGCAGGGATCAGCGGCCTACGTATCGTCCTCTTCCACAAGGCCAATAATGGGGTGTGGTTTGTGACTACTCTCTGCAGATATTCTATCTCCCCGAACGCCCCTAGGGTTTCCTCCCCAGTGAAAAAATAATCTATGAGCGTAAACACTTTGCATGGAGCCAAATAATGTGAGTAGCAGCGAGTCTACCCATGTATCCGTTAGCTCAAGATGATTCAGTAGTGCCGTCAAGGCCATGGCCTGTGGGGCCGGCCTTATATGCTTTGTGTCAGACCTGTCGATCATGGGATTCAAAGTACAATTGAAGTCTTCCCCCCCAATCCACAGGACCCCTCTGTACGGAGTCAACCGCAGATAGAAAGAGGTGAAAAAGGGTCTAGCGTCATGATTAGGGGCATACGTGTTCACTATACACACCTCTCTGTTGTCCATAAAGCAATACCATTCTGCCCTCATCATCCTACTTTACCTCCAGAACTCTGAGTGGGACACTAGGCTCCACCCACTTCAGGAAACTCCTAAAGTATGTATTTTTTTTTTTAAAAAAAAATTATTTTCAGTTGGCAGAGGTTAGTAGCAGTTACACACAGTGAGGATTCACAAAAAGAAAATTAGCAATTCACATTTCGTTGTACAGCGGTACAGGGTACATTACTTATCCTACAACGGGCACGTGGTACATTGACTGTGACGTGATTCAGTTCCATTGTTCATGATTCGGGGGTGGAGAGTCCGGTGGCTCCTCGATCCGTTTGTGAAGGTAACTGCTGAATGCAACAAAAACAGTTTTGGGACGCAATTGTGCCGGCAGCTTTACAATGTATTCCTCCTCAAAGGTTTGCGTCCAAGTGAGTGCATTTAACCACATTGTGAAAGTAGGCGCAGATGAACGTTTCCAAAACTGCAATATACATTTCTTGGCCACCATAATGCTTACATTCAGAAACTTGGACACTTTCTTGACATCGTCATTGCCCCAAACCCCAAATAGCACACCCAGCGGCTCTAAGTCCACCTCAGTGTCCACAATCACAGAAAGAGCCCCAAGGATCCCAGTCCAATATGTATTGAGCTCAGGGCATGACCAGAACATGTGTCAGCCTCTTCAAGACGGCACCCCGGGCCGACGTGAGCATGGGCGCTGGCAAACCGATTTAGTTTGTGCGGAGTGTAGTAAACCCTGTTCAGTAATTTGTACTGCATACATCGGAATTTGAAGTTCAGGGAGACTCTACTCGTATGCAAACACATCTTTTTCCATAAGCCATCTGTGATCTCAAGGCCAAGCTCACCGGCACAATCATTGCGGGCTCGAGCAGGTAGTCCCGGAGACTTTGCCAGCAGCAATTTGTATATGGAGGAGACTATCCCGTGACTATTACTAGAGTTAGCTATATATTACAATTTGGGTGTTTCTTGGGGTTTATCTGGGTATGAAGACCATATGGACTGGACCGCAGTGCGCAGTCTGTAGTATTGCAACATCTCCATTGCCGATCCGGTGGGAATAGATCAGATGAAACCTGGTATCCCAATTCCTGCCACCAGTGAGATAAAAGCTCGTCATGTGTAGGCTCAAGCCGGGGAATTCACATATGGGGAGCCACCTGTAGTAGGGGTGTTCTCTGTAAAGGCTAATTTCCCAAACCTAGTGAGTCCCCCAGCAGCTTTGCTGGATTTTTGGGGTTTATTTTTTTCTCCTGCTAAGAGTGAGACTCTTTTACTCCCACTCTTAGACATGATTTGAGGTGTTCCTTTGTCTTTCCATGTGTTTTATGGGCTATGGGGTCTTTTACTCCATAGGGTCTCATGTGTTTTTTATGTCGGTTACACAGCACCCTCCATGCCGTAACCCAGGGGTGTCGTAGCGACCCCCCAAAACATAGACTCCATACCCTGGGACTGACCACTGTCTCCCAGGGCATGTAAAGTCACAATTGACTTTACTATTCCCAAATTATGAACAGAAACCAGTACAAACTATCATATTGTGGACGTACTGGTTGGGGCAATTCGATTGCCCGGGGTCTGTTGTTCGAGGGGGCACGTCTCCGTCCCCCCTGATCGAGTTTTGGCTGGTGGCAGTGATACTACTTTTTATATTCGACCGCAAATATATCTCTATGGGTTTTTCCCATTGTTCGAGGCTACCAACTTTGATTATTTAATTCGTATAGCCTCAAACATACCGCCGGTTTATTTATTTAATATTAATTCACCGGTTGGTATTTTTTGCCAGAACTCGATTCTAAAATGTCGTTTGTGTTCTCTTCTGTGACTCCAACCCAAGTCGAGCCTTTTGTTCCACTTTTTGGCAGGCTTCTCCACAGAAGCCTCCAAAAGTGGTGCCACTCTGTCTGGGTACCACAGGGGGTGTGGGAGGGGTTTTAGGCACCCTGGACTGAGTTGCCCTGGCAACTCAAGTCACACTCTTGTGTGATTGGCCCAAGTGGTGAGCCGGCCGGCTCACCACTTAGCATGTTTGATTGACAGCTAGGCTGAATGAATGGGGGTTTGCTGCATAAAAGCAGGGCTTTGGGGACTGGAACTTCAGAAGTCGGCACAGGACCTAAGAATCCGAGGAGGGAGAAGCTGAGCCGACCTGCAACGACGACACCACCGGTGGAGCCCTGCTGAACCGTCTCACCACTTTTCCCGACGACAGAGGAGATCTCCAGTCCGAAGAGTCTTCTTCCTTTGACTGGTGGGGATAACCAGTTTTGCCTTCTTTTCACCTTCCTGGAGCATCTCGTGGCCGCCTTGCCCGTGCCAAGCACCCCGGCAACCGGAACACCACGGTTTACCACTACCACGAAGAGAAGGGTAGTACCTTTTAACCGAAGAACTCCGCGGCTGGTTTCTTCCCTGGCACTGCAAAGACCTTCATCTTTCCTCCACGGCGAGACCTCCTCACCGACTTGCACCCGCTGCCAGGAAGAACTGCCCCCGCTGGAGCTTCCTTCACACTTAAGGTACTGTGTCCCGCCTGGCTTCCCTTGCGACAGATCGTTTGGGGTGACAGTAAAGCCTCGACTTTCTAACCTGGGCTGGCCTGGGACAACCTAGCTAAATTTTCCTGACTTTAATTTCATTCTTTGTGTGCGAACTATCTACAAGACTCTTTGGGCATCACCCCACTGTGTGAACCTGGACCCCTTCTGCTTGCTCTCTCCAAGAGTGGGCCTTGCAATTGACTTCCTTGCTCTCCAGTAGAACTCTTCCTATCCTGCCTTACTGTGGTTCTTTTAAAAGTATTGACATTTGTGTGCTTCCATAACTGCCTTTTTCCCTCCCTTTTTAATAACTTATTAGAGTGCCATCTTATGTTAAGCGCTCACCTCTGTCTGAAAATAAGTGGCATTTCTCACTAAGATTTGTCTAATAAGCAATTAGGGTTGTATATATATAATAGTGACTGTGTGCTGAATTTACTTTTCTCTTTATGCTAGTGTAATTTACAAGTGTGTCTTTAAATAAATAATTATATACTTTTACCCAAAGCTCTGGTCAGTGTTTGCTTGTGCTACTGTATCTCTGTACCTATTGTGTATACTCTATATACTGCCTAACTCTTCTTGAGGGACGTCTGACTGGTCAGCCACAGCTACCAAGTGAATCTGTGTGGTACAGACTGCTACCAAGTGGGTTTACTGCCAAACACCTGTAGTCTTAAGCCTTTTGCAGTGGTCCCTAAGGGAACTGCACAGGTTTCTGCCTAACACTAGGGGTGCGGTCAGATGACATATCAATAAGACGGTGGCCCGCGCTAAGTGTGGATGCAATGGGATCAGCTACCCGTCAGTTGCATACTTGCAATTAAGGACAAGAGACATAGTATGCAATCCGGCCGTCGCCAGCTGTTTGAGTATGACATGGGGTGGGGCTATTGAGTGTTTGTACCAGTGTGTAGCGTGCTGGGCTTGGGCTGCATACCAGTATAGAGTTAGGTCAGGGGCTGTGAAGCCCCCCTTCTCAGAGGGTAATGTCATGTGTTCCCACTTTTTCCAGACCGCACCTGCATGCCATAGGAACTGTGAGCTTAGTTTGTGTAAATTAAGTATTTTCTCCCAGGCCATATTGGGACATTAGCGAAGATGTATAGGAGCTTTGGGACCAGTATCATCTTGATCAAAGATAACTTTCCGGCCAACGATAGAGGTAGGGATCGCCACCTCAGCATCTTAGATCCAAAATGCTGTGCGGTCGCAGTTTAATCGTCGGCGAGCAGGGATGGCCTGTACAGTGATACCTTAACTCCCAAGTATTTGATACCACCCGGGGACCAACGGAGGGGGTATCCACAAGGCGGTTGCTGAGTAGAGGTGGTGAGCGGGAATATCTCTGATTTAGAGTCATTGATAGTGAAGCCTGAGAAAGTGCCAATTTCTGTTTTGACCTGAAGGATAGGATCCAGTTGAGAGGTCGGGTCCCTAACGTATAATAGCACTTCATCTGCGTACAGTGAGATTATTTCAGGGGCATCTGTTAAGCGAATACCTTTCCGGGAGTGCCTCGCCCTGATATAGTCCGCCATAGGCTCGATGGCCAGAGCAAAAAGGATGGGGGATAATGGCATCCCTGGCTGGTGCCTCTAAGTAGTGTGATAAGTGCCGATGTCATTGAATTGACCAGTACTCTAGCCGTGGGGCACATGTACAACAATTTAATATATTGCATCATGAAGGGCCCACTCCCATCGTCTCCAGGACGTGCCACATGTATTGCCATGATACCATGTCGAATGCCTTTTGGGCATCAAGTGGGACAGCGACAGCAGAAACCCCTTAGTCGATCCTAGAAATAACATTGAAGAGCCGTCACCTCTACCGTATGTTGAGTACATCAATCCATTCAACTTCTCGGCCTACTTTTTTGCTAGTGTGTTCTACCTGTCTGTGGTTAGGTGTGTCTCCTGCAAGTGCGTTATCCCAACCTCTTTCCTGCTCAAGTACGAGCAAACTCAGAGCCTTTTTATATAACTGTTCAAGCCCCTCACATTCCACGTGACCATTCTCACCTCAATGGTCATGCCACCCTCCGTGCCTGCCCGCAAGTTCTCACATTGATCCAACCATACCTAAACCACTCACACCCCTGCGCCTCTGCGTACCACTCATGTTCTGATCTGCATTGAACACACAGCATCTCATGTTAGCGCACCCTCTAAAATAACTCCCCTGCCTAACTGTGCAAACCCAAACAATAGGGGTAGGCTTAGTAGCTTCCCCCAAACCGTAGAACAATGACCCAATAGCCAAATGCATATTGAGGTCCAGCCGCTTCTCTCGTCCTCAGCCCCGCCCCCAGAGTGGCATACAGCAGTGAATGCTTCTGAACTGGCACACCAGGTTCTCTTAGGGGTGGTCGCAGCCTTCCGCAGCAAGCCTTTCTAGACTTCGCTCTGTGTCTAGTGCCAAGCAGGTGTGTGTCCCACCTTCAGCGTTTCTTTCTGCCATCTAATGTCTTAATGATGATCCGTCAGCCATGTCCACCTTTGTTTCAATGATTGTCTTGTTCCAGGAGAGGTGCTACTTCTGCCCTAGTCATTCACTGTTGAGTGCCTTCTGTGTTTTCGAAGAAATGCAAGTTGCCTTTGTGTAGCACTTTAAGTGTAGCCGCGTATATTAACATGCATTTCATGTTGGCCTTGCACAATCTCTATTTTATAGGGCCAAACTAAGCTCTCTTCTTCTGCACTAGTAAGGTGTAGTCCGGGTATATCGCCAGCCTCGCGGATGCTCTCCTGATGGAACCTCAGTCTCTGAAGAACGCCAGTAGCCGCTCCCGGTCCTTGTAATTCAGAATTCTAGCTATCAGGGGTCAGTGGCGTGCTCCCGGTGGAGGCCTCCATCCCGGCCTCAACCTCCTACAGTATCACATTTTCCACTTATCCAGTCAGGTGCCTCCTAGTCCTTCCCTCAACATCCTCTGCTCTGCGTTCTAAGCTCTTCACCCTCTGTCAATGTTCACCTTATTTCCCACCACCTGTGTTTCGGCTGTGCTCAGTCGCTCCACTATTGAGCAGAAATCTTGTCTCAGAAGGCCCACATCCACTATGACTGTCTATTTTACGTTTCAAAGATGTCTGTAGTGCTGCTATGGCCACAAAGATAGGCTCCTCTACCTGCTAGTCTGTGGAGGCAGTTTTCTGTTCTCCCGGTGGGGTTGCCTTCAAGGCACCAGGAGCATTACCATCCTTCATCTTGCAGGTCTCCATCATCATCTGTTTGCCTTTCCCCTTTCCTTGCTTCCCACACATAGATGTTTCTGTCTCATGTGCTCTTGTGCTGTATGCTTACTTGCCACACATGCAACCCTCTTTTCCACCGTTAACTGCATGCCCTGTGTTTCTCCTCTTCCAGAAATATTGCCAATGCCCCAGCAACTGCACCCCAGCTCACAGGGCTCTGCGATTTCGGTGTAGGCAGACACCCTTGAGCAATTCCAACCTCCGCCGCTTAGCAGATTTTTAAAGGTCAGCCCCCCAGCACACTCAGGGTCCACTAGCCAGGGAACTAGAGTGGGTTGATAAAGTCCTTTCAATCAGCGCTCAACTGGGAGGGCCTTTCTGATGTAATTGTTAACAATAATGAGATTCAGTTGACTTCCAGCGAGATAGGCCAGTGCCCGTCAGGTCGTGGGGCAGGGGCATTGATACCACACCCTGTAATCCGAAGTGTAATGGCTTAGTGAGTAGAGTAAATCACCTCATAAATGACAGTAGGACTCATTTTAAGTTTTCCGGTCCGGAAACAACGGTTCAGGTAAGTTTACCAGCATTGTTGTTTCCGGACCAGCAAACTATGGGTTTGCCTGCCAGAGCCGCTGTGCCCGACAAGCCTGACGCTGCCAGGCACATCGGTCACGGCAGGCAAAGCCATCAAGGAAGCATCGGCACTGTTGACAACGTTGCCAGTGCTTCTTTGTCCTCACTCCCATAGAGTCCTATTGGCCTGACTGCCCGGCTGCCGGACTTGGAATAGCCCGGTGGCACATGGAAGTCAGGCGCCAGTAATTTATTACGGGTCTGCGGCAACCCGCCTGTAGCACTGGCATGGTTACCGCCGGACCCGTACTGAGGCCCAATGTCCAGTGGTACTTCGGTAGCAAGTGACTTGGCAATTAGAATTAAAAGTATGATGGTTACCCACTGTTAACTGCTCCAGAATGCAACCTTGGCAGAAGCGTCCCCTTGATAGAGTGTATTTTCCATCACTGAGTTGGTTATAAATTACTCCATCTTCAGAAATCCAATAAGTAGCTACTGCTGTCTGCAGGCATCTGACTTCTGACGTTCTCCACAGCCAATCCGGAAGGCAAGAGGCCTCTGCCGACCTCTGCAGCTGTCAGGGGTGAGGCACCGGGGGGTCCTCCTCTCCTCCTCTATGGTCACGCATCTCTCCCTGTGGCAACGTCATCCCGCCTCCGCTCCTGTTGCTGCCTTCACGCTCTGCTCACCCCGTCAGCTAGTTCCCCGACACCCATCTAAGACGGGAGGTCCGTCTGATCCTCACAGCCCGTTCAGATCTGTCGCTCGGCAGTGCCCCAGCGAGGGCCCGGCTCTGCCGCTCTGCAATCCTATCTCTTACCACTGACCTTCGTCTGCAGGCGCATCAGTTCTTTGGCCGCTTCAGGGCAGTCGCCATCTTGGATGTCCGGTGCTCTTTGAGCCGGTCACTTTCTCCGTCACAGGGGAAAGAGCACTAGACACCGACTTCCTCCAGTTAGTCCCACTGCACCTGCAGGCCTCAGTGCGCAGCTTACACTTTAAACAAACACCATTAAAGGCAGTTTCTTGCCAATGATTAATGGGTCATGCAGGAGCTCGGCAAACTACATCTCTACAGCTTGGCTGCTGGCCACGCCTCCTCGTATAAAACATTGATTTATTCCAAAGAAACACATTTTCTATGGATCCTAATATAGAGTATCTCATGAAACATAAGGAAGCCCACACAATTAAGTTGAATATACAAAAGGATAATATCACAGTGAGTGACCTGAGTTTGACAGCCAGAGATGCACACACATGGGAGACATTGCAGTGCACAGAGGAGGGATTGATAATTGTAGGCGTGCCTATGGTTGCCATTATAATATGGTTATTATTATGGTATTATTATTATTATAGTATTTATTGAACGCAGACCTAACTTTGAGAAGCAACAGAGCGCGTTACAGAGGTATACAACAATACAGATAGAAAAAGGAGCGCTTTACAGCGATATACAACCGTGCAGAGGCATAACGTGTTCTTTTGAGATATAACAACAGAACAGATATACAGTGGGGGTAGGATACAGAGGTGCACAGAGGATGGGTACAGCTGTACTGGGTGTCGAGGACAAAAGGGGCGGGCAGCGTCTAGCGAGTCAGGTGGTGCAAGGGGTGACGTGAGTGCCCTAGGTTTTGAGAAGGGGCGCTTATGATAAAGTTACATAACAATTCAACTGGGTTGATAGCAATGGAAAAGAAAGGAATGCGAGTGAATGGGGTGCATGATTTCTAGCCTTGGTGGTTAGTGGTTCTGCACAGTCCCCATGTTTTGATCAGTGTTCTCTGTAGAAAAAAGGGGAAATGTTAGGTAATTTATGAGCTGTACAGTATTTTCAGTATGTAGTTGAACATTTGACACTAATACTTAGAATAGGAGGGTAAATAGAGGGGGTTAGATTTGCTTGTGCCATGGAAATAGTGGTGTGGTGGCAGGCACACAAACATTGACAAATTCAGAAAATAAAGCAGAGTTAAAAGCTCAATATGAAGGGAAAAATCCTGGTGTGCAAAGAAGAGTAACAGCATGATGGGCCTTGAAAATAGAACACTCTTTGGTCGGGCAGAGCAGAAAAAGGGACGGAAGGATAGAGTGAAATGCAACATTTCACTCCGAGCCGCAGGATGTTGTGCTAAGCTGAATACTGCCCAAAGTCATTGAAAATAGAAACGCACACAAGAAAAAGGTGTGGTTTAACCTAGAGTTAATCCAAAGTATTGACTCCATTCAGGTGTATAAGGAAAGGGAAAGGGAAAATGCACATGGTGAACCCAAAGAACAGCAGACAAAAGACAGACTAAAAAGAATGATATTGCAAATGGAAAGGAGGAGGAGTATACAAATGAACAATGGGCGGTGAGAACAAGGGCCATCAACTGATTAAGGCCTTGTTTAGTTCAGTTCAAAAAGTACAGATGAGACCACATAACACATCAGAAACAAGTGAAACAGAAGTAAATGAAATGACTAGTAAGAATAGAGTAATTACAAATAAAAGTGTTGAGGTTTCATCGCCTGATGAATCTAATACTGTTCATATTTCCACAGAGGAAAAGTCTCCTCAAAGGACACGTGCAGGTGATCCCCCAGAGGAATCTTTTGTGCCACAGATGGTCAACGAGGTGCAGTTAACAGGTAAGAGCAAGTGCAAGGTGAGTTTCAAATACAAAATGTTCATGTGTTACTGCATGAGAAAGGAGTTAGTAAAAGCACAGAGGCATTGTGTACCACAGAGAAGGTAAGTGATGACACTGAAAACAATGTGGAAAAAGCAGCAAAGGAATTCGGTGAGAACTCAAGCAGGCCCGTTAGGCACGGAGGCCATCAGTTGCAAAGCTTCAGATGTAATTACAGGACAGATAAATAAACAGAGAATACAGGAAAGCTGGCCCTTTCATTAGCAAGAAGTCAGGCAGGCTTGCGAGAAGTCAGAGTCCTGAGATCAGTAACAACTCACAATTCCTATGTATACCTGAGGAATGTGAAGTTCGATGGTTACAGAGAGGCAAAGCACCACTTTAAATGACTGCAGTGAGTTACATTTTAAACAGAGGCTTTCGAATATATTTATCATACAAATCGGTACTGTTCTGATATGTGGCAAACAATGTGCCATTCGTCGGGTGCTATCTCTCATGTAAGCAAGTAACTACTTGCCTCCCAGAGGTAGATCTTGTTTGTGGCAGTTGAAAGAAACATACACATGCAAAATAAAGGTAGAAATTATTCTGGTTCCCCCTCACTTTAAATTGAGGTGGTCTCCATGTTTTTTTTTGGTATGCTGTCCACTACATCGGCTTGCTTTAAACATGCAATATCACTCCCTACAATTGAACCAAATGCACGGCACTTAAAAGAAGCAGTGCAGCGTCTTGGCATCAATTTGCTTTAGTGGAATACTTTTAGGTTCCATTTATTTTAACAGATCACTCCCATACTCCTCCAGATGAAGGACATTTGTGCAGAGGCTATAGCTTCCTCTCATTTAGGAAGTGTTTTCTTATTAGTTTCCAAGATGGTACCAGTGCTTTGACTGGTCTTGGCTCATCGATGCTGTGCTTTCCATGTCCACTGAAATCCAGATCTTCAGAAGAGAGGATGTTGGGATCAGGGGTGGACTGGGAACCAAAGGTTACCCTGGAAATGTGTTTCAAGTGGCCCCATATTACACAGAGTGATAAAGCCCAAACCCTTTACCAAAATAGGTAACCCCACAGAGGCCCATGATGCAGAGGCCCACCAGCAAATCTCCAGAGTTCCCTGTAAACCAATCCACACCTGGTTGGGATCCTTGCCTCCTCTTTCATTGGCGTGTGGGGTTGTCAGTCTTCCCTCCTCTCTCCCAATCCTGAAGGCGGAAAGGAATTTCACATTATTTAAGGAATGAAGAGGGGTAGAAAGCATCGTTTAGAAGGACATCTTGAAACGTTTAATATTCATATTCACTTAAACTGCAATGGAAAAGAAAGGAATGCGAGTGAATGGGGTGCATGATTTCTAGCCTTGGTGGTTAGTGGTTCTGCACAGTCCCCATGTTTTGATCAGTGTTCTCTGTAGAAAAAAGGGGAAATGTTAGGTAATTTATGAGCTGTACAGTATTTTCAGTATGTAGTTGAACATTTGACACTAATACTTAGAATAGGAGGGTAAATAGAGGGGGTTAGATTTGCTTGTGCCATGGAAATAGTGGTGTGGTGGCAGGCACACAAACATTGACAAATTCAGAAAATAAAGCAGAGTTAAAAGCTCAATATGAAGGGAAAAATCCCATACACAATAATTCAGCCTATACTTTTATCTTAAGTAATCATACTTAACATTTTAACACAGATTCATTTTTATTCATAGGTGGTCTCATTGGGAAGAGGAACTGATTCTTCAATCCAACTCAGGACAATTTGGGGATGACAGGTCTTAAGCTGGTTTACATAGATCCAGCGTCCCTCTGTATGCTCCCATACCGGAAACTTCCTTTAGGAGGTAACAGGTGTTATCTTATCTGTGATCTCGAAGGCAAGACTATGTTTTACCAGTCATAAATTCAAAAGGTGACATCTTACTAGCAGAAGTAGCGGTATATCTCAGTGCCATCCAGACTAGTGGTAATTGCAAGTCCCAACTCGGTCCAGAGTTCGAAAAACATTTCTTTAAAATTCCCACAATATTTTTATTATATTGTTCCAGCTCATCCTCCACCGCTGGATGTTCAGTGGTAGGTAATATGCAATTATCTGTTTACCACGAAATGTACCACATTAGTCATAACCCTGCTGGTGAAAGGACTCCGCGGGTCAGATTCAGTCATTTGAGGAAGGCCAAAAGGAGAAAAGATGTGGTTTATCAGTAAAAATAGCTGGCTTCTCTGCCTTGCAATTTGAGATGGGAGACACATGAACCATTAAGCAAAGAGGCGCATAACAGACAACATATATTTGTTGCTGCATGCAGAATGAATCACTGGACTAACAAAGTTGATCTGAAGATCAGACTATGATAATTTCATTCCCCTCTTTTGAAGAGGAGCTCTGCGGGTGGGAGAACTCTGTGGAACTAAGCACTCACCAGACAAGCCTTTAAATAAATATTTAGATCTTCACCCATGTGGCCAACCAGTGACCTCTCATAGGATTTTCATTGTCTTTTGAAATCCCTGATGACCAACTGTTGCTACATTATGGGTATAATTTATCATTATGCTTCAAAATGAGGTAGTCACCACCCACTGATAATAACTAGATTGGGGTTTCCTAACCAAAAGTGCATCTGGAATTTTAAACATTTTCCGAAACTTCATTAAGACTCAAAGAGCTTTCTTTCCCTGACAGTCCAGCTAAGGGTAGCACATTTTCTGGAGCTTGCAAAATCAGGTCTTCCTTTTGGGCCGTAATCAGATTTTGATCTGGAGAATCTATACTTCATTGAAGAGTAGAAAGCTTGCCTTCAACTTGAGACTGTGATCGAGTTACAGCTGTTGTTTGTGTTCCTCCAAAGAGATGTTCCATTTCAAAGTACTCTCCTTGAAGTGCTGCAATATGGCCAATAGTTTGGCCAAATCGTTTCCTGTCTTATCTGGACCCTCAACCTTTGAGTGCCGCTTATATTTCTTTTTCAGAATAGGGCCATATTATTTGACATCCCTGAAACATATATCTTTTTGATTCACTTCCCTTGCTTCAAAGTTTTTTGTTTGCACAAAGCCTATCCCTTGCTGCCCAGTTCACTGCGTGTTAGCAGAAATGACTTCCAGAGAGCTCAGGAAGATGTTTGTGTTGAGTACTTGGTGGATGTGCACAATCCCGAGCCAGGAATTACAGTAGGGACACAACCAAGACTTTTCTAAATGGAGTGCAAGTGATTACCTAC
This sequence comes from Ambystoma mexicanum, assembly GCF_040938575.1. Taxonomy (NCBI): domain Eukaryota; kingdom Metazoa; phylum Chordata; class Amphibia; order Caudata; family Ambystomatidae; genus Ambystoma; species Ambystoma mexicanum. Next base: position 453,822,666 of record NC_090924.1, on the reverse strand, counting down.
TTTTTACTGGTACACTTCGTGCTCAACAAATCCATCTCGAACATAATTCCCTGACAGGTGTTTCTTATCATACACCTTATGAGAAGAAGCTGGATGTGCCTTCATAGTGTTGGCGGTTCTGAGCTCCTCTTCATCTAGACAATGGTCTTGGACACAGTCATGCAGATCAGCTAGTCCTTGTACCATCAGACTTTTATTTTGACCAGATCTGATTTCTTTAGGGTAACTCTGCATAGAAAGAATCCAAAAAGTAAGTCTTGAGTTGCAGACTTTCCCAGTTCGTATCTGGCCACTCTGCAAATATTGTAGAGGCAGTGGGAGTAATATCCTTTCATAGATACCACTAGTTTTACTCCTTCAAACGCCAACTCACTCTTTCAAACAATTGTCATGTGACATTTTCTTTGAGATCTGAAAATGGGGAAAAAAAGTATAGTATGTTTTAATGGACAATTGGAAACACCATTTATTTTCATCTGAAACACACAGGCCCCCATTATTGCCTTGAGTGGACACGAGTTACATCTTGGAAAAAGCCTTCATGCATTTTACACCCACCTCTGCAGACTGTGAGTAGTGTGTGGGTCTGCATCTAACAATAATTCCTCCTTCTCCCGTCCCATTCTCGATACATCCCATCCGACACTTTACTTCCCATCGACCCCATGAAGGACTGAAACCGCCATAAATAGTTTAAGGTAGACTGTGAAACATAAGAGATGACTTTAGATGAAAAAAGGTTATTTCAAGTAATCCAGGAATTCCCCTTATGTCCCTTCTGATCTCAGTTATATTAATAAGGGAAGATCAAAGGACTAAGGAGATGCAGAATAAGTCTGGGTAAAATAAAACACCCTGATATCTGTAATACTGGAAGACCTGTAATCACTTTATCAAAAAAACAGGAAAGGACCATTGAGGAGTCTGCACATTATTTATCGATTGAACTCAGATCTCCCACCCAAAGTAACTGCCCTCAGTCTCCAGTAACAGTGTGCTGCAATCGGGCAGAAAGGTATGAGGGGAAGCCCATGTTGCTGCTCTCCAGATTTGGGAGAAAAGGACCTCCTGCATTTTCTGCACAGCCTAGAGCAGACCCATCACAAAAGGGGAGCTAGGGAAAAATATAAAGACATGGTTGCCCTAAGCTAACAACTCAAAGTTATTGCCAAAGCTTTCCTAGCCTGTCCAACAGTGCCAAAAGTGATTAAAAGGCTCTGGGATTTTTGAAAGGTTGACAATCTATACAGATATGATAAGACTGCTCCACCAACATCAAACAATAGGAGGGGCTCCTGATTGACAGAGGAGTGTGTTGGAAGTAGGGGACTAACCGCATCCAATCTCTCATAAGTAGAGATGAAGGACAATGGGCCTCATTACAAGTGAGGCGGAACAGGTTAACGGGACCCGCTAAAGGAGGCGGACCCATTAAACCCGTTCCACCTCATTACAAGCTCCCCTCGCGGGACCCGGTAAGTAACGCCTGGTCAAACCAGGCATGCTGACCGGGTCCCGCGAGGGGAAGAGGGTTCAAACAACGGGCCACTCGCAATCGGCCCGTTGTTTGCTCCCTCCCCCATTCCCATTCAGCCCTATGGGGGCTGAAATGGGAATGGGGAAGGTCCGGGCACGGGTTCCTGGAGGGAAGAATTACCGGCTCCTCCGAACTCGGAATGGCCCGGTAATTCCCCATTCTGGGAACCTGGACCCGATTTTGGCGGCACCCATGCCGCCAATAGCGGCATGGCTACTGCCAAAATCGTAATGAGGCCCAATGACTTTTATTTTGACTAACAGAAATGTTTTGTGACAAAGTAATGTCTCCAATTCACCAATCCCCCTGGCTGCGGTAATAGCCACTAGGAACAAGGCGTTTACAAAGACAAACTTCATGTTGGCCGAATCAAAAGCCTCAAAATGAGCCCACATCATATAAAACAAGAGCAATATCCCATAAGGGCATTAGATCCAAGTTCTCACTGGAGCAATCAGTGTCCTGCAGGGATTGGCATGTTGACCTGCACAATGCCACTCACTCTTCCTGACGATAGCCCTGACTCAGATCCATTTTGAGGTGGGCTCCAATGAAGAAAGGTGACATGGATTTTCACAGTTTATTAGGAATCTGTCAACATTGTCAACAACCACAACTCTGGAGGGATTGTTCCTTACCACAGTTGCAAATGACGTCACTACCAGCTAATCATCCAAGTACGGGAATAGCGAAATAGTCTAGAAATAGAGGATAACTACTAGAAGCACCAGCATCTTTATAAACACTCTAGGCACTGGCTGCAGCCTGAACAGAATTGAAAATGACAGCTCCATACTGCAGACATGATACATTTCTGGTGGCCAGGATGAAAAGAGACATGGAGATAAGCATCTGCCAGAACTAATGATGAAAGATGGTCTCTCCTGAATACTAGCGGGATAGCATCCCCACCCTGAAATGAGCCAGGGAGATGAAGTGGTTCAAGCCATGATGGCCAGGCTAGATGCCTCCTTGATGAAAAACAAAACAAAACAAAAAGGTCACTCACCAGCTGTTAAAGGCAGTGCATGAGAGATGACCTAATTTGCTATGAAAAGCTGAAATTGTTCCGGCAACGCATGTCCCTTTGGAGAGCTAGAGGTCCACTAATTTTGCATGGGGATAAGTGAACTCCAGAGAACTGACCTACAAGTTTGAGATAGATCATTCTCAGACTCTGAAAAAAACATTGCAGAAAAGCTCCCACTACCGCTAAATTCTGGCATGCTTCTTGATAGCCTGGATTTTGGTTTCAGATGCTGATGTTTTCTGAAGGGCTTAGCTGGAGGTCTGAAACCATCCCTGAGAATGCATTGAGGCCTTGCCTGTAATTTCTGTAATGGAGGCCGAAAATGTCTCTTTTTTACCCAGTGAAATAATGGGTGTTTTATGTTTGGCTTGCAGTGGGTTGGCATGTTTATGTTTGATAAACACCCAATCAACTTTATCTTAAAGGGCTTAATTCCATCAAATGGTAGACAGTAATAACTACTGGGCTGTGTCCATGTGGTAAATTTTTTAAATGGAGATGACATCTGGCATAAATGGCAGACCATGCTGCCAAAGTGGGAAGCCTCATCAAATGCAAGATCTGCTCAAAGTTCGGCTGGCTTCTGCATAGCTTATAAAAGTGGATAAGTGTCTTCCCTTTCCCCCGAGCCTTGCACACAATCTGGAAATCTGATAGGAGGCTTAGTGAGGCACAGGAGGCACAGGCATCGGCCCTCAGTGCCAGGTGGACACTCGCAAAGGATCTTTCAAGCGAGTTAAGTCATTCTAGATAATCCAGAGTTGTGGCATTTTCAGGGGTTTTAGAAGTTCTTCATGTCAGGCTTGACAGCAAAGGGTCTACCCGGCAGGAATTTGCGCTCCTCCACACCAAAGGGTGCAACATTATGCAGGCTACTTTTGTATTGTATTTGTATTTTATAGAGATTTATAAAGGCCTTTCATGAAACAAATCACTATGCAAAGATTACAATAATATGGTACAGAATCAATGAGTGTAAAACAGATAAATCAAAGTGAGGAGGCAGTTAAGAGTTAGTAAGAGACAAGAGAAGATATAATGTATGACGAGTATGAAATGTAAGGTAGGATGGCAACGAGCGGTCAGGCAATGGGAGAGTGTTTCCAATTTTGGAGCAAGAAGAGAGAAGGCGTGAAACCAGGAGGGAGTGCAAAGGGGCTTAGGCACAGTCAGAAGAAAGAAAAACAGATTGCTGGAAGGAGAATAAAATAAGAATTGTTATGAGAGATATAGAGGACTGAGGTCATGAAGACATTTATAAACAATACAGACAAAGTGGAAGAAGTGAAATGGAAAGAAGGGGCGGGTGTAATTGGGGAACGGGGTTCTAGTTGCAAAGAAGACAGATAGCTGAGTTGCACTTTACATACTGAGTAATGTTTCTACTAATTAAAAAATGGCCATTGCAAGTTACAACATAATTAGAACATTACCATAAAACCAGCAGATAAAGTGAGCAGAATAGGAATCTTGGATAACAGTAAATATGACCGTATTGTCCAAAATCTATTAAAATAAAGACAACTCATTAAGTCAATCTTCCAGAGAATCCCTTGGTGAAGTTAACTAATGAGATTCCAAATATACGTGGAAACCACCATTGAGAGGATTTGCTGCCTTTCTTATTCTTCCTGACACAAGAGGTCCTTGATTAGTTATCCATGCCAAGATGCACACAGATGTTGTCAACCCACCAGGGTGACCAATTGTGTCATTATGCAGCTCTTGTTAGAATCAGTGGGCAAATACGCAAAAGCATTATTACAACCTTTTGTTAGGACACCACCTTCGCTTACCAGTGGGCGGTCCTTGAGGGGCTGCCTTGGTGCCAGGCGCCGCTGGGGATTGTATCCCCGCTACCGTTGGTGGGGGCAGCAGGGATATGGGGCATCTTCTCCTCGCCGGCCCCCGACTGGCGCGCATGCGCGGCCGAGCAACGGCGCGAGGCTTGCGTTGCGGGCCTCGCTTCCGGCTTCCGCGCATGCGCAGTCGGTTGACGGCGCGAGGCTTGCGTTGCAAGCCTCCCTTTCTCACCGGGGGCATGCTCCAGGAGGCGTTGTCTGTCTGGCCTTGCTTTCGCGAGGACTTCTTCATTAGCGGTCGGGTCGGGAGCCAGTCGCGTCTCAACGCGGCTTGGTTCCCGACCCACCGCTTCGCTCCTGAAGTTTCTGCTTTGTCAGAACCTTGTCTTTCCCTGTCAGCCTGTTCGTGCCCTTCCCCGTAGCCCACTGGGAAGGCCCTGTTCTGCCTCTGTACCTCCCTGCGTTGATCTGCCTTGTTCGTCCTGTCCCTGCCTCCCCTTTGCCCAGCTCCTTTTGCTTAGTTTCTCCTTTTTGTTTCCCTGCCTGGATCCTGTTCCCTCCTCTGTTGACCACCCAAGGGGCCTTCCGTTTTTCACTGCCTGATCCCGTCTGCTTCCTCCTGGCCAGTACCTTCCCTGGTTGGATCCCTCGTCCTTCCTGTTGCCAGCATCAGTTTTCCTCCTACTACTGCATCTGAAACTGGACCAACTCCTACCTGCTCAAGTGGACATTTGGACGGCCTTCCCTGTCAGTGCTTGCACTGTTCTGGCGCCACATTAATCTCCAGGGAAGTGCTTTGACTGTGGTGTCAGGAGTTAGTTCCCCTTCAACCCTGTGCCAGTAGGGCGGGAGTGGAGCTGGCTTCTGGCGTTACCATTCTTCGGACCATCATCAATTGACAGCCTGGCATCTCCACAGCGCGCATCCTCTGGAAGATCAGGTACGCCACGTCCCAGGGACGCACATCTTGACACCTTTGACAATGACCACACGCGTCCTTCTTTAACATACTGGGGATATTATCATTGAAGCAGAAGGAAAAGCATTCCACGTTGACAGAGACTTGTGGGTCACCTTTGACCTGGCTGCATTATATACTAACACCCCTTAAAATGCAGAATTGCTTTAAATAGTAACTCTTTGTCTGTTTTTTATAATAAACCACTTTACCTACAGGGACAGTTGGAACTGCAAGTTATCCGACACTGGTGAATATCTGCATGACTGACCTCGACAATTATTTCATGTACCCACCTTATTCCTTTTCCAGAAAACTATTGTGCTAGAAAAAAATGTAAACAGATTATATGTTTGTTCTTTTGCGAAGTAGTCCAGAAACATTGATGGTGTTTGACACCTGGCTCAACACGCTGAATAAGAATTTAGAATTCACCACCAGTTTTCATACACATGTCTTTCTACATTCCAATTAAACATCAGTAAAACACCCTCTATGTTACTATTTATAGAAAAGCAGAGATCACAACACAGTGCTTCACTATTCCAGCCACCACCAGAAAACCCAAAAATGTCAATTTACCATCTGGGGAATTCATCCGACTAAAGAGAAGCTGCCCATCAAAGGAGGATTACACCCACAGTGTCAACCACTTGACAAACTCATTCCTACAGGCTACCCTTGCTGCTTGGTTAAACAGGCTTTAAAGAGAGCTTGGATACCAACCATGAGAATTTACTGAGTGGTCCCAATCTCCTGTGTACGCTATTACTTTTTCCAGATACGCCCACCAAAATTAATCAAGCCATTTGGAAACATTGATTTATTCTTAACACCAGCCTAACAAGCATTCCAGAAAAATATCTATGCTCTGAAAAGAGTTCTGAATTTTAGGGATACACTTGCCTATGTCCGACCCAGATCATGACAAGATTTAATCAAGTGCCATTATGCCTTCGGCTGGTGCAATGTCTTCATGCTCATCAATTCAAGTTTGTAATTCCCCCACAGGATTAAAAGACAGTAACATTTTATTACGTTTTTCTGTCATTTTTATCAACACAATTGCATACACATCTATTCCTCTGCTAACATATAATTTTACACATAATGTCCTTGATCTTGTTCTAGTTGTACCAATTGCAAGCACAATACATTCCATTATTACATTTTCAGCTTTTTTCTTTTATTGACTACTTCAAGGTGGTCTTAGATTGCACAGTGCGTGAAATAGATCCAGTAGCTCATGCCAGACGTTATATTCCACAGTTTAGCACACGCTTTCTTTACGGCATCTATGGCGAACCAGAAGAAGGAGTCGGACAAAGTTGTGCCATGTTTAAGAGTTCTTTTTAAAAGAAAAAGGAAAATGCCTATCCAGTCCTACTAGTATGAGGGAAATTCCCTGCCTAACAAAACTAAACATAAGGGTGCTTGTGAAAGTCCAAAGAAATAGTCCTTAGTCCAAATCCTAATATCTAACTGGCCCTACTACTTCAGAAAATGTAACAAAAAGGAAGGGGGCCAGAGCAATAGCCTACTGCCTAGCCCAACACTTGGATCCCTTTTCCAAGAAGAAGGTTTGAAAGGTTCTGAAAGTTCTGTCTTTAATTCTACAAAGTTCATCAATTTCTTGCAGTACAGTCCTCAGCCTCTTTGCAGGTGCTGTATGCCAAGTTTTTAAGTCTTTACATAGATTCAACACGGATCCCTTTTCTTGGAAGAGACAAGGCTTTCTTAACACAATTCCAGTATTTCTCACTTGGTGTGTGAGGGTGTCCTTGTCTTGTTTTTAAACACTGCAATCCTCCAGGTTCCCTCTCCTCCCAGTTCTGTTCACTATGTTTCATGTTTCTAGGACTCGCCAAAGTCCTCTGGCCCACCAACAGGTTTGCTTTAGCAGGGCCTCAGTAGTGGGTCTGCCCGTTCGGGTTTTTCGGGCTCCCGTAACTCTCATGGCTTCTCCTGCCTTGACTGTCAATGTCGTTCAGTTTCCCAGGACTATCCAAAGCCCCCTGGCCCTCTGACAGGCTTGCTTTAGCATGGCCTCGGTAGGGCGTCTGTTCTTTCAGGTTTTCCAGGCTCCCAGAACACTTACAGTTTTCCCAGCTTTTGACACCACGGTTCTCCCCTCTCAGTGGCATTACCTCTTTGGGGCAGTTGCTTGCTTTACTCTGCCCGACTTGGCAGTTGTTGCACTTCTGAGGCAGAGCTCGGGGATCCAGCTTCTCTGGTGCGGTCTGGTCTCAGGGTCAGTTAATGGGCACCAGGCCCACCATGGCTTCCGCATGGTCACGCCACCAGACGAGACGGTCTCTCTCCCTCACAAACAAAAGGGGTGTGTTGTTCCCAGTGCTCCAGATAAGATTTTGAAGTGGGAGTATTTTTTTGGGGAGTAAAAATTTAAGCCTTTTACCAACGGGAGTATTTTAAAAGCAAATAAAAATATGTTTTAACTGGAAAACAGAAATATATTTGGTTATTATTTCATTGCAACTAGTTATACATAGAAATCAAAACATACCTGTCCATTTCTTCCAATCAGGCAGTAATAATACCAGTTTCTTCCTGTGGTACTACATGCACTACTGGTCCAAACATATCCATGAACCTTTTTTCGTGAAACAAGTGCACAAGGTGTTGCGTGTCTGTTTCCTATTTTTCATTGGAACTATTTGTACTCCCTATTTTTGTTTTTCAGAGTATTTGCCTATTTTTAGAAATTAAATGTTGCCTATACTCCCCTTATCTGTAGTGCTGGTTTTTCCTCTTTGATTGTGGAGTTCAGGCAAAATCCAGCATTACCTGAAGCAAAAGAAGTACCAACAGTCTTTCCAACTCCCATGTAAGCAGACAAAGTACTCTGGAATGAGAGTTCCTTACCGGAATGGGAGTCTTTGTCGTCAAGAGGGGAGTCTCTCCCAGTGAGGTTCCACTTGCTCAGACCCCTAGGGAGGGTCTTGGTGAGTGGGCTCACCTCCCTAGCCTCAAAGGAGGTTTCTCCCCTATGGGGAGAAGGGACGAATAGTCCAGATTTGTCACACATCCCTGATGTCTTTCTCCATGTTGTCACTTCTTTATGTCTCTTATCCATTCACTATTGTTTGGACACTTAGGAATTGTCCACTCCATTGCTTTGTGTCATTTTGCCAAAGGTAATCCGACACCCAGAAATGGACACATCAATTTATCTTTCCCTTTTTTGACAGAATCCGGCCCAAAACACTTTGTTTAATTGATATTTGTATTCTCATTTTTGTAAGCCCCTGCAGTTGTTTTATTACTCTATTGTGAAATGTTTTATCTTACGATAACCCCACCACATATGCAGGGAGGTACCCTTTTCATTTTTTACCTGACCATATGATATCTCTGAGATCACTACCAGCGTCATATATGCCTTCATCACATATTCATATTCCAGTTATTGAAACTATGCATTTCTTGAGAATTCTTTTATTTTCATTAGTGCTCTGGGTCATTCCCTATATGAAAGTTGCTTCTCTAGGATGTTCCATTTTTTGGCTCTAATTCTATTTATGTTTCCGTGCTTGCACAAAATACCTGCCTTATATAATGTGGTTACCCTTTTACCTCCCCTTGTAAGACCAATCAAAAACTCATGTATCCCTTGTACTTTAGGCTTAGTTGGAAATCCAGGAGAGTGTTTGCTTACATCCGCAGCTTCTTAACACATTTTAGGAATTTTAGACACACCTGCAATTGCCTGAATTCGGGAGCCAAGATATTTTTATTTTCTTGATATAATTCCACCATCAGTCCATCTATTTAACCAACTCCAAATTGCCTATTGTCCCCTCTGCATTCGTTACTATCATATGTCCATTAATTAATTATATTTCCTCAGTTGATAGCTTAACCATTTTTCTATTTGCTCTGATCCAGCTCACACCTTTGCAGCATACAGTTCCTCATACAAAGTTTGAAACTCTTCCCAAATCCCTTCCTGCTCCTTTATCAGATCTCCTCCTTTATTTCTAATACCAGTGATCCTTTGTGCCCCTTTTTGTCCTTTAATTAACCAGGCTAATAGACTTCCAGCCTTATCCCCTTCTGCATGTTGACGTGCTACATAGGCTGTATAGTCGTATATGTTCAATCTGTCTTGTGTTTCAATCAGTTTCTCCCTCAGCCCCTATTTTCCTTCATAAACATAATCCCCCAATCCTTCCTTTCTCTCCAGCTGCGCCATTTCATGCTCAAGAGTGAGAACTGTACCAGAGAATGCTTTACGTATCCCAATCCGTGATGATGTACAGGACCCTCTAGCAAATACTTTCAATGTTTCCCATACACTCTGTTGATCCCCAAATTCACGTAAAAAAATTCCCAAATCTCTTTACTCAACATGTCACAAAAGGCCAGATCACTCGGCATCTCATTACTACATTTCGAGGTCAGTATTTGAGTTGTTCACTTTGTCAGCCTGATTTGAATAAATAATGGGGCACGTGTTCTATATAGATATTCTGCTGAGCTAAATACAGCCAAATCCTTCTTGCCTAATAATCTATACGGGAGAAAGACCCATGCACACCACAGCAGAACAAGTAGCTATGCTCTGTACCATGCTTAATTCTCCAGATATCCACCAGCCGCAATTCATTTGTCACCCTGATTAATGCTTTAGATGCCGTTCCCAATGGGCGTGATCTCCGGCTCATATTATCCATATCAACGTTTAACACACAATTAAAGTCGCCCATCCATATTACCCCTCTGTCACGGTATCCGACCATAATTTCCCCCTTTTTCACAAAATACCTCGACTCATCTACATTTGGTGAGTATGAGCATAGTAATAACACATTCTTGCCCAACACCTTACCTACCACTCCCACATACCATCCCTCCTGATCCTCCAACACTTGTGCAACCATAAATTGTATTGGGTCCCTAACCCCCACTCCATTTATGTGTCTCACATTCCAGCTAACCATCTTTATTGTATTCATCGCCTCTAGTATATTTCTTGTTAGTGCTGTTCACACCCAGGGTCACTATCTGGTAATTCTGTGCACGTTTCATTTGTGCCACTTTAACAGAACCACACCCACAGTACTTTAACATTGGAACTCCACAATCATATAAACTGCCAAAGAAAAAGTGCAATTTACCGCATTACATGCCCATGTTATATATCTACATGGGTTGGCCAACTCCTCTGGTAATTACATGGATCGGCTAGTACCGCTCTAGAATTCATACTATTTCCAGGAACCACTAGTGGAACAATTCCTTAAATAACAACACACTGGGAATATTATGACATAGATTATAATAGTGTTCCCGTCCGGATACTAGAAACTACCCCACTGTAACACTTTTGTTAATGGATTCTACACTTAAACAGCCACCAAAATGGATGGCATGAGTGCATCCAATGACCAATGTTGCTAGAAAGAACATAATTGGCCATTCGTTGTTTTCACCTCCCGGCTTTTACATGCTGTTCTTCTTACTGAATTACACAGCACAGACTATTTCACCTATACGCCCTGGGGCCAATCCGTCTGCAGAGCAATTCCCTGCGCCAGTCAGAATTCCCCCGTGCTACCTGTTGTTGAGACGCCCTTGCCACATAGTCTATGGAAGGGGCACCAAGGAGCTGACCACTTGGAGCTGATACTGAATTTGCACTGACCATGCCCAACCGCTGCAGGCCCTTTATTACACAAAACATGTCTGAGGGTTTTGCCTCCATCATAGACACCTCACATCCCTCTTCACCCACAGCAGCGATAATGTTTATCATCAGATAGTCTTGCCAACACGATGGTGGCCTTCGAACTCCTCAAATGGTTATCGCCATTTGGTAGCAGCAGGCGATGCTGGTGCAGTGGGGGTCTTGTCTAATCTCGGGATCCAGTGAATTCTCTTCAGCCACTGTTGAAGTATCATCTTGTTTTTCCACTGCTGGCTGGTAGTTCATGCTCGGGTTGTCAACTTCAATTTCAGGGTATGTTGTACTCAAAGTCTGGGAGATCAGTCCATATCTTATAGAACCAGCTTTTTGTGCGTGTTTCACTGCTGTATCCTTGGCTTGTGATCATGGAACCTTTTATGACAGTCCACAGTGTTGTCTCAAACGACAGGCTCGATGTGTGGCTAGGTTGCATTACCAATCAGTACCATTTCTCACACTATCAGGGAGTTGTTCTGCAAATACCTCTACTGCTCTCTCTCTCTTGTTTGCATCTCTCTGTTGAATGCCTACAGGTTTGGTATCCACTGAAGATACTGGTCTCCGATATTATGGAGTGAACTTCCACTGAGGCCCCACCTGGTGAGCAGTGAAGATTTGTCCTGTAGGAGATGAATAAGGGTTTGAGTGCCGCTTCTAGAGGGCTAGCCTTTCAATGCACTATATGAAAGACCTTATTCAATGCCCAGATAAGCCTCTCTGCATCCCGATTGGCACAGGGCCAGCAGGGAGAGATTCACTAATATGTCACCCAATAGAAGGTCAGGAATGTCTGCTTTGGAAGGGGGGTTCCCTTTTCAGAATGAATGGACTGGGGAATGGTGTTAGCAGCGAACAGTTATTGCAGGAGAAGGATGACACACTCTGCCAGCACGTAGAGAAGAAATCACTTCAGAATACCCAGAGAATGCATTGAGGATGACCATAAAGTGTATGGTCTGTCGGATGCTGCGAAAGTCGATTTTGAGGGCTTGCCATTATACTGGTTTCTGAATGGTGACTCAATTGGGGGACGGGGGCACAGCTGTGGCAGATGTCTGACACAAGGTGCAGCAATGTCAATGACCTCTTGAATCCCCTGATGATACACAGAGGCATCTGAAATCAGCTGGAGCAGCATCGTCCTCAGAACAGCCACTCGCATGACCATGTGCACCGGTTAATATGCATCAGCATCCAGCCCCTCGCCTTCAACTAAACGATGTGACGATGATGTAAAAGATAACCCACTAGGTTACCCAAGCCTGCACAATATTGAAGCATGGCACCACAATCCTGAAGCTGGAGGAGCCAGAGCTCTAAGCGGAGGGATGGTGTTGGAGAAGAGCCAAGCATGATTAGGAGGAGGGGCTTGAGGTCTGTCCAAAGAAGAAAAGATGAAAATGGCAGCATCTCTACAGGACAGCCAGTGCCATAAGCTCGATCTACGACTAGTGCTGCATGGTGGGAATAAGCATGTGACCGGAAAAGGTAGTCCGCTATCAGATCCCTGTCCTGTCCACATGTACCAAAACAGTCGTTAAACTCCAGAACAAGCCTCCACCAGTTTTTCAGGCACTTTAGAGGGATAAAAATATGCCAATGTGATGACAGTGACAGCACTTTCTTTGTAGCATCAAAAGCCTTCTTTTCCGTGGGAGCCACAGCGTTTGATGGTCTTTCTTGGTGAGCGCTCTCAACAGATCGGTGATGGTGGCAAGGCTTCATATGAACCACCCACAAAAGTTTGACATCCCAAGGAAGCGCCTCACCTTGGAAAGGGATGTTAGCTGCCTTGATGACCACAAACTGGTTGAGGTCAGTGGAGAGGGCTGTGTCTTTGAATACATAGTAGAAAAACGTCACTTACCTCTGTAAGAACTTGCATTTTGTCTGTTCAAGGTCAGCCCTTTGTCCTCGGGGTGGTGCAATGTGCCCCAAGCCTGCTAACCTGTTCTTTCTCCAATGTCGTATTTATGAGAATGTCATCACTTACGTTCAAGACTCCAGGGAGTCCCATCAGCAACGCTTGAGTCATGTGCTATAATTCTTCGGCTGCTGATGAGACTCCGAAGCTGAGGCACCTGTACCCTAGGAGTCCCACATACTGCAACAATGTCCTGATTGGCTTGTAATCGTCATGCAATTGGACATGGTGGCATCCAGCATTGGCAGTTGCAGTGGAACAGAAGGTGGAGCCTTGCAGGTCCTACTTCTTAAGGGCGTAGACTTCGTCCATGCATATATACTTTAATGCCTCATGCTTGTGCGTGTTGATTGCAGATACGGTTGGGAGTCCAGTAGCATCTCAGAGCTATGGCTTCCGCATGTTCACAAAACACGGATTAGCAACGTTCCATTGCAATGCTCGTGTACCTAGACATTGTATCTTGTATCAACCGTTCCAGTATTTGTTCTCCTCGTTCTTTTGCTGACTTTTGAGGGTTGTTATACATTCTAAACCATTGTTATTGTTATCAATCTAGTTTTAGCCATTTTAAGGAAAACAAATAAATTGAAAAAATATCAATCAATGCCAACATTATGTTTTTGCTTTTATAGGTTGTTTCAAATTGATAGAACGCCCATTCACCTCACATCAACTCACGTTGTTCTTATTTGAGAGATAAAGTCCCTTTTTTCATTCTAACTCTACCTCACAGGCTCTATGGGCCTTTGCAACACTAGAAACGGGGCAGATATTCTTTTCTACATTGACAAAATATGCTGGAGCCATTCGTTGGGGGGTTGGGCTGCTGAAATATAAAAATAATAATATGGAAAAAAGGTTTTGTGGTCATATTTGCATTGTATGCAATACCTATTTGAGGTTCACAATGAACTACCACTTTATAAAGGGGTCATATTTAAAACACCATGGCCCTCATTACGACCCTGGCGGAGAGGGGTTTACGCCAGCGTAATGCATGGCGTACCTCTCCGCCAGATTAGGACTTTCCGTAGCGCCATGGTGATTTTTACGCCCGGATTTTCCGGGCGGAAAAATCCATGGCGCTACGGGACCCCTCGTTAATTACGCCACCGTAATCTACGGTGGCGTAATTAACGCCTTCCCCACTCCCATTATACCCTATGGGGCAAAAATGGGAATGGGGAAGGGTAAATGGGGATTGGGGACTTACCGCCCCGCCAAGGTCGGAATGGGGCGGTAAATCCGCCAACCCCCATGGCGGAGTTGGCAGCTCTGCGCCATGGTCCATGGTGCAAATTGCACCATGGATCTCCGCCAGGGTCGTAATGAGGGCCCATGTAAACTCCACTGCTTCAATGTCCTATGCATGCTCAATTTAAATAACACAACTGAGCAAGGTCATAGGAACCCACAGAAAGCAAAAACACTGTTCCTGACAGTCAATAGACGAACAAATAGTGCAAATGACTACTGCATGTGATTCAGATTTAATGCATCAGAGCATATGTTGTGTAATGGAGGTCCCAACCTATATATATATGTTGACTCAACAGCTGAATGAAGTGGACGCCCCCCTCCCCACTTAAACCTAACCAGAGAAATTCAAAGGGACTTAGGTGGTGTTGAATTATGCAAAAATGGGTTTATAATGTTACAACATACTGGTATTCAAAGGCATTGTGTTTATAAAGTCGAAAATGGCATTACCATGTTGTAGTATGGTGGCAAAGCACATAATAGACAATGAGATATTCTATATGCAGACAGAAAATCGCCTGGGCTAAATGCCTTTAACAAAATTGCATGTACTTAAATTGTAACTAAAAGATGAAGAACTGAGTAGTGCTCAAAGTCTATGAGAGGCATCTATATGGGAATATTCAGTATTACCTAGAGACCGTACTCTCTATGAGACATACTATGCTGCTGTTCAGCATTCAAGTTAAGCATGTTTTCGCACTTTTGAGGCCCCTACCCTCTCCATTCTTGCGCTATTCAGAATGAGAAACAAGAAACATTTGAAGGCCAACATTAGTAAATCTGCAAAGAGGTTACTTCGCTTCTAGTATAGAACCAAGATACCGTTAGCATCCGCAAAAGTATGCAACCCGCATTTCCAAACCTGACAACTTATAAAAACCAAAATAACACAGAAGGGGGTTACACAAGGTGGGAATGATGTTAGCATCAGTTCTCCATTATTAAAGGGATTTCCTGCATGCAAGTAGGTAAAACCTTGCAGAAAACAGCACAGTAATGCAAGGGATCCTATATGTTTTGACCAGGATCACTGTGCCATCTGCTGGCATAACAAGGATACAAGCATGAACACATTTGCTGCACAGTCTCGAATTTGTACACTGGGTTGCCGCTGGGACGGATATTCTATGCACATTTTTTTAGGGAGTGCTCAGGTTTTAAGAATGCCCACCTGAGCAAGCAAACTTTAACCCCTATATGGTGCAGGATAGGTGCTGCAAACCCAAGTAATTGTGCAGGTATATTTGTGAACTTCAGATTTAAAACCGGTTCAGCCAGCCTCACTGGGATGTGCCCTTCTGATCCTTCACATGAACACATATCCCTACAATAAGTGCTTAACACACTGAGACAACTTCTGAACCCCCGCGGATGAATATGGATTTTAACTTTGGCAATTGTGCACGATCAGCAATGTTCCCACAAGGGAAAGTAACGCTACAAAAATCGTGTTACCCAAACTATGTATTCCCCAATGAAAACGAAAGGCAGTGCACTTTTTAATTGATCAAGGCAGAATGTACTTGTCAAAACTGACAGGCAATGGGTTTGAAGCCTCAGAATCATGCAATCAAATTTTCCTGGCATGAGATATTCAAGCCCAATGTAAACTGGAATCTTGCTTTAGATCAAGCAGCATTGTGGGGGCCCTGGTCAGCCACCCCAATGAGCTCTCCAATAAAAACGTCTCTAGGGTCTACTGTCGTGTGGCAAAGAATGAACGAATCCTAGTAGCATGGAGCAGCCCATATGCATTGTGGTGCTATTGAAAAAAAGGGGCTTGCAGATTACAGTAAAGGGCATACACTACGGGTTGTGTGATGAAGCATCGCCTGTGGTTGTGGGACTAATAGACATATGTTGTGGTTACTACGAATGGGCTGCATGTTGGGCTCACACTGGGTGGAGTATGTTACGTAGGGCACAGCATAGTGGTTAATTTAGCAAAAGGGGAATGAGTGCAGACGCTGCTGAGGGGGGGCTGATGGAGTTAGGTAACCAAAGCGGGGTTGCCAATTTTGCGAGAAATAAGAAGGGATGGTTCTGCGCCAAATCCACTAGAAAAGCATTCCATGATTTAGGGACAAGATGGGGGAGCTTAGCCCTGTGGCATTAGCCCTTTTGGTGAATGAGGACAGCAGTGGGAAACAAGGAGTCCATGAGCAAGAGCACTGGGGAGCAGCGCAGGATTTAAGAAATGCTTGCTTCTCGCATTGCATGTCGAAGAAGCTTCTCGCCTAGGTAGGCCCTGCAGTGACGCATGTGTATGTGTTTATGTATTGTTAAGTGCTGTATGGAAATAGAATGCTAGCAGTAGTGGTGATTTGTAACACTAATGTTGCAGAGTGAGCGCGCATAAATGAATTGTTAAATTAGACTTTTTTTTCCTCGCATAGGAAGGGGGAATTCAAAGCTGCGTGACCATCCTGCGCACCTAACGGGGAAACCAATGATGACAATGAAACAGGTCTTAGCTCCATTTCTATTCCTTTACATTGTGGGGTGGCTAGCAGCCTAGTGCAGGTAGCCAATCTGGCCCTGGCTGAGCATCGCAGAAAATATTGGCTGGGTCATTGCGCCAGCAGTCACAGTGGCACATACATGCAGGACTAGGGGTGTCACGGTATTAGTTTTATGACGGTACGATAACCTTCTTGCCAAATGACGGTATATCATGGTTATCGTGGTATAGCAGGTGGAGTTAACTAATCTTAACAAATATTTTCTAAAAGGTCATAAATTGACAGATTTAGCATCACAAACAAAACCAGTCACCCAGGGCCAGAATTGGGCTTTTCAACATACTTTCCACTGAAATGCCTTGCTTCCACCAAACACAAACACACGTGTAGAGAGGAGGAGGGGGAGCCCTGCTGCAACTGGCAAAGCAAACTGAATAGCTTTACTTAAGTGGTCATTTAGGCTTTTTGCTTCCCCACTGGCTACTGGTGAAGATGAACATGTTGCCATCTTGATAACCTGCATGCCACCGATCAATGGAGGCTGATGGTAGTATACGCTTGTGCGCATATACACGCACAGACACACACACACACACACACAGACGCACTCTCTTTACGTTACAGCCTTTAGTTTACTTGCGGCCAAAAGGTGTTCAGTAATCACGGACATGTTACCCTTTGGTATGGCAGCAGGGAATATCCACAGAGATGAGTGAATTTCGCAGTGTGACTTATTATATGTAAATTCAATGATAGAACCAGGGAAATCCCCCATTGCCATATGTTTAGAGAACATTATCCATTATAAATATATAAACCCCAAAGCCGCCAACCCAAAGTAAACCCTTTTCCTTCTTGGCACTGTATCTATTCTTCCTATTGCTAACATATTGATTTTGTGTCAGGCACGTGTGGTTTATGGAATGGCATTAAAAACTGCTCCAACTGAAACTACTTGGCAGACGGCACATCCAACAGTGCAAGACCAAGACTGCGCAGCACTTGCTTACTGCAGCCTTTCCAAATCAGATTGAAAAGCACACTTTACGGTATGAACGGTATAACGGTATAAATAATGTGACGGTTATTATTGTTCAATTAAGTGGTTCACGGTATCATTAACGGTATACCGTAATACCGTTACATCCCTATGCAGGACTGCCAGCAACTTAGGCACTGGGCTGAACTGACCCTGGCAGCAGCACCAGTTCAATGTACCAGCGCTGTGTAAGACTTACATTTGTGACTTTAAAAGAGTAGCCTTCCTCTATAGATGGCCAGTGAGCAGCTCATCTGGCACAAAGTCATGTGTATTCTTTTAAAGAATACTGAGAGTTGCATACTGTGGCACTTTTAGAGCCTGTGAGGATTTTTGTGAGATGCCAGCAAGGATGGCAGTGTAGTACTACAATTTAACACTGTTAATAACGAAAAATGAATGAGTAGGTGGTGTAAGCATGGAGGGGAAAGGAAAGGGCCGAAGGCATTAGCAAATGAGATAGTGAAAGGGAAGCAATGACACAGGGTCGTCACTCCACCAGAATGATGATACCACAATAGAAAGGTTTTAAACATTTTTAAATTATTAAGGGTATCAAAGGGGACCACAGGGAAACAAGGGACCCCCTGGGGGAAGGGGGTGCAGCAATAACCCCTGGCGACCCCCAAATGACGTCCCTGCATTGGCACTCTAACGATAAAATACAACAAAGTGTAGCATGTAACCTGGTATGGCATGAGTAAGGGTTATTTTACAGCTACAAAAGTAGTCTTAGAATTAAAAGAGGAAGTGATAAACTTCATGAAATGAGGAGCGAGTGATTTTACATGGGGTGTTTAAATCAACGTGCAGGCAGAAGCAGGCATGTCCATTGCCATTCATGCGTTCTATCATTTAAAAAAAAAAAGAAAAATGCCCCTGAAATTAAAGGAGGTTACTGGATCATCTGCGACCTGCTTTTGGGAAATTTGGGGATAACACACATGTAGTGTAGGGGGTTTTGGGGTGCTCCTAAGGATTGTTTATAGGAGCTCCACCGTGACAGGTCTGCATGGAGTCATACCAGGGATGGTACGTTACAATTTTGAGACCTTGTCAGCCGGAGTGGAGAGCATTTTATTAAAAGAAAAAAAAAACTTTCAGTTTGGGACGGGCGGTTGAGATTCTGGTACCATAGGGATTAGATGAATAAAGAAAGACTTGAAAGACAAAGCGGGAAAGCATGATGACAGTGTTGTGTTACCAAGGAAACCATGATTATTTAGGGCATGCCTTAGTTAAACACAAGCAAGTTTGAAGGCATGAACGGGGCAGAAGGCCAATGAGACTGGGTGAGTGAGAAGTAAAAGATTTTCAGTATTTTTGCAACATAATGAATATAGCCAGCGGTATGACCTGGCGGAGGAAGAATGACATATTCTTAGAAATACAGGCGCAGACTGCGAATTATGAACATTTGCAGACACGAGGTAGAAACAGATGGCCTCCAGGAAAATAAAGACAGCCATAAACTAGGGAAATATGGCAAATAAATAAAAGAGCAAGCAGAATGAAATAAGAATACCGGGAGGGCATCCTAGAGAAAAACTGTAAGATACCGGGAGGGCACCCGAGAGAAAAACTGTAAGATACCGGGAGGGCACCCGAGAGAAAAACTGTAAGATACCGGGAGGGCACCCGAGAGAAAAAGTAAGGAGACCGGGAGGACACCCGAGAGAAAAAGTAAGGATACCGGGAGGACACCCGAGAGAAAAAATAAGGATTACCAGGGAGGCACCTGAGACAAAAACGTAAGGAATACTGGGCGGGCACCCGAGAGAAAACAGTAAGGATTCGTCTTGTTCCTGCGCTTTAAAGAGCGGTCAGAAGAAACGTGAACCCAGAGTCCACATAATTGGGGACGATAGGCTATGGTGACGATTAAAGACGGCACAAATGGGGTTTGTTTAAACCCCGTGTCGGGGTATTCATTAGAAGGCAGGTATATGTGTGTCCAGCTGGTGTTTGTCTAGTCTATCAAGTGTCTGTTATACATGACCTGTTGTATGTCAA
Source organism: Ambystoma mexicanum (assembly GCF_040938575.1). NCBI lineage: Eukaryota > Metazoa > Chordata > Amphibia > Caudata > Ambystomatidae > Ambystoma > Ambystoma mexicanum. The sequence goes on along the minus strand of NC_090924.1, from coordinate 453,802,928 downwards.
ATGTAAGGAATTGTGTCTCCTTGTTGGTTGAAATCAAGTAAAAAGTTTAATGCGATTCTACAGTTGAGAAGGAATCGCACATAGACTGATGATCTCGAGTAAATTGGCGAAGAAAAAAAAATATAAACATTTGCGGGAAGGGGCTGAATTGGGGCTCGCTGCATTTGATGCTCGCTCATAGTAATGGGAGGTTTGGACTCACATAAGGATATCAATAGAAACAGAGCTAAGCCCAGGAAACATTGCTCCAATGGGAGGAGTGTCATGATGCCTACCCCCGGGGACCCAGACCAAGTCCAGCAACCCCGGAAGCAGGCATCAAGTTATCCTAAGCAATCCCAACAACCCCTGCTAGGGGCTATTTGGGTCCAGTTCTGGCCCCAATGGCGCCAGGCTCATATGGAGAGTCAGTCCTGGCGCCATAGGCGCCAGGCTCATATATTAAATCTTACCTGATGCAGACCATGCTGCAAACTTACCTGATGCAGACCATGCTGCAAGAGCTCCAAGCCAAAAGAGGCTTGGAAGGGACTACTTTACTTAGGGACTATTTTTTACTCGGGCGGGGCTGGGGAGGAGTACTTACCTGGGACTACTTTGGAGGTTATTTAAACCACACCCGAAGAGCAGCACACATTCTGCATCCAGCAGCGTAACGCTCACCATGCCTGCAAGTCTACATCCAGCCTTCTGCCACGCCCGCCTCTCGTTTGGAGCTCCTAGATAAAGGGAGGAAGAAGGAGAAAAGGTTAGAACAAGAGCAATACCTTTGATCCTTACCTGAATTCCCGATCCATCGGGCCTTCGAGCTGGAAGAAGAAGTTATTTTATGCGCGTCGCCTCGCCTGCTGCAGCGCCGCGCTGAACTCACCGGCCTTCGCAGCATCTTCACATTCCACTGCATCCTCCTGCATGTTCCTGCCGCACTCAGGCACTTAAGGAGAAGACAAGAACAGCAAGGTGAGCCAAGGGAATACACAGAGGAATATTAGTTACCCCCCCATAGACTTACCTGATTTTACCACCGGGGGTACTATTCCTCTTCACGGGTCGGCGCAGCTTCCACTGCATCTTCGCCGAACCCCGGCCCCTAAGGGGAAACAAAAGGACAGCAAGGTGAAACAAAGGGACTAACAAGGGGAACCCTCCTCAACACAATAGACATACCTGATTTTACCGCCGGAGGTATTATTCCCCGAGACTTCATACTTTCTCTCAGTGCCTGAATAAGGGAGAAAGCAACAGGTTACATATTGACATCATTTTATCGAATTGAGTTGGAAAATACAAATCCTTACCAGAATACTACCAGTTGCCACGAGGAACTCTTCATTAGGGTCAAGCTGCAACCTGCAAGGAATCGGACAAGAGTGAAAGTCAGGCATTTGAACTCTTACGAACTTTATACTTACAGCGTCTTGCCAGGAATCTCAGAGTCAATATTGTTCTGGAACTCACCAATTCCTTCGAGCCAGTGAAGCAACTGGTTATCAACGCGCCCCTGCTCTCAATGCAGGATGGAGAGCTCATCTTTTCAAACCATCAGGTGAGGCTATAAGAGGGGACATCAAAGGTGATCTGTGGGGAGAACCGCGGGGTGGGGGGATTTACGCTCAACTCCACGGGTGGTTAATTCCCTTTCTCCATTTGCAGAAGAATATTCCTACGGGCCAAGCAAACAAAGCTAGGTGGGCCAGTCCAGTCCGTCATCTCGGCCCTACGTGTCACATTGGTGGAGACCGCAGCTGTCCAGTTCCGATCGACGCCTCTGTGGGAACCAGGTGAGCGTAACAAGGTACCACCCACAAGATGTTATGCAGCGGCCACAAACTGAGCCTTAATCTAAAGCCATTTTACCTCGCATGGCAACTTACTTGCATGCCACATATACAAACAAAAAGTTAGAAAAACGCTATGCTGCTCTCGAATAGTACAAATATAAGAGCAAGGAAAGGAGGTAGAGCCTCCAGCAGCTTGGTTGAAATATGCAGTGGGGGGATGGGGTTGGGACACCTGCAGCGACGCCTGCCCCGCCTGAAACAGGAGCCGAGGGAAGTAAGCCTAGGGGACTTTGTTCACCCATTAAAGAGAGCTAAAAGCAACCACAGGTTATAGTAACCCCGCTTCTGAGTCACCTTCATATAGTAGTAGCAAAAAGAAAGAGAAGGTTAAGGACAAGAATCTCACATACCTAGCCAAGGGACAAGGGGAGACACAATGATGCGTTAATGAAGGAGGGGATCAAGCACCGACAAGGGCATCTCTCAACAACGGAGAGAGGGAAGGAAGAGGAAAGAAAGTGAAGACAGAACTGATGAGATAGCATTTACAAAGAACGAATGAATGGGAGGACAAATCTCATTGAAACTCGATGGGAAAGGATGTGATAATGGGAGACCTAAAAGAGAAGTTAGATGAGGCACAGAGGAAGAAGTAAGAAAAGGAGTTAAGGGACGGAAGGATTAGAAGGAAAGTTGGTCTAAGGCAAGAACAGCTTTATCGCAAAGAATCAAGGAAAGCAGCTCGACCGCAAACCAAAGAGCAGCCTATGAACGTGACAGACAGAAACAGCAAAGGTTAGAAGAAAAGCAAAAGGTACGTGAAAGAAAGGATGAGGAAAGTCAAAGGAAAAAGGAATATAGAGATAAGAAGAAAGGGAGAAGATAGGGTCAGAGAAGAGGCGAGGAAGCGCAAAAGGAGTGGTCACCGAAATAAATAAATAAATAAATCTGGAAACACTGAAAATGAGTGGTTTTCGTGAGTAAAAAAATAATAAAAGGATAAGGGATACACTCAGAAGCATGTGGAAAACAAATAGCATTTATGAGGGTTCCTGGCTAACAGAATAAAGAGCATTGGGCAATAAAAAACATCAGGAGACCATGAAGACCAAGAAAAGGAGTATGGCCGATAAAATTGGGTCAATTAAACGAAGGAGAATTCGCACAAACCATTGTAAAGTAAATATGGTGAAGTAAGCAAAACAACTTGTGAATGCCAGTAACAATGTTGATTTATTTTACAGACAAGATATGGACCTCTTGCGTGGAAGCACAAGAAATCGTCTGCATGGACTTAAACTAGGGAGAAAAGAGAAAAAGGTAAGTACTAGTTCACGCCAAAAGGGTGTGAACACGCAATTGACCAACACTAAAGGTAAGAGGATCCAGGTGAGTAACAGGAAAAGGTAGCAAGAGGCACAAGGTCTCCACAAGTTAGCTGTTTTCCCAAGATAGGTATTATCAGGTGCGGAAAGAGTAGAGAAATAGATAAAAAGCATGGCATTGTAAGAGGATTCAATTCAACACTACAGCTAAGTCAATGCCTAGTCTGGGATACTGAATGGAAACCCTTATTGATATATCTTTATGTCCAGTTCATGAGTTCTGGATGACTACCCCTATATAACACCCCTCCCTTAGAATTCTCCTGGCCCCACTGAGCCAAGAAGTAGTTCTGTTTTGCAAGTTTAAAAGGTTTATTTGAGAAATAAAACAAAATATAGATACCACGCTATTATAATAAATTAATAATCGATATCGCCCTTATAAATATAATGTTAATCAACAATGGGTAATCTGACACTAGCACACTTCTTTATAATCAATGAGGAGTTAGTATAGGATGGATAAAGTAGCAAAAATAATTTTATGATTTCAAGGGAAAAGCAATGAGGAATAAAATGCAGTACAGAAATACTTGATATGATTTTAGCAAAAAATAAGATAATCACTTTTTCTCTGGCAATTCACCCCCCTCCCCTATGCAATGTAAGAAATGGAAGGAGATGGAAGTAACACACACAGTTCTCAGGAATGCAATCAAATACAATACGAAATTCAATTCCCACCCCAGCAAGCTTAGAGAAAACCGGTATGAGTTTTAAAACACAGGCCCAAGTGCTTTGAATGTGGTGGCAATGGAGTGAGAAATATGCTGAAAATGCTTTTAATTCCCTTTAGGAGGTTCAGGGTGAGGTGAGTGAGAGATACTTGGGATGAGTTCAGGCTCACTCTAGCAATGATTCAGGGATGGTTATTAAGAGGCAAACACATTTTAGCAGAGGAAAGCAAAAAGCTGCTATCTTTTTACAGGTAAAGAAATCCGGCCAAATCGCGGCAAAATTCGCGTGTGCGTGAATCGTGATTAGTATAAGTATAAGCTTTCTAGGTTCGTTGGAAAGCTGAGATTCTAAGCTTTCAGAGGAAAGTTAAACCAAGTTCCTAGGACAAACGGTTCCAGAGATATGAACGATTTTGTAAAGGTCGTTTTTCGGATTTAAAGTAAAACTCAAAATGACAGGTGACAGCTTGCAGCTGCAGAATTGACAGGTGACAGTTGTGCAGCTTTAAAAATGACAGATGACACGATTTGTAGGAGGCAGTTCTACTTAGGTTAAAATAGTTTGGATTAGATTATTTTAACTAAGAGATTGGTTCTGCACAGTTCTGCTAGGTACTCACAAGATATTTTGTGCAGGAATGAGCCCCACCACGGATCTGGTCAGGTTTTGGACTGGACTCCAGTTCCGGTCTCGGCACTTCACAGCAATCTGGGTCACTGGTTCTGCTCACAGCGGTCTGGGTCACTCTGGATCTCTGGTCTGGTCTCTGGCAATTGTTCTTGGCAAAAGAATTCAAACAGCTCGCCCGGCTGTGGAATAGTTCGCAAAGGATTTTAAGGTTGCTGAGGCCTGCTGAGAAGAGTTCTCAGTTTGTGGGTTTAGGCCCTTGCTTTAAGTTCTGAAGTAAAGTTCTGGTCTTTGGAGATTGATGGATTAGAAGTCTGGATCTCTGGATGTGAAGTCGTCGGTCAGCATGCTCCACAGCAAATGGAATTGAATGTCTCTACCTGTCCCAGCAGTTTTTTTTATGTGTTTTGAAAATGGGTGTGTGCCTGGGCCTAGCTAAGCCTGCCCCTCTCTACTTGTCATTGGCCCAATTCTCCCCTCTCCCATGATTGGGGGAAGGAAATGGATTGTCAGCATGATGAAGTCTGTTTATGGGTCAGAGGATCCTCCCCTGGTCAGTTTGCCCACAAATCTATATTTGATTCAAATGCATCCTTCCCAGATATACAATTTGTTGAAATTACATGTGCACATTATATATTCCTTATGGTCCATGCTTGTCCGCCTCTGATCTTCCTGGGGGCTTGCATTAAAAAATGACAACATTTTGCGCTTTTTAACTGGTTTTGCAATATCAGACATTTACCAAAATTACACACATGTGCGCAAGGAGTATGGACATTAATTGATGAAGTGTCATATTTTTAACATGCAGACATTTGGAGTGAGACCCTATTGTCCGCTAGCAACCCCCCAGAATACACCACAGGGTCCTAACACCTCTCAAAATGTTCACAGAAAAATCACAAAAATAATGAAATTACTTATATAATTCTGACAAGTCCGCACTATGAGTTATCTATCTTTTTAAAATTATGCCCTGGTCAAAAAGGGGTGTGGCTTCCCACATCACAGGGTGAAATAACTGGTTTATCCACTTCCCCCAAACTCAGCTGCTTAGCAGAAGCACTGCCCCTCCCAGTTTCCCCTAAGAGGAAGCCACTTTACGGCCCCCCAATATAACATTTGCCTGAGTCCAGGACAGGCCTTTGTTCAACTCCCTGTAGTCCCCAGCTGCTCCACCCCTAATCTAATCAGAGAGGTGACAACTCCTTTTGGCAAGGGGGGTGGCTGAACAGGTTTCAACTACTGTCGGGGGTAGTTGTCAGGCAGAATCCAGTTTCATTAAGCCAGGTTTCAGCTAAATGTCACTTTTTGTTCCCAGTTTTCTACATTCAAATCAAACTGACAATTTTTACATATACATTAAATAATTACTTCCCTCAAGCCATTTCAGAATATAGTTTTACATTGTATCCACCTCTTAGCAAGTCTTTCCTTGGTCTGGTTTTGTTTCATTTGTTCAGTTTTACACAAAAGTCTGGTGGTTTTAAAACGCCGGCTTTCTGATAGTGGTGAGTACTGGTAATGCAACCATTTTTGGGATTAAGAAAATTAATTCCCCACAGTTCTGAGTTGCTTTTTTGGCAATCAGCATTGCCATTCCCAATGGTTTCAGGCTACTGTGTGTGTAGCCCACTGGTGGTTTTAGGCAGTGCCCTCCTGTGCTCACAACATAGGCAAAAATGGGTGGCAGCATATTCTTCATGTTTTCCCTGTGCACTCTCTGGGGAGTTCTGGCCATCATGATGTTTTCCATGCCAGTACTGCACAGTTTTATTGTAGGGCTTGGATCCATGGGTAAAAACATCCCACAAGCCCCCCCTCTTGCGATGGCCATTCTGTCCTTTTACTGATGGAACTCGCAAGATCTGGGATGTGCGCCTCCTCTTCTTCCAATTCCATAGGTGGCACAGTTCAGCATCTTTTCCTCCCTCCAGTCGATCAATCAGTTCTCCTTGCTGGTCCTGATGGGAGGATTAGGCGGTACCCCGGGCCCCTTGGGTCTCTGCTCCCGGTCTCATGATCGTCCTCCTTGGCCAGTCTCCAGGTTTTCTTTCTCCTAGGACGACAAAGGAAAAGCGGCAATACCTATTCGTAGACATTTTTCCATCACTACTAATGGTGTGGCAGACATAGACATTTTATAATTTAACATACCTAACATTTTACTTTTGAGATACAAGTTATCATTCAAAGACAGTGGCTTACAAGAGTATAATATTTTAGAGACTATATGTGGGATATTTTAGGGTTGGAACTGAATTAATCTGGAGCGGTCCCCTCTGGTATTGCAGAGGACTCCTCCAGTTGCTGCAAAGTGTGCCTGGGATGGCAACACTTTAGCTGGTTAATATGGACCCACTTGTCTACCCCTTCCGCCAGACTGCCTTTGGGGATGCAGATCTTATAGGCAACAGGGGAGATCTTGTCTATAATTTCAAACGGTCCCTTCCATGTAGGCAAGAATTTTCGCTGTTTGGCCTGGTTCCTTTGGAAATTGTATAGATAGACCCGATCACCCACCTTATATTCCTTTCGGGTAGTTTTTAAATCATAGTGGGTCTTCATGCTCTCGGCTGATCTTTCTAGATTCCGCTGAGCATAGGCAAAAGCATGCTGAAGGTGTTTCCTTAAATTCTCCACATACTCGTGAGTTGTGGAGGCATTTATCAATGTTTGCTCTTGGGTTCTGTAGAGCAAATGCTGGGGAAGCACCATCTTGCGTCCAGTCATCAACTCAAATGGTGACATTTTGGTTGCAGATGAAGGGGTAGATCTGATGGCCATTAGGACCAGAGGTAATCGGATATCCCAACTTGGCCCAGAATCTGCCACAAACTTTTTTAAGATGCTCACAATGGTTCGGTTATATCTCTCCACTGCTCCAGAAGAAGCTGGCCGGTAAGCAATATGTAGCTTTCTTTTGACCCCCAGTATCTCCCACATCTTTGTCATTACTTCACTGGTGAAGTGGCTACCACTGTCTGACTCAATCCTTTGAGGTAGACCAAAACGGGAAAAGATGTGGTTAATCATCAGGGCAGCTGCTGTTTCTGCCTTGCAGTTTGGGGCTGGGAGACATTCCACCCACTTGGTAAACAGCATGTAACGGTCAACATGTACTTGTTTCCTCTAGACGAGCGAATTACAGGGCCTGCAAAGTCGATTTGCAAATCTGACCATGGCAGTGTCATCCCCCTCTTTTGGAGAGGCGCACGGTGTGTGAGGGATGATGGCTGAAATTGTGCACACACAAGACACCCCTTCAAGTATTGGTCGAGGTCCTGCCCCATGTGTGGCCAGTATGCAACCTCTCTTAAGATTTCCATTGTTGTGTCAAACCCCCTATGACCGTCGGTGGCCGCATCATGGGCGTGACTTAACATCAGGCTTCGGAATGAGGTAGGAACCACCCACTGATCGTGGCCAGCTTTGGATTTCCTTACCAGCAAACCGTCTTGGATTCAGAACATTTTTGGACATTTCATCAACACTCTTAGGTCCTCTTTCCCAATGAAATCGGTATCCGTCAGGGGAAAGTTCTCAGGGTCCTCAAGGTGTTGGTAAAACTTACCAATAATTGGATCCCCCTTCTGAGCTGTAATTAAATCAGCATCAGGGGTCTCCTTACTCCATTGTACAGTTAAAAGATCATTGTGAGCATTTGTCTGGGACCTAGTGATATCAGTGACCTGTATTTCCCCCAACAGGGACTCTATTTCTATTAGATACCCTTGGATGGCCCCGGTTTTGGCCAGCTGATCAGCTAAGTCATTTCCAGTTTTGTCTGGTCCCTCTACTTTGGAATGACCCTTGATCTTTTTCCAGTAGATGGTCATCCCATTCGATGTGACCAGATCATCAATGTTTTGGATTAACTTCCCATGTTTCAAGGGTTTGTTATTAGCACATAACATGCCTCTGGTTTTCCAATTAACCAGGTGCTCCACGAACCCGTTCCGTACATAATCCGAATCTGTGATTATGACCAGTTCATGGAGTTGATGTTGGACAGCAGTGAGGATGGCCTGATGCACAGCCATCAATTCTGCCACCTAACTACTTCGGGGACCAATTTTGTATCCAGCGGAGGGTTCTGGTGACTCATTCACCCATGCATTCCCTACGCCATCCACCACCTCTTTCTCCCTGTTGTCGTCAACATGGTAAGAGCATCCATCCACATAGACAGTGGGCATTCTGTCACACTTGTCTTCTTCAAAGGCTTTGTGTGGGGAATTAAGGTATGCCTCCATGTTGTCCTTGATTTTTAGACTTTCGTCCTCGAGACAGTTTTCTCTGGCACAATCATGCAAGTCAGCCAGACCTTGCGCAAGGGGACTCTTCTTGTTTTGGCCATATCTGACCTCCACAGGAAAGCCTTGCATTGACAGAATCCAGGAAGTAATTTGGGAATTACTCACATTTCCGGCCCGGATTCTGTCACTTTGGAGATATTGCAGAGGCTGGTGTGGAGTCTCCACTTTGATGTGTTCCCCCTGGATAAACGGGCAGTAATTCTTCAATGCCCACACCGTTGCCAGGAGTGCCTTCTCACAATCGCTGAATTTTTCCTCCACAGAGGATAAAGTTTTGCTCGCATAGGAGATTACTTTATTGACCTTGTCATGCTTTTGGTATAATACTGCCGTCAAGCACGTATTAGAGAACCCTGTCTCCAGGAAGAACTCCTTGTTTCTGACAGGGTAAGCTAGGCAAGGCGCTTGTGAGAGGCTTCTTTTGAGTTGTCTTACTGCCTCAGATTGTTCTGGACCCCATTCCCACTTGACCCCCCCTTCAAGAGATGAATCAGGGGTCTAGTGATCTCTGCGTAGCCTTCAATGAACTTTCTGCTGTAATTAGTCAGTCCAAGGAGGCTCCTTGGTTCCTGCAGAGTTGTGGGGTATTTTAGCTTCTGAAGTGCTTCCACTTTCTTTTCTTGGGGACAGAGGCCCTGAGGAGTAATCTCATGCCCCAAGAAATTAACACGGGTTCTACACCACTGTGCTTTCTGAAAGGAAAGTTTTGCTCCGGTGGCCCTCAACTGTGTCAGAACATAATGGATCTCCGCTATGTGTTCCTCCACAGATGAACTTTTGATGAGGACATCATCTACATAAGTCAGGTTACCCCTCGCACCCAGGTCGGGCATGACCTTATGTAGGAAAATGTTGAATTCATTGCCGGAGTTGAGGTATCCGAAGGGAGTCCGGGTCCATGTGTACTGCTGGCCCCCAAAGGTAAAAGCCAGTTTGTATGGGTCCTCCCTACTGACAGGCAAGGTCCAGTATCCATTGGTCAGGTAAATTGCTGTGAATACCTGTGACCCCTGAATCTGGGCCAGCCCTTGGTCAATGTAGGGCAGAGGTCATCGGGAAGTATGGACCCGTTTGTTGAGCTCCCTAAGGTCGGCACAGAGTCTCCACTGGCCGTTTGGCTTCAATATTCCCAGCACCGGATTATTGAAAGTGCTGTGGACTGGATGGATTATTCCCCGGGACTCTAGGTTCTTAATTATTTCAGTAAGGGACTCCATGGATGCGAGAGGCAAGCGATATTGCTTCACAAACACTGGAGTCATTCCAGGGTCCGTGGGAATTGTTGTGGTGTGGATGTCGGTGCGACCACAGTCATATGAGTCTATCGCAAAGAGATCTTGGAAATCCAATAAAACTTGTTTCAACTTTTGCTTCTGTTCCAGAGTCACACAGGCATCAGCTAGGTTGACTCTCTCTTCCACCATCTGCCTGAAGCCTGGAAAGACTTCTGGTTTGGCTATCTCAGCAGCCTCCTCCAGCTGGGTGGAGAAGTCCCTGGTCAGAGTGCTGATTTGGACTGGAGGCTTCAGGTGGGAAAGGCAGTCCTCATGGACCTGGAAAATCACCTCATCCCTCCTGAAGTCACAAGTCACATCTTCCTTACCATAAGGGCAAGAAGTGTACACCAGGAAGTTCCCCCCATGCCGGGTGAAAATCCTGTCTGGTGTTGATTTGTCCTCACTGTCACTGTCAAAACAGTCCTTGGGGATTGGTCCTAACAGTTCATTTCCTAAATCAATGGAGAAATGTCGTCATCAACCGCCATTCCAATAGTGGTGCCTGCGGCTAGAGTAATACTCTGTAAGTCGCTGTTATCCACCTCTATTGGAATGGTGTCATGTTCTATGTTGACTAATGGTGTTGGGTTTACCCCTAACCCTTGCTGTTGGAGAGAAGCATTTAGATGAATATAAGCATCAGGGTTTTGCAATTTTTGTCCTCTTTTAACTTTCACTTCCAGGGAGAATTGTCGGGTCCTTTCTGGGATGGTGACTTCCTCTTTGATCTGAATTTCAACTGCATAAGGTAGCAATTGAGCTGACCTAAATGCTTTTTCTGGATCATCAAAGCCCATGGGATTATCTGCTAATCGGGACCAAGCTTTGAAGTTTATTAGGTCCAAACTAATGGCAAAGCGATTGAGAATGTCACTGCCTAAGTAAAAGGCGGCAGTGACGTCTCGCACGACCCAACAATTATGGACTATGCTCTTGTTGCCAATGGAGATTTTGAGCATACACCTGCTTGGCAGGAGATGTTTGGAATTAGGTGCTTCCAGGTCCATTTCCCATTTGTCTAGCAGTTTGAATGTGGGAATGGCTGGATCTTTTGGGAGTTAGCGGAACATGGCTTCGCTGATGAAGCTCTTACCGTTGTTCACACACACTTGAGGGAGAACAGAGTCCTTCCCATCATTTAACTGAACAGGGATGAACAACTGCTCTCCAATTTGCTGAATATCAGCCAGGCTCTGAGCTGATTTCACATCTTTCTGGACTATAGGAGTGGGAGTGTCTGATTGTGGATTGGTAAAGAACTTCAGAGTATTTCCTTCCAGTGTGGAATACCACCTTAAACTGGAAGGAAGGTTGATTTTCAGAAATAGAGAGGAATTTGGTTGTCCTGGAAGTGAAATTCTACTTGGTCAGATTTTTGTTCAACCATGTGGCAGGTGCCGTTTAAACTAATATGGTTGACACTCTGTTTTAATTTTATTGGTCGGCTAGTCTGGGTCCATAGGACCTTGTTTACACAATCTATTAGGGGTGACAACCTTCTCAGGAGGTCATTCCCTAGTAAACAAGGGGTGCCCTCTGGAGTCACTACTATGACCGGGTGTTTCACCTTGTGTCGCCCAATTTTAATGTCCAAGTCTGCAGTCCCCTCAGCGGGAATTTCCTTCCCGTCAAAGTTCTGCAGTTGTCCAGGAAGAGAGGTGAGAGGAATACGGTAATTCTCCCCCCTTCCTGCATTTAGTTCATCAAAGGCCCTTTTGGACAGAAGGGTAGCTTGGGTTCCAGTGTCCACCAGTGCCGAAATTGTACCCTGCCCCTCACTTGTACCGGGGCATAATATCTTCCCTCCTTCTCCTCAAGGGGGCACAGATAATGCACATTATTGGACAACTGGTGGGCTAACTTTCTGGTTTTGGACATTGCTAGCGAAGAGATTTGGGCAGAATTCTGTGGTGAGCCTTGGGAATCTGAAAGAAACAGTTGGCAACTGGAGATCAGAGCCATTGTGGGTTCCCCTGGTTCCGGTTCTGGGCCGCCCCCCCCTTTTTGGAGGCAGTCACCAGGATGGGTTTCAACCAGGGGATTTCGGTATTGTCGGATCTGGGATGAGATGATGGGCGGCGGCAGCTCAGTCTCCACATCTCCCCAGTCTGAATTGACATCCCTTGGGACCCATTTTTCCTTGGGAGGAGTTCCCCCATCTCTGAAGGAGAAGATCCTTTTCCCAGGATCTTCTGAGGATCCCTCTCCCTCAAATTGGAAGACCTGTACCTCCTCCACAAAGTGGGTCTGTTTGGGTCCTTTGTTTCTCCTACGTCCTCTCTGCTAATTGGGTGGCAGACTTTCAGGGGTAGGAGATTTTGTTTCCGGTTCCTGGTTTTCCTGGGGCTGTTTACAAGTTGGGAAGGAAGCTTCCTCCAAGGCTTTACTCCCCCCTTCCCCTTGTGCCTCCTCCCTGGGAACCGGTGGGTTATCGGGGTGCTGCCCCCGTCATTTTTCTGGAGCACCAGGTCCAGAGTTTGGGGCATTCTGCGGTGGCATGCTCATCTGAGGGTTCTGTTCAGCCCTCAGTATGTGACCCAGATCCCGTGCCATATTTTGGACCTGGCGCTCAAGTTGTGAAACCCGCTCAGGCTGATACGGGGCTCTATTTTCTCCCCTGGGCTGATCCCGGGAAGGGTAGCTATCCCTTCTCTGGTAGTACCCCTGATTGGGAAGATTTGGGTACCCCTCCACCCTTGGCCTCCCCTCTTCCGGATTAGGTTGTCTGGGCTCAGGGAATTGGGGAAAGAAGGATGGATGGTTTTGGGGTTGGAAATTGGGTGGATACCTGGGAAAAAAGTTCTGCCTAAGATTTGGAGAATTTCTGCCCTCCTGTGGGAAGTTGGGAGGGAAGTTCCCTGGGTTAGGTGCTTGGCTGGATCCCCCCCCTGGGCTGGAGGAGTCCACACATAACCCAGGATTGGTCGGTTTCCCTTGTAGCGGGGACTTACATAGTCAGGGGAGCGGGGGACCCCATTTGTGAGACTACCTCCTCGACTCCCTGTCTGTGACTGACCCGAGGGCCTTCTGGGCTGTGAATTATTTGGTGCAGGCAGGTTTTTAGGTCCCCCCATCTCCAAATCTAAAACGGGGACAACCTTTACCTCTGCCACCTTGGCAGCAGCAGGGGTGCTGTTGGTTTTGGGGTTTTTCGGCGCGTTATTTTTATTTTCGATAGGCTTCTGCACCTCATAGATCCGGGTAGCCTGTTCAATGACCCAATCTAAAGATCTTTTCTCATGAAAAGCTCTCACGAGCTGGGTCATTATGTATTTGGGTAAGGCATGGAAAAAACGTATTGATAAATTCTCTGCTATCCGTGCGTACCCTTCTGGTGGTCTGCGCAAAAGCACGCTTTAATTCTTGCACAATCTCTTGTGGGGCCTGATCCTCCCCACATTGCAAATTGTAGACTGCCTTGCGAGCCTCTTGAGGATTTCTGTGCACAGAAAAATGTTTCAAGATGGCCGCCCTGTATGTGGACCACCTTGAATGGTTTTGATCCTCCAGCCCCACAAAGAAACTGGAGTATTCTGGTGAGAAGGTCCACTTTACATGTTGAATACAGCTTTGGCTGTCCTTCAAATGGAAAGTCTCCATCATTTGCTCATAGAGCTCCAAGTGTTCCCAAACAGAATACTTGGCGTTCTTATGATAAGGCGTGATGACACTCTTTATTGCCTTTATTTGTTTCAATGGGTCCTTAAGCAAGGCCCTTTTTGCCTTATTGGCCTTTTTGGTTCGGGTAACCCTGGTCCATTCATCCTCCGACTCAGAAGCGCTGCTCCCAGAGGTGCCCGTCTGATCTTCCAGGTTTTCCTGGATTCTGCGAGCCTGGGAATGGCTTGCAGAATGTGGGGACCTGGCCTCCTGTGTCCTGTAATGCTCAGAGGAGTCTTCAGACCCCTCCTTGCTGCCAGAATTTGATGGGTACCCCCCCCACTGACCTAACTGGGCCGAGGTTTTCAGGATGCCCTTAATGAGCCTACTCTGCTGTGGTTCCCCACTAAATTGCACTGTGCTTGGGTGCCCATACCCGGATGCCCGCCCATCCATTCCTGGGAGGTACTGGCCTATGAGCCCCATACTTCTAGCTGGATAGTAATCTGCCATCCCCGTGGCCCTGGGCTCATGTGCGCGAGGGGACATGGGGGTGGCAGAGTCCAGGGCCTGGGAGAGATGAAGGCCTCTGGTACTAGGGCTCCTGAGGTTATGCTCAGGAGTTTCTCTTTCCCAGCGAACCTCATCTCTATCCGCCCCTGCTTCCTGTTGCAATGCAAGAGCCTGCGCTTTCAGTTCCTCAGTTAAGGCCTTACTAGTCTCTATCAGTCTCTCCTGCATGGCTACCTGTTGCTGGAGCCTATCATTGTGCTGGCAGAGAGCCTCATTTTCTCTCTGTGCCTCCTGATTGGTCCTGGAGTACTGGGCCAGTCTATGCTGCAGGAGGGTTACCTCCTCAGTCCCATCCCTACTGGCCTGCTCCTTTCTTGCCAGAGCCTCCTCCACCCTCCTGGTGTGCTCTAACAAGTTCTGGTGTTCTTTTTGGAGGTCACCCAGTCCCTGGAGGGCTGGGTGATTTTCTTCCATTTTCCTTTTTAAGTGGCAGACTTCCTGGCCTAAGGTATCCCTTTCCTGACTAAGAGCCTGCATCTGTGCCGCCAGGTCGTCCCTTTGCCTTTGGAAGGCACCAGCTTTCTGGCGCTCCTGGTCAAACTCTGCCTGGGTATCCAGGTCTTTCAAAATCAGTTTATTGCTCTCTGCCCTCTCCCTATCTAGGTGGCTTTGCAGGGTGACTACCTGCTCGGCACATGCCCTATTGAAATCTAATTGTTGCTCCAGCTTTTTCTGGCTCTGCAGTAGGGAGTCCAAACCTTCTTGGTACTCCTTCTGCAAGGCCAGAAATCTGGTATCCTGGTCAGCCTTTTCCTGTTGCAGCACATCCATATCCTCCTTTATTTTAGTGATGTACTGTCTGCTATCATTTTCTGACTCCTGGCTCCTGAGCAGCCTCTGCTCAGAAGAGTCCAGATCAGATTGGGCCTTCTTTAACGCCATCTGTTGCCTATTTGCCAGATCTTGGCCTTCAGCACATTTGTCCTGCATGGCTCCCATACATAGATACAAATATGCCGCTATCCTGGCAATCTTGTTATGTTCATCTTTGGCTTTAGGGGCCATATATAGTTCGCTCAGGGCCACATGTAGGGGACCCTGATCTCTCCATGTATCTGACCCTGTTTCAGTGACCTGTTGCGCGATTGCCTGCAAACAGACCGTTTGGTCCTGATGAGTCCACTCACCTCTCACAAATAGCTTATGTAAGAAGTGCTCTCTGGCTATTTTGATGTCTACCAGTGTCGTCATTCTGGAATTTGAGTTCCTTCCTGATTTACAGAAGTTTGTATTTTATTTTTGCAAAACAGACCGTTTCCTTAGAGTGTTCCTTTGAGGAGTGCTTTACAGCGTAACACAGCGTGGTGATCCGACCGGATATGTGTATCTGGTCAGTTGGCACACTGTATTAATCTGCACAAATGGTAAATCTAACCCAGAAGATCCCGGCTCGAGCCCCCACTTTGTAAGAGGATTCAATTCAACACTACAGCTAAGTCAATGCCTAGTCTGGGATACAAAATGGAAACCCTTATTGATATATCTTTATGTCCAGTTCATGAGTTCTGGATGACTACCCCTATATAACACCCCTCTCTTAGAATCCCTCTGACCCCACTGAGCCAAGAAGTAGTTCTGTTTTGCAAGTTTAAAAGGTTTATTTGAGAAATAAAACAAAATATAGATACCACGCTTTTATAATAAATTAATAATCGATATCGCCCTTATAAATATAATGTTAATCAACAATGGGTAATCTGACACTAGCACACTTCTTTATAATCAATGAGGAGTTAGTATAGGATGGATAAAGTAGCAATAATACTTTTATGATTTCAAGGGAAAAGCAATGAGGAATAAAATGCAGTACAGAAATACTTGATATGATTTTAGCAAAAGATAAGATAATCACTTTTTCTCTGGCAATTCACCCCTCTCCCCTATGCAATGTAAGAAATGGAAGGAGATGGAAGTAACACACACAGTTCTCAGGAATGCAATCAAATACAATACGAAATTCAATTCCCACCCCAGCAAGCTTAGAGAAAACCGGTATGAGTTTTAAAACACAGGCCCAAGTGCTTTGAATGTGGTGGCAATGAAGTGAGAAATATGCTGAAAATGCTTTTAATTCCCTTTAGGAGGTTCAGGGTGAGTGAGAGATACTTGGGATGAGCTCAGGCTCACTCTAGCAATGATTCAGGGATGGTTATTAAGAGGCAAACAAATTTTTAGCAGAGGAGAGCAAAAAGCTGCTATCTTTTTACAGGTAAAGAAATCAGGCCAAATCGCAAATCGTGGCGAAATTCGCGAGTGTGTGAATCGTGATTACGGCAAAAGTATAAGGTGTAGCAAGTTCTAGGTTCGTTGGAAAGCTGAGATTCTAAGCTTTCAGAGGAAAGTTAAACCAAGTTCCTAGGACAAACGGTTCCAGAGATATGAACGATTTTGTAAAGGTTGTTTTTCGGATTTAAAGTAAAACTCAAAATGACAGGTGACAGCTTGCAGCTGCAGAATTGACAGGTGACAGTTGTGCAGCTTTAAAAATGACAGATGACACGATTTGTAGGAGGCAGTTCTACTTAGGTTAAAATAGTTTGGATTAGATTATTTTAACTAAGAGATTGGTTCTGCCATGTTCTGCTAGGTACTCACAAGATATTTTGTGCAGGAATGGGCCTCGCCACGGATCTGGTCAGGTTTTGGACTGGACTCCGGTTCTGGTCTCGGCACTTCACAGCGATCTGGGTCACTGGTTCTGCTCACAGCGGTCTGGGTCACTCTGGATCTCTGGTCTGGTCTCTGGCAATTGTTCTTGGCAAAAGAATTCAAACAGCTCGCCCGGCTGTGGAATAGTTCGCAAATGATTTTAAGGTTGCTGAGGCCTACTGAGAAGAGTTCTCAGTTTGTGGGTTTAGGCCCTTGCTTTAAGTTCTGAAGTAAAGTTCTGGTCTTTGGAGATTGATGGATTAGAAGTCTGGATCTCTGGATGTGAAGTCGTCAGTCAGCATGCTCTGCAGCAAATGGAATTGAATGTCTCTACCTGTCCCAGCAGTCTCTTTTTATGTGTTTTGAAAATGGGTGTGTGCCTGGGCCTAGCAGCTAAGCCTGCCCCTCTCTACTTGTCATTGCCCAATTCTCCCCTCTCCCATGATTGGGTGAAGGAAATGGATTGTCAGCATGATGAAGTCTGTTTATGGGTCAGAGGATCCTCTCCTGGTCAGTTTGCCCACAAATCTATATTTGATTCGAATACATCCTTCCCAGATATACAATTTGTTGAAATTACATGTGCACATTATATATTCCTTATGGTCCATGCTTGTCCGCCTCTGATCTTCCTGGGGGCTTGCATTAAAAAATGACAACATTTTGCGCTTTTTAACTGGTTTTGCAATATCGGACATTTACCCAAAATTACACACATGTGCGCAAGGAGTATGGACATTAATTGATGAAGTGTCAGATTTTTAACATGCAGACATTTGGAGTGAGACCCTATTTTCCACTAGCAACCCCCCAGAATACACCACAGGGTCCTAACGCCTCTCAAAATGTTAACAGAAAAATCACAACAATAATGATATTACTTATATAATTCTGACAAGTCCGCACTATGAGTTATCTATCTTTTTAAAATTATGCCCTGGTCAAAAAGGGGTGTGGCTTCCCACATCACAGGGTGAAATAACAGGTTTATCCACTTCCCCCAAACTCAGCTGCTTAGCAGAGGCACTGCCCCTCCCAGTTTTCCCTAAGAAGAAGCCACTTTACGGCCCCCCAATATAACATTTGCCTGAGTCCAGGACGGGCCTTTGTTCAACTCCCTGTAGACCCCAGCTGCTCCGCCCCTAATCTAATCAGAGAGGTGACAACTCCTTTTGGCAAGGGGAGTGGCTGAACAGGTTTCAACTCCTGTCGGGGGTAGTTGTCAGGCAGAATCCAGTTTCATTAAGCCAGGTTTCAGCTAAATGTCACTTTTTGTTCCCAGTTTTCTACATTCAAATCAAACTGACAATTTTTACATATACATTAAATAATTACTTCCCTCAAGTCATTTCAGAATATAGTTTTACATTGTATCCACCTCTTAGCAAGTCTTTCCTTGGTCTGGTTTTGTTTCATTTGTTCAGTTTTACACAAAAGTCTGGTGGTTTTAAAACGCCGGCTTTCTGATAGTGGTGAGTACTGGTAATGCAAACATTTTTGGGATTAAGAAAATGAATTCCCCACAGTTCTGAGTTGCTTTTTTGGCAATCGGCATTGCCATTCCCAATGGTTTCAGGCTACTGTGTGTGTAGCCCACTGGTGGTTTTAGGCAGTGCCCTCCTGTGCTCACAACATAGGCAAAAATGGGTGGCAGCCTATTCTTCATGGTTTCCCTGTGCACTCTCTGGGGAGTTCTGGCCATCATGATGTTTTCCATGCCAGTACTGCACAGTTTTATTGTAGGGCTTGGCTGCATGGGTAAAAACATCCCACCGCATACTAGACAACCACAGAACACAGAAGTAAACTTTAAGGTGAGTAAGTATTTTTATGTTCATAATGTCAAATGGAGTATGATAATAGAGGTATGCAAGCATTAGAATAGGCAAACCATTAATGGGAACAATAAAGGTGGAGGCACGTAGTTAGAATTGGTGCCATAGTTTTAGAAGACAGGGGTAGGCTAGATCAAGTTAGACAGGGACGGTGTGCAGCGAAACGCCTCTGTTTTATCTTCCTAGGATGAACACAAAGCACAAGCATAGACCATGGTCCAACTAACGGAAAAAAAGAATAGGAAGAATGGCTGCTGAGCCGAGGAAGTATATGCAGCTAACCAGGAAGAATGTACTGCTAACCAGGAAGAATTTACTGCTAACCTGGAAGAATACAGCTAAGCTGAGCAAAGAACCCAGCCAAACTAAGTATCCCCACGGGGTGGTTTGGGAATTAATTGTTTATGTGTGCCAACAAGTAGGGGGGAATGACCCAGAGAGTATTTTTGATAACAGAAAGGGAGAAAGGGGCTTAAAGTCTGGAAGAAAACCTGACCCCTTGCAAATGCCCCAATTACTTTTTCCTTATTTCTTGACTTTCTACAGACGACGGGGATCCCCAAGGACATTTCTTTCATCTACTGCGGTCGTGCCTAGAAAACCAGGAAAAGAGAAGACGTCCTTCTTTAATTGTTTTGTCTCCTTGGGGTTGCATGTGGCACCCGGAAGGGATAATGTGTCCCATGATGGACATAATGTGGTATTGTAAACAAAAATCATTGTCTAAACCAGCTGACACAGTGCTAGGACTGGGGTGTATTTTAGTTGTGGTGTAAAAATGACCCACAAAAGGGAAATGTTTAAGAGGAAATTTTGTGTAGCTTGTCTAGGAGGAAGGGGTGTCAAATAAGACGGAATGTCTCGATTTCTAGAGAACAGGGTAGAAGAACAAATGGGAAAGGAGGGGTTAAGGAAATGGATTGGTAGGAAATGTGTTGGATAAGTAGAGACCCGTTTACTTTACAAAAGAAACTCATTCCGTTTTATATTACAGGTATACATCGAGGGACCTGTATGCCTTGGGATATTGACATTGAACCGCGTGAGGAGAGAGGAAGGTTGTAGAGGAACCCAGCGAAAGCCTGACGCTGAATTATGTCTGCAAAGAGAATCCCCCAACCCTGCATCCCCATGCTGAACTGTCTGCTCCTATGGACCTAATGAATAATGAACTATTTTGAAAGAGAGACACTCTGAGAAAAAAGGTGAACATCATGTGAAAAAGAAAAAAACAATGGACTTCTGGTCTAAGCATCAAAGAACCTGGGAGACCGACTGTGAAAACAGCACAATGGAGAGGAAAAGGCAACAGGACAGACGGTCCACTAATGCCAAACTCATAACAACTACAACAGAAGAAAAAGGAAAGAGTGTGGAAAAGAGGAAGGAACGAAGTGAAATGACATTCATGGGCAGGAGAAGATGCTTAAGGAGAGATTGTATTTTGTTGGGGTGGGAGATGCAGACAAGGTGTGATATACAGAGAGACAATGGGCTAATGGGATACCTCAAAGCTTGAACAAACCTCTTGAGTCTCACAATGGCTGTGAATAGTCCAAGATATACAGTTAGATTAAACGCACACAATTACAGGAAGTAGGCCGTACATGGAAGGAGATGGCACACATGTTTGTTTTTAGTATGACAATACGTTAGTATATGCCAAATTATAAGATCGTGTTAAGAAATGTTTAGATAAATGGTAAGGTGAATGGAAATAGAATATGGTTTAAAGTTGTTGGTTTACAAACAACTGAACTTTAAATACGGGGGAGTGTAATGGAGGTCCCAACCTATATATATGTTGAATCAACAGCTGAATGAAGTGGACACCCCCCTCCCCACTTAAACCTAACCAGAGCAATTCAAAGGGACTTATGTGGTGTTGAATTATGTGAAAATGGGTTTATAATGTTACAACATACTGGTATTCAAAGGCATTGTGTTTATAAAGTCGAAAATGGTATTATCATGTTGTAGTATGGTGGCAAAGCACAGAATGGACAATGAGATATTCTATATGCAGACAGAAAATCGCCTGGGCTAAATGCCTTTAACAAAATTGCATGTACTTAAATTGTAACTAAAAGATGAAGAACTGAGTAGTGCTCAAAGTCTGTAGTAATGAGCTCATTTTAAAAGTTGAGACGTTCAGGGACATAAGCCTTCAGAAGCTGGATTAAGGAGCAGAAACCAGACAGGCCTGGTCGAAACTCTTATCTGAAAAGTCCAGCCGCACAATTATAAGTTGAACCGAGCACCGAGACAGAGTGAGGAATGCATGTTAGAACGTATCTCATTTTTGAAGGGTTTAGTCCAATTAAATTTAATTGGACAATGAGCTAATGTAACGATGTAAGTGCTTAAGACTGTGCAATGAGAGGTGGGGGCATTTTGCTCGCTCCCCTTTTGCTATAAATATGTCTGTGTCATGCTGGGAGGGGAGTTCTCTTGGAGGCAGAGAACTTGGGCACTGCTGTTAGGGCGGCGCTGTGTCAGCTATGAGGTAATAAACCCTTATGAACTCAACAGTCTGTGTGCTGATTTTGAGTGGTCCTTATTGAATTGTAATGGAGTATTTGAATCCTGCACCCGAACCTCCTCGAGGTGCAGCCACTTTGTCTTTAGGTATTCAAGGGCCAGCTCTGATCCCATGGGCCCATCATAGGTCACTGGGTCCTCGTTTACAGTTGCATATACATATGGCAAAAGCATAAGTCATTCAATAAAATTAAATTATATATAACGTACATAAAACAATAGACAAATACATGTGTGTAAATGACTCCTTTTTGAACAGGTTTAGCAGCAATAGCGATCTGTAAGGTCCCTTGTGGGAGATGCCATGAGGAAGATAATGCAATTGCGGTACCTTCGGTACAAGCCATTAAATTGGACTGTAACTAAGTGACAATGTTGTGTTACTGAGAAAGGTCTACACACTGTGTTTCAGCCTCAGAGCTGTTCTTATGTGGCTATGACTTGATCTGCCTTCATCAGGACGGAGAAGATTGGTGTAAGGGAAGATCCAATATGATCTGTCGAGATAATGGACAGACAGGGAAGTCAGGAATGTGTGGGGTTCCCAATATTAAAAACAATTTCTAATGCATTGAATGCTGGTCTCTCAAAGAGAGACTCTGTGAATTACGGATCTTACGTAATGGGTTGCATGATGGCTAGCGTTCTGGAACCCCACACATTCGGACGTAACCAGGCGCCCTTTCGTATTAAACTATGCATGCTCAATACTGAAATACCTAGTCTTGATGCACCCTATGGTTAATATTACATTGAAATACCATATGTTGCTTCAAAAAGGTCTTTAACTCCAAGGATTTCCATACTATCCTGTGTTCCTTAGCCCACCAACCAAAATACATTTCCACTTGTCTAAGGTGGGGGTTCGGAGGAAGCCAAACAACCCTTTACACCATCACACACTACAAAAGCAACAGTTTGAGACACACCTGAAAAGCATGCCATTTATTACTGAGTAGGCAAACATGTTTGCCCAGAGAACACGATGGGCATTTCTAATTCTTTCAGCTATAAAATTTACAATCTTCACAGACTCAACATCGGAATGCTTCTACATCTCACTCTCTTGCTCTACGAGGGAAAAGTATGTGTTGTTGCAAAACCATACACCTGCCTGCCGCTCTCTGCAGTTGGAAGCAAAAAAAAAAAAATGCAGTCAATGGTTCCTGGCAGAACATGTTTATCCGAGCCAACCTTGCGCCTTCCTGGTCAATTTGGTAATAATAGACCATTCCTTTGGGGATGATTGCAGATAAGGCTGGAGTATAGTGCACCTCAAAGCTATGGTTTCAGCACATTCACAAAACATCACTCAACAACGTGACATTGTAACGCATTGTGATTAACTAGGCTGATTAACAGAGCTCATAAAACAACACCAGAGACACTCATTCCATCTGCTTGAAGCCTCCCTCCCCAACAGCACCTGCTGCTAATCTGAACGCGGCATCCTCCATCCAGTCCACTCTCCTGAGCCCTGTTCATCGCTTGATGGTGGTGCAGGTGAGCGACGAACAGGGCAGCCGGGCCAAGATTCAAGCTCCCGGCCAGCCCTGCTCTGTAGCTGAGGCTGGTGGTCCATTGGATGCTCCTCACCACTTCCAGTACTTGACTACTTGCTGTGGGGCGACTCAGCCCCGAGCAACCTAGCAGAGGCAAACAGCTAAGGGCTAACCTCCAGCCTTTCCTACAGACGCTTTGCCTCATCACCATTGAGCTATTGCTTTGCTGTGTCCTGCTACTTGTTTGTGAGTACCAATTACGTCTTTGCGCAGCCCCACCCTCACCATGCACTGCTCTTACTATCTCTCTACCTTTCTCTTCCACTTCTCTCTTCATTCTCCTCTGCTCAAAACCCTTTCAACTCTCTTCCTATCACTATAATTTATTTTCCTTGAGGGCACCCCTCTTCTTGCTCACCTACTCTCTCTATTCATAAAACCTCCAATCCTAACTTTCATCACACTTCCTCTTCTCGCATCTACCCCCAGTGCCTCTACTTCGCAGACTCCACATCAGTATGCTTCTACATCTCATTCACTTTATATTTATAACTGTCTGTAACAAGACTTCATTTATCTCAGACTTCCTTCTTTCCCATTATACCTTTCTTGACTCGATTACCCTTATAGACACCTGTATTTCTCCTTTACAACTGCCTACACCTTCCCTCACTCTCCTCGCCCAACTGGTAGCGGAATTGGTGTAGGACTGTGTGCATCATCCAAACTTCCTATCTCTCCTACGCCCCTATCTCCCACTAGTTCTCCCTCTTTCGAATACCCTATCTCCACAATCACTGCTTCCTATGGCATTCATATTATATCTCTCTATCGGCTACCTGGTCCTGCTCGTCAATTTATTGACCATCTGTCCCAACTAATTGACTCCATTCCTCCCCATCATCACCTCTTTGTCACTGGTGACAAACCTCCCCTCTCTCTCTCGACTCCCCAATCCACTGAATTTAGCTCTCTCCTCCTTAACCACTGGCTCTCTTCATTCGAATGGTGAATCCCTTGATCTTATTCTTACCTCCTCTGAACTCTCTGCCACTAATATCTCCACTGCTTCTTCTTGCTCTGATCATTCCATCCTCTTGGCCTCAATATCCTCTCCTACTCCCACCCCACTCTCTCCATCTACCACTTGCATTACCAAGCACCAGTTTTCCTCCTCCAAATTCCCTATATACCTATCTGACCTATAGCATTCTCTCCTCCAATGCAAACTTCACAGTTCCATGCACTGAAACTCTTTATTAACTTTAACGCTGCTCGCTGCTCTTAATAATCCCTTCTCCTCTCACTTCCCTCTTACTACATTCACTCCTAAACCCTCCCCTCAACGGCCTTGGATTCCACCTACCATCCGTATCCTGAAAACAACAATGAGGAAAAACCTTTGCACTTAGCACAGATCTAGACACTCCTTGGAACTCCAACTCTACTTGACTGCTTTTCACAAATACTCCTCTGCTCTTGACTCTGATAAACATGACTTCTACCTCGCTCTCATTTCATCTCAATCCTCTCGGCCTAGGCACATCTAAAAATCTCTCAACTTAATTCTCTCACTTCCCAAACCCTCCTCAATCTCCTCTACTCTTCCTGCTAACAACCTAGCTCTCTACTTTTCTTCAAATATTTGCAACACTCAAAATACATTGGCAAATTACTTTCAAGCCCTCCCACCTGCTCACTTTTCTCCACCACCTCTACCCTCATCTCCTGCGACAATGTCCTTCTTTGCCCCAACTAACCCTGATGAGATTCTTGACCTTCTCTCCAGGGCTAACCATCCACGTGCCCCCCCATAAACCCATTTTCCCCAAACATGGTGAAACCCATTGCTTCCAATGGTGTTCCATATCTTACATCGCTCTTCAACTCCTCTCTTGCCAGTGCTACTTTTCCATCGTCCTACAAGTTCGCTTCTGTCATCCGTATCCTTAAGAAACTTGCCCTAGATCTCAACTGTCCTGCCAAATTTCTTTCTGTCTCTCTTCTACCTCACTATTCCAAAATCCTAGAGCGTGTAGTTTTCAACTGAGTTTCTTGAAACACAAAACCTTCAGGATCCTCTTTAATCTAGCTGCCAACCTCTGCACTCTACTGAGTCAGCTCTCCTCAATGTCAGAAATGATATCTTTTCAATTCGTTATCCTAACTGTTCATCTATTTTTATTCTTCTTAATCTCTGTGCTGCCTTCGATACTGTCAACCATTCTGACCTTCTTTCAACACTATCTCTCCTAGGCATCAGGGGCAAGGCCCTTGTTTATTTTGCTTCATATCTCATCCCTAGACAATTCCAGGTGTCCTGGAACCGTGTTGCCTCCCCACTTACCCACTTACCATGGTTCCCCATGGGTCAGTTCTGGGTCTACTTCTCTTCACTCTATACCTCTGCTTTTGGCACCTTGATCTCCTCCTATGGCTTCACCTCTAAATTCTTTGCTGATGATACTCAGATCTTCGCCTTTCCCTTCTTATCTGATGAGCTATGGTCAAACATTTCTAACTGTCTCTCCACCATCAAATACTAGATGGCATCTCACTTGCTCATGCTCTATTCCACTAAGACTGAGGTTCTATACTTCTATCCAAACAGGCTATCTCTTCCTCTCCCCCTCTTCTACTCTTCTCTCCCGACTGTTCTGCTCACAGCCGTGGTCTCATCTTTGACCCATCTCACAAATTCTAATTTTTCATCTCCAAATCTGTCACTGTGGTCAGACTTCCCTTCAACACTGCAAAGCACCTAATCTCTTCTTTACTACTCCCTTTTTCTGACTACTGTGCCAGTCTACTCTATGGCCTTTCCAACTATGCCTTTTCAGCTCTCGTCAAAGTCCTCAACTTTGCTGTCCGTAGACGCTTCAACCTTCCCTGCTTCAGCTCCACATCCCCAGCCCATCGTCAGTTAGGCTGGTTAGCTATGGGACAGAGGGCAACGTATGAACGTATTCTGATCATTGTCAAAACTATACCAGACTTGCCCCACCTTATCTAGCAGTCCATCTCACTCCCTAGTCATGACCGACGATCATCCTCGGCTCACCTACTTGCCACCTCTCATGTCCCTTGCGCTGCCTTTTCTTTCTGCTCTGGACTTTTTCTCGCGCCTTTACTCTGGAATGCTCTTCCTCCTCCTCTACGCACTACTCCCATCCAATCTGTATTTTGAACCAACCTCCTAGCTCTCCTCCTTTTTGAAGAATCACTTGCTTAGCATTCTATGCCCCATCTCTGTGTTCTCTTCTCCCCCTACCTCTCTACGATAACCCCACAACAATTATCCCTCACCTCTTCATTCTAAAACTTATCACTTCCTCAACTATCCTGTTCCTATATCATGCTCTACTTTCCTTGTCCCTGGTTCATGTTTCTACCTTCCCAGCTTCATCTGGTCTTATATCCACATCCTCTCACCCATTGTTAAGGACACTGGTCCTCTGCTCTGTAAATCAATCTTAAAAGGTTTTGTAAGACTCTTTTTACAAAAAATGCATTTATTTCCTTAATTTTCATTAAATAAATAAAAATAAATAAATAAAATGTACACAGCCATTGTATATTGCATATTGCATCCAACAAGCATACTTACAAATTAATACTTAGTATTAGTCAGAGATATTAGAAAGCATAATTCTCACACATTTTGTGCCTTTTAACACACCACAAGCTAGAATTATATCTGATGCAGTGATGCTACTATCTTCATGATCCAGAAGGTTGGTCCCCCACTAGTTATGGTCCCCAGAACTGAAACTTATGTTAACAGATCATTCCGATAAAATTGTTGTCCAAAAACAAAATTGAGTGAAATCGTCTGATTTTTTACCATCACTATTGTTACATCCAGTCGATGTTATAATTGGTCATCTTAGAACACCAGATCTCCTGTGCTCTAAACACTTTGTAATGGCGCAGTGGACCATTGTCTTTGCATTTTGTCTTTGCTTTGGATTTTTGTATGTTGTTATGGATGTGTTTTTCTTTTAGGTTTGTATTGAGTTGGGTCTAAACAGAAACATTGACAATATTTTATTTTATGTTATTTTTTTATTCATTTCTATATTTAATCTGTTTTGATTATATGTTGAGCATCCATGTTGTTTCTGGATATGCACGAACAGTGAAATTGTATACACTTGTACACAATTTAACATTGTTTACCCGTTTGGAAATTTGCTCAATCTTAGTTCATTGGCCCCGGTTCCTGCTGGGGGAGCCTTTATAAATACATAAGGGTTTATCGCTTACCTGTTGTAGGTAAAGAATACAACTTTGACATAAAACGTACATAGGAATCTGTATCCAGCTCTATCAATTTCTGGATGATCACGTCCCCCACTTTTGGGTGGATAGGCAAACATCCTTAGGGGACTATCTGCACTGCTCTAGGCAAGTAAATTGTAGATGGGCACTTTAGGCTCTGAATGACCAAGTTGATCATGATCTGAGCAAGATGATCCTTATACAAATATTGGCCACTAACAACCCCCCCAATAGCCTGGCTCTCCAACCACACTATCCCATTTGTCTATTTTGAGTACAGGAGTTAATTCTCCCTGGGTCTCCTCCATAATTAGGCAGACCCTTTCATTAGACATCAATATGCCTTTGCAATGATCTCTTGGAGTAAGGGTTTGTCCTGGATATGTGAAGGGACGATGAATAAGCCTCAGAGAAATCTATATGGCAGTGCTTATGGTACCCTTAACCCCTCTCCCTCTGATCACTCACGTTCATTTCACCATCTCTGCTTGTCCTCCTCTACCACAATTCCCCACATAGGACTGTCACCAATACAAGTTCAAACCTGGTTTCAGGGCCTGATAACTTGACCAGGTCAAGTCCTCCCTTCTAACCCTCTCTCCTCCACTTGGCCACTCCATTGATCTCGACTTTGGCAAGTTCAAATGTATACCTGGTCTCTCCTTTGACCATCACTATCCTGCTCACCCGTTCACCCCCTGCAGCCCCTCCTATCAACCATGGATCTTCCCTGCCATCATGCACCTCCACCTTCGATGATGCTGGCACATGGATTTAATTTTGTTTTATTTATCAGTGCTTATAAGGTAGCAAAGAACAAATGTCACTTGCAGCACCCCAGGAGAAAGCAGGGGAAAAGGGAGGGAAGAGAACGGGGAGTGATCATTCACAACATTGGAACCGGTCTAGATCAGGTAACTGAAGTGCAAGGGGAGTACAAGGAGTGCTGGAATATAGATAAATGCAGTACAGGATAATTGCAAAGGTGTAAGCGATACATAACAGATAAGTGGCAGAGGCAAACCTAAGAAGAGTTAGTTTATCAATAGAAATCCTTTAAACAGAGAGATAATCTATTAATTAAAAAGTTAAACAGCCGAGTACATGAAGAGTCAGGTGGCAACGCAAGGGCAGCATAAGGATCAAGGGCTTTTTTTAATCAACAAAAAGAAAATCTTCCATTTTTTACTGAATTGTAGGTGACTGTCAATAGATCTCAAGGTGGTGAGAAGAATGTTTGACAGTAACGCTCCTACTGTGTTCAACAGTCTGTCCCCAATTGACTTCTTTTTAACACGAGTCAGGACAAGCACCAATGATCAAAAAGATCATAGCGGTCTAGTGGGACAGTACTTTGTGAGATTCTGCGTGATGTGAACTGGCTAGAGTCCCCAATATATACTATGGATGAGGCCAGTACTTTGAAAGTGGCACAGGTAGACAGTGAGAAGGCTTACGGTCTGATGTGCTCTGGTTTCTGGGCTTCAGTGTCGAAACCAGTCTTGCTGATTTGTTCTGGATAATTTGCAACATGTGAGTTAAGACTTTAGGCATACCCAAGTAGAGATTGGTACAGCTGTCCAAAAGGAAATACCCAAATCCCTGGACCTCTCCACTTTATGTGACAATCAGAAATGGTATGATGTATATGAGCATCTGTAAGTGTGAATTAAGGGTGATACTTTGGTCTGCGGGATAAAAACAGATAGAACCATTGAAAGTGATACCTAGGTTTTTGGATGAGGCTACCATAGTGTGGGGGGATGCATTTAGAGCTATTGGCCACATTATTTTTTTTTAAAACAATTTTTATTAACAACACTCCAAACATTACAAACATTGAGGACATTTGCATAAGAGCTTTACATCATTATATTCACATGTGTGCGTCACAGTCCTTCCCCCTCCCGCCCCCTTAACTCAAGCCCCTGCTTCAAAGCCACCGGCTTGCATAACTCCGGGCTTGTCTTCCTCATTAATCCCCCTCATATCATCTTCACTAAGTTCGGCCTGGGAGGGTCCCACCATCGTGGCCACCAGTTGCCTCCACGCTATCAAGGGTCCCGCTTCCTCATACCCTCCTCTACTGATTGCTTCATACCAAGCTGCTGTTTCTGCATCTGCCCACTTCAGGAGGTCAGCACACCGCGTCTCTAATCTGGGTCGTTGGGCTGTCTTCCAGCCCATTGCGATTCTCCGTTTTGGCCAGGATGTAGGCCAGGTCTTTCATTTTACTAATGTGCTTCAGGTTGCGTGTTCTGGCAAAAACCCCCAGCATGCATGCCCAAACTGACTCCACCTCCAGTGTGATCCCTTTTTTGGCTAGGCGTAGCTTAACCTCTGTCCAGAATCTACCCACCTCCGGACAAGCCCAAAACATATGTATCTTCCCAGCTTCCACCTCCCCGCACCCTGGGCATTTCTGTATCGCTGAACTTCCAAACCTGGCAATTTTGCTAGGGGTCATATATGCCCTATGAGTAACATATAACTGGATCTGCTGTAGCCTCGCGTTTCGGGACACCTTCTTGTGGTACCTTTAAGCCCTATCCCATTGTCCATCCAGCATAGGTTCTCCGACCAGCTATTGCCCGCATTAATGCAAGGTAGAAAGGAGAGAATGGCTAAAGTACATACTCTCTGTTTGCGATGCATTTAGGCAAAAACTGTTATCGATCATAAAGTCATTGATAAGAGAAACAAGAGAATACCAGCTCACTGTCAAATGAGGACCCACCCAGTCTGAAGGTACTCCATGTGTTGTCAGTTTGGAATGTGGAGGTGAAAGGAGTAGTGATGTCTGTAATCACTGATTATTGTTGTGGGATCGATCTATTACGTGTGCGCTAGTTTCCACTCACAAATTGGTATGCTCAATCTAGTTTAGCAAAAGGGAAAAGGGGTGGCAGCGAGTAAGATACTCCCCTCAAACTTCCCACAAAGTTTGCAATAAGTAAACAGTGGATTTTGGGTTCAGGAAGATATCTCGCGCTCAAAACACCCCTAAAGTGGAAAGAGTCCACTGGTATAAAGGTTATATCACTGATGTGACTCAGATAATAAGAACATTGATGCTTATTCTTCAAATTGTAGACAGCCTACACGTGTTTCGACCCCCTGGTTGTTATCAAGGCTGTTATTTGTTAACACACCATACATATTAAATACGTACCCCATGATCAAACAAAATTGATATTATACATTGGTCACATGACAAAGAACATTTAAAGAGAATCAAAAGAATTTCCAAATGTTGCATGTTTGAATAACATACCATAAAGTGTCACAGGTCAGGTCAGAGACGGAGGAATAGAGTCAGATGGAGACAAGTTGATTTGGAGAGAAATGAGAAAAAGTGGAGGGAAGCCACAGATTAGAATACATGACCAAAACATTTGGTCGTAGTTTTAGAGCGTATTGTCTCGACTCCATGTTGTGAACTAAACTGTTGTGAAGGAATACATTTTCCCTGGTTTGAGCATGCCAACATTCATGCATAATAATAAGAAAAAAGCATGTTTACCCATCCTGCCTAGCCCATTGTGCTTATAGCGGGTGACTGCCCAGAGTATCATTGGTACTATCAGAACGTGAACAAAATGATACCAGACTAAGGTGCAATGATAAAGGATGTTAGTTATAGCATTCTCTAGTCAACACACAGATTCATTTTTGACTGTTCTCAGTGGAAGAAAATTAATAAAGTGGTTAAGAAGTTTTATTATTATTACTAAGGTGGTGAGGGATATCTGTATAAGCTTACCCCACACGAAGGACAAAAAATTCTTTCTGGTCCCTCGGTAGGATTGAAATATTGTCGAATAGGCTACATTGATCACCGATTAACAAAAGCAAGTATAGCTGTGTTATATTAGTCTATCAATTTTCTGGAATATAATAAAAAAGATAGAGATCTCATTAAACATTCGGCTGAAAGAATTGCTATAATCCACTGTAATAATGTTGGATGTGACTCTCACCTGTAGTTATATATCTTTTGTGCTTGGATTCCTATACCTGGATATGGGATGCGCACAGTATCCTTGTAGAATTTCTGTATCAGGCTTCTGAAAATAGAATGACCTAAAGGGATATACGTAACAGTGAATTAGTGATGATATAATGTATTAAGAAATCAAATTAATTAATACCAGATGCCATTTAGAGTCCCATGGTAAAATGGTGAGCTCTTCCTGGATTAAATTCCTGTTGCTAAGTATAAGTATGATTAGTTAGAAGTAGAATCTTGAGATAAGTCCTGTAAGCACCATTTTTCAGGCATCAGCCGCATATACCTTTGGAGGGATCTATCCCATGTAAAGCGACGAACATTTATTAGCAGGTATTTACAGATATTTAAATCATCAATAAGCGCAATAGATTTAGCATTTTATTTGTAAGGGGGGCCTGAGGCCCACGTAGACTGTGACACATTTGGAGATTACAGGACTTATCTCAAGATTCTACTTGAGAAGGCAGATTTGACTTATGATTTAGACTTATGATAACGTATCTACATAAGGCGTTAGAAAAGAAAGGTACACGGGTACACAAACGGCAATGGGCCAGCTGTCTAGACTGTTATACAAAAGCTACTAAGAGACAGACTGAGTCCAAGATCCGGGCACTGAAAGACACCCAAGACAAATTCAAGGAGCAAGTTAAATTCCTGAAAACTGAGCACTCCAACCGGTACCAGCCCACAAAGCCAGATACAAGCATTTATATCCAGTAATCCAAAGGGAGCCACCACA
The DNA here is from genome assembly GCF_040938575.1 of Ambystoma mexicanum. Taxonomy (NCBI): domain Eukaryota; kingdom Metazoa; phylum Chordata; class Amphibia; order Caudata; family Ambystomatidae; genus Ambystoma; species Ambystoma mexicanum. The sequence goes on along the minus strand of NC_090924.1, from coordinate 453,771,123 downwards.
AAAGGAAACTCCTGAAGACATTCTGTACCTTTACAATGCTGCCATTTTAAATATTGCACCCGACCATCAACCGGCTAAGCCTGACTCCACCCATCTACCAACCCATCACGACTCCACCCCAATAAACCCTATGGTCAGCAAATTCACCCCTGAAATAAGAGCCCAGAGCTCTACACATTTTTTGCCTTCCTCAGCTACGTTTGAAGGGTTCCCAAATGTGAAGCCCAATACCAGTACTGGTGCATTCTCACTCAGAGAGCTCCCTGGAGGAGGCAATACCTTAGTTACTGGATACGCCCCCTGGAGCACTACTGACTTGTTCAATATTGTTCAGAGATTCCCAAAGATACAAGAGGATCCCGTCAAGTTCCAAGAAGAGCTTCAGGTTATAAAAGTCTGATTTAAATCAACACATATGGAGTGATAACAATGATTGTGAGCAGTGCTGCCCACAGACACGTTTACCCATCTGAAAATTTGCTTCAACTGGCCAACTGAAGAACCTGCTACTGCCAGGGAATTCAAAACATTTACTGATAGACTGGTGCAAAATATTCTTGAAATCTGTCCCCGAAAGACTGATTGTTCCAAAATGAATACATGCAAGCAAGCCAAGGTTGGCAATTCGGCAGCATATCTCGAGCACTTGAAACAATGTTTTGAACAATACTCTGGGACTATAGACACAGACCATTATAGCGCCCCCAAGGTGTGGTGGCTCGGTGTGGTATGGGTTTACAACCTAAGGTATCAGAGGGAATTAAGGCAGTGCTAATAGGATGGAAAGGAAAGGGTTTGGTAGAGGTTTTATTGGTGGCACAGCCCTTCCATTGAAAGGTTGAAAGACAGAAAGAAACTACTGAAGCCAAATGTATGGCGTTTGCAGAGTCAGAAATTCCAACCTTCCCAAGGAAGGGGAGGGTTTTGCCCCACGCCAGGAGGATAAGGGCGGGGAAGAAGGAGAGGAGCACTCCAATCACATGAACCAGGGCAAACTGCTCAGAGGTATTGCACAAACATGTACCGTGATCAGTGTAATTACTGCAAAGAGTTTGGACACTGGAATGCTGAGTGTCCACATCAGCCTCAGAAGGATGGTCGAGGCAGACCACCCACCATGCAAAGCGGAATGACTAGGCCCCAGCATCCACCGACACCACTTCAGACTGATGGTTAGGATTGCCAAGGGGTCTCTGAACTTCCTGCACCACTCATGTTTGGTTGACACAGGAGCCTCAAGCTACAGACTGAAAGATTCTGAATTTCCGCGAATTATGCATTCTGATGAAATGGTTAATTCTGTAGGTATAGGGGCATGCCAATACAGGTTTCAACTCCTGTCGGGGGTAGTTGTCAGGCAGAATCCAGTTTCATTAAGCCAGGTTTCAGCTAAATGTCACTTTTTGTTCCCAGTTTTCTACATTCAAATCAAACTGACAATTTTTACAAATAAATTAAATAATTACTTCCCTCAAGTCATTTCAGAATATAGTTTTACATTGTATCCACCTCTTAGCAAGTCTTTCCTTGGTCTGGTTTTGTTTCATTTGTTCAGTTTTACACAAAAGTCTGGTGGTTTTAAAACGCCGGCTTTCTGATAGTGGTGAGTACTGGTAATGCAACCATTTTTGGGATTAAGAAAATGAATTCCCCACAGTTGCTTTTTTGGCAATCGGCATTGCCATTCCCAATGGTTTCAGGCTACTGTGTGTGTAGCCCACTGGTGGTTTTAGGCAGTGCCCTCCTGTGCTCACAACATAGGCAAAAATGGGTGGCAGCCTATTCTTCATGTTTTCCCTGTGCACTCTCTGGGGAGTTCTGGCCATCATGATGTTTTCCATGCCAGTACTGCACAGTTTTATTGTAGGGCTTGGCTGCATGGGTAAAAACATCCCACAGCATACTAGACAACCACAGAACACAGAAGTAAACTTTAAGGTGAGTAAGTATTTTTATGTTCATAATGTCAAGTGGAGTATGATAATAGAGGTATGCAAGCATTAGAATAGGCAAACCATTAATGGGAACAATAAAGGTGGAGGCACGTAGTTAGAATTGGTGCCATAGTTTTAGAAGACAGGGGTAGGCTAGATCAAGTTAGACAGGGACGGTGTGCAGCGAAACGCCTCTGTTTTATCTTCCTAGGATGAACACAAAGCACAAGCATAGACCATGGTCCAACTAACGGAAAAAAAGAATAGGAAGAATGGCTGCTGAGCCGAGGAAGTATATGCAGCTAACCAGGAAGAATGTACTGCTAACCAGGAAGAATTTACTGCTAACCTGGAAGAATACAGCTAAGCTGAGCAAAGAACCCAGCCAAACTAAGTATCCCCACGGGGTGGTTTGGGAATTAATTGTTTATGTGCGCCAACGAGTAGGGGAGAATGACCCAGAGAGTATTTTTGATAACAGAAAGGGAGAAAGGGGCTTAAAGTCTGGAAGACAACCTGACCCCTTGCAAATGCCCGAATTACTTTTTCCTTATTTCTTGACTTTCTACAGACGACGGGGATCCCCAAGGACATTTCTTTCATCTACTGCGGACGTGCCTAGAAAACCAGGAAAAGAGAAGACGTCCTTCTTTAATTGTTTTGTCTCCTTGGGGTTGCATGTGGCACCCGGAAGGGATAATGTGTCCCATGATGGACATGATGTGGTATTGTAAACAAAAATAATTGTCTAAACCAGCTGACACAGTGCTAGGACTGGGGTGTATTTTAGTTGTGGTGTAAAAATGACCCACAAAAGGGAAATGTTTAAGAGGAAATTTTGTGTAGCTTGTCTAGGAGGAAGGGGTGTCAAATAAGACGGAATGTCTCGATTTCTAGAGAACAGGGTAGAAGAACAAATGGGAAAGGAGGGGTTAAGGAAATGGATTGGTAGGAAATGTGTTGGATAAGTAGAGACCCGTTTACTTTACAAAAGAAACTCATTCCGTTTTATATTACAGGTATACATCGAGGGACCTGTATGCCTTGGGATATTGACATTGAACCGCGTGAGGAGAGAGGAAGGTTGTAGACGAACCCAGTGAAAGCCTGCCGCTGAATTATGTCTGCAAAGAGAATCCCCCAACCCTGCATCCCCATGCTGAACTGTCTGCTCCTATGGACCTAATGAATAATGAACTATTTTGAAAGAGAGACACTCTGAGAAAAAAGGTGAACATCATGTGAAAAAGAAAAAAACAATGGACTTCTGGTCTAAGCATCAAAGAACCTGGGAGACCGACTGTGAAAACAGCACAATGGAGAGGAAAAGGCAACAGGACAGACGGTCCACTAATGCCAAACTCAAAACAACTACAACGGAAGAAAAAGGAAAGAGTGTGGAAAAGAGGAAGGAACGAAGTGAAATGACATTCATGGGCAGGAGAAGATGCTTAAGGAGAGATTGTACTTTGTTGGGGTGAGAGATGCAGACAAGGTGTGATATACAGAGAGACAATGGGCTAATGGGATACCTCAAAGCTTGAACAAACCTCTTGAGTCTCACAATGGCTGTGAATAGTCCAAGATATACAGTTAGATTAAACGCACACAATTACAGGAAGTAGGCCGTACATGGAAGGAGATGGCACACATGTTTGTTTTTAGTATGACAATACGTTAGTATATGCCAAATTATAAGATCGTGTTAAGAAATGTTTAGATAAATGGTAAGGTGAATGGAAATAGAATATGGTTTAAAGTTGTTGGTTTACAAACAACTGAACTTTAAATACGGGGGAGTGTAATGGAGGTCCCAACCTATATATATGTTGAATCAACAGCTGAATGAAGTGGACACCCCCCTCCCCACTTAAACCTAACCAGAGAAATTCAAAGGGACTGATGTGGTGTTGAATTATGTGAAAATGGGTTTATAATGTTACAACATACTGGTATTCAAAGGCATTGTGTTTATAAAGTCGAAAATGGTATTATCATGTTGTAGTATGGTGGCAAAGCACAGAATGGACAATGAGATATTCTATATGCAGACAGAAAATCGCCTGGGCTAAATGCCTTTAACAAAATTGCATGTACTTAAATTGTAACTAAAAGATGAAGAACTGAGTAGTGCTCAAGGTCTGTAGTAATGAGCTCATTTTAAAAGTTGAGACGTTCAGGGACATAAGCCTTCAGAAGCTGGATTAAGGAGCAGAAACCAGACAGGCCTGGTCGAAACTCTTATCTGAAAAGTCCAGCCGCACAATTATAAGTTGAACCGAGCACCGAGACAGAGTGAGGAATGCATGTTAGAACGTATCTCATTTTTGAAGGGTTTAGTCCAATTAAATTTAATTGGACAATGAGCTAATGTAACGATGTAAGTGCTTAAGACTGTGCACTGAGAGGTGGGGGCATTTTGCTCGCTCCCCTTTTGCTATAAATATGTCTGTGTCATGCTGGGAGGGGAGTTCTCTTGGAGGCAGGGAACTTGGGCACTGCTGTTAGGGCGGCGCTGTGTCAGCTATGAGGTAATAAACCCTTATGAACTCAACAGTCTGTGTGCTGATTTTGAGTGGTCCTTATTGAATTGTAATGGAGTATTTGAATCCTGCACCCGAACCTCCTCGAGGTGCAGCCACTTTGTCTTAAGGTATTCGAGGGCCAGCTCTGATCCCATGGGCCCATCATAGGTCACTGGGTCCTCGTTTACAGTTGCATATACATATGGCAAAAGCATAAGTCATTCAATAAAATTAAATTATATATAACGTACATAAAACAATAGACAAATACATGTGCGTAAATGACTCCTTTTTGAACAGGTTTAGCAGCAATAGCGATCTGTAAGGTCCCTTGTGGGAGATGCCATGAGGAAGATAATGCAATTGCGGTACATTCGGTACAAGCCATTAAATTGGACTGTAACTAAGTGACAATGTTGTGTTACTGAGAAAGGTCTGCACACTGTGTTTCAGCCTCAGAGCTGTTCTTATGTGGCTATGACGTGATCTGCCTTCATCAGGACAGAGAAGATTGGTGTAAGGGAAGATCCTATATGATCTGTCGAGATAATGGACAGACAGGGAAGTCAGGAATGTGTGGGGTTCCCAATATTAAAAACAATTTCTAATGCATTGAATGCTGGTCTCTCAAAGAGAGACTCTGTGAATTACGGATCTTACGTAATGGGTTGCATGATGGCTAGCGTTCTGGAACCCCACACATTCGGACGTAACCAGGCGCCCTTTCGTATTAAACTATGCATGCTCAATACTGAAATACCTAGTCTTGATGCACCCTATGGTTAATATTACATTGAAATACCATATGTTGCTTCAAAAAGGTCTTTAACTCCAAGGATTTCCATACTATCCTGTGTTCCTTAGCCCACCAACCAAAATACATTTCCACTTGTCTAAGGTGGGGGTTCGGAGGAAGCCAAACAACCCTTTACACCATCACACACTACAAAAGCAACAGTTTGAGACACACCTGAAAAGCATGCCATTTATTACTGAGCAGGCAAACATGTTTGCCCAGAGAACACGATGGGCATTTCTAATTCTTTCAGCTATAACATTTACAATCTTCACAGACTCAACATCGGAATGCTTCTACATCTCACTCTCTTTATATTGCTCTACGAGGGAATAGTATGTGTTGTTGCAAAACCATACACCTGCCTGCCGCTCTCTGCAGTTAGAAGCAAAAAAAAAAAATGCAGTCAATGGTTCCTGGCAGAACATGTTTATCCGAGCCAACCTTGCGCCTTCCTGGTCAATTTGGTAATAATAGACCATTCCTTTGGGGATGATTGCAGATTAGGCTGGAGTATAGTGCACCTCAAAGCTATGGTTTCAGCACATTCACAAAACATCACTCAACAACGTGACATTGTGACGCATTGTGATTAACTAGGCTGATTAACAGAGCTCATAAAACAACACCAGAGACACTCATTCCATCTGTTTGAAGCCTCCCTGCCCAACGGCATCTGCTGCTAATCTGAGCGCGGCATCCTCCATCCAGTCCACTCTCCTGAGCCCTGTTTGTCGCTTGATGGTGGTGCAGGTGAGCGACGAACAGGGCAGCCGGACCAAGATTCAAGCTCCCGGCCAGCCCTGCTCTGTAGCTGAGGCTGGTGGTCCATTGGATGCTCCTCACCACTTCCAGTACTTGACTACTTGCTGTGGGGCGACTCAGCCCCGAGCAACCTAGCAGAGGCAAACAGCTAAGGGCTAACCTCCAGCCTTTCCTACAGACGCTTTGCTTCATCACCATTGAGCTATTGCTTTGCTGTGTCCTGCTACTTGTTTGTGAGTACCAATTACGTCTTTGCGCAGCCCCACCCTCACCATGCACTGATCTTACTATCTCTCTTCCTTTCTCTTCCACTTCTCTCTTCATTCTCCTCTGCTCAAAACCCTTTCAACTCTCTTCCTATCACTATAATTTATTTTCCTTGAGGGCACCCCTCTTCTTGCTCACCTACTCTCTCTATTCATAAAACCTCCAATCCTAACTTTCATCACACTTCCTCTTCTCGCATCTACCCCCAGTGCCTCTACTTCGCAGACTCCACAACAGTATGCTTCTACATCTCATTCACTTTATATTTATCTTTGGCATGCACAAACTGTCTGTAACAAGACTTCATTTATCTCAGACTTCCTTCTTTCCCATTATACCTTTCTTGACCCGATTACCCTTATAGACACCTGTATTTCTCCTTTACAACTGCCTACACCTTCCCTCACTCTCCTCGCCCAACTGGTAGCGGAATTGGTGTAGGACTGTGTGCATCATCCAAACTTCCTATCTCTCCTACGCCCCTATCTCCCACTAGTTCTCCCTCTTTCGAATACCCTATCTCCACAATCACTGCTTCCTATGGCATTCATATTATATCTCTCTATCGGCTACCTGGTCCTGCTCGTCAATTTATTGACCATCTGTCCCAACTAATTGACTCCATTCCTCCCCATCATCACCTCTTTGTCACTGGTGACAAACCTCCCCTCTCTCTCTCGACTCCCCAATCCACTGAATTTAGCTCTCTCCTCCTTAACCACTGGCTCTCTTCTGTCGACTCTCTGCACACTCATTCGAATGGTGAATCCCTTGACCTTATTCTTACCTCCTCTGAACTCTCTGCCACTAATATCTCCACTGCTTCTTCTTGCTCTGATCATTCCATCCTCTTGGCCTCAATATCCTCTCCTACTCCCACCTCACTCTCTCCATCTACCACTTGCATTACCAAGCACCAGTTTTCCTCCTCCAAATTCCCTATATACCTATCTGACCTATAGCATTCTCTCCTCCAATGCAAACTTCACAGTTCCATGCACTGAAACTCTTTATTAACTTTAACGCTGCTCTTAATAATCCCTTCTCCTCTCACTTCCCTCTTACTACATTCACTCCTAAACCCTCCCCTCAACGGCCTTGGATTCCACCTACCATCCGTATCCTGAAAACAACAATGAGGAAAAACCTTTGCACTTAGCACAGATCTAGACACTCCTTGGAACTCCAACTCTACTTGACTGCTTTTCACAAATACTCCTCTGCTCTTGACTCTGATAAACGTGACTTCTACCTCGCTCTCATTTCATCTCAATCCTCTCGACCTAGGCACATCTAAAAATCTCTCAACTTAATTCTCTCACTTCCCAAACCCTCCTCAATCTCCTCTACTCTTCCTGCTAACAACCTAGCTCTCTACTTTTCTTCAAATATTTGCAACACTCAAAATACATTGGCAAATTACTTTCAAGCCCTCCCACCTGCTCACTTTTCTCCACCACCTCTACCCTCATCTCCTGCGACAATGTCCTTCTTTGCCCCAACTAACCCTGATGAGATTCTTGACCTTCTCTCCAGGGCTAACCATCCACGTGCCCCCCCATAAACCCATTTTCCCCAAACATGGTGAAACCCATTGCTTCCAATGGTGTTCCATATCTTACATCGCTCTTCAACTCCTCTCTTGCCAGTGCTACTTTTCCATCGTCCTACAAGTTCGCTTCTGTCATCCGTATCCTTAAGAAACTTGCCCTAGATCTCAACTGTCCTGCCAAATTTCTTTCTGTCTCTCTTCTACCTCACTATTCCAAAATCCTAGAGCGTGTAGTTTTCAACTGAGTTTCTTGAAACACAAAACCTTCAGGATCCTCTTTAATCTAGCTGCCAACCTCTGCACTCTACTGAGTCAGCTCTCCTCAATGTCAGAAATTATATCTTTTCAATTCGTTATCCTAACTGTTCATCTATTTTTATTCTTCTTAATCTCTGTGCTGCCTTCGATACTGTCAACCATTCTGACCTTCTTTCAACACTATCTCTCCTAGGCATCAGGGGCAAGGCCCTTGTTTATTTTGCTTCATATCTCATCCCTAGACAATTCCAGGTGTCCTGGAACCGTGTTGCCTCCCCACTTACTCACTTACCATGGTTGCCCATGGGTCAGTTCTGGGTCTACTTCTCTTCACTCTATACCTCTGCTTTTGGCACCTTGATCTCCTCCTATGGCTTCACCTCTAAATTCTTTGCTGATGATACTCAGATCTTCGCCTTTCCCTTCTTATCTGATGAGCTATGGTCAAACATTTCTAACTGTCTCTCCACCATCAAATACTAGATGGCATCTCACTTGCTCATGCTCTATTCCACTAAGACTGAGGTTCTATACTTCTATCCAAACAGGCTATCTCTTCCTCTCTGCCTCTTCTACTCTTCTCTCCCGACTGTTCTGCTCACAGCCGTAGTCTCATCTTTGACCCATCTCACAAATTCTAATTTTTCATCTCCAAATCTGTCACTGTGGTCAGACTTCCCTTCAACACTGCAAAGCACCTAATCTCTTCTTTACTACTCCCTTTTTCTGACTACTGTGCCAGTCTACTCTATGGCCTTTCCAACTATGCCTTTTCAGCTCTCGTCAAAGTCCTCAACTTTGCTGTCCGTAGACGCTTCAACCTTCCCTGCTTCAGCTCCACATCCCCAGCCCACCGTCAGTTAGGCTGGTTAGCTATGGGACAGAGGGCAATGTATGAACGTATTCTGATCATTGTCAAAACTATACCAGACTTGCCCCACCTTATCTAGCAGTCCATCTCACTCCCTAGTCATGACCTACGATCATCCTCGGCTCACCTACTTGCCACCTCTCATGTCCCTTGCGCTGCCTTTTCTTTCTGCTCTGGACTTTTTCTCGCGCCTTTACTCTGGAATGCTCTTCCTCCTCCTCTACGCACTACTCCCATCCAATCTGTATTTTGAACCAACCTCCTAGCTCTCCTCCTTTTTGAAGAATCACTTGCTTAGCATTCTATGCCCCATCTCTGTGTTCTCTTCTCCCCCTACCTCTCTACGATAACCCCACAACAATTATCCCTCACCTCTTCATTCTAAAACTTATCACTTCCTCAACTATCCTGTTCCTATATCATGCTCTACTTTCCTTGTCCCTGGTTCATGTTTCTACCTTCCCAGCTTCATCTGGTCTTATATCCACATCCTCTGGCCCATTGTTAAGGACACTAGTCCTCTGCTCTGTAAATCAATCTTAAAAGGTTTTGTAAGACTCTTTTTACAAAAAATGCATTTATTTCCTTAATTTTCATTAAATAAATAAAAATAAATAAATAAAATGTACACAGCCATTGTATATTGCATATTGCATCCAACAAGCATACTTACAAATTAATACTTAGTATTAGTCAGAGATATTAGAAAGCATAATTCTCACACATTTTGTGCCTTTTAACACACCACAAGCTAGAATTATATCTGATGCAGTGATGCTACTATCTTCATGATCCAGAAGGTTGGTCCCCCACTAGTTATGGTCCCCAGAACTGAAACTTATGTTAACAGATCATTCCGATAAAATTGTTGTCCAAAAACAAAATTGAGTGAAATCGTCTGCTTTTTTACCATCACTATTGTTACATCCAGTCGATGTTATAATTGGTCATCTTAGAACACCAGATCTCCTGTGCTCTAAACACTTTGTAATGGCGCAGTGGACCATTGTCTTTGCATTTTGTCTTTGCTTTGGATTTTTGTATGTTGTTATGGATGTGTTTTTCTTTTAGGTTTGTATTGAGTTGGGTCTAAACAGAAACATTGACAATATTTTATTTTATGTTATTTTTTGATTCATTTCTATATTTAATCTGTTTTGATTATATGTTGAGCATCCATGTTGTTTCTGGATATGCACGAACAGTGAAATTGTATACACTTGTACACAATTTAACATTGTTTACCCGTTTGGAAATTTGCTCAATCTTAGTTCATTGGCCCCGGTTCCTGCTGGGGGAGCCTTTATAAATACATAAGGGTTTATCGCTTACCTGTTGTAGGTAAAGAATACAACTTTGACATAAAACGTACATAGGAATCTGTATCCAGCTCTATCAATTACTCGATGATCACGTCCCCCACTTCTGGGTGGATAGGTAAACATCCTTACGGGACTATCTGCACTGCTCTAGGCAAGTAAATTGTAGATGGGCACTTTAGGCTCTGAATGACCAAGTTGATCATGATCTGAGCAAGATGATCCTTATCCAAATATTGGCCACTAACAACCCCCCCATGAGCCTGGCTCTCCAACCACACTATCCCATTTGTCTATTTTGAGTACAGGAGTTAATTCTCCCTGGGTCTCCTCCATAATTAGGCAGACCCTTTCATTAGACATCAATATGTCTTCGCAATGATCTCTTGGAGTAAGGGTTTGTCCTGGATATGTGAAGGGACGATGAATAAGCCTCAGAGAAATCTATATGGCAGTGCTTATGGTACCCTTAACCCCTCTCCCTCTGATCACTCACGTTCATTTCACCATCTCTGCTTGTCCTCCTCTACCACAATTCCCCACATAGGACTGTCACCAATACAAGTTCAAACCTGGTTTCAGGGCCTGATAACTTGACCAGGTCAAGTCCTCCCTTCTAACCCTCTCTCCTCCACTTGGCCACTCCATTGATCTCGACTTTGGCAAGTTCAAATGTATACCTGGTCTCTCCTTTGACCATCACTATCCTGCTCACCCGTTCACCCCCTGCAGCCCTTCCTATCAACCATGGATCTTCCCTGCCATCATGCACCTCCACCTTCGATGATGCTGGCACATGGATTTAATTTTGTTTTATTTATCAGTGCTTATAAGGTAGCAAAGAACAAATGTCACTTGCAGCACCCCAGGAGAAAGCAGGGGAAAAGGGAGGGAAGAGAACAGGGAGTGATCATTCACAACATTGGAACCGGTCTAGATCAGGTAACTGAAGTGCAAGGGGAGTACAAGGAGTGCTGGAATATAGATAAATGCAGGACAGGATAATTGCAAAGGTGTAAGCGATACATAACAGATAAGTGGCAGAGGCAAACCTAAGAAGAGTTAGTTTATCAATAGAAATCCTTTAAACAGAGAGATAATCTATTAATTAAAAAGCTAAACAGCTGAGTACATGAAGAGTCAGGTGGCAACGCAAGGGCAGCATAAGGATCAAGGGCTTTTTTTAATCAACAAAAAGAAAATCTTCCATTTTTTACTGGATTGTAGGTGACTGTCAATAGATCTCAAGGTGGTGAGAAGAATGTTTGACAGTAACGCTCCTACTGTGTTCAACAGTCTGTCCCCAATTGACTTCTTTTTAACACGAGTCAGGACAAGCACCAAAGATCCAAAAGATCATAGCGGTCTAGTGGAACAGTACTTTGTGAGATTCTGCGTGATGTGAACTGGCTAGAGTCCCCAATATATACTATGGATGAGGCCAGTACTTTGAAAGTGGCACAGGTAGACAGTGAGAAGGCTTACGGTCTGATGTGCTCTGGTTTCTGGGCTTCAGTGTTGAAACCAGTCTTGCTGATTTGTTCTGGATAATTTGCAACATGTGAGTTAAGACTTTAGGCATACCCAAGTAGAGATTGGTACAGCTGTCCAAAAGGAAATACCCAAATCCCTGGACCTCTCCACTTTATGTGACAATCAGAAATGGTATGATGTATATGAGCATCTGTAAGTGTGAATTAAGGGTGATACTTTGGTCTGCGGGATAAAAACAGATAGAACCATTGAAAGTGATACCTAGGTTTTTGGATGAGGCTACCATAGTGTGGGGGGATGCATTTAGAGCTATTGGCCACATTATTTTTTTTTAAAACAATTTTTATTAACAACACTCCAAACATTACAAACATTGAGGACATTTGCATAAGAGCTTTACATCATTATATTCACATGTGTGCGTCACAGTCCTTCCCCCTCCCGCCCCCTTAACTCAAGCCCCTGCTTCAAAGCCACCGGCTTGCATAACTCCGGGCTTGTCTTCCTCATTAATCCCCCTCATATCATCTTCACTAAGTTCGGCCTGGGAGGGTCCCACCATCGTGGCCACCAGTTGCCTCCACGCTATCAAGGGTCCCGCTTCCTCATACCCTCCTCTACTGATTGCTTCATACCAAGCTGCTGTTTCTGCATCTGCCCACTTCAGGAGGTCAGCACACCGCGTCTCTAATCTGGGTCGTTGGGCTGTCTTCCAGCCCATTGCGATTCTCCGTTTTGGCCAGGATGTAGGCCAGGTCTTTCATTTTACTAATGTGCTTCAGGTTGCGTGTTCTGGCAAAAACCCCCAGCATGCATGCCCAAACTGACTCCACCTCCAGTGTGATCCCTTTTTTGGCTAGGCGTAGCTTAACCTCTGTCCAGAATCTACCCACCTCCGGACAAGCCCAAAACATATGTATCTTCCCAGCTTCCACCTCCCCGCACCTTGGGCATTTCTGTATCGCTGAACTTCCAAACCTGGCAATTTTGCTAGGGGTCATATATGCCCTATGAGTAACATATAACTGGATCTGCTGTAGCCTTGCGTTTCGGGACACCTTCTTGTGGTACCTTTAAGCCCTATCCCATTGTCCATCCAGCATAGGTTCTCCCACCAGCTATTGCCCGCATTAATGCAAGGTAGAAAGGAGAGAATGGCTAAAGTACATACTCTCTGTTTGCGATGCATTTAGGCAAAAACTGTTATCTATCATAAAGTCATTGATAAGAGAAACAAGAGAATACCAGCTCACTGTCAAATGAGGACCCACCCAGTCTGAAGGTACTCCATGTGTTGTCAGTTTGGAATGTGGAGGTGAAAGGAGTAGTGATGTCTGTAATCACTGATTATTGTTGTGGGATCGATCTATTACGTGTGCGCTAGTTTCCACTCACAAATTGGTATGCTCAATCTAGTTTAGCAAAAGGAAAAAGGGGTGGCAGCGAGTAAGATACTCCCCTCAAACTTCCCACAAAGTTTGCAATAAGTAAACAGTGGATTTTGGGTTCAGGAAGATATCTCGCGCTCAAAACACCCCTAAAGTGGAAAGAGTCCACTGGTATAAAGGTTATATCACTGATGTGACTCAGATAATAAGAACATTGATGCTTATTCTTCAAATTGTAGACAGCCTACACGTGTTTCGACCCCCTGGTTGTTATCAAGGCTGTTATTTGTTAACACACCATACATATTAAATACGTACCCCATGATCAAACAAAATTGATATTATACATTGGTCACATGACAAAGAACATTTAAAGAGAATCAAAAGAATTTCCAAATGTTGCATGTTTGAATAACATACCATAAAGTGTCACAGGTCAGGTCAGAGACGGAGGAATAGAGTCAGATGGAGACAAGTTGATTTGGAGAGAAATGAGAAAAAGTGGAGGGAAGCCACAGATTAGAATACATGACCAAAACATTTGGTCATAGTTTTAGAGCGTATTGTCTCGACTCCATGTTGTGAACTAAACTGTTGTGAAGGAATACATTTTCCCTGGTTTGAGCATGCCAACATTCATGCATAATAATAAGAAAAAAGCATGTTTACCCATTCTGCCTAGCCCATTGTGCTTATAGCGGGTGACTGCCCAGAGTATCATTGGTACTATCAGAACGTGAACAAAATGATACCAGACTAAGGTGCAATGATAAAGGATGTTAGTTATAGCATTCTCTAGTCAACACACAGATTCATTTTTGACTGTTCTCAGTGGAAAAAAATTAATAAAGTGGTTAAGAAGTTTTATTATTATTACTAAGGTGGTGAGGGATATCTGTATAAGCTTACCCCACACGAAGGACAAAAAATTCTTTCTGGTCCCTCGGTAGGATTGAAATATTGTCGAATAGGCTACATTGATCACCGATTAACAAAAGCAAGTATAGCTGTGTTATATTAGTCTATCCATTTTCTGGAATATAATAAAAAAGATAGAGATCTCATTAAACATTCGGCTGAAAGAATTGCTATAATCCACTGTAATAATGTTGGATGTGACTCTCACCTGAAGTTATATATCTTTTGTGCTTGGATTCCTATACCTGGATATGGGATGCGCACAGTATCCTTGTAGTATTTCTGTATCAGGCTTCTGAAAATAGAATGACCTAAAGGGATATACGTAACAGTGAATTAGTGATGATATAATGTATTAAGAAATCAAATTCATTAATACCAGATGCCATTTAGAGTCCCATGGTAAAATGGTGAGCTCTTCCTGGATTAAATTCCTGTTGCTAAGTATAAGTATGATTAGTTAGAAGTAGAATCTTGAGATAGGTCCTGTAAGCACCATTTTTCAGGCATCAGCCGCATATACCTTTGGAGGGATCTATCCCATGTAAAGCGACGAACATTTATTAGCAGGTATTTACAGATATTTAAATCATCAATAAGCGCAATAGATTTAGCATTTTATTTGTAAGGGGGGCCTGAGGCCCACGTAGACTGTGACACATTTGGAGATTACAGGACTTATCTCAAGATTCTACTTGAGAAGGCAGATTTGACTTATGATTTAGACTTATGATAACGTATCTACATAAGGCATTAGAAAAGAAAGGTACACGTGTACACAAACGGCAATGGGCCAGCTGTCTAGACTGTTATACAAAAGCTACTAAGAGACAGACTGAGTCCAACATCCGGGCACTGAAAGACACCCAAGATGAATTCAAGGAGCAAGTTAAATTCCTGAAAACCGAGCACTCCAACCGGTACCAGCCCACAAAGCCAGATACAAGCATTTATATCCAGTAATCCAAAGGGAGCCACCACAAAAGGAAACTCCTGAAGACATTCTGTACCTTTACAATGCTGCCATTTTAAATATTGCACCCGACCATCAACCGGCTAAGCCTGACTCCACCCGCCTGCCAACCCATCACGACTCCACCCCAATAAACCCTATGGTCAGCAAATTCACCCCTGAAATAAGAGCCCAGAGCTCTACACATTTTTTGCCTTCCTCAGCTACGTTTGAAGGGTTCCCAAATGTGAAGCCCAATACCAGTACTGGTGCATTCTCACTCAGAGAGCCCCCTGGAGGAGGCAATACCTTAGTTACTGGATACGCCCCCTGGAGCACTACTGACTTGTTCAATATTTTTCAGAGATTCCCAAAGATACAAGAGGATCCCGTCAAGTTCCAAGAAGAGCTTCAGGTTATAAAAGTCTGATTTAAATCAACACATATGGAGTGATAACAATGATTGTGAGCAGTGCTGCCCACAGACACGTTTACCCATCTGAAAATTTGCTTCAACTGGCCAACTGAAGAACCTGCTACTGCCAGGGAATTCAAAACATTTACTGATAGACTGGTGCAAAATATTCTTGAAATCTGTCCCCGAAAGACTGATTGTTCCAAAATGAATACATGCAAGCAAGCCAAGGTTGGCAATTCGGCAGCATATCTCGAGCACTTGAAACAATGTTTTGAACAATACTCTGGGACTATAGACACAGACCATTATAGCGCCCCCAAGGTGTGGTGGCTCAGTGTGGTATGGGTTTACAACCTAAGGTATCAGAGGGAATTAAGGCAGTGCTAATAGGATGGAAAGGAAAGGGTTTGGTAGAGGTTTTATTGGTGGCACAGCCCTTCCATTGAAAGGTTGAAAGACAGAAAGAAACTACTGAAGCCAAATGTATGGCGTTTGCAGAGTCAGAAATTCCAACCTACCCAAGGAAGGGGAGGGTTTTGCCCCACGCCAGGAGGATAAGGGCGGGGAAGAAGGAGAGGAGCACTCCAATCACATGAACCAGGGCAAACTGCTCAGAGGTATTGCACAAACATGTACCGTGATCAGTGTAATTACTGCAAAGAGTTTGGACACTGGAATGCTGAGTGTCCACATCAGCCTCAGAAGGATGGTCGAGGCAGACCACCCACCATGCAAAGCGGAATGACTAGGTACCAGCATCCACCGACACCACTTCAGACTGATGGTTAGGATTGCCAAGGGGTCTCTGAACTTCCTGCACCACTCATGTTTGGTTGACACAGGAGCCTCAAGCTACAGACTGAAAGATTCTGAATTTCCGCGAATTATGCATTCTGATGAAATGGTTAATTCTGTAGGTATAGGGGTATGCCAATAATCCATTCTGTATCTACCCCGCTTATGGTCATGATAGGTCAGATTTCTGACTAACAAGCATTGTTGCTGAGTGCCTATTCTCCCGTGAATTTGGTTGGATAATATTTATTGTGTAAGCTAAATTGCTCTATTTACTGTTCCCCAGATGCTGTATACCTTGACATCCCTGCTCACAGAATGCATGAGATGCTGGCAGTATAACAGGAAATTAGCCATTTCAACATTGAAGACTGGCCCGAAACTCCCTGTTCGAGACAGGGACTGTTGGACTGAGTCCCGTCCAAGTTACAGTCAACCCATGCAAATCATGCTAGTTACATGGTCAATGTCGAACCAGTCAAAATTACTCTAAATCCTGTTAAATCCATGCCATGTGTACCTCATTATCCTATTTCCCGACAAGCCGAAGAAGGCATTCAGCCTGTAATAGAATCCCTTCTCCAACAAGGTTTTATTGTACCAACTCCTAGTCCCTGCAGTACTCTGATTTTGCCCATAAAGAAGCCATGTAAAGAGGTTCATCATTTTATTCAGTACCTGCATGCAGCTAATGCAGCTGTGTTACTGGCTTTTCCTGTTGTACCTAACCCGGCTACAATTCCATCATGCATGCCCTACACAGCAAGTATTTCACTGTTGTAGATCTGTGTTCAGCATTTTTCTCCATACCTATATCTCCTGACAGCTATGTCTGGTTGCATTTACCCATAAATCCATGCAACATGCGTTCACTTGTCTTTCAATGGGATATTTAGAGAGCCGTACCATATTCTCCCAAATATTAACGAGAGATCTTGACCCAGTTAAGTTCTCACGAGAGTCAAACCTGGTGCAGTGTGTAGATGATCTGCTTCTAGCCCCTCCCTCCCTTGAGGCATGTGAGGAAGACTCTCTCATTCTGTTGACAGCACTTGCTAAAATGGCTCACAAGGCACCTAAAGACATGTTACAGTTGTGTCTGCCCCATGTGCAATACCTGGGCCATGTGATTTCAGCTGGGGAAAGACATTTATCCCAAGATCGGATTACAGAGATCCAGAAAGTCCCCAAGCCCCAGACCAGAAGGCAGGTGAGGGAGTTCCTCAGAGTAGTCAGTTACCGCAGACAATGGGTCCCCGGTGTGAGAAACCTGAGGGTATTCTCACTCCTACCCGTCTTGGACCATCTGCGCAGGTGGCCAGGGAAAGGCCATCGATATTGGATTCTGGCCCTGGGGGCGGAGAAGCAAGGGAGGATCACCTGGGTGGAGGGTCCTATGGGACTGGGAGTGGGGTGCCCTTGGGTGAGACATGGTATCCCCCTTTTCCTATTGACAAACAACCCAAACCTTACCCAACCTTCATGGGCTGTTACAAGTCAGTTACCCTGATTCGTCGACAATTGACAGTTGACAGTACTGGGACTAAGAGGAGGCAACTAAGAGCAATGACATGTATACTCTTTTTCCACTCTGATACTGGGATGAGGAAGGTGCCTGGTAGGAGCTCTGAGGGTCAGGCATGTCCTTTTGATTGTGGTCAGGCAGGGCTAATTGATCATTCACACGGTTTTCAAGTGTCAACATAGGAGATTCTGAGGGGCAGGAGTTTGAACCCTGACATCAAATACAGAAGCTGTGTGGGCCGCGCTACAGCTAGAACTGTTAAAGTGACTGCTGAGTTTCTGATGAATGAGAAACCCAATGCGTGAGTGTGTGAACTCTATCATTCAGGAATACATTGCATATGAGTGGTGACGTGTCTCAAACAAGCATGTTTTTGAAAGTCTTTGGTCCTTTCATTGTCAATTACCGAACTGCCGAGAATACTTTGTATCGGCGTAGTCACGTGTGTCAAGAAAACACGGTTTCGAAGGTCTCCAAACATCTGGCAATTCAATTAAAGCAAAGCAAACAAATATTGACCAACAGCAAAAATGAGCCACAAGCAAACCCCATAATTATTGAATACCGAACTGAATAAAAACTTTGCCAGCAAGCAGAATTAAGACATTGTGAATCCAAAAAGGGAACAGAACCTCAAAAATAAGCACGCCACTATATGCTGAGGTTTTAAATCAATATAACTTTAAAGAATAAGCAAAACAAAATATAATGAAGCTTGATTTACAGTGGAACTTTACAAATTTAAAAACAGAAAGGAATATTGATACCAACTTGTGTGAAAACTACAAACTACAGAAACCAACATTTGAAAGCAGAAATAATTGAACCATGGAAATTAAAATTAAGAAGACAAGGATATTTTCTTTCGAACTGTGCTGCTCAACAAAACTAAATATTGGGGAAGGGAACACTTGAGTTTTGTGACATTTGCTGAAATGAGAATGGAGTCTCAAGGTTCCCTTGTATTTGAACTGTGTTGCTTTGAACATGGGGACGGAATCCCTGAGTCTTGATTAAGACTATATCACCTTGAGTCCAAGGAAGGTCATTTTGAGACTTTTTGTGCAACTCTTTTACACTTGGGAAAGGGAGCTGAAAGAAAGCTGCGAGCTAGAAGAAGGTCAGAACTTTGTGTTGAACACGGTTTTCTTTTGGTTGCTGACATCTCTAATCATTGTATAGATTTAGTTGTGAAGGCAGGCATCGGTTTTGGACACAGATTTCTAAGTTGAACTCTTTGACTCAGATTTATTCAGTTTCAGTTAGGTAGGGAAATCCCACCTTAACATAGGGCAAGTTAGGCCTTTTTCCATCCTGATCTTTAAGTTAATAAAGTGTTTAATTTTTAATTCTGAATCTGTGTCTTGCTTCATGATGCCTTCACACGGGATATGTAACCATAGTTAAGCCCCTTCAAAACCTCATGAACAATTCAACCCCCAAACTCCTGCCATGGCTTCAGGAAGCAGAAACTGCCTTCGTCACCATTAAGCAAGCATTTGAAATGTCTCCCGCTTTAGGTTTGCCGGATTATATAAAACTCTTTGTGCTGTACTTCGACAAGGACAACAGGTTTGCTCAAAGTGTGTTGACGGTGACAAGCATCGGCCCGTATCCTACCATAGTGTAGCTTTAGATCCAGTAGTCGCAGGACTTCCAGTTTGTCTGTGAGCCGTCGCTGCTGCTGCTTTGGTGATATAAAAGACTAACTGCTACACAGTCATTCTGGCACAATTGCAGTTCTCTATGCCGTATTGTCATTATTGCTTAAAGGGAAGAAAAGCATGTGTCTAACTTCCGTCTTATCCGATATGAAAATGTGCTAATTTCTGCTACTAATGTAACTTTGAACCAATGTTCAGTATTGAATCCTGCTTCTTCGCTGCCAAACCCGCAGGATGGGGAACTACATGACTGTGAGGTTGTTGCTGAAACACGTATGTCACCCTGTGCTGTTTTATGAGATGTGCCCTTGTTGAAACCCGATCTAATTCTGTTTGTGGATGGCTCTCGAATCCATGTCCCAGATACTGGGGAATTGGTCTCTGGTTATTCTGTATATACCCCTAATGCCATCTTAGAAGCATATTGATTGCCTAAGGCCAAATCTGCTCAGGTCGCCAAACTCATAGACCTTGCGTGTACCTGTTCCTTGGCCCGAGATAGATCGGCCACAAGTTATACCAACTCCAGGTATGCTCATGGGGTTGTGCATGACTTTATGTCCTTTGGAAGCAACGTGAGTATTTAACATCCACGGGCACTCCAATATTGAATGGAAAATATGTGTCAGCTTTATTGAATGCATTGTTACTTCCTACAGCTGTAGCTATAGTTAAATGTAAAAGACATGATCCTTCCCAGTCATTCACCGCCCATGGAAATACTCTAGAGGATGGTGCGGCTGTTTCAGCGCCCTTAAATAGGCCTTGGCTCCTAATGCAAGTCTTGTTTGTGTTGCAGTCCCACAGTTACCGATTGCCTCCCTTTCCAGTCTGGCAATCCTCCAAGACCAAGCCACTGAAGCCGAAAAGGTGACTTAGACCCAACAGTACTCTAAGTTGGGAGTAGACTCCCTGTGGCATTCCTCAGATGGTTGCTTGGTGGCACACAAGGTACTCCTGCCCTACCTGGTCCATGAAGCTCACGGCTTAGCCCATTCAGGTAAAAATCCTATAATTACCCTATTGAATCGAGATTGGACAGCCCCTTGTTTAGCCTATAAGGCTCAAGGTTATTGTGAAAACTTTTACATGTTTAACACACAATGTTTGGAGAGCGGTACCAACAAGGCTGTCTGCGCATCCAGTGCCAGAAGAGCCCTTCCTGCGCGTGGAGACAGACTTCATGTAGCTCCCCACCTGCATAAACTTCACTTGTTCTTTAGTGATGGAGATGTATTCTCTGGGTGAATAGAAGTCTGCCCATGTAGAAAGGCAGACGCTATTACAGTGGCCAAAACAAATGTTACCAGAGTTTATACTCCGATATGGACTGCCCATCAGTATAGACAGCGACTGAGGAACACATTTCACTGGTCAGGTTATTAAAGACGTGTAGAAAGCTCTAGGGATAGCTTTACAGTTCCATTGCATTTATCGCCCCCAGTCCTTCGCTGCAGTGGAGATCTCAATTTAAGGCTGCCTAAAGAGTGTAAGGAGAAGGGGTTGAAATGACCTCAAGCCTTGTCCCTGGCTCTGTTTGCCATGCATAATAATCCCCAGCATAAACACAAACTGTCTGTCCCAAAATTCTCACAGGTCATCCCATGAGAATAGGAACTGCATCTCCAGCAGTCCCCCACCTCCAAAGTTTGCCTTTAGAGGATGATACTTTACTCTAGTACTGTTGCATGTTGATTAAAACTGTCCGATCTCTCCATACTCGGGTCTGCGAAGCCCTGCCTGAACCAGCTACTGAGCGCTGCCACCCTTTACAGCTAGGAGATTGGATCTTGGTGTAGGTACAGTAGCGGAAATCAGCACTCCAGCACAGCCCACCACCAGAACCTATTTAATTTGTGGGGACAAAGCTTATCCTTGGCTGCCCATAAATTGAGGAGGGAGATGTTACATGGGGTACGTCTGCCCGTAGTGTGTCATACTCCCAGCTTTCCTAGGAGAGGCATTCCTCGGAAAAGTTTTTTGCGTGGGTATGATGTCTCCTACCAGGTCTTGGGATTAAGATAAACAGAGACTGTTTGACTCAATTGTCATGGTTGGTAGAGGATACTGCACATGCCACAACATCCTCCATGACTCTGTTATCCCGAGAGCAAGTAGCCATCGGAACCATAATGCTTCAAAACCGTATGCCTTTAGACATTGTCCTACCCTCTCAAGAAGACGTATGCACAGTTCTGAAAAGTGAGTGCTGTACGTTCGTGCCCTGTTACCCAAGTAATATTACTGATACTGTTACCCACATTCACCACACTGTAAGCCTCCTTGGCACCAGTATGGGGCTTCCTGGACATATGGATTGAGGTTCTACTAGGACCTCTGGATGTGTCTATTGGTCAGATCTTACTCATAGCGCTAGTCATAATCTTAAATCGTATAAGTGTCTCTTTTATCGAGCATGTGCTACCTGCTCTGAAATCCCTCAAACGGCCCAAGTACTTTACTGTCATGCTACTGAAGTAGCAATATGTTATGGTATGCATGGCTGGATGTGATGTTTGTTCCCCTAAAGAAGAATGTAATGAGACTGGAGTGAAGGTCTCATAGGAGGGAACTGTAGGGGAAAGGTCTGGAATTGAAAATTGTATGCACTCCCCTAGTATACTGCTGCATTATAATATTGAGGAGGTACTACTAACTCACATGTTTAAACAACTGTTTCTTGCCTGTGCAAGGTGAGGCTGTAGGCTTCACTGTGCATGTCCTTGTGATGAAGGATCTTCGCGTAGTATGTAGCTATGCTCGCCACCACATCTTTCACTTCCCCTTTTGGCATATGTAAGTTTTAGGCTCCCGCTATCTTAGGCAAAGCAGATTTAGTAGATGGAAGTCATCATACTGTAAGTGTGCTGCCTGCCTCAGATTGTGTGTGAATCTCTGAGGAGTATATTCAGCTCAACTAAATGTATCACTTAATGCTGTCTTTCTTGATAACACGGTCTCCACATGTGAGAACACAGCTGGTATCTTATACCTTAGACTTATATTCTGGTGCTTTTTTAAAAAAAAAACTTTATTTATTGCTGGCATCTTACAGTACAGGGATCACAATATATGACATTAGGCATTCTTATTGCATTTAATTTGGTTAGACATAAATCATCATACACTGCATTTGTTTCAATTGCTTTAAAAAGAAAAAGGGGGGGGAAAGAGGGATATGAGTCGAGCATATATTCCTTTTACAGTCTAGGCATTTCATTCATCAGAGAGGTCTTCTCCGCTTCGTAAGTACTCCCTAAGGGGACCCCAGAAGTCCTTTGGTCTGGAGGTGACTTGGATGCCTCGGATATATGTTTCTTCGTTTTCTTGTACGTTGCGAAGGTCTCAGAGCCAGTTTCCATGGACGGGAGGGGATTTGGATTTCCATTTCCTGAGGATATTGCGCTTGGCCACCGCTCCTCCCACTGCGAATAGTCTGCACATTTTTTTAGAGGCCTTCCCGATATCCCCCAGTAGATACTTCTGCGGCATGGCTGGGATGTGCGTGTTCAGTATATCGCTCATGGTTTCCGCTATCTCTTCCCAGAATCGTTTGCTAGGGGAGCATTCCCAGTACATGTGGATTGAATTGGCGGCTACCTCTCCAAATTTGGGACATGCAGTTTGTTTAGTGTGATCAAATTTGGCGACCTTACTTGGGGTAATGTGCAGGTGATTTAGTATTTTTAGCTGTATGAGTCTGAATTTCGCATTTAGAGCGATATCTTTGGTATATCTACAGTAATTTACCCATTTTTGCTCGTCAATCACCATGTTCAGGTCCCTCTCTCATTTTTCTTTCATCTTATTCTTGGATGGTGTATTGCGTTGTACCACTTGGTATATTGTGGAGATGTTGCTGGTAAAACCGTCTTCAGTTAGGATATCCGATAAGAATTTATATGTAGGAGGAGCCATTGGGAAGGATGGCCATTTCTTTATGCAGGCCACTTTCCGGCATTGGTATTGTAGGATTGTGAATAGGCCGGGCCCGTTCTGTTTTGGATTTCAGCAACAGTAAGGAATCTTCCTCCCAGGAAGATCCCCGATTTTTGCCTTCTTGTCTGGGTCCCATCTTCTCTGTATGGTGTGGTCAGCCGTGGGTTCTAGTGCGAGATAGTGCCATAGTGGTAGGTGTGGCCAGTAAGGTATGTCACAACCCACTCTTTTGAGTATCCATGTCCATGCCCGTACTGTTGAGGCTAGGGGGTCTGCCAGTACTCTCTCCTCAGGGACCTTGGCAAATATCATACTCTTCAGGTTTAGGGGGGATGCCGCAAACTCCTCAGCGCGTATATGTGTAAATTGCTCTGCAGTATTGTTCCAGTATTTGGCAAAGTATGCCTGTGCAGAGTGATAGTATAGGAGAAAGTCGGGTGCAGCCAGCCCTCCCGTGTAGTATATCAAAAAATGTACCTCCTGGCCATATTGGGATGCCACTGAAAAGGTATAGTAGTTTCGGTACTATCACTATTTTGAGGAGGGATATGCATCCGTAGAGGGACAGCAGCAGTTTGACCCATGTTCTTAATTTGATTTCGAGTTGCACCAGGAACTGGGCGTAGTTCTTGTTGTACAGGGTGCGCTTGTCTGTTGCCATTATGATGCCCAGATAACGTGCATCGGGGGGGACCAACGGAAGCCGTCCATGTTCACGGTTCTGGTTGTAGAACTGGATAGTGGTATTATTTCTGACTTAGCCTGGTTTATCCTGTATCCAGAGTATTTTGTGAAGATCTCAATGTCTTTCATAATGGGTGGAAGATTAATGTCAGGGTTTCTGAGGTATAGCATTGTATCATCCACATAAAGAGATATGAACTGGGGGTTTCCCATGAAGTGGATCCCTCTCCAAGCGTGTCTGAAAGGTAGGTATGCTGCCATTCCTTCGATTGTTAGTGCGTAAATTAGGGGGGAGAGAGGGCAACCTTGTCTGGTGCCCCTTTGTAGATTGAAGCTTGGTGATAGCGTCTTGTTGGTCCTCACTCTAGCGGTAGGATGACAGTATAGCACCCCTATACTACGGAGAAAGCCGTTTCCGAACCTGATCTTTTGTAGCATGGCGTACATGAACTTCTAGGATATGGAGTCGAACGCCTTCTCCGCATCCAGGGTGACCGCCACTGTTTTGGCCTGGGGATCCATCTGGAAGGCAATGGTGAAGAATCTCCGCAGGTTGAGAGCGGTAGATCTGCCTGGTATAAAGCCAGTCAGGTCTGGATGTACTAATTTGGACATATATGGGTTCAATCTGTTTGCAATGGCTTTGGCGAAGATTTTGGTGTCCACAGTGATTAGGGATAATGGCATGTATGAGGATGGATCTTGAGGGGGTTTGAGAGGTTTCAAAAGGACTGCGATAATGGCTTCTCTCATTGTGGGCGGCAGAGTTCCTGTTTCCATGGATTCCTCCCATACCTCTAGCAACCTTGGAGCTAGCTCTTCAGTGAGGGTCTTGTAGAGATCTGCAGGTATACCGTCTGATCCCGGCGCCTTGCCCGCCCTGAGGTCCTTAATTGCTTGATCTATTTCTTCCAGTGATAGGGGAAGGTCCATGACAGCTCTGTCTTCTGGGGGTAGTGCGGGGGCGGGAAGGAGTCTGGTATTGTCGCAGCTCCTCTGTTGAAGCTTGATCTGAGTTTGTGTAGAGCTCAGTGTGGAACCTCTGGAACTCCTCATTCACTCTTTGATGAACCACATGGGTCACCCCCATCTGGTCTGTTATACTCGTAATTTGTCGATATTCGTATTCAGACTTGAATAGATTAGCTGGCATCTTACCGGATTTATTTCCCTCCCCATATTTCCTGACTTTGGTGGGTTGTGCCAAGTATCGGACCTCTCGTTCTGCCAATGTCGCGAACTCCGCCAAGGCCTCTTGTAACGGAGCCATGGTTCTTGGTCTTGCTGATGTGGTGTACGACTCGGTTCGGGACAGCTCTGCATGTTTTCCTTTCAGCGTGCCTTGGACTTTGAGGATCAGGTGTCCCCTAAGCAACACTTTGAAGGTCTTCCAGACTATGTATTGTGTACTAACGGAATCCCGGTTGCGCTCGAAGAACTCGGTCACCTCGATCCTCAGCTGTTCATGTAAGGATTCGTCTTGCGGGAGATCGGTTGGCATTCTCCATGTATGATGGGTTGGTGTGGGTACCCCTATATGGATCTCCAAGACAATCAGGGAATAGTATGATAGGGTTTGGGGTAATATTGTGCATTCCTTTGTGTCTGGGATACTGTCAGTCGAGCAAAGCCAGTAAACAATGCGGGAACTCGATCCATGCACATGTGAGTGAAATGTATATTCTCTAGTAAGTGAGTGCAGTTCTCTCCATGCATCTGATAGCGGTAGCATAGTCATGGCTTGCTTGATGGTGGTTGCTGTCTTTAAATCTGCCCTCTGAGCTGTTGATGACCTGTCAAGTGAAAGGTCGAGGGTGGTGTTGAAATCACCTCCCCAAATTACTCTTGCATCATCTGTTGGCACTATTAATGCAATTATTTGTTGGTAGAATTCAGGAGAGTCTATGTTGGGGCCGTATGTGTTGACTATAATTACTTCTTGCCCTTGAATTGTTCCCCATAGTATTACAAATCTGCCTTCGGTATCCACCTTGCTTTTTAGCACGTGGAAGCCTATTCTGTGGTGAATCACTGTCAGTACCCCTCTTGCTTGCGTCAAGTAGTCTGTCACAAATATTTGTGGACCCCAGGAGCGACTTAGAGCGCCGGATGTGCGTTCAGTGCCATGGGTCTCCTGTAGTAGAAAAATGTCTATCTTATGCCTGTTGGCATATGCTTGGATTTTCCTGGCTTTGATTGGGTTGACCAACCCCCTGACGTTCCATGACAGGAGTCTAATGCCGTTGTTCATTTGTTGTGTCATCCTTCGCTATACTTTTTCATCAGGATTGTATTTCTTGGGTTTATATTGGTTTCCTTTCCCAACTGTACATGCCAGTTTTTTTCAAACTTTACAACTAAACATTTAACTGTCGTAACTCCCCCCGCAGCTTGCTTCCTTGTTCACACTTATGGTTGTGTATTTATATAGCAATGAGGATCTGCTTCTTCCCAGGCAACCGGGCCGGATCCCGTCCCTCCCCCCATCCTCACCAACCCCCCAATCAGGCTGTGTGACCCATTGAACCATCTGCAACTTTGCGAAATAGAGGCGGCTGTCTGGAGTCATGGCTGTATTAGACTATCGTATTGGTGCATTGTCGTTCTGTTTCTGATGTAACATTTGGTCATATGGGCTTCTGATTTCAGGTTCCATTTTGCACTGTCGGAATGTGTAGTTCTAGGTATGATATGGCCTCATCTGGTGCCTCAAAGAAAAGTGTCCTGCCGGCGTGTTGTATGCGTAGCTTAGCCGGAAATGGCATTGCATATACTATTTTCCTTTCCTTGAGAGCCTTCTTTACTCTGTCAAAGGAGCGCCTCACTGCCTGGACTCCTGATGAAAAGTCTGGATATATGTGGATGCGGTTGGAGTCGTAGGACAGAGGGGCTTGTTCACGTGCCAGTCTGAGGATGAGATTGGGGTCCCGGTAATGAAGTATTCTTGCTATAATTGTTCGGGGTGGAGCGCCTGGCTTAGGTGGAGGGGCCAGTACTCTGTGTGCTCTTTCGACCAGAAATTGTATCGAAAAATGTGCCTCCGGGAACAAAGAATGGAGTATGTCCTCGAGAAAGTGTTCCATGGGGGTGTTAAGTTTGCGCTCCGCCGCCCCCACTACCCTTATGTTACTGCGGCGTGAGCGGGATTCTAGGTCCTCGCACTTGCTCTGGATATTTTTGATGTCTTTTTGGATTTGTTCTATGGATTTGCTCTGTGTGACAGATGTGTCTTCGAGAGTGGACACCCTTTCCTCAGCCTCTGCGACTTTGGAGTTGACCTTCCTGATGTCTGCTCGGATGCACGTGATGTTATAGCCTATGTCATCCAGTTTGGCATTGATTGCCAAAAACCCTTTCTCCATCGCCGCCATGTAAGGAGTCATGTTTTGTTCTGTTGGGTCTGATGTGGAGCCCCTGGGGAGGGGCGCTGAGTCAAGATCTAGGTCCATCGTGATTGTATTAGCAAAGGCGTCCATGGGTCCCCGCTTCTTATTTTTTGAACCTCCCATCATGCCTGTGTGTTGATTCTGTGGTCTTCTATGCCTGTGGGGGGGGATTGGTATGGAGCGCAATGTAGGGGGTCTGTGGCACTGGCTTAAGTATTTTTTCCTTTATATGTCTGTGGCGGGCTACTCTGCCCACCGGGAATGGGGTGCTTTTCTTTTTTTATTTTTTGTTTTCAGGTCCTCGCAATCGAGTTCCGGGGGCTCAGGTGTTCTGAGGCGCTCTAGGGGGTAGATAGGGAGTAGGGGGCTGCGGTTTGGCAGCATGAAAATAAGCCAGGAGCAAGGTATTGTCCAGCACCTCCCTCAGTTCACCCTAGGGGGCGAGGGGGCCGTGTCTGCGCCGCATGCCGCATGGGCAACCGGGGGCGAATTTATGGGGGGGGCCCTCTGCCCTTTCACCTACCTTGCTGGTGTCGGGCCGGTCGTGCTGTGATCTCTGCAGTCGGGGGGGGGAGCGGGGCACCGTGAGCACAGCCTCCGCTCTCTGCCGTGCCGTGTCTCCGCTGCTACCCCTCCCCAGATGTTGCTGTGTCTCACCGGCGGGGGGGTGTGGGAATCACGGTTCCGCCCTCGTGCAGATTTCATTCAGCTGCAGGAGAAAGTGGGGGAGGGCGGCCCGCAACGGGCTCTTCTCTCACCCCCCGTCTGGATGTTGTCAGGGTGTGTAGGCACACACACAGCCCCTGCGTTCTCACTGGGCGCGGTCCTCGCTCAGAGGGGATCTCCGGCTCCAGTATTTGACTGCACAATGGCTTGGCAGCTGGAGGGGGCACAGATCTCGCCTCGCTCCTCGCCGTCAGTTGTCCCGGGCCGCTCTCAGGCTAGTATGGTACCGGTAGTCGGGCTGCTCGCACTCCTCCCTCTGCCCAATGCAAGGATGTCAGCCCAGGAATGATTTTGGCGCGCAGCATCGCAGCTGTTGGGAAGGGACCTCATTAGTGCAGCTGTCTGTTTTCAGGATCTGGGATCCGATTTCACCCAGGATTGGGACAGTGCGGTCCCGGCGTCTTCAGCAGACCTGTTCACAGTATCTGGGCACTTGACAATTGCAGATTTTAGCAGGATTTTCAGATGCAGGATAATGCCAGCCACAGAGCTCACAGATTAGGCGGCCATCTTGTTCGGCGCACAACAGCGCCCCCATATTCTGGTGCTTTGATCCCCGTTTGTAACATTGTTTCAGTACGAATCCCTGCCCTTTCTGCACCACTCCTTCCATTGAAATGCAAGTGTTCCTTTGGGTATAAGAGAACAGTGCTTGGAGGGTGGAGGTATTTAGATACGCTCAAGTCTCATACTATTAGTGGTTTGTTGCTGTCCTGTTCCTTGTTTTTTTCTACATTTTTTGCCAATCCACCCGAATAGTCAGTGGTCATTTTTCCATGACATAGACATTCTTAAAAAATGTTCACAAGATGATCTATGAATAATCTGTTCTCCTCATGAAGGGTTTTCCTGAAACACGTTTAAAGATAACTCTGCTGGATCCCAAAAGTGGGCGTATTTCATGCTTTGTGCTTTATACATATTGGACAGATGAAATTATCTATTTTCTTCTGTAATATCTGAACTTTTTTTAAATGCAAATGTATTTTGTTTCAAGATTTATTTTCAATTGCAAGTTTTTGAGGGATTATATCATTTGAATAAGAAATGACTAATTATTGTTTTGAATATCATTTGTAATGGCCATACATTAACAGTATTCAGATATGGGCTTTTTCCCTTGAAGAGTGTTACACTGCTCCTACAGAGTTTTCTGCATGACTGTATACATGGCTTAGTGTTTTCATTTGATCGTGGGCTGAGAGTCATTAGGTGAAAGCACAAAAACAATTTCTAAAGTGTTTGAAAGTGGTTTACTATTGCTAGACTTTAATGAATGTAGTTTTCTGTTTGCCTTTATCGGATGACTTAAAGCTCTGTCATAGATGGTAGTCACCTACTCTTTTCCAGACCCAGTGATGCCAAAGGAGTCTCTCAGGCAGTTGAGCAGCGTTGTGTCTCGTATACAGCAACACCGATTTGGTCCCTCTCGTGGGTATGATGGAAATCTGAATGATGGTCCTGGATCAGGTTATTTGACTAATTCGAGTTTAGCAGTTTTCTGGTAGCCATATTCTCCAGGATTTTACCTATGAAAAACGTATTGGCTATAGCAGAAGGTTGGATATACCAGTGTCATCAAATTATATGTTTAAGTGGGGAGAGAGGTGTAGCTCCTGTTTTTCAGCCCTGGTCCAAGCAAGGATGCCCACCTCTCTCACCCCAGGCCAGGGACAATCCCCATGGGAACCACAACCAACAACGCCCAGGCCAGCTGGTACAGAGGGGTGCAGTACCTCAAAATAAAATAGCTGTCAACAGGATCTAGGCTACAACGTCAGTTCTTAAATTACCAATGGACACAGACAACAGAGTGAATTTTAGAGGAATCCCGATGGGGACCCCTCTTTAGTTATAAAAAAAACACATACTTTTAAAACCATTTCCCCTTCTCTCCCTCCTAGGATTCCCCTGGCGGGAGCACCAACTGAATAGAGTCCTACTACGTCAGCTCACCCTTTGATGGAGGGGTCGCAGGGACTCTTAGGGTGCGTCTGATGCAAAAGACCCCCTTACCTAAACTCAGATACCACCCACATGGAGTGTGAAGCCAGAGGATGGCCTATGTGAGTGGCCCCAACTCCCTAGGCGGCCGCAGGCAGGCCGTCACACTATCCTGCCAGGCAACCTTCTCTTTACTACCTTTTTTCGATATAATTTCCTTACAAATACTTTACCCCTAATTAACTTTGACCCTACATAACATTCCGCCTAATGCTTTCATCAAACTGTACATCTCTTCTGACTCAACATTTAATAATTGTATATATAGATATAAATACACATAAATATACACATTTACATACAACATATATGCAAAATATAAAATACACAAAGAAAAGAAACATATACACTACATTTAATAAACTATATATTATTTACCCTGGTGTCTGCATCTTTATTTCTAGGTGTTCCCTTAGGGGACAAGCATGTAGCCCCTAGTAGGGGGGCCACTGGCAACAGAGACAGCCTTCTTCAAGGCGTAGGGATTCCAGCCAGACACGATGGAACTGTTGACTGGGGTTGCCTAGCTGGGTACCATAATGCCTTCCTTTGCTTTTAGGGATCTTCAATGGTAATACATGTTTCAAGGTCGTCTCAGGAGACCACATTGTTGATGGGGTGATGAGGAGCATTGATTGTGGTCAATGCTGGTTTGGATAGCCTTCACCTTTTCCTTGGAGAAATATTCCAAGTAGTCCACAAGTTCCTCAGAGCTCTGAGGGCGGTAGAGCATCCCGAAGGAAAAGTCCATCTTTGCAGATATGGAAAACTCCAGCGGACATATTAGGAGCCTGAAAATTAAATGTAGTGATAACACCTCACACGTCTCACACAGTGTAGCTTGTCTTCCTGTAAGTGCGCTTTGTGTCAGAGACATTTTAGCGCCTCGTTTCGTCTTTTCATGAGGGACATCTCAGTGGAAAGCCACTGTGAAAGTATGGTGGTAGCCAGGTTGCCGATGGAACATGTGATCCCTCTATGCATGCTGGCAAGTACCACTTCTGGCGGTTCATTGGAGATGGTGGTGCCCTTAAAGCAGTGGTATTCAAATGTTTTCATGCTGAGCCCCCCCTTAAGTAAAAACATTGTTGCTAACCCCTCCCCCCCTCAGATGCCATATCTGCTTATATTTTCTATTTAAAGCAGTAGTCCCAGTACTCGCTTTTGGAAGAGCCTCGCACCCCTCCTGGACATCCTTCGGCCCCCCTCGTGGGGGCCAGCCTCACAGTTTGAAGATCATTACCTTAAAGGTTTCAGTGACGGGAGCTGTGGAAAATTGTTTCATAGCTCTCAACACCCAAACAAGTTAATTGTCACAGCATATGGGGTGGCAGGACCTTTACCAACTCCAGCCAATCTTCATGAATGTATACGATGGTCTGCCCAGGGGAGGGGAGTACAATGAACGGTTGTGAGAGGCAGGTTCCAAGAAAGAAAAGCATCAAGGGTATGGCCGCCAAGGTGGGTGAGTGGCAAAGGCAGGATGTAAATGAACACAGAATCACAGATAGTCATGAAGAGAGCACCAGGTCTGTTCTCTTGGCAATCCAGTAAACGTTTAATCACCTACAATGTGGATTTGATTTGAAGTGGTTTGCAGATCTGCCATAAGCTCCACCCACTCTCCTCCACAGGGGGCAGATGTGCCAGGGGGCTGGTAGATGGTGATAATAGGAAGGCGTGTGTTGGGATCTAATAAGCATTTGAACGCTAGGCTCTCAAAGGATGTGTTGGCCATCGTAGAGAAGATGGTAGCAGGGAGATCAAGGCTACACCTCCAGCATCCTTGTTCAGTCTTTCACTACCATGCACCTTTAAATTGTCAGGTTGTAATAAATCAACACAGTTTGTGTAATTATGAATTTCCAGTTACACCAAGGAAATCCATGTCCATATTTTCCATGGATTTCCCCAGAATGCTGGCTCGGATGACATATAAAGTACCCATAAGAAGTAAGATCTAGGTGCAATGGTTTTCTTTTGGGTGGGGGGGGGGGGTAGATCCTGATAGGTTTTGCAAGGGTAGGGGGCAGGTGCCCAGTCCTGTGTGAGACGGGGCCAAGATGCGAAGTGTTCGTAACCTGCACAGGGAGGGGGTGATGGACACATCGGAAGTGTTCTTTTAAATGGTGATGGGCAGCTTCATATAAAGGTACTTTCACGAATAACCGCGACCGCTTCAGGCCATTCTATCGCATTTTAGGGTGGGTGGTGAGAGAAAGGGATAGTTTTGAAAGGATTTTAAGATTGTGTGTGGGGGGGTGAGGGCATAGAAAGGGGTTATCGGCATTTGCACCCCTCCCTCCCAACCAAAATGCAGAATGAATGCAGTGAAGGGCCACCATGGGGAGTTGTACCAGATTCCACGTTAAAAAGGGAGGAATGCCTGGTGTTCCACCTCGTGCCCCCACTGACCGCTGCATAGTCTGTGGCACACACTTTAGACAGCATGTGGGTCTGTCGGGCTTCTGGGCCATAGGTAACTCGGAAATCTGCAACTCTTTGGATCAATGACATGAACATACATGTCAGCAAACGGCATTCCTGGGTTGCACGTCAACGTTGGTTTTTCAGTGTATGTATAGATAATTTAGAAGCACAAGCAGGTGGGAACACAAGGATGAAACAAGCCAATCCTGGGGAGACAATAGCAGATATGTTGAACGGATGTACCACCAAGTAGAAGGGTATATATATTCTGGAACAAGCGAGGCAGTGTAAAGAGGCAAGAGATTATACGGGTCCCCCAGATGCAAGATGCGAAGCTAGTAACCAGGGTGCACCCGCATACCCTAGTATTGAGATGTTAATGCAGGAGACGTATCCCATTTAGCTTCTGGGTTGAAAGAGTGCACAGACAAGGAGGTTAACATGAATGCCACATATAATTTAATTCCGAGCAGAAAGGAGGATAAGCGTCCCCTTTTCAGGTAAGGGCACATATGACCTAGTGCAGATAACATAAATGGAAGCAGCATCTTTGGCGCAGTGGACTTAGGAGGAGCACAGGTCGCCTGAAATTGCAGCTCAACACACGCACTGCAACACTACGATGGTGCATCGAGAAATACTCCACAAATATTCAGAACATTGATTCTCTTACCAAGCCTCCCTCGGCCCACATGCCAACGGCAGCCATCCCCTTTGCACTGCAGGCAAGGGTATAGCTTATGCTCCCCTGGGTTCAGCAGGCTGCCATCTTGAATGTTGGAATAGGTGGCTTGAACTGGGATCGAGGTCAAGGATCGAGGTCAAGGCCAGCCCAAAACTTGGTGGTGCCAGTACAGGGGGGACCACGGAAGGCCTACACAAAGAAGGATCGGCTCGTCAATGTAGGGGCAGGAAAGATAACAAACAAGGATCACTCCCTTACTCTTCTAAAAGTTTATAAAGACTCTCATTGTCCACACTACGGATTTAGACACAGCCAAATTCCACTATAGTGACCTCATATCCTCTCTCCATTCACACCCCTGCAATCTTTCTAAGATGCTTCAGATTATGCTTTCACTCCAAAAAAAGCTTGCCCCCCCCTCTCCACGGATAATTACTATGCCTCCTACTTCTCCTATAAGACCACTAACATTTGTGACATGTTGTCCACCCTCCTATACCTGCCTCCATTCCATCTGTTGCTCCAGTCCCTATCCGATATCTCTTCCACATCCCCCACCAACTTCCTCCCCATTCCTTGTTCCGCTAGCCCACCCTGTGCTCGCAAAAATGCCTTTGCATCACAACTTAAGTGGTTGCACCTATCACTTCCTCTTACCTCACCTCCCTCTTATCTACCTCTCTGAACAGGCATCTTCCCTGCCTGCTACCACGTAGCCAATGTCAACCCCATAAACAAGAAAGTATGCAATCTTAAACCCCGCACTTCTACAGTCCTGTCTCCATCATGCCTCACCACACCAAACTACTTGGAAGTCATCTTTTACTGCTATGTTGACTACCTCGAGGATCACTCACATCGGGATGACATCCAATCAGGTTTCTAGAGCAAGCACTCCACTGAAACTGCTCTCCCCAACATCTCCAACTTCCCATCCACACAGTCACCTCTCTTCCATCCTCATCCTACTTGTCCTCTCAGCAGCCTTTGACACTGTGGGCCATCACTCTTCTCCTTTGGCTTCATAGACAGAGCACTCAAGCAGACAAAGAATCCACTTCAAAGCCCTCTGTTTGGTTTACAAAGTCCTCACACATCGCTTAACCACCACAGCAAGCTCCACCCACCCTCCAACAGACATACTCAAAAGCAACACAACACTCTCCTCCCTCACATATCCACCTTCAAACTATCTCAAACTCCCAGTGGGAACTGTGCCTCTGAAATGCCCTACCTACCACCCCCACAACCCTACCATCAGAAAGTTACTGAAAACCAATTTCTTACCACCCACAAGCTAACCCCAGGGTGTGACCTAACAATCTACCTGGCTCACGTCGAGAGGCACCCTCAGTCCACTCAGCTGAAGACCTCAGACCCCGTGAACATGCCTCCGGGACACCAATGATTCATCACTCCTGGCTCAACTTTGGCACCTACGACTGCCCTAAATGTGAAAAACTGGGTGGTCACTGCGAGGGATTCAACCATCCCCACGGGGAGTGTGCGCTCACCTGGGTTTTTTTGTTGATTATTTTTTAGGAAATGGAATGATGGGAGATCAACCTCTGAAAATGTGTGGGGCTAATCCGCACACATTTTCTAATGCTGGCCGCACAACAAACGCATAGTCCAGTGTACTCTGGGGACACAGCCTACAGACGCAGTCCTCCCTGTCATATTTATTTGACAGGTGACAGCAAGGGGTGCACAAAAA
This sequence comes from Ambystoma mexicanum, assembly GCF_040938575.1. Lineage (NCBI taxonomy): Eukaryota > Metazoa > Chordata > Amphibia > Caudata > Ambystomatidae > Ambystoma > Ambystoma mexicanum. Next base: position 453,736,111 of record NC_090924.1, on the reverse strand, counting down.
CATCCAAAAGGGCAACACCTTCCTCCTCCCATGGCCAGCCTAATTAAGCATCAACAGCTCTATGGAACCGCCCTGTTCTATTGTCTAATTTCTGTGTGGTGGTTGCGTATACTGATGAGAGTTAATTGAAGCAGGTCTGCGAATAGGCCTGGTCACAGAACTTAACAATGGCCGGAACACTAAAACCTCTTTGATATGCAATGTGTCACCTTGAAGCTAGCTCCCACCACTCTGTATGAAGGACAGTGAATGCTGTGTCTGGGTCCACTATTTACCGTAGGCAACCCCTGCAGGACTTTCCCCTTTCACAAGGACAAAGTATGTGATTTGAGGGAGACAGAAGTCTGTTCTCAAAACAAATTTCAAGGGAGACCTGCGCTTTGATCAAGAACCACAGAGGGCTCAGTTAACCAGAGAGACACTTTGATCTACGACAGACAGGAATATGGGTGGCACTTAGGAGTACATGTTGTCACCTCTTACCTTTCCTGGTGCAAAGAACTCTGATCCTGACCTCACGCATAACAGATGATTGTTGGTGGGGAACCTGGATTGGTTCCTTAAGGTAGGCTTAGCCTGCACCAATCACTGGGGCCCATTCGGCTTTAAAAGAGGGCTGAGCCCCTCACTTAGCAGATCATCTGAAGGCTTCACCAGAAGCAGGAAAGTAGAAGTCAGCATTGGACACTGGCTGAAGGTACAGTCTACCCTACAGCCAGTGAAGGATGGCCAGGATATCCAAGAGGGAAGCAAGATCCCTCCCCTAAACATCTCCCAGGGAACAGAGAGAGATACCCGACTCGGAGGCCCCATCCAGCAGCTCCTCCAGAACTGGTAGCCAGCCAGCACACAGCGTGCCCTGCTACGTTCTGCCAGCAAACTTCCTAGGTTGGAAGTGCCAGAGAGTCTCTAAACAAAGGACACGGCTGTTGCCTGCAAACTCTCTCCTCAGCTTTGGTCTGTCTGCCTTGAAAGGACGCCACAAGCCCTGCGAAGAAGCCAGGAGGAGTGGCACACAAGTATCAACCAGCGTCCATCTTTTAAGGACATTTTCGAGGAAGTCGAGCCCTCACACGGTGACTGGCTGCACCTGACTGTTGTCATGCTACAGTCACTAAAGCCATTGAGGCGCCTCAACCAGTCTTTGAGATCTACCAACCAGCACAGAGACAACAATTTTTGACCCCGAGCCACTGTGGGCCAGCCTGCAGTGGTTCATCCAGCCTCTCCTGCTGAACTGCCTGCCGCCTGATACCCGCATTTGTCTCCCATCTTGAACTCTTTCGCAGGAGTTGCAAAGCATCCTGGAACCGACTCTACGCTGTTGAGCATCAAGAATATCTCATGCACCAAGTACATTGTGGTTCTGTCCCCCTGGTCCTTCTCCGAAGTCCCCTAGTGACATTTACAACCCCTTGCTCCCTTGGTGCTGAAACCAAATAACCTTGAACAGTTAAGACTGATCGATTTACCGACTACCCTCCTGTCAGTATCCAGAGTGCATCCCTTTCTTTCGTGAAACTGTCCGTCCTCTGTGTTCCTTTACAGTGTGGGTTGTATTTTGTAGTGTGCTAGAACTGTCTGTTGTAATAATTATAAAATAGATATTTTTATACAACCTTGACTGGACAGTCCCTTTTATCATTGGGTAATCATTGTATTTTTTTGCTGTGTTGCAACTAACCAACGATCCACGACCTTGTGGAGATAAGCCTGCTGTTCCGTCCACATTACCAAAATTGGACAAGAAGGCTTATAATTGACTTGTGTTTCCTATCTGTTTGGATCCCTTCTGGTGTACTAGAGGTGTGGGGCTGATTGATGGTTTAGAAACCGATATTCATCCCTGGACCACTGGTGCCACCTGGGAGATGTTCAGGGGAGGGATCTTGCTTCCCACTTGGAGGTCCTGGCTTTCCTTCCCTGGCGGAAGACGTAAGGCAGACTGTACCTTCAGCTAGGGTCCAATGTGGAGTTCTTCTTTCCTGCTTCTGATGAAGCCTTCAAATCTCCCCAAAAGAGGGATCCAGACCTCTTTTAAAGCCAAATGGGCCACAGAGATTGGTGTAGGCTAAGCCTGCCTTAATTAACCAATCATGGATCCCCACCAACAATCTCCTGTATGCATGAGGTCATAACCAGAGTGCTTTGCAAAAGAAAAGGGAAAGGGGTGAAAACATGTAACACTAAGTCCCACCCATCTTCCTGTCTGTTGTGGATCAAAGGGTCTCTCTAGTTAATTGAGATCTCTGTGGGACCTTATTAAAGTGACAGGTCTCCCTTGAAGCTGCGGTGGGACCAGTCTTTCTGTCTCCATTAAATCACATACTCCTACCTTCTGAATGGGGTCTCCCTGCGGGGTTAACTACTGTAATCCACGAATTTCCATACATGACCTTTCACTGGCCATTGATACTAAGGGCTGGAGCTGGCTTTTGGTTGACACAGGTGTGTTAACCTCCGCAGCCAGGCCCTATGTTTGGAGTAGACTCTAATAGTATGTTAATTATGTTAATCACTGCCACCATTATGCAGTGCTCAACAAAATGACAGGGCAGATCCATGGAGCCTTTGATAGTTAATTAGGCTGGCCATGGCAGGGGGAATGTTTTTCCCTCCCCCTTCTGAGAGGATATGTGTAATCTTGGCTGTCATATCCCAACTAAATATGATAGGGGGACAATGCCTTTAGACTGTGTCCACCCAGAGTACACACGTCTAGGTGTATGTCGTGCAATGAGCATAGGAAAATGTGTGCGCATTAGTCCCACACATTTTCCAGAGGTTGATCTACCATCATTCAATGGGGGTCATTCCGAGTCTGGAGGTAAGGTACAAACCATGCTGGCATTGATTTACCGGCATGGTTTTCCGCTCCATGCCATTCAGACCCCTCAGACCGTAAATTACGGCACTGTAAACTACAATGCCGTAATTTACGGTCTTGGGTCGCGCGCGCACCACCATGGCGAAATTAACGCCATGGCGTAAACCGGAGCTGATTCCAAGTAAGGACCACACGTAAATTACGTCCTCCTCAAGGCCGTAAAGTACCTTACCGGCATGGAGTACATACAGGCATCTCAGAGAAGGAGTAAAGAACCCTGAGCAGTGGGACCCAGAGCCACAGGTGCACACATGCAAGACAGACGGAGGCCAGGAGTCTGGCATAGTAGAAAAGGAACACACCCACACACCACCACCCTCCCACACCAAGATGACACCAATTGAACAATCAAGTCCACAACCACACAAACCCCTGCAACAACACCAGGCCCCCCCACTGAGGAGACACAGGGGTAGAAGGAGGGGGGAGACAGGCCCTGCATGCAGCACCAGTGCATCCTCCGTTACCACCCCTGCAGCCCCCATGCACACGTAGCATGACTTGACGCTCTAGGAGAAGGCCTACCAGACAGACCACCTAGACTGTGACACTGTCACCACCATATTGCAGCACAGACACAAGACAAGTGAGCACCATACAAATGAACAGTGCCAACCCAGCACAAGTGATGGTGTTGCCTGTGCCCCACACCCATGCCAAAGGCACCCACCACCACACAGTGGCATGTCACAACCGTCCATTATGCGGCCACATATCCAAGTGCCCTTACACCCCCCCAAACACATCCCCAAACACACAAGGGTCCACCGATCCCCAACATGGACCACCCATGAGACACACAACAGTAAAGCTGGACCAAAGGCAAATGGAGGCATGGCAAATGACAATGTTGCCCCTGACAGCACCCACCGGTCTTATGTGGACCAGCTTGGCATGCACGTTGCGGACATCAACTGCAAACAATACCACTCCCCCTACGTGCAGATGGAATGCAACACTACCAAGAACCGCACACATGGGTGGGCCCGACACCAAACAACTACACATGACTCAAAGGGCCTGCTGAAATGACATGATATGATATGATATGGCATTTGGAACGCGCCCATAGACAAGTGTCTCAAGGCGCGGCGAGGCAGGGAGGGGGGAACAAGGGGAAGACAGACAACGATCCCACAAGGCCAGGTGTGACACAGACCGCGCAAGTGAAGGGTAGTGAGAATGGAAAAAGTGCAAGTGGACGGGGGAAGTGCAGTACAAAGTAAGTCGAATATCAAAAAATAAATTAATAGGGCCAGCTGGTGGCAAGTGCAAGGTAAGTGCAGACAAGTGCTGGGAAGAGGGGGCTGTAGGGATAGAGAGACAGTCCCGCAGTGCAGGGGTTGCCAGGGAGGCAGCGCAAGTGGAGAGTGGCTGGGCCCAGGACCGAGGTCGGCGAGAGTGGCCCAGATCCAGATCCTGTGCAGTTTCAGTGAAGAATTCAGCAGGGGAGAGGGAGAGAGAAAGCAGAAGCAAAGAGGAAGGTCATGAGGTGCTTCCGGAACCAGAGATGGTTCTCCTCAAATATCAGGGATGCAGGAAGGCTGTCCCAGAGGGAGAGATCTACCCCCAGCTCGTTGCTCTGAGAAGCGACTGACCCTGAGTGAGTCGGAGACGGATGAGCAAAGGTCTTTGGAAGGAAGACATTCTGGAAGAGAGAGTAGAAGGAATTCATGCCCCAGGCTCCAGAGGGCTTTGTGGACAATGCATAGTGTTTTGAACTTAAGGGAAGGAGGGAGTGGGTGTGCCGATGAGGAGAATCTCAGTCTTACTAGCATTAAGGCAGTGTTCATTGGCTGCACACCATTCCTGGATATCAGGCAGACAGTCAGAGATGAGGGAAGGAGAGGAGGACGCCGAGGGTAGGCGGAAAATTTGCCGGGTATCGTCCGCATAGCGCTGAAAGTTTGGGCAGAGGGTGGCGATGCGGTGGCCAAGGAGTGCCAAATACTGGTTGAACAGCCAGGGAGGGAGATTAGATCCCAGGAGAACACCACAGGTGGAGGAAAAGATGTCAGAGAGGAGGGCCCCAAGTTGGACCTGGGAGGGTCGATTGAAAAGGAAAGAGGTCAGCACGCTACCGCGCCACATGGCCCAACATGCAGAATGACCTGTCTGGCTGGCTGTTGAGTCGTCTGACTGTGTCATGCAAGTGCATGTCATGATGCCTACCTCCAAGGAGCCAGGTCCGACCCAGCCACCCCAGAGGCAGGCATCATTCCCCCCAGGGAAGTGCCAGCGGGCCCAAGCTGGGGCCCTTTGGACACAGTCCTGGCGCCTTAGGCGCCAGGCTCATGTTGGACCCCTGTCCTGGCGCCTTAGGCGCCAGGCTCATAAGGCTAGACATGTGTTCAAGTGTTTTAATGTGCACTTACCTGATGCAGACCATGCTGCTACATCCAGGCCCTCTTGAGGCCTGAATGGAACTACTTTACCTGTGGGACTACTTTCCACCTGGGTGTGGTCGGGGAAGGATACATACCTGATCGGTGGAAGGATACATACCTGGAACTTCTTCCAAAGCTATTTAAACCACGCCCGATCAGCAACTCATGCTTCGCGTTGTTCTGCTCCTCGCAGCTGGACGCTCACCGTGTCAGCTCCTGCATCTGGACTTCAGCCACGCCTGTCAGCATCCTGGGTCACCTGCAAAGGGAGATAAGAGAGAATTGGAGAGAAAGAAGACCTTACCTGCTAAAGCTGTATCACAGAGACATCACACCGACGATCCTGAAAGGGAAGACATCATTTTTAAAAGCATTTCGCTTCGATCGCTGCAGCGCTGCATTTCACTCACCTTTCCTGGGCACTTCCATCTTCAGCAGCGATCATCCGGATCCGCAGCCACTTCTCAGAGCCTAGAGAGAAAAAGACAAGAACACAAGGTGAGAGAAGGAAGGGAATAGGAAAAGCTCAGTTTCTTTCTAAGACTTACCTGTTGGGTCATTCCCATTTCATTTCGGGTCCTGCCGCTTACTGGCATTCCGGACCCCGGCCCCTATGGGGAAAAAAGACAAAGACATTGAATGAGCGAATGCAAAGACATTACCCGAACGCTCATCCAGAGCTTACCTGTCATTTATTGGGAAAAAAGACAAAGACATTGAATGAGCGAATGCAAAGACATTACCCGAACGCTCATCCAGAACTTACCTGTCATTTATTGGAACTGCACGTTTCACTTCGAGTCGGCGCCATATCTCCGGCATTCCGAACCCCAGCACCTAAGGGGAAAAAGACATAAGCGTTAGCGCTTGCTGCAATAAGACAATGAACATTATTATTAAGCTTGAACTTTTGAACTTGCAACAGAACTCTTACAGCGCCTTACCTGAATAGTCAAGCTTATTTGAACTTCCATCAAACCTCAATCCAGTGAAGTAACTGGGTTTCAACGCGCCCCTGCATCAGAAGCAGGATGGAGAACTCATCCTTCCAGGCCCTAAGGTGAGACTTCACGGGGAATCGTGGAAGGGTATCGTGGAGGGTTGGAAGGGAGTGGGAGGCTTGAGCATTATTCCGTCAGTAGGTAATACTCCCTTTTCACGCACAGGGGAATATTCCTACGAGCCAGAGAAGCCAGAGTAGAGGGGCCCTACCTGTCCATCTTCAGAGTCCTGCGCTTCACCATTGAAGAAGCATCAGCACTCGAAGCCAGACCTGCGCCTCCGTGGGAATCAGGTGAGCGTGACAGAACGCGAAGCCTACCCACAATTTCCCACCCGGGCGCTATGGAGACTTCCAAGACAGATCAGCTGGCCCAGCTTTTGGGGGAATTACGGGCAGAAGTGCACTCAGCCCGCCAGGAGACTAACGCTCTCAAAAGAGAACTGATCCTATCCAAGGAAAGAACAGATGACCTGGCCAAAAGGTTATTGCAGGCCCAGGCAGGACACACTCCTTTACCTAATTCCGGAGGTACTTCCACATCAATGGGTTTGAATAACCCGGTACAAATCAATCTACCTGGACACATGCCTTTGGCCCCGCCTGAACGTTTTGCGGGGATCCCAAGAAATATGCCGTCTTTATGAACCAATGTCGTTTACACCTTCTATGCAGACCCGGGGCCTTCCCTAACGACCAGGCCAAGGTAGCCTTTATACTATCTTACCTCAGTGGCAGTGCTGCCGATTGGTCTATTCCATTGGTAAATCAGGATGATCCCATTCTCCAGAATTTTCAGGGTTTCCAGGCCAGCATGGAAAGATTGTTTGCTCGACACTCTCAAGGACAGGCCCTTGATAACGAACTGCTATCCTTACAACAAGGTAATCAGGATCTCCTGTCCTACGTTGCCACCTTTAATAGACTGGTTGTGGAAACTGGATGGCCAGAAAACAAAAGGATCACATTGTTTCATTGAGGCCTGCGCGGAGAGCTTAAGTATGTTCTAGCTCAGATAGTAGATCCACCCCAGGTCTGCGCAGACTACATAGACTTGGTGGTTCAACTTGATCACAGACTTCAAAATAGAAAAGCAGATCGGTTCAAGTACGAAACCCGAGTACCGATCAAAACCCACGCCAACTTCAAGAGTACCGACGTATCCGAACCTATGCAAATCGGCGGTGTTAAAGGACCATTAACGCAGAAGGAACGAGAGAGAAGGCGGCAAATGCAACTTTGTCTGTATTGCGGGACTTCCGGTCACTTTCTTCGAAATTGTCCGGTTAAACCACCTAAGAAGGTGGTTGGAGCCACTGATAACGATTTTTTGACACCTGATTCGGGAAACGACCTAGCCCGACAAGCGTAGGGGTCCGCTTGCCGAGCTTGAAAACAAATTCTTTGACCTCGCATTTTGTCATGCCAATGGTGCTCGTGGACCCAAAACAGCCTCAGCAGTTGCATGCTATAAAAGCATACATCGACAGTGGAGCTATTGGAAATTACATAGACCGTGAATTGGCTTCCAGGATTAAGCTCCCTCTCTGCCCGAAAGTAACCCAAGATGTCATTACTACAGTAGATGGAACCGAAATAGACTCAGGGCCTGTAACGCATTCCACTGTTGAAATGACCCTGGTGGGTCAGGATGGACATTGGGAAGCAATCGTGTTTGATGTGCTCAAGGCCCCACAATTTCAAGTAATTCTTGGAATTCCTTGGTTAGAAACACATAATCCCAGAATTGACTGGCGAGAAAAGAAGATAAGTTTTCCTGATTGTGAACCAACTTGTTATCCAAGAAATCCAGTTATGGGTCTAGCCTCAGCAACTTCCACCCCTGTACAGCTACCGTCAGAATACCAAGAATTCCAAGACGTTTTTCAGAAGGAACAGGCTAACACGTTACCTCCCCATCGGTCTTATGATTGCCAAATCGATCTGGTACCCAATGCTCAACTACCTTGTAGTAGGATTTATGCTCTTACAGAACCTGAGAACCTGCATTTGCGTCAGTATTTAGATCAGTACCTAGCCAATGGTTTTATTCGGCAGTCCAAGTCTCCTGTCTCCTCAGATCTGTTCTTCGTGCCGAAAAAAGAGGGCGACCTTAGAACATGTATAGACTATCGCGCCCTAAATCAAATAACGATTAAGAATCGTTATCCTCTGCCTCTGATCCCTGAGCTTATCGACCAGGTGAAAGACGCTTGTGTGTACACCAAGTTAGATCTTCGAGGAGCTTATCACCTGGTGCGTATAAAAGAAGGCGACAAATGGAAGACTGCATTCCGCACCAAATTTGGGCTCTTCGAATATCAGGTGATGCTCTTCGGTTTGTGCAATGCACCTGCCGCCTTTCAGTACTTTATGAATGATGTTCTTCGGGAACTTATCGATGTCTGTGTCATTGTTTATATTGACGACATCCTGGTGTACTCTTCTTCAGAATCCGATCACAGAAAACATGTTAGGGCAGTTCTTGAGAAATTGCGCCAGCACAGACTATTTGCAAAGCTCGAAAAATGCGTTTTTCATACCACAGAAGTTGAGTTTCTCGGATTCATCCTGACACCACAAGGAGTCCGAATGGACTCGCGAAAGGTGGACGCCATCCTCAAATGGCCATCTCCTAGCTCGGTGAAGGGAGTTCAGAGCATGCTCGGCTTCGCCAATTTCTATTGAAGATTCATCCCGGAATTTTCCCGAACAGTCCAACCCATCATAGCTCTCCTAAAGAAAAACAAACGCTTTGAATGGACTCTTGAGGCCGAACAAGCCTTTCAGGACCTGAAAACCAAATTCACCTCTGCACCAGTATTGAAGCACCCGCACCCAGATCTCCCTTACATTGTGGAAACCGGCGCATCCAGTTCGGCCATGGGAGCTGTCCTGTCGCAAAGAGACCCAGAAACTAACCAACTACACCCTGTGGCCTTTTGGTTCAGGAAATGTTCTCCTCCTGAAATCAACTATGCAATTACCGACAAAGAGTTACTGGCTATTAAATCTGCTTTCAAGGCTTGGCGTCACTACCTTCTCGGGGCAAGACACACCATCACCGTAATTACGGACCACAGAAATTTACAGTATTTAAAGACGGCCAAAGCTCAATCTTCACGACAACTCCGATGGGCTCTATTCTTTGCGGAATTTGATTTTGTAATTACCTATCGCCCTGGCTGCAAGAATGGTAAAGCGGACGCCTTATCCCGGATTGGCATGGAAGAACCCAATTCGAGTTTAGAACCTGTGCCAATCATACCTGAACAAAGAATCTTAGGCCTAACTTCATTGCAAACTATTGAGGACATCCAAACGCAAGTAAAACAACTTCTAGACTCTACAGCCTTACTGGAATGGAGTCAAAAGGGTCCTCATTACACCGTTAAGGATGATTTACCCTACTTCCAGGAGCGGTTGTTTCTGCCAAGTAAAGAATTGCAAGAACTTGTTATTGCCCATCATCATGAATCATTAATGGAAGGACACCCTGGTATCGCTAAAACGGGGGAAAAAATCAAACGCCACTTCTGGTGGCCTTCTTGGAGAAAAGAAATAAAGTCTTTTGTATTGTCTTGCGGAATTTGCGCCCAAAACAAGGGTCAAAAGAAAAGGCCAGCCGGCCTACTTCAACCCTTGGATATTCCACCGTCACCATGGCACACCTTGTCAATGGACTTTATAACTGACCTGCCTCCTTGTGCTGGTTACAACACTATTTTTGTAATTGTGGATCTATTCTCCAAAATGGCCCACTTTATCCCTTTAAAAGGTTTGCCTTCAGCTTCCACCTTGGCCAAGGAATTTCTGGAGAATATAGTTCGCATACATGGTTTCCCTTCCATATTAGTCTCGGATCGTGGAAGTCAATTTATCTCCCATTTTTGGAAGAAGTGTTGCCAACTAGCACAAACAGATGTGCGGTTATCCACCAGCCACCACCCCCAGACCGACGGACAAACCGAGAGAACCAATCAGACTCTCGAGCAATACCTTCGGTGCATGTTACACCAATCCGAGTTAAATTGGAAAGACATCCTTTGGATCGCAGAATATGCATACAACAATTCAGTGCACTCTGGAACCGGACAAACTCCTTTTTATACTTTGTATGGTCACCATCCTCGGACCTCTGACCTAGATCCACCTCTGACCCTGGAAATGCCCGCAGTAAATCATTTGCATTCCACAATAACCCGAGCCTTCAAAGAAGCTGCAACTCATTTACAGCAAGCCAAGAAAAAGTATAAAGAAAACGCTGATTTGCACCGAAGTAAAACTCCTCCTTACCAAGTAGGAGACCAGGTATGGCTAGCAACGAAACATTTACCCCTCAAGGGCCCGCGAACCTTCAATCCCAGATTCATAGGACCTTATCCCATCAAGGCTATAATCAATCCCGTGGCCTTTAAACTGGATTTACTGTCCAACATGCGTATTCATCCAGTTTTTCATGCATCACTTTTGAAGCAAGTACAACCAGGGACCCGACTGTCCAAGCCTCCAGACCCAGTTCAAATTGAAGGGGAATTAGAATTCGAAGTTAAAGACATTTTAGACTCCAAGGTGTTAAAGTCAAAACTCTTCTATCTTGTTGACTGGAAGGGATATGGACCTCAGGAGAGATCGTGGGAGCCTAGTAACCATGTTCACGCACCTCGATTAATACAAAGGTTCCACCGGAGATTTCCAAATAAGCCAAAACCCCCGGAGGGAACAACTTTGGGAGGGGCCTTGAGGGGGGGGGGTACTGTCATGATGCCTACCTCCAAGGAGCCAGGTCCGACCCAGCCACCCCAGAGGCAGGCATCATTCCCCCCCAGGGAAGTGCCAGCGGGCCCAAGCTGGGGCCCTTTGGACACAGTCCTGGCGCCTAAGGCGCCAGGCTCATGTTGGACCCCTGTCCTGGCACCTTAGGCGCCAGGCTCATAAAGCTAGACATGTGTTCAAGTGTTTTAATGTGCACTTACCTGATGCAGACCATGCTGCTACATCCAGGCCCTCTTGAGGCCTGAATGGAACTACTTTACCTGTGGGACTACTTTCCACCTGGGTGTGGTCGGGGAAGGATACATAGCTGATCGGTGGAAGGATACATACCTGGAACTTCTTCCAAAGCTATTTAAACCACGCCCGATCAGCAACTCACGCTTCGCGTTGTTCTGCTCCTCGCAGCTGGACGCTCACCGTGTCAGCTCCTGCATCTGGACTTCAGCCACGCCTGTCAGCATCCTGGGTCACCTGCAAAGGGAGATAAGAGAGAATTGGAGAGAAAGAAGACCTTACCTGCTAAAGCTGTATCACAGAGACATCACACGGACGATCCTGAAAGGGAAGACATCATTTTTAAAAGCATTTCGCTTCGATCGCTACAGCGCTGCATTTCACTCACCTTTCCTGGGCACCTCCATCTTCAGCAGCGATCATCCGGATCTGCAGCCACTTCCCAGAGCCTAGAGAGAAAAAGACAAGAACACAAGGTGAGAGAAGGAAGGGAATAGGAAAAGCTCAGTTTCCTTCTAAGACTTACCTGTTGGGTCATTCCCATTTCATTTCGGGTCCTGCCGCTTCCTGGCATTCCGGACCCCGGCCCCTATGGGGAAAAAAGACAAAGACATTGAATGAGCGAATGCAAAGACATTACCCGAACGCTCATCCAGAACTTACCTGTCATTTATTGGGAAAAAAGACAAAGACATTGAATGAGCGAATGCAAAGACATTACCCGAACGCTCATCCAGAACTTACCTGTCATTTATTGGAACTGCACGTTTCACTTCGGGTTGGCGCCATATCTCCGGCATTCCGAACCCCGGCCCCTAAGGGTAAAAAGACATAAGCGTTACCGCTTGCTGCAATAAGACAATGAACATTATTATTAAGCTTGAACTTTTGAACTTGCAGCAGAACTCTTACAGCGCCTTACCTGAATAGTCAAGCTTATTTGAACTTCCATCAAACCTCAATCCAGTGAAGTAACTGGGTTTCAACGCGCCCCTGCATCAGAAGCAGGATGGAGAACTCATCCTTCCAGGCCCTAAGGTGAGACTTCACGGGGAATCGTGGAAGGGTATCGTGGAGGGTTGGAAGGGAGTGGGAGGCTTGAGCATTATTCCGTCAGTAGGTAATACTCCCTTTTCACGCACAGGGGAATATTCCTACGAGCCAGAGAAGCCAGAGTAGAGGGGCCCTACCTGTCCATCTTCAGAGTCCTGCGCTTCACCATTGAAGAAGCATCAGCACTCGAAGCCAGACCTGCGCCTCCGTGGGAATCAGGTGAGCGTGACAGAACGCAAAGCCTACCCACAATTTCCCACCCGGGCGCTATGGAGACTTCTGAGACAGATCAGCTGGCCCAGCCTTTGGGGGAATTACGGGCAGAAGTGCACTCAGGCCGCCAGGAGACTAACGCTCTCAAAAGAGAACTGATCCTATCCAAGGAAAGAACAGATGACCTGGCCAAAAGGTTATTGCAGGCCCAGGCAGGACACACTCCTTTACCTAATTCCGGAGGTACTTCCACATCAATGGGTTTGAATAACCCGGTACAAATCAATCTACCTGGACACATGCCTTTGGCCCCGCCTGAACGTTTTGCGGGGGATCCCAAGAAATATGCCGTCTTTATGAACCAATGTCGTTTTCACCTTCTATGCAGACCCGGGGCCTTCCCTAACGAACAGACCAAGGTAGCCTTTATATTATCTTACCTCAGTGGCAGTGCTGCCGATTGGTCTATTCCATTGGTAAATCAGGATGATCCCATTCTCCAGAATTTTCAGGGTTTCCAGGCCAGCATGGAAAGATTGTTTGCTCGACACTCTTAAGGACAGGCCCTTGATAACAAACTGCTATCCTTACAACAAGGTAATCAGGATCTCCTGTCCTACGTTGCCACCTTTAATAGACTGGTTGTGGAAACTGGATGGCCAGAAAACAAAAGGATCACATTGTTTCATCGAGGCCTGCGCGGAGAGCTTAAGTATGTTCTAGCTCAGATAGTAGATCCACCCCAGGTCTGGGCAGACTACATAGACTTGGTGGTTCAACTTGATCACAGACTTCAAAATAGAAAAGCAGATCGGTTCAAGTACGAAACCCGAGTACCGATCAAAACCCACGCCAACTTCAAGAGTACCGACGTATCCGAACCTATGCAAATCGGCGGTGTTAAAGGACCATTAACGCAGAAGGAACGAGAGAGAAGGCGGCAAATGCAACTTTGTCTGTATTGCGGGACTTCCGGTCACTTTCTTCGAAATTGTCCGGTTAAACCACCTAAGAAGGTGGTTGGAGCCACTGATAACGATTTTTTGACACCTGATTCGGGAAACGACCTAGCCCGACAAGCGTAGGGGTCCGCTTGCCGAGCTTGAAAACAAATTCTTTGACCTCGCATTTTGTCATGCCAAGGGTGCTCGTGGACCCAAAACAGCCTCAGCAGTTGCATGCTATAAAAGCATACATTGACAGTGGAGCTATTGGAAATTACATAGACCGTGAATTGGCTTCCAGGATTAAGCTCCCTCTCCGCCCGAAAGTAACCCAAGATGTCATTACTACAGTAGATGGAACCGAAATAGCCTCAGGGCCTGTAACGCATTCCACTGTTGAAATGACACTGGTGGGTCAGGATGGACATTGGGAAGCAATCGTGTTTGATGTGCTCAAGGCCCCACAATTTCAAGTAATTCTTGGAATTCCTTGGTTAGAAACACATAATCCCAGAATTGACTGGCGAGAAAAGAAGATAAGTTTTCCTGATTGTGAACCAACTTGTTATCCAAGAAATCCAGTTATGGGTCTAGCCTCAGCAACTTCCACCCCTGTACAGCTACCGTCAGAATACCAAGAATTCCAAGACGTTTTTCAGAAGGAACAGGTTAACACGTTACCTCCCCATCGGTCTTATGATTGCAAATCGATCTGGTACCCAATGCTCAACTACCTTGTAGTAGGATTTATGCTCTTACAGAACCTGAGAACCTGCATTTGCGTCAGTATTTAGATCAGTACCTAGCCAATGGTTTTATTCGCCCGTCCAAGTCTCCTGTCTCCTCAGCTCTGTTCTTCGTGCCGAAAAAAGAGGGCGACCTTAGAACATGTATAGACTATCGCGCCCTAAATCAAATAACGATTAAGAATCGTTATCCTCTGCCCCTGATCCCTGAGCTTATCGACCAGGTGAAAGATGCTTGTGTGTACACCAAGTTAGATCTTCGAGGAGCTTATCACCTGGTGCGTATAAAAGAAGGCGACAAATGGAAGACTGCATTCCACACCAAATTTGGGCTCTTCGAATATCAGGTGATGCCCTTCGGTTTGTGCAATGCACCTGCCGCCTTTCAGTACTTTATGAATGATGTTCTTCGGGAACTTATCGATGTCTGTGTCATTGTTTATATTGACGACATCCTGGTGTACTCTTCTTCAGAATCCGATCACAGAAAACATGTTAGGGCAGTTCTTGAGAAATTGCGCCAGCACAGACTATTTGCAAAGCTCGAAAAATGCGTTTTTCATACCACAGAAGTTGAGTTTCTCAGATTCATCCTGACACCACAAGGAGTCCGAATGGACTCGCGAAAGGTGGACGCCATCCTCAAATGGCCATCTCCTAGCTCGGTGAAGGGAGTTCAGAGCATGCTCGGCTTCGCCAATTTCTATCGAAGATTCATCCCGGAATTTTCCCGAACAGTCCAACCCATCACAGCTCTCCTAAAGAAAAACAAACGCTTTGAATGGACTCTTGAGGCCGAACAAGCCTTTCAGGACCTGAAAACCAAATTCACCTCTGCACCAGTATTGAAGCACCCGCACCCAGATCTCCCTTACATTGTGGAAACCGACGCATCCAGTTCGGCCATGGGAGCTGTCCTGTCGTAAAGAGACCCAGAAACTAACCAACTACACCCTGTGGCCTTTTGGTTCAGGAAATTTTCTCCTCCTGAAATCAACTACGCAATTACCGACAAAGAGTTACTGGCTATTAAATCTGCTTTCAAGGCTTGGCTTCACTACCTTCTCGGGGCAAGACACACCATCACCGTAATTACGGACCACAGAAATTTACAGTATTTAAAGACGGCCAAAGCTCAATCTTCATGACAACTCCGATGGGCTCTATTCTTTGCGGAATTTGATTTTGTAATTACCTATCGCCCTGGCTGCAAGAATGGTAAAGCGGACGCCTTATCCCGGATTGGCATGGAAGAACCCAATTCGAGTTTAGAACCTGTGCCAATAATACCTG
This sequence comes from Ambystoma mexicanum, assembly GCF_040938575.1. Lineage (NCBI taxonomy): Eukaryota > Metazoa > Chordata > Amphibia > Caudata > Ambystomatidae > Ambystoma > Ambystoma mexicanum. Next base: position 453,720,578 of record NC_090924.1, on the reverse strand, counting down.
GACAAAGAATCTTAGGCCTAACTTCATTGCAAACTATTGAGGACATCCAAACGCAAGTAAAACAACTTCTAGACTCTACAGCCTTACTGGAATGGAGGCAAAAGGGTCCTCATTACACCGTTAAGGATGATTTACCCTACTTCCAGGAGCGGTTGTTTCTGCAAAGTAAAGAATTGCAAGAACTTGTTATTGCCCATCATCATGAATCATTAATGGAAGGACACCCTGGTATCGCTAAAACGGGGGAAAAAATCAAACGCCACTTCTGGTGGCCTTCTTGGAGAAAAGAAATAAAGTCTTTTGTATTGTCTTGCGGAATTTGCGCCCAAAACAAGGGTCAAAAGAAAAGGCCAGCCGGCCTACTTCAACCCTTGGATATTCCACCGGCACCATGGCACACCTTGTCAATGGACTTTATAACTGACCTGCCTCCTTGTGCTGGTTACAACACTATTCTTGTAATTGTGGATCTATTCTCCAAAATGGCCCACTTTATCCCTTTAAAAGGTTTGCCTTCAGCTTCCACCTTGGCCAAGGAATTTCTGGAGAATATAGTTTGCATACATGGTTTCCCTTCCATATTAGTCTCGGATCGTGGAAGTCAATTTATCTCCCATTTTTGGAAGAAGTGTTGCCAACTAGCACAAATAGATGTGCGGTTATCCACCAGCCACCACCCCCAGACTGACGGACAAACCGAGAGAACCAATCAGACTCTCGAGCAATACCTTCGGTGCATGTTACACCAATCCGAGTTAAATTGGAAAGACATCCTTTGCATCGCAGAATATGCATACAACAATTCAGTGCATTCTGGAACCGGACAAACTCCTTTTTATACTTTGTATGGTCACCATCCTCGGACCTCTGACCTAGATCCACCTCTGACCCTGGAAATGCCGCAGTAAATCATTTGCATTCCACAATAACCCGAGCCTTCAAAGAAGCTGCAACTCATTTACAGAAAGCCAAGAAAAAGTATAAAGAAAACGCTGATTTGCACCGAAGTAAAACTCCTCCTTACCAAGTAGGAGACCAGGTATGGCTAGCAACGAAACATTTACCCCTCAAGGGCCCGCAAACCTTCAATCCCAGATTCATAGGACCTTATCCCATCAAGGCTATAATCAATCCCGTGGCCTTTAAACTGGATTTATCGTCCAACATGCGTATTCATCCAGTTTTTCATGCATCACTTTTGAAGCCAGTACAACCAGGGACCCGACTGTCCAAGCCTCCAGACCCAGTTCAAATTGAAGGGGAATTAGAATTCGAAGTTAAAGACATTTTAGACTCCAAGGTGTTAAAGTCAAAACTCTTCTATCTTGTTGACTGGAAGGGATATGGACCTCAGGAGAGATTGTGGGAGCCTAGTAACCATGTTCACGCACCTCGATTAATACAAAGGTTCCACCGGAGATTTCCGAACAAGCCAAAACCCCTGGAGGGAACAACTTTGGGAGGGGCCTTGGGGGGGGGGTACTGTCATGATGCCTACCTCCAAGGAGCCAGGTCCGACCCAGCCACCCCAGAGGCAGGCATCATTCTCCCCAGGGAAGTGCCAGCGGGCCCAAGCTGGGGCCCTTTGGACACAGTCCTGGCGCCTTAGGCGCCAGGCTCATGTTGGACCCCTGTCCTGGCGCCTTAGGCGCCAGGCTCATAAAGCTAGACAAGTGTTCAAGTGTTTTAATGTGCACTTACCTGATGCACACCATGCTGCTACATCCAGGCCCTCTTGAGGCCTGAATGGAACTACTTTACCTGTGGGACTACTTTCCACCTGGGTGTGGTCGGGGAAGGATACATACATGATCGGTGGAAGGATACATACCTGGAACTTCTTCCAAAGCTATTTAAACCACGCCCGATCGGAAACTCACGCTTCGCGTTGTTCTGCTCCTCGCAGCTGGACGCTCACCGTGTCAGCTCCTGCATCTGGACTTCAGCCACGCCTGTCAGCATCCTGGGTCACCTGCAAAGGGAGATAAGAGAGAATTGGAGAGAAAGAAGACCTTACCTGCTAAAGCTGTATCACGGAGACATCACACCGACGATCCTGAAAGGGAAGACATCATTTTTAAAAGCATTTCGCTTCGATCGCTGCAGCGCTGCATTTCACTCACCTTTCCTGGGCACCTCCATCTTCAGCAGCGATCATCCGGATCCGCAGCCACTTCCCAGAGCCTAGAGAGAAAAAGACAAGAACACAAGGTGAGAGAAGGAAGGGAATAGGAAAAGCTCAGTTTCCTTCTAAGACTTACCTGTTGGGTCATTCCTATTTAATTTCGGGTCCTGCCGCTTCCTGGAATTCCGGACCCCGGCCCCTATGGGGAAAAAAGACAAAGACAGTGAATGAGCGAATGCAAAGACATTACCCGAACGCTCATCCAGAACTTACCTGTCATTTATTGGAACTGCACGTTTCACTTCGGGTCAGCGCCATATCTCCGGCATTCCGAACCCCGGCCCCTAAGGGGAAAAAGACATAAGCGTTAGCGCTTGCTGCAATAAGACAATGAACATTATTATTAAGCTTGAACTTTTGAACTTGCAACAGAACTCTTACAGCGCCTTACCTGAATAGTCAAGCTTATTTCAACTTCCATCAACCCTCAATCCAGTGAAGTAACTGGGTTTCAACGCGCCCCTGCATCAGAAGCAGGATGGAGAACTCATCCTTCCAGGCCCTAAGGTGAGACTTCACGGGGAATCGTGGAAGGGTATCGTGGAGGGTTGGAAGGGAGTGGGAGGCTTGAGCATTATTCCGTCAGTAGGTAATACTCCCTTTTCACGCACAGGGGAATATTCCTACGAGCCAGAGAAGCCAGAGTAGAGGGGCCCTACCTGTCCACCTTCAGAGTCCTGCGCTTCACCATTGAAGAAGCATCAGCACTCGAAGCCAGACCTGCGCCTCCGTGGGAATCAGGTGAGCGTGACAGTGGACTGGTGCCACAGGGTGGGTGCCTGCATGAACCAACTGCTAAAAAAAATGGAGCCATTGTACGTTGTTCACCCTGACAACAAACCTGCCAAAGAACCAGGGCAACGGCACATATGAACATATTTTCACTTTGCCAGAATAAGGCACCCACATCACACTACATCTACACCAACTGACAAGGGATAGGCACACTACACCAGCACCACTCATTGGCGGACACCACAACCGCAAGTGCATATCCGAGGGCACACTGCACATTCACATTGCGGCATCCCCCAGCCTGGCACCACAATGGAGACCAACCCCTGGAAGTGGAATTCACGGAGGACAGCAGGGGTACGATATCACGTCACCGGCATGGCACCCCCATAGGAGTGTTGGGAATCACCATAGAATGGATCAGAGCTGGATGATGGACATGATCCACAGCCAAATGAGAATGTACACAGTACACAGCACCAGAATGATCCGACATCAGAACAGCAGCATGCGACAAAGGAACATGTACCCCAAGATGTCCACACCACTGTTCACGGACCATCATGTAGACACGACACCCCACAGCATTACATTGCATGGGACACATATTTGTGTCCCTGATCGTGCCGAATATATCTATGTACATGTACATATGGCCATCATTGAAAGCCTGCCATGACAGCCAAGTGCTGTTCACCACCATGACAGTCCACACACCCACCTCATTTTGCGACACATGCAGCTGTTGGTGGATGTACCCTAACAGCAAGCCACATGACCCCTGTCATGAACCCCCTGAACAGGCCCATGGGGCAACCAGACCATGGCCATACCCGTGCATGCGTGTAGATGCAGCAGTCACCAGGTTTGCGTGATGCACATATGTGCCCGCGAACCAGGACTGGTGGCTGACCCCTCCACTGATATCTGGTGTTGAATGGGCCCATGCCATATGTGCAGATGGACAAAAAGTGCAATGAAGAATGTCCACAACGGTTCAACTTTGCAACACCAATTGTGTATTGAGATAACAAGAAATGAAAAAACAGTGCTTACTTCAGCAAATGCCCATGCCCCCGCCCCCGACTCCAGAACACATCACCCCCCTCCCCCCAACTCCAGAACACATCACCCCCCTCCCCCCAACTCCAGAACACAACATCACCCCCCTCCCCCCAACTCCAGAACACAACGCCACCCCCCTCTCACCTCCCCCCAACTCCCGAGCAGTCGTCCCATGTAGGATCTTGGGACCACATGTGGCAGGAATGGCTAATGTCCCTTGGAGCCCTTGTCTGGGGGAGGCAAATCCCGTTTGCACAAGGAACGCCGGAGGCGTCTCTCCGGGCTGCCTTGCGTGGCCTCACTTGTCTCGAACGTGCCCTCCTGCTGCGGCTCTGTATTTTGACTCCCTGCCTCAAGGGCATTAGCAATGCGGTTCAGGACATGGCATAGCCGGGTTGTATTGTCCGTCAGGGAGTCGCACAATCTGGTGGTGCAGTCATTGAGGGACTGGCGCATTTGATCGAGTTCCTCATGCAGTCCAGCCCTGGTCTGGCGATTATCCTCAATATAGTTCCCTATGAGATCGCTCAATTGCTGAACTCTGAACTGGTCAGGTGAAGGGGGGCCATCGGATGATCTACTTGCACCAGCATGCTGTGCAGGGGGTTGTATGGGTGGACTGGGGGGAACGACGTCACACCCCAGCGGGTCAAGTTCAAGGCTGTGCACTGGTGATGGTGCATCCCCGGAGTCACTGCATGACGCCAGTGTCACGAGGCATGGTTCCAGCATTTGCATGCTCTCCTGGTCGTCCTCCGACATGGGCCCCTGGATGGGTGGCGGGCTGGGCTCCCACTCATCTGGTGCGGTAGCGGCAGCCTCCCCTGAAATGCTCGATTGTGCTGAGGTAGGGGTCTGCTCGGCTGCTGCCACGGATGTTGTGTGGCTTGCTGGTGTGCCAGCTTCAAGTGGCCTTTCCGTAGGCTAAGGGGTGGTTTTCTTGGCTGCTGGCTTCGGCCTGGCCCTGCCAGTACCCGCGGAGGTGCTTGGCCGGCTTCCTTGGGGCTCTGTGCTGTCATGGTCTGTGCCTGTGGGGATAGGAGAGAGGGACAACATTAGTGTATGTGCTATGTCCTATTTGCATACATGGTTGCATGGACATTTCAGTCATTCACGGGTTGTTCAGTTTGGGGGGTAGCTATGGCAGTGGTACATGTGCATGGTGATGACATATACACATGTTTGGGAGTGATTCGTTGTGCCCTGTTCATGTACATTTCGGCAGGTACTATGCCTACCACGCTGGACGGTGTGCATGATGGGCTGTGCAAGTCAGTCCAGTATGGTTGATGTGCGTTATGTACTCGCACTTGGGCCAGCATTAGGTGGCACTTGCCTCAGCATTTGTTGGATGGGGGGATGCGTTAGATGGGGGGAGGGCAACACGAGAGGGTGCCTTCGATGGCCCCTGGGTCAGTTTACATGATGCAATGGACATTGCCAGTGTGCACTGTCAACACTCACCTCCTTCTGCAGAAGTCATTCCGCCGCACTCCATGGTCCCCACACCCTCTATGGATTCCGTGCCAATGAGCTGCGCGCAGGTCTCCTCCCACAGCTCTAGTTGGACCTGTGTACTTGGCCCACCTCCCGTCTGCAGGGCCTGGCTGCGGTTGGTGGAGAGGAGGCCCCGCACCCGCCGGTCGTCCCACCGCTTGCGGCAGTCCCTTGGGGTGCGGGGGGTGCTTCCAACAGCGCTCACCCTCTGTGCCAGTTCCGCCCAGATGGTCTTCTTGCGGAGGGTTGATTCCCTGCGCATGTCGCCGCTGAAAACTACATCAGCATGCTCTGCAAGGTGGTCTACCATGACCTGCAGTTCATCGGTGGAGAATTTCACCTTGCGGACGCGATCTGCCGCCCTTTTTGGTGCTTTCGGCATGTCCTGCGGTGCCTGGTCCGGTTCACGACTTTACTTTCCTCACAGGGCTGCTGGCAGCTGCGGATGGCAATGGATTGTGTTTTTAAAGATGGCCGCCGCTCTCCTTCCCGTTCCTGTGCGATGTCGTAATTTCCGGATCCGTTTTTCGGCGGAGACCATAATTTACGGTTTCTGTAAATTACGGTCACCGTAATTTACGGTCACCGTTATGCACTGTCGCTAATGCTTACAGGGCGGTGTAGTACTTTACGTGTCGGTTGCATGCCGCTAGGGGTTTTTCGGGGGATTTTGCGGCAGGCCGCGCGGTCCTTTTCCGGCATGGCGGAAAGCGCGTGTCCGTGAGCTCGGGATGGGCCGTACTTTTCGGACTTCAACCAGCACGGTGTCGTACTTTACGCCATGCCGGAAAATACAGTTACTTACCGGCATGACTCGGAATGAGGCCCAATGTCTTTTAAAAACATTTAAAAAACCCAGGCGAGCGCACACTCACTGTGCGGATGGCCAATTCCTCAATTTGGGCCGTTCACCCCCACCACAGAGCTGGCCTTCCACATTCCCTCTGCCCCTTCCTGTGCTCCACTTCCACCATCACGATGCCCCACAAACGTACCCACCCCTGCTCTTTTATGCCCCCACACAAATCCCATCCCCTTTACCAGTGCATGATTCCTTCTCACAAAGCAAGCATGGTGTGGTAATAACAGAGTTCAAGTCGAGGGAACACGTGAGTGGACAGAGTACACCCACTTTTTTCAGAGAGTGGACTCAGTCCCTCCCACCTAAAATGATAAACATTGAATGTGCTGTTTGAATTTATGAATTAAAGCCGACCTCGGAGACCGCGTCAGGTTTGCAGACACTTCACCACTGCACTATATAACCTGATGAAAAATAAACAACTTAAGGTGAAATGTCCTATTACTGCAAGTTCCAGGGAAAACATTTGTATTGGTTCTGGGAGTTTAAAACGTGCACACCCTTAATGTTTTCAAAAAAACTCTTAGAAGAAAAAATCCTCTCTTGGTTTTGTGTGGCTGTTGACTTTATGAAAGGCAAATGCATTTCGTCATGTGCAGTTTGGGTGGTTGTGCAAAGCTAATTTAATGAAATGTGCATATTTCCCCTTGATATGCTAATTTCTGGCAACGTCACATCCCATTGCGTTTGTTGATGAGTCCCCCCACTTTTATTTTTAGGACTTCACCCCTGGGTAATAATCTGTGCTGCAATTGGTTTGCCGGAAAGATATGGCACTCCCTACCCTCATGCCTAGAAAACTTGACAACTGTCTGAGCCTATTCCATCTTCCCCTCCTTTTATCCTCTAAACAAAGTTCTCAACATCACAACACGTTTCCAATGCAAAGATCCTCCCCAAGGTCTGCACTCCATCAACATGTTGTATGGCTCTCCCATTCAAAAGCGATCTCTTTAAATTCCTACTCCTCATCTACAAATCTATCCATGGTGTAGATTGAGCCTTTCCCAGAGATCCCAGCATGGGTGTCAAGTATCCCATTCCTATCGGTCAGGAGCAGATGCACTGGAGAAACTGTGGAAGATCTAGACTGCTGACCGCAGTAGCAGATGGAGTATTACATTAATGAATTAATGTTTCATAACACGCTCAATACCGGAAACCAGTCTCTAATGCGGGACCGGGATTTGCTCTGGGTTGTCTTGCTTCCAAGAAGTGAGAGCGTGCTGCCGCTGAGCTATCCTCCGAGTCCAGAGGCAGCAAATTCTCTATGAATAAGAGCGAGAAGATGTAAACTGCGGAGATTGGTGGTAAGGTCCACAGAGGGAGAGGGTCACCTTATTGCAATGGCCAGCCGCTTTTATGGATTCTATAAAAGAACTTTGTTCAGGTTCAAACACCAAAATAGGTATATTTAATCCATGGTCTTTTTTCTCGCCGGCTGTTTGTCTGTACACACAATAAATAGCGGTCAGCCATCTTGGCAAGATTTCGTGGGTTTTCTTTTTTGACAGACACATTTATCAAACCAAGGCATATTTTTCATTGCTACATATCTATTATCCTGTCAAGGTGTTCTCATGCGACTGTGCCATTTTTGCCTTCCATCTGGCCTTACTAAAAACAGCAACAACTGCCAAAAACAGTCCCATGTTGATTCTGCGTAGAGAGTTGTGGAAGGGACAAAAGAGAGAAAGCCCTCGGTTAGCAAATGCATAACTCGGAGAATAGGCCTTCCCTGTGTTGGTGAGTGTTAAATGGGACGTTGGAGCAGCGCTCAGCACATCCGTGTGTCCCACAGCCCTCCACCAATCGCTGATGCGGCTCTCTCCATTCTGCGTCGGTACCTTCGAGGCAAACAGGCCCGACGTTCGCCTCTGTTCTCGAAGAGTCAGCCGCTTTTCCGAGGGGGTTGTTCAAAGCCGGTGCCAATAAATTCGCCTCGCTCCTCTTGTCCCCACAGTCATACGTTCGTTTTCCTCTATCTCTGACGCACTCAACGCCAGCCAAGATGCCAGGAGCGAAAGGTAAGCAGGCAGTAGGCCGCTGTAAAAAGCTATGTGCTTAAAAAGCTACACCCGACCAAAGGTTATGCTGCATGTTAGATGGTCGGAGTTTTTCCCCCCAACGTACTTTTTGTGGCATGACACCCGGTATACGACTCGCAAAGGGCTCAAGTAAGTTTCCACCGTTATAACAATGATGGGACAGAAGGGTCGAACGGGGCCAGTCATTAGTGGGTGTTTCTCCCAGACATCTTGCACACAAGTATACACATGAACTAAGTGCCAACAAATCACACACACAGGGGAGTATCCAGCATTGCAAGAGTGTGTGGGAGGGGGTGGAGGGGTGGGGGAGGGACGAAGAGAGGGGCCAAGCCACGATAAAAGTCCTGCTACTTTCCCCCCAAATGCAGTGCACGCAATTCCATATGGTCTCACTCTCATTCACGCCCACACACCGCCCACCCCAATCTACTTATTTGGTAACATTAGTGGTGGATGGCCTTTTAACACAACAAAAATGAATAAAACTGCAGAATCATTACAGGTGAAACTCATCTATTATACCTCTGTCAATGCGCTCTGCGGCAAAATACATACAAACCTCCTAATTTGCATATGGATTGCACCAACAGAAGTGACTTCACAGAAAAGGACAACGCAGGGATCACCATCAGTCGTTGATACTTGGAGGCACCATGGAAGCGACTTTAGAATACGTTGCCATAAGTGGCAAATAACCTTGTGGGGCAAAATACCTAAATTGCACTATTGTTATTTATGGAGCAACTCTATACTCAGGCTTTTACAAAAAATAACAGCATGATATATTAACATAAGCTCTGAAGTGTATCAAAGAGCAGCAGATAAGACACAGGGGTCGCAAGGGGTCGCAACTGCAACCCCTGTATTGAGGCCCGGCCGAAGGTGGCTGGCTGGGAAGTCGGGATGAATGAGGGAAACTGTTCCCTGTTCCCGTTCCCCGTTCCTGCGCTCGCAGCACAGAGCTAAACAAACAGACGTTAGGTTGCTTGCTCATTCCGTCTGGGCTCCTCCCTTTCCAGGCATCCCCCACTTTATTTACTTCACCGGTCCCTTGTCATGTGAAGCGGGCTCCCCCTCGCTCACGTGACGGGATCACAGTGTACATCACACTCCTCTCAAACTTGGTTCTTTTCTAACACAATGTTCTAACAATATCTTGTTATCTGATGAGGGCCTCTGCTTACCTTCGTACTCACTTGGCACGGTCTTGCGTCTTCTGTGATGGACCCCATGTAGAACGTACCCTCGTAGTCTTACCGATGTCTGGGGTTTCTCTCGAAGTCTGTACTTTGTGTTCGTTCTTCTTGGAGGTTATGATTCGCTCTGGGATGGTTCCTGATGTCTGCTGACATTGGGCGACACAGTGTGTCATCTTGCCAGGGCAGGGCGTTGTTGGTCTCTGGTGTTTCACTGTGCCGTTCAAGCGGGCTTTCTCTCTCGCTCTCTGGGACGGTCTCTTCCTTCCATAGTGTCGGGGGTACCTTGTGGAAATGTGATATGTTTCTGGTTACTACTTCGTGCCCTCTGGTGGTGGTGACCATGCTATGGTTGGAGTCAAGTACAGTCCAGGGGCTTGATTCATAGGATAGTGTCATCTTCTTTGTAGGCTCCCGATTTCTTACTAGCACAGTGTTGCGCCCGATAGGTTTGGCTCTCCTTGTTGTTCGTTGTTCCCTCCTTCCTTCAATGATTTCAGTGTCTGGCTCGGGTACTATCCAGCGGGGGTGTATTGGTAGTTCTGCCTGGATGTGCACTCCAAACATCAGGGCTGCCTGATTCTTGTTGAGGTGTGTGGGGTCTGTCTGTGGGATCGAAGGAACCGGTACACAGCCGGTAGCCATGGTTGTCGCTGTTCTTTCGCAATCCTTATTGTTTTGATGAGGGACCCCATGAATCTTACAGTGTCCCTGTTTGCTTGCAACCAGCATGGGGTAATCCTTCGGTGTTTGATGTTGAGATTGTTCAGGAATTGCTTCAGCTCGCGGCTGGTAAATGGAGGCCTGTTGTCGTTCTATTTTGCGCGGTATTCCGTGTATGGCAAATACTTTTTCGAGGGCTGTGATGACGGACGGTGCTTCTGTGGATGTGACGTGCTCGACCTCTGGGTTTCTGCTGAACTCAATCGATCAGGATGAACAGATATCCTTCCCCTGTGATGGTACAGAAGTTGACACTGACCAATTCCTACCTTGTGTTGCTTCTGGGTGTGCTTATGATCAGTTACGGTACAATTTGCCTCTGCATGGACTGGCACACTGCACAGGTTTCGATTAGTTCTGTCACTCTGCTTTGAATCTTCGGCATCCACACTCTGTACTTCAGGCAGGCCTGGGTCTTAACTATGCCCTGGTGGCCCTCGTGGGCTAACCTCAGGGCTCTCTCCTCTAGAGCTTCTGGATGCACGATTCAGTGTCCCTTCAGAATGATCCCTTCATCAGATACTGTGAGTTCATGCCGATCCCGAATAGGGCATTCAACTTCTCTTGTGCTGCTGTTGTGCGGAGTGCGACTGCCGATAGGACATTTTTTCAGTCCACTGACTGAATTGTTTGTTTTGTACATCACAGTTTCCTCAGCTATTTCTTGTAGTGACATTGCTCTCGGCTTGGCACAGTCGACCACTTGGCATACGTGTTCTTCTGTCTCGACCGCATGTTCCTCCTCTTGCTTGGTGGCTACCCGGGATGGCGAGCCATGTAGTCCACTGGGTTATCTGCACCTGCCCTGTATGCCACTTCAATGTTGAACGGTTGCAGCTGTAGAATCCATTTCTCTAAACGTGCTGGGGGATGAGGAGCTGACCCTTTGGAAACTAGACTCTGAAGCTATGTTGTCTATACTTAAGACAAAAAACTTTACTAATTTCTGGAAAATGGTGAACTCTGCTGAACGCTATAAACAAGAAGCCCAGATCAATTTGGTTTCCAAATTAGACTGGGTTGTACAATTTGAGAAATTGTATTCTAGGGATGAAGTTGTTTTTACCGGCAATAGTACAGTTGATTTTGGTACTAGTACTCAACTTGAATTTCATATCTCCCCACAAATTGTATATGATGCCATTCTGTCTGCTAGTCAATCTAAAGTCCCAGGTCCCAATATATTGTCAAATAAGCTATTTAAGTGAAATCCCAATGGATGGACTACACTTTCCACCCTCCTGGTCTGCCTCCTACAACATTCCATCTATAAACGAGGGCCCTGTTGCAATCCTAACAACTATCGCTCCATTGCAAATATCGATGCAGACAGTAAAATCTTTGCCTCCATTCTTCTAAAACATCTTGAAATATGGGTAAAAGAGTTGGGGAGATTACAAAAATGGCAGACAGGCTTTAGAAGGGCGCACAGTACCACCATATATGGTTACATTCTTAATTGCTTCAAAATCTTGTTATTGAAGTCCAGTATAAGAATGTCCTTGTTGCGTCTATAGATCTAAGCGCAGCCTTTGACACAGTCGGTCAGAATCATCTGTGGTCAAAACATTTCAAATGGGGTATACCGTTTGGGCTTTTGAAGCTAACAGTTCAATTACATGAAACTACGGTGGTTCAAGTCAGGTTGAATGAGGCTGGGGCATTACCTAGAACTATCCCTGTTGAGACCAGCCCAAGACAGGGCTGTATATTGGGCCCAGGTCTCTTCAACCTATACGTTTCTGATATGGGAGAAGAAATCAAGGATGTGCTTTTGGTTTCACCAGAAATTGGAGATTTATGAATAGTTTGGTCATATGCGGATGACTTTCTCCTTTTGTATACCACATCTGTCGGCTTGCAAAGGGTGATCACAGCTTTTGAACAGTATGCGGGTGAAAACTTTCTAAAAGTTAATGTTGGGAAAATGAAGGTTTTGTCCTTTGCTAAAACAAAATGCACTGTAAAGAATATGAGCATAAGGAAACAGACCTTGTTGCTGCACACTGGAGGTTATTCCTGTGTGCACGGCTTAGGAGACCTTTTTCAAGATTTCAATGGCATCTGTACAGCACTCGGTAAGTGCAGAAACGCTGTAAGGATCTTTCAGTGAACAGTTTAACATGTTTTTGTGAAATGGTCGGTTCGATATACCCTTGAACATTTGATAATGAATTGTCATCACCCATCAACGAACCACCAGATTTTCTTAGCAAATTTTTATGGAAATGGAAATATTCTTGATACTGATGTATTTTGGAAATCATGTTTGAAAGGTGATAATAGGTCTTTAAGTATTGCAGTAGTAACCTTTTTAAATTCATTAGTTCATTTGATTTAGTAATCGATGAAAGGATTGGGAATTGGTTTTGTTTAGTGTGAAATTAATAATGAAGAATTTCAGTTTAAGGTGTGGATGTATTATATTGAATTTTATATTTCTTTTTAATGTAATTCTTTTCCCTTTATTTATTTCTTTTCATGTATGTAATTTATTTTATTTTTCTTATTAGTTTTATGATTTTTAAGGTTGAACCTTATGTTTAGCCAACAACAATTAAAGAAAAATATATGCTCGTATTAACCCATGAGCTGGTAAATCATATGGACAGACAAGTCTGTGCAGACCAGTACTTAATAAGCAGAATATAATGGACCTGCACTCACCTATTTTTCGTCCCAGGAAGGAAATGATTATGTAACAGGCACTACTGCCACCTCTTAAGTCTCTACCCCCTCAACCCAAGTCTCAAGTATTTTTGGTGACCAATCCTAGAAATGCAATTGACTAACCTATCCCGAGTGCATAGAAAGCGCTGTTTGCTTGGAATTACGTCCTTCAAATTTTGTTTCCCTATATGAAGGCATTAAACAGGAGTTACAACTCCAATATACTCTTTCACAGCAAGGAGGCATGCCTGACCTATCTCAGGCTATACAAATGTTGCAGAACCCTGAAGTTGCAGTGCATGAGGAACCTGAAGCTCCATTGTTTGTGAATGAAGGCTCCCGAATTTTAGTCACTGTGTCGGGATAGTAGACTTGAGACCTCGCCACATAAAAAAGCAGTGCAAAAATGTTTTGGCTCAGACAGGGAAAAAAAGCCAAAGAACTGCAAGATGCCAAATAACAACCAGAAATCATTGAGGAAATTCTGCCGAAATCTAACCATAAAAGTTGTGTTTTCTAACATAAAAAAATCCTGCAAAAGACCACATTGGAGGGTGAGAAGTCTTAGCTGAAAGTCATAATGGACAGCTTCTCAGAAACCGAGGACTTACCAGAAATTGGCTCACCTGTGATTCACGAAGTGAACCTCAATCAGAGGAAAGCCTCATAACTGTATGGGTGGAACGCAAAGTCCTAACTGAGTACCTTCCTTCGACAGCTCAGGACAGTGGGGCCACTTTAGTGTCGGTCCAAACGGATACTGCTGACTTCTTTCCTACATGAGCAAGAAAGTCATAGGGGTCCATTGCCCAGGGGTGGGCCGCTGACTTAGGCATGCCGGAGAAAACGGTGAACCATCTCCTGAGGTTTCTATGCACTGTAGTTATGCACAAACCGAGGATGTCTTTTTCAGTGGATGGAGAAAGGACAAATCTCTGACAGCCACTATGTTTATTGGCTCACAACATCAAAGAGAGGCGAGCAGGTTTGACCCAGATACGGAAATACGTACTGAAATGAGGGATGACCCAAGGATCCAGTTGGCTGGTACATCGAAAAGCATACCTCCCCAATACAACTCGAATGCTTCACACAAACGTTAATTAAGGTTCTTGTGGGGCTATAGATACATTGCACGATAAAATATGTGCCGTAGCTATGCCTTGGGTCACAGTGGTCCAACAAAAGTAGGTTGGGAATAAACCCAAGGTATTTAGTATTTTAAAGTGCACGAGTGGTGGGGCCATAATGGGGGAGAAGAGGACATTTTAAATGGGCCACGTTCCAGGTCCCGTGAAGTGTCTAAGTTAGATACTGTAGTAGGACAAATCCATAACAAAATTGTATGATTTTGCTAGAAAGTGTCTTCAGAGATGACCCCTGCCTAATTTTAAACAGATCAGCTATCCTTATGGAGCTCTCGTAGATACCAAACCTATATGGTCTTAACACTAGAGACATTGATCGAGTGGAATTTAGCGTCCCCTCCCGTACTAGCACTGCGATCATTCATGTGAGATCTAACTTGGTCACTGAAGCCATTCTCCGTGAAACAGCTCATTTTAAAGATCTTGGTTTCGAAATTGAGTGAAACATTCCAGTGTAATGCCACTAGAGGGGATGATTTGGTACAACAGAATTGCACATTAAAGCAAAATGACCTCATAGTCTCCCTTGAAAACAAGGGGGGAAACCATAGAAATGAAAAGGCTGATGAAGGGGATGAATGCGATTAGTCTTGGCTTGCTCGAGCTATTACAATTGACAGGAATGAGAAAGCTGGGAACTATCCCCTATAGCCGTAAAGAACTCCTTTAGTTTACGGTCTTGGAATTCGAGGGGTCACAATGCTTTATTTAAAAATCTTGACCTCATCTACATATTAAGAAAGATCAAGTTGTAGGTCTTCAGGAACACTGGCTTGTAAATGCCCCAAATGTAGAAGAATATTGTTGATTTTTACAAGCAGCCAGAAAGGGGGCTGTGGGAAGACCAAAGGGTGGTCTTATTACTGTACTAAAAATCAGGGTGTGGAATGGTCAAAGCAAAAGATGTGGCTTAAATTACTGGTGCTTTGGCGATTGAATTTGGGTTGAGGGTCTCACAAGCACCTGTTTGGATATTGCTGATTGACATCCACTGGCACATGAAGGTTAGTCCTCTGGACACATTTGTAGCTATGTTGAGATTTCCTGTTGCCTCGTGGAGGGTTAGTAGGGCATGTTATCATTTTAGGGGACCGGAATTGTACCTAAAGGTCGATTGACTGACAGTATAAAGGAATCTTTTGTGTTGTACAAGGATCACTCCAAGAAGAAGTTCTGTAACAGAGATAAATGGACTATTTTTATGCGAAGGTTATGAAGGGGAAAAAGATACATGGTTCAGGAGTGACTTGAAATCCACCCTGAATTATATTTTCACGGAAAACAACTGCCTGGATCTGTGTGTGACAGATGCTCCCTGGAGTGATCATGGTTTACTGAGTTGCGCTTGAAATTCTTTTGTGGTTTCTTCAACAAATGCGTATTTTCCTGAACCGGTAGTTAATATGGGGGGGGGAGGTAATAGAGTGACTTGGAACAAGAGATCCATTAAAAAATCGAATGCTAAAATTGAGCACATTATGGATACCACCGATTTACAGTATAAAATGGGGTTGTTCTCGATTGTCTGGAAGAAACTATAATTTCCAATTTGGCCACCTATTGCCCTCTGGCCAACAGGACAAGACCACAGACTATATAGGAAAAAGTGAATGTTCATACTTGCGATTAACTGATGACACATAAAAAGTGTGAAATGAGAGCGGCAATTAAGTCAGTAAAGAATCTGTTAATTCCCTAATTAGAGAAACATAATATGATCACTAAAATTGTTTCAAAATATGAACATTGGACCAAATGGTGGAAGATCGAGACTACAATTTCAAGACTCGATACAGATGTTGGATAGTCTTAAAAACAAAGTGGGCCACTTTTAGACCCTAGTTAATTTGTTTAGGAATTTCAAAAAGGCAGTCCAAATAAATGCTGTGTCCGAATCAACCTGGGTCAACCATTTTGAATCTTTGTATTCAAATGATATGGCTAAGGAATCTATACTGGATCCTCTCAGTAGAGGGTAGAGATACACAGGACAGTATTGATTTCTCGCTGCAGGGAATTTTGGACATACTAAAGGGAGCAAGAGACTTGATAGCTGCTGGGCCCAATAAACTTTCAAAGCCAATTGTTCAAAGAGAACCCCCTATGTTGGGAATCTATTCTATCACTCCTTTTGGATGTAAGAAAAAGGACCGATATCCAGCATCTTGGAGGATTTCCTACACAATTCCTGTTTATAAACATGGCCTTTGCTCTGATCCAAAAAACTATTGCCCAATTTCGATTTTAGATGCTGATAGTACGATCTACGCGGTGGTGCTCCTAAAACATCTAGAGCAATGGGTGAAAAGCATTGGGCACTTAAGTCAGTTGCAAGCATGCTTTAGGAAGTTCCATGGAACAGAGTTGAATGGGTTAATTCTGAAAATCTGTCAAGACCTGGCACAGGAAGGCCGCTGTAAGTCTATTAATGTGGCTTCCAAAGACATCAGTTTAGCCTTCGATTTGGTCAGTCAAAAATTGCTTTGGGCAAAATTAAATGTGTGAGATCCCACATGGTCTACTAAAGCTCATTATTAGGCTATATGAATCGACTGTGATTCAGGTAAGAATGAACAAAACAGGGGATATGATGAAAGAGATGCCGGTGAGCAATGGGTGAAGACAGAGGTGCATACTTTCCCCCTGTTTAATCTTTACATGTCAGGGGTGTCAGAGACACTGGAACCTTGCTCTTTTATTGCTCCAAAAATAGGTCAGGTTTGAGCCTCTTGGCTAGCCTATGCAGATGACTTCCTACTTATGGACTGCACAGTCGTAGGACTTCAGAGATTTTTAACCACTTTTGAATAATTTGTTGAAAGACATTATCTGAAAAGCAATGTTTGCAAGCCCAAAATATTGAATTTCTATTGAACTTTGGAGCACCTTATTATGTACTGTTTGGAATTGTCACTTAAGCAAGACCTCTATTTTTCCAAATTTAAAAACAAGACTTGGTTCTTTGCAAAGTCAGTGTTTTGGAAAAATTGTTTGAGGGGCACACCAAAATCTTTAGCAATTGCTGCTGTGGGTTTTGTAAACTCACAGGATGAAATTGATTAAGGTGCAAAAACATTTGGTTTGAACTTTTTTTTATAATGAATTTATAAGGAACGTTCTATGCAAACATTATGAAAGTAATTTTTGGGACCTGGGCCCAAGCTGGCGAACAACTGAGCGCACTTATGCCCCTTTGACTGACAGGTTTCTCATGGGCAGTGAACTCTGTCAGATGCCCACCTCTGCCACAACATCAATGCTTCCTCCTCACCTTACCCACAGACATGGAGTCAATACCAAAAGCAGTGCCATGGTTAAAACAGGAGGGTAACACAGTATCATCTTGGTGCACAGCCTCCGCTCAGCTCTGCTCCACACTCCCGAACGAGTGAGGAAAGGACCCAAACGTCACCACGCACGAACAAGCGATGTCAAACCGCACAGTGTGGCCGATTCCGACATAGTGACAAATTGACCTGTATTAGCAAAAAGGTTAGTTAAATGCTTATATTTCCATGAAATAGTGTGTCTGAGATTGTGAAAAGGATTGCTGTGTGCACGTTTTTGCAAGGGTTTGTTGGTGTGCCGATACCCTGTTTGCTCCCAGCTTCCATTCCGTCTTTACTGTTTTTATCTTTCTGTAGGTCATTTTAGGGGTGCATCGAGTTTGGAATATGCTTAATAATCAGTTTTAGCTCTTGGCAAAATAGTAATAGCTGTTTGGGCAGTGAGGCCCCCCATCTAAAGCAGATGCAGGCCATGACCAATTTCTTTCATCCTTATTAGCCGAAGCATAGCATGGCCTACTTTTACTCCTAGATGCCACTCTCCCCTCTTTTCAGATGAAAACCTTGGGTAAAATGGCATCAACATTTTTTTTCCCTGGCTCATTCTCCTGCGAGAGATTTTATGTACAAAAACCTCAAAGCCTAAGACTAGGCAGCCTCCGATTCATTCAAGACGAGATTTCAGATCAGCCTTTGTCGAACATGGATTACACCAAAGTCTGATCATCCACAAATTCCATTGGAATCAAATCTTCGGGTTCAATGAGTTCATTATTTTCTTTTATTGTTTATTGGCTAAAAACCAAGTGTAATCTTAACAATTTCCAAGTAGAAAAGATGAATTAACACATTATTAAAATCCCAATATAAATAGAGCAGCAGTCCTGTCCATTTTTCATAGTGTAGTACCGCTTCAGGTAATTTCTTTTCAAGATATCAGAATAGTAGACGAATTAGAAGATGTGGCATTAACCACATCTAACAATTGGTTCACGTCTGAAGCAATACTGGATTATATTCTGCAGTATGAAAAGGACATATTTAAGCGTGGAGATCAATGTTGTTTAATAAATATTTTAGTAAATAAATACTCCAAAATATATTCAACATAACATCAATGGGACGTTCTAGAAACACCTACCTCTCCAGTGCCAAGGGAAACACATGGACAAAGAGATGAGAATAGGCCCCCACTGTTACGAAGACAACATAATATGGAAATGAAAGAAATGTGGTACATGAAAGAGCTGAGGGGTATTGGCAATGGCTGCCAAAGGTCTTTCAGGCCCACCTTTCAAACTTGACAACAGCGTGTGATATGCTCATGGAACACTAGGGGCTTTGCTCATCTCTCAGCGGATGATGACCTACTGGGAAATATAGATCTGTTTTGTGTAGTGCTTCTGCAAGAGACATGGATGACTGAGGCTATTGAAATTGATGGAAGGAGTACCCTACAGTCACTGGCAGTAAAATGCCCCAAAAGGGGTCTCCTTGCATCAGTACATCACCACTGCACCATAAAGGAAATAAAGAAACTACTCCAATGATGCCAGCAGGTAGAATCATCTGTGATTTAGGGGTGTCCAGGGAGATAATACTCATCAATATCTATGATCCCCTAATGGTGTGATGTATAAGCAAAACATCTCAACAGTAAAAAAAATTATGAGCAGTGTCCATCCTTGTACTCCCCTATTCATAGCAGGGAACTTAATGCCAACATTCCACCTCCTCCTGAAGGTTTCACATACCCCACAAAGTCTACTCTGGTCTACTTGAAGTACTGTAACCGACATGGTAAAGCATGGGCCGAAATGTATCTACACCAATTAACCATGCTAAAGCATATACACGCTTAAGTGCGAAGAGTGCTAGCACTCTCGATTATATTTTTGTAAATTTGCTGCACTTTGTTTAGTGAAATATATGGCCATATTAAATCGTGAAGAAAGTGATCATCTGCCCATCTGTGTGATATCAAAATCTGAGAAACATATTAGTCAATGTGACTTGAGTGGGAACATTTTCTACTAATAAGAGCAAATTGCATACAGTGAAACCCTAGGAACTTAAATAAGGCACAGAGGATGGTTGAAACGTAACTCCCTGTATATATTAATACATGGCTGACCAGCATGGTCGGGAACAAAGTTACCCTTAGCCATGACTTTGTCAGTATGGTTAACCGCATTAAAGAAGAAATTATTACAAAAAGAATGCCTAAAAGTGCCAGTGAAAGATGGAATAGAGATGGCCATTAAAGTAGACGCTAAGATCACAGAATACAAGTTGCTAAAGAGAAACTGGGTCATGACATTGCAGGTACATTCAACCATACACAAGCATGTTGGCCACCCAATGGCTTGACAGTGGAAATCAAAAGACTGAAGGGAAGATATCGTAGATGGCTACGGGAGTCGGGATGTAGTTGGCCCAGTATGCAAGGGTAAATCAAAAAACCCTGGGATAAGCTGGGTTATTAAGGGAGAGGAGAAGACGACCTTACCAGTCAATAGTGTGTGCAATGAGGACTGGTGCACCTACATAGGAAACACACTTGGGCAGAACTACCAGCAGATGTCGAAAGGCCGAATATTGTAGTGACCTGGACTGGATCTCTGGCAGACATGGATTTTTTTTGTTTTTGATTTAATTGAATCAATCAATTTTTACAAACAGAAGGAGACATCCTTGGCTTTAGTGTTCATTATAGCCCTTCCAATTAGATGATGTCAAACCATAATAGTAATGTTCAAAATTCTAAAATTGTGGAGTTACTCCTCCATTCCGATCAGTTTAGTGACAAGTTTCTATTCTCAGTCAATCCAGGTTCTTGCTCCAGCGCTGGAATGATTAAGTTCATCATGGAAACTACTGCGATCACAGATTTAGTTTTTTCTCCGCAGATACAGGTCTTCCAGAGGGATTCTCTACTCATAGGTGGAAAATTCATTGTCGAAAGGTGCCAGATATTTAGTTCTTTCCAGGTTCTATTTTGGGCACATTATTAGAAGATGTTTGATCGACTCAGTTTCTTTAGTCTGTGGACAAAATCGACAAGCTCCTGAAATTGATGTTCCTCGAATTCAGTTTACTTCATTTGTTTTGAGCAAATGCAATCTCATTCTAAGGAAGGTGTCTCGGAAGGATCTGTCCGGAAATCTCTACAAGTACCCTCTGCGGTGGTTCAGTTTTATTTCGATCGGAGGTAGATCTTTTGCCAGGGAGCTTTTAGAGGCCTCTTCCGATGTTCTGATCCAGTCCAACTCGAGTAGTTTTCTTTTTTACTCTCAAAGGATTTATTACTAGTTCCTCTTCCGAGCTATCGATTTCTGTCAGGGTTGCCTTTCTATTTGAGACCCAGGTGTTCAGTACTTCATTTTTGCTTGTTTGCATTTCGTCATAGAAGATCTTGAAGATTGGTGCACGGAATGGTCGAATTATTTTACTGTAGAGACTCAAGGCATTCCATTCCACGATCGAGGCAAGGGACGATAAACCAAGCTCGTTTCTGATCCTTGTTGTGCTAGCAGCGTTTGGAAGGTTTAATATTTTTCTCCAAAATAATCCTTCTAGAATAGGCCATAGTCTGGTTGGCATGTGAAACGTGCCATCTGCACCGAGGCTAAGATGGGGATGACCTTGTTTCTGTAAAAATTCCCTATGGCAACCATAGAGAACCGACCAAACTTGATATCCAACAGGCGTCCTTGGGCTGCTAGGATCTTTGCTTTAGATATCAATAGCTCTTGGGCGTGCGCTTCTACTGTGCTGTTATTGAACTGGACACCCAAGTATTTGATGGAATTCACTTCTTCAATTTCTTTTCCATTCACGTACCATTTTGGACAGTGCAACTTCTTCTTGGCTCTCTGTAGACAGATGATTTTAGTTTTGTCTTCATTCAGTTCTAGAGCATTTTGATGTAGATACCGGTGTAAGCTGTCCAATTGCCTTTGTAGGCCGATGGGTGTCTGGTCAATCATGATCAGATCATCTACGTAAAGTAATCTGTTGATCTTAGATTTCCCAATTGTTGGTGGGAATATTCGCAATAGAGGTTCGTGATACTTGATGCCTGCGATGAATTGCAGGGGCCAAAGGACAGCCCTGTTTAACACCCCTTGAAGTGGGGATCAGATGGCTTCGTAAACCCTCTCTATTAAGGCGCACAGTTACTGAAGTGTTGGAATGTAACTGAATCAGTGGGTTGAGTATTCCATCCGGGCAGTCTCGATCTCGCAACTTTTTCCAAAGGCGTTTGCGGTCTACTCTGTCGAATGCCTGGACAAGGTCGACGAAAGCAATGTAGATCCTTGTCCCTGACTGATGGCTTTGGGCCTTGAGGATGTTCAACAGTGCAATATTTGCAGATGTGCTAATATTCTTGATAAACCCTGTTTGGAAAGGGTCGTACCAACCATGCGTGGTTGTCCAATTATTAAATTTTGCCAGTAGGAGAGTACCAAAAATTTTCCCTACGACATCTAATAGTGCGATAGGTCGGTAGTTTTTAGGGTCGTCTCTTTGGCCCCTTTTATAAATTGGCACAATGGTTGCTGTCTTCCAGGATTGTGGAAGTTGACGAGTTTTGCAGATCCTGTCCAAAACTTCTTTAATGAAGTGAGCCCATTCCTGGGGATGTTCCTTTAACATGGCATTAGTTAGCCCATCAGGCCCTGGGGCTCTCGAGGGGTGTAGCCTTTTGATTTTATGCTCGATGTCTTCTAGGGATTGTTCAAAATCCCAGATAACTTTAGATGTCGTAGAAAGGTACGGCATGGTGTTATCTCGACTGCCGAACAGAGTCAAAAAATGTAGTTCCCATGTTTCTTCTGAGATTAGGTTTTGTTAAGTGTCAAGCGAGGTATCCTCGTTCTGTGTAATGAGTTGCCAGAAGTCTCTTGAGTTCTTATTGGTTAGAGCCTGAAGCATCTGTTCTGCATCGTTTTGTAGCAAGAGTCTTCTGTGCCATTTTTATCCAATGTTTATAGGTTTGTTTGGCGACTCTCGCTTGTTCTCTCAGACGTAGGGAATTTCTTTTTAAAGCAATTCTTGTAATCTGCCGGAGAGCTCTTCTTTTCTCCACAAGAACTGCATCGTAACTGTGTTTTGGCGGTTTATGACCTGATTTTAAGCCCTTTTTTTGTGTCATGAATTTTTCCAGAAGTGGTTGGAAATCAACTTGTAAAACAGAATTTGATCCATGGTCGTTTTTCGTTGTCTTGGTATAATCATTCCGTAAGTAGTTGATTTCCTGGGGTTTTTCATCTGAGTCTGTTCCCTCTGTTGTTCGATTCAACTGCTAGTTTCATTTGCTGAGGCCGACTTTCAGATCTATTTTCGAAGGATATAGTTGTCAGGTTGTGGTCGCTGTTTTGAGTTCGAATAATTTCGTGAGTAAGGATCTTTCTCCCTAAGTTGCTCGAGATGAAGACATGGTCTAAATTGGCTACTTGGTCACCCCTTTGCCAAGTTGGAAGCGACGGTCTTGCTCTCGGGTAAATTGATTCCACAGACACAATGGGCCTCATTACGAGTCTGGCAGTAAAACCGCCTGGTTACTGCCGGACTCGTATTACCATTCCGCCTCCGTGATTCCCGGAATTACCGGGCATTACAACCCCGGTTTTCCGGGAATCACAGAGGCAGAATGGTGTTAATCCCCATTCCCATTGAGTCCTATGGGACTCAATGGGAATGGGGATCATGGAAACACCGGCAGCATCTCGTAATGCTGCCGGTGTTTCCTCGTCCGCCTGCAGGCGGTGTTAAACCCGCCAGACCACCTCCCGCCTGCAGGAGTCGGGATCAGGTGGTCCGGAAACAACGGTGGCGGCGGGTTTACCGCCACCGTTATTTCCGGACCGCCTGATTTGTAATGAGGCCCAATATCTCTTGGTGACATTGTTGATAGCCAAAGTGTACCTCTTATTTCTTGGGGATCCTTCTTTACAGTCTGGTTGGTAATCCAGTTGTGCCGTTCACAAATCGCATTCAGATCACCGCAGATGATGAATTGCGGTACATCGAATTTGACTTGAGCCTCATCAGTTATCGCGGTCACTTTCTTAATAAAGTCCGCACTTGAGATTTGGTCAGTGTTCCAGTAACAATTTATAATTATCAGGATGTTGGTATTCGGTTCCTGGATAGATGTAAAGAGATGTGGCCAACTTGTTAATAGGACAAGAAAGAAAAGTTCAGCAACTAGCACCTAGCACCTTTAGGATAGAGATCCCTGAGCCGGCTTTAACTGCAGTTAATAGACCCGACACTGGGCGCCCCTTATCACCTTTGACTGCTGGTGTCGCTCTGGTGTCATAACCGTCCAATAGAGGTTTGTGGATCAGCAAAGTTTCTTGTAAGCACAAGATGTCAAATGCAGCTAGATTCACATCACTTGGTGCAGTCAGATGGGAAAACCCACGTGTATTCCAGGATCCTAGTTTAAATGTTGTCTTCTTTATGCAAGTCTCCATTTTTAATTTCTGATTTGTGCTTTGCATTCTCCTGGATTGCTATTGGGCTATATGGTTTTGTTTTTCCTTGTGATACTCGCTCCTTGGGTATTTTTCTGATCTCTCGCTGGTATTTGGAGAATTCTCCCAAGTAGCGATCGTGGTTCTCTCTGTTATGTTGTCCGGATGAAAGAAGACCTTGAGTCTTAATCACGGACCATGAGGTACTCTGTTAGGGTCTCGGTCTTGGAGTGGACTCTGGTTTATTTCCGGAGACTGTGTATTTAGAACGAAGGGCTTAGACTGACCCAGTTCTCTCACGCAATGCGGATTTGAGGGTGTTGATACTTTCATGGAGGTTGACTCCTGTCTTCTTAGTTGTGGTTCTGACTTTGGTTGGTTGCCAGGACTTACTGGTCGTGAAGCTCTCATTGAGCGACTTGTAGTGAGGTGTTCTACACCATTTGTTGGTCTAAGGTCAAATCCAAGTTTTCATAAATTATCCTTGGCTTCCAAGAGGGCAATTGTCACTATTACTGAGTTGATGTGGAGATACACTGAGTCGGTCACATGTTTTTCGCCAAATTCTACAATTTGGATATCCTCTGAAGTTATCGACCTCAGACTTGGTACCCAGTGAAGTAGTTGGATAACTGCTCTTCGATTTAGAATCAGCTTGCCTCTTTTTCCTAAAATTCTTATTAATTTTACCGATCTTGTGTCTCGTGATGGTTTGTAATTGTCGTTACCAGTTCTTGATTCAGTATTTTTCTGGGTTTCTTTTTGCCGCTGTGAACCTTCTATTCAGGTCGGGCCGTGGTCCTCTCCACAAACATATTGCCTGTTTCTAGCCTGTGTTCTGTGGATCTCCTCTTCTATCCCTCTTGTTCTGAGACATTTTTCGTTTGACGTTGTTCCTTCATTGTTCCTTGGTTTTAGGGATTTTTCCACCTCTGTATGTGCCTGGGAAACCACTCGTACGGTTTTGGTTGTGTTATTCTGGATGGCACAGTGGTGCCCTTTGTTTCTTTTCTCTGAGAGGGTTAAGAATGGGGGAGAAGGTAAAGATGGTGTTTGGTTCAGGGTTCCGTCAGAGATTGGAATGACAGAAGTTGTGGTTAAAGTTTTATTCGACTGAGTCCAATTATTACAAGTCACCTTGTTTGGTTTCTTTCCGGCGTCAGCTTCTTGCGATGCCGATTCCGAGTACTCAAACGAGTATACTGATAGGTCCAACAGGTCCACGGAGGCCTCTGAGTCTCCACCTACCGCCAATACGACTATACTCGTATTAGCGTCGTCAGCCGTTTGAAAAGTAGGACGGTAATTTTGAGAGGTTTCTATTGAGGCGTGTGAAACCGGAACCCTAGTTATTTGTTGGTGACTAGTTTTGACGTTTTATGTGGGTTCTTCATTAGTCAACACTTGAGAGTGAATTGTTGATGCCTGGATTCTAGAGGCTGTTTTAAGGCTTTCTTGAATGAAGTATTCTTTGATACTTTTTTTGTACAATATAGCCTCGGGCCGTCCTCCCTTAAAGTTGTTTTTTTTTGTTGGTAATATTAAGTGGGGGAGAGACAGCCTTTTTGTTGGTTCCCTTTCTTTTCGCTTCATGAGTGGAACCTGTTTGAACATGTCGAACTGGCGAGGAGATCTTTTCTAAGCTCAAAACCGCGCCTCAGAGTTACAGACTCCTCAGTCTGGAGACACTTATTTTGACGGCCTTTATCTTTAGATATTGTACATTGGGTTTGGGTGCTTACGGTCTTCTTCTGCTGTTGGTTGTTGGAATTTCGTATCGTTAGACGTTCCTCTAAAAATGTCAGTTTGTTATTCATTGCTGCCACCAATGAGGTATGGTCTTTTAAAGTTTCATGGATTGCTTCGTATAACTTAGAAAATGGCGCAAGGACAATCGTGACTGTTGACATTATAGATAATAAATCTGCTTTTCTTGTGCTCTCGTTTGAAAGTGAGTCCCCAAGTTTGCTGGAGATACGTTTTCTCTGTGTTTTCGTTCCTCGGTTATTGAGATCATAAGTTTCTTCCATGTTGGGATTGCCCGAGCGTTCTGTGAGAGGTTGTCTGGTTGGAGCTGATCTATCGTTCAGTTGATCGTTCAAATGAGTACCCGGTCGATCTCGAGATTGGGTCTGGTTTTCTTCTTGCGGGTCAATCCAGGGGTGAATGTCCAGAGTTTTTTTTTTTTTGATTGTGGGCTGAGACAGTCAACTCTCTTGGGGTTCCTGCTGATTGTACCAACGGTACGTTTAACCCGTTGTCTGTGCCATCTAGGACTACCCCTCTCTGTCTACATGAGTTTTGGGCTGAGTTTTCCTGCAATGTGATTGGTCTAATTTCTTTTTGTGTCCTGTACTCAGATCGTAGGTCCACACCCGGAGTGCTCTGACAGCTTTGGCCTCTCTGCTCAGGTAAATAAGGAATTGAAGATAGACAGCCTTTACTTTGAGTCAAGTAGCTTAAAGACTGAAGTCTGACATTCGGTGTTTGTATGGATCCTGGTGGTATTCTCAAACCTAAGAATAGGTCTGAGTTAGGATCCTCATTAGGTTTGGAGCCCGACTGGATCTGTTCCTCTAAGGCGGAATTATTGGCAGGGGGCAAAAAAGCCCCTCTACTTCATTTCTGGTGCTTTCAAGTAATTCAGTCTCAGATATTTCATGGGCTGGAGATGACTCTTTTTCTAAATTGTTCCCATGCGCTAATGGTTTTTTAAGAAATAAATTTGCAAGATTTGTTGATAATAACTTTTTTTTGGTACAATTTTCCTAAAAGTACGTGGGGTTGTGCTGCCACTAACTGTACTTTGTTGGAGTTCTCAATGGTACCTACCATTTTTTTTTTCTCTTTTTTTTTTCAGTGGAAGGCTTGAAGTCTGTAACTTTTTTGATGTAGCCAGACTGTTTTGAATGCAGTTGAGAGAACATTCCCGTCTTTTTATTTTTTTCTCTTCCTTTATGCTGTTGCTGGTGCAGTACCCTATTTCTGGCCCACGGGGGAGGCACTGTGATCAAAGCCTTCCCCGTCCCGTCCTTTGGCCAGTTCCCAGGCGGAAGCAAAGCGTCTCCAAGCCGCTCCCAAGGCTCCCCCGCCTGCCACCCCGCCTCCGAGGTCCCAACAAGTCCCCCTGCACTCAGGGACCTGCGCGAAGGCAGAGGTGCTGGCATGGCCGTGGCGATCGCGGTAACTGCGCTGCAACCCACCACCCCCCCGCTGTGCTCCTCCAGCACCAGACCCAGCGGGGCCACTCCATCCGCGTCCCCCTCCAGATGCCCCCTCCCCGGCAGGCCATAAACCTCAGCCACCATCAAAATCGAGGCACCATGCCCCGCAAACCACGGCAGAAGGCGACAGGAGGGGCGGCAAGCCGCCCAGCAAGCCAACGGCACCAAGCGACATCCCCCGGACGGCCAGGTTAGTAGAGGGGAAAGCCGCCATTCTATTATTGGTGGTGGTTTGTTGTAGAGTCTTAGCTAAGTCATTTCCCTGCCGGGTTAAGGGGGGAGGTAAAGAAGAGTGTTTTAAATGATTCAAATGGCTCACGTTTGTGGGGTCCAAAGCTTTGCTGTTAAGCACTAAACTATTAGAGTTGAGTGGCGGTGGGGTAAGCTGGGGTAAAGTTTCACTTGCTAAAGTTGCTTGAGGGTTTGTTTTCTCTGTTAGCTTACCTTCCACCCCCTTGTTACTGACGGTCTCTTTTTTTTGGTGGGGGGGTGCAGGTACTTCTGTTGGGGGAGTCGACCTTGAGTCCCCGTTGCGGCGCTTCAAACTCCTTAATAACCGTCCTTCATCCAGGGCAGTGGGAGCAGGGGGGTTAGGAGGGCCATGGGAGCAGGAAGAGCAAGTGTGCAAGTCTGCAGGACTGCAAGACTGCAACTCTCCGCAACTCCGCGGCCGTTCCGCGGTAGGCTGGGGTTTTTAACAGCCACTCCTTCCAAAGACAGCAAAGACAGACTGAGCAGGGTAGCAGAGTCTCCAACAGGCAAAAGGAGCTGCAAGACTGCAACTCTCCGCAACTCCGTGGCCGCTCCGCGGTAGGCTGGGGTTTTTAACAGCCACTCCTTCCACTCCTTCCAAAGACAGCAAAGACAGACTGAGCAGGGTAGCAGAGTCTCCAACAGGCAAAAGGAGCTGCAAGACTGCAACTCTCCGCAACTCCGTGGCCGCTCCGCGGTAGGCTGGGGTTTTTAACAGCCACTCCTTCCAAAGACAGCAAAGACAGACTGAGCAGGGTAGCAGAGTCTCCAATAGGCAAAAGGAGCTGCAAGACTGCAACTCTCCGCAACTCTGCGGCCGCTCGGCCGTAGGCTGGGGTTTTTAACAGCCACTCCTTCCACTCCTTCCAAAGACTGCAAAGACAGACTGAGCAGGCTAGCAGAGTCTCCAACAGGCAAAAGGAGCTGCAAGACTGCAACTCTCCGCAACTCTGCGGCCGCTCGGCTGTAGGCTGGGGTTTTTAACAGCAACTCCTTCCACTCCTTCCAAAGACTGCAAAGGCAGACTGAGCAGGGTAGCAGAGTCTCCAACAGGCAAAAGGAGCTGCAAGACTGCAACTCTCCGCAACTCCGCCATGGATTTATTAATCGGAAAACTAAACTCTTTACGTGCCGTCAGCCCTCAATGGACGTGCACTGCCTTGATTAAACAGTCACTGTGGCCTTGTACCCATGCGCTACACTTACTTTTTGTGGGTATTGGCAAGCAGGGGAAGAGTTCCCCCCACATGGAAGGAAAGTAATATCCTGACGATAAATAAAAAACAGATGTTGGAAGAATCCTACAAATTATCGTTTATTGGCAATGTTAGATATGAAGCAAAAGTACTGCTGGACGAGTTGACCCAGTGGATTGATCAGAGGAAAATCCTCCCGTCTAATCAGACAAGAATGAGAGACCAAGCGAGCATCTTACAAAACCTGCTTATCCAGGTGTCGATAGTAGAATATGGCTGGCATAGACACCATCTACCAGTGTATGCTGCTTTTATCGATTTCAGTGCAGCATTTGACACTGTAAAGAGAAAGGCCTTTGGCAGAAACTGGGGTTATGAAACATTCCCAGCGCCCTGTTGATGATCATGCAGCTGCACATAGACATCAGGGTGAGAGTGTGACTAGACAGGCAGGGCTCAGTGTCAAATGGATACATACTAAGAGGAGGGGTTAAGCAGGGCTGCATTTTGGCCCCAACACGCTTAACCTCTACCTTGTTGATCTGGTCCAGGTTTTAAACATACAGGCAGCTTGTCCTGTTAAAGTTGGGGCCATAAAAATGGGATGGCTGGGATACGCAGATGATCTGCTTCTCCTGGACTATACCCAGCGAGGGTTGCTAGATGCCCTGAGCAAATATGCTATAGTAAATGGCCCACGTATCAACACTGAAAAAGCTAAAATTATAGCATTCACGTTGGCACAGAGCTCTGCTTCAAAATAGTTTTGGAGGATTGATTCTCAGCCAATTGATGAAGAAGGTGGGTGTTACGATCAACAGTAAAGATAAATGTATTGGGAATACACATACACTAACTGTATGAGACAGGAGTGTTGAGCCAATTTATCGATAAATGGGGAGAATACTCTATTAAGACAGTTCTGCTATTATATATAGCTAACATTGTAACTTGCATACATTATAGGGGGGCGAGTGGGGGGGCATAATTACAAGAAAGAACCGCTAAACTTAGAGGGTAAAATCTTACGTTCTCTGTTAAGAATGCCTACATCACTATGTTTGTAGTATATTAGTTTAGAATTCGATCTGAGGAGTATTCCCACAGAGGTAATCTACAAATTGGCCATGTGTTACGAGAAATTAAAGAAAGTGGATAATGAAACAATAATGGTATACGTTTTCCGGGCTTTCCAGGGAATGCAAGAATATGGACAGTTTGGCAACCTTAGGAAACTGTCTGGTCAGGCACTATGTCCCACTAGGCGTACATTTCAATCCCTGAAGAGAGCTGTAAAGTGTAGGCTAAAAGAGTTTAGCTATGATACAGACATTGTGAAACTGGCATCAAATGTTAACAGTGGGCCCTTTATTCACTACAGGCTTGAGAGGAGACAACAGCCAACATATATTGAGGTCTTTCCTAATAGCCATATTGTAAGGGAGTACCTACTGATTACATTTAAGAACTCTGCCTTGGAAATAGAAGGTGCAAAATTGGGTATCCCAAGGCAAGAACGCCTCTGTAGACTATGTGGTGAGGCGGATATTGAATCCACAAAATGTTTGAATGTGCTAGCCTGGAAACCAGTAGGTACAAACATATGAAATCTATAGCCTACATAATAATAGGATGACATGTAATGATCCTACTTTTTTATGGGAGGTCTTAATGGAAGGTAATGATGCATCATAAGGTACAATGTATGTATGGAGGATTTACGCGACTAATCGCAGGGGATTTTATATTGATGGAATGCTGTTTATCCCAACAAACTTGTTTTATTGGTATTTAGGTGTGGTGTATAAAATTGATGAATTGTGTAATGAATGGTTTGTAACGTGTACATATAAATTCGATTTTGGCTGTAAGTATATTATCAATAAATAATCATTTATTTAAAGTCATTTCTTGGTCAATTTTCTGGATGGATCACATTCAGCTGAAGTTGCACTACCTTTAAGGGATACATGAGATTCTTTGCCCTTCTCCGTCAGCAACTCTGTGAATGGGACCTCTTTCACTTTTGCTCCGAGACATGATGCTCTACCAATTCAGGATCATTGCAGGTGTAGTATGCTCGGAAAGCTGGGCCAAGGGATTTTTCCTGGATCCCAGATCCAGAGCAACCTTTTCCGAGATCTGGGAAAATCCTGCCCAATTTCAGCACCGATTAAATCAGGAACGTGGCAAGGCTTTTAGTGTTTTGAGTGATTCCAGTTTTGGCAGCCAAAGCAAATGAGTTGCATTTAGGGAGAGCAATTTGCTCAGGACGGCACAGAATTGTGAAATGGGAAGATTAGTTGTCTGCCTAGGTTTACTTGCAGTTTGCAGATGTATGCGCTTCAATCACACTGCACGTTTTCTAACTACATCTTTAGTTGTCCTGGGAAAAGAGTGGATGTGTGGCAAGTTCTGGATTTGTAGCTCACATCGCTCTGCATTCTCCTACAGTATATGTAGTTTTATTTTGCCAGCATAAAACACAGGACTGCACATACTAGAAGGAAACCCGATGGATAAAAGACATGACTCACTCTCCCATGGGACAACCAGAGATGTCTAAAACGCATTAAGTGATCAAAAACATCGTCTCTCGATCAGAATTTCAAAAAGCAATGTGTCTTTTTGAGATAAATGGATGAATAAAAGTTTCATTCCCATAAAAAACAAGCATTGGCAATGCCAATTGTTTGGGCTTTTGTGTAGGCATGGGAAAGGGTACTTGCCAGGCACAGCCGTAGTGGGATTAACTGGCAATTGATGGTATCAGATGCAGAATGGTGCGAGTACCTGGGCATCTAATAGCACTGCCTGGAAAATGCCTAATACTTATACAAGCCGAAACGGTTGGTTTTGCCAATGCTTGTTTTTAACAGGACTTCAGTGAAGGACACTAGAGTGCTTATAAATCGAGTGGATGAAGGCAGCCCTGGTTCGGGCATTTTTATTTCACCAGTAGCAAGTTCACAACTCCAATGTAGTCATTAACTCTCATAAGGCTACATGAAAAAACGCCTGCAGTCACTTAGAGTGCAAAGTTCGATGGTAAAGCTCGAGTAAAGCAAGCCCAAAGAGTTCCCATGAGGAGAGGTTTTGGGCGGGAGGGGTAGGGATTAACATACTGTGGGGCACAGCGCTGTCCTATTCTGTGCAGAGAGCAAAGACGCTAGAAGCCTAGATTTAAATACTTTTGTAAACAATTCAAGGAGAGCAACAGCTTTAACACACACGTGCTCACTTCGCCTCCTCCACTGATCTCCGCACTGACAGGTGTCATCACAGCGGCTGACCGTGTACGCATCTGGGCACAGTTCAGAAGAGCTCGGCCTGGTGAAAGCAAATCACGTCCAGTGAAGTGGAGGCTGTCTCACAGCAGCTGCGACCTAGGCAGGCAGACGAGGCAGGCAGAGGACATGCTGCTTTTCCATGCCCTACAGGGGTGCTTTCTTCTGAGCCTAGCAGAAGCTGGGGCAAGCGCGCACGTGCCCAGTGTCCACAAACCACTCACCTGGAGAGCTCCGACGTTTCTTGCAAGGAGCGCAGCAGCGCATCTTTTACCCGAACATTTCATCGTGTGCAAATCAGTGGTGGAAATGGAAAAAATGTGGTGGTGGATCCCACAAGTGCCGAGGTGGGGGAGGAGTTGGGGGGGCAGAGGGGGCGTGGTCTAGAGGGGGCAGGGTTGGTAATGGCCGTCCGATAAATACTTCAAAAAAGAAAGAAAAAAAAAGCGCCCACAAAGGCAACATTGCCTTTTACCGTCGGCCAGGGCTTTAAGTGGGAGGTGGCCTGCCGGGGCTCAGCCCCAGCAGGCTCCGAAATTTCGATTTGAGGTGGGCCCTGTGGGGCCCACTAATATCCCCTGCCAGCCCCGCTCACTACACGAAAAGGATTTTGTTCTGAAGCCTGAAGCTCTCGCTCGTGTGCGAGAGCTTCAGGCTCCAGAAAAAAATGCCTTTCAGCCATAATGGTGGCGTCGCACCTGCGAGGCATCCCTTTAATCAAGTGATGCACGTGGGCCGGCGCCACCATTATGGAGAAAATGTGAGGCCGATGGAAGCACAGGCCTTGCTTTCTAAATACTGAAGCTCCCGCGGATTCGCGGGAGTTTCAGTCTTAAGGAACAGGGCCTCTGCTTCCAGGGGCCTCACCTTCTCAGCCTTAATGGTGATGCTGCCCCTACCCAGCTGGCAAGGGGCGACACCACCTTTAAGGCTGAATAGGCGAGGCCCTGTCCCCTGCCAGGCAAGCCTATAGAAAATAAATGCAGAGATCAACACCCTCTCCCCAGGGGGGAGAGGGTGTTGATCACTACAAAAGGCTGCCTGGCAGGGTTGCCAGTGGCCCATTGAGCCGGGGCTCCTCAGGGGAGCATGGCCTAACAGGCCAGCAGGACCCCTGCAGTTAGGCCAGGCCCCCTTGATGAGCCCTGGCTCATTTTGTAATGCCAAAAAAAGAAAACGAAAAAAAAAAAAACGCCCGTGAGGGCAGCATTGCCTTTTATGCTGCTCTGGCACTGGTGTGTACAGCACAATGCTCGCTACATGTACAACTGACTCCTTTCAGTTGTACATGTAGTGAGCATTGTGAATTACACATCAGTGCCAAAGCCGCGGTAAACGGCAAAGCGGCCGTTGCGAACGCTTTTTTATTTTTTTTCATTTTTCTTTTTTCCAGCGTGGTTCGTGGGCTTGGGTGGCTGACTCTGGCCGGATCCCGGATCCGCCGAGAGCCGGCCCAATGACCAGCACTGGTGCAAATGTTAATTTTTCCCCACCACAAGCCTTTTTCTTCCGATGACAGGTTGAATCACACGGATCTATTAGCTAGTGGTTGAAAAGCAAGTAAGCACATACTTAACATTTGACTATTAAGTTCCCAAGTTCGCCTTCCACTCGAATAATTGCATTTCTGTTCCAAAACTCCAAGTATTTTAATAGCACGACCCTCTTTGCACTCTGAAACCGGATAGCTAGACATGTTAGAAAAGAAGCAATAGTAAAACGTGTCTGTAATAGTATTTTATTCATAAAGTTGTGGTATCATAGAACACCCATCTCAAACTAAGCACTTTAAACATTTTTGGATTATAGGAGTTTTTTTTGCTTTTCATTGAACGTGCTTAAAGATCATTGGCTGTCATGGATCTTATTTGCTTCTTTGGGAAGCAGACTTGGATCATACCTGTTAGCACTCTCCGGTCCCCAGCGGAGTTCCGGTGAGCCCCTCCCGTTCACAGACTCACATCAATACAGCTGTGTTCGGTTCGAAATCCCTGGTCACACTGCCGCGGCCAGGAACGCCCCGTTTATTTATATTGCGTACGGCGGAGTCCAACATCACTCCACCGCGTGTGTGCGCCCTTAAAGGGGCAGCATCACACTCCTCCTTTTTCATAACAAAACACATGAACAAAGGATTACCACTTACCACACAAAGTCACACTGCACCAACGTGTCCCCGGAGACCCCTTTAATGACAGCCACCCTGGTTCCCATATGACAGTCAACCCCCGGGTATCCACAACACACAAGCAGTTCAATTAGTCCATCACATAGTCAGTGAGACGGGCAGGTTTCCCTTGCCCTGTCCTCAGGGGGTACCTCCTGCCAGTCTTTCGGGTCGAAGTTCCTTCACCCAACCCCTCCTGGGTCGGAGACCCCGACAGGAGAACCGGGCCTCCACCCTCATCTGGCACCTCCGCCATGTCCATGTTGGATGTCATTCCTGCCCTGGACTCGCCCAATTTTTTAAAGAAGCTGGCATTGCGGGTGACCAATGCCATTCCATTCGATGCAGTGACCATTGACCCCTTCACCGCCACTACATCCATGGGAGCCGACTCATACGCAAGAGCTTCCCTTGTGGGTGCCGGTTTTTCACCAACACCTCATCACCAGGGGCTAGTCTCTGGGGTTTCAGACCCCTTTGAGTGTTCTCCAGTTCTGTCCGTTCTCTTCTCTCCCTTTCCACCTGCTCATTGTCAATGACGGCAGGCTCACGCTCCCCCACTTCCAGCAGGACACCCCTCGGGCACCGCTGAAACATCGCCTCTGCTTCTGCCACCCCTGTGGATGTGTGTGGAGTGGTCCGGTATCCCCGCAGAAAGACATACAGCGCCCTCTGCAGGCATTCACCTTGACATTGGGCAATGCGGAACACCTTGTTTAACATTCTCATCATGCGCTCCGCCTCACCATTTGCTCTGGGCCACAGTGGTGTATCCCGTACCCTCTCATCAGGTCCGCAAAGCTCTTGCCCTGAAAGGGTGCGCCGTTGTCAGAGCACAACACCTTGGGCAGTCCGTGGGTAGCAAAAACCTTCACCAGTGCCACCACCACCTTCTCAAAGGCCACTGACTCGACAAACTCCACCTCTGCGTAGTGAGACCACTCATCCATTTCAACCAGGAAATGTGTGCCCCTGGTCATGGATCCAAAGTCTGCATGGACCACCTCCCATGGTCGTGTCCCTCGGGGCATGCTTTCTATGACCGGCTCCTTCAGCGCCGGCAATGCCACCTGGCACCATACGCATGATGCCACAAATTCCTCCACCTCCCTTTCCAGCTACGGAAACCATACTTTCAGGCGAATGCAGGCCTTTGTCTTAGCCGCACCCTGATGTCCTTGGTTTGCTAGCTCGATGATCTGCTGCACCTTTGCCTGTGGCACCACTATGCGGTGTCCTCTGAGTAGTAAACCAGCCTCTGAGAATGCCAGCTCCTCCTGCACCCTCCACAGTTGTTCCAGGGAGACCTTGGCCTCTTACGTTCTTCAGGCCAGAGAGTCCATCACCGCCCTCCATGCCCCATGCTCCATGGCGGTCTTCAGAATGAAGCACTCGCCTGCTGCTCAGGCCTGCTCTAGTTTCCCCGCCGGCACAGAGTTGGGCGTTGCTGCCTCCACCACCAGCCGGACATGTTCGCCCACTTCCTCCGCACAGCTGGACTGCAGGTCATCTCCTTCACCCCTGGGATGTCTGGAGAGGTAGTCCGCTGCATTGTTGCTGCCTGGCCGGTACACCAGAGACACGCCATATTCAAGTAGTGCCAACATCCAGCGTTCTATCCTCACGGGTGGTTTGGAGGACGAGCCTGCCAGGATGGGCAGCAGGGGCTTCTGGTCCGTGACCACCGTCACAGTCCTCCTTAACACGTACAGTCTGAAATGCTGGCAGCCCCACAAGACCGCCAGAGCCTTCTGTTCAATCTGTGAGTACCTTTGTTCGGTGTCCGAAAGTGCGTTGCTGGTGTAGGCTATCAGACGGACCTCCAGAATGGCATCAACCTAGGTAAGCACCGCCGCCAGACCAAACGGGCTTGCGTCGACCACAATCACGGACTGGAGGGCCGGGTCAAAGAAAGCCATGGTGTCTTCGGCGGTGAGAGCCCCCTTTATGTCATCAAACGCTGCTTGTTCCAGCGGCCCCCACTGCCAGGTGACTTCTTTCTTTGTGAGGGCCTGCAGCGGCTCAGACCAGGAAGCCAGGTTCCTGATGAACCGGCCACAATATGTGACCATACCCAGAAAGCTTTGCACCTCAGATACATTTTCGGGCGGCCGGGCTTCCTGGATATCCCTCACCTTCCGCGGATCGGGCGGCATCCCGCCTTTCTTAAAGACGAATTCGAAGAACTCAATTGCAGTCTTAAGGAACTTGCACTTGTCGCGTTGCAGGGTGAGACCCAGGGATTGGAGGCGCTCAAACGTCTTTGCCAGCCTGGTCAGATGCTCTGCCTCGGTCTTGGCGAACACCAAAATATCGTCACCGATGTTGAGCACGCCCTTGAGATCAGCAAGGGCCCCCTGGATGGTATTTTGGAATACCTCCGCAACAGATGACACCCCAAAACTGAGCCTCTTGTACCTGTACAAACCATGGTAGGTGGTAATATATCTTGATTCTGGGTGGAGCACTACCTGGTGGGATCCGACCCGCAGATCGATTTTCGAGAAGAAGCGTACACCCTGTAGCTCAGTGATAATATCATCAATGGTGGGCATCAGATGTCGTTCCTGCTTGATCGCTTTATTGGGGAGACGCATGTCCACACAAATCCTGACTGAGTCAGGCTGCTTTGGCTTTTGTGCAATCACAATCAGGGAAACCCATGAAGTAGGGCCCTGCACCTTCTCAATAATGTCAAGTCTGACCAAATTGTCTAGCTCCTGATCCACCAGGTCCTGCAGGTGGAATGGCACCCGCCGATGTTTCAGCGCCACAGGTTGGATGGCGTCATCTATGTGCAATCTTACTTGTTCACCAGTCACCCGCCCAATGCCTTCGAACAGACCTGAGTGTTTGTCCAACAACATCTGGATGTCCTCCACATACAGAGAGTATGCAAAGGTGACAATGCCCAGGGCCTCTGCCGCCGCGCAGCTGAGTAGAGTGTTGCTGCTGACTTGTGTTACATAGAATCTTGCTCGAATCTTTGACCCCCCATGCTTCACATCTGCGACGAAGGCACCATCTAGCGGGATTGGTTGTGCCCCCACAAAACGCAAAGATGCAAGCCTTGGGCGTAGATAGGCGGGGTGGAGACTCCATGGCATCATGATGTTCTCTTGCCAGGACATTGACAGAGGTCCTAGTGTCCACAAGCACCGGAACTGATGACTCGTTGACCTGCACGTGGCATCTGGGTTGTCGCCTGAATTTCGGACGCAGGACGCCCACACTAGACACAAAGAAGACGTTTTCTTTGTCTTCCTCTTCTTCTTCGCCATCCAGACCTGTGCCTTCGTCCCCTTGGTCGACCTGGGCCACATTTGGTGGGTGTTGCTGGCGAAAAAACCCTGCACGGACAGGACCCCTCGGGACAACCAGCAGATTTGGGGCCTTACACATGTGGGCATAGTGGTCTGCAGCACTGTAGCGGCCACACGACTTCCCCACTGCTGGACACTCTGCCTGATGCAGGAGGTCATACCCGCACTTCATGCACGAGTTGACCGGCCCGTCCCTCTGTCATGCTGACCACCAGCCGGATGCCTAGATCCTCTGTCCTGGCCCACAGTGCAGATGTCCTCCACCTTGTTGGGGCATACCCCAGCCTCCATGCAGGACGCATGTAGCTCCGACACCGCTTGACATCCTCCCAGTTCTAGGAGGGTGGGTGATGCCAGGTTCTCTCAGAATCTGTCGGCGCAGCTTGCCAGAAGCACATCCTTGCATCAGCTAGTTCCTTATGGTATCAGGATTGTTCCAGGCACAGGGAACTGCTAGCCTGCGCAGCCTCCCATAGAATGTGTCCAGCATCCCAACTCATGAAAAAACTTTCATAATCGGCACTGACAAGAGGCAGAAAATTGTTGTGGAGGGCTTCCTTCGCTGCAGCGTACGAGTTGTCCAGAGGCTGGAGGGACAGAAACACTTCATGCACTGCAGGACCAGCACAGTATTACAGGATTGCCACCTTGCTATCATCGTTGGTTTCCATGGTGGCTCTGAAGTACATCTCCAACCTGTCCATCCACATTTTCCATCTGGGCCCCAGACTGGAGGGTGCGCCCGAAATATCAAATTTCAGGCATGGGCTGCAGGGTGCCCGGTGGTCTGATTACCGGCCATGGGGGTAGTTTTGGGGGCTGCTGGGGCACAGCCACTGGGGGCTGCTGGACTGCCACTGCAGGAGGCTGCTGGCCCGCAGCCTGGTCATTGTTCATGGTAGCGAGCGCACAGGTACCCCAAATGGACTAGATGGGGCTGCAACTCACACCTCTTCACCTTGCAACGTCGACTTCACTCCCCTTCACTTTGACAAGTCACTGGCAGGCTGAAGTTCTTTGCAGACAGTCAAAACAGGGCCACACAAATATCCTCCAGGGCCCCAGCAGGTGTTCCAGAGTGTATTGCACCACAGCAAGCACAATGTCACAGGCTACTGATAGACAGATACTGCAGTTAAAGTCATAGGCCAGTGGCACCAAAGAATGAGCTGGGTGGGCCCAGGGAACACAGCAAAGAAATAGCATGCTTCCCCTGGTTCCACACCCCAAAGCTCGACAAAAATGAGTGAAAATATAGTAAATTAGAACACCCTAGTGGTGTTTCTGTGAAGCTGATTGGTCAATCTGTGGGCTATACGCACTGGTATAGCCCGCAGATTGATTTCAGCCCGTAGTTTGGACTTCCTTCACTTGTGTGAACACTCAGGGCTGGCAGTGGGCGGGGAAGGCAGCACAATGGGACACGTTGGTTGGCTTGTCATTTCGGAACGGAAAGAGTTAACTTTCTGTTTCAAAATGCACATTGCAAAACCAACATGTCCACATAGGCACGAATAGGAAATGAAATCAAAGGAAACGCTTTCATAGCGTTGCACATAAGTAAAAATGGGGCTGACGTAAGCTGCACGGCAGCATTTGGTGGAACGTGTTGATAGCAATGAAATCAAATGACATGCTGCGTGCACTTCTGGGCATTCAGTGGAGCAGGGAAGTGCCAATGGAGACGAAGGGCACAGAAAGGCAAGTCAAATGCCAGTTTAGTTAATGTATTTGCAGATATGGCTTGCAGATGTATATAAAAAGCATGTTTGTGTGCAGTAATTGGTACATAAAATGTCTGTAGTGGGGGGGGGAGGAGGAGTTGGAGCAGACCTAAAGTAAACTATGTGCAGAGGATAGACATACCCACACCTGATTCCACTTTGCTATGATATTCCTCCAACCCTAGCACCTTCCACCACCCTATAAAAAAAATGAAACCTGTAGTATAAAGTATAAAAAATGTCTGCAACAATTATTTACCATTTTGCATTTTTTTGTACTTTAATGAAACATGTCTCATTTATTCATCTTTTATCAAACAATGGGGGTGTTCTAATAGCTTTATAGACCTGCAGCTCAGGCATTTCCTATATTTCCTATATAGCCCTCACTGCAGGTCTATAAAGCT
The DNA here is from genome assembly GCF_040938575.1 of Ambystoma mexicanum. NCBI lineage: Eukaryota > Metazoa > Chordata > Amphibia > Caudata > Ambystomatidae > Ambystoma > Ambystoma mexicanum. The sequence continues at coordinate 453,681,094 of NC_090924.1, read as the reverse complement.
ATATTCACACCACAAAAGCACACCATGTGCCACTAGCAGCTGTCCGCCACTATCGGGGTATAGCTGGACGCTACCTGGGTATGCATGTCGGTGGTTTCATCCTTTTGTTAATGAATTGCCAGTAAAGGGGCTCCCAAGTGTTTGTCTAAATTTGGAAGATTTGAGATTGCACACCAAGTTAAGGTAATCCAGACGTTGACCCCTGTGCCTGTCTTAATTTGCTGATGGTACTCTTTGCTGTCCTTGTGGGCACAACCAGACCGATATGCAAATAGTTATTTCTTCTCTGCCAAGGCACAGTGGGCACCTTCCTACAGAACACGCCAGTTAAGTCTTCTGTAGAGGGGCTCCCAAATTGTTGTCTAATTTAGCTCATATGCCATACCACAAATGTGCCTTGCAAATGCCAGTCAGCGGTTGCCTTGTCGACTTCATTTGACAGCATACAAACTTGTATTGTAAAGACTGGGAAAAGTCTGAGGGTTTGGATTCTGCTTAGGTGGCAATCAGGGTCATGTTGCAGACAATAGTTCTGATAGGGGGCACAGGGAATGGGTTTGCTTCCCTGAATCAAAAGGTTCTATGTCTGACAAAGCACCCCCGCTCCCCAGTTAATATGGGAGGGTAGAGGGATGTAAAGGACCGCTTTACCAAGGCCCCACATGCTGGCTCTCAATGCTCCAGCCCCTGAGGGGTAGAACGGGGTCTGTTCTGGCAGGAGCTCCAGGCAACATCTAATCGAAGAGCATCAGTCAAAACACGTCATGGAATGTAGTCTGCTTTGGCCATCACCACACTGACGGGTCTCCAGGGTGAAAACAGGTCAGCGATGGCAGCCTGCCGGTAATGCCTGGACACAGATGCAGGCTTATCAAGGATTAGAAAGTCTGCATCATCAGAAATTACATAACACGCCAATGATTGCCAAGTCTGCTTTGGAAACATCGCATAGTCCAGTTTTGAGAGTAAACAAATTTGTGATGGCAGCGTTTCTATTAAATCGGGTGTTCATATAGGGTATTTTTAATGCGCCTATAGCACAGACCCCTCCCCAAAGCGACTCTAGGATATAGAACATGGCATAAACAGAGCACAGGTTCCATAGAGGCAGGCCAAATACATTTAATAGCCTATACACAGTAGCTACAGCAATTGGGGAGGCCGAGCATGATGGAATTGGGGGCACAACCAGATAAAGGGTTGCATTGCAAGGCGAAATAGTATGTTGCAAAGTACACTGCGTGCGGCAAGTGGGAGAGCAAGCAGAAGGCAAGTGTGGGGCAGAGCACTGGATATTATGCCAGGAGTAGAGATCATGCGTAGAGGCAGTTCTTGTCTCCAGAGGCGGGCCTGGAGTTCTGCCTGAATAGAGGGTCTCAGACGCCAGGAGTCAGGGGGGGGGGGGTTTATCCCTGGTTCATCAATGAAGGTGGCCTGCCACCTGCTCTTCTGAAGCCCTGCTGCATTTCCTCCCTCCTAAGAGGAGTGCTCTGGGTGTTGAAGTGGCAATCGTGGAGGTGTTGATGACCTTGAAGGATATTACAGGGATTTGAAGTTGGATTTCCACTAATGCGGGGCAGAGCATGCAGAGCGTTTGAATTAGAGGTTATGCCGTTGCATTTTCAGTGATCCACTATCAGGTGGCAGGAAAGACTGCTGTTGATAGTGCCAGGAGGGAGGCCATGGAGCACTGTTGCCACTCTCTGTGATAGTACCATGACTTTCACAGATGAACAGAGTGGGAGACGTGCAAGACGTGATCTTCTACAAGGAGGCTGAGCTGTAGAGAGCCTCCTGGGACCCCTGCCCGCATGTCTTTCAAGGGCCACTCGGTGATAAACGTAGAGGTTCAGTGAACTTCCCCCAGGGCCCAACCAGCTAGCCACTAAAACTCGAGTGTGTGCTCAGAAATCACCACATTCCTCAATCCAGTTTCAGTTGAAGCGCCAACACCCAGATTTCTGCAGTTTTGAGACTGGCTCAGCAAACATCCCACAGAATGGTCCCCAGGGAGTCCAAACGCCCAACAACATTGGAGATTGCCTACTGAAATAAAGCCCTCCCGGAGTTACCAAAGTAGAGGAAAGGTTGATAGGAAATGTTTTCTTTGTGATCCATCTCTGTACCGGAGGCCTAAATAGGATGTGTGTAATAGCACCCATCATATCACAACGGGACAGGAATAGGAGACCCTGGACACCGACATTAATGCAACACTGATTAACGCAATGGTGAGCAGGTGGGGAATGGGGCAACATCAGTACCGAAACCATGGATATGGTCAAATCTGCTCTCTCGTGGCAGTGGTCCCTCTAGCCATGGGAGGAGCAAGACACGCAGTTTACCAACAAGCGCAGGTGCGCTGAAGTACCTGTGCTACACACCATCAAGCTAAGCAGTTACATCAGGTGGGAATTAAGACACACAGGTTTATGAATGCACTTTCTCCTCATACACAAGCAGTACTCCATCACATGCCCATCTGTGATGCTGGAAATGCATCGGAGGGACAACGCCTCCGTATCCTTGTCCTTTACTGCTCTTTATCGTGTGTTCTGTCGTGTTTTCCGCGCAGGAGTTCATGTGGGACTCCTTGCGTTGCAGCTCTCTTTTTGGTTTGGTGAACGGACCCGTGGGATACCCTTATGGCACCCATGGGTGGGGGTACAACCCTGTGCCCCTAGTGTATGTTTTTGGGCACCTGTGGGTGGCCCACAGAGCAGGGTATGGGCTGGTGGCAGCTCCATGCTGAAATTGGCAGGTGCGCGGAGTATCCTCCATTTTGGGATGCCCCGGCCCTGCCATTGGGATCAGTTGATTCCTGATGGAAAACAAGATGGCCCCGGTGGCCTCTTGCTTTCTATTACCCATTACCTTGTTTTCCCAAAGTCCTGGGAAGCCCTGACTCTGTCCCTTCCCCCCCGACTGGCTATATGGTGTTGTTGTGAAGGCCCGGTGATGTATGTTGTGGGTACCTTCTGTGGGTGGGACCTGGGTGAATAGAGTGTATGACGAATATGCATTCTGTGTTGTGGGTGTCTAGTATCTGGTGGTTGACACAATGACTGAGACAGCCCTGCCCGAAACCGGTATGAATGCAGCTTGGAGTGTTGAATGGCTCGGTACTTGTCCCAATACACGTAACTTGTTGTGAGTGTCTGGAGAGAAGTGAATGGCCTGAATACCTTGTGTGCCTGATTGGCTGCCTGCCTGCATGAATGCCCGTAGTCGTGATTGGATGCTTGAGTGTGACCCCGCGGAATTAATGGGAGATCAACAGTATATATGGGGACCTCTCACTGCTAGGAAATCGTGTTCAGAAGCTGAAGTCCACTACGACGAGTAACTGACGCTTGACCCTGAAACCCTGCTGGAGGAGAAGAATTGCTGTTGCTCTCCTTCACAATCTGAAAGCTGCGGTGTTCTCAAGGACTGACCCAGAGAGGACCTGGTAAGGCGCCCTCTTCCCGAGCTACGGGGGACCATCGTGCACAGCTGATCTTTGCCAACGCTCCCTGGTAGACAGACCTTCGACAGGCTGCCGACCCGATACAGGGACTGCTGTGGAACTCCAAGGAGAAGCACCCGGACTGTTGTCCGCCACTGTCGACGACCGCCGTCGCAGACCGGAGCCACCGTGCTCCCGTTTGCCTAAGAACTTCAATTGATCATCGGACGCTCTCGTCTGCATCGTCATCCGCTTGTCTCCCGCTGGAGAAGGCCCGACCGTCGACGCACCGAGGAGCATCCACCGGTGGGTTTCCCGCCACCAAAAGACCACAGAGACGCCGACGACTCAACGCCCTTGCTGGGCCAAAGTTCTTCATCATCTCTTTGCGGTCCAGAACTATCATCACTGAGGTGCCCCGCACGCCTCTTCCTTGTAGGACGCCAACGCTCTGTCGTCGACGAGCACCGCTAGGAACGAAGCTGCCACTTCCCTGCCATAGTTCACCCTGTTCACCGTCGGATGTTTGACGACCCGTGACTCCTGCCTTAAAGGGAGGGCACTCAAGAAGGGCCGTCGATTCCCCCACACCGAACGCCAAGTTCCCCGACACCTCTCAACGATCCGTGCCTCCCGCCTGAAAGGGAGGCACTCAAGAAGGATCGGTCGGCGCATCGTCGGAGAACTCTGCTCCACCAGGTACATTGGGGGGGGTAAAACCTTAATAGGAAGAAGTAAGACTATCGAACATTATATGGACTGGGCTTGTGCTATATATCTTTATTTACAGGTTGCCCAAATGGGGGGGGACCTCCACTCAGAACTGCACCTAGTGGTAGGGGGTCAGTGTTCTGCCTATTGTTCCAACCATCTTACGTTCCTGCCTAACTCTATTGCTGGTTTCCTCGTTATTAATCTGTGTGACATTTTAACCGTACAGTTGATGCACTTTAATGAGATTCGATAACATTAGTGGTACCACTTTAGACTTGTATATATTTATCAGTATTGACTTCTGAGTACAAAGTGCGTTATTGTGATCGTGTACATACCTTTGAACATTAATTATATAAAGACTGTGTTTTCAGTAATACAGTGTGTGGACATTCCTTTTTGGGGGTTCTGGGACTACACTGTACTTAAGAACCAGCCTGCATCACCTCCTGAGAAGCTAGGCCTTGATTGCTCGTCCATTGCTACCTTATAGAGAATCTTGGCTGGGGTCCGCTGTGCCTCTCCTCTACCATATAGAGAGCAGAAGTACAGATACCCCCTACCAGTCTTTACACCATCTAAAATATTTTAGGAAATAGGTTGTTGGTGAAGCGGCTTGAAGGCAAACTGGAAAGTTATGCTTAGAAAAAAAAGTTGTGCAAACCCCCCTGCCCACCCCCTACCATCAGGCATAATCTACATGAAACAGACCAGTGTGTGAAACCGAGCAAGATGAGGCACCCTCTTTCTCCCTACCAGTCTGAATGCCCAAGTCGTGACAGTAAATGCTATTTTGACAGGTCTCTGAAGGCTTGACTGGAATGCAGTTTTCCAGTCTACTCAACGGCTTTTCTTCTGCCCTTACAGGTAACAAGTCAGACAAGAAACCTAATCCCAAGGTAAGTTTTGCCCGCTTGTCTATTTACTAGGTTGGTCGATGAGATGAGGGGTGTGGCGACGCCTGAGGTAGCAGTGGACTGGTGTGGCTTCTTGCCATGAAAGAGAGGGTCAAAGCTGGCCACATCAGGCCTTCACCATGCCAAATAAATTGCATTGTATTGTATCTTTCGTACTCGGACAGTCATGTCAATGTCGTACGCATAACAGACCTATCAGCACCGTCAGTAACGTTCTAGTGCTATTGCAGAGGTGTTAGAGAAAGAGAACAAGAGAGAAAAAGAGAGAGAAAGAAAGAGAGAGAAAAAGAGAGAGAGAGAGAAAGAGACAGACAGAGAGAGAGACAGACAGAGAGTAGCCAGGTTTCCATTACAGTGAGGTGATGGCATTCGTAGTGGTCCAAGGTGTGACCGGAGGATCTCTATGCTGAGATGAGAGTGCTGGGTGGCTTGATCAGGAGAAATTTAGAACACTGCTGGGTGAAAGAATCTCAGTTCTGTTGGGGGTTGTAGCTACAAGAAATAACTCTTCACTTTCTCATTCCGTTCACAGCAGAATCCCAAAGATCAGCCCAAGAAGGAGGAGGTCAAAAAAGCAGATGATAAAAAGCAAGGAGGTAAGGAGCAGCCCTGGTGAAGCTGCAGGTGAGGGTGCCGATCCGAAACGCCCTCAAACGCACTGCTTCTCATTAGGTGGGCTTGCGTTCTTCAACCAACTTCTGCACTCACAATAAAGTAAGATGCAGTACATAACCTGAAATTAAACCCCAACAACTCCCAGAATGCTCCAAAAATCCCCAGCACCAAAGCATAGGAAGCCACAGCAACCTATGATCTACCCTCCCCCAACTCTACAAAGACGCCTAAGCGCAGCCAATACATAAGCGGTTCCTTAACCCCCGCCAAGCCACACGAAGTAGCGATTCCTTCCACCCACCAAGGCATTGTCACCGGCATTTCCTCAGCAACCTTACTTGCCAGCCATCGCCAAGGCCCATTCCGCGGCCCCAGCATTAGTGCGTTCCCATGCATGTTGGAATCAGTGCTGGATTTCCCAGATTCAGATTCTTGCAAAAACTATCACCACGGATTCCAAAACCGGGAAAACCAAAAGTCCATGCCCAGGCCCCAGCCGCCATAATATATTGCACCTGCAGTGATCAGCTTTTCCCAACACTCGAGACAATCCAAGCTCTGGCTTGGTTTTTTTACCTTATTACTTAAGCACATTCATTTGCAATTAACATTAGATGGCTGAAGAGCCAGTGGATAATTCACTGTGGCGGTTGTCTCTTAAGAAGTGCCAATGCGATTCGTAAAGTTGCATGCTGCGCGACAATTACTAAAATCGGGGGCATTTTCTAAACAGTGTTCCTTTCCAGGGGCATCATTTTTTAGGCTCGTAGCGTATTATGCACGCTGGTTATTGTGAGCTTGCATTCAAGATGGGGGAGCATAGAACTCGAATATTTTGCTCACCTATATTGCCAGGTTGGTTTATCAGGTTCTTTGTGCATGTTTAAAATGAACTCTCTAAACTGTAGGGTTATTGTGTTCTTGTGATCTTTATGCCGTCATGACTCCACCCCTATTGTTTATTGCAGGGTTGTCCAACTCCAGGCCTTGAGGGCCGGAATCCTGACAGGTTTTCAGGACACCCCTCATTGATATTCACAGGGGAGTTGCTAGGCCTGGAAAAGACCCTGGGCTAAGCTGATGTCGGAACTGTTGGGACTGGGGGCTAGCTAGTCTTTTGGCTGTAGCTCCTGAGATTCTATCCAGGGCTACAATCAAAAGATCAGGGGCTATAGCCCCCTTAGCCCCCCCTAGCAACGCCCCTGGATATTCATGAGAATAAATGTGCAAACATTTAGAATCATTGTATGAAAATGCATCTCATGAATAGCAATGAGGGGTATCCTAAAAAGCTGGCATATTTCCGGCCCTCAAGGCCTGGAGTTGGACAACCCTGCAACTTTATTGTATTGTTTAAAGCGGAGACCTAGCTCAAAAGCAGCAGAGCGCTGTACTGAGTGTGGGTAGCCAGCATTTGGGCTGGCATATTAACAAGTAGCCTAGTACTGCGAGTACTGGAGCCCCACTCTCGGTCACTCTGCTCCCCTATTGGAATGAGAGTAATTTTTCTTACTTGGTTAGACCAAATATCGCAGCAACATTCTTTTTTTGCCATGCAACAGTCCACCTGATCAGTGGTCACACATTTCCCCCGCATTACTCCACTCCTAGACAGAAATGTCACCTCAGAAGCAGCATGATGAGCAAGAGCCAGTGCACGATTTACAAAGCCCTACACAGCAAGGATCCCGATTCCCTGCCCCCAAGGCTGGCCACCAGCGAGCACTACATAGCCACACCACGGCCCCACTGTAGAACCTGAAACGCAGGAAAGAAACCAGCATTCCTCCGTGTGCTTAAACTGGGGAAACCCTTCTCGCACTACTTACGAGTGTACTTCTTTCGCTTCTACAGACAACCGGGAACCTAGATGTCCCTGCAACACCTGCCCTCCCTGTGGTCTGAGGTACACACCTCAAAGCTAATCCTCCTCCTGACTGAGGAATCCCAGGCAGAGGCGTAGCCAGGATTGTCTAACAAGTGGGGCCTGAAGCTAAAGTAGTTGGGCCCACCACAGCGACATTAACATCTGTAAATGCCCACACAACGCTGCTGAGTGGGCATTTACACATTTTGGATGGGCCTTGCCCGCTCAGGCCCTGCCCTGCCCTGCCTATGCCTCTGCTCCCAGGCCAGCCTCCTCCCTTTTATGTCAAATCAATGGCCATTTACGCAGTGACATGACAATATCCTTGCTCCTTTGTACAATATTTACCCAGCACATCATTATAAAATCAGTCCATGTATCACATCATGGAATGCTCCACAAATTGTGGCTTCATAAGGCTGGCTCTGCATTATATTTATAACAAATAAATAACACAAAGAATTTCTAAATATGCTCCAAGACAGATTATTTTCATGCCTTATGTGGTGGGAGGGTGGTTAGTGGTGGGTAACTAAGCACACTCATTGTGTAGCACCCTCCAAGACCTATGAAGCAGAAGGGATTCCTTGTCCAAGTAGGAAAACCAGATTGATTCCTTAGTACATTCCCACACACATCAAACAGACGTTGCCTACGAAGAAACCGCAGTTCCTTAGCACCCCCAAAGACACAAACGGCAACAGCAATCCATGGCAGCCCTCTCCCCACCACAAGACAAGCCAAAGAATAACGAGTATTTTACATCTTGCACCAACACCTTAGCACCCATGAACACACTGAATACCAAGGGCAATCGGAATGATTCAGCCATCCCCCAGAATTCCACGAGACCACCTGCATTGGCACCAATGGGAGTAGGATCCAAAACATGCAGGGCACCGGGGGATGGGCAGCGTGATCAGTGGGAGTGTGGATCTTTTACTGATTGACCTTTTTGATGTTTGACCCCACAGGACAGCCGAAGGGAGAGAAGCAGTAACTTCCAGGCCTTTGTCAAGATGGCACTTGAGACCCTCCTGGGATCCTGCCGCCGGATGCCAGGTGGCCAGAGGGTGCCCACAGAACACATCACCACCAGCAAGAACTTTGTTTCGTGGCACCGCCCGCCACCTCCGGTCAAGCCCTTTCTCCTCATCAAGGCTGCCCGGCGTGATTATTAGCTCATTTTATGTGCTCGTGCGTGAGGGCTGGTGTGGAGCCGGCCGACCCACTGCATCATCACCAGCTACTTACCTGTCGTTCAATAGAGTGTGGACCGTGCAAGGATCCTCTTGGGCTACTGTCCCTGTGTATCGAAATGCTAGCTAAACAACGATTGTCATGCCCCCCATTCCGCTTCTGCTTTAATGTGGATGGGGCAGTTAAGGACACTGCCCATATTCAATGCCAAACCTCATGCACAGTGCACCCAATGCTATTGCCACCTTTTTCTGTCTTCACAATAAAACATTACAAACAATAAAATGCAACCAGTGCATCTAAGTTCTGGACAGCACAGATAAGCCATGAACCACACATCAATCCAGATCTACAGAACACACGACTTTTCGAACACAGAGACTAATGCACCACAACTTTGCTATGCAGGGACTTGTTTTAGTGTCTTACTACCATGAAGACAAACGGGAGAGTGGCTCGAGAACAATATGTGCTACATTGAGGTGTCCACAACAACCTGGTTGTGGGGACCCAACAGAGGCATGCCAAGAACTCCTCAAGTCTCGTGTGTTCATCCATGGTTGGTTCAGGCCAAGTACAAACCTAATGCCGATGGAGATTTGGGGAGGTGATGGCCGTGATGCTCAAGTAGTGTCCAATTTAGGTTACTATAAAGCTATTTGCCAATTACCTCATGTAAAACGACTTTAAGTGTTTGGGGGGGGGGGGGGGGGGGGAATTCAAGCACACCAAAAATATAAGTAGTACATCTGGGGATAACCTTCTGTGGTCTTTCCACTGAAACACCACAATCAGGAAATACGAGAAATTAATTTATGAGCCCAGCATTGTGACAGGTTCCCCCAAAGAGGCTAGTTGGGCTCCGACAATGCTATAGTCGGCCAACACTGCTGCACAATTTATCTTGAACCTCTCACTTCAATTGCTTAAGCATGGTATCTCTTTCGCATTCTGGAGGGTGACCACGAGGGTACAACGTTCTTTCACAGACACGCGTTTTTATGACAGGTGTTTTTCCGTGTTAACTTTGCAGAAAAAACGTTTTTTGAATTGTGGGGGGTTAGAGGGGAGGGCGTGTTGGGGGTTAGGAATAAAACATTTTTTAAAAAATTAAAAAAAAAAAAAAAAGACAGTGGTTTGGGGGAAACACCCAAAAATAATAAAAAATAAAAATTCAAAACATTTTTCTGCAGCAATTACACAGAAAAACACCAGTCGTAAAAAACAGGTGTCGATGAAATGACACACAACCACCACAAGAAGTACTTATTACCAAGCTCAAGATGTTCAACTGTGTGTCTGTGTACACTTGTGTTTTCTCAAATGTCTGTTCTGTGTAGACTGGATCGTCAATCCTCCTCTTGCACAGGGCAGCTACAAGACCCAGGGATCGGCATTCTGAGATCACAGGAGTTTCGGCAATAGGTTTTCTTGCCATGGTTTCCTACTGTACAGGTACATGCAGGGCCAGAGGCCATCACTCAAAGCAAGATTAAATCTCTGTGGGGTTCATATTCTTGGGTCACAAAATCACACACACCACTGTGCTGCCCAAAATCCTAACCAAATTACACGATAGGTGAGGTCACCACCCTAGTGGTCTTAAACTTCTGAGTCCTTGTCTACGAGGGAGAAAATTGTGACCCCACCAAAGGTCTCAAACCAGACCGTAGTCTGTGTGAAGAGAGGAAAAGGGAAGGTGAAGGAGGGGAAAGGTAAGTTGGGGGAGAATGGGTGAACAAAATGGAACAAACTTGGGTAACAAACATTAGGGTAAAATAACACAAGGTAGAATGGACGTGTAAGGAACAAGTTACTTACCTGTAACTGTTGTTCTCCAGCATGGGTCTGGCATGGATTCACATGCTCATGAATATTCCCCGTCGTCAGGCTGGGAATCCTCGGTAAAGAAAAATCAGTATCAGTTTCGTTTCTGATCTGTCTTTCGTAGTAGTAACCAATCACTGATCTCTGCGTCATACTGACCACAGCCAATGACTGCCATCTCCCTAAGCCCCGCCTCTGGCAGCCATCTTCAGATTTGGTAGCACGTGAAGAGGCAGTATGACCAAGTGAAGAGCCGCAGAGGGGTAGGCGGGAGGGTTCGCATGTGAATCCATGCCAGACCCATGCTGGAGAACAACAGTTACAGGTAAGTAACTTGTTCCTTCTCCAGCATGGGGTCTGGCATGGATTCACATGCTCATGAATAAAAGAATACATAGCAGTACACACATGCACAACCACGGGAGGTGGCAAAGGCTCAACATTAAGCATTACATCCAAAACTCAACATTAAGCAATTCTTACCTCCTCACCAGACTCCCCTTAGGCGCACAGGTTGCGCAGCACTGCTTGGCCGACCCTGGACTCCTCCCTGGAATCCCGATCGACGCAGTAGAATTTCGTGAATGTGTGCGTTGACCTCCACGTAGCAGCCCTGCAGATGTCCAGCAAGGGCACACCAGATAGGAACGCCGTGGTAGCTGCGATCGCTCTGGTGGAATGGGCTCTCGGACGGCCAGGCAGCGGTCAGTTTGCCAACCGATGGCAGTACATGATACAGCCGGAGAGCCATCTAGAAATGAAAGCCTTCGAGAGAGCCTTCCCCTGATTGACAGGTCCAAAGCTCACAAAAAGTTGTGACGTCTTCCGAAAACACTTCGTGCGGTCCACGTAGAACTTCAGCGCTCTAGCCACATCCAGCGAGTGCAAAGTCCTTTCAGCCAGCGACGGGAAGAAAACAGGCAACACCAAGGGTTCGTTGAGGTGGAAATCCGACGGCACCTTGGGCATGAAGGAGGGGTGCGTCCTGAGCACTACCCTCGCGTCGTGAAAAGTCAAGTACGGGGGCTTGCAGGAAAGGGCCTGGATCTCGCCCACCCGTCGTGCGGAGGTGATGGCCACAAGAAACGCTGTTTTCCACGACAAGAACTTCAACGGAGCCGAGTGCACAGGCTCGAACGGAGGTCCCACGAGCTTGGTCAGCACCACGTTGAGCTCCCACGCCGGGGCTGGGGCCTTCACCGGCGGGAACGATCTGAACAGTCCCTTCATGAATTCTTTCACCAGACGATGAGACCACAAAGACGACCGTCCCGTGGTTCTGGTGTATCGGGAGATCGCAGCAAGATGAATCTTGATGGAAGCGTGCGCCAGTCCAGCCTTGGCCAGCATCAGCAGGTATGGCAGTACTTGGGGAGCCGTAATCCGTAGAGGGTTAATCTTCTGTGCGTGGCACCAGACAGAGAACCTCTTCCATTTGTGTCCATAGCATTTAAGAGTTGAGGATGCCCTGGCCTTTGCAAGAACCTCTCTGCAGTCGGCCGGTATGTCGTAACCTCCAAACTCTAACGCTGCAGGAGCCAGGCCTGCAAGTTCAGCGACTTCGGGTTGTGATGGAGGATGGCGCCTCCTTCCCTGGGGAGAAGATCCACGTCCACTGGCAGTTTGATTGACGGGGACGCTGACAAGTCCAGAAGGTCCGGGAACCATATCTGCCTCGGCCACGCAGGTGCGACGAGGATCATCCTGCACCGTGACCTCTTGAGCTGGATGATGAGCCGGATCAGCAGCAGCAATGGAGGGAACGCATATAGGAACAGGACCTCCCAGGGGAACGAGAAAGCATCGCCCATGCTCCTCGGCTGGGGAAACCTGCTGGCGAACCTCCGGCACTTGGAGTTCGTCGCCGTCGCGAACAGGTCGATCTGGGGTGTGCCCCACCGTCGGAAGAGGTGGTCCACTAGATCCTGTCATAGTTCCCACTCGTGGCACGAGCGCAGCTCTCTGCTGAGCGAGTCGGCGATGGTGTTTTTTATTCCTGCCAGATGAAACGGCACCAGAAACATCCCTTTGGCGACGGCCCAATGCCACAGATCCTGTGCCTCCTTGGACAGGGCTGGGGATCTGGTACCGCCCTGCTTCCTGATGTAGAACATGGTGGTGGTGTTGTTGGTGGTGAAGATCCTCACCACCTTGCCCTTGAGGGACGGAAGAAAGGACCTGAGGGCCCAAAACACTGCATGGAGTTCCAGGACGTTGATATGGAGGGACCTCTCCGCCGGCAGCCAAAGGCCCCTCGCGTGCAGGTTTTCGGTGTGCGCTCCCCACCCCTCCAGGGAGGCATCCGTGGTCACTGTCTTCTGGTGGCCCGTGGTCTGGAAGTCCATGCCGCCGTCAGATGCGCATGGGTGCCCCACCACCGGATCGCTCGTCGGAAACTCTCGTCGAGTGTGATCCTCTCCTCGAAGCTGCCCGTCGTCTGGAGCCAGCGCGCGTCCAGGAACTCCTGCAACGGGCGCATCCGGAGCCTGCACAGGCGGATGAGATAAATGCAAGAAGACATCATTCCGAGGAGGGACTTGATGGACCTCATCCTGGCCGCGTCCGCAACCAGCATCCGCTGCACCTTGCCCAAGATGGCCCTCGTCCTTTCCTCCGACGGAGAGGCCAGAAGCGACACTGTGTCGAGCTTCGCTCCCAGAATCAGTGCGTCTTGCGCGGGCACCAGGTGGGACTTGGCGTAGTTTATGGAGAATCCCAGGTCCGTGAGTAGTTGGACGGTCCTTGCCGTGTGCTCCACGGCGAGCTCCTTCGTCTTTGCTCGGATGAGCCAGTCATCCAGGTAGGGGTAGACGTGGGTCCCCTCTAGGCGCAGCCGCGCCGCCACCGGTGCGAGGCACTTGGTGAACACCCTGGGTGCCGACCTCAATCCGAAGGGAAGGGCTCTGAACTGGTAGTGACGCCCTTGGACCACGAATCTGAGAAACTTTCGGTGTCCCTTTAGGATGGGGATATGGAAGTAGGCATCCTCCAAATCCAACGACGACAGGAAATCGCCCTCCTCCAGTTGACCCAGGACGTGTTGGAGGGTGACCATCCGGAACTTCTGTGCCTTGATGAATTTGTTCAGTTGTTGTAGGTCCAGGATGGGACGCCATCCTCCCGTCTTCTTCTTCACGAGGAAGTATCTTGAGTAAACTCCGGAGCCCCGAAGCCTCTTTGGGACGAGCTCGATGGCGCCCTTCCTGAGCATCGCGCTTACCTCCAAGAGAAGTTGAGGGACGTGATGTTCCTTCCTGGCCACAGGGGGGACGCGCGGGCACCTCTTTAGAAACTCGAGCGCGTGACCCTGAGCCAGGGCGTCCAGCACCCAACGGTCGGTGGAAATGGACTCCCACACGCTGACGAAGCTCGCCAGCCGGCCTCCCACCAGGGTGCTTCAGTGGGGGCCCAACCCCACGGCCGGTTCAGTCATGCTTCGACGAGGCTTTGCCGCCTTGACCTCCTTGGCGACAACGGCGGGGTCCGCCCGACTTGCCCCGTCCCCTGTAGGCTTCCTGTGACGATGAACGGGCCGCTTGACGATAGGTGGAAAATCCGCTGCTGGAACCTTTGGAGGCACCCTGTTTGCCTCTGCCGCTCCGAAAGGGCGGCCGTCGTTGCTGGAGAACACCAAGAGCCCGGGCCGTCTCTGTGTCCGCCTTGATGGCTTGTAGGGAATCGTCCACTGTTTTCCCAAACAGGTTGCTCCCGTCGAACGGCATGTCCAAGACTCTGGTCTGCACGTCCTGATGGAAGTCAGTAGCCTTGAGCCATCCACGCCACCTAAGGCACACGCCGTTGCCCAACTGGCGAAATCCAGTGTCAGGGATGTCCGTCGCTATCGTAATGGCGTGGTCCGATGCCACTTCTCCTTCCTGCAAGATCTCTAGGGCCTCCGCCCTCTTGTCTGGTAGGAAGTCCAGCAAGGGGGCGAGTTTGTACCACAACTCCCTGTCGTAGCGGGCTACGATAGCCAAGGCGTTGGCAGCCTTAATCGTCGTCGCTGCCGATGAGATGACTCTGCGTCCCATCGTGTCCAATTTCTTTCCCTCGCCGTCCGGCGGGGAGGTTGACGTAGAGGCCGCGCCCCCCCACTTTCTTCCTGGCTGCCGCGGAGACAACCGAGTCCGGGGTCGGCTGTGCCCGAAGGCACAAGGGACCCGGTACTTCTTCTCGTACCGATCCCTTCTAGCCGGCGTTGTGGATGGGTTCTTGAGGAGGGAGAGACCCTCATCCCAGATATCGTCCAGTAGAGGTACAGCGAGGACCGTCTTCCTCTTGGTCTCGCGCCGTTGATAAAGGAAACCTTCCTTCTTTTTCTCTTCCGGGCAGAACTGGAAAAGCTCGGATGCCCTGGCTATCATGGCGTGAAACGATCCAATCTCGTCGGGCGGGGACGCCCGGGTGGGAGGTGACGACGGGAGATCCTCATCGTCTGTACCCGTTGCGGCCGTGTCAGTCCCCGTATCATCCCCACGTGTCGTGGACGGGGAGGAGGGCTGAGCAGGGCGCGATGGTTGAAAAGGAGGTGGAGGATGAATCCTTCTTCTCTTAAGAGTCGGGAGTGGTTCCTCCGTTGGTAGTAACGGCAGTCTCGTCCTTATCTCCGAGCATAAGGACTGTATAGCCAACAAAATGGCCGTCCAGTTGTCTTGCTGCACTGGTTGAGGGGGTTCCGACGGGCGATCAGGAGCCCCGTCGGCACCCTCGACGTTCTCGTCGTCTCCCACGTCGGGGTCCCTCCCGACAGGATGGTCTTCTTCCACGCCAGCGCCGTGGCCTAAGACTTCGATCAGCTCCTCCTCAGAGGTTGAGGCCGAATCCACGACAACCTCCTGTCCCCCCCCCCCCTTTTTCTTCTCCGTCGGAGGTTTCACGGGGGTCCTGTCGATGGGCATGAAAGAGGACTCCCTCTGCGGTGGCAGGGAGAGTCTGGGCCCCGAGGTCGCCACCACTGGTGTAGCCTCCACAGGCTGAGCCAGGGCCGCCGCGACTGTCTCAATAGAGGCCTTGGCCGGATGGATCAAGGCTTTCACCACCTTAGGTGCGCCCATCGCCTTCTCCTTGGGGGGAGGGTCACCACCTCGCTCCCCCTCCGATGGGGCCTTTGAGCAAGACCGGGGTCTCTCCAGGAGCTTCACCGGGTGCTCGGCCTTCCTCTTACCCGAGCCAGAGCGTTGGCTCGTGGTTGATGGTGCCAGCGGACTCGCGGTGCTTGGCCTTCTGTTGGACCCCCGTCGCCGGGGCGCCCTCAAAGGTCTTAGAAGACAGCTCGGACTTCTTCTTCTCGCCTGACGGGCTCTTTCCTTCCAGCCAGTTGCAGAGACGCTGATGGCGGTCCTTCATGGTCCGCTCCGACATATTGCCGCAAAACGCACAGTCCTTCTCCACGTGCGTCTTGTCCTCATGTAGGCAGTAAAGGCAAAGGGAGTGTTCGTCCTCCTTAAAGACATTCTGAAGCTGGCATACAGGGCAGACCCTGAACAGCTTTCCGGGCGTCGAACTTCCCGTCTCCTGGGCCATGCTCGAGAAGGGCCTGAGAAACTTCTGGAGTCCTCCAAAAGCGTGGCTCGACGAAATCTTCACCCTTGAGGGGCGTAGAAGAATCCGACACGGGTCCCCGTTGAGCGGATAAAGAAACGGTGGAGCTTGAGGCTCTTTGACCGAAAAAGAGAAAATTTTCCTAAGAAAAAGCGCGAAAAAAGCACTAACGCTGGAGAGCAATAGCACGAGGATCCCAACACTTGAACGTGCGGTAAATATCTGAAGATGGCTGCCAGAGGCGGGGCTTAGGGAGATGGCAGTCATTGGCTGTGGTCAGTATGACGCAGAGATCAGTGATTGGTTACAACTACGAAAGACAGATCAGAAACGAAACTGATACTGATTTTTCTTTACCGAGGATTCCCAGCCTGACGACGGGGAATATTCATGAGCATGTGAATCCATGCCAGACCCCATGCTGGAGAAGTAAGGATGTATGTAAGACGTTCAGCAGCTGCTTAGGAAAGACAGGGTACACCAGAAGACCAAAAGAGACGACCTTAAGGCCCACCTCATCTTTTGGTGTTTCCTGATGTCTTAAGTGTATTGAGGGGATTTATTAAGTCTGGTTATGGGTGCATGATAGCCTTGAGAGTTCCAGAAAGATTTGGTGGTACTGTCAAAACTACCTCCTGATACCAGTTTGAGCTGGCTGGGAAAGGCAAGCCAAACCGACAGAGGACAGAGGTGTCTCAGAGCCAAGAGATGGCTATGTATTGAGTGTATGCATGGGATACACTGGGCAATGACAAAAGGGCACTCCCACCCCGAGCCAAACTCGAAAAGGCCTCGGCCTGAGGGAAAAGAAAACGGCCCTTAACAATAATTATCCTTCAATGCCAGTTGTCCAAGAGGGTTTACCTAGCTTTAAGATGCTGTGATGTCATGCAATGAAGTCAGTTACTTAAAGAATGGAGAGACACTGTAGATGGTAAAGTACAAGTAGTAAAACAGATTTATTTAGAGAAGAGAAGGTGCCTATACATTCTTTGGATGAAAATATATACCTGAATGCAGAGTATAATAAAGGAAAAAATTAAATCAGAAGTTGTGCAGGCAAATCTAATTTGGTAATCCTTAACCAAATATGACATTGTAGAAACTAGAGTAGATGCAGCACATTATTTAGTAAAAGAGGAGTATATCGGTATACCCGCCATATGTGAAGAAAAAAAAACAACACCTGGAGTATCATAAAGCGGACGCGAGTAAGGGAAGCTGTGAGGGAGAAGGCTCATAACAAGTGTTGTAGAGTCAAAGAAAACATTATTTGCAGTAAATAAAGGCAAGGTGGAAGCTGAATGTGCGGGGAAACTACCCTGTGGTTAGTCAGCTGTCTAGCAGATGAGGTGTCGGGAGATTTGGTATTAGGGGAGCAGCCAAGATTGAAAGGCTATTTTAAGCATTCAGGGAACTGAGTGATGCTTCTAATATTTGGGGGGGGGGGGCGGGGGCATGGCAAAGTTGAGGTACAAGAGTAGAAAAGGAGGATCTTGCAAATGCCTTCTTAGATAGGTCAGCACTGCCAATATCATGAATGAGGCTGATCGTAGATTGAGATTGAAAAACGTGTCTTTCAGTTTTGCTTGGATGAATTTGTGGCCCTTTCCCTTAAGTGCTTTCAAAGTTATGCAAATAGTTTAAAGCTATTCATCTACATACGGGCAGCCAATGCAGAGACTTAAGTGCCGGTGAGATGTGATCTTTTGTAAACGAGGTGCAGGAAGGTCCGCATGGCTGCATTCTGGTCTCACCTAGGTAAGTACCTAGGTAAAGACTATTTGCACAGCCTAATCTGGCACTTAGTATAGATAATATAGTAAAATGCCTGTGCTAAAAATGGGAGGATCTTATTAAGAGTTTTCAGGTGTGTATGTCAGGTGGCAGCTGACGCAGTCCGAGATATCAAACCAGGGAGCAGAGTTGCTCTCTGTTTTAGGGAGAGGTTGTGTGTCATCTGCATCATTGTAGAATGAGAGATTACCAGATCGAAGGAAGGTGGGGAGACGACAGTAGGTGGCGATTGAAGAGTAAAGGAGAGAGTCAGGAACCAAGGGGTACACCAGGACATTCTCTTTAGGTCAGAGTGGAAGAGATCCATGGAGATGCATTGTTATTGGTTGGGCGCGCTCAATGCAATTCCACATTCAAGCAAGTATTGCGGGAGAATGTTAAAGTCAACCAGGTTGAATGCTGCAGACAGATCGAGTAATACAAGATCTGAGGCATTGTTTCAGTCACCGCTAACTTTCAGCTAATCCCAAATAGAAGAACGGATTCTGTACTGTGATCAGATCTGAAGCCAGCTTGTGCTGCGTCCAGAACGTCTTGGTCTTCAACGAACCTCAGAAGCTGGCTGTAGGGGGGCTTTATCTGCCAGTTTAGCTAACTGGGACAGCTGGCAATGGCCGAGTAGTAATTAAGATTGTTCCGTTTGAGTTCTGATGTTTTTCTATAAAGGTTTACAATAAGCTACTTTCAAATGTGGGTGTACTATCCTTGTAGTGAAGGAATAGTTTTGAAGAGGGCTGGCACCTCAGCCAGTTGGGGGGGACACCAATGATTTGATTAGGGGAGGAGGGCAAGGGTCAGCAGGAGAGCCTGTACTGAAGCACCTTGTACTAAGTTAAGGAAACTTTGCTGTTGAGGTGAGAAGGAAAGGAACGGGGGGGTCAGGGGGTGGGGTGGCGGGGTGTGATTAGTCATGGGAGATTGTGTAATTTTTTGCTTGAATTTCAGAAACTTGCATGACAAGTTTATTGGGAAAGTGGTCCAACAGTGAAATTCAAGATTTTTGGTAAGAGGATACTTTGGTTGATTGGGCAATGCGAGATCTGAATTTGCAGATAATTTGGAAAAACCTCCCTTGCTGAGTTTGCGGCATTGGGGAGGCTTTCAATGTAATATTTTCATTTAGCTTTTCGTATCCGAGTAAAAGCCTAACCTATGTCTCAGGTAAGCTAGATTGTCACTCGTTCTGCGTTTCCTTCTCTAGCTATAGATAACTAGAGCTGTTTGCTTGCTGTAGTTTGTTTTGGATCATCAGGAATCAACAGGCTTATTAAGTGGCTTGGGTTATTGACTAGTTACTTGTTTAAAGGGGGCAATTGCATCAATTGCTTCAGAAAGCCAATTATTGAAGGCTTTTGTGCGGGACATAGAATACACTGGCCTAACTTGCTCCATCACAGAGGAATAGTGCTGTGTGTTAAACCCTGGCATTTTCAAAGATGGCAAAGCCCTTAGCAGATTAGGGGGGCAAAACAATGGCACCTAACATGTGACCCACTATGTGTATTGCGTCATAGCTGAGTGTTATCTTTCAAGGTTTTTGATTAGTTGTCTTGCAAAGGGGAACTCTAGCCAGATGTAGCTTTATGCTCATAGATTGTGGTGCCCAGAGAGGGATCTAGAAATAAAATCAGAAAGCTCAATTAATAATTTGGCACTGGAGGTCTGCATAATACAAGAAAGGAGATGCAAAAGGAGGATGCGATATTCCATTTAATGAGCATAGATTCACGCAGAGAAGTGGCGAATCTGGGAAAAATGTAATGTGTAATGAATCCATGAAAGTTGGAACAATTCCGCCAGCTCTTTCGTCTCTATTCTTCAATATTATTTTGTAGCCTGTGGGGATTTCTTCATTTATGGCGGGAGAATTTTCTTCTTTGAGCCATGTCTCAGTAAGAAAGAAAAGATTGTTCGCGGGTCAGAGATGAAGTCATCACAAATGTGTGTTTGGGCAAGGATTGCCCATTAAGGAGAATACTGGTTGGGAAATTTGAGGTGCAGGAGGTTGTAAGACAAGTAGTGGCAGAGGGTAATCACCTCATGTGTTGGGGTGAGGTATGGCGTCTTCACTAGTCCAGTTTCGTCTATTCCAAGCGCTGTGCAGGTCAGCACTGTGCTTGGCTGTGATCATTGTGTCAGGTATGTATGAATGGGCAAGATCTTTGGGTGTGGGTCTTTCCAGATCACCAAATGTTGGAGTAGAAGCTGCGGAAAGAGAAAGGTCTGTTTGAGTATTGCCTTGATCTCTCGTTTAGGCCTCTGCCAAGATGATTTGAGGGAAAGAGGAGTCTTAAAGAAATGGTAAAAGTAATTTAGTCGGAGGCAGTATAGATATGGATGTGTTTGGGTCATGATGAATGGTGACAATCTTGCTCATGTTTCTGTGCCCAGGTAGCAATAAGCTTGGTAGAAATCCGGGTGTGAGAGGATAGGCTATTGTTAAGAGTGCCTTTGTGCTTGGGAATCCTGACCCAAATAAGTATATTAATTACAAATGGTATAGCTCTACCATGTATTTCTTAAAGTCACTAAGTGAGCAAATTGGTTTGGATTTTTTTTTTTGTCGGTAGACGTGGGGAGTGGTTAAGATAGTGGTCAGTTATGTGTCAGAGTATGGATGTTATTGCTGGAGGGTACATGTGCGGGCAAGGAGTGTATTTCAGGCTGTTGGCTTGCTGGTTGAGGGAGGGAAGTAGTCAAAGAGAGAGGTCTTTGATGCTGAACAGTCTCATGATTCAAACTCACAAGAAATAGGCAGTTTTAAGTGTGTAGAGGAGTGGAAGAGGGATGCCATTACAGAAAGGTTGTTGTGCGAACAAGTGGGCAAGGGATTTTCCTTTATGCTCTATGTGATTAGAGGCCAAAGTAAATTGAGAATACAGTAGTGAAGCACTAGTATTAGATTTAGTAACACAATAATATGGCGGTAAAGGACTGTTATTGGTTGAGTAAGAAATTAGTGCATCGACAACAATAACATGGGATGTTAAATGTCTAAATTGTCCTCAGAAGAGAAATGTGATGGAAAGAATATGGAGGGCAAATGCATACAGTGTTTTTTTTAATTATTTTTACAGGAAACACTTAACTGATGAGGCTAGGCAATTCCTAACCGACTCGAGATAGGATGGGGAGCTGTCCAACTGTTTTCAACTAGATCAAGAGGAGCTAGCATTTTATTTAGGAAAGGTATGAGATTTAGTGTTGACAAAGTAACAATGGATGGGGAGGGTCAGATGATCTTTGTAGACATTCAGTATAATGGGAGAATAATCACACTCTGATGTGTTTATGGTTTGTGTCCACCAGGGCAGGTATTTTTTGAGGAAATCTCACAGTGGTTACATGAAATGCATGGAGAAACTTATTTTAGGAGGGGATTTTAACTGTATACTCAATTACAAAATGGACCGAATTAGATACTAAAATGTGTATATGTAAGGAATTTGAGTTTTTCCTCCAGAAATTCGATCTGGTAGACATATGGAGGACAAGGCATCCATCCTCAAGGGAATATACGTTTTACTCCCACATGCATGACTCACCCTCCAGAATTGATTATATATTGATCTCAAATAAATTAATAGACAAGACTTTTAGTGTGGATATTAGAGAGCGGGAAATCTCAGACCATGGATTTGTAGATCTCCACTTGAATATCAATACGGAGGTGCCTTCTTTCCTAAGATGGCATTTAAAAGTAGGGCTATTGGAAGAAAAAATAAAAATATTGGTGACGAATGTTCAGACAGTTATGGAAATGTTCTTTGAGGAGAATGATGGATCTGCAGACTTCAGAATGGTGTGGGACAGCTTTAAATCCACAATGAGTGGAGAATTGATTAATAGAACGTCATATCTTACGAAGAAACATTTGGGTGAATTGAAAGCTATTGCAGCAAATCTATCTCGTCTACAACAAAAATATGCACAGTCAAGGAAAGTTGAGGATAAATTGGAGATGACTAAAGTTCAAGAAGCCTTAGCAAATAAGACAAATTTGATGGCGAAACAGGTTCTCTTTTTTATGAGACTGAAATATTGGGAATGTGGGGATCAAAGTGGGCTATTGCTAGCTAATGGATTGAATGGGTTTGCCAGAAAACCATTAATTCAAAGCATTGATGAGGAGCATGAATGATGTCGAAAAATGTCGATATATGTAAATGCTTTAAAACATTTTATGAGACATTATATACGGAAGAAATGTCTCACTTGCATTTTGACCTAGAGGAATTTTTTTATTCTATAGACATTGCTAAGATAACATTGGAGGATAGCATGTCTCTACTAGATGTTGAAATTGAAGTTAGATAAGTATTGTTGGCAATCGAACAACTTAAGCATGGAAAATCCCAGGGAATGGATGGCCTACCAGTAGAATTTTATAGAAAATCTAGTACATTCCTTGCTCCTATCTTGTGTAGATTATTTAACTTTTTTTATACAGGAGGGGGGAAGATATGCCTGTCAATGAGTGAAGCTAGGATTACACGGATTCCAAAAGAGGGCGAGACCATTAGAAAATTTGGTAACTACAGGCCCATATCCTTATTAAATGTAGATGTGAACATATTTTCTAAAATAATGCCAAATAGATTGGAAAAACATTGAGAAAATAATTCATGAATCACAGGTAAGATTTGAGAAATAGATTTGGATATGATAATATAAGAACAATCATTGACATAATGAGTCTGCACCAAAATGAACTCTCAAATACAGCATTAATTTTCATGGACGCGGAAAAAGCGTTTGACAGAGTAAGTTGGACCTTTTTGAAGTTTACAAGGCAAAAAATTGGATTTTGGGAACAGCTTCCTTAGGGCCGTCGATTGCATTCAGAATACAGCGGAAGCATGTATTTAGGTGAAAAATGAATTGTCTGACGCATTTATACTAACTAGGGGAACGGAACAGGGCTGTCCCTTATTGCCATTCTTATTTAATATTGCTTTAGATCCGTTGATAGCTTATATATGCTGTGAACAAGGAATTAGGGGTTTGAGATTTGGACTCAAAGATGTCAAGGTACTCCCTTATGCAGACGATATGTTGGTCATCCTTTCTAACCCAAAGGGAGGTAGTACAATCTTGAAAAGGACTTTTGAAAGGATGGGTAGACTCTCAGGACATAAAATTAATTGGGACAAGACAGAAGTGTTTTCACTTTACATGACTTGCAGGAGAGGAGATTTTACAGAGTGGAACTGCAAATGGTCTGAATCGCATGTGAAATATTTAGGAGTTTAACTGATAAGATATAAAGAAGGTGGTGGAGTTTAATGTGAAAAGATTAGTGTAACCTTAAATAGAGACATGAGGAATTGGGAACAGTTGACCCTGGGGATTTGGGTGAAGATCAATGCAATTAAGATGTCCCTTTTGCCAAAAGTACTTTATGTTATGCAATCCTTACGATTAAAATTCCCCCCAAAAATGATAAAAATAATCGATCAAATTTTCCAGAACTTCTTATGGGGTGAGAAGAAAAGACCAAAGATTCCAAGATTCATCTTACTACGTAGTACTAAGGAGGGGGGTTTTGGGTGTCCAGACCTTGAGAAGTACTATAGAGGATTTATACTGAAAAAACTAGTGTCACCAGAGAATGATCACAAGCCAACTTGTCTATCAATTGAAAGGGATAGGTTGCCTCGATTCAAGTTGAGTCATTTATTCAATGGAGAAGTTGCCTGGAGGAACTGGCAAATTACTATCTGTTGTGACGAGGGAAATTATTATTTGGTGGTTGATTAATTTCAATGGGAACCTATATTTAAACTATAACATGAGTTGTTCTGTTACTGTACCTTGGAAAAAGTTACTGGAGAAATGGGAGGAGGAATTGGGATGTAAAATTACAGAAAGAGAATGGGGCAGATGTGGCGTGTGGGCTATAAAAGTAAGTTGGACCTTAAGTTGAGAATCATACATCAAAACATTTTAGGGCGTCTGTATTGGACGCCAGTATGCATGTGCAATCTGGATCTGATCAACAATGATGTATGCTGGGGATGTGGTAAGGAGAAGGGAACACTTATTCATATGCTGTGGTTCTGGTATTGAACACTAGAATTCTGGAGGGAGGTGTTGGACAGGTTGGATGCCGTATTATCAATTACAAGTGCTGTTATCAAATAAGGGGAGATGTGAAATTGTTCGGCAGTTTGAACAACGGATTGACAAAGTACTAGTGATAGCAGCAAAACGAGGTGTTGTGATTTTTTTCCTCATCTTCCACACTCTCAAGTGGAGAGTTGGGTGAACAATGGGCTTATATTATCAGAGTAAAAGCGAATTATGTTTCAGAGACATGATGGAGAAAAAGCTATTTAAATCTCTGGACACCTTTTAATGACATATGGTGGATGAATTTTTGATTGATTTATGAGCATCTTTATTTACATTGAGATGGTGAAGGAGTTTATAAATACAATGGGATTCCCCCCCTTTTTTGTTGTTTGTGCTTATGTTTGTGTATCAAACAGTAACACAAGGCAAACATTCACATAAAGATAACTTATTATTGAGGTGACTTTGTATGTGAAGTTAGAATCTTGATCTAATTAAAGTAATGTACAATTGATTTAATAGGGTTAACATTGACTTGATATAGGTGATGCCTAGATAGTAATGTATAACAAAATGATCATAATGTTCAAAGAATTCACAGGTGTAATCTTTTACCTCTTTACCGTGAAAACATTAAATAAAGATTAAAAAATGTTTTTAAAAAACTTGTGTTGGAAGGGCTAAATGTGCTAAAAAGGGCTAAATGTGCCAGTGTAATAGTCCTACTGCTTGGGAGATTTCCCAAGAGGAGAAGGGGGACTACTCTTGAGGTTGCTTGTGAGGCCATATACGGGAGTGAGGGGGAAGGTAGAGTGAGGACTGTCCAGGACCTGTATAGCGGACGCTAAGATCTGCTTCTGTGAGGGAGAGGGGGCAAAGAACAGTGGTGTGCCATGTGGGACAGTACCAGCTGAGATCACAGGGGTTGTAGAGCAAAAGGTGCTAAGAGGACGGGGTTCGAAGGGGGCTAGCGGTGCATGTGGGCGTATACCAGTTGATATTATGGAGGCTGAAGAAGGAATGGCACTGGGGGTAGAAGGTGGATGAGGTAAGGAGTGGGTTCACCCCTAGTTCAGAGCCCAGCGAGCAAAGTATTGAGGCTATACAAATGAGCCCAAATGCAAGCCTTTCAGCTCCATACACCTTTCAATGTACACATGATCTTATACAAACACCTGCAAGCAGGGAGATGTGCAAAAAGGTTTTCCAACATATTGCCTAAAGCCAGCAAGTGATCATGTGCTGGCCAGTCCCATCTTAAGTGGCACGAGTATAGTACACAAGAAGACATTATCGTATCTTTGCCAATTTTCTTTTAAATGTAGCAGTACTGTACTGGGGTTAAATCCACACACCTGAAGACAGTACATTCACTGCACTTTCTGTAAAAACAATATTTACAAGTCTAGCCCAACAGGCCCAACTACTTCCAAGTCAACCCCCTATTTCATCAGTGAGAGTGGAAAGAAGTGAAATGTTTTGGTACATTTTCAATAAAACAAAATCAGGCCGTTGTTAGGGGTATGCAGACAGACTGGTGGAATCAAGACTTAATTAGGCACTATGTTAAGTCATAAACAGGAGACGGGCAAAATGATATTTTTGGAAGTGTGGTTTCATTTGAACACAACAAAATCCTATTCTATCGCTATGTTTCCAGGCACTATACTTAAGAAAAATTCCAAAAGAGAGCACACCTGGAGTGCATACTAAATGTCTGTCCACCGTCTAGAAACGTATCCTAGCGTGATTTTTATGTCTCTACCACTACAAAGCAAAATACAATAACATAATTTAAACAAAAATGTATCATAAGGGGCTTCTTACCAAATAATGGATTGGTGGCTGGATTCTGACCCCACTTTAATATGGTACAGTTCAAACCAAGTCAGTAATTAATGTCTTTAGGGCTTCTCGCCCATTATATAGTTCCAGTACAGTTCTCAGCACATGTTTTGGCGGCTTCCCATCCGGCTCACAGTTCAAGTAAATCATCTAACAAATGTCTTTCCTCCCCTTTGGATGAACAGGGGACTATTTCGCATCTTCTCTCAACCCTTTTGGTTCCTATCCCTAACTGGGATCCAGGAGTTTCACACACTACGTTGCAGGCGAATTTCTCTCAGCCCATTCAGGGCTCGGCTGTCGTCTACCCCACTGTTGGGTCTCTGGTTTCGCACACCCTACTAGGGTCTGACCTTTCTTGGGCCCCCTCTGGAATCTGGTTTCTTCCACCCGGGGTCTTGGCTTTCACACCACTCTTGGATCGAATCTCTTAACCTTCTATCCGGCTCCCAGGAGCAACCGCATACCTCTTCTCTTTGCACAGTGCTCCTCCGGGCAGGTGTACTCTCAGCTCACATGCCCTCTTCTGGCAGCTCCACACATGTTGGAGCAGGTCCTCCCGTCCCACTGTAGCTCTGTGGGATTTAAGTGCCAGCTCTTTTCTGCTGCTTACTGGCTGCCTGAGCCCTCTGTACCACTGGAGACCCTCCGGGACTGGGCTTCTCCTGTCCAGATCTAGGCAGAGGAGCTAGGCATTTCACAGGCTTCTCTGTGCTTCTTCCTAACACGCTGGACGTGTGCACGCCTCCTCCTACCGTACCTCACACGCTGTGTCACTTTTGATCCTGCAGTGTGAGCGTCTTCCCGCTCTGCAGCCCCACAGGCTTCAATCCATTGTTCCACCGCTATTGGGTCTCTTATCTCCCGTGTGATTAAAGGGTTGCTTTTTCTCACATTCTCTGCCTCGGGGTCAGAAACTATACCAACCATTGGTGTAAAAAGGTGCAAGTCATTCTACACATTAATTTCCATGTGACCAACAAAACTATGAGAGTCCTGGGATAAGGGACGATAACACATATTCCTATTTAGGGATTGCATTGCCTATCCTGTGGGCTGTGGGACCCTGCTTCCTCCGGCCCTTAGGGGGTGTGAGACTGCGCAGGCTTACCACCCTACTCCCGAAGAGGGTGGCTCCCATTGGTGAGAGGGGTTGCTAGGTCTGGAAAAGACCCGGGGCTACGCTAATGTCGGAACTGTCGAGACTGGGGTCTAACTAGCCTTTTGGTTGTTGCTCCCGAGATTCTATCCAGGGCTACAACCAAGAGACCAGGGGCTATAGCCCGCTTAGCCCCTACACCCCCCCCCAGCAACGCCTCTGATGAGGGAGCGAGTTCCCTGGACTCATCACAACACCTTGCTCTACCAATGCACTTTTGTGCTCGCATGCGGCAGCACCACTATTCCAATGCAGAGAAACAGACAGCTCTACAAATGCCCCAACCCTGCAATTACAAAAACGAACACTTTGTACATCAGCAAGAAAAGATAAGACACATGAAAATGACACATATAAAAAGCAGATTCCAACCACAGGCAGAAACTCCATTGGGTACAGTGTGTCAATGCCCTTGCAGCTAAGGCATCAGAGTTCCATTTGGGAACACGCAGGCGCCACCTTGAGCAACATCCTAATGGGCTGTCTGTAAAAAGCAATGACAATTCGATCAACACACATGGAAGAATAGGTCAGCTACCAAAACTATTGGTCTGGATAGGCTGTGACCTGAGGGGAAGCCTGGATGGAGGTTTCTCCCTCAAACCTGTATGGCAAGGAGAGGTCGAGAAATAAGGCAGCAAAACCACAAGGGTAATGGGTTAAAAATTAATCATGATCTCACCTCGTGGTCTGAACAAATATATGTTCTCAATCCGTTATGGGTATAGTGATGGTTTTTGGACACTGTAAACCTGATCCAATTTGAACTGGCACGTGTGTTTGATCAACATTTTGTTTCATTAAATAAATTGCACTTAAATAACGTATTGTGCGGACGTAGTGCTGCAAACCAGACATCCCCTGCTGCCGTGCAATGGTTCAATTTGGCTTACTATTTTGCACTGCTCCCCAACCACGGGCAATGGACAACCCCTCCTACTGACACCCACGAGCCTGTGGTATTTTAAAAGCTTTGGGTCAAATATTGGAAAACTACTGAAAGTAGGACAAAACTTTATGTTTGTAGTGAGGCACAGACTATTCCATAAAAGTGTCTTCTTTAAAAAGAAAACGACATAATGGGCTGACAACAGCTCATGATCCGGTGCCAGCCACTAGCACGTTGGCTAGGAGATTGGATTAACTGCCTAATGCAGAAGGGTGGCGGGCTAGGCATTTTGTTGGGGCATTCACATGGGCACAGCGTTAACACCTAGTCTAGAGTTTGAATATATATATAGTCTGAGGTCTGCTCCACCTGTCCTACTTGAAATCACTATAACAACTAATTTCAATGCAAGCACAGAGGAAAGGCGGCCCTTAACGATGTCACCAATAAAACACTGGTTATAATCCCACTGCTGGGAAAGTGATTGCTCGACTAAAACGGTCTGAATTGAAAAGGCCATTACCTCCACACCCCTTTCTTGTCCCAATACCTATGTGGGACCCACCTCTAACCCAGAACCATTTCCAACTCTTTTTCTGACCTCACCCCCCTCTTTTCTCCTCAAGTATATCACAATTGATGTACCCATAATTCAACTGTTAGTCCTATCCTCTGGACAGAGCCATGTAGGAGGACACAGCATGACAGGAGTCCTTTGCTACTTACTGTGAGGAATAAAGAACAATGTTGGAGAGTTCCTCTAGTTGACTGTCTGGTAGGTCAGGAGAAAGTATGGAGTCAAACACCCTCCTCGAGTGACTGCGGGGGGAGGCTGTCAGGTGGTGGGAACAGGATAGGACAGCCGATTACTGTCTGAGGTAAGGGACAGATAAACGAGACAGCAGCGATTGGGGCAAACATTAGCCTGGAGAGTAACTTTGGGTTAGGCAGTAGGCCAGGGGGGACAGAAGAGGCACGGGAGTCGTTCTTGTTTACAACAGTGCATGCACATGAAAGATCAGTGCAGAGAGACAAAGCACTCTATCCGGGCAGAGGCTGGCGCATGCCAGAGTTTCCATTAGACTGGTTGCATGGTGAATGACCTATTATGCTGTGAATGCACTCTGTGTTGGACGAGAACTGGTGCAGGCAGCCATCTTGAGATGGGTCAAAACATTTGATGGTTTGTCGGTTCACAGAGATCCCTGCAGCTCCGAGTATGAAAGCAACAATGTTATGGCATCACCGTTTCATAGGAGATCAAGGAGAATGATTCAACAGGTAGCTCCAGGAAAGTAAGGGACAACAGAAAACAGGTATACGCACTATAGACAATTCTGTTCGGATACAGAATCAGAGACTGGAAGGAACTGGATAAAAAAGTGAATGTCCCACTTCTTTGCTAAATTGTACCCAATGAGGAAATCATATGGAAGCAGATTAGATGTACTTAGCCTGACAGGAAGATCTTCAATGGCCACAGAAGAGGCAAGTATAACGATAGCGTGGATAAAGTGGAGTATGTGAGGGCACGCCTAAGATCTAGGTCATTTGCCTCCTGTATAGCACACGCATTGTTGAATGGATTCCAGTCCCCAAACAAAGCCATCAACGAGGATCCAACTGTGCTCTTATCCTGGCAAACATGCAACAGCAGGTAAAGATTTTTGTCAGACTTAACATATGACAGCATCAAGTCATCAGATATGACTATTTGGGCATCAGTGTCAGGAAGGCACTCTATCCCAGTCAGAGATTGACCACCAATTGGTCACAGAAGGCAACAGTAATTAAAACGCCTTTGGAAGGGGTTACTTTGCTTGGGAATACCTTGGAAGAGAAAGTGAAAAATGTTTTCCAGAACAAGAATTGGCAGGGTACAAATCAAGTCTACAGACCACAAGAAGCAGTCTAGGTTGGGCGGATCCTCCATATCCAAGAACTAGCTGGGGAACAGATACGAGATGAGACAGTCTTCTTGCTTGTTGTCTCAACAGCAGATTTGTTTTTGAGCCCACAAATCACACTACTGCCCAGCCCAATATTCCAACCAAATTCCACGGTGGTTGAGGTCACCACCATACTGGTCTTAAACTGCTGAGTCCTTGTCCACAGGGGAGCGAATTGTGACCCCGCTAAAGGTCTCCAACCAGACCGTAGTCTGTGTGAGGAGAGGAAAAGGGAAATTAAAGGAAGGGAAAGTTAAGTTGGAGGAGAATGGGTGAACAAAATGGAACTAACTTGGGTTACAAACATTAGGGTAAAATAACAAGGTAGAATGGAAGTGTAAGTAGGGATGTATGCAAAATGTTCAGCAGTTGGTTAGGAAAGAAAGGGTACATCAGAAGACCGAAAGAGGCGACCTTAAGGCTCACCTCATCTTTTGGTGTTTCTTGATGTCTTAAATGCGTCGATGGGATTTATTAGGTCTGGTTATGGGTGCGTGATAGCCTTGAGAGTTCCAGGAAGATTTGGTGGTACTGTCAAAACTATCTCCTGATACCAGTTTGTGCTGGCTGGAAAAGGCAAGCCCAACTGACAAGAGGCGTCTCGGAGCCAAGAGATGGCTCCGTATTGAGTGTATGCAGGGGATACACTGGGAAATGTTAGACAAAAAGACACTCCCACCCCAAGCCAAACTGTAATGGCCTCGGGCTGCATAGAAAAAAAAAATGTCTAACCTAAGGACCCCATCCCTTAACAATATATCATTCAACGCCAGATGTCCAAGATGCGTTACTTAGTTGTGAAAGGTTGGGTGTGATGTAATGCAATGGAAGTCCGGTACCTAAAGAATGGAGAGACTGTAGAAGGTAAAGTACAAGTAGTAAAACCGATTTATTTAGGGAAGACAAGGCGTCAATATATTCTTTGGAATGTAATGGATGAAAAAAAAATTAAAAAATAAAAACAAATCAACCCTGAATGCAGACTATATTTCATGGTAGCACTAGATCTACACAATGCACAATATCATGTGCCCATTCAAGAAAATCAGCAGGAAGGACTCATTTGCCATGGAGAACAACCACTACCCATTCCTAGCTCTTTGAGTTGCATTAAATCAGCCCCACAAGTCTTCTCCAAAGTCTTGGCCCAGTGATGGCAGCATTGCATCTGAAGGGGATTCGGGTCTTTGCCCATTTGGTTGATGATCAAAGCAGCATCAACAGACTGGCTAAAGACGCATGTGCAGTCAGTCAGAGTTCAGGTTGCTGAGTTCCCCAAGGCTGCTGATAAACTGGAGCAGTTCACAGATAGAACCCACTGAGATCTTTACGAAGTGACTCTTTTCCATGTAGATCGGGGCACCGTACTGCTTACCAAAGACATGGTAGAGAGATTGCAGTCTTGGTACACAACACTCAAATTGAGCATTAGTGAGTCATCTATTTCAGATTCAGGGATACGTGGGGAAAGGCTGCAGAGAAGGCAAGTAATAGCATTACTGCATCACCACATGGTTCCAGCCTCCCAAGAGTGTAAGTAGATGATTCAGATGTCCAAGGAACTGAAAGAAGGAGTACAGTAGTGGTTGGTCCAGGAGAATATGGAGTAGGTTTTCTCACTAGTTCAACAAGGGCCCGGCTCAGGGGCCACTCTGGAAAAGAATAATCAGTTGGAATGGTCAGGACAAGTAATCTAATATTCAGAGCCCTCCAGATGTTTGAGAAGACTGAAGGGACAACCGTCCTTGTCAGGACAGAAAACAACTGTTGTACTATAGATCAAAAGGCAGTGGGGGGGGGGGGCGAGGAGTGGGTACCAGATCCCGGCAGTTGTTCAAGTTAAGGTATCAGCATTGGAACTGAGCAGAGAAACACCCGCTGTCCATCAGGGCGACCCACATAGTGACTGGACAATACAACAGCACATCATCTGTGTCAGGTATTCCCGATGTCCAGAGATGCGACAATACAGCCCTGGGTGCTCAAGGAGACTTGTGTAAGACTCAGGGTCCCTTCCCTGGATCTGTGTGCATCTAAAGGGAAAATGCAGCTCTTCTGAGGTTTTGCATAAGATTGCAATGCTGTGAAGCATGGTGGGGGAGGGGGCAGTGGGTGGACTCCATATCTGCCGTGGCGGGCGGAACTCATCACTATATGCCTTTTCCCCAGTCCCTTTAATCTCAAGAGTCCTCCTCAAGATCGTGGAGCAGATGACATCTTTAATACACTCTTTCTTTCCAAAGAGGAGAACTACAGGATTTAGGGCTTTCAGACCTGTGGCCGTCTTAATTGGCTAGTTCCGTCAAGACAAATTTATGTGAGGGTTGAAGTTTTTCCGGATTCCTTCTTCCCCAGAGGAGGAAGCATGGCACATTTTGATGTTCGAAGGGCAGTTATCTCCAATCTAGAGCGAATGGCAGGACCGAGGCAGACAGAAAGCCTATTTTTGACATTTGGTGCATCAGGACAAGGGAGAAAGGCTTCATAGTCTCCATTAGTAACTATTGCCCTAGCATACAAGGTATCCAATGTTCTTTCCAGATAAGATCCTGGGGATATGTACAAGAGGTATGGCGGCTTCCAGGGCTAATGCATGTTAAGAAAGATTTCTCTTTACTGCACCCTTCCTTCCATTTTGAGGGACCCCCACAATTTTTGCTTTTAGTTTTGATCCTGACCTGTACTTTTTACAGTGCAGTGAAGCGTTCACTACACTGGCCTTTGCTCATTTGTTATGTGGAAACTGACATGTCAGGTCTTGCGACTTAGTTACTACTTTTAGTAACTTGTTATCACTTGTGGTAACTTATCATTGCACAATGCATATTACAATGCAGTACAATGGGGTACACTTTTTTTGCCTCAGACTAACACTCAAAGGTGTGCTAAATGGACAAGCTGGTGGCAGCAGTGACTTTTTACTATTGTTTGGTGCTTTTCGTTTTAGCCTTACCACGTTTGGCTACTAACTGGCTAGTGTCCAAACATGGCCATGCCACATGGTTTTTCACTTGTCTTTTGGCCATCTTGTTCTTTAGCCCTCTTCCTGGCCTGTGAGGCCAGGGAAATCCTTATATTGACTTCCAGTGTCCGGGAAAGGACAGGCTTTTGCCAGGCTACTGGAGGGCTGTCTGTTTGCTGGTAGGATGTGGGCTGGGACGGTCTGGTCACAAACGTGTTTCAGTGTGTCTGAATGGTATGCATGAGTGGTCCTGACTGGACGACTGCTGGGGGTGTGTGTGTGGCTAGTCCTGCTATTGGGAGTTTCAGCTGGCTTTTAGGATAAAGAGAGGAACCCTGCACCCATTCTTCAGAGATCCTGGAGTAACCTGAAGGAGCCAGGACTCCTATCCAGCTGCAAGACCCATGAAGAAACAGGAGACCAGAGGGAAGGAGACTGGCGACCAACTTCTGCTGCTGTTCTGGTGGAGCCCTGCCTTCCTCACGATCGCCAGCAGTCATGTGAAGGAGCTGCAACCCTTGGAGTGGAGAGAACATCCATTCCTGACGTCTGCTCGGTACCCTGCGAAGAAGAGTCTTTGGAAGTGTCCCGCGTCCGTGCTGTGGCTGACCAGCTCGGAGTTTGGGCTACTGTGCTGCCGATGTTCTGAGTTGCAGCCTGTAACTTGGGGGATCCTCATCTTGTCCTACAAGACTTACCTCGCGTCAAGGAGACCGAAAATAGGAGGGAAAGTCTGGCTGCGAAAAGTGAAGCCCTTTGTGTCGCTGTGCTGCGATGACCACTGTCTGAAACAGATTACCTGCCTCGAGTCCAGTACCAAGAGGGGTCCTGCATCGTGTTTTTCTGCATTCTTCAAGAGAGTCCTTGCACCAGCGAAAGACACCCACAGGAGATCAGCTCGAACCTGCAACCGCTGCGAAATAAGGACTGAGTCTGATGGCGGGAAAGCAACCTCAGCCTTCTTCCATTGACCTGCGAAGCCCTGAGGGGAATCAAAGTACGGGGGAGGGAGGCAAGTTACAGTGGTTCTTACCTGCCGCTAAACTCCCTTTAAACCTTTTCCTAGTGTTTACTTTACTTTGGTTTTACCATAGCTTGCAGGCGGAAGCATTCTGAAAGTTGGGGACACTTCTATTAGTTCGAATACATTATCCTCTAACCATTGGAACTGTTCACTGGACCCCAGAGACCATATCTTGATTTGTTCCTGCATCACAAACTGTCAGAACTTTCCTGAACTTTTGGGCATAAGGCCCCAGACAATTTAGGGAAGTACTTTTGAAGTTAGGGTCACTTCTCTGTGGACCTGGAGTAAATGACCTAATCTGCACTTTCTTTTACAGGAGTTTGATTTGTGTTATGCCTTGCTTCAGTGACTGTATATATGTAATCTATCACTGTTGTGTGATATTTCTACCTGTTAGTAGTCATTTTTCATAGTGTTGTTGGCCATAAATAAATAACATTTTTTATACATACTGTCTAAGTATAATCTGCGATTCCCATTTTGTGTACTCATTGTGGACCCTTTACAAGATCACCACCTCTTCAGACTTAGCCTAGACCCTCGTTCCTACTTCCCGAGCTGGTTTGGCTTCAGCTGCCCAGAGTTGTCCCAGTCGCAATACAAGTTGGCCTTCTGTACATCTGTCCACCAGGCCAGAGTATAGAAAATCAGTCCTAACAATGCACAGCGCTTGTGGTTGGTGGACATCTATGGGACAGCAACATGGTCCCACCCATAGCCATCATTCTCAGCATTACAGGCTCAATATGGACTATTCAGAAATACTGTGAGGAGAAAGAGTAGCACTAGGAGAAATATGTAATCGGAGGAAGTAGTTGCAGGTCTAAAACTTGTGTCTCTAATAAAGGGCAGGCGTACACTTGGTTCCACCCCTTTATAAATTGATCTTACTAAAGGATTAGTTACTTCAATTTTGGAATCCATATGATCAGATGAAGTTCTACTTAGAATCCAGTAGCCCCCTCAGCAAGTGTCCCCTATTAGGTAGCATGTAGATGCTTGCAAGACATTTCCTTGGTCTAGCAACCATATTTTGCTGCATAGTCTATTCCCAGGTGTTTAGCAAATAGTACTGCACAACACTGCTCTACTTCTATTAAAACTGCCCCTTTAAAACGGGTAACATTTGTATGTACCTTCTAATATTTTGTATTTACAAAGGTTGGAACCATTCATGCCTAGAGCAAAAGGTTTTGTAGGTCTGCCTTGTTGCTTTCACTCCCCCCCAACCCCCCCAAGATTTTAAAACTATGCAGCCTCTATTCTAGCCCTGGACACTTACAGGTAGTAGTAACACGAGGCTGAACCACTTCCTGACACTGCTGAGAGGCGCATACTCTGCATTAACAGCATGCCAAGCTCGTGCACTGCATACTACTGAATGGTGTCACACCAGGCTAGCACACTGCACTGTGATATAGAATCCAGGCGGGTATCACCAAGCGGATCAGCTGTGTTACACTGCAGAACCTGTGCCCACCCAGATTCCAAGACATTGTACTACAGTGCAGACTTGACTAATTGCACATCCAGCCTACCCAGGTGAGGTCCTGCCACCCGGAGCACTTTTGGTATAATGGGCCCGATTACAAATTTGTCAGTGCAAGTAAAAAAAGTGGAGGTAATCCGGTACCTATATTTTTCCTGCATAGCCGCACTACAAGTTAGGCAGAATTACCACCGGTGGAATTACCAATTGGTAATTCTGCTGATTTTTGGAGGTAAAGTGGAGGATCTACCTCCAGCGTGACGCTGGATTTACACAGTCAAGCCGCCACTTGTAATCTGGCGGCCCTAACACCGGACCAAGTGGTGGTAAAGGCAATACCATTGGGTGGTATCTCGGTGGTACTACCAGCGAGATACCACCAAACCCCTAATGACCCCCAATGACTTTTCCATCGGTTAAGGATCTTCTGATACTCTTTTCTTGTTTTCCTCAAACAAATTCCCACAAAAGTGCTAAGGTTTGCCTGCAGGAGGGTGCTATATAAAA
This sequence comes from Ambystoma mexicanum, assembly GCF_040938575.1. Taxonomy (NCBI): domain Eukaryota; kingdom Metazoa; phylum Chordata; class Amphibia; order Caudata; family Ambystomatidae; genus Ambystoma; species Ambystoma mexicanum. Next base: position 453,645,266 of record NC_090924.1, on the reverse strand, counting down.
CACAAACTCACAACACAGCCCATGGGCCGAGCACCCAGCTTAGATACAGCAAATGCTTTCCTGCAGGTGGCACAACAGGTGAGGACACTGCACACTACTAGTATGTTGCACATTCAGTATGGCACTGCCCATTAATGCAGTGGGTATGCCCATGCTGTAATTTCTTTGAAATACTGAAGGCCAAGATACAAGGGGCGGTTGGTTAAATTGTGTCTCAACCTTTTAGTTAAAAGTATGCACCAGCCCATACTATTAGTTCAGTATTCAGCCTTTCCACAGGGAGTGCATGAACAAAAACAGTTGAGTAAAGACAAGTCAGACAGAATGCACAGAGAATTCTGCAGTCGGCCCAGATGTATACAGCGAGGCCTACCCAGACATGAAATCATGGTATAACACTGATGCATTGTTCAATGACATGCAGTAATGCCTGCCTTTCTAGTACCGATTCTTGCAGATGGCCCTGACTATTCCAGTACTGATTCTTGCTCATGGCCCTGAGCATCCTGACCTGCTATATCACCTAGCCCAGCACTGAGACTCCCATTGCTCTCCCAAGTGTGGACACTAAATCACTCTTCAAAGCAAGTGTTCTGTGCTATTGCTGTGCAGCAATGCACTGCAGGTCCCTTCTCACGCCTTGCTTTGCTAAAGTTCCATCACATCATACACCACTTGTTAACTGAATCCTGCGCGGCAAAAGAAGAACCAGAGGATGAAGAAACTCTTATAAAACCGGGTTTATTTATCCGGTTCACACTGTGCTTCGGCGGTAAGAGACAGAACTTCAGCAAGGAGGTCCGCACAATATCCACTGGTCCCCCAAGTCACAGGGAGTTGTTCATTATGTACACCGGCAAAGGCAGGTCCAAGTGAAGCTAGGACAAAATGCACACTGGGACAGAGGCGCTAGCTAGAGGGCACACTGGACTTTGCACATGGCATGGCATTAACCTGTAACCCAAAACTACGGTTGGTCTGAACCATGAATCCTCTTCGATGGTAGGGATGGTCAGCTTAGTTGCAAAAGGTTGGTGTGCGGAGATCCATGCAGTAACAGTACAAAAGAGCAAAGCTTGATGTAACCAAAGATCCAGAACACCAGGAAACATCTTCATAATGCTTGCACGCTTGGTCCCGGTGCCTGCAGGACCAGACATTCTCCTTGCCCCCTTCCCACCTTGGTCAGGTCCGTTTATGATATATGCCAGTAATACTGCTGCTTGAGAATTGGAAGCACCAGAATAACCATTCTGCCCACCCGTCCAAGTGGTTTTGACTTCTGAAGAAACTTCCTGCTCCATGCTGAGACTGAGGAGGCCCACCCAGGTTGGCACAAGATCATCAGGGATACAAACGCTTCAGATGCAAGATTGGCAGAGCCTCTCTCATTCACAGTCCTTTTGGTAATTCCTGAGGGGAATGGGTAGGAGGTAAGGAGATCCAGCAGGCGTAGAACAAATGGCACTGCTGGGCGTGGACCCAGATGCTTGCTATTGACTTCCTCTCCTTAAAGTTGGTAATTCTTCGGTGGATCCCTCTGCATCAACCTATCAGGCGGTAGAAAACCCAGCAGCCAAAGGTCACCCAGTGACTCGCCCAGCTCAGCTCAGACCACATGTAAACGGTGTGGGACATTCCATATCCCTGCAATAAAAAGAAAACCAAAGAAATTAATCCACCTGCATTTCAGAAAGACCAGCAGACAATCACTTATCAATCAAGCCAATTGCAACTCTTGTCAGCCGATCTAAATGAGTTCCATTGAGTTGGAAGGCAACACGCTATCAAAGGCTAGACATTATTCTGTTTGTGATGGGTGCTAAATAAATATATATAGTGCGACGGTCGCAGTAGTATAGTGAAGTTGAGTGGTAAGTTCCATAGGAAATCAAAAAATGAATTGCTAATAAATGTTGACTCGTACAATGAATTTGGCTACATTTTGGAGACAATTTTTAAGTGCAACTCACAACTATCCCCTGACTGACCATTTTTGGAAAGATTAAATGAAAAATAAAAAGTTATTAAGAAAAAAAAAAAAAAAAAAAAACAAAAACAAACACTTTCAGCCTAGTCTCCATTTATTTTTTCAGACAAAAAAGGTCAACTTATGCCAGACTGCACAGCCAAAACCGCTGGGCGTAATTGGAAGAGGTCTGAAACAACTTGTGGGGTGAAATATAGCCCCTGGATGCCAGAAATTAAAAGGCCAGAGTCATTTGTGAACGCGCACCAAAATAAAAGGCCAGCGCAGAAATGATGTCCGACATAAGGGCTATGGAACCCAAATCAAAAGGAAAGAAAGTGGGCCTAAAAATCCAAAGATGATCAAATGTGCACAATGCATTTCATGAAGAGAAAGACAGACAGGTGGCAATGAGGTTTTGACAAATCCATGGAGAGCTGCGTCCACACATATGAAACCGCAGTGCACAGTATCTTCGATGGGATGCCAGAATTGTGCTCCCAGCAGCTACAGTGAAACGGAGCACTTTACATGTAAATTAAATAAAAACATGTCATTTTGTTTCCCCTCCAAAATTGACAGCATGCCAAGCTAAATGCCCACCAGACTTTCAAGCCTGGGCATGGTGTACTCATGTACATGTACCATTCAGAAGTAATATGCAGGTATTGTTAATTGTGTACCTTATAAGAGATCATTTAAAAGCAATTGTGGGTGGGTTTGAAACACCATGTGCTGCTTGCCGTTTCTTTAGATGTGAAACTAAACTCCAGGACCACCCTCTGTTACCCTGGAGGTTCAGGCCTTGTTGTCTTCATTCATCAGTGCCCTTCCTTAAAAATACAAGCAGGAATACTTGTTAGATCAGAAATGCGGTGAAGACCAGATAGTCAGGTCTGTTGTGCAGCACTTGTGACCTGCAGGTCACAAGTCCAATAAAGAAAATCCACTAGTGCCCAGTAAGCAGCTCTGCTTGCATTGCATCACATGCCTAAATAGGAGAAGTGAAACTTAAAAAAAAAGGTGGGGGCCCAGCAAAGGAGGAGTGAAACTGCGCCTTGATTTAAAATGGGGGAAACGCATTTCATCACACAAAATGGACAGCGTACATCGCACAACTGTCATTCCAGGCTTTTATTAAAGGTGCCAGTCAACCCCTTCTAACAATGCTAAAACAATTTTGGTGTGATAAACACAACTAAAGTTATTTATGAAAATGTGATTTAGGCCTTCCCTTGATTCCAAGAGATGCGAAAGTTGATAAAAGCATACCGGTAATAATTAATATGATGCCCGTAAAGTGACATTTTTCACGGATATGTTCCTGAGTAAATGACGAAAGACTATCTATGCACAGGAAGGGCTTGCAGAAACCAGACTGGTCTTACCCGATTTGCCTTAAAATATAGTTCTCAAAAATGTATTAATCCATGTAAAGATTTGAAAATGAAGCTGTCTCCTCCCATTGCTATACCAAAGCACTCCCCCATCCCCTTATCCTATCAGGTGGGAGGAGCTAGTGAAGATTAGCCAATCCCTTTCGTGAGAATCATGACAAGTTAATGTCATTTTCCCTATAAATAAGCCAGTTTGTATCAGAGATGGACTTCTTCCACTAATTCCAAGAGGTGACCTGCTGCCGTAATCTGTCGAGAAAAATCCCAGCAGAGGGGCCCAAGGCTTGCATTGGAGACAAGAACCAGGAGACATAGAAGCTGATTGGGACCTCTTGGAGGAAAGAGGAGATCCTTGACTAACCCCCCTGCTGTCCCATCTGTGTGTTCAGAATCTCCCTGAGGCGCAATCCAGACTTCTCCTGTAAGTAGAACTACCCCCAAAGCCCCAGATTGTATAAGCCCTATATTTGTCAGCATTGTTTTACTTATTTCCCCATTGAAAAATGTCCTGTTTGTCTGTATAGATCCTTAGCATATGTATCAAAGTAAATCAATACATTCCCCTATTGAATTCACAGGATCTGCATTTTTGGCATTCAAAACCAACAATGTTTTCTCAGTGTGTTGTGAACCGGTATAGACCTAAAGACTCGCCAAAAGAATTAATCCCACAGCCCTATTTCCACGTGAGTGCGCAGGATGCAAAACCAAAACCCCATTGAACCCCTTCATTTCCTGTCATTTTAAATAAGAAGGAGAAGCCTGGCAGTGCCTTTGCATATGAGAGGTGCAAAACGAAATTGCCCCTTTGTATCCATTGTGCTCTGACCAAAGTCCCATAAGCCCTGTGTGTTATTGTTAGATGTAGCAAGACACATTTTCCCATTTGCATTTCTTTCTTACGTTGCAGCTGTGCTAAGCATCCCAAAATCGATTTTCCCATTGTGCTCTCATAAAAACCCTAAAGTCCTGGTTGTTATTGTTAGGTGTAGCAAAATACATCTTCCCCCATTTCCTTTCTGTCTCCCATATTGGTTCTGTGATCAAATATCCCAAACTCAAGATTTTTCCATTGTGTTCCCACTCCCTGCCAATGCCTTCTATTCAAATGAATCAAACCTAATTGATGTTTGGAGGGTGCGGGTTGGTGGGAGAAAGCTTAAAGTCTGCTGTCACTGTGGTTGTTGAATTGTTGTTCTGGCTTGGTGGGTGAATTAAAAGGATTAATTGCGACGGCATCTCTATGTTAGTGCCTTTAAGGAAGTCATTTGTTTTTGTGTTGCCACAACAACATTGGTGGCTGGTGTTCATCCATTTGTGATATTGATTTCAATAAATTAATGAATATATTCTTAATACACACCAGTCTGGTTCTTAGTCCATTGTGGCACCGGGTACTTGTTGAGGGTGGATGCGAGATGGGTTGGAGGCCTTACCACATTGAACTTTTCCCCCAAAAAAATATTAATCAGAATCGCTTTATTTTGCACCCTATTCGTTGTGGGGGAAGGAGCTAGCCAACTTGGGTGTGACCGTGTAATAAACTGCAAAACTTGGGATGTGGGGTAATGGCATCCAGTATTTCCACCCAAAAAATAGAGACGTCTCCCATGGTGCTTTGCAGGATAGAGGCTTTTCAGAAATGAAAAATCTGCCATTTTATTTTTACGATGCCTGAGATAACCACGGCTACCCAAAAACAAAAAGCAGAAATAAACCATTTGGAGCAGGAACAAATGACTAAATGGCATCAGGATTGAGAGGGGGGTGGCAGAGGGTTTAGGGGGTGAAGGGCACCATGGGAAATGTAGGCTTTGGAGGGGGGGCCATGGACCAAGTTAAAAGCACAAAATTTCCAGTAGCAGGATAACCGCAACTACAGATGAAAAGGCAAGCGGGAATTAAAGTGCGTTACACAGAAATGAGTGTTGGTGGGAATGGGAGAGGGCTGCAGAGGTGAGGAGGCTTTGAGGGAGGTGGGGAGAGCAGGCACATATGAGGGGGTCACTTGGCGAGTGACTGCGAGGGCAGAGAAGCATTTACCTTTCTTGCTGCTTTCCGCTATTAACCCTTGGGTTAGATTTTCATATTTGTGCTAAATCTCCTTTGAGATCCCCAGCCCTTTTTGCTGGACTTGTGGATTATTTTTCTATCTTCCTGTGTGAGTGGGAACCTTCCCCCCCACTCACCCTTTGGTTTTACATTTCCATGCAAGTCATTTTTGTGACTATCCATAGTTTATCTTTGGAATTATACTTTCCTATAACTTTTTGGGCATCTACATTTATTATTGCAGCACACATCACTTTCTGTGCAGTGTTGCTGGGGAGCCCGCCTGACTTCCCTTTTATTTTCTCTTAGGTTCCTTGTGTGAACTTATGTTCCCAAAGGTAGAAGGATACTTTTTATCTTTTTTACAATCCCCAATGTGAGACCATCACACCCCTCCTGTTGAGTGCTGAGGGTTTACATAGTATCCCCTTCCTCACTGGTTCTGTAGCATTTCTGTTACAGTCCTTCATTTACCTTTCAGAGCACATGTTCGAGGGTTGAGCAATATTTATATCCTCTCTACATTTTATATTGTGAGATCCGCCACCCCACGTTATGTCACATCCACTGCATCCCCTTTCTCACTGCTCCCTTAACATTAAAGGTATGTTGCGGTCAGAAATATTATTGTCCCTATGGTTCAGCCATGTGTTTTTAACCAAAAGTCGATCGATCGTACAAGCATTTCCTATGCAACTTACAGAAGTTTGTCTCTTGAACACAAGCGAAATCAGGCAGCAGGGCGCGGCCATCTTGTGATAATCTTATCACTTGCAGCATTGCCCTGGGTGACCTGCCTTTGCGGCACTAAATCATATCCCCCGCCCCTGAGCCTGACAACACTAGACACGTACTGCCCATTTCACAACGCCAAAGCACATCTCGTGTCAACATTCTCTGTGCTTCAGCTAATGACGTGTCGCCATGGAAATGGCAGGACGCCTCTTTCCTCAATAAGTATAAACAGACCGTTTCACAAAACACAACAGCAGATTTTCTATTTCATTCCTCTCACTGTATTTCTTTGAGTATTCTGTGACTCGTTTCTGTGCTCTGGTCAGCTACCTTCGTTGCTTGTAACCCGTGTGAACAGATATCAGTACCATCGCTATAAATCATTTTCGTTTGTTTACCACACAATGGCAAAAATAATGCCCTACCGGTACGAGCCCGAGTATTCCGAGGAGGAATTACTGGAAAGAGAAAGATGCGGAAACGATGGGGCTTCGGACGACAGTTGGGAGGACGATTCAACAGATCAAGAACCTGGGCCTAGTCGCATGGACGGCGTCTCCAGCTGGTGTAACTGCAATCGGTGCGCGCTAATGCCAACCGGGGAGGAGAACTGCTGCTGCCGAGAAAACTCTGGATGCTTGGCCTACATATCGGAAGGCGGCACATGGCCGCAATGCGTTACCGAGCTGTCAGACTTCAGGACAGCCTGCCTCACATGGTCAGTGTTGAGGATTTTGATGGTGCTTATGCACAAACTTCGCACAACAGTTTGCCCTCGTAATCCAAGTAACAAATAAGTATACTCTGGTTGGGATGTCAGTTAGGCCACTACTATTTCATGGTTTTCTCCTATATTCTCGTAACTTCAATATATCATTGTCATATCAATTTAGTCTTGCAATTCTCTAGTAATAGTCGTACAAAAGTCGTTAAATATTGTGCAGTGTCTAGTTAGCATTTCTTCTGGCAAAAATGCCATTGGATACTAGAATGGTCATTGACAAGTAAGGTTTAATACACTTATCTTGGTCATTTAAAAACAGTTCTATCTTTCTCTTTCACAGGTGGTACCGGCTGGTGGCCTATCGTTGTTTTACATGGTGGCTTCATGGGAGGCTTGGACACCGCGTTCGACGAGCAATACCCGCCTGTGTCGTTGGTGCCATTAGAGAAACTTTCCCCAGTGACAGCGGTCAGTACAGGGGATTTTCCCTTGCTGTGCTGCAACCAGACCTTTACAATGTGTAGTAGTTTTGTGCCATCAAAATAAGAAACAAAATAAAACAAAATTTTTTATCAATTGTTGTTTCAGTTTTCAAGTGAATCAAGTGTGTCTCCGTTCAGCAGTGTTCCGGTGCCTTGTCTGCACGTCCCAGGCCCATCCATCCCCCCTCCACTATCAAAAGGCAGTTCGCACCAGTGGATGTAAGCTGCCAAGGGCGCGAACGGCCAAGGTGCCAAAGACCATGTACACTTCAAAGCTATTTTTCGCGCAGGGGTCATTGTTCACAAGGCCTCCTCAGACCCTGTGTCTCCAGGCAGGCTCCCCTTGAAGCAGGCCACGCCCCTGCAATCCACATAATACCACGACATATACACGTCATTCATTCACAAACACACCCCTTTTTGTAATTCTTTATAAACCACTTGATATTTATCATGAGAACATCTTTGAGCACTGCAAGTCAATTCGTGAACATGCTACCTGAGAAGCCCGGTGACTGATGCTATTCTGCTGTTCGTCGTGTTATCTGTGAACTTCTGTGACCGCTTCGAGTGAACTCGTCAGTGTGCTACCTGTGAACATCTCCTTGTTCTCCTGCCACTAACTACTCTGCTTGCTGAATCTAACTGTTTGTTGGTCAAGGTAAGGACATGTATCCTAATCATATCTCCTTCATTTGTAAATTTCTATCTATTTCGAAGTAGCGTATTCAGTAGTGCTTTGTTCATTTGTCTCATTGCTATTGACTTGAGTTTCATTTGTTATGTTATCGATAGATCAATTTTTATCAGTGTCAATTGGCATCGAATTGCATCCTTCACGGACCATGTCTATAATATAAGCATGTTTCCTTTTCATGCACGATAGTACATTCAAGGGACGAGTAACATGTTCCGATTTTAAACACAATGAATTGTTTGTGAAAGTTATCCTATAATACAGCCGCCCACACTGCACTAGTTTTGCTGTGGTGCCCAAAAGAAAGCGTGCATTGAACAATGTATGGTCTAATTCCTTCTTTCTCACATTTTCATGCAAAATAAATTTCGAATAATGTTGACCTTTATTTTGCAGAATTTACAACAATGCCTGCATGTTCTATTTTCGGTTGCCCTTCGAAGATCCATGACAAATCTGAAGGCATTACAATGCTTGTATTCCCCAAGACTATTGATCGAATAAGAGAATGGGTCAGATATTGCAGATATCCACTGGAAGAGATTGAAAGAGTCAAAAAAGTCTTGGAGGACAATAGGGGTGATCGAAACTGCATCTGCAGCCTGCACTTTACCCCAAATATGTACGACACATCCTTGTACAAAAAGAAGAATCAACTGTGAACAACTTGAAAATTGCTCCCAAATGCTATTTTGACTTTATTCGTTCACATGACGCCACAGGCGAGTCACGCTTCCGTATTTAGCTTTAGGCCTTGCAGTAGTGTGCAGGTAACCAAATGGATTGATTGGTGTTTTAGGTGTAAATGTCACTTATAATACTTTCGATATTTATATGATTGAATAGCTTTTAAAATAATGACCATTTTGCTAAACATCAGTCCTTGTTTTTAGAACCCTCACAGAAAATGTATTTATGGGCACAGATAACTATGCTATATTATGCATTTACATAAGCATAATTTTTTCGTATTCAGTCTCCTTACATGCCACTTTTTAATGTTAGCATTTCTAAATCAAATAATACTTTCCTTTTACAACTCCATGACTATCCACCGAATACGAAGCAACAAGATTCAACATCCATGTCTTGCCTTGAGTCATCAACCATTTCGAGCGCGTATCAGGTAATCTTAATTAGCTATTCTGTTCCAGACTAGTTTTATGCATGGAATTTGAGATAATGTGATCATATTTTCATATCGTGTCATTACTTTACAGAATGTTTTTCGTGGTTTGCTATTGATATGTACCTTTGTCCACTTCCCAATGTGTGTGTTCAATTTCCAATATTTTCATCCTTATTAAGGCAAGTACCGCGTTTCAGGGAGATGCTGAAGCGTCCACTACAATTAAAACATCCCTTGTAGTTGATCCGGAGCCAGAGATATGCGTACTGACAGTACCCACTAATGAAAGAAAGTTGGTCTTATTTTATGTGTAATGCAAATGCCCGATTTTAAATGGATACTCTTTTCTAGGGATGTATACAAGATCTGTATATTGAACGGGAGGCACGTGGATCTGAGTCGGTGCACCAGCTTGCTAAAGTAAAGAAGGTTTCAAAGAAAAGAGAAAAATAAGATTTATATACAGTTTATATTTTTAGCAATTGTTTTGTGCTGAGGCCTTCATTTTATGCTGTTTTTAAATGTAAATTGTACAATACTGTATGTTGGATTTACAATGAACATCCCCTTTCCTATCTGACCTGTAGTTGCCCGATGGGAATACGGACTATGCAGACACAGACAGCGACACAAATGAGAGAAGCTGCTTGCCAAACTGTTTTCACCATGAAGGAACCATTAATTGAGGCGTGGCGTGTTCACACTCGAGATGCCTTTGTCCAATGGCCAGAAAATGGATTTAATGTGACCAACGAATCCAGCAAAGTGATTTTGGACCATTGCTACAATGCGACTGCTCCGCCAGATGAAGATGAAACTGAATGTATAGAAGTTAGTTTTACATTACTCTCAGAGCACTTGACACAATCGACACCCGCCAAAAAAATGCCCCCAAAAAACAGACGACATTGATGTTTTCTCCTATCCATGGTCAAGTAACAGATGTTGAAATGACAGAGACTGAAGCATCAACACTATTGACCGATGAACTAGACAAAGATATCAACTATAGTATGTCCAGTTTGGCTAATATGTCCACAACAGTTCAGTCCGAAACAGTGATGCAGGATGACAGTCTAATAAAAGAGGCCAAATACATAGTATTCAACAGCAGCTTGATGGAGATTATAAAGATGCTGAAATGTGTGCATTCAATGAGAGGGGAAGTATGTGGGAAGCCATTGTTGAATGTGACTCGTCTAACACAAGGCAGTAACCTCAAAATGCATGCCACCTGTGAAAAGTTACATAAAACAATTTCATGGTCCACACAACCGATGCTGGTGAAACTGCCAGCTGGCAATCTACTGTGTGCAGCAGCTTTACTTTTCAGTGGCTCTAGTTTCACAAAGTTATCCAGTTTCTTTCAGTATGTGGGACTCCATTTCATTTCTAAAACGCAGTACTACAAATACCAACGTGATTATCTATTCCCTGCCATTAGTGAAGCTTGGAACATTGAACGATTGTCTATTCAAAGTACATTCTCCGACAAACGGTTCAGGCTAGCCGGCGATGGACAGTGTGACAGCCCTGATTTTCTGCTAAGTACTGCACATACCATTTTCAGGACATGGAAAGTAAGAAATTGTGAGTTCGGTGGTCGTGCAGGTGTCTCAATGTAAATCCTCAGTGGCCATGGAGAAACTTTGTTTTATAAAAATCACTGGAATATCTACAATCGAGGGGAATGCAAATCAACCTCAGCCACGGACAGACACGTTTCAATAGCCAAGACAATGAGGGAGCAGTTTCCAAATATTAAACATCAATTTGATGTTGGCATGTTGCCAAATCAATCAATAAATAAATCTCAGCTGCTGGGAAAAAAAGGTCTGGAAGGTATTTCACAGTGGTCCCAGTCTTTCAGCAACCATCTTTGGTGGGGCTCCAAAACATGTGATGGGTCTGTGGAAATTCTACTGGAAAAATGGCGGTCACTAATGCACCACTGTTCCAACTTTCACCACTGGACAGAAAACCAACATTTCCACCAATGTGAACATGGCCCTTTGTCCCCAGAGCAGGCACGGAAGAAGAAGTGGTTGATTCCATCTTCACCTCCACACAAAGCCCTTGAGAACAGTGTGTTTGATAAAACTATCAAGAGATCTGAAGGGACTCTCAGAATTCTGCCACACAGGAGATTTGGAGGTGTTCCACAATATGTGCCTAAAGTACAGGCCAAAGAGATTGCATTTCGGCATCAGAGGCATGAAATATAGGACATTACTAGCGGTATTAGCGCATAACGAGAATGTAGGCCGGGAACAATCTAGGACTGCAGGAAACTTAGGGATGCTTTGCTACACTATGGCCTTTACAAAAAGAAGCAACAAATGGGTGGTCAAACCAGTATATGAGGAAATGGAATTCGATTTTGTGAAAGATCTGATTATTAATGTCATAGAGATGCATTCTCCTGGAATTGCGTGCAAATCTGTTCAGAGCACACATACATTGCCACAAAACATTGCCAATGTGCCATGTCCACCCAAAGCAGAGCTCGTTGAACAGTTCAAATCCCGGTGCAAATGATTACCATCCGTTTTTATTTTTTCCAAAAATGTTTTTATAAAGTGTTCAAATAAAGTATGCAATTTTTCTTTTGAAATCTATCCTCTTATTCAGTTTTTTTAAAAAAAATAGTACAATTATTACGATTGACATACAATGTAACACTGCTTTCACATTTCACAGTTTAGGCGAGCTACTGTGGGACCTTTATTTTTCGTGTTAGTGCCCGATGGATAACAGTGTGTAAGAATCTTTGGGGAACTGTATGGCAAGGCAACGGCCAAAACCCAAACAGCTGAATATCTGCTCTTCACACAAAAGGGATTAGACCTAGGCTACATAACATACTAGGTACGCAAGAAGTACTGACTGTGAAAACATGCCATGGGGTAGGAGGGCGTGAGATAAGCAGAGGTGGGCCTATTACTAGACACACTGATTCAGTTTTTGTGTTACATCGTTTATATATTTGGAGTAGGGGGCATTCTGTCAATGGCAGGTTTCCCCTACCCCTCAGCAGCGCCACGAACAGCGAGCAGTGACATCCCCCAATTCTTTCCTCCAGGGCCCGTGCTTCAAAATTCAAGTTCTCATGGATGCATTGACCCGGTGTCATGACCCTTGCCCTGGCCCTCACTGGCAAATCAGCCTTCCAGTTAGGGCCAGGTCAAGGCCTTAAAACCTCGTCCAACATTCTCTTGGAGTCAGTCCTGGCGCCTTTGGCGCCAGGCTCATAACCATCGTGAAGACCAACATTAGAATGGGGCTATTTACTTGGGACTATTTACTGGGGGGGTCTGCAATATTACAAGTAACTGACCTATGAGGTCTAGTCTTTTGGGTGTGGCAGGCCTGGGACTATTTTACCTGGACTACTTTACCTGAGACTATTTAAACCACACCCAAACAGCAGAACATGCTTTGCGTTATTCTGCTGTGGGCAGCGTAACGCTCACCGTGTCCAGTTCTTTGATGCCAGCTTACCTGAAACCAAGGACCTGCAGCGAGAGAAAGAACACTATGAAACTTACCTGGAACAGTATCCAGTCTTCAATCCATCGCGGACTTCAATTCCACTCACCTGAAGGTACGAACTCCATCATCCGGCACCGCATGCATCCGCGAATACCATAACCTGGAAAGAGGAGAAAGAAAGAAAGCATTAGTAAGCGTTTACTCACGTTTCCTCCCGAATGAAGAAGGCCACACAATTCTTACCTGGGTAGTCATCTCTTGGTCAGTATCATTGCTGGAACATCACAGCGCTCTGCAAGGAACATCGCAACCTGCAAGGAGAGAAAAGACCCAGGTTAGCAATATAAAAGGCGAAACAGCACCGCGCATCGCGTATTACTCACCGGACAGCATCGCGCACACCGCGCTTTCGTCTACCGGCCCATGCTCATCTTCAAACTGCATGACAACACTAAAATACCTTTCCACACCTAAAAGCAAAGAAGCAAGACATTATTATTCGAACTAAGAGGAACATAAGAATTGCATATAAAGACTGTAAAGCAGCAAACCTACAGAGTCGCAGCAGGCCTGGATTCCCACAGGGGGGCTTGCACCAGTAAAGTAACTTGGTCGCTGCTCGCCCCCCACATCTACGCACCCCTGCCACGAGGAGGAGGACGGAGAATCCACCTTTTCCAATATTAAGGTGAGGGGGAGGAAGGAGTTGAGTCCAAGGGAGGTGGGAAAACAAAGACAATCTGGTATTGAATCCAGCTCTCCTATATTGCAGACCCATCTTTACCAGAGGCCTTACCAAGGGACCGGGAGAGGGTTCGAGAGTACAAATCATCCAACCAGGGCTGGGTGGCATCCCTGTGGATACCAGGTGAGCGTAACACACGGGATGCTGCAAAGTAAAAATGTATGTTCATTGTGAGGGAAGGTCACCAGCTTTGACTTTTTGCTTGGGAGCTGGGGAGGCCCACACGTCACGCACACAGAATAAGGTTCAATTGTTTTTTTTACCTTGAGAGATAGGGACCATTCCGAAAGAGATTGAATTTAAGGAGGGGTGTATTAATGTATGATATGATAAGGTTGTCCATTCCAAAACTGGACCTAGTTACATGTAAGTTCAGTTTATGAAAAATCATTGACACGAACGGAGGAGTCTGCATTACAGTCTGCATTACACCAAGAGAATGGAAATGCTGAATATAATGCAAGTTTCTCTTTAGACGATTTTATACCAGAACTAGTTGAAATACGAATAGCTGACTGTTATTGCTGGGTAACATTGTACTCGTTTGTTCTGTGTGGCTTATTGCAATGAAGTGCTAGTACAACCTCTGTGTGCTAGTCTTTCTACCGGGCACATGGGCAGTCCAGCAGCGACACGCATGTAGACCACCACTGCTTTCCCCCTGGTTCTACGCTAATAAATCATTACATTGTGTGTGCACCTCTAATTGTTGCCTCAGTTTACGCATTATGTTTAGAGCTCAACATACTCCATTGCACATCCTCGGAAGCAAATAGCAGAGTACTTTGATATTCCACATTGCATTCTCTCGGTTCACATTGTGTCACCTCTGCGCTAATAAAGAAAATGATTAATTGTAATAAAGATCGGCTACTGAGACACATTTCTATTTTTATGTTTTACAAACAGGTACATCGTGTCATTCTGCGATTGTCATCTATTCCAGACCCCAACCAATGGATTCTTCAATCACCAGCTGCAGCTACATGTCAATCACTGGGTTTATTTGACTATTCTTTGGGAGGATCGACAAGGGACAATATGCCCTTACGCTGCACCACCGATTAGGAGCAACATAACCACCTTTACGGTGGTCTAGTGCCAAGTGGATGCACCAGCCTTGCAATTCACTGTGCGACCAAAGTGCTTAATTTACCCAAAACGAACACCCTGTGTACCAAAAAGGAACAGCGCATGACTCACGATAAACATTTGCGGATCGAGAGCAAAGAAAAAAGTTACATTTTGATTGAATGTGTCAGACGCTGAATGTTATTGAAACATTTAATGTGAAATAAATGTACTTTACCAATTGTACAGTCTTGCTGTTTCCTTTTAAAGTACAGTTTCATATTCCTAATTGTGACGTGCTGTGCAGTGAGACGATGTGTGTTGTTTTCCGGGTTCTGCGTCAAGTCGCGTAGGTTACGACTGGGCGCGTTTGGCTAGTCTGCCCAGTAACCTCACGGAGACAGGCAGAGAATATCAATGATTTGGTGATGTCAGGCTCAGGGGCGGGGGATATGATTTAGTGCCGCAAAGGCAGGTCACCCAGGGCGATGCAGCAAGTTATAAGATTATCACAAGATGGCCGCACCCTGCTGCCGGATTTCGCTTTTGTTCAAAAGACGAAAACTCTGGTAAGGTCCATAGGAAATTTTTGTACGATCAATCAACGTATGGTTAAAAACACATGGCCGAACCATAGGGACAATAATAATTCTGACCGAACCATTCCTTTAATGTTACAGTGACAAGCAGACCTTTATTTGGCTAGTGGCAGTGGACGTGTTCTACCGACTTGTGTGATTTTTACTTGCAGGCTGTACACCTAGAAGGGTCACCATTCATCTAGATTCGTGGCTGTATTCTTAACAAGAGGGCAGTCCGAAACGTCTCAGGTCTTTGTCTTCTGGCATGCCTGCCTGGAACCAGTCCAAACTGGGAGGCTGGTTGTCACATACTGTCACACACACACTGTCACACACACAAAAAAACCTGTGAAGATCATTACAAATCCGAAAGGTGCACCTCAGTATACCCACTGGAGCTTGGGATCCAAGAGGAACATTGGCACTGGTGTAAATACTTTGGCTAATGATGCTGCCAGTGGTGAGGAAGGTCAGAGAAGGGTCCTTCCGCAGGGATGGTATGATTCATAAATGGGAATGACATCTAATAAACCTGCTGCTCGGAACAACCATATTTTTCTTTATTTCTGTAGTAGGGAGTATTCTCAGCAATTTACATAAATGTATTTGCATTAATGCAGCTACTACATCACTGGCACCAAGGCGTTCTTGCCACCCCTTTTCCTGTTTTCGCAATCCAGAACCTTGCTGGTCTGACATCATGGCTCATCCCAGATACTTAACCCTTAGCAATGCATTCATGAAAGACACCGATAGCCCTGACTTGGAATGATTTTGTAGCGCGAAGGAGGTATAGAGCCATGTGTTGCATGTAATTATGAAGTCTAGTGGTTGTTTTGGTATATTGCAATTTGTTCACAATTTAATTTAAGAAGGGGGAGGTCAGGGGGGTTGACTATGGGCTGTCTTGGAGTACTCCATGTGAAGTTCATTAGAGCCCTGCAGTAGATGTCTACACCATTTGTTTTCACCACCTTATTGGGTGAAGAGGTGACAGTGTGTGGAGTGAAAACAAGGACTTTGGTTACATGGATCATCTAAGATGGCGTAGTGTATTGATATACAGACAAGGATCAAATTCACTAAAGTGGCAGAAACGCATTTCAATTTTCACATGAAGCCCTTTGATCGGTTAAGCATGGGTACATTGTGTAAGGGTGCCTCGACAAATTGTTATTTTCAGGTGGGCGTGGCAGCACTGTGAATTAACCCCTGCACCCTGCTCCCTTAAGTCTCGGAACATGTGCCATGCCTCACTGCCCCTCAATAACAATAACTGCCCCAAATTTCTAATCAGGATACCCCCCCAAAGGGAGCCACGACAAACGCATCAATACCCCCAAACAAACATTTACCCATGACCAATCCCTCTAAACAAACTGACCTAACCCAACATTGCAGAGACCAGAACACAAACAACAGAATAACCTACAGGCCTCCCCAATACAGCTGACCAGCTAGACAGATATCCTGGTGCCCACAAACCAAGCCCAAAGATCTGGATCCATCTGCCACGCGTTCCTGGAACTGCGCCGATTTCTAGCACAGATACTGACTGCCAGCCAGTTTCCTTCCGAACAAACACCACAACCATTAAAAACATTCCCGTCAGACCACACCCCTGTCCTCCTCTGGCATTCAGCATCCCAGTAGACTTGGGCGACATTGTCAACTCATGCTGCACAGACAGCACCCTGCCGACTCCATCTATGCTCTTCAACACACCCCACCCTGCTGGGCAATGATCCGTGGGCTTCTCTGCCCTGTGCTGCAGAATTCCATACCACGCTTCATGGCCTCAATGCCCATCTCCCACGACACGGCTGCGTCACTGCTACAGTCCACAGTGATGTCACGATTCCTGCAAGTAACCCCTCTGGCCATCCATCACCGTAGGCACAGACCTGCTCACCATGGCCCAACACCACCACCGGCAGCCACACGCTGGGGCCTCCGACAGCACCTCCGTCTCCTGCCAATCAGCAGGCATGCTCCTGCTTGCAACCTGGGAGACAACGGCTGCCAAAATGTCCTTCCTCAACCGTCACCAGCTTCCCCGCAGGCCAGCAACACAGCACGAACAGCACCTCCGCGCTGCCTGGCTTACAGACGTCAAGGCTGTTCTCCTTGGGTCCTGAGCCCCTGCCAGTTCCTGCCGACACCAGTGCCAGCGCCACCCGTCCCTCCAATACTCCTGGATAATTCCTCTTCGTCCCCAGACCAAGCATCAGCACCAGCTGACTGCAGTGCAAGTGCTGTCTGGCCCACAAGCACCACATGTACCGTCCAGGACCGTCCTGCCTGGTCCTCTGGCTGTCAGCTTTATGGATGGATGTGTGTCCTGGAGGGCAGGGCCCGGTCCACCTGCTGCCCCCTCCCAAGCAGCACCTTTAAGACCAACTTGTTGCCAGTGAAGTAACCCCAGTGGGTTTGAGAAGCCTGGACACTTCTTGTAGGTAAGTTTATTGTCCGTGTCGCCTTCCAACAAGTGGCATCCAAGATAAGTAACACTGGGACAGAGATACTGGCATATCCACACCTGCCGGCTTCCACTTCCAACTGACTCTTTTGGACAACTTGTACTGACAGTCACCCAACACTCTAAGATGACCTCACAGCATTCTGCCAACATTGCCATACATGAAGAATGCAACCAACATCTACCGACAACACAATGGTTCTCATCTAGCAAGAATCCCCAGAATAATTAACAGTGGATGAGGCAGACAATTTCACAACCAGATCACTGTCCATTGACCTGAGCTGCCTGACTTCTGAGGTTATGGAGTTTTAGCTATTTTAAGCTGCTACTAGAGTGCATCCACATTCTGAAAGAAGCTATAACGAAAACCACAAAGGCATGCTAGTCTGCAAAATCAAAGAGTTTGTGATATGGTATAGGATTGTGCACTAGTTGGTTATGGGTGACACCAATAGCAGATCTCTGAAGTTTGGAGCAGAACTACTTGGCACCTGCTTATGTCGAAGTTAATTTTCATGCAACGTCAAGACAGACACTCACCCCTGTACCTCTAGTGCTTTTCTAATTAAAATCCTGCTTTGGAAGGACTAAACATTTCCACCAACTATTTGGCCACCCACGATGAGATCTCAGTGGAGTTCTTTAAAAGAGCTGCTTTTCAAACCTGCACGGGAATGTGGCATTAAAGACTTTCCAAGAAATTAGCTTTGGTTGGGGATTATAGTGTGCCAAAGGGGTGACGTCATGGCTATAGATATTATCCTGGTACAAGCAAGGCTTGATTGGCAAACAATTTTGATGAAGACCAGTGCTACATTCACATGTTGCAGAGAACCAAACATATCCATTTCAAGTGAAATAATTTTTACTTTCTTATTAATCTTGGCATTTAAAGCCTTAAAGGAGTCTCTAGTGTTAAGTCTTTGTGTGAATGACAAGCACAGCAAAGAGTAACTCTTGAGCTAGGATAACTCGGGATTGGGTGGGTTACAAGCCTGGCTCCCCCAATGGAGGAAGCATGGTAGATATACGTCACCCATCAGGGATACCTGCTTCTCCGAGAGGGCCAGGATATCAGACTCTGAAAGGCCTAGGTACAGCCGACATTTGGAAACCTATCCCTACATCTACCCGTACCCGACGTTCTGGTCTAGCTTTCCTTCTTAGGACCCATTAGCAATTAGAAATTGTGAGCTGTACCATCACTTTGTGGGAAATCCTTTTACTGAAAAGTGTGTTTCAGTGGCTAAAAAACATACCCATCGACCTTGATTGAATCTTCCTTTGGAGGACTTTGTCACTGCCTTTACCCCATTTCCAGGAACATACCATTGATCTGGTCCCATTCGAACTGTGGTGACTGAACTGGTTAGGCAGGGAAGGCCTTCTAAACCTGTACAGGTTTTACCTTACAATTATAAGGTATTTGTTATCGACTGCATAACCTGCTCTGTTTTTTTCCTTCACACTTCAGTTTGAACAGTGCTATTAAGCAACGAAAATTACAATCCATACTGTGTGAATGTTAAAGTTGTTAAAATTGTTACCAATTTCGGTTAGGTGATATTGTATGTAAAAATGTGATCTGTAAAGCGCTTTGGATTAAGGCGCTATATAAATAACACATCATTATCATTAAAGCGGGGAGTAGTCCCCTTGCTTGGGTTACTTAACTGTATGTATACAAGTAAATTCTGTTTTGCTTCCGAGTAGTAGCAATGAATTTTAATGCAGGCCGCCCGTATATAAATAGTAGATTTTTATACTTGTGTGAACATTCTAATCCTTTTCCACTATTGTTAACTGCACCGTAAATGCCACCAAATCCCTGATCTTCTAAGTTAAAGCCTTACTGCTCAGCCTATGCTACCGAGTGAGAGTTTGGTTAGACCAAAGTGTGAAAAGGCCTTTTTGGGCTACTAGGTGGGGTTCCCAGATCTCCACACCTATGTTGGTCCTGAAAATCCCTCTTAACAAGTACCTTCCTATAGGTTTGTTTCGAAGTACTTCACTTTTCCCCCCACAATGTCAGGTACACCATCAAGTTAAAGAAAGAAATGCAAGTTAATTATTTACAGACTGGGCTTCGTTTTCAACAAGTTAAAAATACATTAACAGCCACATGAGATGTAATGGCGTTTGAAAAGTTTATGCCCACGAATTACAGCATCAATAAATTAGTTTGTAAAGTAAAGCCCTCAGAACGGTGGAGTTGCTACGCTGTTGGGAATATTTTTCCACAGCACTCTGGGGAGGGGTGTGGAACCATTTACCCTAGGGACAATAAAAGATGGCACAAACTATGGGTAGCAATGGCAGAGCAGACAGGCTTCACTCAAGGGAGGGGAGAAGTCTAGTAGATGGTACATGTAGCCACAATAAATAAACCAAGATACAACAATACACAGATCTGCTGAAAAATATATACTCCAACATAGTGTTGCACATACATCACACAGTTCAAATAAGTACTTTAGTTGGATACAAAACAACAGTGCAAACCATACCTAGGTAGACCCTTCCCCACTCTTAGAGCTAAATGCATGACCTTTACCTGGTGGTAAACTCAGTATATCAATCGTTTCCAAACTCGTATAACTTTCAGTAACTGTGTTCCAGCCAGTCTTAAAGAGTCCAGCCCTATCTTGAGAGTCTCACAATGTTCAAAGGGGACACTGGGCTACAAGTGACAAGGGGTTGGGTAGAAAAGGTGGGAAACAGTACAAGGTTCAGAGTGGCAGAGTCCAACATGATCTCTTCTTGGTTTTGCAGGTAAGAACAAGTTAGGTTTCACAAGTCAAAGAAGTCAAGAGGTTTTCTTGAAGGATTGTCCCAAGGACCAATGTCCTCAGGCAGGATTATAGTACAATGGGTTGTCCACATCAATGTAACGCTATAGAGAGCTGGAGGGGTGCACGATGTAAGCTATCTGCAGCCCACAGACCACAGGATCAAACGGGCAACCACCAGGTAGGTTTTACCAGGACTAGGACAGTACCCTCAATTGATGAAAACGGTTGCTGCAGGACGGTTCCAGCAGTGAGGCGATAGCAGACCCCGTCACAGGTTTCTCGGTCTTGGCAACAGAAAAAAGGGACTTTGGTGGATCTGGCAACAACTCTCGTACAGACGGGGGTCCAGCAAAGTTTCATTGCGGTTCTGGCTTGTTGGTGCCTTTTTCAGGCTTGAAGGATGGTTGTTGCGACAGGAGCCTCTTCTCCTTTCCTCGGTCATAGTCTCTGGTGAGGGGACTTTGGGGAGCTGGCTTGAGTCACTGCAGATTTAGGAGGATGCCCACAAATTCCAGGCCAAACTGTGCTTCAGGTGGTGATGTACAGCGATGCAGCACAGGTCCCCAGTTACTGGTGAATTGCAGGCCATTGAGGTCACAGCTCTTCCAGGGATGGTGCAAGTTGTAATTAATCTTGGGACTGGTTAGGATCTTCCCTGTCCCTTAGAAGTTGAGGTCGGAACAGCAGCGGTTACTCAGCAATCTCTGGCAGCCGCTGGCGGCGTCCCTTCTAAGCCTACGACTCTCATAGGCTGGCTTAAACCAGCCTATGGTCCGATTAAAAAAACCAAAGCAGAAAAAGCAAAACATTTAGGGGGTGAAGGGGGTTCACATGAAAGGGACAGTTTAAATTCTGCCCCAACAAAGACTAAGATTACAATCCACACAAGGCTTTGTCCTTTCTCCACAGGCCTGTCACACTTCATTATTTTGGCCCACAATCCAATCCCTTTGTAGAGCTTTGCTACTCTAATGGCACCACAGGTGTGTGCTTTAGCTCCATGATGGTGTACTAAAGCTCAATTGTAAAACTTAGTTCTTAACTCCATTTGGGAGATCAATGGGCCTCATTCCGAGTCCGGCGGTAGCCGTGCCGGAAAAACTGACAGGCTGCCACCGGACCCGAAATACCATTCCACTACCGTGATTGCTGGAATCACTGGAGCATTACAACCCTGGTGACCCGGTAATTACGGAGGCAGAATTCCGTAAATTCCCATGGAGTCCCATAAGACTCCATGGGGATGGGGACAACGGAAACACTGGTTCCGTCTATGACGGAGCCAGTGTTTCCATTTCTGCCTGCAGGCAGGGGCCGTTACTCCCGCCAGGTCAGAACTGGCAGGAGTGACACCTCCCACCTGCAGAACCTGGAATCAGCCGGTCCGGAAACAATGGTGGCGGCGGATTTACCGCCACCGTTGTTTCGAAACCGGCAGGGTCGTAATGAGGCCCAATGTCTTGATTCTCTGGAAAGCCATCCCGAGTTCAAACCTAGGACTCCACAGTCCTTTGACTTCTGAAACAAGAGGCCTCCTCTTCCAGTAGCAGCTCTACAGCACAGAGGGGCAGTGTGGGACCAGCTTCTTTGTTTCTGCCACAAGGTTTTTCTTCTGCCATTTTCTACAAGCGGCCATCACTGTTCTCCACCTGTGGGGGTCCTTTGGTGTAGTCAACGTGTTGGCCCTTTCTTCATTGTGCCAGGGTCGTCCAACTGTCCAGTCTCAGGCAACAGTCTTGCCAGAGCACAGAACCGCTGACTAGCCGGACCCAAAAACCTGCTGCTTAAAGTGACCTCAGCAAACAACCCCTGGACCTCCTTCATGGAGACAAAAGAGGACGGGGGCCCAACGATTTCAGGAGCTGCTAAACTGGTGCCCGAGTGAACCGGATGCTAGACTGTATTTCTACACTTTGTCTAGGAGGCCAACCTAGTTAGTGAACAGGGAAAACACAGGGAGCTGTAACCAAACCAATCATTGTAGCATAGAGCGTGGTGAAGGCGGGAGGGGTGAGTCTGGTAAACTATCCACAAGTCCCTACAGTGAGCAATCAAGGATTACCGTTAGATAAGTAGTTCTACAAATACTATAGTTATTTGTGGCCCAAGAACACACCATAAAAATGACTACGCACAGGTAATACCATCACCCAACACTAATAAAAAAAAAACATATATACAGCCCCATTAGCCAGTGCAATACAACCACAATCCCCCACCAAACAATACGGAAAGAGGAGGCAATGGTTATGTGTAATGCAAGTCAACAAGAATATAACCCTGACATAGAAAGTCAAACCCTGAGTAGAGCCTTGTGCCCAAAAGGTTCAAAGTCTCCAGAAGTTTTGGGAGATGGGGAAAAAGTTAGAAGGGTCTTGTGGATGGGAACATGGTTCCAGAAGATTGATGAAGTTGTGCACTGGTGAAGACTTGCTAGCTTTTGGCAAGGAGTTTTGCCAAAGCCAAACAAATGTAAAACCTTTCTAAAATATTAAAAACTGTTACAAGTGGGGTTGGGGGGGTAGGTAAGTATGGCTGTAACTTACCTCCCCATACTTCCACAGACTTGGTAGGTAGTTGGAGGGTCGTTAGAGGTCGGTTTTCCCACTGTTGATGCCGGTCCAAGAAGGCCAGGAGCTGTGCGTGCAAGATGAAGCTCCGGTCGGGTCTAGGAGGTGAGGCAACCTGTTTGTGGATGAATGCAGACCACACCGATGCACCACTCCTCTAGGCTCTTGTCCAGATGGGGGAAAAGACTGTTTCAACAAAAGTCACTGATGGACAGCGACATAATGGGAAACAGTTGTCGGAGTCAGCCTCCTAGCTTTGGTCCCGTTGACACAGGAGTGCCAACATTTCACAGGAGGAACTCTTGTAGAACAAGCTGCAGATCCCCAAAGTTCGAGCCGAAACGTGGATCAACGCCTCTACCGCGAACTGCATTTGGCAAGTCCACAGGATGGTCCAGGAATGCCTTCCAAGACTCCAGATGGCAGGGCACCGGGCAGATGTCAGAAATGGTTCATCCCACCACTCCGAGGGTGGAAGCTTACCAAAGTACTTTAAAGATCACCACCCAGACAGCTCAACCAGGTCTGCAGCAAAAGTTGGTCACCAGGCCTCTTAGGATGAATCCACGGGTCTTCCCATGTGTTCAAAGCTGCGCAGGATGCTTGGCTCCATGCAGGATCTCTGGGGAATGGCTGCAGGACTGCTCTTATCCAGAAACCCAGGTGAGACAAACTCAGCCCACCCACCGGAAGATCTGCCCTTCACACACACCCCAGCACTGGTCCAATCAGAACCACTGTCAGAAGGGATTTGGCATAAACATGAAAAATCTCCTTAACCGTGAGACCCCCAGCACTTTGTCTGGACTCTTAAACCTTTTTTCTATTCTCCTGAATGGGGGGAGCTCCCCCCCCAAAATGAAGAGTAGAGGTGGGCACCACAATGTTTCTTGATCTGTCAGATTACGTAAATTTCAAATCATCAAATCCGATTTAAATGGCTGTTTTAGCCTGGAGCTGGCAGTCAAAAATGGTCCTATGGCACAAGGACTCAAAAAGTACACAACAAAAGAAAATAAGGTGAAGTTTTAACCCATGTTTGCATTACCTAACATGCAATTATAGAGTTTGCGCAGATTTTGATTGTTTGTTTTAATCACTTGTAATGTGCACCAGACTGGGCGCAGCAGTACAGAAAATGCGAAGCTTAGGTTACAGGTTACAGATAATATACAATGAAGAACAAATATACAGTAATGTACAGGTTACAAATAGTGTGTAGTGATGTGCATATATGTACAATTATATACAGGTTACATTTGAGTATATACCGGATTTTACATGTAGCATGCTGACAAGTAAAAATTAGGCTTTTGATCAATGGAGTGCAGAACGAGAGTGAAATAGTACCAGGCAACAGCCAGGCTCAATATACATAGACCAGAGAGGTTGATTAGTGGTAGGACGAGACTAGCTTAAATAGGCACTATCAGGCTAACTAGCACAGATCAAGGAGGTGCAAATGAGAGAGTGGTAAACGGGAGGTGTCTAGCATGACTGCTCAGAAATGTAGCCAGTCTACTCTAGGGAGTAAGTGAGCTGGGTGGTACTGATCAGCTAGATGTCAGAGGCTTTCAGGAGATTGATATATTTAGATCTGAATTTCAGAAATGGTTGGTTTTCTCGTAAGGTAGATGGCAGTGAGTTCCAGAGTTGGGCTGCTTGGACCTGGAAGCTAGTTCCTCCGGCCTTGGACAATTTAAATCTAGGTGAATCAGAATTATGGTGTTTTATATTTTACCACACTTAGAGTGCCGCTTTGCTTTTAGCAGGCACATCAATCACATTTGGTGTGCTATGTGATCCAATTATTGGCCTCACACGTAATCTCTAATACCTGAGCCACAGAGGGTTCGTTACCAGGGAGCCACTCACGGAGACAGGTTGTGGCGCAAGGATCTCAGTTCAACTATTAAATCTTTTCTCGAACACGCTGAATGCACATATGCGAATACAGCATTTCCTTGATTACCATTAGTTGTCATTGACACATTCTTTTACTGGTGCAAACGATCCTTCACGCCCACTTAGGCGTTTGATGTTGCCATGGAGACATCCCCGCCCCACCGTGATCACACATGGGGCGGGAGGGACGGGAGGCGTACGTGCTCTGGCAACCATGCGGGAGCACACGCCTCAACGCCTCATCTCCATGGCTACACTTAAATACAAACTGAGTCGGCGCGCACACGCGCCTTCGCAACTTTGCTCGGCTTCAGCTTATTTGAAATACCGACGAAAGGAGAGTGCGGCTTTTAGCTAAAGCGTTCTCATAACTTACACAATTGAAATACATGGGTTGATAGACTTCATATCTCCCCATAGAAGCCACTTTCAGCACGTGCACTGATCATGTTTGGAGATGCTTCTTAAGAATAGAAGGAGGTACGACTACAACTTCCATCTTTATTTTATCAAAGCATTATGACGGTTTGTACAGGAATGCAATTAGAGCTAGCATGCATTCCCTTTCTTTCCTCCTATCTTGCGTATTGGGATGACACCTATTAATGAACTTGTTGATATGGCATTCATTGGTATTTTCTTTTTTTAACTTTATTATTCTAAAACACCACGGTCATGGCGTAAAATGTTTAGATTTATTGTAACTATGTTTTGCATAATGCTATAGGTTTGCAAATTATAGCATGAGACTCAATATAAGTGTACAGCCTGAAGATGGTTTTTACCGAAATGCATTGGCACACGTATACTTAATAGCCTACAGCTATTATTGTTTTGCCTCACTACTAGCAGTACAATTCGAAGTATGGTTCACAGGAATGCGAATAAAACAATTCCCGATATATAACAGAGTCCCTGCATTTTTCACTTAAGAATCAGAATAACGCTTATTTAAAATGTTGCTTAGATCCTTAGGGGGCAAATAGAGCGCCTGTTTTAATAGGGTGGTGTCACCTTATTTTCCTTTGTTGGGAGCTCCCCCCCCCCCATTCGTTCTTTTTGCTATTACCACTGAAACCTTGTTCATTTTGTTTTTATTTT
This sequence comes from Ambystoma mexicanum, assembly GCF_040938575.1. Taxonomy (NCBI): domain Eukaryota; kingdom Metazoa; phylum Chordata; class Amphibia; order Caudata; family Ambystomatidae; genus Ambystoma; species Ambystoma mexicanum. The sequence continues at coordinate 453,619,342 of NC_090924.1, read as the reverse complement.
ATGGAGTCTTGCTTTCCTCCATTCACTGTTTCACTTGTGCAATACACAGCACCTTTTGTGCAGTGTTGCTGGGAGCCCTCTGGGCTTTACTTTTTATTCCTTTATTTTCCTTGTGGGAACTCCTGTTCCCAAGGATAGAAGGACACTTTGTCCTCCTTAACTTTTATTTTTAGGGAATTGCCATAGTCTAGGTGATATTAGATGGTAGCTCTTGCGACCGTGGCGCTATTGTCCTCAGATAATTAGGGTCTTATGGCTTTTAGTAGGCGCAGGTGGTATGAGCACGTTTTTTTAATGTAGAGGGTTTGGGCATCTGATCCCATGGATGCTTCGAGCATTATCCCCAAGGTTTTAACCTGGTTTAGGACCTTAAGTTGGGCGTTTTTGATGGTGAAGGTGTTGTATGCAGGATGGAGCTTTGATCTGACAAGATTGGAGCCAAAGACCATAAGCTCTGTTTTGTTGCCGTTTAGGCACATTCAATTTTGGTCCATCCATTGCTCTACCGCGTTGTAAACTAGGCTTAGCTTTTTTTTGTCCTTTTGATGGTCTCCACTTAGTTCAATTACCAGCTGAGTGTCGTCAGCATAATTGGTAAAGACGTGTTGATGTTGTCGAGGACTATGCAGGTAGGGGTTAAACAGGAGTGGGGACATGCTGGCACCTTGTGGGACTCCACAGGTGATTTCTTTTTCTATTGAGAATAGATTTCCCCAATGAACTCTAGATGTTCTGTTTTGTAGGAAAGACATGATCCAGCTTATTGCGTCATCTGAGCAGTTTGCTGTTTTTTTTAGCGCTGTCTTGAGTAGGTTGTGATCTAATAGGTCGAAAGCAGCACTCAGGTCCAAGAGAACGAGCAAGCCAGCTTTCCCCTGATCAATGATGTTGAGCATCTTGGTCTGCAGATCCAGCATAGCTGTTTCTGTGCTATATGCTGGTCGAAAGCCAGACTGTTGGTGGTGGAGGAGGTCTGAGCTTTCTACGTGTTCTTGGAGCTGTGTGGTGGCAATCTTGTCCATTATTTTAAGTGTAAAGTTGCAATTGGTTATGGGCCTTAGGTTGTTTGGGTCCCTTTGGTCTAGATTCGGTTTTTTAACATACTTTTAGGCACAATTTGATCGCAGAAAGATGAGTTTATCACTTTGGTTAAGGCTGGTGCAAAGATGTCAGGGCGGTCTAAGATGATGCTGGCCGGGAGTATGTTTTCGGCACAAGTGGTGGGTTTCATGGATGCCAGGGCTTTTATCATGTCGTTGGCAGTAATGGGCTTGAACCTAAATTGGGTCGTCTGGTGAGTAAGTTTCTCTGGTAAGTCTTGAGTGGGTGACTTGGTAGCATTCCTGGCCTTATCAATTTTGTTAAAAAATGCTGTCTGTGTTGCATTTGATTTTTGTCTTTGGCAGGAATCCTTTATGAACCCCATCAAAGCTCTAGTGAGTCTGCAAAGGCAGGACGCAGGGCAGGAGTCCAAAACTCCATTGTTTTGTCTTTTGGGATGTCTGCCTGGAACCTCCAAAGGCAAGATCTTCCTCCTCAAAGTCCCCTCACCAGAGTGCAGGATCGAGCAGGTGTGGTAAAATCGCTCAGACTAGAACCATTCCCCATTGGAGTCTGAAAAGGCACAAAAACTGCGGACCGATGTTAGAGCATGAAGAATCCTTTGCTTGGAGTCCTTCCTCTCGACTGCTGCTGCGACATCCGCCCCCCCTCCCCCCCCAGAGTCCCTTTTTTCCTCACCACTACCAAGGATCAGTAGACCGGGACCACCGCTGCAGCATCGTGAAAGAATCCCGCTGCATCTTCTTCATTACTCCTCAGGTACTGTGTCATTCTGTCGTTCCCTTGTTGCTGGAGTGCTAATTCCGGCGTTTGGGTTTCCGCCCATTCCGTTCGCCCATGCCTAGCACCTGGTCGCCCCATAGGGAGCCTTTCCCTATTGTCCCGGGAACCTTTTTGACCAACAAAAGCCCTTTACTTACTTACAATTGAAGAATGCTCTGGAACCCTTGCCTTTTCTGCATCTGTGCCTTATCTGCTTTACGTCTAATCTGACTTTGAAGAACTCATAACTAGATAGCGACGGACCTCTAAAGCCTTAAGGCTATTGTTGGTGTTGCTTGACCATTGTATTCCTACAACAGAACATTTTCTGAGTTGCTATAACAAGTGATTTATTTTTACTTATCTTGAACTGTGTTCATTAACTGTAAAAAATCTTAATTTAGGGTTTACTCCCCTGAAGTATTGCTTTGGTTTTGTATTGTGTTGCTGTTAGGAAAGATTGCCAGTTGTGTAATTTTCCCTCCAGTCGTGTACCCCCCAACTTTTTGCTGATGTTAAACACCATAGTGTGACTTTACCAGAGGAGCCCAGCCTTCAGCTGCACTCCTCTGTGCTTTTCGCTCACTTTTTATGGGGAAACTGACATGCCCTTAAGACAGTCAGTACTGGGAGACTGTTTCCATTAGTCCTTTCCAATGTTGCAACGTTTCTACAACATGTAACATGTGTACAATGTACCTTCCAGTACAGTGCACTTGGGTATATTAGTCATTTCCAAAGGCCCTAGATACTCTTAAAGGATTTTTTTAGGAGAAGTGCCTTGGACAGGACTGGTGGCAGCTTGTTTCGTATATTTTTAAGCCTTTCCTGCCAGGTAAACCGCGATTAGCGCGTTTCACTCAAACAGGTGGCCTTGCTCTAAAATGGCCATACCACAAGGTTCTTTGTCCTGTCCTTTGGCCATCTTGCCCATTCACCTTCCACAGGTCGAGCCGACGCGTGTCAGTCCTTATTTGGGCATGCATTCTCCCGCGAAACACCAAGCTTTCGCGGGCCTCTGCATCCCCTGTGTGTATGCCTCCAGGATGTGGGATGGGATGTCTGTGCCCAATACACATACTGGGTGGCAGAAAGTCTGGAGTGCTGTGAATGCCTGGGACCACTGTGGTCTGTGATTGGTCCACGTATGGCATGCCTGTATGTGAGCAGATCTCCCATTGGGTCCTCTTCGTTTTGGCAAGAAGGGGATTCTGGATAAGAAACACCATACCATGTCGATCTCGAGTTCTCACTGAACGAAGGATAGGATCCAAGTATCCTGAAACTAAGAAGCCGGGTCGAGGAACCGCTGGTGACCCGTTGGAAGGTATGGCACCCTGAGCCCGCTGTCGTCCCGTGGGATCCCTCTGGATCTGGTCATCCTAGGTGGTCTGCGAAGATGCTTCGACCCATTGGAATAGTGGGACCAACTATACTCAGCACTGTCATCAAACCCTGCAAGTAAGTTCTCTCGGAAGTGTCCCTGGGCCAACAAGTGTTCTGACCAGATTACGAAGACTCTTTGCCCTGATACCGCCGCTGTTTCGAGGAGGCTAGCTCTGTGTTCACGGCACTATCACACAGAATTTCGTACACTTGGCATTCCCAGGTCTGGAGTAAAGTGAGTGCGCCCGAACCGGAGTGTACACGGTTACTGTCACCCAGCCGTGGTGACGAACTTTGCAGGTGCGCTGCATTTATGCCCCTCTTGCCCTTGAAGCCTGCTGTAGTGAAACTGACCTGATCCATCCACCAGGAGCGGAGAAATCGCCACTGTCCTGTTTGGGAATCATCGATGTATCTTCATCGCTGAAAGCCGCAGAGCCGCCAAATTGCTGCACTTGAACCTGCAACTGAAGTGGACTCAACTGCCGAAGTTTGGTCCGTTGTGCGCCGGGGGTCGGTGAGTAATCGTAAACCTAACCGGTGGCCCCTAGCGCCTCCATCCATTTTTACGCATGAGTGGCCCCTGAGGGCCCCTCTCCTTTCCACTGCTAGTGCAAACTAGCAAACTATTCCCAACTCTTGGAATCGACTGTCCACAAGTGGAGGCCCTCCTCGAATAATGGGAGCCTATCAGCACTTCACCCACCTTCCTGAGCTGCTACAGACCCTTGAAGAGATCCCGTTTTACCCATCTGCATTACCGCGTGCACCAGCATTCCATGTACATTTGAGCAATAGGCTCCACTCTTCTTAGGGATTGGACTGCCTCTTAGTTAGGAGCGTTTTGGATGCAGAAGGGACTGAAGACTACTTGCACTGCACGTTTCCTTCCCCTTTTAGGTTGTGGATCCGTTTTGTGCATTAACCCTTTAGGCCCCATTGGTCTTGTATATATGTATTTAGATAGGATTGTGTTAGCTTATTAGTATTGCTGTGATTTGATTTGTGTTGAAACTCAAAGGCCTTGAAATATAAATATATATATATATATATATATATATACACACACACATACACACATATATACATATATATATATATACATACACACCCCCCTGCCCCCCGCACCTCCCCTGACTGGGAGTGGTTTGTAAGTGTCCTTTACTCTGTGTGCTCATTGAGGTCTTTCAGTCACCCTCACTCCTCCCGAGACCTAGTCTTTACTGCCGCCAAGCTACCTTAATTGGTCTGGCGTGTCCAGAAGGTTACCCTGTTCCAAGAAACTAGGCTGGCCTTCTGAACCTCTGCCCACCAGGTCAGAGTTCAGAAATCCGTCTTAACAGTTGCTTAGTTTGAAATAGTACTCAACTTACCTGAGATTTAATGTTAACCTTGTATCTATAAAATAAATAACCATTTTACTATAGTGCGTACGTGTTTCTTTGGGCCTATGCATACACAGAGTTATTTGTATTTATCTACTATTTACCTACAGCTCACATTTCCCTCCTAAAACAAGCCTGGCGGCTCTGTCATACTATCAAAACCTTCAGTAGTACCTACTTGTACTAGAAGTTGGGGCTCTGTACACCAAGGGGTTAGTTTTATAAAGTTCTACCATAATTGAATGTTAGAAAAACCTCCCTAACAACCACTAAAGGTGAATTTCATGCATACTGTCTAGACATACAGAAACCAGTTTGTGGATTGGGACCAGACAGTCCCAACCTACTACCTGGGAACACACACATTGCCCTGCACTAGCCCGCAAAAAAGCATGGCTTTCCTGGGCAGTGGGACCATAAAAACGGATTTCCTGGCAAGGCAGGAAGAAGGTAGCGAGACAAGATAGCCAAGGAACAAATAAACCTTGGGGCACGGCCATGTCGGGACACTAGCCACTAATAGTAGCCAAATGCAGTAAACGCAAAAAGGCTAACAAAAAGTAACGTAAAATGTATCAAAAAGTAACTATTGCCATCAGTTTGTCCTTAGGCACCACTAAAGTAACTCCACATTCATTCAGAGTTGAAGAGGTCACCCACATATCCATACATTAAAGAGACAAGGATAGGGTGATTGTCTCACTAATCCTACCCATCGGTTATACTAATTCTAGGCTGCGCTGGTGTGCCGCCTATCTAAAAATGGATGGGAAAAGCCGCCGAAAAAATAAATTGTCTTATGGTTTTCATTAGCCACTCATAAGCATTTTAGAATAATTACTGGTCTTTGTTTTATTGTTCCCTCCTCTTCATTACGGCAGGATCTATCACTTTTGAAAAGGCAATAGTTTATAAATTGGAAGAGATCAAAAAAGGAAGCTAACCACCAGTTCCAGAACATATCCAACAAAGAACGTGTAGCATTAAAAAATCTGTGCAAGAACAAAATCATAAAAACTGCCGATAAAGGGGGTGCGATTGTCGTTATGAAAAGCAAAGACTATGACCAAATGGTTACAGCCCTGCTGAACAGACAACTATCAGTAGCTTCCTGGTGACCCGATAACATTTAAGAATACTAAATTATGGGAATAGTGGAGGCACTATGCAAAGGACACATTAGTCCCAAATAAGCAGAATTGCTATGCCCCAAACATCAGAAAATCCCTGCCTTTTATTCACTGCCCAAGGTACATAAAGGTGCTTCACCACCACTGGGTCGACCCATAGTGGCAGACATCAATTCTATTTTAGACCCTCTATCACAGTTTGTGGACTTTTTTACTCAAATCTGAAGTTCCCAACATGCGCTCATACCTAAAAGACACTACAGGTATACTCAATGTGGTATAAGAACTTGACTTCGATCCACAGACGCAATTTCTGGTAACTCTCGAACATCACCCAATCCTTGTGTCTCTTTAATGTATGGATATGTAGGTGACGGTTCGGCAAGATTGTATGCAGTAGCCTTAGGGTGCACTACAATAACCTTGACCTCCTGGCAATAGGAACCCAACCTTTGGTAGAAGTCTGTACTACACAGGTTGGTAGTGTGGCTGAGCAGCCAGGCTTATCTCAAGAGGGGTCAATGATAGCTGTAGGGGAGTTACACAGAGATTCACAGTGACAAGTATTCAAATAAACACTTGCACGCAAGGTTTCTTGAATATACAATTATAAATATATCAGTCAGTGAGGGTAAGCTTTCTTCAGAAGGGAGCAATATAAAAGAAACACACAAATACACTTCAAAACTGTACACTCTTAGTTTCTATATCAGTAAAGACCCTTTTGGGATGGGCCACAATCACAACCTACACCCTCAGGTGACTTCAATAGCTAGGGTGCTGGGGACATTAATATCGTACTGTTGGCATTTAGAATACTCTTAGAAGTTGGTAAAAGGAAAAGGTTATTAGAACAAACTAGAGACCACAAATATTCTTATGCAGGCAAATACCTTTGGATCCCCAAATCAGAGTCATTCGGTATAACAGGTTAAGCCAAAGTTAATGGGCAAAAGTCTTATATAGGCTGAAGCACTTCTGGTAGGAAAGTAGAAAAGTCTTTGCACAATGTTTTAGAAGTCTTTGAAGAAAAGAAGAATCAAATGTAGGGCCACAAGCTGATTAGACTTGTGAGTAGTAGAAGATGCAAGCAACTCTACAATAAGAGGTAAGTTCTCTTGCCTTTTATTCAGTTCTCTCCCATTCATTCCAGCCTAGCTGTCAGTCCCCTAGCAGGGTAGCTGTCCTTGCCGGACAGTCAGCCAGCCAATCAATACAGAGTGCATTTGGGTCTCCTATGAAACTAAGCACAGGGAGTTTCGGCACCTACCTCACTTCCTGCCCACCCCAGACCTCCTGGAGCCAGAGGCAGGCTTCACTCGTGAATCCTGCCAAAGGCAAAGTGAACAATGAGACCAAACCTGGTTTGCACGCAGAGTAAATCTCAAGAAGGACCTTTCCACAAAGAAATGGTGAAAAAAAGAAGACCAGGGCCATTTTGACAAAAATGGCACCGTTGGGTGCTTTACTGCAGCTGTGAACGCAACTTTCTTTTTGAAGTCCGAGGGATCCCCCAACCCCATGCAATGGAAGACCCTAGGCTGGAGGCCTCCATGTCATGGGGTGGGGAAGCCCTATGACTTTAAAAAGAAACAGTGGGCCTCATTATGAGTTTGCCGGTCCGGAAACAACGCTACCAGTAAGCTTGCCGGTACCGTTGTTTCCAGACCAGCAAACTAAGTTCTGCAAGCGGGTGCCGTTCAGCCAACCAGGTCTGACCAGGCGGGCAGAAAAGCACCAGCGCGCAGAACTTGACGGATGCACCGCCAACATTCATGAATGGTGCCGGTACATCCAGCCTCCCCATTCCCATTGAGTCCAATGGGACTCAAATGGGAACGGGGAGTAACATTTTTCGGCGCCCGGGAATGGGCAATTACCGGGTCCGCCAGGGCTGTAATGCACCGGTAATTGCCCATTCCCGGGCACTGGAAAATTCATGACTACCGGTATTTACTGACACGGCTACTGCCAGGGTCATAATGACCCCCAGTATCTTTTTGAAGTCACTCTGCATTCATAAAAAAATTATTTCCGTTATGGTTCAGTCCTTAAAGTAAATCATTTCTTTATTAAGTCAACGTGACTTCAAAAAGAAACAATTTCTTTTTGAAATAAAAGGGCTCCCTTTAACCCCATGACGGGTGCGTGTGAGAGTGTATGGTGAAAGGGTACACACTTAAAAAGTATGGATGGCTGGGTGTGCATGTGTCTATATGGTGAATGGTGTGTGTGCTTGTGTTCAAGGGTGCCACAAAACCTACATGCCGGGGGGGGGGGGGGGCTAACCCTCCAAATGTTGGGAGAGGCGCTAACTTCACAGGCGATGGGCAAACTTATTTGTGTGGCGGCATCCAATTTCTTTATGCATTTTTATTAGACTATTCTTGTGCAGCTTCAATGTTACAAGCAGTTCACTCTCTCATTTAAGGTTTAAAGCCCCCACTTATGGACTGCTGCGAGAATTGAGTTGTCTCCTGTTCCCTCTGTACCCTTCAAATCACTCCCCTGGCATGCAAGTACTAAACCCACATCACAACTTCAATTGGCTAAAAGATTTAAAATGCTTTATGTTAGTAATTGCTAGGCTCTTGTTAACAGCAAAACCCAGTTGCCGTTTAACATCTTTGTCCTGTTCTGTCCGGCAACTGCTCTGAAGGTCAGCCAGGTCGAGTCAACCTAGCCCAACAGTTCGGGGGGGGGAGGAGTGCTGAATGCCAGTCCACGCATGGGTTTGCAGCATAGGTAATGCCTCACTTAGCTACCTGTAATCTTCATTACTCCTAGTCCAACTCTTCCTCATCCCTGTACTTACCTATGAGCCTCATTTGTAAGCTCTGGGACAAGGAAGAGGGACGTGGAGGTAATTCTGCGCCAAGGAGCTGATTTTTCAGGTTGGGGTAGGGGTGGAAGGTATAGGGGATATTTGTGGGGGGGATTGTGTGACAAATCATAACGGTTGTCCATGTCCAGTCCAAGCAGGCATGATATGTGGTATTAGCGCATTTTGGTGCAGCCAGTGGGTCATTCCTCAGTTTGGTATGACTTTTTTTATAACTGGGCATTTCTGATAAAGCAGTCCTGCTAAGTGTAATTACTTGGCTACACTGGCATGTGGGTGCTACCAGACTAGTCGTTTCTTACTGGGGCATTGTATATTTTTCTCGGCAACTGATGAAATAATATGATAAGTAATTTATAACGTACCCGTACACAAATGTTTCTAGGCGCGACAAGACACGGGAGGGAAGATAGAGGGAGGACAAGACAAACGATCTTACTAGGCCTTGTGTCATTCAGATTGTGCAGGTGTGAGAACGAGAAGTGCAAGGGGAAAGGGGGGGGAGAGTGCAAGAGAGGGGAGGGAAAACAGGGCAGCAATTCTCTGAGTAAGGGCAGCGCAGCTCTGGGTAGTACAAGGAGAACAAGGGACTTTAGGGTTACAGTTACAGCTCCTAAGTGTGTGGTAGGCCCAGAGGCAGTGCAGGGGTGACTGATCAAGAAAGACTTGAGGATAGCCCAGCAACCAGTCGGTACAGCAGACAGGTAGGTCAGGTAGGCCAGGGAGGGAGAGAGAAAGCAGAGGAAAGTTTTGAGCTGTTTACTGATCTTCAGGTGGTCCGGTTCAAGTTTGAGAGGGGCGGGGAAGCCTTTCCAGAGGGAAGCACCTGCATAGGAGAGCGATCTACCCCCACCCCCCCACACTCTGCCAGTGGAAGTGTCTAACCCTTAGAGAGTTGGAGGTAGCTGAGCGAAGGGCTTGAAAAAGTAAGGTATTTTGGAAGAGAGCGATCGATGTAGTGTGGGCCCGGGCCCAGAAAGCTTTTTGTGGACAATGCAAAGGGTCTTGAACTTGATCCTTGCAGCAACTGGGAGCCAGTGGAGAGATTTCAGGGCTGGAGAGATCTGATACATGGGCTTGAGGCCAAGGATAAATCTCGCAGTCCTGTTCTGGATTAGTTGCAGAGGGCAGAGTAGAGGAAGGCAGGTTGAGAAAGGCTGTTGCAGTGGTCCAGCCTAGAGAACCAGGGCTCTGGAGACAGTGAGCTTCTGGGGGAAAGTGAGAAAGGGAAGAGTCCCTTTGAGGAGGAGCAGCTGGTAGTGGGACTTCTTGGCGATGTCCGAGATGTGAGGAGAGAAAGAGAGTGGAGTCTAAGATGACAACCAAGATTTTTGCCTCGCAGGAAGGCGAAGGAAGAGGGCCCAAGGTGGGCGGAGAGACTGCGAGAGGGAAAGCAGGGGTCCCAATGAGAAGCATCTCCATCTTACTGGTATTAAGGGAGAGATCGGTGGATGCGAGAGAGAGAGAGAGAGAGAGAGAGAGAGAGAGAGAGAGAGAGAGAGAGAGAGAGAGAGAGATGTTTGAGGGGAGCCTGAAGGAAAGCAGAGTCATCTGCATAAGAGGAGAAGGTAGAGATCAGGTGGGCAAAGGGTTCAAGAAGAGGTTGAAAAACCAGGGTGAGAGGATGAAGCCCTGGGGCATGCCACAGGTATGGAGAGATGTGGCAGAGAGAAAGGGACCAAGTTGCACCTGGGATGGGTAGTCCAAGAGGGGGGAGGTCAGCTACTCAAGGGCCTGATCTGTGATGCTCAGTTTCTCATGGACTCGATTAATCAGGATGGCGTGGTTGACCGTGTCGAAAGCAGAGGAAATATCAAGGAAGATGAGGACAGAAGGAATGCTGTAATAAGGTTAGAGAGCAGATCTTCACAGGTGTTCAGGAGAACAGTTTCCATGCCTCTGGCAGCTCTGAAGCCAGACTGATGGTCATGGAGACAACCAACAGATTCAGTGTGGAGAATAAGCTGGAAGATGGCCAGTTTTTTTCCAACAGTTTGCACAGGAAAGGGGTGATGGATATTGGGTGATAGTTTGTCAGGCAGGCTGGAAAGGCAGGCGGCTTCTTGAGGAGTGGGTGCACAAGGGAGTGCTTAAGGAGAAAGGGGAACATTCCAGTGGTGAAAGAGTGATTACAGAAATCGGCCAAGGCTCGAGCAAGGGTGTCAATATGGTCCTTGATGGTTCTAGAGGAGCAGGGGAGCATTTGTTTGGACAACACTTTCAAAGCTCGGACTTGTCTAGAAAGCTCATCAGGTATTGTCAGAGAGAAAGAGGAGAAAGGAGGAAGAGAAGTAATGGGGGGCCAAGATAGGAAGAGGGAAAGGAAGAGGAGATGGGAGGGGGGGGGGGTCTGGATGTCCTGAGTTTTAGCGTACAAGTGAGAGAACAGAACCATACAGAGGGCCTGGGAGGTAACAGTAGAGGTAAACACTGCACCGGGACTGACCAGTTACAGATTTTAAAGAGTTTGTCCATGTTGTTAGAGGCCACAGAGACGCAGGCTTGAATGTGTGTTCTCTTCTTGATGAGTGTTAGTGCTTCGACTGGCATTTTGGTGCAACCAGTCTAGGTATGTCTAAATGTGGCCTGGCATGCTTTACTGTAATGTTATTACACTGGTCTACATTGTGCAGCCAGTTGGACATGTTTTCATGTGGTAGGGCATTTTTAATAGCAAAGCATTAATGTTCCTGTGCACTGTTGGTGACTTTCATGTATTGGATTGGCGTTACTCTACAAAACCATTGCAAACACTCTGGCTTTTTAGCCAATTCTTCTCAGAACGGGTGCTGTATATTGCATTAAAACACATGTATATCTTTCTCCTAGTGCAGTGTGTGGCATAGCCCTTCAATAGCACATTCGTGTGTATTGCGCAAGCGTGATAATCCTGGCCGGCCCATAGTGTGGACCGACCCGTGATTTGTGGCATAGCCCTTCAATAGCACATTTTGTGTTACGCCACTGGCGCTTCTTTGTGTTAATACTTTACTGTCAGGGCGTACCCTGCTTACTCAGATAGATGGCTCCCTATTGTGTTAATCCCACCACTAAAGTAACCAACAAAAATCCCTTTGAGTGTAATCTAGGGTCATACAAAAGAAACACCATTGCACTGCATTATAAGATGCATTGTGCAATGATAAAAAGTTACCCAAAAAACAGAAAACATCTAAAAAGAAAGGGGAAACAGTTTCCCAATATGGCCAGGCTGAGAAAATATGCTAATTGTTATGTTCCCCATAACAATGAGCAAATGTGCAGTGTAGTGAAGCTGAAGACTTCAATTCACTGGAAAAAAAGTACAAAAACAAAAAGTTTAGGGGTCCAAAGAAATGGAGGCAACGTTGCTAAAAAGAGATAGCTTTCCTAACACCGGAGTACAGGGGAATCGGGGTGATTAAACCTACCTGTTCCTACCCCCTCGACCTCCACTGGGTTCAACAGGCGTGAAATCCATGCCCTACTTCTCCCTTGCCTGACTACGATAGGAGGAGTTCTGGTAAAAAAAGCCTGTCGATTTTCCCTGAGGTGGTTGGACTGGCAGAGGGTCTGCTAAGAACCTTTCTACAACTGTTCTACAACTTTGAGACACTAAAAATGCATGTTGGCTTGGCCAACTCATGTTTAGACACTTAAGAAAAACTCATAGCCTTCTCAAAAGAAGTGACTCAGGACCTGCGACTCCAAGGGCACTAGCCCCTTTTGTGCTTGCTAAGAAAAGACATGTTAAGCTATAGTGCCTCATATCATAAGGTTGTGCATGTTGTTTATTACTCTTTTACACTTAACAATTTACTTCTCCAATTTGGTTACTTACCTTGTTCATTATACACTGGCTTTACTACACCATGGCTGTTTCTATTGTTTCAACTGTGTACTAAAGTAAAGTGTTTGTGCTCTTAGCCAGCGCAAATGAAAAGTGAATGTGTATATAAAAGTAGTGAATGCTTAGAGTAAAACATACCTGTGGTTTTCAACTTGCTAAGAGTGGTCTATGTCCTAAATAAATAATGTAATTTATATACATTTGTGTGTGCGCTCAACTGAATGCTTCACCACTCTCACACCCATCCTAAGTCCAAGTCTTACTGCTCTGTCACACTACCTTGATAGTTTAGCTAAACATTCATGTCTTTCCTGGTTCACCAAAATAAGGTGGCCTCATCTGTCCACAAGGCAGATTCTGAAAATCCATCTTAGCAGTAGCCATCTATATTAGCCTGATTAATTCCTTGGTGAAAGTTGACAAATCAATACAAAAATAGCTCAGCTAAAAGCCCCTCCCCGTCATCTAGATTTCTTAACAATAAGACAGAAATTGGACACAGAGTGTTCGATAGTTTGGTCCAAGTTAAGACCAGCACTTTTAAGCTACACAACAAAAGGCAGTGGAATACCAAATGTTGAAGAAAACCAACTGTTCCCTCCTCCTTGACATTGTCTTTCTCTGCATTACAAGCAAGTGTTTTCATGGGAGCAAACTGTTTGATGAAAAATGAAGACAGAGCCAAGTGGAGTTTCCGCACCTCTGTAAAATCGCTTACCTGCTCCTCTGTGGAATCATCAGTTTCAATGTCGAAGAGAGATCCAAGGTACGTGAGGTGGAAAACAGCCAGGGCTCCAAAGAGGAGGTTTGTTACAAGGACCCAGAGATTCTATGCAAAGAAAACAAAAAGAAATGAGCACATTACATACCCTCTGGTCCACGCTCACAGCCTGTCTGAGCACACAACACCACTACTTCTCCATCTACTTCTCCCACAATGACAAACTCCCAGACAAATACCTTAACTTCGACCACTCTCTCCTCTGGAGCCATACAAGTTGCATTAGCAATGCTTACTGGTAGACTCAAACTCCTGGCATGTGTACTGGGCAACTATGCATGCATGCACATCCACAGGCTCCCCCTCACTATGCACTGTCCAACTCCTCATATGGAATCCTTTCTCACCATCCCTACAAAAGCATAGTTTGAGGATGGGAGGAATTGCTTGGAGAAGGATTTTAAAGAATACACATAGGGATATGCCAAATGATTAACTGCATGCATTCTTTAGAAGGGCATTGCCAATTGCAGCATATATCCTGCGCCCAAATAAGTAGTTGGGTACTTAGCGAACGCGAGTTGTCGGCTTTTAAAGGTCGTTCCAAGCTACCTGTGTCTGGAAGGCAGCAGGGACTGCCTTCGCCCTAACAGTATACAAATTGTGGACACCAGCATGAGCAGATTATGCCAGACTGAATAGTGTTTAGATGTACAGAGAACCGAGATGCAAGCAATGGAAGTGTCAGATGCTTGGTTGGCAGGAGAGGAACCACTATACATGACATTCTTCAGAGTCTCCGATGTTTGAGCAATTTAAAAATATTCTGGTTATGAAAGGTCTTTTGGCCTCCAAGGTGGATGAGGCAAGGGGATACCAATATAAGATCCACTTACGGTTATGAAAATATGAACCTCTGGAAGAAAGCCTCCTGATAACATGGTCCTGTTAACAGGAGAGCAAAGCTGAAGTTCACTACTCCTCACTTTATAAATGCAAGGCAGTTTTCAAAGATCACCAAGCTGAACTCGCTCATGGCCATCGACTCAATGGCTTATGAACCAGAAGAGAAACAACATTCAGGCGCCATTCTGAAAGGGGACAGCTAACCAGAGGAAACAAACAAAGAAGACCCATAAGGTGGTAGAGTTCGCCGTGCAAAACGTTAATGAGATGGACTATGTGGGCTGTTGAATACTAAGTAAGAGCTGCAAGAGTCCACTTGGATGCCAGACATGGCTAAGTGAGATGCAAAGATTGAAACATTGTCATGGGAGTATGGTATACGAGTTGATGCTCTAGCCAAAGAGTGTGTCACTTGCACTCCAACAGTCACATGGCAGCTTGAAGGATGTTCGGACATTTCTTGGAAAGCTCTAAACTGCCACAAACTAGTTGGTTTTGTAGAAGGCAGCCAAGCTTTGGGAATGGGTTTGGGTGGAGAACGAAGCTCTGCAGCAGAAACGGGAGATCACCAGTGCAGGGATCATGCGACAGCAAGATCAGAGCACCACAAGCAATTTGGCCAAAAAGGAGCCAACAGAACTATCCATCACGTTGGTGGGCCTCTTCCTTTGGCAAACATCCAGAAAAAATGGAGCAGGGAAGAAATGCAGGAACAGAGCCCTCCAATCCAAGTGAGGAGCATCCACACCATTTCAATTTCTGGGCATATGCAAATTCAATGGGCTGGTGGATTTAAGATTTTTCGTAGACTCTATATGCACAACTAGGCAGCAGAGCTTCTCTCTATATGCCTGATGGTCCCAGGGTAGACATAACAAAGCAGTCAAGGCTATACAGTCAAGAGAGGAGCATGGTGTTATAGATGTATGGGGCAAACTAGATTCTTCACCCCCAAATGACTGCCTCCGCCCAAACCTCCCAGGTGTTACCCACTCTCTCTGGCCTCTGTGCACATGACCTAATTGCAACAGCCACACAATCGTGAGTGGATTCCACATGCAAATCTTTTGAGGAATTATTCCCCCCCTGACCTCCATTTCCCTCCTCCTCGCCCCTTAAAAGCCTCCCCATCTCTCCCCCTTGACACCCACTCCCCCACAACCATGCCCAACTTCACCCACACAGCACCCCGCACAAACACCCCCACCAACCCCCATTCCCCAGCACACACACCCCGTTCCCGGCAAATACACCTTGCCCTTCTCTCTCGCACACACCCTACCCCACTCCCTAGTTGAACACAGAACATGACTGAGTCTATACTGCATATGTTAAGTTCTGCATCAGGTAAGTACTTTAAAGGACCATAAATGGTCCTCAAAAGAAATCAAAACCACTAGTTACACAAGTCAAACTTTCCGGGAGATACACTTTAGATCCTTATGTTAATGGAATTTGTACTGCTGCCTTTTTCATGGTGTCCAAGCACTAAAGAGTTTAGAGGAGTTTGTCCATAAAAATGAATGACAAAGTAAGAAGACGGCTTCCAGTTATAGGAAAAATGTAACGACATGCTACCAGAGTTCAGAAATAACCCTCCGGGCTGGTGAGGAGAGGATCCCACCACTTGAGATCCAGAGCCAGATTATACTACCCAAAAACTATCATATATAGGCATCATTTCTAGACACAAACGGGGAGGTTGCTCAGAGCTACCATGAAAAGCTCCTAAGGAAAGGTCCATACAATATAGCTCCTATGGTGCAGTCCAGGGGCAGGAGGCAGTACAGGTCGCCGTGGAGGTGCCCGTGCATGTCACTGTCCCTGACACTGACTGCACCACCATGCACCAGCAGGGATGCCCCATCCCAGGCCCGTCCGCAGGTAGGGGGGATGTCCATGTCATCTGACTCCCCTCCACCTGCGGACGAGGGACCCCTGGCCGTATGGACTCGGTCCCGATTGGTGTCGCGTTGCGCACGGGGGTCATTCGTGATGAGGTGCGTGCTTCCCGGGGGGAGCACGCACGTCATCACGAAGGGCACCGTGCCAACATGGCCCAGTTGGGAGCGGTCGTGGTCAGTGGTCTCGTACATGTGTCGGGCACTCTGGCGACCCTCTCCTCCTCTGTGGAGGCTATGCGCCAGTCGTTCTCCATGCCGTCTTCCGGCCCAGATGCAACCAGGGCCCCCTGTGGACCTGCCCCGACCAATGCAGCCACCTCAGTGGGGATCCCATCCCTGCCACAGTCGGGAGTCGGAGGTCCAGCAGGGGTGGACACACCAGCAACTGGACCCCAGCAGATGGAGGATGTGACGGCATCATCGGGCAGGGCACGTGCACGACAGCGTCGGTGGATTCCGTCGTACTGGCACAGGCAGTTGCGTCGGAGGCAGCGGCAGGCTCGACGTGGGAGGCATCATGGCTCGGGGCCATTAACATCAGGGGTGCAGGCATCGGCCGGAGGGCAGGAGAACCCTGGAATGGGAGTGGCTTGTGTGTGGGAGCGGTTGGGCCAGCAGATAGGTGCGGAGCGGCAGCGGGCAGAGGAGGAACGGCTCACAATGGTCAGGGCGGAGAACTCCATGCGGAGGGCGCTGAGGCGGGCTGAGTGCCTCGAGGGTCTTCGCAGGGAGTTAGAGCTGGACACTGCATTATCCCTGCGAGACCTCGGGGCCAAGGAACATGCCCGCCTCCAAGCCATTGAACAGGAGTTCGATGATGCCCTGGCCCATGACAACAACCAGTGAGCCATCGTACTAGCCCGCTGCCCTTGTAAATAGTTATGTAGTTAGTGTTAGGTTTCCTTTGCTTTTTTATTTATTTTGGACCTTTTGGACAATGGACCACATTTTTGTATATAGTTTTTTTTATTAGGTAGTATTTTTAGATAGGTTTCATTTCTTCAGTTGGGATCATGGACCCTGGATTGCTTATCTGTATATAGTGGACTGATGGATTTTAGTTTTTTTTTTGGATTTACCCATGGAGCAATGGTTTTCGGTTTTGTTTTTCCCTTGGATTTACTTTTTTTTTAACTGTGACTTTGGACACCTTTCCTTTGGATTATGATTTGTGGTTTTTCATTATTTTACGGACATGCTGCTTTTGGTTTTTGATTCCCATTGTCGTTTGTTTATTTTTAATTCCATTTATGTTGCTTTTAATACATTTTTTCCATCAAACTTCAATGTGTAGTATCATCTCATTGGTTTCATGCATATCATGATATGGGTTTTGACATTCACTTACACACATTGTGTGTATGTGAGGGACATGTGTTCATTTACATACTTGCCATTGGGGTTGTATCATGTAATTGGCATTTCTAAGTGGGTGGATGCAATACTTGGGTGGGTGTTTGGCATGTGGAGGCTGCCCATAAGGGCCAGGGATCTAGATTGTGATGACGTGTTGGCTGGGGGACATGTGTCAGGGCCTGCTGGCAGGTGCCCCGCAATGCTGGGGGGTGAGGGTGCAGGGGGACATGAGTGGGGGCCTGCTGGCAGGTGCCCCGCAATGCTGGGGGGTGAGGGTGCAGGGGGACATGAGTGGGTGATCAGTAGTGCAAGGAGACATGTGCCTTTGCTGGGGGGCATGCCCATGTTGGGTGGGCTGCCTGCGGGACATGACCAGGGATGCAGGGTAGTCCCCTGTGGTGTGGGCTGCCTGCAGGGGCCGTGGAGGGTGTACAGGGAACACCTGGGAGGACCCACACTGCCAAATCACATGTAGGACTCCCCGGCACCCCTGAAATACACGTACCCTGCTGGAATCGCGTGTGAAACTTCCCGCGCACCCCGGTAATACACGTACCCTGCTGAAATCGCGTGTGAAACTTCACGCGCATCCCTGAAATACACATACCCAGGCCAATCGCGTGTGAAAACACCTGCGCACCCCTGAAATACACGTACCCAGGCCAATCGCGTGTGAAAACACCCGCGCACCCCTGAAATACACGTACCCAGGCAAATCGCGTGTGAAAACACACGCGCACCCCTGAAATACACGTACCCAGGCAAATCGCGTGTGAAAACACCTGCGCACCCCTGAAATACACGTACCCAGGCCAGTCGCGTGCAAAAACACCTGCGCACCCCTGAAATACACGTACCCAGGCAAATCACGTGTGAAAACACCCGCGCACCTCTGAAATACACGTACCAAGGCCAGTCGCGTGTGAAAACACACACGCACCCCTGAAATACACGTACCCAGGCCAGTCGCGTGTGAAAACACCCGCGCACCCCTGAAATACACGTACCCAGGCCAGTCGCGTGTGAACACACCCGCGCACCCCTGAAATACACGTACCCAGGCCAATCATATATAGGCATCATTTCTAGACACAAACGGGGAGGTTGCTCAGAGCTACCATGAAAAGCTCCTAAGGAAAGGTCCATACAATATAGAGTTGTAGAAACTAAGATTATTTTTTCAGAGTAATAAAAAACAGAAAACATGACCACACAGGTCATAAAAAGTCCAGACAGACATTAGGCCTGCAGAGCCATTATTAGGTACGATTTTGTAAAGTCCAACTGGTGTGGGACGTCACAAGACTCATCTCTTGGTATTAGGCAGACCTAAATCTTAATATAGGCTTGTACTACACAAGTTGGTAGTGACTGAGCGGCCAGGCTCATTTTAGGAGGGGTAATGTGAGCTGTAGAGTTGCACAATGAAATCAGTAAACACAATCCACCATGTAAACACTTACACACTTACAGGCCGATTCATGGAATTAATGTGCGCCGAAAATTTCGGCGCAAGCGTGCGAAAACATGCGATTCGCAGTGAAAGAGCAAAAATCGCAGTCCACGTGCGATTATAGCTGGGAAACCATCGCACATCTATTCATGGAAGTCCGTGCGCGAGAAAAATGTGGGATGTGCGATGAAAGTGTGCGGCGCACGCCGGCACACTGGCCATCTAACGGCGTGCGCTAAGGCCACAGCGATAGCGCACATAGCACGGCGCACACAACAAAAGTAGGCGGAACACGGGGCGTGACAAGCGGAATGGGGAACGCCCACACGCTTGTCTACAACACGTATTCATGGAATCGAATAGGGCAAACCAGCGCACGTCCAAAGACGCGCACAGGGCCATACATGTCCGCCACACGAAAGCAGGCGGTAGCGTCCCTTCGCATGAAAAATATGTGCGCCGAAATGTGCGCTAACAAAAAACACATACACAGCTCTGATGAAA
Source organism: Ambystoma mexicanum (assembly GCF_040938575.1). Classification (NCBI taxonomy): domain Eukaryota; kingdom Metazoa; phylum Chordata; class Amphibia; order Caudata; family Ambystomatidae; genus Ambystoma; species Ambystoma mexicanum. The sequence goes on along the minus strand of NC_090924.1, from coordinate 453,600,102 downwards.
GTCCCATACTGTGGCCCTCTAGGACAAATGACGTGCAAAGGGGTACGCGACAAACACGGACACCCGCTGTGTGAATAATAGCATGTGCGTGTATTTCGTGGGTGCGCGGGAAGTTTTACACGCGAATTGGGCCTGGGGGAGCAGGGTAGGTGTATTTCAGGGGCTCGCGGGAAGTTTTACACGCGATTGGCCTGGGTACCTGTATTTCAGGGGTGCGCAAGAAGTTTTACACGCGATTGGCCTGGAGGAGCGGGTACGTGTATTTCAGGGGCTCGCGGGTGGTTTTACACGCGATCGGGCCTCGGGGAGCAGGGTACGTGTATTTCAGGGGCTCGCGGGTGGTTTTACACGCGATCGGGCCTGGTGGTGCGGGGTACCACTCACCGTCTGTCTTGCGTGTAGAAGAACGCGTAGCCAACACCCACCCGCTGCAAAGTAATAGCGTGTGAACCCCAACGCCTGCAAAACACACGCACCGCACCCCACGAAAAGCATGTACAGAGTAATGGAAATCCACGTGGGATCTTCAAGCCCTGCCAGGGCAACGCCCGTGCGCGATACGTCACAGAGGCGCTTATGCGCTAAGTGCCTTTGGTCCAATGGAATCGCGAATGCGTGCTTACGCGCTAAGGGCCTTTCCTCGAATTACACGCTGACGTGCAGAATTTTCAGTGCCAAATCACTCCGTATCAAGCTGGCCACGCGTAAGCACACGGAAGACCACGCTCCTGCCCAAAAGGCCGAATTACTGCCCCCCAGAGCCCTGAGCAGCCTCCCATTTGGTGCCTGCACATCAGCCATCTGCAGGAGTCCAGTTGCTGTGTCCACCCCTGCTGGAACAGAAGACTCCCGACTGGGATACCATCGCTCCACAGCCCAGCCCCAGGGCCCAGTTGCCCACCCACGCCTGCCTCGGGGGTCGCCATGTCGGGGCAAACACCATCCGAGACCACTGGCGACCCCCAGCCAGAGGGGCACAGGGCCACCAGTTTCAGTCAGAAGGAAGTTGGTGTCCTGGTGGAGCATGTCCTGGGGCATTATGATGGCCTCTTCGGATCATCACGCGCCAACAAGGAAGGACGGAACAGGATCTGGACGGACATCGTGACTGCCATCAACGCGGAGGGGGTGGCAGTCTGACTATCCCATCATGTCAAGAAGCTCTGGGAGGACTTCAGGTCCAGGACCCTCAACAAGGCCCGGCGCCTCTTGAAGGCAGTGGATGCTAAGGGGCGCCGGGGCCACTTATCGGAAGATCAGATGAGGGTTCTGGAACGCATATCCCCAGCGCTCCACGTCCAGGTCTTTGAGAGGCAGACCCGTCTGGAGTTGAGCGGTAAGTGGCCAAGCATTGCTGTGTGAGACAGGGCATGTTGCAGTGTGCTGGTTGTCTGATACTTGCCTATATGTGTGACATAGGCCATGTACGCGTGTGTGTGTGTGTGTGCAGGGACATCATGGTCATGCATGTGAGACCAGTAATGTGTGAAGCACACGGTTGGTGTATGCGTTTAAATGCTACATGGGGAGCCCTATGGGGAATGGACACATGAGAGCATGCCAGTCTCTGTTCCTGGATGGACATGGGTGGGGGTGAGGGATGGGTGATGATGCCATGTACATGTATGGTGTCCATGTCTGTGTGTCTGACCTGCGTGTCTGTGACTTGTCAATGCCATGGATGCATGACACATGTCTGTGTCAATGTTCTGATTCACTGATGCAGCCTAGCTATCCTTGCATCCACTGTGTCTGGGGTGTACGAGTCCAGATGGATGAAAGTACGGTGAAGTGTGTGAATGTGATAGGCATGACCCATGACACATGTGAGTTAAAAAACAACATTGTATGTTTCAAGAGTCCCTTGGACATGTTTGCTTATGTCCATAGCATGCGCCATGCCTGTTACTGCATGTGTTTTGCCTGCACTGACCCATGTGTTGTGGAGGGACATGATGGAAGTGATCTTTGACAGTGCCACTCATCTGCTATTGCTTCCTGTCTAGGGGACCATTGTACAGTACCCTGATGCTTGTGTTCTATGTCTCCCTCTACACAGCGCAAAGTGAAGAAGAGGGCGGAGACGGCGCTGTGGAGCAAAGCGGCGGGGATGCCCCCACAGCTGCAGGGGAAGGGGTGGGTGAGCCCCCACAGGGGCTTGCAACGGCGGAAGACGGTGTGGAGCCATCCAGGTTCCACAGAGGAGGAGGCCGCTACTGAGCCACACATGGGGCCTGGTGGGGGCATCCCTGCTGGTGCAAGTGGTGCAGTCCAGGGGCAGGAGGCAGTACAGGTCGCCGTGGAGGTGCCCGTGCATGTCACTGTCCCTGACACTGACTGCACCACCATGCACCAGCAGGGATGCCCCATCCCAGGCCCGTCCGCAGGTAGGGGGGATGTCCATGTCATCTGACTCCCCTCCACCTGCGGACGAGGGACCCCTGGCCGTATGGACTCGGTCCCGATTGGTGTCGCGTTGCGCACGGGGGTCATTCGTGATGAGGTGCGTGCTTCCCGGGGGGAGCACGCACGTCATCACGAAGGGCACCGTGCCAACATGGCCCAGTTGGGAGCGGTCGTGGTCAGTGGTCTCGTACATGTGTCGGGCACTCTGGCGACCCTCTCCTCCTCTGTGGAGGCTATGCGCCAGTCGTTCTCCATGCCGTCTTCCGGCCCAGATGCAACCAGGGCCCCCTGTGGACCTGCCCCGACCAATGCAGCCACCTCAGTGGGGATCCCATCCCTGCCACAGTCGGGAGTCGGAGGTCCAGCAGGGGTGGACACACCAGCAACTGGACCCCAGCAGATGGAGGATGTGACGGCATCATCGGGCAGGGCACGTGCACGACAGCGTCGGTGGATTCCGTCGTACTGGCACAGGCAGTTGCGTCGGAGGCAGCGGCAGGCTCGACGTGGGAGGCATCATGACTCGGGGCCATTAACATCAGGGGTGCAGGCATCGGCCGGAGGGCAGGAGAACCCTGGAATGGGAGTGGCTTGTGTGTGGGAGCGGTTGGGCCAGCAGATAGGTGCGGAGCGGCAGCGGGCAGAGGAGGAACGGCTCACAATGGTCAGGGCGGAGAACTCCATGCGGAGGGCGCTGAGGCGGGCTGAGTGCCTCGAGGGTCTTCGCAGGGAGTTAGAGCTGGACACTGCATTATCCCTGCGAGACCTCAGGGCCAAGGAACATGCCCGCCTCCAAGCCATTGAACAGGAGTTCGATGATGCCCTGGCCCATGACAACAACCAGTGAGCCATCGTACTAGCCCGCTGCCCTTGTAAATAGTTATGTAGTTAGTGTTAGGTTTCCTTTGCTTTTTTATTTATTTTGGACCTTTTGGACAATGGACCACATTTTTGTATATAGTTTTTTTATTAGGTAGTATTTTTAGATAGGTTTCATTTCTTCAGTTGGGATCATGGACCCTGGATTGCTTATCTGTATATAGTGGACTGATGGATTTTAGTTTTTTTTTTGGATTTACCCATGGAGCAATGGTTTTCGGTTTTGTTTTTCCCTTGGATTTACTTTTTTTTGAACTGTGACTTTGGACACCTTTCCTTTGGATTATGATTTGTGGTTTTTCATTATTTTACGGACATGCTGCTTTTGGTTTTTGATTCCCATTGTCGTTTGTTTATTTTTAATTCCATTTATGTTGCTTTTAATACATTTTTTCCATCAAACTTCAATGTGTAGTATCATCTCATTGGTTTCATGCATATCATGATATGGGTTTTGACATTCACTTACACACATTGTGTGTATGTGAGGGACATGTGTTCATTTACATACTTGCCATTGGGGTTGTATCATGTAATTGGCATTTCTAAGTGGGTGGATGCAATACTTGGGTGGGTGTTTGGCATGTGGAGGCTGCCCATAAGGGCCAGGGATCTAGATTGTGATGACGTGTTGGCTGGGGGACATGTGTCAGGGCCTGCTGGCAGGTGCCCCGCAATGCTGGGGGGTGAGGGTGCAGGGGGACATGAGTGGGGGCCTGCTGGCAGGTGCCCCGCAATGCTGGGGGGTGAGGGTGCAGGGGGACATGAGTGGGTGATCAGTAGTGCAAGGAGACATGTGCCTTTGCTGGGGGGCATGCCCATGTTGGGTGGGCTGCCTGCGGGACATGACCAGGGATGCAGGGTAGTCCCCTGTGGTGTGGGCTGCCTGCAGGGGCCGTGGAGGGTGTACAGGGAACACCTGGGAGGACCCACACTGCCAAATCACATGTAGGACTCCCCGGCACCCCTGAAATACACGTACCCTGCTGGAATCGCGTGTGAAACTTCCCGCGCACCCCGGTAATACACGTACCCTGCTGAAATCGCGTGTGAAACTTCACGCGCACCCCTGAAATACACATACCCAGGCCAATCGCGTGTGAAAACACCTGCGCACCCCTGAAATACACGTACCCAGGCCAATCGCGTGTGAAAACACCCGCGCACCCCTGAAATACACGTACCCAGGCAAATCGCGTGTGAAAACACACGCGCACCCCTGAAATACACGTACCCAGGCAAATCGCGTGTGAAAACACCTGCGCACCCCTGAAATACACGTACCCAGGCCAGTCGCGTGCAAAAACACCTGCGCACCCCTGAAATACACGTACCCAGGCAAATCACGTGTGAAAACACCCGCGCACCTCTGAAATACACGTACCAAGGCCAGTCGCGTGTGAAAACACACACGCACCCCTGAAATACACGTACCCAGGCCAGTCGCGTGTGAAAACACCCGCGCACCCCTGAAATACACGTACCCAGGCCAGTCGCGTGTGAACACACCCGCGCACCCCTGAAATACACGTACCCAGGCCAATCGCGTGTAGAACTTCCCACGCACCCCTGGAATACACGTAAACCGCTCCCCCAGGCCAATCGTGTGTAGAACTTCCCGCGCACCCCTGGAATACACGTACACCGCTCCCCCAGGCCCGATCGCGTGTAAAACTTCCTGTGCACCCCTGAAATACACGTACCCAGCCCAATCGCGTGTAAAACTTCCCGCGCACCCCTGAAATACACGTACCCAGCCCAATCACGTGTAACACTTCCCACGCACCCCTGAAATACACGTACCCAGGCCAATCGCGTGTGTAACTTCACGCGAACCCCAGTTATACACGTACCCGCTCGCACAGGCCCTTTCGCGTGTGGAAGTTACTGCGAATCCCGTAATACACGTTCCCCGCTTGGCGTTTGCTGTTTGGCAGTCCGGTAAACTGGTTTTGGGTTGTCGCAGACCTTTGCGCTGGATTGGGGATTTTGATGCCTTTTCCTTGCGCAAGAGCGTTCTTGGGGGCGTAACTGGCGCTGCTGCAGGGTCGCTGCGCCACTCTGCGCCAGGGCTGGTTTTGGAGGCTAAAATCCATGAATACGCTGAAATGGATTTTATTGCACGCGGCTGGCGCAGTCTATCGCACGGGAACACTGTGCGCCCAAGGCCTGCGCCACTTTTGTGCGAATTCCCATGAATTACCCTGTTAGAGTTATATTACATTATTTATTTATATATATACATACACACACACAAGGCAACTTCTGCATTCTTTAAAAAGCAGCAACTAATAGTAACATTTAATGAAAGATAGAAGTCATTTAAACAAGAACCAATAATGCAGGTGAGTAATTATTTTCTATGCTAAACATGTTCCCACACACAAAGTGACATCAAGGTCAGTATTAGCACTTACCTTTGTTCACCATTACAAAATTGGGTTGAGGAGGGAAAAGAGTTAGAGGTAGCAGAACACACTTTCAACTGGTTCAAGTGTTAGTTTCTCCCAGAGGGATTTCGGCAATCTTTAATCATAGCAATAATAGTGTTAACAATTAAAACCTGTAAAGGTAAGAAGTGTTAGGACAATATTGTCCAGTTGATCGTAATATCAACTGGATAAAAATACTTTTCTGATCTAGTGAAACACAGATTCTAGGCACAGAATAAACCTATAAAACTGATTCAGGATAACAGTTATTCTAGTTGAATTGGACCTTGGGTGTAATAATCAATTACAGGTGCTTTTCAGTTTACAGACTAAGGGAAGCAATAACTAACCTATTTTAGGATAACAGTTCTACTCAACGCAAGTAAAACCTATACACACTTTTTACAGGAGCTATCAGCAACTTAAAGGCAGGTGCAAAACTAAGACCTTTTTTGTCGGTCTAAAACAGACATGGGAAAGAAAAACCCAGTGTTACACTTTATGAATGACTCAAAATTATTCTAGGTAGGCAAAACCTAATGCAGACCCATCATGGACAGGCTAGCAGCAGGTCCTGGGAAGCAAGACCCAGTTGGGGGACACTCATACATTTATTTATACATTTATGCTAACAGGAATAGTGAAACCAACAGCATTACTTTTGGGAAGAGGCACAACCAAATCATAGGTGAGTAATATAACCTTACATCTACTTTCTGTTAGAATGGCGAAACAGTTTTTAAGGAAAGAAAGATGTTACATATACTTTTCAGAATGGCAGAACATGTCTAAGGCAAGTAATACCTTTTCTAACTGTTCACCCTCAGAGATACAGTTACCAACCAACTTCTTTTGCAAGTAGGTAACTTTAAACCATTCTCTTTTCTAGACAAAAGGCCCAATCCATAGAAGTCGTTCCCTTATTCTTGGAGCATCAGTGTTCTCAGTGGGAGAAGAGGGGTCACATGCAGGTCAGGATAGGTTCTTAAGTAGCAAAAGTCAGAGTTCCAAAGGAAGACTGTTAGAACAAGTAAGTACTTTACTTTAGAATTAGTTGAGGGTCCCAGGGCTTCACAGAAGACATCCTAGGAGGATTCCATAAGGGGCTTGGGTGCACTGGACGAGAACCCAATCACAGACAACTCCCCAAAACTACACAGGAATCACAAGAGACTTAAACACCCAAGCCCGTACAGTACCTCAGCACAGAAGAAGATTTTGCAGCAGGACGACTTCAGGATCTGCAGCCAAAAACCTGGTCGTTGTATTCCTTCATCAAGAAGACAGAACACTGGAAGGTATTTTGCAGCAATGATTACGAGTAAGGTTCGAGGCAAGGTCTTCCTCGCAACTGGATGCGGCTGTGGATTTGGCGCCTTTTTAGGAGCACAGCAGACAACAGAATATAGCTGGTCTGATTCTCATCGTTTGAAAGGTCCAGCACTCTGGTGAGGGGGATGTTTCAGACTGGAATCGTGCCCATGGACATCCAGCAGGATGCCCAAGAAGTTTCAGCGAGATTCCGAAAACTGCACTGCACAATGGCTCGAGGTCCCAGGGTACTGGGGTACTGCAGCCCCGCAAGGTTGCAGCATGGCATGGGATGGCTCAAATGGGTCTGCTTGAGGCTAATGGGACTCCCCAGGCTCGGGCTCATGGATTTTTCAGAGTCGCCAGGTCGATTGGAAGGAAGGGCTAAATCAGTCTCCGGTTACACAGCAGGCTCTTCGGTCGCTGGATATCGTTTCAACCACAAATTCATCATCTTCCTCTTCGGTTTTGGTTCCAGTGGTTGACTACCTCTTCAGCTTCCAGGATTTGACTTATGCAGTAACCCAGCCAATTGAACAGCGTTGCAACATTCAAACTTTGGGTTTGGCAATCCTTTCAGGACAGCCATCCTTCCAGTTTGAATAAGTTGAAAGACAAAGGGCTGCAGAGTTTTGGACTCCTCCCTTGCTTCCGGCCTTCACAGACACTCCGGAGCCTGGGCGGGGAGTCCACAGAACTCCCGCCGAAGATAATAATCACACAAAGGAATTTCCCACCCTGGAACAACAAAGCCCAAGGAACACTAAAATGGCAAGACAGGGGCCATTTTGGTAAACATGAGCACCCATGGGGGCCTTTAACGGGGCTGTGCAATCAGCCTGCAGTAAAGGTGCACAGAATTATAAAAGGTTTCACTGCCACCAGGCATTAAAAGGTAAGTTTGTCCTTATAACATAAATGTTGCATTTAGAATGAGAAAGGGGATACTCCGTATCTCCCCAGCACTCCACATAAGGTGGGGTGCTGGTCTCACTTAATAAAATGCAAAAGGGATCCAAAGATCCTTTCTACCCTTTGAAACCGTAGTTCTCAAGGTTAGCCAGAGAAAGTTAAAAGGGGAGCCCTAGGGCAACCCAGCAACAATAGGCACGTATTGCCAAAACCTTTAAAAAGACACTATGGAGTGTCTTAAAAATGACACCCATAAGGAGTCAACGATTCTGTGAGTGTGGGAAAAGGTTCTCACTCACAGAGGTAGAAGGAAAAAAAAATCTACCAGTCCAGCAAAACGTTCTGGGGTCGACACAGGTCAGGAAGATCTATCATTACTTTGAAAATCTTACCTCAGAACAAGCGCTGCCAAACCCAATAGGGTTCAGAAGAGGAGCCTTTAGGAAACCAGTACAGGCAAAGTCAATGGGACAGTCCCAATTCTGATGCAGCTTTTCTTAAAGATTTTAGCAGTCAGGGGTTCGCTGGGAAAAAAAAATAAAAAAAAAAAAATAAAAATAAAAAAAATAAAAATCACAGGAGCTCTAAGGGAGCCCACTTGATGGAGCACAAGCTGGAAGGCATGCACAAGTGAGTGAGGTCAACTCCAAAAGGGTTAAAATAGTACTTCCCCAAGCTAGGGAGCGCTACAAATGGCAAAGGGTCTCGAAGTTTAAAGGGAATTAGCAAAGAAACTGAAAATTCTCAGCCATAGAAATTAATTGGCCAAGGGAGATAAATGGAGGTAGGTCAAATGTCTGCTGATGATCCCCCAGTAGATAGACAACCCCGAGGGTCGCAAGGACATCCCTAATACGAGAACCTGACACTGAAGCAAACTCATCAGCAAGCTGGCATGGACATTGCAGAGTGGAACTTGGATGCCACCAAGTGGCGAGGTCGTGGGTCCTGTCGTGATGGGTAGGTCTGCAAAGGATGATCCCAGTCTCAAAAGAACAGAACAAACAACCTCTAGGTGAGTCAAGGGATCCTAAAGAAGAGATCCAGTCCCTGCAAGCACCTTGGAGAAGCACAGACTCAAATTGCAGATGTGAGCACTTGATGGAGCAGCCAAAGCCTAGTTCCTTTCCTGGGTGGATAATATGTCAAACAAAGACACCAGCTGCCAGGGGAGCAGAACGAATACTTCAAGTGGAGGTCCTAAGGATGAAGAGAAGCTCAAGAGAAGTCAGTCTCAATGGATAGCCTACAGAGGGAGATCCCAGCACAGCAACATGCCTCTGTTGCCTCCTGGATGGGAGAGGTTATCAAAACAAGACTCCAAGCTCCAGAGAGGCAAATACCTCTGATAAAGGGGACACCTCTGATACAGTTGAGATGAAGGGGTGTTGTAGCAGCTTCATATTAGATATTGCGCCATTGACTGTTTGGGAAGAATTCAATTGTTTGGGGGGGGCGGGGGGAGGGTCTGCAGTAATGTTATGGGACCCCTCATTGTTTTGCATTTCCCCCTATGTTTTGGTTTTTTTTTCTGCTCAAGTCCCTTGTCACGTCACAAACCTTATATGGTCCTGTATCACCCATAAGTATCCCAGGTCACGGGTGCACCTTAAGCACCCTGTTTGTGCTCCATGGTGATTATAACCCTACTTTGGTTTTAAGGGCTCGGCTGGTGGCAGCCAATATTTAGTTTTGGGATCACCCGGGGTGCAAGCTGGTTTACTGTATTTGAGCCCTAGTGCACCTTTATGGTAGCCACTGGGGAACATTTGGCCATTTTGTTTTAGGGCTGGGTTTTTGGAAGGTGAGCAGGTCTGCTGAAAGATTCTGGCATCTGTGAAGATGAATTCCCAAAGTCAACCCTGGTGGTGGATTTTAGGAGGCTGAACGATTATGATGAACAGGATAGACCTGGAAGTGTAGCAAAATGCAGTCAAAGTAGGTAGTGGAGCGGTAAGACTTAGACACAGGAGGGGTGTGATAGTGGTCCAGGGCTACAAGACTCATGCAGAGCACTCCAATAATTCAATTTATTTAAGTACAAAAATAGACCACGCTTTATTAGGACTTTAAAATGCATACTAAGCAATGACACCTTCAGTTAAGTTATCACACAGCTACTATCAAACACATTAACATCCACAATTGGGGGTCCTGAATAGAACATCTACACTTTACCTTAATGACAGTCAGGCAATAGCGAACATAAGCAAGACGACAATGTGCAGTAAATCGGGTGAAGCATGAGAAAACAGTTGCTTAAAAACCAGTAAACGGGGAAATAATAAGATTTGAATAATCATTGCCAAAACACTTATGAAGAAACCTAGAATTAGATCCCTAACTCTTAGTAAGTTCAGCCCTAAGATAGGATGGGGCCTAGTTCCCTAAAGTCACCAGTTCCACAAGATAGGTAGGTTTACTATTGGACTGAACAATGCCAGTGGCTGCAATGAAGTGTTCGAAAGGTTTAGAAATGTACAGGACAGGGTCTCTCAAACTCACCATCCTAGGGAAGGCCCAGGGGGGATCCTTGTCTAGACCACCAATGATATGAGTCTGGCAAGAGAGAAACCCCATGGTGGAGGGTTGGTGACAAAACAGTTATGTTAACTTACCTCCCATCCCAGATTTTCCCCAGAGATCACTTTAGGTTCTGGAATCTGTTGGAGCCATCTGCTTCTGTGTTTGGTCTGGTAGATGGAGACCCATGGGGCAGAGGTCAGTTCTGGGCGCTGGATTTAGTTCGTCAGTCTTGGTACCTGTATTATGGTTCCAGGTGCTGGCCAGGTTGTCACCCTTGACATGAAAGGAAACCTTCTGTGCAGCAAGCGACCTCAGGAGACCTCCAGGGAGCAAAGACGACTAAATTCAACAGGAGCGGCATGGGCACTCTTAGCAGCTACCCAAATTACCAGCAAGAGTGTACTTGGGCCCCAACAAAATCCCTGCCGCAAGAACAGAAACGCAACCATAGTGCAAAGTTTATTGTATTTATTATTAAACAAAGTGACAGGGATCACACTAGAACAGCATAGCAGTCCTCAGGTTCTGCAAACGTGTGTCATATTGTTTTAACCATAAATGACATCACAAGAGCAAGGCAGATGCCCCAAAACCTATCAGGGATGGGGATTGGTCAGTTTAGGAAAACTATATTGTTAAGATGGATTTCTAAACTCGGACCTGGTGGGCAGAAGGTTAGGAGGCCAACCTTGATTAGTGGAGCAGGGGAACCTTTGGGACAAGCCAGAACAATCTATGGTAGCTTGTCAGGCGGTCAAGACTAAGTCTCGGGAGGGGTGAGGGTGATCGGAAGCTCACAATGAGCACACAAAGTAGAACTCCACAGAATACGCTTAGACAAATATATATCAAAAACACATACATTATAGGCCTTAATTAAACACATAAACTACAGTAATATGACATGCATTACTCAGTTCCATGTGTTAATATCTTTGCAAAAATAACGCCATACAAGAATGGCACCGTTTCTTTGTGGCAATATTAACCCATGGAACCTGCGGGGGACATCCCTCCAACCCCCATATTTTATAAAGGGAGCGGCGGATACCCCTGCTCCCATTTACCCCCCTAAATAATATCGCCTATGCCATTTCCCAGGGACCAATATATATATCTATATTATATTATATAGATATTATTTTATGGGGATAATATTACCAGATACCCATTACTCCCCGTAATAGCATTTCTGATGGTTTATCTGCTTAGATTCACATGCTGTGCATATAGTCTGACATCTAGTGGAAATCACGGAGTATTGCATCTTTCTTTCAAAGATAAAAAGGGACGTCGACATAGGCGTGACGATTAAACTATCCCCAACGTGACGTGTAGTGTACCTAAAACCCCTCATGCATCGAGGTCCCTCTGGTTGCATTTTTTTCTGCTGTAGGGAGCCTTAAAGTCAGCGTGAGCGAGTACAGAACAGAGAAGTTGTAAGAAGTCCATGTTCCTTCTACGCTACAAGGGGAGGAAGGGTGGGTGCATATGAATCTAAGCAGATACAATCATCAGAAATGCTATTACGGTGAATAATGCATATCTTCTGATGCTTGTGGATACGCCTAGAATCACATGGTGTGCATAGACTAGCGAGCAGTACCCAGAGATGGTGGTGGGATGTGTGAAGGAACAGTAGCAAAGATGTTTTAGTACCGCTTGTCCCACCTGAGAATCAGACCTATTCAGAGTGTGTATCCAGGCAGTAGTGCGGAGTAAAGGTGTGTACAGAACTCTAGGTTGCTGCTTTGCAAATGGAATCTAGAGGAACATTTGCAATGAATGCTATGGCAGCCCCTGTGCCCCGAGTAGAGTGTGCTCTAGGTGCGAAGGGTAGACCTCTCTTGGCAAGAGTGTAACAGTGTGATGCAGTTAACGATCCACTTGGAAATAGCTGATGTAGAGACAAAGTCCCCTTCTCTACCAGCTGCCACAAATGAAGAACTGGTTTCTATTTCTTAGTGGCTTTGTCTTTTCCAGATAGTAGATAACCACTCTCCTTACATCCAGTGTGTGGAGGCTTCCCATTAGTCTGGTAAGAAAAACGGTCAGCTCCCGTCCGGGAGCTGGGGTGGAGATGTGGGGGGGTGAAGTCTCTTTACCCCTTCCATCTGTTTACCCCTTCCATAAAGGCTAGAATTACAGGAATTCTTCACCATGAAACCTTGCTCTGGGACGTGGTGTATGCCGAAAGCGTGGCCAAGTGGACTTTAAGAGAATTGAAAACCAGTCCTGAATCTAACAGATGAGTTAGGTAAAGGACGATATCTCTGGGTGAGCATTCAATAGGATTGATGCCCTTGACATTACACCAGATAAAGCGCTTCCAATTGCTGGAGTAGCAATCTCTGGTGGTAGGTTTCCGTGCCTCTCTGAGTATGTGCATGCATCTCAGAGGGAGCTGAAGGTGCCCGAACTCTATGACCTCAGCGGCCAGGCTGCAAAGTTGAGAGTTTGGGGACATGGTTGTAGCGTCTCTCCCTGATCTTGAGACAGCATGTTGTACGGGCACGGCAGTTTCCTGGGAGGGGAGACAGACATTGCCATGAGATGGGAGAACCAAGGTTGGCGGGCCCACAAAGGGGCCACCAGGATTATTGTGACTGACTCTTGGTGCATCTTATGCACTATTCTGTTGAGCAGCGCAATCTGAGCAAAAGCGTAGACACCTTTTTCGGACCATGTTATCTAAAGACCGTTCCCCTTGGAGCTGTGCTGTGGGTACCTGGAGGCATTATCTGGGCATTGGGCGTTCTCCAAATAAGTAGATCTCTGGGAAGCCCCATTCTGCGAAGACATGGAGTAAAATGTCCTCCTGTAGCCGCCACTCATGCTCTATGGGTAAAGGGGGACAGCGGGGGAGGGGGGGGGGACTCTCTGCTGAGTATGTCTGCCAGAAGCTTGGGTTCCCCTGCAATATGTTGTGAAAGGACGAACATGTGTTTGAGTGCCCACTTCCAGATGTTTTGGGACAGTTTAGACAGCCCTAGAGAGTGAGTGCCCCCTTGTTTGTAGTACATGGCCGTAGTACTGTACAAGAGGACTAGAACGGTTTTCCCCTGGAGGTGTGACCGGAAGGCCTTCAGGGCCTTGAACACTTCTAGCAGTTCCAACAGTTGATGTGATTGGATGCTACTGCTGGAGATCACACGCTGTGCGCCGTCTGTTGAAAGAGGTGAGCTCCCCACCCAGTCAGAGATGAGTCTGTGGCGAGAGTGGCTTCCCCGGCAGGGGTGGTGAAGGTTTTCCCTTGACCACCATTGCAGAAACTGGATGAGGGCTGCCGAGACAACCACCAGATCGTCCCATTGGCCGCTGGCCTGAAACCATTGGCTCGAGAGCAACTTTTGCATGGGGCCCGTGCGCAGACAAGCGTGAGGAACTAGGTAGATGCAGGAAGCCATCATCCCCATCAGCCGCATGGCTTTGCGTATGGTCACCTGGTGATTGGCTACATAGTGAGGGATCTGGAACAGCATGTTTTGAACCCTCTGGTTGGAGGGGAAGACGAGCCAGTCTTTTGTCTGAATTAGTGTCCCCAAAAACTGTTTAACCCGGCTGGGGTTTAGGCTGAATTTTTTCTTGTTGATCGAGAATACTAGGCTGAAGAGGAGATTTACCCTCATCAGAGTATTTGCTTGGCAGGTTCCGTACAAATCCTCTGTTAGGAGCCAGATGTCGAGGTAGGGATAGACTGGGATGGACGGCCTGCTCAAGTGAGCTGCTACTATCGCCAGTACCTTTGTGAACACCCTTGGGGCTGAGGCAATGCCGAAGGGGAGAACCTTGAACTGATAATGGGTGTCCTCCATCATGAACCTGAGGTACTTTCTGGCGCTGGACATATGAAAGTATGCATCTTTAATGGCCAATGGGGCCATGTAATCCCCCCCCCCACCCGCCTGCTGCAGCAGAGGGATTACCTCCTGAATTGTTGTCATCCTGAACTTGAGGTTTGACATACAGGGCGCAGGTCTAAAACAGGGCGCATGGTGAGATCCTTTGTGGGTACAAGGAAGTACACAGAATAAATACCCTTGTTTACCTGGATAAGGGGGACAACTTCAATGTCGCCCTTTTCCAGCCAGACCTGAACTTCTTCCAGCCTGATGCCCGTGGGCAATGGTCTTCAGTACTCACTGATCTGAAGTGATCCCCTCCCAGGTGTGGATGAATGAAGACAGGCGACCCACGACCGGGGAAGCGGGGGAAGGGACCTGAACCGGCTAGTCACTTTGAGGTGGAGGCCAGGGAGCCCCTAGGAGTAGAGTTTCTGCCTCTACCTTTGCGCCTAGGAGAGAATATCTTTGCTGATATTGGAAGTTACCAGGAGAGCCTTGACCGGAGGACCAGGAGTTATTCCCTGAGCCGGATTGCCCCTGGTGCGAGCAGGAGAAGGATTAGCCACGAAAGGATCAGCGTGCGTTACAGCCTCCACACTGGTGAAAGGGTTTAGCCATGATCTGGCTAAATGACTTTAGAGTCTGGTGTTCTTTCTTTGCCGTCTCTACGGAGTCATCAACCACTTTCCCAAAAGGGTTAAAGTCCTCCACTGGCTTGTTAGAGAGGCCAGAGTTTCGGGTTTGAGCCCAGAATTTTTTAAACAGGCATGCCTTAAGAAGGGTACCCTGAGCGAGGGTGCATCCAGCGGTTTCAGCCGAGTCATCTGTTTTTCAGTATGTTTTGGGTTACTTGTCTGCCTTCAATCATGACCGGCAGCAGGTGTGATCGGGTGGACTCTGGAACATCCTGAAGGCTATCCTGCACTAAGCCCAACTGGACATTACTAACTCGCCAGGAGGGTGGTGTTATTTGCAATCCTTGTGGAGTAGGCCGCAAAAGGCGGTTACCAGCTTACCCACGGCGTAAAGCTTCTTGCAGTCTTTGTTCCGAGGGGATTCTGAAGAGAGTGGTACCCCGCCCTCTTACGAGTGGTCGTAACGACCAATGAGTCTGGTGTGGCATGACCCCTGATGTAGAGGAGGGGGTCAGAGGGTGATATCCTTCACAAAGTCGGAGTCTCGAGAGGCTGTGTGCGTTGCAATTTTAAAATAGCTGGCTGCCCTTTTTAAAATGGAGTTGAACATCTGTGCATCAACAGGTGACTAATCTCTTTGTGGAGGAGAAGGGGGATCTGTACAGATTACGTCCGGGTCAGCGGTATGCGTCAGTGTAAGCCAAGGGCATTGGTCTTCCACCTGATCCCAGTCTGGGTCCTGATCAGCTGGGTCTTGATCAAAGGGGTTCAGCTCTTCATAAGAATCCTCCTGGATGGGGTCAACTGGGACATTCAAGAGGTCTTTTTGGTGTCCCTGGGCAGAGGTGGAAAGTTACTGCAATTTGGCGGGGATGGGGCAAGAGTCCACTTCCCTAGGTCTCTTTGGTATAATATACCAGTCTGAAAAGTCAATGAACTGGCCCTTTTGTCCATGTATTGCTCAAACCTTTCGCTAGTCCATAGAGAGGAAGCTAAATTGTCAGCAGCAGTGAAGGGCTGCCCAGAAGGGGAGGATTTTCCTAATAAGGCCTTAGAGAGGCTGGGGGACTTCAGAATAGTCCTCCCAGTGAGAAGGGGTGCCCTTGTACTCCTTGGCCGCCAGAATGATTTCCAAAAGGCTCTCGCAAAGCTTCGGCGGCTGAATTGAGGGTCTCGATGCGCCTGAAGGCGCAGTAGTGCTTGGTGACACCACCGGGTCCTTCAGCGCTTGTGCTCCCTTGGATGGCGGGTCGACGACCGTGGATTTTTTTTAGAGGCAATGCCCATTTCAGAAGGATACCCAGTCGCATGCCGCGAATGTGGTTGCGTGGAGGGCGTTGAACCACGAGGTTCGGAAAGTGCCGAAGTTTTCGGCGGTCGTGTGGGTTCCGAGCGATTCTTCGACGTCGGAGAGGCCTTAGGGGTTGTGTGCTTGAGTACACTAGTACAGTTCTCTTTTTGTAATAGTCTCTTGCATTTAACCGCTTAACACCATTTAGAGTGCCATACACTCTAAAATGAAAGCGCCACGAGATTGTCACCTGGACTTTGGCCATCTTGTAGTTTGACCTTTCTCCTACTGTGAAGTGGATGTATTTTCCATATATGGCAAGTCCTTTCCCGGGGAAAGCTCCAGCATATGCGGGGAAAGTGACAGTTTGTGTGGCCGGATATGGGGGTTTGGTCTGTCTGCAGCCAGTCCATATCAGTTATGTCTGTTGCTGAGCAGAAGCCAGTTTGATGCAGATACTCGCCAATGGTGGGCTGGGCGCAACTCGAGCCTGGCTCCTAGATAAAAGGAGGACTCCTGCAGCCGTTCTTCAAATCGATGTAGCCAAGAGCACTATGAAGAAGAACAGCCCACTGAAGACCTGGAACTTGACGTTGGAAGATCATCAGCATTCCTTTCTTCACTTACCCGTAAAAGCCCCGTCCCTGCAGGTCTTCTGAAGGCAGTCATCAGTGCTTTAACCCTTGGACTGGTGGGAAAGCCAGTCCTGACCTCAGCTCAAAGATCTAGTGGCTGGAAGTGCTCAGAACAGTCCCTGGTCCATCTTGTGGACTAGCCAGACATTCTCCAAGGCGACAGCGCTGCAACAGTCACTTTCAGAGCGTTCAGCCTCGAGACTCTGCAGATCCATTTCCGTCACGTTGCAGCTCTTCACCACAAAGAGGGGCCTTGCAGGAGCAGTTTCTTTGTTTCTGCCAAGTGGGTCAGCTTCTGCCACTTTATTCGAATGTGGAATTGCTGTTCACTGCCTGCATTGTGTCCTGGGAGTCCTCCGAGGTGGTCAGCAGAGTGGTGGTCCATAGTCTGTCTCCTGGGAGTCCAGCTGTCCAGAATCCTGAACCGATCCATGGGAGCCTGGAACCAGGATCTAGCCAAACCCCAAAACTGACACCTGAAGCGACCCGGACACCCAAGGCCACTGGACTTCAACAGAACCAAGGCACGCATCCAGAAGGCCCAGTGATTTTTTTAAACTCCTATGGTTGTACCCGTGTGAATCGGAGTACAAGGGGTAAGTATACATACATGCTTTGGGCCTCCCAGTCTCCTTAGGGTTTCATGGGTATAATGTGCTTGCCCCATCTCTTGAAGGGTGGTGTTCTA
This sequence comes from Ambystoma mexicanum, assembly GCF_040938575.1. Taxonomy (NCBI): domain Eukaryota; kingdom Metazoa; phylum Chordata; class Amphibia; order Caudata; family Ambystomatidae; genus Ambystoma; species Ambystoma mexicanum. Next base: position 453,582,542 of record NC_090924.1, on the reverse strand, counting down.
GCCGGTTATCCTCCCCTGGGTCTCTTCTAAGATGGTTGGATTGGAGGAGGGTCTTTTGAAGACTTTCCTCTTGTTTTTCCTTAACTCTGGAACATTTACAACAGTTTGTTGGCTCAAGCCAACACTTGTTCAATCTTCCTTAAGAGACTCAGTCTTCTGAAAATACTTTCATTGGGAATTGTTCGACTGCAAGGGCACTCTGCCTCTGCTTTGTAGCTAAGGTAGGGCTTTTTAAGGTTAGTACCTTATTTATATGGTCCTGTATGGCGTTCTCAACTTTGTTATTCTAAACCCATTAGTTCCCATACTTGGTTCCATTTATTTGCATTTTGTATTTGCTGCACTTCCAGTATATTGAAGAGTGACGTGTCAGTGCTCTTAGGAGCACACCAAGATGAATGTATATATTTTAATAGTGAAGGTTTTAGTGCGTTCCTTACCCATTGTTTTTCCATTGATAAGAGCTGTCTAAGGCCTACAAAAATAAATATCTTTAAACATTTTGCTTAGCTTGCATTTTTAAGAGTGCTCTGTGTGTGCTTCACTGAACCCTTCATCACTGAACCCTTCACCACTCCCTCCCCTCCCTCTCCCACTCCCCCCTCGTGAAGATAAATCTTTGCTGCTCATCCACACTACCCAGACATTAGTCTGGTGAACAGGGAAAGATGCTAGGGTGGCCACTTAATTTTGTCCACAGGGCAGATTCTGAAAATACATCTTTACTATTATTGACCTTTCACTCTCAAGTTGCTGCGCCTTCGCCTGCACATATCCAGAGGGATCCTTCACACTTTAGCAGGGCTCACTGGTCCACTAATCTTAGGTCAGGGTCTCGTTTGCGGACCTTGCCTATCTTCTCCGTCAACCATGACCAACACTGCTGCTGCTCCCAGAGTTCCACTCGGCTGGCTCTACACCGAAACAACTTGATCTTCATTTCTACCTGGGGGATCTCCATTTGTGGTTCACTTACTAACTTGTGGGTGCTTGTTCGATTCCTCTCCTGGCAGGGCGAGATCCGAAACAGGCCATTCACTGCCGGGAGCATCACTGCTCACGTCTGCATTACCATAAACTGATGAATGAAGCACTGTAGCGCAAGTCTATGTGCAAACCCTCTACTTCCTGTCAAAGGATAACATTGTCCCATTGATTCCTACGGGCCCATAGACATAACATTGAGACGTGGGGATAACTGGGTAAATAGTGCCTACCAAAAACCTCCAACGCTGGAGTTTAGGTCCGATAGAAAACCTTCAATAAATAACATTTACACCTTAGCTTTGACAGGCAACTCAGGAGGAACAGAATCACAGACAGCCGTCCCCCTCAGGCATACACAGGTACCCTCAGGTTGCCCATCTGCGAGCTTCCCCCAACAACCCATCATTATGCACTTCAACCTGGAAGACACTTGTGCACTTAGCTAAATTGTCCCAATTGGAAGACTAACTTTTGCCAGTCACCAGCAGACTTCCACTTTGACCCACACCTCTGTATAAATGCTTCTTCACTTCAACTGAAAGCTGTCAGAGAGAATTCTGATAAATGTGCCAATTCCCTTCACCTTAGATACCCCCAGCAACTTTGCTGGATTTTGAGGACTGATTTTATTTACCTGGAGAGAGCGTTAGCCTTTCTTCCCACTCTCTCATGTATTTTGATGTGTGTATTACTCTTGTGTTCTTTGATTGTGGAGTTTTAGACAACTCCATAGGCATCATCTTTTCATTTGTGTCACACAGCACCCTCAGTGCAGTGACACAGGGAAGCCTTTTAGGCTGTCCCAAGGTTTAAATACCTTCTCTCGGAAAAACTATTGTTTCCCAGAGAAAGTAAAGTGAAATTGACTTAACTAATCTTTCCAAATTCCTAGACCCAGTACACACTATCTTACTGTGCTGGAGGGGTTACTGTGTCTAGAAACTCACGTAGCAGTCAAATGCCTTCTCATCCAAAATTATCTCTACGCCAAAACACCCTCTCCTCCCCTTCCTTCTCCCCCCTTCCCCCTCCTCCTCCTCCTCCTCCTCCTCCTCCTCCTCCTCTTCCATCTCTGCTAACATGTCCAACTTCTCTCCTATCACCCCAGTCTGTCTCCCGTCTCCTGTCCAAAACTCACCCTACCACTGCCCCCTCTGATCCCATCCCCCACCTCCCTCATCCCCAAAATCTACCCTCTCCTCATCCCCTACCTAACCACCTTCTTCAACACCTGTCTCTCCTCTGCTACCTTTCCTTCAGCTTTCAAAAAACGCCACCATCATCCCTACCCTGAAGAAACCTTCTGCTAGCCCTCTTCTTGCTTCCAACTTCAGACCAATCTCCTTTCTCCCCTTCATCTCTAAGCTCCTCGAGCGCCTGACTTACTCTCAGATTTCGTATCCTCTCACTCCCTCCTCCCCATCTCTCACTCTGGTTTCCACCCTAAACGCTCCACTGAGACGGCTCTCACTTATGTACTCAATTCTCTCCTCACTGCTCGCTATGCTAAGCAATCCTCAATTCTCATCCTCCTTGACCTCGCTGCAGCTTTTGATACCGTAGATCACCCCTTACTTCTTAGCACTCTGTCCTCTTTCGGCTTCAAAGGCTCTGTCCTATCCCGGCTCTCCTCTTACCTCTCCAATCGATCCTTTACTGTCTCCTGGGGCAGCCGCACCTCCTCCAACTTCCCCTTGAACTATGGCATCCCCCAGGGATCCGTACTTGGACCTTTTCTTTTCTCTCTTTATACCTCCCTTCTCGCCCCGGTCATCTCTTCTTTCAGCATCTCCCACCATTTCTACGCTGATGACACCCAACTCTTTCTCTCCTTCTCTTCTTTCACTCATAACCTCCATCACACTCTCTTCCTGCCTTACGGCCATAAAGTCTGACCGAAGTGCTTTTCTTCCCTCATAACTCTCTTTCCCCTCCCCCCTCCTTTCATCCACTTTCCCCCTTCCAATCTCTCCATCTCCACCCATGCCCAAAATCTTGGCCTCCACATTGACTCCTCCCTCTCCTTCTCCAACCACATCTCTCTAACCTCTCGTGCCTGTCGGCACCACCTCTTCAACATCCGCAAGATCCGCTCCTCTCTCACCTTCCACGCTTCAAAACTCTTAATCACCTCCCTTATTTTCTCCCACCTCTTTTACTGCTCCTCTCTCCTCTTTGGACTCTGTCTCTCACCTGACTCCCCTAAAATCCATCTACCACTCCTCTATTCGTACTGTCTTCTTGGCCCTCGAGATTCTATTTCTTCCTCACTCTCAACTCGGCTGGCTTCCCTTCCTCTCACAACTAAAATTTAAATTCCTCTGTCTTGTCTACAAATCTCTCCATGACCTCGCCCCCCCCCCATCTCTCTTCCCTCCTCTCATTTTAATCTCCCTCCCACTCTCTCGGCTCAGCTGATCTCTACCTTAATGCTGTACCCCAAGCCCCATGTGCCTCCTCACGCTTCTGCTCCTTTCAACTCTTGCTCCCCCCTTCACTGGAACTCAACACCTCTTTCAGGACTGAAGACCGCCTCTGGCACCCGAGTGTCTGGGGTGGGCAGGAAGTGAGGGAGGTTCCCGAAACTCCCTGTCCTTAGTCTGCTAGGAGACCCAAATGCACTCTGGCATGATTGGCTGGCTGACTGTCTGACAAGGACAGCCACCCTGCTGGGTGTGTGGCAGCTAGACTGGAATGAATGGGAGGAAACTGGATAAAAGGCGAGTCTCTTGGCTTGGAAGGCAGAGTCAACCTCTGGAACAAAAGAACCGAAGATGAGCTGGAAGAGGACGGCTGCTGCAACTCCTGGACCGCTGGTTTGCCCGGTGAAGCCCTGCTGCAGGTCCGAATCGCCAAGTTCATCTCGACAGAGAAGCCCTTCAAGGACGACTTCTTCCTTTGAGTTGGTGGGACCAATCAACTTGACAATAAGCCACCTGGATAGCATTCTCGGACTGGTTGTATTTTCCTCAGAGTGCTGCAGGAACCCGAAAAACCAGGGAGAGGGACACCAGTTTGTGTGCTTGACTACAGCTACCGGAATCGAAGAATTGCCCTTTGCCAGCTTTGTGACCAGTCCCTGTGCAGTGCAGGAGTCCCCCGACGTCCTCCCTCCTGTCCCCACGACTGAGGCTCAGGAACAGCAAGATCTGCAGGAACTGCCAGGAAGAGACATCTTCAGCTGCATCTTTTTCTTCATTGTAAGGTACTGTGAAAACCCGACCGAGAGAACTTCTCTCACTGCGAAAGTGCTTGAAACTTTGGCAACTTGCAGGCCTAGTCACCTCGTGACCCAACACATGAATCTTTCTTTTACGAACTACTTCTGAGAACTTTGGCAAAGACTTTTCCGTTTAACTACCAGAACTGCCTATCCTTTACAAGACTATTGCATTGCATTGACTCCTCTGGTGAACTCAAACTATATGCACTGTTTAATAATAACAGATCTTTTTATTAACCTATGCCATTTTGCTCCTCCGTCAAAGTAGTTTAAATGCCTCAAACTGATAGTGTGAAGTACTGAAGTATATTTTTGTGCGATATAGATTGCCTCCTTCTAGTGAATGTTTTATAACCGACTGTGAAATAAGTGTTTTTCCAAGAAACCTTGAGTGTAAGAGTTTGTTTGAATACTTGTAATTATAAACTTCTGTGTAACATCCTTACAGCTCACATTCCCCTCTTGAGATAAGCCTGGCTGCTCAGCAACGCTACCCCACAACTGTGTAGTACAGACTTATACCAAAGGTTGGTTTTGCTTACACCTGTAGTCCTAGTTGTGTGTAGTGGTCCCAAAGGGTACTGCATAACAGCTTTGCCTAACAAAAGCATATCCCAGTGCTATCTATTAAATTAAAAGTACTTTTTTTTTTAACACTCTTGATTGCGGGTACAACAAAGCACAGGACTGGGCATTGAACCTTTTCTGCTTAGTGTAGTCTTGTAAGAGCATTGCCCCCTAGCTATCCTCCAGCCCTATTAGACTCGTTTATGCAATGCTTTGCTTCAACTAATCTCAACACAGTAAAGGCAGACTGCCACATACAATTCACAGCCGCCCGACTTAAAGCATATTGTACACACCAGAATACCTTGTTTCAACACCCAGAACACTGGAACAGATACTTACTGTCTTGTGCTGGTGAGTGCAGCCAGGCAAGCAGCGTTTTGACAGAATACAGGCACTGAAGATAACAGAGAGCCTCCTGCGGAGAACTGAAAATTGAAAAGGAAAGTTAGAGAAACATTTACTCCACTTGCTCACAACAGGTAGAGGAAGCATGACATTGACAGCAATACAATATGGGGTTTGCAATGCCCAGGGCCTCTGGGAAAATAGGAGCAGGCAAGAAGGCTAAGCATGTCTGGCAAGCTTTGCAGTCCATGCTCCTTTCACACAGAAAGAACAGGATAAATCACAGATAGAAGCAATTCAAACTCATCTCAAACACAGAATATATATGGAAAATGCAGAGGAAATGCATGCTTAATTCACACACAGGATGGATACAGCACAGGCAGCAGCACAGAGTTCCCTGACACACTGGATAGGTACAACACAGAAGGTACAAATGGCAGTTTCCTTCACGCACAGTACAGGCACAATGCATGCCAAAACAGAGCAAACTTACCTTACACACCAAACAGGTGCATTGTGTTCAGCAGCAGTACAAGCTTTCCTTTATCTCCCCCTCAACCCCATACCACCTCCCACCCCAAGAGACGCACAACAGGCACAGCACTGAGAGCAACTGTGCTATGCCAAATTTCTTTCGGACGATGCAGAGAAAATGTTGGAAGCATTGGGGCTTGAGGTAAGCGAAAAGTCTCAACTCCCACGTCAAAGTCATTAATACATGAAGAGGGTCCACCTCCAGAGATGAGCACCCCACTGCCTTAGTATACATTCTTTTGTTTTCAAATAAAGCCAGTGTATGAAAGGGTCCTCCTATTCTCTGGGAGGAGCTATACAATGCCATCCAATCAATATTGCCTCCTCTTTTTTTTTCAGTCTCAAGGCTCGGACTAGACCAAGCTCACATTTACGTGGCAGAAGTGGACATCAGTATGGTCCCTATTCGGCACTGGAATTTAGGACCCCCCCTGTTCCACTCCCAGTCGTTTACTGGTTAGATGATTAAGGAACACAACTTGGTAAGAGTAGGATTTGTGTCCATTACTCCATTATCTGTACCTTGAAAGCTTGCAAGGTTATTTTGGGTACTTCATGCTGTGTTCTGCTCAGGGTGACAGTCCCATGTTTCGCTTTAGCGATTAGTGTCTGCATAAAAACTTGCTCGAACTTTGCTTCGTTTAATTTCCTGGGTCCTGTTCTGAGGATTGTTCTATCACATGCCTGGCCATGGAATTAGTGCACTGTGTAATTATATCAAAACCAAAAGGTGATGGCTGGAAGGTTTTGAATCAATCGTAACCACTGGCACAGCTGTGGGGAACCCTCCAACACATCTTTTTTCTGTCAGTCTAGCTGTTACAGAAGGGGAAGACATATGCAAGTCATGTTTTGTCCCACTCACTGCTATTTTCTGGCCGCCTCTCGATCTCTGCCTGTCGCTTGCTTACTCATGTTGCGACTGCCGCTCGCTTACCTCATTCTCTGCCTGCTGCTCGCTCATTCTCTACATATCTCCTCCTGCCTTTCTGTCTCTCTGCCAGACTCTCTATAGCGTAAGTGCCCTCATTACAGCAGCCACCATGGAGTAGGTTGCATTCAAACCTTCAAGGGATTCTTCCTGGGCATCCACACAGGATTTGGATTCAGGAGTGAATCCCAGAAAACTACGTGTACATCCATCCCGATCTGGTGAGAACTACCGTGAGGGGTCAGAAATGTGAGGCAGACAACTCTAAAAGGTTTTTCATAAGATACCATTTTTTTTTTAAAGGTTTGCTAAACGCCTCACCATCCCGATCCAAAAGAGAATTTCCATGCCTATCAAAGTAAACTAAATGAAACATTAACCAAAGGAATCTGTCCCTCACACTTCTACATACAATAAATATATGAAGGAAATATATGGCAATTCAAAATAAAACAAAATCAGTTACTTCAAACATATACTTAATAACTGGTTCTCCTTGTGACCTAGGTAATGTTTCCTTCCCCAGATTCAAAGCAGAATTTGTAGCAACAGTTCAAAATAGGTAAGCTGCGCTTTATAACAAAGTTATGGTAATAAGATTCTTCTTGCTCCAACAAGTCTCTCAACGGGACTTTCCAACAGTTCCAAAAGGAAATAAATCTTTGTTTCTACAATTAACAAAAAAGTTCAACACATCTTCTTAGGAATTAAAACCACTTTCATAGTTCCATAATAGCAACAGAAATAGTTTGTGAGGATGATTCCACAATGTTTCACAAAATCATGTAGTTGCTTCGACACATCTTCTTCGGCACAGTCTTTAACCACAACACAGTACTTCAATATCTTTTACCTGGTCTACTCACCTGCCAGGTCTACCAATAAAAAGGTACCTTGCCCTGGTATACTCGCAGACCAGGACTTCAAGCTTCTAACTACACTGCAAGTACTTCTGTGATAAGGTTGTAGCCAACAAAGTCTTTGGACTTTCAACAACTTCAGTAATAAACACGTCTTCTGACAAGACATGAATCACATTGGTGCTGTTTATGCCACATGCAATACAGATTATGCTCCTCTCCTATTGAATGTAGGCTATCAGGAGGGCAGCTCTTCTTCCAGACTGGTTTTCCCATTTCGACTTCAACCAAATGCTGAGAATAGCTTTTTGTCACGCTTGCTCTCCTCTGGCTTTGACAATGCTTGTTTGGGTCTATTGGCTCTTCTTCTCTGGGACAATAGGGTTTGCAATGGGTCTGCTTCTTAATTGCCCTCTTCAGGTTTTGGCATTATTGGTTGTTAAGGTCTGTTAATATTGCCTTCTCCTGGCTTTGCAAAGGTGGTTTCAGTTACTTTGGCAATTCTAATTACCCCCAATGTTCTTATTCTGCCACTTTAAGTGGTAAGCATCAGTTGTATATGGAAAGTTATCCTTAGTCTGCCAAGTCGGCTTCTTTACATTAGTTTGGTATAACATGTTGTTAACACGGGCTAGCAGGCGATTACGGAGCATTCTGGGGTCACAAACAACTAGTAAACTCACTGGGTGCTGCATACACGTGTGCTTGCTCCCCTGCCTTTGTTCCCATTACAAGGTAAGAAATGGCTTTCTAGTTCCTGTGGCCCACGCTGGTCAGGAAAAGGGCATTCCTCGCTCCACGAGTACTCAGTGCTCGCCTGCCACTGGAGCACACGTTTCTTTCTTGGGGGAAAGCTTTTCAAATAAACGCTTCCCGTTGTGCAACCTCTGCATACAATGTCTCTAAGGACAGAGACCCTCACAAAGCCGGCATCGGCTTCACACACAGCAGAGGCCCCGGCGGCTTGACCTTCCTGCAACTTCTGCAACGTGGAGCCTCGACCAGCACTCCACCTTCTGCTTTCTCCCCTTGTTCCGCTCTATGGCCTGCACCTGGGGGGTATAGAGGGGCACTTTTATATCCAGCAATCCCTCTCGGGTGGGGGTCATTACAATCACTAGAATGCACCTTGCAGTTCACTACCTCCAAATCCTTCATCCTCATCCCAGTATTTTGGGTACTGTGGGACTTGAAGTACCCAATGTTAAAATTAGTTTTTCCTTCCACAGTTTCAATTTAACAATGGGCCATTAATAGTTTATGCTCTTTGGGAAAGTTGGTAAAGGTATCATCACATCTTTCCTGACCTGATCCCCGCCCCGCCCCATGTGGTCCTCCCGCAGAACACCACCCCCAGGGTCAAGATCACAAAGAGTCTGCTTTTCCCTGGCCACATTTGAAGGGTCCCAGGCCAGGTTTTCTGTGGGGACCATCTTTGATTTATCACACTACCCTGAGCTCACAAGCTCAGAGCAGCCATACCTGTATATGGCAGAGACTGGGTTTCCATACTTAACAGATTAAAAGACTTGGGTTCTTACGAGTTTGGCGGTGTGGCCACAAAGTGTGGTAATGCATAGAACTGACTCACCACTGCATTATCGCTGCAGTACCGCACCACTTAACTAATGGTTTGGAGGCAAGGTGGAAGAAAAACCTCCAGCAGTAAATATGCTAGCCTACTGCCAAAAAACAGCAATTTCGGAAGAATTACCACCGGCAGTAAATCTGCTGAAATCCCCATAGAGTCACATGGACTCCATCAATGAAGACCAACACTGCCACTTGCAATGCAGCGATAATTCCGCTGGACCAAGTGCCGCTAACAGTAAATCCATTTGGTGTTATCAGCAGATTTACTGCCGAGATACCACCAAACTCATAATGAGGCCCTTGTTGTGGAGTTGACATTTTAATGGGAACCTGCAGAGAACAAGAATGGGTTCCCTGAACACAAAATGGCCTCATCACAGTGCAGTTTTCAAAAATATTACAAACAGCTGCAAACAGCATTAGGAATATTTCAATCTTCAATGGAGTTCTGCAGGGGCAATTTCTATTGTTTTATCTTTGTTTCGAGTAGCATTTCAGCTACTTGCCAGGCAATTTCTGAACAGGCTGGTGGCAGTAGTACATTTTTTACCTATTTCTGGAATGGATTGTCCCGGGCTGCGGCTGCAGCCGCGATAATGCACTAAAGGTGACCATGGACTCAAAATTGCCCCTTTTTGTTTTAAGTCCTGTTCAAGATGGCCTGCCCTTTTTTAGCCGTTGGCCTTCCTTTCCAGGTGGGGTTTAGCTCCCTTTCTTCATGCATCTTGACAGGCTCCTTGAAAGAAGCCTGCAAAGGCTCTCCTTTGTGTGTGTGCTGGCTGGAAGTGCTGAGGGGACTGTCTGCCCCCAATCCACCTTCCCTCTGGGGCTTGGTGGTTACTGGTTAGATTCTGAGGGGCTGGCTGTCTGCTGTTGGACAGCCACTTCAGAGTTTGAATGTTGCAGCCCACCTTCTGGATATAAGGAGACAAGCTGCAGTTGACCACTTGAGTTTAAGAGATTCAAAGAAGATGACAATGACCGAGGGACGCCAGAGGTCTGTTGCAGAAACTAATTAACAAGGGGGGTCCTGGGAGTCCCTCTGCCAGACATTAGACCTGGTTGCGAGAGACTTACCCAGAGTCTTTAGCTCACTATCTTTCACAGAGAAGAAATATCCTAAAAATATCTGCTGGACTGCCCCAGGGCAGGACAGCACCAAAATGCTAGGCAATTCTCCTCTGAACAAGAGTACCAACAGCATCCCCAGACACGTGTTTCGGTCTGGTTGGACCTCATCAGTAGGGAGGAGCTGTGCCTCTCTAAGAATAGTGAGCAAGGGGTCCACGTCTGGATTCCCCTAGTAACTTAGGGTGAAACCCAAAGTTACTTGCATATGCAAATTAACAAGGGGGGTCCTGGGAGTCCCTCTGCCAGACATTAGTCCTGGTTGCGAGAGACTTACCCAGAGTCTTTAGCTCACTATCTTTCACAGAGAAGAAATATCCTAAACATATCAGTCTTTTTCCTGCCCTGGGGCAGTCCAGCACCGAAATGCTAGGCAATTCTCCTCTGAACAAGAGTACCAACAGCATCCCCAGACACGTGTTTCGGTCTGGTTGGACCTCATTAGTAGGGAGGAGCTGTGCCTCTCTTAAAATAGTGAGCAAGGGGTCCACGCCTGGATTCCCCCAGAAACTAGCCAAGACCACCATATTGCAAACCCATAGAGAGGGAAGACCCCTGCGAGGTGCCTTCTTCCCTAAGACTGGCGTGACCAACCAGTCACCTGTCCTAATCTTAGTACATGACCAACTTTCGGTCGTAGGAGTGCACTTTTGTATTTGCTCTGCAAGGCCTGGAATCAGCTGTTCGTAGTTGCAAGGATTTCAGGCTGACCAAACAACTGGAACTCCTCATGGGCGGCCTTGAGACTCTTCTGGGACACTGGAAATCCTCTGTGCTGCCCTCCTCCAGGTGACGAGCCCGCCAGATTAATGAAGTTCAACCGCTGAGTTACAGAGTGCCACCTGACCATGCCCGGTGTGTTGGGTGGATTTTCCTTTTTGAGTGAAATTCTTCACACTTTGTGAGTCCCCCAGCATTTTTGATGGACTATAGGATTTTTGGACGGATTCTCCTTCCTGGGTGAGTGGGAACCATTTTCCACACTCACTCATCCCTTTAGTCCGACCATGGGAAAACTACCTTTTTTTGGTCTTTTTAATGGAGTTAGGCTTTCCTCCAACTTTTCTGGCGCCTACCTTTTCCTATTGCAGCACATAGCACTTTCTGTGCAGTGTTGCCGGTAGCTCCTAGAAGTTCCATTTTTTATTTATCTGTCATAACACAGGTTACCAGGGAAGGGGTTCACTCTTGTCTGACCTATATTTTATATTATATTTTATATTTTGCGAGATCAGCACACCCCACTGTAAGGGGAGTGCTTAGGGGAAAACAACTCCCTTTTCTTGCCTCTCCAGTAACTTTATGGTTACTGTGACAAGAACTGACATGCTGGTTCGCCGGGAGTATACCTTTTTATTCAACATTTTGTAGACTTTAGTCGCAGGCTGTCTTCGCAGCTGCGGTAAGGGACACAAGGGTCACCATTTGCCTAAAATTGTGGCTGTTCTCAAGCACTTGTCCTTTCTTAGTCTTCTTCTACCTAGCTGGGTGGGGGGGCATGATGGGTCTTTAGTCTTCGGCAGGCTTCCTTGGAAAGCCTACAAAGAGGAGTGCCTGAGAAAACATTAAGTGGGGGAGGTGACCGAAACTCCCCTCGTCTGCCTGGAATCAGTTTGCACTGGGAGGCTGGCTGTCCCCATGGACAGACGCCGCCCACCCCCCCCCGCCCCCAAGTATGAATAGTGCTTGAATGGTGATAGGTGGACTCCTCTGGTGTTCCTGGATAAATCCAAGGGTCCTGGAACTGAAACTCAAGAGTCGACCACTGGGGGGTTGCTAGACTGTAGGGTGGGGAGGGAGAAAAACAATAAAAAGGTCCACAGCCACTTTCAGCAACCACCAGAGCCGTCTGAATAACCACTGCTGTTCCGACCTCAAATTCTGTGCAACGGGGAAGCCTCATCACGGGTTGTCCGGTAACAGTAAATCCCCATTCCCACTTGAGTCTATTGGACCCAATGTGGCTGGGGGCGCTATTACCGCCGGTGGTAACAGCGCCGAAAATGGGGCGCATAAAAGGATTTTTACCTCGAATAAAAAGCTGGAGGTAATACAGCCCATCTAAGTAGCCTACTCGTGATCGGGCCAGTCCTTAAATGCGGTGTTAACAGCGTTAACGCCGCATTTAAGGGCTACCGCCCAACTCGTGATGAGGCCCTTAGGATTTTCAAGTAGTATGCAACACATAGTGGGTTACCCAACTGCGAGTTGTGCATATAGACTAAAGTATTTTTACTTACCTTGAAACATTAAAAGTATGCCTTTGTGTAGTCCTGTAATAAATGCTTGTTATGACCCTGGTGGGAGTCATTTACTTATCAAGTCTGCTAAGTGTTAACTGTTGTTAGGACTGATTTTCTATACTGTGGCCTGGGGGGTGGAGGTATAGAAGGCCAACCTAGTTTAGTGACATGACAACTCTCGGCGCTGTAGCCAAACCAGTTCAAGGTAGAAAAGCCAAGTGGTCAAGGCCAAGTCTCCAGAGGATTGAGCCTGGTAAGAGGTCCTCAATGAGTACACAGTAAAATGTCAAGGAACAAACTTAGACAAACAGTTATAAAAATATTTATTCATGGCCATATAACACTATGAAAAATGACTACTAGCATGTCATTTTATCACACAACACTAAATAAAAGATACATGTATACAACCACTGAAGTAGGGCAAATCCATAATAAACCCCTGTAAAGAAATGTAAGTATCATTATGCATCACTACAGGTCCACAGAGATACAACACCAACTTAAATAAGTCAATCCCAAAGATGTATGGGGCCTTGTGCCCAAAAGTTCACCAAAGTTCCACACAGTTTTGCGAGACGGGTAATAGTTAGTGGAGGGCTTCTGGGATCCAATGAGGAGTTCCAAGGGGAACAGGACAAGTTGTTCTAGTGAATAAAAGTGTCCCTTGTAGGCAAAGCTTGTATGCAGTACCCTTTGGGACCACTACACACAACTAGGACTACAGGTGTAAGCAAAACCAACCTTTGGTATAAGTCTGTACTACACAGTTTTGATAGCGTTGATGAGCAGCCAGGCTTATCTCAAGAGGGGAATTGAGCTGTAAGATGTTACACAGAAGTTTATAATTACAAGTATTCAAACAAACTCTTACACTCAAGGTTTCTTGGAAAAACACTTATTTCACAGTCAGTTATAAAACATTCACTAAAAGGAGGCAATCTATCATACAAAAATATACTTCAGTACTTTCACACCATCAGTTTGAGGCATTTAAACTACTTTGAAGGAGGAGCAAAAAGGCATAGGTTAATAAAAAGAAGATTACAGTTATTATTAAACAGTGCATATAGTTTGGTTCACCAGAGGAGTCAATTCAATGCAATAGGTTAGGCCAAAGTCAATGGGCTAAAGTCTTGTATAGGATAGGCAGTTCTGGTAGTTAAACGGAAAAGTCTTTGCCAAAGTTCTCAGAAGTAGTTTGGAAAAGATACATGTGTTGGGTTACAAGCTGACTAGGGTCTGCAAGTTGCCAAAGTTTCAAGCACTTTCGCAGTGAGAGTAAAGTTCTCTTGGTCGGGTTTTCACAGTACCTTACAATGAAGAAAAAGATGCAGCTGAAGAAGTCTGTTCCTGCAGATCTCGCTGTTCCTGAGCCTCAGTCATGGGGACAAGAGGGAGGACGTTGGGGGACTCCTGCACTGCACTGGTCAAAAAGCTGGCAAAGGGCAATTCTTCGATTCCGGTAGCTGTAGTCAACCACACAAACTGGTGTCCCTCTCCCTGGTTATTCGGTTTCCTGCAGCATTCCGAGGAAAATACAACCAGTTCAGAGAATGGTATCCAGGTGGCTTAAGGTTCTAGTTGATTGGTCCAACCAACTCAAAGGGAGAAGTCGTCCTTTAAGGGCTTCTCTGTCGAGATGAACTTGGCGATTCGGACCTGCAGCAGGGCTTCACCGGGCAAACCAACAGTCCAGTAGTCGCAGCAGCCGTCCTCTTCCAGCTCATCTTCGGGTCTTTCGTTCCAGTGGTCGACTCTGCCTTCCAAGCCAAGAGACTCGCCTTTTATCCAGTTTCCTACCATTCATTCCAGCCTAGCTGCCACTCACTGAGCAGGGTGGCTGTCCTTGCCGGACAGTCAGCCAGCCAATCACGCCAGAGTGCATTTGGGTCTCCTAGGAGACTAAGCACAGGGAGTTTCCGGCCCCTCCCTCACTTCCTGCCGACTCCAGACACTCGGGCACAAGAGGTGGTCTTCAGTCCTGATACCCGCCAAAGGCATAGGAACAAAGGGACCAAACCTGGCTTGGCACGCAGAGACAAACTCTTGAAGGACCTTTCCAAAAAGAAATGGCGAAAAAAGAAGACTGGGACTGGTTTAAACAAAGGGGGCTCAGGCGCCATCTTGAAAAACATGGCTCCTGCGATTTAACGCTACCGGTGTTCGCGGTCGGGAAAATTTATGGTAGTTCGTTGACCACTGCCACCAGTCATTTCGAGAAGAAAGGGTAGCATTTGACTGCTACATGAGTTTCTAGACATAGGGGATACCAAGTAACCCCTCCTGCACTATTGTAAAATACGGTGTGCTGGGTCTAGGAATTCGAAAAGACTAGTAAAGTCAATTTCACTTTACTTTCTCTGGGAAATAGTTTATCCCAGAGAAGGTATTTAAACCTTGGGACAGCCTAAAAGGTTTCCCTGTGTCACTGCACGGAGGGGACTAGTGATACAAATGAAAAGATGCCTATGGAGTTGTCTAAAATTCCATAATAAAAGAACACAAGAGAGAAACACATTCAAAATACATGAGAGAGAGAGGGAAAAAAGGCGCTCAGTCTCGCCAGGTACAAAAAAAATCAAGTCCTCAAAATCCAGCAAAGTTGCTGGGGGTCTCTAAAGTGAAGGGAATTCTCACATTTATGAGAATTCTCCCTAACATACCCCACTTACGTATTGCGTACCTTTAGGCAAGCCTTCAGAAGAGGGTCCACGGTCACTTTTCCCACCGCCATCTCCGGTCCTTCATGCCCAGGGGTTGCAGGTTCGAGCACTTCTCTGGCCGGCGCCAAATGCTGGTGCAAAGTCTTCAGGATGGAGAACTCTATGCAGTGCCCTTCTCAGCACAGGACTGCAGTGGAATTTAGGATCTGGCCTAGGCCCAATAGTCATGCAGACTCAACCACCTAAGCCACTTTGTATTCTCTCCCTTAATAGCCAACCAGCACTTCAAAGGCTTGGTGTGATAATACACAGTAAAGTCCCATGGAGGTAGGACTTCAGCTTCCTAAGAGACAATATGACAGAAAAAAATGATTCTCCACCTTGGGCCACCCGAGTTCTCCACTCCTAAACTGGTAGTTGATGTGACATATAGGTTGTTGCTCACCTTTGTCATTAAGCTGTGATAGTTCTCCCACTACCCTAATGGCATAGGTATCTGCCAGCACTATGAAAGGTCCCCTCCAATCAGGTGTCTCGAGATCAGGGACCCGACCTAGGGATTCTTTCAGGCCAATTAAATACTTTTCACACTCCAGGGTCCATAAGAATTTGTTAGGTCCCCTTGAAGTAGCGAGGGATGTTAGAGGGGCAGCTATATGGCTATAGTTTGCCACTTTACTCCTGTGTTTCCCAGTGGGGCTCAGGGAAGTCCTCACTTGGGTTTTGGTAGTGAGGGTTGCCCAGTTCTAGGCATCATGTACTGCATTGATCAGGGTTTACATCTTACCTTCACTGACACTAATGTTATGTTCAAGTAAGGCCAATGGCTCCTGTTAAGTCAGACACTCTGTTGTTTTTCTGAACAAGCTGGCCTGATGAAGGTCCTGAAACAGTCTTCAGAGTTATTCCCAGGTCCCTTCAAGTGGGGTCAGAATCTGCCATATCATTCAGATATGTATTGCAGAGAGCCTCTCTGCCATTTAGAGCAGGGTCTAATCTCATTTGACAGGTGTAAATTGCAGCCACCAATTCAGCAGCCAATACACTGGAGTACTGCTCTGAAAAGGACGAAACTGCGGTCTCCTCTTTAGCACAAAATGACAGGGATGTGTTGCCATACCTTCGAGAGATAAAAAATGCTACTGAACCTTTCAGTACGGTTCCATGTGTTAATATCCCCGCAAAAATATCGCCGTACAAAATGATCGCCATATTAAAGCATGGAACCTGCAGGGGACACCCCCGCAACCCATGCTCCCAAAAAACTAACAATTATGCCCCCCAAAAACTTTCGCCTATGGCCGTTCCAAACGACCCAAACGCCCTATATACAGCAATATTTTTGGTGGGGATAATATGTAGTGATACCTTCAGTACATAGCTGCCCCACCAAGTTGTCACCTCTTTGCCATGGGTTGCATTGCAGGATCGAGCCCTTCTCCGGTCGGCGACAAATGCTGGTGCAAGGTCTTCTGGATGAAGAATGCAGAAGAACTCGATGCAGGGCCCCTCTCAGCACATGACTCGATGCAGAAAAGCTGTTTTGGACGATGCCCACTGATGCATAGCAACATGGGGGGAGGAGAGGTGGGGCACACACTTGTCAGGGTCAGACTTTGCCTCGTATCTCGGGTTCCCATGATGAAGCTGTCGATCCCAAAGTTCCAGGCCTCAAGGTGGAACGGCGATGTCTGCAGCAGTAGCCTGACCTCAGAGCTGGGCAGTCACTTGGGGAGCTAGGGACACTTCTGAGGGCTCTTCTTCGCAGGTCTCCGAGCTGACGTCAATAATAGATGTTCCCTCCATTCCAAGGGTCGAACTTCTGAAGATCACCTACGAGACAGGAATCTTCCAGGTCAGCAGCAGAAGGTTGGTCGCCAGGGCTTCTTCCAATGGGTCCAGTCTCCTTACAAGTCTCGCAGCTAGAGAGGGTACAGGGGTCAAGGGTGCAGGTCTTTTGCCCCTGAAAGCCGTTTGGCACAGGGCAGTTTTGTTTGTAACTTTGTTGGTAATTGAAGCTGCAGTCTATGAGGCATTTTATCATGGAGCTCTGGCAGTTAGCTAGCCAGGAGATCGGAGGGGGCCACTTGGAGTCCTGAGCCACTTGAAGGATATCTTGGGGAGATCATTGCTTCAACATACGGGAGGAGAAGAAAGAAGTGAGCTCACAGCGTAGGACTGCTCTCTACTGCTGCAGTATCGTAGCAGCGGTATGAATCAAGCTATTGGCGGATAATTAAATCCTTTGTTTAGAATGACCTCCAGTGGCTGTCAGATTTTTCATAGCAGTGCATTGCGGCTTATCCAATATGTCCAACACGCTGCAATACTGCCAATTAACACGCACAGTGTGTCTCCTCATCCGCCTGTGCTTTCACCGAAACAGAACATCCAGATTCTCAAGAGTAAAATCTCTACCACCCCTTCCTTACCCCTGCAACCAGGAGCTTCAACAACCAGGCCAAACTCTCACTTAAACTCGTTGGGGGAGGTTCACACCCTTATTAGTGAAATGTACCAGTTGTTAGGTCCATCCAACGTCCCAGTTAGCCTGGACTCCCGGAGAAGCAGTTCTACGGTGCAAGACATAAAGGGCAAATAAGCTGGATCTAGGCTTGTATGAAAGGGGTGCAGTTGCACCTGACAATTTTGAGCACCCGGCTACAGAGGATTTGGTTAGGTCTGTGGGTACCTTTCATCTTCCAGGGGGACGATTGTTCAGCCCCATCTGGGAAGGGATAGACCTTGTACAGCCAAGAACACGGTCAAGGATATGGACATGGCAATGGTCACGGACATGGATGGCTCAAAATTCCACATCACGGACACCTTAGAACACAACCCAGCAGGTTTGTTGCTTACAATGGCCCAATTATCTCCATGCTGGATTCTCAACCAATCTTTGCTGTACGATCCGGGGGGCGGGGGGGGCTTTCTTACTTCTATGGTAGAATGGTAGACCCTGGGGCACCCTGGAGTTATTGCAGCCCGGCAAGCTGCAGCCAGGCGGGGAGTTTTTGTGAAGGGACTCTTATGAATCCTGTAAAAAGTACTGACGCGGGTTGAACAAGGGGGTTTAATGTCAGATTACATTTTGGTTCCAAGTCCCTTAATCTTTTTTCTCCTTGCAACACCCTTCTTCACTCTGGCACCACATTAACACCTATTACTGCTCTGGATTGGCTGGACATAGCAGGGGTTCATGCGTATAATTGTAATTTAGCTTTGTTTGAATTAGCGTCCATGAAGGATCTACTCTTATCATTGCTGTACCAACACAGGAAAGGAAATATTGAGGGGGAGACGGGACTACACGAAAATATGGTTACAAAAAATAAAAATAAAAAAATAAATAAATTAAATAAAACGGAATGGTTGAAATGATCAGATTTCGGCTGTACCAAAATTTCGTACAGCCGAAAATGTCGAACATTACAACCTTTCGGTTTTCATTATAGCGAAAAAGGGCAGCATGGGTGGCGGGGGTGTTCCCCGAATCCAAAACAAAGTTTTGATAAAAAAAAAAAAAAAAAGGGCACCTGCAGCGCCGGTTCCCAACCACGGCAGTGAACGAAACTGGCGCTGCAAGGACTCGGTGGCACATAGCGAAGCGTGTCACCAAAAGGTAACTAAGGGGGTGGGGGGAGTGGGCTCTACAAAAGCCATTTTGCTGTGGGGTGCTTATTTCGAATACGAACATTTAGAATTCGATAATTCAGTCTTCAAAATGTTCGTATTCGAAATAATCACATACATTTGGGGGAGACAACTACCTTACAGGACAGCCCGAAAAGGGTCCCAAATACCTTGCCCCCTGTTTTGGCACTCAACACTGTAAACCAACATCAATTTAAGACCTTGCTAGGTCATGGCGGATTGGCAGCTGTTGGGAGGTATCCAGTGATTATACCTAATAAAAAATAAAGAATTCATTTAAAAGATATGTGGGGGTGGGGTAAAAGATTACATCTGGTGGGGTGGGATTTAAAACATGGGGACTGGGGTGGGGGGTCAGGGGTATCCCCCAAAAAAGAAATTCATTATTTTGGGTTCGTTAAAATGCCCTTCGTTATTTTTTGGTTTGTTAAAATCACATAGAACCCGGTTGAGACCGTACGAAACAGCTGAAAGCCCTCCAAATTGATATTGTGCCTTTGTCCCTAGAGTTGTAATGGGATCCGATCATACTACTGGCACACATAACATAACCCCTCGCACACTTGTGCAGCTTCATGCTGCCAGGGAAGATGGTGCTTTGGGGCTTAATGCCCGCCTAAGCGTAAACCATATTGTGGAGTAGTCTGTGCGCCAATGATCCGCACTGCCACATGCAATAAGATGATAGTGCCAGATAGAGGAGGGTACATTTTTCTACATAGAGTCCCTAAACTGCCCCCAAATTCTTATGAATGCAAGGATGCCATAGTGAATGAGTGCACTCACTGGATCCGGAGTGTAAGGGGCTGTTTATTCGTCACACAGGAGAAGAAAAAAAAAAATACTGACGTGCAATAGGTTGCACCACCAGGGGGAAAGTGCCCACGATTACGTTCAAATTGATTTTAAGGAGCCAGGCATGAGAAGAAGCGTATTGAGCTTTGTCACCCCACCATACAACAATTGGGTGGGGGTGTGTGTATGTGTACACACACACACACACACACACACACACACACACACACACACACCCCCCACCCCCCCCACCCCCCCCACCCCCCCCACCCCCCCCACCCCAGCAGTGGTCCAATCAGGGCCACTGATGGCACAGCTCATGCATACCATTCAGACATACTGAAATCAGCTTGTGGAATGGGACCAGAGCGTCCCCAACCTACTTCCTGGCAGCAAACACATATGGTCATGCAGTAGACCGTGGAAAGCGTCAGCTTTCCCAGGCTTTGGAAGTCCATATAAGAATGTCCCTGTCCTCACAGGTTAGGAAGAAGGGTTAGTGAAAAAATGGCCAATGGACAAATGAAAACTCTCATGGCACAGCCATGTTTGGACACGAGCCACAGTAGGTAGCCAAATACAATAAACTCTAAGGCTTAATCAAAATGCACCAAAATAATAGCAAAAACTAACTGCTGCCACCAGACTGCCTAAACTAGCCAAGTGAGTGTTAGTCTAGTGAACCACAAAAAGCATACCACATTGTACTGCACTGTAACAAACATTGTACAATGAAAAAAAGTTACCACAAGTGGCAACAAAGTAACAAGACTAAGGGAAACAATGTTTCCCAGTACTGACAGCCTGAAGGAAATGTCAATTTCCCCATGACAAATGAGCAAAAGCCAGTGTACTACACACCAGTGCTCCCTTCCCCCTTAGTTCAGCCTTGCTGCTTGGTCAGCAGTACTTAAGAGTGCCTTGGTCAACTGGGGTTGTGAATAACCTTGCTAAGCCTAGGTTTCATTTTCCAAGTCTTACCCCAGGTAGTGACTTTGAATCCCCTCCCTCTAACAACCAGCCACACACAAGGAGCCAAGCAGGGTGACCCGCTTATGGAAGCAGGCTGATATCCCTTCAACACCCTGAAACAGGTGTTTTAGGACTAGCCGGGGCATATACACGGAGTTACAGTGCCAGTGAACCCCTGGATATTGCTCTGGAAGGGGTGGGGGTGTAGTTCACTGAACCATGAACGGGGGAAGGGGGGCAGTTTAGAACCTCATCCTCAGAATTAGTACAGGGAAAAGGAAGGGGATGCCGATTTTCATTCCACAGATTCATCTTTGCTTGTCCCAGGCCTTGCATCCCCCTCCACATGAAGGCATCTTCACCTTAGATCCCTTTGAGCTTGGGTATGGATCCATGAGAAGTTATGGGAAAACTGCCATTGATCGTTCCTGGCAGGGCCTATCCCAGTTTTGTGTGGAGAAGAAAAACCTTTTGATTGAGGAACGGGGTGCCTCTCTTGGGTGGCGGACTCACATCACATGATTAAGGATGAAATGAGGAAAGGAAAAAATAAAAAGGACTGGTAAGTAATTTAAGCCACCTCAACCCTGCAAAATCTGCTGGTTACGGACCCAAGATGTGCAGGATTAGGAATTTAACAGTCTGAAGTACGAAGGATACAAAAGATACAAGAGTAACAGGAAGGAAGATTCCAGAGAGCCACTTACCATGCTCCACGTAGGTGATGAAACCCAGGGAGAGCAGTACAGCGGCCAGATGGAAGCTGAGCCCCTGAAACAATCAAAAATGCAAGTATGAATGAGGAGCAGTTGCTCACCAGTACAAGTGTGCTCCCTGACAAATTAGTTGCCAAAAACCATTACTTTCGACATGTCTCAACCTCCCCACCACAAACCAGAAACCTTTGCCAGTCCCAATCGGCCACAAAACGACCGCTTGCAATACCCCAGCCACCATGCTCCCTGAAAGGATTTACAGTCGCATCAGTGCACACAGCCACTAAATTCAATACCCTTAATCGAAAAGGGGGGGTTGGGGGGGGGGGGGGACAACAGTGGAGCATGGTTTATATTAACAAGAAATGGGTTCTCCATTTTGGCCCAAACAGCGTTTGATTGTATGCGTGCATCTGTCCCTCTGCCATTGGTTAATTAAAATCTGGATTTATCTGGAGAGTGCACTCAGAAACCAGCAATGTTGGGCACCCAAGGATATACTCACATGTAGGAGTGCACTGGCAGCATACGTGACAATGACGGCAGAGAACGTACCAAGGTTCTGAGCATTTTTGAACACATCTGCAAAAGAAACATGATTGGAGGTTGAAAAAGAAGGTCCCTCTAGAGGCACAATATATTAATGCAGAGACGAAACCAGGGGAACCAAACGCAAAAAGAGCATCTTCAGGAGAGCAGAGAAAGGTTGCACACATTGAGTGTGCCATGTAAATGAATACTGTTGTCTACAAAAGAAAGACACAGTAGAAACAGAGCAAACTGGTGTATGATGAACACTGTTTTGCAAACAAAGATGCTGTCAAGTATGAGATTCTGTAAACTATCCTACAAACAGGGCGTTGGAGAGAGTTGTATGCAGTCTTCTGGTGAGTGGCGTAGGAGATCTATCCTACTGGGCGTTCACCAAGTTAGATCAAAACGCTCTCAAAAGGTAATATGGCAGAGCAGTCAGGCTTCACTCACGGGAGGGGACAAAGTACATAAGAAAAATACATTGAATGATGCCACTTCACTCCAGGACACACAATATAAGAGGCCTAATCTGATGGTTAAGTCTGGGCCAGTACTAGTCCTAAAAAAGGAGTGAAGAAAGTTAGACCAATATAGGAAACGGGCCTCAAGAACAATTAGTCAAATTAGAAATACAGTACTGGGCCCAAACTGGTCTAGAAATCGACACACAACATAACCATCAGTGGTTATTCTTCAATCATGATATCCTATGCACAGAGTGAACTTTAGCGATTTGTTATAATGAGACACATTATAAATAACAGTATGTATTACATTCTAAAATTAAAGTTTTTTTTTCAGGCCCTAAGGAGCACCATGAATAAAATGGCTTTATTCAGTGAAGTAGCTTAGGGTTCATTTGGATTTTCAGAATCAACCCTGTGGACAGAGTCAGGGAGGACGCCCTAATCTGGTGAACAGGGAAAGACACGAATATCTGGCCAAACTATGATATGATATGATATGATATATGATATGGCATTTGTAACGCGCCTATACACAAGTGTTTCAAGGCGCGACGAGGCAGGGAGGGGGGAACAAGGGGAAGACAGACAACGATCCTACTAGGCCAGGTGTCATTCAGACCGCGCAAGTGCAGGGGTAGGGGGAAGGGAAAAGGGGAAGGGGAGGGGGGAAGTGCAGTACAAGTAAGTAGAATAAGTAAATAAATAGGGCCAGCTGGTGGCAAGTGCAAGGTAAGTGCAGACAAGTGCTGGGAAAGGGGGGGCTGTAGAGATACAGAGACAGTCCCTCAGTGCAGGGGTTGCCAGGGAGGCAGTGCAAGAGGAGAGTGGCTGGGACCAGGACCGAGGTCGGTGAGAGTGGCCCAGTTGCAGATTCGGTGCAGATTCAGTCTAGACTTTAGCAGGGGAGAGGGAGAGAGAAAGCAGAAGCAAAGAGGAAGGCTTTGAGGTGCTTCCGGAACCGGAGATGGTTCTCCTCAAGTTTCAGGGAGGCAGGAAGGCTGTTCCAGAGGGAGGCCCCTGCCACGGCGAGAGATCAACCCCCGACTCGTTGCTTCGAGAAGCGGCTGACCCTGAGGGAGTTGGAGATGGATGAGCGAAGGGCTCGGGAAGGAAGATATTTAGGAAGAGCGAGTTGAAGGTATTTAGGCCCCAGGCCCCAGAAGGCCTTGTGGACAATGCAGAGGGTTTTGAACTTAATCCTCGCAGCCACTGGGAGCCAGTGTAGAGATTTCAGTCCTGGAGAGATACGGTCCCTGGGCTTGAGGCCAAGGACAAGTCTCACAGTTCTGTTCTGGATGAGTTGCAGGGGGCGGAGAGTGGAGGCAGGCAGATTAAGATAGAGGCTGTTACAGTAGTCCAGCTTCGATAGAACCAGGGCTCGGGAGACAGTGAGCTTCTGTGTCAGGAACTGCGGGTGGAAGCTGTGGGAGCGCTGGAGGCATTGACTTTAGCTCTCCTACCGCTCTAGTCCTCATCCAACATGGCGGCGTCTAGTATATTACCAGACCCCGCCCCCGCGCTCATTGCGTTGTATCTGTTGTTCTTAGCACAACGCTCTGTGCGACTTAAACTACAGTACTTTTCCCTGTCAGTTTCGCTCTGACTTTCTTCCTTGTTTTTTCCGTCCATATCCCTTATTCCTGCCTTCCAGCTAAAGTTTGTTTCTTTCTCTCTTTGTGTACCTTTCCGGCGTTACTTTCCTTTGGCCGTCTTGCCGGTATTCCTACTTTCCGCGTCCCGTTTTGGAACCGGGTACCTTCCGCTGTCTAGCGGTTCAATTCTATTATTATTTCGGCATCTATTGCCGCTCATGTCTTACCTTCGCGTCCCTGCTATGCGCCTCCTTCTTTAGCGGGGCTCGCTTGCTTTGCCTGTGATCCTTCCGCGGCCTTCCGCATTGTTTATTTTTTGTATTTGTTATTCCTTTACTTACCACTCACCTGTTTTAAACTCTCCGAGTTATTCTGCTTCTAGTTTGGAGGCTAATGCCTTCATTCCCAGGGAGTAGCAGCTTCTACTCCCGTTTGCCTCGTCCCATTTGTTCCTGCTCTGCACTCCGGAACGTTTAAACTCCATTCAAGACTCTTGGACATCAGGGTTTTTTCCGCCACTTGGCTTTTTCCCTGCTTTGGGGCTGGCTCCCCGGGGTCCCCCAAGGGCAGGTTCCAGCTCTGCCAAGGTGGCCTCCGGGGGAGCCAGACCCTACTTACACGAACGGAAGGACCACAAGCCTAAAGAAAAGCTCTATTCCGATAAGAAAAAGAGGAGCAAGTCATCTGGTACTGTATCCGAGGACATTACTTCAGTGGAATCAGGTGAGGAGGATTGGGAGGGTACGCAGGGATCTGACATTCTGGGGGAAGGAGAGGAAGGGAAGAATACCTCTGAGGAGGTGCAGCTGGTAGTGTGACTTCTTAGAGACGTCAGATATATGAGGAGAGAAGGAGAGTGTGGAGTCGAAGATGACCCCGAGGTTTTTTGCCTTGCAGGTAGGAACAGGAGGAGGGCCAAGCGAGGATGGCCAGAGAGCTACAGGGAAGGAGGGAGTGGGTGTGCCGATGAGTAGAATCTCAGTTTTACTAGCATTAAGGCAGAGGTCATTGGCGGCACACCATTCCTGGATGGCAGACAGACAGTCAGAGATGAGGGAAGGCAAGGAGGAGGCCGAGGGTAGCCTGAAAATGAGCTGGGTGTCGTCCGCATAGCACTGAAAGTAGGGGCAGAGAGCGGCGATGTGGTGGGCAAGGAGTGCCAGATACTGGTTGAACAGCCAGGGAGAGAGATTAGATCCCTGGGGAACACCACAGGTGGAGAAAAAGATGTCAAGAGAGGAAGGACCCAAGTTGGACCTGGGAGGGTCGATTGGAAAGGAAAGAGGTCAGCCACGCCAGAGCCTGACCAGTGATACCCAGGTCATCACGGAGACGGTTGAGCAGGATGGCATGGTTGACAGTGTCAAAGGCAGAAGAGAGATCGAGCAGAATGAGAACACACGGAGTGTTGGAGTCGAGGTTCAAGAGCAGGTCCTCACGGATGTTCAGGAGAGCAGTTTCTGTGCTTCTGGCCGCTCTGAAGCCAGATTGATGGTCATGGAGACTACCAACAGTTTCAGCATGGAGGTTAAGCTGGGAGATGGCCAGTTTCTCCAGGAGCTTGCCCAGGAAGGGAGTGATGGAGATTAGGCGATAGTTAGCCGGGCAGGAGGGGTCGGAGGAGGGTTTCTTAAGAAGAGGGTGCACAAGGGAATGCTTGAGGGGGGATGGGAAGACTCCAGAGGCGAAGGAGTGGTTGCAAAAGTCAGACAGGGCAGGAGCCAGGGAGTCGATGTGGTCCTTGGTAGTTTTGGAGGAACAGGGGTGAACCTGTTTAGACGAGACTTTCATAGATCGGACTTGTCTGGAAACCTCGTCAGCAGAAAAAAGTGGAAAGGCAGAGAAGGAGGGAGGAGGGGTGGCTGCAGAAGAGCCAGAGGAAGAGTCGGGAAGAGAGGGAGGGAGGTGATAGGAGGAGAGCGAGGACAGGATGTCCTGCGTTTTTGAGATGAAGTGAGAGGCCAGTGCAGTGCAGAGGGCCTGGGAGGGGACAGGAGAGATAGAGACTGCAGCAGGGTTGGCAAGCCCCTTGCAGATTTTAAAGAGTTCAGCCGAGTTGTTGGATGCCGCAGAGATGCGGGCTTGGATAAGGGCTCTCTTTTTGGTGAGAACGGAGAGACGGTATTGCCTTTGGAGCAGGCGGCAGGCCAGTTTATCAGAGGATGAACATGAAGCACGCCATTTCCTCAGCCACCCTGCACTTGCGTTTTAGGGTGACGAGATCCGAGTCATACCAGGAGTTACATTTGGCTTTGGGCTTCAGGCGGATTCTCATGACAGGGGCAAGGATATCAAGAGTATCAGATATAGCAGAGTGGAGCATGGAGAGGGCTGTCAGGGTGGGAGTCAGCCGAAGGGGGAGGGGTGGGCGAGAAGGTGGCAGCGAAAGCCTCAACTGACACGCGCTTCATGGGTCGGATGACCGAGAAGGTGGGTGGCAATGATGAGGGTGGCTTTGCCTGTGGGGTAGGGAGGGTGAGGTGGGAGGTTAGGAGAATGTGATCACTCCAGGAGAGAGGAGTGGAGAGAGGGACAGAGAGGGGAAGGTCAGAAGAGATCAGAGCATCAAGAGTGTGCCCTGCAGAATGAGTAGGCCCAGACGGTTGAATAGAGAGTGAGAGAGAGTCGCAGAGGTCACGAAAGAGTCCAGTGGGGGGACAGGAGGCATCAAGGTGGATGTTGAAGTCACCAAGAAAGAGGAGTTGAGTGGTTGAGGACAGGAGTGAGGAGGAGAGGTCAGCCCACTCAGAGAGGAAGGAGGAAATTTGACCAGGTGGCCGATAGATAGTAGCCACAGTAAGGGAATGGCTAGGAGAGAGAGTTGGCAGACAAGACATTCAAAAGAGGAGTAGGTCTGCGTAGGAGTGACAGTGGCAGGAATCCACTCAGGGAAGATAAGGGCAACACCCCCACCTGCACGGTTGGGCCTGGGCACGGAGAAGATCTTGTAACCGTCAGGTAGGAGTGTGTCAAAGCTGGTGACAGAGCTGGCTGTGAACCATGTCTCAGTGAGACTGAGGACGTCAAGGTCCAGTTCCTCAAGAAGGCGACATATCAGAGGAATGCTTGATGGCAGAGCGAGTGTTTAAGAGTGGCAATGTGGAGAAGGTTGCCAGCCTTGAAGGACTTCGGGGGGTTGGGGGGTATAGATCAGAGGTACGCCCTGCGGAGGTGTAGAAGGAGGTGAAGAAGGAGCACGAGAGGGGGCAGGGAGGGAGGGTAGAGGCAAGGTAGCCGAGGACAGAGGAGGGGGGACAGCGGGAGAGGAAAGGAAGTTGATGAGGCGAGGGAAGCGTCTATCAAAGAGGTGAAGGTTGGCCTGAGGACCTTGGACCAAGACGGTCCCATTAGCATAGACATTAATGATGGCCTTAGAGGAGCGGAAGGGGGCCAGGAGGACATCCCAACGGGTGCCACCATTAATGGGAGAAGAGGAGAAAGGAGAGAGCACAGAGACCATATGAAGGGTCCATAGGTCAGGAGAAGGCACAAAAAAAGAGGATGTCAGTAAGAGTTTCCTTGGAGCAGGCACTGGTATAGGTGTCAGCGATAGGGAGGCCTGGGTTGGAGACCAGGATGTCCTTTTTAAACTTTTTCCTACCAGATTTCGTGAGGAGAGCAGGATAGTCGATGGAGAAGCAGTTAGAGAAGATAGGCGAGATAGAGAGCACCATGGAGTAGGAGGGAGTGGGGGGGGGGGAGACAGACGATGCGATATCCCGCAGACAGGAATAGAGCGGCAGGCACAGGTTTACCACAGTTCAGAACAACAGTAATGCGTATTAGGTAAACAGTGGAGAGCCCACCTAAGTTTGAGAATCCTGCGAGGGGAGAAAAACCCTAGTTTACCACATTTCAGAAACAACAGTAATGCGTATTAGGTACATAGTGGAGAGCCCACCTCAAGATAGTGGGACTGAACGGTGAGACTTAGGAGGGTTAGAGTGGTAAAGAGTTCAGTTAAACACTAGAATGTATACAAATATAATTTAGTGTAATACTTACCTGTGGATTCTAACTGTTAAGAGTTGCTAAAGGCCTACAGATAACACAACTAATGTAAGGTTGAAAGTCCTTGGGTGCTAATAAAATAGCTGGGGCCTAGTACTTTTAGAGCCACAAGTCCCAACATAGCTCTTTGCAGGAGGCTAGGGGTGTATACAAAGTCTGATTAAGTGTTGGCAAAGCCAAAAGGCAGTTAGTGTTTCAAAGTTGAAGAACAAATGCAGGAAGGTTCTAAGGAGACTTAGGTAAAGATTTGGGGTAGTACTCTTTGGGTGCACTACAACAACCTTTGGTATAAGTCTGCACTACACAGATTGGTAGTGTGGTAGAGCAGCCAGGCTCATCTCAAGAGGGGTCAACGTGAGCTGTAGTGAGTTCAAAGATTCAGAGTGATAAGTATCCAAATAAACACTTAAACACAAGGTTACTTGATAAAACAATTATTCATTTATTTACTGGCCATTTGAATAAACCTTCTACAGAAGGGAGCAATATACTAGCAACACACAAATACCTTCAAAATACACACTGTTTCTAAATCAGCAAATACCAATTGGGGATGACACAGACACTTCCTACATCCTCAGGTGATTTTAGTAGCTAGGACACTGTGGACATGGATATATTACGGTTGGCATTTAGAATAGTACTGAGATGAGTGTCAAAGAAAAGGTTATTAGAACAAACAAGAGATCACAAATATTCTTAAGCAGGCAAATACTTTCAGATCCATCAATAAGAGTCATTCAGTGAAACAGGCTAAGCCAAAGTCAATGGTCAAAAGTCTATGTGAGCTGAAGCACTTCTTTCAGGTAAGAAAAGTCTTTGCACAATGTTTTAGAAGTCTTTGACGAAAAAGAAGAATCAATGTAAGGCCACAAGCGGTTAGACTTGTGAGTAGTAGAAGATGCAAGCAACTCTACAGTAAGAGGTAAGTTCTCTTAGACTTTACAGTACCTTTAGTTAGAAGAAAAATGCAGCAGACTACTTCTGTTCCTGTGCAGCTCTGCAGATCCTGGTGTTCCTGTGCCTCGGTCGTGAGGACAAGAGGGAGGACTTCTGGGGACTCATACACTGCAATGGGACGGTCACCGACAGTACCCGGCAATCTTCAAACAAGTGGCACTTCAGTGTTTCAGATCCTTGCGTCTACCGCAAACAGCACCACTGTTTTCTGGCTGTCGATATGGGCTTTCCTTGCTTCTGGGGTCCAGCACTCTGTTGAGGTGGCTCAGGCTCAGTCAGTCCCACTTCCTGGGAGTCCGGAGGATCTTCCTGGAGCTCTTGGTCAGCTTAAAAGCAACACACATGAACTGGTGTTCCTCTTCCTGGATCTTATGTTCCAACAGCAACTGCAGTAGAATTGCAACCAGATCGAGAGGATGTCCAGGTGGCTTACTTTGGAGTTGATTGGTCCCACCAACTCAAGGGGAGAAGTCATCCTTGCAGGGGCTTCTCTGTTGATACGAATTTGGGCAAATCAACGGTCCAGGAGTTGCAGCAGGCGCCTCTTCCAAGTTCTTCTTTGGATTCCTTCGGTCAGTGGTCGACTGCCTTCCAAGGCAAAAAGCCTGGCCTTTTATGCAGGTTTCTCCCATTCATTCCAGCCTAGCTGTCAATCACTCTGCAGGACAGCCAGCTAGCCAATCACCTAAGAGTGCATTCCTGTCTCCTAGGAGATTAAGCACAGGGAGTTTCGGGCACCTCTCTCACTTCCTGCCCCCACCAGACACCCTGGAGCCAGAGGCAGGCTTCACTTGTGAATCCCGCCAAAGGCAAAATGAACAAAGGGACCAAACATGGTTTGGCGCGCGAAGTAAATCTCAAGAAGGACCTTTCCACAAAGAAATGGCAAAAAATAAAAAAGAAGGCCGGGGTGCTTTACTGCAGCTGTGAACGCAGCCCGTGGTAAATGCACACCACAGTTGTAAAAAGTAAACTACTGCCGCCAGCCATTCATCGAGGAAAGGGTAATAAAAATGTTACATGAGAAACTAGACAAAGAGGATACTAAGTAACCCCTCCAGCACCCTATTGTAATATCGTGTGTGCTGGGTCTAGAAAGTTATAAATGTAAGTAAAGTCAATTTCACTTTACTGCTCTTGGAAACAGTAGTTTATCCAAGAGAAGGTATTTAAACATTGGGAAATCTAAAAGACTTCCCTATGTGACTGCACTAAAAGGTGCTGTGTGACACAATGTATAAAGATGCCTATGGAGGTTGTCAGACTCAAAAAACCAAAAGAAACAATTAAAAATCACATTAGAATACATGAGAGTGTGGGAAAAAGGGTCTCACTCTCCAGGTAAAAATGAAAAAGTCCTAGAGTCCAGCAAAAGAGCTGGGGGTCTCTAAGGTAGAGAGGAATTAGCACATTTCTGAGAATTCTCCATAGCAGAGACAAACTCCCAATCAAGGCTTCTTAGTGGAAGCCCATGGGAGGATCTTTGACCAGAACTCCAATGATCACGATCAGGCAAGGGAGAGGTAGTGCAAGGGAATTCATACCCATAAAACCCTACAGAGGTGAGGAGGTGGAAACGGGTATATTTACTCGCCCCCATCCTCCGATGCATTCAGGGAGCACTTTCGGGATTCTTGAAAATGCTGGGTCCAGTGTTTTGCGTCTTGGAGCTATTTGAGAGGGACGGGGTGGGGGGGGGGGAATAGAGGTCCCTTTCGGTGTCAGGATTTTTGTTTGTCTAGTCAGCGGTTCCATGCTCTGGTGAGTTTTCCTGGTGTTAAGATGGATTTTCTAAAATCAGCCCTGGCAAGGGGTGGGGGTGCGGGGGGGGGGGGATTTTGGGATGCCACCCTATTATGGTGAACAGGGAAGACACAGTTTAGCCAAACCCATTCATGGCAAGGTAGTAGAGTAACAAGACTTGGTCTCAGGAACGGTGTGAATGTGGTCTAGGGCTTCAATGACAGCAATACCAATAATACCAGTTAGCCAGTTAAGTATAAAATACACAGCAGTTTATCAGGCCTTCAAAAAGCACACTAAGCAAGTAGAAACTCTAGTCAAATATTGTCACATCAATACTATAAAACAGATACATACATTCAGCCTTAGGAGAAAAAGAATTGCATTTGATTCAATGACCAGTGTAACATAGGTAAGTAACCAGATCTATTAGAAATAGAAAAGACACTTCAGGATAATCATAGAACAGCTTCCCTAGCTCTTAGAAAGTCCAACCTTAAGATGGTTTGCGGGCTTGTGCACTAAAGTCAACAGTTCCAAAGTGTATACTTTGGAAGTAGGTTTCTTAAGAGAGTGACTAGCACAGTGGGCACTATTAATAAGTGTTAAAAAGTTAAAGTTCAGTTAAGTAAACTCACTCAATCCCAGTCCTTCTGATAAACCTAAGAAGGGATCCTTGACCAGGCCTTGACCAACTGAAGTCAGGAAAGAGGGATTTAGGGACAGGGCCTTAAGCCAGTGTAACCCTATGGAGGACTGCATGGCCAGGGGAAGAGAAACAGGTATGTAAACTTGCCCCCCAGAAATTTTCTCAAGGGACCACTGGTGGTTTTCCGTAATCATTGGGGACACAAAAGTCTGTGTTTGGTACTGTTGAAGGCGGCCCAGGGGTGGCAGGTGCAGAGGTCACTTTCGGATGCAAGATTTAGTTTTGTTCAGTTGGGTTCCCTAGTAATCAGTCCCACAAATCTTCCAGTATAACACCTAAACGAAAAGACCACCTCAGGACTACTTCAGGGAGCGGAGAAGATGTAACACAACACGAGTCACGACAGACCAGCAGCGACAGGCAATCTTCAGTGGACAAAGGAGCAGGACCAGCACAGCTAGCATTGATGCAAAAATGCTTTAAATGCGGGAGCAGGCATCTTGTTACTCAAGTTGAAGATCCTCCAAAATGGTAAAGGTTCAACTCAGAACAGCGATGGCTGCAGCGAGGTACCCCAGGAGAGAGCTGGTGAGTCCACGGGTTGGTCCAGGGACACTTCCAAAGGTTCAGAAGGCACAGATCCTCGAGCAGGGGTTGAGACAGATTGTTCCCAATGGTCCACGGGTCGAAGGACTGACAAGGGTCTTTTTGAGATCAGGCAGAGGAGCAGAGCTTCACTGGGACAGCACTGGAGTCGATGCTGGTCAGCTGCAGGGGTCGTCCTTGAGTCATCAACTAGCTGTTCATCATAGAGGGCTTGAATTTAAAGATTATTTCTCAAATGGCTGCAGGATCTCTCCTCTTATCCAGGATTTGAGCAGGAAGCATGCACAAGCCCACCAATGGTAAAGATATGCACCATTCAAGGGAGTGGCTATCCAATCATGGATAGCCCCAGGCCACATTTACCCAGCAACAGACATTTAGGCAACTGAATGTGTGCTGGGACCAGACAGTCCAAGCCCCCACATCTGGGCTCACAGAGAAACAGCCCTTTTTCCTCCGAAATCCACAGATTTGCCTGGGAAAGGGCATTACATTTATGGCAGTTCCTGAGAAGGTAGGAAGACGGCCAAAGAATAAGCGAAAACCTTGTGGCCGACCATCTTGGGGTGTTAGCCACCCTTAGTAGCCATTCGAGGTAAATGCAAAAGTGTACAAGCAAAACGGTACAAAAATGTCAGAAATATCACTGCTACCACCAGCTTGTCTTGGGCACATTGTAAAAGTAACCGAAAAGCTGTTACATAAAAAGCTATAAGGATACACAGTATCTTAAGCACACTTCACTTTAAGTTTAAGGTGATGTGCACAATTGTAGCAATACAAGAAATTCAGATGGAAACATAGGGCCTCATTATAAGTTTGATGGTGCAGAAAAAAAGTGCTGGCAACTCAGTGACCACCACTTTCCCATCACCACCACACTACAAGTTTGCCAGTGGGGGTTGACTGATTTACCTCCAGCCAAAAGCTTGGGGTAAATCAGGCCCCCACTGGCAAAAAACAACCAGTATTTTCAGCACCGGTATTACCGGTGCTGGAAATACCAGCAATCCCCCCCATGGAGTCCTATGGATGCCATGGAATGGGGATTTATCTACCGCTGTCGGCACCTGTAATATCCCGGAAATTCTGGGATATCTGGCACGGGTAACAGTAGGTCTGTTTGCCAGTATCCCACCGGAATACCGGCAAACTAATAATGAGGGCCATAGTCTCTCAATACTGATAGTGTTAAGGACTGATCAGTTCCACCATAAGAATGTGCCAAAGGACGTAAAGCAGCAAGCTTTACTTACCTCCAAAGAGTGAGGATAGGGTTCAAAACAAAGCAAAAAGAAAGGGTGTCCCATAGTAGCCTACGGGAGGAAAGCACCAAAAAGAAAGACTGGCACCTGGCACTGGACAGCTGGATGATCCTGAGACGATTAAGAATGAACTACCATGTTGTCAAGAACCTCAGAGGACCCTGTGGTAAGTCAGAAGGAGAGTCGTACAAAAGGGGTGGCATTTCAAACTCAAGGTTTCATTCAAATAATAAGAAAAGCACCTATCTTTCCCTGTAACTAGAAGGGTTGCCCTACCAAACTGAATACTAACTCGGATGCTAGTCGTCAGGGTGGTGACAAACTAAATAATCAGTCCTCTGTCCAAAACTATCCTACTCTGACCCTACTACTAATCAAATGTATTTAGCAAACAGAAATGAAGCCAGGAGAATGACTGCCTTCTGCTGGTCCAACCAGTTCAGCCTTAAGGACTGGTTTCTGAAAGCCTCTTAACAGTTCTAAAAAGCCATTTTAAATCCTCCCATGTGCTTCTTTGGGCTTGGTTAAATGTCCAACCGTTATTCTTTCTCAGCCTTATATATATTCCTGGTCTTTCTGACTTTCCCCTTGGTTACAGCAACAAGGAAGATCACTTCCGTAATGTCCTTGGCTTTTTCCACAAATCCTCTGATGAGCGATACTACTCCTGCAGTAATCTGTATCATCAATATCTCTCTTGCGGTTATTGTGACGAGGGAGACTCCTCCTGAGGCACTGTTCACTCTTGGCATATTTCTTGCAGCTACTGTCACAAGGGAGATTACTTCCGTTAGGAAAGATTTCTCTTCACAGCACCTTTTCTTAAATGTTTTGGGACCCCCAAACTTTTTGCTTATATTTTTTAATCTGACCAGCTCTTTTTGCTTCACTACACTGGCATTTGCTCATTTGTCATGGGCAAACTAACTGCCATACCATTCAGGCTGTCAGTACTAGGAAACATTGTTTCCCTTAGTCTTGTTACTTTGTAGCCACTTTTGGTAACTTATCATCACTGTTGGAAACTTATCATTGTGCAATGCATCTTACAATGCAGTACAATGGGGTACACATTTTATTTTACCCTAGACTAACACTCAGAGGAGTTTCGGTTACTTTAGGTGTGCCTAAGGGACAAGCTAGTGGCAGCAGTTACTTTTTGCACATTTTTGGTGCATTTTACTTTTGCCTTACTGCGTTTGGCTACCACCTGTGGCTAGTTTCAAAACATGGCCATGCCACATGGTTTTTAGTTTGTTCCTTGGCCATCTTGTCACCAACCCTTCATCCTGGCCTCGGAGGCCAGGAAAATTCTCATATGGACTTCCACTGCCTGGGAAAGCAGAGGCTTTTTGCGGGCTATTGCAGGGCCATGTGCGTTTGCTGCAATGAAGTGGGTTGGGACTGTCTGGGCCGATCCACAAATTGGTTTCAGTGTGTCTGTACTGAAATCATGAGTTGTGCCACTAGTGGTCCTGATTGGACCACTGCTGGGGTCTGTGTGTGGGGGCCAGATCTTTGTTTGGCTAGTGGGAGTTTCAACTTTTACCTGGCTTTTTGAGGACACCTGCACCCACTCTAGCGAGATCCTGAAAGAAACCGAAGGAGCCTGTCCAAATGCTAGACTTGCAACAGAACCGTGGACCTGTTGGAAGAAGGCCTGGTGACCAACTTCTGCTGCTATCCTGGAAGAGCCCTTTCTTGTTGAAGATCTCCAGCAGACCTGCGAAGGACCTGTGACCCTTGGAGTCGAGGGAACATCTATTCTCGATGTCAGCTTGGAGTCCTGCAAATAAGAGCCTTCGGAAGTGTCCCTGGATCACACAGTGGCTGACAAGCTTAGAGTTTGGGCTACCGTGCTGTAGATGTCACCGTTCAGCATTGAGGCCTAGAACTTTGGGGATTGCCAGGTTATGCTACAAGAATCATCTCTGCCACATTTCTTGGTTCCAGCATCAAGCGGACCTGAGCTAGGAGGCAACGTCTGAGCGCAAGTGTATCCTCCTACGCTGCCGTGCAGCGGTGGCCGTCTGTCCGAAATTGCTTTCCTGCATCCAGTCCTGTCCTGAGAGGGGCCCTGCATCGAGTTCTTCAGCAGTCTCCATCCTGAAGACCTTTCACCGGCATTTGTCGCTGACCGGAGAAGTGTTCAAACCTACAGTCCCTGGGCATCAAGGGCTGAAGCAGACAGTGGGAAAAGCGACCTCGGACCCTCTTCAGAAGACCTGCCAAGTCCTAAGAAGAATCGGAGTTTGAGGGGAAGAGTTGTAGTATTTTCCTAAACCCCCATCTCCCCTTTTTAAAAGTTTGGAAACTTTTACAACAGTTTGGCTTTGCCATCGCTTGCTCGCGTAAGCACTCCAAACGTTGGGGACACTTTTTAGTTAGAATAACTTGTCATCTACCATTTGGATCTCTTCATTGGACCCCAGAAGCCCTACACTAATTCTTTCCCATCTCACAAAATTATGTGGAACTTTGGTGAACTTTTGGGCACAGAAAATCAGCCCTAACAACTCCCAAGATATTCATTACTCTTGGTATCTTCCTTACAATTACTGTGATGAAGGAGATTATTCCGGAAGTACTCTTTGACTTGCCCGCCTTGGGGCCACCTCTTCTCAGTACTGTCTAGATTTGGAAAAGGAGTAGTTTGCGTCACTCCTTCAATCATCCTCTTCTCAGTACCTTTGGGAGAGGACTTTAAAGTTTAAAGAGTTCAATATGTCCGATGTTCACTCTTGTTCCATTCCCTTGTTGAATTGCAGCTAAAAATATTGTCTGGAAGCTGCTGATGGCGTTCAGGTGGTTGCTAGTCATTTGGTCGACTACAAACTGGTCGACTGCAATTTGGTCGACGCCATTTGGTCGAAAACCAAATGGTCGAATTTTTTATTTTTTTTTATTTTCACCCCTTTTTTGGTTTTTGGTTTTTTTGGGGGGGGTCCCCCGCCAACCCCCTTTTTTTTCTTTTTTTTTTTTCGACACGAAAACCCACAAAACACATATAAATAAATAAAAAAAATCGACCATTTGGTTTTCGACCAAATGGCGTCGACCAAATTGCAGTCGACCAGTTTGTAGTCGACCAAATGACTGGACACCCGTTCAGGTAAGAGTCTGTATTACCCAACACTGTCCGGTAAAAGTTGCATGAGTTTAACTTGTTGTTTTCTCTCCCTTTATAGGTGCGGCATAAGAAGCTGTGGCATATTAAAGGGTAATGCCTCTGGTGGTAAATCAGGTAAGCCTATGGTGGTAAAAGTGATTGTATTTGTTGGCTCTCTCTCAGCTCACCTTGTTGTTCCTTTTGTTTTCCCCCAGGTGCTGGAGTTCGCCGAAGAAAACGATGGAGGCAGCGCCGAGTCGAAAGATGCTGTGGACTGGCGAGTATAACGCGACGCTGCTGCTGGTGATGCGAAGCGTGCTGAAGTAATATCCTTTCAGGCTCGGAGACGTGCTGGGTCCGGAATCAGGTAAGGAATTAAAATAAGGTCTGTGATCTAACCTTTTCTCCTTCTTTCCCCTTTTTCTAGGAGCTCTGGATTCGAGGCGGTCGTGGCAGAAGACTGGATGCTGACTTGCAGGCACAGTGAGCGTTACGCTGCAGAATAACGCGAAGCGTGTGCTGCTGTTCGGGCGTGGTTTAAATAGCCTCCAAAGTAGTTCCAGGTAAGAAGTTCCCCAGAACCACACCCGAGAAAAAAATAGTCCCTGTAATAAAATAGTCCCATCCAGGCCTCAGGTTGGCTTGGATTCATTTGCAGCATGGTCTGCATGAGGCAAGTAATGTCTATGAGCCTGGCGCCAGGACCGATTTCTAAGATGAGCCTGGCGCTTAAGGCGCCAGCACTGAACCCAAACAGCCCCCAGCCGGGGCTGCTGGGATTTCAATAGGTATCTGGATGCCTGTTCCCGGGGCTGATGGACTCGAACCGGATGCCCGGGGGTAGGCATCATGACATCAATCTTCTTCGCTTCCTGCAGTCCCACACTCTGGTGAAGGGGTCTGGGCGAGTTTTTGGAGTGTCCTTACAAGCCCAGCAGAGAGTTGGATGGATTTGGCCTTTCCACGACGATTCACTGAAAATGGGCACCAGGTCTCCCGATATTGGGGTTCCGCAGGTCTGGAAGCTCCTAGGACCTCGGGAGATGGCAGGTTTCAAAGTTCGTCTTGGGACTGGTTGCTCCCACCAACCAAAAGGAAGCAATCGTTCTCTTCGGAGCTCCTCCGTTGCATAGAAAACGGGGTCAGGACAGCAGTGGTCACTTCATGTTTTTGCAAAGGGTCTGTAGGCGTCTTTGCTCGTCTTCTTCGGTTACTTCCGTTTCCTGTGGTCGACTTGCTTTACACTCCAGAAGCCTCACCTTTTACACAGTTACAGCACACACTCCCCTGTAATCTCTCATCACTTTACAGAAAGGGGCGTTTGGCTGTCCAGTCTGGAGAGCCAGATCCCCTGTGGGAGCTGGACCTCCTTTTCAGGCACTCTGGCAGACAAAGGACAGGGGGTAGAAGACTCCACCAGTTCCTGCCCGCCCAGACACTCTGGAGCCTAGGCAGTGATACCTACTTGTTCCCTGCGGTGTAAATAAATACACAATAGTTGGTAGAACATGTCAACAGCCACCAGCCATAACTAGATGATTGTCTATGGGACTAAAAAGTCACAGGAGCAGAGAGAAGGGGGATACCAAGTATCTCTTTGGCACTCCACTGAAGGTGGTGTGTGCCAATCTCTCAGACTATAGAGTTTTGGGAGCGATACGAAGTATCTCTACGAACTGTAGTTGCTTGAGGTTATAGAAAAATTATCTTAAAAGGAGGACCCTAAGGGTCCCCAGCAACACTGCCCATAAGGAGCTGTGTGCTGTAGTAGTAAAACACAGATGCCTTTAAGAGAATTGACACAAAATACAGTCACCATTCTGGCTCAATGTTGACCCTTCTGTGCACAGCCACATCTGCCACAGTCATGAGTGTGTGCTTATCACTTTAACAAATGTGAAGAGGAGTTGTGAGAAAGGGTAACCCCCCTCAGCACTCCACATAGGGCGGTGTGTGCTAATCTCACAAAAGTAGAAGCTTGAAAAGGATAAAAAGTATCCCCCCCGCCCCCAACTTTGAGAAAAGTAGTTCTTAAGGTGTCATGAACCGGGGAAACCGGCGGGTGTGGAATAGGTGGAAGTATGGCTGCCATTAGACTGTTCCATCACGTTCTTACAACGTTGAGTTGCGGTCTAGTCTATTCCAACATGGCCGCCGCTGAGTGTATTTACTACACTTCACTCAGCAGATCGGCGCATTGCAACTTCTTGGATTCCCTCGTTGCCAGCGCTCCGGATCATTTCCCTTGGCGGTGATCCGCCCTCTCCTCTACTTACCTTGGCACACTTTGTGTGGTACTCCGCTCGAGTTCCTCTTTTCTCTATTTTCTCCAGTGCTTTCCATTTTTTATTCGTTACGTTCTCCTCTTACTCCGTTTCCTCTTTACTTTGTTCGTGTGGTTTTTCTTGTGAGTTCCCATATCCTTTGTATTACCGGCTCTCACATTTTTCTACCCAGCTGTCTGATTTTCCCTAGTTCCCTCCAGCCGTTACTTCTGGCTCTCTTCGTAGAGCAACCTGTGCTCATGTTGCTTATACCCTTCCGAGCATATTCAAGAGCTATACAAGACCAGCCGACATTCACTCCTGCAACATCTTGGTTTTTTTTTCAGCCATTGGCTTTTTTCCCCTGCAACTTCTCAGCTGTTGCGGAGAGGAGCCACCGGGGATTTTCAGTACTGAAATCACGGTGGCTTCCTTTCGAGGCAGACCCTATCTGCTCAAAAAAAAGAAACCAGATACATGGAGATCTCGACGACAGAAGCTGGATTATTCCTCTACGACATCAGGTGAGGAGGAAGGGGGAACCGGTGAGCTCCAATCCTTAAGTGAAGAGGAAGACATTAGTGACAGACCTGATAGCAGGGGGGAAAAAAAGAATATATAAGAGCCCAACGTGCTCCCAGCAACACTGCACAAAAAGGTGTTGCGTGCAACAAA
Organism: Ambystoma mexicanum; assembly: GCF_040938575.1. Classification (NCBI taxonomy): domain Eukaryota; kingdom Metazoa; phylum Chordata; class Amphibia; order Caudata; family Ambystomatidae; genus Ambystoma; species Ambystoma mexicanum. The sequence continues at coordinate 453,543,444 of NC_090924.1, read as the reverse complement.
AGGGAAACACAGATGCCTTTAAAAAGGCTCCAATCATTTTGGAGAATAAGAAAAAAGTCCAGAATGTTGCTGGGAGTCTCGCAGGAAGAAGAAATTTGGTATAAAAATGAGAAATCTCACCAAAACCCCCCCATAAGAGTTTGAAACTGCAGGCCAGGAAGATCTAGTTGCTGAGGGAGCAAAAACTTACGCCAAAACAGAGATGAACATTGTGTGCAGGGGGAGCGAGGGCTAAAAACCGCCACTTTTCACAGGCCAGGGGACCTCTGCAGATAAAACCAACTACACAGAAAGGACCCAAGGACAAGTACTTGCGATGGCTGCAGAGAATGTGCCCAGAAATGGTGGGTGCACAGGTTAGTTGGTGTGTCGGGTTTATATCTGGCTAGCTGGAGACAGTCGAGGAGGTTCTAACCCACAACCCATCAAGGATACACATGAAGGACTAACAAGGACACCTAGCAGGATGACCCAGACAGAAGACTCCACCATAACAACAGCAACAACAAAGCATGAAAGAACCAGATTAAGGTTCCAGGTCAGCTCAGGTGAGCAGGAAGACGCAGAGAGCAACTAAAGGCTCACAATGGGGGCAATAGCAGGAAGCCATCCAGTATGTCCCATAAATGGAGCTAAGGTGGAGCAACATTTAGCCAGTTGACTTCTAGGCCAGGAAGACATAACTTAAGGCACTGGGAACAGAAGGATGTGGCAGGGAGGAGTGTTAAGTCAGATTTTATTTCATGCCAAATCTCCTTAACCTGTGGGAACCCCAGCAATTTTTGCTGGACTTGTAGATTACTTTTCTATGTTCCTAGGTGAGTGGGAACCTTTCCCCCACTCATCCATTCTTTTACTCTATCGGAGTCCTTTTTGTGTTTCTCCATACCTTATTTTTGGAGTCATGCTTTCCTCTAAATCTCACTGTTGCAGCACACCACACTTTCTGTGCAGTGTTGCTGTGGATCCCTTTGGGCTTCCCTTTTTATTTTATTCTCCTTGTAAGAACACATGTTCCCAAGGGTAGAGCGATACTTTTTATCCCTTCTACATTTTATATGGTGAGATCAGCGCACACACCACCTTAGGTGGAGTGCCGAGGGGTCACACTTTATCCCCTTTCTCTCTGCTCCTGTAACATTTCTGTTACAGTAACAAGCATACCTGAATGGCTGGTGGTGGACGCGTGTAATTTATACTCGCAGCCTCTGTTCACAGCCGCAGTAATGCACAAAAGGGTCATCATTTACCCAAAATTGTGACTATTTGCGCCATTTCTTGTGTGCTTGTCCTTGCTTTGTCCTTCATTTGCTGTGTTGGGTGGGTGGAGGTCCTGGTTTGACTTTTGTCATCAGCCTGAATCATTTGTGAAGTCTGCAAGGCTCCAGAGTGTCTGTGAAGGCAGGAAACACTGCAGTTTGGTCTGGAGCCAGTTCCGATTGGGAGGTTCACTGTCCTAAAAGGACAGCCACCCCCTAAAGTTTGAATGTACCATGAGTGCCGATTGGCTGGGTTCCCGATAAATGGCTTGGATCCTGAGGCTGAAGTCAAGTCGACCACTGGAACTGAATCGATGAGGAAGCAGAGAAGCAGATACCTGTAGCTACTTCCAGCGACCGGAGATGCCTGCTGGGTGACCGCTGCTCTGCTGACCCCTTTTTCTATGTGACAGGAGCTCCAAAGAGGACGTCTCCTTCCTTTGGACTGGTGGGACCAACCAGTCTTGAGAAGACCTTCATTTTAAGCATCCAACAACAAGCTGCAACCTTCCTGGGCAGCAAACCGCCAATACCCTGGGAGCTCTAGCCTCAGTGCTGTGCATCATCTTCCAAACAACAAATCTTCCTGAAACCTTGGAAGACTCCTTCCGGACCTCCATAGGCGAGATTCCACTCCTTGAAGTCCCCCCACCAGAGTTCTGGACAGAGAAAGCGAGGCAGATCATTCGGACGACAACCGTTCTTTATCTGGCGTCTTCAAAAGGGTGTCAAAATCACAGAGCCAGGAGAAGCTATGAAGAATCCTGTGCTAGGAGGCTTTCCACTCGACTGATGCTGCAAAATCCCTTCCAGTGTTCTTTCTTTCATCTGAAGACCAAGAATTTGGTGACCGGGTCCAGTAGCTGCTGCATTGTGAGGGCATCCGTCTGCATCATTGCTGAGACACAGACTCGAGGTAATACTTAACAAGAGCCATACTGTCGCTTCGGTGTGGCTAGAGGGGACCAGGGGCGTGTAATACGTGTGATTGGGAGTTCACCCATCGATGTTCGCCCGGGCATAACGCTGGAACGCATTCAGGGAGCCTTCTACGAAGTCCCTGAATCCTTTTACCAAGGAAAAAGTATTGTATTTACTTGTTATAGAAGAAATCCTCTGGAACTCTGAATATCCTACAGTTTATGCCTTATCCTGTTCTGCCTACAGCTGGCCACTGGACCACCTGTGTTGCCTTCTGCCTCTGAGAACACTCATGTCTGGTTAGGGAAGGACTGCTAAAGCATAAGGTCTCTGAAGAAATATAACAAGTACTTACTTGCTAATGCTTATTTATTTTTCGCTTGTTAGGCACTTACACAGTAAGTAAATTCTGTTTCAAATCGCCCACAGGTCATCAGGGCGGGGACATGGGAATGAGACACATTAAATACATAGAGATATTAAATACAGTGAAGGGAGAAAAAAGGACGAACCTACCACGCCTTGTGATTATTCAGAATGTGCAAATGGGGAAGGGAAAGTGGGGGTAAGTGCTGGGGTGCACGCGCTCGTGGGTGAGGAACAGAAGTGCAAGGTATGGTAAGTGCGAGTCTCCAGGACTGAGGGTGTGCTGAGGCAAGTGCCGAGGGTAGACAGAAGCTGGGGGAGATTCGGTGTGGGAGGTCAGTGCCCCGAGGATGCATAAGGGCCCTGGACACCAATCAAAGCTACTGTGAAATTAGCAGAGGAGAGAAGGGGGCAGAGGGGAGGAGGAGGTAAAGAGGAAAGTCTTGAGGAGCTTCCAGAATTTAAGAAAATCCTGCTCAAGATGCAGAGGGAGGGTGAGGCTGTTCCATAGAAGGGAGCCAACTGAGGAAAGCGATCAACCTCCTACCCTCTGTTTAGCGTAACGCTTGTTAGGGAGAATTCTCAGAAATGTGCTAATTCCCTTCTACCTTAGAGACCCCCAGAACTTTTGCTGGACTTAAGGACTTTAATTTCTAACCTGGAGAGAGAGAGATCTCTTTTTCCCACTCTCTCATGTATTTCTCTGTGATTTGGACTATGTGTTTCTTTTGACTTTGGAGTCTGACAAACTCCATAGCCATCATCTTTATATTGTGACACACAGCACCTTCAGTGCAGTGGCACAGGGAAGTCTCCCAGATTTCCCAAAGGTTAAAATACCTTCTCTTGATGAAACTACTGTTTCCAAGAGCAGTGAAGTGAAATTGACTTTACTTACATTTTGTAACTTTATACCCAGCACACACTATCTTACAATAGGGTGCTGGAGGGGTTACTTAGTATCCCCTTGGTCTAGTTTCTCATGTAACATTTTTATGTTACCCTTTCTACAATTAATGGCTGGTGGCAGTGGACAGCCAACCCCCGGGTGATTGACAGCTCTATCAGGGACATCATTTGGGGGTTATGACTGTTACTCCTGCGGTCTCTCTTTGCGACATCTGCCTTATCTTTGCCACCCCAACCTAATTAGAAAAAAACTGACGCAACGTCAATTTTTAAAATAAATTGAGGCGCCTTCCTGGGCTTCACCGCTGCAGCAGCACTGGGTCTGGTGCTTTCAAGAGGTTTGTAACTTTGCAGTGGTTGCTTAGCAAACACAGAAAGTTAGAGCTCTTGAAAGCACGGGGGTGGGGAAAACATGTTCCCATGACGCCTCGGAGTCGGCGGGCAAAGGTGGCTTCCCATGACGCATAGGATTGGTGTTTATGGATCACTTGGGGGCAGAGGGAGCCTGCATGCACCCACACCATGGGATGTGAGTTTGCCGGCTGAAGCAACGCACAATACAGCGTTGTCAACATTAGCAGGTCTTTAGTCAGTACGCTAGCCTTTTTTGCTTCTTTGTACTTGAGATAAACCATATGCCGATCTGACCGCAGGGCTGTTCCATGCTCTTTCCAGCACTAGAACTTAAATTTATGCTACAATTCCATGGCTCGACACTAAATTCTCCCCATAACCACTGTTTAAGTATTGTCTGTGTTTGACATATCGTTTTCATTACAGCACAAATTATACTTTTTTGCTTGCCGGTTTCGGTTTCCTTTTTCCCCCAACAACAGTCCTAGCGGCTAGTGTGCCAAATTGTGTTCCAGAACAGCATGCTTTGAGTAATTTTGCAAGCCCCTTTTTTGCTTCTCTGCATTTGGGCCGTACAACATGCCGGCCTCACAGACGGGTCTTTCTATATTCCTTCCAGCAGTAGAACCATACGTATATATTTAGCCTATCGTGCATGCTGTCCACTGTAGTAGCTCACGCACTGTTTTCTACGGGTTTCCCCATTACAATGGATTACCAAAAGTTGACATCACATTAGCGTCCCCTCCACCCTACTTCACTAGGGGATTCTTTGACCCTTGGGGAGCCCCACTCGCATACTGCAGCTGGACGGCCATGCAAACCGGCGAATCTATCCAGTGACCACATTGGTACGAGCTGGAACCCAGGGGATGGACAGAGCGGTCCTGGTCTGAGAGTAGCACCACTCGTAGGATGGAGGGGCTATCCCAGGAATAAAATAACTCCCTTCCACTAGTGACTCCCACCACCCACCCACCCACACCCTGAGGAATCCCGCTTTAGGCAGAGAAGATGCACTCCAGAGTCGGTGCTCAAAACTCCCCAGGTGCAGCATACATTCCAGCATGTGGGAACACTCAAAAGAATATACTGTGGAAGATGGGGATAGTTTCATGGAACCAACTACTTGTACTGGAATGAAAAATACTTTAGGAAGGAGAAAGTCAAAAAAATCCATATTTTGGTACCTAAAAATTGGGAGTCGCACTCCAGACTAGTTGTCTGCACACTTGTGTCCCCTCTCACCTCTTCTCAGCATCCCCAGATTGAGCTCAGTGATGTCACCTCAATCTGTCAGCGAGAAACTGCAAATGTCTAAATATATATTGCGTTGCCCCATGTGTGCAGCATGGGGCACTCTTCCCTCTACATCCCCACACAACTCTCCCAGAACTAAGTGAAACTCTGCCTATAGAGCTTGAGCACCCGAGCGATAGCCAGTGACCCCATGCATCCATCCGCCCATGTGTCCTGCCCCTGGCATCTGCACGAAGGGGTGGCGGGAGTGAGCGCGCACACACACAGGCAGCAGATCAATCTTCCACCATTGACGAGCCCCATTTATGTTTTGCGGGACCCGGTGTGTGCAGGAAGGAAGCTGCTGCAATGATTCTCCTGGAGATGCCAGACTCTCCCTTGGTGCCCCCTCACACTGCGCATCTCCCATGCTGCATCCCTACTGTGGCGTAGCCAAGCTGAGCCTTATTACAGGGGCGACCCGAGCCACGTGACAGGGGCGAGGGGAGACCCGAGCCACGTGACAGGGGCGCAATAAAGGATAGCCTGGAAGAAGTTATTCCAGCGCGAGCGTCAAGCATTACGAGTCGAGTGTATTTCTTGCTCAGAGTGTGTGTGGCCCGAGTGAAGCGTGTGAATGATCCCCGACCTAGAACACTGCAGAAGTCGAGAAAGACAACAACACTGGCAACGAGGATTCCTAGATTCCTACACTGCGCGCGTCATTAAAAGAAACAAAACAACAACGACCTGGCATATGAGAGAAGCAGTTGAAATAACTGGAAAAGCAGGGGATAATTGAAAAACCATCAGGCCCCACCCCATGGGTATTGCTGATGGTTGTCGCACAGAAACCACGCCAACCCAATGCTGTGCGAATATGCATTCGCATGAGGCTGGCTAACATGGCCATCGGACGAGAACGCCACGTCACCCCCACCATCGACGAACTGATTGCAGACCTACCAGGAGCCAGTCTTCAGCAAGCTCGACCTAAGGTCAGACTATCACCAGTTACGCCTTGCAAAAGAATCCAGATCCATAACTTTTTCGTACCACCTAGGCCTACAAAGATACAAACGACTGAACTTTGGTATATCCTCAGCTGCAGAGGTTTTCCAAATTGAGATCAGGAGAGTGCTCCACGGCCTTGCCAGGACCACCAACATAAGGGATGACATCCTGGTATACGGCACCTCAACAAGTGAACACCACGAGCGACTAGCTGCAGTCCTCAACCGATTAGAGGAATCAGGCCTTACCCTCCACGCAGAGAAATTTGAATTTAACAAAAGTGAGCTGAACTTCTTTGGCTACGTGTTTGCCAGACCCAGCCAAAGTCAGCGACATCAAAGGTACAAAAGACCCCACGTCAGCGTCAGAGGTGAGAAGCTTCATGGGTATGACCACATACTGCGCAAGATACATACCCGATTTGGCCACCCTTGCAGCACCACTGCGAGAAATTACAAAGAAGGAAAAGTAGTGGGAACGGACAGAACAGCACCAGCAAGATTTTCAACGCATCAAGGAATCGCTGGCCAGCACCACAAGAATAGCATTCTTCAACACAGATAGGGCCACTGAACTCTTGGTAGATGCCAGCCCAATTGGGCTAGGGGCGGTGCTCACACAAGTAGACAAAGACGGCAGTGTGTACCCAGTCGTGTTTGCAAGCCGTACACTAACAAAGACAGAGCAAAACTATTCCCACATAGAGAAGGAGGCACTGGCGATCCTATGGGGCTGTCGCCATTTCAGAGTATACCTGATGGGACAACCAGCCAAAGTATTTAATGATAACACCTGATGACAATGCATTACTTACCGTAAAAGTATTTCTGATGGTTGTATCTGCTTAGATTCACATGCTGTGCATAGGTCCGACATCCAGTGGTCACTGCGGAGTATTGCATTTTGTTTTTCGTAGTCGAAAAGGGGATGTCGACAAGGCGTGTCTGTAACACTATCCCTATAGTGACGTGCGTTGTACCCACAATCCCTCATGCGTCGAGGTCCCTCTGTTTGTATTTTTCTGCCCTGAGGGAGCCTTCAGACGTGAGCGAGTACAGAAAAGAGAGAAATATAGTAGAGGATGTCTATGTTCCTTCCATCTGAGCGGGGAGGAAGGGCGGGCGCATGTGAATCTAAGCAGATACAACCATCAGAAATGCTTTTACGATAAGTAATGCATTGTCTTCTGATGTTTGTTAATCTGCTTAGAATCACATGCTGTGCATAGACTAGCGAGCAGTACCCGGAGTTGGCGGTGGGTTATGAGAAGGAACAGTAGAGAAAAGATGTCTTAATACTGCCTGTCCCACCTGGGAGTCAGATCTAGAGTGTGCATCTAGACAGTAGTGTTTTGTAAAGGTGTGCACAGAACTCCAGGTCGCCGCTTTGCAGATGGACTCAAGGGGAACATTTGCAATGAATGCTATGGAAGCCCCAGTGCCTCGAGTGGAATGTGCTCTTGGCTTGAAGGGTAGTTCTCTCTTAGCAAGAGTGTAACAGAGAGTGATGCATTGTACAATCCATCTAGATATAGTGGACTTAGAGACTGCATCTCCTTCTCTTCCTGCTGCCACCGAGACAAAGAACTGATTAGTCTTTCTCAGTGATCTGGTTCTTTCCATGTAGAACATGACAGCTCTGCGTACATCTAGTGTATGCAGACTTTTTTCTCGCAAGCTGGAAGGGTTTTGAAAGAACGTTGGTAGTTCTATAGATTGGTTTACATGAAATTTCGAGATGAATTTTAGTGCAAACCTTGGGTGTGTGCGAAGAACCACCTTATCCTTGTGAACTGATACAAAGGGGTCTAGTACAGAAAGAGCCTGTAGTTCACTTACTCTCCTAATGGAGGTGCTAGCTATTAGGAAAGCAGTCTTAAGAGTGAGGTATTTAAGAGTTGCCTTGTGCATGGGTTCGAAAGGAGTGCCCATGAGTCTAGAAAGTACCACGTTTAAGTCCCATCCGGGAGCTGGGTTAGCTATCGGGGGGTGTATTCTCTTTACCCCTTCCATAAAGGCCTTGATAATTGGTATCTTCCACCACGACACTTTAAGTTGGGAAGTGGTGTATGCAGAAAGTGCCGCTAGGTGGACTTTAATGGAATTAAACACTAGACCTGAATCCAGTAAATGGGTCAAGTACAGAATAATGTTAGTGGCAGAGCAGTCAACCGGGTTGATGTTCTTACTTCTACACCAGATGACAAATCTTTTCCACTTGCTAGAATAGCAGTGGCGAGTATTAGGTTTTCTGGCTTCTCTGAGGATGTCCATACATCTCTGAGGGAGATGTAAATGTCCAAATTCTATGATCTCAGGAGCCAGGCTGCTAAGTTCATGGTCTGAGGGCATGGATGCAGTGTCCTGCCCTTGTCTTGTGACAGCATGTTGTACGGGCAGGGAAGTTTCATTGGGGGAGATAGGGACATCTCCATCAAGTGAGCGAACCATGGCTGCCGGGCCCACATTGGGGCTACTAGTATCATGGTAACCTGCTCTTGGTGCATCTTGTGCACCACTTTGTTGAGGAGGGGAGTCGGGGGAAAGGAGTAAACAAATTTCCCTGACCATTGAATCAACAGACCGTTCCCCTTGGACTGGTTCTGGGGGTACCTGGAGGCGTAACTTTGGCATTGTGAGTTCTCCAGGGTTGCGAACAGGTCTATTTCCGGGAAACCCCATTGCGTGAAGACGTCTAAGACGATGTTTTCGTGTAATTGCCATTCGTACTCTTTGGGTAGGGGGAAGTCTTTGCTGAGTTTGTCTGCTAGCAGATTGAGTTCCCCTGGTACATGTTGTGATAGTAGGAACATGTTGTGTTTGAGAGCCCACTTCCATATATTCTGGGACAGCTTGGACAGTCCTGGAGAGTGAGTGCCCCCTTGCTTGTTGAGATAGTGCATGGCTGTGGTGCTGTCTGTGAGGACCATCACTGTCTTTCCTTGTAAGTGTTCCTGAAAGGCTTTCAGTGCTTTGAACACTGCTAATAGTTCCAGCAGGTTTATATGCTTGGATGCTAGGCTCGGAGTCCACACTCCGTCAGCAGTCTGATGGGATAGGTGAGCCCCCCCATCCTGTAAGGGATGCGTCTGTGGTTAGAGTGGCTTCCACTGCGGGTGTGGCAAAAGTTTTCCCTAATAACAGGTTTTCCTTTGTCCACCACCGTAGCGAGAGAACCAAGGCCTGCGAGACCACCACCAGATCGTCCCATTGTCCGCTGGCCTGACACCACTGGCTGTAGAGCCACTCTTGCATTGGGCGCATGCGCAGGCGCGCATGAGGTACCAAATAAATACATGACGCCATCATCCCTAGCAAGCGCATTGCTTTGCGTACCGTCACCTCTCGACCTGCCAAATATTGGGGGATCTGAAACAGCATGTTTTGGACCCTCTCTTTGGAGGGGAAGACGAGGCCGTCCTTTGTTCGAATTAGAGCCCCTAGGAATTGTTTGATTTGGCTGGGGTCTAAGCTGGACATCTTTTCGTTGATGGAGAAGCCCAGTTGGGACAAAAGGTCTACGGTCCTTTGGGTATTGGAGAAGCATGTTTCGTAAGAATCCCCTGTTATGAGCCAGTCGTCGAGGTACGGGTAAACCGGGATGGATAATCTGCGCAGGTGGGCCGCTGCCACTGCCAGTACCTTCGTAAATACCCTTGGTGCAGATGCTATCCCGAAGGGTAGTACTCTGAACTGATAGTGTTTGTTCTCTATCTTGAACCTGAGGTATTTTCTGTGCGCTGGCAACATTAAAATATGAAAGTATGCATCTTTCATGTCTAGTGTTGTCATGTAATCCCCCTGTGATAACAGTGGGATTACTTCCTGCAAGGTCACCATACGAAACTTTTGGGGTTTGACAAAGTTGTTCGCTGGGCGCAGATCTAATACAGGGCGCATGGTTAAGTCCTTTTTGGGTACAAGGAAGTACACTGAATAAATACCTTCTGTTACCTGAGATAGGGGGACAGCTTCTATAGCTTCTTTTTTCAGTAGCTCTTCTACTTCTTGAAGAAGAATAGTGAGGTGTTCCGGTGTCATGCGTCGGTTCCGTGGGGGTCTGTATTTCGGGGAACCGTTGAATTCGATGCAGTATCCGTGGGCTTTGGTGGATAATACCCAGCGGTCTGACGTTATTCCCTCCCATGCTGAAAGGAACAATGTTAGCCGGCCCCCGACCGGTGATGCATGGGAGGGGACCCGAATCTTTGGGTCATTTGTTGGTATTGGGCGTGGGGCCTTTTGGACTGGAGCCGCGCCCTCTTCCTTTGCCACGACGTTGGCCTCTTTGACTGAACTGGGTGCTTTGGTTAGAGGGCCAGTTGGTAGCAGAGTAAAATTGTTGTTGGCTTTGCTGCTGGCGTTGGCCACGAAAGGAGCGTCTATTGCCATAGCTGCGTCTGTTAGGTGGCCTAGAAATTTGGTCAAGAGTCTTGATGGTATCAAACTCCTTCTTCGCATGTTCTAGGGCCTCATCAACTGCTTTCCCAAACAGATGTGTTTGCTCTATGGGCTTATTTATTAGGGAAGCCTGAGTTTCTGGCTTAAATCCCGAATTGCGCAGCCAGACATGGCGTTTGAGAAGTATTCCCTGAACCAGGGAGCGGCCCGCTGTCTCTGCGGCATCTAAGGAGTTCTTTACGATGCCCTGGTTTACAAGAGTTCCCTCTGATATAGTAGCCAACAGGCGTGAACGCAGGGGTTCTGGTGCGTCCTCTGCTTCGCTGCGCAGCTTGCTCCACTGTGCATCTGCGTAGCTAGCTAGTAGGGAATTGTTATTCGCGATCCTGGTTGAGAAGGCGGCGGAGGTCGTGATTCTCTTCCCAAGTGCATAGAGCTTCTTGCCCTCTTTGTCAGGTGGTGCCTCACTAGTAGATAGTGGTACCCCCGCTCTCTTTCTTGTGTTAGTCACTACCAGAGAGTCCGGAATAGAATGTCCCCTGATGTACAAAGGGTCAGAAGACGAAGGGCTGAAGAGCTTTTCTATCCGAGGGTTGACCCCTCTGACTAAGGCCGGATTGGAAAGGGAAGGAGTTATTCTTCTCTTTATGGAAGCCAGGAGTGGAATGGACTGGCTGACCGGGGCTTTTTCTTTAATAACGTTTTCTACAAAGTCTATGTCCGGAAGAGTCTCCCCTGTGTCTATTTCAAAATGCGCTGCTGCCTTGCGCAAAAGTGCATTAAGTGACGGCTGGTCATCTATGGGGGAGGTGTTCCCAATAGGTGAGTCCTTGGGAGGAGAAGGGTGAAAGACATCAGGGTCTGAGTGCACTGATGGGGATTGCCAGGGCTGTGAGGTAGCTGTATCTTCTTCAAAAGCTCCTGCGCTAGTGTAAGGGTCTTCCTCAAACCTCTCCTCCTCAAGTTCTTCCTCTCCACCTAAACACTCCTCATCTTCCTGGAGGTATTGCTCCTCTTCAGTGAGGTCATATGCATCTGTAGAAGGGGGAAACAGCCTAGGAATCTTGACCCTAGGGTCATCCTGGGTCCATTCTCTTGGTCTTTTGGGTGTGGGTGGGTTTTGGCTACCCAAAAACCTCTCCATCTTTTCCATACAAGAATGGAGTCTTTCCAGGGTCTCATGGGGAACCCCTGAATAGTCTAGAGGGGGGAAATCAGTGTTTTCACCTTCAAAACGCTTCGAACGCTCCCACAACGTCGACAAAAGGTTTCCGTCGCCCTCAGAAAAGCCCTCCGGTAGTTCAGAAGTGCCTTTAGACGGGTGGGGCAGTTCCTGGCTACTCTTGTGCTTTTTCGGCGTTTCTATTTCCTTGGGTGCGGTATTCGACGTGTTTCGTCGTCCGCTTACGTTTGTCCTCGGAAACAATTCTCGCCAGACTCTCGACGACGAGTTAGTCAGTCGAGGGTTCTGGAGTCGGCGTTGCCTGCGTTGCGCGTTGTTTTTCGACGGCCGCTCTATGGAGCGTTACGTCGGATGTTTTTGAGGTAGCGCCCGTATTAGATGAAAGCCCAATCGCTGGTCGCGGCTGCGTTTGCGGGTGGGGCTTGAGACCCTTGCGGTCTGAGGTCGACGCCGGAGTGCCCTGCGTCCCCTTCGGCGCTGGTGGATCCTACGTCCTGGACGAAGAAGAGCCGTGGGTTGTGTGCTTAGGCCTACGGGGTCTGTGTGCGTCCTTGTCGCCGGGGTGTTCATCCCCATAAGCAGGGCGTGAGCCGAGCCCGTCGGGGCCGGGGACGGACGTCGAGGAGCGTGAGCGCTCCTTCTGGGGGTTAATGACTTCCGTAACGGACGTCGAGTTATCACCCTCCTCGTCACTTTCTGTAACAGCGGCGGCGGGTGAGGAAACCGACTTCGACATAGCGTAGTCCGCCCACCTCTTAACCTTCCGTTCTTTAAGAGTTCTTGGTTTCAAGAGCTTACAGGCCGCGCAGCTGTCCTCTTTATGATCGAGGGGCAAGCAACGATTACAGAGCTTGTGTTTGTCCTTCCAAGTGTATTTGCCCCTACAGCGTGGGCAAAACTTAAAAGGTGTCCTCTCCATAGCTGAGGCAATAAAAACTGGTGATAACAACCCCAAGGGAAAGATAGGGGAGAAAGAAAGACATTGTCGACGAGAAGGTAAAAGTTTGAAACCCCCACTCTCCCTACTGTATGTTGGCCGGCGAGGCCTGGCCACGTGTTCGGCAGCGCCGAAGGATCTCCTCCGTCTCTTCTCCTCCATCGAAAACTTGCTCGGCGGAGAAACAGCTTCAAGCCAACGTCGAGGGGAGGGATCTTTAACAATAAGTATATATTAAGGACCAAGGTCCGTAGTAATTGTTTAGCAATGTCTCTCTAGGAGCTCCGCGTAAGGCGACCATAAGCTGGGCGGAAAAAAACAATCTGAGGGACCTCGACGTGTGAGGGATTGTGGGTACAACACACGTCACTATAGGGATAGAGTTACAGACATGCCTTGTCGACGTCCCCTTTTCGACTACGAAAAACAAAATGCAAAGTGACCACTGGATGTCGGACCTATGCACAGCATGTGATTCTAAGCAGATTAACAAACATCAGAAACCTATATTCAGGGGAACACTGCACCCTCAAGCACGGCAAGAAAATTGGATGCTCTAACTGCAGCTGTTTAACATTGACGTTGCATACAGAGCCGGTGCAGACAATCCGGCTGACTACTTGTCTTGCCACGAGGCACGAGGAAGAGCATGCAGTCGAGATGGAAGAGCATGTATGTCACGTAGTCTCTTGCACCCACCCTCCCTCCCTCGAGCCATTTCGCTGCAAGAAATGGCTGAGGAAACAAAGAGACGCCTGCCTACAGCACACCGTTCAAACCATCCAATCGGGAGTCTGGAAAAACTACCTGGATGTTAGGCAGAATTGCATGCAGTACCCTCTGGGACCATCACATACAATTAGGACTACAGGTGTAAGCAAAAACCAACCTTTGGTATAAGTCTGTACTACACAGTTTGTGGCACAAGCTGAGCAGCCAGGCTTATCTCAAGAGGGGATGTGAGCAGAACAAGAGGTTACACAGAAGTCTTACAATCACAGTGGTTCAAGTAGACACTTACACTCAAGGTTTCTTGGTAAAACACTTATTAATTTATTACACAATCATTTAGAAAACATTCACTAGAAGGAGGCAACTTAATATTATACACAAACACACTTAATCAAACCAATACGTTTCTGAACAAATTAGGCTCCCCTGAAATAGGATCAAAATGGCATTTCAGTTACTTTCAATTGGAGTAAAAAGGCACAAGTTAGCAGAATTGATCACAAATACTTTCTTAGGCAGTGCAAATAGTTTTAGTTCACTAGAGGACTCAATTCAGTTCAATAGGCATAGGCCAAAGTCAATGGACTAGTGTCTTGGATAGGAAAGAGCAGTTCTTGAAGTAAACAGTAAAGTCTTTGCCAAAGTTCTCAGAAGTGGTTTGTACGAAAAAGAATCATGTTGAGTCACAAGCTGATTAGGCCTGCAAGTTGGGAAAGTTCTACAAACTTTCACCGCGAGAGAGGCGTTCTCTCAATCGGGTTGGCACAGTACCTTAATATGAAGCAAAAGATGCAGCTGAAGACGTTGGTTCCTGGCAGTTCCTGCAGATTTCGCTGTTCCTGAGCCTCAGTCGCGGGGACAAGAGGGATGACGTTGGGGGACTCCTGCACTGCATGGAATCGTCAGAAAACGGACAAAATGGAGTCACTTCAGTTACAGTAGCTGTAATTCAAGCACACAAGCTGGTGTCCTTGCCCCCTGGTTAATCCTAACGAGCTTCGAGAATGGTATCCAGGTGGCTTACGAGTTGATTGCTCCCACCAACTCAAAGGAGGGAGTCGTCCTTGAAGGGGCTTCTCCGTCGAGATGAACTTGGCAATTCGACCTGCAGCAGGGCTTCACAGGGCAAACCAACGGTCCAGGAGTTGCAGCAGGCGTCCTCTTCCAGCTCGTCTTCGGTTCTTTCGTTCCAGTGGTCGACTCTGCTTTCCAGTCTAAGAGACTGGCTTTTAAACAGTTTTTTTCCCTTTCATACCAGCCTAGCTGCCACTCACCCAGCAGGGTGGCTGTCCTTGCCGGACAGTCAGCCAATCATGCCAGAGTGCATTTGGGTCTCCTAGGAGACTAAGCACAGGGAGTTTCGGGCACCTCCCTCACTTCCTGCCCACCCCAGAGGCGGTCGTCAGTCCCGAAGCCTGCCAAAGGCATAGAAACAAAGGGACCAAACCTGGTTTGGCGTGCAGAGACAAACACTAGAAGGACCTTTCCAAAAGTAAATGGCAAAAAAATAAATAAGACCGGGACCTGTTTAAACAAAGGGGCTTAAAGCGCCATCTTGAAAAACATGGCTCCTGTGATTTTTAGCTACTGGTGTTCCCGGTCGGGAAAAATCTGCTAGTTTGTTGTAAAACCACTGCCACCAGCCATTTCGATAGAAAGGGGTAGCATTTGACTGCTACATGAGTTTCTAGACACAGGGGATACTAGGTAACTCCTCCAGCACTCTATAGGAAGATATTGTGTGCTGGGCCTAGGAATTTACACAGACTAGTAAAGTCAATTTAACCTTACATTCTCTGGGAAACAGTAGTTTATCCCAGAGAAGGTATTTAAACCTTTGGGAAGTCTAAAAGACATGCCTGTGTCACTGCACTGAGGGTGCTGTGTAACACACATGAAAAGATGCCTATGGAGTTATCTTAATACGCCATAATGAAAGAACATGAGTAAAACACACAAATACATGACAGTGGGAAAAAAGGCTCACTCTTTCCAGGTAAAAAAATCAAGTCCTCAAAATCCAGCAATGTTGCTGGGAGTCTCTAAGGTGAAGGGAATTAGCACATTTTTGAGAATTCTCCCCAACACTGGCCACAGTGGCGCAAGGCACAACAACGGCCCTGGAAAAACTACAGGCGCTGTTTGGCATCCGCCATGAGCTCACAGTCTCGGAAGGAGGCATTGTACTGAAAGGACACAGACTAGCTCTACCCGAGTCACTGGAAGCAAGGGCCCTAAAGCTAGCGCATGGAGGTCATCAAGGCATTGAGAAGACCCAAAATCGTACCTGAAATAAGGATGTGGATGCCACGGATGCAACCCTGCGTGACCGAATTAGTGGAAACGTGCTCTGCATGCTAGTCCGCAAGGAGGCTAACCACCCCTGAACCCATCACCAGCGTGCCCCGAAGCCACAAAAGGTGGGGGTCTGTGAGCATGTACTTTTGTACCATCACCCGAGAGGGGTACCTCCTCGTCCTAGGCAACTAGTTTAGCAGATACCCAGAGGTGTAGCCTGTTCAATCCACAAACGCAGAATCGGTCATCACCGACCTCGAGAAAGTATTCGCTGTACACTGAATACCCAGGAAGCCGAAGAGCGACAATGGGCCACCATTTACAAGCCAAGAACTCAAGCAATTCCACACCAGTTTGTGCGTCAAACATAGAAAGATCACACCCTGCTGGCCGCAAGCAAACAGGGACGCAGAACGGTTTATGGGATCCCTAAACGCCGCCATACGGATCGCCAAAGATCACCACCAACTGTGGCTGCCAACCATGTATAGGTTCCTACGAACACACCGACAAACCCTGCACACATCCACAGGGGTAAGCCCAGCAGCCCTTCAATTCGGAACGCCAATACAAGCCGAATTACCACTACACCCGAGCTGGATAAACCCTGACCCAGACATACCCCTCACAGAAGAAAGACGAGCCAGACAGAAGGAATGAGAAAGCCAAGGCCGCCATGCGCAGCACCGAGAACTACAGCCTGGGGGTACCATACTGGTGAAAAACAGGGCACTCCAAAAGAAGATAACACTAACATATGAATCACGCCCCTCGACAGTACAGGGTGCCAACCACATTATGGTAACAGCCGCCCGAGCGGCAGGGACGCGAAACATATCCCATTTTCGAAAGGTCCCAGCGACACTGTGGAAGAAGCAAGCGGATGCAGAGGCCGCATGCAGAGATTCCCCAACTGACCATGAAGTGCCAGCGGAGACGAACGAGGGTGCATCCCTGCAAACATATCCCATGCCGGCCCAAGGGCCTGACCCTGCAGCCATAAGTCCCTACGAGGCCGAGCCACCTGAGAGAGCACACTCCCGGTACCAGCTTCGAGAGAGGCCACAACCATCATCCCGGCTGTAAGGCTATGTGCTCCAAGGAATATACCATTGAAAGACAGTGACTGCTAAGAGACAGTAAGAGACACTCTTACACAAGGTTATGTTGATTCAGCATTCTAAGTTTGGGAGGAATGTGGTGTAGCCAAGCTGGGCCCGATCACGTGGGCAAGGGGGACCCGAGCCACGTGACCGGGGCGCAATAAAGGATAGCCCGGAAGAAGTTATTCCCAGTGTGAGCATAACGAATCACGCGTATTTCTTGCTCCCAGTGTGCAAGGCCTGAGTGAGGCACGTGAATGCTCCCCGACCTCTTACAACACTGCAGAGGTCGGGAAAGACAACACCCACTTACCTAGCTGGAGGGAACTGGACCATCAGTGCAAGGAGGATGATTCTGCGCGGGGTGCTGTCCAATTTATCGGAGGCCAGCCTGACCTGGGGAGTGGAGAGTGGCGGCGCAGGAGCTCCACACGTACCGCTAGAGCTAAATGGGCCAGGAGGCACCCGGTGGATCAGAGGCAGTAGCGGCAGCACGCCTGCATATCATCCCAGCCTCACATCATCTTTACTCGGTCTGATGACCAAGGCTACCGGAACATGGGATATCACAGGCTGGCTGCTCAGGGGGTCAATCTGGAGAACTACTGCGTGCAGCCCATCTGCTCTCCATCCAGAAGCCAGTTCATGACTGGGAAGTAAGTGCATTTAATGTTTAAATCAAAAGTTATTTCCACGTAATCAACTCCATAAAACCAACATACAGAACCAAGGACATCAGCAGTTTTCAGTTGTGCTTTACTGATATAGCACAGATCGTTGGATGGATGGATGGATGGATGTGACATGACAATGTTTACTGGGCAACTATGATAAAGAAAGCAAAAGTGTTCTTGCGTGTCTAGACTGGCCTACACTGGAGCCAGGTTGAAAATGTATGGCATTGCATTTTAATGGCAAAGCCAACAGGAGTAGGTTATGTGGGGCTACTGGCCGAGCCAGTTTGGATATGTTTGCTTATAGTAACATTACTGGCATTAAAGCCAACATGAGTATGTTCCGATATGGGAACACAGCACATATTCATGCAGCCACCATGGACCACACACAACTGCTAATGAGGAATGTGGGCTTGTGACAGGCCTTAGCTCATTATGTTGGCTAAGTCTCATGTGGTCTGGATCCAAAGGGGAGGAAACAAATGAGGCTCTCTTGCTGCATTCCTTGCCACACTCAACTGTAATAAATGAAAATGCTTCAGAAAACTTACAACACCTGTAAAATATATATAACCTGCTACAATCTGTTTATTTTTTTGCATATCCCGACGGGATTGTTAGGACGAATTCTCATTTCTGTGCCAATTCCCCTTCAACCTTAGAAACACCCAGCTGTTTTGCTGGACTTTAGGACTTTTTAATTTTTACCCTGTAGTGAGGGAGCCCTTTTTCGCACACTCTCTCGTGTTCTGATCAGATATGGATTATGTGTTTCCTTTGTTTTTCGAGTCTGACAAACTCCATAGGCATCTACTTTTTGTATGGTGACCCACGGCACCTTCAGTGCAGTGTCACAGAAAATCCTTTAGATTTCTCATAAGGTTTAAATCCCTTTTCTTGTGTGAACTACTCCTCCCAAGAATAGTAAAGTGAAATTGACTTTACTTACCTTTTCCCTTTGTAGGTCCAGCACACACCATTTTATGTGGAGTGCTGAGCGGATACCTAGTAGCCCCTTATCCCACATTCTCCTGTAACATTGTTTATGTTACCCTCACTACTTTAAATGGCTGGTGGCAGTGGTTTAAATGTTCCTACCATTGTGCTTTTCTACCCCAGGCTGAATCCTCAGTTGCAGTATAGCACCTGTAGGTGACCATTTTGTCAAAATGGCCCTGTCTTCTTTTTTTGCCATTTTCTGTTTGTGAGGTCTTTCTTGGGTTTACTCTGCGCACCAAGCCAGGTTTGAGCCCTTTGTTCATTTTGCCTTTGGCAGGCTCCAGCTCTGAAACCCACCTCTAGCTCCAGTGTGTCTGGAAGGGCAGGAAGTGAGGGAAGATCCCGAAACTCCCCTGTGCTTTGTCTCTAGGGTTGCCTGAATGCACCCAGCCCTGATGCTGTTTGAGAGACAGCCTAGGCTGTGCATGAATGGGAGAAACCTGCTTAAAAGGCGAGGGTTTTGAAACTAGAGGCAGAGTCGACCACTGGGAAGAACACCCAACGAAGAAACTGAACGAAGCATGCTGCATCCTTGAATTGTCTGGTGAAGCCCTGCTGCTGTGCCTGAACTATTATTCCTGATCGACAAGAGAAGCTCCGGAAGGGACAACTTCTTCCCTTGGGTTAGTGGGAACAACTAACCCTGAGAAACTCCACTGGACCATCTTCCCCGACTGGCTGTACTTCTTTGCTGCTGCTGCAGGAACCGAGTGCCAGGGGTTGAGAAATCTGTAGTCCAGTGCAACGTCTGCAATCCGGCCAGAAGCTCTGGGAGTCTCCCAAGGACCCTCCAGAAGCAGGACGACCAGAGCTCAAGTCCCCACACCAGAGTGCAGGACTCAAGGAGTGAAGGAAGCCCAATCGGTATCCAAGATCCACGGTGAAACCGCGAAGTGCCGCTCATCTGAAGAGAGCCCGTAGCTGCCGCCGATCTCCAAATTGCTGGGACAGGAGTCCTCCAGATGGCCTCCCTCTTGTCCCCATGACTGAGGCTCAGGAACCCAGTCTCTGCATTGCTGCAACAGGGCAGAAGACATCTGGGCCACTCTTCTTCAGACCAGAGGTACTGCTCAGACTTGGGGTACTTCCTTCAGTGTCTTTAGCTTTGCTCTTCTCAGTTGAGACTTGCTGTAGCTACTTTTGTCAGATGATTTCAGCTCTGCTTTCCACAAGTTCAAGAGCTTGTGACCCTACAGTGATTTTCTACAAAAACTCTAACTTTGTGCAAGACTTTTATTAACTACGAAGTGCCTCAGCTCCATACACTGTGCTCCAATTAACTTTGGCTGTCCTGGCTCCCTGCAGACTCTTCTAGTACATTGACTGATATTTTCTGTCCCTCAGAGGTGATAACCTGTGTTTAGACTGTTATTGCTGGGAAAGGATTTGTCTAAACTTCATTGGAAGATTTAAATATACTCACATGCCCCGAGAACCTGTTTAACCTTTTTCCTTCCTTTAATCTTTCCTTTCTGCAACCTCAGAATCTGCAAAGGGTACTAGTGATATATAAATGCCATTACTGTCCTTGTGAATGAAGTTTTCTGGGTGTAGGAAGTGTATAAAAAGCCCCTCTAAAGAGCATCTACTAAACTTATGCTGATTCTGGAAAAGTATTTTAAAGTATATTTGATTCTTACATATTGTCATGATCTCTGCTTCCAAAAGGTCAGGGTTTTCCCAACTCCCTTGGAAGCAGATCCATAACCCAGGTTCCGAGTGCTAACCAGTCCCAATTGGGACCTTTTGGACCCAGTCCTGGCGCCAGTGGCACCAGGCTCATAAATATGCCCAGTCCCAGCGCTGGAAGCGCCGGGCTCATAATGCTTGGGTGGACTTACCTGCAGCAGACCATGCTGCTTACTTGCCTGCCAGTTGAGCCTCTGATCCTCTTCTGTTTGGAACTACTTTTCCTGTTGGGTGGGGCAGGAGCCACTCCCTAGATTCAGAACACTGGAACTCTTCTGGAAAGCAGGAACTCTTTTCTTACCTAGGCGTGGCTGTGGAAGGAGAGACCTAAGCACTACAGGAGGCTATTTAAACCACACCCGATGGATGAATCTTGCTTTGCGTTATTCTGCATCCTCTGCAGCAGAACGCTCATCGTGTCTTCTGCATCTGATCCTGGGCCTAAGGAAAAAGGCTTACCATCCTGAATCCAGTCTTCAGCAACACCTATAAAGACAAGAAAGAACAGGTTAGCATTACGGTCTTCAGTGACAGCTCTTCACTTACCTGGTCCAACGACTCGCGCTGCATTCCGGCATCTCAAAGACAAAGGCTTACCTACTCTTCGTGCGCTCCGGAGGTCTTCACACTGCATTCCGGCATCTGAAAGACAAAAGCTTACCAACTCTTCGCACGCTCCGGAGGCCTTCGGCGCTGCATCCCGCATCTGAAAGACAAAACAAGGTGCGTTTAAAGACATTGGGGAACTTTAATACTCACGTGCCATTACTCCTTTCCACATCTAACCCAGTGGGTATTCCGGCACCCTGCAGCCGCTCCGAACTTGTACCTGCAAAATAAAAAGACAGTTAGAGCGCATCTTGAAGCAGGCAACAAGCGCTTACTTACGTGCTTCCAGGCGCTTCTATTCATCACACGGGCTCCATCTTCAACTCACTTCAGCCCGTCATCCGCCATCGCCGGAACCCTGCAAAACAAGAAACATCATTACTAAAGACTTTAAAGACATTAGAATTACTCGAAACTTACCGTTCGTGCAGTAAACGACGGACAGCAGTCCTCTGAAGTCAAGAGGCCTGCTCCCCTTATCCAGTGAAGAAACTGGTTACAGCACCCTGCCCCGAGGCAGATGGAGAGCACGGCGTTCACTTACCTAAGGTGAGAGCGTTAACCTTTGGGGTTCTACAGGAGAAGAGAAAGGGAAGAAGAGAGAGAGACATTCAATAACCCAGTTCCTTAATCCCATATTTTCTATCTGCAGACATCTTACCCTTCGAGTCAGACATACAGTGCACAGAGGTCCAGCCCAAAGAGCCAGCCGTGTTACACATCACCTTTGAAGATACGGTATACGCCCAGTCAAGACCGGCGCCTCTACGGGAATCAGGTGAGCGTTACACATATATTGCTCTTTTTAAAGAATGCTTATTTAAAAACTGAAGTTAAATAAACAAATATTTATAACTAAAACCTTGATTATAAGTAACTTGGCTACTGGTATTTGTGAATTTCATTGCTACAGCTTTACAGCTCACATTAACCCCTCTTGAGATAAGCTTGGCTGCTCAGTCACGCTACCAACTTGTGTAGTTCAGGCCTATACCAAAAGTTGGGTTACCCAATACCAAGAGGACAAGTGTTGTGATGTCTCAAACAGTGTTACTACATAAATTCTTGCCTAACAGGGACAACTGTAGATTTGCTTGTTTCTGGTTAAGTTTCGAAGGGTTGAATTTGTTGACACACCTTTCATGTAACAGCCACATGTATCTTCTTATCATTGCATGGCATCATTTGACCTTGGACGTCTGCTTACATTCAGTTTTTTTGGAAATATGGGCGTATACACACTGATATCAACACTACATATGGTGATACATTGTTGTATTAAATGTGCATCATATTCCAGTGATATCATAACCATATTTTTCTTAGTGTACTGAGGAACAATGCTATGTGATGCCACTTCCTGTTTTGTCAAGGGGTGAAATGGCATGTGCCATCAATTCCTTTGAGGTCCCTTGGGGGTGGGTTCAAATTATATCACTTCCTGGGATAGAGGTTAAGGGTCATATGATGTCACTTCTGCTACCCCTGGCATTTTGGTGAAATGATGTCCCTGAGCTCTAGTGTGAATTAATGGGTTCCAGCATATAAAGGCTAGGATTTTGGGACCACAGGGAGAGTCGACAAGGAATCCGAAGCAGAGATCTTCCAGGACCGCAGAAGCACCGGCGAGGCCCTGCAGCTGTGCTGACCCAGTTTTCAAATCGACATGGAAGACCCGCCAAGGAAGACTTCCTCCTTTAGGCTGGTGGGACCAACTCGCCTCAAGACCTTATTCATTTTGGGTCATCCCTGACGTCTTGCCACTTTCCCAGGCCGCAGAACACCAATACCATGGGTACCTGGACCATTAACGAGTGCATCATCTTCCGAAGATCATATCCGGCTGATCCGTGTGGACCTCCCGAGGCAGGAATTCTTCACCAGAAGACCCCTCACCAGAGTTCAGGACCGAGTAATCGAAGAGAACCCAACCAGCAATATTAGTTTCTTCTTGGCACCGAGACCAAAAAT
Source organism: Ambystoma mexicanum (assembly GCF_040938575.1). NCBI lineage: Eukaryota > Metazoa > Chordata > Amphibia > Caudata > Ambystomatidae > Ambystoma > Ambystoma mexicanum. Next base: position 453,520,784 of record NC_090924.1, on the reverse strand, counting down.
CACAAAGAGCTGCTGAAGTGAGCTGAATCCATTGCTCCGGACCCCTTTTGCCGAGTGCTGCAACAGAGGCCTGCCAGAGGTTCCCCCCTTTCAGCACCACGACCAAGGAGCAGGAATCGGGGTCTGCAATGTTGCACCTAGGAGGAAGCGAATTACAATTTCTTCTTAAGTTTTAAAGTATTGTGGGGCTTGGGGTGTATTTACCTTGAAAGTTGACCTCAACTCCACTCTACAGCCCTTATCAGGAAGGCTCCTCTTGAGCTCCTGTGTTTTCTTCATGAACCACTGACTAATTAACTTTTCCTCTGAAGATCCTCATCAGAACTGGAACTGTGCATTTGACTTTGGCTGGGCTGGCTTCCCAAAGGTCCATCTTCTTGAACCTGCTGGCTTTGGCAATGCTGGGTCCTCCATAGGTTTTAATTGTGAACACTTTTATTGCTAAGAAACGGACTGCATATACCCCTCTGAGAGAGAGTACTTATTAACAGTTGCTAGCCGTGTTCTGTCTAACGTTTACTTCCCTCCATACTCAATTTTGCAAAAGTGATACATATGATGATGATGAATTTATAAAGCGCTCGTTCGCCAAAGGCATCTTGGCACTGAAATAGAGGCTACCACCAATAATAACATTTTTAAAAACCGGGACACTTTATTGAAAGAGGTGGGTCATCAGCTGCTTCCAGAAGAGCAGATGATCCAGAGATCCCCGAAGGGAAAGTGGCAGTGCGTTCCATAGGTCAGCAGCAGCCATTAAAAAGTCTGCCCTCCAACCAGAGCGAGGTGTACCCTTGGAACCAGAATTTCGGAGGTCAAAGACCTTAAGGGCCGATTGGGGACATAGGGACAGAATTGATCCCTTAGATACTCCGGGTCAGAAGCATAAAGGGTCCTGTGTACAATACACATAACAGCATATAAGTGCAGTTATTGATCTTAACTAACGTCACACTGTGTGCTGGATGTGTAAAGCATAAAAAAGTTACTCACCTGCATTACTGTTCCTTTTATAATTGGATTCAATGTCTAACTGAATGTTAATTAGAAATGTATTAATAAATAAACACATTTCTAATTGAATGTTAGTTTTTAGATTTCCTTGTGTGCCTGGTGTATATATAAATATATTTTAATATAACTAAGTGAGTGTTTACTTGGGTCTGTGTATGAACGGATTTCTTTGTACTGCTCTTCAGCTCACATCCCTCCTAAAATAAGCCTTTTTGCTCAGCCTCTTGTGTAGTGCAGGCCTATATTAAGAGTTGGGTCCCTAATACCAAGAGATAAGTTTTATGAAGTCCCACACCAGTTGGACTTTAGAATAGCTTTCCTAACAGTACCCGCCTCTGGGAAGTCCAGTCCATGTCCACAGGCCTGTCCATTGTCCCTCAGTCCACCATGGTGAGGAACGTGGTACAGTCCAGTAAACCCGTTAGTAAGCACACATTAAATAAAAGCTGTTAAACTTGAGTCTTGATATATATATTTATTATGAACCCACACCCTACTCTAACAGGGCCCCTTTTGGGCTAGGGGTTACATTCATCAAAGGGCTGACCTAAGCCAGCCCACCAAGACCACTCCAGACAAGCACAAATATGTGCAATAATATGACCATACTGAGTAGGAAGAAAAGGTATAAGCAATATACTCTGATGGGGTATGAGATTGGGATAACAAAAAGCTATATCACTAAAACTTACAACCCGGGTTTGGTACGCTTTATCCCAATGCTTCAGTTTAATGTATTACATTGTTATGAATTTGTGGGGAGCTGGAAAGCAGTCATGTACCAGGATAGACTGTCGGCTATGCAAGAAGGAGGTAGAAACTATTAGACATCTACTGACAAATTGTATAAACGGTCAAGAATTCTATAGTAAAGGTTATAGAGATCTGGTGAGTGATCGAAGAATGGTACCTTTGGTCTGCCCCAGATCCTGAAGCATCACCTCTCCATAACCTACAAAATAGTGTCATATAGTTAACTAGGTTGTTCTTTGCAGTAGACATGCCTTTTTATAAGGGGGTGTGTGAGAAATGCTTCCCTCTTAAAACATTAAGAATCGTAAGGTTAGAAGAACTGAGTTAGGAGGTCGCCGGCCCTCCTTGCCAGTTCATTCTACAGACAGTTTTAATATGTATATATTTTACATTTTAGATGTAATGTTATAAGATTGGGTGAATTGGGCACATGCTTTATAATGGTAATTATGGTGTTGTGTTGTAAAATGTTTTGCTTTCAATGGATTAGTAACTTACTTTTCTTTTGTAAAGTTAAATAATGTTCATATTGTTTTTTATAATGTCATATTTGTTATATGTCAAGTGTATAAGGTTTTGATTAAGCAATTTGCACTATAAATAAAAAATAAATAAATGGTTTTGGCACCCAGCCATTCAGGTTGGCCCTAAAGCACACAGTCACTCCCACAGAGGACAGACTGATGTAGACTGGCTTAAAGTCCTCTTGACTTCCCATTGTACACTGGTTTAAACCAGAGCAAAGGGTACAAAAACAAAAATGTCGAGAAGCAGAGCTTTACATTTCTTTTTATTTATTTTTAAACACAGTTTAGTACCGTAATGGCTACCATGTAGGTGCACCAGGCCCCTCACCCAGTAATTACATGCCTGGCATAGTCAAAACTAAATCACAGCAGCTGCCAGCCTAACGCACAACACACATTTAAAGTGAGAGAATCACCCAGGTACCAAAATGGGGTCCTGAAAAGGAACCCCGGCCTCAGTAGTCACATGTGCTACTAAAGGCAGCATGCCATAAGGGGGATGCAGTAGCAAGGAGACCACAGTAGGCGCTCTAGCCACAATAAAACTGAGAAGATAGCCAAATGTTTAAGGGACACAGAATCCCAAAATTTAATCCTGCCCCAAGAGGGATTCTGGAGGACTATTGCTTGGAGTACCACTGGCTGTGCCATACTACACAAGGCAAAGCTCTGCTCTTCACTCGATATGGACGTCCTGCAACAGTGTCTGTCTCCCTTGAACTGGTGGACTGAACCATTTCCAAGCCCTGCATGGACGAAGTTAGACGGCATGGAGCCCTGAGGAGGAATCTTCCAGTTTTTGGAGAGCATCCGAAGAGGGTCACTTGGAGAGCATCCGAAGAGGGTCACTTGGAGAGCATCCGAAGAGGGTCACTTGGAGAGCATCCGAAGAGGGTCACTTGGAGAGCATCCGAAGAGGGTCACTTCTACAGTTGCTCGGAACTTGTGTAACTTTGTGGTGTGAACTGTGCAATGCATCCTCCATGTGGGCCACAGAACTTGCTGCTCTCTTGATGCTATTCTATACCAAGAAGGGGAGTCCTAGTGGAAAGTCTGTCCAGCTGTAATTTTACCTTTTGCCTGAAGACCCTGTGCAGTCACTTACATTTCTCATTGTACCTATTGTGTCCTGGGAGCACTCTAATAATATTGGAGTCATTGCAGAAGTCCTTCAACTTCAGCCAAGTTCATCTTGATGGTCATCCAATTGATTAGGTTGCCAACCGAGACCAGAACTGGAGAATTGCTGCACCAGTCTGTCATAGTTGTCATCTGAAGTGCACTCTGCTCCCCTGACCTTTGGACCTACAACACCAGAATCAACGGACCGGACTTACTTAGGGTGGGTTGTCTTGATCAGGTTGGAGTTGTTCGGTTGCTTACCTGTTTTGACACTTCCCTTTTCATTCAAATGAAAAAAGTCCTACCTGCAGCTTCCTGAACCTTTCTTTCGGGGCTCAATCCGAAGGATGGGCTCTCGGTCTACAGCCCCTCTACACAACTGATATGTAGCTGCCCATCCCCACAAGGGAAACCAGATGTAATCCGAAATGTGTATACTGCCACTAGTGCGATCGACTTCACCAAGTACCAGTGCTTCCTACGGGAGGATTGTGAGCAACATTTTTAGCAACTACCTTCAAGTAGACAAATCTTGTTTGCTTTGAACATTGGTGAACTCTTACAGCATTATTGAAATTATGTGCATTCTAAAGTATCGTGTGTTCCAATTTCGACACCATACTGTGATTGCACCAAGTTGTTTCAGTAAGTTTAAATTAATCAACATGCACTGGTAGATAAGTGTCTTGCACTTACCCGTGTGGACAATTATTGCTTGACAAGTATATATTACTTTTATTTTACACGAAACCCCCGATCTCTTAAGTCTAACCTTTAAGACTCGAAGCCAGGTTACCAAGCGAGTTTGATTAGAATAGTGTGTGAAACATTTGCAGATCCACCGAGGTTGGCTTTCCAGAAGCCTAGCCCAGTTACACCAGCAGTGGTTTAAAAAAAAAAAAGTAACATCAGATTGAAAATGGTTAAGAAAACTGGGACTTTCCACAGTCTTAACAGCAGTGTTTACTGTGACCCACATTATTTGAACAGTATGTTGGGACCAAACTCAAAGTGCCCACTTTCATAGTTTAGATATCCCAACAAGCCGCTGTACCGAACAACAGCCCGTCAGGGAACACCTCATGTGCAGTTACTGGGCATGCACTGCCAGACCAGGAAGAGGCAAAAGCTGGTGGCCGGAGAGGTAAGAAGGGAGTTTGGGGCAGAGGGGGTATGTGAGTTTGTACGTATGTGTGCATGCATTTGTGGGATGTGTGTTAATGTTTTCGGGAATGGTAGGGGTCGGGTGGGGGTCTCCCACTGAAGAAGCAACAGGCTGTGTGTGAAGAAGGGCGGGAGAAGGAACAGGGGATGCACAGGGCATGGGAGTGAAGAGGGAAGGGGTGATCACAGGGCAATGATGGTACCCTGCAGCGTAGAAACCAGTCCCGGGGAACCGGGCTTCGGTGTAAGCGGCCTGCAGGGAATCATGACAGAACCACAAAATCTGGGTGACAGGCCTTCAGGCCAACAGAGCACACAAAGGTGTAGTTGACTTTCAGACAATTATAATCTGGACAGTGGTAACATCTTCATACATAAAGTGTTGTACGCAGGCCAGACAACAGCTGGACAAGCAAAACCAAGTAGGGAAGAAATGGTGTCTTACAGGAGTGAAGCCAACGGGACATAGGCTGATTCCAACTCGTCACCACCTCCACCATCGATCGAGGAAACTCCACATTCAGGGGGCGAGATACTGTCAGGTCCCTGTAGGAGAGAGGGAAGAGCAATAAAAGATGGCGGAATATTAGGCACTTTGTACAAGCCTAAAACCAGTTGGACTGGGCACTCTTTAAGAGCATTAATTTCAGTCATTATTACTCTTAAACACAGTGTACAACTACATGAGTAAATGGCAGAGAGGTAATGTGCATAGGAGCGGACTGATGCTTCTTACTTTTAGCTAATGCCCGTTATCTTCATGTTTTCTGTGGTGTGTGTCTTGTGAGCGCCATGAGGCCTTCGGGCGTGCTGCCGCAATATAAAAACTCTATAGAATATGAAGAGAACAAATCACAGACCTCTTCATGTGTAAATGTGGGAACACTTTTTAGCATTGCCTAACACCTAAATGGACTCATTGCCTTCAAAAGACTAGTAAGCCACAGCACCTCCAGAGCCCTTGGAACAATGATGCAGTGTTAGGCAAGATTTGGAGCAGTACCCTTTGGGTGCACTACAACCTTGACCTCCTGGCAATAGGAACCCAACCTTTGGTATAAGTCTGTACTACACAGGGTGGTAGTGTGGCTGAGCAACCAGGCTGATCTCAAGAGGGGTCAATGTGAGAAGTAGGGTGGTTACACAGAGATTCACAGTGACAAGTATCAAAATAAATACTTACACTCAAATTAATAATTGTTTAATCAAGAAACCTTAACAGTCAGTTTGAATAAGCCTTCTTCAGAAGGGGCAATATAATAGTAACACAAAAATACACACTCCAGAATACACACTCTTAATTTCTCTAAATCAGCAAATACCCATTTGGGATGGCACACCAACACTTCCCACACCCTCGGGTGACTTAAATAGCTAGGACACTGTGAAGATTAATAGATCACTGGTACGTAAATTTAGAGCAATACTGAGATGAGTGTTCAAGTAAAGAGGTTTCAGAATAAAACAAGAGCTCACACAAATATTCTGAAGCAGGTAAGTACTTTTGAACCCCCCAATGCAAAGTAAATTAACCCTTTCCTGGAGGGAAGGTAAGACAAGCAGAGGAGCGAGGAGTCATTCAGTGAGCCAGGCTAGCCAATGTCAATTCGGCAAAAGTCAAGGTGAGCTTGTGGGATGTCTTGACCCACTTTTGCTCTGCCATGCGGCATCCCTGTGTTCTGATGGTGCCAGAAATATCAAAATGGCCGCAAAACCCTTTTGCGTGCCAAAACCTTTGAAAATCGCGCTTTGCAACACGAAAAAGATGGCTGCCAAATCTACCATGCATATCGTCAGTGGAGGAACAGAGATCTCACTCCTGAAACATGTCACTGGGCTTCACAACAAGTAAAAATGGAGCACAAAGGGAAAAACAGTGCTTTGCTGAAAAATCCAAAATCTTGCTTTTAAATCCTTTTTCTAGGTTGCTGAAACTGCAGAATGCCGGTACAAAACACCCTCAAACAGCCAATATTCTTGGTGGGTGTTACAATTAATTTAGTTCAAGAAATCATTGGGAACTTACAATGTCCTGAAAAGCTGAATTGGTCAAAGAAACATCCACAGCCAAACTGCCTGCCTGTGGAATCTGTCAAAATCTGGGCGCAGTACCCTCGGCCGCCTGAATGACAGCTGTCAGAAGTCTGCATGATAGAATTTAAACTTGTACAACTGAAATCAAATGGTTGAAAACTAAGTGACCTGTTATTGAGAGTAACCTAGGTTGTAACTGTTTGGGCCCATGGTGTAGAATCTGGAATAAGTGTTCTAGCTGCAAGTTTGAAATCACAAGTTTATTTTAAAGCAAGAAAAAAAATGCAACAGAATAACACTGGAATTTAAGCCAGCCTAAAAGCAACAAACCAGTATACAAGCTTCCCCCACAGAGGCCAGGCCTCTCCGTTCTGCTTCCTTCCACCAAGAAATCACACCTATGTGATGATTTTAGGGTGGGAGGAGAATTTGGGCTGCTGTGGGAAGGAGACAAACGGACATCCTCTGGCTACAGGAACCGTCAAGTGTGAAGAGTCGTAAAATGCCCTCTGCCCAGTAGAAACAGGGAGGAGACACCTTCTTAACTGCAGGGAGACAGAAGGAGGCGGAGACAAACGGCCATCTGTGGCTGGACATTCACAAAGAACATTTTGTTTAAATACATATAACTTACTATGTAAAATTGTGAAAATTATAGAAATAACAGCATTGTTAATGTGATTTCTGGATGCACGGGTGAAGAGGTGCCAGAACTCTGTGGCATGTTCTGGGAAGAAACGGGGGAACATGAGATATCCAATATACAAAAAGGGGGAATCCAAATGGTACTACTCGAGTAGTATATCTACCTTTTATCGGGGAAATGAAACTCAACTAAAAGTAACCAAATAGGGCTTAATGAACCCATTGAGTGGCACAAAATCTAATACTAAAGATCAAGTTGATAGAAGTCGTCCCTTTAGAAAAGATCATCTTCAAATTTAATAACTTTAGTTGCAGTTTTAAATATCCGAAACAAATTTAGAGTATCAAGTATAAATTTAGCATTCACTGGCATCCAGTATCCTTATTCGACAAATGTATATAATTTTTATGAAAGGGGTTAAATTGCTTATATGAAGGCACAATTCATTAGATAGGCGATGCGGACCAGCTTGCTATATTATCTCTTCATTTTTGAGATTAAAGATCTAATAATAATCGTAATGGACGGCACGATTTGCCATTAGTACAGCCAACAACACAAAGGACTAGATGTCTATTTATAACATCCTTCCAATATGGCATCCGCGACTCTACACAGTTGAAAGGAGCCGTTTGCATACGCGCAAGAACCATACTGCGGCAAAACTATTTCCTAGTTATCCGGGAGCCTAGTTAGACCCTTACAGGTAAGAACTTGCAACTTTTAAAGCATAGCTCTACGTAGCTACATCGAGTATAAAGCTCATAGATTGCTACTAAAGGGTTAACGCCCCTTTCTGTGGAGCTGTGCCACTTAGGTAAAAAAATAGACTAACACGTTAGTAATACGGTCTGATGCGTTTTTATACCCCATAGATCAGATATTTGATCTTGCTACACATCTATACCTAGAGGACTTAGAGAGCCGAGAAATAACTTCCTGCGAAAAGACAAACACGCTGAATTAACAACCTCCAAGACGTAGCCTTATTGACAACATATAAGGTAAGTCTTGTAACGCATAGACAAGAAGCTTTGTAACGCTCACCTGGTATCCACAGGGACGTCACTCAGCCTATTCTGACCTCTCTCGACCTCGAACCCTTCCCTGGGCGCTATTCGACTGGAGACTGGGCCTGAAACACAGGATTGGTAGTGTTTAACTCCCTATTGTCTCTGTGTGCTTGAACCCCTTCTTCCCCGGGGTCCAACCCTTCTCTTTGATCCACAGCTCACCTTGTTTTCTTGGATAGTGTGCTCTCCGTCCTGCCTTCAGCGCAGGGGCGCGTTGATAGATGCGAGTTCGTTGCTGCCTAGTTACTTCACTGTCCGACAGGTAAGTTTAATGAGTCTTTTGAACAGTTCTCCAACTTTGTTCCTTTCCTTCCTTAGATGATGGCCGGTGTCCGGGGATGGCGGCGTGCTGCCGAGATGTGTAGCGCTCAAGGTGAGTGAGAGTGCGATGCGTGATGCACCCCTTTCGTATTTGCATTGAACTGAGTTATTTTTCTGTGTCTTTTAGGTGCCGCAACGTTTTCAGCATGGATGCCGGTTATGAAGAACAAATGCGGTGGGTAAGCGCGGTATGCGGCGCCTCTAGATGTTTACACACTAACCTGGAGTGTCTTTTCCCTCTTGCAGATGGATGAGAAGTTCCGGAGACAGAGTTCCCTCAGAGTGGCTGGGATTCAGGTAAGCGTTTGAAGCTTGTACAGTATTTTAAAATAAGCGAAGATTTGCAGAATACTTACTAATGCCTTTTTTCTGTTCTTTTCCCTTTTCCTTAGGAAGCAGCGTGCCGGGATGGGAATGACACCGCCGAAGATGCCCGCAGAACAGAAGGAGCATTGACTGATGGGCAGAAGCGCCGTAAGGTAATGCTGTTCCTAACCGTGTTCTTGCAGGAGCTGGGCGCAGAAGAAAGATGCAGGCCTACTGGAGACTGATCCGAACACAGTGTCACGCTGAAGGTGCAGAAAACGCAAAACATTTTTCTCAGCCTGGGTGTGGCTTAAATAGTCTCTGGGTATCCCAGGTGCCTCTGGGCTGAACCACACCCAAAAGACTAGACCGCACATGCAGTTCTGGGAACCAAAATATGTGGGGGCATCCATCTTGTCCCCATCAATGCACTACAAGTTCAATCCCCAATGTTATCCTATGGGAGTGAGAGTGATTCTGGTGCCACAAGCGCCAAGTCTGACTCCAAGGGGGACTTTGGAGGGATGGAGAGGCCCTTGAGGGCCATGTAGGTGATCATGGCCTGGCTCCAGCCTGACATCTTGGAGGGCTGGGGACATGAGGGGCAAGAATCATGACAAGCTTTTACCCATTCTGTACAAACGTAACTGACTGAATGTCAGATAACCACAAATGTCACTCATTTATTTTGCCTTCCGTTTCCCCTATAGTTGATCTACAGTGTCAACTAAGCAACCAAAACAAAAGGATCGATTCCATCTTTGCAAATCTAAAAGAGGACTACTAAATTGAAGAATCTTCTACTTCTCCATGGCCCCTTCATATTTGGTAAGCCATGGCTAAATAAAATATATTTTGCCATAGTCATCCACTGAGATGTAGCCCAGTCACACCAATAGCAGTTCATATAAATTATGCAAATTTAATTTGCAGGTCGCATAGGACTCAATTCCGAGTCAATAGCAGACCCAGAGGACCAACTCCTGCTTTACTCAGGATAAGACTCCTTCGGAGTCACTATAAACCACCGGACTAGGTAAGGACTTTCCTTAGTCTAGTTTGATATAAAATAAGATTATATGAATTATTCAAGCAATTTGTTTTTATGCTTAATACCAACAGCTACAGTTTGAACACGAAAAGTTTGATGTTTCACACTGCAAACAAGAACGACGACCGATATCAACCATTGTTTTTACAACAGTCTGTCTTTACTGTACCATTAGAAAATACAGTGACATACCTCCTGAAGAAAGTTCCGTAATAACTATGAGAACTGAAACATGTCGAGTTCCCCCCTTCTAGACAAGAAGTTACTAGACTGACGAACAACATACTGAAAGAAGAGGAGTTTAGATTGGTGTAAGACGACTAATGCCCCCTACAACACTCAAACAATGTATCTAACGTTAAGAAGACACACGTTACCTAACTCTATTTAGGCCCATATGTCACGACTATAGCGTCTGGTTTTTAGACCGTGTTTTAGTCTTTATTATTATTAGCGATAGTGATTGTACTCTCGTTTTTGATCTAATTAAATGTGTTTTTCTATAACTATTGTTAATACATTTCTGAATGTGTATAAATGACAGTATTGATTCAATGAGTATTTTACTGTAAGCTGTTGATATTGGTCAACTACCTCTGCTGTCTTTGAGGAACATGAGATATTACACAATCTATTTTTGATAGAAGCATGAAACTTCATACACTTATGCCATGTTTAATGCGCATATTTGTAGAAATTTGCTCCGAAATTGGACATTGTGTTCCAGACAAAAAGGGCAACATTCTGTAAAAAGCAGACAAGATCTTACAGCGACGGGGATTGGAGGAGTATCTGCTACACAAAATATGTAATCTGTATATATGCCTGTTATAGAGATTGCTCATTTGTAAATATGCATTGTATTAAAAGTAGATTTTGTGTTCAAGAGGCTAGTGGTGGACTCTAGGCCTCGTAAACCCACATCATCATGGTGACAACCTGTTCTCCTCCTATCAAGGAAGAGAGGAGACCCTGACCAATCCCTGGAAAGGGAGCACACTTCGGATAAGCCAGCACACACACCCCTTTATCATAAGCATAAATAGAGACAGCTCAGGACTTAGAAGACACACAGATTCACCCACTAACCGATAGCTGGCGGAGCACCCTGAAGCAGAACCATCCATCTTCCTTGCTCCAGACTCCAGAAACTTGGAAAGCAGAAAGGCCCATCATATAGCTGAACCATTTTCAGCTAGGCCTTAAAATCCCAGAACCAGAACCCAGAAACCTTAGGGGAAAGAGACAGCCAGGCGGTGCTGTACTGCTTCACTGCTGAAAAGAATTATCACCAGAACCAAAAGATCCAATCCAGTTGTGCCGTGCTGTGACCAGAGCAATTGCAGATCAGATCCAGTCCAGTTGTGCCGTGCGGTGTCCAGAGCGCCTTGACGCTGCCAATCCCTGACGGTTTTGTTTGAAACACATATAGTGAGTATCTACAGATAGAACTGTGTCACCAGCCTATGTATCTTGCCTAGTTAATCCCCATCTTAAACCCATCCTCTCTTTCTTTCCGAGCTAGTATTGTTAGAACTATCTTTGCATGGACGTCTCTCATATATGTTCCTAAACCCTAACTTCCTATTGATCGATTAATAAAGTAATTTCCAAACCAAACAGAAAGTAGAGAATCACACATGAACTGTTATGAGCGGCCATGAATGACCTTCCTGTGTGGCATTATACTTTTTGGTAGTCTTTAACCTAGTGCATGAAATCCTTTGTCTCATTTTAAAACTGCATTCTTGTTTTTCATTCTTGCGCCTGTCTCAGTAAAACGACCTCCACTAAAACGTCCATAACTTCTTCAGTTTTTGTACTAGAAACAAAATTTCAACTTCTGCTTGTAGCCAACATCCCCAGCTTTAATTTGCATTCCAAATCCATATAGTTATCCCGGAATCACGATTATCACGCACTGGAACGTTTGCCGTGAATTTCGTTTTAGGGAAATTCTGACACGTGGAAAACAGCTTTTGATTGCTTCCGACCTCAGTTTTAAGATTTCACATTGCTTCTTAGTATTTAATAATTGCTAGTGTTTGTAACTATCTAAAGCGGCTCCCATAAGAATCTAAACAATTTGAGCAATTTAACCCATATTTAGTGTTTTTGCACATTCCATTCTAAGATAACTTTAAAACCATTTTGACAGTTTGCCCATCAATTCTGTTTTTCTCTTGCGTTGCTGGGGGGGAAATTAGGATTGATATATTGTTTGAATTTTGCCATTCCTGAAACCTGTTCTCTCCTCCCATCTCTTTACATTGTTTTATTGAGGGGTTGAGTGGTGTGCAGGGGGAACTAGTAACCACGCTGCTATTGGATCGGAACACATGAAAAATTATTTCTGTGCTGAATTGTTTTGCTCACTGTTACTCCTTGTGATTAAAGAGCTTGCTTAGTGTTACATCACCCCATTGGTGATTATGGTATCCATTAAACATAGTGTGATTAATTTGTAAATACATAAATATTTTAACTTTGCAAACCAGACGGATTCCTGGTTCAGTGTGACCGGGGGGCGTGATACGAGTGTTACATCGTTCAGAATAAAATAACTTTTAGACACAAATAAATAAGGATTTCGGTTGTGCATTACATGCTAGGCGTTGACTTTGGTGAAGTGCCGGATTGAAATCACTTACAAACTCAAGCACTTCTTGCAGTTAAGTAAAAGTCTTGCACAATGTTTTAGAAATCTTGGTAGAAAAAGTAGAATCAAAGTAGGGTCACAAGCTTGTGAAAGGTAGAAGATGCAAGCAACTCTACAGAAGCAACCAAGACAAGTCTCAACTGAGATCAAGCAAGGCTACCACAAGAGGTACGTTCTCTTAGACTGTACAGTACCTTTGGTTAGAAGAAATTCTTCCATCTGGCTTCTGTTCCTGTGTGGCTCTGCTGATCCTTTTGTTCCTGTGCCTCAATCGTAGGGCCAAGAGGGAGGACTTCTGGGGTCTCCTGCAACACAACGGGACGGTCGGCGACAGAAAAGGACCAACTTCTATTCAGCTGCACTTTGCAGTTTCAGCTCCTCGCGTCTCAGCAAATAGCACCATTGCGGTCTGACAGATATCACTCTGGACTTTCCTCGCATCTGGTTTCCAGCACTCTGTTGAGGTGGCTCAGGCTTGGTCAGTCCTGCTTCCTGGGAGTCCAAGGTATCTTCTAGCAGCTCGGGTCAGTCTTAAAAGTGATGTACTTAGTTTGGTTTTCCTCTCCCTAGCACTTCGGTTCCAGCAGCAGCAGAAGTACAGCCAGCTCCAAGAGGATGTCCAAACGAATTCACTTTGGAGTTGATTGGTCCCACCAACTAAAGGGGAGAAGTCGTCCTTGCTGGGCTTCTCTAGCCAAGGCGAATTTGGAGCTTCAGCACAGCAGGAGGGTTTTACCGGGCAAACCAACAGTCCAGGAGTTGCAGCAGGCGTCTCTTCCAAGTTCTTCAGATTCCTTTGTCCAGTGGTCGACTTCCAAGCCAAAAAGTCTTGTCTTTTATGCAGGTTTCTCCCATTCATTCCAGCCTAGCTGTATATCACGCAGCAGGGTGGCTGTCCTTTCCGGACAGCCAGCCGTCCTATCACCTTTGGGTGTATTCCTGTAACCAAGGGGATTAAGCACAGCGAGTTTTGGGCACCTCCCTCACTTCCTGCCCCTGCCAGACATACTCGAGCCAGAGGCAGCTTTCACTTGTGAATCCTGCCAAAGACAAAAACGAACAAAGGGACCAAACCTGGTTCGGCGCGCAGAGCAAATCTCAAGGAGGACCATTCCAGCAAGAAATGGTGAAAAAAGAAGACCTGGGCCATTTCGAAAAAAAATGGGCACCCATGGGTGCTTTACTGCAGCTGTGAACGCAGCCTGCAGTAAAAACCCGCAATGGTAGTTAAAAGTAAACCACTACCACCAGCTATTAATTGTAGAAAGGGTAACACAAAAACGTTACATGAGAAACTAGACAAAGGGGATACAAATTAACCACTCCAGCACCCTATGGTAAGATAGTGTGCTGGGTCTAGAAAGTTACAAATGGTAAGTAAAGTCAATTTCACTTTAATGCTCTGGGAAACAGTTTATTCAAGAAGGCGTTTAAACCTTTCGGTATTCTAAGAGACTTTCCTGTGCCGCTGCACTGAAGGTGCTGGGTGTCGATGCAAAGATGATGCCTATGGAGTTTGCCAGACTCCAAAACCAAAAAAACACTGTTAAATAACAGAACATTACGAGAGAGTGGGAAAAAGGTCTCACTCTCTGTGTTGAAAATGAAAAAAAGTCCTAGAGTCCAGCAAAAGGGCTGGGGGTCTAAGGTTGCGAGGAATTAGCACATTTCTAAGAATTCTCCCTAACATGCTGTAACAGTGGCTTTTTGGTTCCTCTTGCAGACAGAGTTGATAGGTTTTGAAAGGGTTTACTCAAGCATGCCAACCCATCTTTGTACTGCTACTCATGATCTGTAAAGTTATGCCAAAAAAGTGTTATTACCATAATTATCTTCAAGATAAGGTAACTAAACAAATTGCACAAATAAAAAAAAATGGACTAGAAATATGGTAAATTCTCAATGCTCCCTTCTCTCTAAGATCATACCACAGACCTTGAACTATTTCCAGGATGGGTTCTAAGTGACATGAATACATTTGAAGCCTTGATCTGGGAGTCTGTTCTACACTGCCTACCTAAGTGTGTCCCACTACCAGCAATTCAATACGAGTTGGGACCACAATCTAATGAAAGCATGGTGAAACGGCGAAGACTGTCCCTGTGTAGGAAACTCTATATGAGTCTGATTAAATCTTTATATTTGCTATTGGGGAAGGGGATACAGGAAGGACTGCCTCAGGCAGGCTTTGTATTAACGTTCCAAGAAGAGTGCATCTTTCCCTAACAAAATTGGGGTCAGTGTTAGAAACCCTGCTCCAACACCCAATAAAGCTGAAAAGACTTAAACATAACGATTGGGTTGGAACCGTTGATGCAGTGCTAAGCTCAAAATCATACTTACAGATTATTTCCCATAAAAAGAAAAAATAATGGGTTGCCCAGAACCATATTCAATAAGATTTCCCGATAGGACCACCCGTCAAAACGTCATGCGGGTGAGACTCAATGTCCTCCCGACAAGAGAGATCCTGTCGGTAAGAGGTGAGACAGGTAGGGAAATGGGTGATTTGCCGTTTTTGTAAGCTGTGCGAGTCTAGGGAAACGTTACTGCATTTGCTGACAGAATGTGAATCCCTGAAGAGTCGGCATATTCATTATTTTAAAATGTTTGTATTGAACCCAGAACAAGTTTATGCTGAAAAACTGTGGTGGGATATGATGCATAGCAAATCAGTTACATTAAAATTGGCAGTATTGCAATTTTTATCTGAGGTGTACAACCTTTTTTAGTATAAGGAAGGTATATCTGTATTTGTATGTTCTATATCTATGTTCATAATGCCTTTTCTGTAAATGCACCAGATATTACTTTCTATCTTTGCAACTGATTTAAAATTTTCTATTGCTTCTTAGCGTTTTATCGATACTGCTTTAGAATTTTGCATCAACTTCAAAATGTTTAAATATATGTATTTTAGGTAATCGATTTGGTAATTTGCACCAAATGTAATGTTTTGTTCTGATTTATTTTTACTATATCTCTTCATTAATATCATTCTCTCTTTCCTTCTTGTTTCTTACTTGTGGAAAATTGTGTAAAGGTTATTTATTAACCAAAACAAACTAATTAAATAACAGTACAGTAAAACCTAAGAGGTAAAAACAGTAACTTGCAGTAAGAAAAAACAGCCCCTCACGATACTTAAATGGTCACCACAGGCCAGCAGTGTTCATCCAGGACTTTTACTCCAGAATCAAAGTGCATAAAGAAAGTGTTTATCCCCAGTAAAATGAATGTCCACCTAAATGCAAAGTTACTATAAAATAAATAAAACAAAAACAGATGCTGGGCGACCTGTTTGGGGCAGGTCAGTGGGTTGTAAATGAAATGCGGTTCCTCAAAGAACTTGTCAAGTATGTTCATGCTTTCACTTTCCTAGATTATGCTCACACCTTCATGCAGAAAAATAAACCAATGGTTGCAGGTTTTTGCAGGGGGGGGGGGGGAGAGGAGGGGTGAGAGAATGGGGGGAAGAGGGAGGGGGGAAGAGGGTTGAGGGAGAGGGGGAGGGATTGGATTGTAACATTCTGGTAAACAGAGGTCAGACCCAGAACTAAAAGGAATCTTTCAAACTGTTGCATGTTGTGAAACACAGGAAGACCAGAAACCAGCATGATTCTGACATGGAAATCAGGTGGAATACTACAATCTGGGAATCAATTGAAAACCCAGAGACCGTGATGCACGCGCGCGAGAGAGGAGAGTTGAAGAACACTTGTGTAAACTGGGAAGCAGAGTAGAATCACAAAGCCCATCAAGGCAGAAGGTACCTGCGAGTGAAAAGTCTTTATGGTGAATAAAGACCAATTGAAATACTGACAATATTTTACTTAATAAATAATTCAACTTTAAATTTGAATTGCAATGACACAGCCCTCTCCAACCTTCATTCCCCGCAGGTCAAGCCAACTCCAGCACTGCCACCTACCTTCTCGGACATCCGACCCATGAAGCGTGAGTCAGTTGAGGCTTTCCCTGCTACTTTCTCTCCTCCTGCACCTTGGGCTGACTCATACCCCGACACACCCCTCTCTAACCTTCATCTCTATCTCCAACACTCTGGATGTCCTTGCCCCTGTCAAATTCAAGGGCAACTTTTGGTACGATTCCAACCACGCTGCTCTCAAACTCAAGTGTAGGGTGGCGGGTAGGTCATTGGGCGCACCCTCTGACAAACTGGCCTGCCGCCTGCTCCAAAGGCAGTACAGACTATCTGTCCTCTCTAAGAAGAGAGCCTACATCCAAGCCCGCATCTCTGCAGCATCTAACAACTCGACCAAGCTTTTCAAAATGTGCAAGGAGCTGGCTAATCCTGCTGCAGTCCCTACCTCTCCTGTACCCTCCCAGACCCTCTGCACGGCCTTGGCCTCTCATTTCACTGCTAAAACTCAGGACATCCTGTCCATCCTCCTTTCCTCTACCTCCCATTCCTCCTCCTCTACCACTCCTGGCCAGTCTGAGGCAGTCTCACCACTGATGATGTTTCTAGACAAGTCTAATCTATGAAAGTCTCAAAGCAGGTTCTCCCCTGCTCATCCAGAACCATCAAGAACCACATTGAAACACTCGCTCCAGCCTTGTCTGATTTCTGCAATCATTCCTTTCCCACTGGAACTTTTCCTCACCCCCCTTAAGCACTCCTTTGTGCACCCCCTTCTAGAGAAGCACTCGGCTGATTCTTCCTCTCCGGTTATCGCCCGATCTCCATCACTCCTTTCCTGGGCAAACTCTTCGAAAGCTGACCATCTCCCAGCTTAATCTACAAGCTAAAGCTGCTGGGTGCCTCCATGACCACCAGTCTGGCTTCAGAGCTGCCAGAAACACGGAAACTGATCCCCTGAACACCCGTGAAGACTTATTCTCCCTTCTGTCCTCATTCTCCTTGATCTATCCTCTGCTTTTGACATGGTCAACCAGGCTATCATGTTCAATCGCCTATAACAACCTTGGTATTACTAATCAGGCCCTGGACTGGTTAGCCGCCTGGTTAACTGGGGTCTTTACTCTCTTCCATGTCTTTCTCCATTTGTGGTGTTCCACAAGAGTCTAACCCGGCACCTCTTGTCCACCGCATTTGGCTACTTTCTGCCCCAATTTTCAATGTTATGCGGATGACACTCGGCTCTCTTTCAGGCTCCCCTCAGCCACCTCTGCTTCTCTCATACCAGACTGTCTGACCGCAATTCAGAAAGGGTGTGCCGCCAATGATCTCTGCCTTAAAGCCAGTAAGACTGATCCTCCTCATTGGGACACCCGCTCCCTCCTTTCCTCTCTCTGGCCGCCCACTCTGGGCCCTCTTCCTGCGAGGTTAAGAACATTGGTATCTTCTTCGACTCCACCGTCTCCTTCTCTCCTCACATCTCCAATGTCTCCAAGAAGTCAAACTACCAGCTGCACCTCTTCAAAGTTATTCTTCCTTTTCTAACTTTACCCAGAATCTCATTGTCTCCAGAGCTCTGGTCCTCTATAGGCTATAATGCAACAGCCTCTTTCTAAAGCCTTTCTGCCTGCCTCTACTCTTCGACCTTTACTACTCATCCAAAATAGGACTGCAAGACTTGTTCTTGGCCTCAAGCCCTGGGATCGTATCCCTCCAGCTCTGAAATCTGTTCACTGGCTCTCTGTGGCTGCAAGCATCAGGTTCAAGACCATCTGTGTTGTCCACAAGGCTTTCTGGGCCCTGGGCCACTCTACTTCCAACTTTCTCTTCCAAAACATGTTCCTTCTCGAGCTCTCTGCTCATCCACCTCCAACTCTGAGGGTCAGACGCTTCTCCAAGCAGAGAGTTCAGAGCAGATCTATCTCCTCGGCTGGGGCTTCCCCCTGGAACAGCCTCATTGCCGCTCTCAAACTTAAGCAGAACCACCTCCGGTTCGAGAAGCTACACAAGACCTTCCTTTTCACTTCCGCTTTCAGTCTTCCTCTCCCCTGCTGATGCACCAGACTACCCCGCGCACTGGTCATCTGGTCACCCTCACCTCCTGCATGTCCAGTTGCCCTTGCACTGCCTCTGGGCTCCCCAGCACTTAATGGTCTGTATCTGCAACCCTACAGTCCCTTCTCTCTGCACTTATGAGCCAACCGCTGGCTGCACTTGTGAGTTAACCGCACTCCCCCCCCCCCCCCTCCAAACCCGCCTTACTCTCCCCCTGGCACTTCTCTTCCCCGCACTTGCACGATCTGAATAACACAAAGCCTAGGAATATAGTTATATTGTCCTCCCTTGGTTTCCCTCTCCTTGCCTTGTCGCGCCTAGAAACACTTGTGTACAGGCATGCTATAAATGCCACATCATAATTTCATTGTATTCTTTGGGACACCCAGCATCCGTTTGTTCACCAAGTAATTGTGCCTTATTATTTTACTATTGTATGTGTGCATCTACTCATAACACTGTCCACCTTGGGCTCATCCTCACCTTGGAACCTTGGAAGAGGCGTGAACAGAGATGCTGGCTTTTATACTAGTCATGCATTTTTTAAAACTTATTTATTATTTTTTTTTTTTAGGTAATTGCAGAAGTCACTTTTGTCCCCTACGTTTGGAGCATCAATAAAAAGATATCTGCATATAATATTGGCCTGCTCATCTTTCCTAAAAGCAGAGATTTCTGGTAGCGACCCTCAGGAAACAGTACGATCTAGTTGAACTAGTACACTCAGAGGCCTCTCCAAAGGAAAGATGGCACGCAATAAGCAAATTCGCCCATCCCAGCTATTCTTTGGGTAAGCAGCTACCATCGCAACAATTTTTCAGCCGCTGCCCCTTATGGGAACAGCTCACATTTAGGCAACTGCAGGAGGAGAATTATGCTTGTAGAACCACAGTAATAACATTTCATTTTAAATGATTATGGAAGTAGCTAAGTGCTCACCATTTCAGGTTCTCCTTTTCCTCAGTGAAGCCGGCCCCTGCCAGTGTGGCCGTCACCTCTGACAGGAACCCCACGAAGTAGTTGCTGAAGTGAAAGGAGAGGGCACTCTCATACGCCCGAAGCCACCTAATGAAAAAAGAAAAAAGAATCAGAACACACTCTCGGATAGTCAGCAAGGCACCTGCAGGAGCAGGAGGAACAGCAGAAGCACTGCAAGTAGACCCTGCAGGGATCAGGAGCATGCCGAGATAGGATCAGTGAACAGGGGGTGGCGGAATACATGGAAGAGTGCAGGCAATCCTAGTAACACTCTTCGCAATATTATTTGACTTGGCATGCTGCCTGCACATCAAAGCGTGGATCTAAAATGCCAGTGTACACAGCCAGCCTGGCACAGTACTGCCCCCTGAAAAACCTGTACAACCCCTAGCATAAGGCATACAAGCACCACATCATTCTTGTGCATGCTCTTCACACATACAGGGACAACACCATTCTTGGAAAAGCAAGCGTCTGCGGTGCCTACTGCAGGGAAAGGTAGAGCACATGTACTATACAACGAGAAGGATTGACTAGCTGTCCTGTAAAACACATCTAAATGTTCACCTTCAGAGGCTGGCACACCATCCTCCATGGAATGGAGGGGCACCATACAGTACCCATACGAACATGCCATACAAAAAGCTTAAAAGAACTAGTGACAAACTAGTGGCATTTTGGCAACAAAAAGAACGTATACGACGGTAAACATATTGAATTCCTATAAAATCGCAGAAGTTCAATGTAGGATTTATGTAAGATCTTATAAGATTCTGATAAGATCCTTCAATTAGAAATTGTTGCATGGGAGGTCAGAAAGTAGACATCTGCTCTGTAAATCCTGGATGTACAGAAGCACGTACAAGCCATTCACAGTAACATGAAAGACTCAGCAAAGGCACTGCAACAGCAACGTAAACTTACATTTTCTTTAGATTGCATTTTTTCTCTTCAAAAAGCTAGATTTCCTGGGACCAGCCTGCACCACCACTTCACGGCAAGGGGAGCAACTCTAAAACATCATTAATAAAGCAGAAACCACACTGTCTAGGAGAAGTAGAAATGGCATGCGCATCCGGGGAAGGGCGCTCAGTTAATCAGGTGGCTGGAACAGCGGGCAAGATTATACAATCACTGCCTGCTGTCCCAGCCACCCAAGGCCCTTCCTCGGGTGGTGTTTTTCGTCCCCCACCTCCACCCAGAGCCAGGGAGCATCTACGCTCTTCCCTTCGGTCTCCTTCCCTTTGCTTGCACGCCTCCACGCATCGCCGCACATAGTCAAGCGAGAGCCGAGATCTAGCGAGGCCACGCCTCCACATACCTCCTTTTCTTGAGCAGTCTGGTACTACTCCATCACAAAGTCCTGGTACCTTGTGGGTCTTCTCCTCGCACGTTTTTGGGCGAGTCTTAGAGGATGACGTTTGGAAGATGTCTCAGTCCGTTCCTCTCTACCCTTAGCCTGTGATGTGATGACTTCTTTATTTCACCCATCTCTTTCTCCGTGTGTGCACTCTCTGGAATATTTCTCTTCCTGGCATTCTCCTCTCTCGATCTCCTGTTCTTTGAGTGTTTTTGGATCTTCCGGAATGGGTTGCCTCACAAGTGAATCTGCCAAATCAAGAGCCCTCTTCCCAAACACTGCAACTCATTCAAGATTCCACTTTCTTTGTGTGTGGAAAGCTTCCATTGGCTGGCTGTACTTGGACCCTGTCATTCGATTCTTGTAAGGCAACTTTATTTTTACAAGGTCTCCGTCATGGACTAGGGTGGATGCGGCCCTTCTTCCTCAACTGGAACGGTGATACATTAGTGACTGCGTTCAGGGTCAATCAATGAGCTGCTACCACATCCTTGGTGGTAGTATGAGGGTCCATCCCAGAGGCTGCTACCAGTTGTAAAACTCCTTTGTTTAATCTATTGGTCCTTTCAACAGGCCCATTTGCTTGCGGGTGATAGAGGCTAGCTTTGATCCGCTTGATATTGTGGGTACGCAGAAACACTTCAATTTCTTTAGATACTAACTGAACGCCATGGTCTGTGACCGGCCCTTTGGGCAGGCCTGTCCTCTGAAAAATGGTGGGAAGTACCTCAATGACTGGTTGCTGTTATGTTGGGCACAAATTCCACCTCAACCCATTTAGATAGCTAATCCACTAAAACTACACCATACTTGTGGTCAGTTGACATTCTGCTATGACCAGGCCCAATTTGCACCATAATCCCTCAGGAGATTCAGTTAAAATGAAACAGGCTTGTTGAGTCTTTAGTCTCTTATCGCTATTCATGCACTCGCAGCATCCTTCCACCATTGTCCTTATATCTTGATTCATGCACAGCCACCAGTACTACTCCTGCACCCTGCGTCTGGTCATATTGCCGCTCAAGTGGCCTGCATGCACTCGACACGGTATTACTTTCCGCATTCCTACGGGGGGGGGTATGACTTGATCCCCTCCCATTAGTAGTCCATTGGCTGATACAAGTCTTCACACACTGCCAGTAAGGCCTCAACCCCCCTGGAATGGTCCTTTCACTGGGCCAACTATCGAGCCCATTCAACAACTCTTCCCAGGGTGGCGTCTTTGGCAAAGTCCTCCCCCCGATGGTTCTGACTCATCTCTAGGAATTCCCAGATTCTTAGGTCAATCACCAATGCCACTATGCATTCATCCTGAAGGAAATCAGTGGCTGGTTTTGTGTGCTCCATGAGACGCAGCATGCAGTCTGCTTGCGTGTTCTTCTACCCTGCTATGTGTTGAATTTTGTATGTGTACTTCTGTAGCTTGGCCGCCATCCTTGCCAGGCGCGGAGTAGGTCTTTGAGCCCCCCTGGGCTCAACATGTGGATCAGAAGTTCATGGTCGGTAACCAATTGGAACGTCGTGCCCCACACGTACAACCCGAAATACTCGCCCAAGCACGCATTTCCTTTTCCACCGTAGAGTAGTTAATTTCAGCGTTCGAGAGGGCCTTTAACACAAATGCGACCACACGTTCAATGTCGCCTTTCTTTTTGTGTCAACGTGGCTCCTATTCCATAGGCATTGGCATCGTTAGTTATGTAGGTATCCCACTTTGGGTTGAATGGCTTAAGACAGCGCGTTCACGATTCTTTTGACTTCATCAACCGCTGCCCTTTGTTCTAGACACCAGTCGTAATATGCACCTTTTTTCAGCAACCCTCAGAGCGGAGCCATAGTCTTGGAAAACGGAGGCACGAACTTAGCATAGTAATCTGTGAGTTCAAGGAAAGAGAGCAGTTCATCTTTTGATTTTGGTGCAGGGGCCTCAACTTTGGCTTGCAGAAGATTCTTTTTGGGACTGACTCCGTCTCTCAAGGTTGCATACCCAAGTTATTCCACTTCCTTTACTTCGATGATGCATTTCTCAAATCTGAGGCATGCTCCTACTTCTTGAAGTTTCTCCAATGCTTTCTTCAGGATTTTATTGTGTGTTTCAGCATCACTGGCATAGAGGAAGATGTCATCCTGGAAGTACGACAAGTTTCCTACATTTCGCAAAAAAAGAATCCATCATCCTTTGAAAAGCTGATGCAGCCGACAATTCAAACGGCATCCAGGTGTACTGGTTGCAGCAGAGGACAATACAAACGACATCCAGGTGTACTGTTAGGTGCTCAAAGGTGTGATGAATGCAGTTAGTCGGGACTCTCTATGGAGGCTTATCTGATATGCATCAGGTAGGTCCAGTTTAGCGAAATATTTGGCTTTCATCATACAGATCAGTTTGTTGATACTGGGCAGCGGGTAACTGTCAGTTATTACCTCCAGGTTTAAGCTGCGCAGGTCTATGCACACGGATATCGGTGGAGTGTTGTTTCTTAATCAGTACCACTGGGCTCAACCATTTAGAGCATTCTACCGTCTCAATGGATCCTTCTCTGACCATCTTCTTCAAATGCGTTTCCAACACCTCTCTTGAGTTTGGCGATACTGGCCTCACTTTATGCTTGACCAGAACAGCATTTTGCTTCAGCCCGATTTTGTGAATATCTTTATTTTCCATGGGGCTTCTGAGAACAGCACTGGAAACAGATCCTTCAGCGCCAACGCTGCTCGAGTTGCGATTGATGGTACTTGATCAACAGTGCTGCGATCTAGCTCAATATTCAGATTGTGAAGGTCATTCCACCACAAAACTGCCAGGCATTCCTCAAAGAATTAAACTCTGGTTGTTATCGGTATGCCCTTGAATTGAATAGTTGCATTGATGTACCCAAACAGGTCTACTAATGCTCCTCCGAACACTGTGGGTCTAGGTTTGGTTCTTTTGACTTCGACTTCTTGCCTGCCAGCCATGTCTTTGAAGGGCTGAATGGGCAGAATGGTGAGATCGGAGCCATCCATTCTTATGACAGTGTGGTTTCTCTTCTTCCCTTTGAACCGCTCACGGTTACAACCGTGGGTCAATCACCATCACCTTCTTCATCACGGCTCACGTACCCGTCGCTTTAAATGAAGGTGATCTTTGTTTCTTTCCACTTGCAGGCTATGGCAATGTGCCCAAACCTTCTGCAATTTGTGCATTCTTTATTTCTCACTGGGAATTCTCTGTCATTCGCTAAATGCTGTGTGCTGGCACATCTGTGACTTCATGGGTTCTCTCCTCTTCCCCCGCTTTGACATAGACAGCGTCTCGCCTGGGCCTGTGATGTTGCTTTTCCACTGCACTGTGTTCACATCTGCAGCAAGCGACGTTCCCACAATTTCCTTCCGCATGCTCGAGGTCTCTTCTCCCCCCCCGGTGATTTAAACAGCTTTGTCTAATGTTAGTTTTTTCTCAAGGATGTACTTGTCTTCACTTCGTGTGCACCACCAGGATATCGCAGACCATATTCGCAGCATTGTCGCCGAAATTGCATAATGCCACCATTTCTCTCATGTGGGTGGTGTAATCGTCAACCAGCTCTGCACCATCCTGCTTTCTTGTGTAGAATTTCAGCCAGTGCAACACAATGTTCTCCTTGCTAGAAAACCTCTTTACTATTCAGCGCACAGCTTCTTTGAAGGCATTGTCATCATCCCCACTACCGGCCTCTGGCTTGAGGCCAGCAAATGGCTTGCCCCCAGCTCAGTCTCCGTTACAAGTGCTGGGGGGTTTCAGTGCGGTCCAGCAAGGAGTAGGCCTTTAGCATGGGAGGAGCACCGGGGAGCATCCGCTCTTCCACTCTGTCTTTCTTCCCCATCGTTGCACGCTGTCTCGCGAGATCTCGGGAGGGTCGAGATCTCACGAGGCCACACCTGCACACCAGTTTTTAGAAAAACAAAATGTTAATTTAACTAAATTAATCCAGCGAAGGTAAAGCAGCATCTACAGGTAAGAACTTCAACAATTCAAATCCAAAACCACATAAAACAGATGGACATTGCCTAGCCTAGTTTTACCAGGATCACAGCAGGTAACCAAATTGCTTCTTTCCTCACCCCCCCGGCACCCCCCCAATGACTTGTGATAACTCATCACACACACACACACACACACACACACACACTTGGCCTCTGTTAGGGAAGAATACAATTGTGAGGGTTCTGTAGATTGACGTTTATAAAAGGCCCTACAGCCCACCCCCTCCCCTTTGGTTTTTAGCTGGACATTTTTGTGGTCAGCATGACTTCTGCCTTCGCAACCCTTTTTGTACATGATCCTATGGTAGCCCAACTGGCTCCAAGGACAAGGGTGCATTGGGGTTAGGGAGTAGGCGGCCGCTGTACTTTAGTTTTGGTTTCACAATGCGTGCAAACCGATTTACCACATTATTTGCCTACTGCCTACCTTCTTGGTAGCCACTGGGGCACAAATGTATTTTTCCAAGTCCAGCTGTTTTCCATTTTGTTCTAGAGGCTTTGCCCACCCCTTGCCCGCTGAGCCCCCACCTCCCCGGAGTTTCACCAAGACACTTGAATTGTTAGCTACTAACACAACTTCGTTTTCAATACTGAATCCGTTAAGATCCTGCCCCTGGAGTTACAGTGCGCCATGCCTTGCTACATGCCCTTTCCTTCTTTGGAGTTTAATATGCATTATGGGTCTGGGTAGTGTGAGACTCGTGTAAACTTAACTTTTGTAGCCCGGCTGGCTTCGTTCGACATTGTGGACCTAGTTTCCTCTCTTGGAGCAATACAACTGACCAGTGTGCAGATTTCTTGAGTACATGTAGAAGGAAAACTGACTAATTTCTGCATGTTATCTAGGCTTCCGAATTGGATTGTAGCAAATATGTTTTAATCATCTAAGGTTCCCTTCTCTGCCCGTCCCTGAAAGTCTACATGCATAATGTCTGCCACCAGGTTTGGGTCGAACATTTTAGGGTCAAGAGTGGGTAAAGCAAACCATTTTCTATGGTTGTAGCTACTGCAGTGTTCGAAATTTAGGGGACGTGAGAGCCATTTAGTTCCTGCTTCTAGCATAGAAGAGACTGGTTTGTTTGAAACCAACAGCCACCAGGAGCTACATTTGGCTCCTAGGGCCAACTGGTGCCTTCCAAGCATGTTAGGTAGGAATTAGTGCAGTCCAAATGGTGTGGGGACTACACAAGACAATCTCCTTGGTATTATAACCACCTTTTAATATAGGCATGTAATACACAAGTTGGTAGTGTGACTGAGCAGCCAGGGTATCTTAAGAGGATTAGTGTGAGCTGTGCAATGAAACCAGTAAATACAGGTATACAAGTAAACACTAAAAAGTTATAATAAATTAATTATTTATACACAAAGATATTTAAAGCATTCTTTAAAAAGCAGTAATTAGCTTTAACATTAATTCCAAGTCAGGATTCAATGAAAAAAGTGAACAATAAAGCAAGTAATTCATGCATACGTTACACATTTTTCAGCTCCCATAGGGGACGTCATTTGAGGTCAGTATAACATTTATATAGTATCACTTTGCAATATTGAGTTTCTCAGGAAGGAAAGGTTAGGGTTTGATCAGAACAGACTGATAGGTTATAAGAACAGTTAGATTCTCCCAAAGGGATGCAGGCAATTATCCAAGCAATAAAGTGTTCAACATTAAAGACATGTAAGAGAACAAGCACTGCCAAAGCCAATAGGTTCAGAAGGGGGGGCTTTAGGGAGGCAGAACAGCCAAAGTCAATGTACAAAGTGAAAGTCCGGATGCTCTTCTTAAAAAAATGTGCTTAAACAGTCAATGTTCAAAAGAGAAATCACAGCAACTCACAAGGAGTCACCTTTTAGAAAGCATCAGCTGTAAGGACAATGCAGGTAAGTTGAGGTCAACTTGGTGTTGGGTTAAAACGCACTCCCCAAGGTAGGAAGCACCCCAAATGGCAAAAGGATAAAATACCCCAAGCCCCACAGTACCTTGAAAATGAATAAAGTGTTCCAGCTCATTGCCTTCACTATGCAATGCAGCAGACCGTTGTTCGTGGTGATGAAAGGGAGGACAACTGGCGGGCTCCTGCGGAAGCACTCGGAGGGACTCGGCAGCAATAGATTACCGTCGATTCAGTGGCTCTGTGGTTTTGGCGCCTTTTCCTCAGCAGGGGTTGCGCCAAAATAGAGTTTGTCTCGAGGCTAGATTGTCCCACCAGCCTAAGGGAAGAAGTCGTCCTTTGCAGAACTTCCCCGTCAATTCGAAAACGGGGTCATCACAGCTGCAGGGCTTCACTGGGCACTTTGCGGTCCAGGAGGGTGCGGCTGGCATCTTCTCTCATCCTCTGCTCTGAATTCTGTCCTCCAGTGGTCGACTCTGCTCTTAGTACCAAAAACCTCACTTTTTATGCAAGTTCCCATTCATTCACAGCCCTAGGCTGTCAATCACACATCAGGGTCGCTGTCCATTCAGGACAGCTAGCCAGCCAATAGGAACTGGTTTCACTAAGGCACATCTAGAGAAAGGACAGGGAAGTTTCTGGATCCTCCCTCACTTCCTGCCTTTTCAGACACACTGGAGCCTGGGCGGGCTTCAGGGCTGAAGCCCACCAAAGGCAAACTACACAAAGGGCTCAAACCTGATACAAACAACAGAGTAAAAGCCTAGAAGAAACTAACAAGAAATGGTGAAAAAAAAAAAATGAAAAAAAGGGCCATTTTGGGAAAATGGTCACCGTTGTGCGCAGCACTGCAGCTGGGGTATCAGCCTGCAGATACATGTCACTAGCTAGTAATCATGAACAACTGCCACCAGCCTTCCAAGTGAGTTAGTGTAACAAAATGTTACATGAGGAATGGGTTAAAGGAATTACTAGGCAACCTCCTCACTCTCCCCACCACCACCACCACCACCACCACCACTTCTGGACCCATAAACCTAAATTAAGTAAGACAGGGGTCATCTCACTATTCTTGGGAACAGTAGTTCACCCAAGAAAATGTAGTTAAACATTAGGAGAAGTCCAAGGGACATCTCAGTGACACTTCACAAAAGGTGCTGTGTGTCACAATGCAAAAGCAGATGGCTATGGAGTTTACCAGACTCCATAAAGCAATAAGGAACATAGAAAATCATAATCAGAAAAAAGCATGAGTGAGAAAAAGGTTACACTCACTCAGAAGTGACATTTAAAAAGCTCAGAGTCCAGCGAAAGAGCTTGGAGTCTAAAAGGTTAAAGGGAATTGGCACAGAAATTAACATTCTCCCTAACAAGTGTAAATGTGACTTTAACTTCGATTATTGGGGAATGTTAATAAAGAAGAATTAAAACACATCTAATGCACATTTGAACACAATGGTTCATACAAAATGGACACAATGTAAAGGAGCATCTCTGGTAGTTCCTGGTTCCCCTGCGGTAGCTCCTGCCTACAGGGTGATACCTGACACCCAGAAGCTGGTTTTAGCTCCCGATCACTGAATCTCAATATCTATCCCTGTACTGTAAGAGTGCACAGGGAGGAGATTGACACATGGTGATTGCTATAGACTTTAGTTAGAGAAAGTTAGGTTTTCTCTTTATTTTCCCATTTCCAAAAGGAGTTTTCCTGCCTCAACTAAAACACCAAGGGTTCTGCCAGAATGTCTGTGTAAATCTATTGATTTAACCAACCAGGATGAGAGACCGGGAAGCCCGAAGGAGACGCAGAGTAGGCTGGAAAGAGCAGAGAGTCGTCCGCTCACAGAGTCCACCGTCCTGTGTCAAAAACCCTAGTTCTGTCCCTTACACTTAAAACTCAACTGGAGATAAAGTAGACCTTGGCCCAGAAGAATGACTCCCTTCTTCTGGACAGGAGATAAAAGTTCACTTCCAGGTTATGCTTCTTCTTAGGGGAATGGCTCCCTTCCCCAGGTCAAAACTGCTCAACACAAAAAGCCAAGTTCAATCACTTCTCATTGGCAGACACACTGCCCATCTCTGAACACTTGGTATCAGAAAGTCTTTATAAAACGTTGGTTACCATGATAAGGACTCCCTTCTTCTGCTATCTGGAATTTAGAGTACACCACCACCAAGGGGGAACCACTCCCTTCCCCTAGCCTCTCTTGCACTTAGTTTCACAACTTCACCATACCAGGTGTAATAGCTCCCTTTCCCTGGTTTTCCTTTCACTTGCTTCTGGGCCAACTTGGTTCACTCTCATGCCAAGCTAGGCCATTGGAAGGCAATGTCTCGGGAGGATAATTAACAGTCAACGTGCTCGCCTTGGAAACAAGACGCAGTGCAACACAGGTTCGATCCACGGGTCCGGGCTTAAAACCTCTGGGTATTAAGCGTGTTATAAATAACCAATTACAAGTCTCCCTGATTTTGCATGCGGGTCCCAGGCTCCTATTTCTCTGCTTCCAATGATGGGCAGACTTGGTTTACTTGCCTGTCAAGTACTGCCACAAGTAAGAATATGGATGACTTCCTTGGTTCTCTTTGTTTAGGTGGGGATTTTCAGGCTACCCCTCAATTATAAAATATCTTCTTTTTGAATGCTCATGGATATTGTCTGTGGGAGGTGGTGGGGGTGGTCTAATGTTTCCACAGATTTGTATGTTTTCCTTCTTGGTACCCCTCTGCAGTTGCCAAGACCCTCTTCTATCCCCACCAGTCAGCCAGTTCACTCCCGTACCTTCTGGGTTATTCTGTTCAGGCTCTGGCAAGTCTCAGGAGCGTTTTCCTTCCTCAGGTCCCTCGTGGCTTTTAAGAGCTTCCCCTTCACTATGGCGTCTCTGTGGCTAGTGGGTTTTCACAGCAAACAGCTCCCTGCAGTACGCCTACCCATTCCAGACCACATGGTCCATGGATATTGTCTGTGGGAGGTGGTGGGGGTGGTCTAATGTTTCCACAGATTTGTATGTTTTCCTTCTTGGTACCCCTCTGCAGTTGCCAAGACCCTCTTCTGTCCCCACCAGTCAGCCAGTTCACTCCCGTACCTTCTGGGTTATTCTGCTCAGGCTCTGGCAAGTCTCAGGAGCGTTTTCCTTCCTCCTTGCTCAGGTCCCTCGTGGCTTTTAAGAGCTTCCCCTTCACTATGGGGTCTCTGTGGCTAGTGGGTTTTCACAGCAAACAGCTCCCTGCAGTACGCCTACCCATTCCAGACCACATGGTCCACCTCTCCGGGATACTGCCTCACCAGTTGGTTGCAGGGTCTTCAGACGTCGGACCCCACAGAGACGTGTCTTCCTGCTTGACAACATTCCGTCTGCAGGCACTTGCTTGAATTTCCCACGCCCAACCTTTCCTTTGCTCTCTGTTCCTCCTGAGACAGCTTGACCAGGTATTAAGTCCTTCTTCCCTTTTTATATTGGTTGTTGAAACAATTGGACATGAATGACTAGAATGTTCATTTGAGTTTCGCAGAGCATTCTTCACTACTCAGCGCCTCTTCCTCGTCTCAGCCTTTCCCACACAAGTCTCCACAGGGTAGACCCAGCTCTTCCTCACATCAATGGATGTCAAACTGACTGCTTTACACATATACTTGGGTTGGTTGAATATAGTATTGGGGTATACATGGTAGAGGGGGCCAAGTGGTGTTGGGTTGGATTGCATGTTACTTCTTACCTAGGTACTTATTTAAAATTTTATAGATATTACGTGTGTGACCTTTGTGACAAATCATTAGATGTCGTCACTACTCCCCAGGGGAGAACCCCTTCCCATGAGGCCAGGGAGGTGAGGCTGCTACCCAATAGTCCTCCTAGGGTTGGTATGAGAGAGAATTGCATCGGGTGAGAATCCCCCCGGGGGAGGACGACCATCTAAGGTGTAGCCCTTATAAGAACGTCCCCACCCGCTCTTCTTCCTCTGCTAATCTCTTTGTAGAGAACAGGCTTATTTGTTTTTGTAAAGTAGACTACCCCAAGCTCCTGGAAAGTACTAAGACAAAGAACCAGGAACATGGCTAACCCAAGGACTGGGACGAGGTAGGACACAAGAGCAATGAAGAACAATACTAAAAAGGTACTGCAGTGGTATAGACTTCTGCGGATGCATGATCCCGCTTACGTGATGAAGACCAAAGGAGGACTGTCTATCGAGGAGAATCCGCCAACCAGGACGAGAGACCGAGAAGCCCAAAGGGGAGACAGAATGCCGTAAAGAGCAGAGAGCAGTCTGCTCCCGGAGTCAAGAGGACAACCGGATTCCTTCACTCAACGGCACCAGAAGGCTGGCAGATAGTGACACGAACGCAAAAAGCAGCGTCCATACCTTCACTCCAAGGGCCTGGCAAGATATCTGCAAGGCACAGGGACCAAGACACAGAAGCCTGTGCAACATTCCGAGCAGGAGAAGGACCCCAGGAAGAACCCCACACATCCCGGGTGCAGACAAGGTAACGGGAGAGGTGTTTGGACCAGTAGGGGCCGAAGGGTGCAAGAGGCACAAACCTTGTACCGAGACAACAAGCAGGACAATATTCCTTGTGGCCCGAGCAAAGGAAGGGGGGTTAACTAGGGCACTGGGACAATACCCCCTGTATGGCACATGGAACAGGTTAAGAACGCCATTAGCACCCCGGGTTAAAGCGTTAATCTGGTGGGTTAAAAAAAGCATTTTCATTCATTGAACGGGACGCTGTCCGTGTCCCGTTCAATGAATGAAAAGGCTTTGCCAAGATGGCCCCCATGGTAGAAGGTGGGACTTCGTACAGAGTCCCTCATCCATTACCATAGCAGCTGAAAAAGGAAGAGGCAGGGGAG
The DNA here is from genome assembly GCF_040938575.1 of Ambystoma mexicanum. Classification (NCBI taxonomy): domain Eukaryota; kingdom Metazoa; phylum Chordata; class Amphibia; order Caudata; family Ambystomatidae; genus Ambystoma; species Ambystoma mexicanum. Next base: position 453,489,085 of record NC_090924.1, on the reverse strand, counting down.
CTGCTGCTGCTACTGCTACAATCAGTAAGTGGGGCTGGGGATCATAAAGAAAAAAAGGGAACAGGGGGTGGGGGAAGATTGCATGCTGCAGAGCCGGCCATCAGGAGACTTGGAATGCAGGTTTGATCAGGAGCGTCAGCCTGCATTTCCAGCCACCTGATTGGCCGGCTCCCACTCACAGGGTGCAAATGAATATTTGGCAGCAGTGCTCTGGCTACTCCCGAGTGCAAACGTACAAGGTCCCCGCTGCTAAATACTGCAGAGCTGTAAAATGAGCTCCTTTGTGCCTTACTAGGTTTTTTTTTTTTTAGCAAAGGCCAACCTAACGGAATCTTTCCTTCAAGATGTCATCGACAGACATGTCTTTTCACCCAACATGCCAATGCTTCTCCTGGGTTTTACCTGGTTTTAGAAGACCCATTCTACTCTCATTGGTTGAAATATTCCAATGGGAAAAATGCTCCTCTCCATATGCCATCGCAAGGTGCTACCCACTTTGATGGCTGTTACCACCTGTTAAAACCCTGAGAATGAAGCAGTATTGCTTAACTGATATTCTCTTATGGGGAGGGCTGAGGCACTACAGAACCTGACCAAGATGGGTACGTCTCCTTGAGCTCTGTGCTACCGCCAGGGATATCCCCTGAAGTAGTGGCATATCCTGGCTCTTTTCTGTAATAGAGTTCTCTTGAAGAAACACTGAGGGCTCGCTGCAGGAGTTGAATGCCTAAAATGGGTGAACCGCGGCATTTGAAGGTGCTAACGGCAACTCTGAGGACCTGGTCATGTGTGGGCCCTGTTCGGAAGGCGGTGGAGTGTCGTACGGAGCCTGGGACGTTGGAGTCTGCTGCGGAGCTCCCATGGTCACGACTGCATCGCAGATGGAAACAAAGGCCTTGTTGAAGATTGTTGCATATTTGTGCCTACTGGATGCGTTTCCGGGCACGGCACAGCAAGAAGTGTAGCTATTGCTATTATTCAGCAGGGCACAGGTCCTACTCATGCATGGACTGCATTTGTGGGGGAGTAGGTGCATGGGTTGTCGCAACGGTGGAATTTCTGGATAGGACTCTCTCCAACAATGCTCCTTGCCCTCATGGGACTAGCGTGTAAGAGAGCAAGGGCACCCATTCCCAGGTGGAGATTTGATAATAGAATGTTGAGGGATGGTGCTTTTAGGGCCTCATTGGGGGACCAGATTCACCAGTTTCTGGATGAAAACTGGGCTCTATACTTCAAATAGATCAACTGAGTGGCAGGCCATGTAGGTCTTCATTGAGAGGGGAGGGGATCTGTATTTCAGCAAAAGTTTGGATATGAAGAGTGCAGACAACTGAAGTTCTGGGTATCTTACGTAAAGTAGGCTCTTCAGAACAGGATTTGGCCTGGGGGGGAGGTTACGTGGACTGTAGTTGCTGAAGCCACAAATTATTTGCAGGGGGCAAGGGAAACACTGGTATGTTGCTAAGCAGCATTTGGAGTGGATAAGGCAAGCAGGCTGTTGACCTGGTTTGTTAGGAGGGAGGGTGACCAGCATAGTTGTGAGGGGGTAAGGGATTGAGAGGGTGCGTTAGCCACACAGAGTGCAGCTATCTATGATGTGTTTTGGGAGTTGTATGCCAACCTGTATGCCAAGAAGGAAGTTGGGGGGTGGTGGGTTGTTGTGCAGGAGGCAGCCTCATGGCTGGAGGAAGCAGCCCGCAATGGGCTTACATAGGAGCAAAGGGAGAGACTCTGGATAGTCATGGATCCCCATGATATTGAGCGAGCGGTTGAGAGACTGGGCTTGGGTAAGACACCAGGGATTGATGGGATCCAGGGGAGGTATAAGGCCAATAGAGAGATGTTGGTCCCTAAGCTTTTGGCAGTCTTTCTTGAGGCCAAGGTGCGTGGTAGGCTCCTGGGGTCTATGTTGGAAGCACAGGTGATACACCTGCCTAAGGAAGGCAGGGATGATAGGGACTGCCTCGTAATGACCGCCGTTTGAAAAATGTGGATGTAAAAATTGTGTGCAAACTCGTGGCTGGTAGATTGAATCCAGTTAGGCAGGGCTTGGCCCACGCAGACCAAACTGGTTTTATTCCGGATAGGTCCATTATGCAGAATCTGAGAAGGTTATTGATCCTGGATAAATATAGGGAATCTGCTGAGAAGTTGGTAGTGGTCAGCATGGATTCTTGGAAGGCATTTGACTGTCAACTGTGACTTCCAATGATGGTGTTAGGAAAGTTTTTTCTAAAGTCCAACTATGCAATACAGAAGAACTCTTAGAATAGGCCTATACCACTTAGGGTAAGAGTAGCAATGGCAGAGCAGCCAGGCTCATTTTAGGAGGGAAAGATGGCTGTAGGAAGGTACAAAGAACTTGTAGCATGCACATGGTCCAAAGAAACATGTGTAAAAATAATGTTTTATTTTATATATATATATATATACACATGCAAACAGAATTCTTTAGAAAGCTAAGTACTATCATAAACAAACAATACAAAAACCAAAACAAACCCTGGACCCTGGGCGAGGGAACACCGGAACAAATGCTTAGATGGTCAGCCCTGGGGATACCGATTGAAAGGGACTGTACAAAGTACCTAGGGGTGCATGTACCATGGAGGTTGGAGATGATTTATGAATGTAACTCCCCCCCCCCCTACTCCTGCATAGACTAACAGGTGAAATGGAGAAGTGGGAGAGACTACCAATGTCCTGGCTGGAGCGACTGAACGCGCTTAAAATGTCAATTCTTCCTCGAATACTATATTTATATCAAGTACTCCCGATCGAAATTACCAGAGATACACTTGGATGAATTGAAGAAATAAAATACTTTGATTTCTGTGGCAGGGTGGAAGACAGAGGGTTGCCTACAAACATCTTATTCAGCCAAAAGAAAAGGGAAGGGTGGGACTTCCGGAAATGAGGACGTATTATCGAGCAGCCCAGTTTAGGGCCCTGGTCCCCCACTTACAGGGGCGGGGGGAGAAGGACAAACAATGGATTGGGATAGAGAACCACAGATTTCGCCCGGTTACCCAGGGGGAGTGGCTGTGGGCACCGAAGAAGGCAATGCCTCACATAAAACATTAGGGCCATTACTCAAGTTGTGGAAAGATAGGAAGTTGAGAGTCACGACCTGGCCCTCCCCCTTAAGTCATATGGGCCCAACCCATACAGGATGCCATACCAGAACATGCTGGCTACCGAGACTGGTTTGATGCAGGGTTAGAGAGAGCGGGGCAAGTCTTAAAGAAAGAGGAATTTGTGGGAAGTACAGACGTGGAAACTGCATTGGGGTTGAGGAACACATCAGTCTTCAGATATCTGCGACTGAAGGGGGTTCTAAAACCTGCAAGATGGAAGGAGAAACTGCAGAGGGAACTGACGCTAACGGAACAAATATTAGACAGGGCAAAGGGCACTAAGGGTCTCATCTCGAGGTTATACCAGGCGCTACTGGAAGCCGGGGGGGGAGATGTCTCTATATACAGGATGAGATGGGAAAGTGATCTGGGAAGGGAGATAGACACAGACTTATGGAAGAGGCTCTGTTTAAATGTGCACCAAACCTTGATTGCCTGCCAGTATATGTTGCATGGGTTTAAGCTGCTGAATAGGTGGCAATGGGACACGGTGAGACTGGGCAAGATGTACCCGGGAACGGACCCCCACTGCTGTAGGAAATGTGGTCACACAGCAGTTTACTGGCTCGTGTGGTGGGACTGTGCGAAAGTTCACCAATACTGGAAGGAAGTGTTGGGGTAGATAAGGGACTTAGATGGGGTGGAAAGACAAATGGACCCAATGCTCGTGCTGTTTGGCATTGAAATAACAGGACAGCTGGGGGAAACTCCCGCATATGCCGCACTTTCTACTACTGGCAGCAAGGGCATGCCTGGCAGGGCGTTGGAAAAGGGACAGTCTCCCATGTAAGAAGGAGTGGGCGGCGAAAGCTCTGGACCTTTACAGGATGGAGGAGCTAACAAGGTTGATACACAACCGATCACATACCAGGGCGATGGAGTGGGCCCCATTCCTGGAAAACTTTGATCCAGAACATCCCCAGGAGGCAAATGAAGCAGGTGGAACCAGCAGTGGTTGGGCTGAGGAGAATCGAAACAGGGTGCTGCCCCAGTGGAAGGAAGTTAAATATGGGTGGGGAGGTGAAAATTGGAGTGGTCCCTTGGATGGAGAAAAATGGGGTGACCATGCCCGGGCTCCCAAACCTCAGGCTATATCAGAAAAGATGGAACATGGACCTCAGAGGGCCGATAAGAGACTACCTCGATGGAGCCAGAACATTGTTGGGAATAGGGAGGGGGAGGGTTTGTTTATTGAATGTGGCAGGGGTGGGGGGCGGGGGAGGGAGAAAAATTCAAAACCTTGTTGGTATCCGTTATGGAAAAAGAACTGCAAGTTTACTACAGAAAGTTGTATTGTGATGATGCTAATAAAATCAAATTATAAAAAGAAAAAAAAATACTTCTGGTAAGTAAACCACAGCATACAACACTTTTAGAATAGCAGTGTGCAATTCAAGGTAAGTAAAGCCTCTTTGTAGTAAACTGTCACTTACTCTCTTTCAGGAATAATACAGTTATAATACCAAAATTAGCAAGTACGTGGGCACTTACGTAACGTGTTCTGTTTTGGTAATAATATAGTTACACTACCAACATTAGCAAGTAAGTACTTTGCAGTTACTTGTTAGAATAGAAGACACAATTCAAAAGGTAATTAAGAATGTGGCAATTACTTTTCAGAATAGCAGTATGCAATTCAAAGGTGAGTGATAACTTTGTAACACTTGTAACATTCTGTTTCAGGAATATTACAGTTAGAATACCAACAATAGCAAGTAAGTAGAACACTTGTAAGAATTCCTACACAGAGTCCTTGTGCTTTAGCTCTCCTTCCCTAATCTAGACACGAGTGCTCTCAGAGGCAGAACGGGACAATGGTGGTCCAGTGGTCAGCAGCAGCCAGGACAGATTGAGGCACAACTGTAGGAAATTCAGAGTTCCAGAGGATATCTTCTATAACAAAAGGGTTCAGGGACGTTGTAGAAGACTCGCTGAATGTGTTCCAGTATTTGTCCTGGGCAAACGTGTATGGGCGAACTCCCATCCACACGCATTACCCACCTAGTCACACAGGAGCGACAGAACGACTCGAGGTAAGTATTACCTAGAGTCTCACAGTACCTCAGTAATGAAGACGATGATGCAGGTAGGCGCCTTTGCGATGTGGCAACTGCAGGAATCGGTCACTGGATTCTTGGTCTTCAGATGAAAGAAAGTACACTCGAAGGGATTTCTCTGCAGCAGTCAAGTAGTAATGCTACCATCAAAACATTCTTAGCTTCTCGCAGCTCTGTGCATTTGGTGCCCTTTTTAAAGGCACCAGATGCAGAACGGTCGGCATCTGAACGATTTGCCTCAGTTTCTCGGTCCAGCAATCTGGCGAGAGAACTTCAAGGAGTGGAATCTAGCCTCTGGAGGTCTGGAAGAAGCCCACCAAAGTTTCACAGAGATCTGTTCTTTGGACGATGATGCACATCTCTCGAGGCCCCAGGGTATTGGCGTTTTGTAGCCCAGCAAGGTCACAGCTCGTCTAAGACGGATTGGTCTCACTAGTCTAAGGGAAGGAGATATCCTCTTCAGGTCTCATCTGTGGCATGGAAGAAGGGGGTCAGCACAGCAGTGGCCACTCAGAGGGTATCTGTGGTCACTGGAGGTAGCTACAGGAGTCTTCTAATCTTCCTCATTGTATTAAATTCCAGTGGTCGACTTGTCTCCAGCCTCAGGATCCAAGACATTTATCCAGGCACTCAGCCAATCAGCACTCATGCTACATTCAAACTTTAAGGGTGGCTGGAACTGGTTCCAGGCAGCCATGCCAGAAGACAAATAAATGCAGAGTTTCAGACTCCTCCCACGGTTCCGGTCTTCCATATAGCCGGTCCGATAGCACAGCGAATAGAGCACTCGCTTTGACATCTGTGCAGAGCCTGCCGATGCAGGTTCGAATCCCGGCAGGGCCAAACTCAGCCTTTTATCCTTTCCGAGGTCGATAAATGAGCACCACACACCGTGGGTAATAATAAGCAGTGTTCAGATACCTGAGGGTTCGTAACGCTATAAAAATGCTAAATTATTTATGAATTATTCACATACACTCTGGAGTCTAAGCAGGCTTCAAAGAATTCCCGCCAAAGACAAAAGTCAAGCCAGGATCCTCCTCCTTCCCCCCCTTTCCCCCGCACCCAGGTCGGCAGAAGATGGATCAAGAAAGAACAAGCACACAAGAATCGGCGAAAAAAAGAATATAGTCACAATTTAGGTGACCCATCTGTGCATTACTCCGGCTGCGAACACAGCCTGCGGGTACAAATTACACAAATGTCGTTAGAACATGTCCACTGCCACCAGCCATTCAGGTATGCATGTCACTAACAGAAATCCAAATAATGTGGGGTGTGCTGATCTCAAGATATATAGTGTAGAAAGGATCAACAGTATCCCCCTAATATTGGGAACATAAGCTCAACGAAAAATGAGAGAATATAAAAAGGGAAGACCAAGAGGCTCTTCAGCAACCCTGCACAGAAAGTGCTGTGTGCTGAACAGTAAAATATAGATGCACAAAAGTTGGAGGAAAATAGGACTCCAAAGATGAAGTATGAGGCACTGCGTCACCTTATATGAAGACAACCTCCTTTGTTTGCGTTCCTGCTGCAAACTAGGGACAGGCCTTGGCCACTGTGGAGGAATTTGGGAGACTCTGTGCTGGTGATGAATAACTCTGAATCCACCATTTACATCTTGCCTGGAGAGGTGGGGGGCGAGCGCCCGCATTTCTGAATGGAGATTCCAGAAGGGGGTTTCGGTATCATGTGAGTGCACATTGGATGTAGCAAAAGAACCTGGAGCGGGCAGTGGATGATTTTGGCAAGCTGGTAAAATTCTGGGAACGTTCCCCCATCTCGTTGAGGCAGTGGGTGTCACTGGTAAAGTTGATGCTGTTGTGTTGCCAAAGCTGCTGTATGTGTTTCAGGTGGTGACCATGCCTATACTCGCCTCCTGCTTCAGAGCGCATCACAGGACATTAATTGCACTACTTTGGAAGGGGTTTGGGGTTCACAGAGGATAGCATTGGCTACTTTGTACTTACCAGCTGGTAAAGAGGGGTGTAGACTTAAGGTCCTATTACTGGGCCTCTGTGCTCCAGTACATGGGGGACTGGTTAATTCTGCTGCATGCGGACCAAGTCACCAACTGGAATAAGGTGGAATCTGCTCCAAGGAGACTACTGCAGTTGCTCGGAGGGTGGGTAAAGGAGCTCAAGCAGCTTCTGACTCCAGTGAGCACTATTATCCGGGCGTGGTGGGAGGATACTAAACTGCCAGGGCAGAATATACCCTTCATGCCGGAGATGTTCCTCACTCGCTGTAGATGAACAGAAGTTACATACCCCTGGTAACATTCTTTCAACTGGATGTTCCTCCCACGTATTCCTCATCTTTTTCACTTGTTGCCCAGCTTCATAAAAAGAAAAATTCTGCAGAGGGCGCTGTGTGTCGATGGCGTCGAGTTGATGTCCCTCGAAGCCCTCAGTCGAGGAGGTCATCGAAGGCATATATAGAACATGCAGCGCCCGTTGGCCCCAGTTCTGTTTTTCCCCTTTTGCAGCAGAGATACCCATAAAACACGGGAGTGACCGTGCTGCCTTGATGGAACAGAAGCTGTAATAGCACAGGAAATTCTACTGAGGGGTCGGATGGGAGGTCGATGAGGAATATGTGGGAGAAAAATCCAGTTGAAAGAATGCTACCATGGGTAAGTAACTTGTTCTTTGAATGGATTGGGTCCTCCCACCTATTCCTCATCTTTGACAGACTCCCAAAGCAATATTTGGTTTGGAGGAGGGAGTAGAATTAGACTTCAAATATTTTCATGGACAGAGTGAAGGACTGCCTTGCCAAAAGTACAATCCTGACCAATGGATAAATCCAGGCAGTAATGCTTAGTGAATGTGTGCATGGAAGACCACGTTGCTGCTTCACAAATGTTTCTAATTGGTACACCCGTTTGCAGGGCTGTAGATGTAGCCATGTCCCTGGTGGAATGGGCTCTTAAACCTCCAGGAATGTCTTTTCCTGCCAACCTGTAACATTCGGATATAGCCAGAATTATCTGCCTGGATAAGGTCTGTTTAGTAACAGCCAGACCCAGCTTATGTCCTGTATATCCAATGAAAAGTTGGTCATCAATACGTAACGTAGACATTCTTCAGATGCAAAAGCTTAACGCTCTCAGTGGGTCTAAAGTATGTAGTCTTTCCTCCTCCTTGCCAGGATGAGGTGGGGATAGAAAGAAGGTAGAACAATTTTTTGGACCCAAATGAAAATCAGAAATGATTTTGTGCAAAAAAAAAAAAAAAAGGTGTGTCCCTTAAAACAACCCTATCCTTGTAGAAGATAGTAAAGGGTGGCTTGGAGGAAAGTGTCTGCAACTCGCTCACTCTACGGGCTAATGTCAGAGCTACCAATAGAATGGTTTTAAAGGTTAATAGCCTTAAAGGACATGTGTGCAGAGGTTCAAAGGGTGCACACATTAGGAAATTTAGAACCAGATTTAGGTCCCAAAAGGAGACAAGCAGGGGGCGGGGGTGGGAATTTTGAAATAGGAACATTCCTCTTAATGAGCGCTTAAAAATGGACAGCGCTCCCAGGTTTCCTTTGATAGTACCAATTTGGAGCCCCAGATTGGCGAAGGATAGAAGCAAGGATACAACATCCAGTGTTTTACATAAAAAGGGATCTACATTATTTTCCTTGCACCAGTTGCAGAATTTATTCCAACAGCAACGGTACAAAGACTTTGTTGCTGGACTTCTGGCCAAAAGAAACACCTCTATTACGTCATCCAGGAGGTCCCAATCCTTATATCTCAGCCTTTCAGAAACCAAGCGTGACGGTTGAGTGTCTTGACCTCTGGATGGAGAACCCTACCCTCCTCTCATGAGAGAAGGTCCCCTCTTTGTGGAAGACACACCGGAGGACAGATGGACATATCCAGAAGGTCTGGGTACCACGTCCTCCTGGCTCAATCCTGGGCAATTAGGATCATGTGTTTCCCAAACCTTCTTAACCTCCCGATTACTTGCGGAATGACAGGGACTGTAAAAAACGCATACATGAGTGGAAACTCCCAGTCCACTATGAACCTATCTCCTAGAGCTCCTCTTGGAGGAAATTCCCTGGAGCATTATCTTTCGCACTTCCGTTTGACCTCAGTCGCAAACTGATCTACTTGAGGGGTTGACTTCCCGAGCTAGTTCCCACTCATGGGAGACTGCTCTGCCTGCTCAGAGCGTCCACCACCGTGTTCTCCTCCCCGGGTAGGTGAACTGCCGATAGGGAGATTCCTTCTTGAATTGCCTAGTACCAGCGTGCATTGCCTCTCTGCACAGTGGTAGTGACCCTACACCACCTCTCTTGATGAGGTAGTACATGGCCAATGTGTTGTCTGTCATTATCAGGACATTATTTCCCCATACAGAGCGCAGGAAGGCCTTCAGCGCTAGTCTGATTGCCCTCAGCTCCAAAAGATTGATATGTAGTTTGGACTCTGAGGGGGATCAACGACCGCTGACTGTCAGATTGGTCGAATGGGCTCCCCCACCCAGTGAGTGAGGCGTCCGTCACTACCGTAATCTCCAGCCATGGTTGCCAAAAGGGTTCTCCCTTCAGAATATTGTCCTCGCAGGCCCACCACAGAAGATCCTGCGAGACCCAGGTTGGAATCTGAAGTTGGTCCGACATCTTTCCTGAGAACTGGGACCATTGAGTTCTTACAGCCATTGAAGGGATCTCATTCTCAGGCGGGCCTCTGGCATCAGAAAAATGCAGGATGCCATGAGGCCAAGCAACCTAAAAAAAATAAAAAAAAATCAATAAAAAAAAAAAAAATTGAAGGCCGGTAGACTGGGCATTCTGAAATTTGTTGACCATCTGAAGAATGTCTTGAGCCATCGGCTTGGGAGGCCAGCTCTTTCTCGAGGATGTATCCAGTACAGCTCCTATGTACTGGAGCCTCTGAGAAGGTGTCATATGGGACTTCTTGTAATTGAGGGAGAATCCCAGTCTGTGACGGAAGTGGCAGGTGATGTTGAGATGATCCCGGGCTTGTTCAGGAGAACGCGCCCTGGTCAGTCAATCGTCTAGGTAGGGGTATACGTGAATCCACCCTCTCCTGAGACTCACTGCCACCTTCACCATCAGATTGGTGAAAACCATCGGGGAGGAGGTAAGCCCGAAAGGCAGAACTCAAAATTGATAATGAGAACTGCCAACTGCGAATCTCAGGTATTTTCTGTGCTTAAGATGGATTGGCACATGAAAATAAGCATACTGAAGGTCCAAATACACCAACCAATCCTGGAGTTGGAGGGCCTAAATGATCTGGGAAAGTGTGACCATCTTGAACGTGTCCTTCCTGAGGAACTTGTTCAAGTATCTCAAGTCCAAGATGGGTCTCAGTCTTTCTTGGGTATCAGACAATAAGGGGAGTGCCATCCCTTGTCCCTCTCCGCTACAGGCACTGGTTCTATAGCACCTCTCTAGCAGGGTTAAAAGTTCCTGCACAAGGAGCGGATCCGGAATCAGAGCGGTACCCCGGTGGATTGTTCTGAGGTATCTTTACGGAAGGAAGGCAGTAACCGTGGGCTACTGTTTCCAGAGCCCAAGCATCCAAAGTAATGTCTCGCCACTCTCCCAGATGCTGAACTAGTCTGCGCCCACTGGTGAACTGTGACTCAAGACCTCAGAGTGGTTTTGCAGCGGCTGATGGTAAGGAGGCTGCTGTCTGAGCTGGCTTTGCACCTCTACCCCATCCACCACAAGGAAATCTTCTCTGGCCTCTTTCACTGGCCATTCCTCTCGCCCTTCCACCTGAGTAGTAGCGAAAAGATCTACACCTCCAAGGTTGCCCACTAGGACGAAAAGGCTGAGGTTGCTTAATAGAGGCGCATAAAGATTTGGCTGCTGTCTTTGAGGTCTGCAACTTCAAGGCTCTGGTCAGCCTTGTTGCCAAAAAGATGTGATCCGTCAAAAGGCATGTTGCGAAGTTTAGATTGCACATCAGGTGCAAAATCTGACTCTCGGAGGGCGTGGCTTGGAGCCGCCATGACTGGTTCGGCTTCCTAGGAGCTCCGGCACGGGCTGAGGCGCTAACGCAACCTTCGCCGCTCCCACACTCCGTTATGGCTCGAAAACAGCTGATGCCGCTCATGAACCGCCACGGCACCTATCATCCGACCGGGTTCACTCCCCGAGCCCGATTCAGCCGTGTACGGCCCGTTCTCTTTGAGACCGATCGGATCCAAGATGGCGGCTTCGGTGCGATCGCCGGAGGCCTCCCCAGAGGGGGGAGGAGCAGGCTCACATCCCTGACTGAGGGCGTCTGACAACCCCCAGTTCGACTCCCCGCCTGTCGGACCCGCACTTCCATGCACCTGCACATTGAGCCCGGCTGCCGCAGACCCTGACCCCCGACGCAGCATTCGCCATACAGCAGACGCGGCGGACCCTCAGTGAGGCATCCGAGCTCCTGCGGCCGTCCCGGCAGTGGTCCGCTGCTTCAAGGGTCCTCACCCTGCCTCCCTCAACTACGTACTGTGGACACGAGCCCTGACACCGACCGGGGGCCCCGTCCCGGAGGAGTTGGTCTGCGCCAGTCACCAGCGCGGCGTCACCGCTCCATCCGGGTACCATTCCGGCGCCCGACTCCTCGGGGGGAGCGGGTTGAAAGGCCTCGCACCCGGCAACACCCGAAGCCTCCTCCATCAGCACGTACCCCGCCGTGAAGGTAGCGGGAGGCGGATTATCCCGGGGACGACACCACTCTGGTCTCTGCGGGTGTTCTCCAGGGCCCAGTACTCCCTCCTTCCTACTGGTTCTAACGCTCTCGGCTCCCCTTTACAAGCACCAATCTCAGCCGACAGCGGCCGGAGCCCTGAGCGGGGGTGGGGGGTCCCCGCTGGGCTTCACCTCACTATCCTGGTCCTGACCCGGAGCCCTGTCCCGGCACTCTGATCCGCATCCGACGGCACTACAGGAAGCTCCCGCACCGCACAAGAGCCATCAACTCTCGGCTGCAGCTGTGATCCTGGGGCTGGGGTTTCCGGGCCTCCCATGCTGGCCCACAGCATCACCTGCGAGATCTCAACATCTCAACTCTCACGATCACCTCCCTCATAACAGACCGCACGAGGTAAGGAGCGGGGGGAGGGGGAGGGAGGGGGGGGAAGTGTGTGGATACGCTGCGATCACAACCCAACCTCCCAATCTATCCTGGCTGCGATCCACTTCTCCCACCGGCTTCCCCCGGATAGACTGCACTGAACCCATCCACCACTCGGGTGCTCAGACACCGTGCTCACCGCTTCTCTCCCCTGATCACCAGGGGCCCACAATTGCAGGCCTGGTGACTCCTTGGGCACATCTGAGTGCGGAAAACCCCCGCTCGCCTCGGCTCCCACACAGCTGCCCTGCTGACTCCGGGCTCTGCTTGGCCCAACACATTACATGAGCCCCGAACCTCGACCTGGGCAAAGTCCACACCTACTGCTCCCTTTCGGATACTCCTTATCGCAGAGCCCTGCCTGCTCAGCATGTCCAAGCACAACAAAGCATCCAAGCAAGCGGACATTGTCGCCATGATGGCCATCTGAGGAGCCGAAAGACCCAAAAAGGGGGACCCCTCTGAGGAACCTACCAACAGCACCATAACTACAGCCCCCACGTCACATCCAGAGCCCTCTCAACTGGTCACGAAAACCCACCTACAAGACCTAACAGCTCTAACCAAAGAAATACACAAAAGCACAGAAGAGGTCACAAAAAAAATCACGATCCTGGATAAGCGCGTGGGCGAGATAGAACACCGAACGGCCGAACTGGAATCCGAGGTCTGCGACCAAAGATTCTAAGGGGAATTAGACAGGGATCGAATTGCGGCCCTGGAGGCAAAATATAACCTCCTAGAAGCTAAACAGGAAGATGCCGAAAATCGTTCACGGAGGAACAGCATCCGCCTGAGAGGCATCCCCGCCTCCATCACAGACGCAGACCTAAGACTCTATGTCTCCGACCTCTTTAGGTTCGTAATCACCCTCCCAGATGCCTCCCTCATGGAACTGGATCGAGTACATAGAACATCCCCTAGACGGGAATCCAACTTTCCTCCAGATGTCCGGGCCATGTCCACTTCTTTCAGCTAAAAAAAGAAATCATGCGGGAGGCAAGACAGATGCGACAGATAACTTTCAGGGGCGCCACAATATCTTTCTACCAGGACTTGGCTCCCTCCATGCTACAGAAGCGGAAAATCATGCGCCCATTAACGGAATGGCTACGCGAGAAACAAACCCCATACCAAAGGGGATTCCCTGCATCAGTAACATTTAAATGGAACAGATCTCAGAGGCAAATCAGCACAATGAAAGAAGCCACGAAACTCATGGGCCTGGCGGGTTCGGAAGGTGAATCCGGCTCGGAAGAACCAAATCAACCTCAGCAGAACAAACCCTCAACAGTGGAATGGGCTAAATCGGGCAGACGTCGCAGACTTCAAGGACCCTCGAAGAAAGACAGCAATCCGGGTTGACCACCCGGGAATAGCTTGGCAACTCCTCAGCTCTCCGGCTTTGTGCGCCGCATCTGCAGCTTACCACGCACAAATCGAGGGTCCCAGCTCGACCCATCGGAAGTCTGTAACACGATTCCAGGAGGGAGGCAGCAAGCCAAGAACAATGCATGCAGGCTCACCGACACGACGGGAGACTCACTCGAGCTCCAGCTTATTTCTCATCAGCGGCCCAGTTGGCCATAGTTTGGCGCCTTGGGGCCACCAGTTCCCCGGTGGCAGTGGGATGACAGTTCTCCGACATGCTCTTGTTTTTGGGGGGAGGAGGGGGTTTTACTGATCAAAGGCCAGGGAGGGGGTTCTTCACTCTCTCGGACACCGGCCTTGCACACAAGACAACAGAACAATGTAAAATTATCAACATCTCATCGAGCCCGAAGCAACAATCGCTCTTTAGCATCTCTTCATCAGTCCCTCAATCCCGAGGGGGGAGCACGGCCAATGGCATTCACATCACCAAAGAGGAATACCGATGTCTGCAGCCAATGACATAATAATCCTCACCTGGAATGTCCAGGGGCTAAATTTGCCACGCAAACGCAAATCGGTGGAACATAGACTGGGCCAATTGTTAGGAGACATTATACTACTTCAAGAAACCCACTTGCTGCAAGAAGATGAAGCCCGGGTCCGATTTAACAAATACACAAAAAGATATTTAGCTTCCTCGGGGCTAAAGAAAAGAGGGGTTGCAATCCTCCTAAGTGACAAAATCACATTATCGAAACTTACCATAAAAAGGGATCCAGAGGGGCGCTTCCTTCTCTTAAAGGGCTATCTCGAAGAACTCCCAATCACCATCGCCTCAATCTATGCCCCCAACGTGGCTCAAGCTAAGTTCATAACAAACCTATCGTCCACCATCACAGCATTCTGTGAAGGGCACCTCATCATGGATGGGGACTTCAACAGCATACCAAACCCACAAATGGACAAGACTCTCGCCCCCACAAACACAGACTTTACGCACGCCCTGGCTATAGCCAAACTACTCAGAGAAACGGAGACGGACGATGTTTGAAGACTACTCAACGATAACACGCGAGACCACACCCATTATTCTTCAGTCCACAAAGGATTCTCAAGAATAGATCTCATACTAATCTCTGGAATCATATTCCCCTGCCTCAGCAAAGCAGAAATCCACACTGAGATGATATCGGATCGCGCCCCAGTCGCGACTACTCTGTCCATTTCAGGACAAAAGCACCCAGCCCAAAGACATTGGAAGATCAACGACTCACTATTATTACATTTGTATCAGAACAGAAATCAAAGAAACCATCTCTAACTACTTCCAAGAAAACACGACCGAGGACTCCATCAATATCATCTGAAATGCCATGAAAGCTGTGGTCAGAGGTGCGCTAATCAGCGCAGGGACAGAACAGAGAAGAATCTCAAATATCATTTCGGCCAAACTGGAGGACAAAGTAAAACATCTGGACAACGAACTGAAACAAAACTACTCCAGGAAATCAGAAAGAGCTGAGGAAAGCGAAAACGGCACTGGAGATGCACTGCGCCGATCGCACGGCCAAATCTCTAGTGTTTACTAGGCAATTTTACTACAGTAGAAGTAATAAGGCAAATAAAGTGCTAGCGCAAAAACTAACAAAGCTCCACTCCCAGAAAAAACATCCTGAGTCTAAAGGGGGAAGACGGCCGTCTGCACTACACCGCGGCAGGAAAACTCGAAGTATTACTCGAGCACCATAACTATCATGGCAGGGGATCCCACCACACTGGTTAATCTTCCAGAATACCTGCGCACTACACCCTCCATTGACCCTTCCCAGCTGGAAGCTTTAGAATCCCATATCACGAGCGAAGAAGGAACAAGTTACTTACCTGTAACTGTTGTTCTCCAGCATGGGTCTGGCATGGATTCACATGCTCATGAATATTCCCCGTCGTCAGGCTGGGAATCCTCGGTAAAGAAAAAACCAGTATCAGTTTCGTTTCTGATCTGTCTTTCGTAGTAATAACCAATCACTGGTCTCTGCGTCATACTGACCACAGCCAATGACTGCCCTCTACCTAAGCACCGCCTCTGGCAGCCATCTTCAGATTTGGAAGAACGTGAACTGGCAGTATGACCAAGTGAAGAGCCGCAGAGGGGTAGGCGGGAGGGTTCGCATGTGAATCCATGCCAGACCCATGCTGGAGAACAACAGTTACAGGTAAGTAACTTGTTCCTTCTCCAGCATGGGGTCTGGCATGGATTCACATGCTCATGAATAAAGAATACATAGCAGTACACACATGCACAACCACGGGAGGTGGCAAAGGCTCAACATTAAGCATCACATCAACTCAACATTAAGCATCTTACCTCCTCACCAGGCTCACCTCAGGCGAACAGGTTGCGCAGCACTGCTTGGCCGACCCTGGACTCCTCCCTGGAATCCCGGTCGACGCAGTAGAATTTCGTGAAGGTGTGCGTCGACCTCCACGTAGCAGCCCTGCATATGTCCAGCAGGGGCACACCAGATAGGAACGCCGTGGTAGCTGCGATCGCTCTGGTGGAATGGGCTCTCGGACGGCCAGGCAGCGGTCGGTTTGCCAACCGGTGACAGCACATAATACAGCCGGAGAGCCATCTGGAGATGGAAGCCTTCGAGAGAACCTTCCCCTGATTGACAGGTCCAAAGTTCACAAAGAGTTGTGACGTCTTCCGAAAACCCTTCGTGCGGTCCACGTAGAACTTCAGCGCTCTAGCTACATCCAGCGAGTGCAAAGTCCTCTCAGCCGGCGATGAAGGCGACGGGAAGAACACAGGTAACACCAAGGGTTCGTTGAGATGGAAGTCCGACGGTACCTTGGGCATGAAGGAGGGGTGCGTCCTGAGCACTACCCTCGTGTCGTGGAAAGTCAAGTACGGGGCCTTGCAGGAAAGGGCCTGGATCTCTCCCACTCGTCGTGCGGAGGTGATGGCCACAAGAAAAGCTGTTTTCCACGATAGAAACTTCAACGGGGCCGAGTGCAGAGGCTCGAACGGAGGTCCCATGAGTTTGGTCAGCACCACGTTGAGCTCCCACGCCGGGGCCGGAGCCTTCACCGGCGGGAACGATCTGAACAGTCCCTTCATGAACTCTTTCACCAGACGATGAGACCACAAGGACGTCCGGCCCGTGGTTCTGGTGTATCGGGAGATCGCAGCAAGATGGATCTTGATGGACGCATGTGCCAGACCAGCTTTGGCCAGCGTCAGCAGGTACGGCAGTACTTGGGGAGCCGTAATCCGTAGAGGGTTAATCTTCTGTGCGTGGCACCAGACAGAGAACCTCTTCCATTTGTGTCCGTAGCATTTAAGAGTCGAGGACGCCCTGGCCTTTGCAAGAACCTCTCTGCAATCGGCCGGTATGTCGTATCCTCCAAACTCTAGTGCTGCAGGAGCCAGGCCTGCAAGTTCAGCGACTTCGGGTCGTGGTGGAGGATGGCGCCTCCTTCCCTGGAGAGTAGATCCGCGTCCGCCGGCAGCTTGATCGGCGGGGACGCTGACAAGTCCAGAAAGTCCGGGAACCATATCTGCCTCGGCCACGCAGGTGCGACGAGGATCATCCTGCGCCGTGACCTCTTGAGCTGGTTGACGAGCCGGATTAGCAGAGGCAAGGGAGGGAACGCGTAGAGGAACAGGCCCTCCCAGGGGAACGAGAAAGCATCGCCCATGCTCCTCGTCTGGGGAAACCTGCTGGCGAACCTCCGGCACTTGGTGTTCGTCGCCGTCGCGAACAGGTCGATCTGGGGTGTGCCCCACCTTCGGAAGAGGCGATCCACCAGATCCTGCCGTAGTTCCCCCCTCGTGGCACGAGCGCAGCTCCCTGCTGAGTGAGTCGGCGATGGTGTTTTTTATCCCTGCCAGATGAAACGGCACCAGAAAAATCCCTTGGGCGACGGCCCAATGCCACAGGTCCTGCGCCTCCTTGGACAGCGCTGGGGACCTGGTTCCGCCCTGTTTCCTGATGTAAAACATGGTGGTGGTGTTGTCGGTGAAGATCCTCACCACCTTGCCCTTGAGGGACGGAAGGAAGGACCTGAGGGCCCAAAACACTGCACGGAGCTCCAGGACGTTGATATGTAGGGACTTCTCCGTCGGGAGCCAGAGTCCCCTTGCGTGCAGATTTTCGGT
Organism: Ambystoma mexicanum; assembly: GCF_040938575.1. Classification (NCBI taxonomy): domain Eukaryota; kingdom Metazoa; phylum Chordata; class Amphibia; order Caudata; family Ambystomatidae; genus Ambystoma; species Ambystoma mexicanum. Next base: position 453,471,247 of record NC_090924.1, on the reverse strand, counting down.
GTGCGCTCCCCACCCTTCCAGGGAGGCATCCGTGGTCACAGTCTCCTGGTGGGCTGGGGTCTGGAAGTCCATGCCCGCCGTCAGATGCGCGCGGGTGCCCCACCACCGTATCGCTCGTCGGAAACTCTCGTCGAGCTTGATCCTTTCCTCGAAGCTGCCCGTCGTCTGGATCCAGCGCGCATCCAGGAATTCTTGCAACGGGCGCATCCGGAGCCTGCACATGGGAATGAGGTAGATGCAGGAAGACATCATCCCGAGGAGGGACTTGATGGACCTCACTTTGGCCGCGTCGGCCACCAACATCCGTTGCACCTTGCCCAAGATGGTCCTGGTCCTCTCCTCCGACGGGGAGGCCAGAAGGGACACTGTGTCGAGCCTCGCTCCCAGAAACAGTGCGACTTGCGCGGGCACCAGGTGGGATTTGGCGTAGTTCACGGAGAATCCCAGGTCCGTGAGGAGTTGGACGGTCCTTGCCGTGTGGACCACGGCGAGCTCCCTCGTCTTGGCGCGGATGAGCCAGTCGTCCAGGTAGGGGTAGACGTGGATCCCCTCGCGGCGCAGCTGCGCCGCCACCGGTGCAAGGCACTTGGTGAATACCCTGGGTGCCGACCGTAGTCCGAAGGGAAGGGCTTTGAACTGGTAATGACGCCCTTGGACCACGAATCTGAGGAATTTGCGGTGCCCCTTTAGGATGGGAATGTGGAAGTAGGCATCCTCCAAATCCAATGACGATAGGAAGTCTCCTTCCTCCAGCTGACCCAGGACGTGCTGGAGGGTGACCATCCGGAACTTCTGCGCCTTGATGAACTTGTTCAGACGTCGCAGGTCCAGAATGGGGCGCCATCCTCCCGTCTTCTTCTTCACGAGGAAGTATCTCGAGTAGACTCCGGAGCCCCGAAGCCTCTTTGGGACGAGTTCGATGGCGCCCTTTCTGAGCATCGCCTTTACCTCCAGGAGAAGTTGAGGGACGTGAAGTTCTTTCCTGGCCACGGGGGGGACGCGCGGGCACCTTCTTTGAAACTCGAGCGCGTGGCCCCGGGCCAGGGCGTCCAGCACCCAACGGTCGGTGGAGATGGACTCCCACACGCTGACGAAGCCCGCCAGCCGGCCTCCCACCGGGGTGCTTCGGTGGGGGCCCGACCCCAAGGCCGGTTCAATCCTGCTTGGACGCGGCCTTGCCGCCTTGACCTCCTTGGCGACGACGGCGGGGTCCGCTAGACTTGCCTCGTCCTCTGTAGGCCTCTTGCGACGACGAGCGGGCCGCTTGACGGTAGGAAGCGAAACCGCCGCCGGAACCTTTGGAGGCGCCCTTGCCTCCGCCGCTCCGAAAGGGCGTCCGTCGTTGCAGGACTCCAAGGGCCCGGGCCGTCTCAGTATCCGCCTTGATGGCCTGAAGGGAATCGTCCACTGTCTTGCCAAACAGGTTGTTCCCGTCGAAGGGCATGTCCAGGACTCTGGTCTGGACGTCCTGCCGGAAGTCCGTAGCTTTGAGCCATCCACGACGTCGAAGGCAAACACCGTTGCCCAGCTGGCGGAATCCAGTGTCGGCGATGTCCGTCGCCACGGTGATGGCGTGGTCCGAGGCCACCTCACCTTCCTGCAGGATCTCAAGGGCCTCCGCCCTCTTGTCGTCCGGCAGAAAATCCAGCAGGGGAGCCATCTTGTACCAGAGCTCCCTGTCGTAGCGGGCCACGATAGCCAAGGCGTTGGCCGCTTTAATCGTCGTCGCTGCCGACGAGATGACTCTACGCCCCATAGTATCCAATTTCTTTCCCTCGCCGTCCGGCGGGGAAGTTGATGTGGAGGCCGCACCCCCCCCCGCTTTCTTCCTGGCTGCCGCGGAGACGACGGAGTCCGGGGTAGGCTGCGCCCGGAGGCATAGGGGGGCCGTGTCCGGGACCCGGTACTTTTTCTCGTACCGGTCTCTTCTAGCTGGCGTCGTGGAAGGGTTCTTGAGGAGGGAAAGGCCCTCATCCCAAATGTCGTCCAACAGAGGCACTGCGAGGACCGTCTTCCTCTTGGCCTCGCGCCGCTGATAAAGGAAGCCTTCCTTTTTCTTCTCCTCAGGGCAGAGTTGGAAAAGCTCGGAAGCCCTGGAGATCATGGAGTGGAAAGATCCGATCTCGTCGGGCGGAGAGGCCCTGGTGGGAGGCGACGACGGAAAATCCTCGTCGTATGCCTCGTCGTCCGTACCCGTCGCTGCCGTGTCAGTCCCCGTATCATCCCCTCGGGTGGACGGGGAGGAGGGCTGGAAGGGGCGCGACGGTTGAAAAGGAGGTGGTGGATGGATCCTTCTTTTCTTGGTAGGGGGAACACCAGAAGGTCCCGGTTCTGGATCCCCCGACGGGAGAGGTTCCTCCGTCGGTAACGGTAGCCTCGTCCTTATCTCGGAGCATAAGGACTGTATGGCCAACAAAATGGCCGCCGAGTTGTCTTGCGGCGCTGGCAGAGGGGAATCCGACGGGCGAGCAGGGGCCCCGTCGGTATCCTCGACGATGTCGTCGTCACCTGCGTCGGGGTCCATTCCGACGGGCTGGCCTTCTTCCACGCCTAGGCCGTGGCTTAAGACCTCGATCAGTTCCTCTTCTGAGGTTGAGGCCGACTCTACGACGACGCCCTGCCCCCCCTTCTTCTTCCCCACGGAGGGTTTCACGGGGGTCCTATCGATGGGCACAAAGGAAGACTCCCTCCGAGGAGGCAGGGAGATTCTGGGCCCTGAGGTCGCCACCACTGGTGCAGCCACCACAGGCTGAGCCAGGGCCGCCGCGACCGTTTCGATAGAGGGCTTGGCCGGATGGATCAAGGCCTTCACCACCTTAGGTGCGCTCACCGCCTTATCCTTGAGGGAGGGGGCACTGCCACGCTCCTCCTCTGCCTTAGAGCTCGACCGGGGCCTCTCCAGGAGCTTCGCCAGGTGCTCGGCCTTCCTCTTACCCGACCCAGAGCGTTGGCTCGTGGTTGATGGTGCCGGGGAGGGTGCGCCCTGCCTGGCGCCCGCAGAGCCCGACCGTTCGGCGCTCCCGGTGCCAGCGGACTCGCGGTGCTTGGCCTTATGTTGGGCCCCCGTCGCCGGGGCGCCCTCAAAGGTCTTAGAAGACCGCTCGGATTTCTTCTTCTTCTCGCCAGACGGGCTCTTACCCTCCAGCCAGTTGGCGAGACGTTGATGGCGGTCCTTCATGGTCCGTTCCGACATGTTGCCGCAAAACGCACAGTCCTTCTCCACGTGCGTCTTGTCCTCATGAAGGCAGTAAAGGCAGAAAGAGTGTTCGTCCTCCTTGAAGACGTTCTGCAGCTGGCATCCAGGGCAGACCCTGAACAGCTTTCCGGGCGTCGAGCTTCCCTTCTCCTGGGCCATCTCCGAGACAGGGCCTGAGAAGCTTCTGGAGTCCTCCGAAGTGTAGCTCGACGAAATCTTCACCCTTGAGGGGCACAGATGAATCCGACACGGGTCCCCGTTGATCGGATGTAGGATCGGTGGAGCTTGAGGCTCTTTTGACCGAAAGAATCGAAGTTTTTTGTAAAAAGCGCGAAAAAATAGCACTAACGCTCGAGAGCAATAGCACGAGGATCCCAACACATGAACGTGCGGTAAAAATCTGAAGATGGCTGCCAGAGGCGGTGCTTAGGTAGAGGGCAGTCATTGGCTGTGGTCAGTATGACGCAGAGACCAGTGATTGGTTATTACTACGAAAGACAGATCAGAAACGAAACTGATACTGGTTTTTTCTTTACCGAGGATTCCCAGCCTGACGACGGGGAATATTCATGAGCATGTGAATCCATGCCAGACCCCATGCTGGAGAATTCATGGAAGTAATTAAAAACCTAAAGAACAACGCGCCGGGCCCTGACGGCCTATCAGCGAACTTCTATAAAAAATTTGCCAGAATTCTAGCATCACACATGGCCTCCCTTTTCAATTCTTTCCTACTCTCGAAATCAGTCACCGGCTCAATGGCAGAATCACTTACGGTGTTGCTGCACAAACCCGGGAAAGACCCTAAAATGGCCACCTCATACCGCCCAATCTCACTCCTCAATAACGACAGCAAAATCTTCGCCAAAATACTGGCTACCAGGCTGGGCCCGATCCTACCATCCTTGATCGATCGTGATCAAACGGGCTTTATACCAGGGAGAGCGACCCATGATAACATCAGAAGAACGATAAATATCATCGAGAGCGCCCTTAGACTACAACTGGGAATGGCGGTCATCTCCTTGGATGCCCACAAAGCCTTTGATTTGGTTGACTGGGGATATATTCGGGCTGTTCTCAAACACCTCGGCTTCGGTCCAAACTTCATCACTTGGGCAATGGCCAACTATCAGTTCCCCATCACGCAATTACGAATCAATGGCTCTAGGTCTGAGACAATCCACATATCCAGAGGCACTAGACAGGGCTGTCCACTCTCACCCCTTATATTCGCTCTATCCATGGAGCCCTTTGCAGCTAAAATCAGACAAAATCCGAGAATAAAAAGGGTATTCGTGGGAGATCAGGAATACAAAATAGCATTATATGCTGACGATGTGTTAGTAACCGCATCCAATCTTGCAGAATCCTTGGGCGCCCTGTGGGAGGAGATCACGGCATTCGGAAGGCTATCTGGGTTCAGGGTTAATCTCAATAAATCCACCGCCCTCGCAGTCAACCTAACTAAACAGGAAAGGGCTTCACTCAGCCCCCCACCCCATGCCGATCCCATGGTCTTCAGGCCCAATCACTAACCTAGGGGTCCAGATTCCCAATGACCCGCGACACTTATACTCCAGCAATTTCCCGAGCCTGATCAGAGAGCTCCAGGAGGATCTGAAAAGGTGGAAACCGCAGGAGATCTCCTGGTTCGGTCGAATTACTGCCGTCAAAATGAACCTACTCCCTAGATGGCTATATCACTGCACAGCACTAGCAACCCAGATCCCCGGCCCAGCACTAATGGCGCTACACAAGAAAATCCAAGAATTCGTATGGGGGGGGGGGGGGAGAAGCCCCGCAGCAACAAACGCATAATGATGAGGGGGAGAGCGCAGGGGAGGGTTGGGAGTCCCTGACTTGGTGAAATACGCCATGGCAGCACAGCTATCCCACGCATTTGCCTGGGTCCAAGAATCAGACCCACCGAAATGGACGAATATCGAAGAAGCCTGGTGCCCTGTCCCACCCCCTGCCCTACCACATCTGCCCAACCTACCAGCCCCATCCACAAGCAGCCCACTAACCGCAACCAGCACTACAGCTAGATGCTGGAAGGCCGCGGCCCACAGATGGGGAATCCGTTGCTCTCTGGGTCCCCTCACCCCCATCTGGTTGAACCCAGACTTTTCTCCTGGCTTGTCGCTGCAGAACTTCCATGCATGGAGGGAGGGCGGCCTACGAACAACCGGTGACTTCCTCGAGGCAGGTACGCCCATCACATTTGAGAGATGCAAAATTAAATTCGGGGTGAACGAGCGGGAGGGATTCCGCTACACTCAAATCTGACATTGGCTCATAGAGAGACTAGAGAAAAATGCTCCAGAGAACTAACAGCATTGGAATTATCCCTCACAACCCCAACTATCAAAGGCAGAACCTCGACTCTTTACCGACTCCTAGATAGGGCCGACCCATCCACAAAAGAAAGGTACATGCTTGAATGGGAAAAGGACCTGGGCAGGGAAATCTATATCGAAAACTGGGGGAAAATCTGCACTAGGCTGCACAAAAGTTCGCAATGCATCACAAACAGGGAGGGGGACTACAAAATTTGCTACAGGTACTATATAACCCCTGCTCAAATCAACAAGGCCAACCCGAACATCTCTGGTTCATGCTGGCGCGGGTGTGCGACGCCAGGCTCCCTATTTCACATGGTCTGGTCCTGCCCGAAAGCCGAGCGATACTGGAGAGAAATAATTAAACACATCAAAGACATCTCCGGCCTATCCATTCCCTGGGACCCTGGAATTATATTACTGGGCGATACTGCTGAGGGCGCTCTCCCACTCTCAGGCCACATCCCCCGGCTGTGCTCTCACCTCCTCCTAGCGGCGAAAATCGCTATGGCCAGGGTTTGGAAAGACAAAGATGGGTCCTCAGTGGCACTCTGGTGGGCGATATGCTGGGACATAGCGGTCTTAGAAAAAAATCACTGCAATCCGTTCCGGCTCTCTGAACAGAGCCTTTAATATATGGGACCCATTCATGGACTATGCTGCCAGATATCCGGCCCTCACCAGAAGGCCCCCATTAACCAGATGGCTGCAAATGACCCCACTACACTAATCACCAATTAGGGCCCACCACAACCAGGCCCGCCGAAACCCCCCCCCCTTGGCTATCCTGAACATTTCGGCCCTCAAATGTGATCACTCACCGCACCTAACAAGAGACATTGGCATGCTCCTTGATCAAGATTGTTGTTCTGTTGTTTTGATTCATGATATAATCATGTAATTCTTACCTATGAAAACCCAATAAAATGTTATGAAAAAAAAATATCTGACTCTCAACCATGCAAATCTGTGCATAACGGTCCCGGTTTTACCATCTGCAGATTCCAAACCTGACTGAAGAGACTCGCACATAGCCTCTTTGCTGTCTCTAATAATAGCTAAGAAGCGGCCTCTTTCATCGTCCTCGGGAATGTGCTCTGCCACCATGGAAATACAATCCCATAGAGTGTACGAAAACTTTGCAAGGGCACAAGTGGATATGGCAGATTTTAGTGCCATGCTCCCTACAGAGAATACCTTCCTTGCCCATCCATCTACGTGTTTGGTGTCCCTATCAGGAGGGATGGTAGGGTACGCCGCTTGTTTGGAAGTAACAGTTAACTTCAAGCACCACCAGAGTCTCCGGAGAGGGGTGTTTTGACAGGTAGTCAGGGTCATTACTGGAAGGGCGGTATTTCTTAGTTAAATTTTTATCAACTCCCGAGTCTCCCAGTTCCTAGCCACCCTTTTCTGCAATGCCATATGGAAAGGCAAGATGGGATCAGATTGTGGACCTTTGTTAAGAATGTCAGAATCTGCATGCTCCCCAGGCTCTGGCTTCCCAGATTCAAGTCCGGGTGAGGTATTTACCCCACTTGCAGTTTGCAAATGGCCATAAAGGTGCTTCATTCTGGACTCTTCTGAGATGAAACTATCTGGTACATTGAGTGTACCATATTGTAGGCCAAATGGGGCTTCAACATCATCAGACCGCTCCCCTTCTTCAAAAATCGAAGAGATTTAAAGAATTCTTTTTTAGATAGTGAGCATATATTTTGTCAGGAATTACTATTTTAGGAAAATTTGGCTTTTAGACGCCACAGAAGTCGTCAATGCTTTTTACATTTTTTACATCAGCGCCGTAGAAGGAGGGGCCCAGCTGGCAAAGGTCGAGGACATCGAGGGTTTGGCGAGCATCTAAGGTGTCGATGACCTCGACATTTCCTTATGTCTTGAATGATCCTTCTATGTAACATCGGATCGACGCCTAGAAGGGTCACGATGTGGATCAGACCTTTTTCCCCCGGGCTCAAGGGCGCGTGGGATTTCAGACTAGACCTTTCCTTTGCGCCTACTTTCGAAGGCTCGGTAGGAGCATGGCTTTTTTGTTTTTTAAAAATCTTAAGCATTTCAGCCCTGGAGGCTTCCCACTCGGCTGGAATGGATTTCTTAGTTGGGCAAGCAACTCTTTCGGGGGAAGCGTCTGATGACGAAGTTGACCTGCGGTGCCTTCCCTTCAATTTCTTCTTCCTCCAAGCAGAGTCACCTCTCAACTCGTCAGTCAAAGTTTCACAGATCAGGTAGGAGATTCTATTTATTTATTTATTTTTTGGGGGATTTTGCCTACCTTCAGCTTCCCCTTTTGTTCCCTCAAGGCTTTAGCAGTCAGGGACTGTCATTTTGAAAAGTCGGAGGTGTCGTAGTCCGCTCCAAGGCACCACAAACAGATCAGTGAGGGACATTTTTGATCCGCAATCCTGACACTTTTGAAAATGGACCTCGGAGTCATCAGTGTCAATGATGAAGACAATATTAAACAAATGCGTCACAAGATGTGAGGCGTGCCGAATTTCGCTCTCAAAGCTATCGCTGTTGCAGAAAAACAAAACTGTGGCCAATGGGCACTGCGTGTGTTATATATGCCTTTGATGACATCATCCTCCACAGAGACCTTCGTGGGCCATCGACTCGACGCCATCGATGCACAGCGCCCTCTGCCGAATTCTCTTTTCCGAAGCAGCTGAAGCTGGACAACAAGTGTCAAAGAGGAGGAAGGCATGGGAGGACAATCCATTTGAATTGGGGGTACTTAACCAGATAGGTGGGATGGGGAGGCTGGGTGAGGCTAAAATGGGGCCGAGATTTAGGGGGAACAGTTTTCGGACAGTCTTGTTGCATATGAAACAAGTGTCTTGGAATGCTAGGTTTTAGTAAAACCAATACAAAATTGTGAAGTGTGCCTACATCACCCTGGTGATGGTAGCTAAAATGGCTCTGGGCGCTGACCCGAATTTATGGAGGTGTAAAAGGAGACTTGGGTCGATTTACACATGTGGTGGGGTTGCGTTCAGGTGATGGGATTTTGGGAAGCAGTTCAGGAAGAAATAATTAGATTGATCAAGGTGAGAATCCAGTTGAAGGTGAAGCAGTGTTTGGTAGGGCTATAACCTAGCAGGAAAGGGAGGCGTGGTAAAACACTAAACAGTGTGGTAGCACAGGATCTCGTATTGTCAAAACGCTCGATAGTAATGGCATGGAAGGCATAGTCTGGACCGAGGGAGGGTGATTGTTTGAGGGCAATGCAAAAGTGGATCAGGGCAGAGAGAAATGTGGCTGCAACTCTGGGTCCTACAGAGGATGAGGTTTATCACAGTTTGGGACATATTCGAGGCCAGCTCAGACCTGTAGCCACCATAGAGTGTATGCTATTCAGGGGGTGGGGGTGGGGGTGGGAGGCGACTTGCATGCAGTATGGTTGGGGGTGGTGTGCAGTTATGATGTCACTATAAACCGTTGGGGGTGCTTTGAGGACATACACATCAATGGGTCTGGAGGGCTGGGTGTGGACGATGTGGTGTTGCTTAGGTGGGTGCCGGATTAGGTGCAACTAGCTAGCATACACGTTTTGCGGGGGGTGGGTAGGCTGGCGGGCTGGGTCCTGTCTGGATGGAGGGGAGTAGGTTTATTCCATATGAGGATAATGCATGCTTCTAGGTGTTTGACGTTATTATGGTATAGTAATGTATATGTGGACAGATGTCACTGCCTATTGTTTCCATATGCTGTATGTTGAAAATGGTTAAATGAGAGTCTTTAAAAAAAACGTTTAAAAAATATTCTCACAAGAGTCAACTTACACACATTCTTGGTACAGCAACCCCATTAAAGTGATTTCCTCAGTGCTCTAGAATCCTAAACACAAGTGGTTCACTCTAGAAGTAGCAGTAACTAATTAGCTGGAGCAGATGTACCAAACCTTACCACTAAATCCAACTTTAAAATGCAGCCAACAACCTACATGTTTAAGATGATTGCATCAAAAAAGGAAATGTTACCATGCACCACTTCTCTTGCTTCGAATGCAACAAAATAAAGCTCTAGGATCTCAGAAGTCAGTAAACCGGCTTTCAGGATTCCAGTCAAACACCGCAAAATGTATTAAATATTCTTTTTCTGAAGTATGAGCAGAATCTGGGCAGTTATTAAGGCATATTTCTCAGTATCCAGTTCAGTTGGTGTACTATTCACATGATTGTGGGCATTGGCTCTTCCACTCCCTGCCTAATTTACACTCTTAAGACATTTTGTTTGACAATTTTGGAACCAAATCCATGAATCGACTCCCCATGACCACTGCCCCCTTCAACCAATCCAATGCCTGAAAAATATTCATGTACTTTAGACGTTCTCCTTGGTACAGTTGGCTCCCTATATAGTTGTTGGCCACGATTCTCAATTTTTTGTTTCAGGACTTCATCTACCACAATCCACATGGCAGCTGCCAAAAAGACCAGGAACTGAATCAAACAAAAGGAGAAGGAGAAAACAATCAAGATGAACCACGAGCCTTTACCCCATCCCGACAGTGACGAGCCCCTCAAAGGAGCTCAGAACAAACAAACGACAGAAAAAATAGCCACAGCACACCTGAAAAATAGAAAAATAGCAGGGTGCTCATTTAATCCGGGCAGGCAATTTTATATACCATACTAAACGCAACCATACACCGCTCAAACACAAGACCTAAGGCCATTACATCAGCAGCGCAGGAAAGTCATAAATCCATGTCACGTTTCAATCTCCTTGGTCTATCGCGGATGCTAAATCACGCAACTTCTGACTACCCATTCTATTCCTCAGTACACAATATGTACTCCCACATTCACTTTATTCTCACCATTTGATGCGCAGGACTACTTTCTGCGCCTGGTTCCCTAGAAACCCTTTGGACCACTCCCCGGTAAAATAGAGCCTGCAATTTGAGAATATGATAGATATATGAAAATCACGCCCACAGTGGCGATTCAAACCCCAGGCTCTTTTAGATGTGGCATTTAAAAGTGAGCTGGGCACTGCGATTTCAACTTTTCTTTTTAAATAACCTAGGCTCCACTCCACGCACGGCCAGTGTGTAAGACGTTTCCGAGGTTTTTTCCAGGGGATATGCAGGGTACTGAGACTGGGCTCATACAGGCGGTAAGGCACAAGATGATGTACCTTGGAAAAGATATCAAGGTGCTGGAACTTCGGCTGGGGCAGGATAAATCCTTATTCCTCCCACTCAAAGACAAACCAGAACAATTCAGGCTTGCAGCTGAAAGGGAAGTGTGATTCCTGCAGAGGTCGCCCAGGAGCGTAAATATGGGGAAACAAATTGGCACGGCTGCGGCTTGGTGTAGCTGGTGAGGGGCGAGAAAGGAGGCATGGAAATAGCAATCTTAAAGATGCTCAAGGTACAAAGTGTTAGAGAGAATTTTCTGTTTCTGTGCCAATTCCCTTTAACTTTACAGACACCCAGCTCTTTTGCTGGGATCTTTTTGATTTTTTTACCTCCTGAGTGAGTGAAGCTTTTCGCCACTCATGTGTTTTTCTCTGACTGGATTTTGTACTATTTAATGGAGTCTGGTAAACTCCATAGGCATCTGCTTTTTGCCTAGTGACACAAAGCACCCTCTGTGCAGTGCCACTGAGATGTCCCTTGGCCTTCACTCAAAGTTTAAATACATTTTCTTGTGTGAACTACAGTTCCCAAGAACAGCGAGATTACTTATCTTACTTACCTTTTCTGTTGTGGGTCCAGCACACACCACCCTATGCGGAGTGCTGGGGTGGGTGGGGTTACTTTCTGTTACACTGACTAACTTGAATGGCTGGTGGCAGTGGTTTCGTACCTTTTGTGCAGGATACTGGCAGGCTAATTTCTCAGCTGCAGCTCAGCACCTATGGGTAACCATTTTTCCAAAATGGCCGCAGTCATTTTTCACCATTTCTTGTTTGTCAGTTCCTTCTGGGCTTTTATTCTGTTTAAAGTAGGTTTGAGTCCTTTGTGTGTTCTGCCTTTGGTGGGCTTCAGCCCTTTAGCCCACCCAGGCTCCAGTCTGTCTGGAAAGGTAGGAAGCGTGGGAGGGTCCAGAAACTTTGCTGTCCTTTGTCTCTAGATGTGCCCAACTGAAACTAGTTCGGACTGTCCGGCTGGCTGCCCTTGAGGGCAAGGAAGAATAATGGGCGGAACCCTCTTTTTTCGGGGCCCTGACTCTAGAGGGTTGAGAAGTACAGTAATAGAGGGGAGTAGAGTCAAAGGCTTCCCTGGCCAAAAGAGTGACAGAGGGTCAACAAAACCTTGCAGAGGAGCTAGGTTGCTACTATCTTCAAAAGAGATCACCGTAAAGTATAAAAAACAGGAAGGTTTATTTCAACAAGACGACATATTTACACAATTTTGATGTGCCGTAGCACATAATATATGCATACTGAAGTACATTTATAGTCTGCATATTGGTGGGTTAGTACAGTAAGTGAAACTATTCCATGTATTGTTCACAATCACAATACATTAACATTGTCGACACATTAGTTGGCGTTTCTGGTTCGGTAGGTAGATGGCAATGGGCAGTGGCTGGATGAAGTAGAGCAGCGCTGCACAATTGTACCGAACATAAGGTCGCGGTCGGACTTGGTTAAGTGAGATGGGCGTCATCCTATAGTTTACGAATGGAGAACGCATTTAGATACGTTGATGCAGAAGAATGCCAGATAATCAAGGAGGAGCTGCAAGGTGTGGACCTACCATGTGCAAGTAAGTTGACGCCATGGCTGTGGTCTTGCTGTCCCAGCTGCTGATTAATGCGGCTGAGGAGGCAGTCTGCGAAGGTCAGATGTCCGAATCTAATTGGAAGGGAGTCAAACATGACTATTATGGTACACAAATACTGTACAAAAGTACTCGAAAGAGTAAAAAAGGTGCCGTGCCTATGAGCTTAGTGCAAGAGGGACGCAGGTCTTTAAGTGCATGGAGGTAGCGGTGCCTCGTGAAGGTGATAGGGGCCCAAAGGGATGGCCACGGAGGCTCTTGTCGAGCGTAGTATATCAAACTGAATGACCTCCGTGTGTCAGGTAATGGAGAAATCAGCCGTGTCTATGCGATTGGTAAGGCAAGAAATTGCCCCGTGAGTCTGGTGGCGACCAAAGGGAGGTTGCTGAGTTGTGAGAGTCATACAAAGGCAACGTGCTTAAGTACGGGAGCAGATGATGTTCGAGTGAAACCACCTCAATGGTGATAATAGATTTTGGGGGCCCAGACGCGTGGTTCGATAACGCTAGTGAAAAAACGAAAGTTAGCTAGTTAAGCGGCCAAAATCTTACCTGTGCCGAACCGAGAAGAGAAAAGACGCTGTGTCACTCTAGGAAGTAGTGCGCATGAGTGCCTGATGGAACAAGTATTTATCCAGAACGAGGCTGAGACGAACCGCGGGAATTGCGCATATGTCAAAAGATAGTGTCTGGGATGTAATGTACGTTGGCGCTCTGTCACTATTCAAGGCAAACAACATAAATGGTGCATAAAAATGGTGTATTGTCACAATACTAACTGATCATGAAAAACAATATTTTAGAAAACGTATGCATGCTAGTCATAGTGACATGGCAAACTTGAGCAAAAATGGATTTACTGCCTGGATTCTGTCAGACAGGGCGTGAACATTTACATTGAATGGAACCTTTTTTTCAACAAATAGAGCTGTTGGTTCTCCTCTGTAAACATCAATGTGTAGGCAAGCTGATTTTTGCCAAATGGTGTTCCACTACTGTCATACTATGCCACACCACTAAACAGAACGGTCATCCAATTTTCATTATTTGACAATGTATGCATATATGTGATAACACAGGTTTCATATTGTTCCTTATATTTTGTATCCCTTAAACTAAACCGACCCAGATTACATCAAACACGGCCTGCCCCAACTGCCTTTAATGCCATTGGCACTTTACACACCAAAATTGCAGCCGTACTAACCTTGTTTAGTATTAGAAGGATTACTCAATTGTGCAACATATATACATTTCATGTTTGTATGTTTTGATGTTTTGCAACAAATGTATGACAATATCTTCCTCTAAATTGTACAGAACAATGGTCTGTACCAAACTTGTTTAGTATTAGATGGATTACTCAATTGTACAACATATATGCATTTGATGTCTATGTTTTTATGCTTTGCAACAAATGCATGACAACGTCCACCTCTAAATTGTACAGCCCTGTCACTATGACTAGCATGCATACAACAATGTTTTCTAAAATATTGTTTTTCATGATCAGTTAGCATTGTGGCAATACACCATTTTTATGCACCATTCAGGTTGTTTTCCTTGAATAGTGACGCAACAGAGCGCCAACGCTCATTACATCCCAGATACTATCTTTTGACACATGCGCAATCCCCGCGCTTCGTCTCGGTCTCGTTCTGGATAAATACTTGTTCCATCAGGCACTCATGCGCACTACTGCCTAGAGTGACAGCTTCTTTTCTCTTCTCGGTTCGGCACAGGTAAGATTTTGGCCGCTTAACTAGCTAACTTTCATTTTTTCACTAGCGTTATCGAACCACGTGTCTGGAACCCCGAAATCTATTATCACCATTGAGGTGGTTTCACTCGAACATCATCCGCTACCGTACTTACGCACATTGCCTTTGTATGACTCTCACAACTCAGCAACCTCCCTTTGGTCGCCACCAGACTCACGGGGCAATTTCTTGACGTACCAATCGCATAGGCATGGCTAATTTCTCCATTACCCGATACACGGAGGTCATTCAGTTTGATATACTATGCTCAACAAGAGCCATCCCTTTGGGCCCCCAACAGCTTCATGAGGCACCGCTACCTCCATGCACTTAAAGACCTGCGTCCCTCTTGCACTAAGCGCATAGGCACGGCACCTTTTTTTACTCTTTCGAGTACTTTTGTACAGTATTCATGTACCATAATAGTCATGTCTGACTCCCTTCCAATTAGATTCGGGCTAATCAGCAGCTGGGACAGCAAGACCAGAGCCATGGCGTCAACTTACTTGCACATGGTAGGTCCACACCTTGCAGCTCCTCCTTGATTATCTGGTATTCTTCTGCATCACTGTATCTAAATGCATTCTCCATTCTTAAACTATAGGATGACGCCCATCTCACTAGTCCGACCGCGACTTTATGTCCTGAAGACAGTTCGGTACAATTTTCCAGCGCTGCTCTACTTCATCCAGCCACTGCCCATTGCCATCTACCTACCGAACCAGAAACACCAACTAATGTGTCAACAATGTTCATGTATTGTGAACAATACATGCAATAGCTTGTCACTTACTGTACTAACCTACCAATATGCAGACAATAAATGTACTTCAGTATGCATATACCATGTGCTACGGCACATCAAAATTGTGTAAATATGTCTTCTTGTTGAAATAAACCTTCCTGTTTTTTATACTTTACGGTGATCTCTTTTCAAGCTAGTAGCAACCTAGCTCCTCTGCAAGGTTTTGTTGACCCCCTGTCATGCTTTTGGCCAGGGAAGCCTTTGCTCTACTCCCCTCTATTACTGTCCTTGAGGGCAGCCTCTCCCCAGTTGATTGACAGCCCTTCGGCTGTGAATGAATGGGATTTTGCATAAAAGGCGAGGCTTTTGGGACTTCAACACTCTAGGAGATTGTAGGGGCTTTTTTACTGCAGCAATGAAGTTTTTCCCTGGGTCAACAAACGCTATAACACTAGACACCTGTATGGACTGCTAATACAGGACAGAGTGCCCGTGAGTTGCTGATATCTAAACTGCAAGTACACTTGCAATAGTAGAGAACTATACAGATCAGAGTATTCAAGATACATATTAATAATCTAAGACATATTCAGGTTGTAATGGATTAAGGGAGTCCCACAGGAGAGGGGTGTCCATTTTGACTAGAAACAACCCCCTACAAGATGGCAGGCTGCGAGTACATATGCGTTTACCCATGTGACTAGGTCGCTAGGGGCAACGCATACTTAGTTTAGTTAGTCAACCCGCGGGCATGTTTACCAACCCCAGCGAATGCCTGGGTTTTAATGAGAGCTGGCCACGATACATTGGATCCAGGTAAGGAGACATCTGGGGCACTTCGATTGAAGGACTCTATGAAGAGATGTTCATAAGTGCGGCGTGAGTAAGAAGACTAGCAACAGTGCCCGTGACAGTTTTTGAGACAAAGTGAAAGTGACCTGCCTGAAACATTATGCCAACTAGGCGCAAGTGAGTAGAGCCTGTGATGTAAATGTGAAGGTACATTATAGGGTGCCCTGAGATGATGTTCAACATGTATTTACAGGCACGAAAAGAGGGGACATAGCGTATCTCGCAGGGGAGTCAATTCAGACGTCCAATGCTTAAGTATTACATGGATTAGGATAGCTGAGCGGAACACTCTCCAGACACTGCCGTTAGTAACCCAGATTCCATTTTTCCTTTGTCAACAGAAAGTGTTGGATGACAGACAGTAAATAAGATACTGTTCTACAGTTGCAAGGATCAACAATGGATATTTAAGAAACAAGACCAGAACATTTTGAGTAAAATCTGTCTTAATAAATACAGGGTTAATTAGGGACCAATGTATGCACAGGAAGGAGAGGGTCATTGAGCCCCGACCACGAAAAGAGGATTGTATTTATAGATTGTACAGCTCACAGCAGCATAGCAGTTCTCACAATACACAGATCGTTTTGTAAAAGTTGTTAAGTGTTTAGAAGGACCAGGAACCCCTGAAGAAGTTATATGGAGTGTTCCTTATGAGTGTTAGAACAAATCATGTTGGGTAGATAATAGATGGTGGGATCTATATGATGATCCATAACAATTTTGGATTTGCACAAAATTAGGGTGAAAATGTGACATTTGACAGTTTCCTAAACGCATACTGTGGAGAACATTGCACTTTCCGATTAGATTTTAATTAGGGTGATTTTATGTGTGTGTGTTATATAGTGTCCATGAAATGTTCACACCAACGACTTATGTTTGGACCTTTTGCCTAGTAAACGCAAAGTGTTTAAATGTTACTTACTTGCAAAAGAGTTGGTTGGTAACCGCCCCTCTGAAATATGAGCAGTTACAAAGGTTCTTAATATCCTTTGAATGGGTTTTGCCATTCTTAAAAGTATATAAAAATAAAAGGTTATTTTACTCAACTGTTAATTGGTTCTCCCACTTCCCAAAGGTAATGCTGTTGGCTTCACCTATTTCTTTCAGAATATAAGTGTATAAGTTAACCAACCGGGTCTTGCTTCCCCCTGACCTGCTGTATAGCCTGTCTAGAATAAGTCTGCCCTGGGTTTACCTACATTGAATAGCTGTGTGTTAGGTAAGAATTAGTGCAGTCCAATTGGTGTGGGACTACACAAGACTTATCTCTTGGTATTCAGTAACTCACCTTTTAATATAGGCCTGTACTACACAGGTTGTTAGTGTGACTGAGCAGCCAGGCTAGTCTTAAGAGGGGTAATATGAGCTGTAGAGCTGTACAATGAAATCGGTAAATACAGGTATCAAAGTAAACACGTACACACGTAAATAAGCCAAAATAAGCAAATCGCCCATCAAATGGAAAACTGCTTTGGTCCCAGGAACAAAAGTAATCTACAAACGATTTGCCTTTGTGCACAGACATTTAAAGCAAGCGATCCCCATCCGATCGGGGTAATCACCTGCTCCCACCCTTGCCTCTCCTGTGCTGCTCTCCTAGCATTTCTATCAAAGGCCTTCAAAAAAGAAAGTAAACAACTGAAGGCAGAAGAGGTGGTTTTAGACCAAAGCAAGTAAGGAGAACATGCACCATACACACCTCTGAAATGGAGGACAAATGTGCCCAGGAAGAAACCTGAACTGCTGTCTTTAGCAATCACTCTTGCATCACCACTTGAATCCAGCGTTTAGGACCACTTAATTTCTCTTGGTTAACTAGGAATGTGAGCACTCAACAAGCAATTAAATACATCACTTACATGGCTATTTGTTTGTTCTGCAAGCTGATCTCAGGCACATACAGAATGCCCCATCAATAAAAAGCAAAGCATTTCATTTTGGATGCTCTTAATCACCTATACAATCCCACTGCGTCACCCTCAACCTGATGTAGATAAGATTTCATCAAAGACGAGTGCAAACTCACCTCACCACAGATCCCCTAATACGAGGCAATGAGAGCAGAGAGAAACACACAAAAGAAAAAGAATCAAGATTAGACAACAGCCCTCAGCAGGAGCGCAAAAAGCAGAAGCGCATTCAGGAAAAGCAAGGAAAAAGTACAAAGAAGCCATTACCTAGCTTTGCGTTTCTTGCTGTAGACCGAAGAGTCCGCAGGGGAAGACAGGAACAAATTGCAGCAAGAAAAGTACAGTGAAAGATCTGATTTAAACGACTTGAAGGAAAGACTTAAAAAATGCGACTAGGAAGCAATTGAATGAACTATGAAATGGAGAAAGCAAACTGAGCTAAGATGGGGGGGGGAGAGTAAGCAAAGTGCAAGATGGAGAAGGACTAGACGGAGTGAACCAAGTACAAGGTGAAGGAGAGTGAGAAGCAAATGTGAACGAGTAAAAAGGGAGAAAGTGTGCATGAGAAATGTCAAGTAGGACTGCACAGCTGGTTAAAGCACAATAAAAAAAATAGGTCTACTGTCTAAAACATACTTTGCCCATTGAATGAGTTGTGGCTCTCACATTACACCAACTTTAAGCTCTCATAACTATGGAGTCAAACGCATTGGCCCACTCACATGTAGGCAACACATTTTAGAAATGATGTCCCCAACCCCTGGCACTCATAATGGCAACCTCCTTAATGCGTTCAGCCACAAAACACCAAGGGCCAGAAACCAAAGGCCAGCTTCATCCTTTTCCAGCTCCAATAATATCAATGTTCCTGATAACTAAGAAGGTGATCTTCAAGTTGCTCCTGGGAGGTGGTTGGCTGATAACAGCCATTTAAGAGGGGCCGTGAACTGATCATACGAAGGTTACTATGGCACATATTCACTCTGGGGACGTTTGAATGGTGGATGGAATTGGTTTTAAGCAACGCAGAGTCGCAATGTTTACCAGCCCACTGAAGGAAACTTGCAGGTGGCATTCCCCAATTAAGTTGACCGATTGTGGTCAAAATTGTACTAGCCCAGAAAACCATCAATAGCTCAGAGAATGGAATTTTCCATGGTGGCATCTGCAATATGAAAATAAGGAGAATGCATATAGTTAATGCATGCCCCTATGGTAAACAGGTCAATGTCAAACAGCTGGTAATCTAGCTCTGTTGGCTGAGCGACTGCTTGCAAAATGTACGAAAACTGCAGGCAATAAATTAGCATCCTGGCAGCTCCAAGCATCCTGGCAGCTCCATTGGAGCCTTCCATTCCTATGAAGTGGATTTGAAATTGTATACAAATATCAGGAGAGCAATTGTTCTATTACCATCATCAGACAATTTCCTGCACACCCAAGTGCAAGTGCTGGCATTTATATACTGTCAGGTATATGTGCCCTTGAGAGCAGGCAATAGTAAAAGCAAATACGCACTTCCATTCAGTGAGCACTGTCGTGATGTCATCTAAACATACTGCATTCAGAATACAGTACACGGAAACATGGAGACCTGACCTGGATTATAAAATGAAATGGGATAGAGCTGCCTACAAACACTTTACAAAATACATTCTGGTCCAGGGGAGCAAAGCACCATGGGTGGCCACGGACTAACAAGAGAGCTGCAAGTGGAGAGGTGTAGGAGGAAGGACGCATGGAATGCATTGTAGGACACAGCAAGGCAGGACAAAGAGAACACTATGAACCGGTGCACCAAAGCAGGGATAGAGGAGATAGGGGAGGAGCGGCATTATAAAAATGGAGAAAAACAAATGCATGACTGAGCAAGTAGAGAGAATAAGAGAAATAGGACATCTAATTGATGAAGACTAAATGGGATCCCTCTCCGGACAGCTCTTACCCCACCCCAAACTGCAGCGAGACAATACGGTCCTGCTCATTCCCCATCTTTAGGCAACAGGAGACTTCTCTGTGTACAACACAAGGGAGGAGTGGTCGGCCCACGGGTATTAGATGTGTACAGGTTTGGGGATTAGGTGATAGGGAAGGGGGAAGCATGCCGTGGGAATTAGTGGGGGGCACCATTTTGGATTGGGCGATAGAAAGGAGAGGATGGCAGGTGCAATTTAGGGAGGAGGCTTTGGATTTGGGTTTGAGTGAGGACTCGGTTAAACTAGATGGGAGTAGGTGATGGCTAAGGGTCCAGAAGGAAGATCAGATGGTGAGGGAAGGAGACCGCATCACACACTCACTTCCTGAGCAGCCGGTCTCCATACACAGGGATGAAATACGGGAAGAGGTAGGGGGCCACACAGGTAGAGATGAGAAGGCACAGCAGGCACAGCAGCAGGCTCAGCGACACCTTCCGGAACCAGGAGAAGCTCTGCCAGGAGAGGAGAGAGAGAGACAAGCAATAGGACCTTCCGCTCAATGCAAAGATGACAGCAGTTGACGCTCCGGGCAATCTCATTCACGTGTGCAGATTTACTCTTCAACGTTATTACATCACAGATAATTGCATTACAACAAACACTCTACCCACCTCAGAAAATCTCAATACAACAGCAATCAAATACGCCAATAATCCTCTGCATCAGTGGGTGATAGGTGGGCAGGATAGTGAACTTTTTACAAATAGTGGCGATACATGAAAATAGGAAGCCAAGTCAGATGTCTGCAAACTGTGGCTCTTTAGATATTTTGGACTATGACTCCCATGATCCCTCACCATTGACTATGCTGGCTAGGTTGGATGGGAATTGTAGTCCAAAACATCTGGAGACCCAAAGGTGTCAGACGCCTGCCCAAAGTCATCAAAAACACTTTAAAACTGCTAAAACGTTCATCTCTCTTGCGTGAGCAAAAAGGAATAGGTTCATGTTTCCTGTTCAAACACCAGGCAGAATGGATTGTCAAGGCAGGCAAAGCATTATAACACAAAGGAGTGGTGCAGTTATAGCCTAAAAGGAAACTAGAATAACAGATGCAAAGTATAAACAGTAGAGAAAGACCAGCCAGATCTTTTTACTGCTGGCTCAAAAAACAGACCCTACCTAGTTCCCAGCACAGTCCTCACTTTTTAAAACCCCATTATTACCTTGTGCCATTTGGGCCTTTTCAGTTCTAATACTTCTACTCCCGGTGCCCCCCTGGACCCTCTTCACCATGCCTGCCGGAAGGTCGTTTTAATCATATTCCATCCTTTTTGCCAAGAATAACTCCCGCCATATTACTCCCAGGCCCTTCCCTCCTAGAAACAGTCATATTCCATGGCCCTGTTCTAGAACAAAGCCTTGACTGGCTTACATTCTCTTCTGTATTAATAGAACAGACATTTAATTTATTTTTATTTATTTGTTTAGTTTTAAGAAAACTTTACACATTTTGTAGAAAATTACAGAAAATTACACATTAGATCTTAAAATCCATTGATTAAAACACAACATACTTTTCTATTTAAAAATTCTTGTATCTAAAATCACTTTTACATGCATACGCAACATCGTTAAAACATCACCATTGGTTGCAAAAGTTACAGTACTCTGTTAAAATTCTGTGATCCTTACAGTTTAGGGATACCATTATATTTCAACTGGATTCAGGGTTGCCCAATTTCTGTTTTCAACTTGTTATCTTTACCTTTGTATTAAATCAACTAATTAACATTTTTATTCAACGCGTTATTATCAGACTTTTCGTTTAAGCTTTTTTTATACACTTCCATAATATACAAACCTATGTGTACTGCCTGCGACTCAGTGTTTAAGCAGTATGCCCAGAAGGCATCACTTTTGATGTGGTCATAGTTATGTACTAAGTGACCTAAATTTGTCGTATATTCAGTGCTCAATTCAGGGCATTGTAATAAAACATAGTGGGGATTCCAGAATGTTTGGATTTTTACATATTCTGCATGTTCTTTCCTCGCGCTGGATTTTTTGTTGTGCGCCCATCAATGTCAATAGAGGAAGTTGATTGGTTTTCATCCTTAGTCGAAAATATCTGACTGCTGGGCTTGGGCATTTTTATTTTAAAGTACGTTTCTGGTTGTAAGTATTTGTGTACTATCCCAGAGACATAAGTATAATTCTTTAGTTGTTCAATATGTTTGTAGTTCTTAATCCAATCCCAAGCTTTGATCTTGTTAGCGTATATCTGTTTCAATTTTACATACAAGGTCTTTTTGTGGTACAACGGGTGCCATTGTATTGTATTGAATACAGTATCACTTAGGTTTTCGAGTATTTCATTCTTTCTGGATCCATCATCTAATAGGCCCAGCAGTTTACACTGAGGGGATGAATGGATTTTTAGATGTAATAATCCACTCTTTATCCATACCATACTTTTTAGAGATGTTAATCCTAGTTCTAGGCGAATATATTGTATTTGTGTATTAGGGTTCAATTTGAGGAGTCTTTTCCAGAACCGGCCTTCCAGTACATCTAACCATTCTAGTTTTTCCATTGCAAGAGCATCCAGCCCATATAAAATCATCAGGCTAAAGCACTGCTTATATAAAATTTTAATTCCTTCTATTGAGAACCCGGCCTTTTCTCTTGCAAATTTTGCTATTAGCTCTATTCGTTTTTTTTGCATTAGTTTGTTTATTTTCGATTATACTTTTGTAACCTCTGTCATTGCTCACATCTAAGCCAAGGTACGGGTAGGAGTTCACATTCTATCAGTCCTAATTCTGTGACAATATCTGGGTGGGAGATTTTTTTTGTGGAGAAAGCCATAATTTGGGTTTTTCCCATGTTTATCTTTAGTTTATTTTCTTTTGCATATTTAATAAGTGTTGTGAACATTTCTTTAATTCCAAGATGTGTAGTTCATTAGCACAAGATCGCCGGCATAGATTAAACATGGTATAGATTTCCCTCCTCGTTTCGGGCAGTAACCATGCACAGGTACAAGCCAATCTGGGAGATCTTCCATTTACAAATTATAGAATAGCGCTGCCATCGGTCAACCTTGTCGCACCCCACAAGATATATCGATAGGAACTGTGGAGCTGCCATCTATATCTAGTCGTACTCGAGCTTATGTACCTTTATGTGTTGTTCTACAATCGTATCAACTAGTTAGGGCATCCCCATTTGCGTATTTTGGTCCACAATCTTTTGCGATCTACGCTATCAAATGCAGCAGCGTAGTCAACGAAAATCACATATAATGTTCATCCTCTCGATGGTCGTGTGTCACCAATACATGAATCTAAAACTCTTAGATTATGAAGAGTGCCTGCTCCCAACCTAAAACCTGTTTGTGTGAAATGTAATACCTTTTTTCTATTGGCCAACTCATGGAGCTTTTGGCATACAAAAATAGCAAATAGTTTTGCTGAGGCGTCGAGCATGGACAGCATTAGATAGGGTAGCCCCGTGCCCCTTTCTTATATACCAGAAGTATTATTGCCTGTAACCAAGTTTTTGGTATTTGTTGGGCCCTGCAAACTTTATTGAACAATTCACACAGTATCACTGCCAATTCTTGCGGGTTTTGTTTAAAAATGGCATTCGCAAGTCCATTATGGCCCGGTGCTCTAGAGTATTTTAGTTTTGTGATCGCAGCTTTCATATTTTCCACAGTGAACTGCATTTGCCATTTTTCGTTACTGCGTTTAAGCTGCTCTTCCGGCCTGTTATTTTGTTTTTGTTGTAAATGGGTCACCCATGAATTTCCTTGGATGGGCTTCACTGTTAATTTAGCTTTAGCCAGTTTCGCCCATATCCTCTGTTTTTGCTGGCTAATATTTTGATCATTGATTGCCAGTTTTGATTTAAAATGGAGTGTTTTCGGTCTCGCAACCATCATTGGTAACAGCCTCTTTAAACTGGTTGAAATTTAACCCCAGGTTCTGTAACTTTGTTAATTTTTTCCTCATTTCCGTTTTGCGTCACGGCTGGCCATATCTTATGTGTACACATTTTTCTTACATAGCGTCTTGTGTTTCATTTTATTTTCGCCTGTTTTCTTTGTTAATTCGTAAAACTGGTTTTCAATTTCGTCTACTGAAAGATGTTTTATTTCAATCATAACCTCTTTGCAAAATATTTCAGACTCTTTTTTGATTCTTTCCAGGTTGGCTCCTGTCCAGCGAATGGTCGTTCCTGCATGGTTGACAAATATATTTTTGCAGCCACTAGGGCAATTCTCATATAGTGGTTTATTAATTTCTAGAATTAGTATTTTATGGTCGCCATTTATCATTGGGGTTATTGTCAAGCTTTGTGCTCTTTCTAGACATTAATTATTCCCAAAAATATAATCTAGGGTTGATTCACTATTTCCCTTCCAGGTATATCCCCTCGAGTCCTACCATTCATCATCGAAAGACCCCATTGTCGTATGGTCATTATCCAGCTATAGCCCTTATTCCCTGTCTTTGGGTCATGATACCTCTTTTTCTTTACGTTTTCATATTCTGCACATTCAATATTGTCATAGCATCTTGTCTCCTCCTACTATAACCATTTGGTTCTTTAGATTTGCATTTGTTGTTATTAATGCACTCTCGATTCCTTCCTTGAGCTCTCCTAGATCGTCCAGTTTTGGCAGAGCATTCACATTTACCACCAGGAGTTTCCAAGATGTTCCCATTGCCTGTTGTTCAATCTCTACCGCCAGCATATTTTTGTTTCGTGGATCGATTGTCATCAGTTTGGAGCCAAACTTCTGGCTCACTCCAACTATTAGTGCTCCATAGGGTCTTCCCTTCGTGCCTTTACTGGCTAGTTCCTGGTATATGTGGTACCCCTTCATATACATTGGTCAGTCCAGCCAGAGCTCTTGAAGCATAAATGTATAGCATGTGCGTAATTTTTCAAGTGCCTGGTTATCTTTTATTATATGTTTGAAACCTCTAGTGTTCCAACTGGCAACCCGCTTTGGTCACTTAGGGATCATCTGTTTGTCTCTTTCTGAGATTACATTATTATATTCCACGCAACAGCTTGGTAACATGGAGTTGCCGTGATATTTTTTATTTTTTGTCTATCATTATACTTTTGATCATCATTGATCATTTTACAAATGGTAAATTGTAGTCCTTCGCTGTACAGTTCATGTGAGTTTGTCCCAAAGCAATGATACTGCAGTATATGAGGTAAGGAACAAGTTACTTACCTGTAACTGTTATCCAGCATGGGTCTGGCATGGATTCACATGCTCATGAATATTCCCCGTCGTCAGGCTGGGAATCCTCGGTAAAGAAAAAATCAGTATCAGTTTCGTTTCTGATCTGCCTTTCGTAGTAGTAACCAATCACTGATCTCTGCGTCATACTGACCACAGCCAATGATCGCCCTCTACCTAAACCCCGCCTCTGGCAGCCATCTTCAGATTTGGTAGCACGTGAAGTGGCAGTGTGACCAAGTGAAGAGCCGCAGAGGGGTAAGCGGGAGGCTTTGCATGTGAATCCATGCCAGACCCATGCTGGAGAACAACAGTTACAGGTAAGTAACTTGTTCCTTCTCCAGCATGGGGTCTGGCATGGATTCACATGCTCATGAATAAAGAATACATAGCAGTACACACATGCACAACCACGGGAGGTGGCAAAGGCTCAACATTAAGCATTACATCAAACTCAACATTAAGCAATTCTTACCTCCTCACCGGGCTCACCTTAGGCGAACAGATTGCGCAGCACTGCTTGGCCGACCCTGGCCTCCTCCCTGGAATCCCGATCGACGCAGTAGAATTTCGTGAAGGTGTGCGTCGACCTCCACGTAGCAGCCCTGCAGATGTCCAGCAAGGGCACACCAGATAGGAACGCCATGGTAGCTGCGATCGCTCTGGTGGAATGGGCTCTCGGACGGCCAGGCAGCGGTCGGTTTGCCAACCGATGACAGTACATGATACAGCCGGAGAGCCATCTGGAAATGGAGGCCTTTGAGAGAGCCTTCCCATGATTGACAGGTCCAAAGTTCACAAAAAGTTGTGACGTCTTCCGAAAACACTTCGTGCGGTCCACGTAAAACTTCAGCGCTCTAGCCACATCCAGCGAGTGCAAAGTCCTTTCGGCCGGCGGCGAAGGCGACGGGAAGAAAACAGGCAACACCAAGGGTTCGTTGAGGTGGAAGTCCGACGGCACCTTGGGCATGAAGGAGGGGTGCGTCCTGAGCACTACCCTCGTGTCGTGAAAAGTCAAGTACGGGGGCTTGCAGGAAAGGGCCTGGATCTCTCCCACTCTTCGTGCGGAGGTGATGGCCACAAGAAACGTTGTTTTCCACGACAAGAACTTCAACGGAGCCGAGTGCAGAGGCTCGAATGGAGGTCCCATGAGCTTGGTCAGCACCACGCTGAGCTCCCACGCCGGGGCCGGAGCCTTCACCGGCAGGAACGATCTGAACAGTCCCTTCATGAATTTTTTGACCAGACGATGAGACCACAAAGACGTCCGCCCCGTGGTTCTGGTGTATCGGGAGATCGCAGCAAGATGAATCTTGGACGCGTGCGCCAGTCCAGCCTTGGCCAGCGTCAGAAGGTACGGCAGTACCTGGGGAGCCGTAATCCGTAGAGGGTTAATCTTCTGTGCGTGGCACCAGACAGAGAACCTCTTCCATTTGTGTCCATAGCATTTAAGAGTTGAGGACGCCCTGGCCTTTGCAAGAACCTCTCTGCAGTCGGCCGGTATGTCGTATCCTCCAAACTCTAACGCTGCAGGAGCCAGGCCTGCAAGTTCAGCGACTTCGGGTCGTGATGGAGGATGGCGCCTCCTTCCCTGGAGAGAAGATCCGCGTCCACTGGCAGCTTGATTGACGGGGACGCTGACAAGTCCAGAAGGTCCGGGAACCATATCTGCCTCGGCCACGCAGGTGCGACGAGGATCATCCTGCACCGTGACCTCTTGAGCTGGTTGATGAGCCGGATCAGCAATGGCAATGGAGGGAACGCGTATAGAAACAGGCCCTCCCAGGGGAACGAGAAAGCATCGCCCATGCTCCTCGGCTGGGGAAACCTGCTGGCGAACCTCCAGCACTTGGAGTTTGTCGCCGTCGCGAACAGATCGATCTGGGGTGTGCCCCCACCGTCGGAAGAGGCGGTCCACTAGATCCTGTCGTAGTTCCCACTCGTGGCACGAGCGCAGCTCTCTGCTGAGCGAGTCGGCGATGGTGTTTTTTATCCCTGCCAGATGAAACGGCACCAGAAACATCCCTTGGGCGACGGCCCAATGCCACAGATCCTGCGCCTCCTTGGGCAGGGCTGGGTATCTGGTACCGCCCTGCTTCCTGATGTAGAACATGGGGGTGGTGTTGTCGGTGAAGATCCTCACCACCTTGCCCTTGAGGGACGGAAGAAAGGACCTGAGGGCCCAAAACACTGCACGGAGCTCCAGGACGTTGATATGGAGGGACTTCTCCGTCGGAAGCCAAAGGCCTCTCGCGTGCAGATTTTCTGTGTGCGCTCCCCACCCTTCCAGGGAGGCATCCGTGGTCACTGTCTCCTGGTGGCCGGGGGTCTGGAAGTCCATGCCCGCCGTCAGATGCGCGCGGGTGCCCCACCACCGGATCGCTCGTCGGAAACTCTCATCGAGTGTGATCCTCTCCTCGAAGCTGCCCGTCGTCTGGATCCAACGCGCGTCCAGGAACTCCTGCAACGGGCGCATCCGGAGCCTGCACAGGCGGATGAGATCAATGCAAGAAGACATCATTCCGAGGAGGGACTTGATGGACCTCACCCTGGCCGCGTCCGCAGCCAGCATCCGCTGCACCTTGCCCAAGATGGCCCTCGTCCTTTCCTCCGACGGAGAGGCCAGAAGCGACACTGTCGAGCTTCGCTCCCAGAAACAGTGCGTCTTGCGCGGGCACCAGGTGGGACTTGGCGTAGTTTATGGAGAATCCCAGGTCCGTGAGTAGTTGGACGGTCCTTGCCGTGTGCTCCACGGCGAGCTCCTTCGTCTTTGCTCGGATGAGCCAGTCGTCCAGGTAGGGGTAGACGTGGATCCCCTCTCGGCGCAGCTGCGCCGCCACCGGTGCGAGGCACTTGGTGAACACCCTGGGTGCCGACCTCAATCCGAAGGGAAGGGCTTTGAACTGGTAGTGACGCCCTTGGACCACGAACCTAAGAAACTTTCGGTGTCCCTTTAGGATGGGAATATGGAAGTAGGCATCCTCCAAATCCAACGACGACAGGAAATCGCCCTCCTCCAGTTGACCCAGGACGTGTTGGAGGGTGACCATCCGGAACTTCTGTGCCTTGATGAATTTTTTCAGTCGTCGTAGGTCCAGGATGGGACGCCATCCTCCCGTCTTCTTCTTCTTCACGAGTAAGTATCTTGAGTAGACTCCGGAGCCCCGAAGCCTCTTTGGGACGAGCTCGATGGCGCCATTCTTGAGCATCGCCTTTACCTCCAAGAGAAGTTGAGGGACGTGATGTTCTTTCCTGGCCACCGGGGGGACGCGCCGGCACCCCTTTAGAAACTCGAGCGCGTGACCCTGAGCTAGGGCGTCCAGCACCCAATGGTCGGTGGAGATGGACTCCCACCCGCTGACCAAGCTCGCCAGCCGGCCTCCCACCGGGGTGCTTCGGTGGGGGCCCGACTCCACGGCCGGTTCAGTCCTGCTTCGACGAGGCTTTGCCGCCTTGTCCTCCTTGGCGACGACAGTGGGGTACGCCTGACTTGCCTCGTCCCCTGTAAGCTTCCTGTGACGACGAACGGGCCGCTTGGCGGTAGGTGGAAAATCCGCCGCTGGAACCTTTGGAGGCACCCTGTTTGCCTCCGCCGCTCTGAAAGGGCGGCCGCCGTTGCTGGAGAACCCCAAGAGCCCGGGCCATCTCTGTGTCCGCCTTGATGGCTTGAAGGGAATCGTCCACTGTTTTCCCAAACAGGTTGTTTCCATCGAACGGCATGTCCAAGACTCTGGTCTGCACGTCCTGACGGAAGTCAGTAGCCTTGAGCCATCCACGTCGCCCAAGGCACACGCCGTTGCCCAACTGGCGAAATCCAGTGTCAGCGATGTCCGTCTCAATCGTAATGGCGTGGTCCGACGCCACCTCTCCTTCCTGCAAGATCTCTAGGGCTTCCGCCCTCTTGTCGTCTGGAAGGAAGTCCAGCAGGGGGGCCAGTTTGTACCACAACTCCCTGTCGTAGCGGGCTACGATAGCCAAGGCGTTGGCCTCCTTAATCGTCGTTGCTGCCGACGAGATGACTCTGCGTCCCATCGTGTCTAATTTCTTTCCCTCGCCGTCCGGCGGGGAGGTCGACGTAGAGGCCGCGCCCCCCCCGCTTTCTTCCTGGCCGCCGCGGAGACGACCGAGTCCGGGGTCGGCTGTGCCCGAAGGCACAAGGGGGCCGCGTCCAGGACCCGGTACTTCTTCTCGTACCGATCCCTTCTAGCCGGCGTCGTGGATGGGTTCTTGAGGAGGGCGAAGCCCTCATCCCAAATATCGTCTAGTAGAGGTACAGCGAGGACCGTCTTCCTCTTGGTCTCGCGCCGTTGATAAAGGAAACCTTCCTTCTTCTCTTCCGGGCAGAGCTGGAAAAGCTTGGATGCCCTGGCGATCATGGAGTGAAACGATCCAATCTCGTCGGGCGGGGAAGCCCGGGTGGGAGGTGACGACGGGATATCCTCGTCGTAAACCTCGTCGTTTGTACCCGTCGCGGCTGTGTCAGTCCCCGTATCATCCCCACGTGTCGTGGACGGGGTGGAGGGCTGAACAGGGCGCGATGGCTGAAAAGGAGGTGGAGGATGAATCCTTCTCTTAGGGGGAGGGCTCCCAGAAGGGCCTGGCTCTGGGTCCCCCGTCGGGAGCGGTTCCTCCGTTGGTGGTAACGGCAGTCTCGTCCTTATCTCCAAGCATAAAGACTGTATAGCCAACAAAATGGTCGCCGAGTTGTCTTGCGGCACTGGTTGAGGGGAGTCCGACGGGCGGTCAGGAGCCCGGTCGGTGCCCTCGACATTCTCGTCGTCTCCTATGTCGGGGTCCCTCCCGACGGGATGGTCTTCTTCCACGCCAACGCCGTGGCTTAAGACTTCGATCAGCTCCTCCTCAGAGGTTGAGGCCGAATCCACGACGACCTCCTGCCCCCCCTTTTTCTTCTCCGTCGGAGGTTTCACGGGGTCCTGTCGATGGGCATGAAAGAGGACTCCCTCCGCGGTGGCAGGGAGACTCTGGGCCCCGAGGTCGCCACCACTGGTGTAGCCTCCACAGGCTGAGCCAGGGCCGCCGCGACTGTCTCGATAGAGGCCTTGGCCGGGTGGATTAAGGCTTTCACCACCTTAGGTGCGCTCACCGCCTTCTCCTAGGGGGGGGGGGTCACCGCCTCGCTCCCCCTCCGATGGGGCCTACGAGCTCGACCGGGGTCTCTCCAGGAGCTTCGCCGGGTGCTCGGCCTTCCTCTTACCTGAGCCAGAGCGTTGACTCGTGGTTGATGGCGCCGGGGAGGATGCGCCCTGCCTGGCGCCCGTAGAGCCCGACCGTTCGGCGCTCCCGGTGCCAGCAGACTCACGGTGCTTGGCCTTCTGTTGGACCCCCGTCGCCGGGGCGCCCTCAAAGGTCTTAGAAGACCGCTCGGACTTCTTCTCGCCTGACGGGCTCTTTCCTTCCAGCCAGTTGGCGAGACGATGGCGGTCCTTCATGGTCCGCTCCGACATATTGCCGCAAAACGCACAGTCCTTCTCCACGTGCGTCTTGTCCTCATGTAGGCAGTAAAGGCAAAGGGAGTGTTCGTCCTCAAAGACATTCTGAAGCTGGCATCCAGGGCAGACCCTGAACAGCTTTCCGGGCGTCGAGCTTCCCTTCTCCTGGGCCATGTCCGAGATGGGCCTGAGAAACTTCTGGAGTCCTCCAAAAGCGTGGCTCGACGAAATCTTCACCCTTGAGGGGCATAGACGAATCCGACACGGGTCCCCGTTAATCGGATGAAGAAACGGTGGAGCTTGAGGCTCTTTTGACCGAAGAGAGAAATGTTCCTGAGAAAAAAATGTGAAAAAAGCACTAACGCTCGAGAGCAATAGCACGAGGATCCCAACACTGTAAAAATCTGAAGATGGCTGCCAGAGGCGGGGTTTAGGTAGAGGGCAGTCATTGGCTGTGGTCAGTATGACGCAGAGATCAGTGATTGGTTACTACTACGAAAGACAGATCAGAAACGAAACTGATGCTGATTTTTTCTTTACCGAGGATTCCCAGCCTGACGACGGGGAATATTCATGAGCATGTGAATCCATGCCAGACCCCATGCTGGAGAAAGCGAATTATCACCCAGTTTGTATCGCTATCAAGGTTAGGCAACTCAATCTGTGCCATGTCCCCGCTTTGTATCATCCGTCGCCCTGGAATGGATGACCATAGTCGCACTAGTGCTGAATGATTTAGGAATGGGCTTTCATTGGTTGTATTTAATTCATCTAGTCGAACAGCCAAGCTGAATTTCATCATCTTGTTATTTATTGTGTTGTCTTCCATTCTTTTTTGGCCTCTCCATCTGTTTATTGGGGTCTTGGTGCCATGTTTCCCTTTTTCTTTCTGCCATTACATCTTGATTGGTCATTCCCGGGGCTGTGTGTGTGTTCCGTTGGCCCACCTGACTTTAGCCACATATTCTTCCTATGGTATTTTATGTCCATCTGCTGTTTCTGACTTGCTTTTTGGTTTTTCTTTGTTCGTCTCATTGTTGCTCCCCTTATTACTTATGATTCCTATATTCGATGTCCCGGTAAGAAGGGCTTGGGTACTTATCTTTGCATTTTGTATTTGTAGCCAGTTGTCTAAGGGGCCATTCAGGCACACTGTTCTCATGGTGCCATCGGGTTGACAATTGGAGATTACTCTTTGCGTTTTACTTTTGTTGCCATCTATATGAGGCTTTTCCTGTATTATAACTGTATTTTTTGTTGTTAACTCATGTTTTATTTGCCCTTGTGGGCCGTTTTTTGGTCTAACAGAGATTGGTGTTGCTTCCATCATTGAGATTTCAGCGCACAATGCGTCGATTGCATCTTCTTCAGATATGGCAGCAATATTCACTGAGTCCTGTATTTCCCAAGAGTTGTTTGAGTCATCTAGCTCAGTTATTTTATCATCTGGGTTTTTCCGCTCGTCTTGCTTTTTTGCTGTTACTTTCCTTCATGTCGACTCTTTCATTTAGTTCCTTTCGTTTGGCTGGTTCCCAACTAATTGGGGGTGGTACTTTTTTCATAAGTGGCGAGGTTACTCTTGTTAAGTCATCATTATTTAATATTAATTTCATCATAAGTGAGTACAGTCTGTTTTGAGGCCACTCCTGTACATAAACTAAATAATGCTTCCACTCTACAAGTCAACTTCTCAAGCACTTCTGAGATCTCTGTGGGCATACCTATCTTATTGCCAGTTGTGTAATCTCTCTCCATTGAAAATTATGTTTCATTGCTCCTCTGCTGCGATTCCAAATTATTTAGTCTTTCTAAATTTGGCGTTACAGATAGGTTGCCAATTTGACTCTTTTTTGCTGACCTGGCTGGGCACCCAAAGATTTCCGTTTTATGGAGTTGCATAATTTTAGTAGTGATCCATTATTGGACAGAGTAATCATTCAGCAAGGGTTGCTCTAGACTGATTTCATTAGGATCAATTTCCTTCCCTTCTACTTCCATATTTTCTTCTCGTTGTGCTTGTTTGGTAATCTCATCCGTGTTTTTCTTCAACGTTTCCTTTATGCTGGGCGCCTATTCCTGCAAAGAATCCTGATATTTTGTTTGTATTTTCTTTTTCTTTTTTGTATATCAGAGATGTTTTGTTTTTTACTGAACTCTTTCTTGCCTCGTTTTCTTTTGGGCCCTTCACGTGCCTATTTTGTGGCACTGTGTGGGCTTCAGGACCTTTTTCTTTTAAGAATTAATTGACTTCTCAGTCCACTTCGTATTTGTTTTAGTTTCATTTTACTACCGTTTAGTCTTGCAACCGATGTAGCAATTATTACTGTTCTATGATGCTTGAGTAACACTCTCGCGTTTGCACCATGTAAAATAGAGCTCAGACGATTATAAAACCTCCTTATAGCGGGGGTGAATATTATCACAATTCCTTTAAAATATTATGGGGGCTTCTCAGACTGGTTCAAAGATGAAGATCCACAGTCACCAGTATCACAAGAGGATTAACAACATCCCAGAGCAGGGTAGTGAATTAATCATGAGTCACCCATCCAGTGAGTTAATCGCCAACTCATTTGCCCAAAGTTCGTGTGTTCTCAGCCACTGTCGGGCTTCAATAATGAGGTGGATTGTGGGCACAACCGCACCTCCCACAGCTACCCCGCGTCCCAGGGGCTAGCCACGGGCCGCCTGATAAAAGCTCTCTGGGGCAGTGTACACAAAGATAAACACCAGCAGCGAGGAGCGGGAGTTGACACCTTCGAGTGGCTTCAGCCACGGTGAAACCCCACGGGCAAAACAGATGGTGCTCAGTTAATCATCTCACATGCACCCAGATATATTTCAGCCCACTAGCACCCCAGCATAGGTTCCCCTCTCCTCGTTGATCGCAATGTTGATAATGAAGGGAGGTGGGGGGGGGGGCATAAGTTTAGTTTCAGTAAAGGAGGTAGTGGCAGCCTCGGGGCTTACCTCTTCACGAGAGTGCTCCGTTTGTTAGTGGGATGTTAAATTTGCAGGTTTTCGGTTTGGAGTGCCTTCTATTCTCCGGGCACACTGGCGGATGCCGCGCGGTCGCCGAGCTGCTCAGCTACCGCTCAAGTCCCGGGGTGCGAATCTCAGCCAGGACCGCTGCTCTTCCGTGTTGCAGCAGCGTGTTGAACACCAGAGAAGTTGGAGTAAGTCACCCTCCACACTCTCCGCACTCGTCAAGCCGCACCAGCAACTCTGACTCACAGTTGACTGGCCGCTTTCAACAAGCACATTTAAGTAGATCATGGTTTGCTGCTCTGGTTTCAACTATACACATTTATTTCCCTAGATATCTCGAAGATTGTGGGTGAAGCCAGCACCATATCTTGTTCTCTCCCCTCCGGAAGTGTTCCATTGTACGTCTATCATTGAAGAGAAAACTCCTCCAGATATGGGATCAATCTTATAATCTAAGACCACAACTTACTTTTTTCCTGCAGGTTGTACCCCTCACTGTTCACCTACTATTCACCTGTCTTGCCACAGTGTTTGGGAATATTAGTGTCCTTGGTCAAGATTACCCTATTAAACATTTTCATATTTGCGGTACTCTGATAACTTTGCCACCATCTATCTTTGCATTCTCCATCGCACCTTACCTGACCTCCCCTAATCTCACAGAATCACTGCAATCACAACCATCGTCCCATCTCTTGGCTAGACTACACCAACTGCCTATACCAGGGCGTCGCTGCTTCTCAACTTTGAAAAAACTCAAACAGGTCCAAACACTGCAGCTAAGCTCCTACTAGCCCTTGGCCCCAGAGCACATCAAGCCTCTGTGTCTTCCACTGGTTCCCTGTCGGGCGACGGTCCACTTACAAAGCAATGTGCATCACCCACCCCACTCTTCACAAGACAGGTCAAGAATACCTACAACACAAGCTCACCTTGTACATCCCAACAGAAACCGGAGATCAGGCATACTCCTCGTCACCCCCTCCTTCAAATCATCCAGATTAGGGGGGGATCCTTTTCCGTCAAAGCTCCCACAAGGTGGAACGCGAATGCCCTCAGCATCCACCGCTTAAAGCATCACCTTGCCTTCCAGAGGGCCTTAAGGCCAGACTCTTTACCCCTCATCCCCTCCAGTGTCCAGGCGACCCCTTCCACCTCCCGCGCAAATTACACCCAGTCAATTAGACTGGGGCAGCAATGAGACCCTAAAATAAAGAACTGAGAAACTCTGGTCAAACGATGCAGACAAGTCTAGCAGAATCAACATCCCAGGTTTCCCTGCTACTACGATGTCTAGTAAATGGGATTGGCGATCCAATAGTGCGGTCTCAGTGCTGTAGTGAAGGCATAAGCCTGACTGCCGGCCATGAAGATTGTCGTTGGATTCCATGGAAGCTTGTAACTGGATTGTGGCTGCCTTAACTAAGATTTTCAATAACAACTATTTGTGATTGGCCTCAGATTGCTGGGTCAGTGTGATTCAAATGCAATTTCTTGGGGATCAGTGTAATGGTGACCTTGAGTTTTAGGGGGACCTGTTCTTCTCTGAAAGAAGCATTGACAAATTGTGTGAGTAAAGGTACAAACAAATCTATGTTCCAAGATGAACTTGCATGGCAGGAGATTAAGAGGACAGGTTGTCGGGTGCATGGAGGAAACCACGATTGACATCTCCGTAGATGAGGTAGGAGAAGAGAAACCTGGAACATGTATGCCATTCTCTACTGATCTGATGTGGGCTCCTTTGGTGGTCACTGATCCCTGGGCTAATAGGATAAGATGCATTTCTCCTAGTGTTTCCAGCATGACCAAGTTAGGGAGGGGAGACAAAAAATGGGGTGGGGCAGGACAATGAACGTACTAGTCCTAGTACATTCAGGTCATGAAAGTGTACAGACAGAAGTGCGAGGAAGGGGGAGAGGGGAAACAAGTGCGCCCAGTCCAGCTGGCCCTGGGGTAAGTGCAGAGAGGTTACCCCTCCCCGAGTGGAAAGCTGAAAGTGCAGTAATGCGGAGCATAGTGCAGAGGCCCGGAGGCAGGTGCAAGACTGGCAGGGAGCCTGGGACCTGTAGGGCTCTGGAGGACCAGGCGGCCAGTCAGCAAGAAGCTGAACAGAGCTAGGGAAAAGGAGGTTGGATGAAGGAGAGAGGAGATTAGCAGGGAAGAGAGGAGGAAGAGAAGAGGAAGATCCGGAACTTAAGGTGATCCAGATCAAGATGGAGAAAGGTAGGAAGGCTGTTCCAAAAAGGGAGGCACCTTCAGCGCATAGCAATCTACCCCCAAATCTCTATTTGGAAATACGGCTCACCCACAAAGAGTTGGAGGGGGATGAGCGAGGGCTCTAAACGGAGAGTATTTAGGAAGAGCTTTGTAGATGGTGTGGGCCCCATCCCCAGAAAGCCTTGTTGATTATACAGAGGGTCTTGAACTTGATCCTTGCAGCCATGGGGAGCCAGTGGAGAGGTTTCAGCACCAGAGAGATGCAGTCTCTAGGCTAGAGGCCAAGGATAAGTTTTGCGGTTCTGCTCTGGATGATTTGTAGAGGGTGTAGAGTAGCAGTAGGAAGATTGAGAAAGAGTCTGTTGCAATAGTCCAGCCTAGAGAACACCAGGATCTGGAGATGGTGAGCCTCTGCGGCAAGGTGAGAATAGTTACTGAGTCAAAGATGACCCCCCGATTTTTTACCTCATTAGCAGGTGAGCGCGCAGGTTCAAGGGAGGCCGGCCAGAGTGAAAGTGGGAAAGCATAAGCAGGGGTCCCAATGAGGGTGATCTGGCTTACTGACATTGAGGCAGAGATAGTTTGCAGCACACCAAGACTGAATTGCAGACAGTCGGGGATGAACAAGGAGGAAGAGGAGGCAGAGGGTAGCCTAAAAGAGAGCTACGCGTCATCGGCATAACACTGAAAATGTTAGAGGTAAAAAGTTAACGATCCTGTTGACCAAGGGGGCCATATAGATATTGAAGAACCAGGGGGATAGGTTAGATCCCTGGGGGACACCACAAGTAGAGAAAGTGATAGAGGAGAGAAAGGACCATGTTCCACCTGGGAAGGAGGGTCGCAGAGAAAGGAGGAGAGCCACACCAGGACCTGATCTGTGATGCCCAGGGTATCACGGAGATGGCAGATCAGGATGGTGTGGTTTACCGTATCGAAAGCAGAGGAGAGGTCAAGTAGAATGGAGGACAGACAGGGAATTAAGAGTTGAGATTGGAGTGCAGGTCTTCGCGAGTGTTCAGAAGAGCAGTTTCCATGCCTCTGGATGCTCTAAAGCCAGAATGATGGTCATGGAGACAACCAACAGATTCAGTGTGAAGACTAAGCTGAGAGGTAGCCAACCTCTCCAGGAGTTTGCCCAGAAAAGGAGTGATGGAGATCAGGTGATAGTTTGCCGGAATAGAAGGGTCGGCAGATTATTTTTTTAGCAGAGGTTGCACATGAGTGCTTGAGAGAAGTGATGAAAACCTCAGTGGCGAAGGAGGTTGCAGAGGTCGGCCAAGGTTGGAGCGAGAGTGTCAATATTGCCCTTGGTGGTTTTGGAGGGGCAGGGGTCTACCTATTTGGAAGAGGCTTTCATAGACCGGACTCGTTTAGAGACCTCATCAGGTGTGACAGGCAAGAGGGAAGAGGAGGGGAATGTGTAGGGGCAGCCGAGGGGGGCCCAAGAGATCTAGGTGCAGGAGGGGGTAAAGAAGAAGAAAGGACAGGATGTCCTGCGTTTTGGCGGTGAAATGTGCCGCCAGGGCCGAGTAAAGGACCTGGGTGGGTACAGTGGAGGATGTGGCTGCAGTAGGGTTGGCCAGTTCCTTACAGACTTTGAAACGTTTGGCTGTGTTCGATGCCGCAGAGATGCAGGCTTGAATGTAAGCTCTTTAGTTGGTGCGGATACAGAGTCTATATTTCCTTTGACGAAGGCAGCAGGCCAGTTTGTCAAAGGAGGCATCTGAAGAGCCCCATTTCCGTTCCGATGCTCTACGCTTGTGTTTAAGGGCAGCCAGATCGGAGTCGTAACAAGAGTGGCACTTTTTGGCAGGCTTCAGTCGGACCCTCAAAACAGTGGCAAGAATGTCAAGAGTGTCGGAGATGGAAAGGTGAAAGTTAGAGAGGGCTGTGTCTGGGTGGGAAGTCAGCCGCTGGAGTAGACAGGGGAGAACAGGTGGAGGCAAAGGCAGCCAGTGACACTCTTTTCATGGCTCGGATGACCTTGAAAGCAGGAGGCAGTGCAGGAGGTGCCAGTGCTCAAGGAGAAGAGGGCCTCAAGTGAGAAAAGAGAAGCGAATTATCAGTCCAGGAGAGCGAGGTAGTGAGAGGGATGTCTGTGGAGATGAGAGCATCCAAAGTGTGGTCAGCAATGCGAGTTGAAGTAGAATGCAGAGAGAAAGAGATACACAGGTTGCGGAAAGGTCCTGAAGAGTCAGGAGAGTCAAGATGGATGTTAGGATCCCCCAGCAGGAGGATATGGGAAGAGGAGGAAAGTAGAGAAGGACAGGCCAGCCCATTCCAAGAGATAGAGGGTGGTCTGACCTGGCAGCCGATAGACGATGGCCAGAGTAAGAGAAAGGCAAGAGGGAGAGCCGGAGGTGGGAATGATAGAAAATAGGGATCCACCCAGGAAAGATCAGGGCTACTCCACTTCCTGGCCTGTTGAGTCTGGGTTCAGAAAGGATCTTGTAGCCTTCAGGATTAAGTGTGTCAAAACTTGTGACAGAGCTGTCCTTACCAAGTCTCAGTAAGAGAAAGCACATCAAGGTCCAGAAGTTCAAGGAGGTGGCAGATGTCAAAGGAGTGCTTGACAGCAGAGAAAGACTTAAGCATGGCAAAATGGAACAGATTGCCACTTTTGAAGGATTTACAAGGGGGTGCAGGGAACAGAGGTGCCCCCCTCCATAAGCAGCAAGAGTGTCTGAGAGATAGAGATAGGAGGCGGCAGAGGATGACAGGGATGTCAGGGAGGAGAGTGCAGGCATGGGATCCAGTATAGTAGAAGATGGCAAGAGAGCCAGTGTAGGAGGGGCTGCAGGAGGCAAGGGAGCCCCAGATGCGGTGGCAATGGGTGGCAGGTGCACCAGAATGGAAGAGGCTGACAAGGTTGTCAGTGCAGTGTGTGTAGGCAAGGGAGCCTGTTTCCAGCTAAAGCAAAAATATAGGAGTTGTGAGAGAGGCAGTGAGGTTAGTAGGAGACAGGCTAGCCAAGGTGGACATAGCTAGCAAGGGAGCCTGGGTGGCCGTAGAGGCAGATGGCAAGGAAGCCCCTGAGGAGGAAAGTTGATAAAGTGAGGAAGAAGCCTACCAAAAAGTAGGCGGTTGGGTTGAGGCCCTTGTACCACAATGGTAACATTTTGATAGACATTTATGATGACCCTGTAGGTGGAGAAGAAGGCAAGAAGGACCTCCCAGCAAGTGCCACCATTAATGTGCAAGGACGAGTAAGGAGAGAGCAGGGCAATCTTATTAGTCCATAGGTTGGGAGAAGGAACGACAGAGGATGTTGGTGAGAGTCTCTCTGGCGGAAGCACCGACATAGGTGTCAGCGATAGACAGGCCTAGGTTGGGTTGGAGCCCAGTGTGTCCTTCTTGAGTTTCTTCCTGCCAGACTTAGTGAGTGGTGACGTGTAGGAGATAGAGAAGCAGTTAGAGAAGATAGGAGAGATAGAATGTAGCATAGTAAGGGCACAGAGTGTGGTACATTTAACAAGGCAGAGCAGCTGATGTATGTGGGAGGAGTAGGGCAGAGGGAGCAAACTCACAAGGAGACACAACAGGACTGGGAAGAGACCATGGGAACTAAAGAGGGTAAGGAAACAGATACCAGACCAGAGGGAGTAGTCAGTCAGCGCAGTCCCACGAAATGCAGGATGTACACACCTAGATTACATTTTTGACTGGCTGTGATGAACCGCTTGGCTTTGCTCTAATCTGGAGTCAAGGACGGTACCATGGTGGCAGGAGTCTGTCCTGCTTATCCGCGTAGGCATGCTCTGTGTACCGTTGACATCTGCTGCACCATATCCTGGCAATTATTTGCGATTCCTTCCACAGAGGCTTTGCCGGACTGGGTCGGAAAGGGCAAGGTCACTTCTCTCCTTGTCACCCTTTCGGTTCAACGCCTTTCTGCTTCTCTTGGACTGCCATGCCTGGATAGTTGTCTCGTTGTGTAGTCTGCCTTGCTCGTATTGTGCTTTCGTGCTCCACCTTTTATCCCTATGGGGAAGAGAAAGGGCCGTCAGGTGTGTGCGATTCTGGTCAGTTGCCTGGCCCTTGTGTTGGGACAAGTCAGGTAAATGGCTCTGGTGTTAGTCCGTCATTCCTTCGTGGTATGCGAAAGTGTTCATGTTGGAAAGGGGGATGAGGGAGTGGGGGGTAGAGTGTTTGATTATCCTAGGTGGTAGGCTGGGAAAAAGGTGTTATAAGAAGGGGGATACCACGTCTCACCAGTCAGTGTCCCACTTGCACTCACCGAGGACACGCCTACCAGGTGATCCTCCCTCACTGGTCCACCCCTAGGAACTGAATCCAAGAGCAATGGCTGTGTCCTGGCCACCTGGATGGCAAATCCCCGGGACTAGCAAGTGAGACCCCTTCAGGTTTCTCAGTACACACACCTAAACTCGATTTTCTAACTAACAGGAAAACAATGCAGGATGCACACACACACCTACATTTCAAATACATTTTTGGACAAGTATTTCTGCACGAGCAGTACAGAGATATAGGCAGCAGCAGTGAGAGCACAGGAAGGTAGAAAAACAGGTAGAGATTGGTCGTGTGGTGCTGTTAAGAGATGCCATTTGAGATAGATTAATGTATAGTCAGGAGTAGCAGAGTCAGGAATATGCAGTCCTACTCACGTGATGTCCGAGTGGGGATCCCATAGCCCAAGGATGTGGCATGGCGCCTCAAGGACATAGTGCCGATTGTGTAAAGCCCCGAAAAGTCCCTCTTTGCCCTGAGCCATCGTTGTTGCCTTGCTGAACCTCTCCTTTGGTACTTCAACTTGCCATTTGTTTTTTTTTGAAGATCCATGGTACACAATCAATAACTTTCTAATATATATTCTGTTTCGTCTTTATTTAGTGCCTAAAAACCTTAATTGGGCTTAGCCACGCCCCCTTCTTTGATGTTGCTACAAAGGCGACTGTCTGCCCGCAGCAGCGCGCGTGCACCGAGTGAAGCCCCAAGAAGTTCCTCTTTGCCTCTTCGCCGCGAGGTGAGGCGAGAGGGTCTTCCGGGTGCTTCCTCGCATGCAACTGATTGCATTTCGTCACTTTTCACGTTTCCTACTTCAAAATCTGGAATGCCTAAGGGCTTGCAATTAGCCATTGGGGCAGTGCCCTTGCAAGATTCGAAAGGGAGTGCATTAAGCTCCACCACCACCCCAAAAGCCTCGCGTTTCAAGAGAGGCTCAAATTTAACCCTCAAGAAACCCATTTTACCAGACATTCGTAAGTTCTACAAAGAACCCACAGCTCGGTCCTCGGAAACCACAGATGCTGTACTCCCGCTTTCAACTGGTTCCGTTCCTTCTCGTGAGGCGTTGTTTCAGGAAATGAACATTCAACCTCGTCAGGTGCCCATTAACTCTATAAATATTTCGCAAACAGCACACGTCCATCATCCCGAACCTGTGTGTGATGATGTGCCTGGCTCTCGTCGCACCTCACTCGCCGGTTGCCCTGGCGAGCAGAACGCGATTACAGACACCAGCATTCTGGAGAATGTTCCACCCACTGCTGATCTCATACTCAATGAGGCCTCTTCAGTGGTACAGGTATCGGATGTTGCCGTTATTGATCTTAATCTTTCAAATTCATGCTTTTCTCCCCAATTGATGTTGGATAACCTATCCAAATTTCCTATCATGTTTTCGAGTAGTTGTTCATCCATTTCTAACATTTCCTTTTTATGTACCCACTCCACGTAGACCTGTGGTCCCGAAAGTCAATGTTGATGTCATCACAATTACATCCATGGACACTAGCCATGACCAAGTTCCAATGTCTGAGTATGTGGGTACAAAAACAAAAAAAAATATATATATATATATATATATATATATATATATATATATATATATAATAAATAAAAAAATTAAAAAAGAAAAAAAAAATCAGCCTTGCTGATAACTAGGCGCTACAAAATGAGAATAACTCGGGTTTAATCCAAATTGCCTTCAATGCTCTCCACTTGTCTTTATCAACAATAACAAAGCTATGCGACACTTTGGACGCGAGGTTAATCTCTCAAACAGCCCAATTGGAAAAAATTCTAATATGGCAATCGGATTGTGCAACCAAGTTATTACATCATGGTTGTAGCTGCTCTGGCAATCAACTGATCCTTATTCCCACTGGCATGAAGCCTCGGTCAGAAGAGATCATATCAGCCTCTCATCCGGCTGTTACCCAGACTTTTGCCATGGGACAAACGATCCAATGCTTGCCTCAATTTGAAAAAATGATATGTCCTGTGGGTGAGAATGTAGAATTTGTCTGTCCCGTTACTGGTCTGAATACTGAATCTTGCGAGGTTTTGGTTGGGCCTGGTGCCCCGTTAGCTGAACAGGCTCAATCAAAAAAGGGCCCCGATGTGCGGCCTGTTAAAGAAAGAAGCAAACGGTGTCCCCAATAGATGAACTCGTGGCAAATCTGCTACAGCATGGTACGTGGTCTCCTCTAACCAAACAATCCAAGTAATAAAGTGGCTTACACCATTTTTTCCAAAAATAAAAAGAATTTTGCTGCCACTTGTCAAACCAAATTAACAGAAAATGTGCCCAGTGACAAAAAAATGAACACTGCAAAAATCGAAGCAATTCATCAAGAATTTAAATCCGTCCAAAAAAAGTGCCATTGATGCTGCTCGGTCAGTAACAAAAAAATACCAACAATTAAAACAGACCAAATTGACAAAAAACCTGTGTGTAATTGGCCAATCTCCGACATCTTATGCACTGCCTGATCAGTTGGTTGAAGCAGTAACAGAACATTCTCAGCAAGATACGGGTGTGCCAACCCGTCATGATAACATTACAGTCGAAGAGACCAACTCCAAAACCGGAATCAGTCCTTTAACTAGAGTTGATGACTTTCATCGGCAAGAAATCAGGAAAGCGGTGGATGCCTACATGAGTAATATATCTCAAAAACCATCCTCCATTTGTAATGATCTGAATAGTAATTTACCACTTGCAGTGCCTCACTCGAGGCCTAAAAATGTTGCATCTCAGATGCATTCTAACAACACTACTTCTGCTCTGATAAATGATCCTCATGCTCTACTTGCCCAAATCACTCCAGAAATAGTGGACCTGCTTCAATCAGCAATACATCCCAAAACCTCATTTTTGAATGTGCCCTTGAATTTAGTTAATGTACCCATTGCCCAATCCAATCCCTTGTCTACAAAGCTTAATGGTAAACCTCCAGCCAATTTCTCTTTACTATTAACATGTAAACCTAGTCCCTCTATGCAATACAACTTGAACAGGCGATCCCTTCTGGCCATTTTCTCTGAAATTCCATCGCTTGAAGATATTAGCATGGCTAATATTGAATTAATAGAATTTCCAACCAAGTTGAATGTCAATTTCATTAGGCTATGGATTAACTCTAGAGTTATTCTAAATCTTATATGGATGGCCAGAGGTGAACTCTCATCCTTAGGCTTCATTCTTTCAATTGACACCTTAAATGTAGCAGCTTTAGTCAAAAAGAGCATTCCCAATCTAACAGCTGTGAAGTCCCCTTCAGTT
Source organism: Ambystoma mexicanum (assembly GCF_040938575.1). Taxonomy (NCBI): domain Eukaryota; kingdom Metazoa; phylum Chordata; class Amphibia; order Caudata; family Ambystomatidae; genus Ambystoma; species Ambystoma mexicanum. The sequence goes on along the minus strand of NC_090924.1, from coordinate 453,428,306 downwards.
ATCAGACTATACAGGTTACTAAGCCAACAGGATGCTCTTGCCGTGCAGCTGCACAGTCAAATTAGCCAACACCTGAAATAAAAGCACAGACCATTTCCTTTATTAGCTGGAATACTAGAGGTTTTTTGCATCTTCTTAATAACAAAAATCTACTCTTACGTCACAACATTCTCATGCTTCAGGATACTTGGAGGACCTCGGCCCCAATATGGGACAATTATGATGTTTTCCTTAATCCTGCACAGCGTGGAAACTCTGGTAGACCCACCTCTGGTTTACTCATAGCTATTAAAATGACCCAGGGGATAGTCGCCCAAGAATGGAGTTGTCCGAACAAATATTTGCAAATGGTCAAATTATGCATTCATGAAATTGGTTATGCCTTCATCAACGTTTATTGGAACTCGGTCGGAATATCTGATGGATGTTTTTTCAAAGATTTAACTGACCTATTCAATCTAGTCGCCCTTGACACATCAGTATCCAATGTCATTATTGCAGGCGACTTAAATTTGGATTGCATAACCCATCAAACATCAAATAAACCCAAATTGACTAAATGGCTAGCTTTGGTTTCCAATTATAATCTAGTTATGCTCAATGGAGCCTTTCCATCAGATAATCCGCCCAAGTCAACCTGGAAAAGAGGCTCCAGTTCGTCCATAATTGATTATGTTTTTGTAATTGAGCCATTATTTTCATGTATTGATGACTTTTGTATAATTGATAATTCAAACAGTGATCGTAATCAATTAGTTGCCGTGTGGACGATTCATAGCACTGTTACCTTGACTCTCATGTTTCATCCTTAAGAAAATTTAATTTTGAACAATGGGGGCAATCGCCTATGATGGTCGCCACAAACCTTGTGTGAGCTTAATGGAGCTTTGGAGAATCACCTCTTGGATCAAATTATCCACTATCCTGGCCCTGATGCAGCACTTTCAGTCTTCTAAAGTTTTAAAGACTACTGCTGGTCCCACAGTGGTCGGTCCAAGGCTCCATATTTATAATGGGGAGATGCAAAAATTGAAAGCTCACACTCGGCTTTTGAAACGACAGGCCTTGAAAGCTCCAGTGGCTTTAAGAGCGTCCATTTTGAGGAATACCAAACCAAACAAAAAAACGCCCTTAAGGCCATTAGAGTCAAAATGTATCAGCATGATGGAGAATCCATGCTGTGGTCCAAAAACGTCGCCGGTCTGTGATCCTTACTGAACAAGGCCACGTGCCATCCTCAATCTGTTTCTCAAGCTAATACTGTAACTGAATTAAAGTGGATCACTTTCTCAATCTTTATGCTTGCCCCATAAACTCCTATAGCACAAACTTTGGAGATGTTTATAACAGCTTTCATCTCACCTTCGATCTGGATGATATCAGATTTTACATTAAAAAAATTAGTAATTCTGGTGCCTACGGCCCTGATGGACTTTCAAACCGAATGTTCAAAAAACACCCCGATGTTTGGGCTGCTATATTATACAAGATCTTCGCCATTATTAATACAACACAGCGCCTGCCTGCAACTTGGACCCATTCTATTATAGTTCCGATTTACAAAAAGGGTGATCGTTCCTCACCGTCCAGCTATAGATCCATAGCATTACTGGACGCCCCGGGAACATTTTTTGTGAGGATCATCCTAACCGACTTTAATCAATGGACGTCTCAAAGTAATTTAAGGGATCCATTCCAAACTGGCTTTGTGGCAGGTCTTCGGACTAGTCCCAACCTCATGATTTTGAACACTCTTAAATCTAAATATGCGGCAAAGAATCAAGTATTATACCTGGCCTACATTGACTTTAAAGCCGCTTTTGATTCCATTGACCGTACAATTCTTTATCACAAACTAGTTCGACATAATTGCCCATCTTCCCTTTTGACCCTAGTAATGTTATTACACACTAACAACTATTCAAGTTAGGGTATCCCTGGCAGGCACACTTTCATCTATCAGCAAAACTGGTCAAAGTCTTAAACAAGGCTGCATTTTGGCTTCTTCTATCTTCAACTTTTTTTTGTTTGACTTAGGGATAACTCTGCGGGCCACCAAGGCTGACTCTCCTAAACTAGGATCTCATCTCATAAGTCATCTCCTTTATGCGGATGATTTAATACTCATCTCTGACCCCCACGGGCCGAATAGCCTCTCCGTGAAAGTGAATTTAGAAGTGTACCCAACAGCCTCTCTGTGAAAAGTTGAATTTAGAAGTGTACCCACTCTGTGATAATCTGAATATAGAATTGCATTTAAAAGTGTGCCCAATAGCCTCTCTGTGGAAAGTTAATTTAGAAGTACATTTAGAAAGTTGAATTCAGATGTGCGTCCAATAGCCTCTCTGTGATTCTAGAAATGTGCCCAACAGCCCCGCTGAATTTAGACGTGTGCCCTGTAGCCTCTCTGTGAATTAAGAAGTTCGCCCAATAGCCTCCCGTGGAAAGTTGAATATAGAAGTGTACCCAATAGCCTCTCTGTGAATTTAGAAGTCTCTGAAAGGGCATGTAACCCATCATATCTCACCAACACGCTTACCCTCTCCTTACATCACCACTCAAATAGAACACAGAGATACTATGACACCATTCGGTAGAACTGTTCTATCAACATTTGCCGCTCACCCCACATCACTCTAAGTAATCACTGCTGGTTACGCACCCCCCAACGAGGCGTTCTCCTCAGGCCTAACGCAGCCACATCCGATCTGGATAAATCCTGCCAGAACGAACACATACTCCTGACCTCTCAACCACCACACCTACCGCTAGAAAGCAGCTATTACACCGATACCGCACGAGCTGTACACATACCCGGTGCGCACACGCACCTTTTTGACTCTCTCTACTCTCTCTCTACTGATATGAACTTCGGTTCCCAAGGGCGTTCAACCTACCAGCGCCTCCAGACCATACCAATGGTATATAAGGCGCTATATAAGTGCACAATAACATAACGTACAAAAACTACTTAACAGCCTGGCCTCGTATGCATCGGTTAACAATCTTATAATTAACATCCAAGAAACACAAATTATGGTGTGCAAACCTCATGAAAAAAAGAGTAAAGTCATATTGTTGGCATCTACAAAATGAACCCCTATAACAAGCTCAACACTACAAATATTTAGGCATAATTATTCAGGCCTCCACTTCATCTCAGGCGATGGATGACGAGATTTCCTCCAAACTTTGTATGTTAATCATCCAAGCTAAAGTACTCAAGAAAAGATATGGAAAATTTACGCTGAAACACATCCTATTATTCTACCAACAGAAAGTGATTCCCACTATAAGCTACGGCTGTGAAACCATGTTGCCTAAAAGATCCAAGTGGTGGACTCTTTTAGAAGCCCGATTTTGGAAACAATTGTTACATTTGCCCAAGAGCACGCCTGTAACACTAATTCGATATGAATTGGGTATTCCATCTTTAGAATCCCATATTAAATGGAAAATGTGCGCATTGTTCAGAAAATCTATCTTGGGCATCTCTTCAGGTGGATCGTTGAGCATCATGGCTCAGCATCTCCTGGCACAAGATCATGCATTTACCAAGTCCTGGTGTAATTCAGTTCTGGACACTTCAGCTGATGCATCTATTTCGCTGAATTTGATATTACTTAATTCATCTCGAGCGAAACAAAAATTATACCTATTCGACTGGATAGATAATCGAAGGTTATGCCAAAAATATAAGAATTTTGATATACGCTTTTTGGACACAAAGTCTTACTTACTAAGATGTCCGTGTCCTTATATCAGCCACCAATTTCTGAGGTTTCGATTAAACCTTTGGCCACCAACAGAGGTTATGGCAAGGCGAAATTTGATTCGGAAAGAACTTAATTATTTCTGCTTTTGTGCAAACAAGACACAGAGAAACTCTAGAACATTGTAACTTGTATTGCCCCATGTTAATCAGTCAAAGGGCAACTCATTTCAAAAAGTGCCTTCTGACCAGATACAGCCATATGTCAATGAATGACATTTGGCACAATATAGCTAATAATCCTGATTTGGGTATGCATGTAGCAATAGTGCATTTTCTAGATGCAATCTTTCCGAAATCTCTTTCCGATGAAGGGAGCATGTAAACATAAGCATTTCTAATGCCTCAATACATTTTGGAGCCTCTAGATTCTGTATTGTTCTTATTCTTTCTCTCTTCTTTTGCAGAGCTTCTGTTTTAGAATTAAATATATTAGGTTGATGCAATATATTAAGCTCAATTATAACAGTTATGGTGGATGACATTGAGTATCCTAATGTGTTTTTTTGTGTGTTTTTTATTGATGAAGTATTGTCAATATTGTCTATCGTATGCCTTTTAAACATTTTTTTTCTTGATGGTTAAGCAGATTGTGTATGTGTCCATGTATACATATCCAAGTTGCTGTACATTTTAGTTATACATTTGATGTGTGTTTTTTTGTATATTTGAAAGGTGATTGTATTATCCACATCAAATTTTTAAAAAAATTAACAAAAAAGTGCCGATTGTTCAATGTGAAAGGACCCACAAAGCCCAGCCAGGACCGGACAGGCACCGACATGAGCCATAGGAGTGGAGCTGGCGTTCGCCTGCCGGCTATGGGATTGGCTACTAAGTGATCCTGGGAAGCCAATCAGCAGCATCAGGCTGCGTTAGGCCCAGGATATTTTGAGGCATTGCAGTACAGCCATTTTGGAAAGGTGTAGCAGGTTCAGATGTGGCAAAGTGTTATGAAAGAAGATTCCCAGGTATGTGTAATTTTTCCTACAGTTGTGAACCCCCACCCTCGGCCCCCCAAACCCCCCCAACCTTTTGCTGTTGTCTGACAAGCCTAGCCAGACTTTCGTCAGTGGAGCACAGCCTTCTGCTGCACTCTGCTGGGTTTTTGCTCCCTTTGTTATGGGGAAATCGACATGCACTTAAAGGCAGTCAGTACTGGGAGGCTTTGTTTCCCTTAGTCCTTTTCACCTTTGCAATTTCCTTGCAACATGTTACCAGTGCACAAAGTACCTCACAGTACAGTGCGCTGGGGTTTTCCTTTCGTTTCCAAAGGCCCTAGACTGCCTCAAAGGATTTTGCTGTGCCCCCAGTACCCTGAGACGTGCTGCAGTGAAATTGAGTCGATCCCATCACTAGGAGAGGAAAAATCCTCGCTGTCCCGCCACAGAATCCTCCCTGAACTCATCTGCTGAAAGCTGCAGTGCCGCACAATTGCAGCATTTGAACCCACAACTGAAGTGGACTTAACTGCCGAAGTTTGGACCGGAGTGCGCCTTGGGTCGGTGAGTACTTGCAACTATTACCGGTGCCCCCTGGCGCATCCATCCATTTTTACGAACGAGAGTCCCCTGAGGGCCACTCACCTTTCTCGGGGTAGCCTGTGCTACCTCCCTATTCCCAACTCTTGGAACCTGTTCTGCCCTTTTGGGGGGGCCACCCATGGGTGCCTTACCTTGGCTGCGAACGCAGCCCGCGGTAAACACACACAATGGTAGTAAAAAGTAAACCACTGCCACCAGCCATTAATTGTTTAAAGGGTCACCTAAAAATGTTACATGAGAAACTAGACAAAGGGATACGAAGTAACCCCTCAAGCACCCATTTGTAAGATAGTGTGTGCTGGGTCTAGAAAGTTACAAAATGCATGTAAAGTCAATTTCACTTTACTGCTCTTGGAAACAGTTGTTTCACCAAGAGAAGGTATTTAACCCTTTGGGAAATCTAGGACTTCCCTGGGCCACTGCACTGAAGGTGCTATGTGACACAATGTAAAAGATGATGCCTATGGAGTTTGTCAGACTCCAAAGTTAAAAGAAATACAGAAAACACATCAAATTAACAGTACAAAGTCCCAAGTTCAGCAAAAGAGCTGGGGGGGTCACTAAGGTGGGAGAATTTAGCACTAAACTGAAAATTCTCCCCAACAACAATCAAAGGGGGAAGAACATGTTGAGGGAAGCCAAGAAACAAGGAAGCGGGGAGCTAGCAGAGGAGGGGGATGGGGATGGCGGGTGGTTTGGTAGCAAGGGATCCACAAGATATATGGGGAGCAGATCACCCAGTCTCCGGTATGGTGGTGAGTGGAGGGTGTGTGGACCTAGGTATTATTGAGGAGCCATTCATTCAATAGGAGGATTTTGAGCCCTTCCGGAAATGTATAAGTGAGGGGCCTATCTTTTGGTACTTTCCTTCCTGCACCGGCGGCGTTCACGTCTGCACAGGTCCTTATTTCTGGTGGATCATAGGCCTCCGGAGATGCAGAATTTCTCAGTGAGGTATCTTGGGGACTTCAGGGTGACAGCCTTGTAGATGATACAGCAGGATTTGAAGATGAAAAAGGCTTGCATTGGGAGCCAATTTATTTCGTTGAGGGTCGGTGATGTGGTCGATTTTTCAGAGTCCTTTGCTGAGATGTGCTGTAGGATGCAGGACACATCTCAGGGGTTCCAGGATAGGCGCCGGCAAGCCTTCCAATATGGCATTGCCACCATCCGGGTGGGAGAGGACAAAGGTTTGGTTTTTCTGGGATGGAGTGCTTGATATCTTTCTCACTATGTGCTGTTTGAAGGCGAGGCATCGGTCAATCTCAAACCCAAGGGACTAGGCACAGGTGGCCAGCTGGGATGTGAAGCCCTCCAGGCTCTTAGTATAGAGTCAGGTCTGGATGTTTAGTGTTTTTGGTCAGTATTAGGAATTCAGTCTTCAATGCGTCAAGCTTCAGGTAGGCAAGCACTGGACAACCACAAATGCATAGATGGGAGGCCTTGAGCCTGTGGAGTTCTTGGATGGAGGATATCTTGAGGTAGATATGCGATCATCTGCATATTGTTGGATGTTTCGAACAAGGAGGGTTCCAAGAGGTTCAATATAAAGATTGAAGATCACAGAGGAAGAGGCGGGTGCTTTTAAAAAAAATTGCATTTATAAAGCACACAACAGCCCTTGGGCATCGTGGCGCTGTTACAGAAGGCTTACTTTGTTGCATAAGTGCTTGAAAACAGATACATGTTGCCTAACCCGATGTTGCAGGGCTGCAGCAACATACCAATGGAGAAAGTCAGTTTAGGTGGCACAGACATGTTGCCCAACCCCTTGTTTCAGGGTGGCAGCAGCATACAAATGCAGAAAGTCAGTCTAGGTGAGAATGGCTAGGGGTAGAGTGGACAAAGGGGAGTAGGGGGACAACGAGAGGGAAGGTGGGGGCACACAGCATCACATGCGACCTTGGGGGAGGGAAGGGGGAACACAGCATCACAGGTGACAAAGGGGAGGGGGCGGGGGGCACAGAATAACAGGCGACCGAGGGGGTGTGGGCACACAGCAACACAGGCATACCTGTAGCAGACAGGGAGCTGACAGGGCCTTACGTGGTCAGGGGCAGCTCCCGCCTCCCGGTTGCTCTCATTGGTTAATAACAGCCAGGGCAGCCAATGGGAGGTGGGAGCCAGGCAAGAAACAGACAGGGCCAAGCGATGCGGCCATCTTGGAAAGGCTGAGGTGTAGTGAGGCACCAGTCCCGAAATTCGAAAATGTATTTTAAAAAGACGCAGCAGTGGGTAATATCGTGGCAAGATGGCAATTCTGCAATCCTTAGTCTGAAAATAGTAAGCATGGCAATCCTTGAAAAATGCAGCAAAACAACACAGTCAGTGCAATATGCACCACACTAGGCAAGAGCTTGCCGCATGATTTTCAAGCAATCTGGGTGATGAAAGGGCTGTAGGAGCAGACATCAGGCTCCGGTGATGGTAGTGAGGAGGGAGGAGGAGGAAGAATGCTTGCATAACTAAGTGATGGGTGGAATAGGTGATCTAGAGTCCATTTGTACAAATTGGTGGCGATTAGCAAGGTGCGATTTAAACCAGCTGAGGACTATGTCACTAGAAGGACCTCTACTGGAGACCTCCCGCCACTGCATCCTCATTTCCTGGTATGCTAGCCTTAGTAGTCCAAATGGCTACCAGTGCAGGGGTGCTTTAAGTACCCCATTTTGGTCCCAGGTTGATACAATCACTCTCAACTTTGCTGAGGAAAAGGATAGTGCCAGTTGTAATATGCTTTTGGCTACATAAGGGTTATAGTCACTGTTACCACATTAGATGCCATATGTACCTACAAGTTAGACATTGGGAAACTAATGCATTTTAGAAGTCCTGCGCCCAGCTGTTTTGGACCATGATTTTGTCTACATGGATCATGGAACTGTTGGGGAGAATTTTCATCTTGTGCCAATTCCCCTCAACCTGAGAGACCGATAGCACTTCTGCTGGCCTCTGGGATTTTGTGATCTGTTCTCCTGAATGAGTGGAAGTTTATTCCCCTCACTTATTCTTTTTGCTGTTACATAGGAACTCTGTTTTACTGCTTTTGTATTTTCTCTTTTACTTCATGGACTCATGCTTTCCTCCGTGTATTTTACTACAGGAATCTGTAATTGATTTTTGCAGCACACAGCACCTTATGTGCAGCGTTGCCGGGGGTTTGGGGGGTTGGGGGGGAGGGGCGGGAGAAGGGACCCTTGACTTCCATTTTTATTTTATTTTCCCATGAGAACACATGTTCTCAAGGCTAATGAGATACTTTGTGGGATCAGCACAAACCACCTTATGTGGGGTCCTGGGGTTGAGGGGGGCAACACCAACTTCTTTCCACACTGCTCCTGTAATTTCCAAGTTACAGTAACTTGGAAACTTAAATGGATGGTGGTAGTGGTTATATGTTCCTACCATTTGTTTGCAACTTTCTTGCAGGCTGTTCCCACAGCTGAAGTAAATCACCTTATGGTGACCGTTTCCCAAAACGGCCCTGGTCTTCTTTTTTCTGTATTTTTCATTTGTAAGTTCCTTCCTGCCCTTCTTCTACCGTTCCAGGTGGGGGAGGGTCTTCTTTGAGTTGTCTTTGGCGAGAATCCTTTGTGAAGCCCACCAAGGATCCAGTGTGTCTGCTCAGATAGGAAGTGATAAAGGATCCAGAACGTTGCTGGTCTTTGTTTGATGGTATGCCTGGTTGGATCCAGTTTGAACTGTGAGGCTGGCTATCCTGCAGGACAGCCACCCACATGTGACCGACAGCTCCATAGGACTGAAGGAATGGGCTCCAGCATAAAAGGCAATGCTTTTAGGGCAGAAGGCAGAGTCGACCACTGGAACTGAAGATCCAAAGACCAGAAATTGCTGCTTATGGTCCTACAAATGGTGCCAACCTTTGATTTTATGAGTAAATTATATACAGACTAGGTGAGTGTTCAAAGCAGTGTTTTTTTCTTTGGTACTTGTGTGTAGACAGTCGTAGCGAGTTGGAGAGTTTGGGTTAAACAGGTTGTTGGATCTCAGAGTGGTGTCCGTTTCCTTTAGTTTCTAGAGGGCACCATCTGTCTTCTCAAATGCTAGTTCAGTAGTTGCTCAGATTTGCTTGGGTAGTTTCTAATACTGTGAAACAATTTCTGTCAAGAGTTTGATGATTCGCTGTCCTTTTTGAATTTTAGTTGATACTTTTTGTTGGCGGATTCTCCGTTGTGTGGTGTCCTTTATTTGGACTAACAGGGCTTTTGTCAGAGATAGATCTTCAAATGTTACATCCTCTTTAAGTATGCCACAACACGTTTCACCACTGCTAGTTGAGTGGATCATCAGGCGGTTATGAGGAGAATTTCTTAGATAAAGAGGGAAAGGGTCTAATTTTAATGGTGTAGGTTCCCATTCTTGGCAATGCATAGCATATTTATTTTTGTATTAGTTTGAAATGTATTTACAAAGCGATCAAAAAAACATTTTTGGAGCAATAGATACAGAAGAACACTCACCCTTGTTTTCAATTCTTTAAGAAGGGTGTTTTTCTTGGTGATATTTGATTTATTGGTAAAGTGTTTCTAAGGTTGAAAGAAAAAAGGGATTGGTTTTCAAAATATAGTATTTTGTAACCTTTGGGAGTTGCAGAGTTGTGCCATTAATTTCACAATCTAGGGTCTTCGCAAACAATTTTAAAGGGTCATAGTTTCAATTGTGGTTCTTACCTTGGTTTGAAATTAAGCGGTTTGGGATACAGTTGTCCAAAAGGTTGTAGGCACTACGATCCACGTTCTGGATAGTCTTACTGACGAATGGCCACCATTTTTATTTGACGCAATGATGTCATCACTGGAGGAGGAAGGATAGCTCAGAGGGAACGCGTTTGACTTGGAAGCAAGACAACGCTGCAAAACATAGGTTTGAATCCCGATCCTGCGCTTAGAAACCACTCATTGTTATGTAGCACATTACTCGCTGTTATGTAGCACATTATAAAAGATAAATAACATTTAAAAAATAAAATAAAGTCACGCTGAATTGGGCGATGACATCATCATGTCCTGGCGTGCAGCAGCCATCTTGGGTTGGGGGGGGGTCTGTTGCTCACTGCTAACATTTTGACAACACTGTATGGTTGTTGCTGCTTTTTCTTGCTAGGGCCTTATTGTGTTGTGATTGATAGATTCAAATGCGATGGTTATTTAATCTATTGGCTCAGGTTGGTACGTTTGAACAGAAGAATTATAGTGTGGGTCGATTGATTGGAATATTAAGGCAGTTTAAACTGCTGAGTATAAATGCTATGTGCAAGGAATTTTGATTTTTCATCTTTCTTGTTAAATTTATATTAGTTTTCATTTTTTCCCCCTTTTTTCTATCTTGTAGATACTAGACAATCTTCTACATATAATGTTATTGGATTTAATTGTGATGCTTCTTTTTAGATTGGCCATAAATTTGGGTTGTTTTACTGTTTGGTAAGTGGGATAAAGTAGGGTTTCATTCTTGCTGCTTTTTACAGGTAAGTGTACATCTCATTGTCTTGGTTTAAACCAGTATTGCAAGCGTAGATAAAGCTGATCCCTTTGGCTTTTCTTCTCAGTACTTGCTCTATGTACATACATACAGCAGACAATCAGCCAAAAACAAGACTTTGGACTCACCAATGGTTAATCTAGGACTGCACTTTGTTTCTAGTCAATCCTTCCACAATTAACTATGGCACAATCCACATCAAAAACAACAAACAATTGATTTTGAGAAAAATACCAACCAATATATAAACATGACAGACATTTTTCAATCAAGGGATGCACAAGCCGAACAACTCTTTTTGGGACATAACCAACCAATACTGTGCCCACCACATCCACCTCTTTTATTAAGAAACTCTTTTGAACAATTAGAAACCCTAATGAAAAGGGAACTTTCAAAATGGTGGGAAATCAAAACTTTAACAATATACCTCGACGTAGGAAGAGTACCTAAAGGACTATGTTTATGCATTTTCCCCATCTGGTGAAGATGATATTGATGCATTGAACGACTGGGAACAACTACTAGTAAATACATCCAAAGAAATGATGATTAAAGTCATCAACCAAAATCCCTGAACAAACCTTAAAAGAAATCAGCATTGCCAAAGAAAGAATAGAATCATTGAACCATCCAGAGATCACTTAAAAGACCTAACAAATATTAGATGACTATTTAGCCAACTTTACCAAGGAACTCAAACTAAAGAATCAACCAAAATTCAAAGGAGGTGCATTGTACTACAAATATAAGCAAAGCTATACCTTTGACAAGAAACATGACCTCAAAATCACCACCAACAAATTGCAAGGAAGACCATCGCCACCAGCAACATACCATTCTCATCCTGTGTCATCAGATGTAGAATCTGCCAATGGGAGTGAGACAGAACCAGAAGTATCATCCAATTTACCAACCACAATGACAGATTGCCCTTTTTTAGAAGAGCTAAGACGACACAAGGGCAGTACCCGCACAAACTACCAGACACAAGGCAAACAACACATCACAGAGATGGCACGCAACCAAATACAGAAACCGCACAGGAGGGGGGGGGGGGGGGGGGGAGTGGCCATCAAAAAATGCAGAAAGAAAAACAGGAATGCAAACAAGATGAAAAAGAACGGGACAGAATTGATAGATCTAGTTGTAAACTTATCTGACACGCCCATTTCTAAAGCTCTCTCCATGGCCCTCAACAAAGGACTATCCTTTAGCCCAAGCAACACTTCAGACTACTTCCAAATGAATGTGGACATTTACAAATTCTGTAGAAAACTCAAATTTAAAAACATTTTTTGCAAGTCTATTATCAAAAGACAAATAATCGAGACCCACAACCTCTCACCTCTGAACTTTCAGTGACCCACATGGAAGATCCAATGACACTATTAAACCTACAGGAACATATAACATCCAGAGATTCACGGATGAACAGGACATCATTAGGCACCTGTCGGAAGAAACAACGCTCAAACCGAGCTCAAAATTAATTCCCAATCTATCACAAGACAATGTGATAGACCTCTTTCAAAAAGCAGTACCAAAGGACCTGTGGGATATCTACATACATAACAATAAAAAAACAAAGATTAACTACAATCTCTCACTCCAAGAACAAAAATAGTCCCAACTGAAAAATAGCAGACTAAGGAGGAAAAATAGTAATCAAAACGATAATATAAGAGAACACCAACTCAATGACAAAATGCTATGTCAAACTACCAAGCAGCCCCCTACCATTAACACGGGAGTGGCACACCATGAGCATAAAATGGCATTAGGATGGTCTACTAACAAGATGAATATCATTACATGGACATCCAATTTCCAATATTAGCAACGATCTACTTTGTCCCCAAAATTCACAAAACATTCCATCACTTTCCACAGTGTAGGCCTATAATCAATGGCATTGGATCCCTGACAGAAAGGATATCACAATACATCGATCTCCATCTTCAACCTCCAGCCTCTAATCTGGCGTTTTATCAAAGATACAAAACACGTGATACAACAATTGGAATCAATTACATGGGGACCCAACTTCAGATTGGTCACTTTGGATGTCACCACAAGCATTCAGCATGAAAAGGTAATCCAAACAACATCACACTTCTTAAAATCACGATCCATTTCATACCATTCACAGAATCACATGATTATTGAAATGCTAAAATTCACCTTGAAAAACAACATCTTGTTTCAACACCAAATCTACTGTCAAAAACTAGGAACAGCGATGGGAGCAAAATGTGCACCAACATATGCTAACCTTTTCATGGGACACTTTGAAAACGAGCATGCTTGGTGTCACCCAGGATTCACAGAACACAAAAATGTAGGGTTCTTGGGTAGGTACATAGATGACATTCCGATATGGGATGGAGACAAAATATCTATCAACCTATGATAAATACCTCAATGAAAACCAATACAACATCAACCTCACCATGAATGAAGATACAAAAAGAATTTGCTTCCTAGACTTAGAACATTACGCTGAAGAAAACTCAATTCACACAACTCTGTGCATCCAGCCTACAGCAGGAAACAGCATGCCGCACACAAATAGCAATCGCCCAACACACAAAGAGGAATATCCCCTATGGAGCATTCCTTAGAATTAAAAGAAATTGTACCAATAACAGAATTCCAGAAACATGTGGACAAAATGATGGAGAAATTCAGACAAAGGGGTTACAAAGAAAAGAACCTCCAACAATCCCTCAGGAAAGCCTACATAAAAGACAGGAAATAACTGTGTAGATAAACTTAACCCTACACCAATGAGAAACCACCAAGAAAGTTTTTTTTTTTTTAAAAATAATTTATTAATTTTAACAACAACCAATCAACATAATAAACCCAATAGTGCACGTCATGCAAGTTCAGGCATCATATGCAATATCACAAAGTGTCCACTGTCTCCCCATTACCCTCCCCCCTAACTCGTGCCTACTCCACTTCACCATCTGCCAGTATTTCATCCGGGGGTCCCTCCTCCTCTGTACTCCCGGAGGAATCATGTTCACTTAGGCAGGCCTGGGTGGACCCAGACAGTATGGCCACTAAGTGTCTCCAGGCCATCAACGTTTCCACTTCCTCTTCTCCCCCTCTGACCGCTTCGCTCCATACCTCCGTTTCTGCTTCTGCCATTTCTGGAGGTCACGCCACCAAACGTCTAACTTTGGTCTATTGTTTACTTCCCAACCCATGGCAATTCTGCGCTTGGCCAGTATATAGGCCAAGTCCTTGAGTTTACACACGTGTTTCAGTTTGCGCAGTCTAGGAAACCCCCCCTACCATGCATGCCGACACAGATTCCACATTTAATTTGAGCCCTTTCTCGGCTAACCAGTGGGCAAATTCTCCCCAGAATTTTCCAATTTCCGGGCATGCCCAGAACATATGCATCATCCCCGCGTTCACTTCCCTGCATTTGGGACATGTTTGTATTCCTGTGTTCTTGAATTGGGCCATCCTCTCGGAGGGGGGGCATATACGCCCTGTGAGTAATGTATAGCTGGATCTGTTGCAGCCTCACATTCCTGGACACTTTTGTGGTATCTGAACCCTCACCCACAACCCATCATTCATAGGTTCTCAGGCTTCCGCTTCCCAATCCCTTCTCAGCTGGGTCACCTCCTTTCCCACCCTGGACATCAACAGTTCATAAATGCGAGAAACCTCATGCCCTCCCGCCCCCCTCAGATATCATAAATTGTTTCTATGGTTGTGTCGGGTTGACCTAGCTCCATTTCTGACCACGTCCCTTTCACCCACCGCACCAATCTAGTGTAAGTGATGTACTGTCCCGAGTGTAGACGCGTTTCTTCTAACAATGCATTTAATTCTGTTACCATCCCATCTTGCCATACATCTCCTAGCGTAGCAATGCCTATTGGTTTCCAATGCTTACAAATTATCTTCCTCATTTGCTCGTACCCTCCGGTCAATGCTACTAGCGGCACCTGCAGGGAACACATGGTCGGGTTCTCCATGACCTGACAAGCCTTATGCCACATCCTCCATCCTAGTTCTAGCATCCTAGTGCCCCCTTTTAGTTCTGATTTCAGTAGCCATATCCATTCTTTCAAGAAAGACGGGGCACATTCAGACCTCAACAATCTAGACTCCGATGTTGAGTCTTCCGTCAACCACCTAGCCACATATTGTAGTTGACTGGCCAAATAATAAACCTCAAAGTTGGGCAATTGTATGCCCCCTGGATCATACATGTTCTGCAGCTTCCACAGGGCTATTTTATTCCTGGTATTGTGCCATATGAACCCCCCCTACACATGCTCGGAAGTTTGACAAAGAAACGCTCATATATCATGTATGGTATGTTCCCGAAAAAATGTACCAACCTAGGTAATACTACCATCTTCAACAGTGCCACCCTCCCTACCATGGCTAATGGGAGCTTAGCCCAGAATCTCATGCTGGTATCAATGTTTGCCACTGCCTTCTCCATGTTGTGTTGATATTCAGCCTCCACCGTGTGGTAAATGTCAATCCCCAGGTATCTGAAGGTTCTGGTCTCCCAATGCATTTGTAATTCTGGTAAATTTTCTTGTGGAAGCCCTGTATATCTCCCCAAGGGGAATATAAACTATTTCCTAGGGTTGACTGTTATGCCAGAGAGCAACGCATATCGCTCCATTACTTCTAAGATATATTGCAAGTTTTCCTCAGGATACTTAAGTATAGCAGCATATCATCCACATACATTGATATTAGATGTGACGTGTGGATCTCCACCTCCTCATATTGTTGCCTCAGATGTATCGCTAAGGGTTCCAGTGCTAGGAATAACAGCATTGGGGACCAAGGGCATCCCTGTCTAGTGCCCCTGCTGAGTTGCCACCTCGGAGATGATCACTCCTGTCTTGACTCTAGCTAGTGGCTTACTGTACAGTAGTTTCACCCACTTCAGGTACCCGGGCCCAATTCCATATTCTTTTAGGGCTGCCATCAGCCAAGGCCATTTGGCAGAATCGAAGGCCTTCACTGCATCTAATGAGATGATTGCGACTTCTGATGAGTCCCTTTCTGTGTGTTCTATGACATGGTGGAGCCTCATGAGATTGTCGGATATGCTTCTATGCAGAACATATCCGGTTTGGGCAGGATGTAGAAGTTTGTTAATAACCCATTTCAGCCTATTTGCCAGCACAGCCGTGAGTATGTTGCGGTCCTGGTTCAGCATGGATAGCAGTCTGTACGACCCATAGTCCATGCTCGGCTTGTTAGATTTAAGAAGCGGAATAATGATCGCCTCTCAGGGATTCCGGCAGTATCCCATATTCGACCGCTTCACTCAACACTGCCAGCAACAGGGGGGGTGGGGACACTTCCATCTTATGTTTTGTAGAACTCACTAGGGAGTCAGTCCGCTCCCGGGGCCCTGCTAGTGGGTAATAGTTTGATCACTGCTTCCAGTTCCTCCAGCGTGATCGGGGCCTCTAGATTCTCCCTTTCTTCAGTCCCTAATTTAGGTAAGCCAATATCCTCCATTGTTTCAACCATCTCCCGTAATGCACCCCCTTTGACGTCTCCATACAGTTGTTGGTAGAACTCAAGAAACCCACTGTTCAAACCCTCTTGGGTATTCAATATTTGTCCATTCTCCCCCTTTATTGCTCTGATTGTTGATCTGGGTGTCTCATTTTTATACAACCATGCTAGCAACCTCCCCGGCTTGTCCCCTCCAGCATGCTGCCTCTCTATGCATTTCTTCTAGTTCAGGTTGCAAAAGCTCTCCCAGTGCCCTCCGCACTCTTGTTGCAATTGCCTTATGGTCTCGGTGTTCTCTCCTCTACGCATAATTGTCTCTAGTTTTGCCTTTGCCTTTTGCAAATCCTGCGTTATACCACCTTGCAGACCCTTGGATTTAGCAATAGCTGCTCCCCTCACCACCACCTTAAACGCCTCCCATAAAGTACCAGCTGATTCTACGCATCCAGTGTTATTTTCGAAGTATTCTACTATTTTGTTTCTCAAGTTACCCCTGAACACAGTCTTTCAATGCTTCAGCTCCAAGCTGCCACGTTGGGATCTTGGCTCTAGGAGGCAAGTATTGCCATGTTAAGATCAGTGGCGAGTGCTCTGAGAGGGTATCAGGTGATATTATCCCCATATATATGGTCACCGTATATATCATCGCCGGGAAAAGGTAATGGCAATATTATATGGGTGACCATATATATAGGGACAGGGGCAGCAAAAAATAAATAAATGAATAATTTAAAAAGAGGTTTGGGGTTGCGTGGATGTCCCCCGCATGTTCCATGCAATAATGTCCCCACAAAAAACTGCAATTTTTCAGTGATATTTTTGCATGGCGATATTTTTGTGGGGACATTATTACATGTTTGTTTTATTCACGTTTTATGCGCGCCAGACCCAGGGGTAGCAGGGCGCAGTGGCAAGAAAATGCAAAACTTACATGGTTACAACATAGCATAACGTACATTATAAAATACAATAAGGTCTCTAGAACACAAATAATTACAGAATATACAATGTTTAGGTATGGTCAATAAGGGTTTCAGATGTAACTAATTAATGTGAGTAATTGCAGTAGGCGGTAGGTGACACAGGTCAGCTAAGGTCAGTCGAGGTGAGAAGTTGAATGACATTTTTCTGAAACGAAGGTAGGGCAAGTCTTCTCTCAGGTCTTGTGGCAGAGAGTTCCAGGTTTTTGCAGCCTTTACCGGGAAGCTGTTTCCTCCGATCATGGTGAGTCTAAAGTTTGTCAAACAATTGGAGTTGACAGCTCTGGTTGGTCTAAGCGATGTTCTCCTGTGGAATTTGTCAATCAGGTATCTAGGGGCAGAGTTATTAAGGGCTTTGTGGGTCAAGGATAGCATCTTGATTTTTATTTTGTCGTCCGTGGTCAACCAGTTGTGATGGCATCTGGCGGAGGAGATATGGGATCTTTTGTTTATGCCTAAAGCTGCTCTCATGGCATTATTTTGTAGTATTTGTAGTCTTTGAGTTATTGTTTTATTGGCTCCGGAGTATAGTGCGTTGCAGTAATCAATTCTGGAGAGTATTAAGGCTCTAGCCAGGATTAAGCAACTCTTATTGGAGAGGAATGGTTTGCCGGCTCTTATTAGTTTGCACGTGTAAGCCGTAGAGGAGGCAAGGGATTTTAGTTGTTTATCAAGTGATAGGGTAGAATCAAGTTAGAATCCCAGGGTTTTTACATCCTTGGACACTTGGATGATATTCCCATCTATGTTGAATGAGGAGAAATCCTGACCTAGTTTTTTGATGTTAGCTTGGGTGCCCAGGATAATCAGCTCTGTCTTATCGTTCAGACAGAGGCCATGCATGGCCATCCAAGCCTGGATGATAAGATATACCTTGTTCACCAATTCCGTGTCTTTCGCATGATCCCCAGAAAGCGGGAGGAGGATCTGTGTATCATCTACGTAGTTAGTGTAGGTGATACCAAGAAGGTCCAGATCATCAAACAAAGGCTTGGTGAAGATATTGTATAGAGTTGGGGAGACACAAGAGCCCTGGGGGACACCGCATGAGATGGGGGTGGGATCTGCTACTGCTGAGGGGGGGGGGGGGGGAACTCATCGTTCTTTCACTCAGGAATGATTCAATCCATCTAATGGCTTCTGGGGAGAAGTGGGCGGCGGAATCCAGGTGACTGTAGAGGACTTTGTGATCCACCAAATCAAAGGCAGCTGAGAGGTCCAGGAGTAGCAAGAGTACTGTTCCACCTTTGTCTCTCAGCTCGTCAATTTGGGATTTCAAGTCAATGAGGTTAGTTTCTGTTCCATGTAGGGGACGGAAGCCAGATTGTCTCTCTCCAAGGAGGTTATGTAGTTCTAGATGCTTTTGAATTTGGTTGTATGCAGCTTTGTCCAGAATCTTGAGAAGAAACGGTACCGTAGTGATAGGACGGTAATTAGTGGGGATGAGGGGGTCTAGTGTCTGCTTTTTAAGGAGGGGGAGCACCCAGGACTGTGAGGTTGGCAGGGATGGTGCCTGAGGCAAAGGAGGTGTTGATCAATTTAGTATAAAGGGAGATAATTCTCTGGCAGCATCTTTTATTAATTGTGCTGGGCAGATGTCGCCTTTACAATTAGATGGTTTAAGCAACAAGATAATTTTTTCTACTTCCAAGGTGGTCATTTTGGAGAAGTGGAAGGTATTACTGTGCGCCAATACATTATTATAGGGCATTTCGGGTGAATCCTGAATTTTTAGTACTTCTTTTTTATGCTGAATTTTATTTTGGAGTGCGATCATTTTATTAGCTAGGGCTTGCTGGATATCTGTGCACCAAAGTTTGTCCTTGGTGCAGGTGTCCGGTGTGGTGATAGGAGACTCAAGTTCCTTTAGAATGGTAAAGAGCTCTTTCATGCTGGAATTGGATTTGTCTATGCGATCATCATACAAGTTATGTTTTGCCAGGCAAACTTCTTTTTTGTAAAGTGAGGAGAGAGAAGTTAATTAAGATTTGTTATCGACTGAGGGGCAGAGCCTCCAAGTGGATTCACTTTCTTTTCAGGATGCGTAGGTCTCTTAACTGTGGAGTAAACCATTTGTTTAGGTGAGCTTTCGGTTTACTTGATCTAAGTTTGAGAGGTGCCAGTTTGTCTAGAGTAGAGAGCATATTATTATTAAATTCTTGCACTAGGGTGCTGTGATTTAGATTTGCTATTAGTGCGTTAAGGGTCGGTAGTATAGCTGGGATAACTCTCTACAGTAATACATTTTTTATTTCTGGTCAAGCATGGTGGCGCTTGCGGAGGGGCCGTAGGGTTGGGTCTGGATGTAGCTAGGATAAAGGACACCAAAAAGTGGTCTGTCCAAGGTAAGGGCATTATGGAAGAAATAGTGGCTGAACAGTTACAGTCAGCTATCCAATCTAACGCTCTCCCCTTCAGGTGCGTAGGCTTGTCAACTCTGAGTTAGGCCTAGTGCGTGAATCATATTGGCTACCACAGTAGCATTAGTATCCATGGTGTCATGGAAACCTAAGTTAAAGTCCCCAAGGAGGATTAGTTCAGAACAAGGTTTGAAGTTGTTAGTGAGTAGGTTATGGAGATCCTCTTCAAAGGTGCCTGGGGGTCTATATAAAAGGTGAATGGTGAGTGATTGATTATTATTTAACTGGAGTTTGGCAGATAGGGTCTCGCAGGATTGAGTCAATTGGGAAGGTACTAGTCTGAGTGAGAGGCTCGTTTTGGAGATTATAGCAATGCCGCCACCTCTTGCACCTTCTCAATCATGTCTGACTATCGTGTAGCCATCCGGGATGGCTAGCATAAGCGAAGGTCCTACGGCATTATGTAGCCAAGTCTCTGTGATTGCAAGAAAGTCAAGGTTGCCCTCTGTAATTAGGTCGGCAATGTCTAGGGCATGGGCAACAAGCAATCTCACGTTAAGGAGTGCTCCAACGATGGTTGGGGTCTTAGTGACCTCTATGGCTTGGCGGGATGGAGTAGTATATGTAATGGGTGTCTTAGTCTTGCTATTCTGAGTTGGGTAAATATTGGAGTTAGGTTGTAAAGGTAGCGTAGTATAACGAGGTTTGCAGACCTGCTGAAAGTTAGTTTTGAGGTTGGTAGGGGGAAGAGACCTGCGGAGAGGTTCATGCAATTTAGTTAGTCTGGCACGGAGTTTAAGGTTTCTGCTGAGTGTATCACATGGGAATGATGCAGAAGTGGATGTCTCAGGGGATCTGTGGCTAGGATGTAAATATTGGCCAGAAGAATTACAGTTCAGACGTATTACAGACGTCAAAGGAGGCAAGATGTTAGGTAAGTTGGCATCTAGCATGATAAGTGAGTGTAGGATAGTCCTCAGTAGGACTGTGTAAATAGCTGGTAGATACATAATTATATAAAGGTGGCCTATCTAGCGTACCACATTAGTAGTCGGTGGGAACCGTTGGTAACAGGATTTATCAAGGTTCCAAGAACACTGTATACTAGGCAGGATATGAATGAGTGGAATAGTTTAGCAGCAGAGGTTGCCTAAATACAGAGCACAATATATTCTGGAGATATCAACATGTAGGAGCAATTTGGTGGCAGGGGTCACCTAAATGCGAAACACAATATATGCTAGTAATAGCAACATGTGGGGGCAATTTGGTAGCACGGGTCACCTAAATGCGAAACACAATATATGCTAGTAATATCAGCATGTGGGGGCAATTTGGTAGCACGGGTCACCTAAATGCGAAACACAATATATGCTAGTAATATCAGCATGTGGGGGCAATTTGGTAGCAAAGCTCACCTAAATGCGAAACACAATATATGTTAGAAATATCAGCATGAAGGAAAAATTTGGCAACAGGGGTTTACCTAGGAGAGGGATGCAGTGAATGCTGTTAATGCAATCTAACCTTTCTCTACTATTTACACAAGGGTGCATTGAAATATCACATGTATAGTTCTAGGTGAGACTCCATGAGGGGTCTGTGCTATAAGGAGTGGTTGGGAGCTGCACATGAGATACAGCAGTACAGCATAGGAGCAGTAATAGGGTATACCTTCAGTTACGGATATGTATGGTAACATTAAAGAGCATACATTTAGTGTTAAAGTACTCACCGAGTTGGCACCTCTGAGAGGACCCTTGCTTTGTATTCTGACTGCACTAGCTCTCCCGTCAGTTTCGGCATAGCAAACATAGTCTAATCGTGTGTATTGGTTTTGTGGGGGCGAGTAATGAGAATAATGTCTATCATGTGGGTGGTGTAGCCTCCATACATCTTCCAGATGAAAGTCTCTCAACAGGGTACTCGGGGTTTTGACTGCAGGGGTAAGTTTATCTATCTTCCTATCTCATTTAACCACCCTGGGGTCCAAGTGTGCAATTAAAGTCTCCTCCCCATATAACTGCACCCCCAAGGTACGGGCTAACTTTGCTGTGTAAGGTCTTGAAAAGGGCCACAGGGTCTTGGTTTGGGGCGTATGTGTTGATGTTACACAACTCCCCATTTTCTATCAATCCCTGTATCACCACCATTCTCCCATCTGAATCAACGGATGACTAATAACTGGAAGGGGACATGTGGTGCTATCCAAGTAATTACCCCTCTGGCATATGCCGAATATGTTGCCCCTATGGTGGTCCCCCTCCATTTCTTCTTTATCACCTCCTGTTTTTCTTTCGTGAGGTCAGTTTCCTGTAATAGGGCAATATTTATTCTCTGCCTCCTTAGATACATCATAATCTTATTTCTCTTCAGGTAACTATTGTGCCCCCTGACATTCCAGGTTGCTAGCTTAAGGTCTCCCATCTCTCATCCATACCCGGTCCCGCCTCTATTCTCCCTTGTCTCCCGCTCCATACGCAGTAGCGCATGGGTGTAAGCTCGTTCCCCAACCGTTTTCACTGCAAACTCCCCAACTCCCCTCCCACCCCCTACCGTTCCCCTCCCCAACTGTTGCCCACCCATCCCCCAACTGTAGCTCCCCCCCCCCCCATTTCCCCCAAACTGTTGGCCAGCTCCATCCCTGGATCGCAGGCTACCCCGCATCTAGCCCTTTTCTCGGTACAACCGATATCCGGTACTCAGCCGGGGGATATCTCCCTAACAGTATTCTAACTAAACTACCTCCGGGGGGATGGTAGCGTGTCTTCTGTTACTGCGCCTCCTGCTATGCGCTGACAGCACGTTACAGTTCAGGGCCATATAAACAAACCTATCGATCTCCATGCCATCTACTATAGTGCAGTCCCAGTGTCACTTTATGTACCATAGTTATCTCTCATTGTCCCCTTGTGTGTCCGTACGGCACTAACCAGGCACCTATTCATTTCTCCGTCTCACTCTCCTTCTGATCTTTCACTCCCGTTGGTTCCGAGTCCAGCCATGCCATCACATCCTCTGGTGATTCAAAGAATAACGCTTTATTCTTATGGAGCACCTTCATTTTTGCTGGGTACAGCAGCATAGATCTATAGCATGCTTCACGCAATCTCCTCTTCACTGCCCCATAATTCAGGCGTTGCCTCTGCACCACGAGTGTGTAGTCCGGGTATGCCATTATGGTTGCTGATGCTCTGCATATCGTTCCCGCTTTGCAGAAATGCTCCAGGACCCTCTCCCTGTCTTTGTAGTTCAAGATCTTGCCAATGATAGGCTGCGTTGGGGCCCCCGGCGGTGGCTTCCTTGTCTGAGCCCTGTGCGCTCTTTCCACTGCGAACCCTTGGCTTAGTGTTCCGCCCGATATCTCTTGCAGCAGCATGTTCGACGTAGTTCGTCGGGTCAGATCCCTCTTCGCCTTCCAAAAGCCCCGCAATGCGCACATGGTTTCTATGAGCGCACCCTTCCGCTTCTTCAGCTCAATTTCCCGAGATTGCGCATCTTTTGTTTCAACCCGTGGACTTTTCTTGCGTTGGTTGTACATGTGCTTGTGTTGGCTTTCCCCTCCTTTACCAGGGTTTCTGTGTACTCGTCCAACGCACGTACATCTTGTTGCAGCAAATTAACGTCTATACTCAGTGCGTCAATTTTAGCCTCCAGCGCGGTCCTTAAATCTGAGATGGCAGTGCCCATCTTACTTTCCCCATGATATTTTTAGTTCAGCTATGGCATCTAGTATCTGCTGGTTGTTGAGCGCCATCTTCTCGCTTTCTCGCATGCCCTGGCCCTTTCCAATGGTCCCCTCCATTGCCTGCAGAGACTTGGCGAACTCCTCCATAGTGGATTGCTTCCCTTTGGCTTTGGGCAATCTGGGTGTAATCTTCGCTTGTGTAAGGGCCACTACTCAGATTCCGCCCCAAAGCCGGGCGCTCCCTGCTGTTTGGGGCACTTCTTCCCAGTTCTGGGGATGTCTGTCCTAGTCTGTCTCCTCTTATTTGCTCTGGAGCCCCCCACAGTCCTCCTTGTTACCGGAGTATATCCGCCCTTGGGGGGGACACGCGGACCCAGGCGCCCACTGCACTTAGCTCTTTACGTCAAGCGTTTCACTATGTCTAGCATCCCTGTGTCGGTACCTGCAGGCCACTGGGTCAACCTCAGAATGTTGAGCTTTCTCGATGGCCCGTAGCATGCATCCAATATCATCTGCAAGGCCATTGCTTTTCTCCACCTTCCATATGCCACAGCAACACACAGGCCCCACCTCCACACCGTCAGGGGCCTCACCTGTGTCTTCTCGTACTGCAGGCCCACATTCGCATTTGATGTTGCCCTGACGTTTTAAGCACGTTAGGTCTTTATTCAAGCACGGCCAACGCTTGTGCCAAAGTCACGCGGTCGCTACAATGTGTCCTTAACAGTGTGGCTAGTCAGTTTTATTTGGCTTGCCGGCCTCCGCTGATGTTAATTGTATCCTTGGCACGCAATCCGCTAATTCGGGTCTTCGCTGTCAGCCGTTCCAGTGTGCCTCTTGCTGTGCGACCGGTCCAGTGTCCTGCCGGCAATACGTCTCTGAATCTGCGCAGCCCCGCATCTGCCTGCTGCTACAGCTGGTTGTAGGTTTCGGATTGCGCGTACTTCATTACACACGATCCTCAGATCATGAACCGCCTTGAGCCTCTTTCCGACCTGTATGCCCCCTTCCGTTGTGCGCACCTTGCTTCCTCGCCGCAGTAGACCGGCGATCAGCAGATTCGCATGTCTCCCCTCTCAGGTTCCGCGATCAGTTACCCGGTCTTCCGGCCCCTCTCACGACATGCGCTCCTTTGTCTCCGGGTGCTGCCGTTGCCATCGCCTGCAGCGGACCTCTGTTCCAGGTCCAGTAAGGCAGATCTAGGGTTGATGCGCCTGGTATTAGCCTGTAGTGTAGCTCTCCTCTCCATCACGTTTGCAGCACGGTCTCAAGCAAAAGTCCCTTCGCGACTGCAGCTGCATCACTCAGTTCCTTTGTTACCCGAGTTTGCCATTTTGATTTCTCCGTCCATGAGCGTCCGCATCAGGGAAGGCTCAGTTTCATGTAAGCCTCAGTCCCGATGCATGCGCTGCCTTCAGTTAGTGTGCAGCACACCTTCCCACGGTCGTGCTTTCAATTCCAGAGATCTCAGGCTGTATTTGGCATATTTTTGGTGAGGGACAGTTCAGGATCTGCAGGAGCTTCCCAAGATGCACATCCTACTCCATGGCTCGATAGCGCCCCCCCTCCTCTCCCCCAGACAGATTAAACTACCGACAGCTCAGATGTACAGAGCCTGAGAAAAATTCTAAACATTGGCACATCCTAAAATTGGACCAAGATATAAACAGTTTTCTGAATGAAAAAACGGCACTAACATTTCGGGAGGCCCCAACCATCAAGAGCATCATAAGTCCAAGCTTTTTCACCCCAGTCAAACAAACCAAAACCATTAAATCAATGTGGAACCACCCACCACTGCTAGGAAACTACAGACACGGAACGTGTAAAATCTGCAAACAAATGAGGCAAGGGGAAAAAAAAACGTGCAATTACCTAATGGCACAACGAGAAATATTTTACAGTTTATCAACTGCAACACATTTGGTATCTATGGCATCCAATGTAAATGTGACCTACTGCATATAGGAAGTACTATACGCCGGTTAAAATTGCAAATCATGGAACATCTAAGGGCAATCAAAAACAAGGACTCCAAATACCAGTTGGCAACCCACGGAGCATTTGGACTACAGCCCTGATGAAATAATTTTCTTTGGCATAGAGAAAATCAGTCCATCAGCCAGAGGAGGGAACAAAGAGCAAGTACTGAGAAGAAAAGAAGCCAAATGGATCAGCCTAATGGACGAGATTTGCACTTAACTGTGAAAAGCGGCTAACAAAGAAACCCTACTTTATCCCACTTAAATACAAAACAGTAAAACAACCCAAAAGTATGGACAATATAAAAAGAAACAGCACAATTAAATCCAATAACATTAAATGTAGAAGATGCTCTAGTATCTATAAAATTGAAAAAAGGTAAAAAATTCCTTACTCATAGCATTTATACTCTGAAGTATAAACTGCCCTAATATTCCAACCAATCGATACACTATATTCTCCTGTTCAAAAGTACCAACCCAAGCCAATAATAAACAATCATCAAATTTGAATCTGTCAACCACCACTCAGTAAGGCCCTAGCAAGAAAAAAAAAAAGCTGCGACAACCATACAGTGTTGTCAAAATGTTAGCAGTTTCCAACAGACTTCCCCCAAGAAGGCCGCTGCAGGCCAAGACGCAATATCATCACGCAATGCAGCGTGATGAGGTCATTGCATCAAATAA
Source organism: Ambystoma mexicanum (assembly GCF_040938575.1). NCBI lineage: Eukaryota > Metazoa > Chordata > Amphibia > Caudata > Ambystomatidae > Ambystoma > Ambystoma mexicanum. Next base: position 453,402,268 of record NC_090924.1, on the reverse strand, counting down.
ATAAAAATGGCGGCCATTCAGCAGTAAAATGATCTAGAACGCAGATCGTAGTGTCTACAGCCCTTTGGACAACTGTATCCAAAACCACTTAATTTCAAACCAAGGGAAGAACTATTGAAATTATGACCTTTAAAATTGTTTACTAAGACCCTAGAGTGTGAAATTAATGGCACAACTCTGCATCCCCAAAAGGTTATGAAACACTACATTTTGAAACCCATTCCCTTTTTTCTTTCAACCTTAGCAACACTACCTATAAAATTAAGCATCACGAAGAAAAACACCCTTCTTAAAGAATGGAAAACAAGGGTGAGTGTTCTTCTGCATCTATTGCTCCAAACATTTCTTTTCATCTCTATGTAAATAAATGTCAACCCAATACAAAAATAAATATGCTATGCATAGCCAACAATGGCAACCCACACCAGTAAAATTAGACCATTTCCCTCTTTATATTAGAAATTCTCTTCAACCTCATGATGATCAACTCAACTAGCAGTGGGGCAACACGGGTCGAGGCATACTTAGATGATGCATATGCATATCATTTGAAGATCTATCTCTGACAAAAGACCTGTTAAGAGTCCAAAAAAAGGACTCCACACAACAGAGAAACCAACAAAATTAGAAACTAAAATTAAAAAAAGGACAGCCAATCATCAAGAAAATCACAGAAATTGTTGCACAGTATCAGAAACTACCCAAGCAAATCCAAGCAAAATTGTACTTAACCAGCATTTGAGAAGACAGATGGTGCCCTCTAGAAACTAAAGGAAAGAGACACCACTGAAGAACCACTCTGAGATCCAACAACCTGTTTAACCCAAACTCTCCAACTCGCTACGACTTTCTAAACCCAAGTACTACCAAATAAAAACTGGTTTTGAACAGTCTGTATATAATGTACTAATAACATCAACGTTTGGCGCAATTTGTATGACCAGACGCAGCAATCTATTTGACTTTGCATTGGCAGCCACAATACAGGGACAGACATAGGGCAGACAACCAGCCACAAACTCAAGACTTTAGACACGCCAATGGTTAATCTAGGACTGCACTTTGTTTTTAAAGGAATAGAGCGCTCAAAAATATTATTGGCTAAAAAGATGGGCAATAGTAAAACATATCTAAAAAATATATTTATTTAAATCCCTAAGTAAAGTATTGAGCAAATGAAGCTCAAACTTAAGAATGTGAAGCACTAGGGGGCATCCATTTTGTGAAATGGATGCCCCCTGTGCTTGCCCTTGCGGCAATAAAGAAGCAAAAGCCAGCCAGCTGTAATAAACAAAAGCTACCACTGGGTGGCTTTTGCTTCATTGGTGCCGGAGGACGCAGACCAGAGACTGCAGGCGGGGAAGCTGCATCTGGGTAAGTGCTTATTTCTTTTTTCAAATAAGCACTTGCTGCGTTTTTTTTCTAAGTTTTCCAGGCTGGAGAATCCCGGAAAACTTAGAAAGAAAACCACAGCTTTTAAAACTTTGCATTTATGTTTGCGGTAGCTTCAGCTTGGAGTCCTTTGGGCTCCAAGCTGAAGCTACCGCAAACAAATACAACGTTGTTGTATTTAAAAATGCTGCAGTTTTCTTTCTAAGTTTCTCGCGCTCCTTCGAGCCGGAGGAGCCCGAGAAACTTAAAACCGCAATGTTTAATACAACAGCATTGTGTTTCTGCCTGTCATGGCTATCACTTTGAGTCTCCTGGGCTCCCCCGTGGGAGCCCAGGAGACTCAAAGTGATAGCCAAGGCAGGCATAAACAACGCGGTTGCGTTTCAAAATGCTGCTGCGTTTCTCACTATGGCGGCTTTCGCGTGGAGTCTCCTGGGCTCCCCCAACCCTGAGGGAGTCCAGGAGGCTCCAAGCAAAAGCCGCTGCAGTGAGAAATACAACGTTGTTGTATTTGTAAAGGCTGCAGTATTTACAAATACAACAACATTGTTATTCTGACTGCGGCAGCTTTCGCTTGGAGTCTCCTGGGTTCTCTCAGGGTTGGGGGAGCCCATGAGACTCCACTCGAAAGCTGCCACAGTCAGAATAACAACGTTGTTGTATTTATGATTTCCGTGGTTTTCCAACCACGGCAATCACAAATACAACAACGTTGTATTTGTAATTGCTGCGCCTCTGTTTTTTGCCTTCATTTTATGTTTTCTGTGCTTCCCTGGGGTTGGGGAGCACCGAAAACGTAAAATGAAAGTGAAGGCAGCCTCCTCAGCTCTGCTCTGGCTGCAGTAAGCAAAAGCTCCCAGTAGGGGGCTTTGCTGCTTGCTTAGTGCCGCCAGGGCAGAGCTGAGGAGGCTCCCTGAAATGGCAAAATGGATGCTCCCATGTAAACGCTTTGAGCCTCGTTTGCTCAAAGTGTTTACATAGGAACTTTCATTCAAAATATGTTTAAAGTATGTTTAAAGTATGTTTTAGACGATTGCCCATCGTTTTAGCCAATAATATTTTTGAGCGCACTATTTCTTTAAGAAGACCAGAGATGCCTGCAGCACCTCCAGCACCAGCTGAAGCTCTGTTGCTGTCCTGACCCCGTTTTTGAATTGTTAAGGAAGCTGAGCCAAGGAATACTTCCTCCTTTGGGCTGGTGGGCATAATCACCCCCAAGACCACCTTCAGTTTCAGCTGTCCCCGAACAGAACCCCAATACTCTGGTTAACTCAACCATCTTGGAGTGAATCGTCTTGCCATGGTCGAATCTCGCTTGAACTTTAAGGTCCACACGAACTCCACGAAGCAAGAATCCTCTACCCAGAGCCCCCTCAACAGAGTGCAGTACCAAGTAAACGGGAAGATTGCAACCAGCAGTGACCGTTTGCTCCCGGTGCTGATAAAAAAGCACCGAAACTGCAAATGGACATGGGAGTAAAAAGAATACTTTGCTGGCGAATCCCTCTCGAATACTGCTGCAGGATCCCATCCAGAGTCCACCCTTTCGTCACTACGACCAAGGAACACGGGACCGGGTCTGCATTTGGTCATCGTTAAGGCATCCTGCTGCATCATTTTCACTCTCCAGGTACTGCAGGGCTTTGGTAAACTTACCTTGAGCCATTTGTGTCGTTGCATTGTTCTTGGAGTGCTGTTTGTTTGGGTGTTCACCCACATTAAATCTCCCAAGCCCAACAGATTGTGAACCTACAAGGATGCTTCCTTAAGGTCCCTGTGTCCATTGAAACCAACTAACTTGCTACTTACACATACAAAGAAGATTTTCATCAGAACTGCTGCATGCCTCTTGACTCTGGCATTGCTTGTTCTCCAAAATGAAATCTTCCATTCCTATTGACCATGGCATTGCTAGTTTCCCTCCAAAACCTGTCATGACCCTTGCCCCGGCCCTCACTGGCAAGTCAGCCTTCCAGTTAGGGCCAGGTCAAAGGCCTTAAAACCTCATCCAAGGCTCTCTTGGAGTCAGTCCTGGCACCTTTGGCGGCAGGCTCATAACCATCATGAAGGCCAACATTAGAATGGGACCATTTACTTGAGACTATTTAACTTGGGGGGTGGGGGGATTCAGCCAACATGGTGGCACACACACAGCTCAGTTACAATGAACTGAGCTATGCAGTCTAGTCTTTTGGGTGTGGCAGGCCTGGGACTATTTTACCTTGACTACTTTACCTGAGACTATTTAAACCGCACCCAAACAGCAGAACATGCTTTGCGTTATTCTGCTTTGGTCAGCATAACGCTCACTGTGTCCAGTTCTCTGATGCCAGCTTACCTGAAACCAAGGAACTGCAGAGAGAGAAAGAACACTACAAAACTTACCAGGAACAGTATCCGGTCTTCAATCCATTGCTGACTTCAGTTCCACTCACCTGAAGGTACGAACTCCATCATTTGGCACTGCATGCATCCTGGAATACCATAACCTGGAGAGAGGAGAAAGAAAGACAGCATTAGTAAGCGTTTACTCGTGTTTCCTCCCGAATGAAGAAAGCCACACAATTCTTACCTGGGTAGTCATCTCCTGGTCAGTATCATTGCTGGCACATTACGGCGCTCGGCGAGGAACATTGCAACCTGCAAGGAGAGAAAAGACACAGGTTAGCATTATAAAAAGGCAAAACGTCGTCGCGCATCGCGCATTACTCACCGGGCAGCATCGCGCACACCGCGCTTTCGCCTACCGGCCCATGCTCATCTTCAAACTGCATGACACCAAAATACCTTTCCATACCTAAAAGGAAAGAAGCAAGACATTATTATTCGAACTAAGAGGAACCTAAGCACTGCATATAAAGACTGTAAAGCAGCAAACCTACGGAGTCGCAGCAGGCCTGGATTCCCACAGGGGGGCTTGCACCAGTGAATAACTTGGTCGCTGCTCGCCCCCCACATCTATGCGCCCCTGCCACGAGGAGCAGGATGGAGAATCCACCTTTTACAATATTAAGGTGAGGAGAAGGCCCAAGGGGGAGGAAGGAGTTGAGGCCAAGGGAGGTGGGAAAACTAAGACAATCTGGTATTGAATACAGCTCTCCTATATTGCAGACCCATCTTTAATCAGAGGCCTTAGCAAGGGACCGGGAGAGGGTTCGAGAGTGCAAATCATCCCACCAGGGCTGGGTGGCGTCCCTGTGGATACCAGGTGAGCATAACAAACCTGAACTGAGAAGCTCTTTTGTAGTTGTGTAAAGACTGCCTAAGCCTTGCCCAAGCCTTACAAATAATTGCTACATTGGTTCTTACCTGTTGATGTTGGTTATTTACATTCTTGATTTACCTACAACAAAGTTTTGCTGAGTTATTACAACAAATGCTGCTTTTACTTGACTGAAATCATCCATGTGTGGCTACAAGAGCACATTGTAATTTACTCATCTGCTTTGTTTTGTTTTATTATCCTGATGTGCATTTGAGGTTATTAGTCAATATATTATTTCTTTGGCTACGTGTTGCCTTGTATATATAAAATAAACTATTATTTGATATAACTAAGTGTGCAAGTGTTTCGTTGGGTTGATGTCTCTTATTTCTATGTACAGCTCACATTCCTCCTCCCAAGATAAGCCTGGCTGCTCTGCCATTCTACCAACTTTGGGTAGTACAGGACGATAACAGAAGTTTGGGCCCTGAAACCGTCCAACCGTAACTGGACTTCAGAAAAACATACCTAAAATAGACATGGCCATAATGCCAGTTTTGCAGATATAGGCCCTCTGTGGGCCCACAAAGGCATCCTCAGTTTGACCAAGTCCTCTAGAATTACCAATCTATAATCATTGTGTGTGGGATGGTGCATTTGTTGGTTTTTGTTCAGTATGAGTGGCCAGCCACCAAAACCTTTGTGTGCGCTCTGGCATTAGAGAGCTGGCTTAAGTCAGCCCCTGGGTAAATTTACCATCAATGGGAGACCTTGAACATTCCAGAGTTTAAGTACCCAAACTCATAGAAGGTTAATTCTGAAGATGGGTTACTGCTGAGGACCCAGGTATGGCCATACTGGGTCTATTAATCTTGCTCCCTACTCCCTTTTCCCCTGGTGGAATCCCATACCAGGCTCTCCCTCAGATTATGCTTATCCTTCTAGCTGATTGGACTGGCTGTTACTTTGTGCAACATGTTCTGGACTCTGCAGTGCTGCCTCTATGTTAACATTCTTCTTGCCCCAGCACTGTACGGTGGGGAGACTTCCTTGAATGGAAATCAGGTAGCTTGCTGCTGCCAGCCCCCAGCTCAGGTTTGGGGTTGCTGCTTGCCATTGTCATCATGGGACAGGTTCCTGGTGGCGGGCTACCCCTTCCTGGTCTCGAAGCTATCCTGGAACCTTGGTCAGCATTCAGTTAGATTTTCATTTTCCTGCTAAATCCCCCTAACCTGTGAGCCCCTTGTCCGACCACCCCCCCACACTCCCAAACACTTTTTGCTAGACTTGTGGATTATTTTCCTATGTTCCTGAGTGATTGAGACACTTTCCTCACTCACCCTTTCTGTTACTCTTTCCATGGAAGTCATTTGTGCGACTCGCTATACTTTATTTTGAGAATCATACTTCACTATAACTTTTTGGGCATCTGCATTTTAGTATTGCAGCACTCAGAACTTTGTGCGGTGTTGCTGGGGTGCCCCTTGAGCTCCCCATTTTATTTTGGTTTCCCTGTGTGAACTACTGTTCCCAAGGGTAGAAGGATACCTGTTATCATTTCTACAATCCACATTGTGAGATCACCAGACCCCACCTTTTGTCGAGTGGTTATATAGTATCCCCTTTCTCACGGGTTCTTCTGCTACAGTCCTTTACTTACCTTGCAGGATACATGTTCTCTTGGAGACAGAGAGAGAGAGAGAGATTTATCCTGTCTACATTTTATATTGCAAGATCAGCAGAGCCCACCTTATGAGGAGGGCCGAGGGGATTGACTGTATCCCCTTTCATACTGCTCCTGTAAGATTTATGTTACAGAGACAAGTATACCTTTATGGCTGATTGCAGTGACATGTTCTACGGACGTGTGTTATTTCTACTCACAGGTTGTCAACCAAGAAGTGGTAATGCACAGAAGGGTCACCATTCATTTAGAATGGTGGCTGTATGGTTGTTTCACAATTGTCTTTTCTTGGACCTTCTGCAATCCTGGGGTGTTGGGGGGGTGGGGGGGATGTTTGGTGATGACAGGACTGGGTAGGGATTATGATTTCCTTGTCTTTGAAGGGAACCCTTTGTTTAGCCTGCCATCGCTCCAGAGTGTCTGAAGACAGGAAACTAGGGAGGAATACGAACCTCTGCAGCCTCTTCCGACATGCCTGCCCGGACCCAGTCCCAAAGTCTGAATGTAGCATATGTGCCGATTGCCTGGGTTCCTGGATAAATGGCCTAGATCTGTAAACTGAAGGTAAGTCGACCACTGATGCCTAATACAAGCAAAGAAAAGAGGGCTGTAGCGGATTCCGGCGAGTGGAGATGACCGCTGTGTAGCCGCTGCCTGTGCTGACCCCTTATTGTATGCGATGAGGCATCCCAAAACGATGTCTCAGACCCTTGGACTGGTGCGACCAATCATTTCGAGCAATCCCAGGACAAGCTGTGACCTTCCGGGGTTGCAAACCGCCAATACCCTGGGACCTCAAGGCTGAGTGCTGTTTAACGCCTTTTCGTGAAAGAATCTTGCTGAAACTTCTGTGGACTCCTACTGGACTGTCAGAAGCAAGTCCCCTCACCAGAGTGCTGGACTGAGACAGCAAGGTAAATTGATCAGAGAACAACCATTCTTCATCTGGTACCGTACAAAGGACGTCAAATCCACAGAGCCACGAGAAGCACTGGAGAATCCTCTCCTGGGAGCCTTCCCTCTCGGCTGCTGCTGCAATTTCCCATCCAGTGTCCATTCTTTCGTTGCCATGACCAAGAATACAGAGTCCTGTCCTGCTGCATTGTGAAGTCATCGATTTGCAAGCTCTTCTTCACTGCCGAGGTACTGTATGGCTTGAGGTAACCACCTACTGAATGTCTTGTGTTGCTCCTGTGTGGCTAAGGTGGTAAATTGTGTAGTTGGGAGTTCGGCTGTAGCGTTAGGCCAAGCCGAACGCCGGAATGCAAGCAGGAAGAATTCTATGAAGTCCCTGAACACTTCCACTAACTCCATAGTCTGTTTCTTACTTGTCTGAGGAGAAATCCACTGAATCTCTGACTTTCCTGCATTTGTGCCTTATACTGACATACCTAATGTTGGTCACTGGACCACCAGTGTCCCCCTTCTGCCTCTGAGCGCACTCACACCCTAGATTAGGGAAGGACATCTAAAGCATAAGGCCTCTGAATTAATTACATGTTTTGCAAAGTACTTACTATGTATGTTAGTGCTGTAACTGCATATTCCTGAAATATAATAAGTTACAAGTGTTAAAGTTATTACTTAGCTGGGAATTGCTTACTGACATTCTGAAGAGTATTATAAAGTTATTTACTTACCTTTGAATGGTGTTCCACTATTCTAGAAAGTAATTTTAAAAGTATTACTGTATTATTGCTTTAAAGGAATATGTTTAGGGTCTGCTTAACTTGAATTACATACATCTTCTAAAAGTCTAATGCGGTTTTACTCCCCTTGAATAGCATGCTGCCAGCCTAAATGGCTAACACTGGAATTTACTCACGTTGAATTGCTTACTGCTTTTCAAAATGTGGTAATATACATGGTTGACTAAGTATTGTTTGGTTTTCATTTTGTTTAACTTTCTAACAAATTCTCTGTGCCTGTGTATATATAAAATAAACCATTATTTGTACAATATAGCAGTGTAGAAGTGTTTCTGTGGACCATATGTATGATACAAGTTCTTTGTACCGTCCTACAACCCTCTCTACCTACTAAGTGAAGCCTGGCTTCTCCGTCATTGCTACCATAATATCAGGTGGTACAGGCCTGTACTAAGAGTTGGAGTTTCTGTATTGCCCAATGTATAGTTTCAAAAGGTTTTAGGCAAGAATTGATTTAGTAACCCTGTGGGAGACTACACAACACTGGTCATCTTGGGATTAGGTAAGCCACCTTTTGGTATAGGCCTGTACTACACAAGTTGGTGGTGTGACTGAGCCGCCAGGCTTATCTCAAGAGGGGTAAATGTGAGCTGTAGCAATGAAATTCACCAATACAGGTAGCCAAGTAACCCTTAAAAAGGGCGATGTATGAAACAATCAAATATACTTTCAAATACTTTTCCAGAATCAACACAAAGCTAGTAGATACTCTTTAGAGATGCTTCTTACACACTCCTACATCCTGAGGCGACTGGCATTTATATATCATTAGTACACTTTGTAGATTCCGGGGTTTGTAGAAAGAAAAGATTAAGGGAAGGAAAAGGGTTAAGCAGGTGCTCAGAGCATGTGAGCACTTAAATCTTCCAACGAAATCTAGATAAAAAGCTTTCCCAGAAATAATAGTTAATTACCAAGTTATCACCTAGTATCAAAGTCAAATGGACTAGAAGAGTGCAGGGAGCCAGGACAGCCTAAGTCAATTGGAGCAAAGTCAATGGAGCTGAGGCACCTGGATAATAAAATCTTGCACAAAGTTAGAGAGTTTGTTGAAGAAATATCACTGTAGGGTCACAAGCCGTTACACTTGTGAAGGGTAGAACTGACATCAACTCTAGGAAAGCAGTTACTTCAAGTCTGAGAAGAGCAAAGCTACAGACACTGAGGAAAGTCTGTCAAGTCAGAACAGTGCCTCAGGTTAGAAGAAGAGTGGTCCAGCCGGTTTCTGTCTCGTTGCAGTGATGCAGATCCTGGGTTCCTGGGCCTCAGTCGTGGGGACAAGAGGGAGGACATCTGGAGCACACCTGCGGCAGCAATTCGGAGGGCTCTTTTCAGGTCAGCAGCACTTCACGGTTTCAGCGCTCAGTAAACAGCACCACCGCGGATCTTGGTTACCGGGTGGGCTTCCTGCACTCTGGTGGGGGGGCCCTACCTCTGGAGGGCCCTGGGGAGACTACTGGAGCTTCTGTCCGGATCACAGATGTTGCACTCGACTACAGATTTCTCGACCCCTGGCACTCGGTTCCTGCAGCAGCAAAGTACAGCCAGTTGGGGACCGTGGTCCAGTGGAGTTCGTCTTGGGGTTAGTTGCTCCCACTAACCCAAGGGAAGAAGTCGTCCCTTCCGGAGCTTCTCTTGTCGATTAGAAAGAGAAAAAAAAGTTTTAGCACAGCAGCAGGGCTTCACAGGGCAATTCAAAGGTCCAGGAAGATGCAGCAAGCTTCGTTCACGGTTTCTTCGTCAGGTGTTCTTCCCAGTGGTCGACTCGGTCTTCAGTCCCAAAACCCTCACCTTTTAAGCAGGTTCCTCCCATTCATGCACAACCTAGCTGTCACTCAAACAGCAGGATGGCTGTCCTGAAAGGACAGCCAGCCAATACGGACTGAGTGCATTCAGGCATTCCTAGAGACAAAGGACATGGGAGTTCCGGGAACCTCCCTCACTTACTGCCCTTCCAGACACACTGGAGCCAGAGGCAGCTTTCAGTACTCAAGCCCGCCGAAGGCAAAACTACTATAGGGCTCAAACCTGGCTTGGCGCGCAGAGTAAAACACAAGAAAGACCTTACAAACAGAAAAGGGCAAAAATAGAAGACGGGGCCATTTTGAAAATCGTCACCCATGGATGCTATACTGCAGCCGAGGATTCAGCCTGCGGTAGAAAAGCACAATGGTAGGAACATTAAACCACTGCCACCAGCCATTTAAAGTAGTGAAGGTAACATAGAAAATGTTACACAAGTAGGTAGGATAAGGGGCTACTAAGTAACCCTCCCAGCAGTTCACATAAAATGGTGTGTGCTGGACCTACAAAGAGAAAAAGGTAAGTAAAGTCAATTTCACTTTACTATTCTTGGGAACAGTAGTTCACCCAAGAAAAGGTATTTAGGACTTAAGGTGCGTTGAGTCACCATACAAAAAGTAGATGCCTATGGAGTTTGTCCGACTCCAAAAGCAAATGAAGCAATCCAAATCAGGTCAAAACATGTGGAGTGAGAAAAAGGTGCTCACTCACTTAGGGTAAAAATTAAAAAGTCTCAAAGTCCAGCAAAAGAGCTGGGGGTCTCCAAGGTTGAAGGGACTTAGCACAGAAATGAGAATTCTCATTAACACTCAACCCCGCCAGACTAAGACAGGAGGATGAATCTCCTAATCCAGTCGGTCATACTTTCTGGATGGGAGCATCAGCATTTTGGTGATTGCACCGTGACCTCTGTTCTATGGTGAAATCAAACCCTTCGAGGTTGGTTGACCACCTTACCAATTTTGGATTTTCCCCCCTTCATCTGCATTAACCATCTCAAGAGTTGGTGGTCTGTTTGAACAACAAAAGTAGAAACATACAAGTATGGCCTAAACTTCTTCAAAGATTTGTGTTCAATAGTTGCCCACCTTGTCTCACTGTCCTTCAGTTTCCTACTGATAAAGCAGATGGGGTGTTCCCTGCCCTTTGCATCCAGTTGACTCAAAACTGCACCTATCCCTGTATTAGAAGGATCCGTCTGTACAATGAAGGATTGGTTGTCAGGAGCTCTCAAGACTGGAGCTTGACAAATGGCTTTCTTCAGCCCTTCAAAAGCCTTAGTGCACTGCTCGTTCCACTTAAGAAAAACAAAACCGTCTTAACATTCAGGTTCTTCCAAGCTCTGTTGCCTTACCATATGCTCTTGCTTCTAGCATGCAGGTTATCCTTGCAGGTGTCCAGTTTGTTACTTCTTTAGGGCTGGACCTAAATTTGGCACCCAAACTGGTCATTCTCAGACTGGTGGATCTTCCACATCTAGCCAGCAGCAAATACATTCCCTGGATTTCTCAGAGGTCCCCTGGGTAATAGCACTGGTATTTTGAGCTTCCCTTCTCCCCGCCCCCTCCATATCTATTCCTGGCCTTTCGGTTGTCGAACCCTGGTCTGGGGTAGCTATGAGGGAGGGGGGCGATCTCCTCTAGTGACCCCTCTGCTGCACCTCGGGGTAAAAGGAGAACGTCCCTTACTTTTCCTCATAACTGCAATCCACCTACTGGGTTTGTCACATAGTTCCCCATTGTAAAACCTTCGGAATCTCTTGAAACTGTCCTCATGGGACTAACAGGTGCTTACCTGGATGGTAAACATTTTTCTTAGATCTCTTGTGGTTCTCGAATTCCCAAGACAATTTGGTGTTTTTATAAAAAGGTACCAGTGATCGTAAATCAGCTCACAGTGATTGAGTAACATGGTGTATTGTAACATGGTGTATACATTGACAATTACAACACTACGAGGTTTTGACTTCACTGGGACCAATTTTCATCCACTGCTGTTCTACTGTTCCCAAATCCCTTACTTACTGACCATTATGGTTTGCCCATGTTTATCATACCCTTTTCTTCTCTTATCTACCAGTTAAGTGTGGTGCAAATTTCTTGTTAGGATTGTCCCGATACATTAGATGTGGGCAAGGAAAAGCAAATTTGTCATCCCAGGTTTTGCCTATGGTTTCATGACTATGGGTATATGCATCTTGCCGGCGTCTATGATCTCCCCCTTCTTTACCATTATAAAGGTGTAGAGTCAACTGCCACAAGGTTCATATCCGGATACGGGTTGTAGGGATGGGAATAGTTTGCTATCCAAGGCCCTGGACTTTTTTTTATAATAAACCACCTAGCTCTTGCATATTACCCTGTACATAAACAAGTATGCATATATACAGATGTACAGATGTACATTTTTCAGTACATCTGTAAAACAGACACCCTCCTAGGAGTGAAACCCGACTGCCCTGCAATGTTACAAATTCAGAGAGATTTGGTCTAACTCGGTGGACACTCCGTTTATCCCTCCCTCACCCCTCCCCCGCCCCCGAAGATAGATCTCTCCAGACCCCTCGCTATAAGGCTGCCACATTCACCATCAGAGCATCCTGGCAGCAGTTTCCCAGTACGGTCTTTATTACACAGCATATACCAGTACAGATTGCACATGGTACAATAGACTTTTTTAAAAAAAAAGTTTTATAAATGGTTCCCGACTAGTCACGCTGCTCACTTATCCAATCTGCGAGGATGGAAAGGTTGAAGATGGGCAGGCAATCTCTTAGGATCTTGTGGGCATTGTAAAAGTGCAGAAGGAAAGCTCGGACACAATGGTGGCAGGTTTATGGATATAAACATTTATTAAATAAGGGTATAAACTTTTATTGAATAACAAAAAGGGTGAAAAATGACCCTCTATCCCTAAAGCAATAAAGGGTTTGCTACCTCAAAGAAAATTAATGAAATTGTCAGTAAGTCCCCAACACTGATAATATAAAGCAACTGTGCAAGGATAATCCTCTTAAAGTAGCAACGGTTCATAAAAGACCCCAGTCTCTTTGGTAGTAAAATGTGATGAATTAAGCAGTGTTCATTAATGCAAGAGTCCCATGCTAGGGTTATGCTCCTTTCCACTAGACCTCTCATGTGTGTTCCTTTTGGGCTCATGAGCCCCTTTATTCTCTTAGGCAAATGTCAATGGACAATTCACAGGGATGTGTTTCTTGGATTTACAATTCTTTACCTTATCATTTTAATGCAGTTAGTTATTAAATGGACGATTGCTTTTTGCCTATTCTGGGATCCTGACCCTCTCAAGATCTCACATGGGTGCGGGTCCCCGATTGACAAAATAGTTTGGTTCACTCTCCTGGCAAGCTAGTTTCCTCTCATGGACTGTCTTTCACATGGGTCCTAGACCCTCTTATTTTTCCTCACATTAGGCGCTTGACTTTCACATGGGCGCGGGTCCCAGACTTGCAGTTTGGTGTCATACATGTTTGGTTCACTCCCCTGCCAAATGTGTACATACTCCTCTTTTTTGCTTGTTCTCGTGGTATTGTATGTGTATGGTTCATGCTCCTGCCAAACACCCAATTCTGAGATCTTGGTTACTCTCAACTTCTTATATGTGTGTGGCCCCAGACAGGCAATTCGTTATCATACGTTTGGGGTTCACTCTCCTGCCACATCTTGCCAGCAGCCGGAGTGGTCTTTCTAGCTTCGACCATGTTCAGGCTCACCTGTCCCTCGGTTCGCGGCTCACCTTTTGGCTTCCCTCTGCCTGCGCGGTGCACAGCTCCTGCAGTTCCTCATTGGACGATCATTCTCCCTCACTCTCCCAGCTGAGTTCCCAAGTTCCTTTTGAACTCCCACGCTGGCTTGCTGCATTCATTCGGTCAAATGACATCTTAAGAGAAGCTAGACCACTCACTCTGCTTCTCCCGAGTGATCCTCGGACTCTCATCGATCTTTCACAGTGCTCGCTTTTGACTCACAGGAAAGACATTTCGTATTCTATTGTATTTTAGGTTTGTCAAGTGTATTAAAGTGACTGACCTGGCAACAGAGCCCATTTTAGAGGGAGGTGGGAAGGGTGGGTATTTTTTATTTGAGAAGGGGTTGGATTTATTAACCTGGGTGAATACCGCGTTCCGTGAGGATAGTCATCCCCAATCCCATAGGGGCGTCCCGGGGGGCGTGGCTAGCCGCCATGTAGAGAAGTCAAGCTTTGTGACGCTACGCTCGATGTGTCCAGTGATTAGCCATGAAAGTATGCTATTTAACTAGAAAACCGACTAAAAAGCTCAGCATATGCCAATTACTGCCTGGGGCACCTGCGGTAGAAGTTTGAAGTGCCTCCGACTTGCTGCTGGGTCGCCACACCGAGAGAGAGGGTGCTGCGTGCTGGAGATGATGGCGGCCACCGAGTGATCCGTCTCCCCGCTAGACCCAGCACCAACACTGCGGGCGTCGCAAGCCTGCCCTGACCCAGGAGCACCTGGGGCCCCGCAGAGGCGAACGCCCGCCCTAGGTGCTGTTTTGGGATCAGGAGTAAAAGGGGGTTACCATGCGTGTTCTTGTGTACTTGGATTACTGCACCACCATTTGTACACCCTTTTGGGGTGGGATCTTGCAGATATGCTGATGGAGGTTTGGGTGGGATTCTCAAAGAAAAGATAAGTGTTTATTTGGTGGTGGTGTATTATTAACACATTTTCAAATATTGCAAAGGAGCTTTGAAATGTAGATGTTATTCCTGTTGATGAAAACGTGTTGTCATAATGCATTAAAAAATTAAGTTAAAAAGGAAGAAAGTTGAATCCCATGGAGGGCAGAAGTGGTAAGGTGTACTGAAGACTAGCAGCCACCACCTCACGTGAAAGCCCTCTGGCCAAGGGATCATCTAGCTAAGGACAGGCGTGAAGTGTGGCCATCATAGGTGAGGGACCACCGAAACAAGGCACTCGGCAAAATCCCAAGGGGCCAGTGCCCAAAAGGGCAGACTCTCAGCTGATAATGGACAAATGTTATCATAAAGCGTGGGTCGGGCATGTGAGATCGATGCTAAAGATCGAATGCTAAGGTCTGCCTATCTCAGATTCTGCATGGCCAGGGACTCTAGATGCCCTATCTGATCTATTGAAATACTTTTTGGAGCGCAATCATTTTAAATGTTTGCTGATGAGTTTAGGCATTGTAATGCCTTTGACTAAAACATGGTGCCTGTGTGCAGTGCATTTTGGGTACTCCCAAAGCCATAATGGACATAGGCCTCAGTGAAATCTGTACATTTTCCCCAGTTCTCAGTGGAAGCTGAACTTAATACGAACTCTTATTGTCTTATTCCATTGGTAAACATGTTTTCAGCACTGCCAATTGCTTATGTTATTCTGCATTGCTCCAAGGACACGTTGGAGAGAAGATGCACACATAGGTTGAGCCGGTGCCAGCTGGTACTTGAAAACGTTGTTATGGAATTTTCTAAAGCCAAAGAGAAGTTATGTAGTTGTTTTTGCTGCTTTCTTGGAGAAAGGGACGAGTTTTGCCTTGTGTGATTACCACGGGTTACTCCAGAAGTTTCTGGAAAATGCCATCATGCATTTGTGGATGGCTTAAAATGAGGGGAACCAGAGCAGTCAGGCAGAGAAAGCTTCACTGGAGGATGGACGCATCGCTCCAGGCCCGTTGATGCCAAAGATCTCTATGCCTGCCTGTTTGGGAACGTTCCAGTTAAGTTCTGTGGAGATGAAGGTGTGCTTTGCAGCTGTGTCAACCGTGATGTATTTTATGTAGATTACTTTTATTCATTTATTTACTTATTATTCTTGTTGCATTTATTCATTTATGTATGCTTTTGGTGAATAAAGAGGCCATATAAGAGCCGTTTTACAGTCTGAGTGTGTATGTGTGTGAATAATTGCCTCCCAGCGTTCAAAGCTTTCATTCAGTGTACTGGGGAGAAAAATAAATATATCCGTGCACTTTCTGAAAAGCAAAACCGGCGGCCAAGATTCAGGCTTGGCCTCCACTTGCTACTCTTATTTCATGCTAGGAAGCTACAGGAGTAGAATCCCCCTCTTACATGATGATGGGACCTTCTCCAAAACCCATTAGCTGGGAAGGGTGGATTTAAATATTATTAAAATTAGAACCACTAAGTCAGAGGAAGTAGCTTGGATGGAGGCAGTGGATTGAGTGCCGTTGTTTTCTGTCAGATTTTACTTATCACATTTGCTAAACGTCAAGAAAAGGAAATGATGTGGTTAAAAAGTAGTTCCTGTGGTCGACTGAAGTATTTTTAACCAAGTGAAAATATATTTGAAATTTGAAAAGATATTCGTTAAAATCTATACTCTTTGATTTGAATAATTCTTTAAATAAATGCAGTTTGGCTTTTTAGGCCCTCTTAAGATCATATAACACATTTACAGAACTCTGCCTTGTATCGAAGAATCCAGAACCCAGACGAGTGCGCCTGAAAGCACCGAAGTGGAGCCTGCAAGTGAGGGTAAGAAGTCGTAGGGGGGGAGCTACAGACAACTCCTGCCGCTGCTACAGCCCCGGGCAACCTCAGGCAGCGCCCGGCGCTCGGCTGCACGCAGTGGTACTACGTAGTGCGCCTGCTGTCCCCTTGGGGGGGGGGGGGTGGCAGTGTTCTCAACTGAGGCCATAAACGACCGGCCGTGGGCCGAAGCCCCTACACGCCCCACCGGGCATCTACAGACTAGGAGCGCCAGATCTGTGGTGCAGGGCCCCGCTGATGCCATAGCCACGAGCAGCTAGAACACAGGAGCCCCCCTGCGGGAGCCCCGGACCGCAGATCACACAGCCAGGGGCTGCGCGCCGCGCCCCGTGCAAGATGGTGTGCCGGGCGCCACGCCACCTACAGCAACGCGGCGGGGCCACCACTAAAATGCACGAGGTAGGCCAGCACGTGGCCTGATATAAGCAGGGTTGGGGTGTCGGGGCTGGCCGCCCCCCTCCCTCTGAGCACCTGTGAAGCATCTGTTGAACACACCACTAAGCAGGATGGGAGGAGCGCGCCCTGAGGGCCCAAAACACCACAGGGGTGCCCTTACCCCTGGCATCAAGTTGAGCCCCCCCCCCACCCCCAAGTTGCCCCAAAGGAAGGAACGGGCAACAGAGAGTAAGCAGGGCCCCTAAAGGCCCCTACGCGGCCCTGCCATCACACAAGGCACACAACCAACACTGCCTAATCGATAGAAGGATCAGCCGGGCACGCCTGCCCCCAGAGCAATGACCACAAAAGGCGCCCGCAGCAAGCATAAACAAACCACCATGGAGAACTTTGCAGCCTCTGCCATGCTCCAACCTGATGCAGGCACCTCCTGTGATGAGTCGCCAAACACTAAGACCCCTGAACCGGCGAATTCGCAGATCATGGAGGCCATCAGGACCCTCCAAAAAGCCATGGAGAGCAAAATTGACGCTGTCGCAATTGTCCTGAATTTATTACGCCAAGATGTGCGTTCCATCGCCGGCAGAACAGAGGCCCTGGAAACCCAAGTGCATGACAATACCCAATCTAAGACTCGGTTCCTGAAAGAGGTGGACGCCCCGACACAAAAAGTGAAAAACCTGGAGGACAGGGCCGACGAGGCAGAAGGGAGGGCCCGCAGAAATAACATTAGAGTCATTGGCCTAACCGAAGGAATCGAAGGAAGTGACCCCACTAACTACGTCGAGGACCTCCTGCTACAGGAAATCTGAGCAGGAAAACTCCCAGGGCTTCACCAAAGAGAGAGCCCACCGATCCCTTGCCAAGCGACCGCCCCCTGGATGCCCAACCAGACCAATAATAGCTAAAGTGCTTAATTATAAAGACAGGGAAACTATCCTCGCCTTCTCAAGATCAGGCGGCTGCATACAAAGACTCCGCGAAGGTCGCCATTTACCCAGACTGCACCCTGCAGGTCCAAAGAAGCAGAGCCCACTTCTCCAACACCAAAGCTAGATTGATAATGCGGGCTTACGCTACATGCTCCTGTACCCAGCTAGGTTGAAGGTCCTACTGAACAACAAAGCCTACTTCAACACGCCTGCCGACGCCACCAAATGGATGGACATGGAGCAGATCCCAGACCTGGAACCACAACAGCGGAAACCATGACAAACTGCATCATGACACATCACTCCCGCACCCCCAGGCAGAGTACACCCGATTCAACGAACCACGTCCCGAAATGCGGCAACCTTCACTTGATTGCAGCCACCCTAGACACGAATGGCTTCTCTATTCGACACCATCTGAGACAAGCCAACCCGTACCCCCAGGAACAGTTCGGGTAGTTACCCACCCATATGGCACCAAT
Organism: Ambystoma mexicanum; assembly: GCF_040938575.1. Classification (NCBI taxonomy): domain Eukaryota; kingdom Metazoa; phylum Chordata; class Amphibia; order Caudata; family Ambystomatidae; genus Ambystoma; species Ambystoma mexicanum. The sequence continues at coordinate 453,384,149 of NC_090924.1, read as the reverse complement.
AGACCTAGGTCGAATGGAGCAGAAACGGGATAGTCAGAACGAGGGGAACTTTGCTAGACCAGTTTTAGCAAAGGTTAAGTTGACGTTTAGTGTTCAAAAAGAAAAGTGCCCCCGCTCTGGGGACCCAGTTAAAGTTATATACGTAATGCACCAAGACTGCCATTCACAGAACTGTTGTGGAACACACCAGGTCCTCCCAAAACAACTTTACCTATCAACCCAGGTGACAGAGCTACCCCCCGGACCATCCTCATCCACATGACTACAATTAGATCATGGCAGACAAAATTTGAATAATGTGCTGGAATGTCAGAGGCTTAAACAGCTACGTCAAACAACATCGCGTCCACACATTCATGAAACAACAAAGTCGGCATCGCTCTGCTACAAGAGACCCACCCACCTAAACGCACCCAAGCTTGCGGCGCTGGCCAAAGTTTGCAGAGGAACCCTGGTGGGCTCTTCATACTCCACCTACGCTAGAGGAGTTCTGATTTGGATAGCCCCTTCGGTCCTCATCAATCTGACCTACACTAAAACCGACAACGAAGGCAGAATGGCCTTAATACAAGACACCACTGAAGGGAGGGAGCTAAGCTTAATTAGCACCTAAACCCCTAACCACAACGCAACAGTCTTCTTCCGCTCGTTGCACACCCGTCTCAGCCCATGCAGAGAAAGCATAATAATTGGGGGGGCGACCACAATTGCACCCAGGACCCCCGCATCGACAGATCAGACAGCAAACATGCCCGCCCTTCCCCGCCTGTCAAAATATTGAACGCCCTTGCTCACCAATTCGCCTTGAAAGACCTATGGAGAGAACTGCACCCGGACACCAGAGCATACTCCTTTTACTCACCCCCTCATGCTGTTCACACCAGAATAGACTGCATCTTCACCGGTGAGGAACACCTAGACCTGTTCGAAGGCGCGCAATATCTGGCCAGGGTACTGTCCAATCGTTCCCCCTTGTGACCACGTGGATGGTCATCGCGCCTACACCCACAGTGCCCACATGGAGACTCGGGAGCGAGGCACTGCTAGATAAGGCCTTTTGTGAACAAATTAGACAGTGCACGACAGATTACTGGCAGGCCAATTTAGACAGTGTCCAACACATAAGCACGGCATGGGACGCATACAAAATAGTAATGCGAGGGGAAATGATCGCCGCCACGGGAGGGGCCCCAAGATCCACCACGCGCTGAGGAAGAGTTAAGGGACTTGGAAGAAATAACATCCCAGGACCCTGCCTACATGAACAAAGCAATAGAGCTTAAGCAAGCTTGCCTAACACACTGGGAGACACTGGGGAAATTAAGCTATGCTAAACATCTCGAAAGGACTCATGCCCAAAGCAGCAAACCAGGGAATCTCTTAGCGTGGCTCTATAAACGCGAAATCCCCAGATAACCCATTTGCTTAGTCCAAGGTACAGATGTCCAGAATATCCACACACAAAAGGAGATTAATCTGGAGTTAAAAAAATACTATCAAGCTCTATAGTCTGACCATACACCACCCACCGACACTGATATCGGGGACGTCCTCGACATCATCAAGTTACCTCAGCTTGATGGACAGATAGCCGAGACCCTAGAAGGATCCATCACCCCCGAGGAGGTTGCGGTCACTGTTAGATCTCTCCCTTCTGGGAAGGCACTTGGACCCGACGGACTCCCCAGAGAGTTCTATAAGACCTACGAGACTATACTAGCCCCTCTGCTGTCCCAAGTGTACAACGAGGCATATGAACTGGGTCGCCTGCCTGACACCATGAGGGAGGCGGTCATCATCCCCCTGTTAAAACCCAATAAAGATAGTTCTGAATGCGGATCATACAGACTGCTGTCCATGCTCAACGTGGACAACAAAATACTGACAGCGCTACTGGCAGGAAGACTGAGAAAGACCATCCCGCTTTTAATTCACCATGACCAAACAAGGTATGTGCAGGGCCGCTCTATCCCAGAATACCTAAGGCGGCTGCACCATGTCATATATAGCACTGACAGCTACCCAGACTAAAGTGCGGTGGCGTCCATGCCATGCCACACTATCCAAGATGGGAATAGGGCCGTCCTTCCTTAAGTGGCATGATCTCACCTATACAGATCCCACTGCCAGGGTACGTACGAATACCACCTTCTCTGACAAATGGAGCCTCTCCCGGGGTACAAGACAAGGCTGTCCACTTTCCCCCATGCTCTACATCTTAGCGGTGGAACTAGTGGTGGCCTACCTCAGACAGGAATACGGCAACGGGGGCATAGTAATAGATGGGACGACCCACTTAGTCTCCATGTATGCGGACGACATGCTTCTTTACTTGAAAGACCCTGAACACATATTACCCTACATACTCGAAACACTAGAGGGGTTCCACAGATGCACCGCTATCCAAATTAACTATGACAAGTCATGTCTATACCCCCTAGCAGCCTTAAGCAGGACAGATGAGACATCTCCCAACTCTTGCCCTCAAATGGGAACCCACATCCTTCAAATACTTGGGCATCACGATTCACCGAGACCCCAAAACTGAGCACATTCTAAATAAATCGAAGGCGAGAGACAGCCTGGCCAAATCAATGGACTTCTGGAGCAAGCTACCGCCATCGGTGGCGGGCAAAGCAGGGCTCCTTAAAATGGTGGCTCTACCAAGACTTTTTCACCAATGTTCCAAACAATATCCCGCAATCGTTCTTTAGGGATCTCAATAAATTCTGCACACAATTCCTATGGGCAGAAGGTAGAAACAGAGTCGCCCTATAAACGATGCAAAGGCCGTACGACAGAGGGGGCCTCAAGGTCCCCAACTTTGAACTGTATTATATAGCGGGGCAACTGAAGCACGTGATCCAGTGGATGGCCGACAACGCCACAACCGACACCCGCCTTCTGCTGCCCACAAACTCCCGAAAGCTACTCAGAGACCTTCTCTGGATCGAATCAGGTCCAAAACATCAAGACGCATACTTAATTTGCCCTGGAACCCAGATCTGGAAGCAAGCCTGCAAAGCCACTGGGGTGGTTGACCCTTATTCCCCACAGATCCCGATCAGCGTGATCATGACATCGAGGCCAGATGACCGGAAGGCAATTAGGAACACATGGGAGGCTTACGGCGTTGCCACCCTGGGAGACCTGGTAGACTATCAGGGCATTCTCACGTTCACTGAACTCCAGGAGTCCACAGGGATTCCAACAGGACAATTCCTCCTGCACAGGCTGTAGTAAAAAGACTCACAAAACGCTGGCCGGAAATGGAGTCTCTGGACACTGGACACAAGGGCATAGAGAACCTGTTAAGTGCGGCGGAGGGGGGGCACGAAACCTCAAGGCTCTATGAAACTTTGCTCACCTGCACCCCGCAACAAGAACTTAGGAGCAAGAGTAAATGGGAGCTCAAACTCAACACACAGTTCGAAGACAATGAATGGGATGCCATCACAAAAAAGTATCTAGAAATGCCCGCTTGCATCTTAAACAATTCTGTGTACTCAACAGGGCATACCTTACCCCGGACATTATCTCAAATTTTGCAGGACGGGCGCCGCGACGTGACCCAAATCCCTGGAACCCAGTGTGGGGATGACACATGTTCTGGGGATGCCCGGCAATCCAAACATTCTGGAAGCAAATTGAAGCAAGGGTGGCAGATGCAGACATTGCATTGGATGTACAAACACCTAGGGCGTGTATCCTAGGCTCTTACCCTAAAGGAAAAAAGAATAGGCCTCTGAACAGACTTAAGGACTTAATGTACATTTTGGCAAAACGTCGAATTGCCATGGCTTGGAAGTGCCCCAGAGCCCCTAGTGTTGCAATATGGTGGGAAGACCTCCGCACATGGACAACAGCTGAAACGGGGGCATGGGAGCTGGCACATCGACAACAAATGATAGACTCCTCCGCAGACCTATTACAATGGGTGGCCATCACAACTACCCTATTTTATGGCAAAGGGGAAAGCTCTTCCCATGAGGACTTGGACAGCCCGCATTAACCCTTCACACACAGAACTGAATGGACTTGGTCAAGGTGGGAGGGGTTCTAAGGTGACAACGTTATTATTTCACTTTCATTTATAAATTGGTATTGGCTTTTGGAAAAAAAAATAATAGGGGGCGTCCCGCTCCATGTGATCCTCCCTCAGTGAATCACTGCATAGGCGACTGGTGTACTGTGGATTCACCGCCCTGGCCCGATGGGAAAGGTCTGCCCCTAGGGGAGAAGGGACAACATCCTCAGATTTGTCACAATATTTTTGAGTAACAGGACAGCTAGGTTGTTTTAGACAAACTGGTGAAATGCTGGGCTTTGATGAGTGCACATTCTGAGATCCAAGAAAGTGCAAAGTTTTAGTGAACTTAATAGTGAGATCTTTCCAGTTCATACTGCTGACCAACTGGAAGGTTGGTATTCACATGTGGCAGCATCAGGATAAGCGAAGCAAGGATGCAGTTCCCAGATAGAGAAACCATTTTAGGCCATCAGGTAGGATCTGGCTAATCCAAACTAAGGCAGGCGGGATGACGAGGTAGAACATCATTTGTAAAGAGTTATATGGGGATGCCTGTGCCTTTCTTCCCTTCAATGTTCAACTTAAAAATAAAACACCAGCACGATTAGCCAAGAGGTATTTTCTGGTCAGATTCTGGTCGACTGCAATCAACAGATGTAGATTTCTTGCTCTTGTTTTAGCCACTCCGAGAAGCACAAATTATACTTGCGCCCTCTTCTCAAATGTCTTTTGGAAGTACCATTACAGAGGCTTAGGGACTCTTACCAGACACTTAAACCCCATCTCAGAATACTACAGTAGTGACATAACCAGCTTTCATTCTGAATTTTATTTATTTGCATTTATAAAGCACCTAACGGCCCTGAGGCATCGTGGTGCTGTTACAGGAGGCTTTGCTTATAACACATGGTACATCAGTGGGAAACAATCAGGCATTATTAAGAAAGTAATACAGATAGGCAGTAGTACATACAGTTACAGCAATAGGGGTAAAGAACGGACAGGTTCCAGAGTTACATGAGGAGCCGTCGGTTCTTGCATATGCGGGAGGCAGGGCTAGTTAAAGAGCTTGCTTTTGAGCGCTCTCCACAATGCGGTAAATGAGGTTTCCTTCCTGAGTGAGGGCGGTAGTGCGTTCCAATTCTTAGGTGCCAAGAAATAGAAGCTAGTGCCTCCGGCTTTGGCTCTTTTGATGGTAGGGATTGAGAGCTGATCAGAGTGTTGTGTTCACTTGGGTCTGTTTGATGTGGCACAGTGAATTCTTTCCGATAGGTAAGGAGGAGCAGAGAGTGAGAGGCAAATTTGTGTGATTGACAGGGTTTTGAAGAGTATCCACTCTTTAACAGGGAGCCAGTGGGTTCACTCAGGGAAACGGATGCTACACATCCACAAAGAAAACGTTACATTTTTCCTGGATCATTTTCAGCTTAGTACCAATCATTACACCATTGCTAACCCAACCCTGCCTTGAGAACATTCTATTGCAAACCATACTTAACAGTTGCCTAGCCCAGTGGACAGTACTCAGATAGGAAAACCAGACTGGGTCAGCCTTCTCAAAACTAAAGAACTGTGTGATAATTGAGGCATGTACATCTCAGTTCTCCCTCCTATATAGCCCAGCCCCCTCTCCAAAGACATACTCACCAACTTCTTACCCTCCACGGCTTGGAGGTAGCTGCGGAAGGGAATCCAGGGCCCAAAGATCACAGTCCCCACAAAGTAGATGTACCCCATGAACTCCACAGGCGACGGGATGATTGGGGTCACCCCCCTGTCGAGATCAAAGCCCAGGGACACCGCTTTCATGGCAACAATCATCTGAGCCCCTACAAATAAGAAGGTGAAAGGTGGATTATTCAAAGGAGTAGTACATATCCGGAACCAGAGGGTCTCAAAAACAGCTATATGACAAGAGACTGCTATTTAACCAGTTGTTACATGAGACATTCTGAGGGCGATTTAAACCCTCAACAAGTTGATTAAATAGACCAAAAAGAATGGGTTCACTAGTTGCAACAGAAATTAAATTTAGGGATCACAGTAACTATGGCAAAACCTGCTTTGGCATCCTGTAACAAGAAAATTGAAAACAACCTGCACGCCATAGACCAAAAAAAGCCCTATAGGGTCACAATTTACCAAAGGGTGTGTTTGCAGCACAGGAATGCAGGGGTTCTGTAGGTTGACCAGACAGCATCATTGAAAGTTAAACCAATTAGATAGTTTTCTGCCCAATCAAATCATGCAACGATACTAGCTGACAGGAACCCCTACGCTATTCACAGGGGTGGGCTCTCGGACAGCCAAAGCAAATCTGTAATTGTCACTTCATTCTATGATGCACAGGGGCAGCGTGAGAAAACGATGGATACAGAGTAACAGAGATAAATAACGACATTTGTGAGGGCGCCCTAAAAATTGAACTGTAAAACACATCTGTTCCACGCAACACCATGAGCATAAAGGTGGAAACACCCAATGGCGAAGATCCTGGTATTTCCTTTCAGGGGCAGCTAAAGCTCAAGGCACTGTTGGGGTAAGAGACAGTAAGTCAATCTGCCTACGCCAGAGGAAGGCCACAGTTCAATGTCTGGGAATGTGGCACAAAGGGCTAAGACAGGAGGCAATCATTGAAAACACATTAACTCCAATTGGAAAGGGCAACATTTAGGAACGGGCATCAGCACGCAGCGCCAAGATGTGTGGGTGTGTAAGACAAAGCTGTTAAAGAAGGTGGTGAGAGCAGGGTGTGTGTAAGAGCATGAAAGAGTGCAGAGGGGCATATATGTGTCAGACAGTTAATAGGAAGATCTGAGGGGGTGCAGGGATTAAGGTGCTAAAGAAGAGGGTAGAAAGCATGAAAGAGGGCCGACTGAGTGCAAGGTGGTGTGCAAGAATGAGGGAGGAGCGACAAAAGGAGACCGTACCAGGGCGAGAGATCAGAAAAAAAATCAATACAGTATAGAGGAAAGGAGAATAAAAGCAGGTGGATTTTTTAGCATTTTCCTGCAGATCCTGTTTGACTTTAAATACAGACTGTACTAAGCTCCCTTACCTCTCATCTTGTGCCACGTGACTGTGTCCACCATGTGCATCTCCCTGCAGAAAAAGAAAAACCTGTTTGAGGCTGGGCCAAGCATAAGTGCAAATGAGGGGGCCTGAAGGCAACTACGCCCATCTACATATTCTATTTTCCTACAAGATAAAGGACATCAACTCCTCTCCAATAGCCCAAGATGCAGAGACCTGCTGAGGAAAAAGCAAATACACATTTTACAGTATCCCAAAACAAGCAATAACATGCCTCCAGTAGTGACAGAAACAGGGGCTCACGATTGTTAGGCAAGATTGTATTTAGTAACCCTGTGGGAGGCTTCACCATCCTTGTCCTCTTGGCAATAGATAACCCAACTACTGGTATAGGTCTGTACTACACGCGTTGGTGAAGTGACTGAGCAGCCAGACCTCTCAAGAGGGGTAAATGTGAGCTGTAGAGATGTAACATTAGGATTCACAATTACAAGTATGCAAATAACACTCATCCTGGTTTTCGAGTTAAATAATGATTTATTTAACAGCTGGTTTTAAATAAGCCTTCTTTAGAAAGGGCAACTTTTAACAATAAAAACACTTCCTCAGATTCCAAATAAGTAAGTAGATACCCTTTTGGGGTGTCACATATACACAAACGCGCGCACACACACACATTTCCTACACCCTAAGGTGACTTCAATAACTAGGACACTGGACATTGGTATGCCACTTTGCACATTTAATATAATACTGAGGTTGTGGAAAAGGAAAATAGGTTGGGGGGGGTGGTTACCAGGTTCTCAGGACATGTGGATACTTTGCAGTCTTTCCAATGGAGTCTACGTTAGACCTTTCACAGCAATACAAGTTTGGGCTTGTGTACCACCTATGAGGGACAGTTACAACCAAAGTCAATGGGTAATAAGAGTCTGCAGGAAGCGAGGACAGCCAAAGTCACTGCAATGTCTAGTGAGCTGAGGTACTTCTGTAGATAGCAGAAAAAGTCCTGGACAATGTTATTTATAGAGTTTGTAGAAAATGAATCATTGTTGGGCAACAAGCTGTTAGGCTTGTGAAGGGCAATCCTGCAAGCAACTCAGCAGAAAGAAGCTACTGCAAGTCTCCAGTGAGGACAAGCTAGCTACAAACGACCAACCAAGTACCCCTAGTTTGCCAGTACCTTAGTTCTGAAGAAAAAAAGATCCAGCTGGCTTCTCTTCTGGTTGCAGTCCTGCAGTTCCCGTGTTCCTAGGCCTCACTCATGGGGTCAAGAGGGAGGACGTCTGTAGAACTACTGCAATGCAGTTCGAAGGTTGGCGGCAGCAACGGTCTTACTTCAGATCAGCAGCACTTCGCAGTTTCAGCTACCGGCATATAGCACCACGGCGGATCTCGGACACTATGGCCTTCCCTTGCTTCTGGAGTCCAGCACTCTGCTGAGGTGGCTCAGGCTTGGGTAGTCCTGCTTAGGAGGGTTCTCTGGAGCTTCAAGGTCTAGTCCATCTTAAAGACGATACACTCGATTCTGATGTTCCTGACCCCTGGCACTCGGTTCCAGCCGCAGCGAAGAAGTACAGCCAGCAGAGAAAGGGCTTCCAGGCAAGTTAGTCTTGGGGTCAGTTGGTCCCACCAACCCAAGGGAAGTCGTCCATTCCGGGCTTCACTACTTGATGCGAAATTCGGAGCTTCAGCGCTGCAGCAGGGCTTCACTAGGCAAACCAATGGTCCAGGAGGGTGCAGCAAGCTCTCTTCCAGTTTCTGTCTTCGGATTCTTCGTCCAGTGGTTGACTGCCTTCTGTCCAAGAGAACTCGTCTTTTATGCAGGTTTCTCCCATTCATAGACAGCCTAGCTGTCACTCACACAGCAGAGTGGCTGTTCTGCATGGACAGCCAGCCAATCACGACTGGGTACATTGAGTTAACCAAGGAGACCAAGGACAGGGAGTTTCGTGCACTTCCCTCGCTTCCTGCCCTTCCAGACAGCCTGGACCCACAGGCGGGTTTCAGCACTGAAGCCCGCCAAAGGCAAAACAAAGGGGCCAGACCGGATTTGGCATGCAGAGTAAAACCCAAGAAAGACCTCACAAGCAACAAGAAATGGCAAAACAAGAAGTCAGGGGACATTTTGACAAAATGGGCACCTATGGGTGCAATAGTGCAGCTGAGGATTCAGCCTGCGTTAAAAAACGCACAATGGTAGGAAAATTAAACCACTGGCACCAGCCATTAAATGTAGGAAGGGTAACATAAAAGAATGTACTTGAGTAAGAAGGAAAAGGGGCTAGTAAGTAACCCCCCCACCCCCCAGTACTTCCACGTAAAATGGGGTGTCCTGGACCTGCATAGGAAAAACTGGCAAGTAAAGTCAATTTCACTTTACTACTCTTGGGAAGAGTAGTTCACCCAAGAGAAGGTTTTTAATCATTAAGAAATCCAAGGGACGTGTCCAACACTGCACTAAAGGTGCTGTGTTTCACAATGCGAAAGTTGATGCCTATGGAGTTTGCCAGACTCCAAAACCAAAAGAAACACAAGAGTCCAAATCAGATGAAAAATACATGAGTGAGAAAGGTCTCACTCACTCCAATATGAAACTTTTTAAAGTTCCAAAGTCCAGCAAAATAGCTCGGGGTCTCTAAGGTTGAAGGGAATCAGCACAGAAATGAGAATTATCACCAACAACGAGGAATCACTGTTTCAAATAGCTCCAGAAGTACTGGTCTCCCAAACATGTACAGACCTTTACAACTGGTTGAGAGGAGACCTCAAGAAACAGAGTTTCAAGCCAAAATGTGAAATCGGAGATACACTTACGAGTGCCTGAAAAAATTGATTTTCATACCCAGTCCTGGGGAGAGTTCCGAGATGCCAACTTAGTCTGTTAACAAGGTTATTGGCACCTTCAATGCAAACTCTCTCAAGGCAACAGTCGGCCTACACGGTATATAGTCGTGCTGGCAGCTTTTCCCCCCCTCCCCCCAATGTCCTTCTTTACGATAAAATTACATTGAATAAAACTCACTGAAAAATATAGGAGGGGCCAAGTGGGGTTTGGGATAGGGATAAAATAGAGCAGGGGTTTGGGGAGTGGGGGGGAAGGGATATATTAATCCGAAAGAACAAAAGTCTATATCATAGTTAGACCAACAGTCATTTGTGAGCGCTCGCAGTCTTGATTACTTCTGCAGGCAGAGATGGAATGACACATTTGAACAAACATTACAGCTGAAATAGCCCCTTCTAGGAATCTTTATTTCTTAATCTGTGCCCTTCTGTGTACGCGATTTGTAGCTTGATCAGAGAGGGGTGTTTTAGGGTAGTGTTCCTAAAGTCTACCTGTGGTAAAGCTTTATAAAACTATCCCTTGGTATACAGCCCCCAACTTGTAAAATAAGTATGTACAACTCAAGGTTCTGGTAGTATGGCAGAGCAGCCAGGCTTATTTTAGGATGGGGATGTGAGCTGGAGGTAAGTAAAATGAACTCAGTAAACATACAGGCTCAAAGAAACTTACACACTTGCAGTTATAGTTATTTATTTTATACACACAAGGTTAAAGTTAAATCTCAGCTACGCAAGTTCTATTTCAAACTAAGCAACAATATAAAACTAAATCAGTACTTCAGGTGAGTAAACCAGAAGTTAACAATTATACAATTAATAGAACCCAAGCCAAAAGGTGAGTAAAATCACTTGTTATAGTGTGATAATGAAACTTCAGGAGACAGGCGGATGCTGAAACAGTATGTATTCCAACGTGGAAAGGGTCCTTTAACATAAACAAAGAATAAAGTCCTCTGGTTTCCTTCACCAGTGCTTGACCCTTTCAGAGTAGATTGAGGCAGTCCCCAACCTTGTCCTATCTCGTGGTGACCAGGTAGGCCCACCACTCCGGTCTTCATTCCTCCTCCTCTTCTCTATCCTGTAACAAGAAAGAACCCCGTCAGCTTCCCTTGGCGCGCTTTTGGTTGCTTACTTAGATTCAAGCCCCCACCAATCACCATTAGCCCTGTCTATCTCACTCCCCATTGGTCCCCGAGGCATTGTCCTGCCTCCCTTAAAGGGTGCCGTACCTGCGTGTTTCCATCCTGATCTCCGGAGTCCCGGGGAACGTTCGGGCTGATCACATGATCATGGGTGGGTCCTGGCTCGAAGCACTTTCCTGCAGTGACCCGCTCCGGGGCCACTGCGGGACATGGCACGCTGAAGGGCCATTTGCCCCCCACCCGCCATGGAATGCCTGCACGCGCTCCCCCCCCCCCAATCAGGACCGGGTTCCCCAGCAGGTGAGTGAGGCGGTGTAACGCTGTGTCTCCGAGCAGCGGCTCGCGCTCCTGCGGCGTGGTTGACAGCCGAGCATGGAGGGGCTGGCCCGTTGCTACGGCTCCCAGGGCCCCCCCGATCATAGGTGTGCCTATCACCCTCTGCGGGCTCTGACGAGGTGCATCCCTACATATAGCAACTCTGTTGTAGGAATAAAACGGTTAAGCAACCCCAACAATAGCAGGTGAGATGATGATGATGATGATTTCCCCAGAAAACCTGGCCTGGGACCCTTCTCATGTGCCAGAGAAAGGCTGGCGCTTTCGCATCCATACCTTAAGGGGTAGTGTTCTGGAGAAGGATCACATGAGGGGGAGCAGGTCAGGAGACATGGGCAACCCATTGTTCAACCTTCCCCTACTCCCCCCAAACTCCCTCTCACCCCCCCCCCCCCCAACTTCTAATGGCCTACTGCAAAATAGAAGAAATTAAAAAAGTTCTCATTAGGGACTTCAAGTCCCATAATTCCAAAAGCACTGGGACGAAGAAGATGGCTTAAGAGGTACAAAACTGCAAAGTGCAGCTTGTTATTGGGAATGACCCACACCCGAGTGAGCGTAGGAGGCTTAAAAGGCCCCCTGAGGTAAGAAGGAGCAGAGCAGTAGGCGTAGGTGGAGGAGTTGTGACTCTCCACGTTGCAGCAGAAGCAGATATTGGAAGAGGAAGACTATGCCGGGACCACTGTCTAGCAGCGAGCAATAGCTGGTCCTGATAGGGTCTTTGCCACCAGAAGCCTTAATTGCAGCGGTCACGAAGCATGAGAGAGGGACGCTTGCCCCCTGGAGACCCGTTTTACAGAGGCTGTGCAGCAGAAAGCGAAAGTTTGGAAAGTTTTCCTTTTCCCCCAAGGCTATCTCCAGTGGCAGGCGAGCACCAAAGAGCCTCCAAAGCAAAGGAAGCTCAATATGCAAGTTGTGCGGGCGGCGGCAGACTGAAACCAGCAGATTGCCAGATCGCGAGGAGCCGCTGAACTGAAGGACCTGTGGGCAGCGAGGGAAATGAATGGGCAAGCCTTACCCGGCGAGTTCAACAAGTGATTGGGACACCAGAGCGCTCAGTGACTGCTTGCGTGCTCAATGCAGGCCTTTTCAAATTGGAAAGCAATCACGTATGTGTGAAAATAAGACAGAAGGCAATCTTGAATACCGAACTGGCAGAAAACAGTGATTATATAAGAACAAATGACTGACTTTAAGCATATGAGTTTATTTAAAACCCAGCAAAAAGACAGGGCAATACATTTAGAACTTAAGGCAAACAATCAATAACCAAGCCAAAAGAAAGTGAAGGCAAGGCAATTTAAAACCAACAGACATTGCCAAAGTCAGTAGGGGGCAAATGAAAGTCCCAAGGTTTGTACATTTTATTGCCCATGTTTGAAGGAGCCCATAACAAAAGCTGGTATAAACCCGCACTGCCAAAGCCAAGGAAGAAGCAGAATAAAATCATATCATTGTTTCGTTAATAAAGAATTGGGAAACAAAATTGGCAAGAAGGCTGCCCTTCTGGTAAAGGCTGTTCAGAAGGCGAGGAGCATAGCACAGAGGTTTTGAAAATCACAAAAGTGTAATAAAGAGCACCAATGTGAATCTTGCCTATCTGAAGAATTACTCAAAGCTTGATGTTGTAAAGTAAGAAGCACTGAAGTTGTTGTAAGATGATTTTAACCACCGAAGCACTTGTTTGCAAAATACTGTTCGGGCAGGGGAGTGTACCAGAACAGCAAACTTTGAAGTAGTAGGCCTGGCATGGAAGTAAACTAGGTGGAAGTTAATGAAGTGGTAACAAATCTCAGTGAAAACCTTTCACTCTGGTTGTTGAAGGAGCAGTAGCAGAGCTATTGACATATTAGCAAATTGACCTGACCAATTCTCTTTGCTGAACCAAGAACTGTATAAAACTGCAGAAGTGTTCTATATATTTAGAACAAATGTTGTTGCAGAAGCATCCAGACAGTCAATTCGTTAATACTGATGAACTAAGGAAATATTCTTGGTTTATGCGAAGATTGTTTTTAGTCTTGCTATTAGAAGTGGAAGAGAAAGAGCCTTTGTTGAACAATTCCAAAGTGTCGGTACTTTATGTTGTCAAGTTGGAGTCACAAAGAACTGCGTTTAACTTTTTTTTTTTTTTTTTACACAACAGGATTTCCTTATTTCTTTTGGAACTGTTGAACAGAATCCTGTTTGAATCTGGGGATGGAATTTCGTCCAAATTATAAAAGGAGAGATTTATCATATTGTGAATTTAACTGTTATATTTGTTGCCTTTTAACTGCCGTGCCTTGTCGATTTACTGTATGTATAAGAATGAGGGACACAGACCTTTTGTTAATAGTGGTTCCTTTAGTTTATTTTGGGCACATAAATCTTCATAAGTTTAAGGATAGTGATGAGTTTATACAAGATTTTTGATCCAACCCAAAGTAGTGTAACCCTATTCACCCAAGGTGGGCTTTCCCAAGTGCTGTCTCAGACAGTGCTTTGGTAAACCCCCCCAAACACCCCTTTTCGTGATGGAGCATTGCAACTTCAGGGAAATGCTCATTCCATAAGCTGAGGATCTGCGGAGACCCAAGGCTCTTCTCAGGGCAGCGACTGTTGCAGCTTAGACCAGGACAACGTCTGGCTTGGTTACGAGACATTTGGTCGGAAAAAAAAAAAAAAGGTCGACAGGACAAATGGTCGACACCATTTGGTCGAAACCAAATGGTCGATTTTTTTTTTTCTTTTTTTTGTATTTTCACTGTTTTTCTTTTTTTGGGGGGGGTCCCCCCAACCCCCTTTTTTTTCTAAAAAACCCTTTTTTTCCCTAAACGAAAACCTAAAAAAAAAAATATATATATATATATATATATATATATATATATAAATAAAAAAAACATTCGACCATTTGGTTTTCGGCCAAATGGTGTCGACCATTTGTCCTGTCGACCTTTTTTTTTTCGACCAAATGTCCGGACACCGTCTGGCTTTCCTACTTGATGGTTCCAGTACTGTTCATAGAGCTTCCAGCAGCTGGATCTTCGAGCCGAGGTCGGGACTGTTTGTTCCCACCATTCCAGGGATTGAAGCACTTATGAAAGTCTCTTGAGAGCGCTTCATCGAGCAAGTGAAGAACAAGCTGCTGGAGATCTTCCAACGAGAAGTTCCGGTATTCAGCAGCTTGCTCTCCTTCATAGGGGCTTTGGTTCCAACAATGATCTGAGGAGTGGCTGCAGGAGTCAACCTTTTATCTGGAATCTGTGCTGGAGTAGCACCCAACCCACTAATGATATGGTTCTGCATCCAGAAGTCATAAAAGGGAGAGGACCACTCCTGCACTGGTGGATCTCAGGGACTCTCCCTTCAGTGAAATCAAACCATTGCGAAAGGGACCCTCGGGGTCCCTGGCAGCACACCACATAAGATAAGGCTGCTATGATGGGAAAGCATGGAGCAAAAGTGAAGTTAAACTGGAACCTTATAAGATGGGTCCAGTGGTCCCAGAACAAATGTAAATACAGGAGGCGAGTGGACAAAAACAAATAAAAAAAATAATTAAATAAAATCACAGCAAGTCCCTCCGTAGTGCTGGGAGGATCAGGGCAGATTTGAAAAGGAAAATCTACCAAACAGTACTGAAGTACTGGACTTTTGATCTTTTGGTTTTTAATTTGTTATTAACCACCAAAGCATAATATTTTAAATAATGTTTTCTTTTTATATTTTTTATTTTATGACTTGACAAATTAAGCATATTCTGACAAGGATTCGATATTTCTTGGTCATTTACCCAACCTAATTTGAAAAGTAACATGAAAAAGTGTGTTCAATGTGGGGGGGGGGTGGAGGCGCAAAAAAGGGAAAGGAGGTTTTTGTGTTCTTTGATTTGTATTTATAGTGCATTTTGCTAGGATATCTTGTACCACTGGTCTAGACTACGGAAAATAATCAAAGGCTATGAAAGAATTTCTTCCCTTCTCTTTAGTTCCAATGACCCCTACCCCACCTAATAGTGTATAATTCAAACCTTGAAGACTGCAATGTGTGTGAGGAGAGGGGGTTTGGACATCTGTAATGCACACTGTTAGGGAGATTGTTCATGTTTATGCCAACTACCTGCGAGACACTCAGCACTTTTTACTTGACTCTTGGACCTTGTCCCTGTTCTCCTGAATGAGGGGGGGGGGGGGGTCTTCTTCCCCTCATTCATTCTTTTTGCGCAGACCATGGCAGCCATGTTAATTGTATCTTTACTTTATGGAGTCTTGCTTTCCTCCATACTTTATTAAAGGCATCTGTGTTTCTCTTTTGCAGCACACAGCACCTTTTGTGCTGTGTTGCTGGGAGCCATTTGGGCTCTCCTTTTTATATTCTTTTATTTTTCTTAAGAACTATTGTTCTATTAGAGGGATACGTTTTGCCCTCAGTTTTCCCTTTTGTGAGATCAGCACACACCACACTTTGTGAAGTGCTGGGTGATTACCTTGTATTACCCGTCTCACTGCTCTTGTAACATTTCTGTTACATTGACAAGCATACACTTACGGCTGGCGACTTTTGTGCAATTTTTACTCGCAGGCTATCTTCACAGCTGCGGTTATGCACAGAAGGGTCACCACTGACACCACAAAATGGTGGCTTCTTTCTTTCTTCGCCATTTCTTCTGTGCTTGTCCTTCCTTGGTCCTTCAGCCATCCTGGTTGGGGGTGTGGGGGGGGGGGGGTTTCCCTTTCATCTTCTGGGAGGAATCCTTTGTGAATCCAGCCATGGATTCAGGGTGTCTGCGAGGAAAAATGGGGGAGGATCCGAAAACGCTGCTGTCCTTTTGGTGTGCCAGAAAGAAACCAGTTCCCAATGTGGGATGGCTGTCCTGAATGGACACCCTCCCGCCCCCACCCCTTTCTGTAAAGGGGAAGCAGAGTTGGCAGAGGATGTCTGTGGGCTCCTGATAAAACACGAGGATCCAGGGGCAGAAGGCAAGTCGACCATTCGAACAGAAGACGACTGAAGGCTTCACTTCTCTAAAAAGTAAGGACAGGGCCAAAAACATAAGCAAAAAGTTTGGTGGTCCATAGAATATAAAGGGAAAGTTGCCTAAAAGAGAAATCTTTCTGAACACTGGCACAAAGACAGAAGACCAAGCAATTTCAGGAACTCCTACAGTGGTCCCAAAGTGGATCAGAGTACAGGGAGTGAGTAAATATACCAGTTTCAACATCTCCCCCTACAATCCCCCTCCCAACTACTTAAGGTTCTATGGGTGTAAAGTCCTAGCCACATCACTCCCTTGTCTAGTCCAGAATGGTGGTCTTCTGGAATGGTATCCTCACCTGGGTCTCCCCTAAGGTGGATGATTGGGAGAGGGTCTGGTAAAGACTTTCTCATTGACTTTTGAACATTTACAACTACGTGTTGCTTCAAGCCAGCTTCCTAAAAGAGACTCCTATACTTCAGACTTGTATTGGTCCCTGTGACTCGAAGATCACTCCACTCAGTCCCTGCTTTTCTAGCTAAGGAAGTGTTGATATGGATTTCTAAAATCAACCATGGGGGAAGATTTAAGGAGGCCACCTTAGGTATGGTTAACAGGGAGATCTCAGAGTGTTGCCGAAATTCAAGCCAGGTATGTGAAGGAGCAGTCAGGGCTTAGTCTCAGGAGTGAGTGAAAGCGGTCTAGGGCTCCAATGACTCCCCACAGAATAACACAATAATTCAGCTTAGAGACAGTATGTATGAAAATACAGTTATTTATTTTAGGGTATTAGTATCCTTGGTGGAAAAACATTTGACCTATTACTTTTGGCTGACATTTCTTGGTCAAATGTAATTATATATAGGGTGGGGTAAGGGAATAGGGTGCCCGTGGGGGGGAGGGGGGGGGGTCTACTCCAGCATTTTCTGACCAAATAGAAAAAAAAAAACGGTCAAATGTGAAAAGGTCAAACCTTTTCAACCAAGTAGACCCAAACCTTTATTGGGCCTTTCAAAACACACTAAGCAATGAAACTAGCAGGTAGTATCACACAAAAACCATATCACACAGATATATACTTTCACCAATAGGTTCACTTACAATACATCAATCAATAATTAACCAGGTGAAACAGGCAAGTACTCGGTAAAATGATTGGAACCAATTTCAAGCACAATTACCATTACAGCAGTCCAGCCCCAAGATATGTGGGCCTAGTGCCCAAAAGGTCACAGGTTCCAACACAGGTGTCTCGAGGGAAGGAATTCTCTAAAAAGGATGCAATGGGCTGTGATGGTGATTTAAAGCAGTTCAAAACGATTTAAAAATGGAATAGGAATAGAAAAAACAGTTTGTCTCACTTCCAGACCAAAGGTTAGCCAAGGGGTGGGAGACTTACCCAGTATTGACGACCTAAGGTAAGTAAAGAGGGAGTTAGGAGACAAAGGGCTTTTCACCCAATCATCTTCTATGTAGGACAGGGGGAGACAGTAACAGGATTGCTTACTCCACCCACTTTACCCCACCCACCCCACCTGCCCTCTCCCCCATGGACTCCAATTTTCCCAGGTCACACGATGGATCATCTGGCAAACGCTGGGGACACAATCTTGCGTCTTTTGTTCAGATAAGGTGCCCAGTAGTTGCAGGTTAGAGAGGTTCTTCCGGTCGGGTGCAACTTCAAGATGCAAGCCGAGATGAGGATGATGATGACGGCAGACTTTCCGGATGCAGACCACTTCTGGACACTTCACAGGATAGAGGAGAGAGTTCCAGGGACAGTCACCCTTTGTAGGCAACAGACTGAGCTGGAAGCAAATCCTTGCCCACCACTAGTAAAGATCTGCACCATTCAAATAGCTAGTAGGGACAACTACTGGTTTCATATCCGACTGACTTTTGTGGCACCAAGGATGGGGACTGGGACTAGACAGTCCCAGCACCCTTACTGTGACACAGACCACACACAGACACACACACAAAAAACAGCAACTTTTCCAGGCAGGTGCTTGAGCATTTATGGTATTTCCTGACCTGGGAGGGCTGGAAGAAGGCCAAACTACAATATGGCCGGTAGCGAATCAGGAGTACTCGTCCCTTCTCCACAAGGGGGAGCAACCCCTTGTGAAGTTAGGCAGGTGAGCCCCCTATGCAAGTGGACTCTCACTGTGAGCGACTCCCCCTTACTGGACAAGGGCTGCCTACCCAACGGAAAACTCACTTTTCTGCATATATGGGACTGCCTTCTATCAAAAACAATTGTCTTACTCCCATTTTAAGGTAGCCAATGCTGCCTCATACAAACCGTGGGACGAAGATGGACATAACCTAAGAACAAAAAGTTTGGGACACTGGTGCACACCTTGAGATGATAGATAATTTAAAGTATTAACTTAAAAGTTTATTTTGTATTTTTAAGGTGCGGGGGAGGAACTGAGATCATGGCACAAAACCCCTACAAGAGACAAAGAAAAGACATGAGGGTTCAGCCTGGGAATCCTCCCGTCCCCTGCACACTTTCAATTGTTGGACATAGGCCAATTACCACATTTTTTGGGGAATATTCAATGTATTACTGTACATCTTATACATAAAGAAATAGTTAAATCACATACATGAAACAAGATTTTTTTTTTAAAAAGCATCTATAATTCTTTAAAAGAAAGGAGATTCATCTACAAGCACGTAAACAATCCAGCATCATAGTATACATAAAAGTAATGAAGAAAAAAGTCTGTTTGTTGCTAGGCGACGTGTTTCGAGGATACTTATCACCTTCTTCAAATGGCCAATACGGACTATTAAACAGAAATAATAATAATATACAGTATATTACACCCAGATAATTACAAAATAAATGTTTGTACAAAATTCTATAAATCAAAAGGCGTTTGTATCCCTTACAAGATTTTAACATAGGTCACATGTAGTAGTGGTAAGAAAAAGGTTAACCATAGACCTAATTCTAATTTGTGTATTGAGACCAAATTATAGTGCGAGCATTCCACAAACTAAACATCTTGAGTATGAGTTGACCAATACTGCTTAGAAGAACCCCCGGACTGGCACTGTTTTGTAGCCAAGGAGTGAAGAAATATTGTAAGGACAGCATATAGAAATTCTTAGCAAGATGAGGGATGATGGAGAGGCAGGAATATATATTATATATATATATACATACATACATACACATATACATATACATATTTGCAAAGCCGGGAAAAAGAATTTCCAGTTCTCCCAGGGAGGGATGGCACTTGCGGCAACACACAAAACGCTGGTGTCAGTTACTTCCTCGAATCAAAGACCAATGCAGTGTAGGGTTAAGTTCATTATCCAGTTTTATTAGGCATCTGCCAGATTTAAAAGTGCACGGTACAACGCGTTTCGCCGCCTACTCGCAGCTTGTTCACGTACCTATATATATATATATTTTTTTTTTTTTCACTGAAAAAAACTTTGTTAAAGGGACATTATGGTTCCAAGTAAAACCGAAAAACCCCTGAAATTCGCCAGTTATGGTAAACTAAGCAACCATAACTCGCGCCACCACCGTGCACTGTTAAGACTAACACCCATGACATCAAAGATGACATCACAAATGTCATTGATGACATCAGATATCTGGGCCACTTGTTTTTGTTCCTTGACGTATATAGGCCAGGTGGTTTTGTTCACTGCCAGTCAGAATAATAAAATTTAAAAAGGTGCTATATATCTAGATGTTAACCTCGTCATATGTTCTTTAAGTACCTTCCTTAGGGTTTGGTCTCAGCTCATGGTGCACATACATGGGGAAATGAGCAGGCCTCAAACACACAATTCATTTGTATACGTGAAGATAAAGTTTAATGTCATTAACATTTTCTGATGATGCAGTTTCTCTCTTCCTTACTTTAGTTTCCCTGTATGTGCCCCTGATTTGTATGCATTGTGGTGCTTCATATGTACTAGCACAAGTGTAGTAAGTCTTGAATTGTTAGCTAGTTATTACATGTTTAACATTACTCAAAACTCTGATAAGGGAGCATTCATTATTGTACTATCCAAAATGACAATATTATAAATAGTGTACTTCTATGGCGCATGCTGCAGTCATTGCCTATGTTTATATATGATTAGGTTTCTGTATTAACACCACTCCAATACAATGATATTAGAGGAGCACATTCTTTAATAGATTAAGTAGTTCATGATAGATCTCCCGATCACTCCTGACATCTTATCAACAATATAAACAACTCCTTGTAGAGACTTTTCACCAAAATGTATTTCACGTGTGATGTCAGTGGTGTCATCAATGACATTTGTGATGTCATCTTTGTCCTGTGTGTTAGTCTTAGAAGTGCACGGTGGTGTCGCGAGTTATGGTTGCTTAGCCTACCATAACTGGCGAATTTCAGGGGGTTTTTGGTTTTACTTGGAACCATAACGTCCGTTTAACAAAGTTTTTTCTTTGAATTTCATAGGTTTTTACCAATGCATGCTATTTTCCTGCAACTTACTAATATCATACTTACCCAATATAGCAATATCTGTGTCCAATTTCTAAAGTTTCACCTTAAAACTCTGCCATTTCACACGATCTGGAATAATTTTTAACACTTCTATACACTTCTTTTAACTATTTCAACTAGTTTTGCATCAGTAGACGTCTACGAACATCTGACTTCATAGCGGACCTTCCGGACAGTGCCATATGACCATACGCTGGCGCGCGGCATGATGACGTGTCTGAGAACCCGTCCGTACTTCACGGTAAGATCTCTGCTTGGCAGACAGTTCGGAACTGCATTTTCTACTAATCTAGGAACTTCCAACTTCAAAATTTCCCTTGCACAGCTCCAACACCTATTCCTAATCATTATCCATTAACAATCTAGTACACAGAACATACTTTTAGCAAAACTGCTATTTATCTTAAAATGGCATCAGCTAATGCCATCCCTCCCCCCCCCCGCAAGAGCCACCACCACTGCTGTAATCAAGGAGCATGAGAAACAGTGCCCCCTAACTTAGAAATAAAACACACGCAACATTTTCCCTTGTCCACCCCTCCATATTAGTGTTTGGTTGCTCTTACCTCATTTCCCTCCCCACCTTGCGTTCTCAGCTCTCCTGCCAAAAAGAATACATCCAAAAACATCAAACGACATATTCCTTTAGGAACCACGTTTCACAGTTAAAAAAATAGAACTAAAAAAAAATGTATTGACTCCATCTACTTTATATTTCTTATTAAAGTACATATACTAAATAAGATTTTCCAACATTTCCATTTGCATTTTGTTTTATGCTAATGGGAGCATTGTGGCGTTCACCCTCTGTTTGTTCCAGGGACTGGAACGGTGGATACCGGCCCAGCAGCCCAATGTATCAGCTCAAGCAAAGCAAGGGTGGATAACGAGGTTTCTGGATCATTATCCTCCCATTCCAGCCCCTGAAATGGAGGATGAAGGCCATTAGCACCATAGGTTCCCAAAGCGGGAACCCGGGGGTGCTAAAAAAATAGGATCTTTCTTCCAACACCGGGACGCCTGTGGGAAGGAAAATCCTTTTCCAGGATGGCCACCATGGGAAGGGAAATTGAGGGTTCCATACAGGGCCCCTCTTCCCTTTCCATAGCAGCCTGCAGAAGGCAAAAACAGAACACTGACCATATTACCACAAGCACATTTTTCTTCCCTTTCAAATCTATCCTAATTTCGAATAACTACCACAAAGCCAGACTCAGGTGGATTCTAAGTTTTGTCCCTTGTGGTCATGGCCAGTAGCAAGATTGTCTGGATCATGACCTTATTCCATGACCAGGACAATCTGGCCACTGCCCGTGGCCACAGGCTACCCCTCAGTCACTAAAGGTATACCTCTATTTTTTGTAGCTACATTATGACACTTGTCAAATAATAAAACACTGGCACATTTGCAAAATCATGCTTGTAGGTCCTTGCCAATGCTCCTTACGCACGTTTGCTGGACATCCACCCAGGTTTTATTTTTTCAAAAGTGTCAAATGTATGCACATACAATCGTCATATAACCTAATCCCCACTTGACAAAATCCATTCAGACTTTACGAAAACATCTAATTCTAGATCTATAATCTTGTTGCAGACCTTTGTGTAGATTTGTCAAATGGCATCACATTTATAAGCCTTTACAATATTTTGGGACCCCCCACTCTAATTTTGCTCCCTCTCGACAGAATCCCACCAAACTTTGCAAAAACATATACATCTTGATTTATTATCAGTTTGCCAAATGAAGTGTAGATTCGTCAAATGGCACCTCATTATAAGCCTTTACATTATTTTAGGACCCCCCCTCTAATTTTGCTGCCTCATGACAGAATCCCACCAACCTTTGCATACTCACTCAGAATCAGCCCAGGAACATACATGCAGTTCCATTAAGTGGCGCCAAAGTTGTAAGCCATCCAAGAACTGCATGTAAGCCATCCAAGAACTGCATTTCACCAACCCTGTAATGCTAAGGTGTTCGCAAATTTTCACAGGACTGTTCGCGAACATCAGGACTGTTCGCGGAAAAAAACCTGTTTTTTTTGCTTCTGCAGCCATATCCCATCCCATCCCCATCACCCCTCAACTCCCCAGAGATTATTTGATACATTTGACAAGTGGAATGCTGTGTTTTTTCATATGTTTCTACCGCGATGTCCGGGGACATCGGCCGCTTTCCGCGAATCCAAGATGGCGGGCATTTCCCAAAACTGACGCACTTCACGCTCCTCACCATCCAATCAGCGAACACGTTGCATGTCCGCAGACATGACGCAAGCCGATTAGCCAATCAGAACACTGTCCGCGGAGCGAACAGGGAAGTGTGTCTGCAGACCGGACATAGATATCACTAATTTTTTGTGACCTACTTTTTGGTCTTTCTTTTTTTTAATCTACTGGACGGATTTTCACCAAATTTACAAAAGCACGCTTTCGGGACCAAGCCGCTACTCCTGCCGCAAATATGGGGAAAATCGGTCCAGCGGTTTGGGCTGTAGCCATGAGCAAAGTTTTTTCCCCACCATCAAGTCTATGGGAAAAAAATAAATTTTGGGACCCCCTATAACTTTGCCCCCCCTGGACCAAACCTCACCAAACTTTGCAACAAAATTCAGAGTGGGCCATATACTTGCAAAGTTTGGGGAAGATTCGTCCAGGGAGAGTCAAGTTATAAGCTGCCCAAAAAGTGCTCTTCCTATGGGATTAGCAATTTAACTAATGTGGCCGTGTAATATATCTACGATCGTACTGATAAAAAAACATGTTTGGTCACTGATAAAAAACATGTGTCTCTGTTGTTGACCAATGCAGTTTGAGTACCCCGGACAGGCCTGTACTTTATTATATTTTATATACAGGTAACCTCTTTACTAATTTTCTACCTATATAATTGGCTTGTTAGACAAGGACTTTAGTATATTTAGTACTATAGACAGCGTAATCTGTTCCTTACAACTATTACCATACTTTATTATAGTCATTCTAATAACTGGACTTAAAAAATCTCTCTTTGACAACAATATAATTGTATACTTTACTTTCATCTTTATTTTTATACGTGTCGGTTAAGGGAAAACCCATCTTGTGAGACATTTCCGTAATGAAGGAATGTTACATCTCAATACAACTTATCCACCATCGTACTGTGGGTAAACTGGTTTAAACTTCTTCTCGCAGTTAATTTTTTAAAATTATTATATCTTTTATCATCATAAGCATGGCTTAATTTGTCCAGTCCTCTATTTTTGGAGTACTTAGCCCGTAGTGACTTGGGAAAAAAAAACGATTTATTCACGGCACAAAGTTTCTTTTGAAATTCTATCCATACTTTCAACGTTACCAGCATGGTTGAATGCTCTCAACATGGAAGACCTTGCATTTCCATTGCATCAGTCCGTCTTCTATTACGACTCTTTCTGCCTTATATTGCCCTCTGTAAAATGGCGCCCACCGTCTCTGTAGCAACGGACACAGGTGCCTACTGTGGATGCTGGAGATTTACACCACACTTGCCATTGAGCAAGGTACATTCCATGAAGGATGACTGCGCACTTAGTAGGGACTCTCAACAAATTACTAGCTCCTGATTTATGTTTCACTTTTTTTGACTATAGAATCTGCATGCTGCAATAGCGCATCAACTTTGTAGATGTGCATCTGAAATCAGGAAGCCAGGAGAGGTTTTTACAGACGCTCATGTGAACCTGCCCTTGTGCGCATCACTGACTTTGATCATTGGTAGGTTTTACAATTCCCCAGCCCCCCGGTCCCCCATCTTTTTTATCTTTGGCTTTAGAATAGTTCTAACACTCGATGCAGTATTCTTAGTAAAATTCTGCGCTCATTTCGCTATATGATGATTTTCTAACTCGGCGAGCCGTCGCTATTGTGACTACAGGGAACACCGCATGGGATGTTTGTTTCCCATACTCTGGGAACATATTTTTGACTGTGCTGGTGGTTGACATTCAGTTAATGCCGATTATCCTCGGCCAGGCCCGATGCATTTAGCCCTGTTGAATAATCTATAAACACACCTAACTTGTTAAAGAAACATTAGCATTTACCTCTAAATGTATGTACTATTAAATCCTCAGATTGACTTCACTCTTGTTTATTCAATTTGACCCACGTCAGGATTGACATTTGGAGCAACACCAGCAGAACCTGCTATATTGAGTTATAACATACAAATCAAACTTCAGCTTGGGTGTTCTTCTTCGCACCCCAACTCAGTAATTATGTAATTATTCCCGCCTCTGTCATCCTTCATCTTAATAAGAATTTCTATATGCTGTCCTTCTTACAATATTTCTTCACTCCTTGCCTACAAAACAGTGCCAGTCCGTGGATTCTTCTAAGCAGTATTGGTCAACCCATACTCAAGATGTTTAGTTTTTGGGATACTCGCACTATAATTTGGTCTCAATACACAAGTTAGAATTATGTCTATGGTTAACCTTTTTCCTACCACTACTACATGTGACCTATGTTTAAATCTTGTAAGGGATACAAAAGCCTTTTGATTTATAGAATTTTGTACAAACATTTATTTTGTAATTATCTGATTGAAATTTGTTTTGGGGGAATTATCTGATTGTAATACTGTATATTATTATTTCTCTTTAACAATCCGTATTGGCCATTTGAAGAAGGGGATAGGTATCCTCGAAACGCACCGCCTAGCAACAAGCAGACTTTCTTCTTCATTTCTTATCCTATACTATGATGCTGGATTGTTTACGTGCTTTTAAATGAATCTCCTTTCTTTTAAAGAATTATAGATACTTTTTTCTAAAAAAAAAAGAATCTGGTTTCTTGTGCGTGATTTAACTACTGCTTTATGTATAAGATGTACAGTAATACATTGAATATTCAAAAATATTTTGGTAATTGGCCTATGTCCAACAATTGAAAGTGTGCAGGGGACGGGAGGATTCCCAGGCTGAATCTTCATCCCTTTTCTCCATACCCCAAGAACAAATCACTATGAAAATAGGACTAAAAAGCCCAAAAAGGAGGAGAGAGAACAGTCACAGAGGAAGCCCTCTTGCATCAGACCACCTTGAAGAAGCAGAGCCAAATAAGGCTGCAGAGCCCGCAGCACTCCTGGAAGCAGAGCAGCCCGATCGGAGATGCCGAGGAGCTGGAGAAGCAACAGCGGAAGAGCCGGTGTCCAAGCAGATGAGCAAGCAGCGTCCGAAGTGGTGGCGTGATTACGGACATCCCGTGGTCGGCCGGGTGCCCGTACGAGCTTAGAGCAGAAACCTCATTCCCGAGATTCAAACACCTTACTAAAACCTGGCTGGCCGCCCAGGAAATTTAGCTCTGGGAAGTCTGCTTAATTTGAACATGTATATACAATCTGCTTGTCCTCTCATTGCTATTATACCTGTAAATTCTGTATTATACTTGTAAACTTTGTAATTATGGTTCTGTCTTTTTTTCTTATGCTGTAACTAAGTGATGCGCCCGGTTACCCCTGGGCCTGGTGCGCTATACAAATAAAATAAATACAAATACGACCACGCAAACACCAGAAGGGCTAAGTGCAACACCAGCTCTCAGCGACCGATGTACAGTGAAGACAGCAACCAAGAAGTATGCCGCAGGAGTGGCGAACGAGAAACCATAGCGAATCAACAGTCGAAAGAGCAGACCAAGGAAAACACGTGTAATCGTTAGGAAAACAGGTACCAGCATATGCTAGAGTGGCGGGAGGCAGCCAGGAAGACTCGTAATACCGAGTTGGGATGATAAGATTCACTTACTAAAGAGTGATAAAGCACAGTGTGCGATAAAAGTGTTGACTGAAATAAAAGACAGGGTGTATCAAAGAATTCTCAAGAATGGAGAAACCTCAAGGCTTATCAGTTCAAACCATGTACAATAAGAGGAAGAACATGGGGCGCATATGTGGAATACTTTTAGGAGAAGAGTCATGTGAATTGGAGTATAAAATATAGTGACTGTTTGAAAGAGTTACAGGAACTCCTAGATCAGACCCACCGGTCTTATTTCAAGCGATCACCATAAAGAGATCCCTTTTAGAAGAGAGAGATTTGTGTTTGCAAGAACATTGTTACCGGAAGAAACCCTGAGAATAAGCCAAAAGGGCAAAGGGGATGACACAACGACAGACATTCAACTTGCCCAGTTTAGTTATCTGTTATTAGTGGTAGGGATAGATAGAGATACGTTTGGACAGAGGACATTTCCGTTATTGGCTTCCTGACGGCAGACAAGCACCTTTAGTTTAGTTGGTGAGGCAAGGAACTGCCCCATAGCAAGAGTTAAGTTTTTCCATTGATAAAGTATTGTTCCAAGGCCTAAATAAATTACTACTTGTATACCGTTAGAAACCCGAGGGTACTCTCACTTCTACTCCCCTTGAATCCTCTGTGCACGTGGCCAGGGTAAGGCCATCGCTCTTGTATCCTGATCCTGGTGGTGGAGAAGTAAGGGAGGATCACACTGGGTGGATGGTCCTTGGAGATTGGGAGCGAGACTTAAGGCGGGGGTGCAGCATTTCCACATATTCCTTCCAAAAGGAACACTCTATTCCAGAGACAGTAATGGGATATTGTTACCCGTGTTCCATTAATCAACTAAAAGTTATGAGATACCAGCAGTCCAGATGAACCAGAAAAAGGGCAAAAGGGGTAAATAGGAGTTGGGTGAGACATGGAATCCCCTGTTCCCCATCGATGACAAAGCTAACCCTCGGTCAACCTTTATGGGTTATTCCAAGTCAGTTCCCCTCAGTTTTCCACACATGACTTGACAGTACTAGGACGAGGAAGAGGCGACTGGGAGTAATACACACCAACATGCTCCACTTTGGTTCGGAGAAGAGGAAGAGGACCTCAGAAGAGTACCATTGTAAAGATCAGCTATGTCTCGCTAAGAAGCCTAACTTTAGTCAGGCAATTAATGAAAAGGACACACCTGCAAACTCTTTACACAGCTCACTTTTATGAACTGGGTGTGTGCAGGAGATCAAAGAGACACTGATGGGAGCAGACCGGAGCTGTACTGCAGTCGTAGAAGCACCCAGAGGACGGAAGCAGCGGAGGCTCTGGGCGAGTGAAACTGGAGCAGGATCTCCGTGGCGCAAAGGCAAGGAACAGGAAGGAGACCAAAAGCGAGTTTGTCCTTCACTACAATTAAGGAATTGCTTGTTCTCCTGTGGCGCAGCAAGAGTGCGAGGGTGGCCGAGGGGGTGAAGTGAATCTTTGAGTTTTTCAAAAGAGAGAAACCTGGTGTTACTGTAACTGCGAGATTTCACTATTGACGAGACCAGAGACTGATACTGTAGTAGAGTGGTCATGTGCATTGTTAAAGAAACAAGCACGTTTTTGAAAGCCTTCCAACGTTCATTCTTCCTTTATGAACTAATTAAGATTGTTGAAGTGGTCATGCACATGACAGGAACGTTTTTGAAAGTCTTCAACAACAGACTGAAAGTAAAGTATATTGAATACAGAATTAGTGTACATTGAATACCGAATTGAACAACTGAATGTTGAATGCATGCTGCACACCATACAAACTCAGAAAAGAGTGTATATTGAATATCGAACTAAAAAGGGGAGTTTAACAGTGAATCCAACCCGTAAGAGGATGAATACTAACTTTATGTAGCACACGGAACAAACTCAAACCTTGAAGCTGGATACAATTAAGCAACATAATAGTGTATTAAACCATGAACTACAATTATTGCACCATAAAGAAAGTCTAAACAATGAATCAAAAGAAGTGAATGAATACAAGGCTGCTATTTTGAAAAGGGCATGCGTCACATGGTGGCAGAGCCACTGGGCAGCCAAGGAGTAACCAGAGAAGCACAAAGCACACCCAAAACCCAAGAAAAATAAAAGGAAGCAAGTAAAAGTAACGTGATGCAAAGGAGCAAGTTTCAAGGAGTCCGTGTGAGCTCTTGAAGACTTTGGGGAAGGGAACCCTGAGGGATTGACAAGGGTCTTGGGTTTGAAATCTCAAGACCCCCCTTCTGTTTGGATTCTTGTGTTTGAAACTTGGGAACGTAACCCCCGGCGTGACTGAAGTAAATTTGCTTTTGACAGGAGAAAGGTAAACTTCAAGACTTTTGTTCATGGAACTTTCTTGTGCTTGGGGGAAGGAGAGCTGAGAGGAAGCTGTGAGCTGGAAGAGGCTCAGAATTTTAAGTTAGACACTGTTTATGTTGACATCCCTACACATTTGTTGGTTCTAGTTGTGGAAGGCAAGAATAGGTTTTGGACACAGACAATTAAGTTGAACTCTTTGACTCAGACTTTCCTTCGTTTCGTTCAGGTAGGGACAGTGCTTCAGATAAGATTTTGGAGGTGGGAGTACTTTACTCCCTATTTTTAAACTTTGAGAGTAAATATGATTTTAAGAGAGTAAAAAATGACTTCTCTTATGCAAGAGAAGAACAAGTTACTCTCTTACCTGGTAATGTTCTTTCGATGGGATGGACCGACGACGTATTCCATATCTATGACAGTAATCACCACAGCTGTGCTGCTTTGGAAAATCTTTCGGTGTCTGCGTCCTGCGTCGATTACGTCGATACGCTGTCCGAGGGCCTCCGTCGAGCCGGCGTCACCGGATGTTATAAGTAGGACGCACGACGCCCGTAGCCTCAGTTGTAGTTTTTCCCAGAACGTGCGGCACCAATCTTCTGCCAGTAGGACCACAGAAAGCCTTGCGGAAACGTAAGCTGCAATCACATAAGAAATCCTGTAGCGGGGACGGCAGGGAGGGAGCGATATGGAATACGTCGTCGGACCATCCCATCGAAAGAACATTACCAGGTAAGAGAGTAACTTGTTCTTCGAGGGGATTGGGTCCTCCGATGTATTCCATATCTATGACAGACTCCAAAAGCAGTACCAACGTAAGGAGGTGGGAAAAATAATTTAGAAGATTGCAATTTGATTGGGCATTCTAAATTTCTGAGTAAAGGTCCGCCTTGCCAAAGGCCGGATCCTGCCAATGGACAGAATCTAGGGGAGTAGTGACGTACAAAAGTATGGACCGAAGCCCAAGTGGCTGCATCACAGATGTTACGAATCGGAACACCCCTCTGCAGGGCAGTAGAGGCAGCCATACCCCTAGTCGAATGGGCCCATAAGCCTACAGGAGGGTCCTTACCCGCCAGGCGGTAACATTCAGAAATTGCCAAGATAATCCATCTAGACAAAGTCTGCTTAGTCACAGCTTGTCCCAAACGCCTTCCAGCGTAACCAATAAAGAGCTGATCATCCACTCTGACCCGGGACATGCATGAAATGTAGAAACTTAAAGCTCTCCTAGGATCTAACCCATGGAGCCTCTCCTCGTCCTTACCAGGATGCGGAGGAGGATAAAATGCCGGAAGAACAACCTTCTGGCTTAAATGAAATTCCGACACCACCTTCGGAAGAAAGTAAGCATGAACTCGAAGGACAACCCTGTCCTTATGAAACACAGTGAAGGGTGGCTTAACTGAAAGTGCCTGTAACTCACTCACTCTGCGAGCGGAAGTGACCGCAACTAAAAATACAGTTTTAAGGGTTAACAGTAATGTAAAGGCTCAAATGGAGCACCCATTAGAAACTTGAGAACAAAGTTCAAATCCCAACCAGGCACCTGGAACGGTGACGGAGGGAACACATTAGTGAGCCCTTTCAAAAACTGAGAAATTAAAGGAATTTTAAAATAAGAACACTCCTTAGACGAGCGCTTAAATATGGACAGTGCCGCCAGGTAACCTTTAATGGTACCCACTTGCAAGCCCCTGTGGGCTAAAGAAAGCAAAAAAAGACAGAACTACAGGAATGTCACAAGAAAAAGGATCCACATTCTGAACCCTGCACCAGTCGCAGAACTTTCTCCAATGGCAACGGTACAGGGACTTAGTTGCCGGCTGTCTGGCTGAAAGCAACACCTCCATCACGCCTTCAGGGAGGTCCCAATCCTTATACCTCAACCTTTCAGAAGCCAAGCGTGAAGGTTAAGGGATCTGCCCTCTGGATGGAGAACCTGACCCCCCCCCCCTCCCATGAGAGCAGATCGTCTCGGTAGGGAAGACGACGTGGAGGGCAGATGGACAAGTCGAGAAGGTCCGGGTATCACGTCCTCCTTGCCCATGCCGGAGCAATGAGGATCATCCAGGAACCGAACCTCCGTAACCTCCGCAGCACTTGCGGGATGACAGGGACTGGAGGAAACGCGTACAGCAGTGGGAATGACCACTCCACCACGAACACGTCTCCTAAGGCTCCTCTTGCAGGAAATTCCCACGAGCAGAACCTTTCGCACTTCCGGTTGACACTGGAGGTGAAGAGATCTACTTGAGGGGTCCCCCAAAGGGCGAAGATCTCCAGGAGAATCTCCTGAGCCAACTCCCACTCGTGAGAGATCTCGCTCTGCCTGCTCAGAGGGTTCGCCGTCTCGTTTTCGTCTCTGGCCAGATGAACTGCCGAGATCGAAATTCCCTGCTGGATGGCCCAGAACCAGAGCTGCATCGCCTCCCTGCACAGGGGAAGTGACCCTGCCCTCCCCCCCGCCTCCCTTTTTGTTGAGGTAGTGCATGGCCACTGTGTTGTCCCGTCAGAATCAGGGCCTTCTTTCCTCGCACAGTCGGCAGAAAAGACTTCAGGGCAAGCCTGACGGCCCTGAGCTCCGACAGATTGATATGGAGTCTGGACTCCGGAGACCAATGACCGCTGACTGTCAACTCGTTGGCATGAGCTCCCCATCCCGTGAGGGATGTGTCCATCACAGTCATCTCCGGCCAGGGTAGCCAAAATGGAGCCTCCCTGCATCAAATTGCCTTCGATGGCCCACCACAGAAGATCCTGGGCGACCGAGGGCGGCACCTGAACGGAGTCCAACATCCTGCCGCAGGACTGTGACCACTACATCTTGAGAGCCCATTGCAGAGATCTCATCTGCAACCTGGCCTCTGGCACCAGAAGATTGCAGGATGCCATGAGGCTGAGCAACCTCAAGAACTCAAACTTTGGGAGACTCCGGGCATGTTGAAACTTGTGCACCATCTGCTGAATGTGGTGAGCCCTCACCTGGGGAGGGAAACACTGCCCCAGGGATGTGTCGAGCACCGCTCCGATGTACTGGAGCCGCTGTGTTGGCGTCAAATGGGACTTCTTTAAGTTGAGGGAGAAGCCCAGCTTGTGAAGGGAGTGGCAGGTGATGGACAGATGATCCAGGACTTGCTCGGGAGAACGCGCCCTGATCAACCAATCGTAGGGGTAGACGTGAATCCCCCCCTTTCCTGAGATACTCTGCCACCACCACCATGAGCTTGGTGAAAACCCTCGGGCGGAGGTCAATCCGAACGGCAAGACCCGAAACTCAAAGTGCGAATCGCCAACCGCAAACCTCAGGTACTTCTTGTGCTTGGGATGGATCGGCACATAAAAATAAGCGTGCTCGAGGTCGAGAGACACCAATCAGTCCTGAAGTTGAAGGGCCTGGAGGACTTCAGAAAGAGTAACCATCTTGAACTTGTCCTTCCTGAGGAGCTTGTTCAAACCGTGCAAGTCCATGATGGTTCTCAATCCTGCGTCTTTCTTTGAAATAAAAAAATAAGGGGAATACCATCCCTTGTTCCTCTCCGCTACAGGCACCAGTTCTATAGCGCCTTTCTCCAGCAGGGATTGAATTTCCTGCGCAAGGAGCGGATCCGGACTCTGCAATGAGACATTCCCTGGTGGATTGTCGTGAGGCCTCTGCCGGAAAGGAAGATAGTAGCCGTGGGCTATGATCTCCAGAACCCACACATCTGAAGTAATGGCACGCCATTCTACAAGATGCTGCGCCAGCCTTCCCCAACCGGAGAAGCATGGGCCTCATGACTGAGCTGAAGCGGCTGCGGCAGTGCCTGAGGCACCTCTAGTACCTGGTTTTCCACCTCTGGCACTCCTACGGTTGCCCCTTTGACTAGAAGCTCCTCTCGATTTACTAAAGGACGAGTAATATCGAAAGGAACCTCCCCTCCATTGCTGTCCCCTAGGACGAAAAGGCAGAGGTTGGCGGACTACAGCACCCAATGACTTTGCTGCAGCTTTGGAGGTCTGCAACCTCAAGACTCTCGTCAGCCTTGCTGCCAAAAAGATGTTCACCATCAAAGGGCATGTTGAGGAGGCAGGCCTGCAACATCAGGAGCAAAACCCGACTTCCGCAACCACGCAAACCTGCGTATTACTGTGCTCGCCGCCATGGACCAGTTGACGCAATCAACCATGTCCAGACCCGACTGAACGGATTCACACATGGCATCCTTGCCATCCTGCACGATAGCAAGGAAACCATCCCGTTCCTCCCCTTTGGGAATATGATCAGCCGCTAGGGAAATACAGTTCCACAGAGTGTGCAAGAAACGAGACAAGGCACAAACTGAGTTGGCAGCCTGGAGCGCCATAGCCCCAGAAGAAAATACCTTCTTTGCCCAGCCGTCAAAACGTTTGCCATCCCTATCTGGAGGGATGGTAGGGTCCGACGCCTGCTTTGCGGGGGCCATAGCCGCCTGCACCACCAAACTTTCCGGAGTGGGGTGCGTGGTCAAGTAGAAGGGGTCGCCACTGGCTGGGCAATATTTCTTCGGCAAGGACTTGCTCACTGCCGGGAGACTCTCCCGAGAAGTCCAAGCCACAGCCACCCTTCTCTGCAAGGCCATGTGGAATGGCAGCACCGGGTCAGTTGGTGGACCATGCTCCAGAATATCAGTCAGGTCATCCTGCTGAAAATCCCCAGGGGGGGGGGGGGTGGGGAGGCAGACCACCCAAGGTAATCCGTGACCCTCAACATCAGGCACCGATAAGAGGAGTTGGCATGCGTTTCAGGCTCAGGCCTACCAAAATCCACCTCCGGAGAGATAGAGCCCACTGGCGTCATGCAATGACTGGCGCAGCTCCTCAAGCTGGCTATGACCAGAAACAATGTCATCAGGGACCTCTGCAGGAACCACCCCTTCCTCAGACCCCTCATCAACCTCAGAAATATAATCCAGAGGCTGGAATGAGGCAACCGAAAAAGGAACAAAGACATGTTTTGCCTTAGCCAGAGCTTTTCTAAGGGGTTCCCCCGGTACCACGAGGCATCCCTGACAAAACTGCCTCGAAAGGTGTCGATGGAATTGGCGTTGAGCGCCGTGCCGACAGCTTCGACAGCGTCGACACAGGCCTCAAGGGCGGTGCCCCGAGCGTGTCTCTTGACAGCCTGGGCGCCAATGGCGTCGACGACTTCCTCGGAGGCGGGGCCTCGAGAGAATCCATCGACGACCTCGGCACCGGCGGCGTCAAGGTCTTCCTCGAAGACCTTACAGGTGCACACGGTCTCGATGGCGTCGAGGACCGGGACCTGGAACGGGCATGTCTAGAGCGACCATCCTTGTCCGACCGGGACCTCGAAGGCACCCGGTGGTCACGACGACTGCTCGAGCCCGAAGGCGGACGAGCGGTGTCTCTAGCACGGCCACGACTGGCATCCTCAGACAGCGCAGACGGACCGGAGCCCTGCGATTGAAAAATTGCCAACATCTCCTTTCGTAAGGAATCCCCTTCCTCAGGAGTGGAATGCTTGTTGGGACAAGCAATCCGCCGATGGGCGGAGTCCTCGGAAGAGGACGGGGAAGGCGACCGGTGACGGCACTTCCTGGAGTGCCTCGAAGAGGCAGAGGAATGGCAGGACCGACACCCAGACCAAGAAACCCGGACTCCCGACGACGATGCGGAGAGTCGCCCCTCGAATCGTCTGTCGAAAGACCAGTGGAACGCGACTTCCAAGGCTTGGCCACCTTACCGACCGACAGCTTCTTCTTACGCTCCCGCAAGGCCTTCGATGTGAGCGGTTGGCAGTCAACACAGTTGTCCGTATCATGGTCCTCCCCGAGGCAAGCGTTGTGCGTATCCGTCAGCGACATCTTGGACCCGCACACCCGGACCGCGGGGTGGAAGAAGCCAAAGACATCATATTCGATATGGTAATAAAGAAACAGGTTCGAAGAACCGAAAGAACAGGATTCAGTAGAATCGAGGCGTGCCGAGATCTCTGAAGCAAACACGTTAGTGGAAAAAACGGAACTGAGGCTATGGGCGTTGTGCGTCCTACTTATAACATCTGGTGACGTCGGCTCGACGGATGCCCGAGGATGGCGTTATCAACGTCATCGACGCAGGACGCAGACGCCGAAAGATTTTCCAAAGCAGCACAGCTGTGGTGATTACCGTCAGATATGGAATACGTCGGAGGACCCAATGCCCTCGAATAAAATGTATGCAACATCCAGCCGACGTATGCAAAAACTATATGGACATTACTATGCTGCAGCTTTCTTCATTGCAACAGAATACACCTTTCATTATTTCTCTAAGGTCTGGCCATTTGATCTCACCTGTATATATTTAAATCTAAAAACCTAGCCAATTACATGGTAAAGCAAACATGAATTATATTGTGTGTTTTGAGGTTCGATAGCAGAATTGCTCTTTGATGTTTAATGAAAGTCCTCATTTCGTGGAGTTATTACTACCTAATGGTATGCCAATGTTATGATACAACAGTGCAGAAAGGCACGGACTCCATGCTAAATTCTATATCTAATGGTCAAATGGTTATTTATATAGTGCTTTTGGCAAAGCGCAAGAACATATTTATCACAATTATCAACAAACCCAAGTCAGTACTCCTTTATCGACCTCGAAAGGATGAAAGGCTGAGCTGGCCTTGCCGGAATTCAAACCTGCAACCTACAGCTCATGCACAGATAGCAGCAATGAGTATTGAACCGACTGAGCTATCTTGTTGGCGAACATCCTTCAGAGGTCGGTTAACTTAGTAATGACTGAGGTATAATAATCACAGTACCTAGATGTTGGACGAACCATTTATGAAGCGCTATATATAGTTAAATACTTATCTGGATGATCACAGGGACAGGTTTTGCTGAGTAGCTATATGAATTACCAATGTAACTTTCCTTTGTTTTTGAACGACGCTTGCACTTCCTGCAGAGTCAGGTTTTGGATGTTTTATTTGTAGTCTTGAGGATTTGAGAGCTAGAACACCTGTGATTGGTGCAATGACAATCACTCACCCTTGAGCACAGACTCTGCTGCCACTGACCATTTATAGTAATGTACCCCCTTTGTCTTCAAGGTTGAATGGATGTAAACTATACAGTGCATGGTCATCATTATAAATTAAATTATAAGTGTAAAAATGGTCTGCCTCCACATGATTATGCACATAGCACCGGAACTCTGAAAAATAAAATTTTGCAAGACTGATTTGCTTTCACTGTAAAAAAATAAAAATAAAACACAAAAAAGCATAATTAGCTACAAAATATTAATTCTCAATTGCAACTTAGTTTTCCATCTTATTAATTATACAATCGTAAAATTCTAGGAAAATATGCACAGTGCTTCTGAAGCTGAATGAAAAGAAACCATTCCTTTTATCACAGTGTGCAGTTTCTTTTTTTTTTAAAGGCTTCAGAGAAACACATTCTGTTTCAGAGGTGTCTTGCAATTACATCCATGTAGATAAAAATCAAAAGAAGCCTTCTGGTTTCCTTCAGTAACCTGACCTTTGCACTGCCCTCTGCTCTAAACCTGTGTGTAAATGTATACAGGAAAATAATAAAGCTGTCGTATTTACAAGATTTTCATGTGTAAAAAGGCTTTGTACGCACCTTATCTGGAGGCGTGGGTAGGGAAATCACACCCTATCATAGGGCAAGTTAGGCATTCAACCATCCTGACTTTTCAGATATCTTTCATTTCTTATTTAAGTCCGTTGTCTGTGTCTTGCTTCATGATGCCTTATGATGCGATTATGGCATTTATAACGTGCCTATACACAAGTGTTTCAAGGCGGGACAAGGCAAGGGAGGGGGAACAGAGGGAAGACAGGGACAATGATCTTACTAGGCCAGGTAACATTGAGATTGCGCAAGTGCAGGGGGGTGGGAGGGGAGTGGCAGCGAAAGCCTCAACTGACACACGCTTCATGGGTCGAATAACCGAGAAGGTAGGTGGCAGTACTGGAGTTGGCTTGGTCTGAGGGGGGGGTGGAGAGAATGAACTGGGAGGAAAGGAGAAAGTGATCACTCCAGGAGAGAGGAGTAGTGAGAGGGATAGAAAGGGGAAGGTCTGTAGAGATCAGAACATCCAGAGTGCGTCCTGCAGAGTAAGTCGGGCCAGAGGGGAGGATAGAGAGGGAGTTGCAGAGGTTGCGAAAGAGTCCAGAGGAAGGACAGGAAGCATCCAGGTGGATTTTAAAGTCTCCAAGAAGGAGGAGTTGAGTGGTTGAAGCCACGAGGGAAGAGGAAAGGTCCACCCACTCAGAGAGGAAGGAGGAGATCTAACCAGGAGACCGATAGATGGTCACCACAGTAAGGGAATGGCTAGGAGAGAGAGAGAGAGAGCCTGCAGACGAGGGAATCGAAAGAGTAGGCCTGCGTAGGAATGGCAGAGGCAGGAACCCACTCAGGGAAGATTAGGGCTACACCCCTTCCGGAACGACTGGACCTGGGTGCGGAGGGGATCTTGTAGCCGCCAGGGAGGAGAGTGTCAAAACTTGCGACAGAGCTGGCCGTGGACCATGCCTCGGTGAGACGGAGGACATCGAGGCCAAGTTCTTCAAGGAGGCAGCAGATGTCAGGAGTGTTTCACAATACATAATGCCCAGCTGCAGGAAAGGGCGCTGCCATCTGCCGCTGTTGAGCTGCTCTGGCCCAGTGATCATTGCAGGCGTTGGCCCGCCCACCTTTGGGGAAAGGGAGGAAGCTGTGGCCATAAAAACTGCAATGGCTCACCCTTACGGCATAAGCCAGCAGCATTGAAGGGCGCTGCCGTCTGCTTCTGTCTGGTGGCTGTCTGCAGGGCGACGTGTATCGAGTTACCCCCAACTGTTCTCTGGACTGGGATGGCAATAACACTGACCATTAAAGTAAGCAGTTCGGCGAGTGGGGCCCACCCATATGGATTTCCATTCACCAATTATTTGCCAATTTGAGCTGTCTCACGCTCCTCCCGAGCCAGTGGGGCACTTTTTCTTTATTATCCATCTCAAAAAGTCTTTTTCTGTATCCTCTTAATTGGGTTACTAAGGTTACTGTGGTCAGCACGCTGTGTGCCCCTGCATTCGACCCAGAGCACCAACATAAGGAGTTCCACTAATGGGTCGAGTATGTTGCCTGGGACATTTGATGGGAGGGTGCAGGGATTAGATGGGGGTGGGGGTGGGTTGACGGCCTAGGGCGAATAATATTAATACTTCCCCCAACAGCCCAGGAGCCACCATAGATGGCAGAGAATTATAAAAAAATAAGGTTTACTATAAATGCAGTTAGGCCAAGTTAGGTCTTGGGGCAAGTACTTTGTCAGAGTCAAACATAAAAAACAACACAATGCTTGAAGCTACATAGTCCGAAGCATAAACCTTCCTCCGAATAATAAACAGTAATTCTTGTCAGACCTTATCCTAGACATTTAGTATAGGCTACTCCTATTCATAGGGAGTAAAACCATAAGTTACTTTAAGATTATCTTACAGTAAATCAAGGTTAGTAGACCCCGTCAGTCATGTAGTGACACCCAGTTAAGGGATCACTTAGTAAACCAACCCCATTACCAGGATAGTTTTCTGAATAGTGGAACACCGACTCCAGGAACAGTATAAACCTATAACTACATATAGGAGAACGCTCCGTTATACCAGGTGAGTAAGATCTTTTGGTGTAATATACAATTACAGTTGCTTTTCAGATCAGTGGAACACAGACTAAGGTAAGCAATAACTTTCTACACTAATTTAGGATTGCACCAGGCAGACCAAGTTCAGCTACACCTAAAGGACACTTGTTTGGCACAGAGCTATTGTAGGTAGATAAAACCTAAGGATGTAAGAAACTATTACAGTTGCTTTTAAGATCAGTGGAACACGGATTAAGGTAATCAATAACTAATTTATTTTAGGATTGCACACAGCTATTCAAGCAGGTAAAACCCAAGGCAGACTTATTCTAGACCGGCTATACAGCAGGTCAGGGGAAGCAAGACCCAGTTTGTAAACTTCTACATTAATATTCTGAAAGAAATAACTATAGTTAAGTGAAGCCAAAAGCATTACTTTTGGAAAAGAGCCATAACCAATTCAGAGGTGTGTAAAATAACCTTACATATACTTTTCAGAATGGCAGAACACATTCAAGGCAAGTCAGAATGTTTGTAACTGCTCACTCTCAGAGGGGCAGTTGCCAACCAACTTTTTCACAAATAAGTAACTTTTAAACACTTTTTATACTTTGAGGCAGAATACATTTCTTATCCAGTCCTTTAGTCTATTGCAGGAGTTCTCTCAGAGGCAGAAGAGGGACCCTAGTGGTCTAGGAGCCATCTGTAGGCAGGGTGAGATGGGGTTCAGTTGCAGGAAAAGTCCTGAGGCAGTCTCTTCAAACAAGTATTTCACTTTAGAGATAGTTAAAAGGGTCCAGTGACTTCTGTGAGACACCCTAGGAGGATTCCAGCAGGGGGCTGGGTGTACTGGATGAGAGGACTCCCAATCACAGAAAACACCCCAAAACTACACAGGAATCACAAGAGACTTATCGGTAAGTACATACCCAAGCCAGCACAGTACCACAGCACAGAAGATTTTGCAGCAGGAAGACTTCAGGATCTGCAGCCAAAAACCCAGTCATTGAATTCCTTCATTAAGGAGACAGGACACTGGAAGGACTTTTGCAGCAAGGATCACGGGAAAGGCTCTAGGCAAGGTTGTTCCTCACGGCTGGATGCGGCTCTGTTGATTTGGTGCCAGCAGTGGGCCTGGGTGAACTGGATGAGAGGACTCCCAATCACACGAAAACACCCCAGAGATATACAGAATTCACACAAGCTTAAGGTAAGTAAATACCCCAGCCACCTCAGCACCGAAGAAGTTTGCAGCGAGGGAGACTTCAGGATCTGTAGCCAAAAACCCAGTCAATGAATTCCTTGTCATGAAGGCTGAAGTCCGGACACTGGAAAGGATTTTGGAGCAGGTAGCAATGGGGAGTTTCTTTGCAGCTGGATATGGCGCCCTTTTCAGGAGCCAGGGGAAGACTGCATATCACTGGTCGGATTCTCGTCTCTAATCTGGTCCAGCATTCTGGTGAGGGAACTTCAAGGACTTAAATCGTGTCTCTGGAGAGCCAGGCAGAGGCCACCAAAGTGTCAGCACAATTCAGAATTCGGAAGACCATGCACTGCACAGTGGCTCGAGGTCCCAGGGTATTGCAGCCCGCAAGGTCACAGCATGACAGAGGATGGCTCAAAATGCAGGTCTTCTTGAGTCTAGTGGATCTCACCAGGCAATGAGTCGGAGTCGTTGTTTTCGGAGTCCTCAGGTCGCTTAGAAAGAAGGTCTACAGCAGGGTCCTGTTACAAAGCAGGCTCTCTGCCGCTTCTTCATCTTCCTCTTTGGATTCAGGTCCAGTGGTCGACTTGTCAGCAGCATCCAGAGTTGGAGTTTTTATCAGGAACTACACCACAACTTCTGCATTCTTTCCCTG
The DNA here is from genome assembly GCF_040938575.1 of Ambystoma mexicanum. Taxonomy (NCBI): domain Eukaryota; kingdom Metazoa; phylum Chordata; class Amphibia; order Caudata; family Ambystomatidae; genus Ambystoma; species Ambystoma mexicanum. Next base: position 453,343,714 of record NC_090924.1, on the reverse strand, counting down.
CAGTTTACAGAAAGGTGAGGGCTGGCTGTCCAATCAGGACAGCCAGCCCCCCACTGAGAGTGGGCTCCTTTCAGGCAAGGTGGAAGCCCAAGGGCTGTGGAGTTTTAAACTCCTCCTGAGCTTCCCGTTTGCTCAAATACTCTGGAGCCTTGGAGGGGATTGCAAAGGATTCCTGCCGAAGACAAAACTCCCACTGAGGTCGTCCATGCCTAGAATGGCAGGGGAAGACCTAAACAAAAAAAAAAAAAACCTGCAAGCAAGAAATGGTGAAAAAAAAAAAGGAGCCCACCACCCACCACTTTACAAAGATGATGGCCCTTCTGTGCATTATTGAGGCTGAATTACAGCCTGCGAGTAAAAATGGCTAAAAGTCATGAAGGTAAAACCACTGCCACCAGACATTCAAGCAAACTTGCAATTGTAACAAAACTGTTAAAGGTAAAAAGGGAATATATTGCATCCCCCAGCACTCCACACGAGGTGGGGTGTGCTGGCTCACTTATATCAAATGTAAAGGGGGTGACAATCCCCCTTTACTACTTGGGAACAGTAGGTCACCCAAGCACATAAAAGAAGTTAACTGGGGAGCCCATAGGGGCAACCCAGCCTAAGCCCAAAAGTTGGAGGAAACTATAACCTAACCATACATACACTATGGAGAAACATAACAAGGTCAGCCACAAAAAAAGGACTGGGTGAACAATATTCCCCTTCACCCAAGGAAAAGGTAAACTAGTTACCTAGTCAAAGCAATAGGTTCTGGGGTTGACACAGCTCAGGAAGATTTTATCATAGACATGAACATCTTATCTATCAGCGGTGCAGTCTTGGAATGTGGCAGGGGTCAATAGACTACTGTCGGACTCAGACTGGGTTAGATTCATCCACCAATTCAACCTGGTTGTCTCCAGGAAACATGGCCAATGGATTCCATTGAGCTGCAGTGTTTTACTTCCTTTGGTACAAGTGCAATTAAAAAGGTCCTTTGAGGCAGACCCAAGGGAAGGCTAGCAATTTAATTAGTGCAACCATGGACCTTACAGTTAAAACGATCCCTTCAAGTTCAGATGACCTCTTATGCCTCGAGGCAACTCGAGGCAACTCCTATGAATGGGAGGCATTTGTTGCTCTTTAATATCTTCAACAGACTTGGTGGGAGTGCCCCACTGGAAAGCCTTAAGGCAATGTGTCCTATAATTAAGGGCCTTCAGACCTCCAACAAACATCCTTTAATAAGGCAATGGATGACTTTAATGTACAATATGAAATGTTGGATGAAGTGTTAGATGGCCTGTGGGATGATCAGGATGTAGCATTCGGGATCCCCATATTAGAGTCAGTTAAACCTTTTAGGCTCCGCCCTGGTGCCATTGAGGTTGCAAGGTTAATGTACGGGGGAGGTTTGCGTTTATGCAATGCGGGGGTTCCCTCGGATAAGCAGACAGGAGTCACTTATGTAGGGCATCAGGGTAGCTCACAAATCGATTATGCTCTACTAGTCCGGAGGACTGGCTCACCACCCCAAGAACCTTTCCTAACCGAGTCCGCTCTCCTGGGAAGTAGTTTTTGTGACTTTTGAGCACAAGGTCCCATGCAACATAGGGATTAGTTAGGGTATTACTCTTGTGAACTGGCCTTCCTTACTGCATCATTACTTACCTTCCTTTCAGGTGTTTAAGGTTTGTACTTCCTAGTCTAGGCAGAATTGTGCACTTCATTGTGAACCCCTGACCGCACTTGCAGACGAGATGAAGCCTCGAAAACGCTTACCTTGATTGGGTTTGGCTAACCTCTCAGAGTTCCCCTGTTCACTAAAATGAGGGTGGCCGCCTGAAATTTCTCCACCAGGCCAAATTTTTCAAATTCATCTGAACACCCTTCATCTTTTGAAAGCTAGGAGGGATTAAGTAAATGTACAACATTCCTTTATTCAAAATTACTCTTGTGCTCTTTTCTACTCCATGCCCCTCGTGAGAGTGGGCCTGGACTAGTCGACCACAGCTACCAATAGGAGAGCATGGGAAAACAAAAGAAAATCCTGTTTAGCCAAGCATAGGATGTGCCCCTCTGCGTCCTCTATTCAGACCACAGAGCTGGGAAAATTCTCCTTAACTAAGAGGCAATAAAGCAGGTTACGCAAGGGACTCTGAGCATTGCTGCTGAGAGTCGTTATCAGAGTTTGATTCTTTCAGTGACGTTGAATCACAGAGCATGTCAACCTGATAGCTGTGGATGGGATGCAAGTCCAGAGTGACAGAACTGGAATTGAGAAGCCTCACAATAACTCTGGGCATTTCCTCTTGACGTTGGTGGCTGGAGTGCCCAGTGTTGTGAACAGAGGGTGAGGGAGGTTCTCCCTGCAGTTGACCCTCACTGGCCTTCCCTGCTTTGAAGAGCCGGACTCCAGATTAGCTCTTCCTTAAAACAAACATGGCTATGATGGCACTTGGCAGGGAAGGTTGCTTGCAGAGTCAGGCAAGTTTTCACAAGTCAGATACCGTCTCCAGTGAATTGGAGAGTTAAGTCATGAGGCGTGAGGTGCCCAGATTGCCCACTGATCCTCCACAAGTACCATTTGGTCCAGACTTTTCCAGGAGAGCCCAATCGATTCTACCTGCCACCCTGTTGAAGGATTAAGATCCTTGTGAAAGTCTCAGGCCAGTACCACTGACAAACCTGCACTTTTTATGATCAATTGTTTTGAGGGGTTTATTGTAGTTTAGCATCCTACTGCACTGATAAAACCCCTGATGTGTATCTTGGCAATTTGTAAACTGAATAGTTTACTTGAGGTACTCTATATTGTGATGCATATCGGAAGAAAAAAAAAAAAAAAGTCATTTCCCCCCCTGCCCCATTAGCCTACCCTACAGGTGTCCATGAAATGTCCCAAATTAAATCCCAAACCTGTCATAGGACTGAAGATAGTGTGTTTACACAGGCAATAGGCTGATATGCACGTAACTGTGTTAATGTTGAATCTACAAAATGTGCCCCATTAGCACACTGGGTTGTAGTTGAACTTAGAAAGTGTGCCCTAATAGCATCACTGTGCTAATATTGAACCTAGACGGTATTCCCAACATCATTGAGTGTGCCCCAATAGCGTCACTGTGTTATAAATTGAATTTAGAAAGTATTCCCAACATTTTTGAGTGTGCCTACTCGCATGCACTTTACTGATTACCACAATACCACACTGCTACGCTTACTCTCTCCTATACACCACCATTCAACTAGAACACAGCAGTACTATGACACATTCGGTAAAGCTGTTCTCATTCTAACATGACTCATCAAACTACTCATCATCCTAAGAAAACAAAGCTAGCTAGCACATACCGGCTATCTTAGGCGTCTACTCAGGCCTAACGCAGCCAGAACTCAGTCTAGATGTCCACCCTCCAGACTGACCACATTCAACTGATCTCAGCACCACACCTACCACTAAGAAGCAGCTATCATGCAACAACCACACCAGCAGCACACATACCTGGTGCGCCCACGCGCTTCATGACTCTCTCTCCCTCAACTGACTTGAACTGCGGTTCATACCAATGATACGTAAGGCGCTATACAAATGCAAAATAACATACATGCAGACTACATAAGCAGCAGGTATTGGCCTTTGTAGAAAAGCCAGGGCACGGCACTAAAATCTTCCATTTGGAACAATAGAAAATCAGGGCAGTGAGTCATTCTCAGCCATAGAAAGCAGAGGCCTTAGCCAAGCATAAAACCAAGGCAGTGACAGTTTTGTACTTACCCCATGAGCAGATAGATGAGGATGGTAACAGAGAGAAAGACCCCGCGGTTGGAGGAATGTCGACACAGGAAAAGTACAAGGTAGCACAGCAGGCTGAGGAGCACCACCCACACCATCTGCAGCTGGAAGAAGTGATAGAGGCAGTAGAATCCACCAGCAACTGTGCTGAGGTGCTTCACGTAGGAAGGCAGACCTGCAAGGAGACAAAACCATTGGACAATGCACCAAATCAGATCATGTAGCGGGGAGCACCTTACTCCAGTGTTAGGAGCGTTTTTTTAAGTCACTACCTGGGGTTGACTTGGAAAAGCCAACCTATGGTTAGCAAGGTTATTGACAACTCCTGTTGAGAAAATCAACTCTTAAGTAGCGTTGACCAAGCAACAAGGAAGAACTAAGTACGAAGGGGGCACTGTTGTGTGTACCTTTAACACTTTGCTGTGTGGGTCTTTTACTCAAGGTTAATTTATTACAATACTACATGAAAGTACACTTTGAATATCTTAAGTTATGTAAAAATACTTTAATACAACTCATAGTTGCGTAACCCACTCTGGGTTACACACTACTTTAGAAGCAGAAGCAGTAATTCATACAATAAATGCATTCACTAAAGTAGGGAGAACAGATGTTAAGCACATATCAATACATAGGCCTTATAATTATAACAGACCCAGCACTATATACTACAGCTACAGAGGTCCAGCCCTATCCTCTACCAAGCGTCTGGCAGTCTTTTAGGTGTCCAAATAGGAAGAGGAGAGTAGCCAGGAGGGCCCACTCAGCTAGTGGCGTTAACGTACTAGAGTTACTGCAGGGCAAATACAACAATTTGCAACAGAGACTTCAGGATCTTCAGTGGAGTTCCAGCAAAAGGACAAACATCTGCTACCCCTGGGGTTCTCATGGATGACCCACAGAAGTAATGACCTGGTCACCACCATCCCCGGACATCCCTGGATAATGCTATGGTAAGCAACACTTTATGGCCAGTGTAAACCCAAAAAGAAGGGGGTAGTTCAAGGAAGATAGCTCGGGGGCAACGCGCTCACCTTGGAAGCAAGACGACGCGGAGCAACAGAAGTTAGATCCTCGGGTCAGCGCTTAGAAACCTCTGGGCATGAAGCAGGTTATAAATAACCTATTATTATTATACAGGATTTCAGTAGCCCAAAGCCTCTAAAAAGTTAGAAACCCTCCCAAGAGCCAGTAAATTGCTGTGAAAAACAAGTCTTGCCTGTGTCGTCGCTGTGCAGGGTAGTCTTGTCATGTGTTCAGGGCATTCACCGCCGATAATCTTAGTTTTCTCTAGAGCAGGGGTCGGCAACCTTTACGTTATCTAGAGCTACTTTCAGTGGAGGGCCAATAGTGGAGAGCTACTTGCGGGTGATATCGGGGGTGGGGATGTTCATAAACATCAGAAGTTTTACTCATTTTGTTAGCCTTTTATTTTCCCTTTATAGAGGGAATAAGATATGCCTTCACGATTATGTTAATAAATTCAATAATCTCTTTATTGCATTCTTTTTTTATTAGTTGCCGTTCCATAAAAAGACTAACACAATGTAGGAAAACGTTTGGGACATTCAATGTGAAGGATGACACTGCATGCTATCCAGTAGTGCTCTGTAGTCTGGTGTGCAACTTGATACAGCAACTTGGATGGAATCACTCCGATGCTCATCGTTCAGGCAAGTTTGAAATTTCGATTTGAGGAAGTTCATATGTGAAAAGGCAGATTCAGAGATAGGTGGAACCAAACGGAGAAGTCACTTTTAGAAATTGGTGCGAGATGGTCTGCTTTTCAACTGAATTTTGCAGGCCAACAATCTCCATTTCCATAGCAAAACTTCAGGTTAAACAGCACCTATCTGTTCTGCAAGTTCACAAACATGGGGTTCCATGAAGGGATTTGTGATGATCACACATGGTTCAATCGTTTCAAAATCCCTAAACCGGTCACTGAACTCTTCCTTAAGCCTGCTCAGGAAATTGCTGTATTTTTCAATGTTCAGGAGTTCAGCATTAGCTGTATTCTCTATCAACATTTGGATTACAGAAGGAAAATGATTTTTCCTTTTCACCACTTGTTCACTGAAAAGTGAAAGTTTGGACTTCAATGTCTTTACAGCTCTTATGTCAGCAATGGTTTCACCTTTGCCTTGCAGTTCTTAGCATCTGTCAGAAATAACAATTCAAGAAGCCAAGAAATGCTGCATAATTGGCCGATATCTTCATTTGTTGACCCCATGAAGTCTTTGATGTCTGGCGAAAGTGAAATAAAGCGACGTAGTATTTTTCCCCTGATAAGCCATTGGATTTCTGTGTGTAGCAATAGATCACCATGTGCGGCAGATAGTTCTTCCAGGAATATTCTGAACATTCTGTGCTGTTTGCCATTTGCAGGAATTGAATCAATAATTCTCCCATGATGATCTAAACCCATCACTTTGGCACAAATTGCCTGTTGATGGATTATGCAGTGGTAGTGCAATAATGGAGGGAAATCAGGGTCTGCATTACAACAAGCAACAAAACCAGGTGACGCACAGACATTGCTGGTGCACCATCAGTTCTTATTGCCACCAATGTGTTCAATAGAATTTTTGTTTTGACAAAATTATTCTTCACCACAATGTAGATATCAACACCTCTGGTTGTGGATTTCAGAGGGAACAAGATCAAGAATTCCACTTTGTTGGTAAAGTCTTCAAACACCATTCGAACAAACACTGCCAGCTGGGCAGTATCACTTGCATTAACTGATTCATCACATTGAATAAAAAGAAAAATTGCATCTTTTCTAACTGCCCCATCACATTGGCTGATATGTGCAAACATAATGGCAAGGAGGGTATCTGCACTAACTGCACATCTGAAACGACAGACAATTTCAGGGCACTTTTTAAAACCAGTCACGAGAACCAGCGTACCTTTCACAACTGCACCATCTGTAAAAGTACATTTGTGTTTTGCCAAATAATGTGCAAATAATGTGCAACTTTGAAGACTGCCTCTGTTGCAGCATTTGCTTTCTTTGCTGGTTGGGTATAAAATGATTGTTGCATCAGCAGGGCAGCTTTTAGTTCAGCTACATTTTGGGATTGCAGACAGCTTTGTTCAAGAAAATTCTTTTCATAATAAGAATACATTGTTGCAAAATGCCTCAACTCTTTTTTCCCACTGCAACATTTGCACTGCAGGTTAAACATACACTTCCCTTTTAAGCTTGAGAAAAAGAAATCTGTCTCCCACTCTTGACAGAAAGGATACGTCTTTTGCCTTTTGTTGGATGGTGCACCTACTTCTGCATCCATGAATTCAACAAGTGTAGTTTGTAAGTTTCTTTTGGGGTTGCACGTGCAATGTAATCTGAGGAAGATTTCAATGAGTTATGGTTGTAAAAATAATTGAGCACAAAGTTCTGCTTAGTCAAAAAATTCAAACCAGTGTCATTTTAGCACATTGGCAATTTCTGCAAATATTAACTTTGTGGCATGAACCTATTCCAAGGATAATGAAGATCAAATCCTACTTTGTTGACTGCCCTTAAAAGTCCTAAAGTGAAAATAATTGGTTGAAAAAAATCATAGCAGAAACTTAATGTTGGCCTTGCTACCGTTAGTCCTCTATACAAGAATCTCTGTTATCATTAATGGCTGGTGAGACTATCTGGCTATCAAATCAAGTGATGTGGGACTACATGAGGGCCTGTGCAACAATAAAGCAATTGTAGGTTACAGCATGGGGCCATGAAGAACACACTATGTTCGCCCTAAAATCAATAAATCTGCCTCAATATAAGGGCATGCAAGCCTGCATTCTAATGAGATTATTCTAGTGACGGTTCAATGTTGCAAGAAGTTAAACCTCGCCTCATCTGAAGCCACACTGAAGGACTGCGGTGAAGATGAGCCACCTCCTATCCCCCTACCCTGCCAATTACTCCCGGCATGGGCACCATGTTTATTTTGGGTACAGGGGGAGAAATTCCCACATGGAGGGAAGCTAGGGGGCCATCCCCATCCCTGGGTTAAAACCAAGCCATTTTGGAGCACAGCAAGCAGCAAAAATAATGAAGAAAGTCAAAGTATTTACAGGAAGGTCTAAACATGACAATTTAGCAACAGTCGCCTAACCTGCTGCGCTGTCCTTCCTCAGCATGCTGCTTTTGGAACTCTGCCTTTTCCCCTCACTACGTCTGCCAAACAGCTTTGGCCTGTCCAGCACTCTCCTTCGACCATGCAATTAAGCTTCCGTTGCTACATTGATGAAGCAGCCTTCCCACTGTTAATTGAGCAGCACTTGCTAATTTTGCAAGATGCATGCTAACACAATTTTCTTTTTTGACAACAAACATGCAGAATAGCCACAGCGGCAAAATTACACTTCAGCCCAGGCTCGGACAGGCCTCTAGGGCAATGCCCGAACCACAAAATTGTAGTGTGGGCCAGTTTTGATAAGTTATTTCACCATAGAGCTAATAGTTTTGATCAGTTCTATTGGATACATATTCTTTAAAAAGCATAATTTGTATTACATTTTATGAAAAACTTCCCATTCCTACTCAGTCTGTCACAAAAGGAATGAATTGCCATTTGCAACTGTGGTCCAGTTTTTCCATTAGTGCTCGAAATTTCCAAAAATGAATGTAGGTAATAACAATGAAAATGACCCCAGGATGAAGCAGAGACATTTAGCCATCATACCTATTTTCACTTGATGGAGCAGCAGGCTCGGACTGGCCTATAGGACAATAGATCCATTGCTGAACCAAAAACCCAAAATGCTGGTGTGCGCCAGTTTTTGGGGTGAAAGTGGGGCAGTTTTTTTCGTCAAAGTGGGGCAGTTACTTCACTATGTGGCTTGTAGTTGCGACAAGTTTTGACCAGTGTTTGAGAACATATTCTTTAAAATGCACATTTTGCACCACATTTTAACAAAAAACTCCCCCTTGCGTACTATTAAAATGGCATCATAAAAGGAATGAATAGCCATTTTCAACTGTAGGCCACTTTTGTATTGTGCCAGAGACAATTGTATGGCCCAGTCCGACCCAGAGGAGCAGGAGCCACATTCAGAATGGCAGGGCTCTGGGGAGCAAGCCCTACTCCTTTCCTAAGTGTGTCGAGCTGAAACGGTGTCCATAGGACGGTCTTTCACACGACCCTGTTTTACCCTGCCAGAATTGGGAGATTAGCAGGGCTTGTTCCCCAGAGCCCTGCCATTTCTAAATGTAGTTGCTGTGACATAAAACGAGCGAAACGGAGGCATTTGACGATCATGCTTAATGTCTCTGCTCCGCCCTGGGCTCATTTTCAGTCATATAAACTAAACTACTTTTAGAAACGTCAGGGCTGCGACGAGCAAGTCTGAAATGAGCCCATGACGAAGCAGATACATTAAGTATGATAGCTCCAAGTGTCTGTTTCGTCCTGTGTTCGTTTGGACAACTTCCCGCCCCTCCACTCACAGTGCAAACAGCTGTGTGCACTTGAAAGGAGGAGGAGGAGGGCCTGCAGTAGCTAGTCAGAAAAATAAATAAATATGATCATCCACCTCCCCCAACATTACCTGAAGTATAAGCTTCATTTGAGCCTCCTCTCGTCATTCTCCAGCGCCGATAGTGTGCAACATGGTGGTTTTAAAGCAGAAAGCCTAGTCTTCCCCCCCCAGAGCAAAATGGGTACCACCATGGCCAATGGCAGCACAACTTTGCACAAGGTACTTAGTCTGGCCAATCAAAAGACCCCTATATGCTATTGAGATTTGCAGCCCTGTGATTGGTCAGAGCACTTCCTTGCATCAAACAGAATGTTTTGGTGACCAACCATTTGGATCCTAAAAGATCTCTAAAGATGTGCTTCTTGCATTGACCCAGACAGAGACAAGAGGCACTCAACAAATCAACTGTTGAACTTTGGTCTTCCTTCAGGGTCAGCCAGCTCCTGGTGGAGGGCAGCACAGCAGATTTCCAGCGTGCCAACAGAGTCTTGAGGACACCATGAGGAGTTCCAGCCGTTTGGCCAGCCAGAGGTCCTTACAATGATGAACAGCTAGTTCCGAGCCTTGCAGAGGAAATGCAAAGCTGCACGCTCCTACAACTGAAAACTGCTGATGTACCTCAAGCAGGACAGATGAGTGGTTGATCCCACCAGTCTTGGTAAGAAGGCACCTCGCAGAGGTCTTCAGTGTCAACTTGAATGGTTGAGGTTTGAGACGCAGTGGTATTGGTCGAGTTAATGCTCGTTTCTGGAGCAGTCCTCCAGCATGCCTCAATAGTAGTATTCTTCGGATTACTTCAGCTCCCAGGAGCGGACTTAGTTCCTGGGCCTAGCTAATCACCTTCTATCCAAAAAACGGGCTGGGGGCGATCTCAGCCCTCCAATAATAAGGACTCTTTGTAACATTCAAACTTAGAGGTTGCTGTCCAATAGTGGAAAATCCAGCTTCCCAGAATCAGCCCAACAATGACCAAGCCCCCAGGAGGACTGCAGGTTGGGGCTGATGACCCCCTTCCTCACTTCCTACCAGCATCCACACAAAGGTGAGTCCTTACAGGCTTCTTGCAAGGTAGGACGGCCAACAAAGGACAGACCATTTTGAAGAGGACTTAAACATGAAGAGTGATCATTACAGTGAGGAGATAGTGCCATGGGTAAAGGCACCGTCAGCCGAGCTCTCCACATTAATCTTGGAGCAACATGTATCTGGAAGAAGGATAACATTACAATAAGGAGCAAGAGGCAGGGTATTGAGCATTTGTTGGTTATTCTAAAAGTAAATGAGAAAGTAAATTTAAAAAGGAATAGTGCGCTCAGAAATATTATTGTCCCGAGCGTTTGGGCATGTGTTTTTAAGCATACGTGGATCGATCGTAAAAACATTTCCTATGTACCTTACCATAGTTTTTCACTTTTGTACACATGTGAAATCAGGCAGCAGGGTGCAGCCATTTTGTGATATTCTTATCCGATGCCGCATCGCCCAAGCAGGACTGCCCTGGTGGCACTAATTCATATGCCCCCCCCAGCCTGACATCACTAGACGCGTACCGCCCATTTCACAACGCCAAAGCACATCTCTCGTGTCAACGTTCTCTGCGCTTCAGCTAATGACATGTCGCCATGGAAATGGCAGGACGCCTCTTTCCTCAATAAGTATAAGCAGACATCAGATTTTCTTTTCCATTCCTCTCACTGTCTTTCTTTGAGTATTCTGTGCCTCGTTTCTGTGCTCTGATCATCTACCTTCGTCGCTTGTAGCCCGTGCAAACAGATACCAGTACCATTGCTATACATTATTTTAGTTTCCCCCACAATGGCAACAATACAGCCCTACCAGTACGAGCCAGAGTATTCCGAGGCGGAATTACTCGATGGGGAAACAATGGGGCTTTGGACGACAGTTGGGAGGACGATTCAACAGATCAAGAGCCTGAGCCTAGTCGTATGGACGGCGTTTCCACCTGGTGCACCTGCAATTGGTGCGCCCTAATGCCAAACCGAGGAGGAGAACTGCTGCTGCCGAGAAAACTCTGGATGCTTGTCCTACATATCTCAGGGCGAGACACGCCACTATGCGTTACCGAGCTGCCAGACTTCAGGGCAGCCTGCCTCACACTGTCCGTGTTGAGGATTACGATGGTGCTTATGCATGACCTTCGCGCAACAGTTCACCCTCGGAATCCAAGTAAATATACTCTGGGTGTGATGTCACTTACGCCACTACTATTTCAAGGTTGTCTCCTATATTGTCGCAACTTCAATAAATCATTGTCAAACCAATTTAGTCTTGCAATTCTCTAGTAATAGTCATTCAATATTGTATAGTGTCTAGGTAGCATTTGTACTGGCAACAATGCCATTGGATACAAGAATGGTCATAGGCAACTAAGGTTTAATACACTTATCTTGGTCATTTAAAAACAGTTTGCATCTTTCTTTCACAGGTGGGTGGCCCATCGTTCGTACACATGGTGGCTTCATGGGAGGCTTGGACACCGCGTTCGACGTGTAATACCCACCTGTATCGTTGGTGCCATTAGAGGCACATTCCCCAGTGACAGCGGTCAATACAGAGGATTTTCCCTCACTGTGCTGCAGTCTGAACTTTACAATGTGTAGTACATTTGTGCCATAAAATTAAGAAACAAAATAAAGCACAACAGAACTTTTATCAATGATTGTTTCAGTTTTTCAATCAAGTGTGCCTCCATTCAGCAGTGTTCCAGGCCTTGTCTGCACGCCTCAGGCCCATCCATCAACCCTCCATTATCAAAAGCAGTTGGCACTCGTGGTTGTGCGCTGCCAAAGGGAGCTGGAAAGGGGGGCGAAAGGCCAAGGTGCCAAACACCATGTACACTTCAAAGTTATCTTACGCCCAGGGGCCATTGTACACATGCCCTCCACAGACCCTGTGTCTCCAGGCAAGATGCACCTTAATCAGGCCGCACCCCTGCAATCCACATAAGACCACGACATATACACGTCATTCATTCACATACACATACTCTTTTCCAATTCTTTATAAACTACTTGCTATTTATCATGAGAACATCTTTGAGCACTGCAAGTCAACTCGTGAACGTGCTACCTGAGAAACTCGGTGACCACTGCAAATCTGCTCGTCGTCGTGCTACCTATGAACATCTCCCTGTTCTCCTGCCACTAACTACCCTGCTTGCTGAATCTAACTGTTTGTTGGTCAAGGTAAGGGCATGTCACCCAATCATATCTCTTTGATCTCTAAATTTCGATATATTTCGAACAAACGCACCCAGAAGTGTTATGTCCACTCGTCTCATTGCCATTGACTTGAGTTTCATTTGTTATCAAGATAACAATTGTCATCAGTGTCATTTGTCATCGAATTGCATCCTTCGCGGACCGTCTCTTTAATATAAGCATGTTTCCTTTTGATGCACGATAGTACATTCAAGGGACGAGTATCATGTCCCGATTTTCATCACATCAATGAATTGTTTATGAAAGTTATCCTATAATACAACCGGCCACGCTACACTGGTTTTGCGGTGGACACCAAAACATACTTTGCTTAGAAGAATGTATGGTATAATTCCTTCTTTCTCACGTTTTAAAGCAAAGTAATTTTCGATGAATGTTGGCTTTGCAGAATTTGTAACAATGCCTGCATGTGCGATTATCGGTTACCCTTCTAAGACCCATGAGAAATCTGAAGGCACTACAATGCATGTATTCCCAAAGACTATAGATCGAATAAGAGAATGGGTCAGAAATTGCAGATATGCGCCGGCAGAGCTTGAAAGTAAAGTTTAAGTCTTGCATGACAAGAGGGGTGATCGATACCGCACCTGCAGCCTGCACTTTACCCCGAATATGTATGACCTATCCATGTACACAAAGGAGAATCAACTTAGAACGACTCGAAAATTGCTCCCAAATGGGGGGAGTGGCCAACTGCCGAACGATGTGCAGGTGAATTCCTGGAGCTCTCAAGCAGCCACTGAAATCCGGCCAAAATCCTGAGTAAAACCCCCATGGACGGCGCATAAACTGCTGGGGAAGGAAGTTGAAGTGCTGGGGTAAAGAGTAGTCTGCTCCAGAAGGGGTACGTAACGAGGTGTAGCCCCCTGGCGCTTGTCAGAAAATTCTGGCTCCTCGGCGGGAAGAGATGCCTAAAATGGCCCCTGTGGTGCACTGAGAAGGAAGATGGAGGGTGGTGTAGAGCCCGTGGACGGCGGTAACATACTGTGCCCCCCGGGCGAAGCGGCGGTACTGGAGTGTGTGGAGGTGCCCCTGGCGGGGGAGGAGAACCGGACCTTGCCTGGCAGGATACGAGGAGGAGTGGCTTGGGTGGAGGACAACGGGGCGAGCCGCTGTTGAGAGCTGCGCTCTGTCTTGCAGAGTGCAGCGCAGGACGGCTCCCGGAGACTACAGCGAGAGGGGACGCGGCTGGGAGCTGGGCACCGTTGCAAGAACAGAAGCGGCCGGGAGCGAACAGAGGTAGGGTGCCGGCTGACCCTGTGGTTGGAACTTCCGGAGCGGATTGAGAGAGTGGGGCTTTGAGGAAGGAAACCAGACTGAGACTCCGGGACCCCGGAACCACGGACTGCGACCCTCCGGAGGAAGAAGTGAGCGGGAGTCCCGCATTGTAGGGCCCCCGTGGGGGTGTCAGCTGGGGGCGGTGGCGCTAGCAGCTGCATGGACATGTGAGGAGGAGGGGCCCTGAGGGGCGGCGGTGGCTGAATCTGCCGAGGGGCCACAGAGACTTTGGAGGACATACTCCCTTCACCAGTGGGGGGGGCAGGGCCGAGCGGTGACCCCCCCCCAGAGGAACGCTTGGAGTCGGCCTTTGCAGGCTGTGGGAGTGCCAGGAAAGGCAGCCTCCAGGGTGGAAGGTGGGGGGGGGGGGTGATTTCCCACTCCCCCCTGTTGGAGGACTCTGGGTCTTCCTGCTTCTCTCCGGGTTGCCTGGATGTCCCGCTCCTGCTGGAAATTACCTGACACAGTGGGTGGAAACTGGTGAATGCGCTGAATAGAAGAGATGTTGAGGTCACAGATCTATGGTTGGGGGATAGGGTTGGTGCAGGGGACTGCTGCGAAGGAGGGGGGCTCCTGCTGGAAGATTCAGGCGGAATAGAAGATTTTGGGCACGGGGTGCCAGCTGAGGACAGAAACGGTTGGTGCTTGCGACTGCTGCGAAAAAGGGGGGTTCCTGCTGGAAGATTCAGGCGGAATAGGAGATTCAGGGCACGGGGGTGCTAACTGAGGACAAAATCGCAGGATTCACGCCTGAGGGAGAGAAAATAAGAGCTGGTTTATTATGGGCAAGAATCAGCAGCGGATGGAAAAATATACAGAGGCAAAGGACAGGCCCCAGAGGCAAGAGGGACCAGTTCGACAGGGGGGATCCCCCTGGGGAGGAAAGATGTTCTGTGACCCTGGATGCGCTAATGGAGGCGATACAGGTCTCCAGGGATACCCTCCAGGAGAGCATCAAAGAGGTAGGAGTGGATGTCTCTCTGGTGAGGGTGGACCTCCGCAAAGAGTGTGAGAGTTACGGAGGTGGAGCAAAGGGTCAGTATGGTGGAGGATGATGTCCAAAAGTTAAAGAATCAGGTGGTGGGCCTGGTAGGGGCACCTCGAACCCTGGAAGCTAGACCGGAGGATGCTGAGGGACGTTCCAGGCGCTGTAACATCCGTCTGGTTGGCGTACCGGAGAGCGAGCGAGAGAGAGAGAGAGAGCGAGAGGGGCGGGGCCTAGTGCAGAGCTCTTTGTGGAAAACCTGATCCTAAAGGTCCTGTCCAACCTCTTCACTGTGGAGAGGGCACATAGGGTCCTGGGAAGGCCTCCGCTGCCGGGTGCCCCACCAAGAGTGCTGGTGGCCAAAATGAACTTCCGAGACCGGGATGCCATTCTGCAGGATGCTCGCAGGGAAGATCATTATGCGATCGGAAGCGCAAAGTTAAGGATCTTCCCGGACTTTACGCTTGAGGTGCAGCGTCAGAGGAGATCCTACGACGCGGTGAGGAGCAATCTACGGAAACTAAAATCTAAAATAAATGATGTTTTTCCCGGCGAAGTTGAAAGTGTTGTCGGGGGGGGGTAGGCGGGGGTTTGTGGTTTTTCACTAGTCCGAGAGAGGTATGGGACTGGTTGGACGCGAGGCAGCATAAAGTGGATCCCTCTCCGGAGGGTCCTAAGGTGAGGGCAACTCAGGAGGCGGAAGAGTGTGGGTAATGCCCAGTAGGAAACCAGTGAAGGAGACCCCGGCAGAAATCTGTTTTCTGGGAAGTGAGAAGGTACAGGAGAAAAAGGGGGGGGGGATATGGGTGGGGCTGCATGGGGCAGATGGTGAAGCCCCTAAATTAAGCAACGCTACTGACTACCAACCCCAAGGGAGGGGAGAAAGGGGGGGCGGAGTAGTTCAGTGGGTCTGCTGTCATGGCGGAGGAAGGGGAAGGGGGATGGAGGGGAGGGGTAGGGGAGCGGGTGAGGGGGAGAGAAAAGGGGGAGGATCAGACAAGTGGGAGTGAGATTTGGCACAGTAGTAAAAAGTGATGGGGGAGGCGGGGATGGTGACGGATTTACGGGAGAAGGGCTGACGTGAGAGAAAGCTCCAATATATCGGATGAGTAAGTTAGGAAGTTTAAAAATTGGGACACGGAATGTCTGGGGGCTGGGGAGCTATCAGAGGAGGAGGGTGGGGGAGTATCTGAAAAGGCAAGGGATACAAGTGGCCCTGTTACAGGAGACACATGCGAATGCAGAGGTGTTGGGGAGGTTGGGGAGGCCAGGTAAGCGGCACGACGTACTCAACACAGGCGAGGGGTGTTCTTAACTGGGTGGCAAGGGGGGTACCATTGAAGGTGGAGCAGGGGATGAAGGATGGGGAGGGTAGGAACGGTCCTTGCACGCTGTTTGTGGGATAATAGGTCAATATGTTTGGTTAACTCGTACGCGCCAAATGTGGATAAGGAGCATTTCCCCGCGGTGTTGCAAATGATGGGGCGTATAGAGGGGAAATGATAATATGGGGGGGAGATTTTAATTGTCACTTGGATGAGCGGTTGGACGGGTGGGGAACCAGAGGGGGGCCTAAGAAATACATGGCATGGTCGCTACGGAGGTAATGCGGGAGTTGGACCTGGTGGAAGTGTGGAGGGAGAAACACTGGGAGGAAAGGGGCTACTCCTATCATTCGAGTGTGCACGGTTCATATTCGTGCTTGGATTATATGGTAACAGGAAGGGAATACGGTCACTATTTTGGAGAGACGATGTACCTAGGGCGTATTTTATCGGACCACTCCCCCTTGGTGACGACGCTATGCGGGCCGAGTGAGAGCCCCCTGCGGCGGTTGTGGTGGATGCGGAGGTAGGTGTTGCGAGACAGGCCCTTTGTGGCACAGCTTAGAGAGGGGATCAGGTTGTACTTTGAATTGAACGAGGGCACGGTGGACACTAGGGGAGTGCTATGGGAGGCCTTCAAGGCGACTAGGAGAGGGGGAAATGTTTGGCCATGAAAGTAGGGATGCGGAAACGCCTTCTAGAGACGTTACAACGGATGGAGCCCAGGTGGCGGAACTGAACAGGGAGGCGGCAGGGGGTGCGGAGGTGGGAGAGTCCCTGGCGCGAGCACTAGAGCTCCATCAGAAGACCCTGTCGGAGTTGTCACACTTTGATGACAGCAGGCGGGATGTTACATTCCACGGGGAAGGGGACAAGGCGGACAAACTTCTGGCTTGGCTAGTTAGCAGGGAAAGTCTGAGTCGAGTCATAACCCAGCTTCGCTCCAATACGGGGGAGGTAGTCGGGACTCAAAAGGAGATCAATGAGGTCTTTGTAACATACTATAAGGAGCTTTACACGAGTGAGGGGGGATATGTAGATGTAGAAGTGGAGGATTTTATGGAGGTGCTACGGTTGCCGAGGCTGGGTGAGGACCGTCGGGAGGAGCTAGAGGCCCCCATAGGGGAGGGGGACATCCATTGGGCGATCCACACTATGAGGGGTACAGCGCCGGGTAGTGACGGACTCCCGGTGGAGTTTTACGAGGAGTTCGCTGACCTTCTGGTCCCGCAACTTCAGAAGGTTTATGGAGGAGGCATTCCAGGGGGGGGGGGTGCCTCCCAGAATCAAAGAGAGAAGCAGTGAATATGGTGATCCTAAAAGAGGGGAAAGATCAGAGGGATTGCACAGCATATCGGCCCATCTCGTTATTAAATGTAGACGGGAAGATCTTAGCTGCTAGGCTGGCGACGGTTGCGCTGAGTCTGAAACATCCTGATCAATGTGGGTTTATAGGGGGCAGGAATACGTCTGGTAATCTCTCCCGGTTACACCATGTGATAGATCAGGTGAAGTCACAAGTGCAGGACATGGCGATAGTCATTTGATGCCATGAAAGTGTTTGATTCCCTGGAATGGAAATGGCTGTTTCGGGTGCTGTGGGAATTTGGGTTTGGGGAGAACTTCTGTAGGTAGCTGGCCTTGTTGTACACTAAACCACTAGCGATGGTGAAGACTAATAACTGGGTGTCGGGGACATGGGAGTTGGGAAGGGGGACAAGGCATGGGTGCGCGGCTTCCCCAATTTTGTTTGCGTTGGCCTTAGGACCACTGGCGGCATTCCTACGGCAGGAAATGGCAGAGGCTGGGATTGAGGTGGGAGGGAAGAGACATAGTGTCCCTCTACGCGGATGACTTGTTATTATATGTAGGGGACCCCAAGACATTTCTTCCGGATCTCTTGGAAATATTACGGAACTTTAGATCTATGTCAGGGTTCTGTATAAACCCAGAGAAATCTGTTCCGTTTCCGCTGGGGGGGGGGGCTATGGGAATGCCCATTGGAGGAATTGCCAGAACTGGGGATAAAGTGGGAGAAGGAGTCATTTTGATATTTGGGGGTGCGGGTGTTTCATGAGGTGGTGGACACTTTTGTGCATAATACAGGGAGGGCATTATCCAAAATAGGCAATTCCATCCAGTTCTGGGAGGTCTTAACGCCACCCTGCCCATCAGTGAAAGGGGTATCTAAAATGATGAAACTGCCGCGGTTGCTCTATTTTTTCACAAATATACGATATGTGGCAAAGAAATTGTTTTTTAAAATGCTGGATGTTATAATTAGGGAATTGCTGTGGGATGCGGGGAGGAGAAGGGTGTCCCTACAAACTTTGCAAAGAACTAGGGAGGGAGGGGGACTGGGCCTCCCGAACTATGAAAAGTACTTTGTGGCGGCACAATTACAGTCGGTACTGGTGTGGGATCAACAGGAGGCAGAATTCCTTAAGACATTGGTAGGGCCCTTGCAGCCGGGTCGTAGGCCTGTGGAGCTCCTGTGGCACCCGTTCGGCGACACAGGGACATCAGTGGTCTTTGAGGCGGTGAGGGAGACATGGAGGAAATATGCGGGTGGCAAGGGGGTTAGGGGTCGTTATGAGAGCAATCTTCCATGGGGGCCGACCCGAAACTTCGTCAGGCAATTGGGAGGGTGGGGATACAGAGATTACGGGAGAAGGGATGTGAAAAGGTGGGGGATCTTTGAGGGTGGGAAGCTCCTTACCTGCAGGGAGTGGTGCGATAAGTGATCTGCCAGAGGGAGTTTTTCTGGCATATGGGGCGGTGGTTCGCATGATGGCGGAATTATGGAAGGGAATTCCTGAGGAGCCAGAACCATGCCCGGTGCTTCGAGTACTACTTGCGGGGGGGGGGCGCGCATCTCGCGGATATATAGGGCTCTTGGGGAGGGGACGGCAGAGGGGGAGTTGAAGGTCAAGGAGAAGTGGGAGGTGGATCTGGGGCACTCGATATCGGGTAAGGAGTGGGAGCAGATCTGGGACTTGGTCCGGAAGTCATCGAGGAATGCCCACTTTCAGTTGGTCCAATTTAACATTTTGCATAGGGCATATATCACCCCACTGGCACTCAGGGCGATGAATGGGGATCGGTCGGGCAAATGTCCTAGGTGTGGGTCGGAGAGGACGGGGTTCTGGCACATGGTGTGGGAATGTGGAGTAATATAGAATATTGGGACAAGGTGCTTAAGGGAGTGAATGAGCTTCTGGGAACCAACCTGGAATGGTGTCCGGAGACCTGTCTGTGGGGGGAAACTACCGGAGGGAAGCGTAACAAGCTACGGAACAGAATGGGCCGGTTTTTGCTCATATTGGCAAAGCACCGAATGGCGATAGCCTGGAAATCGCCCCATGGTCCGGCAATCAAGTTATGGCGGAAAGATGTTCGGAGGTGGGGGATTAAAGGTTGGAGTGCTGTGACCAATGGAGAAAGAAGGAATTAGATGGTACATTGGGAATTGGTTGTATGCTTGGTTAAATTTCGCCATGTGTGTGGAGGGACTGACATTTGGGGGGTTAGGGAGGGTAAGGGGGAAGTTGTGGGACTGTTATAATACCAATAAAGTGTTTAAAAAAAAAAAAATGCTCCCAAATGCAATTCCGACTATTCGTTCACATGCCGCCTCAGGTGAGTCATGGTTCCGAATTTAGCTGTAGCCCTTGGGGTAGTGAAAAGGTAACTAAATGGACGGATTGGTGTTTTAGGTGTAAATGTCCCTTACAATACTTTCCATTTTTACAAGATTCTATTGCTTTTTAAATAAAGACCATTTTGCTAAACATCTGTCTTTGGTTTTAGAAGCCTCATAGAAAATTGATTTATGGGCACCGATAACTATGCTATAGTGACCTTTGAAATAAGCATAATGTTTTGTAATCGGTCTCCTTACATGCCAATTTTTAAGATTAGCATTTCTAAATCAACTAATATTTTCCCTTTACAACTCCATGACTAGGCACTGAATATGAAGTTGCAAGAGTCAGCATCCATGTCTTGCCTGGAGTCAACAACCACTTCAAGCGCCTATCAGGTAGTCTTACTTAGCTATTCAGTTCGGGAATTGTTTTATGCATGGAATCTGAGATAATCTGATAATATTAACGCATCGTGTCATTCGTTTACAAAATGTTTCATTAGTGGTTTGCCATAGATAGGTACCAATGTCTGCATCCCAATGTGTGTGTTCAATTTCAATTTTGTCATCCATACTACTACAAGTAGTGCGTTTCAGGCAGATGCAGAAGATTCAACTACAATTACATCATCCCTTGTAGTTGATCCAGAGCCAGAGGTATGCGTACTGACAGTTTCCTCCTCGCATGAAAGAAAGTCGGTCCCAGATCTGATACTATTAGACAGTGACAATATTAGAAACAAGCAGTTTTTGCAAATTGCTTGAGTGCAACATTTCGAAGAGTGTGCTTCACACAGTCAACTTTGATCGAGTAAACTAGCCATCAATCAGGTGAAATTCCAAATATAAATGTATATTTTGACTAAATGACGTACACGATGTACGAGTTTATCTGTGTAAGCCATGTGAGCGAAGGAATAATTTGATTTCTAATACAAATTACTTATTTTAAATGGATACTATTTTCTAGGGATGTATACAAGATCCGGATATAGAAGAGGAGGCACGTGGATCCGAGTTAGTGGAACAGCTTGCTGTTGCTTTTCGTTGAAACCTTCTTTACTGTAACGTCAGCAAGAAAGAGAAGGTAATTTATAAACAATTTCAATTTTTGAACAGTGCTGGGGCGTTCATATTATTCTTTTTTTTAATGTAAAAATTGTTCAATACTGTATGTTGGATTTACATTGAACATCTTTTTCCAACCAGTCTTCTAGTTGCCCGGTGGTGTACGGACTATGCAGATACAGACAGTGACACAAATGAGAGATGCTGCTAGCCAAACTGATTACACCATGGAGCAACTATTAATTGAGGCGTGCGGTGTTCAGACTCGAGATGCATTTGCCCAATGGCCAGAAAATGAATTTAATGTGACCGGCGAAGCCAGCAAAGTGTTTTTGGACCATTGCTAGAATGCGACTGCTCCACCAGATGAAGATGAAACTGAATGTATTGAAGATGCTTTTGAATTAGTCGCAGACCACTTGATACAATCGACACCCGCCAAAAATGGGCCACCCAGAAATCAATCGACATTGATGATTTCTCTGATTCACGTTCAAGTAACAGACGCTGAAATGACAGACTGAAGCATCAATACAATTGACCGAGGAAATAGACAAAGATCCAGACTACAGTAAGTCCAGTTTGGCTGATCGGTCAACCACAGTCAGAAACAACATTAATGCAGGATGACAGTAATAAAAGGAGGCCAAATGCATAGTATTCGACAGCAGCTTGATGGAGATTATAAAGATGCTGAAATGTGTGCATTAAGTGAGAGGGGAAGTATGTGGGAAGCCATTGGTGAATGTGACTCATCTATCACAAGGCAATACCCTCAAAATACATGCCAAAATGTTCATGGTCCGCTCAACCGATGTGCTGGGGAAACTGCATGCAGCAGCTTTACTTTTCAGTGGCTCTAGTTTCATTTGGTTGTCCAGTTTCTATCAATTTGTGGGACTCCCTTTCATTTCTAAAGCACAGTACTACAAATATCAACACCACCATCTATTCCCTGCTATTAGTGAAGCTTGGAAAATTGACCAATTGTCTATTCAAAGTACATTCTCTGAAAAACTGTTCAGGCTAGCTGGCGATGGACAGTGTGACAGCCCCGGATTTTCAGCAAAGTACTGCACATACCACTTTCAGGACATGGAAAGTAAAAAAAAGTGTGAGTTTGGTGGTCATGCAGGTGTGAGAATGTAAATCCTCAGTGGCCATTGAGAAACTTGGTTTTATAAAATCACTGTAAAATCTACAATCGAGGTGAATGCAAATCGACATAGCCACAGACAGACAAGTTTCAATAGCCAAGACAATGAGAGAGCAGTTTCCAAATATTCGCCATCAATTTGATGTATGGCACGTTGCCAAATCCATCAATAAAAAAATCTTAGCTGCAAGAAGAAAAAAAAAAAAAATAAAGGTTCTGAAAGTATTTCGCAGTGGTCCCAGTCTTTCAGCAACCATCTTTGGTGGAGCTCCAAAACTTGTGATGGGTCTGTGGAAATTCTACTAGAAAAATGGCGGTCACTAATGCACCAGCACCACTGTTCCAACGTTCACTCTTGGACAGAAAACCAACATTTCCATCAATGTGGACATGGCCCTTTTGTCGCCGGAGCAGGAACGGAAGAAGAAGTGGTTGATTCCATCTTCACCTCCGCACAAAGCCCTTGAGATGATTGTATTTGATATAACTATCAAGAGATCTGAAGGGACTGACAGAATTTTGTCACACAGGAGATTTGGAGGTATTCCACAATATGTGCCTAAAGTACAGGCCAAAGTGATTGCATTTCAGCATTGAAGGGATGAAACATAGGACATTACTAGCGCATAACGAGAATGTAGGCCTTGAACAATCGAAAACTGCAGGAAACCTTGGGATGCTTCGCTACACTATGGCCTTCACGAAAAGAAGCAAAAAATGGGTGGTCAAGCCAGTATATGAGCAAATGGAATTTGATTTTGTGAAAGATCTTATTAATGTTTTAGATATGCATTATCATGGAATTGCATGCGATTTTGTTAAGAGTACACATACATTGCCACAAAACATTGCCAACGTGCCCTGTGCATCTAAAGCAGAGCTCGTGGAACAGTTCAAATCCGGGTACAAAATGATTACCATCTGTTTTTTTTTTTTTATCAACAATGTTTTTATGAAGTGTCCAAATAAAGTATCCAATTTGTCTTTTAAAATGTATCCTCTTTGTTAAAAAATGTTTCTCAAATAGTAACATTTTTATGTTTGCCATACAATGCAACGCTGTGCTTGCACAGTTCACAGTTTCTTTGAGCTACTGTGGGACCTTCACTGATCGTGGGAGGGCCAGATGGATAACAGTGTGAAAGAAACTTTGAGGTTAGGCAGTTTACTTACCATACAGTTGCCCAGATAGCTGAATAACTGCTCGGCCCACAAAAGGGTTGAGACCTAGGCTACATAAGATACTCGGCATGCAAGAAGTACTGACTGTGAACAAAACAGTGCATCAAAGTCCGTAGTTGGTGGGAAATAGAAGCACTCTGACCAATATATTCTTGGGGGCATGCGTTGGGGGTAGTTTCTAATGTAAGGAAGGGGTGGGTCGGTTGAGCCCCCGGCCAACATACTGATCTTGCACTCGCGGTCGGCGCCTCCTTTGCCAATCTACTGCCATGGGGAAGGAGGCCGTGGCATAAGCAGAGGTGGGGCTATTGCTAGACATACTGACTCCATTTTGTGTACCCTCGACTCCAATTTTGGAGTAGGGCGCATTCTGTCATTGCAAAGTGTCCCCTACCCCTCAGCAGCGTCACGAACAACGAGCAATGACAGCCCCCCACATTTTTCCTCCTGTGCCCATGCTTCACAATTTCAGTTCTCATGGATGCAGTGAGACAAGATGTTGCAAACTAATAATGTATCTTCATTCTGAGTGAAAGTCACCAGCTTTGAATTTTTGCTTGCGAGCTGAGGAAGCCCACACATCGCACACACAGTATAAGGTTCAATTGTTTTTTGACCTTGAGAGAAAGGGACCATTCCGAAAAGAATTGAATTAAAAGGAGGGGTGTAGTAACGTAAGATATGAAAAGGTTATACATTCCTAAATTGGACTAAGGAACATGTACGTTCAGTTTATGAAAAATCATTGATCCAAACGGAGTCTGCATTACGGTCTGCGTTACTCTAAGAGAATGGAAATGTCGAATATAATGCAAGTTTGACTTTTGACGATTTTATACCTGGATGAGTCAACTTACGATTAGCGGACCGTTATTGCTGAGTTACATTGCACTCGTTTGCTCTGTGTGGCATAGTGCAATGAAACCCAAGTAGAACCTTTGTGTGTACTGGTCTTTCTAACGTGCACATGGGCAGTCCAGCATCAAGATGCATGTAGACCACCACTCGATTCCCCGAGGTTCAACGCTAATATTTGTGCACCTCAAATTGTAGCGTCAGCTTCCGCATCCCGTTTAGAGCCGAACATACTCCATAGCACTATCCTCCAAAGCTAAGTGGAGTACTTTCCACATTGTTTTCTCTCCGTTCACATTATTTCACGTCTGTGCTAATCGGTAGTGTTAACACAATGCCGAATTAATAAGTCAAATGATAAATTGTAATAAAGATCGGCTACTGAGACACATTTCTATTATGTTTTCCCAAACAGGTACATCCTGCCATTCTGCGATGGTCA
Organism: Ambystoma mexicanum; assembly: GCF_040938575.1. NCBI lineage: Eukaryota > Metazoa > Chordata > Amphibia > Caudata > Ambystomatidae > Ambystoma > Ambystoma mexicanum. The sequence continues at coordinate 453,319,264 of NC_090924.1, read as the reverse complement.
TCGATTTCAGATACCAACTGATGGCTTTTTCAACCGGCAGTTGCAGATACAAGTCAATAGTTGGATATATTTGACTCTTTTTTTGGGACGATCGCCAAGGGCCGATATGCCCTTACCAGCGATTAGGAGCAACATAACATCCTTTATGGTGGTCTAGCGCCAAGTTGATGCACAAGCCTTGCAATTCACTGTGAGACCAAAGCACTTCTTTTACCCAAAACGAACACCTTGTGTACCCAAAAGGAACACCACGTGACTCACGATAAACACTTGCGGATCGAGAGCAAAGAAAATAAATCCAATTTTATTGAATATGGCAATCGCTGGATGTTCTCGGAGCGTTTATTGTGAAATAAAAGTACTTTACAAATTGTACAGTCTTGCCGTTTCCTTTTAAAGTAGAATTTTATATTCCGAATTGTGACACGCTGTGTTGTGAGACGATGTGTGTTGATTTCCGGGTTTCTTCGTCACGTCATGTAGGTGATGACCGGGCACGTTTGGCTAGGCTGCCCAGTAACGTCAATGAGAAAGGCAGCGAATATCACTAGGTTTGGCGATGTCAGGCTCAGGGGCGGGGCATATGAATTAGTGCTGCCAGGGCAGTCCTGCTTGGGCGATGCAGCAACGGATAAAATTATCACAAAATGGCAGCGTCCTGCTGCCTGATTTTGCATGTGTACAAACGTGAACAACTACGGTAAGGTACATAGGAAATGTGTGTACGATCGATCCACGTATGCTTAAAAACACATGACCGAACGCTCGAGACAATAATATTTCTGAGCGCACTATTCCTTCAAGTGTTTCCCATTATCAAAGGGTTCAAAATAATGATGATTCAGAAAGAACACAACGAGTAAATATCTTAATCAGGTTGACCAAGTGACTTGTTTTGTGTATTTGCAGTGTTTTTTTTTTTTCGCCTCTCCAAGTAAAGAGGCAGTGAGATATTTGAAAAATAACAGCATTATAAATTACATAGCTTTTTATTTGGGTTTCTTTGTGATCTGTAAAGTTTGCATTGTTAGAAACCTCACAAAAAAGGAGGAGCTGGTTAGGAGTCAGTTAATGTATGTGTAGAGTAGTTTAAGTGTGATATATGAGGACATCTCCCTTTACAAGTTACTTTTTTGGAGAGGCTGGTAGGGTTGGATGCATGTCGCTGGAAAAACAATGTAAAAAGCAGCAGGGGGAGTTATTTATAGAAATGTGAATTTGTTTTATTCTGGTTTGTTTTTAAGTAGGTTTGAAATAACATACAAGAAGAAACTGATTTGCTTACAGACAGTCAGTGTTTTAAAAAAACCAGCAGGGCTATTTGAGAACCCATACACAAAGACACATATTGACAAAGGAAGCAAAGAGCTTGTCTTTGCGAGTGCCAATTTCGATTGAGTAACAATAACTATGTATGTAAATATGTGCCATATAAAGCGCCTTGGACTAAAGCGTTATATTGGGTAACTAGTGTACAGGCCTGTGTACACAGGCCAAAGGGCAGGTTTTCATTGACACACTAGGACCACTGAATACTAACGCTCCCTGTAGCGGTGACAACAGGCGAAGCTACTGCCTCAGATAAACATACAGGGACAAACAACCATCAGACATTTAATTATATTGCTAGAAGATTAGATAGATTACATGTTGAGATATAATGTGAAGGAGATTCATTTTGTTTTGGGGGGTAGGTAGTGGCTGGTGACTTAGATGCAGAGACAGGGGAACGATGGACATAGTGAATCAAGGGATGATGGATCCTTTAGGTTTTTTTTGGTATTTGGTGTGATCCTGGGCACAAAAAAGGTATTCATGAAGAAGGGAGCGATTTGAGGTGTAGAAGGGTAGGTTAAAGCACATGTGGGATGGGCTGTAGGTCGTGCAGTAGGATGGCAGGTTTGGAGGAGTAGTGTGGACAGGACAGTAAAGCAGAGGTAAGACGTAGTAAGGGGTGGCTTCTATAATGGATTTGTAACAAGATAGAGAGAAGCTGGAGTAGGTGTATGTGTTCATAAATTGCATTTTGTAGATGTAGAAGAAAAAAGGATTTTAGAATTGTTGTGATGATACGTTTTGAAAAATGTACCACTAACTCAGGGCTTTAAAAGGGCCGGGACCAGGGCCCAGCCCTAGCAGGATCTAAATATTGCCCTTGCGCCAGGTGTGAGGGATTAGAAATGCGAGACGGACACAAAGGTATAGGTTTCTCAATGTTTGCCATTTATGAAAATAAAAACTAGCAAACTAAAAAAAGATGACCTAGTGTCCAAAAAGCATCTGACCCTCACACTAATTCATATAATAAGAGTGCACAAGCAATATTTAGCAGTCTTCAGTTCAACACAAAATTTCAAAAGTTCAAACTTATGAAGTGTAGAAAGTACTCCTTGTGGCCAGGTTTGGGCTCCCTTCACGTTGATCAATTCAGGAATACCCAACAGCTCAGATTCCACAAAAGTATGTTTAGTTCAGTATTCAACAAAAGGTATTTTTCAATCCACCGAGTCCTTCCACTGGATAAAGTTAATGCTGCTCTCACAAAACACCAGTTCATAAACCAAGGCAATTGTTCTCCTCCACACAATGTCTTTATCACAACTTATTCTTTCAATGGAATACTTTGGTTAGGATAGCACAGCAGTTATCTTCGTTAATGCAACAGTTCGTCAGCATAATGAAGTTACCGATGTCTTTCCACAACACCTTTTTACCACAACCATGTTTCTTCAAAGCGACCGTTTCTTTCCTGGTGTACTCACCTGCCAGGACTACCTACAAATAGTCCCTTTCCTGGTTCAGCCTCCTGCAAGGAATACAACTCCTACTGCTACAGTTGTCTTCTTAGTGGAAATATGGGTTACAGATTTCCCCAAACAGGTGTCTCAGGAAAGGAGAATTGCACCCTTGTTGCCCTTTTATCTCTTGGTTGTAATATCAGTGCTGCTGGCAATGTGAGTTACAAGTTTCCCCAAGTTGCCATCTCATAAATGGAGGACTGCCCCCTTTTTGCCTTCATACTTATGATTTTCTTGGCTGTTGGTAATGCAGGTTTCCCCAAATTGACTTCTCATAAATAGGCAATTGCACCCCTTCATATTAACTCAGTCCAGGGGTTTATTCAGGCATATGTTTAACTTTCTTTGCCTCCCCCTCCTCCTTTCACTTTGCTCTCCAACTCCCTTTGACTTAATTATGGGAGCGGAAAAAGGTATGAGGCACCCCAGTGCCCTATATCTTATCTGAGGCTCACTGGTTACTCTTGGCAGCTTCAGAGTCTTCCTTAGGTGCTGCACGGTCCAGCGGTTCTTCTTGGCGGCTCAGCGTTGCAGAAACCTCTTTGGCTCTCTCACCGTCTTGGTCTCTCGCTCTGGGGGAGCCTCTGCTGCTCCAATCCCAGCGACCACGGCTCTCCCGCTCTTACAGCCACCGATCGTCTCCTTCCTTGCTGCTCTGCACAAATGTTTTACCTGCAGCTTCAACCACTTCGTTGTATTACCGCAATGCTTATGCTGCTCCTTCTCTTGCTCTTCCACCTCTACACAGCTGGTACACTTTCAGAATTACATGGCCACTCAGGCGTCTTGCCTCCAAACAACTAGACCTCACATTCTCTTCAATGGCATTTTTTATTCTCATTCACTCCAGGTCCCCCTTCCTCATCCCAGTACAACAGGCATTATGGATCTTGTAGTCCATAATGGATTTAAGTCTTTGGGGTCTATTGTTTGATTGTTCAACTGAATGTTCTTAAAGTTAGGAGGTGTTATATGAGAGATGCGAGACTCGTCATTAGATGATGACTCACAACAGAATCATGGCCATTAGAAGATTACATCGAATTCAGAAACTCCCAAAGTATATAACATTCTGCCTGGCCAACTTTGGGTTTCCTCAGGAGAGTGACTTTTACAATGACAGCACGCCATTAGATATTTGGGTATTATAGGATCATCATCCTTACAAAAGGATGAAAGCTGCGTCTCTCCCAAAGGAGTCCTCACTCACCCCCTCCCCCGACAGCCAGCTCCTGCCATGTGATCTCCCTTACAGTACCAGCCCCAGGGTGGGTTAGGATCAGGTAGCGACTGCCTTCCCCTGGCCATATGGGAGGAGATCTTAGGCAGGGGTTAACTTCACTTATCAAAGTTTTCTCAAAATATATATATGAGTAATAATGTTGTTTTCTGTCAGTGGATGTCACCTTTGATGACGGTTGGATTGACAACAGGAGTTAAAGGAATTTCAGATTAGGGTTTTCCAAACAAGAAAGGGCAATGAAAAGAGACTATATTATTTGATTTTAGCCACACATTGTATTAAAGTATTGTCCTTAGGGCGCCTAATTGTATGGAAGAATAATGAATTTGCATTTAACAAGAACTATGGGATTCTATGGGGTATGGACCCCTTTTGATTTGATGACTTTTATATCTGGATAGATTTATTTTGGTCAACATTTTATACAAATCAACCATATTTGCAACACATTTTTTTCAAACTAGAATTTGTTCCCTTTCATTGCAGATATATAAACTTTTAGATCACTCCTTACACAGGCCGTTCCACTTTTTAAAAGATGTATTAGCTATTGTGGATTTGGGGCTATGCCAGACACTTTCAGGCCTTGCTCACAAACATTGCATTAGGACTCCCCCCCTCGATTTTTCATCTCATTTAAACACTATAGATACATTTATCAACAATTGATCGGACACTTTGAAACGCACACTACAGTGTGCATAGTAGGGAATCACGCAGATAGGGAGAGAGACACTTAGATCAATGAAGGGAATCCACTTTTGGAGATTAGGTATATTGTTGGACAATCATTCAAAAATAAAGGGGTTGGGGGGTTGGGGGGGGTGGGGGGGGGGGGAGAGGTGCCTTGCCCAATGTTCTTTCCATAAACAATGACACATTAATGACTACAAGGGCTCCGGATTTGCCAACACATATAGCATGCAAGGGCCTCACAGACACATACAGGCATAGTATGAAAAGTGAATAGCCCGGTATATAGATGAATACAGTTAATTTGGGGAAAAATTACAACAGGAAAACACTTCCAGAGCCTGTAGGAGCAGGTGATGGATGTAACAATATGGGCAGGATCCCTGGGGGCGGGGGTAGGAGAGGGGGCATATCCTCTACAATACAATGCAGAGCCACCTGAATATTATGCCCAAGATCACACACAGTATTAGACATAGGCACCACAAATAAACAAGCACAACAGACACAAATGCAAGCATAACAGGCACCGATGCAAACAAATCAAATCCCCATGCAGACAAAGCAACACACAAATGCAACTACAAGCGCCTGTACAACAGAATACCATACACACACACACGATAGGGGGTGTGACAGTAATGGAGGTGGAGCCCTTTTAGGAGAACATGACCTTTCTATACCATTTATGACAGCGTTCTATAGCTAGGAAAGAAATCAAAGGGGAGTGCCATTACACTTGGAAGTATTAGCCTATGAAATGCACATACTGTTAGCATGGCTTTATTCAGATAAAAACATACCCATAGATGAGGAAGAAGGACAAGTGATAACAAGTGCACTAAACAGCTGCAACAGTGAGGGAAGACAGTGATTTTACAGGAAGATAATGATGAGGGAGTGAAGTGGAGGATAGTGCTAGCTCTTGCGGAAAACACTGACTAATTTGATCGATGAAGACTGTTTATAACAAATAAAATGTATATTAAACACTAATTTATCTATCAGCTAAAAATTGAAAAAACAGAGACAAGGAAGATTTGGCACAAGTACATAGAGCATTGTGGACCAGTAGCACACATGATGTTCACTGATTAAAGTGATCTGGGACAGTTGGGAACAGTATAAGCAAGGATAACAGCAGATAGAACCAATGGGATATAATACAATGAGAGGACTATAGGCATTATCCCAAATAGAGAGGGAGCCATCAAAGGGAGGTGGGAGATGACATACAATCATCAGAAATATGATTATGGTGAGTAATGTATCTGCTTAGATTCACATGCTGTACATATAGTCTGACATCTGATGGTAATTGCAGAATATTCTTTATTTCAAAGATTGAAATGGACGTCTACATGGGCGTGATTGTAACACTTTCCCTAACGTGACATGTAGTGTACCCAAAATCCTTCACACGTCGAGATCCCAACTGTTTCTCTGCAGTGAGGGAGTCTTACAGTATGCATGAGTGAGTACAGAAGAGAGAAGGTGTAAGATGTCCAGGTTCTTTCTACTCCAAGAGGGGAGGAAAGATGGGCACATGTTAAACTAAGTAGATCCAATCATCAGAAATGAGATTACAGTAATGTAGGTCTTCTGATGCTTGTTTGTTTGTTTGTTTATTTTATTTGTATGGTGCTCCAAACCCAGAGGTAGAAGGGCGCTTAAGAATTTGGTTACAGAGTTGAGAAGTATCTGTGTGTTGCATACTTCGTACAGGTTTATAATATATACATATATATATACACAGTGGTCAATAAACAGAACATATGCAGTACGTACAATATACAATTTTCAGAATAAATACAGTGTCTAAACCAGTATCTGCACGGGTCTAGAGTTAGTGGTGTTATTCATTATTTAGCAGCCAGCTGATGACCTGCTTCCTAAAGATCTGGAAGGATTCGACAGTTTTGATGTTAAGCGGTAGGGAGTTCCAGAGTTGGGGGGCAAACACTGTGAAGCTTACCCCTCCAGCTCTTTTTAGGTGGAACCTGGGCACTAGTAGGCAAAGAGTGTTGGAGGATCTGGTGAATCTGGTGGCAGGTTTCAGGGTGAGTTTATTAGCTAGATAAGGTGGTGCTAGGTGATTGAGGGCTTTGTACGTGAGGCAGATGATTTTTAGATCAATTTTTTGGCGTATGGATAGCCATTTGCAGGCTTTCCTAGTGGCAGAGATATGCTCTTGTCTGGGAATGTTGAGGGCTGCGCGCAAGGCGTTATTTTGTATTACCTGCAATTTGTTGAGTACGGATTGATTAGCGCCTAGGTACAGGCTGTTACAGTAATCCAGTTTGGATTGTATTAGGGCCCTGGCAAGGGCGAGGCAGCTGTTGGGTGATAGGAAGGGTCTGCTGGCCCTAATGAGCTTGCCGGTATAGGCAGCGGCTGAGGCGGTCATATTGGTGTGTTTGCTAAGGTTGGTGTTGGCATCTAGATAGAAGCCAAGGGTTTTTACGCTTTTGGCTATGGGAATGGAATGACCATCGATGGTGATGTTATTATAGCTAGGGTCAAGTTTAGTTAGAGTGTTGGGGGAGCCGACAATTAGGAGCTCTGTTTTCTCATCATTCAGGCAGAGACCATCGGAGGCCATCCATGCCTGAATGATGGAGAATATTTTGTTGATCCGGGCGGAGTCTTCTTGGTAATTACCAGAGATAGTGAGGAGTATCTGGGTGTCATCTGCGTAGTTTGTGTAGGTGACACCCAGATGGTCCAGTTGCTTCCTCTGCTTAGAATCACAAGCTGTGCATAGACTAGCAACCAGTACCCGGTGGTGGGATGTGTGAAGGAACAGTATCAAAGATTTCTTAGCACCGCTTGTCCCACCTGCGAATCAGACCTAGAGTGTGTCTAGGCAGTATTGTTGTGTGAAAGTACGAACAGAACTCCAGGTTACTGCTTTGCAAATAGAATAGGGATGAACGTTTGCAATGAATGCTATGGTAGCCCCTGTGCCCCGAGTCGAGTGAGCTCTAGGCGTAAGGGTAGATCTCCCTTAGCAAGAGTAACAGTGTAATGCAATTTAAAAACCACTTCGAAATGATGACTTCGAGACAGTGTCCCCTTCTCTACGACCTGCCACAGAGACAAAGAACTCTTTTTTTTCCTCAGTTGTTTAGTCTTTTCAAGGTAGTAAATTACTACCCTCCTCACATCTAGTATGTGGAGGCTCCTTTCTGCCACGTTAGAGGGGTTTTGGAAGAAAGTGTGAAGTTCGATGGAATGGTTCACATGGAACTTCGAGATGAATTTAGGCGCAAATCGTGGACGTGCAAGCAAAACCACTTTGTCTTTGTGAATAACGAAGAGATCCTGAACTGAAAGGGCCTGCAGCTCACTAACCCCCCCCATTATAGAAGTAATGGCCACTATTGTAGGCAAGTACCTGAAGGCTAGCCTTGTGAAAGGGTTCAAACAGGGGTCCAATTAGTCTGGTAAGGACAACATGCAAGTCCCATCCAGGAGTTGGGTTGGAGATAGGGGGATGAAGTCTTTTTACCCCTTCCATAAAGGATTTAATGACAAGAATTTTCCACCATGAAACCTTGCTCTGGGATGTGGTGTACGCAGAAAGAACATCTAGGTGGACCTTTAAAGAGTGAGTTAGATAAAGGACAATGTCTTTAGCAGAGCAGTCAATAGGGTTGACGTTCCTGGTATTCCACCAGATAACGAAACACTTCCACTTGTTGGAGTAGCAGTATCTGGTGTTGGGTTTGCGTTCTTCCTTGAGTATGTCCCTACATCTCTGAGGGAGTTGAAGGTGCCCAAACTATGACTTCAGGAGCCAAACTGCTAAATTGAGTGTTTGGTGACATGGATGCAGTGTCACTCCCTGATCTTGGGACAGCATGTTGTACAGACATGGAAGCTTCCTGGTAGGGGCCATCTTGTCCGGAGATGGTTCCCTTCAGAGCAGTTCTGTGGGTATCTGGAGGCATAGTCTGGGCATTGAGTGCCCCCCCCCTCCTCCCAGAGTAGCAAACAGGTCGATCTCTGGGAAGCCCCATTCTGCAAAGACGTTGACGAGTTGTCCTCTTGTAGCCGCCACATGTGTTCTATGGGTAGGGGGGAGTAGAAGGGGGGGGGGGGGGGGGGGAGTGGGGTCGGAGGGTGTCTCTGCTGAGTCCATCTGCCAGAAGATGGAGTTCCCCTGGAACATGTGAGGAGGAGGAACATGTGTTTGAGTGCCCACTTCCAGATGTTCTGGGACAGTCTGAACAGCCACAGAGAGCGAGTGCCCCCCCGTTTGTTCCGGTAACACATGGCCGTGGTATTGTCCGTGAGGAGTGTTTTTCCGTGGGGGTGTGCCTGGAAGGTCTTCAGGGCCTTGAACACTGCTAGCAGTTCCAATAGGTTGATGTGATTGGACGCTTGCGCTGTCTGTTGGAGAAGGTGAGCCCACCCACCCCAACAGAGATGTGTCTGTAGTGAGAGTGGCTTCTACTGCGGGGGTGATGAAGGTTTTCCCCTGCAGAAGGTTTTCCTTTGACCACCACTGCAGAGACTGAACTAGGGCTGTCGAGACAACCACTAGATCGTCCCACTGGCCACTGGTCTGACACGATTGGCTCGAGAGCCACTCTTGCAAGGGGCGCATGCCAGATGGGAGTAAGGAACTAGGAAGACAAAGGAAGCCATAATCCCCAGCAGCTGCATGGCCTTGCGAATGGTTACCCAATGACTGGCTACATGGTGAGGGATCTGGAACAGCATGTTTTGCACCCTCTGGTTGGAGGGGAAGACGAGTCCTTCTGTCCGCGAGTTAGGGCCCCCAGAAACTGCTCGACTTGGCTGGGGAACAGGCTAGATTTCTTCTCATTGATAGAGAAACCTAGGTTGAAGAGGAGATCCACTGTCATATGGGTATTCGTCAGACATGATCCATACACATCCGCTGGTATGAGCAAGTAGTCAAGGTAAGGATGTACAGGGATGAACTGCCTGCGCAGGTTGTCCGCGGCTACCGCAGTACCTTTGTAAATACCCTTGGGGCTGAGGCAATGCTGCCGAGGAGGAGAATATTGAAAGGATAGTGGGTGTCCCCTATCATGAACCCAGGTACTTTCTGTCCGCTGGCATAATGGAAATATGAAGTATGCATCTTTCATGTCCAACGTGGTCATGTAATCGCCCTGTTGTCATTCTGAAATTTTGTGGTTTAACATATTTGTTTGCAGGACGTAGGTCTAAAACAGGGCGCACTGTGAGATCCTTTTTTGGGTACAACGAAGTACATTGAATAAATACCCTTGTTTACCGGGAGAAGAGGGGACGACTTGGATAGTGCCCTTTTCCAGCAGGACCTGAACTTCTTCCAACAGGAGGCGCACGTGGTGGATGGTAACGGGGTGGTCGGAGAAACTAGATACAGTATCCATGGGCGACAGTCTTCAGTACCCAAAGAGCTCTTGTAATCCGCTCCCGTGCATAGATAAATGATTTCAAGCGTCCCCCGGCCTGGAAAGCGCGAGAGGGGACCCGTAATGGCGAGTCACTTCGAGGTGGAGGGCGGGGAGCAACTGGAAGTAGTTTCTCCCTCTGCCCTTACCCCGATGGAAGCCTATATGCTGAAACTGGAAATTACCGGAGGAGCCCTGTCCGGAAGACCAGTTGGACCCTTCCGAGCCATTCTGAACTTATGATATATATGATATGATATGATATATGGCATTTAACGCGCCTATACACAAATGTTTCAAGACGCGACAAGGCAAGGGAGGGGGAACAGAGGGAAGACAGACAACGATCCTACTAGGCCAAGTGTCATTCAGATCGTGCAAGTGCATGGGGAGGGGGTCGGGGGAGGGGAAGTGCAGCGGGAGAAGGGGACAGTGCAATACATGGGCTAATAGAATCAATAACATAGTAAAGAATGGCCAACAGGTGGCAAGTGCAAGGGAGAAGGGTAAGTGCAGGCATCAGGTGTCAAGTGGTAGGACTGTAGGGAAACAGAACAGTCCCCAAGTGCTAGGGTTTCCATGAGGGCAGTGCAGGTGTGCGACTGGCGGGGGGGGGGGCCTGTGCCCGAGATCAGAGGGTGGTCAGGTAAGCCAGTGCAGTTTCAGTATACGCAAGGCAATCAGCAGGGGAGAGGAGGAGAAAAAGCAGAAGCAAAGAGTAAGGTTTTGAGGTGCTTCCGGAAACGGAGATGGTTCTCCGCAAGTTTCAGGGGGGCAGGGAGGCTGTTCCAGAGGGAGGCCCCGGCCAAAGAAAGTGATCTACCACCAACTCGTTGCTTGGAGAAGTGACTGACCCTGAGGGAGTTGGAGGTGGATGAGCAAAGAGCTCGAGAGTGGAGAAATTTAGGAAGAGAGAGTTGAAGGTATTGAGGCCCTTGTGGACGATGCAGAGGGTTTTGAACTTAATCCTCGTAGCCATTGGGAGCCAGTGCAGAGATTTCAGTCCTGCAGAGATACGATCCCTGGGCTTGAGGCCAAGGACAAGTCTTGCAGTCCAGTTCTGGATGAGCTGCGGAGGGTAGAAGCAGGCAGATCTAGACAGAGGCTGTTAATAGTCCAGCTTAGAGAGAACCAGAGCTCTGGAGACAGTGAGCTTCTGGGGGAGGATAGGAAAGGTAGAATACCTCTGAGGAGGTGCAGCTGGTAATGTGACTTCTTAGAGATATCGGAGATGTGAGGAGAGAAGGAGAGTGTGGAGTCGAAGTTGACCCTGAGGTTTTTAGCCTCACAGGTGGGAGCAGGGAGAGGGCCAAGAGAGGCCGGCCAGAGTGACAGGAAAGGAGGGTGTGGGTGTGCCGATGAGGAGAATCTCAGTCTTGCTAGCATTCAGGCAGAGATCATTGGCGGCACATCACTCCTGGATGGCAGACAGGCAGTCAGATGAGGGAGGGAGAAGAAGTGGCTGAGGGTAGCCTGAAAATGAGCCTAGTATCATCCGCATAGCACTGGAAGTTGGGGCAGAGTGCGGCAATGCCGTGGGCAAGAAGTGCCAGGTATTGGTTGAACAGCCAGGGAGAGAGGTTAGACCCCTGTTGGACCTGGGAGGGTCGATCGGAGAGAAGTCAGCCACGCCAGGGCCTGACCCGTGATGCCCAGGTTATCACGGAGACGGTTGAGCAGGATGGCATGGTTGACCACGTCGAAGGCAGACGAGAGATCAAGTAAGATGAGGACACAGAGGGTGTTGGAATCAAGGTTAGAGAGCAGGTCTTCACGGATGTTCAGAAGAGCAGTTTCCATGCTTCTGGCAGCCCTGAAGCCAGACTGATGGTCGTGGAGACAGCCAACAGATTCAGTGTGAAGATTAAGCTGTGAGATGGCCAGCTTTTCAAGGAGTTTGCCCAAGAAAGGAGTGATGGAGATTGGGCGATAGTTAAGAGGCAGGAAGGGTCGGCAGAGGGTTTCTTAAGAAGAGGGTGCACAAGGGAGTGCTTCAGGGGGAGGGGAAGACTCCAGTGGTGAAGGAGAAGTTACAGAAATCAGCAAGGGCAGGAGCCAGGGAGTCAATGTGGTCCTTGATGGTTTTGGAGGAACAGGGGTGAACCTGTTCTGACAAGACTTTCATAGATCGGACTCGTCTAGAAACCTCATCTGGGGAGAACAAGGGAAAGGCAGAGAAGGAGGGAGGGAGGGAGGAGAGGTGGCAGCACGATGGCCAGAGGATGCACAGGGAGTAGAGGGGGGGAAAAGAGGACAAGATGTCCTGAATTTTAGAGATGAAGTGAGAAGCCAGGGCCGTGCAGAGGGCCTGGGAAGGGACAGGAGAGGTAGAGACTGCGGCAGGATTGGCCAGTTGCTTGCAGATTTTAAAGAGTTTGGCCGAGTTGTTGGATGCCTCAGAGATGCGGGCTTGTATGTGAGCTCTCTTCTTAGTGCGAACAGAGAGCCGGTATTGCCTTTGGAGCAACCGGCAGGCCAGTTTGTCTGAAGATGTACGTGAAGCAAGCCATTTCCTCTAAGCCACCCTGCACTTGTGTTTAAGGGTGATGAGGACGGAGTTGTACCAAGAGTTGCACTTAGCTTTCGGCTTCAGGCGGATCCTCATGACAGGTGTAAGAACATCGAGAGTGTCTGATATAGCAGAGTGGGGCATAGAAAGGGCTGTGTCAGGGTGTGAGACAGCCAAATGGGGGGCAGGGTGTGTGGGGGGGGTGGGGGAGAAAGTAGCAACGAAAGCTTCCAATGACACGCGCGTCATGGGTCCGATGACAGAGAAGGTGGGTGGCAATGATGGAGAGGGCTTGGCCTGGGGGGGGGGTAGAGAGGGTGAGCTGGGAGGAAAGGAGAAAGTGATCACTCCAGGAGAGAGAAGTGGGGAGAGGAATAGAAAGGGGAAGGTCAGAGGAGATCAGATCATCAAGCGTATGCCCTGCAGAGTGAGTCAGGCCAGAGGGGAGAATGGAGAGGGAGAGTCGCGAAAGAATCCAGAGGAAGGGCAGGAAGCATCCAGGTGGATGCTGAAGTCTCCAAGAAGGAGGAGTTGAGTGGTCGAGACCAGGAGTGAAGAGGAGAGGTCTGACATGGGGAGAACGACTGCCCGCGAAAGGACCGGCGGGCGTTGGGGCCGCTGTGCTGGGCAAAGGGCTTAGCCGAGATCTTGCTGAGTGACTTTAGTATCTCGTGCTCCTTTTTTGCAGTTTCCATAGCTTCATCGACAGCCTTTCCAAAGAGGTTGGCCTCCCCCACTGGCTTGTTGAAGATGACAGTGTCACGCTTGACAGTTTTTTAGCCAGACATGTCCCTTCAGTAGTGTCCTCTGTGCAAGTGTGCACCCCGTGGTTTCGGTGAAATCTAAAGTGTTCTTCAGTATATTCTAGGTCATTTGCCTGCCCTCTGCCACAACCGCCATTAGGCGTGATTGGGTAGGCTCCAGGACATCCTGGAGGCCGTCTTGGTCTAGGCCCCATTGGACATCACTATAGCTCGCAAGGTGCGTGGTGTTATTGGCAATCCTGATGTAATAAGCTGCAGAAGTGGTGATACGCTTTCCAACGGCGTTATGTTTTTTTTTTTATACAATCCTTGCCAGAGGGGATTCTGCTGAAGATAGTGGTACTCCTGCATGCTTGCAAGTAGTGGTCACAACCAGGGAGTCTGGTGTAGCATGGCCCCCCGATGTAGACTGGGTATGAGTGAACCATCTTTTCCACACAGGGGTTAATAGCACGTGCAAGGGCCAGGTGCTTTGTGATAGAATTCAACAGAGGGTTGGCTTGGCCGATAGGTGCTTTCTCCTTCAGAATATCCTCCAAAGTCGGAGATGGCTTTGTGTGTAACAATCATAGTCAGCCGCATTCTTTTGAAGAGAGTTAAACAACATTTGGGGTGACAAGGTGACAAGTCTCTAGGTATAGGAGTAGTATGCGTCTCCAGAAAAATGTGTGAGGTCAGTATCATGTGGCAGAGTGCCACGTGCCTTGGTCATTCAACGGGTTTCAGTCTGGGTCCTGGCAGGCAGGGTCATGGTCATCCTGGTCCACCCCTTCATCGACAGCATCCAGACACTGGTCATCGGGGTCATCTGCAAAGGCTTTGACTGGGGGGTTCCACTCAAGAGGGAAGCTGAGCACCGGGGGAGAGGAGCCTCTGGGACTTAGAGGGGATGGGGCATGTGTCAACATCCCCATGTCTTTTTACAATATGGTAACATCGGCCTGAGAAGTTGATAAACTCTGCCATCTTGGCCATACAGGCCTCATGTTTCTACCTCGTCCACTTGGAGGTTGGAGGAGGAAAAGGCTGCACAGGAGGAGTTAAATCCTGATGTAGAGCTATAGAAAGGGGCTGGGAGGCCTGAGAATACCCTCTCGGGTAGAGGAAGCTCTGGGGTCTAAGACGGCCGAAACATGTCTGAAAACCTTGGGTGGGTTACCACCAGTCGATGGTCTTTCGGGACCCCTGTGCCAATGATAACACGTCAGAAGTGTAACGTGAGGGACTGCCCACTCCCGAAGTTTCCGGTGCATGCCGCGATGGCAGTTGCGTGGAGCGAACCGTGAGGTTCGGCAACCCTTGTCGAATTTTTCGACAGGCCTGCGGTTGTTGAGGCCTGATCAACGCTCGCCGAAGTAGGCTTGTGGGTTGTGTGTTTAGAAGCATGTGGTGTATGGGTGTCCTTATCGCCGGGGTGCGACTTTCCCATGACATTGCCAACGGCATGCTTGCCCAGGGCGGCCATGTCGGATTGCAAGGGCTACAATAAGGACAGCGGCCTTCAAATCGGAGCTGTGGCTGCCGACGGATTGCTCGTCCCACCATTTAGTCCGCCTGTCTCAGAATCTTAGGCCGAAAGTTTATAGGTCTTACACGAGCGCTCGTCGTGGTCACGAGGAAGACATCTATTGCACTGCCGCTGGGCGCTGTTACGCTCACCTGGCTCCCACAGAGGCGTCGATCTGAACTGGACAGCTGCGGTCTCCACCAATGTGACGCGTAGGGCCGAGATGATGGACTGGACTGGCCCACCTAGCTTCGTTTGCTTGGCCCGTAGGAATATTCTTCTGCAAATGGAGAAAGGGAATTAACCACCCGTGGAGTTGAGTGTAAATCCCTCCCACCCCCGCTGTTCTCCCCACCTTTGCTGTCCCCTCTTATAGTCTCACCTGATGGTTTGAAAAGATGAGCTCTCCATCCTGCATTGAGCGCATGGGCGCGTTGATATCCAGTTGCTTCACTGGCTCGAAGGAATTGGTGAGTTCCAGAACAATATTGACTCCGAAAAGTATGTAGTTCGTAAGAGTTCAAAGGCCTGACTTTCACTCTTGTCCGATTCCTTGCAGATTGCAGCTTGACCCTAGTGAAGAGTAATATTCTGGTAAGGATTTGTATTTCCAACACAGTTCGATAAATGTCAATATGTAACCTGTTGCTTTCTCCTTTATTCAGGCACTGAGAGAAAGTATAAAGTCTCGGGGAATAATACCTCCGGCGGTAAAATTAGGTAAGTCTAATGTGGTGAGGAGGGTTCCCCTTGATAGTCCCTTTGTTTCACCTTGCTGTCCTTTTGTTTCCCCTTAGGAGCCGGGGTTCGGCGAAGATGCAGTGGAAGCTGCGCCAACCCGTGAAGAGGAATAGTACCCCCGGTGGTAAAATCAGGTAAGTCTATGGGGGGGTGGGAGGGGGTTACTAATATTCCTCTGTGTATTCCCTTGGCTCACCTTGCTGTTCTTGTCTATTCCTTAGGTGCCGGAATGCGGCGGGAACATGCAGGAGGATGCAGTGGAATGTGAAGATGCTGCGAAGGCCGGTGAGTTCAGCGCGGCGCTGCAGCAGACGAGGCAACGCGCATAAAATAACTTTTCTTCCAGCTCAAAGGATCGGGAATTCAGGTAAGGATCAAAAGGTATTGCTCTTGTTCTAACCCTTTCTCCTTCTTTCTCCCTTTTTCTAGGAGCTCCAAACTCGAGGCGGGCGTGGCAGAAGACTGGATGCAGACTTGCAGGCACGGTGAGCGTTACGCTGCTGTATGCAGAATAACACGAAGCGTGTGCTGCTCTTCGGGCGTGGTTTAAATAGCCTCCAAAGTAGTCCCAGGTAAGTATTCCTCCCCAGCCCCGCCCGAGTAAAAAAAAAAAAATAAAAAAAATAAAAAAAATAGTCCCTAGGTAAAATAGTCCCTTCCAAGCCTCATTTGGCTTTGAGCTCTTGCAGCATGGTCTGCATCAGGTAAGCTCTACTCTATGAGCCTGGCACCTATGGCGCCAGGATTGACTCTCCATATGACCCCGGCGCAATAAGGCGCCAGGACTGCACCGAAACAGCCCCTAGCAGGGGTTTTTGGGCTTGCCCAAAATAACTTGATGCCTGCTTCCAGGGTTGCTGGACCTGGTCTGGGTCCCCAGGGGTAGGCATCATGACCGGCGCCCACCCACGGAAATGTTCTGTTACATGACAGACAGAATTTAAAAGGGACTCTCCATATCAGAGGGTTGCGGCAGTGAGACCAAAAGAAGGAGGAGGAGGGGTAAAAGAAAGGCATTCTCAAAGTGAAGATGAAATAGAGCTCCACTCTCCCTACTGTGAAGACTGGGCCGGACGGCCGAGGCCACGTGGTCAACAGTCACTGAGCAGTCGTGTGATGGGAAAGCCTGCGAGAAGATCCAAACTATACAGCCATCGAGATGAGTCGAGGGGGCGTGTCCGGCGCGCATGGCGTAAAGACGAGACTCGCCAGCGATCCTGCCCGTGATCCTGCTACGGACCGAATGGTTCAGCAAATACTTGACAAACGGACACGAAATTGATACCATCATAGAGAGGAACCGATTTCCAACACTGTGCTGTTTTCATGAGAAATTGGGCCACCAAAGCAAGCGGTCGGAGAAAGTAAAGTGGAGCCCCCCCGACCCGCAAGATGGCGGCGCCCGAGACTCAGCTGTAGACCGCAGCGACGCGGAGCAGGCAGCACGCTGGGGGAGGGGCGCGCGGGCTGCTATCCTCCAACTTACCAAACGAGAGCTCCCAGGGGGGTACCAGCGCCCACCGCAGGACACATCCTGGGACCCTACACACGACCCGAAACAGACGGCTCCGGCGGGCGGGAAGCCCAGAGGCGGAAGATGGCGAATGCGATGAGCGGCCGCAAGGAACGGACACCACCCAGCTGGACCCCTGCTGACAATGCGAGGAGGGAGATCTAGCGCTGCAAACGCCCGGAGCGGGCTAGATGGAGAACCCCGCTGGGATGACAGGCCCGACTGACCCGCAGAAGAGGCGGAACGGCCCCCAGGGACCGTAGGAGACACAGACTGAGACCGAGGAGGACCGCTGCCCTACGCAGAACGCTGATCCTGGGTACAGACGTAACCCGCTGGGAAACAAGGAGGCGAGTCGAGCGGTGGGACGGAGGGGCCCGGGAGCAATCTGGAGGGCCTGGGGAGGCGCTGCAACAACATAGCAGCGTACAGGCTGAAGGTAAGCTACGCATATAGCTTAACCTGTATGTTGCATGAACTGCGCCAGCCCGCGCCCTAATCCCCAAGAGTACGGCCACCATTCAACGGGCGGCCCAGCAACATTAGCACTATGACGGCCTAGGAGCAGGAAGGCACAGGCACCATACCTACCATCTGGGAAAGGAAGGAAAGCGGCACCGTAAGGGGCAGGATACAGAGAAAATCAAACCTTTTCAAGGGGCCCTGGGCCCATGGGGGAGAAAAAGCCAATGGGCAGCGCATCCCAGGCCCACAGTAGTAAGGACTGAGACAGCAAGGGGCTAATGCCACGACTGCCCAGCCGCAGAAAACAAACGCGGCTGCCGCCACTCCGAAATAACATTGCTCCAGGCACGCACTATAGTGAGGAGATGTTACACACTTCAGCGGCTAACACCACAACGACCACCTGATCCTGAAAGGATAGCCACTGAAATCACAGCCAGTGGACGGGCGAGCACCCGACACAAGGTGGCGAACTGAATGCCCAGAGACAGGAGATGTCACCCCCACCAAGGGCAAAGCGAAAACTAACAATGGACTCCTACACAATGGTCAGGCCCAAACAACAGCAAGAAGCAAGGGCTGCAGAGGAGCTATCGACCCTAGAAGAAGACCCTACGAACACACAAGTACTGCAGGCCATAGCAGCATTACGCACCTCTATTGAAACTAGAATAGATGAAGTAAAATCGGACATGCGGCTGATAAGGCAGGATGCCCGCAATCTCACAGAGTGACCACAGCGGAAGCCACCCTACAGGACAATGTAGAAAGCATGACGGATCGCAAGTCTAACTTCCAGGACCTGGAACTGAAGGTAGCACGGCTAGAGGCGAGGTCAGAAGATGCGGAAGGGCGAGCCCGCCGCAACAACATTCGAATCCTGGGAGTTCTGGAGGGAATGGAGGGTCCGGACCCAACAGAATTTATAGAGCCAATGCTACAACAGGAAATTGGGGCCGGCAACCTGACCCAGAGATCTCGATAGAACGAGCCCACAGATCTCTGCAAAAAAAGACCTCCCCTGGGCTCGCACCCACGCCCAATGATCGGAAAAGTCCTAAACTTCCGCGACAGTGAGACAATATTGCCATTCTTGAGAGAAGGAGGGGAGATCAAGAGACAGGATGCCAAAATAGTCATGTATCCGGACTACACTCCCATCGTGCAAAGAGCAAGGAACTCATTTATCCCGGTGAAAGCAAGACTACGAGAACTTCACCTCAAGTACATGCTAATGTACCAGTCGCGCCTCAAGGTAATACATAAAGGAAAAGCCATCTTCCTAGAAACTCCCGCGGCGGCGAATATGTGGCTCGAGCACAACAACCTCGCAGATGACAAAGAAGGGGCAACGAAAGATCACGGGCCACTGAACAATCAAAAGTAACAGGAAACGACCGATGCTCGCACAATACAAGAAAAACCACGGCACCACACCAAGAACCACAGTATTATGAAAGCAACATCGGGCAGGAGCGCACCGGCCTATACGAGCGCCGATGACGTAGACACACCCCTTCAGGAAACGTGGAGGCCGACCGCCAACACACTACCCGTGCCGGGAGGCCTGGAAAGGCCAAAAAGGCTTGGGAGTCCCCGAGCGCTGCAAGTTAGAAGTAACTGCTGCGGGCAGTTCAAAGTTGCACAGTTTACTGTTCTCATTCATTAGAATGAACGTTACTATTGTTGGTAAGTCTCCAGATGGTACGGGGGAGGGGAGGATTCGAGTGGAAGACGGGGGGAGCCTGGGCTCTAACTCACACACATCCAACACCGGAGCCACGATAAACAATAAAGAGGGGGAAGCAGGACAAACGTAATATCCCTTTTGAACCACTATGATCACAACACAATTAAAATAATGACATGGAATGTGAGGGGTCTGAGAACAAACCTTCGCAGAAACAGAATTAAGGCCTACCTACACAGAAAAGGGGTGATAGCACTGCTACAGGAGACCCACTGCACGGCAGACTCCGTGACTAAGCTCCAAACTCACTGGGGGGGTGACAGGGATTTGACACCACTTACTCTAAATATGCAAGAGGAGTTTACACCTGGATCCACCCACAGCTCCCATTCTGCCTGGCCAAATCAGAGATAGATCCGGAAGGCAGATTCGTAATGCTATGGGGACACATTGAACAGACAGAATTATGTATTATGAACTCCTACTTCCCCAATAACAACATACCGGCCCACTTGAACTCACTGTATCCTAAAATTACACAACACAGAAGCGGCCTGTTCATCTGGGGGGGGGGGGGGGGATCTCAATTGCGTACATGACTGGATAGGTCCATACCCCAATTGAAAGGCCCATCGGCAGCAACAACAGCCCTGACCGCAATGATAGACAGGCTGGATCTGGCAGATGTATGGCGCGAAACACATCCAGCAACGAGAGGTTACTCATACTACTCGTCCCTGCATAATCTACACACGAGATTAGATTACATCCTTATAGGCAGGGAACACCTACCCCAAGTGGAAGGGGCACAATACTTAGGAAGAACCATCTCTGACCACTCCCCACTCTTAGTGACATGGAACCACAATGGGCCAAGACCCCCAATCCCCATGTGGAAAATGCCTGTAGATGCCTTGAAGGACCCAGCCTTTAGAGAGGGATTACAAGAATCTATAGACAACTATGTAGAAGTTAATACGGGCAGTGTACAACACAGAAGCACAGAATGGGACGCTCTAAAAACAGTGATAGGGGGGGAAATCATTGCAACGGCCGGGGGAATCAGGAAAATACTCAGAAAAGAATAAGACCAGGTGGAGAAGGAGATTGAAAGGCTGGAGGCCACTCCCACAGGCACTCAGCAGGGAGAAACTGAACAAATCGAGCACATGTAGAGGCGGACAGATCGGGCAGGCTACTGGCCTGGCTCTGCCAAAAGGAACATCCCAGACACTCCAACACAACACTGTGGGACGAAGAAGGGAACACACACCACACACAACAGGACATAAATAACACCTTTAAACGTTTCTACGAGCACCTATACTCCCACAAATAACAGGTCTCAAGAACAGATAATGGATACACTGGACGAGATATGGCTCCCCAGAATGTCCCTGGAACAAGCCAACATACTAGAAACAGACATCACACCCGAAGACATAACTGATGCCATTAGGTCCCTGGCCACATGCAAGGCACCTGGCACCGACGGACTGCCCTGAGAATTTTATAAAGCTTATGAGCCCTCCTTGACACCGCCATTACAGGAGGTATACCAGGAAGCATATGAGGGGGATACTACATGAGAGAAACGCTGGTGGTCCCGATCATTAAGCCCAATAAACCGGCGGACCGGTGTGACTCCTACCGGCCACTAGCAATGCTCAACTATGATGTGAAAATCTTAACCACAATATTAGCTAAGCGGCTGTCCAGAATAATAGGAGATATAATACACACTGACCAGTGCAGCTTTGTACCGGGTCGCAACACATCCATGAACCTGGGCAGGCTGCAACACATAGCGCAAACTGACAAAGACAAGGACTCGTACGCACCACTATCCCTGGATGCCATAAAAGCTTTCGATTCCATATATTGGGAGTGGCTAGTGGCTGTACTCAATTTGGCTTCGGACCGGGGTTTATTAGATGGATCACAATACTATACGCGAAGCCAAGAGCAAAGGTGAAATCTGGGAAACATGTGTCAGAGGCCTGGGACATACAAAGAGGGACCAGGCAGGGCTGCCCACTGTCCCCAATGCTGTACATACTGGCACTGGAGCCCATAGCCATCTACTTCAGGAAGCAATTTTTTCGATGCTGGCATAAGGCTGGGAGACATAGATCAAGTCATCTCACTCTACGCAGATGGTGTACTCGTGTAAGTCAGAAACCCACACCACAATGTGCCCACCATGCTAGATGTTTTGGATAATTACTCTAGGGTCTCAGGAATCCAATTCAGCAAGTCAAAATCCTGCCTGTTCCCCCTAGCGGCCCTGAGACATGAGGACATGGAGGCACTCCCGGCAGTGGAAATAAGATGGCAGACTACCTCGTTCCGATATCTCGGAATCCAAATAATGCACACCTCTGCACTGATGCATGAGCACAACACAAAAGCAGCACTCCCAGCTCTGCGTAACTCCCCCTATCTATGATGGGAAGGGCCTCGATAGTCAAGAATATTGTACTACCAAGGTTCATATACGAGTTCCAGGATGTACATTACTATATCAACAAACCCTTCTTCCAACTGCTCGAGACATTAAAAAAAAATGGGAAAAAAACAGACACAGGCTAGCACTGTCGACGTTAGTTCTACCATACACCAGGATGGAATCCAACTTCCAAATCTATTTCCAAAAATATTTCCTGGCCGCCCAGCTAAGCTTTGTGACCAAATGGACAGACAGAATTATGTGACCAAAAAACAGACACAGGCTAGCACTGTCGACGTTAGTTCTACCATACACCAGGGCGGAATCCAACTTCCAAATCTATTTCCAAAAATATTTCCTGGCCGCCCAGCTAAGCTTTGTGACCAAATGGACAGACAGAATTATGTGACCAAAAAACAGACACAGGCTAGCACTGTCGACGTTAGTTCTACCATACACCAGGGCGGAATCCAACTTCCAAATCTATTTCCAAAAATATTTCCTGGCCGCCCAGCTAAGCTTTGTGACCAAATGGCTAGCCGATGACCCCACATCTGAAACGCCCCTGCTGCAAGCCATGATCATTCCGTTCCAACTGAAGGAACTGGTCTGGATACCATCACAACTACTGGGAAATGCATCCCCCTTAGCCGCCCTGGGGAAAAAAATATGGCACAGAACGAAAATGCTCACCCACTCACGGAACCCCTATGCACCAGAAGTACCACTGATCGCAGACCTTTGCACAACGGTCACAGACCTGAAACAAATCAGACTATGGGAAAGGGAAGGGGTCTACACCTTGGGAGACCTCTATGAAGAGGACACCTTCAAAGAGTTTGCCTCGCTACAAAAAACAGAAGGCATCCACACAGGTCCATTCCTGTGGTATCAAAGAGTCTGCAGCCCAGCACGACACAAGTGGGATACATGGCCTGAAGAACCGGACACAGATCCATTCTTAGCGATGCTATATAACCTGGGGGAGGGCAGCAGACCAATATCCCAAATATATGGCCATTTGAGTGACATACCCAACTCCCGGAGCAAGGAAATGAAAAACAAATGGGAAATGGACATAGGCAGAGAAATGACAGCAGGGCGCTCACATTTCCCAAATAAGTCTCAAGAAACCACAGATTCAGACAGATACAGATGAACGTACGGCACCGAACTTACCTGACCCCAAACCGAATAGCTAAATTTAACAAGCAAGCTCAACGAAACTGCACCTGGTGTATTGGGGAAAAGGCCGATCTGATCCAAATGCTGTGGGAATGCCCCAAAACAAGGTCGCTGTGGGGCAAAGTAAAACAGACGTGCGAGAAAGCAGGCATGGCCAAATATAAATGGACACCAGAGGAGTGCCTATTGGGAACTTACCCCAGATTGCCCAAGCTCAAGTACACGGTAAGACTCATGGATTTAGCGTGCATATTGGCCAAAAGAACCATTGCCATGTCCTGGAAAAAACCTGCGGGACCACAATACAAAATATGGCACAGCGAAACGGTGGGTGTTAGCTGAGACCAAAGCTTGGGAGGAATGCGTCGCCAGGTCCACTGATGAATCTAGCAGGGCGCTCGAGGCATGGAGAGAACTCAGACATATGCTCCACCCCTCTGATGATAAGCCCCCATGAACCAAAGGCCTCAGACTAAGCATACTCGCAGGATAAACAAGGGCAATCCAGGTGAAGCCACTGAAGATAAAGCTGGCCCTCTGAGGACAGCCCCCCCCACCCCTTTGAACCGCCTCACTATCCCCCCCTCCTCCCCCCGGGACAAGAGACACGGAACTGTAAGAACAAAGCAAGGAGACAGTTGTTGTTTATAATAATGTTTAAAATTAAGTTAAAATGCATTGCAATTTTATATGTGTAAGGCACATATGAATGTCATGTGACTGATATTACTGAAAAATGCCAATAAATTTAAAAATAACATGATAGTCGAGGGCGACTGAACCACCGCAAGCAGTGGGATTACCGATAACGAAGCAATAGGAGCTCTTACGAGCTCCGCATAGGCACCCAATTAGGTTGGCAGAAAAAAACAAATAATCTGGTGGGACCTCAACGCGTGAAGTATTTTGGGAACACTACGTGTGACACTAGGGATAGTGTTATAATCACCCCCATGTCAACGTCCCTTTTCGATCTTTGGAAAAAAGATGGAATACTCCACGATTACCACTAGATGTCAGACTATATGGACAGCATGTGATTCTAAGCAGATACAAGTGGAGATAATGTTGGATATGTCGAAAGAGGGCATCATGCACAAACATGCAGAAGGAGAGGGATACCACATTAAGGTTTTGTCACTTCATGGCCACAAAGAGGGTGGGGGCAACACACACTGTACACATCTATCACCCGACATTAGAAGCATAATACCAAATTAACCGGATACCTTGCTAGCACAACATAAAGGCACATGGAGAGGTAGGGGAGGCATCCGAGGGCATCCTCACTTCTTTGGCCAATATAGCCTCCTTCCAGGTGGCCAGGGAAAAGGCCATCACTGGTTATAACCAGTCCGTTGGCCATCTTTCCAGTAAAACATCTAGCAACACACACACACACACACACACACACACACACACACACACCCCGCCCCCCCCACACCCCCCCTGCCTCCCTCGCTTCCCCCCCACCCACCCCCTCTCTCTCCTCTGGTACTAGGAAGAGGGATGCAGAATACCACGTTCGTTATGTAATGAATGAACACTGCCTCCACCTGAAGCCATGGGGACGGTATAAATGGCTCGCTCAAGTGAGGCCAATGGAATAGTCTGCGACCCACTTGCTGGAGAATCTGCAGGTGAAGCCAGAGAAGATTGTGATTGCCCAAAGTGCCGACGAGCTGCAGAGTCGTTGCAGCGGAAGCGGGTGTGGTGGGAGCATTCGAGAGGTAGCACAATTGGTCTGCATACCTCCCGGAGTCAGAGACTCACTCCAAGTACAACTGAAGCAGCAGAAACACTGGAGAAGAGGGATGCTGAGCTTGGAGCAACAGCCACAGCGAGCCTGCTGCAGCAGAGAAGAGCACCTGGAGAGAGCGTACCCGATAAGTCAGAAGCCAGAGTGAATCCGGGACGCTCAGGTGTAGACCACGTGGTTGCTGCAGATCGGGTCGCTCACGAATGAGCGAGAGACAGTTTGGATGATATGAATGCCGGTCGAGTTTACTGAATACTTTTGCCAATCATGATGAAACGGAGCTGCTAACAAAACAGAGTGAAAGGTTTTGTGAATACCGTACTGTGAAAGATGAAAAGAAGGCTGGAGCCGAGCAAAATCCCAGGGTGAATTAAATGAAGGTGTGAGTTTTAGCAAGCTTTTACCTGGCCAAGAGAGGGCCAGAGAATACTGTTGGTTTCTACAAAGTGACGGATTTGAATGAATACCGATCTGATTTAAAGCAGTTTCATGCATTCCTTGCAAAAAAAAGGAACTTTGTAACCCGAGAACAAGAACTGGCAAGCACCACAAGAACACAAAGAACTGTGTAACTTGGGAGAATAAGCAGTGGCAAGAACCCTGAGTATATGTAAAAGTGGAACAAGTGAATGGTGGCAAAACAAGCAGTGATAAAGCATCATCAGGATGTGAAATAAGAATAAGTCAAGCACCACTGTAAAGCTAAAACAGTGGCAACATGCCTATGACAAAGAAGCAAGTACGATGTGTTGGTTGCGTGACCTGTAAGGTGTGGACCGTGGGGTCCGACAACTGCACAAGACCGAGTACATCGACCTAATGAGAAGCCACTTACACCACCCTCAAGCTTGCCATTGAATAAAGGAAAACTTTGGTGAACTGAAATTAAGGACCAGAACTTGAAATTGATGAAAGGTAACCAAGCCAGAAGAGCTAGGAAGTATCCCAAGGAATTGCGTTTTGAAAAGTTAAGAGACCTGAAAGCATGGGGAAGGTAACCCCTAACGTGAACTATCTTGCACCTAGGGGCAGAGAAGCCCCTTTTCCAACTAAGAGCTGGAAGAAGCTTTGAACTTTATTTGAACACTTTTCCTTTTGAGGCTAACATCCCTGCACATTATATACAAATAGATGTGAGGGCAAGTATAGGTTTTGGACACAGACATTTGCTTTGGACTTCCTAACAGACTACCATTAGTTTTATTTAGGTAGGGAAATCCCACCTTCGCATAGTGCAAATTAGGCCTTTCTCCAGCCCTTCTGTTGATTTAAAAAATGTTAATAGCCCAAACTTTATTCAGTGGTCTGCGTCTAATTCATGATGCCATTACAAAGAGTACAAGTCACATATATGGTATATTTAAAGCATTTTGAAATTACAGAGGAAGAGCTACAAGAAACAAAATTGCGCATAATATAATATACATGTCAGTGCCAGGAACGAGGGACTGAGAAACAAAGCACAATATGCAGGATGGAGACATCTGCCAGCACAAAGAAGCAACATATAAGAGCAAGTAAAAAAATATTTCGTATACAACAGACAGTTGTGTCATGGATCGAAGGGTACTATTTTCTTACAAGGCCTTATTAGAATATAGTTAATTAATGTAGTTGGAAGGAACAACATAAGAGAAGGTAAGTACGTGTAGGTATGAATGGAAAGTGAATAGAGGTTAAAGATAGGTAATGGTAGAAACAAAAAGGGAGTGTGTGAGTTACTCCATTGATCTTCAAGGAAGGAAAGGAGACACAGGTGAGTAAAGATAAAAAGGTAAATTGGCAGATAATAATTTTCAATTAATAGTATATTGTAACAGGTAATAGATGGCCATCTTCTAAATGACATACAACATTAGAGCAATTCTTTTTAATAGATGCAGAAATCGAAGGGGACATCTGAACAAAAAGGTGTAGTAATAGGCGTTTGTATGTTATGAGAGGTTTCTATTGGACATTTAAAAATATGTATATGCTCAATGAGTGGAAAATGTATTGGTGGTGCCCTATAAAAATTGACAGAAACGTATTATATTATAGAAATGGTAGGCAAACTTTTACACACATCACACCTGCATGCACACATACAACACATGCGCTTTCTTCAGCAACAGAGGTAGGTGTGTCAGAGCAGGAAAAGGTTAGGGAAATAACAGGAATTGTTAGACATGCCTTGACAGGACAAACAAAAAAGCAGGAAACCGCAATAGTCGTGACTGATGCCGCTTAAGAAAGGACGATAAGTGGAAAGCACAGAAGAGATCATCCATGCAGGCCTGCCAACACATCAACAGAGGAAGACAGTTCAGCGTTGTGTGAAGGAACAGACATTGCATTCAAGCCACCACTTTCAATAAATGGACACAAGAGTGCAGATGTTCAGCCTTCAAGGAAATACACAGCGACAAGGCCAACGCCCTACATGCAGAAGAGCAAAAGAAAGCTCATTAAAATAACATTGAGACTATCATTTCACCATGACAGTCTGTCCTCATTTGGTCCCTACAGAAAATAGATAACCAACATCTACCCATGGACGTACTCCCATACTTGATACCAAGGCGATTCTTTGCCAGGATGAATAACATATGCAGGGAATTCCTCTGGCATGGGAAGAGGAACAGAGTGGCCCTTTGGAAGCTACAAAACCCACATGAGAAAGGGGGTATAAAACTGGCAAACTATGAAATCGATTACATAGCAAGCCAGCTATAATATGTAGCTAAAAGGCTCTCTGAAGAACCAACCTCAGAGTCCAGGCTGTTCCGATTGGACTGTGCCCCAATCTTCCTAAAAGAAATGATGTGGTTGCCCAGATCGGATATGGAGGGGCGCCCAAAGATGATGATACTTGGGTGGGAGATATGGCGTAGGGCCAGTCAGGTAATGGAGAACCCATCCCCGTGTTCCCCGCAAGTGCCATTAGTTGCACTGGCGGAAAAAGAAAAGCAATTAAGAATGATGATCAGGAAGCACTGGGAACCGGTGGGGATAGCAACAATGGGCGACATATGGCAAGAGGGGAGTATAAAGGACTTTGAGGGGTTGGGGGAGAAAACGGGTTACATGCGGGACAGTATATTACATACCATAGGGTGGTGCGACGAATCAAAGAGACGTGGTCCGAAGGAGTACTAGAAGATGAACCGGACGCCACCATAGATGCAATATATGATATAGCAGAAGGGGGACATGATATATCTAGAATATATGAGCTCATGATGTCCAAAGTGGGGAAGGAAGTGGTACAGCTGAGAGAGGACTGGGAAGAGGAAGTGGGGGCCCCAATGAGTGATGGGATATGGGAACGAGCCCAAGGGTACCACAAAAAAGTGTAGAGAAATGCAAGACTGCAACAGATACAATTATATATAACCCACAGGGCGTATACGACACCCAAGAGGATAGCCAAATTCAAAAACACAGGACGACAATCATGCCCCAAATGTGAGAAACAAAACACTGGAGATTTTGGGGAGAAGTAGCGCATAGGCTGGAAGAAAAAGGGATTAAGATAGTGGTGGACACGGTGTGGGCTTGCCTGATGGGAGGGTTTCCTAGGCCACTTAAGCATGCAAGTAAACTAAAAGACCTGCGTACGTACTTGCAAAGAGAAGAATCGCTATGGGGTGGAAGGCATGTCAGACCGAGAATAGAAGTATGGTGGAACGACCTACAGAAATGGGCTGAGGCTGAAACTCCGGCAGGAAGCAAGCAATTCCGGGGGGTGGGGGGGCAGAAACCTTGATAGCCGGGAAACAACTAATAGCCGCGAGTTATTTAGGCCCACGCAAGACTGGTCAAGTGATCGGGATCCAACAGAAACCATGGAAGAGGAGTCCCTACAGCAAGACAAGAAATATAACATGAAGGAGAGTAGGCTTGGAGGGGAGTGAGGGGGGGGAGCAGCGGACACGGATGTAGTGATGTACATCTCAAATGTTATTATATGCACTGCAAGTTTGGCTTGTGTTTGCTAGAATAAAATAGTTTTTAAAAAAATAAAAAATAAAAATCTACCCATGGACGTACCACGAAGAAAGGGCAGGAGTGGCACAGAAAGAAAAAGTATTTTTGTTTTTTATTTTTTATTTTGTTCTGCGTTTCTCTTCCCGTGTGCTTAAAAAGAAAGGGGGGACAGTTCATCCTTAGTAGGATGAATGTGACAACGATATTGTGCAAAAATAAAAAAAATGTTTTTATAAAAAAAAAAAGAAAGGAAAAAGGAAAGAGGATTTTGAAGGCTAACCTTTGCCTGGAGAGAAAAGTCTAAGCTGGTACGGTGCAGTGTGGGTTCGTGAAAACGGTGGGGTAGTAGAGGGCACATGACGTGTGTGCTCTGCTGTATAACAGGTCGCGGGAACACACAAGCACATTACAAAAAAGGGTGAAATAGCATTAAAATAGGTAACAGAGGGGAGGGGGAGGAGGAGCAGTTGTTCGCCAGAGGGCATGTGTTAAGTAGGAAAAGTATGCATTTCCACAATTAACAGAAAGGCTGTAGAGGTGGATTGGATAGTAAGCAAGCACTATAAGAGTTAGATGGAAGGAGCAATTCAATTTTAAAAAAAGGAATATTAGTAGCAGTTGTTACGGAGGTAGTATATATGAGCAGTATCTGAGCCTTAGCAGGGAAATGATAATAAACTGTATTTACACTTTCAGAAACTCACCCATTTTTGTGTTTCAGCTACAAGGGAACTTAACCACACGAGGGAGGAATGCACATTGAGTGGCAACGCTCCCAAACTTGCGCGCAGGGACAGAAGGCCAAACATCAATAATAGGGCCTGTGCCTAGCATCCAGGCAGATGGCAAAGAGAACAGAAACAAGTGAAAGGTCATTGGGCTTGAGGGGGAGATGCCTTTTAAAATAACCTATCAAGGGGGGGCGCTGTTGCGCGCAACTAAGATGGCCGCCTGATCGGAGTGCTCCGATCCCACGAACATCCTATATATAAATAAATCCTTTTTGGAGCCGCGGAAGAGAAGAAACTACTACACCGTCTGTTTCCCGTACTCCTGCTGCACATTGTGTGCGAATCCTGCTCGAAACCGCAGAGGAGTTTGCAGCTCCCTTCGGACTGACGGCTTCTCCAGTGGACCGCGGGCTGCCCCGGGGCTCCAGGAGAATCCTACGCCAGACCGAGGCGCCGTCATCAGCACAAGGCCGCGTGGGGGAGGAGCGCCGGTCACCGCAGTGCAGCCCCACAACACAGACCTGGGGCGGACCGTGTGTGCAGACATCAGGACCCAGGGTGGACGCGAGATGGTCTGTGGCACCGGCCCACCTCCCGGATAACGACTGGGTCGGCACACCATCTTTCACGCAGGGCCCCAGCCAAATCAGGCATCGGGCCTGCCGCCGAACGAGCCCTCGTCCGACGTTGCGAGAGCAGGTGAGAGATGTAGAAGCGTGCAGACCCAGAGACAGTGGCTGTGTCATGAAGTAAAGTTTTATAAAATCCTTTCTATACTGGCTGCCACCCAAAGACAGTGCTAACGTGGGAGGTCACAATACATACGTGAAGTGTACTGGGCATTGTACCATACCTGGAAGTTTCGGCGTGGGTTCTCCAGAGGGCACCGCCCCGCCGCTGGTCACCGCTGAGGGGGCCCACACAAGACTCTATTGACCCCTCAACACAGCCCATGCTGCCGGAGGACATTTGAGATACGTAGCAGGGGGGCCCCCCTACGCAACTGGCCCGATTGCGCCGAGTTCTGGTCCCGCCAGGGAGCTGGGCATCCAGCGCCACGAAGACCGGTGCGCGGTACACGGGCAAGGGAGGAGGCGTGACATACAGTCAGCGGACCGCTGTGTGCCTGACGGTAACGGCGGTAAAGCTCTAATACGAAGACTTGTGACATCAAAAAGACAGGAACGCTGTCACCACTTGCTGCAAAGGACCTGAACCAGTGTGTGCTTCGACCCGAGCTCAGCCTCAATTCAGTTAAATGCTCAAGCTACCCGCTCCTAGCCTGTAGCTACCACCTATAAGAATCCGAAACACACTGACAAGCATGACCAGTACGAGACCACTGCCACCACTAGCTGCACAATACCCGAACCAGCATATGCAGCGGCCTGAGCTCGGCCTCAATCCAATTTAATACTCTGGCTAACCGCTCTTACAACGCACGTGGCCTTCGCCTGCAGCTACCACTGATAAGAATCCGATATACAATGCGGGCAGCTCTCTAGGGAGAATTTCCTCCCCGCAGAACTACCGAGGACCCATGTGGCAACGTCATATGTGACATAAGATTCGGTACACTGGTACCCAACAGGTTGACGCTGTTCTGTGCGGGCTATACTAATCCTGTGTGGACGGCTAGCCCGACCCGCGTCATCGACCCTTGCTCTGCACAGGTGACTCATGGGCCGCAACGAGAAAAAAAGCACGGGCGTGAAAAAAAACAGGCCCAATGGACTCCTATGCCAGCTCCCAACCTCAGGGGACGCCGCCTGCCATAACCATGGGGGATGACATTCCTGCTGTGATTGAACAAGACAGAGGAGACAGCCTAATGGCCATGGTACAGAACAGCTTCCTGGCAGTGAACGTCAAGCTGGACGATATTGTTTCAACTATCAGCTCCCTTAAGGCTAGAGTGGACAAGGAGAGCACTCGCGTTACAGAAGCTGAGAACAGAATCAGCACAAATGAAGATATGCTAACACAACATGGTCGAGACATAGCACAGCTGAAAGGGGAACTGCGTAAGACTCAAGCAAAATGTGATGACCTGGAATCTCGATCTAGAAGAATTATCTGTATTGTCGGCATTCCAGAATCCTTCTGTAATGGTCCGATGGAGCGACAAGTTGAGGTCCTTTTGAAAACTCTTCTGGGCACGGAATCCTCTTCTAACCACTTTCTTGTTGAAAGGGTTCATCGCACCCTAGCGTCGACACCCAAGTCTTGGGCGCCACCGCGCACAATTTTTGTGTGCCTCCTGAACTATAGGGACAGAGACGCGATCCTAAAACTTTCAAGGAAAAAAGGCTCCCTGCAATATGAAGGAAACAGAGTCCACATTTATCCAGATTTTTCGACCAGCGTCCGAATGCAACGCAGATCCTATGAACAAGCCAAAAAAACTTCTGAGATTGCGTCATGTCCCATACGCCCTCATCTTCCCGTCGAAACTACGGATTCAACATGGAGGCAGGTCGCATTTCTTTGAGACCCCTGCGGAAGCCAAAGCGTACATGGAGGCGTCCATCCCCATTCCTCCCAAATAACATCCATGAGATCAGAACAGGCCACCACGACCGGGAGACAAAATCCTCTATTCAGCCGACTGAAATGGAGTTACGGAAACATACTTAAGCTGTGAAGACATCATTCCCGAGAGCAACGGCTCCAATTGTTATTGTTTGAAAAGGGTGGGATCGTGAGCCTCTACTGATGGAGGCCCTGCGACTGCAACTAGTGACCCTCAGGAAAGTTCCACAGGTTATGGGGAAAGGGTTACATCATCGGGTTGGGGTTGATGGTGCGGGCAGGGGTGGGGGTAGGGTACAAAGTTTTGCCACAGTTGGCAAGAGTTCTAAAATGCAGAGACTGGTTGCATCGGGTTCAACTGTTAAGGTTGGTGGCGTAAGCGAATCACTTCACACATTGATAGTAATAGAATACCATGGTACTGGGTTACAGGTGGGTAACTGTTAAACTTCTTTCATGGAATATCCGGGGCCTAAACAACCCTATTAAGGCCAGGAAAATTGCAGTATACATAACCAGCATAACCCCCAGATCGTGTTACAACAAGAAACTCACGCACTGGGGCAGGTCTGTTCCAATTTTCTCCCTAAATGGGGCGCATTGCGATATTATACGGAATATTCCTCGCAATCCAGAGGGGTTCTAACCCTAATACATCCGAATCTAGGCTTCCGTATCCAGGACGCTAAAACTGACACACAAGGGAGATATGTTGTAATCTGGGGCGAGTTGGCGGGACGGAAGATGGTTATAGTTAACACGTATGGCCCCAACATAGAAGACCCTGAATTCTACAATGCTATATATAATATGTTGGTTGAAGCTGAGGATGCGGCAGTGATTTGGGGAGGAGATTTTAATACGATACTTGACATGACCCTCGACAGGTCTACAACTTCTCATAGAACCTTGACCAATATGACAAATAATGCAACAGATGACCATGGTAGACATCTGGCGAGAACTATATCCCCAAGAACAGCGCTTCACTTTCTATTCATCAGTGCATGACTCTGAATCTCGAATTGATTACTGGCTTATCAGTTCAACACTCACGAATATGGTCTAGCACTGCGAAATGTACCCCCTCAGATCACTCCCCTGTTTCAATTACTTTGTGCATCGGCGAAGCTGCCCCGAGGGCCAGACGCTGGAAAATGCCCCCTGTTCTACTTAGAGACCCTAACGTTTGCGAATCACTGCACACTGAAATAGAGGAATTCTTTTCAACTAAATGAGGGGTCGGTAGACCAGTGCGCTACACTGTGGGAAACATTTAAAGTATGGGTACGTGGCGCAATTATGGCCAAAACTACGGGTCTACTGAAGGTAGTTAGGCAAGAGTTGGACACAATGGAGGCCAAACTTGAGCTCCTGGAGTTCGAATACACCTGTACACATAGTAAAGAGGCCCTTCTGGATATTCACACTACACTGGCAGAATTTAATAAACTTGCTGAGAGGGAGGTACAATACATGGCTGCCCCAGTCTGAGCTCGTAGATACAGGGAAAGCAATAAAGCAGGGAGATTCCTAGCCCGGATGCTTAAGGCCGAACACGGCCATCCCCCTATAGCGACAATCCAGACACCTAGTGGGGACATAGTCAATGGGGACCAAGAAATTATTGATACGTTTGCCGCATTCTATGAATCACTATATTCCAATAGGGACACCAAAACTAAAGAAGAAATAGTGGAGTATCTGGACATGATTGATCTCCCAACCCTGACTCCGGAGGCACACATGATATTAGACACCCCCATATCACTCGAGGAAATTACAGAGGCAATGAAAGCATTAACATCAGGTAAAGCCCCCGACCCCGATGGTCTAGGTGCCAAATTATACAAAGAATTCCATGACATACTAGCCCCTGTCTTACTGAAAGTATGGGAAGAGGCGATGGAGTGCGGCATACTGCCAGACACTATGCGAGAGGCAGTGATAACGGCCCTTCTTAAACCCTGTAGAACCCCGTCAGGACATGGAGTCATATAGACCCCTCTCACTCATTAATACCGATACAAACATTTTCGCAAAGGTCCTAGCTACCAGGCTCCTGCCCTATATGCCTAAATTAGTGCATCCCGACCAGGCTGGCTTTATACCAACAAGGTCCACTGCTCTTAATCTGCGCAGACTCTTTGGAGTGATGACACAGATAGACCCAGCGGCCGATGCAGTGGCGCCATCCCTTGATGCCGAGAAAGCTTTTGACTGTCTCCTGGGTCTCTGTTTCAGGTCCTTGAGAGATTTGGGTTGGGAAGATACTTCGTTAGTTGTGTCAGGTTACTGTATACTTGCCCGGGAGCAAAGGTACTAACAAATCAAACCATGTCATCCCTGTTTCGCCTGGGTAGAGGCACCAGACAGGGCCGCCCCTTCTCCCCAATCCTTTTCGCACTTACATTAGAACCCATGGCTGAATACGTCTGACAAAACCATGCATGTAGAGGTCTTTGTATGACAGGGAGACCACAAATCATTTCCCTATACGCGGATGACACCCTACTATATGTTAGGAACCCGGAGGTAAATCTAGCGCCAATTATGGCTGAGGTTAAGAGGTCTTCTGAATACTCGGGGTACAGGGTTAATGTTTCTAAGTCAGAACTGTTTCCGCTTACACCTAAAACTAGAGATATGTCAGACACACAGGGATTCAAATGGTCACCAACACACATCCGCTACTTGGGGATCAGGGTATCCAGAGACAGGAGTACATTGCTCGCAGAAAAACATGGTGAACTCCTACAATCCCCAACAGTTAAACTACAAGTCTGGAACAAGCTCCCTCTATCCCTATATGGGCGAATATCGCTACTTAAGATGATAGTGCTACCCAAACTCCTATACCATTTTTTGCAACATACCGATTTGGCCGGGCAGAACATTCTTCACCAAACTCAATACGCTCGCTACTACATTTTTATGGGGAGGGAAAACGCCCAGGTTGAAGTGGTCCAAAATGACAGAACCCTTTGCAAAAGGTGGGATTGCGGTTATGACCTGTGAGCGGTTATGTTTGACCTTAATCGGAAGGACACGTACAAATATGATCCTGTAAGCGCCACTGCGCGTGCATGGGCCAGGATATATAAAAGAGACTTGCCATTACAACCACGTATGACCCGGAGGTGTCATTGTGGAACTTCCCGGGCATAAGCCCCACATTTGAAAAGGCACTCCAGGGTACCTGGGACCCACAGAAGCAATTTAGAAAACGAGACATGTTCCCGGAAGGGAGATACTGTGCATTAGACAATTTTGTCGGGGCAGTGGGTGGAGATCACCTTAAGCAATTTCAGTTTCACAGGATGAAATCTGCCTTCGCCGCCAAATGGCCCTCCTTCCCAGAAGAGCCACCCATACACAAATGTATTGCAGCCATGACGGAACCAGGGGGACACAGGAAAGGTCTGTCTGCACTATACAGCCTTGTTCAGATCCATTCCAAGCCATGCAATAACATTAAAAGAGACCTGGGAACAAGATCTGGGTGTGGAGCTGTGTGAAACCACATGGTTGAGATATTGCCAGTTGACTATATGTGTATCCATGAACTCAGGGCTACGTCTCATTCAGTTTTAAGTTCTAAACCAGTTGCACTACACCCCAGCCAAGTTAGCCAAGTTTGTGCAGGGCCACACAGGAAAATGCCCTAAATGTGACGCCCCTGATGCAGACTCCCATCACATGTATTGGGCCTGCCCGCCGATAATTAAATTCTGGGGGGAGGTGGCGGAGATTCTGGAAGACATTACGGCAATACCTGCTACACCTTCCCCACAGAAATACCTTTTTGGGGATATTGGTAAGGCTGCAACTACCACTAGACGATTGTTCAATTTAGCATGTGTGGTTGCGAAACGAAATATACTGAAATGTTGGAAGTCCATAGATCCTCCCAGGCGACTGGACTTCTTGAAAGACCCGTCGATGGTTAATGAACTTTAAGAACAATTTGTTATTACATTGCCATCGAGATGCCGCCCCAAAGACGTATGGACGCTGTTCAGACTCTGTAATATGTTATCTGATGAAGAGGACAATCATCGTCACCGCTCTAGTACTGTCAAACAATGTTCAAATGTAGTGTATACTGTAAATGTTCATCTATGTTATACCATGCTGTGATTCGCTGGCCGCTGGCCAGTTGGGTCTTGTTGTACCCCTCTCTGAACAAAACATTTTTTTTTTAAACCTATCAAGGGAAAGGAGAATACAATGGAAGAAAAGGAGGGCGAAAGATGGTGAAATGGAAGAGGAATTAACAAAATGTCAGTTAAAAGACAGTCCCGATTCTCGTGGTGGTAGGAGTCACTCATTGTGCATGGTAACTGGGGTTTAAATGGGAACAAGATGGAAGGAAATATTGGCACTTCCTGGGAAAAACGAAGTTATTATAAATAATAGAAGGCAAATGATGCAACATATCCAACAAAATAAAAAGGATAGATTTTATATATATACTGGGTTGAGAGGCGGGTGACAGATATGATGGATACATAAAATACTTAATGCAGGGATGGGGGGTTAAAAAAAATAAATAAAAAAAGGCAGGGTGTGGTCATCTACCAGAGGTGGGAATGTGAAGGGGTAGACAAATAGCTACTGCCCCTCGTCACTCAGAACTCTCTCTAAGCAGGGGCAGGGATGATGATAAACAGTGCGAGCTAAAGATGGCGAGAAGGACTACACAGACGGTAGAAACATGCATGCATCCATTAGCCATGAAGCACCTATGCACTCACCATGAAGATACAGACTTTAGGTCAAATGTGCATTTATTCATGAACATCTGTGCAACCACACACATAGAAGAAACATAGCCTAAGTGACGCATACCCTGAAGTGTAACATGAAGAAGATATGCTAACATATAAACGCGACAATGCCGAACAGCCATCCTATCCAAAATGGACACTACAAAATGGTTCAGAACTAACCAGCACTCCTAGGCTTCGGAAAAGCTTAACAAGGCGGAATTCACAAAACACAGGCAAATTAGAAAAGCTTGCTTAGCACATAAGATAAATTTAATACTGAACCTCAAGGATGGAGTGCAAGGAAGAGAATGGTCTGTGGGAGGGTGGATTCCGCTCAGAAAGCCAGGTGTCGACTATGGCATTAAAATGTAATATCAAATGTCAGGGAATATAGGACCAAATACATCGGCAGACCCTACAGGCCACCTAGTTCACCTTTAGAAAGAACCTTCCTTTGGTTGAAACTCACGTTGGCTGTTTTTGTTCTCAAATGTTGCCAATTCCTTTCAATATCTGTCAACTGCATCACTTGACTTACCAATGCTTTGAAAACGTGGCATGCTCCAGCATCAGGTGGTCAATCAAACACTGTCACAGCTTATTCAAATCGCCACATGCGCAAAGCTGCCTTTGGATTTCCTCCCCCCCCCCATTTACCTTTTTCAGGAGCCTTATGGTGTGGTCCCCTACCAAGTCACATGCAGCAGGCATACAGATTACAATCCTGTCTCACCAACATAGGCCCAGTGCAGCCGATATATTTGTTTCTTCGAAATATTAAAGGGTTCTATCACCCCAAGGTCCAACGTCTAGCTCACCTCAGCCTTGATGCATGGCCTTAACTTCTCCTATAGACCCTGCTTTTAGCAAGTACAATAGTCTGTGTCAAGGCTGATTAAATAAAACTAGGAGGTGAAAACTGCTGAGGCAAAAACCTACACTCCGGCTGTTGCTGAAAAGTCCAATGTGATGAGTAGAACTCCCTTCACGGAGCCATCTGAAAAGCTACTACAGAGCAGATCAAGAAGAGGTTCACAGTTTGGAAACCACTTGGTAAGGTCCAGACCATTTGTATTGTAATTCCCTGGGTCTCAGAGCCTCCGTGACTAATACCTCCTGCTCATGAGTACATTCAACCTTTGAGGGCTTCTGGTCATACCAGTGCATGGTCAAAGCTTGAATTGCCAGCTGGCTGGCATTGGCTTGCGTCATCATCATTTATGTCATTCTCTTCCAGAGACCCAGCATCTACTGTGCCAATGTTGTGATCTGGAATAATGGCCCTCAAAATGACATGGTAAAAAGAGAAGACACTTCCTTCTCAGTGGCTCTTCCAAATCACCCTCAATGCTTCCAAGCGTTTGATTCTCTTCTGACTTAACAGTTGCAAACTCAAAGAGACCCATCCAAACAATTACACAACACCAATAAAGTACATGGTGTCAGAGATGACACAAGAATCAATCCAACACTCGGAGGAGGTTTGAGGGTTTTTATTGAAATTCTAGTTGACACTAGGCCCGTCCCCACCTCATCTTGATTTGAACCTCCTCCCTAACCTAGGCGCCCTTAATCCTAGTTTTTTTTTAATGGTGTTGTAGAGCAAAGATGACATAAGGGTGGCATGTTGATTGCTATAAACTTATTTACAGTAAAAAGAAACCCTCACTAACATTACCTTCTAAGAGGGGCTGCCCTGCCTCAAACTAATACTAAAGGATCTGTCAGAATGTCTGTCAAAATCATACTCGACCGTCCTGTGTCACAACCTTCTTCTATCCTTTACACTACAACTAAATAATAATTTAATCCATCAGAAAGTTCCTTCTCCTGGTATTCTGGTGTCATTCCCAAAATGTTCTCTTGTTAAAAGGGTGCCAGGGGGCATGACACCCTTCCCCTGGATTGTGGTTCCAACAAAACCTTATAACTCAACTTTCTGGACCAGGAGAATGACTCCCGTCTCTTAAATAGATTCGAAGAGATTCAGTCTCCTCACCAGGACTCACCCACCCCCCCCCCCTTCTCCTGGTGTTCAAGAGGTCTTTTATGCATCTTTCAAACTTGGCGTTTATTTTGCCACTCGCAGCATTAGCAAAGGCTCCAATCCTTCACTGGGTTTCAGTGGAAGATTTTCTTTGGATGTCTCACTGGCATTGCTGTCCCAGACCCTTCCCTGGTGGTCAGTAGGCTTATTGCTGCCACTGCGACGAGGAAGTTCTCCTTGGATGCTTTCTCCACCCTCATCAATAGTTTAGTTGTAACAATTTGTCCAGGGGAGTGCTGCTCAAGCCTGCCTTTCTTCCACCCCATAGTCCTCTCTGGGTTTCTCATACCTCCAGTTACCTTCTTTGGGACC
Source organism: Ambystoma mexicanum (assembly GCF_040938575.1). Taxonomy (NCBI): domain Eukaryota; kingdom Metazoa; phylum Chordata; class Amphibia; order Caudata; family Ambystomatidae; genus Ambystoma; species Ambystoma mexicanum. The sequence continues at coordinate 453,280,171 of NC_090924.1, read as the reverse complement.
TCAGTACGCAACTGGGGCTTCCTGGGACTGGGGTCCATCTCTCTGCAGCTTCCCTCCACTGTTTCCGCAGCACTGCGTTCTGCTCAGTACCCTGTACCGGCTTTGTTTCCGCTCCAGCTGGACCCACAGAGAACTAACTCCCTCAGCAATTTGCTGGCACACTGCTCTTCTATATCCCCGGTCTGCCAACAGAATCAAACTGCCGATCTGGATGGTTTCCACACCTGCTGCCTCTGCCAGCTGGGCTTGACAATTTCATCGTCTTTTTATACGTAGTTGCCAGTCCTTCTCTTGTGAATTGTCAAAGTCCTCCGTTTCTTTTGTTATGTTAAATGGTACTTCTATAGCGCACCGTCGCCAACAGAATTGGTCTCCAGGCGCTCCTGGAGCCTTGATCTTTATGCCGCCTCAGGACCACCACGTACCAGTACTAGCACAGTCAGTCTTCATGTCGTCTATGCTCTTCTTCGTCCTAGTACTTTGTTTTAACTGCATCCTATGTACCACAGGCATACATTGAACTACCTGGTTAGCGACCGCACCTCTCTAGCCTCATGGAAAGGGGCTCCCCTCTGGGGAGACTTGACGAGAGTAAGTGAATGAAAGTTGTAAGCAGTACGAGCTGGCACTGCCGATTTCTTTTTTAAGCTTTATTTGATTGTGTTCATATATTTTCCTTTAGATAGGTACTTCTTGTGAGTGGGGTGCAGACCCATTAGTACGTGCCACCGTGCTGGGCCCATTAAAAATGCAGAAAAAAAAATAGAGACCTAGGCTCACTAGCCTTCGGTGTGGGTTGCACACTCTAATATCCACTGCTGTAGTTTTTTAATCAAGTTTATCATTATTCTTTCTTGGTGTGAATAAAAATAATATTCTTGATAGGTTTTCTTTTTCAAAATGAAATTTAATAGGTTCAATTTGAGTGCAGATACAGGCTTTGCCATTGCATTTCAAACTTAACTCAGGGCTCCTTCATCAAGGGTTATAATCCTCATCTGATTAATCTAATCATCAGCAACATCACATTTAACCCCCAATATAGCACATTGCCATTCATTAGATTCAAAACAACCCTGTGTAATGTTTTTCCAGTCATCAGTGACCCCCATAGTCATCATTTGCAGGTTCGATCATTGGAAGCACAGCATTTAATAACGTTGATCACAATTATGTCATAAGGTTGGGAATACCATTGTGTGCACATTTGTTATAATTGAAATTATACATGTAATAGCCCACAAGACATATCGACATCAACAGACCGACAACACGTATAGAACATATAGGAACACATAAGCAGAAATAGTTGTGAATTTAATGCATTGTGTGGTTTTCTGTTCAGCTCATAAAAATTCAATTGAAATTCACATTCTCCAATCCATTAGTTCCCTTAGTTTGTGTTATAGACACTGTACGTGAAGCCCTGCACTTCAAAACATTTGACGGCACTGGAATTCACTGTGTGTGATGTGGTTCTTAACAGTTAATAACTCAATATTAGATCCTTTGTGCTGTTGACCCATGCGGAAAGAATACTGCATTTTAGCCTTACACCCTTTTACTTATAACGTTACACGCTTGATGTTCAGAAAAAGATTGCATGCCATCATTCTAACTGGTCTTCTCTTCAAGTCAGCAAAGCAGTAAGATGTTAGAAATCTGTAGATGATATTCGATTAGTATTAAGATATATATTGCATACTTTAAAAGTTCTGCCACTTTTCCTCCCATTCTCACCTAAATGTGTACAGAATATCCTCGTATGCCCCCTTTGCTGCTTCGCTTGAAAAGAATGCCGTGGGAGACGCAACCTCGTTCTAACTTAGATAAACAACCGGTTTCTGTGGAAACCCTTTCTGAATAAACCAAAATGGCTTAGTAACACGATTATTCGAGGACACGGCTGAAACACCGTAAATGGAAAAACTAGGATCTTTACCCGTGAAAATAACATTGTTCCAAGATGGCAGAACGCGAGAACGTTGCACGCTCGGCCATTTTGGTTTAATAGTCCAACCCTATATAGTAGGAGTTTCTCAATGTTTTGATAAGCCACTTATCCACCAGTGGCTGAGGGTTGGCCAGAAAAATGGCGGAAGAGGAATACAGTGTTCAGAGTGCTAGGGTCCAGAAGGGATCCCCTAGAGTTGCAGGCAAGTAGGTTGGTGGTTACAGTTAGACTCAGGGAGGTTAGGATGACCCCCTTGAATGGATGCACCCAGGACCATTGTCCAAGAGCAGGCGGTTTTAGCCCTAGGAGCACAAAGGGATGTCCCCTCAAAGATACTCTATGGCAACTTGGGGGGTAGTGAGATGCAATTTATTTGCAGTCCCCAAAGTCACAGAATGCTGCAAGCAGACCACAGGTAGGATATATTGCAGGGATCTACGTGATCCGACCGCGGCCGATTATGCAGCAGCTGGAAAGGTTGCATGAGAAAGGTGCAAACCACCAGAAGTTTGCACCTTTCTCATGCGAACACACGTACATACCCACACCCCAACCCACAACACACCCATGACCCACGCCCCACCCTCAACACAACCCCAACATAAACAAACCCCACTTACCTTTTTCTTCACGCTGAGTCCCTACTGCGCCAGTTCCCTTTCAGTTCCGTTTTCAGGAACCGGCGCCGCAGGGTCCTTTTTTTCCTTTTACGGGGCTGCAGGGGCTTTCCTGCTCACTATACAGTAAAGTATAGTGAGCGGGGTGTTGCGGGGACACCCCTGCAGCCCGTCGTTTGGTTTTTTGCGTGTGTGCTGCAGGGATGCCCCCCGCAACACCCCGCTCCCTATACCACACAGTTTAGTGAGCAGGGTGTTGCAGGGGACTTACCTGCAATGCTACCACCAAAAGGTTTGAACCTTTGGTGGTAGCATTTGTAGAACTCTTTGTTCATGCAACCGTTTAGATACAGTCTTTTTGTACAATACCATATTGCAGGGTCAACAGCACCTGTGGATGAAGTGGTTGCTATAGGATGGTTCAGCAGTGCTTTGACAGCAGACCCGGTCTCCTATTAAATCGGCCCGGTCAAGAGGGAGACGGGAAGTGTCATGGATCCTGTGACAGCACTTGCACATGGGAAGGCCCAGCGATGGATCGTCAAGGTGATGGCTGGTTGAGGCATTCAGCAGGCTCGGGGGGCCCAGGGGGGAACAGTCTGTTGTCGCAGCGGTCAACTCTACTCTGTTTATTGGTCTTTGCCTCTGGTGAGGGGAATCAAGCCGATTCGAGTTGTTGCAGGGTTAGAAAGATGCCCTTGAGTTTGAAGCCTAAACCGCGCTTCTGAAGATGATGCACTATGCAGAACAGGAGCACAGGTATTGGAGTTTTGCAAGCCCTGTGGGGAGTAGCAGCTCTTCTGGGGATGGCGCAAATTGTAGGTCGTTTCCAAACCGATTATGCCCACTAGTATATGGGAGTAAGTCTCCTTCAGATCTTGTCAATTGAATTAACGAGGTCCTGACTTCAGATGAGACTCAACAAGCTCTGGCGGTCGTTGGGAGTGCTGGTAACGTCAATCTTTGTCCTCCTCTTCAGAATCTTCTTGTTCCAGTGGTTGACTCTGGGTTTCGTCTCCACGACCTCAGGATTTATCCAGGGGAGAGCAGGAACACCAGCTGAATCCACCAATCATGTCCCATGCACCATTCAAACTTGTAGGTGGCTGTGCAAGGAGGACTGCCAGCCTCCTAGTTTGAACTGGTTTCAGCCATGCATACTGCAGAGCAAGAGGCAGGAGAGTTTCAGTCGACCTCCCCCACTTCCTGTCCTGTCAGGCCCACAAGGACTTTGCAGGCTTCCCATGTGTAGCCCGCCAGGGACAAAGGGACAAGTTTGTTAAGATGGATTTCTGAACTCAGCCCTGGTAGGCAGCGGTTCAGAAGACCAGCCTAGTTTCTTGGAACAGGGTAACCTTCGGGACAAGTCAGACCAATCAAGGTAGCATTGGCAGCATTCAAGTCTTGAGTCTCAGGAGGGGTGAGGGTGATCAAAAGTCCACAATGAGCACACACAGTAAACATCACAAATTACTCTGTCAGGTGTTTATCTCAAAAATACATATATTTATTAAAGGCATTTTAAATCAAACAGTGTGAACCACAGCAATATTAACAGTACTAACAACACTATACTAGGGAACATATATACATTAATTATTGGCCTAAAGGAATATTCGACAAGTAAAGATCCGCAACCTGTAACAGAAGAGGGTCAAAAAGTGCAAAGATACTTTAGGCAATTCTTCAAGAGTCTCAACCCTAACTAATAAGCAGTCCAAACCTTAGAAGTGTGGAACCTTGTGCTCAAAAGGACGTTCAGCGTGGCAGCACTCGATTGTGCGTTAAAGTACACAAGGGGACTCTTCAAAGGCCTGTATTGTCTTAGGAAGGGGGGGTAAGGTGATGAAGAAAAGAGTTCCACTATTCGAGAAGGGTCTCCACAAGGGCGCAGAGCTATTTCCAGGAATCGGGAATAGGATGATAGTTCAGACCATCAGACCATCCCTACAAAGGTGAGTGGCCCTTTTGGGACAATCATTCGTAAATGTCTGGATGTGACAGGGGACACCAGTAGGTGTTGCAAGTACTCACAGCCCCTCGACGTAGTCCAGACCAAACTTTGCCAGTCAAGTCCAGTTCACTTGCAGGTTCGAGTCCAGCAGTTGTGCATCTCCCCTGCTCCACTGCAGCTCGTTTTATGGCACAAAGGGGCACAGGAGCATGGCACCAACGAAGCTCGTCATCACAACGGGGTGACACAGGACTTTCCTAATTCCAGATCTAGGAATGCTAGGTGTACGAAACTCGGCGGGAGAATGCCTTCTGCCATGAGCTTACGGTTCCCAAAGTCTCAGGTCGTAACTCGAGATGGCGGCAGTTCCAAGGCAAAGGTCCCGTATAAGCTGGTCAGTTCACTGGGAGGTCCAGGAACACTGCCAAAGAGGCTTGTTTGCAGGTTAAGAAGGAGGCGCCGAGAGTAGTTAGTCCCACTACTCCAACGGGTCGAAGCGCCCTTGCAGACCTTCCGTGATCAATGAGAAACAGGCGCTCTGATGGGACATCAGGAGGGTCAGGGTGCCAAACCTTACAGCGGGTCACCAGCGGTTCCACGGATCTGCTTCTTTCGTTCAGGAAATTTGACTCCTTTACCAAGCTTGATGTGAACTCAGAAGATCAACCTGGAATAGGTCTAGAGTGCCTTCTCCTATCCAAAATCTCCTTTGTGACAAAATGAAGAGAAACCAATAGGAGATCTGCTCACATTCAACCATTCCAGACATGGACCAATCACAGACCACAGTGGTCCCAGTTATCCTGGCACCCAGGATGTGTATTGGAACTAGGCAGCTCCAGCCCACAACCTGGGTGCACACACACACAAGGCATGCAGAAGCCCACAAAAGCTTTGGTTTGCATGACCAAATAAGGAATTTCCCGGGCCTGGGGAAGTCAAAGGGACAGAATGGCCAAAGGACAGAACAAAGGACCTCGTGGCATGGCCATTTTAGGCACTGGCCACTGTCCTGGGTCAAAAGCGGTTTGGACCATCGAAGAGAGTCCAAAATGCTTTAAAAGTAACTGCTGCCACCCGCTCTGTCCTGGGCACACTTGCATTCACCAAAAATCCTTAACCCCAGCCCACTGTACTGGAAGGTACATTGTGCACTGATAAAATGTAAGCGAAAGACTAAGGGAAACAAAGTCTCCCAATACAGACAGTTTGAAGGGCATGTCAGTTTCCCCAGAACAAGATGAGCAAAAGCCCAGCGGAGAACAGCAGAAGGCTGCGCTCCACTGGTAAAGGTCAGGCCACGATGGTCAGAAAAAAGCAAAAAGGTGGTGGGGAAAATCACAATGTGAAAAATTTGAACAAAATCAATGTAGCCTGCCAATCAGCGCTCCCTCATAAAAAATGCTAGGATAAATATTTGATCACAAGAGTAAACACTGTACGTCTATCGGAAAATGTGTTTAATCACAAAAAATGGACACTGCACGCCAACACGTGTTTCAGCCCTCTCCGGGCCGTCCTCAGGGCGTATTTGTGATTACAATGTTCAGTATTCCAAGATGAGGTAACTTGATTATGGGGAGTTTGCTTGATAGTCCTGGCTTCTCGAATATGCGAACAATTTCTTTAAACGCCTAAATGCGTGTGCAGCTCGGCAGATTTCTGCCGTCTGTCTGCAGCTTCCTGGAGGGAATGTGGGTGCGGCTGTTATTTCCCACTTTTCCAATCCACCCTCCATCCCCGAATTCCAGGACCTCCCCTGCACAGGAAGCTGCAGACAGACGGCAGAAATCTGCCGAGCTGCACACGCATTTAGGCGTTTAAAGAAATTGTTCGCATATTCGAGAAGCCAGGACTATCAAGCAAACTCCCCATAATCAAGTTACCTCATCTTGGAATACTGAACATTGTAATCACAAATACGCCCTGAGGACGGCCCGGAGAGGGCTGAAACACGTGTTGGCGTGCAGTGTCCATTTTTTGTGATTAAACACATTTTCCGATAGACGTACAGTGTTTACTCTTGTGATCAAATATTTATCCTAGCATTTTTTATGAGGGAGCGCTGATTGGCAGGCTACATTGATTTTGTTCATTCTTTTGTATATGAAGGGGTACCGAGAATTTACCCTTCTACGCACTGCCACTGCTGCAAACCTCTCAAACACCTAATTAGAACAAGGGTGCGCGCACCTACCCACATTGGGGATTTTTTCTCGGAATCCTTTACTACACAATGTGAAAAATTACCCATACATGGAAATCTGACCTAACAAGTCATCTCGTTCAGGGCATAAAAAGTAAGGCCACCATTTTTTATATGGTGTGCCTTATGTGCTTTATTGGAGCTGCGAGTGCAGCCTGTGAAAAAGTAGGAAAATCGTTGTGTAAAAAGGTACACTGCCACCAGCCTTAACAGATGTGCTTGTCACAGTAACAAGTTGTTACTGGCGGGGCGAGAAAAGGGATATGCTATAGTAGATGCCTAAAAATCGGAGGAAAGCATAACTCTAAAGAAATCCCCACAAGGGGCCAAAAAGATTCCCTACACTTGAGTGAAAGGAGGGGAGTGTGGAAAAAGGTCCGCACTCAGCCAAGAGAATTAGATGAAAAACTCCAGGTGTCCAGCAAAAAGTGCTGGGGGACTCACGGAGTGGGGATTTCACAAAATAAGAGAAAAATCAACCCTAACAGTTCATATTGCAATTAGGAAGGGGGTTTAGAGAGCCTTCTGGTAAAGACATGCGCTGGATCATGGAGGTAGAAGGGGCACACAAGACGCTGCAAAGGCACCAACCACTGACCTAGAGTGGTGGGACAATGCCACATTACAGATGGCAGGGTGTGAGAAAGGGGAGAGCTGGGTTGTTCCAATCAGAGACAGTAGTGGGCGCTCCTCTCAATCAGGGAGCGGGGCAAGGCAAAGCCACAGGTTTTGACGAACTTTGCAAAAATTGTGAATTCACGCAGCACAAGAAAGAAAATGGGTCTCAGTGGCAAGGACACCCAGCCCCCCACAAAATTACTAAATAAGTTGTATAGAAGAAATGAGGGAGGATGAATCGATCTGGGGACAGCTTCCTTGTTGTGTAGCGTAGAGTACCTATGGGTCTTGGTTGATTAAGGAGCAGATATGGTGGAAGAAGCTACAAGAACCTTAGCATTTTATAAAAGAAATTATGGATTCAAGATATCATTAATGTAATAGCTATCCTCTCATTATTGCCCCTGCCTCCCAATGTGTTCAACAGAAGCCCATGCTATGTATAATTAGGGAATTGGTGAGCGGGATGGGATTTAATCTGGACTCTGGATCAATTTGGACCCGAGAACTCCCTCCCAGCCACATAAATATAAATGTCCAGCGTTTGCTTAATATAATAAGCTTTTGAAGCCAGTCCTATATGAACCACCAGGGTTAGCAACAGCATGACCACAACATAACTAAACAGAACAGTCAGCATCAGAACAGAACAGGTCAACTCTCAGCCAATTCTCTTAACCCCCAAACAAAGGTAGTAGACTTCATAGACACACCTCAAGCCCCATCAAGTCCTTGTGTCATTGCTTGAATTATGCTCCACTTAATCATTTACTTTTGCACTTAAAAAGGGGGCCCTGAACTATCCTTTCAAGGTCCCATGTGCCAAAATATCTACATGTCTACTAAGCTACTCTTTTGTTCCTTAATTATTTCAACAAACCGTATTTTTTAGTACCCGATTAGGTCAGCCCCCTCTCAGACTTACCCAGACTCCAGAGGACTCTGCATCCCAGGCAGATGAGGAGCAGCAGCCAGACCTGCTCCAACCCTTGCTGAGCTGTGGGGAGGATGCAGCCATGGAGGAGTTGTTCATAGAAGTCCTTCCTGCTGACGGCTGGCATGGCAGCACCAAATCCTGCGAAGACCAGAGCACGGTGGAAGGGCAAGAAACTGCACCGCCTTCCGCTGCCTTAATAAAAGACACACAGATATAGGTCAGGCTGCTGGGGAAACATAGCACACAGATTCAAGAAGCTCGCACTGCACAAGGGTTTTTGCACAGTTTACATAGCCACCATCTGAAACTCAAATGTAGTTTTTAAGCGGACTACTGAAAGGACAGACAACACAAATCCGAGCAAACGCCAAGGAATGGGTTTTACACCTCACTGTATAATGCATCCACAATCTGCCTTTCAAAACCCACACACAGACCTAGAAAAGAGAACTGGACCATAAAAAAATAAAAAGAATGTACCGATGATGGTGTGGTTAATCCGGCACAAAGATAGAGTGAACTCCTGGAGCTCAGACAGGAAGAGAAGCAATTACACCACCTGAACTTTTACCAACAACATTGACCTTGCACACTCCTGGCTCTCCAAATCTGCCTTGGAAAACACAACACTTAACCGGCTCCTCCCTTTTGCAGCATCATGGCCACCTAACAGGACTGACGCACCATGCCACCACAAACCATTCTTTCCCTACTGCATCGCTCTGTCCATGTGTTTGCAGCAGCCATTTCTGGACTCCCCCAACCTCTACTCTCCCCTCACTCATTTTTTAGGCTATGAAGTGGCACTTAAGCCGAAACTGTTGTATTAAAGTACAGATAAGGAAAAGTGGCATATGAGGGACACAAAGCTCGCAAGTGTTGCTTGGTTATTTGTCCAAATATTGACTGTCCATTGCCATGCTGATCTTTAAAGCAAGCTCAAAGAGATCCCATGAGGAGGTTTTGGGATGGGCATAATCAAGATTAACCATCAAACATTGCGCTTGTATTGCATGCCAGTGTTTTTTCAAAGCAGTGTTCTGAGAGTTAATGACTTCATTGGAGCTGTAAAGGGGCTACTAGTGTAATAAAATTGTCTTATCCAGGTAAGCACTGTGTGTGTCCTTCACTGAAGGCCTGTTAAAACCAAGCACTGGCAAAGACCGCTTTGGCTGGTTTATAGCCATTAGGCATTTTCATGCACTGCTAATAGATGCACAGGTACTTGCACCATTTTGTACCTGCCGCAATCAATGGCCAGTTAATACCACTACGGCGGTGCCTTGCAAGTGCTTTTCCCATGCCTCCACAAAAGCCCAAACTGTTGGCATTGGCAATGCTGGTTTTACTTCCAGCAGACTGTGGTCTGGATATCCCTGGCAGGAGAACAGTACGCCACTCGACAGACATGATTATGCACACAGATACTTCTTCAGTGGTTATTTGGCACAGTTTACACATTTTTTGTTTTTTTTTTTAAACAAAAAAAAAAAAAAACAAAAAAAAAAAAAAAAAACACCAAACGTGCCCTGGAGTGTAGACCAGCTGCCGAATTTCCAGCTGACATGTTTTTTTCTATCCCAGTCACCTTTCTCAGCCCCCAAACTGAAGCAATGACTTGAAATGAGAAGCCAAATTCTGTAATAGTGAGGCTTCATGATGGTGGCCTACAGTGAAAACACGCTGCCTGCAGATTGCTGGATGCCACAAGTAAATAACCCAGTACGGAGTCAGCAAGAGATTGGGGCGGGGCTGCTCTCCTGATCCCCAGCTCCCTGCTCTGAATTACTGACTTATGTAGGTGCCACAGACCATTCTCACCGATGCCGCTAAGGACATGAGGTCTTGTGGGGGATTGAGGAGGAGAGCGAGGGGAAATCATTTTAGTGCAGGGGAGGTCCTGGAATTCGGGGATGGAGGGTGGATTGGAAAAGTGGGAAATAACAATTCAAAGAGCTATTGGCTGACTTGAACAATCCTACAATCCCCACACTCAGTTCAGACCTGAGGAGCCAGTCTTTGTTTGGAGAGGGATCCCCGCTTCATTTTCTTCAATCACCAGAGGGTGGGGAAGAGGAGGTACAGAGAAGGAGGGGGATGATGGCTCACTTAGATTTTTCACCTCCCACCCCAGGCAGGTTTAAAGCATCAGGTATATGATCAAAATAGAAGGTCATGCCTGTGGATCCTCTTAGCCTAGGTGCTGCAGACAGGCCTAGGATTTACATTGCAAGGAATTAAAATAGGGTGGAAGCGAAATGAGTGGTGGAATGTGGTGTGAGGGACAGTCTCCACTTGGTGTTTTAGACATGGAATATGCCCCTCCGTCACCCCCTGAATTTCCTCAAGCGACCCTGCTGAGGTATTAGTATTTCTGTTCATCTGCAACGCCTCACCAAGCAGTGAGGGATACACTGGTGTTGACCCAACTTTGCCCATAGAGCGCTCTTCACGGATCCCTCAACACAAACGTCTTCTTGCTGAACCGCTTGTGTAGATGCTTAACCCACTTGATGCCGAATTTGGTTCAAGAGATTAAGCTTACAGGAGACTCCTGTAGGGCAGAAAAAAAGGCTTTGTCGCCATTCTTCTAGCACCTTGCCTTTAAAATGAGCTTTGCAATTGTTTTAAAGGATCTTCAGCCCTTCATCACTGCATCATTGATTCTACATGGACCCCTTGCTAATATTGTCGGCAACCTCGCTTAGCTCAAACTATCACAGACGAAATCAGGATCTTGCTGCTCAATGACATAATGGGCCCACAAAGAGTACATTGGATGGAATTGACCCACAAATACCTCCTTCGCTCAGTTATAATTATGGGATGAGGAGGAAGGAGAGGGAAGACTGCTTCCCTCTCAAGCGCAGCAGACCTCTTGACATTAGATAATCTATCAATAGTTGAGGACTCGGAAACCTTGTGAGATGGCTCTAGGAACTGAAAAGCAACATACTAAAGCAAGATTGAGCTGATTAACTACATATAAACAAGGGTGATCTGTGGGGCGTGGGCATTTGCTGCTGATGCTCAACTTTATACTTACCTTAACTTCGAGGGTGGTAAATAGCGCACAGGAATTTATATCGATCCCACTAACTTTAATTCACCGTTTACTTATCGATACTCCCTGTGCTTTCTGAAATCCACCACAACCATGACAACCATGTGTAATCGTGACAAGGACAGAGCCGCACTATTTGCACCTAGAGGCAGCACCTCTAATGCCTTTAAAAAGTAGCTACAGTTCAGTAGAAACTTTGAAACAAAAATGTATTAGATTGGAGAGATTGTCGAAGCGTGAGATAAATACTGGGAGCAGGACTCTCTGACCAATTACTTGGAAAATGATCATACCCAGGTGCTGTACTGCTGCACTAACTTGTGGAATAAACCACACTTCAGACATTACAGAACTGTGTCATATTACATATGGTTGATACTTCATAATTACCAATCAGAGCGGAAGTTGCGCGCCCGATCTTTAATTTCTCTGTATAATCTTATTCAGTTCACAGTGGGTGATCTGTGGAGAGTGGGCATTTGCTGCTGATGCTCAACTTTATACTTCCCTTAACTTCGAGGGTGGTAAATAGCGCACAGGAATTTATATCGATCCCACGGACTTTAATTCACTATAAACAAGAAAGGGCTGCAAATGAAAGAAGCAGAAACTGTGATCTCTTAGCAATCATTAGCAAACTGATCTGATGCCAAGAGCTTCTACCCGAGAATTACAGCAGAATAGTTTGGAAGATAAAATGGAATACTTGGGCATACGAGGGGCAAAGGATATAAAATAAAACACCACACGCATCCACCATACAGCCATAATAACAGAAGTGAACACCAGACGACATTAGATTCTAAACTACCTCCAAGGACTACGAAAGGTCTTAATTCCCTAAAATGTCCTTAGGCATCACCAGACAGATCACACAGGGTCTTTTGAACATGAAAAAGTGATACCCCAAATGTCTTTGCCTGGATTCATCCCTTCCACGTAAAGGAACTCCAATTAATGACATTTCCTCCAGGAGGCACAATGTTGCATTTGCACTGATTTCAAGAACGTGCTCTGTTGAAAATAGGGATGGGATGAAGCATGCTACAATATGGTTAAAATACAAATGGAGCACTCCCAACAAGCTACTCTTCACATTCCAAGGAGAGCAGATCCAAGTCGCACCAGTCAAGGAGAACAAAGGTTCTAGAATATATGGTGAACAGGACAATGGCCAAGGCCTGCATGTCGAAAGCAAGACATTGGTACACTACACTTAAGGTGAGAAGCGAAAGACGAGGTGAAAGATGAATGAGGTGGAGTTCCCATGAAAATGAGTGGAGCAAGAATGTTGAACAATTTTGACATTATATAGGTTCTTTGGCAGTTTATTCGCTTACACCAGTGTAATAATGGGTTGTTGTTCCCCTACAAAATATACTGATGTTCTTCATGATCTCTTTGAGTTACCCATCCCAAACAAGAGAGAGATGGCTATATGAACGGATTCAGGGGTCCAAATAATAACCAGCAACTTTGAGCCCCATATAGGAGGTATGAAAAAGTTAAAGATATACGTGATTGTTGCAATTTACATTAAGCTTAACATGTGGTGACAAGAATGACTTTAGGCTAGAGAGTTGGTCCCAGTGGCGTACATTAGCTGATGCTTAAGCTTTTTAATGCAGCAGTGGGGAAGGTGGACCAGAGTGGAGACTGTTCTATGGCCTATGGAAGAGACTATGAGCAAGTGAGATGTTAACGCAGTGTTGATGTCATGTTACTCCTTAATATGGTATCACTCCACGCCAAGCACGTTAATTCCCTAACATTTATTTTGCTCACTCAAAAAAAGAACTGGGGGAAAGTTAAACTATGTGATCATTCAATTAATGGCCAGTAGAGGAGAGGATGAGATAACCAAGGTATAACAGGAAAGCTACCAAGTTTGAAGACTTATGCCCGTCAAAAGTGCAATTTGCAAAAAAAATGCCCATTTACCGTAATCTCCTTTTATGGACTTCTTCACAGCTCCATACTCTCCAGGACAATATTGGCTTACGCTTATACAACTTAAACTTCACACAACCCCATACTATGCTTTGCTTATATTTATTCATTTATATTGCGCCTTAGGTATACAGGACAAATACTAAAAAAAAAAAAAAAATTTAAACGCATGACAACAATAAATAAAGTAAAAAACAGCATTATAAAATCCAAACAAAATCATCAGCAAAGATACAAAACCATTAAAAATCAAATAAAACCGGTAAAAAGAATAAAAATAGGACCAATACGCTAAAAGATCAAATTCAAGACAAACAGAACATGTTTAAGGCTTTCTTAAATAATCAGAGAGATATCAAGTATTAAACATGGGGCAGTCGATTCCAGTGAAAAGGGGCAATAATATCAAACGAGCATTTACCAGCACTCTCCAGCTTCTTATGAGGCATGGTAAGCAGGTTGCTCCGATTGGACCTTAAAGAACGAACACATGGTTTAACCTGCAACCCTTGTTTGAGATAATCTGGGTTTTTACCAAAGACATGTGTGGGTAATAACAAGGATCCTAAAAGGAAGAAATTCTTTCACCGGCAGCCAATGCAGTGCTCTGCAAGCAGCAGTAATATGCGCTCTGCGCTTAAGGTATGCCACGAACTTCACAGCATCGTTCTGTAACATTTGAGGTTTAGCCATATTACTCTGAAAAGGGCCCGCAAGCAAGTTTCCACAAGGTTTTGCACCCATTATTGTCCTTGCAAGCATGGTACAGTTCACATCAGAATGGTAGGGCCTTATCCGGCTTTACAATTTCGAATAATATTCCGAAGATCGTCCATGGGGTCCCCAACCTTTTGGGTGCAGTGAGCAAAATGTGCATATCAAATGAAATGGTGAGCAACAGAGTCTTTGTATCCATTTGTCCAAGACAATTATTGCCCCATCACCAACGTGCCATTTCTGTTAAAGATACTGGATAAGGTGGTGCACATGCAATTTCAGAGCTTTATGGAGGGAAATATTTTATTGTCCCTCCAGTCCGTTTTTAGGAAAGGTAACAGCACTGAAACAGCTATGCTGGACCTGCAGACCAACTTACTCCAGAACCTGGACATGGGGCAATTATCGGTTCTCATGCTGCTGGACTTATCCCCAGCATTTGACCTTGTGGACCATGCCCTACTCTAGGACAGATTACAGTCGTTGGCTGATGTTCTCCTAAAGCAGCCAGATGGATTTCTTCCTTCTTGGGCCCCAGGAACTCTAGGGTGAATGTAGGTGAAGTATTTTCAGAGCCTACCCCAGTGACCTGTGGTGTCCCTCAGGGATCATTCATCTCGCCGACTTTATTCAAGGTTTACCTGAACCCGTTTCTGCTATTGTTGATCAGCTTGGGTGTCCAGGTGGCTAACTATGCGGACGATACACGGGTGATTGTGAAACTCTCCGGTATATATTTTGAGGACGCTGTCAAGCTTAACTGCATTTATAAGACCATTCATGCCTGGATGGCAGCCAATTCCCTGTCCCGCAATACTAGTAAAAAAGAGCTTCCAATTGTTGCTTCTAGTTGCAAGTTGAGGTCTCTGTCACAGTACTTGCCCCCAGACAGGGGAAGCAGACCAACCTGCCCCAGCTACTAGCATCTATGGGGACCTTTAAGGCCCCAGAGGACTACCCGAGGGCTTCCTGGACTCAGTCCTGGCACCGTTGGCACCAGGCTCATACTGCCCTCTCAAGCAAAACAGTTTGGAGGAGAAGAGGGACCATGTGCAGCCTAGTCTGAGGCATATGGGAGGGACTACTTTACCTGGAACTACTTTGAAAGGGTGTGGTTGGAGAGAATACTTTTTAGGCTATATTAACCACACCCTTGGACCAGAACACGCTTCGCGTTATTCTGCACTTCTGCAGCGTAACGCTCACCGCATCTGCAAGCTCCAGTCCTGTCTTCAGCCACACCCGTCCTGGTCATCGCAATCTATTCATGCAAAGGAAGAGAGTAGAGAATAGAACAAGACCCTTACCTGATTCTCCATCTCGATCGTCCGGGAGTCTCTGCATCTGCAGAAAAGGAACACCAGGTTAACCGCGCAGAGTAAAGAACCACTTTAAAAGACATTGAGCATTGTGCAGCACAATACTCACCTGAATGCTGTTCGTTCTTGCGATCCAACGAGGCACACTCACACGATCGCCGCTCCGTAAGCTGCCGCACCTGCTGAATAGAAAAAGAAATCAGGTGAGCTGCGCCTCTCTAAAGACATCCAATCTCACGCAGCATAAATACTCACCTGAAGCTGCATTTGCTTGCGGTTCCACGAGTCACCATCACACGATCTTCGCTCTGGAGGCTCCGCATCTGCAGAATAGAAAAGGGACAGCAGATAAGTTGCATAGAAAAATATCGTATGTTTAGACATTATCGCATCGTGCAAGTATAGAAACTTACCTTGGCATTCTACTCACCATTTCCAGAGAGGAGTCGCTTTTCATCTGGTGCAACCCAAAGGGGAATCTGCAAAGAAAAGGCACAGGAGTGAACTTTTGGCAACTTGAACTCTATGCCAATACTCGATATTATGGATTGCTTTAAAGACTTACCTCAGAGTCATCGTTGTCTGGAACTCTGCAATAAATCTACAGGATCAGTGAAGTTAACTGGATCCCTGTATCACGGCGCACCCCTGCATACAGTCGCAGGATGGAGGGCCCGCCATTCATTACATTAAGGTGAGACATAGTAGAGGGGTGCACAAGGAGGTCACGGGAGGTGGAAGTCTGTCCTCCTCCTTACGGCTAGTTAACATATCATTTCAACATTTTAGGCAAATCTTCCTTCGTGCCAGAAAGACGAAACTGAGTGGGCAGGTACAGTCATTCACCACTTCGCTACGAGTCACGCTGGTGGAGACCGCTGCAGTCCAGCTTCGTTCGGCGGCCCTGTGGAGACCAGGTGAGCGTAACTGTCTCGCTCCGATGAGTATAAACATTTTTCACTCCTGGGCACAGTGATCCCGATGGCTAAGAAGGTAAAAACCTTGTGGATTTGGATGCAGAATTGACCACGATTATGTGGCCTTGATTAGATCTTCCTGTGGGTTGATCACTTAACTGTGTAATATACGCCCCTTTCTTACTCATGAGAACTAACCATTCTGGCTTCTGTCCTCATCATTACTCGATTGGTCTATTGCAACAGTCTGCTCAGTGGCTGTACACATTCATCCATAGTGCCCTTGCAGGTGACGCAGAATGGTGCTGTGCGTGCAGTCTCAGGTTTGGCTAGGCGATCCCATGTCTCTGCGGCTCGGCAGGGATTACACTGGTTGCCCGTCATGTTGAGAATTAGGCATAAAATCCTAACTACCGCACAAAATGTGTGACGAATACAGCACCTCACGCTCACATCACGCCTTTTAGTGAAGGCTAGTGGGCGTAGCTTCAATGTACAAGTCCCCAACTTTTGGAACGTATTGCCTTTCAACCTTAGAGCCACTGAGACTTCGGCTAAATTCAAGAAAGAGCTAAAAACACTACTCTAATTTGCCACCAAATAAGGTTTATCACACATGTTTGAAACCCCCATGTCGGACTCTGAGTTTCGTCCCTGGCTCTTCTCATTCGTACTGTTTTAATGCTCTCTGTGCTCTTATATGTTTGTTGTGGTTGCGTGCGCCCCGAGGCCTATGGCAAGGAGAAATCTGGGAAATAAGATCCCCAGAACACTGGAGGCTTATGCAAAGGGTACGTTTGAATTTACCCACACTTCAATAAATAAAAGGTGTGCAGGAGGAAGGAAAGTGTGCCTTTCTTTTAATTTGTCGTTGTTTCTCCGTTTTTCCAAAGAGTAGACATACATGGGAGCTATGTTTTATATAGTTAATTTTAATGATCAGAGTTTTATATATTTAGCATGTTTGAATATGTTAAAGCTGCTTTTTCATTTTGGGCTTGTTCCATGTGAATTTTATGAAATAGAACCCATTTTTTTAAATGTTGCTAACTTAATGGAGAAATATGATTAAATATATATTGATTGAGTAATACTGGTCATTGGTTACCTCCTAAAAATTATTTTGGCATCTAATGGCAAATCGTGCATTTTAAAGCTCCAGAGGCCTGTTACATTCGGTGAAAAACTGGTTAGGAATACAAGTAATATTTTTCTGACGGATTTGTAGCCTCTTTTCTCTGCCCAAAAGTGATTTTACACAAAACGTAGTGGCAATCATTGGTCAAAACTGAGCATTTGATGACCACTTCATAGAAGGTGGGCATTGTTAACTTAAGTATTTGGATTGTTAATTCAATTGTATTAACAGTAGCTTAATTGGATTTGAATATAGGGCAAATTAATTATGTGGCATGTTGTTTACCTTATCTGCCCATTATCCACATGCCAGATGGGCAGAGTATCAAACGATGACCATTTTTCCACTAGGACACTGTCAAAAATATTGTTGACACTAAAATTAATATTTCCGATAAATATAATGCATGTTAGCATCCAACACAAACCTCACTTGTATAAAAAGCGGTGCATGCAAATTATTTATTAAAGGTTGGGTATGCATGTCACTTGTCCATTATGCTACTCCTAGCTGTACAAAAAGGAACCAAATACGACCATTTTGTTCCAGACACAAACATGGTTCAATTATTTTGCTCAATGATACATTTGTCAGCTGGGCAAAGTATCTGAAGTTGACCAGTTTTAACAATGACACAGCTATAATAAATAAGGACATTTACTGAAAACTAATTTGCATGGTGGCAACAAACTCAAGTCGTGCATATATAAAAATAAGTCTGCTGGAATCCACTGGAGGAACATAGGCCAATATTATCCCACAGTGCAGGACTCTGTCCTGGCTATACTGAGACTGAGGTCTCATCCCTTCAGTATCTCCTAGTTCTCCACAACATGACCCAGCGCAACTGGCGAGCAACAATTAGGGTGCCGCAAGCAACATGTTGCTCCCGAGCTACACTTTGGGGATCAGAATCAAGATCAACACCAAGAGTTTTAACTTTTGGCAGGACGTCAATGGCACAACCCGCAATAGTAAAACTCTTGTACGAGGAGAGAAAAGAGGCTACAAATCCGTCAGAAAAATATTATTTGTATGCCTAACCAGTTTTTCACCGAATGGAACAGCCTCTGGAGCTTTAAAATGCACGATGGCCAGAAATTCAGTTCTAGTTTCATTAAGCGCAAGGCTGTTGTGTGCCAGCCATCTTTGAATAGTCTCAAAGATACCATTAACTCTGGCAGCATCAGCTTCATAGTCACCTGTTATTTGTAATAATACATGATCCAACAACTCAAATAAAGGTTTCATGAAAATGTTAAAGTAGGTGACAAGCACGGTCCCTTTGGGACACCACACAACAGCTCAACAGGCGAGGCCATAAAAGGACTTTGTGAAGACTTTGACCATTCTGCTGGTCAAAAAAAGATTAAAAAAACCAATCAGCTGCCAACTTAAGAAAACTGCACTCCAAAAAGAATAGTAAAAACAACAACATCGAACGCCGCAGACAGTCAAAATCAAAAGCGATACATGGCCACTGTCCATAATTTGGGACATTCTCGCTTTAAAATCTAAGAGTGCAAATTCTGTACCATGACAGGCTTTGAGTCCAGACTGCCTAGACCCCACGAGGTCAGACTCTTCCAGGTGAGCCTGAATCTTTAGGTAAGCAAGACGTCTAAGATCTTCAAGGAGGAAAATCACACTAGTGATAGGCCAATCAGGATCAACAGATAGCTTTTTATTTAGGGGAATGATCCGGCCTGTTCAATGCATTCAGGAACAGAGGCGGTAAGAAAGAAGGTATTAACAATTTTTTAATAGTAGCAACAAGTACCGATCCACAAACCTTTATGACTCTAGAGGGACATGCATCACAGACAATTAGTAGGTTTTAATGAATGTATAATTTTCATAACTTCCAGTTTGGAGACATCCTTAAAGGAGAAAAGAAGTGTTGAAGATACAGAAGATGGCAGAAGATGACAGACTAACTGTGGGAGCAGGTACACTTAATTACTTAATAAAGATAGCCTTTTTAAGTGCTGTTAACTTATCGAAAAGGGCAGGTTTGTATATTGCAATTTGACCCTTTACAACCATTACTTTTAATAATCCTACGGCATTTTGTACTGGAAATAAAAGAGCAGCGGTTCATACAGACGAACACAAATGTTTAGAAGAACATAGACAAGATGGCAACGCCTTCCACAACAGAACCGGTATTCTCCTTTAATGTGCATGTTCATTTGTGCACTAGAATGCTCTCTACTAGAGAGGTCTGCTCCTTTTTAGACTGCTGGGGAATGATGCCTTGGAGACATTTCCAGCTCTACACCTTAAGGAACATGCTCAGAGTGTAGTAGTAAGCTTCTGTGTGCCATATCCGGATGCACCAGCGTCATCATTTCACTTGTGGTCTGAAGAAAAGAACAACACTTCCATCTAGTCAGCCTGCAAATTTTGGTTATCAGAGAGAAACAGGATGCCAGCTGCGATTGCGGTTTACCAAGAGAAAAAAGCAGAGCGGCACAAGTTATCTTTCTGCGGTCTACTCTAAATAGGTTTCCCCTACTCCTTACTCCTCCAACCATTCCTCTATCCCTTTGATGTTTCACACTTCCTGGCAAACATCTTGTAAAGGAGGAATGGTCCGAGTTAGTGGGGTACTGCAAACCCCCCACTGGGGACAGGAACTGGGGCCCTCTCAACGTCCATCTCCCACCTCAATAGTGGAACTGGAACACTTCCTGGTAGGACCCCCACCACTGGCTGAGAGGGGTTCCCATACACTCCTCACAAGGCCAAGGTACTTCACGATGATGCCACGTACAGATGATGACCCCACTGATAAATGTCCAGAACAGCCTTAAGCAGTTATTTGATATGGCTAAGGAACAATGGTGGATCAATGAGAACACCAAAAGATTCCCCTTGACTCAACATCCTAGTGTCCCCAGATTTTACCTATTGCCCAAGATACAAAGATCCACACAACCCACATGGTAGACTTATTGTTGCCGCTACCAATAGTGTTCTCCAACACCTTGGGACATACATTGACCACTTCTTACAACCTATTTTACAGATGATCTGTACATACATAAGGTACCACATTTTTTTTTAAATGTTAAGGGACATTTCCCCTGAAATGAAGGACATTCAATTTACCATTGATGTAAAGTCTGTATACCAGTATTCCACACGACATATGATTAGAAACCATAGAATGGTTGCTCGTCCAAGAAGACTCTATAGTTGCCTCAAAGAATTCATTCTGATCCTCTAGGAATTTATTGCTCAAAATAAATACTTTTCCTACAAAAATAAGTACTATCTACAGATCACAGGAAATTCCATGTTGGGGGGAGTGGGGGGTCACCCATCTATGCCAACACTTTATGTTCAGGTTTGGGACTAAGCAGATTTTACAGCCTCTCATCTGGTATAAATATTTGAAATTGTGGGGTTGATAAATCAATATTTTTGGGCTCTGGAATGGACCAAAGGACCATCCTCCGATTATGTAGATCATCTTAATTTGATTGACCCAAGAATCCAATTTACTGTTGAAATTGGTAGATCTCCAAAATTAATTTCCTTCATGTAATGGTGACCTATACCTATATGGGTACTGTGACAAATCTCTAGCGGAAACCCACAGACAGGACTATTGTGCTACATCGATTGTGTTCACTCACCAGATCTAATAAAGAATTTACCATATAGTCAGTTATTGAGCGTCAAAAGGATGGTTCCATGTAATATTTCTGCATTTTAAAGACCGAACACAAAAAAAAAACTGTCTCGGCTTTAAAATGCCAAAATGTGACATGTTCCCCTGCCACCCCCCCCCCCCCCCCCACACACAGAGCGGTCTTTCTAAATCAGTCTTTTTTGTTTTCGGTCTAGCGAAAACTAGGTTTTCACTTCATACCAAAAGGATAGTTAGCGACAATTAACAAAGTGCTCTTTAACTTGACAAAATGACATGTAAATTTCAACACAACAGGCTATGCCATGGAAGAACTTTCTTCCATCAAACACAAGGTCCTGCGGTTGCAGCGAGAAACAGCATGTCTCCTACCACCAGCCGTAGCACTCCTGACCTAGTACTTGTTTACAAATACGCAATCCAAAATAATAGAATTGAAAGGATCATCCATAAACAATGGAATATCATTTTGACCGATCAAATGCTTAACACTCTTGTTTTCTGTCCACCTTTTTTTTCCCCTTTAAGCATAGCACTAACTGAAGAAATGTATTGATAGAAACACGTGGATCCAAGCAATCTAACATCAGTCGCAACAAGAGAGTGTTCACTTTCCCCAAGTTTACATTGTTACAAATAATGCAATGTCACCAAAGGTAACATAATTTATAAATTCCAGGATCTGGTGAGAAAATAATTTTGAAACATTTTGCTATTTGTGACACCTCATGCAGCAAATACTATCAGATGTCGTTGTGGCATATATATGCACAGTCCAAATGATCTGCTAAAGTACTCTGGAATGAACATCGACCCAACATCAGAACTGGCAATATGAATTCTGCCATAGCAAGACACTTTCATGAACAACGTCAACAGTTATTATAGGTACGGTTTCAAATACTTGAGGTTATACTGGTCTTGGATTTCTGGCTCACGATCCGAGTCTTTAAGTGTTAATCGCAGGGAAGAAGTTTAGGCCTTGCCCATTGGTAGCCCTGTTGGGATACACAAAGAAAGCAGCAGGACATGGGGTCTTATGGGCCTGTTATTGGAGCTAGCAAGAAGAGCTGCAATGAGGAGGGGAAGGGGGCAGGCGCCATTTCATGAACAGTGGAAAGCCGATATATTGTATTGTATGGTCATGATGTGGAGGTTGAGTATTGTACCACCCAGCCTCAATCAGCGCAACCCTGTAACATATGCGTTCCATAAATGGCGTTCCGGATGTCCGATGTTTGTCGCTCCACCAGTACCTCCAGAGACTCAAGTTAGTAATTTACTATGCTTCAGTGCAGGCATCATGGCAAATGTCACTACTTTATTTTGTATGTGTTGGAAAGAACTTTATGTAGAGGTTTAAATAAAACCAATACAAAAAGAGTTTTTAAAAAAAGAAGAAAAAAAAACATGATGTTTTAACACCAAAACATTCACAGATGGCTTCACTGCAGAGAAGCTTATTCTGTCTAAATCGCGTACAAGCCGGAAACCACAATACTAATTTTCTAACAAAAAGCACCCACTTTTAGTCATTATGAACAGCAGAGCACAGAACATCATGCACCTGCACTGCCTTCAAGTTTAGAAAGCCACAATACAAGTCTCCCTCACGCTGATCTAAAACAGACTATTCTGGAAAGAGCACAAAAAAACCATGTCCTCAGAAAATCTCTCACCAGCAAACATTTGAAGCCGGGGAGATTTAAACATGTGCAAAATGTAATTATATATAATTGAACATAACGAAGAGCATAACCATAACTCATGCATTGGAGTGAGGAGAAATATACGTTTTATCATAGTAGCTGCTTAGCTCCGAATTTGGCACAGGCTTGACAGTATATGATATGGCATTTATAACGCACCTATATACAAGTGTTTCAAGGCACGACGAGGCAAGGGAGGGGGCCCAGAGGGAAGACAGACAACGGTCTTACTGGGCCAGGTGACATTGAGATCACGCAAGGGAAAGGGACAGTGTAGTGCATGGGATCAACAGTAAAAATAAATAGAATAAATAAAAGCAATAAGTAAATGTGCAGCCAGCTGGTGGCAAGTGCTCATAGGGGACTATAGGGATACAGAAAACAGTCCAAGTGTGGGGGTTGCCAGGGAGGCAGTGCAGGTGTGCAAATGGAGGGGGAGGGGACCTGGGCCTGAGATCAGAGGGTAGCCAGGTGACCAGTGCAGTATCAGTTCTCAGCCAGGAGTTGAGCAGGTGAAGAGGAGGAGGAGAGAAAGCAGAAGCAAAGAGAAAGGTTTTGAGGCGCTTCCGGAACCGAAGACGGCTCTCCTCAAGTTTCAGGGAGGCTGTTCCAGAGGGAGTCCCCAGCCAAAGAACGATCTACCACCAACTTGTTGCTTTGAGAAGCGACTGACCCTGAGGGAGTTGGAGGCGGATGAGCAAAGAGCTCGAGAAGGAAGAGAGTTGAAGGTATTGAGACCCCAGAAGGCCTTGTGGACAATGCAGAGGGTTTTGAACTCAATACACAGTCACTGGGAGCCAGTGCAGAGATTTCAGTCCTGGGGAGAAACTATCCCTGGGCTTGAGGCCAAGGACAAGTTTTGCAGTCCTGTTCGGGAGGAGTTGCAGAGGGCAGAAAGTAGAAGCAGGCGGATTTAGAAAGAGGCTGTTGCAGTAGTCCAGCCTAGAGAGAACCAGGGCTCTGGAGAAAGTGAGCTTCTGGGGGAAGGAGAGGAAAGGAAGAATACCTCTGAGGAGGTGCAGCTTGTAGTGTGACTTCTTCGAGACGTCAGAGATGTGACGAGAGAAGGAGAGTGTAGAGTTGAAGATGACCCTGAGATTTTTAGCCTCACAGGTGGGAGCAGGGAGAGGGCGAAGAGAGGCCGGCCAGAGAGTGCCAGGAAAGGAGGGAGCAGGTGTGCCTATTAGGAGAATCTCGATCTTACTGGCATTAAGGCAGAGATCATTGGCGGCACACCACTCCTGGATAGCAGACAGAGATGAGAGAAGAAGAAGAAGTGGAGGAAGGGAGCCTGAAAATGGGTTGAGTGTCATCCGCATAGCACTGAAAGTTGGGGCAGAGAGTGGCAATGCGGTGGGCAAGAAGTGCCAGGTAATGGCTGAACAGCCAGGGAGAGAGGTTAGACCCCTGGGGAACACCACAGGTAGAAATAGGAGAGGAACGAACAAGTTGGACATGGGAGGGTCAATTGGAGAGGAAAGAGGTCAGCCAAGCCAGGGACTGATGGGTGATACCCAGGTTATCACAGAGACGGTTGAGCAGGATGGCGTGGTTATACGTAGATTTGCATCAATTAATGTGGAGCAACTAAAGACTGACCAAAGCGTTATCAACCATCACCAGCAAACGTGCTTGAGCCTCTCAATCCGACACAAGCAAAATCAAGTGTGCCACAAACTATCCTGAGAAGGGGGCACAGCGATTTACAACTATGTCGCCTGATGTAATCAAATGCACCAAGCAGCTATGCCTCATCTATCTTAATTAAATAAGGAGAAGGATGTAGTATAGTACTGATGTGGAGGGATTCCTACATTATACCATGCTATGCTAAGCCATCTCTAACACTCTAGGTCCAGGCTACACCATCTTAGCCCTGCCTGAGGCTGCACACTCGACAGGTTCAGGGCCTGCTTGGCAGATATTGCAGGCCCCAGCAACAGCTACTAGGACACATCACATCCACCACCTGTGCCCATTTCCGCTCATCTA
Organism: Ambystoma mexicanum; assembly: GCF_040938575.1. Classification (NCBI taxonomy): domain Eukaryota; kingdom Metazoa; phylum Chordata; class Amphibia; order Caudata; family Ambystomatidae; genus Ambystoma; species Ambystoma mexicanum. Next base: position 453,255,421 of record NC_090924.1, on the reverse strand, counting down.
CAGTCCTCGTTATTACCTCATATGAACACCAACGGTTGTTTTTGCATATGCTGCTCATCTGTATTTCAACTGAATGCACTCTTGTAACCGCAAGATTTATTTGGACCCAGCTGTCAGATGCAACAATAATCCAGTACTGTCAAAGGAAAGTACCACCTGGAAACATCCCAATAATTCCCTTCATAAGATGCGCTCTGGGGCAAGACCCTCAGAGCACCTTCTGACAACTGCTCCAACTTGTTAAAATGCGCTGAGCCAAATCTTAGCGGGCTATTTCGGGTATTCAGTCTATTTTGTGCCGAATAGGAAACCGGTTTTATTCATCAGTTTGGCCTTGTATCTATTAGTGCTGCTGGGTCTTACACAGGACCCCCTGAGCCACTTTAGGACTCATCAGTACCATTGCGATTCCATTTACAATCCCGATCAAGTTTTGTTACAGCAGCTATACATGTGTTCATGCGCCTTTGCGTTTAGTGAGAAGACGTATGCAAGACTCATAGTAAGTGTGATGCAAGTTAAGGTTATTTAATGGAAGTGCTTTGTTAATTGACCCCATCATGTGCACATCCAACATACCAAAGATAAGTATAGTATAGGTGTGACACCCATCACAGGAAAATTACCATTACAGCATTTTCTGACTCGTTGTTCGGTAGTCACATGTCCATTGGAGAGATTTAATATACCTTCTATTACATAGCTATCCTTTCTCGTTGTTCTCAATTTCGAAAACGAAAAGTATCCATCTATTATAGTATGTTCTTAATACAAGTTATGTTAACAGTAGTGTTTAACGATTGCTATTGTGCAGTCTTTGAACCCTAATCTGGTCTTGGCCTCACCCAAACAAAAACAAGCATTAGCAAAGCCACCTGTTTTATGCACCATTATGTACTACTATTTTCTACAAACGAACCGATTCCATAAAATGAACACGTTAATACTAGCATTTACCTTTTATTTACAAAACATGCGACTTCCTCCTAATCTTTACATGTCTTCTCTATCAAAAAAAAAGATTTATAAAAATTAGAACTTTAGAGGGTGTGTGCTGGGGTACTGGATTGCTTAGACATCAAGTGGCTGAAGGCGCATTTGGTTAATATGTTTTCATGAACCAGAATTAAACTTTAGCGTGATGCTTTTGCAGTGTGCAATGGCTGTTTTAACTCACTAAAATGCTGGGACATCAATCTAAATAACGATCAGCTGTTGGGCCGCAACTAGCCAGACAACTTTTTTTTTTCAATGCAGAAATTACTAACACTGTGGCCGGCCAATATATTAAGGTCAACAAATGAGCCTGCTTGGAAGTGAGAAATGGAAATCAAAACAATAAAATGTTGCAAGTGATCAACATAATAATCTGATGGGGGGGTGTGGCTAACCGCCATGTAAAGAAGAGGCACTCTCGGTCACTCCTGCTTGATCCGGAAAGATCTGCGCCAGATAAGTGGTTTAACATCTCATTACGAGCGCACCGCAGCTGTGGGAACACATACAGCATTGGAAAATAAAAAATGCTCGGAGAAACGGAGCTAAAACATCCCACAAGTCACGGTGTGAGCAGAGCCCGAAAGCCAAGGTGGCACAGAAGCAAGGCAATAACAAGTCATAAGCGAGTGAAAGACCTCCGGCCGATGAGCCCCTTGCAAGAAGCAACCAGAGATATATTCTCCCAGCATAGGAAAGGTGAGGCGACGCAGGACTTCCAACTTCCATAGCGGTGCCAGAAGATACGGAGGAGCAAAACCGGATTAGAAGCCCTGGTGGGAACACAGCCGTAGCAGAGGACTGCCAGGAACAACTCAGGTGAGCACGCGCTGGGAATCCTGTACCTCCCGCAGGGAGACACCAGCTGGGTGGCACGATAGTACCGGTATAGAAAAACAACACACACCAGACCACCCCCCATACCAGAACGCACCAAAAACAAGCACCTTTGCAGTGTGTAAGAAGAGGATGCACAGGGCCACGTCTGCCCAGGGGCTTAATTAAAGCCGGGATGGACCGCACACGGCATTCCAAGGTGTGACACACCACAAAAAGAGCGAGAATACAAAGATTCTAGGGTTGTTGCACTAGGCCCCAAAATTCTTATGTTACATCCATTTAACTTGGATAAGTCCAGTCAAACTGAGCCCACAGGGGTGTATAAATGCTCTCAAACTTCCCATACCAAACACTAGGTCCATCAGGGCCATCAAACCTCTCTTGAAGAGTTCCCATACAAAGGATTGATTTTGCAGGTAAGGATAACCAAGCCTGTTCTTGGCCCAGCTGGTGAATTTCCCTCTGGTGGTACCCCTACTAAACTTGCTATGTCACCCGACTCCTTCGTTTCGAATGATATTCGCCTCAAAAAGTCACCCATGGCAAGAATCATGGATCCCAGTCTAAAGAGCTTTGCTATGGACTCTAGAAACATTATCACCAACGTGGATAAGCCGAGAGAATATGAATCGAAGGCAACGCTTAAGAACAAAATCTTATCCTGGCTCAATCAAAAATGGGGGCGTAATTGTGTCAGAAATGAAGACCCGAGAGTCCTCCGAAGGATACAGATTAATAAATGGTGTTCCTCTGACAACACAGATTGTATCGTCATTGGATGTGGTTTAACCAGCTCACCCTTGTTTTTGAACAAAACTAAACTTGCGGAACATATCTTCTTTTACTAAGTTAAGAATTATTGTGAACTGACTGTTTAATTATGCATGCTTACATTCCTTTTTTTTTACCCTGTTCTGACATATTCCTATATTTGACCGTGTGCATTTTTTGTTTTGTTTCGTTGTTTTGATTATTTGTCAGCGCACTGAGGCCTATGGGTATGTTGCGCTTTATGAGAAATAAACTAAACTAAAGAATAAAAAGGCAGCGAACTGAGCAACTAGCAAATACGCCACTCAGAAGCACACCCGGGGAGGGATCCCCCTTAAAAGAAGACAGCATCAGCGCACAGACAGGCACCGGATTAAGTAGTCAAACACCAAGAGAATGCTGCATGCTCATCACAGCCCATTCCTCAGCAGCCAGGATTCCCAATCGGGAACAAAAGGCAAACACCTCACAGGGACACGCCACAACTGGTGAAAACAGTGACCAAACTGTCCAGCACATTGGTGCTCGATTACTGAATCAAGCAAGAACACTTCCCACATGCCTTCAAAGTCAATTAAGAACAAGTCCAAACAATCTACAATAGAGGCATACACGAAAATGGCGACAGCAGTACCAACACGGGTAAGGCCCCCAGTGACGCAAGCGTCTCCAGAAGAACAAAAGGTCAGAGAGCAACAGATACTAAACAGCCATAGCAGCACTGAAATCCTCATTAGAAGCCAAGATGGACGCTGTCATCATTGATGTCGGGCTGCTGCGATGAGAGGTGCGCTCGTTACCAGAAAGAACTGGGGCACTGGGGAAAAAAAAGTGGCAGATAACACAAAGCTGTTGATGCTGAAGGAAGAGCCAGAAGGAACAACGCAAGGATTATAGGCCAGGATCAGATCCTTCGACATAGACAGAAAATATATGTTACTGCAAGAAATTGGCCAGGCAACCGTACCCAAGGATTCACAGTAGAAGGAGCACACAGGTCACTAACCAAGAAACCTCCACCGGGAGCAACCCAGCGTACCCAGACTACACCCTACTAGTACAACAGCATAGAATGCAATTCACAGCAGTAAAAGACAGACTCCACAAAGCCAACCTCAAATATATGCCGCCATACCCGGCACAGCTGAAAGTAATTTACAATAACAGAACCCTCTTCTTCGAACCCCCCAAAGACTCACAAGACTGGGTGGACATTGAGCAGCTAGCACCACTGCCGGAATGAAGCCCACAGACCAAGAGACACTATTCAATCCCAACAAACTATAGGCACAAGATGCCATAGAAAGCAGGAACACCAAAAACTAAGACCTGGTACTCCAACAACGTATCAGCAGAAGGAACGTCTTACACCCCAGTGCACACCTTTGCCGATACCAGTTTTAAAGTATCCACCTGCCATACACCGGACACCGTCGAACTGGTCCAAACGGTGCACAAGAAGTAAGCAGGAAAGCCCGAGCATGGGGAGTATAGCTGGGCAACAGTTAGACGTTGGGAAAATATTAGGGGGGGTATGTTGTGAAAGATTGTTTGCACAACCTTGGTCAGCACCTGTACTAGATAACATAACCGGCCTGCAGACTAACAGGCCTCCAACAGTATCTAGCACACACTGACCCTCCTCGCTTCCTACAACGGAACCAAAAGGATAGAATGGAAAAGGTTACGGAGCGGGAGGTAGACACAGATATAACACCCAATACTAAATAATGGCAGAGACCCTTAGACTAATCACTTGGAACGTCCTGGGAATAAATAAGTACATAAAAAGAAATTACACTGGCTAATAAATGGAGTGGCAACAGGTTGGGCTCAACCTATTCAGCATACAAAGGTATTAATTTGGATAGCACCAAAAGTGTCTTAGAATTCAACAGAAAATCATGGACAATGAGGGCAGAATGGTCCTAATAAACGGGTTCCTAGAAAACAAGGAGCTATGCATCGTTAACACATGTGCCCCGAACCATGACCCCCCCCTCGACGTTCTTTAAGTCTATGTATCCCAGGGTAGGCCCATATAGGAACAGTGCTGTAATATGGGGAGGCAATTTCAATTGCGCATGGACCCACTTCTGAGAGGTTAGACAACAGATTAACACATCCTACATCCAAAACCTTAAACGCAATGCTACAATCCTTCGCCTTGACTGACGTCTGGAGTAGGTTGCAACCAAGTGATAGACATTACTCACATTAGACCGCCCCACATGACATACATATCAGAATAAACAATTTCTTAGCACCCACAGAAATGGTAGGAGAATTTACAGAAGCAAAATACAAAGCCCGAATCTTGTCAGATCACACACCATTAATGTTATCATGGCAAGCAAAGCCTCCGAGAGCCCGCATTCCAACTTGGTAACTAAGGGGGTAAGCCCTACACAATAGAATGTTCAGAGACCACTTGAAAGAGTATCAATAGCTAGTTCCACCACAATACGGGCAGCGTTGAGTCGGCAAACACACTATAGGAAGCGTTCAAAGTAGCGATAAGGGGTGAGGCTATAACCAAATCCAGGAAAGGGGGGGGGGGGAATACAAAGTGCTGGAAAGGGAAAAAATGTTTTAAAAAAAATAAAAAGGAAGCGCCCTATACAAACTCCTGCCTCCCCGATACACTTAGGTTAAAAGAATGTCTAACGCACTGCAGACAAAGCAAACTCAACTACGTAAAATACGCAGACACCCAGTGGAAGGAGGCAAAAACCGGGCGACTGCTAGCCTGGCTTTGTGAACACCAGGTAAACATCAGGTCAAGCGCAAAATTATCCACACCATCTCAGACATGCAGGGCTGAACGTGCACCACACAAGCAGATATAAGTAAAACCTTCTTCGAATATTATAACTCCCTGTACAAGGAGTCGAAATACAACTCTTGGAACTAGAAGAGGTGCTAACACAGATCAAACTGCCGCATCTAAACAACACAATGGCTATAGAATTGGAGGCCCCTATTACTAAGAAGGAACTAATTGCCACAATCAGAAGCTTGCTGACTGGCAAAATGCCGGGCACAGACTGGCTGCCGAGCAAGTTACAACGCAGCTCTCTCCCCACATCTGAGAGAATCCATAATAATACCCAAGCCGAACAAACTATCCACAGACTGCAGCTCATACAGACCACTGTCCTTACTTAGACAGTAAAATACTCACACCAATGCTGGCCAGCAGACTCAAAAACGTGATGGCATACCTGGTAGAAACACGACGTGGAACCTACGTAGACTCCACCACATCATAGACTGTACCAATAATTGGGAAGACCACTGCACAGTGGCCTCCCTGGATGCCATAAAAGCATTTGACTCTGGCCATGGCTCTTCAGCGTTTTGAGACTCTGCGGCTTAGGGACGAAATACATCAAATGGATCCAGATGCTATACATACAGCGAAACACTAGCAAGGGTCAAACCCAGTCACCGGGTCTCAGAACAATAGTGCCTAGAAAATGGCACAAGACAGGGGTGCCCCCCTGTCTCCCATGCTATTCAATTTAGGCCTCGAGCCCCTCAGACAAGAATACAATGAAGCGGGCATAACGATTCACGGAACGAAACACCCAATATCAATGTACGCAGATGACATGCTGAATAAAATATATATATATATATATATATATATATATATATATAAATAATAATCACGTGACCAAGCGCTCATATGAGCGAGAAACGTGTTGTGTGCGGGTCGCGTTTACGGGCGTCCTGCCTCTGTTGCTGCTGTCGTGTTTTTATCTGTATTTTTTTTGTATTTATCATTACATTTATGACCACTCCTTTGCTGTGAGCTGCGCTATTTTTAGCTACATTGCTTCTCCATTTGGCCCGCAGAGAGTGCGGTTCCCCTTCTCCTCTGTTTTTTCGAGATCATATATATATATATACACATACATACATATACACACACACACACACACACACACACACACACACAGCTCTATGGCAGAACAGTTAGCCGGAAACAATCATGTGTGTTCCCATTGGCAGGGCTGAGAAATACAGAAGTAGGCGACTTAACCAAACTAGCAATATGTTGGAATGAGAAAACGTTCAAATACATTGGTGTAGACATATCATGACCCACATATGGAACACGCGCACAAAATACAACAGGAACTTCTGGACACGACTGCCCAGATCACTGATGGGTAGAGCAGTGTTATTAAAAATGATAGTGCTCCCGAGAGCGTTACATCACTTTATCAATGTCCAGTACAACACTCCTAAACAAATTCTTTAAACAATTGGACACTATATGTAGGTTTGTATGGCAAAATAAGATGTGCAGACTTGCCCTATCCACACTACAAAGAACACATGCAGTGGGGGCGGGAGGGGGATAAAAGGTGCCCAATTATGAACTATACTTCTTAGCAAATCAACTGCAGTTTGTGATGGGATGGCTGTCAGATAAACAGACACAAGACACCCCACTGCTACAGCCCGCCAGAAAACCCTTTTACTTGAGACATATTGTGGGTACATAACATTCACCTACAATACCTTCCGAATCTAATAATAGTAGGCAAACAGTTATGGAAAAGGACCTGCAAAACCCTAGAAATAACAGCCCCGTTTTCCCTACAAATCCCCTTGGTGGTACTAACAGCAGACAACCAGTAAGAATGATTAAACGTACGTAGATACTGGCAACCTAACAGAGTAGCGACTTGATGCTAGAAGACATGCTAATGGACTTTAATACATTGACGAACAGACAGGACTACATAGAGGCCAATACATAACATAAAATACACTGCTTAATGCCCTAAAACATAAATGGCCCACACTGGACGAACCACTTAGTCCAAACGAAATGGTCAAAACCTTACAGAATGTAGCAGAGGGTGGTCATACAGTGTCACACATATATGAGCTGGTCCTCACCGAGCACTTAACCCCAGTGGGAAAAGACGAGAGTGAGAACAAGACTTGGGGAAACCATTCACAGACACAGTATGGTTAAGGGTGTTAGCATTTCTAGATACAGGTTTGTGGTATGTGAACTGCAACTCCTATTAAAGGAGAGTTCCGGGACTTTTTTTTTTATTGTCCCTACGGTTCGGCCATGTGTTTTTAAGCATAACTCGGTAGATCGTGGAAAACTTTCCTATGGACCTTACCCGACTTTTCGTCCATTAACGCACTCGAAATCAGCCGCCATTTTATGATAATCCTATCACTTGCCGCATCGCCCTGGCTCACCTGCTTTTGCGGCACTAAATCAAATCCCCCGCCCCCGAGGCTGACATCAGCAGACGCGTACCGCCCATTTCCCAACGCCAAAGCACGTTTCGTGTCAACAATCGCTGCGCCTCAGCTAATGAAGTGTCGCCATGGAAACGGCAGGACGCCTCTTTCCTCAATAAGTATAAACACACCGTTTCACAACACACAGCAGCAGATTTTCGATTCCATTACTCTCGCTGTGTTACTTTGAGTATTCTGTGACTCGTTTCTGTGCTCTGGTCAGCTACCTTCGTTGATTGTAGCCCGTGTGAACAGATACCAGTACCACCGCTATAAATTATTTTACTTTCTTTACCACACAATGGCTACAATAATGCCGTATATGTACGAGCCCGAGTACACCGAGGAAGAACTACTGGAAAGGCAAGCACGCGAAAACGATGGGGATTCGGACGGCAGTTGGGAGGACCAGTCAACGGATGAAGAGCCTGGACCATGTCGCATGGACGGCGTCTCCACCTGGTGCACGTGCAATTGTTGCGAGCTAATGCCAACTGAGGAGGAGAACTGCTGCTGCCGTGAAAATTCCGGGTGCTTGGCCTACATTTCGGAAGGCGAGCCAAGTCCGCAATGCATCACCGAGCTGCCAGAGTTCAGGGAAGCCTGCCTCTCACGGACAGTGTTGAGGATGATGATGGTGCTTATGCACGAACTTTGCGGCACTGTTCGTCCGCGTAATCCGAGTAACGAGTAAGTATACTCTGGTTGTGATGTCAGTGATGCCACTACTATTTCATGGTCGTCTCCCACATATAAAACTACATCTACATATCATTCGAATGCATGTAAATTGGTTCCATGTTGTGCATTTTCTAGATAGAATTTTTTTCAAAGCAGAATGACATTTTTGTACCTGAATCGACAGTGATAAGAAAGTTGTCATTTTAATACAGTTTGCATCTTTCATTTTCACAGGTGGTGCAGGCTGGTGGCCTATCGTTGCTTCACTTGGTGGCTTCACGGGAGGCTCGGACACCGCGTTCGGAGAGTAATACCTGCCTGTGCGGTACTTGCCATTAGACAACATTTCCCCAGCGACAGTGGACAATACCGCGGCTTTTCCCGGGATGTGCTGCAACCGCAACTTTACAATGTGTAATGTTTATTATTTATGTTCAATTGAAATTAAGATCTAAAATAAAACCCAACATATATTTTAACAATGGTTGTTTTGATTTTTTAAATGAATCTAGTGTGTCTCCATTGAATAGTCTTCCTGTGCCTTGTCTTGTCACACCACATGTCTCCGGCCAGCATCCTCCCTCACGCTGGCCGCCCACCTTCAATCCACATAACCGTTGAACCCATATGCAGCAGACATACATATGTTATTTTGCGGGTTGGCATCAAGCCTCCCGGCCTTGCCTCCTCCCCCAAAAATACTTACCACACCACTTTGTTCAGGGTCTCCAGGGTGAACTGCACCCATATATTCTCCTGGGAGGCTGAGGTATTTATAAACTCACCCCCCTGCCTTCCATGTACTAGATCCTGCAGCCTGCCTCTTACATGCAGTTAGATGGCCTCTCCTTGGTGAGGCCCTACGGCAAACGAGTCTTGTCTGCACGACCACCGCCCGCACCGGGGTACTTGCGCTGGCAAGTGGAGCTGTCAGGGAGCGATAAAGGCCAAGAGGTGCCAAAGACCATGTACACTTCAAAGTGGTCTATAGAGCATGGGTTGTTGTTCCCATGTCTACCGCCAGACCCCGTGTCTCCTGCCAAGCATCTCCCCTCACGCTGGACGGCCCCCTGCAATCCACATAAGTGTGTCTCCATTCACGAGTCTTCCTGTGTCTTGTCTGCACGACCACCGCCCCAATCCACCCCCCGCCCTATCAAAGGCAGTTCGCACCGGGGTACTTGCGCTGGCAAGTGGAGCTGTCAGGGAGCGATAAAGGCCAAGAGGTGCCAAAGACCATGTACACTTCAAAGTGGTCTATAGAGCATGGGTTGTTGTTCCCATGTCTACCGCCAGACCCCGTGTCTCCTGCCAAGCATCTCCCCTCACGCTGGACGGCCCCCTGCAATCCACATGTGTGTCTCCATTCACGAGTCTTCCTGTGTCTTGTCTGCACGACCACCGCCCCAATCCACCCCCCGCCCTATCAAAGGCAGTTCGCACCGGGGTACTTGCGCTGGCAAGTGGAGCTGTCAGGGAGCGATAAAGGCCAAGAGGTGCCAAAGACCATGTACACTTCAAAGTGGTCTATAGAGCATGGGTTGTTGTTCCCATGTCTACCGCCAGACCCCGTGTCTCCTGCCAAGCATCTCCCCACACATCATTCATTCACAAACACACCCCTGTTTCGAATTCTTTATAACCCACTTCATATTTCTAATGAGAACTTCTTTGCGCTTTGCTAGTCAACCCGTGAAGGTGCTGGTTGTCTGCTCTTCGTCTCTGTGAACTTCCGTGACCACTTTGAGCAAACTCATCAGTTTGCAACCTGTGAACTGCTCCCTGTTCTACGACAAGAAACTACTCTGATCCCTGCATCTAACTGTTTGCTCGTCAAGGTAAGGCCATGTACCATACTCATTTTGCGTCCAATTTCTTTTCGTTCAAGACAGTACATGCAAGGAACTAGTCACATGTTCTGAGTTTAGTCAAATTATTTTTGTATTTTTTTAAAGTTATTCAAATACTTATCCGCATGTGAATACCGTGTATAGTTCCAAAAACCAAAACATACCTTGCATTGAACCTTTTATGTATTTAATTTTTTAACACATTGGTATTCATAGAGAATTGTTGATCTTTACTTTTCAGAACTTTCCACAATGCCTGCCTGTTCCATTGGCGGTTGTCCTTCGAAGACCCATAATAAATCTGAAGGTACTATAATGCATGTTTTCCCTAAGACAATAGATCAGATAAGAGAATGGGTCCGATATTGCGGATATCCACCCTCTGAGCTTGAAAGTAGAGTCCTAGAAGTCTTTGCGGACAAGAGGGGTGATCGATACCGCATCTGCAGCAGGCACTTTACCTCTGACATGTACTCCACATCATTGCTAATAAAGAAGAACACACCGCGAGCGAGGCGAAAATTGCTCTCAACCGCTATTCCCACTCTATTCGTCCACATCCCTCCACTGGTGAGTCAAGTTTACGTATTTATCTCTCGGCCTTGCGGTAGTGTGTAGCATTAGCTAACAATAATTTCCCCATTTATGTATCCACTCAATATAAAGGCGGAAGATTCTCCATCCGTGTCGTTATTGCAGTCATCAGCCACTTCAAGCGCCCATCGGGTAATATTACTTGGCTATTCTGCCACTGACTTGTTTTAGGCATGTAAATCAATAGTTTTAATTTATCGTGTAATTATTTTACCTAATGGTACACCCTTGTACTCGTCCTCTAGTCTTTGTTTTCAGTTATAATTATTGTTATCCAAAATAATTCAAGTACTGTCTTTCAGGGAGATGCTGAGGAGTCCAACGTATTGACGACTACCGTTGATGTCACTCAGATGCTCGAGGTACGTTTCAGGACAGTTCCATCGATGGAGATCATCAGATCTTGCATTCTTGTAGCGTGATTGTTACACACAATGTTTCTTTCGTTTTTAGCCATTGATATGTCCTTCTGTCGTCGCCCTCCTATGTGTCTTCTTTTTTCAATATTGTGTTCATTACTAATGAAAGTCCTATGTTTCAGGGAGTCGATGGAGCATTAGTCCAAGAAGAAGGGGGAGCGTGCAGTTACGGGTCGGCGCAACAGCTTGCAGAAGTGTGCACCGCAGTTACATCGTCCCTTGATGTTCTTATGCATTTCGAGGTATGGATACTGACAGCTCGATCAAGCGAGATCATATGACTTGATTACATCCGCTATACTTCCTTCTTTATTAACGCAAGTACTATGTTTCAGGGAGATGACGGAGCTTCTTCTACAAGAACATCACCCCTAGTAGTTGATGCAGATTTCTGGGTGGTGACACTTCCAACGATCGAGCAAATCGAATCATATTTAGATATCCATTATTTATTTTAGACAACTGATCATTTGTGCAGGTCTATTTAGATGAGCCGTTCACGCCTGCACAAACTTTCTGTTCTTTTTATCAAAATAGAAAACCATACTAATGCAATTACTGTTTTTCAGGGAGTCACTGAAGCATCATCTTCAATAATATCATCAATGGAAGTCTATGAGGAGCCCGAGGTATGGATCTTGACAGTTCCATCTAACTAGATCAACAATGCGTGAATAATTGTCGTTTGAATGTTCTACACAAAGCGTTCATTCGTGTTTTGCTATTGAGATGTACGTGGGTATTGGTCCCCAAGTACATTTTGTGTTTTCGATATTATTATACATACTAATGAAAGTTCTATGTTTCAGGGAGTCCATGGAGCGTCAGTGCGTGATGGATGTGCTTATCAGGAAAACATAGTCGTTGCAGCGCAAGAGGAAGTGGAGACATGCACACACGAGTCGGAGCAACAGCGTCCTGATGTTGAAGTTCGAGGCAAGAAAGTTTCAAAGAAAAGAAAGCAAAAGAAGGTTAGTGTCCTGGTCACTATATTATGTTGTTTTTCACTGTTAATAGTTCAATACTGTAAGTTGTGTTTAAACTGAACACCCCTTTTCCAATCTGTCCTCTAGTTGCGAGTGGGTGTACGAACTAGATCTACACAGACAGTGAAGCGAACAAGAGATGTTGCTTGTCAAACCTTTTGGCAGGGACTTGAGACTGGAGAAGCATCGTGCCAATGGGAAGAATATGAAGTGATTGACAACGGAGCTATACCACCACCAGCCATTGATAGTGAATGTCCTCCTGGTAGTTCGGATGCAGTCGGAGATCAATTCACAGAATCCACACCCGCAAAAACTAAGACGGCGAGAAAGTTGAAGAAATTGTTTTATTCACCCATCGCCGGAGAAGGAACAGATGTTGCAATGGAAGAGAATGAAGTAGACGACAATGAAACACCATCAATATCACTGAACATAGCGGAAGACGATATCAGAGATTCTACCTTTCATGTGAGGGACATGTCCTCAACGTTACAAGCCGAACCAGCTGGGATGCAGAGTGACAGTATAAGGAAAGAGGCCAAATTCATTGTATTCGATAGTTGTTTGATTGATATTATTATTCGGATTAAATGTGGGCATTTGGTAGGTGGGGAAGTATGTGGGGAGCCATTGATTAATGTGACTCGTGCAATTCGAGGCACTAACCTTAAAATACATGCCACCTGTACAAAATATCATCCTTTCACATGGTCTGCACAACCTATGCTGGGACAACTGCCAGCAGGCAATCTACTTTGTGCAGCGGCTGCACTTTTTAGTGGTTCAAGTTTTAAAAAATTAGAGTCTTTCTTTCAGTTTGTGGGAATCCATTTCATTGCGAAAACTCAGTTCTACAAATACCAAACCGATTATCTATTTCCAGCCATTAGCGAAGCTTGGAGAATGGAAAAAATGTCTATTGATAGTACATTCGCGGGCAAACGGTTCAGGCTAGCCGGTGATGGACAGTGCGACAGCCCAGGATTTTCAGCCAAGTACTGCACCTACCACTTTCAGGACATGGAAAGTAAGAAAATTGTGAGTTCGGTGGTCGTGCAGGTGTCACAAAGTACATCCTCAGTGGCCATGGAGAAAGTTGGCTTTGTAGCATCATTGCAAGAACTACAATCGCGGGGAATGGTGATCGACCTGATAGCCACGGACAGACACGTTTCAATTGCCAAGACAATGAGAGAACAGTACAAAAATATAAATCACCAATTTGACGTTTGGCATCTTGCAAAATCAATCAATAAAAAATTGTCGGCTGCAGGTAAAAAAAAAGAATTGCAAGGTATTTCACAGTGGTCCAAGTCAATCAGCAACCATCTTTGGTGGAGCTCAAAAACATGTGGAGGGTTGTTGGAAATTCTACTGGAAAAATGGCGGTCAGTAATGCCACACTGTACAAATGTTCACCGATGGAACACGAACCAACATTTCCACAATTGTGAACATGGCCATTTGTCCACAGAGGAGGCACGGAAGAAGAAGTGGTTGATTCCTTCATCACCCACTCACAAAGCCATTGAAAAGATTGTATTTGATAAAACTATAACAAAAGCTTTGAGGGGACTCACGGAATTCTGCCACACAGGAGATTTGGAGGTGTTCCACAATATGTGCCTAAAGTACAGGCCAAAACGATTGCATTTTGGCATGGAGGGCATGATAAATCGGACTCTTTTAGCGGTCTTGGCACATAACCATAATGTTGGCCGTCAACAAAGTAGGACGACCGGAACTTTAGGGACGCTTCGCTACAATAAGGCCTTCACTAAAAGAAGTAAACAATGGGTGATCAAACCAGTGTTTGAGGATATGCAATATGAGTTTGAGAAACTTATTGTTGACGTCCTAGATAGGCACATAAATGGAGTTGTGAACGAACCTGTGCAGGGGACAACTGCATTGCCACCCAACATTGCATCTGTTCCATGTCCACCTAAAGAAGAACTCATTGAGAAATACACATCACGGTTTAAATGATTGTAATTTGATTGTCTGTTCTCTCAAGTCTCCTCATGTCGCAGGCCCATTGAATATGTGTATCTATGTATTGTGTAAATAAAAGTGATTGCATGTACACTGAGCAATGTGTCTCTCCACCCTTGTTCATTTGCGCATTAAATTAAACCAAACAGTAATATAAATCATTTTTCAATAAATATAGAATCTCTCCGTATTTATGGTTCTGTGTGGCTGCAAAGCACGCAGACAAAATGCAAAGATGGAGTGTAAATTTCAAGTCCTGTGAGAATGCCTTACACTGAATGTAGCTAACTTGGAATGTGTGCTCGTTCGAAGTGAAGGTCAGCTGCTTTGATTTTTTCTCGGGTGCCAGAATGGCCCACGACTCAGAATAAAGGTTCTATTGTATTTTGACCTTGACAGGCCTGGACCACGTAAGAAACGATAATGAATATAATTTCAGAAACGAAAGCCATTTCATGTTCGTTCATTAGAAGAAATAACGTCGGCATAGAAGGAGTGGTATTTCGGGGCTGCCCTACGCACAGACGCAATGGAAAATGCAAATATAATGTAAGTAACTCTTTAGATGAGTTTATACCGCAATTTAATTACTATACAGTTGCTTTAAAGACGGGTTAAGTTGTACTTGTTCGTTCTATGTGGCATGTTGTTTTGTACCGCACACTATCTTGGGGAGAACCGTCTACTTTTACGGAAGCACCTCAAAACCTTTGCTTCTGCTTTCTCTCTCCCTCTCCCCTGCAACAACTGGTCCACTGTCTGCGATCTCGGTCCTGGGCCCTTCCACTCTCCACCTGCACTCCCTGTCAACCCCTGCACTGAGGGACTGTCTCAGTATCCTACAGCCCCCCCTTGACTTTTAAAACCCAGTTGCACTGTCCTAGCTATGAAATAATTTACCGACCGAATATATAAAATGAATAATTTTAATAAAGATCTGATGGTGAGACTAATTTCATTGTTTATGTTTTTCAAACAGGTACATCATGCATTACTGCATGTGTCACGAGTACCAGACACCGGCGGACGGCTTCTTTAACCGCCAGTTGCTTCTCCGCGTGAACAACGTTACCACCCTGACCATTTTATGGGACGATCGCCAAGTACAAGTATGCCCTTACGCGGTACTAACGGCTAGATGCAACATACAGACCGTTGTGGTGGCCTAGTGCCTCGTTGTTGGAACAGCCATGCGATTATCAGTGCGACCGAAGAGCTTATTTTATCGTAAACCAACACCATGTCTACTGCACACGAACATCGCTTGCCTCAAGACGAAATATTTTGGATCGAGAGCAAATAAAAATTCATTTATCTAAGACCCTGTGTACAGCAAAGGAACATCGTGTGCCTCGAAACGAACTTTTCGGAACGTGAACAAATAAAAATGCAAATCGCTGAATATTCTCAAAACATTTGATGTCAAATAAATGTACTTTGCCAAATGTACAATCTTGCCGTTTGCTTTTAAACCACTGTTTCATATTCCGAATTGTGGCGCTGTATTGTGAGATGATCTAAGACCCTGTGTACAGCAAAGGAACATCGTGTGCCTCGAAACGGAACTTTTTGGAACATGTGCAAATAAAAATGCTAATCGCTGAATATTCTCAAAACATTTGATGTCAAATAAATTTACTTTACCAAATTTACAATCTTGCGGTTTAATTTAAAAGTACAGTTTCATATTCCCAATTGTGGCGCGCTGTGTTGTTTGAGCTCATCTGTGTTGATTTCCTGGTTCTGTGTGGAGTCGCGTAGAAGACGCCTGGGCGCGTTTGCCTACGCAGCTCAGTCACGTCACGGATAGAGGCGGGGAATATGAATGTTTTGATCAAGTCTGTTTCAGGGGCGGGGGATTTGATTTAGTGCCGCAAAAGCAGGTGAGCCAGGGCGATGCGGCAAGTGATAGGATTATCATAAAATGGCGGCTGATTTCGAGTGCGTTAATGGACGAAAAGTCGGGTAAGGTCCATAGGAAAGTTTTCCACGATCTACCGAGTTATGCTTAAAAACACATGGCCGAACCGTAGGGACAATAAAAAAAAAGTCCCGGAACTCTCCTTTAAGCCGGTCCGATAGCACAGTAAGTAGAGTGCTCAATTTGACATCTGTGCCGAGCCTGCTGATGTAGGTTTGAATCCCGGCCAGGGCCAAACTAAGCCTTTCATCCTTCCGAGGTCGATAAATGAGCACCACACATCGTGAGTAATAAGCAGCGCTCCGATACCAGAGGGTTTGTAACGCTATATAAATGCTAAATTATTATTAATAATAATAATATTATAGCTATTCGTCACACACAGAGCATATTTAACACCCCATAAGATTTCAAAGTTTAAGGGCACAGGAACACAGTGCAGGCTAGAAAAGGCTGAGATGTTGCACATGTTTTGGTCATGCCCTAAAATACGACAATACTGGGAAGCAGCTGCAAAAAAAACTAGCCGGGGCAGAAATAAGGCTAGATGTCTGTTCCCCTTGGCCTGTATGTTAGGTGTGTACCCAAGGCCCAAAAAAAGAATGAAACACATCAACAAATTAAAAGAGCTAGTTTACGTACTAGCAAAGCACAGAATAGCAATGGGCTGGAAGTCCCAAAAAGAACCAAATGTGGAACTCTGGTGGAAAGACGTGCAGAAATGGGCGATGGCAGAAACATCGGTCTGGCAAAGGACCACCCATTGGGGTCATGTCGAGGAAAGTGCCACTATATCAGACAGGAGAGTACTCATTCAAGGCCTGTTCATGACCACAGTTGACACAACAGATGAGGTATCCACAACTACCGAAGTAGACTTGTTGAGCAAAGAGTAAAGCAAAGATGGGCGGTATACACCAAGGGTGGACACCGTAAAGACCTGGAAGGGTGAGAAGAGGTTGTGCATTTGTGGTTACTCGTTGGGATAGGGTGGGGTGGGCATGGGAAGGGATAAAACCCACAGGGAGACAACACCATGTATGCAGGGTAAGCAAGAAACGTTGTCATCGCATGTATTATCACATTGCAAATAAAGTAAAATTGTTTTTTAAAAAAAAGATAAATCTGAAAAACATGTCCAAGCAGTGTATCCCTCCTCAAATGGTATCAGGGTGCCACACTGCTATACACTACTACTATCATTTTGTCACATGGAGGTGTGGGTAAGCCAAAACTTTAAACTCTACAGATGGACTTAAAGCTCCCGGCAAATGAACTCAATGTGCAGTACAATCCAACCAAATAGAAAGCTAACCCACCCATCTGCTCCATTCAACCGGCCCATCAATACAAATAAACCTTATCCCATGACTGAGCCCAATCGATTATGGTGTTTGTTAGGACAGTTTTTCTAAAGTCCAACTAAGGGCTTCATAAAACCATACATCTGAGAGAGTACATAAGCTCCACGCTTAGTATAAGGCTGTACCACTGGAGAATGTTGGTAGCATGCAGAGTAGCCAGGCTTATTTTAGGAGGGAGAGAGGACTGTAGCTTGGTACAAAGAAATTGTAGCATACATAGGATCCAAAGAAACACTCAAGCACTACGAATTGTAAAAATAAAGGGTTAATTTAAATACAAGTAGACCACAATACATTTTGGGAACCCTAAGTACTATAAACAGCATATAAACACAATTATAAAAACCAACTTAATACTTATGGGTTACAACCCAAAGTATAACCTTATTAAGAATACACTATGCAGTCAAGGCGAGTCAACACATTCAGAATGGCAGTCAGCTATTCATGCGGAGTAAAATCAGGTTATATATACTTTTAGAACACAATCAGCAATACTAGGGTAGTAGACCGGGTCACTCATGCAGTGACAATCAGTTATAGAAAGCACGTAATAAACCAACCCGGTTACAAGTATACACCTGGCAACATTACTTTTTAGTACTCAGTTCAGAGCTAGTAAAAAAAACTCATGCTTTTTTCAGGGGGCCTCAAGCTACTCAATGATACATATGAACAACTATTTTAGAATGCACTAAGCAATTCAGGGAAATTAAAACCAAACTACGCTTTAAGAAAGACACTATGTATTTCAAGTAAATTGACCTACTGGTCCATAACTATACACTACCCAACAGCTAGGTATACCCAGTATACTTTTAAGGCGTGTATAACAGTTTAAGGCAAGTAAGAGCTTTATGAAACTATTTTAGAATAGCACCAAAGCTATTTAGGGAAGCACAACCCAGGGTTACACATTTAGAAGTACAGCAGCCAGTCAGGGTGAGTAAGACCTATATACTTTTAAGAGGGGCTATCAGCAACTCCAACTTTGACTGTTTTCGCTAAGTATTAAGCATAGCAAGGAAAAGCAAAACCCAATGGTACACTAAGAAAGACAATGGGGGGTCATTACGAGTCGGGCGGTAAGGGATACCGGGCACGGGTAAGGAGACCGGTGCCAGTAATCCCTTACCGCCCGATTCCGAGGTCCCTTGGAGGGAACTGTAAGGAACGTGTGGTCTGACCACACGTCCCTTACGGGTCCCGCTAAGGCACCATGGCGCCAATAACAGGCTTGCCATTCGCGAGCCCGTTATTAGCGCCCTCCCCATTCCTATTGAGCCCTATGGGGGCTCAAATGGGAATGGGGAATAGTTTGTTCAATGGGGATTTACCGGTCCCGCCAGGGTCGGAATGCACCGTTAAATCCCCTCTGAACAAGACCGGACTCGGACACGGTATGGGAGGCAGCCATGGTGCTTATAGCACCATGGCTACCGCCCATCTCGTAATGAGGCCCAATGTATTTCCAAATCAGTAAATGTTACGCTCACCTGGCTCCCACAGGGGCGTCGGTCGGACCCGGACTGCTGCGGCCTCCAACCACGTGATGTGTAGTGCAGCGATGACTGACTGGATCTGCCCTCCTAATCTTGTCTGCTTGGCCCGTAAAAATATTCTCCTACAAGTGGAAGATGGATTTAGCCACTTGTGGATTCAAGTGATTGCACCCCCACTGTCCTCCCCACTAATCACCTCTGAAGCGCTCCCTCAGCAATCTCACCTTATATTCTTGGAAGATGAGCCCTCCATCCTGCGAAGCACGCAGGGGCGCGTTGATGACCAGTTACTTCACTGGCTTGAAGATATTGGAGAGTTGTAGACGAATCCTGACTCCAAAAGATCCTGGCGAAGAGCCGCAAGTATATAGTTCGTAAGAGTTCAAAATGTCTGGAATTCACTCCTGTCCAATTCTTCTTTTATCTTGCAGCTTTGACCCAATAAGATCGACAGCTGAAAGCGCTCCGGTAAAAGTCTGTTACCCAACACCAGTAAATAATGCCAAGGGTTAAAACTTGCTGCTTTCTCCTGAACTTCTTATGCCGCACCTGTAAAATGTGGCGTGCTGATAAATTATACCTCCGGCGGTAAAATCAGGTAAGCATATGGCAGCTAAAGAGATTGTCTCTGTCTGTTCACCTTGTTGTTTCTTGTCCCCCTTAGGTGCCGGGATTCAGCGATGTAAAGATGGAGTCAGCGCCGGATCGAAGAGATGCTGCGTGGAACGGCGAGTCTGGCGCGGCGCTGCTGCTGGCGATGCGATGCGTTTTAAACAAAGTCTTTCCTCTGGTTTGAAGATGCGATGAATCCGGAAACAGGTAAGAAATCAGGTAATACTCTTGTTCTAACCTTTGCTTTTTCCTTCTTTCTAGGTGCTCCAGGTTCGAGGCGGGCGTGGCAGAAGGCTGGATGCTGCTGCTGGCACGGTGAGCGTTACGCTGCTGGATGCAGAATAACGCAAAGCATGGGCTGCTCTTCGGGCGTGGTTTAAATAGCCTCCAAAGTAGTCCCAGGTAGGTATTCCTCCCCGACCACACCCGAGTAACAAAAAAATAGTCCCCAAGATAAAGTAGTCCCTTCCAGGCTTCACATGGGCTTGGATCTTCTTGCAGCATGGTCTGCATCAGGTAAGTGTGCACCTCTGGCGCCTAGGACTGATGTCCCATATGAGCCTGGCGCCAGGACTGAACCCAGACAGCCCCTAGCAGCGGTTGCTGGGTTTTCTCAAGGCGACATGATGCCTGCTCCCGGGGCTGATGGACCTGGTCTGGATGCCCGGGGGTATGCATCATGACAGTAAACCCTATTGGTGAGCTTTTACACTCATTCAGTTAAGAATACTAGAACAGTACCAACACTCATTACTTTTTAGAATGTGGAAAACTATTCAAAGTAAGTAAAGCAACTTGGATACTCGCATGCGACTGCTTAAATAGTAGCGTCTCGCGCCCACAATTGTTACAAGAATGACAGTTCCACTGTTTAACTAGAAGTGGCTTGCACTAGAAATTGTTACAGTTGCAACCCTAACTGGCAAGTAAGTACTTTTAGACTTGTGACAATTTGCAGACAGACTCCTTATCATTAAAGTATTTCCGTAATCTATAGTAGGAGTTTTTTTAGAGGCAGAAGAGGGACGCTAGTGGTCTAGAGGCCAGCTGTAGGCAAGTCAGGATAGAGTTCAGTTGCAGGAAAGTCAGAGTTCCAGAGGATATCTTCTTTAACAAGTAAGTATTCACTTCAGAGTTAGTTAAAAGTGTTCAGGGACTAGTTAAAAATGTTCAGGGACTTCAGAGAAGGCTCCTCATATGCGTTCCAGCAACAGGCCTGGGCAACTGCTATGGGCAAACTTCCAACCACATGATTCACCCCCTCTGCCTCACAGGATTCACACAAGACGTAAGGTAACTATTACCAAAGTCAGCACAGTACCCTGGGAGCAAAGAAGAGCTTTGGAGTGGATGCCTTCAGGATGCGCCAGGTACGAACTGGACACTAGATGGGAACTTGCAGCAACACTGGTCAGAGAAGGCTCCCAGCAAAGGACTATGCATTCTTTATCATGGCTCTGGATTTGGTGCCTTTTTACATCAGCCAGAAGAATGAATATCGCTTGTCGGATTCTCTCCACTAATCTGGTCCTGCACTCTGGTGAGGGGACTGCAAGGATTCAAATTGTATCTGAGATCCAGCAGGAGTCCACCAAAGTGTCAGCGAGGTTCGGACTTCGGAAGACCATGCACTGCACTCATGCTTGAGGTCCCAGGGAATTGGCGGTTTGCAGCTCAGGAAGGTCACAGCAAAATGCTGGTCTTCTTGAGACTAGTGGATCTAATCCCTCTCGGGGTAGGAGTCGTTTTCGGGACCCCCAGGCCGATGGAAAGATTGCATCAGGCTCCGGTTACACAGCAGGTTCTCAGGTCGATGGAAATCACTACAAAGGTCTTCTTCATCTTCCTCTTTGGATTCAGGTCCAGTGATCCACTTGTCCGTAGCTTTCACAGTGAGTATTTATCAGGAACTCAAGGCATAAAATACTGTTCAGAAATTGATAGTAGAGTTTGCTAATTAAAAGGGTCTTGATTATCAAACTAACAAATTCGATTAGCAATGTTGTACTAATATGTTTAATGTCAACAGAAGTTATGTACCCAAGACACAAAATTTGCAACAATATAGCATTTTTGTGTTCCGCTGAAGGTAGACAGTGAGAGGTCTGTAAAATGTTATGGTTAGCATGTATGGACACACAAATAGATATGATAAAAAGGCTCTGAAAACAGGTTTTCAGTGCAAGGCTCTGTGCAGCTGGGTCTAGTCAGTGATGCACAGGGCCGTGCCCCACATCTTGTATGATCCACATGCTTGACCCATCATTTAATCTGCAAGGAGAAGTTCAGATGTTTCATGAATCAAAAAGTTCAATGTTAAAGGAAAGTCATAGACCAAGATGAAGTATGTAGTATGGTGTTGCAGCAGGCAGGGTAATTGTCAACGTCAGGTGGACAAGATTCCCCTTGCCTGTAATTGATACGATTTTCAATATTACATTAACTACCACTTGGGCAGAGCTGCCAATAACCTCAACCCCAAGCCGTGTCGGCCCAAGCACATAATTTCAGCCCTGGACATCCATGCAAGTGGTATTTATCACCATTAGTACTCAGAGCCACCGTTTGTGGTACTGATACTTTTTTATGGAATTTGCCACTTTAAAGATTGAAGGCGATTATTTTTTTCTATCTCCCTCTCCCCTTCCCCCTTCCCCCACTCCCACTCCCACTCCCTCATTAACCCCTTTGAACGTGCAGTGAACAGGGAAAAGAGGGTGGAAAGACCCGAGGGCAGAAGAGGAATGCTGGGTGAGCTGTGCTCTGAATAAACAGTAATTTAAATATCAAACTGTGCTACAAAAGTGTCAGTTTAAATAGCAATTCAACAGAATTGAATAGAAAATTGCTATGCAACACTGCCTATGTTATGCCTCAGGAACTACAGCACAACTTCTGCAAACTCTTCCTGCAGTTTATGGATAGGGCGGTGTGACTGTCCAATCAGCACAGCGAGCCCCCCCCCCCCTTCCGCGCATTGGGACATGGTTCCTTTCAGGCAAGGTGAAAGACAATGGATGCTGAGTTTTGCACTCCTCCCTCACTTCCTGCCATTTCAGGAGCCTTGGCAGGGAATACAAAGGATTCCTGCCGAAGACAAAACTTCAACCGAGGTCGAAGGATTCCCACCTAGAATGGCAGGGGAAGACCTCAGACAAAACAAGCAAACAGGAAATGGCAACAACAAAAAAAAGGAGCCCACCATTCTAGCAGAATGGTGGCCCTTCTGTGCATTACGGAGGCTCATTTAACAGCCTGTGAGTAATGAGACTAAAAAGTCTTTAAGGTAAAACCACTTCAACCAGCCATTCAAGTAAACTTTCAATTGTAACAAAAATATTACCAGGTAAGTAAGAAAGGGGTTACATTGTATGCCCCAGCACTCCACATAAGGTGGGTGTGTTGGCTTACTATATACAATGTAAAGGGGATGGAAAGCCCACTCTACTTCTTTGGGGACAGTAGTTCACCCAGGAAATAAGAATTAAAAAGGAAGCCACTGCATTTAAAAATGCTGTGTGCTGCCATAGTGCATTACAGTCAGTCCAAAGTTGTATAACTCCAATCCTTCTCTACGGAGAGACATAAAAAGGTCACCCATAACAAAAAAAAAAAAAAAAAAAAAAGTGTAAAAGACTAGGTGAGAGGGGAAAAAAAAACGTTACCACTTACCTAGGGAAAAGGTACAAAAATTACCAAGTCCAAGCAAAAAGTTCTGCCCTCTCCCCCCACCCATCAGTCACCCCCGTGAGGCAACACGATACAGGGCGCCACCACACAGCCACCGTTCCTCCAGATTTGTTGCAAAGGACGCAGTGGGCGGTACATCCTTTGCTACCAAGAGGAAGACGTCCATGCTGCCGAGTGCCCTGGTGGCTATAGGCCAAAGGGCCTGCAAGAAGTCATTACAGTGGCAGTGGATGAGGACACCGTGCAGCACATTTGGGTGGTTAGACATCTTGCAAACCGTTTTCTTAGTAAGATAAATATTGTCTTACACAAAATTCACTTTTACTCGTCGTGCACGCTTCAATTGAGCAAATGGCTGATAAGGTTAGGGAAACGTACTATTCTGCAATTTTGGGGTCAAGGTTGAATACATGATCAGAGGCATGCTGCCAGCACACAAAACAAGGACATTTCCAACTGAATTCATATGTTAAACGGAAGTCTACCAGGAGGAACCTTGCAGATTACCAGTTCATTCAACGAGTCCTTTTCCAGAAGGAAAGACTTTACTGTTAAGGGGTGTGGTGGTGGTCCCAGGCACTGCTGCTTGAGGACCTCGCTGGGCAGGCCCACTGCCTCGTGCGCAGCGCTGGCGCCACGATAAATAAGGTACTGGAAGTGGGAGCTATGGTGGAATACATGCTCGGCCATTTAGTCTCCCACGTGTTCCATCACAAGTGACTTTCACATGAACCCTGGAGGGGCTTAAGATCCCATGCCATGGGTAAAGCGTAAAACTAGTGACATGATGCAACAATAAACATAGCACCAAAAACATACATTATATTTTGTTTGATCACCTACTTTGGTACTCTGTGCATAGGACGCTGGGCAGTACGCACCCCTATAAAAAAAAGCCATGCAAATAAGTGCGTATTGACCACTTTTACTCCCTAAAAATAGGCAGATAATCCCCAAATATAAAAATAGGGAGTAAAAATACTCCCAACGAAAAATGGGAAACTGACCATTTGCCCATGTCATAACATTGTGCCCCCGAGTTCACCAACACAGCTCCATGGATCTGTTTGGATTAGTATTGCACATAGTACCACAGGAAGAAGCTTTTACTGTGCGATTGGAAGAGGTACACCTGGTCCTTTTAATGTGCATCAATAAATGGGTACAAAAATACCGATTACAAAAAAACATTTTAATTTTCCAGTTAAAAACAGGATTACTCACTTACGTTAAATGTTAAAGGTATTTGTACCGCACACCGTCACCAATGGAATTGGAGGCGCTCGGGCAGATGTGCAAACGAGAAGGTGGGGTGGGGTGGGTTAGTAGGGTGAAGAGGGAGTAGGGTAGTGAGAGAACTGGTGTCCTGTTGGCAGCTTCAGTTTGGTTTTCTCTGTGCGCTGAGCTTGGGTGCGAGTATCGGATCAATGCCAGCCCTCGTGGCTTATGTGTTTGTTGTTGCAGTGTGGTGAAGTTTGTGCTGTTTGCTGTGCGAGAGGTGGTTGTGTGGGTTTTTGTGAGAGTTAGTATGCAGAAATTTGAGGTGGTTTGGTTAATGGGTTATATGTCTCACAGTTAGCATTCGCAATTTGGCTCAATGGCTAGATTTGAGTGTCCTGCGCAGTGGGAGAGAGGCCTAGGCCTCACGACACAGTAGGTTTCAACTACAATAAACAAGACGGAGGCTACACCTAAATTTGGGGGTCCTGTATAGTGGGAGAAAGGCCTAGTTTTCACAGTGCACTAGGCTTCAACATATAACAAACAAGGATGGAGGCTACACCTAGATTTGAGAGTCCTGTATAGTGGGAGAGAGAACTGGGTTTCACAATACAGTAAATATGAAATGGTGCCACTAGGAATTGGACTTACATTTTTACTCTGAAATCATTTTATTCCCAACGTTACATTTTTACTCTGAAATCATTTTATTCCCAATGTTAAAAATAAATAGGGAGCAAAATACTCCCACTTCCATATCTTATCTGGACCACTGTCCATGAAACATAAGGTGGAGTACCCATGACATGTGCTTTTACACGGTCCGTTTAAGCATGTTAGATGTTAGCCAAGGTCCATGGGTCATGGGGGACACAAATAAGAGGGGCAACCACACACACAAGTCCTTTGGCCGCATGCAGGCAAAGCCACACTCGTGCTACCGGGGGCCACTTCTGCTGTGCAGTACCAGTCTGAGCTGCCAGCCAGGAGGCACTGACTTGAATGCAGCAGTAGAGGCCACTCCTGGGCGGGAACCTTCCTTCACTTAGTGCAGCATCACGTGGCTTTCCACAGCACGGCTGCGGCCGCACCACTTCCTTCCCCTGCCATGCCAGAGTCAACATTGTATGTCGGAGGGGGTTGGAGGGCAGCGGTTCGGGCTGCCCCAGTCAGGCACCCAGAAGGGGGGCACTCAAAGCACTGTGGCAGTGTTTGCCGACCGCTCTTCCTGGGCTGCGACGTTACTCACTCCTTCCCATCCACCCGCCACTTGCGGACGTCCGCCTGTCTGCATCCTCCGCTCACGCAGGCAGGTGGATGCTGTTGGGAGGGCTCCGGGTCGCGCCTGCTAGGCCACAGCGTCACTTGCTCCCCCATATAGGGGACATTCAAAATCAATGCAGCGGATGCCACGCTTCTTCCCTTCTGTTCTACACATAAAGTTCCACTGTGGAGCACATCAACACCAGAGGTGATCTCTGGCAGGGGGCTAATGGCGACCCTTGCGGGCACCATGCCGGGGAGGCTGGTGAATCTGTGAGCTGCTGCGGAGTCCAGCGGATCCTAATTAGGTGTTGGGGGCTGTGGGGAGGCCACGCCCCTCGCTGTGACCACCATCTTGGCCGACGAGCCCTGCGTGCCACTGCTTCATCCATGCCGTTGACCTGGTTTGCCACACCGTAATAGCTCCTCCGGGAGAGAGCTCAGCCATGCAGGCCGCATGGCAGGTCAAGACCCTTTTCTTTGGGTTTGGTGGGCGTCAGATGGCATCCTCGTCACCAGTCGTTAAGGGGCCGGTGGTGCCAGGCCCAGCTGGTTGAGGCCCTTGCTGGGCAGGCCCACTGCCTCGTAGCAGAAT
This sequence comes from Ambystoma mexicanum, assembly GCF_040938575.1. Classification (NCBI taxonomy): domain Eukaryota; kingdom Metazoa; phylum Chordata; class Amphibia; order Caudata; family Ambystomatidae; genus Ambystoma; species Ambystoma mexicanum. The sequence continues at coordinate 453,228,838 of NC_090924.1, read as the reverse complement.
AACAGTCAAATTTAATTTACTCAAGCCCATGATAAAAGATGTGCAAAAGAACTAAAGTCGCATCTGGATTGGCTGAATACTACGACACGTTTATACCCTCCTTCGTCGGAGAAAAAAAAAATCCCTCCATTCCCTACTCAAGAAATTGTCAAAATATACATGGACCGAAAACTTAACAGCACATCCTGAATGCACCATGGCTTAGGCAGTTTGATCCCAGCCTTGAAACATGTATTCGAAATTGAGATTCGATAAGCAGGAGCTAAATCCAGCTCCTGGGTGTTAGGCATCAACCTGTAAGCAGGAGCTACCACAGGGGAACCAGGGGCTACCAGAGATGCCCCTTCACTTTTGGTCCATCTCGTATGAATCAATGGGTTTAAAATGCATTTTATATGTGTTCTAATTCTTCTTTATTACAATTCTCAAATACTCAAGGTTAATGTCACATTTACATGTTTGGAAGGCAGCGGATGGCCCCAAGAGCGAAAAGGAAGCTCCTGGTCGCTGTTGGTTTCAAGCCAACCAGGCTCTACTCACTAGAAGCAGGAGTTAAATAACTTCCAGCTCCCCTCAAATTTTGATCCCTGCGGTAAACGCAAGCACCAATTGCGTTGGAGCTACCCTGCCTCAGAAGAAAACGGCAATCCGAAAACGTTGTGGCATTTGCATCCAAATCTCTATTGCCTGCCCAACAAAAATATTCGGGCATTAAAAAGAGATGTTGGTGTGTGCATGGGCAACTGATCATTCCTGTACAAAAATCTAGGATAACGAATCCAAGCTATGCACAGACCATAAGCGCAACGTTTAGCTGTTGAGCCCAGGCAACGCCAACACACCCACACCCCACCTTGTCAGGCTTGCTGCAAAACTAAGAATATACATACACCTTTGATCACATTCCCAGGATGGCACAACTGCCAAGGAGACCGTTTGTCCAAATTACCCGCAAAAGAAAACACTCAAGAAATATTTGCTAGACAAGTGCCTCAGACACCATTAGCAAAGTAAATGCGGAAACAGGCACAACCATACTGAAGAGAGGGTCCCTGGAATGCCCAAAGTCACCCCCATGTACAGGACAGCCCGAAGGGTCAAGAACGCACATCACTGTTTGGACAGCCCCCAGGAAGGGAGTATCCACATACGCAAACATATTCCCTTAGACAGTCATTCAAACCTTATCCAGTCAATGTCTTTATGGATACAGATGCCACTACCCTGATCATGGATCACATTGACTAATAACGGAAAACCATTGTGCTGACATCATTAGTGACACCACGACATAGCCACGTTAGTTATGAAGAAAACCCGCAGTCATGCACGAAGTTACACGGACACACGTGAAGAACATGCTTACAGAGTTCAGTAGATAGAGGACAGATACATATACATACCGTTGAAGCACTTATTCTTTTTCTCGTTAGCCAAGTGCAGGAAAGCTTAACGCAAGGCAAAAGAAGAGATGCAGAGCAAGCTTGCAGATGCTTATCGCAACTAAACCTATGGACCTACAGGTTTGTATAAGAAGCCTAGAAGAGATGAATACTACTAACCTATTAGAAACATAGCAAGGTAGTATAACTATAATGAGGTTACATGAGGCCACAAGCCACAGGACGAGAGGCAAAGAAAAATAGAACTAGAAGAAAAGCAGGACTAGGCTGCACAGAACAGCAGGTCAGGGCTCACAGCCTAGGTCAGAGACAAAAAGCACATTCCAAAGCAAGAGACAAGGAGCCATCTGCAGAAAAGCAGAATCAATGCTTATAAATTGCAGACCACAGAGCTCGATTTCACAGTCCTCAACCACTTGATGCAGCCGGGCCAGACAATGGTTATTCACCCGCTGTGGGAAGACTAGCCGTTCTCAGCAACACATACATGAAGTTAAACATGGATTCTTTAACAACGTTGCAAAACTGAGGGCACTCTCACGGGCAAAAGCGGTAGCACCGATGGTTACATTGGGAACACAGTCTCCGATCACCTTGAGAAGGTGCACTGCGAACAGAGCTGGGTTCCAGGCCTGGGGAGATCAGCCCCAGCCAATCAGGGAAAAGAAATCCAGGGGTGGGTAGCAGAGGGCAAGGGCCAATGGTAATCCTGCAACCCTGCAATAATGTAAACGTTTTTTGGGTAAGGGGCAGGCAAGCCACCTGACATGCGAGGACCAATAGAACAACATAGGTGCGTGCATAGCTGCTACTACTACGTCAACTACCCAATATTGTCTACTTGTAGGTTTTTAAGGAAGATCCCCATGTTGCGACGTAGAAATTGAACAAAATGGGGCAACACAGGCTTAGGAGCTGCGAGTCCGGGAGATTTTCAATGTCCTTTTTAATCCCTGTCCATTTGTGTAATAAACAACAGTTTTAACTTGCGCTTGGCTGAGTTCTCTGTTTGTGCACTGGGGGAGGGTTCATTGGGCCCTGGGATCTGGAACGGTGAGCTTGTAGTGCGACACTCAGTCCCTCTGGTATACCTAAGCCAACAATACAGAAGAAAACTGGGGGAGGTGGGGGTAGGTCGAGCAAGAACTGCAATATCACGTTCCAAAAGGTGAGGCAGATCATAATAGTGGGTGGCCGGATGAAAGGACACATGCACCCTCACTGAGGCTATACAGACCAATAGGCCCCGGTAAACAAAGTGATTTTCTTGGGGGAGAAAGTGTTGCCCCATTCAGCATGTAATCATAGTCAAAGCTCACCAAGGACACCTAGCAGCAGAAACCCTGCCCAAACTACGTATTAGAGAGGCTTACTGGTGGCCAGACATGGATTGCAATGCATCAAAGGTGATGAGGCTCATGACACGCCAGTCGCCCTGGCAAAACAGATGCCCAAAAAAAAAAAAACAGGGGTAAGGGGGGGGGGGCGTTATAGGGCTTTTCTAATACTTGGATACTGAACATAGGTCCTGGATAATTATGGTTGACTATCCAGGGCTCAAAATGTGCACTCACCACTAGCCATTGGCTGGTGAATATTTACTCTGGCGAGTAACAAAGGGTGTGCTGTCTCCATGTGTAAAATTGAAGGGACAAGTAACTTTTTGTGGCTGGCTAGTAGCATGCCATTTGAAATGTTTACTCCTGGAATATCTCTCAAAACCAGTCGAGTTATGCCTAGTACCAAATATCACGCCCACCATGGTCAGACACATTAGAGTACATTGTCAGCAAAGAAGGCCTGCCCAAACTAATGGTTACAGACAATGGTGTCAGTCTAGAAATACGGATACCTCTACTTTGAGACTGCAAACGCATTTTGGTGGCCGTGGGCCAACCGTCTCATACACGATATGACAAAATATAGGTTTTCGAGTTTGCCAAAGAGCGGCCATTTTGATGTAACAAGAATCGCCATTTTTGTTTTCCATCCATTGCTCATTGCTTTCTGTCCCTATTGCTTTGCAGTATATTTTCCGCTTACACTGCTCGACTGTGAAACATTGGTGTCTGTATGGGAAAAGGGCAAGGCCGCAGGGCCGTGAGGATAACAAGAGTTCGCTGAAACACAAACTTAGGCAGCGCCAGGAAGAATGCCCGGCTCCCTCCCGAATGTAACCTTGAAGCAGAGCTGCAGGGCATTTAATCATTTCACAGCTGCCAGCCAGTCTTGTTATATGGTAGAATATGTTAGAATAATACAGCTAAAGGCTTGAATTATGCTTTTATCATCGCCCCACTTTGCTGAGCCCGCTAGAGCGTGTCGGCTCCCAGGACGCAAATAGCACCTGATAGATAGCAAGGTCCGGAATGCAACTCTCCACCCCCATGTATGTAGCTCGCTTCCAAGAACAGAAGCGCTGTGTTCTATTAAACAACTGAAAGATGCCTTTGCACTCACAAATTGCAAATTGTTACTAGAATAGATGTTTGAAGGTGTCATAGTGGTCGGAGATGTCCATCATCACACCAAGTTCAAAGAAACCCAATAAAGGGGGGGGTGTTAAACATGTCATAGCTGATTGTTTGATATGCATTTTGTATATATATATATATATAACTGATGTACGTAATTCACTCTCTTGCGTTCCTCGAGGTCTAGATATACACGTTGCGGGGCGTGAGACCGAGTTGGCCAACTGAGACTTTTGCTTTGCAATAAACCCTAGCTTTGGGAATACAACCTCGTGTCTGGCGTATCTATCGTGTGTGGTGACTCGCCTTGTTTCCATAGACGTCAGGGTCCCCTAGGGGCCCCTTTCAATGGGGTCCAATTGCTGTCTGCAGAGAAATTCCTAAAAAAAACCATAACATAATCGAGCACATGTCTGGCGTTCACCACCCACAGGTCAATGGCCAGGTAAAAAGGGCAAACTGTTTCATTAAGGGCATACTCCAGTTAGTCCTAACCACAGAAGCCATAGTTTCCCACAAGGTTATCCTCAAGTGCCTAAGTGGTGTTTCGCTTTTCTAACGGATGAGAGGACGAAGGCCCCATTCTTCCCCCAACACTGTCCTGGTTCACAGATGAGAGAGCAGACTAATCAATCTCCATAGAGGACATCCTGTGCAGATTATAAAATATGCATAGAAAGAAATGAACACTAGGACCACTGTAACACTATACAATTGCCAAGTATTGAAAAAGGGCACTGGGTCAAAGTGAGGCTAAATCAAAGGCCTCCTCACGATGTCCAAGTACAGCACACCAAAACAAGTAATCAGGGGAGGGAAGAACTAGGTTTTCACCGACAATGGCACAGTTCAGAAGTCAAGTTTAGGAGAGTCACCAAGGTAGCCAGAAGGCAATGAGGTCCAAAACATCCCCACAGGAGATTTGGTTGATCACAAAAGAGAAGTCCAGAAATCTCATACTCCTCCCCCAGGAAACCTCAATGACAATAACCCAACACACAATGAAAAACTAACCTATCCTTCATCCTTTCCCATTAGAGGGAACTCTCCCCAAAGACTGCTCAAATTACTTTTGTAGTAATAAAGTATTGTTGCAAACAACCATGTCCAGACCTGCAAGGAAAAAAAAAAAGGATGCCCAGCAGGGTTCATGAATATATGATGCAGGATACAAAATGCCAAGTTGAAAGCTAACAGCAAGTCATAAAAAACTGCTTGCTCCCTCAGTTCTCCGCGCACATACAGTACACCATTTCCTACCCGGCAAGAATCATATACAACTAGCCAATGACTAGTGGCGAGTACAAATGTTGAGGCCTGTCCGATGGACACATGTTATTCCAAGAAAAGGAGGTGTGTGGCATGCAGATGTGCACCTGCCAGCACAGCATGATCGCGAGCAATGGAGGGAAGACTGCAAGGCAAAAGGAGAATGCGTGAGCAAATTGTGCGCATTGACATGGAAAGCGGAATATGACTAACACATCCACGGCCACCCGCCTGTCCCCTGGACATTTATCTCATTGAGAATGCTCATATCCTTTGTAATACATTTTGCCTGTACCTCCAGTGGCCATTGTGGCAACAAGGAATGAAGAGAATGACCAAAGGGTGCCATGGTGATTGCTATAAAATATGTATTTAAAGTAAAAGATAAAACCTTCGGTCCTTTACTCTAATGGGGTTTGCCTACATAAACTAAGAAAATGTGGGTGCTTGTCAGGAAGTCTGTGAAAGTCCAAATCAAAAGGCAAGTCCAAAAGCTTGTATACTATCCCTGTCACTACAACAACCAATAACTAAAGTTTGTATTCTAGTTCGGACCCAGGAGAATGGCTCCCTTCTCCTGGATAAGTCTTTCAAATTACAGTTCCAAGGTTTCCAAAACAAAGACAGTTCTACAAGGTTTTCATTGCGTTAGGAGAATGACTTCCTTCTCCCAGCTGGTTCCACAATGTTCTGTATGCCTTTCAACAAAACTTGCAGGTCTTTCAATGTGAGTTTAAACACATTCCGCTTTCTTTAATGTGCCCCCACTGGGACAATGTAGATGCGCTCAAGAGTCCCCCTTGACTCTCCAGCCCCTCTTGTAGAACTGCACAGGAAATTCCAGTACAAAGTGATTAACTACTTTCTGTGCTTTTTAACGATTTACAGTCTCGAATCTTCCTGGCCCCTTCCCAGATTTGTATTTGTTCCCGTTACCTTCTTCCAAGGAACTCTTCATCAGTTCACCAGGGGTCGCGGGGTCCCTCCCTCTCCACTTCTTCCATGCTACTTCTGCAGCAAATTACTGTTGGCGGTCTCTGTGCTGTTGGGACAACTCAGTCCACCCACGACAGGTCACGCCACCACCACCACACTCTTTGGTACTGTCTGCACACTCACCTACATGGCTCTGCTGTAAGCTACGGTAGGCGGTCTCTGCACTGTTGTCGGATCAGATGGTACACCCACTACAAATCACGCCACCACCTTTCCATCTCTCGAGGTCTACTGCGCCACTTCCCAACAGACTTGCAAGATGCTTCCCGCTGTTCGTCTCTTTTTAACTTTGGAGACATGCCTCGCTGCGGTCTCACAAAGCTTAAGTCTGGCCTTACGGGCTAACTCGCTCGCTGGGTTCTCTTTCTGGATGTACAACAGCTCTCAGCATACCAGAACTGCATGGACCACTGCCGGATGGGTCGGAAAACAACTAAGAATGCAGTCCTTCTTTGCTGTTCAGTTCAAATATGGGGGGCGGTCCCAGAGTAACATCAGTCCAATTGACAGCAGCTGGTCAAACATTCCTCCCACTCGATTGTAGCGTTTTCAAACTTTCTTTGTCCCTGTACCTATTGCATCAGGGTGGTTTGATATTTTACAATAACACCGTTTCGGACATGATCTTATGTGTAGAAAATCCGGCATCAACATCAGCCAGCAGGGTTGGAGTTTAAAGGGGCTCTATCTCCCACTTGTGTCCTTATCTGCAGGAGGGGCATTCCTCTCCATGAGGTCCTCCTGCATGTTACCACCCCTATGGGGACTATTGGTTGGCAGCCTCACCTCATGGAATGGGGCACCCTTTCTGGGGAGAAGTGACGCTATCTGAGCGTCAGTCCTCACTGAATGAATGCCACCAAGTGCACCATACAAAAGCAGGCCTCTCCTCCTATCTAGATTTTGGTTTAAACCTAGTTACTGCACTCTTCTCCAACACTTACCTAGTCCCACTGTGCACAACAAATCTGTGTCTAGTCACTGTATGTATGCTCAATTGTTCCCAAAGGGATGAAAACCTCTGGTCAAAAATAAATATCAAAAGACCAGATACCTAGGTTACACACAACAGTGTAAGACAGGTCCTCAGAATGTACACTAAATACCTAGGAGGATATCCAAAGAGCAATGGATGAATGAGAAAGGCAATCACAGGGGTGAAACTATAGGCGCTTGCTAGACCTTTCAGTATCGATCATTTGCTGCTCTCCAATGTCATGACAGTAATAATAAAGAAGCATTGTGAATGCCAATAGTTTTCCCTTTTGTGTAGGAATGGAATAGGCATTAGCGAAGCATTGCCGCAGTTGCCCTAACTGGCCATTAGCGTTAGCAACTACAATCCAGTGCGAGTACCTGGGAATATAATAGGGCCTGGCAGATGCCTATCTAATACCAATAAACAATCCATGCCAAGGCTTGTTTTTAACAACACTTCAGTGAAGGACATGCATACTGTTTATAAATCCAGGAGGTGAAGGCATACTAAATTAAGGTACTTTTATTACACTGGTAGAACATTTACAGCTCCAATGAAGCCATTAACTGTCAGAAGACTGCTTTGTAATAACAATGACAGGCACTGCAAGCACAAAGTTTGATGTTGCTCCTTGAAAAAACTAGCTCAAAGAGTAGGTTGTGTTTTGGGATTGGAGGGGCAGGAAGTGAATGGGAATGGCCATAGGGATTAGCATGGGCAGTCAATGGGTGAGTAAATAACGAAACACCTACATGTTTGTGTTCCTCCGTATATCCCACCTCCCTCCAAGCTGTACTCCAACGCAATAGTCTTGGCTTATTTAGCGTCACCGAATACAAATAAATAAATAAATAAATAAATAAACTGGTAGTTTAACTAAAATTTGGAGTGCCAGTGATCGGGAATCAGTTGCCTGAGACTATTGCCACCAGAAACAAGCTATCCAAGCCAATACACAATCAAACCAATTGGATCTAACATACTGGTTAATAACCGAAACATATTAAAATCCTGTCAACACTGCCATGTCACCCCACAAACAAGCCCCAGTATATTGCCGAGTAAACCCAATACATCCACCAATTCAATCTACCCAACCCTGCAATTCACCCAATATTCAACGTAACGAATCCCAAAGTTTGATTAGGCCTCAGTGTTTCTAATCTCACGCTTACCTTTCACAAATAATTATGAAGGGGTTTGGTCGAATAGTTCAACTGAAGTGAGCACATCCTAACCGTTCCAAACTACATTGATTTGTTAAATCAAAGCAATGTTTCGAAAAGCAGCGTCCACGTGAAATCTGGTTACCCATCCCACTTTACCACATAGCAGTTCAATCCATAAGACCATCAGGCAATTCAACAAAACCCAGGTCCCCCACAGTCCAACCCAACATTTATCCCATCCTCACACGTGTAGCCAACCCGCCTGCACCCCAAACCACCCATTTGTTAAATTTAATCCTGCCTGTGGCTTAACACAACCCAACACTTTCCGCAGTTCAAATAAATCAAACCAATGAAAGTCACTTATCACCACGCAATTCAATAGAACACACCCTCGAATTCAACCCAATGCATCACTCAGTTCACCCCTAGCCTACCCTCGCTTCAGATAAACTGTAGGAAACTAGTGAGTTTCACATCTCTATGACTCAAGGAGCAAAATACCATACATGCAACATCACAAATGACATTCGAGAGAGGAGACACAAGTTGCGTTTCCCCCCATTTGCATTCTAGGAATTGTAGTTCTTAGTTTATAATGGAACCCCCAGAACTGCAGATGCCAGAATGCAAAGATTAAAATTAAAATAAAAAGCATGGGCTACTATCTCCCGCCTGGAATAGGGCAGTTTACGAATTAAAGATGCATGCAGCCCGGCATCGAACCCCTGCCTTCCAGTAATCAACAGGAACCAGCAAGGCCATGACTATGCCAGCACCTAGAAGCCAGGTCGACAACGGAGCTTTGAAAGCCAACATTTCAGGATAATGACCGACCCGCAGCGCCTTAGTTGCCTTGAAAAATGCAGCATGCCAACTGCCTCCTGCCCTGCTGAACCCCAGGAAAGAAAACTAAGAGAAACGAACATTAACTATTTGAGAGGCATGTTAAACAGCAGTAGTAATAAGAGACAGCCGCAAACAACACGTTTTCTGGCGATCTTGCGTTGCCCCATCCCTGGTGGTGGGCAATGGCTGATTGGCATCGTAAGGAGGGTTCCAGGCATGGAGACAATCTCGGGGAACAGCTGGCAGAGTACCTTGGCCCTCTGGGGATCTGAAGGTCTCCCTTAGGCGGGCTCACTCCCCCTATTACAGTCGCCGTGTGTGCAGAAGGTCCTTCTTCTTCTTCCTCCTCCTCCCTATTCTCCTCTATATTGAAAGCCTGGGGGAGAGGAAGGGGCGGGAGGGGATGCCTGAAGAGAGCGTGAGGGAAAAATGACTGGCAGCAGGCTGTGACCAATAGTGGGTAAAGAACGAGAGGGCGTGACCGAGCTTCGCCAATGCGAATGGGGCAACGCGTAGCCGCGTAGGATGCTGCCGCAGGTTACTTGAGCCCTGAGAGTGAGAAAGCAGAGGCGGTGTTGCCCACCAGTCCAGCTGCAAGATGAGGCAGGGGTGAAATGGCTGATGCGATATGTGCCTACACAAGCCCCGAGAGCAGCAAATGACTGGAACGTACACTCACCTACTCCATGTGCGGCTCTGCGCATGGGCAATGTTGTAGACCACGTATGGATTACAAACGATGGGGCACGTCCATTTGACGATCCAGTTACCAAATGTCCAAACCGGTTTCCCAATGTAGGCTGGGACCAGTCGTTCCTTTGCTCCCCGTATGGCGATTCTCGTCAAAAAATACACATGTTTAAATGCTTTTGCTAGAACCGCATCTTTCTATCACACAGCCTATGATGCCTTTTTTGCTCCTATGGCGATTCTCGTCAAAAGATACATACGTTTTACTTGCACTATCGAACCGTACATACTTTTTGGTTTAGGAACACATCGCGGTGCTTTAGCGCCAACTTGTTGCCAAAACATTGCTACAGGGAGGTGAAACAAGGGAAACATTTGAGGTGCTGGATAATTTGTTGGCAAGGCAACTGAGAATGCTGTGGGCATGCATCGGCTGCTGCACATACTGTTATTTTTTCTCTCTCCTGCTGCTCACCATTCTTTCTTCTGCAGCACATCTCGCCACAGGTACATGTAGAGACAGAAAACTGCAAAGACCCATAGTTTGTTTTATTGTTGTGTGCTTTGATGGGGGGGATGGGGGGGGGTAGCAGCTGGACAACCTAATGGAATGTGTTCGGGGAAAGAAGGGTTTTATTTTGCAGAGTGTGTGGACCAGTAGCCACGCGGTTTGTGCCTGTTTGGCTATGTGCTTTTGGAAGAAAAGGTCAGTGCCTTAAGTGGCACTACAAAATGAGCCGGGGCTCATCAAGGGGCTTGTGGCCTAATGGTGGGGGTCGCCTGCTGGCCCTTTAGGCGACACCTGCCAGGCAGCCTTTTGTAGAGATTAGCACCCTCTCCCCTGTAGGGGAGAGGGTGCTGATCTCTGCCTATTTTCTAAAGGCTTGCCTATTCAGCCTTAATGGTGCCACTGGCCCTCGCCAGTTGGGGAGAGGGCAGTGTCACCATTAAGGCTAAAAGGGTGAGGACACTGGAAGATGAGGCCGTTTTCTGAAGACTGAACCCCCTGCGAATGCGCAGGAGTTTCAGGATTTAGAAAACAAGGCATCTGCACCCAAAGGCCTCACATTTTCTCCATAGTGGTTGCGCCGGCCACAGGGCATCTCTTGCTTGAAGGGATGCCTCGCAGGTGCGGCGCCACCATTACGGCATTTTTTTTCTAAAGCCTGAAGCTTTAGCACACGAGCGAGAGATTCAGGCTTTAGAAAAAAAACTTTTTGTGTAATGGCCAGTCCTGCCAGGGCAGATTAGTGGGCCCCGGTACAGCTCCACCTCAAAACAATATTTCGGAGCCTGCCGGGGCCCAGCTGCAGCAGGCCACAGCCCACTGAAAGCCCTGGGAAAGGTTACTGACTGTCAACAATGAAGCCTAGGGATTTGACTGAGTTTGTGTCAAGACTTGATTGTCGTGAAGATTAGAGGGGCCTCCATCCCCAAGTACCACACAGGGAGAGATAAAATGACTCTCTATGCAATCCTTGAGGCCATAGGTGAGAGATGCTGGAACGCCGGAACCACGTAACACTGGAAACCCCCAGGGCTGCTGTAAGGCAAACAATTATTAGTACAAACAATCACATTTACAGTATACAGAACTGACTAGTACTGTCAAGGAAGAACCTTACCTAAGTGTAGTAGTAAAGTCGCTGCTAACCACGTAGGGGCCAGCAATACAGCTACGTGGGGGCGCGTGAGCAGCACCCTCAGTTGATGGTAATGGTGACCTAGGAATGGTAACCGGAGTGGTCACCAGTTACTGGGCCCACCTGCAGTTGATGACGTGGTCCTTGAAGAACAATTTTCACACTTGAGAAACGCACAGTTTCTTTGTAAAGGAGAAATTTCGAGAGAGCAACGTGTCTCTAGTTTGGTTTACAAGCATATGTGAATGCACTGTGTCGTGCTAAAAAACACATGTTGAACCACAGTGGGTCATGTGTTTGCTGCTTTCTAGATGAAAAAAACGAAATCTTTAATGGATGTTCTCTATTGAGCAGGTGCAGGAATGTTAAAACAAAAAGAAGAAAGGTGGGATATTCTTCAATGGATTTTTCTCTCTCAATTCTTTCATTAAAAAATGGGATGCTCATTGTTGTTTGTATTAGGGATCCATAGTCCAAATGCACTGACTCCGGGTAGTCTTGTTGTACTCTTGGGTCAGGTCATTCCATAGCCGACCGGTTTCTGTGGTAGGGGGTAATTAAACCACATTCATCAGGGCTCAAAATGTGGACAGGTGAGTGGATGCCCTCTTGGTTGCTGTTCCATCGTTGTCTGCATTAGTAATGTTCCTCTACCTGTAGGGATGACAGGAGGGGAGGGGGAGAGGAGAAACAGGGGACATTCCCAATTTACAACCTGTGGTGCGGTAGATACATAACACAATGCACATAAGGTATAAGGATGGAAGGGGAATCTTACCCTATCAATGTTGCTGGTTAACGCACGGAGGGGTTGTGGCGGCCTGAGACCTAGGGGCCAAAAGACAGTATTTAATGCCTTTATCGTTTGTGCATAGTCACAATTGCTTGGGTATACACTAGTATTATGTCATTTATAACAAAACCAGAAATCGCAGATAAATCACTGCTGGAGTGGCCGCCGATGGCGTGCCTGCTCCCGTTTGTAAAAATACACCTCGCGGGCGGGATCCGATCTAGCGGTCCCATCCGCGCACTCATCCAGATCAGTGAGGGCTGTCTCCCGCCAGTCGGGGACAGCGGCTGCTGTGTCAGTGAGAGCATACCTGCTGCTTTAGTCTGGGCCTGGCGGGCCGCGCCTGAGAGGTTCTTGACGCTGCAGCTCGCCAGACCCTATGTAACGCTCACCTGATTCCCGCAGAGGCGCCGGTCTTGACTGGGTGAATGCCGTATCTTCAAAGGTGATGTGTAACACACGGTTGGCTCTTTGGGCTGGACCTCTGTGCACTGTATGTCTGATTCGAAGAGTAAGATGTCTTAGGTAAGTGAACGCCGAGCTCTCCATCTGCCTCGGGGCAGGGTGCCGTAACCAGTTTCTTCACTGGATAAGGGTGCAGGCCTCTTGATCTCAGAGGACTGCTGTCCGTCGTTAACTGCACGAACGGTAAGTTCTGGGCACTTCAAATGTCTTAAAAGTCTTTTGTAATGATATCTCTTGTTTTGCAGGGTTCCGGCGATGGCGGATGGCGGGCTGATGAGAGTTGAGGATCGAACCCGCGTGAGGAATAGAAGCGCCTGGAAGCACGTAAGTAAGCGCTTGTAGCCTGCTTCACGATGCGCACTAACTGTCCCTTTTATCTTGCAGGTACAAGTTCGGAGCTTTAGAGAAGCTGAAGGGTGCTGGAAAACCCACTGGATTCGGCGTGGGAAGGAGTAATGGCACGTGAGTAATAAAGTTGCCCAATGTCTTTAAACGCACCTTCTTTTGTCTTTCAGATGCGGGATGTAGCGCCGAAGGCCTCCGGAGCGTGCGAAGAGCTGGTAAGCTTTTGTCTTTCAGATGCCGGAATGCAGTGCGAAGACCTCCGGAGCATGCGAAGAGTAGGTAAGCCTTTGTCTTTCAGATGCCGGAATGCAGAGCGAGGCGTTGGTGACAGCCGATGGACCAGGTAAGAGATGCGCTGCCACTGAAGACCGTAGTGCTAACCTGTTCTTTCTTTGTCTTTACAGGTGCTGCTGAAGACTGGATTCCAGGATGGTAAGCCTTTGTTCCCTTAGGCCCAGGATCAGAAGCAGAAGACACGATGAGCGTTCTGCTGCAGAGAATGCAGAATAACGCAAAGCAAGATTCATCCATCGGGTGTGGTTTAAATAGCCTCCTGTAGTGCTTCGGTGTCTCCTTCCACAGCCACGCCTAAGAAAAGAGTTCCTGCTTTCCAGAAGAGTTCCAGTGTTCTGAACCTAGGGAGTGGCTCCTGCCCCACCCAACAGGAAAAGTAGTCCCAAACAGAAGAGGATCAGGGGTTCAACTGGCAGGTAAGTAAGCAGCATGGTCTGCTGCAGGTAAGTCCACCCAAGCATTAAGGTCCCAATTGGGACTGGCTGGCACTCGGAACCGGGGTTATGGGTCTGCTTCCAAGGGAGTCGGGCAAGTCCTGATCTTTTGGAAGCAGAGATCATGACAGCACCCCCCCTCAAGGCCCCTCCCAAACCGGGCTTCTCCGGGGGTTTGGGCTTGTTAGGAAATGTTCGATGAAATCTTTTGATTAGACGAGGCGCGTGGACATATTCTGCAGGTTCCCAGGATCTTTCTTGGGGACCGTAGCCTTTCCAGTCAATCAGGTAAAATAGTTTAGATTTGGAGATCTTGGAATCCAGGATGCTTTTGACTTCAAACTCGAGTTCTCCATCAACTAGAATAGGTTTTGGAGATGTAGTTAGTCGGGTTTGAGGTTGCACGGGTTTTAATAGAGAGACGTGGAAGACCGGATGTATCTTCATGTGAGGGGGCAAGTCCAACTTGACCGCTACTGGATTTACTATGGTAGTGATGGAATAGGGACCAAGGTATCTTGGGTTGAATGTGCGTGGTCCTTTTAGAGGTAGATATTTGGTGGATAACCAGACTTGATCTCCTACTTGATATTGGGGGGCTTCCTTCCGATGTTGGTCTGCTCCTTTCTTGTATTGTTCTTTAGCCCTTTGAAGGTGAGAAACGGCTTCCTTAAAGGCTTGGGTGATTGTAGAGTGCAGGTGGTCTACTGCTGGTGTTCCAAGATCTTGGAGTGGATCCAACTCCGAGGTTCGAGGGTGACTACCGTATAAAAGAAAAAACGGGGTCTTCCCAGTTCCCGAGTGGACAGAGTTATTGTAGGCATATTCGGCTATCCAAAGGATATCTTTCCAAGTTTTTTCAGTTTGTTGTAGCATGCAGCGCAAATACTGTTCCAGAGTTTGATTGGTCCTCTCGGTTTGTCCGTCGGTTTGAGGGTGGTGGCTGGTCGAAAGTCTCACATCAATTTGAGCCGACCGACAGCAACTTCGCCAAAAATGAGAAATAAATTGACTACCTCGATCCGAAATTAGAACTGAAGGAAAACCGTGCAGTCGGACGATGTTTTTGAGAAATTCTCGGGCCAGAGTTGCTGCTGTTGGTAAGCCTTTGAGTGGAATGAAATGCGCCATCTTGGAGAATAGGTCCACGATTACTAGGATCGTATTGTATCCGGAGCATGGAGGTAGATCAGTGATGAAGTCCATAGAAAGCGTATGCCAAGGGCGAGGCGGGATGTCAATAGGGCGTAAGAGGCCGGCTGGTTTTTCCTTTTGACTCTTGTTTTGGGCGCATACTCCACAGGACATTATAAAGTCTCTGATATCTTTTTTCCAAGACGGCCACCAGAAGTAGCGCTTGATCTTTTCCGAGGTCTTGGTCATACCGGGATGTCCTTCCATTAAAGAATCGTGATAACAAGAGATTACCTTTTTCTGTAAATCTGTGCTGGGCAGGTATAACCGTTTTTGGAAATATAATAGGTTGTCTTTCACCGTAAAGTCCTTTCCCTGCAGATGCCAATTCTGTATGTCTGCTGGAGTTACCAGTAGCCTGGCTTTATCCTTAACTTCCTCTATCGATTGTGTGGCGATTACACCTACAATTCTTTGTTCGGGAATGATAGGTACAGGTTTAGGATTGATCAAATGTTCTTCCACTCCCATCCGGGAAAGGGCATCAGCTTTACCGTTTTTTGTACCAGGTCGATAGGTAATTATGAAGTCAAACTCGGCAAAGAATAGTGCCCAACGGAGTTGCCTAGAGGATTGAGCTTTTGCGGTTTTCAAATATTGCAGGTTTCGGTGATCTGTAATCACAGTAACGGTGTGTCGGGCCCCCAGAAGATAATGCCGCCAAGCCTTAAAGGCGGACTTGATAGCTAGAAGTTCCTTATCAGTAATAGTGTAATTGATTTCAGGAGGCGAGAATTTGCGGGACCAAAATGCCACGGGATGCAACTGATTGGTTACTGGGTCCTTTTGTGATAGAACTGCCCCCATGGCAAGGCTCGAAGCATCAGTTTCAACGATGTAGGGGAGTTCTGGGCGAGGATGTTTTAAGATCGGTGCAGAGATAAATCTAGTCTTCAAATTCTGGAAAGCTTGTTCCGCCTCGGTAGACCATTCAAAACGTTTGTTTTTCTTTAACAAGGCGGTGATGGGCTGGACTATTCGAGAGAATTCGGGGATAAACCTGCGGTAAAAGTTAGCGAAGCCTAACATGCTTTGAACACCTTTTACGGAGGATGGCGATGGCCATTTGAGAATTGCATCAACCTTCTTTGAATCCATACGCACTCCGCTAGGTGATAATATGAATCCCAAGAATTCAACTTCAGTCACGTTGAAAACACATTTTTCCAACTTAGCGAAAAGTTTGTGTTGACGCAATCTCTCGAGGACCATTTTCACGTGTTTCCGATGTTCAGTTTCCGATGAAGAATAAACGAGGATGTCGTCAATGTAAACAACAACACACACATCTATGAGCTCTCTGAGGACATCGTTCATAAAATATTGAAAGGCGGCCGGGGCATTGCAAAGTCCGAAGGGCATGACCTGATATTCAAATAGCCCATACTTGGTGCGGAAGGCCGTCTTCCATTCATCGCCCTCTTTTACTCGTACCAAGTGGTAGGCTCCTCTAAGATCCAGCTTTGTATATATGCATGCTTTTCTGACTTGGTCCAGGAGTTCAGGGATCAAAGGTAACGGATATCTATTCTTAACGGTGATCTGGTTCAGGGCGCGATAATCTATACAAGTTCTAAGGTCCCCTTCTTTTTTTGGAACGAAGAACAAAGCTGAGGAAGCAGGGGACTTGGAAGGACGAATAAACCCATTCGCTAGGTATTGATCCAGGTATTGTCGGAGGTGAAGATTCTCAGGCTCGGTGAGGGCATAAATTCTACTACAAGAAGGAGTAGATCCAGGTATCAGGTCTATCTGGCAGTCATAAGACCTATGAGGAGGTAGAGAGTTAGCCTGATCCTTCCGGAAAACATCTTGGAATTCTAGGTATTCAGGAGGTAACTGAGGAGCCTCCGAGGAAATTGCTGCCAGTGCAACACCAGGTCGAGGGTGACAAGTAGAGACACATTCTGGAAACTGAACCGTTCTTGCTCGCCAATCGATCTGAGGATTGTGCTTCTCTAACCAAGGAATTCCTAGAATAATCTGGAACTGGGGGGCCTTGATCACATCGAACACGATCTTCTCATGGTGTCCATCTTGACCTACTAGCGTCACTTCTTGCGTGGTATGCGTTACTGGTCCGGAGGCTATCTCCGTACCATCCACCGTAGTAATGACGTCCTTTACAGCCTTTGGACAAAGAGTCAGATTCATCCTCAAAACCATTTCATGATCCACATAATTGCCGATGGCACCGCTGTCGACGTAAGCTTCAATCGCATGTAATCGATCCGGATGTTCAGGGCTAATGAGGACCATAGGTATCACGAAATGCGAGGTCACGGAACTGGTTTTAACGCTCGGCAAGAGGACCTCTATTCTTGTCGGGCAAGGTCGTTTCCCTGCTCAGAGTTTGTGACCCTGGTAACTGCAGCTCCTACTGCCTTCTTGGCTGGTTTCACCGGACAGTCTCGAAGAAAGTGCCCCAAGTTTCCGCAATAGAGGCATAATTGCAGCTGTTTTCTCCTTTCCCGCTCCTTTTGTATTAGTGGTCCTTTCAGGCCCCCTATTTGCATGAGTTCCCCGGAGTCTACTCCTTTGGTAGGAGTTGGTGGTTTGGAAAATACTCGAGCATCAAACTTGGAACGATCGGCCTTCCTGTTCTGCAGTCTGTGGTCAATTTGAACGACTAAGTCAATATAGTCCGAACAGTCTTGCGGGGGATTCACTACTTGGGCTAACACATCTTTGAGCTCTCCACGTAGACCTCTATAAAACAGCGTAATCCTTTTGTCCTCAGGCCATCGAGTTTCCACTATCAGTCTGTTGAAAGACGCAATATAAGCCAAAAAGTCTTGATTACCCCGTCGCAATGAAAGGAGCTCATTGTCCAAGGCCTGCCCCTGTGAATGTCTTGCAAACAGTTTTTCCATACTGAGCTGAAAAGCTCGAAAATCATGGAGAACCGGATCATCTTGATTAACTAGAGGGATCGACCAGTCTGCCGCATTGCCACTAAGGTACGAAAGCACGAAAGCTACCTTAGCTTGATCAGTTGGAAAGGCTGCTGGCCGGCATAAGAAGTGCAACCGGCACTGATTAATAAATACTGCAAACCTCTTTGGGTCACCAGAAAATCGTTCGGGCGGAGCCAGAGGTACATTCCCAGGTAGGTTGATCTGCACTGGGTTCGTAGAGGATGTTGAAGGAAGATTTGCCCCTGATGCGGGTAACGGAGTTTGTCCGGCTTGTGACTGTAGCAATTGTATAGCGAGATCGTCTGTTCGCTCCTTGGAAATAATCAGTTCCCTTCTTAGAGCATTAGTTTCCTGACGGGCTGTATGCACTTCTGCTCTTAGTTCCCCAAGTAACTGGGCTAGCTGGTCGGTATCCGAGGTTTCCATAGCGCCTGGGTGGGAGTTTTGCGATAGGCTTTGCGTTCTGTAACGCTCACCTGATTCCCGCAGAGGCGCCGGTCTTGACTGGGTGAATGCCGTATCTTCAAAGGTGATGTGTAACACACGGTTGGCTCTTTGGGCTGGACCTCTGTGCACTGTATGTCTGACTCGAAGAGTAAGATGTCTTAGGTAAGTGAACGCCGAGCTCTCCATCTGCCTCGGGGCAGGGTGCCGTAACCAGTTTCTTCACTGGATAAGGGTGCAGGCCTCTTGATCTCAGAGGACTGCTGTCCGTCGTTAACTGCACGAACGGTAAGTTCTGGGCACTTCAAATGTCTTAAAAGTCTTTTGTAATGATATCTCTTATTTTGCAGGGTTCCGGCGATGGCGGATGGCGGGCTGATGAGAGTTGAGGATCGAACCCGTGTGAGGAATAGAAGCGCCTGGAAGCACGTAAGTAAGCGCTTGTAGCCTGCTTCACGATGCGCACTAACTGTCCCTTTTATCTTGCAGGTACAAGTTCGGAGCTTTAGAGAAGCTGAAGGGTGCTGGAATACCCACTGGATTCGGCGTGGGAAGGAGTAATGGCACGTGAGTAATAAAGTTGCCCAATGTCTTTAAACGCACCTTCTTTTGTCTTTCAGATGCGGGATGTAGCCCCGAAGGCCTCCGGAGCGTGCGAAGAGCTGGTAAGCTTTTGTCTTTCAGATGCCGGAATGCAGTGCGAAGACCTCCGGAGCATGCGAAGAGTAGGTAAGCCTTTGTCTTTCAGATGCCGGAATGCAGCGCGAGGCGTTGGTGACAGCCATTGGACCAGGTAAGAGATGCGCTGCCACTGAAGACCGTAGTGCTAACCTGTTCTTTCTTTGTCTTTACAGGTGCTGCTGAAGACTGGATTCCAGGATGGTAAGCCTTTGTTCCCTTAGGCCCAGGATCAGAAGCAGAAGACACGATGAGCGTTCTGCTGCAGAGAATGCAGAATAACGCAAAGCAAGATTCATCCATCAGGTGTGGTTTAAATAGCCTCCTGTAGTGCTTAGGTATCTCCTTCCACAGCCACGCCTAAGAAAAGAGTTCCTGCTTTCCAGAAGAGTTCCAGTGTTCTGAACCTAGGGAGTGGCTCCTGCCCCACCCAACAGGAAAAGTAGTCCCAAACAGAAGAGGATCAGGGGTTCAACTGGCAGGTAAGTAAGCAGCATGGTCTGCTGCAGGTAAGTCCACCCAAGCATTATGAGCCCGGCGCTTCCAGCGCTGGGACTGGGCATCTTTATGAGCCTGGTGCCACTGGCGCCAGGACAGGGTCCAAAAGGTCCCAATTGGGACTGGCTGGCACTCGGAACCGGGGTTATGGGTCTTCTTCCAAGGGAGTCGGGCAAGTCCTGATCTTTTGGAAGCAGAGATCATGACACCCTACTGTTTATTGTTGTCATGGCACCAGGCAGGATCACGTGTGTTCCCAAAATGGCCGCCCCGAATGGAAGAATGGTCCTCCATTTTGGGGTCAGGCCAGATTCGGAATGCATGCCGCTCCCATGTGAGCAATGTTTGACTGTGCCTGTCTAATATGGTAAAGTCATTTCACATGGGGGTGCATACACACCACATAAGTATGTATGGAAAAACCATTGGTTCGAGGTGTTTGTAAATAGCATCATCTATCTACAAGTGAGTATAGAAGGAAGTTGTCAAAAGTGGTCAACTGTAGCGTGTAAACATGTAAACAATGGCGCGAAACACATCCCCTTGCCCCAATGGTGACACATTTTCTTGAATTCAAGCACAATCCAACAGATTTCACATGGTCTATCATTGAGAAAATAAAAGTACCCACAAGGGGTGGAAACATACATGACCTCCTCTTCAGAAGAGCGCAGCTTTGGATGTTTCGCCTAAAAACTGACAAAACTGGCCTGAATGAACCAACGAGTTGGCAAACTTTGGCCACACTATGAACAAGGGGATGTGTTTCGCGCCATTGTGTTGCTGTTTTTACTGTTTTTACTGTTCTTGCTGTTTACATGTTTACACGCTACAGTTTACCACTTTTGACAACTTCCGTCTATACTCACTTGTAGATAGATGATGCTATTTACAAACACCTCGAACCAATGGTTTTTCCATACATACTTATGTGGTGTGTATGCACCCCCATGTGAAATGACTTTACCCATTTACCCAATTAGACAGGCACAGTCAAACATTGCTCACATGGCGGCGGCACGCATTCCAAATCTAGCCTGACCCCAAAATGGAGGACCATTGTTCCATTCGGGGCGGCCATTTTGGGAACACACACGTTATCCTGCCTGGCGCCATGATAACGATAAACAGTAGGGTCTGGCGAGCTGCAGCATCAAGAACCTCTCACGTGCGGCACCGCCAGACCAAGACTAAAGCAGCAGGTAAGCTCTCGCTGACACAGCAGGCGCTGTCCCCGACTAGCGGGAGACAGCCCTCACTGATCTAGATGAGTGCGCGGACGGGACAGCTAGATCGGATCCCGCCCGCGAGGTGTATTTTGCAAACGGGAGCGGGCACGCCATCGGCGACCACTCCAGCAGTGATTTATCTGCGATTTCTGGTTTTGTTATAAATGACATAATACTAGTGTAAACCCAAGCAATTGTGACTATGCACAAACGATAAAGGCATTAAATACTGTCTTTTGGCCCTACGTCTCAGGCTGCCACAACACCTCCGTGCGTTAACCAGCAACGTGGATAGGGTAAGATTCCCCTTCCATCCTCATACCTTATGTGCAGTGCGTTCTGTATCTACCACACCACAGGTTGTAAATTGGGAATTTCCCCTGTTTCTCCTCTCCCCCTCCCCTCCTGTCATCCCTACAGGTAGTGGAACATTGCTAATGCAGACAATGCTGCAACAGCAACCAAGAGGGCATCCACTCACCTGCCCACATTTTGAGCCCTGGTGAATGTGGTTTAATTACCCCCTACCACAGAAACCGGTCGGCTATGGAATGACCTGACCCAAGAGTACAAGACTACCCGGAGTCAGTGCATTTGGACTATGGATCCCTAATACAAACAACACTGAGGAACCCATTTTTTAATGAAAGAATTGAGAGAGAAAAATCCATTGAAGAATATCCCACCTTTCTTCTTTTTGTTTTAAAATTTCTGCACCTGCTCAATAGAGAAAATCCATTAAAGATTTCGTTTTTTTCATCTAGAAAGCAGCAAACACATGACCCACTGTGGTTCAACATGTGTTTTTTAGCACAACACAGTGCATTCACATACGCTTGTAAACCAAACTAGAGACACGTTGCTCTCTCGAAATTTCTCCTTTAACAAAGAAACTGTGCGTTTCTCAAGTGTGAACATTGAATTGGGTAACCCACAGTAGGCAATCCCAAAACGGTCCTTGTTGTTATATATACAGTTCTTCTTACAGCCACGGGCTGTGGACCCCAGCTTGAAACGTCAAGCTACCCTGTACCAGGTTGCCTGCAGTTTTGGAAATACACCCACGTCCTTACCTCATCCTGAACGGCTCAACTGAGCCCCATAAAAAGCGAACCATGACAGAAGCAAGCTGTCTAGCCTTCGCAGAAGATCTAGTACAAACAATACTAACGATTCCATCAATCCTAGGGGAAGACATAACCATACCCACACCAGGCACAATGAGCGACAAATGGAACGAATTGGAAGTTCTCAAGAAACAATTGATTAGGACTGAGCTCCATGGAGCAATCATGACCGAGTACCTAAGAGCACATGCAGCACCAATGGGCCTTATAATCAGAATCGAGCCGAGAATTTTTCTTGAACATATAGAATTCAGAAAAGACTGGGGCTATATATCAAACAAATGTACAAGGGATTGGTTGATACTAATTATAAGTACGACAAAAGCTGTATCTGAGAAATTGATGAAAGAAATAGAAGACAAACAAGAAACCATGAAATCTTCCAATGTATTAGCTCAATACAAGAAAAGTCTTGAAGATCTGGATGCGACAATGAAGGAGTTCAGAGACTTCAACCTGCACAGAAAATAACCAAAATCAAAAAAGATCTATCTGCCTATACACAAGAGAGGATTTATCCATATTTCACAGATGCCTATTATGAAGACATGAGTGCCAACAATCTGGCTCCACCAGGCCAGCATTTAAACCAGCACAACAAAAAACGGATCCAGAATAATAGAGCCAGACCCAATAACTGGTCTTTTTTGAGCGGCAGCTCAGGGAGTGGTTCAAACTCATCTGGCCTGAACAGCTCTATGAATAACATAGGTCCACTCAACACTACTTATCCATCTAAACCTTTTTTTCAAGGCGGGCGGAAAAAAGGCAAGAACAGAGGCAGAGGCAACTGGCAACCACAGGTCCAGTGGCAAAATCAGTCATCAATTGTAACCCGCAGCAGAGGCCGCGGACAGGGACAACAGGGACAACCAGGACCCTCAGCCGAGTAGATCCTAAAGTTGAAGGCGAATCAGGAAGATATGACCAACACCAGCAGAGCCTCGTCATGGATCTATCTAAATACACGCTATCCACAGACGAAACAGATCTACTTGAGAAAGGTCTTTCATTTGTACCATCAGCAGACCATGATCCATTCCAGACTCGTATAGAAGTGGCTCAATTGGTGAGAAAATCCGATTAAAACAATACTTTGGCTCAATCACCACTTCAGGAGATAAGGGTGCCACCAACCTACGAGGCAAATCCACCTTTTACCCTCCACCTAACGGCATCTCTCCCGAATCTATTACATTTGAAAAAGCTCTACTGAAACAACTTGATTAAATAGAAGCAGATCCAGTCCCTGGTTATAAGAACTTCTCTAAGAAGAAAGGATTAGCACTTCAATCACTAGCAAACAATGAATCTATCACCATTAAACCTGCAGATAAAGGTGGAGCAACACTCATCATGGACACCTCAGCCTACAATCTGATGGTCCAAAGTCTCCTGCAGGATACCTCAAGCTACAGACAACTCGGGTCAGACCCAAGAGAATCAATCAGACAACGGATATTGCCTATTTTGGAAGAAGCCAGTGCTGAAGAACTTATCAGTAACAAAGAATATGACTTTCTCAACCCTAGAACTCCGAGGAAGCCAGCTCTCTATGCACTCCCTAAAGTACATAAAGGAATCACTCCACCACCAGGAAAACCCATTGTCTCTGGAATAGGCTCCATTCTGGAACCCCTGTCCCAATTTGTGGATTTCTTTCTCAAGCCAGAAGTGACCAAAATGAGACACCACGGCAGTCATCAAACTCATACAAGAACAGCCTTTTGACTCGTCATGTGACCTATTAGTGACTCTAGACATTGAGTCACTTTATACAAGAATTCCCCAGATGGCAACTCTCAGAGTCATAGAAAAGATCTTATGAGAAAAAGAACCACCAATGAAGATTCCGGTCACTTTTGTGATGCAACTAGCGGAGATCGCCCTGACCAAGAACTTCTTCATCTATAACAACATGCATTATGAACAAGTGTCGGGCACAGCAATGGGTGCCACGTTTGCTCCAAGCCTCGCCAATCTATACGTGGCCAATTTCGAGGAAGAGAAGATCTACGACCCGAACAACCCCTGGTTGATCAAAATGAAACTCTGGTCAAGGTACATCGACGACGTGCTCCTGATTTTCACAGGCAATGAAATAGACCTCTCCTCTTTCATGACGTGGCTTAACAATCAAAATCCTTTTTTGAAATTCTCTGAGACCCACAGCAAAAGAACAGTGCATTTCCTTGACCTATCATTGGAGATCAGGAACGAGACCATCATGAGCACTGTCTTCAACAAACCCACAGACAGAAATTCATTACTCACATACTGTCATGATCTCTGCTTCCAAAAGATCAGGACTTGCCCGACTCCCTTGGAAGCAGACCCATAACCCCGGTTCCGAGTGCCAGCCAGTCCCAATTGGGACCTTTTGGACCCTGTCCTGGCGCCAGTGGCACCAGGCTCATAAAGATGCCCAGTCCCAGCGCTGGAAGCGCCGGGCTCATAATGCTTGGGTGGACTTACCTGCAGCAGACCATGCTGCTTACTTACCTGCCAGTTGAACCCCTGATCCTCTTCTGTTTGGGACTACTTTTCCTGTTGGGTGGGGCAGGAGCCACTCCCTAGGTTCAGAACACTGGAACTCTTCTGGAAAGGAGGAACTCTTTTCTTACCTAGGCGTGGCTGTGGAAGGAGACACCTAAGCACTACAGGAGGCTATTTAAACCACACCAGATGGATGAATCTTGCTTTGCGTTATTCTGCATTCTCTGCAGCAGAACGCTCATCGTGTCTTCTGCTTCTGATCCTGGGCCTAAGGGAACAAAGGCTTACCATCCTGGAATCCAGTCTTCAGCAGCACCTGTAAAGACAAAGAAAGAACAGGTTAGCACTACGGTCTTCAGTGGCAGCGCATCTCTTACCTGGTCCATCGGCTGTCACCAACGCCTCGCGCTGCATTCCGGCATCTGAAAGACAAAGGCTTACCTACTCTTCGCATGCTCCGGAGGTCTTCGCACTGCATTCCGGCATCTGAAAGACAAAAGCTTACCAGCTCTTCGCACGCTCCGGAGGCCTTCGCCGCTGCATCCCGCATCTGAAAGACAAAAGAAGGTGCGTTTAAAGACATTGGGCAACTTTATTACTCACGTGCCATTACTCCTTCCCACGCCGAATCCAGTGGGTATTCCAGCACCCTTCAGCTTCTCTAAAGCTCCCAACTTGTACCTGCAAGATAAAAGGGACAGTTAGTGCGCATCGTGAAGCAGGCTACAAGCGCTTACTTACGTGCTTCCAGGCGCTTCTGTTCCTCACGCGGGTTCGATCCTCAACTCTCATCAGCCCGCCATCCGCCATCGCCGGAACCCTGCAAAACAAGAGATATCATTACAAAAGACTTTTAAGACATTTCAAGTGCCCAGAACTTACCGTTCGTGCAGTTAACGATGGACAGCAGTCCTCTGAGGTCAAGAGGCCTGCACCCTTATCCAGTGAAGAAACTGGTTACGGCACCCTGCCCCGAGGCAGATGGAGAGCTCGGCGTTCATTTACCTAAGGTGAGGGCGTTAACCTTTGGGGTTCTACAGGAGAAGAGAAAGGGAAGAGGAGAGAGGCACCCAATTACCCCAGTTCATTAATCCCATATTTTCTATCTGCAGACATCTTACTCTTCGAGTCAGACATACAGTGCACAGAGGTCCAGCCCAAAGAGCCAACCGTGTGTTACACATCACCTTTGAAGATACGGCATTCACCCAGTCAAGACCGGCGCCTCTGCGGGAATCAGGTGAGCGTTACACATACAAGAGTTACCACCCCGCCAGTCTCAAAAAGAATCTACCATTTGGCCAGTTCCTCTGATATCGCAGGAACTGCACACAACTGACAGATTATAACCGCCAATCCTTGGTTCTAGTTACAAAATTGAGATGGAGGGGCTATCCAAAACGTCTAGTGAAACAAGCCCGCAAAAGAGCTATGAACATTCCCAGAGAACAAACCCTGGAACATCATGCCAAGCAAAAAAGAATCAGATGACCAGATCACGGCTGGGCTCAGTTTTTCACCATTGACTAACAAAATCAAGAAGGAGGTTCTAAAACTCTGGCCTATATTGAACGTTGGCGACTCATGCCGGGACACCCCTAGATTTGCCATAAAAAGACGAAAAAACATGAGAGACTCCCTGGTGCACTCCTACAAGGACACCGAACCGAAACCTAATACCCTGTGGGGCCAAAACCCTGCCACCAGCCACACACCATGTGGGTCATGTAGTGCATGCTGCAGTACCACAAGATCAACCAGCACAGACATCAGATGGCATTTCCCATGGACACAAAAGAACTTGACAAACTTTAATAGCTGTAACGTCATTTATGTTATCACATGTCCTTGCATCAAACTATATGTGGGCATGACCATGAGACCTATTAGAACACGCCTCGCCGAACACAGGTCATGCATGCGGACTGCAAAAACCGCTGCCCCAATGGTGACACATTTTCTTGAATTCAAGCACAATCCAACAGATTTCACATGGTCTATCATTGAGAAAATAAAAGTACCCACAAGGGGTGGAAACATACATGACCTCCTCTTCAGAAGAGAGCAGCTTTGGATTTTTCGTCTAAGAAATGACAAAACTGGCCTGAATGAACCAACGAGTTGGCAAACTTTGGCCACACTATGAACAAGGGGATGTATTTTGCGCCATTGTGTTGCTGTTTTTACTGTTTTTACTGTTCTTGCTGTTTACATGTTTACACGCTACAGTTCACCACTTTTGACATGTTCCTTCTATACTCACTTGTAGATAGATGTGTCATGATGCCTACCCCCGGGTATCCGGATCGAGTCCATCAGCCCCGGGAGCAGGCATCCAGATACTCATTAAAACCCCAACAGCCCCGGCTGGGGGCTGTTTGGATTCAGTCCTGGCGCCTTAGGCTCCACGCTCATCATAGAAATCAGTCCTGGCGCCATAGGCGCCAGGCTCATAGACTTTACTTACCTTATGCAGACCATGCTGCAAATGAGTCCAAGCCAACGTGAGGCCTGGATGGGACTATTTTATTACAGGGACTATTTTTTACTCGGGTGTGGTTCTGGGGAACTTCTTACCTGGGACTACTTTGCAGGCTATTTAAAACACGCCCGAACAGCAGCTCATGCTTCGTGTTATTCTGCATCCAGCAGCGTAACGCTCACCGTGTCTGCAAGTCAGCATCCAGTCTTCTGCCACGCCCGCCTCGAATCCGGAGCTTCTAGACAAAAGGAAAATAAAGGAGAAGAGGTTAGATCACGGACATTATTTGATTCCTTACTTGATTCCGGACCCAGCACATCTCCGATCCTGGAAAGGACATTCTTTCAGCACACGTCACTTCGCCAGCAGCAGCACCGCGTTATACTCACCAGTCCACCGCATCTTTCAACTCGGCGCTGCGTCCATCATTTTCTTCGTCGAAACCCAGCACCTGGGGGGAAAAAAAAAGGAATAACAAGGTGAGCCGAGAAAACCGACAACGACAATCTCTTTGCCACCATAGGCTTACCTGCTTTACCACCGGAGGTATTATCCTTTAATTCGCCACATCTTTCTATGCCGCACCTATAAAAGGAGAGAAAACAGCAAGTTAAACTCATGCAACTTTTACCGGACAGTGTTTGGTAATACAGACTCTTACCTGAACGCCATCAGCTGCCTCCAGGCAATATTCTTTTGGACCCAGCTGCAACCTAACGAGGGAATGGAACAAGAGTGAACATCGGACATATTGAACTCTTTGAACTTTATAGACACTGGAGTCAATATTCCTCCGGAACTCCTCCAGTACCTTCAAACCAGTGAAGTAACTGGTATCTACGCGCCCCTGCATGCCATGCAGGAAGGAGAGCTCATCATTTAAAAACATAAGGTGAGGTTACCAAGAGGGGATATCGGAGGTGATTAGTGGGGAGAATGAGAACAGTTGGGGGGCCATCACTAAAGTCCACGGGTGGCTAAATCCCTTTCTCCACTTGCAGGAGAATACTTCTACGAGTCCAGCAGACAAGATTAGGCGGGCCAGTCCAGACTGTCATCTCTTCACTACGCATCACGTAGGTGGAGACCGCAGCTGTCCGGGTCCGATCGACGCCCCTGTGGAAACCAGGTGAGCGTAACAAGATGATGCTATTTACAAACACCTCGAACCAATGGTTTTTCCATACATAATTATGTGGTGTGTATGCACCCCCATGTGAAATGACTTTACCTAATTAGACAGGCACAGTCAAACATTGCTCACATGGCGGCGGCACGCATTCAGAATCTGGCCTGACCCCAAAATGGAGGACCATTGTTCCATTCGGGGCAGCCATTTTGGGAACACACACGTGATCCTGCCTGGCGCCATGACAGCAATAAACAGTAGGGTCTGGCGAGCTGCAGCGTCAAGAACCTATCACGCGCGGCCCGCCAGACCCAGACTAAAGCAGCAGGTAAGCTCTCGCTGACACAGCAGGCGCTGTCCCCGACCAGCGGGAGACAGCCCTCACTGATCTGGATGAGTGCGCGGACGGGACCGCTAGATCGGATCCCACCCGCAAGGTGTATTTTGCAAACGGGAGCGGGCACGCCATCGGCGGCCACTCCAGCAGTGATTTATCTGCGATTTCTGGTTTTGTTATAAATGACATAATACTAGTGTATACCCAAACAATTGTGACTATGCACAAATGATAAAGGCATTAAATACTGTCTTTTGGCCCCTAGGTCTCAGGCCGCCACAACCCCTCCGTGCGTTAACCAGCAATATGGATAGGGTAAGATTCCCCTTCCATCCTTATACCTTATGTGCAGGGTGTTATGTATCTACCACACCACATGTTGTAAATTGGGAATTTCCCCTGTTTCTCCTCTCCCCCTCCCCTCCTGTCATCCCTGCAGGTAGAGGAACATTACTAATGCAGACAACGCTGCAACAGCAACCAAGAGGGCATCCACTCACCTGCCCACATTTTGAGCTCTGATGAATGTGGTTTAATTACCCCCTACCACAGAAACTGGTCAGCTATGGAATGACCTGACCCAAGAGTACAACAAGACTACCCGGAGTAAGTGCATTTGGACTATGGATCCCTAATATAAACAACAATGAGGATCCCATTTTTTAATGAAAGAATTGAGAGAGAAAAATCCTTTCAAGAATATCCCACCTTTCTTCTTTTTGTTTTAACATTTCTGCACCTGCTCAATAGAGAAAATCCATTAAAGATTTTGTTTTTTTCATCTAGAAAGCAGCAAACACATGACCCACTGTGGTTCAACATGTGTTTTTTTAGCACGACACAGAGCATTCACATATGCTTGTAAACCAAACTGGAGACACGTTGCTCTCTCGAAATTTCTCCTTTAACAAAGAAACTGTGCGTTTCTCAAGTGTGAACATTGAATTGGGTAACCCATAGTAGGCAATCCCAAAACTGTCCTTGTTGTTATATATACCTTGAAGAACACTAACAACCAAAGACGTGGATTCAAGGAAGTTCGTGAGAGATGCAGATCAATCCAGGGAAGAGCCAAAAGAAGTCCGGTAGGAAAGTCCTGAGGTCGAAATAGCCAGATATCCACAAGAAAAAATACCAAATCCGAAGGGAAAGCCAAAAGAAGTCCGTAGTTCGAGGTCCAAGTTCGAGTTATCCAGGAATCAAGGTTGAATTGCAAGCGCTAAACAGAGTCGTGAAGAACAGCTGTGAAGCAACGTGTAATCGCGGGAACTCTGCTTTTATCCCATTTGTTTCCTTGTCACGTGACCCAAAACAGGATCACTTGATCGGGATTATGGGAGCCCCTCTACTGAGAACAAACATGGCTCAAATACCCTGTTCTATGGAATTTCTTCCACTCAGGTTTCTGCCCTCCCCAAAGGCCCACAACCACGTGGGCAGGAAGGATGGTCAAGGGGAAAACGGGAAACGAGGCAAGGAACATTAATGTCCCCAGCAGGGACCCAGGAACGCTCCTCCGGTCCGTACCCCAACCAATCCAGATACTACAACCTACCCCTAAAAATACGGGAACCCAGGATACCAGAGACCTCGTACACATCTGGGGTTTTCAGAGAAAAAGTGGCAGGAGGAGCATGGAGGTGGGTAGAACCAGGGCAAGGTTTGAGCAGGGAGGTGTGAAAGACAGGATGGACACGCCAAGCAGCAGGAATCCAAAGCTGATAAACCACAGAATTTATCACCTTGGACACCACAAAAGGCCCAATGAACCGGGGCATAAATTTGCGACAACCCGGCAAGCGGAGGTGACGAGTGGACAACCACACCCTATCCCCCATGGAATATTCAGGAGCTGCCAAACGTTTCCTGTCAGCCGCAGACTTCAGGGACGCCTGGGCTTCCTGGAGATGAACAAGGGTTTGGGAATTGACAGTGGATAGATCCCGGACACAGGCAGCAGCAGCAGGATTGCCAGAAAGGGAGAGATCAGGGAAAGGCAAGGTGCATGGATGCTGACCGTAAAGGGCATAGAATGGGGAAAAACCTGTCGAGGAGTGTAAGGCGTTATTGTAGGCGAATTCAGCGAGGTGCAATATGCGGAACCAGGACTGTTGATGTTGCAACGTTAAACAACGCAAGTATTGCTCCATAGTCTGATTCACCCGCTCAGTTTGTCCATCTGTTTCTGGATGGTAGGCTGAGGAGTAACGTGCGTCTACACCAAGAAGTTTAGTCAAAGCTCGCCAGAAACGCAACGTGAACTGGGATTCTCTATCAGAAACTAATACAATGGGCAACCCAAACAAACAAAAAACGGACTTGAAAAATAACCCAGCTAAAACAGGGTGGAAGGGATGCCTGAGCATGGAATGAAGCGGGCCATTTTTGTGAAAGAGTCTACCACTACCCATATCATATCAAACCCCTGTACTCAGGGTAGGCCAGTCACGAAGTCCATGGTAAGAGTGTGCCACGGTCTTGGGGGTACGGGTAGGGGTTGCAGTAGGCCTACAGGTCGCCCCCTATGGTGTTTGCACTGGACACACACAGAACAAGGGTTCACATAACAGTCGACGTCCCGCTTCATAGACGGCCACCAGCACCAGCACTTCAATAGAGTCAGGGTCCGTCTCTGACCGGGATGTCCATTGATGGCGGTATCATGGGACCATTCTAATGCAAGGTTGCAAGTGTCGGTGGTGGGTAATACTAGTTTGTTTTGCACAAAGGGTAGACCGTCGTGGTACACAGAGTCCCATTCAGACAAATGATCAAGATGCTGGGCCACCCAGGTACAGATAGAAGTCAACATGGACAGAGGTGGAGTGCAAAGGCAAATGACATTCTTCCGTTCAAGTAAAGTCTCGGGAAACACTGGTAAGGAAACACCCCAGGAGAACGGGACAAAGCATCGGCTTTCCCATGTGCTAACCCAGGTCGATGTTTGATTTGGAAGTCATAGGCTGCAAAAAACAGATGCCAACGGACCTGGGGCCTATTGACACATTTGAGAGAGGCCAGGTCATGAAGTTTACGGTGATCTGTAAACACGGTTATCTGATGTTTAGCACCCAGGAGGTGGTGTCACCAAACCTGGAACGCATCCTTTACGGCCATTAACTCCTTTTCTGTGACTGTGTAATGCATTTCTGTGGGGGTAAATTTACGGGAATGGTATGCCACAGGATGTAAATGACCAGAAGAAGGGCATGCTTGAGATAGAACAGCCCCTAAAGCAAAGGAGGAAGCATCCGCTTCCACCACAAAAGGCAATTCTGGGTCGGGATGTTGGAGGACCGGAGCAGTGGTAAAGGCGGTCTTCAAAGATTCAAAGGCTTTCTGGTGCTCGTCTAACCATAGATATGGGGCATGAGGACTAGTCAGAGCTGTGAGAGGGGCTACGATAGACGATAATCCATAGATGAAACGTCTGTAAAAATTTGCAAAGCCTAAGAATGATTGTAGGGCTTTAAGATTGACTGGTGTTGGCCAGTCCAACACTGCTCGGACTTTTGAACGGTTCATAGCTAAACCCCTGGTGTGATGTGGAAACCCAGGAATTCAACATTGTCGACGTGGAATTGACATTTTTCGGGTTTAACAAAGAGTGAGTGCTTACGTAGTCGAGTAAGTACTTCGCGAACGTGTGTTACGTGTTCCTCCATGTTGTGGGAAAATATGAGGATGTCATCTAAGTATACGACTACGTACACATCCAATATATTGCTAAATACCTTGTTCATGAAACGTTGGAAAGTGGCCGGCGCGTTGCAAAGCCCGAACGGCATGACCGCATACTCGAATAAGCCATAGCGGGTACAAAACGCGCTTTTCCATTCGTCCCCCTTGGGGATTCGAAGCAGGTTGTAGGCTCCTCTGAGATCAAGTTTCGAATACACGGAGGCATGTGTTAGCCGGTCGAGCAAGGGTGTCGTGAGAGGTATTGGGTAGCAGTTTTTTATAGTGATAGCGTTTAGGCGACGATAGTCCACACATGGGCGGAGATCGCCTTCTTTCTTGGGGACAAAGAATATCGGACTGGCTGCAGGTGATGTGGAAGGGCGTATGTGTCCTAGTTTTAGTGATTTCTGAATGTATGTTTTCAGGGCTTGCTCTTCAGAATGGGACAGGGAGTATATGCGTCCAGTAGGTATGGTGGAATCGGGAAGCAAATCTATAGGGCAATCGTAAGAGTGATGCGGATGGAGGATGGAGGATGTCCTCTGGTCAAAAACCTCCTGGAAGTCGTGGTAGACCGTAGGGATGCCCACAGCGATCACCCCTACCACATGAGGACTGAATGTAGAATCCCCAACATCTTCCAAAGTGAGTTGTGCGGCAGCAC
This sequence comes from Ambystoma mexicanum, assembly GCF_040938575.1. NCBI lineage: Eukaryota > Metazoa > Chordata > Amphibia > Caudata > Ambystomatidae > Ambystoma > Ambystoma mexicanum. The sequence continues at coordinate 453,196,158 of NC_090924.1, read as the reverse complement.
CCAAAACCTGTGATGGTGTCCCGTCTCCTTCAGGCAAAGTGAGACAAAAATTCTGGCATACTTCGGATTCAAAGTGCACTTGCCCTAATTTCCAATTAATACGCGGATTGTGTTCCTTTAACCATGGGATACCCAAGGTGAGACCGAACTGTGGCATAGAGATCAAGTCAAAACATATGGTCTCTTTATGGATGGTTTGGATGATCAATGTGAGGGGAGCGGTCTGTTGTTTGATAGGACCAGACGCTAAGGCAGTACCATCAACAGCTTGGACTTGTTCCGGATGTGGTTTATTCACCAATGGGAGCTTCAAGGACAAGGCCCATGTGATGTAGATGTAGTTCCCAGTGGCCCCGGAATCGATGACAATGGCTACTGGGTGCGTGATATCTGGAGTTGGCTTCAGAATGGCTTGTACAATAACGGGTCTTATGCAAGCAAAAGCGGGCACTGAGTCTGAGGAAAAACAAAGCGTACTCGATCCAGTTCCCGGATCTAAGATCGAGCTGTCCGAAAAACCTGGCTCTTCAACTTTGGGTGACAAGGACATTCTCTGACGAAATGTCAGTTCAGGCCACAATAGAAACAAGCGTTGTCTGCCCTTCTACATTCCCTTTCTGTGGGAGAGATAGGACTACGGATCCCCCCAACCTGCATGGGTTCCCCGGAAGACTCAGAAGATGAAGTGGTAGGGTGTGTACTAGAAAACCCAGCTTCGGCCCTTGTTCAGTTCGTCGGGCGTCTACCTACAGAGCCAAATCCACCAGGTTGGGGTATTGTGTTGGTAAGGAAGGAACGACTGAAAGGGTGTCTTTCATAGAGTTGCTCAGTCCTCTATAAAACACCACCGCTTTCTTGCTTTCCGGCCATGAAGTTTCAACTGATAATTGATTGAAACAAGTGATGTACTCTATGAGTGTGCCTTTTCCTTGACTTAAATCTAACAATTCTAGCTCATGTGATTGGGCCTTATGTGTAGTATCAAAAGCCCGGGTCATCTCTGTCACTAGTAAATCAAAATCGTACAAGGTAGGACTGTTGTTTTCTAACAGAGGGTTGGCCCAGGCAGCTGCAGTACCAGCCAAATGAGACAGAGTAAATGCTGCTTTCGTGGTGGAGTCTGGGAAGGCCAATTGTCTGCACAAGAAGTGTAATTTACATTGATTGAGGAAAGTGCGGAACTTCCTAGGGTCACCATGGAATCTCTCTGGAGCTGCTAATGGAAACGGAGTGGGAAACACCACGGGGACTTGCAGTGGGGCAGTGGGTGCTGGGGGTTGTGGTGCAGGGGGCTGTGATGCAGCGTCCCCGAATTCTGGGTCTGCAGGTAGGGGATTTTGGACACTTTGTATGGAATCAAGGTGTTGGTGGATGGCGGTGGTGGCAGCTGCCATACCAGCCCGTAAAACTGTGATTGCTTGAACCAAAGCGGCCACAGGGTCTTCAACTGAAGCCTCCATAATCTAAACGACAAGTGGCTTCACAGTCTGTCAAGACTTGATTGTTGTGAAGATTAGAGGGGCCTTCGTCCCCAAGTACCACACAGGGAGAGATAAAATGACTCTCTATGCGATCCTTGAGGCCACAGGTGGGAGATTCTGGAACGCCGGAACCACGTAACACTGGAAACCCCAAGGTCGCTGTAAGGCAAAGAATTATTAGTACAAACAATCACAGTTACAGTATACAGAACGGACTAGTACTGTCAAGGAAGAACCTTACCTAAGTGTAGTAGTAAAGTCGCTGCTACACTACGCAGGGGCCAGAGATACAGCTACGTGGGGGCACGTGAGCAGCACCCTCAGTTGATGGTAATGGTGACCTAGGAATGGTAACCGGAGTGGTCACCAGTTACTGGGCCCACCTGCTGTTGATGACGTGGTCCTTGAAGAACAATAACAACCAAATACGTGGATTCAAGGAAGTTTGTGAGAGATGCAGATCAATCCAGGGAAGAGCCAAAAGAAGTCCGTTAGGAAGGACCTGAGGTCAAAATAGCCAGATATCCATAAGAAAAAACACCAAATCCAAAAGTCCCTAGTTCGAGGTACAAGTTCGAGTCATCCTGGAATCAAGGTTGAATTGCAAATGCCAAACAGAGTCGTGAAGAACAGCTGTGAAGCAACGTGTAATCGCGGGAACTCTGCTTTTATCCCGTTTGTTTCCTTGTCACATGACCCAAAACAGGATCACATGATCAGTATCTCCTTGTCACCTGATCCGGAAGCGAACGTGACCGCCTGACTCTGCCTGACCCAATGCGCCACGGCAGTTGCCAATGGAAGAACGGATACAAACGGGACTGAATGTGACCTCCGCTGAGATGTAAGGTACCATACCATAATCGAGGATTACGGGTCCCGAGCTGCTCACACGGCCCCCGTCCTGCATGTGAACCAGATGTCGGGATTGGGCGTGCTGCAGGGAATCTAGGGGGTGTGGGGACATGATGCGTGACAGTTTGACAGCTGAGGGGAGAATCCTTCTGCACACATTTCATTCAGCCACTAAGTCTTTTGGTGAGGGGTCTGATGAGGACAAATTAGGTCTTGGTCAGGTTCAGTTTAAGGTCAGCGTTTGTCATCCATGTCTGGATATTAAGCAAGGTTGTGGGAGCCCCTCTACTGAGAACAAACATGGCTCAAATACCCTGTTCTATGGAATTTCTTCCACTCAGGTTTCACCCTAAGTTACCAAGCTAATCCAAATGTGGACACCTTGCACTGTGCTTAGAGGGGCACAGCTTCACCTCACCCATGAGACCCAATAAGGCCCGGAACACATGTCTGGGGTTGCTGTTGGTACTCTTGTTCAGAAGGGAATTGGCATAGAATTTCAGTGCTGAAATGCCCATGTGTGCGGGAAAAAGACTGATATGCAAATGGATATTTCCCATCTGTGATAGGTACAGTGAGCTAAAGTGTGGCTGCAGACTCTCGAGTGGGTACCTTCCCAAAGAACCGGTCAATGGGCCGTGTTCGTTCTCGCAGAGGGGCGAGTATGACTAAATGTTGATTATTTCAAGGGCCTTAGGTCTAGTTACCCGAAGTTACCCAGGGTCATCCAGACATGGACCTCTTGCTCACTGTGCTCAGAGAGGCACAGCTCCACCTCACTGATGATGCCCAACAAGGCTGAAACATGTGTATGGGGTTGCTGTTGGTACTCTTGTTCAGAAGGAAATTGCCATAGCATTTTGGTGCTGGACTGCCCGTTTGGGCGGGACAAAGACTGATATGCAAATGGATATTTCCCATCTGTGAAAGGTACAGTGAGCTAAAGTGTGGCTGCGGACTCTCGAGTGGGTACCTTCCCAAAGAACAGTCCAATGGGCCGTGTTGGTTCTCGCAGAGGGGCGCCTCTGACTAAATTTTGACTACCGAAAAAGTAGGATATAAATCATTTTAGAACAGTTCCAGTGATGCCCAAACTGTGAGCGAGGGGAGAGAGAGGAATATTTGGTGATCAATGGTCTGTCATGACCCATAGAACTTGCCCCTTCTGGACTTCCTGGTCCTTATCGCGCCGGGGCTTGTATTCTTTGTTACTCCCAACATGGCCGCAACAAGCGACTTGCCTCGCACCAGCTTCCACGTCGCACACTGCACGTTCTATAAATTGGCCACGCCCCCGCGCGTCTCAACGCTATCATTAGGTACTTACTTGAGGTGTGTGTGTTGTTCGGCGAATCCACTACTCCTAGATCCTGGTTCCTTCTTCCTTCCTTCACCCCTTCCCTCTAATCTGCTCCTGGAATCTCCATTCTTAGCGACCGCTACCTATTTTTCTGGACATCCTGGAACAGCGACCTTCCCGGAACTCTGAACGCGCTCTGCAGCCGGACGAGACTCGAGCGAGCCTATACAAGACCCAGTCCACAAGAGGAATCCTCCCACGGAACAGAGCAAGAAGCGATCCCAGGTGAGACGAGGGGAGATTTACGACAGTTTGAGACGCGAAACGACCGACACTGATACTGCTATGGAGAAAGCAGTCCAGAACCTTATGCGTGGCATGCAAGAGCTCACAACTGAAGTACAGAACTTAAAGGCTGAGAATGCTGCGTTAAGGCAGCTTGTTTTGTCTCGCGACCCCGCTAACAAGAACAGTGTGTTACTGGGTGGAGTGGTAGACAAATATGATGGATCGGCAAAATCCTTACATGGATTCCTGGATTCCTGCTTGGTGCATTTTACTTTTAAGCCCTATTATTTTTCAACTTCTAGGGCGAAGATGGGCTTCATAATCTCAAACCTCACAGGGAACGCGTTGACCTGGGCCACTCCCTTAGTCAACTCAGGGGATGCCCTCCTGGATGATTATGATGGATTCATTCAGGCACTCAAGACTAAGTTCGACCGCCCAGAACAGGTTTTTAGTGCTCTAGATTACTTACTTGATTTCCGACAGGGTACTCAGGATATGCTAACGTACGTTACTAGATTCAAACAACTGCCAAGGAAGCGGATTGGTCCTCAGAAGCAAGTTTCACTCTATTTCGCAGGGGTCTAAACGAGGACATTAAGGATGAATTAGCCCAGGTGGCTCGTCCTAGTTCATTCCAGGCTCTTATGGATCTAGCCATGCAAATAGACTTCCGAATCCAGGAAAGAAAGGCTGAAAGAAGAAAGACCAAGACACCCTTTCAAAAGAATTCCCTTGAGACCTCTGTTAAAAACGATTCTGCCCCAACCCCTGACATAGATCTGGAACCCATGCAAATCGGAGCCTTCCGTGGGCCTATTTCCCCTCAAGAAAGGATGAGAAGGATCCACACAGGCCTGTGCATGTATTGTGCCTCGGATAAACACCTTGTTAGAGAATGCCCTCTAGCCCCTCCACGGCGTTCGGGAAACGCCAGCTCCCGATCCGAGATGGAGCGAGGTGTTGGGAGAGAGATGTTTGCTCCACATCAATTCCATCCTTGAATTCTCCTGGACAAAACAGTTTGGTGATACTACAGGCCTTCCTCTCGCCCTCCAAAGACAAGACCTATCCCATTCTGGCCTTGGTGGACTGCGGAGCTATGGTAATTTTCATTGATCAAGATTGGGTTGTTAGTCATCATACTCCGTACGAGACACAAAACACCATGCAGCCGGTGGAAGCAATTGACGGAAGACCCCTCTCTTCAGGACCCATAAGCCTGCAGACTAAAGAGATCCAACTTTCCATAAACCATCATCAAGAGCGGATTACTTTCGACATCATTAAGTCAGCCCATTACCCTATGGTTTTGGGTATGCCCTGGTTACAAAAGCACAATCCGTATATCAATTGGACAGCAGGATCATTATTCCTGGGCTCAGAGTTCTGTATGTCCCACTGTCTATCCCTGGGCCCCTCCTCGATAACTCCTAAAGAACCACCAAGAGACCACGAAACACCACTCATGGTTTCCAATATCATATAAGTTCCAGAGGCCTATCAGGGATATGCTGATGTATTTTCTACTGCCATAGTCCAAGCCTTACCCCCTCACAGGCCCAAAGGCTGTGCCATAGATACAGATCCCTCAGCTGTAATTCCCTTCGGCCGAATGTTCATTCTTTCCGAACCTGGAAAGACAGAGTTCACGCAAGCCCCCATCCTGACCCAGCCCGACATAAATTGCCCATTCCTAGTGGAAAAGGATGCCTCTAACTACGCCATTGGGGCAGTCTTGAAACAGGAACTTGAGGATGGACTGGAACACCCCATTGCTTACCTTTCACGAACCCTAACCCCCAGCGAGACACACTATTCCGTCCTGGAGAAGGAACTCTTGGCCATCCGTCAAGCATTCACTGAATGGCGACACCTACTTCTGGGTGCTAGATATCCAGTTCAGGTCCGCAGAGATCATCGGAATCTCCAAATCCTACAGTCGTTGGAGTGCAGGAACAGTCGTCAGGCCCGTTGGGCCTACCTCTTTGCCCAGTACCAGTTTCAAATCACTCATGTTCCCGGATAACAAAACATGATTGCTGACGCCTTATCTCGACGTCCTGACTACGCAGCCACTGAGGACAAGGACTATCCTAAAATGTTTCCCCAAACTATGTTTGTAGCTCAAGCAATCAACCTCCTTGAAGAAATCCGAGTGCAAACCCAGTCCTCTGACCTCTGGAAGGATATTTCAAGGAAGAATCCATGGAATCTAAGAGTCAAGGAAGAATATCTATTCAAGGACAATGCACTGGTCATTCCTACACAGAAATTACAACACAGGGTAATAAACCTCTAGCATGATACCCTTCACTCCAGTCATCGTGGTATAACTAACACCCTCCGTCTTATACAAAGACAGTTTTGGTGGCCTCGAATGAAGACCGACGTACAACAGTACGTCAAGGCTTGTACTGTCTGCAGTCAAAACAAACATGATAACAAGAGACCGGCGGGTCTTCTACTGCAACCGTCGCTGCCAACAAGACCATGGGAGTTTATTGCTACAGACTTCATTGTGGAATTACCACCTTCCCGAGCGTACACGACCATCATGGTAACGATAGACTTGTTCACCCATATGGCTCATTTTACACCTTTGTATAAACTACCATCCTCCTCAGAACTTGCTGGAATCTTCCTGGAACATATTTTCCGTCTTCATGGACTTCTTTCCAAGATCATATCAGACCGAGGACCTCAATACTTCTCACAATTATGGAAACATCTGTGTCATATTCTAGGGATCCAACGCGCTCTCTCATCAGGTTATCACCCACATGGAGCCACGGAACGTGTAAATCAAACTCTGGAGCAATATCTTTGTTGTTTTGCCACCAAAGTTCAGGATGACTGGTCTCTCCTCATACCCCTGGCCGAGTTTGCCTACAACAATTCCGATCACTCAGCACTCAAGGTCAGCCCTTTCTATTGCAGTCAAGGTTTTCACCCGTCTGTTTTACCTTCTGTTCTTCCCCATCCCACTCCAGCACCTACTCTCGACTCATGGATACAGACTCTCATCAACATACACAAGGAAGCCAAGGAACAATTGAAAGAGGCTCAAACACGCACTAAGCTCTATGCGGATTCCAAGAGAAGATCAGCACCCTCTTATTCTGTTGGTGATCAAGTCTGGTTGTCCTCGAAACTATTACCGTGCCATCTACGGCCAAACAAATTGGCCCCTCGGTACTATGGACCATTTTCCATAAAGGAAGTCATCAATCCTGTCTCATTCCGACTCAAGCTACCCGATTCCTGGAAGAAAATACACCCAGTCTCTCACACTTCCCTATTGAAACCTTACATCCAATCCTCCCGAAAATCCTGCAGACCCAGTCCTGTTGTTGTGGACGATCAGCTGGAATATGAAGTGTCCAGAATATGCGATTCCAGGTATAAACGGGGTCGACTTCAATACCTGGTTGAATGGAAAGGATACCCTCCTAGCGAGAGAACCTGAGAACCAGTTTCTAATTTAAATACCCCTCGACTGCTTAGAAGATTCCATCTCATACACCCGGGCAAACCTGGTGGAACAGGTCTTCGGAGGAGGCATGCTGTCATGACCCATAGAACTTGCCCCTTCTGAACTTCCTGGTTCTTATCGCGCTGGGGCTTGTATTCTTTGTTACTCCCAACATGGCCGCAACAAGCGACTTGCCTCGCACCAGCTTCCATGTCGCACACTGCATGTTCTATAAATTGGCCACACCCCTGCGGCCCCGCGCGTCTCAACGCTATCATTAGGTAGTGACTTGACGTGTGTGTGTTGTTCGGCGAATCCACTATTCCTAGATCCTGGTTCCTTCTTCCTTCCTTCACCCCTTCCCTCTAATCTGCTCCTGGAATCCTCATTCTTAGCGACTGCTACCTATTTTCCTGGACATCCTGGAACAGCGACCTTCCCGGAACTCTGAATGTGCTCTGCAGCTGGACGAGACTCAAGCAAGCCTATACAAGACCCGGTCCGTCCACAAGAGGAATCCTCCCGTGGAACAGAGCAAGAAGCGATCCCAGGTGAGACAGGGAGATTTTCGACATGGTCCTTCGTCTTTATCTCAGTCCTCCTCCTCCTTGATCACATTCCTTCTTATAATTCCTGGTTCCTACATCACAACCCTTCTCTTTCATCCCATTGCATCAACTTTCTCTCAGTTCATCTTCTCGTTCATCCAAGTCCTCCTTTCCAGAACTCCTCTGTCGTCCCAGACCTTCTCAGTCATCCCAGTTCTCCTTTTTCCAAGTCCTTCTCCTTCATCCCAGTCCTCCTTCTTCTCAGTCCTCCATCTTAGCCCTTGGTCTTCTTACCACTGCTTCTCCTTTGTCCTTCTCTTCCTTTGTACCAGTCCTTTTCTTTTGGCTGCCTCTTTCATCCCATTCCTTATTCGCCTTCATACCTGTCCTCCTTCTTTCGTCCCAATAATCCTCTTTTGTCCCAATCCTTCTCCTTCAGCTCAGTTAGCCTCCTTCATCTCAGTCCTTCTTTCATCCTAGTCCCTCTTCCAAGTCATGTTCCTTTATCCCAGTCCTTCTCTTTCATCCAAGTCCTTCTACTTCATCCCAGTCCTTCTTCTCCTTCATCCCAGTCCTTCTCCTTTATCCCAGTCCTTCTCCTTCATCCTAGTCCTTCTCCTTCATCCCAGTCCTTCTCCTTTATCCCAGTCCTTTTTCCTTCATCCCAGTCATTCACCTTCAACCCAGTTTTTCTCCTTCATCCCAGTCCTTCTCCTGTGCCCCAGTTCTTTTCTTTCATCAAAGCCCTTTTTCTCCCTAACCTGGTATCCTTGTCATTCTTCGTCCCACTCCTTCACCCCAATAATTTTCCTTCTCTGGCATTTCAGTTCTTCTCCTTTGTCGCAATCCTTCTGCATCAGTCTTTTTCCATGGCCCTCGTCTTTCTCCTTTTTTTCTAGTCTTTCTCCATAATCCTCCTGTTCCCAGACCCTCTATTTTGCCCTAACCACCGACCCAGTCCTTCTCCTTCCTCCAAGTACTTCTCCTTTACCCTAGTCTTCTCTTTCATCCCAGTTCTTATCCATCAACTAAGTTCTAGTCCATTAATAATCCTGGCATAACAAAACAAAGCAATGTAATAAAGGTAGGTTCAGATGGAGGAACACACTCACCCATGATGATAGCGGCTTGAGCGCAATCCGTGGTACTCCACAGCAGTGAGTAGTCTTCTTGGGGGAACCCTTGCACCAAAGCGCAATGCTGCTCCTAAATTGGCTGCTGCTCGTGCTTGATCCTGAAGTGAATAGAGGGTCTGCAACACCTAGCCACAAAGTGAACCCTTGCTTTGGAGATCTGGATGTTCACCAAGAATGGTGTGCGAAGTGTGTTGAGGCCCCAAAGGAAAACATGGAGCCTGACTCTGGCACCACAGATCTCTGGGGTTAAGTGATCCAAGTGACTATGCCTTTTGGGCCTGGCTGGCAGCAGTCCCACCCCTGCTGGGGGGAGGGACTAGAACACTATCCCTGTGCAGTGAGGAGTCCCTCTCCCTTGACCAAGAATGGCGACAAACAGTGGACTGCCCAAGGTCGGCACACAGAGAACGTTCTTCGGGGCACCGTAAAAGCAAAGAGCAGATTGGAGGGGTGCTCGTTTTGAGCAGGCTGATTGCTTCTGAGACAGTGGAGCAAATCATAGACCTCAGGTGAACTAGGGAGGGCAGTGGGATGAAGAATTGACCTGCAGCCCTTCCAGGGGGACCAACTCTGGCACAAGTGGTGTTGGCAATAAGGGACTCTAGACAGTTACTGAAGGGTAAAGGTAGAGGAGACAGGGGTTGAACTCTCCCTCCTTCATGTGGACCTCAAGAAGATTTCTGATTGAACCAAGGAAATGGAAGATTGGATTTTGAAACTGGAGGTCACTGCAGGGACCTTGATGGAACAAATGTTGTCTTTGCAATGCAACCCCAAAATGATGGCAGACAGAGTAGAGAATTCAGAGGGGCATTCTTGCCACAATAATATAAGGGTTGTTTTGACTTGTGGAACGGATTTACGATGGCTCCATGGAATTCTTTCCGGTGAACTGGTTTATTGGCCAATTGGACAGGAAGGTTTTATACTCCTTCTCTGTGGAATGTGTGGTTAGGGCCCCAGCTATGCCTCCCCACCAACAGTCAGGGTGGCTCGGATCTTCAGTTTCAGAAATTGTGAAGTTCTGCTTCAGTAATCTAGACAACATGGCAATTTGAGGGACGAGAGAGCAAGAGTCCCACTATTTCCAGATTTCATCAGGAAGGTCCAAAGACATTCTTTAAATCCCGTTAAAAATATTGAGACATACTCAACAATAAGTCCCCCTTTGATAATCCCAAGTGCTATCTATACAAAATAATGGCCGCAGACAAAGTGAAAAGTTATGATGATAAGTACATATTAGACCTACTCGCACAAGCCACAGCCCTAGATCCAGATAATGGCAGCTCCCCAATTAGTAATGTCAGTAATTGGGATGAGCTAGCCCAATTAAAGAAAAGATTTACTAGAACAGAATTACACAGTGTTATCATGATAGAGTATCTAAGAAATGGGACTTAACCCCAAGGCCTTGTGGTTCGTAATGAACCAAGGTGTCACGCCGCGTGCTCGCTCGCGGGCGTCACTTACCTGTCCTGGGGTCCCTGGTCCACGGCCGCAGCGGTCTCTTCCTTCATGGAGGCTGTACCCGCGGTGGCGTCTCTCCTCACGCCGACCCGCGGTTCGGATGGGCGCCGTGGACGCCGCCATCTTGCGAAGATCTGCGCATGCGCGGATCGTCAGTATTCGACGTCCCGCGCATGCGCAGTGTCGGAACATGCGTTCCAAGCCTCGCCTTGACCCCGGGCCATAAAAGGGCACCGCATACACAGGAACAACGCGTCTCAACGCGGTTGTTACTGTGTATGCGCTGCTGGAGTCCTGGCGCCCCGTTTTCCAGCCCTCCAGTTCCCTGTTCTACCTTTTTCTGCCTAGTCCTGTCTCATCTCCTTATTTCCTTCTTGCTTCCTGGTCCTCCTACCCTTTCTTCCCAGTATTGCTGGTCCCTTGCATGTCCCTGGTTTAGGGTAGGGGAGGTCCTGTCTGGGTTCCTAGTTGAAGTGGGGATTCCCCTGTCTGTACTGCTTTTCCTTGCAGTCTGTTCTCCTTTGCCTGTCTTGTGCCCTGCCGGTACCTGTGCCTTACTGCCTTCTTGGAAGTTCCTGTGTTCAGCCCTGTTATCATCGGTGTCTTCATCAAGCCTTCTCAGCCAGTGGAAACACTGTCCCGACGTCACGCAAATTCTGAGAAGTGCCACCCGTGGCGTTGGGAGTTGGTTCAGTGCCGTCCTGTCTTATATCGTCAGGAGAGGATTGGGCTAATTTCTCGCGCTACCCATTCATCGGCCATCGATACATCGACATACTGGCAACCTCAACTCCACGGTCTACAGGAAGAAGAGGTAACCCACGATCTCGTGAAGATTCGTTTAATAGATTGAGATGCCTCACCCCCAGTCTCGACATGGACGACATGCAGGAACTACGTGAAGAAATGCGTGCCATGCGTCTTGAAATGACCACTCTCCGCCAGGAGAACAACACCCTCAGACAAGCGTTGGATCAGTGTTTGGCTAAACCCGCACAACCTGCCACACCGCCAGAGAACTCCATGGCTTACACTACTCCGATGAAGTATGATGGTGATCGGCGTCGAGTGGCAGAGTTCTGTACCCACTGTCGGATCCATTTCCAATTCAGGTCTACTCATTTCGCTCAAGACAAGGCTAAGATCGGGTATATCCTTGGAAATCTAACCGGCAATGCACTCGCTTGGGCCGCACCTTTGGTCTCTACCAACAGTCCTCTGTTGGGTGATTTCGCTGCCTTCGAGAAAGCCTTTCTGGACGTCTTTAAACCGCCCAATTTGGCAGCCATGGCCCAGAATCAATTAATGGAGATCAAGCAAGGGTCAGGTGACATAATCCACTACATCAGTCGGTTTCGACAATTAGCAACCGATTCACAATGGCCCGAAATCACTCAAAAAACCTTGTTTCGTCGGGGACTACGAGAAGAGTACAAAGACGAACTGCTGCACATTCCGGAGCCAGAAACGTTGCCTGCATTGGTGGAACAAATCTTACGCATTGACCACAGGTTAACCGAACGACGGAGTGAACGTCGCAGATTTGACAGGTATCAACCAATTCTTCCAGCACAGAATCCCGGACCGGCTGTTTCTACCGATGTGGGTCCAGAACCCATGCAGTTGTGTGCCATCCGAGGTCCGTTGTCCGAGACCGAAAAGAAAAGAAGACGACAGAAAAACTTGTGCATGTATTGCGGTGGTTCTGGCCATTTTCTAGGCACCTGTCCGCTACGTCCTCTGAAGAAACAGGAAAACTAACAGGCCCGTTGTTTGAGGCGAAGGCAGCAGCGGGCCGCCTTTCTGAATCTGACCTTCCTCCCATGAACTCAGTACCCTTGTTGATCCTGAAAGTCGGTGTTGCCTGGCTAGGGAAGTGTGTGAAAACCTGGGCCCTTCTGGATTGCGGAGCATCCGGCAACTACATCGATGCCTCGTTCGCGATTGCCAATGGGATCCGTTTACATAACAAGGAACGACCAACAGTGGTCGAGGTGATCGATGGTTCTACTTTGTCTTCTGGTCCGGTTTGCCAACAGTCCGATCCCTTGTGGCTCTCTGTGGAAGGGCATCTCGAACGAATCTCATTGGACGTCATCAAGTCTCCCTCGTTTCCGGTGGTGCTGGGTTTACCATGGCTGTTGTATCACAATCCCCAGGTCGACTGGACCGCTCGTTCCCTGGTGTTCTCTTCGACACGTTGTCCTCGCGACTGTGTACTTCACGAAACCTTTCCTGCAATTTTGGAGTCCCTCAATCCTGCTGACGGGTCTGCTCATTTATGTGCCACTCAATCGGTTCCTCAAGAATATGCTGGATACCACAAGGCGTTCTCCAAGCCTGAGGACATACCATTACCACCCCATCGGCACTTTGATTGTTCCATTGACGTCCTGCCTGGTGCGATCATTCCCCACGGCAAGATCTATTCGTTGACTCAACTCGAGAAAGGCGTCCTACAGGAGTACATTACGGATTGCCTCAACAAGGGCTACATAGTGCCGTCCAAATCCCCTGCAGGATTCCCGTTATTCTTCGTCAAGAAGAAAGAGGGCACTTTGCGCCCTTGTATCGACTACCGTCAACTAAACGAGATCACGAGGAAAGACAGGTACCCGTTACCACTCATCCGGGACATCATCGAATCCCTGAAATCCGCACAAATCTTCACCAAGCTGGATCTAAGAGGGGCCTATCACCTGGTGCGGATTAAGAAGGGAGATGAGTGGAAGACGGCCTTCAAAACACCTATTGGTCACTTCGAGTACAGGGTGATGCCGTTTGGACTCTGCAACGCCCCGGCCGTCTTCCAGCGGTTCATGGACGATGTCTTTTCGGACCTTATTGGAATATCTGTATGGGTATACCTTGATGACATTCTGGTTTTTTCTGACACTCGTACTGCACACGTGGCGCATGTTCAGGAAGTCCTCCGTAGACTAATAGACAACGGCCTGTATGCCAAAATTGAAAAATGCCAATTTCATAGGGAAAGCATGGAATTTCTGGGTTATGTGATCAGCAACACAGGAGTACAGATGGATCCCGCAAAACTGCAAGCTATACGAGAATGGAAACCGCCACATGGCGTGAAGTCGCTTCAAAGGTTCTTGGGCTTCGCCAACTTTTATCGACGCTTCATTCCACGCTTTTCTCAACTGGCCAACAGTCTAACCCGCCTGACCAGTACCAAGGTGCCGTTTCTCTGGGACACGCAGGCCGAGGAGGCATTCCTGGGATTGAAAAGATCTTTCATGTCGGCTCCTGTTCTTAGACATCCAGATGATGAAAAGCCATTTGTGGTTGAAACAGACGCTTCAAACTACGCAATTGGTGCGGTCTTACTACAGCAAGATGCAATCACGGGAACAGAGCACCCGGTGGCTTACTACTCAAGGAAATTGTCAGTGAGCGAGAGAAACTATGCGGTGATAGAAAAGGAATTACTAGCGATAAAAGCTGCTTTCGAGGAGTGGCGACATCACTTGCAGGATGGGAGGTACCCGGTGGTGGTTCGCACAGATCACCGTAATCTACAGTTCCTGCGCTCTTTGCAATGCAGAACCTCCCGTCATGCTCGTTGGGCCTTTTTCTTTTCGCAGTTTGATTTCACCGTCACGTACATTCCTTGTTCCCAGAACACTAAGGCTGGTGCCCTGTCTTGGTCTCTGGAAAACAACGTTGAAGGTGCCAAGGAACCGGAACCTCTGATAGCGTCAAAACATTTTCTATCGATGGTGACTCCCCAGCTCCAACAGTTGATAGAGGCCACACGGACGGATCCCTCAAGATCACAGATACTACAATGCGCTGACATCAGAGAACGTGACGGCTTGTTGTTCTTCAAGGATCGTCTGTACGTTCCCACCTTGGAACTCCAGAAAATCGTTCTACAGAATTGCCATGATTCCGTCGTTTGCGGTCACTGTGGAGTCCGCACAACACAAGAACTGGTTGCACGGCAGTACTGGTGGCCTGGATGGGCCACACTGGTAAAGCACTACGTGGACTCCTGCCCTGTATGTGCCCAGACCAAGATTCCTCGCAAAAGGCCCGTTGGTCTTCTGAAACCCACGCCTACGCCTCCGTACCCTTGGCATACCATCGCCACGGATTTCATCGTTGACCTGCCCCTGTCTGGTGGTTTCACGTGTATAATGGTGGTGGTGGACTGTTTCACCAAGACTGCTCATTTCTTGCCCTTTCCTAAGCTGCCCACTGCATCCCAGATGGCACGATGTTTTCTACACGAGGTGTATCGTCTTCATGGTCTTCCGGAGAAGATTCTGTCAGACCGGGGGTCTCAATACATCTCTTCCTTTTGGGGCCAACTGTGTCGGCATTTGGACATTCAGCGAGCCCTGAGTTCCGGCTATCATCCGCAGACTAATGGACAGACGGAACGCACCAATCAGACCCTTGAGCAATACCTACGTTGTTATGCCAATGCTACCCAAGACAACTGGTCGGAATGGTTGGACACCGCGGAAGCAGCTTACAACAACGCTGTTCATTCCGCTACCGGACTCAGCCCTTTTTTTTGCTCCACTGGTCTTCATCCCAGACTGCTGCCTGTTCATCCTACATCTTCCAGTGCCGTACCATCTGCAGATGCCCTGGTGTCCCTGATCCGCGATCAACATCGTCTGGCGGCCGGTACCTTGGCAGTGGCACAAGCACATATGAAGGAGCGGGCTGACAAGAGACGGAGCCCTGAGCCTGTCCTTCATGTTGGGGACATGGTTTGGCTGTCCTCCAAGAATCTACCGGTATGCAACTTACCTGTGAAACTAGCCCCCCGCTTTTTTGGTCCCTTTCGCATCATAGAGCGTATTTCGTCTGTTGCCTTTCGTTTGTCTTTGCCTCGTTCTTGGAGGGTCCATCCTGTCTTTCATGTTTCCCTTTTGAAGCCCTATGTGCCCGATGTTATGGGTCGTACCTGTTCCCGTCCTGCCCCGGTTTTGGTTCGGGGGGTCCCTGAATTTGAGGTGCAGGAGATATGTGATTCACGGATTTGGCGGGGTGCTCTGCAGCTCCTGGTCAGCTGGAAGGGTTATCCTGCTTGTGACCGCACTTGGGAACCACGCTCCTTCGTGCATGCACCGCGCCTGGTTCGGGACTTCTATCTCCGCTATCCTTGGAAACCCGGTGCTCCGGGGTTGTCCGGGAGGGGGTATGGTGTCACGCCGCGCGCTCGCTCGCGGGCGTCACTTACCTGTCCTGGGGTCCCTGGTCCACGGCCGCAGCGGTCTCCTCCTTCATGGAGGCTGTACCCGCGGTGGCGTCTCTCCTCACGCCGACCCGCGGTTCGGATGGGCGCCGTGGACGCCGCCATCTTGCGAGGATCTGCGCATGCGCGGATCGTCAGTATTCGATGTCCCGCGCATGCGCAGTGTCGGAACATGCGTTCCGAGCCTCGCCTTGACCCCGGGCCATAAAAGGGCACCGCATACACAGGGACAACGCGTCTCAACGCGGTTGTTACTGTGTATGCGCTGCTGGAGTCCTGGCGCCCATTTTCCAGCCCTCCAGTTCCCTGTTCTACCTTTTTCTGCCTCGTCCGGTCTCATCTCCTTATTTCCTTCTTGCTTCCTGGTCCTCCTACCCGTTCTTCCCAGTATTGCTGGTCCCTTGCATGTCCCTGGTTTAGGGTAGGGGAGGTCCTGTCTGGGTTCCTAGTTGAAGTGGGGATTCCCCTGTCTGTACTGCTTTTCCTTGCAGTCTGTTCTCCTTTGCCTGTCTTGTGCGCTGCCGGTACCTGTGCCTTACTGCCTTCTTGGAAGTTCCTGTGTTCAGCCCTGTTATCATCGGTGTCTTCATCAAGCCTTCTCAGCCAGTGGAAACACTGTCCCGACGTCACGCAAATTCTGAGAAGTGCCACCTGTGGCGTTGGGAGTTGGTTCAGTGCCGTCCTGTCTTATATCGTCAGGAGGGGATTGGGCTAATTTCTCGCGCTACCCATTCATCGGCCATCGATACATCGACATACTGGCAACCTCAACTCCACGGTCTACAGGAAGAAGAGGTAACCCACGATCTCGTGAAGATTCGTTTAATACAAGGTTATTCTTAGACAAAAAACTGTTTATACAACAATGGAGCTATATTGCCAACAACTGCGGCAGAGATTGGATAATTCTAATCATCGATACGGCGAAGGAAATGACTGATAAGTTTGCAGCCGAGCTGTTGATACTAGAAGATGAAATTAAGAAATTGCTATCAATAGACATCTTGTCACTGGGATCTGAGATATCCTCGTCAGAGAACGTTGTTTCTGATTCTCCACCCTCCCCTAGCTCCTCACCTTCTTCTTTTCTTTCCGTAGCCTTCTCTCCTTTTCTTCTAGGTCGCTCCTTTTTTTTGTGTAGATAAGGACGG
Source organism: Ambystoma mexicanum (assembly GCF_040938575.1). Classification (NCBI taxonomy): domain Eukaryota; kingdom Metazoa; phylum Chordata; class Amphibia; order Caudata; family Ambystomatidae; genus Ambystoma; species Ambystoma mexicanum. The sequence continues at coordinate 453,179,224 of NC_090924.1, read as the reverse complement.
CCACGGAAGGAAGCCACCGTGCTCCCCGAAAAGGGTGCCCGGGGCCCCCCTCCGGGAACGCCAAAAAGGGGAAAAAGCCCTAAGGCACAAAAAAAACCCTGAGCGATCCCTGAGATGTAGTCTTGAGACGGGGCCAGGCAGAAGAGATGGTCGGCAGAGAAATTCTGGAGGAGCTCCGGAGGAAGGCAATCCAAAGGAGAAAGGATGATCACTTGGGGAAACCCCAGTTCAAGGAAAAAGAATCAGGAGTTGTCGGCAATCCAATAGCAGGCCAAGATCCGGTACACTGGAATCAACTGTAGAATGTGTCCAAGCGGTAGAGTAGACAATCCAAAATTAACAGGCCGGGGTCCGGTACACAGGGAATCCAGCAGGAAGAAGAGAGGAAGCAAAGGAGGAGACGGGTACAGGAAGACAGAACGGAGAAAAGGTAAGGTAAGCAGAGTGAAGGTAAGATGGGACAGGAGGTGGGTTATAAGACTGGAGGGAGAGTAAAGGGGAATGAGAGGAACAGAATATACAGGGGGAAAAGAGCTCAGCGCTAAAAGGAGCAGGCTAGTAGGAGAGGAGAAACGGAGCCCGATAGGGATCGGGGACCGACGGAGAAAAATACATGAGCGTGAAAGCTGCGAAAAGCACAGAGCATAGAGCACTCTCGGAAAATGGAAACCGGAAGCGTTGCAACGCGTCCGTGATCCGGAAGCGGGAGGCTTTAAGCTTCCGAGTCGCGTCAGCGCGCAACACTAGAACGGTGCTAAAGGAGAACGTGACGGGTGAGCGGAGCGTGTGACGGGCTAGTATCTGCACCGCCAGCAGCTCCACAGGCTCCACCTGCCTCGCGGCATGACAGTATGCCACCTCCTTATGGCTCCTCCCCCTGGTTTTCCTGAATGACATAAATGAAATTTGCACAGCAGGGAAGGGGCTGTAATATGGGAGATGGGTTCCCAGGAGTTCTCAGAGGATGGGAAACCTTTCCATTGTACCAAATATTCCAATTTGCCTCTGTGGTACCTGGAGTCGCAAATCTGAGCTACCTCATATTCCTCCTGAGTGGAAGCCAAAGTCATAGTGACTCTCTCAGCTTGATGAGTCCAGGTGTCGACATGAAAGTCTTTTAGTTGTGATGAATGGAAGACCGGATGAACCCGGTTAAGGCTGGTTGGAGGTTTGAGACGAAAGGCCACAGGGTTGATTTTTTGTATAATCTTGAAGGGCCCTAAGAACTTAGGAGAAAGCTTGGATGGATGGGCCCAACGTGGGAGGTATCTCATGGAAAGCATAACTTGAGATCCCACTCCCCAGCCAGGGACAGGTTGATGGTGTTTGTTGGCTTGAGACCTGTACTAATCCTGCGCTGCCCTAAGGCTTTCCCCTGCCTTCTTATGTATTTCTCTAAGGAGAGTGAGAGAGGAATCAACAGATGGCACGTTGGTAGAGAGACAGGAGATAGGAAGAATAGACCGAGGATGGTAGCCATAGGTACAGAAAAAAGGACTGAACCCTAGGGCAGAATGTAGAGAGTTATTGTAGGAGAATTCAGCCAAAGCCAATAACGAGCACCAATTGTCCTGCTGGGAGTTGGCAAAGCACCTCAGGTATTGTTCAAGAGTTCCATTTAGCCGCTCAGTTTGACCATTGGACTGTGGGTGAAAACCCGAAGTGAGAGCTCTTTCAATACCCAGCCGCTCACAGAGGGCTTTCCAAAAGCGGGAGGTGTATTGACTGCCCCTGTCGGAGATGATCTTAGAGGGCATTCCGTGCAATCTGAAGATATCTTGGAGGAACACTTCAGCCATTCTGGCGGCTGTAGGGACTCCGGGCAAAGGGGAAAAGTGAGCCATCTTGGAATATGAATCTACAACCACCATAATACACGTGCAACCCAGAGAAATGGGCAGATCCACTATGAAATCAGTTGAAACAGAGCTCCAAGGGCCTTCAGGTACTGCACAAGGTTCAAGTAACCCGATCGGACGTTGGCAGGAAGACTTTCTTCGAAGACAGACGATACAAGACTGGACATAACGATCCACATCCTCCTTCATTCTCGGCCAGTAGAAGTGTCATTGTAGATACTCAAGAGTGCCTGTTCCGCCTCGATGGCCTGCAAGTTTGGAGTCATGACACCAGTTCAAGGCCTTCTTGCGAAAGGCGGGCGTGGGTAAATAGAGTCTGCCCTTTACCAAGTTAGAGACCATCTCTTATTTCATACGCCAGATCTTTAGGATGTCTCTCAACCTCAAAACGCCCTCCCGACTCTTCCTTTACCTGTCTGAGAAACGTGGACACCATTCTGATACACTTAAGTTAAGGGAACATGCATTCAGGAGGAGAGTCTGAATCTGGTGAATAATCACGACGATGTGAAAGAGAATCTGCCAGCACATTCAATCTCCCAGGGATGTAAGTGATGTGGAAATCAAATTGGGCGAAGAAATTAGCCCAACGGGCCTGTCGGGTGTTAAAACACTCGAATTGCTTCAGGACCTGCAGGTTCTTATGGTCGGTCCGGATAGTAAATGGATGCCTGCCTCCTGTAACGCTCACCTGATTCCCACGGAGGCCTAGGTCTGGCTTCGAGTGCTGGTGCTTCTTCAATGGTGAAGCGCAGGACACTGAAGATGGACAGGAAGGGCCCCTCTACTCTGGCTTCTCTGGCTCGCAGGAATATTCCCCTGTGCGTGAAAAGGGAGTATTACCTACTGACTGAGTTATGCTCAAGCCTCCCACTCTCTTCCAACCCTCCACGATACCCTTCCACAATTCCCTGTGAAGTCTCACCTTAGGGTCAGGAAGGATGAGCTCTCCATCCTGCTTCTAATGCAGGGGCGCGTTGAAACCCAGTTACTTAACTGGATTGAGGATTGATGGGAGTTCAGGTAAGCTTGACTATTCAGGTAAGGCACTGTAAAAGTTCTGCTGCAAGTTCAAAAGTCCAAGCTTAATAATAATGTCCATTGTCTTGTTGCAGCAAGCGCTAATGCTTATGTCTTTTTCCCCTTAGGGGCCGGGGTTCGGAATGCCGGAGAAATGGCGCCGACCCAAAGTGAAACGTGCAGTTCCAGTAAATGACAGGTAAGTTCTGGATGAGCGCTCGGGTAATGTCTTTGCATTCGCTCATTCAATGTCTTTGGGCCTCATTACACGGTAGGCGGTAACCATGGCGCTAATAGCGCCATGGTTGCCGCCGGTACCGTACCGAGTCCGCCTTGGTGGATGGCGGAATTACCGCCCTACTCCAAGGTGAGCGGGGGCGGTAATTCCCCAATCCCCATTTACCCTTCCCCATTCCCATTTTTGCCCCATAGGGCATAATGGGAATGGGGAAGGTGCTAATTACGGTACCGCAAATTGCGGTACCGTAATTAGCTCTGAGGTCCCTTTGCGGGTCCCGTCCTTAACGCCTGGAAAAACCAGGCGTTAAGGGAGGACCCGCAAAGGGACCTCGTAGTAAGGCGGTAAAGGTTTACCGGTACCGGTGCCCTTACCGGTACCGGTAAACCCTTACCGCCTACCGTGTAATGAGGCCCTTTGTCTTTTTTCCCCATAGGGGCCGGGGTCCGGAAAATGCCTGGAAGCGGCAAAACCCGAAATGAAATGGGAATGACCCAACAGGTAAGTCTTAGAAGGAAACTGAGCTTTTCCTATTCCTCTCCTTCTCTCACCTTGTTCTTGTCTTTTTCTCTCTAGGCTCTGGGAAGTGGCTGTGGATCCGGATGATCGCTGCTGAAGATGGAGGCGTCCAGGATAGGTGAGTGAAATGCAGCGCTGCAGCGATCGTAGCGAAATGCTTTTAAAAATGATGTCTTCCTTTTCAGGATCGTCGGTGTGATGTCTCCGTGGTGCTGATTTAGCAGGTAAGGTCTTTTGTCTCCCTTTGCAGGTGACCCAGGATACTGACAGGCGTGGCTGAGGTCCAGATGCAGGAGCTGACACGGTGAGCGTCCAGCTGCAAGGAGCAGAACAACGCAAAGCGCGAGTTGCTGATCGGGTGTGGTTTAAATAGCTTTGGAAGAAGTTCCAAGTGTGTATCCTTCCACCGATCAGGTATGTATCCTTCCCCGACCACACCCGGGTGAAAAGTAGTCCCACAGGTAAAGTAGTTCCATTCAGGCCTCAAGAGGGCCTGGATGTAGAGCATGGTCTGCATCAGGTAAGTGCACATTAAAACACTTGAACACATGTCTAGCTTTATGAGCCTGGCGCCTAAGGCGCCAGGACAGGGGTCCAACATGAGCCTGGCGCCTAAGGCGCCAGGACTGCGTCCAAAGGGCCCCAGCTTGGGCCCGCTGGCACTCCCCTGGGGGAAATGATGCCTGCCTCTGGGGTTGCTGGGTCAGACCTGGCTCCTTGGAGGTAGGCATCATGACAGTACCCCCCCTCAAGGCCCCTCCCAAGGTTCTTTCCTCCGGGGGTTTTGGCTTGTTCGGAAATCTCCTGTGAAACCTTTGTACTAATCGAGGTGCGTGGACATGGTTACTAGGCTCCCACAATCTCTCCTGAGCTCCATATCCCTTCCAGTCAACAAGATAGAAGAGTTTCGACTTTACCACCTTGGAGTCTAAAATGTCTTTAACTTCGAATTCTAATTCCCCTTCTATTTGAACTGGATCTGGAGGCTTGGACAATCGGGTTCCTGGTTGTACTGGCTTCAAAAGTATTGCATGAAAAACTGGATGAATACGCATGTTGGACGGTAGATCCAGTTTAAAGATCACTGGGTTGATTATAGCCTTGATGGGGTAAGGTCCTATGAATCTGGGATTGAAGGTTCGCGGGCCCTTGAGGGGTAAATGTTTAGTTGCTAGCCATACCTGGTCTCCTACTTGGTAAGGAGGAGTTTTACTTCGGTGCAAATCAGCGTTTTCTTTATACCTTTTCTTGGCTTGCTGTAAATGACTTGCAGCGTCTTTGAAGGCTCGGGTTATTGTGGAATGCAGATTATTTACTGCTAGCATTTCCAGGGTCAGAGGAGGATCTAGGTCAGAGGTCCGAGGATGGTGACCATACAAAGTATAAAAAGGGGTTTGTCCGGTTCCAGAATGCACTGAGTTGTTGTATGCATATTCTGCGATCCAAAGAATGTCTTTCCAATTCAACTCAGATTGGTGTAACATGCACCGAAGATATTGCTCGAGAGTCTGATTGGTTCTCTCGGTTTGTCCGTCGGTCTGGGGGTGGTGGCTGGTGGATAACCGCACATCTATTTGTGCTAATCGGCAACACTTCTTCCAAAAATGGGAGATAAATTGACTTCCACGATCCGAGACTAATACGGAAGGGAAACCATGTATGCGAACTATATTCTCCAGGAATTCCTTGGCCAAGGTGGAAGCTGAAGGCAAACCTTTTAAAGGGATAAAGTGGGCCATTTTGGAGAAGAGATCCACAATTACAAGGATTGTGTTGTAACCAGCACAAGGAGGCAGGTCGGTTATAAAGTCCATTGACAGGGTGTGCCATGGTGCCGGTGGAATATCCAAGGGTTGAAGTAGGCCGGCTGGCCTTTTCTTTTGAGCTTTGTTTTGGGCGAAAATTCCGCAAGACAGAACAAAAGACTTTATGTCTTTTCTCCAAGAAGGCCACCAGAAGTGGCGTTTGATTTTTTCCTCCGTTTTAGCGATACCAGGGTGTCCTTCCATTAAAGATTCATGATGATGGGCAATAACAAGTTCTTGCAATTCTTTACTTGGCAGAAACAACCGCTCCTGGAAGTAGAGTAAGTCATCCTTAACGGTGTAATGAGGACCCTTTTGACTCCATTCCAGTAAGATTGAAGAGTCTAGAAGTTGTTTTACTTGCGTTTGGATGTCCTCAATAGTTTGCAATGAAGTTAAGCCTAAGATTCTTTGCTCAGGTATGATGGGCACAGGTTCTAAGCTCGAATTAGGTTCTTCCATGCCAATCCGGGATAAGGCGTCCGCTTTTCCATTCTTGCAGCCAGGGCGATAGGTAATTACAAAATCAAATTCTGCAAAGAATAGAGCCCATCGGAGTTGTCGTGAAGATTGAGCTTTGGCCGTCTTTAAATACTGTAAATTTCTGTGGTCCGTAATTACGGTGATGGTGTGTCTTGCCCCGAGAAGGTAGTGACGCCAAGCCTTGAAAGCAGATTTGATGGCCAGTAACTCTTTATCGGTAATTGCGTAGTTGATTTCAGGAGGAGAACATTTTCTGGACCAAAAGGCCACTGGGTGTAGTTGGTTAGTTTTTGGGTCTCTTTGCGACAGAACAGCTCCCATGGCCGAACTGGATGCATCGGTTTCCACAATGTACGGGAGATCTGGGTGCGGGTGCTTCAATACAGGTGCAGAGGTGAATTTGGTTTTCAGGTCCTGAAAGGCTTGTTCGGCCTCAAGAGTCCATTCGAAGCGTTTGTTTTTCTTTAGGAGAGCTGTGATGGGTTGGACTGTTCGGGAAAATTCCGGGATGAATCTTCGATAGAAATTGGCAAAGCCGAGGATGCTCTGAACTCCATTCACCGAGCTAGGAGATGGCCATTTGAGGATGGCGTCCACCTTTCGCGAGTCCATTCGGACTCCTTGAGGTGTCAGGATGAATCCGAGAAACTCAACTTCTGTGGTATGAAAAACGCATTTTTCGAGTTTTGCAAATAGTCTGTGCTGGCGCAATTTCTCAAGAACTGCCCTAGCATGTTTTCTGTGATCAGATTCTGAAGAAGAGTACACCAGGATGTCGTCAATGTAAACAATGACACAGACATCGATAAGTTCCCGAAGAACATCATTCATAAAGTACTGAAAGGCGGCAGGTGCATTGCACAAACCGAAGGGCATCACCTGATATTCGAAGAGCCCAAACTTGGTGCGGAATGCAGTCTTCCATTCGTCGCCTTCCTTTATACGCACCAGGTGATAAGCTCCTCGGAGATCTAATTTGGTGTACACACAAGCGTCTTTCACCTGGTCGATAAGCTCAGGGATCAAGGGCAGAGGATAACGATTCTTAATCGTTATTTGATTTAGGGCGCGATAGTCTATACACGTTCTAAGGTCGCCCTCTTTTTTCTGCACGAAGAACAGAGCTGAAGAGACAGGAGACTTGGACGGGCGAATAAAACCATTGGCTAGGTACTGATCTAAATACTGACGCAAATGTAGGTTCTCAGGTTCCGTAAGAGCATAAATCCTACTACAAGGTAGTTGAGCATTGGGTACCAGATCGATTTGGCAATCATAAGACCGATGTGGAGGTAACGTGTTAGCCTGTTCTTTCTGAAAAACGTCTTGGAATTCCTGGTATTCTGACGGTAACTGTACAGGGGTGGAAGTTGCTGAGGCTAGACCCATAGCTGGATTTCTTGGATAACAAGTTGGTTCACAATCAGGAAAACTTATCTTCTTTGCTCGCCAGTCAATTCTGGGATTATGTGTTTCTAACCAAGGAATTCCAAGAATTACTTGAAATTGTGGGGCCTTGATCACATCAAACACGATTGCTTCCCGATGTCCGTCCTGACCCACCAGTGTCACTTCAACAGTGGAATGCGGTACAGGCCCTGAGGCTATTTCGGTTCCATCTACTATAGTAATGACATCTTGGGTTACTTTCGGGCGGAGAGGAAGCTTAATCCTGGAAGCCAATTCACGGTCTATGTCATTTCCAATAGCTCCACTGTCGATGTATGCTTTTATAGCATGCAACTGCTGAGGCTGTTTTGGGTCCACGAGCACCATTGGCATGACAAAATGCGAGGTCAAAGAGTTAGTTTTCAAGCTCGGCAAGCGGACCCCTACGCTTGTCGGGCTAGGTCGTTTCCCGAATCAGGTGTCAATAATTCGTTATCAGTAGCTCCAACCACCTTCTTAGGTGGTTTAACTGGACAATTTCGAAGAAAGTGGCCGGAAGTCCCGCAATACAGACAAAGTTGCATTTGCCGCCTTCTCTCTCGTCCTTTCTGCGTTAATGGTCCTTTAACACCACCGATTTGCATAGGTTCGGATACGTCGGTACTCTTGGAGTTAGCGTGGGTTTTGATCAGTATTCGGGTTTCGTACTTGAACCGATCTGCTTTTCTGTTTTGAAGTCTGTGATCAAGTTGAACCACCAAGTCTATGTAGTCTGCGCAGACCTGGGGTGGATTTACTATCTGAGCTAGAACATCCTTAAGCTCTCCACGCAGGCCTCGATGAAACAATGTGATCCTTTTGTTTTCTGGCCATCCAGTTTCCACAACCAGTCTGTTAAAGGTGGCAATGTAGGGCAGAAGATCCTGATTACCTTGTCGTAAGGATAGCAGTTCGTTATCAAGGGCCTGTCCTTGAGAGTGTCGAACAAACAATCTTTCCATGCTGGCCTGGAAGCCCTGAAAATTCTGGAGAATGGGATCATCCTGATTTACCAATGGAATAGACCAATCGGCAGCACTGCCACTGAGGTAAGATAGTATAAAGGCTACCTTGGTCTGGTCGTTAGGGAAGGCTCCGGGTCTGCATAGAAAGTGTAAACGACATTAGTTCATAAAGACGGCATATTTCTTGGGATCCCCCGCAAAACGTTCAGGCGGGGCCAAAGGCATGTGTCCAGGTAGATTGATTTGTACCGGGTTATTCAAACCCATTGATGTGGAAATGTCTCCGGAATTAGGTAAAGGAGTGTGCCCTGCCTGGGCCTGTAATAACCTTTTGGCTAGGTCATCTGTTCTTTCCTTGGATAGGATCAGTTCTCTTTTGAGAGTGTTAGTCTCCTGGCGGGCTGAGTGCACCTCTGCCTGCAATTCCCCCAAAAGCTGGGCCAACTGGTCAGTCTCGGAAGTCTCCATAGCGCCCGGGTGGTAGATTGTGGGTAGGCTTCGCGTTCTGTAACGCTCACCTGATTCCCACGGAGGCGCAGGTCTGGCTTCGAGTGCTGGTGCTTCTTCAATGGTGAAGCGCAGGACACTGAAGATGGACAGGAAGGGCCCCTCTACTCTGGCTTCTCTGGCTCGCAGGAATATTCCCCTGTGCGTGAAAAGGGATTATTACCTACTGACTGAGTTATGCTCAAGCCTCCCACTCTCTTCCAACCCTCCACGATACCCTTCCACAATTCCCTGTGAAGTCTCACCTTAGGGTCAGGAAGGATGAGCTCTCCATCCTGCTTCTGATGCAGGGGGGCGTTGAAACCCAGTTACTTCACTGGATTGAGGATTGATGGGAGTTCAGGTAAGCTTGACTATTCATGTAAGGCGCTGTAAAAGTTCTGCTGCAAGTTCAAAAGTCCAAGCTTAATAATAATGTTCATTGTCTTGTTGCAGCAAGCACTAATGCTTATGTCTTTTTCCCCTTAGGGGCCGGGGTTCGGAAAGCCGGAGAAATGGCGCCGACCCGAAGTGAAACGTGCAGTTCCAGTAAATGACAGGTAAGTTCTGGATGAGCGCTCGGGTAATGTCTTTGCATTCGCTCATTCAATGTCTTTGTCTTTTTTCCCCATAGGGGCCGGGGTCCGGAAAATGCCTGGAAGCGGCAAGACCCGAAATGAAATGGGAATGACCCAACAGGTAAGTCTAAGAAGGAAACTGAGCTTTTCCTATTCCTCTCCTTCTCTCACCTTGTTCTTGTCTTTTTCTCTCTAGGCTTTGGGAAGTGGCTGTGGATCCGGATGATCGCTGCTGAAGATGGAGGCGTCCAGGATAGGTGAGTGAAATGCAGCGCTGCAGCGATCGTAGCGAAATGCTTTTAAAAATGATGTCTTCCTTTTCAGGATCGTCGGTGTGATGTCTCCGTGGTGCTGATTTAGCAGGTAAGGTCTTTTGTCTCCCTTTGCAGGTGACCCAGGATACTGACAGGCGTGGCTGAGGTCCAGATGCAGGAGCTGACACGGTGAGCGTCCAGCTGCGAGGAGCAGAACAACGCGAAGCGTGAGTTGCTGATCGGGTGTGGTTTAAATAGCTTTGGGGAAGTTCCAAGTGTGTATCCTTCCACCGATCAGGTATGTATCCTTCCCCGACCACACCCGGGTGAAAAGTAGTCCCACAGGTAAAGTAGTTCCATTCAGGCCTCAAGAGGGCCTGGATGTAGCAGCATGGTCTGCATCAGGTAAGTGCACATTAAAACACTTCAACACATGTCTAGCTTTATGAGCCTGGCGCCTAAGGCGCCAGGACAGGGGTCCAACATGAGCCTGGCGCCTAAGGCGCCAGGACTGCGTCCAAAGGGCCCCAGCTTGGGCCCGCTGGCACTCCCCTGGTGGAAATGATGCCTGCCTCTGGGGTTGCTGGGTCGGACCTGGCTCCTTGGAGGTAGGCATCATGACACCTCCCTGAAGGAGATGACGCCATTCCACACAGGCAGATTTCATGGCTAGTAATTCACGTTTGATTACAGAGTAGTTTCTTTGACTGTCGTTAAGAGTCTTCGAGTAATATGCGACTGGATGCTCTACTCCCTGAATTTCCTGGAGTAGGACAGCTCCTATGGCTGCTGATGACACATCGGTTTCAAGGACGAAGGGCAGATCTTGATCAGGCTGCAGTAAGATGGGTGCAGTACAAAATGCATTCTTACGGTCTTTAAAGCTGTCTTCGGCCTCTGCAGACCATTTGAATGGATTTGAGGACTTCTTGAGAAGTGAAGTAATGGGTAGGATCTTCTGAGAGAAATTAGAAATGAACCTCCGATAAAAGTTAGCCAAACCCAAGAACATTTGGATTTCTTTTACCGAAGAGGGTGAAGGCCATTCTAGTATGGAAGACACTTTGTTGGGATCCATTGAAATACCCTGGTTAGACAGGATAAATCCCAAATAGGGGATAGACGAAGCTGAAAAGACACATTTAGCAAGTTTAACCGATAAATGGTTATCTCAAAGTCTTCGGAAAACCTCCTTGACATGGCCTTCGTGTTCTTCAGGACTGTTGGAGTATACTAGGATATCGTCGAGATATACTAGAGTGGTTTGACATAGCAAATCAGAAAACAGTCTGTCCATAAAACATTGAAAAACTGAAGGTGCATTTACCAAACCGAACGGCATCACTTGATATTCAAAGAGTCCGAACGGAGTCCGGAAGGCAGTCTTCCATTCGTCCCCTTTCTGTATGCGGAGAAGGTGGTAGGCATTTCTCAAATCAAGTTTGGTAAAAATCTTGGCTCCGTGGACAGCTTGTAGGATTTCTGTTATCAAAAGGATAGGATATCGATCCTTCACAGTGACCTTATTAAGGCCTTTATAGTCAATGCATGGCCTCAATTCCTTGGATTCTTTCTTGGAAATAAAGAACATGGAGGCCCCTGCGGGAGACTTTGAAGGTCTTATGAGGCCATTGGCCATGTTGCTGTCCAAGTATTCTCTGAGATATTGTTTCTCCTCTAATGACAACGGAAACATTCTGCAGAATGGTACCAGAGCTCCCGGAGTTAATTCAATGCTACAATCCTCAGGACGATGTGGAGGTAGCTCGATGGGTTTCTTCTCTGTAACTACCTCCGTAAACTCCTTTAGGTAATGGGGCAAGCAATGGACGGTCTTGGTCTCACAGCTGTTAGTAGTCTTGACAGTTTCAAATTTTGTTTCAGGTAAACACTCAGATTTGCAATAAGTGGACTGAAAATTCAGTAAGTTTCTTGACCAGTCAATATAGGGGTTGTGTTTGCGTAGCCAGCATATTCCCAGGATGATGGGGAAGTTCGCGGCTCTGATGATATCAAAAACAATCCTTTCTGAGTGTTGTTGTATCGACAAGGTAAGTTATTCTGTGGTGTGGGTGATCAAGCCAGAGCTTAATGGTTCACCGTCCACCCCTTCTACTTTCTGGTCTTCTTGTTTGGCAATTCTTTTACAACCCTTTTGTTCAGCCCATTGGGTATCTATGAAATTGCCGGCTGCCCCACAATCCAGTAGAGCCAAGGTAGTCACTTCAGTTGATTCTAATTTAAGAGTAACCGTGAGAACCATCAAACGGAAGTCCTCTGAGACTTCCGACGAGGAGACAGATAGAGGAGCATAAGGACTTGGACCAGCCCCTCGGTAGTGAGTCCCAACACTTACTGAGGCGAGCGTTTCCCGACCTCCTGGGTGAAACATCCGGGCGGTCTTGTAACATATGTGTAGATGCCCCGCAATACATGCCATCCCTGTGCCGTTTGCGTTCCTCTGGTGTGAGCGGGGCTCGAGCCGTTCCGATTTGCATTGGCTCTTCCTTGGTGGTTCGTAGGAAGGGTACGGACGTAGCCGGGTGAGTCTCTGAAAGAGGGGGTACATTAATCTTGATTCTTTTCTTTTCCATGCGTCGTTCCGTCATGCGGAAGTCAATTCGGAGAGTAGCGGTCAGGAGTTCAGCAAAGGATACGGGTCTTTCAATCCTGGCTAGCTCATCCTTTAAGTCTTCTCTCAGACCTCGCCGGAAAATGGCATACTGAGCCTGCTCCTGCCAACCGGCTTCGGCTGCACCTGTTTAAAGGCGGTGATGTACGTCAACAGATCTGAATTTCCTTGACGGATATCAGGAAGCTCTTCTGATGCCAAGAAAGTGCTTTCTGTATGCAGAAAGGTCCACTGCATCAAAGCTTTAAACGCATCATAGTCCTGCAGGACTGGGTCAGGTTGGTTCACAAGCGCGGTGGCCCATGCAAGGGCATTACCTGTCATATGAGTGATCATAAATCCCACTTTGGTGTGGTCCGAGGCAAAGGTTTGGGGGCGAAATGAGAAGTGTAAATTGCAGGCATCCAAGAACTCTTTGACCCTTTTTGTTGAGCCATCAAACTTGCCCGAAACAAGGGGAAGCGGTGGTAAGTCAGTCGAGGGACGCTCTCTCTCAGTCATCCTTTGCTGTAGGGCGGCATTAGCAGCCTTTAGATTCTGCATCTTCACGTTTAGACTCTGGACTGCTGCTACAAGTTCTTGTACTTGCTGCGGCGTAGCCATCGTGATCTCACTCTTTTGGCGTTGCAAACTGTCATTGGGATCTGAGACATCCTCGTCAGAGAATGTTGTTTCCGATTCTCCACCCTCCCCTAGCTCCTCACCTTCTTCTTTTCTTTCCGTACCCTTCTCTCCTTTTCTTCTAGGTCGCTCCTTTTTTTTGTGTAGATAAGGACGGCCACGGAAGGAAGCCACCGTGCTACCCGAAAAGGGTGCCCGGGGTCCCGCTCCGGGAACGCCAAAAAGGGGAAAAAGCCCTAAGGCACAAAAAAAACCCTGAGCGACCCCTGAGATGTAGTCTTGAGACGGGGCCAGGCAGAAGAGATGGTCGGCGGAGAAATTCTGGAGGAGCTCCGGAGGAAGGCAATCCAAAGGAGAAAGGATGATCACTTGGGGAAACCCCAGTTCAAGGAAAAAGAATCAGGAGTTGTCGGCAGTCCAATAGCAGGCCAAGATCCGGTACACTGGAAGCAACTGTAGAAGGTGTCCAAGCGGTAGAGTAGACAATCCGAAATTAACAGGCCGGGGTCCGGTACACAGGGAATCCAGCAGGAAGAAAAGAGAGGAAGCAAAGGAGGAGACGGGTACAGGAAGACAGAACGGAGAAAAGGTAAGGTAAGCAGAGTGAAGGTAAGATGGGACGGGAGGTGGGCTAGAACACTGGAGGGAGAGTAAAGGGGAATGAGAGGAACGAAATATACAGGGGGAAAAGAGCTCAGCGCTAAAAGGAGCAGGCTAGTAGGAGAGGAGAAACGGAGCTCGATAGGGATCGGGGACCGACGGAGAAAAATACACGAGCGTGAAAGCTGCGAAAAGCACAGAACGTAGAGCACTCTCGGAAAATGGAAACCGTAAGCATTGCAACGCGTCCGCGATCCGGAAGCGGGAGGCTTTAAGCTTCCGAGTCGCGTCAGCGCGCAACACTAGAACGGTGCTAAAGGAGAACGTGACGGGTGAGTGGAGCGTGTGACGGGCTAGTATCTGTGCTGCCAGCGGCTCCACAGGCTCCACCTGCCTCGCGGCATGACACATCTACAAGAAAAGACTGGAAGAAATAAATAAAGAGATGGATGATTTCAAAGATTATACTACTCGTGATAGAGTCAGAAGGATGAAAAAAGATCTAACAAACTTCACCCACGAGAAAGCTTTTGCATATACTCAGGAAAACTACAAACCTAATCAACCACGAGATCAATCCAATCCGAGAGGACGTAGAGTACGATTTGGCAATACCTCTTATAGTTCTCATGGCTCTAGTGACGAAAATGTGGAAAAGGGTGATGATGACTATCCAAACACCAGAGGTACATCAAGAGGTAGAAGACCTATTGGCATGAGACGTGGACACTCACAGAGGCCCCGGAGAGGGGGAGAGAATTCAAGATCCAACTCTCATTGTTTAGACCAGGACCAAATGAATTGGGACTTCGAGCCACGGCACACGAGGAGCAAGAGACCCTATTAGTGAACCTATCTGACTACCATCCCAACGAGGCAGAAAAATACATACTGGAAAAAGGCCTCAGCTTTGTTCCAACTAAACGTTATGACTCATTTGGAAACAGAACAGATTTAGAAATGTTATTCAGGAAAATCCACCTGAAACAATTATTTCCATGAATACCTACACGGGTGAGACCAACGAAACAGGATTGTGTCGGCCTTCCAACTTTAATCCACCTACTACTAGCCATACTCCAGAATCTATAGTATTCAAAAAAAGAGTGATGAGTGACCTTGAAAACCTTGAGAAAGGTACTATTGCGCATACATTTCAGAATACAAGTAGAAGAGAGAGGGCATCCAAACATTGAAATCCAATCAAAATATAGTAATCAGAAAAGCAGACAAAGGAGGAGCTATAGTTATCCTCAACAGACAGGATTATATCACAGAATGTGAGCGTCAGCTTAGTGATACTTCTTTCTATGAACTGCTGACAACGGATCCTACTAAGAGATTACAATCCTAGATAAACCTCAAGGTCACGAAAGTTGAAGAAAGAGAGTGGATATCCAAACAAGAGGCTGAATATTTGACGCCTCCACATCCTAGCGTTCCGAAGTTCTACACTCTGCGCAAGATACATAAAACCCTCGAGAACCCCCCGGGTAGACCAATACTGTCTGGTTGTGGCTGCCTTTTAGAACCACTTTCAAAATTTGCAGATCGATTTTTGAGCCCATATGTGAAATTAATGTCATCCTACATTCAGGACACGACAGAAGTAATCAGACTGGTAGAGGGGTTGAAGGTTAACAACAATGACCTACTTGTTACCCTAGATGTGGTATCATTATATACTAAAATTCCTCAGGCAGCCACATTGAGCATGGTAGAAGAAAAATTGCTATCCTCTAGAACCACAGGTAAAACCTTGAATTCTTTCATTCTTTGGTGCACAGAGATGGCATTGTGTAAAAACGACTTTGTATTCAATTATCTGTTTTACAAACAAATACATGGCACTGCGATGGGGTCAGCAGTGGCACCGACAATTGCACATTTGTATGTAGAAACTATTGAAGTCCACACTATTATGACCAACCTCAATCCATATAGAAAATACATCAACCTATGGAAAAGGTTTATTGATGATATTTTTATGATTTGGACAGGCGATATGTTGAATTTTGATTCATTTGTACTTTGGCTGAACTCACAAAATCTCTTTCTGCAGTTTACCAAAACTGTGAGTTTTGAAGCAATCAACTTTTTGGATTTGACCATCTTTGTGAACAAAAAATTATCAATACTTCAAGTTAGACCTATTCATAAAGAAACAGACAAAAATTCTATGCTACTTTACTGTAGCTTCCATCCCAAACACACAAGACAAAATTTACCTTTTGGCCAATTCTTGCGTATGAAGAGCAATAGCAGTACCAAAAGAGATTTTGTGTAAGAAGCTGACAATTTGAAACATAATCTGATCCAGAGGGGTTCCCCCAAAAAAATGGTGAAGACAGCATATAAAAGAATGTCCAATAACAACACAGACGCCATTTCAGAATATAGAGAGAAAAAAGTGAATGATGATAACATTGTGTTTGTTAGCACATATAATCCACTTTCAAATGCTATAACGAAGATTGTGAGAAACAACTGGCATGTGCTAGAAAAGGATGATTGCCCCCTGTCTACACCGAAGTGTGCCTTTCGAAGAAGCAAAAACCTGAAGGAACTAATCACTAGAAATGATGTGGCCCTAAAACCTAGCGTTCAATCTACACTACCCGAGAGTTGGGGCTTACCAAGAACCACAGGACATAGTCCTTGTGGACATTGTAATTGTTGTGCACAAACTATGAGATCTAAAGATATCGATCTGGGTCTCAACAAAAGATGGGAACAAAGAGTCCTGACAAATTGCAGCTCTATGGTTGTAGTGTATGCTATCTGGTGCCCTTGTGATAGACTGTACATCGGAAAGACTGAAAGGAAAGGAAAGGTCAGGATAGGTGAAAACAAAAGTTGTATTAGTAACAAAACTATCAATGCACCACTAGTGGGCCATTTTGTAAGCTTATGTCATGAACCATCAGACACGTCCCTTCTGGACTTCCTGGTCCCTGACACATAGGGGCTTGCACTCAGCAGTACTCCCAACATGGCCGTGAAACACAGAACGCTGTTTACCAGTTTCCGCATCGGATGCATCACGTTCTATAAAACAGACATGCCCCCGCGGCCCTGCGCGTCTCAACGCTACCGCTTGCAGTGGCTAGACGTGTGCTGCCGTAGTTCGCTCTTGCTAACTTCTTTGATTCCTGGTTCCTGGTCCCCTATTATTCCTCCTCATTCATTCCTTCCCTTTTTGTCCTCTCTTGCATCCCGGATCTCCGTGTACTCGTTTTCCGAGTACACTCTTTGCCGTTTCCAGGACTTCCCGGACATTCTGAACGATCCAGGAGTCGGGACGCTGAACGCACACTGGAACCCGAGGACATACGCACAGGGTTATACAAGACAAGAATTGTGCGCAAGAAGATCGAAGAACTCCAATAAAGATCACAGACAGGTGAGAAGGGGGGAAACCTGTGACAGATTGAGACGCCAACAAACTGAAACTCATACGGACATGGAGGCGGCAGTTCAAGACCTCATGCGCGGCATGCAGGAGTTAACAGAAGTTCAGAATCTCAAAGCCGAGAACGCTGCATTAAAACAATTAGTCCTGTCACGTGACTCTGCGACCAAGGACAGTGTATTGCTGGGCGTTGTAGTGGATAAATATGATGGTTCATCAAAAAACCTTTGCAGATTCCTTGATTCGTGTTTAGTCCACTTTAACTTTAAGCCCTACTACTTCTCTACCCCCAGGGCAAAGGTGGGCTTTATGATTTCGCATCTTTCCGGGAATGCGTTAATCTCATGAAATGATGAAGTTCCAACTTGATCAATGCCCTCAATTGCCCCCTCCTCCTCCTCCTCACCTGTATTGGATTCTTCAGTGGAACTCTCCGAGGATATTGCTCTTCTTTCTCTCCAAGCAGTGTCTTGTCTTTTTTTTGTGAGATTAGGATGAGCTCCACTGGAGGCCACCTTGCCAACTGGCTACCTGCCAGGTAAAAGGACCCTCAGGGAGCCTGCCCCCAAAACCAGGGAAAAGCTTGGCTGAACAAACCTGGGATGTTGACAGCACTGTTGATACCTTGGAAGGAAGGCTTGAAGATGTTGCTTGTAGAACAAACTCCAGCTCCCAGAATGCTCTTCAGAAAGCTCCGACAAGGAAAAATAGGAGCAGGTAGAATGGAGAACTCCGGAACGGAACACAGCAGAGAAATGCCTTCAGAACAAGGAGCGGAATGAGAGCCGGGCGCCTCACGGCAGAAGGCAGGCGAGGCTCCAGAAGAAGGAGAGGTAAGCTGGAATAGAAACTCCAGTGCCGAGCCGAAGGAAGAGGGAGGCTCGGACAACGGGAGCCTGACACAAAATGGGCTGCAGAAGGAATAAGGATAACGGTAGAAACAGGGAGCAAGGAAGATTCGGCAGACCGAAAGTAGGAAGAAACACAGCGTATAGACCCGTAGGGGAAACAGGGTTGCAACGCATCAGCGCCGTTGTACAACGCTTACTTAAACGCATTCCGTCGTGCATGCGTGCGTGCAAAAGCTAGACCGCTACCTGCGGAACCGGGTCAGCCCTTCTTCCATTGTCTCCACAGTTTCCATGGCGTGCGCGTCATGACAGTATAACCCCTTCGCCAAGGTCCTCCACCGGGTTTTCCTGGATGGTGTCGATGGAATAGACGAAGGAGTCTGGATGCATGGAAGTTCCTGGCTGGTTCCCACGACCTTTCCGTCCAAGGTTAACCCTTCCATAATATGAGGTATTGAAGCACTCTGCGCTTGTATCGAGAATCCAAGATGCGGGATACCTCAAATTCTTGGGTGTCATTCAAACTTCAAATCTTTCTTTTGATCGGTCTTGAAAAAGGATCTGGTTTGTAGTCCTTCAGAAGGGAGGTATGGAATACCGGGTGTATCCTTTGTAGGGAGTGTGGTAGGTTTAACCTAAAGGCCACCGGATTGATCTGTTGTTCTATGGTAAAGGGCTGATATATCTAGGAGTGAATTTACCTGGATGTACTCTCCTGGGCAAGTATCTGGTGGACAGCCAGACCTTATCGCTGGTTTTCCAAGTAGGATTTGGCCTTCTGTTCTTGTCAGCCCATCTCTTATATGTCTGGCGACTGGCTAATAAGGTTTCTTGAGCCATCTTATAGGTTTGTTTCAGGGTGTCCAACAGTTGGTCAATTGTCGGTACATTGCTGGACTGAGAGGCGGAGAAGGGTATATGTCGAGGTTCATACCCGTAGGTACACCTAAAGGGACTCATCCCGATGGCAGAATGTTTGGTGTTATTGTATGAAAATTCTTCCACCAATAAGAGATGATACCAATTGTCCTATGTTTGGTTGCAGTAACATCTCAGTTACTGTTTAAGAGTGGCATTCAGGCGTTCGGTTTGTCCATTAGTCTCTGGGTGAAACCCCGACGATAACGCCCTCTCTATCTGCAATTGTTTGCACAAAGTAGACCAAAACTTGGAGGTAAACTGTGTTCCTCTATCAGACACAATTGAGTATGTCAATCCATGCAATCAAACAATCTCTTTCAGTAATATGTCTGCTGTGGTTGTGGCAGATGATGTGCCTTTGAGGGGGGCAAAACGAGCTTTCGGTAGTTCTACAATAAAATCCATGGATAGATGTTGCCAGGGTCCCGCAGGGAGTTACTCTTGTTGAAGGAGGCCCAATGGCTTTGCTGTACTGTACTTGTTCTGCGCACATATGGGGCAGGAAGAGACGTATTCCACAGTGTCTTTAGTAATTGTAGGCCACCAAAAGTTTCTTCTCAACAGATCCAAAGTAGCTGCACGACCCTTGTGTCCAGCCATGGGGAGATCATGACACCACAAAATAGCTTGGGTCTGTAGAGCTTGGGTTGTCAAGTATAGGAGATCTCCCTTAAATAGGTATTTCCCCTTATGAATCAGCGAAGGGATTTGGACATTGGACGTGGACTTTTGAGCTTCTAGTACCTGTTGTAAAAAGCTATTAATGGTTCTGATGAATTTCTTCCCACTTAACAGGTATTCCTGGTCCGTATATTTCCCAGATTCTTCTCCATAGCTGCGGGAGAGGGCATCTGCTAAGTGGTTCTCTTTCCCTGGCAGGTAAGTGAGGTCAAAATCGCATTTGGAAAAATAATAAGCCCAGCGGACATGACGTGAGTTTCTGCATTCCATCTGCTGGAGTATACTGAGATTCCTGTGATCGGTCCGAACTTGAAACGGGTATCTAGCCCCTTGCAACGGGTGTCGCCACTCCTCGCAAACTTGTTTGATTGCCAACAGTTCTTTTTCGATCACCGAATAGTTCTTTTCACTGGATATTAGTGTCCTAGAGTAATAGGCTATGGGATATTCGAGTTGGTCTTCCTTCCGTTGTAGAAGCGCTGCCCCAATCGCCCCTTGTGAGGCGTCTGTTTCAACAATAAAGGGCATAGCTTGGTCCGGTTGTCTGAGGATGGGTGCAGAAGTGAAGGCTTGTTTGAGCTGGAGAAAGGCAAGATCTGCTTCAGATGTCCAGTTAAATCTCGTTCCCTTCTTCAACAAAGCCGTAATGGGTAGGACTATGTTGGTGAAACCGGTAATAAACTTCCGATAAAAATTTGCCAGACCAAAAAACTTCTGAATGGGAACAGGTCAATTGTTGATGGCAGTTGTCTTGTTAGGGTCCATTTCTATCCGATTTTCAGACAGAATAAAGCCCAAATAAGGAACCGTAGAAACTTCAAAAAGACATTTTTCGGGTTTGGCAAGCAAATGGTGGTCGCGGAGTCTTTGGAGCACCTCCCTTACATGAATACGATGTTGTTCTATGGTTGTTGAATAAATCAAGATGTCATCCAAATACACCACTGTAGTTTTGAACAAAAGATCACTGAACACCTTATCCATGAATCTTTGAAACTGGGCTGGAGCATTAACTAACCCAAAGGGCATCACTTTGTACTCATAATCTCCTAAGGGAGTACGAAAGGCAGTTTTCCATTCGTCCTCTCTTTTTATTCGTGAGAGATGGTATGCCCCTCTAAGGTCTAGTTTGGTGAACCATTTAGCCCCTTGCACTGCTTCCATGATCTCCCTTATCAAGGGCATAGGGTATCTGTCTCTAATTGTTTGACTATTCAGACCTCTAAAGTCAATACAAGGTCTGAGTTCCTTAGCTCCTTTTTTAGGAATAAAGAACAAGGAAGCACCAGCTGAAGAAGTTGATTCTTGTATTAAACCGTTCTGTAGGTTAATAGCTAAGTATTCCTTTAGAGCTTCCTTTTCCGGAAGGGACAAAGGGTACATTCGTCCGAATGGAACCACTGCATCTGGAATGAGATCAATCTTGCAATCTTCAGCCCGGTGTGGTGGTAATGGCCTAGGTTGGGTGTCCGTAAAGACATCTACAAATTCTTGATACGCTACAGGAAGGGTGTTGATACTTCTTGCCGGCACTGTACTACCTTGATGATCTTGTCGTCTTTCTTCAGACAGGCAGGACTGAAAACAAAGGTCTGATCTGAATTCCACCGTGTTGGTTCCCCAGTCTATTCCTGGAGTGTGTTTTCTTAACCAGGGGATACCCAGGATAACAGGGAAGTGGGCTGCCTTTATCAGATCAAATACAAGTGTTTCATGATGAGTCTTTATCCTCACAGCGACTTCCTTAGTTTCTTGTCGGATGAGACCTGAAGATAGTGGGGTGCCATCCACGCTTTCCACGGGTATTGGTTGTAGCTTTTCTCTTCTGGGAATGGCGTGTTCTCTAGCCCATTGATCGTCTATAAAGTTCCCAGCAGCTCCGCAGTCTAGCATGGCTAGGCATTCTACAGCTTGGGTTGGTGTCCATTCCAGAACGATCTTAAGGACCATTAGCTGATGTGATGGATCAATAGCTAAGGGTGGATTCGTAACACAGGGATTAGCCAGTGAAGCCCCTTCCGTGTCCCTGATCAAGGTCGGGGTCTTTCATTTCCCGACCTCCTGGGTGGCACCTCGGGACAATCTCTTAGAAGATGCTTCTCAGAGCCGCAGTACATACACAAACTCAAGTCTTTTCATCTCTTTCTTTCTGCAGCAGTCAGGGGACCTCTGGCTGTGCCTATTTGTATCGGTTCTTCGGTTTGAGGAAGAGACCTCTCAGTAGTAACAGGTGGGTAGGAGGAGGAAGTCGGCAGCATGCTTGGTTTGAATTTCCTTCTTTCTGCTCGTCATTCAGAAATCCGGTATTCTATCTGAAGAGCTAGGGCTACCAGTTCTTGGAAAGAAGAAGGCCTGGCCACCCGGGAGAGTTCGTCTTTTAAGTCTTCATGTAATCCTCTTCTGAAGAGCATTTGTCTTGCAGAGTCAGGCTATCCAATCTCTAGAGCAATCCTCTGGAAGTTCGAGGTGTAAGTTTGTACATCAGAAGGTCCCTGCTTGATGTCCAGGATGTTTTCATAGGATGTGTATAACGCCTCTGATCTTTCGAACCTTTCGCGAAATCGCTGCACAAAAGTATTGTAGTCATTCAAAACTGGATCCGAATCTGCAACCAGCGGGGTAACCCATGCCAGAGCATTACCCCCAAGATTCGAGATGAGGAAGCCAACCTTTGCCCGGTCTGACTCATACATCTTAGGGCGGAAAGTAAAGTAAACCCTACATGCGTCTAGGAATTCTTTTATTCGTTTGGGGTTACCTTCATACTTTCCACAGGGTAACGTCATAGGTGGAAGATCACCCCGAACATCTTCTCTTGGAGTTATCTGTTGCCTCATGGCAGCATTGTCAGCTTTAAGAGCGGTATTTTCAGCCTTCATGGTTTGAAGCTCGGCGGTAATCCCTTGTATGGCATTGACCAGTTCTTGATACTGTTCTAAGCTAGCCATCTTAGGGCGTTGCAAACTCTCATGAAATGATGAAGTTCCAACTTGATCAATGCCCTCAATTGCCCCCTCCTCCTCCTCCATCTCCTCACCTGTATTGGATTCTTCAGTGGAACTCTCCGAGGATATTGCTCTTCTTTCTCTCCAAGCAGTATCTTGTCTTTTTTTTGTGAGTTTAGGACGAGCTGCACTGGAGGCCACCTTGCCAACTAGCTACCTGCCAGGCAAAAGGACCCTCAGGGAGCCTGCCCCCAAAACCAGGGAAAAGCTTGGCTGAAAAACCCTGGAGTGCTGGGATGTTGACAGCACTGTTGATACCTTTGAAGGAAGGCTTGAAGATGTTGCTTGAAGAACGAACTCCAGCTCCCAGAATGCTCTTCAGGAAGCAGATGGTGAAAGCTCCGACAAGGAAAAATAGGAGCAGGCAGAATGGAGAACTCCGGAACGGAACACAGCAGAGAAATGCCTTCAGAACAAGGAGCGGAATGAGAGCCGGGCGCCTCACGGCAGAAGGCAGGCGAGGCCCCGGAAGAAGGAGAAGTAAGCAGGAATAGAAACTCCCGCGCCGAGCCGAAGGAAGAGGGAGGCTCGGACAACGGGAGCCTGACACAAAGCGGGCTGCAGAAGGAATAAGGATAACGGTGGAAACAGGGAGCAAGGAAGATTCAGCAGACCGAAAGTAGGAAGAAACATAGCGTATAGAACCGTAGGGGAAAACAGGGTTGCAACGCATCGGCGCCATTGTTTGACGCTTACTTAAACGCATTCCGTCGTGCGTGCGTGCGTGCAAAGACTAGACCGTTACCTGCGGAACCGGGTCAGCCCTTCTTCCATTGTCTCCACAGTTTCCATGGCGTGCACGTCATGACAGTTAACTTGGGCTACGCCCTTAGTTAATTCTGGAGATGCCCTCCTGGATGACTATGATGGGTTCGTACAGGCTCTAAAGACCATGTTTGACCGCCCAGAACAGGTCTACAGTGCCCAGGAATGCCTACTGGATTTCCGACAAGGTTCCCAGGATATGCTTACCTATGTGACATGCTTTAAGCAACTGGCCAAGGAAGCAGATTGGTCCTCGGAGGCCTGCTTTACCCTTTTTCGAAGAGGACTGAATGAAGAAATAAAAGATGAGATAACCAGGGTAGCTCGCCCAGGTTCCTTCCAGGCTCTTATGAACCTCTCTTTACAAATAGACTTCTGTATCCAGGAAAGGAAGGTGGAAAAGAAGAAGACTAAAGTGCCTTATCAAAAGACCTCCACAGAACCTTCCTCTAAACCTGAGCCCACTCCTGCCCCTACTACAGACCCAGAAGCCATGCAACTGGGGGCCTCCCGCGGACTCATATCCCAGCAAGAAAGAATGCGACGGATTCACACTGGGCTGTGTATGTATTGTGCCTCAGATAAACATCTTGTGAGAGAATGTCCCTTAGCTCCTCCACGGCGTTCGGGAAACGCCAGATCCCGATCCTAGATGGAGCAGAGCTTCGGGAGAGAGATGTTTGCTCCACATCTATTTCAGACTTGAACTCTCCTGGACAAAACAATCTTGTGATCTTGCAGGCCTTTCTATCGCCATCCAAGAATGAAACTTACCCCATTTTGGCATTGGTGGATTGTGGGGCCATGGGGATATTTATAGATCAAGATTGGGTCACTACCCACCTGATTCCATATGAAACTCGAGGCTTTGTGCAACCTATAGAGGCTATCGATGGAAGACCTCTCTCTTCAGGACCTATAACCCTACAAACCAAAGAGATCCAGCTCTCGATAAACCATCATTGAGAGGTGATCAAATTTGACATCATAAAGTCTGCCCATTATCCAATGGTACTGGGTATGCCCTGGTTACAGAAGCACAACCCATACATCAACTGGGCAGCAGGATCCTTGTGTCCCCAGGGCCTATCAGGATTACACTGATGTGTTTTCAACTGCCATACTTCAGGCCCTACCCCCTCACAGACCTGAAGATTGCGCTATTGATACTGAACCCTCAGCAGTGATTCCTTTTGGAAGGATGTTCATTCTATTCGAACCAGAGAAAATGGCCCTCCAAGAATACTTGGATACCAACCTTGAAAATGGCACCATACGACCATGCAAATCTCCGGTGGGAGCTTCGTTGTTCTTTGTTCCCAAGAAAGATACTAAGGAGCTTAGGCCTTGTCTTGATTATCGTGGTCTAAATCAATGCACCCTCAAGGACCGCTACCCATTGCCCTTAATCTCGGATATCCTGGAAGCGGTGAGAGGAGCTGTAGTCTTCACGAAATTGGATCTCAGAGGTGCCTACCATCTGATCCGTATAGAGGAGGGTGACGAATGGAAAACAGCCTTTAGAACACCCTTTGGTCACTTTGAATACCTGGTCATGCCCTTTGACTCGCCAATGCCCCAGCGGTCTTCCAACGTTTCATGGACCGGGTGTTCTCCGATATGCTGTTCCTCTTCGTCATAGTTTACCTGGACGATATTCTGGTATACTCCAAAGACCATCTTAAGCATGAAGAGCATGTTAAGGCAGTCTTATAGTGGCTACGTGAACATAAGCTCCTGACTAAACCCGAGAAATGCCTTTTCCATGTCTCTACTGTTCACTGTCTAGGATTTGTCCTTAGTCCAGAAGGAATTGAAATGGACCACTCAAAAGTAAAAGCCATACTATCCTGGCCTGTTCCAACTACCGTGAAACAGATTCAGTCCTTCGTGGGGCTTGCCAACCTTTACCGGAAATTCATACCTTCCTTTTCTGAGATAGTTCAACCGATCATTACATTGTTGAAAAAGGATACTCCCTTTCTCTGGACAGCAGCCCAAGATGAAGCGTTCCAATGATTGAAGGCAGAGTTTACACAAGCCCCCATCCTGGTTCAACCTGACATCGATCGACCTTTCCTAGTGGAGATGGATGCCTCCAACTACGCCATCGGAGCAGTTCTAAAGCAGGAATTCGAGGACAACTTAGAACACCCCATCGCTTATCTCTCGTGAACCCTAACTCCCAGCGAGACTCATTATTCTGTTTTGGAAAAGGAACTGTTAGCCATCCGTCAAGCCTTCACAGAGTGGCGTCATCTACTCCTGGGAGCAAAACATCCTGTTCAGGTCCGTACGGACCATCAGAATATTCAAATTTTACAATCTCTGGAATGTAGGAATAGTTGTCAAGCCCGTTGGGCCTTCTTCTTCACCCAGTACCAGTTCCAAATCCATCATGTCCCTGGAACAAACAACATAATTGCAGACGCCTTATCCCGACGTCCCGACTACGAAACTCTTGAAGATCGGTCCTTCCCAAAGATGTTTCCCCCCACAATTTTTGTAGCCCAAGCAATCAGCCTCCTGGAAGACATTCGGATTCAAACCCAGTCCTCTGAGATCTGGAAGGAATTTACAGGGAAGAATCGATGGAATCTTCAAACAAAGGACGGGTATTTGTTCAAGGATAATGGCCTGGTCATCCCCACACAGAGACTACGACAAAGGATTATGAACCTCTGTCACAATACCCTTCACTCAGGACATTGTGGCATCACCAACACTCTCTGTTTAATACAAAGACAATTTTGGTGGCCAAAAATGAAAGTTGATGTCCAACTGTACATCCAAGCCTGTGCAGTCTGCAATCAAAACAAGCATGATAACAAGAGACCGGCGGGTCTCCTACTTCAACCAACGCTACCAACAAGGCCCTGGGAATTCATCGCTACGGACTTTATTGTGGAATTGCCACCCTCCAGGGGATACACGACTATCATGGTCACCGTTGATTTATTCACTCACATGGCTCATTTTACGCCATTGTATAAACTACCATCTTTCTCAAAACTCGCTGGAATCTTACTGGAACACATATTCCGACTTGATGGACTCCCTTCCAAGATCATATCAGACAGAGGACCTCAATACATATCTCAATTTTGGAAACACTTATGCCGTATACTAGGAATCCAATGTGCCCTCTCCTCAGGTTATCATCCACAGACTAACGGAGCTACTGAACGTGTGAACCAAACCCTAGAGCAATATCTTCGTTGTTTCACCACCAAGGTCCAGGACGATTGGTCACTCTTAAAACCTGTGGCTGAATTCG
Source organism: Ambystoma mexicanum (assembly GCF_040938575.1). NCBI lineage: Eukaryota > Metazoa > Chordata > Amphibia > Caudata > Ambystomatidae > Ambystoma > Ambystoma mexicanum. Next base: position 453,152,824 of record NC_090924.1, on the reverse strand, counting down.
CCTACAACAATTTGGATCACTCGGCTGTCAAGACCAGCCCTTTTTTTGCAGCCAAGGATTTCACCCTTCGGTTCTACCATCCATTCTCCCACATCCTACACCAGTACCTACAGTCGACTTCTGGATTGAAACCCTCATCAACGTACACAGGGAAGCCAAAGAACACCTAGAAAGGGCCCAAACTAACACCAAGCATTATGCGGACTCCAAAAGAAGACCAGGGCCTTCCTATGCAGTGGGTGATAAGGTCTGGCTATCTTCGAAACTACTGCCTCGACACTTATGACTGAATAAGTTGGCTCCCTGGTACTATGGCCCCTTTTCCATAAAGGAAATCATTAACCCAGTGGCCTTCAGACTCAAACTACCAGACTCCTGGAAGAGGATCCACCCAGTGTTTCACACGCCTCTAATGAAACCATATGTCCAGTCCCCCCGAGCTGCTCCAAGGTCTACCCCTGTAATTGCCGATGACCAGCTAGAATACGAAGTGTCCAGAGTTTGTGACTCCAGGTACAGACGTGGTCAGCTACAGTATCTGGTTGAGTGGAAAGGGTACCCTCCCAGTGAACGCACCTGGGAACCAATCTCAAACCTGAATGCCCCCAGATTACTCAAAAGGTATCATTTTATAGACCCGGGCAAACCCAGAGCAACAAGCCTTCGGAGGAGGCATGCTGTCATGAACCATCAGACGCGTCCCTTCTGGACTTCCTGGTCCCTGACACATAGGGGCTTGCACTCAGCAGTACTCCCAACATGGCCGTCAAACACGGAACGCTGTTTACCAGTTTCCGCGTCGGACGCATCACGTTCTATAAAGCAACACGCCCCCGCGGCCCTGCGCGTCTCAACGCTACCGCTTGCAGTGGCTAGGCGTGTGCTGCTGTAGTTCGCTCTTGCTAACTTCTTCGATTCCTGGTTCCTGGTCCCCTATTATTCCTCCTCATTTATTCATTCCTTTTTGTCCTCTCTTGCATCCTGTTTTCCAAGTACACTCTTTACCTTTCCAGGACTTCCCAGACATTCTGAACGATCCAGGAGTGGGGACGCTGAATGCACGCTGGAACCCGAGGACATATGCACAGGGTTATACAAGACCCGAACTGTGCGCAAGAAGACTCCATCAAAGAACTCCAATAAACAACACAGACAGGTGAGAAGTGGGGAAACCTGTGACAGCTTAGGACACAAACCTGAAGAATTAAGGTGGACAGTATTCATGAAAATTGAACAAACCCAAGACCCTAGTAATGATAAACATATGCTGAGTGTACAAAAACAAAAAATGATTTTTTTAACGAAAAGTTATCCCCAGGGATTGAATGAGAACATTGGAGTGTATTCATTAAATAATACATACCGCAAGTACAGATTATATTAGTAACGATGACTGCCACATACAAGGATTGTCTTGACAGTGAATGGTTGACCTGAATGGTTATTTACCCATTCAGTCACTTTTTCTTAGCTGTGTGATCATACTATCCTCACTGACGATGTAGAAACACTTATACACACAAGGTGGGACCTCCTGCCACTCGCGACTTGACACCTTTCGATCTGTATCCTGTTTTACATAAGTTTCTCAATATTCCAGGTGCACATTATCTATAATTCCCATTTAGATTGGATCTTTATGTTTAGTACCCTACACACCCTCATCATCAATTTTTTGTCGGTGGGGCGCTCATTCATTTAAAGATGTATCCCACTTATTTACCTGTCTGTCGTTTTTCTGTCCTTACATATACACAATACATCAAGAATTGAATACAAATAAGTGTGATTTCACAAATGACACAACTAAGATTTGTAGATTTAGGACAACCACCCATGTGATTTGTAAAACATACGATCACAAGCAGGCTTGCGTGTTATATTAGAGATCATTATACCATTTGCAACACATGCGCAGTATTACATATGACTAACCCTCAGTGTGTCGGGTTTCTATAGCAATGGTTTCCGGGCTTACGCTTTTCAGGACACAGCACGCGGAAGCAGCTAAACCATTAAAACGTCTATCGGGATCTAGTTCTTAACGAAACCCCTTCGGTTGGATTCTTTTCCCTCTTTCCTATGATCTTTACATAGCTTGATGTGTATCCACAACACTGTAGCTGGCACATTTCGTAAACCATCGCTATCTAAGCTGTGCAGTACAGTGGTAGCCTCTACCACACATGCGCTGTAGACATCTACGCACAGCTCATAGCATGGTCGCCTTAGTAACGGTTGGTTGATCCCTGCAGTGAATAACGCAGAAGCAGCCATACTGCCACGGTGTCTACCTGAATCAAGAACTCAAGGTAATCCTGACGCTCGTTTTCTTTCCTTCTAGTTTAACACTGTCAATGCCTAGAGGCCGCGGTATCCCGATTTCGTGCAGCAACCTTCATTCTGACATTTTTGCACGAGTGGTTGCTCATTAGATTTAGTCCCTAGTGCCAGGTATCGCGATTTTCCAGAGACTTCTCTTTAATTGAGGACTATCAATACCATTTACCTTTTTTTTATTACATACGCTGGCCATACTTACTATCCGCTATGTGAAAGGAGTAAGTGGTTTATTCTCATCCTGTACCTTCCATTATCAAAGTTTGTATGTTAATACCACATTATCATTTGTCTTGCAGGGCTTGACCAACAGTCCAGACCATCAGTATTCGTGAAAATACGACTGCAATACAAGAAAAATGAAGTGCCACTTTATTTTAGAGTGATATCTGAAGTAAGTCTCTACCAGACCTGACGATATTTCCATATTTTCGATAGTGAACACATTGTACTTAATGTATTACTTATAGATAGCCCTTTACACATGGGGATTATAGGACGATGTGTTATGTTTTTTTTTGTTGTCTACAGGGATTCTCTTGGGGACTGCGACACTAAGAATCTATGCAGTACCCAAGGATTGCTTACCAACACTAAGAGACGGTAAGCTCCCCAATAAGTGCATCTTCAAATTACAATGATCAATGATGTACTTTATTGAACAATCACACTAACTGAGATGTGGTCTATGTTTTTATGTTTAGGTCAGGCCGGGATTCACACTCTTGTACCAAGAACCAAAAAAGAACGTGCTATAGAATGTGGAAGCTTGGTTCTTTAACAGCCCAAGGGATGTCTTGGAGTGGCTGGAAAGGTACAACAGTGGAGTGGGACGAAAGGGTGGTGTTCAATAGGAGCAGGCTTGGCACTGGGCATGTGCAGCTTCTCTTGGCTCCGTGCTCATGGGGCCTTGCACAGAAGCTGACCCTCTTTTATGCTTGGACCTGTCAGATCTGCTCAGCTCATATATTCCACACTGGCTCCCAGCACAGACTCAGAAACATGTTACACATATTGTAGCAGTTTTGCTCATGCACAGAAGGGCTCATCCTCAAGCATGCACACGTAGTAACATTGCATGCTGTACAGGGCCGGCCTGTCCATGTGCCATTTCAGGCATAGAGATAGGTTCTCCCTCATTCGTTTCACAGACGCTACCCTGCTGTAGCTTTTTGGGTAGCTTTTTGGGTGCGCAATATTTTTACTGTCTGGCTGTTGGTATCTTTGCTATTTTTTACTGTTGTCCACTCCGGGCCTCTGAGCTTGTAGCATCAGCGTCACGGGGTGTTCCCCCACCAGGTGGGCTTCAGTTTCAGGTGATGGGGAGAGACAGTCGAGCCTTCTGGCCCTGGTACCTACAGGAGGGTTTCTGAAGGTTGTATCACCTCTCCATCCCACGGTCAGACCAGCCTCACAGAGAAGAGGTGTACCACATGCTTTTACTCTATAAAAAAGATAACTACTACAAAAAATAGGGAGTAAAAGCATTCCCAACAAAAGAAGGAAACTGATCAGTTTTGTTTTGTTGCTCGGCCCTTGGCGTCCGTTGTAGATTACGGCTCGTCCCGACTGACATCTTGAGGTTCACCTAACTGGGAACCTATGGGCACATAGAACCTCGATTTAACACAAGGTGATACTCCAAACCAAGGACACATTATCTGCCGGCTTTTGTCTGGCGAGATTTCATTTAATCTAGTTCCTAGATCTAATCTATTCAAGATCTACTTTGGCATGGCCGGACTGTGATTTCCTGGACTCCTTAGACCGGTTCCTGAGCCATCGCCTCCTCAGTGGTTGAGACTATGGCAGAATTATTATCCATGTGACATTACCTTTAATATAAAGGCTTTTTTAACGTTCAAAAATCTGTGCATTTCCATAGAAGACACAGATGAATTTTCAAGAATATGGGTACGGGACGTATAGCATGCTATGTCAGATTTTTAGTGTGTGGTTTTAGGATTGTGAGGTTCTGCAGTGCTAATACATCATTGGACTGCCCTATTCGGGATCAAAATACTTGTCCTTTCTCTTCCTGCCTATGTGATAGGTTGATCTAATCAACGTATGAATTAATTTTCTACATTTAGATTTGTCCAGTTGGCCTGGCTTCTCCTTCTCGAGAGATTGCTTTCTCCTGATGGAGCCTGTTGGCCTGGCAACTGAACATCTACATTAGGGACTATTGCGATTTTCCCTCTGTACTGTTAACTGGCAGTGAATTGTTTGCAGCCTCCTCTTGTGACTAGCACTTTTTTCACACATTGCACTTTATTAATGTTATATTGTTGTATGTTATATTTCTGTGTGAACTTTAAACTATTTAATAACTTCTTAATGAATTTGACTAAATAATAAAAAATCAAGTTTTTTTAAGTTTTCGTTGTGGTCTGTATGGGGTGATCTGCGGTATTGACTGGGGGTCACTGTTCCTACATTGTTGATGGGACTGTGTCCTTTCAAGTGAACTTATTTTCAAACCTGCTGGCTTGACCTTTGTTTATTATTGCTAGTTGCTTCTCCTTCTTGCCAGCGAAGTAGGGGACACCCATCTATTGTATTGCTGGAAACTCTGGACATGTCATACGGGCCTGTAAACGTCTTCGGCCCACACATCTTCCCGGAGCAACGCAACCGGAAGAAGCTCTTATATTATCACCGCTTGATCTGAAGAGGCATGTTAAGTGAATGCATCTTTTTAGTTTTGTGGGTTCGTAGGATCAACGAAGTATGGGTTTCACAAATATCTGTTTTAGAGTTAAAATATATGTCTGCTCACCTACAAATACTCGGATTGGGAATAAGAATTGCTTTTTTACTCCTTAAAAAAATGATTTTACTCCCAAATTGAAAAAAAATGGGAGTAAACTACTCCTGTTTCAAAATCTGATCTGTAGCCCTGTGGGCTCCTAATCTTTACCCTCTTTCACTCAGTGCTCACTGGCTTCTGGGACAGGCCCTTCTCAACGCCACATGCTTGTTCCTCCTTTCACAGTAGGATCAACCCCATAAGACTATCCCCTGCCTTGCCAAAATGTGCCTTCTCAGTCATTCCTCCTCTGGGCACTTCTAACTTCACGAGACTTGTCTCTTTCCTCCTATGTGCCAGCTACCTCTGACTGGTCCTCTAAGCACGCCTTCACCTCTTTGCACCACCTGTTGATGTCCTCCTTCCTCTCTGTGTTGCTCTTCTCCTTCCACCACTTGTTCTCTTCCTTCCAAGCCCTTCTATTCTCGCCCTTCAAGCACCTGTTCACTTGTTCCACCACCTGTCGTTAACCTCCTTCCACCAAATGTTACTCCCCCAATTCCACCCTCTGCTGCTCCCCTCCCACCACCTGTTCTTTCTTTCACTACCCATTTCTCTTGTTGCGCTCCTCAACCACCTGTTGTTCTCATGCCAATCTTTCCTGTCCGACTGCTTGCATCCTCTGATGCACCCCCACCCCCTTGTCTGTAGACTCTCTTACCCAATGCCATCTAGGCTTAAACTCTGCTCTACCTCTGCTCCAAGCACCCACCCTCCCAGTCGGCTGCTTTCCTGGGGTTAGGCTCGAGCTCAGAGTGTCCAGGTGTGCTCTATTGCTCACTCACAGAAGCTTGACTGGCATGCAGGCCATGAATAATGACCCTGTCAGAGGGGCCTGAGGACCCCTCTGAGCACGGGGTAGGTGGATAGAGTTGATAGACCAGGGCAAGGACAGGTCTAGCACTTTCTCTGTCACTGTAACTTCCTCTGATGACCCTTCCTGTGAGGGGTCATCAGAGGAAGTTTCTGTCCCTTTGTTTGCCCTCTCCAGGTCACCCAGGTCACTGACCCTCACGGGCTCCGTGATCTAATATGCAGATTACATCACGGAGCCCGCGGTTTCGCAGAGGGTGAAAGACGCCTCGGGCTCTGTAATCTATGTGCTCTGAGCAGAGATCACGGAGCCCGAGCCGCCTTTCTCTGTCGGCAAAGCTTTTATAAAGCTTTGTCGACGGACAAAGCCACCTTGGGTGTTTTCCATCCTCAACGCTTTATAAATGAATTGTTTACGTTTCAAGCCATCTTTTATCAACATAGAAATATCAAATATGTTACAAATGTCTATATTTATAAAGGTGGCTTGAAAAGTATACAAACCATAGTAAGGTAAGCACACGGTGTTAGTAAAGTTTGTGCACTTTTCAAGTCACCTTTTATAAACATAGGAATATGTAACATTGCTATGTTTATAAAAGATGGCTTGAAAAGTACACAAACCATAGTAGTAGCCATACAAACATGTAAATGCTCACATACATTTATACATTTGTTTGCACACTTTACTAGGATTTGTGCACTGTTTAGGCTACACCCGCACTGGAAGCCACGCCCCCAAACAACCCCCCATCCCCCTCAGTTTCTTACCCCACTTAAAGCACTGTTTATGCCAGAAGTGGGGGGAGGGACCAACATCCCTAGCACTCCATATTGTGTAGAAGCATGACTGTACATTGGTTTCTCTGTCCCTATCCCTGTGCCTATCAGTCTCTGTTCTGGCCTGAAGTATGGTGATCAGAACAACTGATCTTCTTGACAGGCATGAGAGACTACAGCTACCAGCATGCACATTACTTCTCACACCGCTGGGTGGCAGCACTGTCCAAAGGAACCACAAAGCGCCTGGGTCCGACAGCCAAGACCGACCCAGACAGGAAAGAAAAAAGTGGTTGTCCTAATACAGATTGACTATTCCGTCCCCACCCACTCCACCGTTAAGGAGTCAGAGACGAACAGTGGAGCAGAGGTGGCAGAGCTGGAACCGGTGTTGTATGGTATCCTGCATCCCCATGGTAGCTTGTGGGAGGTAGTGTTGGCAATCTTCGGAGCCACGCTCACTTGCAGAATATGGCAATACCGCCTGCCAGCCCGCCCTCCAACAGCTCTGTTCCTGGGATTGGCCAGTGATGCCTTTGTAGCTCCGCCCCTCATTTGTGGGGATGCAGAATATGATGGAAGCCAGGAGCGCAACGGGGCTCAGGGCTTCCTGCCCCTGAACTCCTTAACAGTTCAAAGGAACATGCTTCTTGGTGCATTTTGTTTCTTCCAGGCAATTCTACAACATGCTCGGCTCATCAAGCACTACACGTTTCCCTCCCCAGTCACAGCCCCCGTGGTCGTGGGACACACAGACTGCAATGCACTTGACAACTCGTTTCCTTTGTCATCAGCAACGTAGCCTTTCCAGTCACCCTGCAAATGTGCAACAGTTAAAGCAAGCAACACAATAAAGCACCCATTGAAAATGTGTTTTGATGCCCTTAGTTGAATGTTCTAGAAACCATACATAACAACACACCTCCGAACCTAAGTGAGTTTTTACACCTCTTTTATTGTGTGTCTTAAAGTGCTGAAAATAGTTGGTACATTGATATTTTGTCTTTTGCATCTTATATTTTTCCATTCAGAATGTGGAAAATAAAGGTACACTGATATTATTTTGGCCCAACATGCTGCTGCTATAAGTAGTCACATGTTATCACGATGCTTTATTATGCAATTTGTGGATTTTACAAGTAAACTCTATTGGACAGTATTATTGTAGGTCTTGACACCCAAAACATAAATATTTGTTCCAAGTAAAGCGTGGAAGAAGGTGGCAATGCCCAAATTGCAGAGTGGGTTAAAATCCCTGCTTCGCTGTTTATTGCAAGTGTGTGATCCCAGGCAAATAAGGTAATCTCACGCTGACTTCAGCTGCAAAAATTGGAGTGCTTATTAGTGATTACGTTTACACCCTTACAATGGGACAGTTTTTATGAGGGTAGGGCAAATTAGTGTACTCTGGTGCTCCTCTGCTAGTGGCTCCAATACTCTCACATAGAATTGCATTATTGCTGCACTGGTCCTGCACCAGTCTTGTAACACTTGATTTGACAGGCAGACATAGTCTCACCATCCAGTCAGTGCACCAGAGATTCTAGAATAGCGCACTAACTATGGTAGAACCAACATTACATTTTCTCCCCTGTTGCTCCCAGCCACTGAAATTTCTTGGGCCGCCAAAGTACTGCCCCACACTGCTATGTCATGTTATGATTGAGTCTTACATTGCACACAATCTGCCATTTTCACACTTTCTAGGATCTTCAGGATCTGCAAAAAGTGGGTGTTTTCAGACTTAAAGGAGAGAGTTAACTGACGGTAACATTGAAGCTGCACTAGAATAGTTTGATTACAATGAGTAATGAAGTTAGATGCCCCTACACAAGTATGTTTGTCAGTCCTCCATCGTCTCTGAAGTTAGCGCCTCTCCCAACATTTGAAGGGTTAGCCCCAGCCTAAATTTTAGCCTAGGTGCACCCCTGGATGTGCGCACTTGAATTTTGTTAGGCAGCGAGGCGAGGGAGGCCTTTCCCGAAACTGACAGTGTTAAAGTTTTACTGTATTTGTTCAGAAAAATGTACTTGAACAAACGCAGTAAAACTTTAAAGCTGTCACTTTCAAGAAAGACTTCCATCACCTCTCTGCATATTGCGCATTACAATATACTATTTGATAGTTGGTCCCCACACCACACCATGGGGAGTGTGGGGGTAGCACAGTGGGGACAGAGCCTCCAAGTTTGCTCCGCCTGTTTTCTGAAGTGGCCCCTGCCATCACCACTTAGCCCACCCCGAAAAGTAGGATTCATAGCGCCCCTGTACAACATCGCTGTTCGAAGGACTCAAATATGGGGACTGCATAGCTTACTTGTGGTCCTCACCCCCACAGGATTCCGGTTTCCATCATTTTAAAATGCATTCTACACATGTAAGAGAGCACACACATATCCTGTGCTCTTTACCAGCCAAGTGCAGCAAGTTTAAGCACAGTGCAACATATATCATATCATGTCAGTCCCGTGTGCCTTTTTAACAAGATTTAATTTAGAGGCTTCTCGTCTAAGGGTTAAACCTTGCCCTGGTCAACTTCTTTCCCAAAATGTGGTTGGGATCCAAAGGAAACTCCCTTTAATGCGCAGCCCTAGATGACAATGTGACAATGAAAGTAGCTTGCAAGCAGCCAGACGGAAGTTTGCATGGGAAAAAGAAATCCTGCTGTGCGAACAAGTGTGCCTTGCAGCGCATGGCATCCAAAGCCCTGGGCTCGCCTGCTCTACCCCACCTTCACTCCCAAACTACAGCTGGCAGAGGAGCACATCCCCCCATGACTGGAATCCAGCAGTTCTGCAATTCGCCTTCCGGACAATGTTAATTGGTAAACCACTTTCTGCTGCAGGCAGGGACCAGGCGCGGACTGGCCTATAGGGTAACAGGGTAGCCCCACCCAACCACAGATGCTTAGAGCCATAAATACAGCATGAAAATGAAAATAGAGCATGTCCACGAGGATATACCCCGACCAACAGCTCTGACACTGGGAATGGCTGATTATCTTCTTTCACTGCATGTCTGCTTATTATAAGCGACTTTGGGCTTCTTTTTGCCCAAAGTCACTTATCATTTTTGCAGGTTGTTTGTTGTGATTTTTGTCCGCTTATTACCCATATTAAGCGCATATGGTTGCACTTGTTCAGTTCAAGAGGACAAAAACCACAACAAGCAGATTCTACAGGAGCATGACTCTGCGTTTTGCACCTTTCCACGTTCCACAGACAGGAACCTGCTTAGCCTTGAAATATCCTCAGAGACTACATGCACCCCATCTCTTCCTGCCCAAGGCCATCAGCACTCGAAAACATGGCATTGTGCTGGGCTGCTTTATGGCTCTCAGACCCCACCTCAGAGACAGTCCTCCTGTTTTACCAACTTTTGTAGGTCCTTTACAGTCCACCATAGTATGCCACCGAAGTTCAGATGTAGAAACATTCTAAACGTTTTTATTGCTGTCGTCAATGGCGAACATCTACTGCTGATGTTTATTTTAAAATGTTCCTATAATAAAGTCTAAACTACAATCATCAAATTCGAATGGCTATTGTGACAACACCCAGAAATGATGGCTGTCCACAGCGTTGCTTGAGACTTTGGTGATTTTTAGGTCTTTACAAACGCCCTAAAATGAGAAAATTAGCCCCTTTGCTGACCGTTGTATTTGTAAATGTGGGTTTCCACTCCCCTTATCAACTCCCCATTGTGAGAAGCCAGAAGGTGTCTCACCCACTAGTCGCTGGGGATCTGTCATCCAGGTGGCCAGAACACAGTCATCCCTTTGGGATCCAGTTCCTGGGGGTGGACAAGTGCGGGAGGATCATCTGGCTGAGGTCTCTTCGTAGAGTGTGATTGGGACACAGGATGGTGAGACTCTGTATCCCCTTCTTTATAACACATTTAACCCATCCTACCAAGTAGGATATTTAGGAACTCCAACCACACACCCACCCCCTTTACAACACCAGCACTTTCTCACGGACAGCTGGCTATGAGAGAAAACGGACTAACACCCGAGCCGAATACCTGATGTGTCCCAATACAATGGTCAGGCAAGGTCAGGCAGGTACTGATCATCACACACACTTGACTTCCATTAAGCTTCCCTACATGGATAAAAGTCAGAGCATGAGAGCATGCTCTGAGAGAGGCAAAGCACACGAGGAAACAGCATTTTCAAGATGGCAGTTTAACAAGAGGAGAAATGTAATGAAACAGAAGGTTATTGCATGGAGGGAAGTTCCCTTGACCTTTTCGACAAGGAACCGTTGCTCTCATGAGCCCTCAAGATTGGAAAGCGTAAAACCAGGAAAACAGGCTGAAGAATCCTGCATTGTGTGTCAGAGATACCCAAAACCCTCCTGTGTCAAGAACCAAGGCGGGGTAGAATTACCCACCGTGGAACACTCATTGGCTCCAAAAACAAAGATAAGATACCTTTTACAGAGTGGTCCGGCAACACGTGGGTGCTCAATCGAAGGTCTCTGTAAGCTATCCAGCTGAAAAGTGAAAGAGTTGTAGAAAATTGTGAATCAAAGTGGTGCTGTGTAAGGTCAAGCAAAACCCTGCGCACAATTGAAAGTCTTAGATGCTGATACAGCATCTGTGGCAAAGTTGCAGAGGGAGATCAATTGAAAGCTTTGTGTTGAAGTGGATCATAGCCGACTGAGGGGGACCCAGGGTGAAGCAAAAATCACCGAGAAGGTTTTGTGTTGAAGTGGGTCTGAGCCCGGCGGGGGGATCCGGGGTGAACAGAAAATCACCTCAGAATGTGTATGTGTGAAACCCTAAGGAGGAAGGAACTTTGTTGTTTGTCGTATTGCATCAGGCCATCTGGAAACAAGACTTTGAATGGCAAAGAAACTTTGGCACAGAAGGCCATGATGTTGAAGTTTTGAACTGCACCCTCATGGTAGAGAAGCTAGAGACTGTGCTAAACTCGAGAGTGTCGCCTTGTCTCATGCTGAAAACGTGGAGAAGGGAAGCCAACGGTTTGAGTATCCTGATATATCATTTCTTGAACACTTTTCTTTTGCATAACATTGTTTCCCACACTAGTTGTATTTAGAAGTAAGAAGTGGCAATAGGTGTAACGCTCACCTGAATCCCTCGGAGGCGCAGGTCTGGGCTGGGGGTTCTCGGAGTCTTCTAGGGTCACGCGCAGGCCTCGAATGCCACCCTGGAAAGGCCCTTTCCTCACTGAGATCTTGATCTGAAGGGTGAGGTGTCTGCAATTATGAGAGCAAGGGGTTAATATGGATATATAAGCCTGACTGGGTAAGCTGCCTCCCCTTCCTGGTACTCCCAAGTAGTTCGTAGGCTAAATGTGCTCACCTTATGTAGGTGAAAGCGGAGCTCTCCATCCTGCGTCTGTGCAGGGGCGCCGAAGCCAGTTACTTCACTGGTTAATTGTCCAGCCTCTTGGTTGCAGAGGATGAAGATTTGGAGCTAGGCCGTTGTTAGCAGCACGAACGGCGGTTGCTTGAATATGGAGGTCCGGAGAGCGATGGAATGGCAAAGGTATTGCAGGCAAGTAAGTAGAAAATGTCAATTCGAAGTTAAAAGCACTTCTTAATGTCTCTTTTCCTTTTTCAGGTCGCAGAAGCAGCTGGGTAGAAAAATGGATGTCGAGGAATGCACCGAGGAGTGAGAAAGATGAGCGCTGCCCAAAACAAGTGCGTATAGATGGAGTTTTGTATTTCTTAATGATGTCCTTTTGTTTTGCAGATGCGAGTAGCAGCGTCGGCGGAGGCGAGAAGAATGCAGCGCAGGTAAGGAAAGTTTCACGGAGGTTTACTAACCAATGTCTTTGCTTCCACAGGGTGCCGGAAAAATGGAAAGCTGCAGCCCGTGGCTTGAGATGCACCGATGGACTGGGTAAGTGCTGCGCTGGTTTTTATCTCGTGCTAACCTGGTGTTCTTTTCCCTTTTCAGATGCTGCTGAAGACGAAGATGGTATTTCGGAAGGTAAGATTGCGGATTTCTCTTCCCCAGATGCAGAAGTTGAAGATTCTCTGGAGCTGACACGGTGAGCGTCCTGCTGCTATTGCAGAATAACGCGAAGCACGTTGCTCTGATCGGGCGTGGTTTAAATAGCTTACTGGAGTGCTTAGGTGTCTCCTTCCACAGCAGCCTCGCCCAGGTAAGAAGTCCCAGCTTCCAGAATAGTTCCAGTATCCAGTCCCAGGGAGTGGTGCTGGCCACACCCAGAAGGTAAAGTAGTTCCAGCCATGGATGGATGAGGATTTCATCCTGCAGGTGAGTGAGCAGCATGGTCTGCAGCAGGTAGGTCCACCCAAGCACCATTCCTTACATCATGAGCCTGGCACGTCCTGTGCCGGGACTGGGTCCCCTTATGAGCCTGGCACCACTGGCGCCAGGACAAGGTCCATAAGGCCCCTATGGGAGCCGATGGGTGCCTGGAAATGAAGTTGTGACCCAGCTTCTGAGGCAGTTGGGCTAAACCTGACTCCTTGGAGGCTGCGGTCATGACAGCACCCCCCCTCAAGGCCCCTCCCAAGCTTGTCTTTTCCAGAGGTTTTGGCTTGTTGGGAAAAGCCCGATGAAATTTTCGGACTAGACAAGGTGCATGTACATATTCTGAGGGTTCCCAAGATCTCTCCTGGTGTCCATATCCCTTCCAATCAATCAAGTAGTATAGTTTTGATTTGGAAATTTTGGAGTCCAAGATGTCTCGAATTTCAAATTCGGATTCTCCGTCAACTTGGATTGGCTCAGGAGGTTTAGTCAAACGGGTTCCGGGTTGCACAGGTTTCAGGAGAAAAACATGGAAGACAGGATGTATCTTCATTCGAGTAGGTAATTCTAGTTTGACAGCCACTGGGTTAATCACGGCCGTGATCAAGTAGGGTCCTAAATATCTTGGGTTGAAGGTGCGTGGCCCTTTTAAAGATTAATGTTTAGTGGACAGCCAGACTTGATCTCCTTTTTGATATTGAGGAGCCTCTTTTCGATGTTGGTCTGCTCCTTTTTTGTATGATTCTTTAGCTCGTTGAAGATGAGCTGTGGCTTCTTTAAATGCTTGAGTTATCGTCGAATGCAGATGGTCAACAGCAGGTGTTCCGAGAGCTTGAGGTGGGTCCAGATTTGAGGTTCGAGGATGACTTCCATACAGCAGGAAAAAAGGGGTTTTCCCGTCCCAGAATGGATTGAATTATTGTAAGCGTGTTCAGCAATCCAAAGGACATCCTTCCAAGTACCCTCGGATTGATGCAACATGCAGCGCAGATATTGTTCTAAAGTTTGGTTAGTTCTCTCAGTCTGCCCGTCGGTTTGAGGGTGATGGCTGGTGGAAAGTCGTACATCAATTTGTGCTAAACGACAACAACTCCGCCAAAAATGGGAAATAAATTGGCTCCCTCGGTCAGAGATTAGTACTGAAGGGAAACCGTGCAACCGGACAATGTTTTCAAGAAATTCTCGGGCTAGAATGGAAGCTGTAGGTAAACCCTTCAGTGGGATAAAATGAGCCATTTTTGAAAAAAGGTCCACGATCACTAGAATTGTGTTGTATCTGGAGCAAGGGGGTAAATCCGTGATAAAATCCATCGAGAGCGTGTGCCAAGGGCCTGGTGGAATGTCTATTGGACGTAGTAATCCTGCTGGTTTTTCCTTCTGACTCTTGTTTTGTGCGCAGATACCACAAGAAGCCACAAACTTTTTAACATCTTTCCTCCAAGATGGCCACCAAAAATGCCTTTTAATTTTCTCTGAGGTTTTGGCAACTCCAGGATGTCCTTCCATTAGAGAATCATGGTAGCAGGTGATGACCTGTTTTTGTAAGTCAACGCAGGGTAAGAATAGTCTTCCTTGGAAATACAATAGGTTCTGATCTATTGTAAAATCCTTTCCTTTCAATTGCCAATTCGATGAATCTTCGGGAGTTATGAGTTGATTGACCCTTGCTTTAATCTCTTCGAGGGATAGTGTGTTGATTGCTCCTAGTATCTTTTGTTCAGGAATTATTGGCACCGGCTCCGGATTAGCTGTAAATTTGTCTACCCCTATCCGGGAAAGGGCGTCTGCTTTTCCGTTCCTAACGCCTGGTCGATATGTGATTACAAAATCGAATTCTGCGAAGAATAAAGCCCAGCGTAGTTGCCTCGAAGATTGAGCTTTAGCTGACTTCAGGTACTGGAGGTTACGGTGATCCGTGATTACAGTTACTGTGTGCCGGGCTCCCAAAAGATAATGCCGCCAGGCCTTAAAGGCGGACTTAATTGCCAAGAGTTCTTTGTCCGTAATTGTGTAGTTGATCTCAGGAGCCGAAAATTTGCGAGACCAAAAGGCTACAGGGTGTAACTGGTGCGTTTCGGGGTCTCTTTGTGACAGCACCGCCCCCATTGCAAGACTGGAAGCGTCTGTCTCGACGATGTAGGGAAGTTCTGGACGGGGATGCCTTAAGACTGGAGCAGAAATAAATTTGGCTTTTAATTCTTGGAAGGCTTGTTCGGCTTCTGGAGTCCACTCGAATTTTTTATTCTTTTTCAGAAGAGCCGTGATAGGTTGGACTACCCGAGAGAATTCAGGAATGAACCTTCGGTAAAAATTAGCGAAGCCCAGCATGCTCTGTACACCTTTCACGGAAGTTGGGGAAGGCCATTTGGTGATAGCATCCACTTTTCTTGAGTCCATGTGAACTCCGTTGGGTGACAAGATGAACCCTAAAAATTCCACTTCCTTTGCGTGAAAGGTGCACTTCTCCAGTTTAGCAAACAAGCGGTGTTGGCGAAGTCTCTGTAAAACCGCTGTGACGTGTCTACGATGATCAGTTTCTGAGGCTGAGTATACCAGGATGTCGTCAATATAAACGACTACGCACACATCAATAAGTTCTCTGAGAACATCATTCATGAAAAACTGGAAAGCGGCCGGTGCGTTACATAGTCCGAAGGGCATTACTTGATACTCAAATAATCCATATTTAGTGCGAAAGGCCGTCTTCCATTCGTCGCCCTCCTTAATGCGCACCAAATGGTAAGCTCCTCTGAGGTCTAACTTTGTGTATATGCAGGCGCCTTTTACCTGGTCCAATAATTCAGGAATCAAGGGCAACGGGTATCGGTTTTTGACTGTAATCTGGTTCAGGGCGCGATAATCGATACAAGTTCTTAGGTCACCTTCCTTTTTCGGGACGAAGAACAAAGCTGAGGAAGCCGGGGATTTCGAGGGGCGGATGAATCCGTTAGCCAAGTACTGGTCCAAGTATTGCCTGAGATGGAGGTTTTCTGGTTCAGTGAGGGCATATATTCTACTGCACGGAGGGGTGGACCCAGGTATTAGGTCTATCTGGCAGTCGTATGACCGATGCAGAGGCAGGGTGTTGGCTTGATCTTTCTGAAAGATGTCGCTGTACTCTTGGTATTCCAGAGGTAATCGGGGGTCCTCGGAAGTGATGGCTGCTAACTTGATTTCGGGCTGAGGATAACAGGTTGAAGCGCATTCTGGAAACCGAATTACCTTGGCTCGCCAGTCTATCTGAGGATTGTGCTTTTCCAACCAAGGCATTCCCAGAATCACCTGAAACTGCGGGGCCTTGATTACATCAAACACGATCTTCTCCCGATGTCCGTCTTGACATAACAACGTTACCTCCATGGTGGTATGAGAAACTGGTCCGGAAGCTATTTCAGTACCATCCACTGTAGTGATTACGTCCTTTACCATCTTGGGACGTAGGGGAAGATCCATCCTGATAGCCAAGTCTTGGTCCACATAATTACCGATTGCTCCGCTATCAATGTATACTTTGATAGCATGCATGCGATCTGGTCTATTCGGACTTATGAGGACCATAGGCATTACCAAATGCGAGGTCAAGGAACTGGTTTTAACGCTCGGCAAGCGGACCTCTACGCTTGTCGGGCGAGGTCGTTTCCCGATTCCAGTTTCTCAGCATTTTTATCAGAAACTCCTACGGTCTTCTTGACCGGTTTCACTGAGCAATCCCGAAGGAAATGTCCAGAATTCCCACAGTATAGGCACAGCTGTAATTGCCTTCTTCTTTCCCGTTCTTTCTGAGTTAATGGTCCTTTTACTACTCCTATTTGCATTGGTTCCACGGAGTCATTCCCTTTAGCGGAGCTCTGAGGTCTTGAAAGTACCCGGGTTTCAAATCTGGATCGATCGGTCTTCCTGTTCTGTAGCCGATGATCTAATTGGACTACTAGGTCGATATAATCTGAACAGTCTTGCGGCGGATTAACCACCTGTGCTAAAACGTCTTTAAGTTCCCCACGTAGACCTCTGTAGAAGAGCGTGATTCTCTTATCTTCAGGCCACCTGGTCTCAACCACCAGTCTATTAAAGGACGCTATGTAAGCCAGGAGATCCTGATTACCTTGTCTGAGTGACAGGAGTTCATTGTCCAAGGCCTGCCCCTGTGAATGTCTTGCGAACAACTTTTCCATACTGGTCTGAAAGTCTTGAAAGTTATAGAGGAGCGGGTCATCCTGTGTCACGAGAGGAATGGACCAATCTGCAGCACTACCGCTAAGATAGGAAAGTACAAACGCTACCTTGGCTTGGTCCGTTGGGAATGCGGCGGGTCTACACAGAAAGTGCAAGCGGCATTGATTGATGAATACTGCATATCGCTTTGGATCACCGGAAAAACGTTCGGGCGGGGCCAAAGGCACATTCCCTGGCAGATTAATTTGCACCGGATTACTTGAGGTTGTAGGAGTGCCGCCCCCTCCATAGGGAGGCAGTGGCGTCTGTCCCGCTTCAGCCTGTAGCAACTGTCTGGCCAGATCATCCGTCCGTTCCTTGGCAATGATCAACTCCCTTCGTAAAGCGTTTGTTTCTTGGCGAGATGCGTGTACTTCTGCCCTTAGTTCCCCAAGCAATTGAGCCAGTTGATCTGTGTCCGAGGTTTCCATTGCGCCTGGGTGGGAAAATTGCGGTAGGCTTCGCGTTCTGTAACGCTCACCTGAATCCCTCGGAGGCGCAGGTCTGGGCTGGGGGTTCTCAGAGTCTTCTAGGGTCACGCGCAGGCCTCGAATGCCACCCTGGAAAGGCCCTTTCCTCACTGAGATCTTGATCTGAAGGGTGAGGTGTCTGCAATTATGAGAGCAAGGGGTTAATATGGATATATAAGCCTGACTGGGTAAGCTGCCTCCCCTTCCTGGTACTCCCAAGTAGTTCGTAGGCTAAATGTGCTCACCTTATGTAGGTGAAAGCGGAGCTCTCCATCCTGCGTCTGTGCAGGGGCGCCGAAGCCAGTTACTTCACTGGTTAATTGTCCAGCCTCTTGGTTGCAGAGGATGAAGATTTGGAGCTAGGCCGTTGTTAGCAGCACGAACGGCGGTTGCTTGAATATGGAAGTCCGGAGAGCGATGGAATGGCGAAGGTATTGCAGGCAAGTAAGTAGAAAATGTCAATTCGAAGTTAAAAGCACTTCTTAATGTCTCTTTTCCTTTTTCAGGTCGCAGAAGCAGCTGGGTAGAAAAATGGATGTCGAGGAATGCACCGAGGAGTGAGAAAGATGAGCGCTGCCCAAAACACGTGCGTATAGATGGAGTTTTGTATTTCTTAATGATGTCCTTTTGTTTTGCAGATGCGAGTAGCAGCGTCGGCGGAGGCGAGAAGAATGCAGCGCAGGTAAGGAAAGTTTCACGGAGGTTTACTAACCAATGTCTTTGCTTCCACAGGGTGCCGGAAAAATGGAAAGCTGCAGCCCGTGGCTTGAGATGCACCGATGGACTGGGTAAGTGCTGCGCTGGTTTTTATCTCGTGCTAACCTGGTGTTCTTTTCCCTTTTCAGATGCTGCTGAAGACGAAGATGGTATTTCGGAAGGTAAGATTGCGGATTTCTCTTCCCCAGATGCAGAAGTTGAAGATTCTCTGGAGCTGACACGGTGAGCGTCCTGCTGCTATTGCAGAATAACGCGAAGCACGTTGCTCTGATCGGGCGTGGTTTAAATAGCTTACTGGAGTGCTTAGGTGTCTCCTTCCACAGCAGCCTCGCCCAGGTAAGAAGTCCCAGCTTCCAGAATAGTTCCAGTATCCAGTCCCAGGGAGTGGTGCTGGCCACACCCAGAAGGTAAAGTAGTTCCAGCCATGGATGGATGAGGATTTCATCCTGCAGGTGAGTGAGCAGCATGGTCTGCAGCAGGTAGGTCCACCCAAGCACCATTCCTTACATCATGAGCCCGGCACGTCCTGTGCCGGGACTGGGTCCCCTTATGAGCCTGGCGCCACTGGCGCCAGGACAAGGTCCATAAGGCCCCTATGGGAGCCGATGGGTGCCTGGAAATGAAGTTGTGACCCAGCTTCCGAGGCAGTTGGGCTAAACCTGACTCCTTGGAGGCTGCGGTCATGACAATAGGTTACTAGTATAGGCCCTTTTATATTGACGAGACACCACTAGGACTGCTTTATTATTTGATGGCCGTAGCTTGCTCCCATCTTTAGATTTAGGGTTAGATAGGCATTTTTCAAACCCATTTGAAGTCAAATAAACAACCTTGAACAGCGATCACTTGTGCCTGTCTTACTGTTTGATACCAGGCGTTCCTTACACCATACTTTACCATTCCCTTTTTTTTCCAATGTTAAATCACCCATTTTATTCATGTTCGCCTCTTATGGGGCTCCACTGCTGATAAGTTCCATTGGCCGCAGCAGTGAAGCAAAGACGCAGCAATAAGCCACAGGGAAGTTAACTCATATTTCAATCATGTTCAAATTTAGAACATGATTGAAAGTGGAGTTACCTAACTTAGCTGCAGGGGTCGGTGCTGCAGCACCGGTGAAGTCAAGTAAAGAAGCCTACAATAAGCCACAGGGAAGTTATCTTACCGCTGCCGCACCAGTCCTTGCTGCTAAGTATATAATTTCTAATTAAACTTAGCAGCAGGGGTCAGCACCACAGTTGAAGTGAAGAAGCACAACAATTTAGCCACAGGGAAGTTTACTCCTATTTCCGTCATGTTCTAAGAGTTAACTTTCCTGTGGGTTACTGTTGTGCTTCTTCACTTCACCGCTGCAGCGCCGACACCTGCTGCTAAGTATATAGAAGTGCTAGATAAGTGCTATATAAATATAATATACATTTAAAAAATACTGCATGCATATTCCATTGCACACAGCACATTGGGTCAACTGCTACATTTTCTGGATACAGTGGAGTTTTTTGTTAAATGGCGACTACACCTTTTGCAGTGATTGTTTTAAAAATGATGTATACAGTTTCTATTTGATCATGTATTGATAATGCCAGGCTACAAATCACTAGGCAGGACAGTCTTCCTTTAAAGGAAGAAAAGCAAAGGGAACTGAGGAAATTGCAGAAAAAGCACTACTGGACAAGCTTATTTCTGATTCTGGTCATCTATTAGCCTTGCAAATGCTTAATACACATACACGAGCCAGAAACTGCTGGCTTTGCCAATGCTTTAACAGGACTTCACTGAAGGACATGCACAGTGCTTATATGTATTGATTGGCTGAAGGCAGACCTGGTTAAGACATTTGTACGACACCTGTAGCGTTTATAGCTCAAATTAAGTCATTTACTCGTAGAAGACTGCTTTAAAAAACAAACCTGGCATGTACTTCGAGTGCAAAGTTTGATACTAAGGCTTGATTAACTGGATCTCAAAGAGTTCCCATGAGAAGGGGTTTTGGGCAGGAAATGGCTGGGAATGGCCATAGGGATTCACATGGCAATGGGAGGTTAATAGGCGGCCTATTAACCAAACAACACCGACAAGATGTGTGTCCCTCATATGTCATTTCTTCCTATCTGTACTCTAATGCAATAGGTTTGGCTTATCATAACCTAAACTAAAAAGGACAGTTCCCTTTTTAGCCGAGGAGGCTAAGGTGAAGCTGGAGGGGACATCTTTACATAGGCATATAAGGGATGTAGCTACATTATGACAGCACCTAGGGATATAAAGATTTCACTAGCATGTGAACCAGTACCACACACAAGATGGCAAAGCATGAGCTTGTGACGCTGTAACAGGGTATATGGCAGTAGAACCTGTGCTTACTTATGTAACCATGGGCTGCACTTCAACATTTGATGGAAATATCCAACCATACAAGAGCCATATAATATCTGTACCTCTTTGAGTAATGGCTATGGCTGGATATTTGACAGTGTGCTGGTGTAAAATGCCAGTACAAAGGCAACATCTGACATAGTAGGCTGTAGAGGCATACAAGTGTACATACTGTATTCTTTTTCTACTGGATATGTATGATTCTGTCTTCTTGTGTGTGCTTTTGTTCATTTGTTGTTATTTTTCCTGTAGTTTTAATTTTCCTTCTTTCTCAGTACATTGACGGGCCAACTCTAGGGTTAACCAGATGATTGAGTCCTTTTGCCAGTACTGCCATTGTCACAAGTTTCTCCCCTTCTCACCTGTTTTCCCTACTTGCGAGCTTCTTGGAAGTGGCTTCCTTCTTTTGTAATGTCCGAGACTTGTATAGGCCTGGGAAGCGTTCAGTATCCAGGACGTGGAACCAGGAGGGACATAGAGTCCAGGCTCGGAAGGAACCGAAGCATCGTAGGACCGAGCACAAGATTAATCCAGGAATGAACCACGGAAGGAGGAAAGGAAGGGAATGAACGGGTACCAGGAATAGGAAGGCGGAAAAACAAAGGAATCAAAAAAGAGCACGGAGCGGACTCCGACAACACACGTCTAACAACTCCAAGCAGTAGCGTTGATACGCGTGGCGCCGCGGGGGCGTGGCTGTTTTCAAGGAAGTCTAACGTAACGTGCAAGGGCTGGTGTGCAGTGTTTCAAGACCGTCGGCCATGTTGGAAGGATCACGGAGTTCATACCACGGTGCTTCATGGACCATGAAGTCCAAAATGGACGAATTCAGCGGTTCATGGCAGTATGCCTCCTCCTAAACCCTGCACCTCCGGGTTTGCCTGGGTGGATTCGATGATATCTTTGTATTAAACAGGCCATTCATGTTTGAGACAGGTTCCCAGGTGCGCTCACTGGGAGGATATCCTTTCCATTCAACCAGATACTGGAGTTGACCACGTCTGTATCTGGAATCGCATATCCTGGAGACCTCGAATTCAAGTTGATTATTGATGATAACTGGAGTGGGTCGTGGAGCAGTTTGGGTGGATTGTACAAACGGTTTTAACAAGGAAGTGTGGAAGACTGGATTAATGATTTCCTTTAAGGAGAAGGACCCATAATACGTGGGGGCCAGTTTATTTGGTCGCAGATGTCGAGGAAGAAGTTTCGAAGACAGGCAAACCTTATCTCCCACTGCGTAAGAAGGGCTTGGTCTCCTTTTGGTGTCTGCATATCGTTTGACATCTTTTCTGGCCTTTTCCAGTCGTTCCTTGGCGTCTTTGTGTACGTTGACCAGTGTTTCAATCCAGGAAGCTGTCATGAACCATCGGAAGCATCCCTTTTGGACTTGCTGGTCCCTGACACATAGGGGCTTGCGCTCAGCAGTACTCCCAACATGGCTGTCAAACACGGAACGTTGTTTACCAGCTTCCGCGTCGGACGCAGCACGTTCTATAAAGAAGACACGCCGCTGCGGCCCCGCGCGTCTCAACGCTACCGCTTGCAGTGGCTAGACGTGTGCTGCCGTAGTTCGCTCTCGCTCCCTTCTTTGATTCCTGGTTCCTGCGCCCTAATTTTCCCTCCTCATTCATTCCATTCCTCTTTATTACCTCTTGCATCCGGATCTCCGTGTACCCGTCTCCGAGTACACTCTTCATCGTTTTCCAGGACTTCCTGGACATTCTGAACGTTCCAGGAGTTGGGACGCTGAATGCACGCTGGAACCGGAGGACGTTCCCACAGGGTTATACAAGACCCGAACTGTGCGCAAGAAGACTCCTTCAAAGAACTCCAATAAAGAACACAGACAGGTGAGAAGGGGGGAAACCAGTGACAGAATCGACTGCAGGAACTGGGGTAGGATGTGGAAGAACAGATGGTAGAACTGAAGGATGAAATCCCTGACTACAAAAGAATGGACTGGTCTTGATAGTTGAATGATCCGAATTGTTGTAAGCAAATTCAGCTACAGAAATCAAAAGTGACCAATCATCCTGGACTTTGGTGGTGAAACACCTAAAGTACTGCTCTAGGGTCTGGTTGACTCGTTCAGTTGCTCCATTGGTTTGTGGATGATATCCTGAGGACAACGCGCGCTGGATTCCCAATATTTGACATAGTTGTTTCCAAAACTGGGATATGTATTGGGGTCCTCTGTCCGAGATGATTTTGGAAGGTAGTCCATGAAGCCTAAATATATGTTCCAGGAAGATCCCAGCCAATTCAGATGAGGATGGTAGCTTGAACAAGGGTGTAAAGTAAGCTAGATGTTTAAATAAATCGATGGTAACCATTATGGTCGTGTATGCTCTAGATGAGGGTAATTCCACGATAATATCTGTGGCGATGATTTCCCAAGGTCGTGTTGGCATTGCTGGTTGGTGTAAGAGGCCTGCTGGTCTTCTGTTATCATGTATATTCTGGTTGCAAACTGCACAGGATTGGATATAGGTTCTTATGTCGTCTTTCATCCTTGGCCACCAGAACTGCCTCTGTATAAGATGGAAGGTGGTGGTGATGCCTCGATGTCCTGAATGAAAGGTATCATGGCATAGATTTGTAATCTTATTTCTTAGTTCTTGTGTGTGTATTGCCAGCCGTGTTTCTTTGAAGAGATATCCGTCCTTCATCAGGAGGTTCCTTAGATTGTTCCCCTTGTATTCCTTCCAGAGTTTGGAAGAAGGCGTCTTTGCACGAATGTCCTCCAGGAGAGAAATGGCTTGAGCTACAAAGACAGTGTTAGGAAACATCTTGGGAAAGGTCCGTGCTTCAAGGGCCTCATAATCAGGACGTCTGGACAAGGCATCAGCTATGATGTTATGTGTTCCAGGAAAGTGGTGAATTTGAAATTGATATTGGGCAAAAAAGAAGGCCCAACGGGACTGATGGCTGTTTCTGCACTCCAGGGATTGTAGCACTTGTAAATTTGGATGGTCCGTACGAACCTTAACTGGGTGTTTGACACCCAAAAGAAGATGCCGCCAGTCGGCGAAGGCTTGTCGGATGTCTAACGGCTCCTTCTCCAGGACGGAATAATGAGTCTCACTGGGAGTCAAGGTGCGGGATAAATATGCAATAGGATGCTCCATCTTGTCCTCAAGTTCTTGTTTTAAGACTGCTCCAATGGCATAGTCGGATGCGTCTGTCTCTACCAAGAAGGGTCGATCTATATCAGGTTGAGCTAGGATTGGAGCTCGAGTGAATTCCTGTTTCAGTTGTTGAAAGGCCGTCTCTTGAGCCGAGGACCATTGAAATGGAGTGTCCTTCTTTAAGAGTGTTACAATAGGATGTACTATGTCAGAAAACGCAGGTATGAATTTTCTGTAGAAATTAGCAAGTCCAAGGAAGGATTGGATCTGTTTCACATTCACAGTAGTGGGAGCGGGCCAGGACAGGATGGAATCAACCTTGGAAGGATCCATTCCGATACCTTTGGAACTAACTACGAATCCAAGATAATGAACGGTTGATACATGGAAAAGGCATTTTTCAGGTTTGGCCAGGAGCTTGTGTTCACGTAGGCGTTGTAAAACTGCTTTTACATGTTCTTGATCGGCCTGAGGTTCCTTGGAATATATTAGTATATCGTCCAGATATACAATGACAAAAAGGAACAGCATGTCAGAAAAAACCTGATCCATGAAGCGTTGAAATACTGCGGGGGCATTGGCGAGATCAAAGGGCATTACCAGATACTCAAAGTGGCCAAAGGGAGTTCTGAAGGCTGTTTTCCACTCATCGCCTTCCCTTATGCGAATGAGATGCTAAGCATCCCTGAGATCAAGTTTAGTGAAAATGACAGCACCCCTCACTGCCTCCAGAATGTCCGAAATACGTGTTAATGGATAGAGGTCCTTGAGTGTGCATTGGTTGAGGCTACGGTAATCCAGACAAGGTCGAAGTTCCTTGGTGTCTTTTTTAGGAACGAAGAAGGAAGCACCGGCTGGGGATTTGGAAGGTTCGAATAGTACCGTTTGTCAAATTGGTGTCCAGATATGCTCGGAGAGCTTTCTTTTCTGGTTCAGACAAAATGAACATTCTTCCAAAGGGAATCACTGCAGGTGGGTCTGTATCAATGGCACAATCCTCGGGTCTGTGAGGTGGGAGAGCTTGAACAATGGCTGTTGAAAACACATCTGAGTATGTTTGGTATGCCTGAGGAATTTGAATAATGTTGGAGACAGTTACGGATGGTTGCTTGAGCTCCCGGAAGTTTGCTGAAGGACTTGGCAATGTGGCGAGAGATACACAATGGGACATGCAATGTTCTGAACCGAGAAACAAGGACCCAGCTGCCCAATTGATGTAGGTATTGTGTTTATGTAGCCAGAGCATGCCTAAAACCATGGGGTAGTGATCAGATTTAATGATGTCAAATCTAAGTATTTCCTAATGGTTGTTTATTGAAAGTAGTAAGTCCTTGGTTTGGTGAGTTATGGGCCCAGAAGACAAGGGTCTGCCATCAATGGCTTCAACAGGTTGTACTATCTCTTTGGTTTCTCGAGGAATGTGATGGTTGACAACCCAGTCATGGTCTATGAAAATGCCCATGGCACCGCAGTCCACTAAGACCATGATGGGGTAGGATTCTTCTTTGGAAGGGGACACGAATGTCTGTAGAATCACGAGAGTGTTCTGTCCTGGAGATTTCAAGGAAGGAAGAGATGAGGAGCAGACATCTTTCTCCCAAAGCTGTGCTCCGCTTAGGATCGGGAACTGGCGTTTCCCGAACGCCAAGGTGGCACTATAGGACATTCTCTTACAAGGTGTTTTAGCAGAGGCACAATACATGCACAGTCCTGTATTAATCCGATGGATCCTTTTTTGGGGAGCGATTGGTCCTCGGAAGGCGCCTAGTTTCATGGGTTCTGGATATGAGGCTTGCGAAACAGGGCTTTCTTTTGGGCAGGCATAACCTGTGGCTGTCTTTGGGGATGTTGACTTAGACTTCCTTTTCTCTGCCTTTCTTTCCTGGATCCGGAAATCAATCTGTAGGGAGAGGTCCATGAGAGCTTGGAAGGAACTTGGGCGAGCTACTCTAGCTAATTCATCCTTTATCTCTTCATTTAAACCTCTTCGAAAGAGGGTGAAGTTGGCTTCTTGGGACCAATCGGCTTCTTTTACTAGCTGTTTAAAGCGAGTAACATAAGTGGGCATATCCTGAGTCTCTTGTTGGAATTCAAGCAGTCTTTCTTGTGCACTGTAAACGAGTTCTGGCCGATCAAACATGGCCTTAAGGGCTTCCACAAACCCATCGTAATCATCCAGGAGAGCATCACCCGCATTTACTAAGGGAGTTGCCCAGGTTAAGGCATTGCCCGTGAGATGAGATATCATGAATCCAACCTTTGCTCGTGGGGTGGAAAAATAGTACGGTTTGAAGGTGAAATGTACTAAACAAGAATCAAGGAAGGCACGTCGGGTTTTTGATGATCCGTCGTATTTGTCCACTACTCTCCCTAACAGGACACTTTCCTTGGCTGCAGAGTCACGAGATAAGACTAACTGCTTTAATGCCGCATTCTCAGCCTTGAGGTTTTGGACTTCAGTGGTTAATTCTTGCATACCTCTCATGAGGTCCTGAACTGCGGCTTCCATATCTGCCCTTGTATCAGGTTTGAGGCGTCTCAATCTGTCATAAGCTTCTCCCCTTCTCACCTGTTTCTCCTTACTTGCGACCTTCTTGGAAGTGGCTTCCTTCTTTCGTACTGTCCAACTTGTATAGGCCTCGGCGCGGGTCTTCGGATTCCAGCGTGAGTTCTTGGTTGCCCTTCGCTAGAAAGCGTTCAGTATCCAGGATGTGGAACCAGGAGGGAGATAGAGTCCAGGCTCGAAAGGAACCGAAGCGTTGTAGGACCAAGCACAAGATTAATCCAGGAATGAACAACGGAAGGAGGAAAGGAAGGGAATGAACGGGTACCAGGAATAGGAAGGCGGAAAAACAAAGGAATCAAAAAAGAACATGGAGCGGACTCCGACAACACACGTCTAACTACTCCAAACAGTAGCGTTGAGACACGCGGCGCCGCAGGGGCTTGGCTGTTTTCTAGGAAGTCGAACGTAACGCGCAAGGGCTGGTGTGCAGTGTTTCGAGACCGTTGGCCATGTTGGAAGGATCACGGAGTTCATACCGCGGTGCATCATGGACCATGAAGTCCAAAATGCACGAATTCGGCGGTTCATGACAGCCATAGCACCTGGCTAGTTCACTTGGGGAGTACAAGTGGACGCTTTGTAAACATTCTGCATAGCTATTCTTTCTCTATTTCGCTAAAAAGTATCCTCAGTAACCACTTGGGTAATTTATGATTACATCAAAATGTAAGGAGTGATGGACTAGAGAAGCAACTCATTAAGAAGCCATAGACCAGAGGGGCGGTGGACCATATGAACCAAGGACCAGAGGAGAGTGATCAACCAGGTTGTTCAAGACCAGAAGGGTGACTGACCATAGGAGAGTGAATCACAAGGGAGTCAAGGACCAGAGAGGCAACAGAAAAGAGGAGCAACTGACAAAGGCTTTGCTGCCAAGTGGGGGGCCCATGTCATGTGTGACGCAATGAGCCATTCCTGGATTTTCACTTTGCATGGCGGTGCTTGTAGGCCCATACTTATAATGGAAAGAACAAAAATACCAGTCCTAGCATTTAACAGGAAAGGCCTGGGCTGTCACAGTATCACGAAGGACATGGGGCTACCTGGCAGGTATGCAGGGGAACCAAGGACCGGAAGAGAGTGACAAATCGAGGACCAGTTGGACGGTGGACCAAAGAAGCCAAGGATCCAAAAGGCCAATGATGTGCTTTTATAAGTCACACACACAAGAAATAAAAATAGACAGTAATTGTTAGAAAAATAAAATGCAATTTTAATAAATGCT
Source organism: Ambystoma mexicanum (assembly GCF_040938575.1). Lineage (NCBI taxonomy): Eukaryota > Metazoa > Chordata > Amphibia > Caudata > Ambystomatidae > Ambystoma > Ambystoma mexicanum. Next base: position 453,125,128 of record NC_090924.1, on the reverse strand, counting down.
TTTTGTTCTAAGATATTATGTTTGTGTTCTCTCTATGTATATTTGCATTATTGTTATTTTTCTTACTTTTGAGACCTATCCAAAGTGTTTTAGAGGTGTGTTTGTTTTTTCAGCTTATTTGTTTTGGAGTCAGCTTCTTTTGGGCTTGTTTTGAAGGGGCATTCAGCTATTTCTTCCTTCTGACGTGCAATACTGACTCCGGCGTTAACCACGCCTGTGTGTATGTGTGAATTGGGGCGAGAAAATATATGTTGGGGTGCTACATGTTGGGGTGCTGTTTGGGACATATGGTGACATTTGGGGTTCAATACCACTTTCAAAAACAAAATGAGGTGTCTTCCTGAAGAAAGGAAGCTGATCGTCACGCAGTGTCCAGTGTTTCCATGACTACCTCGGATGAGAGCGGCCCGTCGACCCCTGCATACTGCTCCGCAGGAAAAAAGCCACAGGGCACATGATTATCACATACATCTCTGTACCTCCCACAACAGTGGGGCTTGTACCAGATATGCCGTGTTTTTTCTCATATACCCACTTTCTAACCCTCAAGGGGTCCACAAGAGTATGGCCCAACGTGTGGGGTGTGTGATGAGCTAGGAACGTCCCTAACAGCACAGCACTCCAGCTCTTATACTTACATTTTCAAAGCCTGATCACGGTCTGACCCAGATGTCATAGCTATCTCTGAGGCAGAAAACCCAAGTAGACGCAAGGGAGGCTGGGGTGTATATCTGCATCAGGGATTAAAGGAAAATAAAAAGTTCTTTTGTGGTTATCTGTCTGGGAATACCTTCATTATGTAACCTGATGAGTCAGGGGGATGGGCCATAACGATATATGTTTTTCTTTCAAGTGCTTCTTCTTGGGGCTTCTTAGAGGTAAGCAGCGGTCAGTCTTGTTGCTCAGCTGAAAGAAAGGTGATACAGCATTCATCCCTGCAGATGGCAGAGGGACAGCACCACGTGTTCTCTCACTAGTGCCCCTGGGGGACTTGGCACCCTGGGGGCATATTGCAGCCACATTTTGAAATGTGCCTGCCCAGGCCCATGTCCCTGCAGCTGCCCCCACCCCTGATTGGTGGATAGTTTTTGTTCTTAACTGACCCAGGAGTAGATGTCGCCACTCAGTGAAGGCTTGGCGGATGGCTAAAAGTTCTTTTTCCAGGACGGAGTAGTGTGTCTCACTGGGAGTCAGGGTTCATGAAAGGTAAGCAATGGGGTGTTCTAGTTTATCCCCAAATTCTTGCTTCAACACCGCTCCAATGGCGTAGTTAGAGGCATCCGTTTCCACAAGGAATGGTCGATCAATTTCAGGTTGGGCCAGAATGGGGGCTTGAGTAAATCTTGTCTTCAAGAGTTGGAATGCCTTATCTTGCGGAATAGACCAGACACAGGGGGTGTCTTTCTTCAGGAGAGCAACAATTGGTTCAACAATCTCAGAGAAGGTGGGTATAAACTTCCGGTAGAAATTGGCAAGCCCCAGGAAGGATTGAACTTGTTTCACGGACGTGGGAGCAGGCCAGGATAATATAGCCTTTACCTTTGAAGGGTCCATGCCAATTCCCTCTGGAGTAAGGATAAATCCTAGGTAATGAACAGAAGCAACGTGAAACAGACATTTCTCGGGTTTGGCCAAGAGTTTATGTTCACGGAGTCGTTGTAGTACTGCCTTTACATGCTCTTCATGCTTTAGAAGGTCCTTGGAGTAGATAAAAATGTTGTCCAGGTAGACGATGACGAAGAGGAATAGCATGTCAGAGAACACCCTGTCCATACAACGTTGAAAGACTGCTGGGGCATTAGCTAATCCAAAGGGCATGACCAGATATTCAAAGTGACCAAAGGGTGTTCTGAATGCTGTTTTCCATTTGTCTCCTTCCCGGATATGAATCAAATGATAGGCACCCCGGAGGTCCAGTTTCGTGAAAATCACAGCGCATCTGACCGCTTCCAGGATATCTAAGATTAAGGGTAAAGGGTACCGGTCCTTGAGGGTGCATTGATTTAATCCACGATAATCGAGGCAGGGTCCGAGTTCCTTAGTGTCTTTCTTAGGAACAAAGAACAATGAAGCTCCGGCTGGAGATTTTGAAGGTTTTATGGTGCCATTCTCAAGGTTGGTATCCAAGTATTCTCGGAGGGCCTTTTTCTCAGGTTCGGAAAGGATGAACATCCTGCCAAAGGGAATCACTGCTGAGGGGTCCATGTCTATGGTGCAGTCTTCAGGCCTGTGAGGGGGTAAGGCCTGGACTATGGCAGTTGAGCACACATCAACAAATCCCTGATAGGCCTTAGGAACATGCACAATATTGGAAACCATGAGAGGTGCTTGATGGTCTATTGGTGGTTCTTTGGAAGGGGTCAAGGAGGGATCCAGGATTAGACAGTGAGACATACAAAACTCTGAGCCGAGGAATAGTGATCCTGCTGACCAATTGATATACGGATTGTGTTTCTGTAACCAGGGCATGCCCAGCACCATGGGGTAATGAGCTGACTTAATAATGTGGAATTGAATCTCCTCTTGGTGGTGGTTAATTGAAAGCTGGATCTCTTTGGTCTGCAGGCTTATGGGCCCCGAAGTGAGGGGTCTTCCATCGATCGCTTCCACCGGCTGCATGATGCTTCGTGTTTCGTATGGGATGTGGTGACTAAAAACCCAATCTTGATCAATGAATATTCCCATAGCCCCGCAGTCTACCAAGGCCAAAACAGGATAGGTCTTATTCCCGGAGGTTGATAGGAAGGCCTGTAGTATCACTAGATTGTTTTGTCCAGGAGAGTTCAAGGATGGAATTGATGTGGAGCAAACATCTCTCTCCCGAAGCCCTGCTCCATCTAGGATCCGGAGTTGGCGTTTCCTGAACGCCGAGGAGGGGCCAGAGGGCATTCTCTAACCAAGTGTTTGTCTGAGCGACAATACATGCACAACCCCGTATTAATCCTTCTCGTCCTTTCTTGCGGGGATAAGGGTCCACGGAAGACTCCAACCTGCATGGGTTCTGGTTCAGTGACTGATCCTTGGTTTGTGTCATATTTGGAGGTACTCTCAAAGGGTTTCCTCTAGATTTTTTCTTCTCTGCCTTCCTTTCCTGGATGCGAAAGTCTATTTGCATGGCAAGGTCCATAAGAGCAGAGCCTGGAATGAGTTTGATCGGGCCACTCTGGCTAACTCATCTTTAATCTCCTCATTTAGTCCTCTCCTGAAAAGGGTAAAACTTGCCTCCGGAGACCAATCAGCTTCCTTGACCAATTGCTTGAATCGGGTTACATACGTGAGCACATCCTGGGATCCCTGATGAAAGTCTAAGAGGGGTTCCTGGGCACTAAAGATCTGCTCTGTGCGACCAAACATGGTCTTTAGGGCCCGTATGAAACCATCGTAGTCATCTAGGAGAGCGTCGCCGGAGTTAACTAGGGGTGTAGCCCAGGTTAAAACATTTCCGGAAAGGTTAGAGATTATGAAACCCACCTTAGCCCTGCGAGTGGAAAAGTAATAGGGCTTAAATGTAAAATGAACCAAACATGAGTCCAGGAATCCACAAAGGGTTTTTGCCGACCCATCGTATTTGTCAACAATGCCGCCCAGTAATACACTTTCTTTTGCGGCTGAATCACGGGATAGAACTAATTGCTTGAGAGCAGCGTTTTCCGCCTTTAAATTCTGCACCTCGGTGGTTAATTCTTGCATACCTCGCATCAGGTCCTGGACGATCGCTTCCATGTCGACTTCGAGTGTGGTCAGTAGGCGTCTCAAACTGTCACGGAGTTCCCCCCTCCTCACCTGAGACCGATCCTTGCTGGACTCTGTGGGCGGTGTCTTCTTGCGGACAGACCTGGACTTGAATAAGGCTGAGCGAGTCTCTTCCGACTCCAGCGTGCGTTTAAGATTCTGGGATGCAGCAATCCGGGGAACCGGGAAACGAAGAAGACGTGCTGATGGCGCACGAGTCCAGGAAGCAAGAGGAAAGGGAAAGGGGGAAGGAATGGAAGTAGAAAAGCTAGGAACCAGGAAAGCAACACAGCGAACTATGGAGCACACGTCTGATCTCTACTTGTCAATCGCATTGAGACGCGCGGAGCCACGGGGGTGCGGTCTATTAGTAGAATATGTTACGTTCAACGTATAGACCGCAGAAGGCGTGTCACGCTGGACGGCCATGTTGGGAGTGTCAGGGAATGCAAGGCCCGTTGCGATAAGGACCAGGAAGACCAAAAGGGGCGCGTCCTGCGGGTCATGACAGCAAGACCTATGGACTCTTCACATGGTCTCTGTGCTTTCTGCTTTCTCCTTTTCTCTCATTAACAGTGGCACCCGATGGGAGGCCCTCCTGGCCCCCTTCCATTCCTCTAAGGTCATCGTTAATGTTTACCTGAATGGCACTGTCTTGGCCCAAGGCCCTCAGGCCATCCTTCTCTTTGATAGAGGCCTCCTGCACCTCATCAATTTCCTTCTTCTCCTGCTATCCCCTCTCTTCCCCCCATGGCTTCCTTGCCTCCCCCTACTGTCTCCTCCTTGGCTACATTGTCCTCTCCTCCTTCCTCTTCTGCCCCCCCTCGTACTTCTTCCCCACCTCCGCAGGGCGTACCTCTGATTTGTACCCCTCCCCGGAAGTCTTAAAGGACGGCAACCTTCTCCATATTGCCACCCTCGACTCTCGCTCTGCTGTCGAACACTCCTCTGACATCTGCCATCTCCTGGAAGAATTTGACTTTAATGTTCTCAGTTACCGAGACATGGTTCACGGCCAGCTCTGTCACAAGCTTTGACACTCTCCTCCCTGATGGCTACAAGATCTTCTCCGTGCCCAGATCCAACTGTTCCGGAGGGGGTATAGCCCTGGTCTTTCCTGTGCAGGCCTACTCCTCTCTCTCTCCTGGGCATTCCTTCACTATGGCTACCATCCATCAGCCACCTGGTCAGATATCCTCCTTCCTCTCTGAGTGGGCAGACCTCGTCTCTTCCCTCCTGGTCTCCATCACTCAACTCCTCCTTCTTGGAGAGTTTAAAATCCACCTGGATCCTACTTGTCCCTCCTCTGGACTCTTTCGCAACCTCTGTGACTCTCTCTCACTCTCTATTCTCCCCTCTGGCCTGACTACCTCTGCAGGGCACACTTTGGATGCTCTGATCTCTTCAGACCTTCCTCTTTTTATCCCTCTCACCACCCCTCTCTCCTGGAGTGATCACTTTCTCCTTTCCTTCCAGCTCACCCTCTCTACCCTTCAGGTCAAGCCACCTCCAGCACTGCCACTTATCATCTCGGTTATCCGACCCATGAAGCGTGTATCAGTTGAGGCTTTTGCCACCACTTTCTCACCCCTTCCTCCCTCTTTGGGTGACTCACATCTTGACACAGCCCTCTCTATGCTCCACTCTGCTATATCTGATACTCTTGATGTTCTTGTCCCTGTCATGAGGATCGGCTTGAAGCCCAAAGCCAAATGCAACTTCTGGTACGTCTCTGACCTTGTCACCCTCAAACCAAGTGCGGGGTGGATGAGAGGAAATGGTGTCCTTCCTCTGACAAAATGGCCTGCCGCCTGCTCCAAAGGCAATACCGGCTCCCTGTTTGCACTAAGAAGAGAGCTCACATCCAAGCCCGTGTCTCTGCGGCATCTAATAACTGGGCTGAACTCTTTAAAATCCTGCTGCAGTCTCTACCGCTCCTGTCCCCTCCCAGGCCCTCTGCACAACTCTGGCTTCTCATTTCATCTCTAAAACTCAGGACATCCTGTCCTCTCTTTCTTCCTCTCCCACTCCTCCCTCTACTCCCTCTGGCCCTTCTTCGGCCACCTCTCCTCCCTCCTTCTCTGCCTTTCCCCTTTTCTCCCCAGATGAGGTTTCTACATAAGTCTGATCTATGAAAGTCTCATCAAAACAGGTTCCTCCCTGTTCCTCCAAAACCATCAAGGACCACATTGACACCCTGGCTCCTGCTCTAGCTGACTTCTGCAACTACTCCTTTGCCACTGGAGTCTTCCCTTTCCCCCTGAAGCACTCCTTTGTGCATCCTCTTCTTAAGAAATACTCTGCTGGCCCGTCCTGCACAGCTAACTATCGCCCAATGTCCATCACTCCTTTCTTGGAAAAACTCCTGGAAAAGCTGGCCATCTCCCAGCTTAATCTTCACACTGAATCTTTTGGTTGTCACCATGACCATCCGTCTGGCTTCAGAGCCACCAGAAGCATGGAAACTGCTCTCCTCATTATCTGTGAAGACCTGCTCTCTAATCTTGACTCCAACACCCCTGTGTCCTCATCTTACTTGATCTCTCTTCTGCCTTTGACACAGTCAACCATGCCATCCTTCTCAACCATCTCTGTGCTAACCTGGGTATCACCGACCAGACCCTGGCATGGCTGACTTCTTTCCCCTCCGATCGACCCTCCCAGGTCCAACTTGGGTCCTTCCTCTCTTCTATCTCTATCTCTACCTGTGGTGTTCCCCAGGGGTCTAACCTCTCTCCCTAGCTGTTCAACCAATACCTGGCACTTCTTGCCTACTGCATTGCCGCTCTCTGCCCTAACTGTCAGTGCTATGTGGATGACACTCAGCTCATTTTCAGGTTCCCTTTAGCCACCTCTTCTCCTTCTCTCATCTCTGTCTGTCTGCTATCCAGGAGTCGTGTGCCGCCAATGATCTCTGCCTAAATGCCAGTAAGACTGAGCTTCTCCTCATCGGCACACCCGCTCCCTCCTTTCCTGTCACTCTGTGGCCGGCCTCTCTTGTCCCTCTTTCTGCTCCAACCTTTGCAGCTAAAACCCTTGGGGTCATCGTCGACTCCTCACTCTCCTTCTCTCCTCACATCTCTGATGTCTCTAAGAAGTCACACTACCAGCTGCACCTCCTCAGAGGTATTCTTCCTTTGCTCTCCTTTCCCCAGAAGCTCACTGTCTCCAGAGTTCTGGTTCTTTCTAGGCTGGACTACTGCAATGGCTGGCCTCTTTTTAAATCTGCCTGCCTCTACTCTCTGCCCTCTGCAACTCATCCAAAATAGGACTGCAAGACTTGACCTTGGCCTCAAGCCCAGGGATCGTATCTCTACAGGACTGAAATCTCTGCACTGGCTCCCAGTGGCTGCGAGGATTAAGTTCAAGACCCTTTGCATTGTCCACAATGCCTTCTGGGGCCTTGTGTCACAGGTTTCCCCCCTTCTCACCTGTCTTTGTTGTTTGTGGGAGTTCTTCAATGGAGTTTTCTTTCATAGAGTTCGGGTCTTGTATAACCCTGAGTGCAGGTCCTCGGGTTCCAGCGTGCGTTCAGCGTTCCGAGTCCTGGGAACGTTCAGATGTCCGGGAAGTCCGAGAAAATCCGGGAAAACAGTAAAGAGTGCACACGGAAGATGAGTGCACGTAGATCCAGGATGCAAGGAGGACAAAAGGAGGGGGAATGAAGGAGGAGGAAATTAGGGGAACCGGGAACCAGGATTCAAAGGAGAAACACAAGCGAACTACGGCAGCACACGTCTAGCCACAGCAAGCGGTAGCGTTGAGATGCGCAGGGCCGCGAGGGCGTGTCTGCTTTATAGAACATAATGCGTACGGCACGGAAACTGGTAAACAGTATTCCGCGTTCAGGGGCCATGTTGGGAGTACTGTTGAGTGCAAGCCCTTATGGGTCAGGGACCAGGAATTCCAGAAAGGACGCGTCCGATGGTTCATGACAGCATGCCTCCTCCGAAGGCCTGTTCCTCCGGGTTTGCCTGGGTGTATAAGGTGGTACCTGTGAAGTAACCTGAGGGCGTTTAGGTTTGAGACCGGTTCCCAGGTGCGTTCACTGGGTGGATAGTCTTTCTACTCCACCAGATACTGTAGCTGACCACGTCTGTACCTGGAGTCACATATTCTGGACACTTCGTATTCTAGCTGGTCGTTGACAACCACAGGGGTAGATCTTGGAGCAGACCGGGAGGTCTGGACGTATGGTTTCATTAGAGATGTGTGAAGTACTGGGTGGATCCTCTTCCAGGAGTCTGGTAATTTGAGTCGGAAGGCCACTGGGTTAATGATTTCCTTTATGGAAAAAGGGCCATAGTACCGAGGAGCCAACTTATTAGGTCGTAGGTGTTGAGGCAGTAGTTTCGAGGATAGCCATACCTTATCACCCACTGCATAGGAAGGTCCTGGTCTTCTTTTGGAGTCCGCATAGTGCTTGGTGTTAGCTCGGGCCCTTTCAAGGTGTTCTTTGGCTTCCTTGTGTACATTGATGAGGGTTTCAATCCAGGAGTCGACTGTAGGAACCGGTGTAGGCTGTGGGAGAAGGGATGGTAGAACCGAAGGGTGGAATCCTTGGCTGCAGAAGAAGGGGATGGTCTTGACAGCCGAGTGATCCGAATTGTTGTAGGCGAATTCAGCCACAGGTATTAAAAGAGACCAATCGTCCTGAATCTTGGTAGTGAAACAACGAAGATACTGCTCCAGGGTTTGGTTCACACGTTCAGTAGCTCCGTTGGTCTGTGGATGATAACCTCAGCCACAGGTATTAAAAGAGACCAATCGTCCTAAACCTTGGTAGTGAAACAACAAAGATACTGCTCCAGGGTTTGGTTCACACGTTCAGTAGCTCCATTGGTCTGTGGATGATAACATGAGGAGAGGGCACGTTGGATTCCTAGTATACGGCATAAGTGTTTCCAGAATTGAGATACGTATTGAGGACCTCTGTCTGATATGATCTTGGAAGGGAGTCTATGAAGTCGGAATATGTGTTCCAGAAAGATTCCAGCGAGTTCTGAGGAAGATGGTAATTTATACAAGGGTGTAAAATGAGCCATGTGAGTGAATAAATCAATGGTAACCATGATAGTTGTGTATCCCCTGGAAGGTGGTAGTTCAACAATAAAGTCTGTAGCAATAAATTCCCAGGGCCTCGTTGGTAGCGTTGGTTGGAGAGAAGACCCGCCGGCCTCTTGTTATCATGCTTGTTTTGATTGCAGACTGCACAGGCTTGGATGTATTGCTGGACGTCAACTTTCATTTTTGGCCACCAAAATTGTTTTTGTATTAAACGTAGAGTGTTGGTAATGCCACAATGTCCTGAATGAAGGGTATCATGACAGAGGCTTGTACCCTTTGTCGCAGTCTCTGTGTGGGAATGACCAGGCCATTGTCCTTGAACAAATACCCGTCCTTGGTTTTAAGATTCCATCTATTCTTCCCAGTAAATTCCTTCCAGATCTCAGCGGACTGGGTTTGAATCCGAATGTCTTCCAGGAGAGTGATTGCTTGAGCTACGAAATTTGTATGGGGAAACATCTTTGGGAAGGATCGATCTTCCAGAGTTTCGTAGTCGGGACGTCGGGATAAGGCGTCAGCAAATATGTTGTGTGTTCCAGGTACATGATGGATCTGGAACTGGTACTGGGCAAAGAAGAAGGCCCTATGGGCTTGACAACTATTCCTACATTCCATGGATTGTAGGACTTGGAGATTCCGATGATCCGTACGGACCTGAACAGGATGTTTAGCTCCCAGGAGTAGATGACGCCACTCTGTGAAGGCTTGACGGATGGCCAACAATTCCTTTTCCAGAACAGAATAATGGGTCTCACTAGGAGTTAGGGTTCGCGAGAGATAAGCGATGGGGTGTTCCAACTTGTCCTCGAATTCCTGCTTTAAGACTGCTCCAATGCTGTAGTTAGAGACATCAGTCTCCACTAGGAAAGGTTGATCAATGTCAGGTTGAGCCAAGATGGGGGCTTGTGTAAATTCCGACTTCAAACGTTGGAATGCTTCGTCTTGGGCTGCGGTCCAGAGGAAGGGAGTATCCTTCTTCAACAATGTAATGATCGGTTGTACTATCTCTGAAAAGGAAGGTATACATTTCCGGTAGAAGTTGGGAAGCCCCAGGAAGGATTGAATCTGTTTCACAGTAGTTGGACCAGGCCAGGATAGTATGGAATTTACTTTTGAGTGGTCCATTCCAATTCCTTCTGGACTAAGGACAAAACCGAGATAGTTTGTTTGTTTGTTTGTTTGTTTATTTATTTGTATAGCGCACCTGACCCAGAGGTATATGGGCGCTTGAGCATCAAGTTACAGGCATAGGTAGGAACATTTGTACAATTGTGCAATGTAAGTATAGTTACAACATCGGTTATGACAGCAGTTATAGTAGACTGAGTGACATACATACATACGGTGCTAGTTAATTGTTAAGTAACCAGGTGATGATCTTAGTTCTGAAAGGTTGAAATGTAGGGGTAGATTTGATGTCCGATGGGATAGTGTTCCATAATTGTGAAGCTAGAACTGGGAAACTGGATCCGCCGGCTCTTTTGAGGGAGTATTTGGGCACTGTCAGTTGTAGTGTATTAGAGGATCTGGTGGTTCTAATATTCTGTCTTAAGATGAATTTATCGGTTAAATAAGGTGGGGCCAGGTGGTTAAGAGCTTTGTAGGTGAGGCAGATAGTTTTTAGGTCTATTTTTTGTTGGATGGAGAGCCATTTGCATGTGATTCTTGTGGCTGAGATGTGTTCTCTTCTGGGAATATTAAGGGCGGCGCGGAGGGCATTATTTTGTAGAACTTGTAGTTTGTTAACAACCGTTTTATTGGCACCTACATACAGGCTGTTGCAATAATCCAGTTTGGATTGTATAAGTGCTCTGGCTAGAGTAAGGCAGTTGTTGGGGGATATCAGAGGTCTGCAGGCTCTGATTAGTTTCCCAGTGTAAGCAGTAGCTGAGGCGGTCATATTAATTTGTTTGGCGAGGTTGGTGTTAGTGTCGAGATAGAAACCAAGAGTTTTTACACTTTTGGCAGTGGGAATGGTGTTGCCGTCAATGATGAAGCTAGAGTAGCTCGGGCTGAGATTCCGGATAGTGTTGGGTGAGCCGACAAGGAGCAGTTCGGTCTTGTCATCGTTCAGGCAGAGGCCATGTGTGGCCATCCATGCCTGAACGATGGAGAAGACTTCACCGATCCTGTTGGCATCCGTGTTGTGGTTGCCTGATAAAGTGAGGAGTATCTGGGTGTCATCTGCGTAGTTAGTGTAGGTGACACCCAGATGGTCCAGTTTATCGAATAGGGGCTTTGTGAATATATTATACAAGGTGGGTGAAACACACGATCCTTGTGGGACACCGCAGGTAATGGGAATAGGGTCGGCTGCTGCAATGGGTGAGAAGACTCGCATGGTCCTATTGTCCAGGAAGGATTGGATCCATGTGACCGCCGAGTGGGAGAAGTGTGCTGCCGATGATAGGTGGTTGCACAGGATTTTGTGGTCAACCAGGTCAAAGGCAGCGGAAAGGTCGAGGAGAAGCAGGATAGCAGCTCTCCCTTTATCTTTGATTTCGTCTATCTGGCTCTTGAGATCAACAAGGGCCGTTTCCGTTCCATGTTGGGGACGAAAGCCAGATTGGCGAGTACCTAGTAATCGGTTAGTTTCAAGGTAATCCTGAATTTGTAAATAGGCCACTCTGTCAAGGATCTTTGGTAAAAATGGGACAGTGGTAATGGGTCTATAATTTGTGGGTATGTCTGTGTCGAGGGTCTGTTTTTTTAGCAAGGGTAGGACCCAGGATTGTTTCAGATTACTTGGGACCATATTGTTAGAAAAAGACAAGTTTATTAATTTGGTGATGAAGGGGGAGAGATCCCTGGCAGCATCCTTGATTATCTGTGCGGGGCAGCTATCCCCCTTGCAATTCGAGGGTTTCAAGGATGCTATAATTTTTTGTACTTCAAGTGTGGTCACCTTTTTGAAGGTGAAGCCTGAGCTAGAGGCGGTGAGTGGGGGATGGGTGGGTCTGGAGGAGGGGTCGTGAGTGAGCTGTTGCCGTTTGTTTTCAATTTTAGTTTGGAGCCCTGAGATTTTGTTGGCAAGGGCGTTCTGGATCCCTGTGCACCAAGGTTTATCCTTTGTGCAGGTATCTTCAGGAGGAGTGGGGTTTTCTAATTCCTTTAAGATGTTAAAGAGCTCTTTTGTGCTGGAGCCTGCCTGTGAAATCCTGGAATTAAGAGATTCTTTCTTAGCACGCGTGATCTCATTTTTGTAGTGGGTGGAGAAGTTGGTGAGGTTAGTTCTATTGTCTGCTGAAGGCACCGATTTCCATAGTGATTCCAGTTTGCTTTTTTGTAGTCGGAGAAGTTTGAGCTCTGGGGTGTACCATGTATTCAGGTGCGCTTTAGGTTTCCCTTTACGCATTTTTAGTGGGGCAATGGTGTCGATAGCTTTAGCCATGGAGTCATTATAGGTGTTGACCATCGAGTTTAAGTCAGTTGTATTTGGTAGGGCGTTCAGAATGGGGGTCACCAGAGGCATTAAGGCTTCAGCTGTAATGTTACTCTTTTTCCTAGTTTGGCAGGCCGGAGCAATAATAGGCTTTTTGTGCACTAGGTTGTTTATATTAATGTCAAGGGGGAGGAAGTGGTGATCCGTCCAGATGAGTTGTACAGGGTCCTTTAGGGTAATGTTGCAATTGAGGGCGGTAACCCAGTCAAGGATTCTGCCTTTCGAGTGGGTGGGTTTAGAGCAGAGTTGAAGGAGGCCATGCTCCTCTAATGCCGTGGCCAGGGCAGTGGCGGGGGAGTCATGAGGGTCATTAAACCCAAGATTGAAGTCTTCCAGTATAATTATTTGAGCTGAAGGTTTGGAGCTTTCGGCTACTAGGGAGGTGATGTCTTCCTCAAAAGAGCCCGGTGGGCCCGGGGGTCTGTAGATTATGTGCATAGTGATCGTACTCTTTGGGGAGGTTTGTAGTTTAACTGTGAGGTGTTCACATGATTTGAGTGGAGGAGAGGAGCCTAGTCTGATATCGAGTGAGGACTTGAAGATGAGGGCTACACCACCTCCTCGAGCGTTAGGTCTGTCTACTCTGAGGATAGTATAGTTGTCAGGGATGGCTAGGGTAAGGGATGGTCCCGCAGCCTCATGTAGCCAAGTTTCTGTCATAGCAAGGAAGTCTAGGTTGTTAGTCAGAATGATGTCGGCGACTTCTGTAGAATGGGCGACCAGGGATCTAACATTTAGAAGAGCTCCTTTTAGTGTATGGAGGGTCGAGATGATGGGGGTTATAGTGTACTTGTTGGTTTTGTTGGGTGGTTTAGGTGGGCGTTTGCTCGTTTTGTGGTGGATTCTGGCACCAAGTCTATTGTTGCGATCGGTAGGGATAAGGGTGGTTGTTTGAGAGACAGTAAGGTCAGTCATCGTGGAGGGGCTGTGATGATGGGTGGGGCAGGGTGCTCTAGTGTCTGTTGGGTTCTGCTTGGATCTATCTGCACTCGTGTTGTTTAGGACATCGTAAAATTGTGCATGGTCATAGGTAGGATAGGCAGATTGTGGGACCGGGAGGAAGGCTGGAGTAGTGGGCAGGAATGGTGTGGGGCAAACGATAGGGTAGTGTCTTGGGCAGGCGGGTCTAGTTAGTCCATTTTTATGGGTTAAGTAGCTGTTACCGTTGCAGAGTATATTGCTTTGCATGACACAGAAGGGGAACATGATCACGGTAAGGCAAAGTAGCATAATGTGTGTGCTAGGGGCAATGCGCCGTGCAGAGGATAGGCAGATGAGGGACATCGGTGCGGCCATAAGGCACAACACAATAGTATGGTTAAAATACGACCATAGGGCACAACACAATAGCGTGGTCACTGTGCGATCATAAGGCACAACACAGTAATGTGGTCTAAATACGACTATAAGGCACAACACAGTAGCATGGTCTAAATGCGACCATAGGGCACAACACAGTAGTGTGGTCTAAATACGACCATAGGGCGCAACACAGTAGTGTGGTCACTATGCGACCATAGGGCACAACACAATAGCGTGGTCTAAATGCGACCATAGGGCACAACACAGTAGCGTGGTCTAAATGCGACCATAGGGCACAACACAGTAGCGTGGTCTAAATATGACCATAGGGCACAACACAGTAGTGTGGTCTAAATATGACCATAGGGCACAACACAGTAGTGTGGTCACTATGCGACCATAGGGCACAACACAATAGCGTGGTCTAAATGCGACCATAGGGCACAACACAGTAGTGTGGTCTAAATACGACCATAGGGCGCAACACAGTAGTGTGGTCACGATGCGACCATAGGGCACAACACAATAGTGTGGTCTAAATGCGACCATAGGGCACAACACAGTAGTGTGGTCTAAATACGACCATAGGGCGCAACACAGTAGTGTGGTCACGATGCGACCATAGGGCACAACACAATAGCGTGGTCTAAATGCGACCATAGGGCACAACACAGTAGTGTGGTCTAAATACGACCATAAGGCACAACACAGTAGTGTGGTCTAAATACGACCATAGGGCGCAACACAGTAGTGTGGTCACGATGCGACCATAGGGCACAACACAATAGCGTGGTCTAAATGCGACCATAGGGCACAACACAGTAGTGTGGTCTAAATACGAACATAAGGCACAACACAGTAGTGTGGTCTAAATACGACCATAGGGCGCAACACAGTAGTGTGGTCACGATGCGACCATAGGGCACAACACAATAGCGTGGTCTAAATGCGACCATAGGGCACAACACAGTAGTGTGGTCACTATACGACCATAAGGCACAACACAGTAGTGTGGTCTAAATACGACCATAGGGCGCAACACAGTAGTGTGGTCACGATGCGACCATAGGGCACAACACAATAGCGTGGTCTAAATGCGACCATAGGGCACAACACAGTAGTGTGGTCACTATACGACCATAAGGCACAACACAGTAGTGTGGTCTAAATGCGACCATAGGGTATGTGAGTAGTACTAGAGACCATAGACCCAACTGAGTGGGGGTGGCTAAGAGTCCATGCGTACAGTAATGTCCCGGTACTTGCAAGTACTTACAATGCGTTCTCTTTATGCGGGAGGGTTCTGGTAGTGGGTAGGTTGCAAGTTGCTCCGTGTTGATGGCCACTCCGCGCTCTCATGCGCGTAACAGGCGCAGAACAGGCCTTTGTATGGCCTTAGGACTGGCCGCCGGCGATTCCGCCTGCCGGCGGTTCTTTCGTTTCAAATCGAGGTTCAGCCTCGATATCGTGCCGCGATGCGCCCGGCATGGGCGAGTCAGGCACCTCTTGTGGACAGGGTCAGGCAGGCCCTGCTCAGTTAGCGCGCTCCGTGCCTGGGTATTGTTGTGGGTCCTCTGCTGGGCTGGGGGGCTAGGGGTAGAGACAGTAGAGACATGAAAAAGGCATTTCTCGGGTTTAGCCAGGAGTTTATGCTCACATAGCCATTGTAAGACTGCCTTGACATGTTCTTCATGCTTGAGCTGGTCCTTGGAGTATATCAGTATGTCGTCCAGGTAAACTATGACGAAGAGGAACAGCACATCGGAGAACACATGATCCATAAAACGTTGGAAGACCGCTGGGGCATTGGCGAGTCCGAAAGGCATGACCAGGTATTCAAAGTGACCAAAGGGTGTTCTAAAGGCTGTTTTCCATTCGTCACCTTCCTTTATACGGATCAGATCGTAGGCACCTCTGAGATCCAGTTTCGTGAAGATTACGGCTCCTCTCACTGCTTCCAGGATATCCGAGATTAAGGGCAATGGGTAGCCGTCCTTGAGGGTGCATTGATTAAGACTATGATAATCAAGACAAGGCCTAAGCTCCTTTGTATCTTTCTTGGGAACGAAATACAATGAATCTCCCGCTGGGGATTTGGATGGTCGTATGGTGCCATTTTCTAGGTTGGTATCCAAGTATTCTCGGAGGACGCTTTTCTCTGGTTCTGATAGGATGAACATCCTTCCAAAGGGAATCACTGCCGATGGTTCAGTATCAATAGCGTAGTCTTCAGGTCTGTGAGGGGGTAGGGCTTGAACTATGGCAGTTGAAAACACATCAGTGTAGTCCTGATAGGCTCTGGGGACCTGGATAATATTTGAGACCGTGAGTGGGCCTTGCTGGTCTGTCAGCGTACCTTCAGAGGATCTTGACGAGGAATCCAAGGATAGGCAGTGAGACATGCAATGTTCGGAGCCAAGAAACAAGGATCCTGCTGCCCAGTTGATGTATGGGTTGTGCTTCTGTAACCAGGGCATACCCAGCACCATGGGATAAAGGGCAGACTTTATGATGTCAAACTTGATCATTACTTGATGATGGTTTACCGAGAGCTGGATCTCTTTGGTTTGCAGGGTGATTGGTCCTGGAGAGAGAGGTCATCCATCGATGGCCTCTACTGGTTGCATGATGTCTCAAGTTTCATATGGAATGTGGTGGGTAGTGACCTATGAAAATCCCCATGGCTCCACAATCTACTAATGCCAGAATGGGGTAAGTTTCTTTCTTGGACGGCGATAGAAAGGCCTGCAAGATCACAAGGTTGTTTTGTCCAAGAGATTACAAGGATGGAATAGATGTGGAGCAAACATCTCTCTCCCGAAGCTGTGCTCTGTCTAGGATCGGGAGCTGGCGTTTCCCAAACGCCGTGAAGGGGCCGAAGGACATTCTCTCACAAGATGTTTATCTGAGGCACAGTACATACACAGCCCGGTGTGAATCCGTCGCAATCTTTCTTGCGGGGATATGGGTCCGCGGAAGGCCCCCAGTTGCATGGGTTCAGGGTCTGTGGTCGGGGCAGGAGTGGTCTTGGGTTTAGAGGGAGATTCTATAAAGGTGGCGGCCATGTTGGGAGTACTGCTGAGTGCAAGCCCTTATGGGTCAGGGACCACGAAGTCCAGAAAGGACCCGTCCGATGGTTCATGACACCTGGGGCCTCAATACCTTCAACTCTCTCTTCCTAAATATCTCCCTTCTCGAGTGCTTCCATCATCCGCCCCCAGCTCACTCAGGGTCAGTCGATTCTCCAAGCAACAAGTTGGTGGTAGATCTCTTTCTTCGGCTGGGGCCTCCCTTTGGAACAGTCTCCCTACCTTTCTGAAAATTGAGGAGAACCATCTCCGGTACTGGAAGAGCCTCAAGAATTTCGTCTTTGCTTCTTTTTTCTCTCCTCCTCGCCCCTGCTGAATTCTTAGCTGAAACTGCACTGGTCACCTCGCTACCCTCTCTTTGCGGGCCCAGATCCCCTCCCGTCCAGTTGCACACCTGCTTTGCCCCCACTAGCAACCCATGCACTCTGGGGCCGATATTGTATCACTACAGCCCCTACTAGCACTTGACACCTGATTTCTGCACTTAGCCGTGCACCTGCCACAAGCTTATATTTTTTAATTATTGTTTTTATTTATTTACTGTTTATCCTATGTACTGCACTTCCCCCACCCCCTTTTCCCCTTGCACTCTTCCCTCCTCCTGCACTTGCGAGATCCCAATGTCACCTGGCCTAGTAAGATCGTTGTCTCTGTCTTCCCTTTGTTCCCCTCCCTTGCCTCGTCGCACCTTGAAACACTTGTGAATAGGCGCGTTATAAATGCCATATCATATCATATGAAGTAAAGTCTAAATTAAAACCGCTCAAGAAGCCTTTGGGCGAGCAGCGCTATACAAAAAATCCTTAGATGATAGATGGATAGATAGATAGATAGATAGATAGATAGATAGATAGATAGATAGAAAGATAGATAGATAAATAGATAGATAGATAGCTATGCGTGTCCTTTTCCCCTTAAATATTCTAGGAGGATATAATGTACTATTTCAACTCCAGTTCTAGAAAATGTGGGTTAGGATTTTGGAACCCTGTAGGTAGAACACACGAAGCCCAGTGGGGTGGGTGGATTTTTCAGAAAATACGTAGGTCAACTGTGATTGCAGAGCTCTACCTGCTGTCATCACCTACCCTGTGAGGCTGGCAGACAGCTGCAGTGACCTATCAGAGTACATTATTTTGCAGGTTTGTTCTGTCAGGGCTTGTTCCAGTGCAGAAGTGAGCAGAAGGCTCAGGTAGATGTTGTTCTGGAAAGAGGCCCCATACCTATATACTTGCACAAGGCATTGTTTTATTTCTAAATTTCATGGGAGGCACCACATTTAAGCATGGTAGAGAGAAGCCCCTTACATACAACTATTGTTGCCGATATGCAATGTTTGTATGGCTCATTGATTCTTGAGGAAAGTCCTTGAAGAGGTGGAGTTTTTCTGCATTTGGGATAGCATAGCCCCTGGTGAGCTTTAGACACAAATGGCCAGTGAGTGGACAGACTTAACATAACAGAAATTACCACTGAGGGGTTGGGGTAGAAACAAATTGGTCTCTGGAACTGCCCTTCGGATAGTTTAACCAAACCCTGCTGTGCTAACGACAGACTGTTTATGGTGTCAAAAGGTTAGGTACATACTCCCATGGAGGGTTTAAGAACGCCAGTCCTGGCATTGCTTTATATGCCTTTGGGTTCTGTTTAGTTATGCCTCCCCATAGACACACACTACAGTCTACAGGACAAAGCCCAGACCCATGGGACTATACTAGGAAATAAAAACAAGGGTATGTTGAGGAATGAAATTGCTGAGGTCAAAGATTGAGGACATTAAACAAAAACAATTCACTTTTACCAACAACTGCTAGAGTGGGCCAGCTGCTGTGGTGGGGTACTGTGGAAGTGTTGGAGAAAAACATGAGCCCCAGGAGTAGTGTGTACTTAGTCTGAATGCACAGATACTCTTCTTAAGATTTGTAAAATGACCCAAGAGTCTTCGAAAACGACAAGCTGGTACCTGATTTTCAATGTGTATTGGAACTCTAAGCCGTTGCTTCAGATGTATTGGTGGACTCTTTGACGGACATTATTGATACTTTTACTATCAGATTTAATAACTTATTCATGATTATTTGTGGGGACTTGAACATTTCTTGTAACAATAAAAATGGTATGTTCACTAATGATGCTGCTAGCTTGGTGAGCAAGGGACACAAGAGATTGGCAACAAGAGATTACATGGTTTAATGAAATGAACACTAGGGATCTTTACAAGCGTAATGCCCAAACGGCTGGTGGCATTCCAAGTAAGCCCACTTGGTCCAATGGGAATCACTCAAGAGTTTTGGATTATTTCTTTGTTTCAAGGAATGGGGTTAATACCATAAAAACCTTTGAGGTGACATCCATGGCCAAAGTGACCATGCATTGCTGGAAATGAATTGGGCTACAGGTTTTAAACAAACAAATATAACATGGTGGCCAAATGTGGACATCTCTCTGGGAAGGAATCGCCTATGTATGAAACCGCAGGAGGTCGACGATCTCCTGACAAAATGTACTAGGCAATTACAGAGTAACCCAAGGGAGATAAATGTTATAGCCACAGGGCAAGGACAACAAGCTCCACTACATAAAGGGTCCAGTTTGGCGCCAGGCTCATGAGAAAGTGTGCTCTGCACTTTTATTCTGGTGCACGTGCTATTTTCTCCCCTGCAGGGCCTCCGCGTGCCTCCAGGTCGGGTGTGGCCATAGGAATGCATTGGGCTGCACGTGCAGCATCTTCTGGGAGTGGCAGGGTGGGGCCACAAGTCAGAACAAATGGGCTATTTAAGCCTGCCCCGCCTGCATGCAAGCGCTTCACATTAGTCTGCTTGTAGCAGCGTAACGCTCACCGCCACCTGAAGCGCATCTTACATCATTGATTCCAACAATAACCATCGCCTGAAGCGCATCCTTACCTGATTGCAGCAGCAACCGCAGTCAGAGCGCATCCTTACCTGATTCCAGCAGCAACCGCAGTTCGAGCGCATCCTTACCTGATTCCAGCAGCAACCGCAGTCGGAGCGCATCCATACCTGATTCCAGCAGCAACCGCAGTCGGAGCGCATCCTTACCTGATCCCGACTCCAGCCTCAAACACTTACTCGGGAGGCCATCTCCGGCCAGCATCATCGCGGTTGCAAGCATCCTTCATCTGCCGGCAGATCTTCGGATAACAGCATCCCAGTCCGAATTCGCTGGGCCATCCCTGCAAGAGAAAAGGACAAAAAGTTAGGAAAACTATAAGGCTAAGGTCGCGCACAAACCAATCCTTGCGCTTGACCTAAGGACCAAGCTTAGCACCAATTGGGACATCGAGAACTCTCTTCTTCTCCATTGGGACTCGCTTCTTGCACTGCGATTCCGCTGAGCCTCACATCACCTATTGGGAAAGAGGAAAGACATTACAAGATACGGACAATAATCATGGGAAAAGACATTACAAAAGAATATGGACAATAATCATTAACAAAGGATACTTACCTTTGAAGTGGTTCAGCCACAGCCGGTCTGGGCTGCCACACACATGGACCAGTGAAGAAACTCGGTCTATCTGACAGCGGCCCTGCAGTGAGAGCAGGACGGAGAGTTTGCCATCATAATTAAACAGGTGAGACTGTATGAGTAAGCGCATGCTCACCACTTTCTGGGAAGAAGGGTTCGGGAAAACCACAGCATTCTCATGGCATCTCGTATTCTCTCAGGAGCAGTACCAACAACCAGCACATCCCACAACACGGGAGCAGGGGAGAAGGTCTGACTAAAGGGAGTTGGTTCCTGGGAGGGCTGCAACCATGCCCCAACATCCCCGCAGAGACCAGGGGAGCGTAACAGAACGTGAAGACTCTCTGAATCTCTGTTTGGCTGTTATGGAAACCTCGGAAACAGACCAATTGGCCCAACTTCTGGGGGAACTACGGGCCGAAGTTCATGCCTCCAATGTCTTAAGAAGGGACCTTATTGTAGCTCGAGAATGAACTGACGACTTGGCAAGACAGATGCTTCAGACCCACGCGGGTCAGGTTCCATTACCTGGGCTTGCACAGCCTCCTATGCCGTAGCCATCGCCACCAGTTCAAGTGGTGCTTCCAGGTGCAGTGCCACTGGCCCCACCCGAACGCTTTACTGGCGACCCCAATAAGTACGCTATATTCATGAACCAATGTCCCCTCCACTTTCTGTTCCGGCTTGGGGTGTTTCCTAACGATAGCGCAAGAGTCACTTTTGTTCTTTCATATTTAGGAGGCAGCGCAGCGGACCGGTCAATATCATTAGTAAACCAGGATGATCCTCTACTCCGAAACTTTGGGGAATTCCAACGGGAGATGGAAAATTGTTTGCTAGACACACCCAAGTACAAGCCCTGGATACAAGAACAAACTATTGTCACTCGGGCAGGGAAACCAAGATCTGCTGACTTACATCACTACTTTTAATAGTCTCATAGCACAGACAAATTGGCCAGAAGAGAAGAGGACCACACTCTTTTATCAGGGATTGCATGGGAAACTAAAGGATGTTCTAGCCCAAGTGGTTAATCCTCCTGAAGGTTGTGCAGAAATACATCAATCTGACGGTGCAGCTTGACCACAGGTTGCAGAATCGAAAAATGGATTGCACAAGAACTGAAGGGAGGTCAGTTTATATGCGACCCCGGGACAACCAACCAAGCCTACACAGATCGGGGGACTACAGGCTCCTATCTCCAAAGCTGAGAGAGAAAAAAGAAGGCAACAACAACTCTGTTTATACTGCGGAAGAGCAGGACATTTCCTCTGGGAATGCCCGGTAAAACCCCTAAGAAGATAGTTGGTGCAACAGACAATGGCAACGATGAAAAAGAACAAAACCCGGAAAACTCCAACGCCCACTTGTCGAGTGAAATAAAGGAATCTGTACAGACCTCACATCTGGTCATCCCAGTACTTTTGGTCAACCACCAACAACCATCAGATACATGCCTTGGAGGCATACATTGATAGCGGAGCAGTGGGAAATGATATTGATCAAGATATGGCTGCACGAATAGGCCTTTCTCTCCAGCAAAAACTAAAATCGGAAAACTTCACAGCAGTGGATGGTTCTCAGTTGTCATCCGGCCCAGTGACGCAACATACCGAAAAAGTCATGCTGATGTGTCAGGATGGTCATCGGGAAGACATCTCTTTTGATCTTATTGGAGCTCCCCAATTCCAGATGATCTTTGGAATGCCTTGGCTGGAAACCCATAACCCTAGGATCGACTGGTGAAAAAACAAGTGCTGACCTTCCCTCAAGAATGCGCTGACATCTGCTACCACAAAAGGGTGAAGAGTCGGGAACTCAAGACAAAATCTATCCTGGGGCTCTCTGGTTCCCTACCCCCTGAATATTTGGATTACCAGGATGTGTTCCAGAAGGAGTAAGCAAACACCCTGCCTCCACACAGACCCTACGACTGCTAGATCGATCTTGTCTCCGGAGCACAAATTCCCTGCAGTCGAATTTACGCTCTAACGGAGCAAGAAAACCAGCATCGGAAATCTTACTTGTATCAGTACCTAGCTAACGGCTTCATTCGCCTTAGTCCCCTGCCTCCTTGGCCCTCTTTTTCGTACCAAAGAAAGAGGGTGACTTAAGAACTTGTGTAGATTACAGAGCACTGAACCAAATCACGGTAAATAACAGATACCACCTGCCACTCATCCCGGAGCTTCTAGATCAGGTGAAGCATGCTCAAATTTATACAAAACTGGACCTACGAAGATCCTATCACCTTGTGAGAGTTAAAAAGGGAGACGAGTGGAAGACGGCATTCCGAACCAAATATGGGCTTTTCGAGTATCAGATCATACCTTTTGGATTATGTAATGCCCCGACGGCATTCCAATTCTTTATGAACGATGTAATTCATGAATTATTGGATGTTTGCGCACTTGTCTACATAGACGACATCCTTATTTACTCAACGCCCAAGGAGGATCATGTCGGCCATGTAAGAGCAGTTTTGGAAAAGCTCTGACAGCATCGGCTGTTTGCCAAATTAGAGAAG
Source organism: Ambystoma mexicanum (assembly GCF_040938575.1). Lineage (NCBI taxonomy): Eukaryota > Metazoa > Chordata > Amphibia > Caudata > Ambystomatidae > Ambystoma > Ambystoma mexicanum. Next base: position 453,102,477 of record NC_090924.1, on the reverse strand, counting down.
TGTTTCTTCCATGTTTCGGAAGTTGAGTTTTTGGGCTTCATGCTCACACCACAAGGAGTTCACATGGACACACGCAAGGTGGATGCTATCCTTCAATGGCCATCACCAACATCCACAAAAGGAGTACAGAGTGTGCTCGGATTTGCTCATTTATATCGTCGGTTTATTCCAAGATTTTCACAAATAGTTCATCCAATTATCTCCCTACTGAGAAAAAATAAGAAATTCTCCTGGTCCCCCGAAGCAGAAAACGCCTTCCAGGAGCTGAAACTTGCTTTCATCTCAGCACCAGTTCTTCGACCACCTCGACCAGACCTGCCATATGTGGTCGAAACAGAGGCCTCCAACATGGCCATGGGAGCAGTATTATCACAAAAGGACCCGGACACGGGGCAATTACATCCCATAGCATTTTGGTCCCGTAAGTTTTCCGTGCCAGAATTGAACTATGCAATCACTGACAAGGAACTGCTAGCGATCAAAGGAGCCTTCAAAACATGGAGACATTATCTTCTGGGAGCAAGCCACACGGTCACAGTTATCACAGATCACCGTAATCTACAATACTTGAAGACTGCCAGGGCCCAATCCTCACGCCAGCTTCGCTGGGCTCTCTTCTTCGCAGAATAATATTTTGTCATTACTTACAGACCAGGAGGTGCAATGGTAAAGCTGATGCTCAGCAGCTGTTTATTATGTGAAGCTGCTGGCGCACCTGAGATCTTTTCTTTCCCAGGATAACGGTGCAACCATAGCGAGCGCTATTATTTGTTCTAAGATAGATTTTTGTAGTATTACTTTGATGGGCCTATGTAAAGCGGACAGAATGTAGCACTCCGAGTCGTAGTTGGTCTCTCCCGCCATGACCATGTCTCAGCATTGAGGCGGGCTTTGCATTGGCTCCCGGTGGAAGCTCGAATCAACTTCCGCATTTTGGTCATTACATTTAAATGCAGATCCGGCCTTCTGCCCTTGTACTAGCAAAACCTCATCTATAAAAGGGTTAATAGCAGATCCCTTTTGCCCAATAATCAGGATCTGCTGGTCACGCCTAGGGGTAAAACAAACAAGGTTGAAAATGGAGCCTTCTTCGCTGCAGCCCCGAAGGCTTGGAACTTGCTCCCTTCCGAGCTGCACGGTCTTACCTTCCAGAGTCTTTTCAGAAAAAAGCTGAAAACGTGGCTGTTTTCGTAACTTGATTGGACACGTCCCCTGCCTCCCACCTATCTGACTAGTTCTGTATTCTGACCTCACCTACTTCTTATTCCCCCCTCTGTGTTTCTTGTTGTCCGTCTTGTTAAGCGCCCTAATGCCTAAGGGTCCATGGCTGTGCTATATAAATATAATAAAGTAAAGTAAAGTATGACTGAGGTATCAAAGGTGTTGTATGTGTTACCCGGTAAGATCTGCATACATTATTCCATTGCTTTCTTTTGCTTTTCTTGACATGGTCCAATCACTGTAATGAGACTAAGGCTTTCCTAAGAAGCTATAATATCATCAACCACAACAATAAAAAAAGGGTGGGGTAATTCATGGAAATGCTACATGATTCAGAACCATATCTTGAGATTTCAATAAATATAAACAGGCTACCCTGTTGTCTGTCTGTGGGTCAATCCCTAAAAGGCAGTAAATGTGGATTATCGTAGTTGTGTATAGGGCTATGGTATCTTGCATCCCCAAAATAAGAATGTAAGAGGGCAGGAGAGATCAGGCCCTCCCCATGGGCTTAAAAACATACAAAACAGGCTCACATGGTGTCTTTCTGTGGGTTAACGCCTTTTGTGTGAGAAGATGTTGATAATCATTTCCGTGCATAGGTTTGAGATCTTGGAACCCCAGAATTCAAAAAGATGTGGGAATGTGTGGGGGAGGCAGGCAGCAGTCAGCTTAGTACTTACCATCCATTGGGTCAGGCTAGTCATGGTGTCGCTGTGGATAAATCCCTTGACAGTAGGGGATGTGGATTATAATGATTGCGTATGGAGCCATGACATCTTGTATCCCAGCAATAAACCAATGTGTTGAAGGAACTGTAGGGCTTTAGCATGTTTCGGGCACATGTGGTGGTCCTTTAAGAGAGCCCAGGCCTATTGGAAAGAGGTTCTAGGCTGGATTGAAGAACTAGAAGGTATCCCCAGAGGGAAGAGTCCACTGTAAGTGCTGTTTGGTCTTAAGAGAAGTGATGAGGAATGGAGACATTTTCCACATATGATGGGACACATTTCTTGCTGCTGGCAGCGAGGGCTTGCTTAGCAACTTACTGGAAAAATGGTCTACCTACCAATAGAGAATGGGCACCTAATGGTAAAGACATATTTCACATGGAAAGACTCACTGGTATGTTATATGATAACAGAAATTACATTGAGTATGAATGGAGAGACTTCAGGGAGAAATATTTTGAATGAAGAAGAGGTGTCAAAGGAGGTGCTGGAAAAGGATGAATTGAGAGGGGGTGAAGTTTTCTGGATAAGAATATAAACAATCCCAGATTGGGGTGGCGTAGTACGATAAGGATTATATTTGGCATATGAATTTAATAGATGTATGTGTCCAAATTTGATGGAATGTATGGTTGTTGCATCATAGCTCAGACCATCTTTTGGCAATCAGATACATTGAAAAGAAGCAAACCTGCTTTATTAATTGGTTCCCTTTTGGCATCAGGATATGCAGATTATCATAGATGTGTATGGGGCAATGATTTATTTTTTATTTCTTTCTTTTTTTATTTCTTTTATTTTTTTATTATTTATTATGCGCAAAATTGACACGCTGGCATGATGGCGCGTACAAGACATACAACAAGTAAAAAGACAACAGAGAACATAAAAATAAATAAGTAGAACATAAGATCTTATTGGCGTGAATTCCAACTGTGATGAACATTTAGAAAAATGTGTCAGACAAAAAAAACTAGTTAAGAGCATCCAAATTGCTCATAGTATGAACAAAGTACTCAAACAACGGGAGAGCCTACTGTATCAATTCACAATGTGAACTGCCCCTCGGTATATATTTACAAAGCCTAAGGTAAGCAGGAAGAGTGCTATAATCACAATCTTTTGATTGCGAAGAGCACCAATTGCTGAAGTCGATCCTACAACAAATTTCAGGTCTAGTGATCTAACCACCCCGGGCCCAGTACGTTGACGTAACCAGGCAAGAACCTTGTTATGTAGTGAGTCTCTAGTTTCTTTTCCTTCGGTCTTGTCGACGTTATTTATTATAAAGTTCCTATGGTCCATAACAAAGGATTTTGTGTAATTGTTCTAAATATTAGGCATGGTTTTCTTCTTTATGTGCAAACAACGAGAGGGTCTTTGTTTTGCTGTCATCACTGATGACTGGTTGGAGGGATTTAATTCGGGAGTGGAGGAAGAGAGAGTTTTAGTGGCCTGTTGGTGTACCACCGCTAATAAGGAAACGGGTAAACCAGGCTCCTCCTGCCGGGAGGAAACAGGTATGGAAAGCGGTTCACCATCCATTTGGCAGCTTTGCTGGACCCCTTCTGGTAACACAGAAGTTTGAGTCAATTTATTGAGTTGGGCTTTTGTTGCTTGAATAGTCTTCAGCTTATAGTGCACTAGAGCAGTCCACTCCTTGAAACCAGAGAACATCCTCAACCTGTAGAAATCTTCCAAGTTTGTGCAGACAGCAATATCCAGCAGAATCTGTTCTTTAAACCGAGGCCAGGTCAGAGAACTTGTGGGGTCACCAATCCCCATATGTGTACACTGGGCTTTTGCCCCCTCTATCTGAGCTCCATTTAAAGGGTTTTGTGATGTCTCCAAATGCACCACTATTGTGGTTCAATCTACTAACACCCCTTCTTGATCCTTGTACCTGGGACTACTCCTATTAAGAGTTACCTGCTCAGTACTATTAGCTGCTTTAAAGTGGAGCGGTGTAGACCTGTGTGGGGACCCCCAGGCGCCTTTCTCCACTTTTTCAAGTTCACTCATATGGTTTTTATTAACGTGCAATGTTTTTGAAATGGAATGTTGCTCTGACTGGAGTTTCAGCCTCCTTTTGGCACTTTGAGCAATAACCTCTGATAGCGCGTTATTTCTTCTACGGGGGTCGGAGTTGTGAAGTGCATAGAAGGCTTGTCCCTTATTGTGGTGTCGGGGGGGGTGTTAGGTCGTACCCCACCAAGGGTGGAGATAATGTCACCACCCATTGGCAATCCAAGAAGTAGTGAAGTTGCCTAATTAAATGGTGCCTGGCACCGTTAGGCAGCCCCAAAAGTGAATCAAGAAAGAGCTAGCTAGGCAGTAGGTAGGTATAAATGCGTTCCTCACATACACGCCTCTAAGCCCGTTACAGTCCTGAAAGTGAGGCTGTCGCTGGCCACCACTGGCTGCCCCAGGCAGGGAAGTCAGAACGATCTGGCCCTCCATCCATTAGCTTTCACTGTTAGTCTCTGCTTGAAGTAGCGAGGTGTTAAAGGTGAAAGTAGTACGCCGCAGGGAAGTAGGGAAGAAGATATCCTAAGCAAGATGGGGAGATTTAGGTGGCTGCTAATGAGACTGCGAAGATTCCCTTCAGACCTCAATCCCTTGCCAGCAAGCGTTGTGCTCCCTACTCACTGCACTGTCGTAGCAGGAGGTTAGAGGAGAGGACCCTAACAGGAAGAACAACATCAAGCTGCAGCGCCTAGCACAGCCGCTTCTGCAGCCTAAGTGGTGCAGAAGCAGAAATTACTTACCTAGTATAGGTGCAATCAGGCCATGATATGTTGCACTCCCACAATCAAAATGTATGCGGTGTTCCGGGAGGGGCAAGATGGTGCATCTACATTGGTTGGGACCAGATTAAACATAAAACAGGATGACCACGTGCGGTGGTGTGAGTTGACCCCAGGGAGGTAGGTGATGCGAAATACCATAGGTGCGTTCAGGTCATGATATCTTGCATCCCCCCACAATCGAAAGATATGGGGGTGTTCCGGGAAGGGCTAGATGGTGCCTCTACATTGGTTAAGACCAGAGTAAACCAAAAACAGAATGACCACTTGTGTCAGTGTAAATTAACCACAGGAAGGCAGGGAATGTGCACCCCCACAATAAAAAGGTATGGAGTTGTCCGGGGGGTGGGGACTAGATGGTGCCTCTACATTGGTTGGGACCAGATTAAACATAAAACAGGATGACCAATTGTGTTAGTGTGAGCTAACCCCAGGGAGTCAGGGGATGCGAATTAGCATAGGTGCGTTCAGGCCATGATATATTGCATCCCGACAATCAAAAGGTATGGGGGTGTGCAGGGAGGGGTTAGATGGTGCATCTACATTAGTTGGGACCAGATTTAACATAAAACAGGATGACCATGTGCACTAGTGTGAGTTAACCCCAGGGAGGTAGGGGATGCGAATTACCATAGGTGCATTCAGCAATGATATCTTGCACCCCCTACAATCAAAATGTATGAGGGTGTTCTGGGAGGGGCTAGATGGTGCCTCTACATTGGTTAGGACCAGAGTAAACATAAAACAGAATGACCACTTGTGTCAGTGTAAATTAACCACAGGAAGGCAGGGGATGTGAATTACCATAGGCATGTTCAGATCATGATATCCTGCACCCCCACAATCAAAAGGTATGGGGGCATCCAGGGAGGGGTTAGATGGTGCATCTACATTGGTTGGGACCAGATTTAACATAAAACAGGATGAGCATGTGCGCTAGCATGAGTTAACCCCAAGGAGGTAGAGGATGGACTTACCATAGGTGTGTTCAGGCCATGATATCTTGCACCCCTCACAATCAAAAGGTATGGGGGTGTTCCGGGAGGGGCTGGATGGTGCCTCTACATTGGTTAGGACCAGAGTAAACATAAAACAGAATGACCACTTGTGTCAGTGTAAATTAACCACAGGAAGGCAGGGGATGTGAATTACCATAGGTGTGTTCAGAGCATGATATCTTGCACCCTCACAATAAAAAGGTATGGGGGTGTCCCGGGAGGGACTAGATGGTGCCTCTACATTGGTTGGGACCAGATTAAACATAAAACAGGACGAGCAGTTGGGTTAGTGTGAGCTAACCTTAGGGAGGCAGGGGATGCGAATTACCATAGGTGCGTTAAGGCCATGATATATTGCATCCGGAAAATCAAAAGGTATGGGGGTGTGCAGGGAGGGGTTAGATGGTGCATCTACATTGGTTGGGACCAGATTCAACATACAACAGGATGACCATATGCGCTAGTGTCAGTTAACCCCAGGGAGGCAGGGGATGCGAATTACCAAAGTTGCATTGAGGCCATGATATCTTGCACCCCCCACAATCAAAAGGTATGGGGGTGTTCCAGGAGGGGGTAGATGGTGCCTCTACATTGGTTAGGACCAGAGTAAACACAAAACAGGATGACCACTTGTGTCAATGTAAATTAACCAAGGAAGGCACGGGATGCGAAATTACCATAGGTGTGTTCAGGCCATGATATATTGCATCCCCCACAATCAAAAGGTATGGGGGTGTTCCAGGAGGGGGTAGATGGTGCATCTACATTGGTTGGGACCAGATTTAACATAAAACAGGATGAGCATGTGCGCTAGCGTGAGTTAACCCCAAGGAGGTAGAGGATGGACTTACCATAGGTGTGTTCAGGCCATGATATCTTGCACCCCTCACAATCAAAAGGTATGGGGGTGTTCCGGGAGGGGCTGGATGGTGCCTCTACATTGGTTAGGACCAGAGTAAACATAAAACAGAATGACCACTTGTGTCAGTGTAAATTAACCACAGGAAGGCAGGGGATGTGAATTACCATAGGTGTGTTCAGAGCATGATATCTTGCACCCTCACAATAAAAAGGTATGGGGGTGTCCCGGGAGGGACTAGATGGTGCCTCTACATTGGTTGGGACCAGATTAAACATAAAACAGGACGACCAGTTGGGTTAGTGTGAGCTAACCTTAGGGAGGCAGGGGATGCGAATTACCATAGGTGCGTTAAGGCCATGATATATTGCATCCGGACAATCAAAAGGTATGGGGGTGTGCAGGGAGGGGTTAGATGGTGCATCTACATTGGTTGGGACCAGATTCAACATACAACAGGATGACCATATGCGCTAGTGTCAGTTAACCCCAGGGAGGCAGGGGATGCGAATTACCAAAGTTGCATTGAGGCCATGATATCTTGCACCCCCCACAATCAAAAGGTATGGGGGTGTTCCAGGAGGGGGTAGATGGTGCCTCTACATTGGTTAGGACCAGAGTAAACACAAAACAGGATGACCACTTGTGTCAATGTAAATTAACCAAGGAAGGCACGGGATGCGAAATTACCATAGGTGTGTTCAGGCCATGATATATTGCATCCCCCACAATCAAAAGGTATGGGGGTGTTCCAGGAGGGGGTAGATGGTGCTTCTACATTGGTTGGGACCAGAGTAAACATAAAACAGAATGACCACTTGCGTTAGTGTGAGTTAACCTCAGGGAGGTAGGGGATGCGAATTACCATGGGTGCATTCAGACCATGATATCTTGCACCCCCACAATCAAAAGGTATGGGGGTGTTCCGGCAGGGGCTAGATGATGCCTCTACATTGGTTAGGACCAGAGTAAACACAAAACAGGATGAGCTCTTGTGTCAGTGTAAATTAACCACAGAAAGTCACGGGATGGTGCCCTTACATCAGTTGGGACCAGAGTAAACATAAAACAGAGTGACCACTTGTGTCAGTGTGAGCTAACCCAAGAAAAAAAGGGTATGTGAATTACCATAGGTATGTTCAGGCCAGGATATCATGCACCCCCACAATGAAAAGGTGTGGGGGGTTCCAGGGAGGAGATAGATGGTGCTGATACATTGGTAGGGACCTGAGTAATTAGATGACAGGAAGACCACTTGTGTTAGTGTGAATTACCCCAAGAGAAATAGGGGATGCAAATTACCATAGGTGGAATCAGGCCATGATATCTTGCACAGCCACAATGAAAAGGTATGGGGTGTCCAGGGGGGGGCTAGATGGTACCTCTACTTTGGTTGGGACCAGATTAAACATAAAACAGGATGACCACTCGTGTTAGTGTGAGTTAACCCCAGGGAAGCAGGGGATGCAAATTACCATAGGTGCGTTCAGGCCATGATATCTTGCACCCCAACAATCAAAGGGTATGGAGGTATCCAGGGAGGGGCTAGGTGGTGCCTCTACATCATTTGGGACCAGAGTAAACATAAAACAGGATGACCACATGTGTCAGTGTGCGTTACAAAAGGGTATGCGAATTACCATAGGTGTGTTCAGGCCATGATATCATGCACCCCCACAATGAAAAGGTATGGGGGTGTGCAGGGAGGAGATAGGTGGTGCTGATACATTGGTAGGGACCAGATGAAACGTAAAACACCATTACCACTTGTGTCATTGTGAGTTAACCCCAGAGAGACAGGGGATGTGAATGACATAATACATCTAGGTGGACTGCTGGTGTCTCTCCCCGCATATATATGGGGTGAAAATGGGGTCAAAATAAACATTTAGGGGGTCACAGTAATTGGGGCACAGTAATCACATAGATCCGTCTTGGAAGCAGACACAGAATTGATAGTTGTAGTTGTAATGGGAAGGGGGGCTTTCAGTTGGAAATGCCCCAGTGTAGTGTGTAATGGCTGAATGCATATGCCGAAGAACAGCACTGCTGAGGAAAAAAGGAAAATAATTACGCAGACTCTCACTAGTCTGCATTTCATCCCCAATCCGAACAGCCCACAATTTCAGGGAGGGGGCTAGATCCTCACTAACCCAATGGTGTTGTATCCATGACATAAGGCATCCCATACCAGTCACGTGTAGTAGTGTGTGATCGTGTGCACAGTTTACCAAGCCTGGGGTGCCAAGGGAGTTAAACAAAAATGTTGTAAAATACTGTTGACTGCCCTTCCCAATGGCACATACTGTGCACCCCCTCCATTATGACAGAGTTGTGTGACTAACTGAGCCCCGTGGCATACAACGATGCTACAGCCCATCTCCCCCTTTATCCTTAAAAGAGGCTCCTGCAGTGCTTGCTCGTGTTTTGATTTTGGAATCAGATATAGAAAGGTTAATTATGCCATAAAAAATGTTTAAGCGCCCCATCTACTGTCACAGTACAACTTTCCTTATTTTGACTGTAGTCTTTATACCGTTTAAAATAATAACATGCTGACAAGTCTATTTGCAAATGTACAACTGAGCGAATGCTAGGTAGTTCCCAGATCCTGCTGTGGGGAAAGCCGTGTTAGTGCACACCCCATATCACTCTCCCACGGTAGTGTGCAATATGTAACTTTGCACAGTATTCAAATTTGGGGTATACCAGGAGCTTCAAATAACATTTGCTGAATACTGTTGCGTGCCCTTCTTTACGACACAACCCCCAACATGGGAAGCCGTATATTATATCATAAAGTATGATTTCGGCTTCCCATGACAGAGTGAAGGCCCGGAAACAACGCCTACCTGGTAGCTCACGCCCACCTGGTAGCTCTGAGGGCAGGCTACTGGGTGAGCGTGGCTCCGAAGATTGCCGAACACTGCCTCCCACAAGGTGCATCATGACAACATGTAACTACTTATAGCAGCAGCATGGTGGGCCAAAATAATATCAGTGTACCTTTCTTTTTATTTATTTTTAATTTTATTATTGACAAGGCTGATAAATCAACCTTTCAATTTTTTTATACACAAAATGAAGGTAAGAACTTGTAAGAAGGTATAAAAACAATTACAGTCAAATCAGAACATTCACTTAACCTTAGTTAACAACGTTTCATCTACTATTGTTGATTGGACAATTAAAAAAATAAAAGGAAAAAAGGGTGAGGACAAATTACTATTTCGCTATTATCAAAACAATTCAACTCAGTTTAAAATAAAAGGAAAGAAAAAATATTCTGAACGAAGTAAAAAGAAAAAAACAAAAGAAAAAAACATTGAGGTCAATTAAAATTTGAATGTTTGACATGACATGACACAGAATTTCTATTGTACTTTCATGTGTACTCATGGACTTTTGGGAACAGAAATTCTATTCAATCAGTTCTCTCTCTGTCTAGCTTTAGGGCATTTAAGAAGTTAACAATTCCCAGTCTCATAGAGTCTTTAGTGCAGTGAAGTAGTAGATTGCACATCATTTCTGCAGTTGACGCTTGATGTGCTTTTAGCAGATGGAAAAAATATTTTCTTCGCAACTCTAATACATCATTACATTCTGTTAACAAATGTTTTAAAGTTTCACTATTCATCGGATCTTTGCAATACCTACACCCAAAGTCATTTTTTTTCTGAATACCATATTTTATCATTATTTCCTTTGTCCACCATAGATTCCATCGAAATCTCAAGAACTGATTTCGGGCTAGGAAATTTTATTAAATAGGATTCTACCGTGTTCATTTTTTTGCATAGTAAGTTGTGATTTTGGAACATTTTCAGTTTCAGGCACAGTTCTCTATTGCGAATCCAATCCCATTGATATAACTTCCGCTTGGCTCTATCCGGATTGCTTACCAGGGTAACGTCAGATATGTCAGCATCTTTTAATGATTGATAAGCTGAGGAATGAAGGTAAGCCCAATGCGCAGTCCCAAAAAAAGGAGAAAAGGAGTGGTTCAAGGAGTCCAAATTGTAGAACACAGTTCGAGAAGTCCAAATTGCAGAACACAATCATGTGCTTGATTGCACTTTATTATTCATAAACAGTCAAGTTGTTGCTCATAAACAGCCGACACGTGTTTCGACCGAACTGGTCGTTATCAAGGCTGTGACGTATTAATTGAAAAACAAATGCACAATCACGTCTCAAAGGAGAATTCAAAAAAGCATCATAGCAAAAGAGAATGTATGGCATCACAACACAATAAAAACAAAAATAATGTAAGGCAAAGTCATACCAATATGGTGGTTTGATGATGCGGGTACGGAGAGTGAGAGTGGTCCATGGACAAGCAAATTGAAAAGTAAGGGAAAACCCAATTAGTGAAAGTACAATGGCCCTAAGTAACAGAGACAAAATCTCACAAAAATCCAAATGATGTGCATGCGAAAGAATTATATAAGGCATACCGTGTATCCTGATGAAAAAATTGCTAAAAAGTCAAGATAATTGGTGTTTGGTGACTCAGGACGAATATCTGAAAGAGGAATGGTAAGATCCTCAGTATAGAACTAGAGATGGATAGTGTGGTACAAGATGAACAAACTGAATTTTAAGAAAAACTCACCACCGTAGTTAAATCTTTAAATGGACAGTGGATGTTAATATCTGTGTAAAAGAAGACGAGGACATAAGGTTCTAATTGCGAGAATATGCATAATTGTGGGGGTTTTGAGGTGGTAAATAGTAGAAGTAGTACCTGTTTAGCATTGATGCTCAGAAAAGTACAGGGATCCAATCCCCATAGCCAAATCCGTGTGTGCGCCCAATCATTAGTAGGTTTGTGGCGTTGGGGCCTCAAAATATGTTTACGCTGACATACGGTCAGTAGGAGTTGCGCGTGTGACGTCACATGCAGTTGGCGCGCAACGTCACACGCGAACGTCGCGCATGACGCAATTCACGTCACCTAATCTACATATGTAAACAAAGAGACGTAGTCTAAATATAGTATAAATGCAAGTACAAAATGGGGCGAATAGGGGTGATGAAGCCAAATAATGTGAAATTCGCAGCACATCATGGTATGTATTAGTAAATGTGGCTTTAGTCGCCTGCATAAAAGTTCATAGTGATACAATGAGGTACCTGGGAGGCGCTAACATTTAATGATCAATAGGAGTTCAATTTATACTCATGTTTGCAAGTATTGATATGATTGTTGGGTATTGAAAGTGCTTTCATTAATAATCATGAACATGAACATAAAGGCATTATTGGGGAAACAATAGATCAAAAGTAAATGACAATACTTGATACAGATAATGATCTGAAATTAACCATAAAAAAGGGGGACTCTGATGATACGTTCATTATTCATAATACATATGTAGAAAAATATTCTCTTATCAAATCTAAGTACAATACAAATTAAATCCATATAATTAAGAAGACAAAATATACAGAACATCATTCATGTTTGAATATCCAGCAGTAGTTTTTGACACTGGCAGGGCACCTAGAAACACAAGAAAGGAGTATTTTGTTGAATTGATCAGATTCAACATTAGCAGTGTTTCATTTTTGAAGAGCATCGGTCAATATTAAGACTTATAAGAAGACATGCATTTCATGGTCGCTGTTCAGGCCAATAGTGGTGCACCTGAAATGACAAATAAGCTTACTTTCTAATTGTCTTAATTTAGTGCATAGGCTACCACCTCGTTTACCAGCTGTAGCTCTTGCAAGACCCAAAAACCGTATATCAGATTTATCATCTAACTGGTGTTGAGTTTGCCAATGTGCAGCCAATGGCAGATTGACACCTGTTTTGTTAAGTCTTGAAAGATGTTCTCTAATCCGAATCCGTAATTGCCTGATCGTACTCCCTATGTAAAGCCTGTTGCAAACGCATATAATTGCATAAACCACATGTTTAGTTTTACAATTGATATATTCCTTGATTGCAATTTTCGTGCCATTAGGGTCTAAAAAATGTCTGCAATTTGTATAAGCATATTTGCACTGATTACAGTTGCCACATTTGTAAAATCCTGCTTGTTGCTGCAACCATGTCATAGGCCTTATAACACTGGGGGGATCAAAAAATGAAGGGCTCAGCCAGTCTTTTAATGATTGCTTTGTTTTTGCGAGCCAGCACTTCATTATTTTGTGCAGCGTTGTTACGATATACCTTGCAATGATGTTTAGAATTGTATCACTACTTGTTTCCGCTATGCATTTTCGATAGAAGGATATCATCTTCCATTTATAGTGAGTGCTTAAAGCTATTAAACTCATTTCATGTCTTATACTAGACGTTGGCTGGCTCTGGGGTAGTTGCAAGATCTTCCGCCAGTAGAAACCTTCAAGTCTAGTCCAATAAATATCTTCTCGCCAAGCCTGTGTTTCAGCCCCATATAACATCGTGGGTACACCTTTTGCTTATAAAAATTCAGGGCTGGTAGGACTGAGAATTTGCCATATTTGGCCATAATTATTCTACATTGACTTGAAGCTGTCTTGAGTTTTATTTTAATGTCCTCATAGTAAGGTTAATCTCCTGTGTGATTATTAGAGATCAGCACCAGATACTTGTACTCATTTACGATTTCTAGTTGGCTGTCTTGAAGGATCCATTTACACCATTGATTCTTTTTGCTTTGTATAGTGTGATTTATTAGAACCTTACATTTCTCTCTATTAATTGTCAAGAAATTGCATTCCACGTATGCCTGAAGTTGATCTAATAACGTCTGCAATCCCTTGGGAGTTTTTGCCATTAGGACCAAGTCATTGGCATAAAACAACCAGGGGATGCTTTGCCCATTCAATCTCGGGGGATCCGAGCTGATGTTCATAAATGAAAATCTCATATCCGACATGAAAAAATTAAATATAGCAGAGGCAAGTATGCATCCCTGCTTTACACCCCTGTGCGCCTGTATGCAGTCTGATAGCTTCCCATCTGTGGATAAACAAATTTGTATGGACGTGTCTGAATGCAATTGCTTGACCCAGTAATATAAGAATGGCGGGCAATCTGCTTTCTGTAATTTCAGCCAGAGTAGTTCCCTTGAGACAGAATCAAAAGCGGATTTGAAGTCAATGTATGCCGTATAAAGTGATTGATTCCGTTTTTTTTCTTGTGGTTTGATTGCGTGAATTGTCATGAGATTTATGTTGGTTCCCACACCACACACAAAACCTGTTTGAAATGGATTCATCGTACCAGATTTGTTTAACCATGTTATAAAGTATTTCAGAATAATTCTGGCGAATAACTTACCAGGTACATCTAAGAGTGTCACTGGTCGATTGTTTTCAAGGGGCTTGTCTATCTCCTTTCTTATACATAGGCAGGCACCACGATGGATTTTTGCCAAGATCGTGGGATTGCTCCAGTGTGGACCACTTGTTTGAATATGATGTACAAAATTGAGGCCCATGCCTCTGGATGTTCTTTCATCATCTGGTTTGACAAGCCATCCGGCCCAGGGGCACACAATGTACTTAGTCTGTTAATATGGCACAGAATGTCATGTCTATCGAACACAGAAGCTGTGTGTTCTATTAACCCCTCTTTTTCTCTGATTGCAGGTAAGTGCATCCTAGCATATAGAGATTGATAAAATGTTGCCCATACTTCTTCAGGCACTGCATTAAGTTGCATTCCTAGTTGATGTTTGCCCTGCGTTTGGTTTAATAGCCCCCCAAATATTAGCTGAATTTTTGGATGTCAGCACACTTTTAAAAAATTCTGAGTCCTGTTGATATAATTTAGCTCTTCTCACCCTTATCCAATTTTTATATGCATTCTTAATTTGTTTTATTTTCAAGTATACCATACAGTTATTTTGTTTCAATTCATGACGTAAATCTGCTCTATATTCGGCCCTTCTAATAGTTAGCTGTTCGTCATGTGCATGTAGGTGCGATATATTTCTAATGTTTCTACTATGCTTCTTGCATTGATATCGGGATAGTAGAGTTACATATATTCCACTGGACGAGGTTGACTCTGAGCCAATAGCTGTCATGGACACTTCTAGGTTATTTTCAAATTCAGCCAGAGTTCGGGGAGTCCATTTAAGACCATTCCCTGCATTAAAGGCTATTACATTTGTAATGTTCGAGTTATGACATATCTTCCTCGTTTCCCGGCCTCCAAGTTAATTTTAACAGGTTATGATCACTATTGCCTTCTGGCTGTACCTGGAAATGTTCTATGTTCTCAAATATATTCTTACTTGTATATGCATAGTCTATCAGTGCAATCTGCTTACCTCGCTGCCATGTGTGTCTAGGGGGTATGTCTCCTCTTATTGATCCATTTACCATTTGTAGCTGCCTGTCTTTCATCATTTTTATCCACCTAATAGTGGCTTGGGGCATTTGTTTTCTCGCTATTTCAAAGCATTTAATGTTTAAATCGCCTGCTACTATTATCTGTGAGATGGTAGGATCTAGATCTATTAACTCCAATGTCGCTTTAAAGTCTTCTAATAAAGCCGATTCTGTTATTCCCTCGTGGTTCCAATAATTGTTGATCAATGCCAACACTTCCCCCGCCATATGTAGCTTAACTAATTGAATGAACATGTTTATAGAAGACCAAGGAGAGAGTTGTATGTCCTCACCCGATTTGACCGCCACCAATAAACCAGCCATAGGTCTCACTTTTACTGGTTGTTTTGCAGGTATTAGCGAGACACACCGTCCCTCCCATATGGGGTGTGATAATATCCAAATCTCTTGAAAAGCTAGGATATCATATTCATTCAGTGTTTGGCGCTGGCAAAGGTAAGATGCTTGTATTCCATGAGGCTAGGGAATATGTTTTGGTCGGATTTCCTCTTGGCAATGATTGTTACATCTCACTATGTCGCAGCCTTGGAATGTTATTCACGTTGTTCTATAAGCAAGTGAATTTAAAATTTTGAAAACTAAATTGTTCTCTGCTAACTGTCGATATGGATGAGTATTTTATTTCATTAGGTTGAGCTGTTACCTCTTCTCTATACCGATTGGTTGTTGCATTCACTTCAGCCCATTGGAGAAAGCCAATGGGATTGGGATCAATTTCTTTTCCTACCAAAAATCCCAAATTGAAAAGATTCTCACACGCTTTCCATATCAAGTTCATTATGACCCCCGATGACATCCAGAGTTTTACTATGGAGGTACTCCGGCTGTCCGCAAACACTATTAAGTCTATGTCACTGGAACATATGTCTTCCAGATTCGGTATCTCATTTAGTATGTGGAGCATACTGGATCTGTTCAGATCATATTGTACACATGGACTGCTTCTACATTGCACTATGAGGTAGTGTGTGGAAGTTTTTTTTGGTTTGTACACTTTAGTGGCCGCTACTATTGTACCACCAATTTCCTTGTCCCAATTGCTCTTTTACCTTACTTTTAAGGAGTTCTATCTTATTTGAATAAGTGGGAGTTATGCTCCATGAAAACCCCAATGCGGCTAAACTCAAAATCTGGCGTGCCGACTGGGAGAAAACTTGTATCCAGAGATCTGCTGCCAAAATAATGAGTGACGTGCCTCTTGAAATACGCGCCTACAATAGACGACAACGATATATCGCTCTGTTTCCTGATCCACAAGCACGAAGGCTATTTATATTGTTTCGATTAAACATGTTTAAAACTGCGGAACGACTCTCTTCATGGAAAGGCAACGCACACCCATATTCAGTGTGCAGATTTTGTATGAAAGCGAAAGAAACCCTCAAACACTTAGTGCTATTTTGTACTAAGCTACGAACAGAAACAAACATTCACTTGTGACCTTGGAGCTTAAATCACCCCTCTCTCTGTGCAGATAATTGGTGGGAGCTCATGTTTCAAGGAACAGAGTTAAAAGTGGTACTTCTGCTAACACAGTTGTTAGCGATAGTTGAAAATCGTCTGAGGCTGGCCTCAGTTGAAGGTATCTGAATGTAAAGTGTGAGACACACAGATGGACAGAGATGACGCATGACGACGGATTTTGAGAAAGGCTGGAAAATGCTTGCGTTATTTGTTTGTATGTTGTCTGTATGTTGTAACTATTTTAAAGGTTTGGAAAAACCAATACGAATTTTTTAAATAAATAATTGGAATAAGTGGGAGTTATTAGCTCTGCCTTGGCTTCAGGAAAGCGCCTTTCACCACTTCCTGCGGCCTTCACCAGGCTTCCTGACATGAAGAGCTTGAGGGATCTCGCTATTTCCGCTCTTCTTTGTTCTGTTGTTGTTTCAAATCCTTCTTTGGCATCTACATTCTTTGAAGATTCCATGAGAGGATTTGCTTTTTCATCTGATGTACTTGATTCCCCAGCCCCTGTTCACGGGTCTCGCTCTGCATCCCCTCCTCTCAGCGATGCCTGGCTTTCCGACATCTCTCACACACCCTCTTGGTTATTAGTTGCATGTCATTCCCCCCGTTATTTCCCGATACTCCTAGTTCAGGGGTTTTATTTTCCAAACTGTTGATCA
Organism: Ambystoma mexicanum; assembly: GCF_040938575.1. Classification (NCBI taxonomy): domain Eukaryota; kingdom Metazoa; phylum Chordata; class Amphibia; order Caudata; family Ambystomatidae; genus Ambystoma; species Ambystoma mexicanum. Next base: position 453,085,380 of record NC_090924.1, on the reverse strand, counting down.
AGTTATCCAAAGGAGGATAGGTGAGGTTATCCATCTGATGCATTTGACCATGCAATTGTTTTGCAATGGCATTCTCCTCATCATTTTTTTTCTGGTCATTTTGTTGTATTTATTAATGATTGAACTACTCGCCACCAATGTTGTGACTTTTGGCAAAGTAATTTTTTTCACAAATTGGTGAATATTTGCTCGATTTTTTATGGGAGGAGCCGACTTGTTTTTATTTTTTTTGAATTGTGCAGTTAGATTATTTTTTTCGCTTTAGTTTTATTGAACATCTCATACCTGCTGCCTGTTCCATCGATGATCACCACTTTATCATCCGTTGCACAACTAACTTCCGCCACATTTGACACTTTCACAATGACTGGCTAGCACCCGTAGGGGGTGCTAGAGGGACAGCCTACATAGCGGGCTGTCCCCTCTGGCCACCCCGTTCCAGGGGTTGGTTTAGCCTCTACTCTTCCTTCTTCTAGGCGGAGGAGGCGTCCCCAGGGACCTGGCTTCCGGTCGGGTTCCACTGGGGACGCTTATAAGGGCGGGAGCTGCGGGCAATCAGTCTCTTAGCCCAACAGCTCCTGCCGTGTGATGATAGTCTACTCGTTGGTGCCCAATCTTGGAAGGGATAAGTATGGGGAGAAGGGGGGTTGCGCACTCGCTGGTCGCTGCACTGGCAGCGCTTAATTACATGCTTAAAAAAATGTGTTGTGCTCACCGGGGTGGCTGGGCAATGTTGCCAGAAGTCGATTTGTCATGTGCTCCCGGGGCGGGTACCGTCGCGGGTGGTTTACCTGGACGTCTTGCCTTCGCTTTATGTGTTCTCTGTGCAGTCGCGTGCCACGTGGGTATGAGAGGTATTTCAAAATGTTGCCTTTGCTTTGTGTTCCCTGAGCAGCCGCCATGCTGCGGGGGGTTTATTTCAATGTAACCTGGTCTGGATGTACCCAGTACGGCCCGGTACCGTTGGAGTTCAATTTAAATGTTTTTGCTTCTGAAAAGTGCAGGCAATTTAATAGCGGGCGGCCCTCACGGGCATTGTGCAATGTGGTCGGAGTCTCTCGGATCGCTTATTTATATGCGTGCGCCATGCTCGGCCACCGCGCAATGTGTTAACCATGTTCTGCAATGCATTTAGCATGTTTCTGTCATTGTTTACATATACTTTTTGCAGGTGCCGTGCAGCATTGCTTCAAGCTATGTTTTGAGGTTACAGTGTTTACCGGTTATTTACTGATTGGCACATATGGGCTCTTGAAGGCGTTCCCTGCTTTCGACCTGGTTGAACGTTGTTGGGTGTTTTAATGCGCTGCCGGTCACGGTATCGTTCGAGGCACCTTTAGACATGCAGCATGTCCGTTTTGGTTGGGCGAGGCTTGCGCTGGTTGAAAATAATGTTAGCAAGTTTCTGCCTTGATTTTGTTTCACGGCAAAATGTGGCCCTGCTTTTCCCCATAGTGCGTCTGCCGCGCGGCTTGTTTCGCGCCCACTGGCGTTTTTTCACCGTTTGGGGGCACCTACATTTGGGGAGTGCACAGTCACAGGGCCAGCATAGATCAGGCAGTGGTACGGCCGCCGTGCCGACACAGTATATTGGGCAGTAGGCTCATTGTGTTTAATTTAACTGTACATCGGGGGATGGGTGCGGTGCGAGGGGTGCGCCGCTCGAATTACAATTGCGACCTTCTAGCTTGCGGGTTCAAGCCTCACCAGGCTACATTCTGAGTGCAGTATGTTTAATTTAAAAGCACAATTAGCAAATGCTGAGTTGTGGTATGGCCGCCGTGCCTATGCATTAGATGGGCCGAGGCTTGTTATGTTTATTTTAACTGTGCATCGTGCGAGGTGTGCGCCGCGTAGACGGGCTATTGAGGTTTCTGGTTCGATGCAACGTTGTTATTACAAGGCTTTAATTTAGACTAACGGGGACGGCTGCTGCACCGCGTGGGTGGCAATACGGAGGTGTAACTGTTAACTATGTGCGCGGCTGGGCCAACACGCGGTTGCGAGGCACTGCATCAAGGATTTTTGGGTACGTTAGCACGGGGTTAAGCCCATGGCGGCAAAGGTTTGGATTGCCTCTTCCGAAGGTTTGGGATGTCGATAGTTGGTTAGAGACTTTGTCCATGAAAGGGGGGTGGCGAGCCCACCCTCCAACATCATAATATGAAAGCGTTTAAAACTGTTATTATTGCAATTTGCTAATGTTTACTTCCGTGGATTGCTAGTTGTGTAAATTTGCATTTAAAATGTGTTTGCCACCTCAGTACGGGACGGGCGCTTGTTGGGAATCGCACGTTCAATGTCACGCCATGCGGTCGCCGTGCAGCGCTGGGCAATTACTGTCCGGCCCTCGAGCCCTGTGCCTCGCTGTATCTATGAGGATGTTGACCGTCTGGTGTTGGGGTTCAGTTACGGCGGCGACAGCAATTTGGGGCATGTATTGTCTCCCACAGATTATATCAATGTGGTAATCGTCGTGTGTGGTGATATGTGCATAGCTGGTGGCCACTGTACCACGCGCTACCTGTGGGTCTCTCGGACCAGTAAGGGATATTGTGAACTTATTGACGTCATGATTCACGGCAGATCAATTTTGGCGCTCTTTTTATTCTGCACAATCAGTGGTTGTTACTGGTGCTGCCTTTTATATCTGGGAGTATTTAATTGCCCTTACGGCAACGGGTTGATCCCATTAGTGGTCTGAGCATCATGGCAGTTGTATTAAATAGAGATTTGTTGGTACAATTATCTTCATGTATGGAAACAATGGATTTATGCCTCGCGGTATACTTTTGTTTGTATTTAGTGGTTTATGGATTTGTATTGAAAAATGTTAGGATTAACCAAGTCCACAATAATAAACAAATTAAATACAGTTAATGGTGCGCATTTCCATGGGGGCGTGACGCAAGGCTGTACTTGAGCAAAAGCAAAAGGGGTTCGATGGGTCGGTAGCTTCCCTTTGTCCCACCCCACAATCCAGGTGCCTCCTGCGTTTTTTAGCAAACAAGCAGTTATGTGCTCAGGTGTGACCCCTCCACCATGGATGCATAACTTTATCTACACTCCCACACAAGGTATTGACATTTGCAGCTAGCTCCTTCTGTCCTGATTTGAGTGTGGCTTTTCCTGAGGGACAAGGGCCCATATGGCACCAGACAAAGCATTGTGTCAGAGGTTCAGCCCTAAACCGTGCGGCACTGCTCGAATGCGCAACTCCCAGGCTGTCTGCTCGGACCTTTCCACGTGTCTGCACGGCGAGAGATATTGCCGAGCCATGCCGGCATCTACGATCTGCGGCGGAAGGGGATACAACAAACCCATTCCACCACGATTCAGCCAACAGCAGTGTAGTCTGATTTCTTACATGGCAAGGCTACGGGTGGACGTTAGGGCCAGACTTCGTGATTCATTAAAAATACATATATTTTATACTCGGAGGTATACAGGGTAACGTACTCCTTATTACACGTCTTTCGAATGTTGCAGGCCAATGTTCTCCTATAAATGGCCACTTGTTCAAAAGTAAGATATTTCAGTTTTGTTCATAGACCCGAACATCGTAGAGTTGGTTTGGTAAGCAAGTAAAAATAATATGCATTGTTTAATGTGTTACAGAAAGGCAGTTTAAGCAGTTTAATAAAATGCATCTAAAACGGGTTGTGCTTTAAAATAAGTAATAACACAGAGTCTTGCTTTCATGTGTTATAGAACTGTTCTATGGCTACCAAAATATAGTGCAGCAAGGGGGTAGGCTGGTGCCATGCTCTTAACCTTGGCTTGTTTGCATGAGGAATGCTTCCAGGGCCCACATATAGGGGGATGGGCATTAATTATTAACAGCCAGCAATGGCCCAAGTGGTAGGTGCCTGGTCCCCGAGGCTGGGGATTTGAGTTCAGAGCCACGTTCACATCCTACATGCGGCAGTATCAAGTTCCACAACCTTGTCCTGCAGTCGTGGCCGCTTTGTTTATATTTATGTCTAAGAAGCGGCTGTTCTGCTAGGTAGAAAGGGACCAGGCAGCAGCTCTGTCGCCTAGGACACCATTTTAGGACACCATTTTAGGTGCAGCATCCGATTAGGGTCAGAATTGTTGGGCTCACAATTTTACTTTAGTTGCTTGGCTGGCGGCTAAGCTGTATAGCTGAGCTTTGAGTTCATGAAGTGATGGGCTCATAAAGGGAGTCGCATACCGTATTTGACACACTACTTTGGCGAACTAATTGATTGATTTGTAAGGTGTACGGGGGTTTATCCCAATGACGAAGGGCATACTTGTACGGTGGGAATAAATGGGGAAAACGGCACCAGGTGCGTTTCTGGAATTAACCACGCTACGTGTATTTTGGTCACTACTAAGCAGTGGTAGATTCTGCACTGCTTGGAATCAGGCAGCCCGGTGCGCTGGCAGGCTCTATCTCCTTACAGGGACGCAGTAGCCACTCTATTCAGGTGCACAGCATCCTTGGGGAGGGGTTAGGTCCTTCAGGCGGTAGCGGTGGCGCAAGTGGCCAATATGCCCCCAGTTTCCTATGCAGTCAGCTAGCTTTTTATTATCCTGACTGCCAAGCAGGATCACAAAGTCTTTATTGGGGGCTGTACGAATGTTGGCAGAGTAATCATTGACTATACCTTCTTTAAGGCGGCCTCCACATTGCTTACAACGTTTAGTGGCCGCGGCTCGGGTTTTTTCCGACCAAGTACCAGCCAGGCCAGCCATGTACTTCCCACTAGGCTTGTCCATTTGCAGCAGTACAGGGAACTCCCGGTATCGAACACAGCCCTATTGGAAAGCTGGTTCAGTAGCCCCCCCCCCCAATGGTTTTTTTCCCCTGGAGGTGTGCAACCTGTGGACCCAGTCTCAAATTCCTACATCTTCAAGTAGCCAAGTAGGATCACTAAGTTCCTACGGGGTGCAGCACGAGTTTGTCGGTGGGGAATCATTGACGATACCTTCTTTAAGGCATGCTCCACATCGCTTACAACATTTAGGGGCCATGCAATCATTAGTGATTATACGTACCCGTTACCATGGCCTGCTCTAGGCCGTGGGTTGCTTAAATTACATGCTCCTTGGGAGCAGAGGCAGGAGGGGCATTCAATTTGCACCACTCTTCAGCGAGATGGCTGTGACTGTACTTCACTACATTTCTTTACTCTCGGTGCATGTTTTGTCAGTGCGTGCACGCCAGCAACTAAGTCTCCCCATAGCCGCCTGTCATGTGGGAATCATGCGGCTTCCCAACCTTTGTCCATTTGTGTAAGATCTATAAGCTGCAGCATAACTTAAACTCTCAAGGGACGCGTACCATCGCTAGCAGTCTTACCACGGCATGAACCTTGCCTGCGTACCCGCATCTTACCTTTCCCAACGGGGCAGTTATGGGACGTTCACGGCCGTGCCCTTTACTTGCACATAAGCTACCCTTTCACTTATCCCATGGCTTATTCCATCCTCCTGTTTTCAGATATATATGTACATTGTGGGAAGTCCCCATTTTACGGAACCTTACCCGGTCCCAGTGCAGTGAAAATGGCCAGATCCTTAACTTGCCCATACACCAGAGTTTAAAATTGTCAGGGAACGCAAACCACCATCAATTCTCACCCGCTAGGAGGGGCCACTGCACATTGGGTATAACACTACTTTATAGCCCTACCAGAACCTGTGCCAGGAATGTACGAGGGGTCCTTTTTTCCTCAATGTGGCTAGCTGGGGACACCGAGCTGCATATAAAATGTGTGTTTAACAACTTTTGAGTATTTATTATCACAGGTAATTGAGATAATCGAGGAGGTCAAGGACCACATTGGTCTGGCCCCTGGACGATGGCCAGGAGTGCCACAAAATGAGACTGACGGCTTGGTAAGCAGTGGGACACTCCCATAAGGGACATGGCATGGTAAGAATTGATGGTGCTTTGCGTTCCCTGACAATTTTAAACTCTGGTGTATGGGCAAGTTAAGGGTCTGGCCATTTTCACTGCTCTGGGACCGGGTAAGGTTCCGTAAAATGGGGACTTCCCACAATGTACATATATATCTGAAAACAGGAGGATGGAATAAGCCATGGGATAAGTGAAAGGGTAGCTTATGTGCAAGTAAAGGGCACGGCCGTGAACGTCCCATAACTGCCCCGTTGGGAAAGGTAAGCTGCGGGTACGCAGGCAAGGTTCATGCCGTGGTAAGACTGCTAGCGATGGTACGCGTCCCTTGAGAGTTTAAGTTATGCTGCAGTTTATAGATCTTACGCAAATGGACAAAGGTTGGGAAGCCGCATGATTCCCACATGACAGGCGACTATGGGGAGACTTAGATGCTGGCGTGCACGCGCTGACAAAACATGCACCGAGAGTAAAGAAATGTAATGAAGTACAACTGGTATGTCTGGCCAGCAAACACAGCACTACGGCCACGTAAGGTGGGCAGGCGGGTGCACGCAATCGGTAAGGTACCATAAGGTACACGCAATCGGTAAGGCCGGAGGATGCCGCAAGTGTACTAATAGTGGAAATTACACAAGTGCCATTTGAGCGTTGGGACTAACAGACCTGGACACTGTGCCAGGGTCTGGTGGGCCACATTGGCCTTCAGTAATACCAGTGACGATGTAGGCTTGGGCCACCGGGTACCAGTGACTAGGTAGTCCTGGCCCACCGGCAAGTGTTAGGGCACCTATCGTGCCAGGGCGGATCTCCAGAGGTGACAGAGTAAAATCAGGTTAATGGGTGGGGCCCACTAATGCCCCAGTTAGAGGCACCCCCCCATAGTATGGGGGGGTTCACAACAAAGTGATCTTTGGATTCGAAGTGAGAGCATGTGCAACCCATAGGCAGCCGTGCACTTCTGCGGCCTAGACTGATCTCCAAGTGGCACCTAGGGGGAATGATGGGACAACTTTAGGATACAGCAGTCTCGGGACTGGTTGATATTGAAGTTGGGATGAATGAGATGAAAGGTTTAAGGGATGAGTAAAGGTGGTAGGGCAGAGTTAGGACAAAAGGAGCAAAGGTATGGGGGCATTGTGGGCAGCGAAAGCCACCCCCAAAGTGTGGCGGAGTATCGGGGCGGTCCTAGCCAATGAGGGACGTTCACGCTGCAGCTTCGGCGGCAGCGGCTCAGGATTGGCCGGGCTCGAGCCAAATCCATCGACGGGCACTGACTTCCCTTTTAGGGCTCTAGGCCAGCAACCTCCTTATCAGTGCCCATAAGTGTCCTACTGGTAGTAACCGGTGTTCTCCTGGTAGTAACCAGAAACGTTGTCAGCTTGTGCCTGTGGCATATATGGGACAGTGTCCTACTGGTAGTAACCAGTGCTCTCCTGGTAGTAACCAGAAGCGTTGTCAGCTTGTGCCAGTGGCAAAACATGGTGACACGGTTCACCCTTACCTGACTGTATGTAATATGTGGCTGGGACCGTCCCAAATTTGTTTGCTCCAAATAAACCTGTGACCTTCTATATTCCAAAGAACCTTACAAAAGTTGTCTGTGGTTATTTCATCATGTGTGTGTGTTATACTGGCTACAGGAGGTGGGGGTGTCCAATGGGGATCTCCCCGCTAAGAGTCTGACCGGCCCCCGTAGGGGGCGCTACAGGGACAGAGTACATAGCGGGCTGTCCGTTCTGGCCACCCCCTTCCAGGGGTTGGTCTAGCCTCTACTCTTCCTCCTTCTAGGCGGAGGAGGCTTCCCCAGGGACCTGGCTTCCGGTCGAGTTCCACTGGGGACGCTTATAAGGGCGGGAGCTGCGGGCAATCAGTCTCTTAGCCCAGCAGCTCCCGCCATGTGATGATACCCACCCACCCACACCAGATATGAGCAAAAGTCAGAGTGCGATATGTAAAAGGTCAGAGGACAGGGGAGTTCAGCATAAAGCTGTGCAGATCTTCTTAAAGTAAATAAAATTGTTGGTAGGATCAGGGTGAGGCGTTCGTATCACCGACAAAAATATTAATGTAGAAATAGTGATAAATTAAGTATAGTGATAAGATAATTGTATTGTGTTGTGTGAATTGGTCCTAATTTTCTTCTTTTGTTACAGGCGGAGTATCGGGGCAGTCCTAGCCAATTGGCCGGGCTCGAGCCAAATCCATCGATGGGCACTGACTTCCCTTTTAGGGCTCTAGGCCAGCAACCTCCTTATCAGTGCCCAGAAGTGTCCTACTGGTAGTAACCAGTGTTCTCCTGGTAGTAACAAGAAGCGTTGTCAGCTTGTGCCTGTGGCATATATGGGACAATGTCCTACTGGTAGTAACCAGTGTTCTCCTGGTAGTAAACAGAAGCGTTGTCAGCTTGTGCCAGTGGCAAAACATGGTGACACGGTTCACCCTTACCTGACTGTATGTAATATGTGGCTGGGACCGTCCCAAATTTATTGTTTGCTCCAAATAAACCTGTGACCTTCTATATTCCAAAGAACCTTACAAAAGTTGTCTGTGGTTATTTCATCATGTGTGTGTGTGTTATACTGGCTACAGGAGGTGGAGGTGTCCAATGGGGATCTCCCCGCTAAGCACTCTGGGAAGGGATTAAGACATGCTCCCCCGACTTTTTTTCATCAATGCTCACTCTTGGGCTCAAATCTCCTACCCCATCAGGATGTTTAGCATTAGATTTTACTTGTGTGCCCAAACAAATAACATCCCTATCTTTGTTAGCCATTTCTGTGGTGTGAAGATCAACAAGTGACTGTTTCACTTACACCTTCCTTCTCCCCGGACTCTCCATGCCATGCATTCTGCTGGTTCAACAAGGAACTTAGCATGGTTACTTGTGTTGCGAGTCGAGAGTCTAAACTCTCGTATAGTTTAGCTAGGGAAAAGAGTGCAATATTCATGGCCTTTAGAGTATTTTCTGTACTTATACATTCTATTGATGGTTGCAAACTTCTACGCAGGGTCGGGGCAGCGAAAGAGAGGGAAAGATCAGGGGAATTTTGCCCAGAGGCAGAAAACATTACTGGTGATTGTGACAAATCGAGATTGGAGGCAGATGGACTTAACGGCTGCTGAGAGATCGACTTATGAGCAGCCTCAACTATTTTCTCTGGGTCACTTTCATTTTCATTTGTCTTTAGATCTCGATTCCCCTGCGATGTCATATCAATAGGATTCATGCTTACTGGGCTAGCTGTTGCTCTGCCCCTGTCATTTTCTTCATCGTCACACAAATAACTGGAATGACTTCAGCTGTAGCCAAGTCACACCCTCATGGCCCACTATTTTAACATTGCTTCCCTGATAACCTTCCATGGCGCTTGCGTTCAAATTAAAGCCTGCTTCCAGGATGGAATCTTGAGTTGAAGTCACCGCCGTTACTCCCGGGGTCACATTGCTGGTTGTGATAATAGGCTCCAGCGGATACAATCACCGTATGTCAGAGGTAGCAACCGCTCCCACAATCTACGGTCTTGTTGCGAGGTGCTCAGGCTGCGAGTCAGATTAATTTTATGATTTACGCGTAGAGGCGTCATTGCTTCTGATGAGAACACTTGGAAAAGATCTTTTGAAGGCGGCATTCCAGAGTGTAAGTTCCAGGCATTTTATATGAAGCGTAAGGGCAGCTCTGATGTTTTCAACGTTCACGTTAGCGTTCCGGTGTTTGATATATTCCAGTTTCTGTGGCCTCGGCCTCATATAGTTTGACTGAGAAAGTAATGCAAAGCTCCAATTATTTTTTTTTATATTTATGTAAGGCCCCGCTCCCGCTCACCTGCTTCAACTGCTGTAACTGCTCTTCCACAAATGCGCGTGCCCTCCAAGTAAATAGCTTTCTGGGTTGGCAAGGTGGAGTCTAGGCATTTTGAAAATGTTCCCCAAAAAAATTACAAATAATTTTTCTTTTCCAAAACGCCATTGGTAAATCCTTGCAAAAAACGCAAGCAGGCAGTCCTCAGGTCAGTCTTCTCTGCTGTAACTGCTCTTTCAGAACTGCTCTTCCACAAATGCGCACCTTTATTTTCCACATTGTGAATGGAAAAATATAAGATGCAAAAGGCAAAATATCAATGTACCAACTATTTTCAGCACTTTAAAACACAATAAAAGAGGTGTAAAAAACTCACTTAGGTTTGGAGGTATGTTGTTATGTATGGTTTCTAGAACATTCAACTAAGGGCATCAAAACACATTTTCAATGGGTGCTTTATTGTGTTGCTCGCTTTAACTGTTGCATATTTGCAGGGTGACTGGAAAGGCTACATTGCTGATGACAAAGGAAACGACGAGTTGTCAAGTGCATTGCAGTCTGTGTGTCCCACGACCACGGGGGCTGTGACTGGGGAGGGAAACGTGTAGTGCTTGATGAGCCGAGCATATTGTAGAATTGCCTGGAAGAAACAAAATGCGCCAAGAAGCATGTTCCTTTGAACTGTTAAGGAGTTCAGGGGGCACAGAAGCCCCGAGCCGCGTTGCGCTCCTGGCTTCCATCATATTCTACATCCCCAACAAATGAGAGGCGGAGCTACAAAGGCATCACTGGCCAATCCCAGGAACAGAGCTGTTGGAGGGCGGGCTGGCAGGCGGCATTTCCATATTCTGCAAGTGAGCGTGGCTCCGAAGATTGCCAACACTACCTCCCACAAGCTACCATGGGGATGCAGGATACCATACAACACCGGTTCCGCTTAGAAAAATGACGAGGGACAATACGAAATCGGACGCTCCACGGGTCTGTTCCCGCTATCCGGAAGAAAATGCCCACCCCAACCGCTGCAAGCCAAAGGCACGCAGAGTCCAGTGGCACTTGCACTGGCACTACAGTCAAAACCTGAACCTTCCCGCTTCCTGCATCCTCTCAGCGCTCAACGAAAGTGCTCCGGAAGGGCTTCATTGGAAAATCGCACGAATGATGTCAGAGGTCACGTGACGAAGAGTGGGCGGGCTGTTGCAATGGTCCGATTGTCGGATGGGTACTAGCCACTAGTTTACGGACCACCCCTTTTCAGTTTCCAGGCAGCGTCAGGTGAGTGCATGCGACCCAGCTCTTGTATATTTTATATGCATTTCTTTTAGCATCCATTAAATTAGATCGTTCTCACCCCTTTGTTGTTATATTGGTAAGAGGAGCCCTTTTGCAACCTTGGAAATACACGTTTAAGAGGCTGCAGCTGTAATTCTTTGTATTGTACTTGTGTGCTTGTCACCTATTCCATAGCTCTCAACTCACCCGCCTTGCAAAGGGCTGACTCACCCGCCAAGCCTCCTGCACTCCCATGCATTCCAATGGGCGTCTCACCCGGCAAAAACAAAATCGGGTGATTTCACCCGCCTTTGCGAGACAAATGGCTGAGAGCTATGCCTATTCAAATAAAAAATAGTAAGGACGTGAATTTCTAAACATAGATTACGCGGTGCGTAGACACAGCAGATGCTCCGAATCTCATTTACGGTATAGTATAGGCTCTGGGATGCTCGCAGGCGCAGTAACTGGTGTGCAGCTCCTTCACAGACAGTGGTCCGGTCTAAGCAGTGCAGAAAATTAGCCAGAACAAGACGGAACGGCGCTCCGGCCAAACATGTCTCGCCGGAGCTCCGTTCCGTCCTCCAGACCCAGGGGGTCCCAGGCACGACTCTCACATGCTTTGCCTCATGGAGGAAGCAGACCACTTTCAGAAAACTCGGCGCTGTTGCCGAGTATTCTGAAAGCAGTGATACGCAGGTTGTTAGCCTGCACAACCCATTTTTACCCTGGACCTTACTTCTGAAAGCAGTGAACTCGTTACAAGCGTTCAGAACACACATATAGAAACTGACGAAACCTCACATACAGTTTGCAGCTGTTCAAACTGGTATGTATGTCCCGCATTTTACAGATATCTCTTTTTAGGGTGAATATTGTGAACAATCAAAACAGAAGAGGCCATTATTTGCTTAAAATGTTTTCGTAACGAATCACTATAAAACATGTTTAACATTTAGAATTGTGGACATTATGTTGTTCCTATAATGCTCTTTGCTTTTATGCAAATCGCCGGGATTGGATTGGGTTATATACAGAGATACTGTGTTGTGCAATCTGGCCAGGCCCGCCCCCCCTAAGGTGTGATGGTTCCCCCAATACATGTTTTCCATTTCCAGCACTGGGTGTAAGTGACATATGTATATAATACATGCGTAGGCTAATGATCGCAGACGTGTACTGTCTCCAGTTCCAGTTCCTACTCTGAAAGTAATGACTCCCCAGGGCTAATGGCTGCAGATCCAGTACATTATCTGGGTGTAATGACCCTTCTGTGGATAATAACTGCAGACACAGTGTCTGTTCTAGGTCTAATGGCAACACAGAAAAAACACCCCCATGAATATCAGCAGACACTACCATCTCTAGTGATAAAGATAAAGGCCCATCACATCATCCTTTGTATGGAGCGAATGAGTGCAGACACAATACCTGCTCTGGACCTAATGACTTCCGATACAGTACGTGCCTGCTCGTCAGCTACATCTGACAATACTTGCCCTGGGTCAAATAATTACAGACACAGGACCGGATCTGGGATACCGATTCCAGACACAGTAGCTGCCCTGGAACTAATGACGTTTGATACAGCACCTGCTAATCCGTTATATATGACAGAATACCTGAATGATGCCATGAACAGTATGTACTCTGGGGCTAATGATTCCAGTCTCTGGATCTAATGGTATTTAACACACTACCTGCTCATGAGCAAATCTGGGTTTAATGACTGCAGAAACAGTAAAAAAACTCATGCACCCTTTCCTTCTTGTGTGTCCTTTCCCATTCCTAATTCCCCTCTGACGCCTCGAACCACACTCTCGGAAAAGGTCGTACAGCGGAAAGAAGTGATCAGAATGGATAGATAAACCATCCTGCCACTATTCTCAAAACGTGTTTGGTGCAACTGATGGCATGCTCCTTCACTTCACGTGCACCAAAAAGGTGGTGAACCGTGCATCATAGTTGTGCACATTGAGGTGCTCTTTTCCCATCAAATGCCCAACTGCGCAAGGCGGAGGCTGGAAAGTGGGTTTTTCAAGTAAATCACGATTTTCAAAGGAGGTCACTTTTCAAAGCACAGGGGGGAAAAACGTTTCTCTGTCCCTATTTGGAACAGGTGCAGGGGTATATAAAATGTATAGGAAGGTAACTTCTGATCCTGTCATGCAATGAGTGAGTGAATGCTGTGTGTGAATAAGCGAGTGAATGTGTGGGTGTGTTTGTGCTGGGCCAGGGAGATGATTTTGGCTGGTGAGGGCAGCACAGTAACAATCCAGTTGTTTTTAAAATTTTTATTTTTTGGCACTTTCAACGGTAAGAACACATGTAACCCCGTGCTGTAGTCCATAACCTCTGTAGATGGCTCGCAGTCCCACGTTTCTGTGAGTGGCCAGCTCTCTCGCCAGCTGTTGTATGGGCCCATTTGAGAACCCTCAGCTCCCATAGTCCTCGCCTCCCCTAAAAACTTCAGCCATATCTCCTCCCAGCTTCCTGTAAAGGCACCCTCCCCAAGTTGAGCGATTACTCACACCAGCCCCAGCAATCTTATTTTCCTCGGGCACCATGCGGCATGCGAGTCCCGCTGCAGGGGATGCAGGACAATGCCCCAGTCTGAGAGAAACATATTGGTGATCCCCTTGAATCAAATAGGTCGCCCACTCCAGTGCCACAAACTTCCAGATTTTGTGTTCTGTGGGGGCAGCTTTTTGTTTCCATTTGTGTGCCGCCACTATCAGGATGACGTATGTCTTTCTTGAGCTTTCAAGGGTAGATTTACCAGAACTCCGCCCATTCCCAGGATGGCCATTCCTATGTTGTCCAGCATCCGACTCCCAGAAATACTATTAATTGCTGCACGGATCATGTCCCAATAAGGCTGTATGACTGGGCATTCACACCAGATATGCTTCCACAATCCCAGTTCCCCACATCCCCTCCAGCAGAGCGCTGACACAGTTGGGTAGAATTTATGTAGTTTTTCTGGTGGGTAGTTAGCACGGTGGAGGGAGTCGAGCCCCTCAGGGTCGCCACCTTCCTGCCGCTTGACCTTTGCCGGGTGGCCCCTCCTGGGGGTCTTGGGTGCTCTTCGCTGCAAAGCTCTCCGCAGTGGACTACGGGTATGGGCCCCTCCGTATCCTCCTAATCTCTTAGATGAGATGCTGCTTCTCTGGCGCGGGGGCGGCTTGGTCCCGCCTCGATCTTCCCGCTGGTGCTCACCAGCAGGGAAGCCCGCACTCCACGAATCCAGCCCTGGTGGGCCTCCAATATTGCAGGCAGCTCCTTCCTGACGGGCTCCTCTGCTGTCCGACGGCGGTTGCTTTCCGCCTCGCCGCCATACTCGGTCCTCGGCCACCCGAGTGGTTCTTCTTGCTCGTGTTCTGCGAGCGTGTCTCTTAGCTCGACCTGCATCGGCCACAGGCGCGGTGCCTCCGCACCTCAAACACGAAGTCTGCACACCCGCCTCTGCCGAAGTCCCCCAGTGATCCGGGCTGCTGCACTCCACTACCACAGCCCACATCGATAAATCCCTGCCTGGGGAAGGCTCTTTTAATCCATCTTTGTTGTCTTTGGCCCCAGAGGGTGAGAGCTCTACGATCATGCTGCTGTCCCCTTGGTGGCCATCTTGGAATCCCAATCACAATGCACTTTTTAATGGGTGTCCATCGTAGATGCCAGTACAAAATGCAGGTTTTTTAAATAGAAAGGATGATATGTGCTTTTATGGCTGCACTGGAATTTTTGGGCACCCAGTCTATCCATTCTTTGCTGTGGCATGACATTTTCTTTTTACTGAGATTCCATAACAAAGCAAGCATGATGAGTGTTATTATGTGTCTAAACTGGCATTTAGGGTAGCCAGTCAAGCCATTTCTTACTGTGGCGAGGCTTTTCTCAATGGGCATCAAGGGTAAAGCAAACATGATCAGCTTTATTTTGCATCTAGACTCGCCTGCATTGTGCTGTCAGTTTGGACATATTTTCTTGTTGTGACAAGACTTTTTTAAAGGCAAAGCCAACAGGAGTGTGTGGTAGAGCCATGGTGGGCATGTTTTCTTATAGTATCATTACTGCCATTAAGTTATGGGAAGTTGATTTGTATCACGCACCGCTACCACCCAGGGGCAGTCTCCAGGCGCTCTCGTGACTCTGCAAAAAAGGGGGGTCGGTGGGTTAGTGGGGAAAATGGTGAGAGGATAGGTTCAGAACCAGGAGGAACTGGCATCGTTGAGTGTTTTGCATGTGGTCATTTGTGAGCAGCCTCACGCATTGTAACTGTATGGGTAAGATTGCATGCCTCGGGTGTGTGGTAGTGGTTTGTTTTGGTGTTAAGAGCTGTCTGGCTATGATGGGTTGGTCGTGTGCACTGGTTAAATAGTGTCCCTAAGGGATTCAGAGCTACAGGTGGTCGTAGCTGTAAGGTAATCTGGCATCTTGTTGTGTTGTTGCATTTTAGATGGTATTGGGCTATGTGGGTGGTTCACTCTGGATGTTGGCATTGTAATGGTTCTCTGTATGTTTGAGTGTGACTAGTCCAAGATCTGGTGTAGAGGCGCCAGTTATGTCGGAGGAGCAGGAAGGGAAGAGGGTTAGTAAAATCGGTCAGTTAGTTGTGGTCTCTCTGGGGCAGCCCTTTGGATGCCGATTGACGGTGTCTTGCCAGGTTCTTTTTTGCGGTTCTTTGACCCTCTCTAGTTGTTTGTCTGCCCTGTTCTTGCTGGTGTCCCTTCTGGGTTGTCATTGTCTGCTTAATAACCAGGTTTTGAGCAGTTTCCTGAAGGTGATGTGGTCTTATGTGGTTCTAATTACTTTTGGCATGTTGTTCCAGGTGTTAGCAATTAGACGTTAGAATGCTGTTCCGCCAGATTTCCTTTTATCGTAGTGTTTTGCCAATATTTGTACGTCGTTGCTGGATCTTAGTTCCCTTCCTGGGCGATACCGGCTAATCTTGCCTTGGAGGAATTTCACTCCTTGTCTGTGCAAGGCTTTGTGGCCGATGCAGAGTGCTTTGATTTGATGCGCTTTTTTACTGATAACCAGTGTAGGCTTTTCAGTGCTGGAGTGATGTGGTCGCTTCTGTTTAGTCTTAGCAGGATCCTGGATGCTGTATTTTGCACCCTTTTAGGGTTTCTTGGTGAGTCTCTCTTACATTGGTAGTCTCTGGTTGCACTCCCATGCCGATTGGCCAGTCTAGTTGTGGGTTCCCTCCGTTGAATCATGCGGGTGAGAGCATTATTTTGTTTTTTCCCAGGTTCACTTTGAGGTTTTTTTGTCATCCAGTAGTATATGTCTGTTAGGCAGTTGTTGAGGTTGTTATTTTGTTCCTGTGTTCTGTTTGTTTTCACAATCAGTAGTGTCATCTGCGTAGTTGTAGGTGATAAGTCTGTGGGATCGAATGATTTTCATCAGTGGGCACATGTAGATGGCAGAGGCTGGAAGCTTGTGGGACTCTGCAGGATATATTTTTTGTGTTTGAGGTGAATGATGGTAGGTAGACTCTTTCAGTTTGGTTTGTTAGGAATGAGGAAAGCCACTTTAGTGTGGATTCCTTTATGCCACATTACATCAATCTTTTTATTAGTGTTGCGTGGCTATTGTGTCAAAAGCCGCTGATATGTCCAATAGAAGGAGGGCTGATAGGTAGTCGTTGTCTTTGTTAATTTTCAGGTAGTCCCATATCGATAGAAGTGCTGATTTTGTTCCTCTCATCGGTCTGAAGCCAACTTGTGCTTTGTCGAGTATTCAGTTTGTTTCAATTTGTTTATGATGGATTTTGTTGACGTGGTTCTCCAGGATCTTTGCTGGGTAGGACAGGTTGAATATCGGTCTGTAGTTCCTTGGGTCTTCTGCGCTTTCTGACCTCTTTTATCAGTGGTTTGATGTATGCTGATTTTGAAGGGGGGCAGTACTTGATATATTCATTAGGTTCTGGAAGCCTGTCGCTGGCGTTCTGTGGGTGAGGATTCCTTTGAAGACATGGGGGGGGGGGCAGGGGTCCCTTGGAGATCCTGCAAGGTTGGTGCCCTTGATCCGTGTGGTGAACGTTCCTCTGTGATTGGTTCTAGGCAGATGAGTTTTGCTGTAATCTGTGTTTCATCTGGTGTCTGTGGTCACGGTTGTATTTGCCCCGGCTAGGTTGATGGCCTCCTGTATTGTGTCTATTTTTGCTCTCAGATGGTTGGTGATTTTGTCACAAAGTGTTTGTGTAGGAGAGATGGAATTTTTGCATGAAGAGGTTTTTTTTATTATCTCTGATGATTTTGAAGAGTCATTTCGCCCTATTCTTGTGGCGTAGTAGGTTTTTATATTATTTTTTGCTTTGAGGACTGTTGCATTGTACAGTCTGAGTTGTCTTTGGTATTTTATTTTGTCTTGTCTGGTGTCTTGTGCTCTCCATTTTGTTTCCACTTTACGGTTTGTTTCTTTTTGGCGTTTTTTCAGCTCTGTGAACCATTTTGTTGCCAGTTTCTTTGGTGTTGCTTTAAATGTTTTAGCTGGTGCTAATTGGGCAAGGACCTTGGTGATCCAATTTTTGAGTGTGTCTTCTGTTGTATCTGTATCAGTGGGATCTATTTTGCTTGGAATGGTTGCGTCTAGGTTTGTTGGGGCCTCTAGTTTCAAGTTCTTAGTTTCTTTTCTTGCTGGTGTGGATTAGTTCCAACCCAGCGGGTTTGGCGTGTGATGTAGCATGGTATCAAGTAGTGGTCACTCCACGCCATTGGTGTAGGTAGGTGGCGTGGATGCACATAGTTCCTCCCTACAGAAAATTGCATCCAGGGAGTGTCTAGCCTCGTGGGTGGATCCATTTACTATTTTCTTGAACTGCAAGGTTTCCAGGAGTGCACAGAGTGAGTTTGCTGTTTACTCGTTTTCTTTTTCGAACCATATGTTGAAATCTTCCTGTAAGACTAGGTTGTCGTGGTGTGTTGATAGCATGGCAGCCTCTCCCACTAGTTTTGTTGCAAAATTGGGGTTGTAAGAAGGTGGTCTGTTGATCAGGAGGAATACTATGTTGGATTGGTTGTTGAGTTCTATCCTGATGAGGAGGGATTCATAGTCTTCCACGTTGTTGTGATGATTCGAGATGCTAGGGCGTGTTCTTTGTGTTTAATTGCAACTGCACCTCTTCAGCTTTCTCTGTTGGTGGGTATTCAATTCATTTATAATTGTCGGGTATTGATTTTGTTTGTGATGCCTTTTTAGTTGCCTGATAGCCAGGCTTCTGTAAGGAAGAGCACGTCTGTGCCTCCTTCGCTTGGGAGGTCACAGATTTTTGTTGTGTTTTGCCATGGATCTAACGTTGAGGGGGCTGCAGTGCAGTTTGCTTGATTTTCCTTTCGGGTTGTTGTTAGTATTGTTTGTTCTGACCGGTGTGTTGGTTGGGTTTCCGTTCCAGGTGGGTTTTACCCGGTTGAGTCTGTTGGGTGGGGTGGTTCTTTGTTGGTCAGTGCCTTTGTCGAGTAGACCGATAAGGTTTATGGCAGGGTTGATTTGGTTCCAGTTTGTTCCGGGCAGTAAATAGAGTAGCTACTCTGTTCCAGTCTTGGTGATGTAGAGGTTGTAGAGTTTGATGGATTCCAACTTGTCCCTTGTTCTGTTTGTGGTATTGTCCATGGTGGAGACCGAGTTGGGATGGCTGATTAGTTGTGTTCTGTTTGGTGTCCTGGTTGGATCTGTATCTGTGACGCTTGTTGGCTGTTGGTTCGTTGTTGCTGTGCCGTTTTTGTTCACCATGTTGTATGTGGACAGGTAGCGAGCAATGCAGTCTGCCTTTGCTGTGTTATTTGTATGTCTCCTTGGGCCATCTGGGATGGATGTTGAGTTTTTTTGTTTTTGGGGGTTGTCGGATCATTCTGGTTGGTGCCTTCCTGAGTGGTTTGGGTTTTCTTATTATTTTCTTTCTTGTGGGGAGGCATGATGTGTGGGCGTCCTCTTTCGATTAGTGTTTTTCCTGGTCTTTAAGGTTTAGTCTTTGCTGTTTGTTGTTGCTTGTATTTGGTAGTAGGTTGTGGGAAGTTGAGACCTTGGTTGATGGACTGTGTGGTTCTGTTTGTTTATTGCCTCTTTCTTTTTTTGGGTCCTGTGCGTGTTTTATTTAATTTCTTTTAAACCCTGGAGGTCTTTTTGGTTATGGTTGTTGATTGTTGGATTATGTGCAAAGCAAACATGAATACTATGTGAATTAATACATGCGAATACTGGCATATATTGGTGCAGTCAGCATGGAAATGTATTGATTGTGAGGGTGCTGGGGTCCTGCTTTTGACTGGGATGGCAAAAGTTTCTCAACCAGGGGGTGCATGCTATGTTTAGGGCTCTGGCTTCCACTTTAGCCCAACATAGTCTCAAGCTCTACCCTTGCCACATTGGGGGTCATTCGGCACAAGTGCAACTAAGAAAAAGCGGAAATGATCATCTGTATTGGTCCGCATATGATCCTACAAACTATGATGTTCTGAAGTAATCAGTAAGTCACCCCCAAATCATCAAGAACAAACATGTTTCATGGCGATGCTCTTGAAGTAATCAGCAGGTTATCCCAGAATCATCCCTAAATAATCGGGGACAAACGTGCAGTCTCTTGAAGTGAACAGCAAGTCATCCCAAAAGCATCAGCAACAAAAAGTTTTCTAGAATAGGGATTATGTTTGCATATTCATTGTCATCCTAAGCTCACCCCCAAATCATCACCCACCATTCTGAGACATTTTCTGATGACTTTAACAGCGTAATGACATCTGATGATGTGGGAATGACTTCTAGTGTAGTTCGATGGTCATCAGATGACCCCAGGATGGTCTCTAAAGGACCAGGACTGCTGATTTTACCCTCTTTCTCAAATACATAAAAACCGATGATTTAAATCGTGCCTGTCGTCATCATGTACAGTAGTTGTAAGTCTGTTTCCCTTTTTTCACATGTCGGAGGGAATGCACTCTTACTGACACCGGAATAAAGTTGGTGTTTTATTAAGCAAAAGTCAAACATAAGGCTATTTCATGGAAATTAACCATCCATACCTGCTTGTTTATTGTGGTCCCGGAACAATTATAAATCATGCACTACGTGTCCCTGAATGCATGAATGAGCTAAGCAACCCAACAAACACGTTCTTGGAGTATTGCACATGTAGAGTTCTCAACTAAGGCATCAGGTTTACACCAGCTTATTCCCACATTTTGAAAAAGAGCCTGCTCCAGCATCATCACTATATTTATTTACAAATCACTCCCCCCACCCCCTGCCACACACCCCACACGGCGAAACGCTGCCCCAGAAAAATAACTTCGACACCCGTTGCTAAAAAAAAAAGCTGCTGCGCCAAAGTAATGATTGCTTGCAGGGAGGCAGCCCCAAACCAGCAGGAGACTATGCCCAGAAGCTGTAATGCTGCAGGGCAGCCGGCTCCGTTAAACGACCACACTATTCTTCTGATCCCTCCCATTCAACAACCATACAACCTGATTGAAGAAAAAAGCCCCAAAACCCAGGAAACTCGCACAACGTCGGCAGCGGTAGGCGGTAGAGCCCATTTTAACCACCCTGATTACTTAGTACTAATGTGGATTGGAAAGGATATGTTTCCTCCCAGATTAGATGAACTAAAAATAAATTGTCTAATTTTTGCTGACGATATTGTCATTCTTGACAAAACACCCTCTGGTCTGCAGTTAAAGTTAGATCATTTTCAGATATATGCTGAGAAACATAATCTTATGGCGAATATAAACAAATCACATGTTATTTTCCATAATGGGGGAAAAAAAGAAAAAAGTTTATTTTTGGACGCTGAATGGAGGTAGATTGGAAACGGTCAACTCAATAAAGTATCTACGATACTCATTAGCAAATAATTACTCCTTTAAATCATGGCAAGAGCTCTTATCATCTAAAGCACGCTGGCTGCAATCGATGATAAGAATCATTTACAGAAAATATTGCATGTTTTTCAATTTTACCTTTAAAGGAATTCTATTTACTAAAAGTCGAACCTATCTTGTTGTATGGCTTGGACATCTGCCTAACGAATGTTAATTCGATTCTAAATAAAATCCAAGGAATTCTTTGGAAAAAAACCTTAGGCCTATCATTGGCCCTACCAAATTCAATTATCAGGCAGGAATTAGGCATATCATCGCTAGCGATGAAATGGAAATCCCGTAAACTCTCCTGCTATACAAAAATGCTTTGTCCTCCCAAAAACACACTATATCAAGACCTAAATAAGATACTAATGAATGGAGCTGTTCCCTCAATGGAATTGTTCAAGAGTGAAATGAACCTATTATTAAAGCAGATTAATGTTACAACAGAAGACCTTATATTAGGCCTGGCAAGAAACAAACGTAAATTACATGAGTGGAATTGGATGTTAACTTTGGACCAAAATACTGAGTACACTCTTTATAATGAGTATGCCTCTAGACCGCGAAAGTGGGGTACATGTCCTCATTATCTCAAGATATGTCCATGTAATAAGATAAGAAATGTCTACTTAAGATTTAGACTAAATCAGTTTGGAACTCTTGAACGCATGCAGAAATGGGATAATGTAAGGCATTGATATCCGGCCTTAAATTGTCGATTTTGTGAAAATATAATGCAGAGAGAAACAATTAAGCACCTTGTGGTTTACTGTCCACATTTTGAGCAACTCAGACTTATTTTATTGGATGATTATGCACCCGGACCCACTGTTATAGAAAGGGTTTCATTTTGGGAACGATGTATGCAGGGTGATAGTATGCAGATGATTCTTGCCTTAACTAGATTGTTATATAAAATCAATGAACAATTGGAAAGTAAAAACTTAAATATAACATAAAATTAATATTGGCACGAAGAACGAATTTACTTTTGTAAATGATGTGCATATAGTATATACTTATAGTGGTTCTATGAATTTTGTAGGTGCATACATATACTGGTTTTTAAAAAGTGAGATCTTTGCAGGTGTACTTGTGAAAAGTACTTATATGCATAAATGAATAGATGTAAATTAGCAAACTGTGTTTAATGAAAAAACTGAATATGATTCGTAATTTGTATAGCAAACTCAAATGATAGCTGTGTTTTATTTGTTTTATGCTAAAGTAATTTTTTGTAAACAAACGTTATGATAATACTGTTTGTAAAAAGTTTATTATAAAATATAAACTGTAAACAACTTTTTAAATAAAAAAAAAATGTGCCTTTCCCCTCTCTGCCAACCTTCCACTACACCAGTCTGCTATGTTCCTGTTGGACCTCTAAGATGACCTGAAACTCTTCTACAATCTTTAGAGTTGTAGCTGAGGACACCTGCAGCATGGAACCTCGGGGTTTAAGAACAGGTGCAGGGACTGTTCTGGAAAGAAAGGCACAAACGACTCAAACTGCTTTTTACGTCCCATAAACGTTATGAAGTGTGTGTAAAAAGTATGTGTTAGTTTTACGTGGTTTGGCAAGAAAAGGGGCCCAGTTGAGCTGGTTTGAAAAGGCTCTTCCACTTGCATGTCTTTGTCTCTAGGTTTCCAGGACAGCTCTTAATGCCGCCTTGTTGCCAGTAACCGTTGTGTATCTTTCTGTCTAGCCCACCGCCTCTGCAGTGTACCCTGCGTGCAACCATGGTGTTGACAGCGGAGTCTCAGGAGGGCCTCGCCATGGGGCACCCCTACTGGCCCCGGGAGTTGAAGATTGAGGGCTATCAGCCGAACCAGCGCTCCATGTGGCAAATCCTGGCCTTCCTCTTCTCTGTGTCTGGGGCTCTTCTGGTGGGCGTGTGGCTCCTTACCGGCCGAAGCAGAGGGCCTGTTCTCACCCCTGGTCGCCGACTGACCCTGTGTTGGTTTGCAATTTGCGGATTCATCCATGGTGTCATCGAGGGCTGGTTTGCGCTGCACTACCAGGACATTCCCGCGGATCAGTCCTTCCTGTCACAGCTCTGTAAGATGGCGTTTGTTTCTTGGGGGCTTCTATCCTGATATGTTGGTGTGCTAGCCGATTATCATCCAGTTTAGACCTTATTTCTCGCCACTTCCACATCGCTGCTTCAGTTCAAATTGATTGAATGCATTTTCCAAGGGACTGCGGGTGGCTCAGAACTTGCTGTCCTAGCATTCCCTAGTTTGAGAATCTCCATCAAATGTGGGGGCTATTTCCAATAGAAGGGCACTCCATAACTTGCAGCTGTCAATCCATTTACAGGTCGTCTTTAAAAAAAAAACAAATAATAATATACGTCCTACTTGTAACACCCCACCCGCCATTACTCTGCTCTTTGCACTAGTGAGCGACCATTTAGCCGTCTGCTGCACTGTGACCATAATCCATTACTGTTTTTTTTTTTTTTTTTTTTTTTTGGTGACCGATTTTAAAAATAGTAGTGCTCTGCGTTCCTATTCAACCTGCTTTGCATATGGTCCCAAGTGTCAATACCAATTGGCAGGTCACTTCTGTCTGTGGGAAGCTTGTACTGCTTCTACCAGTGCTGTGTCCATTCTGTGTGGGAGAGAGGCTTGAACTCGTGTTCTGTGTTGTATCTGTTCCATGTACGAGGGGAGCTGCACTGCTGCTGTATGTTTTCCATGTGTATGTGAGAAACATGTCCTGCTACAGTATTTGTTGTGTGTACGCGGAAGCATGCACTGCTGCTCTGTTTGTGCTGTGTGTGTGTGTGTGTGGTAGAAGCTTTGCCGTGCTGCTGTATTTGTGTAGTGCATGCAGGCCATGTTTTTTTCTGGTTCTGTTAGAGGGAAACATGCACTGCTGCGTCCCCTCACGAAGACTGTCTTCTATGCGTGGAGAAATCCTGCACAGTGGCCGGTGTTGTGTCGTGTGTGAGTAAAGCTTACACCGCTGCCCCTCTGCTAAGCAACTTTGGGTACATTCATTAGTGCTTCTCTTCAGTGTCCTCTGCCTGTCCTCTTTAGTCCGTATTAGACAGGGTTGTTTTATCATGGGTACCAGACGCTTACAGTTGTCTTGGCTCTAAAATCGGATGTTAACATTAACGGACTGTTTTTTTAAAATCCGAATTTGAAGGTCCAAAGGCTGGGCCAGTTGCTGGTATTTGGACCATTGACCTCCAGGATGATTGGGCTCACTGCAGCATGTGCCTTACTTTACTGCCTTATCTTGAAGGCACCATAAATCTCCTTCGTATTGCATGACCTCGTAAAGCCAGTCCTGATAACGGAAGAGCAATATTCTGGGAGCTCTTCACTTGATTACTCAATCCACCTGGGGGGGGGGGGGGGTGAGGCCAAGCATGCCATGGCTGCCTGGAAGCTTGGAGTAGGGAACCCCGCAAACGGGAGCCTTTCAGAATTTCACCACTTGACAAATCCAGATCAAATGGAGTTCATTGTGAATGCTGTCATTAGATACCACCTGAGTAAAACTAGGCCAAGCCCTTGCCTACCTCTCTAGGCTCTTATAGATCTACCAGTTAATACCTGCACTCATGACATGCAGGGCAACCGGCACCCGAGCCAACACCACACCACAGCAATGCAAGGCGGTCTTCTATGGTTCTGCTCAAGAAATGAGTGCCCACAGCACCAATCGCTCAACATCTGAAAATGGCTGGTTCCGTGTTTTTGTTTCTTTGAGTCACATCAGCTGTATAAAGAAACACACCGTGTGCCCACATCAACACATGCCATGCTAAAGTCACCTGTTCCAGGCATGAAAGCCAACAAAAGTGTGCCCTGGGCCACTGCGCTCCTGCCCCTGGAATATGTATTTGATGTTTGTATATTTGCTTTATGTACATGTGTTCATGCTTGTGCTTGGATGCTCGTGTTTGCCTTTAATAGGCAACTCTACCCAAAACTCAAATGAAATAAATAAATAAATGAAAATTGGGGAGGGCTTTGTTGGCTGAAGTGAGGTGGCAGGACAGAAATTCACTGGTAACACTTTCAACCTTTTTCATTCTACAGGGAAGGAGTATGGCAAAGGGGACAGCAGATACATAATGTAAGTAACTGGTGTGTGTGTGTGGTTGCAGGGAGTGCAGCGTTTGGCTGAGAGCTGTTTGCACTAATGGAATTGGGGGGCACATTTTTTGAGCTGTAGACCCTAAGGAGAGGCCGGGAACAGGTGTGCAGTGTTTTTGCGCTTGAGCGCCTAGTGCCTTGTTTGCAGTTGACTGATGCCAGGCGCCTTGGCTGCATCGTCACATCATCTCGTGCCTCTGGCGGGAGCGGGTGCAGCTTCCAAAGTTGGGAGAAGTAGGGTTGAGAGGACAATTTTAGAGTGTTAAGAGTAGAGGCAGTCCAAATCTATGGAAAACTTGCTCAAATGCTGCAGAAATATTTTTTATATTTCTGTGAACTTGGTTGTAGAGGGGGAAATCTTCTGGAACTGTCCAGACATTTCAAAATCTGCAGGTGATTTCCAAAACATGCTGAGAATTTTGAGAAGTCTGAACTCCTAAGAAATTGGCTTTTTCTGCAGAACAAGCTGCATAGAGATTTAGACTGTCTCTTATTAAGAGTGGTCAACCAGGCCAGTGTGGGCGCCACAAACGTAGTCTTCGGGTTTTCATGATGTATTCTGATGTACTAATGACCCGCATTCCTATATATGCCAGTGGCATCTTCACATCTGCAGGTTCCGTTTTACATGTCTAGTCTACATGTGTCAGGGGAACCTCATACGTCCATGTTGTGAGGGGGGGTGTGCATATGCCAATATTCAGCCATCAATTGCCAAACACAACTTGATATGCCCAGGTTTAGCCTTGTTTGCCATTGTACTGCATCTGTGTGCCAGGCAGGAACACATTCACTGGCCAGGGTTGAGCCTCAACTGTACTGGTGCTCAGCGCCATCACCCAATTTGAGCTATTTTATGCCCAGGTTAATCCTCGTATGCCCCTTTATAACCATCAAAATGCCAGAACATCTTCAAACGGCCAAGTTCAACTTTACAGGTGTAGCTCCACAATGTTGTATACTTGAGATACGCAGCTATGTCCTCTAAGGCATATATGCAACCTCATATTCCCAGGTACAGCCCCATATTCTGCAAATGGCCTCATACCACCTCCCCGTGTATTGCATTGCCTAGTTAAGCACGTGTTCAATTAAGGGCTTGGAACCCCTCCCTGCCCCCCTCCCGTAAATGTTATCTGCCAGTTTCCGCATTGCCTTCTACATACAGCAAAGGCAGCAGTAACCTAAGCCGTTGGTACTCACTACACATGTACAGTACAGAAACAGCAACATCAACAGTATATGCCAGTGGTCTTCAAACTTAGGGGCTGCCCCCCCCCCCCAGTCCCCCCGGAGGGCACAAAAGGTGTCCAATGGGGGCACGAGGCTCTTCCAAAAGGGAGTACAGTAACTGTAGAGTGGGGGAGGGGAGGGGGGAGGCAGTGTAAAAACGTTGACTACCACTGGTATATGCTGACCTCTCTTCCAGAATAGGCCAGCAGCAGAAGTGCCAGGTTTCCTTCCAGAGGAAAAGTATAGCACAGACAGTGGCAATACAAGCTTCTCTCCCACATAGCATCTATTTCACAACTAAGGCTTGGCTCCATCACACATAACCCCTACGGAGCATAGCAGGCGTCATTCCCACAGAAGAGCCACAGGACAGGCAGCAACCCTTCGCGGCACTGCAAGCTTTGCTCCCATAATACAGGCACAAGACAGGCAGCAGCTGCGCAGGCTTTCATGCACATGTTTGGCAAGGTGTGCAGCAGAGAGACATTTTGAATGCAGCTGATAGATTTGGCAGTGAAACCTAGGAAAATTAAGTATTGAGCGAAGATAATCCATTTAAGTAGGAGGTGAGGAGGGCAGAAGACTAAGAAAGCCAGTTAAATAAAATGTTTGATCTGTTCAACAGAGAGAGAGATCGCCTACAGCCCGATGCTCTGCTCAACAGTTGATGCACAGGTACAGTGGGGTACCGTCGGCTACTACTGCATGGGGATCGCCATGTCTGCAACCAGTTCTCCTCCCAGGGATTAAAGAACACAGATGGGGGGGGGTGGTCACTCTTTCCGCCCCGCCGCATCCCTCCATGTGATTGGGCTTTGAGGCGTTTCTGTTTCCAGGGGTTTTGTTGAGCATTCCATGTTGCCTTGAGGCTACCTACGAGTGTTGCTTGCCAGGCAGGCGTGCTGAAGATGGTGTGTATCTGAGCTGTCTGTTAATGGTTATGTCTGCAGAGCACTTGAAGGACAGCGACTGATAGCATGTTATCTGACTTGGCAGGTATGGGGGGGAGGGTTGTAGGGGAGGCTGCCTCCCGAGCTCTGAGAACAAACCGCAGCAATGCAGTGCTACTTCAAAAGGTCAAAATGGACACCATTCTAGAGATGAGTGATGATGTCTCTTCTTTCAAGTGCTGTTCCATGACTTCTCTGTACAGCTTTGGCTGGACATTGCGTCTAAAGAGCCCTCTCTGGTGGCGAGTGGGGTGCTTAGCTGGGGTTCTTCAGTGCCAGGGGACCCTCCTACTCCCTTCTCTAATGCTCAGCAGAGTCCATTATGGAAACCTGCCTACTCGGTGGCAGTCCAGCTATACGGAAAACTTGGTGAACATCTGCAGAAATATTTTTATATTTCTGCGCAGTTTGAAATTCCACAGTTACAGGAGTGAGATCGGCTGGAACTGTCCAAACATTTCAAACTGTGCAGGTGATTTCAAGAAAGCGGTGGAGAATGTTGAACGTCTGTGCGCGTAGAATTCTGCCCGTTCTGCCGGAAAGTCTGCCCTGCGGGTTTGGACTGTCTCTACTTACTGTTCTCTAAGCAGCCACGTCCCACAGACAGACCAAGCCTTACGCAGATGACTATTAATGTTTGGCTGAGCGGCCCCTCTAACACTGGTGCAATACTTTTCTGGGAATGTCCTGTATAAACCAACCCCCTTTCCTCCCCCCTCCCTATAGCTTTTTGAGCTGCAGTTGTATTATTCTGCAAAAAGAGGGCAGCTGGGTGAATGGCAGCTGGGTGAATGAACCTCGGCACACCGAACTTTAGGTCAAAATGCTCAGAGTACTTCACTTCTCGCAGTTCATTTCTGCTGAGTTCATGGGCCCGGTTGTGCAAGGAGGGGGGTGCGCTGACTCAAAGACTGAAAACGCAAACATTGGCAATTCCCGCAGTTAGGGCTTTGTGTAGGCATGGGAAAGGCACTTGCCAGGCACTGCCGTAGTGGTTTTAACTGGCTATGGGTGGTAGGAGGTGCAACATGGTGTGAGTACTTGGGCATCTATTAGGAGTGCCTAGCAAATGCCTAATACTTCTACACAAGCCAAAACTGTTGGCTTTGCCGATGCTTGTTTTTATTAGCATTTCAGTAAAGGATATGCATAGTGCTCATAAATAAATTAGCTGAAGCCAGACCTGGTTATGACATTTGTATTACACCAGTAGCACATTTACAACTCCAATGAAGTAATGAACTCTCTGAAGACTGCTTTGAAAAAACACTGGCAGGCACTTCGAGTGCAAAGTTTGATGTTACGACTTGATTAAAGCAAGCTCAGAGTTCGCATGAGGAAGAGTTTGTGGTTGGGCAGGATCGAAACGGGCATAGGGATTAGCATGGCCATGGGCAGTGCATGGTGGGCAAATACCAAACACCTACACGGTTTTTGTCCCTACTCGTATGCCATTTCGGCACATAGTTACGCTTATAGGTGGCGCTTAAACTGAAAATGATCGAAGGCCATATATGAAGGGTGATGTGTTCAGTGGTCAAAGTGTACAAAAAGAAGTAGTGGAACTATGTTCCCTGCTGGCCTGTACCCCCTCCCCACAAATCTCATCATCATGTCCCCGCCCACACACTATACACACCCCAAACACTTGCACCTGCTGTTTAAGGGAACGTTTAGTTCAGTGCACTGACTGAAAGGGCAAGTTTCAACTTCTTCCTACACTTTTATTTTAAAATGAAACCATCCCGGAACGGTTTCTTTTAAAAATAAAAGTATAGGAGCTGTGAAAGGTAATTTAAAAAAGTAGAGGCGCACCGCTCCCGCTCACTTCGACCACTGGATGTGTTGCATTTTGTGTTGAAAGGCTAGAGAGAAACGTGGAGCCATAGTTTGAGTAAGACATTCAGGTACAGTTTTGGTCAATGGGCATATGTTATGGGACAGAGATGTTAAAACTGAGATGAAACGAGGTTATTTTGGGGAGCTGTGCATGTAGAGCGTCTACATCATAATTACTAAATCTAGGGGAGACGTCCATACTCCATAGTGACGTTTGCCCCCTTCTACACCATTCCCCAAGTTGTAATGTCTAGTCACCCGAAGCGCGACGTTTAGGCCTGACTCCATTGACGCAAGATGCTGCAGCACGACTCCTTCACTGCGCCCAGCAGGGCACAGGTACTGATGGGCGCTGCCATGTTTAGGCGCTCATTTGCCTCGAGGACAATTTGGCAGCAGCTGCTAAATGCAGCCGATTTTGCAGCCTACTTCCAATTTGCCCTCGCACGTAATGGAGGACATCGAGTTAGTTAGACATGTTTTTCCTGCAAATATCACACGGCCACAGGCTGTGTGCAGAGCTATTGCTCCCAGCCTGTTGAAGGGACCTTTGCAGGAGATCATGTTTTCACTGTTGAGGAGGCTATCCTACCACTACATCGCAAGCTATTTCAAAGAATTCGATTTCATCCACTTTTTGGAGAGATGTTTCACCACAGTATAAACGGGGGGAAGGGGATGATTGGGTTCGGTATTAATTAAGGTGGAGGGATGCGAGGCAGTTTTTCAGTGGGTCTCCCCCGTATTCATTTGTGGTGAGAAATCATGTTTTCTCTCGATGAAATAGATTCGATGTAATCACATAGGTGCGAGGGCGATTTACAAATGGGCTGCAATATCAGCTGCTTAAAGTGTCCCCTGCCAAATGAACTGGCGTGCCGCTGTGGCCTCGCTAAACAGGGTGCTACTGCCACAGTGGTGGTGCCAAAACAGGGCGCGCCACTAGTCGGAGTTCATTCTTTGTTGAGAGTTGATGGATCCTACTTTCCATGTAAGTGTACGGCATAGGGGAAGAGCATTCATCCATGCACGGTGGTGTAAAGCCTTCAGACATTTTCCAATCGTATTTAGTTAACTTCTGCATTACTGTGTTTTAGTGATGGAGTTGCGTATTTCTTCAGAAAGGGTTGTTGTTGTTTTCCCCCTTTTCTGCAGTGCTGATAATTTCACGGTGTGTATGGAAACAGTCACGGCCTGTGCATGGGGCCCCATGAGTGTGTGGACGGTGATCGCTTTCCTGAGGCACCAGCCTCACCGCTTTGTACTGCAGCTGATTGTCTCACTGGGTAAGTAGCCACCACCTTGGCATCCATCAAGTGAACATACCATCCGTTGCCTACTCTGTGGGATACAGTCCGGTGCAGATGGGCACCATGTTGTAGTTTCCGATTCCTCAACAGCAAGAACCCAAGGAGCAGTACTCTGTGTGGTGCAGAAGTTGAGGGGGCATTGCAACCCCCTTCATCAGCCTTCCCATGGACACTAATGGCCATGCAAATCTACTCCTCCTATATGTTTGATACATAGTGCCTTTGGAATGCTACCCAAGATCACAATTCGCCCCAATTCTACATGTGAGAAACTCTGTCTGGCCTTAGTTTTTCCTTTTGCCCCAAACACTCAAAAGCCCTTTTGCATTGGCCTGTCATATAAAGGCTTGCGCCAAGCTAGCTTTCTTTCTGGTACTTTAGTCCAGCCAATGGAGTGTCTCGTAGGAACAGAAAGTACAGTTAATTGTCTGGATTTTATTCAGGGAGTTAGTATACTCCAGGCCTGCTCATTGAAGAGGCCTTGGCGTTATTGGCCATATGTTTACTAGCGTTTTTCAGGATGTGGAACTGGGAATTGGAAAGTGTTGAGTGTTGCATGCGTGTTACTGTGTACAGAGAGCTTAATGTTAAAAAATGGGTCCTTTGCTCTTTCGCTACCTTTATCTCCATTGCTCGCCTCTTCTATCTCTCCTGTTTTTCGTTACTGATACTGTGGGGGTGGTGGGATTTTCTACTCGCCAGCACTCCCTGCTGTTTTTTCCACACTCATCTTAGTGCCTGATTGTTGTTTTCGTGACCTTTCGTGATGTGCTGACGTTTACCATTGGTTATGTTGACTAATATGAGCCATTCGAACACATCTGTGATTACAGCGGTTGGAATTGATCTAAGTTGCTATGTAACATGTGACATTATTGCTTTTGCTGTCACCATTGCATGAAGAGTGCCAACTGCAGCTGGCCTTCTTTCCAGCAAAGAGTGAAAGTAGAACCAACTGATAGAAGATATCCAAGAACCATGCAAGGATGTTGCCTGTCTTACAGGACTCCTAAAATTGTTTAAAATGCATGTTATTTAGTACTCCAAAAAGGAGTTGGATGTTTTCGCAGGGGACAGATGGCACCTGCATTTCTTTAAACATTTTCATTGAGACTATACTTTGTATATGGTGCCGTACCAGGCCTTTGATGACATCTGAGCCTGTACCTGGCATATATTGGCAGTGGATGGCCATAAAAGGGTGCACATTTATGTATAATGGGGGCGTAAGCCCAGGTACTCACATATTTGCCAAGTATTGCCATCGCTTGCCCAGTTACTTGCACCATTTGGAGTATTTATGTTCTCCACCTAACTCGCCACTATTGGGTTACTGCGCGTAACATGGGTGCAGAGGATGTAATCTCTTTCCAGTAGGGTTTTTGGGAGTCAGTGAATCATGATTCATGATCTATTGTCTGAGGGAGCCATAGGTTTGGTTAGCTTCAAAGCGTGATTAAATACCACCCAGCAAGGGGCGCTATAGAGGAGTGCTGCAAAAAGAACCGAGAATGAATTGTGGGAGCAGTGAAATAATAGAGGTTCAAGAAGGTGCAACCCTTTGTAACCGACCTTTTTTTTTCTCTCCCTAGGCCAGCTGTATGGAGATGTGCTGTACTTCTACACGGAGTACCGCGAAGGCTTCAGTCACAGCGAGATGTGGCACCCAATCTACTTCTGGTTCTACTTCGTCTTCATGAATGCCCTGTGGATTGTCATCCCCTCACTTCTGATAATTGACGCCTGGGGAAATCTGAGTCGGGCCCAGGGAGATGTGGACACACGAACTGGCAACAAAACACTAAAGAAGAACTGAAAGGAGCTGTCCAATTTGGACCACAGGTGCAGAAGACTGACTGGGACTGCAGTTGCATTCCGATTTCTAAGCTTGTGGCTCTAACAGGCGCGCTGATCAGCTGGTGCGGGCAGATTATGTCACTAATTGTTACATGTGAACTGCACAGAAGAAGAAGCGTCACTATGCTGGACGTTTGGATGCTGCAACATTTCGCGTTTTTGCAACTGAACTTTTAATTTGTTTTAAAAATGATTTCCCCCCCCTCTGCCCATTTCCAATGTTTGCAGTCAAAGTGATAACGTTCCCTGGATCTAGAGTGGTTTTGGAAGCAGGGTTGTGTATGAAATAAACGATGAAGGTTAAGTTACTGCAGCGTTCCCCACGCTGCATACCTGAGCCATGAGACTGCAGCACAGCTGTTTACTGAAATGAGTGTCTTATATTTTACTGGTGACTGAGATCAGCATGGTTTCCTGGATTACATTCTAGAGGAATTCAAGTGGTTGATTATTCTTTAGAGTGTCTGTCAGTTTGTCATGCCGCCGTCTTTTGGTGGTCGCTGGCGGTTATGGAAGGCTTGGCGTTGGCGGCGCCATTAGAATGTTCTGTGTTTTTTCTTTTCACTTCCTGGTTTGACGGTCTAGTCTTTTTCCCTTGTTCCTGTATTTAACCACGCCCTCCCCTGGGCTCTGTGCATTGCAACTTAGTTTCCTGTGCCTTGTTGCCGTGCTACTTTGTTTTCCTTACCCTACTCCTGTTGCTATTTACCGCGACCTCTATCGCGGCATCCTTCGCTCTGCTTCTCCTCCTCCCTTCCTTTTCCCTGCCTTCCCGTCCTTTCGGTCCTTTCGGTCCCTTTACCTTACGGGGTTTCTCCTCTCCTTCCTTTCTCCCGGATCACGTTCCTGGTTCTTGGCGGTGCCTCCATTCCGGTCTCTCGCACTGCTCCTTGTTCAGTATCGGCTTCACCGGACTCTCCAGCTTACTGCTGCACCGAGAAACTTACCTTGACTCCCCTGCTCCGGTTTATCCTGCATTCCCGGACTCACAGTCATCTCTTCCTGCTCAGCATTGGTACCAACTACATCCGTAGAGAGGTTTTTTTGAGCGGCTGCTTTTTTCCTCTCATCTTGGTCTCTGCGGGACGGGGGCCGGCTGCTTCCCTGTTTATCAGGGGATCAGGGTGGCTTCTTCCCGCGGACGGCCGTACCTCTTCACAAAGAAGAAGCCCAAGAACAAGACCTTCAGACGAAACTCCGTTCCGGAAGAGACAGGTGAGGATAAAGGGGAGGTGGACATTGAATTATCAGATTTGGAGGATAATACGCTGATTCCCAGCATTCGTGACAGTTTGCAACGCCCGAAAGAGATTACAATGTCTATTCCAGAACAGGTCCAAGAGCTGCTCACAGCAATGCAGAATGTGACATTAGAATTACAGGCTGTGAAAGCCGAAAACGCTGCTCTAAGACAGCGAGTCGACCACTTCGAACAGTCCCGGAGTGATCTGCCTCCCATGCCCTTACCTGTGGTAAATATGACGGTTCACCTACTAAATTTAAAGAATTCATGGAGGCTTGCATAATCTATTTCACCTTCAGACCTCAGACATATGCCTCAGATGCAGCCCGCATAGGGTTTCTGATATCTAACCTTACGGGTAACGCTCTTTCCTGGGCTACTCCGCTTGTGACCAGTGCCAGCCCGTTACTACACGATTACGCCGGGTTGACCGCCCAGTTCAAATTGGCCTTTGAAAGGCAAGAGTCTGCGGTAGTCGCCAGTGAACAGTTACTGGATATTCGACAGGGAAGTTCCGATCTTCTGTCCTACATTTCCCGCTTTAAACGGGTGGCTGCAGACGCAGGCTGGCAAGAGAACGCTCAGTACACTATTTTTCGCCGAGGATTGAGGGAAGACCTTAAGGATGAATTAGCAAGGGTAACCAGACCAGCTACTTTAACCGACTTGTGGTCTACAGTGGTTCAGCTGGATTTCCGTCTCTCAGAACGGCGGTCTGAACGTAGAAAACAGCGTGGATTTCCTGCTACGCCTGATCCTGGGATTACCTCTCCTTCTCCTACCTGTACGTCGAAAGAGGAGCCAATGCAAATTGGGACTACTCGAGGGCCACTCACCTCAGAAGAAAGAAGAAGACGCAGGGAGAACAACCTGTGTATGTATTGTGGATCTAACCAACATGTTCTTAGAGACTGCCCTAATGTACCACCAAGACGTTCGGGAAACGCCATTCCTCGGAGCTAGTAGGGACGAGTTACCGAGGGGGATTTACTGGTCCCTTTGTTTCTTTATCAGTCACACCCATGCTTACCACAGAAGACAACCGTCTCATGGTAGTCGGAGTAGAGTTATGTATCTCTCAGCAGTCCTATGAGGTTCTGGCACTACTGGACTGCGGCGCTGCTGGTTGCTTTATGGACTTGGTTTGGGCGGAAAAGGTCGGCATTCGCCGTTTGCAGAAAGACGAGGACCAAAAGGTGGAAGGTGTAGATGGTAGACCACTCAGCTCAGGTCTTATCACCCATACCACACCTCCGATGCAGATGAAGATCCTACATCACAACGAAACCATTCAATTCGACCTCATCCGAGCAGCACATTTTCCAGTAATCCTGGGGGTCTCTTGGCTTCGGAAGCATAACCCGACCATTGATTGGACAAAGAACCAATTGTCATTTACCTCAACTTTTTGTCGTCAGTCATGTTCTTCACAGACCCTGCATACTTCTGTCCACATTTTGCCAGATATAACCTCCAGTTTAGATGTGTTAAAGGTAAACAGCATCCCTAAAGAATATCTCCGCTACCAGGAGGTGTTTACTGACGATGGCCCGCAGGAGCTACCTCCTCATAGACCAGAGGATTGTCAGATCATTCTCCAGCCCAATGCTGTTGTTCCTTTTGGACGAATGTTTTCCCTTTCCCTCAAGGAAAAGAAGGCTCTCAAGGAATATCTGGATTCTAATTCACATCATGGCCTGATCCGACCTTCATTCTCTCCTGCAGGGGCTTCACTTTTTTTTGTTCCAAAGAAAGGTTCCAATGAACTTCGTCCTTGCATCGATTATAGGGGCCTAAATCAAGTCACTCTTAGGGATAGGTATCCCATGGCACTGATCGGAGACATTCTGGAAGCAGTTCAAGGGGCGAAAATCTTTTCCAAAATCGATTTAAGAAGAGCATACCACCTTTTGCGGATACGATCCGGTGATGAATGGAAGACTGCTTTTCGCACTCCCTTCGGTCACTACGAATACTGTGTCATGCCCTTTGGCCTAGTCAACGCTCCATCAATATTTCAAAGATTCATGGATCGCATCTTTTCTGATCTACTTTTTCATTGTGCCGTCGTCTATCTTGACGACATACTGGTCTATTCTAAAGACGCCCAACTCCATTCGGATCACCTCCAACAAGTCCTTCAAAGATTGCAAGACAATCTACTTAAGGCCAATGCTGATAAGTGCATATTTCAAGCCTCCGAGGTCAACTATCTTGGCTTTATCCTGTCTTCGGAAGGAATCCGCATGGATCCCGCTAAGATCGACGCCATATTGCAATGGCCTACACCCCATTCCATCAAAGACGTCCAAAGGTTTCTAGGGCTAGCCAAATTTTATCGCAAATTCATCCAAGGTTTCTCGGATCGAGTTCTTCCCATTACAAAGCTGCTAAAAAAGTCTTCAATGCCCTTTATCTGGTCTTCTGAGGCAAACCGAGCTTTCCAACGACTTAAGGAGGAATTCTGCTCTGCCCCGGTACTTCATCAACCAGATCAGAACCTAAGATTCATTGTGGAGACTGATGCCTCCTCTGCGGTGATTGGTGCAGCTCTTCTACAGGAACATGAAGGTTTGGAACATCCGGTTGCCTACATGTCCAAGACACTGAATGACAGTCAGACACACTATTCAGTGATAGAAAAAGAACTCCTGGCCATGAAATCTGCATGCGAAGAATGGAGACATCTCCTTCAAGGGGCTAACCATCCCTTCGAAATCAGAACTGACCACAAGAATCTTAAAATACTGCAAAAGATGGAATGTGTCAACTCCCGTCAGGCTCGTTGGGCGCATTTTTTCTCCCAATATGATTTCTCATTGACCTACTTACCAGGTTCCAAGAACATACTAGCTGATGCCCTTTCTAGAAGGCCTTATCCAGACATGTCTCAGAAAGAATTTCCCAGTCTCATGCTTCCTGGAGTCAAAGTAATCTGTTCAGTGGAGTCTTTCTTAGAAAGGGTCTGCAAGGCCACGTGGTCCACCTCTCCTCTCTCAAAGGGCCTATCCCTTCAAGATGGTTTATGTTTTAAGCAACAGCGATTGTTTCTGCCAGACAGATTCACCCGTCAATCGGCCATTTTGGAATGTGTGAGTTTCCATGCATAATGCATTATAACTAGTACTTTACTAAAAACATCACAACTACTTCACAACTACTTCACAAGGCCGTTTGTTTTGCATACGCAGGTTTCCTTTTCTTTTTTCACCATACTTAAAATATATTAAAATGATGTAAAAATAAAACCTGCTTGCTGCATAATTGCATATTATTCCCAATATCAACCTGATTTCACAATCAAATGCTGGCATTATAGAATTAATTGATGAATTATTGATAGCACTCAATCTCAGACCAAAATTGAATTTTTGTTTGTTCACTGCAAGAAGTGTGAAGAGCTGTATTTTTCCAATCACTACGTATTTTGTAGGTTCAAGATTATAAAGTGCATAGTGCTGTAAACATTACTCTGTCCATTTAAAAACCTAAAGTGCATAGTGCAAAAGTGCTTTGTAAATATCTTGAACATTAGCCCTCACGCATTCAGTTGGCATAAAAGATTTCTAAAAGATACAAATTCTTATTTGTTGCAGTTCGCTACAGAAAATTGTGCTACAAGTTCTCAATGCTACACACATGCAGTACTTTTCATGGCCAGCATTAGATATGTAATGTAAAAACCAGGATTAGGGAAATATGTACAGGGGTATATCAAAGGACAAGGTGAATAAAATCAACCTTCAAAGCTAAGCAATTCTCATTGTTCCATAAAAAGTCAACACACATATAAAATATAGAAAGGGATTGAAGTTAAAAACAAGCTCAAATATCCAATCAACAAAAAAAGTGTTTTCTTCTGTTACTAACTAAAGACAATATCGAGACTGCAGCATAAGAGAAGATTTATGTCCCAAGGAATGTATACAATTCTTCATCCAGGTTGTGTCCTCCTGGTTTCTTAGTTTGAAAATCTAAAATATATCGTGTCTCCATCTGGCTTAGTTCCAGCTCACGATTTCCTCCACCTGGGTTGGGTTTTATATGATGAACTCCAAAGAATCTAAAATTGTCCAATTTGCTCTGATGTTGGTCTCTGAAATGGACTGCCATTGGGTAGGAAGCATCTACATTTTTGATGGCCCGCATATGTTGTAGTATTCTCAATTTCAGTTTTCCAATGGTACTTCCCACATACCAAAGATTGCATGAGCAAAGCAGTACATACACAACAAACTCTGTATCACAAGTTATTTTAGTTTTCACCTCAATATTTAGACCTAATATTGGATGTTTGTAGTTTGTTTTGTTCAGAGCATATTGGCACGCTTTGCACTTAGTACATTTAGAGAACCCAGTGTTCTTGTTATTCAACCATGTGGATGCAGCATAGATTTCTTTCTTCGGAGACATGAAGCTGTTGACCAGTGTGTCTTTGATGGAGATAGATTTTCTATAGGTTATGTTGATTCTTTCTTTCATGAATGGAAATAAAGTTTCATCAGTTCTTAAGACATGCCAATGTTTGTGCAATATTTTCCTTATTGTTTTAGCATGTGAGCCGTATGTGAGTATTAGTCTCACATCATCAGGTTCTTGAGTCTTTTCAGATGCTCGGTTAGTAGAGAGTAATGCTGTTCGATCTAGATTTCTTGCTTTAATGTAAGCTCTCTCAATGATTGCCTTAGAATACCTTTGTTTGGCAAAGTTCCGAGCTGTGATCTTGCCTTCTCTATCAAAACAATCTAATTTGCTGCAATTGCGGCGGATCCTGACAAACTCACCATATGGTATGCTCCATTTTAATGGAGTCGGGTGGTTGCTACTTGCAAATAGCGGCATGTCTGAACTTGTTGGTTTTCGATGAAGTTCATTGCTGATTTCTT
The DNA here is from genome assembly GCF_040938575.1 of Ambystoma mexicanum. NCBI lineage: Eukaryota > Metazoa > Chordata > Amphibia > Caudata > Ambystomatidae > Ambystoma > Ambystoma mexicanum. The sequence goes on along the minus strand of NC_090924.1, from coordinate 453,047,119 downwards.
TACGATCAGTTTTCACTAATACATCTAGAAAGATCAGGGATTCGCGACTATGTGTTTCCGTAAATTGGAGATTCAGATTGTAGATATTTAATATACTCACAAAGTCAAGCCAATCCTTTTCTTTTCCATTCCACAAAATGAATAAGTCATCAATAAACCGTAGCCAGAGGACAACTTGGTTAGTATACTTTGTATTAGCATCAGTCCAGACAACACATTTTTCCCACCATCCCATTGTCAAATTTGCATAAGACGGTGTGAAGCTTGTTCCCATCGCAGTTCCGCGGAGTTGGTTATAGTAAGTATTGTCGAAGAGAAAGATGTTGTTTGTTAAGCATAAATCTATCATCTCCATTATCATTTGTCCATGACTCAGATAGTTTAGTGATCTGCTGTTAAAGTATTTACATGCTTTTTTTCCGTCACTATGTTGAATGGAGGTATAGAGCGATACTACATCCAATGTTGCAAACATGAAATGTCTTTCCCAGGTAATCCCTTCAATTGTACTAAGAAAATCTTTGGTGTCAGGTAGATATGAGGGTAGCGTAAATACCAAGGGCAATAATGTTTGATCAACATACTTCGACATATTTTCCAGTGACGCACCGTTTAAAGTGACAATGGGTCTTCCTGGGGGACAGATGGGGTTCTTATGAATTTTCGGTAGGAAGTAGATTGAGGGTATGACAGGTGTTTTATTGAAGAGGTACTTCGAATCAACGTCATCAAGAATATTTAATTCCTCCCATTTCTATAGAAAGCACTCAGTTGTCGTTGTGCTTCCTTTACATAGTCTTCTCTATTCAGGATAACTATGTTGCTACCCTTATCTGAAGCTTTTATGATTACGTGGTCCAGTTCTTGCAATTCTTTCAAGATTGTCCTTTCCTTGAATGAAAAATTAGGCTTTATGGTGTTTCTATATCTTCTGGCTTTCCTGAGGTCCTGGATAACAAGATCCTGAAATGCTTCAATTTTACCTCCTGGTTGGAACATCGGGTTGAATCTAGATTTGGCTTTTAATGTACTCTTAGCAGGCCAATCAGTTTCGATATTCAACATTTCGGGAGTAATCTCCGAAGTCATACCTGTTGATTGATTTATAGATTCCAACTCGGCCAAATCAATTAATGTTTCCAGGTCCTCAATAGCTACTGCTGTACAACCTGATGGAGCCAATTTATGTTTTTCCTTGGGGGGATTCAAGATGAAGAATTTCTTTAATCTGATTTTTCTCATATATTTGAAGAAATCTATTCTTGTTTCCATGTAATCATAGCTTGCTGTAGGGCAGACGTTAAATCCATATTGGAGAACTTTAATTTGTTCATCATTGAGCACATAGTTTGAGAAGTTGATGATACTTTTGTCTGGTTTATCTGGTTCTATAGTGCCTTCTTCTTCCCAGAGCGTGTTTTTGTTCCTTGATCTGACTCGGAGCTGCTTGTGCCCTTGTCCCCTGCTTGTTTTTTTCTTCCTCCTGAACCTTGATTCTTCCCCCGTCCTTTTCCTGTATTTTTTGCAGGATTATTTCTGCCATCTAGACCGAGCATCCTCATCTACTCTAAAAAATGAGTTTTCTTTGTGTCATGCCTGCGCCATGGGCGCATCCATTTACGCTCAATTTGGACTATATGTTTATCATTTATTTACAACAGACTCTTGGATACATCTATATTTACTTTGGGAACTTTATTTCCCATTTGCGAGACTTTGCTGCTTAATTATTATTTCCAACAAACTACGCATACCATAATGCACCTGGCTACAAGCATCGATTCCTGGCTGTTCCTATTGGTTATCAAAGGAACTACACCCCCCAGAAGCCCTAGAGCAGTGGTCTTCAAACTTTTTTGGCCAGGGCCCCCCTGAGCAAAATTTGGGCAGGTCGGGACCCCCCAGAAATGCCAAATGGACAGTATATATTGCGCGCCGTCACCTGCTCCCATCAAAGTCGCTGGGCTCCCTCATCCCACTCCTACCCAGTCGCTGGTCTCTCCCCACCCCATCACACACCCAGGGCTCTCCCCACTCTGCTCCCATCACTATCCCATGGTTCCCGCCCATTGTGCTCCCACCATAGTCCCTCGGTTCCCCCATCCCGTTCCCAACACAGTCTGAGGGCCAGTGGCAGCTGGTGAATCTTTTTTAAGTGGAGGGGCATTAAGGGGAGGTTCGGGGGGGTTTCCCCCTGTGAATTTTTTTTTAAATAATAGGTTAAAATGTTGCATTGTAGAGCATACTTTTAACAAAAAATGGGTAAATAGCCAAACAGTTTGCAATTGTTGCTGGGAGTCCAGGGGGCAGGCATTGATATTTTATTTCTATCGCGCTCGTACACAAGTGTTTCAGAGCGTGACAAGGCAAGGGAGGGGAACAGAGGAGAATAAAACAGCGATCTTACTAGGCCCAGTGACATTGAGAACGCGCAAGTGTGAGGGGAAAAGTGCATGGAAGGGGGGAGAAGTGGAAAGTGCGAAGCAGAGGAGAAACAGATAAATAACAATAAATAAATAATAAAGGCAACAAACAGTGGTAGTGCAGCCAGCAATTTGCAAGTGCTACGTTTAAGGCAGCAGACAGGGTAGGTCTGATAAGTGCAGGAAGAAAGATGGTTCTCCTCAAGTTTTAGAGTGGCAGGGCGCTGTTCCAGAGGGAGGCCCCAGCCGAAGACGGAGATCTACCCCCAGCTCGTTTCTTTGATAAACGACTGACCCTGAGGGAGTTGGAGGTAGAGGAGTGAAGAGCTCGAGAGGGGAGGTATTTGCGGAGGAATAGCTGAAGGTATTTTGGACCGAGGCCCCAGAAAGCCTTGTGGACAAGGCAGAGGGTTTTGAATGATAGATGTCCGGTAAAAAGATACCATCCCTGTCCCCTGGGCCCCACTGGTCCTAACACAATGAACATGATTATGTGTATATGCAAGGCGCTGCACATTCATAGAGCAATCACTCTATCATTCACATGAGCATCCATCACCATACACTCACTCATAACGCATCCATACACATGTTTAAATAAAAACAATGAACATAAACGTACCTTCTGCATTGGCCTGTGTGTGGGTGCTGCTCCAGCTGCTCTGTCCGTATGTGCGAGGAGGCGCAGGAGCTCCCCCTCGGACATACAGACATGCAGTGCCCCAGCCAGCATTTCCAATGAGCTATGCAATGCTGGCGAAGCAAAACGCCCCAGCACTTGCATGGCTCAGTGAGCATGTGCGGCTGGGGAACTAAACTGAACTGTCAAAGGGAAACAGTGTTTCCCTTTGACAGTTCAGCCAGCCCAGGAGCACTCCATTAGCTGGATAAAGCAGCTGAAGGAGTGCTCACTGTTTCACTGGGCTGGCTCCTTAGCTCCTCCATAATGGGTGAGGGGCCACTATGCAGTTAGTAATGTTGACCATTGTTGCTGAATATATCACAATTTACTTACATTTTAACACAAAGCACCCCTTTGAGTACTATTGAAACAGTGGGCTTCATAATTACTCTGGCGGTAGCTGTGCCGGTAAAACCGGCACGGCTGCCACTGGAGTTGCATCCGGGTCTGGCACCCGCGAATGGGCAATTACTAGGTCATGCCGAGTTAGGCGGACATGATAATTGCCCTTTCGAAGGTGCCGGTAGATCCCCATTCCCATTTGAGCCCCATATGGCTCAAATGGGAAGGGGGAGCTCGGATGCACCGGCACCGTTAATAACGGTGCTGGTGCATCCGACGAGCTGAGGTCAGACCTGGCGGGGGCTGTCAAGCACCCACGAGCACAACTCTTACTATGGCGGAACGGTAGCAACGGTGCCGGTAGCTTACCAGCACCGTTGTTACTGGTCCGCCATAGTAGTAATGAGGCCCAGTCTGTGACTAAAGGAATGAATATCCATTTACAACTGTGGGCCACTTTTTCATTGTTGCCTGAGACAGTTTCATGCTTCAGCCCGCCCATGTGGGCCACCCCTGCCCATTTCTTCCAATCTAAAAAAAAAAAAAAAAAAATCTTTTTTCATGCTGAGCTCTCAGGGCCCCCCTGGGATGCACCCGCGGACCCCTAGGGGGTCGCGACCCACAGTTTGAATACCACTGCCCTAGAGACTTGCCCTGCTTCCACCAGCCCAGGAACAGAAAGGGAGGTGGCCGATTGCCTGCACGTGTGCTTAGCCAGGTGCAACCAATTAGCCTGCCTCTGTGCTGGGCTAGGCAGTATAAAGGCTGCTGCCTGCAGTGGCTCAGCCTCTTGCATCTGAGAGTCCTTCCTCCACCTTTTGCATCGTCCTACGGATCTTGTATGCTGCTTACCTTCACTCCTGCTTGGACCCTGCCTTGTTGCTTGCTCCACCCTGCTGCCTTCAGCCATAGCCTTCCAGGCTCCCTGCCTCACAGCCCTGCTCCTCTGGGCTCTCCACACTGCAGCTGATCACGCTCTGCTGCCTTCCAGCCTCCGCCCTTGCCCTGCCGGGCTCTCCACATTGCAGCCAATCACACTCTGCTGCCTTCCAGCCTCCGCCCTTGCCCTGCCGGGCTCTCCACATTGCAGCCGATCACGCTCTGCTGCCTTCCAGCCTCCGCCCTTGCCCTGCCGGGCTCTCCACATTGCAGCCGATCACGCTCTGCTGCCTTCCAGCCTCCGCCCTTGCCCTGTGGGCCCTCTACATTGCAGCTGATCACGCTCTGCTGCTTTCCAGCCTCAGCCCTTGTCCTCTGGGCTCCCTGCCCTGCAGCCTGCCTCACTCCGGCTGCCTTCAGCCCTTGTCTTCTGGGCCCCCTGCTCTGCAGCCTGCCTCACTCCGGCTGCCTTAGCCCTTGTCCTCTGGGGCTCCCTGCTCTGCAGCCTACCTCACTCTGACTACCTACAGCCCTAGTCCTCTGGGCCTTCCTACTTTGCAGCTTATCACGCTCCGCTGCCTACTACCTACCTTTTCCGCTGGGTTCTCGGCCTAGCAGCCTCTACAGTCCTCTGCTACCTTCTACGTTCAGCGGCCCTGTCCCTCAGGGTTCACTCCTTACTGCCCGGCACTTACGGGATCCTTGCCGTGCAGTCTGCTTTACTCTGCTGCCCTAAGCCCTTTTCCTCTGGGCGTTCTACCTTACAGTCCTACTCCTGTGGGCTTACTCATTGCTTTCCTGCTCCTCTGAGCTCTCAACCTTGTTCCGTACTGTCCTCTGCTATCCTATCCTGTTACACGACTTTCCTTTCATTTCCTTCTGCTAGTTTGCTATCACCTCCTTTCCTGGATTTGTCTGTAGTATCTTCTCTTGTACTGTTTGTAGACCCTTTTGTACAGAGCTTGTCTGTTGGTTCCCATCAGTCAACCTCTGCCCCTTCCCTTGTCCTGTTTCTACATTACAGACACCCAGAGCTGCTGTTCCAAGTCATGAGCAAACAACGTGGGCCTCTGTTATAGCAAACTGTGCAGAAGGCTAGAGTATTTCCAAGGTTCGTGGAATACTCTTTTCCTATATCTGCATACACCCCAAGAGGGTATTCATTCTGTATCGTTTCCCTTGCTACTCTTGCTTACTCTTCGTTCTCTTTCCTTTCCGCTGTGTGTGTTCTTATCTGTCCACTTTATTTGGCACAACCACCCAAACCCTTTCTGGGTGTCCTGTGCCACTCTTAATAGAGTGCCATTCCTGACAGAATGCAAGAGCCAAAAATTTCTTGTTCCATAGGCCGGAAAGGCACACACAGAACAAAGATGCTTTCCTTTCGGGTTAAGAAACCTTTCCATAAGCCTAAGGTTTCCCTAAAGACAGCAAACAAGAACCTTAGTCTAAAGGACAGTCTCGCCTTAGTAAACAAAGATTTACAAGCACGGTACTATACTCACTGGCTAGCTGACCCTTCTTCCATGTACAATTATTATGACATTTGCGACTATGACCCGCAGTCCTTATCTGTTGCAGAGCTACAGCAAGATAATGAATTCTTACAGATCTTGTTAAACCAAACAGTGAAAGACACTCCTGCGTCTTCTGACAAGCCTTCTAGCACCGCAACAGACAAGGATATAGCACTCATTGTGGGAGACTCTAAACCAGAATACGCTGTTGCCAGAGTGATATGCGCAAGATCAGCTTGGCAAGCTCCCCAGAATGCTGGAAACCCTTATTTGACAGGACAAGGCAGTCATTATCCTGAGGTTTGTGCATCTGGTCCTGGGTACAAAAGACCTATACTAACCATCGGTTGTCTTAATGCTTCCACAGTATCTACTAACCACAATAACCCTAAGGTCAGTCTTCCCATTGCTACAACCGAATTTTCTGCCACACCAGCTTCTGAAGCTTTAGATCAAACTAATGATACTTACCTGCTACACAAACAACTCCTACGCCTTAAAAGAAAGACCAAAGACCTCTATGATGACTTTGTTTATTTGCATTATAAGAATCTTATGAAGGGACACAAGTCACCAGACCATCTGACACTATGTCCAACACCTGACATCTTATCTTTAGAGATCGACATGATAAGGCCTGGAATTGCCATACAGAAAAGTATACAGACTTATACCAAGCAGATGGAAGACCTAAATATAGCATATGTATCCCTTCTAAAGACTGACACAGCTCTTTCACCTTCCAGCCACAGAAACTCAGGTTGTTGTACTGACAGAAAAGAATTAACTCCTCCGGTGGGTCAAATCACGCACACAGCCATTACACCGCAAAACAAGGGTGGTCTTCTGATTGGAAATCCCTCTGAGTCAAAGGATGGTTCCGCCCTCACCCTTGCCTATTGTCCAGTACTCACACTGACAACCTCTTCTGAAATGACAATGGCAGCTGAAGAGACTGGCGCAGTTCACCCCGAGCATGCTGAGTTGGCAAGCGGGGCTTGCCAAAGTGTGGCTGTGCTATCAGACAACACTCTTGAGCATTCAACATCTTCAGTTTCTTCGATACCCCCTGAATCGCCAGTGGTTGTGGTACCCGATCTACCAGTAGTTGCAACACCTGAACTATCTGTAGCTGCTACAGCACCCGAACTTCCAACTGCAGTTCATGATCTTCCTGCTGCTGTGGTTCCTAAACTCCCTGCCACATTTGAGACTCCTCAAGTCTCTGCTGCAAATCTTGAGGTTGCTATAGCTACTGTGATTCCTGAAGCTACTGCTAATTCTGATGCTCCCGATGCCCAGATTTCTACTTCCTTCGCAGCTGTGCTCGCTGCAGCAGAATCCTCTGCTACACAACCTGATCCCTTAGCACCTTCTCTTCCTGATCCTACATCCGCCATGCTAACTGTTGCAAGGTCAGCGAAGGGTTTTCCTGTTAAGACTACTGCTCCAGTTGTTCCTGCTGGTGTATCTATAGCACTAAGACTGCCAGACTCTACTCTACCAGTCTCAGGTGCGTTCCAGCCCGCTGGCTCTCTCATGACACCCACACACCCAGTTGCTACCGCCTTGATACTCTCTACAGCCATTCAAGATCTCACTGCTGCTGTTACCTCTGAACTGTCTACTAATCATGGGAAAACCGCTGCTGTGACTCCTGAACTCTCTGCGGCTAACCCTAACGTTGTCATTGCTGCTCCGGATGTCTTGGAAAGCCTTCCTAAAGCTACCAACTCTGCTGTACCTAAGGCTCCACTTTCCAGCACCATATTGTTGCCCGTCAAAGCAAAATCTATCATGGAGTCTGCAGCAGTTTTTCACAGTCCCTCTCTTCATGCACACACAGTTGGGGTCTGTGGTCCAAAGACTTCGTCTATTCTGATTTCTACATCAAAAGTTCAGAACTTTGGTACTATCTCCGTCATTCAAGACTCTCACCTTGCAACCCGTTTCTGGTGCTTCATGATGTGCCTTTTTGGAGTAAGACTCTTGTACGGTGTGACAGACATTCTTCCTATAGGTCGGTCTTCAGGGAGCCTGGAGAGGGGCATACTGTCATGCCTGCGCCATGGGCGCATCCATTTACGCTCAATTTGGACTATATGTTTATCATTTATTTACAACAGACTCTTGGATACATCTATATTTACTTTGGGAACTTTATTTCCCATTTGCGAGACTTTGCTGCTTAATTATTATTTCCAACAAACTACGCATACCATAGTGCACCTGGCTACAAGCATCAATTCCTGGCTGTTCCTATTGGTTATCAAAGGAACTACACCCCCCAGAAGCCCTAGAGACTTGCCCTGCTTCCACCAGCCCAGGAACAGAAAGGGAGGTGGCCGATTGCCTGCAGGTGTGCTTAGCCAGGTGCAACCAATTAGCCTGCCTCTGTGCTGGGCTAGGCAGTATAAAGGCTGCTGCCTGCAGTGGCTCAGCCTCTTGCATCTGAGAGTCCTTCCTCCACCTTTTGCATCTTCCTACGGATCTTGTATGCTGCTTACCTTCACTCTTGCTTGGACCCTGCCTTGTTGCTTGCTCCACCCTGCTGCCTTCAGCCATAGCCTTCCAGGCTCCCTGCCTCACAGCCCTGCTCCTCTCCACACTGCAGCTGATCACGCTCTGCTGCCTTCCAGCCTCCGCCCTTGCCCTGCCGGGCTCTCCACATTGCAGCCGATCACGCTCTGCTGCCTTCCAGCCTCCGCCCTTGCCCTGCCGGGCTCTCCACATTGCAGCCGATCACGCTCTGCTGCCTTCCAGCCTCCGCCCTTGCCCTGCCGGGCTCTCCACATTGCAGCCGATCACGCTCTGCTGCCTTCCAGCCTCTGCCCTTGCCCTGCCGGGCTCTCCACATTGCAGCCGATCACGCTCTGCTGCCTTCCAGCCTCCACCCTTGCCCTGCCGGGCTCTCCACATTGCAGCCGATCACGCTCTGCTGCCTTCCAGCCTCTGCCCTTGCCCTGTGGGCCCTCTACATTGCAGCTGATCACGCTCTGCTGCTTTCCAGCCTCAGCCCTTGTCCTCTGGGCTCCCTGCCCTGCAGCCTGCCTCACTCCGGCTGCCTTCAGCCCTTGTCTTCTGGGCCCCCTGCTCTGCAGCCTGCCTCACTCCGGCTGCCTTAGCCCTTGTCCTCTGGGGCTCCCTGCTCTGCAGCCTACCTCAATCTGACTACCTACAGCCCTAGTCCTCTGGGCCTTCCTACTTTGCAGCTTATCACGCTCCGCTGCCTACTACCTACCTTTTCCACTGGGTTCTCGGCCTAGCAGCCTCTACAGTCCTCTGCTACCTTCTACGTTCAGCGGCCCTGTCCCTCAAGGTTCACTCACTGCCTGGCACTTACGGGATCCTTGCCGTGCAGTCTGCTTTACTCTGCTGCCCTAAGCCCTTTTCCTCTGGGCGTTCTACCTTACAGTCCTACTCCTGTGGGCTTACTCATTGCTTTCCTGCTCCTCTGAGCTCTCAACCTTGTTCCGTACTGTCCTCTGCTATCCTATCCTGTTACACGACTTTCCTTTCATTTCCTTCTGCTAGTTTGCTATCACCTCCTTTCCTGGATTTGTCTGTAGTATCTTCTCTTGTACTGTTTGTAGACCCTTTTGTACAGAGCTTGTCTGTTGGTTCCCATCAGTCAACCTCTGCCCCTTTCCTTGTCCTGTTTCTACATTACAGACACCCAGAGCTGCTGTTCCAAGTCATGAGCAAACAGCGTGGGCCTCTGTTATAGCAAACTGTGCAGAAGGCTAGAGTATTTCCAAGGTTCGTGGAATACTCTTTTCCTATATCTGCATACACCCCAAGAGGGTATTCATTCTGTATCTTTTCCCTTGCTACTCTTGCTTACTCTTCGTTCTCTTTCCTTTCCGCTGTGTGTGTTCTTATCTGTCCACTTTATTTGGCACAACTACCCAAACCCTTTCTGGGTGTCCTGTGCCACTCTTAATAGAGTGCCATTCCTGACACTTTGGGGGATTTTCATTGCTGCTGGCGGAGGCTTCGGAATCTGAAGTCATAGCTGCTTCACTTGAGGTTGGAGTTGTTCCCTTGTTTTCGGCATTCTGACTCGCCATATTTTTTCTCAGGTTGTCAAATCGACGTGCAAAAGTATAGACTCTTCCTCTTTCATAGTCCTGTTTGTCACGGAGGAACTTTCTCTGCTTACGTAATTTAATATCTTCTTCGTAAGCGACTAGAGTTACTTCCATACTTTTCCTGAGTTTATTCCCTTCTTCACTAGGTGAAATGGCGGACAACTGTTCATTGATCTCTTCTATTTTAATTAGTGCCTTTTGTCTGTCAATTCTGGCATATTTAATCAAGATATTCAAGAATTGCCCTGAGCATAAGTTTGTGGAATCGCCCCATTCTTTAAGCATTTCCGCATCTTTTTCCTCGAAGGAAGGCAACGTTAGAATTCTGAGCCCACGAGGAATTCTTCCAACATCTATATAGTTTTGAAGTGAATGCTCCTCCCACCATTTACTCACTTCTTTTTTCTGCAGTATTTCCAATTCATTAAGTAAGTTGATTTCATTCTTCTCTATAGTGTTTTTTTCTGTTACAATTTTATTCGGAATTTTGGTTTGTTGAGATTCACTAAATAAGTTCTGTGCCTCTTCACGGCATGCATTTTCTTTATCGAGTTGTGATGCCATGTTCCTTAAAGGATATTTACAGTTTGTATACTGGATGGAAACGGTGTTAGGTGACGAGAATTCAAACTCCACGGTGTATATATAATGTCCAGATGACTGTTATTTCTCCAGTCCATTGGAAAGCACTCCCCCAGTCATTCATCATTCAATTTTGATTCAGGAAACCAGTTTTGAAAAAAGTTTCAAAGGTAGTCTTTATTCAATAAAATCGCGCAGCATGTGGCTCATATAATCCTCTAACATCGTGGTTGTCCCAGAACATACGGCCCTCGCATAGCAGAGTTAACCTTTCACGGTTTCCTCACCGCTTGATCACAACAGGTGATCCGTATTACCAAACAGTTAAAATACCTCGTGAGGTACGGTTTAAGACACATATTTCAATGAAAACACTTTGTTAAAGGGCCGTTATAGTTTAGTTGCACTAATAAAAACCTATGAAATTCATTGAAAAACGTTGTTAAAAGGATGTTATGGTTACAAATGAAACCAAAAAACCTCAGAAATTCACCTGTTATGATAAGCTAAGCAACCATAACTCGCCCCACCACCGTGCACTGCTAAGACTAACACCCAGGACATCAAAGATGACATCACAAATGTCATTGATGACATCACATATCACGGCCACTTGTTTTTGTTCACTACCCTATTTAGGTCAGGTGGTTTTGTTCACTGACAGAATATTAAAATTGAAAAGGTGCTATATATCTAGAGGTTAACCTTATCATATGTTCTTAAAGTATGTTCCTTAGGGTTTAGTCTCAGCTAATGGTGCACATACATGGGGAAATAAGCAGGACTCAAACACACAATTCATTTGTATACATGAAGATACACTCTAATGTTATTAACATTTTCTGATGATGCGGTTTCTTTCTTCCTTACTTTAGTTTCCCTGTATGTGCCTCTGATTTGTATGCATTGTGGTTCTTCATATGTACTAGCACAAGTGTAGTAAGTCTTGAATTGTTAGCTAGTTATTACATGTTTAACATTACTCAAAACTTCTGTAGTGCATGCTGCATCCGTTGCCTATGTTTATAGATGATTATGTTCCTGTATTAACAACACTCCAATACAATGTTGTTTAGATGAGTACATCCTTTAATACATTAAGTAGTTTGTGATAGGTGATAGGTCTCCCGATCACCCCTGACATCTTGTTACCAACACAACCCCTTGTAGGGACTTTTCATCAAAATTAATTACACATGTGATGTCATCAATGAGATTTGTGATGTCATCTTTGTCCTGTGTGTTAGTCTTAGCAGTGCACGGTGGTGGTGTGAGTTATGGTTGCTTAGCTTACCATAACTGGCGAATTTCTGAGGTTTTCCAGTTTTATTTGTAACCATAATGTCCCTTTAAGCTTTTTGAGTGAATTTCATAGGTTTTTATTAGTGCAACTTAACCATAACGTCCCTTTTAACAAAGTTATTTCAGTGAATTTCATGGGTTTCTACCAGTGCATGCTATTTTCCTACAACTTACTAATATCATACATACCCAATATAGCAACATTTGTGTGCAATTTACAAAGTTTCACCTTAAAACTCTGCCATTTCCCACCTTCTAGCATCATTTTTAACACTTCTATACACTTTTTGCAACTTTTCAACTGATTTTGCATCCGTAGACGTCCACGAACATCTGACTTCATCGTGGACATTCCAGACAGTGCCATGTGACCATACGCTGGCGCCCAACATGATGACGTGTCCGAGAACACGTCTGCACTTTGCGATCAGATCCGTGCTTCGCGGACAGTTCGGAACTGCATTTTCTACTTATCTAGGAACTTTCAACTACAAATTTTCCCTTGCACAGCTCGTACACCTTTTCTTACTCATTATCCAAGCCACCATCACCAGCTGGAGGACCTTCACAACAAAAAAAGCGCAGTACTTCCAAAGACAATCAAGAGGACCAAGAAGATGAGATAGAGAAAGTGCCTACCTCAAGCAGCCAGACAGAATCATGGGTGCGGCAGTTCTTTACCACTGTTGGGAATGTGCCAAATGCTAAAGCTGACAAAGTGAAATGCACTGAGTGCAACTTTGTACTCCGCTGCATACTCCCCAGACAGTACTCCTACGTGACCACCTTCATGTGCTGCCACGCCAAATCCAATGACGCAATGCTCTCAGAAAGGTTCCATTCTTAGCAAGTAGGAGGCTATCTTCCTCCACCTCATCTTCTCAACCAATACTGTAACCCCACAGCCTACTTCTGTGGGACACAAAATCCCACCAGCTACCTTGCAAGCAATAAAAGATGCTGTTGATCCATATTTTTTAAGACAACAGTCCTCTGGATATACCACAACACATCATTCTGCAGAGGGAAGCAATTTCGAAGTGCTTTTGAAGCGGTAATCAAGGAGCATGAGAAACACTGCCCCCTACCTTAGAAGAAACACATGTACAACATCTTCCCCTGTCCACCTTCCCCTCCATATTAGTGCTTGGTGCCTCTTCCCTCTTATCCCTCCCCACCTTTCGTTCTAAGCTCTCCTGCCAAATAGAAAAAAAACACATCAAAAAGCATTAAAAGAAATGTTCCTTTAGGAACCACCTTTCACAGTTATGAAATAGAACTAAAAAAAAAAAACTTAGACTCCATCTACTTTACATTTCTCAGTAAAGTACATAGACTCAATAAGATTTTCTAACATTTCCATTAGCATATTGTGTTATGCTAATGGGAATATTGTGGCGTTTGTCCCCCGTTCCAGGGACTGGAACAGTGGATACCAGCCCGGCAGCCCAAGTTATCAGCCCAAGCGAAGCGAGGGTGGATAACGAGGTCTCCGGACCGCTATTCCCCCCCACTTCAGCCGCTGCAATGGAGGATGAGGGCCATTAGCACCCCAGGTTCCCAAAGTGGGAACCTGGGGTGCTAAAAAAATTGATTTTTCCAAGATGGCCACCATGGAAAGTGAAGGAAGGGTACCATACAGGGCCCCTCTTCGCTTTCCATGGCAGCCTGCAGGAGGCGAAGAGAGAACCCTATGACCATATTACCACAAGCACATTTTTCTTCCCTTTCAAAGCTATCCCACTTTCGAATGATTTTACCACAAAGCTGGTCCCAGGTGGACATGGCCACTTTAACCCCATGTGTTGTCCCTCGTGGTCATGGCCAGTAGCCAGATTGTCCGGATCATGACCTTCTTTCCATGACCCAGACAATGTGGCCACTGCCCATGGCCATAGGCTACACCTCAGTCACCAAAGGTATATCACAATTATATGTACTTAAATTATGACACTTGTCAAAAAATTAAATACTTGCACATTTGCAAAACCATGCTTTAAGGTCCTTGCCAATGCAGCTTATATACGTTTTATTTTTTCAAAAGTGTCACATGTATGCACGTACAATAGTCATATAACTTGGCCCCACTTGACAAAATCCATTCAGACTTTACAAAAACATTTATATCTAGATGTAAAATCTTTTTTCAAACCTTTGTGTAGATCCGTCAAATGGCACCACATTTATAAGCCTTTACATTATTTTGGGATCCTGTCTAATTTTGCCGCCTCTTGACAGAATCCCACCAAACTTTGCAAACTCATTTGGAATCAGGCCAATAAAATAATTGCAGTTTCATGCAGTTCCATTAAGTGGCGCCAAAGTTATAAGCCATCCAAGAACTGCTTTTCACCAACCCTGTAATGCAGAGGTGTCTGCGAACTTCACAGGACTGTTCGCAAACATCCAGACTGTTAGCCGACTTTTACTGTGAAAACGCCTGTTTTTTTTGCATCTTTCAGCCATAGCCCTTCCCATCCTCATTACCCCTCGCCTCCCCAGGGATTATTTGATAAGTCTGACAAGTGCAATGTTGTGTTTTTTAATATGTTTTTACCACGATGTCCGCGGACACCAGCCGCTGTCTGCAAATCCAAGATGGTGGGCGTTTCCAAAAAGCTAACGCACTTCACGCTTTTCACCATCCAATCAGTGGGCGTGTCCAATGTCCATGGACACCACGCTGGCTTCTAAGCCAATCGGAGCCGTGTCCGCGGACTGAACAGGGAAATTGGTCCGCGGCCCGAACCCAGATATCACTAATTTTTGGGACCTACTTTTTGGTCATTTAAAAAAAAAACGACTGGACGGAAATTTACAAAAGCAGACTTTCTGGACCAAGCTGCCGCTCCTGCCGCAAATTTGGTGAAAATCCATCCAGCGGTTTGGGCTGTAGGCGTGATCAAAGTTTTTCTCCATTCAGTCTATGGAAAAAACATTTTTTGGGACCCCCCCTATAACTTTGCCCCCTTTGACCGAACCTCACCAAACTTTGCAATAAAATTCAGAGCGGGCCATATACTTTTTTTTTGCAAAGTTCGTCCAGGGGGAGCGAAGTTATAAGCCACCCAAAAAGTGCTCTGCCTATGGGTTTAGCAACTTAACCATAACTACACGGCCGCTACTGCGGGCCGTGTAATATATATAAAATACCGGTACTCCGCATGGGTACTTTAAACAGACATGATCCACACTCATCAATTCTTGAAAATCAATGATCCTGTAAGTGGCTGTTCTGAGTTGCTTATCGATTGATGTGCTTTGCACTCTGAAGTAAACTGCAGTAAGAATCGGTGTGTGTGGCTGGCTGACATACCCCGGAGCAGACGTGGAGGGGAGGCGAGAGTTGGCATGCTGCAGCATACCTGGACCTTCTGTGCGCTCTCCCCACCTGTCGCCTCATCCTGGTGCAGTGCATTGGAGTGCAAGTATCTCAGAAACGTTGCATCATTGGTCTTTGAAACATCGCCTCCTTGATAACCTGGGTATCACTGATCAGGACCTGGCCTGGCTGACCTTTCTCACTGATCGACCCTCTCGGGTTCAACTGGGGTCATTACTCTCTTGTATCTCTCTACTTGTGGTGTTACCCAGGGGTCTAACCTTTCTCCCTGGCTTTTCAACCACTACCTGGCACCACTTGCCCACCGCATTGCTACTTTCTTCTCCAACTTTCAGTGTTATTGCGGATGACACCCAGCTCTCTTTCAGGCTCCCCTCAGCCGCTTCCTCCTCTTCTCTCATACCAGACTGTCTGGCTGCAATTCAGGAATGTTGTGCCGCCAATTATCTCTGCCATAATGCCAGTTAGACTGAGATCCTCCTCATCAGAACACAGCTCCCTACTTTCCTCTCTCTCTCTCTCTCTGGCCGCCCACTCTAGGCCATCTTCATGCTCCTACCTGTGAGGCTAAGCACCTTGGTGTCATCTTTGACTCCACCCTCTCCTCACATCTCTGACGTCTCTAAGAAGTCAAACTATCAGCTGCACCTCCTCAGAGTTATTCTTCCTTTCCTCACTTTCCCCCCGGAAGCTCACTGTCTCCAGAGCTGTGGTCTGCTCTAGACTGGACTACTGCAACACCCTCTTTCTAAATCTGCCTGCCTCTACTCTCCGACCTCTACAACTTATCCAGGACAGGACTACAAGACTTCTCCTTGGCCTCAAGCCCAGGGACTATATCTCTCCAGCTCTGAAATCTTTCACTGTCTCCCTGTGGCGGCAAGGATCAAGTTGAAGATCCTTTGCATCGTCCACAGGGCTTTCTGGGGCCTCAGATTGCACTACCTCCAACTCTCTCTTCCTAAACATCTCCCTTCTCGAGCTCTACACTCATCTACTTCCAACTCTCTGAGCATCAGACGTTTTTCCAAGCAGAGAGTTGGGGACAGATCTCTCTTTTCTGCTGTGGCCTCCCCTGTAACAGCCTCCCTGCCGCTCTCTCAAACTTGAACAGAACCACCACCTCTGGTTCTGGAAGCAATTCAAGACCTTCCTTTTTGCTTCTACTTTCTCTCTTCCTCGCCCCTGCTGATGTCCCAGCTGCTCCACGCACTGGTCTCCTGGCTACCCTCTGAACTCGGGCCCAGGCCCCTGAATTTCCAGTTTCCCTTGCACTGTCTCTGGGCTCCCCCAGCATTTATGGTCTGTATCTGCAACCCTACAGTCCCATCTCTCTGCACTTATGAGCCACCCACTGTGTGCATTTGTTGAGTTAACTGCACTTCTCCCCCTGCACTTCCGCGATCTGAATGACACAAGGCCTAGTGTCTTCCCTTTATTTCCCCCCTCCTTGACCTGTCACGCCTAGAAAGACTTGAGTAGAGGTGCGTTATAAATGCCAGATCATATCATATCATGGGTTTCGACCTTCGAATTGTGTTCCTCACGTTGAGATGCTTAAAATGATCTTTGTCTGTTCCTTTTACGACCACATTGATGTTTTGCTGATTTGTTGAGGTGTTCAAATGTCATGCAGCCAGTAATGTCCAGAGGTTCCTAACAGGTAACTATGCAAAATATGGTGCCCCCCCCCCCCCCTCCGTCTTGCTGCTTCCCTTCCGCCCAAGTATTTACACAAGCCTTCCCAAGTTACACCCATGGGGCACACTTAAACATTGGAGACCTGGATAGTATAGTCAAGGAGTGCTTTCAGGTAACCATTTATGTAAACTGTTTGAAGACATGCATGTTTTTCTGTATTCTGATAGACCTTGCACATTCAGACTTGCATGCTTGTGAAAGTGGTTTAATGAAACATTGCGTAGGCCCTTTATGTTTGTGACAGGCAGCTGGTCCTCAGCATGATTTAGTCCTGGGTTTACGCAGGAAACTGGGTGCAAACCTATGTGCAAATGC
This sequence comes from Ambystoma mexicanum, assembly GCF_040938575.1. Taxonomy (NCBI): domain Eukaryota; kingdom Metazoa; phylum Chordata; class Amphibia; order Caudata; family Ambystomatidae; genus Ambystoma; species Ambystoma mexicanum. The sequence goes on along the minus strand of NC_090924.1, from coordinate 453,029,942 downwards.
AGTCTGCTTTACATACCATGTACAACCCTGAGTTTCCCTACTACATTTTGAGAATCAAGCAATAGGAACAAATTTGGACTTGAGTGGATTTTGAAAAGCCCCGACCCTGGGAATTTAATACACTGCTCTATGGATACAGTATTGTCTTGAGAACCTGGGACAAATAGACATATAATAGGGCTGTGTGATGATGTTGGCAAGTGCCTTGCAATGGTCAGTGCCAGAGGCGTGCAATGCAGCAGCTTCTGCAGCAGAGTAGGGGGGTCATATAAAGCGCTGAGTTGGCCTCTAGGTCATCCTGAATATCTTCTCAAGAGTGCGTGATTGGCATGTCCAGCAAGTTGATGGAGGGTTCCTGCTGTGTTAACTACCTAGACATGTACACTGAGGGCCATCGTTAACCCACCGAGACTGCTGCTGGGCAGGCTGTTAGACTATTTGCTCCTTCAATGGTACTGCTACCCACAACGACACAAACTACCATCGGGCAACTGAGTGCCCCTTGGTGGATACTATGCACATGCTATTTTTCTCATTCCGCTTATACGTGTGATTTTTGCCTTCAAAATATAGAGAAGGGAAAGCCCAAAAAACTGTCTGTTCCTCTGGTTGTCGCTCCACTTATAGCTTTCGGAATGTCGGTGGTAGTGCTTTAGCCAAATACGTATAAAATATTTTTGAAACACATTTTGTAGCTTCAATGTATGGAACATTGCAAGTTAATATCCAATCCACACTGCTTTCCAATGAACACAGAAGGGCAAGGTGAAGAAAATAATTTAGACCACAGAAAATATTATAAACAACTTTTCTGATTCCTAAAATGAGACTGCTTAAGTACTTTTTCCCAACAGTTTTTAAATAAGTGTGGTGCACAGCATACTGGCAGTTTCATGGGTTCTTGCATCTGCTGCAAGAAAAATGTGTGATCTGCAGGCCACTGGTTGGAATCTTGGGTGGTGGTGTGACAAATCCAGGGAATTCCTCCCTTCTCCCTAAAACAGAGCTACCCTTTTGGAACAAGGGTGGTGAGCCCCCTATGCAATACCCTCCGTAGGGCACTGAGCAACTGGAATCCCATTAGTGGGAACCACCCCTTGCCACGTTTTAGAGGACAAGGAGACCCCAGGTAGGGATCTATCTATATCTCCTTCATACCCAAAATCCTCATTGTTAATGGCATACCTTGGGACTGACCCAGGTAGTAATGTGCAAGGCCCTTTAAGACAGGCTGGTGTGGTTTCTGACTGGCAACAGTTGTAATTGCTATGGGTAGAAAAGAACCAATCAACTATCCCTTCTGTTACAAGGGACGAACAGAAGGCTCCAGGAAGGTGAATCAAGAGAAGAGGGAGAGAGCCGGAAGAGGCTCCCCGTGGCTGGGAGGAGGCCCTGTTTTGCGGGGGAAGGCAGAGTCAGCTGTTTCCTGGCCTTCTCGCATCCAGCAGGGACCGCGGAAGAGGAGAGAATCCCACAAAAGGCTCATCCCAACCGAAGGGCCAGGAGCTGTGAAAGTTCAGTCCCACTGGCTTGCGTCAAGTGACTACGGGAGTCGCCATACAGAAGTGCAGTCAGGAACAGATGCCCGACCCCCATCAGCCACATAGGAGGAACACCGAAGCCCGAGCCATGTTGAGGAAGAGACCCAGGAAGCCTGCCATGTAAAACTGCTATTCCTGAAGAATAATCCAACACAGAAGGTATGAGGGCTGTACAAAGAACCAGGAGGCCGGTGCGCGAACCGGATACCCTAAGCAGGGGTGAGCCAACCAGAAGCCCAAGAGGTGAGGTGGGTGTATTGAGACAGAGAGCCCAAGAAAGTCTAGAAATAACAACTTGATGAACGAGCCCGATACCCTATACAGGGGGTGAGCAAATCAGTGGCCCAAGAAGGCTGTATAGTGAGACAAAAGAGCCGATGAGGAGCTAATATTGAGAACTGCCTAAACCAGGGTGAAAATCTCCATACACCACACTTGGGCTAGTAGAGCCAAAAGCCCATAAGGGACTAAAACCGAGAAGTGTCTGAACTGGAGTGACCATCCCCATACCCAATGCCAGTGTGAGGAAGCGAAAAGCCCATGAGGGGCTGATTGAATACTCCATAGGGGGCGAAAGCCGTGAGAGAAGTGGACGACCCGAGAAGTCGAATAGCCCAGGAGGGGCTGAGACACAGAGTACCTGACGTGGGGGCGGATGCAATCCAGTACACAGACTGCCTGGACGTCCAGATATCCAGGTGGGGCTACAAGAGAACTGGGAGGAAGTTTGCAAGATCACAAAAAGAGAACACCAATAAGAAAGAAATCTCCTTATCCTTGCAACATCAGAGAGACCAACCACTGATGGACTAGGCGATCAGGTGACAAGTGTTTGTCATCCTTTCTGAACTCCCTATGGGTCTCCCTGTTGCACCTGTGAGTACCACAAGCCTCCCAATGACTGTACTGTCTCTCTACACTCTGGTACTCGCCTATAATGCATTCACTCCTGCTACTCCTCATCCTACACTTTGTCCAGTCACGCTATAACTTCCTCCTTTCCTATCCCTATTATAAAACTCACAAATCGAAACTCCAACTACTCCATTTCTCTTCCATCTCCTTCCAACAAAGTAAGCCGACGAGCTAATCATACCTCCTCTAACACCTATCTACCTCACCTCTCTTCCTCTGAGACTCCACTTCTCTACTCTTTCTTACCTCTTCAACTGAACATTGCACTCTGGAATGGTCAGTCTGTATTTAACAAAAGTTCCTTTATCACCAACTACGTTCACTCAAGCTCTCCTCCACTTGATCTTCTTGCTATCACTGAAACCTGTATTTCTCCATCTGAAACTGCCACTCTGGTGGCCCTACATGACTCCAAACTATCCTTTATTCACTCTCCTCGACTGACTGACAGAGGTGGAGGTGTCAGACACCTACTCTCTTTCCGCCTCAATGCCTCACAAACCTCCAATGCCACATCCTCCCTTACCTCTTTTGAATGCACCATCTCTACTATTGCTCTTCTTCACTCGGTTCACATCATTCATCTCCATCTGTCGCCCTCTTGCTCGCACTGAACCATTCTTTGATTATCATGGGCAACTCCTTGATTCTAATTCCACTAAACATCCCCTCATTCTCTTAGGCGACTTTAACCTTCCCTCGCCAACCACTTCTCATAAATCTGAACTTTAGTCTTAGTGACCCCGCTCCCCACTCAATCCATAACCTACTTAGCCACACAGGGGATAACCTTTGGATCTCTTATGCATCTCCAACTCTCTCTCAGCCGCTAATATTACCGTCACACCATCCATATGTTCTCACTCAATTGTTTCCACCATGTCAAGCCTGAGGGAGAAACAAATGCAACCTCTTTCTGTCCACAGAAGCTGAATGAAGGTCGACCCTCCCACCTTGGTTGGCATGGGTTTCTGGTTGTGAATGACAGGTAACCACGAGGCAGCCAATGTGGGGAGAGGGATGAGGGTTAGGGAGTAGTTGGGGATGGGTAAAGGGAGTTGGGGAAACTGGTAAGCGGGTTAGGAAGCTTGATTGCATAGTAAGGAGGTTGAGGGATAGAACATACCATAAGTACCCACTCAGGATACCTCATCACACTCGTAGCTAGCATAACCTGCCTAAGCCTCACAGCAATGAACCAAAGTGCATCCTTGTTTTCTGGTTTCACTGTGACCACCTGAACTCATAGCACACCTGTCCCTCCTTAACATTGCACACCTGTAATCTTGATACCTTCTCTACCGTTCATCGAAAGCATGATAACACTGAGCACATTGTGTGAGTAGCATGCATGTACTCTGGCCATATTGGTAGCAACACACAGCAAGCAACAAACAAGATAAGAAACACACATAAATACACTGGCACATGTCTGATGGCTGCCAGACGCCCAGGTGATAACATTAATAGCTCATGTCCTTTCAAAAGTGAGCGTTTACATATTCCACTATGTTTGCCTGTGGCACACGTCACTTCCTGTTAAATTCACAGGATTTCACAGAGGTTTCACATGTATAGAATGGTCCAGTCATGCAATTCACTTAACTCATGCCCAGGGAGCCTCCCAAGGTCTCCCCAAGAACTTCGGTGCAAGCAAAGAAAATTGCCTGTCCAGGGAGACAGAAGCTGCTCATTCTGACGTCAAGCGCATCGGGAGGAGCGAGGAAGACTGCCAGCGAGCAGGAAAAGAATCGCCATGCACTGCTTCCTCCGACCTCCGTTTAGCATTCTGCATGGCTCCCGCTCTTCTGCCTGTGCATGCACGCCAAACAATAACCAGCAAGTGGCACAGGCCGTAGAGGAGTTAAAAGGCCCCCTGACTGTGATGACCGGGTCACATGCAAAGAGCCCTCTGCAAAGCAGTTCCTCATGGGAGCTGTAGTTCCAAAGCGGTCCGGGGTCCCAACACACTATAATGCAGGTTCTTATTGGCCCATGTGTGGTGTCCCGGCCACATGGGGCATTATGAACACAACTAGCCTTCCAATTTCTCACACACCACCATCTCCCTTTTACCTTTTGACCTTTCCTCACCACTTGCTTCACCTGTTACTAAAAGGACATTTAAACCACCTGCCATTTCTCCCCCTTTCTCTCAGACTAACATTTCTCACTCTCCACCTTCACACCTGATGCCTTTTCCGCCAACACTGCCTTCTCCAGGTTCCATTCCCTACTATATGACTCAGTCTCCTATCACTTTGCACTGCTTTCACCCCTAAGTCTCAGCATCCTCAAACATGTGTCACCCCATACATATGCTCTCTTGCTGGGCCATAAAGACCGCATATGGAAACTAAAGCACAATAACCATATACCCAAGTGACCAGTCAGACACAAGGTTCGTTTTCCAAAGAAGTCTGGTTCATTTCAAAGTATTCTTAGTCGGCCGACTGGATCTCAACGCCTCACAACGTTTGTTCCCAGACCCCGTGAGATGCGAGAGAGCGAGCAACGCTGAAGCAGCAATATAAATACATTAGACATAATCTTTACAAAGGCAATTCGATCCGCCCACAAACATGTCGTACAGGCTAGGGTTCAGTGATTGACAATTATGACACGTTGTGACAAGTCTTCATTCAGTCTAAACATAGTTCTTCTTACAAAGGCAGCATAGACAGCTTTCTGTTATGGGGAACATGGAGCTCTTAGCTCGGCAAAGATATCATGTTCTTAGCAGACAAGCATTCCTTACTATGTTATCTGTGTGTCTCGGTTCACAAGCTAAGGGTCAGACAGTTCTGAAGCAGAAAATGCCACTCTCCGCGAAGGAGCATTGCTTTGAGAATATAATTCATGGTTTAACTGCCTTTACTACATAGTTTGCCAGACAAGCCGGCACCTGGACTACTGATTAGATGCGGCTTCTGCTGTATTTCAAGGACTTAGTGAGAGAGAAAAACAATGTATTTCTGCACAGTTTGACATTCCTGTCTGTGTTAGTATTTCAGAATTCAGGCCGTGGCCTCGCACTGTGTGTGAGTTCGAAGCATAGAATACATTTGCAAAGCGTTTTGACAGAAAGGAAAAAAGCAAATGGCCGACATTTCACAAAATGGACGCCCTCTGGTTTCGTTGATGATTCTAGGATTGTGTGATGTTTGTCACATGATGCGATTGGTTTCAGGCCAACATACTATACATACTATAGGGTCGTTTCTGGTCTAACAAACCCTCCTTTTGGCCGTAAGCCAAGAGCATCATCCATACATTGCGTCTTCATCGGACCACGTGTCCAATTCCAAACTACCCATACTGATATAACCGTCAAGAGAAATATTTCCATAAATTCTTTAATTATTTCATTTCGTGTTGTGCACCTTCATTTAGCATGCAAGGAGGTTTCGTTTTGATCGCATGTACACACTCATTTGTAATTTGGGAGCAAAGGACTGGAAGGCATTGTATGCAACAACAGCAGAACATGAGGATTCCAAATATCATAACCAAAATTGCAATTAGTTTCCATCCCCATGATCGCAGCAGTTCCCAGAACAATGAACTTATATTCAGATTCCAACCACCTGTAGGAACATGAATTTCAGAACTTAGGACATGCAATTTTTTATTGCTTCAAATATCGTGGGGGAGGAGTCACTTACAAATACACAGCACGCTGACCCCACCAATTTGCATACACCTCCACGATCAGCCAAATTATATCAAGGACCATTCTATTTTGAAGTGCAATTAATCCGATTGCTTTTTTTTTCCAGTGTCATATTATAGAGTATATCTGTAGTTCCATTTATTGCTTTTTCTAACACCCTGGACAGTTTTCTTATATTCCATGAATGTATTGCTTGTCCCCAGAATGGTATAAATGATTTCGCTATATATCCCCTACGATCTGTCCTGCGGTATCATCTCGACGTGGCCGAGATCTAGATAGTTTTGCTATCTCAGAAGTTTTGGAAAGAAATACACCACAGCAGAAGTATACCTAAATAACAGGTCCCTTCCCAAGTTCTAGGTAACCATGGGTAGGCCTGATCTCCACATATTAAATAGACAGAACCTCCTATATATAATGGTTTTTCTTCTTGCTCAAGCACAGCAATATTCATGAATCTAGTGAATGTTCCCACCGGGTAGGAACCCTTTTTCCGTAAGCAAAATCGGACAGAACGTGGACTATGATTAATAGTATAGGAGGGAGGAACAGGATCTTTGTTTCCTACCGGAGCCATTTTAAAGGTGATTAGGGACTTGTAAGGCCTAGAGAGCCTATCTACTGGACTTGTTGTTACCGTGTTTATTTTGCTTGTGCTTGCAAATACGAAACAACCCAACGGTTCCAAAACCAATCTTTGAAATTAATTTGTTTGTTCCATCAAACTGACCAGTGACACTGTCATTCTATTTTCTGAAAAATAGCGCTCTTAATGATGCATAACAGGCTGTATTAAGTGGCAAAGGATGTACATACCAACCCATTCCTCTTTCCCCGTGCTGGGGTAAATGGGAACAAACCCAACAATTGGACCTTTTCAAGATAGCATGGGTCATATTCATAATCAGTAGCAATGTATTATTGTCATACCCTTTTCTATGTTTCACTTCTTGTGAGGGGAGAGTATAAGAGAGCACATGCACTGGGCTGCTCATAGTAGGAGCATTGGTAGCAGTCAAAAGAGAGTTCAAAGGATGTACAGTTTCTAGATACCAGAATATTGGGACCAGTGTAATCAAAATGCAAAGCGATATCATAATCATTAGCATATTATTCCATCTAAACCAAGTCTTTCTAGGAGCAGGCTTAGTCTCTATCTCTATATCATCAACCACATTGGTGCAGGAGCGAATATAGGCATTGTCTTTAATGTTTATCTCAGGAAAAGTTTTTTCAATGTCCATCGGGGAAAGGTCTCCACAGCAACACACGTTAGCAGCAAAGCATTCAGGCAAGTTCAGGCTAGCCTGCTTAACAGATGACAGCAAGCTGATGTGAATTTGAACAGAGCTCCAAAAAGGCAGGAGCAAGTATCAATTTGATAGTGCCGGTACCATATGCCCCCGCTTGTCTATGCTAGGTTACATTGGTCCTTCACTTTTCAATGGTAGCACCGGGAAACCACGTGTCAGAGCTTTCAATGGATCCAGCTTGATACAGCTCATACGTACCTTTTCCCTAGGCCTCCATTCCCACTTCATCCATACTGGGAACAAAGGCAAAACAAAATCTGATCACTTCCGATTTTGTGAACGTAGATTGTACCTCACAGCTCCAGGTACAGTATGATCGATGAACAATGCACTCTCATTTCCAGATGCAAGATTGGTGCCAGTTTGCGATGCAATGAGTGACGATGAGGCAGCAGTTGGACAAAGTTGAGGCACCTTTGGCCTTTTTTCGATCATTTTTGCAATCTCCCTAGGCCCTTCCACGGGCTTAGGAAGCACTTCTGACAGAGAACTGGCTATGATATCTTTGTGATCAAGTGCAGCTGTCTTTCTTTCGATGTCAGGATCATCAAGCTCTTTCTCATGTGGCAATGAAAACTGAACTCTTTTCGTGTGTGTTGCGTGGATCCAGTGCTTGCGTCCATTCACTCCAACTGCAGTCTGCATAGCCAGTAGCACCTGGAAAGGCCCCGTCCAGCGTGGTGGAAGTGAAGATTTTTCTTTCAAAATTCTTGATCAACGTCCAGTCCCCAGGCTGTAGACAATGTCCTGGGCCGGTGTATCTGACAGGAAGAGCCTCCTGCACCTGCTGATGAATCAAACGCAATTTCTGAGTCAACTGTCTACAGTAATCACTAAGTAATGGGTACTCTATATCCCTCAGCCGTTTCGGCCGAGGGGCATTCCAAACATTCGCTGGTCTCCCCATCACGATTTCGTAAGGGGAGAGACCAGTCCTTGCCTGTACAGTTGTTCTCATACAAAGTAAAGCTAGTGGTAATGCATCGGGCCATTTCAAATTGCTCCCCGCACATACTTTATTGATTTATTGATTTTGTTTTTCAAGATACCGTTCTGACGTTCCACCAAACCGGAACTCATCGGGTGTCTGGCCGAATGGAATCGTTTATCAATCTGGAGACCTGCACAAATTTGCAATATCACGGCTGCAATAAAGTGCGGGCCGTTATCTGACCATATGACTCGTGGTATCCCGAAACAGGGAAAATATTCTTTTAGTATGGCTTTAGCTGTACAATCTTTCAGGGGATAGGCCTCTGCCCATTTACTAAATGCGCATACCACCACAAGGACATACTTATAGTTTCAGCATTTTTGCATTTCTTTGAAATCAAAATGGATGACTTCAAACAGCATAGACGGTGGGCCAAAACTACCTACTGGTGTCACTGTTCCCTTTCCAATGTTATGTTGTAAACAAGTCATGCAGTTCTGAACCAATCTTTCAGCAGTTTTTCTAATGTGTGGATTCTGCCATACAGAATCCAGATGTTGAATAATTTTACTAGCACATATGTGTGTTGGACTGTGGCCCATAGTGACCATAGCCATTACATAGGCATTTGGCAACATCCATCTGTTATTTTGTTTGTCCACACAGCAACCTTCAGAATCTAATTCTGCTGGACCCTCAGACCAGTTTTTTATTTCATCTACAGTGGCTTCTGCTTGCATTTCCCTAACTGTGGCAATTCCATTTTCTATCATGCAGGGTACTTCTATTTTTTCAACGTACATTTTTGTGTGTAAATCAGTGGCAGTTTGTTTTGTAATTTTGTCTGCAAATGCGTTTCCCTTTCCAACATTACATGTTACTTTTTTATGTGCTTCATATTTCATTATTGCTAATCGCTTTGGAAGTGCAAGTGCTGACAAAAGTCTCACTATCAAAGTGCCATGTTGGATTTGGTTCCGTGTGATGTCAGGAAACCCCTTTCAGCCCATAATCAACCAAAATTGTGTACCACCCCAAAGGCATGCTGACTGTCAGTGTATATGTTTACATTGAGGTTTGCAGATATTTCACATGCTCCTGGTAACACTATTATTTCTGCAGCTTGTGCTGAGTTATATGGGATTCTTTTGCTTTCTACAATACTTTTCAGTGTAGTGATGGCATAAGCAGCAGTTGATGTGCCATCTGGTAATTTAAAACAAGAACCGTCACAAAACAGTTCTCCATCTGGCTCTTTCTGTGGGGTATCAGTTAGGTCTATTCCTACTTTTGTCTCTTGTTCAGTGACCATTACACAATCATGGGGGAATTGGCTTTCACCACCTTTCTCATTTGGAGGGGGGCATTAAATTGGCCGGATTTAAAGCGCAACACCTTTTAATTTGGATATGCGGTGCAAATAGAACTATTTCATACCTTGTTAATCTGGCTGATGTAAGGTGTTGCATCTGCGTTCTATTTAAAAGAACGTCCACAGAGTGAGGTACCAAGACGGTTAAAGTGTGACTTAAAACCATTCCCTCGGTTTGTTTTACTGACGCAGCGGCTGCAGCAACAGCTCACAAGCAGCGCGGCAAAGCACATGCAACAGGATCCAACGTGGAAGAGAAGTAACCGCATGGTCTATTTCACCCTCCTTGTTCCTGAGTCAAAACAGCCAAAGCACATCCATTATACTCATGCAAAAATAACTTAAAAATCTTGTCGTAATTTTGCGTGCCCAAAACTGGAGCCTAACATAATGCAGCTTTAAGCAGGTCAAATGCTTCTTGACATTCCATGTTCCATGGCAAAGGTAAGGTAACATCCGTCCTTGTCAATGCCACTATTGGTTTCACGATCATAGAAAAATTTGCGATCCACTGCCTTCAATATGAAGCCATGCCAATTAAAGCCCTGATTTCTTTCTGCGTATTTGGAATAGGCATATCAGAGATGCTTTCAATTCTTTCTGGTGTCAGTCTCCTTCCCTCGTTCGAAAGGAGGTTGCCCAAGTAGGTCACTTCCTTTCGACACTACTGGAAATATTTTAGCAATGCTTTGTGTCCATGTGCTGCTAATTGGGTCAATAATACAATTGTGCTTTCTTTACAAATGTCTTCTGTGTCTGCTGCAATTAACAAATCGTCTATGTATTGTAATAATACACAACCTGCTGGTAGTTCTAGCATATCTAATTGTTCCTTCAATGCTCAACTATAAATACTTGGACTTTCAGTGTAGCCCTGTGGAATTCGTGTGAATGTAAATGAATGTCCTCCTAGAGTAAAAACAAACAAATATCTGCTATCTGGATGCACTGGGATACTATAAAATGCTTTCTTCAGATCTACAACACTAAAATACGAAGCAGAAGCTGGAATCATAGTCAAAATTGTAGTCACATCCGGGACTAATGGAAATTGCGGATCAACCACTTTATTAACTCTGCATAAATCAATTATGAAACAGTACGGTATGTCATTACCTCCTTTCTTGTAAACCGGAAGAATCGTACTATTGCAAGTACTACCAGAAGTTTCTTCAGTTACGTTTCTTTTAATTAAATCGGATACAATGCATTTCAACGCTTTTTCTCCCTCAGCCGAAATTTTATATTGAGGAATACGTGGGAATGTAATTCCTTCTTTCAAAACAATCTTTATTGGCTCTACTTTCAAACAACCAACATCATTGTTGTTCAATGCCCATATACAAGCCGGTACTGTACTCAATTCAGTCGGTAGTGGCTTAGGTACAAATTGCGATGCAGGAGTCTTTTGTGGCGAGATTGTCAAATTCACTCCATCAGGAGAACAATAAATGACTGTATTCAATTTCTTCAACAAATTTAATCCCAACAAATCTTTCCCGCAATTTTTCATCAAAAGAAATGGGCAAGATTCAGTGAATGGACCTAGTGTTATAGGTACTGATTGGACACTGGACTAATTAATGGTGTACCTGAGAACCCTACTGAGACATTCTTATGCCCTGACAGTGGTATATCTATCTGGAACCCGCTGATGGTCAATTGAACAATTTTGTGCACCTGTGTCCACTAAAAAAATGTGCTCCCTATTCCCAACCTTCATTTCTACGTAGGGCCCTTTCTGGTCTACGGGAATAGATACTGGTTCCAACCCCTGTCTCGGGCTGTCCTAGTAGAACAGTACATCATCAGATGTAAAGTCGCCAGATTAATATGCATTGGACTGATTGTCAAAAACATTCCCACCATTTGTATTGTTTCACTGTTGGTTCTGATTCTGATTATCATGGTTATCCTGACAATGTGGCACTCTTTGGTTTCTATTCTGTCCTTGTATTCCTGGACGACCTCTATTCTGTCTTCTCGGTAAAGTCCCATTTCTATTCTATTCTGTATATGCGAGTACTGTGCTCGCCAATGGCCTTCTTGTCTACAATAGGAACATTGATTAATCCCTATTGGACCACCTTGCATATTGGACGATAATGCAAATTGGACTCTAGACGGTGCGTTCCCACCACCTCTATTATTGTTTGCTATTTGCTGTAACAGTACTCTTGTTTTCGAATTTCCTTTGTCCCTCAGTTCCTTATCCTTTTCCGAATTTACTCTGTTCTCCTTTTCCGAATTTACTCTGTTCTCATAATAGTGGGCCATGTGTAATACTTCACTTTGGGCCTCATTACACGGAATGCGGTAAGGGTTTACCGGTACCGGTAAGGGCACTGGTACCGGTAAACCCTTACCGCCTCACTACGAGGTCCCTTTGCGGGACCCAACCTCAACGGCTGGTTTTACCAGCCGTTAAGGAACGGACCCGCAAAGGGACCTTGGTGCTAATTACGGTACCGCAATTTGCGGTACCGTAATTAGCTCCTTCCCCATTCCCATTGAGCCCTATGGGGGCAAAAATGGGAATGGGGAAGTGCCTTGGTGAATGGGGAATTACCGCCCCGCTCACCTTGGAGTAGGGCGGTAATTCCGCCATCCACCAAGGCGGACACGGTAAAATAATGGCGGCAACCATGGCGCGCATACCGTGTAATGAGGCCCTTTGTGTTTTTGCTTGCCATGCACTTTCAGATGTCATTATTAAACTTTGAATTTTCGGTAGCAACCCTCGCACAAACATATCAACAATCTCTTCCTGGGTTTAGTACTTAGGTCTTGACCACTAAAATCTGCAAATACTTCTTCAAATCGATTAAAATAATCCGTTGCTCCTTCCTCTTTGCCCTGCAAACAAGCAGTCAATTTATCCCAAACTATTCTCTTTTCGGGTACCAAAGTTTTCCATTTCTCTACTATTTGCGATGGTAAAGCCAGCATTACTTGCGGTGGCTTCTCTCCAGCCTTTCTCTCACTATCAATTCTAGTCAAATTATCCCATGTATCACCTAATATCGGCGTGTCATTTATATTTCTAACCTGTTTCCATATGTCTACAAGAATTACGGGAAACAATAAATCAATGTCACTCAATGTAAAAACAGATGAATTCAAAACAGATTCAATTTCCTTATAGAATCCTGATGGGTTCTTCCTAATATCAGGGATCGTCTGCTTTATAGTATTTACCTCTTGCCTCGAAAAAGGGACATGTACAAACTGTACGATATAATGAGCTTCTATCATTCGCGCTGCAGTCGCTCCATCGGCAGCAACTTGTACTTTTGGGACAAACGTAGGAGGCACTTTCCTGATGGGTAATCGCAAACTAGGAGATTCTACATTCGTTCGTCTATTAAGCAGCAAAGCTAAATCAAGTGAAAAAACAGTTGTTCCAGTTTCAGGCGAAAATTCTGTTTTATAAATTGTCATTAAATCAGCCGGACAACATATCTTATTCTTCATCCATTCATCCTGTAGGTACTCTACAATAACCTGTAATACCTTTCTCTGCATTTCTGGTGTATACTGACTAAACGTATCATGCACTTCAATTGGGAAATGGAGACATCCGTGATCCGATCAAGTTCTCGATTAAACACAAATAAACGGCCTACGTGTTCTCATACTTTCGTCCCATTATCTTGCATATTCGAAAGGACAACCAAATCATTCAACTCTTGTGGTACCACTGTATCGGTCAAATCACTCCATATTTTCACAAGATAACTCCCCATGCATTCTAACAATACCTGTTGTTCACCAAGGCTCTATGGTCAGATATGGAACTTTGCACAGCCACTTCATTGCCATCATCAATATACTTTTCTGCCCATTCTTTCAGTTCTTCTTTCCTTTCTTTGCTAATCGTACTACGAGTCTGTCTAATGCTTCCTTGCGCAGGCCCCATCTCTGTAGAACTGCCTGCTAACGCGGCTAACTCTGAAGGCGGTGGAGGAAACGAGGTCACAGGTGCAGGGGGAGAGGAACTGCTTACTGCAGGTGCGGATGGAATAACGGGAATGGGAGGTACATATGGAGGAGGTGCAACTGGGTCCATACTTTGATGTTCATTTAATATTTTGTTTATTAGTTTGTTGATGTATGCAAGTCTTGCTGAGAATATTTTTTCTGTACATCTAATTGGAAAGCCCTGTCCATGTTTCTAATGGCTTCTGTTTGCTGATGTTGGTCATGCTCTAGCGCTTTCTCTACATTTGTTTTATGTCTGCGCGCGTTTCTCCGTACTCCTCAATCAGAGATTACCTTCCTTCCTCCAGTCTCTTACAACGTCGAATGCTGGTGGTCAGGCCTTCTTGCGTAGCAATACTGATCCTAGGTGTTCTATATGTGCTAATTCAAAGCTCCCATTATTAGGTCACTGAAGGTCTGATACACGTCTGGTCTGCCTATGCCAAATCGCATTAAACACTATTGCCCATATACCATACTTTATGTACATTTCATGTGCAGGCGCACTTAGGGTGGTGTGACCTGGCCAGTTTCCAAAGATTGTCTACCGTAGTGAAAAACACTCACTAAACAGGAAGACTGGCATGGTTAATTCTTACCCTTTTCTTACCCTGGGCGTGTGATCCTGCAAGAGCAACACTCAACCAATATCAGGACTTTTATGAATCAGGGCACGGCTCACCTGATCAACCAATTCATCAATCAGGACGCAATTTGTCTGTATACAGAGGCAACCAAGAATCGTCGTGACTTCGTGTCTGGCTCAATCTGCCTCGTTCCAGGACCCTCGCCTTGATGCTCTCTGGACGCTGCTCATCGATCAGGGATCGGCTGTCTACAGATCTGCGGAGGAGTCTCTCATCACTTCTACAGGGGCGCCCCGAACACCTTCCGATCCCAGCTCGACGGCTTCGTCCTCGACTCGTTTTTGCCTTCTTCAACTTCAACGTATACGATGGACCATTAGTGGGAGGGTCCCTATTCGGACGCCATATTTGCTAGGCCATAAAGACTGCATATGGAAACTAAGGCACAATAACCATATACCCAATTGACACGTAAGACACAAGGTTCATTTTCCAAACAAGTCTGGGTTATTTCAAAGTATTCTCAGTGGGCCGACTGGGTCTCAACGCCTCACGACGTGTGTTCCCAGACCCCGTGAGATGTGAGAGAGCGAGCAATGCTCAAGCAGCAATATATATAAATTAGACATAATCTTTACGAAGGCAATTCGATCCGCCCACAAACATGTTGTACAGGCTAAGGTTCAGTGATTGATAATTATGACACGTTGTGACAAATCTTCATTCAGTCTAAACATAATTATTCTAGGGAAGGCAGCAGAGACAGCTTTCTGTTATGGGGAACATGGAGCTCTTAGCTCGGCAAGGATATCACGTTCTTAGCAGAGAAACATTTCTTACTACTTTATCTGTGTGTCTCGGTTCACGAGCTAACGGTCAGACAGTTCTGAAGCAGAAAATACCACTCTCCGCGAAGGAGCACCGCTAGGAGAATATAATTCATGGTTTAACTGCCTTTACTACAACGTTTGCAAGACAAGCCAGCACCTGGACTACTGATTAGATGCAGCTTCTGCTCTACTACAAGGACTTAGTGAGAGAGAAAAATAATGTATTTCTGCACAGTTTGTCATTCCTGTCAGTGTTAGTATTTCAGCATTCAGGCCGTGGCCTCGCACTGTGTGCGAGTTCGAAGCATAGAATACATTTGCAAAGCGTTTTGACAGAAAGGAAAAAAGCAAATGACCGACATTTCACAAAATGGACGCCCTCTGGTTACATTGACGATTCTAGGATTGTGATGTTTGTCACATGATGCGATTGGTTTCAGACCAACATACTATACATACTATAGGGTTGTTTCTGATCTAACACTCTCCACACAGACATGCGCCTGCTGGGCAAATGGAGACGTACCCACTCGCATGTGGACCTGCAGCTCTGCCCTGAACGCTCTCAATTCCACACTGGATAGAGCGAAAAGGGAATTTTACCTAACCCTCATTGACTCTCGCTCCAATAATCCTCACCGGCTACAGGGCACCCTAAATGCACTCTTCGCACTTCCTACGTCTATGACTATCAACTCCACTCTCACAGCTAATTACCTATCTGAATACTTTTCTGCAAAAATGTCCAGAATTAAAGACTCTCTCCTGACTTTGCTCACACTCCCGCCTCCTACATTGTACACCCTGCCTAGTCTACCATCTCCTCTGCCTCTATCTCCAACTTTAGCCACACTAATACTGATAAAGTCCTATCTCTACAGATGAAGGTGAACCCCTCTTGTGCCTCATCAGACCCTCTTGGTCCTCAGCTAGTCAGGCCTATTGCCTCTCTCACCTCGCTGAACACTTCAACCTGTCAGACTGTGCCATGGTCATCCCTCTCCTAAAAATAGCAAGGGGCTGACCTGAACCTACCAGATAACATTTGCCCTGTTTCTCTCCTTCCACACCATTCTAAAGGGCTGTGTTTAACTGACTTGCCAATTTCTTAGACATCCACAACCTTCGCAACCCTCTACAAGCAGGTTTCCACTCCTGTCACTCCACAAAAACTGCTCTCATGAATGTGTTCAGCTTCATTGCCTATGTTAAGCACTCCAACCTATCCTCTATCCTAATTCTCCTTGACCTGTCTGCGGCCTTTGACACTGTCGATCACTCTGATCTCCTTAATTCTCTCTTTCTCTCACCTCTCTAACTGTTGGTGTTCCACAAGGCTCTGTCTTGGGTCTGCTACTCTTTACACTCTACTCTTGGAGCACAAACGTCCTCCTTTGAGCTCTCGTACCAACTCTTTGCGGATGACACCCACATCTTCTGCTCTTTTCCTGGACTCCCCTTTGATCTCTCACTTACATTTTCCAACTGTCTCTCTGCCATTAAATATGGGATGGCTGTGCACTCTCTGATGTTAAACTCTACCAAAACAAAAGTGCTCTTCTTCCTTAACAAAAGCTCTCTCTCATCTCTTGCTCTGCCTATCCAGCTCCTACCTGACACTCTCCTCCCCTATACGCTGCTTCAGCTAGAAACCTCGACAACATCTATGACCCTTCTTACAACTTCTCTGCTTTCATCTCCAAAACAGGAACAGCAGCTCATCTCAACCTCCTATTAGGAAAATCAGGCACCTCCTTCCTTTCAACACCGCCAAGCATCTGTTAGCCACTCTTCTCTAACTGGACTACTGTGTCAGCATCCTCTTTGGTCTCCCCAACTATGCCTTCTGTCCTCTTGACAGGCTCATTAACTTCGCTGCGAGGACTCTCTTTGAACTCCCTCACTACACCTACTTCCTCGTACCGTCACCAAGCTGGATGGCTGACAATGCAAAACAGGCCTAGATTTAAACTTCTCCTTTGTCACAAATCTATCCACAGTGAGGCACAACCATGTCTATCCTCCTCTATACAACTTTAGAAGCTTTCTTGTAATCTCTGCTCCGCCTCCTCAATGACCCTTGTGGCGCCTCGCTCTCCTTGTACTTCCACTAGCATCCCCTCTTTCTCTCTTCTTGCTCTAGTTGCATGGAATTCTCTTTCCCCGGACATCCGAGAAACAGTCAACAGAGATTTGTTAAAAACCAAACTAACAGCCTACCTTGTTGCCTCTGAATCACCCTCTTAACCTACCTCTCATCTGCCTGCTAGCTAATATTTTTCCCTCGCCTCTAACCTGCCTCTGCCTCCACTCTAGCACTTCACCCATCATGGTCACATCCTGAGCACAGCTGGCCGTGCCACCTACCTGCCTGCACTTAAAAATTGCCAGTGTTGGGGGTGGAGGGCTAATTGATCCTAAAGATGCAAGCCCTAAAGTGGAGTATTGCAATCTGCAAAAGCAAGGGCAGAGGTGGCGTGGCAGCTGCTGGTGGGCTGCACAGGCTGGACACGGCCACAGAGTGGTTACGATTAAGATGTGGACAGCTGTGATGAAGCCCACGAGTGGCCACACCTGCAATATCTGACAGCCCGGTTGTGGATGGGACTGCTGAGGCGTCGTGTGGGGGTCAATCCGGAGCTGCAGGAGAAAAATGGGTGCATTCTGCTTGGAAAACGATCTATGACTACGGAGGCTAGCCATGGAGACATTAACTATTGATCCCAGCTGTTGGGCCCTGGAGGTGCGACTGGCGCATGGCTTGGCTACTTGTGGCAGGGGGTGTAGCGGTCAAAACACAAGTACATTGCAGTGGGGGGCGTGGCTTGCAGCCAATGGAGTAGGTCGCCTAAACGGACCGCTCCTGCCTGATCCTGAGAAAATCCGGCTGTATGGCAAGCGCTACTGTAGGAACTTTGTGGCATGTTGGTGGAAACGTGGGGGAATACCACAGAAGTGCCCAGCTGTGAGATGCAGAGGGGTGCAGCGATGGGAGGCGGGCTGTGAGGCGAGACAGTGCGGTCTGCCGGCAGTGCCTTTGTTAAACATGGCGGCCGTGGCGAGGAAGTGAGAGCGGTGAAGACACAGAGGGTTTGAAGCCGGGCAGAGCTTTGGACGCATTTGAGAAGCTGCAGCTGGGGCTAGGAGAAGGCGGTCGCTGGGGGAACAGACGAGATCCACGTGCAGAGGTGGATGATTGCCTGGCTGCTGCAGCATCTGGATCGGTGAGGGAGACGAGTGTGGCTGCACCCTTGGAGGCACCGGGGACCCCACACCGAAGATCAGGCAAGTGAGGGCTATACCCTTGGATGCCCTGGCCCCCTTGGAGGGAGACCGGAGAGCGGGGTCACACATGGGCTGGCCCAGGCTGCGCAGGGGTGATAGGGGCAAAGATAATATAAGCCATGGAATGAGGATAATTGCAGAGGGATCCCCAGATGAAGCGGACTAGAGGGGAACCCCGGGAAGAGGAGACCCGGTCCACAAGGTGAAACATTGTTGCCCTGCACGTGCTCCGGAACCCTCGCATACAGAGGACGGAGCACAGGCTTTGAACTGCAGAGACCTGGGCCGGTGGGTGAAACAATGATATGCTGATTGAACTCTGAAATCCTCGAGCCATAGAGGATAGTGGGCGTGCCCCAAACAAAGGGATTTGAGCTACAGGAGGCGACAAGAAAGACAGTATTGAGGCTGCAAGAAAGACAGTACTGTGATATGATATGATAGGTTTATAGGTTATTTTGAATCCTTGGATTAGGGGAAATCCACAGATTAACATACTGGATGGGCGCATTGAGCACGAGGAATTAGGCTGCATGGTGTATATAAAAGGCAGACCTCCCATTTAACGTGGGATTGCACAGAAGCAGCAGATCATTTGCGACACAGGCAGCATTGGTACCACCATCCTGTTGACCTTCCACACCACACTAACGGCCATACTTGGTGCAGGACCAAGATACGACCAAGATAATAGGCCCAAGTGTGCATAACCAGTGTGGGATGCTATGGAAGGCACAGGCTCTCAGGCTACTCAAGCATAGGGGACGGAGACCGCGACTGTGGGGGTAGGCGAACCCCTACAACAGCCACGCACATGAGGAGCCCCAGATAGTTTTCAGCCACAACCAATGCACTTGATATCCACGCCAAGGTACCCAAAGCTGGGGGGTGTCCAGTCATTTGGTCGACTGAAAACTGGTCGAATGACATTTGGTCGACGCAATTTGGTCGAAAACCAAATGGTCGAATTTTTTTTAAATTATATATTTATTTTTCGGGTTTTCGTTTTAAAAAAAAAGGAAAGGAAACTTAGCGAAGCGCACTGCCACCCTGGAGACCCAATCAAAGGAAAACACGGGAGCACTCCACGAGACGCAGGCGGATGCCCACATTCTACAACAGAAGGTCAGCCCACCAGAAAACAGAGTGAAAGAAGCAAAAGGGAGCACCAGGAGGAATAATATATGCATAGTAGGTCTGCCGGTGAGGGAAGAGGGCGCTGACCCTACGTTTTATATTGAGAATATGCTACTTCAGGAGATTGGGCCTGGAAACCTCACGCAGGGTTTTACAATTGAGAGTGCACACAGGGCACTGACCAGATGCCCCCCCAGGTGCACCGCTGAGGCCGATCATTGCTAAGGTCCTGAATTCCAATGATCGGGAGAAAATATTGCCATATTCCAGACAAAGGGGTGAATTGAAGAGGGCTTCGGCAGACTTGGTGGTTTATCCTGATTATACCTTCCAAGTCCAGAAAAACAGAGCGCAATTTGCAACAGCCAAAGCAAGGCTCTGTGAGACAGGCCTGAAGTATATGTTGATTTGCCCTGCCTGACTCAAAATCATACAGAAAAACAAAACTTTGTTCTTTGATCCCCCGGAATGCAGGCATGAATGGACAGGGAGAAGACATGTCCTGGTGGTAAAGAGGAAGACAACGCTGATGAACGACGTAAGGGGAGATCTACGCAACCAGTGGCCAGGAGCGTCTAGGGTAGCCGGACTGGTTTGAGGCGAGATGCAGTGCTCCGGGTACACCGACGCTGGAGGGACACCCTACGGCGGGAGATCTCTGGCTAGAAGTGGGATTGTCCTTGGAACACACTGTTTGCGCTTGCTACCTACCTCTTTTTGTACATGGCTGGGCTTTGACAATGTACATCATGACGAGGACAATCGTACTCGTGGCTGCTGCCGCCACATCCCCTGAGTTCCTTTTCTTTCTAGGAGCTCTTGTTTTTGTGTCTATCCCCTGTGCACTAACCTCAAGCAGGTCGGTTTGGGTGAATACAAGAAGCAGATATGCCTGAGCAATGGGAACGCAGCTGGGCATTTCTTTATTGTTGGGGATGTTGGGATAGTTTTTTTTTTGGGGAGGGGTTTGCCTACATGTAAGCTAATGAAGATGAGCAGTGTATCACCCTTGTTTGGAATACCTCATAAGAAGGAAGCTGTGACGGGTGACCTGAGGGGGAGAAAAAGCTGGGCAAAGGGGGAGAAATGCCAATGGCTGGATCTGTGAATGTCCTGACATGGAATGTGAGGGGTTTGAATGCCTATGTGAAAAGGAACAGGGTCTACTCGTACCTCAGGAGATGCAAAGTGGACATAGCCATGCTGCAAGAAACATTTCTAATGGCTGAGAAGCAAATATTGCTAACAAAGAAATGGGGGGGGGTTGGGGCGGTTTTAGGTTCCACATATTCGGCTTATGCACGGGGAGTTCTGATATGGATCGCGCCCTAAGTACCTTTTAAGGTCACCCGTGTTAAAACGGATAATGAGGGCAGGGTGATGGTGGTACAAGGCCTTCTTGAACAGGTGGACACATGCCTGGTCAATACGTATGCCCCGAACCGCGGGGCGGCTAATTTCTTCCAAACACTATATCCCAGGTTAGGACCTTGTAAGAATAGTAACATAATATACGGGGGAGACTTTAACTGTATGCTAAACCCTCTCTTAGACAGATCAGATACTAAATATACTAGACCGGCTCTGCCAGCTAGGACCTTGCAATCACTTTTAGACTCCTTTGCGCTGGTGGACGCCTGGAGAGCTTTACACATAGACACCAGGCATTACTCGTACCACTCTGCACCACATGTGGTGCACACGAAAATAGATGACTTTTTTATAGCATGTAAAGTAGCTGCCCTCATCATGAATGCACAGTACAAAGGCAGAGTTTTGTCGGATCACGCACCGCTCAGTCTGCAATGGCAATACGCACCCCCTAGAGCTCTGATCACTACATGGCGGCTCCAGAGCGAGTCACTGCAATACCCCCCTTTCCGGGATTGCATCAAAGACTGTATCACAGATTATGTTTTGCATAACAGGGGAAGTGTCCCTATTCCAGGGACATTTTGGGAGGCGCTGAAGGTAGTGATTAGAGGAGCAGCAATGGGGGATAAAATGGGGTGCAAGTAAAGCATAAGCACTGATCTGCCCTCTGCTGAGGAAAGCTTGAGGCAATTAGAACAATCCCAAAAGCAGCTACTGGACAAGAATGCAAAGGTCTTTACACTAAAACAAAAGTGCATGGACTGCTGGTAGCGGTTGGGTAAACATAGTTTTGCACGATACACTGAGAGGCAACATGTAAAGGGAGATAAACCAGGCCGTCTGCTGGCATGGCTGTATAAGGAGGATTAACAAGGGCCCATACACTCTATATACACGAGACAAAGAGATCTGTGTCATACCCAGAATGGTGTCAATGACGCGTTTTGGGACTTTATCACAACCTTTATCAGGAGAGATCCCAGATACCAAGGGCCCACATAGAGGACGTGCTGGACGAGATAGTACTTCCAGTGCTAAGCCAGGAGGCATAAGATAGCTTAGAAGCACACATTTCCCCCACAAAGACATACTGAGCACTATTGTGACCCTGCCAACGTGGAAGACACTGGGATCAGATGAGCTCCGAAGCTAGTTCTATAAGGAATACGCCCAGGAATTGGCCCCCCAATTGCTTAGCACTTTTAATGACTCCTATGAGGTGGGGGTTCTCCCGCTGAGCCTGAGGGAATCCATGATCATACCGCTCCTTAAGCCACATAACCCTCCGGAAGAGTGTAGGTTTTATGGGTGCCTGTCAATGCTTAATCAAGACAGCAAGATACTTACATCAATACTCGCAAATCGAATGAAAAAATGTGATACATAATTTGGTATTGCCTCACCCAACGGGCTACATACCAGGACGCAGCATGTCCTGGAACTTGAGACGATTGCATCACGTGATAGATAGCACAGCATCCTGGGGTACGCTGTGCACCATAGCCACTTTAGATGCCGTTAAGGCGTTTGATTCTGTTAGATGGGACAAGCTTTACGCAACTATGCGCAGGTTTCGGTTTGGGCAGGCATATATCAAGTGGATGCAGCTGGTGTATACTGGACAGATTGCTAGGGTCAAAACGGGGAAAAATATTTTGTAGGCATAGGACCTGTAGGAGGGGACAAGGCAGGGTTGCCCACTGTCGCCACTGCTCTATGTTCTGGCCATGGAACCCATTGCCCAGTATCTCAGGGCGGAATACGCAGAGGCATGCATTGAAATAGATAGGATGAGACATCTAATATCACTTTATGCAGATGACACGCTGATGTATATTCAGAATACTGAAGATAATTTAGAATTATTACTGGAGGCAATGGCACTCTTTGCGGAACAGTAAGAGATCACGATTAGCATGGACAAATCAGGCTTGCTTACCCTGGCGGGGCTGTGCAGGTTAGATGCTGGGGTGTTGTCTGCACTAGCTCTGCGTTGGGAACTGACCACGTTTAGGTATCTGGGAGTCAACGTGTATCATGACTCTGTGGTGGAGCACGCACAGAACATGCTGAGGGCTTTGGAGGGTGTTCAGAGTTCCATGAAGGTTTGGGCTAGACTGCCCCTTTCACTGATGGGAAGGGTACCTCTGCTGAAGATGGTAGTGCTGCCCAGGTTGCTGCAATTCTTCGTAAATGTCCCGTTTTACATACCTAGATTTTTAAAAAACTTTGGACAGCATTTGTAGAGGGTTCCTGTGGCAAAACGGGAGGAATCAAATAGCGCTATCACTATTGCACAGGCCTCATGCCAAGGCCGGTCTCAAAGTCACGCAGTTTGAGCTATACTATGTGGTGAGGCAGTTGCAGTTTGTAGTGGACTGGTTGGCAGATGACCCTACCCCGGACACTTTGATGCTGCAGCCTGTAGGGTTGCGTTATTATTTGAAAGAATTATTGTGGATTAGGAAACCCAGAGGAGGCCGCTACCCACACTTAGTGTCCCTAGCGGTGAAGATGTGGGATAGAGCTTTGACGGCAATGGGGCTCCCAGACACAATCTCAGTGCAAATTCCACTGGTCTCGGTGGTAACACTTTTGTTGGTGGTAGCACTTTCAACACAAAGCAGGAGGTGTGTAGACACTAGATGGGACACGTGTGGGTGGCCACGGTAGGGGACCTGTTGCAGGATCTGTCCTTTGTACCCTTTTCAGAGTTGACGGAACGCACTGGAATACATAAAGGCCAATATCTGTTATATAGCACAATCAAGAGGGAGATAGTGCGCAGATGGCCCGCATATAGTTAACTGATTGGGAAACATGCAGTGGGGAATGTCCTATATGACATGGCTGAAGGAGGGCATACTATATTGCGGCTATATGATCTCTTACTAACTAATGGGTCTCCCTCTCCTCTAGGGATACAGAGTAAATGGGAGGAAGACTTGGGGGCAGAGTTTACAGATACACAATAAGAGCAGGTGCTGGGGTACCATAAAAGAGTGTCAAGGAACGCAAGGCTGCAGCTCAAACAGCTGCTAGTGACACATAGGGCATATATGACCCCTCTAAGGATTTTGCGGTTCCCTGGCGCTGCAGAACAAGGGTGCCCCAGGTGAAAGGCAGGAGACGTGGGCTGTAAGATATGTTTTGGGCGTGCCCAGTAGTGGGATTACTCTGGCAAGGGGTGGCGAGTAGACTACATAGAGGGGGGTTGAGCCTGGATGTGCTTTCCGCAGGGGCATGTTTACTGGGCCGCTTTCCATGCCCTAAGGGCATGATGAAAGATTTGGCATGTATCCTAGCCAAACGTGGAATAGCCATGACGTGGAAATCCCCTCGGGGAGGAATTCTTGCAAAGTGGGAAGCACCCAGAATCACTGAGACAGGCAGTAATTATTGTACTGCTGAAGCCAAGAAAACCAGTGTGATGAATTCTGCGGAGTCCTCACAAAGACCCTACCTAAAGTCTCCTCCCATGTGGCCAGAGGAAGGCAGCCGCTTCCTGCTCCTGACCCTGGGGGTGGTATTAGCGAGGAGGATTTCCTGGGAGGAGAAGGGCCCCAGGGGAACCTGAGGGAGATTGGGAGGCATAAAAGGCCTCCTCTGGTGCAGGCCATAGTAGCAGGAGGTGGAGTAGTCGTCGTAACTCCACATTGCAGCAGAAGCTGGAGGAGAGCAGAGATGCCAGGACCACAGTCGTGTGTTGAGCAGTCTTTTCCTCTGGAGGCCTTGATTTCAGAGGTCGCGCAGCGAGAAGTGTCGGATTTGGAAGGTTCCCCCTGAATAACGGGATTTCAGAGGTCACGCAACGGGAAATGTAAACTTCCCCCAAATTAAGGCAGGCTCTGGTGGCAGGTGAGCACTGAAGAACGTGTGGAGCAGAGAATGCTCTTTTACTGACTGGCGGAGGCCACAGGAGACCGAAAATAAGCAGGTTGCAGGGCCGTGCAGAGCAGCAGAAGCCGAAGACCTGGAGGCAGTGGAGCAAGCGGACACGCACTCCAGACCTAGTGAGTTCACTATTGTGTTGTGACCCCAGAGCGCTGCATGGTAACCTGCTAGCCAAGCCGTGTGCCCTAATTATGAAACAAATATAAAGAGAGTGAACTGGCAAAACAAACCTATTTTGAATACCAAACTGATGTAAAGCTGAATAATAATCTGGTTGAAAACCAAGCTGATTTAAAGAGAAGGTGGCAGAATATGAATTTGACAAACAGGCCAGAAAGGTGTGATTGTATTAATGTGGGTCAGCATAAGTCCCAGCAAGAGGAGAGAGTAATATTATGAGAAACCAATACAAACAACTATTGCCAAAGCCAAAAGAGAATAATACCGAGGCAAGTTAAAAAGAGCCAACATCGCTGAGGCCAAAAGAGAGAAATTAAGAATCCAAGTCTTTGTAAAACATATTGACCATGTGTGAAGGAGGCCATAAGAGGAACTGGCTTA
This sequence comes from Ambystoma mexicanum, assembly GCF_040938575.1. Taxonomy (NCBI): domain Eukaryota; kingdom Metazoa; phylum Chordata; class Amphibia; order Caudata; family Ambystomatidae; genus Ambystoma; species Ambystoma mexicanum. The sequence goes on along the minus strand of NC_090924.1, from coordinate 453,004,542 downwards.
AACCCACATTGTCAAAGCCAAAGAAGTGTAAGAGTGAGAGAAAACCATTATCAGCATTTAGTTAATGCGGAAGTGGGGAAACAAGAGTGTCAGGAAGGCTTCTCCTTCTGACAGAAGATAGTCAGATGGAGTAGAGCATAACCTGCATTGTGTGTGGCAATCTCAAGTGTGTAACAAAGAGCACCAATGTGTTTCTTGTTTTCCCAGAAGAAATAGGTAAAATTGATGTTGTGAAGAAAAAGACATTGCTAACTTGTAGTAAGCAAACCTTTACCACAGAAGTACTTGTAGTGAGTAGTTACATTTTGTCCTGGCAGGAGAGTAAACCAGGGCAGTGGGTCCTGTAGTAGTAAACCTGGCAGGTGAGTGGACCAGATGGAAATCATTGAAGTACTGTGGTGTGGTTAAAAATCTCAAAGAAGAAGTGGCACAACCACTAAGATGTTTTTTTGTAAACTGTTGCAGAATCATCCTGATAAATTACAATTGATGAAATAAGTGTTTTGTTAACTGTTGCAGAATTATCTTGATCCTAATGAACTAGGGAGGTATTCATGCTTTATGAGAAAAGAAAAAGTTACTTTGAACTCTTTGTCACAAGTGGAAAGAGGAAACACATCTCGTTAAACATTGTTTGAACTGTTGGTTGATGTCAGGATTAATCAGGTGAGTACAAAGGCAGCGAATATGGCAAGGGAAATGTGCACAAAATCGCACAGTGAATAACCTTGAATCAAACAACGTGCATACAAGAACCACGACTCATAATACTAAAACCCAGGAGTGCAGATAGAGTGAAACAAAAATACCTATATATGAAAAGGGATGTGGGGTAAGCACTTAGAACCTCCTTACGACTGAAAGGAAAGTCGGCAAACTCCTTACCCACTATGCTCTTACAGATACTGACAGCGCTAAGCCCATGTAGAGGGCAAGCAAGGACAGGATCTGTGTGCAGACACTCTGGATGATACTGAATAAGGAACTTAGAAACAGTACTCACGAGAACCGGAAAGACCACTTGAATGTCAGTAAACCCACAAACCCAGTTGATCAAACAAGGACCCAGAAGGCTATAACAGCAATGGGTGGAGGATAACTAAATACCTAAGACCTAAGTCAAGGAGCAAGTAGGAATTGTGATTAAAGAAATAGTGAGGAAAGCAAAAGGCATTCACACAGGGACTAGTTACTACAGCACCCCACACCTAAATAATCAAATGGGAAATAAATGCAGAAGTGAAATGGAAAACATGGCATGGATCCCAATAGGAAGTAAGGATCAGGAGCAGGGAAATGATATAACAAAAGGAACCCTTACCCACCCATCCAAGGAGAAAAGGCAGGAAACTAAATCTAAAAAAAGAAAGACTAATGCATCAAGTTTTTCAGTAGCAAAGGACAGCATCAAAGAAATAGAAAACACAGGCAAATTGGGCTGCATCAAAGGGTAAAGCACAGAGAAAGGCTGCCTGCAGACAGAGGAAGACAGAAAGGGAAATCCAGAAAGCAGAAATCAATTTAGCATATGAATCCAAAATCCAGGGCAGAGGAACAAGAAACAGGAACTAGGAACGAGGCACAAAAGCTAGGAACAAGGAACAAGGGACTAGTCACAACAGGAACACTGCAACGATGACCAGCGCTGGACTGAAGTAAACTGAGGCTTTTAAAGCTGCTTAACGAGCACACCCCTCAGGTGTGCCGCCTGCTGCACCTGCAGCCACAGGTGTTGCCTGTCCTCCACCCAACCTTGTCCTGCAAGGGAGGAGGTGAAGCAGTGAGCCAGGCATTCTGGGAAGGATAGTCATTTCAGTAAAGTAGCATGCTGGCTGCCAAAAACCTGGAATGGATCCGGAAGGGAAGTAACTTGGAAAATAAGGTTTTAGCGCTCCCAATTCATCACAGTACTGTAGCATTAGGTTCGGAGGAAATGTCCAGTAGGGAATAAACCCCAAAACATGCCCCCAAGTGGCGGGAACGGGAGCGAAGGGAGCGAGTCGTGACAGTATACCCCCTTCCACGGCCGTCTCCAGGCAACCGTCACCCGCACAAAACATCTTCCTTCTATGATAGGAGCGCTTTGTCTTTGGAGGTGGCACTGATGGAAACGGTGGCCTGTGGGCAAAAGCAGATGGACTGGAATGAATAGAATCAAGCTGCAGTCTAGAAGAGTCATAGGCAGGCTTCTGGTGAGGAAGAGACTCATGGTTCGAAGAAAGGCATGAAGGACATGCAGGACCTGAAGCAGAGTTGGATGGTCCAGGAAGCTCAGTCACTGGGAGTGGACACTTATAAGTCTTTGAGGAGGGAGACAGGCTGGTGTAACATGCCTTAGACAATGGTAGAAGCCCTGTTAGCCCTTCTGCCAAGAGTGGACTCGCAGGAGGTGAGGAAACTGCAGGTTTCAGGAAATGTTTATGTTCAGAAAAAGAAGGTGGCGGCCGAGGTAGAGGTTCGGATCCTTTTCTGTCATCCATCTGGGAAAAGGCTTGTGGTTGAAAGTGACTAAGGTTTGACTGCATATGTTCCATGCCTTGGAGGCCTGGAAGTCCTATGGGTTGTTCGAGGCTGGCACTCCCGGTGACAGTCGTGTAGCCACCTTGTTGCACGTGGGATACAACCGCAGGGACGTTTGGCATACTGATAGGAGTGATAGAGGCAGTACTTAGTACATCAGGCACACTCGCAGCAGGAGCAATAACAGGCACATCTTGAACTGCAGCAGTCATTCCCTTCTTTTGGCTACTAGCACCCAACTGGTGCTGCTGCTGGGGGGCCGTGCCCGTCCCTTCCTTCGGGCTCATGCGTGATCCAGCAACAAAAAAGCTGTCAAGCGGCTGATCCGAACCGGACCCCAGATGCGAACCACCCAGCCCGCTATCCTGGTCGGCTACTTGTTCGGTGACTGGGCCGTGGCGGATGGTATCCGTCTCCCTCTCGTAGTACTCCAGGCAAGTCCAATGGCCTCGCATGTAAGGCTCTCCCGAGTCATGATCCAGCTTGATGTTTCTGAAGTGAGAGCTGGCAGAAGTTTCAGACTCAGATGTTGCATCTTCGGGAGGCTCTGATGCTACAGTCAAGCAGTTGGGAGAATTGTCTTGTGAAAAAGGCAGGCAATCTGGTGATCCCCCTGAAGCATACAAAGGGCAGGCTGGACCTTCATCGGTAATACATGGTTGGGATTCAGGAGGAATCTCTGGAGCAGAAGAATATGCAGCAGGATCTGACAGTGTAGACAGGTACACCTCCGATATTGGCCGCGAGGCTGAGCACGATACAGGTCTCTCATGAACTGAAGCCAAACTAGCAGTAGGCTCTGGGACCGAAGACATGCACTTAGAATGTACTACCGGAGGCTCCATGGCTGAAGGATAATCTGCTGGATGAGTCACTGTAGCCGAATACAGGCATGCCAGAGGACATTCTGAGGCTGAAGGCATGCAAGCTGGAGCCATCTCGTTAGCTGAAGACAAACTTGTCAAGGTCTTTGGCACTGACCACGTACATGGTGAAGGCTCTTGAGTGAATGGCAGACATGGCAGTTGTTCATTGATTGAAGACACGTGTGTCAAAGATGACTGCAGAGCTGTGGACTGGATAATAGAAGAGTCAATGGTTGTAGGAGGACAGACTGAAGTCCCAGAAGTCGACAGACACATTTGTGGCTCAGGAATGGAAAACACCTTTAGGGCAGTTGACTCCTTGGCACCAGTAACCAAAGACTGAGCTGTACCCCTGCAGTCCCTCTCCTTAGTGGATGGCACAGAGTCTCTTCCTTTGTAGAAGTCAATATCAACCAGAGGAATCACCATAGTAAAGTCTCTGTTAATCAGGATTTCGTCAATTGTCCATTCCTCTGTCTTAGCTTCTGAAAGTGGCAGATTAACAATCAACAGTTCAGGAATCGTCTGCCAGGTTTTTGGTTCAGTATACTGTGGAATGAGTCCATCAAAATCTGAAATCTGTACTGTCTCTGACTGTTCGTTGTGACAAAGATTGGCAGAAGGAAGAGCGAACACAGAGGTAGCATCGTTTTCCACATCAACTTGAATGTCTACTTCAGTCTCAGCAGCAAGATCAAGGGCAGAACCTAAGCCTACAGTAGTGACTGATTCTGTGTATGTCACCATTGTGATTTGTGTTTGGAAATCAGAAGCATGTATGTGTTCAAGCTCAGAATTATGACAAACTGCTACACAGGAAATTTTAGGTAAAGGAGTGGCTTGTAAATCTTCAGCTAACTGCAATCCCTGACAAACAGCAGAACAATTGTCAGAAACTGTGCTCAGATTAAGCGCTGTGCTAGAAGAAAGACTTTCACTCCCAATAGATCTAACATATTGACAAATATCATGGTTTACCAAAGTCTCTGCACTCAGGGGCTGAACAGTGTTCACTTCATCAACATCAACGGATAAAGTCTGAGGTGTATTCAGTAAAGAGTGCAAGGTCTTATTCTCTTCTTGTAAAGAAATTAATTCTTGTCTTAACTCCTCAAGCTTAGCTCTTAGCATGCCCTGCATTAACTGTACATCACTATCAGTAGGCACAGGGGGAGGCATAGTGGCATCAGGGCTGGATCCTGCACTAGCAATCTGGATGTGCACCGATTGTACATTGTCATCTACTGCTTGCAGTTTCTGTGATTTATACTTTCTCTTACCAACTTGGTCTGTGTTTCCCTTAAGCAAACTATTGACATTAGACCTCTTGGCATTAGGGACTACAGTATGTACTTGTGCAAAGGAGTATGCTTTAGACTGAGGGTAGAAAACAGAAGTTATGCAAGGAACCCCTCCATTCTTTATGTTTGTACCATGAAACTGTTCTATCTGAGGTGAAGCACAACTGGAATCATGGGGTTCAACAACAGAGGTACTCTTGTATAATAAGTCTAACAGTGTGTTGTTTTCTGCTGCTAAGGCTTGTGCTGACATAGAATCTGGATCAGAATAAAAGACAGAACTAGGATCAGGCAATGTAAGATGTGCCATCCTGTGGGAAAAATACTCTGCGCGTAAATGCCCATTTGTGACAAGGAGTTCATTCAAGTCAGGACTAGAGATTTGATTGTCACAGGTAAATGTAGGGGAAGCTTTCTGTACAAATTTGTTAGAGGCCTTGCTGCCTTTCTTTTTTAAACTTGCCATATTCAATGGGAATTTAGGGCTGGTCATTCTGTCAGGATTAATCAGGTGAGTACAAAGGCAGCGAATATGGCAAGGGAAATGTGCACAAAATGGCACAGTGAATAACCTTGAATCAAACAACGTGCACACAAGAACCACGACTCATAATACTAAAACCCAGGAGTGCAGATAGAGTGAAACAAAAATACCTATATATGAAAAGGGATGTGGGGTAAGCACTTAGAACCTCCTTACGACTGAAAGGAAAGTCGGCAAACTCCTTACCCACTATGCTCTTACAGATACTGACAGCGCTAAGCCCATGTAGAGGGCAAGCAAGGACAGGATCTGTGTGCTGACACTCTGGATGATACTGAATAAGGAACTTAGAAACAGTACTCACGAGAACCGGAAAGACCACTTGAATGTCAGTAAACCCACGAACCCAGTTGATCAAACAAGGACCCAGAAAGCTATAACAGCAATGGGTGGAGGATAACTAAATACCTAAGACCTAAGTCAAGGAGCAAGTAGGAATTGTGATTAAAGAAATAGTGAGGAAAACAAAAGGCATTGACACAGGGACTAGTTACTACAGCACCCCACACCTAAATAATCAAATGGGAAATAAATGCAGAAGTGAAATGGAAAACATGGCATGGATCCCAATAGGAAGTAAGGATCAGGAGCAGGGAAAATGATATCACAAAAGGAACCCTTACCCACCCATCCAAGGAGAAAAGGCAGGAAACTAAATCTAAAAAAGGAAAGACTAATGCATCAAGTTTTTCAGTAGCAAAGGACAGCATCAAAGAAATAGAAAACACAGGCAAATTGGGCTGCATCAAAGGGTAAAGCACAGAGAAAGGCTGCCTGCAGACAGAGGAAGACAGAAAGGGAAATCCAGAAAGCAGAAATCAATTTAGCATATGAATCCGAAATCCAGGGCGGAGGAACAAGAAACAGGAACTAGGAACTAGGCACAAAAGCTAGGAACAAGGGACTAGTCACAACAGGAACACTGCAACGATGACCAGCGCTGGACTGAAGTAAACTGAGGCTTTTAAAGCTGCTTAACGAGCACACCCCTCAGGTGTGCCGCCTGCTGCACCTGCAGCCACAGGTGTTGCCTATCCTCCACCCAACCTTGTCCTGCAAGGGAGGAGGTGAAGCAGTGAGCCAGGCATTCTGGGAAGCATAGTCATTTGAGTAAAGTGGCATGCTGGCTGCCAAAAACCTGGAATGGATCCGGAAGGGAAGTAACTTGGAAAATAAGGTTTTAGCGCTCCCAATTCATCACAGCACTGTAGCATTAGGTTCGGAGGAAATGTCCAGTAGGGAATAAACCCCAAAACATGCCCCCAAGTGGCGAGAACCGGAGCGAAGGGAGCGAGTCGTGACAGTTGAGTTCAAGTTGGAACAAAAAGAACTGCATTGGAACTTTTATTTGCAAGACAGGATTCCCTTATTCTTTTGGAACTGTTGAATAGAATCCTACTTGAATCTGGGGAAGGGGAATTCACCCAGATTATAAGGAGAGACATTTACGAGGTTGTGAACAAAACTGTTATTTATGTTATATTTGATCTGCCATATATTACCTTGTTGAGTTGTTGTATGTACAAGTGTGAGGGACAGAAACCTTTTGTTACAGTGTTCCTTTAGTTTATTTTAGGCAGGGAAATCCTCATCAGGGCAGTGATAGTGAGGCGTTCATCCAACCTTTTGAGTTAATAAAATGGCATCTTTTGAAAAATCTTCACAAAGTTGTCCGCCTCACATTTCTGATCCCTCACATAAGGTGTCAGATGTGGGATCATAATCAGCTGATACAAACTGGGGATCCCACATGAGTATGATAGATACTAGTCCCACAGTTGTTATATGTGGAAATGAGTGGAATAACATCAGCTCTCCCAGCGCAGGGTCCAGTCCCATACCATTTGTATCTGAGGAAAGCTCTAAACAGATCAATTTTGCTTCCAGTGAGCTGGAAACTCTAGAAAGAAATTGTGAACCCATTATCTATGTACATTCTAGGATGGGAGCATTTTTCAACCACTAACCAAACGAGGCATTCTTGTTACGCTCACCTGGTATCCACAGGGACGCCACCCAGCCGGGTTACTCGCTGGTATGCTTCTCAGTTTTGCCCAGATGTGGTCTGCGGGGAAGGTTCTGCCTGAAAATACAGGAGGACTGTGTTCAAGACTGGCTGACCGGGGTAAGTATCCTCCCTCCACCCCTGTATGATTTCAGCCCCTCCAGGGCCCTCTCCTCACCTTGTGGTAGAGTAAGGCGTGCTCTCCGTCCTGCCTTCTTTGCAGGGGCGCGTTGTCTTTCATGGGCGTGTGCAGTCCAGTTACTTCACTGACGCCGGCCCGTTTGATATCGTTCAGGTAGGTCTTATTGCTGTTCTTTAGTATTGTTGCTATCCTGCATGCCTCTCTTTGTTTAATAATGTCTCTTTTTCTCCCTTAGGTATGCGGAGCTTCAGCGCGGCGAACTGGCTTGGTTGAGCCCCGCTGGTAAATGATGGCGCTTTAATTTAAGAGCGCTATGATGCGGTAAGTAAGCACTATGCGCAGCGCTGCAATGGCTTGCCTTTGCTAACCTGTTTTGTCTTCTTTCCTTGCAGGTCGCAGTGTTCTTCGGCGCATGTGGAATTTCCGGAGTGGTGCCAGCAGAGAGTCGACCAGCCAGGTAAGCCTTTTGAGCAGTTCATAATTTGCAATGTCTCTTCTGATTTTTTAATGCTGCCTCTATCTTCCTCTTTCAGGTTGTGAAGTCCGGGAGGCGTGCAGACCTAAGGAAAGCTGTTCTCAGGAGCTGCGAGTAACTAAAGATGAAGACTGCAGGTAAGATGCTGCTGCTAATGATGTTCCTTTTGTCTCCATGCAGGTTCTGCTTCTCCAAGGTTCGGGGGTATAGCTCGACACGGTGAGCGTCACGTTGCAAGCTGCAAAGTAACGCAAAGTGTGTTGTCTTGCTCGGGTGTGGTTTAAATAGCCCCAACAAAATAGTCCAGGGAAAGTAGTCCCTAGGCTACCACATCCAAAACACTAGACCGCATAGCTTGGTTCCGAGGAACCAAACTATGTGGATGCCTCCATGTTGGCTGACAGCACAATAAAGGAGTTCCCAAGCACATTGTTTTTAATGGTGTATGAGCCTGGCGCCATAGGCGCCAGGACTGGCCCCAAGAGGGTTTTGGAAGAGGAGGCCAGGCTCTAGAGGCCCGAGTCCTGACTCCACCTGGCCAATGGGTTTGCCAGAGGGGGTTTTGGCCGAGGGTCGTGACAATTCTTCCCACAGGAGACATATAGAGGGTAACACGTACAAACCTTTCTTTCAACAGTCTTATCAAATGCCCAACAGGGACAAAATCAGGAACTCCCTAGAGCTCAAAGTAGAAGTTCCATCTGGCTCCGTTGTCTATCTTATGCCCCTAGATGGAAGGAAACAAAGGCGACTGTTAAGGGTGTTGCCTCTTCTGTTTGGTAGAAAAGAAATAAAGATTGCCCTTTTTGTTTTGTCACACAAACCAGTACAATTTAAGAGGAGCGAATTAGTAGGACTCTGCACATGAAACCCCACGGGAATCTCTACCCCAGTCAGACATTAGGCAGGGAGATGGAAGGGACGCAAGAGCGCAACCTGATGGGAAGTGGGACCAAACTTTTTTTTGTATGACTCCAAGCTAGAAGCAGAGAAAAACTCTGACTCTAGTCACGATCAAATTGAGTCAAGGCTACTAATGGAATAGAGCAAAGCTTCTGATACCCCAATAATACGGGAGATCTCTCTTCCCTTGAAACCAGAAAATTGTGATGCTCCTGAAACCACAGTCACTCCATTATTTTCCATTGAATACGTTAAGCCATCTGAACAGCCAGTAGAGGCCTTTTTAGTCAAAATACCAGAAAAAGAAAATAACAGCCTTTTTGATTCCCTGCCAACTAGAGCAATCTCCTGTCCTTTAGAGATAGAAAACTGTGAAGTTTCCTAGTCCAAAATGGATTTTTCGAGGGGCTCAGTTAAAATTGAAACCTGTTAAATGTTTTGACAAACAAACAGAGAAAATATCGTCTTTGTATTCTCCCCAAAATTCTTGGGTACAAGAAGAAACATTCTCAGAGGATACAGTATGGGACTGGAAGGCATACAAACCTTCTATGAATGCGGGGAAGGCTGATGGATTAGAAGGAGAAAAAGAACCTGGACCGGTAGGTCAGGTCTTTAGGGGAAGGGCATGTGATGAATCCTGCTGAATACTCACAACGACCCTACCTAAAGTCTCCTCCGAGGTGGCCAGGGAAAGGCAGATGCTTCCTGATCCTGACCCTAGGGGCTGTATTAGCCGGAAGGATCTCTTGCGGAGAGCGCAAGCAATAGGAATACAACTAGAGTTGTTGGATGACCAGATCTCGAAGAGAAAAGAAGTGGAGGTGTCTGCGGGTCGAACAGAGGCGCGGAGGTAAGCCGGGGAGTTGGCCTTTTCTAGGTAACCCTGGAGTGCTCTGTTTTGGACCGTTGATACAAAGCAACTGGTTTGAATACCGAACTAACGAATTCAATCATAACGCTTATATTGAGAGAGATCGAACAAAGACACATTGTAACACTAATGTTGAAGTGAAGAGGGGACGCAGTTGTTTTGAATACTGAACTAATGCAGCAAAGGACAATTGACATAACGATTGTATTGAGAGAGATCAAACCAAGAAACATTGTAACTTTCATTGTCCAAGTAAAGAGGGGGCAATATCCAGCCAAAGCAAACCTGGCAGGTTAGTTGACCGGGAAGAAGACAATTAAAGTACTGCAATGTGGTATAAAGTTGTGTTGGAAGAAAAGTATAAAAATTTAATGCTATGTTGTAATGAACTAGGGAAGGGGATCTAACTCTGGTTACAAGGATACATGTTTGCAAAGTTTACGTTTCAATACAACTATTGTTTTATTAAGTTGAAATAGCCATATAATACCTGCATGATTTATGTTGTATGTATAAGTGTGAGGGATAGAAACGGTTTAGAGTGTTTTCCTTTAGTCGTAGTTTAACAGGCAGGGAAATCCTCATTAGGTTAGGGAAGGTGAGGCATGTATCACACCTTTATTATTTAATAAAGGGCTACTTGTGATAAAAGAAAATCTATCTACTTGTCTGTCTAGCATTTCTGACCCCTCACAGATTGGGGAGGACCATCAACAGAGAACACGGCATTACCCCGCTTTACTACCTCCAACCCCTTCTCCAACTTTAAATTCTCCTTCCCCCTTCCAGGACAGAGCTCATATATTTTGTTGTCGACTCAGCCCACCTAATCTACATGACAACGCTGAAAACCCAGATAATACAAACTATCCTGTATGTAGCTTTAAGGCTGGTACTGTGACGAAGAAGATGGCCGCAAGTACAAAGATCATGTTACTCACCGCTCCGTAAACAGGTCAGGAAGATAGATAGTTGACCTTGGTGATGATATGTACACAGGAATCGATATTCAGCCTCCAATCCCAGCTCCCCTGAGTTCAAGACTCAGGCTTCCTCAAGAGAGGGGCTCTTCTTTACAATGTACCTCTCCGCTGTTTCTAGTGGAACAGGTAGAGATGTCAGTTGAATAAAAGAGCGGGGAGAACACACACCGACAATACCAAAGCTGCAAAGGAATACAAAGATATTAGACAGTGCTGAGAAAACAAGTAAGCAATCAAGCACAGTATGGGACAGGAAATACCTAGGCAAGGATTGGAGTGGAACTTTCGCCGGAATGGACTTACAAGTAAAGAAGTAAACCCAATTGAGTGATTTAATCTAAAGGATTCTTCCTATAGATAGTTTTAGCCAAAACTACAGAACTGAATAGTGGGACTCTCAAGATAAAGCGATTTCCAGGATTGGAGAAAACGACAGGAAAAAATAATAAATAGGAAAGTTAGTACAGGGAAGTAAACCCGGGCAGCACGAGGGTCGCGCTAGAGCCGGGTTGGTGCAGGAACAGGAGAGCGTCAATATGCACTTTGAAAATAAGTTAGTTGAGTGTTGTAGTTCAATGAATGTCCCAAATCCAGTAGAAAGGAATACCAACAGAACAGCAGATAAATAGTCAAAGATGGCGCTGGCCGAAATGGAAGTAAATAAACACAGTTGGTTACCTGAAACACACGCTTCCCAAACGAGGATTGGAGGAAATGAAGGTTCTGAGTACTGCTGACGACTGAGTTGCAAAAGACAGCAGGAGCAGGAAGAACAATCCAAATAACTTTCCGTGTCAAATACCAGAAGATCACGACAATGATTAGGGCGTAGAGAAAGCAGTCCAGGGACAGTCCGGGTCGATACCGTAGCGGTCATGGAATAAGAGACGTAACAATCCAAAAGTTCAGGCAAGGGTCGGAACCAGGAGATCAAGTTGGAATTTCGTGACAAGATTTCACGAAGGTAAACGGATGTAACCGCAAATAGTAAGAAACACTAATTAGCAGCAACAAGCCCGCTGGAAGGCGCCAGTTTTAAACTCGTAAGAGGGGCGTGCCTTGTTGTACAGACGCCATGGGAACCTGTATCTGCTCCACAAAGGAGCCTGTGAATGGGACGTATGCCGCAGGGTAGTTTTCTGCCGAAGTGTAACAGATCACTTGCAAGAAACAGAACGAGCAGTCTAGTTTCCAAAGGACAGTGATTGGCCCTAACAGTACATCACACTAACACAGGTATTCAAAGGAAGTTCAAGCTTAAACAGAAGCGCAGCAGAGACGGGAAAGGGAGAGAGCCATCCCCAGAAGATGAATAGCGGGAACCATGCAGGGTAGCAGCTGACGCAAGCAGCTGGAACCAGTGAAGCGCAGAAGAGTCAGAACGCACAACTGGAGGAAGGCTTCTGTCACAGGTTTCCCCCCTTCTCACCTGTCTGTGTTGTTTATTGGAGTTCTTCGATGGAGTCTTCTTGCGTACAGTGCGGGTCTTGTATAACCCTGTGCGTATGTCCTCGGGTTCCAGCGTGCGTTCAGCGTCCCGACTCATGGATCATTCAGAATGTCCGGGAAGTCCTGGAAAACAGCGAAGAGTGTACTCGGAAAGCGAGTACACGGAGATCCAGGATGCAAGTGAGGACAAAAAGGGAAGGAATAAATGAGGAGGAAATAATAGGGGACCAGGAACCAGGATTCAAAGAAGTTAGCAAGAGCAAACTACGGCAGTACACGTCTAGCCACTGCAAGCGGTAGTGTTGAGACGCACAGGGCCGTGTCTGCTTGATAGAACGTGATGCGTCCGACGCGGAAACTGGTAAACAGCGTTCCGTGTTTGATTGCCATGTTGGGAGTACTGCTGAGTGCAAGCCCCTATGTGTCAGGGACCAGGAAGTCCAGAAGGGATGCGTCCGATGGTTCATGACAGCATGCCTCCTCCGAAGGCCTGTTCCTCTGGGTTTGCCCGGGTGTATAAGATGATACCTTTTGAGTAATCTGGGGGCATTTAGGTTTGAGATTGGTTCCCAGGTGCGTTCACTGGGAGGGTACCCTTTCCACTCAACCAGATACTGTAGCTGACCACGTCTGTACCTGGAGTCACATATTCTGGACACTTTGTATTCTAGCTGGTCATCGACAATTACAGGGGTGGATCTTGGAGCAGTCCGGGAGGACTGGACGTATGGTTTCATTAGAGACGTGTGAAACACTGGGTGGATCCTCTTCCGAGAGTCTGGTAGTTTGAGTCGGAAGGCCACTGGGTTAATAATTTCCTTTACGGAAAAGGGGCATAGAACCAGGGAGCCAGCTTATTCGGTCGTGTCGAGGTAGTAGTTTCGAGGATAGCCAGACCTTATCACCTACTGCATAGGAAGGCCCTGGTCTTCTCTTGGAGTCCGCATAATGCTTGGTGTTAGTTCGGGCCCTTTCTAGGTGTTCTTTGGCTTCCTTGTGTACATTGATGAGGGTTTCAATCCAGGAGTCGACTGTAGGTAGCGGTGTAGGATGTGGGAGAATGAATGGTAGAACCGAAGGGTGGAATCCTTGGCTGCAGAAAAAAGGGCTGGTCTTGACAGCCGAGTGATCTGTTGTAGGCGAATTCAGCCACAGGTATTAAGAGTGACCAATCGTCCTGGACCTTGGTGGTGAAACAACAAAGATATTGCTCTAGGGTTTGTTTCACACGTTCAGTAGCTCCATTAGTCTGTGGATGATAACCTGAGGAGAGGGCATGTTGGATTCCTAGTATACGGCATAAGTGTTTCCAAAATTGAGATATGTATTGAGGTCCTCTGTCTTATATGATCTTGGAAGGGAGTCCATGAAGGCGGAATATGTGTTCCAGGAAGATTCCAGCGAGTTTTGAGGAATATGCTAGTTTATACAATGGCGTAAAATGAGCCATATGAGTGAATAAATCAATGGTGACCATGATAGTCGTGTATCCGCTGGAGGGCGGCAATTCCACAATAAAGTCAGTAGCGTTGTATTCCCAGGGCCTTGTTGGTAGCGTTGTTTGAAGTAGGACACCCGCCGGTCTCTTGTTATCATGCTTGTTTTGATTGCAGTCTGCACAGGCTTGGATGTACAGTTGGACGTCAACTTTCATTTTTGGCCACCAAAATTGTCTTTGTATTAAACGGAGAGTGTTGGTGATGCCACGATGTCCTGAGTGAAGGGTATCGTGACAGAGGTTCATAATCCTTTGTCGTAGTCTCTGTGTGGGGATGACCAGGCCATTATCCTTGAACAAATACCCACCCTTTGTTCGAAGATTCCATCGATTCTTCCCTGTAAATTCCTTCCAGATCTCAGAGGACTGGGTTTGAATCCGAATGTCTTCCAGGAGGCTAATAGCTTGGGCTACAAAAATTGTGTGGGGAAACATCTTTGGGAAGGACCGATCTTTAAGAGTTTCGTAGTCGGGACGTCGGGATAAGGCGTCAGCAATTATGTTGTGTGTTCCAGGGACATGATGGATTTGGAACTGGTACTGGGCGAAGAAGGAGGCCCAACGGGCTTGACGACTATTCCTACATTCCAGAGATTGTAAAACTTGAAGATTCCGATGGTCCGTACGGACCTGAACAAGATGTTTTGCTCCCAGGAGTAGATGACGCCACTCTGTGAAGGCTTGACAGATGGCTAACAGTTCCTTTTCCAAGACAGAATAATGAGTCTCGCTGGGAGTTAGGGTTCGTGAGAGATAAGCGATGGGGTGTTCTAAGTTGTCCTCGAATTCCTGCTTTAGAACTGCTCCGATGGCGTAGTTGGAAGCATCTGTCTCCACTAGGAAAGGTCGATCGATGTCAGGTTGAGCCAGGACAGGGGTTAGTGTAAACTCTGCCTTCAATCATTGGAACGCTTCATCTTGGGCTGCTGTCCAGAGAAAGGGAGTATCCTTTTTCAAAAATTTAATGATCGGTTGAACTATCTCAGAAAGGGAAGGTATGAATTTCCGGTAAAAGTTGGCAAGCCCCAGGAAGGATTGAATCTGTTTCACGGTAGTTGGAACAGGCCAGGATAGTATGGCTTTTACTTTTGAGTGGTCCATTCCAATTCCTTCTGGACTAAGAACAAATCCTAGATAGTGAACAGTAGAGACATGGAAAAGGCATTTCTCGAGTTTAGCCAGGAGCTTATGTTCACGTAGCCGCTGTAAGACTGCCTTAACATGCTCTTCATGCTTGAGTTGGTCCTTGGAATATATCAGAATATCGTCCAGGTCAACTATGACGAAGAGGAACAGCATATCGGAGAACACCTGGTCCATGAAACGTTGGAAGACCGCTGGGGCATTGGCGAGTCCGAAGGGCATGACCAGGTATTCAAAGTGGCCAAAAGGTGTTCTAAAGGCTATTTTCCATTCATCACCCTCCTTTATACGGATCAGATGGTAGGCACCGCTGAGATCCAACTTCGTGAAGACTACAGCTCCTCTCACCGCTTCCAGGATATCCGAGATTAATGGCAATGGGTAGCGGTCCTTGAGGGTGCATTGATTTAGACCACTATAATCAAGACAAGGCCTAAGCTCCTTAGTATCTTTCTTGGGAACAAAGAACAACAAAGCTCCCACCGGAGATTTAGATGGTCGTATGGTGCCATTTTCAAGGTTGGTATCCAAGTATTCTCGGAGGGCCCTTTTCTCAGGTTCGGATAGAATGAACATCCTTCCAAAAGGAATCACTGCTGAGGGTTCAGTATCAATAGCGCAATCTTCAGGTCTGTGAGGGGGTAGGGCCTGAACTATGGCAGTTGAAAACACATCAGTGTAATCCTGATAGGCCCTGGGGACCTGGATAATATTTGAGACCGTGAATGGGCCATGCTGGTCTGTCAGCGTACCTTCAGAGGATGTCGACGAGGAATCCAGGGATAGACAGTGAGACATACAATGCTCGAAACCAAGAAACAAGGATCCTGCTGTCCAGTTGATGTATGGGTTGTGCTTCTGTAACCAGGGCATGCCCAGTACCATTGGATAATGGGCAGACTTTATGATGTCAAATTTGATCACCTCTCGATGATGGTTTATCAAGAGCTGGATCTCTTTGGTTTGTAGGGTTATGGGTCCTGAAGAGAGAGGTCTTCCATCGATAGCCTCTGCAGGTTGCATGATGCCTCGAGTTTCATATGGAATGTGGTGGGTAATGACCCAATCTTGATCTATAAATATCCCCATGGCCCCACAATCCACCAATGCCAAAATGGGGTAAGTTTCTTTCTTGGATGGCGATAGAAAGGCCTGCAAGATCACAAGATTGTTATGTCCAGGAGAGTTCAAGGATCGAATAGATGTGGAGTAAACATCTCTCTCCCGAAGCTGTGCTCCATCTAGGATCGGGAGCTGCCGTTTCCCGAACGCCGTGGAGGAGCTAAGGGACATTCTCTTACAAGATGTTTATCTGAGGCACAATACATACACAGCCCAGTGTGAATCCGTCGCATTCTTTCTTGCTGGGATATGGGTCCGCGGAAGGCCCCCAGTTGCATGGATTCTGGGTCTGTCGTGGGGGCAGGAGTGGGCTCAGGTTTAGAGGAAGGTTCTATGGAGGTCTTTTGGTAAGGCACTTTAGTCTTCTTCTTTTCCGCCTTCCTTTCCTGGATACAGAAGTCTATTTGTAAAGAGAGGTCCATAAGAGCCTGGATGGAACCTGGGCGAGCTTCCCTGGCTAGCACATCTTTTATTTCTTCATTCAGTCCTCTTCGAAAAAGGGTAAAGCAGGCCTCTGAGGACCAATCTGCTTCCTTGGCCATTTGCTTAAAGCGTGTCACATAGGTAAGCATATCTGGGAACCTTGTTGGAAATCCAGTAGGCATTCCTGGGCACTGTAGACCTGTTCTGGGCAGTCAAACATGGTCTTTAGAGCCTGTACGAACCCATCATAGTCATCCAGGAGGGCATCTCCAGAATTAACCAAGGGCGTAGCCCAAGTTAATGCATTCCCGGAAAGATCCGAAATCATAAAGCCGACCTTTGCCCTGGGGGTAGAGAAGTAGTAGGTCTTAAAGGTAAAGTGGACTAAACACGAATCAAGGAATCCGCAAAGGTTTTTTGATGAACCATCATATTTATCCACTACTCCGCCCAGCAATACACTTTCCTTGGTCACGGAATCACGTGACAGGACTAATTATTTTAATGCAGCATTCTCGGCTCTGAACTTCTGTTGTTAACTCCTGCATGCTGCGCATGAGGTCTTGGACTGCCGCCTCCATGTCCGTATCAGTTTCAGTTTGTTGGCGTCTCAATCTGTCACAGGTTTCCCCCCTTCTCACTTGTCTGTGTTGCTTATTGGAGTTCTTCGCTGGAGTCTTTTTGCGCACAGTGCGGTCTTGTATAACCCTTTGCGTATGTCCTCGGGTTCCAGCGTGCGTTCAGCGTCCCGACTCCTGGATCGTTGATAATGTCCGGGAAGTCCTGGAAAACAGCAAAGAGTGTACTCGGAAAGCGAGTACACGGAGATCTGGGATGCAAGTGAGGACAAAAAGGGAAGGAATGAATGAGGAGGAAATAATAGGGGACCAGGAACCAGGAATCAAAGAAGTTTGCAAGAGCGAACTACGGCAGCACACGTCTAGCCACTGCAAGCAGTAGCGTTGAAACGCGCAGGGTCGCGGGGGCGTGTCTGCTTTATAGAACGTGATGCGTCCGACGCGGAAACTGATAAACAGCGTTCTGTGTTTGACGGCCATGTTGGGGGTACTGCTGAGTGCAAGCCCCTATGTGTCAGGGACCAGGAAGTCCAGAAGGGACGCGTCCGATGGTTCATGACAGCTTCAGTCTGCAGAGCCTCTGCATAACCCGTTGGATGCCTGAACGCTTCTGGAGCCTCCAGAAGGGATACAGCTGCCCGGTGTGAATAACTAGGAATGAGACCCGGACACAGAGACATGATTCTGACCATAAACATTTAGTAACAAAAGAAAAGGGTGTTGGGAAATGCCTCTCTGTCCCTGCTCCAAGAGGTGTTTCCCTACCTCAAACAAAAAGTCCTAGAAGGAGGCCCACAGGGGGCGCACAGGCAATGGCTGCCTGAGTGTACAGCTCCCGCCGAGGCCTGGCCGTATCGGAGGATTGAGCCCCCCCGAGCCCCTGCAGGCGAACTCAACGTGGAGGCTCAGCATTGTGACCCCCCCGGGCACCCTAGGCTCGAAAGAGCAACCCCCGTGGAGCCTGAGAACGGGCCCCAACACACACGAGAGGAGAGGGAAACAAGGGCTAGGCGACCGCGGCTCCAGAGGAACTGAGGCGTTTCACTGAGGCCGCGAGGAGGCGCGGACCGAGAGCACAGACCCAGAGCATGAGGTGAGCCCTCGCCCCCCCTCCCCCCGGGCTGGAACACACTACCCCGAGGCCATCGGGAGGTGGGGTTTTGGGGGACTGGAGCAGTGGAGTCCCCACTCATCGGTACTGGTCGTCGCTGAGCTCTGGACAGCCTGAAAAAGTCAAGGCCGGCCGTGAGGGCGGGTACCTCCCATACCACGGTAGGCCCAGCACCCCGGCGAATAATCAGAGGTGCCGCTCCCATCAGAAGAGCGAGTGGAGGGAGCGCGAACATGCCGACCTTGGTCGTGGAGGGATCCGCAGGCACTAGGTGAGGACGGCGAGGCGGAGTAGTCGGCCCCTTTGACCAAGGAGAAAGCCGGTGAGGCCAGCGACCTCGGCCAGACTGGACCATTCCCTCCCCCACGGGAGACACTGAGGAGGCCCCGACTACCCCCCCGACAACCCCGGGGGGGGTCCGGGTGCGAGGCACCCACCCGGCATTGGTGGGGCATGTGCCTGCCCGCAGACGCCCTCTGGGCCTGGCCGGACGGATTAAGTTGCCTGCTCCGTCAAGAAACCCCGACTGCCACGGCAAAACTGAATAGGGTGTCAGGCCCCCGCCCGGCGACGGCGGGGCGTGCCCGCCCAACACCGATACCCCCCGCAGCAGCAGAGTCACACTAGGGGCGGGTGGGGAGAGACCCGGCCCCGGTCCCCCCCTCTTTCTCGCTGGCCCCCCGGGGCTCCCCAGGAGGAAAATCACCGGCTGCCTTGTGAGGGGCCACAGTGGTCTCGACGATGGGGGACTAGGGGTGACCAGATGAACTGGCGGAAAACATTGCAGGAATTTCGCTTTCAGGAGGCCGTGAGTAGCATCAAAGGTACGACCCTCAGGAGCGAAATGGCCCAGCCGGAGGCCCCGGCACCCTCCACAGCGGCAATGGAAAAGGGTTTCGCCTCGATCCTGCAGGAGATCAGGGACATGCGCTCTGACATCGCCCAGAAATTCGAAAAAATTGACCAGAGGGTGGATAAGGTCGAGGACAGACTACTACAGGTGCAGACCAACCAATCCTCATCTGCGTCCCAAGAAATACAAATAGACATGAGGCTAGCGGCCCTGGAGAAGAGGGACGAAGAGCGGGCCTGGCAGATGGACGACTTTGAAAATAGGGAACGGAGGAACAACCTCAGGATTTTCGGGGTCCCGGAATCGGAAGGAGAAACGGAGAGAGACATCACCCGCACGGTGAGAGACATCATCACCCTCCTGTTTGTGGAAGAGATGACGACGGAACTCACATTTGATAGGGTGCACAGGGCGGGGGGCCCCCGGTCGATCTTGGTCCGGTTCCACTATTACTCGGAAAAGACAAAAGTGCTGGAGGAGGCCAGAAAAGCACGGGAGATCACTTACAATAACGCTCAGATCTCAATATACCAGGATCTTTCGGCCTACACACTGGCCAAACGCAGAATGTGCCGCCCCCTAACGCAACTGCTTAAGGAGAAAGGGGTGTGATACAGATGGGGCTACCCCTTCTCCCTGACCTTCGAATATATGGGACAACGGTCAACTCTGATCACGGAAGACGACATAAGGGGAGCCATCCAGGACTACGTAGCGGACTCGAACCCCCGGAGGGGCCCATCGGGCCCAGAGACAGGCAGACCAAGTGGCTCTGGCCCATTGGGAGACAGGAGAAGGAAAACAGGGGCAAGGAAATTCAGAAAAATGAATACACCATCACCAGCGAAAGACGGAGAGCCGAACGACTCTGAGGACTGAGGACGGGGGCAACCCATCAGGCTACAAAATGGTGTAATGGTATCTCTAGAACCTCCCTGGCCCCCACGAACAGCAAGTATAAGGGGGCCAGGGAGGGTACGCTGCGATGGGGGGGTAAGGGGGTCTCAAGGCAATGAGCTTTACACAGATGGCCTGGCCGAGGTGGGCAGGCTGGTGGTTCGGCCAAAGCCAGCGATGGCTGAACTAATTGGCTGGGCGCCGGGGAGGGGGGACACACGACAGTTGGGGTTGTTCAGTTCTGGACGGGGATTGGGGGGCAGTTGGGGAAAATTCTCAGGCCCACCCAGGGGGGCGGGGAGGGAGGAATGGGGGAGCACAAATTAAAACCAAGGGAGCAAGCAGGAAGGGGTGGTGAGAGTATGTCAACAGGGAGAGAAGCGATCCTAGATAATGGCTGAGAATCCGCCGGCCTTGGGAGTGGGTTCCCTCAACGTACGGGGCCTAAACACCCCCACAAAGAGGTCCCTGGTCTGTAGGGAATTAAGGAGGGCTAACCTTGACCTTCTCTTCTTACAAGAAACTCACTGGGCATGGGGGAAGGAGCCCAAGATGCGGGAGGGAAGAATAGGGGAGGTTTTTTGCGCATCCCACAAGGGCAAAAAAAGAGGGGTAGCCATCCTCCTGGCGAGGAATGTTGGTTTCGAAAAAGAGGACATACTGAAAGATCCTGAGGGCCGCTACTTGTTGGTACGAGGGTCCCTGGAGGGTGCCCCACTCACCCTAGCGGTAGTATACGGCCCAAACGAAAGTCAAGCCCAATTCTGGGAGGAGGTGGGGGAGAAACTTAAGCTTTTTGTCCGGGGTATGTTGGTGGTGGGGGGAGATTTCAACATGGTCCTGGACCCTACCCAGGACAGGAAACGCGTTTGCCCTCAATTATCCAGGGCAACGGATGAGACCGTGGCTCGGACCTTCCAAAGGGTTAACTCAGGACTAGGTCTGGTGGACACGCTCCCGACTCCCAGGACGGGAGCCCCCTCCTTCACATATTATTCAGCAATCCACTCATCTTTTTCCAGAATAGATTACATCTTACTGGACGAGACCCTACACCTATACTTCACTGGCCACAAGGTCGACCCCGTCCCCTGGTCGGACCATGACATGGTCCGAACCACCATTGCAAGGGGCTGGCTAAGCGATCGTAGGGGGTGATGGAAATGTAACAACTCTTTGTTGAAGGATGAGGTCCACGCTCAGGAGGTGCTAGACGCCATAACGGAATTCTTTGAGTTTAATGACAATGGGGAGGTAGGTCCGCATACCCTATGGGACGCCTTCAAGGCAACCCTAAGGGGACTCCTTATCAAAATGGGTGCCCAAAATAAAAGAGTAAGGGATGCCCAGGAGAAATCCCTGACAGAGAAAATAGCTCAACTCCAGCCGGGGGGTCCCCCAGCAGTTCCCTTGGATCGAGATCAGCTCACCACTCTGGCCGACTATAGGCTCCAGTTAAAAGATCTCCTCCTGCACAAAACGGAACAGAGTCTCCAACTGGTTAAGCAAAAGTACTATGAAAAGGGGGATAGGGCGGATAGGATCCTGGCCTGGAAACTGAGGGAGGTCACGACACTCCCCACATAGGAGAGGCCTTCCGCCGATACTATGAAAAACTATACTCATCAGAATATAACGGGAGTGATGCAGAGATAGAAGGGTTCCTGAACTCAATACAAATAGCGGCCCTGACTGGGGAGATGGCAGAGGGGTTGGAGGGCCTGGTGACCGAGGATGAGGTGGAACATGCAATCAGCGGGATGAAGGTGGGCACTTCCCCGGGCGAGGATGGCTTCACAGTCTACTTTTATAAAAGGTTTCGCTCGACCCTAGCCCCGCACTTAGTGAAGGTCTTCAACACAGTACTAGAGGGGGGACCCTCCCTGACTCCATGATAGAGGCCATAATTGTTGTGTTGCCCAAGGAAGGAAAGGACCCCACGGAGTGCTACTCCTACCGCCCAATATCCCTGTTGAACATTGATGTTAAGATCCTAGCTAAGGTAATCGGGAGGAGGATGGAGGAGATACTACCGAAACTGATCCACAGGGACCAGGTAGGGTTTATAAGGGGAAGACAGGGCTCAGACAACATCCGTAAAACCATAGACTTGTTCCACCACGCCCAGGAGTCGGACCTCGACACAAGTGTCCTCTCTCTGGACTCGGAAAAGACATTCGATAGGGTCGAGTGGAGATACATGGAACTCCTCCTCCAGAAAATGGGTTTTGGCGTACCCATCAGGGGATGGGTGGCTGCACTATATAGGGCTCCGGTGGCAAGGGTACAAGTGAATGGCAGGTAATCGGATTCCTTCCCTCTTTCACGGGGCACTAGACAGGGATGCCCGCTGTCCCCCCTGATATATGTCTTTACAATGGAGCCCCTGGCCATACCAGTTCGATCACACCCGGATATCAAAGGGGTTAAGAGGGGCGAAGTGGAATTTAAGCTTTCCCTGTTCGCAGACGACATCTTGGCTTACCTGGTGGACCCCAGCTCCCCCCCCTCCTGTCTCTGGTGGGCACATTCGGGCGCTTCTCTGGGCTGAAGATTAACGCGTCTAAATCAGTTCTGCTCCCCATGAGAACACGGAACCCAGGCTTAGACTCCGTGGGCATACTTAACGGGATAGCAGTGGGAAAGGTCTCTATCCGATACCTGGGCGTCCTTCTCACCAGGGATCTATCAAAACTCGCCCCGACCAATTATGACCCCGTTTTAGCAGGAATTGCTGCGGACCTCAGGAGGTGGGGTTTAATGATTCTGTCCTGGTACGGCCGCATGACAGCAGTAAAGATGAATGTGCTGCCGCAACTGCTATATCTCTTCACCTCCCTCCCAACCAGCGTCCCTGACCAAACCTTTAGGACTCTACAGAATGCAGTCCGTGAGTTTATTTGGCAGGGCAGGACCCCGAGGACCGCGAAGGCGGTCCTGACCTTACCGAGAGAAGAGGGAGGGTTTGGCTTACCAGACTTCCAACCCTATTTCCGCGCCGCCCAACTGCGCGTCCTCCTTGAGCACATGAGGGAAGGGATGGGCACCTACTGGTCCTACTTGGAGGATATGGATGCCCACCCTCTTAAAGTTCGAGGCCTCCTCTGAGCCCCGCGCAGGTTCATCCCGAACAGACTTAAAACCCACCCCACCCTGGGAGTTCTTTGGGCAATCTGGAAGGAAGGCCCCCAGACAGTGCATTTAACGTCGTGGCCATCTCCGATGTCCTCACTCTGGGGACACTCCCTCAATCTGGGTAGTAGGGGGTTCCGCAAGGCACAGGCCTGGTCCGACTCAGGACTGGAATGGGCGGGGCAGTTGTTCCGGGAGGGGGAATTCCTACCATACGAGGATCTGAGGGACGATATTGGGCAGGGGTCCCTCTCCATATTCGAATATCTCCACCTGAAGGGCATTCTTTGCGACCAATCATGGGGTCAAAACCTGAAGGGACAGCTAACCCCCTTTGAGAAACTACTTGACACAGCGACCTCTAGGAAGGGAATGGTGTCAGGGTTGTACAAGATCCTGAACACTGCTAATTTAGTGGAGAGACAGGGTTTCCGCACATATTGGAATGACCTGGCAGGAGAGGTGATCTTGGAGGACGCCTGGTCATGGATATTTAAAATAGCATTCCATGGGAATCTATTCACAGCAGACATGGAACACAACTTCAAGATCTTGCAGGGGTGGCACAGAGACCCTGTGAAGTTATCAAAAATGTTCACAGGAGTGTCCCCCATGTGTCCAAGTGGGTGCGGCCAGACTGGATCGAGGGGCCACATGTGGTGGCACTGCCCAAAAGTACAGGCGTATTGGGATAGGGTCAGGGGATGGATTGCTGAAGTCAGCGAGGAATTGCTCCCCCAGAACCCTCTGACGGTGTTGTTGGGTCTCCCCCCGGAGGCCACAGATATTTACAGGTACCCCAGAATGTGGGAAACAATGCTGAGTGCGGGAAGGGTGGCCCTGGCGCAGAAATGGAAGAGCCCGGAGACCCTCTCAAAGGAGGACTGGCTAAAAAGTTGAAAAATATGTTCTTAATGGACAAGCTAACTGCAATGATGAACAATGACTCTGGTGCATTCCAAGAGAACTGGTATGGGGTGCAGCAGGCCTGGGGATGGGACGTTCACTGATGCCCGGTAGGGGCCTGGGCGGGGCCCGGTGGGACGTGACCGGGAGGAACCAAAGGCGGAACGGGCGCCCACTGCCCGGGGGTAGGCGGTTGAATCACAGCCATAGATGATTGTCGACGTCCACACTCTTTACCAAGCTCTGGACACAAAAGAACAGTTTAAGACTCCCGAAATTACAGTTCATGTTTGATTAAGCGGTTAGGGGGTGGGTATGTATTGGGGTGAGGGCAGGAAGGGAGGGGGGGGCGGGGTTCATTGGGCCTGTCATATGTACATCTTTTGAACATGCATGGAGCCCATTTTTTATATTAAGAAAATGCTAATAAAACCAAAGTTTTAAAAAAAAAAGTCCTAGAAGGATAGAGTTCCTTGCTCCATAGGGTGGTTCTCGTCCCCTGGATTTCTCTTCATTCTGTTTTATATGCAAGACAATCAGTTCCTTAAGTTTGTCTTGACCAACAACACAACTGGTATACTAAATAACTTGGCTGTTAGTCTGTATCTTGTTAGGATACCTGGTGTACTCTCTTGCCAGGTTGTCTCTTCTATTTACTATGTTTCCACAGCCTTTTGCTAGTCTTGATATATCCTTATCAGGACTTCCTTGGGTGCTGTATATTACACACTGTTAATCTTGACGATGTCTGGCGTGCTTTCCTGGCATGACTTTCTCACATGAACACGCTTACAACTTACATCTGCCTGGTATATTCTCCTGCCATGGCTTTTCATATATGTGCACACTTGCAACTTGCATTTATTTACCCAGTATACTCTCCTTCCAGGGCTTTTCTTATATGAACACACTTGCAACTTGCTTCGGCCTGGTATACTCTCCTGCCAGGGCTTCTCACATATATTTTGAAAAGCAAAATAGACACAAAAAGTGTCACAGTCGCACAGAAGGGCAACAGAGAGAGACAGACACGCAAGGTTATCTGTTTACAAAAGCA
The DNA here is from genome assembly GCF_040938575.1 of Ambystoma mexicanum. Lineage (NCBI taxonomy): Eukaryota > Metazoa > Chordata > Amphibia > Caudata > Ambystomatidae > Ambystoma > Ambystoma mexicanum. The sequence goes on along the minus strand of NC_090924.1, from coordinate 452,979,760 downwards.
CTTTAATGGCAGACAATATCCGTTCAGGAAGTGCAGCCAGCTGTGCATTTTGTGCCCCACCAGGCACTTGTTTACACTGAAAACAGTCCCAGTGAAAGGTGCATACATACAAAGTGACCACCACTCTATGGTTCACAAAACAATACAAAGGTCATGGTAAGCAAATCAGCCATTTTGGAAAGGAGTTAAAAGCACTGTGTTTCAATACCAAAATTGACAAGTGCAATAAATACAACATTGCTTGACATCCCATAGATACTCATTATGCATACAAAATGCAATTTACTTTAGGATAGTATCATGAAACATCACATTAGTAAATGCATAAAGTGAAACCATGGAGCCAATCACAGATATGCAAAAGTCAAGGACAAATGCATTCAATGTCCTGGCCAGGAGGCATGACATAAAGTGCATAGTGCATAAAGCAATATGTCTGATAATAAAAGGCCGATTGCCAGAATGAATCATAATGTTGCGCCAGTGGGGAATTACTGCACAGATGTTATAGCAAGCAATATGCACCCAATAATATGAGAGTAAAGTGCTAGGTGCCTATGATCTCTTATCAATCATGAAGTAAAATATCAAGTAAGGTGCTGAAGAAGGGGAAAGGGGAAATACAGAACACATAAGTGCAGTCTCCTGTACATAAAGTGCTGTATGCATAAACTTAGTACCAGACATGGTACAACAGTAATAGCTAAGAACACAGAACATCAGTCTGTACAGTGCAAGCCAATCTAAAAACATAGAATCAGAGACAAAGTGCACAGTCATAAAGTGCCAAATGCATATCACGTGCAAATAGATAAACGTCATCTCAATAGACTGGGACAGGAAAAATGGAATACAATGAAAATGCATGTAGCACAGCCACTAACCCATAACTGTTCAGCACAAAATTAGAATGGCCTACAAATAGAATTATTAAAGACATAATAAACACCTAGCTACTCAGCATAAATGAGAAAACATCCTGTATATATATATATATATATATATATATATATATATATATATATATGTATTCACTAACAGAAACATTGTTAAAGGGACGTTATGGTTAAGTTGCACTAGCAAAAACCTATGAAATTCGATGGAAAAACGTTACAGCGACGTTATGGTTACAGGTAAAACCGAAAAACCCACGAAATTCAACAGCAACCATAACTCGTTCCACCACTGTGCACTGCAAGCACTAACACCCATGACATCAAAGATGGCATCACAAATCTCATTCATGACATCACATGTGTGGCTCCCTCTGTTTTGTTCACTACCCTATGTAGGGCAGGTGCTTTTCTTCACTAACAGTCATGAACAAACAATTGAAAAGATTCTATATTTGTGTACGGCAACCTTCTCATATGTTCTTACACACCTTTCTTAATGGTTCACTCACATTATATGATACATACTCATATAGGGGAAGAAGAAAGCGTAAACAGATCACTGGTTTCTGTGCATGTAGATAATCAGTTATGCTATGAACAGTTTCTGGTAATACTGCTGCTTTTTAGCTTACTTTAAGTCCCTTGCATATGGTCATGTTTGTATGCATTATGCTGTCTTTATGGTTTCTGTGCAGTAGGGCAAATGAACAAGTTACTTCTTACCTGGTAACATTCTTTCGATGGGATGTTCTTCCGACGTATTCCTTATCTTAGATAATTCGTCTCCAGCTTGCTGGCCTCGGAAATGTTTTCTCTGTAGAGGGCGCTGCGCGTCGACGTCCGCCGAGTTGGTGTCCCGCAACAGCCACTGTATCGGCGCCAACGTCACCATGCCCATAAATAGCCACGCGCGGCCTCCGTTGCTCAGTTCCGTTTTGTAGCATAAGATAAGTCTTGCATGAATTGGCTATTGACCTTGAAGGAGCGTGAGCTGCAACCACAAGGGAAGTATTACTGCGGGGATGGATGGGAGGGGCGATAAGGAATACGTCGGAGGAACATCCCATCGAAAGAATGTTACCAGGTAAGAAGTAACTTGTTCTTCTAAGGGATTGTGTCCTCCAACGTATTTCTTATCTTAGATAGACTCCCATAGCAGTGTCATGTAATTGGAGGTGGGAGTAAGAATGTCATGTATCCCTTTTAGGAATGGACCGAATGTAATACGGCTTTGCCAAAGCTGGTCTCTTGACTAGTGGAGGAATCCAGGTTGTAAAATATTGTGAATGTATGTGCGGACAACCATGTGGCAGCCGCACATACGTCTCGGACCGGTACCCCTCTTTGGAGGGCCGAAGAGGCTGCAATACCACTGGTTGAATGAGCCCTAAGATTCTGAGGGGGCTCTTTCCCTGCCAGTTTGTAACATTCCAGAATGGCCAAAATAATCCACCTGGAAATGGTCTGTTTTGTTATGGGTAGTCCCAACTTGTGACCTGAGTAGCCTACAAACAGTTGGTCTGCTTGCCTAATCCTAGCCAGTCTGCTGATGTAAAAGCTTAGAGCTCACCTTGGGTCCAGCCTATTTAGCCTTTCTTCCTCTTTCCCCGGATGGGGAGGAGGGTAGAACGAAGGTAAGGTAATTTTCTGAGTGATGTGAAATTCAGAAACCACCTTTGGGAGGAAATTAGGCTTCACCTGTAGGACAACTTTGTCCTTATGGAAAATAGTATGGGGGGGGTTTACAAGATAGAGCTTGTAATTCGCTCACCCTCCTAGCAGATGTTAGTGCAACTAATAGGACAGTTGTAAGAGTGAGAAATCTCAGCGAACAAGAGTGGAGTGGTTCGAAGGGAGTACCCATTAGGAAATGTAAGACTAAATTTAAGTCCCATAAGGGAACTTGGAATGGTCTTGGAGGATAGACATTAGTTAATCCCTTGAGAAATTGAATTACTAAGGGTAGTTTGAAATACGATGGTTCCTCCGCAATGCGCTTGAAGATTTATAGCACCGCGAGATAGCCTTTTACAGTGCCAACTTGAAGGCCTGAGTTTGCCAAGTAGAGTAGAAACGATAACACTGTTGGTGTACCGCATGAAAAAGGGTCGATATTGTTCTCTCTACACCAGCTGCAAAATTTGTTCCAACGGCAGCGGTATAAAGACTTTGTTGCTGGCCTTCTGGCCGAAAGCAACACCTCCATGACGTCATCAGGAAGGTCCCAATCCTTGTACCTCAACCTTTCAGAAGCCAAGCATGAAGGTTGAGGGTTCTTATGTCTGGATGGAGAACCTGACCTCCCTTCTGCGAGAGAAGATTCTCTTTGAGTGGAAGACGGATTGGAGGGCAGATGGACATATCCAGAAGGCCCGGGTACCACGTTCTCCTGGCCCAGTCCGGGGCAATTAGGATCATGGTTTTCCGGAATCTTCTCAACCTTCTGATCACTTGAGGAATAACAGGGACTGGTGGAAACGCGTAAAGGAGTGGAAACTCCCAGTCCACTACGAACGCGTCCCCTAGAGCTCCTCTCGGGGGAAATTCCCTTGAACAGAACAGATCGCACTTCCTGTTGGTGCTTGTGGCAAACAGATCCACCTGAGGGGTTCCCCAAAGGGCAAAGATCTCTTGAAGGACTTCCTGAGCTAGCTCCCACTCGTGGGAGACTGTGCTCTGCCTGCTCAGAGCGTCCTCTGTCAAGTTCTTCTCTCCGGCTAGGTGAACTGCCGATAGAGAGATTCCTTCCTGAATTGCCCAAAACCAGAGCTGCATTGCCTCTCTGCACAGTGGCAGTGACCCTACGCCTCCTCTTTTGTTGAGGTAGTGCATGGCCACCGTGTTGTCCGTCATTATCAGGACATTTCTCCCCTGTACTGATGGCAGGAAAGCTTTCAGCGCTAGTCTGATCGCTCTCAGGTCTAACAGGTTGATGTGTAGTCTGGACTCCGATGGAGACCAACGACCGCTGATGGTCAAGTCATTGGCATGGGCTCCCCATCCCGTGAGTGAGGCGTCTGTGACTACTGTTATCTCCGGCCATGGTTGCCAAAACAGTTCTCCTTTCAAGATGTTCTCTGGATAGGCCCACCATTGAAGGTCGTGGGCTACCTTGTCTGGAATCCGGAGGAGATCTGTCATTCTTCCTGAGTATTGTGACCCCTGGGTTCTTAGTGCCCACTGGAGAGATCTCATTCTCAGGCGAGCCTCTGGCACAAGGAAGATGCAGGATGCCATGAGGCCTAGCAATCTCAAAAAGTCAAAGGCTGGGAGATGATGGGCATTTTGAAACTTGTTGACCATCTGCAGAATATCTTGAGCCCCACCTCTGGTGGCAAGGCTTTCCCCAGGGAAGTGTCCAGGACCGCTCCGATGAACTGGAGTCTCTGTGATGGTATCATCTGTGACTTCTTTAAATTGAGGGAGAAACTGTGAAGGAAGTGGCAGACATAATCTAGCTGGATCTGAGCTTGTTCCGAAGATACAGCTCTGATCAGCCAATCGTCCAGGTAGGGGTAGACGTGGATCCCTTCCCTCCTTAGACCTGCAGCCACTACCGACATTAGCTTGGTGAAGACCCTCGGGGCGGAGGTCAGCCCAAATGGCAGAACTCAAAATTGATAATGAGAGCCGCCAATTGCGAACCTCAGGTATTTCCTGTGTTTGAGATGGATTGGCACATGGAAATAAGCATCCTGGAGGTCCAGAGATACCAGCCAGTCCTGGATCTGGAGGGCCTGAAGGATCTGAGAGAGAGTTACCATCTTGAACTTGTCCTTCCTGAGGAACTTGTTCAATTCTTGTAGGTCCAAGATAGGTCTCAGTCCTCCGTCCTTCTTCGGTGTGAGAAAGTAGGGGGAGTACCAGCCCTTGTTCCTCTCCGCTACAGGTACCGGTTCCATGGCACCTTTCTCTAGCAGGTCTACAATTTCCTGCAAGAGGAGCGGATCTGGAACTTTTAGAGAGCTGTGCCCCAGTGGATGACTCTGAGGGATGCATAGAAAGGGTAGGCAGTAACCTTGGGCAACTGTCTCCAATGCCCAAGCATCTGACGTAATAGCCTGCCATTCCGTCAGATGGTGAGTTAACCTGCCCCCTACAGGTGTTTTGTGTGGAAAGACCTCAGAGTGGTTTGGAGGCGGCTGATGCAGATGCCGAGGGTAAAGAGGCACCTGCTGCTGCTGCGGCCTTAGTACTTTTGACCCGTCTACCTCGGGTGGATCTCCTTTGGCCTCTTTGAGCCGGCTGTCCTCTGCCTTTCCCGAATGCGGAATAATAGCGAAAGGACTTTCCTCTCCCAGAGGTTCCTGAAGGGCGAAAAGGAGTTTGGCGGATTGCAGCTCCTAAAGATTTTGCTGCTGCTTTAGATGTTTGCAACTTTTCCAGACTGTCATCAGCCTTTTTACCAAATAAAGAAGAGCCGTCAAAGGGCACATTCAAAAGTCTGGCCTGTACATCTGGAGCAAAGCCAGACTTTCGTAACCACGCATGCCTGCGGATTGTAATACTTGCCGCCATGGCCCTGCTGATACTGTCAGCGGAATCAATGCCAGTTTGAAGAGATTCGCACATGGCATCTTTGCCATCTTTAATGTTAAGGAAGGCTTCCCTTTCATCTCCTTCCGGTATGCAGTCAGCCGCTGATGAAGCACACTCCCACAGTGTGTGACTGAACCTGGCGAGCGTACAAGTGGCGTTGATGGATTTCAATGCCATACTACAAGCAGAAAAGACTTTTTTTGCCATAGAATCGTACCTTTTGACATCCCTGTCCTATGGAACAGTAGGATAAGCGAATCTGCTGCTTGATGAAGTTGCCGCTTGAACCACCAGGCTCTCTGGAGTTGGGTGTTTTGATAAATATTCAGGGTCAGCCGCAGCTACCCTATACTTGGCTGACAATTATTTATTGACTGCAGGGATAACCTCAGGAGTTTCCCAATTTGATGACATTTTCCTTTGTAAAGCTGTATGGAAAGGGACCACAGGATCCTCCTGTGGACCTTTATCTAGTATGTCTGTGAGGTCATCCTGTTGAAAAACAGGTGAAGGTGCAGACCAACCCATGAATTCAATAATTCTTGCCATCAGGGTTCCATAGGGGGGTTTCGGCATGTTCCCCTGGGTCTGGTTTGACAAATTCCACTTCTGGGGAAGTGTCCAATCCACTTGCCTCATGTAGGGATTCCTGTAGGTCTTTCAACCTTCTTTACTCAGAGGTAAAATCCTCTGAAAGAGGTGGTGTGGTCCTCTGCAGCCCGAAGGGTCTTTCTTGGTCAGAATCCTCCCCTTCTTCATAGATTAAAGATAATCTGGGGTACTCTGACCTCGGAAATGGTGTAAAACCTATTTCTAAAGCAGAAGGAGCCAAACTTGTCATTATTGGTCGAGAAAACGTTGATGTCGTCGACGCCGATGTGAAAGGCTTCGAAGGTGCCGAGAAAGGCGTCGAGAAAACTGGAAGAGGCCTCGAGGAACTCGAGAGGATCGGGATCCTACTCGAGGATGTCGACGACTTTCTCAGCGTCGTGCTGGAGGCTCTGGGTATAACCGTTTGCTGTGAAGTAGCCGTGGTTTTTTCTTTTATCGATCGACCGATGCGTCGAAGAACCCTTCGACAACGGCGTTGATGGCGCCGATCCATGAGTCGAAGGGATCTTTGACGACGGCGTCGAAGATGGTGCCTTCCTACCCGATGGCCCATGGCGCTCTCGGGTGGACTCTTTCGCCGGGTGCAACGACTTGCAGCGTTTCAATTTTTTGGGTTTTTCACCCAGGGTATCACCCTCAGCTGTCTTCGAGGGGGTTGAGGCTGCTTTCTCGAAGACGCTTAGCATCTTTTTCCTGAATTCCTCCCACTCATGAACTGAGCAACGATATTCCGAGGCCCCACGAAGTGCGGAAAAACGGAACTGAGCAACGGACGCCGCGCCTGGCTATTTATTGGCATGGTGACGTCGGCGCCGATATGGTGGCTGTCGAGGGACACCAACTCGGCGGACGTCGACCCGCAGCGCCCTCTACAGAGAAAACATTTCCGAGGCCAGCAAGCTGGAGAGACAAATTATCTAAGATAAGGAATACGTCAGAGGACACAATCCCTTCGAAATGTAGTTATAAAGACAATGGTAGCTACCTCTTACATGTTTCACAGTACCCGACACTCTAAAACGAATGAATTAATATTGTCACTATGTAACATGGAAAGATTTTGAAAGTTACACTTCCATGAGCCATGGTGCAGACAATGCCTACGTTTGCACATGAGTTTGTTCATATGCAATGAAAAAGTGTGTAATACTATGGTGTGTATAGCAATGCATTTCTCCATGACATACTTCTCTCATGATAGTTCTTCCAATATTCTTTTATAGTTTTCTGCCACCATTACAATAACAATCCCTTGAGGCGCTTCCTATGAAAAGTAAATGCCCATTTGATGTCATCAGTGATGTCATGAATGAGATTTGTGATCCCATCTTTTATGTCCTGGGTGTTAGTCCTTGCAGTGCGCAATGGTGGCAGGAGTTATGGTTGCTTAGCTTACCATAACTGTCGAATTTCGTGGGTTTTTCGGTTTTACCTGTAACCATAACGTCCCTGTAACAACAATTTTCTATCGAATTTCATAGGTTATTGCTAGTGCAACTTAACCATAACGTCCCTTTAACAATGTTTTTGTTAGTGAATTTCATAGGTTTTTAGTAGGGTACTGTATGCAGAACGTTGCTTTAGCATACCGTTTTCTGTAACGAGGATAGGTATTTGGTACGGCAACATAACCATAATGTCCCGTTAACAACACTTTGTTACTGATTCCTTGCCTGCCCTCATGATAAACACGTGGAAAGGGCAAATTGTCTGGTGTATGTATTCATTTGCGCTACCCCTTACTTTTCCGAATGGAGATGGTTTATCGTACCAATTACAGATGTACATAGTAAATGTTTAGTGTGTCAGGAGGCTCTCTTTTTCGGTTAACAGTGCATTATAAATCTGTATCGCACACTACTGGCTGAGATACTACAGATGAGCAATATGGACGTTTCCTAGGGACACTGCACCTAGCTGTTGTATGTGCAATCACACTGCAGCTGTCCGTAGGACTCCATTAGTGGCCGCATGTCCGCATCTTCGAATGTACTGGTAAGTAGTTGGGGGAAGGGCACGTGTTTCCGTTCCACACCTAGACCCATGCATATGTGATCCACTGTATGCTGGTAACACCGCCCCTGTCGCTAGCCCTACGGATTCATGCAGTAGGCTACCGCATTTAAAGTACAGCTGCCGACTTCCTGGGTGGCTCTGCAAACCTACCAATGTTTGGTACTCCTAACTGTATAACGGCCACTGGTAAACAAGGAACAGCAAACTGCAATGTCACGTGGGCGTAGTAAATGTCACATCACTTTGATTTATCTGCTGGTTGCCTTTCCATGACCCGTTAAACAGATACATTGTGTGTGCACTCAGCAGTGTGATTGAAGGTATCAAGAGGTCGCCTGCCGGTCGTGAAGTTGAAGAAAACATGTAACTGCAGGTGGGACAGTTTGTACTAAGTCTGCAAAATGGCAAAGCTTGTGCACCTTCCTCATGTACATACTAATGCATGTAAAGGCAAATAAAAAAAGCAGAATATGCAGAGCGCAAACAACCTTATTTGTGGTTAGAAAAGCGCCTTAGCTGCATGGGTCGCACACAATAAATGGCTCCCTGCTGCACCTAATGAAGCTGTGTTTTCCGTTGTTGTAAACATTCTTGTATTCCACAATGTATGCATATCCGTGAATGCTACCTCTAACACTAATGGCATAGCATAAAGTAGTTATAATGTATGTGACGACAAATTAAATGAAAGCACAGTGGGCAGGCTACCGCCCTTCATACAATTACGTATCCTACTTTCATGTACAGCATTGCCCACAACTGCTACGGGCAACAAGTGGGGCACTCCTGTAGGGCAGCAGAGCTCTAAAACAACCTTAGCAAACCATGTGCCACACTACAGACCCTTACCCGGCAAAGGGCATTGTATTGTGCATGTACTGGAATGCGCTACTGTACAGAGGGAAGGGGCTTCGAGGTGCGTGGGGATGGTCCTTATGGGAGCATTACAATAACTGGCACCTATGTACGTGAGTGCTTCCCAATAATTCTGTCTCCTGGCACGTACCTTTATTATCCAGGTAGGTGCTGCCCCTTCTGTACCTGACATTTGCTGTCATTCCTTCTGTGGCGTGTGTGAGAACAGCATGATAAATGAAAATGGACTGGGAAAGGAACAAAAGGTAAATAAAGAAAGCACCTTGCACAGATCAACAACGGAAATGCCAATGCACACATGCACGGCTAGATGTGTGGCAGCGTGGGAAACACTGTAGTGGAATCGGTTAGAAAGGGGGTCGCTGTACAAATAGGTTTGTTTAGGTGTTGCAGAGCGTTTTCAAGAGAGTCACAGTGCAACACTAACTACAAATATGTATGAATACTTTCAAGAAGGGCACCAGACCAATGTAGAGATGGTGTACAAAAAATCGGGATTGCTTGCATACTAAGATGAACGTTATAGCTGATGAAAAGTATTCGTGCTGTGAAACGTCATATTCCCAAGGGCAAAGTGTGTCATTGGCACATGTCAAAGAAAGGCAGAAATACACTTCTTTGCAATGTACCGCGCTGTCTGCATTCACGGACCAAAGAGAAAATGACACTCCCACATCGGTGACTGCATAAAGCAGTAAAAACGTATGCAAAAGATCGGAAACAAACACATGAACTGGGCAAGTGCCTCCTTCATCGCAAACAGCACTGAAACTCATGTAACACGCTGTGCAATTTCCCCCGCACAATCAACAACAATAATATCGGCATGATTGCTTGCCACCAAAGTGTCCCACAGAGAAACCAAAATCAGGCACTTCATTGTAGCTACTCCATAGCACTACACATTCACATCATAGATTACAAAATGAGTAGCCACTGCACAGTGTTTTCCATTCACTTTCAGTCAATGTATGTTGGAATCGTCTAAAACCTGCACTCTGTGCCTCGTAAAACAGACAGCCATAGCCGCACCCTCTGCATTTCTGTCAACAAATACACCGTGTAGCACAGTCTGTCCATACACACCACACCCACACAGTTTGTTACCCAATCCGGTAGTGTCTGCAGGCGCATTTCTATGAGCATCATCTGCAAAAGGGGCGTATGTAACACGTGTCACCCTGCAAATATCACGATATTGCTGACTTTTCATGCTGGGTGCACGCACGCGGGAGTCAGGGAATAACTTTGAACCAGGGGAGCAGACGTTGTTAGCTGTGCTGGCTCGAAAAGAACCTTTGGGGTCTTTGTTTGTGTTTTTTTGTTTTTTGTTTTAAGTGCTTCCCTAGAAACACTGTTTTTGCTGTTTTTATACGTAAATGTGTGTTTTCAACGTTAGCTCACATTCTTACAATAGGCTCTTCAGTGCAGTGTGTAGATTGCGAAACAACACTTCATTGCCACTGTATGACAAAAACATGCCATTTGTTGTGAAAAGGTGTATGTATCGCCAACCAATGTTGTCAGTCTCACAGTAGAACATCCCAGCAGCACTTAAGAAGTCACACATGCTTCTGTTGATGAGACCCCTTCTGACCTCTGGCTGGCGACAGGAATCATTGGAATACTTACACACTATTTTCAGGGGTATACATGAGAAAAGCACATTGGCAGTAGGAAAGAAGCAATGCACTGCTTTCATCATAATCTTCAGTTGATGGAACACACGGTAACAAGGCATGTAACCCATAAAGAAGGCTCCAAAGTGCATGATCACTACATGTACAGTTGACGAAGAGGCCACGCGGCGACATTCTAGAAGCAGTCTGCCGAAACAGCACGATTCTACAGTACTCCACAATGCATCCACTCCCTCCAAACCGAATTGCCAGACATGTCTTCTTGGAGGGCATACACGCACAGATCTTCCACAAAGCCATCACCCATGGCGAAAACTGTGCGCTTTGTCATGTTTACCAGCCGCAGTACACAAAGTAATGGGGAAAGTGAATGCCTCCCTTTCCTGATTAGCCAAAGAATATAGTCCCATTTCTATTGGCCAGCATGCTCACAAACGCAGAATGTGGCAAGTACCTTTCTCCAAGTACCGCCAGTGCCGCGCCCCAGTAAAGCAGGAGGAGTCCTTCTCCCTACTGGCGCGCTTTCCTCTGACGCATACCCTGAGCAGCACATGATAGGACAATCGCTACAGTCCCATTTTCATAGGCGAGCTTGGTGAGGAGCGTCGAATGTGGCACGTGCGGGTACCCAAGTACGTCGAAGGCCGGTCCCCAGTGCAGCAGGAGTCCCCCTTCCTATTGCCGCACATCCTAAGCAACTCTTTGGACAATCCCCACAGTTCCATTTTCGTGGCCGCCACCTGCAAAATCCCTGCATGTGAATTTCGTGCTGCGTGCGGGCCTGTCAGAAAACGGTCCCGGGTTCGCAACATCCCTCCCGTTACCCTGTCCTCTCACAGGCAGCAGCAGGTGCTCTTACCGGATGAAAGACGGGGGGCAGCGGTGTCTTGTCCACGAACCGTCTTTTGCAGACGCGTTCGTCGGAAGCCGCGTTTCCGACGCCTTGTGTGGAAGTTACCATGGCGATTACGGCAGTGGGCGCGTTCTGTCGCACGTGATTCCATACGCAAGGGGTCACGTGATCGACTTATTGCCGGTAGTCCGGTATTTAACTCCCCCTCGCCCGCCAGTCACTGCTTCTGATCGTGTTTGACAGCAGCGTTTGTTCTTGCTTGGATTTTGTGGTACTTTTTGACCTTGGACTACGTCTTTTGGATTTCTCGCCCAGATTACCCTTTCTTGTAGTTTCTAGGAATTTTGACCCCGGATCGTTCTAGGATTGTCTTGCCCAGTGATTTTGTGTTGGTAGATTCTGGACCTCGGAGGTTGGTGACTGCTTCCTCTCTGATACTTTCTGCGTGTTTCTCCTCTATTCTGGGACTTGTACTTGTTTGCTTGTTTTCTATCTCTCCTATTATTCTTGTACCTCTGTCCATTCATTCCGTGTAGCTCTCAGGCGTCCTCGTGCCGGCGGGCACAGGTTTAGGTGCTGGACTAGAGACTTCCTTAGCACTTTAGGCGTCCTCGTGCCGGCGGGCACAGGTTGAGGTGCTGGACTAGAGACTGCCTTGGCACCGTAGGCGTCCTCGTGCCGTCGGGATAGGTGATTGGTGATTTGGAGGACACAAACCTTGAACTGGAGTGGATTTCCGAGAGATGACAAGGACAAGTACTCGCCTGGGATCTCTCACACCCTGAGAACACTGGTAAGAACCTTTTACTTTTCTTGCCATTTTTCCGTACCTCTTGTTACCTCTTCTGCTAAATACCTTTTTCTTGAGGTCTACAGAACTCATCAGCATTGAGGACCAATTTATATGGAACTTCTTTGGTTAATGTCACGTTTCTCTGCAGGTTAGTCTTCTGAATATTGTATAGCATTATTAGAGAGTTCTATAATAATTGGTAATTAGTTGTATTTTTCTGCAGTTATTGGGAGTAACCTGGATGTCCTCATTTTCGTGAAGCGGTTGCGGTTCCAACGAATTTACAACATCTTTCGATCAATTAGTTTCTCAGTCTGTCCTCTTGTACCCCTGAGAATCACATTGATAGGAAGAATTCCTTACTTCACGACGTGTCAACAAGGGGCAGATATCTAAGGAGTCTGACAGAATCAGAAGCCTTCCTTATGGATACAACTAGTGACCCGTTGGCCGCCCTAGTGCAATTAGTGGCCGACCTACGTGCTGATATGACAGCCGCCCATGCTGACACCCATCGACGCATTGATGAAATGCAGGCTGGGATCAGGGAGGTGGCCGTAGGCTCACCGTCCTTGGCATCTGTGGGTAACTCAGGTCAGGCAGAGTCCTCAGCTAGACCAGATTCTGCGCCTGTTTATATGGCCGCCCAGTTTCCGCTTGCTCCTCCCGAAAGATTTACCGGAGATCCTAAGACCTTCCGAACCTTCATTAATCAATGTAGGTTACATTTTTTGTGTCGGCCTACTTCGTTCCCTGACGCAACTACTAAAGCAGCCTTTGTTTTATTGAACCTCGGAGGTATGGCGGCAGTTTGGGCTAACCCATTGTTGGAACAGGGCAGCCCGCTATTGTTTGATTGTGATGCTTTAATCAATGCTATGACTCGGGTTTTCGATACCCGGTATAAGACTCAGGCCACCGATTTGGAGTTATTAAATCTCCGCCAGGGAGACGCTCCTTTATTATCTTACCTAGCTAAATTTAATCAGTTGTCTGCCGAAACCGGGTGGCCAGAAGAAAAGAAGGCAGCCTTGTTCTACAAGGGGTTATCAGACTCGTTGAAGGATACTATAGCTACGGTTCCGGTGGTTCCTACATCTTTCCCTGACTTCCTAGATTAAGTCCTCCAGATTGACGCCTGACGGGCCGAGAGAAAAGGGGAAAAGAGGGTAACTCCGTCTAACCCTGCTGGTCTCCCGGTTCCCGTGACTGGAGCTGAAGAACCCATGCAGATTGGTGCAGTTAGAGGCCCGTTAACAACGGAAGAAAGAGAAAACTGTAGACAAAACAATTTGTGTTTTTACTGCGGTTCTGCTAATCATTTACTTCGTGCATGCCCAAAAAAGCCCCACAAGTCGGGAAACGCCAAAGCCCGGCAGTAGAAGGAACCCCTACTCCGAGCTGTCCTATGCAGGGTTCCTGTATATCTATGCCCTTTTGTGTTAACATTACTCTGAGCTATCCACAGGCTGTGCCATGGAGTTCTGAAGCTGTCTTAGACTCTGGGGCCACTGGAAAATATATTGATGCTCAATATGTCCAGACATGGGGAATACCTCTTCTACCGAAGAAAGTTCCAGAGGTGGTGAATGCTGTTGATGGTTCTACTCTTCTATCTGGACTAGTTACTGAACATACCATACCTTTGCAGTTAACCATTGGTGTCGAGCATTCGGAAACTATCATATTTGACGTCATTATGGCACCCCAACACAAACTGATTTTGGGGTTACCATGGCTCAAGCTCCACAATCCAGTAATTAACTGGGATACTGGGGCTATTGCCTTTAGTTCCCAACAGTGTCTTGAGGTTTGTAACTCGGCAGGTTCTATACTTGCAGCTCCTAGTCGGGCCCTATTGGATTCCGCAGTCACTATTGGTGCGGTTGTTAACACTGTCCTGCCTGTCGAATATACACAATACATGGATGTTTTCGATAAAGGTAAAGCTGAGAAATTGCCTCCTCATCGGCCATACGATTGTCCGATTGATCTCAAACCAGATGCTAAGGTACCATCGGGACGCATTTATTCTCTTACCCAAAAGGAGGATGCCGTCCTAAAAGAATACCTGGATAAGGCTCTCGAGTTAGGTTTTATTCGTCCTTCTCATTCTCCATTTGCTTCCCCGTTGTTTTTTGTGCCTAAGAAGGAGGGTGAATTAAGACCTTGTATAGATTACCGCGAGCTTAATGCAAGTACTATACGAAACCAGTATCCTATTCCTTTAATATCTGTCTTACTAGATCAGTTGGGTTCTTCAGAGTTCTTTACTAAATTGGATCTTAGGGGGGCTTAAAACTTGGTGAGGATTCGTCGTGGAGATGAATGGAAAACGGCATTTAAGACCAGATATGGCTTGTTTGAGTATTTGGTAATGCCATTCGGGCTTTGTAATGCCCCGGCCACTTTTCAGAATTTTATTAACGACGTTCTTCGTGACATGATAGACAGGTTTGTTATCGTTTACCTCGACGAAATACTCATTTATTCCCCATCCATGGAATTGCATGTGCACCATGTTTCGGAAGTACTACAACGCTTGCGAGATCATCATCTTTTTGTGAAGTTGGAGAAGTGCGTTTTTCATGTGACCCATGTTGAGTTCCTTGGATATGATATCACCAATAAAGGAGTGCAGATGAGTAGAAATAAGATCAAAGCAGTATTAGATTGGCCTACACCTTCTACCAGGAAGGAGTTACAGTCGTTTTTAGGCTTCTCCAACTTTTACCGCCGTTTCATTAGACAGTTCTCTTATATCACAGCGCCACTCACTGAACTGACTAGTAACAAGAAACCTTTTTTATGGAACGATAACGCTCAACGAGCATTTGAGTCTTTGAAAGCAGCCTTTACCTCTGCACCTGTTTTGTTGCATCCTAACGTCAAACAACCTTTTTACGTCGAAGCAGATGCTTCTGATGTAGCTGTAGGAGAGGTCCTATCCCAGCCTTGCTCCGATACTGGTGATCTGCATCCAGTCGCCTATCATTCACGGACGTTAACACCTTATGAGCAAAACTATACTATCACAGAACGTGAATTATTGGCAATTAGAGATGCATTTACGGTCTGGCGGCATCACCTTCTTGGTACTGAAATACCGGTCCAAGTATACACCGACCACAGAAACCTGTTGGCCTTGCAATCTCTGACTTGTACAACTGCCAGGCATGCCCGCTGGCATGAATTTTGTTTCTATGTATAACTTCACCTTGACTTATCGCCCAGGGGTTCTAAATTCCAAGGCCGATGCCCTATCCAGAAGCCTTGGGGGTTCTGTTTCACGTCTTCAGGATGGGTCTCTGATGTTACCAACACAAGTGGTTTGTGGATGTGTATTACAGCCCACTTTGAAGACGACGCTCCAAACCTGGGTAGCTAAGGAGCCAGCGGAATTAGCAGAATACAACATGGACGTTGTGCATGGTCTGCCTTACGTCCATGGTCGTGTTTATATGCCCGATCACGATACTCGCTATGCGGCTATTGCATTATGTCATGACGCTGCTATTGCAGCTCATCCTGGTTCGCAGAAAACACTTGAGCTCCTGAAATGTTGGTGCTGGTGGCCTTCAATGCGGCGAGATGTCTCGCAATATATATCGACCTGCGCTATTTGTGCCCAATGTAAATCTCCCTCGGCAAAACCAATGGGGCTACTACAGCCATTGCTGGTACCAGTGAGACCATGGGCGATGATCACAATGGATTTTGTAGTAGAGTTACCAATGATCGATGGTTATGATACCGTATGGGTGGTGGTGGACAGTTTTTCCAAAATGTCCTTGTTTGTCCCTTGCCAAGGTCTGCCGTCTGCTTCTAAGCTTGCAGAATTGTTTTTGCGACACGTATTTCGATTTTTTGGGCTACCTGAAATCGTGGTTTCTGACAGGGGGTCCCAATTTACGTCGCGTTTTTGGAGGCATCTCATGTCCTCGTTGGGGGTGGATGATCGATGTTCCACAGCCTTCCATCCACAAATGGATGGCCAAACTGAGCGTGTTAACGTTACTATGGAACAGTACCTCAGGTGTCTCATTCTCCAGCATCAAGAGTCTTGGTTAACGGTTCTTCCCATGGTGGAATTCGCATATAACAATTCGAGTCATTCTTCTACAGGAACGTCACCTTTTTTTGCCTTATATGGGCAACACCCCGGCACTCTACCTCTGGACTGGGAACTTCCCACAGATTGCCCGGCTGTGCACTCATGTATCAAGGATCTGTCGGTGGTCCATGCTAGTGTTTTGGAACACCTAGTACAAGCTCAGAAGCAGGCCAAATTATACGCAGATCGTAACCGCCGACTCTCACCCGATTACGTTCCAGGCATGCGGGTCTGGCTTTCCACGAGAAATCTACGCATCCCGGGGCGTCGGTGTCTGCTACCACGCTTTCTTGGCCCTTATGTTATCAAGGATGTCTTGAATCCGTTGGTGGTCAGATTGGACTTACCACGCTCTTGGAGGATACATCCAGTGATCCATGTATCCATGATTAAACCTTGTGTCGACCACACTAGGATAGTTACTCCACTGTCCCCGGTGATTGTTCAGGGTGTGGAGGAATATGAGGTTAACGCTATACTTGATTCTAAGATTTCTCGTGGGGTGAGGTACTTTTTGGTGGATTGGAAGGGGTACGGTCTGGAGGACCGTACATGGGAACCTGAGCGTAATGTACATGCCCCTTTGTTGGTTTCACAGTTTTTGGCCTCTCGGAATAATGGGGGTCCTACGGGGGAGGATACTGTCAGAAAACGGTCCCGGGTTCGCAACATCCCTCCCGTTACCCTGTCCTCTCGCAGGCAGCAGCAGGTGCTCTTACCGGATGAAAGACGGGGGGCAGCGGTGTCTTGTCCACGAACCGTCTTTTGCAGACGCGTTCATCGGAAGCCGCGTTTCCGATGCCTTGTGTGGAAGTTACCATGGCGATTATGGCAGTGGGCGCGTTCTGTCGCACGTGATTCCATACGCAAGGGGTCACGTGATCGACTTATTGCCGGTAGTCCGGTATTTAACTCCCCCTCGCCCGCCAGTCGCTGCTTCTGATCGTGTTTGACAGCAGCGTTTGTTCTTGCTTCGATTTTCTGGTACTTTTTGACCTTGGACTACGTCTTTTGGATTTCTCGCCCGGATTACCCTTTCTTGTAGTTTCTAGGAATTTTGACCCCGGATCGTTCTAGGATTGTCTTGCCCAGTGATTTTGTGTTGGTAGATTCTGGACCTCGGAGGTTGGTGACCGCTTCCTCTCTGATACTTTCTGCGTGTTTCTCCTCTATTCTGGGACTTGTACTTGTTTGCTTGTTTTCTATCTCTCCTATTATTCTTGTACCTCTGTCCATTCATTCCGTGTAGCTCTCAGGCGTCCTCGTGCCGGCGGGCACAGGTTTAGGTGCTGGACTAGAGACTTCCTTAGCACTTTAGGCGTCCTCGTGCCGTCGGGATAGGTGATTGGTGATTTGGAGGACACGAACCTTCAACTGGAGTGGATTTCCGAGAGATGACAAGGACAAGTACTCGCCTGGGATCTCTCACACCCTGAGAACACTGGTAAGAACCTTTTACTTTTCTTGCCATTTTTCTGTACCTCTTGTTACCTCTTCTGCTTAATACCTTTTTCTTGTGGTCTACAGAACTCATCAGCCTTGAGGACCAATTTATATGGAAATTCTTTGGTTAATGTCACGTTTCTCTGCAGGTTAGTCTTCTGAATATTGTATAGCATTATTAGAGAGTTCTATAATAGTTGGTAATTAGTTGTATTTTTCTGCAGTTATTGGGAGTAACCTGGATGTCCTCATTTTCGTGAAGCGGTTGCGGTTCCAACGAATTTACAACATCTTTCGATCAATTAGTTTCTCAGTCTGTCCTCTTGTACCCCTGAGAATCACATTGATAGGAAGAATTCCTTACTTCACGACATGTCAACAAGGGGCAGATATCTAAGGAGTCTGATAGGGCCTGGGGGAATAACTTGCAACCAGGGCTGGGGAAGTTAGTAGTAAGGAGCGACTCTTAAAAGAGTCTGATTTTGTTTTGTGTAGATCCTTCTACAAAAGCACCTTTTTTGTCTGTTTTTAGTAGCTTTTGTGTTTTCTTATACGCACATAAATTCAGTAAACTCTTCACCATATCCTGTAGACGAGCAAACAAAACTGCATTGCCAATGGATGACAACAAAATGGCATTTTCTTGGAAAAATTCTACATTTCCACAAGTAATAAGGTCATAAGTAATAAGGTCACTGTTGCAGAAGAACATTCCACGAGCCGACAAAAACATGTACATGCTTCTGTTGATGAGACACCTTCCTTCGTCTGGCTCGGAACAACATCCATGAGCAGTAGGCCATACTCTTCGTGGTATTATAGATGAGAAAAGCACCTTGGCGGTGGGAAAAAGCGTCCTCACGACATCCAGCAACCTCCTCAGTCTACGGAACAAATGTAAGCAAGACAGGTAACCCATATGCATGCCGCCATAATGAATTACGATAACATCTACTACTGGAAAAGTGGCGAGGTCTTTGCAAAGTGCATGCATATCGACGAAATGGCACCCATACACAGCATTCCACAATGCGTCCACTCATTCCAAACCAAAATTACCGTCAAAGTTTCTTTGCTGGGCATAGTTGTGCAGATCTATTACAAAGGGATCACCTACAGTCAACACAATGGGCCTCATTACGAGGTATGCCAGTAAGGTAAAAAAGATGCCGGTATGTAAATACTGGCATCGTCCATCGTACCATTGCATTCCGACCCGCAAACCCGGTATTAGCGGCACACTAAACAACGGTGCCGCTAATAGCGGCATAGGCGCGGACATGCGCCCCTTCAGGGAGCAAATACTGGCATGCCGGTAATAGGGGGAAATTCCAACCCACGCATACATGCAAATACCGGCATTGCGAAGCCGGTAATCACAGGCAGCATGATGCCGGCCATACAGGCATCGTGGACCACCCGCAAACAGCAAGCAGGATACAAGGCAGCTGCCACAGGTGCACACAATCACCACAGGTGGAGCCAATGGAGGCTGTGCTAGTATAAACTGAGCACACCCACAAACCACAACCCCCCCCCCCAGGTGTAGGCAATGTAGAGTGGCCCAGTACAAAAGGAGCACACCTACACACCACACCCCTTCCTACACCAAAATGCTACCACTAGCAGTTGCAATCATGGCGCTGGAGGACATGCCTATACTGCTACAACTACAGCAACAACAGCAACAACCACAGCAGCAAGAACAGGCAGCACAGAGGAGACGCAGGAGGAGAAGGAGGGTGAGACAGGCCCAGCAATTACCACCAGGGCAGCCACCACTGCCTTGCAGGCAGCCACCAATCCCTTGCACCAGACCCAGCCCATTCAACCTAACCCCTGAGCAGATCCGCACCCTGTAACGGCTCGACCGTGACACCATCACCCCCATAGTGGACATGATACAGAACGACATTGCCAACCACATAGAAATACACACTGCCATCCCCCCACTACTAAAGGTGGTGTCCGTGCTACACTTCCTGGCCACAGTCACCTACCAACATACAGTGGGCCAGCTGCATGGCATTTCACAACCACTATTTTCACGCATGCTGAACCAAGTGCTGGATGCCCTCCTGAAGCACGCAAGCACCCATATATCCCTACCACGGACTGACCAGGAGATAGCCGAAACCAAAGTAGGCTTTCATGCACTGGCAGGCATGCCCAATTGTGTTGGAGCCATCGACTGCACCCATGTAGAATTGGTAGTCCCCCATGCCATAGAGGTGGTGTACCGCAATCGCAAGCAATACCATTCCATCAATGTGCAAATGGTATGTGACTCCAGCAAAATCATCACCCATTGCTGCGCCCGATTTCCTGGATCCACACATGATGCCATGGTACTGCGCAACTCCATGCTACCTCGTCACATGGAGCGACATGCTGGACCACGTGCCTGGCTGCTCGGTGAGTTGCACAACAGGCCCATGGCCATGCTGTGGGGTACAGATGTGTGTGTATGCAGAAGGGGGGGTGGCCTACTGCACCAGGGTGGGAAAGAGGGGGTAAAAGGTCATCAGGGCGCCATTAGCCAGTGAGTGGAGAATGCATGCAGAGCTAAACACTCCTCACCTGAACCAGCCAAACGGAACAGGACACATCACTATGCCACATATCACAAATAATGCATATGGATGATAATAAGTAAGAGGCACAACCAGGGCACCATGCTGTTGGCAAGCAATGCATGACTGAATAGGATGGCAACTGTGCCAATGCGGCTAGTGTGACCATGCATAGCAAACAATATCCTGCATAATTAGAGACTAAACATTGTCACAATACCACAGCACATCTGCCTCAGCATGCAGGAATACACCCTGCATCATCTAGGTAATCCCATCCAGTGTACCACACCTCATTACAGTATACATTGCATCTAGGTGATTAATTTCTACACGTACAGGGACATGTGCATGCCCACACCAAGTAGCTGCTGCCATGACTGTGCTCCCTGAAGATGGCAGTTCAGAGTGACACACACCGATTTGTTTCTTCTTGCAGGTGATGGAGGATATCCCTTGAGGCCTTGGCTACTTACCCCTTTGTGGAACCCGCAGAACAGCCATGAAGAGGAGTACAATTGTGTGCACACTCGCACACATGTTGTCATTGAGCAGGCCTTTGGCCTGCTGAAGGCGCAGTTCTGCTGCCTAAGCAGGTCTGGTGGGTGACTCCTATATAGGCCTGAGAAGGTTGCAAAGATCACCATGGCCTGTGTCATGCTGCACAACATGTGCGTCCGAAGGAATGTACCACTGCCACCTGACATTGACATGCATGGGCCGGGTGAGGATGAAGGGGATGGAGACGCAGGCGAAAGAGCCTCCCTGCCAGTACTTGATGCACAGGATGGCCATGCTGTTCGCCAAGCACTAATTGACGAAAACTTTTGAAATGCATGGATAAAATGTGAGTAATGTTTCTACAACACACTGGCTGAATGTGGACATGCACACTTTTTTTTGTTTAGAATTGCCCCTCTGTACACCAACACACAATAAATGAACATGTACAAAATGAACAATGTCCAACCAATGATTTGCTAGCACACAACGGTTTCAGCAGACGTGATATTGTGAACATAATCCCCTCACAACACCCAGTAATCTCCCTCACCCACCCCAGAGACCCCAGAAAATACCCCTCTAAACTCCCTCACCCACCCCACAAACCCCAGAAAATACCCCTCTAAACTCCCTCACCCACCCCACAGATCCCAAATCTCCCCAAATGTGCAATAGTGTTCCTTTCACCAATGTAGTTCTTCTAAATGTCATTGCCTGTACTGTTATTTCTTGGCAATTTTTGGGTCTGGGGTGCCATGGCCGAGCGCCGTGCGCTCCTCCGAGTGAACCGCAGAGGGCTCGATTGCGCCGAGGTGGAAGGGGTTGTTGTAGTGGAGGTGTCAATTGTCAGTCCCATGGCTGGCCCAAGGTGTGGCCGCTGCATTTGCGGGAGATTTGCAAGAAGGGCCTGTCTGAGTGACCCCATGCACTCCCTGAAGGCACATGTAGATGCCTCCAGAGTGGCAGTATTGGCTGCAATGGCCGTGGTAATGGCCCTCATGGCCTCATTCCCAGCGTCAACCTGTTGCCGCATGAGTTGCAGCATGGACTCTTGGCGGGCCTCTACCCTTGCCAGGCGAGCCTCGAAAGAGTTGTCGGCCTCAGGTGTACTGGTGGCTGGCAGGGTGGTGGCTGGAAGGGTGGTGGCTGGAAGGGTGGTGGAAGGCACCTGCGTGGGGCCCTCGTCCAGGGCACTGTCCTCCTCAAAGATGGCAATGTCTGATTCTCCTAGGTACGAGTCATGGAGGCACGGATCGTCCAGGCTCTCAGACTCCGCGGGGGGGCTGGCAATGGGGCTTGGGGTGGGTGTGCCAGACATGATTCCAGCCTCATCATCCACTTCTGTGGACACAACGTCCGTGGTGGCTGGCAGAACGGCGCCCACTGTTGTGGATGCCTGCTGCTGTTCTGTGGCTGCAGGTGTCCCCTGCAGGGTTACTGCCTTGCGTGGCACACTGGCTGTTGCTGCAGGCATTTTCTTGGGCTGGGGGGTGGCGGTGGCCCTGGTATCTTTGCGTGCACTGGATGTACTTGCACCCCTGTCCTGTGTTCCACCTTCCTCATCGGTGCCTGGGGGATAGAAGAGATGCAGGTCATCAGTGATGTTGTCAAATGGCAGCTATGATCTATTGCAGTGTGATATGTTCATACATTCAGGCATCATTTCATTTCTGGGGTGTGGCATTTGGTGTCCTGAGGGGACATGTGGCCAATCAATGCATGGCTGGTGGCATAGCATTGGTTTGGTGTCTTTGTAGTGGGTTCCATGGGCATGGTTGGGTCATGTTGCACCTCTGTTGGGATTGGGATTGTCACTCAGCATGCGTGTGGGGCAGGGTGTGGCACTCATTCTTCAATGGATATGTTGATGTAGCCTTGGGACATGCATTACCTTGCCTAGTCTCACTTCCACATCACTTGTGCCACATCATGGTTTAGTATACGTGGATGTGATGGTTCACTCACCTTCCTCTGTGGTAGATGCAGCGCCAACCTCCTGGTCTCCTATTCCCTCAATTGATTCCGGGTCAATGAATGCACTTGCGGTCTCCTCCCATGCTGTCAACTTCACAGGGGAGTGTGGGCCACCGCCTGTCGCCATTGCGGCCCTCCTGTTCTCCGCCAGGATCTTCCTCACCCGGAGGCGGAGGTCGTCCGAGCGCTTCCGGCAGTCACGCACACTCCTTGGGGTGCTCCCCACTGCCGACACCCTCTGTGCGACCTCCTGCCAGACCTCTTATTTTTTGTTTGGGTCGCATGCTTGAGGTCTGTGCTCCTGATTGTATCTGCATGCTGTTCGAGGGTGTTGGCAAGCATGGTGAGTTCCGCGTCAGAAAAACGTTGCTTTCTCTTCCTTTGGGAGGATTTCCTGGTGGCCTTCGACATCCTGCTTCTGTTGTGGCACACAACAACACGAGAGTAGTGATGGTTATGGAGGATGGCAATGGATTGTGTTTTTAAAGATGGCCGCCGGCCCATTTCCCGTTCCTGCGCGATGATGTAATTTCCGGGTCCTTTTTTTGCGAACACGGTAATACCGTGCCGGTATTACCGTGCCGGTATTTAGTGGTTGTTATGACACGGTTACGGAATGGGCGGCACCCGCAATGCCAGTATAGGGGGGTTGGGGGCCCGTTACCAGCATGGCGGTTTTGCCAATATCGTCATGGGGGAATGTGCGTTCTCGCGCACTCGTAATCACCCGCTGTTAGCGGGTTCATACGGGTACGGAGTCGCACGTTGTGGTATGCCGGTATTGAACACGCTGTTACCGGGATACTCGTAATGAGGCCCAATATGTTTCGCCATGTCAGCCACCCTCAGTATGCAGAGTATAATGTGCAACCGTTTCACCTCCCCTTCCTGTTAACCACACCCACACTACCTGATTGGCTATTCCCCACACTGCCATGGCAATTGGGCAAAGTGGAGTAAAGCGCAGATTTTAGCATGTGCACCTCCCAAAGTAGCGCGTGGGCTGCAACCCTGTAAAACTGGAACAGTCCTTCTTCTCTTCGCACTGTCTTCTCTGCTGCTCTACTTCATTAGGTTACTGGTAAATAGGCACACACGCATCCACCAATCGCATTAAAGCCGCCATCATCGAACACTGTCACTGCTGTACAACACTTGACTGTACCATTACACATTTACAGTACAAATGTCGTGCCATTCCAAAGTACGTCCACTACAAAGTTCAATGAAAGTATGCACGATTTCTGCATCCTCATACATCCAAAGAGCCACCCAGGATGTGGCATGTGCCATCCTGAACATACTACGTAATGGGGGGCTAGGGGAGGTGGGTGGTAAACAATATGAAACTGGTCAGGGGATTCAGTCTTCCAGCGTATATGTATAAAGTGTTTATTTATTTTTTTACGTGCATACAAGCCATTTCTTTTTGTATTTTCTCTTTATATGTGTTTCTGTTTTCCTGTCCTCACATTTTTTTTACAACATTCTGGTCAATGCTTCTTGCACAGAGTGAAAGAAAACAGCATTGCCAGTGGCTCTCAAATAAATACCATTTCTACGGAACCACTGCATATTTTGTGATCTCATAGTGGGTGGAGAACATGGCAGCAGTTTGCATAAACTGATGCATAATTCTGATTATAACACACCTTCCGACCACTGGCTGGGGACAAATAACACCGTCATGGACCCGCATTGCTATTGGTGTTATGCATGAGAAAACCACCATGGCAGTAGGAAAAATATGCATCACTGCGGTCAGCAACCTCTTCAGGGGATGGATAATTGGTCCACACGACATGTAACCCAAATGTACACTTCCATAGTGCACCACGACACAGTCCATGTTCGTGACGGACACCACATATCTGCAAAGGCGAACCATCCCGCTGAAACTGAAGTTACTCTGAAAGGCCCAGAAAGCGTCCCCTCGATCCAACCCGAAATTACCAGCAACATCTCTTTCCACACAACACCTGTGCAGATGGCGCACAAAGGTATCACCGACGATAAGCACTGTGCGTCTCTCCATGTCGACCACCCTCACGACACAGTATTGTGACAAAATGGTACTGCCCCTTCCTATGAACCACGCCCTAAACTCCTAATTGCCTATTTCCCACAATTCCATTTCCATTTCCACCCTGCTCATGATGGGAGGATGTGCATGTGTGCTTTTCCATGTACAGTGAGGGCCAGGGCCCAGTAAAGCTCTGACAATACTTCTTCCCTTTGCACGGTCACTTTTTGCAGCACTCCCCCAATTGGGTGCTGTCACATTTCAAAACACGCATGCACCAATCACATACAAAACCTCTGCATTGCACACTGTCATTTCTATACTTCTATACACCAATCCTTATTAAACACTCTCAGTACACGTTCTGGTTGATTGCAAAGCCCCTTCACCAGAAATGTCTGCTAAAGAAGGCACTATTGCAGCATCCACAAACATCCTAACACGCCCCAGCGGACCTTTGGCTATGCACACAACATTGCAACCCTTTCCACGCCCACCACAACACTATACATCCAAGCAAGCAACCATGCAGGAACCTAACATTATGCACAAATGTTACATACGTAGCAGCAGTTCTACCCATCTCCCAAAACCATAAAACACCCATTCACGAAAACGTGTCACACTTAGCAAAAGCCACAAACATAGCGCAGCTTGCACCACCCCTACGCACTACCATTTACACGCTATTGTGTCACTGCCAACCTATGCACACTACCTTCACAACATTGGGCCTACTTCAATAAATCTGCACACAGCAGAGTAACCAACCACATATAAGCTGCCCTTCAACCATACTCACTTCCATAATCACATTACGTACGCACTGCACCCTGTGGCCACACTACCCAACTTCTCACTGCAGTATCTCCTGCCTCACACCAAATACTGTAGCATGTTCCAACTATCACCACAACCATAGAATGCACAATACACGCTTTGCAACTCACTTGTGCTGCTGTAGCACGTCGACAAAGTGCTCCACATGCATCCTCCAAAGATCACCACCCTGTGCCTCATACACTGCCAAACCTGTGTTGCTCCAGTGGGTCTGCTCCTTGCGCACATTCCCCCCACTGTAATTCAACAATACATGTCAGCATATCACCAACTACCACTATGCACACATGCACCACTGGCACCAGCACCCCTAACCAACCTCGACACCGCAATGGACATACACATCATTACATACAACTGTTACCATAATGTATAAACATTACACTGTCTCTGGCAACCCTACGCCCTTTCATTCAGATACTATTGTTTTACTCACTTCCACTCAGAAAGGATTGTTTCACTGGCAACGTAAACACAACATGTTTACAACATTGCCCATACTGCAAGCATTGTGCACACAGCACACTATCCAAGCACACATAAGCTGCCCTTCAACCATACCCTGTAACATACTGACAGTATACAAGCATCGCACCCAGTGCCCACACAGCATGACTTTTCACTGCAGCATCTCCAACCACAGGGCACCGCCATGGAGCTATGCAGTAACACATTGCAACAGTTACCATAATGAACAAACAAGACACTCTCTCCTGCATCCCTGTGCACTTTCAATCACATACTATGGGCGTACCCACTACCATTCACAAAGTATTGTGCCACTGCCAACCTACCCACAATCTGTTGGCAACAGTGGCCTATAACGGCTTAAATGTGCTCCACAGCCATTCCTTACATGTCACCACCCTCTAACTCATGTACATTGAAAAATGCATTACTGCCATGCGTGACCTCAAGGCCTAGGCTCTTGAATGCATGGCCTATGGCCTTCGGCCATGCATCCAATAGTCTAGGCCTTGAACACACGGCAATGTAATGCCACCATGCATGTCTCCATATCAGCAACTGTGACAATCCACATAGACACCACTGCCACCAACACTCCTACCCAACCTGTACACTGCCATGGTGCTACACAGCAACAAATGGCAACAGTTAACATAATGGCCATGTGGGCAGCTACCATTTTGCACAAACGTGCCACACGTAGGTAGCAGCACTTCACCCCAACTCCCCCACACCATAAAACACCCAATCACAATCACTGGTCGCACTTACTAGTATGCACAAACATACCACATCCTCCACCACCTCTACCCACAGCCATTCACAAAGGATTGTGTCACTAACCACAACATTTTCACAACATTCGGCCTACTTCAACAATTCTGCACACAGCATAGGCCTTGAACACACCTACAGCAATGTAATGCCACCATGCATTTCACCATTTCACCTACGACCATTAACATACACACCACTGCCACCAGCAGTCCTACCCAACCTGCACACCACCATGTAGCTATACAGCAACAAACTGCAACAGTTAACACAATGTGAAAAAAACACTCTCTCCTGCAACCCTATACACTTTCATTCACATACTATAGGCGTACCCACTCCCATTCACAAAGTACTGTGTCACTGCCAACCTACCCACATTCAGTTTGCAGCACTAACGCTACTGCAACCAATCTGCACACACTGCACTATGCAAGCACCACTCTGTACCGGATGCAGACTCAAACATGCCTTCCTGCGGTGTGTATGTTGCAGCCCTACGCTCCTCAGTGCATGCCCTACATATGGGCTACAGGCTTCGGCCATGCACCTAATAGTGTAATCCTTCCACAGACCCAATGCACCTTCATTCACCCATGCATGCCTCCATGTGCCCAACTACCGCATTCCATCCGCAGCGCACCGCCACCCGCGCTCCCATCCAACCTATGTCATGTGCAATTCACACCCCATCTGCAAATGACCTGCCACCAGTCACCATGAAAAGAGTTTGCTGCAAACAGGTTGCGGCAGAAGCTAAGGGACCATTACGACAGCTGCCTCCAATTACCACAGAAAATACTAGCCTACATATGTCACATATAAACCACTGCTCACTCCACCAGCTATTCCCTCCCTTATTGCCGCCAACACAATGTGTACGGTACATTTTCCAGACCCTTCCACCGCTGCACTGTCCTTCGATACACCAGGGCGGCTTTCCCCAAAAATATTGACGCACAGCGCGCTTCCCTCCAGCGAACTGCCGGCCGTGTCCAAACTTCTCCAACACCACGGCGTACCGCGATCCAATGACACTTCTGTCTGCGGAGTGAACAGGGAAATGGGTCCTCGGAGCGGACCCAGATCTCACTCATTTTTTGGGATGTACATTTCAGTATTTTACAAAGAAATTACTTGTCGGATTTCCACCAAACACACAAAAGTACTTTAGTTGCAAAGAACTGAAATGTAGGGCTAAAAAGATTTGTGATATCTGGCTCCGCTCCGCGGACCCATTTCCCTGTTCCCTCCGCGGAAAGACGCGTCATTGGCTTGCGGTACGCTGTGACGGCGGCAAGCATTGGACGCGGCCGGTGGTTAGCTGCAGGGAAGTGAGCTGTGCATCAAATTGCTTGTGAAATGCCGCCATGGTGTGACGGAGGGCAGTGTGGCGGCGGCAGACTCCGGAAAAAATACTTTACGCCATGTGGTGGTGGAAGTAAGGGATGGAAAAGTTGGGGGATTGAGAGGTCAGTAGGTGGCAGTAGACGGTCGTGTGCTTGCAGTATCCGTGCGTATTGCACCAATTTGCGGCTGTCTCCATAGGTGACTACCTTGTGTGGGGGCGGCTGGCAGCCTGCGTTATGGCACGATAGCTGGTGCGGCAACCTCTTTCCGTGGTCACTGATGGTACAGCAGTGGCAGAAGGGAAGTACTATGAACACCACATACAATTACAAACCTATAGTGTACTACAGTGTGTTGCATGTGCTAAGGCCGTAGTCCCTTCGATGAATAGGTGGGACCCTTGCATCGACAAGTATGTGCTGTGGGGTGAAGTAGGTGTCACATTGTTGCCTTCTGTGTGTGGTTTGTGAACATTGCATGCAATCTTGGTCCATGGGTGTAGGATCGTTAGCACATTGTACAGTGTTTACTGCATGCCTGTACCTGATGGAGGGACCAGCCATGTAGTGTGTCCACTGGGTGCAGTGGTCCTTAGAAGTGGTAGGGTTCAGCAATATGTACGTGGCCACTTGTTCACCTACATGACTCTTTTATGTTATGCTGGTGTGGCCAAGACATACACTGTTGGGTGCATGGCGAAATGCTGTAGGCCAGGCATCGAAGAGCCTAGGCCTGCACCGTAGCGATGGCACCATAATGCAGGGCTGCAGTTGAAGGTATGCATGTCTCTGAGGGAGGTGACGTTTGAAGAATGGTGGTGCAGGAAATTGTTCACCTGGTAGAACAGCACAAGTAAACTGATATGCATACAGTACCGTATGGTGTTCATTCCTGCACGTGTTGCACATTAGGGAGCCACATGTCGCCATTTGGCTTTCGTATGGGTTTCCCTTATTACCACTCATCCTATGGTACGTTTGTGGATTGTGGTACGCGACAAATGTTCCCATTCATGGCGCCATTATGGTGTGCTGGGTGTGGCCAAGGCCTAGACTTTTGGGTACATGGCCAAAGGCCGCAGGCCGCTGGCCATGCACCCAAGAGCCTAGGCGTTGCCCACACCCAACACAACATAATGGCAGCATACAGGGTTAAGTCTGCATCTCTCTGAGGATGCT
This sequence comes from Ambystoma mexicanum, assembly GCF_040938575.1. Lineage (NCBI taxonomy): Eukaryota > Metazoa > Chordata > Amphibia > Caudata > Ambystomatidae > Ambystoma > Ambystoma mexicanum. The sequence continues at coordinate 452,950,294 of NC_090924.1, read as the reverse complement.
GACCTTTGAAGAGTGGTTGTCGAAAACATTTTACACTTGGTGGAAAACCAAAGTGAGGTGATATGCGTTCAATAGCACATGGTGTAGGTCATTGCGCACGTTGCATATCAGTGACCAATTTCTTACCATTCCCATTTGGTATGGGTTGCCCTTAACAAGACCCTTGCTTGAGTAAGTGTCTTAACATATTGCGCCTTGAGAAGAAGTTGTCAGCATCACAAAGTTGAAATATGGCCAGTGTACACAGCCACCCACATACCGTTCAGGACAGCCATCGCAACGACATTGAGCCATGCATGCAAAGATGTGGCCAGGATGAAAGTTGGCAGGCACAATTGTAGATGTGGAGTGCATTACACATGGCATGTGCATTAAATAATGGGGTGTACTAGGGTGTGTTGTGTGTGGTGAGGCCCTAGCGTCTTGGATGCATGGCTGGAGGCCTTGCACGCACAGCTATGTGGGTTGCTTGCACATACCGTTCAGATTGTTGGATTTTGCGTCTGCTTTGTGAGGTATGATATGATATGATATGATGTGGCATTTATAACGTGCCTATACACAAGTGTTTCAAAGCGTGACGAGGCAAGGGAGGGGGAACAGAGGGAAGACAGACAACGATCTTACTGGGCCAAGTGTCATTCAGATCGCGCAAGTGCAAAGGAAGGGGGAGAGGGAAAGTGCAGTGCATGGGATAATAGAAAAACAAGATAAATAAACGGCCAGCAGGTGGCAAGTGCAGGGTGAGTGCAGAAAATAAGTGCTATTGGGGGACTGTCGGGATACAGAAAATAGTCCACAGGTGCAAGGGTTGCCAGTGTGGCAGGGCAGGCGTGCAACTGCAAGGCTAGGGCCCAAGATAAGATGGGTGGCCAGGTAACCAGTGCAGTTTCAGTAACAGCCAGGACATTAGCAGGGGAGAGGGGGAGTGAAAGCAGAAGCAAATAGGAGGGTTTTCAGGGGCTTCCGGAACCGCAGGTGGTTCTCCTCAAGTTTCAGGGAGGCAGGGAGGCTGTTCCAGAGGGAGGCCCCGGCTGAAGAGAAAGATCTGCCACCAACTTGTTGCTTGGAGAAGCGACTTACCCTGAGGGAGTTGGAGAGATACGATCCCTGGGCTTGAGGCCAAGGACAAGTCTTGCAGTCCTGTTCTGGATGAGTTGCAGAGGGCGTAGAGTGGAAGCAGATAGATCTAGAAGGAGGCTGTTGCAATAGTCCAGCTTAGAGAGAACCAGTGCTCGAGAGACAGTGACCTTCTGGGGGAAGGAGAGGAAAGGAAGAATACCTCTGAGGAGGTGCAGCTGGTAGTGTGACTTCTTAGAGACGTCAGAGATGTGAGGCGAGAAAGAGAGTGTGGAGTCGAAGATGACCCCAAGGTTTTTAGCCTTGCGAAGCGGGGAGCAGGCCAAGAGAGGCCGGCCAGAGAGCTACAGGGAAGGAGGGAGTGGGTGTGCCGATGAGGAGAATCTCAGTCTTACTGGCATTAAGGCAGACGTCATTGGTGGCGCACCACTCCTGGATAGAAGACAGATAGTCAGAGATGAGGGATGGAGAAGAGGTGGCCGAAGGTAGCCTGGTAAAAAGCTGAGTGTCATCCGCATAGCACTGAAAGTTGGGGCAGAGAGCGGCAATGCGGTGGGCAAGGAGTGCCAGGTATTGGTTGAACAGCCAGGGAGAGAGGTTAAACCCCTGGGGGACACCACAGGTAGAGAAGTAGATAACAGAGAGGAAGGATCCAAGTTGGACCTGGGAGGGTCGGTCGGAGAGGAAGGAAGTCAGCCAATCCAGGGCTGACCGGTGATCCCTAGATTAACACGGAGACAATTAAGCAGGATGGCATGGTTGACAGTGTCAAAGGCAGAAGAAAGATCAAGCAAGATGAGGATACAGGGGGTGTAGGAATCAAGGTTGGAGAGCAGGTCTTCACGGATGTTCAGGAGAGCAGTTTCCGTGCTTCTGGCAGCTCTGAATCCAGACTGATAGTCATGAAGACAACCAACAGATTCGGTGTGGAGATTTAGCTGGGAGATGGCCAGTTTCTCCAGGAGCTTGCCCAGGAAGGGAGTGATGGAGATTGGGCGATAGTTAGCCGGGCAGGAGGGTGTGGTGATTGTTAGCACCTGCTACATTTTCCAGTGCATGAGAGGAGCTTATGGAGTGAACACTTCTCCAATGTGTCCAGTGAGTGGTGCAGTGAAAAACTGTGTGTATACAAGTGCATAGGGTTGAACTGCATAGTGTATGTGCGTGTGTAGTGTGCATTGCGCACATTACTGACTGCTGTACTTCACTTTGAAGTATTGCATCATTGCACTTGCTACAGTGCTACAGTGCTGGGAAGAAAACCCATATAGCTACCTGCACTTAATGGTGCTGGGTGCCTCCCTGGGTGAATGTGGACGCTGACCGTGTGGATAGTTTCGCAGAACTGTTACCTGGAGGTGCTTTCACATGACATGAGACGTGTACTGTGCTTGTATACCGGTACGCCTGGTGTGCTGTACAGAAATCACAGTGTTCGATGCAGAGGTCTTGGATGTTATTGCTACACGCTTGTATGACTATTTCATACTACCTAATGAGGGAGTGTTGCAAATGTAATAGTGGAAACAGAAGAAGGACTTTTTATGCTTTACGGGTGTGCAGCCCTTGCTGTAGCTGGGAAGATGCACGTGGTACATTCTGCCCTTCTGAGTATGGTGCCTTTGCAAATGGAACTGTGGGGATTATCCAATCAGGTTTCGTGGATGTGGTTCATAGGAAGGGGCGGTAACATTTTCACGCAAACCTCAATGCAGTGAGGTTGGCAGAGATGGCGTGACGCAGAGTGCTGATCGTGGGTGATACCTTTGTGCAAGATCTACATAGGTATGCCATGGAAAGAGGCTTTGCTTCTAGTTTTCAGATGGAAGGAGTGGAGGCTTTTTGGGCCACAGTCGATGAGTGGGGTTTCGGTTGCATGGATCTCCTTTGTACATGTGTGGCCTCTATCGGTACTGTTGATGGTGTGGTTGTGCATTATGGAGCACTACATTTGGGGTACATGTTATGCTCATGTTTGCTCGCTCACCTAAAGAAGTTGATGACAGCAGTGATGCAGTGATGCAGATGTTGCCCACTGCCAAGGTGAATTTCTCGCGCATTTGGAGGAAGTGCCTTTGAGAAGTGCTGTTGGCTGTGGAGGTGACTGAACGCCTGTTTTTCCTGAACTTGAGAAGACTGTTTAAAAACTGGAGATACAAGTTTAAGCTCTGCCCCTTTCTCCCCGAATCCTTAAAAAGACAGAGCCGGTTTTTCCACTTGAGAAAACTGTTTAAAGACTGGGTAAAGACACAGAGAAAGACAAGACTTTCATACAACCTCTGTATAACACTGAAAGAAGTGCAATTTATATAATATATATCATTATTCTACTTATTTACAGAGATACGAGTTTAAGCTCCACCCCTTTCCCCCAGAATCCTTAAAAAGAACAAGCCGCATGCATTTGGAGGAAGTGCTTTTGCGAAGTACTGTCGGCTGTGGAGGTGACAGAATGCCGTTTTTACTGAACTTTACTGAACTTGACAAAACTGTCTAAAGCCTGGGTAAAGACACAGAGAAAGACAAGACTTTCATACAACCTCTTTACAACACTGAAAGAAGTGCAATTTATATAATATATATCATTATTCTACTTATTTACAGAGATACGAGTTTAAGCTCCACCCCTTTCTCCCAGAATCCTTAAAAAGAACGAGCCGCACGCATTTGGCGCGCACGTATGCAGACGAAGTGCTGTCGGCTGGCTGTGGGACTGGTGGCTGTGGGTTAAAATATTTTAGCATTTTGAAGTACTAGTGGAGGTCTGGTTTATATAGATTGTAATATATCCAGTTTATGAATGTCTGCTACTTGGAGCAGAGTTTGAACGCCAGTGTGTGAATTATCATTGCACACTATTGTGAAGAGCAGGGGATGTGAAGGGACATCCGGGATCGTTTGTGAACGTTCATTTTTGCTTGTGTGATTATACCCGCGGTTGTCTAAATACTGACTCCAGCAGTTGAAGGGACGCGGCTTTGGCATATGCAGGCTCGTCGTTTGACTGCTGAGAGTGCGGGGCGAAGCTCCAGTGCTACGTGCTGTGATATTTTCTGCCAGATTTGTATAAGCCGCTGATTTAAGCTGAAATAGCAAAATGGTAATGGCATGCTCTCGGGAGGCCATTTGTACGCCTAAATTGTCCTCGAGAACAATACATTTAATGCGAGTCAGTAAATGAGCCTCTAACATACGAGCATGCTCAGTAATGGCTGATATAAGAAAATTTTGTGCGCCGGGCGGTGGGGGGAGCGGGGAAGGGTTGTGAGAAAGTGCAGCCTTTCGGTCACAATGGTGACTTAACTAATCAGGGCCCTCTGGGTTTTAATATTGAAAGAGATGATGCTTCTATGTCCTTATAGCTGCTTCTATGCCCGACTCATACATTGCAGCAGGGGTCCTCACTGTAGTTGACCAGCAATGGGACTGGAGAAGGGAAGGGGAAGTTCCCAAAGATGTGATATCAATCTCGCCTGTTTTAAAAATTACTCACGAGCATAGTAAAAAGGCGATTGAAATGATTCCGTCTGCGACTATTGTAGAAAGTGGGAATATAGATGCTGTGGCGATGGAAAATGATCACGATAGCAGCATGGTAGTTAATCAAGAAAGAAAACTAACAGTAACATCCATGATTTGGATGCCAGTCCAAATAGGCAAGAATTATATCAATCGTCTATAATGTTTCCCCGAACGGCAAATATGTCTTCGGTAATGTTTTGCTCTTTTGCCCAACCGTCCCCTCATCGAAATCACTCTGCTCCTAATGAGCAAACACAAGCCATAACAGGGAATTCCGTAATAGGTCTAGAAACATCTTTACAGACAATAAATGCTACCCTGTTCTCACTCACCCGTCTATATGACACCCTGGACACAAAAATAAATGATCAACATACGCTGCTGGTTAAATTGTTGCAGGGAAATAAATCCAGTGAATTACATTGTGTATGTTGTGAAAAACAAAACAATTTAGTGAATAGACCTATTTTGGAATCAATTACGAGGACTGAGGAGTTAAAAATGGATCAGGATGATGTATTATTAATTGATTGCACGCAAAATCAACAGGCATTATTGCAATTGGGTGCAAAAAAAGAAGAAAGCCTTATTGATCTTGTTAATAAACCTCTCTCTTCTGAACCGTATAAAGAAAGTGTGTGGAAAATGTACCAACAAGTACTGTCCCAGATAAAAATGATGAATGCAAAGCAGGGCAGTCATGTAACAAAAAAAAGAAAGCCAAATCGAAGAACTTGGAAATGCCTATTATGCACTGCCTCAATCATAGTCAAAAGTTTAATGTGGATCAACCCGCTCCAGAGAAATACCTGGTGGTAGTAACGCGCTAACTTATAACATCTTTGATATGAAAAAGAAAAAAATTGACACTATTTTAAAACCTGTAACAAAAAAGTAAAAAAATGTCCCGACCTTAGCAAATTCTCAGATCACAGGCACTCGTCAGTTCATCCGTTCACTAACAATGCCTAAATCTGCCACTGCTATAGCTCGCACGGCCATTGCCAATAAATATCGTAGTGTGTTATTACTAAAAGCAGGGCAAGGTCGCCAGGCACAGACTATGCCAATGGCGTATGAGCCCTTGGACAATTTAGTCCTATTGGCAAAACAACAAAAGAAAGATGCACCTGAAAGTGCACAAAGGGAGCAGAACAGGTTGAATGTCAAAATTGAACCAAACATTACATTTAAACCGCTGCCGTGCCAGCAAACCAGTGATCTAAATCCCTCGGTCAGAATATCGGTTCAGCAATCAGAACGGACTTGCGAGGGGGGTAGTAAGGTGCGGCACAGCTGAGTTGAGCCAGGAGAAGGTTTGTTTGTTTATTTATTTATATGGCGCACCGGACCAGAAGGTATGAGGGCGCAAGCATTACAAGTATATTCACAATTTACCGTGCTGTACATTATTTACATTATTATACAAGGATGCAGTGAGGAAATGCAGTTACAAGGAGATAGTAGAGTACAATTGCGAAAGAGTTACAAGTTGAGAAAACATTTTTTTGCAGTAGTTACAAAGGTTATTGGTCTTTGTTCTTTAGCCACTGGATGTTGTTAGGCCTAAATTGGTGGTAGGTTTGTGGTGCTCTAACGGAGGGTGGTAGTGTGTTCCAGTGTTGGGCTGCTTTCACCTGGAAGCTATTGCCGCCCATTTTCGTTCGCTTGAATCTGGGAACAGCGAGCAGGTTAGCATTGCTATTTCTGGTGTGTCTGTTGGGCGTGTATCTAGTTGTTCTGTCGGCTAGATAACGGGGAGCTGCATTGTTAAGGCATTTGTGGGTGAGGGAGGCTACCTTAAGCAGTATTTTGTCCGTGGTGATGAGCCAGTTGTGAGTTCTCCTAATATTCGAGATGTGTTCTCTTTTAGGGAAGCTAAGCGCTGCTCTGAGCGCATTGTTCTGTAGGATCTGGATTTTATTGGTAACCTGTTTGTTAGCACCTACATAGAGGGAGTTACAATAGTCCAATTTTGATAGTATGAGGGCTCTGGCTAGAGTAATGCAGCTTTGGGTGGAGAGGAAGGGTTTGGCCGAGCGTATAAGCTTGCATGTGTAGGCTGTGGTGGAGGCCATGGAGCTTACCTGTTTATGGAAGGAGAGGGTGGAATCGAGGTAGATGCCGAGGGTTTTCACTTCCTTAGCTACCATTACAGAGTTGCCTTCTATGGTGAAACTGGAGTAGTTGAGGTCCAATTTGTTTAGGTTCGTGGCTGATCCCAGGATGATGAGTTTGGTCTTGTCATCATTCAGGCATAGACTATGGGAGGCCATCCATGCCTGGATGATGAGGTACACCTTGTTCACCAAGGCCAAATCCGTGTTGTAATCTCCCATCAGCGGGATGAGGATCTGTATATCATCAGCATAGTTAGTTTAGGTGATATCCAGACCGTCAAGATCATCAAACGGGCTTAGTGAACACGTTGTACAGTGTGGGGGAGACACATGACCCCTGAGGGATCCCACATGTGATGGGGATGGGGTCAGCGGAGGCCGTGGTGGAAAAGACGCACATGGATCTATTGCTCAGGAATGATTTGATCCAGCCAATAGCTTCTTGGGAAAAGTGGGCAGCCGAGTCTAAGTGGCTACATAGGATTTTATGATCAACAAGATCAAAAGCTGCCGAGAGGTCTAAGAGGAGCAATAAGGCAGTTTTCCCATTATCTCTCAGAGTGTCGATTTGGGTGTTGAGGTCAATGAGTGCGGTTCCTGTGCCGTGTTGGGGTCTAAATCCTGATTGCCGGACTCCTAGGAGGTGGTTTTGTTCAAGGAATTTTGGAATTTGTAGATAGGCTGTCTTGTCAAGGATTTTTAGTAGGGAGGGGACAGTGGTGATGGGTCTGTAGTTAGTGGGTATGGCTGGGTCGAGTGAGGATTTTTTTAGTAGGGGGAGGACCCAGGATTCTTTGAGATTGTTGGGGATAGTGCCTGAAGAGAAGGAGGCGTTGATGAGTTTGGTAATGAATGGAGATAGGTCTCTGGCTGTGTCTTTGATGATTTGAGGTGGGCATAGGTCGCCTTGGCAGTTGGATGGTTTGAGGCCGAGTATGATTTTTTTCCACTTCTACCGTGGAAACTTGGGAGAAGCTGAAGTGATTGAGGGGGTTGGGGTGAGGGTGTTTAAGGCCTGTGCATGGGGGGGTGTTGTTAAGTTTGGAGTTGGATAAAGTCTCTTTCTTGTTGTTAATTTTGATTTGGAGGCCTGCAACTTTATTGGAAAGGGCATTTTGGATGCTGGTGCACCGTTGTTTGTCTTTCAAGCAGGTGTCTGGGGCCGGGATGGGTGACTCTAGCTCTTTTAATATGGTGAACAATTCTTTAGTGCTGGATTTGGCATGCAGTATTCTCAGGTTGTAAGATTCTTGTTTGGCGAGGAGGATTTCTTTTTTGTAGGTAGTAACTATTTTGTTGAGGATCAGCTTGTTGCTGTCTTTGGGAGCTTGTCTCCAAATATGTTTCTTTTTGCGTTTCTCTAACCTAAGGGCTTTTAGGTGGGCCGTGAACCAGGTATTCAAATGTTTTATCGGCTTGGGTTTTCTCAACTTTAGTGGTGCAATGGCATCTAGGGCTAGGCGCATGCTATTGTTGTAGCTTTCAACAAAATGGTGAGGTTTGGAATTGGCTGGGAGTTGGTTCAGTGTAGGTAGAATGAGAGGGATGAGTTTTTCCACAGTTATATTTTTCTTGCTTCTAGTCGGGATGGCTGTGGCTAGGGAGTTGTTAGCGATTGGTCTGGATGCTTCAAGTGTGAAGGAGACGAGGTGGTGGTCTGACCAAGGTTGCGGGGTGATGGCCGTGATGGAAATCACGCAGTTGTGGTCTGCTATCCAGTCAAGGGTTCTTCCTTTGTTATGAGTGGGGGTAGACACTCTTTGGGTGAAGCCTAGTTTTGACAGTGAGTTATTAATGGCGGACGCTTGGGTGTCTTTAGAGTTATTGTAGCCAAGGTTAAAGTCTCCTAAGAGAAGGCATTGGGAGGTATTTTTTATGTTGTTAGAGAGGATGGAGTTAAGGTCTTCCTCGAAGGAGCCTTGGGGTCCCGGGGGTCTGTATAGTAGGTGGATGGTGGTGGTTTGGGAGTTAGTGGTGGGGAATTTGGCTGTGAGAAATTCACATGATGAGTAGTGATCAGTGGTGTCAAGGTAATTTCAGAAACAGAATTGGAGCAATCTTTAAAAAGAATCATTGCTCAAGTGAACAAACAAGAGATTCAAGTATCTAATGCTGTAAGTAGCACAACCCAAACACCCATTATTAACAACCGTAAGCAATCTCAATTCCAGACCCACCCTAAAGTAAATTATGCGACTAAAGCTGACTATCGAACCCCGTCGAGAGATATGATCTCAAATTCCTTGACGATGCAGTGTCGCCCCCATCCCTTTTGCAGTTTTGATCTGAACAGACAATCAGTAATGAATATATTTGCAGATGTTCCAGCTCTTGAGGGGATATGCTCGGGGGACATAGATCAGATAGAATTTGTCCACAGAAGTGATCTATCCATGATAAAACTATGGATGAAATCAGGTTTTGTTAAAAATGCTGTGTGGCAGGCGAGAGCTGACCTATATGAGCTGGGGTTTCTCCTGTTGAATCCAGCATTACTTGATCAAGAACAGCTTCCAATTTTGAGAAATCAGTACCTCTCCAAATCTAATGCTTACACCAAGAGCCAAAGTTTAAACCCACAAGCGGAATTGTCAAGAGTCGATGGATCAATGATGGATGCTAGAGAAACGAGAATGAATAATAATTAACTAGACCACAACTTGAGTACCCTCTGGCTAGCCTCTTGGAATACAAGAGGCTTTAAGCACCTTACAAAGTCCAAAGATAGTTTGTTAATGAAATATGACATATTGGCCTTTCAAGAAATATGGCTCTCCACTGTGCCTGTTTGGGATAAACATATTGTATTATTGGTTCCTGCAATTATGCTAGTCAGGGGTAGACCCATGGCTGGTCTGATGGTAGCTATAAAAAAATCACCAATCATGCAGATTGAGCCATGGCTCTTTCCAAATAGTGTTCTCCAGATGGCAAAAATAAAATTTAAGTCAACAAACATTGGTTTAATAAACGTCTATTGCAACCATGCCGCAATAAATGATAATGATTTTTTTGATGCCATGGATGATTTATTGAAATTAACAATACTGGACCCGATTTGTGGTCATGTAATAATTACAGGTGACTTAAATCTAACTTGTATAGTTCAAGTGGGGAAACCAATGACTCCGACAGCCATCAGATGAAACGCATTCATGGATGAACGGCAGTTCCTGAAACTAAATGGAGCTAAAAAAGGAGTCATGCCCCCTCAAACCACATGGCATAGAGGCACTCAAGCTGCTATGATTGACTATACCTTTGTTGATAGAGGGCTGTTTACATACATAACCGAGTTCCAAATTGTCTCTCGGAAAATAAGTGATCATGATATTCAATCCACTCAATGGTCTTGGAATGTAGAAACTAAAACACATGAGTCTTCCTTAGCACGTAATATGACTATGAACACCGCGCAAAACAGATTTTATTGGACCCCTCTCTCTTTGGAGACTTTAAATAAAAAGCTTAATCGATCCGTGAATAACAACTTGTATCATGGCCCTGACATGTTGCCTTCTTCTGTTGAAGAAATGCAAATGTTTATAACAAAAAAAACAAGTCTAATATAGCAGGTTTCAAGACATTACACACATACGATCATGAAGTTGCCTATCGCAAAACCAAATTTAGATCTGATAAAAAGGCAACTTCTTAAGGTAAGTTTTCTTGAGCGACTGATCCAATTGAATGTTTTAAAATGCAAATATAAAAATTGGATAAAAGCAAGGAAAGCTCAGATGTACCAGCAGGTTGCAGAGAGCATGCTAGCGAGTCTACAATCCAAGAGCCCGGCCAAAATTTGGTAACATTTAAAATATACCCAAAGTAAAATTCAATGATGAGTCAAATGAATCCGATTCCCTAAGAAGTATGGGCGGTCTTCTATAAGTCCTTATATGCTGATACAAAAAAGAGTAGATATGAGGATGCCTTGGAGTGGAGGCAAAAAAGAGATCTTGTTTTCCATGTTGATGACATACTACTATTCATCTCAAAGTTATCAACATCCTGTGCCCGTGGTCCTGATGGACTATTCAACTTTATGATTAAAAAAAATCCTATCGATTGGGCTCAAATTCTTGTCACTATATTCAAACAAATTGTGACAACTCGGTGTATTCCTGATTCATGGAGGAAATCTATTACTATCCCCATTTATAAAAAGGGGGATAATACCGATCTAGTAAATTACAGACGTATATCTCTGTTGGATATACCGAGTAAAATATTTGTGAGACTTTTATTAAGGGATCTTAATAAATGGTTGGATGGAACTCAAACTAGAGACCCAAACCAAACTCGCCTTATGCCAGGGATGGGGACGGCAATTAATCTTCATATCCTGGAAGTCATAAAGGATAAAGAACAGCAAAAGGGACAGTTGGTTTATATGGCCTTTATTGACTTCCAGGCTGCTTTCGACTCAGTCTGTAGGAAACCTCTAATAAATAAGTTGAAAGATGCGAATTGCCCTAACTACTTGGTGTTCTGGATAAATGAATTGCATTCTAAAACCACGGTTAGAATTAGATTAGCCTTAGACGGCACATTATCAGACCCAATTGAAACTTTTCATGGACTAAAACGGGTGCATACTGGCTAGTACGTTGTTCAATTTTTTCATGTCGGCGGTGCAGCAAGAATTCATGAACATCAGATCTGATGCACCCCGTATTGGTGGCCATGCGGTCCCCTGGTTGTTCTATGTTGACGAGCTTGTGTTGCTAGCTAAAACACCAGGAGGCTTGCAAGTCATTTTGTCATGCTTGAGTAAATATGCTGATGCAAATTTGTTGAAAATTAATCAAGCAAAATGCAAAATCATGATACTTGGTTCTAAAAAGTGGGGATATCTAAATTTAAATAAAAAGTATATACAGAATGCAAATATTGAAATTGTATCCTAATACAAGTATCTGGGATTAACTATCAGTAATGATCTGCATGACAAACCATATCACAGAGAATTGGAACAAAAAGCCCGTACAGGCATAGCTCAGACAAAAATTATACAGGCCAAATTCGGTAAATTCTCGATACTACCGGCTATAATATTTTTTAAGCAAAAAGTCACCCCCATAATAACGTATGGGGCTGAAACTAGAGGTATTGTCCCGGAGAATGTTTGGATAAAATTGGAAGGCCGATTTTGGAAGAAAATTTGTGGTTTGCCAATGTCTGTATCAGTGTGTTTAATAAGACAAGACATGAAATGGGGCTAGTATCCTTGAAAGCAATCTATACATGGAAAGCTCTGACCTTGTATCGGAAATATCTGATGGTCGTTAAGGAAAATGGTATACTATTTCCTTCAAATATCCAAATTTGAATTCAGAAAGGCATAGGCAAAACGTTGGGGAAACATATGTTGGAATCAACAAATCCTAAAATTCTGAGATGGCGAAAGTGGATAAAATCATTGATGGAGAAGGCCGGCATTGATGACGACCTTCTTATCAATAATCCTGAAAGAGCTAAAAAGAAACAGTGGTTGAATGATTGGATCCAAACCAGAGATTCTTGCATGAAATTGAGACTGTTTAAACATCAAGCCTTCGCAATTAAAGAACTCCATATTGTTGAAAAATATTTGGTTAAGTTTCCAGATCCCAAGAATAGATTTGCATATATGAGAATCAGATTGAATATTTGCCTTACGAATGAAGTTCGCTTTATGCGCAAAAGTACATTAAAGGCTAGTTGTAGATTCTGCCTTGTACCGTCAGATAGAGAGACATTGAAACATTTAATTTCTGAATGTCCAGCTCTAGTTTGGCAAAGATGTCAACTGTTTAAACATATGTTTGTGGGTTACCTTATGCTGAACCAAGAACATTTTTGGAACATCTTGTATAATAGTCAATCACCTAAAATGAATATTGTGGTGTTATTGTTTATTGAATCTTTAAGTTTGATGAACCAGACTGACATCATTGACTATAAAATGTTACAGCATATCAAATAATTGCTTCTGAGAAGAGTGTGCAACAAAATTGTTGAATTATAAATATTTCTCGGAAAACTGGGATCATGCCAATTGAAAAGATTATATAATGAGAAACTGATGGGATCAAGGTATTATAGAAGTTCATTCGAAAGCATTCTCTTGTTCGGATCTAATAGGCCATGAATTGTATAGAGTCGTAATATTGTGGTGAATAGTTAATAGCTAACAGGTGGTATATGTTGCTTTGAAATTATTCACATTTTTCTTTTTTATGTATTACGTTTTTATATGTTACTAATTGTATTTATTAGATGTTGTATTTTGTATTTTATTGTATTTTTATATTGTATGATGTTTATTTTTGAAAGGCTGTATGTTTACAGCTATATCAAAATAAATAAAAAAAATTATAATTCTCATCGACACAATCAAGAGGAGTATGGGACCATGCCGGTGTAATTTGTCCACAGTCAGAGGTAGGGAGGTGTTTCATAAACAGAAGCATGTGTGACTTTATGTACAGTACTGGAATGTTCAACTATGACAGCATGAACAAGCAAGATTTCCATTGGTTCCAAGGAAACAGCATTTTTTAAAACTCCATTGACAATGCTGTTTTGTATGCTACTGTGCACAAAGTGTTGCAGAGAATTCTGTAGGAATGTAAGAGAGGCGTTGGCCTTCAGTTGGTAGAAATGTCAGGAGGACAAGCAAACAGAAACTCATCCAAAGAGAAAATTCACATAAAAAATGGTATGCAAGCACGAACACAACAAAAACACAAAAGAAAAAAAAACCTTAATAAAGTTTGCACAGACAGTAGTAAACACCCAAGCCCCTACCGTGTTTCACATTCGCCCCCTCCCCCTCCTGTTCCTGGCAGGGTAACTCTGCAGACTCCCCGGTACTTTGAGGATTAGATGTGCCACATCCGGCCCCTTTCAGGATGCCAGCTATGCCAATGGGACTGTGGAGGCTAAGGCAATGCTCATTGTGGTTGCTGGTTGTGGTGCGTACACAAACACTGTGGGTGAAGGTATGCTTCTACAGAGAAATGTAGGAGCTTACGGTTGAAGTGTGCAAGGTAAGGGGCAGGAATAATGTTTGTATGCATGCACTGTACGCACATGCTTAAAGTTGCTAACATACATTGAGTGCTGCTTTTGTGCTATAACTTTTCAGACATTTGTAGTACATGGGTTACAGCGGAAAGGCCATTCTGTGAAGTGTACAAGGTAAGTGGCAGGCATTGTGTTGGTATGAATGCAGTGTGTGTATGATATGATGCAATGTGGTCTGCTGTGGCATTTCAGCCGCGCCTACACACAAGTGTGTGAAGGTACCACGAGGAAAGGCAGGTGGAGCAGTGGAGAGACACAGACAATGTTCCACTAGGCCAGGTGACACTGAGAGTGCGCAATTGAATGGGAAGGGGGAGGCCAAAGTGCAGTGTATGGGAACAACAAAAAATAGCAATAACTACAAGTACAGCCAGTGCTGGCAAGTGCACAGACAAGTGTACACATGAGGTGGTCATTGCATTGTTAGGGTACAGAAAACAGTCCCAAGTGCAGGGGTTGACAGAACGGTACTGCAGGGGTGAAACTGTCAGGAAACAGGTGGACTGGGGCCGACATTACAGGGTGGCAAAGAAACCAGTGGACAGTAAGTTTCAGGCAGGAAGTGAGCACGAGAGAGAAGGAGAAAAAAGAGAAGCAAATGGAAAGATTTCTAAGTTCTTCCGGACCCTGACATGGTTCCCCTCAAGTTCCAGGGAGGCACAGATCCTGTTCCAGGGGGAGGCCCCAGCAGAAGAAAGACATCTACCACCAAGTGGGTGCTTGGAGAAGCGACTGACCCTGAGGAAATTGTAGCCGGATGGCCGAAGTGCTGCAGCAGGGAAGTATTTGGGAAGTAAGAGTTGTAGGTATTGAGGATCCAGGCCCCAGAAGCCCTTGTGGATCATGTAGAGGGTGCTCACCTTAACGGTTGCAGCCATTGGGAGCCAGTGCAGAGATTTCAATCCCAGAGAGATACGGTCCCTGCGCTTCAGGGCAAGGATCAGTAGCGCACTGGTGGTCTGGCTGAGTTGCAGAGGGTGGAGTGCAGAAGCAGCCACATTTATAAAGAGGCGGCTGCATTAGTGCACCATAGCGAAAACCACAGCTGCAGCCACAGTGAACGTCTGGCAACTTGCTGTACGCTAATAAGATATATTCAGTGCTGGTGTGGGTGCCACCTTTCTACAATTCTATTTATGTAGCAAATGCGTTAGTGTGGAAAGGAATTTGGACCCCTGTCAGAAGGAAAGGAAATAGTTTATGTTTGCATATCACAATGACTGATATGTGTAAATGGAAACGATGCAAGCATATACCACTCAAGTACCACTTGATGGTAGGTGATGGGAGAAAATACAGTATGTTTGTTAGTTACGCAGTGGATGTTCTGTGGCAACTACAGTGCTCAGAGACACTTGCAAAAGGGTTGTAAGCGTACTGTGGAAACAGTATTCATACCTCTATTTTGTGGTGAAGGATCCCCATGCGCATGAATGAACATTAAAAAATCTTGCATACTTTAATCAAACGTTGTGCGGGACATGCGTTCAAATGCTGACCCACTTGCAGTGTACATGTGTAACAGGACATATGAAGTGTTGTACAGAACTGCCAGTGTTAGATGCTGACGTCTTGGATGTCATTATTTAACAATGCCTAATGAGGTAGTAGTAAAGAAAGCACAGTGGAAAGGGAAGAAGGACTGTTCCTGCTTTACAGGAGTGCAGCCATCGCGGTCTTTGGCGAAGCGCACGTTCCACATTATGCGCATCTCACCATGCTGGCCAATGGAAAGGGGTCTGTTGGCTTTATTCAATTAGGTACTGAGTGCGTGGGTCACAGGAAGGGGCGTTAATGCCGGTTTACATTACTCTGCATAGTGAAGCTGGGTGACATGGAGAAACGTATTGTGTTGACTTTGGGTGATGCCTTTGCGATAGATCTCCACAAGTATGCCCTGGAAAGACACTTTGGTGGCAATTTCGGTTTGGAAGCAGTGGACGCATTGTGGAGCGGTGTCTATGAACCCAGTTTTGCCGATATGCATGAACTTTGCAGAGGCCTGGCCACTTCTTCTGGTGTTGATGTCGTCGTTGTGCACTAAAGGGGCATGCATTTGCGCTACCTGGCTTGTTTACATTTGTTCCGTCAACTGAAGAGGTTGCTTAATGCAGTGAAGAGGCATTTTCCCACTGCCAAGGTGCTTTTCTCATCCATAACACCAAGAAGAGTATGGGGCAATGCTAATGTCTGCTGTTCTGAGCCAGAGGGTGGAAGGTGTCTCATCAACAGAAGCAGGGCCAATTTTTTGCACGCTGGTGGGATGTTCTTTTGCAACAATGACCTCCTTAGTTGTGGAAATGCAGAGTTTTTCCAAGAAAATGGCATTTCGTTGTCGTCCATTGGTAATGCTGTTTTGTTTGCGCATCTACAGGATGTGTTGAAGAATTTACTGTAACAATGTGAGCACAAGAAAACACAAAATTGCATAAAAACCAAAAAAAAGTTGTTTCTCTGGAAGCACCTAAAACAAAAAAACAACAACAAAAAGCCTCTCATCAGAGCTGCCACTAAATACGAACTCCCCTACCCTGGTTGCCATTAATTCCCCAACACCCGCACGCAGTACCAAAGCCACATCCGGGGACTTTGAGGATGGTGGCCATGCAAATGGGACTGTGGGGGTTGAGGGATTGCGCAATAATGCTTCTAGGTATGGTGTGTACGCGGGGGACTGTTGTACAGCACTGATAGTGTTACATGTAGAGTTCTTCAATGTAATTGGTGGATGAATGTGGAACTATTTAACAGTACCCAATGAAGTAGTTATGGACAGAAAATAGTGGAAAGGGAAGAAGATCTGCTCCTGCTTTACTGGGGTGCAGTGCTCGCAGTACTTGGGGAAGCGCACGTGCCCCATTGTGCGCTTCTCACCATGCTGCCCAATGGAAATGTGACTGTGGGGATTGTCCAATCAGGTGGTCAGGGTGTGCGTTACAGCAAAGGGTGGCAATATTTTTTTTCATTCCTTTGTGTAGTGCGGCTGGCAGACATGGAGAGATGCACAGTTTTCATTGTGGGCGATACCTTTGTGGAAGATCTGTTCCAATATGCCCTTCAAAAAGGTTTCTGTGGCACTTTCGATTTGGAGGGAGTAGAGCCTTACTGGTGCAGTGTCGATGCGTGCTGTTTCGGTGTTGTGCTTGCAGAATAGAATGTCGACGAGTGGCCACTTCCGCAATTGTAGATGTTGTGGTCGTGCACTATGGAGCCTTGTTTTTGGGTGCCATGACTTGTTCAGGTGTGTACAGTCAACTGAGGTTGCCGGTCCGGATTTTCATGCCTGTAGGGAGGTCACCGGCAAGGCTACCACCAACCTCGTAATGAGCCCAATGTCGTACTTCCCAAATAGGAATATGATGTTTCGCAGCACGAAGAGTTTCCCCCACAAATAGCATTCATCTTACTATTGTTGCCACTCCCATTTTTTCACACCTATCCAACAAGCCTTGCTACCCTTGTTGGAAGTACAGGAAGAACTTTTGTAGTAGGTGTTGCGCACTAACATGCTTCAAAACGCACTGCAACAAAGAAAACAAACCTCTTTTTGCAGCTAGCCCTTTCTACCCGATTCCACTACAGTGTTTTACACAGAGCCACGCCTTCCAATATTTAGCGCACATTCTGTGCAGCGTATACGGTGATCGGCTCCCTGCATCTGTTTATTGGCAATTCCATTTTTACACTTTGAAAGCAGCTTTGTATAATAAACTTTTTTCCTTTTCCCGTCGATTTCTATTTGTCTTGGTCTTGTACCTCACAAGACAGAAGGAAAGGAAGCCAAGGGACAGTACAGGAGGGAGAGCACCTACGGGGATAACATAGGGGATGTGCACAGAGAGGGAATTGTTGGGTGGCCCTCAGTTAAATAGGCGCCAGTCACATGCTCCCGGACCGACCCTTCCCAAGCAGCTCCCCTCTGTACAGAAGCGCGTTGCAGTACATGCACAATACAATGCCCTTTGCCAGGTATGGGTCTGCAGTGCAGCATATGCTCTGCAAGGATGTTTTAAAGACGTGCTGCCCTACACCAGTGTCACTGTTGGTGGCCGGAGCAGATGTGGAGAATGCTGTACATGAAATTTCTCTAACGCACTGTTGGAAGGCCAGTACCCTGCCCACTGGTGGCTTGTGATTCGATTTCAGGTCTCACCACATGCAGTACGGACACTTCATGGTACGCCATTAGCCGTAGTACCAGCATTCATGGAAATAAATACATTCTGAAATGCAAGAATGCTTACAACAATTACAAACGCAGCTTCACTACGTGGAGCAGGAAGATATGTATTCAGCGACACCCATGCGGCTACAGTACTTTTCTAAACACCACTGACATTCTTTGCGCTCCAAAGACTCTGCTGTTTGCTTACTTCTCTTTACATGCACTTGTATGTGCATGACACAGGCGCACCAACTTTTTTGTCTTTTTTTGTTTTATTATTTGATTTAATTGCGATGCAATTTTTACAAAAATGAACAAATTTCAACATTAAGGCATGTCCCTTTTCTGGGATATCCTTCCTTTGTACGTCTACTCAGATTGTTTTCCTAAAAGAAAAAAGAAAAAACTTCATCTTCTGTATAAAAGACACTACTGTAATTGTCCAAGCTGTCTTCTTACCGCTGATCAGGGCTGCCCAGCGAGTCTCGTCATTCATTGTACTAAAGCCTTTCATCAGCGGTTTAAGGTAAAAGTCAGGCTCTGTGATCAGACCCAGGCATTCCATTATTACATGCTTGATTGACTCCACTTTGTTGGGATCCGTGCAGAATCTACAGATGTTTGAAGTGGCTAGATTGTGTGACCTCATAACCTCTCTTGTCATGATTAGGTTTAGGTGTATTCTCATGAAGGTGCTTCTGTTGGGGGAACTTCAAGAGGTATGGACAGAGTTCATTAAGCTTCCTGGTGTTCGGTGGTAAGTCTCTCGTCAATTTATAAGCTTGAGATTTTTCTTCGGTTTGAATCCAATCCAGTTCCAGCAGTTTTCTTTTTACTTTCAGTGGGTTTGCTATCAGAAGCTTTTCATCACAGCCTAATTCTTCCAGCATATTTTTTTTGCATTATTGGCCCAGTTCGTCAGAAATGGGGATGTACCTTTCGTCAGTTCTTGGTGGATTAAGTTTAAGATTGTCGGGTTGTCAGGTGAAAGCACCTTTCTTAACAAATCCAACCCTTTCCAATCCACTGATGCCTTCAGTGAGGTGAGGCCTAGTTCTCTTCTGATTATCGCAATTGGCACAGTGTGCGTTAGGTTCAAAATCTTTTTCCATATTACTCCTTCAATTTTTGGCCACAATTTCGTTGAAATCTGAGGAAATGCCTCCATGCCATATGTAAGAGTCAGCACTATCTTACTTTTATAAAACCTGATGGCTGCCAAGACAGAAAACCGTCCATATTTGTTGTCCACAAGTTTGGCCTGTGTAGCCAGTATTTTCGATTTTATCAACAATACTTCCTGCAGGGGGGTTTCAACTCTGCTATTATTGATTGTTATTCCCAGATATTTAAATGTGGCTACCTTTTCAATTCTGGTTTGCCCCAGAGACCATTTAAATGGTTCATTCTTTGATTTTCCTGGTTGGAAGGACATTATTATTGTTTTTTCTTGATTGATCGCCAACCAATTTTACGTATCTGTTTAAGCTATCCAGCTGTCTTTGGAGACCGATTTTGGTTTGATCTATTAGTATAAGATCGTTCGCATATAGGAGCCATGTTACTTTTTCATTGCCTATTGTTGGGGGAAAAAATCTTAACTGAGGCTCGAAACTTTGTATGCCCCAAGTGAAAAAGTTATAAATTGCCGGGGCCAAGGGGCACCCTTGTTTGACTCCTTGGAAAGTAGGTATCGGGGCGGACAATAGACCTGCTTGATTTAAACGGACTCTTATAGTCTTGATGTGTGGAGGGCGATCAATGGGTCCAATATTTCGTAAGGGCATTCTCTGTCCCTTAGCTTTCTCCACAACAGGCTGCGATCCACCTGATCAAAGGCCTGGGCTAGGTCTATGAAAGCCATAAATGTCGTTCCTTTACGTCTGAGGGATTGATCTTTCAAGATTTTAAGAATAAAGATATTCAGTGCAGTTCCCACAGTTTTCACGATACCAGCTTGAAGTGGGTCTATTGACCCTGAGTCCTTAGTCCAAGCATGGAATTTCTCCAATAGGAGGGACCCAAAGATCTTACCTATCACGTCCAGTAAGGCGATAGGTCTGTAGTTTCAGGGGTCCTCCCTCACACCCTTTTAAAGATAGGAACGATCGTGGCAGATCTCCATGATTCTGGAATTCTCCCTTGTTCAAGGATGTTTGTAAATACTGCGCATATGAAAACAGACCATTCTTCTGGGTTTTCTTTCAATATCATGTTGGTAAGGCCGTCAGGCCCTGTCGCTCTCAGTATCTTCAGTGCAGTGGTGTGGCCAAGTGTCAAAAACACCATAAGAGAGGGAAGTGTCGACACTCTCCCCCGAACCACAGAAGCCAAATGAAGTCGACCCTCCACCCGTGGTTGGCACAGATACCTGATATTGAAAATACAGGATACCACGTGGCAGCAAATGGGGGGAAAAGGGTTAAGGAGAGGTTGTGGACGGGGAAGGGGAGGTTGAGGGAAACCGGATAGAGGTTTAGGAAACACCTAAAGTGGATAGGATATGGGGAAACATAGGGAAACAACCCTACACTGTCTAATATGTAGCTAGTAAACCAAGACACATAACACACACATAGATCACAAAATATGACCCCTTAATACAGGCTGAATAAGGACCTTAGCTAGTGTAATTGTGCTCTCTGATAGCCTCTTGATACAGGCACATGTAGTAATTACCAGGACATAGAATACATCTATGCAAGCGTAAATGAAACAAACTCATGGGATATGATTCCCAAAATGAAGAACATGACACATGGCCCTTTGGGCAAGCAGAAGCAACATAAACAATCATAGAACATGTAGGACCAAAGGTGTGAGTTCAACACCAACGGAGAACATATACATTGAAACATGGACTAATCAAAGTGTTCGGCCCATATGATATGCTCCTCGAAGTCTTTCATATGCAAACATTGCCCCACGTTAACACGCGGAAAGCAACAAAGTTATTGAGCACTTATCTGTGCATCTGGGAGACTCGCAAGCCGTCCCAGATGAGAAAAGATGATGCCTTGATAGAAGCGAGCGAGGCCCGTTCACAGAGTGAGAGCCTGAACGAAGCGACGCAAGTCCTCCTTGTATTTTCTGAGCTTCGCCGCTCATTCTTGCTAGGACCGCGTAGTTCACCGTGTGCTGCGGAGCTCACATACTCGAAATCCTGAAGTAAGGCGTGCGCGGACCGCACGAACCTCCGGCATGGCTTTGCCTCGTGAAACAATAAGCCACACCTGCCGTGCGCTGTTGGCCCGTGATAAACTGTTGTTAATTACTGACAGCTGGCCAACGCGCACGGCAAGGACTATGAATGAACAAGGAGCTGCTGGGAAATATAGTTTATCCAGCCTAAGTAAAACTACTAACCTCTTTTCATATTTAAACACCTCATTCGCCTCCACCACCCCATATTCCTGACATTACCTCCTCTCTCAGGGCCCTCCCAAGGGCTCGGTCAATCAGGATGTTGCCGATGAAATTGTTTGACCAATCGTGGAGCATGTACCTCAGCGGCGGGTTCCCAAGAACAATCTTCTGGTCCATACCCTTTCCACTGAATGAGGTACCAAAATTGTTGATTCCTTTTTTTAACATCCAGAATTCTCTTCACCTCGTATTCCTCTTGACCATCTTTCATGATTGCTGGGGGTCGCCTAGTGGTCATGCCTGGAGCTGCAGGTTTAAGTAAAGAGACATGGAACACTGGGTGTATATGTAAAGATGCTCGTGAGGATCGTGTTAAGAAACGGCCTGGAGGACGTCTTTAGCAGCTACACCACGCTGCCTGGAGTGTGCGCCTGTGGCTCCGCCCAATAGGTGCCTGGGACACTTTTTTTTCTTTCTACTAATTCCCATAGTGCAGCGCACTCACGCGCGCACCGGGAAGCACAAGAAAGCACTGTTTGCTGTTCGCTGTGTGCAGTGTGTGGTGCGTTTTGAATCCTCATTTTTGCAAATGTTCATATCGCACCCAAGGGGACAAAGTGGCTGGCTAATTGGCTGTTTGGGTGCGGGTGATGAATATTGTTCTATTTGTATACCTTATGGGCTGGTAAGGAGAGTGGGTTAGACTGCTGGGGAGTGGTGTTTTGGCTTGGTTTGGGCAATTCAACGAAGTTCAGGGTTGCCCTAGGCTACGAAGGCCATATGGGTAAAATTGTTAAATCATTAACCATGATGAAAGACCCGCGCGTGGATTTTTTCTCAGCAGTAACAACGCGCAGGGCTAGTTTGGCGCGTGCGGCGGCGGTACCTCTGCCGCCTCCTTGTATTGAGGAAGATGAATTACTTGAATGCGCTCAAGCTTGCTCTAACGAACTTAAATCAAATGCTGAGCCTCTTACTAACTTGACTGAATTTACAGACTCTTCTCAATCCCTGTTTGTGGAAGAATATTCAGTCCCTATGGGGAAGGAGAGTCTAAAACATCAGTGGGGGGGGTGGCTTCTGAGAAATTGCTCAATAGTAACTCCAACAATGATTCCTTTTGTGATACTCCTAGCGACTTTCTGACTGCTGACTTAGAACTTTTAGACAATCAAACGACCCACGACACTCCCCTTATTGAGGGAGTTGAGGTGACCAATAACAAGGATATCGGTACGATGTTAGGAATCTTTAATAGACTAATTTTGTATGAACTTAGGAGACAGACCGAAGTTTTGGGTCAAATCAATTCCGCAATAGAGCTGATCCCCTCGAGAGTGAATGACCTACTTTCTAATTCACCGAGTGCTATAAAGTCAGCTTTGGCGTGTTCAATAACAGACTCGCCTGTCCAGGATCCTGGGGGTGTTCAATCCTCAGTCATCTCTCAAGATATTATTGAAGTAATCGTTGTACCTGATACACAGGGCAATAAAAGTGTGACAGACTCGGTTAAAACTGTCTTGGTAGCTGCCTTGGAGAAGGCAGATACTCCAAATTTTCCTGTTATGGAAAGTGTTTTGGCTGACAATTCCAAAAACACAGCCGTTTTAAACAACAAAAAGGAAAAAAAAAAAAGCACAACAGACCAAACTGATGCGTGCAAACAACATGGCGAAAACATCTCGTGAATTCCTGAGAGACTTGACCTTCAAAAATTCGATCCTAGAGGCCAGGGAGGTCTTGGAGGGTGACTATGAGAACCAACCCCCTGCAGAAGAGGGGGTCGAGGTCCAGTCTCTGCCTGGGGCTTCGAAGGAGGCCTGCCAATCCTCTTTGGGAGCGTACTTTGAGGCTAGCAACTCGATTTCTGATGCAATGAAGAATAAAAAAAGAGAGGCGAGTGAGATTGCCTCACAGTTATAATCTCTAAAAACAGGTTTACAGGACATTTTTGAAATATTTAAAACTAACTCTTTGAACGCTAATAGCTCTCTTGCTCCAATTAACATAGGGTCCAAAGTGGCTAATCATGCAAGTGGGCTGTTTGCTGCGTTGAACTCACCTGATAATAATGAGGGTAAGGACTTACTTCCGAAGGTTGGTGCCCCAATTGAAGACAAGGGTCAGCTGTCGTGTTCAGTTAACACGGGGCTAGGCTCCAGTGAACGGCACTATAAGGAGAAGATGGTCGGTGCTACATCTGTACAGACCGGATGTGTTGCCCTGGCACCCGCGGGTTTAGCACCTGCCATTCCAAACAAGCCAACACCTACTGTCTCTGTACCTATCCCTGTAACTATGTCTGAGGTGCTGCAAAGATCTGAATCTACTGAGCCTCTTTCCAATTTGATCACACACTTGAATAATTTGGATGTGTCATTGTCTAAGTCTGCTACTCATCCAGTCAGTAAAGAGGAGGAAATTACATCTATGCTGAAGAAAATCTTAGAGGACACATTTGTATCGAATAACAATGGGTGGTATTTACCACGCAATAATATGAGAGAACCCACAAGGGTCAATATGTGTGGCACAAGCAAACAAAACCTTGAAAAATCAATCAACGATCTTGATCTAAGAAAACCTGCTTTGAGCGACCTTCCCAGTCTCATATTGACAACTCTGTTTTGGGAGGGTAACCGAACTTCTTTAAACCGTTCCTACATACTCTCATTGTTTGCGGCAATTCCAGACTAGCACTAATTTCATCAGCTGATATAGTTCTGGTGGACTTCATTCATAGACAGAGATTTGACTATGTGCGTCTTGTAATACCATCCCCTTTAGTAAGGAACCTCTTGCTAAAGGAGGCTGAATCCCTACAACGTAGGGGTTTTGACCTCTTCCAATATGAGCACACCCTCCCCCCAACGAATGGCAATTCTCAACTCAAAAATGGTGTGGAAGGTGGAGTAGGGGTGGAACCTCAGGCGGCGAGTAACAATCTTTCAATGGGCAATGAAGACAAGCAAGAGTGGAGATGGTTGGCTCTTTCCCTCAGAGAATCCATTAACTCTCTGAGGGAAATGGGAAAACCACTCTAGCAAGCCTAGAAAAATAACTTTGGCAAGTTGGAATGGAAGAGGACATTTACACTTAATCCATAATAGTGAGGTTACCAATGTTTTACAATCTTATGATTTGCTACTTCTGCAAGAAACTTGGGCTACCAGTGATCTCTTATGGGAAGGTTTTGATATAGCTCAAATTAAGGCTGCCAAGGGGGTGAAAGGTCGACCTATGGATGGACTCCTAATTGCCTGCAAACAAACTCTAGGGGCAACAAAAATGAGCGAATGGTCTAGTTCCAATTCCTTTCTAACCGTGACCTACGAAATCAAAATTGGCATGATTAATATCCAATTTTGCGTCACCAATGTATATTGGAACCCGCTAAAATATTCTGACTCCCAATTGGTAAAAGAAATTAACAACTTGACCGCAAAAATCGATGCATGGAGAGCGGCCAATGTGAATGGTTTTATAATCTTAGCAGGGGACCTGAATTCAGATTGTAATATTGACTCTACGGTGGCGGATGCCTTATTGTCCGAAAACAAGCTGTTTAACTGTAATGCCAAGGTTACGGCAGGGAACCCCAAGTTTCGGGGAGCTCTATTGTATAATTATGTGGAAATTATGGGATTAACGATGATGGACAACAAATGCCATACTTGGAATGCTAGAGGCTGTAGCTCTATTTTGGATTATATTTTCGTGTCTACTGGGTTTGATAAAGTTATTTCCAAACTTACTGTAGTTAAGATGCCTACTAGTGATCACAATTTATTACACATTAACTTTCCTTATCCTGTACCAACTGGACCATTATCATGCTATACTCAGGGCCTGATAGTAAATCAAAAAGGTAACAGAGTGAGGTGGTCATTTGCTAAAACTAAGAAATTTTCCTCGGTTATGGTTAAGAATTTCGAACAGATGCATTTTGAAGACCGGATCTGTAATTTGTCTGTGACCAGGTTTACAACACATGTTAAAGATCTTATTTTGAATTCAGCAATAAATATGATACCTGGTGGTAATGCTAGAAGGAATCACTCACACCGCTTCAATATGGAGGTTCATAACCATAGAAAATTAATGAGAAGTGAAATTCGTTCAGTTAACAAAACTGGCCATACCGCTGACCATGCACTTACGCTGATTAAAAAAATTAAGCAACAATACAAAAATTGGCTAATAAGCTTTAAGGGCATGCGAGCCCAATCGGATGGGGAATATATGCTTAATGCACTGAAAGGTAACAACATCTCTAACTTTTGGCAAATCATTAATAAGGTTGAAGTATCCCAAGAGGAAATGCTATTTACTCAAATCAGTGAGAGAAGGTGGGTTGACTACTTCTCGAAAATGTATGGCGGCGACTTAGCCAATTTTGGAGGTTGTGTTAATAAGACTGCGATATGGGAACTGAGCATCTCAGTCTCCAATATTTCTCGCCTTATTATTAAATCAAAAAACTCGGCGGCCCCAGGGCCGAACAATCTATCAAATAAGATCTTAAAAACGGATACTGATGTGTGGGCCAAGGTTCTGCATATACTATATAAGGATATTCTGAGCACTAAAACTATACCTGAATCCTGGAGATTAGCTCTTGTACTTCCGATCTATAAAAAAGGGATCCAGATTTGCTCCGGAAAGCTATAGACCCATAGCTATCTCGGACCCGGAGTCTAAAATATTTGCCTCCATTGTACTGGAAGAAATGCAAGACTGGATTAAGAGCAACAACATTTTGGATGTCAAACAAATTGGCATTAAAAAAAACATAGGCACGGACTGTGGGGGGCTTATACTTAAAAGTTTACAATCCAAAGCCCTAATGAAAAATGGAGTCTCAATTTTTGTTGCCTCTATGGATCTCAGTCGAGCATTCGACATGGTTGATCGCCCATCCCTATGGTCCATTCTCAGAGACTTGAATATCCCTAAACATCTCCTGGAGATAATAATAGAATTGTATTCAGAGACTAAAATTAAAGTGAGGTTAAACTCGGAAGGTTAGCTTACCTCTGAAATTTGCACTCCTAATGGTCTCCGACAAGGCGGCATGCTCGCTCCAACGCTGTTTAATTTATATGTCTGTGGAGCTAATAAAGCGTTAAAGAACAAAGGGCTGGTGGCACCAAAACTGGGAAACAAAATGATTGAATGGTTAGCTTACGCTGATGATTTTTTGCTTTTGGATTGCACCAAAGTGGGTTTACAACGATTGATAAACGCTTTTGTAATATTCGTGTCTAAATTACACTTAAAAATAAATGCAACCAAGACGACCATTGTATGTCTTGGCAAATGTAGGAACAATTTACTCGGTCACTCATGGTACTGTGAGGGCAAACGTATTAAGTGTCAGTCTGCCTTCAAGTATTTGGGTTATAATGTAATTGGTTCAGGTTCCACAACCATAATAAAAACTCAATTGAGGACTAAGGGAGAGATGGTCCTAAGGCAAATGCGTAAACTAGAAACCAAATACTGCAAATTCACCATGGTACCGTTAAGAACCTATTACATTATGAAAGCAATTCCAAGGTTTATGTATGGTACGGAATTTTTTGATTTTGAAAATACTGACTGGTTGAAGTCTCTGGAAAGTCTTATATGGAAAGGAATCTTATACTTTATACCAAAAAGTGTTCCGATGGAAATGATAAGATATGAGTTGGGCCTACATTCTTTGCAATCATTTATCATGTGGAAAAAGATCTTGCTATGGAGAAAGTGTTTAGTAAATCCATCTGATAACCTTTATACTATAGCAGGTACGGACACCCATAACTTGTTTATCAACCAGTTAAAATCTAAGGTTGAGGTTTGTCTTACCAATTTGGGTGTTTCAATTGAAATGTTACAATCTAACCCGCAAAAAGTAAAAAGTATCCTAAAAAGTGATGACCGGTTACAGACTGTATGTACAGTATCGCAGTCAAGGAATTTCAATCAAGCATATTCTTTCTGGAAATTTTTTCCTGGTATGGAAGCCTATTTAGAAAAATACCCTTGCAGAAGTTTACGAAATGGCTTCATGCAATTTAGATTAAATGTGATGAGAACCAATAGCACTCTGAAGGGTTGGAAGTTGTTGACTGACCCTTGGAACTGGTGCAGATTCTGTAGGAAAGAGGGTATTGAGGAAACACTGCATCATATTCTACTTATTTGCCCAGCTCTGCTCCAATACCGAATCTCATATTTTGCTCAATTTGTACTGCATCTACATCGTGTCAATAGAGAACTATTGTGGTATCATATGAGACATGGTCAAAACACTGTACTCAGGATTAGAGTGATTGCTTTTTTAAAAGTTGTTTGTGACTTATCTTAAATGTTTTTTAGAATCTGTTAAATGTAGGTGAATTTGATCTGCCGATTTTGACAATGAAATGCTTTCTTTGAATAGTTGTATGTTGATTGGAATTATGTTTAGTTAGTATCTAATATTGTTTTACCTTGGAAATGTATTTTTTTATTCTGTTCTTATAAAGTGTATTTTGTAAAGGTTTAAATAAACCATATACAATAAAAAAAAAAATGTAAAGATGCAGGCAAATGCAATTTCATGGCAGTTGCAGATATACATTTGCAAATCTCATACTGCCCAATGAACCGAGGTAGAATTTTCCTGATTCTATTAAAGACAAATTGCGAGTGAATAACCAAACTCTGTCTCCCACTTTATATTGAGGACCTTCCTGTCGGTGCTTTTCAGCCTGTCTTTTGTATTGTCTCTTGGCTCTCTCCAGATTTTCTCGTGCCTTTCGTCTGGCCTCAAGAAGCAACTGTTTGCGCTCCTATAACACTGGCATATTTCCTATTTCTGCCAAATCTTCTGGTATCATATTTTGTTCATGACCAAATAAACATTCATTAGGTGCCATGCCCAAGGAAGTATGGTAGGTATTGTTATAAGTAAATTCTGCTAACCATAATGCTTGCATCCAAGAGTTCCAACCATCACTCAAATAGCCCTGTAAATATTGTTCCAGTGTTTGATTAACTCTCTCTGTTTGCCCATCTGTCTGGGGGTGATAACTGGTGGAAAGAGCACAGTTAATTCCCAATATTCGACAAAAAGCACGCCAAAATCTGGAGGTAAATTGCGAACCTTTATCTGAGACAATACCTTTCGGCAATCCATGCAGCTTTACCACATGTTGTAGAAATAACTCAGCCAATTTGCCTGCCCCAGGTATTCCTTCACAAGGAATGAAGTGAGCCTGTTTTGACAGAAAATCTACCACTACCCATATGGTGTCATATTGCTTATCCGGCGGCAGATCAGTAATAAAATCCATAGAAATGTGTGTCCATGGTTGTTCAGGAGTAGGTAAAGGCTGTAACAACCCTCTTTTTCTAACAGGTTCTGCTTTGTTCCTTGCACAATTTTCACATAATTCCACATATTTTCCATATCTTGTTTCAGGGAGGGACACGAAAGTATTTTTCCAACATGGTCTGCATTTTTCTCAACTCTGCGTGTCCTGCTAAAGGGGACTGATGACACCAGAAGAGAGCCTTGTGCTGCAACTCTTTTGTTGGTAAATACAATCTCTTCTGATGATAGGGCAACCCCTCTCGTATAATATGTGCCGGATGACTATTCCGGCACTGTACCATCTGTCTTGATGTTAAAGCTTTCTTGACTAAGTCTGTGACTTGTGTGGTAATAGCGCCAACAATTTTATCTGGTGAGATAACGGTTTTAACTTCACCTACTGGATGTTCCAAATTTTGTTGTCTAGAAAGTGCATCTGCCTTCCCATTTTTGCTCCCTGGTCTAAATGTAACCACAAAATCAAATTCATTAAAGAATTGAGACCATCGCAATTGTCTTGGACTAAGTGTGTGTGCTGTCTTGAAATATTGCACATTTTTGTGGTCAGTTACCACCACCACCTGATGTCTAGCACCCAATAAGTAGTGTCGCCACTCAAGGAATGCTGCTCGAATCGCCAACAACTCCTTATCGGTTATAGAATAATTTTGCTCACACCCTGACAACTTTCTGGAGTAAAATGCAACCGGGTGCCATATTTCTTTTTCATCTTTCTGTGACAGAATAGCGCCTATCACCACATTGCTAGCATCTGTCTCAACTTGTAATACTCTCTCCGTGTTAGGATGTTGTAACACAGGAGCAGTAGTGAAGGCTACTTTCAATTTCTGAAAAGCAGCGTTCTCAGCTTCCTCACTCCAAGTAAATTTCACAGCCTTTTTTAACAAATGCGTGATGGGAGTGATTATGTTCGAGAAATTGCCGATGAATCGCCTATAAAAGTTGGCAAAGCCTAGAAAGGATTGGATATCTTTGATGCATTGTGGCGAAGGCCAGTCTCTCACTGCCTGCACTTTCTTAGGGTCCATCACAATGCCTGTATTAGTCAAAATAAATCCCAAAAATTCCACTTGTGTTACATTAAAGGCACATTTCTCCACTTTGACACATAATTGACAATCATGTAATCGTTGCAATACTGTTTTTACATGTCGCAAATGCTGCTCTGGAGATTCAGAATAAATCAAGATATCATCAATATAAACAATAACAAAAACATCAATGAATTCCTGTAAACTTCTTGCATAAAGAACTGAAAAGCAGCAGGAGCATTACATAAACCAAAAGGCATTAAAAGGTATTCAAACAACCCAAACTTAGTCCTAAAAGCCGTCTTCCACTCATCCCCCTCCTTAACCCGTATCAAATGATAAGCTCCTCTCAAATCCAACTTAGTGTAAATCTTAGCAGACCTCACTTGGTCTAACAAAACCGAAATCACTGGCAAAGGAAATCTATTCTTGATAGTTTTTTTAAAAATATTTATTTTATTTTATTTTAGAACCAAACAAAACAAAACACCACACAATACAACTGTTTCAGCATATAGAAGCATCGTTAAACCATCACATTGCACAAAATAATTCCCCAACCCCCCCCCCCTCAAACTAGAGCCGGCTCATCCGTGTCATCTGCAGGGGCATTATCGGGTCACGCAGTGCTTATGCGCTCATCATCCGAGTCCTCCGATTCATTATCACCCTGGTGAGGGTTAGCCATAGAGGCCACCAATTGCCGCCAGGCCAGCAGGGGCCCCACTTCCTCCTCACCCCCTCTAGTGACCGCTTCAAAGCAGACTACTGATTCCGCCTCTGCCCACCTCAAGCGGTCCGCCCACCATAGCTCCACCTTGGGCCTGTGGGCTGCCTTCCAGCCCATAGCAATCCTGTGCTTGGCCAGGACATAAGCCAAATCCTTCATCTTGCTTATGTGCCTTAAGTCCCGGGGTCTGGGAAAAATCCTAAGCATGCATGACCAAGCTGATCCCACGTCCAACACCACTCCCCCACCAGCCAGTTTCATTTTAACCTCATCCCAAAATCTGCGCACCTCCGGGCAAGCCCAGCACATGTGTAGTAGCCCCGCTTCCACCTCCCCGCACCTGGGGCATTTCTTCGTAGCCGAGCCTCCAAACCTTGCAATTTTCTGGGGAGTCAGATAAGCCCTATGAGTAACATACAGTTGGAGTTGTTGGAGTCTCGCGTTTCGGGACACCTTTTTATGGTACCTCTGGGCTCTCTCCCACTGCCCGTTCGTCATATATCCACCCACCTCCTCTTCCCAATCCTGTCTCAATTGGAGCAACTCCTTCCCAGCCTTCGCTCTCAGGAGCTCGTATATCCTTGATATTTCGTGCCCGCCCTCTGAAACATCATACATGGTTTCCAGGGAGGCATCAGGGTCATCAGCTAGCGCCGTCTCAGGCCATCTCTCTCTAACCCGTTTCACAAGCCTAGCGTAGGTTATATATTGGCCTCTATGCACCCCTGTCTCTTCTTGCAACCTCTGAAAGTCCAATGCCTCTCCTTCTTGCCATATGTCCCCAAGGGTGGCCAGGCCTACCGATTCCCAGTATCTACGGACCGACTCAAATAGTTGAGTCGTTACCACACAACGCCACCAATGGGGCCTGCTGGGAGAGCGGCTCCGAATCACCCATCATTCTCCATGTTCTGTGCCAGACCTCCCATCCCAGCCTCAATAGCCGCCCCCTTCCCATCAGTTTATCCTTTTGTAACCACACCACTTCCCTCAAAAAGTATGGGGCCGAGTCTTCCCGCAAAAGCCTAGCTTCCGCCGAATCCTCAGCCGACAGCCACCTGGCCACATACAGCAGCTGCCCCGCCAAATAATAGAGTTCAAAGTTTGGCAAGCCTATACCCCCCTTATCGCACGGGTTCTGGAGTTACCCCACACGAAACCCCTGCACACACTATGGAGTCTCACAATAGGGCTCCTGGGAATCAAAAATGGGACATTCACAAAAAAATGCAAGAGTCTAGGCAGGACCACCATCTTGAGCAAGGCCGCCCTCCCAATCATGGTCAGGGGCAATCTAGACCAAAATACCATGCTGTTCTTGACCCCCTCTATGGCTCTCTCCGTATTATGTTTGTGCTCCGCCTCGATCTTGTGGTAAATATTTACTCCCAAATACCTAAATGTCTCAATCTGCCATGGTATTGGCAGGATAGGCAGCCTCTTTAACGGGACATTC
Organism: Ambystoma mexicanum; assembly: GCF_040938575.1. Lineage (NCBI taxonomy): Eukaryota > Metazoa > Chordata > Amphibia > Caudata > Ambystomatidae > Ambystoma > Ambystoma mexicanum. The sequence continues at coordinate 452,918,387 of NC_090924.1, read as the reverse complement.
TTATATCTACCCAGTGGAAACAGACTAGACATTCTAGGGTTCACTGATATGCCCGAGAGGGTGGTCCATCACCTCCAGTACATACTGCAGGTTCTCTTCTGGATAACGCAGATAAAGGAGCATATCATCCGCATACAGTGATACCAGGTGTCTACCACTTACTGTGCTAATTCCCACCTCCCCATATTGTTGCCGCAGGCATATTGCCAACGGCTCTAGTGCAAGTATGTATAACATGGGTGACCAGGGGCATCCCTGTCTGGTCCCCCTGCCGAGTTGCCAAATGTCTGAGACTATGGACCCTGTTTTGTCTCTCGCCATCGGGGTGCTGTACAACAACTGGACCCACCTGATGTATCCAGGTCCCATTCCGTATCCCCTCAGGGCCGCTTTCAGCCAAGGCCACCGTACCGAATCAAAGGCTTTGACCGCGTCTAGCGACACGATAGCCAGCTCGTCCGTATCTTCCTCAGTTTGGTCAATAATGTGGTGTAGCCTCCTGTGGTTATCAGTGATGTTCCTGCCTGGGACATAGCCCGTCTGATCTGGGTGTATCAGCTTACCGATCACCCTCTTCAGCCTATTAGCCAGCACTGCCGTAAGTATTTTGCTGTCCTGGTTGAGCATGGACAAAGGTCTATAGGACCCGCACTCCACGGCCGGTTTACCTGGTTTCAGGAGTGGGATGATCACAGCCTCGCTAAGGGACAATGGAAGTTCCCCCTGCTCATAGGCCTCGTTGAACATGGCAAGCAGTGGCTGAAGCAGCTCCTGCTTGTATGTTTTGTAAAACTCACTGGGCAACCCATCCGACCCAGGCGCCTTGCACGTGGGCAGATTCTGAATCACCAACTCCAGCTCATCCGAGGTGACAGGAGCGTCCAACTCATCACGTTCTAGGTCATCCAGGGTGGGCAGCTCCATGTCCTCTAATGCGTCCGGTATGTCTTGGCTCATATACTCACCAGTGTCCTCATACAAGTGTCTATAGTACTTGAGGAACTCCTCGTTTACCCCCTCTTGGGTGTTGCAGATGCGACCTCCCTCATCCCTTATCTCACTGATCACTGAGCGGGGGGGTCTCACTCTTGTACAGCCAGGCCAGCAATCTGCCTGGCTTGTCGCCCCCAGCGTGTAACCGCACCGTATATTTCTTGTAATTTAATCTACACAGCCGATCCCAGAGTGCACTGCAGGTTAACTGAAGGTCCTTTACCTTTGTTCTATTATCACGGGCGGTGTCCTTGTGTCGGGTGAGGCCCTCCAGCTCCCTTTCTGTATCCTGAAGTTCCCTTTCGATATCCCCCTGGAGCCCTTTAGATTTGGAAATAGCTACACCCCGCACCACCACCTTAAAGGCCTCCCACAGCGTCCCCACAGAGCGTACGCTGCCCGTGTTTATCTCAAAATATTCCTCGATGGCATCCCTCAGATCCTCCTGGAACCCCTCATCTTGCAGTGCCTCTGTGCTAAGTCTCTAAGTTGGGATCCGAGGTCTGGGGGGTTGGTGTCGCCATTCCACCACCAGAGGCGAGTCGTCAGATAATACCCGGGCTTTGTATTTCGCTCCCACCATTTCTCCCGCTATCTCAGCCGCTACAAACACATAATCTAGCCTTGTGTACAAGTCATGTGGCGCTGCGTAGTGCGAGTATTGCTTATCCATAGGATGCAGTCTTCTCCACACGTCCTCCAGGCCAAGGTCTCCCAACAATGTCCCAAGCGCTTTGGCCGCCGGCGACATTTTCCAGGCCTTATCCACGGACCTATCCATTCTGGGATTCAGGGTGCAAGTGAAGTCCCCACCCCACACCACCGCGCCCCCAGCCAGGGGGCCAGGTTTGCCATAAAGGGACCTAAAATAAGCTGCAGTATCGTGGTTGGTGGCGTACAGATTTACGATATGCACTTCCCTATTTTCCAGGAGCCGTGTTACTGCAACCATTCTGCTTTCCGGGTCTACAATTGAGCTAAGCACCTGAAACGGCACATGCGGTGCCACCCATGTGATAACCCCTCTAGCGTACGCTGAGTACGTAGCACCCACCACATTACCCCTCCATTTTCTCCTGACCACCTCTAACTTCTCCCTGGTGAGATGAGTCTCCTGCAGCAGGGCTATGTCAATGCGCATCCTCTTTAAGTACAGCATCACTTTATTCCGTTTCAGATAACTATTGAGGCCCCGTACATTCCAGGTCACCATGCGGAGATTACCCGATGCCATCTATTCGGTCTGTTCCCAACCCACCTCTCCCTTTAATGCTCCCTTTAACGGTCCTCTTTCCGGCTCTCCCCCTTCCCTCACCCAACAATTCCCCCCTCCCTGTTCCCCAACTACACACCACAGCATACACCCAACCCCTCCCCCCACCCTGTTCTACCCCAACAAATGCCCAGCTCCATCCCTGGATCTCAGGCCCACCCGCGTCTTATCCTGTCTCGTATCCGAGGACTAGGACCCCGCGGGGCATCACCGATCTAACAGTGACCTAACTAAATATACAGCTATTGGGATCAAGGGGTGCCTCCCAGGAGCTCCCTAGTATTTATTTTAGGGGAAGTGCATCCAACAGGTCCAGCCGGCTAACACCATGACTCACTCCCCACAAGCATAATACAGCTCTATAATCAAGTCCCAATGTCTTAGCTATGTCACCCCGGGTGCCGCAGCAGCATGCTACTTAGCTTCCGCAGCTTCCATCTGGGCATCCGATTCCTGAGGTCGGCCCTGCATGTCCAGCCAGTCCATCGCCTCAGACGACGTCTCAAAGAAAAGGGATCTGTTCTTATAAAACACTTTCAGCCTGGCCGGGTAGAGCAACATGTAACGATGGCTGGCTTCTTTCAGCCTTCTTTTTACCGAACCAAAGTTCATCCTGTTACGCTGTACAAGCAGCGTATAGTCCGGGTATGCCGTGATCCTTGCTGAGCCCCTCTCAATCGTTCCTCCCCTGTGAAAAGATTCAAGAATCTTCTCCCGATCCCGATAATTCAGGATCTTTGCGATCATCGGTCGCGGGGGGCTCTTGGGGCCGGTCTCCTTGTCAGGGCCCTGTGCGCTCTTTCAACCGCAAACCCCTGGGTCAGCACCCCGCCCGTTATCTCCTGCAAGAGCAAGGTTTCCACGTATTCTGTGGGGTTTGGCCCTTCCATTCCTTCCGGTAGACCCACTATGCGGAGGTTATTGCACCTAGCACGCCCTTCTGCGTGCTCAGCTCTGTCTTCCAGAGTTCCCACACGGTGCACTAGGGCATGTAGCTCCTTTGCATGCGCGACGCACGCCTCCGTAGTCGGGGCCATCTCCTTCTCCAAGGCCCCAGTGCGTTCCGCGATCGTCCGCACATCCTGTCTCAGCAGGTTCACTTCCTCTTGGACTGCTCCGATCTTGAGGTCCAAACCCTCCTGCAGTTCTTTCATAGCCAGGCCCAACTTCGTCTCCCAGGCCACTTTTAAATCAGCAATCGCTGCCAACACCTCCTGGATCGTGCCCGGTGTTTCCGCCGCCGCCGCAGGGGTCTCCCTACTTTTGCCCCCTTCCTCTCCTCGGGGCAACTTGGCATAGGCCTCCCTCGTGGGCTGCTTGATCCTGGGTCTGACCACTTTGGAGGACATCCTGCTATGTCAACTGGGCGGAAGCCTGACGTGCCTCTCACAACCCAAATGACTGCGTGGTCATGAGCCCCCCCCCCAGCAATCCAGACGTGCGCTTGTCACTCCGCTCGCGCCCAGAGTGGGCTGTGTTCTCCCACGTGCACGTACACCCGTTTGAATTGGGTGCGTATGGAATTGGTGTGGGTCTAGTAGGTGTCCCTGGTCCCAATGCGTCCCCCCTCAGATCTGGGTCTGGGCTTCCGGTTTTCTCACCCTGATTTGTGTCACCTCTCTAAGTTTCAGGGCCAAGCGATCAATCCAGTGCCCCCGAAAAGTGCAGCTCGTGAGGTCTCCTGGTTGCTGTCGGGTCCCCGAGTGTCCAGGGATTACTCTGGTACCAGCCTCCTTATTCCGCACCTGGGTCTCAGCCCAGCCAGCCCAGTTGTTCACTGGGACCCGCTCTCACGGATCCCCTCGCGGCTGTGTGGCACCTTCTGGTTCCGGCCTCAATCACCGGCGTTAGGGGTTTCTGTCGGCCAGCTCCCCCTCCTCGGACCCCAATACTGCGGTGCCTCCGCACCACCAATTGGCCCAGAAGTCTGCCAAAATGTTCAAGGCGCGCTGTGCCCGCCGTCCCGCCGTCTGGACTTCAGTGGCAGCGGTGCCACTGGGAGCACCTCGTTCCAGGGACTCCCCGCTCTGATCCCACCGGGAGCGCCCCGTTCAGGGGACTCCCCGCTCCGATCTAGGGTCGCAGCCCAGTCCGCCCAGGCATCCACCTGGACGGACTGGGCTGCGACCCTAGACCCCGGGTCAACATTTCATCTAAATATTCCCGCAAATACTGATTTTCTTTTTCAGTAAGGGCATAAATTCTGCTGCAAGGTAATTTTGCTCCGTCCTCCAAATCTATTACACAATCAAGGTCTATGCGGAGGTAATTGCTCAGCCAGTTTCTTGTCAAACACCTCACTAAACTCTCTGTATGGTGCAGGAATTCCCTCCGCCACTGCTCCCACAATTTGATCTTCGGACCTCTTTTCGACTAACCATGTCACTGGTGCTGTGTCCGAAGAGATATGCTCTTGACATTGCTTCTCCTCAAACCACACTGTCCGTCTTACCCAATCAATTCTGGGGTTATGAAGCACCAACCAGGGTATTCCCATAATTTATCCAAATTGAGGTGCTGCTATTAAATCAAATGTAATTTCCTCTCTATGCCCCTGTCCACAAATCATTTCCAATTTTGCTGTCTGCTTTCTTATAGGGCCTGATACCAAAGGAGAACCATCCACTGACTGTACTCCTTCCGCCTTGCTTTTGTCACACAGAGGCAAACCTAACTGTTCCGCCAAAGTAATATCCAAGAAATTACCAGTAGCCCCTGAATCTACCATGGCCAGAACCTCCTGTTTCATCAGAGAAAAACATAACGTCACCAATATATAAAAGTGGGAAGTCTTACCCCCCACTGTGTTTGCAACCCATCTGGGGAACTTGATCTCCATGGGGCCTGTCACCTGTGTTCCCCTTAAGGCCGGCCCATCTCTTTTCCCGCTTCCTTGGTAGTTCTCACACTGGGCCTCATTACGACCCAGGCGGTAAGTTACCGCCTGGGCCGTGACTTTACCACCATGGCGTAAACTACGTTTACGCCATGGTGGTAGGCGGACTTACCGCCCCATTCCGAGGTCGGCGGGGCGGTAAGTCCCCAATCCCCATTTACCCTTCCCCATTCCCATTTTTGCCCCATAGGGCATAATGGGAGTGGGGAAGGCGTTAATTACGCCACCGTAAATTACGGTGGCGTAATTAACTCCATGGTCCCTTAGCGCCATGGATTTTAACACCTGCTAAAAGCAGGTGTTAAAAGCTCCATGGCGCTAAGGGACCTCGTACTCAGGCGGTAAGGGTCGGCGCTGTTTACGCTGCCGTAAACCCCTTACCGCCTGGGTCGTAATGAGGCCCACTGTCTCCACTTTTCTGTGGAGTATTGGGACATGTACACATAAAATGTCCTGCTTGCCCACAATAAAGACACAGTTTATTCACCTTACGTTGTTCTTTCTCAGCTGCTGACAAGGGCCCTCTTACACTACCAATTTGCATTGGTTCCACTTCACTTGTCCTTCCTCCTCTGCTTCTGTCTAAATGCACAAAAGACCCCATTTCCGGTCTCTTTTTATCGCCTTTCCTTTCATTCATGCGATGATCCAATCTAAGAGCTAAATCAATCATAGCCGTGCAAGTGGTTGGTTGTGGTTCCACTTGAGCAATGGCATCCTTCAGTTCCTCACGTAATCCCTGGTAGAATAACACCGTCTGTTTTGCCGCTGGCCACTCGGTCTCAATTACCAACCTGTTAAATTGGGTAACATATGTGACTAAATCCCGACCTCCCTGTTTTAATCCCAACAGCTCCTTATCTTGAGCTAATGACACTTCTCTGCGATAAAATAACCTGCCAAATTCTCCTAGAAAACCATCCCAGTTGTATAATAAGGGATCATCTTTCTGCACCAACGGCATTGCCCATGCAGCTGCATCTCCTGTCAAATATGAAATTACAAACGCTGTCCTAGCCTGAATAGATTCGAACGCAGTAGGTTTACACAAAAAATGAAAACGCCATTGGGTCAGGAATGTCATATACTTCCTAGGATCACCAGAAAAGCGCTCTGGCGCTGCCAACGGTACACTACTGGAGGGTTGGACAATAACCGTGGGATTCTGACTCTGGGAACCTCTTGCCACATTAGCTCCTTCCAAAGGTGTTCTCTGAGCTACCAGACCCTGTACCTGAGCCTTTAACGTGTCTGATTCCTGTTTTGCTTGTACTAACTCTACCTGAATATCCTGAAGCACCTTAAGCACATCTGCCCAGGCCGGATCGGTCACCGCCATTTGGCTCGGGTGGTTCTAAGTATCCCAATTTGGGGATGGCTTATTATGTCAAAAACACCATAAGAGAGGGAAGTGTCAACACTCTCCCCCGAACCACAGAAGCCAAATGAAGTCGACCCTCCACCCGTGGTTGGCACAGATACCTGATATTGAAAATACAGGATACCACGTGGCAGCCAATGGCGGGAAGAGGGTTAGGGAGAGGTTGTGGAGGGGGAAGGGGAGGTTGAGGGAAACCGGATAGAGGTTTAGGAAACACCTACAGTGGATAGGATATGGGGAAACACAGGGAAACAACCCTACACTGTCTAATATGTAGCTAGTAAACCAAGACACATAACACACACATAGATCACAAAATATGCCCCCTTAATAAGGCTGAATAAGGATCTTAGCTAGTGTAATTGTGCTCTCTGATAGCCTCTTGATACAGGCACATGTAGTTATTACCAGGGCATAAAATACATGTATGAAAGCGTAAATGAAACAAACTCATGGGATATGATTACTAACATGAAGAACATGACACATGGCCCTTTGGGCAAGCAGAAGCAACATAAACATTCATAGAACATGTAGGACCAAAGGTGTGAGTTCAACACCAACGGAGACCATATACATCGAAACATGGACTAATCAAAGTGTTCGGCCCATATGATATGCTCCTCCAAGTCTTTCATATGCAAACATTGCCCCACTTTAATACTCGGAAAGCAACAAAGTTATTGAGCACTTATCTGTGCGTCTTGGAGACTCGCAAGCCGTCCCAGATGAGAAAAGATGACGCCTTGATAGAAGCGAGCGAGGCCCATTCACAGAGTCAGCGCCGGTATGGGAGCGGAGCCTGAACGAAGCGACGCAAGTCCTCCTTGTATTTCCTGAGCTTCGCCGCTCATTCTTGCTAGGACCGCATAGTTCACCGTGTGCTGCGGAGGTGACATACTCGAAATCCTGAAGTAAGGCGTGCGCGGACCGCACGAACCTCCGGCATGGCTTCGCCTCGTGAAACAATAAGCCACTACTGCCGTGCACCGTTGGCCCGTGATAAACTGTTGTTAATTACTGACAGCTGGCCAACGCGCACGGCAAGGACTACGAATGAACAAGGGGCTGCTGGGAAATATAGTTTATCCAGCCCAAGTACAACTACTAAGCTCTTTTCAGATTTAAACACCTCTTTCGCCTCCACCACCCCATATTCCTGACACCAAGTTTTACCTTTCTGAGTCAATTCTGTAGTATCCACTGTGAGCCGTAACCCTTTATATAGATCTGTGAATGGGTAATCCAAGTTGATTCTCTCACGTGGTTAAGGTGTGGGTCATTAACATTAGGAGTTGTTTGCTTAATTAATTACCAAAAGGAATTTGATTTTTCCCCGGATAATGCCCTCAGCATGTTTTCGGAGTCCTGTTGGATCAAGATGTGTCGTCTTGTAATGATCCAAGTTTTGTAGTTTCTGCAAACTGTCGTTGCGTGTTCTTTAATGTCTTCATCCAAAGAGGTTGCTGCTCTTCGCTTTATTCGCCTCATATATCTCTTTTTTTTCCACCAGTACTGGATCATATGAGTGTCGTGGTACTTTTCCGTTACACGATTGGTTAAGTTGTTACGCTTGTAGAGTTGGAGCAGGGGAGTGTAATCCACCAGGTCTGGTATAGGATTATCCTCTTTACTTTTTTGCGTATATGTTCCTTGTTAGAATCTTTACGCCCTGCTGGTTGATCTTCAACCGATTCCCCTTGTTGTTCACCTCAACCCCCGTAATCATGAATTGGGGGTGAGTATTTTGTACTCCCATCATACTCATGTAGAGGAGGCCATGGTCGCTGTTCACAGTTCTTATAACTTTAAAACTTGAAGTTATCTGGAGTAAGTCACGTGAGTCATAGATGTGATCTAAATCAGCCGACTGCTCTCCTCTTTCCCAAGTCGGAATCAGAACAGGGACTTTGCACTCTTTCGTTTTTAAGTGGGGCATATCCCAGGACTTCATTGTTTTTGTCCATAAAGTTCCTCTCTGTTGTGCTGTAATGTTATGCTTATTTTTCTTGCCTTTGATATGGGGTGGGGCACAGCCAGCATTTAGATCTCCACAGCTCAAGATGTATGCCACATTGTAACTTTCCCAGACTGTTTCCATAATGCTATTTATTTTCTCGATTAAGATATTGTTTTTAATAGCGTGGGAGTTCCAGTAACACGTTATAACCACCATGTTTCCACTAGGATTCAGGGTGGTGTTGGCGGGGGCTTCTGTTCAGTTAACTAAAATCGCTAAGCAGTGTAGATCAGAACTCAGGGTTTCCTTTACATGAAATCCAGAACCGGCTCTTAAGGCGATTAGTAAACCAGAAAATGGACACCCCTTTTCACCTCTTTCTGCTGGAGCTGTGATCACTTCAAATCCATCAAGGTGTGGTTCGGTCAGCAGCCAAGTTTTTTGGAGGCATAGTAGGTCATATTGACCGAGGCTAACATTGCTTGGTCTAGTCAAGTGTTCAAAGCCTCTGGTGTTCCAGGATGTTAATTTTAATTTCTTGTTGTGGGTATTGTGCTTCATCAGACCTTTCTCCCTACTCGAGGTGTTCTTAAACTTTGGGGTCCGTGGTGGCTATTCTTTGTGCTTTAACAAAGCTTCAGCCACCCAGGACCAATCCTCGTCCTTTTGCGCTGGTCGCTGCTTTTTCTCGTCCGGCTTGGATAAACATATTTTTCTATTCTCCAAATCAAAAGTGATTTTTATGGTATTGTCGATTTTATTTGGGCCTGACTGCTTCCTACCCACACCCAATGGGTCTAAAAATACTTCGGGTGTGGGTAATTTTGGTGGCTCCCTCCTTTGAGGTATTTGATGCATGCTATCCTCTCTTTCTTTTCTTTGCTCCGTTGTTTTATCCTTATTTGATGGCGGCTTTTTTGACACCGGATGTTCAATTGGAGTCAAATTGAATCCCAAGATTCGCAAGTTATCCGTGGAATCTGTCAGCATCTTTTTCACAATCAAGGACAAAATATGAAGAAAAACAGTGTTGGTGCAGTGCTTGATCCCAAATTCTACAATTGTTAGATCGTCTGAGGTAAGCATACGTAGATTTGGTATGCAGTGGAATAGCTGCATCACTTTTTTCCTGTTGAGTATCAGTTTTTCATTTTTCCCCATCAAGCTTTCTAATTTGAATGATCGTTCACTCGTCTTGCTGATTTTTGGGGAGTATTGACAGTTTTGATCCCGATCATTCTTCTGCTCCTTCAGTGTCTTGTGTGATGTTCTCACTTTCCTTTGTCCCTCGTTAGAGCGTTCCCTAGACGTTGCTCTATTATTAGATATTTTACTTCTCGTGTTCTGGCCTGGTGCTGGATAACTCCTTTTCCTTTCTCGCTTATGATCTTGTTCTGTGCTCCCGGGCATGTTCGTGGAGTTGTTGTTTTGTTTCCACCTAGCAGGGGAAGTCATCTCAGCTTCCCTTACTGAACTTATCCACGGGATCCTTCAGCTCTTCTTCCTCTTTTCTGATAAAGTCAGAAAGTTTTTACACTCCAGGTTCTGACTGTCTTTATTCCCGGTTGGGATTTCAGATTCCGAAATTTTCAACTGGGTAGACTGACATATCCATCAGGTTGATTGAGACCTCTGCGTCTATGTTCACTGGGTGTGGAATAGAAATTGATGGATCAAGTTTCTTTTTTGCTTCTCCTTTGACTATTTTGATAGCCTTATTTGTACTGGCTTCAGTCGGTTGAACCAAGCCTCTTGGACCTTCCTGTTGACTGTCTCCGGATGTCTCAGTTCCCAGTTTTGTACTTTGGTTGGTTTCTCCTGTGCTTGGCAGGTGGACGTTTTATCAAAGATTAAAAAATCTCTTGTGCCTCCTTCCTGGACACTTTTCAAAGGGGTAAGGTCTTGTAAATGCATTGGGGATGTCGTAGCTCTAGTTATTCCTGTTGGTTTTAGGAGTACGCACCCATTTCCTTCCCTGTTTTTGGTTGAAGTTAATTGGCAGTATAAGGATGACATTGCCAATTTATTTATTTCCCTTTGGGAAGGTAGATCCAAACACTTTGGTTTTTCAGAGGTCAGGTCGAGGCAAACATTTAAGTTGGAGGTTTCCACCATAGTTTGGGAGGCTGTTTCTGTGGTTTTCCTAGTTACAGTCTGACTTCCCATTTCCTTGTTGGTTTGAGCTACTTTGCCTGCTGGCTGCTGGCTTCCCATAGCTGTAACAAAACCTTCTAAAAAGATCAATTTGGTGTGGATCATAGCTATTAATGTCTTGTTGTCTCTTAATTAATCGTTCATAGACTCATATACCTTAGAGAATGGGGCCAGGGCAATCGTTACTGTTGACATTATGGAAAGTAAGTCATTTTTCCTTGACTGATCCCCCGGGCTCACATCATGCATGCCATCCAAGGTTTTATGACCGGCCTTCGATGTGTTCAGCATGGAGTTCTGAATCTCACAAGGTGTACCTATTTGACAGTTGCCACCATTGTCCCTACATTGTTTTCTTGGAGTCGCAGGGTCCGAAAGTCGAGCTTGCAGACGGGAGGTCCCTCTCATGCCGAAGCTTCTGATGTGGTCAACCAAACCCTCAGGTCGGGACGATGGAGAGAGGGGGAGACAGTTTTTTCATATCTTTTCTCTTTTTTTTAAACAATTTGATTAGTTTTCAAACAAACAATACAAACCAAACATGCAGTGCATATATCAACAATCCAATTGCGCATTACTTAGTTTTGAGCACTGGTTCCCTTATCCCACCCCCCATTCCGAGCCTATTACTTCCCAAATTCCGTTCTTGATCTTGTGGTGAGATCTCCTCTTCCATGGGTTCTGTTGGGTCTTGTATTGACCAAACAACTGCGCTATTAGTGCTTTCCAGGCCATCAGCGTCTGTCTCCTCCCCCCCCCAACATTACACGCTTCTTGCCATACCATGGTTTCTGCCTCCGCCCATTTCTGCAGATCTTTCCACCACACCTCTACTCGTGGTTTGTGGCATGTTTTCCACCCCATAGCAATTCTCCTCTTTGCAAGCACATATGCTAGATCTTTTAATTTACCCACATGCTTAGGTTTCTGTGATCTGGGGAACACTCCCAACAAGCAGGCCCACACTCTGTCCACCACAATCTTGACCCCCTTCTCCGCTAGTTTTTGTGCAAATTCACTCCAGAAACGCTCAATAACCGGGCATGACTAAAACATATGTACCATACCCGCCTTCTCCTCATCACATTTTGGACATGCCTGCCGTCCTGCATTTTCAAACCTAGATATCCTCTGGGGCGTCATATACACCCTATGCATGACATACAGCTGTATCTGCTTTAACCTTGCATTCTTCGACACCTTCTTATGGTACCCCTGGGCCCGTTCCCACATCCCGTCCTCCATCGGGGCCCCTACTTCCGCTTCCCAGTCTTGTCTCAATTGTGTTACCTCCTTCCCAACTTTGCACATCATCATCTCGTATATTCTAGATATCTCATGTCCCCCCTCAGAAATATCATATATTATATCTATGGTAGCATCCGGTTCTTCCTCCAGTACAGTTTCGGGCCACGTTCTTTTAATTCTTTGCACCATTCTATGGTACGTAATATATTGGCCTGTGTGTAACCCGGTCTCATCACCCAGCACCTCAAAATCTTTGATAGACCCCTCACGCCAGATATCCCCCATTGTTGCTAGCCCAACCGATTCCCAGTGGTTCCTAATTATCATCCTGAGCTGCTTTTCTCCCCCTGTCAATGCAACCAATGGTACTTGCAGAGAACATGGGGTTGGGTTCTCCATCATCTGGCATGCCCTGCGCCACATCTTCCATCCCAGCATCATCATTTTGGGACTCCCTTCCATCTCTGTCTTGGGCACCCACATCATCTCTTTCAAGTAAAATGGGGCACAATCTTGGCCAAACAACCTGGATTCGCAGGTCGCGTTATCTGAGAGCCATCTGGCAACATATTGCAGTTGGCTTGCTACATAATAGACCTCAGAATTAGGCAGTTTTATCCCCCCTTTCTCATAAAAGTTCTGTAGCTTCCATAGTGCCACCCTGTTTCGCGTGCCATGCCACAGGAAATCCCTAACACACGCCATTCAGTTTAATGTAGAACTTCTTGGGTATCAGGTATGGTATATTCCCAAAGTAGTGCAGGAGCTGAGGCAGAACCACCACCTTTAGCATTGCCCCTTGTCCCATCATTGCTAAGGGCAGCTTCACTCAAAATCTCATGCTATTTTCAATTTTCTTAATAGCTACCTCTGTGTTATGCCTATGCTCCTCTTCCACTGTGTGGTACACATCTATCCCTAAATAACGAAATGTACTGACCGCCCATGGTATCTGTAACACCGGTAACCGTTCCGTTGGTATCCCTCTATATGCGCCCAGTGGGAACATGCTAGATTTCTGAGGGTTCACTGCTATACCAGATAACCCCATATATCTCTCCATCACTTCTAGAATGTATTGGAGATTTTCCTCCGGGTGCCGCAAGTACAGCAGCATGTCATCCGCATACAGGGAGATCAGATGTCTTTCCCCTCCCACAGCTATGCCTATGATATCATATTGTTGCCTCAAGTATATTGCTAGGGGTTCCAGGGCCAATATATAAAGCATTGGGGACCACGTATATCCCTGTCTTGTCCCTCTGCTAAGCTGCCATCTTTCCGATATCACTGCTCCTGTTTTAACTCTGGCTAGCGGTTCACTATAGAGCATTTTCGCCCACTGTATATATCCTGGTCCCATCCCATAGCCCGGCAGAGCCGCCAGCAGCCATGGCCACTTAACCGAATCAAAGGTCTTTATCGCGTCCAGTGACACAACTGCCATTTCACCCTTTCTCTCGCTCCCAACCTCAATAACTCATTGAAGTCGTCTATGATTATTGGTTATATTCCTATTCGGGACATAGCCCGTCTGGTCAGGATGTATTAGTTTACCGATAACCCACTTCAGTCTATTTGCCAGGACAGCCGTCAATATCTTTCTGTCTTGATTCAACATCGACAAGGGTCTATAGGAGCTGCAGCTATACCCAGGCTTGTTAGGTTTGGGTAGCAGTATTATAATTGCTTCTCTAAGTGACTCTGGCAATCTTCCCATCTCAAACGCTTCATTTAACATTTCTAACAGTGGGGGAAGCACTTCTTCTTTATATGCTTTATAAAATTCACTTGGAACCTTCGAGGAAGATCTACACAACCTAATTTCTAACAATGCAAAAACCACCTCTCAACTACTGCTTCTAGGGGACCTTAATTTAGGGTTCAACGACCCAGCAGACATACATGCCTCTACCATAGCCAATACGATCTCATCACTCGGACTCTCACAAAAAGTCAACCTACCCACCCACCTGAAGGGTAGAACCCTAGACTGGGTTGCTGATGCCAATTGCTCAGCGTTCATCTCCGCCACCACACCACTTCCCTGGACCGACCATTCGCTGGTCTCATTTAACCTATTGACCTCTAGATCACCTACCACAACTGTGTCACTGGCACCACCCTGCCTCACAAGAAACATGAAAAATATCTCAATAGAAAAAATCATCCCAGCTATCCTTCCAACCCTAAACGCATTGCCAGACAATCTAGATCCCAACACACTAGTTCACGAATATAATAAAATCATGTTAACTACCATGGACAAAATTGCCCCACTCAAACTTCGCTCCAGTAAGCCTAAAACTCATTTAAACAAATGGTACACACCCGAACTCAAAGTCCTCCGTCTAAAAAAGCGCAAATGTGAAGCTGATTGGAAATTATGCCCCTCCAGTGAAAAGAAAGCCATCCTGGACACGATTTCGCGTCATTACAAAGCTGAAATCTGCTTAGCTAAACGGAATTCCTATAACATCCGCATTGCCAACTCCAACTCAAGTATGAAGGAACTCTTCTCCATACTTAAGGAACTTGAGTCACCCATAGCCACACCCGACACCTGCACCAAGAACCAGACCTGGTGCACAGACATCCAACAAGCACTAGCAAATAAAATAAACACCCTACAAAATAAAATTAATCTAAAAAAAGATTCCCTAAACCTCACTAACCCTCCCACATCTCCGCCCAAAGCCTCACCAAGTACACACACTAACTCATTCACCTTCTCTAAAACTACCTCCCTTGAGGTTGAGAAAATCATCCTCTCTCTTAAACCATCAAACTGTAAAGGCGATATCTGCCCTGCACACATAATAAAGGACGCAGCCAGAGACCTGTCAAACTTTATCTCCAAACTTATAAACGCCTCCTTCTCCTCAGGCAGTATCCCCTCCAACTTAAAACAATCTTGGGTACTCCCCCTCCTCAAAAAACAGACGCTCGATCCCCTCATCCCTACCAACTACCGACCCATCACAACGGTACCCTTCCTACTGAAAATCTTGGACAAAGTTGCCTATGTCCAGATTCAAAAATACCTAGAACTACACAAGCTACTAGGCGCCAGACAATCAGGTTTCCGCCCACTACACGGCACGGAAACAGCCCTCATCGATCTGAAAACCCAAATTGATGATCTGAGGGACAAGGGCAAGACAGCACTCCTCCTCTTACTTGACCTCTCCGCGGCTTTCGACCTCGTCGACCACAAGGTCCTCTGCAGACACCTTGACTCAGCTGCTCATTTCTCCCCAGAAGCTATCAAATGGATTGAATCCTTTCTGAGTGAGAGAACTATGAGAGTCCTCTCCCCTTCAGCAGCAGCAGACCCCTCTCCTATCACTTGCGGAGTCCCGCAGGGCTCATGCGTCTCCCCCACCCTATATAACATCTTCACCAAACCCCTGTTCGACGATCTGGACCATCTGGGTGTCACCTACACTAATTATGCTGATGACACTCAGATTCTCCTCCCACTTTCAGGGGATCACAGTAAGGACAGTGAGTTGGTGAATAGGGTATATCTCATCATTCAGGCATGGATGGCATCTCATGGTCTATGCTTGAATGATGACAAGACAGAGCTCATCATCTTAGGTACCCCTGCTAATATCAACAAACTAGGCCTTGAATATGCCGAATTCAACATAGATGGTAATCTCATCAGAGTATCCAGGGAAGTAAAAACCCTTGGCTTTTATCTGGATGCCACTATGTCATTCACTAAATAGGTTAACTCACTAGCATCTACCACTGCGTACACTTGCAAATTAATAAGGGCAGGCAGACCATTCCTATCCAATGACAGCTGCCTGATCCTGGCAAGAGCACTCATACTATCTAGGCTTGATTATTGTAATGCCCTCTATAGCGGTGCCAACAAAGCCATTATCCACAGGCTCCAAATCCTACAAAACAATGCCTTGAGAGCTGCCCTCGGCATTAATAAGAGAGATCATATCTCAACCATTAGACGCCAACAGAAATGGCTCTCTACAGACAACAAAATCAAACTAAAGTTGGCCTCCCTAACCCATAAAGCCCTCAACAATGCCGCCCCCAGCTATCTGATGGACAAGGTAAGGAGAAAGTCCTCCATCCGACAAACAAGAACTATCAATTCCAACCGTCTGATAATCCCCAGATTCAAACTCTCCACCATTGGTGGGAACAGTTTCCCGGTGAAAGCTGCCACGCTCTGGAACTCTCTGCCTCACAACCTAAGAGCTGACCAACCATACTCGCACTTTAGAAGACACCTCACCAGTCACCTTAACTCCAATAACCCTTGTATTTAGCTGCACTTTCCTACACCTATGTATAGATAGTGATACTCTTGTTCGTATTTCTGCCTTCGCCTCTAACAGCCCTGCACACTTCTGTACACTTACCTCCTGTATAGATTTTGACTTTTAATGTTTGAAGACTTGTATACCTCTTATTCCTTATTACCTCTGTAATCCTGAATATTCTTTTAGGTTTACCCGCCTCTAACAGCCCTGTACATATCTGCATATTTACCCCTGCATAGATTTTTGACTTTGTATGTATGAAGATTTGTATATTTTTATTCCTGTAATTCTGATTATTTTTATTACTACCTCAAAGTGTATATTTCTGCAACATTGTAAGCTTCGAATTATCTTTTGCCTGCGCCCTGTTGCCCCTGGGTAAGGTGCGCCATACAAATAAATAAACAAACAAACAAACAAACAAACAAACTTGGGAGTCCATCAGCCCCAGGAGTCTTACTAGTGGGCAACTGTCTCACCACCTCCTCTAGCTCCTCCAGGGTAATTGGTGCATCCAGCTCCTCTCTTTCCTCCGCACTTATCTTGGGCAGTCCTATATTCTGCAATGTTTCTGTTATCGTCTCGCGATCACTCTCCACCTCATCTCCATATAGTAGCCTATAATAGTCTACGAACTCCTGATTAACTTCCTCTTGGGTGTCAGCCACACTACCGTCTTCCCTCGTTATTGTTCTAATCGGGGGTGTAGGGGTTTGGCTCTTGTATAACCACGCCAAAAGCCTCCCTGGTGTGTCCCCTCCTGCATGCTGTCTCTCTATATATTTCTTATAATTGAGGTTACACAGTCTTTCCCAGTGACCCGCGCATTTCTGCTGCAGCCTGAGTACCAATTCCATTTCTGCCTTAGTATTACTTCCCCCCCTCAGTGTCTTTTCCAGTTCCCCTTCTGTCTCTCTTAGGTCCGCAAGGATCCCCCCTTGCAGACCTTTAGATTTTGCTATGGCTACCCCTCTAATCACAACTTTAAAGGCTTCCCACAGTGTGCCCGCTGAGTCCACGCTGCCAATATACGTTTCAAAATAGTTTATAATCTTCTCCCTCATATCCTCCCTAAAAAAGGGGTCTTTCAGTGCCTCCGCTCTGAGGCGCCATGTCGGAATCCTTGCTCTCGAGGGGCGGTATTGCCATCCAAGAATTAGGGACGAGTGGTCCGAGAGGACCCTTGCTTTATATTCCACTTGTGTACATTCTGTTAATACCTCTGACGTAGCAAAGACATAGTCCAACCTAGTGTGCAACTGTTGCGGGGCGGAATAATGCGAGTATTGCCTTTCCTGGGGGTGTTTCATCATCTACACATCTCTCAGACCAAAGTCATCCAGCAATGTCTGCAGCGCCCTGACGGCCGGGGCGGGTCTATCTATCTTTCCATACGATCTATCCGCTCTAGGGTTTAGTACACAGTTAAAGTCCCCTCCTCAGATTACCGAACTCCCCATGCACACGCTAAGACTTGTACACATTGTTCTGAAATATACGGCTGTATTCTGATTCGGGGCATATGTATTTACAATGCTTATCTCCCTGTTTTCCACCAATCCCCTCAGTATGACCATCCTCCCGTCCTTCTCAGCTATCTCCTGCAACAGCTGAAATGGGACATGCAGCACCACCCAGATAAGCACTCCTCTAGCATAGGCTGAATATGAGGAGCCCACCATGACTCCTTTCCATTTTTTAGCAATCATCTCCATCTTATCCCGTGTCAGATGGGTCTCCCGCAGGTACAACATGATCTATTTCTCTTTAAGTAGCTATTTAACCCCCTGACATTCCAAGTAATTATTGTAAGATCCCCCATGGCCCATCAGAGTTCCACCCCTCCCTCCACCGGTGCAATCCAGATCCAAGTTCCATCTCAATCCATATAGGCTCGGTTCCCAATTTGAACTTCCCTTAACTAAAAACACCCCTAACTCCCCACTCTCCCTCCCTCCCACCTCCCTTCCCATCCCCAACATCACCCCCCCAACTTTTGCCCAGCTCCATCCCTGGGTCTCAGGCACCCACGCATCTAGCTCTTTCTGGAGATAGCCTGTACTCACAGCTCAGCAGGGTGAGGTCACCCTAGTGGCTATCCTACTACTACTACTACTCGGGGGGCAGGGTGTCTACGTCCTGCCGCTCCTATCTGCTTCTATTCGGCCATGCATTGCTACTCAATTTACTTATGTGCTCAACATTCTATATTCCAGTCCATTAAGTTCAACGGAATCAAGGATATCATAGCCTAGTTTCAACATTATCCCTCGGTGCCCCTCCATCAATCTCTCTATAATAGTCTCTACTGGGATACCCCGCTCTATGTCATTTCAATATGCATGTAATATCCCCTTCACTTATCGTGTTCCTCATGGGCCTGCTCCACATCTCGTTCCGGGCAGCCCTGTAGGTCCAGCCATGTCGCTGCTTCCTCTGGGGTGTCAAAAAAGAACATTCTGCTTTTGTGCAACACTTTCAATTTCGCAGGGTACAGAAGCATGTATTTGATTCCGGCCATGCGTAGCCTCCTTTTGACTGCCACATAGCTGTACTGTTGCCTTTGGACTAACATTGTGTAGTCAGGATAAGCCGTGACAGTGGCTGAAGCCCTTTCGATCGTTCCCCCTTTACGAAAGTACTCCAAAATCTTCTTGCGGTCTTTATAGTTGACTATCTCCGCAATTATTGCACGGGGAGGGGCCCCAGGCTTCGGTTTCCTCATGAGGGGTCTATGTGCGCGTTCCACTGTGAATCCTTGCAAGAGTTTGTCGGCTCCTATTTCCTGTAGGATCATGTTCTCCACATAGTCCGTGGGGTCTTGGCCTTCTTCCCCCTCTGGCAGGCCAACCACGCGTATGTTATTCCTTCTCGCCCTCCCTTCGGCTTCCTCCGCACGGTTCTCCAGGTTAACTACCTGCTGCTTCTGTATGTGAACCTCTTTTGCATTATTAGTGCTGGTGTCTGTGTTGGTTTTCACCACACTCTCCAGGCTGCTCGTTCTGTCTGCCAGCGCCCTGACATCTTGTCGCAGCAGGATAACTTCTATGCCCACTGCATCTATTTTAGCCTCCAAGGAAGTTTGCAGGTCCGTCATTGCTATCCCCCATGAGTCTCTCAGCTCTGTTATAGCTGTTAGTATTTGGCGGTTTTCAGTAACCAGGGTACTCTCCGTGGACGCGGTTGCGCCACTTTGCGTCGTCGCTGCAGGAGACTGCTGTGTCTTGGCAAATGTTTCCATCGTGGATTGCTTACTTTTGCACTTGGCCCCTCTCCCCGTCATCTTGCGATATATTGGTTATGTGTCTGAGGTTACTCAACCGTCGTGTGGCAATTCTGTTTCTGCTTCTTCGTCTTACTGTGGCATCAATAAGTCACTTCTGGCCTGGAGCCATTGTCCTTGATGAGCCCTTGTACCTGTTTGTGTACGTTAGGCTGTATCTTCGGGTGGGTTGTGTCCTCCCACGGTTCCAATTGTCCTTACTGCGGCTTGTAGACTGCTTCTGGCTTTCATCTGGACCAATCGTTTCTCAGGCTCATAATACTCTGCGCTCCACTGCCTGCATTCACTGAGATTACTCCAGTGTCATCATTAGCCTAACTCAGCCCGTATGTCACGCTCTGCAGTAATAGCCCCCAGTGTCCTGCTCATTCACTCCTCAGGGCTGTTTGCTTATCCTTTTTACCACCTTCTCCGTCTGCAGCACATGCATTCCATTTTCCACAGATAATATCCCAGGCCCGCACCTTTTCTCCAGTCTGTGCCCTTATACAGATCAATAAGGCACTGTTTTCCAGCTGGTTGCGCATGCAAGGCAATAATCCCTTCCGTTATTATGAGAGGGAAGGAGAGCACATGGTTTTATTAGTTTGTACATGGAGGTGCTGTGGGGCCATATTACGCATCACTCTCCAGTTCTATCTCTGCCCTTTGTTCGTGTGGGCAACGTTATCACCTCCCAAGCCTTGCATCCAGGAGTGCAACAATGGGCCTCATTACACGGACGGCGGTAAGGGTTAACGGTCACCGTTAATGGTACCGGTGACCGTTAACCCTTACCGCCTTACTACAAGGTCCCTTTGCGGGTTGGAGACTTTAACACCTGCTTTTTGCAGGCGTTAAAAACCAACCCGCAAAGGGACCAGGGAGCTAATTACGGTACCCCAATTTGCGGTGCCGTAATTAGCACCTTCCCCATTCCCATTATGCCCTATGGGGCAAAAAGGGGAATGGGGAAGGGCAATGGGGGAAGGGGGAATTACGGCCCCACCAACCTTGGAATAGGGCGGTAATACCCCTTTCCTCCAAGGCGGTGCCGGTATTTTACCGGCATGGACCAAGGTGCTAAGAGCACCTTGGTCCACCGCCGTCCGTGTAATGAGGCCCAATGTCTTTGCTGCGTCTGCTCCAGCCCGGTAATGTCTATTAGCTGGGAGAAGTAAGACCGCGCTGATTTCCAACACAGAACGAGTCCTGTGTTTTTAGAACAATGTATCCTCTCTGCCGGCCGCTGTCTGTGCGCAGCAGAGGCGCACCTCGCGATCCGCGCTGGGTTCGCCTAAGCCTCACGGAGCCCTGAATGGCTCCCTCGTTGCTACAATTGTAGCCGCCTGGAACACTTTGTTTTCCATCCGATGCCCGCCGCCGCTGCTCTCAGCCCCCTCCGCACCGCAAACGTTGTGTCCACGGTGCCATGCGCTCTCATCCCCAGTGCGGCAACAGGCTCTGCGGTGCAAGCGTGTTTCTCCCTGCAGCCGGCCTCACACAACACGATCCTCGCCTCCAGCCTTCACAGTCCACCGCTCGGGTCATGAAGCTCAAGTCCTTTGTTAGCCGCCATCTTGTCCCCAGCCTTTTGGTGCGGCCGCATCCGAACAATGCTTCTTTTTGTATCTATTAAGCCTCCGATTCGTTCGCAATTTTCAGTTGGTGTAGAGCACACGTTCCGATGTCCCTGCTTCTATTTATGGACGCCGTGAGTCGTTTTGAGCGTGTTCTTCAGCGGATCAATCTCGGATCCCTAGGAGCAGCTCCGTGAGACACGTCCTACTGCATGGCTAGCTAGCCACGCCCCGACAGGAGACAGTTTTCAGCCACTTTGTGGGTCCTTTGTAGAGTCAAGAACTAAGGCCCGGTGTCTCCTCCCGTCTTTCAAAAGTGGTCCAGTTGTAGGTAATGTTATTTGGAGGCAGTACTCTGTCATTGTCGAGGGCGGTTCCAACGTTAGATCCAGTATAGGGTTCTGCGTAGCTACTTTGAAGAGATTTTGCCCTTCCAAGACAAGGTGCCTCATTACGCGGAGGGCGGTAAGTGGTTAACGGTGCCGGTAAAGGTGCCGGAGCCGTTAACCCCTTACCGCCCCATTACAAGCTCTGCTCGCGGGACCCACTATGGACGCCCGTTGTTAGCATCATCCCCATTCCCATTGAGCCCTATGGGGGCTGAGATGGGAATGGGGATGTACCGGGTCCGGGTTCCCTGAATGGGGAAATACCAGGCCCTCCAAGGTTGGAATGGCCTGGTACTTCCCCATTCAGGGAACCCGGACCCGGTACCCGGAATGGAGGTAGCCATGCCGCAAAAAGCGGCATGGTTACCTCCTTCCTCGTGATGAGGCCCAATGGGTTGCAGCCCAATCGCCCCATTTCTCTGCGTCAGTGATTCCGGCCCACTTCTATCAATAAGTGAGTCCACATGTAAGTTACACTGTTCTTTAATTAATTCTCCATCCTGTTCAGCGATCTGTTTTGACAATGGGTCTCATTACGATTGTGGCGGTAAGGCAACAATGGCGCCGGTAGTGCTACCAGCGCCGTTGTTACCATGCCGCCACAATTGTCAGACCAGGCGTGCAGAGCGGCACTCGCGAGCAGAACAGAATGGTAGCAATGGTACCGTTATGAACGGTACCGCTGCTAGCATCCTCCCCATTCCCATGGGAATGGGGTTGTACCGACTCCGAGTCCCGCGCAAGGGGAATTACCAGGCCCGCTGAGGTCGGAATGGCCCAGTAATTCCCCTTTCGCCGGACCCAGAGCCGGACCCGAGTTTGGGGGTAGCCATGCTGGTATAAACGGCATGGCTACCTCCAGCCGCTTAATGAGGCCCAATGTGTTTCTGAGCCTAAGCTCTTTTTCGTGCTCCCCCACTTTGGGGATTAATCTTTTAGGGCTTAGAAGATGCAACTACGAATCCGGCTTTCTGCCCACTAATCTTGACTCAGATAGACTGTCCCGGTTGGTGTCTTTCTGTGCAGTGCTGTTATCTTCCTGGTCCTTGGTTATTTTTGGAGAAGTGCACGCCTTTCCTTCAAGTACGTTGCCCACTCCTTCTAAAAGTTCTCTGTCTGGGATTTCGTGAAGCGAGTCTGTGAAAGACTCCTCTGGTTGGGTCTTTTGTTGTATGAAATATTTTTTCAGATTCTCAGAAAGGAGGGAGACCTTCGGTTTGATTTTCCTGTAAATTCTGTTTGTTGAGAACAGTGTTTTTGTTGTGTCCTTAGAAAGATTTGAGTTGCCGATCTTAATCTGTGTTTTATTCAAGTTTATCAGTTTGCAACCTTTAAATTTCATTGCACCCATAGCACCCCCTAATTTGGAACCAACTCTAAGTTGGATTCAAAACTCTACTGGGAAGCAGAGGGGTCGGCTTCAGCTGGTCTTCAATCCGTAAGTCCTGCGTGGATATAGGGCTCAGCTCCTAGTAGTTCACATGAATTGAAGGTTTGAGGGCGGTGATTCGCTTAACGTGGACTTCAAGTGTCGAGTCATTTTCACACCCCTTCTCCAAAAACCTATCAGGTATTTGTGTCTATGTATTCTCCGCAATGATGTCCTCAGAGTCTCTATTTTTTAACCCGTCCTCAGGGGAGGATGTGTCTTTACGTTGTAACCCCTCCTCTACCACTTTGCACCCAAACGATGAGCTGTTTGGTGTTACGTGAATTTGCGCTGTTATGCACACTGCCACATTCGTAATGGGGTTTACAGGACCAGATTTAGATGTTACAAATCCCATTTATACCCATCCCTCCTTTGTATGTGTGTGAGGGATAGCAATAGACTCCCCTGCTGCAGAGGGTGGTAATGTGCTCGTTCGCTGTCACTTGGGGAGATATGTCCTTTTGTCGCCTACTCGGAAGCCCCTAACCCCTGCTGTGGTTGCAAGACCTGGTCCGGGCCAAAGGGGCAGTCCGGTCGTTCCGTCTGCACCCTTGGCTCCTCCTCCCCACTTCGATCTTCCGTCCAGGTACCAACGGCTTTGATACCTGCAACAGTACCAGCACCCGGGACCGGGCCGAGACCGCCCCCCACTTCTTGTGAGTTCATCTCACAGCGCTTGTCAAGGTCAGAGGGGGAGGGGGACAGAGGGGCAGTGGGTGTGCTCTGAGGGGGTGATAGAAATTGATTTGTTGTTAGGAAGACTGGTAGTTGCTTACCTTCCCCCGCCATGTTGGAGCTAGCGCTGTAAATAGTGGTACACAATGTTCCAGGGAAGTTTTGATAATGCTGATGAAGAGGGTGAAAGTGGCTCAGAGAGACTTGTAGTTTCTTTATTGAAGTCCCGCGCCAGCTTCCTATCTGGGTGTGCTGCATAATCCTTCCCCTGACCTGTTGTGGCTGGGACGGGGTGGCCACTCCCCAAGTCCTCATATGGCAGTGGGAGATTTTCGGTTCCCCTCACCGGGTCACGCCGTTTAGTGCTGTGCAATAAGCGCCCCTAGTCCATCCTGGATGTTAGTTGTGACTGATGATGGGCGATGGGTCGTAGGGAGGGTGCTGAGTAACAGGGAGTATGGCAGCCCAAGTAGCCTAGCAAGACTGCCACTCTCTGTCACTCTGCGGCTGCTCCGCTGCAGGAAGTAGGCTTTGTAGAGTGGATCCACCCACTAGAATGGAGGTAGGAGACAGACTCTGTGGCTATGTTGAACAGACAGTACTGCAAGACTGCCACTCTCCATCACTGCGCGGCCGCTCCATGGCAGGAAGCAGGTTTTGTAGAGTAGGTCCGCCCACCCACTAGAATGGAGGTAGGAGACAGACTCTGTGGCTCTGTTGAACAGACAGTACTGCAAGACTGTCACTCTGCGGCCTCTCCACGGCCGGAAGTAGGCTTTGTAGAGTGGATCCACCGACTAGAATGGAGGTAGGAGACAGACTCTTTGGCTATGTTGAACAGACAGTACTGCAAGACTGTCACTCTCCATCACTGCGCGGCCGCTCCATGGCAGGAAGCAGGTTTTGTAGAGTGGGTCCACCCACTAGAATGGAGGTAGGAGACAGACTCTGTGGCTCTGTTGAACAGACAGTACTGCAAGACTGTCACTCTGCGGCCGCTCCACGGCAGGAAGCAGGGTTTGTAGAGTGGGTCCACCCACTAGAATGGAGGTAGGAGACAGACTCTGTGGCTCTGTTGAACAGACAGTACTGCAAAACTATCACTCTCCGTCACTCCGCAGCCGCTCAGCGGTAGGAAGCAGGTTTTGTAGAGTGGGACCACCCACTAGAATGGAGGTAGGAGACAGACTCTGTGGCTCTGTTGAACAGATAGTACTGCAAGACTGTCACTCTCCATCACTTTCCCATTTTGCAGTCTCACTACAGACTGTCACACTTGCAGTTAAATGTTTCCTCCAACTCTACTACACGCAGGCGAACCCTTGACACTTTCCGTCATGGTGCTCACTGCAGAGACGGTGTGTCTGTTTCACGGGTCATGGAAAGGCAAGCAGCACATCATTCAAATCAATGCGACATTTAACACGCCCAGTGTACTCTGGAGGTTGCTGTTGCTTGTTTCCAGTGGGCCCGATACAGGCAAAGTTGAAGGTTTGCACAGCAAAGCACGTAGTCACCAAAAATGCTTGCAAGACGGTCGCCTACCGTATGAATCCGTTGGGCTGGTGACAGGGGCAGTGTTACCAGCACACTAAAAATGCCATACACTAGCACATAGCTGTGGAACGGACAGACGTGCGCACCCACAAATAATTCCCATTGCCTTGCAAGATGCGCCTATGCGGCCACTACTGGAGTCCTACGGATACCAGCATTGTGATTGCACATACGCCGGCCAGGTGCAGTCTCCCAAGGAAACCTCCATGTTGCTTACCTGCAGCCATCTCGGACAGTAATGTGCACCACAGACTCACCATGCACTGTTAACACAAAAAGAAAAACCAGTCACACACTCACCAACACTTACCATGTACACCTTTCATTTCTAACATACACAGACACTTTTAGGAAAGGGAAGGGGTAGCAGAAATGGATACATACACAGGGGAATTTGGGCTTTCAACAACTTCTTCATGAGGGAAGCCAAGGGCTCCATGAAAAAACGTTGTTACCGGAATCTTATGGTTCAGTTGCGCTACCAAAAACCTATCACCTTTACAGAAAAATCGATGACAAAGCAATGTTTTAGTTACAGTGCCCTACCAAAAAACTCTGAAATTCACTAACAAAAAACATTGATTGATTGATATTTTAATTCTATCGCACTCGTACACAAGTGTTTCAGAGCGCGACAAGGCAAGGGAGGGGAACAGGGGAGAACAAAACAGTGACCTTACTAGGCCCAGTGACATTGAGAACGCGCAAGTGCATGGGAGAGGGGGGAGGGGAAAAGTGCATGGAAGGGGGGAGGGGTGGAAAGTGCAAAGCAGAGGAGAAACAGATAAATAACAATAAATAAATAATAAAGGCAAAACACTGTGGTAATGGAGCCAGCAATTTGCAAGTGCTAGGTTTAAGGCAGCAGACAGGGTAGGTCTGATAAGTGCAGGAAGAGAAAGGGGAGGCTGTATGGGTACAGATACCCATACAGTACAATACCCAGTGCAAGGGGTGGCCCGGAGGCAGTGCGGGAGGGTGGCAAGATGAGCAGGTACCTGGGCCCGAAGGACAGAGGGTGGTCAGGTGCCAAGAGAGAACAGATCAGCAGGGGAGAGGGGGAGCAAAGGCAGAAGAAAAGAGGAAGGTCTTGAGGTGCTTCTGGAACTGGAGATGGTTCTCCTCAGGTTTTAGAGTAGCAGGGAGGCTGTTCCAGAGGGAGGCCCCAGCCAAAGACAGAGATCTACCCCCAGCTCGTTTCTTAGAAAAACGATGGACCCTGAGTGAGTTGGAGGTAGAGGAGCGAAGAGCTCGAGAGGGGAGGTATTTGCGGAGGGATAGCTGAAGGTATTTTGGACGCAGGCCCCAGAAAACCTTGTGGACAATGCAGAGGGTTTTGAATTTAATCCTTGCATCCACTGGGAGCCATTGGAGAGATTTCAGAGCTGGAGAAATACCATCCCAGGGCTTGAGGCCAAGGACAAGTCTCGCAGTCCTGTTCTGGATTAGTTGCAGAGGGCGGAGAGTAGAGGCAGGTAGATTTAGAAAAAGGCTGTTACAATAGTCCAAGCTAGAGAGAATCAGAGCTTGAGATACCATGAGCTTCTGGGGGAAGGAGAGGAAAGGCAGAGTACCTCTGAGGAGGTGGAGTCGGAAATTTGACTTTTTAGAGACCTCAGAGATGTGGGCGGAGAAGGAAAGGGTGGAGTCAAAGATGACCCTAAGGTTCTTAGCCTCGCAGGTGGGGGTAGGAGGAGGGCCAGTGAGGCCGGCCAGAGAGTGAGGGGAAAGGATGGTGAAGGTGTGCTGATGAGGAGGATCTCCGTCTTGCTGGCATTCAGACAAAGATCCTTGGCGGCACACCAATCTTGAATGGCAGTTAGGCAATCAGAGATGAGAGAGGGAGAGGAGGTGGCAGAGGGCAGTCTGAAAATGAGTTGAGTGTCATCAGCGTAGCACTGGAAATTTGAGCAGAAAATGGCAATGCAGTGGGCGAGAGTTGCCAGGTATTGGTTGAAAAGCCAGGGCGAGAGGTTAGACCCCTGGGGAACACCACAGGTAGAGAGGAAGATAGATGAAAGGAAGGACCCAAGTTGGACCTGGGAGGGTTGATCTGAGAGGAAAGAGGTCAGCTAGGCCAGGGCCTGATCAGTGATACCCAGGTTTTCACGGAGATGGTTGAGCAGGGTGGTATGGTTGACCGTGTCGAAGGCAGAAGAGAGATCGAGGAGGATGAGGACAGAGTGATTGTTAGAGTCAAGGTTGGAGAGCAGATCTTCACGGATGTTCAGGAGAGCAGTTTCTGTGCTTCTGGCAGCTCTCAAGCCAGACTGGTGGTCATGGAGACAGCCAACAGAATTGGAATGAAGGTTAAGCTGAGGGATGGCCGCCAACTTTTCCAGGAGTTTGCCAAGAAAGGGAGTAATGGAAATTGGGCGATAGTTAGCTGGACAAGAAGGATCAGCTGTGGGTTTCTTGAGAAGAGGATGCACAAAGGAGTGCTTCAGAGGGGGAGGGGAAGGATCCAGAGGCAAAGGAGTGGTTGCACAAATCAGCAAGGGCCAGAGTGAGGGTGTCATTGTGGTCCTTGATGGTTTTAGAGGAACAGGGATGAACCTGTTTTGAAGAGGCTTTCATAGATCGGACTTGTCTAGCAACCTCGTCAGGGGTGAAAAGAGGAAAGGACGAGAAGGATGGTGGGAGGGTGGCTAAAGGAGGGTTAGCAAGTGCAGATGGAGAGGGAAGAGGAGGGGTGAGAGGCAAGGGCATTGCAAAGAGCCTGGGAGGCAACAGGAGGGGTAGAGACTGCAGGAGGGTTGGCCAGTTCCTTGCAGATTTTAAAGAGTTCGGCTGAGTTGTTAGATGCCGCAGAGACACGAGCTTGAATGTGGACTCTCTTTTTGGTGAGGACAGATAGTTGGTATTGCCTTTGTAGCAGGCGACAGGCCAGTTTGTCAGAGGATGAAGAGGAAGTCCTCCATTCCCTCTCAGCTGCCCTACACTTACGTTTAAGTGTTAAAGGGACGCTATGGTTAAGTTGCCCTACTAAACACCTATTACCTTAACTGAAAAAACTATGCTAAAGGAACTTTCTGCTTACACTCGCCTTCTAAAAACCTATGAAATTCACTAACAAAAAAACATTGTTAAAGGGACGTTATGGTTAAGTTGCACTAACAAAAACCTATGAAATTCAATGAAAAAACATTGTTAAAGGGACGTTATGGTTACAAGTAAAACTGAAACCCCCCAGAAATTCCCAAGTTATGGTAAGCTAAGCAACCATAACTCGCGCCACCACTGCGCACTGCTAAGACTAACACCCATGACATCAAAGATGACATCACAAATGTCATTATGACATCACGGATGACATCACATGTGCATTTAGTTTTCATAAAAAGCCTCCACAAGGGATTGTCATTATAATGTTGTCAGAAACTATCAGAGGTCATTGGGAGAGCTATCATGAGATACGTAGTTCATTTAGGAACGTATTGCTATAAACACCATTGCATTACAGATTCCTTCCCACTACATGAGCCAACTCATGTAGAAACATAGGCATTATCTACAACATGCACCATAGAGGTGCAATATTCAAAATCTTGCCATGTTGGGTAGTAAAATGATGAATGTTTTTGTTTCAGAGTTTTGCATACTGTGAAACATGTAATAAGTAGCTAACCATGCCTCCCTTACTACATAATTGTACTACTACCTTTTTTATTTTTAATTTTTTTTAATTTTTATTGGTTTATATAAACCTTTAAAAAGACAAACTTCAACACAAGTATTCATCCATAAGATCAAATCAAAACACAAACCAGTCCAACCGGACCAGACTGAGAGTAGGAAATCATAGTCCAATACCAAATTTTACAGGAAGGGCACGATGTGAAGAAGAGGGTAAAAGGGGAGAAAAAAAGCATTTACATTTGATATTTTCGATTTCATAGATTCAATGGCCCCAGTCTTTACTCCTTTTTATCAACCAGATTATTCAAGTCCAACTTCTTTTTAATTTCATCTAACAGATGTGTTAGTGCATAAATTAGCTTTCTATCGACTCCATCGAACATCTTTTGCCACCAGTCGTTTGCGCTCAATGTCGATTGATTTAGCAAAAGAACTCCTAGATATCTTGTTCTTGGTGAGTGCAGTTCTCTGCAAAATAAAACAAGATGTTTCAAGGTCTCTACATCCTGGGAGCAAAACCTACATGCTGGATTAAGATTTGCATATTTCGCCCAAACTAGTAGCCTCACTTTTGTCTGGAAGGCATTTAGTCTGAAGCGCAGATACAAAGCTCTTTGTCTTGCGTCTGGAAAAATGTCAACATACGCCTGTACCCTTCCATAATTGTTTGCTTCACATGGTGCATCTTTCATACATCTTGAACGACTCCTCTGTTCTTCAGTAGAATTCCAATCCTGTTGCCACATTTCTTTCTTTGCCAAATTTGGATTTTCGTGTAGCAAGTCTATGTCACTGTCATATTCCTTCAAAATCTCTTCGCAGTGATTATTCCAACTTGCTAAAATAGAGTTAGCATTATGGACTTTGTAGGCGTGAAACAATTCAAATTGTGGAATTTTTTGATTTTCGTTTGGTCTTACGAAACAATGATACCAAATTCCAACTTATTCTTGCGTTAATGGATATTAACGATAGTTCATACCGTAAGCATGCCGTACTCATGCCCCTTGGTAGTTGCAATACTTTGGTCCAAAATGTATTTTCCAAGGTTGCCCACAATTCATGGGGACATCCGAGTGCATTTTCTCCGCCATAAATCAATGCTGGAACTACCTTCTGCTGAGAAAAGGTAAGTACAGGCTTTAAGGAGAATTTTCCATATTTTTGGTTCAAAGCATAAGCCTGAAAGGTTAATTGTTTACATTTGCTTTTCACAATTTCCACCCATGGTCCGTCATTTAGACTTGCACTGAGTTGCATTCCAAGATATCTTGCACTTATTGATGTGTTCAACGCTTCCTTGCCCAAAATCCATTTACATTTTTCCCATTGATTTTTGCCTGTAGTTCTTAAATCATGCAGGATCATGATTTCACACTTTCTATTGTTTATTTGTAGGTCATTCCACCTTACATATTCTTCAACTGCAGCTATTTTTCTTTGCAGGCCTATTGGCGTTGTATCCATCAAAATCAAATCATCAGCATATAATAGCCAGTTAACATGAGCATTATTGAATTTCGGGGGAAAGGAATGTGCAGTATTTATTGTCTCTCCAATATCAGACAAGAATAAGGCAAATATGATGGCTGCCAGGGGGCATCCCTGTTTAACACCCCTAAATGTGTCTATCTCTGCCGAAAGCGTTCGGCTTCGATCTAATCAGATCTTAATATTTGTGTTTGTGTGGAGATCTTGTATAGCAGCTAGTAGACTTGAGGACAGTCCCATTTGCTCGGCTTATCCCACAATTTCTGGCGATTAATGCTATCGAACGCATAAGAAAAGTCAATAAGTGCCAGGTACACCTTTGTCTTTGTTCTCAATGCCTCCATTTTTAGAATATTCAATATCAGCAGATTTAATGAACAGCCAGCCCCTTTCACAAACCCAGCTTGTCTCATGTCCACATGGTTGGATTGAATTGTCCAGTCACGCAGCTTTCTTTGTAAAAGGGTTGCATAGATCTTCCCTACTGCGTCTAGTAGAGTGATAGGGCGATAATCTTTCGGATTTGCTCTATTTCCCTTTTTGAAAATAGGTACGATTATCGCACTTTTCCAAGACTTTGGGGTGCAACCTTGTTCGGCGATTCTTTTGAATAACGTGTAGCAGATAGTGGACCATATTTCAGGGTTTTAATTTAATTATATGGTTTGAAAGGCCGTCAGGCCCTGTGTCAGCCCCCTGGGGCTGAACCTCCCACAACTCCGACTTTCCCTCTTCCTCCTCCTCCTCACCTGACAAATAGTCCAGAACTGAAGAAATCTGCGGTCGGCGGGCTCGATAATCCTGCTTCTTCTTCTTCTCTTTTTTTTCTGAGTAAGAGTCTCTCTCCCGGAAGGAAGCCACAGTGCTATGCTGTTAACTAGCACCGCCTGTGGCCCCTCTCCCGAAAGGGACGAGAAGGGGAAAAAGGCCGCAGGGCACAAAAAACCCCAAATGTAGGTAAGCAGTAGCTGATGTCCGTTCTGGAGGATGTAGAGCGGAATGCGGACTCCAAGGATGCCGTGGACAGGGCCAGGAGCCAGCGGAGTGTTGACACCAGGTAAGGGAACCAACCAAAAGCTCCGGAGAGCAAACGGGGAAAGAGGTATGGAAACCAAGTGCCGAAGTACGGGAACAGAGAGAGAGAAAGTATTTCGTAGCAGTGCCTAGAGGAGGCAGTACCCAGAGAGAAAGCACAGGAAAAGAGATAAACTAGCGTTGTAGCAACCGAGAGAGAGCAGCCGCAGGGAGGCTGACCGAAGCGGGTTGCAACGCACAGTGAACAGGGAGGGCGTGGCTAATAAGCCTCCCTGTCCGCTGTTGCCGCAACGCTAGACCGCTGCCGTCAACGTCAAAGAAACGTGACGGTCAATTCAATGGCGGCCTGCAAGCCACAATCTGGACCACAGGGTCCACGGAAGGCGGCGGCGCGTGACAGTATGCCCCCCCAATACTGCACCCCCCCGGTTTGCCAGGGTGCGCCCAATGGAACCTCCTGAGCAAAACCGGGGCTTTGAGTTGTGAAATGGGTTCCCAGGAATCCTCAGCTCTAGAATACCCTTTCCAATGCACCAGATATTCCAGGCGACCCCGCCTATAGCGAGAATCACAGATTTGGGACACCTCGTAGTCTACATCAACCTGTGGCGGAGCACGTAATGGAAGGGATCGAACAGACGAGCCCTGACCAGCTTCACGAAGGAGGGAGGAGTGAAAAACAGGGTGCACTTGATTTAGGCAAGGGGGCAATTTCAAACAGAAGGCAACAGGGTTGATCTTGGCCACAATTGGGGAAAGTTTAGACGGTCGGGTCCACCAGGGTAGAAACTTGGTAGCAAGCCATACCCTGGTGCCCACCTTCCACTCTGGCACCCCCAATCAGTGACGATCAGCTTGAGTCTTGTAAGCTATTAGGCTTTCCAGCAGACTGCGTCTGGCTGTCCTTTGGGCCTCCTGTATCATGGACAACGTGTCCTCCACTGCAGGGAGATTGCAAGTAACCTCCCACAA
Organism: Ambystoma mexicanum; assembly: GCF_040938575.1. Lineage (NCBI taxonomy): Eukaryota > Metazoa > Chordata > Amphibia > Caudata > Ambystomatidae > Ambystoma > Ambystoma mexicanum. The sequence goes on along the minus strand of NC_090924.1, from coordinate 452,886,152 downwards.
CTCCGACTTTCCCTCTTCCTCCTCCTCCTCACCTGACAAATAGTCCAGAACTGAAGAAATCTGCGGTCGGCGGGCTCGATAATCCTGCTTCTTCTTCTTCTCTTTTTTTTCTGAGTAAGAGTCTCTCTCCCGGAAGGAAGCCACAGTGCTATGCTGTTAACTAGCACCGCCTGTGGCCCCTCTCCCGAAAGGGACGAGAAGGGGGAAAAAGCCTGCAGGGCACAAAAAACCCCCAACTGTAGGTAAGCAGTAGCTGATGTCCGTTCTGGAGGATGTAGAGCGGAATGCGGACTCCAAGGATGCCGTGGACAGGGCCAGGAGCCAGCGGAGTGTGAACAGGGAGGGCGTGGCTAATAAGCCTCCCTGTCCGCTGTTGCTGCAACGCTAGACCGCTGCTGTCAACGTCGGAGAAACGTGACGGTCAATTCAATGGTGGCCTGCAAGCCGCAATCTGGACCACAGGGTCCACGGAAGGCGGCGGCGCGTGACACCCTGGTGCTCTTGAAGTGCTTATCTTATTGATCACATTTAGGATGTCATCTTCGGGTAAGTCAAGTTCCCATCGGGATAGCACTTCCAAGTTCGCATTATCATTTTCACCTTGCAAGCCATATACTTCTGTAAAATGCTGGGTCCAATCTGCTTCAGTTACCGAGTTAACTTGAATTGATGTTTGGGACGCTTGTTCACTGTTGATAATACGCCAGAAATCTGCTGGGTTTTTGTTTTTCAATTTGCTCAAAATAAATTCTGCATCTTTTTGCATCATCAAATGCTTATGGGCTTTAAGCCAATTTTTGTATTTCTGTTTGGCTACTCTTTTTATTTCTATGGATTCGATATTATTGGAAAGTTGACAGGCTCGATTCTCTCCACGCATCAGTCTTTTTCTCTTTAAAACTTCAAATCGAATTCATGTCTAGAAGTGAAGCATCTGTGCTTCAGACCCTGTTTTTTCTCCTCAAACTTAGATAGTAGAGACTGATATTCCAATGGCATACCTTTTTTGCAATATTGAGTTGCATTTTGGGTAATTGCATGTGCGTCCAATCGTAATCTGCCTCTGTTGGGTTCTACTTCTACAGAATCGTTCCATTTGGGGACACACGGTCCATCATATAGTATCAACCTCATCTTGAGCATCTCATGATCACTATGTGTCATTGGGACCACCTGCATAGACTTAACTCGAGTATGCATTCTTTCTGAAACAAATATGTAGTCTATGATTGACTTCTGATCACCTCTTCTCCACGTAGCCTCCGGTGGAATGTCTCCCAAAATGTTTCCGTTCAGGATGGAGAGCTTTCTCTGCTCCATTTCCAAACACCAGTCTTTTATAAGTTAATTATTTTGGGACGTTTTTCCACTCAACATTTGCTGTTGATTGAGGCAGTGTATATTCAGGTCCCCACAAAGAATGATGTTAGGCCAGTTTAAATCCTCATAGATTTCATCTAAAAGTGAAGTAACTTGGTCTATGAATGTACTCGTGCCAGCATCTTGATGATTTCAATACAAATTAAATATCTTCAGTACAAAGGGCTTGCTCGTTTTATCACCTAGCTTGTTAAGTGTGGTGATCTGAATGAACGGGGAGGGGTTCTTGGTGTCGATGATTCTGAAACCTGTGTCTTTTTTTATAATCGTTAATAGGCACGCCAACTAAAGGTGTTTTTCACTAACTACGCTGACGACACCCAACTGGTCATGAAATTGAGCGGTGATTATGTAAAAGACAGTATGACACTGAACACACTTTACAAGAATATTGAAGAGTGGATGAACAACAATTGGATGTGCCTTAACAGCAATAAGACTGAGTTAATGGTATTTGGATCCACCCATGCGCATGCCAACCTTTCACCCGACTACCAGGTATTTCAAATCAATGAATCCCGCATTGAAGTAGTTGGTAAGGATAAAACACTTGGCATGATTCTGGAAGCATCTCTTAACGCAGATGCTCAAGCTATGTATGTTAGCAAAAATTGTAACTACTACATTAGACTCCTTAAAGCGTTCAGACCCTTACTCAGTGAAAAAAATTGCGCCGCTATTACCAGAGCCATCATTTTATTGCGTTTAGACTATAGTAACGCACTTCTTGCAGGTGCCAGCAAGCAAAGCGTGCGCAAGTACCAACTGATTCAAAATCATGCGATAAAAGTTATTAAAATAAAATCAAGGAAAGATCATATTAGCGAAGCCAGACGCGACCTACACTGGTTGAAAATGGAAGACCGCGTACAATTCAAGTCCTTGTGCCTAACCCATAAATGTCTATATCGCAAAGCACCCGCCTACTTAAAGACTAAACTCACACCCTACAATCCTACCAGAACACTAAGATCTGAAGCCAAGGGATTGATAACAACCTTGAAACATAAAAAAGAACTCGGATTAGGAAGAGCCTTCCCCAACCGTGCGGCAGCCAGCTGGAACAAACTACTGACTTGTCTCAGGCTGGAAACAAACCTCTACTCTTTTCGCAAAAAACATAAAACCATGCTCTTTAAATAATTCCAGATAGGATTCCTTGACCACCACTTGCCTAATACCACCATATTCTGACTTGTCCCGTCACTTGTTCGTTATTTCTCGTCTGTTCTTGTCTCTACGTATGCGCCCCGATGCTTGCTGGCAGTCGGCGCAATACAAATAAACAAATAATAAAATAAAATATATCGGTCGACCTAAATCCTTTTTTATGGCTGGATTTAGTGCCACTTCGTATCCCTCTATATTGGGACATTCACACATCCATACTTCCTGTAAACAAGGCTTTCCAAACCATGCAACCAATTTGTTTGGAATAAATGCAGATATCCTCTCGTATTCCAGGATCCAAACGAATAATCGGTTTGGTCCTCCATTTCTTGGCGTTAATTTTTCTGTTTTGTGTTCAGAGTTGAAGCTAATCAATTCCATTCATCTGTGATATTTACTTTTTCTGCTGTTCTGTCAACTTCATTGGGACTCATGCCCATACTTGTGGCTCCTACAATTGTGATTTTAATTTGGTCTCTTTCAAGAGTCATTTTAGGTTCCTCTCTGATATTTTTGGGAGGAACTTGCAACTCATCCAATGTTTGATTCTCAACTTGGCAATGTGTTCTGTCTTCATTTGACTTTAGGGTAAGAGGTTGTCCACTTACTTCTTTAGTGGATGATGTTAGATTCTCAGAGTCCCTAAAAATTTCAAACCCTAAAGACATAAGTACATGCGTTGCTTCCATAATCGTGTCACTGATTATTTTGGACTGAACATGCAGCACCACTTTGTCATTTCTGTTTTCTTGTATAAATTCCACTACTTTCAAATCATCTGATGTGATTAGTCTCAGGCTTGGCACTAGATGAAATAACTTCATAACATTGTCTCGATTTAGGATTAGATTGTCGTTGTTATCTACACGTTCGATGACAATTTTCTGCACCTTCATTTGGTTTTCTACCTTGGGCTCCTCCTTTCTGATACAATTACTGGATCTTTTCATATTTTTATAGCCTGTGGGCATTGATCTATATTGCCTCGATTGGACGTTTCTATCTGTATTGTGTCTTTTATTGTCCATGCTGTCTTCACCAGAATCCACTACCTGAAAGGAGACATGTTTGTTTTTGAATTAATGCGTAGTATTGTTATTCTTCAGTTTATCTCGGGCTAGCTGCTCCCATTTATCGTTTAGCGTCACGAAAATCGGCCTACTTATTTTTTCAGGTTCAAGGATGGGTATGGTCGTTGGGCAGACAATGGTACACGTTCTTAATTGTTTTATCAATTTCTGTCCTTGCTCGGTACTGGTTCAGCCACCGATTGTCTGCTTTGGGATAACCTCATCTGTCTTGGAATGTTTGTCAATGATGCTCTCTGGTGATGGGGTTTTGCTTACGGGTGTTAGATCCTCATCCTCATTGTCGCTGTAAATCGACATATTTAGGAGGTCAGCTGGTATGTCCTCTAGACAGATTGGTTTCACTTCCGGTTCTTTTGCCATAGTGTCCTCTGAACAGACTTGTTCCACTTATGACTCTTTTGTTTTTCTAGCGTCTGTACTACTACACACAAACCATAAAGAGACCACAACGCGTACAAATCTGAGCATATACAGGGAAAGTAAAGTAAGCAAAAAAGCAGCAGTATTACCAGAAAGTGGTCATAAACTAACTGATTATCTTCATGCACAGAAATGATTGCTGTCTTTCAGGCTTGCTTCTTCCCCTATGTATATGTATCATATGATGTGAGTGAACCCTAAGGAAAGTAGTGTAAGAACATATGAGAAGTGTAAGGTCTACAAATATAGTACCTTTTGAATTTCTAGTTCCTGACTTGTCAGTGAAGAAAACTACCAGGCCTAGATACGTCAGTGAACAAAAAGAAAAGAGGGAGGCAGACCTGTGATATCATCAGTGATGTCCTCAATGACATTTGTGATGTCATCTTTGATGTCATGGGTGTTAGTCTTAGCAGGGCACAGTGGTGGTGTGAGTTATGGTTGCTTAGCTTACCATAACTTGCACATTTCTGGGGGGTTTCGGTTTTACTTGTAACCATAACGTCCCTTTGACAAAGTTTTTTCATTGAATTTCATAGGTTTTTGTTAGTGCAACCTAACCAGAATGTCCCTTTAGCAAAGTTTTTTTGTTAGCATATATATATGAGTGTGGCACCCCCTAGGGAGTTGGAACTGGCTGCCCTCCTATGTCAGACTATGTGATGTGTGCCGGAGGACGCACGGACAATGGCTCATAGGTAGGTGCTTGTTCAGTTTCTTTTAATCTCTCTAAGGCTTACGTTGTGGTATTGTGCTCGCTTTACTCTCTCCGCACCAGTTTCCATTGCTCCTGCATGTCAGTCCACGCTACTCATATTGTGGACGACTTTGCCTTGTTGAGGTCACTCCCCGCACATTTTCACATCTTGTTGTTTGGTAAATGCTAAAAATATTTTCTTTGGCTATTGGTAATCACATGCGTGAACATGCAGGACCCCAGGGTGGCAGCCCGGCTACTCCAGGCCAGGGATTTGTTTAATGAGAAACGGGATGTACCAGTAGCCCTACCTAACAGTGGGACTAAGAAGAATGTCACTAATACTTCTATTGAATTAACTCTACTCCGAGAAATAGAAAAATCTTGCAAGAAGGAGATTTCAAAGTGGTGGGAGGAGCACTCTCTGCAAAATTATCTTGATGTGGGCCGTGTGCCTCGTGGCTTACGAATCATGACAACACCCTCATTCGAGGACCAGGATCCCCGTATGCTGGAAGAGTGGGGTGGCGCTAGTAGCCATTGTTCTGCGCAGTTTTTGAAGATCTTGGTGAAATATGCCAACTCAGACCGCACTGCTGTGCTTTTACACCGTGAAAAATTTGAATCCGAATTAATTAATGTCCCAAGCACAGAAGAGGGAAAGAAATTGCAGACGAAAATCGAAGAGGGTTTGCTTGCCTATGAAGAGGAAATTAAACAGCGCAAACATAGAAAATTTATTAGAGACAAAGCAGACTATGAATCAGGATGTATTTTTACCTTTGCAAAGCGATTTGACTCATTGCGCAAAAGTTCGGCAATACAATTGTTGCCGAACCAACTGGGTGATGCTGAGGCTATTTCTTCAGAGTCTGATGTCTCTGTCTCAGAAAATGATGAAATACCCGTTAAATTACATTTTTTAGACGAAATGAGACTTTTGTGTCAAGACGGAAAAAACCAAAAGAGAGGCAGAGGCCGTGGCAGGAGCAGAGGAAAAGGAAGAGGAAGAGGAAACAAACAGAAATTGCCAAAGGGAAAAAACCCACCGAGGCTGTCGTGGGAAACGGCTCTGATGTACATCAACAGAGCAGGTCAATGCACTCTGGAGCAAAACAGTAACAACGGAAAATATGAAGATCCATCAAATTATTAATATGTCTTCCCACATAGTCACGGATCCGCAATTATCACTACTCTCACTGGGCCTGAACTTCTGTCTCACCATGACCTCTGACTATGTTGAGTCACGTCAGAATTTTGACAAATTCTTATGTAAGGTCAGACTCAAAAAGTTCTTTTCCATTAATCCACCGCTGGCCAGACCATCTATGCCTCGTACTGGCCAAACTGACCTTTGTATCTCTGATATCCCTATGTTGACCGATCTGGCTTGTCTTAATAATGAATTGTTTGATCCCTCCACTTTTGATCCTGTCGACTTTGACATTGATCCCAATTGGGATATTCGTACCAAACTTAAAAACAAGTCCAGGTTCAATCCTCAATTCTCTGTGGGGGGCTGCATTGAGGTATTCCATGATCTCTGCGCCAGTGATCTTCGTAAATTGCATAAGAAACCCTTCAATTATAAACAGAATTTGACCATCTCACAACATTCGGCCCTGAGTGAACTACAGAATCTGTCTAATATTGTGATAAAACCGGCCGACAAAGGCTCCAATATTGTAATTCAGGACAGGGACTGTTATGTGGCTGAAGCAAATCGTCAACTGCGGGATTGGTGCTGCTATTCCAGGCTTTCCAAAAATCCTTTTGGTCAAATACTGTCAGAGCTCACTTCTCTGTGTGCCAAGTGGGCCGATAAAGGCCTAATTGAGGACGAGGTGGTTACATTTCTTGTTCCAGCCAGCCATACTATCCCTACCATATACTTTCTGCCTAAGACGCATAAGTCCCTTACTCATCCGCCAGGCAGGCCAATTGTCACTTTATGTTGTTCTCTTTTAGAACACCTGGCACAATTCATCGATGAGACTTTGTTTCTGCTTGTTTCGGTTTTTCCTTCATAGCTACGGGACACCACGGATTTCTTAAGTCACATCACTGAAATACCTTGGGAGGAGGGATTAATCTTGGCAAGCCTTGATGTTGTTTCTCTCTTTACTTCTATTGATCACACGACTGGGTTTGATTTGATTTTGATTTATTTATTTATAGAGCGCTTTACACCAAGGCGCTGGTTGACAGCTTGCAAATATTTTCTGGACACTCAATCTCTGAATCTTTTTGGGGCACAGTGGTATGATTTTGGATATGCTTTTGTTTGCTTAACCAACAATGTTTTTCTGTTTGAGTGTTCCTTTTATCATCAAGTTAGAGGTACTGCTATGGGCAGTAACTTTGCTCCGTCCTACGCAAATTTGACCATGGGGTGGTGGGGGGTAACTTTTTTATCTGATTTACTTTCATTTAGTTTTCCCACACAGATTATTGGTTGGTGGCATTATAGTGACGATGTTATTATAATTTGGAAGGGAAGGGAAAGTGAGTGGGGATCTTTTGTGGACAGTATTAACAACAATGCTATGAATCTGACATTTACTGAATGTCAGTCCCACTGAGATTGTATATCTGGATGTCATTGTGAGGCTTGACAATCTAGATATTCATACATCCCTACATAAAAAACCCACAAACACAGGCCTCCCTTTGCATGCCATGAGCTGTCATCCGCCATCCTGTAAGAAAAGTATCCCTTATGGTGAATTTATTCGCTTTTTCGGCGCAACTGCACAGACATTCTTGAATTTGACCGGTGTTGCAGTTTGGCTGCCGTTGGCTTTTTACAACAGGGTTATGGAAAAAAGATTATAGAAACGGCCTTTCTCAAAGCACGTGCACTTTCAAGGGAAAAACGTTTGCATGGTCCTACCAGTAAGAAAAACAAGGACCATGATGACCCCCGCCTTATTGTATTGTCACATTTAATAATTGTCACGTCTCCCGTTGCTCGCCCCATTAAGAACCGCACAACCACAAGTCCCACACCACACCTAACAACAAGAGCAGTCCCTGCACATAGAAACAACCAGCAGTTTTCCTGGCGTAGGAGGACACCAGCCTGTAGCCCCGGCGTCTACCGTCCTTTGTTTCTCTGGCAGTTACCATGGAGGCGCGCTCACGGCTGGTCACGCCCACGGAGACTCCCACGGCAACGAACATCCAGCGTCCCGTGACCACGTGATCACGTCACGTCTCACACGTCCGTGAGACACATCACGTGGTTACTTAATCAGTTTAAAAGCATCTTGGCAACGTGGGTACAGCGCTTCACAGCTGATCTCTTGAGGATTGTGTAGCGCTTTGGTTTACCTGTTTTTGATCACGGATTTTGCGACCTCGGACTGTTCTTCGGATTTGTCTTGCCTGCCCCTCGGATTTTGTTTCTTGGATTCCACATTGTTTCCCCGGCACCTTGACCTTGGAACTCTCTTGGACTGCCTTTGGATTATCCTCTCTGAATCTAGAATCTTGGAACTTGGTTTTGACATTCTTGCCTTGCTGGTCCATCTACATCAGACCCAGGTGTGTCCCACCTTCAAGCCGTGCAGAACGCCTATTTCACCACTACCAACAATCTGTGGCTCTTATCACATTTAGGACCCTACTTGCAACACTCCTGGCGGTCAGGGGTCCTTCCGGCGTTCCTGCTACCTGATTGACGGCTCAACACACCTGTGGCCTCAAAGATTGCACAGACAGTGTATCCTTTCTGTCTGTGCGGTACTTGGGGACGGAGGTTCAATAATCTGCACGACCATCAAGATCAGAACAATAATGCTTCATATGATGTCCGGAAGATTATTATGAGACATTGGCGCATTCTCATGCTTGACAAAGATCTTGGTCCTGTACTGCCTAAATGCCCTATATTGACTTACAAACAAGCACCGTCACTAAAGGACAGACTGGTCTCTAGTTATCTATCCCCTGTTGAAAAAAACTCTGCCATGACCAATTGGCTACCAGTTTTACCTAAAGGTTTTACTAAGTGCCAAAAATGTAAGGCCTGTCCACATGCTACTGCCTGTAAATCATTTATACATCCTATTACAGGTATTGAATTCAGGATAAAACATTTTATTAATTGTGATACTCCATTTGTTGTGTATGTCCTTGCATGTCCCTGCCGGAAATGGTACATAGAGTCCACCACATGTGTAGCCATCAAGAATTTTGACCCTACGTACCCGATGGCCAAACATTTCAGGCAGGAGCATGATAGTTGTTGCATAGCACCCCTCCTGTGCCCATGGTAGCTCCCACACGTGACAAACTTAATAAAAGAAACGAGCCGCTTCCGGTTCGTCAGTCAGACCAACCACGACTCCGGTGTGTATTTGTTCAGCACCATGCTGGTGCTACACCGCGTGCTGTGGGCCCAAGGACGGGGCACAGCACGAGAACGGTGCCCCTGCTGGGCAACGCCATCCCTGGACGATGCAGCAGCCAGGTGATCCCAGCTGTTGTGGTGAACCCGGCCTGGGTGCCCCCAGAGCCGGGGCTGTTGTGTGCTGGGTACCCCCAGCCACAAGTGGGCCTCCAGTGATCTGGGACAAGTGGGGTGACCCCCACTACATTGTCTGTGGCGTGATCGGCGCCTTGATGGCCCCTGTCGGGTGTGCCCGACGTGTGCATGGGGCCTGCCCGGTGATCCGGAACAGGCCCACAAAAATAGTGACTTTCATTTGCTCACGTTTTTTGCTGTGGCCCATGTCCCGACTCACTTGAGAGGAGGTGACCGAACCTTGAAATTTAGACAATTGGAAACCAGGTTCATCTTAGATTTTGATACCAAATACCCAAATGGTCACAACGTGGATGAGGAGCTACACATTTTTATGGATATCTGACAGTTTTGCACTTCTGCTTTATCTCCTCTCCCTTTCGTCTGTTTGCTTTTTGATTCTGGCTACCCAATACTGTTTCTCCCAGGTATAAATTGGTACACTGCCCTGGCCTGGCAATGCACTACTTATTTTAATTGTATTATTTGTGTTATTTAACTATATATATTTTTTCTTTTCAGCTCTACGGCTTCCTTGTCTTTTTAATACATTTGGGGAATGCTATTTTATGATTATGACATGACATTTTTATTCTAAATCTGTCTTGTTTTATTTCTCTGTAGATATTGTTTCCCTCTTCCCATTCTTGCCCTCTCTCCATTTCTGTTATTCTCTAGGTCCTGTACTGCTAAGGCTTTCTGTTCTCAAGCATTTGCACTTTAGCATGCGGGCATTCAATTTTGTAGACCTTAGGCTGTATATTTTAAATAATTGCACTTGTGCAGCCATATGTATTTTAGTTTGGTATTTGCTACTGTCAGGAACGCCAAATAGTAGTGGTGGCTTGACACGTCGAGACGCAATTTAGGCTTTCTGACAATAAACCCCTCAAGTGTACATAAGGACAGTTTGAGGTGAGTACTGCCCGAAATAAGGTACACCCTGGTACTCCAACAGCTGGCTGCAAGAAAATTAATCAGGCGTTAACATGAGGCGAAATGCAATGGGGACTCCAAAGCAAGATTCCTATACCTGCCGGCACAAGGACGCCTAAAAGTTAATTGATCCTAGCGCTGATGCGCTGCTGTTCTTGAAATCCCACGCCGATGCGTCAATGTCCTTGGTCCTTGCGCCGATGCGCGGTATTCCTGAATGTCCAAAAAAAAGTCCTTTGACAGTTCCAGAAAGAAGAGTTGACACAGGTAAGACTCGTGGGATGAAGAGGTTGTAACACGTGGACGTTCCGATTTTGGTAAGAGCAGGTAAGACTTGTGGATTTAGACGAGTGCAGTCCGTGGCCATTCCAGGTCAAGTATGAGCAGGTAAGACTTGAGGATTTAGACAAGTGCAGTCCGTGGCCGTTCTGGGTCTGGTACGAGCAGGTAAGACTTGAGGATTTAGACAAATGCAGTCCGTGGCCGTTCCGGGTCTGATATGATCAGGTAAGATTTGCGGATTTAGACGAGTGCTGTCCGTGGCCGTTCCGGGTCTGGTTTGAGCAGGTAAGACTTGAGGATTTAGACGAGTGCAGTCCGTGGGCGTTCCGGGTATGGTTTGAGCAGGTAAGAGTTGAGGATTTAGACGAATGCAGTCCGTTGCCGTTCCGGGTCTGCTTTGTGCAGGTAAGACTTGAGGATTTAGACGAGTGCAGTCCGTGGCCGTTCCGGGTCTGGTATGAGCAGGTAAGACTTGAGGATTCAGATAAGTGCAGTCTGTTGCCGTTCCGGGTCGAGTATAAGCAGGTAAGGCTTGGTAGCAATGACAAGGAGGGATTGATACAGGTAACAAGAAGGGCCGGGGATACAAGAAGCCAAGAAAGCAAGATACGAGGTAAGGAGCTTTGGATTTAGACAAATTCAGAAGCATCGCCGTGCGCGGAGCGAAGCTTAAATACAGGTCACCTGACCTTGCGCATGGGACGGTGCCGTAGACCTGAGCGTCTATGCGTATACCATGGCAGCCAGCGTTTCCACAGTAACCCATAGCGTTCTGCAAACGGACGTGCAAGAAACAAGGGAGAACGGTTCTCAGTCATCGCAGACCCTCTCACTTTGGACCCTGAAATGTTAGCTCCCCTGGGTTTACTAAACAGTTTGTTATTACGTGAACGCCTCCTCTAATTATCCGACGGGACATACAATGGAACCCTGACAGCTGCTATGTCAATATGTTCGTACTGAAATGCACTTGCATTTTATGTTGTTGCTATGGGTCGTCTAATGTATGAGATCTTTCATTAATGCACTTGCACTTTATGGTCTTTTCGAAACATGTTTTAATTTTATGGTTGCATTATTGACACTAGTGCATTTATCTCTAAGTGTCAACAATGGCTATATAGTCATAATGCAACTATATGTATGGATTTGCACTTGCACTCCATAACTCTTATTATGGGATTTTATTTTTTCCATTGTGCCTATTTTTTATCTGATGTCATTTTAAACATGTTTCTTAAACTGTTTTATTGTGCAATCTGTTAAACCACTATGCTTAATGTATTCCACTATTGGACTACATGAGGTTTTACTCCAGCTCAACATGGCCACCCTGGTTTTACGGCATAGTGGTAGACCTATGGAGACGGGCAAAATGGTAGAGGGACTACACTGCAATATGTATGGTGATTTTTTTCTCTGTTCCCCTAACGTGACCAAGCGCTCAGGGAAGCACAAAACGCGTCGTTCAGGACCCCCCTTTGGCGTCCTGTTTTGTTTGCTGTGTGTGTTTTGCCTTGCTTTTTTACCATTATTAAACTTGTTTCTTTACTCTGATTCCAGTTTGTCATCTCTGAGATCTGCAGTGCCTCATTTGTGGAGTGCAGTATTTTCCTCTGCTGTGTTTCCCGTTTTATATATATATATATATATATATATATATATATATATATATATATATATATATATATATTAGCGTAGCCTTCGTACCTGGGTACAAATTCAGACATGCACTCCAAAAAGCAGTTTAGTGAGAATAATGTCCTCGCAGCAACGAAAAGAAACACCACAGCATTCCCAGCAACAAAGTTTACTTTATTGTTATGTGCCACGGAAAAAAGAAAGCAACAAGAAGACGCTGCGTTTCGCGGTTCACACACCGCTTGATCACGTTAGGGAATTAGACACAAAAAAGAGACTTTTTGTAAGCACAAATAACTATGGTCACGGACTGAAGGACAGTATCATGCTATCGGTCAAGTACATTTTCAGAATGGCATGTCAGACATCTTGTAATGTGTTAGTTGCCACCAGTTGCAGTACTTTCTGATTTGTATATGGCACACTTTTAGGTTACCTAATGGAGATGACACTATATTAGTTTCACAAGAGACTGTCAAGGTAAATAACAGGTGATTATTATAAATAATTCAGAGATGGATAGGTTGGTATGCGGTTTTAACATATAATAACAGAGTAACGTGTAAGTTACCACTCTGAAAATCCTAGATTGATTGATCATGCTGCACTAATTGCAATCCACTACAGTAAATGGAAAACTTTTTGCTGTCCACGCTTATAAATTGTTGCATGGATAAAAAGTAAAAAACCGCAATCAATACTGTTTGAAAATAACATCGACAATCTCTGAGAACATTCTCTATATTGCATCAATCATACAAGGTTATGTGTGCCTAGTACAAAAGGTCTGACCATATACTAAACATCAATTAATATAATCCCTCTGGGTATTTAAAGCTACTGTAAACACTTATTCATGTGCAAATATGCAAAGCAGCGTTCAACTGAGGGTTGCAAAACATACATATACAACTGCAATTAGAATAAAGGGCATAGTGTCTGAATCTGTGCAAACTGCTTTTATGATAAAGTGCAAAGTGTGTGCGCAGAATTGCCAATATAAAGTGCCTAGTGCATCACTGTAGCAATGAATCTGTAAAACTATATATAGCAATGTTTAAGACCACAATATTGTACCATATCTGTAAAACTTCTAAAAGCAGATGTCCATGGTCAGTATGTTAAAATAAAAAATAATCCGTGGTCTTTGTGTCTAATACAGTTCATAATAGAACCTCCCCTATGGAACAGGAAAAATGTAAAACTTAATGTGAGTTAGGGAGCAAAGGGCTAGTGCATCTAATCTAAATCTTAGAACCTCCCTGAATTCTTAATCAAATACTACCTAACTGGCATATGAGAAAAGCAGTCAAACAGTACACAATGGTGATGATTAAAAATATGGAAAACCACTATCATAATGAAAAAACGGGGCTATAAAGGCAGGTTAGAACCTGTTAAGAAGTGCAAGAAAGAATATAAGTAACATTAATGTCCAGGTGCTATGATGGTATGCATTAAAGAAAAACAGTATAAAAAAAGTGAAACTTCCAGTATTTCAAAGGAACTAGAAAACAGTAGGTCAATCAATATTAAGTGCCCAAAAAGGTATAAAGTTCTTCATCTAAGTTGTGTCCTCTTGGTCTTTTGGTTTCCAGATCCAGGATACATTTGGTTTCTAATTGTCTAAGTGAAAGCTCCCGATTCCCTCCTCTGGGTGGTTTAGGAACTGTGTGAATGCCAAAATAGGCGAAACCATCCAGTTTCCCTCCATGAATTGTTTGAAAATGTAGTGCCATGGTATATGTCAGGGTCCACGTTCTTAATAGCACGGATATGTTGGAGCACTCTAAGCTTTAGTTTGCCTATTGTGCTCCAAACGTACCATTTGTCACAAGGACAAGTCAAGACGTATACCACATACTCAGTATCACACGTGATACGTGACCTTATTAAGATGTCCTTTGCCAAAATGGGATGCAAGTAATTCGAAGTGTTAATGGCATACTGGCAACCCTAACATTTTATACATTTGAAAAAAAAACAGTTTTTTTAATATTAAGCCAACTTTGGCCTTGTGACAATATCTTTGGACTCATGAAACTGGACACTAAATTGTCTTTAAGCGAAGTAGATAGCCGAAATGTGATGCTCATTCTGTTGCCCAGTATTTTACCTAAATGTTCATCTAACTGAAGGACATGCCAGTGTTTTCACATTATCTGTTGAATATACTGTGATCCCTTTCCAAATGTCAAAATAAGGCGTGTCGCACTAGTGGCTGGGTCGGCTAGAGTCACTACATTGGATACTAACAGGGAGGAGCGGTCTTTGTCCCGTGCTTTGTTGAAAGCTCTTTTGAGTATCTTCTTCAGGTAGCCACTTTGTTGAAACCTCAAGGCCATGCATGCACATTCCATATCAAAAGTTTCAATTTTGGAACAGTTTATCCTTATGTGGATGAACTCCCCATAGTGTATGCTCCATTTTAGGGCTGTCGGATGGTTGCTCATCGCATTTAGGGGTATGTTGTAACTGATGGGCTTTCTATAAAGTTCAGTTACCAGTTCTCCCTGAGCCACTGTCACAAGAATATCTAAGTAAACGATAGCAGTCTTGCTGTGGCTCTGTGTGTGTGTATATATATATATATATATATATATATATATATATATATATATATATATATATATATATATATGTAAAATAAAAGGAGTGTGGGAGTCCCTGTACTAAGAACGAACGTGAGTCTAATACAAGAGTACCATCAGCAACCCCAGGCACGTGCTTTGGCCTTGTACGAGGAGAATTGCCTAGCATTTTGGTGCTGGACTGCCCTTGTGGGTGGGACAAAGACTGATATGTCAATGGATATTTCTCCTCTGTGAAGGGTGCAGTGAGCGACAACGTGGTTGTAGACCTTCCTGAGTGGAAGACATTCCATAGGACAGGGTGTTTGACTGATGTTCGTTCTCAGTAGAGGGGCCCCCACACTCCTTTTCAATTTTATATATAAATATATATATAAATATATAAAGTAGTACTGCCCTCTTAGACAAAGACAATTTCCTGGAGAAAAAGGGTTGCATTTGGGCTTATTTGCATACCCACAATGCCTTGCTGTTGTGGCTCAGACCTGGAGGTGAACTTCCAGCGATTGCTACTAGGTGGCGTTGTGGAATATGTGACTTGGCTCAAAGGGAATTTCCTACATATATATATATATATATATATATATATATATATATATATATATATATATATATATTTATTTATTCAAATTTGTAGAGCGCAGCAGCCCGAAGGCATTGTGGCGCTTGTTACAGTCCATGATCAGAGTTAGTTACATATAACAACAGACAGGCATACATGTTGTACTATTTGTATAGAACAGTTTGTACAGAAAATGATAGGGTGGAAGCTGAGAAGTGGAGGGAAAGTGGAGAGTGGTTAGTTAAAGAGAACAGTTTTGAGGTTTTTACGAAAGGCAGGTAGAGAAGTTTCTGCTCTAAGGGCAGTGGGAAGTGCATTCCTGAGCTTTGGGGCTAGATATGGGAAGCCTATCCCTCCAGCTTTGGCCCTTTTAATGCGTGTATGGTAATTTGGTTAGTGTAGCATGTTCTGGTAGGCCTAGTTGAGGTGGATCTTGATAGTGTATCTTAAAGGTAGGACAGTGCTGTAAGGTTGATGCATTTGTGTGTGGTCGTAAGAATTTTGAATATGATGCAGTCTTTGACTGGGAGCTAGTGAACAGTCTTTCTTGCTTGTGAGATGTGGTCTCTCTTTGAAATACTTAAGCCTGCTCTTAGTGAGTTATTTTGGGTGATTTGGAGTCTGTTCATGTTTTTATGGAGGTGCCGGCTAGTAGCGCATTGCAATAATCAAGCTTGGCCCCTATGGTGGCTCTAGCTATTGAGAGACAGTTGTCCTTTGTTAAGAAGGGTTTTATAGCATTGATGAGTTTGGTACTTAGGTCGGAGGCAGAGACAATAGCGCTGACTTGCTTGTTCATGGACAGTGTACCATCAATATGGACCCCTAGCGTCTTAACAGAGGCTAGGACTAGAATGATGCAGTTGTCTATGTTGAAGTTGGAATAGAGACAGTCTAGTTTAACTAGAGTGGATTTTTTGCCAAAGAATGAGAATCTCAGTCTTGTCCCTGTTGAGGCATAGGCCATTTGTGACCATCCAGGCTTGTATAGTGAAGTAGATTTGCCGTAGGGTTGTGGCGTCTTGGTGATATGAGTGGGTTAGAGGAAGGAGCACTTGGGTGTTGCCAGCATAGTTTGTTGTATAGCGTTGGGACAGTACAAGATCCCTGTGGGACACCACAGTGAATGATGGTAGGAGCTGCATTTGCTGTGTTTGAGAAGACTTTCATTGCTCTGCCTTCTAAGAAGGAGGTGATCCAGGAAGCTGCTTGGTCAGAGAAGTGAGCATCCTGCATGCGGTGAGGGTTTTGTGATCCACAAGATCGAACGCCGCTGAGAGGTCTAGGAGGAGGAGGAGGGGGAGGGCAGGCTTGCCGTTGTCCAGGATTTGCGTGATTTGATTTTTTAGGTCTAACAGGGTGTATATATATATATATATATATATATATATATATATATATATATATATATATATATATATATACTCTAGTGACTTGAGTCTGCCCGGTACACTCTCGTGCCAGGGCTTTTCTCTTGTGATCCGAGTCTGACTGGTATACTCTCCTACGAAGGCCTTCCATATATATATATATATTAGCTTAACTAGGGATTTCAGACTTTTTAAATCTCTGATTGGTAAGTCTCACTTCAGTTTCTTCAGCAGTTTTTTATTGCTTCGTTTTTTAGCAGCACATTTCTCATATTAGTAAGTTTTGTTTGAGTTTCGTCAGCAGTTTAATTCCTTTGTTGTTCAGCAGCACTCATTCTCTTAACAGCAAGTCGTGTTTCCGTTTTTTCAGCAGTTTCATTGTTTTGTTTATTAGCAGCACAAATTCTCTAATTAGTGAGTCTTGTTTCAGGTTCTTCAGCACTTTCATTGTTCTGTCTCAAAGCACATGGAATTCTATCAGCTTCATGGTCTTGAGATATTCCTTCTTCAGAACGTTGATCATGTTTCAGCTTGCAATGTTTCATTTTGATATGGGTTGGATTAAATACTGGTCTCTTTTTTTCTGGCATTTCTCTAAAAATATATGGGGATTAAAGCATTAAGGAAAGAATACAGAAGACAGAAGTCTTTTTGTTAAACATGGAACCTAATTCAAATCATCTGATTCAACTATGTAATCTTCAAATTGTAGCAAAATTTCATTTGATGTCATGAGGGTGAAGTATCTGTCCTTTACAAAATTGTGCAATAGAAATGAATCAGGTGTTGATCATGTTTCAGCTTCGATGCGCGATGATATGCACTTTCTACAAATGTCCTGTAGATGGTGGTGTAAAACCACAAAACACAATGCCAAAAAACGAAGCCGAAAAACCTAAAAGATTTCGGGAATGGGATGACCTATCAAGCCAGAAATAGTAGCATTAATTCTGCAGTGAAATAAGGAATATTCCATGCAAAATTCATAGCACCAAACCTCACCTTTCATTAGGAGTTACGTCCCCAAGAACGGCACATACAAACCCACAAACAAACAAGACTTTATTTTATATATAGATTACACTGCCTGCGGTAGCAGATGTGTAGTTATGGGTAAATTGCTCAACCCATAGGAAGAGCACTCTTTGTTTGGCTTATAAGTTTGCCCCCATGGACCAATTCTCACCAAACTTTGCAAAAAAGGTATATGGCCCCCCTCGGATTGCAAAGTATGGTGAAGTTTCGCCCGGGGGGGGAAAGTTATAGGGTGGGTCCCTAAATGTGTGGTTTTTCTCATAGAAGCAATGGAAAAAAATGAGAACATTATTATTGAGGGGTATTCAGCGATATTCCTCCTGCAACAGTAATGTGTGCCTAATGTAACCCGTGAAATGTGTCGCATTCAGAGTGTCATAGGAGTTTTCCCCATCCTCCAAACAATCATGAATCAAAAGACACTCTCTGCAGTGCGCCACATGTTCATTTAATATAGTTTTCCATGCCCATAGGTTAACACGTATTTCGGCATTGAGGCCTTTTCCAAAAAACCGACATGTGTCACAGCCTTATGATACAACCTTTATGGTTATTAGGCTGCTTCTCCCGTATCAACATTTCCTGGGAATTACTTCTCCTGTATCAAAATGTTCCCTCCAGTCGAGAATCCCCTAGCTTCAGATCCCTGTTTCGTGGCAGCGATTCCTATAAAAAAAGGTGCTCACACCTACAGCCCAAACCATAGAACGGATTTTCACAAAATTTTGCGCCAGGAGCCTTGACGTGCTATTGTAAATTTGGCCTAAATTCGTCCAGTAGTTTTTTTTAAAGACATCCAAAAAGTAGGTACAAGAAAATTAAAGATATCTGGGTTTGGAGATATATATATATATATATATATATATGTATATGTATATATTACACAGCCACGGTAGTGATGGTTAAGTTGCTGTTACGCTCACCTGATTCCCACGGGGGCGTCGATCTGGACTGGCCCGCTGTTGCTTCCACCAGAGTAACACGTAGAGCCGAGATGACAGACTGGACAGACCCACTTAGCTTCGTTTGTTGGACTCGTACGAATTTCTTTCTGCAATGGAGAAGGGGAATTAACCTCCCGTAATCTGAGCGTTAACCCGCCTTCCAACTCCCCTTGTCAGCCCACAGAACACTCCTGAAGTTCCCTCTTAATCTCACCTGATGATTTGGAAAGATGAGCTCTCCATCCTGCGTCGAGCGCAGGGGCGCGTAGACGACCAGTTACTTCACTGGCGTGGAGGGATTGGCGAGTTCCAGTATTGACTCTAAGTCCAATCGTTCGTAAGAGTTCAAAAGTCTGATCTTCACTCTGCCAGATTCCTTGCAGGTTGCAGATTTAAACCACTAGAAGAGTTCCAAGTGGCAATTGGTAAGATCCTGGTAAGTCTATTGTAGTTCTCCTCTTTGGGGCCTGGGTACAGCGATGATGCAGAATTAACTGCGCCGACCCGAAATGAGGTGAGTACCCCCTGTGGTAAATCAGGTAAGTCTTTGGGGTTAGGTTGTATTTTCCTTGTTTTCCCCTTAGGGGCCGGGATGCGGCGGTGATGCAGAATTGACTGCGCCGACCCGAGATGAGGTGAATACCCCCTGTTGTAATCAGGTAAGTCTTTGGGAGTAGGTTGTATTGTCCTTGTTTTCCCCTTAGGGGCCGGGGTGCGGCGGTGATGCAGGATTGACTGCGCCGATCTGAGATGAGGTGAGTACCCCCCTGTGGTAATCAGGTAAGTCTTTGGGGGTGGTTTGTATTGCCCTTGCTCACCTATTTGTTCTTGTCTCCCCCAGGTGTTGAAGAATGGTCTGGAGATGCTGGGTTCGCAATGGAGTAAAGGAATGCAGCCCCGGATGGTGAGTTCAGCGCGGCGCTGCGAGGCACTGTGAAGACTTCTCTCTTTCAGATCGACGATGTGCTGGATCAAGGATTCAGGTAAGGGTTTTGTTCTGATCTCTTCTCCTTCTCCTTTTCTTGTTCCAGGTGTTCCAGGGCTGAAGCGGGCGTGGCTGAAGACTGGAGCTGCTGAAGACTGTCACGCCCCCATCCACATCCACAAGCCCTCCTATTGCATCCCGTAATTCCATCAATATACGGCAGAATCATAGTACACAACAAGACACCACACGCACCATTACACATTCTCGCCTTCAGGTTTGCCGACAAGGGGCTGGCCGAACTCTGCGACGCTGGTTTATGCCTCGCTCTCCATTCCTGCATTGGCGGTTGCTGTGGAGACGCGCCATGAGCATTCCGCGTCTCCGCTGCCGACGCTTGGACGTTCTTCCACCACGCGTCCAATCGCGTGTGCGCCAATCACGTGTGTGAGTCACGTGATCACTGGAGCGAGCGTTCAAAAGTGACGCGCGAACTTCCATCCACGCTTCACAGCTGATCTTGGTTGGACTACGGACGCTGCTATTCCTGATCTTGGATTTTGCCTTTGGATTCCGAACCGCTTCCTCTTTTGTACCTCGCCTGGACCTGCTTCTTCCTGGTTTTGACCTCGGCTACTCCCACGGACTGCTTTTTGGATTTCCCTTGTTTGGTACCTTGTCTTGAACCGCTCCCCCTGGACACGACCTTGGCTTTTCTCCTGGACTGCAATTGGATTATCCGTTGGTTTGAACTCAGCTCTCTGCATCACGTGCCATCTAGTTTGGCTCACAGTACCAGGTTCCGTATCAGGTGGTGATTCCATCCTTCAAGTGCTTTGCCAGGCTGCAACCTTGTCGTCAACCCTGCCGGCCCCTCAGACAGACACCCTACATCACATTCCAGACAACCACTCAGGGTAAGCTCCTTATAGGTAAACATTTAGGATTGTGCACAGGGTGTAATTGTTATCTAACCCGCGTGTTTGCCTTACAGTGGTCAGGGGAAAACATCTTCCGGCATTCCTGGTTCCGGCTGACGACATTCACCACCTGTGGCCTCAAGGGCTGCTCGGGCAGTATATTGACTGTTTGCTCGAGTGGAACTTGGGGACAGAGGTATCATCGCCTACACGACCATCAAGTCCTGACAAAGACACAGTGAGCGTTACGCTGCAGCACGCAGAATAACGCGAAGCACGTGTGGCTGTCCGGGTGTGGCTTAAATAGCCTTGGAAGAAGTTCCAGGTAAGTATTCTTCCACAGCCCCACCCGAGAGGAAAGGAGTCCCTGAGGTAAAATAGTCCCTCTAAGCCTCATTTGGCTTGTGGCTTCGTGCAGCATGGTCTGCATCAGGTAAGTTTTCTGTAATGAGCCTGGCGCCTATGGCGCCAGGACTGACTTTATTCTTATAAGCCTGGCGCCATAGGCGCCAGGACTGTAGCCAAATAGCCCCTAACTGGGGTTTTTGGGCATGCTTCAAGTGGCATGATGCCTGCTTCCGGGGTTGCTGGGCCTGGTCTGGCTTTCCGGGGGCAGGCATCATGACAGCACTCCCCCTCAAGGCCCCTCCTAAAGCTGTTCTCCCTCTCGGCCTAGGTTTGTCTGGAAATTCTTGGTGGAATTTTTTCACTAATTGAGGTGCATGCACATGGTCACTAGGCTCCCAAGATCTTTCTTGTGGACCATAACCTTTCCAATCAATGAGATAGAAGAGTTTTGATCTCACCCTTTTAGAGTCCAAGATATTCTTGACTTCGAATTCGGGTTCTCCGTCTATGAGGATAGGTTCAGGTGGGGTGGTTAGCCTAGTTCCTGGTTGCACAGGCTTCAAAAGAGACACGTGAAAAACAGGATGAACACGCATATGACCAGGCAGGTCCAGCTTGACGGCCACTGGGTTAATTATAGCCTTAATAGAATAAGGTCCCAAATACCTGGGGTTAAAAGTCTGTGTTCCCTTGAGTGGTAAGTACTTGGTGGCTAACCATACTTGGTCCCCTACTTGGTATTGCGGTGCTTCACTCCTGTGTTGATCAGCATCATTCTTGTATGTATCCTTAGCCTTTTGTAAATGTGCAGTCGCCTCTTTAAAGGCTTGTGTGATAACAGCGGGGAGATGGTCCACCGCAGGCATCTCTGAATGCTGGGGAGAATCTAAATTTGAGGTTCGAGGATGGTGACAATATATGGTAAAAAAAAGGGCTTTGTTTAGTTCCTGAGTGTACCGAATTATTGTATGCATACTCGGCGATCCAAAGAATGTCTTTCCAATCCCCCTCAGATTGATGTAGCATACAATGTAGGTATTGCTCAAGAGTCTGGTTGGTTCTCTCTGTTTGACCGTCGGTCTGGGGATGGTGGCTGGTTGAAGGCCTAACATCAATTTGTGCCAGCTGGCAGCACTTCCTCCAAAAATGTGAAATAAATTGACTTCCCCGGTCCGAAATTAACACGGAAGGAAAGCCATGTAGGGGGACAACATTTTCAAGGAACTCCTTGGCCAGGATTGAAGCTGAAGGTATTCCTTTTAAAGGAATGAAATGGGCCATTTTAGAAAAAAGATCTACAATAACTAGAATGGTGTTATAACCGTTGCACGGGGGTAAATCCGTGATAAAGTCTAATGACAAGGTATGCCAAGGAGTAGGTGGTATGTCTAATGGTTGTAATAATCCATCAGGTTTTTTCTTTCCCCCTTTATTTTGAGCGCAAATGCCACAAGACATGACAAACAACTTGACATCTTTTCGCCAGGTGGGCCACCAAAACTGTTTCTTGATTTTGGCTTCAGTTTTTGCAATGCCAGGATGCCCGTCCATCAAGGTGTCGTGGTAATGAGAAATGACAAGTTTCTGTAGTTCCTCTAGTGGCAGAAATAGCCGGCCTTGGTAATAAGGTAGATTGTTGGTGACAGAATACTCTGGACCTTTCCTTGCCCAGCCCTGTAAGGCATCGGAATCAAAGAGTTGATGGACCCTTTCTTGAATGTCCTCCAGAGAGTGTATGGATGTCAGACCAAGGATCCCCTGTTCGGGAATTATGGGTACAGGTTCTAAAGCTCTTTCTGTTTCTCCCATTCCAATTCGGGACAGGGCGTCAGCTTTTCCATTTTTACAACCTGGTCGATAGGTTATTACAAAATCAAACTCGGCAAAGAACAATGCCTAACGGAGTTGGCGTGAAGATTGGGCCTTGGCTACCTTTAGGTATTGTAAGTTGCGGTGATCAGTGATGACCGTAATGGTATGTCTGGCGCCCAGCAGATTGTGCCGCCAAGCCTTGAAGGCGGACTTGATGGTCAACAGCTCCTTGTCGGTTATGGCATAATTTAATTCGGGAGCCGAAAACTTTCTTGACCGAAACGCCACTGGGTGCAGCCGGTTAGTTTCGGGATCTTTTTGGGAGAGCACTGCTCCCATAGCTGAACTGGATGCATCTGTTTCCACTATGTAGGGAAGCTCTGGGCGCGGGTGTCGTAATACAGGAGCAGACGTGAATTTCTTTTTTAACTCTTGGAAGGCGTTCTCGGCTTCTTCTGTCCATGCAAAACGTTGATTCTTTCGCAATAGTGCTGTAATGGGATGTACAATGTGTGAGAAGTCCGGGATGAACCTGCGGTAGAAATTGGCAAAGCCGAGCATGCTTTGAACTCCTTTGACTGAGCTTGGCGAAGGCCAATTAAGAATTGCATCCACCTTACGTGTATCCATCCGGATTCCTTTCGGGGTCAGAATAAATCCAAGGAACTCTACTTCCGTAGTGTGAAAGATGCACTTTTCCAGTTTAGCATATAACTTATACTGGCGTAACTTCTCTAGGACTGCTCGGACGTGCTTTACATGATCGGATTCTGATAGGGAGTATACTAAGATATCGTCGATGTAAACGACTACACAAACATCGATGAGCTCTCGGAAGACATCGTTCATGAAGAACTGGAAGGCCGCTGGTGCGTTACACAGTCCGAAACGCATCACCTGGTACTCAAATAATCCGTACTTGGTGCGAAAAGCAGTCTTCCATTCGTCACCCTCTTTGACGCGTACCAGATGATATGCCCCCCGAAGGTCTAGTTTTGTGTATATACAAGCGTTCTTTACCTGGTCTAGTAGTTCAGGGATCAAAGGCAATGGGTATCGATTCTTGATAGTTATCTGATTCAGCGCACGGTTGTCAATGCATGTTCTAAGGTCGCCTTCCTTTTTAGGCACGAAGAACAAAGCGGAAGATGCAGGGGACTTGGACGGGCGGATGAAGCCATTAGCAAGATACTGGTCTAGGTACTGGCGCAAGTGAAGATTTTCAGGTTCCGTGAGGGCATAGATTCTGCTGCAAGGTGGTTGTGCTCCTGGTATGAGATCTATTTGACAATCATATGATCTGTGCGGTGGTAAGGTGTTTGCCTGCTCCTTTTGAAAGACATCCTGAAAGTCTTGGTATTCAGCAGGTAATTGTATGGCAGCTGGGATTATTGGGGCCAGTACTGAATTTAAAGTTCTCTTTGGGTAACAGGTGTTTGCACATTCTGGGAAGGTTAGTCTCTTCTCTCGCCAATCAATACAGGGATTGTGTTTTTCCAACCAAGGGATTCCCAATATCAGTTGAAACTGTGGAGCCTTGATTAAATCAAACACCATAACCTCTCGGTGTCCATCCTGATCCAGCAATGTCATTTCTGCAGTGGAATGAGTTACGGGCCCAGAGGCAATTTCAGTTCCATCAACAGTGGTGACAACATCGGCAGTGGTCTTTCGGGTGAGAGATAGATTCATCCTGGAAGCCAATCCGCAGTCCAAATAGTTTCCTATGGCTCCACTATCTACGTACGCCTTTACCGCGTGCATGCGTGATGGCTGCTCTGGATCTATAAGGACCATGGGTATGGTGAAATGCGAGGTCAGAGTGTCCTTCTTTAAGCTCGGCAAGCTGACCTCTACGCTTGCCGGGCGTGGTCGTTTCCCGAGTCAGGTTTCAAGTGGTTTTCGTCTGCTGCTCCTATAGTTTTCTTGGGTGGTTTTACAGGGCAGTTCCGAAGGAAATGACCAGTAGCCCCGCAATATAGACATGATTGCTGTTGCCGTCTTCTTTCTCTCTCCTTTTGGGTTAAGGGTCCTCTAACCCCCCCCGATTTGCATGGGTTCTGAGGCATCTACCCCCTTAGAGCTTACGTAGGTTTTAACCAAGACCCTGTTTTCAAACTTGGTTCGATCAGCCTTTCTGGTTTGAAGTCTGTGATCTAACTGGACCACAAAATCTATATATTCAGCAGAGTCTAGAAGCGGGTTCACGACTTGGGCTAAAACATCCTTGAGTTCTCCCCAAAGCCCTCGATGGAATAATGTAATTCGCTTGGCTTCAGGCCATTCGGTTTCAACAACTAATCTATTGAAAGTTGCAATGTAAGATAAAAGATCCTGATTACCTTGCCGTAAGGATAAAAGTTCGTTATCCAAAGCCTGTCCTTGGGAATGTCGGGCGAACAGTCTTTCCATGCTTGTTCGAAAACCTTTGAAATCTCGAAGAATCGGGTCATCCTGATTTACTAGCAGAATGGACCAGTCCGCTGCACTGCCGCTGAGATATGACAGTACAAAAGCTACCTTGGCTTGATCGTTTGGGGAAGCTCCAGGTCTACATAAAAAGTGTAAGCGACATTGATTCATGAATATAGCTAACCTTTTTGGGTCTCCGGCAAAGCGTTCAGGCGGAGCCTAGGGAACGGCTCCAGGAAGGTTTATCTGCACCGGGTTACTCAGTGGCACCGGAGCTGGGCTGGCCCCGAGTCCAGGTAGAGGTGTTTGTCCAGCCTGGCTTTGTAATAGCTGTCTGGCCAAATCATCTGTTCGTTCTTTTGATACTATCAATTCCCTCCTGAGGGCATTGGTTTCCTGGCGGGCGGAATGCACTTCGGCCCTTAGTTCCCCTAATAATTGGGCCAACTGATCAGTTTCCGAGGTCTCCATGACGCCCAGGTGGGTATTTGTGGGTAGGCTTCGCGTTCTGTTACACTCACCTGATTCCCACGGGGGCGTCGATCTGGACTGGCCCGCTGTTGCTTCCACCAGAGTAACACGTAGAGCCGAGATGACAGACTGGACAGACCCACTTAGCTTCGTTTGTTGGACTCGTACGAATATCTTTCTGCAATGGCGAAGGGGAGTTAACCTCCCGTAATCTGAGCGTTAACCCGCCTTCCCACTCCCCTTGTCAGCCCACAGAACACTCTTGAAGTTCCTTCTTAATCTCACCTGATGATTTGGAAAGATGAGCTCTCCATCCTGCGTCGAGCGCAGGGGCGCGTAGACGACCAGTTACTTCACTGGCGTGGAGGAATTGGCGAGTTCCAGTATTGACTCTAAGTCCAATCGTTCGTAAGAGTTCAAAAGTCTGATCTTCACTCTGCCAGATTCCTTGCAGGTTGCAGATTTAAACCACTAGAAGAGTTCCAAGTGGCAATTGGTAAGATCCTGGTAAGTCTATTGTAGTTCTCCCCTTTGGGGCCGGGGTACAGCGATGATGCAGAATTAACTGCGCCGACCCGAAATGAGGTGAGTACCCCACTGTGGTAAATCAGGTAAGTCTTTGGGGTTAGGTTGTATTGTCCTTGTTTTCCCCTTAGGGGCCGGGGTGCGGCGGTGATGCAGAATTGACTGCGCCGACCCGAGATGAGGTGAATACCCCCTGTTGTAATCAGGTAAGTCTTTGGGAGTAGGTTGTATTGTCCTTGTTTTCCCCTTAGGGGCCGGGGTGCGGCGGTGATGCAGGATTGACTCGGCCGATCCGAGATGAGGTGAGTACCCCTCTGTGGTAATCAGGTAAGTCTTTGGGGGTGGTTTGTATTGCCCTTGCTCACCTATTTGTTCTTGTCTCCCCCAGGTGTTGAAGAATGGTCTGGAGATGCTGGGTTTGCAATGGAGTAAAGGAATGCAGCCCCGGATGGTGAGTTCAGCGCGGCGCTGCGAGGCACTGTGAAGGCTTCTCTCTTCCAGATCGACGATGTGCTGGATCAAGGTTTCAGGTACGGGTTTTGTTCTGATCTCTTCTCCTTCTCCTTTTCTTGTTCCACGTGTTCCAGGGCTGAAGCGGGCGTGGCTGAAGACTGGAGCTGCTGAAGACGCGGTGAGCGTTATGCTGCAGCACGCAGAATAACGCAAATCACGTGTGGCTTCACGTGTGGCTGTCCGGGTGTGGCTAAAATAGCCTTGGTAGAAGTTCCAGGTAAGTATTCTTCCACAGCCCCACCCCAGAGGAAAGGAGTCCCTGAGGTAAAATAGTCCCTCTAAGCCTCATTTGGCTTGTGGCTTCGTGCAGCATGGTCTGCATCAGGTAGGTTTTCTGTAATGAGCCTGGCGTCCATGGCCCACTCTGGATTCTTTTGCAAAGTGTGGTGAGGTTTGGTCCAGGGGGGGGAAGTTATAGGGGGGTCCCAAAACTTCTTTTTTTCCCATAGACTGAATGGGGGAAAACTTTGCGCATGCCTACAGCCGAAACCGCTGGACGGATTTTCACGAAACGTGCGGCAGGAGCAGGGGCTTTGCTTTTGTGAATTTGGTGAAAATCCGTCCAGTAGTTTTCTTTAAAACGATCAAAAAGTAGCTCTAAAAAAATGTGTGATATCTATGTCCGCTCCGCAGAGACACTTCCCTGTTCGCTCCGCGGGCAGGACACCGATTGGCTAATGGGCTTGTGTCATGTCCGCGGAGACGCGACGTGTCCATCGATTGGCTGGAGTGAGCGTGATGTGCGTCAGATTGTTCCGATGCGCCTGCCATCTTGGATGCACCGACAGTGCGGCGGCGAACAAAGGCGAAATCCAGTTTTGAGGAGTGTTTTGGTGTTCAAGAGTGCTTGGGGAGGCTTAGGGAGGAAGAGATGGGTGAAATACTGTATTTGTTTAGGAGGCAGGTGCTACTGATGTATTAGCCATGCCCGCGCTGTCTAGGATGTTCGTAATTACTCCTTATGTCCTAAGGATAGTATTCCCGTCCGGGCTGTGCGCAGGCAAGTTGAAACTGTTCTAAGGACATGCGTGGTGTCAGCGGACTTTAAAATTGAGTATATTGCGCAGTAGAACAATTTCAATCTATGGGTGTATCTATTAAGTGGTTGTGGGCAGGGACTAGAGTCTTGGGTGCAAATTGAGTATATGCCGCAGTTAAAATGTTTGATTCTATGGGTGTGATAATGAGTTATAAGCCACCATGGGTGTGATATGCTGCGGTGGTTGTGTCCAGGGCCTAGAGTCTTGGTTGCATGGCCGCAGACTGTAGGCCATAGGCCATATACCCAAGACTCTAGGCCCTGGCCACAACCACTGCAGCCTATCACACACATAGAATCGAATATCTAACAGGTGGTTGTGGGCAGGGCTAGAGTCTTGGGTGCATGGCCGCAGGCCGTAGGCTGTAGGCTATACAACCAAGACTCTTGGCCCTGGCCACAACCATCACACCATATCACAGCCATAGATCACACCTATAGATTCGAATATCTATCAAATTATACTTACTGTTTGATTTGTTGAGATTCAATATATTTTTTACATGAGTTTGGTACCTGGAGGAAATATTCTTTTTCAATTTCTGTGATAAAAGAAAAGAGCATGTTAGTGTATGTATTCTATAAAGACTTATTACATTGCATTATAGACATTTCAGCCTTTTTTTGGACCCTCAGATTTGGTTTACAAACCAGTGTACTGTGCATTTTGCTCAGTTTCTGTATTTGTTTTTCAAATCATTGGGTCTGTGGGAAAAAAAATCCTTGTCTGATTAAAAAAAACCTTTTTTTGTCATGCTACAGTCTATTTGTTTGTTTCCTTTCAGTGTTCACTTGTTGTTTCTGGTTAATGTTCTATCTGTTGGCTTGTTGCAGATTTCTGAAGCAGTTAGATACCTGTTGGTGTATTCTAACTGTCTATTTTTTGTTACAATTTAGTGGTATTCATTTATCTGTTTGTTTGGTTGTTAAAGTATCTTGGGCCAGTTAGATACCTGTTGGCGTATTAAAACTGTTTATAGTTTTTTAATTGAATTTTTGTTAATGTTGAAGTACAGATTAGTTATTAAATTTTGGTTTTAAGAAGATTAAATAAGCGTTTGTAAGATTTGCTGGTAATCTATGCTTTAGAGTAATGGTACTATCATTACATTAGAACCATCCACATTTCTTTTTAAAATATGCAGTGTAGTGACCTGTATTGGTTGTGGCTCCTGTGTGGTAGATTATACCTATTGTTGTGAAGGTTTTCTTACCAAGTGATACTTGACCGTGTGTGAATCCAGTCAGCTTGCAGTTGTTTTTGGTACCATCTGCATTGTAACGTAGAAGCATTAGTATTACATAGTTACTATGTGTTTGTATTATTAAGGTGGAGCGATTATCTGAATTGCAGGTAGTACATAATCTGCCATGGTTTGCATTTTGTACAAGTTTCTGAAATGGAATGGATTCACAATTAGGTATGGATACATACACGAAGCGTTCATTAGGGATTTGTTCCTGTGTCAAATTGTTGCAGCGAGTGCATGTATGTTTCCACATGTATGAAATCTGGAAGATTTCATTTATAGGTATGTTTTTGGTTTCCAGTACTTGTAGTAAGTACATTAGAAATTCTTGTGGATCTTCTTGTGAGTTTATAGTGAATTTCACCATTGCAGCACAGTAGTCCAATTCTTGTCTTATTCCGTGAACACTATACGTGTTGTCAGGATTGTTTGATGCGTTTCTATGAAGGACTAACATTTGCAAACACAATTGGTCTGTACTGTGTAAGTAAATATTGTCAACAATTGGTGGCAATTGAAATAGAATATTCATTGCTACATTTGCGTAGCAACTTACACCAGTTACATTTGAAAATTTGAAGGGACCAGATAGTTCTGTGTCCAAGTCATTTTTTCGGAGTGTGTGTTGCTTCTTTGAAGAAGTACCTGAGTTACATTGACTAATAGGTTCTACTTTGGTTGTGGTAATTAATGAAGTATTAGCTTCTTTTACTCTCTTTGGAGGATTTGCAGTCAGATCCTGTTGTATTTTAGTTTGAATTTGTTTTCTTTTACAACGGTTTCCTTTTTGTGGAACAGGATATGATTTTAGGTGGGGGGTATATAGTGAACGTAGTCTATTGTATTCTAAAATGCAAGCAATATCAGCGTTTACTTTACTTGCATCAAAGTTGATTAGAAATAGACCGTCAAGTGTACATAGGCGTGATAGTGCTATGTAGCTCATGCCTTCTTTAAAGCACTGTGTTACCAATATCTATCAATGCTTTGTCTAGGGTAAGACCTTGGGATTTATGAATGGTGACTGCATATGCAAGAGTTAGAGAAAATTGTTCTCTGCGTACATACATGTCTTTGAAGAGAAGGAATCGAGATGTTGAGCGCCCTATCCTTTTTACTTCTGAAAGTTTGTCGAAGAGAACATTGACAAACTGAATGTTGTTGTCACGTGGGTATGTTTGAAAGCCAACAACTGTACCCAGTGCTCCATTAACTAGTCCTTGCTCCACGTCAAGGTTACGTTTAAGCATTACTCTACAGTTTTAGGATACTTTTTATATTTTCTCCAACCCAGCTGTGTTGGAGATAGAATTTTCTAAGGTATTTAGTCTTGTTGTGGCTTGTTGACACATGGGTAGTGTCATACCATGTACGTCCAGTTTGTCTGTGGAGCAAATTTCAATTATTGGTTGCATTTCTTTTTTCAACATTGTGTCATTGAAATTGGAACAGCTTGCAAGAGTTGGCATTAAGGCCATACAATTGACATTTTTTTGCGCTAATTGTTCCATAACATCAGTTGCACATGAGTTATCGCCATAAAGTGCATGGATGTGCTGGGTTTTTAATATTATTGCTTGTGCTTCTTGAAATAGTACACCATGTTGCCAAAGGTTGACATTTCCTATGCTGCCAACAGTTTTACGGCAGAGTTTGCGTCCTAGGGTTTTAAAAATAGGTTCACCTTTCACTGGTGTCAATTGAAGAAGATCTCCAAAAACAATAATGTGTTTTCCTCCAAAGAGTGCCTTCGTAGTTTGTTTTAAGTACTTCTTGCAATCTGAGGTGAATAAAAGCCAACATTAGGTTGGAGACCATGCTCACTTCATCTATTAGTAGCATTTTCATCTGTTTTAATACTCTGCGTAGTTCCATTGCAGCTTCTGTAGAAAGGTTGTAATAGTCTAATTTGTTTTGGTGTTCTACTGGAAGGAGTAGTAATCGGTGTAAAGTGACACCGCCTATGTTGTAGGCAGCTAAACCTGTGGGGGCAGTTACAACAGCAGACAGTTTGTTGTTTGTCAATTGTTGAAGGAACTTGCTGATGATTTTGATTAAGAATGTTTTGCCTGAACCAGATTCACCACTGACGTATAGCAGTATAGGTTTGTAATTTTGGCAGGTACATTCTTTATTTTCGTGTTGTACACCATGTGCAATTTCTTTTGTTACTTCTTCAAAAATGGTGCGCTGGTCTTTGTTAAGTTTTGATTGTAGTACAGTTAAGTCTTCTGTACCTTCTTCATAGTGACACATGGTGTTTTCTACTTCTGTCATAGCTAATTCTGCCTCATTTGCTATTAGTGGCTGTCCCAGTGGCTCTTGGCTTCCTGTTACAGAAGGTTGACTACTGTCGGAAGTGTTCTTATCTAGTTGGGCCTGGAGTTCTTCTTCGTGTTGCTGTTCATTGTGCAACATTGCTTTATACTGCATAAAGTTCACATCAGTGATAGTGCTTTCATTTGCTTCGAAAGCATCTTCATAGCACTCATAGTTATCTAGTATTTCTTCTTCTTTTCTCCATGGTTTAAAAAGTTATAGCATGGACATGGAATATAGTTCTTTCTGTTGAGGAGTTTTTAATGACAATTTGATATGATTAATTAAGCTTTGTTTGGTAACTTTCACTAAGCTGCCTTCACAATCTGTCACTCTATATCTACCTTTGTTTTCATTGGGTTTTATATTATTTTTGTATACAAAGTTTTGGTCTATGTGGTATAGACACATGGGCCCTCATTACGACCCTGGCGGAAAGTGACTGACCTGACCGCCATAGCGTAAATAGCGTTTCCGCCATTGCACGACGGAGCAAAGTGCGGCTAATTCCGACCCATCGGGCACGAGCACTACGCCATGGCGGAAGTGCAAAGTCCGCGATGGCGGAAATGTCCCCAAAACGCCCCTCACCGCCGTCGTACGGCGCCCTAGGTGCAATTCCGCCACCCATTTTAGCGGTCACCGTAATGAGCGGCAATCGGAAAGTACGGTGACCGTAAATATACGGAAACGGAAGTAAAAACATGGTCCCGGAACGGGAAACAGCACGCCGTACACCTATAAAATCAGAATTCCCACACAACCATTAAAAATACTACCCTGAGACACATCCCAACCCGTCATCCACCCTAGTGAAAGCAATAGAAATGGGAAAAGTAGCGAAAAAAGCATGCAACCGCAAGCGGCAGGTCCACTTCTCCCGTGAGGAACTCACCGTGCTCACAGAGACCCTCCAGGAGAATGCTGCCGTCGTCTTCTCGACGCAAATGACCAGGACGGCACTTGCGAACAAGAAGGCCATATGGGCCCTGGTGGCACAGCGGGTAAGTGCGGTGGGGACCGCACCCCGCAACCCACAGCAATGCAGAAAGCGATGGGACGACTTGCGGATACGCGTCCGGAGCATACTTTCTGCCAACCGAAACATTGCCACAGCTACCGGGGGAGGATCGGAATCACCCATCAAGTTGACCCCCTGGGAAGAAATCTGTGCCTCCACCATTGGAATGGAGAGTATAGAGGGAGTCGGAGGGATGGAGAAAGGAGTGCAGACATCCGAAGAATCCGGTAGGTGGGCCAAATAAAACAATGCTAAATCCACAATGTCCAATCATGTGAAGTACCATGTGTCCACATAGTGCAACAGTAACACATGTCCAGGAGAACGTCCACATACATTGGCCTGATAGCGCACTTTAAAACTCACATTAAATACATAAATATTTAAAAATCCTAAAAACACCCTCTACACGTGCAGCAGGCACACCCTAACTGCAGGCTGCAAAACAACTGCATCCTCAATCCACACAAAAATGAAACCACCTCCAAGGCCCCGACCCAAATCACCCTCAGGTACCACCCCAATGCATGTGATACATTGCCATTCCAATTTCAACAGACCCATTAATAACGCTCGCCCTCCTTTACTCCACCACAGGGTCCGATTCAAACGACGAGCTCCAGGACACCCCTAGCAGCACACCTGCAAAGAGGGCCAAGACCAACGGCCAAAGACCCTCCACCTCAGCTGCACGCATCAAGACACGGCAGCAGCACAAATCAAGTGGCAGCACACAGGAGGGAACTTCAACAGGCACCCCAGCAGCCAGCATGCCCACAACAGCACCACCACAGGTCCCCCCAATGGATGCCACAGAAGGCACTGCTTCTGGTGGCAGCAGCACCATAGGTGACACTGCATTAATGGCAGCATGCTCTGACACAGAAAACGGGGATGTCGAAGTAAGATCCATCCATGACCTGTCTCAATCCCCCTGTTTCATCCTGTACACCATGAGGATACCACGCAGGGGCACCCACAAGACGACGACTGGCCATCCCCCACAAGCCCTGTGGCAAGGCAACATGAGGTGACCAGCCCCTCTGTGACACCACCGCAAATGGCCATGGCACAGCAGAGGCAACAGTCCCTCGACCAGGTGATCGTGCAACAGCAGCAACTGGCCACGCTCCTCAAGGACCATGCTGATGAATGTGGGGGTACTAAGGCAGCCATAGAAACATCAACTGAGACACTTAGGGCAGAAATGGAGAGAAGCACCGAGAGCCTGAGAGTACAAATGGAGAGAAGCACCGAGAGCCTGAGAGTACAAATGGAGAGAAGCACCGAGAGCCTGGGGGGGGAACTGCATGCGACGTCCAAAGACGTATGTGCTGAACTTGCCGCTGTGCGCCGTGTGCTCACTGAGCTCTCACAAACCCTTAGGGACATGCATGGACGTGAGCAGGCAGAGACATCATCCGTTGCAAGTTCCGTCCAGGGCAGCCCCCAACGTAGATCTGGGAGGAACCTGCGCTCCACAGGCAGGGGTGCCCCTGATACCCGGAGAGGGGGCTTGCAATAGCGTCTGCCCACTGACAATGAGCATCTTCGGACACTGGTGTTCGGGGGGAGGTAGGAGGGTGGAGGGGGTGTGTTGGGCTCACTTGGGTGGCGGGTCGATGGGGTGTGTAACATAATTTCACATATGCTATAAACAATGCACGATCATCCAATGAGATGTGTGGACATTGATCTTTGTGTACGAGGCCTTCATAGGCGTACAGTCCATATTGTGCATGTTCCAGACACACACAGTGCCACAAGTCCCGTGTCCATGTATCAGCCACCAGGCGTGAGTGCTAGAAGCATGAATCAATGAGAATCTGACGAATGTCACGGCCCTCCTGTGCCTCGCAGACTCCTTGAGGTGCTGCCACATCCCCACCCTCATCATGACCATCTTCAGGTGCTTGCAGTTCTGCGTCAGGGGGCATGGGCACATTTCTACGTACGCACATGTTGTGTAGCATGACACATGCCATGACCATCTTTGCAACCTTCTCATGGCGGTACAGGAGTGCCCCGCCAGACCTGCTGAGGCAGCGGAAACGAGTCTTCAGTAGGCCGAATGCCTGTTCTATGACTACACGGGTACGTGAGTGGGCATGGTTGTAGTCCTCCTCATGCTGGTTCTGTGGGTACCGGAGTGGTGTAAGGAGCCATCTCTTCAGTGGATACCCGGCATCACCTGTATGTGGACAATAAAGGATGTTTGTGGAATGACATTGCTACGTACGCACCCCCCCCCCTTCCTGCCAGGTCATTGCCGCATCACATACCCCACATTATCATGCATGAAATGAGACTCACCGAGTAGCCAGGATCTGTTCCCTGCGTGTCGCTCCATGTAGAGTGGTATTGTAGAGTTCCTCAAGACCATAGAATCATGGGTTGATCCAGGAAATCGGGCACAACAATGTGTAATGATCCTGTTGGAGTCACACACCATTTGTACATTAAGAGAATGAAATTGTTTTCGGTTGCGGTACTGGGCCTCCATGGCATGTGGGACGACCAGTTCCACATGGGTGCAGTCGATGGCACCAATGCAACCCGGTATGCCGCCAAGTGCATGGAATCCCACTTTTGTGTTCGTAATTTCCTGCTCCGAGCGTGGTAGAGAGATGTAGTCGTCTGCGTGCTTCAGGAGGGCATCGAGCACTTGCAATAGTGTCCGTGAGAACACTGGCTGTGAAA
Organism: Ambystoma mexicanum; assembly: GCF_040938575.1. Lineage (NCBI taxonomy): Eukaryota > Metazoa > Chordata > Amphibia > Caudata > Ambystomatidae > Ambystoma > Ambystoma mexicanum. The sequence continues at coordinate 452,851,247 of NC_090924.1, read as the reverse complement.
TGCCATGCAACTGTCCGACTGTGTGCTGGTAGGTGCCTGTGGCCAGGAAGTGGAGTACAGACACCACCTTCAGTAGGGGTGGGATGGCGGTTGGGCTATCTATCATGCAGACAAGGTCAGCCTGTGTCATGTCCACAATGGCGGTTATGGTGTCCCGGTCCAAACGGTAGAGGGTGTGGATCTGCTCATCCGTGAGGTTGAACGGATGTGCTCGGAGGCGTGGGATTGCGGGCTGCCTGCGTGGTGGTAGTGGCTGTGCTGGCGGGCCTTGCTGGCCCTGCCTTGCCCTCCTCCTCCTCCTGCGTCTCCTCTGTGCGGCCGGTTGTTGTAGTAGTTGGTGTTCGTCTTCTTCTTGAAGTTGGAGTACTTGCAGTGCTATCAGGTCCCCCAGGGCCAACATCGCTAGTCCTGCCGGTAGCATTTTGGAGTGGGTGTGGTTGTGGGAGGGGGTTGGGTGTGCAATTTATGTGTTTTCAAGCTGTATTGCCTCCACCTGTGGTGATTCATTCCACCTGTGCAAGCTGCAATCCCCTTTGGGCGAGCACGTCCCGCACACAACGCTGCAATTCGACGCATGGCATCTTGCTATTACAATCATGTATTTAATCCCGATGGCAGTGAAATATTGGTTCATATGTTCATTCTGCTATGGTCCCATTGCTTCACATACTATCTTTGCAGTCGCGAACAAACTTGTGAAGGGTCAGTGGAATGTAGTACTCGATTAACGGTGGACCCTCATGCAGCACTGTACCGCGGTTCACCAACGGGCGGGGCGTCCCATTTGTGAGTGAAGCCAGTTGCCATTTTCACACACTGCCGCACTACATGGATGAATTTGTGATTTCAAGCGGTCACAGATGCCTTTTCGACGTGATGTTGCAAATGAGGAATTCGAAGGACAGCGCTTTCGGTTTTCAGCTAGCGGCGAGGAGACGCCCACAGGTCTGACTGCAGATATAAGGTTCTATTGTTTAATGTCCTTGGGACAGGGGCCATGGCGAGAATGCTATGATTGATATGAATAGTATGGGATGCGCAATAGCGTAGTGGACGATAAGGCCGGACGTTCCCAAATACATGTTACTTCACAACACTGGAATTCCGGCCTGAAGCACAGTGGATTTTGCAGACTGCATTACGCACAGACTCAATGGAAATTTCACATGTTATGTGAGTAAATAATCAGGCGTTTTCATACCGGGATGAGGGAATGATGTATGGATGCATGGACAGATGATTTGATGGAGAGTTTGCCATGTACAGGGCTTTTTGGAATCTATCCACCTCCCCTGCGCTATGTGATGCAGAGCTGCCATAGTGGGACCATCGTCTTTCTGCCCTTGTTGAACCCTCCCTGTCTCGACGCGCCTTCAAACACTTGTGTCTATGCACGTTACTAATCCCATCTAATGGATTCTGTCTTAACAGACGCATGCACACAAACACTCGTTTGTAATAGTGTTTTCACCTCGATTTTTATAGTTGTGATTCGCAAGTGATATTTTGGGTGGGAATAATCCTTTTGAGTGGGCTAGCATGCATATGGCTGTAGATTTAGTGTGATCATTGAAGTGAGTGATACAAATCAAGTTCTGATGGCCATACTATTCTTTTTCATTTCATTTGGGTGACAGGTATCTCCTCCCCTTTTGCCGCTGCCATCTGTATGCCACTCCTGCAGATGGCTTTTACTCCCGACACCTGCTGCTTCGAGTTAATCAGTGGAGCACCATTACGATCTTATGGGACGATCGCCAATGGGCCACATGCCCTTACGCAGTACTAGTGGCTAGGAGCAACATTTCGACCTTTCAGCTGGACTAGTGCCTACCTAATGGGACGGCCCTGCGGTTCTAGGCGCTTCCATGTTGCCTTTTTGAACGTGAATGTAGCCCCTGTGTACCATGAAGGAACAGGGCGTCACACAAGCAGAAGCTGGTCATTTATTGCGGATGCAGCCCACAATACTGAAATGTATTTTGGAGTTCATGACCTAATGGCTGTATGGGCTTGGTGATTTTGTGGTGCATTAAATTTCTATTCTGATATTAACCGTGTAGCGTTATTCTTTGCAAGTAATGTAGCATATTCCTATTTGTGGAGCGGTGTATTGTGAGGAGATCTGCATTGGGTTCCGGCTTCTGAGTATAGTTGCGTGGTACTGTACTGGCCGCGTTTGCCTACGAAGCCCAGTAAGGTCAGGGATGGGGCCTGCCATTATGACTGTTTTAATGATGTCATGCTCAGGGGCGGGGGATTAGCTTTTGTGTAACAGATGCCGGTCAGCCAGGTGGATTGGTGGAATGATGTGATTATCAGACTATGGCTGGTCAAAGGTGCCTGTGTTTGCGTGCGTTTCTTGGAGGGAGACTGAGGTCATGTCCATTGGAATAGCTTCTGTATTCGTGCCATCTGTGCCCTGCAGCTCCCATTGGCCCCTCTTGAGATGAGCCTGGCTGCTCTGTCACTCTGCCAACTTGTGTGGTACATGCTTATGCTGATGGTTGGTTTGTTTACTGGCAGGAGTACAGGGCTGGTGCAGTCTCACTCAGGATACTGCTTTGAATGTTGCCTTACACTGGTGTCAGTCGATGGGGGGGCCTGTTTTTGTTTGTCTCATTTTTCTGCTCATGTTGCTGTACTTGAACCTTCACATGCCTGTGCTGCATCAGTGCGGCAATGGTGCCATGGCAAATATGGATGCCCACTCACAAGGCACTTGGAGCCCCTGGATTCATTTGTTCGTTGGCATGCATGGGTGACTTGTACATTTCACTGGTTGCATTGTGTGACTTCATTGCACCTACGAGGAGTTGTGCAATGTGGCCAGGGAGTGGTGTACAGGCACTCAGTAGGGCCGTTTACGGTTGATTCGCGATGCCGTACTTCTCACCATGGCGGAATGGTACTTTCCGCCATGCTTGATGGCGTTAGGTACATGTCCGCTAGGGTCAGAATTCGCGTACCGTTGCGCCATGGTGGTAATTACGGTTTGGCATGGCGCGCGTGCGCGTACTTGGTACAGTTAGCGTTGGCGTTCACTACGGTGTCGCTAATGGCATCGTACTTTACGGTGACGGGTCATAATCGCACCGAGCGCTATTCGATGGCGGTATTGCATTTCCGCCATCGTTTTTCGATTTCCGCCAGGGTCGTAATGAGGGCCATGGTTTCCAAAGTGGTACTCCTGTTCGGGTAGTATGTGTCTAGTAAATTGTTTTCCAAAATGTCTTGGCTGTTGGGATCATTTTTGGCTATTGTTTCTATGTCCTCATATGATTTGAGAACTCTTTTTCTAGATTTAGCAGGACCAAGACTTAGCCATACTATATTTTCAGATTTTCCATACAAAGCAGTACCGGTTAAACGATCTGCAGCTTTGTAGGCACCACATTCTCTATGAGAGAGCATTTTTATGCCTAAGCTGTACAATTTCTGAGATAGTGTTTTGTCTGATAATAGGTCATTCCAGAGGTCTTGAAGCTCTGTTTTTTCTGCTTTTGTTAAGTAGGCTGTAACATATCGTGCAACTGCAGTGGAATTGTCTGCAATGTACTGCACATCTATGTTTGCATTCCATAAGAGGGCAATGATTGCATTGTAATCATTGATATATTTTGATTCTTCTGTTCTTTTATGTAATACGTGTTCTTGGGTGATTTACCTTTAACACTATATCTAACTGAAGACATGAAGTTGTTCACTTCACCTGTTTCTGTAACTGGTCTAGGGAAACCAAAGCGGCATTTGGTGTAGTATTTCCCTTTGTTTTTGTATTTGCGACGACAATATTTGCCACATTTGTGTCTTCGAAATTGTACAATTTGTGTATGAAGGTCACTATGTCTCGTTTGTGAAGGGATTTCACAAGTGACATATTTTTGGATGAACTGCAAAACAGTGGCATCACTGTCCTGACCAAATTTAGGAGCATCTGTAATCCATAAATGCATGTACATCTGTGGTGCTCCTCTGGCTTGGTATTCTTTTCTCCAAAAGAAGTGTTGCACTTCTCCGAGGGGAGGAACAGTTTTATTACAAATAAAGTGTACCATTGCAATGAAACGATGGTGGAAATATCTTGAAACATTAACAGGATCTAGAGAGCAAAGTTCTCCAGGTGTTAGTATATCTATGTTTGTTTTGTTTTTGTTTGATATGCGTAGGAAATCATGTAAATCTTCACATGCATGTTCTGCACAACTTAATGTAACAAACCAAGTGGGTGGTCCAAGGTTTCTGATCATACAACTTACATATCCGTGACGTCGAAACCAGTATTCTTTCGTACCACGCATGTTTGCAAACAGATTTGTAATGCTTGATTGTAAAACCTCATCTTTTTCTTGCACTTTTTGTATTAATTGCGTAGCTGACATATTTTGAAAGTGGGTTCCCGATTTCAATATGTGTGCAACTCCGTAACATAGAGTTGCTCGTTCACTTTCAAAGAGTAGGTGCAATATGTATTCCACATTTTGTCTAAATCTGGGATCTTCAGAATACATTTGTAATGAGCGGTATTCTGATGCTGTTATCTGAGTGGGTGTATCATCGTACCTTCCTCCTTTGCCAGTAGGAAATAGTAGAGGAAAAGCACCTCCTTCTATACTTTTTTCCCATATGCTCATTGGTGATCCTTTGGTTTGTCGCATTTGGTACCTTTCTAGTGCATCATCTATGCAGTCATTAGAGTGCAATGGATGAATTGTATAATGGTCTAAAATATTGGATACTGCAGCAGGATCCAGAAGTTCAAATTGACCAGTTTCTGTTGACTCTTGAATTATTTCAGTTGTTTCCCTTAAGTTTTCTTCAATATTTATTTCTTTGTAGTATTCATTATTGTCTTTTAGATATTGCAAGGCTTGTCGAACTTTATGAAAGTCCACGAGTTGTTGCCAAATTGTTTTGTCTTTTGTTGGTACACCATTTACTAAGACAATTAAGGATTGCTCTATTGGACGTTGTACTCCTAGAGTGTGCACATTTTCTGTCAGAACTAATGGTAAATAAACTACTTTGCCACAAATGCCTTTCACCAATTCAGAAGGAGGTAATTTTGTTGTTTTTGGTTGAAGGCGTATTATTGCTTGAAATGGGTGCACTGTTTGAATTATGATGCTCTCATATAAATTGAGTTGTTGCAGGGGTTTTAGTAGTGGGAATAATTCCAAGTTATTTGTGATAGCACGTGAAGGAGTTTGGTTGTTGTCAAGTTTTGTAGTGCAGTAACTACAAAGTATTAAGGGGTCACTTATTTCGTATTTGTTTCTGCTAAAAGGTAGAGAGCTAATTCATACCATCTGGAATCTTCATTGTCTTCTATTTTGTATGTTACGTCTATAGTTTTTGTGTTACTTTTGTAAAAAGTTCTGCGGCAACACACACACACACGGTTTGGTACTTCAACGGATGTACTTTTAAATTTTAGTATTTCTTTTTTGTATGTGTGTAGTAGAAGGTTGCCATGTGCAGAATTGCTGCTAGTCTGTTCTAAAGCTATTGCATTTTGTAAGTGGCTTTCACTTCCAAAATATTTTCTCTGGATACGGTCGATTTCTTATTGTAGGTATTTGGGTGTACCATGTAGAAGAGTGTTATTTAAATTGGCTAGCTCTAAAGCAGGACTTTTACCATAGTACAGTTTATAGACTAGATTTCTTACAGTTGAATGATGTGTTGATATAATTTTGATATCATGGAAGGTGCTTTTGCAAATAGGTCCTGAAATGCAGGCTAATGAATGTCCTTGTAGTTCTGTGTATTTGCGCACTGGACAGGTATCCATATTTTGCAGCACTTTCATTTTGATTTTGTCTTTACCTTTCACATACTGATTGAGGAACTGGCGTAAAGATTTGAAAGATTTGTTGGGAATGTTAGACATTGACGTGCACAGCCATTTGTATACTGGACATTCTGGTTCAGTCGAATGGAGAGGTAATTCTGAGTTTTCTGGGGATATTTTTGTAAGCAGTGTTTCTTGTTCCATGATGGTATTATTCATTTTTTCATAACCTTGTCCACTGCTATGCATGGCAATTGTGTTTGTTTGGTTTTGTTTGTATGCTTCTTCATTAAAATATGGTTCTGTGGTCGTGGTGTGACTCCATTCACCTCCACAGATATTTAAGAAGTTATTTTTGCTGACATTGCGTTTATTGAGAAGTTTTTTTGTAGTTTAGTACTCAGTTTTGTTAGTGGTTTCATCCTGTTTGAAACTAAAGTAAATAACTTCCTTTTGAGAAGGATTACACTCTCTACAAGAGCTTCTAGGATTAATTTTCTACGGTAGGTTTTAAGGGTTGTGCATGATTTCACTCCTGTTTTTATAAGATTCTGAAGGACTCTGTGGCGGAACATTTTTGCAAAAATATTTTTTTTGGTATGGTTACTTGCTAGTATATTAACATTTATAGGAACAGTTTTAGCAGTATGGTAGCCAAATTCTTGTTAAGCATTTTCTGTTTCGTTTTACATTTTGATAGAGGAGGCAAAGTTTCTGTACTAGAAGCTTCTTTTGTTTCGCTAAATGACTGCATTAGCTGTTTTGTTTGAACGTTTTGTACAAACTCTGGTAGAGATGGATGCTTATTTTGGACACTTTTTATTTTCATTTACTCTATTTCTGCGTTGCTTTCTACGGACTTGCTTTTTGGTAGGCATTCTTTGGGGTCTGTTGAAAAAAAAAGAAGATATGGGTTGGTCTGTTTTGCAATGTATGTGTGCATGCGTGTCTGAGTTTGATGGAAAAGATGTATGTGGTGGTGTTTGAATGTGCATTGGGCAGTTACAATGAGTTGGGAAGGCTATTGTTTTGTTTGTATGTTACTACACTGCGGTTCAGATGAAAGTAGAAAGTGAGCCAGTGGTGAGGAGAAGCATTAATAGTAAACGTAATGGTATAAAATTAAAACAGTTCTTTGTTTTGTAGTACTAACATGCTAAGGGTTGAGTATGTTATTTGTGTTCCAAAAAAACAGGGATTTGTGTGCCATTTTGCCTGCTAATGTCTGTTTAATAAATGGGGATTTGTGGGCAGAATGGTTCAGAAATCGATGTTTTTTTTGGTGCGCAAATTACATGAATGAACCACACAGTGTCTTTAAGGAACATTAAGAATATAAAGGTAGTATTGTACTTACTTTTTTTTGTGGAATGAGCCGGTTTCTACGGATAGGTTATTTGTAGTTTAGATGCTGCTGATTTTCAGGAGAGTGGTCTTCACTGCAATTATAAAAGGAAGAAGTTAGTCATTTTGTGTGTTTATAGCACTGATGTTAATGTACACGTTGATTTTTATGTTTTTGTGGTAGTATTCTTGTTTGATAACTGAACACAGTGAATGCATGCATTTCATTTGACTATGTGCAGCCTTTATATGTTATTTACAGTATGTTGGTTCAACATGCTTCGCAAATTAGTAGAATTTTAAGTTCATGAAATTCACTTGTTTTTTTACAGCTGTGTTGTAGATGGCAGAGAGGTTTGGAAGTGATAGTTCATTATAGTAGATGGGAAAAATTTGAATAATTCCATATTATAAGTAGACATGCGAACAATCGGGAGCACCTGAGAGGGAGATTTCACCACAGCAATCAGGAACATTTATTTTTCTCATACGATTGATTTGGGATTAGCATTAATTTAGGTGGGAGACAGTAAAAAATTGTGACATTTTTCAATGAAAAATCGAGTCTTGTGCGTAAATCGGGAGGGGTTGGCATGTATGTATAGGTTATGCAGGAGACAGTAAAAAATAGTGCGATTTTTCAATGAAAAATCGTGAGTCTCGCGCTTAAATCATGAGCATTGACATGTATGTATTGGCTATGCAGATTTAGTGGCATTACTCTGTTTATATGGAATCATAAGAGTTGTACATGTACTCTGAATAAAATATGCATACCTGTACTTTGTAATCATGCATGTGGATATGCATGGAGCTGTAAGTAGAAATCTTCGAGACTTGTACAGTAGTTTTTGTAGTAGGTGCTTTCCAATGATATGAGACTTGTATTCAGAGTGATCAACAGTACATTTGAAGTGCGGAACTCTGATGATGGGAGTTAGAAGTAGAGGTCTTGGATGTGATTGGTGGATGGTTGTGTGACTCCTTAGCTGTATCCAATGAGGGAATGGAACCGAGCGTGATGTGGAAAGTGTAGAAGGGCTGGCTAAGAGTTACGTGCCGCGCGGAAACCGCTGCTGTGCGCGGATAGGGCGTGCCACATACGGGGTTTTCCAGGAAATCCAGCATGGAAAGGGGACTCTAGGGATCAGCCAATCAGATGTTGACGTTGTTGATTTGTGTAGAAAGGGAGTGTGTGTAGTGAAGATGGCAGAGGTGGAGAATGTCAGGGTGTTGGTGCTCGGAGATATGTTTGTCCATGGTTTACAGCAGTATTCTCAATGCAGACATGTGGCAAACAATTTTGATGTTAGAGGAGTTGAGGTGGTGTGGAGCGCTGTGACTGACTGCAATGTAGAGGCAATTCTCCAAGTTTGTAGAGATATGCGTAGGATGAACAGTCCCCATGTGGTAGTTTTGCACTATGATGCTTTCCATTTGGACTACGTGAGTTCCCCTACTTTGTTGGCAGATTTGGAACAGTTGGTTCAAGCAGTAATCAACATCCTTCCAAATGCGAAAGTAATTTTTTCTGGATTACTACCTAGAGCAATATGGGACAACAGTTCTGTTTTTTGTCCCCAGCAAAATATTGCTAGGTGTGCAATCAATCGAGGCATGTGTGCTTAAGAGCTGGTATGTTTTTCTGTAACAACGAGAATATTGTTTCGAGTAATGCTGCTTATTTTGAAGCAGATGGTGTTTCTTTATCTTTTTTGGGAAATGCCATGTTCTTTTGGAATGTAAGGGTTGCTTTGGAACAGGTTATGTGAAGATTTTAGTTGTAAAATAAGAAGAACACTCCCCCAAAAAAATACAAAATAACAGGTGTCTGTCAGGCATCTGCAAAAAAAACAAAAAAACAGCTCTTTTCAGAACCCACCTTAAAGGGGAAATGGGGAACACTATTTAAATGTGCATTCACCACGCTCAGACCTTCTACATGTCCGCGGACATGGCGGTAGTCTGCGGCCATCGTGTATTACATACGGGGATTCTGGGGTTGAGAGGCATGCAAATGAGAATGAGCGGAGCTAGGGATTGGTCAGTAAAGTTTAGTGGGTATGTTGTGTAAGGAGAGATTTAGTGAGGACGTCTTTTTTCTGAGAGAAGAACAGATAGCTATGGCTGTGTGTGTTCGAAAACAGATTATCTGGATTTTGGGAGACTCACGGATACATTGGTTGGAGGTGCATGCAGAACGTTGTGGTGTATCTGCAGATCTTGGATTCCCTCATGTGGAAGTTTACTGGCATGGAGTGCGTGGAATGAAGTGGCTGGACTTGGTACCTCTCTGTGCTACTTTACAGACAGAGCGTCATCCTGACATAATTATAATTCATTGTGGAGGGAACAGTTTAGGACATGTGTCTTGAATTTCTTTTCAATTTGCAATGAAAGAAGGACTTGAGAAGGTCATGGACATGTTTCCAAATTCCCAAGAAATGTTTTCTCGTATTGTGCAAAGATAAATGTGGCTGTGTTCTTCTTCATTTGGTCCACAAATGGAGCTGTTTGTGCCTTTCTAAGAGATGTTGGCATGTCCTCTTTCCACAAGGAAAATATTATGTTTCGTAGCACATTCATATTTCGCAGAGATGGAGTCCATCTTACATATGCTGGCAATCAGATTTTTCTTAGAAATGTACAAAATGCATTGCAACCTTTTTTGGAATCATACTCATCTATTTTGCATTAGATGTTGACGAATCCAAGTTTTTCAAACACACAAAACACCACCAAAAGGCTCTTTTCAGAGCCACCACTTACTCCCAGAGAAAAGTGCATTGGTTTTGCTAGGGCAGCACCCCAAAGTTTTATCTGTCCTAGGACTGTCCGCAGACTTAAAAAAAATGCCCAGGGACCTACACTGTTTATTTGATAGTTCTATTTTTAAACTGAGAAAGGCGGCTCTGAAAAGAGCCTTTTTTTAAATTTGTGTTGTTTTATATTTTTTTGGCTTTTCTACACACAACACACTAGGAGAGGAGGGGAAAGGAGGGTAAGGAAGGGACAGTAACCACGGGGATAGGAAAGGGCAGGTGGAGAGAGGAAGATGTAGGGTGTGCCTTATTTAGGTAGGTAGCAGGTCTTCTGGTGGTCTGTGACCATACTCTCGAAAGCACTTCGAAGACTCTCCCCCCTGCAGAGTACTGCGTCGCAGTACATACACAATATTGTTACCCTCGAAAGGTAAGGGTCAACAGCATCGCAAATGGCCTGTGAAGCAGCTGGAGAGATGCGCTCTCCCACAGGAGTGTCTCTTGTGGTGAGAGGAGCGGAAACTGAGGATACTGTGGAGGAACTCAACCTACTACGTTCATCACAAGGTACAACCTTGCGAATGTCCGCACCGTGGAAAACGAAGTTAGGTGTCACTTAATGGATGTCGTACCAAAGCTGTACGAACCACGTCTCCCACGACTCAGCACCAATTTGCACTGGTTACAGGTCACCTTGTTCGCACGTGCTTTTGGTACGTTACCCTAAACGGTAAACAACCGCCACACCCAAGACTCCCGGTGAGTGCAGGTAGTACGGCGTTCCTCCACTTCATTCTCTTCATCCTCTTCATCCTCGTTCTCTACATCCTCACGCGTATTCCCCTCTGCAGGCCCTAGGGGAGGTGGTGGTGGTGGAGGGTTTGGGGGTGGTGCTGAGGCTGATGTAGCAACAGCAGCCATGGATGCCATTAGGGTTGATGAGGTAATCTCAGCTAGAGCACTAAAGGCAGCAAATAGCCAGAAGTACAATGAAATTAGCTCTGGGATGTGGCCTTTTATAGGAGTGGAGGGGTGCGCCTTGAGAACATATCGAACACTCAAAAGCATTCAAAAAGTTACAAAAAATATGTGGAAAGCCAGGGCCATTGTCTGGGACATGTGAAATGGTGATTTTTCACTGTAAAATAATTTGGATTGTCTGAATAAGTTCTTTTAAAATGTTGGGCATCTGGACAGAGTCTGCAAATTAGGACACACGGTCAGCGTGGGTGCGGTCACATGCTGACGTCGGGAACACATCTGTTAAGGGAACGGGTGTCCGCAGGACAGCAAATGCGCAGGAGAAGTCATGCACATGCGTGCGGGTGTTCTACGGACAGTGTTCGGGTCCTGAAACTAATTAAAAGTGCGACACAAGTGAGACGGACAGTTACGGACAGGCGCGATGTTCGCAGGACACCTCCATTTTGTTTGACTACAGACATCCCGGACACCGCGCCTGTTCTACAGACAGTTCCATCTTGGTTGCGAACGGTACGGACAGGCATAGTGTCCTTAGGACACTTCCATTTTGTTCATTTACGGACAACCCAGACACCTGGTGTGTTCTAAGAACAGTTTCATCTTGGTTGCGAACGGTGCGGAGAGGTATAGTGTCCTTAGGACACTTCCATTTTGTTGATTTACGGACATCCCGGACAGCTGGTGTGTTCTAAGAACAGTTCCATCTTGGTTGCGAATGGTACGGAGAGCTGTAGTGTCCTTAGGACATCCACATTTTGTTAATCATGGACAGGCCGGACAGGCGCACTGTCCGCTAACATTTTAACTGCTTCTAAAAAAAAAAAAATATACAAAGAATTTCATTACAAGAAACATAACATTTTTTTAATTATATACATATACACAAATTAAGAAAGAGAGGGGGAAGCAGAAACTGATACAAAAATAGGGGAATTAGGGGTTTGGAGAGGCTGGATGGGAGGGGATGAAGGGATGGAAGTCTCATCAAAACGTTTATTTTGTTGTTCACGGTTTGGGGATAGTTCACTGGGACATGGAGAGGGGGCACAGGTACAGGTGGGACAGTGGTACTTAATTTTTTCTTTGATGTGGTCCTCCACTAACTGTTTCAAACTATTGAAATTTTCCTTAAACATGTCTACTTTATGTTCAATGTGTTTGAGAGTCTTTTCCATTGTGTCTTTTGGAGTCACATTTCCAATCTTTGTATGGTCTGTAAAAAATAAACATATATATGTTAAGTACACATTAGGTAATGAGTATTAATTTCCTTGTATAGACAAGTGTCTACCATTATTATCACTGTCTTCAGACATTTCCTCATGTGGAAAATTTTCTTACAGCCACTCCAAAGTACTGCACATTTCTGTGTGAAAAACAAAAATATATTAATTATGCTGTACCTCACACAAAAAGTAGAGCAATATATACAAAAAATGAAGTTTACTTACTAGTTTCTGGTAAGTTGTATTCGTTGTGTTATTTATTTTTATTTTTTTTATTTTATGTTGTGTAGGTCTACTGTTGCTTCTATCTCTGCAGTTTCTGTGAGGTAGAATTTGTTGGAGGCATATCTTTTTTGTTATGGTATGATCCATTTTATTACATATCGTATTTCAATTGCTGGTTGATGTGTTAAATATGTAGGTTCCACTGCTTATTTATTAATATATATAATGTGTATATGTGCTTCTTATTCAACTTGCGTAGTGTTTATATGGTATAATAGAACAATTTCAGATACCACCTGCATGTTTGGGTAGTGTTGATGTCGTCCATGACCGTCCGCAGACATCAAAATCATTAGCGGGGTGTTCGGTATGTTCTAAGTTAATTTTATATAAAGTAAGGGAACCCTAGTACACATCTATCAAATTTAGACTATGAAAATGTATATTCAGTAAACAACTTTGTTAAAGGGATGTTATGATTCCAAGTAAAACTGAAAAACCCTTGAAATTCGCCAGTTATGGTAAACTAAGCAACCATAACTCGCGCCACTATCTTGCACTGCTAAGACTAACACCCAGGACATCAAAGATGACATCACAAATGTCATTGATGACTTCACTGATGACATCACATGTGCATTTAGTTTTCATTTTCAAACAGAGCCTCCACAAGGGATTGTCATTATAATATTGGCAGAAAGTATCAGAGATCATTGAAGTACTATCATATGCCAAATAGTTCATTAAGCAATGCATTGCAAAAAAATTCCATTGCATTACTGAGTTCTTTCAGTACATGAGCAAACTCATGAAGAAACGTAGGCATTGTCTGCAGCATGCGCTATAGAGGTGCAATATTCAAAATCTTCCCATGTTGGATACTAAATTGATAAATGCTTCCATTACAGAATTTTGCATACTGTGAAACATAAGTATCTACGAATGCTTCCCTTATTGCATAATTGTACTATTACACACAAAACATAAAGAGACCACAATGCATACAAATAGAAACATATACAGGGATTGTAAAGTAAGCAAAAAAAAACTGCAGTATTACCAGATAGTGTTCATAACCGAACTAATTAACTTCATGCACAGAAAAGATTCTTGTGTTTCAGGATTCCTTCTTCTCCTATGTATATGTATCTTATGATGTAACTGTACCCTAAGGAAAGTATTGTAAGAACATATGAGAAGGGTAAGGACTACAAATATAGCACTTTTTACTTTTTTAATTCCTGACTGACAGTTAAAAAAGCCACCTGGCTTAGATATGTCAGTGAACAAAAAAAGAGGGAGCTAGACATGTGATGTCATCAGTGATGTCATCAATGACATTTGTGATGTCATCTTTGATGTCCTGGGTGTTAGTCTTAGCAGTGCACATTTAACATCTCTTTAACAAAGTTTTTTTACTGATATATATATATACACACATTTTCTCACACTGGGGGGGGGGTCGAGGTGCTGCACACTCTGGTTCCCATCTTAATGTAACTTCCACAGTCCAGGTGATGTTATCCTCCAAGCACGCTTTCATGCCTCTTGCAATCTTCAGGGAGGCAGTCTGTGCAGGTGTTGCTGGTTAGTACCAAGTATGGCCTCAGGGGATTCTGGTTATTGTAGTGAATGTAGGTAGCCAGGAAGCAACTCTCCCTTCAATTACACAGTGTAAACCCACAGTGGGGGGAGGTTGGAAAACCAGCAGTGTGGCCCTCCATAGTGGGGCATGTGTCACCCCGGTGCTGCCCCTCTGGAGCCCCTCTGGAGCCCCTCTGGAGTCCGGAGCTCCCACATATATTCTTACACTGGGGGGTGGGGAGGTCGAGGGGTGCACTCTGGTACCCAGCTTAATGTACCTTCCACAGTCCAGGTGATATTCTCCTCCAAGCGTGCTTTGATGCCTCTTGCAATCTTCAGGGAGGCAGTCTGTGCAGGTGTTGCTGGTTAGTTCCAAGTATGGCCTTGGGATTCTGGTTACTGTAGTGAATGCAGGTAGCCAGGGACCAACTCCCCCTCCAATTACACAGTGTAAACCCACTGTGGGGGTAGGGTGGAAAACCAGCAGTGTGGCTCTCCAGAGTAGGACATGTGTCACCCTGGTGCTGCCCCTCTGGAACCCCTCTGGAGTCCGAGGATCCCAAATATTTTCTCACACTGGGGGGATGTGAGAGGGTCGAGGGGTGCACTCTGCTGCCCAGCTTAATGTACCTTCCAAAGTGCAGGTGATGTTCTCCTCCAAGCACGCGTGCATGCCTCTTGCAATCTTCAGTGAGGCAGCCTGTGCATGTGTTGCTGGTTAGTACCAAGTATGGCCTCAGGGAATTCTGGTTACTATACAAAAATGCAGGTAGCCAGGAATCAACTCCAATTACACAGTTTAACCCCACAGTGGTGGAGGGTGGAAAACCAGCAGTGTGGCTCTGGAAAACCAGCAGTGTGGCTCTCCAGAGTGAGGCATGTGTCACCCTGGTGCTGCCCCCCTGGAGTCCGTTGCTCTCAAATATTTTCTCACACTTGGGGGGGGGGGGGCAGATCGAGTGGCGCACTCTGGTTCCCAGCTTAATGTACCTTCCACAGTCCAGGTGATGTTCTCCTCCAAGAGCGCTTTCATGCCTCTTGCAATCTTCAGGGAGGCAGTCTGTGCAGGTGTTGCTGATTAGTACCAAGTATGGCCTTGGAGGATTCTGGTTACTGTAGTGAATGCAGGTAGCCAGGAAACAACTCTCCGTCCAATTACACAGTGTAAACCCACAGTGAGGGGGAGGGTGGAAAATCATCAGTGTGGCTCTCCATAGAGAGGCATGTGTCACCCCGGTGCTGCCCCTCTGGAACCCCTCATCCTCCAGTATATAAAGATGGTTACTGGTGGGGTTCTCGACCCTTTCTTGTCAATCCAGGGTTGTTCGGGTGATGATTTGAAGAGTTCCCTCACCTCTCTTTCTCTTTCTATCTTCCTCTTCCTTTCCTGAGTTTCCATTAAATCTTCCTCTATAGCTTCCGGGCAGATCTCTTTACTGTGGCCCCACTCTCCACAGAATAGGCATTGCTCAGCCTGAGTGGTTTCTGAGTTATTCAGGGAGATAATGGATGTTGACCCTCTCATATCTTTATTCAGGGGCTAAAAACAATTTCCCAGGTATCAGGGTTCTCTAGATTTTGTCTCTCCTCGCTTGGGTTTTCTACCTGTTCCCTTAATAGTTTGCTGTCTAATTTCCCCTATAAGCAATAAGAATAAGATTCCTGAATTCCATCCTCCATAGAAGGGGTTTTAACGCTTCCTCCTGATGTTTCACGAAATGGTATTTCCCCTAAGATTTTATACATTGGCTTTTCTTTAGGTATTCTTCTCAGCTCAGGTTCTCTATGTGTTTAAATTCCCAAATGTCCATCTTCCCCGATTTTCAATTTGTGGGAGTGGGACACATCTTGTGTATAGTGTTTTTTCCCTGCAAACGAGTTTGAGAGGAAGTTGTCTAACAATGGAGCTTTATATCCATTGTGTTAAGAAAGATGGTCATTTTCTGGGGAGAGGAAGGGAGATTTTACTGGAAGTGCACTAACCCCCTCTGGGCTTTTACTGATTTTCTTAGGTGGGAAGCTCCATAGGTTCTCATATATAAGAGTTATTAGTATTTCACCCCGCCGAATAGTTTTAGAAAGAGGGGAAAAGTTAAGCATAGCAAATCTTGGCTCATTTCCACACAATATAATGGGAAAGATATCAATACTCAGCCTTTTGTGCGTAGAGGTGGTAGAATAGTTCATCTTTAAGCCCAGGGAAATCACAATTTTTTCTCTTGCTGGGATGTGATAGGTGTGGTGACATCAGAGATAATAGCTATTTTCTTCTATCGTTTTTCGGTCGGGAAAAATAGTTTGAGATATTAAGGGGAAAACTGAACTCCTATTTTCTGTTCCAAGGACGGGAAGGGGGGGTGTCATGCTCTCCATTGGTTTCTCACCATTGAGGGCAAAAGGTTTTTGGTTGGGTTTGTCTTTGGATTTTAAGATTTCTGAGGTTTGCGAAGGGATGTGGCGGTCTCTATTTGGATTCTCTATGGGTAATGGGGTACTCCACCTATTATCAATTGGATCAAATCCCCCTACTGACACTCATGGTGGCAACAGTAAAGACAGACACAAGTGATCACAGTTCAAGGGTGTTTATTAAACTGTATGCAGGTTGGAAAAAAGCCTAATCTAAACCTAAATCTAAGATAGGAGCAAGCGTGGAACATCAAATCAAAATAAGGCAGTCCTAGTGGCGCTGTGTCAAATAAAAAAGACTTATACTAAGAAACCTATTGCCAAACCTTACAACTAATACAAAAAGGTGTGGGATAGATTTAAAGGAAAGAAAGAAGTGTTCACAAATTATTATTTCAGGATGCAGTAGCTTGGGGGTGCCTTCCCCACATTTTAAGCACTAAAAATTTGGGATATTGGAGCACAGCACACACTCGAGCTTTCCCAGCATGAGTCGACAATTCTGTTCTAGTTCATCAGGAGCCTTGATGGCCAAGTCTATATTACTTTCTAAGTCTATTGCCTTCAAGGGCCTGCCATGTTCAAATAACAAACCACAAGTTCCTTCAACAAAATAAAAGTTTGTTTTCCTGGTTTTAGTTAGGGTAAGGATTCTTCACCCCTGGGTCCGCCTCTTGCGGGCAATGACCCTTGTTCCTCGGGGTGGTGGGCGATAGCTTTTCCCCCCGGATCTCTCTATTCCAGGCTTAGATCCTAAAACAGTTCCTTTCAATATCAAGGCCGTCAGTGGTTGTGGTTTCTTGGTCCCAAGGGCCTGATAACTTTAGCAAGAAAATAACCTACTAACAAAAACAAAGTTCTGTTCCACATATTTCTCAGGTGATGGATTCACCCCTGGGTCCCTCTCTTCCGGGCGCAGACCCTCTTTGCTTTCAGCCTCCCTCCACTGGGTTCACTATGGCTTTTCTCGGGTGATAGATTCAACCCGAGGTCTCCCTCTTGCATGCGCAGACCCCATATGGGATCCGAGCCCGGCCGAGGGAGATCCATGGTTGAAAACTCATCACCCAAACTTCATTGAGAAAAGGAACTGTTTAGTTGTTTTGTGGAATACGACTAGTGAGGTGTCTGCGCCTGCAGAGCGGCACTCAGGGGTGAAGCCATCACCCAAAGATTATGTCGAACAGATCTTTGTTTTTGTTGAATGCATCAGGCCCTTGAAGGCAAGAGACTTTGTTTTGAAAGGAGACTTAATCGTCGAAGAACCTGATAGCTAGAACGGAACTGTTAGCTCGTGCCGAGAAGGGTCAAGCGTGTGCTGTGCTCCAAGGTCCCACCTAGTCCCGTGCTAAAAACGTGGGGAAGGGAGACCCGTGGCAATCACATCCTGACTTATTATTTGTGAACACCTCTTTCTTTTTGAACCTTTATCCCACACTCTTTGTGTATTAGTTGTAAGTAATTGGCAATAGGTTTCTCTTAGTATAGACCCTTTTATTTTGACACAACGCCACAAGGACTGCCTTATTTTTCATTTGATGGTTGACACTTGCTCCCATCTTAGATGTAGGTTTAGGTTAGGCGTTTTTCCTCCCTGCGCCTACAGTTTAATAAACACCCTTGAACTGTGATCACTTGTGTCTGTCTTTACTGTTGCATCCATGAGTTCCTTGCAACACATGGAAAAGGCCCAGAGCCAGCAAAAAAGCCACTTATGACAAAAATGTGAGCTTAAGATCATTTTCCATAGGACAGAAAGTAGTAGTCCATTTACCCACGTCAGAAAACAAACTTGTCTCCAAGTGGCACGGACCATAGGAAGTAGAAATTCTAGAGAGAACAGGAACCTGTACTTATAAAGTAGCCCAACCGGACAGAAACCATAAAATCCATTTATATCACGTAAATCTCTTAAAAGAGTGGAAAGAGAACTCATCAGCCACCCATGCCAAAGTGCTAACCTGTCTGGTTCCCGAAGAGATAGATAACTTTGAATTAATCCCTCCGAGCTATCTATCCAACAACAACAAGAAGATTTAAAAGACGTAGTAGACTCATTTCCTGATGTATTCTCAGAAAAACCAGGAAGAGTAAAAGGCACATACCACTATATTAGAATAGCTGAAGGTAGAGTGGTTCATTTAAAACCGTATCAACTCCCAGAAGCCTGTACGGAGATAGTGATTGAGGAAGTCAACAAAATGCTAAAAGCCAATATTATTGAACCATCTTTAAGCCTATGGTCCTCTCCTATCGTATTGGTCACTAAACCTGACTGTTCCTGTAGATTCTTCATAGACTTCCGTCAAGTTAATGCCCTCTCGGACTTTGTTGCATATCCCATGCCCAGCGGCGATGACTTAATTGATAAACTCGAACCAGCTACCGTTTTATCTACCCTAGATTTAACAAAAGGGTACGTGCCAGATAAGGAAAAAAAGCCGCTTCTGACACTATTTCAATTTAAAGTCCTGTCTTTTGGCTTACACTGTGCGCCAGCCACCTTCCGACGCCTCATGGATACATTTTACAACCCCACTCTGATTTCTGTGGAGCTTACATTGACGATATCGTCATTTATAGTATGACCTGGGAGGAGCATCTCTTCCATCATGAGAGACCTCAGAAAAGCTGGCCTAACTGCAAAACGCAGCTAAGTGACGATTGGCCCAATCAGCCATGAAATACCTAGGCTTCTTCGTATGGAAAGGGAATGTACATCCCCAACATGTGAAGGTGAAATTGGTCTTAGATACACCAACCCCTAAGACCAAAAGAGATCTTAGAGCTTTTCTTGGGTTAATAGGATATTACCGTAGGTTTATACCCAACTTTTCAGACAAAACAGCCCGGCTAATAGATAAACTTAAAAATGCTGAACCCCAGAAACTTCACTGGAACGAAGAGGATGAGATATGCTACACCACCCTGAAACAAACTCTGTGCCAAAATCCATCTTAGATACTACCTCTTAGGATGAAAATGTACACTTGTCACAGGTCACTCACCCCTAGGTTGGATTAGCCAACGCAAAGAGTCTAACCCTCGGGTCATTAAATGGTTTCTAGTCCTACAACCCTATTGTTTCACAGTGGAACACTGAAAAGGAAAAGACCAGGGAAATGTAGAATGTCTTTCCCGGTTCCACTGTGAAACAAATGTGGCTACATCGCATGGAGGAAGGGTATGTAAGAAACCTGAAGGTGTCTCCCTGATGAGTCCCCGGGGATCTGTCATCCAGGTGGCCAGGACACGGCCATCGCTATTGGATCCAATTCCTGGGGGTGGACCAGTGAAGGAGGATTACCTGGATGGGGGGTCGTCGGGGAGCGGAAGTGGGACACCGACGGGTATGAACCAGTATCCCCCTTCTTATGACAACTTTTCCCCAACCTACCACGTAGGAAACAGAAACACTTTAAGCCCCCCCCCCTTTTCCGACACGAACACTTTCGCATATTACGAAGGACGATGGACTAACAGACGTGCCATTTACCTGACATGTTTCAACACCAGGGTCAGGCAAAGTCAGGCAATTGCCCAGAACCGCACACACCTGATGGCCCTTTCCCTTCCCTACAGGGATAAAAGGTGCAGCACAAAAGCGCAATATGAGCAAGGCAGACCGCACGATGTGAGAGCTAACTCAGAATGGCAGTTCAAGAGGAGGAGAAAGATGGCGCATACCGAGAGGGTGACAATGACAGAAGCGACCTTGCCCTTTCCGATCAAGGCCTGTGAAACCTCTGCAGAAGGAATCATAAGACCGCAAACAATAGCCAGTGTGTGTTGCAGCAGATGTCAACGGTACTCAAGACCCTCCTCCGCTGATAACAAAGCCGGGGAGAGACGCTTGTCTCTGTGGTACCAACCTTGACTGCAAAGAGAAAGAAAGCCAAGTGGTCCATCACAGCTGCTGAGCCGAGGGGAGAGTCAATAAGAAACCGAACTGTGTTGAACGAAAAGTAGCAAACGGCTAATTTAACTGTGAAAGCATAAAGAGTGATTGATAAAAAGGGGGAGAACCAGCAAAAGAGGAGTCCGGCACCACGTGGGTGCTCACTGAGGAAACTCTGGGTGATTACCCAATTGTTGAAACTACTATAACCAGAAGGCCTTGGGAAAGACGAGAAGGGGGGTCAAAGTGGTCATACAGGGATCTTGTAAAATCCTCTGTACAGTTGAAAGTCTTTGACCGACAGATGATTGTGAAGCTAAGGGAAATGAAACCTGCATCGTAAGAGTTGAATGAGAAAGGCAGGATTGACAAGATTGGCAAGAGTGAGTCTGAAAGAGGGATGCCGATAATAAGGAGATCAAGTCTAAAGCCCAGAAATATAGTGTGTTGACAAGAGTGAACCCGGCTGAGGGATGTCCACAGTGATCTGTTCAAAAGAACATTAAGATTTGTGAATATAACGAAATTGAGATTGTTGAATCATTGCTCAGATACTTTAAACCTGTCAGGCCCTCGAAAGCAAGAAAACATAGCTATCAGAGGTCCTGGTATCATTAAAGAACTTTCTAGGGATCTGTGCCTGGAGGAGGGGGATCCAAGGGTGAAATGCATCACCCAATGTTCAAGCAGAAAATAACTTTTGTTTATCATTTGGAATACATCAGGCCCACGGCAGCAAGATACTTTTTGTAGAAAAGAGACTTAACCACTGAAGGCACTGATTGCTGAGAAAGGAACTGTTAGCTCATGCTAATAAAGCTTGAGCGTGTGCTGTGCTCCAAAGTCCTACCTTGTCCTGTGCTGAAAATGTGGGCAAGGGAGAGCCCAAGTAGCGCATCCTGACTTATTATTTGTGAAACAATCTTTCTTTCTTATGAACATTATCCGACACTTCTTTTTGTATTTAGTGTAAGGATTGGAAACCTTGTTTTTTTTTTTTTTTAGTATAGGCCCTTTTATTTGACAAAGACACCACTACGACTGCCTTATTATTGTTTAATGGTCGAAGCTTGCTCCCATCTTAGATTTAGGTTTAGATTAGGCATTTTTCCAACCTACCTACAGTTTAATAAACACCCTTGAATTGTGATCACTTGTGTCTGTCTTTACTGTTGCCACCATGAGTTCCTTACAACTGTCTCGAACATGTCCTTAAAAGATGGATGCTTGTTGATGTTTGTGTGGCACTCCTCCTAGTTTCTTCACAGGGCTTGTGTCATCCTTTCAAGGTGGACAGCCGAAAGCTCAGAAGAGTGTTTGCAGGCAACGGCCTTGTCCTTAGTTTAGATCACCTCTGGCACTTGCCACCTAGGAAGCTTGCTGGCAGAACCTAGCAGGGTACGGTGTGTGCTGGCTGGGTACCGGTTCTGGAGCTGTTGGACAGGTCCTCTGAGTCTGGAATCTCCCTCTGTTCCCTGCGATATGTTTAGGGGAGGGATCTTGCTTTCCTCTTTGAACACCTCTAGCCTGTACCTTCAGCCTGGGTCCAAATTAGTCCTTCTTCTTACTCTTTTTGAAGTCATCGGATTATCTCCCAAGTGAGCGTTCAGCCGTCTCTTGAAGCCAAATGGACCCCAGTGATTGGTGCACATTAAGCCCACCTAATGGACCTATCTTGGGTGCCCACCAACAATCTTCTGTTATGCATTAGCTCAGGACCAGAGTGCTCTGCAACAGGACAGACAAGTTGATTAAAGCGCAGGTCTCCCTTGAAGTTTTGGATGGAGGCAGACTTTCTGTGTACCCCAAAACACATCCTTCATCCATCTGAAAGGGGTCTGCTCCGCAGGGAGACATGCGGTAGCTGATGGACCCAGACAGGCCATTCACTGCCTTTCATACAGAGAGGTGGGAACTAGCTTCAAGTTGACACATTGCGTACCAAAGGGATGTTAGCTCTGCCTTCCTGTTGTCTGTTCGGCAACTAAGCCTCTCCTCCAGGCTTGCCTCAATTATCTCTCATTCGTATGCACTACCACCAGCCAAACTACCACAATAGGAAGGCAGATCCATGGAGCCATTGATATTTAAATTAGGCTGCCCATGGCTGGAGGAAGGGTTGCCTTCCTCCTTTTTGAGATGCTTTGATGTACCTGTGGCTGTCATATTCCAGCTGAATATGACAGGGGAATACGGCGCCTGTATGCTGTGCCTTCCCGGAGTACATGTGACCATGCGTTTCGTGCAGGAAGCAGATTAAATGTGTGCAGAATGGCCTCACAAATTTCTTGGAGGTTGATCTCCCATCATTCATTTTCATTATCAAAAAATCAAAAAGCCCAGGCGAGCGCACTCTCCCTGTGCAGATGGTCAAATTCCTCACATGCCCGCCAGCCTCAACATGTGAACCACCATCCTGCTGAGAGTCTGGTTCGTCATCAAGGCGAAAGTACTGTTGAGGCCATCTGCATTTACCCTCTAATAAATGGCCTGTAGTACCTGGTGAGAACTAGAAAGGCTCTCACCTGTGTCTGTGTGGTGGGGATGCCCCACTCCTTTACAGCCTGTACCTTTGCTTTTAGAGATTGTTACTTATCTGATGGCCTAGGTAAGTCACAGTGCCCTGCCCCATCTGGCACTTTGTGGCCTTGATAGTCAGACCTGCATTCTGCAGCACCTGAAGCACTTGTTTCAGGTGGGATACATGATCCTCCCCGGTCTGACTGAACACAGCAATGTCGTCTAAATAGGCAACACTGCAGTTTTCCAGTCCAGCCAAAACCTGGTTAACCATTCTCTGAAAAGTGAGAGGGACATTCTTCAATCCAAAGGGCATCACAGTGAACTGATAATGTTCTTCCAGTGTTGAAAATGCTGACCTCTCTCTCGCTCCATTTGTAAAGCCGACCTGCCAATACCACACGGTGAGGTCAAAAGTACCCATGTACTTGGCAGCGCCAAGCTTTTCAATTAGCTAATCTGCCAGAGGAATGGGGGGAGCATATGTCTTCATGATAGAATTGAGCCCCCTGTAGTCCACACAAAAGTGAACTTCAGTTTTACCACTTTTTAGGGACCAGTACCACTGGGCTAACCAAGGGGCTGTGGGATGGCTCTATCACTCCTAGGGACAACATCTTGGAAACTTCCTGCTTGATGGTGTCCATGACCTTATCAGACATCCTGTCAATCCTACTATTTACCGGCTTACTGTCTCCAGTGTCCACATCATGGGTGCACCAATCTGCGTGACTTGGAGTCAGCGAAAACAGTCTGGCAAACTGTCCCAGTAAACAGCGACAATCCATCAGTTGCTGTTCTGACATGTCTGTTGCAAGGTTGACACCTTCAACTGACCCATCTGTAGCTTCAGTGTGCCGGAGGTCTGGGAGGGAATCTATCTCCTCCTCAGTCTCTCCATCAGTCACTAATGCCATGACCAAGTAATCCCAGCTATAATGGGGTTTTAGCCGATTGACGTGAAAGACCCTGCACATCTGTTTAGGTCATTTCATGTCAATGAGATAATTCACCTCCCTGACCTTTTCCAACACACAGTAGTGCGCAGTCCACTGGTCCTGATAAGGATTCAGTGTCTTTGGACTGACCTGAACACGCAGTGATGTCTCCTCCACTATTTCGCCCGATGTTTGCAGTAAATAGACAAAGACTGAAAAGTTTCCTGGGAGCCCTATGGGAACAGGGCAACAAGGGATGCTTTGTGGGCCAAGCTCAAAGGGAAAAAAACTGTAAACTGTCTTGATGTTTATTGTGCTTTATTGTAAAGAGAAAAAATCCTTGTCCACGAGAATGGAGAGCTGATGATTGAAGTAGGATCCCTCGTGGATTTGTATTTTATTAGGGTTTATATAGCGCTTTACTCCAAAGCGCTTTACATAAGGACAAAAAAGAATACATAAAAAGCATTAACAACAATGAATCAAGTATCGAAAAACAGTAATTAGAACAATTTACATGAACAATATGGTATTACATGACTGGAAAGGGGACGTGGTAGAAGAGGTAGTAAAACTGTAGGAAGGGATATAGGACCATCGTGAAAGGGATAGCACAGGTGTTATGATGGTGACTGGAGGAGGTAAGATTTGAGAGACGTGCAGAAAGAGGAATAGGAGGAATGGAATGGATGGGGAGGTGGAGACGGTTCCAGTGGAAAGGGGCAAGAAGTTGAACAGATCTGAGGCGGGATGGGGCACAGGGCAGGGGAGGAGAGGTGAGAAGGAAGAGATCAGCAGAAAGAAGTGGACGAGGGGGAGTATGGAAAGTGAGGACAGAGGAAAGGTAAGGATGGGCGAGACCATAGAGGGATTTAAAGACAAGGCAGAGGAAGTTGAATTTGAGATGGGAGTGAAAGGAGAGCCAGTTTAGAGAGGCCAGAGAAGAGGAGATTTGATTGTGGGTAGAGAGCGAGTGGCTAGCAGAGGGGTAGATGGATTTAAAAGGGGATAGATGAGTGGAGGGGAGACCGAAGAAAAGAGAGGAGCAGTAGAAGAGTCTAGAGAAGATGAGGGAGGAAATGAGGAGTTTAGTAGCATGGGAGGTAAGAAAGGGACAGACTTTGCGAATGTTATAGAGGTGGAAGTGGCAAGAGCGGGCAGTGAGGGAGATGTGGTGGGAGAGGGAGAGGTTGGAGTCGTTGTGAAGGCTAAGCTTGTGGGCGTGGGGAGAAATGGGGAGTTGGGAAGAGGAAAAGAGAATGTGAGGAGGGGGGAGTGTTATCTGGGAAGAAAAGGACTTCAGTTTTATCGCATTTAGAGTAAGGAAGTGGGAGGACATCCAAGATTTGACAGTGGAAAGACAAGAAGAGAGCTTGAGAAGGATGTCGGGGGAGAAGGAGGAGAGGGAAGAAAAGGAAAGGAAGAGCTGGGTATAGTCTGCATAGAAATGGTGAGATATACTAAAGGAGGAGATGATCGGAGCTAGGAAGGAAGTGTAGAGTGAGAAGAGAAAGGGGCCAAGGACAGAACCTTGGGGGACGCTGTGGTTGATAGGATAGGTAGGGGAGGTGCTGCCTCCCCAGGAGACTGAAAAGGTGCGGTTGGAAAGGTAGGAGACAAGCCAATTGAGGACTTAGTCTCTGAAGCCAAAAGATGAGAGGGTGTTGAGGAGTAGAGGATGATCGACGGTGTCAAGGGCAGCTGAGAGATCGAGAAGAATGAGGATGGAGGAGTGTTTAGAGTAGCGGGCAGATAGGAGTACTGGATACAGCAGATGGATCCGCAGGAAAATAGCTTCAAGATGGATGGAGAGATGATGGTATTGTTAGAATCCGTCTTCTCTTGGAGACACGTAGTGTAGCCGAAGAATTCTTCAGGGCAATGTCTCTCTGTGGATGAACGATATAATAACACCCAAAGAAAGCAATTAACTAGAAGAGGAACACCAGAGGACAGCTTTGCGGGACTGCTACTACGTACGAAGACCCCAAATGCACAGGTAATAACAGAGCGTCTTTCCTGTAGGGAACAAACGCATAGATATCAGAGGCATTTCTCTCAGGGGCAAAAACACCCCCTAAATGGTCTATTAATGGACCTGTAAGGGTAGACAGAATGTCTGTTGTCCCATGCGTCAGGGTACACACGTACTGCAATTAGGGAGTTGTCCCCTACAAGACAATAGACAAACAGACAAGCAGGTAAAGTAGACTGCATGATATCAGAGAGAGAGGCAAAGAAAAGACAGATCAATTGTCTAGGCTTACTGTAGTAAAAACGTGGTTTGTAGAGCAGTGGGAGAATAATCCAGTGTAAGTTCCTGGGTTGGTTTACGGTGGTAATATACCGTAGAAACAAGGATGCCTAATACCTGGGGTGGCAAGTCTCAAGTCCCAAAACAGCCACCGGACCCAACGGCACGCGGACGCCTGACACGAGGAGGTCTAAAACGCTCCGTGGAACAGTTTGTGGGGATTGTGGAACTGATGAGGAGATGGCAACCTAGTGATAGGCAAAAGCAATAGAACACGTGGAACAATCCGGGTTCAATATCCTGGCGGGCGGAGTACAACAAAGGGCGAAGCAAAAGGAATCCATTAAGCAATTTCCGAGTCCAGTATCCTGACGTACAATGCAGCACAAGGGATCAGGCAAAGGAGTCCGTATGAGAGTCTCTGAGGTGAGTTAACTTGCAGGCAACAAAGCACAAAAGGGGAGAGGCAGAAGGAATCCAAGGAACGTAGCATGAAGTCAAGGAGACGAAGAGTAGACATATCAAAACAAGGGGTAAGACAGGCAATCCCAAACCTGTCATTGATTTCCAGTGCGGTAGTCATAGCCCTCCACAACCGTGAGGTAAACTGTGTCCGCATGTCAGACACAATTACATTAGGTAAACCAAAAAACCAGAAGGTGTTCTGAAGGAAAAGGGTGGCCAACACAGGAGCCAAAGGTAGGCCCCTGTAGGGTATGAAATGAGCCATCTTGGTGAAGTAATCGATTATGACCCATGGGGTGTCATAACCTTGTATAGGGGGAAGTTCCACATCGAAATCCATAGATATCATCGACCAAGGCAGATCGGGGACTGGTAGTGGCCGAAGGAGGCCCATTAGCTTGCCGTGAGTAACCTTCCCCTGCGCTCAAACAGCACAAGAAGCGAGATAGAGGTTCACATCCCTGCTCATAGCTGGCCACCAGCACCACCGCATGAGTAGATCTAAGGTTTTCCGTTGACCGGGATGTGCTGCTACCTTGAAGTCATGACACCAATGGAGGGCCTTGGCGCAGGTCTGTTTGTCGGGTATGTAAAAACGGCCTTAAACATAAGGCAAGCCATGAACAAGATCCATGTTGTATTCCATGATTTCCGAGGGTCTTGATTGTACCCACTTCTGCAATGCCATCTTCAATGAGGGTTGTAACACACAACCACAAGCCACCTGATGAGGGAAAATGAAGGCGTAGTCTGCACTATTGTGTGGCTTAGAACCATTTATGTGAGACAAGGCATCTGCTTTGGAGTGTTGCGGACCTGGGCGATAGGTGACCACAAAGTGGTAGGCTCAAAAGTATTCATGCCAAGGGGCATGCCTAGCTGTGCTACACTTCACAGATCGTAATGCGACAAGGTTTCTGTGATCCGTGTACACCTGAACTGGTGTGAGGGTACCCAATAGGTGATGTCGCCAGACAAGGAAGGTGTACTGGACCGCAAGTAGTTCCTTTTCCAAGCAAAAAAAGGGGGCTCGGAAGAGAGAGAGACAATTTCAAAGGAAGCAGGAAACTCCCAACAGGAGAGCCGGGAACAAGGAGAAGGGAAGGAGTATTGAAGGGAAAGCATGTTTGCACCGTTAGCGCAAATAGCTGTGGTTCGGGAAGCAGAGTGAGTCGAGGCAAGAAAGAAACCAGGAATCAGGTAAAAAGAGAGACAAAACACAGCATCAGTGCTCAAAGGTTTGAAGCGTAGAAAAGCTCTCACCGTTCTGCAGCATTATACTTCGGTCCTGTGAATGAGTCCACACTAATCCCAGGCGCCATTTTGAAATGAGCTCAAAGGAATCTGAAGTTCCTGTTGATCAACCCAAGTCACCGCCATCTTGGATGGTACAGAATCCCACGGGGATGTTGCCTTCTCCACTGATGCCAAATAGACCAAGTGCTGGCAGGGGTCCTAACAGTATATCCCCTCCGAGGAGGCAAGGGCCCCGGCTTCCACGGATGTAATCTGTGAAAACTTTGAAGGATCCTGGCGGCATGCAGAGCAGATGCGGGTTCCCTGGTACGGTCGGAAGGTCTGTACACTTTCCAGTCCAACAAGTATTGTAATTGACCCCAATGGCACCTGAAATCGCATATGGTCTTGACTTCGTACTCAGGTCCAGAGCTGGTGCCGATTGGAGCTGGAGGTCTACAGTCCTTCGTGTGAAATGGATCAGGAACATGCAGCCTCAGCTGAGAAATGTGAAATCCATCATGTGTTACGCTCACCTGGTATCCACAGGGACGCCACCCAACCGGGTTAATCGCTGGTATGCTTCTCAGCTTTGCCCAGATGTGGTCTGTGGGGAAGGTTCTGCCTGAAAATACAGGAGGACTGTGTTCAAGACTGACTGGCCCGGGGTAAGTATCCTCCCTCCACCCCCATATGATTTCAGCCCCTCTGGGCCGTCTCCTCACCTGGTGGTAGAATTAGGCGTGCTCTCCGTCCTGCCTTCTTTGCAGGGGCGCGTTGTCTTTCATGGGTGTGTGCGGTCCAGTTACTTCACTGACGCCAGCCCGTTTGATATTGTTCAGGTAGGTCTTATTGCTGTTCTTTAGTTTTGTTGCTATCCTGCATGCCTTTCTTTGTTTAGAATGTCTCTTTTTTCCCCCTTAGCTTCAGCGCGGCAAACTGGCTTGGTTGAGCCCCGCTGGTAAATGATGGCGCATTAAGGGCGATATGATGCGGTAAGTAAGCGCTATGCGCAGCGCTGCAAAGTCTTGCCTTTGCTAACCTAGTGTTTTCCTTCCTTGTAGGTTGCGGTGTTCTTCAGCGCAAGTAGAATGTCCGGAATGGTGCCAGCCGTGTGGCGACCAGCCAGGTAAGCCTTTTGAGCAGTTCGTAATTTACAAATGTCTCTACTGCTTTCTTTAATGTTGCCTCTATCTTCCTCTTTCAGGTCGTACTGTCCGGGAGGCGTGCTGATTCAAGGAAGCTGTTCTCAGAAGCTGAGAGTGGTTAAAGATGAAGACTGCAGGTAAGATGCTGCTGCTAATGATGTTCCTTTTGTCTCCTTGCAGGTTCTGCTTCTCCGAGGTTTGAGGGAATAGCTGGACACGATGAGCGTCACGCTGCAAAGTAACGCGAAACGTGTTGTCTTGCTCGGGTGTGGTTTAAATAGCCCCAACAAAATAGTCCAGGTAAAGTAGTCCCTAGGCTACCACACCCAAATCACTAGACCGCATAGCTTGGTTCCTGGGAACCAAGCTATGTCGATGCCTCCATGTTAGCTGGCAACACAATAAGTAATTCCCAAGCACATGTTTCTCATGGTGCATGAGCCTGGAACCATAGGCGCCAGGAGTGGCCCCAGGAAGGCTTTGGAAAATGATGCCTGGCTCTAGAGGCCCGAGTCCTGACTCCACCTGGCCAATGGGTTTGGCAGAGGGGGTTTTGGGCGAGGGTCGTGACATCATGGGAGACTATCCCAATCAAAGCCTTCGCCACCAACCACAGAGGCTTTGATGCTCCTCAGAGGGAGGCCCCAGAGTATCTTGTGGTGTGGTCCACCACCACCAAGATATATCTGTTCCCGGAGCGGTTGGAGGTCCTGTACCGGCACCCTTCATTACGAGAGCACCTGCCTCGTAATGAGGCCCTTTGTTTTTAAAGGAGACTTAACTGTCGAAGAACCTGATAGCTAGAACGGAACTGTTAGCTCGTGCTGAGAAGGCTAAAGCGTGTGCTGTGCTCCAAGGTCCCACATGTCCCGTGCTAAAAACGTGGGGAATGGAGACCCCTGGAAATCACATCCTGGCTTATTAGCTGTGAACACTTCTTTCTTTATTGAACCCTTATCCCACATTCTTTTTCTAATTAGTTGTAAGGAATTGGCAATAGGTTTTCCTTAGTATAGGCCCTTTCATTTTGACACAACGCCACAAGGACTGGCTTATTTTTCATTTGATGGTCGAGGCTTGCTCCCATCTTAGATTTAGGTTTAGGTTAGGTGTTTTTCCACCCTGCATTTATGGTATAATAAACACCCTTGAACTGTAATCACTTGTGTCTGTCCTTTTTTACAAAAAATAAGCACTAGCTGCGTTTTTTTTTCTAAGTTTTCCGGGCTGGAGGAGCCCGGAAAACTTAGAAATAAAACCGCAGCTTTAAAAACGTTGTATTTATGTTTGCGGTCGCTTTTGAAGCGACCGCAAACATAAATACAACGTTATTGTGTTGGAAACCGCAGCGTTTTCAAAACCGCAGCGTTTTCCAACACAACCGCGTTGTGTCTGCCTGAATCTGCTTTTCCATTTGGGGCTCTCGGGGAGCCCGAGAGCCCCAAATGGAAAAGAAGATTCAGGCAGACAACGTAGCATTTCCCATTTGGGGCTCTCGGGCTCCCCACGGGGAGCCCGAGAGCCCCAAATGGAAAAGCAGATTCAGGCAGACACAACGCGGCATTGCAGAAAACAACCGCGTTGTGTCTGCCTGAATCTGCTTTTCCATTTGGGGCTCTCGGGCTCCCCACGGGGAGCCCGAGAGCCCCAAATGGAAAAGAAGATTCAGGCAGACAACGTAGCATTTCCCATTTGGGGCTCTCGGGCTCCCCACGGGGAGCCCGAGAGCCCCAAATGGGAAATCAGCTGCAGGTAGAAACACTACGCGGCATGTAAACATAACCGCGTGTGTTTCTGCCTGCTGTGGCTTTCACTTTGGGTCTCCGGTGCTCCTGGGAGCACCGGAGACCCAAAGTGATAGCCACAGCAGGCAGAAACACACGCGGTTGTGTTGGAAAACGCTGCGGTTTTTCGTTCCAAGTTTCTCAGGCTCCTCCGAGCCGGAGGAGCCTGAGAAACTTGGAACGAAAAACCGCAGCGTTTTCCAACACAATAACGTTGTATTTATGTTTGCGGTCGCTTCAAAAGCGACCGCAAACATAAATACGTTTTTAAAGCTGCGGTTTTATTTCTAAGTTTTCCGGGCTCCTCCAGCCCGGAAAACTTAGAAAAAAAACCGCAGCTAGTGCTTATTTTTTGTAAAAAAAATAAATAGCACTTACCGAGATTCAGCTGCAGCTTTCCTGCTCTGGTCTCCGGTCCGCGTCCTCCGAGTCCCGGCACTAATGAAGGGAAAGCCACCCAGCGGTAGACTTTGTTTACTACAGCTGGCTGGCTTTTCCTTCATTAGTGCCGCAAAAGCAAAAGCCAGCACAGGAGGGCCTCCATTTCACAAAATGGCGGCCCCCCTGTGCTTGCTTTTTCGAATTTTGAGCTTGAATAGCTATAAATTTTACATAGGAAGTTTTAAAACGGAGGATGCTAGTATTTTTTTTTTAATGTGGCCTATCTATTTTTGAAATAAATTTTTTTACTAGAGTATCCCTTTAATCCCTCCCGAGCTATCTATCCAACAACAAGAAGATTTAAAAGACGTGGTAGACTCATTTCCCGGTGTATTCTCAGAAAAACCAGGAAGGGTAAAAGGCACATACCACTATATTAAAATGCCTAAAGGTGAAGTGGTTCATTTAAAACCGTATCGACTCCCAGAAGCCTAGAAGCAGATAGTGATTGAGGAAGTCAACAAACAAAATAAACGTTAAAGGCCAATGTTATTGAACCATCTTTAAACCCATGGTCCTCTCCTATCGTATTGGTCACTACACCTGACCATTCCTGTAGATTCTGCGTAGACTTCAATCAAGTTAAGCCATCTCGGACTTCGATGCATATCCTCTACCCCGCATCGACGACCTAATTAATAAACTCGGACCAGCTACCTATTTTATCTACCCTAGATTTAACAAAACGGTACTGGCAAGTCCCTGCATAGGGGCCAGATAAGGAACCAAACGTGCTCTCGACGCCTCTAGGACTATCTTAATTTAGTTCCTGCCTTTTGGCTTACACAGTGCGCCAGCCACCTTCAAACGCCTCATGGATCCAATTTTACAACCCTACTCTGATTTCTGTGGAGCTTATATTGATGATATCGTATTTTATAGTATGACGTGGGAGGACCCTCTCGTACATCTTTATACCATCATAAAAGTCCACAGAAAAGCTGGCCTAACTGCAAACCCAGATAAGTACTGATTGGCCTAATCAGCTATCAAATAACTAGGCTACTTCATAGGGAATGGGAATGTACAACCCCAGCATGAGAAGGTAAAAGCGGTCTTAGATACACCAACCCCTAAAACCAAAAGAGGTCTTAGAGCTTTTCTTGGGTTAATAGGATATTACCGTAGGTTTATCCCCAACTTTTCAGGTAAAACAGCCCGCCTAACATAAACTTAAAAATGCTGAACCCCAGAAACTTCATTGGAACAAAGAGGATGAGATATGCTACAACACCCTGAAACAAACTCTGTGCCAAAACCAGATCCTAAAGGTAGTTGACTTTTCTAGAGTCCATCTTACAAATGGATGCCTCCCTCACAGGATTAGGAGCAGTCCTATCCCAGGTTTGTGATGGAATGGAACCAGGGGTGCCGCCAAGGGGGGGGGGGGCCATGGCCACCCTTATAAAACTGCTGGCCCCTCCACCAGCCACCCTGCGAAAAAGCAGAAAAAATAAACACTTTTTCTTCGCACTGAACTGTGCATGGACAATAATAACATGAAAAAAAAGTATTTTTTGTCCTTTTTTTTTTTTTGTCCGGCCCGCCGATGGACTGGAGTCAGAGAGCCACGGTGGTCCGGCCCCCCACTTATCGCACATGTTCAGTGGACCGGGAAATCAAAACAGCCTGAGCGCGCGCATTTCTGCTTGTGCTTCCAGGCTGTGTTCCATCCAGGCACTGAAAGGAGACACGGCTGCCGCGGCACTGAGGCCAGGGATTGAGTGGTTCCAGGCAAGCAGTACTTCAGAACTGAGGATGGTATGTGTGTGGCAGCAGGGGTGGCACCAGGCATGGGCTTGGTAAGGCTCAAGGCTGTCTCGTGAGCACAATTTAAAATCGTGAGCTTAATGTCTAGCAGTAGAGAAGATACACGTGCACATTAGGTTAGAGCCTGGGTGGGAAGCAAACATGACCCACTGCCCTCAGTCAGCTAATACTGTATGTCAGCTGCACTGTTAGGCATATTTGGCCTGTCTGTTATTGCAAGGCCAGCTCCACAATGCCGGTGGATCTTTCAGCAGCACAGCATTTTCTATTTATATACAGTCTGCTGGCTCCATTAAATTGAACAGCCAGAAAAGCAACCCACAGTGGGTTGCATATCCCCTATGCCTGGGATATCGGTGCACTGACAGACCCGTGCCATTGTAAACACCACAGAGGAGCTTTTTAAATTCCAGCATCCCTCACTGTGGCTGGATGTTTTAAAACGACACGCAAGTAACTTTGCGAAGCCAAAGTCGGGAAAACACAAGCAACACTGCTGAACACAGCGCTGTTATCCTCCACGGGAGATGGGTGTTATAGATTCAACAGGAGAATTAGCAATGCACCCCGAATCTCATGTTAATACCGTGAGCGAGATGTGTTGTCGTAGCACAAGGGTGTAGGTAAAAAGCTTTGGGAGTTATTCTGAAAAGTGTTTTTTTTCAAAGTATTATTTAGTGGAAGGGTTTTGGTCCTACTAAATCATGAGTAATTGCAGCTATGATTGCCAGAAATGGGATACCACTCGGGATCCGAGACGTCTCTGAAACCAGACCTGAAAGTCACATCAGACCCTTTTTATTAGTTACAAGAAAGCGTAAATGATGGCGTCTCTCTCTGCCTGCACTCCTCTATAGCTCTTGGTCATTCGGAGTCATTAGGGACGCCAGGTTCCGGCTGAAGCGGCCACAATAAGTGACCATGCCCAGGAAGCTCCTCACCTCTGCGACATTCTCTGGCGGTAGAGCCTCTCTTATGTCCTTCACTTTGCGGGGATCAGGCGACACCCCATCCGCCTTGAAGACAAACCCGAAAAACTCAATTGTTGTTTTGAGAAATTCGCACTTATCCTTGTGCAAGGTGAGTCCCAGCGAGCGAAGACGCTCGAATGTCTTGGCCAGGCGCGCCAGGTGTTCCGTTTCAGACTTGGCGTACACCAGGATGTCATTGCTGATGTTAAGGACTCCATTCAGATCTGCCAATGCCCCCCTTATGATGTTCTGGAACACCTCCGCCGCCAAAGACACCCCAAAACTCAGTCTCTTATATCTGTAAAGACCTCGATGGGTGGTGAAAGTTGTGATGTAGCGGGACTCTGGGTGCAGGACCACCTGATGATACCCCGCTCTTAGGTCCAGTTTAGAGAAGAATTTCGCCCCCTGCAATTCCCCTATGATGTCATCGATGGTGGGGGTCAAATGTCGCTCTCTGTTTATTGCCTTATTGGGGAGGCGCATGTCCACGCAGATTCTCACGGCATCAGGCTGTTTGGGCTTCCGTGCGATGACGATGGGTGAGACCCATGGAGTGGGGCCCTCCACCTTTTCAATAATGTCCAAGCCCACAAGGTTGTCGAGCTCTTGATCCACCAGGTCCCTGAGGTGAAACAGTACTCTCCGATGCTTCAGCGCCACTGGTTGAATCGATTCATCAATGTGTAGCTCACCCACCAACTGTCCAATGCCTTCAGATAGGGAGGTGTGCTTGGCAAGGTGCACCTGTATGTCGTCCAGGTACACCGAATAGGCGAATGTCACAATGCCAAGGGCTTCGGCAGCCGCACAGCAGCGTGTTGTTGCTTACCGGTGTGACGTAAAATCTAGCACGGATGAATGAATCGCCGTACTGAACTTCTGCCACAAACACACCATCCAGGGGAATGGGCTGGTTGCCTCCGAACGTAAAAATGCATGCCCTCGGAGCAGTCAATGTTGGCGGGGCCTGCATTGCGTCGTAATGCTGTCTGGCCATCACATTTACAGATGCACCGGTGTCTACCAGCATTGGTATTGAGTCCCCATTGACTAGCACGTTGCACCTGGGCTGTCTCTTGGAGCGATTTCTCAGCATGCTCACTCTTGACACGAAGAAAATATTTTCTTCATCCTCTTCTTCCTCTTCACCCTCTTGAGGGGCCCCTTCATCCCCTTGGTCTACCTGGGCAATGTTTGACGCCCTCTGGGGGCGGAAGAACCCGGCCCGGACAGCGGACAGGCTCCCTGGGGACTATCTTCGGAGCTGTTGTCCTGCACATCCTGGCAAAATGGTCTGCACCCCCACACCGACCACACTTCACTCCCATGGCTGGACA
Source organism: Ambystoma mexicanum (assembly GCF_040938575.1). NCBI lineage: Eukaryota > Metazoa > Chordata > Amphibia > Caudata > Ambystomatidae > Ambystoma > Ambystoma mexicanum. Next base: position 452,816,154 of record NC_090924.1, on the reverse strand, counting down.
TTCCGCTTGGTGCAGGAGGTCGTACCCGCATTTTTGGCACAAGGATTGCGCTACTTGTGGTTGTGTACCCTGGGTGTTCATGGGGCGTCTAGATCCACGGCCCCTGCTGACTGCGCAGACCTCCTCCACCTTGCCGGGGCGCACGCCTGCTTCCATTCTGGTTGCCCGCAGCTCGGACACCTCATGGCATATTCCAAGTTCCAGTATGCGGGGAAGGGTGATGCCAGGCTCACGAAGTATTTGGCGCCGCAGTTTGCCAAAGGCACACCCTTGTATGAGTTGGTTGCGGATCATGACGTCCGGGTCCTTCCACGCACATGGCGCCGCCAGTCTGCGCAGCCGCCCATAGAAGACATCAAGAGTCTCGTCATCCTTCTGCCGAGCAGTGCCCATCAGGAAACGTTCATAATCTGCATTCGCCATTGGCAGAAAATGGTTGTGGAGCGCATCCTTCGCTGCCGCAAACGACCCATCCACAGGTTGCAGGGACAGAAATATCTCATGCACTGCCGGGCCAGCAGAATATAGGAGGGTGGCCAACTTGTCGTCGCTCGTCTCCATTGTGGCCCTGAAGTACATCTCAAGTCTGTCCATCCACATCTTCCACCTCTGTCCCAGACTTGAAGGTGTGCCTGAGATATCAAACTCAGGCATTGGCTGTAGGGAACCAGGTGGCTTAAGCAGAGGTCTTGGCGGCAGGACAGGCGGAGGCTGAACTGCGTGAGCAGCCTGTTGTTGCGCCGCAGCTGCGTGGCAAGCGCACAGGCACCCCGAATGTATCCGACGAATGGGGCCGCAACTCACCACCAGACACAGCCAACACCGATGGCACCCCTCTTCCACTGTGGCCAGGCACATGCAGATCCAGGAAGCAGTCTTGGCCAGCTGACAGACAATGGAGGGTCCAAAAATTGAGCAGGGTAGGTCCCAATTTGAAACTAGCAGTCTTCCAGAGGGGTCACACCCACAAACTCGGTGAAAAACAGTGAAACTGTCAATAGGTCATTGGAAAAATGACACGTGCTGCATCCAGTGGCTATTTGCCACTAAAATATCCAAAAATTGGGTCCGGATGGCTCACGGATGCCTCGTTACGAGGCTGTGAACATCCGAGGCCTATTCAACAAAATGGCCGCCGGCCGCGTGTGTCTCTCCCCTCTCCGTATTTTATACAGTTCAATACATTATTTTTATAATCATACAAACATGCTGTACAACCTCTCGACCCACCCCACCGAAAATTAAAATGCACTAAGGTTTTGGGAATGAACAAACACATATGCAAATAAGCCCCACTGAGACGTAGCACATATACCTTCTTATGATATTCACTGTGGATGATGTAAAAACCTGTTTGGATTTTAATAATTTGATGGGTGGAGCCCATCCAGTAATGCAGTGGAAACGTGCTGTGTGCATTACTTGCAAGCCTCCCCATCCCCTTTGACACAGCATGCATCACTGCTCTTATGCCGGAGCCCAGCAGAGCCTGCAAGAACCTGTCACATTTATCACCTCGGAGAGCAGTGTATTTACTTAAAGAAATACACTGCTCTCCGAGGTGAGAAAACAGACATTGAAGTGCAGGGTAGAGGCTGAGGACAAAAGCCTGCCAGCCCATCTGTAGGACTCCCTCCACCCCAATGTTGCAGCTAAAGGCTTAACTGCTGGCTCAGCTTTTACATGGCCCATGCTTTCAATAATTACCATGAACAGAAAAAGTATATTTGTGTGGATGCAGGTATTGTATGTATATATGCATGTATGAATGTATGTGTGCATGCATGCAAGGGAGTGTGTAAGTGGTTGTATGTTTGTATGCAGTGTCTGCAAGTGCACACCTATGAATGAATACAGTGTGAATGGTGTGACTGCACTTGCTGGGCAGATCTTTCCTTGTGCAGGCTCCTAAATTGTGGAATAGCGTCCCCGAATCCCTGAGGTCAGAAGTTAATCACTCCGCGTTTAGGAAGCTGCTGAAGACACACCTCTTTAGATGAGAATTCGGGTGATGGCTATTTTTCAGGGGCACTCATAAGGCAGTAGCTATTCGTATTTGTCGTCCGTCACGTAGTATCAGTGTTTTATGTACAAGCGCCTTGATGCCCGTGGGCTACCGGCGCTATACAAAAATTAAATACATACATACATACATACATACTTGTTAATGAGCGCACAGTCTAAATGTTCTGGGTGCTCGTGTGAATGACAGATCAGCTGTGTGGGTGGTATATTTTCCTGCCGTTTTTGGGCAAAGGAAAGCCAACTTGAGTGTTTGTATGTGATGGTTGGAGTGGGGATGGGGTGGAAGAGAACACTAAAGTGATGCTGGCCTGGCTGGGTCTTACTGTGGTATGGAATGTTGTGCTTGCATTAAGGTCAAAGGCAACATGATGAGTGTTCTTACATGGAAAGCGCATGTTTCCTTATTTTGACATGGGTCTTTATTTTACTGGTGTGTAAGGTCAAAGGCAACATACATATTCTTACATCGGGGGAATATATATAACATGATGCGTGCAACATAAGTGTTCTTATATGGGGGGATTTGTGTGATGATATGCTATTTATATAGCGCTTTTGCCAAAGCGATGTACAGAGAACATACTTACATCAAATGTATCACCCAGCCGAAGTGTGCACTCATTTAATTAGCTTTATTTATTTATTGAATTTATTGACATTGCCCAAACCTGTCAATATCACGGCGGTGGTACAACTTAGTGAACAGGGAAAACAGTAAATTTCAGAGTAAGAGAGAGGTAACAAGGTGCAAAAGAAACATAATACTACAAGGTCCCTAGAGGAGGGTAGAGATCACAGAGGTCAATGAAGTATGAAAGGCAGAGTTTGCCCTGCCAGGATTTGAACCTGCGAATCACAATTGGATTCCAAAAGCATGCGCTCAGCCAGCTGAGCTATCTTACTGGCTAGGCAGCAAGAGCATGTTTTCTTTCTGTGGCATTGCAGTTTATTACTGGCGTTAAGGCCAAAGGCAAAATAAGTATTCTTACATTGGGGTGTGGGCATTCGTGCTGCCTGCAAGGCTATGTTTTTTTTACTATGACATGACATGTTTTACTGCCGTTAGGGAGCAAATACAACATGATGAGCGTTCTTATATGTGGAGTGGGAGATTTGTGTAGCCAGCAAGGATATATTTTCTTATTGTGGCTTGGCTTTTTTTCACTGGCATTAATGGCAAAGCCAAAAGGAGTATGTTCTTACATGGAGATACTGGCATGTATTGGGAGAGCTAGCAGAAACATTCTTTGTTTTAGTATTGTTATTGGCATTATGGACAAAGCAATCATGAGTATTTTCCTATGTGGGAATAGTGGCATATATGGGTGCACCATAATGGACATGTGTGAGCACAAACAATATGAAAATGCTTTTTTACACTTTTACACTTGCAGAGTACTAGCATATAGTGGGCAAAGGCATTATGAAAATGTGTTTGAAAATACTCCTGTGCATTGTTGGTGGCTTGGCATCTAACATACTTTTTATGTCTTACCATGTAAAACTGATTGTAAACTGTGTGGATTTGCTTTTTACCTAATGTATCACAGTGTAGTGTACAATGCATTACTTTAACCAATTATTTAAAACCTTTTCTCAAGGGTATAAACCCCCCCTTGATTGGTTCGCCCTCCCTCACTACAGTAGCGCAATAGCCACCCCAAGATTTCATGTGGCCTCATCAGGCCACCCCTATGAAAAATGTCTGGGGGCATGGCTGAATGGAACACCCCATATTATTCACCAGCCGCAATCTGTTACCACAGGAAAAATAACAATACTGTGTTAGAGCTAGAGGTCATGGCCATCAAAAGGGCCATAATCCATCTTAGATACTACTTCTTAGGATGAAAATGTACCCTTGTCACAGATCATTCACCCCTAGTTTGGATTAGCCAATGCAAAGAGTCTAACCCTTGGGTCATGCAATGGTTTCTAGACCTACAACCCTATTGTTTCACAGTGGAACACAGAAAAGGAAAAGACCAGGGAAATGTAGAATTTCTTTCCCGGTTCCACTGTGAAACAAATGTAGCTACAGTGTGTTGACAAGAGCGAACCCGGCCGAGGGATGTCCACAGTGAACTGTTCAAAAGAACATTAAGATTTATGAATATCACAGAAGAGATTGTTGAATATTTATTCGGATACTTTAAACCTGTCAGGCTCTCGAAATCAAGAAAACATAGCTATCAGAGGTCCTAGCATCATTAAAGAACTTTCTAGGGATCTGCGCCCGGAAGATAGAGATCTAAGGGTGAAATGCATCACCCAATGTGCAAGTAGTAAATAACTTTTGTTTATTATTTGGAATACATCAGGCCCACGGCAGCAAGAGACTTTTTGTAGAAAAGAGACTTAACCACCGAAGGCCCTGATTGCTGAGAAAGGAACTGTTAGCTCGTGCTGGGAAAGCTCGAGCATGTGCTGTGCTCCAAAGTCCTACCTTGTCCCGTGCTGAAAACATGGGGAAGGGAAACCCCAAGTACTGCATCCTAACTTATTATTTGTGAACACTTCCTTCTTTCTTATGAACATTATCCCACACTTCTTTTTGTATTTAACCTAAGGATTGGCAATATTCTTTTTAGCATAGGTCCTTTTATTTGACAAAGGCAACACTAGGACTGCATTATTATTGTTTCATGGTCGACGCTTGCTCTCATCTTAGATTTTGGTTTAGATTAGGCATTTTTCCAACCTACCTATATAGTTTAATAAACACGCTTGAACTGTGATCACTTGTGTCTGTCTTTACTGTTGCCACCATGAGTACCTAACAACTGTCTCGAAAATGTCATTAAAAGATGGACGCTGGATGATGCTTGTGTGGCACTCCTCTAGCTTCTTTGCAGGGCTTGTGTCGTCCTTTCAAGGTGGATGGCCCAAAGCTCAGGAGAGTGTTTGCAGGCAACAGCCTTCTCCTTAGTTCAGATACTCTCTGGCACTTGCCACCTAGGAAGCTTGCTGCCAGGACCTAGCTGGGCATGGTGTGTGCTGGCTGGGTACCGTTTCTGGAGCTGCTGGACGGTTCCTCTGAGTCCAGTATCTCCCTCTGTTCCCTGGGATATGTTTAGGGGAGGGATCTTGCTTCCCTCTTGGAACGCCTGGCCTTCCTTCACTGGTGGAAGATGTAAGGTAGACTGCACCTTCAGCCCGGGTCCAAATGAGTCCTTCTTCTTACTCCTTTCGAAGTCGTCGGATCATCTCCCAAGGGAGGGTTCAGCCCTCTCTTAAAGTCAAATGGGCTCCAGTGATTGGTGCAGGCTAAGCCCACCTTAATGAACCAATCCTGGGTCCCCACCAACAATCTTTTGTTATGCATGAGCTCAGGACCAGAGTGCTCTGCAACAGGACAGACAAGGGGTGACAACACATAACTAAGTCCACCCATCTTTCTGTCTGTTGTAGATCAAAGGGTCTCTCTGGTTAACTGAGCCCTCTGTGACACTTGATTAAAGCGCAGGTCTCCCTTGAAGTTTGGGATGGGAGCAGACTTCCTGTCTCCCCCTTGTATCACATCCTTCGTCCCTCTGAAAGGGGTCTGCTCCACAGGGACACCTGCGGTAACTGATGGAACCAGACAGGCCATTCACTGCCTTTCATACAGAGAGGTGGGAACTAGCTTCAAGTTGTCCCATTGCATACCAAAGGGGTGTTAGCCCCACCTTCCTGTTGACTGTTCAGCAACCAAGCCTCTCCTCCAGGCTTGCCTCAATTATCTCTCATTGGTATGCACTGCCACCAGCCGAACTACCACAATAGGAAGGCAGATCCATGTAGCCATTGATATTTAAATTAGGCTGCCCATGGCTGGAGGAAGGTGTGCCTTCCCCCTTTTTGAGATGCTTTGATGTACCTGTGGCTGTCACATTACAGCTGAATATGACAGGGGAATACAGCGCCTCTAGGCTGTGTCTTCCCGGAGTACACGTGACTATACGTTTCATGCGGGAAGCAGATTAAATGTGTCCGGAATGGTCTGACACATTTCTCAGAGGTTGATCTCCCATCATTCATTTTCATTATCAGAAAATCAAAAAGCCCAGGTGAGCGCACTCTCCTCGTGCAAATGGTCGAATTCCTCACATGCCCTCCAGCCTCAACATGTGAACCACCACCCTATTGAGGGTCTGGTTCGTCATCAAGGAGAAAGTACTGGCTGAGGCCATCTGCATTTACCCTCTGATGAACGACCGGTAGTACCCGGTGAGACCTAAAAAGGCTCTCACCTGTGCCTGTTTGGTGGGGATGTCCCACTCCTTTACAGCCTGTACCTTTGCTTCGAGAGGTTGTTTCTTTTTTATTAAGCACTTTGCCTCACACACCAGCAACCAGTACATTATTCATTGGTTTTAGACAGCAAAGAAAACATAATTCCACAGCTTGGTTCCAGTAGTACTCCTGGTGTATCATAACCGAGTATGAAGACAAGATAAGTGCCTTGCATTGAAACTATAGAAATGTAACGAAAGTAAAATGAAATATGAAAGATATGAGGAATGGTGCACACATATATAACAGTAATGACACATGCATAACTCATACGAATGCAATTTTTAGTAGCTTCTGGGAATGACTGCTTGCAGTGTAAGGCACGATCCGCAGCTTATAGCAGTGAAAACTATGCCATCTCATGGGGCCTATGATGGATATTGGGGCTATCATGTTCGCTCACATATGTGATTAACGGGGACCAGTCTGCTAGGAATTGGAGCAACCGTCCCGGCATTGCCCCATCGATTTTGCTCATGGCGGCTACGTACCAAACTCGTGCACACCATTCCCTAATGTCTGGCTCTTCCAGTGCTTCGCTATCACCAGTCTTGCCGCCACTAAGAAGTGGGTGATCAAACGAGAGCCTCTGGCCCTGTAATGGCCCTGGGAATCTTCATTGCCCAGTAACATCACCAAGGGATCAAGTTCAAGTTCAAATCCACAGATCTCCTTAATTTGGGTGACCACTTTTTTCCAGAACCCTTGGATTTGGGGCACACCCACCACATATGAATGAAGGAGCCAGGGGACGTCCCACACCGCTAGCATTGTGGGGAGAGTTGCGGGTTAATGTTGTGCAACCGTTCTGGGGTCACGTACCACTGGCACAATATTTTAAAACAATTTTCCTTAAGCTGAACCGCCTGAGGGCCTTCCACGCCCATGTCCAAATATTGTACCATGTCATCTCATCAATGGGCCTACCCACGTCCTCCACCCCTTTAGCCATGTACCCCTGTGGGGCTTTAAATCTACTGGAATTCAACATATATAGGGATGCAAGTTCTGCTGCTGGGGGGGTCTCCTATGAAAAGATCTTCAAAGATGGTTGTGTTGCGTTTCCCCTGGGTTGTTACATTTGATCGGGATACCCAATGTCTCAGTTGGATATATCTGTATCTATCCATGTCATTGACCAGAAAAGTCTGTTTGTGTTGGTCAAATGTGAGAGGGAGGTTATCCCGAAACAACTGCCCCAGTCTGTTCAACACACCTTCAGGCCACCAGAGGAGCCGCCTTCTACTTAATCCCGGGGGGAACTCGCTATTGCCCCATATCCCTGTCATAGGAGAGGGGAAGGTAGTCGTAGCATATCGCTGTGCGGCTTTGTCCCAGTACTCCAGGGTAGTGTTTGCTGTTGACAGCCCTCGCCCACCCCTTCTCCTTACTCTCGGGGAAAACCGGGACCAGTGATGTAAGGGGATCACAGAGCCTCCTATTCAATGACGACGCAGTGCTTCGGGTTATTTTCCATAGCTTGACTCTCTAGGACGGGCACAATCTGAGCAGCAAAGAGATAGCTTTCGATGTCGGGTACTGCCAGTTCCCCCCGCTACCCTCGCTGTTATGAGCGTGTGTCTAGCAACCCGGGGGAATTTATTTTTACCATATGAATCTAAAAATGTGTGTCTTCAGTTCTTTCAGTACAGTCCTAGAGATTGTTGGGGAGAATTCTCCTGCCAGGGCTAATTTCACCTCAACTAGTGAGTTCCCCAGCATGTTTGGTGGATTTCTGGAGTTTATTTTTTCCACCTGGTAAGAGTCTACATCCTTTTTCCACTCTTACATGTGTTTTGGCCTATGTGTTTTTACTCATTGTGTGATCTTGGGCACTGGAGCACACCACTCCAGGTGCCCCTGTTCTTGTATGGGTTACACAGCACCTTTAGTGCAGTAACCCAGGGTTGTCTTTAAGACTTCCCTCTGACTTCATTTTGCTGGGGCTGACTACTGTCCCCCAGAGAAAGGTAAAGTTGCCATTTACTTTACATAGTCCTTTTTACCACAGACCCATCTTACATGAAGTACTGGAAAGGGCTAATCTGTACCCCTTTTCTGTCTGTACCTCTCTGAGCATTGTTTCGCTCTAACTTACCCTAACTTTTCTACCGCGATTATATTAGATAAACGTGGTACTGTTCTTGGCTATTATACTAGCCTCGAACATAAACCCGCTTGACCAAATCGTCTTTCTTTTGGCTCCGGTTGGGTTTATTCGCCATTTCTTTTTGTTAAAGTCCTTCTTGTGTTTTACTTTGCGCGGCAAACTAGGTTTGCCTTCTTTGTTCACTGTCTTTTGGCGGGCTTCTGCAGAGAAGCCCTCCTCAAGGCGCCTGGGTGTCTAGGTGGGCTGAATGTGTGGGAGGGGTGTAGTCACCCCCTGCACAGGGTATCCTAGGAAACCCAAGTCGCACTTTGCCATGATTGGCTGAGGTGGTTGTCCCGGCTGGACAACCCCCCTGCTGCGTGATTGACAGCCAGGCTGTGTGAATGGGGGTTTTGCGTATAAAAGGCAGGTCTCTTGGGTTAGAAGTCAGAGTCGCCTCTGGAACTACAAGGAACTGGAGAGAAGCGGAGAGAACAATGGCTGCTGCAACTACCCCGTCCCGGTGAAGCCCTGCTGCAGTCCTGAGCTATCTACCCTTCGACGACTAAGAGGAGATCCAGTCCGGAGTCTTCTTCCCTTGAGCCTGGTGGGGATAACCAGCTCATCTTCTTCAGCCAGAGATCTCTGCCGTGGTCGCAATCACTGCACACTGCTGTAGTGGTCCGGATAGCCACCTGCCGAGACTCTCCTGTTTTTAAGGAGCGCACCTTTTATTCGTTGTCGCTGCTGCCGGCTTCATTCCTGTGTGGTGCAGACCCCCTTTAGGCGTCCTCCTTCACAAAGAAGCTCCAGGAATCGTGGGTCTTCGGGAAACCAACAAGAACAACTGCCAGGGCACTAGCTGCATCATTGGAATAAGGTACTGTGCTCTACTCGAGGAAACTGGGTGAATCCCTTTTTCTTCATCCCCAAGGCTCGCCCTTGTCTTCCCCTCCTTCTTATAACTTTTGCTTCCGAACATTGACATTATCAAAGTACTCTTGGCCTACACTAAATCGTGAACTGTCTAACGGTGTGATCTTCAGCAACAGGTCTCCGGTGTCACTTAACCCTGGTCTCTGACCCTTTGACTTTTGAACTCCTGTTTCTGAGTGTTTCTCGATACTGTCTGCCTAACCTAAATATTGCCTGTGATTTTTGCCTCCAACTCCCTCTGGGTATCTCAGGTGCTAAGTGTGTTTTTGCCCCGGTAGCATTTCATGTCACGGATACGCGTTTATTGAGTAGACCGAAACTGTCAAAAAGTGATCGCAACCGTATCCGCGGTATCGTGTTTTGTTCATAACACCGGTTCATTCAAACACAGGGTACTTACCTTGAGACATACTGTACAAAGTGAATTGGTTAGTTGTAGTATATTTAACGTGTGGTTTTGTTTAAAGTTTAATAGATGTGTTGTGTTTATAACTGATGTTTTAAAAATAAATGTACTTATATTTTTTACCTGAAACCTTGAGTCAGTGTTTGCTTGAGCTCCAGTAATTGTGGTCCCTTTGTGTAATCTCTGCTACTGCTCATATACTCTTGAGATAAGCCTGGCTGCTCTGCTACTGCTACCACTATAACTTAGTAGTACAGGCTTGTACCAAAGGTAAAACTTGTATTGCCACCTGTGGTCTTAATTGTGTGTAGTGGTCCCTAAGGGCACTGCACAGGATTCTGCCTAACAGGGATCCAAATTGGTAACGCTTGAAATGTGTATAACAGTCTTGGCAATAGGGTCATTTTAATCACCATTAGTTTGCCCAACCAGGAGATTTTGGAGGTACCCCATTTTACCAAATCTTGCTTGGCCCCAGCAAACAGTGGCGGAATATTCGCTGTATGTAAGTCAGTATATTTTACTGTGAGGTGGGGGCATGGCTAACCGCCATGTGAAGAGGACGCGTCTTTGGTGAGCTCTGTGCGATGTGTCCACAATTAGCTTCCATATACGTGCTACAGATGCCTAAGACACCCGAGAGCCACTACAACCATTGCTGATAGCATCAGGACGTTCCATCCTGGGTTTCGCGACCAGGAGCGCCCTGCTACGACCAGGACACCGTGACGCGTAATGCAGCAGAGCCGAGCTGAAAATGGTGCCCGCCATAAGCTAACTCGCGTAACACTGCGAGCGCCGACACCGAGCCGCGACTTGGGCCCAAGCAACCCTCAGAGATCGAGAGGCGGACCGGAGACCCCCAGGCAGGGCCTGAAGCTGGAGGAGACGAGCGCACCGGCTACCGAGCCCTACAGGAGGAGCATCACCCGGAGAACCCAGAGGACAGGACGAGAGAAGGCGGCATCGCGCCCTGACTGCCGCGTGTGGGGCCTGCCGTGGTGCGGGCACACCCTGAGACGGCAGTGCCGCTGCAGAGGGCCCGCTCCAAGAGGCACCGAAGAGGCGGGGCTGGCGCGGCAGGGGGTGCACCCGGGGGCCGCGGACGGGGCCGCCCCGACAGAAATCATACGAGGTGAGCGGCGGGCGGGGGATCCCAGTGGACTATCTGCATATCAGTGCCCCGCGGACTGGGTACCTTCCCTCCCCCCAACATAGCTTGCACACATCGACGCCAGCGGTGTGGTACTGCCGCAGGACATAATGGAGGGGCGCAGCACCTAGATTAGAGCCCAGCCTGGAGAGTGTTGAAGCGGCGAGCCAGTGGGTACGGCACAAACGGGCATTGGAGATTGAACTGCCTGCCCGGGCCGTCGGCACGCGGGGCACCCAGCTGAACTGGGCTTTGTTCTTGGAAACTGAGAGCTGGCCCCAGCGGAGGATGTTGACGAGCTGCAACAAAGAGTGAAGAACCTGGAGGACAGGGCTGAGGAGGCTGAAGGGCGGGCACGCCGGAATAATTTTTGTGCCTGCCGGAGGGTATCGAAGGATCAGATCCCACGAACTATGTGGAGAACCTCTTGATACAGGAGATAGGAGCAGAGAAACTTTCCCAAGGCTTCACAATCGAAAGAGCCCATCGATCTCTCACCAAACGAGCGCCCCCTGGGACCCCGCCTAGGCCAGTGATAGCAAAAGTGCTCAACTACAAGGACAGAGAGACTATCTTGGCCTTCTCTAGATCGGGTGGCCAAATTCAAAGAGACTCTGCGAAGATAGCTATTTATCCTGATTATACCTTCCAGGTCCAAATGAAAAGAGCTCAATTCATCTACTCCAAAGCCAGATTGAAAAAAGCCAGACTGTGCTACATACTCTTGTACCCTGCAAGACTACAGGTGATACATAACAACAGAGATCTCCTGTTCAACACCCCAGCCGAGGTTCGGGAATGGATGGACGGGGAGCAGATCCCAGACATAGAAGAGAAAGGGCATAAACCGCGGTGAGCTGCACTATGAGTGGCCGCACACAAGACCAACAACCTACGCACAGGAACAAAGCAACCACACCCAAGCGCAGCAGGAATGATTTCTTACAGGAGCTGCACCGAAGATGGACACCCTTCCATCCCCAGAAGTTATTTGGGTATATTAAAACTGCCCGTAGGGCGCCAGGAGACCAATGTGCGGTCAAATGGAGCGGAAACGGGGTAGTCATAATTGGGGAAAACCCGCTGGACATTCTGTTAGTTTGGGGTGTTTGAAGTTACAGGGGGGAGGGAACGTGGGAGTTGGCATCAAAGTTGGGGAATTGAACGGGGAAACAACAAGACCATACAGAGTTTTCATAATCACCACACCAAAGGAGCAGCCGCCGGAGACGCCACCCTCAAATATCCAACCACCCAGCACTCATGGCTGACAAAATTAAAATCATGACATGGAACGTCAGAGGCATGAATAGCTTCGTCAAGCAACGCTGAATCCACACATATTTAAAAAGGTGCAAGGTCGGAATCGCCCTGCTGCAAGAGACCCACTTAAACGCACATAAACAAGAAGCAATAGCCAAAACCTGGCGGGGAACACTAATAGGATCCTCTTACTCCTCCTATGCTAGAGGGGCCCTGATCTGGATCGACCCGACCATTCCCCTCAAACTAATAGGCACGAAAACCAACAACGAGGGCAGGATGGCGTTGGTACACGGCACCATAGAAGGAAAAGAGGTATGTCTAATCAGCACCTATGCCCCTAACCATGATGCAACAGTCTTCTTTCGCTCACTATACACACAGCCTAGCCCCTACAGAGATATGATATATATGATATCCCCATGATATGGGGAGGGGACCACAATTGCACTCTTGACGATCGAAAAAACAGATCAGACAATAAACCCACCCGCCCATCCCCACCTGCCAAAATACTAGCTACACTAATACAACAGCTCCTACTCCAAGACGTGTGGAGGGAGCAGCACCCAGAACAACGAGAGTGCGCTTTTTACTGCCCGCGGCAAGTCTACACCAGACTAGATTACATATTTGTGAGCGAAGAGCAACAAGATATGTTTGAGGATGCACAGTACCTGCCCAGAGTGTTATATGACCACTCTCCATTGGTGGTCACCTGGGCGGTGTTCCCACCTAGACCTCTGATACCCACATGGAGGCTCAGAAGTGAGGCTCTGCTTGACACAGCCTTCCGCGAGCAAATAAGAGAAAGCACGGTGGACTTCTGGCAGACGAACATAAACAGTGTACGGCACATTGGTACAGTATGGGAAGCATACAAAGTTGTCTTGAGGGGGGAAATGATTGCGACTGTGGGGGGAGCCCAAAGATCCATTGTAGCCTCATTGGAACGCCCTGAAAAAGAGCTGGGGGAGCTAGAAGGGAGAGCCGACTCAACTCCTGAACATCTGCAGAAGGAGGTTGAGCTTAGACAAGCCTGCCTAACATATTGGGAAAAACTGGGGAAATTAAGCCATGCGAAATACATTGAGAGAAGCCATGCCCTAGGGGACAAACCAGGAAAACTAGTAGCCTGGCTTTATAAGAGGGAAACCCCCAGGACACCTATCTGCCACGTCCGTAAACCAGATGGCACAACAGCACACACGGAGATAGAAATAAATTCGGTATTCTCTGAGTTTTATCTGGACCTCTACTCTAGCGCTGCATCGCCCACAGACACTGAAATAGATGATGTCCTAGACATCATTAAGCTACCCAAATGAGATATACAAATGGCAGAGGCCCTAGACGGACCCATGACCCCTGATGAGGTGTTGGTTACAATTAGATCCCTACCGTCCGGGAAAACCCTGGGCACGGATGGCCTCCCAGGAGAGTTTTACAAGACATACGAGGAGGTCCTAACACCAATATTAGCTCAAGTGTTTAACGAAGTTTATGAGACGGGTACCCTCCCAGAAACCACGAGGGAAGCTGTTATTATCCCACTATTAAAACCTGGAAAGGACGGTGTGGAGTGCGGCTCGTATAGGCCCCTCTCCATGATAAACGCAGATAACAAGATCCTAACGGCCCTGCTAGCGAAGAGCCTGCGCAGAGTAATCCCCCTACTGATCCATCAGGATCAGACTGGTTATGCGCCTGGGCGCACCATTACAGAAAACCTGCGCAGGTTGCACCACATCATATATAGAACTGAAAAGAGGCCAGAGAAATACGCAGTGGCGTCCCTAGACGCCACTAAAGCCTTCGATTCAGTACGGTGGAAATGGCTGTACGCCACCATGACAAAAATGGGAATAGGGCCAACCTTCTTAAAATGGACTCAACTCATATACAATAACCCCACAGCTAGAGTGCGCACGAACAAAACATATTCTGACAAATGGGGCCTCATTACGACCCGGGCGGTAAGAGAACAACAATGCCGGTAAAGGATTACCGGCATCGCTTACTGCTCCAGACGATCATGACCCACCAATCCGCTATTAGCGGCACCGTAATTAACGTAGCCTCTAATAGCGGCATGAGTGCGGGCACGCGATCCACCATGTCGGCAATACCGGCATGGCGTAAACAGGAGGAGATCACAAGTCAGGCGGCCATGCAAATAACGTCCCACTGAAGGCCGAAAAGTACCTTACCGGCATGGAGCAAATACCGGCATCGCGGACCACCCGTAAACGGCCATGTGCAGTGTTCCCAACTGCCACAGGTGCACACAATCGGCACAGGTGGAGGAAATATAGACTGGGCCAGCACAAAAGGAGCACCCCCCCCCCTTCCCACACCCAGTCACACACCAAAATGATTCGCATACTGCTAGCAATGCTGGGGCTGGAGGACATGATTGCAGTGGAACTCCAGCTACAACAACAACAACAACAACAACAACAACAGAGGAGACGCAAGAGGAGAATGAGGGTTAGGCAGGCCCAGCATGCACCACCAGTGCAGCCAGTCGTACCACGCAGGCAGCCCCCAATCCCTCGCATCAGAGCCAGTCCATACAACCTAACCCCTGAGCAGATCCACACCCTGTAACGTCTGATCTCTAACACCAAAGATGGTTTCCATTCACTGGCTGGCATCCCTGGTTGCATTGGCGCAATCGACTGCACCCATATGGAATTGGTTGTCCCACATGCCATGGAGGTAGCGTACCGCAACCGTAAGTTATACCACTCCATCAACGTGCAAATGGTATGTGACTCAAACAAGATCATCACACATTGTTGTGCCTGATTCCCCGGATCAACCCATGATTCAATGGTCCTGCGGAACTCCACGATACCACACTACATGGAGCCACATGCAGGGCAGAGATCCTGGCTTCTCGGTGAGTTGCATGTTAGGCTCATGGAAATGCGATGTGGGTAGGTGATTGGGGGAGAGATGCATAATTCACCTGGCTGAGATGGGGGGGAGATGCATAATTCACCTGGCTGAGATGGGGGGGGGATGCATACTTCACCTGGTTGAGATGGGGGGGAGATGCATACTTCACCTGGCTGAGATAGGGGGGGGCGGAGATGCATACTTCACCTGGCTGAGATGGGGGGGGGATGCATACTTCACGTGGCTGAGATGGGGGGAGAGATGCATACTTCACCTGGCTGAGATGGGAGGGGGGGAGATACATACTTCACCTGGCTGCGAGTGCCTGAGAGAATGGACCATGCTCATACCCCAAAGCAGGCCAGACCGGACCTGACACCTGACCACATAATGCATGATGTATGCAGCCCTACCATGTGAATGATGCAATGTCACAACCATTCCATAGCCATCTACATGTGCACTGTAGTCAATCAGACCATATCACCCGCAACACAATGCAGCTACAAGCAATCAGTATGGCCAATACACAGCACCAAATACCATCAACAGAAAGGACCGTCCTCCATTACTGCGTACAAAGGAGTTACATGAGGGTCAAATACATTAATACAACACTACACTGACACAGAGGTGCAACAAAACTGCCATTTGTTGTGCATAGTGAGATCATCATGAGGCTGCCATCAACGGTGACAGGATGAAAGCATACAAATGACTGCACATCAGCCAGATCCTGGTAACAACCGGCGTGGACGAACACAGTGCATGAGCACTCACAAGGAACAGGACCCCCCTGCGCCCACTAGACGGTGGCACGCACACCTGTCCATAAGTGGAATACACAGATAGCAGTCACATCGTGTGTATCTATTCATGCATGGAAATGTGGTTGCAATAAGGAAATAAATGCATGCTATGGTGTCATTGATACAGCTCCCATATGATGTGATGACTTACACATATACATTGTCGCCCAGATGCAGGTGATGCAGGCTATCACCTGAAGAGGTGGCTCCTTACCCCAGTCCGGAACCCACAGAACAGGCACGAGGAGGACTACAACCGTGCGCATACACGTACCCGTGTGGTGATTGAGCAGACATTTGGCCTCTTGAAGGCACAGTTTCGCTGCCTCAGAAGGTCTGGTGGTGCACTCCTGTACCGCCATGAGAAGGTGGCCAAGATCGTCATGGCATGTGTCATGCTACACAACATGTGGATCAGACGGAATGTGCCTGTGCCCCGTGACGCTGAACTGCAACCACCTGACGATGAGGATGACGAGGGTGGAGATGGGCTGCACTTCAGGGAGGCAGCGATGCGCAGGAGGGACATGCCTTGCGTCAGACTCTGATCAACCAATGTTTCTAGCACACATGTACCGGGAGTGTGACATGGAGGTGGCACTCAGGGCCCTAGGTGTTTCAGGGACATGGACACTGTAGACTGTTCACCAATAAAGCACACGTACACAATAAGCAATGTCCGCACATGTGAATTATGATGATACAGGTGTATTAAAGAAATATAACAAAGTGCACAAGCCCTCCACACCACGCACCCTCTCCCCCTGCCCCCTTAAGTCCCCCACACACCCTCTCCCCCCACCCCCCTCAACTCCCCCACACACCCTCTCTCCCCTCCGCCTCCCCCCTTGACTTCCCCACACATGGTGTGCAGTAGCGTGCAACATTAGTCCACATGGCACCAGTATGCCTGCCTGTACCTACAGCCCTCCTTCTCTCCAGCACCAGGTGCACCCCTGTCCGATCTGCGCAGGTTCCGGGCAGACCTACGCACGGGGCTGGTCCTGGTTGAACTTGCATTCGAAGATGTCCCAGGTTGTTCTGGCAACTGTGGTGGATGCATGGCCTGCATTGCTGCCACCATTTCGGAGAGGACGTACCGCACTGCTGCCAATTCGGCACAGATGTCCTTCGAGGTGGTCTCGATTGCTGTTCTCGGGGATGCAACACATTCCCTAATGTCATCCCTTGCTCAGCCACATTCCATTATATGCTGCGTCAACAGCCCTGTGAGCTCCTCCAGGTGCCTCTGAATAGCCTTGATCCCCTCTTGGCTGGTTGGAACTTGGGTGGATGTGTTAGGGGTTTCCACCATGCTTTGTTCATCATGCACAGTTGGCGTGGGGCTGGCACTTGCGAGCCATGAATCACCAGGTGACAGCCCGTGCATGCTGCTGTTCTGCAAGCTGCATGGGGATAGTTGTAGTGAGTGCAGGGGGCCTGTGGCGGGTGTTGCGCCATGCAGCTGAACGTCTGCATCATCGTCCGATACGGCTGCTGTGGCAGCTGTCCCACCCACTGTGCTGCTGGCAGCCGATGCTGTGCCTTCTGCCACAGCCTCCTGGGTGATGGTGGCTGGTGTGGGTGCTGTTGTGGGGGCCGTAGTGCACATTGGTGCTGTGGTCTCTGGGGTTTTCTTGGCCTTCCGCAGTGGTGCAGGTTGGTCTCTACCCCATGAACTCGAGGGACGGTGTTATCCCTCCTCGCCCCTTGCCTTCTTTTGTGGTGTGGCATCTTCCTCCCTGGTGTCCTCGTCACCGCTGTCTGAATGCGTGCCTGTGGGGGTCCAATAGAGGGAGAGGGTTAGTGATGGGTCTACAGGCATCGGGCATGCATTGGGGTGGCTGCATTCATATGGAATGGCAGATGATTGACATTGGGGGAGTGACATACGGATTGCTTGGCTTTTGGATGGGTGATGCATGGAGGCGTCTGGGTTCAAACACATATGGGGTGCATTATGCATGTGGACAAGATGATGCTGTGCACTGCCTGTAGGCAGTCTTGTACATATGTGTCTGGTGGACCCTGCTCTACATAATTGCACTGTCAGTTCAGGTGGACATCATCTTGGTGGTATTAGCATTGTTTCATTTGGGACACCTGCCTGCATCGGCTGATGACGGGGCTCCTCGCTCCATGTCCCCCACTCCCTCAATTGCCTCCATCCCTATGGTGCTGGTGCATATCTCCTCCCATGGTTGCAATTTGATCCCCAGGTTGCGGTTGGCGGAGAAGATGCTCCGCATGCATAAACGCAGATCGTCTCAGCGCTTACGGCAATCTTTGGGAGTGCGGGTTGTGGTGCCAACGGCACTTACTTTCTGGGCGACCTCCGCCCATATCTGTTTCTTGCGCTGCACTGCAGGGCGGGACATGTCTGAGGAAAACACGACATCGGCATGTTCCTGCAGCGTCTCCGCCAGCATGGTCAACTCCTCTCGGGAGAAGCGCTCCTTACGCAGGCGATCTGTGTTTTTTTTTACAGCTTTCGGCATGGTGAGATGCAGCAGGTAGTGTTGGAGGTGTGGCAGAGTTCTGGCAGAGTTCTGGGGGTCAGATGGCTCCTGGTTGTGGTGGATGGCAATGGATTGTTTTTTAAAGATGGCCACCGTGCTCTTTCCCGTTCCCGTTCCTGTGCGATGACGCTACTTCCAGTTCAGCTTATTAGCGGTGACCGCTAATAGCGGTTACCGCTATTAGAGGTGACCGCTATTAGCGGTCACCGCTAAATCCGATGGCTTGGATGCCGGAGGAGCTATTTGCACTACGTACGATGCCGGAAAAGGGGGCACCTTTTTACGGCATGGCGGTGGGGTCATTACCGGCATGGCGCAAAGCTTGTGCCCACGTACTCGTAATAGGCCGCTTTTAGCGATCTATTGCCTGCACGGACACGGTACTTGCGCCATGCCGGTAATGACCGGTACTTACCGCCCAGGTCGTAATGAGGCCCTTAGTCTCTCCACAGGGGCACGCGAAAGGGATGCCCGCTCTCCCCCATGTTATACATCATGGCTATTGAGCCCGTAGCTGCTTACTTACGACAGGAATATGGGGATGGGGGCATAGTGATAGACGGCGTGACCCACCTCATCTCAATGTACGCCGATGACACACTTCTATACCTACATAACCCGGAACACCTACTGCCATACATCCTAGAGACCCTAGATGGTTTCTACAGATACACGGGGATCCATATTAACAAGGATAAATCTTGCCTCTACCCTCTGGCTGCATTAAGCGGGGACAAAACCAGACCCCTCCCTGCCATGGCTCTCCAATAGAGGACAACCTCCTTCAAATACTTGGGAATCACCATTCACCGCAACCCCAAAACTGAACACACCCTAAACACGGTAAGAGCTAAGGAAACCCTAGAGAAATCAATGGACTTCTGGGGCAAATTACCACTCTCAGTGGCAGGGAGGGCTGGACTTCTCAAATGGTGGCGCTACCCCGGCTATTGCACAACTTTACCAATGTCCCATTCAACATCCCCCCTCAATTCTTCAGGGAAGTAAACAAGCTTTGCAGACGGTTCATTTGGCAGGGAGGGAGACACAGAGTGGCGCTAGAGATACTACAGAGACCCTACGAAAGGGGAGTCATGAAAATCCCCAACTTTGAACTATACTATCCGGCGAGTCATCTGAAACATGTAGTGAAGTGGATGGCCGACGAAACCACGACAGGCACTCAACTCTTGCAACCGGCCATTCCCTAGATGCTACTCAGGGATTTACTCTGGGTCTCAACAGGCATAATACAAAACAGCCCATATCTGGTTAAGCTGGGAACCCAGCTCTGGAGACAGGCCTGCAAGACAGCAAAGATAGACGTCCCGTACTCCCCACAAATCCCCATAGCAGCAATCATGGCAAAAAAGACCCTGGGGGCAAAAGGAAATGGGTAGTCAGTGGGAGCCTCATGGAGTGGCTACATTGGGGGACCTAGTAAATGAACAGGGGATTCTAACGTTCGCTGAGCTCAACAAGGCCACAGGACTGCCAACAGGGCAGTTTCTGCTCCACAGAGCAGTGGTGCGGAGGCTCGTGGACAGATGGCCAGAGGTTATGAATCCAGAAGCAGAACATGAGGTCATCGAAACCATACTGAACACGGCTGAGGGGGGACATGAAACCTCACAGCTTTACGAAGCGCTAATGGACAGCACGACCAAAAAAGAACTCAAATGCAAAGCGAAATGGGAAAACGAACTAGGCCTGGAATTTGAAGATAAAGAATGGGGAAATGTAACCCACTACCACAAAAAGGTCTCCAGGAATGCCCGCCTGCAACTCATACAGTTTTACATCACCAATAGAGCATATCTCACACCGGAAGTCATCTCAAGGTTCAGGGGAGCGGGAGCCCAAGAATGTCCCAAATGTAACAAACCTATGGTAGGAATGACTCATATGTTCTGGGGATGTCGAATGATAAGAGTTTTCTGGACGCAGGCAGCTGCAAAAGTGGCAGAGGCAGGCATCAATATAGATGTGCAGACACCAGTAGCTTGCATCTTGGGCAGATACAAAAGAAGCAGGAAAAACAAACCTCTAAATAAACTGAAGGATTTGATATGCATAATGGCGAAAAGACGCATAGCTATGAAATGGAAAAGCACAAAGAGCCCAAGTATGGCACTGTGGTGAGAGGGACCTCCTGAGGTGGGTGACAGCCGAAACAGGAGCATGGGAGAATGCATTGCAAGAACAGAGGCTTGACACCAGCGGAGACTTGCACCAATGGGTGGCGCTCACGGTACAATTACTCCACCCCAGAGAGGAAGACACCACCTCAGACGAAGTATGCAGCCTGAGCTCGGAACCTGGTACAATTAGAACTGATGGACAAACAGTGGTCTTTGGGGGGAGGCGTCAGAGGGGAGGACGGGGAATCACATGCGCGAATCATGAACAATACAAGGATAATATTGTAAGTTTGGTTCAGACTGTTTAAAATTAATTTTAATTTAAAAAATATATATATATATATATATTTCGCTGTGAGGTGAATGCCCAGATATTTCATGCAATGGGATGCCCATGAGAATGGAAAGTTAGACTTCAGGCACTCCACTGTCTTCTGTTATGTTGAGAATCGTTGATTTCAAATAATTAATCTTAAAGCGCGAGACCTCCCAAAATCTGTCTAACAACGAAATGATATGAGGTAAATATTTTGGAGAGGCCCGCATTTGGAAAAGGAGGTTGTCAGCATAGCGCGCCATTTTATGTTGGTAGCTGCCACCTCCACTGTGAGAATATCCCTTGAGGAACGCACTAAAAAGGCCAATGGCTCCATTGCTAGGGCAAAGAGGACGGGGGACAACGTACACCCTTGTCGGGTCCCCCTTCACAACTTCACTGGGTTCGACAAATCCCCATTTACCTTGATCTGGGTGGAAGGGAGGACAAAATTAGCCAGTACAAGTTTCCTAAACCGCTGCCCAAACTCAAACCCTAGAAGTACCTTGGATAAGTATACCCAATCTACCCGATCAAACTCTTTTTCAGCGTCAATTGAGAGAAGAGCTAGCGACTGCTCATGTTGGCGCTCCAAGGCCGAGATATCCACCGTCCGACAAATGCTGTTAAAGGAATGGTTCGGTCAAGATTTTTTATTGTCCCTACGTGTCGGCCATGTGTTTTCAAGCCTAAGTCGCTCAATTTTAGAAAAATTTCCTATGGACCTTACCCGAGTTTTCGTCCATTAAACGCATGCGAAAACAGGCACCAGGGCGCTGCCATTTTGTGATAATCCTATCACTTGCCGCATCGCCCTGGCTGACCTGCTTTTGCGGCACTAAATCATATCCCCCGCCCCTGAGCCTGACATTATCAAAACATTCTTATTCCCCGCCTGTCTCCGTGACGTTACTGTGCTGCGTAGGCAAACGCGCCCAGTCGTCTACTACGCGACTTCACACAGAACCCGGAAACCAACACAGATCAACTCACAACACAGCGCGCCACAATTCGGAATATGAAACTGTACTTTAAAATCAAACAGCAATGCGGGACATTTGGTAAAGTACATTTATTTGACATTAAGGGGCCGATGCATGGAACAAACGTGCGCCGAAAATCTTCGCGCAAGCAGGCGCAAGCGGAAAAAAACAGGCGCACGCGCACGCGTGCGATTCATGGAAGTCCCTGCGCGTGTTTACCACGGGATGTGCGCCAAACCCGTGCATGGCGCACACGTCACTGCAACATCCCAAAAGACGTGCGCGATGCGCACAGTGAAAGCGCACAACCTCGGCGCATACACCAGAAAGTGGGTGGAACACGGGGCGTAACGCGCGGAATGGGGAACAACTCGCGAAAACAAGGGCGTAACTGGGGATGTACTGCAGGGAAGCAGACGGAACGCCCACACGCACCCGAACCACACGTATTCATGGAATCGAATAGGGCATAGCCACGCACAGCGAAAGACACGCACAAGCCGATACACGTCCGCCACACGAAGGCAGGCGGTAGCGTCCCTGCGCATTACAAAAGTGGCAACATACAGCAATTGTGCGAGCGGGGCACGTGTATTTCGGGGTTGCGCGGGAAGTTACACACGCGATTGAGCGGGATATGTGTATTCCGGGGGTTCGCGGGAAGTCACACATGCGATCTGGCCTGGGGGAGCGTGCTACGTGTATTCCGGGGGTTCGCGGGAAGTCACACACGCGATCTGGCCTGGGGGAGCGTGCTACGTGTATTTCAGGGGTTCGCGTGAACTTTCTCACGCGATCGGGCCTGGGGAGCGGGCCACGTGTATTTCAGGGGTTCGCGTGAAGTTTCTCACGCGATCGGGCCTGGGGGAGCGGGCTACGTGTATTTCAGGGGTTCGCGTGAACTTTCTCACGCGATCGGGCCTGGGGGAGTGGGCTACGTGTATTTCAGGGGTTCGCGTGAAGTTTCTCACGTGATCGGGCCTGGGGGAGCGGGCTACGTGTATTTCAGGGGTTCGCGTGAACTTTCTCACGCGATCGGGCCTGGGGGAGCGGTCTACGTGTATTTCAGGGGTTCGCGTGAAGTTTCTCACACGATCGGGCCTGGGGGAGCGGGGTACCACTCACCGTCTGCCTTGCGTGTAGAAGAACGCGTAGCCAACACCCGCTGTGAAGTAATAGCGTGTGAACCCCAACGGATGGAAAACACACGCACCGCACGAAAAGCACGTACAGAACATAAATGCACGCGGGATCACCAAGCCCTGCCAGGGCAACGCCCGTGCGCAAAACGTCACAGACGCGCTTACGCTGCAAGGGCCTTTGGTCCAATGAAATCACGTACGCGTGCTGACGCGCTTACGCGCTAAGGGCCTTTCCTCGATTTTCACGCTGACGTGCAGGATTTTCACGTGCCAAATCACTCCGTATCAAGCTGGCCACGCGAAAACACACGGAAGACCACGCTCCTGCCCAGAAGGCCGAATCACTGCCCCCCAGTGCCCCGAGCAGCCTCCCATGTGCCATCTGCTGCTGCCTGCCTGCCTGCCTGCTGCCACAGTGCCCTGCCATTTGGTGCCTGCACATCAGCCATCTGCAGGGGTCCAGTTGCTGTGTCCACCCCTGCTGGTACAGAAGACTCCCGACTCGAATAACATCGCTCCACAGCCCAGCCCCAGGACCCAGTTGCCCACCCACTCCTGCCCCTGGGGTTGCCATGTCGGGCACATCCACATCTGACCCCAGTGACAACCCCCGGCCAGAGGGGCAGAGGGGCACCAGCTTCACTGCCACCGAAGTTGGTGTCCTGGTGGAGCAAGTCCTGGGGCAGTATGATGCCCTCTTCGGATCGTCCCGCGCCAACAGGGTAGGACGGGAGAGGGTCTGGGCCGACTGTGTGGTTGCCATCAACGCGGAGGGGGTGGCAACCCGCACCATCCAGAAGGTCAAGAAGCGCTGGGAGGACTTGAGGTCCAGGACCCTCATGAAGGCCCGGCGCCTCGTGGAGGGGGGCCGGGGCCGGGGCCGCATGAGTACCATCCAGTTGAGGGTCCTGGAACGCGCACACCCAGCGCTCCACGCCCAGGTCCTTGAGAGGGAGACCCGTCTGGAGTTGAGCGGTAAGTGGCCAAGCATTGCTGTGTGAGACAGGGCATGTTGCAGTGTGCTGGTTGTCTGATACTTGCCTGCATGTGTGACATAGGCCATGTACGCATGTATGTGTGCAGGGACATCATGGGAATGCATGTGCGACCTGTAATGTGTGAACCGCACGGTTGTTGCATGTGTTTGAATGCGACATGGGGAGCCCTGTGCAGATTGCACACATGAGAGCATGGCAGTCTATGTTCCTGGACATGGGTGGGGCGAGGGATGGGTGCTGATGCCAGATACATATGTGGTATCCATGTGTGTGTGCCTGACCTGCGTGTCTGTGACTTGTGAGTGCCATGGATGCATGACACATGTCTGTGACAATGTACAGATTCACTGATGCAGCCTAGTCATCCTTGTATGCACTGTGATTGGGGTGTACGGGGCCAGATGGATGTGACTGAGGTGAAGTGTGTGCATGTGATAGGCATGACCCATGATGCATGTGAGTCCCATTACATTGTATCATTCGAGAGTCCATTGGACATGCATTGAAGTGTCCATGGCACGCACCATGACTGTCACTGTGTGTGTTTTGCCTGGACTGACACATGTGTTGTGGTGTGACATGATGGAAGTGTACTTTGACAGTGGCACTCATCTGCTATTGCTTCCTGTCTAAGGGACCATTGTACAGTACCCTGATGCTTGTGTTCTATGTCTCCCTCTGCGCAGCGGCTAGTGAAGGAGAGGGCGGAGACGGCGCTGTGAAGCAAGGCGGCGGGGATGCCCCCACGGCTGCAGCGGAAGGGGTGGGTGAGCCCCCACAGGGGCCTGCTACGGCGGTAGACGGCGAGGAGCCATCCAGGTTGGTGGTTTCCACAGAGGAGGAGGAGGCCGCCACTGAGGCGCACATGGGGCCTGGTGGGGGCATCCCTGCTGGTGCAAGTGGTGCAGTCCAGGGGCAGGGGCAGGAGGCAGCACAGGTCACCGTGGAGGGGCCTGTGCATGTCGCTGTCCCTGAACTTGTGGGTGCACCACCTTGCACCAGCAGGGATGCCCCGTCCCAGGCCCGTCCGCAGGTAGAGGGGATGTCCATGTCATCTGACTCCCCTCCACCTGCGGACGAGGGGACCCCTGGCCGTGTGGAGAAGGTCCTGATTGGGGTCGCGATGCGCACGGCTGTGATTCGTGATGCCGTGCGTGCTTCCCAGGAGGAGCACGCACGTCATCACGAAGAGCACCGTGCCGACGTGGCCCAATTGGGATCGGCCATGTTCGGGGGTTTCCTGCATGTGTCGGCCAATCTGGCGGCCCTCTCCTCCTCTGTGGAGACTATACGCCAGTCGTTCTCCTTGCCGTCTTCCGGCCCAGATGCCACCAGGGCCCCCTGTGGACCTGCCCTGACCAATGCAGCCAGCTCGGTGGGGATCCCATCCCTGCCACAGTCGGGAGTCAGAGGTCCAGCAGGGGTGGACAACACAGCAACTGGACCCCAGCAGATGGAGGATGTGACGGCATCATCGGGCAGGGCACGTGCACGACAGCGTCGGTGGTTTCCATCATCCTGGATGCCGTCGTGCTGGCAGAGGCAGTGGCGTCGGAGGCAGCAGCAGGCTCGACGTGGGAGGCATCATGGCTCGGGGCCATCAAGATCAGAGGGGCAGGCATCGGCCGGAGGGCAGGAGAACCCTGGGATGGTAGTGTCTTCCGTGTGGGAGCAGTTGGTCCAGCGGATAGGTGCGGAGCGGCAGCGGGCGGAAGAGGAGCGGCTCACCATGGTCAGGGCGGAGTTCTCCGTGCGTCGGGCGTTGAGGCGGGCTGAGTGCCTCGAGGAAGCTCGCAGGGAGTTTGAGGTGAACATGGGGTTATCCCTGCGAGACCTCGGGGCCAGGACAGAGTCCCGCCTCCAGGACATCGACATGGAGTTCGATGATGCCCTGGCCGGCAACATCACAGAGTGAGCCGCAGGACTTGCCCGCTGCCATTGTATATAGTTATATAGTTAGTGGTAGGTTTCCTTTTAATTTTTTTTTTTTTATTTGGTTGCGATTGGACAATGCGCCACTTTTTTATTGTATATAGTTCAGTTTTTAGTTAGTTGACATAGTTAGGTTTCATTTGGTTGGGCTCATGGACCCGGGATTGTCTTGTAAATAGTTCTTCTATGGATTTTTTGATTTTTGGGATTTTTTTCATGGACATTCATCTTCTTTTTGTTGTTTTGCTTTGTGGTTTTTCTAATTTCATTTCCATTCTAGTTGATTTTCAATACATTTTTATTTTCATCCTTCAATGTGTCGTATCATCTCATTACTTTCATGCATGTCATGTTGGGTGTTTTAACATTCACTTGCAGCCATTGTGTGTGACAGACATGTGTTCATTTGCATTATTTACATTGGGTGTGTAACATGTAATTGCCTTTGATATGTGGGTGGATGTGATAGTTGGTTGGGCCTTTTGGCAGGGGAGGATGGCCATTACGGAGATGATTGGGGATTGTTGGGACCCAGGTGCAGGGGGGCATGGATGGGACATGGGCGAGGGCCTGGTGGAGGGTGCCCCACAGTGCTGGGGGGTGGGAGTTGTGGGGGACATGAGTTGGACATGGGTGGGGGCCTGCTGGCAGGTGCCCCACAGTGCTGGGGGGTGGGGGTGGTGGGGGACATGAGTTGGACATGGGTGGGGGCCTGCTGGCAGGTGCCCCACAGTGCTGGGGGGTGGGGGTGGTGGGGGAAATGAATTGGACATGGGTGGGGGCCTGCTGGCAGGTGCCCCACAGTGCTGGGGGTGGGGGTGGTGGGGGACATGAGTTGGACATGGGTGGGGGCCTGCTGGCAGGTGCCCCACAGTGCTGGGGGGTGGGGGTGGTGGGGGACATGAGTTGGACATGGGTGGGGGCCTGCTGGCAGGTGCCCCACAGTGCTGGGGGGTGGGGGTGGTGGGGGACATGAGTTGGACATGGGTGGGGGCCTGCTGGCAGGTGCCCCACAGTGCTAGGGGGTGGGGGTGGTGGGGGACATGAGTTGGACATGGGTGGGGGCCTGCTGGCAGGTGCCCCACAGTGCTGGGGGGTGGGGGTGGTGGGGGACATGAGTTGGACATGGGTGGGGGCCTGCTGGCAGGTGCCCCACAGTGCTGGGGGGTGGGGGTGGTGGGGGACATGAGTTGGACATGGGTGGGGGCCTGCTGGCAGGTGCCCCACAGTGCTGGGGGGTGGGGGGGTGGGGGACATGAGTTGGACATGGGTGGGGGCCTGCTGGCAGGTGCCCCACAGTGCTGGGGGGTGGGGGTTGTGGGGAACATGAGTTGGACATGGGTGGGGGCCTGCTGGCAGGTGCCCCACAGTGCTGGGGGGTGGGGGTGGTGGGGGACATGAGTTGGACATGGGTGGGGGCCTGCTGGCAGGTGCCCCACAGTGCTGGGGGGTGGGGGTGGTGGGGGACATGAGTTGGACATGGGTGGGGGCCTGCCGGCAGGTGCCCCACAGTGCTGGGGGGTGGGGGTGGTGGGGGACATGAGTTGGACATGGGTGGGGGCCTGCCGGCAGGTGCCCCACAGTGCTGGGGGGTGGGGGTGTTGGGGGACATGAGTTGGACATGGGTGGGGGCCTGCCGGCAGGTGCCCCACAGGGCTGGGGGCTGGGGGTGGTGGGGGACATGAGTTGGACATGGGTGGGGGCCTGCTGGCAGGTGCCCCACAGGGCTGGGGGGTGGGGGTGGTGGGGGACATGAGTTGGACATGGGTGGGGGCCTGCTGGCAGGTGCCCCACAGTGCTGGGGGGTGGGGGTGGTGGGGGACATGAGTTGGTGTTCATTAGTTCAAGGAGACATGTGCCTTTGCTGGGGGGCATGCCCATGTTGGGTGGGCTGCCTGCGGGACATGACCAGGGATGCAGGGTAGTCCCCTGTGGTGTGGGCTGCCTGCAGGGGCCGTGGAGGGTGTACAGGGAACACCTGGGAGGACCCACACTGTCAAATCACATGTAGGACTCCCCGGCACCCCTGAAATACACGTACCCTGCTGAACTCGCGTGTAAAACTTCCCGCGCACCCCTGAAATACACGCGCCCAGGCTATTCGCGTGTGGAACTTCCCGCGCACCCCTGAAATACACGCGCCCAGGCTATTCGCGTGTGGAACTTCCCACGCACCCCTGAAATACACGTACCCTGCTGAAATCGCGTGTAAAACTTCCCGCGCACCCCTGAAATACACGCGCCCAGGCTATTCGCGTGTGGAACTTCCCGCGCACCCCTGAAATACACGCGCCCAGGCTATTCGCGTGTGGAACTTCCCACGCACCCCTGAAATACACGTACCCTGCTGAAATCGCGTGTAAAACTTCCCGCGCACCCCTGAAATACACGCGCCCAGGCTATTCGCGTGTGGAACTTCCCGCGCACCCCTGAAATACACGCGCCCAGGCTATTCGCGTGTGGAACTTCCCACGCACCCCTGAAATACACGTACCCTGCTGAAATCGCGTGTAAAACTTCCCGCGCACCCCTGAAATACACGCGCCCAGGCTATTCGCGTGTGGAACTTCCCGCGCACCCCTGAAATACACGCCCAGGCTATTCGCGTGTGGAACTTCCCACGCACCCCTGAAATACACGTACCCTGCTGAAATCGCTTGTAAAACATCCCGCGCACCCCTGAAATACACGCGCCCAGGCTATTCGCGTGTGGAACTTCCCGCGCACCCCTGAAATACACGCGCCCAGGCTATTCGCGTGTGGAACTTCCCACGCACCCCTGAAATACACGTACCCTGCTGAAATCGCGTGTAAAACTTCCAGCGCACCCCTGAAATACACGTGCCCAGGCTATTCGCGTGTGGAACTTCCCGCGCACCCCTGAAATACACGCGCCCAGGCTATTCGCGTGTGGAACTTCCCACGCACCCCTGAAATACAGGTACCCTGCTGAAATCGCGTGTAAAACTTCCCGCGCACCCCTGAAATACACGTAGCCCGCTCCCCCAGGCCCGATCGCGTGAAAAAGTTCACGCGAACCCCTGAAATACACGTAGCCCGCTCCCCCAGGCCCGATCGCGTGAGAAACTTCACGCGAACCCCTGAAATACACGTAGCCCGCTCCCCCAGGCCCGATCGCGTGAAAAAGTTCACGCGAACCCCTGAAATACACATAGCACGCTCCCCCAGGCCCGATCGCGTGAGAAACTTCACGTGAACCCCTGAAATACACGTAGCCCGCTTGCCGTGCTGGTACAGGGTTAGCGCAGCCCTTTGCGCTGGATTGGGGATTTTGATGGCTGGGGGTGGTGGGGGACATGAGTTGGACATGGGTGGGGGCCTGCTGGCAGGTGCCCCACAGGGCTGGGGGGTGGGGGTGGTGGGGGACATGAGTTGGACATGGGTGGGGGCCTGCTGGCAGGTGCCCCACAGTGCTGGGGGGTGGGGGTGGTGGGGGACATGAGTTGGACATGGGTGGGGCCTGCTGGCAGGTGCCCCACAGTGCTGGGGGGTGGGGGTGGTGGGGGACATGAGTTGGTGTTCATTAGTTCAAGGAGACATGTGCCTTTGCTGGGGGGCATGCCCATGTTGGGTGGGCTGCCTGCGGGACATGACCAGGGATGCAGGGTAGTCCCCTGTGGTGTGGGCTGCCTGCAGGGGCCGTGGAGGGTGTACAGGGAACACCTGGGAGGACCCACACTGTCAAATCACATGTAGGACTCCCCGGCACCCCTGAAATACACGTACCCTGCTGAAATTGCGTGTAAAACTTCCCGCGCACCCCTGAAATACACGCGCCCAGGCTATTCGCGTGTGGAACTTCCCGCGCACCCCTGAAATACACGCGCCCAGGCTATTCGCGTGTGGAACTTCCCACGCACCCCTGAAATACACGTACCCTGCTGAAATCGCGTGTAAAACTTCCCGCGCACCCCTGAAATACACGCGCCCAGGCTATTCGCGTGTGGAACTTCCCGCGCACCCCTGAAATACACGCGCCCAGGCTATTCGCGTGTGGAACTTCCCACGCACCCCTGAAATACACGTACCCTGCTGAAATCGCGTGTAAAACTTCCCGCGCACCCCTGAAATACACGCGCCCAGGCTATTCGCGTGTGGATCTTCCCGCGCACCCCTGAAATACACGCGCCCAGGCTATTCGCGTGTGGAACTTCCCACGCACCCCTGAAATACACGTACCCTGCTGAAATCGCGTGTAAAACTTCCCGCGCACCCCTGAAATACACGCGCCCAGGCTATTCGCGTGTGGAACTTCCCGCGCACCCCTGAAATACACGCCCAGGCTATTCGCGTGTGGAACTTCCCACGCACCCCTGAAATACACGTACCCTGCTGAAATCGCTTGTAAAACATCCCGCGCACCCCTGAAATACACGCGCCCAGGCTATTCGTGTGTGGAACTTCCCGCGCACCCCTGAAATACACGCGCCCAGGCTATTCGCGTGTGGAACTTCCCACGCACCCCTGAAATACACGTACCCTGCTGAAATCGCGTGTAAAACTTCCCGCGCACCCCTGAAATACACGTGCCCAGGCTATTCGCGTGTGGAACTTCCCGCGCACCCCTGAAATACACGCGCCCAGGCTATTCGCGTGTGGAACTTCCCACGCACCCCTGAAATACACGTACCCTGCTGAAATCGCGTGTAAAACTTCCCGCGCACCCGTGAAATACACGTAGCCCGCTCCCCCAGGCCCGATCGCGTGAAAAAGTTCACGCGAACCCCTGAAATACACGTAGCCCGCTCCCCCAGGCCCAATCGCGTGAGAAACTTCACGCGAACCCCTGAAATACACGTAGCCCGCTCCCCCAGGCCCGATCGCGTGAGAAACTTCACGCGAACCCCTGAAATACACGTAGCCCGCTCCCCCAGGCCCGATCGCGTGAAAAAGTTCACGCGAACCCCTGAAATACACATAGCACGCTCCCCCAGGCCCGATCGCGTGAGAAACTGCTAGTACAGGGTTAGCGCAGCCCTTTGCGCTGGATTGGGGATTTTGATGGCTTTTCCCTGCGCGCAAGGCGTTCTTGGGGGCGTAACTGGCGCTGCTGCAAGGTCGCTGCGCCACTGTGCGCCACGGCTGGTTTTGGTGGATGGAATCCATGAATACGCTGTGCGCGGAAATGGGTTTTGGCGCACGCGGCTGGCGCAGGGATTCGCACGCGCACACTGTGCGCCAGCCGCGTGCGCCCCTTGTGCGCTGAATTCTATGAATTACCCCCTAAATGTTTAGAGAATATTCAGCAATTGGCATATTAAATCGGAATGGAATTTTTTTTCTTTTCTCTCGATCCGCAAATCCGTAAAAGTTTATAGTGAGTCACGCGCTGTTCCTTTATGGTACACACGGTGTTGGTTTTCGTTAAAAGAAGCACTTTGGACGCACGGTGAACCGCAAGGCTGTTCCATCAACTAGGCACTAGGCCACCGTAAAGGTCGATATGTTGCTTCTAGCCGCTAGTACAGCGTAAGGGCATATGGCTCCTTGGCGATCGTCCCATAAGATGGTCAATGTAGTGCAGTTGTTTACAAGAAGCTGCAGTTGGCGGTTGAAGAAGCCGTCTGCCGGGGTCTGGAATAGGTGGCAGTGGCAATATGGTAGGATGTACCTGTTTAGAAAACATAAAAATTGAAATGAGTCTCACCAGCCGATCTTTATTACTATTATTCATTTTATTTATTACGGGCGAGCTGAAACTATTTGCTCGCGAGGATAGTGCAATGGAGTATGTTCGGCTCTAAAAGCAATGCCAAAACTAACGAAATAAATTGAGGGAAACACACAAACTAATGTTGTTTTTTTACCGTTGAACCACTGAGAAACGACTGTTTGTCTACATGCGTGTCGAATGGGCACATGCATGCCCATGTGCCCGGTAGAAAGACGTTCCCACAAATGTTGTACTGGCTATTCATTCATTCATTCATTCATTCATTCATTCATTCATTCATTCATTCCGGTATAAAAGCGTCTAAAGAGTTACTTACATTATATTTGCCATTTCCATTGTATCTCTGCGTAATGCAGTTTGTAAATCCCACTGTGTTCGTTCGTGCCAACGATTTTTCATATACTGAACTAACATGAAACTCAGTCTAGTTTCAGAATTTTCAGCCTTATCATCTCTTAGGTTATTGCCCACCTCCTTCAAATGAAGTCCTTTCGGCATGGTCCCTGTCTCTCAAGGTCAAAAAACAATAGAAACTTATACTGCCAGTGTGATTCGCGGGCCTCTTCAGCCCGCGAGCATAAAATCAAAGCCGCTGACCTTCACTCTGCATGAGCGTACATTGTTACTTTGCAACATCCCGTGTAAAGCCATCTGTGAGAACTTGAATTTTCGACTCCATGTTTGTACTAGGCCTCAATGTGCAAATGCAAACTGGCTTCTCTCCCATCTGCAACGCCTCGCTTGGCGCGTTCTACGGCCCCCAATTTTGTCCTCGTTGTCCGCGAGCTTTGCAGCCCTAGAGAACCATAACTATGGAGACATTGGGCCTCATTACACGGAAGGCGGTGAGCCATGGCGCTATTAGCGCCATGGCTCATGCCGGTAAAATACCGGCACCGCCTTGGCGGAAAGGGGATTTACCGCCCCATTCCAAGGTTGGAGGGGCGGTAAATCCCCCTTCTGCCATTGCCCTTCCCCATTCCCATTTCTGCCCCATAGGGCTCTATGGGAATGGGGAAGGCGCTAATTACGGCACCGCAATTTTGCGGTGCCGTAATTAGCTCTGAGGTCCCTTAGCGGGTTGGTTTTTAACGCCTGCAAAAAGCAGGCGTTAAATCACCAACCCGCAAAGGGACCTCGTAGTACGGCGGTAACGGTTAACGGTCACCGTTGCCATTAACGGTGACCGTTAACCCTTACCACCGTCCGTGTAATGAGGCCCATTGACTTTTTGGGGGAAGGTCAGGGAAAGGATAAAGTACCCGAGGAGTTGAGTTGAAAGTGAGATTTATTGTTTATTTGTTTTATTATTGGCAATACGCAAGCCTCCCCTCGGTTAACAGTGCGCAGCATTTACATGAGATTGCGAAACTTAGTTACAGCAAACAAATATATACATACACATACTCACAAGTTCAGCGATATGAGGTGAATAGAGAGAGAAGTCAAAGATGACACCCATGTTGTTCGCCACCCAGGATGGGGAATGGAGGGTTTAGGGTTAGCATACTTTGTATGCACACTGTACAATAACATTATTTTCAAAAAGACAATCAGATTACAATGCTTTATTTAAACCGGGATTTGAACTTCTCAACGAGCTCTGCTTTGGGTGGACATGGCACAGTGGCAATGTTTGGTGGCAATGCATCAGTGCTCTGCACAGAAACGCTCAAAATTCCATATCTGTGCTTCTCTAGTACACTAACAATAAGGCCTTTAACAAAGTCGAACTCCGTTTCCTCACATACTGGTTTCACCACCCATTTCTTACTTCTTTTTCCAAAGGTCGTAGTGTAGCGAGGCATCCCTACATTTCCCGTAGTCCTAGTCTGTTCACGGCCCACATTCCCGTTATGGGCCAAGACCGCTAGAAGAGTCCTATGTTTCATGCCCTGTAAGCTGAAATGCAATCGCTTTGGCCTGTACTTTAGGCACATATTGTGGAACACCTCCAATTCTCCTGTGTGACAGAATTCTGTCAGTCCCCTCAAATCTCTTGATAGTGTTTTATCGAAAACAATCTTCTCAATGGCTTTGTGTGTAGGTGAAGATGCAATCAACCACTTCTTCTTCCGTGCCTCCTCTGTGGACAAAGGGCCATGTTCACATTGGTGTAAATGTTGGTTTTCTGTCCAGCGGTGAACGTTGGTACAGTGGTGCATCAGTGACCGCCATTTTTCAAGTAGGATTTCCACTGACCCTTCACAAGTTTTGGAGCTCCACCAAAGATGGTTGCTGATAGACTGGGACCACTGTGAAATACTTTCAAAACCTTTTTTTTTCCCTGCAGCCGAGATTTTCTTATTGATTCATTTAGCAAGATGCCATACGTTAAATTGAGGTTTAATATGTGGGAACTGCTCTCTCATTGTCTTGGCAATTGAAGCGTGTCTGTCCGTGGCTATGAGGTCGATGTGCATTCCCCTTGATTGTAGATATTGCAATGATTTTATAAATCCCAGTTTCTCCATGGCCACTGAGGATTTACATTGAGACACCTGCACGACCACCGAACTCACAATTTTCTTACTATCCATGTCCTTAAAGTGGTAGGTGCAGTACTTGGCAGAAAATCCAGGGCTGTTGCACTGTCAATCGCCGGCTAGCCTGAATCGTTTCCCTTCGAATGTACTTGCTAGAGATAATTGTTAAATTTTCCAAGCATCACTAATGGCCGGAAACAGATAATCATGTTGGTATTTGTAGTACTGCGTTTTAGAAATGAAATGGAGTCCCACAAACTGAAAGAAAGACTCTAACTTTCTAAAACTGGACCCACTAAAAAGTGAGGCAGCTGCACACAGTAGATTTCCTGCTGGCAGCTTCCCCAGCATCGGTTGTGCAGACCATGAGAACGCATGATTAAATTTACAGGCGGCATGTATTTTGACGTTACTGCCTTGTTTCTGACGAGTCACATGAATCAATGGCTCCCCACATACTTCCCTTCCAACTGAATGCCCACATTTCAGCATACTTATAATATCCATCAAACAACTGTAGTTTAGGTTTATAGTGATAATTTCGACAACAAAAATGTCGAAAGTCAAAATTTCGAAAAAAAAATGTCGAAAAAAAAAATGTCGACTTTTTTTTTCAATGCATTTTTTTTTTAAATGGGGGGGTTCCCCCCCAACCCCCCTTTTTTAATTTTTTTTTTAATTTTTCCCTTTTTTTAACTCCCGAACCCCTAAAATAAATATATAATTAAAAAAAACGAAAGTCGACATTTTTTTTTCGACATTTTTTTTTCGACATTTTTGTCTGTCGACATTTTTTTTCGAAATTATGACTGCCCACCGTCGAATACTATGGGCCTCATTACACGGTAGGCGGTGAGCCATGGCGCTATTAGCGCCATGGCTCATGCCAGTAAAATACCGGCACCGCCTTGGCGGAAAGGGGATTTACCGCCCCATTCCAAGGTTGGAGGGGCGGTAAATCCCCCTTCCGCCATTGCCCTTCCCCATTCCCATTCCTGCCCCATAGGGCTCTATGGGAATGGGGAAGGCGCTAATTACGGCACCGCAATTTTGCGGTGCCGTAATTAGCTCCGAGGTCCCTTAGCGGGTTGGATTTTAACGCCTGCAAAAAGCAGGCGTTAAATCCCCCAACCCGCAAAGGGACCTCGTAGTAAGGCGGTAGGGATTTACCGGTACCCGTATTTTACCAGTACCAGTAAATCCCTACCGCCATCCGTGTAATGAGGCCCTATGTATTTGCCCTCTTTCATTAGACTGTCATACGGTGTGAAAGTGGTTTCGGACTGTGCCGTTGAGGACATATCAAGAAATTCGAAAGAAATATCGCTGATATCAAGTTCTGATGCGTTGTTGGGTGCTGCTGCTGGTTCATTCTCTGTCATTTCAACATCTGTTACTTCAGCATTGATGGGAGAACACAACATTGTCGACAGCTTTTGGGGTGGCTTTTTTTTGGTGGGTGTAGATTGTGTGAATTGATCTGCGACTACTTCAGAGCTATCTTCAATACATTCAGTATCATCCTCTTTTGGTGGTGCAGTCGAACTGTAGAAGTGGTCCAATACAACTTTACTGGATTCTCCGGACACATTCAATTCATGTTCTGGCCATTGGACATGAGCATCCCGAGTCTCAACACGCCGCGTCTGAATGAATAGTTCCTCCATAGTGTAAATGGTCTGGCAAGCAACATCTCTCATTTGCTTCACTGTCTGTGTATGTATAGTTCGTACACCCACGGGTAACTAGAGGACAGATTGGAAAAGGGATGTTCATTTTAAACACAATATAAAGTATAGTACAATTGACAGGAAAAAAACATGATATAGTCCCCAACACAAAACAATTCCTAAAATTATTAACTGTTTGTAACTAACCTTATTTTTGTTTCTTTTCTTTGCAACTTTCTTGACTCGAACTTCAACTTCTGCACGCTGTGGCTCCGATTTGTTTCCGCATGTCTTCCCTTCCTCTTGCGCTGCAACGACTATATTTTCTGGATCCGCACAGACAGCACGGAATGACGCTCCATCGACTCCCTGAAACATAGTACTTTTTACTATGTATCACAATATTGAAAACAAAAAACACACGTGTGGACGAACACACAGGTGCATCTCAATACTAAACACGAATTAAACATTCTGTAGAACAATCAAACCACAAGTATTCGAGCTCTGATGATCTAGTTCGATGGAACTGTCAGTATCCATACCTCTGGCTCCGCATGGACTGCCATGAATGGTTGTATTGGAGAGGAGGCATCAGCAACTCCCTGAAAC
This sequence comes from Ambystoma mexicanum, assembly GCF_040938575.1. Taxonomy (NCBI): domain Eukaryota; kingdom Metazoa; phylum Chordata; class Amphibia; order Caudata; family Ambystomatidae; genus Ambystoma; species Ambystoma mexicanum. The sequence goes on along the minus strand of NC_090924.1, from coordinate 452,779,800 downwards.
ACAGTACTTGCATTAGTATAGTTTTCAATATTGGAAACATAACACACACTTGGGGTCGACGGCACAGGTACATATAAAGAGATAACCACAAATGATGCATTGTCTAAAAGAATCAAGGAATATCTAAATATGATCAGATTTCATCGACTTATTTCTCCGATTTATTTACATCTGCATCATCTAAATGGGATCTTGTGATTGTAGTGGAAGCTCCATCGTCGCCTGAAGGGAAGAAAGTATAGCAAATGGAATCATGTTATATGATGACGCTCGATGGAGCTGTCAGTATCCATACCTCGTGCTGCCGAAGAATATGTAGGGATGTTGTAAATGTAGTGCGCACTTCAGAAAGCTGTTGCACCGATTCGTATACGCAAGGTCCTGCTTCCACTTCCCCTGGAATTACTTGAATGTCAGGCTCTGCATCAAGTGCAGGGGTTGACGCTCCATCAACTGCCTGAAAGATAGTACTTGCATTAGTAAGGATTACAATATTGAAACCATAAGACACACTTGGGGTTGACAGCACAGGTACATATCAATGGCTAACCACGAATGAAACATTGTGTAGAACAATCAAATGACAAGTATTACAGCTCTGATTATCTAGTTCGATGGAGCGGTCAGTATCCATACCTCGTGCTGCTGAAGAACATCTAGGGATGTTGTCAATGTGGTGGACGCTTCAGCATCTCCCTGAAAGACAGTACTTGCATTACTATGGATAACACTAATCATAACTGAAAACAAACACCAGTGGACGATAACTAAGGTGTATATCAATTGGAAAGCACTAACCAAACATTCGGTAAAATAATTACACAATACAATAAAAATATTACTTGACATGCATAAAACAAGTCTGTAGCGGAATAGCCAAGTAAGATTAACTGATACACGCTAGAAGTGGTTGATAACTGCGAGCACGTCACGGATGTAGAATGTTCTTGCTTCAGATTCAAGGGATAGTCAAGCAGTTGTAAAGGTAAATTATTGATTGATAATGAAATGCCAATATTAAAAATTGCCATGTAAAGAGACAGAATACTTGAGAGTAATGCTATTGAAAATGCGCAATATAGCACAGTTCCCTGTGCCCATATATAGATTTCGTTTATGGGTTATGAAATCGAAAAAGAATATATTGATAAATGTAATTATTCAAAAAGGTATACACTCATATCAATGTCGAAAGTATTACAAGGGACACAACACCTAAAATATCAATGAATCCATTCGGCTACCTACACACTACCGCAAGGCCTAAAGCTAAATCCGGACACTTGACTCACCAGTGGCGGAATGCGGACGAATAGAGTGGGAATAGCGTTCGTAAGCAATTTCTGTGTCGTTTGCTGTTTATTCTTCTTTGTTACCCAAGAAGTTGTGTACATGTTCGAGGAAAAGTGCCGGCTGCAGATGCGGTATCGATCACCTTTCTTGTCCTCTAAGACTTGTTGGACTCTACTTTCCAGCTCATCCAGTGGATATCCGCAATGTCTGACCCATTCTCTTATTCGATCAACAGTTTTCGGGAATACATGCATTGTAGTGCCTTCAGATTTAGCATGGGTCTTCGAAGGGCAACCGCTAATCGAACAGACAGGCATTGTTGAAAATTCTGAAAAGTAAATATCGACATTATTATACAATCTTGATGAATAAAAATGTGATACAAAAGTAAATGAACCATACAATGTTCAATGCAAGGTTTGTTTTGGTCGCAGTAACTATAGCAGTTCATCATGTGTGGCTTAGCATTTGCATAAATTGCAGAAATGTATAAATGATGTGACTAAACTCTGAACATGTGACTCGTCCCTTGGATGTTCTGTCTTGCACGAGAAGGAAACATGCTTACATTATAGATTGGACCCCCGAAGGATGCAATTCGATGACAATTGACACAGATGAACATAAATAGATCTATTGATAGCATAACAATGGAAACCCAAGTCAATATCAATGAGACCAATGAACATAGCACTATTGAGTACTCTACTCACAAATAGATACAAATTTAAAAATCAGCGTCATATGACTAGGGTACATGCCCTTACCTTGACCAACAAACAGTTGGATTCAGCAAGCCGAGCAGTATGTTGCAGGAGAACAGGTACATGGCCACAGGTAGCACACTGATGAGTTTGCTCGAAGCGGTCACAGAAGTTCACGGATAGCACAACGACGATCAGATTAGCATAGATCACAGTGGTTCTCAGGAAGCACGTTTAGGAGTTGACTTGCAAAGCACAAAGATGTTCTCATAAGACATATCAAGTGGTTTATAAAGTATTACAAACAGGGGTGTGTTTTTGAATGAATGACGTGTGTATGTCGTGGTATTATGTGGTTTGCCGGGGGCCGGCCAGCGTGGAGGGGGCGTCCTGGCCGGAGACACGGAGTCTGAGGAGGCCATGTGAGCGATGGGCCCTTGGCGTGGGATACCTTTTGAAGTGTACATGCTGTTTGGCACCTTGGCCGTTCGCGCCCCTGACAGCCCCCCATGGCAGCGCGCATCCACTGGCGCGAACCGCCTTTCATAGAGGGGGGTGGGATGGATGGGCCTGGGGCGTGCAGATAAGGCACAGGAAGACTGTTGAATGGAGACACACTTATGTGGATTGCAGGGGGGCGGCCTGCTTCAAGGAGGAGCCCTGCCTGGAGACACGGAGTCTGAGGAGGCCATGTGAGCGATGGGCCCTTGGCGTGGGATACCTTTTGAAGTGTACATGCTGTTTGGTACCTTGGCCGTTCGCGCCCCTGACAGCCCCCCATGGCAGCGCGCATCCACTGCCGCGAACCGCCTTTGATAGAGGGGTTGGGATGGATGGGCCTGGGGCGTGCAGATAAGGCACAGGAAGACTGCTGAATGGAGACACACTTGATTCATTTATTTTTTTATTTTTTTGATGGCACAAAAATACAAAACTTTACAGGTCAGGTTGCAGCACAGCGAGGGAAAATCCCCTGTACCGACTGCTGTCACTCGGGAAAGTTTCTCTTATGGCACGAACGGCACAGGCGGGTATTACTCTTCGAACGCGGTGTCCAAGCCTCCCGTGAAGCCACCATGTAAAGGAACGATAGGCCACCAGCCGGTACCACCTGTGACAAATAATGATACAAACTGTTTTTAAATGACCAAGATAAGTTGATTAAACGTTTGTTGTCAATGACAATTCTTGTAACTAATGGCATTCTGCTCGGACAAATGCTATCTAGACACTGCACACTATTGAATGACTTTCATGCGTTACAATGATATGTAGATGTAATTTTGGAAATAGGAGACGACCATGAAATAGTAGTGGCATCACAAGCAGATTATACTTACTCGTTACTCGGATTACGAGGACGAACAGTTGCGCGAAGTTCGTGCATAAGCACCATCATTATCCTCAACACGGACCGTGTGAGGCAGGCTGCCCTGAAGTCTGGCAGCTCGGTGATGCACTGCGGCCCTGGCTCGCCTTCCGAAATGTAGGCCACGCATCCTGAGTTTTCACAAACAGCAGCAGTTCTCCTCTTCGGTTGGCATTAGCTCGCACCGATTGCATGTACACCAGGTGGAAACACCGTCCATGCGACTAGGTCCAGTGTCTTCATCCGTTGATTCGTCCTGCCAACTGCCGTCCGAAGCCCCATAGTTTTCGCGTGTTTTCCTTTCCAGTAGTTTCTCCTCGGTATACTCGGGCTAGTACATGTAGGGCATTATTGTAGCCATTGTGTGGTAAACAAACTAAAATAATTCATAGCGATGGTACAGGTGTTCACACGGGCTACAAGCGGCAAAGGTAGCTGACCAGAGCACAGAAACGAGTCACAGAATACTCAAAGTAACACAGAGAGAGGAATGGAATCGGAAATCTGCTGCTGTGTGTTGTGAAACGGTCTGTTTATACTTATTGAGGAAAGAGGCGTCTTGCCATTTCCATGGCGACACGGCATTAGCTGAAGCGCAGCGATTGTTGACACGAGACGTGCTTTGCCGTTGTGAAATGTGCGGTACGCGTCTGCTGATGACAGGCTCAGAGGCGGGGGGATATGATTTAGTGCCGCAAAAGCAGGTCAGCCAGGGTGATGGGGCAAGTGATAGGATTATCACAAAATGGCAGCGTCCTGGTGCCTGTTTTCGTGTGCGTTTAATGGACGAAAACTCGGGTAAGGTCCATAGGACATTTTTCTAAAATCGAGCGACTTAGGCTTGAAAACACACGGCCGACACGTAGGGACAATAAAACATTGTGCCTCCACGATTCCCGGAATTACTGGGGCATTACAACCCCGGTTTTCCGGGAATCACGGAGGCGGAATGGTGTAAATCCCCATTCCCATTGAGTCCTATGGGACTTGATGGAAATGGGGATCATGGAAACACCGGCAGCATCTCGTAATGCTGCCGGTGTTTCCTCATCCGCCTGCATGCGGGAGGTGTTAAACCCGCCAGGTCAGACCTGGCGGGAACATCACCTCCCGCCTGCAGGGGTCGGACTGAGGCGGTCCGGAAACAACGGTGGCGGCGGGTTTACCGCCACCGTTATTTCCGGATCGCCTGGGTCGTAATGAGGCCCATTGACTTTTTGGGGGAAGGTCAGGGAAAGGATAAAGTACCCGAGGAGTTGAGTTGAAAGTGAGATTTATTGTTTATTTGTTTTATTATTTGCAATACGCAAGCCTCCCCTCGGTTAACAGTGCGCAGCATTTACATGAGATTGCGAAACTTAGTTACAGCAACAGAAATATATACATACACATATTCACAAGTTCAGCGATATGAGGTGAATAGAGAGAGAAGTCAAAGATGACACCCATGTTGTTCGCCACCCAGGATGGTGAATGGAGGTTTTAGGGTTAGCATACCTTGTATGCACACTGTACAATAACATTATTTTCAAAAAGACAATCAGATTACAATGCTTTATTTAAACCGGGATTTGAACTTCTCAACGAGCTCTGCTTTGGGTGGACATGGCACAGTGGCAATGTTTGGTGGCAATGCATCAGTGCTCTGCACAGAAACGCTCAAAATTCCATATCTGTGCTTCTCTAGTACACTAACAATAAGGCCTTTAACAAAGTCGAAATCCGTTTCCACATATACTGGTTTCACCACCCATTTCTTACTTCTTTTTCCAAAGGTCGTAGTGTAGCGAGGCATCCCTACATTTCCCATAGTCCTAGTCTGTTCACGGCCCACATTCCCGTTATGGGCCAAGACCGCTAGTAGAGTCCTGTCATGATGCCCGCTCCCGGGGAGCCGGTTCAAGCCCTGCGTCCCCAAAAGCGGAAATCCAGTCCCCAAGGAAGGACCCAGCAACCCCATATAGGGGCCCTTTGGACAGTGTCCTGGCGCTTATGGCGCCAGGCTCATAAAAGACATCAGTCCTGGCGCCATAGGCGCCAGGCTCATTATGGAAGTGCTTGGGTGCACTTACCTGATGCAGACCATGCTGCAGGATCCCGGCCTCCTTGAGGCCTGAAAGGAACTACTTTACCTGTGGGACTAATTTACCATCCGGGCGTGGTCGGGGAAGGATACATACCTGATTGGAGGAAGGATACATACCTGGAACTTCTTCCAAGGCTATTTAAACCCCGCCGCATCCTGGCATTTCCGGACCCCGGCCCCTAAGGGGAAAAAGAGACATCAGCGTTAATGAGCGAATGAAAAGACATTACCAAAAAACGCTCATTAAAGACTTACCTGATTTCTACAAGGATTTCACCTCTCATCTCGGGTCGGTGCCTGTTCCCCGGCATTCCGTACCCCGGCCACTATGGGGAAAAAGACACTAGCATTAGTACATTAATGCATGGACACAAGGGGAATCTCTTATAAAAAAAAACTTACCTGGAAGCCAAGCAAGTTTGGTTCGCACCAATCCGAAAATCCAGTGAAGTAACTGAATACCAACGCGCCCCTGCATCAGAAGCAGGATGGAGAGCTCGTCCTTCCAGACCCTAAGGTGAGACGCTACGAGGAATCACAGAAGGGTTTCGAGGAGGGTGAGAGGGGAAAGTGAGAGGCTGATTGCATTACCCCGCAGACAGTTAATCCCCTATTTTCGCCTACAGAAGGATACTTCTGCGAGCCAGACAAGCCAGATTTGGGGGCCCGGTCCAGTCAGTCTTCCGAACCCTGCGCATCACCTTAGAAGAGGTCACAGCAGCGCGAACCAGGCCAGCGCCACCGTGGGAGTCAGGTGAGCGTTACAGAACGCGAAGCCTTCCTACAAATTCCCACCCAGGCGCTATGGAAAGTTCTGAGACTGATCAGTTGGCCCAATTACTGGGGGAATTACGGGCCGAAGTACATGCCGCTCGTCAAGAGACTAATGCCCTCAGGAGGGAATTAATAATATCAAAGGAAAGAACTGATGACCTGGCCAGACAGCTTTTGCAAGGTCAAGCTGGGCAAACTCCTCTACCCGGTTCCGGAGAGAACCCCGCTCCTGTGGTTTCCAGTAACCCTGTGCAGATTAATCTACCTGGAAACATGCCGCTGGCCCCACCCGAACGCTTTGCTGGGGACCCCAAACGATTCGCCGTATTCATGAATCAGTGTCGTTTGCACTTCCTGTGCAGACCTGGGGCCTTCCCTAATGATCAGACCAAGGTAGCCTTTGTATTGTCATATCTCAGCGGCTGCGCTGCCGATTGGTCAGTTCCACTGGTTACTCAAGATGACCCGATTCTCCGTGATTTTCAAAGGTTTCAAGCAAGCATGGAAAGGTTATTTGCTCGACACTCTCAGGGGCAGGCTCTGGATGACGAACTTCTATCCCTGCGACAGGGCAATCAGGACCTCCTATCCTATATTGCAACCTTTAATAGACTAATTGTGGAAACGGGATGGCCAGAGGATAAAAGGGTCACGTTGTTTTATCGAGGCCTACGCGGAGAACTTAAAGATGTCTTGGCCCAAGTTGTAAATCCGCCCCAAGAATGCACAGAGTATATAGACTTAGTGGTCCAATTGGATCACAGACTTCAAAACAGAAAAGCAGATTGGTCCAGGTTTGAGACCCGGGTGTTGGTCAAGACCCATGCTAATCCCAAGGGAGTTGATGTCTCTGAGCCTATGCAAATTGGAGGGGTTAAAGGACCCTTAACTCAAAAGGAACGTGAAAGGAGGCGGCAGTTAAAATGATGTCTTTATTGTGGGAATTCTGGACACTTTCTACGAGATTGCCCGGCAAAACCGCCCCGAAAGGCGGTAGGAGCGCTGATAAAAACCATGAAGACTCTGTTTCGGGAAACGACTCCGCCCGACAAGTGTAGGGGTCCGCTTGCCGAGCTTGAAAACTAACTCTCAGACCTCGCATTTCATTGTGCCAATGGTTCTCGTAGATCCAGAACAGCCTAAGCGGTTGCATGCAATAAAGGCATACATCGATAGTGGGGCTATTGGAAACTATGTGGATCGTGAATTGGTCTCTAGGATTAACCTCCCTCTCCGTCCTGAAACCAGCAAAGATGTCATCACCACAGTCGATGGAACTGAAATTGCCTCTGGACCGGTAACACATTCCACTACTGAGGTGACTCTTATTGGTCCCGACGGCCATCGGGAGGGTGTTGTGTTTGATGTAATCAAGGCTCCACAGTTTCAGGTTATTCTTGGAATACCTTGGTTAGAGACACATAATCCTCAAATTGATTGGCGAGCTAAGAGAATAACCTTCCCAGATTGTACACAAACCTGCTACCCAGAAAACCTGAAGATTAATCTAGCATCTGTAACCTCTGCCTCCATGCAACTACCTCCGGAATACCAAGACTTTCAGGACGTCTTCCAAAAGGAACAGGCCAACACGTTACCTCCTCACAGATCGTACGATTGCCCCCCTTGTAGCAGGATTTATGCCCTTACCGAACCTGAGAATCTGCATTTGAGACAATATTTGGATCAATACCTAGCTAATGGTTTTATTCGCCCGTCAAAGTCCCCGGCATCCTCTGCTTTGTTCTTCGTGCCCAAAAAAGAAGGCGACCTTAGAACTTGTATCGATTACCGCGCATTGAACCAGATAACGGTTAAAAACCGTTATCCTCTGCCTCTGATCCCTGAACTCCTTGACCAGGTGAAGGACGCTTGCATATACACCAAGTTAGATCTCCGGGGGGCTTATCATCTGGTACGAGTTAAAGAAGGCGACGAATGGAAAACTGCCTTCCGTACTAAATACGGATTATTCGAGTACCAGGTGATACCTTTCGGATTGTGTAACGCGCCGGCTGCCTTCCAATACTTCATGAATGATGTCCTTCGGGAACTCATCGATGTTTGTGTTGTCGTATATATCGATGACATTCTGGTGTACTCCTCTTCGGAATCTGATCACAGAAAACACGTCAGGGCAGTACTTGAAAAACTGCGCCAACACAAACTATTTGCTAAATTGGAGAAATGTGTTTTCCATACCACAGAAGTCGAGTTTCTAGGTTTCATCCTGACACCCAAAGGAGTCCGAATGGACTCAAGAAAAGTGGATGCCATCCTCAAATGGCCATCACCTAGCTCTGTAAAAGGGGTTCAAAGCATGCTCGGCTTTGCCAATTTCTAACGCAGGTTTATCCCGGAATTTTCACGCGTGGTACAACCCATTACTGCACTCTTGAGGAAAAATAAACGTTTTGAATGGTCTGAAGAAGCCGAGCAGGCCTTTCAGGATTTAAAAGCTAAGTTTACCTCCGCACCTATATTGAAACACCCGCGTCCAGATCTCCCTTATGTCGTCGAAACTGACGCATCCAGCCTAGCCGTGGGAGCTGTCCTGTCCCAAAGAGATCCCGAAACCAACCAACTGCATCCCGTAGCATTTTGGTCCAGAAAATTCTCGACATCCGAGGTTAATTATGCAATCACGGACAAAGAACTGTTAGCCATTAAGTCCGCTTTTAAAGCCTGGTGGCATTATCTGCTTGGCGCTCGACATACCATCACAGTGATCACCGGAATTTACAGTATTTGAAAACCGCCAAGGCTCAGTCATCACGCCAGCTCCGATGGGCTTTGTTTTTCGCTGAATTTGATTTCGTGATTACCTTTCGACCGCGCTGCAAGAATGGCAAAGCAGACGCCTTATCCCGAATTGGAATGGGAGAATCTGGTACAAACTCAGAACAGTACCAATAATTCCCGAACAGAGGATTCTAGGCATGACTTCGTCACAGACGCTTGAAGACATTCAAGCCAGAGTGAAACAACTCCTGGACCCTACAACCTTTGGATACAAAAGGGATCAGACTTTACCATAGATAATGGTTTACCTTATTTCCAAGGACGCTTATTCCTGCCACATAAGGAATTACACGAACTAGTTATTTCCGGTTATCATGATGCATTAATAGAGGGACACCCCGGTATTGCCAAGACAGATGAAAAGGTGAAACGACAATTTTGGTGGCCCTCTTGGCGAAAAGATGTTAAATCTTTTGTGATGTCCTGTGGTGTTTGCGCCCAAAATAAAAGTCAAAAGAAAAGACCAGCCGGTCTCCTTCAACCTCTAGACATACCGCCAGCACCCTGGCACACCCTATCAATGGATTTTATTACGGACCTGCCTCCTTGTTCGGGGTACAATACTATTCTGGTAATTGTGGATTTGTTTTCCAAAATGGCCCACTTTATTCCTTTGAAAGGTTTACCTTCAGCTTCTGTCCTAGCCAAAGAATTCCTCGAAATAATTGTTCGGCTACATGGATTCCCATCTATACTAATCTCTGACCGGGGAAGCCATTTAATTTCCCACTTCTGGCGCAAATGTTGTCAAATGGCGCAGATCGACGTAAGATTATCGACCAGTCACCACCCTCAGACCGATGGTCAGACCGAGAGGACAAATCAGACCCTTGAGCAATACTTACGGTGTATGTTACAGCAATCTGAAAGCAACTGGAAAGACATTCTTTGGATAGCCGAATACGCATATAATAATTCGGTACACTCTGGAACTGGCCACAGTCCTTTTTATACTTTGTTTGGGCATCACCCTCGAACCTCAAACCTTGACTCACCTCAGAACCTCGGAATGCCTGCAGTAGAACATCTGCATTCTACAATTACCCAAGCCTTCAAAGAGGCAACTACGCATTTACAACAAGCCAAGAGAAAATACAAGGAGAATGCTGATCTACATCGGAGTGAAGCACCTCCGTATCAGATTGGGGATCAAGTGTGGTTAGCTACCAGACATTTACCACTCAAAGGGCCTCGAACTTTTAACCCAAAATATCTGGTACCTTATTCTATTACGGCAATAATGAACCCAGTGGCTGTTAAACTTGATTTACCAGCTAGTATGCAAATTCACCCTGTTTTTCATGTGTCACTTCTGAAACCAGTGGTACCCGGAACCCGACTACTCAAACATCCAGAACCTATTCTAATAGATGGGGAGCCCGAATTCGAAGTGAAGAACATTTTAGACTCAAAAATGTTTAGGTCAAAACTGTTCTACCTAATTGATTGGAAGGGGTACGGACCTCAGGAGAGGTCATGGGAACCCAGCGACCATGTGCATGCACCTCAATTAGTCAGGAAATTCCACTGACTCTTCCCAGACAAACCAAAACCCCCGGAGGGAACAACCTTGGGAGGGACCTTGGGGGGAGTGCTGTCATGATGCCCGCTCCCGGGGAGCCGGTTCAAGCCCTGCGTCCCCGAAAGCGGACATCCAGTCCCCAAGGAAGGACCCAGCAACCCCATTTAGGGGCCCTTTGGACAGTGTCCTGGCGCCTATGGCGCCAGGCTCATAAAAGACATCAGTCCTGGCGCCATAGGCGCCAGGCTCATTATGGAAGTGCTTGGGTGCACTTACCTGATGCAGACCATGCTGCAGGATCCCGGCCTCCTTGAGGCCTGAAAGGAACTACTTTACCTGTGGGACTAATTTACCATCCGGGCGTGGTCGGGGAAGGATACATACCTGATTGGAGGAAGCATACATACCTGGAACTTCTTCCAAGGCTATTTAAACCCCACCCGAACAGCCACACGTGCTTCGCGTTGTTCTGCATCTAGCAGCTGGACGCTCACCGTGTCTGCTCCTGCATCCTGACTTCTGCCACGCCTGCCAGCATCCTGGATCACCTGCAAAGGAAGAGAAGAAGAGAACAGAAGAAGGAAAAGTCCTTACCTGCTAAATCCGCATCCCGGAGACATCTCGCCGGCAATCCTGAAAAGGAAGACTTTTATTTAAAAGCTCATCGTGTCGATCGCTGCAGCGCCGCATTCCACTCACCTTTACAGGGCGCCTCCATGTTCAGCAGCGATCATCCGGATTCGCAGTCACGCCCCAGCGCCTAGGGAGAAAAAGACCAGAACAAAAGGTGAGAGAGAGAAGGGAATAAGGAAAGCTAAATCTCCATGTTAAGACTTACCTGTTGATTCATTCCCTCTTCATTTCGGGTCCGCGCCGCATCCTGGCATTTCCGGACCCCGGCCCCTAAGGGGAAAAAGAGACATCAGCGTTAATGAGTGAAAGAAAAGACATTACCAAAAAACGCTCATTAAAGACTTACCTGATTTCTACAAGGATTTCACCTCTCATCTCGGGTCGGTGCCTGTTCCCCGGCATTCCGTACCCCGGCCCCTATGGGGAAAAAGACACTAGCATTAGTACATTAATGCATGGACACAAAGGGAATCTCTTATCAAAAAAAACTTACCTGGAAGCCAAGCAAGTTTGGTTCGCACCAATCCGAAAATCCAGAGAAGTAACTGGATACCAACGCGCCCCTGCATCAGAAGCAGGATGGAGAGCTCGTCCTTCCAGACCCTAAGGTGAGACGCTACGAGGAATCACAGAAGGGTTTCGAGGAGGGTGAGAGGGGAAAGTGGGAGGCTGATTGCATTACCCCGCAGACAGTTAATCCCCTATTTTCGCCTACAGAAGGATACTTCTGCGAGCCAGACAAGCCAGATTTGGGGGCCCGGTCCAGTCCGTCTTCCGAACCCTTAGAAGAGGTCACAGCAGCGCGAACCAGGCCAGCGCCTCCGTGGGAGTCAGGTGAGCGTTACAAGTCCTATGTTTCATGCCCTGTAAGCTGAAATGCAATCGCTTTGGCCTGTACTTTAGGCACATATTGTGGAACACCTCCAATTCTCCTGTGTGACAGAATTCTGTCAGTCCCCTCAAATCTCTTGATAGTGTTTTATCGAAAACAATCTTCTCAATGGCTTTGTGTGTAGGTGAAGATGCAATCAACACTTCTTCTTCGGTGCCTCCTCTGTGGACAAAGGGCCATGTTCACATTGGTGTAAATGTTGGTTTTCTGTACAGCGGTGAACGTTGGTACAGTGGTGCATCAGTGACCGCCATTTTTCAAGTAGGATTTCCACTGACCCTTCACAAGTTTTGGAGCTCCACCAAAGATGGTTGCTGATAGACTGGGACCACTGTGAAATTCTTTCAAAACCTTTTTTTTTCCCCTGCAGCTGAGATTTTCTTATTGATTGATTTAGCAAGATGCCATACGTTAAATTGATGTTTAATATGTGGGAACTGCTCTCTCATTATCTTGGCAATTGAAGCGTGTCTGTCCGTGGCTATGAGGTCGATGTGCATTCCCCTTGATTGTAGATATTGCAATGATTTTTTAAATCCCAGTTTCTCCATGGCCACTGAGGATTTACATTGGGACACCTGCACGACCACCGAACTCACAATTTTCTTACTATCCATGTCCTTAAAGTGGTAGGTGCAGTACTTGGCAGAAAATCCAGGGCTGTCGCACTGTCCATCGCCAGCTAGCCTGAATCGTTTCCCTTCGAATGTACTTGCTAGAGACAATTGTTCAATTTTCCAAGCATCACTAATGGCCGGAAACAGATAATCATGTTGGTATTTGTAGTACTGCGTTTTAGAAATGAAATGGAGTCCCACAAACTGAAAGAAAGACTCTAACTTTCTAAAACTGGACCCACTAAAAAGTGAGGCAGCTGCACACAGTAGATTGCCTGCTGGCAGCTTCCCTAGCATCGGTTGTGCAGACCATGAGAACGCATGATTAAATCTACAGGCAGCATGTATTTTGACGTTACTGCCTTGTTTCTGACGAGTCACATGAATCAATGGCTCCCCACATACTTCCCTTCCAACTGAATGCCCACATTTCAGCATACTTATAATATCCATCAAACAACTGTCAAATACTATGTATTTACCCTCTTTCATTAGACTGTCATCCGGCGTGAAAGTTGTTTCGGACTGTGCCGTTGAGGACATATCAAGAAATTCGAAAGAAATATCGCTGATATCAAGTTCTGATGCGTCGTTGGGTGCTGCTGCTGGTTCATTCTCTGTCATTTCAACATCTGTGTCATAAACCCACGGCGCACATTACGCCCCCAAGGTAAAAACAAAGGCAGGGTGGTTGCAGGGATTGTGGGAGGAACGTTTCTGAGTCGCTGTCACCTTTGTCCCCAGTGCAGATGTACTTGGTGTGGGGGTAAAAGGTGTGCAGGACACAGAACCAAAGGAAGACTACGCTTCCCAGCAGCCCCGGGCCTGAAACTACAGCTCCGGCAGCCCAGGAAACGCCCAGGACAACGCCCGACGCAACGCACATGCGCGAAGAAGCTACCGCGCATGCGCGATCCCGGAAAGCTTGTCCGTGCTCGACTCTGCTGCCGAGAGGACGCATCTGACGGAGCTCCAGCAGAGCTTCTCGCGGGGCCGCCCTCGCCACTGGACACACCTTCAGGCTCCGCGATGCCAAAGATAAGTACTCTGCCTTCCTTTTAAAAGCTAACCAGAGGGAAATTAAAACTGGAAAGAGACTCCGCTTACCAGTGACTTTTAAGGAATCTTTATAAACTTCGGGGGAGATACGCGAAAGTTCGCGAACTAACTATTAACCCACTAAATCTGCATGTGATATGCATTCGCCAGTTGCGGGTGCAAACGTAACATTATGCTCGCCTGTTGCGGGCCATTCTATGCCGTATTCGCTGTTGCGAGTACTTGTGAAATGCCAAAAGGCGTGAGAGGGCAAAGCTAACTTTCTCCCTTTTTGTCAGGAGTGTACCGCCACCTACAGCGACCTGATTGTTTCGCAACGCACAGTCTGCGGAGCCGGCGGGCGGAAGAAGCGCACTGGAACACTAGAGCTAAGTGCATTACGTGATCAAAGAATTGTATTTGAATTTATGTTTTAGATCTTGTGGTGATATGTAAAAGGGGCAAATGTTATCTGCATATTGAAGCCAGATTAGAATATTGTGTTTATAGAAATCCAAGGCTGGAGCAAACTTGTGAATGAGGTAAACAAAGTGCTGGGTTCCAGTCTGAGGGGTAATGCATGCATGTGGTAAGAATGTATGACTGAATGAATGCCCAAACGTTCAAAAAGGCAACTACCAAGGTGAAAGGTAGTGCAGACTCAGAAGGTCAGAGTCTGGGAACAATTCAACCCCAAAAAACCCCTCCCTATCCATAACCTCACCCTAACCCTCAATCCGGTTACCCTACCATCCCGAAACCCATCCAATCCGTGGATCCTAACCCTCTTTCCCCGTGGGGGTCGCGGTGACCTGTGTTTTAGCTAATCCATGTGCCAAGACCGTCAAGGGGAGGTAGGAGTTCTTGCTACTTCTGCGTTGGGACGGACTTCGCCTTGACAATCTGTTACTTCAGCATTGATGGGAGAACACAACATTGTCGACAGCTTTTTGGGTGGCATTTTTTTGGCGGGTGTAGATTGTGTGAATTGATCTGCGACTACTTCAGAGCTATCTTCAATACATTCAGTATCATCCTCTTTTGGTGGTGCAGTCGAACTGTAGCAATGGTCCAATACAACTTTACTGGATTCTCCGGACACATTCAATTCATGTTCTGGCCATTGGACATGAGCATCCCGAGTCTCAACACGCCGTGGCTGAATGAATAGTTCCTCCATAGTGCAAATGGTCTGGCAAGCAACATCTCTCATTTGCTTCACTGTCTGTGTATGTATAGTTCGTACACCCACGGGTAACTAGAGGACAGATTGGAAAAGGGATGTTCATTTTAAACACAATATAAAGTATAGTACAATTGACAGGAAAAAAACATGATATAGTCCCCAACACAAAACAATTCCTAAAATTATGAACTGTTTGTAACTAACCTTATTTTTGTTTGTTTTCTTTGCAACTTTCTTGACTCGAACTTCAACTTCTGCACGCTGTGGCTCCGATTTGTTTCCGCATGTCTTCCCTTCCTCTTACGCTGCAACGACTATATTTTCTGGATCCGCACAGACAGCACGGAATGACGCTCCATCGACTCCCTGAAACATAGTACTTTTTACTATGTATCACAATATTGAAAACAAAAAACACACGTGTGGACGAACACACAGGTGCATCTCAATAATAAACACGAATTAAACATTCTGTAGAACAATCAAACCACAAGTATTCGAGCTCTGATGATCTAGTTCTATGGAACTGTCAGTATCCATACCTCTGGCTCCGCATGGACTGCCATGAATGGTTGTATTGGAGAGGAGGCATCAGCAACTCCCTGAAACACAGTACTTGCATTAGTAAAGCTAAATCCGGACACTTGACTCACCAGTGGCGGAATGTGGACGAATAGAGTGGGAATAGCGTTCGTAAGCAATTTTTGTGTCGTTTGCTGTTTATTCTTCTTTGTTACCAAAGATGTTGTGTACATGTTCGAGGAAAAGTGCCGGCTGCAGATGCGGTATCGATCACCCATCTTGTCCTCTAAGACTTGTTGGACTCTACTTTCCAGCTCATCCAGTGGATATCCGCAATGTCTGACCCATTCTCTTATTCGATCAACAGTTTTCGGGAATACATGCATTGTAGTGCCTTCAGATTTAGCATGGGTCTTCGAAGGGCAACCGCTAATCGAACAGGCAGGCATTGTTGAAAATTCTGAAAAGTAAATATCGACATTATTATACAATCTTGATGAATAAAAATGTGCTACAAAAGTAAATGAACGGATAGCACAACGACGAGCAGATTAGCATAGATCTCAGTGGTTCTCAGGAAGCACGTTTAGGAGTTGACTTGCAAAGCACAAAGATGTTCTCATGAGACATATCAAGTGGTTTATAAAGTATTACAAACAGGGGTGTGTTTTTGAATGAATGACGTGTGTATGTCGTGGTATTATGTGGTTTGCCGGGGGCCGGCCAGCGTGGAGGGGGGGTCCTGGCCGGAGACACGGAGTCTGAGGAGGCCATGTGAGCGATGGGCCCTTGGCGTGGGATACCTTTTGAAGTGTACATGCTGTTTGGCACCTTCGCCGTTCGCGCCCCTGACAGCCCCCCATGGCAGCGCGCATCCACTGGCGCGAACCGCCTTTGATAGAGGGGGGTGGGATGGATGGGCCTCGGGCGTGCAGATAAGGCACAGGAAGACTGTTGAATGGAGACACACTTATGTGGATTGCAGGGGGGCGGCCTGCTTCAAGGAGGAGCCCTGCCTGGAGACACGGAGTCTGAGGAGGCCATGTGAGCGATGGGCCCTTGGCGTGGGATACCTTTTGAAGTGTACATGCTGTTTGGTACATTGGCCGTTCGCGCCCCTGACAGCCCCCCATGGCAGCGCGCATCCACTGCCGCGAACCGCCTTTGATAGAGGGGGTGGGATGGATGGGCCTGGGGCATGCAGATAAGGCACAGGAAGACTGCTGAATGGAGACACACTTGATTCATTTAAAAAATCGAAACAACCATTGTTAAAATATATGTGGTGTTTTATTTTGTTTCTTTTTTTGATGGCACAAAAATACAAAACTTTACACATTGTACAGGTCAGGTTGCAGCACAGCGAGGGAAAATCCCCTGTACCGACTGCTGTCACTCGGGAAAGTTTCTCTTATGGCACGAACGGCACAGGCGGGTATTACTCTTCGAACGCGGTGTCCAAGCCTCCCGTGAAGCCACCATGTAAAGCAACGATAGGCCACCAGTCGGTACCACATGTGAAAAATAATGATACAAACTGTTTTTAAATGACCAAGATAAGTTGATTAAACGTTTGTTGTCAATGACAATTCTTGTAACTAATGGCATTCTGCTCGGACAAATGCTATCTAGACACTGCACACTATTGAATGACTTTCATGCGTTACAATGATATGTAGATGTCATTTTGGAAATAGGAGATGACCATGAACTAGTAGTGGCATCACATACTTACTCGTTACTCGGATTACGAGGACGAACAGTTGCGCGAAGTTCGTGCATAAGCACCATCATTATCCTCAACACGGACCGTGTGAGGCAGGCTGCCCTGAAGTCTGGCAGCTCGGTGATGCATTGCGGCCCTGGCTCGCCTTCCGAAATGTAGGCAACGCATCCTGAGTTTTCACAGCAGCAGCAGTTCTCCTCTTCGGTTGGCATTAGCTCGCACCGATTGCATGTGCACCAGGTGGAAACACCGTCCATGCGACTAGGTCCAGTGTCTTCATCCGTTGATTCGTCCTGCCAACTGCCGTCCGAAGCCCCATAGTTTTCGCGTGTTTTCCTTTCCAGTAGTTTCTCCTCGGTATACTCGGGCTCGTACATGTAGGGCATTATTGTAGCCATTGTGTGGTAAACAAACTAAAATAATTTATAGCGATGGTACAGGTGTTCACACGGGCTACAAGTGGCAAAGGTAGCTGACCAGAGCACAGAAACGAGTCACAGAATACTCAAAGTAACACAGAGAGAGGAATGGAATCGAAAAATCTGCTGCTGTGTGTTGTGAAATGGTCCGTTTATACTTATTGAGGAAAGAGGCGTCTTGCCATTTCCATGGCGACACGTCATTAGCTGAAGTGCAGCGATTGTTGACACGAGACGTGCTTTGGCGTTGTGAAATGTGCGGTACGCGTCTGCTGATGACAGGCTCAGAGGCGGGGGATATGATTTAGTGCCGCAAAAGCAGGTCAGCCAGGGTGATGGGGCAAGTGATAGGATTATCACAAAATGGCAGCGTCCTGGTGCCTGTTTTCACGTGCGTTTAATGGACGAAAACTCGGGTAAGGTCCATAGGACATTTTTCTAAAATCGAGCGACTTAGGCTTGAAAACACATGGCAGACACGTAGGGACAATAAAACATTTTGACCGAACCATTCCTTTAAATGTTTGGCGTCCTGGAACAAAAACTGTCTGATCTGTCACCACTATTCCGTGGAGTACCACTGCCAAGCGTGTAGCCATATTTTGATAATATGCGGGCATTGTAGTTTAAGACCGCTATAGGACGGTAAGAAGAGCATAATGTGGGGTCTTTTCCAGGTTTATTAGGTAATGTTAGTGTCGATTCCCCGAGTGATGGTGTAATAGACCCGGGGCCTCATTACGACTTTGGAGGCAGCCATGCCTTTAATAAGGGCATGGCTGCCTCCAAAATCGGGTCCGGGTTCCCTGAATGGAGAAATACCGGGCCATTTCGAGTATGGAGGGCCCGGTATTTCCTCCTTCAGGGAACCCGGGCCCGGTCCTTCCCCATTCCCATTCGAGCCCCCATAGGGCTCAATGGCAATGGGGAGGGAGCTAACAACGGGCCCATTACAAGAGGGCCCGTTCGTAGCTCCCTGGTCCCCTCGCGGGACCCGCTATGGATGTCTGGAAAAACCAGACGTCCAGAGCGGTTCCCGCGAGGGGACCTCGTAATAGTGCGGAATGCGTTTAACGGCACCGGCACCATTACCAGCGGCGTTAAACGCATTCCGCACATCTTATAATGAGGCCCCCAGTCTCCATGAAGGAATTGAACACTTCTGCCATATGTGGGGGAGAAGACTTCGGAAAACTTTTTGTAAAACAGGGCCGTGAACCTATCCGGGCCTGGACCTTGGGGAGAGCGTAAATAGCTTGTGTGACCTCCTCTATCGTTATGGGTTTTCTAATTTCTGCTTGTGTACTTCGGATATTTGGGGGAGGGGGAATCCAGCAAAAATGTGTTCTGCTGTCGGCCATTGAGAGGGTCTGCAGCATATAGTTCAGTGAAATACTGTGTCAATATGTCAATTGTAGCTGGCTCCTCCTCGTGTATCTGGTCTCGGGTGTCCCTTAGTACCCCAGTTGTAGTGCTGTTTCTCTGGGCCTGAAGCTTATACGCTAGCACCCGGGACGCTTTATATGAGGTGCTATAATAGGAATGTTTCGTCCTAAGCAGTTTATGGGAGTTGTCATCCGCCCATAACGCTTTTAATTCCGCCCTCGCCACCTGCAACTGCCTGTACGTTCTCCTCGCTCCGTCCATCTTATACTGATCTTCCTAATCCTTGACTATCTCCTCTGCCCGAACCCGTTGAGATGTAAGAATATTTTTCTGAGCTGATGCTAAGCTGCCCAGTTCCCATTCAGCATTGGCTTTAAAGCCTCTCATACCCCGGTTACAGATCCCTCTCCCGTAAGGTTCTCGGGGAAATATTGAGTGATCCTCTCTGTGATGGTGACACATATTGCTTGGTCTGCTAATAAGGAGTCCTTCAACTTCCATCCCATGCATTTCCTACCCCCAACCCGTATCCATCTAGTTGCAAAGTAATGGGAGAGTGGTCGGATACCAGTGCTACTTCAATGGTGGCGGAAGATATTCCTGGGAGAAGGGGTCTAGATACCTTTTGGAGTAACTTTTCTGGACGTATGAGAAATGTGTATAGTCCCGCTGCTGAGGGTGCAGGTGTCTCCATATATCTACCAGGTGCATGTCCCCAATAGCTGTTTTGAGAGAAACCGCTTTGGCCACCTCAGTGGGAGGCAGTGGGCCTGTCCTATCAACCACCCCCTCTAGAACCACATTAAAATCCCCACCCAACACTAGTTTTCCCCTCTGAAATTGCGCAATATGCTGAAATAGGTGAGTGTGGAATTGATCTTGGTGCTGATTAGGGCGATATACCGACACTAAGGTAAAATCCCTGCCCGCCAATTGCAAGGTCAACCCAATGTATCTGCCCATGGGATCCTTCAAGACTTTTCCCCGTTCAAAGTGAAGGGAGTCGGCTATAAGGATTGCAACCTCCCCTTTTTTCTGGGTGGAAGAATAAAATATTGGTGAGAGAGCCATCCAGCTTTTTGTGTGTTTCTGTATTTTGTCGATTCAAGTGTCAAAGGATATTTATACAGTCTGGTAGCTCCTCCTACTGATATGAAAAGGCCTATTTAGGTTCAAGGGTTTGAATATTAAGCAACTTGAATGGTGCCCACTTCTACCCTCACTTTTCAGTATTTCACTCACTCGACACTGACTGAGGTGGAGGCACACCAACCATAACTAAAAATTGTATGCTCCAAAAAATCAGAACAATAAGATACACATTCTGCCCAAATAAAAATCTGAGAAAATGTCCTTTGATGACATAGAAGCACTAACATCCAAGAAAGCAGAAACATTAGATTTCTCCACAGAGAAAGCAAACACGATCCTAGGTCTTATCAGCAACAGCACATTTAATAAAGACAACACATTGAATCAAGATCCCACAAAGAGGATTAAACAACTTGAGTACCTCATTGAGAAAGAGATAAATCGTAAACTATGTGCAATTACTCTTGGAAGATACTACAAAAACCAAATAATACCAAGAGGTCTCAGGATCCAATTACGACCTACACTTTGTAAAGAAAGCAAGGAATTTGTGAGGAAATGGGAGGCGATACTTAACAATTGTTAAGTATCGCCTCCCATCCTGATCCTATTAACTATACAAGAACTTGCAGCCAACTTACAAACAATCAATACGGAAATACAGGAAATCCAAAAAGAGCTCACAACTACATTGAAATTAAAGAAAGAGGAACTAGAAGAAATTCTTCTGGACATCAATACGAAGTTGGCGAGTTACAAATCCAAACTGGAAAGCAAAATAATCAGGACGTTTAAGAGAGATACGTACGACTATCTAAACGAGGAAGTATATACTTGGATGGAGAAGTATGATCCACCAATGAGAAAACCAAGACAAAACGGTTCGAGCAATACATTGGGCCTCATTACGAGGTGGGCGGTAAGGGTTAACGGGCACCGGTAAGGAGACCGGTGCTGGTAAACCCTTACCGCCCTATTCCGAGGTCCCTTAGCGGGTCCCGCTATGGGCGCCTGGTTTTACCAGGCACCCTTAGCGGGAGCCACTAAGGGACCAGGGAGCTAAAAACGGGCCCGCTATTAGCTTATTAGCTCCATCCCCATTCCCATTGAGCCCTATGGGGGCTCGAATGGGAATGGAGAATGGTTCTCGGAATGGGGACTTACCCGGTAAGTCCCTATTTCAAGAACACGGACCCGGAATGCGGTAAGGGGGTAGCCATGGTGCTAACAGCACCATGGCTACGTCCTGCCTCGTAATGAGGCCCATTGAGTTCTGAATCGGAAACAACAGGGGAATCAACAACTAATAAGGATTTACAACCACAGAGTGGTCCAGGAACAGCAACAACTTCGGCTTCTGCTTCAAGCGTCACTTTTTCTAGGAAGAGGACCAAGAGAACACGGAGGGGGAACAGAAAAAGGACGGGAAGGGCCACTAACGAGGTTACAACAGAGGAGGACTTAGTAATAAACGTATCCACCAGAATCCTGACAACCAGAGAAAGAGACTCTACAGAGAGGATTGAGTTTTGTTCCAACATATGACAGTTCCCTATTTAACAAAAAGGTAGAGCTGTACAAACTAATAAGGAAGATGAAGCTAAAGGTGTTCTTTGAAGAACTTGAGGAACAAAGTCAATCCCAAAGAGGGGAATCAGAATATAAGGAGTTTAAGACAAAAAGCAATCAGGTGAGATTTTTGAGAAACAAGTACTAAAAGATTTGGAAAAGGTGAATTTCAAAAAATTGAAACACAGGAATTTGAGACCACATGAACTAACTTTGATAAAGAAGCTCTACAGTGACGAACAGATCACGATTAGACCGGCTGAAAAAGGCAGAGCCCTGGTGATTTTAATTCTACTGATTATGACAAAGAATGCACTAGACAACTCGCGGACAGGAACATATATGCAAAATTAGATAGAGACCTCACCATGTCTATCAAACACAACCTTGAGCAACTTCTGAACAAGGCAAAAGAAGAAGGCTGGATCAATCATCATACGCATACATTATTATTTAACAATCAACCATGAATACCTAACTTCTATACACTACCTAAAGTGCACAAAACCCCAACAGATCCACCTGGAAGACCGATTGTCGCAGGAATCAACAGCATATTACAACAAATTGGCAAGTACATTGATTACTTTTTGCAACCTCTCATTCAACAAACGGCCACTTATATCAAAGACACCACTCATTCTTTACAGCATCTTGGCAGAGTTCAATATGGATCTGAACAAATCCTATTCACAATAGATGTAAAACGTCTGTATACCTCCTTTCCCCATGATTTAGGAATCGAAGCAGTAGAATCGTTATTACTTAACACAGGAGAAATCGCAGCAGAGAAGGAATTCATCATAATGTTGCTTCAGTTCATATCAGAAAATTCATATTTCAGGTATAAAGAACAGTTCTTTCTACAAACATCGGGAACCTCAATGGCGGCCACAATGGCGCCTGCCTATGCTAATACATTCATGCACAAGTTTAAAACAGACTATGGGGGTCATTACAAGGTTGGAGGTAGCCATGGCGCTGTTAATAACGGGCCCGTTGTTAGCATGCTGGTCCTTTAGCGGCTCCCACTAAGGGCGCCTGGTAAAACCAGCCGCCCTTAGCGGGACCCGCTAAAGGACCTCGTAATGCGGCAGCAAGGGGTTAACGGGACCGGCACCTTTACCAGCGCCGTTAACCCCTTACCGCCAACCTTGTAATAACCCCCTATGTCTTAAATCACCCAGTATGGAAACAAAACTTGGCAATTTGGATACATTTTATTGATGACATATTTGGAATATGGACCAGTACGGAAGATCAATTGAAATAATTCTTTGCATATCTAAACACGATTGACCAAAGAATTCAGTTTACCTATGAATACTCTAAGAAAAACATCAATTTTCTGGACGTCAACATAGAATCTACTGGAGACAGATATAAGATTAACATTTATATTAAGGCCACAGACCGTAATAACTTTCTCCACAGATTGAGCTTTCATCAACCCAGCCTAATACGCAATCTGCCCTGTAGCCAAATACTAAGGGTCAAACGCATAATTAGTGATCATGAGGACTATACTAAGGAACTAACAAAAATGGGAGAGAAGTTTATCAAGAGAGGCTATAAGTTGGAGGAAATTGAGACAGCAAAGACTAAAGTGGAACTGATGAATAGGGAAGACTTATTAGGTACACAGACAAAACCTAAAAAGGAACCACTGCTGGTATTTGTATCAAGGTTTTCAACCCAAAGCAACAGGATCAAGTCCACCAAAAAGAATTGGGACGTACTCTCCTTTGACCAAAGAGTAGAACATTTGTTTAAAGATTATCCCACCTTTGCATACCAGAGGAGCAAGAACTTTAGGGATTGTCTATTACAGACAAGGACGCCAGCTAAAAAGGTGGTGACAACACGAAAAGGGACATTTCCATGCTTGCAATGTAGCAACTGCGGATATATACAGAAGGGGAGCTCATTAAACCATCAACATACTGGAGAAAACATAAATCTAAGAGACTATGCGCCCTGCGAGACAGCTAACATAATATATGGAATCAAGTGCCCGTGCAGGCTGTATTATGTAGGACAATCAAAAAGGAAAGCGAAACTCCGGTGGAACGAGCATAGATCATGCATCCACAACAAAAATGTGAACTCTGCAATGGCAAGACATTGGGTAGACAAGAGACACAACCTGGCGCAAATACACTTCCTGGTTTAGGAAGTAGTAAGTAGAAGAGAACCACATGAGAACATACAGAGGAGACTCGACAGGAGAGATTCCTTTTGGATCAAACACTTAGGGACCCTTAACCCAAAGGGACTCAATGAGGAAGTGGACTCTGCTAGTTATCTCTAAATCAAACGTTACTGTTTGTGAATGTTATTGTTTCCACTTGTGGCTAATTTAAATGTTTGAGTACTTGAGAGTCTGCAAATATAGATGTATCCCACCCTGAAAAGAAAAAGTCTAAAAAACTTTAGTTGATCGTCCGAGGAGGATCCGCTACTAGATCCGGAAAAAGTTACCCCTCTGCGTCAATTCCGTTGTTGTCTGGCAGACTAGGGGCCAGACTGGTCTCCTTGATTCATGTTAGCCAGGTAGCTATCAGCAATGTAAGGATATACGATGTCTAATTGGAAATCTTTGATGTCTTTTTGCAATTTTTTAGTCTTCCTGGCTAGTGTAGTTGTTTTGAAATACTCAAATAGTTTGTTGAGGTCCAGCAATTATTTTTGGCCATCAGTAATGGTCGTGTTGGATTTGAATTTATTTTCCTCTGTCTCTAACTCCTTTTGCCTCTGATGGCTGATTCTCTGCGCCGTGGTAATTGTTAGGACCATTAGGTCCCGGCTGCATTTCGTTGCAATATAACTGAAATTGGTCACATATTCTCTATCTTCTAGGAAGAGACATGGGGTATTTCTGACTATCAGGCCATTAGGGATAATGCTGGCTTTCAGATATTGCCTTAGAAAATGGGCGTGGAGTTCAGTTCTGAAAGTCTTCTTTTTTAGTCTAAGTATTTCGTCCCCTGTATTGCTGGTCCCACTTATTGGGCCATTGCCTGTTATTGGGTCAAAAAATGAAGGCCCTTCTATGGTATCCTGTATTTGCTGTTCAGTGAAACTGAGCGTCGCATGCTCTGCCATTCCCTTGTGCTTATGGGAGCGGTGTAATATTACTGAATGGCGAGTGTTGGCTAAGCAGTGTAGATACACAAAAGTTTTCAGGTTACAGCGTCTCAAGACCTGACACTGCGTGACGCAAGTTTTTATTTTTCTTGGGAGAGGAAAAAAATGGTATGAAAAATGATGGACTTATTTAATGTGAAAATGATCACTATGTAGTCCTATCTAGTGCGGTTGGTCCTTAGCAACTTGGGCTGCCCATGTTGATATCAAGGTAAACCCCCTAGGGGTTATAGGACGAGGCTGTAAAGGGTAGGGGATACTAAGCCTCAAATTCCAAAATCTGCACATATAGATGTATCCCACCCTGAAAAGAAAAAGTCTAAAAAAGAATTCTAGTCATCACTCGGTGGTTACTCTACGGGTGACACTTATGTTACCTCAGTCATCCAAATCAATTATTTATGGAAGTCTTAGGATAATTGAGCATATTGGAGAGGGAAGACATTTTTCAACATGTGCTCTTTAATTCACATTAATAAAGTGTGTTTTGATAAAGGGTGTTATAATTCAACAATAATATCTTTCCAAAATACAAAAATATACACATTGTGATAAACAAACTTAATCTTGGTATATCATGACAAAAGCATCGATCAACATAAAAAACAAAAATTAAAGTTTCTAAATATATAACATTGAAAGTGAATTTAAAATAGGAAAACAAATTCAGTTCCCTAGTTTGCACCCAGTTAAGGGTGTCCTGAGACAATCCCTTTGTCTCTCCCCGACAGTTATTCTGTTTGGTGAAAAGGCAGGAATTTGTAAGGATTAGTAAATGTCCTGAGGCTCCAATAAAGCCTGTATTTGGGTCTTAAAGGGTTAAAGAATTCTTTGCCAACAAACATTATAATTCCCCATCTCAATGTTGGTCAGGCTATGTCTGACATTCTGTAATCTAAACCTAGCCTCAGATTCATCGGCTGTGGCTTTACCTGCCAATGCTGTATTCCCAAATCTTGGGTCATGTCCAGTCTAGAGCACAGGGTAATCCCTAGACTCAAGTGTGGTGGCTTCTGTGTTTCTTAATTGCAACAGTTGAGGTACACTTGCGGGTAGAGCCCTTCCTGTGAGTCCCCCTTGGTGTATGGTTGAATTCTGTTGGTACAAAACAAAATGGTGGAGGCTTCGATTTAGCGAGGACAAGTTGTGTGATGCACGTGCTCAGAAAAAGAGGGGCGCCATATTGAAACTCAAGGGGGCCCCAATTATTACCTTAGTTTTACTCCGGGATTCTTGTAGAGAATGCTAGTAGGTGTGCCAGGAGGTGGAGAGGTTGTGGGAAGCCTCTATATTTCCAGGAACGCTCAGTTTCAACTGAAAAACATAATACAGAACTGTGTACTTACTAAAACATCTGGTAGTGGATTCATTGAATGTGAAAAAGTGGATTGTGGTCAGGCATAGCTACCTGTATAGGCTGACATGCAAGGTGGGAGCTCCAGATTCAATGTGGTAGGTCCGGTATCGTCCGCTGCGGTCTCTGTCCCTGTAATGGGTGAAGGGATAGTTATCATCTGTATTGCAGCTGTGTAATGCTATTTGTGCTAGGGGCTGCAGAACAGGTATGTTTTTTTCTGACAGGAGACCCGCGTGTCTTTGGCAAAGTGGTGATTAGTACTGGCTGGTGGCAGCGAGTGCCTAGGGCCATATGTAAATATCCATGGCAGCGGGCTCATTGTATGGGATTTAGTGGTAAGGGCTTTGCGCATGCAGGCAATGCTTGGCTGAGCCCTGCGATTCCTGGGCTTACCTTCACTGCCCTTGTTGAGGGCAATCCAAAAAGCGAGTCCTCTGCGTGGAGCGGATGAATTCCGCGAGTCACAGATCCAGCGCGGATGTGTCTGGATACTGCAGTAAACCACGTCCGTACAAGCAAGGGGTGAGCGGGTAGTCAAGGAATTGCAGACTTCGATCTGCTTTGTGGTAGGTCCACGTGACCCCGGAAGTCACGTAGCGGGGCTGGCTACATGCGTTGTTGTGAGTGGTTGTCAAGGTGACGAGGCTGCTTTCATGTTAGGCAAACGACCTCGATCGTAACTGCGGATCCAAGTCGGTTGTCCAGGAAAATGGCATGTAAGTTTGTACGGCATCCCACAGTGGTGCCTGGTGTATATAAATTGTATACATAAACAGTGATCCTGTTCGTCTGAAAGGATGTGTGTGGCCTGCTGTATGTTATGCAGGACCAAAGGCGGCACGAGCAATAACTCAAGCAAAGAATGAAAAAAAGAAATGAAAAAAATGAATTAAAAAAATGCCTGCCCTCGTAGAGCCGGTACAAGGAGGCGAGGTACCGTTTTTGTACCCTCGCTGTCATTGTACCCGCTGTGTCCCAAACCTGCTGGACTCCAGTATAGGTGCCTATTCATCGTGCACTGTAAATTACACTGGAAATTACTCTCCTGGCATGGTGGAGGTACACAACAAAATACCGGAGAGGGTGGTTTAGCCTAGACGGGGGTTGTGTGAGGAAAGGGGGGGAGAGAAGACCCCATGTTGGTGTGTGCAATCTCTGGGTGGTACTGAAAGAAGGTGTTGTGATGTGTAATCTGTTAGGCAAGTAATCAGGTGGTGTGCTGGGCCGTGGTACCAATGCCATATACACGTGGGTCACCTGATACCGACTCAGTGTACCACTGGTTAAAAAATGTCATTCAGTCCCTGGTGGTAAGAGTCTAATCGATGAATACATCTGGATTCCTTGTGTAGCAAGCTATGTGTTAGATCGGCTCCACCCTTAACTTTCTCTCATACCCACCACATGATATCATTGGGGGAGTGTTTAGCCTAAACAAAGTGTGCCACCAAAGGTGCTGTCAGTGTTTTGCACCGGATCTTGGATCTGTGTTCAGAGATCCTTAGATGTACCGATCTCATTGTTTGTCCTACGTATCTTAAACCGCACGGGCATTCAATGCAATAGATAACATGGGAACTCTTGCAATTGGTGAAGTCTTTAAGTGTCCATTCCCTCTGGCTGATCTTAAAGGTTTTCATTTTCTTAGTGAATTGACATGCCACGCAATTGCCACAGGGGTGGTGCCCTTGTATTGGGCGTAACGTTCTTTGTCCTGTATAAGAAGATTCTGCTTGAAGGGGGAATGTACTAAATGATCTTTAAGGTTTTTAGTCCTCTTGTATGTGAATCTAGGCGGTCGGTCCTCTGGTAGGTTCAGTTTGGCAATGTGCCAGTACTTATGAATAATTTTCTTAATTTTTGCTGTTTCTCTGCCATGTGTGACCACACAAATGAGGCGGTCATCCTCGGGATCAGTCAGTGTGGCTCTTGGCTGCAGGAGTGATTCTCTGTTGGTGTTGAGTGCTCTTCTGGATGAGTGATCCAGAAGTTTCTTGGGATAACCTCTTTCCTGCAATCTATGTGACAGCATTTTGGAGTGTGTGAGGAAATCCTGTTTCAAAAAGGAAAGCGAAACTCTGGTGGAACGAGCATAGATCATGCATCCGCAGCAAAAATGTGAACTCTGCAATGGCAAGACATTGGGTAGACAAGAGACACAACCTGGCGCAAATACACTTCCTGGTTTAGGAAGTAGTAAGTAGAAGAGAACCACATGAGAACATACAGAGGAGACTCGACAGGAGAGAATCCTTTTGGATCGAACATTTAGGGACCCTTAACATAAAGGGACTAAATGAGGAAGTGGACTCTGCTAGTTATCTCTATATCAAACGTTACTGTTTGTGAATGTTATTGTATCCACTTGTGGCTAATTTAAATGTTTGAGTACTTGAGAGTGCCTTTAGATCTAAAATTGTCCAATGTGCAAATTAGTGTATCCGCCCAGGTTCCTTCTGACTATGTAAATATTTTGGTATGAGGTACGGTATCTGTGTACATTTGAATATAGCTGCAGTCAGGTAATCGCAATGTGATTATGTCTTTGTCTACGAAAGGTATGTGAATTTGCTTTGACATTTTACAAGGTTTCTCTGTGGTGAGAATATTACACCAAGATAACATGAGTACAAGAACGGGTAGCGTAACGGGAATGGGCATATAGTCACATTACGCCCTACTGTAGAGACTAATCACTGGGATACAATTGCATGTGTACGTAATGAACGATACTGCATGAGAAAACATCTATGCACTCAACAGTGCATAATAGTAAATAATTAGGTCGGAAACCTAGCGACACATGCATACATTTTACTAGAACACGAGAGTTCAGTTCGAGCTGTAATATTAACAGGCCGTCACCAATAATGCAATTTACCATACAGAACACGCGATCCACTCCCGTTCCCCTGTTCTCATGGGGATACGGGACGCGAGGCGCCGACACGTCAGTACGTTGGCGACCGTGCCGTGACACTTCTTCTGATCGCCTAGGTAACGTAGAATACATTTAACACCAGAAGCACACGCTTGCGGGCGACTTCAGCACTACAGCAGACGTTGCGAGAGGAAGGTAAGTGGAACAAGATCGAAAGTACAGGCATCTAGTTGCGGAATAGTGAGTGGATAATAATAGAAACCTTATGCTTACAGTATAAAACGTTAAATGAGCACAAAGCCTGTTTAAAAGCAGAATGTTCACAGCAGCACTTTGCTTGTTTCTTCTTTTTTTCTTTATTATGGGTTGATTTTTAAAATGCAAATGGACACAAATGGTATGTACTTTTATAATTTATTTATTGTGTGGATATGGTCTTGATGTGTTGACAAAATGCATAACATGGCATGATTTTAGCCCTGAAGATGGAGAATCCCTTCGAAATGCATAGGCGCTGTAGCCATGTTTAGACTTGGGAATTGCTTCCCTCACTACTGTTAATTTATTACTATCGGATAACCTATGTTGGATGAATAAAAGCATTGACTTATTTCATGTAGAAACCATAAGGATTGCGTACTTTTGATTTCCAGAAAGGGCTGTACATCTACAGGAGAATAATTGAATTCTAAGTAACTGTTATTGAAAAATTTAAAAAGCTCAACTTGAGCAGTTGAGAGAGCACCAGACTTAGCTGGGTGAGTCCATCCAGCTTTTTGCGTGTTTCATTGCTCAGAACCCCTCATTACCCTTGCTCTCCCCATTACCAGGCTCTTTCCTGCACGCCTCAACCGCTTCCATTTGCGGCAGACAACTATTTGGCACCTAGTTTTTCCTCTGTGTTGCTCTCTCTTGCGCTGCACCATAACATACAAAATAAAAGAAACCAAGATAAAATAACTCATTACCTTAACAACCCCGTTTGGGGTGAACATCAGGCCTAGTGCCTGAGATAGGGCGTGCTCTCCTAGTGCCCTTATAGACGCGTATGTTCGCCTTCCAATCGGCAAAACACAACCTCTGCACCTCGATATCCACCTCTTCCTCCAAAATCCTGAATTCTTCACTGTTGCCCCACTTGACGAAGTCAGCCTCTCGCCCAAAGTGAAGCCTCAAGTAGGAGCCTCTGAGTTCAAGCTCCTCTCCTGTCGTCCATTGAGGGCCTGCAACGCTCCATCCTTCTGTTTTTCCTCGATAGGGACTGGGACCAGGTGGACACCGAGGGACCTTGGGAGCTATCGTCCGGCAGGTGTAAATCCGCTTCTGGTATTTTAAGAAGCTCCACCGCTGCTTGGAGGGTTTTGAATTGATGTTGGACCCCATCCAGTTGAAACATGATGCGGAAGGGGTATCCTCACCTATATCAAACCCCTTTATATCCAAGCCAGTTGGTTAGAGGCTGCATGAGCCTGCGTCTTTGGATTGATCCTTGAGAGAGATCCTGAAACAATTGGAGAGAGGCCCCTTTATATTCCAGACTGCTTTGTTCCCTGGTTTTCTGGAAGATTAATTCTTTAGTCTTGAAAAAATGAACTCTCGTAAAGACGTCTGGGAGAAGATTTTGTCGAGTTTGAAAGTTGGTGCACACTCTGTGTGTGCGGTCCAAAGTAAGATCGACTTCCGTGTCCCGCAATATCTCCTGGAACAGCCCCCTGATGTATCCTTCCAAATCCTGATCTTTAATCTCTCTTGGCACACCTCTGATTCGAACATTGTTCATCTGGGAGCAGTTTTCCGCATCCTCCTGTTTTTCTTCTGCAGATTGCCTGTAAGCCTTGAGCGTCGCCATTCTCCGTTCCAGCTGGTCCTGCGCATTCCCTTGGTCGCTGATAGCCGTCTCCAGCTTACCCAGTTTAGTCTTCAGTACATTGTGAGACGAGTCTTGGAAGGAGCTTTTCAATTCCTGCAGTGTTGACGCCATTTCCTTTTGTATGGACTGAAATAAGCGCAAGATGTCTCCTCGCATGGCAGGCTGCGCATCGTCCTCTACCCCGGGGGGGCGATTCAGATGCCGGTTTAGACTGCTGGAGCATCTCCTTTATAGATGTCACTGGCATGTCCTTAGATTTCCCTGGCCTCATCTTGTTAATGAATCGGTTGAGGTGGGGGAAGATGGATGGGGTTCTGCTATAAACAGGATGCCGGAGAGCGACCCCGTTCGACCCCTCTGGGGTTAATTATTTAGTCACCAGCTGCAAAACTGCATAAAACCCAGTGTTGTCACTCCCTGCGCACCACACTGCAATCCTGCTACTGGGGTCTTGTCGCCTCTCTTATTTGCAAAATGAAGCAGGTTTCAGTCCAGAGGACACTGGGTAAAACATCGAAGGGGGTGCTGTCCAATGTTGGAATTGGCTCCGAGTACTGGGCCCAACCTTCTCTGCCGGGTTATTTCACACTCATCTGTGCCGTTGGCGGTAGGACAGTAATGGAGTGGGAGTAATCCCACTTCACACTCCTGACCTATCTGTTAGTCATGTATTCATTGGGAGTTATGCATGCAGGGTGCACTTCAGACACAGACCACCCAAAAAAATGGTGAACCACTACTTCTTTTAAGCATGAACCACCTAGATCCCTCTGCTTGGGCTATTCCACTGCTCTCTCCTTTTCTTTCATGTACTTCGGGTCTCCTAATGCAGAGCACTCCCCATTCCACCACGAAGGGAGACTTACCCCTGATTTCCTCTGCTATGGCTTCTCGGAATGGAGGCTGTGCCTCAGACCACTGCTCTGCTGCACCCCGCCGGGTGTTCCCTCGATCGTAGGTAGGTGTGCCTCGTGTCCCTCTGCTTCCCCCCCAAGAGATGGGAGGCAAGGTGCTGCTTCTCCGATACAGTCGCCTGTCGGTCCACGTCCCGCTACCGTGGCTCGTCTTGTTGCTGCCACAAGGGAGAGGTTCACCAAACCCCCTCCTGGGGAACTCAGCTAGCGGTGTCGCTCCTGCTCAGGCACTGCAGCAGACGCAGGGCCCCTCATCACAACCAGGGCAGTTAAGGTCAGATATGGCTGGGCGGCCCCCAGTCCGCTTTCCTTGTCAAGGCTTCCACCGCGATCGGTGGGTCTCTGTCAGCTGCTGGGGGTAGGAGGCGTGCCTCTTTTCCCTCCGCTCCCCCCCAAGAGATAGGAGGTAAGGTGCTGCTCCTCCAGATACGGTCGCCCGGCGGCACACGTCCCACTACCATGGCTCGTCTCATTGCTGCCACAAGGGAGAGGATCACCAAACCTCCTCCTGGGGAACTCGGCTAGCGGCGTCGCTCCTGACCAGTCACTGCAGCAGACGCAGGACCCCTAGTCATAACCGTGTCTGTTACTGTCAGACATGGCTGGGCGGCTCACAGCCTGCTCTCCTTGCCACGGCTGCCATTTTGCCGCTCACCAAAACTGCAGTGTGATGCTGTGAGTCTGCATCCACCCCGGAGCAGTTCTGCTTCTCCCTCGCTCGGGATCTTGAGATTTGTAATCCCCAAATGTTTGTGTACCTATCGCCTGATTCAAAGCTGCAAAACAGTGCACTTATGAGGCTGATATTGCCTTTTATGCTGTACAGGGCTGCAGACCTAACGGGCTCACACCTCCATCAGCCTCCAGCCAGCTCAAGAGGTTGTTTCTTACCTCCACCAACCTGGTGGCCTAGGTAAGTCACAGTGCCCTACTTCATGGCCTTGATAGTCAGACCTGCATTCTGCAGCGCCTGAAGCACTTGTTTCAGGTGGGATGCATGATCCTACCAGGTGTGGCTGAACACAGCAATGTCATCTAAATAGGTGACACTGAAGTTTTCCAGTCCAGACAAAACCTGGTTTACCACTCTCTGAAAAGTGTTAGGGGCAGTCTTCAATCCGAAGGACATCACAGTGAACTGATAATGTCCTTCCAGGGTTGAGAATGCCGACTTCTCCCTCGCTCCATCTGTAAAGCCGACCTGCCAATACCCTGCTGTGAGGTCAAAAGTACTCATGTACTTGGCAGTGCCAAACTTGTCAATGAGCTCATCTGCCCGAGGAATGTGGTGAGCATCTGTCTTGGTGACAGAATTGAGTCCCCTGTAGTCCACACAAAAGTGAACTTGAGTTTTCCCACCACTGGTCTTTTTAGGGAACAGTACCACTGGGCTGTGGGATGGCTCTATCACTCCTAGGGACAACATCTTGGAAACTTCCTCCTTGATGGTGTCTCTGACCTTATCGGACATCCGGTGATTCCTACTCTTCACTGGCTTACTGTCTCCAATGTCATGGGTGCGCCAATCTGCGCAAACCGGGAGTCAGCGAAAACAGACCGGCAAACTGTCCCAGTAAACTGCAACAGTCTGTCAGTTGCTGTTTTGACAGGTCTGTTGCAAGGTTGCCACCTTCAACTGACCCATCTGTGGCTTCATTGTGCATGAGGTCTGGGATGGGATCTGTCTCCTCCTCAGTCTCTCCATCAGTCACAAATGCCATGACCAACTCATCCCGGCTATAATGGGGTTTTAGTCGGTTGACGTGAAAGACCCTGAACATCTGTTTAGGTCCTTTCATGTCAATGAGATAATTCACCTCACCGACCTTTTCCAACACACAGTAAGGCCCAGTCCACTTGTCCTGAAAGGCACTGGGTTCGACAGGCTCCATAATCCACACCCTATAGGGATTCAGTGTCTTTGGACTGACCCGAACAAGCAGTGATGTTTCCTCCACTATTTCGCCTGTTGTTTGCAGTAAATATACAAAGCCCACAAAGTCTCCTATGAGCACTATGGGAACAGGGCAACAAGGGTGCTTTGTGGGCCAAGCACAAAGGAAAAAGCCCATAAAGGGAGAAAACCCTTGTCCACTACAATGAACAGCTGATGATTGAAGTAGGATCCCTCGTGGATCCAGCAGATGGATCCGCAGTAAAACAGCTTCAAGATGGACGGAGAGATGATGGTATCAGGAGGGTAAAGCCAAGCAAAAATAGGCAGCTTGGAAGAGAGAGAGCCAATTTTGAAGGAAACAGGAAACTTCCAAGAGAAGAGCCTAGAACAAGGAGAAGGGAAGAAGCAAGGAAGGGAACGCAGGTTTGCACCAGTAACGTGAATATTCGTGACTCGGGAAGCAGAGCGAATCGATGCAAGAAAGAAACCAGGAATCAGGTAACAAGAGAGGAAAACACACAGCGTCAGTGCTCTAAGGTTTGAAGCGACGCAAGGTACTCACCTTTCTGCAGCATTATATTTCGGTTTTCGGTCCTGTGAATGAGTCCACACTAATCCCGGATGCCATCTTGGAATGAGCGTAAACATTGCTGTTGATCGACCCAAGTTGCTGCCATGTTGGATAGTACAGAATCCTGTAGGGATGTCGCCTTCTCCACTGTTGCCAAATAGACCAAGCGCTGGCAGAGGTCCTGACACACCCACTGGCATGGAGAATTGACTGTCACTGAGGCCTTCTGGTCGTCTCAGTGCTTCATCAGCTCCTGACTGGCCTTTAGATTCCTTGTTGACTATTCCATGTACTTTGCCATTCTAGACCGAAGGCTGAGTACGTAGTCCACCACATCTCATGACGGGGATGAGGGTTTACTTTCCTACCCCTCCTTCACTAGACTGAGTGGACCTCGTACAGGGTGTCCAAACAGAAGCTCAGAGAGGCTAAACCCCACTCCGTTCTGTGGCACCTCCCTGTAGGCGAACAGAAGGCATGGCAGGAGACTATCACATTTTCTTCTCAGGTGCTCTTCCAAGCCACCTATCATGCCTTTCAGGGTCTTGTTGAACCGCTCAACAGGCTCATTGGTTTGTGGATGGACAATTACAAGGAGTTAGAGAACAGGTAGGTGACTCCACACTCTTTCCACATAGCCTTCATATATTTGTATTTGTATTTTATATGCTGATCTGAAGTTTGATCCCCTATTAGAAACGACTTCCTTGGGGAATCCAACATGGGAGAATATCCTAATCAGAGCCTTCACCACCACGGGGGCTTTAATGCTCCTCAGAGGGACAGCCTCAGGGTATCTTGTGGTGTGGTCCACCACCACCAATATATATATCTGTTCCCTGAGCTGCGTTGGTGGTCCAAAGGACCCACAATATCCATGCCTATTCTCTCGAAAGGCCGCCCAACCACTGGTAGTGGAATTAAAGGGGCCTTTGTGGCACCACCTGACTTGACAGAAGCTTAACAAGTCGAGCAGGACCGGACAAATTCCTTAACTTTTACGACGATCTGCGGTCAGTAAATGTATGCGGACAATTGGTCTGATGTCTTAGTCACTCCGAAGTGATCCGCTAAAGGAATTTGGTGAGCCAAATCCAAAAGGAACTTTCTGTGGCATTGGGGAACCACCAACCTTCTGGTGCCCTCACTCTCAGAATCCTTTGGCTCACTGTACAGTAGTCCATCCTCTCAGTACACTTTGAACTTTAGCCTGCTCGACCGCCTGTTCCGCAGACGCGCCAGAGTGGGACACTCTTTCTGGGCTGTGTAGAAGACAGTCTGATCTGGGCCCCCAGCTGATGCAACCTCTTTCAGCTTGGGCAGACCCTTCAGATCGGTGCCCACATGGTCCTCTATCTCAGGTTCCTGCGCTGCGCCAGGCAACTATGAAGTCACAGGGTTCCCTGCTACCAAAGTAACGTTCTCTGTGGCTACTAGCCCCTCTCCCACAGGAATAGACGACTCAGTAGTCTGTGGAACTGGACTAGGGGCTACCGGCCACGCCGGTCCTTCCAACAAGCCCTCTGGAAGCACTCCAGGCCTTAAGGCTCGCAGAACAATTAATCTGTCGTACTCTTTGACCCTCGATCATGTAGCCACTGCAATTATTTCAGGATCAGGAAGATCATTACCCAACAGACATGGGACAGAGATAGAGTCTTTCACCGCTACACAGCGCTGGGTCGTTTCACCTCACCAGCTCAACTCTACTATCACCAAGGGGCACTTACTCTTACCATCAAATCCACTTATGCACAAATCAGGCCCAGTAATATACTGCCCTGGCTGTTCCCACTTCCGGGTGACAGCGGTGACGCTAGCCGCAGTGTCTCGGACCACAGGAGTTTTGTGTGCATTGATGTACACATGCTCTAGATAGAGTTGTGTATTATTGGGAACTGGGGTCTCTCCTGGAGATCCGGTACCGTTCCCACTCAGTGTAACCAATCCACATTCGGCCACTCCCTGGCCTAGTGGAAATCCTCCTCTGAGAAGCCCACACTAATGATGGTCGCTTCCACAAGTCCAACATTCACTATGGCTTGCTTGGGTAAGCCCTTGCAAGCAGGATCACCATTCCTATGGCCCAGCTCCTTACACAAGAAACAACCTTTGGGTGGTGTTAGGGGTGCCTGCATTCTTCTTTTCGGTGTGCACAGCTCAACTAGAGTTTGGGGGTTTCCCTTTGCTCTTTTGGGGACCTTACTTTGAAGAGGATTGGGTTGGACCTTTGTCCTTACCATCCTTGTTCACCTTTTTATCCGCTGGTTTCTCTTCCGGTTTAGGTGTGCTTGCCTGAGCCTTTTTCTGGACTGTCGGCAGCCTTTGCAGGCTGCCTAGGGTCTGTGATAGTCTTGTCCACAAGATGCTGGTGTAGGTCAACCTCATAATTTTTCAACATATTGAGCCCATAGAGCTAGGGCCCTTTAAGATGAGGTAGCAATACTTAGAGAGGGATGGGGATGCAGAAATTACTCAAACATCAATAATCAAAACCGACTTGCAATTATCTAAAACTGGGAGGTCACAACGGACATCACCCGACGCTTGCTCGAGCTCTCAATGCATTTTAGAAAAAACATAACTTGTGTAGTCAAAATTCGTCATTACTGACGTCCCACTGCGTGGCAAACTACAAAAACCTACTTGGGAATGTAATAGGTTACAGGGAACATCCAAGTATACATTCCATACTAACGGGAATGTTGATTGGGTCACTAACATCAGGTGGGCAACTAAGCCCTCCTCTAATACAAGCCATCTTCATCGTCATAAAATACACAACAATTCATTGGTTACATAAACTATAGGTCTCTGTTGATACGTGGCCCTCTACAATTGGTTGGCACGCTTGTACCCTTCTGGAATATTCCACACGCTAGCAGCATGCAGACTACCACTCCAGGTCGACGTGATCATGCCTCCCCACCCAATTAGCCCACATCTATCATCACTCTTGCCATTTGCCATTCAATTAAGGCTTTGAACTTGACCTTGTAGAGGCTCTCTGTGCCTGAGAACTAAAGGAGTATGGCATGGTCTTAACTTCTGGTTTCGGGGTAGGTCGAACCAATGTCTATTTTCATCAGACCATGTGACTCGAGGCCATGTTTTCAAGCTCTTTGCTGCATATAATTATATTAAATGATGAACTCTTAACGCCTTCAGTGTTTTTCCATTTCACTTTCAACAGAATTTTTTTTCTTTCTCACGTTCATTGTAACCACTTGATGGGCAACCAGGCTCATGGTAGCCTCAATTCATTGTGCTGGGCCAGCCAAACCTTTCTTGAATTTCTCCTTCGCCATTAGCTGTTTTCCAACTGCGCCACACCGAAAAACCCTTTCCAATTACGGGGTTTCAAACCTTGCTAAAGTACATTGTGGAACATCCAAATTCTATACATTCCTATGTATGTACATTGGCACATCGCTGCAAACTATTCACTGCATAGCCAGCCTTGGATCCCTTTGTGTACTTGCGTTACTGCATCTGTACAAATGTAAACTGACTTTGC
This sequence comes from Ambystoma mexicanum, assembly GCF_040938575.1. NCBI lineage: Eukaryota > Metazoa > Chordata > Amphibia > Caudata > Ambystomatidae > Ambystoma > Ambystoma mexicanum. The sequence goes on along the minus strand of NC_090924.1, from coordinate 452,742,016 downwards.
ATTTTATTCAGCGTTTCTTTGCATGAGCATCTTCATCTCGAGCCCGAAATGTTGCTCATCTTGGACACCTCCTCTTTAGATCTTATAGAATGTCTATATTCGGTTTCTCCTACATATCTTTTCAGGGTGCATCAGTTCTGCTTTGCGTGACATCACCAGTCTTCTTTCGCATTCATTTTCACACTTTTTCCGGGACTTCTTCCAGAAGAACGTTATTTCTTCATGCATGCATATAAGGCTTTCTCAATGGATACTTTGTTTCAAGGATTCTTTGCGGTACAGGCATTCTCACTGGTACTGCACGTGTCACAATTTCCGGTTCCCAACATATAGGCAACAAGAGGGCGGAGCATCTGGTGCGGGTATTTGATTCCTCCTCTACACTCCCTCCTTCTGGGCAATTCATCGACCACTCTCTCATCAATCTTCACATCAAGACATCCTCGTCTGAAGAAATGCTTCTTCGGAACCCATATCGTTATGACTCCTTTAAGGCATCCTGCTGAATTTACATGTTCATCAACACTCCAGGTCATAAGCATACACTGTCCATTGGGACTGCAGAAGATCCATCTTCCCACATACTTCTTGTGGTTCTTCAGGTACAGTAACTTTGTTCCTTCAGGTGCATGAATACTGGCCTTCACGTAGTCTCTGATTTCTTCACCTGTCATCTCTTTGATTTGGAATCCTGATTCGACATAAATCACAATCTTCATTCCTACTACTTTCTTTGCAGTCTTCTTGCACTGTGTGATTATTATCCTGATCACACAGAATCCAAACATGATCATCAACAACAGGGCTCCAAGTAACTTGAAAATGTTCGCCATCCATTGTGGAACCCATGAGAAGATTGATCCAAACCAGCTGCCATCAGCAATATCTTCCACTTCCTCTTCCATTTTGACGTGTAGGTTTGTCAGCATCGTTATGGTCTCCGTCAAGGTGCCATTCTCATCATCATGAGAAGGTATGAATGTGCAACATGATTCTCCGATTTTGGCACAAACACTTCCATCCATAGCTGTAATCATGTCCAGGACATGTCTATTCTGGAGAGTCATCAGTCGTATGGCTCTCAGCTCCTCCTTGATTGCATTGAATCCCTTTATAGTGGTGTTGATTGTCTGCAGAAGCTCCCATCTGGTTATCTGTAACCATCTGGCGTTAGTCATCACCTAGATCTTAGGCATAAAGATTGTTGTGAATATTGCTGAAGTCTGACTGAACAAATGGTGCTCATATGGAATAGCCTCAAAAGCTTCTATCAATTCGGCTGAGAAATAATGTTCTCTCTTCTTTCGATTCAAGAGTTCAGCAGATCTCTTCTTCCTCAGGTGAGCATCTGCTTTTGGAAACTCGCCAATGTTCAGGTCACTCTTTGGAATCACCAATGCTGGAATATGAACGATTACTATAGAACACTGTCCTCCCCAATCTCTGGGAAGCTTCATGTAAGCTCTGGATCCACAGGCCCAGTAGTGATCGATTATCACCACTGTCCCATCTTTCATTCCTGGTACATCAAAGATTAGTCTGCACTGTTGATTCTCTCCAACTTTTCTCGTGCCTTTGTTTCTGGAGCACAGTTCTGCACTAACCAAAGAAACTATCTGCAAGGGGCCTCCTTTCTCTTCGACCCATGTCAGAAGTTTTGCACGCCTTGGTCATAGAGGCTTGCATCCATTTTCCACTTGCTCAATAACTGGCTTGTGATGACCAGTCACTGACACAGCTCTGCATATGACTTCACCTTCTTCCCATCCGTCTGGAGAAAGCATCTGGCCCCTTTCTTTGCAGCTTCAAATTTCTTCATAAATTTTCCCTTGACAAATGAGTCTTCTATTTACTTCCCATCTAATTCCAGCTCCCTTTATACCAGGCTGTTAATATCTTATCACATGATTTTTGGTGTGTGGTCTGGCTCTTGTCTTCAAATCTTAGACATAATCATCTTCATCTGGTACTGTCCATTCTGTTACCCATACCAAGGATGCCGTTTTGCCCTGGAACTGACCTCTTGTATGGCAGAGTGCAAGCTGAGTAAGGCAACAAGCTATTTGAACATTTATTTCAATAGCTACGAATATTTTAGACTTACCCATAGCATAAGGCAGCAGTGCACACACATAGCAATCCTCCTCAGAGGTTCTTTTTCCCACCTCTTTCATGTGCTGATACCACATGTTATTCCCCAAATGTGCTGTACTGTCCAGATAATTATTTAATTCATAATCATCCTCCCTTGCACGTCTCTTAGACCTTTTCTTTCTATTTTTCTCTAAGAATCTGTATCTGGTGCTCAGTAAGGATAAATAAGATTGCTTCCTGCATAAAGATTTCTAGGGACACTTATCACAGAGCTAGGTACCTCTACATGAGCTACTGGAGTAGGGACAATCACATAAGGCCTTGACTTTCTCACAATGTCTACTTCTGCCACAGTGACTGGAGTGGGAAGGATTAATGGGACACCTTCCGTCTTGGGACCAATAAAATACACAGTATGGATTTGCAAAATCAGAAAGACATTGATAAATGTGGAACAGGCATAGATTATGCACCAATACATTATGTTCCACCATCGATGACTCTCCATATGTTGTTGAATTTGCTCCCTTTTTGGAACTGCTATGTGCTCATTGGACCACATGATTACCTGTAATTACTTTTTAAGGAAGGAAAAATTAATTTTATTCAGGCAATCTCCTTACATGCTCCGGTAGCTGTCAATTTTGTTCTACGATCTCCACAAGTAATCAGCTGATTGCTGGACGATTTAAAGGCTCTCATATGAACACAAAAGTATTGGTGTCTTGCCAAAACAGATAAGGATGCACTTGTAACAGAAAATAAAAGATCATGGCAAGTAGTTTGTGGGCATCTGTCATGATGCCTACCCCGGGGAACCAGACCAGGTCCAGCAACCCCCGAAGCAGGCATCAAGTCATTTTGAGCAAGCCCAAAAACCCCTGCTAGGGGCTGTTTGGGTGCGGTCCTGGCACCTATGGCGCCAGGCTCATATGGAGAGTCAGTCCTGGCACCATAGGCGCCAGGCTCATAGAGTAGAACTTACCTGATGCAGACCATGCTGCAAGCTTACCCGATGCAGACCATGCTGCAGAGCTCCAAGCCAAATGAGGCTTGGAAGGGACTATTTTACCTAGGGACTATTTTTTACTCGGGTGGGGCTAGGGAGGAATACTTACCTGGGACTACTTTGGAGGCTATTTAAACCACGCCCGAAGAGCAGCACACGCTTCGCGTTATTCTGCACCCAGCAGCGTAACGCTCAAAGTGTCTGCAAGCCTGTATCCAGTCTTCTGCCACGCCCGCCTCGAGTCTGAAGCTCCTAGAAAAAGGGAGGAACAGAAGGAGAAGAGGTTAGAATAAGAGCAAAACCTTCGATCCTTACCTGAATTCCGGATTCACTGTGCCTTCGAGCTGGAAGAAAGAAGCATTTTACGCGCACTGCCTCGCCTGCTGCAGCGCCGCGCTGAACTCACCGGCCTTCTTAGCATCCTCACGATTCACTGCATACTTCTGCACGTTCCCGCTGCACTCTGGCACCTAAGGGGAACACAAGAACAGCAAAGGTGAGCCAAGGGAATAAACAGAGGCAGTAGTAATTACCCCCATAGACTTACCTGATTACCGCCGGGGGGTACTATTCCTCTTCACGGGTCGGCGCAGTCTCCATTGCATCCTCCCCGTACCCCGGCCCCTAAGGGCAACAAAAGAGCAACAAGGTGAGACAAAGGGACAAACAAGGGGAACTCTTCTCACCACAATAGACTTACCTAATTTTACCACCGGAGGCATTATTCTCCGAACTTCATATTTTCTCTCCACACCTGAATAAGGGAGCAAGCAAGGTTACATTCTGGCCTTATTTTATTGAACTGTGTAGGATAAGCCAAATCCTTACCTGAACTTCGTCAGCTACCACGAGGAACTCTTCGCTGGAGTCAAGCTGCAAATTACAAGGAATCGGACAAGAGTGGAAGTCAGACATGTGAACTCTTACGAACTACATACTTTTCGGAGTCAATATTGTTCTGGAACTCACCAATTCCTTCGAGCCAGTGAAGCAACTGGTTATCAACGCACCCCTGCGCTCAATGTAGGATGGAGAGCTCATCTTTTCAAACCATCAGGTGAGACTATAAGAGGGGACATCAAAGGTGAACTGTGGGGAGAACAGCGGAGGTGGGGGGATTTACGCTCAACTCCACGGGTGGTTAATTCCCTTTCTCCATTTGCAGAAGAATATTCCTACGGGCCAAGCAAACGAAGCTAGGTGGGCCAGTCCAGTCCGTCATCTCGGCCCTACGCGTCACATTGGTGGAGACCGCAGCTGTCCAGTTCAGATCGATGCCTCTGTGGGAGCCAGGTGAGCGTAACAGAACGCTAAGCCTACCCACAAATTCCCACCCGGGCAGTATGGATACCTCAGAGACTGACCAATTGGCCCAATTACTAGGGGAACTGAGGGCTGAAGTGCATTCCGCCCGTCAAGAAACCAATGCTCTTAGGAGAGAACTGATTTTGTCAAAGGAGCGAACTGATGACCTTGCTAGGCAACTATTGCAAAGCCAGGCTGGACAAGCACCCCTACCTGGTTCCGGGGGAAATCCAGCTCCTGTGTTATCGAGTAACCCTGTGCAAATAAACCTACAAGGAAATATTCCATTAGCTCCACCCGAACGCTTTGCCGGAGATCCCAAAAGGTTCGCCGTGTTTATGAACCAATGCCGCTTGCACTTTTTATGCAGACCTGGAGCCTCCCCAAACGATCAAGCCAAGGTAGCCTTTGTATTGTCATATCTCAGCGGCAGTGCAGCTGATTGGTCAATTGCACTAGTTACTCAGGATGACCCAATTCTTTGGGATTTTCAGGGCTTTCAAACTAGCATGGAAAGACTATTTGCCCGGCACTCCCTGGATAACGAACTTTTGTCCCTACGACAGGGTAACCAGGACCTTCTATCCTAGATCGTGACATTTAATAGGTTGATAGTGGAAACTGGATGGCCTGAGGTAAAACGAATCACGTTATTTCATCGAGGGCTTCGAGGAGAACTCAAGGATATCTTGGCTCAAGTCGTGAACCCACCTCAAGACTGCGCTGAATATATAGACTTAGTGGTCCAGTTAGATCACAGACTTCAGAACAGAAAGGCTGCTCGAGTCAAGTTTGAGAATCGGGTGTGGGTCAAAACCCACGCTAGCCCCAAAGGATCAGATGCTTCAGAACCCATGCAAATCGGAGGGGTTAAAGGACCCTTAACCCAGAAGGAAAGAGAAAGGAGACGGCAAATGCAATTGTGTCTATATTGTGGGACTTCTGGGCATTTTCTACGGGATTGCCCTGTAAAACCACCCAAGAAGGTGGTAGGAGCTGCTGATAAAAGCCATATGGAGTCAGACTCGGGAAACGACCACGCCCAACAAGCGTAGAGGTCCGCTTGCCGAGCTTGAAGAAGGATACTCAGACCTCGCATTTCATCATACCAATGGTCCTCGTAGATCCAGGGCAGCCATCGCGTATGCACGCAGTAAGGGCATACATTGATAGCGGGGCCATAGGAAACTATGTGGACTATGAATTGGCTTCCAGGATGAATCTACCTCTCTGCCGAAAAACCACCTCAGATGTCATCACCACAGTCGATGGAACTGAAATTGCCTCTGTGCCTGTAACTCATTCCACCGCAGAGATGACACTATTGGGTCAGGATGGGCATCGAGAGACTATTGTGTTTGATCTAATCAAAGCCCCACAGTTACAAATAATACTGGGGATACCTTGGTTGGAAACACATAATCCTTGTATTGATTGGCGAGAGAAGAGAATAACCTTCCCGGATTGTGCACAAACTGTTACCCAAAGAAAAATCAGAACGCAGGCCTGGCCACAGTAACCATAGCAGTCATGCAACTACCTCCAGAATACCAAGAATTCCAGGATGTCTTCCAAACGAAACAGGCAAACACCTTACCTCCTCACAGATTGTACGATTGTCAAATCGATCTCATACCCAGTGCACAACCCCCTTGTAGCAGGATCTATGCCCTTACGGAACCTGAGAACCTTCACCTACGACAATACTTAGACCAGTACCTTGCCAATGGCTTTATTCGCCCATCCAAGTCCCCTGCATCTTCAGCTTTGTTCTTCGTGCCCAAAAAGGAAGGTGACCTCAGAACGTGCATAGACTACCGCGCATTGAACCAGATAACTGTTAAGAACCGATATCCATTGCCTCTGATCCCTGAACTACTAGACCAAGTGAATGACGCTTGTATATACACTAAATTAGATCTCCGGGGGGCATACCATCTGGTACGTGTAAAAGAGGGCGACGAATGGAAGACTGCTTCCCGCACTAAGTATGGGTTATTCGAATACCAGGTGATGCCTTTCGGGTTGTGCAATGCACCAGCAGCCTTCCAATACTTCATGAACGATGTCCTTCGTGAACTCATTGACGTTTGTGTTGTCGTGTATATCGATGATATTCTAGTATACTCCTCTTCAGAATCTGACCATGTGAAGCACGTCCGAGCAGTCCTTGAGAAATTGCACCAGCACAAACTATATGCAAAACTAGAAAAATGCGTTTTTCATGCCACAGAAGTTGAATTCCTTGGGTTTATCCTGACCCCAAAGGGAGTCCGAATGGACTCACGAAAGGTGGACGAAATCCTTAAGTGGCCATCACCAAGTTCAGTTAAAGGAGTACAAAGCATGCTCGGCTTTGCCAATTTCTACCGCAGATTCATCCCAGATTTTTCACATGTCGTACATCCCATCACAGCACTCTTGCGAAAAAATAAACGCTTTATGTGGACTGAAGAAGCTGAAAATGCCTTCCAAGAGCTGAAAGCGAAATTCACGTCTGCACCTGTGTTAAAGCACCCGCACCCTGAACTTCCATACATAGTGGAAACTGATGCATCCAGTCTAGCCATGGGAGCTGTCCTGTCTCAAAAGGACCCTGAAACTGGCCAGCTTCACCCAGTAGCATTTTGGTCCAGAAAGTTCTCGGTACCCGAGTTAAACTATGCGGTTACCGCCAAGGAGTTATTAGCCATTAAATCCGCCTTCAAGGCTTGGCGGCACTATCTTCTCGGTGCCAGGCATACCATTACTGTGATCACCGATCACCGGAACTTACAGTATTTAAAAACAGCCAAGGCCCAATCGTCACCTCAACTCCGATGGGCATTGTTCTTTGCCGAGTTCGATTTCGTGATAACCTATCGACCAGGTTGTAAGAATGGTAAAGCAGACGCCTTATCCCAAATACCCCCGGGGAACCAGACCAGGTCCAGCAACCCCGAAAGCAGGCATCATGTCATTTTGAGCAAGCCCAAAAACCTGCTAGAGGCTGTTTGGGTGCGGTCCTGGCGCCTATGGCGCCAGGCTCATATGGAGAGTCAGTCCTGGCGCCATAGGCGCCAGGCTCATAGAGTAGAACTTACCTGATGCAGACCATGCTGCAAGCTTACCTGATGCAGACCATGCTGGAGAGTTCCAAGCCAAATGATGCTTGGAAGGGACTATTTTACCTGGGACTATTTTTTACTCCCGTGGGGCTGGGGAGGAATACTTACCTGGGACTACTTTGGAGGCTATTTAAACCACGCCCGAAGAGCAGCACACGCTTCAAGTTATTCTGCATCCAGCAGCGTAACGCTCACCGTGTTTGCAAGCCTGCATCCAGTCTTCTGCCACGCCCGCCTCGAGTCTGCAGCTCCTAGAAAAAGGGAGGAACAGAAGGAGAAGAGGTTAGAATAAGAGCAAAACCTTCGATCCTTACCTGAATTCCAGATTCACTGCGCCTTCGAGCTGGAAGAAAGAAGCATTTTACGCGTGCCGCCTCGCCTGCTGCAGCGCCGCGCTGAACTCACCAGCCTTCGCAGCATCCTCACGATTCACTGCATCCTTCTGCACATTCCCGCCGCACTCTGGCACCTAAGGGGAACACAAGAACAGCAAAGGTGAGCCAAGGGAATAAACAGAGGCAATAGTAATTACCCCCATAGACTTACCTGATTACCGCCGGGGGTACTATTCCTCTTCACGGGTCGGCGCAGTCTCCATTGCATCCTCGCCATACCCCGGCCCCTAAGGGGAACAAAAGGACAACAAGGTGAGACAAAGGGACAAAGAAGGGGAACTCTTCTCACCACAATAGACTTACCTAATTTTACCACCGGAGGCATTATTCCCCGAACTTCATATTTTCTCTCCACACCTGAATAAGGGAGCAAGCAACAGGTTACATTCTGGCCTTATTTTATTGAACTGTGTAGGATAAGCCAAATCCTTACCTGAACTTCGTCAGCTACCACGAGGAACTCTTCGCTGGGGTCAAGCTGCAAATTGCAAGGAATCAGACAAGAGTGAAAGTCAGACATGTGAACTCTTACGAACTACATACTTTTCGGAGTCAATATTGTTCTGGAACTCACCAATTCCTTCGAGCCAGTGAAGCAACTGGTTATCAACGCGCCCCTGCGCTCAATGCAGGATGGAGAGCTCATCTTTGCAAACCATCAGGTGAGACTATAAGAGGGGACATCAAAGGTGATCTGTGGGGAGAACAGCAGGGTTGGGGGGATTTACGCTCAACTCCACGGGTGGTTAATTCCCTTTCTCCATTTGCAGAAGAATATTCCTACGGGCCAAGCAAACGAAGCTAGGTGGGCCAGTCCAGTCCGTCATCTCGGCACTACGCGTCACATTGGTGGAGACCGCAGCTGTCCAGTTCAGATCGACGCCTCTGTGGGAGCCAGGTGAGCGTAACAGCATCATCGTTGGACAGGACCATTTGTGCGCTTGAAGAGATCTTCAGATAATTGTCTTATCTGCTCTAAAATTGCTGCCAATAGATGTCTGATTGTTGGGCGATTTTTAGGATCTTGGATAAAAGCACGTATATCAGTGCTCCTCCCAAAAAGAGCAGGGTAAGCTTGGAGTATAAATATGAAGACGGCAAGAAACAGTCTGTGTAGGTCAACATCGGTCAATACCATGGGCACCCCCAAAAAGAAATTCAGTGAGAAATGAGTCGGGAAACTGCTCTTTCTTCCAGTCGTTGAACAGAAAGTCCCGGTCTAGCATGCTTTGTTTACTTCCACACTTCACGGTACAACGTCAGAAAACTCCTGTGGCTCAAGAACAGTAACTTACTCACTCCTTGCTTAGCACAGTCCAAATGTGCACCTTTATCTGTCTACTGGAAGTCTCTGCGTCCTTCTTCCTCGTCATCGATCTAGTCTGCACGTGCTGAACTTCTTCTCCTTGACTTGCTTCCGAATGGGTTGGGGGTATGTCGGCCTCTCCAGTATAAACTTTCACATCTCCTTGATGTATTCAAGCTCGTCGCCCTTGGACTTTGACTGCTGACGGAGTAATATCCTCCACAATGAAGGGGCTGCTGAAACGGGACTCGTGCCACTTTCTTGTGAAATTCCTAATTAAAACCTTATCACCAGCAAATAGTTTTGGTAAACATAGTTCTTGAACTCTGGTTGCTATATGGTCTTCATCTGTGTTCTGAGACCGACACCCCGTCCACTTGACTTGATCTGAAATGGCAGAGATACTAGCCGTCATACATGTTAAGTACGTACATAGCTCATCTCCTAACAATTCTGCAGTTGGCTGGGCATCGCTCCCAGTTCTCGATGGAGGAGTCAGAGGCGTTCTCATTCACCTCCCTGTAACTAATTTGTAGGGTGTGAGGTGGTGGTCAGAGCCGGGCTGGTTTCTCAATGCATGTAATGCAAGGGGCAGGCAATGCAGCCACCCCTTTTTCAGTGTTAATTTCAACTTGGCTATTCTCTCTTTGAACAAACCACTGAGTCTCTCACATATTCTGTTCGCTTGCGGGTGATATGCAGAGGAAAACGTGTGTTTAATGCTAAGCAATAAGCTAATCTGTTCAAATACCTAATTTACAAAAAGGGGGCCATTATCTGATCTCAACACCTCACATACCCCCCATCTAGGAAATACTTCTCGGACTAAGAACTTTGCAGTGCAATAGGCATCAGGGTGTGTGCATAGACCAGCCTCAATCCACTGGTATGCAGTGATAAAATTGCGGCAAAAATGCTGCCAGAACACAAAACCGCTGCAAAAATGCTTTGGTTTAACCAATTAAAGGTCTACCCCATTACACCATTTAAGGGTCCGGGGGTTCCAGGGGTGTCCCCCGCATCCTTTACATGGATTGCGGCGGCAAAACCACAGCCTTTTTGCAGCGATATTTTGTGTTCACTGCCATTTTTGCTGCGATTTTAACACATGGAACCAATCCACCTTGAGAAGGGGCACACTACCACTACCATATACCTATATCCATTACAGACCTGCAGCATATCAACATAACCGATATGTATATGCTGAAAAGGACCCTTTGGTTGAGGAATTACTCCTCTGACTGTTCGCAGCGTGTGCCCAGCAGTAAACCTTTGACATACGATGCAATTTGCTACATAAAAAGCAACGGGTTGTAACAGGTTCAGTACAAACCAGTCCTCCGCAATGGTTGCTGTGAGGCTCTCACTAGTGTCCTGCACAGGGTAGTGTAGCTGTTCTATCACCACCCTTAATAAGGCTACAGGCATCACCGGTTTACCAGTGCTGTCTTGTCGCCACAATGCTTCGGCAGGGGATAAAGAACACCCCCTCTGCGTCCACAGTTCTTTCCCTTCCTGTAGAGCTCCACCTTGAACTTCCATTAACTGTGCTTGCGATAATTGATTAAAGCTTTAATTCTCAACCATCATCACAACCAATTTCTCTTTCACATCAGGAGTATCAAAACTCATTATATCAGGTGAATATGCAACCCTTTTTGCTTCCTCGTCTGCGGCTTGGTTTCTGCGTGAAATAAAGTCAATTCTCTTAGTATGTGCTGCACATTTAACTATGGTGATGACTACTGGGGGTTTAGTGCTTTAATAAGCCTATCCAGTAACGCAGCGTGTTGCACTGGATTGCCGTTCGCTCGGAGGTAGCCCCTCCTTTTCCAACGTGCTAATCCTGCATGCACGGTTGATGTCCCATAGGCGGAGTCACTTTACAGTGTTACTTCCTGGTATGCGTGTTTCTCGAGCGCAACAATAAGCGCCACCAATTCTGCAGCCTGTGCTGAGAAATGAGACGGTAGTCTTGCACTTGCTACCACTTCAAATTCCCCATTGGCTCTGTGTTTTACCACAGCTGAAGAACCATCAATGAAGAGAATCTCCCCAGCTGCGAGAGCATTTTCCTTCACTCTCTGGATCTCGTAATATAATTCCTCATAATTCGAGCAATCATGCACTTGCTCATCCTCTGCCAGTGGTTCAGCTACAAACATGGCAAGATTCACTGTTTTACACCTGACTATTTTGATCGCTAGATTCAATATGACCACCTAATAAGCAGAAGCTCTTTTAGACATCAGCGTACTGTTACATATCGGCCCCGTCCTGCAGTACCTCCCGTTTCTTGTGGCCACATACGGGGGCAAACGCGTTCCAGAACTTCGTTGTGGCTTCGGTATCAGTTACCATGGCGTCTGGCCGTACAGCAGAGAACGTTGCATCAGCTGAGACATCCTGTGCGTAGAGAACGCGTAAGGGGGCTCCGCCCCCCTGCACCATAAAAGCCAAAGGGACTCAGCGGCTTGTTGCTGCTAATTGTGGCATTATGCTCCTTCGGTTTAATCCTGTTCCAGTGCTTATTCCCTTTTCCTCTTGATATTTGACTTCCTGGTTCTTCGACCCACCTTAGTCTACTTGGATTGCCCTTGACTGTTCCTTCAACCTGATTTTTTAACTTTGTTGCCGACTTCGGATTGTCCTTGGATTGCATTTGCTTTTCCCTCCATTTTTGATCAGTGAACCCTGCTGCCGAACTCGGACAGTCCCTGGATTCCTACTTTGCTTTCGCCTGTCTGGTGAGATTATTTTTTCTTGCCGCTCTACGCAATTTGAACTATCTTCCTACGCGGAGTACTACGCTGCACATTACAAGACTGCCTCACCAACTTGGTCTGTGTAATTAAGGTAACCCATTCAATTCTCCTGTATTGTTCATTACCTGAAATCATCAGTCTTTCTCATACGTGTGGATTCCTGGAACTATATCATTTATTCTTACCTTTTCTACATCAACCAAGTGCATAGTAGTGATGCTTTCCAGTGTATGCACCATCCCGGCACTAGTGCGACCCTCGTGCCGCCCGGGTATATTCTTCCTTACTAACCTTCCCATTTATTGTTTTGTACCTGCCGTTGTTTTCCTTTCAACTGGTACCCATTTTTCCTAGGAATCCCACTTATCAGGTCTGTTGGGGGTTGTATCAGTCATAGTGAGTTTGTGGTTATCATTTGTGCATACTCATAGTTTTGGGTTTTCTTGTAGGTTCATCTATTAAGGTCCAACACCAACTCACCATTGTCTAGGTACTTAGAGAAATATCTGATTGTCTAGATAACTCCATATTGCCTGATTGCTTGTAATCATACTGTGTTTTCTTTTCAGCATTGTTTATTGGCGGTGTGTGTTCTCCCGCTCTTTTAGGCGATAGACATCTGCTGGTTTTTACTCAAAAGGCAGAGAGGTACATCGTAGAAAAGGGCCCCTCTTAGAGGAAGCCTGAATCACATAATTCAGGGGAGCTGGAATCCTGGAGGCTGAACCCGAACCTGTTAAATCCTACCTCCCTCCGCGAGGTCGTCTTGCCCAGGCTCCAATCAGCATATGGAGCGGTGAGTAACACGTACCCTTTGGTTTCTCCAAAACTTCAAACAAAGCATGCTCAACAAATAGTCATTGAACACCGCACCACTATGCTTGCATATTTCTCGATAGCGAATGCGGCCGCTGACAATGATTGTTCGCAAGGGAAGTGACCCCTCATTACTGGGTCCAAAATCCCACTGTAATATGCTAAGGGCTTGTACCCCAATGTAGTTCTCTGTGTGAACACTGCTGCCATGACTGTTCCATTTGTGTGTGAAAATAAAAAGAACTCCTCAGAATAATTGGGAATTCCTAAAACTGGAGCTGTACAAATTGACTTTTTTAGTTCATCAATCCTCTCATCCATTTCCTCAGTCCACTCAATCTTTTCCTGATTCACCTGTGCCTTCTTCAGGGCCTGCAATAAGGGTCTTGTGTATGAACTATGATAAAATTCCCATGCTCTGACATAATTGCGCAGTCCTAAAAACTGTTGCATTTGCTTTATCGTGTGCGGTTTTGACGTTTTCGAAATCGCCTCAGCTCTTTCAGGTGTAATCTACTGTCCTATGTACAACACCTCTTCCTGACAACACTGCAATTTCTCTTTATCCACTTTATATCCTTTGCCTGCTAAAACATTCATTCGCTGAATCGACTCTAGTCTGCACACTTCTTCTGATGTGCTGCAGACCAAAATATCATTACGTATTTACGTATTATGCACAACACTTGGCAAATCAATATTGCTTAGGTCCATCTGCAGGACCCTATTGAAAATCGATGGAGAATCACAATATCCGTGGGGCAAATGTGTACTTTTCAGCTTAGTCTGATGAAATGTAAATGATGTAAGATCTTGGGAATCTTTATGCAACAGGATTAAGAAAAACACATTTTTCAAGTCAATCACTGTAAAATATTGTGCCTCAACAGGGATACAACCGTATCGTTGCAGGCTTTGGAACTAGAGGAAACTCTGCTTCTACAATCTGGTTAATTGGCCTCATATCTTGAATTAAACATCACAACCCACCCTTTGATTTTTTGATAAGATACACTGCGGTATTACATGGTGACTCTGATGTCACTAAGATGCCTTGTTCCATCATAGCTAATATAATGCCTCATTACGACCCAGGCGGTCCAGGAACTCCGGTACTGGTAAGCATGCTGGCACTGTAGTTCGCGGACCTCCATACTACGGGCTGTGCTTGCGGGTGCCTGACAGCCCACCATGTTTTTCCTGGCAGCCTGACCGGCACCCGCAAGCGCAGCACATTGGATGCACCAGCACAACTCTGCATGTGCCGGTGCATCCGTTGTCCCCATCCCCATTCAGCCCTATGGGCAGAATGGGGATGAGGTGGCCCTTGATTCTGGCTCCCGAAAATGGGCAAGTACCGGGTCCGCCTAACGCGGCATGACCCGGTTCTTGCCCATTCCCGGGTGCTGGAAAAAAGGCAACTACCGTGGCAGCCGTGCCTTGTTTAACAGCACGGCTACCGGCAGAGTTGTAATGAGGCCCATAGTCTTAAAAATACCTTTGTCTGCCTCTAGAGACATGGGATACTGTCTTGCTCAAGATAAAATTGCTCCTGGTTTCAGCTTAATCTTAACTTCTCCCACTCCTTTTAACAGGCCTACGTCATAGGGGCCTGTAGTCCATAAAGAAATTGGCACCTTCTCCATGTCTTCATCAAAAAATGTGGGACACTGCCGTACTATCATCATTTTCTGTGGGACTTCTAGTCTTTCTATTCTGATCCAATATGTAATGCTCATTTCGAACACTACTTCGTCATCAGACGGGTTGTATCTAAAGATATCCTCGACAGTGACATCAGTCAATCTACATCCTTCCCCAATAGCAATTACTGTTCTCCATGGCCTGGCCTTATCCCAACCTTCGAGCATGGCAAATCTTCCTCGTACTTTGGCTGCCAGTAACTGCAATGGAAAAATCCGCCCCCCCCCTCTTCGTTCATGGGTATCTGTGGCCTGAACAGAAATTCATCAGGTATTTTCATAATCTTGCCCATTGCTATTAGAGCCGGATCACGGGTTTGGCGGAACGGTAGTTTCCCATTCCCTGTTACGCCCATTTGGGAATTCCCCATTTGGCTCAACGGGGAATTTTCGGCAGGATTACTTTCGGCGGTATTACCGGGCGGTAATAGCACTGAAAATTGGCAAATTCCCAGCGGATTTACCCCCAGCTCAGAGCTGGGGGTAAATACTGCAAAACCTGTGATTTGGCAGACCCTTAAATGCAGCAGTAATAGCGTTTCTGCCACATTTAAGGGTTACCGCCAAACTCGTGATGACCCTGACTATGCCTTCACCAATGAAATAAATTATCATATTTAACTTCTTCATTAAATCTCAGCCCAGTACATTAACTGGTGTCTGCCTTGAATACAAAAAAACGTGACAGACATATCACATTCTCCTATAGAGAATGGCAATTTCTCAGTAAAAGGAACTCTACTTGTAGCTCCAGAGAACCCTTGAACATACCTGGCATTTCCTGATAATGAACATTTTCCCTCTCGTATACACGAGTGAGTTGCCCCTGTGTCTACTAAAACAGAAAAGGATTTGCTCCTATGGTAACATCAACCCTCGGTTCCTCTTGAGGATTGGGCGTCACTGATGGTACTTAACACATCAAGTCATCCTGTGAGCTGTCTTATTGTACATATATACGTATTCCCATACCTGTAAAAGGATTCCCTCCTGTGACAGTGACACCTCCTACTCTAGGGGTCAACAACTGCTCTGTGTTTGCACTCTGCTATATCTGCATGGGTGCGTGCTGTGACTGCCCTTGTGGCAGATTCAATGGTGTTTGCTGTGGTCATAAAGCCTGTTGCATTTGCAGTGCTTGTGGATGATAAACTGTCTGATCTTGGGCGAACCTGTCCCTACTTTGTGGGCTATGTCCTCCCTCTTGAGAATTGCCCATTCTGCACATACCCTTGGCTCCCACATGTTCATGCAATGTGTCCTGTCGTTCCACATATCCAACACACTGGAGGGAATCTCCTAACCTGCCCTTCCTGCATGCCTGGATTACCGCCTTGGCTGTTCAGAAATCCGCCTTGGTTATTCAGAAAGTTTCCCTGATTCTTCTGAAAGCCTCCTCTTCCACAGAAGCCTCCCCTGCCTCTCTGCATAAATCTGTTCCTCCTTGATCCGACTGCCATTGGTTATTCACCTGCGGCATACCTGCTGTCTGCTGAGATCCTAGCCCTTCCCCACTGGTCAACATCGCCCCTTCTATAGCATATTTTGACAGCTGCTTCTGCACTAGTTTAGCTTCCTCAAGCTTTCTAGCATCTTCTCTCTTTCGATTTTTCTCTTGCAACAATCGGCAATGGTGCGCAATGGTCAGCTGTATTTCTGGCCATGGCTTTGCCTCCATACCCACAAGCTTCTTGAGCTGTCTCTGTACCTGTTCTGGCAACCCTTGACATAAAATATGATAGAACACAGGTATTGACTTCCCCCACGGCTCTCGGGTTTCCAAAGACCACTGCTCTTGAAAATTCGAAATGTAAGCAAGCAGATCGTCGCCTTCCTGCATGCTTCGTGCCATAATTGCACCCATATCTGACATATCAGGATATTGTACTCTAAGCGCTTTCCATACTGCCGCTCTACAATTATTAAACAGCGCTCCATCATGCGCTGTGTTCTGTGCTGTGACACTTGCGTATCCAGCTCTCATCCAAATGTCATCAGCCCTTTCCCCAAGGATAGCTGCTAGAAGACCCTTAATGTCCCCTATAGCTAACGTGTTTCCTCCTGTCATTTTTCTCCAATCCATAGATCCATTTCCCAGCACCCGAAGTAAAGCTCGGGAGCTTACATCATAAATTAACCTTATCCATCTGGAGCCACGGGATATAATGCGGTCTGGCCTCTCCTTTTTCAACAAGGGAAACTGTGAAAACCCAAAATCGCAATCAGCTTCCATCGTCTGCCTATCCATAGTGGGGACAATGGTTCCTGGTTGCCTTCTTCCTGGTAATGACCTCAGTCTGTTCACATATGGTGGCGATTCCCCCCCTCACTAAGAGGTCGCCTTTTAGGTCGCTGTGGACGCGCCATGTAATCTGGCGTCCTTTTTATTTATTTTTTTCAACAAAACATTTTATTGGCATTTTTATGGGAGTTACAACATCATCACAGTATCATCATAGTGCATTTCTAATACTTGAGTTTCACAGACAATACACAAGTCCAAGGCTCTTTACCAGGTTGTATACATAAAGAGGTAACCCACCCTATTGTCTCAGTAGAAAAGGCAAATTTGGGGTGATCACTCAATTATTGCTTTGCTGGTGACCTGAAAATTGCATCAATCATCTAGTAGAATTGTTTATAAACATTTTAGAATAATTGAGCTGGTTGGAGAGAGAAAACATTTTAAATAACATGTGCTTTTAATTCATGTAAATAGAAATACAAAAGTACTTAGTGCTCAACATAGATGTCCTTGATGAATTCTGTAGTGGACATATCTTAATCAACAAGAGAAAAACAAACATTTATCTTCATGATTCATCACGAAAAAACATTACACAATCCGACAAACAAAATTAAAATTTCAAAGCTTTGATTTTAGCCACGTATCTGGGTCTTATCTGGTAAAATAATTCTTTGCCTACGTGGGGCTTGGTTTTCCACCAAACTTTCCACGTTTCAGCAGTCAATCTACTTTATTGTTCGTCCGCCTTCATCAGGGCGTTTTATTTGAAGACCCTGTATGGATGTGAAAGAAAAAAGAGAAAAAATTGAACATTTTAAGATTCCCTCTCTCAATATAAGTCAGTGTATGTCTGACTCCATGATGTAAAATTAAGAATAAAGTACCTCTAATGTGTCGGTGGTGTCTTTTTACCTACCGATAGCTTAATCCCAAGTCTTGGGTCGTATCTGGTCTGGCGTCCCGGGCCGTCCCTCAGCCTGGTATACGGCTGCTGTTACACTTATGTGCTCCCAAAGTTCTCAAATGGGTGATACAGAGTCCCTTGTCCTAATTCTTGTGACTCCTATCCCTATGGTGGTGGGACAAAAAAGACAGAGGGGGCTCGGGTTAAGGATAACCAAAGAGTTTTAGGAAAGAAGGTGGCACCATTTTGGAAATTGTGGGCCCTGGTGAGTTACCTGGCAGTGGGTCACGGCTTCAAAAATCCCAGAGAGGTCAGGGGAGGTTGCTGGAAAGATGTCCCAGGTGGTACAAGGTGTTGTGTCCTACTTGGAAAAAGGTCCAGAGGTGTACTCCTGCAGGTCTACAAGAAAACCCATGTGTCATTGTGTGTTGAATGCAGCTGCTGGTATAAAACATATATCCAAGATGAGCAAAGAGGCAGGTCAAAACTGTACCTGCCCGTGAATAGCTGTCTGGGCTCGTTACCCCCAGAACATCGTGGACATTCTGGTGTGGTCCCCTGCAGTCTGTGGGTCTGTAAAATGTCTGACCCTCATTATTGACAAATTGTTGAAAGTACATTTGATGCGTGTGTAAAGCCACGCATATTATATCTGAAAAATAGGAGTATATTACTTTGTACATTTGCCGTGTGTGGCTACAAGTGTTTAACTCGGCAGATGACTCGTAGTGTATCCCGTTGTGGGCTTTGAGGGGCTGCGTGATTGTGCTCCCCTTTCCTTGTTATGAAAAGTGCAGAATACTACTTAATATATTTGCCGTGTGTGAATACGAATATTTTACACGGCCGAAAAATCCAAAGTGAATCCCATTACGGGCTGTGAGGGGCTGCGTAATAGCGCTCCGCTTACCTTGTTCTGAAAAGTGCAGAATGCTACTTTTAACCTGAGCGGAGTGTGAATGCCAGTGATTTCCACGGCACCTGACTCACGGTGTGACCCGTTGCGGGCTATGCGGGGCTGTGTAGTTTAGCTCCGCTTTCCTTATTCTGGAAATTGCAAAATGCTACTTTAAACATATGCAGTGTGTGCATGCAAGTGTTTTCCACGGCAGATGACTCGAAGTGTATCCCGTTATGGGCTGTGGGGGGCTGTGCGGTTGCGCTCCGCTTACCTTGTTGAGCCCTTCAATGCAGATGCACTCGTCTGTGTGTCTGTATAGATTAATGCAGCGTCTTCTCCGAGTCGAGTGACTCGTTACTATGGAGTTACCCGCTTGTGTGCTATGACCTGATTGGAGCACGTGACCCCGGAAGACTCATGACGGGAAGGTCTACGTGCCCTGTTGTTTATTGTTGTCATGCCGACAGGACTGCTGCCTTTGTCCATTCACTTCGAGTTAACTCGTAAATAATGGAGCACTATGTTGTTTGTGTTGGTGGACATGTCTGTATCCAGCCACATAAAATATATGTTTTTGTCAGTCCAGAAATGTAATTAGTAACGTTCTGACACTTAATTGAACTGTGAACACTATGCGATTATAACGAAGTACCGCCTGTGTGTCGTGCATGCCAAAATGTGTGCGCTTGTCTTTTAGGTTGTAAAATGCTCTATTGCACGCCGTGGGCATATGTGGGCAGCTCATTTGCTTGGCGCTGGCTGATAGAAAGGAAAGGGGGAGTCCAAGAGGCAGGGTCATGATGTGCTCTCCCTTGCGCTGGGACTCTAGGCAAATGCTGCCTGTGAGCCATGCATTGGGAGGCTGCATTCCCTTGTCGATATGTTACTTGCCTGTCTCATGTGGATATGAATGTCTCTTTCTCGTCCCTGTATTTTGGCACCACCTCTCAGTTAAGTTTGCATATGTGTACGACTGAATAGATTGGCGCTGGCTAGTGCCAGTCTATAATGAAGAACGGGGTGAAAGAAGAAACAGAGGGAGACAGAAAGAAAGGGTCATAGTACGTTTACCCCGTGCAGGGGGTCTCAAAACAATTACTGCCTATGAGCCGTGCATCTGGGGTATGCACTCCCATGTCAATATGTTACATGTCAGTCTAATACGGGTGTGTCTCGTGCCTGTGTCAATAAACCACCTCTCAGTAGGTGGATACTTGAGTAAGTGTACAGGACTGTGAAATCCATACCCTGTTGGAGAGGAGGACTTTTTAGTGCACTATTGGCTGAAAAACTTCATTTAATCCCTGATGGTAAGATTCTAATCGGTGAATCCACCTGGATTCTTTGTGTAGTAGACTATGTGTTGAATCAGCACCACCCTTGACTTTCTCCAGTACCCACCATTTGATATCATTCGGTGAGTGTCACGCTTCCATAAAATGTGACACCAGAGGTGCTGTCAATGTTTTGCAATGAATTTTAGATCTGTGTTCCGAGATCCTTAGGTGTATTGATCTCGTTGTCTGGCCTACGTACCTCAAACCGCATGGGCATTCTATGCAATAAATGACTTGAGAGCTCTTGCAGTTCATAAAGTCTTTCAAGACCCATTCCCTATTGCCAATTTTAAAGGTTTTCATTTTACTTGTGAATTGGCATGCCACACAATTACCGCAGGGGTGGTGTCCTTGTATTAGCCGTAATGTTCTCTGTCCTGCTTGTGTAGATTCTGGTTTAAAAAGGGAATGCACCAAGTGTTCTTTTAGGTTTTTGGCCCTTTTGTACGCGAATCGTGGAGGTAGGTCCTCTGGTAGAATAAGTTTGGCAATGTGCCAATACTTCTGAATGATTCTCTTGATCTTGGCTGTGTGTTTGCCATGCGTGACTACGCAGATGAGACGATCGGGCCCCAACTCTGTTGAGGATTCTTTAGGCTGCAAGAGTAGTTCCCTGTTGGTATTAGGGGCTCTTTTTGTCGATTGCTCAAGAAGTCTTTTTGGGTAGCCTCTTTCTTGTAACCTTTTGGACAGCATTTTAGCATGTGTGCGGAAATCTTCTCGCAATGTGCAATTTCTGCGTATCCGTAAATATTGACCATAGGGCAGGTTCTGTTTGGTATGCATTGGGTGATTACTGGTGTGGTGTAAAAGGGTGTTTCTGTCTGTGGTCTTGCGGTGGAGATCACAGACTAATTTACCATTGAGATGTTGAATAGTCAGATCCAAAAATGGGTTGGCCTACAGGACAGACCTACAGGACAGGCTGCCGTCCTGCTGTTCTGGCGGTCTCAGGGGCTCTATGAGGAGGCGTCGATATTGAGTCTTTATTGTAGTAAGCGTGTAATGGGCGGACGATGTGTAATTCCTGGGAATTTCTCTGCATAGTCCATAAAGGGGGCCCATGTGTTTCGAAAGGTGTTCAAGGTTCCCATGTGGATTGCGGTTATTTTTTCCAATACCACGATTTCCCAACATTTGTCAACCACATGGGTATTGAGGGGCCCATGGAGTGCTTCCAAGCCGAGCGTAAGCAATTTTGGCGGCATTGAGATGAGTGCATAGGTGCGCTATCTGGCCCGTTACTGGGAATGCCCCACCCCTAGTGTCTCCCAGAAGTACTATCCCCAGATCCCATGGGATTGTTAAGCCAGTGATTAGCTTCATTTGGTCCAGTACTGCGCGCCAGTATTCCATCCCTTTTGGGCAGGCCCACAGCAGGTGAAATAGGGAACTGGTGGCCACACACTCCCTCCATCAGACCGCTGGGATTGCCGGGTTACTTTTGTGCAGCTGTTCTGGGGTTATGTAATACCAGTAACATATCTTGTATCCCCCTTCCCTGTTGGATATACATTTAGTGCTTTTATGTAGTCTAGCCCACATTCTTCCCCAATCTTCTATGTCGATAGTGCGTCCCAGTTTTTTTTTTCCAACTGAGCATATATTTTTCTTTTCTGGTCGGGTCTGCTTTGTCCAGTAAGCGGTATAAGATCGAGATTGTACCCCTGTGTGTGAGTGTGGTTAGGGTCAGTTCCAATGCAGTAAGTTCCCCCCCATCCTTTCTCCCTTATGGCTCCATGCGATATCCAGTGTCTTAGCTGTGTGTAACAGAACCGCTCTGCCTCTGGGATATTGAACTTTACTTTACAGTCTTGCAACGTGAGTGGGTTACCTTCTGTCAAGAGGACTGCTACCTTTTTGAGGCCTCCTACCCTCCAGGGCATTAAGCTTTTGGGGGGAATGCCGGGGTGAAATCTGGGTTATTACAGATTGGGGGGAGCGGGCCGAGGGTGCCTGTGCATGCCCATTTGTGGGCAGCTTTCTTCCAATTTGACACCGTATTGTTTGTGGCTGTAAGAGGGCCTAGATTTGTAGTGTTTCAAGTGGTGGGGACATGTGGGAGATCGGAGAGAGGAACTGAGCACCATGCCTCTTCAATCTGTCTTCAGTGGGGCAGCCCTGTACTTGGTACCCATGCGAAAGCATGTGAATGTTGCACTGCTCTATGATATCTGGCCACGTCGGGGGCTCCCAGACAACCCGTTCCCCTCCCCCGGAGCATGATGTGTCTAGCTATAGGCGGTTTCTCCGCCCCCCGATGAACTTCAGTATGCTTTTCTGTAAATTCAGTAGACCGCATTCTGGGATGTATACCGGGAGCGCTGCACAGTGGTAAATTACTCTGGGCACTATATTCACTTTCACTGCAGCTATCCTTCCGAGCCATGAAATCTGCTTTTGCCATCGTTCTAGATTCTTCTGCAATTCGCCGAACAGTTGTGGGAAGTTACTCTGATATATTTGTTCCACTTTCTTGGGAATCAGTACTCCCAAATACCCAATGGAGGTGTCTGCCCATGGAATGGGGAGCTTAGGGTAAGTGCTGCACTAAGCCTCTGTGAGGTATTGATTGCCAGTGCTGATGGCTTTTCATAGTTTACTCTTAATCCCGATGCTCTCCCGAATGCCTCTATTTCCCTCCATAGTGGTTCCATTGAGTTGTCTAATTGTGTTATAGTGAGGAGTACATCGTCTGCATACATGGCTGCTTTGTATTCCTTATACCTCATTTTGAGCTCATGAATGTTTACATTTTGCCTGATTTTAAGAGCAAATGGCTCAATGGATAGGGCAAATATAAGAGGCGATAGTGGGCAGCCCTGCCGTGTCCCTCTGGTGATGTGTATCTTTCCCTATCTTAAGCCATTTATCCTTAATTGTGTAGTTGGGTATCACCCATGTTACGAAATTGGGGTCGAACCCTAGATGGGTAAGTATCCTTCTAATATACCCCCAGTCTAGCAAATCAAATGCCTTGTGGGCGTCGAGGGTGATGACTGCCATCTTGTCCCCCATTCTAGAGGTGCTTTCGATTAGGTCGATCGTGCGTCTGATGTTGTCTTGAGAATATCTGGGTCTATCATATCAGGGAGTATCTTACTCAGTCTAGTCGCCAGGATCTTCGAGAATATCTTCCCATCATTGTTCATCAGAGTGATGGGCCTATAGGAGGCACTTTGCTCGTGGTCCTTGCCTGGTTTATGTGCTAGTATTGCCAGGGATTCTGCCATGGATGAGGTGATGCTGTTTGTTGTCAGGAATGAGTTGAATAGGGTTGTGAGTCGTGGGGACAGAATATGTGAGTATGTTTTATAAAATTTGGCTGTGAGGCCATCCGGTCCTGGGGCTGTGCTCTTTAGAGATTTGATTGCTTCTATGGTGTCCTCCACTGTAATTGGTAATTCTAGGGGTGCAAGTTGGGCTCTGTCGGAGGGCTCCTTGATTGAGTGTAGGTATCGTGATTGTTTGTCAGGGGGGCTAGGGGACCTGCCATGATTTCAGTGTGATGGTCTACCATTGTTTCCATTATGTCCCTTTCTGTGTAACAAACTTTACCATCCACCCCTATGAGCCTTGAAATGTTTCTCTTGTGTAATTTTTTCAGTTTGTAGGCGAGTATGCGATTGGCTTTGTTCCCCTTAATATAGTAGAATTGTTTTGTGTATGCCAGTGATCTAGCTGATCTATCTGCCCAGTAAATTTCAAGTGCTGTCTTGGCTTTTTTTAGGTCCCTTTCTGACTTTCGAGTTTGGCGCTGTTTGAGAGATTTCTCTAGTTCTTTTACTTTCTCTTCTAGTTTAGATTCTTGGAGTCGGGCGATCCGCCTTTGCTCTGCTCCTAAACTAATAAATGCCCACTTATTACTGGCTTCATGGAGTCCCAGACTATGGTGATGGAGGTACCCTCTATAATGTTTTCCTTAAAGTAGTGGGTGAGGGACTCGCCCATATCTCTTCTGATGACGTCTAATAACATGGAGTCCTGCAACTTCCAGTATTTCGGGAGAGGGGTGGGAGAGCCCTTAATTCGCAGGATTGCTGTGGCTGGTGCATGGTCTGATAGCATTCTGGTGTGTATTTCCACCTTGTCCAGGCAGGGGAATAGAAAGCTTGATGCTAGTATTAGGTCAATTCTAGAGAAACCTTTGTGCACATTAGAGTAGAAAGTGAAGTCCCTTACCCCCATGTTAGCTAATCTCCAGGTGTCCACTGTCTCGGTTTCCCTCAGGAATTTAGCAAGGCCCAAGGCCTGGGCGAAATCCATTCTGTTTGCATACTTGCCAACCCTACCGATTTAGGCGGTAGGATACCGCTTTTTAAGCAGTCCTACCGCCTACCGATTTATTGGCACCAAATACTGATTTTTTTTGTAAAAAAAAAAGTTTTTTTGTTTTTTTTAAACATTTTTTTTTTTTGCCCACGCCAGCTCGGGGGAGTCTTTCAAGGGCTCCCCCAAGCTGGCGTAGCGGGAGAAGGCGCGGCATGCAGGACTTTGATGTCAAAGGCACCCACGGCGGTGGGCTAAATGCGCCTCTCCGCCGAGGGTGCCTTTGACAAAAGGCACCATTAGCCCCGCACCACGCCAGCTCGGGGGAGACTTTCAAGGACTTCCACGAGCTGGCGTAGCGGGAGAAGGCGCGTCATGCAGGCTTTCAATGTAAAAGGCACCCACGGCGGTGGGATAAGGGCGCCCCCCTCCGTGGGTGCCTTTCACAAAAGGCGACATTAGCCCCCCACCACGCCAACTCGGGGGAGTCTTTCAAGGGCTCCCCCGAGCTGGCATGGTGGCAGAAGGCGTGGCAGGCGCCTCATTGTCATTGAATGCACCCAAGGCGGCGGGCTCATTCAATGACAATGGGCTGCTGACACGCCCTATTCCTATCATTACCTCCTCGCCTGACTATTTTTTAAACTTTAAGATTCCTACAGATTTTTGGTCACAGAATGTTGGCATGTATGTGGTTGGGGGAAGCGTTTTGTCTCTTTGCGGGTCTGGGACCATGTTTAGGACCCCCCTCCCATCAGGAGATGCCCTTCGGAGAAAGCCAGAATGGTCGGGAGCAGATCGAGCAGGAATCTATCTTGTGCATTATTCAGGGAATAGCTACTATGGTGAGAGGTTGCTCCTGGAAGTGTGCTTTCACCAGGAGGAATATGCCCATGGGATCTTTCTGCACCGTGATTTGTGTTAAGGGGACGTTTTCACTCAGGAATATGGCTACCCCCCATTTTTTAACCCCCGGCATGGCAAAGAAGCGCTTCTTGAACCTACTATATTTAATGTGCTGCTCATCCGTTGGTAGGAGATGAGTCTCCTGGAGACATACTATGTCTCCCGCGAACTGACCTAGCCTTCTTTCCACCGATTTTCTTTTGCATGGGAAGTTAAGTCCCTGGACGTTCCATGATATCAGTTTTTTTTCGAGTTCATTATCTGACCCCATGTCGCTTGTTAGCACTATTGCTGTTGAGTAGGCCTGTTTGAATCCCCTTCCGAGTGGTAGGGCCTGGTTTGCTTTGGTTCTGTGTGTCTGCAGATATTCTCAATGTTGTTGTTTTGTACTCTCTGGTCCTCATGGAGGCCAACAAGGTCTTCACTCCTTTTTCTCCTACCCCCTTCTCTCCCCTCACCCCTCCCCTACCCATAACTGCCAGGGATGAGAACAGCCCTAACCCAATGGGGTAACTGGCTTAAACCCACCACCGACCAAACTCAAGGCCAACCGGGCCAAGTGCGCTCAAAGCGGCAAAATACAACAAATGCTAGCATTTTAACTACAACTCGCAGATTAGGAAAATAACCTCAGTCCCCCCCGGAGATCCTCTTCCCTGGGATTTGGATATGGTTTCTCCCTCCTGTACCGGGGTCCTCTTTAGTTGCTCGTTCCCCCATTAACCCCTTGTGGCTCACAGTTAGATCCAGTGGGAGAGGACCCGGGAAGGGAGCGTCACCAACCTTGATCATAGTAGGTCATCGGATACAGATCAGTCTGGATTTTTATTCTTCTGGGGAGGGCACCGAATTGTGCGCCTCCAATCCACTTTCGTCCAGGAGGAGGGAGTGGGTCTCTTTGTCGGCTCTTGGAAGGATGGTTGTCTCTCCAATTCTCTGCTTTCTTCATCTCCCCCCAGGAATTTCTTTGCTTCTTTTAGGGTGCGTATTTGTCTCTGACTGCCTTCCCATGTGAAGTTTAAAGAGGTCGGGAAACCCCACCAATATGGGATTTTCTTTTCTCTGAGCTATTCAGTGAGGCGTTTCAGCGCTTTTTTCTCTTAAGGAGTATGATGTTCGCCAGATTCTGGTAGATTAGGATAGTTGAGTCTTTGAACAGGATTGGCTTTGAGGCTCTGGCTTCTCTCATAATTTCCTCCTTCACTTTGTAGAAATGGATCCTGGCCAGGACGTCTGGAGGAGTGGAGAATGTTTGCCTGGATTTGGTGCAAGGAACTCTGTCTATTTCCCTTGGGGCACTGTCTGGCAAAGTCAATATAAATCGAAACAGGTCTTATGTGTAGCTCCAGGTCCGCATCTAAGACTGAGGTGGGGATTCCACGTAAGCAGATGTTGTTTCCTCTTGAGCGGTTCTCCGCATCCTCTTGTTTTGCTTCCATGGCGTCGCATCTAGCTCCCAGGGCAGCAATCCGATCCAGCCCCACTTCAATATCATACTTCTGTTCACAGAGGCTGTTCTCCACCTCCACCGTTCTGTTCTTCACTGACTCAACCCTGTTGTCTAGCATGGAGATCTTTTGCATGACTTCCTCTGTCCCTTTCTGGAATTCTTTTGTCATTGCTGATAACAAGTCCTGAAGATCTGACTTTGTGGCAGATTGGGCCAGCGAGGCGCCTCCGGGGATCGACAGGGTCTCAGTTGGTTCTGTCACTGCTATGTCCCCTTCATCCCTTTTCCAGATAGGATTGACCCATTAGTGTGGAGGTATCCACCTGTTTTGTTTGTTTCTCACTTTATGCCATGTCTGCCTTGGGTATCCCTGAGAGCAGGGCCTCCTGTGATCGTTCATTCTCCCTTTCTTCGCTTTGGAGATAGGTAGTATCCCTCGCCCCGTTAGGGTTTACTAGGTGGGAAGCGTTGTTGAATTAGTGTCTCTCCCGCCTTCACCCAGCTTGCAACTTTCTGCACTCCTGCAGCGGATGCGGGGGGTGGGGGCTGTGGGGGCTGTGCCCCGCCACTCTAATTCCACTGCTGTTTCCAGCCCGTAGATTCCCCTGGGTAGGCTGCTCATTCCCGGGAGCTGTGGAGAGGATAGTGGCTCTGTGGCAGGCAAAGGATCTCGTCTGATATTTTTGTTGGATTGCGCACGTCCATCTATTGAGCCTGGTCTGAATCGGTCAAGGTCAGCAGGAGGTGTTAAGAACCCTCCTCATGGAATATAGGCGGTCGGGGAGCTCCACTGTTCCAACACCGGTAGGCCGCTCCCAAGATCCACCCTGGGCCCAGAAGTGCGGCTTAGTTTCTTTGCCGGCACAGGGGGTGATGTGGAAGGCCCCTCTGGATGAGTTCTTGTGCCGGCGTTTGTGGGAGGAGTTGCTTGATTGGAGTGGGCACTATGTTTTTAAGCACTGCTTGGCTGGCGAGTTGCTGGGTACCCCCCACTGCTGGGGTTTGCTGGGGGTTCGGAGTCTTATGGGGCTATATTGGTGCTCCTCAGGTAGCTGTAGCCTCAACCAGTGGGCCAAGAGCCCCAGGTATTGGGGCTATGATGATCCACGGTTCACAGCGCACCCAGTTGCCACTCTCAGCTCATGCCGGTGCCCCCGTTATTTACTTGCATAGGACCTCAGCTCCCGGGGGGCATCCGCAGGGGTCCGCCCTACTCCTGCGATGGGGACGAACTCCTCCCCCTGCAGGACACTGCACTCACTATGACGATGCCGGAAAGCTGGCACACAAGGTGGGGATCACCCCTCCTCTGCTGGTTCGCCGCTGGGGGCCAGGACTGTCCTCCTTCCGGTGATTACTCCTCCAACTTCGCTCGCCTCACTCTTCGGAACTCTGCCACGGTGTTCTCGTCGCACCGCCACCAGAGGCGGGACGCCGACGGGAAGCCTGGTGGGTAGAAGCTTGTCGACACCAATACTGCTGGTCCAAGGGCAGTTCTTCTCCCGACATAGTCGGGGGAACTGGGGTTAGCGAATGCTGCGCCGCCGCTCGTCTAGATCTCCTTGAGTGCCTAGGCCCTTTCAGCAGCCAATGACTCCTCCTTTTCTTGCTCTATGGGGAGCTCCGGGGTGAGGCGCCCGCCATGTTCGTCTGGTGTTGTCCGCCGGGATCAGGGTGAACACACATGGCTCATTCCAGGTGAAATCCTTCTTTCTCAGCGGCCTGCTTTCGGTTAATATCCCTCACCCCATCCTCACTCCATCTGTGTTTTTTCCAGAGGTTAACTCGGAGGAGAGGCGGCCAAAATCTTGTCGGTGGATAAGGCCAGCTGGGAGCTGCTATGAAGCCATGCTGCAGCTTCGGCTCCGAAGCCACGTCCCCCTGGCGTCCTTTCTTTATGCAGGTCCAAATCTGACTATCTCGCTTCCTAGTCTGTCTGAAAGCATCCCTTGGGACTGCATGCACTAGCTCCCTCCTCCCCACGGAAGGTTTCCCTGTCTTCATCTGTCATATCCTGTCCCCAACTTGTTTGGCAGTCCTCTTTCTCGTCCCTATTTAAAGTCAGCCCGTCCAAAGACAAAGCTCTGTGCTCAAGACTAAGCAGGCTTCCCTCCTTGCCTCGTGATTGGGCAATTTCAAATCAATCATCTTTCCCTTTATTTCACTTTCACTTTTTGTTCTAATCTCTTGGTAGGCTTTTTCAATTCTGTCTCCTATGTTTCCTATCTCAGATTTCTCCTCTAGATTTACTCTAGATGATCCTGACATAGGTTCTCGTGATGGGAGGAACTCCTCTATGTCCTCCCATACCACTACTGGATTTGGTTCCATGAGCTCGTTTTCCATGCTATCAATGTTGTGTGCTCTCTGCCTTCTCTTCCATTCTATTTCTTCATCAAATTCTCTTGGTTTCTTAACTTCCTCCGTAACCCTTTCCTCTTCCTGTCTTTTCGCTTCTCTTCTCTCATTTGCCCTATGCACCTCGTCATCTCTGCGTCTTTGTATTCTTTTATCTCTTAATTTCTGTTCTTCCTCGTCTTCTCTTTTCTTTTCTAGCCTGTCTCGTTCTTCGATTGCTTTCTGCCTATTGTCATATTTTCTTTGTTCCTCTGCTCTTTCTTCCTTTCTTAACTGTTCTGCCTGATACAATGGCTCTCGTCTTTGTCTATTCTTTCTTTTATACATGTCTTCTTTCAATCGTTTCTCTCATTCCCTGTCTTTTTTATATTGCTCATCTTGATGTTCCCCTTTTGCCGCACTTCCTCGATGCTCTTTCCATCAAGTTTGAGCAATATCTGACCGTCCATCCATTCGTTCTGTATGAGCGCTATCTCGTCAGCTTTATCCTTTTCTCCCTTCCATCTCTTAATTTCTCGTTCTATATCTAGAGTCATACTCGGCCGTTCACTTTTCTCTTTGTCCCGTAAGACTTTAGAAATCACATCCCTTTCTGGAGTTTTCTCTGGACTCCCGTCACTACTATACGCAGGCGGCTCATGCATGTGATTACTGTATCTTTCTGCTGCTTTGAGCTCCCTTAAAGGATACACTCCCTCGTCTCTCGTACTATCGTCATTTATTTCAGACGCGGTGGTGGGGGCAGAAGGCTCAGTACCCCCCTCTTTACCCTGGTTAAGCATCCAGTCTTAAGGAAGCGGGTCTTCCCATTCCTCCTGGTACATCTTCCAAAGCTCTAAACTAGCTAACATTTTTTACAATGTCTTTCCCATGTACGCAGCGTGCAAGTACGTAGTCATGTGTTGCAAAACTGCTTTTGACAGTGATCCCCCTTGTGGCCATGGCATGAACATCTTATCTGCCGTACTCTTAACCCATTCTGCACTATATTGCTTAAGCTTGGGTGCGTGTTTCGGCAGCTGTTTGCACCGGTGTATGAGTGGAGTAACATGTTCCATCTTGACAAGTCACAATCGACTGTCAATATTTACCATTATTTTACACAAAAAATACTTTTCAGAAACACAATACAATACGAGCGTGTTCCAATCGTCGCTGCTCCAAACCTCTATGTCTTATTTTACTTCAATCTACCTATTCAATCAATACTCTGACTAAATAAATACATAATTTACTCTCAGCCTTTTTACCACAATCTATTATTTGTTGCTCTTCGACATCTCACTATTTCCTCAATACATATAACATTGACAATACACAAATAGACAGACTAGCCAGCCCTACATATATTTCTGCCAACTCTCCTCGTGGCTACTCTTGCCCCTAAAATGACTCCTGATAGAGAGTGGGAATTTTTTTCTTTAACAGATCTGTTTGTAGCCTATATATCCACTTGGATTTTAAAACAATTCCTTCTAAACGCCCTTGACGTAGGATTCTGGGTTTATCTTATGGAATGCTCCTCATCCATATATTTTTACTTGATGCTCTTCGTCATTAACTCAAATACCCAACCAACCTTCTGTTACTTTCTTCCTATTATTACTTTCCCCATTTAATAGACAATTATTTTTGCCACCTTTCTCAATCTACTCACCATTTGCTTTTCAGGTCCTGACCCTCAGGATCGTCTCTTCCTGAACCCGGCCACCTTAGCCTTCGGTCCGCTCAGCTGCCTGTAGAAACTGGGAGGGGAATTCCACGAAAGAGGGACCCGTCCCACCTGTCTCTGTTGTCTTGCAAGATCCTGTTGCGGCCGCTATCCACAGGGAGCCTCACAGTCCTCCATCTAAATGGCATAGGACATCCGGTATTTCTGAGACCCTAAAGCTTACTGGGTCAACGGATCTTGAACCATCCTCTGCTACCACGTGAACCCATGGACCTAGCGCCCTTTAAGACGAGGTAGCAATACTTAGAGACGGATGGGGATGCAGAATTTTTTCTAAACATCAATAATCAAAACCGACTCAGGAAGATGGCAAAACTTGTTCTGTTTTATTTGCAATTATCTAAAACAGGGAGGTTACAACGGACATCATCCAATGTCCACCCAAGCTCACAATGCATTTCTGAAAAAACATAACTTTTATAGTCAAAATTCGTCATTACTGACGTCACACTACATGGCAAACTACAAAAACCTACTTGGGGGATGTAATAGGTTTACAGAGACCATCTAAGTATACGTTACATACTTACGGGAATGTTGATTGTGGCTCTACCATCAGGTGGACAACTAAGCCCTCCTCTACTACAAGTCATCTTCATCATCATAAAATACACAATGATTCATTGGTTACATAAACTATAGGGCTCTCTTGATATGTGGCCCTCTACAATTGGTTGGCACGCTTGTACCCTTCTTGAATATTCCACACGCTAGCAGCACGCAGTCTGCCACCCCAGGTGCAGGGAGAGTCGACGTGATCATGCCTCCCCACCCAATTAGCCCACATCTATTATCACTCTTGCTGTTCGCCATTCAATTAAGGCTTTGAACTTGGCATGGTCTTAGCTTCTGGTTTTGGTATAGCTTCACCCAATGTCTATTTTCATCAGACCATGTGACTGGAGACCATGTTTTTCGAGCTCTTCGCTGCATATAATACTTTTTCGAACTTGTTGATGCATATAATACTATTAAATGATGAACTCTTGACGCCTTCAGAGTTTTTCCATTTCACCTCAAGCAGAAGTTTGTTTCTTTCTCACTTCTGTTACTCACCGGTCAGGGAGTACGTGAGAAAGGAGACCAGGACTGCTACACTGGAAAGTTGCTTGAAGAGCTCGGGTTGGAGCCTCCACCCAAGCCTCCTCTCTGTGAGGGAATAAACTCTTTTCAATGATATGACTCCTTGCTCTGTATTGTAT
The DNA here is from genome assembly GCF_040938575.1 of Ambystoma mexicanum. Classification (NCBI taxonomy): domain Eukaryota; kingdom Metazoa; phylum Chordata; class Amphibia; order Caudata; family Ambystomatidae; genus Ambystoma; species Ambystoma mexicanum. The sequence goes on along the minus strand of NC_090924.1, from coordinate 452,710,206 downwards.
CAGGCAAGAAGGCTGATCACTTAAAAGAGCGGGGAGAATGCACCTCCATGGACCCAGCTGCAAAGCAAGGATAAAGGTAAGTAATCACCCCCAGACTCCTAGTACCTAAAAGAATACCTGAGCCACGATGTCCCCTATTCAATGAGACAGATATTTATTTATTACATTTATTACATTTTATTTATTTATTTATTAAATGTATTACTCGCCCAGACCCAGGGGTATCACGGCGAAATTACAGATATCTTATAGAATTTCTTATACAATGTTACATATACATCAAAACAATAGTAGTAGACAGCTTATAGTATTTCTTATACAAAGTTGCATATCCATCAAAACAGCAATAGCCAATCATTTGAGACTCTTGTTGCATAATAGGCCTTTGGGCATACATATAGTACCTAGGACCGGTTAGGAAAGTCAAGATAAGTCGGGGACACTCTGGTACCCTGGTTGATTAGGAATAGCTGAGTTTAGTATTTGTTGAACAACCAGGATTTCAGTGCTTTTTTGAACCCTAATAGCGTGCCCTCATTTTTTATATTAAGTGGTAAGGCATTCCAATGAGTTGGGGCTAGGACTTTGAAGCTACTTCCACCTGCTCTCTTATATTTGTATTGCAGTATTTCTAGTAGAGCCAAATTATTGGATCTAAGGGCCCTATAGGAAAAATAAATTCTTGATAGTGTTGTTGAGGTAGCTAGGGGCTTTGTTTGTGATGCATTTATGAACGACACATATTGTTTTGAAAATTATTCTAGCTTCGATAGGCAGCCAGTGATTTTCTCGCCTAATGTTGGATATGTATTCGGATTTCTTTATACCTAGAGGTGCTCTGAGGGCTTTGTTCTGCAGTAATTGTATCTTGTTGATATTGGAGGTACCTAGGAGAAGGATATTGCAGTAGTCCAGTTTCCTTTAAATCAGCGCTCCAGCCAGAGTGATACAGTTTGTGGGAGTGAGGAATTGGCGACTGAGTGCAATAAGTTTGGCTGTATATGCTGTTGAGGAGGAGAGGGCTGATATCTGTTTATGCATAGTGAGATTGGCGTCTATATATACCCCAAGAGTTTTAACTTGCTTGAGTACTGGGATACGAGTGCCGTCTATGTTGATGTGTGAGTAATCAGGATGGAGGGTGCTTATTCTTTTTTGTGAGCCCACGATGAGAACCTCAGTTTTCTCATCATTGAGGCAAAGGCTGTTTAAGGCCATCCAATTTTGAATGATGGCGTATTCTTTATTGATGGTTTGGGTATCTTGGGTGTAGTCACCCGTAATAAGGATGAGGATCTGGGAGTCATCTGCAAAATTTGTGTAGATGACACCCATATCATCTAGGGCTGAGAATAGGAGTTTAGTATATGCATTGCAGAGGGTGGGGAGAGGCATGATCCCTGGGGAATTCGTATGAGAACTGGTATAGGGTCTGCTGAATAATTTCCTATGGCGACTCTGGATGTTCGATCCGATAAAAAGGATTTGATCCAGAGTGTGGCATTGTTTGAGAAATTAAAGCCTTTCTTTAGTGTTTCACAGAGTTTGTCATGGTCTACCAGGTCAAATGCTGCAGATAGGTCCAGGAGCAGTAGTGTAGCCATTTTTCCTGTATCTTTGATGGTATCTAATTGGCTTTTCAGCTCCAGGCGGGCCGTCTCAGTACTATGGTTAGGCCTGAAGCCGGATTGTCTAGCTCCTAGTAGGTTATTTTGTTCAAGATGGGTTTGTATTTGGTTATAGGCTAATTTGTCAATGATTTTGAGTAGAAAAGGGACAGTAGTTATAGGCCGGTAGTTGGTGGGAGCTAGAGGATCTAGCGTGGGCTTTTTTAATAGTGGCGTGACCCATGCTTCTTTGATGCTAGCTGGGACCAGATTAGAGTTGAAAGAGGCGTTCACAAAATTGGTGATTAAGGGGGTGAGGGTAGGGGCACATAGTTTCACTAGGTGTGCTGGGAAGTTGTCTCCTTTGCAGTTGGATGCTTTGAGTTTAGCTATACTATTTTGTACTACTTCTTGGGTGACTGGGGTGAAGTTGAAAGTAGGAGTAGTGTCTCCTGCGTGCTTAGTGATTTGGTTTGACGTGAGGTGTTTATCGGATAGAAGATTTCCTTTGGAGATGATTTTGTTTTGTAGAAGTTTGATTTTGGTGGCAAGAGCATCTTGAACAGTGGTGCACCATTCTTTACTCAGTTTAACCAGGTTAATGATAGGGATGGGATTTTTAAACTCTTTAAGGATGGAGAATAACTCTTTAGTGTCAGAGGAGGCATTTTTGATCCTAGTATCGAGGGCATCTGCTTTATGAGCAATGATGGCTGCGTTATAGATTTTATTGGCAGTATTGAATGCTTCTGCGGCTTCTGATGTGTGGATTTTGTTTAGACGGTGTTCGAGCGATCGTTTGGTCCGTCTAAGGGAGACTAATTCATCATTAAACTAGAAGGAGGATTTTTTGTCCTTGTGTCTGGTTTTGGTGACGCAAGGTGCTAGGGTATTTATTGTGTTAGTGAGACATTTGTGGTAGGTGTCAGCCAAGGAACAGGGGTTCTCATTAGTAATCATTTTGTCATTGAGGGCGAATGTTAACAGAGGGTTAAGGTTATCTGCTGAGAGTTTGGAGATATTTCTAGTAACATAGGCTACCGCTATGTTAGGTTTAGGTGGGTCTGGTTCATTACACAGGATAAAGAAGTTTACACTGTGATGGTCTGACCAAGATCATTACGACCCTGGCGGAATTCGGAAAACGATGGCGGAAATGCAATACCGCCATCGAATAGCGCTCGGTGCGACTATGACCCGTCACCGCAACGTACGAAGCCACTAGCGACACCGTAGTGAACGCCAACGCCAACTGCACCAAGCACGCGCGCGCGCGCCATGCCAAACCGTAAACACCACCATGGCGCAAGGGTACGCCAATTCCGACCCTAGCGGACATGTACCTAACGCCATCAAGCATGGCGGAATGTACCATTCCGCCATGGTGAGAAGTATAATCGCGAATCAACCGTAAACGGCCCCACTGAGTGCCTGTACACCGCTCCCTGCCCACAAAGTACAACTCCCCGTAGGTGCAATGAAGCCACAATGCAACCAGTGAAATGTACAAGTCACCCATGCATGCCAACGAACAAAAGAAACACAACAGGGGCCAATGGGAGCTGCAGGGCACAGATGGCACGAATACAGAAGCCATCCCAATGGACATGACCACAGTCCCCCACCAAGAAACGCACGCAAACACAGGCACCTGTGACCAGCAATATTCCGAAAATCACATCATTCCACCAGTCCACCTGGCTGACCGGCATCTGTTACACAAAACCCAATCCCCCGCCCCTGAGCATGACAACATTCAAACAGTCATATTGGCAGCCCCCATTCCTGACCTCACGGGCTTCGTAGGCAAACGCGCCCAGTACAGTACCACGCAACTAAACTCCGAAGCTGGAACCCAATGCAGATCTCCTCACAACACATCGCTCCCCAAATAGGCATATGCCACATCACTTGCAAAGAAGAACGCTACACGGGCCAAATCAGAATAGAAATTTAATGCACAACAAAATCACCAAGCCCATACAGCCATCAGGCCATGAACTCCAAAACACATATCACCATTGTGGGCTGCATCCGCAAGAAATGACCAGCCACTACTTGTGTGACGCCCTGTTCCATCATGGTACACAGAGCCACATTCACGTACGAAAAGGCAACATGGAAGCGCACAGAACCGCAGGGCCGTCCCAATGGGGAGGCACTAGTCCAGCTGAAAGGCCGAAATGTTGCTCCGAGCCACCAGTACTGCGTAAGGGCATGTGGCCCATTGGCGATCGTCCCATAAGATCGTAATGCTGCTCCACTGATTAACACGAAGCAGCAGGTGTCGGGAGTAAAACCCATCTGCAGGAGTGGCATACAGATGGCAGTGGCAAAAGGGGAGGAGATACCTGTCAACCAAAAGAAAAGAAAAAGAACAGAATGGCCATCAGAACTACATTCCAACAACTCACTTCAATGATCACACTAAATCCACAGCCATATGCATGCTAGCCCACTCCAAAGGTCCATCACCACCCAAAAACCACTTGCGACTCATAACTATCTATATCGAGGTGTAAACACCATCACAAACGAGTGTACCTGTGCATGCGTCTGTCAAAACAGAATCCATCAGATGGGATTGGTAACGTGCATGGACACAAGTGTCTGAGGGCGCGTCGAGACAGGGAGGGCTCAACAAGGCCAGATAGACGATGGTCCCACTATGGCAGCCCTGCATCACATAGCGTAGGGGAGGCGGATAGATCCCAAGAAGCCCTGTACATGGCAAACTCTGTATCAAATCACCTGCCCATGCATCCATTCATCATTCCCTCATCCCGGGATTAAAACGCCTGAATATTTACTCACATAACATTAGAAATATCCATTGAGTCTGTGCGTTATGCAGCCTGCGAAATCCACAGTGCCCCAGCCCGTAATTCCAGTGTAGTGAAGTAACATGTATTTGGGAACGTCCGGCCTCATCGCCCACGTCGCCATTGCGCATCCCAAACCATTCATATCAATCATTGCATCCTCGCCATGGCCCCTGTCCCAAGGACATTGAACAATAGTACGTTATATTTGCAGTCAGACCTGTGGGCATTTCCTCGCCGCTAGCTGAAAACCGAAAGCGCCGCCCTTCGAATTCCTCATTTGCAACATCACGTCGAAGAGGTATCTGTGGCCGTTTGAAATCACTAATTAATCCATCGAGTGCGGCTGTGTGTGAAAATGGCAACTGCCTTCACCCACAAATGGGACGCCCCGCCCGTCGTTGCAACTCGGTACAGTGATGCATGAGGGCCCACCGTTACTCGAGTACTACGTTCCACTGACCCTTCACAAGTCTGTTCGCGACTGCACAGATAGTATGTGAAACAATGGGACCACAGCAGAATGAACATATCAACCAATGTTACACGGCCATCGGGTACAAATACATGATTGCAATAGCAAGATGCCATTCCCCGAATTGCAGCGTTGTGCGCGGGACGTGCTCGGCCAAAGGGGAGAGCAGTTTGCACAGGTGGAATGAATCACCACAGGTGGAGGCCATACAGCCTGAAAACACATAAATTGCACAGCCAGTCTCCTCCCACAACCACACCGAAATGCTACCAGCAGGACTCGCGATGTTGGCCCTGGGGGACATGATAGCACTGCAAGTACTCCAACTCCAAGAAGAAGACGAACACCAACTACAACCGGCCGCACGGAGGAGACGCAGGAGGAGGAGGAGGCCAAGGCAGGGCCAGCAAGGGCCGCCAGCACAGCCACTACCACCACGCAGGCAGCCCGCAATCCCACGCCTCCGAGCACATCCGTTCAACCTCACTGATGAGCAGATCCACACCCTCTACCGTCTGGACCGGGACACCATAGCCGCCATTGTGGACATGACACAGGCTGACCTTGTCAGCATGATAGATAGCCCAACCGCCATCCCACCCCTACTGAAGGTGGTGTCTGTACTACACTTCCTGGCCACAGGCACCTACCAGCACACAGTCGGACAGTTGCATGGCATTTCTCAGCCACTGTTCTCACGGACACTATTGCAAGTGCTCGATGCCCTCCTGCAGCACGCAGACGACTACATCTCCCTACCACGCTCGGAGCAGGAAATTACCAACACAAAAGTGGGATTCCATGCACTTGCCGGCATACCGGGTTGCATTGGTGCCATCGACTGCACCCATGTGGAATTGGTCGTCCCACATGCCATGGAGGCCCAGTACCGCAACCGAAAACAATTTCATTCTCTGAATGTACAAATGGTGTGTGACTCCAACAGGATCATTACACATTGTTGTGCCAGATTCCCTGGATCAACCCATGATTCTATGGTCTTGAGGAACTCTACAATACCACGCTACATGGAGCGACACGCAGGGAACAGATCCTGGCTACTCTGTGAGTCTCATTACATGCATGATAATGTGGGGTATGTGATTCGGCAATGACCTGGCAGGAAGGGGGGGGGGGTGTGCGTACGTAGCAATGGCATTCCACATCATACGTTTATCGTCCACATACAGGTGATGCTGGATATCCACTGAAGAGATGGCTCCTCACACCAGTCCGGAACCCACGGGACCAGCATGAGGAGGACTACAACCATGCCCACTCACGTACCCGTGTAGTCATTGAACAGGCATTCGGCCTACTGAAGGGTCGTTTCCGCTGCCTCAGCAGGTCTGGCGGGGCACTCCTGTACCGCCATGAGAAGGTTGCAAAGATGGTGATGGCATGTGTCATGCTCCACAACATGTGCGTACGTAGAAATGTGCCCATGCCCCCTGACGCAGAACTGCAAGCACCTGATGATGGTCATGATGAGGGTGGGGATGTGGCAGCACCTCAAGGAGTCTGCGAGGCACCGGAGGGCCGTGACATTCGTCAGCATCTCATTGATGTATGCTTCTAGCACTCACGCCTGGTGGCTGATACATGGACACGGGACTCGTGGCACTGTGTGTGTCTGGGACATGCACAATATGGACTGTACGCCTATGATGGCCTAGTACACAAAGATCAATGTCCACACATCTCATTGGTTGATCGTGCACTGTTTATGGCATATGTGATATCATGTAGTACACCCTATCGACCCGCCACCCAAGTGAGCCCAACACACCCCCTCCACCCTCCTACCTCCCCCCCGAACACCAGTGTCCGAAGATGCTCATTGTCAGTGGGCAGTCGCTATTGCAAGCCCCCTCTGCGGGTATCAGGGGCACCCCTGCCTGTGGAGCGCAGGTTCCTCCCAGATCTACGTTGGGGGCTGCCCTGGACGGAACTTGCAACGGATGATGTCTCTGCCTGCTCACGTCCATGCATGTCCCTAAGGGTTTGCGAGAGCTCAGTGAGCACACGGCGCACTGCGGCAAGTTCGGCACATACGTCCTTGGACGTCGCATGCAGTTCCCCCCTCAGGCTCTCGGTGCTTCTCTCCATTTGGACTCCCAGGCTCTCGGTGCTACTCTCCATTTGTGCCCTTAGTGTCTCTGTACCTCTCTCCATTTCTGCCCTAAGTGTCTCAGTTGATGTTTCTATGTCTGCCTTAGTGCCCCCACATTCATCGGCATGGTCCTTGAGGAGCGTGGCCAGTTGCTGCTGTTGCACGATTAACTGGTCGAGGGACTGTTGCCTCTGCTGGGCCATGGCCATTTGCGGGGGTGTCACAGAGGGGCTGTTGTCCTCATGTTGCCTTGCCACAGGGCTTGTGGGGGATGGCCAGTCGTCGTCTTGTGGGTGCCCCTGCGTGGTATCCTCATGTTGTACGGGATGGGACAGACAGGGGGATTGGGACAGGTCATGGATGGATCTGACTTCGACATCCCCGTCTTCTGTGTCGGAGCATGCTGCCATCAATGGGGTGTCACCTATGGTGCTGCTGCCACCAGAGGCAGTGCCTTCTGTGGCATCCGTTGGGGGGACCTGTGGTGGTGGTGTTGTGGGCATGCTGGCTGCTGGGGTGCCTGTTGATGTTCCCTCCTCTGTGCTGCCACCTGATTTGTGCTGCTGCCGTGTCTTGATGCATGCAGCTGAGGTGGAGGGTCTTTGGCCGTTGGTCTTGGCCCTCTTTGCAGGTGTGCTGGTAGGGGTGTCCTGATGCTCGTCGTTTGGATCGGACCCTCTGGTGGAGTAAAGGAGGGCGAGGGTTATTAATGGGTCTGTGGGTATTGGAATGGCATTGTATCACATGCATTGGGGTGGTACCTGAGGGTGATTTGGGTCGGGGCCTTGGAGGTGCTTTCATTTGTGTGTGGAGTGAGGGTGCACTTGTTTGGCAGCCTGCAGTTAGGGTGTGCCTGCTGCACGTGTAGTGCGTGTTTTAGGGGTTTTTAATTATTTATGTATTTATTGTGGGTTTTAACGTGCGCTATCAGGCCGATGTGTGTGGACGTTCTCCTGGACATGTGTTTCTGTTGCACTATGTGGACACATGGTACTTCACATGGATGGACTTTGTGGATTTGGCATTGTTTTATTTGGCCCACCTACCTGAATCTTCGGATGTCTGCACTCCTTTCTCCATCCCTCCGACTCCCTCTATGCTCTCCATTCCGATGGTGGAGGCACAGATTTCTTCCCAGGGGGTCAACTTGATGGGTGATTCAGGACCTCCCCCGGTGGCTGTGGCAATGTTGCGGTTGGCAGAGAGTATGCTGCGGACGCGTATCCGCAGGTCGTCCCATCGCTTTCGGCATTGCTGTGGGGTGCGGGGTGCGGTCCCCACCGCACTTACCCGCTGTGCCACCAGAGCCCATATGGCCTTCTTGTTTGCAAGTGCCGTCCTGGTCATTTGCGTGCAGAAGACGACGGCAGCATTCTCCTGGAGGGTCTCTGTAAGCACGGTGAGTTCCTCACGGGAGAAGTGGACCTGCCGCTTGCGGTCGCACGCTTTCTTCGCTACTTTTCCCATTTTTCTTGGTTTCGCTAGGGTGGATGTCGGGTTGGGGTGTGTCTCAGGGTAGTGTTTTTAGTGGTTGTGTGGTTTTAGTGGTTTTATAGGTGTACGGCAGGATGTTTCCCGTTCCGGGCCCATGTTTTAACTTCCGTTTCCGTATATTTCCGGTCACCGTACTTTACGGTAGGCGCACACTGCGGTGTCCGCTGTGATGGGTGGCGGTATTGCACCTAGGGCGCCGTACGGCAGCGGTGTGGGCCGTTTTGGGGTCATTTCCGCCATCGCGGACTTTGCACTTCCGCCATGCCGTGGTGCTCGTGCCCGATGGGTCGGAATGGGCCGCACTTTGCTCCTTCGTGCAATGGCGGAAACGCTATTTACGCTGTGGCGGTCCGGTCAGTCACTTTCCGCCAGGGTCGTAATGAGGGTCACTGTGTTGATGGAGTCTATGGATACTGAAGTATTGAGTGGTAGTAACCAATCTAGTATTCTCCCTTTTGTGTGGGTAGGGGCGTTCACGAGTTGTGTGAAGGCCATGTCTTTAAGTGCACTGTGTAGTGTTTCTGCTTTATAGTCTTGGGTATCATTGAATCCAAGATTCAGGTCGGCAAGGACTATGAATTTTGTTTTGGGTTTAATGAGTGGCGTTAGTAATGAAGGTATGTCTACTTCAGGCTGAGATTTAGTGTTGGGCGCTCTGTAAATGGTTACTATGTTTATAGTAGTTTTGTGGTTAGTGGCTAGTTTAGCTAGTAGGATTTCGTACCTGTCTGGGTTCTCTATGGGGCAGGCTCTTATTTTAAGATGGGTTTTAGCAATAATAGCTACTCCTCCACCTATTTACTTTGTTCTGTCCGTCCTGAGGATAATGTAATCCGGAGGAATGGCAATGGTAAGTATTGGTCCAGAGGCTTGGTGGAGCCAGGTTTTAGTCACTATGAGTAGGTCAAGCTGTTGCTCAATAATGTAGTCATGTAGTTCTGTGGCATGTGGAGCTATGGAACGTGCATTAATGACCGCTGCTTTGAGGTGCTTAGAGGGGGGTGGCTCTTGGACTACAGGTGGTAAGCAGGTGTTGGTAATCCCAACGGTAGTGGTTTGTTCTTTGGTTATGCTAGTCATTTTGGAAGGTTTGGGCTGGTAGGCTGGTGCGTGTACACTGCCTGTGGTGTTAGATGTAGTGGAGGCCAGTGAGCTCGGGCAATTTATAAATCGGGATCTAAGTCTTTGGGTTCTAATGCTGCCCTGTAGCGGGATCTGTTTGGATTGCTTGGTTATGATATAATTCCTGTCTGGGCAACGTGGGGTGGTGTAGGTTTGTTATCTAAGCCTAGCACGTCTGAGTGCATTGAGGACTGGGAAGGTCATTGTAGGCAAATTATTGGTAACAAGTGTGTATGGTTCGGGAGTAATTTGCAGCTTTTGGGCCATTATAGTGTCTGTTTGCATGTTGATCTGGTGATAATACTGGGGGAAAGGATTGCTCTGTGGTAGGGACAAGGTGTGGGACAAGGTATGGGGTGATGACGAGGGCATGCAGCCCTGAGAAGGCCGTTTTCATGGGTAATGAAGTGGGAGCCTGTGCAAGGCAATTCGCACGGTACAATGCAAAAGGGGAACATCATAAAGAGTAACCAACCTAGCATGGTTTAATTGAATTAGAGGACTAGGCGTCTACTGTCTGTTGGGAGGCTAAAAGTGACGGTTGGAGAGAAGGTGGCTGGGCAGGCAAAGTGCTGAAAGTTCTCTAAGTCATTTGGTTTACCAGAAATGCGATTGTTAGGCAGTAACAGAATGGTAGTAGTTGCACTCATGTGCGTAATGGTATAATTGGTGAGGTTAGCCACAGAATTACAACACTGCACAGGTAGGGAGTGAAGATCACTATCTACAGTTGACTTGGGTGGTGTTACTGGGACAGTTGCAATACATATGCAGAGATGGTGATGCTAGAATAAATGCGAAGTAACATGGTTATTGACTATGGCAAAGCAACATAATACATGGAGGGTAGTTGGTGATCACAATATGCACAGGAAACAATGCAGGTGAAGTAGTAAGTACACTAGTGGGCAGTAGTAAGTGGTACAATAACACTGTGTTTACTGGAAGCAACCTATAAGTGCAGAAGGAGATTAGGTACTAATCTGATTAGGAGTTATATTACAGAGCCACGGTAGTGGCAGTGTAGTTATGGTTAAGTTGCTGTTTCCATAGGAAGAGCACTTTCTGGGCGGCTTATAACTCCGCTCCCCCTGGACGAATCCACACCAAACCTTGCACAAAAAGTATATGGGCCACTGTGAATTGTTTTGCAAAGTTTGGTGATGTTTGGTCCAGGGGGGGAGTTATAGGGGAGGTCCCAAAACGTCTTTTTTTCCCATAGACTGAATGAGGGAAAAGCTTTGCGCACGCCTACAGTCCAAACAGCTGGACGGATTTTCACCAAATTTGCAGCAGGAGCAAACAAAAAACAACCAAAAAGTATGTCTAAAAAAATTTGTGATATCTATGTCCACTCCGCGATCACACTTCCCTGTTCGCTCCGCGGACAAGATACCGATTGGCTAATCCGTAGCGTCATGTCCACGGACATGTGACCCGTTCACTGATTGGATGTTGAACAGCGTGAAGTGCGTCAGATTCTTTCGCTGCACCTGCCATCTTTCATTCGTGTTTTGGTGTATGCGGACATCACCGCTAACACATATAAAACAACACACCATTGCACTTGTTAAACTTATGAAATACTGTTTTGGAAGGTAAAGGTTAATGAGGCTGGGATGGGCTGTGGCAGCAGGAAGTCAAAAAGTGGTGTTTTCTTGTCACCAAAGTCATACAGTAAATTGGAAGTTGCTGCTCAATATAGTGTCCATTAAGTACCAGCGAAGATTTACTGCGTCTGTGTTACAATGTATTTAAAATAATATTTCAGTCAGACTGGCGTCCTAGAGTTCGAAATCTGAGGCAGCCACCTGCACTGTTTGATGGAAACAGCGGGTCTGCAAGTGTATGGGAGTAGCAGTTCTCATGAATGCATTCAGATATGTTGTTGCAAAGTCAGAATGTATTTGCATTCTGAGTGAAGGTCACTTGCTTTGCTTTTTTGGTTCCGAGCTCAGTAGGCCCAGGCATCTGGCTGAACCCATAAGGGTCAATTGCTTTTTGACCTTGAGCGAAAGGGAAAATTCAGTAAGAATGCAGGGAGTGAAAGTTTACAAAAAATACCATTTGATAAGGTTATGTATTCAAAATGTTTGTAAGGCACATGTAATATCAGTTCAAGAAGATTCTTTGGTGCAAGTACATTGCTGTCTGAGTTTAACGAAGACAATGGAGACGGTAAATATCATGTAAGTTTACTTTTGACGACTCTACACCAGAACGAGTTTAAATTTTTTATTACCAGAACAATAATTTTGGCAATGTAACGGAAGTACTATCTTTCTGTGTAGTTGTCATTTTTTTTTTACTTATGGAGAGTGCAGATTCTCAGCATTTGTAGGCTATCACTAGATTCACCCATGTTCAATGCTAATATTTCTTTAAAATGTCATTTATGACCACATCGATTTGTGTATCAGTTTCCACGTTCTTTTTGTCTTTTTTGAAATCACGAGATTTTATTTTTTATTACCTGAACATTAATTTTGGCATTGTAACTGAAGTACTATCTTTCTGTGTAGTTGTCATTTTTTTTTTACTTATGGAGAGTGCAGATTCTCGGCGTTTGTAGGCTATCACTAGATTCACCCATGTTCAACGCTAATATTTCTTTAAAATGTCATCCATGACCACATCGATTTGTGTATCAGTTTCCACGTTCTTTTTGTCTTTTTTGAAATTGTTTGCTAAAGGTTGGGTATTGATACGTATTTTCTGTTATGTTTTCCGAACAGCTACATCCTGCCTTACTGTGATTGCCATGGATTTCAGATACCAAGTGATGGCTTTTTTGCACGCCAGATGCACGTACTCGTGACCGGCTGCCTAACCGTCACTGTTTTGTGGGACGATCGCGCAGGACCCATTTGTCCATACGCTGCAGTGGCCATTAGGAGTAACATAACATCTTTTATGGTGGTGTAGGCCGAAGTTCATGCCGACATCTTGGAAATCACTGTGCGACCGAAGCGGTTGCTTTATCGAAAATGAATACTTTGTGTATGCGAAAAGATCAACGTGTGCCTCACGATTAACATTTTCGATGACGACCAAAGAAACAAAGTTACTATTTGATTAAAAATGGGCATAGTCCGATGGTCTCGGACAGTTTATTGTGAAATAAAAGTACTTAACAAATTCTAAAATGTTAATGTTTTTTTTTAAAAACCAGTTTATTATTTCAAAATGTAACATGCTACGTTGTACGTCGCTGTGTGTCCATTTTCAGGTTCTGCGTCATGGCACGTAGGTGCTTATGGGCGCATTTGGCTACGCTGGAGAGGAACGTCATCCAAAAAAGGTGTACAATATCATTAGGGTTGGTTATGTGACGAGATGTGGGAGTGTTTTCGTATTACACAAGTGTCGTAATGTAGTTAAAAAATATAGCGGTATACGTTTATTGACTGAAGGGTAGGCTGCAGCCATGGGGAGTGGGCAGAATGTCGGGGTCATGGTATAAGGTCATGATCCGTACAATGTGGCTACTGGCCATGACCAGAAGGGAGAAAAGATAGGATTACAGTGGCTATGTCCACCTGGGACTGGCTTTGTGGTAAAGTTGTTAGACATTAGGATACATTTGAAAGGGAAGAATAAAGTGCTTGTGGTAATATGTTAACAGGGTTTCCTTTTTGCTTTTGCAGGCTGCCATGGAAAGCGAAGAGGGGGCCTGTATGGAACAACCGCCTTCCCTTTCTATGGTGGCCATCTTGGAAAAGGATTTTGTTTTCTAATCCGGGACGCCACAGGCGTCCCGGATTAGAACGAAAAATCTTCTTTTTTAGTAGCACACATTACTGCTTTGCAAATCTAGATTGTTAATGGCATTCATCCCCCATTTTAGGGGTAGAAGGGGGGGTAATGATCCAGAGATCGCGTTATGCACTCTCGCTTTGATTGGCCTGATAACTTGGCCTGCTGGCCCTTTATTCACTGTTCCAGTCCCTGGAACGGAGGACAAACGCTACAATATTCCCATTAGCATAACACAAACTGCAAATGGAAATGGTGAAAAATCTTATTGCGTCTATGTACTTTACTGAGAAATATAAAGTAGATGGAGTCTATGCGATTTTTTTTTTAATATTTATAAACTGTGAAAGGTGGTTCTTAAAGGAACATTTACTTTGTTTATGGATGGCTTTTCTTTTTGGAAGGACAGCTAAGAAGGAAAGTTGCGGACGGAAATGAGCAAAGAGGCACCAAACAGTAATATGGGGGGGTAGGTGGACGGGGGGAAATGTTGTGCGTGTGTTATTTGTAAGGTAGGGGCAGTGTTTCTCATGCTCCTTCATTACAGCAGTGGTGCTGTTTCTTGGGGATGAGAGATGGCCTTAGCGCATATCGTTTTCAGATAAATAGTACTTTTGCTAAAAGTATGTACTGTGTACTACATTGTTAATGGCTGAGTACGAATAGGTGTTTGAGTTGTACAAGGGAAATGTTGAAGTTGGAAGTTCCTACATCAGTAAGAAATGTATTTCCACACTGTCCACGAGGCATAGATCTTATTGTTAAGTGTGGATGGATTCTCGGACATGTCACCATGCTGTGCGCCAGCATATGGTCATGTGGCATTCTCCGCAAGGTGTGCAATGAAGTCAGATGTTAGTTTACATTATTGTTACGTGCCACTACTAGAAACCGATGAACTTTAGTAAAAAAACGTTGTTAAAAGGGACGTTATGGTTAAGTTGCGCTACTAAAAACCTATCAAATTCAGTAAAAAAAACATTGTTAAAGGGACGTTATGGTTAAGTTGCGTTACTAAAAACCTATGAAATTCACTAAAAAATACTTTGTTAACGGGACATTATGGTTCAAAGTAAAACCGAAAAACCCTTGAAATTCAACAGTTATGGTAAGCTAAGCAACCATAACTCGCCCCACCACGGTGCACTGCTAAGACTAACACCCAGGACATCAAAGATGACATCACAAATTTGAATTTCATAGGTTTTTAGTAGCGCAACTTAACCATAACGTCCCTTTAACAAAGTTTTTTTTACTGAATATATATATATATATATATATGTATATATATATGTTATATATATGTGAAAATAGGAATGCTACATATGTCTTACCACTGGTTAGGTCAGAGATGCTTGGAAGGTAAAGGAAGGGACACAACGTACGTAAAAAACAAAAAAAGGGAAGGTTAGTGAGGAAGCTATACCCGGGCGGCACAAGGGGCGCACTAGGTTCGGGATGGTGCACGCGCATCAGAGACCCTGAGTGCACTTGTAGATATGGAGAGAAATCAATCCAAAAGGAAAATGACAGTCCGTAATTCAGATGTTGGTAAGAATAACAAACAGTATTACCAGTGTTTTAGGATCCAAAATGGAGAAAGGCGTCAAAAGCAGGTTCAGAAAATGGGTGGCACACAAGTAATGTACTAACATCAAAACCCAGCAGACCTTAAGCAAGATGTGAGGTCCGGCAGCCATCAGACAATGCTAAAGCAGTAATACGGCAATCCTTTAGCAGGCTGAATGGTCCGGTACACGGGGGTCCAGCGAACAAATGCAGAAACGGTAGAAAGACAATCCTTATGTAGTCTGAATGGTCCAGTACACGGGCGGGCAGCGAACAAATGCAGAAACGGTAGAAAGGCAATCCATAGGCAGGCTGAATGATCTGGTACACGGGCGGGCAGCGATAAAGGAAGAAATCAGCAAGAAGTCCGTTAGGCAAAGCAGGGTCGGTACACAGTAGAATAGAAATGAGCAAGAGTGGCACGGAAGACGTAACTTCAAATATGTCGGCTATAACTGTAAACAGAAGCAGCGTTCTGCAAGACGCTGCGGGTTAATTTCACAAGAAGGCGGAACCGTATGAAAGCGAGGCTCCCATGGTACTGCCTCTGAACTACAGTATGGAATTAGGTTTTCTGGGTAACTTAGTTCAGATTCGCTGCAATGGATACTGCTGCAGATCTTTTCCAGGGCAGCCGCCATTGAGAATAGAAAGGTGCTGTAAAGCGCCACAGCCCCTTATGGAGAGCTATGACTCTCTTGGAAGTCCTTTTTGGTGTGTTTGGGGAGTCCCAACTTCCCCTACAAGAAAGGAAGGCCCGATGCGGGCATGATGCGGACACCGAGGTGGGCGCCCAGGTGTAACAACTTTATTGTAACCACTTGATGGACAACCAGGCTCACAGTGACCTCAATTCTTGGTGCTGGGGTCACCAAGCCTTTCTTGAATTTCTCCTTTGCAATTAGCTGTTTTCCAATTACAGGGCTTCAAGCCTTGCTACAGTGCATCGTGGAACATCCAGATTCTATACATTCCTATGTATATACATTGGTGCATCGCTGCAACCTATTAACTATGTAGCTAGCCTTAAGATCACTTTCTCTACTTGCGTTACTGCATCTGTACAAATGTAAACTGACTATGCTTTTTATTCATCATTACTCTGCATGAGCATCTTCATCTTAAAGGCATGGTCTAGTAAAAATGTTTATTGTCCCTACGGGTCGGCCATGTATTTTTAAGCCTAAGTGGCTCGATTTTAGAAAACTTTCCTATGGACCTTACCCGAGTTTTCATCCATTAAACGCACGCGAAAACAAGCACCAGGGAGCCGCCATTTTCTGATAATCCTATCTTTTCCCCGATCGCCCTGGCTGACCTGCTTTTGCGGCACTAAATCAATTCCCCTGAGCCTGACATTATCAAAACATTCATATTCCCCGCCTCTCTCCGTGACGTTACTGTGCTGCGTAGGCAAACGCGCCCAGTCGTCTTCTGCGCGACTCCACACAGAACCCGGAAACCAACACAGATCAACTCACAACACAGCGCGCCACAATTCGGAATATGAAACTGTACTTTAAAATGAAACAGCAACACGGTACATTTGGTAAAGTACATTTATTTGACATTAAATGTTTAGAGAATATTCAGCAATTTCCATATGAACTCCGAAAGCCATTTATTTTCTTTTATCTGTATCCGCAATAACTGTTCCGTTTCATCTTGAGTCACGCGCTGTTCCTTTATGGTACACAGGGTGTTCATTTTCATAAAAAGAATCACTTTGGAAGCACGGTGAACCGCAAGGCTGTTCCATCAACTAGGCACTAGTCCAGCGTAAAGGTTGATATGTTGCTTCTAGCCACTAGTACAGCGTAAGGGCATGTGGGCCCTTGGCGATCGTCCCATAATATGGTGATCGTGCTCCAGTTGTTGACACGAAGCTGCAGGTGTCTGCTGAAGAATCCATCCGCCGGTGTCTCAAACAGATGGCAGTGGCAGAATGGGATCAAATACCTGTTATGAAAACATAAAAATTATAATTAGTCTCGCTAGCCGAACTTCATTAATATTACTCATTTCATTCATTACGGCCGATCAGAAACTATTTGCTTGCAAGGATAGTTCAATGGAGTATGTTCGTCTCTAAAATCAATGCGAAAAGTAACAAGATAAATCGAGGCCAACACACAATGATAAACGACAGTTAGTCTACATGCGTGAGGAATGATATGATATATGATATGGCATTTGTAACGCGCCTATACTCAAGTGTTTCTAGGCGTGACGAGGCAGGTGGGGAACAAGGGCAGGCAGACAACGATCCTACTAGGCCAGGTGTCTTTCTGATCGCGCATGGGGAAGGGCTGTACATGGTTAGTTGAATACAAATTAAATAATAGGGCCAGCTGGTGGCAAGTGCAAGGTAAATGCCGGGAGAAGGGGCTGAAGGATACAGAGAAAGTCCCGTAGTGCAGGTAGGCAGTGCAGGGAAAAGTGGCTGGGCCAAGGACCGAGATCGGTGAGACCAGTGGACCTGCATGCCCATGTGCCCACTACGAACACGTTTTACTTGCTTTTCCTAGCTCTTCATTCATTCATTTATTCATGCATCCATTCATTAAATCTTCATTCCGGTATAAAAGCGTGTAAAGATTTACTTACATTATATTTGAAATTTCCATTGTGTCTCTTCGTAATGCAGTCTGTAAAACGGACCGTGCTCTTGACAACGATTTTTCGTATACTGAACTAAAATGAAACTCGGTCTAGTTTCTGAATTTTCTGCCTTATCGTCTCTTACGTTATTGCGCACTCCCTTCAAATGTAGTTCTTTCAGCATGGTCCCTGTCTCAAGGTCAAAAAACAATAGACCCTTATACTTCCAGTGCGATTTGTGGGCCTCATCTGGGCGCTGTCCTTCGCATTCTTTATTTGCAACATCACGTAGTATAGGCATCTGTGAGAACTTGAAGTTTAGAATCCGTCTATGTAGTGCGCCTCAATGTGCAAATGCGAACTGGCTTCTCTCCCAAATGCCACGGCCCGCTTGGCTGGCGCGTTCTAAGTGCCCCAATTTTGTCCCCGTTGTCTGCGAGCTTTGCAGCCCAAATTGAGACATTTAATTTTTTGCGGAAGGTCAGGAAAAGTATAAAGTACCACAGGAGTTGAGTTAAAAGTGAGATTTATTGTTTGTTTGTTTGTTTTATTATTTGCAATACGCAAGCCTCCCCTCCGTTAACAGTGCGCAGCATTTACATTTACATGAGATGAGACATGAAAAAAATATATACATACACATATGTGAGGTGAATAGAGAGAATTCAAAGATGAAACCCAGCTTGTTCGCCAGCCATGATGGTGAAGGTAGGGGTTAGGTTTACAGGTTCACTGTACAATAACATTTATTTACAAAAAGACAATCGTATTGCAATTATTTAAACCGGGATTTGTACTTCACAACCAGCTGTGCTTCGGGTGGGCATGGCACAGTCGCAATGTTCGGTGGCAATGGATCACTGCTCTGCACAGAAACGTCCAAAATTCCATATCTGTGCTTCTCTAACACAGCAACAATAAGGCCTTTCACAAAGTCGAACTGCATTTCATCATAGACTGGTTTGATCACCCATTGCTTACTTGGTTTTGAAAACACCTTAATGTAGCGAGGCATCCTTACTTTACCCCTAGTCCTAGATTGTTCACGTCCGACATTGCTGTTATGGGCCAAGACCGCTAGTAGAGTGCGATGTTTCATGCCCCGAAAGCTAAAATGCAAGCGCTTTGGCCTGTACTTTAGGCACATATTGTGGAACACCTCCAAATCTCTTGTGTGACAGAATTCTGTCAGTCCTCTCAAATCTCTTGATAGAGTTTTGTCGAAAACAATCTTCTCAATGGCTTTGTGTGTCGGTGAAGATGGAATCAACCACTTCTTCTTCCGTGCCTCCTCTGGGGACAAAGGGCCATGTTCACATTGGTGGAAATGTTCATTTGCTGTCCAGCGGTGAACGTTGGTACAGTGGTGCATCAGTGACCGCCATTTTTCAAGTAGTATTTCCACTGACCCCTCACAGGTTTTTGAGCTCCACCAAAGATGGTTGGTGATAGAATGTGACCACTGCAAAATACTTTCAAAACCTTTTTTTTCCCTGCAGCCGAGATTTTCTTATTGATTGATTTAGCAAGATGCCATACGTCAAATTGATGTTTAATATGTGGGAACTGCTCTCTCATTGTCTTGGCAATTGAAACGTGTCTATCCGTGGCTATGAGGTCGATGTGCATTCCCCTTGATTGTAGATATTCCACTGATTTTATAAATCCTAGTTTCTCCATGGCCACTGAGGATGTACATTGTGTTATCTGCACGACCACCGAACTCACAATTTTCTTACTATCCATGTCCTGAAAGTGGTAGGTGTAGTACTTGGCAGAAAATCCGCGGCTGTCGCACTGTCCATCGCCGGCTAGCCTGAATCGTTTGCCTTCGAATGTACTTGCTAGACACAATTGTTCAATTTTCCAAGCATCACTAATGGCCGGAAACAGATAATCACGTTGGTATATGTAGTACAGCGCTTTAGAAATGAAATGGAGTCCCACAAACTGAAAGAAAGCCTCTAACTTTCTAAAACTGGAGCCACTAAAAAGTGATGCAGCTGCACACAGTAGATTGCCTGCTGGCAGTTTCCCCAGCATCGGTTGTGCAGACCATGAGAACCTATGATTTAATCTACAGGCGGCATTTATTTTGACGTTACTGCCTTTTATTTGACGAGTCACATTAATCAATGGCTTCCCACATACTTTCCCTCTAATGGAATGCACACATTTCAGCATACTTATAATTTCCATCAAACAACTGTCGAATACAATGTATTTGCTCTCTTTCATTAGACTGTCATCCTGCGTCAACGTTGTTTCGGCCTGTGACGTTGTGGAGATTTCAACACATTGGAAAGTAATATCGCTGATATCAAGTTCTGATGCGTCTATGGATGCTGCGGCTGGTTCATTCTCTGTCATTTCGACATCTGTTACTGCAACATTGATGGGAGAACACAACAATGTCGACAGGTTTTTTGGTGGCAAATTTTTGGCGGGTGTAGATTGTGTAAATTGATCTGCAACTACTTCAGAGCTATCTTCAATACATTCAATAACATCTTCTTGTGGTGGTGCGGTCGCACTGTAGCTATGGTCCAATGCAACTTTGCTGTAGTCTCCAAACACAGTTAATTCATGTTCTGGCCATTGGACACGAGCATCTCAAGCCTGAACACGCCTCGCCTCAATTAATAGTTCCTCCATAGTGTACACGGTCTGGCAAGCCACATCTCTCATTCGCTTCACTGTCTGTGTGTGTATAGTTCTGACACCCACGGGTAACTGGAGGAGGGATTGGAAAAGGGATGTTCAGTTTAAACACAAGATGGAGTGTAGTAGAATTGACTGGAAAAAAACATAAAATAGTCCCCAGCACAAACATTTTTTTAAAGTTATGAACTGTTTGTAACTAACCTTTTTTTGGTTTTTTTTCTTTGCAACTTTTTTGACTCGACCTTCAACATCTGCACGCTGTAGCTCTGATTCGTTTCCGCATGTCCTCCCTTCCTCTTGCGCTGCAACGACTATATTTTCTGTATCCGCATAGACAGCACGGAATGAGGCTCCATCGTCTCCCTGAAACATAGTACTTTCATTACTATGTATCAAAATATTGTTAGCATAAAACACACGTGAGGACGAACACACAGGTACATCTCAATAGCCAAACACGATTTAAACATTGTGTGCAACAATCAAACGACAAGTATTCGACCAGTGATGATCTATTTCGATGGAACTGTCAGTATCCATACCTCTGGCTCTGCATGGACTGCCATGAATGGTTGTATTGGAGAGGAGGCATCCGCATCTCCCTGAAACACAGTACTTGCATTAGTATGCTTTTCAATATTGGAAACACAACACACACTTGGGGTCGACGGCACAGGTACATATAAAGAGAGAACCACAAATGATGCATTGTCCAAAAGAATCAAGGAAAATCCAAATATGATCACATTTCATCGACTTATTTCAACGATTCCTTAACATCTGCATCATCTAAATGAGATGTTGTGATTGTAGTGGAAGCTTCGTCGTCTCCCTGAAACACAGCACTTGCGTTAATAGGGAAGAAAGTATAGCAAATGGAATCACGTTATAGGATCACGCATGATGGAGCTGTCATTATCCATACCTCCTGCTGCTGAAGAATATCTATGGATGTTGCAAATGTGGTGCGCACTTCCGAAAGCTGTTGCGCCGATTCGTATACACATGGTCCCGCTTCCACTTCCCCTGGAATTACTTGAATGTCAGGCTCTGCATCAAGTGCAGGGGTTGACGCTCCATCAACTGCCTGAAAGATAGTACTTGCATTAGTAAGGATTACAATATTGAAACCATAAGACACACTTGGGGTTGACAGCACAGGTACATATCAATGGCTAACCACGAATGAAACATTGTGTAGAACAATCAAACGACAAGAATTCAAGCTCTGATGATGACGCTCGATGGAGCTGTCAGTATCCATACCTCCTGCTGTTGAAGAACATCTAGAAATGTTGTAGATGTGGCGGACGCTTCAGCATCTCCCTGAAAGACAGTACTTGCATTAGTATGGATAACACTAATTATAACTGAAAACAAACACCAGTGGACGATAACTAAGGTGTATATCAATTGGAAAGCACTAACCAAACATTCGGTAAAATGATTACACGATAAAATAAAAATATTACTTGACATGCATAAAACAAGTCTGTAGCGGATTAGCCTAGTAAGATTACCTGATACGCGTTAGAAGTGTTTGATAACTGCGACCACGTCAAGGATGTAGAATGTTCTTGCTTCAGATTCAAGGGACAGTCAAGAAGTTGTAAAGGTAAATTAATGATTGATAATGAAATGCCAATATTAAAAATAGCCATGTAAGGCGACAGAATACTTGTAAAATGCTCAATACAGCACAGTTCCCTGTTCCCATATATATAAATTGCGTTTGTGGGTTATGAAATCGAAAAAGAATATATTGGTAAATGTCATTATTCAAAAAACTATACACTCATATCAATATCGAAATTATTACAAGGGATAGAACACCTACAATATCAATTAATCCGTTCGGATACCTACACACTACCTCAAGGCCTAAAGCTAAATCCGGACACTTGACTCACCGGTGGCGGAATGTAGACGAATAGAGTGGGAATAGCGTTTTCGAGCAATTTCCGTGTCGTTCGCCGTTTATTATTCTTTGTTACCCAAGATGTTGTGTACATGTCCAAGAAAAAGTGCCGGCTGCAGATGCGGTATCGATCACCCCTCTTGTCCTGTAAGACTTGTTGGACTCTACTTTCCAGCTCATCCAGTGGCTATCCGCAATGTCTGACCCATTCTCTTATTCGATCAACAGTTTTCGGGAATACATGCATTTTACTGCCTTCAGATTTCGCATGGGTCTTCGAAGGGCAACCGCTAATCGAACAGGCAGGAATTGTTGATAAATCTGAAAAGTAAATATCGACATTATTATACTATCTTCAAGAATAAAGTTTTGATACAAAAGTAAATGAATCATACAATGATCAATGCAAGGTTTGTTTTGGTCGCAGGAACTATACCAGTTCATTATGTGCGGCTTAGTATTTGCATAAGTTGCAGAAATGTATAAATGATGTGACTAAAAACTGAACATGTGACTCATCCCTTGGATGTTCTGTATTGCACGAGAAGGAAACATGCTTACATTATAGACTGGACCCACGAAAGGTGCAATTCGATGACAATAGACACAGATGAAAATAAATAGATCTATTGATAGCATAGCAATGGAAACTCGTCAATAGCAATGAGACCAATGAACCTAGCACTATTGTGTACTCAACTCGCAAATAGATAGAAATTTAAAAATCTGCAAAATATGACTAGGATACATGGCCTTACTTTGACCAACAAACAGTTGGATTCAGCAAGCAGAGCAGTATGTTGCAGGAGAATAGGTGGGTGGCCACAGGTAGCACACTGATGGGTTTGCTCTAAGCGGTCACAGAAGTTCACGGATAGCACGACGACGAGCAGATTAGCGTAGATCTCAGTGGTTGCCAGGTAACACGTTCAGGAGTTGACTTGCAAAGCACAAAGATGTTCTCATGAGACATATCAAGTGGTTTATAAAGTATTAGAAACTGGGGTGTGTTTGTGAATGAATGACGTATGTATGTCGTGGTCTTAGGGGGGCGGCCTGCTTCAAGGGGAGGCCTGGCTGGAGACACGGGGTCTGAGGAGGCCATGTGACCGATGGCCCCTTGGCATGGGATACCTTTTGAAGTGTACATGTAGTTTGGCACCTTGGCCTTTCGCGCCCCTGACAGCCCCCCATGCCAGCACGCATCCACTGGCGTGAACCGCCTTTGATAGAGGGGGGTGAGATGGATGGGCCTGGGGCGTGCAGATAAGGCACAGGAAGACTGCTGAATGGAGACACACTTATGTGGTTGCAGGGGGGCGGCCTGCTTCAAGGGGAGGCCTGGCTGGAGACACAGGGTCTGAGGAGGCCATGTGACCGATGGCCCCTTGGCGTGGGATACTTTTTGAAGTGTACATGTAGTTTGGCACCTTGGCCTTTCGCGCCCCTGACAGCCCCCCATGCCAGCGTGCATCCACTGGCGCGAACCGCCTTTATATCAGTATATCGTTGCTTATCAATAACAAATGCCACATACCGGAGATTCTTGTGAGCACAGACCCACACTTCAACCGGTGTATTATAGTGGTCAAGACCCTAAGGCCTGTATAATCCAATGGTAATTGTTAGTATAGACATATGTGTGATTTTTATAGAGACATAACCCACTGAAAGACTTTGAACAAGTGTTATTTAGTGCATGCATTATCGAGAATATGTTATGTTAGCTTAGATAGATAGTGACCACCCTGCTTCACAGCGACCAGACCTTCACCCATTCGGAGCACAGATGTCTGACGTCCATCCTTGAATGGAGACACACTTGATTCATTTAAAAAATCGAAACAACAGTTGTTAAAATATATGTGGTGTTTTATTTTGTATCTTATTTTCATGACACAAAAATACAAGACTTTAAAGATTATACAGGTGAGGTTGCAGCACAGCGAGAGAAAATCCCCTGTACTGACCGCTGTCACTCGGGAACGTTTCTCTAATGGCACGAACGGCACAGGCGGGTATCACTCTTCGAACGCGGTGTCCAAGCCTCCCATGGAGCCACCATGTAAAGGAACGATAGGCCACCAGCCTTTACCACCTGTGAAAAGGAATGAAACAAACTGTTTTTAAATGACCAAGATAAGTTTAATAAACGTTTGTTGTGAATGACAATTCTTGTAACTAATGGCATTCTGCACGGACAAATGCTATCTAGACAATGCACACTATTGAACGACTTACATGCGTTACAATGATATGTAGATGTAATTTTGGATATAGTAGAAGAACATGAAATAGGAGTGACATGACAAGCAGAGTATACTTACTCGTTACTCGGATTACGAGGACGAACAGTTGCGCGAAGTTCGTGCATAAGCACCATCATTATTCTCAACACGGCCCGTGTGAGGCAGGCTGCCCTGAAGTCTGGCAGCTCGGTGATGCATTGCGGTCGTGGCTCGCCTTCCGAAATGTAGGCCAGGCATCCCGAGTTTTCTCGGCAGCAGCAGTTCTCCTCCTCGGTTGGCATTAGCTCGCACCGATTGCATGTGCACCAGGTGGAGACCTGTCCATTCCACTAGGCCCAGGCTGTTCATCTGTTGATTCGTCCTGCCAACTGCCGTCCGAATCCCCATCGTTTTCGCGTGCTTCCCTTTCCAGTAGTTCCTCCTCAGTATACTCGGGCTCGTACATGTAGGGCATTATTGTAGCCATTGTGTGTTAAACAAACTAAAATAATTTATAGCGGTGGTACTGGTATCTGTTCACACGGGCTACAAGCGGCGAAGGTAGCTGACCAGAGCACTGAAACGAGTCACAGAATACTCAAAGTAACACAGAGAGAGGAATGGAATCGAAAATCTGCTGCTGTGTGTTGTGAAACGGTCTGTTTATACTTATTGAGGAAAGAGGCGTCCTGCCATTTCCATGGCGACACGTCATTAGCTGAAGCGCAGCGAATGTTGACACGAGACGTGCTTTGGCGTTGGGAAATGGGCGGTACGAGTCTGCTGATGACAGGCTCAGGGGCGGGGGAATTGATTTAGTGCCGCAAAAGCAGGTCAGCCAGGGCGATCGGGGAAAAGATAGGATTATCAGAAAATGGCGGCTCCCTGGTGCTTGTTTTCGCGTGCGTTTAATGGACGAAAACTCGGGTAAGGTCCATAGGAAAGTTTTCTAAAATCGAGCCACTTAGGCTTAAAAAAAATGGCCGACCCGTAGGGACAATAAACATTTTTACTAGACCATGCCTTTAAGCCTGAAATGTTGCTCATCTTCGACACCTCCTCTTTAGATCTTATAGAATGTCTATATTCTGTTCGTCTTACATATCTTTTCAGGGTGCGTCTGTTCTGCTTCGAGTGACGTCACTGGTCTTCTGTCTCATTCATTGTCACACTTCTTCCGGGGCTTCTTGCAGAAGAACCTTATTTCTTGGTGCATGCATGTAAGGCTTTCTCAATGGATACCTTGTTTCAAGGATTCTTTGCGGTACAGGCATTCTCACTGGTACTGCACGTGTCACAATTTCCGGTTCCCAATATATAGGCAACATGGGGCGGAGCTTCTGGTGGGGGTACTTGACTCCTCCTATACAACATGCTCACACGCAATGTACATCCCTTTAATGTGTCAACATTGTTACCAGTCACCCACCCGCTCAGATTCAACAACAGTGTGTGAACGCTTCAAATGTCTGCCCACTTTTCTTTCTGAGCTCTCTGAAGCTCTTGAGATTACTGTTCTGGGGTTTTACAGAACTTCCTGAGTAGGGCTGCCTTCATGCTCTCATAAACAGGCCTTTCCTCAGGAGTTAACTGAAGAATTGCATCAGTCCCTGGTGTCGGTAAGTGACTCATCAGGGCTGCACCCCATAGTACCTCATCCACCTCCTGCAGCTGGAATGCCAGCTTGAGCGCTTCAAACCAGTCAAAAATATCCTTCACCACCTCATAAGCCTGTACCAGATATTTGGGGATGTGCCGTTGTGGCTTATCCCGGGCACTCTTGTTTGAGCCACTACTGCTGTTCTTGCTAGAGGCAGACCAGTTGGCTTCTTTCTGCACTTCAAGCGCCAGCTTGCGCATCTCTATGGTAACCTTGTCCCACTGTTTCTGTTCCTCTAGCGCTAGTCTCCTCTCCTGGAGCAGGAGCTTTCTAGCCGCTACTTCATTAACAGGCGGAACAATTACTTGGCCAATTAGAGACTGTGCTGAGGCCTGAGACCTGCGGGATGCCACACTTGCCCCTGTCCTCACTGACACTCTTGAGTGTAGAGAAACCACACTTGCCTCCCGTGAGATGATTAGTGAGAAATACGGCTCATGCGGTCGTCCTCGTCATTTTCCCCTTCCGAAAGGTCTTGACCATTCAGGAACACCGGGCATAGCCTGTGCCCTGGGGTCTTCTCCCCAACCACCCTCGCACCTACCCAAGCATGGAAGCTGGTCAGCAACTCAGGTTTATTAACCTTAGCGCTGTGGGGAAGTCCCCTCTCTTGACACAAGACATGCAGGACATCCTTGATCTTGCCTTTTAAAGTCTCTGTGTCAAGCTCTATGACTATTAGTATTACCTAGCAGTGACTAAACTTTGCCTGCAAGAGTACTTTTATCGTTGGGTGATGAATCAACTTCCGGGGCACCAGTGGTCCAGGGATGAATATCGGTTTCTAAACGATCAATCAACCCCACACCTCTAGTACACCAGAAGGGATCTGAACAGATTGGAATACAAGTGAATTATAAGACCTGCTTGTCCAACTTTGTTAATGTGAATGGAACGGCAGGCTTAGCTCTACAAAGTCGTGGATCGTTGATTAGTTGCAACACAGCAAAAATACAATTATTACCCAATGATAAAAGGGGCTGTCCAGTCAAGGTTGTATTAAAAATATTAACTTTATTATTACTACAACAGACAGTTCTAGCACTACAAAATACAACCCACCCTGTATAGGAAAACAGACGACAGACAGTTTCACGAAGGAAAGGGATGTACTCTGGATACTGACAGGAGGGTAGTTGGTAAAGTAAACAGTCTTACTGTTCAAGGTTATGTGGTTCCAGCACCAAGGGGGCAAATGGTTGTAACTGTCCCTAGGGGCCTTCAGAGAAGGACCAGGGGGGCAGAACCACAATGTACCTAGTGCTGAAGAAGTTCTTGGTGCCTGACAGTGTCAGGACGGTTCCAGGGCACTTTGCAGCCCTTTGAGACAGAGTTAGTGGTGGGAGACAGCTGCGGGTTTCAGGCAGCAGGCAGTTCAGCAAGCGAGGCTCGACGGATGTCTGCAGGCTGGCTGGTGCGGTGGCTCAGGGCCAAGATTCGTTGTCTCTGTACTGGTAGGCGGATCTGGATGCTTGTCGAGGCAGCTCAGACGGCTCTGGTGACTGCAGAGTGACAACAGTCAGCGGTGCAGCCGGATGTGGTTGGAGGACTTGACTGTCTCGAAAATGTCCTTAAAAGATGGACGCTGATTGATGCATGTGTGGCACTCCTCCTAGTTTCTTCGCAGGGCTTATGTCGTCCTTTCAAGACGGATGTCCCAAAGCTCAGGAGAGTGTTTGCAGGCAACGGCCTTGTCCTTAGTTCAGATACTCTCTGGCACTTCCCACCTAGGAAGCTTGCTGGCAGAACCTAGCAGGGCAAGCTGTGTGCTGGCTGGGTACCGGTTCTGGGGCTGCTGAATGGGTCCTCTGAGTCCGGTATCTCCCTCTATTCCCTGGGATATGTTTAGGGGAGGGATCTTTCTTCCCTCTTGGAACACCTGGCCTTCCTTCAATGGCAGAAGATGTAAGGTAGACTGTACCTTCAGGCTGGGTACAAATGAGTCCTTCTTCTTACTCCTTTCAAACTCATTGAATCATCTCCCAAGTGAGGGGTTCAGCCCTTTCGTAAAGCCAAATGGGCTTCAGTAATTGGTGCAGGCTAAGCCCACCTTAATGAACCAATCCTGGGTCCCCACTAACAATCTTCTGTTATGCATGAGGTCAGGACCAGAGTGCTCTGCAACAGGACAGACACAGGGTGACAACCTCTAACTAAGTCCCACCCATTGTTTTGTCTGTTGTAGATCAAAATGTCTCTCTGGTTATCTGAGCCCTCTGTGACTCTTGATTAAAGTGCAGGTCTCCCTTGAAGTTTGGGATGGGAGCAGACTTCCTGTATCCCTCAAATCACATCCTTCATCCCTCTGAAAGGGGTCTGCTCTGCAGGGATACCTGCAGTAACTGATGGACCCAGACAGGCCATTCACTGCCTTTCATACATAGAGGCGGGAACTAGCTTCAAGTTGACACATTGCATACCAAAGGGATGTTAGCCCTGCCTTCCTGTTGTCTGTTCGGCAACCAAGCCTCTCCTCCAGGCATGCCTCAATTATCTCTCATTAGTATACACTGCCACCAGCTGAACTACCACAAATCCATGGAGCCTTTGACATTTAAATTAGGCTGCACGTGGCTGGAGGAAGATTTGCCTTCCCCTTTTTGAGATGCTTTGATGTACCCGTGGCTGTCACATACCAGCTGAATATGACAGGGGAAGACGGCACCTGTAGGATGTGTCTTCCCGGAGTACACGTGACTATGCGTTTTTCTTTCCGGAAGCAGATGAAATATGTGCGGAATGGCCCCACACATTTCTCGGAATTTGATCTCCCATCATTCTTTTTCACTATCAAAAAATCAAAAAGCCCAGGCGAGCACACTTTCCCTGTGCGGATGGTCGAATTCATCACGTCAGGTCTCGCCTGTACCACTTGGGCGGCTTTGCTTCTGCCACCGGACGCCGGATCCCATAACCAGGTAAGTCATGGTGCTTCCCCACCTGCTGTTCTTCGTCTCTCTGTTCCAGGCAGTCAGGTCTGCCGTGGACCTCTCCTCGGTGGTCCGCACCCCGGTGGGAAGCTGCTCTGAGGTAGGATAGACTCTGAGGGGAGTCCCTTGTCAGTTTTTATCTCCTGACTGCTTTCTAGCTTCCAATAGCTAGCATGTTCATATCGGTTCTGCGTAGGGCACTGTATCGACCTGCTCTTTCTCGTGACAGTACTTTTGAAGTTATTCATACTCACTCTTCCTCGTCATTGTGTTATTTGCCTGACCACAATTACTATGTATAAGAAAATTAGTGGAAGCCAGAGGAGAATGAGAGGATGGGGTATCTAGGTCCTACGTATAGGGCTGGATGCCTCATGTTTAACAGCATGATGGTGTGTATATAGCGTACAGCGTACTCCGTCGACAGTCCTCACTTGTCCCAGAGAGGGGGGTCTCCACCCATGCTATTCTCCCACTGAGTACCACCTTCAGGGGTCTATCGGGTAGCAGTCTGACACAAAGGGATTCGTCACACTCTGCAGCTTTTCAATCCCATGTTTATCTCAGTCTGGATAATGGAAAAATGTTGGGTTGCTCTTTTAAGTGACTTCCCCTTAGACCTTTCTATCTTCCCCTCTATGATCTCTACGTCTAGAGGCTTCGGTAGGGAGACTTCATATATAAATAGCGCAATAGA
This sequence comes from Ambystoma mexicanum, assembly GCF_040938575.1. NCBI lineage: Eukaryota > Metazoa > Chordata > Amphibia > Caudata > Ambystomatidae > Ambystoma > Ambystoma mexicanum. The sequence goes on along the minus strand of NC_090924.1, from coordinate 452,680,550 downwards.
TAATGCCTTTTGATACCTATAAGATGATTATAAAAATTGAGGAGGATGACCTTAAAACCATTTTCAAAGGGCAGGATGGACAGGACTACTAGCCTTTTTGTTTCGCCACAGCCTTAATGGCGGGGTCAAATAAACCAATGAGCCAGGTGGAATCTCGACCAGTAAGTCTAGGCCAGCAATGATCTTATCCTGGTCTGGAATGCAGTACTATTTGGTGATTATAAAAGCTGATAACTATTCCCCTCTATGATTTTTCTGTGTAGACAGGATGGCTTCTCGGCTTAAAAGATGGAATTGTAAACCTAAGCCTTTCTGTTATTAGTTAAACTCTATACGGGGTCTGGTCAAGAGTTGTCCTGGTCTCCCCGAACTAACAGACTAAGGGCAGACTCTATATCGGGTCTCTAATATCCCACTTCTAATACCATATGTGATGGTTCGGCCTTAGGAGTCGGGACACAGAGTCATGATGTAAGGGTAAGGATTTGTATTACTTAACAGTTAACTTGGCCTCCTGGCCAGAAAATAAAAAAAGGAACTAAATAAAAAAATAAACTTTCCCTAACTTCAAAAATCAATGTCCTAAACAAGTAACACAATGTTCAAAACTGTAACGCTCACCTGGTATCCACGGGGACGTCACTCAGCCTGTTCTAACATCTTATGACCTTGAACCCTTCCCTGCAGTCTACTCGACTGGAGACTGGGCCTGAAACACAGGATTGGTAGAGTTTAACTCCCTATTGTCTCTGTGTGCTTGAACCCATTCATCCCCGGGGTCCAACCCTTCCCTTTGATCCATAGCTCACCTTGTTTTCTTGGAAAGTGGCCTCTCCATCCTGCTTTCAGCGCAGGGGCGCGTTGATTGATGCGGGCTTGTTGCTGCCTAGTTACTTCACTGGCAAGAGTCCGACAGGTAAGTATAATGAGTCTTTTGAACAGTTCTCTAACTTCATTCCTTTCCTTCCTTAGATGATGGCCGACGTCCGGGAATGGCGACGTGCTGCTGAGATGAGTAGCGCTGAAGGTGAGTGAGAGCGCGATGCGCGATGCAATCCTTTCGTATTTGTATTGAACTGAGTTCTTTTTCTGTGTCTTTTAGGTGCCGCGACGTTTTCAGCGTGGATGCCGGTTATGAAGAAGAAATGCGGTCAGTAAGCGTGGTATGCGGCGCCTCTAGATGTTGCCACGCTAACCTGGAGTGTCTTTTCCCTCTTGCAGATGGATGAGAAGTTCCGTAGACAGAGTTCCCCGAGAGCGGCTGGGAATCAGGTAAGCGTTTGAAGCTCGCACAGTCTTTAAAAATAAGCGAAGATTTGCTGAATGCTTACTAATGCCTTTTTTCTGTTCTTTTCCCTTTTCCTTAGGAACCGGCGTGCCGGGATGGGAATGACACCGCCGAAGATGCCCGCATCACAGAAGAAGTGATGAATGATGGGCAGAAGCGCCGCAAGATAAGGCTGTTCCTAACGGTGTTCTTGTTCTTGCAGGACCTGAGCGCAGAAGAAAGATGCAGGCCTACTGGAGACCGATCCGAACACGGTGAGTGTCACGCTGCAGGTGCAGAAAACACAAAGCATGTTTCTCAGCCTGGGCGTGGCTTAAATAGTCTCTGGGTATCCCAGGTGTCTCTGGGCTGAACCACACCCAAAAGACTAGACTGCACATGCAGTTCTGGGAACCGAAATATGTGCTGGCATCCATCTTGTCCCCATCAATGCACTACAAGTCCAATCCCCAATGTTATCCTATGGGAGTGAGTGAGTCTGGTGCCACAAGTGCCAAGTTTGACTCCAAGTGGGTCTTTGGAGGGATGGAGAGGCCCTTGAGGGCCATGTAGGTGATCGTGGCCTGGCTCCAGCCTGACATCTTGGAGGGCTGGGGCCATGAGGGGCAGGAATCATAACAGCACTCCGCCCCAAGGCCCCTCTCAAGGTGGCTCTTCTGTCTGGTCCTGGTTTGGTTGGATGGTTTTGATGAAATCGTCTAAGCAAGGAGGTGCATGGATGTACTCACAAGGCTCCCATGTCCTGTCTTGTGGACCATACCCCTTCCAGTCTACTAAGTACTATAATTTGGATCTGACGTACTATGAATCCAGGATGTCCTTGACTTCGAATTCAGGCTCCCCGGCGACTACTACTGGCTGCAGTGGCGTTGCTACCTGGGTCCCAGGTTGAACAGGTTTAAGGAGAGACACGTGGAACACAGGATGAATCTGCATGTTTGACGGCAAAGCTAGTCTGACCGCCACAGGATTTATCACGGAGGTGACGGTGAATGGACCCAGGTATCTTGGACAGAAAGTTTGGGTTCCTTTAATGGACACGTGTTTAGGCGCCAGCCAGACTTTATCTCCTACTTGGTAGTTGGGGGGCCTTTGCTCGGTGTTGATCAGCAAACTTCTTTTGGTGATTCTTAGCTTGAAGTAGGTGTTCAGCTGCCCTTTTAAAGGTTTGAGAAATGGTCATGTGCAGGGTTTTGACTGCTGGCATTTCCAGGGTTGTAGGAACGTCCAACTCAGAAGTAAGTGGGTGCCTGCCATACATGGTATAAAAGGGTGTCTGCCCAGTGCTGGTGTGTAGGGAATTATTATAAGCATATTCAGCTATCCATAATAGGTCGAACCAGCTTCCTTCAGCTTGGTGTAACATGCAACGCAGATACTGCTCGAGCGTCTGATTTGTCCTCTCAGTTTGACCATCCGTTCGGGGATGGTGACTGGTGGATAGCCGGATGTCGATCTGGGCCATAGAGCAGCATTTTCTCCAAAAGTTAGATACGAATTGAGTACCTCGGTCTGAGACTAAAACTGAAGGAAACCCATGGAGCCGTACGATGCCTTCAAGCAATACCTTTGCCAGAGTGGAAGCATTTGGGAGCCCCTTAAGAGGAATGAAATGTGCCATTTTTGAAAATAGGTCCACGACCACAAGAATAGTGTTAAACCCTTGACTTGGTGGTAAGTCAGTAATAAAATCGAGGGACAACGTGTGCCGGGGTGCTGGTGGGATTTCCAATGGTTTTAATAGCCCAGCTGGTTTCTGCTTGGATGACTTGTTTTGAGCACAGACTCCACAAGATAGGATGAATTGGAAAATGTCTTTACGCCACTTGGGCCACCAATAATTTGTTTTACCTTGGCTAGGGTTTTAGCGATTCCGGGGTGGCCCTCGACCAAGGAATCATGATAACCGGACATGACTTGTTCTCATAGTTCTTGGTTTGGTAAGAATAAACGATTCCTGAAGTAGGGCAACTGATCTTTTATCATGTAGTTTTCTCCTTGTGCGCTCCACGCTTGTAATTGCTCTGGACTCATCAGGTTTTGGATTTCTTCATGTAATTCTTTCAGAGTTATGGTTGCTGTGATTCCTAGGAGCTTGTCACTCGGGATGATTGCTATTGGGTCAGGGGTCTGATACCCTTGCTCTTCCACCCCCATACGGGAAAGGGCATCGGTCTTCCCATTGTTCACCCATGGTCGAAATGTAATCACTTAGTCATATTCAGCAAAAAAAAGAGCCCAACGTAGTTGTCATGAGGATTGGGCCTTTGCCGTTTTTAGGTACTGGAGGTTGCGGTGGTCAGTTATTATGGTGATTGTGTGTCTGGCGCCCAAGAGGTAGTGACGCCATGCCTTAAAGGCTGACTTAATGGCCAGGAGTTCTTTGTCTGTGATAGCGTAATTGAGTTCAGGGGGTGTGAATTTACGCGACCAGAAGGCAACAGGGTGTAACTGGCCCGTTTCGGGTAATTTTATGAGAGGACGGCTCCCATAGCCATGCTTGAGGTGTCCGTTTCCACCAGGTATGGGAGATCAGGGCGAGAGTGGCGTAAGATTGGGGCAGATGTGAATCTTGCTTTGAGTTCCTGGAAAGCTTCCTCGGCTTCTGTTGTTCACTTGAATTTTTTGTTGCTTTTCCTTAGCAATGACGTGATGGGATGCACAATTTGCGAAAATCCTGGGATGAACCGGCGGTAGAAGTTTGCAAAACCCAGCATACTTTGAACCCCATTGAATGAATTTGGGGATGGCCAGTTCAGGATAGCATCTACCTTGTGTACATCCATTCGGATTCCATTCGGGCTGAGAATAAAGCCCAGGAATTCCACCTCGGAGACGTGGAATGAGCACTTTTCGAGCTTGGCGTAGAGCTGGTGTTGACAGAGTTTCTCCAATACGGATTGGACGTGTTTAACGTGGTCCTGCTTTGATGTGGAATATACTAGAATATCGTCGATGTACACTAGAGCTCAGACATCAATCAATTCCCGTAGGACATTGTTCATGAAGTATTGAAATGCTGCAGGCACGTTGCAAAGGCCAAAGGGCATTACTTGATATTCGTACAAGCCGTATTTGGTGCGAAAGGCGGTTTTCCATTTGATCCCCTGTTTTACGCGAACAAGGTGATATGCCCCCGTCAGGTCTAGTTTTGTGTAGATTTGGGCATCTTTGACTTGATCAAGCAATTCAGGGATGGAAGGGGGTAGCGTTTTTTTACGGTAATCTGGTTCAGTGCGCGATAGTCGATGCACGTTCTCAAATCCCCCTCCTTTTTCGGTACGAAGAATAGAGGACTGGCTGCTGGAGACTTCGATGGACGGATGAACCCGTTGGCCAAGTATTGGTCAGGATAGGCCTTCAGGTGCTGGTTTTCTGGTTCCATGAATGTGTAAATTCACCCACAAGGGATTTGTGTGCTGGGTATCAGGTCGATTTGGCAATCGTATGGTCTATGCGGTGGCAGGGTATTAGCCTGTTCTTTCTGAAAGACATCTTGAAAGTCCTGGTATTCACTTGGTAGGGTGCTGATTGCCACAGTCGCAAGCGTGGAGGTTCTGGTGTCTATTGGTTGTTTCTCTTGGCGATAACATGTCTGGGCGCAAGTCTCGGGAAAGGCCAATTCTTTTGCTCGCCAATCGATTAGAGGATTGTGAGCTACCAACCATGACATTCCCAAAATCAACCAGAACTGTGGTGCCTTAATGAGGTCGAAAACGATAGATTCTTGGTGTCCATCCTGGCACAGAAGGGTTAAAGCTGCAGTGCATTGGGATACTGGACCAGAAGCTATTTCCATGCCGTCGACAGTGGTAACAGTGTCGGTGGTTGATTTAGGGCGTAACGGAAGCCCCATCTTTGCCGCAAGATCCTGGTCGATGTAATTCCCAACGGCTCCACTGTCAATGTACGCTCTTACTGCGTGCATCGGAGATGGTCTTTGGTGATTGATCAAGACCACCGATAGTGCAAAATGGGAGGTCTGTAGTTCACTTTCTTTGCTCGACAAGTGGACCCCTACACTTGCCGGGCTGGGGAGTTTTCTGATTCCTTGATGATGGTATCTTCCTTGTCCGTGGCCCCTACCGTCCTCCTCGGTGGCTTCACGGGGCACTCTTTAAGGAAATGACCTGACCTTCCACAATACAGACATAACTGTTGCTGTCTCCTTTTATCCCTTTCCACCTTAGTCAAGGGGGATCTGACACCCCCGATGTGCATTGGTTCTCCTGAACCTTCCGTTGTGCGGGCAATATTGTCCTTTGAATGCACATACATAGGACGAGGGTCCGGTCTGGTTCGATCTGCTCTTCGGTCCTGCAACCTATGATCCAGGTGAACAAGGTCAATGAATTCTGAGCAGTCTTTCGGCGGGGTTCACTACTTGTGCGAGAACATCCTTGAGCTCCCCCCGGAACCCCTGATGAAATAACGTGGTTCTCTTCTCCACTGGCCATTCTGCTTCAACTACGAGTCTATTGAACGTGGCTATGTATGTTAATAGGTCTTGATTCCCTTGGCGTAGGGACAGAAGTTCGTTGTCTAATGCCTGCCCATGAGTACGACGGGCAAACAGCTTTTCCATCTCCTGCTGAAAGCCCCTGAAGTCATGCAGCAAAGGATCGTCTTGGGCCACAAAGGGTACAGACCAGTCTGCGGCGCTACCACTCAGGTAGGATAGCACAAAAGCGACTCATGATTGGTCATTCGGAAAGGCCCCTGGTCTACAAAGGAAGTGCAGGCGGCACTGGTTCATGAACGTTGCAAACCTCTTGGGATCCCCCGTAAATAGTTTGGGCGGGGCCAAGGGAACTGCCCCAGGAAGGGTTATCTGAACGGGATTGGCTGATGGTGCTGGCACTGAGGGCACGCTTCCCGGCAATGGTGCATGCCCTGCTTGTGACTGGAGAAGTTGCCGGCTTAAATCATCAGTGCATTCTTTGGCTACTATTAGCTCTCTCCTCAGGGTGTTGGTCTCCTGCCTGGCTGCATGTACTTCGGAACGTAGCTGCCCCAACATGTGGGCTAACTGGTCGGTTTCTGACATTTCCATGACGCCCAGGTGGATTTTGATGTGAGGCTTTGTGTTCTGTAACGCTCACCTGGTATCCACGGGGACGTCACTCAGCCTGTTCTGACCTCTTACGACCTTGAACTCTTTCCTGGAGTCTACTCGACTGGAGACTGGGCCTGAAACACAGGATTGGTAGAGTTTAACTCCCTATTGTCTCTGTGTGCTTGAACCCCTACTTCCCCGGGGTCCAACCCTCCCCTTTGATCCACAGCTCACCTTGTTTTCTTGGAAAGTGGCCTCTCCATCCTGCTTTCAGCGCAGGGGCGCGTTGATTGATGCGGGCTCGTTGCTGCCTAGTTACTTCAGTGGCAAGAGTCCGACAGGTAAGTATAATGAGTCTTTTGAACAGTTCTCTAACTTCATTCCTTTCCTTCCTTAGATGATGGCCCGCGTCCGGGGATGGCGACGTGCTGCTGAGATGAGTAGCGCTGAAGGTGAGTCAGAGCGCGATGCGCGATGCAACCCTTTCGTATTTGTATTGAACTGAGTTATTTTTCTGTGTCTTTTAGGTGCCGCGACGTTTTCAGCGTGGATGCCGGTTATGAAGAAGAAGTGCGGTCAGTAAGCGTGGTATGCGGCGCCTCTAGATGTTTCCACGCTAACCTGGAGTGTCTTTTCCCTCTTGCAGATGGATGAGAAGTTCCGGAGACAGAGTTTCCCGAGAGCGGCTGGGATTCAGGTATGCGTTTGAAGCTCGTACAGTCTTTAAAAATAAGCGAAGATTTGCTGAATGCTTACTAATGCCTTTTTTTTGTTCTTTTCCCTTTTCCTTAGGAAGCGGCGTGCCGGGTTGGGAATGACACTGCCGAAGATGCCCGCAGAACAGAAGAAGCAATGAATGATGGGCAGAAGCGCTGCAAGGTAAGGCTGTTCCTAACAGTGTTCTTGTTCTTGCAGGAGCTGAGCGCAGATGAAAGATGCAGGCCTACTGGAGACCGATCCGAACACGGTGAGTGTCACGCTGCAGGTGCAGAAAACACAAAGCATGTTTCTCAGCCTCGGCGTGGCTTAAATAGTCTCTGGGTATCCCAGGTGTCTCTGGGCTGAACCACACCAAAAGACTAGACTGCACATGCAGTTCTGGGAACCGAAATATGTAGGGGCATCCATCTTGTCCCCATCAATACACTACAAGTCCAATCCACAATGTTATCCTATGGGAGTGAGTGAATCTGGTGCCACAAGCGCCAAGTCTGACTCCAAGTGGGTCTTTGGAGGGATGGAGAGGCCCTTGAGGGCCATGTTGGTGATCGTGGCCTGGCTCCCGCCTGACATCTTGGAGGGCTTGGGCCATGAGGGGCAGGAATCATGACAAAAACAGTTCTTTATCATGATGTCCAAAATTACAAAGTCTCTGTCTGGTCTAGGATTCTCTTTTTCTGATTACTCCGTTTCATGGCATACTTCAGTATACCCCCTCTTGCTTGAAGTGCTTTGGGGTAGTCTCTTTTTCTTGGGGTGATTTGGGATACCCCCTCTTTCTTGGGGTGCTTCAGTGTACCACTTGTTCATGGGTTGGTTCTGTGTACCCCCTCTTTCTTGCGGGGGCTTTGGTGTACCCCCTTTTCTTGAGGTGCTTTGGTGTACACCCTATATCTTGAGGAGCATTGGTGTATCCCACTCTTTCTTGGGGTTCTTGCCTCTCTTTTAGTCCACTCTGGGATTCTGACTTCTCTCTCCCACCCCACTCTGGGATGGCAGACCCCCTTTGGTGGCACTCTAAGGAGGATCAGATGAGCCGCTTATATGTTACTCAAACTCGATTCACCCCTTTAGCTTCCATTCACTCTGCCAGGGTCCCTGGATCACCCAGTCTCTCCCTATCTCTGCCAGGGTCTCTTCAGATGCACGCAGTATTCCAGCTCTTCCCCGCTAGGAACAGGCAGGGCACTACAGGACTTCCCTCAAAGCAGCTTCACTGGGTGGCTCTCCCAGGCAGGCAGTCTCCTCCTCTTCTTGGGGCAGAGCTCACCTCTCCAACAGCAGTTCTTCCTTCTTTACCTCCATGAGCTTCATGCATACTCTCCCTGACTGTGTCCCTCTTCAACTGAAACAGCCCTGCTTATATGGCTAAGCTGCCTTCTATGGTTGATTCTGATTGGTTGGGAAACATATTGGCAAGATTGGCCAGCAGGATGTTTCTACTCTGATCCACCAGGTAGTTCTCTTTTGTCATTGGTCATATTGCAGAAATGCAGTTAGTTCAATTAGTCTCTCCTATTTACTTGTATTCTTTATTTGTTTACATTGCCCCTTTTACTTATTATTATTACGCTGTGTCCCAGGCTTTGGGGGTTTTATTTCAATGATTTTGGCATATTTCTTTCCAGGTTTTGTACTGGAGCTTTAGAACCGGGGTCTTCCCCGTATAAGGCATTGCTCTCTCAGAATTTGGACTTGTGCTGATAATACCAAAGGGAGAAGCTCGGCCCTATCATTTCAAGCGGCAGTGTGTCTCTCTATCCTCTCCGGCGCTGAAGCAGCCCGTGTTCCACTTCCTCCTCCTTCCGTCCTTTTGTGGCTTTTTATCAGCACATGGGACTCCGTTTGAGTGCCAGTCGCCTAAGTAAAGGGGGTTTCTTTGGGGGGCAAGGGGAGGGACAATTCTCCAAAGCCCAGAGAGACCCATCAGTTCACCTCAATCCCATCATACAGGCAGGCTGCTGTTCAACAGCCCACAAACCCTGATCTAATTTTTACTGCTCCAACATGTGTAGATTATATGAGCATAAAAGGCAGTTGTGTCGAACATCCCAAAAAATGCAAGTCAGATACTGGTTTCAGAAATTAAGACAGAAAATTGCTGCAAATTAAACACAAATCTTGGCAATCAGGTAGACATTATGAAGTGAAAGCATCAGGAATTTCCTTCAGTGGCCGGTCTGATAGCACAGCGAGTAGAGCGCTCGCTTTGACATCTGTGCAGAGCCTTCTGATGCAGGTTCAAATCCTTCAGGGCCAAACTCAGCCTTTCCTCCTTCCGAGGTGGATAAATGAGCACCACACACCGTGGGTAATAATAAGCAGCGCTCAGATACCTGAGGGTTCGTAACGCTATATAAATGCTAAATTATTACATTATTATTATTATTATTATTAAATGTACAATAATATGCTTTGGCAACGCAAATAGGTCTGTCTTTGCAAATGTATAAGGGAAGCCTTTATCGTTCTGCAGGGAGTTTATTAAAAATCCTCAACCCTTACATGCTTGTTTATTTTGATATAGAAACCAATTAAAACAATTGGGTACACTCTCATATTGTGAGGCAGTTGATGCGGAAGATGATAATGTGGCAATGCTTATATCATGCTGCATAATCCTCATTACATTGTGTCTCCTCAACTGTACTCACATATCCTCCTGTCCAGCCAAGGGGTCTTGTCAAGATTGAAATCATCTAGTTCTTATCAGAAGGTCTTATCAATGCTCTTCTTGTGTTGGTTCAGGACAAAAGTGGACTGACCATGAGCAGCATTTGAAGGACAACATTTTCAGTCCAGGACAAGGGTAGTTGTGTTCAAGCATAGGAACAGGAAACATTTTAGCAATAGCAGCCATGAGAAAGGTGTAGTTCAAATGCAGGGCACAGATAAGTAGCCATATGAAAAAAGCACACATACCCCACCCAGATTAGCAGTCTCATTAAAAGTAAAAGCGCTCAACCATGTAGAGAAATTGCGTAGATTGTGGATATATATTAGAAGCTATGGTTTTAAAGTGGTTTTGCTATTAGTCAGCAAAGAAACAGATGCCTTTGTGGTGTGCAATATATCAATGGCAAATATTATTATATACACTCAACACTTTAATCAGTAAAACTATGAGTGAGACTTTTTTTGAAGAGCATACCCTTAGAACTAAATAACTCCTAGAGACCGAGGGCCTGATTCTCGGCTAGGTGTAAATTGCACAAAATGACGGATTATGGTATACCGACATGTTCGGTAATTAATACCTATTCTGATAGTCTCAGATTTCACAGAGGAGCACACAATGCGCCAGTGCAGGAACCTGTGCGCATGGTGCCAGAATTGGCTGGAAACCAACCTGGCAACCACCAGTTCCGTAACCAGGTAGTTTGCATGTGGATTCTGGTGTCACTGCTCCACATGAGTGACAGTGTAAAATGTCAGATACTTACAGTACCTCCTTTGGTGGTGGTCTGCTTATTGCACTTTTGCTATTGTGAACGAGTGTGACCAGAGAAAGGAGGTAAGGTCACCCACCTCCCTCCCAGTCACAAACTACCATACACATGTAACTAGACATGTGCCTTTGCACTAAGAGAACATTGACAGATTTTGTGCTTCTAAAAAAAAAGGAGAAATCTCCCAAGTACGCTTTTCCTAATTGTGTTGGTTTAAGTAGATATATTGCACATAATTGAAAATAACTCTGTAACACTCCTATAGTGACCTGATTATTGTCTTGTGGGGTGTCGGAGGGAGGACTTGGTGAGGATTGTTCCACAGTGCTGCAGAAAGCTTGGAAATAAATGGAATGGAAAAAGGGGTGTTTTGGGCAGCGCTTTTGTTAAATTGCAAATGTTGTACAATTATATGGAACTACTGCCAAAACCCTGCAACCCGCCTATTAAACAGGGAAAATGTAGGCAGTTTCTGACACTGCAGTATCGTCTTCTGTGCCGACGCCCAGGAGCCCCTGATTATGAGGACAGTACCTGGGCATCAAGAAAAGGTGCAATGAAGCATGGTGTTTACCACGCTCACTGCACCTCAAACAAAATCCAGCCCTGAGAATTTTCAAAAGTTTACAGATTGGAAATGTGAACAAATTCAGCAAAACAAGATCAAATAAGAGGTGAAGCTGAGATCTGAGCCCAATCTACAATTTCTGCACTTGACAATATTGTTTACCAGTTCTTATCATAGAGCAAGGTGCAATTATTTGGGATTATTTCACTTTCATGAATTAAAATAATGCCTTATTGTTTTAAGAACTGACTTGGAAAGTACACAATTCACATAAATAGCCCAATATGAAATTTAAAAACAAAATTGTATAGAAGTATTTTATGCAAAAGGACAATGATTCTAGCATCTTTTTCACTATCACCAAGGCAAGTATACTAGCACCACAATATTAATTGATCTGAGCTTTAATGGCTTCATCTCAGATTTTCAATTGTACTTTAAAGCTTAACATACACCAGAAAGACAGAATTAAAGACTGTTAACGACTGTTATTTAGTATGTGCAGAGGTACCTTTCAAATTGTAAAATAAAGAAGACTGTTTTTTGCCAAATGAACAGACTAGAAAATATGGTTGCCAGAGGTCTATGACATTTGGTTGGCTCTCTTCTGTCTAGGACCCCTTCCACTTAAGTGGCCTACATGAAAAGAAATATCAAACACTAGGCTAAACAACGCCACCCATAAGTGAGAAGGCAAACCTTTTCACAGGAGACAGCACAGTACAATACAATGACATAAGATGATTTGTCCAGGATCACTGAATTTTTCGCTGGAAAAGCCTGGATATGAACCTCAACACTTTGGTTCTGTGAAAATGCATTTATTCAGGTTAGCCTTAAGCTCCCCTATTTTGTTTCACTCACTCCATCTTTCAAAATCTTCTATTTGGAGCTACAGGGAATTGCTGCACAAGAATGCTGAGTTTGCTGTTACAAAGAAATGAGCTCATTGTTATTACAGCCTTGGCTGTTATAAGCACAATCAAATGTTTTTGTGTGCAGCTCTTTAATTTCCCGGGTCTCACAAATATATGTACTCATAATGAGAATAGATATGACACAGGAACTGTTCTGTTTGTACCAGGAAAGGGTTACCCTAAACAAACTGCAAAAACATGCCACTACGCAAGTAACCCTCTGTCATAAAAACAAAAGATGATGTTGGTAGGAATGTTTTCCTTTCAGTACGAAGTATCTTGTCTTGCAAGGTCAAAAAATTAGAATGTACAGAGCATGGAATCACTCACAGAAATGTATGTTTTCACAAAAAACACTATACGTAGCATGGAGCTATAAACTGCCTATGTCATCTATGACATCACACTCGCAGCAGAACTCATGTAAACTGAAGAGCATAAAAGGATGTCATTTTCTTTCTGTAAATTGTTCACTTCTGCACAGCTATTACTGGGTAGAACCTGAGTCTGCTTGAAGCTAATACACTTTTTGTTGTTTATACTTATCTCCGTATCTGTTGGTCTCTTATCTTGTTTGCAGTGCAGTTACCAGATTTTGGTTTTACAATTGGCACCCAACGTGGGGCCTCTCGAGGATGATCCATTGAATTTCCGAGGACAGAGTGACTGTGTTGGGGCCACTGAGTACCGGGGATCCCTGCCAAATCTGAGAAGATGTTTCTCACAGCTGCTACTAGTGATCCACGCCGGCCTCTCCCTGCCCAGCCATCATCTCGGTGAGGGTTCCAGACTGTACTGTGCAACTATGTTTCGCTCTTTTGGAGACCACCAGCCACGGATTTCATTTGATGGGGGATGATTGTCTTGACTGAAATCAGGTGAGCTTGTTTCAAGTTGGTTGTAAAAAGATAAAATATTTTGCAACATATTTTTCCCAGGTGAGAAATACCATTGTGTGTAAAATGCCTGGGTTCAGTAAACTGCATACTTGTTGGGCAGTGTTGTGCTGTTGTGGAAAACAACCCACAGGGTTAGAATATGGACAGCCTTCCCCACCTGGAGGTTCTCCCTCATATGAGATGTACATAAAATATGGTTTAAGAGCAATTGGTTTTAAATAGTCTTTGCCATTGGCAGACCAGACATGTACTGCATTTGCAATGGCCTGTTTTTGGGTCCTTTGAACTAAAAAGGATACAGCATTTAGAGTCCGTTTTATTGCAGAAACGACTAGGCCAGCTGCTTTTTATGCGGTTATGGATTGGCGCAAAGAGGCAACCCAGTGCATCAAATGTAGACAGAAGCAAGCTTGTAAACATATGACGCAAACAGAGAAGGCTTTAGTGCATGATCAAAAGCAACAGGAAGACTGTGATAGGGTGACAGACAGAGCAATACAGTTAGATATTTGCAAAATATGCCCATCCAAAGAGCTGCACATAGCTAATAAATTAATGGATGCACTATTGAGTGAAAGACGAGAACGTCTGACTGTACCACCTCCTTATGTGCCAGCTGTGTCTCAATCAGTACCGCATGTACCCAACACCGACTCTTGGCCTGCTGAACCTCCCACACCAGAGCTCCTTAAAACTATGCAACCTTGTTCCCCTACCACTTCCATATCCAATACCCCTCTATTGCAATATTCACACCCACTTAGTGATCAGACAGCAGGGCTTCATAGCGCACTGACAGAGAATATAAAAGCAATTTTAGAAGTAACAGCAGAAGACTACATACTGGAAGGGACTGAATTAGCTGTCTCACATATGTTGACTGACTACCATGCCCCTGAATGAAAATATTTGTTAGAACACATGAGAAAAACACTTGCCTGAGAATGGTGCAAACTCACCGATACTGCAGTACCCAGAAAATTGAAACATTTAAATGATTCAGCATGCACCATCAATACACTGGAAGGCGCACATCAGCACCTATCTGACCTGTTCTCACATAAGGAGAAACTACATGAACTAAAGATAGCAAATCTAGATGCTTTAGGAATATCTTGTCCATTCATTCAGAAATGCACTGTCCCCAAATGCAGTGAAGATAGTGCAGAGAAATACATCATCTTTAGAGACGCTCTTAGATGGATTTCTTATCAAGCCCTTTACCCTATGGAGATCGATTACACATTCAAGCAATACACCCCATCCATTCAGAAACAGGTATTACAAATGATGGCTGAATACCTACAAGAAGAATACATTAAATGGAAATTGTGTTGTACAGAAGATGCTATGAAAATATATAAGCGCACTTTCACAAATTGCACTGCACTCACTTCCCTGTCTCTCGACTTAGCTTTACTGCTCAACAATAGGATTGATAAGGTCACCGCTCAGATGCCCATGATAGAGGTGGGTCCAACACTTGTCCCACAGAGGAGCCAGCCAATGGCGATGTGCCTGCTAGAACAGTTGCTGCACACTATATTGAACGATTTGTATGTGTCCCCTTTTCCATACAAGAAGTTAACACAATTAAGCTATCCATCCCAGACATAAGGGAGAATCCCACCGGGTTCTATAAGGAAGTACAGTCGGTCTTGGCTTCTTCAGTTTTTACCTTAAAACATATAGATTTGTTATTTCCCATCATTTTACCGTCCGATTTATGGAAGCAAATCAGGAACATAGATGATAACGGGGCAATGGGGGGAACATGGCCAGAACTCATGGCTGCCGACATACAGAGAAAAGCAGGTGAGAAGCCTCCAGAGACAATATTAGCATTACCTAACGCCATCCTTGCTAAACTTAAGACTTTAGTACCATAGAAAAGGATTATATGGGTCAAATTAACAGCCTGCATGCAACGGAAATCTGAGGGGGGAAACAGAGTATTTCAATAGATTTGAGCAGGTATTTGTTGACTAGAGCTGACAAGATTTGAGCACTGAATCTGGAAAGAGATTGTTTGCTGACAAGTTTGTAAGTGCTCTCTTGCCCGAAATTGAGTCTCAAATCACGGCTTCAGGGAGTGCATGGCAAACAAAGACACTTTTCAAAATACTGCTGATGGCTCAGTATTATGAGAACAGAGTTAACACTGAGAAGGAAAGGATAGAAAAACAAAAAAGTAGATCTGAAGACTAGGGTGTTTTTACAGCAGGTATCTAGGGGACCGCGTTGATATGTCCCAAGTGGGGGACAGGTTATGCCACACACTGGGATAGTGAATGAGAACCAGTGCGCCTACTGTAAGCAGGAAGGCTGCTATTGGGCGCAATGCCCAATACTCCAGCAGAAGGGAAATATGTATGCAAGAAGAGGAAGAAGATGTAGTAATGGCATGCAGGGACTGAATAGAAGCCAGTTTTTTCAGCCTCCACAGTTCAGCAATAAAACAGCAAATACAGACAACCAACATCCGACTAAGCTCGCCAACATCTTCGGTAACACTCTCTCACAGAATAATCTGTCATACAGGTGGCCAGGACACTGCCATCGCTCTTGGATCCAGTTCCTGGGGGTGGACCAGTGCGGGAGGACCACCTGGATGAGGAGTGTTCGGGGAGTGGAAGTGGGACAACGGATGGCGAGACACAGTATCCCCTCCTGTCAATTTCAGCAGCACCACTCCCTTCCAAGCCCCACTCCTCCTCACCTGATTCTTCGGAGGATGACTTCTTCCTGCGCCCCTTCATCTTCTGTGTCTCTTCTGAGAAGAGGTATGGCCGATCCCGGATGGAAGCCACCCTGCCTCCCTAGTAAAACAGGGATTCAGGTGGCCCCCCTTCAGAAGGGCCGGTGAGAGGAAAAAAAGCGTGCGCTTAGAAAAAAACATCTCTTGACAACAGTTTCAGGCTGGGGCATTTGTATGGTCCATAGAGGTTTGCTGTAGAGTGGAGGGCTGGTCTGGTGGTCGTAGTCAAGAAGGTCTGATCTTGGGTAGCCAGATGAGAAGACTCTTGCAATAATCCAAACTGTTGCAGAGTTAGACTCCGTGGGAGGGGAAAAAAGCAGAGAGAAGGAGAAAACCAAAAGGAAAACAGAACAACAACAGGAAGGAGGAAAAAAAGGATAACCAAACCAAAGGGAAAAACAAGGGGAGGCCAGGGGCGGTGCAATAGGAGGAAAAGACCCCGAGCTGCGAAAGCAAAGCAAGTGGCGAGGAGCCCGAAACCAACAGTGGCGAGGAAGGATAAAACAGGGAAGAGCAGAGGGACGGGCCGAGAAGGAACAACGGGAAAAGGTAACAACGGGAAGGAAGCGGGACGAGACCCGTGAGCGAGGACATAAAGGTAGAAAACACAAGCCGGCACAGCATCAGCACCCGAAGCGAACAAGCGATGGGTTGCAATGCACCGGAAGGAAGCAGGGGCGGGGAATAAGACAGGAACCAGAGAAGCAAGCGGAAAAAAGCTAGACCGTTAAAGCAGGAAAGGGAGAAGACAAAGGGAACCATTTAATGGCGGAGTAACCGCCACCTCTGCCACAGGCGCCAGGATGGAAGACGCGCAAAGCTCGTGACAGTATGCCCCCTCCTGAGGGGGTATCCCCCGGTTTTCTGGGATGGGCCCGGTGGAACTTCTGCACTAATCTAGGAGCGTGAATATGAGAAACGGGTTCCCAGGAGTCATCAGTAGGAGGGTAACCTTTCCAGTGTATCCCGTACTCCAACTTTCCCTTTCTGTATCTAGAGTCTCTTATATTAGCCACCTCGAACTCCTCCAGAGACTCATCTTTTAATGTGGGGGTTCTAGGCAGAGTACGTCGGTAGGGATCCTCTTGGTATTCCTTTAACTGGGAGGAATGGAAGACCGGATGAATCCGTTTCATGTGCTTGGGTAACTGGAGGCGGTAAGAAACTGGATTAAGACAATCAAGGATAACATAAGGACCAAGATATCTTGGGGTAAAGTTTAAAGGATGCAACCAACGAGGTAGATACCTGGTGGATAACCATACCTTGGTGCCTCTGGTACACCTGGGTGATGGCAAGCGGTGAGGATTCTTCTGATGGCCATAACGTGCCTGACTTGCCCGTAGACAGTGAGAGGCGATCTTATGGGCTTCAGAAATGGAAGATAGACAAGCATCCACCGAGGGTATGTCAGAAACTGGGAGATGTAAGTCAGGAATGAAACCGAGATGGAAGCCATAAGTGCAAAAGAATGGACTAAGGTTTGTGGCACTATGTTTTGCATTGTTGTAGGCGAACTCTGCCGTGGGCAGAAAAGAAACCCAATTGTCCTGTTGAGTGTTGACAAAACACTGTAAGTACTGCTCTAAGGAAGTGTTAGTCCTTTCAGTCTGCCCATTGGTCTGTGGGTGAAAACCAGAAGACATTGCCTTCTCGACCCCCAGTCGTTCGCATAAAGATTTCCAAAAGCGGGAAACATATTGCGATCCCCGATCGGAAATTATCTTCGTAGACAGACCATGCAAACGAAAGACATCTTGGTAAAGACAGAAGCTATCTCCGCAGCGGTGGGAAGACCAGGCAGGGGGGAGAAGTGGGCCAACTTAGTAAAACAATCCACCGTCACCATTATGCAGGAACACCCGTCGGAAGGGGGTAGATCAACTATGAAGTCTGTAGAAATGACGCTCCATGGTCTGTCTGGTGGTGGTTCTTGTTGAAGAAAACCTAAGGGCTTTTGTGTGTCGTATTTGGCCCTGTTGTAGACTGGGCAGGCCGTGACGTAAGCCACTGCTTCACGCTTCATGTCAGGTCACCAAAATGTCTCCTAAGAAGATCGATGGTATTGGCAACTCCCCTGTGCCCTGCTACTGTATCATCGTGACACCATCTTAAGGCTCTTAGACGGTTCTTCTGATCTGGCAGAAACAGACGATGGTCTATGAAGTAGAGTCCGTTGTTCTTGTGAAGACCATGAGAGGGTTTGGCGGAAGACAGAGGTGGTAACAACATGGAACCTCTTCGTACCTCCTCCAAAAAGGAGGATACAGTACCAACAAACTTCTTTTGAGACATAATGAGATTTAGCCATTCCTTGTGTGTAACACCAGGAAAGGGTTTTCTTGAAAGGGCATCGGCCAATATGTTCTTTGAGCCAGGTTACTAGGTCAGAACAAAGTTGTATTGTGAGAATAAATGGGCCCATCGAGCTTGTCTAGAATTTATACATTCCATGCGTTGGATTACTTTTAAGTTCTTATGATCGGTCCTCAATTCAAATGGATAGGATGACCCTTGTAACAGATGACGCCATTCTTCGCAGGCTGCCTTCATGGCTAATCATTCTTTTTCAATGACAGAATAATGACGTTGGCTAGTGGTTAAGGTTTTTGAAAGATAGGCTACTGGGTATTCTGTGCCTTCATGATGCTGAAGTAAGGCTGCACCTATGGCCTCGGCTGAGACATCTGTCTCGACGATAAATGGTCGTCCCTGGTCTGGCTGTCGTAGTACAGGGGCCGAACAGAAAGCGGTCTTGAGATGTTGGAATGCCTTGTTGGCTTCGTCAGACCATAGAAAGGGTGTGGAAGACTTCTTTAAAAGTTTAGTGATGGGTAGAACCACCTCAGAGAAGCCGAAAATGAATCTTCGGTAAAAATTAGCGAGACCCAAAAATCTTTGGACGTCTTTGATTGATGCAGGAACAGGCCAGTGTAGTATGCACTCTACCTTACGGGGGTCCATCCTTATGCCCTCTGCTGACAAAATAAATCCCAAGTATGGTACACTGGGCACTTAAAACGCACACTTCTCTGGGTTTACTAGTAAGTGATTTTCTTTAAGTCTTTGCAGAACTCTGCTGTTTAGAGGTCGAGTAAACCAGAATATCATCCAAGTAGACAATGGAACATTGGAATTGAAGGTCGGAAAAGATACGATCCATGAATCGTTGGAAAATGGAAGGGGCATTGACAAGTCCAAAGGGCATCACCCGATATTCAAAAAAAATGTCCGTATGGAGTCCTGAATGCCGTCTTCCATTCGTCTCCGGCGCGTATGCGCAAGAGATGGTAGGCTCGCTGTAAGTCCAATTTAGAGAAAATAACGGCTCCTTGGACGGCCTCCAGGATGTCCTTAATAAGGGGGAAAGGGGTAACGGTTCCTTATGGTGATCGGTTTAAGGCCTCTATAGTCGATACAAGGTCGTAACTCACTCGTATCTTTTTTCGGGACAAAGAATAGTGAAGCTCCAGCTGGAGAGCGGGAAGGTTGGATAAGACCATTCTGGAGATTAGTGTCGAGATATTCTTTCAGCACTTTCTTCTCCTTCAGAGACAAGGAAAATATCCGTCCAAAAGGTACGATAGCATCAGGGATGATGTCAATGGCACAATCCTCTGGTCGGTGTGGTGGGAGTTCTTGAGGTACCTTGTCCGCGAATACTTCTTTGTATTGGTGAAGCTCAGTGGGTAATACGTATATTCCCACAGAGTGCAAAGAGAGGTCTTTGATGGCCTGTACCTTAGAAAAATAGGAATCAGACATACACGCTCTGAGACAGTAAGAAGAAGAGAAAGCAATCGGATTTTTCTCCCAGTCTATGGAAGGGTTGTGTCTCCGGAGCCTTGAAATCCCAAGGATAAGGGGAAAATGAGCCGCTCTGATAAGATCAAATTGAATGGTCTCAGTGTGTTGAAGTATCTTCATCACAAGAGGAGGGGAGGTATGAGTTATGAGTCCGGAACTGAGCGGTTTACCATCCACTCCCTCCACTTTCTGATCAACTTCCTTCTCTCGACGTTCAATTCCCGATCTTTTGGCCCAAACAGTGTCCATAAAGCAACCAGCGGCTCCACAGTCTATAAGGGCAAGAATGTCTAAAGGTTCTTGATGGAACGTAAGTTGTACCGCGACCACCATAAGTCGGTTGTCTTCAGATGGGGTGACTGACGCTATGGACATTGAAACATAGGGACCAGGTCTTTCTCCTCGGCAACTAGTCCCTAATAGTTCCGAGGACGTGCGTTTCCCGGGAGCCTTGGTGGGACCTTGGGATAGTCTCTTAACAAGTGCTGGCCGGACCCGCAGTACAAGCACAGATTGTTGTCCTTCCTCCTCCTCCTTTCTTCGCTTGTGAGTGGACCTCTCATTGTGCCAATCTGCATGGGCTCTTCCTTAGAGTGTGAAGGTGAGGAAGAGGACGGAGTAGGGAAGTCTTGAAGAGTGGGAGGATTGCGACCCTTGCGCCGTTCTGAATGTCTCTCCGCAATCCGAAAATCCAATTGTAACACTGTGGACTAAAGGTCGGTGAGCGTAGCTGGCCGTGGTAAGCGGGCAAGTTCGTCTTTCAGTTCCTCCCTTAAAACTCGCCGAAAGATAGTATACTGTGCGGACTCTGGCCAACCAGTCTCTGCTGCTATTCTTTTGAAAGATGAGATGTAGGACAGCAAGTCACTGCTTCCTTGACGGATGTCAAGCAGTTGTTCGCTGGCCACTTGAACGGTCTCTTTTCTTTCAAAGGCTTCTGTGAACTGGGCAGTGAAACCATTGTAGTCCTGCAACAAAGGACTTGCACTGGTTACCAAGGGAGTGGCTCAGGCCAAGGCATTGCCTGTGAGGTTTGATATCAGGAACCCTATCCTGCCCTTATCCATAGAGAAGGTCTGTGGTCTAAAGGTAAAATGAATTATACAGGCTTCCATGAATTCTTTGAATTTATGTGGTGAACCATCATATTTCCCCGAGGTAAGCGGCAGAGGAGGTAGTTCAGTCTGTATCCTCGCTTGATTATCCACCCTTTGTCTGACAACAGCATTCTCTGCTTTGAGATTCTGGAGTTCTTATGATAGACCCTGCACGGCCATAAGCAGTTCCTGAACTTGGTCAGCGGAAGCCATATCAGGGGTGTCTTGGCTTTGCAAACTGTCAATTTCAGCAGAACCTCTCTCATCCATACCCCACTCCTCCTCACCTGATTCTTCGGAGGATGACTTCTTCCTGCGCCCCTTCTTCTTCTGTGTCTTTTTTCTGGAGAAGAGGTATGGCCGATCCCGGACGGAAGCCACCCTGCCTCCCTAGTAAAACAGGGATTCAGGGGGCCCCCCTCTGCAAGGGCTGGTGAGGGGAAAAAAAGCTTGCGCTTAGAAAAAAAAATCTCTTGACAACAGTTTCAGGCTGGGGCGTTTGTATGGTCCGTAGAGATTTGTTGTAGAGTGGAGGGCTGGTCTGGTGGTTGTAGTCAAGAAGGTCTGATCTTGGGTAGCCAGATCTCTTGCAGTAATCCAAACTGTTGCAGAGTTGGACTCTGTGGAAGGGAAAAAAAGCGGAGAGAAGGAGAAAACCAAAAGGAAAACAGAACAACAACAGGAAGGAGGGAAAAAAAGATAACCAAACCAAAAAGAAAAAGAACGGGAGGCCAGGGGGCAGAGCAACAGGAGGAAAAGGCCCCAAGCCGCGGAAGCAAAGCAAGCAGCGAGGAGCCCGAAACCAACAGTGGAAAACCAAAAGGAGAAAGAACGGGAGGCCAGGGGGCGGAGCAACAGGAGGGAAAGACTCCAAGCCGCAGAAGCAAAGCAAGCGGCGAGGAGCCTGAAACCAAAAGTGGCGAGGAAGGGAAAAACAGGGAAGAGCAGAGGGACGGGCAGAGAAGGAACAAAGGGCAAAGGCAACAACGGGAAGGAAGTGGGACGAGAGCCGCGAACGAGGACAGAAAGGTAGAAAACACAAGCCGGCACAGCGTCAGCACCCGAAGCAAACAAGCGATGGGTTGCAACTCGCCGGAAGGAAGCAGGGGTGGGGAATAAGACAGGAACCAGAGAAGCAAGCGGAAAAAAGCTAGACCGTTAAGGCAGGAAAGGGAGAAGACAAAGGGAACCATTTAATGGCGGAGTAGCCGCCACCTCTGCCACAGGCGCCAGTATGGAAGACGCGCAAGGCGCGTGACACCTCCCTTGTAACACCTTTTCCCCATCCTACAAAGTAGGATACTTAGGAACTCAATGCCCCCACCCTCTCCCGACACAAATACTTTCTTACTGTGAGAGAAAACAGACAAACACCTGAGCCGTATACCTGACATGTCCCAACACAATGGTCAGGCAGAGTCAAACAATTACTGATAATTACACACACCCGACTTCCATCACACTTTCCCACATGCATAAAAGGCAGAGCACGAAAAGCACACTCTGAGTGAGGCAAAGCACACGAGGAAGCAGCAGTTCAGAGATGGCAGTTTAATACGAGGAGAAAGACGGCAAGACCAGAGTGGGTTACAAGGAGGGAAGTGCCCTTGACTTTTTCAGAGAAAGACCGTTACTTTCAAGAGCCTTCGAGAATAAGAAACATAAGACCTGGAATTAAAGCTGAACAGACCTGCATTGTGTGTCGGATGTACCCGCATTTATAGCCAAGGCAGGGAGAAGTACTTGCCGCTGTGGTACTGTCGTTGGCTCCTACAAAATAGCAGCACCAGTAAAGTCAGCACAGCCAGTGAGTTGGGGAGACTGATAACAGACTGGGCTGTGATAGCGCCAAGGTTGCAAGCAGCAACATTGTATAGCGAGACCTGAAGAAGAACAGTGTGTGAAACATATGTGACGAATGATGTGAACAATTAAACAGAAGATGGAGTGACTGAACTCTTGAAGCCAAGACAGATACCGTAAACAGAGAGATCCGGCACCACGTGGGTGCTCAATCGAAGGTCTCTGTCAGATATCCAACTGAAAGATTTTATTGTAAAAAGGGCTTGTGGAATCGAAGTGGTCCTGCAATGGGTCAAGCTAAACTCTGTGTACATTCGCAAGTCTTCGATAGTTAATACTGAAGGAAATTGGTCCGAGCCCGGCTGAGGGAGACTAATTGTATAAAGTGGGATCTGAGCACGAAGGAGGGGGATCCAAAGTATTGAACATTGTATAGAAGGATCTGAGCCCGGTTGAGGGAGATCCGGGGTGAATCAGGAGTCAACCGAGCAAGAATGTTCAATGAACATTGTATAAAGGGATCTGAGCTTGGCTTAGGGGGATCGGAGGTGAAGAGTAATTCACCTGAATTGAATGCTTGTAAGAAGTGAAGAACTTTTAATTTGTTTCGGTACATCAGGCCCTCTGAATCAAGAGACTTTGATAAGTAAACAGACTTGGGCACAGAAGGCCCTGATGATAGTGATTGAACTGTATCCTCATGCTGAAGAAGCCAGAGATTGTGCTACGCCCGAGTGAACCGCCTTCTCCCGTGCTGAAAATGTGGAGAAGGGAGCCTGAGCATCCTGACATATCATTTTTTGGGAGAACTTCTTTCTTTTTCATAAACACTAACCCCATACTATTTGTATTTAGAGGTAAGGATTGGCAATAGTTTTTTTTTAGTATAGGCCCTTTTTATTTGACAAAGACACCACTAGGACTGCGTTATTATTATTTGATGTTCGTAGCTTGCTCCCATCTGTAGATTTAGGATTTATCAAACCCTTGTTGAAGTTCAATAAACACCCTTGAACTGTATGTCTGTCTAACTGTTCATGCCATGCCATCTTTAAATTGGCCACACACATTTCTAGTTGATACTGGTGCACAGAGGTGCTCCATTGATCACCTATCGGTTCCAGATATTCCTCTGTCAGGGCAACAAAATGTTTCTGCAGTGTTAGCTGGCACACCTGTAACAAGTCCGGTCTGCAAACCGGTACCTATTTCTCTGGGATCATTCACTGATGCATGTCATTTTCTATTGACAACTAACTGTGGTGAAAACTTGTTAGGTTTGAATTTACTGGAGAAATGATATGCTGTTATTTACTGCTCACCCGATGGTGTATATTTTACTATTTCAACCCAGCACACTTTTACATATCAGTTGTTAGCACTCCAACTACCCAGTGAATTGCAAAGTGTACCCACTCATTTATGGGCCCTTAGCGATAATGACGTGGGAATACTCAATGTTGAACCAATATGCATCCAGTTAAAGCAAAATGACACATTACCGTGCATACCGCAATACAAGGTTTCAGTTGACGGAGAAGCCGCACTGAAAATAATAATTTCAGATCTTGTAAATCTAGGTGTCATTGAGCGAATTATGGGTAGTACTTGTAACAGTACCATACTTCCTGTGTACAAAAAGGGTGACAACGCACTGTTTTGTAATTGACTTATGGTCTATCAATAAAATTGTTTGTTCACAATTTCCCATTGTACCTGACATCACAACTATTTTGACTATGATTCCTGCCTAGGCCACTCATTTTTCTGTGTTAGATTTAAAGAATGCATTTTTTAGCATACCGATACATGCTGACAGTAGGTACTTATTCGCATTTACTCTGGGAGGGTTATCGTTTACATTCACTAGAATACCTCAAGGATACACTGAAAGCCCAAGCATTTATATTAGAGTCATCAAGGAACAACTGGACACTTAAGAATTACCTTCATCTTGCACATTGATACAGTACATTGACGACCTACGTATTGCCACGGATTGTGAGGAAGCTTGCAAGGAGGGCACTGTATTGTTATTAGCACACTTGGCTAACAACGGTCACAAGGCTTCTTTGAAAAAATTCCAATATTCTCAACAGGAGGTTTCCTATTTCGGGTACCTCCTGTCGAAGGAGGGTAGGTGTCTTGCACCACAAAGAATACAGACTATCTCTGACATGGCAGTTCCAAACTGCAGTTAGAACTTTTATTGGGATGACTTCCTAATGCAGGAAATGGATTTCAAATGTCTCCCTTTTTATTAAGCTATTGTTAGCACTAAAGAAAAAAGATGTAGCTCTTCCTCTACCTTGGGCTACAGCTTGTCAAGATGCTTTTGATATGCTCCAAACTGCTCCCTGTTCCATGCCAGTATTGGGCCCACCAAATTACACTATGGAGTTTGTGTTATTTGTGCATGAAAGTGATGGTTGGGCTCTGACTGTTTTAATGCAGAAACATGGGGGAAAGAACAGGCCGTGCAGCTATTTTTCCTCCATGTTGGACCCATGTGCTTTGCCAAAATGTCTTAAAGATGTGGCTGCTGCAGCTGCATCAGTAAAAAAGAGCGAAGGCAGGGTTCTGGGTCACTCCTCACTCAGTAGATGTACTATTGAACAGAACACAAACACAGCATCTCACATCTGCTCACCTCACTAGATACAAGCTCATTTTATTTGCACCTCACATCAAAATTAAACAATGTAATATGTTAAATCCAGCTGAACTATTACCTCCCCTAGAGGAGAGTAGAATTCATGATACCAATCATGATTGCAATTTTATCACTGAAAATGAAACAAAAGGAAGAAGAGATTTGACTGACACACCTCTGCCATCCTCAGATGGAGAATTTGTGATGGCTCTTGCTTTAAACTTCTGGATGGTACTGCAACTGCTGCCTATGCAATCATCACACTAGATACAGTGGTAGAAACTAGGAGGATTCCTTACAACTCCGCCCAAGTAGCAGAAATAATTGCCCTTACTCGAGCTTGTGAGGTATCTCAAGGGTTATTCGGAAAGCCAGTACGCCTTTGGTGTAGCTCACAATTTTGGGAAACTATGAACTGAAAGGGGATTTCTGACATCCCATGGCACCAAGATTCAGCATGGTCCCTTGATAGTGCAGCCTTTATCAGAACTAGCATTACCTCTACAGATAGCAAAAATGAAATGCGTAGCCCACCAGAAAGTTACTGACAATATTGGGAAAGGCAATGCTTTCGCGGACTGGATTGCCAAACAAACAGCCACAGACTGACAGTCTGGAATGTTCGTATTGGGTCCTGCTAGATGGGTCACTGAGAGTGGGATGATGGAAGAGGGCATTAGCACTGTAAAAGAGATTCAGGGCGAGGCCACAGCCGAAGAAATCAAAGAGTGGGGATCGGGACCAGCCCGCATAGATGTGGAAAGTTGTTGGGTTGACCATGACAAACAGAGATGGATGTTACCTAATGCATATGTACAAGCTATAGTGACCATGGAACAGGGCCCAGCCCACATAAGTGCAAAAGGCCTTTGTAAACACCTAGACGCGGTATGGAGGAACTCCAACATACCCAAAATAGCGGACCGACCAAGAATTACATGATCTGTTTACAGCATAACATTGGGAAAGGAACACCAGTCCCTCAGGGCAGCCTTGGTCCACCTTCCATGCCCTTTGAAGTACTAAACTTTGATTTCATAGAGATGGAAAGATGTCAGAATGTTAAATACGTTCTAGTGGTAGTTTGTGTGTTTAGCAAATGGGTCGAAGCTTTCCCTCTGAAAGATAACACTGCAATGCCAGCAGCAAAAAGCAAAAGTAATGCTAAAAATGTACTTTCCCTGTTTTCGTTTATCAGGGATGATCTGATTAGACAATGGTTCACACTTTATAGCATCAGTCACCAAGCACGTGTGTGAGGGATTACAGATAAGAAAAGAAATGTCATCCAGTGAACCATCCCCAATTGCCGGGATTGGATAAGAGACACAACTGTACCCTAAAGAATAAGCTAGCAAAGGTATTTGCACACAGCTAGCTAAAATGGCCTGAATTCCTACCATTAGCCTTAATGTCAATGAGAATGACAGCCCAAGCAAAAACAGGCCTGCCCCCATATGAGATTGTGATGGGGAGAACTGCTAATGTGTGGATTGTACCCAGGCTGAAAGAATTGTCAGAGATTGAGTATCCATTATTTGTAGACTATTGTAACCAGTTGACTCGAGAAGCATTGCCTGATCGATACGTGGGTCCTGGCCACACCATTCGGCCTGGCAACTACGTTCTGGTGAAAAACTTCCAGCAGAAATCCAGCCTTGAATTGCGCTGGAAGGGGCCACTCCAGGTCCTATTGTCCACCCAGACTGCTGTGCGTGTAGACTGGAAGAAGCACTGGATACATGCAGCACATCTGAAATGAGTGCCTTTGCCTTTGCCCTATAACAGATGGGTAAAGGAGGTGGTAGCTGATTCGGAACACAAATACGTTCCTCAGCACGTACCTTTCAGTGACAGACAATACACTAACCCAAATTTTAAGCAGCCAGATGTTTCACCTTTGCCAACCACTGAGACATTTGTTTGAGGATCACTCTGTGCCCGGGGGGCCCCAGATACAAAGTTCGACCATGGAAATAGTTACGGAAAGACTTCTTGCGAGTAGGACAGTGTAGGATTTTTTAAAGTAATGCACCCACAAGAAACCAACGATATTCCCTCCATCCCACCCAAAGACGCCTGGAGGTAGAGGGGGGCAGGGAACAGAAGACTCCAAGCAAGATAGGCCACGTGGTCAGGTTCCACCCATGGATGAACTTATAAAGCCTATATCAGCGAGGCTTCTTAACGGACACTGAAAGACTATGCCTCTGTTTGGGGTACGCAGAAGCGATGACATGGAAAAGGTTGCCACTGAAATGACTTGGTCCAAAGGATTGTGGTCAACTAGAGATAAATGTTCTATTGTGGCGTGTATCCTACTTATATTAATGCCTGTTTTATGGTTTCTGGAGAGCTCACACCCCCTCAGCTCACTATTGCCTATGATCAGCTCCACTACTATGTCTCCTTTTCTATGTACACACATACACACTTTGTCCCCTTGATCTTGAACACAGAGAGGGATATCTCAATAACACCTTCATAAGAATAATGAATGATAATCATGCAATTGTCATGATGCCTACCCCCGGTTATCCGGATGAAGCCCATCAGCCCCTCGAGCAGGCATCCAGACATTTACAAAAACCCTAGCAGCCCCAGCTAGCGGCTGTCTGGGTTCAGCCCTGGCGCCGTAGGCACCAGGCTCATAATAAAAATCAGTCCTGGTGCCATAGGCGCCAGGCTCATAGACATTACTTACCTCATGCAGACCATGTTGCAAATAAATCCAAGCCAACGTGAGGCCTGGATGGGACTATTTTACTACAGGGACTATTTTTTACTCGGGTGTGGTCCTGGGGAACTTCTTTCCTGGGACTACTTTGGAGGCTATTTAAACCATGCCCGAACAGCAGCACATGCTTCATGTTATTCTGCATCCAGCAGCGTGACTCTCACCGTGCTTGCAGCCAGCATCCAGTCTTCTGCCACGCCCACGTGCCTGCAGCCAGCATCCAGTCTTCTGCCATGCCCGCCTCGAATCCGGAGCTCCTAGAATAAAGAGGAAGAAAAGGACAAGGTTAGAAAACGAACTTATTTCAAATTCCTCACCTGATTCCGGATCCATTTCATCTCCCGACCTGGAAAGTACATCAGTCCTGCACGCGTCTCTTCGCCAGCACGGCACCATACTCACCAGTTCTCACAGCATCTTTCGATCCGGCACTGTCTCCATCATTTCTTCGCCATACTCCGGCACCTAGGGGCACAAGAATAACAAGGTGAGCCAAGGGAATCAACAAATACCTCTTAACACCATAGACTTACCTGATTTACCACCGGCGGTATTATTCTCCATATCTTCATATGCCGCATCTGTAAAGAGGGAGAAAAACAACACGTTAACGCATGCAATAGTTACCGGACAGCGTTGGGTAACACAGACTCTTACCTGAACGCCAGCAGCAGCTACGAGACCTTCTTCTCACGAACTCAGTTGCAACTTAAGGAAGGAAGGGGACAAGAGTCAACATCGGGCACATCGAACTCTTTGAACTTGATACTTACCAATCCCGCCTGGGACTTCAGAGTCAATGCTTATCGGAACTCTCCCAACGCCTTCAAACCAGTGAAGTAACTGGTATCTACGCGCCCCTGCAAGACACGCAGGATGGAGAGCTCATCTTTTACAAACATAAGGTGAGGTTACTAAGGGGATATCGGAGGTGATTAGTGGGGGAGAGCGAGAACAGTTGGGAGGCCATCACTAAAACCCACAGGTGGCTAATCCCTGTCTCCACTTGCAGGAAAATACTTCTTCGGGTCCAGCAGACAGGACTAGGCGGACCAGTCCAGACAGTCATCTCTGCACTAAGCATCACGTTGACGGAGACCGCAGCTGTCCGGGTCCGATCGACACCCCTGTGGGGTCCATGTGAGCGTAACAGCAATACTGAACAAAACCAATTGTTGGGTATGTTCCCATCTTCCACAACACAGTGAGAAAGGGTTAGGATGGTACATATATCCGCTCCCATTGTCCACTGCTTGCTATGCATCCTTTAGGGCCATGGTTTTGGTAGATGTAATGATAGTAGCACAGGTAACTTGGATGCGACAAATATGAATATTTTAGATCAGCAGATACTACTACCTTTGGGATGCTCTGTCTTTGCTAATGGGATAACTAACAACACTGCCTCTACCAAACGCTCAGACAGAATTCTAGGCCATACCAATCAATGATATAATTTCGAATGTCACCAGAAGGGAATAGGGAAGCAATTCCTCCAGCATATACAATTAACAATAATCCTGCCACTGTACCCTTTTGTCTAAATAAGGAAGGTTCTAGGTACATGGGTACATATGACAAATATATGAATACTGCAGTTTTGGTGAATGAAACAAGGCCCTTTGTGAGAAACCTGAAGGTGTCTCACCCGCTATTCCTCGGAGATCTGTCATCCAGATGGCCAGGGCACTGCCATCGCTATTGGATCCAGTTCCTGGGGGTGGACCAGTGGGGGAGAATCACCTGGATGGGGGGTCTGCGGGGAGAGGAAGTGGGACACCGATGGGCGAGACGTGGTACCCCCTTCCTTCTAACCTCTTCTCCCCATCCTACCCCGTAAGATACTTAGAAGTTCTACCCCCCCTATTCCATCACAAACACTTTCCTACACCTTTAAAGACAACGGACTAACACCAGAGCTGTTTACCTGACATGTCCCAACACAAGGGTCAGGCAGAGTCAGACAATTGACCATAAGAATGCACACCTGATGGCCCTTTCCCTTCCTCACAGGGATAAAAGGCCGGCAATGAGAGCAGACTTTGAGAAAGGTCGAATGCACAAGGAAACAGCTACACTGGACCAGCAGTTCAAACGGAGGAGAAAGACGGCGAGACCTGGAGGGACGACGAAGGGAGTACTGTCCTTGCTCTTTTCAACTCAGACCAGCAAAGCCTCCAAAAGGGAAATCATAAGACCGGGAAGTCCAGCTGGCGTGTGGTGTGACAGGTGTGAATGGCACATTGGGCTCGCTGCACTGATAGCCAAAGCGGGAGGAACCGCTTGCCGCTGTGGTGCCATCCTTCACTCCTGAGACAAGAAACTCAGACAGTTCAGCACAGCCGGTGAGTCAGAGAAGACCAATAGTAAAACCGAACTGTGCTGGGCCCAAGGTTGAAAGTGGCAACCTTGTTGAACAAAGAACTTGTGTAATTGAACTTTAAAGGAACGCTAGTAGAAGGTTCAGCACCAGAGTGGTCACAAGTCGCGGGGCGCTCATTCGAAGGACTCTGACTGAAGCCTTTGTGGGGTTTGTTGTTTGTTGAAACTATGAGAACCAAGAGGCCTTAGGAGAGGCCAGTGTGCAGTGTCAAAGTGGTCCTACGAGGGTGGGGCAAAATCCCTCATACACTCGAAAGTCTTTGACACATTGGAGAAAATGATTGAACTGTCAAGCTGGCAAATGTGGCGTCTCTGGTCGGACATACCCAAAGTCTGAGTGCCGACTTGCTTCTGCAAGGTTGGTAGAGGCACTTGGGAGTATGATATCGAAAGGGAGATGCCATGGTTTGATAGACTACAGCTCTTTGTGTCTGGTTAGTTACTGATAGAGGGATGCCTGCGAATTGAGGGTAAACGGGGATATACCCATGAACATTGTGACGACAAGTGTGAAAATGGTTGAGGGATGTCCACAATGGATAGTTATCCAAAAGGCTATTGAGATTGGTGAATGAAGCATTTTGAGTGAAAGGCCGTAGTGAACCCGATTGAGGGAGGCTAACATTGCAAGAAGAATCAGAGCCAGGCTGAGGTGGATCCAAGGGGAGAAGAGCAATCGCCCAACATGAAGGATTACCAAAGGAACTTTTATCTGTGTATTGTTTTTGGTTCAGCTGGCCTTCTAGGCAAGAGGCTTTGCAGGAAAGAGACTTGGCCCCACAAGGTCCTGGCATCATGAAAAGGAACTGTAACCTCGTGCTGGCGAGGCCCATGAGTATGCTGTGCTCAAAGGTCCTGCCTTGTCCCATGCTAAAAACGTGGGTAAGGGAGACCCCAGCCCTACCATCCTGACTTATCATTTGGTGAACACCTCTTTCTTTTCTTGTGAACATTATCCCACACTACTTTGTAATTTAGTTGTAAGGATTGGCAATCTTTTTTCTTTTAATATAGGCCCTTTTTATTTGCCAAGACGCCACTAGGACTGCCTTATTATTATTTGATGGTCGTAGCTTGCTCCCATCTTAGATTTAGGTTTAGATTAGGCGTTTTTCTCACCCATTACACAGTTTAATAAACACTCTTGAACTGCAATCACTTGTGTCTGTCTTTACTGTTGCCACCATGAGTTCCTTACACCTTGCACATTGGGGGATCAATTTACTTTGTCTGTGAAGAGCAAGCATGTCCATGATTACACAGAGATATGAAAGGAACCTATTACTTAGGGATAATGTTACCAGGTGTTTACTTGACATCAACTTTACAAATATTGAAACACCATCCTTGGAGGGATATTGATGACGATACAACTGGCCAAATATTAGGGGATGTGTCAAAAGCGATACTTCCCTTTTGAGGCCCGGCAATAATCATCTGAGACATTAGAAGTTTGGCTCGAGGGTTAGAAAGAATGCGTAATGAGACAACCAATATACTATTCAATATAACAGTAGAACAGAGAGCTATTAGGCTGGTTGCACTTCAAAATAGAATGGTACTAGATACCATGTTGGCTGAAAAGGAGGGGTTTACAAAATGGTTGGGTCATCTTGTTGTGTTTACATAGAAGATTCCTCCCCTACTGTGTTTCAGGCTATTAAGAGGTTACACACATTGTGGTCCAAAATTCATGTTAACAAAGGTAGCTGGGACATCGGTACTTGGGTTTGCAATTTGTTTACCACATGAGGTTGGAAAATACTTTCTGTCCTTGCTCTGATCGCTATTGCCATGCTCTTGTTGTTTCTGCATACAATGCTTACCTACTTTAGGATCTATGCTATGCCAGTGCTGTTCAAGAACTCTGAAACACTTACAGCCTGAATGCTTGTCCCCTGGGAATGTGACAAATGCACTAATTATGCAGGATATGGAAATTCAGAAATGTGTGAATATCGATGTACATGCATTTGATGATGTATAACAAAATGGTTTAGCTTAGGCTAAAAGCAGGGTTTGTGAAAACGCATGTATTCCGGTTAGCTTTAAGTGCCCCTATTTTGTTTCATGCACTCACTCCATCTTGCTAAATCTCCTATTTGTAGCTGCCGGGAATTGCCGCACAAGAGTGCGGTGTTTGCTGTTGCAAAGAAATTAGCTCATTGTTATTACAGCCTTGGCTTGCACAAGCATGATCAAATGTTTTCGTTTGCAGCTCTTTAATTACGTGGGTCTCACAAATATACGTACTCGTAATGAGAATAGTTATGACACAGGAGCTGTTCTGTTCTGTTTTTACCAGGAAAGGGTTACCCTAAACAAACTGTAAAAACATGCTGCTACACAAGTAACCCTCGGTCATTAAAACAAAAGCTAATGTTGGTAGTAATGTTTTACTTTCAGTACGAACAGGCTGTTGTCTTGCAAGGTTGGAAAGTTAGAACGTACAGAGCATGGAATCACTCACAGAAATGTATGTTTTCACAGAAAATATATGTAGCATGGAGCTATGAACTGTCTATGTCATCTATGACATCACACTTGCAGCAGAACTCATGTAAAGTGGTGAGCATAAAAGGATGTCATTTTCTTTTGTAAATGGCTCACTTCTGCACAGCTATTGCTGGGTAGAACCTGTGTCCGCCTGAAGCGAATAAACGTTTGTTTAGACGCATCTCTGTGTCTGTTGGTCTCTTGTGTTGTCTGCAGTGCAGTTACCAGATTTTGGTTTGGTTATGCTCCTTATTGGGAAGTGGTTGCCAGTTTTAACAACCCTCATTTGGAGGAACAAAGCCCTAGACCTGCACCAGATGGATGCTATGTCACTTTCTTAGCTAGTGCTTATTGGTGGATTTAGATTGCTGTGTAGCACACGTTAAGTGTTATTATCACAAAAGTATATATACATGCAAGTTTATCAACCTCACACATAGGAAAGGCTAAGTCTGCCTTGCTGGAATTCGGTACTGTGATTTGGGATATGAACACAGATCTCAGTAACCAGTACCTAACAAACTGAGGTATCTTCTGAGCAATTATTGCACTCAAATGTATCAATATGCATTTCAACCTTCGGTATGGCACATGATGTATATATAACCCACAGAAGGGTGGGACTACTACAGGAGTTGTGCTGTCAAGACTGGACAAACTGTGTGTACTACAGTGAACACAAAAAGCATTATAGGATTAATTGATCCGAGCAAAATGTGCTGGTCAGCAACAGCCTGGCTGCAGGTTTGGCACCTCAGCAGCTCACGATAAAACATGGCATGTGCCATAGTGGGGCCCTAGATCACGTGTTACTTTTGCCCTCCCATAAAGGCGTCTCTGGTCGGACATACCTAAAGTCGGAGCACCGACTTGCTTCTGAGAGTTTGGTAGAGGCACTTGGGAGTATGATATCGAAACGGAGATGCCATGGTTTGATAGACTACAGCTCTGTGTGTCTGGTTAGTCACTGATACAGGGAAGCGTGAGAGGGCTAAAGAAGAGAGCTTAGTCGTAGCTCGATTAGTGTTGATGTGCTAATGTCTAGGTCGGCCGTCTTTAGAGGATTTGTTAATAGAACAACCTGGTGTCCACCATGCATTCATATCACTGCCCTCTTGCAGATAGATCCCATTTCACTTTCTCTCTCTATATATCTTTCTCTCTGAGGGAATTGGCAGTCTGTAGACTCCAGGCATTACCATAAGATAATGGTATTGTTAAGCAAGAACGTTTGGTTCAGAGAACGGCTGCCTGAACTATGATGACCCTGGGCTCCCACTGTACCTTTCCTAATATGTTGGCTGGTAGGCTGAGAGCATCCTCAAACCTCGCTTTAACTTGCTCAGGTGCTGTTCTGAGTGGTCAGCCAGACCGTTCGCCTGTTGGGGCAACGCTTATTGAGGCAGCAAACAATGTTTATTGAGACTATCAGCAGACAGGCTGTGCCTCCCTCTTGAAGAGCCTCCCTGCCTCTCTGAAACTTAAGGAGAACCATCTCTGGTTCCGGAAGCACCTCAAGACCTTCCTCTTTGCTTCTGCCTTCTCTCTTCCTCTCCCCTGCTGATCTCTGTCTGTTTCTGAACTTGTCTTCCCTCTGACTTCGGGCCCAGATGCCTGCCCACCCAACTGCATACCTGCACTGCCTCCTGGCTACCCTTGTACTTGGTGCTGTATCTGCAACCCTACAGTTCCCTTTCCTGCACTTATTTGACATGTGCTGTCTGTGCTTAATTCTTGCACTTTCCACCTTCTTGCCGCACTACCTGTTGTTATTTTGATCATGTGTTCAGCACTTTCAACCCCTCCCCTGCCCCTTGCACTTCCCCCTTCCCTCTACCCTGCACTTGCACGTTCTCAATGTCATTGGGCCTAGTAAGATCGTTGTTTTGTCCTCCCTTGTACCCCTCCTTTGCCTCGTCGCACCTTGAAACATTTGTGTATGGGCGCAATAGAAATAAAATATCATATCACAGGGTAGGATCCCTACTTGTTTCTCCCAAAGGTCTTCACTACGGGTGCACAACATGCAGCTCGCGGGCCAAGTGCGGCCCGGCATGTTGATTTTCCCGGCCCGCCAGTATGTAAGACTTTCCTAATGGAGGGCGCCCGTAAGCAGCTGAGCTACGGCCGTCCTCTGTTAGGAAAGATTTTTTTTTATACTTGCTGGGCCGGGAAATGCTGACCCTCTATTGGTGGACTGCATTTACTACTTGGCTCTTAGGATCCACTTAGTGCATGTGCAACACCAATAGAGGGTCAGCACTGCGGCTGGCATGGCGTGGACTGTTACTGGGAGGCATTTCAGCCTTGCCACGCCAGCTGCAGCTCAACGACATCCACGGTGATAAGTCGGGCACTCTCATGTTCTTTTTTGGTTTGTGTGTGTGCTAGGAGTTTGGGGGGTGGGCGATGGAGTATCCAGCATTGCAACAGTGGGTCGGGTGAGGCGCAAAAAAAGTCCTGCTACTCCCCCCCCCCAATGCAGTGTGCACAATTCTATACATACGGCCTCATTTAAGCAGCTTCCCCTCCCATCAACTCTTTTATGGTAACATTAATGGCAGATGGCATTTTACCACCTACACTTGGATACAGATTGTACCAACAGAAGTGACCTCACAGAAAAGGACGTTGCAAGGAGCATCATCAGTCTTTGATACTTGGAGGCACCATGGAAGTGACTTTAGAATAGGTCGCCATAAGTAAGCCAAGTGGCAAATAACTTTGTGGTGCAAAATACTTAAATTGCATTCTTATTATATATGCAGCAACTCTATAGTCATTAGAATTTGTTTTTTTAGAACAGCATGATATGTTAACATAAGCTATGAAATGAATCACTGCAGATAAGGCACAGTGTGATTACATGATTTGGCCAGGATCACACACTTTGGTTAGTAGTGAAACCGAGATGCAGACAGTTTCATTTGTTGATGCCAATGCTATTTAGCTCACTGTCTTTGTGAGGGGGTGCAGGCCATGGGGCACCGTTTTTAGTTGTGGGTTTGTGGCCATGGGGCATAGTGTTTGGTTGGTAGGTGGGGGCCATTGGGCATAGTGTTTAGTTGGAGGGTGGGGGGGCCATTGGGCATAGTGTTTGGTTGGAGGGTGGGAGCCATGGGGCATAGTGTCTGGTTGGAGGGTGGGGTCCATTGGGCATAGTGTTTGGTTGGAAGGTGGGAGCCATGGGGCATAGTGTCTGGTTGGGGATGGAAGTAATGGGGCATAGAGTTTGGTTGGGGGGTTGTGGCCATGGGGCAAAGTGTTTGTTTGGGAGGTTGGTGGCCATTGGGCATAGTGTCTGGTTGGAAGGTGGGGGCCTATGGGCATAGTGTTTGGTTGGAGGGTGGGAGCCATGGGGCATAGTGTTTGGTAGGTAGGTGGGTGGGAGGCATGGGGCATAGTGTCTGGTTGGAGGGTGGGGGCCATTGGGCATAGTGTTTGGTTGGGGTGTGGGGGCCATGAGGCATAGTGTTTGGTAGGCATGCGGGAAGCATGGGACATAGTGTTTGATTGGGGGTGTGGGAGTAATAGGGCATAGAGTTTGTTTGGGGGTTGTGACCATGGGGCATGGTGTTTGGTTGGAGGGTGGGAGACATGGGGCACAGTGTCACACTCAAGAGTGAACCCAATCATAAAGCTAAATTAGGCACAGTTAAGAGATGCACCTCCTTTGCCTTTTGTGGAAACCTAACTTAACGAAGGCCATACTCCCAGAGTATGGCCAACTCAAACAGCAAAGTATAGCAGTCCAAATAGCAGTCCAAAATAACAAGCTTGTGCCTTGCAAATCTAAAGCGGCATAGTACTTGAAATGTTTGAGCGCAGTGTTTTTTCTCCTGAATGATTTGTCTTCGTCCACTGTTGCCAATATAACCTTATGAAATTAATTATAAAAATTGAAAATCTGTAGTATAAAATGTACATTTGAAATACAAATAAAGACCGGCACACCTAAACATGTATTCTTTTTCCATGTGTTTAATAAAAATGGAGGGTTGAAAAATACTCCTGCCATTCCCCCGCCTACGCTCCCACATTTACTTTTCGGCCCACTATAGGCAGCATGTAGGGTACATTCGGCCCTCTGGCAAAATCAGTTGTGCACCA
Organism: Ambystoma mexicanum; assembly: GCF_040938575.1. Classification (NCBI taxonomy): domain Eukaryota; kingdom Metazoa; phylum Chordata; class Amphibia; order Caudata; family Ambystomatidae; genus Ambystoma; species Ambystoma mexicanum. The sequence continues at coordinate 452,643,810 of NC_090924.1, read as the reverse complement.
CTGGTCTATACCAATGTCTCTCTCAAGCCCCAAACTCCCCTGACACAGTGCACACATCTATGTGCCAAAATGACCCCCTCCACTGGCCCCCACTCACCTGGTGATGAACCAGCTCCATATATTCGGTTTCAGAGTGATGCTGAACATTCTGAAGAGGGATTTTACAATGAAATGAGTAGCCTGAAAGGTAAAAAGAGTAGAGTTAATCCTACAAGGTGTCCCATAATCCTGGGTGTACCATACTTGATCTAAAGGGGGTGCCGCAGCTGCACGCAGGTGAAGAAAAGCAGGCTGATAATGAAAGAAATGACTTTTGGGTGGGTGCAGAATGCGCAGTTCAAGAACACCGCAATCTCAAATTTGGAGTAGCTCAGGACCCTTGCTAGGTAATGGTCTGTCTGATCTCCTTGGAAAGCATTGTGCAATATCTAAATAATCAAACCAGGGAAAAGGATGAATGCAGTATTCATCTCAATTTAAGGCCTGTCCTTCCAGGAACTGACATGCACAAGGTGTGAGCTTACCAATGGGGTCTTCTGGAGCCAGGAAGTTACCCCCTCATCAGTTAATAGCTCGGCTAATCTAAAATAAACTTAATTTGGATAATTATATTTTTGATCCTTCACCCTCTATGTGCAATGTGGTGATAAAAAAGTATTTAGTGTATTAGAAATGTTTCCGCTATTTATTTATTTATTTATTTTTTTATTGTAAAACTTCAGTTCAAAATAAAATCAAACTTTTGTTACATTACAGTATCCCAAAGTTCAGCTAATAAGCTCCAGTAAGAGTGCATATTTGGGCCACACCCGAACTTTTGTTACATTACAATATCCCAAAGTTCAGATAATGAGCTCCAGTAAGAGTGCATATGTGGGCCGCACCCGAAAACATGACATTAAAGTGCATTAGGGTATTCAAAAAGTCTTTGCACTTGAGTTTGAACATGTTGGTGGTAAACATTCTTTTTGTTCAGGGACCAAAATCATATCTAAAAAGTTTATTATACTACATGTAAGCATGATGTTTCTCCCAATCGAGACAAGTTCCCACCAGTCGTCTGCATCATAACAAATTGGTTTATAGGAACCAAGATGTAGTTCACGAGAAATATTGAGCCCTGTGCATGCAGTTATAAGATGTTTTAATGACTCAGTTTCTCCTGTCATGCAAAACCTGCATTTGTCGGACTCGATGGATTTGTCTCGTCGATTGTGTACTTACGTTATCGTTACTAAAGATTTCATATGCTGAGATTTGTAGACCAAGCTTCATTTTCCTCAGAGAGGATAAACTTTTCCAAATTATTGTCATATGAAGTGAGCTCAAGGCTAATTCATATCTCAGGGCCACCATTGAAGTGTCTTTTGAGAGCCCCAATGCACGTTTCCAGAACCTGCCTTCAAGCTTCTGCCATAGCCGATAATCAAGGTTCCATCCTGACTCTCCACCAAAAGTTATAGTGGGAATGAACTTCTGCAGGTAAAATGTTATTAGTGGTTCAATTGAGAATTTTCCATAATCTTTATTGATTTTTGCACCTTGAATGCCGAGTGTGTTTGCTCTTTCCAATAGGTCATTTGTCCAGGCCGATTCACAGATGGAGTTGTTAACCATTATTCCTAGGTATCGTATAGATGTCACGATGGTAAGCGGGACTTTCTCAATGGCCCATCGAAAGTTTTTATCTCTCCGTGAAACAGTTTTGCCAATACACATGATCTTAGTTTTTCCTGTATTTAGTTGCAGATCATTTACTTTTAGATATTCATTCAGCTTCGACAGCAGAGTTTGCAAGCCTATCTGAGTGCGATCAATCAGCACAATATCATCAGCATAGACGAGGCAATTAACTGGCCTTGCATTGATCTTTGGGGGAAAACAGTGTGCAGCGTCCAAACAGTGTGCAGCGTCCAAACAGTGTGCAGCGTCCAACCATTTTGGTAGATCAGAGATAAATATTTTGAACAGGTCGGCCGCTAATGGACACCCTTGCTTGACTCCTTTATACGTGGGAATTGGGTCAGTCAGGTCACCTTGAGAGTTCACTCTTACTTGAACAGAGGTGTTGGAATGGAGCGCTATAAGAGGATCAAGAATCTGAGATGGACAATTCCACTCGCTTAGCTTAGCCCACAGTTTATCGCGATGAACTGCATGGAAAGCTTGTTTCAAATCGACAAAGGCAAAAAAGATTTTTGTTTTCGTTCTTAGGGCTTCAAGTTTTAAGATGGTTAGTATGGTCAGATTGGCATCAACGCCTACATCTTTCGTAAAGCCAGTTTGTCGACAGTCCACTTGTTTCACCTTATGTGCCCAAGCAGTCAACTTCATGCGAAGAAACGAGACGAAGATTTTGCCTATGGTATCGAGCAAGGCTATTGGACGACAGTTCGACGGATCATCTCGATTTCCCTTCTTATAAATTGGTACCACTATTGCCTTAGCCCAGGACCCAGGTGTTTTCCTCAAGATTGAAATTCGACGGAACAGAGATGCCATAAATTTGGCCCAATGATGCTTGTGTTTTTTTAGCATGATGTTGGATATTTGGTCAGGTCCTGCTGCCCTCGAATTTTTTAGCTTTTCAATAGCTAATTCAAGGTGATGGGGTTATATCCCATTCTTTAGTGGAGGGCAGACAGTGAACTTGGGAGATTTGATGAGGTTGTTTGTAAGCCTTTGTGAAATAATCCACCCATGAAGAGCTTGAAATTGCATTTGAGATAACTGGGCTAGTTTTTGTATTTCCTTTGTTTAGGATAGCCCAAATTTCGCGGGAGTTCTTTGTAATAATTACCTTTAACATGATTTCAGCTCTGTTTTGATCAATTATGACAGAGTGGGATTTTAGCCAATTTCTATATACCTGACGTCGCGCCTTTATGCTTCTTTGAATGTCAATTTGATTGCCATGTGTTTTTCTTAGCATTCGTAGGTCTTTCCTCATTAACTTTTTGGCTGCTGCTATTTCAGAACTGTAAAGATTTTTCGACATAAGGCCGTGGGATTTTGAGTTAGCATATTGTTGAGAACCTGCGAACAACAAAGGAACATATTCCACATAATTTGAGTCTTCAAGATGCAACGCTATTTGCAGAATTTTTGTGCCGGTAGTTTTCAGCCGATTTCCAGCTGCGTTTATGGCCAGTGGCATTTTATAAGGCTCTGGTTGTGTCAAAGTTTCAAAATCCAGAGATAGACGAAGCAAATCATGATCGCTTACGTCTTTCTGAACTACTTCAAGTGAAACAACTCTTTCAAATAGATTACGAGAGACCCAAATGTAATCGAGAGTGTTTCTAAGTAGAGATCGCTTCCAGGTTGTCTTGCAGGGTTGTTCTCCTTTTGTATTGCCATTAACCATCTGACAGTTTCGCGACGAAAGTGCTTGTGACCATAGTTTCCCTCGTTCTGGTACTTCGTCTTCAGATATAACACTATTTTTCATCGTTTGATGGTTAAATCGAAACCAGCTACAGTTAAGATCGCCGAATATGAGCACAGAAAGATCTGGATAATTAAGGAAAGCGTCGTCAATCAGAGTTGTGATCGATTCGATAAAGTCCATGGTTGTGATCATTACCGGGTTCCAATAACTGTTGATTATGAGTAGATGGCTGTGTGTTCCAGAGTTCATCTTCTTGATTTGAATTATCGTACCCTGTACAAACGGGTTGGGGTTGACCGCTTCAAGGGGAGTCATCCAGTTTTGAATTTTTAATAAGGTGATTAGGCCAGAATAAGGTCGACCCTTGGTGTTTTTTTTGGCTGGGTTCAAATGAGTAGTAAAACCTTCTCGATTGGGAGCATCGCGTAGCCATGTTTCCTGAAGGCAAATTGCGAAGACCCCATCGAGCGATTCTGTAAAGTTATTAAACAGATGAGAGAATCCGCGAGTATTCCAGGAAAGTAGCTTTAGCTCCATCTGTGATGCTCATTGTTATTGGGTGTCGTTATTGGAGCGCTGGGTCTTCTGTCTGGATCCTCTATTACTTGGTTTGTAGTCCGTGTCATTTTGTGGTCTGTGGAAAAAAGTTAGTGACTTCCGTAAGGATGTTCGACAGATTTCCACTATAAGTGCCACAATTATTGTTGCATAGATTCCACGGGACACGTCATGTATTGCCAGTCCTGTGTTGCTAGCCAATCGCACGTTGCATACAGAGTACTTGAAGGCTGAGAAAACAAAACTGTAAGTCCCAGGATAAAACAGCTTTTGGCTGAAAACCTAAAGCCAGTGTTGTCTCAACAGGTAAAAGTAAAAAAAAAAATGACTACGGCCCTTTCTACACTGTTGCATGCAGTGAAAACATGACTGAAACGGGTCATATTAGGTCTCATTCAATTGTGGCAGTTGCGAAGCTTCACTTATACATGGGGTTTGTTTTATGTGAAAGGTGGAGTCTGAGTGTGACAATATGACAAATTACGGTTTCCACAGAGTCAGAAACGGGTTTTTGTGTGTAATCTGTGACCATTTATGTGCATCTTGTAGGGGAGTTTGTCCCTTTAAGAGAGCCGGTGGTGACCTCATGTGGTGACGTCACTCCCGGATGCTGAAGAAAAGAAAAAGAAAATATAACGGGGAATAAGGGCGAGAAAGAACGCCTGGGCACCGGTGTGAGCTGGCAGGTCTCTGTTGTCAGCTGGTATCTGCACACTAAGGAAATCGAGGGGGTAGAGAAAGCGCTGCTGACATCAACTGCTTTTCCGCGCTCATCCCTCCACGGAGGGATACAGCGGCGGAAGGATCCACCAGCCATGGCGGCGGAGGAGGAAGAGAGGGAGGTGGTGAGAGTCAAGGTGAAGGTTAGTAAGTCCGTGACAGTGTATATTCATCCGTGGACCGAGGGAGCTGATGGCACCGTCCATAGAGCATAGCGGCCAAGTCCCTCCTCCTCTGCCTTCAAAAAGTAGTTCGTTTCAATGTACTGTTCAATAAGGTATGGGTCGATGGCGACCCAGTTACGCTTCGAAAGAGTACATTCCATTAAAGGGGGTTTCGTGCATCCCCACGTTATTGGTTGCATACACTTTAGTGGAGTAGTCTCTTCACTGGCCTCATACACTTCCGTTCTTCTTTAGCAGGTGTTCTCGTATCATTGGGCTTATACACGTCAATGGGTTGCAATCGAAAACTGACCGCGTGTGCACTCGAAAGGAGTGTTCTTTTTTCATCCCTACTATCTCCCCCGCGCTGCTTATGGTGCGGGTATTAAGTAGGTTGATTAGTCCGCGTTCCTCCCCCCATGGTTGACTCGTCACTGCCCGTGAAGTGTAGAAAATCGCCAATTCTATACCTTTGCAGTAGTATAGCACACAACCCTTTGACGGTGGCACCAACTGTAATGATGGCAGGAGGAATGCACCCACCTAAGCTGAGTGCCTTGCATATGCCTTCCTTCATCTCGTGCACCGCCTTGTAGCATTCCTTTTCCCATGATCAACATCTTTCTTCTTTAGCTGCCTTAGCGAATGTGTGGTAGATGCAATTATTGGAATGAATCTATTATAAAACTATGCCAAACTCCGGAAGGAGTTCAACCAGTCCTTCAGATAAGATTTTGAAGTGGGAGTATTTTACTGCCTATTTTTTAAAGTAGGGAGTGAAATGACTATATATATATATATATATATATTTTTTTTTTTTTGCGAGTACAATCTAAATCCAATTCCCAATGGGAGTATTTTATAAGCCAGTAAAAATATTTTGACTGGACACAGAAATGTTTTGTAATAATAATTCCTTTGCACCTAGTTACTCATGCACATTAAAAGATACACATTTACTTCTTCTGAGCAGGCACTAATAACAGTTGTTTCTTCCTGTGGTACAACATGCACTACTGTTCTAAACATATCCATGACGCTGTATGGGTGAAGGCAGGAGTACAAGGTCCTCACATGTCCATTTCCGATTTTTTTCTTTTGCTAATTGTTTAGCAGTATTTGCCTATTTTTAGGCAGTGAAAGTAGCCGGTACACCTCCTGTTTCAGCCACTTTGCTCCCTCCCTGATAGCTCTTAACCCCTCCTTGGGCCTGTACCATACTTCCCAATAGTATTGCCTAAATAGTCCGCCTTGTGATCAGTACTTACTTGTTTCAATGGTTAGATACTTGTCCTTTAGTCTTTGCAAAACATTTTTGAGTTTCAAGCCATGCTCACTGCTTCATGTCATACTGATTGCTTCCATTTGTGTGTTGATCAATATATCATATGATAGTAGACCAGGAACTCAGGGAGGCCCTTCAGCAGATGGTAAACTGCATCAGCTGTCACCAATCCAAATAGTATTCTCCAGAACCAGAATACCTCAAATGGGGTGGTAAAATGATCTACCGGTCATCCTGTTCTCCAATAGGAAATCTGATGAACTGCCGATAGATCTAGTTCGGTGGGTAGCAATCTACTAGCCAAGCATACAAAGTTACTCACCGCTTCAGTTCTGCATATACATACAGCACACCCTATTTTACCCGCTCAGCCAATTATTACCATCTCTTGATAGTGGCTAGTTGCAAGTGGACATTTTGAAACTAGATAATCAAGGGTGGCAAACGAGTTGGCGCTCCTTATGCAGTTGACCATTTCTAAAATGATTAGTAATTTGGCAATGTCTCCTAGATTGACATACATTCTGATCTTGCCTTTGCGATTGCATGCCACCACTATGGGGGCAAGCCACTCTGCAGTTTCAATGGGTTCAATGATCCTCTCAGCTACTAGTTGCAATATTTCCTTTTAAGCTCCCACTCCCATGGCAAACAGGATGTTCCTGGCTTTATCACATTCAAGGTGGCTGTTTCTGAGCTGAATTTCATGAGCATATCCCTTCAGCCGCCCAATTTTTTTATTGTAAATATATTTTAATTATTGTGATCAACAGATGCGCAGCAAGTACATTACATTATCTTTTTTTCCAACATGAGACAAATGCACGATCGAGTTTTTAACTTTAACATGAAACCCAATTCTCCCGCCCTAAATTTGAGAAGAGCGTCCGTAAAAATTTTGACCACATACCTACATGAGGAGATACCTAATTGGGTGTACGCCTAGTACCTGTTGACTCGAATACTCCACAGAGAACTAACTGAGTTAAGCAATATGATGGAGTTCTTGATGTCTGGATATCAGTTGGCGTCACCCCCGAGGGCAGGGGTTCTCTGTATCGTTCTCTTGAGATCCATGTAGCTAAGATTTCAAGGGGCTGCATTGTTTGTTTCCCAAAACTCAAAGAAGAGCAGCCACTTTGTGTCAATATGCGAGTGGGCCTCCAGTAATGCCGCAGTGAAGCTTTCCATCTCGTAGATTTCCTTGGCTTTACACAGCCATTCTATCTTCGCTGGCAAGACACTACCCTTTGACCTTTTTAGAGTCACACATATACGCGCTGCCAGGAGCAAGTTCTTGGGCAGCTGGGGAAGAACCGTGTATTCTCCTTCCACCTGTTCGACCCCCAAACACCACCAGGAGTGGGGTGAGCTCTCTCAATTCCCTCTCTCGTGTATCCATCCCAGGATCTCCTTCCAAAAGATTTGCATGCTGGGACCATCTCACCACTGGTGCCAATATGTGCTAATCTGTCTGTATCCGCGCCAGCAGTAGGGCTGATACCTACATACATTTTTGCTTAGCACTGGGGAGTTGGGTGCCATTGCGTGAGTAGCCTGCAATTCTGCATCTTGTATTGGACCGCTATTGATGACCTCCAGACTGATCTGCATATTGCCGCCCATCCCTCCTGATTGTTTTCCCACCCCAGTTCCTGTTCCCATTTTAACTGAGTAGAGGAGGTTGGCAAGTGACCTTGTTCTTTGAGAGCCCAGTACATTTTAGCAATTGGCCCTTTGGTCCCTGATTGAGTATTCAAGATTTTCTTGAAGGTGTTTGGGGGCGTTGTAGCTATGCCTTCCACTGTGGATCTGTGAGGACTCCCTTCAGTTGCAGGTATGGAAGAGGCCTAATCTTCAAGCCTTGTTGTGCGTTTTCTAGTTCCTCCCTGGACAGGAAAGCGCCCTCCCTCCACATCTGGCCTGCTCTGACTAACCCTTGTTTGTATTGGGACTGGAAGTGGATTGGATCTGTGATGAGGACCCTGATTGGGGGGGCCCAAATACAACTAAGTGGGGAAGGCCAGGTCGTGACTCCTCTCATGCTCGCGCTTTTTTTCCAAATTGTCCATAACACCCCTAGAACATGAACACCCACTGGCACCTTTCTTGGTTTGCTCCCTGTTCCAACTCGCCCAATAGGTGTTTGGCAAGATGGTGCAGCCATCCTTTTGTCGCTGCAAAACGCAGTTTTGATGCAATGGTGCTCCAAAGAGCCAGCGCAGCCATTTTGCTGTTGACTGCAGAAGCGCAGCTTGTTTACGGATGGGAATTCTGCTGAGTGGGTCAATGTAGCCCACAGCTATTGGTATCACATTTAAGTGTAGACGTACCTTCAAGATCTCATTAGGGACAAACCTAACCACAGAAATCGGAGATCCAATAACAAAATTACCTCTTCCTTCCTAAATGCAAAACTAAGAAGGTCCAGTTAGGAGCCTTTTCTAGCATTGCCCCTCTTACTGGAACTCCATTCCGACAGCATTGAGAGCTCCTTCATCTCTGCCCCATTTAAGAGAGTGCTCAAGACCTTCCTGTTCTGGTAATTGGGTTTCCGTCCTGTCATTCAGCTCTTGACTCCCCGATCAGCCAGCACCTATTTTTTCATTTTTGTTTTGTCTTGTTTGCACCCTCAAGCCTTAGGGTTCATGGCTGTGCATTATAAATAAAGTAAAAGTAAAGTTTGACTCGGCTTACTACAGAGAGGGTTGTGGAGGATCAGAAGGAGGACACAGACGCGGCATCTGATCTACCACTATTCTAACTAGCTAAAGTCAGGAGAGTGACTCCCTTCCTCCTGGTGCTTGTGTTTTGTCACGCGTTTCTTCTCACTTCTTACTTCTTTCAGGAGACCATATGCAAATAGTCTCTCGTCATCCACTGTATCGTTTTGCAGTTCTTTTAGGGGACTGGTACTCCCCTGGCCCTTATTCTGCCTTGTCTGCTTAAGTCTAGCTAGGTTCCTTTTCTCTCTATTGGAGGGTTTCTGAATCTTGGTTACTCTTCTCTCTTTTATGGTAGCTCAAGTTACAATTAAAATTCCCCCACTCTCAGGGTGCAGTGTCATGTATGAGTTTGGGCTACCTGGCTTCACAGGTTTGTTCTCCCCAAATGTCTCTCTTCTATGCTCTTACCTATCTTTGCAATATGGGTGGACCTCCCTTAGCCTCCAATTTTTATTTATTTCCCACTCAATGGTTTTAGTATTTCTTCTTATCTCATTCAAACCGTTCTGTTTCACTGGATTATTTCCAATAGTTTTCCCATTAGTACTGGGACGAGTTTCGCTTAACTTATGAGTCCTGCTTGGCTTGCCGTTATTTCCATTCCTTGTTTTACCCTCTGAGGTCCAGGGCAACGTCAGCTGTACCGGCTGGCCCTTGGATTCTCTTTGACGATTTACGGCTTGCTTTCCACAGCGTCTTTCGTTGATGTGCCGTTCTTGTCTTTGGGACGTCAATGGGTTGGACTGGGAGCTGCTTACTCCCCTGGATAGTCTCTGTGCTGTTGTACAGGCTGACTGCCCACCACTCTGATTCCGTGGTCATGCCACCACCACTCCTTCTCCACCGCCTTGCTTGGCTTTCACCCACTCTCACGCTGCTAGTTGTTCAGCGTGTTCTGGTTCTCCAGAGGAGCAGGTCTGTCACACATCTGCGCCGCGTTCTCCCAGAGCCCCACCTCCTTTCCCTGCATCTCTCGGTTTATCGGTGCACTCTGCTCGTGGCATCTTGTCTCTCTCACTTGTTGGTCTCGCATCCCTTTTCAGCCTCTTTGTTGCAGTCCATTGGAGACATGTATTTGAGGGGATATCTTCCATTTCTTGTCGTTCATAATATAATTTCACGTTTTCTTCACGAGTTTGGTAACAGTTTAGTATGTTGTGTAAGTCCATATAAGCCATCACTCTGCGGCCCTCTGGGAATTCCTCGCGGTATTGGGAGTCCTTGTTCCCAAAGGGGGAGTCTCTTCCGGTGAGGTCCCACTTGCCTTGACCCCTAGGGAGGGTGTTGCAGAGCGGATTCACCTCTCTAGCCTCACAGAGGGTGGGGGGGACTCACCCATGGGGAGAAGGTTCGGATTCCCTCAATTTTGTCACAGGGTTCAAAGGCTAACAGCCCTCAGTTACCCCTCACAGTAAACAGCCTTGTTACCAAACTTATAATCCGGCCATAATAAAGTGGTGGGGTTCAAAGGCTGGAGCCCACAGTAACCCCATACATAAATAACTTATCACCTATAGGTCTGGTCTGAAGGTAAGTAATGTTCCAATATTAAATAAAAGCGGTAGAAAGTGCAAGTGCCAAACATAGTGATGTATTGACAAAGTGCAATGTGCGATAGAAACTTAATTCCACTAAGCAAACCGATTCTGTAATTTATAGCATAAGAAAAGTATAATATAAAACCCTTGTATCGCAGCCATACACATTTCAGACCTTTCGAAAAAGACAGACCAGGTTAAAGTCTAGTAGCTGCTTGTATGTTGGTCCAAAAGTACTTTAGTTCGGCTTTAAGAGCCTTGGAGGACTTTATTGGTTGAGGTAAGTAGAGGGTTAAGAACCTCTTTGCTGTTCCTCTTTCTTTCTTTGTCTTGTTTTATGCCTTTGTATTGGTATAATGTTGCTTGTGTTCAGCCTCCTTGCATCACCCCCCGCTCCATAGTGTAAGCCAGGTCTTTGGTGATTACAAAGATTGCAGCGGCCTACACAGTCTATCACAGGTTTGCAAGAGACAAGTCGGTAAGCGTACGTGGTGTTAATAGATAATTTTGATATCACAGAACGAAGCAAGGCAGGGCGGAGCTGAAGAGCTTGGCTTGTTTCCATCTTAATCCCAGGCTAACTCGTGGCAGGCAATGCCAGCTACACAAGCAGCCTGACAGTTGCTTTACTATCACCATTACCAGCTAAGCAGGGAGGTGTCTGCGGCAGGTAATTGAGCACTGGGTCCTTGGAGGCGACAGGCACCAACCTGCATGAACAGCCCGCTCACAGCTTCGTTCCTCTCCATAGCTGGTAGGCTGTTTATAAGAGGGATGCCACAGGAGGTTTGAGCAACAATGCTCTGCCCTTTGTCTCCACCAAGCATACAGCAAGAATAGCCCGCTCTTAGCCCTGTTCCACACCATGGTATCAAACGTGACGCATGACATTTGTGTCTCCAAGGCCAGAACAATGCGCTTAAACTGTCCTCTACTATTTTGTGCCAGCTGAATTTAAAGTGGAGCAGCACATACAAATGAGCAGTTTGGGTATCCATTGAGTCGCACACGAGTTTGGGTCATTCCCTTCGGTCTTCAGCCTTCCAAAAGAAGCAAGTACTACTGCAGTCCTCAAGCTCACTGTTGGTGAATTCAAGAGCAAAGACTAAACCTTCCACCCTATTCTCCATGGAGGGAACTTTCGTCGGTAGAAAACGGGTCGATTAATGCTTTATTTCGCCACAAAGTCCTCAACTTGAGCATCTTGTGTTTGCTTATTGATGGATGGATTACAGTTTAATAGTACACCATTCCTGTAATGCTTTGCCCATGCTCACACTTGTAGAGCATTTTTTTTCTATGGCAGTTCTTTCAAATGCTTCAGTGACATTTTGCCGCTTAGGAATTCTACTAGTACCCAATGTCAAGTCTGGAAAAGTGCAAGGAGTTGTCTATTAAGTATTGGGTCAACCACCAATCTCGTACTCTGCGATCACTAGATCTTTAATTCCCTGCATGAACAGTACTAGTCCCACCAATAGAATTGAAAACGGAGGTCTTGAGAAATATGTAATGGAGGAGATGGCCGTTTCGGCTTCAAATACGAGTCCCTACCTCCTTAGCCATTCCAAATTTAAAGAATGAACACCTGCAGCCATAATCCTCCAGGAGTGGCTACCGGAAACTAGAACAAAACACCTGCATGTCAACTCTAGCAACTAAGAATTTGATTATGTTAATTGGGAACAGCTTGCTCTCCTCTTGTGCACATTTTAGCTCAGGGAAGACCTTTCGATAGTGGTAGGTTATGAGGAGTATAAATCGCAAGTGCATTGTCCAGACGCTGGATATGTGCAGTTCTTAGTCTGATGGTGCTTATAATTCTATCCTTTTATCCAGGATGGAATTAATGAGATGAGCAGTGTACAGCATCTTAAGCTAGTAACATTAGGAGCATTTTGAGCATAAAGCCTGATAGACTTTGAGGCACTATGGAACCGCTAATGTGTGTATTGTCTTCCCTCTTTAGAAAAAGAATAGTGACCCCTCTAGTCCAGGAGATTGTACTTGACTTTATTCTACAGATCAATGTGTGGGAGAAGTATACTGCATGTATATCTCAGATAACCAAAGAAACCCACTGCATATTTATTCTTTGGTTCTGTATCTCTTGGGACCACTGATTCTCCCCTGACCAATATGAAAACTCTCTGGTCACTTCCCTTCCTCACAGATTCGTCTACCAAAAAAGTTATAAAATAAGAGGTGAAACCAGCCGAACATTTGTGGGATTCTCCAAGGTGGGGGCTTGGTGGTCTCAGCCACTGAATTGCAGACTCCAATGGGCTTCCTGTACCTCTACGTCGCTTCTGTGCCTGCCTTTCAAATTAGTCTTTATTAAAGATTTTGTTCACAACACATGAACAACTTCGCAAGCCAGGTATCCACTTCACATTGAGAAAGTTAATAAAATAATCCATATTCCTTATACCTTCCCTTGCAAGTCAACATTGGCCAACTCCCTCTCCTCCTCCCCCCTTCTTTAATCCACCACAAGACTTTGTCCCAGAAGACCTGCACCCTAGTGGGCCCCCACCACATATGCCAGTAGTCGGCCCTCGCCCCACATTCCCGCCAACAACTCGGGCTGACACCTTGATACATATTAGACAGTCTTGCTGGGTCGTATTGCCACCTATGTAGAAGCTTAATGGCCTGTAGTTTGTATTGACAGGAGATTGAAGTCTGCAAGGCCCCCTTACAAAGTCTCCCCCGCTCCCCCACCGCAGGGCAGGTTCTATTTCTTTCCCATAATATTTTTGTGGACCCACCCTCGGAGTCCACGAGGACTCCATACATCGCCGAATTCAGGCCCTTCATTTCTGTCCTGGTGTCTAGAATTCTTTTCGAAGGGAGCGAGGTCACGCCGTATCTGATCACTCCAACCGCTGTTGGTCATTGCACCCTTCAATTGTAGGTAGAGGAAGACTGAGAGTGTGCCTAAGGCTTCTTCCAACTCGGTTATGTCTATAAACCTATCCCCCTTCCACAATTGACCAACCCTCTGGAGCCCCGCTTCAAACCATTTCTGGAATCTTTCTGGGTTCGGGATTACATCCCTGACCCCTAGCACCCACAGGTGGCTCAAGGGGGACAGCCATGCTGTGACCCCCCCTTCATTTCCGCCCCCTTTCTCCAAATGTCCCAGATAGTCCCCACCAGGGGCTGTTTGCAGGTTGTCTAATGCAATCCATTGAAGGTTCTCCTGAGCACTGAGGTGGGGTATTAAAGTTGAGTTGGGTGGCCTTGTAGTAGCGTTTAACATCTGGAAAGCACACCCCTCCCTTTTCTTTGGGAAGTACCAAAACATCCCACAATATCCAGGACTTCTTCCCCTGCCAAAGAAATTTCAATAGGGTGCTCTTCGCCTCCTAAAAGAAAGATTCTGGGATACGGATGGGGAGTATCTGAAATTGGTACAGGGGTCTAGGTAGGATGGTCTTCTTTAATGCATTGAGTCGACCCAACCAAGATAATGTAAGATTACCCCGCCTCATCAAATCCTCCTTAAGCCTGTCCACCAGAGGGGGAAAGTTTGCCCCATATAGTTCTCCCATTTCCCTCTTGAGATTTATTCCCAGGTATCTTAATGCCCCCAGGCTAACCTGCATCACCAGAGGTGTAAACCTCCCCATTTCTCTGTCCCTGTCTAGGGGGAAGAGGACTGATTTAGACCTGTTGATCTTGAAGCCCGCCAGGGAGCCATACTGCTTGATATGTGAAACCACCCCTGGTATAGACGTCAAGGGGTTCACAACGTGCAAAAGCATATCGTCTGCATATAATGCATCTTTGTATTCCACCCCTCCTACTCGGAATCCTTCTACTTTATCGTCTCCTCTAATGCTCTGCGCAAAGGTGAGAGTGTGAACAGTGAGGGTGAGAGTGTGCAGACCTGCCTTTCCCCCCTACCCAGATCAAACCAACAGGAGGATCCCCCATTCACCGCTACACATGCCTTGGGGGAAAGAGTACACCGTCCTGATCTCCTGGAGAAATCCCTCTCCTATCCCGTATTTGACAAGCACTGCTTTGAGTAAGTCCCACTCTATCAAAAGCCTTCTCAGCATTGACTGAGAGAAGTGTGGGGTCCCCATTTACCCCCCCCGGACCTCATGCATCAGTTGTAGTGTCTTCCTCATGGTGTTTGCCCTTGGCGGCCCCTGATGGAAACCCACTAGGTCTGGGTGGATTAGACGTGGCATGTAACCTTTGAGTCTAGCCGCCAGCACCCGGGTTATTATTTTGGCATCTATATTAAGAAGAGAGATAGGACGGTATGCGCTGCATTTCATGGGATCTCTCCCCTCTTTGGGTATCACTGTGATGAGTGCCTTTGAGGAGGACTCTGGGGCCTTACCCGTGTTCAGTATGTCATTGAAGAGCTCCATCATAAATGGTAACAGTACGTTGAGGAAGGATTTGTAAAACCCTGCGGTGCTCGGGTCTTCCCCCAGAGCTTTCCCCATCGGCAGACTCCTTACCGCCATCATGATTTTGTCCGCCGTTATAGGGGCGGTTCCGTTTTTCCACGAATACTATCGCTTGGAGGAATACGGCACGCTTCTTCACTTCGTGGTGACTGCATTACTTTGAGAAATCGAGAATGTCTTCTTGGTCGACACCGACAACCCCGAAGAGCGGGTTCAAAAAGTGTGATTGTGGGTCGCAAATGTCATTGACTGATCCTCATCGTATGTTTGTGGTGCCTCGGAGTAGACCATAACGCCTCGGACTGCTCCAAGTGCCAGTCTATGACAGGAAAGGCCTTGAAGGAACGAAAGGGGAAATTGACAGTAGGTCGAAACCCCAAATCGCCTACCCCAACCAAGAAACCTTCAACCAACGAGTCGAGGGGCGACTCTTCTCGGAGGAAGAAGGTAAAGAGGTCAAGATCTAGTAGTGGCTCTCGCCACTCTTCCTCGCCGTCGGAGGTCCAAGAAGAGGCACCATAGGTCGCCTTCTTCTACTTCGTCGGGCGCCTACCCTGAGAGGGTATCTTGCCCCACTAATGAATCCACTCCAGCTAAGTGGGAGGCTTTCAGAGCAGAGATGCTAAAGATATTTGAAAAACAAAAGCCTCCAAGCCATGCTCCTACCGTGCCTTCGAAAGAAGCCGGGATGGAAAGGGCTTAACCTAAATCGGTGACGAAGGCCTGATCCTCATCGCGAGCCGTCGAGGCCTCCATCCGATGACGTGTCATCGGAGAATCCGTTGAGCCGAAGGCACAAGCAGAAGAAGGTCTTCGACACCATCAACGCCAGCCAAACCCTTGACGCCGAAGGCATGAATGCCAGCTGCGGCAGCAACGCTGTGCGCCCTAGCAAAGCCTATGGCGCCAGTACAGCTCCTCCAGCGTTGAATCCATTGTTTATTAAACCCTTGATACCTGAAAAAACCTGCCTTTACCAAGAAAGGACTAAGTCCCTTAACGCTATATATGAGGAGAATGAGGCACTATGGCAAATGTACCACCTGCCTGCTCCCTCCCTTTTCCTCTATCACACCCCTTCCTGCTGCCTGGCCCTCTCTCAAAGCTCTGTACTTTATCACCATGACCATCTCCACACTCAACTATCCTTCACCCTTCCCTTACCCCCACATGGTCCACTGCCCTGCCGCCCCAACTCGACACCACAACCTCAACTACCCCCAAATCATAGACACTTCCAACATCATTGACTTTGCCTTATGGAATGCAAGATCGCTATGCAACAAGACTGCTGCTGTTTTGGATCTATTTCTACGCCTAAACCTTCATTTCCTCTACATTACTGAAACATGGATTCCCCCCTCCCCCCCAATACTACAGTCCCTGCATCTCTCACTTCCTCCTCCTCTTCTTTCGCCCATGTTCCCCGCTCCACCGGACGTGGCGGCGGCATTGGTCTTCTTTATCACCCTAAGTACCATCAACTCTGTTCTACACCCCTTACAGTCTTTCCCTCCTTCGAATACATGTACAAAATCTTTACCTCGCCACACGCCATATCATTCCTCGTTATTTACCGTCCACCTGGCCCGCTTGGATCCTTCTATGACGACATTGACCACCTCCTTGGCCACATCTCACCTAGTCCCACACCACTGATCATGCTTGGTGACTTTAACCTCCACTCGCCTTACCTCCCCCTTCCTCCCAATACTCTACTCCTACCTTCTCACACCTCTCCCTACTCCCCCGCCCCCCCCCCCAACTCACTCTTCTGGTTCCACTCTCAACCTAATCTTGGTTTCTTCTTTCACGGCTTCCTCTGTATCTGGCCTCCATAGCTACTTGTCCAAGCACTCCTTACTCTGTCTCACTTACCCCCCCTCCTCTTCTCCCTCCCATCACCCTCCACCTCCTACCGATGCGACTTACGTAACTTTAATTCTTCTCTTTTCTACGACACCTGTACCAACTGCCCCTCCCCCTCTCACTCACTTTTCCTCTCTCTCCGCAGACAAGGCCACATCCACTATCTCCTCATCCCTCGCCACCAGTCTTGACCAACTCCACCCTCTCACCTCCTTCCGCCCTTCCCGCAAACTCGCCCAACTCTGGCTCTCTCCACATCTCTCCTATGCGCTGCCGCCTCGAAGGACGCTGGCATAAACGCCGCTCTCCAGGTCATCGGGCTACTTACTTCTCCTACCACTCTTTATATGACAACTGCATTAAATCTGCCTAACAAACTTACTTTTCTGACCTCCACACTCCATGTTCTCACCCCCGCTGTATCTTCCAAGCCATGACTCGTCTTCTCTCTCCTCAGACTCCTTATCCTTCTGTTGCCGCACATCTCTCAGCTACTGACCTTGCTAACTTCTTCTCCTCCAAGGTACACACTCTACGTCAAGTAATACTACAATCCCCCCTCATACACTTCCCCTTCTCCATCACTCACAAGCCCCTCCACCCCCATCTCTAACTTCACTCATGTCTCTGAAATCATCCTTCTTCTGTCCAAAACTCACCCAACCGCTGCTCCCTGCGACCCCCTTCCCACCTCTCACTCCAAAAGTCTGCCCGCTCCTAGTACCTTACCCCTTTTTTTTTTTTTTCACATCTGTGTCGCTACCTCTACCTTTCCCTCTGCCTTCAAGCACGCAATCATCATTCCCATTCTGAAAAAGCCCTCGGCAAACCCTCTCTTGGTTTAAAACTTCCACCCCATCTCCCTCTTACCCTTCCTATCCAAACTTCTTGAACGCCATGTTTATTCACAATGCTCAGCTTAAGTCTCCAACCTCTCTCTCCTCCCACCTACTCAATCAGGATTTCGCCCCTGCCACACTGCTCAAACTGCCCTCACCTCCGTCCTTAACTTGCTTCTTACAGCCCGCTGCTCTAAACACTCTTCTGTCCTTATTCTCCTCAACCTCTCAGCTGCTTTTGATACAGTAGATCATTCTTTACTTCTCGTCTCTCTCTCCTCCTTTGGCTTCAGTGGCTCTGTCCTTGACTGGTTCACCTCCTACCTATCCAACCGCACCTTTGCTGTTGCCTGGAGCGGCTGCATCTCCCCCTCCTACTCTTGCGTATGGCGTCCCCCCAAGGCTCCGTACTTGGCCCTTTTCTCTTCTCTCTGTACACCTCCTTTCTTGCTCCAATCATCTCTTCCTTTGGTGTATCTCACCACTTCTACGCTGACGACACTCAACTTTTTCTCTTTCTCATCTTTTACCCCCGACATCCCTCGTAAACTCTCATCCTGCCTCACTGCCATCAAATTCTGGATGTCCCCCCACTTTCTTACCCTTTCCTGCCAACACCCTCCCTCCTCCCATTATCTTTCCTCCCTCTCACCTCCCATCTGCCCGCAATCTTGGTCTCCCCCTGGACACTAACCTCTCCTTTACTCGCCACATCTCCCTTACCTCCCAAGCCTGTCTCTTCCACCTATACAACATATGCAAAATTCGTCCCTTTGTCACCTTCCACTCCACTAAGCGTCTAATTATCTTTTTTAATCTTCTCTCGACTTTTCTACTGCTCTGTTCTCCTCTTCGGCCTCCCTTCCTCACATCTAGCCCCTCTTAAATCCATCCACCATTCTGCCATCCGTTCTGTCTTCTCTCCCTCCAGGACTCTATCTCTTCATCCCTTACCTCCACTAGGTTGGCTCTCCTTTCACTCTCAACTCAAATACAACTTCCTCTGTCTTGTCTTCAAATCTCGGACTTGAACCCCAGCCCCCTCACCCCCGTATCTCGCCTCCCTCCTCTCCTTCTACTCTCCTTTCGTCCTCTCCACTCTGCTGATCACTTTCTACTTACCATCCCGCCTGCGCCTTGTGCTCAATCCCGTTTCTGTTCTTTCCAACTTCTTGCACAACTTCACTGGAACCTTCTCCCTCTCGCTCTCCGCTCCATCACCTCTTACTCCTCCTTCTGCACTTCTCTAAAATCCCACCTACTCCACTTACCTGCTTGACGGGTATCTCCTGATTTTGACCACTCTCCAGCCTGGCACAAGTTTTATATCTTTGAATGTTTCACAGTATATTGTTCTGTATAGTGTTCTCTGCTTCTTGATTCATGTAAAGAAATCATTTTGCTTTAATGTATTGCTTGTTCTATGTAAAGCGCTTTGGGTATAAGCGCTATATAAAATTCAATAAATACAAATATATGAGGAGAATGAGCCCTCAGAAAATGAGGAAATATTTGGCCTCCAATTTGGCACGCAAAATGTACCAAAGTTTTATCTCGGAGAAGTCAAGGTTGAGAGACCTTTGACAACTTGCAGATGGCCAGTGGGGTAGACGCCTCACCTGAGCTGGAGTTTGGGAGGCCAGAGGCTAGAGAGAATGCTGATGCGTCATACAGACAGCTCCTGTCCAAGGTAGTGGACTACATGGGGTGGAATAGGCCTCCGTTGCCTTTCGAACAGGATGATCTGACGGGCATCCTGGATAAGGGTCCTCAGTCAGATCCTATATTACGTGTTCACATTGCTCTGCAAAAAAGGGTGGCGATGAATTGGGAAACATCAGAAACCAATCCAGCTGTGAATAAAAACTTGAACAAGAAGTACCGCCCGTCAAAACGCCCCACTCCAGAGAGTCTGGTGTTACAGGCAGCTACTGCAACCTAAGCAAGCGGCTTACCCTACCATCCCTCCAGATAGGGACGACAAAAGAGTAGATGGATGAGCAAGGAAGGTATTTTCTGCAGGGAGTATTGCGCTCAAATACGCCAACTGCACATGTGCCGTTGCAAAATTTACATTCACTCTATGGGACGACTGCATTTCCATGGTGGCAGCGCACATTCCCGAAGGGGATGAAAGAGACTGGTTCTTAGCCATAGTTGGACGGCAAAGAAGCCATGTGAGAGTCTCTTCAGTCGGGTTTGGATTCTGCTGACAGCATCAGCAGAGCATGGCAACTAGCACTGTTATGTGCAGATTTGCGTAGTTCAGGAAGTCGGGTTTTGCACCAGATGTGCAATCCAGGCTCCTCAACATGGCGTTTGACGGGTTTTATCTTTTTGGCAACAAGGCTGACGAGAACCTTGAGAAGTTGCAGACCTCAAAGGCGGCAGCCAAATGTTTAGGTGCTGCTATTAGGCAACCTCAGCCTTTTTGACCTAGTGGACAGCCTTGCAGAGGTATATTTTTTGCTACTACTCCTCAGTTGGGAGGTCGAGAGTAATGGCTGGTTAAAGGGGCCAAAGAAGATTCCCTCGTGGTGGACGAGGGATAGGTGCGAAGCCAGCTCAAGCAGGGGCATCTTTACCATCTGCCACTGCATCAGCCGCTTCAAAACCTCTCTGAGGTCTTGAGTCACAGTTCACCAGTGGGGGGCAGACTGTCTCGGCATCTAGAAGAATGGCGAGACATTACTTCGGGTGCTTGGGCCTTGGAAACCATTGCCCACGGTTACTGCCTTCCCTTCATACAGAGACCTCCGAGCAATCCACTGGGGAACCACTCTTTGAGCATTCAAGATCCTCTCCTTGTGCATGAAATTTTAACCCTGCTAGAGAAAGGCGCTATAGAACCAGTGCCTGTAGCAGAGGGGAACAAGGGTTGGTATTCCCCTTATTTCCTAATACGCAAAAAGGACAGAGGACTGAGATCCATCTTGGACTTGAGATACTTGAACACGTTTCTCAGGAAGGACAAGTTCAAGATGGTCTCAGATCCTTCCAACTCCAGGATTGGATGGTGTCATTGGACCTTCGGGATGCTTATTTTTCATGTGCCATTACATCTCAAGCACAGAAAATACCTGAGGTTCGGAGTTAGCGGTTCTTATAATCAATTTTGAGTTCTGCCGCTCGGGCTGACCTCTGCCCTGAAGGTTTTCACCAAACTGATGGCGGTAGTGGCAGCGAGTCTCGGGAGAGGGGGGGGATTCACGTCTGCCCTTACCTGGGCGATTGGCTGATCAGGGCGCATTCTCCCGAACAAGTCCCGCATCATCTCAGCGTCACCTGCCACTCCCTTCACAGACTGGGCTTCTCCCATATGTCACCTTCTCAGAAACTCCACTTCATCAGGGCTGTTCTGGATACATCCTTGGCAAAGTGCTCGCCACCTGAGGCGAGGGCTCAAGACATACTACAGATGGTCACCAAATTCTTAAGTGCCCAGCATCCCCCGGCCTTTGATTTTATGTATTTTCTTTTTATTTTTTATTTTTTTTATTTTTTATTTTATTTTTTTAGGTTGCTTGGCGTCATGGTATACTGCATCTTTCTGGTGCCAGAGGTCCACCCGAGAATGAGATCCCTTCAATGGGTTCCCAGAACTCAATGGTCCCAGTGCTCAGGAAAGAGGTCGGACCTACTTCAGGTTCCAAGCAGGGTCGCACAGGATCTTCCGAGATGGGCCTGCGAGGACAACATTCTGAAGGGACTACGTTTTTGGCAACCATGGCCGTAGATAACCGTAGTGACGGATGCATCACTCACGGAGTGGGGAGAACACACCAATGATCTGACAGCGGTCATTGGTCTCCATCGGAGGCCAAACTACTTATCCATCTTTTGGAGCTGAGGGCAATCAGACTAGTGCTGATAATGACGGACAACACAGTGGCCATGTACTACCTCAACAAGAGAGGAGGTGTAGGGTCACTACCACTGTGCAGAGAGGCAATGCAGCTCTGGTACTGGGCAAATCAAGAAGGAATCTCCCTATCGGCAGCTCACCTAGCCGGAGAGGAGGACACAGTGGCGGATGCTCTGAGCAGGCAGAGCACAGTCTCCTGCAAGTGGGTACTAGCTCGGGAAGGCCTTCAAGAGATCTTCACCCTTTGGGGAACCCCTCAAGTGGATCTGTTCACGACCGGTGTTAACCAGAGTGCGAACTGTACTGCTCCAGGGAATTTCCCCCAAGAGGAGCTCTAGGAGACGCGTTCATTGTGGACTGTGAATTTCCACCCCTGCACGCGTTTCCTCCAGTCCCCGTCATTCCTCATGTGATCAGGAGGTTGAGAAGTTCAGGAAACACATGATCGTAATTGCCCCAGATTGGGCCAGGAGAACGTGGTACCCGGACCTTCTGGACATGTCCATCTGTCCTCCAATGCGTCTTCCACAAAGAGAGGACCTTCTCTTGCGAGAGGAGAGTCAGGTTCTCCATCCAGAGGTCAAAACACTCAACCTTCAGGCTTGGTTACTGAAGGGCTGAGATACAAGGATTGGGACCTCCCGGATGACGTAATGGAGGTTTTGCTTTTGGCCACAAGGCCAGAAACGAAGTCTTTGTACCATTGCCATTGGAATAAATTCTGCAACTGTTGCAGAGAAAAGAATGTAGATCCTTTTCTGTGTAAAACACAGATGTTTTATCCTTTCTACTATCTTTAGCTAATCTGAGGCTCCAGATTGGTACTATTAAATGCTATTTGATTGCGCTGTCCATCTTTAAGCGCTCGTCAGAGGAATGTTCATACTTGAAAATTCCACTGGTGACACAATTTCTAAATGGGCAAACCAATGTCTCTCTCCCCCACCCCTCCATCTCCTTTCCAGGTTCCAGTTTGGGACCTTCATCTGGTTCTAAAATTCCTAATGTGTGCACCATTTGAACCCTTACACTCGTATCATTTAAGGTTGTTAACTTTTAAAACCATTCTATTGGTAGCTGTAACTTCAGCCTGTAGAGTGAGTGAGTGAGTGAGTTGCAGGCACTTTCGTCTAAGCCACCCTTTACTTTCTTTCATAAGGATAGGGTTGTTCTAAGGGTTAAACCTTCATTTTTATCCAAAATCATTTCTTCTTTCTATCCCCCACCTCATCCTAGCGAGGAGGAGGAGAGGTTACATAGGTTGGACCCTCACAGAGCTTTAAGCTTTTAGATATCTAGACTGTCAAAACTCTGCATTGATGATCAACATTCTATTGGCTATACAGGCTGCCAACTGGGTCAGGCTGTTACTAAACAGACCTTTACCAGATGGATCATTCTGGCTATCTCAGAATGTTACAGACCGGCGGGGAAGGATCCTCCTGAAGGTTTAAGGGCCCATTCCACCAGGGACATGGCTACCTCTTCAGCCTTGCAGGGGTGTACCGATTTGTGAAGCAGCAACTTGGTCTACTATTCACACGTTCACAAAGCATTACTGCTTGGAATCTTCCCTCGATCAGGATGGAAGCTTTGGAAAAGCAGTCCTGCACTCGGTTCATGAAAAACAAAATTCTACTCCCTCCACCAAATCAAACACTGCTTTGGGAGCCTATCAAAGATGAGGAATACGTGGGAGGACACAATCTATTCGAAGAACAAGTTACTTACCCCTGGTATCATTCTTTCGACTGGATGTTCCTCCCACGTATGCCTCATCGCCCTCCGAACCTACCCCACAGTAGAATTTCACATGTTATTATAGCTTTCGTTCATTCAAGGCTGAGTATGGTAGTTCCTGTTATGCGGGTATATCTACTGTAAGAAAAAACAGAACTGAAGCCAATGGGTGTTTTGCGTGATATATATGCCTTTGATGACATCACCTTCGAGGGGCATCGAGTCAACGCCATCGACGCACATCGCTCTTTGCCGAATGTTTTTTCCGACGCAGCTGAAGCTGAATATCCAATATCAAAGATGAGGAATACGTGGTAGGAACATCCAGTCAAAAGAACGTTACCAGGGGTAAGTAACTTGTTCTTCTAATCGTGCCAGTGACTATCGGGGGCCCTCCCCTCCACATCCGACTAGACCTTGGTCACCTCAAACTTAAGCGTTTTGGCGACTGGGGCTCTCAGCGGACCAGAGCCCCAGTATTCCTGACCGGCCAAGCGACTAGGAGGTCCCCGCTCCTCACCCTTAAAAAATGTCATCTCCTGAAGAAACATGACATCCAACTCAACCCTTCAAAATTTCCTTGCAACCAGAGATCTCTTCATTGGGGAGTTCAGCTCCTTGATGTTAAGCGTGCCAATCCTCAGTCAGCCCCCTTGGACCTCTTTCACTGTGGTTGCCATCATGTTACCCCACTTTGAGCTCTTTCATTCTGCCGCCTGGCTAATCTTTGCATACCAATTCTAACTGTCATAGGAAGAAAGCCCATTGAAAACATCTCGTACCAGGTCCCCCCTGCTGTACACCTACCCCGACTCCCAACTCTGAGCGGCACCTGGTTCTCCCCAGTTACCATCGCTAGGTTGATAACGAGCCACCAACAGGACCCAGACACTCGGATCCCCACCTCAAACACCACTTTCCTCCAGCGCCCCCCTCCCCAACCTTATTAACAACAACCGTCCTGCTGGGTCCAATTTCTCTCCTGGTATCTGGCAGCTATTGTCCTACCAACGTTACGCCCCGTTCGTCCCACCTTACGGAACCTTCCCTTCTCCCTGCGTCATTTACCTAAGAAAAGATATAACGCCATCTTCATTCAAGTCTGGGCTGCTGAGGATGTGTTCAACATCCGGGATTCGTCGTCTCTTAGGTCTCTTGATCTGCCACTGACCCTGACTGGCCTCTTTTCCATCCGGGTCCTGCGAGGCTCCAGAGTCTCCAAGTAACTACCCCATGGCGCTGCGTATCTCCTCCTCTCTGGACAGTTTTTATATTTATCCCCGTCTACTTCGAAAGCAATAGAAACCGGGAATCCCCACTTGTACCTGATCCCCTTCTCGTTCAGCCGCTTTGTGAGGGGTGAGCACAGGCGCCTTCTAGTCAGTGTAAGGGAGGACAGGTCTTGGAAAATCGTCACTCTGGAGTTGTTGTACATCACTGGACCCCCTCTTCCTCGCTTTCTCCAGAAGCTTATGTTTGTCCGGGTAATTGTGGAACCGGGCTAGAACTGACTTGGGGGGGCCCCCCTGCTCATCCGTCTGCCGTGTGTATCCTCTCTATTTTAGCTTTCAGTGGTGTCGTCTTCAAAGATTTGCTTCGTAACTTCATGGAGGGTTCTCCCGTCCATCTCCGTCTCACCCTCCCTATCCAGGATACCAAAAAGTCTTCGGTTGTTCCGCCTTTATTAATTTTCCATGACGTCCATCTTCAGCGTGATCTCACCATATCTCCTTCCCGTTTCGCACATCCATTTGGATCTCCAGTGTGTCCCGGTAGGACTGGTTGTGTTCTTCTTTGAGTCTGTCTTCCATCTTGTCCACCCTATCCCGATTGTCGGCTCTCGTATTACTGATCTCCTTCATCAGTGCTGCAACATAATTTTTCATTGGCATGGAGTCCCCCTCGCCCTCCAGCCGACGTGGTGTCTCTGCGCCCGTTCAAAACAGGCTAGCTTAGTTCTTTTGTCCATGTGCCTCCCCTCAAGGGCCGTTGTACCGTTGGTTACCTTGGGGCACTTCTGCCGTAGGTCGGACTGCCCTCAGGTGTGTGCCTTGCAAGGTACCTTGCGGTCGGTCTACCAGCACCTCATACACCTCAGGTGGTAGACCCCAGGTAGCTACGGACTCTCAGATCACACAGATGTCCTCAATTCCAGGTCCCGTTTCTTATGGCACATTCCGTATCCTCTGAGGGGGTTGCTCAGACCTCTGGCCCCAGTCTCCTGTCACTCCAGGGTGCCCAGCTCCCTTCGTGTGAGGCCCAGGGTGAACCGCGGGGGTGGGGGGGGAGAAGGTGGGCCACGCCCCTTTCCAGGGGGCCCACACGCACCTAACTCTCCAGGTGTCTCCTGCATCCCATGGGAGGGCCTCCACCTGCCCCGGCACCCCAGGTGTCCCAGCCGGGCCCCGGAAACGGGTCTCTGCACAGGGAGGCCACTCCTTTGTCCCTCACGTGCGGGCAGCCGTTCCCACGCTGGGCCCGGGGATACACCAACAGTGCACCGTAGGCTGTGCTAAAAGATTCTCACTGGCTGTAGGTTTCAGGTTATTAGTGGTAGCTTAGGGCTCTGGAGGAGATTACAGAGTATGTCGAAGATCACTCAATTTTGGTTTGGGAAGAAGTCATGAGAGTGTCTGTAGGCCCTTAGGAGCGGCCTGCTCAGGCTTTGGATCCCAGCAGGCCCCTCATGGAGGTGGGATGGCAGCAGCAGACTGTCGAGGATCTAGCAGGGCTCAGAGAATGGCAGCAAAGTTTTCTGTGATGAGACAGAAGGCCTGTGCCTCCGCCCAGCAGGTTATTCAAAGACCTCCCCCGGGGTCCACTGTCTCCCTTCCGGGGGAGGAGGGGAAGGAGAGCCACCTACCCCGACACTCTCCGTCCGGGTGTGCTCTCTCTGTTCCCCGTAGGCGGGCTCCGGTGGGAGAGGTCTGAAAGGGGGGCTCCGGTCCCCTTTCGACTCGATGTCTGCTCCCATCAGCGTGCCCCCTGGTGGCCTCCCTGTGCTTGCCTTTCACCATTGCATTATCTCCTGTAAAACACGAACTCTGGAGCCACAAACAGTCTCTTTGGGGAATGTCTGGTCGTAGTCTTCCCCCCAACTGCCTAGACTGCTCGTTAGAAGTAACTCTGAGTACAAGGTGAAATCAAAACTATGACTCTGTCTACACCTCAGGTGGCACTAAGTCTGCACGCCAACAATTTTTGACAATCTGGGGCATGTCTGTAAACCTCTTAAGCTATAAATAAAAATGCTGACCAAACCTGTAAGATCACTTCACATTGTACTGCTCGTTGCTTTAATTTGTTGCATTGTAAATTATATTGCCTTGTATAACATTAGGTCAGAAGACATTTCAAGTGTGTATCTCTGCTCCAAAGCTATCACTCTTCTCCTATCCTAAAGTCTTCCCTCCCTTCTATTATGAAAGCAGAATGTTTAGCAGCAATATATAACCTACCTACCATTTGATTAAAGGTATCGAGCACATTGCCCCCTGCCCCTAAAAATACCTAGCCAAATTTGGCCCATAATGTGGTAACCCGTGTTGCTCTAATTTCCTGTTTAATAGCAATGTGATGTCCTGGGAAAACTTAATACATGGATGATTGATGCTACTGTTCCCTGCCACAGCTACTTTAACCCTTCTGCATGTGTCCCCCTCCCCGATATATATACATTCATTAATCAATGTCTAGTGTCTTTCACCATAGGTATGGTCCCAACGCGTTGTAGGTCGAACGCCCTCAGAGGGACCAGTCCAAGTTATGGGAAATACACGCAGGTGCTAGTATTACAGGTCATGAGGGTTGGCCAATTCCCTGCTAGCCACCCTTATCCAAATGTCATGTGGAGGGGTAGAGAGAGGTAGTCTAGTGAAGTAAAATGTAGGGTGTGTGCGAGAGGATAGTC
Organism: Ambystoma mexicanum; assembly: GCF_040938575.1. NCBI lineage: Eukaryota > Metazoa > Chordata > Amphibia > Caudata > Ambystomatidae > Ambystoma > Ambystoma mexicanum. The sequence continues at coordinate 452,616,772 of NC_090924.1, read as the reverse complement.
ACTATATGTGTAGCTACAGTTCGAATTTTTGTTGTGAAATGTAGCTGTGTTCTTATGGTAGAAGTGATGTGCAATGTGTCATCCAAGTTGTGTGAGGAAGCAGATGCGTGTGTGAAAGGGCCATGCCTACGGCTATGATTCCATAAATGTGGCGTGCGAGAAGATTGAATACAATGGCCACACTCATGAGTTCTTGGATTTAGTACATTCTTCAACATTCTAGAATAAATTTGGATTTTTAGACTTATATGGTTTATTATACTTGCAGCCTGCTAAATGCAGTGGCTTCCTTCTAAATCCTATATTGAACATAAAATGGCTAAATTCTGCAAACAAGCTGCCTTCCATGTAATGGCCACATTCTACAATTGCCTAGATTCAATACATTGGGAATCTTCATAGAATGTACTAAGTGCAGCACCTTGGCTACCTTAAATGTGTTGTGCAATACAGTGGATATCACTTATGCTTGTATGTGCATTGGCTATGTTCTGTGCAATACATTGGCTACCATCACAAGACCCAACGAGCTTGACCCAGTGGCCACCCTCACAGGCCCTCCAAGCGAAATGCATTGGCTTGCTCATGGAAAAACGTCTAATATAGACGCAATATAAGGGTTAACCTCATAGTTCCTTTAGGTAAATTACATTGGCTGCACTCTTCTGGGTGCAAGACAATGGCTACCATAACATACCCTCCACTAGCAACGCAAGGCTTGTAAGTGCTACCCAAAGGATATATATAAGTTTGATCCATGGACCAAAGATGCAACTCAAACGACCCTTCTCTCCTGCTGTCTGTTTTAGACTGTTTATTCTCTACAAGGTCTGGATTTTTCATTACTCTTTCACCCTTTTAAACTAGGTCTGGTTCTTGTGTCCACCTTGGCACACATTCTTCTTAAATTGTTTCCTCTTTCTTAGTGTCTTTGAGTCCGTTTGCAACTCAAATGGTCTTTAACTTGTTCTGTCCCTCTTGGGTTGCTCGGTTTTTGAACCACATACAACACACAACTCCAATGATTCAATGCAAATTCATTCCGTTTTAGATCTTTCTCTGGGTCTTAAGACCACGTTTCTGATTCTACAGCAAAAGTGTCTCCTCTCTCATCCTTATTGCAATTAATGTTTCTTTACACGCTCTTGACTTATTGGTGGTCCCTGCGACCACAATTACTAGTATGCATAATTTTTTACTTTCTCCTTCCCAGCCCTACAGACTGGGTGTATCGGGCACTTGTACTCCCTAGAAACAGGCAAATACTCCCCAAAAATAAAGATAGAGTGTAAAAATCCTGCCAACAGAAAGTAGGAAACAGACATGTAGGACCTTGTTTTCTCGCTCTCTCGCGCTCTCTCGCGCTCTCTCGCGCTCTCTCGCGCTCTCTCGCGCTCTCTCGCGCTCTCTCGCGCTCTCTCTCTCGCGCTCTCGCTCTCGCTCTCCTTCCCTAACTAATCAGAAAACCTAAACGTTTATCTTTTATTTTAATGTGCATGAGTAACTCAAGTGCAAAGGAATAATGAGTACTGCATCGATTACTTATATATTTTTTTCTTATGTGTGTGTGCATTAATAAAAGCACAGTGTGCATAAGTGCTTTTGCCATTGTGTAACCAGTGTTTCAGAAGAAAGATTGGGAGAGACATTTGGCGGGAAGTTAAGTAAAGGGAAGATAGCTTACCTTCCCACAGCTCATTGTGCTGTTGGTCTGCAGCAGACTTTGCAGAGGGAGAATATTGGCGGGACTGGAATTCACAATGAAGGAATGCATACACTGGTCATATCTTTGTTTCTTTGTGTGAATTCTATAAGTTGGGCAATTTTTTAAAGGTTTTTTTCTGAAATTGGGAGAGAGGGTTGCAAGTCTGTGTGTGTATTTGTGTGTGAGCAGCAACATTCTAGTTAAGATTACAGGGCATTTTAATAGGAAAATGTAAAATAAAATGCCTCCTTTTTCCTCTAACTTTAGACCCTTTCTTCCAAATTTGACAAGAAACGGATCTGTCCCCGTATGATCACCCAGGCCAGATTCGGTCAATTTACCAGTTTTCCATTCGATTTTTTACAGTCCCGGAAAAACAGCCGTACAGTACACCGTAACCCTTATGTGCAATTTGTGCATGTAGCCAAAATGTAGGAAACCGGAGGCACCAAATTCGAGATTCCCTTTTAATCCCCAAAAACAGATCTATATTTCAGACCTGTGCAATTGGTTCTTAGATTTTCATATTATGCATGACCAGACAAACGTAGAGAATGATTAAACGTAAGCTTGCAATGCATGCACCTAGAATGCACCCAGAATTAAAGCAGACCTATTTTTCATTGGTAAGATGCTTGCAGTCACACACATCCACAACACACACACACACACCTCCATTTCCATCTGCTCTGAATGTAAGTGAGCACACTACGTTCGGACAATATGCTTGTAATATGTAATGTAAGTGGGCAGAATATATTGATGAAATATGGGCAGATTGTGAGTAAGAACAATACGCAAAAGAATGCAATGTTTACACGTACGACGCACGTAACATATGCACAGAATATAACCAAAGCATAGACCACATGCTTCCAAAGACAAATACACATAGCAACCTTAAGCACCATTTGCATGTGCCTTAATAGTGCAATGTAAGTTGGCAAACTCATACGCACAATGTCCAGATCCACCATTGATAAGACATGCAATTTGCTCGACTCACATGCCGTCTGCTCAGAATCTAGTGAGCTCAAACACGTACAAAATACATGCGACGATGCGAGTAATGTGCGTACACCTACGATATTCTGAGTAACCACAATTGGCATGTACAGCATACACGAAATATAAGACGAAAAAAAGGCAACACCCGTGACTATGCTATCCAAAAGCAATATGCACACATATAATCTGTTTAAAATAAACCCTCCACGCACACTGGCCCCATGCTACCGCCCTCTCTTCAAGGCTAAAAATGTGATGCCAAACATACTTTGTAAATGAAATGTTTGCTAGTTAAAGTTTAACTTGCACTATAACACGCATTATAAACCCTTGCTTAAATGTGTTTTTTCCATTGAAATACGATATAATCCTTGCCTTGTTCCACTTTGCTCTGCATTGTGACAGGTTTCCCCAGGAAGAGCCCCTTGGCCTGTGTGCAAAATATACAAGCGCACCTGGAGTACCGATGCGCAGTTGTGCATACTTTATTAAACCGATCTGTGTAGTGCACTATGTTTCACCCACATAGGCAACATGTGAGTTGCAAAACCTCTCTAAAGTTTTATAGAGATAGTGTTGCGTACATGGAGGGGAGGTCAAACATTGGTAGTATGTTAGGTTATCCAATATTTATACTGCGTCCATCACCACTTTCGCGGTCTTCCGCGCCTGGCCATGTCCGAAAGGTGGCTTATTGTAATTTTGCCAGGGTGTCGCCAGACCATAGTCTGTGGGAAGGAAGGGGCGGGGGAGTGGGGGCGTTTGGGGGCAGAGATGATGGGAAAGAGAAATTGGACAATAGTATTGCCAAAAGAAGAGGGGGGGGGGGGAACAAATGGGAAAAGAGGGAGGGGGTATTGGTGTCAAAGTAGGGACGCATGTTGCTCAAGTTATTGATAAGAATCAGAGGTCTCAGAGTATAGCTCTGGTTAGGGCAGAGTTTTATAGTGTTGACAATATCTGGAACCGACAGAGCATGGGTGCAACTAATATGCATGTTTTACCTATTTTTATTAATTCCCATTGTGATATAACTACTTTTACTGAGAAATAAAGAATCGCATGTTGCCTCTTCAGTGCAAAAATGGAATAGCAAATATTAATGTTGCACGGAAAGCAAGTATGGCAGTTTCTCTTCCCAGTGTGCAAGAGTCTTTGAAAGCTAGTGTTGTGCAGATGGTATACATTATCAGGCCGATTCATGGAATTAATGTGCGCTGAAAATTTCTGCGAAAGCATGCGAATCGCAGCGCAAGTGCGAAGATCACAGCGAACCCGCGTACAGCGATTCATGGAAGTCCGTGCGCGTGTAAATCCATGGATGTGGGCTAAAATCCTGTGTGATGCACGCGGGCGCACACGTCATCAAACAACGAGTGAAAATGTGGGTGTTACGGGGGGAAGTACTGGAGGCAAATGCACGGAACGCCCACACGCGCGCGCCTACAACACGTATTCATGGAATCGAACAGGGCTAACGCGTGCGCCAAAAAAAGATGCACTAATCCGGAAACACGTATGCCAGCAGGAAGCATGCGTACCTGGACCCGCGCAGCATAAAAGTGCGTGAAAACAACAAACAAGCTCAGACGCTATGATGAATATACCGTTCCTCGCAGCAGTGGTCGTGGGATGGAGGAGGAGGAGGAGGAGGAGGAGGATAGTCAGTGCCAGAAGTTTTACACCCAGAACCAGCCTTTTTGGGATGCCTGATGACCAGGTGTATGGGAGGTACAGGTTTCCACCTCGCATAATACTCAACCTGGTGAGTGAGTGGGAGGATGACCTTGCATCACCCACCCTGTGCTCCCAAGTACTGAGCCCCTTGGAAAAGGTGCTCAGTGTACTGCACTTTTTGGATACTGGGACATTTCAGCGGACAAGTGCCATAGTGGGGGGAGGGGGGTGTCGCAGGCCACGCAGTCACGCTGCCTACACCAGGTCTTGGCCATCAGGACTGCACGCCCCTCAGTCCGCAGGCACATATACCTGCCCAGAACACCTGCAGAAAGGCAGGCTGTTGTCCAGGATTTCTACGGGGTGGCACACTTTCCCAAAGTGCTAGGTGCCATTGATTGCACCCATGTGGCTCTACGTCCTCCCAGGGCATCAGAGCACATCTATAGAAACCGCAAGCACTGGCATTCCATCAAACAGCAGGTAGTATGTGATGCCAAGGGAATCATCACCTCAGTATATGCCAACTATCCAGGGTCCACCCATGACAGTTTCATATACAGCATGTCAACCCTAAACCGGCACCTAGAAGCTGGGCGGCATGGCGATACATGGCTGCTTGGTGAGTATAAATGCCACTGCACATGTGTCATGCCTGCCACCCCAGGATCCATTACTTACCCCAAACGCTCCTATTTTCCGGCCTCCTCAGCCTTCAGAACGGCCAGGCCGTTCTATACTCAATGGAAACTAGGCGGGAGACGCTACTGAGAGAGCTCGCATCACATGACCAACGTACGCGTCATCGCGTTGGTCAGGTGCATGTCAGCTGACATATTTAACGAGGCTGATGCCTTACAGCTGCGCTTCTGATCGGTTTTGGTATCTGCGTTCCGGAGCTTGCTTCTGCTGTTCTTCGCAGACGCTCTTCTTTTCATCGCAAGAAGCGGTTGCCTTTCCTACGCAGTTTCAGGCAACCTCCCAGCTTGTCTCAGAGCTACTCCTTTCTTACGCAGCTTTCTACTAACTTATTCTAGTTCCATTACGGAGCCCCGCCACGTTACTACGTGACATAGCAATTTCCACAGACTGCAATCAACACCCGGCAGAGTTCCACTCCATATACATCCATTTCGGCAATACTATTAACCTCATTACTCTTTGTCATTCTCTGTAGACATTTATTTCCATTGTGGATATACTTCCTCTGCTAAATCCCATTCTACTTGCAGGAGAGTTTAGTCTGACAGTCTCTGTACTCACTCCGGATCAGGACTCAACTGGACCTTCAACTATTGTAAAGGGTTTGTCTTCCTGGATCAATGTTTTCTTTTCCTCCTACTACAGAGTGCACAGAATTTTGGACGCTTACCTGTGTGCACCAACCCGACTCTAGTGCGGCCCTCGTTCGCCCGGGTTAGATTCCTCACTACCCTTTCCTTGTCGTTGTTTTTCCCTGGATTCATCGGACATTGTGGCTGTACATCTTCATCGGACATTGTTGGGATTTACCTGTGGCTGTACATCCAGGTTAGTGTATTTAACATAGGTTCTTATTGTTCTTTTGAGCCAATAGCCTTCTAATTAGTCCACTCTCTATCGACAGCCTGGTGAACCTTGGTCCACTCCTGCCCTTCTCACTAATAGCTCTTTGACTGTGGGTTTTACTAGTCAGAGAGTGACATTAGTTAGAAGGTTTCTCTTGAGATACTACGTTCTACCTCTGACAACAGTAGATGGGAGAAGACATTGAGTGTATCCTTTGCAACTTTCTTTAAGTGAACCTTAGACATTCCTTCTGTATCTGTTGTGTTTTATTATCCAGCCTGGTTATAACAACATGCATGCATGTCAGATACTGAGTAATGTCACAACCCCACTAATGATACCCATCATCACCTCCCCAGGGGACAGTGCCTACCCTCTGAGCACCCACATGATGACGCCAGTTCGGAACCCCACCACACCACCTGAGTTAAGATACAACACAGCCCATATTGCAACCCGTGGCATAGTGCAGCGCACATTTGGAGTGCTCAAGTCACGCTTTCGCTCCCTTGACCGTTCTGGTGGGCAGCTGCTATACGCTCCCCCAGTAGTGTGCAGGATAATAGTGGCAGCATGTGTCCTGCACAATGTTGCAACACGCCGGGGCCTGCCGGTGGACAGGGTGGTGCCCCCACATCCCCAACCACATGCACGGCCGCTGCGCATGGGAGGGGAAAGGGCACGTGGTGAGGCAGCCCGTACGCAGCTGGTGGCTAATTACTTCACCTAAAATCACACCCCTGTGGAGTGCACACAGCCCTGGCACATACCAGCTGATAATCAATGATGATGACATGAGGGACAGTCAACTGTCACAACCATACCAGCCTGAGATTGGTCACCTGGAAGTGTTACATTGTGTGCATCCCTACCTACCCAAAGACAACCAATGCTCTGTCATTAAAAGACACACATTCATGCTGCATGAATGACTACCCCCTAGCAAAATACAACATGAAAATAGTGCCATGTCACCCAACCCCTCACCATCACCCAACACACCATGGCATGCAATGCAATGTGAAAGCAAACCAAACAATGCACAAAACATGACAGTACAAAGTGAAAGTAGTGGTAGTCTAACAACCTGAATAAGCCAGCACATCGACCCCTTCCAACGGCAGAGTGTTGCTGCCACGCAAATGTGTCAGTGTACTGCATACAACATGAACTCCATCTGAAAAACGAGACAGCCTTGTGAAGACATGAAGAAGGTACCTGCAAATTTTGAGGAAGACATGGATGCACAAGCACATATCAATACCCCCATGCAGTGTTCAATACAACAACAATACCTACTAGGGATGTCCACACAGTATTGACTACAGACTGCCCACACAGCTCATGGGAGCCCAATGTCACTGTGTAAGTCACTGTCACTTGGTCACACCCTTTGCAAGCCCATCGAAACGGGAAGCAGGAGGGGTGTGTGTGTCACGAACCCAAGCATCTAACCCAAACTCGGGACAAGCCTGCATGTGCCCAGCCGGAATACACCGTGGATGCCCACGGGAGCCACACAAGGCAACAAACTGTTAAAAAATAAAATGAAAAAATGGCCATGTGGGGGCTAGGGGGGGGGCGGCCACACAGGAGGTTCGAGGACAGGGTGCACACCAACACCCACCTGCGTGGATGTTGTGTGTTTAAAAAAAAAAAAAAAATACCTCCAGGGCCTCATGGCCTGCACGGCTATGCCATTGTGGGAGAACTGCTGTCGGTCTCTTCACCCTCTGCTGCTGCATCAGGAGGTGGTGGTGCAATCGGAGGCAGCCCACGCAAAGCCCTGGTATGGTCCTCCATGGCAGCAAGCATGCAGGTCTAGAAGGTCTGATTCTGGAGGATGATAGTGCGGAGATCTCCATGCAGCACCTCACGGGTTGCCTGCATTTCTGCATGCATGGCCTCGCGTGATGCCCGGATCTCCTCACGGGTTGCCTGCAGCTCAGCTGAGCGCGAACGTGTGAGCTGCTCCAGCTGCTGTGGGAAGCCTCAAGTTCAAGCAGAGTCTCCCTGATGTTATGGAGTTCTACCCTCCGGGCTTCCCTGTGGCCCTGTGATTCTATTTATATGGCTTCGCGCAGAGTCTCCAGTGCCGCCCATCGGTCTCTGTTGGCCGCCAACATGTCTTCCCTGTGTGATTGGCAAATGGAGTCTGTTGCCTGCTGTTGTTGCTCCATCTGCCTTTCAGGGGGGATAATGGAAGTGGCCACCCTCTCCATTGCCTGAGCCATCATGTTCAACTGATGCTGCCTGTTGGGTTGCCATACCGTACATGGAGTTTTCCCATACAGTATTGCCTGGTGGCGCACGGCCACCGTGTCGGGGGCACCACACCTGTTTGGGGCAAGGCGATCTGCACCTTGCTGTGCTGCCATTGCCTGAGGCTGCATGACTGCATTCCCCCTCTGATCTGCTGGCCCAGGAACAGGATCAGATGTTGTGGAGTGTGACCCTGCATCCGTAACCGCCAAAGGCGGACCTACCAACACTGACATCCCCATAGAGGGTTCTACCCCTGGTGCAGGTGGGTTGGACAGAACAGAATCCCTGCCAGAAGCACTCACCTGCGACAGCCCATGTCTCATCATCCGATTCAGCACCTGAATCGAGGTCTGGGCAAGTGCACCCAGAGGCACCCCTGGACAGTTTGGTCTGCATTAACAAAGGGTTTTCACCCACCACCACACCACGTCCTCCACTGGTGTTCGGTCGTGGCTGAGATCCCTCCTGGGTCTGCACCATCTACTCAACCTCACCAGCATCAAGTGCGTCATCACCTGCAAAAACATGAAATGCAAACAGGCATGAGCACCATAGCACACACATAGGCCTGACAAGACAGAGATCCTGTACATGATTTACACATGTCCCACATGACTATAGCCCTGGCATGCATGCACTGTCAATGACTTGGAAGGGGAGGCAAAAAGCAGACACTGAGGACACCAAGATGGAAAAGCAACACACTTGCTGCATGGTGGGTAGAACTGGCATCATACATTAGCCTGTGAGTGGCATTTCCAATACACATACATGACACATGCCAGCACACAGATGGCATGTAGCATAGCCATGGTACATTAGACAACTACAGCGATATGTCAGTGAATGAGTACTGTCACCCATCCATGTGAGATGGACATGATGAGATGAAAAATTCTAAATAGTGTGGCAAAAGATGCATGTGCCACACACTGAAACACATCCAGTGTACAATAATAAAGTGATTGTAGGCAGATGTACACATCAATGGTTGGTCACTTTAACATGACAGGAAACAACTATCATGTTCCACATTCAAACAGGCCCCAAAAATTAATGTGAGCAGGCCAATACTCAATCAGCCTGAATGGTCTAATCATTCACATAACAAGGCAACAAATGTGGGCCAATGTGGGGTGTAATCAATGACAGAAGCATGTCACATATGTGGCATTTGGGCTGAAAAATGCGTAGCAAAAAATGGGAGAATTGAAACAATCAGCCAGAATGAACAGTGAAAAAATCTGAACAATGTTGTTCAAAGATGACGGGTCAAGGGCAACTGCAGTAATGTGGCGCTAATTGGCTACTGTGGGCAGAAAGGATACTGTCATACCCAAATCCAAGGTACGTGAATGTATTGGAGTAAGCACATGGGTGACCCATACCACTCTGGAGTACACACCCTCACTTGGTACTCAATCAGAACCCGTCACCCAAACATACACAAGGATTACACACACATGCATGGGCACTCACCGGACAATGCGTCATAATCAGGTAGGTCTCCCACGCCTTGGATCTGTTACTCTGTGACGAAGGTTCCAGCAACAGACTCATGTTCAGTGAGTTCGTTGTCCTCTGGTGGAGACCCACCGCCAGTCACCAGAGTAGAGGCATGATTTGAGGCCAGCTTGTTCTTTGCTCTGCGTTTCAGGTCATTCCACCGCTTGTAGCATTCATCAGCTGTGCGCCTCACAAATCCAAGGGCACTAATGTAGTCCGCGATGGTCTGCCAGTGTGCCCTACGTTGACCAGGTGTGGTCTTGCACTCTGCAGTCACCACCATTTCGCGGCTATGTTCCGACACATAGGCCACAAGTGCATCAAGTTCGGCTTCATTAAAGCTAGGCATCCTCAACGTGCCGGAGTGTGTAGCCGTGTCTGGGGTCTCAGCCTGTAGTGCCAGAGCACCCTTCTTCTTTTTCAAAGGTGGTGCAGATTCTGAGTGGCTTACGCCGCTCTGGTCAGTAGGGGCAGAAGCGCCGGTCGACTGTGTACTAGGAGTGTGCGAAGGCACAATGACCATAGGTCTTCGTGCAGGCATTGGCTGCAGGGTGATGTTGGCAGGGGCAATGTCGGTCTGATGGACCTGGACCAACACTGTCCCGGCTGAGAGACTCAGAGCTGGGGTGGATAGAGCTGCAGCTGCCCCTGCAGCCTCCCCACCCTGCCTACTTGGTGCAGCAGATGACATTGCTGCCCCAGATCCACGTAGCCTGGTGACAGCAACTTGCACCGCCACATGTGGCTTAGACTTGCTGACCTGGAAGTCAGCCTGGGTATCTTCCTGTGCCGGTTCAGGTGCCACAATGGGCCGGTCCAACAAGGGCTGAGCTGGGAGGGTGTCGGCTACGTTTCCCACAACCATGGGGGGGAGGGGGGGCATGGGTGTCCCTGATTGGGCCTCCACACATGGGGGGGGGGAATTTAGGGGCACCCTGCAAATCCTGGCCACGTCCCCTACCGCGCCCACCACGCCTACCTTTTGAAGATCGGCCACCTTTGCCTCCCTTACCGCTTGATCGCCTCCCAACCATGGCACTGATGTTGTTGTGCGTATGGGAGTAGCAGTAAACTATTGTCCTGGGCAATTGGGGGTGAAAGGGGTAGGGTACTAGATGGATTTCGTACCCTAGTGCTCTAGCAAGGCTGTCTGTGACCCCTGGGGGGAAGATGACGGGTCACACAATGCACAGGCACCCCCGAAACAAAAATGAACGTGCACGCAACCCCTCGTAGACCACGTGCGTGGAAAAAGAACCCGCACTACGCTGTGGCACCAAGAAACACAAAAATAAGCATACGCGTAATACACGCAGCCTACAATGACCTCTGAAGGGGTACGCGACACACTGGGCAAGCACAGTTGGTAAATACGTGCACGACTCACCGCATGCCTGGAAAAAGAATGTGAAAAAGACGCGCGTTGGCAACACCCCCCGCCAAAAGAAGAATTGTACGCTGTCTGAGGAAACGGGGTCAACCAAAAAATAGAACGCTGTCGGAGGTAACAGGGAGTACGAACTTGAAACGCTGTGAAGTAATCGCGTGTGAACCGACAAGTACAAAATTCACCCACTCGCTCTCCATGAAAAGCACGTACAAGTAAATGGCATCCTACACGTACCTTTTTAAACCGGCCCACACGTACAACGTCACTTACCCATGTATACGCTAAGGCCCTTTCCTCCAATTACACGAGCTGACACTCAGACGTGCAGTTTTTGCACGCACGCTGAACCACTATGCGCACGTCACGAGGGAAACGCCCGCGCGTGTAACGTCACAGATGTGCTTACGCGCTAAGGGCCTTTCCTCGAATTACACGCAGACGTGCAAGATTTTCATGTGCCACATCACTCCGTATCAAGCTGGCCACGCAACAACACACGGAAGACCACGCTCCTGCCCAGAATGCTGAATTATTGCCCCCCCAGAGCCCCGAGCACGCTCCCACCTGCCATCTGCTGCTGCTGCCTGCCTGCTGCCCACGTGCCCTGCTATTTGGTGCCTGCACGTCAGCCAGGTTTCCAGTTGCTGTGTCCACCCCTGCTGGAACAGAAGATTCCCGACTGGGGTATCATCGCTCCACAGCCCAGCCCCAGGACCCAGTTGCCCACCCATGCCTGCCTTGGGGGTCGCCATGTCGGGGCAAACACCATCTGAGACCACTGGCAACCCCCAGCCAGAGAGGCAGAGGGCCACCAGCTTCAGTGTGAAGGAAGTTGGTGTCTTGGTGGAGCATGTCCTGAGGCATTTTGATGCCCTCTTCGGAACATCACGCGCCAACAAGGAAGGACGGGAGAGGATCTGGGACGACGTAGTGGTTGCCATTAACGCAGAGGGGGTGGCAACCTACGACATCAAGCACGTCAAGAAGCGCTGGGAGGACTTCAGGTCTAGGACCCTCTACAAGGCCCGGCGCCTCGTGGAGGGGGGCCGGGTCAGCATGAGTGACATCCAGATGAGGGTCCTGGAACGCGTATGCCCAGCGCTCCACGCCCAGATCCTTCGGAGGAAGACCCGTCTGGAGTTGAGTGGTAAGTGGCCAAGCATTGGTGTGAGAGACGGGGCATGTTGCAGTGTGCTGGTAGTCTGATACTTGCCTGTATGTGTGACATAGGCCATGTATGGATGTGTGTGTGCAGGGACATCATGGTCATGCATGTGAGACCAGTAATGTGTGAACCACATGGTTGGTGCATGTGTTACAATGCAACATGGGGAGCTGTATGCCAAATGTACACATGAAAGCATGCCAGTCTCTGTTCTTGGACATGGAGGGGGTATGAGGGGTGGGTGCTGCTGTCATGTACATGTATGGTGCACGTGTGTGTGTGATTTTGAAACGCCATGGATGCATGACACATGTCCATGATGATATGTAGTTTCACTCATGCAGTGCGGTCACTGTTGTATGCACTGTGTCTATCCACTGTGTCTGTGGTGTACAAGCCATGATGCATGACCCTCCGGTGATGTGTGTGCATGGGATCAGTGTGAGCCATGATGCATGTGAGTTTGAAGGCAACATTTTGGATAATAGAGGCCCTTGTACATGGATGCTGATGTTGATTGCAGGCGCCGTGCCTGTTTCTGCATGTGTGTTGCGTGCATTCACCCATGTGTTGTGGAGGGACAGGATGGAAGTGACGTTTGACACTGCCACTCATGTGTTATTGCTTCCTGTCAAGGGGAATATTGTACTGTACCCTGATGCTTGTGTTCTATGTCTCCCTCTACGCAGCGTCAAGTGAAGAAGAGGGCGGAGACGGCGTTGTGGAGCCAAGCGGCGGGGATGCCTCCACCGGGCGGCGACGCAAGGCCCAGCCACCCTCCCAGGACTTGCCATCATCTGGGAGTGAGGGGGCTGGTGCCGCGTCTGCCACTACGGCTGTGGCGGAAGGGCCGGGTGAGCCCCCACAGGGGATTGCAATGGCGAAGACGGTGCGGAGACATCCAGGTTGGTGGTCTCCACAGAGGAGGAGCCCACTACTGAGCCGCACATGGGGCCTGGTGGGGGTACTACCACTGGTGCAAGTGGTGCAGGCCAGGGTCAGGAGGCAGCACAGGTCACCGCGGAGGGGCCTGTACATGTCGCTGTCCTTGACCCTGTGACTGCACCAGCAGGGATGCCCCGTCCCAGGCCCGTCCGCAGGTCGGGGAGAGTGCCATGTCATCTGCCTCTCCACTACCTGCGGACGAGGGGTCCCATGAACGTATGGGCTCTGTCCTGATTGGTGTCGCGTTGTGCACGCGTGACATTCGTGATGACGTGCGTTCTTCCTGGGCGGAGAACGCACGCCATCACGAACAGCAGCGTCACGACGTGGCACTGTTGGGAGGGGCCCTGGTCGGTGGGTTCCTACATGTGATGCGCACTCTGGCGGACCTCTCCTCTGTGGAGACAATGCGCCAGTCGTTCTCCTGGCCTGACCAACACAGCCAGCTTGGTGGAGATCCCATCCTTGCCACAGTCGGGAGTCGGCGGTCCAGCAGGGGTGGACACCACAACTGGAGACCAGCTGATGGAGGATGTGCAGGCATCATCGGACAGGGCACATGGACAGCAGCAGGAGCAGGCTCTAGGTGGGAGCAATGATGGCTCGGGGCCATCGACATCAGGGGGGCAGGCATCGGCCAGAGGGCAGGAGGACCCTGGAATGGGTGTGTCTTCCGTGTGGCTGCGGTTGGGCCAGCGTATAGGTGCGGAGCGGCGGCGGGTGGAAGAGGCGTGGCTCACCATGGTCAGGGCGGAGTTCTCCATGCGTCGGGCGTTGAGGCGGGCGGAGTGCCTCGAGGCGACACGCAGGGAGTTGGAACAGGCCATGGGTGCCTCCCTGCGAGAACTTAGGGCCAGGCCAGAGGCCCGCCTCCTGCAAATAGACATGGAGTTCGATGATGCCCTGGCCAACAACATCACTGAGTGAGCCGCAGGACATGCCCGCCGCCATTGTAAATAGTTTATAGTGTTAGGTTTCCTTTTCTTTATTTTTTATTTTGGGGCTTTTGGACTATGCCCCACACTTTTGTATATAGTTTTTTTGTTCTGTAGGTTATTAGATAGGTTTCATTTATTTCGTTGGGCTCATGGACCCTTGAAAATTGGATTGTACATAGTTGGATTTATTTGGACATTTTAATTTCATTTCACCATGGATCAATGGATTTACCTTTTTGCGTTTCATTTGGATTTGGTTTGGTGGACAGAGTTTTGGCCATTTTTCTTTTGGATTACTTGGGATTTTTTGAGGAATAATTTTTGTTCATTTGGTTATGCATATCATTTCATGTTTGCCATTATTTTATGCTTGAATTACTTTACATTGATTTTCATGTTAATACATTTTGATGTTTTACTTCAATGTGTGGGATTCGCTCATTGGGTTCATGCATGTCGACATGTGGGTTTACTCAATCAATGGCAACCTGTGTGTGTGTGTGTGTGTGTGTGTGTGTGTGTGTGTGTGTGTGTGTGTGTTTGTGTGTGTGTGTGTGAGACGGACATGTGTTGATGTACATAGTTGACTTTTGGTTTGTGTCATGAGATGGGCATGTCACTGCTGGGGGGTGGGGGTGCTGGGGGACATGAGTGGGGGCATGCTGGCAGGTGCCCCTCACTGCTGGGGGACATGAGTGGGGGCCTGCTGGCAGGTGCCCCTCACTGCTCGGGGTGGGGGTGCTGGGGGACTTGATAGGGGCCCTGCTGGCAGGTGTCCCTCACTGCTGGGAGGTGGGGGTGCTGGGGGACATGAGTGGGGGCCTGCTGGTAGGTGCCCCTCACTGCTGGGGGGTGGGGGTGCTGGGGGACATGAGTGGGGGCCTGTTGGCAGGTGCCCCTCACTGCTGGGGGGTGGGGGTACAGGGGGACATGAGTGGGGGCCTGCTGGCAGGTGCCCCTAACTGCTGGGGGGTGGGGGTGCTGGGGGACATGTGGGACATGAATGGGGGCCTGCTGGCAGGTGCCCCTCACTGCTGGGGGGTGGGGTGCTGTGGGACATGAATGGGGGCCTGCTGGCAGGTGCCCCTCACTGCTGGGGGGTGGGGGTGCTGGGGGACATGAGTGGGGGCCTGTTGGCAGGTGCCCCTCACTGCTGGGGGGTGGGGGTACAGGGGGACATGAGTGGGGGCCTGCTGGCAGGTGCCCCTAACTGCTGGGGGGTGGGGGTGCTGGGGGACATGTGGGACATGAATGGGGGCCTGCTGGCAGGTGCCCCTCACTGCTGGGGGGTGGGGTGCTGTGGGACATGAATGGGGGCCTGCTGGCAGGTGCCACTCACTGCTGGGGCGTGGGGGTGCTTGGGGACATGAATTGGTGATCACTAGTGCAAGGTGACATGTGGCCTGGCTGGGGGCATGCCCATGGTGGATGGACTGCCTGCGGAACATGACCAGGGGTGCAGGCAACCCTGTTATGTGGGTTGCCTGCAGGGTCCGTGCAGGGGGTAGAGGGCACACCTGTGAGAACCCACACTGCCAATTGACGTGTGGGCCTCCCCGCGCACCCCCCTGGATACACGTACCCCGCTCTGATAGCGAAAGCACGTGTGATACTTCCCCCGTACCGCATTATACACGTACCCCGCTCGCACAGGCCCAATCGCGTGTGGAACTTCCTGCGCACCCCAGGAATCCACGTACCCTGCACGCACAGGCCCAATCGCGTGTGGAACTTCCCGCGCACCCCAGGAATCCACGTACCCTGCTCGCACAGGCCCAAAAGCGTGTGAAACTTCCCGCACACCCCCCAAATCCACGTACCCCACACGTACAGGGCCAATCGCGTGTGAAACTTTCTGCGCAGCAGGGTACGTGTATTCGGAGGGGTGCACGGGGAGTTTTACAGGTGTTTTCGTGGTTGTGGGCCTGTGCGCCATGTACGGGATTTGTGCGCTGTACATGGGGCACGGGGAGGGATTGGGGGCGTAACTGGTGCTGCTGCAGGGTCGCTGCGCACGTCTGGTTTTGGATGTTGAAATCCATGAATACGCTGTGCGCGGAAATGGATTTTAGCGCATGTGGCTGGCGCAGAAAGTCGCACGCGCACACTGTGCGCCAGCCGCGTGCGCAATGAATTCTATGAATTACCCTGTATATAGTTGACAATAGTGACTGTTTTGAAGTTTTTGTTCCCACAAAGACATCGTAAACATTGCACCCTTTTCTCAATTAAGAGACTATTTTATAATAATAAATTAAATTAGAGACATTTTTGTTGTATTGTAGAAAAAACAATCTTACTATAAATTCCTCAAAATCAAATATCCTGATACTTTCTTCGAAAAAAAAGATTCGGAAGTTTTGGTGGCACTTAGAGTCTTCTATTATTCAAATTGCAGTCCAGACAACCTATTTGGGATATAATCTGGCAAACAATTCATCTGCACTTTTTTGGCAACGTGCGATTGCAGAAAAAGTGATACCTTTACAGAATCAAATGAGAATTATTTGTCGTAAACTTTGTAAATTTTCTCTAAGTCCTCTATTTGAATTTTATTCAAAAAAGGTTGAATCTATCATTCTTTATGGTTTGGATATGAATTTAAACGATCTAGCAAGCTTTTTGAATAAATTGCAAGCCATGCTATGGAAAACAACATTATGTCTACCTTCTTCTCTTCCGAATGCAATACTTCGTCATGAGTTAGGTTTAAACTCACTGGCAGCACGATATAATTGGCGTCTTTTGAAAACTTATTTAAAAATGAGTTTCCCAGAGGAAAACTCGCTGTATGAGGACTTTTGTTATATGCTAAGAGCATCGCAGCCAAGATCGATTGCTGATTTTAAGCAGCGTATATTGTCTGTCCTTGGAAGTATTAATATTTCTGCTGAAGATCTTCAAAGCAGATTCCACACTGCACATAAGCGTATTTTTTTGAATGACTGGGCAGAGACTTGTACTCAAATATCGAGCTATTCTTCTTTTTCTGAATATGCACGTTTTAGACACGCTCAGGTGCCTCGGCAACAATATCTTATTCTTATTCCGAGTGCTGAAATTCGTTCATGTTACATGCGTTTTCGATTGGACTTAATGCACACTAAAGTAAGAATGAAATATTGGGGCACCAGAGACAGAGAAGAGGTTGATACTAGTTGTAGATTTTGTAAAAAACTTGAATGTACAGAGACTTTGAAACACCTTTTTTTGTTCTGTACAGCCTTTGAAATGGTGAGACTATTCAGTACTACTAACACCCTTATGGGAAGAGAATTAATCTGGACCCGTTGTATGTGGGGTTCTAGTAATTCCTTAATGTTGGCAACGGTGCGATTAGTGAAAATAATGAGTCCGCACTTCTTTTTTGTGTTGATGGTAAAGGTGTGGTTGGGACAATTTGAGGCCGTTGTTGAGTCCATGTGTTTCTGCGCTTTATGTTTCTATGTTTGATGTGTTTATAGGATGTGATGGGCTTGTGGCCTTTGTTTAAGTAAAGAATATGTTTGTGGTTAAGGAACAGAAAAGGGAAAATAAATGTCTGATTTATGTAAATGTTTGTTTTTAAATGACATGTATTAATGTGAAATGTAATTGTTGTAAATTAATTTTGTAAAGATGCGTTTGCATCAAAAACAAAAAAAAAAAAAAAAAAAAAAAAATAGACTATTTTTGTCTTGGCAAGTGACGTCTGGTTGACTGCTTTCTTTTTTTTTCCCATCTTCGCCATTGGGGCCTAAAGAGAAACTAATCTTACTGCTTCCCTGGGCGACTGTAGAGAGCCCACGCTACCCATGTGCATGGCTTTTGTCAAGTACATGTTGACGTGTGATTGTTCCTGGCTGTGTTAAAGCTTATGTTTGCTTCAATGTGCTTCAAAGTTGTGATGTTGACAGGGTGCCTTTTTTTATTACCCATAATTATTTGAATTTAATTAATTAAAATGAAAAGATGCAATTTTCCTTTTTAAAGTTACTTAACAGATCAAACAGTAATTTTCAAACTCCTTCTTGTGCCATGTTCTGCTGCTACCACTGTTCTAAACATACCCGTTGAGCTGTACAGGTGCAAGCATGGTGCCCCCAAGCGGGTTATGTTTGCTATTCTATTTGATTTGAGGAACAATGTAAAACGAACGCCAAATGGACAAAAAAATATTATTTTGAAGAGGGGATATTTTCATGTCAGTCAGCACATCTATTGTTAGGACTGACTCTCAGCTAGCATGGAAGTAACAGGGTGATTGATGTACAGTCGAGGGTAAGGCAGAGAGATGCTAAACTTGGAGAATGAGTGTGGTGGTTGGGGAGGGAGATTGGAGCATAGTCGGGGCCATGTGACATTGCACCTGATGAGATGCACTTGAGAGAGCCTTGAGTCTTCTCTTCTTTCTGAAACGGCACAAGAAAGGTTGAAGTTACGGTGCTGTTATATTGTTCGAGTACAGGGGGTGCAGCATGAGAAACCTTTTTGTTTTCTTTTTTTTAATTGTTATTTATTTAATTTCCCTAGCCCGGCAATGTCTTGGCTTCTTGGTTTGCATTCGCCTACAAAGATGCAGAATTTTTCTTCCAGATAGCTGTCCTGCGCTGCCTTATTGATGGTGCAAGCTGTGTCAAGGTGGCACAGTATTGGAAGGGTAGCCGGTACAGCCCCTTGGGGATGATGGGTGTGATGTGGTCTAATTTTTGTTTGCATAGTTGACAATTCTATGGAATATGCAAGCACATTGAGGACAAGTCCATAGGCATCAGTTGTCCCAGCTTCCAAAATGTGCAGTGAGGGCGGAATATCTGAGGCAACTTCTAGGTTCTATTTTGGAGAAGCATAGCGAGGAGACTGCAATTGCATTCTCAAAGATTCATTTGTCTGGTAGAATTGCTGTAATCCTCTCCTCACTTTACTGTATACGTTTGAGACCTGCTTGTGCATTGTATTTAGTGTAAAGTGTGATGAAATGCGGGTATCTGTTCCTTCTCCCCAAGGGGGAGCCGCTCCCTTTGAGGCTAGGGAGATGAGCCTGCTCCACAAGACCCAGCCATATTGGCAAGTTGGACCTCAATGGGAGTGACTCCCTTTTGTGGGACAAGTACCCCTGTTCCGATGAGGAAACCCCTAGGTCCAATACCATATCTGCCTATATGGGACTGCCAGCTATGAAGACTGACCTGTCATCCTTCTATTTGGCCAGACAAAGAAAAAGGAAATGTCTTTTTAAAAACAGACTAGACGTGTACATAACTGGGATGGGTAGCTGTTGGGGGAAGAGAGCATGGTAAGCAGGGGAAGCCCCCTGACGTAATTCTGCCTTGGAGAGACCGAGCATAGCGAAGTCGGGGAGCCCGTGACTTTTGGATGCGTCAGGAACGCCAGATTGAGATGCCGAACCGTTGCCCGAACGGGAACCAAAGTCCCATAGAAGGTGGTGGCGTGACCAGCAGCTACCTTTGACTACACAGATTTGCAGACACACCCATAAACCAGATTATGGAATGTTAAGGTAGGAGCACTGTACCATAGACTTATTAGGTCTCTAACAATAGAGTTGATACTAAATGTTATGTGATTTGAGTGACCGCTTATGACCATAATGCACCTTAGTTGACGAGCTATGATGGATTGTGTTTGAAATTACTTGTAATACCTGAAAATCATGTATTTAGTTTAGATAAACCTAAGCACATGGTTCATTTTTTTTAAAAAATGTACAAAACTTCTGATATTTTGTTATTAGTCTTTCATTTTACAAGATTCAAAGATACAAATTGTCCTGAATGATCTAACAAGTGATTACTTATTACTTTAAATACTTTTGTATGATTATTTTCTAGATAAACTGCCCCTGATGAAGAGATTGATCTCGAAACTCATTGGGTCATATTAATAAAAATAAATGTTGTATTAAACTTCTACTGTTCTGCAGTTGAGATCTATACTTCAATTTGCTATTAGAGATATTACATTGTGGTTTTGTATATGGGACATAAAACACAAGCAACTCATTTAAATGTTTGGCTGATTTCTTTCGGCTTTCTGTAGTGTGCAGGGGGACATCTTTGGGAACTCTGTTTTTTTTTGTTGACAGGTAGGCTTTCTCTTCCCCGCAACTCAAGACTACAAACTAGATTCTTAGTTGCATTTTACCATACATACATTTACACCAACAGACCTAATAGGAATGCATTGTACATACTTTTAGGTATTAGTTACCACAGCTGCATCATTGTGGATAAAGGGTCCAGCTAATGACGCAGAGACTGCCCGAGGAGGGAGTGCTTCGAGCTCCATGCTGCTCACGCCTGTAAATGGCATCCCACTGTTGAGAACAAGACCAGACCCTGAGAAGAGGAATCTGGGGAAACTGAATGCCCGACTGCGTGTCGAGGCCTGCGAGGTTCCCCTGTGTCAGGCGAGAGGCCGCAGAGGCAACGTATGAGCAACAGAGAAACTTTGCACAATCCTAAGTATGACAGTCGAACATTTAAATGAGAAGAATTGGAGTTATATGAAGTCAATACAATACGTGACGCATAATGCTGTATGGGAACCTCTAAAAAGTGGAAGCAAATACCCTGGAAGGAAGGGAGAAACCTCCAGGAACAGAGCCTTTATAATTGTTCATTTATAACGCGCTTAATACCAGGAGTAGTTTCTAAGCACAAGATCGGGATTTGAACCAGTGTTGCCCTGCGTTGTGTTGCTTGCAAGACAAATGATGCATTGCCCCTGAGACATCCTTCCTTAAAGAGGAGATGGACCACCACAAATAAAGTGTTACAAGTGTTGTGAAAAGAGACTGTTAAGGGAACAGAATCAGAAGAGACCATCCAGTACCAAGATCCCAGGAGAAGGGAAACCATAGTTGGCATTAAGTTATACAAAGCCCAGGTAAGATTAACCCTCAAGAATATAAACACTAAGATTAAAGACACAATGGTGAAAATGTCTTCCAAGAAGAATTGTCGTAAAGCTAGCATTAAAGAAACTAAAAACCCCACACGCATATGGGAAGAGCTACAGGAGCTCGTGAAGGAAGCTAGCTGAAGGAAGCACATATTCTAAACCGAGACATTTGAGTATCAATAAACCCAGGAAATAAGATTCTGATTGAAAGATAAAGCTGCTGGAAGAAAGGCAACAAGAGAAACGGCCGCGAGAATAGAGACTTTCTTTTGGCCTTTTTGAGTTATTCACGTTAGTGCTAGGATAAGGTAGAGTTAGGTTTGGGATGGTGGACAGTTACTTTTGGACTCCCTGACAACAGACCATCACCTTCAGTTGATATAGATAGGTCGGGTGATCAAGCATTCACCAATCCTTCTTGCCCCATTGCTCCTCTTTGAAGGGTGGCTTACGCAGAAATACTCTGATGTTTCATAGGACAATAGCTTGTTCTGGTGTTTAGAAATCCAGCACACTGCTTCGAATTTCCGAACCTAGAAGTTGCCTTCTCCTCATGCAGTAGCCATATAGAGCCACTGGCCACATGAGTCCCCTGAGAACATCCAGACACCCCTCTCAAAAAAACACACACACACACACACACACACACACACACACACACGGCTGGTTAAGGGTCCTGCTCTCCTAGCATTTGTCTGCATTACCTGTTTAATGTTGGTACTTTGTGACATGTGCATTATGTAAAGGGTGTGTTGTGGAAAACTCACATCAAGGTATATGTTGCATTGTCGACTACCTTTGCATGCGAGTTACTAAACTAAGCTGGTTGCTAGCCATGGTCTCCTGCCATTAAAAAGGTATACCTCACAAGCCAATTCGATACTTCTCTTTCTCCCTCTTAACTCCCACTCCCTAATTGTGGTTCAATCACTTTGTTTGATTATTTGTCACTGTTCTAGTTTGGCTCTACCATTACCTCTCATGTCCCTTACTTTGTCATGGTCCTCTTCTTTTTCAGAAGTGCGAGGGCTTCCTGCAGCCGGAGTTTCGCACCTTTGCTGTGGATCCCCAGATCACGTCACTTGATGTGCTGGAGCACATCCTGATCCGAGCCTTCGACCTGAACGGGTGAGTTCTCTTATGTACCTTCATGTAGAAGTGGGAGTCTATTTCTTTCCCCACCCTTTCCTATACATGTTCAGTAATGATGCAGACACTTGGGAGTTCCTATTTGAGACCAAGATGTGTATTGCCCTACAAGGCATATTTTACATGGCATCAGAGTTACTATGGGGAGGGGGGGGGCTGGAATTCTTTTATTGGGTCTTGCTGTTGGAAGAAGGCTCTGAAATTGTGCCCGAACAGTGTAGTGCCTTCATAAGAGTGCCACCACTCACTTCTTGCCTGATCTCCTTCTGAAACCCCTCAAGATATTAAAAAGAAGCACACTTGCTATGTATTTAAATCCCTTTGCATATAAAGCGTTCCATCATTTTGTATGCATCACTTTGCTCACCCCTTTGCTATGTAAAGCACACTGCTACCCGTGGTAGAGGGCTATCATGCTTTTAAGAGGGCTTCGAATTAGATTTTTGATTAGGCCCACTACTGAGACCCTAAATCTTGTCACTATGTTTTCCTGCCGTTGCCCATCCACCCAATTGCATCATTCCTCATCGGCCTTGTCGTGTAATCAATACATTCCTTTCCATATTCCCTTCCTCCCCTTTTTTCAAAGCTAAATAACACTTTAATGTTTTATACTTACTGCTTCAGTTGAGGCAGTTTGTGGCATTGTAAATACAATACTATTACCTAACTTAATGGTACTCATTTCATAGTTCTTGAAGGATGACCTGCTGGGTTGGACCTGAGCCACTTTAAATGAATGTCAAATTTACAATCTAATTGAAGATCCAGAGCTACATCTTGTAGGGCTCAGAGACTTGTTTCTCAGCTCATCATACAACAATCTCAGACAGTCTCTTTTCAGCAAGAAACAAAATAGTAACTTGCAATTATCCTGCTAAGGGGTGATGTTGGGGCATGTCCTAATCTTCCCAAACTACCTCCAGATGTCGACCACTGCACATAACACTTATGTAACTATACTCCTTAAAAAGCAAGTGCTTAGGCCTTGTGATCATTGTGCTTTCCTCCTCCAAAAGCCTCATCATTGGGACATTGACCTCCTGGAGCACGTCCACGGAGTACTTCTACCAAAGGACCCACTAAGCTGTTATTCTTGGGATACAAACCCAAGGCACACATGATGTACTGTTCACCTTCATCATTAACCTATTCCCACCATCCATATTTTGATTGGACCACCATGATGGATAATGCCATCCATCCGTATAGCAATTTAACATCCTCGGGCATAACCTTCAGATCTTTAAAATTGAATACCTAAAACGTGTTCCTCGAAGCATAAGCCAAAGGAAAGGGGCCAGATCCTTTCTAACCCGTGCAGAGTCTTTAATCAAATGCGTAGTTGTTTCCAGCGACAACACTTTCCAGACCCACTGCAGGAACATCAAACCAGTTATGTGTTTTTTTTAAACATGGATCTCCAATAAGGAGGGCCTGAAATGGATATAAATTTCTGGGAAGCGCATTCATTTTGATTACCGTATTCCTCTCTATACCTGAAATAAATGCCTTTTCACCTACTCCTTGAATTTCAGGGAGAAATATCAGGTAGTTTGCTTGATCGAGCGGATCATAGTGACTTGTCTGGTGAATGCTGAAGTGTTTAATTTTGCAGCCACTGTAAATGGGGTAGATGCCTTCAGCCCCTCCTATTGTAAGTCTGGGTTTGTCATTCCAACAAAAACTTCGCATCGACATGACAATGCATCGAGTTACCATCAAATGCATTTTTTTACTTGGGGTGGGGGGGGGGGCAGGGGTGGGATCTGCCCCCCAAGCCCCTGGTTTTTTTACCATTACAAACCCACCCCAAACAAAATGAACCCCTTAACCCACACAAACATACAGTCCATGGTAACATTTTCGATGCAAAATGTACGATGGAATTGTTTTTGATGCAAAGTCTTTCGATGGAAAGACCAGATACCGTTAGTCAGTGGTACTGATGTTCAGTAACTGAGTTCGATTCATTCATCTTGTAACCGAGACCTTGACATTTTGCTTGAGCTCCTCCATAACTGGAATGGTACGCTTCCAGGTTCACCAAACTTGGGGTCACATCAGCAAGAAGACTGTTCTCATTTTACACATCAGCCCCCGCCCCCCTGAGCCCCTCATTAGGATCCCTTGTAGTAAGTTGTTGCTTTCGATCCGGCAAGACAGTGCGATCCAGCACAATGGCAAATTGGAGATTAACCTTGCTTCACCCCTCTCTTTGGCTCAAAGGGATGGGGGTGGAAGTGTGTTGATTGCCCCAATCCTAGCCATAGGAGGCTGAGTGTGCTGGCACTATTTTCTGAAATGCGGGTCCTAATCTAATGTATTTCAATATATCATTTATAAAGCCAGTCTGCTTCCAAAGCTGAAGGAAGTGCTGGATTGGAACTGTTCTGCGGCCTTGCTAAAGTTAATAACCCTTTTCGCGTTGTTGAAGGCTGTTATTCCTAGGACTATCCTGAAATGATTTGGCCCAGTTAAACTTGAAAACTGTGCCTCTTGCATGGATGCAAAATGTTTAGTGTCCAATTTAGCATCTACGTTCATGAAGGGGATTGGCCTATTGACCGAGCAATCGGAGGTCCTTGACATGTTTTTTGTATGTGCCAGTCATTTAGATTTTGCTAAGGGGTCATCTTCCGTGGAAAGGTTTATTTCTCCGCCCCTCACTCTACCCCCCCCATCCTCTGTTCTACCCCTGGCCTCCCACCCACCAATCCCCCAAGGTCCCGAAAAAGTAAAGCCACACCGCATGTAATTGTGTGACTAGGAGCCTAAGAAAAAACTTGACTGCATATGGAGAACTAACTCTGATGTTGGCAAACTTGCTTACATGGTTACCAATTCGAAATAGTAAGAAAATGTAAATCTAATCCTACTGCCTTTTTAAGCTACCTATAATTTCAAGGAGGAATTCTGGCTTCATGCTAATCTTTTCCATACCAATTATGATCCTGTTCAATCTCGAGAGTTTGCCCAAACACTTCTTTCCTTCAAGAGAAAACCATTAAGATCCAGGTGACCTCTTAAAAAAGCTTCCCAGATTAATAGCCTCTGCCCATCTACAACACAAGATCCTCATTAGTTATGCAAGCAGCAATGAGCCTGAAAACATTGGAAGGACTTTGCTTCCCATGCTTGGGTACAGTTATCCAGGCCAGTATCGACACATTAGGAGACACCATGGCAGATGTCATTAACATGCCTGAGTGCCAGATTGCTTGAAAACGGCAACCATAACACCATCGTCAAATCAAATGCAGTCTCCCATCAGACCCTGCTAACTACTGACCCATGGATAACCTTCCTGTCATGGAAATAATACCAGTAAAATACTCCACTAGTAACTCCAAGCACATAGTGCTAAAAAACAACTAATACATGATTACCAATCAGTGTTCAGAGTATCAAGATAGTCCAAATCCATCCTTCTACATATTTGGGAGGAAATTCTTAAAATGGACCATAACAATTATTTTGCTACCTGCTGTCTAGGACAACAATAGACCAAATTATCTCTCTTAGCCACCTCCAGAATTCATGGTGATGAAAGGTGAAACCGTCACTTGGATCCCGATCCCTTCCGCCATGCAGGATTGTACAGCCCAGGTTTAAGCTGGCAGCTTCTGCTCACAAATCTCTCCATACCTGTTGGGGTTGTTCCCAGAGGTCGTCTGGGGGTCTGTCCGGCTCCCAAGGGTCCAACACCCTTCCCCAGAATAAACGGAGGACTCGGACAACGGCAAGTTTGTACTGTGGTTTATTAAAAAAAAAAAAACAGGCATCCTACAAGACAATCGAGATTCTCCAGTACATCTCAACTTTCCAATGCGTGCTCCCCAGTTTTGTTGTGGTATGTCATCACCTGGACCCTTCCCCAAAAACCTATCCCATTTCTGGTTGGGTGCTGGGAGTGGTAACCCATATAGTAATCCCCTATAGAGGTTATCCTACTTGTCCTCGCATGTAAGGTGGCCGACCGGTCTCATCCCCAAGAAACTATCTTTTACTTTGTTGCAGATTAGTGGGCTTACTATTGGCTCTTGCCCCTTGCCGTTCACCCCTGAATTTTTATCTTGTGATTGGCTGGAGCTGGTCTCCCCAGGCCTGGGACCCAGTTTGGTTCTCCGCCCTCTGTGCACTTCTCCAAGGTGATGTGAAACGACTGTCGACTGTGTCTGAATTGTAATTGGTAGTGTACCACCTTTGCCTATGAGAGTGTCTCCAAGTTGCAACACTTGTTTCACTCTTAGTCTGGGTTGCTAGGATCGCCTCTCCTTCCCACCATGGGTGACTGTCCATTGTCTAGTCCGGCTGCATCACGTGCTTGTGGACCTCACAATTGAGCTCTTGGGTCTGCATTTATGAGGATTTATTCAATTTTCCTCTAGCTGGTCGCCATGCCGTCTGGAATTATCTCTGACCTTGGCTGTAGGCTCGATCTGCACTTCGTGCATCCTGAGCCAGCTCAGCTCATCTCGTCTTTTGTTCTGTGGCTTGAGGCCTTCTGTAATTTTCCTTAGACTTATAATATGATTTCTATATGCTCTTACTGTGCTATTTAACCTATAGGTTAGTCATACGTGGTCCTACCAGGCTCCCTATATACTCCTGTAGACCCATATTGTAGACCCATATTGTTATTCGCCATAAGCATCTCCAAGCTTGCTCAGGATCTATTGTTGCCTTGCGTTTCTGCATTTGGCTAATGAGCAAAATAATAAAGCTTTGACAGTATGTATATGTATTCCTCCTCTAGCTATAGTGCTGTATAAGTATGTTCTTCGTGTACGCAAATGTGTGCTCGTGTAATGTGGTGCAGGACTGTGAGTGTGCTTCATGACCAACGCTGCTATGTCGTGGTGTCACTAATGACGTCAGCGTAGTGGCTTCTTGGTGCTTAATGGAAGCTGTCCATTAGGGCATTTCCAGCCACAATCTCAGTTGAGTCCCCTGTTTCTGAAAGGATATGTACTGGATTAGGTCTGAATGGCTGACTGAGGGGAGATCTTTCTGTGTACGTGTCAGCCAGTGGTGCACTTGAAGCTTGTCCAAAAAAGGATGAGTACCTCCGAGTGTTTCTGGCCGGTCAGCCTGTCCTGTTCCTGGGGCGAGGAGGGGCACTCCTGGGACCCTCTCTTCAGTCCCCCTTCTGGTGGACCTGTCAAGCACTCCACTATATGTTACTACCTTTATCCTTGGTAGCCATATTTCGAATGGATTGTGTCCTCCAACGTATTCCTCATCTTCGACATGTAATGTCCACAGCTGTGCTGCTTCTGACATTTTTCCGGCAAAAGGTGCCCTGTGTCGACAGCATCGGGTCGATGTCCCTCGAAGGCCTCCGTCGAGCGTGACGTCATCGGATGTTATAAGAAGCACGCACGGCGCCAGTAGCCTCAGTTCTGTTTGTTCCGCAAACGTGTTTGCTTTGTTAAACTCTGCGCTCCTCGTGGTTTCTGTGAACTTACAGTTATGTCTTCTTCTACCCCGATGACCGCGCGGTCCGACTTTAAGAAATGTCGGGATTGCGGCTCCAAGATGTCAATCACGGATCCGCATCAGGTTTGTATTTGGTGCCGGGGCGAGGGCCATGATACGGATGAGAGTTCCAAGTGCCAGTCGTTGACTGCTAAGGCCTTGAAGGAACTCAAGGTAGGCAAGGTGTCTTAAGTCCCGGCCGGCTGGACTTTCGAACAATGATTCGAGAGGAGACTCTCCTCGGCAGAAGTCGTCCAAGCGGTCACGGTCCAGGAGTGGTTCCCGCCACTCATCTTCCTCGTCAAGGTGTTCAAGGAAACGGCACAATAGGTCGCCTTCCTCGTTGTCTTCGGACACCTCCCCGAAAAGGATGGTATGCCCATCCAAATCATCGATCCCAGGTAAACTGCTTGATAAACATCGGGAGCCTTTGAGGCCCCGTTCGGACAAGGCATCGAAATATCACCTGAGACGCCCCAGGTCAAGGTCTTCGTCTCCGGCGAAGCTGGCAAAGCCTTCAACATCGAGGCCAGTGAAGGCATCAGCACCATTCCCGTCGAGTGTGCATGTTGGGTCTTCAACCCCGGTCAGGCCATCGATGCTGTCGGCGCCATTGTCGACATCCGAGCCATCAACGCCATTGTTGCCGACTGGGCCTAATTTACCGGTGAAGGTCCCTGTGCAAGTGTATTTGTAGAGGAAGGCTACTACTAAGTCTTTTAAGCCAGTAGCTGAGAAAAGGTGTACTCCTCTGCTTAAGGAGGTTTTTTTAGGTCCCTCACTGACACTTATGAGGAGGAAAGCTCTGAGGATGATGCCCCTTTGGTCTTCAGTTTGGAACCCCTAATGTTCCTGATGCCTCATTTCAGAGGTGAGTCGGATGGAAGACCTTTGTCACACTCTGCACGATGCAAGTGGTCTTGACACTTCTCCTGAGCTGGAATTTGGCAGGCCAGACCCAGGGGAGCATACCGACTCCTCGTATAGAAGGCTTATGACGAGAGTTGTGGAGTATTTGGGCTGGTCTAGACCTCCTGCGCAGTTTGTTCAGGATGATCCTATGGATATTTTGGATCAGGGTCTGCCTACCGACCCTGTGTTGTCATTTCATATGGCTTTACAAAAAAGGGTGGCTGCAACTTGGAATGCCCCGGACACTATTATGGCGGTGAACAAGTCTGACAAAGAAATACCGCCCATCCTGTAGTGACCCCCGGCTACTTGTCCACTCACCCCACTCCAGAGAGTTTGGTGGTCCAGGCAGCCACGGCTACCTCGAAACAGGCGGCATACCCTACAATCACTCCTGATAGGGACGATAAGCTATGGATGGATGTGCACGCAAGGTGTTTTCTGCTGG
Source organism: Ambystoma mexicanum (assembly GCF_040938575.1). Lineage (NCBI taxonomy): Eukaryota > Metazoa > Chordata > Amphibia > Caudata > Ambystomatidae > Ambystoma > Ambystoma mexicanum. The sequence continues at coordinate 452,587,732 of NC_090924.1, read as the reverse complement.
GAGTATGGCGTTGAAATCGGCCAACTCCACTTGTGCCTTAGCAAAGTTTTCGCACACTCTATGGATTTGCATTTCTTTGGCGGCTGAGCATATCCCCGAAGGGGAAGGAAAGGGCTGGCTTTCTGGCTTTTGTTCTGGATGGCAATGATGCCATGTGTGAATCCTTTCAGTCGGGGTTGGATACTGCAGATAGTGTCAGCAGGTCCATGGCTACGAACACCGTGATGCACAGGTTTGCCTGGTTGAGGAAGTTGGGTTTTGCCCCGGATGTGCAGACTCGCCTTCTCAACATGCCCTTTGACGGGTCTCACATTTTTGGCAGCAAGGCTGACGAGAGCCTTGAGAAGTTGCAGACCTGGAAAGCAGCCGCCAAGTCTTTATGCGCCGCTGTGAGACAACCTCAGCCTTTTCGTCCTAGGGGACAACAGTGGAGGGGTGGATCTTTTCGCTTCTCCTCATTTGGAAGGGTGAGAGGAATGGCCAGTCAAAGAGGCCAACGTAGGTTTCCTCATGGTAGATGAGGTAGAGGTGCCAAGCCCGCTCAAGCAGCAGCCTCTTTGCCATTGGGCACTGCAGCAGCCAATTCAAAACCGCTCTGAGGCCTTGAGTCACTGCTTACCAGTAGGGGGCAGGCTGTCTCAGCATCTAGAAGAATGGCGAGCCATTACTTCAGATGCGTGGGCTTTGGAAACAATAGCCCACGTTACTGCCTACCCTTTATACAACAGCTTCCTGACAATCCACCGGGGAAGCACTCTTTGAGGGTTCCAGATCTGCTACTTGTGCAGGAGATTGTAACCCTGCCGGAGAAAGGCGCTATTGAACCAGTGCGTGTGGTGGAGAGGAACAAGGGTTGGTATTCCCCGTATTTTTTTGTTTCCCAAGAAAGACAGAGGACTGAGACCCATCTTGGACTTGAGATACTTGAACAAGTTCCTCAGGAAGGACCAGTTCAAGATGGTCACCCTTTCTCAGATCCTTCAACTTCAGGACTGGTCGGTGTCATTGGACCTGCAGGATGCTTATTTTCATGTGCTGATCCATCTCAAGCACAGAAAATACCTGTGGTTCGCAACTATCAGTTTCGAGTCCTGCAATTCGGGTTCACCTCCGCCTGAGGGTCTTCACCAAGCTCATGGTGGTGGCAGCGCATCTCAGGAGAGGGGAGATTCACGTCTACCCCTACCTGGATGATTGGCTTATCAGGGCGCGTTCTCCTTTCAAAAACTGGGCTGGGTGATCGCTCATTGCAAAGACAAATGGCTGTTCAAACACAGTTGTAGTTCTAGGGTCTCGGAGTACTGCGAGGACAGGTGGGTTTTCTCGTCCGAGTTTTGGGTAAGCTTGGGCCAAATATACTATGAAAACGTGGTAAGCGTGCTCGAAATCTGTTGGACCTTCTAATAAAGTGGACAAATTGGCCCGAAACATCAGATGGTAGACCATTGGGCAACATGAACAAAAACAGTCGCGCTTTCTCGACGAATGTATGTAGAGAATAAAATAACAGTGTATCCTCACTCTGGATGTGTAGGAAGTCCTTGCCTTAACTCTTCTGGCCGTGACCGAGTAATCATTGGGTGTCTTCCATTCGGTAGTGCTGATTCCGAGTTATCTCGTTGCTCCTCTTGGTGATGATCATTGGCCCTGTTGATCTTGTTGCCAGGTGATGCCACAGCTTTGTAGGGCTTGATGTCTGTGACTTGATTCCAAACTGATTTTCCCTCGAGTCTCACCGCTCTCTGTCACGGCATTGATGGTATAGGGGCCTGTGAATCTGGGTGCAACCGAGCGGTGGGCAAAATTGTGTAGGAGGACTCTATCCCCAGGAAAAACAGGTGGTTGTTTGAGTAAGTCCTTTGTGGTGTGGGCACAGTCGCCTTCTCTGTTGGCTTCAGGGCCTCCCTGGTGTCGTATCTGGCGAGAAATAAGAGGCACTAGCAATCAAGGAAGTAACATAATCGTATATTTCCTGGCCTAAAACAGTTGCACTTGTTAATGCATCTTTAAGTGCCCTACTGGGAGGAGCCAGGGGAAGTTGCATGCGCCGTCCTGTCACCACCTCATGTGGGGTTAAATGATGGTCAGACCCGGACTTGTTGCAAAATGCAAATATTGTGAGGAGCAGGCAATGGAGCCAGTTCTTGTTGGTACTCTTTTTAGTCTTGGAAATACTCTTTCAGGAGGCCATTGAGGCATTTGCACACCCAGTTTGCTTGTGGGTGATAAGCATCGCAGAATTTGTTGACTGCCCAGCAGCGTTGTGATGTGCTTGAACATTTCATTGGCGAAGTGAGGGCCATTGTCAGACCGCACGACCTCGCACACACCCATCGAGGGGACACTTCTCGGACCTGGAATTTTGCTGCCCTGAGGGTTTCTGGTTGAGATCAGGGGCTTGCCTCAATCTGCCGAGAGAATGGGCATACAGCCACTATAATGTAGCGGTATCCTTGGCAGACTTGGGTCATGTTAATGTTAAAGGACATTTGTACCGTGCACTATCACCACCAGAGTGGTCCCCTGGTGCTCTGGCGGCTCTGAAAGAGGGAGGGAAGGTGAGTTAGTGGGTGGAGGCTGGAAAAGTGCAAGAGTGCAGTGATGTGCTGTTGGCAACCTCAGCCCGGTGGGTCCGTCGGCTGGGGCGTATGCGGCCGGTAGTCATTGTGTACTGATGTGCGAGTCTGTGTGTTTATTGTTTTGTTGTTGCAGTGTAGTGAAGTTTGTGCGGTTTGTTGTGCTGGAGGTTTGTGGTTGTGATTGGTTTGGAGTTTGAGAGGTGTATGCAGAGGAGGAAATTGTTAGTGGTATTGGTTAGTTGGTATATCTGTCCTGAATTGACCAGTTGGGCTTGCGTAATCTCACCCGATGGGGTGCTTGGGCACCCTGTGCCTCTGAAGGTTCTTGCCCATTTTTTCATTCCAGGCCCCTTGAACATCTCGCTGCCTCCTCCGCCTGCTCTGTCAACAGCCTTGCATGCTCCTCACCCCCACCCACATGGCTAGTGCACCTGTCGGTGTCCGTACCTCAGTTAGTGTGGTGATTGATGGTATCTCGCCAGTTCCACAACCCAGTGGTACCTAGTTGTAGCTATACGGGCGGTTGGGGGTGTTAAGGATTGGCTGGGGTTGTTGTCTCCGTCTCCATGGGTCTCGCGTGAACCACTCTGTCCAGCGTCACCCCACCCGGTGCCCTGAGTGCTTCTCAGTCGGTTCTGGGAGCTTGTCAATGTCCTTTCCCGTTTAGTCATTTGTCTTACTGTTTCGGTTTTAGTCTCTGGTATTGAATTGACAGGTTTTTAGTAATTTTCTGAATTTAAGGTTATCTTTGGTGTTCCTTATTTCTTTTGGGATGTTCCTGGTTTTTGCGGCTAAGGCGGTGACTCCGAGTTTTTTCTTGATGTAAGGTTTTAGTTCCAGGCGGATTTCGTTGGTTGACCTGAGGGGTCTTGTTGGCTTGTAGATTATTTTCTTTTGTAGGAATTCTGCTCCTTGTCCGCAGATTGCCCTGTGCGTTATGCACATTGTTTTGAAGGTGACAGTGTTTTACTGGGAGCCAGTGTAGTGTTTTTAGGGCAGGGGTGATGTGGTCTCTTATGGACAGTTTGAGGAGTAGTCTGGCTGCTGTGTTTTGGATCCGTTGTATCTTCTTCAGTAGGTATTCCGAGGTAGAGGCTGTTTGCATAGTCGATACTTGACATGATGAGGCTGACGATAGTGAGTGTTTTGTGTGTGAAGGACAGGAAATGTAGTATTTTTCTTGCCGTGTGGAGGAGGAAGAAGTATTTCTTGACTGTTGCATTTATTTGCGGTTCTAAGGTTAGGGTGTTGTCCATCAGGACTCCCAGATTTTTTACTACCTTAGATGGTGATGGTGCGGTTCCCATTCCCGTTGGCCACGGGATGGGGGTTTCCTTCTCTTGGTCTTTGGATATGATCATGATTTCTGTTTTTCCTGGGTTGATTTTCAGGTTGTTGGCATTCATCCAGTTGAAGACTTCTTTTAGACAGTCGGTTAGGTTTGAATGATCGGCTTGGGTGTCTTTGATTTTGTAGATGATTGAGTATCGTCTGCGTAGTTGTAGCATGTGATGTTGTTTCTTGAAGATTTTGATAACTCGGGTTTGGTAGATGTTGAAGTACAGTGGTGATGGTGAGGATCCTTGTGGCATTCCACAATCGTTAACTCGTGGGGTGGATTTGAAGGGTTTAATCCAGACGGTTTCTGTTCTGTCTACTAGGAATGATTTAGTCCAGCGTAGCGCTGTGCCCGTTATGCCTGTCTTCTAGTCTTTTGGTTAGGGTGTCATGGCTAACTGTGTCGAAGGCTGCGGAGAGGTCGAGCAGAATAAGGGCTGATGTTGTGTTGGAGTCTGCGTTTGTTTTTAGATTGTCCCAGATGGATAGTAGTGCTGTTTCTGTACCTCTTGTGGGTCTGAAGCCGACTTGAGCTTGGTCCAGCAGGTGGTGTTTTTCAACATATTCTTGGGTTAGTTTGTATACATAGGTTTCGAGGAGTTTTGCCAGGTAGGGGATGTTAGAGATTGGTCTGTAGTAGGTCATCTACGTCGCCGCTTGTGTTTTTCAGAAGTGGTTTGATGTAAGCTGATTTGAAGATCCTTGGTACAGTTCCTGTTGCTAGTGATAGATTTAGGTTTCTGTAGTAGTCTGCTGGCGTTCCTTGTGCGAGGATTGATTTGTAGATGTGCGGGGGGCAAGGATCCATCGGTGAACCTGCTTTCTTGCTGTGTTTTACCAGCATTGCGAATGCCTCTGATGATATTTCCGGAAAGTTATTGAGTTTTGTTCTGCAGTTCTGAGATAGTTTTGTTTGGTTGTATGTTGCTGTTGGTTGGCCTCTGTTGGATGGTTTGTCAGATGTCATTGTGTTTTTTTTTTTTTTTTTAAGTGGTCTGCAAGGTCATTGCAGAGTTTCTCCGCGGGGGTTGGGGTGTTGTCACATCCTGTTGGGTTTCTCATTTCTTTAATGATGTGAAACATTTATTTTTGTGTGTTGGTGGCCTTTGTGATTCTGTCATCATAATGCCTTCTCTTTGCCTTTTGAATGTCCTTCTTGTATGCATGGATTTGCTTCTGGAACAGTGTTTTTTTTTTTGTCTAGGTTGTAATCCTTCCTCCATTCCATTTCCATCTTTTTATTTTCCTTTTTCATGGTGCTTAATAGTGGGGTAAACCATTTTGCCATTGCTCTCTTTTTTGATGGTGTAAATAGTTTTTCTGGGGCTATCCTGTCAATTGTATCTGCAATCTATTTGTGTAGTATCTCTGCTTTCCCGTATAGGTCAGCTAGGTCTAGTTCTGTTGTTGAGGGCTTGGTTAACTCCAGTTGTTTGAATAGGTTGCTTTCTTTGACGTCTTTCCAGTTTTTTTTTGTGGTGGTTGTGAGTTTAGGAGGTTGGATGCAGACTTGAGTAGGCAGAGTGGTTACGAATGGGATGATGAGATGGTCGCTCCATAGTATTTGTATTGGCGGTGCCGTGGTGATGCGTTTTTCCTCGGCGAAAATTGCGTCCAGGGTGTGTCCTGCCGAGTGAGTGCCCCTTTTACTAGTTGTCGTAGTTTCATGGTGGTGAGTTGTTCAGTCGGTGAGTTTTGGGGGTTGGCATGACTGTCTTCGAACCAGATGCCCAGGATGATTAGGCGTTTGTGGTCGAAGGCTATGTTGGTGATGGCTTCTATGAAGTTGTCGACGAGGGATGCATCATAAGTTGGTCTGTACACCAGGATGAATGTGATGTTAGTTTTTGGGCTAGCTGTTAGGTGTATGACCATGGACTCGCAGTTGAGGATGTTGAGTGGTTCGTCTGTTCTTATTGTTAGGTATTCGTATTCTTTAAATGCTATTGCAATGCCTCCTCCTTTTTTGTTTTTCCTGTTTATTTGAAGTCATTTAAAGTTTGCTGGGAGGCAGCTTTGGAGTGTGATTTTGTAGTTGTCATCCACCCAAGTTTCTGTGATGAATAGGATGTCAATGCCATTGTCGTCGAGTAGGTCGAAGATCTCTGTAGAGTGTTTTGACATGGATCTTGCATTTATCAGATTGCAGTGGAGTTTGGAGGTGTAGTTTAGTTTGGCTTTTCTTGTTAGGGTTGTCTTCTGATCTTGTTGAGGTGTAGATTTCAGGTTGTCGGCGTCCTCGAATAGTTCTTCTAGGTTTTGTCTAGGATTTTTGTTTTCTTCGGGTTCGTCTTTCAGGGGTTGTGGTTGTGGATTGGGGGTTCTTCTTGCTTTGGTGATGTAAGGTGTTATCGCTTCAGTCGTGTGTTTGTTGTTTCTGGTGGTGATCGTCCTTCTTCGTGATTTTGTTAGGTTGTTTAATGTTGTTGCTTCTGGCGTTGCGTTGGTTCGGTCTGGTGAGCAGGTCTCAGCAAGGTATGGAGTTAGGTAGAGGGATTTGTCTCTTCTCTCAGTATTGGTCCGATTTCTGATCCTGTCTGTGGGGGTGTGTTCTATTGTTGCGGTTCTTAGTTGCAGTTACGGAGTGTTTGTTCTTTCTTCTCTTCTTTCCCTCGGGGTGGGTCGTTTGCGCAGCATTTGTACGATTCCGAGTTGTTTAGGTTTTTTTTTTTTTTTATTATTTTTCTGATGTCTAGTCGGTTCTGTTTTGTCTTGTGGTATAGTACTTGGTGTGGATGCTGTCCGCTACTGGTTTTAGTCTTTGTTGTTATTTCCAGCTGATGTTGTCTATTCGTTCAGTCGCTGTCTTGGAGGGGTTAGGGGAGGTGGTTAAGGGTTGTATAGTTATATAGTTGGGTTTTAACGGTGGCTCTCTTTGGTCTCTGTCTCCCTGAGCGTGGTTCACTGCGGTGAGTTAGCCATGTATGTTTAGGAGGGACATGCACCGGTTGCGGAGTGACTTTGAGGGGTGCAGCTAGGACTTACTTCCTTGATGTAGTCAGGGCATTGAAGCCCTGCTAGATCTGAGAGACAGGTCTATTAAAGCAATCTGAGTATCATTAGAATGCAATTTGGAGACAGAACCCCAGCTAAACTTTGCGAGACCTGTATAGTGGGAGAGAGGCCTATCAATGTGGTTTGAGTATCATGTCGACGTGGAGGTGTTGAAATGGACCAACTGGGCGAGGTATGGCTCCTCTCAACTCAATGTATGTCCTGCAGTGAATTGCTTGCAAACTAAGCAGCTGCTCATAAATTCAGCCACTTGTTCCGCCAAATTGGGACAGAACCCTGTTCCTCCAATATGGGAAGCAAGCACCTCCTTCCCTGTATGTGTTGGATAATGTAACTGTGTCAGTGCTCTGTGCAACAATGCGAGTGGCATAACCACTTTCCCTGTGTTGCCATAGTGCATCTGTTGGAGATACTGTACATCCCCTCCTAGTCCACAGATCCTTCTCCTCCCTGGGTGCAGCTCCATTATTTGTGTTGCTGCCAATACATTGTACCCCTCCTTGAGTATCATTGTCCTTGCATAGTCACGGCATGTGACGAGGTCTCCATTTCCAGGAGTTCTCCAAAATAAGCGGCACACTTTGCTTACATGTCTGCTGCTTCATTTCCACTTCAGACTGGGTCCTCCCCTCGTGTGTGGGCTTGGCACTTGACTATTGCTAGTTGCTCAGGATAATGTATGACGTCCACTAATCTGGCCAATAGGAGTGCGTTCTGTATTGGTGACCCGTCAGCCCCCCTGAAGCCCCTCCACAGCCATTGTGTCAGTCCTGAGTGTACTGTGGAGATCACGTAGGCTGAATCTGGGTAAATTGTAACTTTAAAAAAAAAAAAATTTCTGCTGTGCTCCAATGCCAATATTAAGGTCACTAGTTTTGCTGCCTGTGCTGAATAATGTGATGGCAATTGCGCACTGACCACTGCCTCGCTGGTCCCATCCTCTCTTAGCCTTATCACTGCCGTTCCTGTATGTCTGACCCCCTCAGTCTGGTTAATTGTCGATGAACCGTCAATGTAAAGCACGTCTTCCCCCCCTCAAGTGTGTCCTGCTGCACCTTGCGAGTGTCACTGAATTCCTGCACATTTTCAGTTCAGTCATGCACGTCACCTTCCTGTAGTATGTCGGTGAGAAAGGTCGCCGGATTGATGAGCCTGTACCTTACTTCCTTGATGGATGGGTTTGATAGAAGCACCTTGTACCCTGATGCTCTTTGTGTTGTCAGTGTACTGACAGTATTGCTAAGAGGGAATGCTCCACGTAAAGAGTGGTGCTGCACCCCATGGTAATACTTGCTGATTTGTCCACTGCGAATGTGGCTGCAGCCAAAGCTTGTTCGCAAGGCTAGTGTCTTCTCATTACTGGGTCTAGCTCCCCACTATAGTATGCTAGTGGCTTGTGCCCCAAGCTCATCTTCTGTGTCGGCACTGCGGTCATCGCTACTCCATCGCAGTCTGAGAACAAAAAGAATTCCTTTTTATAGTTTGGGATCCCTAACACTGGAGCTGTGCATGTCGCTTCCTTTAGCTCATCAAATGCCTCAGTCATTTCTGTTGTCCATCGTATTATCTTGGACCCCTTTTGTGCTTCCTTCAGTGCACTTAGTAGAGGTCTGGTATAAGTGCTGTTGTTGAAGACTTATGCCTTACAGTAATTGCATAACCCCAGGAATTGCTGCATCTCTCTCTGTCGTGGGTTTTGCTGTCCTGCGTATTGTCTCCGCCCTTTCTGGCGTCACCTGTCAGCCATTTTGGGAGATCTGTCCAATGTATAGCACTTCTTTCTGACAGTGCTGTAGTTTGGATTTGTCCACTTTGTATCGGCTAACACTGTCGGCATGTATACTGAGTCATTTCTACACTGTTCTTCTGTCGTGCTGCGAATCAAAATGTCACCTTCGTACTGAATGACCATGCCCTCCATCTGTACATTGCTTAGGTCCATCTGGAGGACCCTATTGAACATGGTGGGTGACTCACAGTACCCTTGGAGCAGTCTTGTGTGTTCCACTTCTTGTTTCTATACATAAAAGTAGTCAAGTCTGGTTGTAGTGGTATAGAGAAGAAGGCGTTCTTCAATTCTATGACCATGAAACAGGCCACGAGGGGGTGTAGCCCTGATCTTTCCTGAGTGGATTCCTGCCTCTATCGTTCCCATGCAGACTTCCTCCTCTTTTGAATGCCTTGTCTTCAGGCTTTCTCTCTCTCTCCTAGTCACTCTTATGGTGGCTATCTACCGGCCTCCCATTCCGATCACTGCACTTCTCTTTGTGGGTGGATCTCTTCTCCTCCCTCCTGGCCTCAACCACTCGGCTCCTCCTTCTTGGAGACCTCCATATCCATCTTGACTCTCCTTCCTCCTCTTTACTCTTCCGTGGCCTCGCTGATTCCCCCTCTCCCTTTCTATCCTCCTCTTTGGCCCGACCCACTCTGCAGGACACACACTTCATGTCTTGATCTCCTCTGACCTCCCCCTCTCCATCCCTCTGATTACTCCTCTCTCCTGGAGCGATCACTCTTCCTCTCTTCTCATCTCTCCCTCTCTTCCCCTCAGGCCAAGCCTCCCCAACACTGCCACCTACCTTCTCGGATATCTGGCCCATGAAGCGTGTGTCAGTTGATGCTTTTGCCACCACCTTCTCTGCCCCCTTCCACCTCTGGCTGACTTACATCCTGACACAGCCCTGTCTATGCTCTACTCTTCTATTTCCGATACTCTTGCCCCTGTCATGATGATCCACTTGAAGACCAAAGCCAAGTCCAATTCTTGCTATAACTCTGACCTTGCTACACTTAAACGTAAGTGTAGGGTGGCTGAGAAGAAACGGAGGGCTTCTTGTTCATCCTTGGACAAACTGGCCTGTCGCCTGCTCCAAAGGCAATGCAGACTCTCTGATCTCACTAAGAAGAGAGCCCACATCCAAGCCCGTGTCTCTGCGGCATCTAACAACTCAGACAAACTCTTTAAAATCTGCAAGAAGCTGGCCAACCCTGTTGCAGTCTCTACCTCTGCTGTCGCCTCCCGGGCCCTCTGCATGGCCCTTGCCTCTCACTTCATCTCTAAAACCCAGGATATCCTGTCCACCCTCTCGTCCCCTGCACCGCTGCTCCCCCTCCTCCTGTGACCTCTGCTCCTCCTATGACCACCCCCACCTTCTTTCTCGTCCTTTCCTCTTTTCTCCCCTGATGAGGTCTCTAGACAAGTCCGATCTATGAAAGTCTCGTCAGAACAGGTTCCTCCCTGTTATTCCAAAACCATCAAGGACCACATTGACACCCTCCTCCAGCCCTGTGTGATTTCTGCAACCTCTCCTTCGCCTCAGGATCCTTCCCCTCCCCTCTGAAGCACTCTCTTATGCACCCTCTTCTCAGAAAACCCACAGCCGACCCTTCTTGCCCGGCTACCTATCGCCCAATCTCCATCACTCCCTTTCTGGGCAAATCCCTGGAAAAGCTGCCCATCTCGCAGCTTAACCTTCATTCTGACTCTGTTGGTTGTCTCCATGAACATCATTCTGGCTTTAGAGCTGCCAGAAGCATGGAAACTGCTCTCCTGAACATTGACTCTAACATTCCTTCTGTCCTCATCATACTTGATCTCTCTTCTGCCTTCGACATGATCAACTATACCATCCTGCCCAACCGTCTCTGTGACAACCTGGGTATCGCCGATCGGGCCTCGGCCTTGCTGACCTCTTTCCTCTCTGATCGACCCTCCCAGGTCCAAATTGGGTCCTTCCTTTCATCGATCTCCCCTTCTACCTGCAGTGTCCCCCAGGGGTCTTAACCTCTCACCCTGCCTCTTCATCCAATACCTGCCAACTTTCGCCCGCCGCATTGCCATTTTCTGCTCCAATTTCCAGTGCTATGCTGACGACACTCAACTCATTTTCAGGCTTCCCTCTGCCACCTCCTCTCCTTCTCTCATCTCTGATTGCCTATCTGCCATTCAGGATTGGTGTGCCACCAACGATCTCTGCTTGAATGGCAGCAAGGCGGAGATCCTCCTCATCGGCACACCTTCACCCTCCTTTCCCCTCACTCGCTTGCCGGCCTCCCTTGGCCCTCCTCCTACCCCTACCTGCGTGGCTAAGAACCTCGTGTCATCTTTGATTCCACACTTTCCTCTCCTTCCCACAGAAGTGCACTGTCTCCCGAGCCTTGGTTCCCTCTAGGTTGGACTATTCTAAATCTACCTGCCTCTACTCTCCGCCCTTTGCAACTCATCCAGAACAGGTCTGTGATACATGTCCTTTGCCTCAAGCCCTGGGATCGTATCTCTCCAGCCTGAAATCTCTCCATTGGCTCCCAGAGGATGCAAGGATTAAATTCAAAGCCCTCTGCATTGTCTTCAAGGCTTTCTGGGGCCTGCGTCCAAAATAACTTCAGCTGTCCCTCTGTAAATACCTCCCCTCTCGAGCTCTTCGCTCCTCTACCTCCAACTCCCTTAGGGTCAGTAATTTTTCGAAGAAACGAGCTGGGAATAGATCTGTCTTCGGCTGGGGCCTCCCTCTGAAACAGCCTCTCGGCCACTCTGAAACTCAAGGAGACCCATCTCCGGTTCTGGAAGCACCTCAAGACCTTCCTCTTTGCTTCTGCCTTTGCCCCTCTTCTCCCCTGCTGATCTGCTCTCTCTCGGCACCATGCACCTGGCCTACACTCTGACTTCCGGGCCCAGGAACCTGCTCTCTCTGTCACCCACCCGCACTGCCTCCTGGCAATACCTTGCACTGGGGTCTATCTGTAACCATACAGTCCCCCGCCCCCCGCCCCATGACCCGCAGACCCACCCTGTCTGCTGCCTCAATCCCAGCACTAGCCACTTGCTGGCTGCAGTATTGTTGCTTTTTTTATTGTTGATTTATTATTTATCTGTTATTCCTTTGCTCAACACTTTCCACTTCTCCCCACCCATGCACTTTCCCCTTTCCCTCTCCCATGCACTTGCGCATGCTCAATGTCACTGCGCCTAGTAAGATCGTTGTTTTTGTTCTACCTTGTTCCCCTCCCTTGCCTTGTCGCACTCTGAAACACTTGTGTACGAGCGCGATACAAATAAAATATCCGCTGGACTGCTGCACAAAACTGTTGCTGGGATTCGGAACCAAAGGATATTGTGCTTCTACAATCTGATTAAGAGGGTGCAAGTCCTATATAAACAACATGACCCCCCTTTTGCTTTCTTAACAGGCTACACCGCTGTGTTGTATGGTGATTCTGATGGTACTATGGTGCCCTGTTTCACTAGTGCTGCAATGGTCTCATAAATGCCCTCATCTACTTCCTTTGAGAGTGGGTATTGTTTGACTCTGTGTAAAATTGCTCCTGGCTTCAGCTTTATCTTCACCCCTCCCACCCGCTTTAAAAGCCCCACATCATAGGCACTAGTGGTCCATAAGATGCTGGGCACCTTGGCCAGATCCTCCTCGCAGAAGGATGGTGATGCTTTCAGCGCCATTGCCATCCTCTGTGGTACCTCTCTGTAATGATTCTTTATGCAATATGTCACACTCATTTCGAAAACCATCTCATGGTCTGACCGGTTGTCTCTGAATAGTTCTTCGTCTGTCACTGTGGTCTGTACCCATCAGCTAAGGTGATCACTGCTCGCCATGATCGTCCTGTGTTGTCCATCCCATGTACTGCTATCCACTCATCTCCCACAATCACTGCCTCCAATTCTAGTGAAACTATTGTCCCTTCTGCCTCCTCCAATGGTGTCTCTGGTCTGAACAAATACTCATTTGGCATGTGCCACATCATCGCTTGAATCCCTGGGAGCCATGCAATTGCAATCTCAGTCCCGTATTGGAACAGCTACTTGTCCACTTTCACCCCCCCCCCACACCCCCCCCACTCTGTACTTTCCGTCCACAATATGATTTCCCTTAAGTTGAGAAAATGTATCCCTGGTTTGGAGCACACGATTCCCTTATCTGTGAATGAAATCATCATGTTAAGTCTGCTCATGATCTCTCCCTAGTATGTTTACAGGTGTCTGTCGAGAGTAAAGTAAAGGCAAAGATAAATTGTGTTCCTCTATAGAAAGGGAAATATTGTCCGTGAAAGAACCACTTCCGTAGCCCCAGAGAAAGTATTCATGGCATCGCCTGACAACATATAGCTTCCCTCTCAGATGCAGGACTTGGTCTCCCCTGTGTCTGCAAGAAAGGAAAAGTCTTGTCACCTATCGACACCCCTATGCGTGGTTCCTCCGCAGTATTGGGTGTGATCGACCGGATGGAGCTCATCAAGTCCGTCTGTGGGCTGTCCCATTGAGGATATAAGGACATCCCATTCCCAGAAAATGGATTGTTCCCCACCATGGTGACCCCTCAGTTTTCTAATCGGGGTTGTTGCCATAGAGTCTGTGCGTGCTACTGTCCCGTCGTTTGGTTGCATGCTGTTCTGTATCTGCGGCGTCTGTTGTGCCATGCACGCATGCTCTGGGTTACTCTGAGTCTAGGGCATCTGTGGTGCCTGCAAATACTGCGGTATTGGAGCTTGCATCTATGATATCTGTGTCATGGGCTGGTGTGGCTGCAGGTATGCGCTCTGTGTTTGTCCTCGTTGTTGTGCCTCGTCCTGTTTGTAATACTGGTCTTGTTCCCCTTGTTATGCTGGCTGGTATTGCATGGCCCCATTCCGTTATACCCACCTACTTCTGCACACTCTCGAGATGTGCCCCATCTACCCGCACAACCAGCACGGTGGTGGCTCCCTCCCTTGCCCTTGGAGACCCCGAGAATAGTCCCCTGGGCCCTGCTGCACCTGCTTCCCATATCCTTTATGTCCTCCTGGAAACCCCCCTTGGTTGTGATGTTTCTGTGGCCCATACCCGCGTTGCCTGGGTGGGCCCCCTCTTCCTCGAAATCCAGGCTGCAGGTTTCCCCGCCCCATGAATTCCGCACCCCCTAGCTTCCTTTCCTCGTTCTTCTTCCTCATACACTTGTGTATAGGCGTGTTACAAATATCATATCTTCTCTTGCAATAGCCTACAATGGTGTACTATCGTGAGCTGTATTTCTGGCCACGGTTTTGCCTACTAATTTCTTAAGCTGCTTCTGTACCGGTTCTGGCAACCCTTGACACATTATGTGGTCAAATAAAGCTACTATTTTGTCCCACGGTTCTCGCGTTTCAAGGTGCCAAGGCTCTTGGATCGCCTGAATATAGCGTTGAGGGTCTTAATCTTCCCCCATCTTGCGGGCCATAATCGCACTAATGTCTGGCGTGTCTGGGTATTGTGTCCTTGGAGCTTGCCAAACGGCAACTCGGCAGTTTGCAAACAGCGAACTATCATGTGCCGTGTCCTGAATGGTCACTCCTGGGAACCCTGTCCTTTTCCATATGTCATCAGCAGCCTCCCTGAGGATCGCCACTAATAGTCCATTTACGTCACCCACTGCTAGTCTCTGTCCCACCGTCATTCTTTCCATTTCGTATATCCATTTCCCCGCACCTGCAGTTAAAGAAGGTAGCTTACATCTCACGTTTTCCTTGTCAATATGTTTCCATGGTATATATTGAGGTCGCCCCCCTCCCTTTTCCAGTAGGGGAAGCTGTGTGAACCCTACCTCCCTGCTTGCTCCTCTAGTCAGTCTGATTTGCTTGTCGGCGTTTCTAATGTCCGCGTATGGGTCCACTGGCGCTCCTCGTGCACATTTGTCTAGTGCGGAAACATGCTATGTCCGTCTCCCCTTTCTTTGTCCTGGGAGGTCCCTAATTCTCAACGTATGGGACCAGGTCATCTATGTTGCATAATTCGTCCATCCGCTTATCTTTCACAGAAGGTTTGTAAAGTATGCTGTAACTAACAAAGTGCTTGCCTGGTGTTTTTGTTTCTTACTAATTGACTTGGGAGCATATATTTTTCAGCAGTAGTTTGTGGATTATTTTCTGTGCCTGTGTGTTGGAAAAACTTTATGGCTATCCTATGCACTGCCTCCTGGTTTGGTCGTCTTGACACACCTCACAAGTGGAATTCAGAACCTCTCTGCAGCTCACACCCCACCCTTGCCCCCTAGCCTCCAACATAGGTTTTTCAGGCCTCTGAAAACATGTCCTGAATGACTGAGGATGTAGGGGTCACTTGCTCACCTCGCTAGGAGGTGAGAAATCTTCCTTGAATATTTTTGTGAGGTTTCAGGGTTGCTGATGTGCTTTTGACAGAGAACTGCAAAAATTGCCTCTATAAGGGTGGAACTGGCTCTGACGTCTCCAAATGTATTAGGAAATTTAGACCTTGAAGGAGTTATACCACCCATTCTACTTCTTCCACCAGGCATGCTTTGTCTTGTGCCACAAAGATCGAATCATCATACACGTGATCATGTGATCTCCTGTGTCTTGAGCTACTGGCCTGAGGTATTCGCTGAAATATCCGGGGTGGATGACGGACCAAAGGGCATACTAAAATACTTAAATTTCTGCTTCTTGCTGCCTCCACGTGAATTGAAAGAACTTCTGACTCTGGAGGATCCCGGTCACGAAAAAGACAATTAAGGAGCACGACCATGATAAGGTGGTTTGACGCAGAGGATATTTTATTTACTAGATCGCCCAGCTAGGAGCAGGTCCAGAGTTAAAAACTAGGACTACAATCAATGAAGGAAAACTCTGAATAAAGAAAGTGAAAAGCATGGTGGAAGTGGATAACCTGAGATGCAAACTTGTCAACAAGGTAGCCAATACCCCACGTCGGCCCAAAGATTCAGACCTTCCTTGCAGAGCAACATAAGGACTTTTAAGAGACATGTGAGCATTCAGCTGAAAATAGATTCCAAGCAGAGGCATATGGTGCCTTCCAAAGTGGGTCTCGCAACCCAAGGACAGCTAGTTGGTGACCCTTTTGTAAAAAAAAGAGTGCAGTTCATGAGGACCTGAAGCCTCCATAAAGAGTATTCCCCGCCCAAAAATATTTGCATATGCCCTTCACAGCAGAGACCCTGCGTCCAACAAATATCAGCCTTCATTCAGACTGCAATTGAGAGTAGACCAACAATGGCAGGAGCAAAGACGAGCTCAAACCTTTTTTCCTCTAGAGAAATCAGCCCAAAAGGAGCTAAAGCTAGCCATCCAGAGGTACACAGGTGAGGGCGTGGAAGGCATTCAAATTCGAGGACTGGAGGGTAGTCTGAAGTGCGTACACAACTGTAGACCGATTAGGGAGTTGAGGGGAACCCCTGAAGGAGTCAGAAGGGTCTGGGTTTAGAATAGTTTCATGGGCAGCCCATCCAGGACACTCTAGCCAGTTCTCAGATGAAGAACACTATGGTGAAAAACAGTGCAAGAGCTATTACGGAAAGGGGCCTAGTTTGACGACCACAAGTCTCTCTCAGCAACCTTTATATAGTATAGAAGTGAGAGAGTCAAACTGGAGACAATTCAATGAATGGATGGTGCATTGCCACAAGGACTGCATCTAGCAGTTACAATCAAACGGAGCAGTCTCATCCTTGGCTCTCTTGTGCTGGGACTTGCCAGCCCACCCTTGTTCTTCCTCCAGTCTCAGTAATGTAGGTTCTATGCCTTTCCTAGAACTCTGATTTGGTAGTACTGCCCTGCATGCCTTTTTCTGGGTGCATAGGTTAATTCGGGTTATTTGTCAAGAACGGCTGCCTAATCTTATCAAATGGATCCAAGGGTATTTCCTTCCCTGATCATACTGGTCGGGGAAAAAGGGTAAGCGAGATGGTAGAGGAACATGTCCTCTGGTGAGGTAATTGCGCCCAGATTGGCAACCCAAGTCTTTAGTGGTCCCTTTGATTGGGTGGCAACAGGACTTGGACCGGTTTCTTACAGTATGCTGGTTTGGGGTCAGCTGGGCATCTACTCTGTTTCGTGTTGGCTGCCAGTGTGCTTCTGACAGTCGGTCTGAGAACGAGCCTAGAACCTTTTTGAAACTGGCTGATAGATCGGTATTAGTATACTTGGTAGGAAAATATTTGACCTTCACTTTTGACCAAATTGTTTAGGTCGAAATTTGGTCAAATTTAATTAAATATATATATGGGGTGAGGTAAGGGAATGGGGGAGAGGGGAGGGAGTTGCGAGGGGTCTCCCCAGCATTTTCAACCAAAAAAGAGCAAAAAAAAGAAATTCCATAAAAAGATAAAAGGTCAAATATTTTCGACCAAGTAGACCCAAACAGATGGCTCTCCTTACCATTATTGCAGAAACTCCCTCACGCTCGGAGGACTGCACCGACATAGGTGGTGTTATCACTGAGAGACTTAATTAGACAAAATATGTGTTCCTCAAAGGCATACCGTGATCAATTACTTGTAACTGCACTGTGAATGAGTTTTAGCTACTTGCATTCATGGTATATGTGAAAAAGATGTGCGGTCACTGAGCATTTCCATTTCAGGCACACAGACTGCACTTATCTGTGTTCAAGCGATGTGTGCAAGGGATTGGGGTGGGTCCAATTCTTCCTCTTCCATGTAAATAGGTTAGTTTTTCTTATTTTACTTTGAATTGTGCGACTTGTAGTCTTGAATTTAAAATGGGGCTGGGGGAGTCTGGGGTGCAATAAATACTACAATTTCAGAATTGCCCAGTGGAATAATTGGTATGCTCCAAGGTGACCCGAGCTTAGTTTAAGAACATTCCAGTGGGTACTGTTGATATGATGGAGTAGATCCTTTTTTAAAAAGTTTATTTTAATTTACAACATATACAATAAAAGCATAAACCACCAATCGTGTTATACACAACTTAGCAGAAAACATACATATACACATTAAATAAAAATTCCACCCACCCATCCCAGGATTCACATCACATGTATTCAATCAGTAAAATTCAAGGAAATTCCCCCCGATGTTTTCAAATAAAGACATTTTTTTATCTCTCCGAAATATAACTCTTTCCATTTCTGCCAAATTGTGCATTTCCTCAATCCATACATCTATGGTAACAGGATTCGCTGTCTTCCAACCTCTAAGTATTATCTTTTTTCCAATCATTGCTTCCCCTAAAAATCTATTTTTTCTTACATGTTGATATATCCTCCAACAACAGATCACTTCCCAATATTGAGGTGTTAAAATCAAAAGGAACTAGTTCCTTAAGGACATTTTCGCAAACTGTGTATTCAAACCAAAAACTTCTCACTCTGACGCATATGTTCTAATGTGCCAGTATCATGTACGCAAGCCCAGCAATCTGAATTGTCTGCCATACCTCTTTTCTGGTGTCCAATAGACGCTGTTCATGATCTTAATTTGCCGTGACCTCTCATTCAAGCTCAAAGAACATAGTCTAATGTTCGGACATATACGTGACCAATGATCCTCATCGATGTCGCTCCCAATCCTGACTATTCCTCTCTCAACAAATCGTTACTTTTATACTCCCCCTCCCCCACAATCAAGTCATATACTCGACTTGCCAATCCACACTCGCTCACTTTTGATTTTCGCCATAGCAATTCCACATTAAATTTCATTTCTGGTTTATAGTCAGTTTCGACAGTCGTAGTGTCGAAATACAACAGTATCGACTGAAAAGCATCA
This sequence comes from Ambystoma mexicanum, assembly GCF_040938575.1. Taxonomy (NCBI): domain Eukaryota; kingdom Metazoa; phylum Chordata; class Amphibia; order Caudata; family Ambystomatidae; genus Ambystoma; species Ambystoma mexicanum. Next base: position 452,569,281 of record NC_090924.1, on the reverse strand, counting down.
GGGAAAAAAATTGAATGTACTTTTTTTTTTTTGGGGGGGCTCCCCCAAACCGCTGTTTTTTGTGTAAAAACAACTATTTTTACTATACGAAACACATAAAAAAAATACATTAGAATTTTTTTTTTTCCGATCCTTTTGTTTCAAGTATTGTATTTCGAAACTATGTATTCTGAACTTTGACTGGACACCTAATTTCTAAGTCGATGTCACCAACTGCTTTCTTGATTTTACGATAATCTGCCAAGCGGAAATTTGGACTATTAAATCTTGATTGAAAATCTCTGGCATGCATCCATTTTCTTTTCTTTTTTTTAATTTTTTAATAACTCTGTTTATTGAATTTAAACAACAGAACATAAGAGACGTATAAGAATAAGACATGAATCAGCAGTATACATGTTGAAGGCAATCGTCCATATCAACAGGGCCCGTGGGGCCGAGGACCAAAAGACAACAATAGGACCAGGCAGGCAAACAAGGCAAGCATCACTACCGGTGCACCCCCACCCACAGAGCTTATTGAGCATCTAGCCATTTACCCCATATTTTTTCGAATTTGCGGGGGCAGCCCCTTGCATTATAGATTCAGCGCTTTAAGGTTGCGCATCTGTCCAGCTCATTACTCCATCGATTCAGGCTCAATGGTTCGTCCGATCCCCAATTGGCCGCTATAAGTCTTTTGCCCGCCCCCAACGCAGTTGCCAAGAACATTTTCTCATATTTGGACAGGTCTACTTCCCCCCCCGAATGCCCAATAGTACCATCTTGGGGTCCCTGGGAATTGGTGTCCCCAGAGCGGCTGAGATTGTGTTAACACATTCCACCCAGAAGGCCTGTATCACCTGACAGTCCCATATCATATGGTAGAAGGTGGCGGGTTCAGTTTTGCATCGGACACATGTCTCATCTTCTATTCCACCCCATCTGGCCATTGCAGTGCGTGAGTGATATGAACGATGTAGGATCCTCAACTGTATTAGTCTAAGCTTGGATTCTATCCCAATTTCTCTGGGGGACATTAACTCTTCTACCCAATCTTCAGGTTCCAGGGGGGCCCAGGTCTCTTTCCCACTTTGCCTTTAGTCCGTCGAGTTGTGGAGCCCCGAATGAGCTAAGGGCCTGATAGAGGGTGGAAGTGACCCTAGAAGAGATGTACTGCGGGAGAATATTGGTCTCGATGGGAGAGCAAGGGGGTAGGACCGTCGTGTCGGGGAATTGGGCGCGGATTGCGTGGGACAGTTGCGCATGCCGAAACCGGTCCATGGGTGCCAGGTCGAATTGTTCGCGCATGGACTCAAAGCTCAAGAGGCGGCCCTCTTGTATTACTTGTGCTAATGTGTGTATTCCTTTGGTCAGCCAGTGGCCGAAGGAGCCCATTTTTACCAGTTCCGGGAGGAGCGCATTGTGCCATATGGGTTGCGACAGTGTTGGCTGGCCTTCCCAGCCGATTAGCTTGTTTGCGCCCGCCAAGCTCGCCGGATGTGGTGGGACATTTTGGGCAGCACCGGGAGTTGGTCGCGGGTGGCGTAGAGGACTTGGAGCGGTGTTAGTGGGGACATGGTCTCCAGCTCTATACGGTTGTGTGGCTGTGTGGGGTCTGCGTGCATCCAGTCATTCACTACTCCTATCTGTGTGGCCAAGTAATAGGTGCGTATGCAAGGTAACCCGATGCCTCCCTCCCACACCGATCTCTGGAGCGTGTCAAGGGCAATCCTGGATTGTTTCCCTCCCCATAGCAGTGTGCGCAGATTCTTGTCGATGAGTGCGAAGGTTTCTCGGGGGATGGGGAATGGGGCGTTCTGGAGGACATACAACAGTCTGGGAAGGGTCATCATTTTGAATAGTGCGGCCCGGCCCATTAGCGACAGGGGGAGAGATTGCCAGTGGGGGATGTCTCTAATGAACCGCTCTATTACTGGTTGTATATTAAGTCGGGGGAACCCATCGAGCGTGGGGTCGAGCCGTATACCCAGGTATTTGAATTCCCTGATAGAGACGTGATATGGGCAGGTCACCGGGATCGCAGGCTCGCCACCCTGAATCGGGAAGAAAATGGTTTTGGCCTCATTAACCTTTAGGCCTGCAAAGGACTGATATTCCCTGAGTATGCGGGAGACCACCGTGCACGAGATACTTGGGTTACTAAGGTATATGAGCAGGTCGTCCGCATAGAGCGAAAGGCGGTCTCCCCCCCCCCCCCTTCCCGGCCAGACGAAACCGTTCCAATTGGTGTTAGCTCTAAGCTCAATCGCTAGTGGCTCGATGGCCAGGAGGAAGAGGAGTGGAGACAGCGGGCACCCCTGTCTCGTGCCCCGACCCAGGGGGAATGCTTTGGAGGACATGCCGTTCACCCTCACCGTGGCCTCCGGGGATGCATATAACAGTTTTACCCAGGATATAAATGACTGCCCCAAGTTCATCCTGGCCATGATCTCCCACAAGGCATCCCACCCCACAGAGTCAAACGCCTTTTCGAAGTCAACCGCCAGGAGGGCGAGTGGGGCCGGTATCTCCTTTGCCCTGGATAGTGCCAATTGGACCCTGAGCAAAGTTCATCCGGGTTGACTTATTGGGCATAAAACCACATTGGCCCGGGTGGATTAGGGTCTCAATCACTTGCAGTAGTCTGTTGGCGAGTGTTTTGGCGAGGACCTTCGCTTCGCCATTAATCAAGGATATCGGGCGATAGGAGGCGCATTCCTCCGGGGGTTTCCCAGGCTTATGTATGACCACTATGCATGCCTTCCTGAGGTCTGGGGGGGGAAGTGCTCCTAGTTCCCTGCTGCGTAGAAACATGCGGTGCATGTGGGTGGGTAGCATGCTACCAAGGCACTTCCACGTTTCTGTTGGGAACCCATTAGGGCCCGGAGTTTTCCCGGGCTGGAGTTGTGCCAGTGCATCTTGCACCTCGGTGTCAGTAATGTCAGCATTCAGGAGGTCTGATTGGTGCTGCGGGAGTGTCGGGATCTCGATGTGGTCGAGGTATCGGGAGGGTTCAACTGATGGGTTCCCCGTGGGTGGGGTGTAAAGATTTTTGTAATATGTGGCGAATGCCTCGACGATATCTAAATCTTCCGTCAATAATGTCCCATCCGGAGATCTGATTGCCCTAACGTGTCCCCTGCTCTGCACGCGTCTCTCCAACCAGGCCAGTGTCTTGTTAGCTTTGTCGCCCCTTTCATATATTTGGCTTCGGACTAACTGGTGAGCAGTTCGTGCATTGTCTAGGGACAGGTTACTGAGGGCGTCTTGCGCCGTGAGCATCGCCTCCTTTGTTTCTTGGGTGTTCTGTATAAGGGTTTGTCGCTCACACTCCAGGACGCGTGTTTCTGCATCCCTGACCTTCTGGACTTGGCGTCGTTGGTAGGCAGAGACCGTGGAAATAACCTCCCCTCGTAGGACTGTTTTGTATGCCTCCCAGATCGAAATCGGGCAGTCCACCGAGCCCTCATTGAGTTTGAAATATTCCGCTGTCGTCTTCTCTAGCTCTTCTGCAATTTCGGGAAGACTGAGATGGTATGTATTTAGGCGCCAATTACGGTCCCGGCGGCAGGAAGAATTCTTGAGGGTTAAAAGAAGCGGGGAGTGGTCCGAAATCCCTCTTGCGAGGAATACAGCATCGAGGAGCCTGTGGGTTATGTTGCGGGGGATGAAGGCGTAGTCGATCCTGGAGAATGATTTGTGGACTCCTGAATAGAAGGAGAACCCTGCCTCGTCGCCATGGAGTGTGCGCCAGGTGTCCACCATTCCTGAGGTTTCCGCGAACATGGTGAGCGGCGTAAAGGTGGGACGTGTTCCAGCTCTCCTATAGGTTCTGTCGATTGTGATGCCCATTACTTTGTTAAAGTCCCCTCCGAGCACCCACACATCCGCCTCCTCCTCCAGAAGTAAGTTCTGTAATTCGGCGAGCAGTTCCTTCGTCAGCGTGGGGGGGCATAGAGCGCTGCCAGGCCCCACATCTCACCCCAGATGTCCGCCAGCATCAGCGCATAGCGGCCCCGGGGGTCCGTCCTGATCTTCCTAACCTGGAGAGGAACTCTCTTGTGGACGAGTATCATTGTGCCCCTAGCCCCTTTCGTGAATCCGGCATGGTAGACCTTCGAGTATTTGGATCTTTTGAAAAAGATGGTGTTTGTGCCTGTCAGATGAGTTTCATTTAAGAGGGCAATGTTTGGCGTGTGTCGGTTTAGGTACTGGAGCACCAGTCTTCGCTTTATGCTGGAGCCGAGGCCATTGACGTTCCAGGACAGTATAGTCACTTTGTTGGAGTTCATCCTGTCAGCGTGAGTCTATTTGTTGGGGTATCTGAGAGGATTAGTGGCCGTTGCATTTTTCCCCTGGGGGCGTACGTCGTTTTCTTCTCGGGGTGGGGGGGACCCCCAGCGGCCGCCTCGCACCGGAGTGCCTGAAGACTGGCAGATACCTGCGTCTCTGATCCTGGCCCAAAGTAGTGTTTGTCTGACTTGCCTGCTTTCGTCGGTTTCCAGCTTTCTTTTCTCGTGATTTCGCTTCTTCAAATCCCCAAAACTCCCCCCACCCTGCACTTCCCTTCCAACTGGGAGCACCTGTCGCCCAAACATCGAACTTATAACTTGGTGAACTTAAACTTCGTCGGAATGACCCGACCTAGGGTGGTAGCTCCAGTGGAGTCGCCCTGACTGTGCTTGAAACTGCGGTGTCAAGGTGGTGGTGGCCGCGGTGGTGTAGTTTCCATGGTGTCTCTTGGTGACCTCAGTGCTGTGATGCCCAGGCCTCATCCGTTCTCAGTGGTATTCCTGGAGGGGCGCCTTGGGGCTTCTGTTTCGGGGCCCATCGGAGTAGGAGACGGCGAGTCCTGCCCGGGCCCGGGTTTGCGAGCGGGCGGCCCAGAAGGCGAGCGTCGGGCCGCCGGCCCATTAAGGATCTGTTTTTCAAGCCAGTCCCATGCTTCTTTGGGGTTGTGGAATAGGTGCGTCGTTCCCTCGTGGTGGACCTTGAGCAACGCCGGGAAGAAGAGGGCGAACTTAATTGATAGGGAGTGAAGCTTTTTCTTAACCGAGTCAAACGACTGGCGGGCCCGCTGGACCTCTTTAGTGTAGTCCGGAGAGAGCCCTACTTTATAGCCGTTGTATGTGATTGGGCCGAGGCCCGTGCCATCTGGAGGATGGCGTCTCGGTAGTTCAGGAGGCGTGCAATTATAGTTCTGGGGGGGGCTCCTGGGGTAGGTCGCCCAGTGGGTACCCTATGTGCTCTTTCGATAGAGAAGAATTTCGACAGTTTCTTGGGGGCAAAGATGTGGATCAGCCAGTCTTCTAGGAAGAGTTCGACACTGGGGCCCTCCTCGTTCTCCGGGATCCCAAGAATCCTGAGGTTATTGCGTCGTGCCCTGCCCTCACTGTCTTCAGCTCGGTATTCTAGTTGGTTAACCTTCTGGGCAATTATGGCGAGTTGTTGTTCCAACTGGCGGACGTTATCTTCTGTGTCTGACACTCTTTGCTCCGCTTCTCCTACCATGGACGATAGATTGCGGAGATCCTGACGTAGGAGAGATACTTCCGTGCAGACTCCGCCAATTTTGAGTTCCAGCGATGTGCTCGAGTCCCCAATTGCCTTCATTAAGTCCCTCAGGGAGAGTTGGGGGTCCTGAGCTGCTTCCCCGCTATCCGCTTCCGCTGGGGTTTGCATTTCCAGGCGGGGGGGCTTCCACGGTATAGAGGTCCATTTTGCTTTGTAGGGTTTGCCTCTTAGCCTTATCTTTGCCCATGGCGGAGTCGGGTATTTGTGTGAGGCGGCAAGTCCGGATGGGTCGTATTGGTGCCCCCCAGGGGGTTGTTGTGAAGTCTGAATTGGGGTGGGTTAGTCGGGCGACGGTCTTTCACTATTGTGTCCCTGTTCAGGAGTGCCGGCAGGATTGCTTGGCCGCTGGGAGCAGACCCTGCTATGGTTGGCCCGTTGTGTCTATTGGAGGGTCGTGGGCCCACAGAGATGGCATCCGCATATACGCCCACCCAGGGTCCGTATTATGTTCTTTTCATGAGTGGCGTGTGGAAGGCGGTAGCCGCGGCTCTCCGCTGTGCGCGCCACCTTGTGCTGCCCCTGGAGGCTGTTAATTGTGTTAATTGTGGGGTAGCTCCCTTGTCGTTGGCGGTTCCAAGGGTCCCTGGTCAGGGTTGGTCCGGTGAATTCCGGGGTTTGCCCCAATGCGTGGTCTCACACAGGGCAGTCTCCCCCCAGTGGAGTATCCGCCCAGCTCCTTATGCTTGTGAAGTTGTGGTCCTTACATCGGGGGTCTCCGTCCCTCCCAGGGTCACTGCCCACAGTTGCCAACTTGTTGCCAGTTCTCTGGGCCCCAGATCGTTTGTGGAGGGTGCTGCAGGTGTTGTCACCAGTTCTGGGTGCTAGTGGTGATGGGTGAGGAGAGCGTCCCCAGTCCCCTCAGCTCCGTGCCCCCCACAGGTGGACCTCTGAGTTCACTTTTAGGCGGGGGTGAGGCGTCTCCTTAATGCGGGTCAGTATCCCGTCGTCCGCCGACTGGGGGAGGGAAGGGGGGGGTTTGCCCTTACCTCGTTGATGCTGATGGGGGAGCGCAACACCGCGTTGCCGGTTTTCTTGTCGCGGCTCAACCCCAGGCGTCGCAGTCCCGCAGCGTAGATATCCCCCGCTGTCAATGTCCAGGTGCCCCGTGCAGTGCCGGTGTCCAGGGTCGCCGCAGCTTCAACGCCGAGCGTCGGCAGCGGCCGTGTCCGCGGTTCGGGCACTCGACAGCCGCCTCAAGCAGGGAACTCAGCAGGGTGGAGGGGCCTCGGGCGGCAGTCAGGAGGAGCCGGAGCGATGCTGCGAGCAGGCGTCTTCGGCTCGCTCGTTCCCCGAGGGCCTCAGTGGCCGCCGCAGCCCATGGGGGGGAGGGGCGAAGGAGCCGCCGTCAACCGCCCAGCAATGGCGGCGAGTCTCGCGCCGGCGGACACAGGGACGTCTCTCGCGCTCCCCGGTCCGATTATGTTCGAGGCTGTAGCAGGCAGTGCCTGGATGGGTCCGCCACTGCTGTGCTGCTTCGGGAGGTCGGGCGAATTCCCAGAGCGGAGTAAATGCAGGATATTTTATCGCGGCCACTGGGAGCCGACGCGATTAGTTCTTCATGCGCGGCTCGCGCATGCGCAGTCCCATTTTCCATTTTCAAAAAGGTCCTCTAACCAATGCACACCTGCTAGGAACCACTCGGGCCAAAACAAAGTCTTTCCCTCCAACTTAATACTTGGATTCAACCATATAGAGGCATTAGGATCTCTTAATGCATCAATTCCCAAACAGTTATTCAAACCTTTCCAGGAATTATATATGTCTTGTCAAGGGATCAGACATCCCATACTTTCTTGGTAATGTTGTCAACAGAGCTCTAGGCAGTAGGGGGCCAGCATGACTAGATTCAGCACAAACCCATTCATTTGGATCCAGTTTTGTAAACACAATCAAGGTTTGTGTCATAAGGGCCAAATGATATGCTTTATAATTAGGCACCCCAAACCACCCTTCTCCAAGGGCGGCTGTAGTTTACTTAATTTTAAATGTGGTAGTTTCTGATCCCATAAAAATGTTTGTTATTCTATCCAGTCCCAACCAATATTTTCTTTTAATGTCTAGTGGTATCATACCTAGCGCATAATTTATCCTCGGTGTAGACACCATTTTCAACGCATTAACCTTCCCCCACAGGAACAAGTTTAGCATCTTCCACCTCTCTGTCCATTTTGTATGTGCTGCAGACCATATTCATATTCACTGTAATAAAGTCAGTGATATTCGGCAAAATCCATACTCCTAGGTATAACAATTTTTCTGCATACCACTTGAAGCCCCATTGCGTTACATAAGTCTTGCCACATATTGGTACCAAGGGTAAGACCTTGGATTTAGCCCAATTTATCTTATAACCAGAGTATGAATTAGTTTGTCAAGATATTCATCAGAAAGGGTAATGACTGTCTCAGATTCTTAAGAACTAATAACAAACCATCGGCGTACAACCATATTTTCTCTTGCATGCCCCAACAGTTGACCCCCTGAAGACTTTCCTCAGCTCTCAATGTAATAGCTAATGGTTCTATTCAAATTACAAACAACAAGGGGGACAAGGGGCTTTCCCCTTTCAAGTTCAAATGATTCTGATCTTAGCCCATTGGTGTTTACATCAGCCGTGGGTTTGGAATAGAGCAATTTACCCCAAGATAGGTATTGAGTTCCAACCCCCATTTTCTCAAGAACCATACACATAAATTGCCAATTTACTCTGTCAAAAGCCGTTATGAGTCTAATGATAGAATATCAAAATCCTCATTTGAATCAGTCGCCATAGATATGGTATGTAGCAGCTTCCTGATATAACTGGAAGTTCTCCTTTCTTTAACAAAACCAGACAGATCCTGATGAATCAATTTCGGCAACAGATCTTCCATTCTCATCGCTAGTATTTTAGCCAAACCTTTGTTGTCCACATTTATTAGGCCAATTGGTCTGTAGCTTGAAGCCATAGTCTCATCCTTGCCTTTAAAAAAAAAAAAAAAAAAAAAAAACACGAGATCATAGCATGCCTAGTGATCGGTGGGAGCAAACTCCTAGAATTGGAAGATATAAAACATATTCAACAAAAGAATCAATGCTGAATTTGGTAACCATTTTGTAGAATTCTACCGGCAGCCCATCTGCTCCAGGTGACTTACCAGTATTAAGTTTACCAATTGCTTTCTTCACCTCATCCAGTGTTATATCCTTCTCCAGATTATTTGATTCTTCCTGAGAAATCTTTGAAAGCTGTAATCCTTCCAGAAAAACACAATCAGATGCATTTATGTGAGATTCATTTTTATATAGCTCTGTGTAAAAGGACTTAAACTTTATTAATTTCCGTAGGCTTGAAGTAATTTGTCCATCCGTCCCCTTGATAGAAGTAATCGTACGTTCCGACTCTTCTCCTTAGCCTAAAAGCCAGCCATTTTCTCCTTTTTCAAAATATGCACATTTCTGATGAAAGTACTTCTTATTCACTCGATCTGAAATTTAATTTCTCAATTTCTTTAGTTCTGGGATTAAAACCGTTTTAGCTGGATTAATCACTAAATTCCTAGATATCTTTAATTTTCAATTCCAACTCCAAATGTCTCTTATCAGATTTTTTTCTTCAAACCACTTGCCAAACTGATAAGCATACCCCTTACTGTATACTTGAAAGCTTCCCAAACCACATTTGGTCTAACTTCTCCTGTGCAGTCTTCTTTCACGAAGTAATCAATTTCCATGGAAAGTTTATCCATCTCGTTCTTATTATCCAACACACAGGTGTTTTAATCTCCAAGTATATTGTTTAAATTAAAGTCTAGTTTCATATCCATTGCAACATGGGCATGTCAATACAATGTTTCCGATTTTGGTTGTCAAATAGTTCTCAGATACCCTCCCAGACGTCAGAAGCATATCTAACCTAGAAAGGGTCGCATGTGCACCAGAATAGAATGTGAATTCCCTAGACGTTGGATTCTCCATCCTCCAACCATCTTTTAGATTATGCTCTTCTAGTAGACCCTTCAGCGCTCTATAGTGCATGTCACTATTCCTGGCACGTCCCAAACTAATCCTATCCATACTCAAGCCCAGAACTGTATTGAAATCACCGCCAAGAATTATATTTCGTGACCCCAAATTTTGTAACATGTGGGCAACTCTCCTGAAAAAAGTACCATCAACTGTAGGTGCATATATATTTTAAAAAACTATTTCCGTGCCTTGAATATTAGTCAGAATTGCCACAATCCTACCATCTCCGTCTAAAGATTCAGTGTACAGTCTTTATTACAGGGATGTATAAAAGAGTTGGCAATGCATTTTATATTGATCTGGGTTGTGTCAAATTCGTATGCTCGATTTATCAAATGCAGCACTTTTCTGTTGTGGGCTTAATGAAAAATGTGTCCATTTTTGCAAAATGGACCGCATTTCAGCCAACCAAATGATCTAGACCAAGCAACTATTCATCTTTTTTACACAAACCCCAGAAAGAGCACCTTCTCTCCTACATAGCACATCCTGTTAATCATTAACATTTTCATACATGCAAAAATTACCAGTATATCTTGATGGGGAGAGATCTATGATCCTTGTTAAATCTGTTCACAGCAGTTTAAACTAAATAGTGTGAAACTCAACCTGCAAACTTTCTGCCACTTGAACAAATCGCTCTCCTTTGGTATAAGTGAAGCTGATGACATGAGCATTAAGCGTGACTTTGAGGAGGGATGGTGGGGGTTAACCTTAATGTATCTCGCCCACTCAGGAATGTTTGGTGAGAAATGGTTCCCCTGCCCTTCCAATTTCCTTTGGTTCCTATGCCTGTTTAATGGCATCTGTTCCTCATTCTGCGTCAACGCTTTGATCCTTAGTGTCTAGTCAAGTAGACTGTGGCTTTGTTTCTTAAAAGAAAGCTTGGCAAACCCAATAGTTTTGGCTTTTGCCATGTGATTGGGTTAGTGGCTCATGAGAATCTGGGACTGTGTGGAGAAGGGGGAACATGATCAGTGACCAAATTGCATCATAGCAACGTTGGTGTATATATTCTTCTTCTTTTAAATGTTTTTTAAAACTAGCTAGGCTTGTAGTACATGCCTTTTATTTTATTTTGGATGTGAGATAGACTTTTCTAAGTATAAACATTTCCATCTGTGTGTGACAAAGTGCCATCTGTGAGGGCAAGATAGCTGAACCTTTTACATTTTTAGTCATAAAATGATGCAGATAGAATGTTCTGTGAAAGTGAGGGTTGGCAGTCAGATCCTCTTCCCTCCTTCATAATTTTTATTTTTTATTGTTGTTTTTGATGCAAGCACCTTTACAACAAATACAAAACATGCACATGGAATTACATTTACATAAAAATAAGAAAAAAAAACTAAGTCTTTAAAATAAAAGATAAGCTCAGAACAAATTAACTTTTTAAGTCGATATAAGCAAAGTCTCTTTGTACTTCTATTATTGGAGACAATTTGATAAGTTCCAGCGCATCGTTTCAAGTTAAAATGCATGCACTTTCTTCAACCCTCTGTTTCTTAAAAAACTTAGTAGATTCAAGAAAACACCTGTCTAGCTCAATTGCATTGACTTACTGATCTATCATTCAAAAATATAACCAGAGTTAATTGTCATTCTGGGATCATCACCCCTACAGGTGTTAATAAAGGCACTTGCATTGCATTGGCAACTATTGAACACCTTTTTACTATGGTGAGCCATCTGTTTACATATTGGAAAAACTATCCGAAGCAGCATGAGGCACATACCCGAACAATCGAGGTGATGGCATCAATTCCCCTAGCACAATTATATTGGATGTAAAGCACCATTGTAGTGGCAACTGTATGACACAATTTTGATACACTGGCCCAGCAATTTCCATATTATAACCACTTTCCCATAAACCAAGATTGTTTTCAATTATTTTCAAAAAGTGGAATAATGGCAAAATTGGGGATTTTCTGTACCACCACATAATTGTAGCCATAGTGTGTCAAACACATATGCAGTGTCCATTTTAGCATAATCGCCCAGATATTTGATCCTAGAATGTTCAAAAAACACACAATGTATGACCAGGTGTTTCAAGGTTTCAGGTTCGGTGTCAGATCTACAGAATCTACATCTAACATCATTAGCTATACCAGTGTTATTTTTCCAATTTTTCATACGTACTTTGGTTTTGAATAAGTTGAGTCTGAAGCGCATGTACATTGTTCTAACTTTACTGCATGTCCCCTGTATGATATACGGCAGATGCGGCTTTTGGTTATGTCGGAAGTTTGCATATGCCACATAAGACTTGTAGGTACCAATCGAGTCAGACGTCATCGCCCAATCCCATTGGTAAAGTGGTAAAGTTTTTTTTTTTTTTTTTTACACAATCTGTGGACATGTTACCAAATCACCAGGGTGCATCGCAATTGTTTTCAGACTCACTTTTAATTGATTATAAAATAGTGAATGATTTCGGATTACCGCTTTTTATCATGGCTGCCAAGTCCTCATATATGGAATTCCGAGGAGGTTGTAACATTTTTGCCAGATTTGTTAATCTTCTCCATAGAAGCCTAGAAGCTAGTGAAGATAAACCGAGTTCCAGAATAATTATGGCATTCGGAAGTGAGTTGGGTAGGTGTAAGACCTTCTTCCAGATCATACCTTGAAAAATATTAAGGACAGGCCCAATTGATAGTGTACAAAGGTCTAAACCATATAAGATGATTGCTTCCACCTTAAGTAGGTAGAATTCAATAAGGGGTACTAAAGAGAACCTACACAGCTTATATAATATGACTTTCATCTGGGCTATCAGGGGAAGAATTCTGATGGAAATAGAGGATTACCATTTTGCAATGGAATTGGTATTAGTCAAGTTGTAACCTACGTAAGTCACAACAAGTGAGCGCTGAATTGGAATACTCTTTTAATTCCATTTGTAGGATAAGATCTTTCTCTTGTTAGAAAATACAAGAATATTCGATTTTGCAGGATTTGGCATGAGATTGTAGTGTTCACAAAATCCTGCAAAATAGTTTTTGTTGTAGACCAAACGGAGTACGGTCATACAGGATGACCTCATCGGCGAATGCGAGCCAATTAATTCGCAATGCACCTAGTTTGACCGGAGAAGTATCAGCATGTGCCCAAAGTGTGTCTATGTCAGCAAGATACAAGTTGAACAATATGGTGGCTAAATTACACCCCTATATGCGTAGATATCGGGCCAGTTAATAGCCCAGTATGATCGATTCTCACTCTATAATTTGTGCTGTTATGTAATAGTGCAATCATGGCAATAATGTGTACTGGAATCTGAAAATCTTGCATTTTTTTCCCACAAAATTCCCCTAATCACACTGTGAAATGCTGAGGAGAAATCTAATAAAGCCATAGAAATGGGTCCATTTGGGAAGATGTCGGGATGTGTGATAGTATTGTGGCATTTAACTGAGTGCCCATTGCCTTCCCGAAACCTGTATGAAATTGTGAAAGAATTTGGTGAGAAGAAATAAATTGAGTTAAGAACTAAGGACGCAAAGACCACGTCCAACAGAGCAATGGGTCTAAAGTTACCCGGATTGTCCAAGCTTCCTTTTTTGTTAAGGGGAATAATGATGGCTGTTGCCCAAGAAACCGGGATCATCTTTGAATGAAAGATGTGATCGTAGCGGCGCTTCAAGAATCCAGCCCAAAATTTTGGGTCATCCTTTAGAACACATGGCGGGATGCCGTCGGGACCTGCCGCCTTAGAAAATTTCATTTTCTTGACAACTACCATAATGTCCACAACACCCCATGGACAACTTGCGTGCATAAATACAGATCAGAGTTTGTGTCTCACTAGTGGTAAATCTCTGGGGCAAAGAATACTTGTGTTTTAAAATATTCTGTCCAAGTCTGCCCACTCACTGCAGATTGAATCACAACCGGTGCTTTCGCTAGAGGATCTCTTAAGAGGGACCAGATTTCCTGAGTTCTTTTAGTGCTTTAAAGACTAATCTTTTTTATTTTTTTTTTATTTTTAGGTAGCTTGTCAAACTTAATAATTTTGACATCATTTTTATGTCTTGCAAGAATTTCATTTATTGCAATTTTATATTCCACATAGTTAGTAGCTGTTTTCAAAATGCGGATTGCAACGTTTTTTTTTTTGTCGTTTACTCCTGGCAATGGCTGTGCTAAAGGGACCAAAAGTTTTGTCAGCCTGAGAATACCTTTTACGGACTGCTAACTGATTCAAATGATTGCGAATCATCTGCTCATTCCAGACATCAAGAAACATGCATTCTGCATCAGACACTGCTCATTCCGGACATCAAGAAACATGCATTCCGCATCAGACATAGATGTCTCGTCAACGTTCAAAACATCGCGGTTTACTAAAAAGGTCAATTGCCTACACAATGCTGGACCCCACCTTATTGATAACGTGTCGATCTACGTCCGGTAACACCAAAGGTAATGAAGGTTTGTAAATCGGATAGAGTTATCAATGGAACACTCTAGCATGCAGTGATCGCTGAAATTAAGGTCATTGATTACACAAGGGCTAGATTTCCCAGCCAAACTGCCTGAAAGGGCAATGTAATCTATACAGGAGAAGTGCTCCCCACAAGACCATGTTGTGGGTGAAGTATTGGAAGCAAAGGGAATTATTTGTACATCCCAAGCATCGAAAAACTTCACCCAGAGAATGCCTCGCTCATGCGAGAGTTTAGATTGTTGATGACTCTGACAACCTTATAGTCATTGTACGCAAGTAGAGTTCAGTTAAAGGAATGGTTCGGTCAAAATTTTTTATTGTCCCAACGGGTCGGCCATGTGTTTTCAAGCCTAAGTCGCTCGATTTTAGAAAAATTTCCTATGGACCTTACCCGAGTTTTCGTCCATTAAACGCACGCGAAAACAGGCATCAGGGCGCTGCCATTTTGTGATAATCCTATCACTTGCCCCATCGCCCTGGCTGACCTGCTTTTGTGGCACTAAATCATATCCCCCGCCCCTGAGCCTGACATTATCAAAACATTCCTATTCCCTGCCTCTCTCCGTGATGTTACTGTGTTGCGTAGGCAAATGCGCCCAGTCGTCTTCTACGCGACTTCGCAGAGAACCCGGAAACCAACACAGATCAACTCACAACACAGCACGCCACAATTCGGAATATGAAACTGTACTTTCAAATCAAACAGCAACACGGTACATTTGGTAAAGTACATTTATTTAACATTAAATGTTTATAGAATATTCAGCAATTGGCATATTAAATCGGAATGTCATTTTTTTTCTTTTCTCTCTATCCACAAATCCTGTTACATTTTATCGTGAGTCACGCGCTGTTACTTTATGGTACACAGGGTGTTGGTTTTCATTAAAAGAAGCACTTTGGTCGCACGGTGAACCGCAAGGCTGTTCCATCAACTAGGCACTAGGCCAGCGTAAAGGTTGATATGTTGCTTCTAGCCGCTAGTACCGCGTAAGAGCATATGGGCCCTTGGCGATCGTCCCATAAGATCGTCAAAGTGGTGCAGTTGTTTACGATAAGCTGCAGCTGGCGGTTGAAGAAACCATCTGCCGGGGTCTGAAACTGGTGGCAGTAGCAGTAGGGTAGGATATATCTGTTTTGAAAACCTAAAAATTATAATTAGTCTCGCCAGCAGATCTTTATTAATATTATTCATTTTATTTATTACGGCCGATCTGAAACTATTTGCTTTCAAGGATAGTGCAATGGAGTATGTTCGGCTCTAAAATCAATGCGAAAACTAACGAAATAAATCGAGGTTAACACACAATGAGAAATGACTGTTTGTCTACATGCGTGTGGAATGTGGACCTGCATGCCCATGTGTCCGGTACAAAGACGATCCCACAAACGTTTTACTTGCTCTTCATTCATTCATTCATCCATTCATTAATTCTTCATTTTGGTATAAAAGCGTCTAAGAGTTACTTACATTATATTTGCAATTTCCATTGTGTCTCTGCGTAATGCAGTTTGTAAATCCCACTGTGCTCTTGACAACGATTTTTCGTATACTGAACTAACATGAAACTCTGTCTAGTTTCAGAATTTTCTTCCTTATCGTCTTTTACTTTATTGCACCCCTTCTTCAAATGAAGTCCTTTCGGCATGGTCCCTGTCTCTCAAGGTCAAAAAACAATAGAACCTTATACTGCCAGTGTGAGTTGTGGGCCTCTTCAGGCCGCCAGCTGAAAATCCAAGCCGCTGACCTTCACTCTAAACGAGCATACATTCTTACATCCCGTAGTAAAGTCATCTGTGAGAACTTGCATTTTCGAATCCATCTATGTACTAGCCCTCAATGTGCAAATGTGAACTGGCTTCTCTCCCGTCCTGAGACCCCCAATTTTGTCCTCGTTGTCCGCGAGCTTTGCAGCCCTAGAGAACCAGAACTATGGAGACATTGACTTTTTGGGGGAAGGTCAGGGAAAGTATAACATACCCGAGGAGTTGAGTTGAAAGTGATATTTATTGTTTGTTTTATTATTTGCAATACACAAGCCTTGCGAAACTTATTTACAGCAACAAAAATATATACATACACATATTGACAAGGTCAGCGATATGAGGTGACTAGAGAGAGAAGTCAAACATGAGACCCAGGTTGTTCGCCACCCAGGATGGTGAAGGGAGGGGTTAGGGTTAGCATACTTTGTATGTACACTGTACAATAACATTTATTTACAAAAAGACAATCATGTTACAATTATTTAAACCGGGATTTGTACTTCACAACCAGCTCTGCTTTGGGTGGACATGGCACAGTGGCAATGTTTGGTTGCAATGCATCGGAGCTCTGCACAGAAACGTTCAAAATTCCATATCTGTGCTTCTCGAGTACAGCAAAAATAAGGCTTTTTACAAAGTCGAACTCCATTTCCTCATAGACTGGTTTGATGACCCATTGCTTACTTCTTTTAGAAAACACCTTAGTGTAGCGAGGCATCCTTACATTACCCGTAGTCCTAGATTGTTCACGGCAGAGATTCTCGTTATGGGCCAAGACTGCAAGTAGAGTCCTATGTTTCATGCCCTGTATGCTGAAATGCAAGCGCTTGGGCCTGTACTTTAGGCACATATTGTGGAACACCTCCAAACCTCCTGTGTGACAGAATTCTGTCAGTCCCCTCAAATCTCTTGATAGAGTTTTATCGAAAACAATATTCTCAATGTGTGTCGGTGAAGAGGGAATCAACCACTTCTTCTTCCTTGCCTCCTCTGGGGACAAAGGGCCATGTTCACATTGGTGGAAATGTAGGTTTTCTGACCAGCGGTGAACGTTGGTACAGTGGTGGATCAGTGACCGCCATTTTTCAAGTAGTATTTCCACTGACCCTTCACAAGTTTTGGAGCTCCACCAAAGATGGTTGCTGATAGACTGGGACCACTGTGAAATACTTTCCAAACCTTTATTTTTCCCTGCAGCCGAGATTTTCTTATTGATTGATTTAGCAAGATGCCATACATCAAATTGATGTTTAATATGTGGGAACTGCTCTCATTGTCTTGGCAATTGAAACGTGTCTGTCTGTGGCTATGAGGTCGATGTGCATTCCCCTCAATTGTAGATCATCCACTGATTTTATAAATCCTAGTTTCTCCATGGCCACTGAGGATGTATATTGTGTTACCTGCACGACCACCAAACTTTTTCCTTACTATCCATGTCCTGAGAAGTGGTAGGTGCAGTACTTGGCAGAAAATCCAGGGCTGTCGCACTGTCCATCGCCGGCTAGCCTGAATATTTTCCCTTCGAATGTACTTGCTAGAGACAATTGTTCAATTTTCCAAGCATCACTAATGGCCGGAAACAGATAATCATGTTGGTATTTGTAGTACTGCGTTTTAGAAATGAAATGGAGTCCCACAAACTGAAAGAAAGACTCTTAAAACTGGACCCACTAAAAAGTGATGCAGCTGCACACAGTAGCTTGCCTGCTGGCAGCTTCCCCAGCATCGGTTGTGCAGACCATGAGAACGCATGATTTAATCTACAGGCGACATGTATTTTGACGTTACTGCCTTATTTTTGACGAGTCACATGAATCAATGGCCTCCGACATACTTTCCCTCTGACGGAATGCACACATTTCAGCATACTTATAATATCCATCAAACAACTGTCGAATACTATGTATTTGCCCTCTTTCATTACACTGTCATCCGGTGTCACACTTGTTTTGTACTGCATCGTTGAGGACATTTCACCACAACTGAAAGAAATATCGCCGATATCAGGTTCTGATGTGTCGGTGAATGCTGCTGCTGGTTCATTCTGTCATTTCAACATCTGTTACTTCAACATTGATGGGAGAACATAACATTGTCGACAGCTTTTTAGGTGGCAATTTTTTGGTAGATTGTGTGAATTGATCTGCGACTACTTCCGAGCTATCCTCAATACATTCAGTATCATCTTCTTGTGGTGGTGCAGGCAGTCGCACTGTAGCAATGGTCCATTACAACTTTACTGGATTCCCCGGACACATTCATTTCATGTTCTGGCCATTGGATTTGAGCATCTCTAGTCTCAACACGCGGCGTCTGAATTAATAGTTCCTTCATAGTGTAAATGGTCTGGCAAGCAACATCTCTCATTTGCTTCACTGTCTGTGTATGTATAGTTCGTAGACCCACGGGTAACTACAGGACAGATTGGAATAGGGATGTTCAGTTTAAACACAAGATAAAGTATAGTACAATTAACTGGAAAAAACATAAAATAGTCCCCAGCACAAATAAATTCTAAAGTTATGAACTGTTTGTAACTAACCTTATCTTTGTTTCTTTTCTTTGTAACTTTCTTGACTCGACCTTCAACATCTGCACGCTGTAGCTCCGATTCGTTTCTGCATCTCTTCCTTTCCTCTTGCGCTCCAACCACTATATTTTCTGTATCCGCATAGACAGCACGGAATGAGGCTCCATCGTCTCCCTGAAACGTAGTACTTTCATTACTATGTATCACAATATTGATAACATAAAACACACGTGAGGACGTACACACAGGTACATCTCAGTAGCTCAACACAAATTAAACATTGTGTAGAACAATCAAACGACAAGTATTCGAGCTCTGACCTAATTCCATGGAACTGTCAGTATCCATACCTCTGGCTCTGCATGGACTGCCATGAATGATTGTATTGGAGAGGAGGCATCAGCAACTCCCTGAAACACAGTACTTGTGTTAGTATGGTTTTCAATATTGTAAACATAACACACACTTGGGGTCGACGGCACAGGTACATATAAAGAGATGACCACAAATGATGCATTGTCTAAAAGAATCAAGGAATATTTAAATATGATCAGATTTAATCGACTTATTTCTCCGATTTCTTTACATCTGCATCATCTAAATGGGATCTTGTGATTGTAGTGGAAGCTCCATCGTCACCTGAAAGGAAGAAAGTATAGCAAATGGAATCACGTTATATGATCACGCTCGATGGAGCTGTCAGTATCCATACCTCGTGCTGCTGAAGAATATCTATGGATGTTGTAAATGTGGTGCGCACTTCCGAAAGCTGTTGCGCCGATTCGTATCCGCATGGTCCCGCTTCCACTTCCCCTGGAATTACTTGAATGTCAGGCTCCGCATCAAGTGCGTGGGTTGACGCTTCAACAACTGCCTGAAACATAGTATTTGCATTAGTAAGGATTACAATATTGAAAACACAACACACACTTGGTGTCGACCGCGCAGGTACATATCAATGGCTAACCACAAATGAAACGTGGTGTAGAACAATCAAACAACAAGTGTTCCAGTCCCGATGATCACAGTCGATAGAGCCGTCAGTATCCATACCTCGTGCTGCTGAACATCTAGGGATGTTGTCAATGTGGTGGACGCTTCAGCATCTCCCTGAAAGACGGTACTTGCATTAGTATGAATAACACTAATTATAACTGAAAACAAACACCAGGGGACTAAGGTGTATATCAATTGGAAAGCACTAACCAAACAATTGGTAAAATAATCACACGATACATAAAAATTATTATTTGACATGCATAAAACAAGTCTGTAGCGGAATAGCCAAGTATGATTACCTGATACGCGCTAGAAGTGGTTGATAACTGCGGGCACGTCACAGATGTAAAATGTTCTTGCTTCAGATTCAGTGGATAGTCGAGCAGTTGTAAAGGTAAATTATTGTTTGATAATGAAATGCAAATATTAAAAAATTGCCATGTAAACCGACAGAATACTTGAGAATAATGCTATTGAAAATGCGCAATATAGCACAGTTCCCTGTGCCCATAAATAGATTTCCTTTGGGGGTTATAAAATCGAAAAATAATTTATTGATAAATGTCATTATTCTAAAAGCTATACACTCATATCAATATCGAAAGTATTACAAGGGACAACACCTAAAATATCAATTGATCCATTCAGCTACCTACACACTACCGCAAGGCCTAAAGCTAAATCCGGACACTTGACTCACCAGTGGCGGAATGTGGATGAATAGAGTTGGAATAGCGTTTGCGAGCAATTTTCGTGTCGTTGGCCGTTTATTCTTCTTTGTTACCCAAGATGTGGCGTACATGTTCGAGGAAAAGTGCCGGCTGCAGATGCGGTCTTGATCACCCCTCTTGTCCTCAAAGACTTGCTGGACTCTACTTTCAAGCTCTTCCGGTGGATATCCGCAATGTCTGACCCATTCTCTTATTCGATCAACAGTTTAAGGGAATACATGCATTGTAGTGCCTTCAGATTTAGCATGGGTCTTCGAAGGGCAACCGCTAATCGAACAGGCAGGCATTGTTGAAAATTCTGAAAAGTAAATATCGACATTATTATACAATCTTGATGAATAAAAATGTGATACAAAAGTAAATGAACCATACAATGTTCAATGCAAGGTTTGTTTTGGTCGCAGGAACTATACCAGTTCATCATGTGCGGCTTAGCATTTGCATAAATTGCAGAAATGTATAAATGATGTTACTAAACTCTGAACATGTGACTCGTCCCTTGGATGTTCTGTCTTGCATGAGAAGGAAACATGCTTACATTATAGACTGGACCCCCGAAGGATGCAATTGACACAGATGAAAATAAATAGATCTATTGATAGAATAACAATTGAAACTCAAGTAAATAGCAATGAGACCAATGACCATAGCACTATTGGGTACTGTAATCGCAAATAGATAGAAATGTAAAAATGACCGAAATATGATTAGGATACGTGGCCTTAGCTTGACCAACAAACAGTTGGATTCAGCAGGCCGAGCAGTATGTCAGTATGTTGCAGGAGAACAGGTAGATGGCCACAGGTAGCACACTGACGAGTTTGCTCGAAGTGGTCACAGACAGCACGACGACGAGCAGATTAGCATAGATCTCAGTGCTTCTCAGGTAGATGGTTCAGGAGTTGACTTGCAAAGCACAAAGATGTTCTCATGAGACATATCAAGTGGTTTATAAAGTATTAGAAACAGGGGTGTGTTTGTGAATGAATGAATGAATGACGTGTGTATGTCGTGGTATTATGTGGTTTGCAGGGGGGTGGCCTGCCTCAGGGGAGGCCTGCCTGGAGACACGGGGTCTGAGGAGGCCATGTGAGCGATGGCCACTGGCTGTGGGATACCATTTGAAGTGTACATGCTGTTTGGCACCTTGGCCGTTTGCGCCAGTGACAGCCCCCCCATGCCAGCGCTCATCCCCGGGTGCGAACCGCCTTTGATAGAGGGGGGTGGGATGGATGGGCCGGTGGGCGTGCAGGCAAGTGTGTGGGAGCGAGGGGCCATCAGGCCCCTCTCATCCTTTACTACTCAGTAGAAACTCTGACCAAGTGCCTCCAGTAGTGGGTTCGCCCCCTGCCCTTATGTGATGCTAACTTTGGTTGACATTCGCGTAGATGGGACCACTGAGCAGGACACGGGGCATCCATTTTTGTCCCCCCTTTCCACTCCATCTTGGTGACCAGGCCTCAATGCGCAGAGCACATGGCCCCACCCTCGTTCCCACTCTGACTGGAAAACTCCAGAGGTATTTGCAACAGCTAATAAATGTAACACATCACTCTTCCTCTGAGATCACTGTCCTGCATGTGACCCACACTAATGAAAATTAGACCATCCAGACCAGAGATGACAACTGATTACTCTTTCAATTTGTAATCGTTAACTATTTATTTTGCAACAACCCATATGTCAAATTACACAGTAACAAATATATTCATATAAAATATGGCTCTTTGAACTTAGAAAACAAACACATCCCTCCAAACAAACTTCATTCACAACTTCTTCATGCATTCATCACATTCACAAACGATAGAAAAAATGATATTTTGTTCATATCACAATAACAATGGCAATTAAAGTGTTTCTTGGTTTCACACTCGATTCATTTACAATGTGTCCATCTGTCAACATTCAGAGGATAGAAAAACTGTTTGTCGACATGTTTCGGTTGAGTTCTTAAAGTGGGCAATGACTTCCCTTTGTGTATTATGTTCAACCTTCTTCAGGACAAGAGACGATCGCCAAATCCGCGTGGTCTCATAGAAGAGTGGGGGTGTGTGTAAGGCAAAGAGGCCTAGGTCTATAAAATAAGAAAAAATATGTAAGGTGTCATCTCTGTTTCATAAAAACCCATTTCTTGAGTAACAGCTAGCTACTAAAGCTGTGTGTGAACCGGCTCACCTCCTCTGATTTTTTCAGTGGCTGGCGTGTCGGTTCGGTGGAGTAAATCCCGGCGCGAGAGATCTCTAATAATGAGTTTCACGTCGTACGTCCTACAGAATAAAGGACATATAAACTCGTAAGTTATAGGAGGGGTATGGCATGCTATTGAAAAAGAACATTAATGAATCGGTACTCACTCAGTTGGCGTACTGGGGCTCGCAAAGTTGTCCGAGCTGTCGGTTCGGTCGGACTGCAGGGGAGGAGACAAAGTGTAAGTGCTTCCGAATTGTACACCCATATGTCGCGTAACTATTATCACAATATAAAGCTTGCTTTAAGAATTCTAGTAGATGTCAGCTCTATAGAGTAGAAACATTGTGTGATGGGCCCACAATAGGGAGCCATGAGCCTACACATCTAAACATAAGAATGTCTACGTCCCTGCAGTGAACTCTAAACCACTCGTGAAAAATAGAAAAAATTTAGCTTACTTCTTAGGTTCTCTGTAAGGAATCCCTTGGAAGAGAGTACCCGTTGCTGGTCAATCACAGATCAAAGAGTCACGAAACTGTAACAACAGTGCATGGTTTCAGATATGGAGCCGAAAGAGCATGAACTGGCATACACTATGTCTACTGCTGTCTACTTACTCGGCGTTACCTCGGCTCTGTCCGTCAGTGTATGAATCTGTTGGCGCTCCTCCGCTACTGATCGCGGCGATCCGGCGTACGTTCCAAATGGCACCAATGGACGCACAGCCGCTTGGAATTCTGGATGGTATGCGGCTGCTCGGCATTTTGGACATAGTAGTTCCCGAACACCGGCGGAAACGAAAACTATCTCCACACGAATGTACGTCTAGTTACCAAACAATGGTGAATGTGCCGCTGTGCGCGCTTACTGAGCGTGAAAGGGAGTCCAATTTGTCAGTGCCCGGTTGATAAAGCACTATGGGATATGTCAAAGGGCCTCATTTGTGGTTATTTAGCTTAAATCATGAAACCTCTCTTCCCATTTCACAGGGCTATGAAAAAAGGTTACAGATGAATGTAAAGTCTGGTACTCATCTTCGGCCACCATAGTATTATGTACTATTCAGGGCGTTCCATTCCACCGAAATATTTAACCCATGGCGGACCGTATCTAGAGAATAGATCCACTTCTGTTCCAGGCGGTGTAGGGCACTGGCCATATCAAGTCAGTTTCTTAGATCTACTGATTAGAAAACAAGGGAATGCATTGGTCACCTCACTCTATAGGAAATCCACAGACAAGAATACCCTATTACATTACTCAAGTTTTCATCCGGAGAGTCTGAAATTTAATCTGCCATATGGACAATTTCTAAGGATTCCACGCAATTGCACAGATGGGGTTGATTATCAAACACACGCCACACAACTCAAAGAAAGGCTTGTAGGCTTCGTCCAGCCCCTTCAACTAATACAGCCCCTCGTGTCCTCTGGGAGAACAGCCAATCTTAACCTTCATCCAGTTACCAGCCATAGGAACCGCTCCTACCTAGGAATCCCACACAAGGGGAGGTGGGGGGCAGGGGGATTGAGGAGGTGGAGGAGGAGGAGGTGCAACTGCTGCTGTGGTAGATGGTACAGTTAAGTTAGTTTATGCAATTTCCCCACTGCAGAGATTGGCAGATGGGTGCATGTGGTATTCCTTTCTAATATAACTGCATCTGGGGCATGAAATGAGTCTGCCTTGCTGATAGCAGGAGCCTATAACACTGGACCAGCATGAACTCCATTGCGGGACCCCAAAAGCCTCTCATGTAAGGAAATTGAGAAAGCCAGCCTCGTAGGCTTGGGAGAGCTGGAAGCCTTCTCTAACCAGACCCAGTGTAATGCTTGAGAAATGCAATCTATTCTCTTTAAATGAACAGAAGGGAAACCTAACAATTTAGGAAAGGGGACAGTTAATTTGTTTCCTCTGGCTGCACTGTGAAGTAAGCAAAGAAAATAATTTGAAATTTGCATGAATGCAATGTAATCATTTCTTCCTCTACCAATTGGAAGAAAACATGCATGGGGGAGGGTGGGATGATAAATTGGCAACCACTGCAGGAGATGGAATGATAAAACATCTGTGTCTCCAACAACCAGCTGAAGAATTAGGGGGGGGCGCTGTTGCCTGGCATGAGAAGATGGCCACACTCTGAGCGAACGCTGGTGCCCATTGCCAAATCATAACTTAATTTTCTACAAAGGCGAAGTAAAACACTCCACCGGATGGCAATTGATTGCGGAAAACCAGCCACTTACCTAGGGACACCATAAATCTTAGAAAGCAAGGGTACCACTGGTGGTACGGAGAGCAACCCTCTTGACGGCTGCATCGGCCTATCTGAGATGATGTGGCAAGCACCACCATGGGTCACACAGTGCTGGGTCTGAACATCAAGGGGCCTGCTGTGCCAGTGCTGCAGCGGTCCAACCCAAACTGTAGCTGACACAGGAGGGCGGGACACCGCCTGAACCCCTGGCGGGCGTGGCTACATCATTGGAGAAAATGACCTGTGACGCTGGCCTCTGCGAGGACGCAGGGGAGAGAGTCCCCCCTGACTCAAAGCAGAGTGCAAACTTCGAGGCAGCTACACAAACAACAATACGGGATCTGTTGGTGATGGAGGGGCCCCGGAACAACCCTCCAAGGCCCCTAACAGAAGGTGGGTGCGAGGAACTGGGGGAGGGAGTGGGAGTGACCACACTGTGGAGTAATAAGACATCCGTTACATATCTTAGGGCACTGGCACTAGAATGGTGTTGCAGCTGGGCACTGTGAGGTATGCTCGGTGGGCTCCTTGCTTGAACCCAGTCAGTATGCCAGACTGCCTGGAGAGGCTGTTTGCACAACATAATCTTCTGCTTGGATGTAGTAGTGTGTAAGCTCCAAACAGAAGCCTGACTAAAATAGCTGGCTGTAACCTGTATACAGCGGTGTGGTGGAACCCTGCTAACTCTTATGCGGCCCACATGGAAAATGCAATGGAGAGGCTGGTGGGTGCACTGGTTCGAACTCTGGGAGACTACTTGTAGTGCACCAGTGAGTGCCATAACGCTGTTCTCATGGGGGCCTCATCTACAACACAGTCCGTGGGGGACTGGGTTAATGGCGGTAGCTTCCTCCCACCCGGGCCCTACTCCCAAGCAACCACTTCCTTCCGTGCTTGTAATTTAGGACGCATCCCCAATGGCAGCAAGACGGAAAATCTGGGCCCTCCAAAAAACAAACTGAAAGGGATTCGTATACCAAAAGAATTAATATTAGCCCAGATCAAACTGCACGAATGGCTGCACTCATGAAAGCAAGCCATCATCTCGTGATGCAGCATACTCGCTGACAGTCTCGCTGCTCAAACTCCAGAAAAGTGTAGCCCCAATAGACCATAAACTGGACAATCTCGCCGCCAAAGTGGAATCCTTAGACTCCAAAATTGAACAACTATGCAACAGGGTAACGCATAACGAACAGCGGATTTCATTGCACAACCTAGAGTCCTCTCTAGCTGCATGTAGGACAGAACTTAAGAAAATACAAGCTAAAATGTTCTTGAAAATCACTCCAAGTGCAACCACCTTTGGAATCTGGGCCTCCCGCCACGCCCACTGGCCGCTTGGAACACTTCCTAGGATAAAATATTACTCGGTGTACTGGGCAACCTGGTGCTCTCAACACATTTTCAGGCCCACTACCAAGACTCCATATTGCCAGAATCTTTAACTACCGGCACAGAGACCTAATACTCAAAATGGCCATACACAAAGGCCACCTGCATTACCAATCTGCCACAATTAATATCTGTCCAGACTACAGCCCTGTCGTGGAGGAATCCAGGAAGACCTTCACATAAGTCTGTAAACGTTTTCAGGATCGGAAGATGCAATGTGCCATGCTCTTCACTGCAAAAAAAAGTTAATATTTAATAACATTGCTGAGACTTTATTACTGTGCTACATCATCATATTGAATGATCAGCTCTCAAAGATAGAAGCCATCCCAATGCCACCCATCTCCATACTAAATGCGGTGCCCTATCTCAAGCTATTTGACATTTGGCGGATAATGCACGGTCCGAAGTGTGAATTCACTTATTAGTTTGCACGATTCACATTCTCTGTTGGACATGTGGCTGGGCACCCCAGGGATCCTGTGGGTTACCACTAGGTGTCATTTCCTACCCGGACCTTTATTGAACCAGTCACCATTGACTTTGCATTTTGCTGTGTCGCTCTTGAGCCTACGCCGGACGCTTTCAACCAGGACCCCCCTCCTGACCCACTCTTTACCAATATCCTGCCTGATCTCATTTTTGATTTATTCCAAATCACTGATCGTTCTAATAGTAACCCCTTTTCCTGCTGGCAGGCTTTCAAGCTATACATCTTTGCTGTTTGTTCCACTAAGGAATTTGGACTAGTGTGCAAGGAACTAATCCACTATTAAATCACACTTAAACAACTTTAATACGCACACAGCAGCTCATTTGATATGTTTAAAAACATTTTAATCAGAACAGGTTAGATTTTGCTGGTTAGCAATCTGGGAAGCCAACAGAAAAGCTGTAGGGCAAAGGCATGCAGATAAGCGGAATCTAACCACACTGGGCGCCTGCAGGAATGGACCGCTAAACAAGGAACAGGCTCTATTAATTATGATGCCATGCTCCCATGAGACGGCACACCCTCTTTGGGTCCCGACATGATTAGTCAGTTACACCATGCCTTGTACATGCCCTCTCCTACACCCCGGTCTAAAGAAGGGCTCCTGGAGGATCAACCCTATTCTGCCGAGGAGGGCTTAGTTTCTAGAACAAAATTGAAGGGGTCGAGAAAAAACCAATGGAAAGCTTCATCCCTTACTGTCCATTCAAAACTTGGCACATTGATGTGCAAGAGATCACACCTGAACTTTCAAAAACTTGTTTTTATATAGTTTTTGGTATCTACTTTCTTCGTAGTTTTAGATATAATACTGAACATCCTTGATTACAAAAAAACAAGCAACCACAGTTTGCACAATCAAAACAAAACAAAAGCAAGTTGGTTCTCGTGCACAAAATTCCATACAAAGGACGTAATACAGTTTCTACTGTTGCTATCCCCAGGGGGCGACAGGGGTCACAATTCGATAGACAAGTGAAAAACAAGTATATAATACATATATTCGTGTGAACAGTAAACATTGGTAACACTGTGTTTGGAGGGAAAATGCGTCTACACCCGGTGTTTCGGCCCTATAACAGGGCTGTGTAAGCCAATTTCTTCCTAGGGCCTTCGTCAGGACAGAAGAGGACTATGCAGTCTGGATGGTCAGACGGTGCTGTAAAAGGAATAAGGCGAAGCTCCAGGCATAGTAGCAAGAACACATGTGAAAAAATCACTTGATGTCATTTCATGTCCATGGACATCACTTACCTGTGGGAACGTGAGTGTAGCCACAGGCGTAAAGGTAGAAGGTGGTCCCGAGGCCAATGATGCCTTTGGGCAGTGGTCACAGAGGACACCTAATTGGAAAAAGGGGTGGGGGATGGGGTTACTAAGTGTATTAGTCAACTTAGTTCAGGGTGGAATGTGTCAATAGGTGCAATTATAGAACACACCAGAAACGGTCTTACCTATTTTTAAGGCAGCCGTGAAGTCGACTTGATCGTATGCATCGGCGTAATTTTCACAACTGTGCCCTAGATGCAGAGCAGAAGGGACAACAAAGCAGCATCAGCGTGTATGCTGATTGTGGAAAAATGGTGTCAGTGTACACACTGATCCACTTGGATTACTGTACATGTCACTTCGGTACATATTGAAACTACTAAAAAGAGCGGGCTTACCTATATTGTGGTAGCCGCGGGTTTAATTGATCGCTTTCGGCACCAAAACATTTGTGAGTTTCCGCATCAATCTGGGGGCATGGCCTTGGTATGGAAAAACACATATCGGCACGAATCAAGTTCCATGTAAAATGTTCCGGCATCGGCATGTATACAAGGCGAAACCTACACCCCAACAAGTTTGACTAGAGAATATTATCGCTTGTCCATACTCTCTCAAATCTACTTCGTTGCCATCACTGCCCCACCCACCAGGATTTTATAAAGACCTTTTGAAATTGCTTGCTGGGTATGCCAGCAAATTCATATCAAACATATTGCCCCCTTTGTCCCCCCAACACACCTAAGATATTACTGACGAAAGTGATCTACCATTTTCTTCAGATGATTGTATAACTCTCAAACTGTACACCTATGGTCCTCATAATACTGGAAGTCTTTTGAAGATGGCCAATTAATTTCACTTCCAAGTTATCGGGAACGTGTGTATCCTTCCTTCTTGAACAGCTAATGTATGCAAAAATCAAAGGCGAGGCTCACATTAAATTCCCCATATTCCATGCCAAACCACCAGTTGGCCCATTCCTTCAGTATATGGAGCACTTAACTCCTCCAGAGCTATCTCTTTACTCTACATGATTGCAATGAACTTTCCCATTACAAGTAGCCCCCAGCCAGGAGGATACGGAAAAGGGGGTTGGGGGATTGACATTGAGGACAAGCCATGGACTAAGATATGAATGCAAGCTAAAACAATCTCACTAAACCATAGGCACAGAGCCATTCAGTACAAATTCCTCCACCAACTTTACTACACCTTGCTGGACGTCCACAAGTTTGATTCATCTTCCTCCACAGCCTGTCTCAAATGCAAGCAATTGGACGCCGGTTTTCTACACCTGGCCTGGACCTGACCTTCAGTGTCCAAATTTTGGTCTCAGTGACGCCCTTTCATGCTGCTCTGTTGCAAATATATTGCACAAAAACTAATGGAAAAATCATGGCTTTCACAATCCGCATGGCCATGTGAGAAACTTACGCAAGCACCTGCAAGGAAACATACAGAGAAATATCTTGCCCTTCATACCTCCTCAAATACATCTGAACCTGATTCGAGATACCTACTTGAGACGTTGCCAGTTAAGGACACTTGTGTGGAGTTCCATGTATGAAGCAAAACACATGTCATCTGTAACCTGTAACAGTGAAATATTCGGTAGCAGAGTTATCATATCAATGACTGGGCAGTGAAATGCCTAGGACAATTTATGCATTGTTTCCTGTTGCTGTTAATTCACCAAAGCTGCAGATTGCCATGCTATGTTCAATGTCTTATGTATTAGTAGATTGTTTGTGTTGTTTGTTTGTTCTAAAACCTGTTAAATACATTTATTTTGTTGTAAATATCCTTTCCTTCCACAGGCTTTCCAGACAGTTTCTGCACAGGACAATAACGCACACTGTCCACGGAGAAAAGCAGGTGGCCACAGGAGATAGTTCCATGGAAGTGAGGGATGAGGGCAGTTTGAAATAGAGAAAACACATGGCCCAAATGGGAGCATTGCATCCTATGTTTCACATGTGCAAGCTATTGCCACAAAGTCCATCCCAGGGAAGGAGCACACACCCTTTAAAAGGCTGCCAGCACAGTCAGCCTTTTGCAGTCTCTGAAGAGCTGGCAGGAAGCACCAGGCACTGGGAGGCCTGAACCAAGGAAGGCACATTAACCAAAGATGTTTCAGTTCTGAAGGGAGGAAGCCCGGGTGAGTGGTAAGCTAAGAAGCGTAAAAGGGGATTTATCTTGGAGAGTAGGAATGTTGGAGAAGACTGAAGAAAGGGAGACTACTGGAGAAACTTGCCATTAGAGACTGTTGAGCGTCCGGAGGAGTACATTGCTCCTGTGAGAAGACGAAGTACATTGGAGATATTCATTTTGACCAAGAAGACCGGTATTGGCAGAGTAAGGAGATGGCTGAAAGGGTAGCGAGGGGGATATAGGGCCCTAACATCGGAGGACTAGAGTCGGAGTAGAGAATGACACAGTAAAGACTGGGTGGTTCCTGTGGACTATGGTGGTCCAGGGGAGCATAGGAGGATGCCTGCTGAGACCGCTGCTATGCCATGCAGCTAGGTGGTCCAAATATGGACAGCAAAGGGAAAGGCGCGGGCCCCAGAGAAAACATTATGGGAATATGTGGCGGGCCACCTATCTCTATCATACCCTGACCAGGGCCAGCAAGACCTGGCAAGCAGCATTCTAACACCCAAGAGGGCAAGAAGCTCCAGTATGCCCCATTGGGAGAACACTGTGAAAAGGCCTAGAAGGCAGAAGTCTGACGGACCCTAAAACATCGGTCAGCCCAAGACCTATACGACCGAGGCAAAGGACCAGCCAGGGGTCAAGTAGCGGGCCAAAGGAGTAAACCTTTCTCTTCACATATATGGCTGGAGAGGAGACTGCCTCCATGAGGAAGGGAGACTTTAGACACTTTTGATTGGAACACTGGAAGTAACTTTTTGAACGTTTGGATTTTGGTTACCATGGATTTTACAATGTTTTATTCGTGGAACTCAATGTTTCACTAAGGAATCCCTTCTGTACAAGGGGGAGAGGGTTCACAACATTATTTTGAGTCTTGTGGCACACGCTTGGCAAGATTACTCATGTTGGACATGTACGTTTGGGCCCATTATTCCATTTGGTCACCCTGTGTTTTGTGTAGCACTTGAACCTTATCCTTGCATATGTGTTGGTAACCATGATGAGCTTCCCCTCGTTTTAACATTATATCAGTATATTTTTAATCTCCTAGAGGCTGCTTAGTCCAACAGACTGCTGCCTGTTCTAGACCAGTTTACCATGCTCATTCTGCTGCTGTGCAAATGGCGAGCTGACAAATTCCTTCAAAGGCATTTTCTTAGGATATCACTTGGGTTTGAGAACACGTTCACATATCACAGGTGTGACGATGTGCACGGGTGCTTGGTCTGGTTCTCCTACAGGCAAGCATTTTCTCTTTCTATTTCTCTGCTCCTCTGGCTCAGGAAACATGAGTTTAATAATGCTATCTACAGAACCTTTAGCCCACTGCAGCTCAACACTGAACCAGCGTAGCTCCGGTTGGTCTTCTGATGGGGTACAGCCTATACCTAATTTGTATTTAATTACTGTCTTGAGAGGGACACCTCCCTCCTTGTGCTCCCCCCCCCCACCCCCTGCTTACTGTATTGTAGCCCAGAAGCTTAAGTTCTCGAAGTGGTGGTGCAGTACACCTGGAACTGTACAGGCTCAATCTAAATGCATTTCAATAAACCAGTAAATTACACCTTCTCATATGTCAAGGCACACTATATCAACTTATATTCAAACCCCTACCTACTCGTAGGTGGCAAAGGCACATTCATAAATTACTTTTTCTAGCAGCTAAGGCAATTCATAAATCAAATTCCTGGCAAGAATGGAAAAACATATAACATCTTGCAGTGGCATTTAAAGTATGCCTGTCTATTTTCCAAAGCATAATCCAGCAATCAGGAAAAGCATCAGACTCTAAGGTCAAAGCACACCTCTGAATTGGGGACACCAAATTCATATGCAGAGAACCTGGTACTCTGAATATGCAGTCCACCCAGGCAATGGGCAGCATTTGTTCCACTGTGTTTAACTCCAGCCTCGGTCGCTTGATAAGCTGGTACTTTTATAGAGTTTTTCAATTAGGATCTTCTATGGGGAATGTTGCAAGAGTCTCCACAATGTAAATTAAAAACTATGAAGCCTAAAAAAAGTAAACTGTTGTCTTGCATTTCGCTACTGCATCTGCTTTAAGCATCTTCGTAATGTAAGCTAAAAGCTCAGGGTAAAATAGACAAAAGCTTTCTACTTTTTATCAGAAGTCCCCTTAGCTCTTCGCGTAGCATCCTCCCTCTGCACACCGCTGTGCCATCTGAATATAGCAGTGCTCAGCACTTATTATTTTCTTAAACAAAGAGCCCCAGACTTTGTCAACAAATGTTCCAGGCAGCTCAAAAAGTCAACAAAATGCAAGTGTCTTTGCATTACCAAAACATCTTCTGTGCCGCCATGTCTGGGGAGACTGATACAAAGGCAAGGTCAAATGCTGACAGCATGTGGGAGCTGCTCTTTGGAAATTACAATAGCTTCCATCTTTTATTAACTGGTACTGCTACACACTACTCATACGTATGCAACATATGTATGCAAATAAGCATTTTTATGTTTCAGGCTATATAGCGACTTACTCCACTATCATCTTCTATGATCTCTCTAATGAATGGATATATGCTAGCTGAGTACGTACATGATATGATGTAGTTGGGTTCTCACCAAGAAAATGTGCCACAATTAAGTTGAGGTGAAAAAAACCTTTTTAATGCAATCAAAGCAAAAAGAAAACTCCTAATTTAGGAGTGTCCCTTTAGATGACACGTGTTTTGACTTGTAGTGCCTTTTTCAAATCTAGGGCATATGTTACACACTAGTATAAAAACATGTGAGTTTTAAATTTCATAATACCAGTTTGAAAAACAAAAGCAAAGAACAAGGAGGGGTATAGAAGAGGAGTGTTGGGAGTGGAAAAGAAACAAAAGAAACCATGAACAAGTCATTCTTCCTTAAATTACATAGTATGCACTATGTAAATTAAGGAAGGACGACTGATATTATGAAATTTAAAACACATAATTTTTTGATACTAGTGGGTAACATATGCCCTAGATTTGAAAAAGGCACTACAAGCCGAAACATGTGTCATCTAAAGGGCACTCCTAAATTAGGAGTTTTCTTTTTGCTTTGCTTGCATTAAAAGGTTTTTTTTCATCTGAATTTACTTGTGGTGCATTTTCTTGGTGAGAACCCAACTACATTGTCCTGTTTGGAGGTAGGGTTGGAATGACCTCCATGTTTCTCACTCATGCAACACCATCCGACTAGAATACAAGGAACAGGTCGCAGGGCTTAAAAAAAACCCACTATGATATGGCATTTGTAACACGCCTATACACAAGTGTTTCAAGGCGTGACGAGGCAAGGAAGGGAGGACAGAGACAACGATCTTACTAGGCTAGTGACATTGAGATTGTGCAAGTGCGGGGTAGGGGGAGGGGAAAAGTGCTAGGGGGAAAGGGGACGGGGGCAGTGCTGTGCATGGGATCAAAACAATAACTGCGGCCAGCAGGTGGCAAGTGCAAGGGTAAGTGCAGACAGAAGGTGTCCAAAAGTGTAGGTAGGGGGACTGTAGGGTTACAGATACAGACCCAAGTGTAAGGCTTGCTGGGAGGTAGTGCGGGTATGCAACTGGGCGGGCAGGGATCTGGGCCCAAAATCAGAGGGTAGCCAGGTGACAGTGCATCATCAGACAGGAAATCAGCAGGGGAGTGGAAAAGAGAAGGCAGAAGCAAAGAGGAAGGTCTTGAGATGCCTCCGGAACTGGAGATGGTTCTCTGCAAGTTTCAGAGAGGCAGGGAGGCTGTTACAGATGGAGGCCCCAGCCGAAGAAAGAGATCTACCACCAACTTGTTGCTTGGAGAAGCAACTGACCCTGAGGGAGTTGGAGGAGCAAAGAGCTTGAGTAGGAAGGTAATTACGAAGAGAGAGTTGGGGGTATTGAGGACCTTGGCCCCAGAAAGCCTTGTGGATAATGCAGAGGGTCTTGAACTTAATCCTTGCAGCCACTAGGAGCCAATGCAGAGATTTCAGTGCTGGAGAGATAAGATCCCTGGGCTTGAGGCCAAGGACAAGTCTCACAGTCCTGTTCTGGATGAGTTGGAGAGGGCGAAGAGTATAATCGGGCAGATTTAGAAAGAGGCTGTTGCAGTAGTCCTGCCTAGAGAGAACCAGAGCTCTAGAGACAGTGAGCTTCTGGGGGAAGGAGAGGAAAGGAAGAAAAACCTCTGAGGAGGTGCAGTTGGTAGAATGACTACTTGGAGACGTCAGAGATGTGATGAGAAAAGGAGAGTGTGGAGTCGAAGATGACCCAGAGGTTCTTAGCTTCACAGGTGGGAGCAGGAAGAGGGCCAAGGGAAGCCAGACAGAGTGACAGGAAAGGAGTGTGCAGGTGTGCCGATGAGGAGAATCTGTCTTACCAGCATAAGGAAGAGATTGTTGGCGGCACACCACTCTTGGATAGCAGACAGTCGGAGATACACAGGAGAAGAGGTGGCAGAGGGGAGCCTGAAAACAAGCTGAAAGTTGGAGCAGAGAGCGGCAATGCGGTGGCCGAGAGGTGTCGGGTATTGGTTGAACAGCCAGGGAGAGAGGTTAGACCCCTGGGGCACACCACAAGTAGAGGGTGAGATAGAGGAAAGGGAGGACCCAAGTGGGACCTGAGAGGGTCGATCAGAGAGGAACGAGGTCAGCCAGGCCAGGGCCTGATCAGTGTTAGCCAGGTTATCACAGAGACGATTGAGCATGATGGCAAGGTTGACCGTGTCAAAGGCAGAAGAGAGATTGAGTAAAATGAGGACAGGGGAGATTAGAATCAAGGTTAGAGAGTAGCTCTTCACAGATGTTCAGGAGAGCAGTTTCCATGCTTCTGGCTGCTGTGAAGCCAGACTGATAGTCATGGAGACAACCAACAGATTCAGTGGGAAAATTAAGCTGGGAGATGGCCAGCATTTCCAGGAGTTTGCCCAGGAAAGGAGTGATGGGTATTGGGCGATAGTTAGCTGGGCAGGAGGGGTCGGCTGAGGTTTTCTTAAGAGGTTGCACAAGAGTGCTTCGGGGGGAAGGGAAGGCTCCAGTGGCAAAGGAGTGTTTGCAGAAGTCAGCCAGGGCAGGAACGAGGGTGTCAATGTCGTCCTTGATGGTTTTGGAAGAACAGAGAAGAACCTGTTTTGACGAGACTTTCATAGATCAGACTTGTCTAGAAACATCATCAGGGGAGAACAGAGCAAAGGAAGAGCAAGAGGGAAGAGAGGTGGCCACAGGGGGCCGGAGATAGAGGAGGGAGTAGAGGGAGGAGGAGGAGAGGACGAGAGGGTGGACAGGATGTTCGGGGTTTTATAGATGAAATGAGAAGCCAGGGCCGTGCAGAGGGCCTCGGAGGGGACAGGAGAGGTAGAGATTGCAGCAGGATTGGCCAGCTCCTTGCAGATTTTAAAGAGTTTGGCCGAGTTGTTGGATGCCGCTGAGACGTGGGCTTGGATGTGGGCTCTCTTCTTGGTACGGACAGAGCCGGTATTGCCTTTGAAGCAGGCAGCAGGCCAGTTTGTCGGAGGATGCGCAAGAAGCTAGCCATTTCCTCTCAGCCACCCTGCACCTGAGTTTAAGGGTGACAAGGTCAGAGTCATACCAGGAGTTGCACTTGGCTTTGGGCTTCAAGCGGATCCTCATGATGGGGGCAAGAAAATCAAGTGTATCAGAGATAGAAGAGTGGAGCATGGAAAGGGCTGTGTCAGGAGGAGATCAGAGCACCCACAGTGTGCCCTGCAGAATTTGTCAGGCCAGAGTGGAGAATAGAAAGAGATAGTTGCAGAGGTCGCAAAAGAGGCCAGAGGAGGGACAGGAAGCATCCAGGTGGATGTTAAAGTCTCCAAGAAGGAGGAGTTGAGTGGTCTAGGCCAGGAGGGCGGAGCAGAGGTCCGCCCACTCAGAGGAAGCAGGTGATCTGACCAGGTGGTCGATAGTAGCCATGGTAAGAGAGTGGCCAGGAGAGAGCGAGCCTGCAGACAAGGAATTTTAAAGAGTAGGCCTGCATAGGAATGACAGAGGCAGGAATCCACTCCGGGAAGATCAAGACTACACCCCCTCCGGAATGGTTGGATCTGGGCGCAGAGAGGATCTTGTTGCCATCAGAGAGGAGAGTGTCAAAGCTTGTGACAGAGCTGGCCGTGAACCATGTCTCGGTGAGACTGAGCATATCGAGATCAAGCTCTTCCAGGAGGCTGCAGATGTCAGATGAGTGTTCGACAGCTGAGCAAGAGTTGAGAGTGGCAATATGGAGGAGTTTGCCAACCTTGAAAGACTTCTGGGGAGGGGTACAAATCGGAGGTAGACCCTGTAGAGGAGTAGAAGGAGCCCGAGGCGGGGCAGAAGAGGAAGGAGGAGAGGGAAAGGTAGCCAGGGAGGAGGCAGGGGGGGTGGGCAAGGAAGCTGAAGAATGGAGAGAAGGGACAGCACTAGAAGAAAGGAAATTGATAACGCACGGAAAGCGTCTATCGAAGAGGAGAAGGTTGGCCTGATGGCCTTGGACCAAGACAGTGCCATTCAGGTAAACATTAATGATGACCTTAGAGGAGTGGAAGGGGGCCAGGAGGGCCTCCCACCGGGTGCCACCATTAATGGGAGAAGAGAAAGGAGAGAGCACAGAGACCATATGAAGAGTCCATAGGTCTGGCGAGGGAACAACAAAGAGGATGTCGGTGAGGGTTTGTCTGGAGGAAGCACTGGTAGAAGTGTCGGCGATGGGGAGGCCTGGGTTGGAGACCAGGATACACTTTTTGAACGTCTTCCTACCAGACTTAGTGAGGAGAAAGGATAGTCGATAGAGAAGCAGTTAGAAAAGATAGGAGAAACAGAGAGCACCATAGTGTAGGTGGGGAAAGAGGGGAGAGGAAGAGGAGTGGAGGGGAAAGGTGGAAGGGAGACACTATGGGGAGGAGAGAAGGAGGGGTGCAAGCAGACGAGACAGAAAGGGACAAGACAATAGTGGACGATTGACTAAATAGACAAGAGCTCAGATGGAAGAGCAGGCAGCAAAAAGGCAGTCCGGTAAGCAAATAAGGTTCCCAGGGCATCAGGAACAGAGCGGTCATTAAAAAGAGAACCTAGAGGAGGGTGGAGCACAGCAGAACACAGAACAATATACAAAAGAACAAAGCAGGCGACAAATGTAAACCTAATAGAATGAAGATGCAGCAGAACACAAAGCAATACAATGCAAAACAGGGCAGTCAATGAGGAAGTGGAAAGGGAGGCGTGTGGGTGCAGGAGGCTGGAGAAGGGGGGCACGAGACATGCGTGATAGGGAGTTGCGAGGGACCACACGGTCAGGGACACTTGATGCGCTTGGACCGCACACACACAGTTGTGCGAAAATAAAACTTTAACAAATGCACAACTTACTGTGCCACGGAGCAACTTTCCTTACCCCAGCACTGGAGAAGTTGACGTGCACGTTGCCTGATGGTGGGGATGGCCTGTGGGGATAGAGGGAGCAAACACATGTTGGTGCATGCTTACCTGCTGTCTTGAGCAGGGGTTCGGGCCCTGGGCCATCCTGGTCCAAACAAATTGCCCTTTTTTTCGTCTGCCCTTTGCTTCCGACGTCCTTGGATCTAAGAGTTAAGAGCAGAAAGGAAGAGGCAGGGCTAAGAAGGTGGGTGGTGCTTAGGCCAGGTGACCTAGATCCACTTGTACCTGTTCCCCATTTGCAAACGAAAAGAGACTGGAGGGCTCCTTAAGTAAGAAAAAAGAGCAGCAACCAGGAAGGCACCAGGTGGTCGTGGCTTAGGCCAGGTGACCTAGATCCACTTGCACCTGCTACCCATCTGCAAAGCAAAAGAGCCTGGAGGACTCCTTAAGTAGGGAAAAAGATCACTTCAAAAAGCATTCTCATTCTAAAAAGATATGCTGTATATTTCCACACATCTAGTGTCCTACTCTGAGGCAGGATAAGCGCTGCAAGCTGAATATAACGGCACGCAGTGAGGCACTTGCATGCACTAATCAATCAATGCAGGACTACTCAAACACTAGAAAGGCTGATTTCCCTTCTAGATTGCTTATTTTCTATCTAGCATCTACCAGACCTTCAGATTCAAAATCTTATGTCTATGTGAGCGCACATACGGCTCGAAGTGGCAGCTTTTTCTGCAATCTGCTGCTTCATGGTTTGCCCCAGGTAAGGAAGTCTGGGCAAAAATGCATGTCAAGCTGGCCAGTCCAATGGCCTCACGATAGCTATTTATTAAAAGTGCTAGACTCTCTACTAGGTGGTTTCTATTGCAAATCATTGCCTCCTACATGGGAGTGAGGATAGCCAGGGGATCTCTCTGCCCTCCCCATCCCCCTCACACTCCACCCCCCCAGTACTGACCCTAGGCCCAGTATCACATGGCAGGTGACAGCCCCTGGGCGCCCCTGTCTGCTTCACCGATATCAGGGCTGGTTACTTGCCATAACCCTTTCCTTGCCCTTCGAACGCGTAAATATACACAACCTAATATCCTAGCAAAGAATTGAAACCCTGGCAGTGAAATGCTTAAAGGGGATCTTAGTTAGATCATGGTATATCATTAGTTTCAATTGAGTACCTACGTTCTTGTTTTTGGAACAAAAGGAGTTGTGTGCATCTGCCAGAATTTCCTTCCATGGCTCTGCAGCCTCCTGCTGGACTTGTATTAAAAGACGTGTGCCTGGGCGTTATTTTGCCTTCCTGCTGCATGGGAAGTATCCTGAACTGCGTTTATAAACTGTTGTAAATGCAGACAGTCTACTTGTGCGGCAGTGGCAATGCTGAGTGCAGCTAATGTATATCTCCACTCTTCTCACCTCATGTTGAATAGAGGTTTCAATATTTAGTTTGACAAAATGAAACTTGAGCTGAGTGATAGAGCTCCTACAGGATCCTTCTTAACCTTAAACAAGTGATTAAATGAGAGACTCACTTTGATGGACGCAGTTTTCTGCGAAGGCCTGATTACAACTGCATCTTTAGACTCACTGCGAAAGCGACCACGTAACCTTTTGTTACTGATCACCAGCACACACGCTCATTACTCACAAAGGACAAGAAACTGTTTCCAGGAAAGACTGAAAAATGCTCGATCTAGATGAACTATGCAAACGGATGCAGGGCACCAAGCATGTCGGTATTGGAGCACAGGTTCCCATAGACCTGAGTAGAGATGTCAAACAGCTGGATTAAGGAAGATTGAGACGTCCATTTATGAAACGGTTTACTCCATAAGAAAACTAACAGACCGCAAGGTGGTTTACGCTTCCTTCTCTCTGCCACCCCCAGTTTATATTCTGAACCCACTGGAACAAGATAGAAGAAACATTACTCTGCAAGTCAAACCAGAATATGGCCGGTAGATCTGACACTGGAATCTTACAGGCAAAGAAAGTACTTTACGAGTAAGTCCTTCTCCTTCAGAAATTCTTTCAGAATCATCAAGGAGATGAGAAATGTTAACGTGTGCAACAGAATACCTATACCCTCCCAGAAACTATGCAACACCACCAACTACTTCCATTGTATTGGATTAGATGATCTGCTGTCCGGCAGGGCATCACTAGTAGCCCCGTTGGCATGGTCTGCCTCCCCTCAACCTCATTTCCCCTGTTTTCAGATTGACTGTTTTCTCCACCCAACAGTCCCTTTTATGAAAGCCTTGTGCATAGGGATTTGTTTGGTAGCCCCAGGGGGCTCTTCAATGGTGTCCATTTTGAATGAACGATATCCCACCCCCCCTTAATGTCAATTTCAGGACAGGTCATGGAATGATGAGGCTCCGGCCAGTGTTAAATTGGAGATACTCCCCCAGGGGCTGCTTGGGGTACAAATGGAGGGGGGGAAGGGATGGGGTCTTAGGATTTGAGGTCTTGTTCATTGCCTGTCCCTATGGCTGCTTTCAAATGAGAACCGTAAGCGGTCAAGGGCAGAAGTGGGCAACTTGGGGCTCCCCCTGGGCATGATTGGTCAATGCAGGTCACGATCCAGTTGGCGGGTGGATGGTGTCCCTCAGGGCACACAAAGCCTGTCTCTTCATTATGAGGGCGGATGAACTTGTCGGTTTCAATAGGGCCCTTGATGTTGTGTTCCGCGTTTTTCCTCCCCCAGGTGTTGAGGCTGATCGGGACATTGAATGAGGCCAGAAACTGATGAATTTCGCTGATTGACACATGGCCTTCCCCCAGGGGTCTAGCATGATCGGTTGAGTTGGATGCAGCAGGGCTTTGTATGTGAGCGGCAGTTGGCATTTTCTTCACTGTCAACAATTTCCGTTTGACTGTAATTACTGGTGCAAATGTCAATGTTGCAGGCATGGCAGGGATTGACATAGCTATTATATTGTCCACAAATTTGCGGGGCGTTAAACGGGGGATATTGATGGTGGTAAAGTGCTCCTTTGGAGTTGGTTTGAGACTTGAAATTTTGTATTTTGGGTTAAAGTTTACTGTGCATATCCACTCCCACTTTTTGCCTTTAGTCTCTGTTGGTCTGTATTGGAAGGAGGAACCACTTCAGATTGCACACAGGTTGAAGTCTTCAGGTGTCGCCCCACACCCTTTCCCCCACTGCAAGGGTTGCTGCAACTTGTCTGTACGGGAAAGGGGCAGGGAAGAGCTCCAGAGCGCAGAGTCAGTGGCTGGAACAAAGCAAACGCTCACTTCTCCCTGATGGCCATCTCCTCCCATGTGATCTCCCTCATAATGCCACCACCAGGGTCAGGATCAGTAAGCGGCTGCCTGCCCCTACACACTCTGCAAGGAGCTTGCCTCTCAGTTCATCTAAAAAGCCCAGGACATCCTGTCCTCCTCTCATCCCCTCCCCCTCTTCTCCCTTCTCCTTCTGCGATCTTTGGCCCTCTTGCAGGCACCCCCCCATCCTCTTTCTATCGTCTTTTCCCCTTTTCTCCCCCGATGAGGTCTCTAGACAAGTCCGATCTATAAAATGTCATCAAAACGGGTTCTTCCCTGTTCCTCGAAAACCATCAGGGACCACATTGACACCCTTGCTCCTACCCTGGCTAATTTCTGCAACCTCTCCTTTGCCTCCTGAGCCTTCCCCTTCCCTCTGAAGCACTCTCTTCCTCACCCTCTCCTCAAGAAACCCACAGCTGACCCTTCTTGCCCAGCAAACTTTCGCCCGATCTCCATCACTCCCTTCCTGGGTAACTTTCGGGAAAACCTGCCCATCTCGCAGCTCAACCTTCACTCCAATTCTGTTGTTTGTCTCCATGAACATCAGTCTGGCTTTAGAGCTGCCAGAAGCATGGAAACTGCTGTCTGGAACATCTGTGAAGATCTGCTCTCCAACCTTGACTCTTACATTCCCTCTGTCCTCATCCTACTCCATCCCTCTTCTGCCTTCGACACTGTCAACCATACCATCCTGGTCAACCGTCTGACACAACTTCGGTATCACTGATCATGCTCTGGCCTGGCTGACTTCTTTCCTCTCAGATCGACACTTGCAGGTCCAACTTGGGTCCTTCCTTTCCTCTCTACCTGCGGTGTTCCCCAGCGGGTCTAACCTCTCACCTTTGCTTTTCAACCAATACCTGGCAACTCTCGCCCATCGAATTGCCATTTTCTGCTCCAACTTTCAGTGCTATGCGGATGACACTAGACTCATTTTCAGGCTTCTCTCTGCCACCTCTTCTCCTTCGCTCATCTCTGCCTGCCTGTCTGCTATTCAGGAGTGGTGTGCCGCCAGCGATCTCTGCCTGAATGCCAGCAAGACGGAGATCCTCCTCATCTGCACACCTCCACCGTCCTTTCCTGTCACTCTCTGGCCGGCCTCCCTTGACCCTCCTCCTACCCACACCGGTGAGGCTAAGAACCTATGGTTCATCTTCGACTCCACGCTTTCATTGGACTGCGATAATGGTCCTTGGCCTCAAGCCCAGGGATTGTATCTCTCCAGCCCTCAAATCTCTTCATTGGCTGCCAGTGGCTGCAGGGATTACATTCAAGACCCTTTGCATTATCCACAAGGCTTTCTGGGGCCTGGGTCCAAAACCTCAGTAAATACCTTCCCTCTCGCGCTCTTCGCTCCTCCCAACACCCTCAGGGTCAGTCCTTTCTCAAAGACATGAGCTGGGGGTAGATCTGTCTTTCTTGGGGCCTCCCTCTGGAACATCCTCCTGCCACTCTGAAACTTGAGGAGAACCATCTCTGGTTCCGGAACCACCTCAAGACCTTCCTCTTTGCTTCTGCCTTCGCTCCTCCTCTCCCCTGCTGATCTGTTCTGCTTTGGCATCGTGCACCTGGTTACTCTCTGGTTTCGGGCCCAGGTACTTGCTCACTCTGCCACGCACCCACACTGCCTCCTGGCAACCCTTGCAGTTGGGTCTGTATCTGTAACCCTACAGCCCCCCCTCTTTCTGGACTTATCCGACACCCCCTGTCGGTGCCTTAAACCTAGCACTT
Source organism: Ambystoma mexicanum (assembly GCF_040938575.1). Classification (NCBI taxonomy): domain Eukaryota; kingdom Metazoa; phylum Chordata; class Amphibia; order Caudata; family Ambystomatidae; genus Ambystoma; species Ambystoma mexicanum. Next base: position 452,527,110 of record NC_090924.1, on the reverse strand, counting down.
GCCACTTGCTGGCTGCACTACCACTGTTGTGTTATTTCTTTGCTCAGCACTTTTCACTTATCCCCTCACCCCCTGCACTTCCCCCTTCCCTCTCCCTTGCACTTGCACATTCTCAATGTCACTGCGCCTAATAAGATTGTTGTTTTTGTTCTCCCTTATTCCCCTTCCTTGCCTCGTCACGCTCTGAAACACTTGTGTATGAGCGCGATACAAATAAAATATCAATATCAATGGGAGGAGACTTTAGGATGGGGGGAATCAGTGATGACTCTGCAGGATTCATCACACGATCCTCGGTTGACTATCGAGATACTCTCTGGGCGTCCCGCGCTCAGTCTTTTCCGCTTCACTCGATTGCTTTTGGATGGGTACACCTTTGTATTGCCTGGTTTCCTTCTCTGGGGCTGGTAGGGTGCTGGACTGGTCTCGCCTTTCCCTGGTCTCTCGCTCACCCTATGGTTACCACTTTCTTCTTCTTCTATGTGACTCCTGCAGAGTCATCACAAAATACCAGTCTAAAGTCTCTGATGTGGCCAGGGAAAGGCAGCCACTACCTGATCCTAACCCTGGGGATGTTATAAGTGTTCGGAGAAGGCTATCCGGGGAAAGTGATGACTCAGTTAGGAGAGACACATTTTTTTCATCCTTTTCTGAGGATGATTTCCCCAATGACTAGTTTGTTATGGCTTGTTGTCGCCGTAAGACAACTTCTCCCAGAATTACCCAAGGTACTGTAAGGAAGTCATGGTATCGCAAGTATGACACTGACACAAGAGGTACAAGTATCAAAACCTTTATTCAGTTTTCAGGGTTTTGGAAAAAACCCTACATTGCCCTATAGCTATGATGGGAGTAGTCTCTACCATCAAATAATAAAGAAAACACAGTCCTATTCAGTCTTTGTCAAATCAAAATGGCCTATACTAACAAAACCTAATGCCTGCCCTATCTCTTATACAAAAAGTGTATACAGGGGAAGATGTATGCAAAGGAAAATCAGTATTATAACATAAAGGATCAAGGTATCCGAGTCAGCTCTCCTCCTCACTTTGGACAGCACAGAGTGAGGCTTGCCTTGTAAGCAGGATGACACACTCTGGCTCAAGTTCTCAAAACAAAGGCAGTTCAAAACGTGGATCAAGGCCCTCTTGGCCTTCCACGTTAAAGTAACTTATTCCAGCATTGAAAACGTCTTTCACAGTTAGTACCCGATGGACCTCGCAATCACAGCACTTGCAAGGGTTCCCTTCCTCAAGCTTTATTCTCATTCATTAGGGGTTCCCTTCCCCTAACTTATTACATTTCCGATCTCCCTCAGTCAGGCTCAGTCCTTTTCACTGTTGTAGAAAACTTTCCTTTCAGCTCGCACTCGTTATTTTCCCCAGTGTCTCTTGGTCTTAGTAGTTCAGTACCATAAGCACAAATGTTCATAGAAATCTTTCTCTTCAAGTAATCGACTTTAAACTTCCCCTTTCGCCAGGGTTAATCTTGACCATTGCGTATTTCAGAGTTTGTTCACTTTGCTGCTTTATAACAAGATATTGCATATTTTGCGGAGACTTTGGAGTGGGTTATATTCCTGTCGTCGGACCACTCTGCTACTCTGTATCACTGGCTTCACAGTTATCAGTAATTTAAATTTCACCACAGGTCTGCCTTCCTTTGCATCTCATCAGCACGCGCGCAGCCTTTAATTGTGAGATATACTGTTTCAACTTCAATCTTTCCTTACACACACCGCCTTCCACGTCGTTGGCTAACTCACCAGCTGTGTGCATTCCTTTATTGTCTTTGCGGCTTTAGTTCATGAGTCAAGGTTAATATCACAGGCTTGGCCTCGCCTCCCCAACTCTGTCGTTCACCCCGGAGGGTCACTGGCGTCCTTGAAACACAATGCAGTCTTCTTGTCTGTGATTTGGCCTTCTCTGCGTATCCTTCACAGCTCTTTGGAGACGACGACCTCCTGCGGGGATCTCCTGGGTTTCTCTACCTTTTTCTCTTCTCCCTCCGTCGGTCGTTCTGCTCCAGTCGGTTCGCCTTCGCACCTTCTTGTGTTCCACCTTACTCAGTGTGTCTCTATGTTCAGCCTTTTATCCATATGGGGTGAGTTAATGGGTATCCAATGTATGGGATTAAAGTCGAGTGCCTGACTGCCTGACACGATTAGCAGGACATGTCCAATGAGATATGTAAGGGTTAGCCTCTTTACTCTGTAGCCCTCTTCCTCGGCCCAGTGTTTGTGTAGAAAAGGGGGGGGGGGAGTTGGGACATTGGAGCATCTTATAAAATTGGAGGGGTACGGGAAAGGGGGAATACCGTGTCTCACCATTGGTTGCCTCACTTCCAGTCCCGAGGATCACCCATCCAGGTGATCCTCCGAACTGGCCTTTCAGATACGGATCAAAGAGGAACGGAAGCTGGAGTTGCTGCTGTGCTGTCAGCGGGACACCGTGCAGAACACGTGGCATGGGTCGGGACTCCTGGTTCACGCAGAGGACGCGCAGTGTGAAGCGGTAGTGAAGACCACTATCCTGAGAGGGAGGGAATTTCTTTGCATCCTGTGAACTGCTCCGCCATTAGGTTTTCACCAGAGTGTGCCCGGAGCGGTGAAAGCTCCATTGACTAACGGAGTGGCAGCAAACTAACGGAAGCTGTCAAACGCTGAGGAAGTCCCAAAGAAAGAAGAACCAATACCGGGGAGTCGGAAGGAGATGTCAGTACATATCAGTGAGTTGGCCTGAGACTGGTAACCCTGGGGCACTCTGAAGGAGCACGCTAGATAATAATGATCATTTTGAATATTGAACAATTAAATTGACAAACTAGGCGCAACTCCTCTACTAAGGGATTCCATATGGGGGAATATTGTAACCAGCATTGCCAAAAAGAAGTAAAAGTAAAGCAAAGTGTAGACAATTTTCCTAAAGGGGGATATCCAGTAAGGGGACATTGTAACCTGCATTGCCAAAGCCAGAGAATGCTGAAAGTAATACCAAGGCAATTTGAATATAACATTCACAGTACAAGACATCCAGAAAGAGAAAGTTGTAAACCACATTGCCAGCAGCCAAAAGGTTGTGTTTATAGAAATCAAAGACTGCCGGAGCAAAGCCCTCCTTGTAAAAGGAATCCAGGGGGAGAGAACTGTAACCTTCATTGCCTAAGGCAAATGGATCACCCAGAGAATCATCCTTTTGTGAAATATCCTTGTGGAAGAAGATGAAAACCAATTGTGTTAGAAATCTTACCACTTGCCACAGAGTATAAAGTTGTAGTAGGATTTTTATCCTGGCAGGCGAGTAAACCAGGAACCAGGAAAGGGATACATTGTAGTTGGTCCTGGCAGGCGAGTGTGCCAGGGAGAAGATCATTTGAAGTATTGTGAATGTGGTAAAAGGTTGTGGTTGAAAAGTGTCAGTTCCATCACTTTGTTTTGATGAACTGTTGCATAACCATCCTGACTAACGTTTTTCTTTTGAATGAACCATCCTAACTAAAGTGTTATTTATAAAGGAGAAGTATGATATGATTTGTCTTTGGAGAAAAGAACACTTACATTTGCTTTTCAATTGATGTTTAAAGAAGCAGACTTTTGGTTTGCCAAACAGAAGGTTGTGGAAAAGGTAACCATTGTTTTGAAGTATGAGCAACCTTTTGGAAGTGGGACAGTTGCTTTGCCAAGTGAAGGACCTATTGGATGATGAACTTTTTCAATATACATTGAGTGCCTTTGAAGAGAACTTTCTTGAAACTGAACATGGGTCTAGAAAATCCTGCATTGATCACTGGGAAGGGAATCCATCCCTGGTCACAAGGATTCATGTTTGACTTTTGTGTTTGTATTTATATATCATTTTGTAGAGTTTAAAACAGGCACACAATTCCTGTAGAATTTTGTTGTATGTATTAGTGTGAGGCACAGATGCTTTTGGACACCAAAACATTTTTCTTTAGCTTTAGTTTGCTAGGGAAAGATAGGCGCTTGTCTCGCCCCTTTTAATTTAATAAAATGACAACTGGTGAAAAAAACCATACCTATGTCTCTGCCTCACATTTCTGACAACTACTACTACTGCTGTAGACGTCCTACTGACTTGCAAGACGCCCTTTCCACTTTCTACTGATGCTACTGCCAACACCCTGCCGACCTTCACCACGTGCTTGTGTTCCGACGAACCAGACCCTGCACGTCGGTCTCCCGCTCTCGACTCTCTTGTCTATTACTCTCGAGACCGCCTCCGGTTTCTATCCCCTTCCAGATTCAGAACAGGATCAAGTTCTTCTTTAATGTTGGGTTTAAATTTAGATAGCAGAGACGGTTCCAGCGTATTTTCAGTTCAATTGACAACAGCTTGTCGAGCACTCTTCCGACTTGATTGCAATGTGCTCGGGATGTTCTTTGTCCCTGTACAGCAAGATTGTCTAACACTTTACCAGAACACATTGTTTCAGACTGTATGAAAGGTAGACAAGGTCTTTGGTGTTTCTGTTAACCTATGTGGTCCGGAGCTAAAGGGGCCGTGTCCCCGACTCACCTCCTGGTTTCCAGGATGGGAAGTCCTCTCCATGAGGGCCTCAAGCATACTACCACCCGCGAGAGGACTATTGGTTAGCGGCCGCACCACGCTAGCCTCATGGAAAGGGGCTTCCCTCTGGGGAGAAGTGACGCAATCTGAAGTATCGTCACAATCAACAAACTTGTAGGTAGATCAGTCAGTAGAATTGTGTATTTCAAAATAAAATTCATAAATCCGTACATGTAAACCACAAAACACATTTCAAAATCAGTCTTAACCTCTGTAATGTTTTCAGAAATCTGTTTCATTGGTCATAAAACAAAAGTGAAGGGCCCAAGAATTACTCCAGGCCTCAGATCGTTCAAGGTTTTTTATTGAAATTGTAATGGGCCCTAGCGTTATCCTTCTCTCTTGTCTTGTTCAGCACCTCCTGCCTAACCCATGCATCCTCGACCCCATTGAAGTTTGACCTTTACTGTTTAATTCTTGCTTATACTTGATATGAGGATCTAAAGGCACGGTGCCTTCTCTAACTAAACTCCCTCTGGGATTTCCTAACAGTCGCTATGCTTACCAGTGTTCTACAAGGATAGGGAGTTGTGCCTTACAGACACCCTGTTGGATTAAGTCCTAAAATGTTCACTCTCTCCTCTCCCTCTCCTGACCACTCAGTACACTACTCCAACTCCACCCATCTCTCTTCTAGCCTCCCACTACTGTACTGTCTCTCCAGCTCACTTATTCTAGGTTTCACCGCCACCCTTTGTTACTCTACCCTCGCCATTACTATTTCCTTCCTCCCACTTGCTACTCGGGCACCCAGTTACATTAACTTCACTCCTTAAACTAACATATCTAACTGGTTTTGCCACACCAACATGCACCCTCACACTGCAGCACCACTTGCACTCACTAACCAATGCTTCACCTTCTCCAGAAATCGCTTCCACATTCTGCTGCTCCTTCTTTCCCACCACCTCCACCTGCATTGAACTGACCTGGCGTGGCCATGTTCAGGCTCTCTACTTCCCTCCTTCAAACCATGATGTGGTCGCTTATTACCTACTACCGGCAGGTTTTTGCTAAATAAGAGGGTTTTAACTATACAATTGTTCATGCATGATTAAGTGTCAAAAGCATTGGCATCCCAAACAAATGGGGGGGAAAAAGCCCAGGACCAGATTATATCCCGGTGGATCCTTTTTTTAAGAGTAATCACAGTTTGGGCCGCCTCCTTGGTTAAATTATTTTATGAAAAGAACACTACTGAGTTCCCGATAGGTTGTCCCAATTTTGTTATAAGTAGACCAAGATGTACCACCTATATTTATGGCATTCATCGATCTACAAACAGCCCTTAATATGGTACCACACATTAATCTTGGCAGTTTCTCACAACTACCCATACCAAATTCTTTGCTACATGTAGTCTACTCTTTTTATGATTATAATTTTACTTAAATTCATTGAGTCTTGCTGGGTGAGTGCATTGATCCAATTCTGATAAATAAGGGGGTCAGAGGGATGCATTTTGGCATTTCTATTTTTATTACCAACTGCACCTCCTCAGAGGTATTCTTCCTTTCCTCTCCTTCCCCAGAAGCTCACTGTCTCCAGAGCTCTGGTCCTCTCTAGGCTGGACTATTGCAACAGCCTCTTTCTAAATCTTCCTGCTTCTACTCTCCACCCTCTACAACTTCTCCAGAACAGGACTGCGAGACTTGTCCTTGGCCTCAAGCCCAGGGATCGTATCTCTCCAGGACTGAAATCTCTGTACTGGCTTTCAGTGGCTGCGAGGATTAAGTTCAAAACTCTCTGCATCGTCCACAAGGCCTTTTGGGGTCTGGGGCCTCAGTACCTTGAACTCTTTCTTCTCGAGCTCTTTGCTCATCTGCCTCCAAGTCCCTCAGGGTCAGTCGCTTCTCCAAGCAACGAGTTGGTGGTAGATCTTTCTTCGGCTGGTTCCTCCCTCTGGAACAGCCTCCCTGCCTCCCTTAAACTTCAGGAGAACCATCTCTGGTTCCGGAAACACCTTCTCTTTGCTTCTGTTTTTTCTCCTCCTCTCCTCTGCTGACCTCCTGGCTGTAACCTGAACCGCACTGGCTACCTGTACACCCTCTGATCTCGGGCCCAGGTCCCTCCCGCATCAGCGGCGCACACCTGCACTGCCCACCTGGCAACCCACGCACTTGGGGACTGTTTCTGTATCCTTACAGTCCCCCTACCAGCCCTTGACACCTGATGTCTGCACTTATCCATGCACTTGCCACTTGCTGGCTGTTCCTTACTTATTGTTAATATCTATTCTCATGTACTGCACTGTCCCTTCCCACGCACTTGCGCGATCTGAATGACACCTGGCCTAGTAGGATCGTTGTCTGTCCTCCCTTTGTTCCCCTCCTTTGCCTCGTCGAGCCTTGAAACACTTTTGTATAGGTGCGTTATAAATGCCATATCATATATCATATCATTATACATCAATGACCTTGCAGTGTCTTTGTAAACTCGATGCAGATGCACCCAAACTGGGCGCCCGCATATTAACATCGAATTTGGGTGTGCTTTTAAAATCGAATTTGGGTGTTTTAGCATTACCTGCGCACCATCTGCTTTGCATTGTTTGCTGCCTCCATTTTTAAATTCGATTTTAGGTGTGTATAGTCTATACATCTCACCACTTATCTAATGTAATTCTATCCCTTCTGGTTTTCAGTTATACTCTGACTCAATCTACTAGGCCTCCTAGTGAGTTTAGCCAGAACTCTGCGGTGCTGCCACTACTCCCTCACTCCTTGGCTATGGCTCTCTCCATCTCCTATATTTTCTAACTGCTACACTATCACTTATCCCCAATCCCTCTCCAGGTCTGGCAGGAAAAAGCACAAAAAAGACATCCTGAGTGAAAACCCTTGACTTCCCATTGCAGACACATGTCAGTGCTTCCTCTAGGGAGGTTTTCACTGATATCCGTTTCTCTGTCCCCTCTCCTGATCTTTGGACCTCATCTCCACTCTCTCTCCTTCCACACACTCCTCTATTAGTGGTGGCACCAAGTGGGAAGTCCTCTTGGCCGGTTCTCCCTCTCCCTCTCCCTCTCTTTCTCCCCTCAGAAAACCTTCAAAAGCACTGACCATCTCCAATTGGCAACTCTTGGTATACAGTGTTTATACCGAATATTAACCGTAATGTATTTAGGGTACAGGGTAACATTTTTTGGGGAAATGCTCGGGATGGGTTTTTAGTGGTGGGACTCGCCCCCCCCCCAACCCCCCCGCCACCCCCAGCCTCCAAAAAAAAGGCTTTCAAAAAGTTTTCACTGTAAAAGTTAAGATATATGGGCATTTGATATACATTTATTCGGTATAAAGATATGTAACCGGACAACTCTTAACACCCACTCAGCCAACTCCTCTGACATCTGTCTCCTTGAAGACATTGACCTCGACATTCTCACTCCTATCGAGACTTAGTTCAATGCCAGCTCAGTCACTGACTTTGACTCCCTCCTCCCTGACGGCTTCAAGATCATCTCCAAGCCTCGACCTCACCACACTGGCGGGGCGGTTGTCTTAATCTTCCCCAAGTGGGTTCCTGCTTCCATCTTAACAACCCAGAACTATTCCTCTTTTGAAAGCCTGGTTTGCAAGTTGGTCACCTCTCCCACCTCCACCCTGACCATTGCTACCATCTACCGGCCTCCAGGTGCCACCTCCCTAATCCTCTCTGAATGTGCTGACTTCTGCTGTTCTTTACTTTCATCCACCTCTAACCTTCTCCTCCTGGAAGATTTCAACATTCAACTGGACTGCCCTGGCTCTGCATCCACTCTTTTCACTGACCTCTGTGCCTCGCTTTTCCTCTCCATTCTCCCTTCTGGGCCAACCCACAAAGCTGGACACACTCTTGATGCCCTCATACACTCTGACCCCCCCCCCTCCATTAGTCACCCCTCTCTCCTGGTCAGACCACTTTCCTCTCATCTGGGTCCAATTGGCCCCCTGACCGGCCCCCCAAAAGTCCCTTCAACCTCGTTCACTAACATCCGCCAGATGAAACGAGTAACTGTGGCTGTCTTCGCCTCCACCTTCACCACCCTCAGCCCCCCACCTCTGACTATGCCCTCAGAAACCTCCATCTTTCTATCTCCAACACTCTTATTCTTGCCCCAGTCATGAGGATCCGTCTGAAACCTGCCTCAAAGCGTAACACTTTGTACGACACCAAACCTGCAGCCCTGAAACGAAAGTGCAGGGCAACAGAACGGAAGTGGCTAACCTCAGGCTCATCCTCTGACAAACGAGCCTGCTGCCTGATCAAAAGGCAATACAACTCTCCATCCGTGCAAAGAAAAGAGCCCACATTCAGGCATGGGGCTCCGGCGCATCCAATAACTTGGCTAAACTTTTCAAAATCTGAAGGGATCTAGCCAACCCCTCTGCAGTCTCCTCCTCCCCTTCTCCTTCCCAAGCCCTCTGCAATGCATTGGCCTCACACTTTGCCACCAAAACTCAGGACATTCTGACCACCCTTTCTACACTCCCTCACAACCCATCTCACACCCCTCACCGCACTCCCCTCATCCCCCACTCCTCCCTCCGTTCTTCTTACCTGTCACACCTGAAGAAGTTACCAGAGTTGTCCTCCCAATTGAAGGTCTCTTCTAAACAGGTCTCCCAGTGCTCATCTAGGACCATCAAGCATAACATTGGCTCTCTTGCTCCTGATCTAGCTGATTTCGGCAATCGCTCTTTTATCACTGGATCGTCCCCTCCCCCTTAAGCACTCCCTTGTGCGCCCATCACCCCCTTCCTGGGGAAGCTGCTTGAGAAGCTGGCCTTGCCCCAACTCCACTGTCATACTGAACTTGTTGGTGGCCTCCATGACCATCAATCTGGATTCCGAGCATCCAGAGGCACGGCAACTGCTCTTCTGAACACCTGTGAAGAACTGCTTGCATCTCTGGACTCCAACTCCCCAGCTGTCCTTATCCTTCTCAATGTCTCCTCTGCATTTGACAGTTAACCATTCCATCCTCATACAAAGGCTCCACGATACTCTTGGTATCTCAGAACAGGCACTGGATTGGCTGTCCTCTTTCCTCACTTAAGTCATCCTGGGCCCCTTCTACGTACATCTCCACCTGTGGTGTCCCCCAGGGCTCTATGCTCTCCCACTGGCTCTTTAACGTGTACCTTGCTCTCTTTGCACTATTCCTCTCCTCTTTCAACTTCCAGTGTGACGCAGATGACACACGGCTCTTCAGACTCCCCGCTGACCCTCTTGCACCCTCCATCATCCCTGACTGCCTATCTGCCATCCAGTCCTGGTGCGCATCCAATGATCTCTGCCTAAACGCCTGTAAAACAGAGATCCTTCCCGTTGGGACCCCTGCTCCCTCCTTCTTCCCCTCATTCTGGCATTCCTCCTTGGGCTCTCCCCCTGCGCCTTCAACTGAAGCCAGAAACCTTGGATTCCTCTTCGACTCCCCTCTCTCCTTCCTCCCTCACATTCAGGACATTGCCAAGAAGTCCAACTATCGGCTCTTCCTTCTCAAAGGAATTTTACATTTTCTCACTTTTCCTCAGAGGCTAAATGTGACTTGATCCCAGGTTCTCTCTAGACTTGCCTACGGTACCCGCCTCCTCTGAATCATCCTTCTTCCACTCTGCGACCCCCTCCAGCTTAACCTGATTAGGGCAGCGAGATTTACCCTCATCCTTGGCCTTAAGCCCAGGGACTGCATCTCTCCTGCACCAAAGTCTTCACTGGCTACCGGTTGCTGCATGGATTAAATTCAAATCCCTCTGCATCATCCTCAAGGCTGTCTGGGCCCAGGGACCACACTATCGTCAACTTTATCTCACTAAATACTCTCCCTCTAGACCGCGTTGTTCCTCTGGCATCAACTCTGTGTGTAAAGCTTTTTGCTGAACAGAGGGCGGGGTGTCGCTCCCTTTCCTCTGCAGGCTCCCTCCTTTGGAATAGCCTCCGTCTCCCCATGCGCCTTGAGCAGGTTCTTCTAAAATTCCAGAAGCTCCTCAAGATTTTCCTCCTCCTTCCCTCCTCTGCTAATCTCACAGTTGCTGAATCTGTGTCCTTGGCTCTTATGCCTCGTCACAGCCTTGACTTCTCACGCCGATTCAACCCAGCTCCTGTCTATCCACAGCATTTGCATTGCACACACTCCACTCTGGAGGCTTGCACTTAACCGCGGCCCAGGCTTTGTAGCACTCAACATTAATAGCACTTGGTCTATCACGAGCTCGGACTCTCCAGCACTTACCCCCTCTTCCTTTCTGCACTTGCACGTTCTGAATACTCACAAGGCATAGTAGGTTTGTCACTTCCCCCCTCTGTTCTTAAATATTTGTGTTGTAATGTATTTCCCTCCCTCACCCCCCCCCGTAGGCGCTTTGAAACAGTATTTTCTTATTGTACAAGCACCTAACAAGAAAACAATACATAAATGAGGGATACTCCTATTTGTGTACAGCACAGTTTTAATCTCTAAAGCGCCTTGTGGTTTTCAACATCAACTGAGTGCATTTGCTGACAAATCAAGGATCTGGGTCTTGTTATCCATATTACTAAGACTAAAATAATAATGCATTCTGCTATTATTTGAGTCACTAGATCATTTTCCTTCTCAAATACTTTGAACAATGTTTTACGGCAGGGTATCCTCACAAACTATTGTCTTGGTCACTTCAAATCAAGAAGGGCAACTTAATTGCGGCCAGAACTGGTGAGTAATTTTCTGTGCTTTAGGGAGGAAAGACACTCTTGCATACCCTCAAAGGTTACAATGTTCAAGCCCTCCTGGCAGCGGCTTACTGGAAAAGACTGCCAACCCATGTAATGATCCATACACCACTGTGAATTCTCATCTTTTCCGCTGGGGTGGCCACCGAAGTGAAATGCCTACATTCTGGCTATTATGACATCTTGCCTGCACGTTGTCCATTGAGGTTTGAAGAGTTTGACCTTTCACTGTTTTAATTCTAGAAGTCCTCCATGTGCACCCTCTGCTGTTCAAGGGCTTGGTCTGTCCAGAAAGTGGGCTGAATCATGTGTTCTTGAGTTGTTCCAAAAGAGGGAGTGGGAGATCTGTGCCCTTAGGTTAGTCTTGACAATCGGAAGGATAGATCATCAACGGAGGGTGAACCATTTTCCCTTTGCATGGAGGAGAACCACTTGCCTACTGCATGTTCCAAAGATTGGGTGGACAGCACGCACTGGACTTTTTTAAGTAATGGTTGTGAATGATCCGCTGTTGGACTGCCCAGGGGTGTAGATTTCACTGTTGTTTGGTTTAGGTGTGCACCATCGACCCTTTAACTATGCCAAGAATAAGGGTGGTGACTGAGCCCCTTAGTGTTTCAGAAAGGAGTGGGACCACGTATCCGGGGGAATTTTCAGTGATGGAGGTGAATCGGTTTCCCTTGGGAGATTTCTTCATCTATTGCGGAAAACCTGCCCTCCTTGGACTGTTGCTGTGATGGGGTGAACGCCCTGTCCTTGGCGGTCGGGGGGGGCGGGGCCTGCGCTTGCTCACCAAGAAGGGGCAAATGTCCTATGCAAACAGTCTTTTCACAGTCTTCTCAGACAAAACGTGAGTTATTTGAGCGCCTGTAAGCTAGTAAAAGACTGGTTAACTGAACGAACATGCACATAGCTTGTGTAATTTCTTATTCTAATCTACAAAATTTCTCTGATGTGTGACAAATCTGGGTGAGTGGGGTGTTTCTACTGTTGATACGGATTTGTACAGTTTGTAAAAATAAAGCTGAGATCTTTACAATCATTATCACGGGAGACATTAATCTAAACTGCTTAAACACTGATCACACAGCTAAACAACCGGATGTAATAAGATGGACCTCGCTCATGGCCGAAAGAAACTTTAGGATGGCTAATAGCTCCTTACCTGGGATGTACCACCCCAAAGCACCTGGTTGAGAGGTACATCGAAAAGCATCATTGATTATGTCTATCTCGACCAACGACTGTTTATAGCAGTAGAAAGATTTGAAATTATCCCACAGGTCCATAGCAATCATCCCTTGCTTTCATTATCATGGACTTGCAATGCACAAAGCAATAAACCAGAAGTGGAATGGTATAAATCGTCAAAAATAATTAACGCAAAGATGTGTTTTCGCTGGTGTGAGGATAATCTACACCAATTGAAAAAACAGCATTACTTGGGTAGTTCCGCAATATACAATATACAGCAATATTGGATTGTTTTAAGATTTCGATGATGACCACTGGACCGGGTGCATTTAAACAGACATTGTTTTGACCCCGAGCTTCAACAGCGAAGAACCGCATTCCGTAAGGAAAGAAAAGACATCCTGAAAATGCTGATGAATAATAGGCAAATAGCTTTAAGATCAGCCAAATGCAGGTATTGAAAATTGGACTAGGGGGAGGAAGGCTTGCGTGTTCCAACGAGATAGTGAGGTCACATTAGCTTTAAAACAAAATAAAAATTCAGCTCAAACATGTAATCTACTAAATAATGTGAAATCTAATACCCAGAGCAGTAGTCCGACAAATGGTGTCATGGAGCATCAATGGCTAAATCATTACACTAACTTATATGCTGATTCAGAATTTGATAACCTGATATACCCGCAGAATCATGGTATATATAATTCTCTCAGGAAATCGTAGAAGAATTGATTCATAAATGAGTGGCTCTAGAGCTTTGGGCCCAGATGACCTAAGTAATGCCATGTTTAAGACCGCTCCACGAAACTGGTCCATTATACTGAACAATATTTTTCAAGATCTAGTAATACAAAGCACTATATCTACATCTTGATGTAAATCTTTGATTGTCCCGATCTTTAAAAAGGGCGATCGGTCTTCCCCAACCAATTACAGGCCCATGGCGCTGCTGGATGCCCCCTGTAAGGTCTTTGCCCGGATTGTCCTTCGAGATTTCAATGCATGGACCGAAGCGTACCAGTGGCGAGATCCCAATCAGACAGGCTTTGTAAGTGACATAGGAACTACAGTTAATCTACTATGTCTTAATGCCATCAAGGCCCAAGCTCAATTTACAGGACAACCTGTCTATTTCTCATTTGTCGATTTTCACTCAGCATTTGACTCTGTGTCCCGAGTACTTTTAATGTCCAAACTTAAGGTTGTCCATCTACTTTATGTGACGTAATTTATGAGCTTCATTCGAACACTGAGTTCAATTAGACTACTTTCATCACCCATTCGAACATCTAGAGGGCTGAAGCAGGGATGCATCCTTGCTTCAGCCCTCTTCAATTATTTTATACATGTCAAGGATGCATTTGAGAGTATTGTATCTGACTCCCCAAAATGTATGGGTACACAAATCAAAGCATTATTATATGCTGATGATTTTGTTCTCATTTCTAAAACGCTCATGGGTCTGGAAAGACTACTTTCTACTTTAACACAAATTATAGATGAAAATCAACTTACAATAAACCTTCAAAAAACAATATTACAGCCTGCAACCGTAGGAAATCAGCTCATGGCAAAATGACAGTCTATTAAGAATGTTCAGTCAGATGTCGTACCACATTACACATATTTGGGAATGATTATAAATGAAGAACCGCAGAATAGGACTAATTTGGTCAATCTTGAGCACAAAGTAGTCTGTACCATATCGCAGACAAAGATTATTCTCAACAGATATGGCAAATTTTCATTGTATCCGGCCTTGACATACTATTCACAGAAGGTCATATCGACATTGTTATATGGCATGGATACTAGAGCCATTTTGCCAGATTCCTTCTTTAACAAACTTGAGTGGAAATATTGGAGACAAATTCTGCACCTTCCCCAGTGCACACTAGTAGCATGGTTGCGTTATGAATTGGGTCTTATATCATTGAATTGATTATATCACTGGCCACTTTGTGCCTCAGTTAGGAAATGCCTCATATCCACTGACTTTAAGTATATGTTTTTCTGGTCACACTTTGACCTATTCATGGACAGATGGCATCTATCGAATATTCGCCATTGCTGATGTTACTATTTAAGTCTTGCTCTCAGATCCAGATTGAGCGAAACATAAATATACTTAGCAGACTGGATAGAGACGAGAAAACTTTGCTTAACTTGCAAACATTTTGTAACAAATCCATTTGGGGAGAAAACGTTTCGGGTGATGGAGTCTTATTTATGTAGCTGTCCCTCACCACTCATTAGATCTTATGTTTTGCGACTCAGATTAAATCTATGGCTGACTCGAGAGCTATTGGCGGAGCACAAAATAATAAGTATGGATAAAAATGTTTGTCGATTCTGTAGTAACTCGCTTTGTAAAGAAACATTACGGCATTTGATAATCTACTATCCTGCTTTAGTATCAGAAAGACAAAGATTCTTTGCAAAACATATATATTTGAGCGAACTGAATGTAAATCTTAGGTGGCAGTTGATCTTGTCTACACCCTCTTAGTATTTGAATAGCAACTGTAAACTTTTTGACATCATTAACCCTGAGTAATGTGACTATCATAGAGAATGGATGTGTGTAATTTAACAACTACCATGCATTGATTAACATTCCACCATATTATGACCAGACTCTAATTGGATGAACCAACAGTAAATGAGAGTAACCAAGAAAAAGAACTTATCTGTGTAAAAAAAAAAAATGGTAAAGTCTGGCCATAATCAAATCGCAGTAAATCTACTGAATTTTGTGACAGTAATTATCTTAACTATGCAGCAATGAACGCCCGATATTGTGAATAGTATACAATGTGGTGATAATGGAACAGTTGAACTTGTGTTTAGCCCAAATTAAAGTGGGAATATTGATTTCTTCATATTTTAATCATGCTGTGATGAACGTTTTATGTCATGAATTGTAGATCATATGGCTACAATGGAATTGCCAAAATTAATGAGATGTTGTTAAATGAGGATGTGACAGATTGATACTTCCAAATGTAATGATACAAGTGTAATAAGCATAATTGTAGTTTCCTGTTTTTTCTTTAATCCTTTTTTTTTTCCACATGTAAAGGAGGAATTGGTTGCTGTGATCTATGTACTCATGTAATAATCATTCCATTCTGTAACTCCAATATATGCTTTATTTATATAATTCTAGTATATATTTTAATTGTATTAATTTTGTTTTAAAATTGTATTGAAAAGTTGACTAAATCAGCTAATTCAATAATAAAAAATAAAAAAGAATAATAAAGCTGCTTTTTGCCTCATAGCCTTCTGCAAATTGAAAAACTGAAACCCCTCCTTTGCTGGTTAAGGATCTTAAATACTCCTGAACTGTGTACATACCTCAAAGCTTTGCGTGACATTTTAGTGACGCATGGCACTATGAAATTCTTACGGCTCAAGCATGTCAAGATACACTACGATACTATGAGAGGCATGAGGGAACGCAAAAAAAATGACCCAACAAGCAAACCCTCAATAAGGTTATGGACCTTCAATTTAAACACTGGTGTTTGTGGATAAGCTATGTGGATAAGCTATGTATCGGGAGGGTACGTGTCCCTGTGTACATACCTCAAAGCTTTGCGTGACATTTAGTGATGCATGGCACTATGAAAATCTTATGGCTTAAGCATGTCTAGGAAGTAATTATCAAATTTGATTTTAAGAGTATCTGGGAAGATGC
This sequence comes from Ambystoma mexicanum, assembly GCF_040938575.1. Lineage (NCBI taxonomy): Eukaryota > Metazoa > Chordata > Amphibia > Caudata > Ambystomatidae > Ambystoma > Ambystoma mexicanum. Next base: position 452,510,934 of record NC_090924.1, on the reverse strand, counting down.
ATGTAAATATGGTAATGCGTCCAAATCAGCACTGATACCAGCGTTGTGGGTTTCAAAAGATCAAATTGACATATTCTGTAGCCGGAGTCCAGTATCTATTATGTAAACATTTATTGGGTCCAGAGAAATAGATTTTTTTTTCCTTCGGTGAACAAATAACAGAAATGTATTCTGCAGAGGCATTTTACCATAATTTAATTAAATGCTGGTGAAACTGCCACCTGTTAATGTTTTCACTTGGACAAAGACTAATTTCACATAATGTTCTTATGCCCTCTATATCGGCACCCTAATAGGGTGTGGAGGAAACCACTGCTTAATAGATGTAGGTTAAGATCTTGCAAGGCATTTTTAGTGCTGCAACTGCTTCCTAGTGTAAGGCCTGCTTGATGGAGAACAGGTTCCATTCGATTGTTTCCAGTAGTAATTGCATATCGATTGTGTGCTGATTTTAGGATGAAAAGTATTATCTTGATTTGTATATATTACAAATGCAAGAATTCATACATTTTATTTTTTTGTTAATCAATTGTACTTCTGCCTGTTCATGGAAGTTGTAAATGTATATTGATACTTTTAAAAAGGAAGCTTATTGATTGAATTTGCACTGCGCCTTTTGCAGTCCTTCAGGGGCACCATTTTATAGCTCCACCATTTTGTTGATATAACACTAAATCACTCCTGACTTGGTCGCTGGGAACAGAGTATAGTGTCACCTGGTCTGCTAATGCTCGTTATATTGACCTTCAGTATAATATCAAGTGTTACAGTCGCCCGCCACAAAGAACCACGCTGACTATTAGTAAGCCCAAAGGTGGTTTTTTTTGTAAAAGATAGGATGGCTGTATCTTCTGGGTAAAGGTATCTGGGTCTAGCTGTGCTGGAATTTTGGCACTAGGGCAGGCCCTCGCTCTCTGGCCTACCCCGACTTTGCCCCTGCCTCCCTAGCCCAGGCGTCCCTAATAGGGGGATGTTGGTAGTTCTTGGATCAGTAACCCCTAACTGTTCGTTTCTGCTTTAATCTATTTTGTGACGTCCCTAAGTGATGTCTGACTGACTCCCTATGGGTCTTCTAGGCGTTCCCCAACCTGGGCCACTTAATAGTCTTACAGAGTTTAGAGATGGTGCCTTCTTTCATCCAGTGTCACGTTTACTTCTCTCCACTGCTCTTACCTGACCCTTCACTATGCTTGGCTCTTTAAGATGACTTCCTCCTACCACGTCACTGTCCCTTCGATCTCTCAATCTGCCTTTCCGCCTCCGCTCTTTGATCTTCGTACTTCTCTTACTCCTGTCCTTACTATCTCTTGTACCCCCAATTACCACTCTACCCCAGTTTTCTCCTTTTCTCTCCTTGCTCTTGTTCTACTTCCCTGCATCTTGCTATTGCTGTTATAATCTCTGTTCCACTCTACGCCAATAGTTACTCCTATTCCCCCACTTACTGTCGCTCTCCCACTCTCCATCTATTAGTGTTACTACTTCGATGCTTACACCATCTCTCTACTACCTTCACGTCCCACTGCTACTACTTTCATTTTTGTAATCTCTCCACTCACTAGTGCAAACTATTTCCCCCTACTAACAACTACCACTCTACTGCCTTTTTCTCTCACTCACTACCTGTCTTTGCTTCCAACTACCACTACGACCTCTGCTGCTACTACCACTACTACTCCTCTACTCTACCTCTACTACTCAGTCTCCGCTCTCGCACACAAACACTCCACAGACCCCTCTTTAGCATAGCCTCTGCACTCCTTTTTTTTTTTTTTTTTTTTGCTCTCGCCTCGTCTGGCTCTCGGACGTCCTCCACCACCTCCTATCCTCACTCAACTAACCCACACTAATATCTTCACACGCACTCTTAAATACCCCACCCCCTCCCAGGATTGGGCAACTTACCTTCTCAAATCACCTACTTTGCTTCCAGTGATGTGATGGGGGAAGGCCATGGGATGGCTTACAAGGGCTACTAATCCCCACCCCTTTCCGACCCTGTTTGCGTCCCGGGACGTTGGATGATGAAGGCCTCCATGGGTACTCTTAATATAATCACACCACCACCCCTGGTGGTATAGTGGGTAAAGGTCTTGGTGCAGGGCCTTTATTCAATAACAAAACCAATCCCTGGTGGCATAGTGGGTAAAGGGGAAGGCCATCCTGGCCTTTCTTTATTGCTAAAAAATCCCTGGTGTGCTAGTGTTGACTCCCTGCTTGCGCAGACTCCAGCAGACAGTCTGCCAGAGCCTGCCAGTGTTGGGGATAGCAGCGTCTTGTGGCTGGTGTTGACGCGTTCGCTGCACCCCTTGGAAGGATACAGACTGATGCCACATGGTCCCCGGCATGTTTTTGTTCCGCAGCTTCCTGGGTGGCTGTGCTGCTCCTGTGCCACAATACTGGCCCCATCATGCTAGCCCTAAATCTGTAATGGTACAGAATAATGAATAATTTTGTAACGTTTTTTATTTTTTGATCGATATTACTTCTTTTATTGTAACTCTAATAATAAACCAGCTTAACCATATTAGTCATGATAATAAACGGCATAACCATGCTTGGTACTTCTCAACAAAATTATCACGACTTGTTCTCAATGGGTTTCCATATAAGGTATGTATATAGTACACTTTCTAAACAGAAACTTACCCTTGTATGTTTCACAGGCTGCTGCACAGTGCCATTATTTGTATATACAGTATGCCCTATGTATGTTTAGCTGAGAGTCTGGACTGCACGGTAATACTTGTTGTTTGTTTATATTCTGAAAACACTGAGGGGGTGGGCAATCGAGAGCTCCTCCTCAGACAATCGGAGACAAAGTATATCCTAGACTTGGAAACCAAAAGACCATAACCTGAACGAAGAACTCTATACTTTCTTAGGCACTTAAGCATAATGAAATGTATTTTGAGCAGATTATGCATGTACTTTAGATAGACCCCAGATTCTAATATCTCCTCGCATGAGGGATCTTCATTATCCTCTAGTATAATCCTAAAGGATGACCATTTCATTTTCTATAGGTGGTCCCGACTGAATCAATATGAAAATGATTTATTGCATAAAGGAGTTTATATGTTGTTGTAACAGGAAAATGTTTTTCACCTGCATTTAGGTTAGCGGATTTATCAATTCAATATTTTACTCATAAAAAGGCAATTGAATGAATTTTAGACTCCCCTCTCTTTATGCTATCTTATTTTATACTTTCTTTTTTTAAAGGGTGTGCAATATTTTTGCTTTAATATTCATGAACACAGGTCAACTGGCAGCTGTATAATAATTTTTTGTATACTATCCACTCTCTCTTTTAAACTGCATATATGGTCCGCCAAACGTTTTAGGGGTTTTTAATGCTTTAAGGTTTTATAACTGTGATTTGATGTTTATCTATGCATAGCAACAAAATCTAGCGCACTAGGCAGTGACTAACATGGTTATCCAATGTATAGAAATTACATGCACAAAGCACTTTATGTATCCCTACATAGGGAATACTATTTTCTAGCTGCTAATTGCACATTGCACTTTATCAACATTATGTTGTACATTGCAAGTTTGCACAGTTAGTAAAAATAAGAACTTGCACTTTAAGGAGATAATTTCTAACATAGGAACCTGAATATATTTCTGCCATGAGCACTATGCACTTTACTCATAACACTGTATTACCTTGTAAGCATTACATCTTACGATAGAAAAATATTCTAGGCCTCAACTGCATAATCCAGCCTTTCGCAGAACGTTGCAGCATGCTTCTCTGGCAGATAAACAAATATACACAGGCCTCGTATCTTAATGGCCATTAAATACATAAGAGTAACTTGTATCGTGCACCTATCCGAGTCATGTATTTAATTTACAGAATGGCGCAGAGTAATAAAAAGTCTTAATTGCCGTTTCTTTTTTCCTATTTGAAAAGAAAGGACAGCCAGGCAGTATATAATGAGACACGATCTCCAGCACACACAATAAGCAAGCTGCTACTGTGATGGTATACATGTTTAAATATTCACTATGGACATAAGTTTGGAGTGCAGTTTCAAAATGTTGAGAAAAAGGGAAAAAAGGAACATTTTTTACTTTTATGCTCTTTTGAAAATGTTTTTGTGCATTAACAATGACTTATTACGCTGAGCATACCGTTCAAATATTGCGGATTTCAACAAGTCTGGTTGTGTACGTTACTCTATACACTGTAATCATAGAGATGACGCCAGTTTAGAAGTCCTTTCTTAATGTCTACACCCTAAACGTGAACAAGCAGTGTGTTTGCCGCGAAACGCGTTGTTTTTGTGTTTTCTTTTTTTATCCTGGACATTTAATACATTTTACTTTTTGCCTGGCAATTCCTGGTTTCCTGCCTCTGTTTGGTGAAGATTACCTGCTCTAAACTGCTTCCTGGAGTGCACTCCATCCAACTTGCACTGTGGTACAAGGTTTTCAAGATATATATATCTTTTGGAAGATCAAGCTCAAGAAATTTTTCATTCTAAACCCCACTGTCATGAAGCCTTCTGTACCTCGGACTGGCCGTACCAACCTTCTCATTTCCGATATTCCATCGCTGTTGGATCTTGCCAGTCTTGAAGACACCCAGTTCGATCCTGTTAATGTTGATCTCACTGATTTCGACATTGATACTTGCTGGGATGTACATACTAAGCTCAAGAACAAATCCAGATTCAATCCGCAGTTCCCCGTGGGTGGTTGTTTGGAAGCTTTCTATGATTTGTGTGTCAGTGATTTGAGAAAACTACAGACTAGCACTGACAGTTAAATATAATCTCACTGCATCACAATTAAAGGCCATAGGTGAATTACAAAACCTGCCCAATATTGTCATTAAGCAGGCTGACAAGGGGTCGAATATCGTGACCCAAGATAGAGTCCATTATGTTTCTGAAGCCAACCGCCAACTTAGGGACCGACTGTGTTATGCCAAATTACTCAAAAATCCTTTTCATGATATACAGTCGGAATTAAATAATCTCTGTACCAAGTGGGCTGATAATGGACTGAGGAGGATCTAGTTAAATTTCTTGTTCCCTCTTGTCACACCGTCCCCACCATTTATTTTTTACCGAAGATACACAAATCTCTTACCCACCCACCTGGGAGGCCTATTGTCACGTTATGTGGTTCCCTTCTTGAACACTTGGCCCAATTTATTGATGAGACTTTGTTTCCGTTTTGCCATCTTATTTGCAGGACACAAGGGATTTTTTACAACATATCAATGATACTCCCTGGGAAGAGGGTTTTCTTTTGGCCACCCTTGATGTTGTATCATTGTATACCTCTATTGATCATCAAGTTGGCATGCGAGCCTGTCAATTTTTCTTGGAAACACGGTCATTGAATTTTCATGGTCACAGCTCTATGATTCTGGAGATGTTGCTTTTCTGCCTCACCAATAATGTCTTTTTGTTTGATGGCACTTTTTACCGGCAAGTCAGGAGTACTGCTATGGGCAGTACCTTTGCCCCATCGTATGCGAACCGGACAATGGGTTGGTGGGAGGCTACATTCTTACACGATCTACTTGCATCCAGCTTTTCCACCCAAATTGTTGCCTGGTGGCGCTACATCGATGATGTGTTTGTAATATGGAAGGGGACCGTCAGTGATTGGCAACTTTTTGTGAGAACCATCAATAGTAATACGGTGAATTTATGTTTTACTGAATGCCATAGTACCACTGCGGTAATTTATCTCGATGTGGTGGTAACCCTGGACACATCTGGTTTCCAAACAGTTCTTTACAAGAAACCCTCTAACACTGGCTTACCCTTGCATGCGACCAGTTGTCATCCGGGGCCATGTAAACGCAGCATTCCCTACGGCGAATTTATTCGCTACCTTAGAAATTGCACCGATTTGGTTGCATTTGATCAGCACTGTGCTCGAGCAGCCACCAACTTTTTGCAACAAGGGTATACTAAAAAGAACATTGAAATGGCCTAAAATAAAGCCAGAGGCCTGTGCAGGGACAAATTACTGTATGGCATTCAATCGCGTAAGACTGATACAGATGATGACCCTAAGACTCATTGTCTCCTTCGATAATGCCTCCAAGAATGTACGTAGGATTATTGAGCGACATTGGCATGTTTTAACTTTGGATCAAGATTTATGCTCTGTACTTTCTAAACGCCCTACCATCACGTACAAAAGAGTACCATCGCTCAGAGACGAGTTAGTCTCCAGCTTTCTGTCTCCTATCGATAAAAGTCCTCCTTCTTCCAATTGGCTGGTGGTCTCCCCCATTGGTTTTACCAAATGTACTAAATGTAAAGCGTGTGCCCACGCGTCTTCCTGCAAATTCTTTTTGCATCCAGTAACCAAGAGTAAGCAAATCGTCAATTATTCCATCAATTGTGACAATACTTATGTTGTCTATGTTCTTGCATGCCCCTGCAGGAAGTGGTACGTCGGGAGTACCACCTGTAAGCTTAAACTCAGGATTCTCCAGCATCTCAGGGCTATCAAAAACTCTGATCCCGCGTACCCCATGGCTAAACACTTCGTGCAGGAACATGCGAATGACTCAAATTTGCTTACCTTCTTTGCCGTGGCACACATCCCTATTCATCCCAGGGGTGGAGACCGTGTTTTAAAGTTAAGACAATTGGAGACACGATTTATTTTGGACCTCTATACCAAGTTCCCTAATGGACATAATCTTGATGAGGAGCTTTACAGGTTCCTTGGGACTTGAGACTGGCTGACATTTGTACTTTCATTTTCTATCATTCCCTCCCTCTTGCTGACTCATCTCGATTTTTTTCTTTTGGGTTTGGTGGTTTCAGCTTTTATTTCTCTCCATATTTTGCATCCTTGGCCGGATTGTATTACTCTACACCTTATTTTCTTTGGTGTTTTTACATTTATTTTCTTTGTATTAGACTTATGTATGTTTATTCATCTATCTGCTGCAGCACGATTTGATGGGACTTGAGCTCTTTATTGTTCTTTTTTCATTATTATTCTTAGTTGTCCTTTTTCCATTCTTGTGGTCCCACCTTCCCCTGTATGTAGTTTCACAGACTCCCCCCTTTGTTCATTAGTACTTTTGTACTAACCTATTTTTGTCAATATTAGCTATCCCGTCTTTGCATCACCCTTGTAGGTTCTATGACTCTGGGCATCTTTGACATTAACTTCTTTTTTGGTCAGCCATTTAGTGTGTGATTTTATATGTGTTCCTTGTTATCATTCCGGCTCTTGTTTATTACATCTTTCGAGGTTGCGATTGTTTCTTTTTAACGATGCCGATACTTTGCAATTGTTGCAATTTTAGACACTGCAATAATGGCCCGGTATATTTGCACATTAGTATGCTACTTGCACTTTATTACTATTTTTAACAGGGCCATTACGCTGTCTCTTGCATTGTTTTAGATTTGTACACTGCTACCTCGTTGTAGCGCACCTGCGCTATGCAACTATGCTGCTAAATTACATGCACTTGCACTTTAGTCCATTTGCCTGAATGCTGCTACTTGCCTTGTTTACACATATTGCGATTGTCACTTTTATCTTGCAATTTTGCACACTAGTTGGCTGCTAGAACTGTTTTTAATATCTTATTATGCCTCATTCATCGGCATTAGTTATGTATATCTATGTCCTATGATGCTCCAGATTTATGTCATTTATCCTTTAGTGTTGTTGTCAGGCGGTGTTTATTTCCATTTTTATATAATGGTTTTATTCATTAGGGGTGGATGTTTAAAATATTTTTTTGACTGTGCCAGTACATCATTGATTCCAATTTTGTACTATTACTCTTGTTTATATTCATATTTGGTGGTACCATGGAACCATGGCCCTGCCCTACATGGAAGGCATGCTCCCAATTATAATTCATGGTCTCTTTGCCATCTTTCACATTTCCATGCACTTACTGCAATTTTTATTGTGGCGCCACTTGGCCTTTAATTTTGCTATTTTTGTCATTCCTTTCCAATATGGCCGCCGCCTCTTCCATTTGTCCAGTTACCCATGTAGTTCTAGGGAAATAGTAAAAGGACTTCCTTTGTCATATTATAAAAGTGCTCTAGTCCTTCCTCTCTTCACGTGAACAAGCACTCAGTTGAGTGTGAAACGCGTTGTGTGCGGGTCGTGTGTACTCTGTTTTTGCCGCTGCTCCCCAGCCGTATTTGGGTGTATTTTTTTTGTTTATTTTTTGGTCTCATTAAATACTCTAAGACCTTTACTTTCTTTGTGAGCTGTGCTATGTGTGTTTCCTCATGAATTTTGGTCTTTCCATTGACCGCGGAGAGTGCGGTTCACTTTTTCCTCTTTTTTGTTCTATATCTATATATATATATATATATATATATTATATATTTCTGAGGCTTGTGCATCTGCTTAGATCACATGCTATGCTTAGTCCACCATCTAGTGGTAGTCGCAGAGTATTGCATGATTTTGTCTTCAAAACTCAAAAAGGGCCGTCAACTGGGCATGTCAGTAATACTATCCCTAGTGTGACGTCCATGATGATCTGGTCCTTCACGTGTCGAGGTCCCTCAGATTATTTTTTTCCGCCATCGTAGTCTGACGCTAGTTTGCAGAGTTCTTCAGGCTGATGCCGTTTATTAGTAAAAGTTTATCATAGACTTTCTTACTATTCTTTCACCAACCGCTAATCGCAATATTTTCAGCAGAGTTTGACGGATGGAGCCATCATCGACGACAATAAAATCGCCTCGACGAACACTGATCGCGGCCTACACAGGCCACACTGGGCCTTGGCCCATCACAGTAGGGAGAGTGGGGTAGACCATACTTTGTTCTCCCTTTAGAGAATGCCTAATCACTTCCCTTCCTTCTCTTCTCTGTGCAGCCATTTCCACTAATCGTGGAAAATACACCTTTTAGGTTTTGCCCGTCCTGCAATAGGAAGTACCCCTGCCTAGACACACAGGGTGTGTAACCACGGTCTCCACGGGATCACCCAGAAAAGAACTGCAAATCTTGCAAGCTCTTTCGACATAAAACATTTAAGGACCACAGAACAAAACGCTGGGCTGCCCATGGCATGTAGGGTGAGGCCTCCATTGACGTGGAGGGAGCTTCCAGTGCTGGCAGCGTTGGTGTTCTAAGTGATGCAGAGGGCGAACGGAATTCGACAGACTACCACGTGTGAGCCCCCGACTCCATTGTGCAGGCCGGCGGTCCTTTTAAGGCGACTACACCTGGCGATTCAAGCCTGTACACTTCACTCCACACCACGCACACATCCCACGGCAGACCGACCGTGCTGTCGACCATTGAAAGCCGTACAGTGTCAAAGGAAAGGTCCTCAAATATCCCTGTCCTCTGGGCAATCGCGCTCGTTTTTTGCTGCACGAGAGGTTTCCGAAACAGACCCGCAAGTTTGTTTCTGACACCGCGCATAAAACAGACGCCCTTTCGGGCGCCAAAAGACATGTGCTGAAAAGCGCTTTGAGGACCACTATTTTGTAGACACCTCGGGTTCACTTTATTCTGGCTCTCAAGGAGATGGGGACCAGTATGATCGGGACCAGGGTGACCAAGAGCAATATTACGAGGATGACAATGACTATGTCTACGTCAACCAATCGCCAGACAATCAAGATAAACCAGTGGCCGACTCTCCAGTCGACCACCAGCTACAATACAATGACTTGCTCCTCAAGGCCGCAGAACATTTCAACATTACACCCAGGAGGCTTAAGTTGATAAGGACTTTGTGGAGGACAATTCTTGGAGACAAGGTCCGCAACACAATTAATTCCCTGCCTGCTATCTGTTCAGAGACGCATTCAACCCTCTATCATAACGCCAAACCTTACTCGACCAGTTAATCTCTGCATCGAGAAGGTGTTCAGAGCAGCCCCTACCAACCCTATATATTTATTTATTAAAAATTCTTATATCATCGTGTAATGCGCCCATAAGCCTCCGGGCGTGTGGCCTCATACATCAGGGATCAGCTGAAACCCGACTCCCTGGTGATTATCACAACTAGGAAAAGGGCAGCCACACCTCTAGCCTCTGCAGAGGCTCCACCAGATAAAGTAAAATGATATACACTTAAGTGGCTTTCTCGGCTCCCTATCCGACTAGGATAGCCAAAAATACTACCCTTTTGGCTAGCTACAGTTACCACAAGTGTAATGATCTTCTACTACAAATTGACAGTCCCAGGCCCCCTAAAATCTCAGCTCCTAAAGACTATAACCGAAGACAAACCGGTAGCCAACTGCATCCTAAAAACAATCTGGATGCTGCGAACAACGCAGGCCATATCATAGCTGAAGGCACACTTGTTAAGCGGCATGCCTGGCTTGGACAATCGGGTTTTAAACTTGAAACACAGGCCACATTACTCAACCTGCCTATTGAACCCAATGCTCTGCTCGGTAAAGCAGTTGAGGATGCCCTTAAAAGCGCCAAAGATGAGTAACACCCTAAAATCTCTTGGGCAGCTCTCCAACAAGCCGTTTGTGCACAGGGGGGTCTTCCAACACAAGAAGGTTTCGTGGGCAGGGCCCGCAATGCCCCTCTGTTTACAGCCTGGGTAACTAATTATCATCCTGGGGCAACTCACAGGGACAATCCTCCTCGAATTAAAAAGGCTATAAAAGGTCCAGGAGCAGAGGTAGAGCGTCCCCAGCCGGAGGCTCCACCCCCACACAAACAATGATGCCCTGCTCTGGGTCTCCTACCATGCCACGCCAGTAGGTCGCATTTTACAATTCACCCACGCATGGGAGGAGATCAAGCCACAGAAGCGGTTGTTGTCCACTGTGGCGTGTGGATATTGTTTAGAACCTCTACAAAAACCACCCACCAAAGCACAAGATGCCACCAGAAGAGAGTTGCATATTATTGGAGGAAGTGAAAGCCCTGCTGGAGAAAAATGAGTTTGTCCCAGCAAAGCAGGTAAAGAAGGGTATTTATTAAACTTACTTCTTGTGCCAAAGAAAGACCTAACAACGTGCCCTGTACTAGACCTGCGCCAACAAACCCGTATGTCAAGCCACAAACATTTCTCATGACTACACTTCAGGAAGAGATTCCCCTTCTAAAGCAGGGGGGGGGACTACATGGCAACATTGGATTTGAAAGATGCATACTTTCATATTTCAAAGTTTCCAGCGGACAGAAAATACCTGCGCTTCCAGATAATGGGAGAACACTACCAATTCAAGGTGCTCCCCTTCGGCATAGCCTCGGCTCCAAGGGTGTTGACAAAGGTGTTAGCAGTTGCAGCAAACCTACGCAGAGAGTCCATCCCGTTGTACCCTTATCTAGACGACTGGCTGATAACTGGGGAGACCCCTCAAATTTGCAAATTCAACACCCAGAGAACTATCAACCTTCTGTTCCAATTAGGTTTCTCCATCAACGAGAAAAATTAGTCTCGTACTCAGTCAAACAAAACAATTCCTGGGTGCAATTACAAAGACAAGGGAAGGATACCTCACTATCTAGTCGGTCGCCAGATAGCTGTATGCAAAGCAATGCTCCTGCTCGGGGTGATGGCCTTGTGCATTTACCTAGTTCCACACGCGCGGCTGCGCATGCACCCAATGCAAGAGTGGTTAGTAAAACAATGGTCTTGGGCAAGCGGATAATAGGACGATCAAGTGGTTGTTTCGCTAACCCTGGTACAGGCTTTTCGCTGGTGGACCCAAAGACAATGTATTGAAAGGAAAACCCTTTTGCAATCCATCAGTTCAAGCGATGCTAACGACTGACACCTCACTCTCCAGATGGGGAGCCCATTTCCTTCACCACAACGCTCATGTGCAATGGACACACACCACTGTCCAAAACCACATCAACTTTCTAGAACCCCTAACAGTTCTCAAGGCTCTGCAATCTTTTCAGCTGCATCTACTAGGTCAGACAGTTCAAGTCCTCACAGAGTGCACCACTGCCATGTTCTACCTAAACAAACCGGGAGGCACGCACTCTACAAATCTTTCCAGACTGTCCCAAAATATTTTCAAGTAGGCACTCGAGTGGAACATGTTCCTAGTCTCTCAACGCACTACAGGGGAACTCGATGCTCGAGCCAATTCTCCAAGCAGAAATCCTCCTCCAGAAGAATACGAGTGGCAACTCAACAAAGGTATTCTAGACTATATCCTTTCCCTGTCGGGGTTATCCCCCTTTAGACTTGTTCGCCACAAGACAAACAATGCCCAGACTTCGCATCCAGGTTTCCCCAACCAGACTCCAAGGGGAATGCCCTATTGGTCAGGGAAATTTGCTTACATTTTTCCGCCCAACAGCACTCGGCAGAATAGCGCACATGATAATCCTGTTATTTCCAATGTGGGCAAGACCACCATGGTTTCCACACCTGCTCAAAATGGCGATGTGCAAACCAAGCAAACTCCTGTGCCCCTACAACATGCTTTCCCAGCACGGGGGGACAACACTCCTTCCACATCCTCAAGTCTATGAACTTGGCAGCCTAGCTCCTGAAGTCATAGAGTTCGGGCCCTTAAAACTTCCCCAAATGTGTATGAATATTCTGGGAGGCATGAAAACCCAACACCAGACACTGTTACAAATGGAAAAGGTTTGTAATGACGGTGACAATCCTTTAACCCAATTTGAATGTTCCCGTTCCAACATTCTACACTACATGTTTCACCTACTAGACTATGGCCTAGTATTTAACTCCATCAAAGTACACCTAGTGGCCCTGTCCGCGTACTCCACTTCACAAAACAAGGTGTCTAGGTGGAAGGTGTGAGAAACAAGGTGTCTCGCCCACTAGTCCCTGGGGTTCTGTCATCCAGGTCGCCAGGACACGGCCATTGCTTTTGGATCCAGTTCCTGGTGATGGACCAGTGCAGGAGGATCACCTGGGTGAGGTGACACCGGGTGGTGAGAGCCGGTAGTCTCTTCCCTGTAACACCTCTACCCCATCATACCCTGCAGGATATTTAGAAACTCTACCCCACCACCCTGTTTTTACAACACAAACACGTTCACATGGACAGCCCTCTATGAGAGAAAACATACTAACACCCGAACTGTATACCCGACGTGTCCAAATACAATGCTCAGGCCAGGTCGAGCAATTACTGACCATAACTCACACACCTGACATCCATTAAGTTTGCCCACACAGATAAAAGGCAGAGCACCAGAGCACACTCTGAGCGAAGCAAAGCACACAAGGAAACAGCAGTTTCCAGACCGTCCTTGGCTCCAAGAACAAAGCAACGTCAGTTAAATCAGTTTGGGAGACCGATAAGACTGATCTGTGTTGAAGCCAAGGTTGCAAGTAGCAACTTTGTATGTTGAGCACTGGGACGAACATTGTTAAAACGCGTGTGATCAGAGACACAAGTAAAGTTGAACTGCTAATGAGTGAACTTTCAAAGCAAGATACTATACCATTGACAGAGTGGTCCGGCACTGTGTCAGTGCTCAGTCGAAGGTGTCTGTAAGGTATCCAGCTGAGAAGTGGCAAAAGTGAAAGTGAGAAAAAGATGATATCAAGAAGAGAACGAGTAATTGTGAATCGAAGGGGTCCTGCGATGTGTCAAGCAAAATCCTATGCACAGACAAAGTCTTCGATTTTGATGAAGTAAAGAATATTTGGAAAAGTAGATGCATTTGGTCCGAGCACGCTAGAGGAAGACCAATTGAAGGTTTTGTGTTAAAGTTGGTCTGAGCCCGGCGCAGGGGGACACCCCTGAGAAGTTGTATGTGAAATCCTAAGAAGAAAGGAACTTTAATGTTTGTCGTATTGTATTGCATCAGGCGTTCTCAAATAAGAGACTTTGAATGGCAGAGACTTTGGCACAGAAGGCCCTGATGTTGAGGTTTTGAACTGCATTCTCGTGCTAGAGAAGCCAGAGAGTTTGCTAAGATAGTGTGCCGCCTTGTCCCGTGCTGAAAACGTGGGGAAGGGAAGCCAACGGCTTGAATATCCTGACCTATCATTTCCTGAACACTTTTTTCCTTTTGCTTAACATTGTTTTGCACACTTTGTATTTAGAAGTAAGGATTTGCAATAGGTTTATTAGTATAGGCCCTTTTATTTTGAACAGACTCTACTAGTACTGCGTTTATTATTTTTTGATGGTCGTAGCTTGCTCCCATCTTTAGATTTAGGTTTAGATAGGCGTTTTTCAAACCCAATTGAAGTTCAATAAACACCCTTGATCTGTGATCACTTGTGTCTGTTTTACTGTTTGATACCATGCCTTCCTTACAAAGGTTCCTGTTATTAAAAATTTCATGGAGGGAGTAACAAGACTATACCCTCCCATTTCTAAACCTCCACGGGTTGGGACCTTCATTTTGTGCTCTCAAATCTCATGGGTCCGCTATTCGAGCCTGTGCACAAAGCCAGCCTAAAACACTTAACATACAAAACTGCCTTTCTAGTAGCCATCACCTCCATTAGACTGGTTAGTGAGCTACAGGCACTGTTTGTACATGACCCTTTCTTTATAATACACAAGGACAAGGTGGTCCTTGGAACACATCCTAGGTTTTCACCTATATTCATATCCAAGTTCCATGTAGACCAATCCATTGAACGACCTACTTTTTTCCAAAATCCATCTAACTTGGCTGAAAGGAACCTCCATAAACTAGATGTAAGGAGGGCAGGCTTGTACTATGTAAGCAAAACAAAGCCTATAAGGAAAACAGACCAACACTGTGTTTCCATAGCAACCTGCAGGGAAGGGGATGACGTTTCAAAGAACGCCATCTCCAGATGGATAGTCAAGTGCATACAACTAAGCTATTCATTTTTAAAGAAGACCCTGCCTTTCACACCAAGAGCACACTCTTCCAGAGGTACAGGAGCTACTTTAGCATTTATTGCAAACGTCCCCTTAGATGATATTTGCAAAGCAGCTATGTACACCCCTTTACTCTTCACTACCGCATTGACACACATTCGAAAGCAGATTCACAGGTGGGACAAGCGGTGCTAAAATATCTATTTGCCGTTGCACCTTCTCACAATCCACCTCCTTCTCCAGATATTGCTTGCTAATCTATGCATAGCATGTGATCCAAGCAGATCCACAAGTCTCAGAAGGGATACATTACTCACCGTAATTGTGTTTCTGATGCTTGTCTGTGTAGATTAACATGCGTCCACCCTTCCTCCCCGCCTGGAGTTGAAGGTGCATGGATGTTACTTGCTCTATCACTAATTTCTGCTTTATTACATATGTATTTGTGCTACCTGATGTCAGAAACAAACCAATCTGAGGGACCTTGATGCGTGAAGGACCATGGGTAACATGGACGTCACGCTAGGTATAGTATTACTGACTCGCCAAGTCGATGTCCCTTTTTTAGATTCGAAAACATTATATACTCCTACGTCCCGTCCCCTTTCCTCCATACTTATGGAACACTCAGCCTTGTGGGATGGGACTGGAGTGCTTTTGTAAAAAGCATCACATTTTTCAAAAATGTGTCTTCTCTTTCTACGCGAGGTACCGCACATGCCGTAACGCCGCCCTCCTTAGCTCCGCCCAGCACATTGCCCATCAGTCCTTTTCTCCGCGTGGTCGGGACTGGACGCACTTGCATCTTTGGAAGATTTTTTCCTTGCAGTGTCCTTCTCTCCTGCTCCGGTTTGGCGGTCGCGTAGTAGTCAGTCTATGCCGGTTCATTTAGAATGTCCTTCTTCATCTTGCGAGCGACGCTTCGCTAGGGTGGATCCCCATCCTCTTTGGTTAGAGTGTTTGGGTCCGGATCATCGGTGGGACTTGTGTTTCTACTGCGATTCCCTCTCGGTCCGGGCACTTCAACATCGTCTGGAACGGTGGTAGGAGGTGTTTTAGCACGTTCCTCCTCCGCATTTTCATAGTTTCATCGACGAGAAGAAGAGATGCCCGGTAAGTTCTTTTAGTTTTTAGGGCACCCCATATTACCAGGGTTTCCCCTGAGGTGCCTTCCAGGCTTAAAAAAGGTACCAGAGTTTTCTCCTAGGGCTTCCGTAAGGGGCCTGCCAACAACAGATTACAATCCGAGGCCCCTCCAGTGGGTGCTAATCTACGGCCCAGTTCTACTGAGGCGGTGGGTACCAGAGCTTGCTTCGAGGTCTCCTTGGCTGGAGCTTTTCATACAGACACTGGGGCTTGCCCTGAGGCCTCTGTAGAAGCTTTCTGTATCGAACCAAGGTTCGAGGCCCCTCTTGAGGGAGCTGTTACCGGACTCTGTTCCGAGGTTCCTCTTTCTGAGGCTAAGGTGACTGACAGAACTGAGAGACCTGTCAAGGTCTTGTATGTGAGGTGGATTCCTCAACGTTCCCGTCTTTGCGGTGATACCGGTTCCGTTGAGTGGGCACAGAGTGAGGTCGCTGACAGTTTTTCTTCTATTACCGGCTCTGCCGAAATTCCTCTTCTAGAGGCTAATTTGGCTAATAGTATGTCTCGGAAACATCCTAGGCCAGACAGTACTGGCTCTGCCGAGGTTCCTTGTGTCAAGGCTAAAGTCAAGGCCCCTGACCCGTCTGTGGAGATCCCTGCCTCACTAACACATGTGACGCAGTTCTCCTCAGACGCTGACAAAATGCTGCGTGAACTACAGCGGCCATTTTGGATTCCTTCCTTACACCTACGCCATCGGCGTTGGATGCTGGGAGCGTGTTTTCAGGTGAAAATCGACTTCCTGGTGCGAATCCTTTTCGTCCAGTTTATAACTGGAATGCTCGGATGCCATTACCGCACGCGGTCTCCCTTTCTGGTACATCTGCCCCTTTGTTCTACGTTGATCCGACTGGAGGAGGCCCTTCTTTGCAGCCCTCTCCCTTACGGCCTTGGAATTACTCCTCTCATGAGCGGCCTCTCCCCACTCAAATGCCTAAGCCTTCGGCGAAGGATGCCTTTTTCTGAAAATTTCAGAGGCTTCAATGAAGGAGTATTTCAGAGGTCTTTTTAGGGCAATCTGCCCTCCAAGGCCTGCTCCTGTGACGACGGTTCCAGCTGTAGCACCGGTTGTCCCGGCAGATGTTCCACCTCTATCGATTAGCCCACGTCCGCCCCTGCCTCCCTTGTCTCCAATAGACAAGTCTTCGGCAGAGCCAGATGGTCATTAAAAGACAATTTGCGGGCCTATTACATCTTTACCCTCCTGTTCGCAACCTGCATCCAAGGTGAGATCTGAATGTGGTCCTTATGGCCTTGTGTCATAAGCCTTTTAAGCCCATGGCTACTGTCGATTTTAAGTACCTTTCGTGGAAAGTGTCCTTTTTGATTGCTGTGTCTTCGGCAAGGCGTGTAAGTGAGCTTCAGGCCTTGTTGGTAGAGCATCCATTCCTTACTTTTCATAAGGATAAGGTTGTCCTGCGGACAAATCCCTTCTTTCTTCCGAAGGTGGTCTCTGATTTTCATTTGAATCAGTCAATTACATTGCCTGTCTTCTTTCCAGACCCGGCCTCAGAGGCCGAAAGGGTTCTGCACTGCCAGGACGTTAGAAGAGCCCTTAAGTTCTATCTGGACAGAACATCAGAGCTTAGGAACTCTTTGCAGCTTTTTGTGACCTTCGGCAATCTGCAAGGAAAGCCAGCCTCGAAAGCAACCATCTCCCGATGAATTGCTGCCTGTATTTCTGAGGCGTATACCATTCAGGGTCTTCGGGCCCCAAAGGGAATTCATGCTGATCTTGTGCGGGGCAAGGCGGCTGCCGGTGCCTTCCAAAAATATGTTCCCTGGGAGACCATCGCGAAAGCGGCTACGTGGGCCTCCCCATCGGCTTTTTGTAAACATTACTGTCTGGACCTGAGCTCCAAGGCTGATGCTCAGTTCAGTCAAGCTGTGCTTAAGAACCTGTTTCAGTAAGGAGTTTCCATCCACCCGTAATTCCTGTGAGGAGTGCTTGGGAATCTCCCATGGAGGAAAGGGAATGCGATGTAGGAGTATAATAAAGTTACTCACCGTAGTGACTATCTTACTCCAATTCCATAGTCCCCTTTCTGTCGTACTTCCGCCCGCCCGCCGTCCCCTCTAATACGTTTCCTCTGTTATTGCTTAAAGGTCTCAGACCTGGCGATAGAAAAGGGCCGATTGGCGATGCGCTGGGCAGAGCTAAAGAGGGCAGGGTTACGGCCACGTGCGGTACCCCGCGTAAAAAGAGAAAGAGGACACAATTTTGCAAAATGTGATGCTTTTTATGAAAGTGCTCCATCCTCTGGGACAGGACCGGAATGTCCCATAAGTATGGAGGAAAGGGGACTATGTACTAGGAGTAAGGTAGTCACTACGGTGAGTAACTAACTTTATTATACTCCGCGACTACCATTAGATGTTGGCCTATGCATAGCATGTGAATCTAAGCAGATGCAAGCATCAGAAATACGATTACGGTGAGTAATGTATCGTATATAATATTTCTGATTCTTGTGATCTGCTTAGAATCGCATGCTGTGCATATAGTCCGACATCTAGTGGTAATCATGAAGTATTGCATATTTCTTTCGAAGATCGAAAGGGGACGTTGACATGGGCATGACTGTAACGCTATCCCTAACGTGACGTGTAGTGTACCCAAAATTCCTCACGCTTCGAGGTTCCTCAGATGGGTTTTTTCCTCCAACGTAGACACCTATGCAGAGCTTGCAGTAGTTTTATATTGTTAACTTTGTCCCCATGCCTACGGTCATCTTGTCTCCCGACTAATCTTCTCTGACTGCCTTGTGGGTTGCTGCCGCCGGCGACATCAACAACTTCTCAGAGATTGTCCAACTGCTCGCCGACTGTTGACCGCGTGGCCTCGGTTCTCCGGCCAGGCCCTTACAGTATGGAGAGTGGGGCCCTGGGTTTATTCATCTCTAAGCATGTATTTCCTTTACCCCTCTTTTTCTCATCTTAGTCTGGCTGCCTCTACCCTCTGCTATTGAGAGGACACCCTTTAAATGTTGGCCGTCATGTAACGGCAAGCTTCGTTAGAAGGACACCCATCGCTGATGCAATCTGTGTCTTCGACACCACAAGTGCTCATGCAAGGTCTGTAAGCTCTTTCGACCGAAAATGTTGAATGACAGGCGGCCTAAACAGTGGGTGGCCTACGCTATGCAGGCCGAAAGCCTTTCCCCCGTTGGCGCCGTTGCTTCAGTTGACGAGGAATCCGTCGGCAGCCATTGCTCTGGATTGGAAGCTGGCGACCTTTCGACAGAGCCTACAGGCTCCCAAATTCCCATCCCCGACAGGCCACCGGCTCTCTTATGAGGAGATCACATCCTGGCGACAAGGGCACCCACGCACCACGGATAAAAAAACACACAACCCATAAGGCATTTTCGTCGGAATAGTCGAAGAAGCGCGCAAGGCCAACGGGTTTGGCACCCTCCATGCAACCGCTTTGACTGGGCATCCCTCTGGAATGGGCATTCACCCCAAAAAACATACCGTCGTTAACACACCGCCCAAGTGCACTTTGCAGTCGGGCGCGTCGAAACCTTCGATACAACCGCTGAAAATGTGTAAAAGCCTTGCGGCTATCATTTCGGCGGCCACAGAGCACAAGGGCACCCCCCTCTCATCGAGAGGAGTATTCCGAAGCCCCCCAGCCTCTCTCCAAAGCCTTATTGGGAACCTCTCCCCCTCTTGGACAACTTTTTCCACCTCCAGACCCTTCTGGCTCTTCCGTATGGACTAGGGAGAGGTTTCAGCAATACATGGACCAAATGGCCCAGTTTATTGACTTTTTGGACAAGTACATTGCACCAAAAAGACCCAGGGAAGAGGACTCCTGCCCCATTCCTTATAAACTGCAGAAAATATCCATCTCTGCACAGGGACACCAGGAAGATATCTTGGATGTCCCAGAGAACACAACTCGGGAGGATACTTACTAGGATGTTAATCCATTTGCACAAGCCACGGCTTATCAAGACCCAGACAGAGATCAGGATCAGGAAGAGGATCAGGGCCCTTGGCCAACACATACCCCTGACCCAGACGGCATCTGCCTAGATCCCCCTTCTTCTCCTCTAAAGAGGGATTTGTCACCTGTTGACGACCAGATTTTGCTATTGCCATTCTGGAAAGAGCAGCCGATCATTTTCAAATTGCCACACATGAGGCAGCTCCAGACACTGACTTTGTGGAGGATATACTCAAAGAGAAGACTCTGACTAGTCAAGCCATCCCCCTACTGAACTCTATAAAGTGGTGCCTGGCCTCTTCCTTGCTGTCCTTGTCTCTCACACAGGCAGTCAAACCCAGGGTCGAAAAATGATTCCACCCATCGCCTACTGACACACTCTACATAAGGGGTCATGCTACACCAGGTTCCTTGGTGGTCACTACCACTCGGGAGAAGGCGGGAGTTCCACTGTCTTCGGCTAAGCCCCTCTGGAAAAAGACTGTAAAAAGCTTTATGCCTTGGGTAAACGGATCACCGCCTCTGTGGCCTACTCCACAATGATTGCAAATCATCCCACTCTTCTGGCGAGTTACAGGGATGTACAGTGGGGCCTAGTTCAGGATGGTCTTCAAGATGTTCCAGAGCCCACCCGATCACGCCTGCTGGCGTTCTTGGCTGAAGGCAGACAAGTCACCCATAACGTATTGAAGAACACCCTGCACTCTGCTGAAACTGCTGGATGCACCCTAGTCCAGTGGAACCTTACTTAAAGGACACGCCTGTTTAAAGAACTCCGGCTTTAAACCCGAAACTCGGGCCTCTCTGATCAACAAGCCAGTGGAGGACTCCAACCTTTTTGGGAAGGCTGTGGATGACACCCTCGAGACTGCTAAGAACGGGCACGAAACACTAAAGTATCTCAGCCAGATCACATTTAACGCTTCCACCAACGTGGAGGCTCTAACTCGCGTTGGTCCTTTTGTGGCCCATCATTTTCCCGCTCTCCCCAAGGACAATACAGCTCAGGAAATACCCCCATCTCCTCCGGCCAAGACTTATCTGGTAGCCACCAATACCAACAAATAGGACCTCGTAGGGGCAAGGGTAGAGGCAGGAACTCTACTTCTAGAGGCTCCCCGGCCTCCACCTCAAAGTGACTCCCCGGTTCCCCAGTTGGTTGTCGCTTTTCATCATTCATCCACTTCTGGGAGGGGATCATATCGGACCAGTGGGTGCTAAAGACCGTTGCCCACGGCTACTGCATCGAGTTTCTCCGGCCACCTCAATACCAACCACCGAGAAGCAGACGCCTGTCGCCAGAACATCTGCGCATCCTGCGGACCTGCTGGAAAAGGGCGCCATAGAAGTCATCCCCATTCTCTAGGTAAACCAGGGTATTTATTCAGTGTACTTCCTTGTACCCAAAAAGGATCTCACCTTGCACCCTGTTTTAGACCTGCCCCTGGCGAACAAGTATGTCAAACCTCAATAATTCAGGATGACAACACCGCATGAGGTAATCCAACTGCTGCAGCAGGGGAATTACATGGCCACATTGGACACGAAGGGTGCATACTTTTATATTTCAATATTGCCAGTGCACAGAAAGTACCTCAGGCTCATGATAGAGGACACCCACTATCAGTTCAAGGTTCTCCCCTTCGGCATTGCCTCAGCACCACAGGTATTCACAAAGGTACTGGCGGTAGTAGCTGATCACCTGCGCAGGCAGTCCATCCCAGTCTATCCTTACCTCGACAACTGGCTCATAACATGGGATTTGTATGGAACATGGGATTTGTATGGAACATGGGATTTGTATGGAACATGGGATTTGTATGGAACATGCCAAACAAATACCCAGAAGACGGTAGATCTCCTCTTCAACCTCGGTTTCTCGATCAACGACAAAAAATCCAGTCTAAACCCCAATCGAGTCAAACAGTTTCTGAGGGCTCTAATTCGACCAAAGACTGTCTCGTCTTTCCCTCCAACGAGCGGGTTCAAAACATGCTGTTCCAGATCCCTCCGTATGTAACTAACGGTTAAGAACATGAAACCTCCCATAGGGTGCCAATGGAGACAGTGATTCCCAGTGTCCCAGAGCAGCACGAAAAACGAGTGGTGGGGACTGGAGAGTACACCGTATTCATGTGCAGATACGGAACGAAATGAAGGGAGAAACGCAGACCCATCAAAAGTGCTACCCTACAAGGAAGGAGGGGCTGGTAAAAAGGAAAAGAAGGCTGATCAGGGGCGGTCGGCCAAACCCAGGGTGGAAAGTCCGCCGCCGGCCATAGTTTACAATAGACATGTGGAGCCGAGAGACGGGTATGCGAGAGCCGAAACGCCACGTTGCTGCACGTTAGCAGAGACGCAAGTGTACAGTTGTTGCTGCCGTCCTAGGGACCTGAGCCGCGGACCCACGTTCAACAAGACGCTGCATTGCTGCATAGCAGAAGTTCCGTTAACAAAACACGCTGTGCAGCAAAGACGTCCCGAAACCCACGAAAACCTCAACCAAGAACCAATAAACAATTTCAACAAATCGCTTACCTGGTCAATGAAGACCTGAACAGGGTGGTGGGAGACGGGGAAAGCTGCAGCACGCCAGGCTTGAAGGGGAAAAGGGGCATGGCTTGGGAGGCTTTTTATAACATGGTAAAGGAAGTAAGTCCTGATTGGCCTGTTAAGCCCTGTATATATAAAGCCACAGAGCTGAGGAGGAGTGTTGTTCACTCTTGGTTTTGTTGCAGAACAATCCAGACGGACCGGCGGGAGCTGCTTGAAGGCTGGTGGGCATATGAGGACTAGGAAGAGAAGACTTGCCAGAGGACCTTACTACATTCCCTGGAAAGAATCAGAAAAAGAACACTGAATAAGCACAGCGGGAGAAGAGAAAGAATACTTGCAAGTCTGAATAAAGACCAATTTATTTTTCAACAAATCCTGCTTGACTGGCTCATTGTCACAGTAACCAGGTGACCGTACGCAAAGCCATGCACCTGTTGGGGATGATGGCTTCCTGCGTCTATCTAGATTCTCACGCTAGTCTGCGCATGCGCCCCATGCAAGAGTGACTCTCGAGCCAATGGTGTCAGGCCAGTGGCCATTGGGAAGTTCTACTGGCTGTCTCAGCAGCCCTCGTTCAGTCTCTGCAGTGGTGGTCCAGGGAAAACTTTCTGCAGAGGAAAACCTTCACCACCCCCGCAGTAGAAGCCACTCTCAAAACCCTCATCTGTGACAGTGTGGGGAGCTCACATCCTTCAACAGACGGCACACAGCGGGTGGTACCCAGTGGTAGCATCCAATCACATCAACCTGTTGGAATTGCTAGCAGTGTTAAGGCCCTGAAGGCCTTCCTGACGCACCTCCGGACCATTCTAGTCCTCACGGACAGTACTACGGCCATGTATTACCTAACCAAACAAGGGGGCACTCACTCTCTAGGGCTGTCCAAACTGTCCCAGAGCATATGGAAGTGGGCTCTCAAACAAAAAATGTTCCTCCTCTTACAACATGTACCAGGGGAACTCAATCTTCTGGTGGACGTACTCGGCAGAGACTTCCCCCCTACCTGTCGAGCACGAGTGGCGACTACAGGAGGACATTGTACTCCACGTCTTTCCAGAATGGGGCTTCCCAGAGATACACTTACTCGCCACTATGGAGAATGTCCAATGGCCAGATTACACCTCAGTGTTTTGTCCGCGATGAACTGTACCACTCTGTAATTGTGGTCGGTAAGATCGTATATAACCGTTTGGCATGTGGGTAGGTTCCATGGTGCAGACCATGTAGAAAATATTAAATATCAATTTTTGTAATTTGTTAAAAAAAAATGTAGGCAGTCTGCAATGCTTACCCCTGCCATATGGCTCTGTGCCGTAGTTCTATGTAAACTTCAGCAGTTCATTGTTCCTAAACTTTCCACACATCAGCATTCTAGCTGACATTAGCGGCACTCCCTTCTGAAGTCGTACGTGTGATGTAAAACTGTGCTTTTGTAGTCATGCAGGTGATGGGAATTGGTGCATGTCTCTTCAGTAGTGTCCACAATGACGTTGTCCGTCACATCGTGGCAGATCTCTCATGATAATTACAGGAACTTCATTTCCCACTGGAGTTGATGAAATGTAGGCCATCTCAACAGTACAAAGCTTACATGCCTCAGCCATGCGGGTATGGCAGTTAAGCTTACATGCTTCATCCCTTCGTGTACGACACTTATGTTGAGGTCGCTGCTGCCTCGGCTGTATATCGGGACACCAATAAATGTTGCTGCGTGATCTCAATCCTCCGAAGTAGGGACTACCATGCAAAGCACGGTGCAACTGCTAGGTTTTATATAAAAACAATGATAAGAAATGTGGGACAGGAGAAATGTAAGCAAAATGTTTGTGCCGTGCTTTATAGGCATCTAAAACATTTTACAAAGGGATAGTATTTGTGGTGGCTGGGTTCTGGTGTGGGATATTAATATTGTGTGTGTGTGTATTGTAATGTTCTGAGATGTTTGATGCCTTCCCATCGCTATCAGAAATTTACTTTTAACAATTTCCATGATATTCATTGAAGTTGTGTGCATTTATTTTAAAATAAATTAATCTGGGAGATCCAGAGAAAGACGTGCCCAAATTAATTAGTGTGTTTTATTCTGTTTCTCCAAAAAACAGCAAATCTCAAAGGCATGCTCAAAGACTGGGTAGTGCAAGTAGAAAATCAATGGAGTGTTCTGGTGTAATTTATTTTGTATAAACTTAATATTCCACCCACCAATAGTGCGACAGTGTCATTTATGCTAGCTCTTCTCGCTCTATGTATAGCTATATTGCAAGATGTTGGATCTTTTTATTATGTTAATGATTTGGTCAGTCGCAGCAGTTACTTTGTCTCTGGTACCCAATACAGCAGTGACACATTGTGCTGATTAAACTGTTTTTCTGGCACCATCTGCATCTATGTATGAGGCTCTGCAACCCTACTTACAGTGGATGTACTGTAATCCAGAGAAATAGTTGTCATTCTATCTTGTCAGTTATTCACTCTGGCCTAGTACTGAATTGTTGTCCTCCTTTAACCTTAAGCACTAATTCCATTTGATCAGGTCAGTTGCCTGAATTACAGTCCAGTTGATCGGCCCTCCTAGATCTTCTGAGTTGCACAAGAATGTCTAAATGTATATATCCTATATTGACTCTACCTACGCTCTTTTACAGGAAGAAGAACTTTGGGATCAGCTACCTTGGCCGTGATAAGCTGGGACAGGAAGCATATCTGTCTTTGATGTCGGACTGGGATCTGGGTACAGCATTTAGCATGTCTTCCACGCCCTACCTGCAGTTGAAAATCGACATCAAGCCCTCTGAAGATAGTGAGTTGTCATGTGAGGAATAGATGGTGGTGAATGGGTGCTAAAACAATCCCTTAACCAAGTGTTAGTCTACGTGTGCTTTGCAGGTTTGGCAATACCTGGTTGGTTCTTGATCTTTTATTTAGTTCACAAGTTATTGTCCTGTTGAAGCCTCTGTCATAAAGGGTCAAACATTTACGGATAGTTTTTTATACTGAATCTTAATATGTAGCCACATTACCTTACCAAAGGAAGGCAAGGCAAGTCAATTCCCTCTCGCTTTAAGACATAAAATAAAAATCTTGGCCCTTTCCAAAATATTGGCTAAAAATCTATTCACGCTCACCTGGGCCTCCTGTCCACACAATCACTTTTCTGACTATTCGAAGACCACAATCGTAAAGTTCATGATGTAGAGAAGTAAAGAACTTTAGTGAAGCAGTAGTATTCTGTCAATGATTTTGCATCCTTTTTCACTGATTGAGTCCATTCACAATGAGGTTTTACTTAGCAGTCCGTGGTCTTTGCTTAGCTCCTGCATATATGTGACTCCCTTCTTTTACTGTTGGGGAAAATGTTCCTTTGTATAGGCAGTAGGACCTATACACCGCTTAACTGGACTGCTGACCACAATTCTACAGCAAAGCGCCATACTGATGATGATTAGAACTAACCAAACCTGTATGAACCACCTCTGAACTTCCTTCCTCAAGCCACCGTGCCAGTGACTGTTTACCGTGTCATGAAGACAATTCAGCCCATGAATTCATATGCTTGATTTCTCACGTCAGATCTTCAAACTGCTTGTCACTGTCGACTGCAAGCAGATCAAAGGTCTTGCATAGGAAAACTGAATTCCCAATGTCCACTGTGCACCATGTAAGGGTGCAGAAGTAAGACCCGGACACAGAGGGGTTATGGTGATTATTAGAAACTTTCATTCAAGTGCAAAATTGAAAAGAAAACCCTATCTTGCCCTAACTCTAAGAGGGGTTTCCCTGCCTCAAACAAAGTAACTAGTGTCATTGTCAGAATGTCCAAAAGCAAAGGTCCAAATGTAAGAATCCTAACTCTGTCCCTTGCACTCCAAGAAAAGAAGGTCTTTCTAGCCAAAGGGTGTGGCTCCCTTCCCCTGGACAAAAGACAGTTCTGGAACCTTCTTTTCCTTAAGTTGTTGGCAATAACTCTCCTTGTTCAGGCTTCTTGTAAAGTTCATAAACTGCTCAGGGAGGGTTGTCTCCCTACCCCAGCCTCCTTTAGGCTTGCAATACAGTTCTGCAATTGTTGGGGAAATCTCTATTTCCTGGTTGGACCTTCTCCGGCTTCCTCTTAAGGTTTCAGGGTCCCCGACTGGCAGACCTGGTTCTTTTTCACCAGGTACTCCGCCACAGAAGAATAGCTTGAACACAATTCAAAGCTGTATTGGGTCCTTGACACTGGTTGGCAGACTTGGTTTCGTTGGGCACTGCTCCAAATAAGTTAGGAGGTGGTTCCTACTTACCTTAGTCTCCTGGATTTTCAGCTTCTCTGAATCACAGAAAATATACCTGGTTCACTAACCTGCTAGGTATATTCTCTTGTCCACTTGACCATCTTTCTCACTACATAATATTAGCTTTTTTCCTGTCCCAGGGTTTTTTCCCCGTCCATTTTGTTTTAGGGTAAACTAGGTTTCCAGATATCATAGGTACTGCCACAAAGGAATCATTCCCTTCTTGCTTGGTGCTGGTCCCAGACCTAGCTTTCACTAGGAAGTATTGTTATATACTTCCCAGCTATTGTCCCAGTGCCCCAATCCTCTGCCGTATGATCACCCGTCTCTGTTGCTGTCTTCTGGCTCTTCCGATCACGCTCGGGTCCTCCTCTGGCTCTCTTGGTTTTGGGTGAATGTGCCGGCTATCACCAGCAGTTCAACGGTGTTCCTCTGACATCCAAGCTCCCTGAACCGATGGGAAGTGCTTGTTTTCGTTTCCCAAATCGGATCAGCGGCATGGGAGCTCCGGGAGACATGCCTCTCACCTGGATACCATCTCGTCCTTTTCTGCTTCTCCTGCTTCGGTTGACTCGCCGGTTGCCAAACTCCCAGTCCATAACAGGAGGAAGTCTCTCTCTCGCCTTTTCCCTCTTTGTTTTTGAATAGGTCTTGGCCTTCGTCAATCAGGTGACGAAGAAGATTAGACCGCGCCCTCTGGTTCTCAACTGCTTTTGTTAGCCCAGTAACTCTTCGTCTCAGTACGAACTTCACTTGCCCATAAGAAAATATTATACATTTTGGTGTCAGTGTTTTCTAGACTGTCATCTTTATCTATTTTACCGAGAAATATAGAGGATTGGGGAAGGGATGGAAGGAGGTTATGGCTTGGTGGTTAGGAAAAATACTGTGTTTTCTTCAGATAGCTGTCCCCTGTCCCACGGGGGGAGGAGGGGGAATCCCTCCCCTTGAGATACTCCCGTTGAGTACCACCCCCAGGGGAACTATCGGGTAGCGACCTCCCCTCCTCATGAGGCCAGGGAGGTGATTTCCCCTAGGGGAGAAGGGATAACTTCCGAAGATTTGTCACAACTGCTAGTAAATACGCAAAGGCTAATGCATGAGATCAGTAAAAGTTATTTCAAGTAATGTAAAATCTCTTAATAGTGTGCAAAGAGAATACAAACTTGGGGCCTGTTAATAATGTGCCCAAATTATGACACCATCCTCTCACAAACGGCTTATATGCCACAAACTGACATCTACTTTATCCAGTCCTCAGGCGAATGGGGACCTAAAAAGTCTACTGGGTTGTGAACTAGCTCTTGGGGTATATCTTAGCCAGAATGTGTAGGGGTGTAACTAATGAAAGCTGCCTAGTATCAAAGTGGGGAAATGGTGTAACTTTATATTATTTAGCCACATAATTGTATTCTATAAACAAAGTAACCTCTGAGTAAGAACATTTTGAACTTGCAGTAAGACTGACCACCTCCTGGCCACTTCGCCATTTAACTTTACTCCTTGGTTTATATCAATATCTGAAAAAATGCATAGCAAGAGCTACTGTATTGTCAAATGAGATTTTCTACTCCTTTTTCCCCCCCTTCATGCCAGTTTGCTCCTTTACTCCGTAGTGAAACTTATTTTGCCCATGTTAATGCAGATATGCAAGTAGAAGTTTTGCTGCGGGATGTTGTTGGCCTGGAGGCTAGAACTGTGGATGATCTAACACTTGACATTGGACAGCCTGATTGATCTGCAGCAAAGGGACTACATTGCATGAAAGCTGTGATAAGTAGCCCCATGATGTGTCCGGCACTTCCACCCAGCCCTAGCTGTTAACCCTACTTCTGTTAGGATTTTGGGACATGGAGTCTTTTCCCATATGTTTGGGCCTACAAATCAACACATTTAAAGTGCAGTTGTTTTATTGCTTAAAATGCAAAGTCCAACTAGTAGATTCATACTTCCCCCACCACTAGCTACTGTGGTGATGCTGAAAAATGACCACAGGGATTTGGCTAGATTTGGATTGTATTTTATTTAGAGTTTGCAAGATCAGGTTAAGGTTGGATGGATGCCTATAGGCGCAGGGTTCGAAATTGAGGGAAGCTGGGAGCTATTTAGCTCCTGCTTGTAGCCTAGAAGAGCCTGGTTAGCTTGACGCCAAAAACTACCAGGAGATCTTTTTGGCTCCCACAGCCAACTGATGCCAAACAAACACTTATGAACTCTGATTCGGAACACAACTATACTACATTGCTTCATGGTTCCAACATCAAGAGCCTGTTTAAAGATGAACACTGGCCGTAAACTGCTCCCAGTTATGTAATCTAAAAAGTTGCACAATTTGTTGTCAGGTAGCAATTTGTCTCATTGAGCCTCCGCCTGTGCGCAATCAATGCCACATCTAGTGAGGAGCAATACAGCAAAACGCATGCCTGTCGATATCTATCTAAAAGCCTTTTTAAGAAATTGAAGACGGTTCTTACTACTTTGGACTCCATGGGGGCCTGAGTGAATCATGAGATGGGCCCAGTTTTATACAAAGGAAAAGACATCTGAATAAATCCAGGTGAAAGGGAAAACTGGCCAGCACATCAGCTTGCACCGTGGACGTATAAGACAGACTGATTAGAACACAAAATGCCTAACTCCTCAACATAACAGAATACAGAACATAACAATATACCCAAGGTGGTTGTACAACAGCAACAGACTTATGCAATTCCAGGGAGAGGTGACCTACAGGCATGTGGGCTGAAACGAGCAAGAAGGGCCACATTGGATGGTCTGTGACCTAATGGCATACAGACGATAATCCAAGAAGAGAGCCCAATGAAAGCGCTCCACAGTAGGGCTGGACGATATGGACCAAAAGTCATATCTCGATATTTTTCTGCTCAATGGCTATCCGATATTACACGGCCCGTGTTAGCGGGCGTGTAGTTATGGTTAAGTTGCTAAACTCATAGGAAGAGCACTTTTTCGGCAGTTTATAACTTCGCTTTCCCTGGACGAATCCTAACCAAACTTTGCAAAAAAAATATATGGCTGGCTCTGAATTTTTTTCGCTAAGTTGGGCGAGGTTTCGTGGAGGGGGTAAAAGTTATTGGGGGCTGAACTTTTTTTTTTTTTTTTTTTTTCAAAAACTGAATGGAAGTGTGCTTTTGTGTGTTTGGTTGAAATTGGACCGATAATTTATTTGCAAAACACTGAAATGTACGTCCCAAAAAATGTGATATCTCGACCCATTTCCCTGTTTGCTCTGCGGACCGGTGTCTCATTAGCCTGCGGTACGCCGTGCTGTCGACGATCAGTGGACGCGGCCGGTGGTTGGCTGGAGTGAAGCATGCTCTGCGTCAAAGCTTTTGGGAGACGCCGCCATGGTGTATCTGAGGATAGTGGTGCGCCGAAAGGCGTTGGAAACAATGGTTGCAGGATCGGCTGGGTGAAGGAGGGGGAGCGAAGATATTGGCAATGGCTGTAAGCTACGGCTGCCGGTGGTTATGTTGACGTCATGCGTTTGCGTTATTTTGCAGCTGTGGGTTTGTGACAAAATATTAACCTGCTTCTATGACTTGGCTTGCAGTGAGTCTGGGTAAGGTGTAGCCTTTTCACTGCATGGCCATGCAATGTAGAAAGAGCCTAGGGTTTGGGCACCGCCCCTGTAATGTAATGGCTGTATGCAAGGGAGAGTGAGGCACTTGGCGGTTAGGTATGCAGGCGAATTTGCTCACACTGTTGCTGCAAGGGAGACCATAACGACCCAGAGAAAAGGAAGGATTGTTTGGCAGCACACTTTTGCGATATGGACCATTCCCGCATCTACTGACATACACTGGATTGGTGGTTATGTGAACAGGGGACTATAATATGTTGGTCACTGTAGGCAGGCTGTATAGGGGATGGGGAGTGCCTTGGAGATAATATGAGGATATTTGCAGTTGGTGTACTATGTTGTGTTGTGCCTCCAAAGGCCATACTGCCTTGTGTGCAAGGCCCTTGCCTGTAACAGTGTGGGCACTGGTTGAAAGTAGGAGTGTGAATGTTGCTTTGGTTGGCTCCTTTAGTGTAGTTATACGTACGGGTTCGGCAGGAAAGCACCATGGGAAATGTTAGCATGCGTGCCTCTATTGCCTTCCAGTGTGTGTGTATTAGGACTAGGCAATTGGGTGCGTAACGAAGAGCCTCTGGCTTGGGCACAAGTTTGCGTTACGCAGGGCAGTTAGACATTGACAATATGGCGATATTTGCAGTTAAGAGTGCTATGTTGTGTTGTGCCTGCAAAACCCCTAATGGTTTGTGTGCATGGCTGGGGCCTTTGGACAAAACAGGGTGGCCACTGGTTGGAAGTAGGTTATAGAATGTTGCCTTGATTGGGTTCATTACTGTACCAATATGTACCTGTAGACAGGAAAGTTAGGTGGTCACACATTTCATTGAATGGCTGCATTGCTTTGCAGTGGGTGTGGGGAAGGAGTAGGTTGTTGGCAATGAAACCGCAACGAAATTCTGCAATGTATGGGAGTACTGTACGATTGATATGTGGATAGCACACATGTACAAAGAGTAGCATAGGTGTTGGGCACACTACCTGAAATGCATTGTAGGTATGTATGGGAGGACTGTGATAATGGTGTGTGAATTGCCCACATACGTAGAAAGAGTACATTGAGTCCAGGTAGACTGCATTGGGGGTGGCGAGTGAATTGGAGGTAATATGAGGGTATTTGCAGTTGATGTATGACGGTGTGTTGTGCCTGCAAAGGTGTACTGGATTGTGTGCTTGGCCAGGGCTATTGGATGTTAGTTTGGCCACTGGTTGGAAGTAGGTTGGAGAATGTTGCGTTGTTTGACTTCGTTACTGTACCCACACGTACCGGTAGTCAGGAAAAGTATGTGGCCACATGGTAGTATGCATGTCTATATTGCATTTCAGTGGGTGTGTTGACGGAGTAGGGTATTGGGTTTATAGCCTCTGTCTATGTAACCAAGACTGTACGGCTTGGCCACAGCCTTGTTTTAGGGAGGGCCGTCAGACATTGGCACATGGAAGGAATTTGTACACAGGTACTCACATGTACTTTAGTTGTGGAGGCGAGTATCATTTTCTGGTGAGTGCAGGCAGACTATTGGGGATAGGGAGTGCATTGGCGACAATGAGGATATTTGCTGTCAGAGTGCCATGTTGTCTTGTGCCTGCAAAACCCATACTGGTTTGTGGGCATGGGTACGGCCCTTGGCCGTAAAAGTGTTGTCACTGGTTGGAAGTAGGTGTGAGAATGTTGCCTTGTTAGAGTCCGTTGCTGTATCTATATTTAATTGTAGGCAGTAAATCACTGTGGGAAATGTTAACATGCATGACTTTATTGCCTTTCAGTGGGTGTGTAGTAGGACTAGGCAATCGGGTGCATGGGCGGAGGCCGTAGGCCTCTGCCTATGTACCCAAGAGCCTAGGGCTTGGGCACAGCCTTGCTTTAGGGAGGGCACTTAGACATTGGCAGATGGAAGGAATTTGTACGCAGGTACTCGCAGATAGTTTATTGGTGGGCAGTTGTGGAGGCGAGTATCATTTTGTGGTGAGTGCAGGCAGACTCCATTAGGGATGGGGAGTGCATTGGAGAGAATATGAGGATATTTGCAGTCTGAGTGCTATGCTATACTGTGTTTGCAAAACCCATACTTCCTTGTGTGCATGGCTGGGGCCCTTGGACATAAGAGGGTGGGCACTGGTTGGAAGTAGGTAACAGAAAGTTGACTTCATTGCGTTCATTACTGAACCGATATGTACCTGTGGACAGAAAGGGTAAGTGCTGACATGTTTCCATGCATGGGTGTATTGCTTTGCAGTGGGTGTGGCAAAGAAGTAGGCTCTTGCTAAGAAACCTGCAACACAATGCTGCTATGTATGGGAGTACTGTGATATTGGTATATGGCTTGAAGACCTATGTACAAAGAGTACTTTCAGTTTGCCTTAGGTCATTTGCATAAGTTATTATAACCTTGTGCCATACAATACACTTGTAAATATGCAAGTGTCGCAAGATCTGCGCCTTTGTAGAATCAATGTGGAGGACATGGTGCAGGTCGTAAAGGGGCATTGGTGAGATAAGACACCATTTGCGTTAGGAGGGGTGTGGACGTGAACAGAGTTCGGTTCTGGGAGTGCAGTAAAAAAGTGGCAAATGCAAGAATTGTTTTACTGCATAACGTTTGCGACATGGCCCATGTACGCAGATACTAACACATAAAGCGTTGTGGGGTAGGTGCGCAGGCGACAACCTTCAGAGGCTATTGGGGATGGGGAGAGTGTATTGTAGATGGGATAGGGATTGTTGTAATCGGTGTACCATGTTGTGTTGGGAGTGGCAAGCGCGTACTGCCGTGTATGGATGGCTACGGGCGTTTGATGTAACAATGTGGACATTGTTCGGAAGTAGGTTTAAGAATGTTCCCTTCTTTGGGTCAGTTCTTACACTGATATGCAAGTCCAGCGTACACGGCTGGAAATATGTATGTTTCCTGTGGGTGCTCACTGTCGCAGCATGGTTGTGGAGGAAATTTTGCAGTTGGCATACCAGAAGAGGTGGCGTGAAGTGACAGCACGTGAATATGGTGACCATTATTGGCCTTGTTGCCATTCACATACTGAGATGACACAATTAATGTACAGTATGGTACACCTCTCATAATACCCTGTACTTTGAGAGCAAAGGAAGGCGGAGCGACATGACACAAGCTAATAAGTATTATTATGGTGAATGTACAGTCCAACAGACATACATTTGTAGCCGACAACATCATGAACGCTGTTAAATCCAGCTATATACAGGATGGCAGGCCATCTGACAGTTTTTTTTTGTGTACTTGTTTAGATGGCGAAAGGAAGCGGGTGGAGCTTTAAGTGTGTGGAATTGTAATATGTGCATCGCTTCCGTTAGATATTCGTGTGCCGCCTACACCATCGCAGCAGTCACTGGCGTTAGTGACTTCACTTGTGGATAGTCGTTCCTCACGGCGTGCAGTCCAGGTATTTATTTTATGTGCGTGCCAAGCGTAGCGCACTCTGTCATGTGAGCACCTAGCTCTGGAACGGAACAACATAAGCAAAAGCAGACATGCGCAGACAGAGTTTACAGTTCCAGATCATTCCATACTTTAATAACAATACAGTGAGTGGTTGGAAGTGCTTTCTTTTGCCACAGAATGTAAACGACAACGTGGCAGTTGGTGGATTCACCGCTCTTTTATTTCGCAAACAAAATCCAGTGACCAATGCCGTCTGTGCAATTCTGTACTTCTGTAGCACAGTGGGAAAAGGAGTACGTAGTGCTGCTTGGTGGCCCGTGTGGAAGAATACATTTTCTTTGAAAGGTAGTGAAGGTAGCATCTGGTGCCTCTGGGATGGCTTATAGAATAAAGGTTTGCAGGTTGGTTCATATAGCAGGAACCGCAAGTGGACATACTGGCCCATAGCGGTCGGCCCAGATAATAACGATGGAAAAGACCTTGCTTATGGTAATCTTCCAATGGTTGGTCCACCAGCCGTCTGTAGGAAGTGGAAGGAGTGGCACGCGCAGTAGGGTGCAAGATATCTCAGTAGAAAGAGGAATAAGAGTAGATGAATTGTGTATTAGTGTGTAGCGCCATATGTGAACCCACTACATTGGTGTCTGTGGAAGAATTTTTGGGAGGGTGTCTCGCGCTCAAACCACTAATAGTTAGCACAGTCCACAATGACTCCAATGGTTCTTGTTTAATTTCTTGTATAGCAAACAGCCGACATGTGTTTCGACCGCAGGTCATTCTCAGGGCTCACACTTGTTTGAAAATTTCCCTTTTCTTGAGTACGTTTTTGACAGATGTCCCAAGTGCAGTTATTGTATTTTCATTCTGAGGTTTGTGCTATACTTTCCTATCCCGAGAGGCTATGCATAAAGGCACTGACCTGCTTTAACATAGGAGGGATTGATCCCCTTAAATGGATACACACAACAGGTGGTTGTGGCTATTTGAACCCGGATATTGAAGATAGAGTGTTATAGATATCGTCCGCAGCAAATTGATTGAAAATATTAAGACGCAAACCGCACTGTGCTAGCTATTAGTGGTTTGAGCGCGAGACACCCGCCCAAACCCAAATTCTTACTATTACTTAATATTAAACTCTGTGGGAAGTTTGAGGGAGGAGTTTACTCGCTACCATGCCCTTGTTTTTTTTTATATAAAAGAATTGTTTTTTAAAAGATTGTGACTTAGATGATACGAGAGTGGAAACGAGCGCACATATAATAGAACGATCCCACTTTCTGAATTTACCTTGGTGTCTGGTTTGTAGGCAATACTGTGATTGTACG
This sequence comes from Ambystoma mexicanum, assembly GCF_040938575.1. NCBI lineage: Eukaryota > Metazoa > Chordata > Amphibia > Caudata > Ambystomatidae > Ambystoma > Ambystoma mexicanum. The sequence goes on along the minus strand of NC_090924.1, from coordinate 452,475,899 downwards.
GCTGCACACAAGAAAATGTCTTGGAACCGTTGGGACTAGATGCTGTTTTCATGTGTTGCTTTTTTTTTTTATTTTTTTTTTTTTACAAAAGTTGACCGTGGTAGCGAGTGTAGTTGGACCCACGGCACAATGTGTCTATGTGTCTGCAAAGAAAGTAATACAATAAGAAACGTAATGGGGGTCACCTCGGATTGCTGGAGAATGGAGGAGCTGCTTTGGTAAAAAGCACGTCAATTAAATGTGAGCCGTACATGTTTGTGTGCAGATTGACCGCTACGTGCACCTGTGGCCGTTATAACGTATAGTACACTGAGGGTGCGTAGACATAGTAATTGTGTGAAAGGGCATACAAAGGGGAGAACAGGGAATGTAGCAGTGTACGAATGCCCAGAAGGTGAGGTGCTTTAGTGTACGACTTGCGTTCCATGTTCGTGCTTTGTATGTCTGCATTTGGAGGGGGTGGGGGAAGAATGGCAGCAAAAGAAAGTACAAGGACAGTTGCAATTTACTGGGAATGGTGGAGACATGGCAGTGTAACAGCGTTTGTTTGCTGCCGTCACAACGGTCCATTTAATGTACGGAGAGAAAGTGAGCGGTAGAGCAAGTTTTTAAATATGCATACTGAGGAGCACGTTAATAAATGTTTATCGTAATACACGATGTAAAGATGTACTTGCATAATTTCTGCAAATGCCATGCTTCTATTAAGAGGGCGTGAAATTGTAGTGTACGGCGTATGAAATCGTTGCAGAGTACCTTTGGGGCACATGGACAGAGGAACTACAGTGCAAGTTATATATCTTTTTTTTGCTAGACTTCTATACAATATCTGACCTTGGAGCTAAACGTGCTTCCTCCTCAAGGCTGTTTTACAATGAGCGTTTGTCCTGTTTAAGGAGAGGTATGTTAGGTTTCGATTTCGGAGATGATGCAGGAAAAAAGGAAGGAATCAGCCGGCAACGTGTGTCAATTGTAGCATGTATTTACGAATGTTGGTAGTGTCATTACGGTAAAGATAGTGCAACGTACAAGTAGATATGATGTGAACGTACAAATGATCAGGTGAATGCACAGATGGAAAAATACATAAAATGTGCTTTTACAGTGGGTAAGGACAAGTTATATGTGCGGTCTGTTATGAGGCAACGGTGGGTAATGTGAGACTGTGTTCGCAGTTTCAGAACACAGGGGTGGGTGGTCCATCGTACACAGTTTGGTGTCGTATTGCATGACCTTTCTTGGGTCTACTGTTTAGGAAAGGACAGCAGTTAGTGTGAATGTTTGTCTAACATTGTAAGGCTGTTATGGGCTGTAAATGGTGTTTTCTTTACACAAGAAAAAAGGGTAACAGAAGTTTAAAAAGTTAAGCAATAAGGCAGTGGTTGCAAAGTGGCTGGGGAGCTATGATGTATGCGCTGCAGTGAAATATGGGTTGGCTACGTTTCTTAGAAATGGTGTACATAACAATGACGGTGATCTAATGGCCTGCATGGTGCCAGTGGAAAGCAAGGAGCCAATTGTTGCAGAAGTTAGGACAGTTACGTAAGATGTATTGATGCATGCATGAAGTTGTATTGTTGTGATTGTGCAGATTGTTGGGTAGGTTACTGTAGTGTTAATTCAGTGTGTGCACCTATGATAGGGTTAGGTGACCAGTGTATGTAGGAAACAGGTTATGTATTCTGTGGAAGAAATAGCAGCCAATGTAAACTGCAGTGGCTAAGGGGTAGGTGGCTGTGTTATGTGTGGGGTTAGTCGTACCTGGATAGATGTTTGTATGTATAGTTCTGCAGTGCAGAGGCAATAGTGGGCAGGGTGCATAATGTTAAGTGTATGGCTGGAAGCCCTACAATGTACAGGGTGTAGTGAAGCGTGTAGGGCGTGGCCACAAGCTGCAAAGTGTAATATAGGTGTGCATTGTCAGTGGTGGTATTGGTATGTGTATAGCAGAAATAAGTGCACAAATTGCACTGTGAATATTGTACACAAGTAAAATAGCAATCGTTGCAGACTTACTGTTTGGATTGAGGAAGGCCTGCACCGTGTTTTGTCTATGGAGTGTAAAATGTTGTCGTACAGGTTGCTGCATTATCTGTGGGAAAAGAGAACACAATATGCTAGCGCAGGTATTTCGTTATTTTGCAGTCCGCTGCATAGCATACATTTCTTAATTTTGTGGACCCTCATAACTAGCACTTCGTAAGTACTATGCTTTGAACTAGTGTACTGTGCAATCGGCGCAGTTCCTGTGGTACTTTGAATGATCATTGGGTCTGTGGGGAAAGTAAATCCATGCTGGATCAAATAAAAACTTTCGAAATTTCGTTGGTACTATGGTGCACAATGAATGAGTGACATTTGGAGTGGTTGCAGTACTTTTAAAGGTGTACTCTTGAAGTGGGAGGAAATGTAATGGTGTACGATATCTGGACTATACATGTTGGTAGGATGGGTGGCGTTCTATAGCAGGTGGTGATTTGTAAATGTTTTACTGCTTCCTTTTTGTACCATTTGTTTCTTTATGCATTTGGTTTCTGCTGGTGGTTTGCAAGTATTATGACATTGTTCTGTGCTAATGCAGTATTATGACCGTAGTTGCGTACCTGTTGGCGTATTGTAACTGCTTATACTTTTTTTTTTTTTTTTAATTTTTATTTTGAAAGTAAATGATACAAACCAAACTTGCAGCATTATTTACAATAGACTCGTGAACATCAATTAACACTCATTACTGCACCCCAATTCCCCCCCCCCCCTCTCAAGAGCTTATTTGCATTTCCGGTTCTGTATCCGCTGCGTGTGGCTGGGTATCGCTTCCTTCCGAAGCTGCAGGATCCACTACTGTGCCAAACAGTCCTGTTATTAACATTCTCCAAGCCGTCAGGTTGCCTACATCTTCCTCCCCGCAATTGCTATAGGCCTCCTGCCACACCACCGTTTCACCCTCCGCCCATTTTTGCAAGTCCCGCCACCATACCTCTACCCGTGGCTTGTGGCATTGCTTCCAGCCCATGGCTATCCTTCTTTTAGCAAGCACATATGCCAGGTCCCTCAGTTTCCCAAGGTGTTTAGTGTTCCGTGGTCTGGGAAACCCTCCCAGCAGGCAGGCCCAGGCCGTATCTATGTTTAGCGGGACCCCTTTATCCGCTAGTTTCCGTGCCACTTCCCCCCAAAAAGCTTCAATCACTGGGCAAGACCAGAACATGTGCGTCATATCAGCGTCTTCCTCATCGCATTTCGGGCATGCTTGTCTTCCTGCGTTTGCAAACTTAGATATTCTTTTCGTGGTCATATAGGCTCTATGCGTTATGTATAACTGTATCTGCTGCAATCTAGCATTTCTGGACACTTTCTTGTGGTATCCTATGGCCCGTTCCCACATTCCATCGGTCAACTGTGCTCCCACCTCCGCTTCCCAGTCCAGCCTCAGATCAGTCAAATCCTTCCCCACCCGGGTCATCACCATCTCATATAGTCTAGAGATCTCGTGCCCTCCCTCCGATATGTCGTATATTGTTCGGATTAGAGCGTCTGGTTCTTCCGCCAGTACAGTCTCCGGCCAGGTTTTGCGAATAGTCTGCACTAGCCTAAGATACGTGACATATTGTCCTCCATGCAAGCCTGTCTCTTCTCACAGGTCTTCGAATTCTTTAATAGCCCCTTCTTGCCATATGTCTCCCAATGTGGCCAGCCCAACCGATTCCCAATAGGTCCTGATTATCATCCTGAGCTGGTTGTTTCCCTTAGTTAAGGCAACTAGTGGCACCTGTGGGGAACACGGGCACGGGTCCTCCATCAGTTGGCATACTCTGTGCCACATCTTCCACCCAAGCAACAGCATACCGGGGCGTTCATTCCTTTCAAGTCTAGGAACCCAGATAATCTCTTTTAGGTAAAACGGGGTGCAGTCCTGCCCAAACAGCCTAGATTCAGGAGTTTCTTCATCAGAGAGCCATTTGGTTACATATTGCAATTGACTGGCTACATAATAGGCCTCAAAGTTCGGCAGCTTGATGCCCCCTCTATCATGGAAGTTCTGTAGCTTCCATAGCGCCACTCTATTGCGGGTGCCGTGCCACAGGAAGTCCCTACACATGCTGTTCAGTTTGGCAAAAAACTTCTTGGGTATCAGGTATGGTATATTACTGAAGAAATGTAACAGCCTAGGCAGGACCACCAATTTGAGCATCGCCCCCCGCCCCATCATCGCCAGCGGCAGCTTCTCCCAAAACTTCATATTCGTGCGGATTTTCTTCACAGCCACCTCGGTGTTATGCAAGTGTTCCCCCTCCACAGTATGATACACATCTATTCCGAGGTAGCGGAAAGAATCAGCCGCCCAAGGTACGGACAACACTGGCAATCGTTCCAGAGGGGCTCCTATGTAGCTCCCCAATGGGAACATGCTCGAACTTTGGGGGTTTACCGCTATGCCGGACAGTTCTGCATACTTTTCCATGACCTCTAGAATATACTGAAGATTTTCCTCCGGATATTTCAAATACAGTAACAAATCGTCAGCATATAGGGATATTAGGTGTTTCTCTCCCCCTGCTTCAATACCGACCATGTCATATTGTTGTCTGAGGTACACTGCTAAGTGCTCCAGGGCCAGAATATATAATAACATCGGGGTCCAGGGGCACCCTTGTCTGGTGCCTCTACTGAGTTGCCACCTCTCAGATATCACCGATCCCGTGCGTACTCTGGCCAGTGGTTCACTGTACAACAATTTTGCCCACCTAACATAACCCGCCCCCATCCCGTATTCTTCCAGGGCCGCCAGCAACCATGGCCACCTCACTGAATCAAAAGCCTTGACTGCATCTAGGGACACCACCGCCATTTCCTCATCGCTTCTGTTCCCCTCTTCAATCACCCGGTGGAGTCGCCTGTGGTTGTGAGTTATATTTCTGTTGGGGACATAGCCTGTCTGATCCGGGTGTATCAGTTTACTGATGACCTGTAACTGCTTATACTTTGGAAGTGTTTGACGCTATGTTTGTAGCACAGTAGTTGTTCAAGGTTGAGTTGGGTAGTTGTGATGCTGCAAATAACATAGTCGTATTCCGGTTGCAGTTAGATACCAGGTGGTGTTTTCTAACTGTTTACAGTGTCCCGTTTGTGAAGGATACGTAGAGAAGCTTGTGCATTCCTGTGGTTATTTGGACATCTGTGTACATTTTGAACTGGTACTGCCCACTTACGGATTTACGTGGTGCAAGGTCCATATGTGTTGGAGTTATGACTATTGTCGGAGAGCTGGTGACTCATTTGCTTAAGTGGTGATTTCGGAGGTTACTGAGGATAGTTTTGAACCCTCATACTTGGCACTTTCCCTTCCACGTATCCAGTGGAAAAGACTGGTACTGTGCTTTGTGTAGACATACTGTTTGCGTGACTGTACTCTTTGGGTTCATTGGGGATAAAATTGTCCAACACACACTGTAGTGCATTTTGTCAATGCTTCCAAGTATAAAACGTTGCTTTAGGTCGATAGTGTGGAAGGAAACATATTTTTTTGTCCACTTGATGACATCACAAGTCTGGCTCCCTCTTTTTTAGTTTAGTGAGATATGTACACTAGGTGATTTTCTTCACTAGCAGTGAGGAATTGCAAAGTGAGAAGGTACTACATTTGTACACCTTACCGTTCTCATATGTTCTTACGCTGCTTTCCTTAGGGTTCAGAGACATCATATGCTACACATATATATAGGTGAAGAAGGAAGCCTGAAATACATCACTTATTTCTGTGCATTAATATAATCAATTAGGTTATGAACACTTTGGTAGTACTGCTACGTTTTTGCTTACTTTACTTTCTTTGTCTATGCTGCTATTGGTATGTGTTGTGCTGTCTTTCAGTTTTGTGTGCAGTAGAAAATTTATGTAGTAACTGAGGGATTGGTAGCTACGTATCATATTACAGTCCACAAAAGTCTAACAGTAAGCATGCATCATTTCACTGTGCAACATGGGGGAAAAATGTGGATATTGCACCTGTATTATGCATGCTGCACACACTGCTTACGGTTGTACATGAGTTTGGCCTTGTAATGTAAATGTGTAATGCAATACTGTTTATAGAAATGCCTTGTGTAATTGCCTACTTATGCAATGAAAGTTCTCCCCATGATCTCTGATAGTTTATGACAACATAACAAAGACAATCCCTTCTGGAGGCTTTTTATAACAACTAAATATACATGTGATGTCATCAGTGATGTCATCAATGATGTTTATGATGTCATCTTTGATGTCATGGGTGTTAGTCCTTGCAGTGCACAGTGGTAGCACGAGTTATGGTTGCGTACCGTACCATAACTTGCACATTTCTGGGGTTTTTAGGTTTTCCCTGTAGCAACGTTTTTCCATTGACTTTCATAGGTTTTTAGTGGTGCAACTTAACCATAACGTCCCTTTAAAACGTTTATTGTTAGTGAATATATATATATCTTGTCTAATCCTGTATCGCTTTGAAAAATATATCAATATATCCCCAAAACTTGCTATATCGCCTAGCCCTTCTCCACGGTAAAACCAGATACACTTTGGAGTACAAATGCCTATTTACCTACAGTCTCCAATGTAAGATGGTTCCCGCTCCGTTCTCGTGGAAAACGGGCCAAAAGGGAGCCAAAACATTTAAAAGATGGTTGCCACACATTTCAAGTGCAGCGTTGAAGAGGGTGCCATGCAGGAACAAAACGCCAAGGTGCTAAGGTAGGTGTGCAGCACTGGGAGAGGCAGTCAACAGCCTGTGAGGTCAACTGCCTGCAGTGCAGCAGTCCTTGCGCATTTGACATCAGATCTGAGCTTGGGATTGTCTTTAAATGGATGTAAATACCAAGTTTGTCACGCGACCTTCTGTACAAATTGATTGACATAGCCTTGCACTCTATGCACCTTTTTGGCTTAAAGGCTAATTAATACATTCCTGAGATGCTGCCACACCTCTTATATCCACACTGGCCATGGGACATCCTCATTCATTTCATAGCTTCATATCTTTTTCGTTTTCTAAGTCTTTCCAGAAAAAATGGAGGCCACAAAATCATTCCCATCAGTCTTCTTGCTCTGGCACTGGAAGTGGCTGCCCTCGGGATCATTCAGTTGAAAGGTGATTTAATGAAGAGGACTTTCTTCATGTGACAACTGTTAGGGGTGGGGAAGGGAGGTATGGCAGGGCCCAACATTTTCTACTTGGAGTGAATTACCTTGGACCGGTTTATCCAGAAGGATGACCTTTCCAGAAATTGTCATTATTAGATCACAACTCTGGTTCTGGGATTTAAAGAAAACCTTTGGAAATGGCTTACAATGACATCCAGTCCAGTATGGTGTAGGAACACAGGAATGGCTGTTATTCATACTTCTTGCCCAACAAAAGATGGTCTCCAGACTCGTATAGGTATTCGTATAGTGAACATGTTTCTTTGAAAAGTTTAAGATCGTACCTCCTGGATCAGATTCTCCAGGCATTTTTTTCCAAGGACAAGAAGACCTGCATTCTTATGCATTCTTGAAGTTCTTCAGTGTGAACCCGTAGATAAGTCTGGTCTAACTGCATTGAACAAGAACTGGTTAATAGATTTAGTCCTTAAAAATCAGACTGGTGGGGGCTGCAGACCATGTACTGAGGTTACATCAAGCAGCTTCTGCATTTCATCTAGATTTTCTTTAGGAGACTAAAGAATGAATTCGTCTTGTGCTTTTTTCTGGTGCTAGATGTGATGTTAATGCTATGAGCCCTGTAATGGGGACTTTTAGTTTTAGGTCTGGTGAGATGGCCAGTCTGATAATAGTGTTCACTCTGGTTCACCAAATTTTTTTTGTAGTGAACACCAGTTGTTTGTTCTGTGGGATCATCTTTCGTCACTTTGGCTTCAGTTGGCCCTGATGATGGTGCTTTGTTTGGTTGCAGAGCACACTCATTGGTTCTTCCAGTCTGCAGCCTCTCTAACGAAGACTGGAAAATATGCTGACTCTTAGAGCTTATCCCTTTCAATACTGCTCTAATACTTTTTCTCCTGGTTACCTGAAGAGAGTGTCATCAGATCGCGATGGACCACAACATGGTGATTTTTCACCTTGAGAAGAGGTCCTGTGAATTTGCTCCTCCTTACTAGCACATCTGGCAGGAAAAATCAACATCCTAGAGGACCCACATGGCAGGCTGTGGCTGCATTCTGCAGATGAGACAAGCTCCAGGATGTAACAGACCTCTGCTTGCACCATTTGGGGGCAGGAGTGGATCTCTCTCAGATCGTCATGACTGCCTCCAACCAGAACGAAGTATACTCTATTCTGTACGTAGGATTTTCTCCAAAATCCGCTACAGGGGCATTGTGAGTTCTCGTTTTGATATTGCTTGGGCCTTCCCACTGATCTTTGATTATTGTCTTGTGACTGTTACAAGAGTACAGGGTGCCCCATAATCCTTGTGGCTTCAGACTGCACCAGGAGCATTTGTTATGACAACATTCTAAACCTTATGAGGTGTCCTCTGTGGTCCCTCTCTTTTAAGAATGGATCTTGGGGTTGGTCCTCCATCTGAGCCTGGCCAGCCTGACTCTTCATTCCTGCTTGTTTTAGAGGCTGAGCTACCAGAACTATTGCCCAAATAATTTACTGTTCACAACATATGAGACATCAACCACAGCCTTGTACAAAAGCAGATTGAATACGTTTTTCTAGCTGATGGTGTGGTATGGACATTGTCCTGTTTTGTGCAGAAGCAGTCTTGGTGGAATTTCTGTTATCTTCTGTGGAGAGGCCTTAATGTCTGCACAGTTACAGACTAGTTAGCTGCTGGTTCAGCTTTGGAAAGGACACCTGCATAGGGTACCGATCTAGTTATTCCACCTGTACTGCAGTTTTTCAAAGGATTTTTATGGTATATTCTTTGGGCCAGATCCATGTTCTAATGTTCTTTCCGACAGATCCTTTTTTATTCTATACTTTCTTTGCTCTTGGGGCTTGTTTGCCGAATAGCCTCTGCCTCAAGCCAATCACTCTGCAGGCCCCGTGCTTAAAGGGATAGTACGCTCAAAAGTGTTATTGTCCCGATTGTTCGGGCATGTATTTTTAAGCATACTGTAATCTATCGTAAAACATTTTCCTCTGCATCTTGCCTTAGTTTTCCTCACTTTTACACATGTGAAAACAACGGGTTGGGCGCGGCCATCTTGTGCTATCTTATTCGTTGATGCATCCCCCTAAGTTCAAGTGCCCTCACGGCAAGAATACAGATCGCCCGCTCCTCGGGCTGACATCACTAGACGCTTACGCCCCTTTTCCCAACGCCAATGCATTTCTCGTGTCAACATTTTCTGTGAGCAAGCTATTGACGTGTCTCCATGGAAATGCCAGGATGCTTCTTTCCTCAAGTATAAACGGACCCTTTCTGAGCAGACAACATTGCTTTTTCAATCGTTTCACTGTATTTAGTTCTGATCGCCCGTGACTCGTTTCTGCTCTGTTCAGCTATCTTCCTAGTACGAAGCCCCGCAAACAGGTACTTACACTAGCAGAACTGAGGTACTTTATTTTATTTAAATATTTGTCGGATAATGTCAACAATACAGCCCTACCAATACGAGCCTGAGTATTCCGAATAGGAACTAATGAAAAGAGAAGGAGAAAGATGCAGAAACGATGGGGAATCGGACAATAGTTGGGAAGATAAATCACCAGAGCCTGAGCCTAGTTGCATGGAAGACGTTTCCACCTGGTGTACCTGCAGTCGTTGCAAGGGCATGCCAACCGAGGTGGAGAACTGCTGCTGCCAAGAAAACTCTGGATGCTCGGCTTGCATAATTGAAGAAGACACACCACCGCTATGCAGCCTGCCTCACAAGGTCCATGTTGAGGATTATGATGGTGTTTACGCACGAACATCGCGCAACAGTTCACCCTCCCAATCCAAGTAACAAGTAAGTATACTCTAGATGTGATGTAATTTTTACCACTGAGAAGACTAACATTTCATGTTGTTCTCCTACATTGTCGTAACTTCGATCAATCAAATTAATTTAGTATTTAAATTGAATACATTTCTCTTGCTTATTGCAAATAAGGGTGTTCATCGCTTACCTGTCTTTCACTTTCAACTAAAAAACAATATTTCTCTATTGCCCAAACCTATAAGCGTGTGTAACTGCCAATTGTCACTGGTTATAGAGTGGACATGGCTGACATGTATTCCCTTTCCAGACCAAACGACATTTTATCGCTACATCATTTTGTCTATGCATGGTGTTTTTTTTTCATTACTCTTCTGTATGCTGCCCATGTGTCTTTGGGTTTACTTGGTTCCACAACAGTGTTCACATATCCCTCCTCCCTCTAATTGGCAAATGCTAGTTCTTTAAGCCATTGTTGGAGTGTGGAGTGTGGGAGCATGTTTCGCCTTGCAGTTCAACAGCATACATTTCTTGGCAATAATACATCCCATGTTGAAAAGCCCCTTTTTTATATTTCCTTGCCAATATCCCTAAATACGTATTTCAAAGGGGGATGTCTGTCATGTCCTCCAGTAAATTTGCCACCACTTGCCAATAACTGTGTAGTGAGGGGCATTTCCAGAACATATGTATCGTGTCCGCCTCTTCGTTTCCACGTTTCCACGTTGTCGCAGGTAAATTTCGATATTTGGACTTTAAATTGAGTCTTGCATTAAGTGATACTTGCACATTTTCTGCCATTTCGCATCATCTATTTCTGTATTGGTGTCTCTCTCCCATTTCAGTTCACACAGTTCTGTTGGACTGCATCATCCTGTACTTTGGCGTATATTTTGGCTAACAATCCCCTTTTATTGTTCCCTTGTGTTACCATGCATCCATTAGTTTTGGGTACCAGCTGGAACATAGGCCACATTTTTAAAAATGCTGTGCGCATTCGATAGTATTGCAGTACGTGCGTAGGGTTGTTACCCAGTTGATCTTTAAATTCATCTAAGGTGACAAACCTGCCTCCCGGGTAGAGGTCTCCTAGGGTCATTTCTCTGTTAGGGTCCTAAAGTCTTTGGATATCTATGTCTTGTGATGGGGGAGGTCTGGGCAGTTCCACGGTGGCATGTTTTTACAATATGGGTGTTGTATGTCTAATCTGATGTGTATCCTCCTCCATGCGTCTACTGTGGCTCGGACTGGGTCATATTGGCATTCTTCTATGCATCGGTCGGTCAGTAATACCGACTTCTGGCTGATCAAGTATGCGCTATTTTCTTCTAATTTAGTGTGTGCCAGCTCGGTCCCTTCTCCATACCAGTGTCCCGCATAGTGTGCCTGGGCTGCCAAATAGTATTGTTCAAGATCTGGGGCAGCAATTCCCCCTTTGCTGAATGACTCGGCCAATGAGTCCCATTTCATACGGGCGGTACTGCCACCCCATATGAATGCAGCTGCTAGTGATTGTAGTTTATTGAAAAACCTACGTCCTGGCCATATCGGAATATTATTGAAAAAATATAAAAGTTTTGACACGACTATCATTTTTAGTACTGCAATTCTGCCATATAATGACATCAGTGTTTGGTCCATAAATTCAATTTATGTTCCAGCGTAGTTGGGTATTCTTTGTGGTTGTTTTCATACAATAATTTGTGTGCGTGCTACCTTAACTCCAAGGTACTTAACAGTGTTGTCAGACCAACGCATACCGTGAAGGTCCTTGGGAGCGGTGGTGTTATTCGTTAGGAGAAATATTTCTGACTAAATTTGTCGATTTCTTCGAGTACAGGTCATATATTTTCTTCAGGGTTTCTAAGATACAGTAGGGTATCGTCTGCATAAAGCGAAATTATTTGCGGGGGACCTCTGATGTGTATTCCTCTGTGTCCGTAGAGTTGTCTTAGCCGGCACCCAAATGGTTCAATAGATGATGCAAAACAAAAAGTAACAGGGGAAAAGGGGCAGCTCTGGCGCGTGCCTCTGGCTAGTTGTATTGTGTCAGTCATTTCTATTGGTTTGTACCCTTGCGGTAGGTTCTGCATATTGCAGTGTCATGAAGCTGATGAATCCCTTCCCTAGGCCAAATTGACGTGGTACCCCAAACAAGAAGTTCCAAGAAACGGAATCGAAGGCCTTCTCGGCATTCAGTATTATTGCTATTGCCACCGCTTCAGGGGATATCTCTACTAGTATTCCAAATAGGCAGCGTAGATTGAGGGTGGTGGATCTGCCAGGAATGAAACCTGATTGGTCTGTGTACCAATTCGGGCATATATGGGAGTAAGGTAAATGTAATCAGTGAACTGCGCCAATTTGCAAATAATGGATCAAACAGTTGAGTTACATTTTTTATTCCATTCCACAGCCTGACACGTGTTTCGAGCAGAGCTCTTTTTCAAAGGCGAAGATCCTTGTCCAAGACGAATAATAAATAGTGCGATTAACTCTAGGGAACAATTCCAGAACTTAATGTTAATTGCAATTGCAATGACAGCCTTCCGGCAACAACTGTATCCTAGGATACAGTTGTTGCCGGAAGGCTGTCATTGCAATTGATTATTCGTCTTGGACAAGGATCATCGCCTTTGAAAAAGAGCTCTGCTCGAAACACGCGTCAGGCTGTGGAATGGAATTAAAAATATAACTCAACTGTTTGATCCATTATTTGCAAATTGGCGTAGTTCACTGATCACATTTACCTCGTTTCTTACTGAGGGCTCTTGGTCTAGGTACCCTCAAAAATTTCATGTTGAACGCTGCCTTTTATATTCATAACAATTGGCATTAGCGCTGGTCGTTCTTAGTGGCCTTCTGGACCACCTTGCTCTACCATATATGGGAGTAGTCTGTTTGCCAATACTTTGCGTCCGTATTTATAAGTGACAATGGCCAAGAAGAGGACATTTCATTAGGGGGTCTGCTGGGTTTCAAGAGAACAGTTATCGTGGCTTCTGAGAGTTATGTCGGCAGTCTGCCTGTTTCGCATGGCTCACCCCATACTTTAAGTAGACGGTGGGTAAGAATGTCTGTATGTGTTTTGTATAATTCTATGCCTAATCCTTCCGGGCCGGTGGCCTTTCCAGAGCGAAGAGACTTAATGGCTTCAATTATTTCCTCCAGTGTCACAGGGCTATTTATCGTCCCCTTTTTCTCGCAGTCTAGTTAGGGTAATTTAGTGTCCGTAAGATATCTATCCAGCTCGTCGTTGGACACCGTGTCTGCGTTCGAATATAAATCTTGATAACATTTTGCGAACATATAGTTTGACGTTGACGTCCACAGTACGGGTGCCATCCGTACCCATTATACCGGCAATTTGGTGTGCATCATGTTTCCCTTTGATTATTTGGGCTAGTAGACAGCTCGGTCTTTCTCCCTCCCCGTATCTCCGCACCTGAACATTCTTTGCTATGAATCGAGTTTCGCGTTCTGCCAGCTCGCAAAATTTTTGCAAGTTTTCTTTAATGATTCCTAGGGTGTGTTTGTTGCCAATGTTGGCGTAATCATTCTGTAGTTTTTTCAGGGTTTTCTCAGTTTCGGCCAGCTCCTTGCGTGTGTTTTTGAGTATGCCTCTCGTGGAGGCTGTCGTTATCCCCTGAACCAGACTTTAAACGGCCTCCTTAACATGGAATATCTTGCGACAGAGCCTTCATTGTTTACAAAAAATAATTTGATTTCTATTCTCAGCGTTTCTACCAGGCTATCGTCAGTCAGTGCCGATGGAGTCATTCTCCACAGTGTGTGAGAGCGGAGGCCTGATCAATCTTTAGTTAGCGTACCACCGGGGAGTGATCGGACCAGGTGCGTGGTAGTATTTCAGTACTGTAGGTATTGTCTGCCCACGTTTTGGATATCAGCCAATAGTCTATTCTTGACATAGCATTGTGTGCTGTTGAGTAGTATGTGAACTCTGTCTTATCCGGGTGTTCCTCCCTCCAAGCGCAGTTCCCACCCCATAGTATTGGGGATTCCAGGGTTTTCCAATCAGTGCGGCTGTGTGCATGGGGGGGGTTGGATCGTCGCCGTTTGGCCCATATGTGACTAGTTTTATACCTACATTGTTTATGGTTCCTGCATTATGTAGCTCCCTTCCGGATCTATATTTGTGGTTTTCACACTAAATCCTACTGACCTATGGACTAATGTGATAACTCCCCTGGACTGTGATGAATAATTGGTGTAATATCTGTTCTTTCCCCATTTTGTTGCAATGTGTCTGTGGGTCGCTTCTAGTGTGCGTGTCTCTTCTAGCATGATTATCGTAGGGGCGTGTCTCTCTAGGTATGCCCATATTTTCCTCACTTTAATTGGATTATTTAGTCCACGCGCATTCCATGATATTAGCTTTAAATGGTCAGCCATTGTGCTATAGCTTATGGCTATATCTTACCTTCGAAGCCATATTCAGTGCATCGGTGTCTTGAACAGTCCATAATACATAAAATGTGTGCTGTATGGACCTCATTCACCCATGTACAACTTTTCCCTTCAGTTTCGCTCGCCCGTAGGCCTGAGTGGGCTCCATCATCTTAACTCTTTGATACGAACGATAACAAGACTCTAAGCTCCTCCACCCCCCCCACCCACACCATCTGCCCCACCTTGATGATGACACTACCTCATAACCATGGAAATTCCATGGGGCGCTGCTTGATTGCCCTGTCCGCCTGAATTGGCTGCAACATACCCCAACCTGTTAACATATATTAGATTCCTACATCCTATGTTTTATCGATTCTTTGGAGGGTATTTTCTTAATGTCTCCGTATTAGTTCAGTCATTTTGTCCGGGTTGTTCGCCGTCCCCGACCAGTGGGATATCATGTTCTTCATTTTGGTGAGACGGGGGCAGGGGGATCGATGCCTCCACATATCTCAGTGCCTCTGTTGGATTTTCAAAAAAGTAAGCTATTCCACCATGTTGGATCCTACGTTATGCTGGGAAGATAAAGGAGTATGGGACCTGGTGTGCCCTTAGGAGTCGCTTGACTGGATCATATGTCTTTCTCTGTGCCTGCACTCCAGCAGCGAAGTCGGGATAGATATGTATGTTGTTGGATTCGTATTGTATTGATCCTGCTTTGCGGGAGAGTTGAAGGACGGTGTCACGGTCTCTGTAGTTAAATAATTTGGCGATTATGGTTCTTGGAGGTGGGCCAGTGCATGGCGGAAAGCCGAGGGCCCGGTGTGCTCTCTCCACAAGGAACTGCGATGAGAATTTGGCAGGGTCAAATAGGGTTTTCAGAAGGTTCTCGAGGAATGGCTCCATCGGGCCCTTAAATGCCATCTCTGGCACTCCTATCACACAGATATTATTACGTCTAGATCTGGACTCCAAGTCGTCACATTTATTTTTCATTCTGTTGAGCTCAGTTTTTATATTCACAATGTTGTGGTTATGCTGTGCAAGGGTGTCTTCAGTGTTACTGCCTTCCACTTCATTCATTCTACCACTCCCCTTCTCCAGACTTGCCTTCGAACTCTTAGTTGAAACAATGTCGTCTAGTTTGACATTTATAGCCATAAATCCACTTTGCATGGTATTAAGCAGGTAGTCGTTGCTCGAGCGTCTCCAGTGTTCTCCATTTGACTCATGCTTGGTATTGTGGGTGTTTCAGGAGTTGAAACACCCACAATCCATGGGGCCCTTTTTCTTGCCGGTTCCTTTTGTCATCTTTCCCGGGTATATTGAGCTAGGGTTGGGTTTTGCTTAAGTCGGCAGTCTTGTGGTTCGCGCACACCTTCCTGATTAACCCTACTCACTCTCTCGGTGTACTGTTTTACAATCGCATATGAGGTGATATGTACCCACCATAGAGCGTCAGTGTTTCTGTGGCCCTGCCCAAATCTTATAGTTCAACACTAATTTTTAGAGGGGTCAGGGAGTTGTGTGCGTCCCTATCGCTCCTGATCAAGGAGTTTCAGACTCTCAGGGCTCACTCTCGGCTGTTGTCTTAATGAGAGGACACTGTGCCAATAAATCGCTTCCGATTTTGCCTTTTCTGTTGTGTTTCTAGTTTGGACACCGCCAGTGGTAATGCATTGTCACCCCTCCTCACCCTCACTGGTTTGGGTCTTGCTCTTATACTTGTTGTTGGATATGTTCTTGTCACGGTTAAATGAATGTTGTGATGTTTTTATAATTCTTAATTGTCCCATTCTCCTGTGCAGTAGGAGTGCTGTGCCCCTATTTCTCCACAGCCTCGTGTCAAAGTGCAGCTTCCAGGTTTATTTAGCTAATCCGGGTCAATTGTCCGCGCCTCAGTAGCACGGGCCTCCTGACGGGGACAGGCAAGTGTTCCCGTCAGCTGTGACTGGGAGGCAGAGGATCCTAGAGTGTTAGGGTTATCAGCAATGACCTCACGCGGGTTGCAGAGCGTGTGGGGGGGCCTGATCAAGGCTCCGGATCAGTGGAGGGATGCCAGTGGCTCTGCCGCATGGCACGTAGCACGCTGCTGGTGCAGTCCTCCGGACCCGGGGCGGGGGGAGCGCGGCACCTCCCTGACCAGCCCCCTCCTCAGCCACCCACCGCAGTCCCTGAAGGGTGGATTCAGGAAGGGGGAGGGGAGGGTTTCAATTACCCGTGTCACCGTCAGGCTGCCACCTCTGGTCACAGGCTGGCCGCTTACTATGCGGTCAGAGCAGCCACAGCGGTCCCCTTTCAGGATGCCTCACTCTGCTGGGCTGTGGCGGGTACCCCAATCTCCGGGTCAGTTATGATGAGTCGGGTGACTTTCTCTGCGTTGCCGCCACCTCTTATAGATCGCGATGGCTTCCATCTCGCATAGGCCGGGGTTTCTTCTCCACTTAGGCGGGCGGTGACTCCTCCCCCTTCAGGCTGTCTCACGGCTTCAGTCGGCTTCCACAGCCCCTCACCTTCCAAAGCCGAAAGCTTTGTTTTCCCTTGGGCTAGCTGTCTGATTTTCGGCTGTGGGTGGCAGGGACTATTCCTTTGTGAAATCTTCTGGCAGGATTTCTAAACTTGGACTGCAAGAGGATCTATTTGCAGCAGAAATTTCAGTAGGGTCGGAGCCTTGTTCTCAGGCAGCATTTCCAACGGCTGCTCAACAGAGCCACCCCCCGGCCCCCCTGTCTCATTTCTGTTGCGCAAACATCTACTTTATGGCTAGGCCTCCCCACGGCAGATATTCTGTTTTAGACAAGTGTGTTGTGAAAACACTGCGGACCAGGTGATTCTACACTTGCTTAATACGTGGATTCTAGTTTAAATGGGGCTTAATTTTACAAAACCAGTTCTAAATTTTAGAGGCACTAGTTGCATACAGTTTTAGGTCATGCCTGTCAATCCAAAATGCATTGGGCTGTAAGGAAATAACATGTGGCCTTTATATTCAATGGAAGACACACGGTGTCGTATTTAACTTTAGCATTTCCCCTTTAATTCCCAGCTATGTCCATGAACAGTCTATGGGGACAATTTGAAGTTACATTGGGTTCTATTTACCTTTTTAAATGTGGCTTCTCATTTGGTGGGGAATCAGTCAGGAATTGCTCCATTAGCAAGCTCTCATTCCAGCAGGCAATATGGAAACCTATTGCTGAGCTGGTTATCCCTCTCTCAATGGCGTCTGTCTCCAGTCTGCATGGGGGATCAGCCATCCAAATGGATTCAACTCTCTAGCCACCTCTGCAGTTGCTTCCCAGATCCTCCTCTAAGATTCCCCCATTAGATTCATTATATTCTGTGTGCATGCTTATATTCCTTTGTCACCTCCCCTCTGTGTGTAAAGTGTGGCTTCACCATTCTCATAACAGAAGGGATTGGAGAAATTCACTTCTATTGTAAAAATTATTTCCTTTGTATGTCAACTTCTGATGTGAATGTGTGAGATTAATAAAATCAAGATCATTGTATTCTGTAGATCAGTGCCCCCAAGCACACGTTTGAAATATCGTGATGTTAAATATTTCAGGAGATGTTTTTTCTTGAATCATTCCATGACAACCCACAATGATGTTGTGTGGTGAAAAGTTATGTTCTGGTGCCATGTCCATCAGAGCTATGACTTTCTGTAATGATTAAAAGTTTGATTCAAATTTACACACAAAGAACTCTTCTTCCATTCGTCCATGAAGAGCATGCAGTCTTTGGCCAGTAGATGTCACTGCTGATAAATGCTATTTTTGACATTTTACTGAGATGTATTTCCCTTGTGATTTATCTTGTTTCTTTCGTTCGCTAAACACTGGTTGAAACGGCATTGAGAGCACCTGATCTGCAGCCTCATGACTAAATTCTGAAGGGGATGGGGTGGAGGTACAACTGGAGTGAGGGGAACTCTTGGAACGTTTCAAGTTCTCCCTTTAAATAACAGGAATATGTGTGGGCCTGTTTCCCATTGAGCTTTGAACTACATATCAATTGGCAAAAAAAACGGGACATTAAATAATACTGTTTTAGCGGGACCTTTTTTTTACATTATTTTAGTTAATAAAAAGCACATGTTGAATACAATTATTTAATGCACATAATAGGTTTGTAATATACAAGTGGATTGTTGTTGAGGTTTTAAGCCGTAAACATGTGTCCTTGGGCCTACTGAATTCATTTGGGATATAAATGCACTCTTTTTGAATGTGCACAGTGCGCTTTTCCTCCGCATTCTTCTGCATGTCCTGAGCATCAGTGAGGCAATAGTTGGAAGAAATATTTTATTAACATTTGTTTCATTGAAGTATGCATCTGGTCTTTTTTGCACTGTTAGTTTACAGAATTCCTGTTTGGTGACAAATGTTCTTGGGTGCTCTGACACTTGTTTGCATTTCCCACATTAAACAGGCGTCCTATTTACAATGGCCGTAAGCAAGATGCTCAATCCACTAGGAAGTATATTTTTGAGAATTGTTCCTCTATCGCTCTTTCAGAAAAGGATTTTCTCTGTTCACTTCATTTTTGGCCAAACCTTTGCTGTATTTTCCCTTCCAGGTTGCGCTGTATGTACTCTGTTCATTACCATTTCTCAAGGAATTCCTTACTATCTGAAGGTGAACTATAGACGATGAGCCATCAAGCCCGGGAGGCAAGGAAAAACCTCCCTGAGAGCGGTCGAAGGATCCCTCAAGTCGACACAAATCTCCTTCGAGGAAGAAGCCATTGGTGCCGAAATACTCCGTCGGGCCCTAAAACGTCCTTGACGCTGCAAGCGTCAAAACCCTCGACGTTGACTGGGTCAAACGCCATCGAGGATTAATGAAAAATCATACACACCAGTACCAAGAAAGGATGTTTTCAAAATGAAATTCAAAATTCCTCTGACGATTCATGTCCCTTTGTCCTACATTATGGAACACTTGGGGTCCTTGAACCCTTGAATGGAATCCAGGATCAAAAATCTACAGGAGTCCCTGCAAAATGCAAATGGACTAGATATGACCCAAGAATTAGAATTTGGGAGACCTGATCCTACTGGCCATGCAGATGGGTCTTACAGACATTTAATGTCAGGGTGGTTGAATGCATGGGGTGGAAAAGACCCACACCAATGTATGAGCAGGATGATCTTACAGATATCCTGTATAAAGGACCCCAGGAGGATCCTATTCTTCCCTTTCCTGTGGCTCTGCAAAGGCAGGTAAGTGCCAATTGGGAAATGCCAGGGTTCATTCCGGCAGTAATTAAAAAGCTAACACCCAAATACAGGGCATCCAGTAGCTACCCCTGTTATCTGACGAAACACCTTACTCCTGAAAGTTTGGTAGTGCAGGCTGCCACGTCCACCTAAAAAAAAATGCATACCCAACTATTCCCCCAGACAGAGATGATGAGCGTTAAAACGCTTTGGCCAAGAAAGTTTTCTTTGCAGGGAGTATGGCCCTGAAGTTGGTGTATGCTACGTGCACGTTGTCCCCGTTCACTTTCAAGCTTTGGGAATGTATAGCAATGGCGGCTGAACATATCCCTGAAGGGGAGGAAAGAGACCGATTTTTAAATCTAGTCAAGGATGGGAAGGACGCAATGTGAGAATCCCTCTAGACTGGTCTCAACACTGATGAGCGTATCATCAGGTCAATGGCGGCTAGTATAGTAATGTGCAGATTTTCCTGGTTAAGACAGTCCGTTTTGCTCCAGATGTGCAGTCCAGACTTCTTAACATGCCCTTTGACGGCACACAATTATTTGATAACAAGGCTGAGAAGAGCCTGGAGAAGCTGCAGAGCTCCAAAGCAACAGCCAATTCCCTTGGTGCTACTATTACACAGCCACACAACCGCTGCAACGGGACACCTTGAAGGGGTAGGTCCTTTCACTTTCTCAGATAGAAGGGGAAGAGGACTGTCGAGTCAGAGGTCAAAAAAGATTCCCCTGTGTTGGACAAGGAAGTGGTCCTAAGACCGCCCAGGAAGGGGCTACTTTACCATCAGCCACTGCAAAAACCTCTCTGAGGCCTTAGTTCACAAGACCCACGGTGGGAGGCAGACTCGCACTGCATCTGAAAGAATGGCAAGGCATTACTTCAGATGCATGGGCATTGGAAACCGTTACCCTGGGTTACTGTCTTCCTGAAAAAGCATAGTCATCCACCGGGGAACAGCTCTTTCAAAGTTCCAGATCTGCTCCTTATGCAGGAAATCTTGACCCTGCTAGATAAAGGTGCTATAGAACCAGTACCTGTTGCAGAGGGGAACAAGGGTTGGTACTCCCCGTACTTCCTAATTCCCAAAAAGGATGGAGGATGTAAACAAATTCCTCAGGAAGGACAAGTTCAAGATAGTTACCCTTTCTCAGATCCTTCAGGCCCTCCAGCTTCAGGACTGGATGGTATCATTGGACCTTCAGGATGCTTACTTTCATGTGCCAATCCATCACAAGCACAGACAGTACCTGAGGTTTGCCGTTGGCGGGTCTCATTATCAGTTTCGTGTTCTGCCATTTGGGCTGACCTCAGCCCGAGGATTTTCACCAGGTTGATGGCACTGGTGGCAGCGTGTTAGGCAGAATCCTGTGCAGTGCCCTTAGGGACCACTAAACACAATTAAGACTACAGGTGGTAATACAAGCTCACCTTTGGTACAAGCCTGTACTACTATGTTAAAGTGGTAGCAGAGCAGCCAGGCTTTTCTCAAGAGTATATGAGCAGTAGCAGAGATTACACAAAGGGACCACAATTACTGTGACTCAAGCAAACACTGACTCAAGATCTCAGGTAGAAAAATATAAGTACATTTGCTCGGTACAGTTTAACTCCAGGTCAGTACCCTATGTTGTAACGGCCCGGTGATGTGAAACAAAAGACGTTACCGGGAATACATATGCAGTCACTTTTTGACGGTAATGACAGTTCGTTCTTACTAAAGATACGCGTATCTGCGGCAAGAAATGTTACCTGGGCAAAAACACACTTAGCACCGGAGTTAACCAGAGAGAGTTGGGGGCAAAAATCATAGGCAATACTTTTGTCAGGGCAGACAGAATCAGAGAACACTTGCTGACAGAAATACAAGAGTCAATAGGCCGGGTGTAACGCTCACCTGATTCTCGCAGAGGCGCCGGTCTTGACTGGGCGACTACCGTATCTTCAAAGGTGATGTGTAGCACCCGGTTGGCTCTTTGGGCTGGACCTCTGTGCACTGTATGCCTGACGTGTAGAGTAAGATGTCTGCAGATAGAAAATATGGGGTTAATGAACTGGGGTTATTGGGGTGTCCCTATCTCTTTCCTCTTCTCCTCTCCTGTAGACCCCCAAAGGTTAACGCTCTCACCTTAGGTAAGTGAATGCCGAGCTCTCCATCTGCCTCGGGGCAGGGTGCTGTAACCAGTTTCTTCACTGGATAGGTAGCGCAGGCCTCTTGACTTCAGAGGACTGCTGTCCGTCGTTTACTGCACGAACGGTAAGTTTCGAGTCATTCAAATGTCTTTAAAGTCTTTAGTAATGATGTCTCTTGTTTTGCAGGGTTCCGGCGATGGCGGATGACGGGCTGAAGTGAGTTGAAGATGGAGCCCGTGTGATGAATAGAAGCGCCTGGAAGCACGTAAGTAAGCGCTTGTTGCCTGCTTCACTATGCGCTCTAACTGTCTTTTTATTTTGCAGGTACGAGTTCGGAGCGGCTGCAGGGTGCCGGAATACCCACTGGATTAGATGTGGAAAGGAGTAATGGCACGTGAGTATTAAAGTTCCCCAATGTCTTTAAACGCACCTTGTTTTGTCTTTCAGATGCGGGATGCAGCGCCGAAGGCCTCCGGAGCGTGCAAAGAGTTGGTAAACTTTTGTCTTTCAGATGCCGGAATGCAGTGTGAAGACCTCCGGAGCGCATGAAGAGTAGGTAAGCCTTTGCCTTTCAGATGCCGGAATGCTAACCTGTTCTTTCTTGTCTTTATAGGTGTTGCTGAAGACTGGATTCAGGATGGTAAGCCTTTGCCTTTCAGATGCTGGAATGCTAACCTGTTCTTTCTTGTCTTTATAGGTGTTGCTGAAGACTGGATTCAGGATGGTAAGCCTTTTTCCTTAGGCCCAGGACCGGATGCAGAAGACACGATGAGCGTTCTGCTGCAGAGGTTGCAGAATAACGCAAAGCAAGATTCATCCACCGGGTGTGGTTTAAATAGCCTCCTGTAGTGCTTAGGTGTCTCCTTCCACAGCCACGCCTAAGTAAGAAAAGAGTTCCTGGTAAGAAAAGAGTTCCTGCCTTCCAGAAGAGTTCCAGTGTTCTGAATCTAGGGAGTGGCTCCAGCCCCACCCAACAGGAAAAGTAGTTCCAAACAGAAGAGGATCAGAGGCTCAACTGGCAGGCAAGTAAGCAGCATGGTCTGCTGAAGGTAAGTCCACCCAAGCATTATGAGCCCGGCGCTTCCAGCGCTGGGACTGGGCATATTTATGAGCCTGGTGCCACTGGCGCCAGGACTGGGTCCAAAAGGTCCCAATTGGGACTGGTTGGCACTCGGAACCTGGGTTATGGATCTGCTTCCAAGGGAGTTGGGAAAACCCTGACCTTTTGGAAGCAGAGATCATGACACCGGGGCCAGTGTCAAGTGGAACCGGGTTCCTGTTGTCGAGGATCACACAGTCGGACAGTTCAAGATTCAACGTTGCCAGGAGTACTTGGATATTGTCAACAGAGGAAGCAAAAGTTATAAGGAGGGAAGACCAGGGCAAGCCTTGGATGAAGAGAAAAGGGATTCACCCTAGCTCTTCGAAGCAGAACACAGTACCTTATTCAAGGAAGAAGCTGGTGCCACGGCAGTTGTTCCTGGTGGTTTCCTGCAGACCCACGGTTCCTGGTGACGAGAAGGAGGATGTCTGGAGGGGTCTGCACTACGCAGGGCTGAAGCCAGCAGCAGCGACAGTGAATAAAAGGTGTGCTCCTTAAAAACAGTAGAGGCTCTTCAGATGGCTATCCGGACCACTACAGCAGTGTGCAGCGATTTCGACCAAGAAGAGGATCCTCTGGCTGTGGAACATGAGCTGGTTGATCCCACCAAGCTCAAGGGAAGAAGACTCAGACTGGATCTTCTCTGATCGGCGAAGGGTAGATAGCTCAGGCAGGACGGGGTAGTTGCAGCAGCCGTCTTCTTCTCCGCTTCTCTTCGGTTCCTTGTAGTTCCAGTGCCGACTCTGACTTCCAGCCCAAGAGTCCTGCCTTTTTATGTGAAAATCCCCCATTCACACAGCCTGGCTGTCAATCACGCAGCAGGGGGGGTTGTCCAGCCCGGACAACCACCTCAGCCAATCATGGCAAAGTGCAACTTGGGTTTTCTAGGATACCCTGTGCAGGGGCTGCCTACACACCTCCCTCACATTCAGCCCACCTAGACACCCAGGCGCCTAGAGGAGGGCTTCTTGGCAGAAGCCTGCCAAAAGACAGTGAACAAAGAAGGCAAACCTGGATTGCCGCGCAAAGTAAAACACAAGAAGGACTTTAACAAAATGAAATGGCGAATAAACCCGACCGGAGCCAAAAGAAAGAGTATTTGGTCAAGCGGGTTTATGTTCGAGGCTAATATAATAGCCTAAAACAGTACCATGTTTATATAGTATAAACGCGGTAGAAAAGTTAGGGTAGATACCACTGCCACCAGCCAAGTCTAAATGTTAAGAGAGCAAAAAAATAAAAAGGGCTAAGAAGTAACCCTTTTCAATACTCCATGTAAGATGGGGTGTACTGGATCTGTGGTTAAATGAAGTTAATGGCACTTTACCCTTTTCTGGGGGACAGTAGTCAGCCCCAGAAATGGAGTTGGTGGGAAGTCTAAAAGACAACCCTGTGTCACTGCACTGAAGGTGCTGTGTAACACACAAATGAGTGGGGCTACTGAAGTGGTGTACTCCAGAGTCCACAATCACAAAACCGAAGAAATACACATGGCAAAACATGGGTAAGAGTGGGAAAAAAAAGTTCACACTCTTACCAAGTGGAAAAAATAAACTCCAGAAATCAAGCAAAGCTGCTGGGGGACTCACAATGTATGGGAAATTATCCATTGAATGAGAATTCTCCCTAACACAGTGAGTCTCAGAAGAGGGGGTATTCACATCTACCCCTACCTGGACGATTGGCTGATCTGGGCCAGTTCCCCCGAACAGACCCTGCAACATCTCGGCTACACCTGTCACTCTCTCCACGGACTGGGCTTCTCCCTCAACTTTAAGAAGTCCCACATGATACCATCTCAAAGGCTCCAATTCATTGGAGCTGTCCTGGATGCATCCCTGGGAAAAGTATTGCCACCAGAAGTGAGGGCTCAAGACATTCTGCAGATGGTCACCAAATTCCAAAGTTCCCTGTGTCTCCCGGCCTTTGACTTTCTGACATTGCTCGGCCTCATGGCATCCTGCATTTTTCTGGTGCCAGAGAGTGCCCCTGCGAATTAGATGGCTCCAGTGGCCTCTCAGTGGTCTCAATTCTCAGGCAGGATGTTGGATCTCCTTTAGGTTCTAAGCAGGGTTGCACAGGATCTCCTGTGGTGGGCCTGCAAGGACAACATTCTGAAGGGAGAACCTTTTTGGCAGCCATGGCTGGAGATACCAATAGTAACGGACGCCTCACTCACAGCATGGGGAGCACATGCCAATGATCAGTTGTTCTCCATCAGAGTCCAAACTACATATCCACCTTTCGGAGCTGAGGGCAATCGGACTAGCTTTGAAGGCCTTTCTGCCCTCTGTGCGGGGGAAGAATGTCCTGATAATGACGGACAACACAGTGGCCATGTACTACCTCAACAAGAGAGGAGGCATAGGGTCACTACCACTGTGCAGAGAGGCAATGCAGCTCTGGTTCTGGGGGCAATTCAAGAAGGAATCTCCCCATCATCAGTTCACCTAGCTGGAGTGGAGTATACGACGGCGGATGCTTTGAGCAGGCAGAGCACAGTCTCCCACGAGTGGGAAGTAGCTCAGGAAGTCTTTCAAGAGTTCTTCACACTTTGGGGAACCCCTCAAGTGCATCTGTTTGTGACCAGTGTCAACCGGAAGCACAAGCGGTACTACTCCCCAAGAAGAGCTCTAGCGGACGCGTTCATAGTGGACTGGGAGTTTTCACTCCTGTACCTGTTTCCTCGATTCCCCGTCATTCCTCAAGTCATCAGGAGGTTGAGGAGGATCAGGAAATCCATGATACCAATTGCTCCGGATTGGGCCAGCAGGACGTGGTACCCAGACCTTCTGGACATGTCCATCTACCCTCCAATACATCTTCCACAAAGAGAGGACCATCTCTCTCGAGGGAGAGGAGTGTCTGGTTCTCCATCCAGAGGTCAAGACACTCAATGTTCACGCATGGTTTCTGATGGGTTGGGATACCAGGATTGGGACCGCCAGGATGACGTAATGGAGATTTTGCTTTCGGTCAGAAGGCTAGTAACAAAATCCTTGTACCGATGCTGTTGGAACAAATTCTGGAGCCGGTGCAAGGATA
The DNA here is from genome assembly GCF_040938575.1 of Ambystoma mexicanum. Taxonomy (NCBI): domain Eukaryota; kingdom Metazoa; phylum Chordata; class Amphibia; order Caudata; family Ambystomatidae; genus Ambystoma; species Ambystoma mexicanum. The sequence continues at coordinate 452,450,068 of NC_090924.1, read as the reverse complement.
TGAATTTGGATACTTTTACATGCAGTACACCTATGTTATCATTCTTCGTACACCTGGCCAATCTGGGGCTCCGAGTAGGTACACTTAATGGGTATCTGGCAGCTCTCTCTATTTTAAAGCGCTCTTCTGAAGAGATATCTCCCACTAGTTGGACAATTCTTAAAAGGACTGACAAATATATTTCCTCTGGTCCCATTTCAAGTGCCAATTTGGGACCTCAACTTGGTGTTGAAATTGCTAATGTGTGCTCATTTTGAGCCTATCTATTCCTGTGCTTTTAAGGTTATTAACTTTTAAAGGCCATCCTTTTAGTAGCCATCACATCAGCCCCAAAGGGTGAGTGAATTTCCGGCCTGGTCCTGCAAGCCTCCTTACACAATCTTCTATAAGGACAGAAACCTACTTTCTTACGTAAGATTGTGTCTGTGTTTCATTTAACTCAGAAAATAATTCTACCTTCATTTTATCCTCCTCCCCCCTGGAAAGGAAGAGGAGAGGTTACACAGGTTTGATCCAAAGTGTGCACTTAGTTTCTACAGCTCCAGGATGTCTAAACTAAGACAGGATGACCAACTTTATGTAGGCTACACAGGCCACAAGTTGGGAATGGAAATCTCAAAACAAACTTTACCAAGATGTATCATTTTAGGAATATCTGAATGCTACAGATTAGCTTGTAAGGATCCCCCAGAGGGTCTTGGAGCTCATTCGACCAGGGGCATGGCTCCCTCCTCTGCCTCACAGAGGGGAGTCCCAATTAAAGATGTTTGTGCGGCAGACACACGGTCGTCCGTACACACTTTTACCAAACACTATAATCTGGACTCTTCCTCAAGCCTGCAAGGTTTATTTGGAAAGGCAGTGCTACATTCTATGCACACAGATGTATAAAGGAACTCCTAAATGATCATGTGTGAAAATTCTGGCTCCCTCCTCCAGAAATGCATACACTGCTTTGGGAGTTCCTCATAAAATGAAGAATACATGGAAGGACATAATCCATTCGAAGAACAAGTAACCTTACCATGGTAACGTTCTTTCGACTGCATGTTCCTCCACGCATTCTTCATTGCCCCTCCCAACCTGTCCCACAGTACAATTTTCCATGTGATTGCAGTCTTTGCTCTTTCAAGGGGAGTAACTGTCTTGTATAGGATATGCTATATCGTAAAAAACGGAACTGAAGCCAACGGTTGCTGCGCACGCTTTATACCATCTATGGCGTCGACATCGAGACAGAGGCCTCCGAGGGACATCGAGTCGTTTTCATCGACATATAGTGCCCTCTGCTGGAAAACATTTCTGAAGCGGTTGAAGCTGGATATGGAAATATCCTAAGATGTGGAATACGTGGAAGGAACACCCAGTTCGTAAGAACGTTACCATGGGTAAGTAACTTGTTCTTCAGTATGATCGTGCTGACTTACCATACTTCATTTTTCCTGAAGGATCATTAAACATCACTTATTCCTGGAATTATGTTTTCTCAACAAGGGCTAGTTTGCATGAAAGAAATCCTAAATTATTTAGCGTGGAGATGCATAATCAATGGTGAGGGGCTGATGGGCATTGTAGCCTAAAAGCTCTGCAGAGTCGCAGGATGCAGATCCCTGCTGTAGATATCGGTGCACTCCCATACCCGTTTAGGATCCAGGTATCTAGATGCAAATAACAAGACCCTGCCCCCATGCTGCAAGTGGCAAAAGAGCAATGTATTGAATTCCAACTCTAGAATGGCCGATTTTGAATAAAGTGACACTGATTAGTTGGCATGGTGGAAACCAACCCAAAAAGTGCTTAGGTCATTACGTGCTAGAAGCTTTTCCAGTTGCAATGCCAACCAGGTAATCTTCTCAACACAACTTGCCATCTACATTTTTTGGCTACACTGCAGTGCTTTTTTTCTATTCTATGTTTCCAAGGTAAAAATTGTAGGAATTACTATTATAGTAATAAGTGTTATACATGCAGAATTATAAAAGTGCATGGTGCAGGGAGGTGGTAAGGCCTTAAGATACAGCAGCCAGCAGCTGCTTCATCTATCAATCGGGCCAACTTCCGATTTTCTGCCTTCCCTTTTCTACTGGTTGCTGATTTGGAGTAAGATCGCTCCACTTCACCAGAGCAATCTGCGAGTATCCAAAAAGGCTGAGGGTTCACACAAAGCCTATTCATCACAATGGTCAATAACGACTGTGGCTTTGAGAATGGTTTTCATTGTAGGGTGTTGTCCTTGTGTTGAAAAACAGTTGCCTGCTATAAGACTTGGGATTCCTTTCTTAGCATTAAGTTTAAGCTTTATCAAATCTATGTGAAGAGAATCTCGATAGGCATTCCGTGCAATGGAATCAAACAAACTTGCAGATGGGCAACATGAACAAACACCTGGGGGAAGGGAAATGCCCAAGGAGGAAATTGGAACACATTAACGGGCCAGAATCCGTAGTTAAAAAACAAGCTGCATTAGCTGGCAAATCTCACCCAATAAAATCCTGGGATGCCAAATAACTGGAAGATAACTTTTGTATATCAAGGAAATTTATGGAACGCGTCAGTAAATTCCATAATACTGCTGTGCCCCAATCACGTTTCGAATGGATTTTGTCCTCCCATGTATTCCTCATCTTAGATATTCATGTCTTCCAGCTGCCTGCTTCCAAAAAAATAAATTAACCAGAGGGCGCTGTGCTCGAGGCCGCAGTGTCAATTTCCCTCGAGGGCTGCCGTCGAGCGTCAACGTCATCCACAGTATAAAGGGCTCAAGCCGTGCCCGTTAGCCTCAGTTCCGTTAGCTTTGCTTCGTGTGACAAAAGCAGCGCTTCTGTTTTTTCGACAAATATGTCCTATTCTTCGACTCCTTCCACACCCAAGACCAGTTTTAAGAAATGTCAAAAGTGCGGAAAGAAGATGTCTATCACCGATCCCCATTGAGTTTGCCTCTGGTGTTTAGGCCCTGACCATCGGGTCGACGAATGCGTTTCCTGTCAGGCTATGACTAACAAGGCTCGTAAGGAAAGGAAAGGTAAACTAGCGGTGGGGGAGGAATCCTCAAAATCTTCGAGGAAACAGGATTCGAGAGAATTGAGTGGGAAATCCCGACATGGGTCGAGGAAATCGAGATCAAGAAGACAGTCGAGGAAATCCTCCTCCTCCTCGTTTAAAAAAATCGAAGAAAATATGACTTCGATTTCCTTCTTCCTCGTTGGCTGACTCAAGGGTCATCTCCTACCCTTGAAAGCAAGATTCCGCCAAAAAATGGGAGGCCTTCAGAGCCTCGATGTTAAAAGTTTTTGAGAACGCGGCCCAGACCCCCTCGAAAAAGCTGCATGAAGACCTTACCCCAAGCTCACTCCAAAGGTGACAGAGGGAAGTCAAAGACCAGACTTGCGAGATCTGGTGACAAGTCGCCGAGGGTGTCGTTAGATGAAAATTCCCTGACCCCTCGTAAAATAAAATCAAACCTACTGGTGCATAAATCGGAGGTGACGGCTGATAAAATGGCGTCGGGAATACACCCATCGTCGCAGATCACATCGATGCATCTATCAAAGGCGTCCTCGATGCCACCCTCAAAGATGGCGTCGATGCCTTCCTCGACCGTTTCGAAGCCTCCTCCGACGCTATCGAAGCCATTGTTGATTAATCAACACCTTCAGTGCCATTGTCATGGCCACCTTTAATTCCGGCGCCAAAGTCGACACTTTTGTAGAAGCCGAGATCAGAATCGGTTTCACCCAGAAAGGCATACCAACCACAACCTAGACAAGATTTTTTTCAGATCCATGTCCTCTATTTTTCCCCTGCTGGAGTAAAATTTGGGACTAGAGATGTCCCTGGGTTAATGAACAAAGTTATTGAGTTTATGGGATGGAAGTCAAATTCGCCTAATTTTGACCAAGATGACATCACAGATATCCTTAATGAAGGCGCTCAAAAGGACCCTGTCCTTCCTTTTCACAAAGCATTACAAAAAAGGGTCACAACCACATGGGAAAACCCATATTCTAGCCAAGCTACAAATAAGAAATTTGTGGGGAAATACAGGCCTTCCTCATCTGACCCCCGAATACCTTTCAAAGCATCCCTTGCCTGAAATCTTAGTGGTGCAGGCAGCAACTTCTACTAGGCATTCAGCTTACCCTTCCATTCCCCCTGATAGGGATGACAAAAGATGGACCCGAAAGTCTTTTCTTCAGGCAGCATGGCCTTAAAGTCCACAAATGTGACTTGCACCCTGGCAAGGTTGACACACACCCTGTGGTACTGTATGACAACAGCAGCTGAACACATCCCCGAGGGCGAGGAACGGAATGGTTTCCTAGCAATAGTCGGAGATGGACAAGAGGCTATGGAGGAATGACTCCAGTCCGGACTGGATACTTCTGATAGCATAAGAAGGTCCATGGCATCTAGTGCGGTCTTGCAGAGGATTTGCATGGCTGAGGAAATCTGGCTTTGCACCGGATGTGCAAGCCAGATTAATCAATATGCCTTTTGACGGCTTGAGGGTGTTCGGCAGCAAGGCAGACGAGAGTTTGGAGAAGCTGCAGACCTCAAAAGCGGCAGCTAAATCACTTAGCGTCTCTATAAAACAACCTCAACAACACTCCTACTCGGGGTCCTCTTCCTAGTGGAGCCGTTCCTTTCGATTCTACTCCTCATTTGGGAGAGGGAAGGGACATGCCAGTCAGAGGGCAACAAAGAAAACTTCCTTGTGGTGGAAGAGGAAAAGGTGCTAGATCAGCCCCAGCAGCGGTAACTGTCCCCTCAGCCAATTCTGCAGCCACTGCAAAGCCACTCTGAGGCCTTGACTTACATGACCCCGGTGGGAGGCAGGATCACTCGGTATCTGGACAAATGGCGAGGCATTACCTCAGATGCCTGGGCACTAGAAATAGTGACCCATGGTTACTACCTTACTTTTTGACAAAGGCCTCAAGACCATCTACCGGGAGCCACCTCTACCAAACCTCCAGACCCGCTCCTCGAGCAGGAGATTTTAACCCTGCTAGAGACAGGTGCATTAGAACATGTGCCTGTAGCGGAGAGAAACAAGGGTTGTTACTCCCCTTATTTTCTCATCCCAAAGAAGGACGGAGGATCGAGACCCATGTTGGATTTAAGAAATTTGAACAAGTTCCTCAGGAAGGACAATTTACTTGACAGAGCAGCATACCTGCAGATTCAGAACTACTTGGAAATTAAAATTAACAACCTCCTCGGCTCAAGACAATCGGGCTTCAGACCTAAGCACGGGACTGAAACGGCTCTACTTGACCTTAAAACCCAAATCAGGACATTAAAGACAATGGCGAACTGGCCCTTCTACTCCTACTGGACCTATCCGCGGCCTTCGATTTGGTCAATCACCAAATACTATGTCGGCATCTGAAATCCGCTGCCCACTTTTTTGACAATGCTTCCGATTGGATCAGGTCATTCCTTGACAATAGGCACATGAGTCTTCTCTCCATCCTCATCGGCTGATCCCACTCCAGTCCCTTGTGGAGTCCCTCAAGGCTCTTGTCTCCCCAACTCTCTACAATGTTTTCACCAAACCACTATTCGATGTGCTTGACTATCTGGGCGTCACCTACACGAATTACGCCGATGACACCCAGATACTCATACCCATCACAGGTGACTACATTGCCGACTCCAAAGCCCTCAATGACCTCTACCTTGTCATCGAAGCTTGGATGGCCCAACCTGAGCTGTGCCTCAACGATGACAAGACTGAGCTTCTCATTTTAGATACGCAACAGAGACTCAACAAACTGAGTTCTCTGTTCAGCTCCTTTAACATTGACGGTAACCTAATTAAAGTTTCCAAAAACACAAACTCTGGGTATTAATCTGGACTCCTCCCTGTCTCTCACTAGGCAAACTAATGCAGTAGCTACCGCTTCTGCATACACCTGCAAATTGATTTCAGCCTGTCGCCCATTCCTTACCACTCAGAACTGCATCACTTTGGCTTGGACTCTGGTTATGTCCAAACTGGACTACTGTAATGCTCTGTACCAAGGCACTAGCCAGGGCAATCTTAATAAACTTCACATTACCCAAAATAATGCCATCAGAGCGGCCCTCAATATCCCCCGCTCTGCTCACATCTCAGAAACCAGGAAGAACCTCAATTGGCTTTCAGTCACCCCAAAGAATCTCATTTAAAGCACTGGCCCTCACATACAAATGTGTAAACCATCAGGCCCCAATCTGCTGGGGGCGCCAGCTTCCCGGTCCTGGTGGCCAAGCTCTGGACACCGTACCCCTCTCTATCAGAACCTTACCTTCATTCAACCTATTCAAACACAAAGCCAAGCTCTGGCTAGCCACATCTCACTAACAACAGTTCTTCTGATTATGGCTGGCCCACTGTGGCCCTGTTATGCTTTGCTCCTTCACTACTGCTCTGCTTGTTGCTCGGAAATGTAACGTCAATTGCATATTTTGCTTGTTGCTCTGAATGGTAACGTCAATTGTATATTTTGTTCATCATTTATTGTAACCACTGCAACTATATGTCATGCCTGTAACGTTCTTCTAAGAAATGCGCCTGGTTGCCCTTGGGCCTGGTCTGCGCTATATAAATAAAACAAATACAAATCCAAATACAAATTTCAGGATGGTTACCCTTTCTCAGATCCTTCAGGCTCTCAAACTCCACGACTGGTTGGTATTATTGGACCTTCAGGATGCTTACTTTCATGTGCCAATACATCTCGAGCTCAGGAAGTACCTGAGGTTCGCGATTGGCGGTTCTCACTATCAATTTCGAGTTCTACCTTTCGGGCTGACCTTCACCAAGCTGATGTCTGTGGTGGCAGCGAGTCTCGGGAGAGGGGGTGTAACGCTCACCTGATTCTCGCAGAGGCGCCGGTCTTGACTGGGCGACTACCGTATCTTCAAAGGTGATGTGTAGCACCCGGTTGGCTCTTTGGGCTGGACCTCTGTGCACTGTATGCCTGACGTGTAGAGTAGGATGTCTGCAGATAGAAAATATGGGGTTAATGAACTGGGGTTATTGGGGTGTTCTATCTCTTTCCTCTTCTCCTCTCCTGTAGACCCCCAAAGGTTAACGCTCTCACCTTAGGTAAGTGAATGCCGAGCTCTCCATCTGCCTCGGGGCAGGGTGCTGTAGCCAGTTTCTTCACTGGATAGGTAGCGCAGGCCTCTTGACTTCAGAGGACTGCTGTCCGTCGTTTACTGCACGAACGGTAAGTTTCGAGTCATTCAAATGTCTTTTTAAAGTCTTTAGTAATGATGTCTCTTGTTTTGCAGGGTTCCGGCGATGGCGGATGACGGGCTGAAGTGAGTTGAAGATGGAGCCCGTGTGATGAATAGAAGCGCCTGGAAGCACGTGAGTAAGCGCTTGATGCCTGCTTCACGATGCGCTCTGTCTTTTTATTTTGCAGGTACGAGTTCGGAGCGGCTGCAGGGTGCCGGAATACCCACTGGATTAGATGTGGAAAGGAGTAATGGCACGTGAGTATTAAAGTTCCCCAATGTCTTTAAACGCACCTTGTTTTGTCTTTCAGATGCGGATGCAGCGCCGAAGGCCTCCGGAGCGTGCGAAGAGTTGGTAAGCTTTTGCCTTTCAGATGCCGGAATGCAGTGTGAAGACCTTCGGAGCGCACGAAGAGTAGGTAAGCCTTTGCCTTTCAGATGCCGGAATGCTAACCTGTTCTTTCTTGTCTTTATAGGTGTTGCTGAAGACTGGATTCAGGATGGTAAGCCTTTTTCCTTAGGCCCAGGACTGGATGCAGAAGACACGATGAACGTCCTGCTGCAGAGGGTGCAGAATAACGCAAAGCAAGATTCATCCACCGGGTGTGGTTTAAATAGCCTCCTGTAGTGCTTAGGTGTCTCCTTCCACAGCCACGCCTAAGTAAGAAAAGAGTTCCTGCCTTCCAGAAGAGTTCCAGTGTTCTAAATCTAGGGAGTGGCTCCAGCCCCACCCAACAGGAAAAGTAGTTCCAAACAGAAGAGGATCAGAGGCTCAACTGGCAGGCAAGTAAGCAGCATGGTCTGCTGCAGGTAAGTCCACCCAAGCATTATGAGCCCGGCGCTTCCAGCGCTGGGACTGGGCATATTTATGAGCCTGGTGCCACTGGCGCCAGGACTGGGTCCAAAAGGTCCCAATTGGGACTGGTTGGCACTCGGAACCTGGGTTATGGATCTGCTTCCAAGGGAGTTGGGAAAACCCTGACCTTTTGGAAGCAGAGATCATGACAGTGGGGGGGATTCACGTCTACCCCTCTCTGGACAACTCGTTAATCGGGGCGAGTTCACCCGAACGAGCTCAGCAACATCTGACCATGACCTGCCACTTCTTGCACACACTGGGCTTCTCCCTCAATTACAAGAAGACTCAAATGATACCACTCCAAAAGCTCCAATTCATCGGAGCAATACTGGATACGTCCTTGGGCAAAGCCTCACCTCCTGAGGAGAGAGCTCACCACATCCTGCAGATGGTAACGTAGTTTCAGAATGCCCAGCATCTGCCGGACTTCGATTTCCTCAGGTTGCTCGGCCTTATGGCATCTTGCATTTTTCTGGTGCCAGAGGCCAGATTGAGAATGAGATCCCTTCAATGGGCTCTCAGAACTTCATGGTCCCGATTTGCGGGCGATATGTCAGATTTATTGCAGGTTCCAACCAGGGTGGCTCAAGATCTGCTATGGTGGGCTTACAGGGACAATATGCTCAAGGGGGAACCTTTTTGGTAACCATGGCCAGAGATAACAGTAGTGATGGACGCCTCACTTATAGGGTGGGAAGCCCACACCAGCGATCTGTCAATCAGCGGTCATTGGTCCCCATCGTAGTCCAAACTACACATAAACCTGTTGGAGCTGAGGGCAATCAGATTAGCGCTGAAAGCTTTCTGCCCTCTGTACGGGAAAAGAATGTACTGATGACTGACAACACAGTGGCCATGTACTACCTCAACAAAAGAGGTTTAGGGTCACTGCCACTGTGCAGAGAGGCCATGCAGCTCTGGTTCTGGGCAATGCAGGAAAGAATCTCTCTCTATCAGCAATTCACCTAGCCGGAGAGAAGATCACGGCGGCGGACGCTCTGAGCAGGCAGAGCAGTGTCTCACGAATAGGACCTAGCTCAGGAAGTCCTTCAAGAGATCTTCACCCTTTGGGGAACCTGTCAAGTGGATCTGTTCGTGACGAGGGCCAACTGGAAGTGCGATCAGTACTGCTCAAGGGAATTTCCTCTACTGTACATGTTCCACCAGTCCCTGTGATTCCTCACATAATCAGGAGGTTAAGAAAGGTCAGGAAATCCACAATCCTAATTGCCCCGGATTGGGCCAGGAGAACGTGTTACCCGGACCATATGGACACATCCATCTGCCCTTCAATACGTCTTCCACAAAGAGACGATCTTCTCTAGCAAGAGGAAGGTTGGGTTCTCCATCCAGAGGTCAAAACTCTCAGCATTCACGCATGGTTTCTGAGAGGCTGAGATATAAGGATTGGGACCTACCGGATGACATAATTGAGATTTTGCTTTCGGCTCGAAGACCAGCAACAAAATCCTTGTACCGGAGTTGTTGGAATAAGTTCAGTAACTGGTGCAAAGACAAGGATGTGGATCCATTCCAATGTAACACACCTATGGTTCTCTCTTCTTTTACATTTGGCCAATTTGGGGCTCCAAGTTGGCACCATAAAAGGATACTTGGCAGCGCTGTCTATTTTCAAGCGCTCATCTGAAGAGGTTTCTTATTTTAAAATGCCCTTGGTAATCCAATTTCTAAAGGGACTGACAAATGTGTACCCTCCAACTCCCTTCCAAGTACCTATTTGGGATTTAAATCTAGTTCTAAAATTTCTCACAGGTACCACCTTTGAGCCTTTACATTCTTGTCCGTTAAGGCTCCTCACTTTGAAGACAATTTTGCTATTGACAATTACATCAGCCTGCAGGGTGAGTGAGTTGCCTGCACTCTCTTGTAAGCCTCCTCACACCGTCTTCCATAGAGACAAAGTAACTCTTAGGGTCAGACCTTCCTTCTTACCGAAAATAGTCTCTGATTTTGACCTGTCACAGAAAATTACTTTACCTTCTTTCTATCCTCCTCCGCATGCCAGTAAAGAGGAAGAAAGACTACACAGACTGGACCCAAAGAGGCCTCTCAGTTTCTACATTTCCAGATTGGCTAAATTCCGACAAAGTGACCAAATGTTTGTCGGACATACTGGCAAAAGATTGGGCTTAGGAATATCAAAACAAACACTATACAGATGGATCATTTTGGCTATTACGGAGTGCTATAAATTGGCTGGAAAAGAGCCTCCGGATGGGTTAAGAGCCCACTCAACCAGGGGTATGGCAACTTCAACGGCTCCTCAGAGGGGTATTCCGGTGCAGGATATTTGTGCAGCGGCCACCTGGTTGTCAATGCACACATTTGTGAAACATTATTCTCCAGCATGGGGTCTGGCATGGATTCACATGCTCATGAATATTCCCTGTCGTCAGGCTGGGAATCTCTCGGTAAAAGAAAAAAATGTTTCAGTTTCGTTTCTGAACTGTCTTCTACTAATAACCAATCACTGGTCTCTGGGTCATACTGCCCTAGCCAATGACTGCCCTCTACCTAAGCTCCTCCTCAGGCAGCCATCTTCAGATTGTTACTGCACGTTCAAGTGTTGGGAGTCCTCGTGCTTAGCTCTCAGGCTTTTACTGTGTATTGCGTTTTTTCAAAGAGTTTACTCTTAGTTTTCTGGTCAAATTGAGCATCAAGCACCACCGATTCTTCTTACGATTATGGGGAGCCGTTTCGGAAATCTCTATGCCCCTCTTGGTGGATTTCGGAAGATCTTTGAGGCCTGCCCCGCGTGGACATGGCCATACACAAAGGAGACTCGGCGCCCGTTGGATCCAAGCTGTTTAGAATCTGCCCAGGATGTGGACTACAGAACGTCTTCAAGGAGGATGAGCACTCCCGGTGCCTCTACTGCCTGCACTCTGACAAGTCACACGTGGAGGAGGACTGTGCGTTCTGCAAGGACATGTCCGCCTGTACCATGTTGGACCGTTGCAAACGGCTTGCTAACTGGCTGGAGGCGAAAAGCCCGTCGGCAGGTGAGCCCAGGAAGAAGTCTGAGCGGTCTTCTAAGACCTTTGAGGGGGCTCCGGCGACGGGGGGCCCAACATAAGGCAAAGCACTGCGAGTCCGCGGGCACCGGGAGCGCCGTTGGTACGGGCTCCGTGGCTGCCAGGCCTGGTGCAGCATTGCCGATGCCGTCAACTGTGAGCCAACGCTCCGGTTCAACGAGGAAGTCGGAGAACCTGGGTAAGCTTCGAGAGAAGCCCTGGTCGACCCTTACCGAGAAATCCAAGGGTGAGCGAGGCGGTGACCCTCCCCCGATGGTAAAGGCCTCAGACGTGCCAAAGGTCGTGAAGGCCCAGATTCACCCGGCTAAGACTTTGATTGAGGAAGTGGCACCGTCCCCGGCAAAACCCGCAGATGCGTCCCCAGTGAAGACAACCTCAAAGGCAAGAGTTTCCCTGCCCTCCCAGATGGAATAGTCTTTCCTGCCCATCGAAAAGACTCCTGTGAAACCCCTGGCCGAGAAGAGGGGGGGGTGCAATAGCCCTACCAGACTCGTATCTCCTCCGAGGATGAGCTGGCGGGCCTCAAGTCAGTCTTGGACAAGAGATTCGTCGAGGTCGGGTCCTACGGGAAGGACCCCGACCAGGCAGACGTGCAGAGCAACGGGGGAGCTGACGAGGAACGGCAGATCGACGAGGAACCGGACACCACGCCGCTGCCGGTGCTCCCGTCGCAACCACCAACTGACAGGTCGGCGGACATCTTGCTGGCCCTGCACACCCTGTGTTCAGAAATAAGAACAAGGATGCCTTTGCCTCCGGCAGACGATCCAGCGGCGCATGGACAGTCGGGAAGCCCTTCACCCAAGTGGAGGCGAGTCCATCCGCCCCCACCCTTCCATCCTTCACCTCCATCCCCTCCTCGGAAGGATGAAACAGACGACGGGGACGGACAACGGCAGCAACAACGGAGCAGATCTCCCGTCGCCGTCACCCTGGGCTTCTCCCAACGAAATTGGCTCGTTTCACGCCATGATCGTTAGGGCCTCAGGGCTTTTTCAGCTATGCCCCGAGGAGCAGAAGGAGGAGATATTCCTTTATCAGCGACAAGAAGCCAAGAGGAAGACCGTGCTCTTGGTCCCGCTGTTGGACGACATCTGGGATGAGGGGCTGGCCCTCCTGAAGAACCCAGCCTCGGCCCCGGCGAAGAGAGACCGGTACGAGAAAAAGTACTGGTTCCCAGACTCGGCATCAATGTGCCTCAGAGTGCAGCCGTCCCCAGACTCGGTGGACTCCGCGGCAGCTGAGAAGAAATCCGTGGGGAAAATGGCATCGACTTCCACTTCCCCGCCGGACGGCCAGGGGAAGAAGCTGGATACCATGGGACGTCAGGTCATTTCGTCGGCGGAGACAACCATTAAGGTGGCCAACGCTCTGGATATCGTGGCTCGATACGATAGGGAGCTGTGGTTTAAAATCGCCCCCCTCCTGGACTTCCTCCCAGACAAGAGGGCAGAGGCCATTGAAATCTTACAGGAAGGCGAGGTGGCTTCGGACCATGCCAGATGGGCAACTGCATTTGCCTTCGCCGGTGCGGCTGGCTCAGGGCCACTGACTTCCGTCAGGACGTTCAGACGAGGGTACTGGACATGCCCTTCGACGGGAACAACTTGTTTGGAAAAGGCAGTAGAAAAGTCACTGCAGGCCATCAAGGCAGACACCGAGATGGCCCTTACCTTAGGTATGCTCAATCAACAGCCGTCCTGTAAGGCCTCGGCGAAGCAGGACTGAACCAGCTGTGACGTCAGGCCCCCACCTGAGCACCCCGGTGGGAGGCCTGCTGGCGAAATTCGTTGGCGCGTGGAAATCCATCTCCACCAACCGTTGGGTGCTGGATGCCCTGGCCCACAGGAACACTCCGTAGTTCCAGAGGAAGTGTCCCCGTTTTCGCCCTGTGGCCAGGAAAGAGAACCACATTCCTCAACTTCTACTAGAGGTACGAGCAATGCTAAAAAAGGGCGCGATGGAGGTCGTCCCAAAGAGGCTCCGGGGCTCCAGAGTATGCTCACAGTACTTCCTCGTTAGAAAGAAGACCGGAGGCTGGCGGCCCATCCTAGATCTCCGCTGCCTCAACAAATACATAAAATCCCAGAAATTCTGGATGGTCACCCTTCAGCACGTGCTGGGACAGCTGGAAGAAGGGGACTTCTGTCGTCGCTGGACCTGGAGAATGCCTACTTCCACATCCCCATTCACAAGGGGCACCGAAATTTTCTGCGCTTTGTGGTACAAGGATGGCACTACCAGTTCAGGGCCCTCCCCTTCGGTCTGAAGTCGGCCCCAAGGGTCTTCACCAAGTGCCTGGCACCGGTGGCAGTGCGGCTGCGCCTGCAGGGGATCCACATCTACCCCTAGCTGGACAATTGGCTCATCTGAGCGAAGTCCAAGGAACTTGCCGTCGAACACACAGCGAGGACTGTCCGCCTGCTCACGGAACTGGGATTCTCGATAAACTATGTGAAGTCCTGCTTAGAGCCATCGCAGGACGCCCAGTTCCTGGGAGCCGGACTCAACGCGGTGGCGCGCCTAGCCACGCCGTTGGAGGACAGGATAAAGGCCATCCCGGGCAAGATACAATGGCTGATGGCCATGAAGGTCGCCAGGGTGAGGTCCATCAAGTCCCTGCTCGGCATGATGTCGTCGTGCATCTACCTCGTTCGGCTGTGGAGACTGCAGATGTGGCCGCTGCAGGAGTTCCTCGACGCCCGTTGGATGCAGGCGAAGGGAAGCTTTGAGGACAGGATCGCCCTCCACAAGACATTCCGTCGGGCGATTCTTTAGTGGGTGGTCAGCGCGCATCTAGCGGCGGGCACAGACTTCCAGACTCCGGCGCATCAGGAGACAGAGACAACGGACGCCTCCCTGGAGGGATGGGGCGCACACACCGGAAATCTCCATGCAAGCGGCCTTTGGCTCCCAGAGGAGAAGTCATTGCACATCAACGTTCTGGAGCTCCGGGCTGTGTTTTGGGCCCTCAAGTCATTCCTCCCGTCCCTCAAAGGCAAGGTGGTGCGGGTCTTCACCGACAACCCCACGACTGTGTTCTACATTCAGAAGCAGGGGGGCACCAGATCCCCTGCTCTCTCCAAGGAAGCGCAGGACCTATGGCACGGGGCCGTCGCTCAAAGGATGTTCCTGGTACCCTTTCAACTGGCAGGAGTGAAGAACACCGGTGCAGACTCTCAGCAGGGAGCTGCGCTCTTGCCATGAGTGGGAACTTCGGCAGGATCAGGTGGACCTACTGTTTTGATGTTGGGGCAATCCCCAGATCGATCTGTTTGCGACGGCGATGAACACCAAGTGCCGGAGGTTCGCCAGCAGGTTTCACCAGCCGGGGAGCATGGGGGATGCGTTCTCATTCCCCTGGGACGGCCTGTTTGTCTATGCGTTCCCACCATTGCCGTTGCTTCTACGACTCATCAGTTAACTCAGACGGTCCCGGTGCAGGATGATCCTCGTCGCACCGGCGTGGCCGAGGCAGATATGGTACCCGGACCTTCGGGACTTGTCAGTGTCCCCTCCAGTCACGCTTCCGGCGGACGCAGATCTTCTCGGCAGGGAAGGAGACGCGATCCTGCACCACAACCCGTTGTCGCTGAACCTGCAGGCCTGGCTCCTGCAGCGCTAGAGTTTGGTGGATACGAGATCCCGGCGGACTGCAAGGAGGTGCTTGCCAAGGCTAGGGATTCTTCGACTCTTAAGTGCTACGGACATAAATGGAAGAGGTTCACCGTCTGGTGCCGTGCACAGAAGATAAACCCTCTACGGATTAAGGCCCCTCAAGTGTTGCTGTTCTTGGTGTCGCTGGCCAAGGCGGGGCTGGCGCACGCCTCTATCAAGATCCATCTAGCTGCTATCTCCCGCTACACCAGAACTCCGGGGCAATCGTCGCTGTGATTGCATTGCCTGGTTAAGGAGTTCATGAAAGGACATTTCCGCTTGTTCCCGCCGGTGAAGGCTCCGGCTCCGGCGTGGGAGCTCAATGTGGTGCTGACTAGGCTCATGGGTCCCCGTGCGAGCCTCTGCATTCGGCACCTCTGAAGTTCCTGTCATGGAAGTCGGCGTTCCTGGTGGCCATTCCCTCCGCACGACGAGTGGGAGAGATCCAGACCCTCTCCTGTAAGCCCCCCGTACTTGACTTTCCATGCCACGAGGGTTGTGCTGAGGACGCACCCCTTCTTCATGCCCAAGCTGCCGTCGGACTTGCATCTCAACGAGCCCTTGGTGTTACCTGTTTTCTTCCCGTCACCTTCATCACTGGCTGAGAGGACTTTGCACTCGCTGGATGTGGCTAGAGCGCTGAAGTTCTACGTGGACCGCACAAAGCATTTTCGGAAGACATCACAGCTCTTTGTGAACTTTGGCCCTGTGAAACAGGGGAAGGCCCTCTCCAAGGCCTCCATTTCCAGCTGGCTCTCTGGCTGCATCACACACTGTCACCGGTTGGCAAACCGACCGTTGCCTGGCTGTCCTAGAGCCCATTCGACCAGAGGGATCGCTGAAACTACGGCATTCCTGTCTGGTGTGCCCCTGCTGGACATCTGCAGGGCTGCTATGTGGAGGTCGACACACACCATCACGAGATTCTACTGCGTCGACTGGGATTTTAGGGAGGAGTCCAGAGTCGGCCAAGCAGTGCTGCACAACCTGTTTGCTTGAAGGTGAGCCTGGTGAGGAGGTACGAGATGCTTAATGTTGAGTTATTGAAATGCTTAATGTTGAGTCTTGCCACCTCCTGTGGTTGTGCATGTGTTTACTGCTATGTATTCTTGTATTCATGAGCATGTGAATCCATGGCAGACCCCATGCTGGAGAAGGAACAGTTACTTACCTGTAAATGTTGTTCTCCGGCATGTGTCTGGCATGGATTCACATGCGAACCCTCCCGCCTACCCCTCTGCGTCTCTTCTCTTGGTACTACTGCATCGCCCATAGTACACTGCATCAGGGACTGCAAATCAGGGGTATCTGGGAAAGCTTTTTGTAGCTAATCCCACACCTGTGCTCTAATTCTGTTGAATGATGCTCCATCGTGTGCATCATCCCCCAAGTTTATTCATGGATACCCAGCTTTAACCCAAAAATCCCTATCCTGGTCCCCAATTATAGCAACCATCAAGCTCTTGATGACCCCTATTGCTAGGGTCACTCCTGCTGTTTGTTTTTCAAACTCATATAACCACTTACTCGCCCCTGCTGTGAGCTGTGGGAGAGCCTTAATCGAGTTGTTCTTGTCCATCTGAGGCCAGGGCGCATGCTGTGGCCTCCCTACCCCCTTATGTATGAGGGGGATCTGCGTCATCATCCTACTTCTCGCAACTTTCTTCGTAACTCCCCTTCTTTTTACTAACACCATCCAGCCACCCCTACTCTTCAACCTGCCCCCCCCACAAACTTTTACTGGGGGGGGTACTCTCAACCGCCTCTTCATCCTCTTCCTCCTTCTTCAACTTCTGCTTCTCATTGTTTCCCAACACATATTCTCCTGTCCAAGGATTGTCCACTCACTCTCGTTTCCCTCCTCAACACATATTTATCTTATTCCTTCAGTATCCCTTCTGAGCTGCACCTCCCCTGATCTCCATTCTCCTGATCCTTTTCTTGACACCCCTGCATCCCTCACTTCTCTTGAGGATGCCTGTATCCTGTTCAGCTCGGTTAGCAACTCTGCCAACCTTTCTTTGAACTCCCTTGACCCAACACCCACGAATGCTGGTACTTCGGACAGGTGTGCATATGGGGGTGCGGGAGAGCGGTAGCCTGTAGTGTTACTGGTGCCGAAGAGGTCCCTACCACAGTGGGTAAACAGGTTTGTTGTGTACCCGTTTGCCCAGGGATATAATCCCCCATGTTCCGCTGGTGCCCCTCCCTCTCCTCTGCGGCGCCTTCCATCTTTCTTTATCCGTGCCCCCGTTCCGTCCACTTGGTCCTGTGTGTCCTCAAATATTCGCCAGAGGTTTAAAATGTATTTTCTCTTGTAGCCGTTTTCCCTTCTAGTTAGCTACTAAATGTGGACATGTGTTCCAAGATGCTCTTATTGTGGGGCCCCTGCTCTGGCCACAGGCAGGGCACCTCCCGTCTCCGCGATCCACTGCTTATGCGATTTCTCCACCCTGTCACGATACAGTGGCATGGCCTTAGACAGCACTAGTATGGGGGGGGGGAACACCACTAGAGTATATGTCTTACTAACCCAACAAAGCCGCACTGCCGCTGCATGTAACAAAAAAGGAAACTCAAGCCCCCACCTTTTTTCTGTTCCCCTCCCTCATGCACACACAATACTTCACACAACCATTAAATAACCCACCACGCTCGTGACATACAAAACTACCGCCCCTCCTAGTGCCAGTTCTTTATCTAATAAAACACGAATACAATAAACTAAAATAACAAGCTAAAATAACAACCACTACTTGTTCCAGCCCTACTACATATGAGACCACTCCTTTTTATTTCCATATTCCTCCTTTAGGTAATATATTTAATTGTGGTACCACCTTCCATCCACTTCCGGGGAGGGGCTCCTTGCCTTACCTTTGCCTTAACTTAGAATGTCTTACCAGTACAAACACCAATAAGAAATAAAACAAACCACACCCACGTCACATCAACGACCTTGCTCTCCACATGCTCACACCTCTCACTTACCCATGCATCTGTCCCCTACTTGTTATCACTTACAAGAGTTTACTCACATGTGCATGCACACTCTGCTCCTCCATCACAGGGTTCCAACACCGGTCTGCACTCTCCTCTGAGCCACACCCACCTCAAAGAGCAGAGAGGACTTCTCTTAAAATGGCTCCTGCTAAACCAATCGTAACGTGTTTTTTCGGGATCGGTCCCTGTAGGTGGGTGCGGCTCCTTCTGGAGAAGCACCCTGGAAGCCTCCTCAAGTACCGGGGTGCTTGGATCACATTGGGGTCACCAATTGAAGGCAAGTCCCTAAAAGCTCATACCAGAGAAAATGCAACCCGCTAGGGAAGCCCAAATCGATCTTGTAAGGATAACACGTTTTAATCGCTTACACAGATGAAAGAAACAGCAAAGAACTCTGCTGCTAAGAACGTTCTGCCGAAAAGTAGTACAAGCAGAATCTTATA
Source organism: Ambystoma mexicanum (assembly GCF_040938575.1). Taxonomy (NCBI): domain Eukaryota; kingdom Metazoa; phylum Chordata; class Amphibia; order Caudata; family Ambystomatidae; genus Ambystoma; species Ambystoma mexicanum. The sequence goes on along the minus strand of NC_090924.1, from coordinate 452,431,820 downwards.
AAGGAAAACATCGCCTTTGATGACTCAACATATACAGTAGAAACCTGTGCAGCTGGTTGCTGTGCGCCTAAACATAATCCGCCTGCTCCATAAGCGATGTCAGGCCATTGCTTCCAGCCCATTCTGTCCGTCTTCCTGCTGCAGTGATCATTTTCTCACTACAAAGGACAAATTAACTACACTCCTAGCACAATGCTACTTTGTCATTCTACTGTACACCCGACAGATTTTAAGGCTGGCTAAAAGGAATTTCTGGGGCACTCTGACCTCCACACACACATTTCACTCGCTCCTTCTCGGGCCATCTGGCTCGAAGGTCTCCACCCTAGTTTTGAATTATAATGTATCCCTCCCAGCACCTCACAATACAAAACATATGATTGTAATTTAAAGACGTGCAATGTCTGTAGCCTTTCAACATTCAGGCCTTATTATTTTAGGGTTGGTGGTCGAAGGTCACCTGGTGGCATGGAATTCAAGGGTCTTAGGGCTCAGTGAGTTATATGGGCTAGAACTCGTGGTCGCCTGGGGATGGGCCTGGTCATGCTTTGGCTAGTGTGAGATAACATGCACACCAAACGCCAGTCTCTGATTGCGGGCACATTCCACTTGAGTAAAACGCATCTTTACAACAATGTTAGACCAATGAACAGGCGGTGTGGTGGTTGGGGGCGGGGGGATGGACTGTTCTCATTCAGATTAGGCAAGGGCCGCCAGCCCCGAACAATACATAACCTTTATAGATACAGGGAGGAGGGTGGGGTGAGGTTCGTTTCAGGATTGGTGCAACGTGTTGGGGCCCATTTCAAATTGATGTTTGAGGCCCCTATTGCCGGACCCCATTACCTACAACTGGGAAAGTCTGGCTGCATATGTTGACAACAAAAGTGCACGATCTGGTGAAGTTATGGTTCCCAAATACAAAAGGGATGTGTCTTTTGGTACATAAGCAGTCATCCCCAAAGCGCATAATCTGATCAAACAATCCATATATGAATGGAAAGAACCAAAACCAGATAAATCCCTTCGGTTGAGGAAGGCAGCTGTGTTGTGAATAGATAATTGACACTTAATCACAGTGGACATTCCAATTAATACGTTTCCCCTCATTTTATCAATGATGTATAACTGGAGCCACACCTTGAATGTCGTTAATTTCCAAGCATGCTCGCTGCTTCCCTCCAGAGAGCTGAACGTGTAAAACATGTTAACTTGATTTGGAATCGAGCAAATCCCCACCCTAAAGTGAAACCGGCATCAGTTTGCGAAGACTGGCTCCCTGCGGAATTGGTGCACACCATTGGCATAGCATATGGCGTCATTCTTGGGCAAAATCCTACATGAAGTAGTGGAGGGAGCGGTGCAGATTATCAAGGAGCTGGTTTATTGGCTCTGCACAGCATAAAGAAAGGCAGCCAGCGGGGGAGCTGATCAGTGCTGGTGGCACCCAGCGCTCTCACTTTAGAGTTGCGGGCTGGCTCACGGGCACACGAGCCAGCACCAGGGTTCAATGGGGGCTTCCAGCCGATACTTCCTGTTACCCCGGGTCTCGCAGACTTACGTGACACACAACTGGACCATGGTCTGGGGGCACCCAGGTCCCACACATAGATGCCACTCAGCGACTCTGCAACATGACGCACAAAGACAGTGTTGCAGAGTTGCCACGCATGGGCTCAGCAACATGAAGGGCTTTGCAGGGCAGGGCCTCGGCCTGAGAAGGCCACGCTGGCGGAGCGCGCCAATAAGATGCAGCAGGCAGGAGTCTGGTGGGCCCGACTAATGAGTGGCTTCTTTTTTCTTCTTGCTGACAGATTGTATCCATCAGCTGTGATTATTGGATACAGAGGTCTGAGCCTCATTACTCCATCCTCTCTTGTTGAGCGTGCAGTCGTAGGTTGGATTTCTTCATGGTTTGTGTGTACTTGTCACAGTAAGGCTGGTTTCACTGGGAAAACGCTCGTCCCTTTTATTCTAGTAGTAACATGCTGCACGCACACCACAGACACCTAGCATGTTTTTGGGCCTTTTGTATAATGATGAAATAGTGCATCCCTGAGTGGGGGGATTAGCAAGCGAAGCATGGACCTGAATATATATCGGATCCTAGCCTACACCCCCCACCCCCTTCCCCTGCCCAGCAGGAGATATGTACTTGAAAGGCACACACTGAACCAGATGTGTAGGAGCTGGTATGTCAGTTCAGATCTGCCACATAGTACAATCGCAAAGTACCAGGGGAGCCGACTTATAAAATTCCCGGGGGGTGCCCCAAATATAGGAAGTGACATCACCAGCGCTTATATGACCGCATTTGCACGTTGTCGCCAACTTGTTGCGAGGGGGAGTGCTGAACAGGGGAAACATTGGCTAGCATGTACTGCATATACTAAAGTCAAATAAGGAGGTTTAAACCAACCAGTTGCATTCCAGTAGGCCAACACTGCCCCTACTCCACCCCTCTATAATCATCCAGGTTGTAGTAGCCCTAAAAAGGCAGAGCAATACAACTAGGATGGGAGAACGAAATGTCATCCCATCCTGTGAGTGTGTCTAACCTCAGAGCAAAGACTGTGCGTGTGCCTCCTACCTTGGAGCACAATCTCACTAATTTGGTGCAAATATCGCAAGTGGGTGCATGGGAATCCCATGCGTGTGTGGGCTGCAGACCCCGCATCACATGCTCACTTCTTCTGTGTGAAACTCTGGCCAAGGCTCTTTGGGCAAGCATTTAGGATGGGTTTCACACCTTTAAACAGTGTGATATATTGAGTGGGCACCTCACTCCTTGGAGCATATTATACCCGTTGCTGGTAATCTCACAACTGAACGTACAGTTTCACTCTTGGTCATCTCAGTGACCCCATGTATATTAATGGAGACAGTCTCCCATCTGGGAAGACAATTCTATTTCTGTTAAAACACTCACTCCATTTTTCTCGATCTATAGATCCATACCATATTCATTCATTGTGTGTGCAGGGGTGATAACCTGTGTCTGAGAGAGCTAATTATTTCATTAAGGAGAGATAAAGGGGTAACAACCCCCTGTATGTGGGGTCAGGCTCATTTTGCCCCATGGCCACTCGCTCCAGAATGAATGAGCAGGTTTTTAAGACCCTGCTGATTCTGCTATGATACAGGCTCAAGCCTTCTATCCTTTGCCCCATCACGACTTCCAACATTCTGAGCGGCTGCTTATGTACAGCAGGCAGCTCGGGACATGCCTGTTGCCAATTGAATGTAGCCAGATCTACTATTTAGACACTGGTAGAGTGCCATGATCCCACATTGGTGGTGAAGAAGCACTCAACATACAGAACACAATGGTATAGTGTTGCAGTCCTGCTGAGAAATGACAAGTTGGTCTATTTAAATGTAAAGCAGAGTGGCTGAGAAGTACACGCACTGTGCCATTTAAAAATAAAGCAGCTGTGGTGGGTGGAAGTGATGCTTCGGTGGCATCAGGAGTATGCAATTCCCTGCGGGGTAGTGTTGATCATTTCCTATTGAAGTTTGTTTGGTAGTTTTGTTTGTATAGCAGCCCTATTGAGAAGTGCCATTGAAAGTATAGCTGTCCAGTGGGCGCGACCACTGCTGCCCCATAAGGTGTAGAAGCGTCTGTGAGAAGTGGCAGCACTGTCCCAACGGTGAGAAGTGTAGTATTTTCACATTAACTATGCTTAAGCACTTTGGGTTATTGAATAGTGCTGCTACATTCTGAGTAGGGTTATTGAATAGTGCTGCTACATTCTGAGTAATTCCATCCCTTTAAATATATTAGCTCTTGTATAACCACGACAGTGTTGAGTTATTCTGATGATGAAGATATCAGACTTGCTCAATAGTTCTGGTTTTCTATCATTAAAAGTACTTCAGATCTTCAGAGTCTCGGGGGGATTGCTCAGGGGCAACGTGCTCGCCTTGGAAGCAAGATGACACGGAGCAACACAGGTTTGATCCCTCGGTCCGCACAACACGGGTACGATCCCTCGGTCTGCGCTTAGAAACCTCTGGGTATTACGTGCATAATAAATAACCAATTAAAATTTAAATAAATAAAAGTGCTGGGGCCTTGTCAATAAGAGTGTAGCAGCTCAACTGAGAAGTGCTGATGTTGTCCCATCAAAAGTATAGCAGCCACACTAAGATGAACTAGCATTGCCTCAACAAAAGCATAGTATTACAATTATAGAAGCCCTGTTGCCAAGAAGGGTGCACAGATGTACAAATACATCGGTATACACGCATTTCGTCGAATGATTTTACATCGTGGGACTTTTCATTGCCAACCCTTTCATCGCCAAAAACTTTTTTTAAAAACTTTTTTATGGGGGTGGGGGTGTGTTTGGTGCGGTTTGGGGTATGATTATTTAAGTAAGGGGGAGATTGGGGGGGGGCGAAGCCCCCCATAAATAAAAAAAAAGTTTTTGGCGATGAAAGGGTGGCGATGAGAAGTCCCACGAATTTAGAAATTGAGGGACAGACTTGCTTTGCATCTGTGCTACCATTTCTAAAAATCGCTTTGGGTTGGGTGTACCTCTACAAACGTGCACCCGGATGCACAGATATAGAAGTATACCCAACCCAAAACGATTTTTAGAAATTGAGGGACAGATGCAAAGCAGGAGCATCTTGCTTTGCACCCGTCCCTCAATTTTTAAACATCGTTTTTTACCCGGGCCGCCAGAGAGACACGGTATGGATGGAACAAAAGGGCATCCATACTGCGTCTCTTCTCTCCAGCGGGGGGCGCTCAGCCCCGAATTCATTCTGCGGCGGGGTGCCCGGGCCCGGAGCCCCCACGTACTCTGTGCCCCTAAAAAGTATGTGTAATTGTGAAGTACATTCAAGAAATATAGGTCCGAGCTCGTCTCCATGCCGTCCCAGTGTATGCAGACCCATTCATCTCTATTTATGTTAAATGCACTTTATCACATAGGAACACGAAACACGACCCGGCTATATCAGCACGTTATAATGTGCACAGCATTAATGTGACCAAAACTCAATTCGCGTTTTAGCCACTTGGTGGCGATGGAAGACTGCAACAGCATTTTCAGGCGATGTCGGTCGGTGCACCCTGTTTCGGCGCCGGGATGTTTTGGCGCGCCAGTACATGCATATGCTGGGAGTGCTCATTGTCGAACCGGCCGCGCCGAAATGTCCTGCTGCAACGTCCGTCGAGGCTGGCGCTGAGACTGCTGATCATTAGTAAAATTGGGGCGGCGTGGGTGGCGGGGTCCATGGCTGCGATCAATTTTTAGAGACCGCAAGTTCTAGCCTACTTAAACACCCTGTTCCGAATGTGTGAGATCAAGATGAATGCCGTGGGGCTAGTGGTGCTATGACAATTGGGCAAATATGGCCTCAGCCCCTCCTCCCTGCCTATACCACCGACATTTTCGGTCATGTTGACTTGACCTGACTTGCCCACAGGAGGGCCGCTGACAGAACAGGACACTACCGGCAAACTGTGCTTTGGGAGGCACTGTTCACAAAGGCGCGGCAGCTACGAATGTATAGCATTTAATTGTTAGTTGCATGTCGGGAATGGTTGAAAAGGTAGGATGGGATAGAAGACTGCCCATTCTCACAGAAGACCGTACGTGTGTGATTTCGGATGTACAGGGGAGAGTTAGCTACTTTACCATTGAGGCTTCACCAGTAGGGTCTCTTTTAGAATGTGCACCCCAACCCCGCCCCCAATGTTTATCCGTTTGTCGCATTGATACACTGCAGTGGGGTCTGAAGGTCCAAGTTAGGATCAGAGATGTCATGAATAGCCTCCTGCCTGGTGGCTTCATTGCTGTGGGCTGTGATTTACAGGTACGGGCTCCACAGCAGAGAGAAATTAATGGGGACAGGCCTGCCTTTGGTTATCCTTTCATAGGCGAAATTCCATTTCTTTAGGAAAAGTGCCAATTGTTAACTGATACTCGTATGCATTTTAAAATCAAGCACAGAGGCCCATAGTAGATTTAATTTGCGAAACAGACCAATGTACAAAGCTCCCTGCTTTTTTGCAAAGCTGCACTTTTCCATACAATGCAAAACGTTTGGCCTACTTGTTCCAAATAATGGAAAACCAAGCAACCTTAATAGATAATATAACCAACCCACAGCAGACTATACTGTCATCCCAGCGACCCGTGTGAGTAGAAACTCCCGCCCTCCATCCTTTTCTTGCATGTTGTCACTTGCAGATCTTCATGAATGGTTGGAGAGCAAAACTAAGAGTACCAGAATGCAGATAAACACACGGCAGACGATGCATAACTCTCACCCAACACGAAGGATCGTTGGATATCTGCATTAGATCTTGAGGTGCACCGAAACAAATGTTAAATATAGCACCCTATAAATCAAACTGCTGTACACATCACTATAACTGTGCTCTGTACCTTGTCATGCAAACACTGCAGACATATCCAACCTCCCTCGCTACTCTGACCATACTCTCCTCCCACTTGGAGCTTAAGCCTCTGCCCGCACTACCAGACTCCTTATCTGTCATTCGACCAATGAAGGGAATGTCACTCTTTTGCTGCCACTTTCTCTCCCACACCCACTCTGCCCTTACTAACCTCTATCACGCCCTCTTAAACACCCTTGCCCCTGCCATGAGGATCGGCTTGAAGCCTGCCTCCAAGTGTAATAACTGGTACGACTCCGACCTAGCCTCTCTAAAACGCAAGTGCAGAGTTGCTGAGGGGGAAGTGGCTTGCATCAGATACATCCTCTAACAAACTGGCCTGTCGCCTGCTCCAAAGGCAATATAGACTCAGCGTCCGCTCCAAGAAGAGGGCCCATACGCAGGCCTCCATCTGTGGGGCCACTAACGCAGCTGAATTGTTCAAAATCTGCAAGGAACTAGCCAATCCCACTGCAGTCTCCACTTCTCCTCAATCCCACGCCCTCCGCACTGCACTGGCCTCCCACTTCTCTACCAAGACCTAGGACATCCTGTCCTCACCCTCTTCTTCTCTCCCCCTCAATCCTACCCCTCCTGCTTCATGCACTTCTGTTCTGTGCACCTGCATGATCTGAATGTAGCACGCCTGGTAAGATCGTTTGTCTTGTCTTCCTTATGCCTACTCCTCCCATGTATGGTTGCGCTTTGAAACACTTGTGTATAAGCGCATAATGAATCAATCCATCCCAGGCCTCCCTTGGTCCCCCTCTCTCTGCCCTCTCTACTCTTCTCCTTCTTACCCACAACCCCCGATGAGGTCTCCAAGGTAGTCAGCTCTATGAAAGTCTCTGCCAGAACTATCAAAGACAACATCACCTCCCTCGCTCCTGCCTTGGCGGTTTTCTGCAATCATTCCTTAGCCACAGGCTCTTTCCCTCTAGCCCTCAAGCACTCCCTTGTGAACTTCCTCCCAAAAAATCTTGTCTGCCGACCCTTCCTGCCTGGCCAACTACGCCCCATCTCTATCACCCCTTTCCTGTGCAAACTCCTGGAGAAGGTGGTCATCCCCCAACTAATCCACCACACAGAATCTGTTGGCTCTCTCCACGACCCTCAGTCTGGCTTCAGAGCAGCCAGAGGCACGGAAACTGCTCTAATGAACACCCGTGAAGACCTGATCTCAAATCTTGATTCCAACTCTCCTTCTGTTCTCATTCTCCTTGACCTGTCCTCTACCTTTGACACGGTTAACCATGCCATTCTCATAAATTGGCTCTGTGATACCCTTGGCATCACGGACCTGGCTCTGGATTAGTAGACCGACTTCCTCTCTGCCCTTCCCAGGTCCAACTGGGCCCTTTCCTCTCCTCCACACTCCTCTCTATCGGCAGCATCCCTCAGGGTCACTGTCTCTTCAACATCTAACTTGCCCCTCTGGCCCAACTGATATCTACCTTCTTTCCTCACTTCCAGTGTTAGGCGGATGGCACACAACTTTCCTTCAAGCTTCCCTCCGCCTCATCCTCTTCCTCCCTCATTCTCGACTGTCTGACTGCTCTCCAGGCATGATGCGCTGCTAATGATCTCTGCCTTAATGCCAGTAAGACTGATATCCTTCTCATTGGGACCCTTGCCCCCTCTTTCTTTACTCTCTGGCCGCCCTCCTTAGGACTTCTCCCCTCACCCTCGTGTGCGGCAAAAGACCTGGGTGTCATCTTCCACTCCTCTCTCCTCACGTTGCTTACATTGCCAAGAAGGCCCACATTCAGCTTCACTTCCTTTAGAAGTATTCTCCCTTCCCTCACCTGCCCCCAGAAACTCAATTTTGAATGGATTGGGTCCTCCCACGTATTCCTCGTTTTGATATCTTCGTTTCCAGAATTAGCTGCTTCGGAAAAATGTTCTCTTGGCAGAGGGCACTACGTTGAGAGAGTCTACTCGATGTGTTTCGAGGGCTTCCATCTCGCCAGACGTCATCGCCGAGTGTACATATACGCACAGCGCCCATTGGCTTCAGTTCCGTTTTTCCACGATTTCTTTGAGATTAACAGCATGCTTCAGTTTTGTTCGAAAGACATATCGAAAAGGACCTTGTTTTCAGCTCCGAAGACGGCGCTGCATTTGATAGACTTTTTGAAGCCCAAGATGTCAATCACGGACAGCATAAGATACGCCTCTGGTGCCTGGGCATCATCGACTGTCGATCCTGTCAGTCGATGACAGGTAAGACCTTAAAAGAGAGCAAATCTAAACTTGCAGTGGGTAGGTAGGATTGTCCCCAAATCCCTTTCCTGCACTTACCAATTCCAGGACATGGCCACCCAAATAATAGCGAGTTCTGTCATGGTGCAAGTGTCTGAATGTGCATCATCTGTTGCCATGGAAAAATATGGTTTCATTTGATCCATTGAACTTCTGCAATCGGGGGTAATGCAAATAGAATTGATGGCCACTGATGGGCATGTCGGAATTGCCTTGTAAGAGATGTTTCGGCACATAAAACATCAATTTGATGTATGGCAAGTTCCAAAATCAATATCCCAAAAAAAACAGCTGCAAGTTAATAAAGAATTTTTTAAATGGTCAGTCTATCAGCAACCATCTTTGGTGGAGTGCAAAAACAGTGTTCCGTAGATATTCTGCGGGTTGAGCGCTCGCTGCTGCGATCTGAGCGTGATCTGTAGGTCGCAGGTTTGATCAGCGATAAATGAGTACCAGTTTCGGTTGGGTGATATTGTATGTAAATATGTGTTCTGTATTGCGCTTTGGATAAAGGCGCTATATACATCATTATAAGTGCCGTTCAGTGCTCCACTACTGTTCAAACCTGCACTCATGGGAGGAAAATGCGCATTTTCACAAGTGTGTACATGGACCTTAGAGTGAGGAGCACGAATTTAAGAAAAAGGGGTTGGTGCAAGGCTCAACTTCTCATGCAGCCCTTAAAAAGATTGTGTGCAAGGGGGTGTGGGGGGGGGTGCTTGTGTGTGTGTGTGTGTGTGTGTGTATATTTCTGAGGCTTGTGGAATCTGCTTAGATCACATGCTGTGCATAGGCCGACATCTAGTGGAAGCTGCGGAGTATTACAGTTTGTTTTTCGAAACTCGAAAATGGGCGTCGACACAGGCGTGCCAGTAATACTATCCCTAGTGTGACGTCCACTGTACCCAAGATCCCTCACGCGTTTAGGATCCTCAGATTGTTTTTTTCCGCCATACTGGTCGGAAGCATCTTGCGGAGTCCCCTGGCCTTAGCCATACTTTTGCTAATAATTGAAATTTATAATTCTTTATTGACATCCTTCCCCACCCCAACGTCGACCCTCGACACTCGACGACGGCTGGAGAAGACATCGACCGTCGGCTGCTGCACGACGGATCTGGGCCTCGGAAGGCCGCTGGCCTCGACCCTGCAAGTAGGGAGAGTGGGGGGTGGTACATACTCTTCACTCTTGGTATATAGGTACACCTTATATATTTCCTACACTTACCAGCCCGCTGCCTTTAGGTGCGTATGGAGGGTACCCCTTTCCAATTCTGCCCCAAGTGCAACCGCAAATACCCTTGGGTCGACAGGCACGCCTCGTGCAATCTCTGCTTGCCGAGGGACCACCCCGAAGCGAACTGCAGAGCGTGTAGTAGGTTTAAACCTAAGACACTTAAGGACCGTTCGACTAAGCGTTGGGCCCACCACGCCAGGCAGGCGGCCATGGCAGCGACGCCGTACTTTCGGACGGCGAGGGCATTACGGCGTCGAAAGACAGCCGAGCGCAGGTCCCCGACCTCGGAAGGTCGTCCGGCAGGGCGGCTATGGGGAAGACCCCCGGCGTCGCAAGCGCTACACACCCTACACACCCTACACACACTAAGCACACTAAGTCCAACCGAACCTCGACGACGTCGACTTCTCGGAAAGAGGCACAGATAGAACGGTCCGACTCGGTGTCCTCTGGGCGCTCTCGATCGAGATCGCCTCATGACGCAAGGCAATCATCCACTCTTGCCAAGAGTGCCTCGCTCCCTAGACTAACGGAAGTTCGATCGTCGGAGGACGAAGACGACTTCCACCCCCAGGCCGCGCTCCAAGAGACGGAGCCCGCAGTTAACACCAGCGAGGCCCCACGCTCGAAAAACACAGATACCTCTCCCGATCCTCGACGCCAGGCGTCGAAAGTCTCCGGGGCCTCCAAGGGACAGGGAAAACATTTTTCCACGCACGGGGAGGGGGGGAAACAGCGGAAAGCACATTCTTCCACTCCTGTACGACCATCCTTCCCCCCTAAGCAGACAGACAAATACAAGTCTACTGAGAGATCAACATCCAACAAGGGTACCCTTGATAAGTCCCCTAAATTGCCTACTAAAGTCATCCCCTGTTCCAAAGAATGGTCCAGTGAAGACATAGACAGGGTCATGTCAAGGATGTCTTCCTTGGCTGATTTCTACGACAAGAATCCAGAGCATTTTCTCTCGTATGACCCTCAGGGGGCCACACCCTCAGGTTCCACTGATCCTATCCCCCTAAGTAAAAAGGCCCGGTTCGAAAGACCTGAACCCTTCGAGGTGCAGCCTTACTCTACTCCATACTCTACTCCACACCCCAGGTACCAAGGAGAGCCTTTCCCTGAGGGGGACCAGGAGTTTGCAATTATGGAGGAACAAACCGGGACGGAATACTATGCGGATGATGAGGATCAGGAGGAGGGAGAAGATGAGCAGGAAATTTACAGAGTAGATTCCCCGGTAGAGAACGAAGCCCCAGTTACCGACTCGCCAGTCGATAACCAGCCCCTCCTTAATGAGGTTCTCGCTCGCGCGGCAGAACATTTTCACATCGACACCCACGGTGTACAAGAGGAAAGGGACTTCGCAGAAGAGTTGGTGGGAGAGAGGAGGCCGGTCGCTCAGACCATCCCTATCCTTAAATCCATCCAACGAAGAATAGATCCGTCCCTGGTGAACCCAAACCTCACCAGAGCAGTCAACCCCAGGGTCGAAAAACTTTTCCGGGCAGCCCAGTCTGACCCTCTCTATATAAGAGGACATCTTAAACCAGACTCCCTAGTTGTTACCAACACTCGGAAGAGGGCTGGAACACCCTTATCTTCATCAGAAGCTCCTCCCGACAAGGAGAGCAAGAAACTTTACAGGTTTGGCAGGAAGGTAGCCTCAACGTCCGCCTACCAAGCAAGGATTGCTAACTCCACCACCCTGTTGGCCAGCTACAACTGCCATCAATGGGAAGAGGTCGCGGCGCTCATAGCCTCTGCTCCTGAACCGTTAAAGGGCCAATTGGCTCGGATCTCGGCAGAAGGGAGAGCCGTGTCTGGTTGCATATTGAAAGCAACTTTCGACGCCGCGGACAACGCAGGAAGATTGATAGCAGAAGGTACTGTTATCAAAAGACATGCGTGGTTACGGCAGTCGGGGTTCAAAACAGAAACTCAGGCTTCATTAATAGACAAGCCGGTGGAACCCGATCTATTGTTTGGGAAAGCGGTCGAAGACGCACTGAAAAACGCCAAGGACGAATACGAGACACTGAAATCCCTTGGCCAACTAACCAACAAACCCCCTAACCAGAGGGGGAATAGTAATTTTCGTCGCCCACGCGGCCAAAATTCACAAAGAGGCAACTATGCCCAGGGACAGGGTACACAGTGGAACAACAGCCAGCAATCTACCCAAAGTTACGGCAGGGGTAACAAAAGAGGGCGTGGAAGAGGCAGCCCCAGCCCCAACAAGGGAGGTGGCACGCCTCCACCAAAGCAGTGACGCTCAGTTCAGGGTCCCTTCTCACGCAACCCCAGTAGGGGGACGCATTTCCAACTTCACCCAGGCTTGGGAAGGGATCACCTCAGACAGATGGGTGCTGTCAACAGTGTCCACAGGATATTGTATAGAATTACTGCAGCGTCCCCGGAACCATCCTCCACGACAAAGAGTACACTCCTTAGAACATCAGAAGATCCTTCTCGAGGAGATTGCCATTCTGCTAGAAAAGGACGCGATAGAACTCGTCCCAGGACACCAGGTAAACAAGGGTATCTATTCAACTTACTTCCTTGTGCCAAAGAAAGATTTGACAATGCGCCCAGTACTGGACTTTCGGCCTGCCAACAAGTATGTCAAGCCCCAAAAATTCCGTATGACCACGCTACAAGAGGTAATCCCCCTCCTAAAAAAGGGGGATTACATGGCAACCTTGGATATGAAAGATGCTTATTTTCATATCTCCATGCTCCCGGCGCACAGAAAGTACTTGCGCTTCAAGGTGGACAGTCGCCACTACCAATTCAAGGTACTGCCCTTCGGGATAGCTTCAGCACCAAGGGTATTCACCAAGGTACTGGCGGTGGCAGCTGCACACCTACGCAGGGAGGCAATCCCAGTGTACCCTTATCTGGACGACTGGCTCATAACAGGGGAAACCCCAGGAATTTGCAGGACAAACATTCAAAGGACTATCGACCTCCTCCACGAATTAGGCTTCTCAATCAACGAGAAGAAGTCAAGCCCAGTGCCAAACACCTCAAAACAGTTCCTAGGAGCAATCCTAGATACTCAGAAAGGGTTGACCTTCCCTTCGGAAGAGAGAATTCGGAATATACTACTGCAAATTCCACATTATCAGTCCGGTCAACAAATAACGGTACGCAAAGCAATGCGGTTACTGGGCATGATGGCGTCATGCATTTACCTGGTCCCCCTAGCGCGACTGCGCATGCGTCCTATGCAGGAATGGTTGGCGAAACAGTGGTCTCAGGCAAGTGGTCAGTGGGACGATCTAGTGGTCGTTTCGCCAACACTTGTACAGAGCCTACACTGGTGGACAAGAGAGAATCTCGCAAGGGGAAAACCCTTCTACGATCCCGAAGTACAGGCAGTGGTGACTACAGATGCATGCCTGACTGGGTGGGGAGCTCACCATCTCCACCACACAGCTCAGGGTCTCTGGTCTCACTCAGTAGCCAAGAACCACATCAACCTGCTAGAGCTTCTGGCAGTATTCAGAGCGCTTCGGGCGTTCGAGCCCCATCTACTAAACTTGTCGGTGCAGATCCGGACGGATAGCACGACAGCCATGTTCTATCTGAACAAGCAAGGAGGGACTCGTTCGCCAAATCTGTCCAAGCTTGCCCAGAAAATCTGGATATGGGCACTCAGACGGAACATCTTCCTGTCATCGCAACATGTTCCAGGGGAGCTCAATTCCCTAGCGGATGCTCTAAGCAGAGACTCCCTCCCAGAAGAACACGAATGGGTACTTCACAGAGAGATCGTAGAAGATCTCTTCTCTCAGTGGGGTTTCCCCACTGTAGACTTATTCGCCACAAGCGAAAACAAACAATGCCCAGGATTTGCATCCAGGTTCCCCCAGCCAAACTCCCAAGGGAACGCCCTGTGGATGAACTGGTCAGGGATGTTTGCGTACGCTTTTCCACCAACTCCTCATCAGGAAGGTGGTGTACAAGATGAACAAGGAATCGATGACGCTCATCCTAGTTGCTCCCATGTGGGCGAGACAACCATGGTTTCCACACCTACGCAGGATGGCGGTGTGCAAGCCCATCAAACTTCCAGCCTGGTACAACCTACTGTCCCAGCAACAAGGTCAAACAGTGCACCAGCAACCCAACTCAATGAACCTGGCAGCATGGCTCCTGAGGTCATAGAGTTTGGACATCTCAATTTACCACAGAGGTGTATGGACATCCTAAAAGAATCCAGGAAACCAAACACAAGGCACTGTTACTTTGACAAGTGGAAGAGATTCGTTATTTGGTGCCAGAATAAACAAATCAACCCGGTTGATTGCACTCCTTCCAACATTGTGACATACATGCTCCACCTGCTGGATGCAGGATTGGTTTTTAACTCTCTGAAAGTACACCTGGCTGCCCTCTCGGCTTACACCACATCCCATAACAAGGTGTCGTGGTGGAAAGTACCAGTAGTTAAAGCCTTCATGGAAGGAGTAAAGAGACTTCACCCTCCTATTTCTAACCCACCGCCAGGATGGGACCTTAATGTGGTGCTAGCTAAGCTCATGGGCCCCCCTTTCGAACCCATGCATAAAAGTAGTCTCAAACACCTGACTTATAAAACGGCCTTCTTAGTAGCCATTACCTCTATATGAAGGGTCAGTGAAATTCAGGCTCTGTCAGTGCAGGATCCTTTCTTTACTATCCACAAAGACAAACTGGTTTTACGCACACACCCTAGGTTCTCACCTAAATTTATATCTAAATTCCATGTAAACCAGTCCATCGAACTTCCGGCTTTCTTCCAGAACCCGCAAAGCTCGGCTGAGGTGAAACTACACACCCTAGATGTGCGTAGGGCGGTCCTCTACAATGTAAATAAAACCAGACCGCTAAGGAAAACAGATCAACTGTTTGTCTCCGTAGCTACAGGCAGAGAGGGAGATCGCGTCTCTAAGGGCGCTATCTCGAAGTGGATTATCAACTGTATACAGCTGTGTTACTCTCTTTCTGAAAAAACTCTGCCTTTTACGCCAAGAGCCCACTCTACTAGAGGCATTGGGGCCACTCTGGCTTTCATTGCAAATGTTCCCCTCGACACCATTTGCAAAGCAGCTACTTGGAGCTATATTCACACTTTTACTCAGCATTACTGCATTGACACTCATTCCAAGACAGATACACAAGTGGGACAAGCGGTTCTAAGACACCTGTTTGCTCATGACCCTTCTCACATCTCACCTCCTTCTTCTGGTACTGCTCGCTAATCTATGCACAGCATGTGATCTAAGCAGATTCCACAAGCCTCAGAAGGGATACATTACTCACCGTAATCGTATTTCTGATGCTTGTATCTGCTTAGATTCACATGCGACCCACCCTTCCTCCCCTCCGAGAGAAGGCGCATGATTGCTTGTAGTCTTACCTTTCTGTCTATATGCTTGGATTATCTGTACTCACGCTACTCCTCATGCTTCCTCATGTCAGAAAAAATACAATCTGAGGATCCTAAACGCGTGAGGGATCTTGGGTACAGTGGACGTCACACTAGGGATAGTATTACTGGCACGCCTGTGTCGACGCCCATTTTCGAGTTTCGAAAAACAAACTGTAATACTCCGCAGCTTCCACTAGATGTCGGCCTATGCACAGCATGTGAATCTAAGCAGATACAAGCATCAGAAATACGATTACGGTGAGTAATGTATCCCATATATATATATATATATATTTCTGATGCTTGTTAATCTGCTTAGAATCACATGCTGTGCATAGGTCCGACATCCAGTGGTCACTGCGGAGTATTGCATTTTGTTTTTCGTAGTCGAAAAGGGACGTCGACAGGGCGTGTCTGAAATACTATCCCTATAGTGACGTGTGTTGTACCCACAATCCCTCACGCGTCGAGGTCCCTCAGATTGTTTTTTTCCACCCAGCTACTGGTCGCCTTTACGCGGAGCTCCTCGAGAGACATTGCAGATTCCATCTCCTCGACCTTTGGTCGTTTTTTCCTGTTTAAAAATTTAATATATCGATCCCTCCCTCGACGCAGTTGTGAAGCTGTCTCCGCCGAGCAAGATCTTCGACGGAGGGGACGAGCGGAGGAGATCCTTCGGCGTTGCCGAACATGTGGCCTGGCCTCGCAGGCCAAATACAGTAGGGAGAGTGGGGTCGTGGGACATCTGATTCTTTTTCTGAGAATGCCTTTCCTTTTCCCCTTCCTTTCCCTTGGGGTAGTTATCACGGTTTATTGCCTCGGCTATGGAGAGGACACCCTTTAGGTTTTGCCCACTTTGTAAGGGCAAGTTTACTTGGAAGGACAAGCATTCACGGTGTAACCGCTGCTTGCCCCTCGATCACAAAGAGGAGGGTTGCTCGGCTTGTCGGCTTCTAAAGCCAAAGACTCTAAAAGACCGTAGGGTCAAGAGGTGGGCGGCCTACGCTATGTCGAAGGCCGGGTCTTCACCCGTCGCTGCTACCACCGACAGTGACGAGGAACGTGATAACACGACCTCCGCTACGGAAGTCGTACACCCCTCTAAAGAGCGCTCGCGCTCTTCGTCGTCTGTCCCCAGCCCCGACGGGCTCGGCTCACGCCCTGCTTATGGGGAAGAACACCCCGGCGACACTGACGCACACGATACAACACATAAACACACAACCCATAGCTCTTCTTCGTCGAAGACGAAGAAAGCATCAGCGCCCAAGGTTACACCGGCGGCCTCCTCGGACCGTTCAGGTTCGAAGCCCCTCTCGCAACCGGAGCCGCGACCAGCGACTGGGCTTTCGGCAAATAAGGGCGCCGCCCCCAAACCATCGGCCGGCGCGCACCAGCAGAGAGTGCACGCCGCCGTAGAACGATCGACACCCATAAGGTCGAAACCACAGCCCTCCGCTGACAAACGAGTCGCAGAGAGCTTGTCGAGGATCGTGGCAGCCGACGCCCAAAAGCGTACGCCGAAGGACTCGTCGAGCGCTACGCAGAGGTCGAAAGACACGACAAAAAAGCCCGAAGACAGACAGGGACTACCCCCTTCAGTCGGGGGGACCCCCAGCACTCCGGAAGGCTTTTCGGAAGGCGACGGGACACTTTCCTCGACGTTATGGGAGAGGTCGAGCCGTTTTCAGCTAGATGACACTAATTTTCCCCCGCTAGACCGCTCAGGGGTACCCCATGAAACCATGGAAAGGCTCCATCTCTGCATGGAGAGAATGGAGAGGTTTATGAACACCCAGAACCCTCCCACTCCCAAGAGAACAAGAGAAGGGCCTCAGGAGGACCCCAGGGCCAAATACCCGAGGCAGGACACAGCCTTAGACTTCCATAATGTGTATGACCTCACTGGTGAGGAACAATACTTAGAAGAGGAGGATGATTTTGTGGACAATGAAGAGGGACAGAACCAAGAGGAAGGTCTGGAAGACAGCCCAGACATGGTAGGAGAAGGCTTCGGAGAAAATCCAGAAGAAGGACCTTCTCATCCCTGGCATTCCCCATCAGTATATTCGGACACTGATGTCCTGAACCTAAATCCTCCTGACAATTCACCTGTTAGAAACACGTCTCCCATTGACGATCAGCCCACATTCAATGCCCTGTTGCGCAGAGCAGCAGCACATTTCGAACTGGACACTGGGGAGATCTCTCCGGAAATAGACTTTGTGGAAAGAGTAATTAAGGAGAAACCCCCAGTCAGCCAGACCATTCCCCTCCTCGCTTCAGTGAAGAGAAGAATCATCCCTTCGCTATCCACACCCGCACTAATCTGAGGAGTTAATCCAAGGATTGAAAAACTTTTCACTCCTTCACCCTCAGACCCGCTGTACATCAGGGGACATTCCATTCCGGATTCCCTTGTAGTAACTAATACAAGGAAGAGGGCAGGGGTGCCGCTGTCCACCAGTGAGGCACCACCTGACAAGGAGGGCAAGAGGTTATATGCCCTTGCTAAAAGAGTCACATCCTCGGCTGCCTTTTCGGCAAGAATTGCGAACAACAATTCTTTGCTAGCTAGCTACGCGGACGCGCGGTGGGCCAAACTGCGCAAGGACGCCGAAGAAGCGCCGGAACCACTACATACACGCCTGCTATCAACTATTGGCGAAGGAACCCAGGTCAACCAGAGTATTGTAAAGAACTCTCTGGATGCTGCTGAGACAGCGGGACGTTCCCTGGTTCAGGGAATACTCCTAAAACGCAATGTATGGCTGCGCAACTCAGGGTTCAAACCGGAGACACAGGCGTCTTTAATAAATAAACCTGTTGAAGACTCAAACCTCTTCGGGAAAGCGGTGGATGAGGCTCTGGAAATGGCTAAAAAAAAGTTCGATACTATCAAAACTCTTGACCAGATCTCTAAACCCACTACCAGACGCGGCTATGGCAACAAACGCTTTTTTCGTGGCCAACGCCAACAGCAGAATCAGCAGCAACAGTACCCTGCCACCAGTTACCAGACCAATAGTGGGCAGTACAGCCAAAGAGGCCAGCGCAGGGGCAAAGGAAGAGGTCGGGGGTCCACCCCCAGAGGCTCCCAAGCCCCCAACAACACCAAGTGACGCGAAGATTCGCGTCCCCTCCCATGCAACACCGGTCGGGGGCCGGATAACATCCTTTCTTCCAGCATGGGAGGGAATAACGTCAGACCGCTGGGTACTTTCCACCGTAGCCCACGGATACTGCATCGAATTCAACAGTTCCCCAACATACAGACCCCCGAGGGGACGACGCATGACACCGGAACACCTTGCTATCCTTCTCCAAGAAGTACAACAACTGCTGGAAAAAGGAGCCATAGAGGTCGTGCCTCTATCTCAGGTAACGGAAGGTATTTATTCACTGTACTTCCTTGTACCCAAAAAGGATCTAACCATGCGCCCTGTATTAGATCTGCGCCCAGCGAACAAGTTTATCAAACCCCAGAAGTTTCGTATGGTGACCTTACAGGAAGTGATCCCACTGCTATATCAGGGAGATTACATGACAACATTGGACATGAAAGATGCATACTTTCATATTTTAATGTTGCCAGCGCACAGAAGATACCTCAGGTTCATGATAGAGGGCAAACACTACCAGTTCAGAGTGCTTCCCTTCGGCATAGCATCAGCACCAAGGGTATTCACGAAGGTACTGGTAGTGGCAGCGGCCCACCTGCGCAGGTTGTCCATCCCAGTTTACCCTTACCTCGACGACTGGCTCATAACAGGGGATTCTTACGAAACATGCTTCTCCAATACCCAAAAGACGGTAGACCTTTTATCCCAGTTGGGCTTCTCCATCAACGAAAAGAAGTCCAGCTTAGACCCCAGCCAAGTCAAACAATTCCTAGGGGCTCTAATTCAAAGGACGGCCTCGTCTTCCCCTCCAACGAGTGGGTCCAAAACATGCTGTTTCAGATCCCTCAATATGTGACCGGTCGAGAGGTGACGGTACGCAAAGCAATGCGCTTGCTAGGCATGATGGCGTCGTGTATTTATTTGGTACCTCACGCGCGCCTGCGCCCTATGCAAGAGTGGCTCAACAGCCAGTGGTGTCAGGCCAGCGGATTATGGGACGATCCAGTGGTGGTCTCGCAGGCCTTGGTTCTCTCGCTACGATGGTGGACAAAGGAAAACCTGGAAAAAGGGAAACCCTTTGCCACACCCGCGGCGGAAGCCACTCTAACCACAGACGCATCCCTAACAGGATGGGGGGCTCACCTATCCCATCAGACTGCTCACGGAGTGTGGACTCCGAATGTAGCATCCAAACACATAAATCTACTGGAGCTACTAGCTGTGTTCAAGGCGCTAAAAGCCTTCCAGGAACACCTACAAGGAAAAACTGTGCTGGTCCTTACAGACAGCACCACAGCCATGTACTACATCAACAAGCAGGGGGGCACCCACTCTCCAGGACTGTCCAAACTGGCCCAAAATATATGGAAGTGGGCTCTCAAACAAAAACATGTTCCTACTGTCAGAACATGTACCAGGGGAACTCAATCTGCTGGCAGACAAACTCAGCAGAGATTTCCCCCTGCCCGAAGAGTACGAATGGCGACTGCACGAAGACATCGTCTTCGACGTCTTCACACAATGGGGATTCCCAGAAATAGACCTTTTCGCAACCCTGGAGAACTCACAATGCCTAAGTTACGCCTCCAGGTACCCCCAGAACCAATCCAAGGGGAACGGCCTGTCGATGCAATGGTCAGGGAAATTTGTTTACGCTTTTCCTCCGACTCCCCTTCTCAACAAGGTGGTGCACAAGATGCACCAGGAACAAGTAACCATGATACTGGTGGCCCCAATGTGGGCCCGACAGCCATGGTTCGATCACTTGATGGAGATGTCTCTATCTCCCCCAGTGAAACTCCCCTGCCCGTACAACATGCTGTCACAAGACAAGGGCAGGACTCTGCATCCATGCCCCCAGAACATGAACTTAGCAGCTTGGCTCCTGAGATCATACAATTCGGACATCTACTGCTCCCGCAGAGATGTATGGACATTCTCAGGGAAGCCAGAAAACCTAACACTCGCCACTGCTACTCTAGCAAGTGGAGGAGATTTGTCATCTGGTGCAGAGGGAAAGGCATCAACCCTATTGACTGCTCTCCCACACATATTGTTCTATACCTGACCCACTTATTGGATTCAGGTCTAGTGTTCAATTCCATTAAAGTCCACCTAGCGGCACTTTCTGCATACACTACTTCCCAACTCAAGGTGTCGTGGTGGAAGATCCCTGTTATAAAGGCCTTCATGGAGGGAATAAAGAGAATACACCCCCGATAGCTGACCCAGCTCCCGGATGGGACCTTAACGTGGTACTTACCAGACTCATGGGCTCACCTTTCGAACCCATGCACAAAGCATCTCTTAAAGACCTTACTCTTAAGACTGCTTTTTTAATAGCTATCACCTCCATCAGGAGGGTAAGTGAACTACAGGCTCTTTCTGTTCTAGACCCCTTCGTTACAGTTCACAGAGATAAGGTGGTTCTACGCACGCACCCAAGGTTTGCTCCGAAGTTCATATCGAAATTCCACGTAAACCAGTCTATAGAACTGCCAACGTTCTTTCAAAATCCTTCCAACTTGGGAGAAAAAACTCTGCACACACTAGATGTGCGCAGAGCGGTCATGTTCTACATGGAAAGAACCAGACCACTGAGGAAGACTAATCAGTTCTTCGTCTCGGTGGCAGCAGGAAGAGAAGGGGATGCAGTTTCAAAGTCCACTATTTCTAGATGGATTGTTCAATGCATCACTCTCTGCTATACTCTTGCTAAGAGAGAACTGCCCTTCAAGCCTAGAGCACACTCTACTCGAGGCACGGGGGCGTCCATAGCATTCTTTGCAAATGTTCCCCTTGAGTCCATCTGCAAAGCGGCTACCTGGAGTTCTGTGCACACCTTTACAAAACACTACTGTCTAGATGCACACTCGAGATCTGACTCCCAGGTGGGTCAGGCAGTATTAAGACATCTTTTCTCTACTGTTCCTTCTCATAACCCACCGCCAACTCCGGGTACTGCTCGCTAGTCTATGCACAGCATGTGATTCTAAGCAGATTAACAAGCATCAGAAGACAATGCATTACTTACCGTAAAAGCATTTCTGATGATTGTATCTGCTTAGATTCACATGCGCCCACCCTTCCTCCCCGCTCGGATGGAAGGAACATAGACTTCCTTTTATATCTCTCTTTTCTGTACTCACTCACGTCTAGAAGGCTCCCTCAGGGCAGAAAAATACAAACAGAGGGACCTCGACGCGTGAGGGATTGTGGGTACAACACACGTCACTATAGGGATAGTATTTCAGACACGCCCTGTCGACGTCCCTTTTCGACTACGAAAAACAAAATGCAATACTCCGCAGTGACCACTGGATGTCGGACCTATGCACAGCATGTGAATCTAAGCAGATACAATCATCAGAAATGCTTTTACGGTAAGTAATGCATTGTCATATATAATTACACATTAGTAAAAACGTAGAATATTTAAATAAATCTATTTACTGTTTTTAATTAAATGTTATTCGATATTTATTACCAAATGTGTTTTTATGACCTTTTCATTATTTCTTTGCCCCAATAGTATCAATTGATATTATTGCAATGAATGATAATGTCCATATTTTATGTCTGTACCTTTTTTGCAAAATCATTGAAAAGTCTATTTAAAATGTTATATACGTATGGTTAGTTTATTTTATCTAATTTGTAATGGGTCATTTTAAATTGTTGAAACTTGGGAAAAGACATGTAGATGTGAAGGATAGCATGGCCAAAATTGAATCATTGTAGTCTGACAGGAGAAAGATGTTACTAAAATGTTTTTTGGGGGGGATTTGGAAATACAGGTTACAAAAAACAGAATAACATTCTTTTGCCTACATTTAAATGTATATTCCTAAATAATACAATGTTACACTTCATGCACAATGGTTACATTATAATGGTTACAATTTTGTGGGAGATGCTGATTCTGCAGTCGCAGAAGACTGAATAGCCTACCTCCATAACAACTATACTCAATATGATCATATACACCATTGTCACATTAAGATGTATCTTGCAGATAGGACAGTGGTGTAAGGTTGCAGAAGTACGACTCTTATTGGTTGGCCGAAACCTTTATTTAAGTGAAGAAATTAAAAGAAAATCCTATCGTGCCCTAAGGGTTTCCCAGCCTGAAAAAACTAGGGAATCTGTCACAGGGCCTTGACCCCAAACAAAGTCCCTCTTCCCTTTTTTTTGTTGTTGTTGTTTTTGTTAGCATTTTTGCTTAAGACAATAACCAATCAAAACAGAAAAACACAAATAAAACAACCCGAACAACAACTCCCCCTTCCCGTCACACCCTCCCCGCCCCACCCCCCCACTTCCAGGAGCAGTATGTTGAGACGTGCCCCTTCTCGGGGATGTCGTACTGGCGGTGCAAGTCTTAAGTCTGCTTGATATTGTCCATGAGAACCCTTGGGCTGTACCGCTTTCCTCACAATCAGGGATCAGAGTCTTCTTGAGGGAGAATAATACCTAGTAGTAACATGCTTCTAGGGCACCAGGCTCTGCGTGCCCCTTGCTTCAGAAAAGTTAACCAATCGGCCCAGTCGGATATAAACTTCATATGATGCCCCTGTATGGAGTACGTAAGCCATTCCATGGCCGCGATCGACCGAATTTTTGCTACTCACTCGTGCTCTTGGGGAGGATCCTTCGACTTCCACCTGCGCGCCAGCACCGTTGCAGCGGACATCATCATGGTGACATAGACTATGCGGGCCGATTTCGAAGGGAAGTCCTCCAATGCCCGGTTCAAGCCCAGCATATTGAGGCCCTTGTTCCCCCTTCCCTTGGGACCCAGACCTGATTGATAGCCTGCTGGATGTTGTCCCAAAATGAATTCAGCTTAGGACATTCCCACCAAATGTGAGCGCAAGAGCCCCTCCCCCCGCAATTTCTCCAGCAATGTTGTGAGGTTCGAGCAAACATCTTATTTAAACTGACCGGGGTTAGGTGCCATTGATACATCAGCTTAAACCAAATCTCCCGGATCTGAAGGGATCGTGTAAGTCTCGGAATCCAAGCCCACAAGTCTTGCCACACACTCTCCTCTATTTGTGTGCCCGAGTCCGCCTCCCATTTCGCCATGTAATTTCTGTTCGGGGGAGTTTCCCCCTCCTTAATGTATTTGTATATGGAGGCCATGAGACCCCTGTTCCCCTTACGTGTGTCTAAATATCTCTCAAACGGGGTTAGAGAGCGTATGGCTGCCTGTTTCTGATCTGAATGGGATAACCAGTGTCTCAGCTGCGTGTATCTGAACTTATGGGTCTCCTTCAAACCGAATTCCGTTTTACACTGCTCGAAATCTTTTACCTTGCTGTCCCTATACATGTCTCGCAACATCCGGCATCCCCCCACATACCAATCCTTAAAGGCCGGATTATTGCAACCTGGGGAGAATTGTGGGTTCCCAAACAGAGGTGTATAAGGGGAGGGGAAGGTGGTAATGTGGGCCCGTTTGACAGCTACATCCCAGGCTTCCCCTATGGTTGAGGTGATTCAGCTGATATACATCTGGGGGGGGTCTATCCGCCCTTGGGAGCCACAATGCTCCTTCCAGCTGCCCTGCTACCACTGCCTTATCCATCGGCCTCCAAGGTTTGTCGCAGTCATTTCTCTGCCAGTCTCTGATCACCCATATCTGGGACGCAGCATAGTAGGCCTCGAAGTCAGGCGCGCCCATCCCACCCCGTAGGGTTGAGGACCTCAGGAGAGGTGAGGCTATTCTGGGACGTTTATGGTTCCAAATGAACCGGTTTGTAACTTTGTGTAGGGCTCTAAAGAAGGAGCGCAGGACCACTACCGGGAGGGCAGCAAAATGGTACAGAAGCTGTGGGAGCACCATCATCTTTAGAAGATTAATGCGCCCCAGCCACAAGATATACAAGGGACCCCAATCTACTAGCTTTGATTAAATTTTCTCCAATAGAGGGGGGTAATTAGCTCGATATAGTTCGTCTACTGTATTGTTGAGGCAGATCCCCAGGTACTTGATTCCCTTGTTGGCCCATCTGAAAGCATATTTGTGTTTGACATATTTTATCGAAGCCGTGCATAAATTAAGGTTAAGAATCTCTGACTTGTCAGTGTTTACCTTCAGACCAGCAACCCTCCCAAACTGATCAAGCTCCTCGCATATTGCTGGTAGCGATACCTCGAGCTCAGTTAATGTGAGTAACATATATTTAGCAAATGCGGCTATCTTATGGGCCTGACCCCCGAAGTTGATGCCCCTAATATTCTCAGTCGTTCTTATCGCCACCAGAAAAGGCTCTAGATAAATGGCATAAAGGAGCGGGGATAGTGGGCACCCCTGCCTCGTGCCTCTCTCCACCCTTGCCAACTCTGGGACCCGGCCGTTGAGAGCCAGACAAAGGGATGGGTTTTGGTAGCTGGTGGCTACTCGATCAATGTACCTGGGTCCAAAGCCCATTTTGGCCATTGTAGCAAATGGGAAGCCCCACTCCATGCGATCAAAAGCCTTTTCGGCATCAATCGCTAGGAGAAAAGCGGGGACTCCCTTTATCTGGGACTTGTCGATCAGATGGGTCACTCTGCGCACATTGTCTGCTGTCTGCCGCCCCCTAATAAAGCCCGCCTGGTCCTGATGCACTAGCTTGGGCATAATGGAGTCTAACCTGGCCGCTAGAATCTTCGTGCGAATATTCGCATTGACATTTATGAGCGCTATCGGACAATAGGCACCACAGACCTCCGGGTCCTTGCCCTTTTTATGAATAAGGATTGCTTTAGCCTCATCCATGGACCTAGGGAGGGCTCCAGGGGAGCTTATATGATTAAAAGGTTTGGTCAGCAGGGGAACTAAAAAATCTTTGTGTAGCTTGTAGAACTCTGTCGCAAAGCCATCTGTGCCCGGGCCCCTATTCGGGGGGAGAGCCAGGATTGCCCTTCTGACTTCGTCAGTTGTGATTTCTCCTTCAAGCTGCTCCTGCTCTTCTGTCTCCCTATTGTGAGTGAAATAGTTTTGCTCTTCTCCTCCCTTCTCAACATCCGAGCGAGCAGTCTGTCAGATTTGTTTGCTTTAATGTAGTGCATTTGACGTAAGCGAAGTAGGTTGCGCTCAGCTGCTGTGGACTGGATGAGGTTCAATTGGCCCCTTAGCGTCCGAACCTCCCTAGCTAAGGTCGGCGTATGCTTTGCTGCCAATTGTGCCGACGCCTCACTGGGCTTCTTGCCCAGATTCTCTTCTTCTAACCTCAATTCCCTGTCTCTTCTGGCCTTAATTGCCATGATTCTCCCCCTTAGCGTGGCTTTTAGTGCATTCCACCATGTGTAGTGCATTTGACGTAATCGAAGTAGGTTGCGCTCAGCTGCTGTGGACTGGATGAGGTTCAATTGGCCCCTTAGCGTCCGAACCTCCCTAGCTAAGGTCGGCGTATGCTTTGCTGCCAATTGTGCCGACGCCTCACTGGGCTTCTTGCCCAGATTCTCTTCTTCTAACCTCAATTCCCTGTCTCTTCTGGCCTTAATTGCCATGATTCTCCCCCTTAGCGTGGCTTTTAGTGCATTCCACCATGTTTGCGGGGTAGTATCATCCCATCTGTTCTTTTCTACGTATTCCTTCAATTCTCGTTCCACCTCCTGTATCCGCATTGGGTCCTTAAATAGCTGGGTCGGGTAGCGCCATTTCCACAACCCTGGGGGTCTCCATGGCCGGTTCTGTGATAGCGCAATAGGGGCCTGGTCTGAAATCACTATGGGCCTGAGAGCGATTCCTGTAACAGAGGCCAAGAGAGGGGCAGATACCCAAATGTAGTCGATTCGGGAGTGGGATTTATGAGGATATGAGTAAAACGTGTATCCCTTATCACTCCCCTGTGTCTCTCTCGATACATCTACCAGGGACAGGTTCTGAAGTTTCTTCTTAAGATCCTCTGAAGGCCCTCCCGCCGATCCCCATAAAGCCCTACTTATATCTCTGGAGGGGTCCCAAGCCATGTTGATGTCCCTTGTTAGGACAATACGTCCCATGGCGAAAGCGGAGAGGCGGACAAGAGATCTCTGGAGGAAGGCATCCTGCCCCGTGTTGGGCGCGTATAGTGTCGTGACTGTGTATATCTCCCCTCTGCCCTCTAATATCAGCGCCAGGTACCTCCCTTGGTCGTCTTTCTGCATTGTCCTGATCATGAGATCCAACCCATCTCTCAATGCCAGGGCGCCTCCCCAACCCCCCCTCTTGCAAGACTGAGTGGCCTGAAAAAGCCAGGCGTATCCTCAAAATGTAATTCTCCTAGTATCCCGTGTTTGGATGCGAGTCTCCTGCAAAGCAACTATGTGTGGTTTTTCTTTGCGTATGAAAAGCTCTACCTTCTTTCTTTTAACCGGCGAGTTTAGCCCAATTACATTTAGAGACGCTATCTTTAGTTCCATATTATTTGGTTATGTGGATTGTCGGGTACACAGTAATAACCTGGGAACCCTAGTTTCCTAGGGTCTCCAATATGGTGCCTCGAGTAGACATCGCCATCATCCCACTCAGCTGCTCCCGAAATAAATCCCCCCCCCACTCAACTCAGATAAGCCCCATCATTACCCCAGGTCCTCCCAACGCAGGATCTCCCAATCCCATCCCGAGTGAAGCTCCCCCTCCCTTGACCGCAAAAAAAACTTCTGAGCTACTTTCGTCACCCTGTAGCGGAGCCTCAAACTTATGAAGTGAGTGCCCTCCCCGGACTCACTGTGCCGGCGCCCCTAAGGTTTCAGGGAGTTAATGTCCGCCAGGTCCCCAGACGAGCCTTCTTGACTGATGAGGCAATTCTTCCTCGGAGAGTCAAGCCTCCCCTTCTGCGGGGTCCCCTTTTTTTGAGCGCTTGGGCTTGACAGTAGACCATTCCCATGCTTTAATTGATCCGCGCCGGCCAGGAGAGCCCTCCGGGTCCACCGTTGGTTGCTCCCCAATACCCAAAACGTCCAAGCCTTGCTCGGAGGTCGTGATCTTGCGGAGCTTACTCTGCCACAAAAAGGACAGACCAAACGGGTGCAACTACCTATATCTAATTTGCTTTTCGCGTAGAATTTTCAACACTGGAAGCATCCGTCTCCTTTTTGTTGAGTGTTATTGGAGATAAGTCTTGATACAAAAAAATCTTGGCGCCATTGAAAGATATATAGCCTGCCTTCCTGGCTTTGCCCAGGAGCTTCTCTTTTGTGGCATAACTGTGGAATGCCACTAGTGCGTCCCTAGGTCTTGCCCCTGGCTCTGCGTGGGGGCGAGCTACTCTGTGAACTCTGTCAAACTGGAGGTCCGAATCTGTGTCGATGTCCAGGAGATCCCTGAAGACGCAGTGAGGGTCTGCGCAAGATCTTGAGGTTGAACGGACTCAGGTAGAGCTTTGACTCGAATGTTGCTTCTTCTTGAGCGGTTCTCTAAATCCTCGGCCTGTAGCTCTAAATTATGAGTGGCTTGGACCTGCCTGAGCGCCTCATGAGTGACCGGTCCGTCGTAGTGCGCCGGGCGAGGGTCTGTGCGTCGGGGAGCCAACTCATCTTACTCTGGGTATTACTCTGCTGGTCATCCTCTTGGTCATGATCCTTGGCCCAGAGTTTGGTGAGGGGACCCTCTTGATTCTTCCTGGTGGTCTTATTTATTTATTCACATTTGTTAAGCGCACAGCAGCCCGTGGGCATTGTGGCGCTGGTTACAGTGGATATTTATATCTTAGTTACAGTAGTCACGTAAATACATACAGCATGAGATGGCATTGCGGCTTGTAGCGCATAGGTGCAGATATCATAGTAGTGCGCAGGTGTATACAGTGAGCTAGCAGCTAGTTAAAGAGTCATTTTTAGATTTTTACGGAAGGCCTGAAGAGAGGTTTCCGCTCTGAGGGCTGTGGGTAAAGTGTTCCAGAGTTTAGGTGCCAGATAGGGGAATCCTAGACCTCCTGCCTTGATCCTGGTAATTCGTGGCACTATGAGTTGGTTGGTGTACTCGAGTTTAGTGGGCCTGGTGGATTGTGTTCTGACTAAAGAGTCCGATAAGTAAGAGGGTGCTGTTAGGTTGATGCATTTGTGTGCGGTGGAGAGAATCTTGAAGGAGATTCGGTCTTTAACTGATAGCCAGTGAGCGTTTTTTCTTGCTTGGAAGATGTGTTCTCTTTTGGGAATACTTAGAGCTGCTCTGAGAGAGTTGTTTGAGTGGTTTGGAGTCTGGCTAAGTTTTTTTTGATGTACCCGCTAGGAGGGAATTGCAGTAATCCAATTTAGCTCCTATTGTAGCTCTTGCAATGGAGAGGCAATTGTCTTTTGTTAGAAAAGGCTTTATGGCATTGATTAGTTTGGTACTCAGAGCGGAAGCTGATACAATGGCGCTAACTTGCTTATCCATGGATAGTGTAGTATCAATGTAGACTCCAAGCGTTTTAACTGACGAAAGGACTGGGATGCTACAGTTGTCAACGCAGAAGTTTTGATAGGTTGGACTCAGTTTAGCTAGCGTGGGTTTTTGACCGAGAATGAGGATTTCAGTTTTATCTCCGTTGAGGCATAATCCATTGGTGGCCATCCAGGCTTGAGTTGTGGAGTAAATTTGTTGGAGGGTAGAAGCGTCTTTGATATAGTTCCCCGTGAGGGGAAGGAGCACCTGGGTATCATCAGCATAGTTTGTGTATGTGATCCCAAGTGCATCCAGTTTATCGAAGAGTGGCTTTGTAAATAGATTATAAAGTGTAGGGGCAGTAGAGGATCCCTGGGGAACACCACAGTGTATGATAGTGGGTTCAGCGTTTGCTATATTGGAGAACACTTTCATGGCTCTGCCTTGTAGGAAGGACGTGATCCAAGTTGCTGCGTGATTGGAGAAGTGCGCAGCATGTGTGAGGTGGTTGGTGAGGGTGTTATGGTCAACGAGTTCAAACGCTGCTGAGAGGTCTAGGAGCAGGAGTAATGCAGGCTTGCCCATGTCAAGGATAGAAGTGATTTGGTTTTTCAGATCTAGTAATGCGGTTTCCGTTCCGTGTCCTTTGCGGAACCCTGATTGTCTCTTACCAAGGATAGAGTTGGTTTCGAGGTACAGTTGGATTTGCCTGTGGGCGGCCTTATCTAATATTTTAAGAAGAAAAGGGACGGTAGTAATTGGTCTGTAATTATTTGGTTGGGAGGGGTCTAATGTAGGTTTTTTTAGGAGGGGACGTTCCCACGCCTCTTTGAGGCAGTTGGGGACTATACCCGTTTTGAATGAGGCGTTTATGAAGGCGGTGATTAGTGGAGCGAGCTGCTCCGCGCATTCTTTGGTAATTTCTGGGGGGCATACATCGCCCTTGCATAGCGATGGTTTGAGATGTTTTAGGATGTCTAAGACGTCTGTCTCGGATATTTCAGAGAAGGAGAAATTGGGATGGATGATGACTGAGCGTTTTTGTTGGGTTTGCTTCTGATGCTTCTGTTTAGGTAATGCTTTGTAATGGTCAGAGATTTTGTTCTGGAGGTGGTCTATTTTTTTAGCATGGCAGCTTGTATGCTGGAGCACCAGGCTGCATCTTTAACAATTTTGTCCGTGTAGGTGGGAGGTACTGTTAATTCTTTGAAGATGGTAAATAGCTCTTTGGAATGTGAGTTGGCCAAAGAGATTCTGTTGTTGTAGGATTCTGATTTGGCTTTGAATATAGATTCTTTGTATTTTTTAGCAATGGTTTGGAAGATATCTTTAGTGGTGTCACAGGGGTTAGCCTGCCAGGTATTTAGCGCCTGCCGTTTGGAGTTGCGCAGGTTAAGGAGCTCTTCTGTGAACCACGAGTTGGAGTGGAAGGATTTCTTTTCTTTTTTGTTTTCTAGCGGGGTGATTGTGTTGATGGCGTTAGTCAGTGTGTCTCTGAATAGTTCCGCTAGTATGACAGGGTCGGAAGAGAATGGTGGTGCTAGGCATGGGAGGTTGAGATGGGCACTGATGTTCTCTGCAGTGAGTTTTTTAGCGCTTCTGGCTACTGTGGCCGGTGCTGGAGTGGTCAGCTTCGCGCATGGCGTTATGGGTATGGTGAATAGCAGGCAGTTATGGTATGTCCATGGGAGGGCAGTATTGGAAACCATGTTTGTGTCGCAGTTGTGGTCTATAATCCAATCTAAGATGCAACCTTTTGCATGTGTGTGGGAAGTGACTTTCTGAGAGAAGCCAAGGTCACTAAAGTCCTTTGAGAAGGATGTGGCGCTTTTGTCATTGGCGTCGTTGAAACCTAGATTGATGTCGCCTAGGAGTAGCGTTTTGGTGGATTTTTTAAAATTGTTTCCTAGGAGGTGGGTAACTTGTCCTATGAAGTCTGACAGGGTTCCTGGAGGGCGGTAAACCACATGTATATTTATGGTACTATTAGGTGATAGTGCTATTTTGGCGGATAGGATGTCTACTTTTCCTTCTCCCTGGTGGGGTATAGGTCTGATAGATATGCTCTCTTTGAATATTAGGGCTACTCCTCCTCCTGTTTTGGCTAGCCTGTCCTGTCTGAGGATAGAGTAACCTTTGGGAAGTGCGATTGTGATGGCTGGGCCAGAGGCTTAGTGGAGCCAGGTTTCCGTGATGGCCAGTATGTCTAAGTCTTGATTAGTGATAAGATCATTAACTTCTAGCGCATGGGCAGTGAGCGAGCGAACATTGAGCAGGGCGCATTTGTAGCGAAGGTCTTGGTAGGTTCTTTGATTTCTGATTTAAGAGATGAGGAGGATTGTTTAGTATTCTTGTAGGAGGGGGTCAGGTGGTGCACCTTGGTGCTGTTAGTGCTGGAATTAGTTACGCAGTGGTGATTGATGTTAACTTTGTGGGTGGTCCTAGATCCTAGGTGCTTATTTCTGAGTGAGATAGAGGAGGGTAAGGTGGCAAGGTTCATAGGCTGAGTGCAGTCTTGAGGGCCAAGGGGGGTCCCTGGTTTTATTCCTGGACATGGTACGCCCCGGGTATGAAGCTAGGTAGGTTGTGTTGTCACCTTGCCTGGAAGCCCGCAGCAGCCAGGAGAGGGCAAGGATCTCTCCGGCCCAGATCGAGGTGGAAATCTCCACACAGCCTCCTGGTCTCGCTCGCACCCCCCGGCTGGGTCCCGCCTATTCGCGGGTTGAGTGAAGTCCCGCGAAGAGCTGAAGGGGCGGCGTCCCCGGCCAAAAAGGAAGTCCCAGGCCAAACGCCACCGACTCAGATTCCTCTCCACAATACTCAGGCAAGCCCCCGGACCGGTTGCTCGGGCCAAGCCCAGATGGGAGGGCGCAACAGTGCTAGGGCGCCTCGGCGGCGCGGGGCCACCCGGCTGCTCCGCTGTAGTTCTCGCTCCTAGGGGGGGGAGAACGGGACGAAGTTGCCAACAATCCGACACGCCACTTACTTTCTCCATTTCGGGCGCGGCAGTCAAGGTCCTCCCAGAGCGAGTCCCCGGGCCCAGCCCGCAACCGCCCTGCGCCGCTCGTTCGCCTCTCAAGCCGTTGCTCCCCCACCCCGCGGGGAACACCTGAATCCGCAGCCGCTTGTGGTGTTGCTCTCGGCGGGGGGGCTTCTCCGCAGGGGCCACAGTGGGACCCACTCCGCCGCCAATCCGGCCTGGTCCAAGCCACTATAGGAGCGCCCCAACACCAATGAAGATCAGGTCTCCCCTGGAGAGCCGGCACAGTGGAGTGCTCCCGCGAGCCAGCGGTGTCCTCGTGTGTTGGCGAGTGAGATATCAAATGGTGCTGACGGCGAAAAAGGATGCCGGGGAGGGCAATGATCAGCGTAGGATGTGCGGTGGGCCCCTCAGGGTAGCAGCGGTTCGGGAGCCGCAATGTTCCTTAGGCGGCGGCCATCTTGGAATCCCCTCTTCCCTTTTTATTGTATGTTTGAATTTGGCTGGGTCATGTTGTTGTCTAGTGTGTTCCAGGGAATGTTCCATGGGGTATTCCACATTCCTCCGCGCCTCCTCCTCGTCTCAGTGGTGATTCTCTCACTCTCCACAGGGTTGGCTGTGTTTTTCTTCATCCCAGTTTCAGAGTGTGTCTTTCCTAAGTAAACCATACTCTTCCTCGTCTCTGTATTTCCTGAGGGAGTGATGCAATCTGCCCAACAGAGACACATGGAAGTGTGTGGGGGTAGGTGGAGTCTGGCCAGGGTAAGTAGGTGAGATAGGGGTAATGTATGGCAGACAGACTCCACCTACTCCACACACTTCCATTATTTCTCTGTTTGGTGACGACTGTTCGGACTGTCCAAATAGTCCTCACTGGTCCCATAGGTGGTTTCCCTCCCCATGAGATCCTCCCACTGAGTAGCACCCCCACTGGGACTATTGGGTAGCATCCTCACTTCCCTGGTCTCATGAGAAGGGCTTTCCCCCATGGAAGCAGTGACGACATCCTGGGATTTGTCACAGTTGACTTGAAGGAAAATAATAATTAGTTGTGTGGTTGATGGTAAAAGCTGCATTGGCTCCCGGTGGCAGCTCGTATTCAATTTAAATTGCTTACCACGTGTCATAAATGCATTTTCGGAAATGCCCCTTCATATTTGAAGGAGAGGATTAATATCTATCATCCGAATAGATGCCTGAGATCTATGGAGGGCTGCTTGCTGGTACTGCCACAAACTAAAAGATCTCATGGATTGGGACGGGC
Organism: Ambystoma mexicanum; assembly: GCF_040938575.1. Lineage (NCBI taxonomy): Eukaryota > Metazoa > Chordata > Amphibia > Caudata > Ambystomatidae > Ambystoma > Ambystoma mexicanum. The sequence continues at coordinate 452,398,779 of NC_090924.1, read as the reverse complement.
CTTTCATATTCTGGGTGCAGTAGCCTGGAATGCGCTACCAACCAAGACACGTAAAACGGAGGATAATCTTCTTTTCCACAAACAGATAAAGACTATTCTGTTTAATTAGGATCTTTCTTTTAACTTTCTCCACCACTGCTGTCTTTCGGCGCCTGGATGCCCACAGGCTTTGGCGCCTTATAAATCTGAATAACATAACATGGTAATTGTGCATCATGGTCTGTCCTTGCACAACGCAGTGCAAATGGTCGAATAGTATATAGATTTTCCATGCAAAAATGAAGCACTTTATTGTAATGTATGAAGCAGATTACTTCTCCATGGCATTAATGGCATGGAGGCATTGAAATGGACTATTCCACTGACTGACTATTCCACAATTCTTCTGTAATCTATATAAAAAAACGTGTATACAGTGATCTCAATTCATGTGGGTCTGTCTCTCTCTCTCTCTCTCTCTATATATATATATATCAACACACCTCTTTTTCTCCATTAATATCGATGCATCTGTATATATCGCTGTATGCATCCCTCTGTCCTTGTTGATTGTGGGATTTGCATTGTATAATGCGAGGGAGAGTGGATTCCTGGCTGTCTTCATAAATTACAGCTACCAAACGTCTACAAACCTGAACCGACTGCCTCCCTGATGAGTGCAAGAGGCCCGAAAGCTCCCTGCAGGAGAACACCATCTGTTTCCCAGCTCATTCAGCCTCTTGCAGTCCACAGTGCACCCCTCACTCCCCTTTGTTTGCAATATATATGTATGTGTATACAAATATGTGCATATCTATATTCGCCTCTATGCATTTATCGTCTATCCATAACTCTATACATTATCTGTGTGTATATATATGACAATGCATTACTTACCGTAAAAGCATTTCTGATGGTTGTATCTGCTTAGATTCACATGCTGTGCATAGGTCTGACATCCAGTGGTCACTGCGGAGTATTGCATTTTGTTTTTCGTAGTCGAAAAGGGGACGTCGACAAGGCGTGTCTGTAACACTATCCCTATAGTGACGTGCGTTGTACCCACAATCCCTCACGCGTCGAGGTCCCTCTGTTTGTATTTTTCTGCCCTGAGGGAGCCTTCTAGACGTGAGTGAGTACAGAAAAGAGAGAAATATATGAAAGGATGTCTATGTTCCTTCCATCCGAGCGGGGAGGAAGGGTGGGCGCATGTGAATCTAAGCAGATACAACCATCAGAAATGCTTTTACGGTAAGTAATGCATTGTCTTCTGATGTTTGTTAATCTGCTTAGAATCACATGCTGTGCATAGACTAGCGAGCAGTACCCGGAGTTGGCGGTGGGTTATGAGAAGGAACAGTAGAGAAAAGATGTCTTGATACTGCCTGTCCCACCTGGGAGTCAGATTTAGAGTGTGCATCTAGACAGTAGTGTTTTGTAAAGGTGTGCACAGAACTCCAGGTAGCCGCTTTGCAGATGGACTCAAGGGGAACATTTGCAATGAATGCTATGGAAGCCCCAGTGCCTCGAGTGGAATGTGCTCTTGGCTTGAAGGGTAGTTCTCTCTTAGCAAGAGTGTAACAGAGAGTGATGCATTGAACAATCCATCTAGATATAGTGGACTTTGAAACTGCATCTCCTTCTCTTCCTGCTGCCACCGAGACAAAGAACTGATTAGTCTTTCTCAGTGTTCTGGTTCTTTCCATGTAGAACATGACAGCTCTGCGTACATCTAGTGTATGCAGACTTTTTTCTCCCAAGCTGGAAGGGTTTTGAAAGAACGTTGGTAGTTCTATAGACTGGTTTACATGAAATTTCGAGATGAGTTTTGGTGCAAACCTTGGGTGTGTGCGTAGAACCACCTTATCCTTGTGAACTGTTACGAAGGGGTCTAGTACAGAAAGAGCCTGTAGTTCACCTACTCTCCTAATGGAGGTGATAGCTATTAGGAAAGCAGTCTTAAGAGTTGCCTTGTGCATGGGTTCGAAAGGAGTGCCCATGAGTCTAGAAAGTACCACGTTTAAGTCCCATCCGGGAGCTGGGTTAGCTATCGGAGGGTGTATTCTCTTTACCCCCTCCATGAAGGCCTTGATAACTGTTATCTTCCACCACGACACTTTAAGTTGGGAAGTGGTGTATGCAGACAGTGCCGCTAGGTGGACTTTATTGGAATTAAACACTAGACCTGAATCCAGTAAATGGGTCAAGTACAGGATAATGTTAGTGGCAGAGCAGTCAACCGGGTTGATGTTCTTACTTCTACACCAGATGACAAATCTTTTCCACTTGCTAGAATAGCAGTGGCGAGTATTAGGTTTTCTGGCTTCCCTGAGGATGTCCATACATCTCTGTGGGAGCTGTAAATGTCCAAATTCTATGATCTCAGGAGCCAGGCTGCTAAGTTCATGGTCTGAGGGCATGGATGCAGTGTCCTGCCCTTGTCTTGTGACAGCATGTTGTACGGGCAGGGAAGTTTCATTGGGGGAGATAGGGACATCTCCATCAAGTGAGCGAACCATGGCTGCCGGGCCCACATTGGGGCCACTAGTATCATGGTAACCTGCTCCTGGTGCATCTTGTGTACCACTTTGTTGAGGAGGGGAGTAGGGGGAAAGGCGTAAACAAATTTCCCTGACCATTGAATCGACAGACCGTTCCCCTTGGACTGGTTCTGGGGGTACCTGGAGGCGTAACTTTGGCATTGTGAGTTCTCCAGGGTTGCGAACAGGTCTATTTCCGGGAATCCCCATTGCGTGAAGACGTCTAAGACAATGTCTTCGTGCAATTGCCATTCGTACTCTTTGGGCAGGGGGAAGTCTCTGCTGAGTTTGTCTGCTAGCAGATTGAGTTCCCCTGGTACATGTTGTGATAGTAGGAACATGTGTTTGAGAGCCCACTTCCATATATTCTGGGACAGCTTGGACAGTCCTGGAGAGTGAGTGCCCCCTTGCTTGTTAAGGTAGTGCATGGCTGTGGTGCTGTCTGTGAGGACCATCACTGTCTTTCCTTGTAAGTGTTCCTGAAAGGCTTTCAGTGCTTTGAGCACCGCTAGTAGTTCCAGCAGGTTTATATGCTTGGATGCTAAGCTCGGAGTCCACACTCCGTGAGCAGTCTGATGGGATAGGTGAGCCCCCCATCCTGTAAGGGATGCGTCTGTGGTTAGAGTGGCTTCCACTGCGGGTGTGGCAAAAGTCTTCCCTAATAACAGGTTTTCCTTTGTCCACCACCGTAGCAAGAGAACCAAGGCCTGCGAGACCACCACTAGATCGTCCCATTGTCCGCTGGCCTGACACCACTGGCTGTAAAGCCACTCTTGCATTTGGCGCATGCGCAAGCGCGCGTGAGGTACCAAATAAATACATGACGCCATCATCCCTAGCAAGCGCATTGCTTTGCGTACCGTCACCTCTCGACCTGCCACATAATAGGGGATCTGAAACAGCATGTTTTGGACCCTCTCGTTGGAGGGGAAGACGAGGCCGTCCTTTGTTCGAATTAGAGCCCCTAGGAATTGTTTGATTTGGCTGGGCTCTAAGCTGGACTTCTTTTCGTTGATGGAGAAGCCCAGTTGGGACAAAAGGTCTACGGTCTTTTGGGTATCGGAGAAGCATGTTTCGTAAGAATCCTCTGTTATGAGCCAGTCGTCGAGGTAAGGGTATACCGGGATGGATAACCTGCGCAGGTGGGCCGCTGCCACTGCCAGTACTTTCGTGAATACCCTTGGTGCAGATGCTATCCCGAAGGGTAGTACTCTGAACTGGAAGTGTTTGTTCTCTATCTTGAACCTGAGGTATTTTCTGTGCGCTGGCAACATTAAAATATGAAAGTATGCATCTTTCATGTCTAGTGTTGTCATGTAATCCCCCTGTGATAACAGTGGGATTACTTCCTGCAAGGTCACCATACGAAACTTTTGGGGTTTGACAAACTTGTTCGCTGGGCGCAGATCTAATACAGGGCGCATGGTTAAATCCTTTTTGGGTACAAGGAAGTACACTGAATAAATACCTTCTGTTACCTGAGATAGGGGGACAGCCTCTATAGCTTCTTTTTTCAGTAGCTCTTCTACTTCTTGAAGAATAGTGAGGTGTTCCGGTGTCATGCGTCGGTTCCGTGGGGGTCTGTATTTCAGGGAACCGTTGAATTCGATGCAGTATCCGTGGGCTATGGTGGATAATACCCAGCGGTCTGACGTTATTCCCTCCCATGCTGAAAGGAACGATGTTAGCCGGCCCCCGACCGGTGATGCATGGGAGGGGACCCGAATCTTCGGGTCATTTGTTGGTATTGGGCGTGGGACCTTTGGGGCTGGAGCCGCGACCTCTTCCTTTGCCACGACATTGGCCTCTTTGACTGAACTGGGTGCTTTGGTTAGAGGGCCAGTTGGTAGCAGAGTAAAAATGCTGTTGGCTTTGCTGCTGGCGTTGGCCACGAAAGGAGCGTCTATTGCCATAGCTGCGTCTGTTAGGTGGCCTAGAAATTTGGTCAAGAGTCTTGATGGTATCAAACTCTTTCTTCGCATGTTCTAGGGCCTCATCAACTGCTTTCCCAAACAGATGTGTTTGTTCTATGGGCTTATTTATTAGGGAAGCCTGGGTTTCCGGCTTAAATCCCGAATTGCGCAGCCAGACATGGCGTTTGAGAAGTATTCCCTGAACCAGGGAACGGCCAGCCGTCTCTGCGGCATCTAAGGAGTTCTTTACGATGCCTTGGTTTACAAGAGTTCCCTCTGAGATTATAGCTAGCAGGCGTGAACGCAGGGGTTCTGGTGCATCCTCTGCTTCGCTGCGCAGGTTGCTCCACTGTGCATCTGCGTAGCTAGCTAGTAGGGAATTGTTATTTGCAATCCTAGTTGAGAAGGCGGCGGAGGTCGTGATTCTCTTCCCAAGTGCATAGAGCTTCTTGCCCTCTTTGTTAGGTGGTGCCTCACTAGTGGATAGTGGTACCCCCGCTCTTTTTCTTGTATTAGTAACTACAAGGGAGTCCGGAATAGAATGTCCCCTGATGTACAAAGGGTCAGAGGACGAAGGGCTGAAGAGCTTTTCTATCCGAGGGTTGACCCCTCTGACTAAGGCCGGATTGGAAAGGGAGGGAGTTATTCTTCTCCTTATAGAAGCCAGGAGCGGAATAGACTGACTAACCGGGGCTTTTTCTTTAATAACTTTTTCTACAAAGTCTATGTCCGGAAGAGTCTCCCCTGTGTCTATTTCAAAATGCGCTGCTGCCTTGCACAATAGTGCATTAAGTGAAGGTTGGTCATCTATGGGGGAGGTGTTTCCAATAGGTGAGTCCTTGGGAGGAGAAGGGTGAAAGACATCAGGGTCTGAGTGCACTGATGGGGATTGCCAAGGCTGCACTGATGGGGATTGCCAGGGCTGTGAGGTAGCTGTATCTTCTTCAAAAGCTCCTGCACTAGTGTAAGGGTCTTCTTCAAACCCCTCTTCCTCATGTTCTTCCTCTCCACCCAAACACTCCTCATCTTCCTGGAGGTATTGCTCCTCTTCAGTGAGGTCATATGCGTCTGTAGAAGGGGGAAACAGCCTAGGAATCTTGACCCTAGGGTCATCCTGGGTCCATTCTCTTGGTCTTTTGGGTGTGGGTGGGTTTTGGCTACCCAAAAACCTTTCCATTTTCTCCATACAAGAATGGAGTCTTTCAAGGGTCTCATGGGGAACCCCTGAATAGTCTAGAGGGGGGAAATCAGTGTTTTCACCTTCCAAACGCTTAGAACGCTCCCACAACGTCGACGAAAGGTTTCCGTCGCCCTCAGAAAAGCCCTCCGGTAGTTCAGAAGTGCCCTTAGATGAAGGGGGCAGTTCCTGGCTACTCTTGTGCTTTTTCGGCGTTTCAATATCTTTTGGTGCGGTATTCGACGTCTGTTTCGTCCGCTTACGTTTGTCTTCGGAAACAATTCTCGCCAGGCTCTCGACAACGAGTTCGTCAGTAGAGGGTTCTGGAGTCGACGTTGCCTGCGTTACGCGTTGTTTCTCGACGGCCGCTCTATGGAGCGTTACGTCGGTTGTTTTTGAGGTAGCGCCCGTGTTAGATGAAAGCCCAATCGCTGGTCGCGGTTGCGTTTGCGGTTGGGGCTTGAGACCTTTACGGTCTGAGGTAGACGCCGGAGTGCCCTGCGTCCCCTTCGGCGCTGATGGATCCTTCGTCCTCGACGAAGAAGAGCCGTGGGTTGTGTGCTTAGGCCTATGGGGTCTGTGTGCGTCCTTGTCGCCGGGGTGTTCATCCCCATAAGCAGGGCGTGAGCCGAGCCCGTCGGGGCCGGGGACGGACGTCGAGGAGCGCGAGCGCTCCTTCTGGGGGTTAATGACTTCCGTAACGGACGTCGAGTTATCACCCACCTCGTCACTTTCTGTAACAGCCGCGGCAGGTGAGGAAACTGACTTCGACATAGCGTAGTCCGCCCACCTCTTAACTTTCCGTTCTTTAAGAGTTCTTGGTTTCAAGAGCTTACAGGCCGCGCAGCTGTCCTCTTTATGATCGAGGGGCAAGCAACGATTACAGAGCTTGTGTTTATCCTTCCAAGTGTATTTGCCCCTACAGCGTGGGCAAAACTTAAAAGGTGTCCTCTCCATAGCTGAGGCAATAATAACTGGTGATAACAACCCCGAGGGAAAGATAGGGGAGAAAGAAAGGCATTCTCAAAGAGAAGATAAAAGTTCGAACCCCCACTCTCCCTACTGTATGTTGGCCGGCGAGGCCAGGCCACGTGTTCGGCAGCGCCGAAGGATCTCCTCCGCCTTTTCCCCTCCTTTGAAAACTTGCTCGGCGGAGAAACAGCTTCACAGCTAACGTCGAGGGGAGGGATCTTTAACAATATAATAAGTATAATTAAGGACCGAGTTCCATAGTAAGTATTAGCAATGTCTCTCTAGGAGCTCCGCGTATGTCGACCAGAAGCTGGGCGGAAAAAAACAATCTGAGGGACCTCGACGCGTGAGGGATTGTGGGTACAACGCACGTCACTATAGGGATAGTGTTACAGACACGCCTTGTCGACGTCCCCTTTTCGACTACGAAAAACAAAATGCAATACTCAGCCGTGACCACTGGATGTCGGACCTATGCACAGCATGTGATTCTAAGCAGATCAACAAACATCAGAAATATGTATATATATATAATCTTTAGAGTGTCTCGATGGCTGTATCCATCTCACCCCGCAAATATAACTAATATTTGTGTTTCCATATATAAATGTATACTTTGATCAATATCTATCCAACATTTATTTTTCTCCATGTATGCATCTTTATATATGCCTCTTTCGATTGGTCTGTTAACATCGATCTCAAAGTTTCTGTCTGTCTGCAACTTTATCCATCACTGACGCGAACAGAGGATTTATAAAAAAGGTAGTGCATTTTTATCCAGTTCAGAAGGTGGATAGGCGGTGGGTAGCTAGCAGCAGCACATATTTATCAAACAAATCTGACACTCCCAAAACTCAGTGCACAGACACCCAAGCTCACATCCAGCCTCTACAACACAGAGTACAATTCCTATACCTTGCATTCTTCAAACCTATCATCAAGACTGTGAAACCTACAGATGAGACCCTGTTACCCACCACCCAAAAGCCAGAGCATAAACACAATACTTGGCACCTATTGGTGTCTAGGTGTAAAAACGTAAACTGTGTTCATTGCTGGCTAGTTGCATAGAGAGGCTGAAAGTACGGAAACTCATGAACACACACCTGTCACCTGGGTGTAGGTGGTATATTATGAACCATTGCTGTGGGGGGTGGGGGGCTATCCAGAGATGCAAGATTGGGGGCGGCATGCCACGAAAAAAGTTGTGCTACTTTTCCCACCAAATGCACCTTGGACAATTAAAGATAAACGTACACACTATTGTTCCTGCACCCCATATGGTGACTGGAAACTGTACCCTATCCCTGCACATAAACTGCACTAGATCCAAGCAACAACATACACTATGCTTTATTTTTAAAAAAGCATGGTACGTTTTGTCACCACCTTGCTAGACAAGGTCCTTCGGCGCAGACAGTGCAGCCCCCCTATCGACACCTCCCCACCCTTGCTGCATGATGCCCTCCCTTCTGGGCATCGATGACAAGCTTTTTCTTACATGCCCAGAAAAAGACATGCCACAGCAGTCCGCAGGTCCCTGTGGGCGGTCCCTTAAGGCCACAGGGCACCGGTCAGTGGCACAGACTGGCCATGCCTCGGGTGGCCCTGAGCACACAGCTGTCACGCCGCTTACTTTGGGTTTGGGGTCCTCCTGCCAGAGACGGCGTGCCCCATCCTGGCAGATGTATCCGCGCTTCCGTTTGGGGAGTCCTGGGGTGTCTTTGGTCCCGGGTGCTTCTGGGTTCTCCATGCGCACTGGACTGCGCATGCGTGGGCGGCAGTGTCTCGCTCTCCGCACAGGGCACTTGGGCTGGGACGGACTTGCAGTCCGAGCCTCTCTCTGGGCATACCAACGCATGGGAGACAGCACGGCTTGCGTTTCAAGCCTCCCAGGTGTTGGTAGCCGTATTTAAGGAGCCCGGCCATTCTATCAAACCGCGTCTCAATGCGGTTTGGTCCAGATCGTGTCCACGCCGGTTCCTTGTGCTCCTGACTTACCTGTTACCCTGATTCCTATTCTTTCTTGTTTCCTGGTTCTTCCTGTTTGGCTGAGCTGTCCTGGACTCCCTCCTTGCTCCTTGTCCTGGGGTTCCCCCCTGTTTTCCCTTGTCCCAGACCCTTATTCAGTCTTGGGGTGGTTCCCCTTCTGTTCCCTCTTTTAGGGCTGGTCCTTGGGGTGATTCTACTCCATCTTTAGTATCCCCTGCCTTCCTGCCTGCTCTGCCTCCTCTGCCTTGGTACGCTGCCCTTTTGGGTTCTACAACTTCTTACCACATCTTGCCTACGGTTCCTCCATCATCCGGATCCTATTGTCTACAGAGGGGCCCTACCCTGAACTGTCAACCGAAGACGCTTCCCCTGTCGGTGCCTGCACTGTCCTGACGTCACGTAAATCGGGGGGGAAAGCGCACCCGTGGCATTGGGAGCTGGTTCAACTCCAACCCAGTTCCCATTCGGGTGGGAGTTGGGCCGGTTTCCCGCGTCATCCAAATCCTCACAGCACTTTCTGACAGTCTGGCATCTTCCCCGAGACCCTCAACCGGACGAACAGGTACGCAGCGCCTTCGTGACACTTTCCTTAACAGCACTGTGTGGTGTCCATGTTCTGAACCGGTCTGGGCTGCAGCTGCTACAGTTGGCCAAAGCAGGGTGGCACATGGGCCCGTGGAGACTTTCAAAATGACATTGATGCGGGGTACATACCACAACATAACATAACATGGACACCTGTTTCTGGTGTGCTCCTGCTCATACGGCACCGTAAGTGTCTTTGCAGTGGGACACCAAGCAGCCCCTCCCCACCCCGTTCCCCCAGCAGCCCCGCTCTCGATGCCACTGGTTACTATTGTAGCAAATTCGCATAAAACCGTGGATAAGTGTCAGTCTACTGTAGGACACGGTTTGAATTGTGTTGAAAGAAGTAAGTCGTTATTGGTTGTACCAAAATAAATTTGATTTTGAAGACGAGTTATCTTTCTGCATTGTAAAATTAGCAAACCACATGTACTCATGTCCGCATGTATTCTTGCACATTAAAATTAAAGTGGTTAAACAATTTTAAATTAAGAATGTGTTTATTTATAGTAAATAACAAAGAAAATATTTGCTTCTTGTCAAGGGTTAAATAATTTTCTTATACTCTTACGTCCCGTCCCCTTTCCTCCATACTGCATGGGCGTCCCTTCCAAGGGACGGGTGACGGAACCTTTTTCACTAGAAAAAACCTTCTTGCCTGTTAGATTTAGAGGCGCGCTGGGGTGCGGCCCTGGGAGCATGTGCTGCCCTGACTATGCCCTCCGGCGTCACACCTCAGTCCCCTTTTCTGCATCGACGCGAACAGGCCGAATTCACCAGCGCTCCTGGGTTTGGCTTCGGCCATGTAATTCTACATGCGGATACTTCTTCTTTTTTGTCTTTTTTATTTATCATTCAGGTACTCAGTCCTCAGGCTTCCCGCTCCTCCCCCGGCGCATGTCAACTTCTACAGGGTTCAGCAGGTGTCCATCCTGCAACTGTTTCTTTCCAACTAAAGATCCCCACGCCATCTGCCTACATTGCCTTGGCCCAGACCACGGCTGTCAAGCTTGTACCACATGCAACGCGCTCTCCTCAAGGTCTCTGAAGAACAGACTAGCCAGGTGGAGGGAGATAAGGCCGCTTTTTTCCAGCAAGGGAGACTCCTTCAGAAGGACTTGCCCGCGCAGGAGGGTCCGCTCATGTCCTCATAGCAGCACGAGTACCGAGGCTACATCAGCTACTGGCCGACAGGCCGAGGGGTCAATAGATCCTCGCGGTCACAGTGCTGAGGGACCGGAAGGTTATTTTACCGGGTCTTCACCTGAGGGGCCACGCCCTAGTGCCGGCAACATGTCAGAGGGGGCGCCTATATGCAGTTATATCGGCAATATCGGCAGATCCACCGAGGGCGAAGCGCCTACCAGCCCCGGCCTGAGGAACAGGGTAGGGCCCATGAACTACACTCAAAAGTCCTGGACGGGCGGGGCCCAGTGAGCCGAGCAACACGACGCAGGCACATGGAAGGCAGCTCGACAAAATGGCCATGCCAGACATTCCTGACATCCGCCCGATAACGCACCAATGTAGGGAGCAGGTGGAGGAACATGTGTCGAGGTGGGACTGGTGTCAACCAAGTGTGTAGGCCTACCCTGCATTTGTGATGGGCAGGTTCCCGCTGTGTCCGTATGGGCAGGGCACGCAACGGCTCCAGCAGCCGCCTGCTACCCTGTCAATATCGCCTACCACCCTGGCCTGCGAGGTGGGGGTCATCCTCAGGGACGCCATTGGGGACGTGATCCCTCCAATGGCCCCGGCACTGCAGGCCCCAGTATAGGTGCCGCTGGCCCCAGTTCAGCCTCAGCTGCCCGCTCTGGCCCCCCAACTGATTGTGCAGGTGGTTCCGTACCAGCCTCTGCTGCAGCCGCCGTCTCCGGTCTCCACACCCCAGCCTTCAGCTCCCAGCACCCCTCCACTGGTGCCAGACCAACCAGACCCTCAGGTAGACACAGATGAGGAGGACCCCGACACATCGTCAGCCAAGGCCTTCCACAAACGTCTTGCAGGGCTGGCAGAGTACTTGGGCCTGCTTCAACCCGAGGTTGAGCAACCAACAGAGGTGGTCCTCGCCGAAATCTGCACGCTGCGTCCCACAGCAAGATCGGGAATCCCGATGCAGAAGGACGTGGTCGCCTTGGTCAAGAAGGGCTTGCTCAAGCCCCACTCTGTCCAGCCGTTCAATCGACGCCTGGACGTCAAGTACAGGCAGATGGAGGGGGATACACTCTTGCTATCGGCCGACCCTCAGCTGAACACTTCAGTGATCACTGCGGCATCACTATACCCCAAGCCTCAGTCGTCCTCGGCCCCTTCCTCCGCGGCACTGCTAGGCAAGGAGGAGAAGATCTTGGAGGCGTACGGGAAGAAGCTGTATTCCAACGCATCCATGCATCTTTGTCAAGCCAACGCAGATGCCATGCTGGCAGCTGTTAACCAGAGGCTTTGGTGGGAAATTGCAGATTTCCTCCCAGAGCTTCCGGCGCAGAGCCAATCGCAATTCAAGGCGGGACTGGCGGAGGCCATGATGCATCACAATACATCAGTGAACAGTATGCATTATACTTCCTCTCCACAATGTGCATCGCAAAACGACGCCACTATGTGGCTTCCTAGCTAAACCAATGACGGCGGTATAATGTGATCAGGTGACGGTCATGTGGTGAATTGATTACGTCCACACATAGTATTATGGTTGTTCCTCATCATGACATCCCGTACTGAGACTGATTTAGCTTAGCACCGTACATCAACTAAATAGGTTGTATAATATTTTTCCATCCCGCTATTGCGGTTTTAACTAGAGGAACGTAACTCACGTATTATCGGGTACCGTACGATCACATGATCACTTTAGGATCACGTGATCGACCATGTAAGTAAATAAATACGCAATGCTGGACAGGAGGCTGTATCAGTCCTCCCGTTCCCGTATCGCAAGCTATGAAACTGACAGAAAGATAGACCCTTTTTCACTCAAATTTGGAACACTGAGGTAATATGGGACTGCATTGTCAGTGCGGCGAACTGGCATTTTTCTTAAACATTAGACTCACGGCAGGATTTACTTGCGTTTTTTCAGATCTGGCCAATTACTCCTACAGTGTTTGGGGAATAAAAGTTACAGTTGTCATTCAAGTGACAAGGAAATTATCCCTGCAAAACAATTTTGCTATCTTTGAGCTTCAAAGCAGAAGACTGACCCTTTCACATAAAGGTTAGTCAAATAAGTCTTTTTGCCATTATTTAGTACATGGGTGTTCACATGGAAAATTAGACAGTGCAGTGATCTTGTTTCTTTACAAAATTCCTTTTAGAAAGTGAAGAAATACAATCAACATTCACACCTGATGAAGGGGTTAGGGAAACCCCGAAAGGCATAGTGTAAAAAAATTTGATTGTACTAACGTACTGTGATGAACCTTGATGCAGTTGAAAAACAGAGATTTTCTCTGTTGCATTTTCGGATTTGTATTTTTGTTGTTTGAATTTTGAAGACTATTTCTTTCTAAACTCACTTTCTTTGTGTAAACCAATTTGGTAAATGTAATTTTTGTACCAATGAATGATGTAATTCACCATATTCTATATTGTTTGTGGAGAACATAATGACTATATAATACAGCTCATTCAAAGTGATTCCATTGTGTATTTTTCTTTATTACATATTACATTTTGTAAATATCAGTAATTACAATCTAAGAGAACAGGAAGAGACTTTGTTCTCGATCAGAGTGAACAGGCTTTTACCTTAGGGGTTTCTACTAAGGTAACAAATGTGGAGGCCATGATGGTGGCATAAGACATCATGGAGTCTACTGTGGCCCACATTGACACCTCTGGCCGGACCATCTGCATTGCCACAGATATTAAAAGAACGACCTGGCTCTGTGCTACTAAATTCAACCCGGAGGTCCAGGAACGCATCTTAGACCTTCCGTTCGAAGGGGGTGCCCTCTTCCACTCCACCATGGACGAGGAACTGGACAAAAAGAAAAAACAGCTCACAAACGTACACCCAGTCACAGCAGCGCTCGGACAAGGGGCGTATATACGGAGGCTTCTGCGGTTTCCAAGAGCTCAAGTCCAGGCAGCCTGACCGTTCGCCGACCCAACATCGGCGCAAGCAACAAAAAAGGGGGTGGGGAATAAGGGCTTTTTCTAGTCCCCCTCCTCCACAACAGCCTCGGACGGAAAGAAGGCATAACACGCCCGTCCGGGTCCACGTGTCTCCAGTGGGGGGCAGGCTTGCCCTCCATGCACATTTATGGCGCCAGAATTTTGCGGACCCCTGGATCCTCTCCGTAGTATCCACGGGGTTCCGCCTCCCTATCCCAGCCTCGCCTCCCTCTTCCCCTCCACTCCCACAGGTTGGGACAGCAACTCTTTTGGCAGAGATCCGGTCGCTCCTCGAGAGCCAGACAGTTGAGGAAGTCCTAGCCTCCCAACAAGGTTTGCGCTTTTACTCCAGGATTTTGGGCATTCAGAAAAAGAACCAGGCGGGCCGGAGTTTTGCTGGACCTCTTCCCCCTTACAAAAATTCAAGATGATTATGCCAGCTTTGATAGCGGAGACATTGTGCAAGGGAGACTGGATGTGCTCCCTGGAACTAAAGGACGCGTACTTGCACGTCCCGATCTGGCAGCCTCATTGTTCTTTTTTCTACGATTCAGGATCATGGGCTACCATTTCCAATACAAGATGCTTCCTTTTTGCCTCACCTCCGCCCTCAGGGTCTTCACCAGGGTGATTAATACAGTGGCAGCCCTCCTCAGGTCGCAGGGCCACCACATCTACACGTACCTCGACGGCTGGCTCATCAGGGCGACATCTCCGGAAGCGGTGCACCACACTTCGCACACTCTTATTAAAACACTGCATGAGTTGGGTTTTTCACTCAACCTCAAGAAGTCGCAGCTGCAGCCTACGCAGAGACTGACCTTTTTGGGGTTCATATGCGACACAGGCTCGAGTTTTCCATTACAAGGGCAAGATCACGGCCATCAAGAGGGCCTCTGCGCACTTCCTCAGCAGAGAAGTGACATCGGCCTGGTGGTACCAACACCTACTGGGCCGCATGGCAGCGGTCCTATTGGCTGTTCCCCACACGAGACTCAGGATGAGGAGGATACAACTGCACTTTGCGCCATCATGGAACCAGGAACGGGGCTCTCAGGTGGAGATGATCATTGTTCCTCCTTCTCTTCACCCGGACCTCACATGGTGGTCCAGGGACTGCAACCTGCAGATGGGCAAGCCCTTCCGGCAACCTACCCCACAGGTCACCATCACTACGGACTCCTCTCTCGAGGGATGGGGGGACCACCCTGGACAACCACTGCGTCCATGGCACCTGGACCCGGCAGGAGCAGGAGTACCACATCAATTGGCTGGAACTGAGGGCGATCTGGCTAGCGCTCAGAGCCTTCCTTCCAGTTATCGAGGGCAAGGTCGTCCTCATCCTGACAGACCACTCAACCAGCATGTTCTATGTCAACAAGAGGGAGGTACCATGTCCTCTCCACTGTGCAGACTGGCAGTCAGAATGTGGGAATGGGCCCTGGAAAACATCCATCTCACGGCCGTCCACCTTCCGGTGGAATTCAACCTGGAGGCGGACAGGCTCAGCCGGCTGGGAACGGACAATTACGAGTGGCTGCTAAAGGACCTCGTACTGCAGGAGATCCTCAGCAGATGGGGACACCCCCAGGTGGACCTCTATGCCTCCTGGCACAACATGAAGTGCCAACAGTTCGCCTCCTGGCAAGGACAGGGCCCTGGCTCCCTTGACGACGCATTTCAGATTCAGTGGAACGACATGACTGCATACGCCTTCCCGCCCACTCTGCTGATCCACAGGTTGATATGCAAGATCAAGGAGTCTCGCCAACTCAGCATCATTCTGATAGCTCCATGGTGGCCAGCCAGGCCATGTTTCTTGGAGCTGCTCGGCCTCTCAAAGAGACCTCGAATTCGCCTTCGGACAGGCTCAGCACATCTTCTGGCGCAGCAGGGGGCAGGGTCATTCACCCCGCCCCAGAGAAACCAGCCCTCAGAGCGTGGTTCCTGAGTAGGTCACGCTATGACACCTCAGCCTGTCTCTGGCTAATCTAGAGATCATACTGGGTGCTAGGAGCAAAGCTACCAGGGCCCGGTGTAAGAGCAAGTGGACCAGGTTCTGCCACTGGGCAGACTCTAAGGATATCAACCCCCTTGCATGTACATTAGATGACGCGCTCGCCTTCTCGGCGCACCTTGCTCACTCCGGCGTGCAAGTAGATACTTGCTGCACTTACTTGGCAGCCATAGGGGCCTACAGAACCTCAGAGGAAGAGGTCTTCTCCTCTTCCAACCCGATAGTTAAGAAGCATCTAACGGGCCTTGCCAGACTCTACCCGCCCATCAACAGGCCACACCCCGTATGGGACCTCAATATAGTGTTTGGTGCCCTGGCGCACAAACCATTTGAGCCAATGGCGCCCACTGCCATCAGGCTAGTCGCAATCAAGGCAGCCTTACTAGTTGGCCTCACCTCGGCTCGCAGGATAAGCAAGATCCAGGCGCTGGTCGCCTCAGAACCCTATACTATGTTTCACAGAGATATAGTACTGCGGACCCACCCAGCATTCCTACCTAAGGTGCCTTTCGCATTCAATCTGAATGAAGAAATAGTGCTGCCTACGTTTTTTGCTGAGCCCAAAGACTAGGCACAGAGTTCTGCACTACCTGGATGTCAGGCGTGCCCTGAAATTCTACTTGGACAGGACCAAGGGCTTCCGCAAGTCGGGTGCACTTTTTGTCACCTTTGGCGGAGCAAGACCGGGATATCAGTCCTCCAAGGCCTCCATAGCCCGTTGGATGGTCACAGCCATCAAAGAAGCTTACGAGGGACAGCATAAGCCACTGCCGGCCAACATGTACGCCCACAAGGTCAGAACCAAGGCAACGGCAATCGCATTCCAGCAGCATGTCCCCTGGCAACCACATGGGCCATGCCTTTGGCTTTCTGCAAGCACTACTGTTTGGATGCCGCCCCTCTAGATCAGACACGGCGTTCAGACAGGTGGTTCTTCGAAACATTTTTGCTTAAGGAGGGTCTCCTCTCCACACTGGGGCTACACTGAAGTTGCAATCGTCCATGCAGTATGGAGGAAAAGGGACTGGACGTGAGAGTAATTATAAGTTACTCACCGTAGTGACTAGCGTACTCTTAGTCCCTGTGTGTGGTTGATCCTTCTGGTTTTGCATTTGGTAACATGATGGTGTAGGTGATGACAGGGTATGTTTGGATACGCTGTGCACCAAATTCATGAAGAGATGGAGCATATCAGTTTGACGTGTCGCTGTCAACTTAAGGGGTGGGTGATCTCATTTACTGCCGCAAGGCCACTTGAACTTGGGGTTATGCATCAACAGATCAGAGCAGCACTAGATTGTGGTTTCCGACCCGTGAGTTTCACATGTGTAAATGTGAGAAAACCGAAGGGAAGATGCATTGGATTTTCTTTTTGGATTGATCTATGTATGCCCAAATATACATGCTCGATCCATTGCGCCAATAAAATTCCTGAGAGAACTTCCCCTTTAAAGCTTTGTTGCAATGAAGCCTCCGCTCTGTGGATCTCATGTATATCAACCTCTTGTGAAATACATTGTTTTTGACGCTTGAGAGCCCTTTGCTGGCTGCGGAGGTGTATGGGGCATGGGTGATATCCGCAAAATGCAGGCGAGTTGAGAAATATGCTATGCATCAGGCTGTCCCAATGTCCAGCATTAAGATACTCCACCAGTCATTGCCCCCAAGCCTGCTTCAGCCCAGAGGTCTGCTACTTGTAGATTAGCGTTTGCTTTAGGAAAATTATACTTCATTATTGTGCAAAGGAGCAAAGGAACACAACCACGAAAGACCAGCAGAAAATATTGTAGCTTCTATCCACTGGACAACACAGTAGCTCTGGTTCTGCATGTTTTTCAGAAATTAGTGTGCATAAAGTTGAATGATGAAAGTAGCAATATTACTTCTCCATACGGCTAATTCGAAATCTCATAACTGCACCCCTAACCTTTCTGGCTAAGATATGTCCCTGGCATGATCACCCAATGCGATGATACCCCAGCTGGCCAACCCCCGTACTGCGGAGGAGGTCAGGAGATTCTCCCTGTTCAGTCCCTTGGCACAACGTAATGTAGTGGGTGCAGGGGCCAAGCTTGCTGAGCTGCCTGCCGCTCCTCCATCCCCTCCGCCCACACGCAGGGCCATCTTAAGCATTTTTGAGGCCATGGGCACAGACATCTTTGTGCCCCCCCCCCCACCAAACCAAGGGAATTAAGGGATAAAGAATACAGGTCGCGCCCCCCGCGTCGTGCTCACAACCTATAGGTTGATATGCTGTCTCGCAGCATAGTAAGCATGTTTACTCCCTTTAAGTCCCCTTAAACCCGCTTCATTCTTGCTCTAATCAGAATAATCACAAAGTAGCATTTGAAGACCAACATTAGCAGTCTACGAAGCAGGGGAGCTGACTTTTGATATTCCCGGGGGAGTGCCGGTGGACAGATTTTTATGAAGTTCCATTAAAAGTATAGGGACTTCTAGCGCAGATTGCTTTTCCTGGGGGTGCCTGGGCCCCGGAGCACCCGCGTGCTTGGCAGCCCTGCTACGAAGAGGTTACTGTTCTAGTACAAAAACAATAAAGTCCACCGTACTAGAAGACAAAGTTCAATTATCTAGAAACTTAGAATATTGTGTGCATCTTTTATGATATCACAGGATCTGTAATTTAGACCATTTTAAATTCTGAAAGCAATCAAAGCGATTATATCATGTAAACTGTAAATTTATTCGAATTTCAGAAAATAGCAAAATTATATTTGACATTGTGAAAACAGAAACGTTGTTTTACATAGGAAAAATCGTATTTGAAAAAATACAAAAACACATGTTGGAACAATTTTGCAAATTCACAGTAGAAATAGTAGAGATTATTAAAAACACAAGACAAAAATACGTTTTTTGTGAAGGAGAGAAATCGTTGGGAATGAAATCAACAATTTCTAAACTAGAAGTATTAGATGAAGAACTCTCATAGTAAATAATGGAGAAACATAAAGGAATTATTTATTTCTCAAAGTGCCAAATTCCCTAATTTTTTAATTGGCTTGTTAATCACAGAGCAGGTCTGCCTACGTGCTGGTGTCGGGGGATATGGTAATTGGTAAACCGTTCAAAAAACTTAAATGGACATCCACAGCACGTTTCGGCAACAGAGCCACCTGCTGAGCAGTGAAATGAGATCCATCCTCAGGGCGATAAAACAACTGGACCCTGTGAGGAAGCAGACACAAAAGAAAACAATGTTCTAGTACATACAGGATACTTTTTATCAATAACATCCAGGAAGGTATGCAGCCTGTAGTATTAAATGCAGGAGCGTATGCAAAAGGTACATGTAACCCATAATAGAGAACTCCCATTAGCTGCCTCACAGAATGCAAAAGCGCTCATGCATGGATAGAGGAGACTAATTGGAATACCGTAGCATGGATAGTGGATGAAGATTAGAAGCTACCAGGAAGGTGTCTTTATCCAGAGATTAGAAGTGGGATATGGTTTTCAAATAGTGTTGCCATTAGATATCAAAGGAACAAATGGCTGTGGTGTGCAATATAAATATGCTCACTATTAAAGTGGAAGCAACCCTATAGCCAGCAAAACCATGAATAAGGCTTTTATGAAGATCATACCATGAGAAGGAAATCACTCTGAAGGGCTGACAATTTAGAAAGGTTTAGGGACTGGCAATATTGAGAGTTTAGGCAATACACGATTAAATAAGATGCACAGTATCACACATTGGTTAAGGGGTTACGCTGGGATTTGTGCCAACTCTGCAATTTCTGCATTCTTATCATGAACTTAAACCATCTTATTCAAACAGACTTGGAAAGTATACATCACATTACAAAACATGACAATATTTAAACAAGATAATATCGAATGGTGTTATGCAAAATGGGAATGATTCTAGCTTCATTCTCTCCATCATCAAGGGAAGTATATAAGTACCAGCATACCAATCAATGTGATTTAACACATTTTATCTGGGTTTGTCTTTTGTATTTTAAAGCCTTAAATACTTCCAAAACAATGGCTTGTGACATTCATTTATAAATGTGCATAAAAACCTTTGACTTTGTGTCAAACAAGCAGACCTTAAATTATGCTTGCTTGAGGCCTGCAACATCTGGTCCGCTCTCTTCTGTCTACCAACCCTTCCACCCAAATGACCTACATAAGAAGAAAGATCAAGTAATGGGCTAAACGATACCAGCAGCATGCAAGAAGGCAAACCTCACAGAAGACAGCACAGTCATGTAAGATATATTGAATGATTTGATCAGGATCACTATCATCTGCTGGCAAATCCAGGATACAAGCATGAACGCTTTTGTTCCATAGTCTTGAATTTGGATACTTACTCACCTCTCTCTTGGACTAACAGTTTATGCCATTCTGGGCGGCGATTGCCTAGGTTTTACAACACCCCATCTGAGCAAACTAGTTTCTAGACCTTCACCATACGGATGATATGTTCGTTTTTATAGCAACCCCTATTTGGTGCAGGTACTTTGCTGATAATAGCAGATGTTGTTCTGCAAAACCAAGTACATATGCAGGCAGGTTTATACATTTCAGAGATGGGAAAGGCTCAGCCCGCCTTGCTGGAATGTGATATTCTAATTTTACATATGAACACATATCTCTGCAATGAGTGCTTCACACACTGAGCTAACCTCTGAACCATTGTGGCACTCAATTTATCAACGTGCATTTCACTGTTGCCTATTGCAAATGATCAACATAATTCCCACAGGAAGGAAAGAATGCTACACAGTTGTGCCGTAAAGAACACACAAACTATGTATACCACAGGGAACACAGAAAGCACTACATGATTAATTGATCAAGGCAGAATGTACTTGTCAGAAAGGCAATGGGTTTAGAGCCCCAGCAGCACCACATAAAATATCCTGACGTGTGCAATTTAAGACTGGTGAACAATGGAATCTTACTTCTTCAGATCAGGCAGCCCAATAAAAACGTCTCTGCCCACACACACACACACCCTAAGGGTCAGCAGGGGGCATTGTAACAGCAATATATCCTTAAAGAAGAGACACAGGCACTATATCCTTAAGGTTGTCGTTTAAAGACATTGGCAGGCATTGGACTGTTCATCCCTGGAACGGGAAAGAAGTTATGCCTGGCACTGTATCCATAGGATTATTCCTAAACAAAAAAAACGGTTCTGTATCCCTAACATTGAGTTGGAAGTGCACTATAGAGTAAAGACCGTATCCGAAAGACTTCATACAGTGCTTAGAATAGATCTGAAATAAGAGCAGTATCCATATTAGAGCGGATACTCAAATGCAGTCACTAAATCCTCCCCCCACCCCCCTCCGCCCCCCATCATTGGTTTTACTTTGTGTTCTGATGGCAGTGACCCCCTTTTGGGAAACCCTTAGTTCTCTTTAGCCATTGATCCCATACACACACAAAAAATAAAAGCTCTTCAAACTTTCTGTATCCGTGTTCTGGTGGTCTGCAGTAGTCTAGAGGCCGTGTCATGTCTTGCTCGTCTAGCCTGCCAGTACTGGAATCCAGATTGTATACCCTTTTATTTATAACAACTTGTTTAAATAGAGTTGAGAATGTTTTGTCATTCGAGAATGATGAGGCCTTTAAGTGCAACTTTGGGTGGCTTGTTTCACCGTTGTGGCCTTGCTAGAAATCTGCCACACAACTTAGATCTAGGGTCTTTATTGAGGAAGCCTTTTGAACCTGTGACTTCCTGCGACCTTGACCTCCTCTCCTGGAAAACCGCCTTCATGGCTTTTGTACTTCTGCCCGAACAAGCAAGTTGCATGGTCTTATTCAGTTTACATGCTGCTACTGTGGTTCCAATGATTGTTCTGTCCCTCATTCATGAAGCCCTGCTGACGTTCGTCTGAACCATGGACATTTTGATTTTTGTTTTTGAAACTCCGACCAAATAATTCTCCAGCCGAAGAGGCTCTGTACAATTTGGATGTGGCTCGGACACAAAACGTTTTATTTGGACAGGACCAGAACCTTTTCGCAGATCAGACACTCTTTGCTGCTTGGGCTGTGTTCCAAATGCACTTTACATGTTCTTTCTGTTTTCTTGGGACTTCATGCACATTCAATCGGATCGAAGGCCCCATCAGTAACTTTTCAAAGGCAGGTGCCGGTTTCTGAGCTCTGTAGGGCAGGCCTGTGGGCTTGCCCTGTGTGTCCTGTAAGCAGTATTCCCTGAACCTTTTCTCCAGATGTGAAGTTTCTTTTTATAAGTAACCTATTTGTTTGTAGCTTCCCAGTTAAGGTGTCCTTTGTAGTATGCTCCAGAAAGTTCAGATGAGCAGAGTACAAAATGGCTGCAAGAGAAAGACATTTTCATCATGGTGATTCAGGTACTATTACTGGGTAGTGCACTGCCCTTCCCAACACACTCTCATCCATTCTCTCCTGTACGTGACAGTTTTTAGACTACTGCTTGGTGCAAATGTTTGAGAACTGGTGGCTGGGCCACTATGGCCTATTATATTGAGGACTGTGTGTACATTTTGGAGGTTTGTTTTAATGCCAGGGATTTTAAATAGCAAACCTTTTTGCTGCATCTTTGGAGCATTGTCTGAGCCTGACCTGCTGCAGAGGAGTGCTTCCCAACAAGTTGTGAAGGTGATGAAAGTACGACCTAAGAATACCTGAATCCCCATTTTTAAAAACATTTTGCAACATATTATTTGTCTCACTGATCTTATTTTCTTGTATGTGGTCAGGTTTTTTAAACATTCTTGTACATCCTTCGTCTTGTCGCTACCAAAGCTTTGGAGAAGCAGCGTTGTGGTCCGTTATACTCCCAACAAAATCAGGAAGTAACGGATAAGCTGTCTGTCTATTGATGCCACCTTTCGCTGATTTGTGTTCAGTCCATAGGCATCAGCTGGGCATAACACAGAGCAGGTCTACTATTGCCATTTCTGTTCTGATCTGATGAAGGCCCATAAGATTAAAAGAGATGTCTTTTTTTATTTATGGTACTTTGATGAAGAAATTCTCTGCATATACCTATGCATTCTTTCAATGAAAGTATTTTTATCGGATTAAAATACCCCATTGACAACTAGAATGCGTTTTTTTACTCCTTATCGGTTTACTCCCAACTTAAAGTAAAATTCTCTGTCATATCTTCAGTATGTTCAAGTCTAACAGAGGTCATCTTGTTGAGCCATTTCTCCTTCTACTGGTGAGTCTGCAGTACATTTGGGTCGGTTGTGAGTCTGTATGCCTATGTTTAATCAATAGATATGTCTTAATACAGGTACATTGGGAAAGATGGGGGGGGTGGAGAGTTCCAGAGGTTTTTTTTTTTCCACCCTGCATATGGGCGAGTTCCCTAAAGATACTGAAGCCCATGGCTTTGTTTTATGTTTTCTCACACAGGCCCCCTGCTGGAAGACTGGGATATTATCAGCCCAAAAGATGTCATTGGGACGGATTTGCTGTCTGTAGAGAGGCGCTCATTGGCAGCTGCTGCGCTCCCCTTCACACAATCCATCATCTCACAGGTGGGCATTTAGACCTTATTTTTAATAGTTTTTGTAACCAATAACAATCTTTCCTCTGCAGTGTCCAGTGGTGGGAGCAATGCTACATAATTAGGAAGGATGCTGCCGGTTAGTGGTGGGTCGAGTTCGGCAGCACTCTGATCCAAGTTACTTGCTCATTGAAAACCAAGCCTCACGTGAGCATCACAATCCTTGCAGGTGGTCTCCTCCATAGACCAGCATGAGCAGGATGATCATATCCATCACATTCAATAGGGCCTGGTCTTTGGATCTTGCAAACGCGTGTCTTTAGTTATAGCACATTTAAATAGAAAACTCTTTTGGAGGTCGTCAGCGGGCCCAGTGGCGAGTGTGTGGTCAGTAACCAGCCCTCCTAATTAATGTGAGCTTTGGGTGATGAGAACAAAGAGTACATTTGTACCAAAAGTTCACGTAGCACCATTTAACTATCCAATCCCTGCCTTCCTCCTAGACGAGTCACAAAATACATTATTCACCCTTAAACTGTCTAGTTGTTTCCATTGTGAGAAACCTGAAGGTGTCTCACTTACTAGTCCCCAGGGATCTGTCATCCAGGTGGCCAGGACACGGCTATCGCGATTGGATCAAGTTCCTGGGGGTGGGGGGAGGGACGAGTGCAGAAGAATCACCTGGATGGGGGGGGGTCTTCGGGGAGTGGAAGTGGGACACCGAAGGGAGAGACGCCATACCCCCTTCCTTATAACACCTTTTCCCCATTTTACCCCGTAGGATATTTAAAAGCTCTACCTCCCCCACCCTGCCATTTTCCTACACAAACACTTTCTCACACTGCAAAAGACAACGGACTAACACCAGAGCCGTTTACCTGACATGTCCCAACACAAGGGACAGGCAAAGTAGGAAATTGCCAATAACCATGCACACCTAACGGCCCTTTGCCTTCCCCACAGGGATAAAAGGCAGAGCACAAGAGCACACTTTGAGCAAGGCTGAACGCACGAGGAAGCAGAAATTCTGGGATGGCGGTTCAAACAGAGGAGAAAGGCGGTAGAAACTGAAAGGACAAGGAGGGAAGGGCCCTTGCCCTTTTCAACCGAGACCTGTGAAGCCTTCGGTGAAAGAACGACAAGACTGGGAAACGCAGCTGGCGATTGGTGTGATAGATGTCAGTGGTACACAGGCCCACCCCCACTGATAGCCAGGGCGGGGAAAAGAGCTTGCCCCTGTGGTACCATCCTTGACTCCAACGGAAGAAAAACCAGCGAGTTCAGCACAGCCGGTGAGTCGGAAGAAACTGATAGGGGACCGGACTCTATTAAAACTCAAGGTTGCAGTGGCAATATTTTGCGTGAAGAAAAGAAGATAATGGACAAAGTTCTTTTGTGATCTAACGAGGTATCAACGTTGGAGGGGTCTGGGGTCACGTGGGTGCTCATTCGAATGACTCTGAAAAAGGCCCTGCTCCTGAACAAGCAGAATATTGTGAATTGAGAGAACTAAGAACCAAGAGGCCCTAGAGGAGGCCGGTGTGAAATGTCAGTGGTCATACAAGGGTCAAGTTAAAAACCCTTGTACAGTCAAAAGTCTTAGACACTGTGAAGTGAATGTGTTACTGAGGGGAACACCACATAGATTGATAAATTGAAACCTACACTTGACATAGAAACACGGAGTGACCCAGCGAGACATGCTCGCCCTTCGGAAGTCTCTGTGTAAAGTGATCAGTGTTATGGAAAGCAGATGAAGGAGGTCGGAGCCTGGAAAAGGGGGACCTAAGTAAAGGGGACACCAGTAACCCGGTGAATTGTTTCAAAAGACATTCAGATTGCTGAATATTGCAAGACAATGATGAATTGGAAAACTAAATGAACTGGATTGTGGTGATAAATGTGAACCCAACTAAGGGATGTCCACAGTGGTCTGAGTCCGATTGAGGGAGGCTGACGTTGTGAAAGAGATCAGAGCCTGGCTGAGGGGATCCTCAGGTGAAGAGTAATCGCCATATGTGAAAATAAATAGAAGCAACATTTGTTTGTTGTTTGTGATGTATCAGGCCCTCTGAGGCAAGAGACTGTGCATAAAGAGACTTGGTCACAGAAGGCCCTGCTATTGGAAAAGGAACTATAAACTTCGGCCGGAGAAGCCTTGAAGTGTACTCCAAATGTGGGGAAGGGAGACCCCGGCTACAACATCCTGACTTACCCTTTTGAGAACACTTCTTTCTTTCTTTGAACATTATCCCACACTATTTTGTATTTAGAAGTAAGGACTGGCAATATATTTTTTTAGTATAGGCCGTTTTTATTTGACTAGACTCCACAAGGACTGTATTATTATTATTTGATTGTCGTAGCTTGCTCCCATCTTAGATTTAGGTTTAGATTAGGCGTTTAACTTCATTTATGGTCTAATGAACACCCTTGAACTGTGATCACTTGTCTGTCTTGCTTTGATACCATCCCTTCCTTATACCATGCTTTTATGACGCACACAAAAAAGTTTCTTTTTTTATGGAGCTTGCCTTTTTTGCATACCATGCATAAGGTGCATGATTTCTAGGCTGGCCATATTTCTTATTTTGGTACTTGTAGTCTATTATTCAGGATTGGCACAAAAAAAGCTGCAACCATACTGTTTTGCTAAGTTACTAAAAAAGGGGGCTGATACCAAGTTGAGCGATCTGCTCAGATATTCAATTTGAACTGTCTTATTCATCAACAAATCTTTCTACTGATGTTGGCAAGCATGAGTCAAATGGATGGTGTGACCATAGACCAAGGTTACAAGACAGTACATTAATTCAACAGTATGGCCACTTGCGGTTCTCAAATGAATATATTAACGCAATTGTGCAAACAAACAAATCCTTGTCATTTCTTTTTTAACTTGTCGGACACGTCGAGCGCGCACATCTTGTAAAAATCGTAAATACGATTAAACCAAGTAAATAAATAAAAAATAGTAAGGCAATTCCCATTGATAGATGCACCAGCGTTTCAAAATGTCTAATAACTTTAATGTACAGCCACTACGCGTTTCGACCCTAAAAAAGGCTTAAAATAAACAAACTTCACAAGACCTGTTAAAGTACTGGGCTTAATACCCACGTTTGATTCAATTGCAACTGTTAATCCAATAACCAGGTTGATGTCACCTAGTACATCGTTAGGATTATTCTGCGGCATTCCGCAAATACTTGTTTTGCTGGTAACCAGTGAACAGTTTGCTGCAAAAAACATTGAATGTGATACGATATCTATTTACATTATTACTGCATTGCCGATATCAAATCGAACGGATAGTTGGCAGGAGTCTGTCCATTCAGGAGTGCGACGAAAATTAAACACTAGAGCGCCCCGTTCTAAAGGGCATAGTGAGTCTCGGTTGGGTGTTGATTGAATGCAAAGCTGCGACTTTTGACATTCGGAGCAACGCGAGTGCTGTGAAAGGAGAAGTTCCTGTTCAGAGGCACTGGCGAGGAACGTGACGAAAGGTTAGTGCATGCAAGCAAACGGAAATAATGGAACTGTCAAACCTGTAATACATTAGTATTGAAACATGTAAATACATTTTTTATGAAATCTAATATGCATTTTAAAACGACAACACAAATGTTACGCATGTATGTCGAGGAGGTTTAACAAATAGAGCGTTGCATTTGTGAAGTGTAGTGCAGAGCTTGACTTGTGATTGAAGGTGCAGTGACAGTGTAGCGCTGGGACTTGTGGTGAGATCGTAAGGACTGCTGACAAAGGAGGTTTTTCTAGAACTAAAAGGAATGGCGAATGCAGGCTGAATTTAATTTCACAATTCAGTCTAACACATCTTCGGAAATGCTCCTTAAATTTGTGCATACATTTGTGGGGTGGTTTGTTGGTGTGGATGAAACGGCAACATAGAAAAGGGACAGTGATTGCATTAAATAAAAGACCGCATAAAGTGGCACAGCGAGTAGAGCGCCCGCTTTGACACCCGTGCAGAGCCTGTTAACGCAGGTTCGAATCCCGGCGGGGCCAAACTCAGCCTTTCATCCTTCCGAGGTCGATAAATGAGCACCACACACCGTGGGTAATAATAAGCAGCGCTCAGATACCTGACGGTTTGTAGCGCTATATAAAAGCCTAAAAAAGCCTAATTATTATAAATGCAGGCTGTGTTTTTATGACAAGTGCTTCAGCCTGTTAATGTTGCTGTCCATTAACTTTAAACAATATTTTGGTCCTATGTATTGCAGACACATCGAACAGCAACATACATTCTCTAATATTTTAAGTTAAACACAACTCTTTGTAGATATGGCAATGCTTCCACTTTCCCAAAGTTTTTAACACAGTCCTTAAGCCTTCATGATGCATCTGTTTATCTTTTTTTATCAATTGGAATTTTTCTCTCATGATTGCCTGTGCAGTTTTTACTTCATGGAATCACTGCTAATTTTTTAATGATTTCAGAAAGTGCCATAATGTGAGATTAAGTATGCCACCTTCCAGGCTGTTTGTTTTCCGTGCACTCTGTTTACGCTGTAGCAGTTAAACTGATCTCTTGGGGAATCTTGGAGGTAGTCTTTGGCTGCTTCGAGATAATTGGCCCCTCCAACTACTTTCAAGGTAATCAAGTAAAGGTGCAGCTATTTCTTCAACTGCTGTAGTAATAATCACTGTGGGTGATCATTTCATAGTGACGCTCCACTTCACCTATTGGTACGAACTCTAAAGCAAACAGTAATTTAGTTTGAATTCTGGCTCATTTGCGTACTTCGTCAGAAGTCCAATCTTTTATAACCTCCTCCATATCAAGTTGGTGAGATGAAAAGCACATCCTTGTATTTTAGTGGAAGGTGTTGTTTCTTTGAGTGCATTCATTTCTTAAATCTCGAAATCTACCACTATTGTGTCTGGTCTCATTGGACTTACTTCAGATAAAATAAAGGTGAAAGATTCCTTATAGATCTTGTAGTTTTTTGAAGCAGAAGTGCGTACGTAGATCAACAGAATCATGTTATCGTTTACTTTACGATGAATACAGTACAACTGTAGTAAGGGAGATGGGCATACCTTTAGTACCATCAGTTGCCAAGTGATTGATGCTTTGAAGTAATCCATATTTTTGTTTGTCCCCAACACAAGTGTTCGCCCCTCCTTATTACAAGTATTATATAAGAGAAATCTCTTGTTTTACTGGTTGTAATAAGTCCATCAGGAATCTGTAGATTTTCGAAAGATTGCGGTGGTGGGGGTCAATTGTCTTTTTTTGTCTTATGCGTCTTGGTTGTAGTTTAACGTTTGGCATTTGACCTGCTACATGAAAAGGCATTGGGACTCATTACAAGTATGCTGGTCGATCTGTACCGGCACATTTTTCCAGTCTGGCATACAGTTGCGATGTTGCTAACAGTCACCGCAAGTGACCCACCGTATCCGGCAATGCAGTGCCCGGAATCTGCGGAGAGACAAGTCTGCCGTGCCAGAGACACTGGCATGGGGCTAGTAAGTACACATTCCAAGCTCCACACACACACGCAAACACTGGCATGGGCATGCCGGTAGCACCGTGAACACCTCGCCGGAAACACCAGCATCGCGGACCAGGTGTTAAGTAGAGTTAGGTGTGTAGAAACATGCCACCAGTGTCCAAAATCAGCCCAGGTGGCCACAATGAGCACTGCTAAAGCACAAAAGGACCACTCCCATCCCCCTTCCAACACTAATATGCTAGCAGTACTGGAGCTGGAGGCTCTTCATGGAGGCCTACTACTTGAGGAAGCAGAGTATGCGCGGCAGAGGCGCTTGAGAAGGATGGCCATCATGGCCCAGCAAAACAACAAGGGCCAGCAGGTTGAAGCCCGCAAGCACCAACCAATACCACGCATAAGGGCCACACCCTTTAACCTGAGCTAAAGAAAGATCCACACCCTGTACCGGCTAGACGGGGACACCATCATTTCCATAGTGGACCTGATCCACGACCACCTGGTCAGCCTGATACGGATCTGTACAGCCATCCCACCTTGCTCAAGGTAGTTTCTGTGCTACACTTCCTAGCCACAGGCACATACCAACACGCTGTGGGTGAACTGCATGAACTATCGCAACCCTGTTTCTCGCGTGTCCTGTTTCTGGTCATCGATGTACTCCTGTGTCACGTTGGAGATCGCATCAGCCTACCCAGGACAGCTGACCGGGTCAATGCCACGAAAATTGCCTTCCATGCCCTTGTAGGCATGCCCAACGTGATAGGTGCATTGGACTGCACACATATGGAGCTGGTGGCCAGGCATACTGTTAAGGCAGTGTACCGCAACAGAAAACTCTACCACTCACTGAATGTGCAGATGGTGTGTGATGCCCACCACCTCATCACCCACTGCTGTGCCAGATTTCCCGGTTTAACCCATGACTCCATGGTGCTGCGCAGCTCCACGCTGCCAGGGTACATTGCACGTCACAGTGGGCAATGTACCTGGCTGCTGAGTGAGTGTAGCTACCAGGGCATGTGCACTGTTGAATGGGGCGGCGGGGGGCAGAAAACACCATAGCGTACCAGGCTGATGGGTGAGTGCAAGTACCAGGGCATGTGCACTGTTGAATTGGGGGTATGTACAACACCTTTCAGCAGTGGATGTGTGCAATTAATGTATTCATTTAGTTATTGGTCACTTATTAGGTGGTTATACAATTAGCAAAACTGTTTTAATGTGCCCACAGCGCAGACGGGGTGGGGAAATGGGAAGGTAGACAAAACGAATTACAGCAAGGATAAATAATTGCAATTATGGGTACAACAAGTAATGATAATAAAGGGAAGGGGAGACAAACCTACTATGCCTTGTGAGTCTACTGAACGTGCAAGTGTAGGGGGGGAATGCAATGTGCAACACAGTAGTAGCATGCCAGAGTGCAAGGCCTTGACAGACGTTTCTCAATTGAACAAATTGATCGTGTGCATGCATAATGACATCAAATCTGTACAGCAATATCAAAAGCACTGCATGTACCAGAATGCATCACACCAAAGTAACAAAATCAAGCACCAACAGTCACCGAAACTCACACCACCTGATGAACAGACTGATAATACGTATGCATCCAAACACCCCATCTACGTACCTCTAGTGTCCCGCACAACAATTAGCCAGGTCCCCTGCCTGTTTGCAGTGCACATATGCATGTGATCTGAGGTTGAAATGATTAGCGACACATCTATAATTCAGACACTTGGCCATAATAGCATTATTTCATTTTCCTGCTTCTCCCACACCCTCTAACATCTTTACTAAGATGTTATTCGACCTCCTGGATGACATGAAAGTCCTATAAACTAACTACGCTGATGATATGCAGATCCTCATCACGCTCTCTGGCTCATATAAGGATTCAAGTCACCTTAATGGAAATTTATAGCAAGATTCAAGACTGGATGGCAAAGCATGGGCTTTGTCTAAACAATGACAAAACCGAGCTCCTACTCATTGGCTCCAGACAACATCTCAACAAACTCAACCCAAAATACAACTCATTCAATATCGATGGAAACCTCATCAAAGTCGCCAAAAATGCCAAAACACTAGGTGTCTACCTTGATTCCACCCTGACACTGTCGAGACAGGTTAATGGCACTGTATCCGCCTCGGCCTACACAACTAAACTAATAACGGCCTGTAGACCCTTCCCATCTACTCAAAGCTGTATCACGTTAGCAAGAGCATTGATACTATCCAAACTTGACTAATGCAACTCTCTGTCTAGGGACTAGCAAGCAAAACCTACACAAACTCCAGATTGCACAAAACAACGCTCTGAGAGCAGCGCTCAACATCCCACGCAATGACCACACAACCCAGGCAAGACAGACCGCTAACTGGCTCCCAATAAAAGGCAGAGTCCCCTTCAGAACCCTCATGATCACGCACAAATGCCTCAACAACACTGCTCCAAAATACCTTGTCGCCAAATTCTGCACCAGGACATCCTCTAGACCCACCAGAGACAATTACGTCCACTGCCTCATCATCCCCAAATACAAACTCCAAAAATCAGGCGGTAACAGTTTCCCAGTCCTAGCGGCTAAACCTCGGAACACTATGCCCCCAGCACTAAGAAACAAACAATCTTTCCCCGCCTTCCGTTTCAAATTCAAAGCATGGCTCTTCTCCACTATACCTCCCACATAATCAACACCCACTATTCAGCAAGCTCCGGGACAAAATCGGCTTCACTGGCCATCTTTTTATCTGTAAATATCTGTACTTTCGTGTATATTATTATTGCTTATCCTTTCTCTACTGTCACCACTGTTTTAATATTATAACTGTTCCTATCATCTTGATATTCGCATGTATGTAATTTTTCCACACTAAACATGCCTGTAAATTCTTGTATTTATTGTAACTATACATGTATGTAACCGTCCATAAGACTAAGCGCCTAGCTACCCCAGGGTTCAGCGTGCTATATAAGCAAATAACCAACAAAACAAACAAACCATAATAATAACACAAGCATCAGTCTCATTTGTGTGTGTTGTAGTGAAAGGGTCAGAGGTCATGGTGGCTGTGATTGGGTCATGTCAAAGCCACAGCACACCACACACCCACCACGCATATTCACAATGCGCATTTCTAGTAACCAAAATAGGACATATGATATGTAACCAGCATTGTGCATGTGCAATTGTATATTGTTTAGTGAACAATATACAGACTGTACCAACATGATA
This sequence comes from Ambystoma mexicanum, assembly GCF_040938575.1. NCBI lineage: Eukaryota > Metazoa > Chordata > Amphibia > Caudata > Ambystomatidae > Ambystoma > Ambystoma mexicanum. The sequence goes on along the minus strand of NC_090924.1, from coordinate 452,367,271 downwards.
TGGGCAGAAGTATTGCATTCTACACTTTCTATTACTCCTGTGCAGGTGAGGTTTATCCCCTGATGCCATGACTGATCCCCGTGAGGCAGCCGCACAAGCTGGTATACCCCAATGCCCATATCCGTACTAGTTGTACAATTGAACAGACATTTGGTTTGTTGAAGGAGAGGTTCTGCTGCCTGAGCAGATCAGGGAGAGCATTTATATACAGCCCTGTGAAGGTGGGAAAGATGGTCCATGCCTGTGCCATGTTGCACAACATGTGTATCAGGCGCAACGTCCCACTGCCCCCTGGCATGGACATGCACCCACCTGGCAACTCTCGCCTACTGCATTTCCATTTTCTGTTCAAATTTCTAGTGCTATGCTGATGACACCCAACTCATTTTCAGGCTTCCTTCAGCCACCGCCTCTCCTTCCCTCATCTCTGATTGCCTAATCGCCATTCAAAATTGGTGTGCCGCCAACGATCTTTGTCTAAATGCCAACAAGACTGAGACCCTCCTCATTGGTACACCTTCACCATCCTTTCCCCTCACTCTCTGGCCAGCCTCCCTTGGCAATCCTCCTACCCCCACCTGCGAGGCTAAAACCTCAGGGTCATCGTTGACTCCTCACTTTCATTCTCCGCACACATCTTTCGACTCTAAAAAGTCAAACTTCTTACTGCACCTCCTAAGAGGTACTCTGCCTTTCCTCTCCTTCCCTTAGAAGCTCACTGTCTCCCAAGCTCTGGTTCTCTCTAGGTTGGACTACTGCAACAGCCTCTTTCTAAATCTACCTGCCTCCACTCTCCGCCCTTTACAACTAATAGAGAACAGGACTGCAAGACTTATACAATCCCAGGGATTGAGGCCAAGGATATCTCCAGCTCTGAAATCCCTTCATTGGCTTCCAGTGGATGCAAGAATTACATTTAAAACCCTCTGCATTGTCCACAAGGTTTTCTGAGGCCTGGGTCCAAAATACCTTCAACTATCCCTTCTTAAATACTTCCCCTCTCGAGCACTTCGCTCCTCTACTTCAAACTCCCTCAGGGTTAGTCGTTTTGCAAAGAAATGACTCCGGGTAGATCTGTCTTCGGCTGTGGCCTCCCTTTGGGACAGCCTTCCTGCCACCTTGAAACTTGAGGACCATCTCTGGTTCAGAAAGCACCTCAAGACCTTCCTCTTCTCTTCTGCCTTTTCTCCTCCTCTCCCCTGTTTATCTTTCTCTCTCCGCACTGTGCTCCTGGCCACCCTCTCTTTCGGGCCCAGGTACCTGCTCACCCTACCACCCTCCTGCGCTGCCTACAGGCCACCCCTTGCACTGGGGTCTATATCTGTACCCATACAGCTCGCCCACCCACTTTTCTCCTGCACTTATCAGATATACCCTATCTGCTTAACCTAGCACTTGCCACTTGCTGGCTGCACTACCACGGTTTATCACCTTATTTATTTTACTTATTATTTATTCTGTCTCTCCTCTGTTCCTCACTTTCCACTTTCCCCCTTTCCCATGCACTTGCGCAATCTCAATGTCACTGGGCCTAGTAAGATCGTAATTTTTGTTCTCCCCGTTCCCCTCACTTTGCCTGGTCACACTCTGAAACACTTGCGTATGAGCGCGATATAAATAAAATATATCATATACCAGAGGCAGAGGAGGATGTGAGTGATGATGAGCTGCCAATAGCATGTTGCTGTGATGGCATGATGGTCGTGTTGCACGGGAGGAACTTATTCACCACTACTTTTGATCACTTGACACACGTGGCACAAGCCAGCTAGCGCACTGGGCACTGCACAGTAAATGAATCACTCACACTGAAAAAACAATGTCCAGTCATGATTTCTATGCAACACCAACTGTAATTTGTGCTATGAAAAAAGTTACAAATGTGTAACGCAATAACTGGGTATACTATCCCTCCCCACTCCCCCTCCCAAGCTAGTCTCGGGAGGATAGCTCAACGGCAATGTGCTCGCCTTGGAAGCAAGACAATATAGAGCAACACAGGTTCGATCCACGGGTTCACGCTTAGAAACCTCTGGGTATTAAACGCGTTATAAATAACCTATCATAACATATATCCTTCCCCACTCCCCTGGCCCAACTGTCTCTGTCATGATTCCTGCCCCTCATGTCCCCAGCCCTCCAAGATGTCAGGCTGGAGCCAGGCCACGATCACCTACATGGCCCTCAAGGGCCTCTCCATCCCATCCCTCCAAAGACCCACTTGGAGTCAGATTCGGCACTTGTGGCACCAGACACACTCACTCCCATAGGATAACATTGGGGATTGGACTTGTAGTGCTTTGATGGGGACAAGATGGATGCCCCCACATATTTCGGTTCACAGAACTGCATGTGCAGTCTAGTCTTTTGGGTGTGGTTCAGGCCAGAGACACCTGGGATACCCAGAGACTATTTAAGCCACGCCCAGGCTAAGAAACATGCTTTGTTTTCTGCACCTGCAGCGTGACACTTGCCATGTTTGGATCGGTCTCCAGTAGGCCTGCATCTTTCTTCTGCGCTCAGCTCCTGCAAGAACAAGAACACCGTTAGGAACAGCCTTACCTTGCGGCACTTCTGCCCATCATTCATCGCTTCTTCTGTTCTGCGGGCATCTTCGGCGGTGTCATTCCCATCCCGGCATGCCGCTTCCTTAGGAAAAGAACAGAAAAAAGGCATTAGTAAGCATTCAGCAAATCTTTGCTTATTTTTAAAGACTGTACGAGCTTCAACCGCTTACCTGAATCCCAGCCGCTCTGGGGGAACTCTGTCTCCGGAACTTCTCATCCATCTGCAAGAGGGAAAAGACACTCCAGGTTAGCATGGAAACATATAGAGGCGCTGCATACCGCGCTTACTCACCGCATTTCTTCATAACCGGCATCCACGCTGAAAACGTCGCAGCACCTAAAAGAAACAGAAAAGGAACTCGGTTCAATACAAATACGAAAGGGTTGCATCGCGCTCTCACTCACCTTCAGCGCTACTCATTTCAGCAGCACGTCATCATCCCGGACGCCGCCCATCATCTAAGGAAGGAAAGAAGTTGGAGAACTGTTCAAAAGACTTGTTATACTTACCTGTCTGACTCTTGCCAGTGAAGTAACTAGGCAGCAACGAGCCCGCATCAATCAACGCGCCCCTGCGCTGAAAGCAGGATGGAGAGCACACTTTCCAAGAAAACCAGGCCCAGTCTCCAGTCGAGTAGACTCCAGGGAAGGGTTCGAGGTCGTAAGAGGTCAGAACAGGCTGAGTGACGTCCCCGTGGATACCAGGTGAGCGTTACAGTCTCTATGCAACTCCTGTCATGTTCGGCAATGATGGCTTGCACAAGTCACAGACAGGGCAATTATGTGTCCATGGCCTATTTTCGTCCGCTTTTCGGGTCAAGCGTGTGGCTTTGTGCTGAGTGGGCAAGCCGCTTTGAACGCTGTCTTGGGCTGCTCTGCACCGAACTAGCAGGCGTTGTACTGGAGGAACATGGCCATTGTCTCGGTTATAGGAGACATAACTCTGTTCCCCTCCCGTACCCTTCTGGATATCTGTACGATAGCATGTGTACAGCGACCAAGTGCACAGGCATTACAGCGTCCACTGGCCTGGACGCTCTTATGCATAAGCTGCGCCTCCTGGAGGTGCTGCTGCACTAGGGCTGTTAAGGCATCTTGGCGTTGTTCCATGCAGCTGAGTCGGTCATCGATTTCACTCACGCTGTGGAAGGGTGGGTATTTTGAGCTAATTGGGCCCATGGGGCTGAATAGCAGGGGCTTATCAATGCTGTGGTCGGTGGTATCTCCTGTGTCCACTGCACCGTCAGCGGTGTCCTCTACAATGCACGCATGTGCACAGGCTTTTGGCTGCGGTGGTGGTGGCACTGCTGCAGCTGGGGCTGCCGGGGTGGGTGCAGCTTGTGGGGCCTGATGTGGCTGGATTGGTTGCACCGATGGGGCCTGAGGTGGCTAGATTGGTTGCACTGGTGGGCCCTTAGGTGGCTCGATTGGTTGCACCAGTGGGACCTGGAGGTGGCTCGATGGGTGCAGCTCGGGTCACAGTGGCAGTTGTGCCTGTTGAGTCCTGGGTGGACGTGGTGGTCCGTTGTGTTCGCCGGCGTCGACGGCTGGTGTCCCTTGAGGTGCTTGGATGGGCCTCCTCATTGCCAGATGATGTATCGCTATTGTGACGGTGCTGTGTCGGGGACATGGCGGGGGGCATGGCATGGCGCACACACATGCTTTTGTAATGCTTGCTGTGCGGGTGGATGTGTGTTGTACGTACATGGTAGGGTGGTGTGCCAGAGATACTGTCGTGGTTTACTGACGATTGCTGGGTAGGGGTTAGGAGTGTGGCCTACACGCTGTGTAATGTTAGGTTGGGGAGGGGCGTGACATGGATGGGGTCGCCATGTGCCTGCTGCCTGTAGCACTTAAAGGGATAGGTGGCCATTTCTGCTCTTAGGTCGGACTGGCTGGGACAAAGGAGTCACATGTTTACTTGGTGTGTGACACTGGTCATTTGTGGGTGGTGAAGGGGCTTAGCACTGACTTCACTTAATGCCAGGGTTAGTACGGTGGACACACGCACATTTTGCTGTGGCAGGTGAATGGGTGTCTGAGTGGCAGCAGAAGCATGTTCTGTTGGCAGTAGAGGGTGCTTGTGTTATGTTCTAGGTGTATTAGTGGTATGAGTGAGGTTTTGGGGGAGGGTGTATGTCGGTTGCAGGCTCTGCAGGGGTGCAGGCAGGGCTGTATTGGTGTTGTGCACAACAGACTTGACCTATTTTGCAGCTATAGTGGGTGCAGGGAGTCCTCTGATGTCCTGGCTCTGGCCTCCGCAGCACCGACCCCTGCCTCGATGTGCAGCACACTGCTGCACGTCTCCTCCAAGGGCAGCAGATGGATAAGGGATGCTCTGCCGCCTCCTGTGGCCATGCCCTGTCTGCGCGGGGCCGAGAGGAGGTTACGCAACCTCAAGCGCAGGTCCTCCCACCTCTTGTGGCAGTCTCGCTAAGTGCGAAAAATGAAACGGACTCACGTATGTTAATTATTGTTTCTGCTTAGTTGATTGGCAGCCCACGTTTCGGTAGGAGGTCTACCACAAACTGGATGTGCAACCAGCCTGACAGTGACATGTCATCCACATATATTATGATGTGCACCCTTTGTTCCTTCACCGCTGTTGCCACTAGTAGAACTCAGTACTTCGGGATATGCATACTTCAGATGGAGGTGCCCACCAGTACTCCATCTGCAAAATGTCAGAGTAAGTGGATGACCTTCATTTTGCAACCCACGTGTTGATCGGTGGCTGTATTTTGCCATACCAGTTATATAGGTAGAAATAGCTCGGAAATCTGGTTGTTTTACCTCACCGAGAATCTCTGGTTTTCTCCAGCATAAGGGCACCCACCACCTTGCTAATCTCCCTTTCCCCTATTCCCCCTCAGACAACCTGTGCTGGTCACAACAAACCTATAGTGATTCCCCATAATCTTCCACCTTGTCTAAAGTTAACATTTAGTTTGGCGGTTTCAGACCCTCCGCTCCATAGGTCAAGTCAAGGGACCCATAGTTTCAACCATCCCAACCAATGGTTGGAGGCTGGGAACCATCCACTTCATATCAGCTGCCTTAATATGATCGAAAACTGACTTGGCCTCTGTAACAGTCTCCTTTTATACAGTAATAAAGCCTGTGGGAACGGAGGCTGGCCTCTTCCATGCTTGTGGACTAACCTTTGGGGGACCATTTGCAGCCCATCTAGCTGCACTGGCTGCTCGCTCCTGTCCGAACTTGAAGGATGACGAAGGACCTTGCTAGGCCCAGGAATGCTACAACAGTATTGTGCCTTCATATTGTCTTGTCTTTGTTGCACTGGCCTCTGGCACTTGTAGAACCTCATGCCGCACAGTCTGAACCTCATACCACGCAGTCTGATCCACAGATTTGCTGAGGCCACATTTAATATTAACCACCATGACACCATTGGGATAACCTTCCGCTGATTTGCGTAGTCTCCTGCCTCCTCTTGTTATACTTGATTAGCTTTGACCTCCATGTTCAAGGCTTCTTGGGCTTTCTTCTCCTCCAGCCCTGACTACGCCAAACTGAACATTACACCAATAAAATGGCTAAAGCAGGCTGAAATAGGGGTATCCTGTCGTTTTGCCGACAGGAATTCTTTCCAAGTAATTTACTCTGAAGGAATTGCATTGGAAAACTCATCGAAATATATAGGGGCTGAAGGTAAGGGGTTTAAAGGGGTGCAGAGGGCCTTGTGGTGGGCAAACTAGTGTAAGGAAAAGGGGGGCTTGTGGGAGGGGGCACTCCCCAAAATAAGAAACGTTTTTTGGATGGAATTACTTCGAAGCGAATTACTTCAAAGTAATTCCAGTTGGTAAAATGATATGGAACCGAAATAGGCCATGAGGAAGAAAAGGGGGAAACTTTCAAAGCACTGGTGACCACCCATCTGTGCCAGAAAGGAATCCACATGTACTCTTATGTAAAGTATCTGACAGTCCTATTGTCTGTTCCTCCTCAGAACCCCTTCACCTTTACCAACCCCTCTGGCCGGCTAAATAATCCATAGCATTTCCACACCCCAGCAAGCACGGACTGGCCAAAAAGAACGGGATCCACGGACCGGCCAAAAAAAACCTTCCTATACTTCGTGGGCCTAATGTGTATTTTAGGAACCGCAGCAATTCCGCACCCCCCTCCACCCCTCAACCTTTCCTTTGGGTGAAAAGGGTTGGATCTGAGCCCCACCTATTGGACATTAACACGTACTCGCCATCAGAATGGGCCACATTGCGGCACCCAGATTCTGTGCAGTTATTGGAAACCTCGCTCGTTAATGCCTGTATGTGAGTACAACCTTTGGACATGTCCCTCCTTTTAGATCTCCCAAAAGGACATCTCATTGACATATATATTGCCACTATTTTGCCAGGAAAGTCTGATACATGGGCGTGCAAGATGCAGTCTAATGTTTATCCACTTGCTGTCATCTTGTCATTCAACAGGGGTCGAAGCATCTGCAGGCCCTGCCCACAACGCACATAAGCGTTCAAGGTGTGCGTCCCAGCCACAACATTGCTAGCATTTTTAGAACACATGTCGAGGAGGAAGTGACCACCACATTTTTGCACTATTATTTTTTTATGTTTTATTTATTTCAGGCATTTAACAATGGTACCAGTTAAATGCTGATGACTTAATGTATTCTGAGCAAGTTCATTTAAATATGCGTACAAAACGGAAAACAAATTGGCGAGCAAGCATGGACGATGTGGAGTCGGGTTCCTGGAATGAATATTGCTTGTCTACTATTTACTATTAACTAGGAGGTTATTTTTTTATCTGCCCGCTAGTAAATAGTGTCTCTTAGCGTGGGAATGTTTAGGGTGTTCTTTCCCAGGATGGAGCAGTGCATCACTGATGCTAGTTTTTTTATTTTTGTTGGGGGGCAGGTCACGTTACTGGTCTTGCCCACATGAAGCATTTTATCACAAACGTTTTGCAGGGTGTCTGGTATGGCTAGTCACTGCTGATCTCCCCCACACAAGTGCTACAGCAGTTTGGCATTACATTTATTTGACGAATGTATTCTGTGAATGGTAGTCCTGACCCAGACTCGCATTGGCTGATGGTACTGTAATCTTTAAATTCAGGCATTGTACAATGTATACATTTATTTGGAGGAAGCAATCAACTGGAAAACAGCATTTCACGCTGATCGGTTGAATCTGTATACTGGGCTGCTATTCCTGTACATGACCTATTGAAAATGCATAGCCTTTTCACTTAGTGTTATTACATAGACTGAGGTAGAGGATTGTTCCATTGCTTTTGTAGTCCCAAAGAGCACACACATCAGCTGTGCGGTGTAGGAGTGAGTGTGGGATGCTTATGATGCCATCTGATTTGGACATATTACTAACTTGTGTAAAAGCAAGAGTATAATTTGGTGGACACTCACATACTTCGGGAGACGCCTATCTCCTCCTTCCTCTCTTCTGTACTGTAAATAGCTGTTAATGGGTGAAGCAGTACCTTCCCTGGCACCAGGAGACCCCTGTGGGGAGGAACAGATCCCAACCTATGCACATGCTAATCCCCGGCAGCCCCTCCCTACCCTGGGAAGAATAGCCCTTAAAATCTGGATGAATAAAACATGACTGTTTTGCCTTGGTTCAATCATTTAACTACAGCACAAGTAAGGAAATCCCCCCCCTGAGACCCTTCGCTAGCAAGGGGCCACAGAGATTGCATACTCCAGATTGCAGTTTTATTGGCAAATCCATACCCTCCCAAATTCTTCATTGTCCTTCATTGTCAACACACTGCTCTTCACCATTATGCAGCCTTTGCACTGCTTCCACCCCTTTTTGTTTTTGTCATTTTTTTTTTACCAAGGCGCTGTACATTTCTTGAGGAATCCACACTCCACATGCAACATTTTCTGCTCCTTGTTTCATCGTGATGAACACACTGCAGGGTTGCTGCATCACTCTGAAACCCAAGGACTGGTGCTGTGTCCTAATTTGGTGAGTTGTGGCCACTGGTGGCAGGGGCTGAGGGGGTGAAAGTTTAGGACTTGTGGGAGACAGCAGGACAAACCTTTAAGCATGACGAGCATAGATTCTGGCTCCTGCCCAGAACAGTGCCCAACGCCTTACAAAAACCTTGCACTAACTCGATGGAAAACGTTCCAGCAGGCCACTATGCATAGCATCTGAACATGTTAGAGAGGCTTGATGCATCCCTAAGCCTGCTAACAAACATATTAAGGAAGGTGAAATAGGTGACTCCAGTCCTCCAATTTCAAGCAGGCCTTCCTTCAAACCAAATGTTCTTGCCTTCTTTAACTCTTAGCATGTAACTCATGGCACTGTCTTAAGTTTCCACACCACTGCTTTCCCCTCCTCTGCCAATTCGCAGATGCTTTTTTTGTACCTCTTGGGATACAGTGAATCTATTTGAGATTAAGAGAGCATGAGGCGGATAGTGGGACTGGCGGGTGGCATTGTGAGCTTGAGAAATTGGACCCGTCTGCAAATAGCCAGGGATAGGAGGCCAGGGCTGCAGGTTGCTTTACCTTTTAAGGCCTACTCCCCCAACTAACCGGCTCCCCTCTTAAGATCTCCTACCACCTTCCATTACAGAGCGCCAAGAAACCATTCTGGTGGTAACAGTGCGCAGTACAAGAACCTTTAATATTACATACACACAGAAACCCCCCTTACAGAGGGCCACTACAGACTTAACTATCAGCACAGTATCGCATTGATTCTTTCCCAAATTAGTAATTTTTAAAAACAAAATTACTTCAAAACAACTCGGCGAAATATTTAGCGGCTGAGAAGTTATAAGAGGTGGAGAGGTGGTTGGCATAGGGTTATTAATATAGGGAGGATGGGGGGGTTGAGTTAAAAAAAAAATTTTTTGGCAAAAATAATTTCAGAAAACCTCAAGACATGGAACTATCAGCACATCCACATAAATCGAGCCATAACTAAGCTCTCCTCTTTAGCCCTACTGCACGCTCCCACATCAGCGGCTAACCAGACCCAAAGCACTGTAGTCTGTCAAATCTCGTGTTCTTCTCTATAGATGACATACTCCCAGGTTTCTCTGGGAAACCCATAGAAAGCAGATTGGCACTCGGGCACCAGGTACTTTCGATCTGCACCCTTTAACACCACAGGTTTTGGATCAGACTCTCCAACTGTCCCACTATTGAACGCCGCCAACCTTTTTCTTACAGAACCACACACGGAGGCCACCAATGGTGGCCCACTAATAGTTGCAGAAGGGTGCTATACAAGACAACTTGCACTTGCGTTACATTAAGTTTCATAGGCGTTGAAAGTTAGAGCTGCAAAAAAGCAAAGGAAAAGTGCACTGATCATCTTGAAGGTGATGCACTTTATATGTATTCACAGAATGCCTGAATTGTTTTTCACCTTTGACCATCATTCTCCTAGAAGGGATCGTGCTAGCGCCTCAAAAGTACCTATGCCATTTGCCCCAAACTACCAACACAGTTCCGGACTGTTCAGCACAGGTTTCAAATACCTACCTAGCACCTCAACTGTTTTTTCTTTTTTTCTTGCAGTGATTGGATACTATGGGTGTTGTGGGGTTTTGTTTGCTTCGTCTTCTGTGGGCTTGGTTGTGGCAGCAGCTGTTAATCTCTCACCAAAGAAGCACTACAGCACTATCTCTGCAAAATCTATTTTGGAAAGTGTAGCCCTGATTAAGTCGCATGCTCTATTGAATTGCTCTTCAAACGGAAGAACACATTTCACATAAGCACTGTTGTGTTCCTTTGTTTAAGATGAAAATGGGACTTTGTACAACCGGTCATATTGAAATGTATATTATGACTTTGTTTGAACTTTAGGCCATCCTAAGTCATTTTAGGCCTTTGCTTTCCACTGTAAACAAAAATTGGAGGGGCGTTTCAAACTCTGCTCCACCGGCTGCTCACTTTTTTCAAGTCAAATGTTCAAACTTCTACACAGCCAATGCCATGCTAATGAAGGTTAAGCTCAACATGGTACATTACTATGCGCTCTGCGATCCTCTTCCCACCTCTCTCATTCCTAATGTCTACCCACTCCTGGCACCTTTCCTTACCTCCTTTTTCAACATCTGTCTTGCTACCTCTACCTTTCCATATGCCTTCAAGCACGCAATCATTCCCATCTTGAAAAAAAAACACTGCCAACCCCCTCCTGGTATCAAACTTTCACCCCATTTCCCTCTTACCATTTCTATCCAAGCGCCTTGAAGGCCTTGTTTACTCACAACTCTCAACACATGTCTCTACTCTTATCTCTTCTCCCTCCTACTCAATCAGGGTTCCGCCCCGCCACTCCACTGAAACAGCTCTTACATCCATACTTAACTCCCTCCCCACTGCCCGCTACTCTAAACACTCTTCTGTCCTTATTCCTTTTGACCTATCTGCTGCCTTTGACACAGGGCTTCAGTGGTTCTGTCCTTGCCTGGTTCTCATCCTATCGATCTAACCGCACTTTTGCCGTTTCTTTGGGTGGCTGCACCTCCCCTTCCTTTCCTCTCGCCCACAGCGTCCCCCAAGGCTCCGTACTTGGTCCTTTTCTCTTCTCTTTGTACACCTCTCTTCTTGCTCCCATCATCTCTTCCTTTGGCATATCTCACCACTTCTATGCTGACAACACTCAGCTTTTTCTCTTTCTCATCCTTTACCCCTGACATCCATCACAAACTCTCAGCCTTGAACCTGTGGATGTCTTCATTGGAAGTTATCTTCAGGTAGAGTTGCATACCTGCATATTGTTGGATGCGGATCTTATGTGAAGCCAGGAGGATTCTGAGTGGGTCCATGTTAAGGCTGAACATCAAGGAGAAGAGGATGAATCCTTGCGGTACCCTACATGTGATGGGAAGAGTTGGAGATCTGGAGGAATCCACTTGGATGAATTGATGGCAATTGTCAAGGTAGGATTTGAACCATCTTGGGACTCTCGCTGATCCCCATGAGCGATGTAGATTGTCAGTGGGAGACTAGTTCGTAACAGCAAACCAACAGACAGAGGTCAAGGAGAATGAGTAGGCAAGGATGGCCTCCTCTAATGTTCAGTGCATTTTTTTTCACTTTGATGGTACCAGTTTCCATGCTGCCTCTTGGTCTGATGCCAGATCGATAGGATGAAAGGAGGTTGTTGGCGTCTTGTTGAAGTAGCATAGCTAATGCATTCTGAATTCCTACCTAGCAAGAGAAGATGGGTGATAAGATGATAGTTGCTGAGGTATTCTGGTCCAGTGTTGACTTCTTGAGAAGCAGGAGGATTTGTCTGGTCATGAGGACCATGGGGGAAGTGCCTTCAGTAAAGGTGTGGTTGATTGCAAAGGGAGTAGTGCTTTAGTCAGAAGGCTCTTGAGTACTTGAGGATCTCTGTTGCTGCAGACTACCGTCTCACTGGACTGGGAGTGACCATGGGCATCTTGCCGATCTAAGATCTCTGGGACCAGCATGAACTGGAGTTGCAGAGCAGCATACTGGAACTGAAAACAATTTGCTTGGCTTTTTGTCTGGAAGACCGTGCGTTACTAAATGAAACTTCTATGTTGTATGTCAACAAGCAAGGGGAGCATCAGATCATCTCAACTATGTGGTGTAGCTCGGGAACTGTGGAATTTCTGCGATGTGCACAGCATCTTCCTTGTAGCAACACATCTAGCATAATAGCTGACTGTACTGGTGGTTTCTTACAGCAACCATCCCTATGATGCTCTTGAATGGGAGCTTTCTCAACAGGTAGTCAATCATTCCTTTACTGCATGGAGAGGCCCCTGGGCTTGGTGCGCTATACAAATAAATAAAATACAAATTATAAAAAAAATGGTGGATCGATTTGTGACTCGGGGCAAGAAATGCTCTTCCAATTCCATTGAATGGTCCGATCCTCTACAGGTTTCCTACTTTCTCAGATTGCAAAACGGCTGCACAAACTGAGGAGAGTGATAGGTTGCAATCTAATCCTATATAGCCCTTCTTTGGCCAAACAGTCTGGTATATTTGGACCTACTGGGGCTGACTCCCCATCCTCCATGGGAACTTCCAGTTTCTTGCTACCGTATCTCTCCTCCTCAAAGGGGGGGGGCTTTTGTTCTACAGCTATTCCTCCATTCCCTCTCTCTAGTGCCATGGTCCCTGAGTAGTTCATATTTGCTGGTTTAGGGCTTTCATTGGAGGTCTTGGTATCTAAAAGGACAAGGAAGCAGCCAGCTCTAACTCTGCACAAGTAAATGGACTTTCTACTGTCATTGGTGCATACATCACAAAATTAACCCTTTGACAGCATCCCGTGACCATTCATCTTTCATCATTTCAAATTCCAGCAGTTTTGGGATCAAATGCACTCCTGCAGACCAATGCAGTCCTGCAGACCCTATCTTGTACGTACATTGTAACAAAGTTGGCTCCTCCATCCCAGGGGTCAAGTGATGCTTCAACAGATGGCACCTTTTTTTTCTCCAACTTTAAAAATAAAAAAAAAAATGTATTGAATAATTTTGTCACTTTTATATGTAAACACATAATGCATGTACTCTATCTACGAACACATTACAAGAACAGTATAATGTGGTACAGCTTCTCAGCATATGTGCGATTTATGAGATTCTGTGTCAGACCATCCCCTTCCCCCACTCTCCCCTTGGACGTGCTCTTGTCCTGGACGTTTTTGATGTGCACAGTCCGTGGTGCCAGGATCATGTTGGTGTTTTGTCTTGGCGTTAGATGTGTCTGAGTTTGTGTGTGTGAGCCCTACCTACCTAAATGGAAGGGTCTACCAGTTCCCAAAATGTGTCCCCCCCTGGAGGGAGTGAGACGTGTCTGTCACTTGAAGGCTAACCTCTCGAGTCTACATGTTTTGGAGAGTGCAGTGAGCCATTAGTTATGGGACGGTGGTGTTGCCGCTTCCCAGTGTAATAGAAGTTTGCGCGCTGTGAATAGGATCAAGTGCATGAGTTAGCGTGTTAGCGTGTCATTGTGCCATTCCGCACCGTCGGCGCTCAGGAGCATAGCGGCAGGTGTAAATGTCATGTCCGCACCCTCGAGATCTTTAAACCGTTGATGGACTTTGCGCCAGTATGGGTCCAACCTGGGGCACGACCAAAGCATGTGGCCCATTGTCCCCAAGGTCGAGCAGCCCCTCGAGCATGTGCCTGTGGGTTGAAGTCCCATTTTGTATAGTTTGATTGGGGAGTAATATGCTATGTTGAGGATTTTATACTGTATTTCTCTGTTCCTAAGGCAGAGTGAGACTCCCGGATGGCTGTGAAGCCCGTTTGTATGTCCGAGCCGCTAATTGGTGTTTCAAGGTCCTCCAACCATTGTGCTGCTAGGACTTGGATACAGGGTTTGTTGTCTGGTATTGCCATGGAGTAAAAAATGCTGATAAGTGGGAATGCTTCCGGGTTTCGATACATTTTTCTCGCATGGCGCAGGGGGGTGCAAGCGAGATTCCCCTGTCGTATGTTTTAGTATTGTATCCTGAATGGTGCAGTATCGTAACCCTCGCTTAGCCCCAGGATGCATTGTGCGTCTAGGAACCCCATCAGTACGTTATCCTCCATGATATCCATTACCCTTATGCTAGCCCACCTATTCCCTTGGTCTGGGTGGGGAGTTTGTGCAGACCCAAATGCAAGTACTGATCTTATGCTGGCCCACATCGAGCAGCTTTGGTGGGGACCCCCTGTTTCTCCCTGAGTCTGTGCCACTGCCGGAGTGTCGGTCCAATGGTGGGGTACAATTTGAGTGTTTGTGGGAGTTCGTGATGGCGTGGCCATTATCTCTATGGGTGTAAGCGGGCCATAGCAGCTAATTCCATGGCCCGCCAGCTGGATTCATCGCTTTTGTTTAGCCAACGTTCCATCCAAATGATTTAAGCTGCTTGATAGTAAGCCATTAGTGATGGGGCTGCCAGTCCCCAGTTGGCTTTGCTCGCTTGCAAGATCGGAAGGCGAAGTCAGGCTTTCTAGCCTCGCCAGATGAATTTCGTGACGGCTTCATCTAATTACCTACGCATGCTTTGGGTTGGGCAATTTGGGAGCATCATAGTTATATATATATATATTAGCTTGGGGAAGTAGTTCATTTTAAGAGCGTTTATTCTCCCGGTAAGGGACAACGTCATGTTATTCCACCTCTCGAGGTCCGCTTTGATGTTGCGTATTACCGGAGGGTCATTAAGGTCACGAAGATCGGCGTTCGAAGCCCCAATACATATCCCTAGATATTTAATGGACTTCAGTTGGAGGGCAAATGGTGACAACCCTCCCGGATCCTGGGGGACATCCACCCGCTGTGGCATCACCTCTGATTTGCTCCAGTTCACTTTGTACCCCACTATTGGGCCTATTTCCCGAAGCAGTGACATAATGTGTGACAGGGTAGACAGTCTTGCTGATGTATAACAGGATGTCATCCGCATACAGTGATACCCTCTGTTCCTCTGGACCTTGGTTTATACCCTCCCACTTCGGGTCTGTGCGCAATCTTATCGCTAGTGGTTCAATCGACAGGGCATATAATAGGGGTGATAGCGGGCAGTCCTGTCTGGTTCCCAATGGCAGAGTGAATTTAGCAGATGCCACCCCATTTGTGACTACTGAGGCCGTTGGGTCGGTGTAGAGGAGCTTGACTAGCTGGACTAATCGCAGGGGAAAGCCATACCTGGGCAACACTCGGAACATAAATTCACATTGGACTTTATTGAATGCTTTTTCTGCATCGACTGCTGGGATGGCATCTTGTTGGTCCATGTTGCCTGCTATGATATGTAATAGCCTGCGAATGTTATCGCGAGTGTCTGCCCTTTATGAATCCTGTTTGGTCCTTGTGGATTATTAGTGGTAGTGTGCTCTCTAGTCTCTGCGCCAGGCATTTTGACAAGATCTTGACATCCGAGTTTATTGGTGAAATCGGTCTGTAGGACCCACAGAGCCCAGGCTCTCTACCGCCCTTATGGAAAACTATAATTCGAGGGGATTGGTTCCTCCGACGTAGTCCATATCTATGATGGGTAATGTCCACAGCTGTGCTGCTTCGGAAAATCTTTGGCGTCTGTGTTCTGCGTCGATGCGCCGTCCCCGAGGACCTCCTCCGACGGCCAACGTCACCCGATGTGATAAGTAGGACGCATGACGCCCATAGCCTCAGTTCCGTTTTTTCCGCAAACATGTTTGCTTCGTGAATCTCGGTACGCCTCGACTCTTTGGAGTTTGCTGTTTTCAATTCTCAGTTTGTTGAACCTGTTTGGTTTTTTTGTGAAGACCTGTTCATGGCGATGTCTATTTCGTCTTCAACCCCGTGTCCGGCCTTCAAGAAATGCGGGGACTGTGGGTCCAAGATGTCGGTCACAGACTCGCACGACGCCTGCCTCTGGTGCCTCGGGTAGGCCCACGATACGGACGACTGTCGACTGCCAGTCGCTCACGGCAAAGGCCTTGCGGGAACGCAAGAAGAAGCTGTCGGTAGGCCGGGTGTCTAAGCCCCGGAAGTCGAGGTCTGCGGGGCTTTCGACGGATGACTCGAGGGGCGACTCTCCGCGTCGTCGTCGGAAGTCCAGTGGGTCTCCTTCCAGGAGTCGGTCTCGCCACTCCTCCGCCTCTTTGAAGCATTCCCGGAAGCCCTGGCATCGGTCGCCTTCCCCGTCCTCTTCCGAGGACTCCGCCCGTCGGTGGGTCGCTTATCCCTCCATGCAAGCGACACCGGAGGAATGGGCTTCCTTCAGGAAGCAGATGCTAGCGATTCTTGAATCGCAGGGCACCGGTCTGTCCGCGCCTCCGAGTGGGGTCAGTCAGCACCGGTCGAGAGACACCGCTAGTACGCCTTCGGGCTCGGGTGGTCGGCACGGCTCGCAGGAGAGGTCCCGCTCGGACAAGGGTAGCCGTTCTCGCCATGCCATTTCCAGGTCCCGGTCCTCGACTCGCTCGAGACCGCGTGATCCTGTGCCGTCTTCGAAGAAGACATCGACGCCTGTGGCGCTGAGGTAGTCGAGAGACACGCTCGGAGCTCCAGCTTCGAGGCCTGTGTCGACGCCGCCGATGCTGGCGGCACTGCAGTTGACGTCAACGCCAATTCGTTCGACGCCTTTTCTGTCGATGCCGGCGCCTACTCGTTCGGCGCCCTCATAGCTTTTCGAGGCGGTGGTGTCGAAGGGGCCCCGTGGCACGGGATTAGCCCCTAGGAAGGCTCTGGCTAAGGTCAGGAACTGCTTTGGTCCCCAGGGGTCTTCCTCTCCCTGCCTGGAGTACATTTCAGAGGGTGATGAAGGCTCTGATGACGGCTTGGTTCCGGATGAGCTAATCTCGGGCCATAGCCAGTTTGATGACCTGAGGCAGTCACTGCATGATGCCAGTGGACTGGACACCTCTCCGGAGGTGGAGTTTTGTAGGCCGGAGCCTGGCACTCACGCCGATTCTTCATATCGGCGTCTTATGTCTCGGGTCACCGAGTACTTGGGTTGGTCTGCTCCCCCAGGGGAGTTCGTTCAGGATGATCTCACGGACATCCTTGATCTTGGTCCCCCCACTGACCCGGTTTTGCCGTTTCATATGGCTCTGCAGAGAAGGGTGGCGGCGGCTTGGACTGCTCCGGAGAGTCTCCCGGCAGTGGGCAAGTCTTTGTCGCGAAAATGCCGTCCAGCCAGTAACGACCCCCGCTACTTGTCTAGTCACCCCACTCCGGAGAGTTTGGTGGTGCAGGCGGCTACGGCCCCGGCAAAGCAGGCGTCGTACCCTACAATCCCTCCTGATAGGGACGACAAACGTTTTGACGGCTGGGCGAAGAAAGTGTTTTCTACGGGGGGTATGGCGCTTCAGGCGGCCAACTCCATATGTGCCTTGTCTCGTTTCACACACACTCTGTGGAACTGTGTTGCATTAGCGGCTGAACATATTCCCGAAGGGGACGAACGGGATGGTTTCCTTGCTATGGTTCAGGATGGCAAAGATGCCATGTGTGAGGCCGTTCAGTCGGGTTTGGACTTGGCAGATTGTGTCAGCCGGTCCATGGCGGTGAGCACTGTAATGCGCAGGTTTGCGTGGTTGCGGAGTCTGGGTTCGCTCCTGATGTGCAGTCCCGGCACCTCAACATGCCCTTTGATGGTGAACACCTTTTTGGCAGCAAGGCTGACGAGAACCTTGAGAGGTTGCAGACCTCCAAAGCTGCAGCGAAGTCGTTGGGCGCTGCAGTTCGGCAACCTCCGCCTTTTCGTCCTAGGGGACAGCAATCGAGAGGAGGTTCCTTTCACTATTACTCGTCCTTCAGTAAAGCGAGGGGAGCTAGCAGTCAAAGAGGCCATCGTAAGAGTGCCAGAGGTGGAAACAAAGGTACTCAAGGTGCCAAGGCCGCGCGGGCAGTTGCCTCTTTGCCCTCAGGCAAAGCTGCAGCCGCTACCACTCAGTCATGAGATCAGGTCCCATGGTTCGCCGGTTGGGGGAAGGCGGGCGCAGCATCTTGTAGAGCGGCAAGCCATTACTTCGGATGTGTGGGTTCTGGAGATCATAACCCACGGCTACTGTCTTCCTTTTTGGCAGAGGCCTCACGACAATCCACCAGGGAACCTCTCTTTGAAGAGTCCGGATCCGCTCCTTGCGCAGGAAATTCACGCCCTGTTGGAGAAAGGCGCCATAGAACTGGTGCCTGTAGCAGAGAGGAACAAGGGATGGTATTCCCCTTATTTTTTTATTTCGAAGAAAGACGGGGGATTGAGACCCATCATGGACTTGCACGGTTTGAATAAACTCCTCAGGAAGGACAAGTTCAAGATGGTGACTCTTTCTCAAGTCCTCCAGGCCCTTCAACTTCAGGACTGGTTGGTGTCTCTCGACCTCAAGGATGCTTCCATGTGCCGATTCATCCCAGGCACAAGAAATACCTGAGGTTCGCGGTTGGCGACTCGCACTTTCAGTTTCGGGTCCTGCCGTTCGGATTGACCTCTGCCCCGAGGGTTTTCACCAAGCTCATGGTGGTAGTGGCAGCGCATCTCGGGAAAGGGGGATTCACGTCTACCCCTACCTGGACGATTGGTTGATCAGGGGGAGCTCTCCCGAGCAAGTCCTGGATCATCTGTCCGTCACCTGCCACTCCCTTCACAGGCTGGGCTTCTCCCTCAATTTAAAGAAGTCCCATTTGACACCAACGCAGCGGCTCCAGTACATCGGAGCAGTGCTCGACACGTCCCTGGGGCAGTGTTTTCCTCCCCAGGTGAGGGCTCTTCACATTCAGCAGATGGTGAACAAGTTTCAATTTGCCCAGGATCTCCCAGCGTCCGAGTTCTTGAGACTGCTCGGCCTCATGGCATCCTGCATTCTTCTGGTGCCAGAGGCTCGTCTGCGGATGAGATCTTTGCAGTGGGCACTCAAGCTCCAGTGGTCTCAGTCCTCCGGCAGGCTGTCGGACCCTGTTCAGGTGCAGCCGTCGGTAGCCCAGGACCTTCTGTGGTGGGCCGTCGAAGGCAATCTGATGAAGGGGGCCCCATTTTGGCTTCCCTGGCCGGAGGTGACGATCGTGACGGACGCATCCCTCACGGGATGGGGAGCTCATGCCAACGAGTTGACAGTCAGCGGTCGTTGGTCTCCGTCGGAGTCCAGACTCCATATCAATCTGTTGGAGCTGAGGGCCGTCAGGCTAGCCCTGAAGGCTTTTCTGCCGACTGTGCGTGGAAAGAGTGTCCTGATTCTAACGGACAACACTGTGGCCATGCACTACCTCAACAAAAAGGGGGGTGCAGGGTAACTTCCGCTGTGCAGGGAGGCGATGCAGCTCGAGTTCTGGGCCATCCAGCAGGAAGTTTCGATCTCGGCTGTTCATCACGGCGGACGCTCTGAGCAGGCAGAGCACGATCTCTCACGAGTGGGATCTGGCTCAGGAGATTCTCCTGGAGATCTTCGCCCTTTGGGGGACCCCTCAAGTGGATCTCTTCGCCTCCAGTGTCAACCGGAAGTGTGAAAGGTTTTGCTCGCGGGAATTTCCTCCAGAAGGAGCCTTAGGAGACGCGTTTGTGGTGGAGTGGTCATTCCCACTGCTGTATGCGTTTCCTCCAGTCCCCGTCATCCCGCAAGTACTGCAAAGGTTACGGAGGTTCGGTTCCCGGATGATCCTCATTGCTCCGACGTGGGCCCGGAGGATGTGGTACCCAGACCTTCTCGACTTGTCCATCTGCCCTCCACGTCGTCTTCCCTACCGAGACGATCTGCTCTCATGGGAGGGGGGTCAGGTTCTCCATCCAGAGGTCAGATCCCTCAACCTTCACGCTTGGCTTCTGAAAGGTTGAGGTATAAGGATTGGGAACTCCCTGAAGATGTGATGGAGGTGTTGCTCTCGGCCAGGCGGCCGGCAACAAAGTCTCTCTGTACCGTTGCCATTGGAGAAAGTTCTGCGACTGGTGCAGAGTTAAGAATGTGGATCCTTTTGAATGTGACATTCCCATGGTTCTGTCTTTTTTGCTTTCTTTGGTCCACAGGGGCTTGCAAGTGGGGACCATTAAAGGTTACCTGGCGGCGCTGTCCATATTTAAGCGCTTGTCTGAAGAGTGTTCCTATTTTAAGATTCCTTTAATTTCGCAGTTTTTTAAAGGGCTCACTAATGTGTTTCCTCCGTCACCTTTTCTGGTGCCCGGTTGGGATTTGAACCTTGTTCTTAAGTTTCTTATGGGTGCTCTGTTTGAGCCTTTACATTCTTGCCCTTTGAGGCTGTTCACTCTGAAAACTGTGTTTTTGGTTGCGGTTACTTCCGCTCGCAGAGTGAGTGAGTTACAGGCACTTTCAGTTAAGCCACCCTTCACTGTGTTTCATAAGGACAGGGTTGTCTTTAGAGTTCGTCCTTCTTTTCTTCCGAAGGTGGTTTCAGAATTTTATTTGAGCCAGAAGGTTGTTCTTCCGGCGTTCTATCCTCCTCCACATCCTGGTAAGGAAGAGGAGAGGCTCCATAGGCTTGATCCTAGGAGAGCGTTGAGGTTTTATATTTCGCGCATGTCCCCGGTCAGAGTGGACGATCAACCTTTCATTGGTTACGCTGGAAAGCGTTTGGGACAAGATGTGAAGAAACGGACTTTGTCTCGTTGGATTATTTTGGCTATCTCCGAGTGTTACCGCTTGGCGGGTAAGGATCCTCCGGCTGGCTTGCGGGCACCATTCTACCGGGGGAGTGGCTGCGTCTACTGCCCTGCAGAGGGGAGTTCCTATTCGTCACATCTGTGATGCAGCCACCTGGGCTTCAGTACATACTTTTGTACGTCACTACTCCCTCGATTCCATCAGAGGGCAGGATCTGGCCTTTGGCAAGGCAGTCCTCTATTCCGCAATTTGATTGGCCATGCTAAATTTGTGTTCTAAATTCTTTCCCACCTCCTTGCTTGGTACTGCTTTGGGAGTCTGTCATAGATATGGAATACGTCGGATGACCCAATCCCCTCGAAGAACAAGTTACTTTCTTTCCTGGTAACGTTCTTTCGATGGGATGGTCCGAAGACTACGCACCACGCACCCCAACTTAGATAGCCACAAACATCATCTCAAAGGCGCGCTTATAAACGCTAGGTCTCTAGTCGCACACGCAACAGAGATCTTGGATATCATTCTCGCAGACAACCTCGATTTCCTGGCTATCTCAATCTTGGCTTCATGATGCGGCAGGCCCTGCCCTATCATTAGCAGTCCCCGACAATTATACCATCCTACGAGCAGACAGACGCACCTCGCGAGGTGGGGGTCTAGCAATCATAGCTAAGACCAGTCTAGACATGAGAATTACTGCAACCCCTACTATGAAATCCTGTGAATGCCTCACGGTCAAAATTGCCACCGCTAGCTTCCAAACATTAAACCTCTTCCTTATCTATAGACCTCCAGGCCCTATTGGAACCTTCGCTGAGGATCTCTCTACAACCCTGTCCAATAATTTAAAAAACACCTCCCAAACAATAATGCTAGGCGACTTCAACCTAGGCTATAATGACACTAAGGATATCCAGTCTACAGCTACTGCCTCGATCCTAAAAGAACTGGGATTCTCCCAGAAAGTCAACCTTCCTACGCATAACAAAGGTCGAATCCTTGACTGGATAGCGGAACATAACTGTGAAGTAACCACCACAGATACTGTACCCCATATCTGGACTGACCACCATCTACTATTATTTACAGTAGCAACGAACTGTGCCACGGCCCAGTCCTCACTTGCCCCTCCTATGCCCACGAGGAACAAAAAACTTATGACAGCGGAAAAATTGTTGCCCATCATACTGCCACAACTTAACTCGCTCCCAGCCAACATGGATCCCAATGGGCTAGTTGAACAATTCAATAAAACTATGAATTCAGCCCTTGACCACATAGCACCATTTAAACTACAGAATAGTAAACCAAAAAAACATCTTAACTCATGGTTCACTCCTCATCTAAAAAATCTAAGGCTAATTAAAAGAAAACTTGGAACTGGAGACTCTCTCCTTCAACCGAAAACAAACTTAACCTCGCCAAGGCATCATCCCAATACAAGAAAGACATCCTACTAGCCAAACAGGAAACGTACAATACTAGAATATCTCAATCTAAATCTAGTGTCAGAGAACTATTCAGCATTCTAAAAGAATTGGAAACACTTATTGCTCCCCAAGAAAACTGCACCAAGGATAAAAAATGGTGCCCTAGCATACAGTCTGCCTTAACCAACAAAGTAGCCAACCTACAAACTAAAATTGCCATCAAAAAAGCATCCCTAACGCCTCATATCCCGCAGATTATAGCACCTCCACCAAATCCCAAACAAGAATCGCGTTTCTGCTTCTCCAAGGTATTGACCATTGAGGTAGAAAAGGTTATTCTGGGACTTAAACCGTCCAACTGTAAAGGTGACCAATGCCCTGCCCAATTGATTAAGGATGCTGCGAGAGAATTATCGCCATTCATAACTAAACTCCTCAACTCATCCTTTACCACAGGCACTGTACCGAATAACTTAAGATTCCTGGGTACTGCCACTTTTAAAGAAGCAGACCCTTGACCCGGCCATTCCCACTAACTTCAGGCCCATCACGACCGTGCCCTTTCTCTTAAAAATTCTCGACAAAGTGGCATACATGCAAATACAAAACTTCCTTGAAAGCAACCACCTACTCGGAACCCGCCAATCCGGATTCTGTCCACAACACGGGACTGACACAGCCCTAATCGATCTTAAGACCCAAATAGATCAATGCAGAGACAACGGCCAAGCAGCCCTACTCCTCCTGCTAGACCTCTCAGCTGCATTTGATTTAGTTGACCATACAGTCCTATGCAGCCACCTAGACTCTGCAGCCCACTTCTCTAAAGAGGCCATAATAATGGATCAAATCCTTCTTGAGTAACCGAACTATGAGAGTCTTCTCCATCAGCCTCTGCAGACCCGATTCCCATAACCTCTGGTGTACCTCAAGGATCTTGTGTGTCACCTACCCTTTACAATGTATTCACAAAGCTACTCTTCGATGAAATGGATCATCTGGGTATCGCCTACACCAATTACGCAGACGATACCCAGATCCTCCTTCCCGCTTTCAGGAGTCTACGTCGAGGATCTAGCCATAGTGAATAAAATCTACAGCATCGTTAAGGCATGGATGGCCACACACGGCTTATGCCTGAACGATGACAAAACTGAGCTTATTATCCTAGGCACCCCGACATACATATCCAAACTCAGCCTGGATTATGCCAATTTAATTATCGATGGGAATAACATAAAAGTACCAAAGGAAGTGAAGACCCAAGGCTTTTACCTAGATGCCACCTTGAACTTTGCTAAACAAGTTAACTCTCTAGCCTCAACTACTGCATACACATGTAAACTTATCAGAGCCAGCAAACAATTCCTCTCTACAGACAGCTGCATCATGCTCGCCAGAGCCCTTATACTTTCCAAATTGGATTATTGTAATGGACTATACATTGGGGCTAACAAACAGACCATACATAAAATGCAGGTCCTCCAGAATAATGCCTTGAGAGCAGCTCTCAAGATCAACAGAAATGAGCATATATCCTCGGTAAGAAGAGAATACAAATGGCTATCCACTTCTGATGAAATTCAACTCAAAATTGCCTCCTTTACCCACAAGTGCCTCAACAACAAAGCATCACCCTACCTCAAGGATAGGCTACATCTAAGAACCTCGACCAGACCCACAAGAACAGCAAACGCAAACTGCCTACAAGTCCCACGATTCAAATTCGCTACCATAGGAGGACAAAGCTTCCCAGTCAAGGCTGCACAGCTGTGGAACTCACTACCCAATGGCATTAGAGAACCCCAGCCCTTTGTGAAATTCAGACAGAACTTGACCAATTGGTTGAGAACTAACGACACCCAACTACCCTGACTTGCTTGTATCCGCTGACGAACTTACCTGAAGTTCGACTTGCACCCCTTCACCAGGCTATTTGTATCCAACTCTTTCTTCATGCACTGGAATGCTCTGGGTGCCTGTATATTATCACTGTACATATTATTATTTTATATTCCTCTCAAGAATACCTGCACATGTAAAACTTTGTTCTGGACCTAGATCCTGCCTTGTATATATCTGCCTAATGTAAATTGTCTGACCATGTACTGTCCTACTTACCATGTACCTGTAACTAAGCTGAGCATATTCTTGTGTGCGCCCTGATACCCCAGGGTCTGGCGCGCTCTATAAATAATAAACTAAACTAGCTTATTTGCATTATCCCTGATAGCGGTGATCATTTGAGCGGCTTGTCTCTGCTTGAGCACTAAGGCCATCATGTGCAGGGGCCTGTCACTCTCAAAAAAGTACTGCTGTGAACAGCTTGTGTACGATTTTAGGGCTCTGGTTGTGGCGAGTCGTTTGATCTCATCTCTAAGTTTCCGTAGCTGGGGTAGAAGCTGCTTATTGCTGGACACTTTGTGTCACGTCTCCAGGTGTTTGAGCTCGATTGTCATTCGGATGGCCTCCCCCCATTTCTTTTGTTTGAATGCCCACCTTGAAATGCATTGCCCCCTCAAGTAGGCCTTAAAGGCGTCCCAGCACCTATGTGGAGTGAATCCCTGAGTTTCGTTGTTTTCCCAAAACTCTAATATATCGTCCCGCAATTTCTCTATTATGTCGGGGTGCTGCAGGGAGTGCAGGTTGAGGCGCCATGTCGGGGGTTTGCGAGGTGTCGGGGATTGAGATCAGAAATGGTGATTGGTAGGATGCTACATTCCAATACCATGTGTACTGTATTGGCTGGCATAAGCCAGTAGTCCAATCTTGAGTAGGTATTGTGACGGTGGGAGTAGTGGGTAAAATCAGATCGGTTCCTATGCAGGTGTCCCATATGTCCACCAGTTGCAAGTCGTTTATCAGTGTGCGGAGGGTATGTGTCTTCGGGTTGGGTGTGTTATCGAGCACTTTCCCTTGGCGGTCGTGATCCGGGTCCAGGGTTACGTTCATGTCCCCTCCGATTAGTGCGATGTTCCGCATATATTGGGCACATGTGGCAAATGTGTGTGAAAAGAAGGCTGGTGCGTCGGAGGTAAGGGCGTATATGTTTAGTAGGGTAATTGGCTGCTGTTGTATCTGACCTGGACAAACCGACCCTCATTGTCTTTGAAGTTGTGCTGGACTTGGAAAGGCACCAGTTTGTGCACAAATATGAATACCCCCCATTTCCCATGACTCAGTGAGTGTGCTGCAATGTCCACCCACCCCCGCCCTAGTTTTCCAGATTCAATTCTATTGAGATGGGTCTCTTGGGGGTAGACAATATCCCCCTGCAAATCTCTTACATAGTTGAGCATACGCCTGCGCTTTAATGGGGTGGCCTAGCCCTTGGATATTTAGTATTACGCAGGTGAGTTTCAGCATCAGGCATTTGTGTGTGTTGTTCTGAGTTCTGGCCCCGGCGGACCGGCATTGTCTTGGGTTGTCCGTGTTTCCCCCCGTCTAGAGCACGTCCCTTTCCCATTTTTATAAACATACAATTTATGGGTCAACAGCCCCATAACTTTCAAACCTGGACCAAAACATAGGTCCTTTCGGAACCAAACATTGTACCATTGGGTGAGCTTGCCCTCTGGCACCCACCCAATACTAGGCTTACAAGCCCTTATATGGGGTTGGTGGGAGCAAACCAGAGATTTGCTGCCTCTTCCCATATATTCTTCTCTGGAACTAATGGGAGGTAGATGGCCTCTTTTTGCATTTCTGTCCTCGCGTTGTTTTCGAGGTTGCATTTGAAATGCTTCCTTTCCGCTGCCATAATTTTGTTTGCTCCCAGCGGAGAGCCCGTTTATCACTGTTGATCGGCGGATGAGTGTGGCAGGGTCACTTGTCGGTTTGTCTCTGGGTCAGGGTCTGCTAGTGCATTTCCTCTGTTCAGCGTCCCAGCCGTGGGGTCCTCTGCCCGTTTTTTGCCATTTGCCCCTATCCTGTGCGTGCGCCTGTCAGTGTTGAGGAGGGTAGTCTTGGCTCGTTTTGTCCGCTGAAGCGCTGTCAAAGTCAGTCGACACTATATTCTTTTGTTGAAGGAATCGCCATGCACTTTCCGGGTCCTCAAAGGACTGCCACGGTTTGTCGATTTGTATGCACCAAATTGCAGGGAATTTAAGATAGTGTCCATAGTCAGTGTTTTTGAGTGCCTCGAATATTGGGTTGAAGCCTCTGCATCTTCTTGATACCTCCATAGAGTAGTCATTAAATATTCTAATACCTGTCCCGTTCAGTCGAATCGGGATGCAGTTCTGTATGCTTTTAGAATAGCCACTTCTGGACATTTAATAACCGCATTGTTTTAACTCTTGGGCGGTCAGTAGGCGCTGGTTTAGGTATCGGTGCGCAGTGTGCCCGTTCTATGATAATGTCCCTAGCGTTAGGCATGTGGAGCGAGTTCTGTAAGAGTTCGTAGATGAAGGAATCCATGTCTCTCTTTGGTGTTCTCTGGGACGCCGATCACCCGTAGGTTGTTCCTACGTGACCGGTTTTCCTGATCCTCCATCTTCTCGCCCAGTCTTTGGACCTTGTGTATGACTACATCTAGCTGAGATTCCGTATTGGTCCGATTGTCTTCTAGGGCGCTTATGCGCTGCTAATTTTCTGTGATTCTCTCGGCTTGTGTTGCCAGCCGATTTTGCACTTCCTGGAGGTACTGCTTGATTTCAAGCACCGCCGTGTTTGCTTCCTGCCTGCTTTGACCTATGAGCTTCATCTCGGCCAATATGGCCTGCAGCTGGGCTTGGACTTCCATATCGGGCTTGTTTCTCGCTGATCGCCTAGGTAGCCCCCCTTTTAGGGCGGTATTAGGGGAGTCCTTGATTTCTGCGGCATGTGTTCCCTGTTGCACACCCCCCCTCTTTGCCCACGCGTTCTATGGGGTGGCCCGTGGAGGGTCTCGAGATGCACTGGCCTATTGATGGTTGCCCCACGTGGAGAAGGGAGTGTTTTGGATCTGTGTGACAATTACTGGGGAAGGGTTCCCCAGTTGTGGGGCTTTGAGGGCCCACCACGTGTGAGGTGGTCCGGGGGTAATGCCTGGCGTCGTCCTCTTACGCGGGGCAGGCCTGGGGGTGCTTTTCCAGGCGGGTCAGGGGGGGTGTCGATGATCAGGCGGTGTGCCCCGTGCTTGTTGTTGCCTCCGGTATTGTTCCTGCTGCCCCTCTGAATGTTCTATGCTTTATTCCTTCACCCCCCTCCTATTTCTTTGTAACCCCCACATCTGTGGGTATGACAGTGCTTCTTGCAGCCTGCGCCTTCCTATTGCCAATTTGTAAGCCCTGGATCGGTCATTAGAAGTGTCTTCTGGCTCGTCTATCAGATTGTGGTTCTCTGTAGTGTCTACAGATTGCGCTGGTCGGCGGGTGAACCAGGCCCAGGGTTGTGTGTTCCCAGGTCCCACTCTGAGGGGCCTTCAGTCCTATGTGTGGGCTGGGGCACCCTTCTGTTGGCCTCTTATGTCCGATCTTTTGCTGCTCTTCAGGGTTTCTCCGACCTTCTGATTCACTTGGGGGGGGGCAGGGGGTTATTGATAGCCAGCAAGGAGCTGCCCGTGTGGGCTTCCAGCCGTTGACGCACAGATGTCAGCGTTGTTGTGAGGCAGGTGTGCAGTTGCCGGTCTCCTGCTTCCCTTAATAGCTGGCCGTTCCCAATGGGCCCGTGTGGGCGCCTGTTTGCAGCACTGGCTGTTGCCCCCGCTAGGCGCTGACTTACTTGAGGCTCTGGGATAGCCAGCTCTGTTTCTCTGTTTGTGTATCGCGGCGCGTAGCCGGTGGCGTGTCCGTCTTCTCCTGCAGCGGTCTTCATTTCAAGTTGCGGGCTCCCTTTCTGTGCCAACAGGCGTTGGCAGCCCGATCCTCTCAAGGGCTGCTCATTAAGTCTTCGTCCCAGTGACGCCTGCACCGATGAGTCTCGTTGTGTGGGCTCTCTGCGTGTCCCGTATCCCGGCGGCACACGTGGAGCCCAGCGGTTGTGTCCCCAGTTGGGGCTCCTCTCTGTAGTTATTGCGACATCAATGTCCTCCGCACTGCCGTGGGTGGTGGTCCGAGTCTTGGCCTTGTGGTCTGGCACCTCCCAACAAAGGAGGCTCCGAGCTGGGGACTCCCGAGTCCAGGTCCCCCGTTTCGCGCCTTTTGGTGTGCCGCCTACCACAGATGACCCCCGCCGGCATGGTTCCGCGGCTCACATCTCTGTCACCAGTGAGCGATTTTCTCCGAAATTTCGCCTGTATTTATCGTGGCAGCTCCGATGCGTTCTTGCCCCATTGAAGTTCGTTTTATGCTGATTTGAGGTCAAAACTGGCTTGGCATGCCGTCCCTTGCGGAGCTCCCTCAGCCCACTGCCATCTTGCTCAGGCTCTCGAGCGCCCCCGAAAACCCCGGCAGTAGCTCAGCAGACTTCACTTTCAAATCAGTCAGTCACATCTTCATGGGATATGAATGTGGTCTGACACTTAAGCCATTTAATTCTGTGCCTTTGGCAGGCTTAAAACAGCTTTTCCCCTCTAGATGCTGGATCAGTGAGGTCCAAGCTTTCTGCTCCTTTGACCAATTTTCTTGTTTTAAACAGGTTTCATATGCACACTTTGTTACTTTCTAAGGTGTTCGATCAAATGAAGATTGGTTGTCTCACAAAGCCAGATACAGAAGTAGATTAGTCTCTGCAAAACCTAGATGCGAGTAAAACCCGAGACAGCACCTTTTGATTCTGTCAACTGAAAACGTATTCATGAAATATGGACTGGCCACTCCTGAAACACAAGCGTCAATAGCCTCTAAGTGGATAATTATGTGTATTTTGGAGTGATACAACCTAAGAAAATCCTTCAAAATCTATAAACACCCGCCTTGTTAGAGCAAAGGATGAATTGGGTGTATAGCTTAACGAGGTAGGAGTGCCCTTCTGACACGGGGGGTGGGGGGGTCTGCCTGCACCTCACATGTTCAAATTTCAGCAGGGACGAGACAGCCCTTCATTATTTAGGGGTTCATACAAGTACAATTTTTAATTTGTGCATTCATGGTTTTTACAGTGCTTAGAAGATGCGGGGAAATCAGACTTGAATCACTTTCCAAAAACCTGATGATATGGTTGTTTTATCCATGGATTGCATGGGTTCTAGGCTCTGAAAGTATCTGCAAGGCAGCTTCATGAAAGACTGCATGCAATCTGCAAACATTACTCTGTGAATATGAATTCTAGAGTGTGTTTTTTCAGGTAGTTCTTTGCAGTATTTGTAAGATGCACTGAGGTGCTTTAAGGGTGAAGTTTAGGATATTTTGTTGCATCCCACATCACTCGGTAGAATTCAGAGCAACTGAGCAGGAGGTAGGTGTATGTGCAAGCTACTCTATTACACATCCATAGCCGCATTTCCTCCATGCAGCCACTTTCTTGCATTGAGGGTTCAGAGCTATACAATGGACTCTGTTCTGGCCACACACACACGCAGGCACGCGCACTCACACACTCTCCCACACAATGTGTGCGTGTATATGCGTATGTGTAGGTGCATGCCACACAAGTGCTTCCCACACTCTACCTGCCACTACCAAAACACATTCTGCTGGGATCTCTGAGTAAGCTATTGTAAGCAGTAACATCAAACGTTAGGTTTGCCATTGTTATTTCTATGCAGTGTGGCGGGTTAGAAGAAGGGCATGGACTCGGTTCTCCATCTCACTTATGACGTTTATTAAATTATATATGAAAATACCTAGCTTTCTCTAAATTAAGGCTGTTCCCTACCTACCACAACGTTGGTCGTCATTGAGAGTTCAAATCAAATATCTGCTGGCTGTCCAAACTACCTTATCCGAACTCTACCACTATTAGAATAAAATAAATACAAAAGAATGACTCCCTTGCACCAAGTTCAATTCCATAAAATATCTTTAGATGGTTCTTAGTGATTCCTTTGATCAAATCCTTCAGTTCTGATATAGTGCTCTGCACGGCCTTGGACGTCTTTTTTCCTGGTTTACTCTTATTTTCTTATACTCCTGGTTTTATCCTTTTTATACTTGTTCCTTTTCTTTGTTCTTCTTCCACATTTAACCTTGTGTCTTGTCTGGGACAAACCAGATTTTTTCCATAGTTCATTCTTACTCTTTTCAGTCACTTGTGGTCCTTGGGACAAGTATGATTCTTCTCATACTTATTCTCACAATCTTCATTCACTTCTTTTACTTTGTTACAACTGGGACAAGTATGAACAGTCCAACACGTGTTGACTTTCTCTTCAGTAGTTTTGGATACTTTTTCCTAGCTGTTACGAGTATGAGCACTCCAATAATTATTCTCACTTTCCCTCATCACTTTAGGTTTTTCGTTACAGCTGCGGTGAGTATGAACTCTCCACTGTTTGTCACTTTCTTCATTCTCTTCAGACACTTTGTTATAATTGAGGTCATGTTAAGTTATAGTAATTTCTTAAGCACAACGGTCGCCATAAGGCATCTTGGCGCTGGAGAGACGGCAGCACCCACAGCAGGCAAGTCAGTCAGAGCCAACTCAACTAAAACAGAAGTGTCTTAATCGCTTTCTTGAAAGCTAAGTGGTTCGAAAGTTTCTTTATAGGAGGCGGCAGCTCATTCCAGAGGGTGGTCGCTGCAACAGAAAAAGTGTGTCCTCCTATCCGTGTGCGTCGGTAAGGGGGCACAATAAGTAGATCCGCCGTAGCAGAGCGCAACTGGCGACTAGGATGGTAGCGGACAAACTTAGCCTAGAGGAACTCTGCGCCCTGATTATGCATGGCCGAGTGCACAATACACAGCTTTAAATCCAACACGTCACAGGGAGCCAACGGAGAGATCGTAAAACCAGGGAGACGGTGGCCACTCTTGCTGCCAGATTTTGGAACAGCTGAAGTCTCTGAATAAGCCCCTTCGGTTGGGCCAGATATAAGGAGTTGCAGTAGTCCAATCGAGATAATATCAGAGCAGCTACCACCGGAGGGCAGAGAGGCTGAAGAATCGGAGGGAGCACTTTTTTCAGAACTTTCAGCTGAAAATGTCCTGCTTGGCAAACTGCTGCAACTTGGCTATCCATAGATGGAGAAGCCGAAAGTTAAACACCCACATTTTTCACTTTCCCTGTGGGACCGGGGAGAGGGCCAAGAGAAGCGGGCCAGAAAGAGGAAACCCAAACTCCAAAGGTTTAGTGAGGAAGGGAAATGAGAGACAGGGCGGAAGTTGGCAAGGACAGTGGGGTCAAGTGATGGCTTCTTTAAAAGAGGGATCACGCTCGCAGCTTTCGGCTCAGATGGAATTACTCCAGACTGACATCAGTTATTAATGGCAGCAGTGATTTCTCCTAAGACATCGGGGGAAATCTCTTTCATATTGGCCACAGGAATGGCATCAGATGGCGAGCATGATTTGATTTTATGAATAGCAGCCAGGACTGCTTCTTCCTAAAACATAGGGAAAATCGACCACTTTGAGGATCCAACCAGAGCGATCTCATGACTAGAGCAGTCGTCATTACTAGGGGAAACAGTGGTAGCCTTCAGGATATTTTGGCCAATGTCACTAATTTTAGTGCTGAAAAATTGGGATAAGTCATCACACAGCTTCTGTATGGGATTAACACTTGAAGTAAGTTTCTCAGAAGAAGAAAGATTTGGCTGCCGAGAACAAGGCTTTCGGTTGACACAAGGCTGTTTCAATTTTCTTAGAAATATATTATGCTTACGATGCTTGTAATTTGTGCTCTTGAAAATAAAATAAAGTTTGCAAAAAAAGAAAGAAATATATTGTGTTTTTTCTGCTTTCCCAGCCGCAGAGTAAGCTGCTAGGCACACCTTAAATGAGATGAGTAGGAACATTCCAGTTCATATTATTACTTCCTTCATTCACTTTACGTATTTTGTCGCACATACCACTAGAGTAACACAGAGGAAAACTGTCACTACTCAACAGACCTGCCAACTAGGTGGGCAAACTATAATTCTAAAAGCACAGGATAATCAAAAATGTGGAGCACAGAAACACAAAGAGGTAATGAAAAACCTTTTAACCCAATTTCCAACTTTCTGCATAGACTTCTCATACAGAAAATCACACAACCACCTCTCGGCACAGCAATCTGCACCCACTTCACCACATGGCAACAACAGACTAAGACAACCTGGCACAACAGCACACGGGGAATTCACACAGATCCGATAACTGCACTTAAGCTCAGGGAACGGTGCAAACCGAACTGAAGCTGCCAACAGGACATCAGAACTCTCACTTTCTATTCCCACTACACCCTACTAACCCCTTTCCCTCCTTTCTTCACACACTCCTTTTCGGATCCACCAGAGTGCCTGGGGACCACTCCGGTGGTGATGGCACCTTTTTAACATTAACAACTGAGACAAGTATGAGCACTCCTGTGTTCACTCTCTTTATTCACTTCACATATTTTGTTGCAACTGAGACTGGTATGAGCACTCCGCCACCCCCGAGTCTCCCGCTTTTCCTGTTACCTGATTTGTTTAGGTATAACGTCACTGGGTTTTGTAGCGGTTCATGACCCTCTTTTCCTGTGTTCTGGCTGTCTTCCTAGTACTTCAGGAATCTCCTTGTTACTCCTTCAATCGGTTCGCAACATGGAACCTCAATCCTGGTGGTGTCTTAGAGGTTAATGGACCTCCGATTCTACCACATCCACTTAGTGCTCACGCCACCGCTTACCTTGGTTTTAGGACCCTCTGCATCTACTTCAGCATCTCTATTCTCCTTCTCTAACGTGATGCGCTGGTGCCCATTACCATGCTCTCTGGTAAAGTTGGGACGCTGCTCGTACAGTTATCCTCCTAACAGTTCCTCATTGGTTTTGGTTTGAGGTGAGTTGGTGAGACATTGGTTGGGGAGTTCTTCATAAAAACGTTAGTCCTTGTTCCCAGGTGGGGAGTCTCTCCTGGTGAGGTCCCGCTTGGCTGTACTCCTAGGGACGGTATTGCATAGCGGGCTCACCTCCCTAGCTTAAGAGGAAAAGGCACGCCCCTGGTGAGAAGTGACAGAGTCCTGCGATTCATCACTGCAGTCTTATTAGAGTTGATGGCTTTATTGTGGCTGTAAATATGCTAGTGATGTAATACAGTTCTCTTAACCAAGTGTGCCCTCAGCCACTTGATTTATATCTGTTCTTTGGATTGAGGTCCTGTTAAAAATCGACATTGACAAGAGCAATGGCTTCTGTACATGTATCATTCATTTACTCGCAGCAATGCCACCGGAAGTTGCAATTTTAGAAATATTACTTTAGGTCCTTTATGCTGTGATGGTGAAAGATCAAAAACATTGTTCTTTACCAAAATACATTACAGTTGGAACAGGTTACTCTTACAAACTTCACCCTTTCTTCCTCACCCTGCTCTTGTAAAGTATGCCACACTGTGCCTCTGCAGAAAGATATGAAGTGTATGGTTTGTTGTAGTGCCACTGTGTGCCAATGTGTTTAGGCACAAGGCTTCTTGTTTGATAAAGTAGCATGCAAGTTGAAACATGACAGTGCTGTCCTTTGACAGTATTTGCAACGGTGTCCTTAGCAGGCGTGCATTTAGAAAATCTTCCTGACTATCGTTATTAGAGAAGCACTCCAGCAATTGTTAGAATTCTCTTGAAAACTGCACACATTGGCAGCATATTCAATGTGCAACATGGTACATCTGATGTCTGTAATAGAAACTATCCACCATTCTTCATGATATAAAGGCAATGGGTGGATTACACGGGCTAGAATTTGTATGCACGCTTGTGTTGACATGCTCGGTTTGGAAGAATTGCAAAGGGAGGCAAGCAGAATTTTCTCGGTAAGCAGACATGCACAACACTTAAAAGCCAATCTTGTCAAAACGAGCGCTGAAAGAAACATTAACCACATCCATGTTTTCGTGGGGGGGGGGATAAACAAATTCCTCTAGCACGTAAAAGCACATAAATAAAACATACACATGTATTTATTCATGGTTGAGGGTTATGATATGATATGGCATTTGTAACGCGCCTATACACAAGTGTTTCAAGGCGCGATGAGGCAGGGGGGTGGGGGGAAGGGGAAGACAGACAATGATCCTACTAGGCCAGGTATCATTCAGACCGCGCAAGTGCAGGGGTAGGGGAAGGGAAAAGTGCAAGGGGAAGGGGAAGGGGAGGGGGAAGTGCAGTACAAGTAAGTAGAATAAAAATAAATAAATAAATAGGGCCAGCTGGTGGCAAGTGCAAGGTAAGTGCAGGCAAGTGCTGTGAAGGGGAGGCTGTAGGGATACAGAGACAGTCCCGCAGTGCAGGGGATGCGATGCCAGGGAGGCAGTGCAAGTGGAGGGTGGATGGGCCCAGGACCGAGGTCGGTGAGAGTGGCCCAGTTGCAGATTCAGTGCAATTTCAGTGTAGAATTTAGCAGGGGAGAGGGACAGAGAAAGCAGAAGCAAAGAGGGAGGTTTTGAGGTGCTTCTGGAACCGGAGAGGGTTCTCCTCAAGTTTCAGGGAGGCAGGAAGGTTGTTCCAGAGGGAGGCCCCTGCCGCGGAGAGAGATCTACCCCCAGCTCGTTGCTTTGAGAAGCGGCTGACCCTGAGGGAGTTGGAGACGGATGAGCGAAGGGCTCGGGAAGGAAGATATTTAGGGAGAGAGAGTTGAAGGTATTTTGGCCCCAGGCCCCAGAAGGCCTTGTGGATAATGCAGAGGGTTTTGAACTTAATCCTCGCAGCCACTGGGAGCCAGTGTAGAGATTTCAGTCCTGGAGAGATACGGTCCCTGGGCTTGAGGCCAAGGACAAGTCTCGCAGTTCTGTTCTGGATAAGTTGCAGAGGGCGGAGAGTGGAGGCAGGCAGATTAAGATAGAGGCTGTTACAGTAGTCCAGCTTCGAGAGAACCAGGGCTCGGGAGACAGTGAGCTTCTGGGGGAAGGAGAGGAAGGGAAGAATACCTCTGAGGAGGTGCAGCTGGTAGTGTGACTTCTTAGAGACGTCAGATATGTGAGGAGAGAAGGAGAGTGTAGAGTCGAAGATGACCCCGAGGTTTTTAGCCTTGCAGGAAGAGGGCCAAGAGAGGCCGGCCAGAGAGCTGCAGGGAAGGAGGGAGTGGGTGTGCCAATGAGTAGAATCTCAGTCTTACTGGCATTAAGGCAGAGGTCATTGGCGGCACACCATTCCTGGATAGCAGACAGTCAGAGATGAGGGAAGGGAGAGGAGGAGGCCGAGGGTAGCCTGAAAATTAGCTGGGTATCGTCCGCATAGCACTGAAAGTTGGGGCAGAGGGCGGCGATGCAGTGGGCAAGGAGTGGCAGGTACTGGTTGAAAAGCCAGGGAGAGAGATTAGATCCCTGGGGAACACCACAGGTGGAGAAGAAGACGTCCGAGAGGAAGGATCCAAGTTGGACCTGGGAGGGTCGATTGGAAAGGAAAGAAGTCAGCCACGCCAGAGCCTGACCAGTGATACCCAGGTTATCATGGAGACGGTTGAGCAGGATGGCATGGTTGACAGTATCAAAGGCAGAAGAGAGATCGAGCAAAATGAGAACACAAGGAGTGTTAGAATTAAGGTTGGAGAGCAAGTCTTCACGGATGTTCAGGAGAGCAGTTTCCGTGCTTCTGGCAGCTCTGAAGCCAGACTGATGGTCATGAAGGCTACCAACAGATTCAGCATGGAGGTTAAGCTGGGAGATGGCCAGTTTCTCCAGGAGCTTGCCCAGGAAGGGAGTGATGGAGATTGGGCGATAGTTAGCCGGGCAGGAGGGGTCGGAAGAGGGTTTCTTAAGAAGAGGGTGCACAAGGGAGTGCTTGAGGGGGGATGGGAAGACTCCAGAGGCGAAGGAGTGGTTGCAAAAGTCAGCCAGGGTGGGAGCCAGGGAGTCGATGTGGTCCTTGATAGTTTTGGAGGAACAGGGGTGAACCTGTTTAGACGAGACTTTCATAGATCGGACTTGTCTGGAGACCTCGTCAGCAGAAAAAAGGGGAAAGGCAGAGAAGGAGGGAGGAGGGGTGGCTGCAGAAGGGCCAGAGAAAGAGCAGGGAAGAGAGGGAGGGAGGTGATAGGAGGAGAGTGAGGACAGGATGTCCTGAGTTTTAGAGATGAAGTGAGAGGCCAGTGCCGTGCAGAGGGCCTGGGAGGGGACAGGAGAGGTAGAGACTGCAGCAGGGTTGGCAAGCTCCTTGCAGATTTTAAAGAGTTCAGCCGAGTTGTTAGATGCCACAGAGATGCGGGCTTGGATAAGGGCTCTCTTCTTGATGAGAACGGAGAGACGGTATTGCCTTTGGAGCAGGCGGCAGGCCAGTTTGTCAGAGGATGAACACGAAGCACGCCATTTCCTCTCTGCCACCCTGCACTTGCGTTTAAGGGTGACGAGATTCGAGTCATACCAGGAGTTACATTTGGCTTTGGGCTTCAGGCGGATTCTCATGACAGGGGCAAGGATATCAAGAGTATCAGATATAGCAGAGTGGAGCATGGAGACGGCTGTGTCAGGGTGGGAGTCAGCCGAAGGGGGAGGGGGGGTGAGAAGGTGGCAGCGAAAGCCTCAACTGACACGTGCTTCATTGGTCGGATGGCCGAGAAGGTGGGTGGCGATGATGAGGGTGGCTTTGCCTGAGGGGTAGGGAGGGTGAGGTGGGAGGATAGGAGAAAGTGATCACTCCAGGAGAGAGGAATGGGGAGAGGGACGGAGAGGGGAAGGTCAGAAGAGATCAGAGCATCAAGAGTGTGCCCTGCAGAATGAGTAGGCCCAGATGGGAGAATAAAGAGTGAGAGAGTCGCAGAGGTCACAAAAGAGATCAGTGGGGGGACAGGAGGCATCCAGGTGGATGTTGAAGTCACCAAGAAAGAGGAGTTGAGTGGTAGCGGACAGGCGTGAGGAGGAGAGGTCAGCCCACTCAGAGAGGAAGGAGGAAATTTGACCAGGTGGCCGATAGATGGTAGCCACGGTAAGGGAATGGCTGGGAGAGAGAGAGAGTCGGCAGACAAGACATTCAAAAGTGGAGTAGGTCTGCGTAGGAATGACAGTGGCAGGAATCCACTCAGGGAAGATAAAGGCAACACCCCCCCAGCACGGTTAGGCCTGGGAACGGAGAGGAACCATCAGGTAGGAGTTTGTCAAAGCTAGTGACAGAGCTGGCTGTGAACCATGTCTCAGTGAGACCGAGGACGTCAAGGTCCCGTTCCTCGAGAAGGCGACAGATATCGGAGGAATGCTTGATGGCAGAGCGAGAGTTGAGAGTTAAGAGTGGCAGTGTGGAGGCGGTTGCCAACCTTGAAGGACTTCAGGGGAGTGGTACAGATCAGAGGTACGCCCTGCGGAGGTGTAGAAGAAGGGGGTGAAGAAGGAGCATGAGAGGGGGCAGGGAGGGAGGGTAGAGGCAAGGTAGACGAGGACAGAGGAGGGGGGACAGCAGGAGAGGAAAGGAAGTTGATGAGGCGTGGGAAGCGCTATCAAAGAGGTGAAGGTTGGCCTGGGGGCCTTGGACCAAGACGGTCCCATTAGCGTAGACATTAATGATGGCCTTAGAGGAGTGGAAGGAGGCCAAGAGGACATCCCAACGGTTCTGTTTTAATAATGTTTTGATAAGTCAATGGGTCGTAGATGGTCTTTTGGAGTATTGGGCCCTGCAAGTTGGTGCCATTAGGGGTGGGTTTGTGGGATCAGTGCAGAGGTTGCTATTGTATGCTCTGTGCAAGGCATGTAGTATTTCATGTTTGCCTTTGTTCATTATACTTTAGAGATTCTCAGTGCTTGTGTTCGGCAAGCTGTAGTCTGTTGTTTGTGTTTGAATTGTGCAGGCGTATGGTGAGGTGACAACTGGCAAGTACAGGCGGTTATTTTAATAGGTTGAGAGTTTGAGTTGTAAATCTTTCATAGCACAGTGGAACTTTGCAGATCTTGGCTCAGCCTATAGCACCAAGGTAAAGAGTGCAGAATAGTGTACTGTGGCAAACCTAGCGATACTGCCACTGACTCTCTGGAGGGAAGCTTCTCCTGCGTGGCCAGGGAAAGGGAGAAGCTACCTGTCTCTGACATTGCGGTTAGCTATCTGCGGGAGGACCATGTAGGGGGGGACAAACTTCAGAGAGGCAGGAAACTGCTAGAACAAAATGACCCTTCAAATAGTCTTCTGAATGACACTCATGTGCCTTTAAAACATGCCTGAATGGCTTAATTCAACGTAGAAGAAGAATTCCCAAGTTTGCTTGACCAACAAACCCATTTTCCTCCCCCTCCTCTTTTTAGTACTGAGACGAGGAAGTAGGATGCAAGAATGAGGATGCCTAGAAGCGGGAAGCAAACACTGAGCTCTAGTCTTTGGAATATGTTCATGAAGGCCAGGAAGTTTAAAACGCACACAACTGAGCAAACGAGCGAGAGACACATAGGCTGCAAGGGAGCGCAGCTTGTGCAAACACTTGTTGGTACGCTGAGCGCAAGTATTCAACACAAGGCATCAAGGAGGCCGATGGGTGGCATGAGAAGAGAGTGGATAAAGGGAAGCGGACCGCTTTGGCGCAACCGACAGCTGGAGCTTGCCGAGGCAACAGAGAATAAAGCACAAGCCGAACAATTGATGGAGACGCACTCCCAGTCAGTGCGGAGAAGGAATGGAAGGACGCAAAGAATGAATACCAGAGCTGCCCGGTAAGCCCAGAGGTAGAGAGCGTGTTACCGGAGCGCTTGAGGGGCGGGTGGCTCATGTCCTTGACAGCCTGAAAAGGAACGATTGAAAGAAGTGGAGAAAAGAATGCGAACAGTGTTAACAAAGGTGTGTGTGTGTGGAGTCATGCCTCGGGTGATGCCGCGACGTGCACTCAACCCGCACAAGCCCGAAGACGCTGGACACCCTGGCGGCATGCCCGCCCTTCCCGGTGTAGCAAGGAAGGGGGAAACCGCCGTGGACAGCCGCGTTGCTGGCGGCCGCGGCGACGCTGCGGAAAGAGCCGCTATAGACAGCCGCGGCGAAGCCGCGAGAGAAGCCTCTGCGGACAGCCGCGGCGGGCCTGCGGAACACTCACCCAGGTTCCACTCCGGTCCGGGGAACGGGGAGCCGTGCTCACGGTGGTGCCGGGATGCAGGAGAGCAGCGACCGGATCGCCGCCTCTGTGCTCCTTCTGATGGAGCCAGGACTTCATGTGGCTGGAGAAGGACGCCCATCGTCCGGATGCGTCCTTACACCACGCGGCCACGGCTGCATGGCCAACGTGAACCCTCACCACCTCAAGGGAAACGGGAAGGGCGACAGCCCGGGGCGGCAACCTTTAAGGGAGGCGGGACAACGTCCCAGGAACCAATGAGAAGGGGGTTAGCCCAGGCTCCCAGTGATTGGAGGGGGTTTGAAACCTCCTGTTATGATAAAAGGGCGCCAAACCAAACTAATGGGTTGCTCTCATTCCACAGGACACGGAGAAAGGAGAGAGGGGAGAACCAGAGTGGTGGGCCTATCCGGACACCTCAAGATAAGACCAGACCCGGACTAACGTCGTTATATTTTGGAAGACCAAGACACCGGTGAAGTTAACCGGAAGGACTTGATAGTAATTCCCTTAAACATAACGCTATCCTTCAACCAGTGATTAAATTATTGTTTCAGCATCCACCTGTCTCCGAGCTTAACTCCACACTGGCGACGAAGGTGGGATCCTGACAGCGCTATGGAGGCATTGATAAAGACCCTGACCGAGGGTCAACGGCAATTGCAACAGATGGTGCAGCTACAGTCACAACAAGCAGCTGCGGATCGGCAAGCCTTTCAACAGGCCATCCAGCTGCAGGGTACTTTACAGACCACTGCGCAGGACAAACAGCATGAGACCATAACCCGTCTCACGGATGCTGTAGCCAATACGAGAAACCAACCACTGGTGCCCTCGGCCCTCCTGCAGAAGTATAGGGACGGGGGGAGGACCCTGCCTTTTTCTTTACCAGTTTCGAACGCATAGCAGGAACGCGCAATGGCCTCCAGACCGGTGGGGTCAGTATGTCGCCCCCCTTCTATCTGGGGTGATGCAGGGCACCTACCAGGCGGTAAACCCCAACGGCAATACGCCGTACGTAGAGATCAAGGCCGCAGTGCTAGACCGTTTAGGACTGGACGATGAAGCATACCGGATCCAGCTAAGGGAAGCCAGACTCAGGGCTGGGGAAAGCCCACGCCAGCTGTATTATAGGATAAAAGACCTAGCCGAGAAGTGGTTGCTGGCTCCAAACCCCGCTAACCAACCCCTGCTCGATAAAATCATACTGGAACAGTTCATAGAAGCCCTGCCCGGGCAAATGCAGAAATGGGTCAGGCAGCACCATTGGCCCACCCTAACCGAAGCAGTGGACATAGCGTCGGCGTATCAGAAGGCAGGTCACTTCCGGCTACCACCCACAGGAGTATCAGCCCGCATTGCCATCCCGGTTTCCGACCCCCATGTGATTAGGGGTAGCCGAGTCCTACCCTTCAGGTGGAAACCCTCAGAGGACAAGAGACCAGGAAGCGAAGAGAAGGCCCCAATGCCGACACCTGGTTACAAGCAACCGCAGTGTTATGAGTGCAACGAGTGGGGCCACATAGCCCGGTTTTGTCCCAGGAGAAGACTGGTTGAACCCATGGACATCGGTTACCTGAACCCAATAGACGAGGAGGGCGTCCTGGGACCCTATTTGGTGGACATTCGTGTCGACGGCCGACCATCACGTGCACTCTTGGACAGCGGCAGCAGGCAGACGGCCATATCACCAACCGTGAGTAACTCTCCCTGCTTGTCTAACGTAACGGTACCTATCCGATGCATTCACGGGGACACCAAGTGTTACCCAATGAAGGATGTAGTGATTGACTTAAAAGAAACCTCCACTCCCTTGAGGGTTGCCGTCCTACCTAGTCTTCCCACCCCAGTGGTAATTGGGACTGACCTTCCCCACTTCAACCAGACCTTAAGGGACCTAAGGGAAGAGAAGTACCCGCCCGAATCCAATGTTGCGGGAACGGACCCTGTTTCCCGGGAACCCCTACCAGGGCGGAAAAGGCGGACCCGGATGGCATGGTGTCAGGCCAGTTTTATATGACCCGACCCATCGATTGGAAGCTTGAAGGTAACGAGGACACCATAAGGGGAGAGACCCTAACCGACCCAACCCTACGTGTGGCCAGGGAAAGGGCAGCCCGGGAAGGGGAACCCAACCTAGCCAGAGGCCCA
Source organism: Ambystoma mexicanum (assembly GCF_040938575.1). Lineage (NCBI taxonomy): Eukaryota > Metazoa > Chordata > Amphibia > Caudata > Ambystomatidae > Ambystoma > Ambystoma mexicanum. The sequence goes on along the minus strand of NC_090924.1, from coordinate 452,326,077 downwards.
GGGTTCCTTCTACGCAATGGTCTCCTATACCGGAGGTATAAGGGTGACGATGACGCCGTAAAAGAACAATTAGTGTTACCGAAGAGTCACCGTCTTATAGTACTACAACTGGCCCACAATCATCCCTGTGGGGGTCACATGGCCTCCCTTAAGACCCAACAAAATCTTCTAAAGAGGTTTTTCTGGCCTGGCATCTACGGGGAGGTAGCCCGACATTGCAAGAATTGTTCCACCTGCCAGCTTACCAGCGGGGTACTACCCGCCAAGGCACCACTACAGAAAATGCCCCTCATTTCGATCCCATTCCAGAGGATCGGCATGGACATGAAGGACCCCTGGAACCAGCCAGCCGCGGTTATAAATACTTATTGGTCGTAGTCGACTACGCCACCCGCTACCCGGAGGCCTTTCCCCTAAAGGGAACATCGGCCCGGGTATTATGCGACCAACTAATCCCGTTCTTTGCCCGAGTGGGGATACCCTCCGAGATAATCACCGACCAGGGCACTAATTTCATGTCAACCCTCCTAAAACAAATATGTGGACAGCTACAGATCAAACAATTGAGAACCTCAGTATACCATCCCCAAACTGATGGGCTGGTAGAACGATATAACCAGACGATCAAAAAAATGCTAAGATGGGTGACGGGACCAACCGGGAAAAACTGGGATCGGGCGATCCCCCTGGTGTTAATGGTGTTAAGAGACACCCCACAGTCTTCCACCGGTTTTTCTCCCTTTGAGCTCTTGTTTGGGAGACAACCTCGGACGATACTGGACCTGGTTAAGGAGGAGTGGGAATCCACGGAAGAGGTGTCCTTAACCGAGTATACAGAGGAATTAAAGGAACACCTAACCGCATTACGTACACTGGCCCAGAACAACCTTGGTCATGCCCAAACAACTCAAGAAAGAAATTACAACAAGGGGAGCCGGATGAGAACCTTCAGCCCAGGGGACCAGGTATTGGTACTCCTACCTACCAGCACCAACAAGCTCTTAGCCAGATGGAGAGGACCCTACAAGATCATTGATGTGCTAAGCCCAGTGACCTACCGGGTACAACAACCCGATCGAACTACCCCAGAAAAGGTCTATCACATCAACCTTCTAAAAAAATGGAACGAGCCTCTTCTGGGCGCCTTTGTGAGCATCGAGGAACCCGAATCGGAAGAAATCCTGAACACCGTTCCCCATACCCTGGATGCAGTCAACTGGGGTGACACCCTTTCCCCCGAAATGAAGACGGACATTAGGAACAGGCTGTTCCCCTATGCTGACGCCTTTTCCTCCTTACCTGGACGAACCAACGTGCTTGAACATGTAATCAAAACGGACCCCGGACCACCCGTGAGGCTTAGACCGTACCGGATACCCGAAGCCAGGCGGAACACCATTAAATCCGAGGTGGATGAAATGTTACGGATGGATATCATCGAGCCATCTGTCAGCGTTTGGTCATCCCCCATAGTGCTCGTTCCTAAACCGGACGGTTCGGTCCGTTTCTGTATGGACTACAGACAGTTAAATGCGGTGTCCCGATACGAAGCCTATCCAATGCCTCGGATGGACGAACTACTGGAGGGCCTTGGAGCAGCCCAATTCTTAAGTACTCTGGATTTAACCAAGGGCTATTGGCAGATACCCCTACGCACCAAGGATAGGGAGAAAACTGCCTTTTCCACCCCACAAGGCTTATACCAATATAAGGTTCTACCCTTTGGACTCCATGGGGCCCCCGCCACGTTCCAGAGGCTGATGGACATCATACTAAGACCGCATGCTGGATACGCTGCTGCTTACCTGGACGACATTGTCGTGTACAGCCAATCCTGGGGGTCACATCTGGACCATCTGGAACTAGTAGTAGCTGATTTACAGAGGGCAGGGTTACATATCAACCCCAAGAAGACTACGATGGGAACCCACGAAACCAAATATCTGGGCCACATAGTGGGTGGGGGAGTGCTTAAACCTCAGTTGTCCAAAACCCAGGCTATACGCGATATACCGACTCCCACCAACAGGAAACAAATACGAGCATTCCTGGGGTTGATCGGGTATTACAGGAGATTCATCCCTGACTTCTCCTCGGTGGCCGCACCTTTGACAGACGCGTTAAGGCTCAAGGGAAATCCCAATCTGACCAACAACCCAAGTGCCTTGAACGCCATAGCGGACCTGAAGCGACGGATTCGTCAAACCCGGTCCTCTGCTGTCCGGACTTCCAGAAACATTTCTTTTTACAGACAGACGCCTCCAACCAGGGACTAGGAGCTGTACTGTCGCAGGAGACCAGAGGGGATCTACAACCAGTGTGCTTCATCAGTCGGAAGCTGTTGCCCCACGAGGCGGCTTTCTCGACCATTGAGAAGGAGTGCTTGGCCATCAAGTGGGCCGTTGACTCACTCCGGTATTATCTGCTGGGTCGCCGGTTCACCCTGTATACCGACCATGCCCCCCTCCAGTGGCTGGCTCAGCATAAGGACACTAACCAGAGGGTTCTCCGCTGGTTTCTCTCCCTTCAGCCTTTCGACTTCATCACGTTGCACAGACCTGCCAGGTTCCAGCTAGTGGCGGACTATCTGTCTAGATGCTCCCCCTGGCCCGAACGGCCTGGGATCGGGGTGGGGATGTGTGGAGTCATGCCTCGGGTGATGCCGCGGCGTGCACTCAACCCGCACAAGCCCGAAGACGCTGGACACCCTGGCGGCATGCCCGCCCCTCCCGGTGTAGCAAGGAAGGGGGAAACCGCCGCGGACAGCCGCGTTGCTGGCGGCCGCGGCGACGCTGCGGAAAGAGCCGCTATAGACAGCCGCGGCAAAGCCACGAGAGAAGCCTCTGCGGACAGCCGCGGCGGGCCCGCGGAACACTCACCTGGGTTCCACTCCGGTCCGGGGAACGGGGAGCCGTGCTTGCGGTGGTGTCGGGACGCAGGAGAGCAGCGACCGGATCGCCGCCTCTGTGCTCCTTCTGATGGAGCCAGGACCACGCGTCCACGGCTGCATGGCCAACGTGAACCCTCACCACCTCAAGGGAAACGGGAAGGGCGACAGCCCGGGCGGCAACCTTTAAGGGAGGCGGGACAACGTCCCAGGAACCAATGAGAAGGGGGTTAGCCCAGGCTCCCAGTGATTGGAGGGGGTTTGAAACCTCCTGTTATGATAAAAGGGCGCCAAACCAAACTAATGGGTTGCTCTCATTCCACAGGACACGGAGAAAGGAGAGAGGGGAGAACCAGAGTGGTGGGCCTATCCGGACACCTCAAGATAAGACCAGACCAGGACTAACGTCGTTATATTTTGGAAGACCAAGACACCGGTGAAGTTAACCGGAAGGACTTGATAGTAATTCCCTTAAACATAACGCTATCCTTCAACCAGTGATTAAATTATTGTTTCAGCATCCACCTGTCTCCGAGCTTAACTCCACAGTGTGACAACCCGATGTTTGAGAATGGGGCCTGATAATGTTAAGGAAGGGTCGATGATAATAACACGAACAGTGTACAGGAAAGGGTCAGAAACCCAGTGTTTGAAAAAGGTGTTTAGTACAACTACAAACTTTGTTAAAGGGTTGATGACCCAGGATTGGAAGGACATTATCTTGTGGTTGGCAAAGAGTGATTGAAGACTGGAAAAGCCCTGGCAGGTTAGTGAACCAGGCAAACCCTGAGTCTGGGAGAAGTGAACTTGCTTTTGTGAAACAATAGTGTAACATCTTGAAGGAGTGTAAACCAGGAGTAAGGTGAGAAGTGATATACTGGCAAGGGAGTACGCTAGGAGTGTGAAGGCAAATACATCTGAAATTGTGGATAGGACCAGAGAGAAAGTCACAGATTCGCTGGCAGGACAGTACACCAGGGGTAGAAAAGTGGACAGAGTGTAAGAAATTGAACATTATAAAGAACTTCATGCTTGCAGGGCACTCAGAAGAAGACTTGTGCCCTTTGAGTACAGTTAAATCGTGAGAAAGAGACATTTTGAACAAACGGAAGGACTCTAGGGGAGGGGAGACCCGTTTCCTGGTGGAACTTTATTCATTTTCTTTTTGCACTTTTTTAAAACCTTGGTTTTGGAACGTTGAAGGAAAGGCATGCGTGTATGGCTTGTTAAAATCCCCTTTTCACACATAGAGTGTAAGGGTCAGCTTAAGTTTTGGACACAAGATGGAGGACACTCTTTTGTTTAACATCCAGATACAGACGTTCCTTAGTTTTGAGGCAGGGAAACCCCTCCTAGATTTAGAGATAGATAGGACTTACCCCAACCTGCTTATTGGTTTTTTTAGAAATAAGTCTATAACCAATAATTTAGCATGCCACTGTGTCTGAGTCTTACTCTTGATCCATTGCAATACTTGCACATAAATACCGTACCTTTGAATGTATTGTCCTCCCACGTATTCCTCATCTTTGATATACTCGGATATCCTGCTTGCAGCTATGAAACCTTTTTCAGCAGAAGGCGCAGTGCGTTGTCATCTACTGTGTGTCCTTCGAGGGCCTCCGTCCTCCTTGAATATGTCAGAGCTGGTATAAAAGGCACACACTGCACCTGTTGCTTCAGTTCCGTTTTTCCACACAGCTGCTCGAAACTGTTCTTCGCCTTGGCGTGTTGGATAACTGCGTAGTTTGTGAGTTTTGTCCCACAAATGTCGACTCCTACCCTTAAAACTGGGTTCAAGAGATGTGCAGAGTGTTTGACTAAAATGTCTAAACCTGATCCTCATCTGGTATGTCTCTGTTGCCTGTGGTCGGGCCACCTCGTTGACGATTGTGTCTCGTGACAGTCTGACTGGAAAAGCTTTAAAAGAGGGGAAGGGGAAACTTGCTTTGGGCAAACCTTCCCCAAAATTCTTCAGTGACCCCCACAAAGAAATCGTCCAAAGATAAAGAGTCAGAGAAAGGTCTCCACACAGGGCCAAGCGGCAAGGAAAGCACACAGAGTTCGAGATATCGTCATTCCCCTTCATAGTCTTTGAGGAGAGCAAAGAAAAGGCATGATCGCTCCAGGTTATCCTCCACAGATTCCTCACCCAGAGGGAAATGGGTAAGCTTTCCTAAGAAGGGTGCTAGTAAGGCAGAACTGGAACAATTCCATCTGCAGATGTTGGAAGTGTTTGAGAAGACAGCGACATCAGCGCCTTCGAAGAAGTCGTTACAGTCCCATTGTGCCAAAGGTTGGCAGGGAGTCAATGAAGACCATTGACCATGCGCCCAAGAGTCCGGACAGCAGGTTAACAAAGGCTTTGAAGGATTGGAAGCCTTCGAAGGCATCTTGTGTGCCTCTCATGGCCTCGACGAGATACTCCTCCTACTATCCACCCGACATTGTCGGAAAGCATCAAAGTTGAGTTCGATGTCGGAGTCGAGGCCTTTGACGTCCTTTTCGGAACCGTCAAAGGTTTATAAACCACAAGACACGAGAGACTTCTTTAAGACTATGGCCTCTATTTATGAGGGGGAGAGGGAAAGTTCTAATTATGGTTTTTGCCTGGTGTACGGCACTCGTGGTGTTCCAGAGGAGCTAATATCCCAGGAATCAGAAATGAAGGATTTGGTGGACACCCTAAAGGATGCCAGTGGTCTTCTCCAGAAGCTGATTCTGGCACCCATATATGCTCAGGACATGCTGATACTTACTATAGGTCAGTTATGGCAAAGGTAATAGAATACCTGGGCTGGGGTAGACTGTTGAGTATGCACAGGATGTTTTAACGGATATTTTGGAAGGGGCCACCAAAGGACTCTATTCTTGACTGCGGTATGAAAAGCAAGGCTTGAGTCTTGGAGAACTGGAAAAGACCAGACCCCACTCCTGTAGTCCACAAGGACTTCATAAAGAAATGTAGACCATCAACAATGGATCCGGAGTTTCTATCAAAACGCCGAGTCCACAAAGCCTTGTTGTTCAAGCAGCCAAGTCTGCTTCTAAGGGAGCAGCCGGCCCCTTGGTACCTCTGGATAGGGAAGATCAGGCTTGATGCTTTTGGGGAGAATGTTTTTTTCTGTTGGGAGTATGCCGCTGAAGGTAGCTAATGCAACCTGTGCACTAGCAAAGTTTAGCTACACTTTGTGGGAGGTGATGGTAATGGCATCTGAGCACATCCCAAAGGGTGAAGAAAGGGATGGTTTTATGAGCATTATTCAAGACGGAAAGGACGCTATTCGTCAGTCCTTGCAGTCAGGTTGGGACACTGCATTAGCCGATCCATGGCTGCATGTACAGTGCTTAGACGATTCGCTTGGCTTAGAAAATCAGGCATCGCTTCTGATGTGCAATCTCTGCTGTTGGATATGCCGTTTGACAGGTCTTATTTGTTTGGCACAAAGGCAGACGAAAGCCTTCGGAAATTGCATTCTAAAGCAGCAGCGAAATCTCTGAGTCCGACTGTCAGCCCCAACAGGGTCGGGCAGTTCCGTCTTCTAACCGGGGATGGAGAAAACAGTTATTTTCGATACTATTCCTCTGTTGGGAGAACAAGAGGTCCGTTAACGCAACGGGGACAGAGAAGGCAACCATGGGACGGTTGAGGTTGGACGGGCAAATGAGCTGCTACAGCATACGCTTCCTAGCCTTCCGCAACGACCGGTGCCCCAAAACCGCTTTGAAGACTTAAAGCATTAAGTCGGTAGTGGGAGGCAGATTAACCCAGCATCTGAAGGAATGGCAGAGCATTACAACAGACGCTTGGGCTCTTAAACCGTTGCACATGGCTACTGCCTCCTCTTTTTGAAGAAACTACCAAACTGTTCCCCAAGAGGCCAGTCCTTGAAATTACCAGATCCGCTCCTTCTACAGGAAGTTCAGACACTGTTGAAGAAGGGTGCAATCGAACCGGTACCTGTAGCGGAAAGAAATCAAGGCTGGTACTCCCAAAAAAGGATGGAGGGTTGTGTCCCATCTTGGACTTCAGATGTTTGAACAAGTTCCTCAGCAAGGACAAGTTGAAGATGGTCACTCTTTCGCTGATCCTTCAGGCCCTTCAGCTCCAGGATTGGATGGTGTCATTGGATCTTCAGGATCCAAATTTCCATATTTCCATTTTTCCACGTGTCAATTCATCTCAAGCACAGGAAATACCTGAGATTCACTGTTGGCAGTTCTCATCAGTTTCGGGTACTGCATTCCTGCTGACCTCAGCCCAGAGGGTCTTCACCAAGCTTATGGCGGTGGTGGCAGCAAATCTACTGATGAGGGGTTGGGGGGATGGGGGCGGAGGATTGACATCTACCCCTACCTGGATGATTGGCTGAATAGAGCCTGTTCACCTGAGCAGGCTCTAACATCTGGACAGCACCTGTCACTCTCCACAGACTGGGCTGCTCCCTCAACTGAAGTCCCACATGACACCTTCCCAAAAGCTGGAGGTAAGGGCTATCCACATTTCGCAGATGGTGAACAAGTTTCAGAGTGCCCCAAGTCTTCCAGCCTTCGATTCTCTGAGGTTTCTCGGTCTCAAGGCATCCTGCATTTTTCTGGTGCCAGAGGCCTGACTGAGAATGAGGTCAAAGTTCTCTGGCAGGATGATGGATCTAGTACGGATCCCGAGCAGGGTCACGCAGGATCTCCTGTGGTAGGCTGTCAAGGAGAATGTGTTAAAGGGGGAACCTTTTTGGCAACCATGGCCAGAGGTTGCAGTGGTTACGGATGCCTCCCCCTCAGGTTAGGGGGGGGGTTACACCAACAGTTTGACGATCAGCGGACACTGGTCTCCACCGCAGTCCAAACTGCATGTCAACGCTTTGGAGATGAGGGCAATCAGACTTGCTCTGATGGCCTTTCTGCCGTCTGTACGGGGAAAGTGTCCTGATAATGACTGACAACACAGTGGCCATGTATTGCCTCAACAAGAGAGGGGGGTGTAGGGTCGCTGCCACTGTGCAGAGATCCAATGCAGCTTTGGTTTTGGGCACTACAAGAAGGAATCCCTGTCAGCGGTTTATCTGGCCCGAGAAGAAAACACGGCAGCGGACGCTCTTAGAAGGCAAAGCACTGTCTCCCACGAGTGGGAGATGCCTCTGGAAGCCCTTCGGGAGATCTTTGCCCTTTGGGTAACCCCTCAAGTGGATCTGTTTGTGTCAGTGTCAACAGAAAGTGCGACCTGTTCTGCTACAGGCAATTTCCTCAGAGGAGCTCTCGGGGGCGCGTTCGTAATGGATTGGGAATATCCACTTCTGAATGTGTTTCCACCAATCCCAGTCATTCCTCATGTTCTCAGGAGGTTGAGGAAGTTTTGAAAATCTGTGATCCTGATTGCTCCGGATTGGGCCAGTGGGACATGGTACCCGGAACTTCTGTAAATGTCCATCTGCCCTCCAATTTGTCTTTCACAAAGGGAGTATCTCCTCTCACAAGAGGGAGGTTGCATTCTTCATCCAGAAATCAGGACCCTCGACCTCCACGCATGGTTGAGAGGTTGAGGTACAAAGATTGGGACCTTCCGGAAGACGTCATGGAGGTGTGGCTTTCAGTCAGAAGGCCAGCAACTAAATCTCTATACCTCTACTGCTAGAACCCATTTTGCAGCTAGTGTAGAGATAAGGGAATTGACCCATTTTCTTGTGATGCACCATCTGTTTTGTCTTTTCTCCTACATCTAACCCATCAGGGACTACAGCCAAAGGTTTCAAGGTTCCAATTGTCATCCAGTTTTTAAAAGGGTTGACCAACATTGTCCCGCTGGTTCCATTCTGGGATCTCAACCTGGTTTTAAGCTTCCTGATGGTTTCTCCTTTTGAACCATTAAATTCCTGTCCACTTACCATGTTGTCTTTTGAAAACAGTATTCATATTATCTCTGCTCGCAGAGTGAGCGAGCTTCATGCCTTAGCGTCTAAACCACCATTCATGGTCTTGAATAAAGACAAGGTAGTTTTGAGGGTTCGCCCTTCTTTTTTGCCAAAAATAGTGTCAGAAATGAATTTGATACAAAAATGTTTTACTGGCTTTCTACCCTCCTCCTCATCCATCTGAGGAGGAGAGGTTACACAGACTTGACCCTAAAAGAGCCTTGAGCTTTTATATTAGCGGGGTTTCGAAGATAAGACTGGATGACCAGCTTTTTGTTGGTTACACTGGCCAAAGGATGGGACAAGTGGTTACTAAGCAAACGCTGTCTCGTGGACTATGCATGACTGAATGTTACAACTTACCTGGGAAGGAGGTTCCCGAAGGTCTAAGGGCCACTCAACTATAGGGTAAGCAACTTCCTCAGCACTCCACAGAAGGGGGGACCGCTGGAGGACATCTGCAATACAGCCACTTGGTCTTCTATGCATACATTTGCAAAGCATTACTGTTTAGATATCCTCTCGGGCCGGGAATCCTGATTTGGGAAAGCTGTTTTACAGAGTGTTTATCAAAATTGAATTCTGCTTTCCCACTTCCAACAAAGCACTGCTATGGGAGAATATCAAACATGAGGAATACGTGGGAGGACACAATCCATTCGAAAAAACAAATTACTTACCGCTGGTAATGTTCTTTCAATTGGATGTTCCTTCCACGTATTCCTCATTGCCCCTCCGAACCAACCCCTGTCAAGAAGGAGTTTCTGTGATTTACACCTTCCTCTCTGTTAACGCTAAAGTATTTCTCATCTTCGAGACTGCTGTGCTGGTGAGAGGAAAAACACAAACTGAGTCAACGGGCGCAGTGCCCTCTGCTAAAAAAGGTTTCAGAGCTGCAAGCAGGATATCTGGGTATATCAAAGATGAGGAATAGGTGGGAGGAACATCCAATCGAAAGAACATTACCAGGGGTAAGTAATTTGTTCTTCTATTGCATTGCCTTGCAGGGTTCCCCCTTTTTCAGTGACATGCATAATAATTAATGTGAGCAGGCATCATGGGATACCATTGTGTAGTAGTGGGTGACTGTGGGTTTGGTGATTGTTAGCATGGCCGAGTGCGTTGTTTGAGGAGTGCTTGGATAGTACAGTGCTGTTAAGTGTTGAAAGTAATGTTGTTAGCCCTGGGTGCCTTCACTGGTAAATCTGTTTGCACATTGTCAGATGGGCAAGCATTTTCTCCATATGCATTTCCTCTATTGTTTGTTGTAGATGGTGTGAATGGTCACAAGGATGACGATCACTGTGTGCCAAAGCTGAGATCAGGACACCAGATAGATTTCAAGGGCTTTTATTAAGTATTCAAGAGAACAAAAGTTGTTGGGTTGCACAGCTCAATGGAATAAGATGTCAGGATGGTAGCTGTGTGAGTCTAGGTATAACGTGAGAGGTCGCCAGTAGGAAACTCAGTGTCCAAAGAAAGAGGGATACCCCCGCCCTCTTCCCCCTCCTAGTCTGGTATTGCCTTCCAGGGGCTCTGTAATCCACAGTACAATAAATTCCAGAGTCTGGGAAGTGCAAATTAAATGTTCAAAGTCCCAAAGCAAAGTGTTGTCAATGCTTCCCTCCCTGAGGAGGATGTCTTTTTCCCCTCGTTTCTGTGGAAAGGGCAGTTTAGTCCTCAGACCCTCTCTGTGGGTGCTGGGGGTACCAGGCTGTGGTAAACACTGCTTCTGGACTTGCAGGTGCTTTCAAAGCCCACCCCGGCGTTCTCTTCTACGGATCCTCCTCCGGGATCATTTCCAGTGGAAGAATGAAGGGCTCACCAGCAGGCTGGGTATAAGTATTTGCAATGGGCTCTGGTGTGTCAGGGTGGGGAAGCATGACCCTACTCTTATCCACCAACTTCTCAGATCAGTGTTCCTTATCAGGCTTTCCCCTGCTCTTACAAACCCCTATGCTGTCCTCCCTGCTGTTCAGTGTAATGGTGCCATCTTGTACCTCCACCCTCCCCTACAATCTCCCCTGGACCGAGTTCGTCTTCTGGAACCTCACTTGTTTTTTCAGCGCTTTTTCTGGGTTGGTCTATCCCCCTCTACCCTTTCTCTTGATTGTATCTGCTTTCACCCACCTTGCTCTTCCACCCAAATCCTCAAATCGAACCTCTGTCGCCTTTCTTCTTTGACTCACTGTCCTTCCATTCCTTATGTTCCTCCCAGATGTCTCCCTCCCTCACAGTTTCTTTCCCCATAGATCTTTCAATCTTAATATCTGTTTCAAAATCTCTCAACGGCAGGATTTCTCTTCTTTTTGACAACTGAGTATCTTTGCCTCTCAATATCGTTCTTCTGCGACTTCAAAGAAGCTCCGCCTTCCTTCCCAAGAGGATGTCCCCCTTTCTTTTTCAAGGCATTAGTAGGTGAGTAAGTAGAGGAATATCACCCTAGAGAGCATAGAGGGCCTTCTCCTTCCTCCCGCTACAGTCTCCCTCTGACTTTACAAAAATATCTTTCTGCCAGTGCAATGGTATCTCTCGCCACACTTACAATCTCCCTTTCTGCTCTATCACAATAGTTCCCTTCTTAACTCCATGCTTCTCTTGTCTCACCACTTACCAGCCTCTCCTTCACACTCCATTTTTCCATACTCTCTCCAGGACTGGGATCTACCAGCGGTAATGCCATGCTCGTCCTGCCTGGTCTCTTGGAATGACTCTGGATACCCAAGTTGACTGCCTTTTTAAAGTCTAGTCTCTCCTGTCATTGGGTGGTTCTTTGTGAAATGGTTTGCCCATGTGTAGTGAGGGCTGTGCCGTCTTTGTGATTGGCCCATGTGCTGGAGGCTGAAGGGAGCATAGGTAGGGTATTTTCAGGCCTGTTGCCACTACCCTTTCATTGCAATTTTAAAGTCATTTTTCAGTACATCTCATGCATAAACGCATTCAATATAATCAGTGACATAATTAGATGAGTAACAATAACACTCCATTAACATGTCCCACCCTCCACCCCCCTTAACTTACAAATGTTGCCTTTTCTCCGTGTCCAGACCCCTTAAACTCATATATGCTCCTTTGTACTGTCTTCCAGCCTTCATGTTACAGCGCAACAATGTCCTTTCAGGTGGATCTAAGCTCCTCTGATGTGTTATCCAAAGGCGCGAACAAAGACTGCAATAACACATTCCAGGATGTGACGTCATCACTTGTTTCCCTTAGCCCCTGATGTATTGATCTATGCCAGACTACAGTCTTTGCTATGGCCCACCTCTGCAAGTCCTTCCACCACGCTTCAACCTTAGGGCCTTCTACAGATTTACAGGCCATCGCAATTCTGCTTTTGGCCAGCACGTAATCGAGGACTTTAATTTTGACAATATGCCTTGCCCCTCTCTTACGTGGAAACAACCCCAACAAACATACCACCCTATGCTTATATCTATCCCTCCCCTGGCAATTTTTTTCCAATCTTCCCCCAGTACCCCTCCTTTGTCTGGCAAGACCAGAATATGTGTAACATGCCCGCGTTGTCCTCCTGGCACCTGGGACAATATTGTCTATCTGCCACCTTAAACGAGTAAATCTAGCGAGGGGTCAAGTATGCTCTATGGGTTATGTACATTTTCAGCCTGGCATTTCTAGAGACCGGTTTCGGATACAGTAGTACTTTCACCCACTCAGCGTCTGAGAAAGCCCTACTTAGGTCTGACTCCCATTTGGTCTGCACCCCGAGGTCCGGCTTGCACAGGCTAGCCAAGAGTAGCTCAAAGTCTTGACACCTTGGGGCCCACCCTCCGTAATATCATATATTGTTTCAAGCCCAGTATGCCCCTCTAGACCCTCCCAGAGTTCTGGCCATCTCCGTTCAAGTGTGCGCTTTAAATTCAGATAAAATGAAACTGTCCCTTACATATACCAGACTGCTCTACTAGAATCTCAAATGCCATCAATTTTCCACCCTGGATAAGATCTCCCACAGTGGCAACCGCATTACTTTCCCAATGCCTGTGGATTCCCAGTACACATTGCTGCTTCCCGCCCAGTATGGCCACTAGTGGGATTTGCAGGGAAAAGGGGTCCGCCATGCCAAACGCTTATTTTTCTAATGCTAAAGGTGCAGGGGTCGCTCAAGAAGTGATTCTTGTACCCATAAGGCCTCCTTCAAATAGTATTGTCCCATGGTAGGTTGTAGGAGGGCAGTGTCTAATGTGGATTTGTCTGCCAGCCAGACAACTACAAACTGCAGCTGTCCAGCTAAATTATATAGCTCAAACTGGGGTATCCGAATCCCTCCCGCTTCGTAGGGTCTCCGGAGTGTGTGTAGGGCAATCATGTGTCTGTTCCCTTCCTCTTGATTGTAATTAATTTGCAGAAGAACAGCTGAGGTATATTGTATAGTATGTTTACAAAATAATATAATAAGCGGGGGAAAACCACCATCTTTAGAAGCCCTGCCTTACCCATCAGCGATAGAGGGAGACAACTCCAGAAGGCCATGGATTTTGTCACTTTATCTAGGGCGCTTTGTGTTGCATTCATGTTCAGTCTTGATGCCATGATGTATCTAAATCCCCAAATATCTCTTCCGTCAGTGCTCCAGATAAGATTTTGAGGTGGGAGTATTTCACTCCCTATTTTTAAACTTTGAAAGTAAATGTCACTTTAAGGGAGTAAAAATCACTTTTCTCCTTTGCAAGAGTAAAATGTATGCGACACCGTGCCGACGTGTGCAAATGTGCAAAAACTGTATGGAAATCATTACTAGGCGGCAGCTTTCTGCATTGTGACAGAATACACCTTTCATTATTTCTCTAAGGTCTGGCCATTTGATCTCTCTTGTATATATTTAAATGTTGACAACACAAAAACCTAGCCAATTACCCAGTAAAGCAAGCATGCATTGTATTGTGTGTTTTGAGGTTCGATAGCAAAATTGTCTTTTGTTGTTTAATGAAAGTCCTAATTTCCTGGAGCTATTACTACCTGATGGTATGCGAATGTTATGATATTTGGTCTTGGGAGGTTATCTCAGCTGCAACGTGCTTGCATTGGAAGCAAGACGGCACGGAGCAACACGGGTTTGATCCCCGGGTCCACGCTTAGAAACCTCTGGGTATTAAGCACGTTATAAATAACCTATCATATCATACAACAGTACAGAGAGGCAAGCACTCCATGCTAAATTCTATACCTAATCTCATGGTCAAATGGTTATTTATGTAGCACTTTTGCCAAAGCGCTGTACGTAGAACATATTTATAACAATTATCACCAAACCGAAGTCGGTGCTCATTTATCGACCTCGAAAGGATGAAAGGCTGAATTGTCCTTGCCGGGATTCGAACTTGCAACCAACAGATCACGCACAGATTGCAGCTCTCAACCGGCTGAGCTATCTTATTGGCTAACATCCTCAGGTCGGTAAACTGAGTGTCGACTGAGGTATAATAATCACAGTGCCTAAATGTTGGACGAAGCATGTATGTAGCGCTACATAAGTTAAATGCCTATCGAATTATCACAGAGACAGGTTTTGCTGAGTTTCTATTTCAATTACAAATGTAACTTTCATTTGTTGGTATTTGAATAGAGCTTGCACTTCCTTGAGAGTCGAGTTTTGGATGTTTTAATTGTAGTCTTGAAGATTTGAGAGGCTAGAACACCTGGTGTTACGACGCTCACCCTTGAGCAAAGACTCTGCTGCCACTGGCCATTTATAATAAGGTACCCCATTGACTGCAAGGTTGAATGGATGTAAACTAGACCGTGCATAGTCATAATTTTACACACTGTTTTTATAATTGGAGTGTAAATTAAATTTTAAGTGTAAAAATGATCTGCCTCCGCATGATTATGCACACAGCACCGGAACTCTGAAAAAAACAATTGTGTAATACTGGTTTGCTTTCACTACAAAATATAAATTCTCAATTGCATCTTAGTTTTCCATCTTATTAATTATACAATCCTAAAAAGCTAGGAAAATAACGGTGTGCACTTTCTTTTTTTGAAAGGCTTCAGAGAAATACATTCTGTTTCAAAGACTTTTATCCATGGCTTGAATTACATCCATGTAGATAAAAATGAAGCGCGTTCTGGTTTCTGTCAAGTAACCGGACCTTTGCACTGCCCTCTGCTCTAAACATGTGTGTAAATGTACACAGGAAAATAATAAAGCTGTCGTATTTACAAGATTTTCATACGTCAAAAGGCCTGGTATGCACCTTATCTGGAGGCCTGGTTTCCGAAGACCACTAAGTCAGTTTATTTATTTGAATTTATAAAGCACACTAGCAGTCCAGGGGCATCAAGGCGCTGTTACAGGAGATTGAGTTGCAGTTTAGAGGGTCCAACATTGCTGCTGGTTATAGGAAGCGTAGCAATGTTAGGAGTAGGAACAACGGTTGGCATAAATGAATCACATCCCTTAGTGCAGGAAGATAATCCTGTCTCACTCTCTTCAAACCCTCCAGTGGGAACCGTGATAACGGAGAGATCTGCAAAGCGATCCAGAATGTCTAGTATGCGTTGTAGTTTAACCTCTGGCTGTTGTACGTAGAGCAACATATCGTCTGCATACATGAAGATCAGGTGAGATATACCATCTGTGCGTATACCTGCATCCATGTATTCTTCCCTGAGGAACGCCGCAATCGGCTCCATTGGAAGAGTGAAGAGCATGGGGACAATGGACAACCCTGTCTTGTGCCTTTTTTTTGAGTTTCAATTTAGTAGAAATGCAGCGGCCCGTTTTTACTCTAGCTCTGGTGCTGTGTATACTAATTTAACCCACCGCAGGTAGCTTTGCCCCACGGTAAACCGTTGTAAGATGGCATACATCCAGTCCCATTTGACAGAGTCAATCGCTTTAATAGCGTCTAATGATGCTACTGCATAATGCTGTACCCTTGACTCAGTTCTATCAGTGATGTAGTGTAATCATCGCAGGTTCCAGGAGGTATTTTGTCCCGGAACGTAGCTTGTCTGGTCTGGATGTACTAGACTGCCTATCACATCTCTTAGCCTGTTCGCCAACAGAGCAGTAAGTATTTTGCTGTCCTGATTTACCATGGACAGGGGTCTGTAGTATCCTCACTCCGTGTGTAATTTATTTGGTTTGGGTATAGGTATTATGAACGATTCTCTCAGGCTCACTGGAAGCACGCCCACCTCATATGCCTCGTTCAGCATTGCTGGAGTGTCAGAAACAATTAATTTGCAAACTCCCTAAAGTTTCTCGGTAGACCGTCTTCTCCGGGAGTTTTGCCAGGGGGCAAGGTTCTGATCGTGGCCTGTAGATCCTCGACAGGTGGTCTGCTTCGCTCTCCCACGTCCATATCGGCCAGGCATGTGCCCACTGGGTCCAACACTTTACAGACCAGCGCACCGCACCCTCCGCAGTCACTCGTAAATACCCCAAAGAGAGGGGTTCATATCACCGTCCCAGCAAACCTATAAAGGTACAGAAATCTATACTGATGTGCCGGTTTCCAGCTTCTCATGTCTATCACTTTGTCCGCTCTGCTCCTTGGTACTGCTCCTCACTGGATACCACACCAGTGTCCGACACTGTTGGACTACAGTATAACCCGCTGCAGCTTCTTTGCCTTTATAGTAGGTCACTTTTAAGTTGCTAGCAGGGTAGGGCCCATCACACCCACATTATCTTAGCGTCACAATCTGGGGCAGTTTAGCATTGCCATTGGCAGTGTTTACACCTTTGCGTCGATTCTGTCTCCTATAGAACAGCAGCTAGCATCAAGTCGGGAGAGCTGTTGCGGGACACAGGTGATGCCACGCACCTTAAGGTGTGCACCGTGAAGCCTCCCAGTTGGCCTTGAGGTGCTGGCAGATCATCCATGTGGGGGCCAATGTTGACTCTACTGATGGTTTTCATTGCAATTTGCCAATGAATGAAGTCCAAATTAGGCACAGTTCGCCCCAAAGCAAACCCGTGGGTGTACGCAATTCCAGCATGCAACAGTGGTACCTATTAAGGGAAATGGCTACGCCATGCAAGTAACACAGTACTACGCACTTAATCCTCCTCCACCAGGATCCCTGAGCGACTGCTAGTTACTGCTGCATTGATCTGGTGTGATGGAACACACCGTTGTCAAGTTTAAAGGGGGCAGTAGATACATGTCTGTTCTAAGTGAGCCATGCAGTACTGTTATGTGTCAGGGCTTCCTGATTTGGAGACTTCACAAGGCCTGATGTAGCGGTATCCCAAGAGCCTTTTACAATCAAGGCAGGTCTCACGGCGCTGCAGGCGACCACAGAGGCCGCGCTGCACAGCAGACCACCAATTTGCGAAGCGTCCACTACTGCACACAGTGAAGGTCCACCGATTTGGGGGCTGCAGATGTCACCAGCGCACCTGCTTTCCACGCTATACAGCCAGCGCAAGGAACCACCCAGTTAGTCTCTTCCCCTCTCGCATGCTGCTCCGGGGCTCGCACTCCCTCTCCAGTGCTCTGCTGCTGCTTGTCACAGTCACCCTCGCTACAAGGTCTCTGGCAAGCGGGAAGAAAGGGGTTCAGACTGCAAAGCCTGTTCCTACCAGTGCTCAATAAATGTCCCTCCAGACAGTAAACGGTTCTTCACAGGGCCGTCATGCCACGTATCCAAGGGCGGCAGGCGCCATCTTTAGTTCAGTCATGGTGAGCCTGTTACTCGTGGTGTATCGTCACACCCTGAACTCTTTGCTGGTCGGTCGGTCAGGCAGCAAGTCAACTTCTGCTGTTACGATCACCAATTCCGCCGAAAAGGTCAGCTGCAGTTGTAAGCACATCATTTTCTGGCTCAAACAGGAGCCGTGAAGGTTGCGTCTTTACCCCATGGCCGTTAGCCATGCCCCCCCTGAACATCTTTGTTAAATTATAATTACAGACTCTATCCCATAATTTTGCTAAGGGGAAGTTGTGTGTGTGTGTTTGGGATATTTTACTATTGCCCTCTATTGAGTGCTTTGAAGCGATCTATCCTAAGGGGCTAAGTGGTGTGTCCACCATCTTAGACCAAAGCTCTGAGTAAGGTAGCAGAGCAGACTGGCTCATTCAGCCTTGAGGGGGATGGGCTGGCCGCAAGGTACATGTGGACCCAGATATGTTTCTGAGGCTTGTGGAATCTGCTTAGATCACATGCTGTGCATAGGCCAACATCTAGTGGAAGCTGCGGCGTATTTGTTTTTCGAAAATGGGCATCGACACAGGGCGTGAAAGTAATACTATCCCTAGTGTGACGTCCACTGTACCCATGATCCCTCAGATTGTTTTTTTCCACCAAACTTGTCGGAAGCATTGCGCAAAGTTCCCTGGCTTTCAGCCATATTTTGCTAAATATCATATATCATATCATATGATATCATATAATTTCCCAGTTTTTCCACTCCCACGTCGAGACATCGAAGTTCGAAGCAACGCCGGTCCGGAGAACAATCAACCATCGAGAGCTGCACGACGGACTTTGGGCCTCGGAAGGCCTCTGGCCTCGGCCCTGCAAGAAGGAAGAGTGGGGGTGGAAACCTACCCTACACTCTTATTTTTCCTACACACACTAGCCCGCTGCCACAGGGTGCGTATGGAGGGTACCCCATTTAAATTTTGCCCCAAGTGCAACCGCAAGTACCCTTGGGTTGACAAACACGCCACCAGTAACCTCTGCTTGTTGAGGGATCACCCCGAGGCGAACTGCAGAGCGTGTGGCCGGTTCAAGGCTAAAACACTAAAGGACCGCTCGACCACACGTTGGGCCCACCACGCCAGGCAACTCGAGGCCATGGAAGCGGAGGGCGCCTTCAGTGATGGCAGCGACGCTGTACTTTCGGACGGCGAGGGCAAAGGTGTCGAAAGACGCCCAAGCGCAAGTCCCCACCTCGGAAGATTGTCCGGCAGGGCAGTTATGGGGAACACACCCAGCGACACGAGCGCCACCCACACCACTTCTACACCTAAACACTCGAAGTCCAACCGAGACTCGACACGCTTGTCGAGTTCTCGGAAAGAGGCACGAAGAGAGCAGTCCACCGAATCAGTGTCCTCTGGGCGTTCCTGGTCAAGATCACCGCACGACACGAGGCAATAGTCCACAGTTGCCAAAGGTGCCTGACTCACCAAAGTCACGGAGGTACGCTCGTCAGAAGACAAATCCGACCTCCATCCCCAGGCCGTACACCAGAAGTCGGCTCCAGCAGACCGTTCGGCGGCTGCCTCCGAGTCCCGACGTGCTCACTCGAAGGAAAGAGACACTACCCCCGAATCTCGACGCCAGGCGTCGGAAAGCTCAGAGAAGGTGAAAACATCAGGGAAACACTCTTCTACTCATGGGGAAGGGGGTAAACGGCAGAAGAAACCATCTCGCCCTTCTTCTGCACCACAGACACATAAGGACAGTTCAAAGTCTTCAGAGAAGCATAAATCCAAGACCCATGTCCAGGCCCCTAGGTCCAAACCAGGAATAGAAGGGGAACCCTCTCCGGAAATAGTCGTTCCCAGCTCCAAAAAATGGAGCCAATGAAGATATAGACGGGGTAATGACTAGAATGTCCTCCCATGCTGACTTCTACTCCAAGAACCGAGAGCACTTCCTCACCTATACCCCGGACAGTGCTACTCCTTCAGGATCCAGGGACCCTCAGCCCCCTACTAAGAAACCTCGGGTTGAGACTCCAACTCAGGGACTGATTTTAGACCCTTTTTACATACAGCCTTACGCTCAGTATGGTGAGGATCCACAACAGTACGATGAGGATCCAGACTTCGTAACGTTGGATGACCAAACTGGGGTGGACTATTATGGGGATGACGAGGGCCAAGAGGGGGAGGAAGATGACGTTGCAGAAGTCTACAGGATAGACTCTCCTGTTCACAAAGAACCTCAGGTAACCGACTCTCCGGTAGACAACCAGCCCCTCCTAAATGAGGTCTCGGCTAGAGCGGCGGAGCACTTCCGCAAAGACACTCAGGGGGCACAGGAGGAGAGGGACTTTGCAGAAGAACTAGTGGGAGAGAAGAGACCCATTGCCCAAGCCATTCCAATTCTCAAGTCCTTCCAACAGAGAATTGATCCTTCCCTTCTTACTCCTCACCAGGGCCGTAAACCCCAGAATCGAGAAACTCTTCAGGGCCGTCCAGTCAGACCCACTTTACATAAGGGGTCAACTGAAGCCCGACTCCTTGATAGTTACTAACACCAGAAAGAGGGCGGGGACACCTCTATCATCATCTGAGGCCCCCCCCAGACAAGGAGAGCAAGAGAATTTACGGGTTGGGAAGCAAGGTAGCCTCCACTTCCGCTTACCAGACCAGGATTGCCAACACCACCACTCTGCTGGCAAGTTACAATTGCCACCAGTGGGAGCAGGTAGCTGCCCTCATTGACTCCGCACCAGAACCACTAAAGGGTCAGTTGGCCCATGTTGCCTCGGAGGGGAGAGCCGGGTCCGGTTGCATCCTTAAAGCAACCTTTGATGCCGCAGATAAAGCGGGCAGGCTTATAGCAGAGAGCACGGTCATTAAGAGGCATGCTTGGTTAAGACAGTCGGGGTTTAAACCCGAGACACAAGCATCCCTATTTGACGTGTCGGTGGAACCGAATCTCCTATTTGGCAAGGCCGTTGAGGACGCATTAAAAACGGCCAAAGATGAGTATGATACTCTGAAATCCCTGGGACAGTTGACCAACAAGCCCCCTAATCAAAGAGGCAATGGTAATTTTTGTCGCCCATGCGGCCAAAATTCACAGAGGGGCTCCAATTATACACAGGGGCAGGGTACATCATGGGGTAACAACCAGCAGACTACCCAAAGTTACGGCAGAGGTAACAAAAGGGGCTGTGGTAGAGGTAGAGGCAGCCCCAGCAGAGGCGACACGCCTCCTGCTAAACAGTGACGCTGCACTCGGGGTCCCTTCTCACGCATCCCCAGTAGGGGGACGCATTTCCAACTTCACCCAAGCTTGGAAAGGAATCACATCAGACAGATGGGTGCTGTCCACAGTGTCCGCAGGATACTGCATAGAATTGCTCGAACGTCCCCGAAACCACCCTCCACGTCAAAAGATACATTCCTTGGACCACCAGAAGATCCTCCTCGAGGAGATCGTCAATCTTCTAGCAAAGGACGTGATAGAACTCGTCCCGAGCAACCAGGTAAACAAGGGTATTTATTCAACTTACTTCCTTGTGCCAAAGAAAGATTTGACAATGCGTCCAGTATTGGATTTACGCCCTGCAAACAAGTATGTCAAGCCCCAAAAGTTTTGCATGACTCCTCTGCAAGAGGTAATCCCCCTCCTAAAAAAGGGGGATTACATGGCAACATTGGATATGAAAGATGCCTATTTTCATATATCCATGTTCCCAGCACAAAGAAGATTCAAGGTGGACAGTCAGCACTACCAGTTCAAGGTGCTGCCTTTCGGTATAGCCTTGGCTCCAAGGGTATTCACCAAGGTACTGGTGGTGGCGGCGGCACACCTGCGCAGGGAGGCAATCCCGGTGTACCCTTACCTGGACGACTGGCTCATCACGTGGGAGACCCCAGTAATTTGCAGATCAAACATTCAAAGAACGATAGACCTCCTCTTCGAATTGGGTTTCTCCATAAACGAGAAAAAATCAAGTCTGGTGCCAAGCACCAACAAACAGTTCCTAGGAGCTGTCTTAAAAACTCAAGAGGGTTGGCCTTTCCATCAGAGGAAAGAATTCGGAATCTACACCTGCAAATTCCTCTATACCAGCCCGGTCGCCAGATAAGGGTGCGCAAAGCGATGCGTTTGCTAGGCATGATGGCGTCATGTATTTACCTGGTCCCCCACGCGCGCATGCGACCCATGCAAAAATGGTTGGCGAGGACAGTGGTCTCAGGCAAGTGGTCAGTGGGACGATCTAGTGGTCGTTTCGCCAACACTTGTACAAAGTCTTCACTGGTGGACAAGAGAGAACCTGTCAAAGAGGAAACCCTTTTACGATCCAGAAGTACAGGTTGTAGTCACAACAGATGCATCCCTGTCAGGGTGGTGAGCACACCTCCTCCACCACACAGCTCAGGGTCTCTGGTCTCACACAGTGGCCAAGAATCATATCAATCTGCTAGAGCTTCTGGCAGTCGTCAGAGCGCTTCGGGCATTCGAATCCCTTCTATCCAACCTGTCAGTGCAGATCCTGACGGACAGCACAACAGCGATGTTTTACCTAAACAAACAGGGAGGGACTTCGCCAAATCTGTCCAAGCTTTCCCAGAAAATTTGGATATGGGCACTCAGACGGAACATTCATCTCAACATGTTCCAGGGGGATCTCAATTCACCAGCAGACGCTTTGAGCAGAGATCCCCTCCCAGGAGAACACGAATGGTGTCTACCCAGAGAAGTCGTAGAAGACATCTTCTCACAGTGGGCTTTCTCCACTACGGACCAATTCGCCGCAAGCGAAAACAGGCAATGCCCAGGATTTGCATCCAGGTTCCCCTCAGTCAGGCCCTGTGGTTGACTGGTCAGGAATGTTTGCCTACGCTTTTCCACCAACCCCTCTCATGAGGAAGGTGGTCAACAAGATGCACAGGGAATCAGTGACGCTCATCCTGTTGCTCCCATGTGGGCGAGGCAACTGTGGTTCCCACATCTACGCAGACTAACGGTGTGCGAACCCATCAGACTCCCGTGCTGGTACAGCCTACTGTCCCAGCACCAAGGTCAAACAGTGCATCTTCAACCCAGCTCAATGAACCTGGCAGCATGGCTCCTGAAGTCAGAGTTTGGACATCTCAACTTACCACAGAGATGTATGGACATCCTAAAAGAATCTAGGAAACCTAACACGAGGCACTGTTGCCAGAATAAGCAAATCAACCCGGTTGATTGCACTCCTTCCAATATTGTCGCATTCATGCTCCACCTGCTGGATGCAGGGTTGGTATTTAACTCACTCAAGGTACACCTGGCTGCGCTGTCAGCCTACACCACCTCCCACAATAAGGTTTTGTGGTGGAAGGTACCAGTGGTTAAAGCCTTCATGGAAGGGGTAAAGAGACTCCACCCTCCAATTTCAAACCCACCACCTGGATGGGACCTTAATGTGGTGCTTGCTAAGCTCATGGGCCCACCCTTTGAACCCATGCATAAAGCCAGTCCCAAACACCTGACCTATAAAACTGCCTTCTTAGTAGCCATTACATCCATAAGAAGGGTCAGTGAAATTCAGGCTCTGTCGGTGCAGTATCCTTTCTTCACGGTTCATAAGGATGAATTGGTTCTACGAACACACCCTAGGTTCTCACCTAAGTTCATTCCTAAATTCCACGTTAACCAGTCCATTGAGCTTTTCTTCCAAGAACCCAAAAGCTCTGCTGAGGTGAAACTACACACTCTAGGTGTGCGAGGAGCGGTCCTCTACTATGTAGACAAGACCAGGCCGCTAAGAAAAACAGACCAACTGTTTGTCTCCCTAGCTACAGGCAGAGAAGGAGATTGCGTCTCTAAAGGTGCCATCTCCAAGTGGATAGTCAATTGTATCCAGCTATGTTACTCCCTTTCTGAAAAGACTCTGCCTTTTACGCCAAGAGCCCACTCTACAAGAGGCATTGGGGCCACTCTGGCTTTCATTGCAAATGTACCCCTTGACACCATTTGCAAAACAGCTACATGGAGCTCTATTCACACTTTTACTCAGCACTATTGCATTGACACTCATTCCAAGACAGAACCGCTTGTCCCACTTGAGTATCTAAGACATGTATTTGCTCATGACCCTTCTCACATCCCACCTCCTTCTTCTAACACTGCTCGCTAATCTATGCACAGCATGTGTTCTAAGCAGATTCCACAAGCCTCAGAAGAGATACATTACTCACCGTTATCGTATTTCTGATGATTGTATCTGCTTAGATTCATATGCGCCCGCCCTCCTCCCCTCTGAGAGAAGGCGCATGGATGCTTGTAGTCTTATCTTTCTATCTATCTGCTTGGATAATCTGTACTCGCGCTACTCCTCATGCTACCTCATGTCAGAAAAAATACAATCTGAGGGTCCTACACGTGTAAGGGATCATGGGTACAGTGGACGTCACACTAGGGATAGTATTACTGGCACGCCCTGTGTCGACGCCCATTTTCGAGTTTCGAAAAACAAACGAATACTCCGCAGCTTCCACTAGATGTCGGCCTATGCACAGCATGTGCATCTAAGCAGATACAAGCATCAGAAATACTATTACGGTGAGTAATGTATCATATATATATATATTCATTAAAAAAAACTTTGTTAAGGGGACGTTATGGTTAAGTTGCCCTACCAAAAACCTGTACGCGTCACTAAAAAAACGTTTGAAACGTGCCATTATGGTTCAAAGTAAAACCCCTGAAATTCGCCAGTTATGGTAGGCTAAGCAACTATACCTGCCAACACCACTGTGCACTACTAACACCCAGGACATGAAAGATGACATAACAAATGTCATTGATGACATCACCTATCTAGCTCCCTCTTTTTTTTGTTCACTTACATATCTAAGCCAAGTGCTTTTCTTCACTGTCATTCAGGAATTAAAGTAAAAAGTGCTACATTTGTAGTCCTAACCCTTCTCATATGTTCTTACAATACTTTCATGAGGGTACATTTACATCATGTCATACATATACATAGGAGAAGAAGGAATCCTGAAACACAAGAATCTTTTCTGTGCATCAAGTTAATTAGGTCGGTTATGAACACTTTCTGGTAAGATTGCAGGTTTTTTTGCTTACTTTATGCTCCCTATATATGCTTCTATTTGTATGCATTTTGGTCTTTGTGTTTTGAATGTAGTAGTACAATTATGCAGTAAGGGAAGCATTCGTAGATGCTTATGTTTCATAGTATGCAAAATTGTGGAATGGAAGCATATATCAATTTAGTATCTAACATGGGAAGATTTAGAATATTGCACCTCTATAGCGCATGCTGCAGACAATGCCTACGTTTCTTCATGAGGTCATTCATGTACTGAAAGAACTCAATTTTTCAATGGATTTTTTTAGAAATGCATTGCTTAATGAACTATTTGGCATATGATAGTGCTGCAATGATCTGTATCACTTTTCTGCCAATATTATAATCCCTTGTGGAGGCTCTGCATGAAAACTAAATACACATGTGATGTCATCAATGCCATTTGTGATGTCATCTTTGATGTCCTGGCTGTTAGTCTTAGCAATGCACGTAGGTGGCGCGAGTTATAGTTGCTTAGCTTACCATAATTAGTGAATGTCAAGTGTTTTTCGGTTTTACTGTGAAGTATAACATCCCTTTAACATAGTTTTTTTACTGAGTATACATACATATATATGGCAGTGAACAAAAACAAAGGGGCTAAACATGTGATGTCGTCAGTGATGTCATCAATGACATTTGTGATGTCATCTTTCATGTCCTGGGTGTTAGTGTTAGTAGTGCACAGTGGTGTTGGCAGGTATGGTTGCTTAGCATGCCATAACTGGGTAATTTCAGGGGTTTTTCGGTTTTACTTTGAACCATAATGGCACGTTTGAAAAGTTTTTTTAGTGAAGTGTACAGGTTTTTGGTAGGGCAACTTAACCATAACGTCCCTTTAACAAAGTTTTCTTTTACTGAATTTCACAGGTTTTTTGAAGGGTAACTTAATCATAACTTTGCGTTAATATAGTTTTTTTGCTGAATACACACTATCATCATGTTATCTTAGGAGATTTATATTCATGTAACATAGAACATACAGAACCCCCTCGCTATTGATATCTCAAAGGCACGGATTGAGCGTCTTTTGCGGACGGGCGCGGACAAGGTCAACGGTACCCAAACAGTCAGGGGGTATCTGAAATTGTACTATTGTCTTACACAGAAAATGCTCAACTTTGAAAAAGAACACATAAAGACATAAGTACTAATAAATAGGGAAACCTAAACGTGTGAAATAAAAACCATGCATTTAATGACCATGTAGAATCAAATGGATTATGGCATAACAAAAGAAAGTATGCCTCCAACGTAATTATCTCACAGAAACTCAGCAGCCAGGATCGACAGCAGACGTACACAGTACAACGAAGGCAAATTACAACAAAATAGTAAGTGACCTTCATTTTTCGTATGTGTGTACTTTTTTTGGTATGTGGGGCAGAAAAAATAATTTCTTTCTGATGTTTTGACACAGAAATGTGTAGTACTTTGGAGTGGCTGGAGGAGAATTTTCTGCATGGGCAAATGTCCGAAGATAGCGATAATAATGGTACATACTGCTCTGCATAACCAAATAATGGTCAGTATTTTATGGGCATTTAACATATATATATTTTATTTTTAACCGACCAGGAAAAAAAAGAAGAAAGGCCAACAAACGACACAGAGGAAGACAGGCCGAAAAGGATAGAACTGAAAATGGACACATTAAATGACAATTTCAACAGTTTAAGGCAATTTGTGGAGGAGTTTGTGAGAGGAAAAATATGTTATCACTGTCCCACCTGTAACTGTCCTCCTTCTCCATTCCCTAGGGAACCATCCCCAAACCTTCAAGAAGAAAGTAGACGTTTTGATGAAACATCCATCCCTTCTTCCCCTCACAAATCATCCCCTCACAACCAGCCCGTGTTGTATCCTAATTCCCCTATATTTGTGTCAGTATCTGCTTCCCCCTGTATTTCTTTAGATTGAAGTGTGTCTGTGTTTTTAGAAAGTTTTTATATATTAGGTGTTGAAGAGTTTGAAGCAAAATTTTTTTTTTTAAAAGACATGTCCGCGAACAGCGCGCGCGCGCCTGTTCGAGCTATCCGTAAGCAATAGAATATGGATGTTCTAACGGCAATATACCTACCCGTACCAATGCCAACCAAGATGGAACTGATCTTCGAACGCACCATCTGTGCAAGTTGTGCGTAAATAAACAGAATGGGGCGTCCTAAGGACATTATACCTCTCCGGAGCGCTCACAAACGAGATAAAACATGTTCTTAGAACACACCAGGCGTCTGCGATGTCTGTAAACGAGCAAAATGGTAGGGTCCTATGGACACTAAACCTGTCCGTATCATCCGCCGGCAAGATGGAAGCGTCCTTAGAACAGGTGCGGTGGCCAGCATGTTCGTAGTCAAACAAAATGGAGGTGTCCTAAGGACACTGGACCTGTCCGTACAGCCATCAGATCATGTACGCACATGCGCAGTACATCCATAAGGACTGCGAACATCGTGTCTGTCCCTAACTGTCCGTCTCACTTGTGTCGCACTTTTAATTACTTTCAGGACCCGAAAAGTGTCCGTAGAACACACGGCCATGCGCATGCGCGCGGAACTCTATATTTGCTGTCCAGCGGGCACGCATTGCATTTCCCTCGCGCATGTGTTCAGGACGTCATCATGTGGCCGCACCCACGCTGAGCATGTGGAACTAATTTGCGGAGTTTCTGCTTCCGCAACATTGCAAAAGAACTTATACATACATGGGAAATTATTTTACAGTATAAAATGACCATTTCACATGTCCCATACAATGGCTCTACCTGTGAACGGGTTGTTTAGAGTTTTAGCAGCGCTTTTGAGTGATGAATATGGTCACGAGGCGCACCCCTCCACCCCCGTAAATGACCACACCCCAGAGCTCATCTTCATTATGCTTCTGGCTAAAGCAGTTTGAGTTGTGCGACCTTCACTGCTGTAGCAACCATTTGGCAACTAATCCTTATGGCATCCATGTCTACTGTTGATTATTGGCCTCAGTATCACCCCAAAACCCTCCACCGCCACCACCTCCCCAAGGGCCTGCAGAGGGATATACGGGTGAGGATGTAGAGATCGAGGAAGAAGAGGAAGAAGAGAATGAGGTGGATGAACTCCGCACTACAAACACTCGCCGGGAGTCGTGGGTGTGGCAGTTGTTTTCCGTTGTTGGGAACGTACCGAAAGCACGTGCGACCCTAGTCAGGTGTAACCAGTGCTAGTTGGTGCTGAGTCGCGGGAGACCTGGTGCGTACAGCTTTGGTACGACAACCATGAAGCATCACCTAACTTCGTTCCACAGTGCAGACATTCGCAAAGTGGTGCCATGAGAAGAACGTAGTAGATGAGTTCCTCCACAGCATCCTCCGTGTCCGACCCTCTCACCACAAGAGACACTCCTGTGCGGGAGCGCATCCCTCCAGCTGCCTCACAAGCCATTCGTGATGCTGTTGACCCTTACCTTTCGAGGGTCACAATATTGTGTGTATATTGTGACGCAGTCCTCTGCAGGGGGAGAGTCTTCGAAGTGCTTTTGAGGCTACGGTTACGGAGCACCAGAAGAACTGCTCCTACCTAGTAAAGCCCACCCTATATCTTTCTCTCTCAACCTGACCCTTCTTATCCCCGTGGTTGATGTCCCTTCCTTACTCTCCTTTGCCCTCCTCTCCTAGTGTGTCGTGTCCTCAAAAGCAGTAAACTGGAAAATAACAAATTTAAAAAAAGGCTCTTTTCAGAGCCGCCTTTCTCAGTTTAACAATAAAACTAGCAAGTGACCGTTGTAGGCCCCCATGCATTTTTGGAAAAGTTGCGACAGTCGTGGGACACACAAAAATGGAGGGTGCAAGCGTAGCAAAACCAATGGACTTTTCGTGGGGAGTAAGTGGTGGCTCTGAAAAGAGCCTTTTGGTGGTGGTGTGTGTGCTTCAAATAACGTACATGGTAAAAAATGTTTGCCAAATAGGTGACTATGATTCCAAAAAAAAGTCGCAATGCATTTTGTACATTGCGAAGAAAAATCTGATTGCCAGCATGTGTGAGATGGACTCCATCTCTGCGAAAAATGAAAGAGCTGTGAAACAAAATGTTTTCATTGTGGAATGAGGACATTCCAACATCACTTAGAAAGGCACAAACAGCCTTATTCACATTGCCCCTCGCTTTCTCCATTTGTGGACCAAATGCAGAAGAACGCAGCCATATTTGCCTTTGTGCAATACGGGAGGAAACTATTTGGCAATTTGGAAACATGTCCATGACCGTCGCAAGTCCTTCCTTCATTGCAAATTGCAAAGAAATTCCAGAGACATGGCCTAAACTGTTTCCTCCGCAATGAATGATAATTATATCAGGATGACACTCTGTCTGTAAATTTGCACAGAGAGGTACCAAGTCCAGCCACCTCATTCCACGCACACCATACCAGTTCACTTCCACATGAGGAAATCCAAGATCAGCAGATAGACCGCAACATTCTGCATGCACCTTCAACCAATGTATCCTTGAGTCTCCCAAAATCCAGATAATCTGTTTTCGAGCACACAGAGCCATGGCTGTCTGGTCTCCTGTCAGGGAAAAGACGTTCTCTCAAAATTTCTCCCTACAGAACACACCCACTGAACTTTACTGACCAATCCCTACCTTCGCACACTATCATTTGCATGCGTCTCCACCCCAGAATCCCCGTTGGTAATACGCGCCGCCTGCAAACTACCGCCATGTTCGCAGACACGTACCGGATCAGAGCGTGACGACTGTACATTTAAATATTATTCCCCTTTAAGGTGGGCTCTGAAAAGAGCCCTTTTTTTTTTTCTTCTTTTGGGCAGATGCCTTACAGACACCTGTTATTTTGTTTTTTAAAAATATTTTTTGTTCTTACTTTACTCCTACAACCCTTACAGAACCTCCAAAGCAAGCCTCACATTCCAAAAGAACATGGCATTTCCCAAAGAAGATAACGCAACACCATCTGCTTCAAAATAAGCCACATTACTGGGAACAATGTTCTCGTGGCTGCAGAAAAACATACCAGCTCGTAACATAAAAGCATGCATGCCGCGATTGATGTTACACCTCCCAATACTTTGATCAGGGCAGAAAACAGAACTGTTGTCCCATTTCCCTCTAGGGAGTAACCCAGAAAAAATTAATTTCGCAATTGGAAAGATGTTCATGACTGCTTGAACCAACTGTTCCAAATCTTCCAACAAAGTACATGAACTCACGTAGCCCAAATGGCAAGCACCGTAAAGCAAAACTACCACATGAGGAGTGGTCAGCGTACGCATCTCGGTGCAAACTTGAAGAATTGCCGTAACAATGCAATCAGTCTCAGCGCTCCACACCACCTCCACTCCTCTCACATCGAAATGGTGTGCCACATGCCTACTTTTGGAATAGTGCTGTAAACCATGCACAAAAATGTCTCCAAGGACCAAAACCCTGATCCTCTGCCATCTTCAGTTTACGCACCGTCTTTCGACAAAAGGGCAATGTGATTATCTAATTGGCTGATGCCTACAGTCCCCTTTCCATGCTGAATTTGCTGTAGAAACCCATATGTGACACGCCCTATCCGCGGACAAGCGTTGTCTACATGCGGCACGTAACTCTTAGCCAGTCCTTCTACCCTTTCCACATCACTCGCGAATCCCTTCCCTCATTGGACACAGCTAAGCACTCACACAACCATCCACCAATCACATTCAACATCCCTACATCTAACTCCGTCATCAACATTTCGTACTTCAAATGTACTATTGATCACTCTGAATGCAAGTCGCATATCATTGCAAAGCACCTACTTCAAAAACTACTGAGCAAGTGTTGCAGATTTCTACATACAGCTCCATGCTTGCGCACATGCATGCGTGTAAAGTACAGGTATGCATATTTTAATCAGAGAACATCTGCAACCCTTATGATTGCATTTAAACAAATTAATGCCACTAAATCTGCATAGCCAATACATACCAACGCTCCCCCTTTTACGTACAAGATGCCCGATTTGTTATTTACAAACCGCACTACTTCTTACTGTCTCCCGCATAAACTATACATAGGTTACAACCCTCCCTACTTAGCGCGAAACTCGATTTACCATTACAAAATGGCACAATTTTTTTACTGCGTACCGCCTACATAAATGCAACTTTTAAAGCGATTTAAGGAGAAAAATAAACGCTCCTGATTGCTGTGGTGACATCTCCCTCTGTGGGTCTGCCGATTTTACGAAATCGTACACTTATAATATGAAAGTACAGATATTTTTCCCATCTACTATAATGACCTATCGCTTACAAACCTCTCTGCTATAGATAACACAGCTTAAAATAAACAAGGCATTTTCATATCCCTAAAAGATTTACTCATTTCTGAAGCACGTGCAACTAATATACGGGAAGTAACATACAAAGGCAGCACATAGTGAAGTGAAATGCACACATGCACTGAGGTGAAATATCAAAGGAGAATACTCTGACGAAAGATGCAAAAGAAGCGTGTACAGTAACCTCACTGCTTTAAACACACAAAGTTACGAACTTCTTTTTACAATCGCAGTGAAGACTACTCTCCTGAAAATCAACAGCATCTACACTTAAAACTAATATCCAAAGAAACCTGGTTATTCTGCAAAAAAAGTAAGTACAGTACGACCTTTATATTCTAACTATTCCTCAAACAGTCTGTGTGGGTTATGTATGTAATTTGAGCACCAAAGCAAACAGTGATTTCTGAACCATTCTACCCACAAATCCCCATTTATTTAACAAAGAACAGGCAGAATGGCTCACAAATCCCTGTGTGTTTGGAACTCGAATAACATACAGAAGCCTTAGAAGGTTAGTACTAGAAAACAAATAGCTGTTTCAATTTTATGCCATTACATTTACTATTAATGCTTCTCCTCGACACTACCCTCTTTGTACTCTCATCTGAAGCACATTGTAGTGGTATACAAACGGAGAAATAGCCTTCCCAAATCATTGTAAGAGGCCAATGCACATTCACACACCACCACAAAGAGCTTCCCCATCAAACTCATGCATGCATGCACACAGCACACATACATTGTACAACAGACCAACCATGCCTTTTTTTCAACAGACCCCAAAGAATGCCTACCAAAAAGCAAGTCCGTAGAAAGGAACGCAGAAGTAGAGTAAATAAAAATAAGTGTCCAACCTAAGCATCCATGTGTAGCAGAATTTGGAGAGAACGATGGAACAAAACAGCTAATACAGTCTTTAAGCGAAACAAAGGAAGCTTCAACTACAGAAACTTTACCTCCTCCAACAAAATGTGGCATGAAACACAAAACACTGTACAAAAAAATATTGGCTACCAGTACTGCTAACAATGCTCCTATTAATCCTGATACAGTAACAAGAACCTATAGTAAAAAAAGTATTTTAGCAAAAATGTTTCGCCACAGAGTCCTTCAGAATCTAATAAGAAGAGGACCGAAATCATCCTCAACCCTAAAAACCTACCGTAGAAAATTAATCCTACAAACTCTCATGGACAGTGCAATCCTTCCCAAAAGGAAGTTGTTTATATCAGTGTTAAATAGGATGAAACCACTAACAAAACTAAGTACAAAACTACAAAAGAAACTTATCAATAAACGGAATGTGAACAAAAATAACTTCTTAAATATTTGTGGAGGTGAATGGAGTCACACAATAACCACAGAGCCATATTTTAATGAAGAAGCATACAAACACAATTGCCATCCATTGCAGTGGACAAGGGTATGAAAAAATCAATAATAGCATCATGGAACAAGAAACACTGCTTAGAAAAGTATCCCCTGAAAACTCAGAATTACCTCTCGATTCGACTGAACCAGACCATCCAGTATACAAATGGCCGTGCACGTCACTGTGTGCCATTCCTAACTAATCTTTCAAATCTTTACGTCAGTTCCTCAATCAGTATGTGAAATGTCAAGACAAAAAATTAAAATGAAAGTGCTGCAAAATATGGCGATCTGCCCAGTGCGCAAATACACAGGACTACAAGGACATTCATTAGCCTGCATTTCTGGACCTATTTGCAAAAGCACCTTCCATGATATCAAAAGGATATCAATACATCATCATTCAAATGTAAGAAATCTAGTGTTAAAAATATACTATTCTAAAAGTCCATCTTCAGAATTAGCCAATTTAAATCCCGCTCTTCTGCATGGTACACCCAAATATCTACAAGAAGAAATTGACCCTATCCAGAGAAAATATTTTGGAAGTGTAAGCCACTTACAAAATGCAATAGTTGTAGAGAAGACTAGCAACAATTCTGCACATAGCAACCTTCTATTACACACATACAAAAAAGAAATACTAAAATTTAAAAAGTGCATTGGCTGAAATACCAAACCGTGTGTGTGTGTTGCCGCAGAACGTTTTACAAAAGGAACACAAAATATAGACATAGCATACAAAATAGAAGACCATGAAGATTCCAAATGGTATGAATTAGCTCTCTACCTTTTAGCCGAAAACAAATATCAAGTAAGTGAACCCCTAATATGTTGCTGTTACTGTACTACAAAACTAGACAACAACCAAACTCCTTCACGTGCTATCACAAAAAATGTGGTATTGTTTCCACTACCTGAAACCCTACAACAACTCAATTTGTATGAGAGCATCATAATTCAAACAGTTCACCCATTTCAAGCAATTATACGCCTTGACCCAAAAACAGCAAAATTACCTCCCTCTGAATTGGTGAAAGGCATTTGTGGCAAAGTAGGCTATTTGCCATTAGATCTAACAGAAAATGTACACACTCTAGGAGTGCAACGTTCAATAGAACATTCTTTAATTGTCTTGATGAATGGTGTACCAGCAAAAGACAAATAAATTTGGCAAGAACTGATGGACTTACATAAAGTTAGACAAGCCTTGCAATATCTAAGAGTAATACATTTTACAAGGAAATAAATATTGAAGAAAGCTTAAGGAAAACAACTGAAATAATTGAGTCATTAGAAACTGGACAATTCGAATTTCTGGATCCTGCTGCAGTATCCACTCTTTTGGACCAGTACACAATTCCTCCATTGCATTCCAATGAAAGCATCGATGATGCACTAGAAACTTACCAAATGCGACAAACCCAAGGTTCACCAATGAGCATATGGGAAAAAGTATAGAAGCACATGCTTTTCCACTGCTATTTCCTACTACAAAGGTGGAAGATACGATGATAGACCCACTCAGATTACGGCATCAGAATACCACTCATTACGAATGTATTCGGAAGATCCCAGGTTTAGACAAAATGTGGAATACATATTCCACCTACTCTTTGAAAGTGAACTAGCAACCCTATGTTACGGAGTTGCACACATTTTGAAATCTGGAACCCACTTTCAAAATATGTCAGCTACGCAATTAATACAAAAAGTACAAGAAAAAGATGAGGTTTTACAAGCAAGTATTACCAATTTGTTGGCAAACATGCGTGCTACAAAAGAATTCTGGTTCCGATGGCACGGAGACGTACGTTGTATGATCAGAAACCTTAGACCACCGACTTGGTTTGTTACACTAAGTTGTGCAGAATATGCATGGGAAGATTTACATGAGTTCCTACGCATATCAAACAGCAATAAAAACCAGCATACATTTATTAACACCTGGAGAACTTTGCTCTCAAGATCCAGTTAATGTCTCAAGATATTTCCATCATCATTTCATTGCTATGCTACACTTCATTTGCAATAAAACTGTTCCACCCCTCGGAGAAGTGCAACACTTCTTTTGGAGACAAGAATACCAAGCGAGAGGAGCACTACATATTCACATGCTTTTATGGATCAAATGTGCACCTAAATTTGGTCAAGACACTGATGCCACTGTTTTGCAGTTCATCCAAAAATGGCACTTGTGAAATCCCTTCACAACAGACACATAGTGACCTGCATGGGCAGATTTTACAATTTCAAAGAGACAAATATGGCAAATATTGCCAGCGCAAATACAAAAACAAAGGGAAATACTACACCAAATGCCGGTTTGGTTTCCCTAGACCAGTTACAGAAACAGGTGAAGTGAACAACTTCATGTCTTCAGTTCGACAGAGTGTTAAAGGTAAATCACCTAAGAACACGTATTACATAAAAAGGATAGAAGAATCAAAATATATCAATGATTACAATGCAATCATTGCCCTCTTATGGAATGCAAACATAGATGTGCAATACATTGCAGACAATTCCACGGCTGTGGCAGGATATGTTACAGCCTACTTGTTACTCACCGCTCCGTAAACAGGTCAGGAAGATAGTTGACCTTGGAGACGATATGTACATAGGAATCGATATTCAGCCTCCAATTCCAGTTCCCCTGAGTTCAAGACTCAGGCTTCCTCAAGATTGATTGATATTTTATTTCTATCGCGCTCGTACACAAGTGTTTCAGAGCGCGACAAGGCAAGGGAGGGGAACGGGGGAGAACAAAACAGCGATCTGACTAGGCCCAGTGACATTGAGAACGCGCAAGTGCATGTGAGAGGGGGGAGGGGAAAAGTGCATGGAAGGGGGGAGAGGTGGAAAATGCAAAGCAGAGGAGAAACAGATAAATAACAATAAATAAATGATAAAGGCAACAAACGGTGGTAATGCAGCCAGCAATTTGCAAGTGCTAGGTTTAAGGCAGCAGACAGGGTAGGTCCGATAAGTGACGAAAGAAAAAGGGGGTGCTGTATGGGTACAGATGCAGACCCCAGTGCAAGGGGTGGCCCGGAGGCGGTGCGGGAGGGTGACAGGATGAGCAGGTACCTGGGCCCAAAGGACAGAGGGTGGCCAGGTGCACGGTGCCAAGAGAACAGATCAGCAGGAGAGAGGGGGAGCGAAGGCAGAAGAAAAGAGGAAGGTCTTGCGGTGCTTCCGGAACCGCAGATGGTTCTCCTCAAGTTTTAGAGTGGCAGGGAGGCTGGCCCAGAGGGAGGCCCCAGCCGAAGACCAAGATCTACCCCCAGCTCATTTCTTAGAAAAACAACTGACCCTGAGGGAGTTAGAGGTAGAGGGGCGAAGAGCTCGAGAGGGGAGGTATTTGCGGAGGGATAGCTGAAGGTATTTTGGACCCAGGCCCCAGAAAGCCTTGTGGACAATGCAGAGGGTTTTGAATTTAATCCTTGCATCCACTGGGAGCCAGTGAAGAGATTTCAGAGCTGGAGAGATACGATCCCAGGGCTTGAGGCCAAGGACAAGTCTTGCAGTCCTGTTCTGGATTAGTTGCAGAGGGCTGAGAGTAGAGGCAGGTAGATTCAGAAAGAGGCTGTTACAATAGTCCAAGCTAGAGAGAACCAGAGCTTGAGATATCATGAGCTTCTGGGGGAAGGAGAGGAAAGGCAGAGTACCTCTGAGCAGGTCCAGTCGGAAATTTGACTTTTTAGAGACCTCAGAAATGTGAGCGGAGAAGGAAAGGGTGGAGTCAAAGATGACCCTGAAGGGCTCTTCTTTACAACGTAACTCTCTGCTGTTTCTAGGGCAACAGGCAGAGATGTCAGTTGAATAAAAGAGCGGGGAGAACACACACCGCCAATACCAAAGCTGCAAAGGAATACAAAGATATTAGACCGTGCTGAGAAAACAAGTAAGCAATCAAACACAGTATGGGACAGGAAATACCTAGGCAGGGATCGGAGTGGAACTTTCCCCGGAATGGACCTACAAGTAAAGAAGTAAACCCAATTGAGTGATTTAATCTAATGGATTCTTCCTATAGAGAGTTTTAGCCAAAACTACAGACCTGAATATTGGGACTCTCAAATTTAAGCGATTTCCAGGATTGGAGAAAACGACAGGAAAAAATAATAAACGGGGAAGTTAGTACATGGAAGTAAAACCGGGCGGCACGAGGGTCGCGCTAGAGCCGGGTTGGTGCAGGAACAGGAGAGCGTCAATATGCACTTTGAATATAAGTTCGTTGAGTGTTGTAGTTCAATGAATGTCCCAAATCCAGTAGAGAGGAATACCAACAGAACAGCAGATAAATAGTCAAAGATGGCGCTGGCCGAAATGGAAGTAAATAAACACAGTTGGTTACCTGAAACACACGCTTCCCAAACGAGGATTGGAGCAAATGAAGTGTTCCGAGTACTGCTGACGACTGAGTTGCAAAAGACAGCAGGGTTACTCGCTGGTATGCTTCTCAGCTTTGCCCTGATGTGGTCTGCGGGGAAGGTTCTGCCTGAAAATACAGGAGGACTGTGCGCAAGACTGACCGACTGGGGTAAGTATCCTCCCTCAACCCCCGTATAATTTCCGTCCCTCTGGCGCCCTC
Source organism: Ambystoma mexicanum (assembly GCF_040938575.1). Classification (NCBI taxonomy): domain Eukaryota; kingdom Metazoa; phylum Chordata; class Amphibia; order Caudata; family Ambystomatidae; genus Ambystoma; species Ambystoma mexicanum. The sequence continues at coordinate 452,289,256 of NC_090924.1, read as the reverse complement.
TCCTCACGTTGTGGTAGAATTAGGCGTGCTCTCCATCCTGCCTTCTTTGCAGGGGCGCGTTGTCTTTCATGGGTGAGTACGGTCCAGTTACTTCACTAATGCTGGCCCGTTTGATATTGTTCAGGGAGGTTGTATTGCTGTTCTTTAGTTTTGTTGCTATCCTGCATGCCTTTCTTTGTTTAAAATGTCTCTTATCTCCCTTAGGTATTCAGAGCTTCAGCGCGGCGAACTGACTTGGTTGAGCCCCGCTGGTAAATGATGGCGCATTAAGAGTGCTATGATGCGGTAAGTAAGCGCTATGCGCAGTGCTGCGAAGTCTTGCCTTTGCTAACCTGTGTTTTCCTTCCTTGTAGGTCACAGTGTTCTTCCGCGCGAGTGGAATGTCCAGAGAGGTGCCAGCCGAGAGGCGACCAGCCAGGTAAGCCTTTTGAGCAGTTCGTAATTTGTAAACGTCTCTACTGCTTTCTTTAATGTTGCCTATATCTTCCTCTTTCAGGTCGTTCTGTCCAGGAGGCGTGCAGATTCGAGGAAGCTGTTCTCAGTAGCTGCGAGTGTTTAAAGATGAAGACTGCAGGTAAGATGCTGCTGCTAATGATCCTTTTGTCTCCTTGCAGGTTCTGCTTCTCCGAGGTTTGAGGGAATAGCTGGACAGGGTGAGCGTCACGTTGCAAGCTGCAAAGTAATGCGAAGCGTGTTGCCTTGCTCGGGTGTGGTTTAAATAGCCCCAACAAAATATTCCAGGTAAAGTAGTCCCTAGGCTACCACACCCAAAACACTATGGAACCAAGCTATGTGGATGCCTCCATGTTGGCTGACAATACAATGAAGTAGTTCCCCAGCACATTGTTTTTCATGGTGTATGAGCCTGGCGCCATAGGCGCCAGGACTGGCCCCATGAGGGCTTTTGAAGAGGATGCCAGGCTCTAGAGGCCCGAGTCCTGACTCCACCTGGCCAAATGGTTTGCCAGAGGGGGTTTTGGGCGAGGGTCGTGACAAAAACTTTGCATACAAAAATAATATAAAACCAGATGAAAGCAAAGGCAGATATATAGAGTCACAGATTGTGAAAGTAGCTTAGTAAAACTTACCAAACGAACCTTAATTAATCATGTTAAATTGTCATTAAAAACTCCAACAGAAAGAACTATATTACATGTCGCTGCTACAACTTTTTAAACCAAGGAGAAAAGAGGAAGAGATCCTAGATAACTATAACTGCTATGAAGATGCTTTCAAAGCAAATGAAAACGCTATCACCGATGTGAACTTTACACAGTACAAAACAATGTTGCACAATGAACAGCAACATGAAGAAGAACTTCAGGCCCAACTACATAAGGACTCTTCCGACAGTAGTCAACCTTCTGTAACAGGAAGCCAAGAACCACTAGGACAGCTACTAATATCAAATGAGGCAGAATTAGCTATGACAGAAGTGGAAAACACCATGTCTCGCTATCAAGAAAATATAGTTAACTGTACAACAAGCAAAACTTATATCCGCGCACCATTTTTGAAGACGTAACAAAACAAATTGCACATGGTGTACAACACGAAAATAAAGAATGAGCATGGTCTCCAACCTAATGTTGGCTTTGATTCACCTCAGATTGCAAGAAGTACTTAAAACAAACTACGAAGAACTCTTTGCAGGGAAATACATTATCGTTTTTGGAGATCTTCTACAATTGACACCAGTGAAAGGTGAACCTATTTTTAAAATCTTAGGCCACAAACTCTGCCGTCAAACTGTTAGCAGCATAGGAAATGTCCACCTTTGACAACATTTCCAATACAGAGAATTAACAGAAAACATGCGGAAATCTGCAGATCTCACTTATGCCAACATCCTAAAAAGTATTAGTTGGTGTACTAGCTCAAGAAGCACAAGCAGTATTGAAAACCGGCACATTCATGCACTCTATGGCGATAATGCATGTGCTACTGATGTTATGGAACAATTAGCGCACAAAAATATCAATTGTATGGCCTTAATGCCAACTCTTGCAAGCTGTTTCAAATTCAATAAAACAATGTTAAATAAAGAAATGCAACCAATAATAGAAATTTGCGCCAGATAAACTAGACGTAGATGGTATGACACTACCCATGTGTGATCAAGCCACAACAAGGCTAAATAGCTTAGAAAATTCAATCTCCAACACAGCTGGGTTGGAAAAAATATTAAAATTATCCTTAAATTGTAGAGTAATGCTTAAACGTAACCTTGATAAAGAGTAAGGGCTAGTTAATGTGGCACTGGGTACAGTTGTTGGCTTTCAATCATACCCACGTGACAACAACATTCAGTTTGTCAATATTCGCTTTGACAAACTTTCAGAAGTGAAAAGGATAGGGCGTTCAACTGCTCGATTCCTTCTGTTCAAAGACATGTATGTACGTAGAGAACAATTTTCTCTAACTCTTGCATATGCAGTCACCATTCATAAATCCCAAGGTCTTACCCTAGACAAAGCATTGATAGATATAGGAAACAGTCTTTAAAGAAGGCCTGAGCTATGTAGCACTATCACGCTTACGTACACTTGACAGTCTATTTCTAATCAACTTTGATGCAAGTAAAGTGAACGCTGATATTCCTTGCATTTTAGAATACAATAGACTACGTTCACTCTACACCCCCCTGTTCACTCTACACCCCCATCTAAAACAATATCCTGTTCCAGAAAAAGTAAAATGTGGTAAAAGAAAACTAATTGAAACAGAAATGCAACAGAAGCTGACGGCAAATCCTTCAAAGAAAACAAAAGAAGGTAAAGATTCATCAATTACCACAAGCAAAGAAGAACCTATTACGGAAAGTAATCCAGGTACTTCTTCAAAGAAGGAAGAGAAACTCAGAAAAAAGCACTCAAATACAGAACTAGCAGGTCTATTCAAATTTTCAAATGAAACTGGTGTAAGTTGCTATGCAAATGTAGCAATGAATATTCTATTTCAATTGCCACCAATTGTTAACCAATTGTGTTTGCAAATGTTAGTCCTTCATAGAAATGCAACAAACAATCCTAACACATGCCGTGTTCACGGAATAAGACAATAATTGGACTACTGTGCTCGACTGGTGAGATTCACTTTAAACGGACAAGAAGATCCACAAGAATTTCTAATGTACTTACTACAAGTACTGGAAAACAAAAGCCTACCTATAAATGACATTTTTCAGATGTCATACATGTCGAAACATACATGCACTCTCTGTAGCAATGTGATACAGGAACAAATCCCAAATGAGCGATTTGTGTATGTATCCATACCGAATTGTGAATCCATTCCATTTCAGCAACTTGTACAGAATGCAAACCATGGCAGATTATGTACCATGTGCAATTCAGACAATCGCTCCACCTTACTGATACAAGCACATAGTAAGTACATAATACTTATGCTGCTACGTTATAATGCAGATGGTACCAAAAACAACTGCAAGCTGACTGGATTCACACACAGCCAAGTGTCACTTGGAAAGAAAACTTTTACAACAGTAGGTATAATCTACCATGCAGGAGCTACAACCAATGCAGGTCACTACACTGCATACATTAAAAAGAAATGTGGATGGGTGGAATGTAATGATAGCACCATTACTGTAAGGCAGAGATTGCCAGCTAATCTTACAAATGCGTATTTAATCTTCCTAAAGCCAAAATGAAATAACTAATGTGTACTTCAACATTACCAAAAAGTGAAGTAAAAGACTACAAACAGTTAGCATACGCCAACAGTTATCTAACTGCCCAAGAGTGTATAAGAACGACAGATGAATACCACAGAACCGTAACAACAAATGCACAGTTAGAATACGCCAACAGGTATCTAACTTGTTAAAAATCGGCAACAAGGCAACAAACATAACATTATTCAGAAAGAACACGGAAACACTAAAAGAAAGCAAAGAAATAGTTTGTAGCATAGCAAATAAAGGTTTTTTTTTTTAATCCGACAAGGATTTTTTTCCCCCAGACCCAAGGATTTGTACAACAAACACAGAAACCGAGCAAAATGCACAGTACACTGGTTTGTAAACTAAATATGAGGGTAAAAAAAGTAAACTGTCTATCATATAATGTAATAAATATTCTTAAAATGCAAACACTAACATGCTTTTTTCTTTTATAACAGAAATTAAAAAAGGGTAGTTCTGCCATGTACTACAGTCATGTAAGACATATATGGATTCTGAACAAATTAAACAGTAAGTATAATTACAGTCATTTCATACATATGCAAATCTACACGGCTAATCACCAAAGCATATCGCAACCATTGTGGCTTCTAATTTCATTACGTATAAAGTTGGTTTTGGGAGCATGTCCTTCGGCCATGCTCCCAAAACACTACGCCCTCCCCACAACCATCCGAATGATGTTTCATAGTACGAGTACGAGTGTACCTATACCTGTGAAATGCTGCAGTAGTTGTGGCCACAGACTACAGACTTGGGTGTAAGGCCATAGGTTTGTCAATGTATGGGTATGCAGTATATAAAATCCATAGTGGCTTACAACTGCAGTGCTTACAACTTTGATCTTGGGTGCATGGCCTTCGGCCATTCACCCAAGTCTCTACACACTCTCCACTACCATCAGACCCATAAGCAAATCTACAGCCGTATCCATTGCTGCGACATGCTGAAGTGGTTGTGACCAGGGCCTAGAGTCTTGGAAGTATGGCCTACGGCCATGCACCCAAGACTCTAGGCCCTGGCCACAACCACCGCAGCATATTACACCCATGGTCGCTTATACATGAGTAACACACCCATGCAATGAAACATTGTAAGTGTAGCATGTACTCAATTTGTACCCAAGACACGAAGCCCTGCCCACACCTACCAGATACATAATGGAATGTATGGGTGTGATGTATGAATGTGATATCCTGCACTGCTTGTGGGCAGGGTCTACACTCTTCGGTGTGTGTCCTGCAGCCATGCACCCAGAACTCTACGTCCTGCCCACAACCACCGCACTATGTAAAATCCATGTTGACTTATAATTTGGGAGTTGACAAGTTTGTTCTCGGGTGCATGGCCCTCCCCACAACCACCTGAGTGATGTGTGATACTACAGGTGTATCTATAAGTGTGGTATGCTGCAGTGGATTAGGCCATGGCATATACTCTTATCTGTATGTCCATAGTTATTGCAATGTATGGATGTGCAGTAGCTCATAACTCTAGTGCATACAACTTTGTTGTTGGGTGCATGGCCTTTGGGTGCATGGCCTTTGGCCATGCACCCAAGTCTCTACGCACTCTCCACAACCATCTGATCCATAAGCAATACTACAGGTGTACCCATTGCTGTGACATGCTGCGGTGTTTGTGGCCAGGGCCTAGAGTCTTGGAAGTATGGCCTACGGCCATGCACCCAAGACTCTAGGCCCTGGCCACGACCGCCACAGCATATTACACCCATGGTTGCTTATAAATCAGTGGCACACCCATAGAACGCAACATTGTAGCAGTAGCATGTACTCAATTTGTACCCAAGACTCCAGGCCCTGCCCACACCTAGCAGATACATAATCAAAAGTATGGGTGAGATGTATGAATGTAATATGCTGCAGTGGTTGTGGGCAGTGTGTACATGCTTGGGTGTATGGCATACAGCCTGCAACCTTGCACCCAAAAGTCTACGTCTTTCCCACAACCACCGCACTATATAAAATCCATGTTGCCTTATAAGGTAAGCGATTATAATTTTGTTGTTGGGTGCAGGGCCTCCCACAACCACCTGAGGGATGTGCAATACTACGGGTATATGTATAGTTGTGGTATGCTGCAGAGGAAAAGGCCATAGTATAGACTCTTATTTGTTTGTCCATAGATATTGCAATGTATGGGTCTGCAGTGGCTTAGACCTCCATTGCTTATAACTTTGTTCTTGGGTGCATGGCCTATGGCCATGCACGCAAGATTGTACACACTACCCACAGCCAGCTAATCAATAATCAATACTACAGGTCTATTCATGGGTGTGACATGCTGCAGTGGTTATGGCCAGGGCCTACAGTCTTGGAAGTATAGCCTACGGCCATGCATCCAAGACTCTAGGCCCTGGCCACAACCACCGCAGCATGTCACACCCATGGCGACGTACTAATGAATTTAGCAAAACGAAAAGGTGATGGCTGGAAGGTTTTGAATAAATCATAACCACGGGCAAAGCTCTGGGCAACCCTCCAGACCATCGTTTTTCAGTCTGCCAAGCCATTACAGAAGGGGAAAAACCATATGCAAATCAGGCATGGTCCTACCCCAAAAGGGGCAGTCCAGCCCGAACTGCTAGGTCACATCCCTTCTGCACGAGACCACAAGCATCCCCAGACATGTTTCAGCCTTGTTGGGCGTCATCAGTGAGGAGTAGCTTGGGTCTCTAGGCCCGGCAGACTCGGGACCCACGTCTGGGCATACCCGTCCCACTCGGGGTGACTTTAGCAAAACGAAAAGGTGATGGCTGGAAGGTTTTGAATAAATCATAACCACGGGCAAAGCTCTGGGCAACCCTCCAGACCATCGTTTTTCAGTCTGCCAAGCCATTACAGAAGGGGAAAAACCATATGCAAATCAGGCATGGTCCTACCCCAAAAGGGGCAGTCCAGCCCGAACTGCTAGGTCACATCCCTTCTGCACGAGACCACAAGCATCCCCAGACATGTTTCAGCCTTGTTGGGCGTCATCAGTGAGGAGTAGCTTGGGTCTCTAGGCCCGGCAGACTCGGGACCCACGTCTGGGCATACCCGTCCCACTCGGGGTGACTTTAGCAAAACGAAAAGGTGATGGCTGGAAGGTTTTGAATAAATCATAACCACGGGCAAAGCTCTGGGCAACCCTCCAGACCATCGTTTTTCAGTCTGCCAAGCCATTACAGAAGGGGAAAAACCATATGCAAATCAGGCATGGTCCTACCACAAAAGGGGCAGTCCAGCCCGAACTGCTAGGTCACATCCCTTCTGCACGAGACCACAAGCATCCCCAGACATGTTTCAGCCTTGTTGGGCGTCATCAGTGAGGAGTAGCTTGGGTCTCTAGGCCCGGCAGACTCGGGACCCACGTCTGCGAAACATGTTTGGGGATGCTTGTGGTCTCGTACAGAAGGGATGTGGCCTAGCAGTTCGGGCTGGACTTCCCCTTTTAGGGTGGGGCCAAGCCTGATTTGCATATGGTCTTTCCCTTCTGTAATGGCTTGGCAGGCGAAGAACGGTGGTCTGGAGGGTTGCCCAGAGCATTGCCAGTGGTTAAGATTAATTCTAAACCTTCCAGCCATCACCTCTTTGTTTTTGCGACGTACTAATGAATAGCATACCCATAGGAAAAAATAATGTAAATACGGCATGTACTCAATTTCAATATTTGCTAACACCACACGTGTCCTTAGAACAGTTTCAAGTTCCCTGTGCACAGCACAGACTGAAATACTAACCTTATTAAACCCCTAGTTTTCTGTACGTACAAACATCCCGAACAAGGCGGGCATAGAAAATGCATCATGAACACCTACCGCCAGAACAAATGCAGTTTTCACCCATCTCTTACTGTCTGAACCTGCCCAAACACTATGACACAGCAAAATAGTTTTCGAAATGGCATGTTGCCGCTGGTTGCCGCTCCGCTGTCGGCGGATCCAAGATGTCAGGCGCATCCAAACAATCTGACGCAGAACACGTCTCACTGCAGCCAATCGGCGGAGACGTCGCGTGTCTGCGGTCACGACGCCAGCCTCTTAGCCAATCGGTATCTTATCCGCGGAGCGAACAGGGAAGTGTGACCGCGGAGCGGACATAGATATATCACATTTTTTTAGACCTACCTTTTGGTCATTTTAAAGAAAAGTACTGCACGGAAGGTCACCAAATTTACAAAAGCATGCCTTCGGGACCAAGCCCCTGCCCCTGCCGCAAATTTGGTGAAAATCCGTCCAGCGGTTTGCCCTGTAGCCGTGCGCAATTCAGACTATGGGAAATAATTACGTTTTGGGACTCCCCCTATAACTTTTCCCCCCCTGGAACAAACATCACCAAACTTTGCAAAGAAATTCAGAGTGGCCCATATACATTTTTTGCAATGTTTGGAGACGATTCGTCCAGGGGGAGAGGAGTTATAAGCCACCCAAAAAGTGCTAAAGGAGGGACAGAAAAGCAGTTAAGTACAGGTAAGATACAGGTAAAATACATTTGCATAGTCATTAATACTAGACGCATCATCTGCAAAAACTGCTTAAAGTTTACTAAAAAACCCACACGGTAAACATGTGATATAATGGTTACATTCTCTTCAAAGAGTGACCTGCAGTGGCTTTTTATTCGCCAATGAATATAAAGTCAGTAGTACCTTTTTGTTTATTATTTTTTTTTTTTAATTGTCATTCATATCTTAGGACTAACATGGGGACCTAGGAAAAAGTATCACTGTCCAGGTAAGTATATGTTAGTCCCTTTCAGTCACTTTCCAGAGTTCCCAAAAGCTTTCCCATAGGGAATGGGAAAAACCACATAAGCAGGCAGCAATTATGGAGAGAGTAAGGTACAGTCTCATTTTACCCCAGAGGTGCAACAGAAGAGGCAACCATCCTAAAGGAGATTTCAGAGCGGACCTCCAAGAAGAGTTACTGCACATGGTTTGAGAACCTGTCGACCAGGCCGATTGCAGAGATGGGCACAAGCCCACTAGGTCAATGGCAAATGTGATATAGGTGGGGAGCAGGGTAGGACCCTCAGAGCCCAACTACTCCCGCACCTAGGGGATTCCTGGTGAAGAATATATCCGGAACCGCTACTGGATGTTTAAATTCCACCTAGGAAAGGCAGGGATACAAATGTAGGTCTGTCTTGAAACTCAAACCCACGACAGTGAGTATCCCAACAACTCAGAGCAGCAATTAACAGGACAGGTAAGAGGCTGACCCGGAAGGCAGAAGCATCAGCATCTAAGAGGCACCAGGAGAACATAGGTGCCCAAACAAGGGGCAGCGAGCCAGCAAGAAATGGTCCCATATTGGGGGCAATGGCAGGAGGCGACCCAGGATGCAAATTAATTGGAGATGAGGTAGCGGCAACAAGCCGTCCTCTGTCCAGGCCGGGAGGCCTGGGGGACTTCCCACCTTAGGGCACATAGCCTTAAGCATTTGCCAGGGAGGCAGCAATGCATAGACCAGGCAACATCCCATAGAGGAATCGGCAGTCCATCCAGCTCGGAAGACTGGAGGAAGCGACGGAAGATTCCAGGATGTGTTTCAAGCACAGGAGCAGGATGTGAGGTCAAGCGTCCTCAGCAGCAGCCCATCTCCAGCAGCAGTCTTTCAACAGTTCAGATAATAATCAGACGAATGCACAGGGCCCCATTTAATAATATACAAACTTGGGGGCTGCTCCAAATGCTCTATCCCAACCCTGCTTTCCTCCTCCATATGTCTAATACATTTCTTGTGAGATGCTCCCCAATACTAATCTCAATATTCCTTCATGCATCCTGCTGCACTAAGTATTGTCCCTTTGCCACCCAATCCTTATCTCTGTGCCTTTTCTCCATCCACTCCCACACTCTGTCCCCTAAAGTGTTCCTTCTGTGTAAGCTTGTATATGCATAAGCCACATCCTATATGGCCTGTGTACAGTTTGCCTCCACCCCACCCTGATTCTGGACTACGTGCACCTTCCTGGAACCCTTTCCTGGTAACCTTCCCTGACCTTGTACCCTTCAATGCCCACTGATTTCTTCCTGCCAGCCCATGAAGTGGCCATCTTTAGTCTTCTCTGCATGGGTGCTCACTTACTGTCGTCCTGATAACCAGTCTCCTTTAGCTTATCAGGGCAACGTTCGGACAAAGGCATCTTGGCACTAACTCAAACAGGACGGCAACCTAAAATGGGTACGTTTTGAGGGAACACCTAAAAGACAGATCATTAATTATCCACAGCCCGAAGGCTGCAGCCATTGAAAAGGACCAAACGCCAATCCGGACCAGTTTAAACTGTGGAACGGTAACCAGGGAAAGCCTCAGCCGACTGCAAGACCCCACTGGGAACATAGAAACTGAACCTTGTCTGCAAATAGACCTCTCCTGAACCTTGAAGAGTCCAATGCACTAAGCAAAGGGCTTTAAACTGAATCTGCTTTCCAACTGGTAACCAGTGCAGACTGCACAGTATTGCTGAAATAGGGGTTCAGCGAGGAGTAGAAGTAGCCACTCGAGCCGCAGAATTTGCAGGCGCCAAATAAAGTACACTGGTTGTGCCAGAAAAAAAGAATTCTAATAATCAAGAGAAGACGGCACCAGGGAAGAAACCACAGGTACACAAAGGTGGGGAGATGAGAATGGGAGAACGTTGCGCACAACTTTGAGCTTATAATGCCCTGTCTGACAAACCGTACTGATCTGTGCTGCCATGAAAAGAGATGACATAATTTTAATCCCCAAATCTTTAACCGCAGGGACTAGGATGGGGACGGGCCCAGTGTGGGAGGTTAGATAAGAGGAGAGTAGCTGCAGCAGAGGGGCCCACCACCAACACCTCCGTCTTTCCCCCGTTCTGCTTAAGCCAGTTGTTACACATTCATTCCCCATGGCTTCAAGACACACCCTAAGCTTGGTCGCAGTCTCAGGCTGAGACGGACCTTACCTTTCCTAGTCAACTGCACTCCTAGTGTCTTGTCTATTTTACGTCCAGTGTTTGTTATGGCGCCCTGACACCTGTGGGTTTTCGGAGCTTTATAAATAAATAAAAACGGACAAAAACCTGGGTATCGTCAGCATAAGCATAACAGAAACCGTGGGAGAAGATGAGCTTAGTAAGTGGCTGAATATATACGTTAAACAGTACCGGGGAAAATAGCAGACCCTTGGGGGACACCACAAGAAAGAGCAGTCTGGGCAGAACAAAAAGGTGGAAGCGAAAGAGACTGAGAGCATTCAGAAAGCAAAGATTAAAACCTGGACAGAACGGCGGCAGAGAGGCCGGCTCCCGTGAGGCAATTAAGCAAGATGGCATGATCAAAGGCGGTGGACAAATCAAGCAATATTAAGGCTCCGACACCGCTTTGATCATGCAGCCAAGCAATATCATCCACAACAGAAACCAGTACCCCCTTCGTGCCTTGTCCTGGCCAAAAACCAGACTGAGATGAGTGAAAGGAAGAAGATTCCTCCAGAAAAGAACTCTGAAGAGGACAGACCAAAGACTCCAATAACTTCATTAAGAAGGGAAAGAGTGAGATGCGGTCAAAATTGGCAGGGATGAAGGGATACAGTGTAGGCTTCTTTATTACCGGGATAACTAAAGCATGTTTAAGAGGGGCCGGGGTTTGGCCCGTCCTAAACGAAGTATTCACTGCATGTGCCACCAGCGGGGCAATCTGGCACATGACATCCTTCAGCACAAACAGTGGAATAATGTAAGTATGAGAGGCTGACCGCAGCCCACTCGTCACCGCTATAATTTCCTGGTTCCATGTAATAATGTCCCCTCAAAACTGTCTCCTGACAAAAAAGTCGGTTTTTTACAAGGGGAGCGGGGGACATTCCCACAACCTGTCCCCATACATAATGTCACCATATATAATGTCGCCAATGGCTTTTCCCAGCGAAATTATGTATGGGGACATTATTCCTCAGAGATAAATGTGGGAAAAGCAGGGCTGACAGTGGCAGTAGACATTTCATGCTGAAACTCCAATGATCTCAGACTAGAGGAACAAATATCCGCACACATTTTCTCAATGTTTACCACACAATTTGAGAAAAGAGAATTGCATGAAATTGAGATGCAGGAGTAGATTCTGTGGGAATCGCTGACAAAGATCTTAACACTTTGAAAAGCTTACGTGGTTTATTTAGAGACTTTTCCACCTGGCTTGTGAAGAAAAAACGTTTTGCTTAAATTATAGCTTTGTGCTACTGAGATGAGGTAGGTCGCAAGGCAGCCTTTGCTTCAGGGCAATAATTCAAGCGCCTCTTACGTTTTGCTTGCTTCCGCTGAAGATTAAGGGCACGAAGATGACCACTGAACCAAGGTTCGGATACACAAGCCTTGGAATTCAATGTTTTAAGGGGAGCAATTGGAACAGCAGTAGTAATAAAAGCCTGCGAAATAACTTTAAAGTTGAGTGGAATCGTCGGGGTACAGAACTTCCAACTGGTTAGAAATACGTTGGCTCAAGGCCGCTGCCAAACCCGTCCAGAACTCTGGCTAGATCGATTTGTTACAGCCATTTTCCCCTCCCAAGAAAAAGGGATCAGGAAATGGTTAGATTAAGGAATAGGAAGGGGTGGGTGAACTGTGATTTCCGATTCCCGCGCAAAGATATGGTCCAAGGTATTGCCCAACTGATGGGTAGGACCTACCACCAATTGGGCTGTGAAATATCTGAAGGATCATTCATTTTTTAATTAAAATCACCCACTATCCAAAAATTTGAATAGGGAAGCTGGAGATCGGCGGCCAGTTCCAAAAAAGCTTCTACAAATGTAGTCATGACCCAGAGGGCACTAGACCACCAAAATATAGATAACTAGAATTTGAGACAATACAAAATGGGAAAGCGCAGCCTCCATTTTCAGATCATGATTTAAAGGTAAGACACTCCCAGAAAACTGCATACTGAATATAACAGCCACCCCATTACTAGTGTGATCTGAGAGGCGATCCAAACTGAGAATATTAAAATCAGGGGGGAAAAGCTGAACTATCGTCCGACTAACTGAGTCGGAAAAGCAAGTTTCTGTAATGCATGCAAAATTTGGATGGTTATCACATAGTAACTCATGGCAGTGACCAGAGTGGGCAACTAGAGAGCGGGCTTTGAGCAAAAACCACTTTAATTGATACAATGATTACAATACAATCAAGGGGGAACTGAGTCTTGCGTTCCAAGCGAAAAATAACTTATAGTAGTATTCACCTGAAAGGACCATCCGCAGCCCGGACGAGCCCAGACTGGTTTGACTTGGGCCCGACTTTGTCCCGTAAGTCACGCACCTGCTGAGCACGACTGCTGCGCTTCTGGCCCATGTGAGATCCAAATAGACACATGTTATTGCAGAGGCCAATACCTGTGTCCCTGCCGAAGCGATGGGGGAGAGACTGCCACACAGTGTGTGCAGATAAGAAATGAAAGAAACAAGCCGACCAAGAGCGAGACCCCAGATTCCTTTACTGCTGCCTCCTTTCCATCTGCCCACCAAAACCTTTTCTCTCTGTGCCCTTCCCCCATGCAGGCACGGTTCTGCTCTTGACCTACTGTTGAGTCCTACGCTCCATGACCTGACCTTGTTTAAAGTCGATTTATTTGCTGTTTTATATTTGTTTTGTTAAATATATTTTCATATTACAAAAACAATTTAAAAACAAAGTTGGTTTATTTTTAAATCTTTGTTACAACATATCTTCTCAGAAATTTAGAGGGCCGGTAATTTGGGGGGCACTGAACATAGTGTGGGTAGGCAAACCAGTACTTTTGGAGGGCAGACGCACCAAATCCTACATAACTTAATCATGTAGGCCCCTTGTAAGTTATTTTAACCTACATCCGTATTTTCCCTATTACTTCAGTATATGGTGGTAAAATGCTGCCTGGGACGGAAGAGGTTAAGCTTTCATTATAGTCTAGTTGTGATGCCATGGTAGTGGTTTATTGGCTGGACTGGTGTGACCAATAAGAGGTGCTTGACAGCAGGGTCTCCCCAGAGAAACTGCAAGGGAATAACTGTTGCTTAGTGACTGCATAACTGACAGCAGACTGGACCAAGGAGTGTGAGGACATTTGACAAAAGAAAACTCGCATCGGAGAGGGGAGAGTAGAACTTGTTCAAGTGAGTTGTGGCTTGTTAAATGTCCATGCACTTAAGGGTTTCCTCATTGAAATGCTTTCTCCGCCCACCCCCACTAGGTGGGAGGGTGAACCTAAAATCTTAATGAGAGGACCCCTGACATTATGCGACTCCTGTAATAAAACAGCTGATCACCTTTGGTATGGACGAGGCACCCAGTAAGGGCTTTAACACCCATTATTTTTGGAAGACCGGACTTGTTGACTACTGGTATTATTTAGTTGGGATGTGACTTTGGCTTGAGGCATAGTGGTGCAAATGGGAGCATGGAGCCTGTAATCGGGTGTCATCCTGTGTCCAAATTAATAGTTTAAACGGTTTGGGTAATAGCATAAAATCATTGGAGAATTTGTCAGTGACCGGTCTGAGTCCTTGATGTAATGCATGCCCCAAAGGTGTCGCCATGGTAGAAAGAATGTGATTGGTTTGCCCCTCGAACATCAGGTGTGACTTACTAATATAGTTGTTGCTCATCTGTACTGGTGGTAGTCAAGTTGCACTTCTATGATCAAAATTGGTAATGGAAACAGGTTGTCTGATTGGTATCCTATTATGTGTGGAAACCGGTTGCCCCAACTGTGTTATATTATGGAAATAGGTTGCCCACCCAGCATCCAACAATGTTGGGGTGTTCAGAGAAAGGCCTGTACTCTATTCAAGGCAATTAATTTTGGTCTGCTTGGGAGTGAAATATAGTGCAAGCTGCCTCATAATGTATCTGAAACCCATTGCCCTTGCAATAGGTGGATGCACTGATATGACACTCAATCTTTGTGCATGTTTCTTTTGTTATCTAGCCAGGGGAAACAAAGGTCTCTGTGATTAACAGTCTCCTGATAAAATGCAGGTGGTACCATAATATGTCAACATATAAAACAGGAGGATTTGAAGGAGAGTGGTGACAATAAGGTAGATCCTGATTTCAAACAGGCATGGTGCTGAGTGATTCTCAGGTGTTCTAGGTAGAGGGCACTGCTCCAGAAGAGCCCACCCACCATCCTCCTGTATTCTCCTCCACTATGGAAAGAGAAATTGTTCTGCATGTACTGCCACAGTCTTCACCATCTGTGGACATCAGTCACAAACTCCCCTGTAAAGTCTGGTTGTGCTGGGCAAAGGTTTTTCTTTGTGTGCTGTAAGGAACTCATTGTGGCAAAAGTAAAGACACGCAAGTGATCACAGTTCAATGGTGTTTATTGAACTTTATAATGGGTGAGGTAAAGGCCTAATCTAAACCTAAATCTACGATGGGAGCAAGCTACGACTATCAAATAATAATAAGGCAGTCCTAGTGGTGTCTTGTCAAATAAAAAGCGCCTCTGCTAAAAAAAACCTATTGCCAATCCTTACTACTAAATTGCAAAAGAGTGTGGGATAAGTGTTTGCAAAATGATAAGTTGGGATGGTAGGGCTGGGTCTCCTTTCCCCACGTTTTTAAGCATGGGACAATGCACCATGGGCAATTGTGCTTCGCCTCCAGGATCTCCCTCCACCGGTCTCAGATCCTCCTCAGTTTGGGCCTCTTTCGGGTTCACTATGGCGTTTCTTTAACACAGTTCATGTATTTCTCGTTCTCTTAAGAAGGCAGGGTTTTCTTTCTCCTAGCTTTCTTTTGGCCCCCCTCTGTCGGGTTCACATTTGTCTTATTTCACAGTTCACAATCTTATCGGAAATCTGGGTTCCCTTCCCATAGCTTTCCTCTGGCAACAGGTCAAAGACTTTCGATTGTACAAGGGATTTGACGTAACCCTTGTAGGACCACTCCGTCGCCTCACGCCACCCTTTCCTAGGGCCTTCTGCTTCTTGTAGTTTCAAAACCGGCCCCAGTCAGTCTTTCGAATGAGCGTCCACGTGGTGCCGGACTCCTCTCCACCTGGACCTCAACTGGGCTTTTTTTTCAAGTTCAAACGCACACACAAGTTATTTCTCTTACAAATTGCTTGCATTCAAAATGTTGTTACTTGCAACCTTGGGTTCAACACAGTTCAGTTTGCGATCAGTTTCCTCCGACTCACCGGCTGTGCTGAACCTGTTGGCTTCTTTGTTCTCTGGAGTCAAGGATAGTACCACGGCAGCCAGTTTGCTTCTCTGCATGCGTTATCAATGCGGGAGGCCCCTGTGTACCATTGACATTGACATCTGCTGCTCCGCGCGCCAGCTGTAACTCCCGGTCTTATGATTCCCTTTCGGAGGCTTTGCAGGTCTGAGTTGGCAAGGGTAATTCCCCCTTCGTCGTCCTTCCAGGTCTCACCGCCTTTCTCCTCAGTTTGAACTGCTAGTTTGGTGTAGCTGTCTCCTCGTGCGTTTGGCCTTGCTCGAAGTGTGCTTTCGTGCTCCCCCTTCTATCCCTGTGGGGAAAGTAAAGGGCTGTCGGGTGTGCATGGTTATTGTCAATTGCCTGACTCTGCCTGACCCGGGTATTGGGACATGTCAGGTAAACGGCTCTGGTGTTAGTCCGTTGTTTGTTACCGTGTAAGAAAGTGTTAGTATGGGAAAGGGGGTGGGGTGGAGCTTCTTATTACCCTACGGGGTAGGATGGGAAAAAGGTTGTTACAGGAAAGGGGATACCGCGTCTCAACCCTCAGTGTCCCACTTCCACTCCCCGAAGACCCCGCGCCCAGGTGATCCTCCCCCACTGGTCCACCCTCAGGAACTGGAACCAATAGCGATGGCCGTGTCCTGGCCATCTGGACGACAGATCTCTAGGGACCATTGGATGAGTCACGATATACCTTAGTTCTGCAGGAAGGAGATTTAAGTGTCATCTACAGTGATTAACATGTACTTTGATCTACATCCTGAGTAGCTTTCTCCTATTCAGACCAGCCTGGTAATATTGCCCATAATTTGTTGTAGAATTGCTTCATTTTCACTGGATTGCTTTTAACTTTAAAATGAAATGGGCTCCTGAGAACAGTTATGCCTTTACTGTTGCCATTTTAAAGAAAGCAGCCCTTAGAGTTTATTTTTTTTTCAATGATCTGGTTTGACCAGTTGTGTGATCCAAAAAAAGGATTTAGAAGCCTTTCTATGGGTGTGTGTTCATAGTAAGTTGCGCACCATTGCCTAACTTTCAGATGTGTTACAAGTCCTTGGAAATGGTTTAATCGTATTGGGTCTTTGGCAGTGTGTTATAGCAGCATCTGAATTGAGGAACAAGTGCAGTTCCACAAAAGTGTAACTTTACGTGTTTTCACAGAACCTGAAAGTTGCTTCAACTCGAGCATGACATTTCAAGGCATTGTTGAATGTTAAAGTGAATTAAAATGTATGTAAATGTGTGGCATATAAAGAGACCAGTGCATAAGATAGTGAAAAGAAACCATGTTTAAAAAGTATTATTTAACATTTATCTTTTCTTGTCAAACTGGCAATGCCTGAGCAAGTTGCACCATTTCAGACCAGCAGTTAATGTTGTTTGATGGCCTTCGTGCAGCTTGCATGAATTTTCGGCAAGTAGTATGTTGCAACAGGTTTGTGTGACTACAGTTTACACATTTAAGATATGCCCTGGCCCGGGAGTCGTTTTTCCCTGGCGTATCCTATGCATAAAAAGGTTTTCTTTGCAAATCCACCCCTTCCTGTCTACAGTAAGGGTCGCTGATTGATCCAAAGAGGCAACTAGTTTGAAATATTAGGTATAAGTGGTAAAGTTTTTATCTTAGTTTAGACATCCATCTCTTTTGCGTTCCTGCAGGTGGGACGCACCCTTTCTAAAGTCCAGCAGGCACTGAGCTGGTCATATGGTGAGGATGTAAAGCCCTTCAAGCCTCCTCTCAGTGACACAGAGTTTCACACTTATCTGAACCATGAAGGCCAGCTGAGCCGTCCAGAAGAACTTCGCCTGAGAATATACCATGGTGGTGTTGAACCTTCTCTGCGCAAGGTAAGAGATTTGGATTTGATCAGAGGTGGAAATGCTTAGGCTATTGGTGGTTGCATTGTGTAAAGGGTAGTTTATGTTCTTCAGGATGTTTCAGGAATTCTGCTCATTAGTGTTAGAATATGTGACCGTCCTATTGGATACTCCACATTGGGGGCCTCAGAGTAACAGTTTGAGTCCAGGAATACGCACCAACTGTGTGCATAACGTCTTGGCAGCGGTATATGGGGAATTTCCCAGAGGCCCTCCTGAGCAACCTATCTATCCTGTGTTATGGCCTCTGAAAGAAATATGCAGCAGTTCTCTCAAACTAACTCCCCTTATAAGCCACTTTGTGCAGCCGAGTAATGTTTCTAAGTATATTTTGCCCAAAGTACTCTACTGCTTAGAATGACCACTGGCCTACTAGAGGAAGTACCCCATAAAACGGACCCTCCTGCTGTTAATTAAGAGGAACGTGATAGAAAACTGTCTCGTAGGTATGCGAGATATGCATGACAAACCCAAGAACAGTCGCTGCCCTGTGCCTTCAATGATGATTTTAGTCATAAGGATTTGAAAGCCTCAGAGGGAGACACTGCTGCTGCTCATGGGGAACAATGCTTCTGACACTGGTCAGCCTTTGGAGGAAGAACAGCAACAATCACCAATGCCCCGGGCCACCACAAACCACTGGGGAGACACTGAGAGGCAGCAACTCCTTGCAGCAGAGTCATGCGCCACACGCCATACATCAATTTGACTTTGAAATGACAGACCAGACTTTAAAGCCCGCAGTTACAATAGCAGTTATCTTAATTGCAACACATCGCCAACAGGGAAATATAGCTCCTGGACTCCTAAAAAAAATGCCTCATGTGTTCCTCAACCTTTCCGCATTGTCTAGGAAAGGAGGGAATAATCCATTGGGATGGATGAGGATGGGGCAAGCAGGGAGAGGTCAGGAAGCATCCCTGGGAAGAGTTGGACACTGGGAGAGAACGGCGCAAGAGAGCAGTCCAAGAGATCGGTCCAAGCCTTCTGCAGGCTTTATCGCAGGCACTCTGAGAGGCCAGAGTGTTGGTAAGTCCTGAAGTTTGCCAAAGCTCCCACTACTGACCAGTAGACTTTGTCACTGGAAAGTAACTTGTAGTTTGTGTGTTAAACTAACATTGCCTAACAAAAGCATGGGAGTTACTTTCCGATAGCAATGCGTTCAAAGTGTATTGCTTTTTGGTCAGGAGGGTGACCCTCAGCCAGAGGATGAAAATGGTATCCTAAACTGTACCCAAAGGCAAGGCATGCGAGGGGCCAACAAGCATGCTCTGTGCTATATCTCTAGAAACTGTGACCAAGAAACATGCTGTACACTAGAAACTAGAACCCTGAAACTAAGATTGACACAAGTGTGTTGTTTTCTATATCACTGTTTTGTTGGGGGACATTCCAGTGAAGATTATTATTCCTACAGTTAAGATATTGAAAGACATTGCTTTAACCTGTCTTGACAACTTTAACAAGAGTATATTATATGTTTTCTAGTGTAATTCCCCTCGCTTCTGTAGGAGTTGCAGGCATTGTCCTCTTAACCTTAATAAGTGTTGAACATAATTGCGATTTCTATGTAGTTTGTTGCTTTTTTGTAACCCATAACATTTTAGGAAGTTTTAATGCATAGATTGTCATTAAGTAGTATTTGCACTCCCCCATTTGAAGTTGAATGTCTGCAAATCCTTCACATGTCATCCCCCAACCCTATAATTTCAAATTGCTGTGTGGGTAAAGAGTGATTTCAGTGAGCACAAATCTTGGCGATAATCTGGTGTAAAATGTTCACTCCGAGGTTGGCACATAGAGTGGTAATCAAAATAGTTTGTGCTTTCCCTTCATCTATCATTTTGCAGTTTACATGTGTGAATTGTGCTCTGGTGAAACAAGCTAGCTCTGGAATCTTCAGTGCCATGTCACAATAGCCTATGTTTTGGGCTTTCAGCCCAAGTGGTATTCTCCTGAAGAGCTTGTATTCTAAAGGTCAGTAGGGCTCCAACCTGGAGGTAGGCTTCCATTCACTTGAATAGCAGATTATTGCCCTTGATGGCTGCTAATATTTTTAGGGTGGAACTGAATATGAATATGAAGGTGAACTGGGTAGACTCAAACGTCTTGCGACTACCGTCTGAAGATTCAGCGATAGTCTCCTTCTCGACGACTGGCTGCTGCCTTCACCAGGCTTCGGCCTTTGCAGAAGAGAGAGTTGGGGGGAGGGGTCTTCAACATATACATTTCTTTTGCTTCTTTCTGCTTCCTTTTCTACTGATATTTGTCTATGTGCTGCTAAATTTATACAACAGTATAGAGCAGACACCTTTTAAATTCTGTCCCTGCGGTAATCGAAAATTCCCAATGAAAGATAGTGTAATAAATGGCTTTCACGCAGAGCGACGTTCTGATTCCTGCAAGCTTTTTAAGCCAAAAGCGCTAAAGACAGGAGCTCGAAGTGGTGGGGGGAGCTCGAAGTGGTGGGTGGCCTATGCCATGCAGGCCGAATCTCATTCCGCCACTGGCGCTGTTGGATTGGACGAGGCAGAGCTTGGCAGCTCTGGCTCCCCTTCGATAGGCAAAAGCTTACTGGAGGAGTTGGTAGAATTCCACGTGTCTGTCCGCAGCCCCACTAGGCGGGCCAAAAGCTCTGCTATGGTGAAGTCCACTGGCGAAAAGGGCACACACGTGCACTCAGAAAAGCGCACAACCCCAAACCAACCTTTGACGGGATGGTCAGAAGGAGCTTTAACATCAACCAAACTTTTGTCGAAGGTGATCGAACCCTCGCATTCGAAGCCCACTGAGCATTCGCGCTTGCTGCATGGTTCTAAACCCATAAAATTTTCCGCCCAAACAGTTTTCCCTATGGTTGCCGACCACGGATTCGGATACGTCGAAACGGCAGTTGAAACAAAAGGTTTCCAAGCACAAACATGGGGTAAAACGCACTGAGCCAACATCAAAGGAACCTACATAGCTATCTAGTTCCCCCGTCACTAAATCGGTAACCTCCTCTACATATACTATGGCTACTGACACTTTAACCAAGTCCCTAGAGGGTAGAAGAATTGTGGATCCAGAGGAAATTGTGGTTGCCCTTCGTGAGCAGGGTCTTGGACGAAAGAATAATGTGAGAAAACTATGGATAAGGTATCTGCATTTGTGACCTTTATGGCAAGGTACCCAATTAAACGGAAAACACTTTTCCTAGAGGAGGGTGTCTGACGACACTTCAAATATTTTTCAAGATGATTTATACTTTATCCCAGACAAGGGGGATAAAGATCTAAATCTTTGGAAAGGGGACGCTGATCAGGAGACTTGGCCAGAAACTCGCACTCATGATGAGCTGGATGAGCCAGATGTTGTTTCTGATGACGGCGATCCTCTAGAGCAGCCCAGAGACAGGCCCAAAAGAATGTCTCAGATCCTGACTTTGTAGTGGACATCCTAAAAGAGAAAAAGGCGATTAGCCAGTCTATCCCCCTCTTGAACTCTATTAAGAAAAGGATATCTTTCATCCTTATCTTCCTTCACACAGGCAGTTAATCCACGTGTGGAGACAATGTTCAAACCTGCACCAACTGGTCATATATGGAGGGTCCTCTATATATCTGGGGTCATGTAACGCCTGACTCGCTGTCAGGTGTTACTACCACTAGGAAACGTGCTGGAGCGACTCTTTCGAAAATGGATGCACCTCCAAACAAAAAATGTAAAAAGCTTTACGCTTTAGGCAAGAGGGTCACTACTTCAGCCGCTTACTCGGCACGCATTGCCAATAATACTACTCTGTTGGCAAGCTACAGTGATGTTCAGTGGGGGTTGCTCCAAAATAACCTGACTGATGTCCCTTAGCCAACCAAGTCCCAACTCTAATAAGCGGTTTGTCCAACGCAGAGTTTTCAACACCCTTCGTTCCTTACGTAACCAGGCCTTCTCCAGTCCCATACATTCAGGGTTTTCATCAGGGTCCGCTTCCTGGTACACACCCCAGGGTACACAATCTACCTACCAAACCTCACCACATCAAGGTTGTAGACTAGGCAAATGTAGAGGTAGGAGTGCGACCTCCAGAGTTTTCCCTGAAAGCAAGTGACTTTCACATCAAGGTTCTGTCAGAAACCTGTTGGCGTCTCCCTTACTAGTCCCTGGGGATCTGTCATCCAGGTGGCCACGGCACGGCCATCGCTATTGGATCCAGTTCCTGGGGGTGGACCAGTGCGGGAGGATTACCTGGATGGGGGGGGGTCCTCGGGTAGTGGAGTGGTAACACTGATGGGTGGGACGCAGTATTCCCCCTCTCATAACCCCACTTCCATATCCTACTACTACTACATAGGACACGCAAGCTCTCTACCCCCCCCCGCCTTTTCTAATACGAACTCTTTCCCTTATCACGAAAGACGACAGACAAACACCAGAGCCGTTTACCTGACATGTCACAACACAAGGGTCAGGCAAAGTCAGGCAGTTGACCAGGATCACACAGACACCTGACAGCCCTTTACCTTCCCCACAGGGATAAAAGGTGGAGCACGAGACCACACTACGAGCAAGGCAGACTGCATGACAAGAGCGCTATCCAAGCACGGCAGCTCAAGAGGAGGAGAAAGGCTGCGAGAACGGAAAGGGTGACGAGGAGAGAAGCAACATCCTTTCTGACCAGACCTGCGAAGCCTCAGTGGAAGGAATCGTGAGACCGCGAACAATAGCCATAGTGTGTTGCAGCAGATGTCAATGGTACACAGAGCATGCCTACACTGATAAGCAGGACAGAGAGACACCTGCTACCGTGGTACTGTCCTTAAGGAAAGCCAAGCGGTTCATCACAGCCAGCGAGCCGAGGGGAGTGCCAATAAGAAACCGAACTGTGTTGAAGTAAAGTAGTAAATGGCTAATTGAGGAAAATACAAACAACTGTTGATACGAGAGGGGAAAGCCACCGACAGAAGAGTCAGGAACCATGTGGGTGCTCACTCGGGGAAACTCTGGGGGATTACCCTATTGTTTAAACTACCGATACCAGAAGGCCTTGGGAAAGGCGAGAAAGGGTTCAAAGTGGTCATACGGGGGTCTAGCAAAATCCTCTCTACAGTCGAAAGTCTTTGACCGGCAGATGAAGGTAAAGCTAAGGGAAGTGTATCCCACGCTGTGTGATTGGCAAAAGTTGGCAAGAGTGAACGCGACAGATGTATGCCGAAGGAAACGGGGCAAAGCCTGAAATCCCAATGAACAGTCTGTTGACAAGAGTGAACCCGGCAGAGGGATGCCCACAGTGAACTGTTTAAATAGACCTTAACATTCGTGAACATCAGAGAAGATTGTTTAAAATCCTGTGAAATACAAGTCAGTGAACCCGACAGAGTGAGGCTAACATTCAAAAGGGAGAAATCACCCAACGTATAGACGGAAAGGAGCTCTTTATTATTTTGTATGCAGCAGGTCCTCAGAGGCAAGAGACTTTTTGTAGAAAAGAGATTTAACCACCAAAAGTCCTGATAGTTGAAAAGCGGAACTGTTGTCTCGTGCTGAGGAAGCTCGAGCATGTGCTGTGCACAGGAGTAGTGCCTTGTCCTGTGCTCAAAACGTGAGGCAGGGAGACCACATCCTGACTTATTATTTGGGAACACTTCTTTCTTTCTCTTAAATGTTCCCACACTCTTTTTGTATTTAGTTGTTAGGGTTGGCAATCGGTTTTTCTTAGTATAGGCCCTTTTATTTGACAGGACGCCACTAGGACTGCCTTATTATTATTTGATGGTCATAGCTTGCTCCCATCATTGATTTAGGTTTAGATTAGGCGTTTTTCCAACCCAGTTATACATTTTAATAAACACACTTGAACAGTGATCACTTGTGTCGGTCTTTACTGTTGCCGCCATGAGTTCCTTACAGTTCCCTCCCATGCATCCCCAGTATGAGCTTGAATATCATTCACCCACGCATGGGAGATCACCACCTCTGACAGTGGATGCTGGCTAAAGTCGCAGACGAATATTCAATTGAATTTCTTCTAAAACCCTGTTACCATCTGCCAAAGAACAGAAGGATGTCGCAAGAACATCAGCTTATCCTGCAAGCAAAGGTCGAGACATTACAGCAGAAAGGAGCCATCAAACTCTTCCTAGAAGTAAACAAGGGTATTTATTCAGTGTACTTACTTGTACCCAAAACAGACTTACCCATGCACCCTGTATTAGATCTGCGTTCTGCAAAGAAGTATATCAAGCCACAGAAATTCAGGATTCACTGCACATGCGAGAGCCATCGCTCTTCTCAAACAGGGTAATTACATAGCAACATTGGACGCATACTTTCCTATTTCAATGTTACCAGTGCACAGGAAGTTCCTACGGTTTAAGTGGGGTACAATCATTATCAGTTCAAAGTACTTCCATTCGGCATAGCCTCAGCGACAGGAGTAGTCACCCAAGTACTAGCAGTGGTTGTGGCCCACCTTCGCAGAACATCCATTCCGCTGTATCTTTATCTGGATGACTGGTACAGGAGGCACACCTCGAGCATGTCTCAAGAACACCCAAGATGTCATCAACCTACTGTTCCAGCTAGGGTTTTCGATCAATGAGAAAAATGGAGCCTTGCGCCCAATCAAGTGAAGCAATTTCTTGGAGCGTTAATTTGGACAGAAGGCACTCTCGTCTTCCCCTTCAATGAGAGGGTCCAGAACATGCTATTCCAAATTCCACAATATATAGCCGGTCGTCAGAACCGTACGCAAGGCAATGTGCTTGCTCAGATTCCATGTAGTGCCTCATGCCCGCCTGTGCATGCGTCGGATGCAAGAGTGGCTGGCAAGACAATGGTCCCAGGAAAGCGGTCAGTGGGACGATCTAGTGGTTGTCTCGCTGGCTCTAGTTCTCTCTGCAGTGGTGATCCAGGGAAAATCTTCTGAAAGGAAAATCATTCACCACACCAGCAAAAGAGGCCACTCTTACCACTGACGCTTCACTATATGGGTAGGGAGCCCATTATCTCCATCATGCAGCGTGCGGACTCGACATTAGCAAATAATCGAATCAACCAGTAAGCACTTATAACAGTGTTCAAAGATTTTCAAGACCAGTTACAAAGGAACACGGTTCTAGTCCTAACGAATGGCACTACAGCTATGATTTACATAAACAAACCGTGCGGGACACAAGTCTGTCCAAACTAGTCCAGAACATAAGGAATCGGGAGCTGAGACGCATGTTCCTCCTGGTCCAAAATGTTCCAGGGGAACTCAATCTTCTAGCAGATGTACTAAGCAGAAACCTCCCGTAGAGCATGAATGGCAGCTGCCCGCTGACATTTTACACATCTTCACAAAATGGGGTCATCCACATATCTATCTCTTCCCAACTCTGGAGACTGTGCAATGCCCAGACTTTGCCTCCAGGTATCCTCAGACAAAATACAAGGGGAACACCCTCTGGATGAATTGGTTAGGCAAATTTTCTTACGAATCGCCCCTTCCCAAACCCTCCCCTCTCGACTCCTTTCCTCGACAGGATCGACCATAAGATGCACCAGGAGCAAGTCAAACTTATCCTAATCGCTTCAATGTGGGCCCGGCAGGCATGGTTCTCGCAACTAATGAGGATGTCTGTTTGTCCTCCAGTCACATCTCCATGTCCCTTCAACATGTAATCCAACACTGCATCCATGTCCTCAAATACTAAACTTAGCAGTGTAGCTCCTGAATTCATAGAGATTGGCCATTTAAATCTGCCTCAAAGATGTATGGACTTTCTTAAAGAGGCATGTAAACCGAATATGGACACTATTTCAATAAATGGAAATGCTTTGTCATTTTGGTGTAGATCACGGAGCATCAATCCTATTGACTGCACCCCCTCTCGCATTGTTCTCTACCTACCTTTTGGATTCAGGGCTAGTCTTTGATTCACTAAGTGCATCTAGCTGCTCTTTCTGCTAACTCCACCTTTCAGAAAAAGGTTTCTTGCTGTAAAGACCCTGTCGTTGGAGCCTTTATGCAAGTGGTCAAAAGATTGCACCCTTCAATTTCAAATCCAACTCCCGGATGGGACTTGAATGTAGTCCTTACTAAACCTATGGGCCCTCCTTTTGAGCCAATGCATAAACCAGTCTTGGGTGTCTCACTTATAATAGTGCTTATCTCGTGGCCATTGCATGTATAACAGAGGGTGGGTGAACTGAAGGCAGTATCAGTTCAAGATCCATTCTTCACCATTCACAAGGACACAGTGGTTTTGCACACACATCGCCACTTCTCTCCCAAATTAATCTCCAAGTTCCATGTTGGTGTATAGAACTTCCGACTCTCTTCCAAAACCCTACAAATTCAGCAGAGAGAAGCCTCCATACACTAAATGTCCAAAGAGCTGTAATGTATTACCTAAATAAGACTAAACCACTATGGAAAACAGGCCGGTTCTTTGTTGCCATAGCCACTGCAAGAGAAGGGGATCCTGTCTCAAGTGCTATTTCAAAATGAATTGTGAAATGCATCCAAGTGTGTTATTCTTTTTTTAAAAAAAATGTACCCTTTAAGCCCAGAGCACACTACTCGAGGCACAGGGGCTACTTTAGCTTTCAATGCAAATGTACCTTTAGATGCCATTTGCAAAGCAGCTACCTGGAGTTATTCACACCTTTACACAGCATTACTACTTAGATACACATTCTTTAAAAAAAACATATTTTATTTATTCTTAGCTGACACAAATCAACAGCAAATAAAAGGCAGTCATTACATACATGAAGAAAGACCTTGAGACTCCTGTCTCGACAGGGCATAAGGCATCAACAGCATAGAACAATGGTAGAACAGTATGCCCCACATAGACATTCCATCATGTCGAGTATCCCCTCCCACCCAAATCGCCCTCAGGAAGCATTAATAGACTGGAGGCTGGCCAGGTATAACTGATATTCACACCATATGTCCTTTGGTTTGGGCGTACCCCGCAGCATAACAATTTAGAGGTAGGTATTCACAGTTCTCAATGCAGATCAAGTCGGACATCCAGTCCTTGCCCAACGGTGCCCCAGCATCTTTCCATCTTTTTGGTACACAGCGTTTAGCAACGATGTATCCAGTATTAAGGAAGGATCTAACTCTCCTCTCTGAAACATTTTCCTACACTCCAAACAAAACACTCATTGGCAAATATGGCAGTGTGTGATTCACAATTAGCGACGTCCCCACATGTGCAACTGATCTGCCTCCTCATGGCATATGGGGCATCTATCATCAATCTCTGTATAGATGATTTTAAGCCTGTTGGGGGGTGTAGTGTAATCTGTGCAGTATCTTGTACTGAATGAGCTTAAATCTAACTGGTCAACAACCACATACTGGCCCACTGTTCATCAGATATTTCGACCTGTAGCTCATTGCTCCACAGCTTGAATACTGCCTCCCGGAGTCTATAATATTGCAGGATTTTAGCCATTGTGCCTGTATGTCCCCGTTTCCAGGTCTGCGTGGTGAGAAATGTCCCCTCCGGAAATAGGTCTCCCACTGCCCGATATCCCAGTTGTTCCCATGAGACGCGGAGCAAGCTATCGCAAGTGGGTCGGAGTCCCTGGAACCGCCACAGCGGGAGCCATTTATGGTAGGGGTGGGTGTGAAATACCTGAGGGGATATCACATAGCAAACCTCAAGAAACCCTTTTTCAGGTGGCCAACGAAGGGCTGCTCTGATCACAACTCTAGGGGTGAAATAGCGAGAAAGGCTCACCGGGATGGGGAAGCCCAGGTTTATACTCAAGGAAATAACCTAAGGGAGACGCGGTATTATACCGGAGAAGGAGAGGCGGTTGAGATCGCTGAAACCTTCGTAGGCTGAATTACATCTGCCTCCCTTCCTCCCATTAGATCTCTCCTGTCCCAACCCAAAGTCCCCTCCCATATCTGGTAAATACCCTAGGAGCACGAACCCCATTAGACTCGAAAACCACATCTCCTAGAAACCTTGCTTTCCTGTTTCCTATCCGAATACTCCCAATCATTCTTCTTTCCATCCCTCTGATTATTTCCTGCACTCCCAACCTGCTCAGATAAAATACTACCATTCCCACAATCCCCCCGATTCCAGATATTCCTGTTTGACCCCCAATCCCGTCCCTCTGATTGTCACTTTCCAAACTCCCAGTCGAAGGTGACCTACAATTACAGTTCACACAAACCCTCCAAAACCCACCCTTCCAAAATCACCTACCCCCCTAGGACAAAGACTATAATTCCTTAGAACACCTCTTCCCGAACCTGTCACACAGAACACTTAGAACCTCTACACTTCCCCTTTTCCGACACAAACAATTACTCCCACCAAAACCGACAACAGACTTGTAATAAAACTGTTTACCTGACATGTCCGGACACAAGGGTCAGGCAATTGACTAAACCTAAATCCCTCACACCTGATGGCCCTTCCTTTTCCCCTGAGGGATAAAAGGTGGCGCAGGAGAGCACAGTACGAGCAAGGCAAACCGCACAATGAGAACTATCCAGACCCGGCAGCTCAAGAGGAGGAGAAAGGCAGCAAATATTGAGAGGCTGACGAGGAGACACACGACCTTGCCCTTTTCGAAAAAACCCTGCGAACCCTCCGCTGCAGGAAACTTAAGACCGAGGACAATAGCCCAAGTGTGCTGCAACAGATGTCAACGTTACACAGAGCATATTGACGCCGATAAACCAGAGCGAGGGAGACTCCTGCTCCCGTGGTACTGGCCTTGACTCCAGTAAAGAGGAATGCCTAGCGGTCCATCACAGCTGGTGGGTCGAGGGGAGAGCCAATAAGGAACTGGGCTGTGGTGAATGAAAGTTGCAAAGTGAAAAAGAACTAACATTGTGAAAGGGAGACCAGCTGTAAAATGGGACTGTTACCACGTGGGTGCTGCTCTGAGAAACCCTGGTCAATCCCTGTTTGAGTGAAACGAATACCAGAAGGTCGTAGGAGAGACGCCAAGCTAGGTCAAAGTAGTCATACAGGAGGTCAAACAAAATCCCTGTACAGCTGAAAGCCTTTGACCTAAGAACTATAGCGAAAGTAAGGGAAGTGAATCCTGTGAACATTGAAAGTAAAAGTGAATGTGAAATTAGCAAGAGTGAACACAGCCGAGGGATGTCCACTGGAACTGTTTAAAAAGACATTGAGATTTGTGAAGGAAGGAAAGGCCATAGTGAACCGGATGGAGGGAGGCTGAAATCAAAGAGGGGTATGCGCCCCGAAGAGGGGGACCCAGGGGATAATCCATCACCTGAGAAATATGTAAAACAGAACTTTGTATTTGTTTGTTCTTTTCCTGGTAAACCTATCGGGCCCTCGGGACCAGGACACCACAACCACCAAAGGCCTTGATATCGAAAGGAACTGTTTTAGGATCAAAGTCTGGCAGAGGGAGATCCAGGAGGGTGAAGAACCTTCACCCTAAGTAAAACCAGGAAACAAAACTTTTATTTTGTTGAAGGAAATTTTGTTCTGTTACTTGGACATCAGGCCCTCGAAGGCGAGAGACTTTCAAGGGAAACAAGACTTGGGCCATGGAGGCTCCCGATACACTGGAACAGAACTGTCGACTCGTGCTGAGGAAGCTTGAATGTGTGCTGTGCTCCACAATCTCACCTTACCCTGTGCTCAAAGAAACACTGCTTTCTTTTCTTTAGAACTATCCCACACCCTTTTGTATTAGTTTTAAGGTTTAGCAATAGGTTTCATAATATATGCCCTTTTTATTTTGTCACAACAGCACTAGGACTGCCTTATTTTCATTTGATGGCAGATGCTTCCTTCCATCTTATATTTAGGTTTAGATTAGGTGTTTTTCCAACCTGCTTACAGTTTAATAAACACCCTTGAAGTGTGATCACTTGTCTCTTTACCGTTGCCACCATGAGTTCCTTGCAGTGGGTCACACCCACCCTACGAAATATTCTCTGCCACGCCTAGTGGTGTGCACTGGATCAAATGCGCAGTCATCCGTGTATGTGGTGCTGAGGAGGGGTTTTAGTGTAAATTGTATCAGCCGCTCAAGCCGAGCGCATGGAGGGAACTCCTCTCTCCATGCAAGTAAAAAGCAAATTGCAGCCTGTGCAGCAAGCCAATAGTTGTGAAAATGTGGCGCAGAAAACCATCCCCTGTCATATGGCTGCACCAAACCTGCCCACTTTTTTCAGACTGCACCTGCGTGCTGAAGGAACTGCAAGAGGAACCTATGGAGTGTGATGAAGCACTGTTTACCCGGCCATAGTGGCACGTTGGTGAACAAATCTAATAGTTTAGGCAAAAGGATCATTTTCAACAGTGCTAATCTGCCGGCCAGTGAAAGTGGAACATTCCTCCATTGTCTCCTTGGCTGCATAGTTCAGGGATAGAAAGGTCCCTTTGTCCCTAGTTATCTATAATCCTAAATATTTTATACCACCAGGTGTTCATTTCAGAGGATACGCTCCTTGTGGCCTAGTCGTTTTATCGGTAAAGGTTAATATTTCAGACTTGGTGTAATGAATCGTAAACCCGGAGTGCTGCCCAGACTTTGATGTCTTGCATTATTGGGCCCAGGTTGATATGTGGGTCTCTGATATACAGTAAGACGTCATCCGTGCAGTGGGAGACCATCTCTGGTGGTCTCTGGGGAGAGAGGGCAAGCCCGATGTGTTCCCCCTCCCCAGGAGCAGTGGTTCGGACAACTTGGATAAACATTCTAAGAGTGATTCACAAGTGGGTCAGGTGGTGTTAAAACCTCTTTTCGAAGGGATTGTGTCCTCCGACGTATTCCTTATCTTTGATAATTCATCTCCAGCTTGCTGGCCTCGGAAAATGTTTGCTCAGTAGAGGGCGCTGCGCATCGACCTCCGTCGAGTTGGTGTCCCTCGACAGCCACCGTATCGGCGCCGACGTCGCCATGCCCATAAATAGCCACGCGCAGCGTCCGTTGCTCAGTTCCGTTTTTCCTCGCTTTGTGGTGCCTCGGAATATCGTTGCTCAGTTCTTCAGTCAAATATACTTCATTATTCCACGAGAATACCGACTCGTACTCGATGGCTTCCTCATCCGAACCGACTCCTCCGCGGTCCGGCTTCAAAAAACGTCGAGACTGTGGAAAGAAAATGTCGTTGACGGATCCTCACAGGATCCGTTTGTGGTGCCTGGGAGTCGAGCACCATTGTTCGGAGTGCGAGGACTGCATGTCCATGACGGCGAAATCCTTGAAGGAGCGTAAGGGGAAGCTCGAGAGAGAGGTAAGGCAGTTAAAACTTCTTCGAAAGTTTCCTCGGCAGAGTCGAGACATTCGTCTCCTCGCCATCACAAAAGAAATTCTCGTTCTAGGTCTCGAAGCAGTTCCCATCACTCTTCGAGATCTAAGCATTCAAAAAAGAGACGTCGAAGATCCCTTTCCTCGTCGTCTTCTTCCGTTTCCCCGAAAAGGGTCTCCTGCCCCACAAAACATACCTCTCAGGCTAAGTGGGAGGAATTCAGGAAAAAAATGCTTAGCGTCTTCGAGAAAGCGGCCTCGACCCCCTCAAAGACTGCTGAGGGTGATACCCTGGGTGAAAGACCTGAAAAATCAAAACGCCGCGAGTCGCAGCACCCGGCGAAAGAAGCTACTCGAGAGCGCCACGAACCCTTGAGCAAAGGCAAAGTCGCGTCTTCGACGCCATCATCGAAGGGTTCTTCGACGCACAGGTCAGTCGATTCGACGCCGAGAAAGGACAAACCCACAGCCACCTCACAGCCAGAGGCCATACCCAGAGCCTCGATCGCGAGAATGTCGCCGACAACCTTGAGTAGAATTCCGATACTTTCGAGTTCCTCGAGGCCTCTACCAACTTTCTCGATGCCTTTTTCGATGGCTTTGAAGCCTTTAAAGTCCGCGTCGACGTTTTCTCAGCCATTTATGACGAATTTGGCCCCTTCTGCTCTGGAAATGGGATTTATACAATTTCCAAGATCTGATCATTCCAGAGCCTTATCTATTTATGAAGAAGGGGAGAATTCGGATCAGGAAAGACCTTTTGAGTTGCAGGGATCTGCAACTCCTGTACCAGAGGAATTTACCTCTGAGGAAGGTAGGTTAAAAGATCTCCAAGAATCCTTACATGAAGCAAGTGGGTTGGACACTTCCCCAGAAGTGGAATTTGCCAAACCAGACCCAGGGGAACATGCTGAAACCCCTTATAGAACCTTGATGGCAAGGATAATAGAGTTTATGGGGTGGTCCTCACCCTCACCTGCTTTTCAGCAAGACGACCTCACAGACATTTTGGTTAAAGGTCCACAGGAGGACCCTGTGGTGCCATTTCATGCGGCATTACAAAGGAAAATATTGGCAAACTGAGAAACCCATGAGGTTATCCCGGCGGTTAACAAAAAATTATCAGCCAAATATAGGGTGTCTAATGCTGACCCTGAATATTTATCCAGACACCCAACTCCGGAGAGTCTGGTTGTTCAGGCAGCAACTTCATCAGGTAGTAAATCGGCTTACCCTACTGTTCCACAGGACAGGGATGACAAGAGATATGACTCTATGGCCAAAAAAGTATTTTCTGCATGTAGCATGGCGTTGAAATCCATCAATGCTACTTGTATGCTCGCAAGGTTCAGCCACACACTTTGGGAGTGTGCTTCATCAGCGGCTGACTGCCTCCCGCAGGGAGAAGAAAGGGAAGCGTTTCTAAACATCATTAAGGATGGTAAAGACGCAATGTGCGAATCCCTTCAAACTGGCATTGATTCTGCTGACAGCATCAGCAGGGCCATGGCGGCAAGTACAACAACCCAGAGATTTGCTTGGTTGCGAAAGTCAGGTTTTGCTCCAGATGTGCAAAGCAGACGCTTGAATATGCCCTTTGACGGCTCTTCTTTGTTTGGTGAGAAGGCTGATGACAGTTTAGAAAAGCTACAAACATCAAAGGCAGCAGCAAAATCCCTGGGAGCTGCATTCCGTCAGACACCATATCGCCCCTTAGAACCTCTTGGAGAGGTAAGTCCTTTCGCTTCTATTCTGCATTCGGAAGAGGCAGAGGACAGCCGGTTCAAAGGGGTCAGAAAAGATTCACCCGAGGTGGACGGGTTAAAAATACAAAAGCCGCAGCAGGTGCCTCTTTACCCTCAGCATCTGCATCAGCCGCCTCCAAACCGCTCTGAGGACTCTCCTCACAAGACACCAGTAGGGGGCAGGTTAACTCAACATCTGACGGAATGGCAGGCTATTACGTCAGATGCTTGGGCATTGGAGACTGTTGCCCAAGGTTACTGCCTGCCTTTTCTACGGCTCCCTCAGAGTCATCCGTCGGGGAACAGCTCTCTGAAAGTTCCAGATCCGCTCCTCTTGCAGGAAATTGTAGACCTGCTAGAGAAAGGTGCCATAGAACCGGTACCTGTAGCGGAGAGGAACAAGGGCTGGTACCCCCCCCCCCCTCCCCGCCCCCCACTTTTTCATACCGAAGAAAGACGGAGGACTGAGACCTATCTTGGACTTACGAGAATTGAACAAGTTCCTCAGGAAGGACAAGTTCAAGATGGTAACTCTCTCTCAGATCCTTCAGGCCCTCCAGCTCCAGGACTGGCTGTTATCTCTGGACCTCCAGGATGCTTATTTCCATGCGACAATCCATCTCAAACACAGGAAATACCTGAGGTTCGCAATTGGCGGCTCTCATTATCAATTTCGAGTTCTGCCATTTGGGCTGACCTCCGCCCCGAGGGTCTTCACCAAGTTAATGTCGGTAGTGGCTGCAAGTCTAAGGAAGGGAGGGATTCACGTCTACCCCTACCTGGACGATTGGCTGATCAGGGCTGTATCTTCGGAAGAAGCTCAGATCCAGCTAGATTATGTCTGCCATTTCCTTCACAAACTGGGCTTCTCCCTCAATTTAAAGAAGTCACATATGATACCATCAGAGACTCCAGTTCATCGGATCGGTCCTGGACACTTCCCTGGGAAAAGCCTCACCACCAGAGGTGAGGGCTCAAGATATTCTGCAGATGGTCACCAAGTTTCAAAATGTCCAACATCTCCCAGCCTTCGACTTTTTGAGGTTGCTAGGCCTCATGGCATCCTGCATCTTCCTTGTGCCAGAGGCTCGCCTGAGAATGAGATCTCTCCAGTGGGCACTAAGAACCCAGTGGTCGCAGTTCTCAGGAAAAATGACAGATCTCCTTTGGATTCAGGACAAGGTAGCCCGAGACCTTCAATGGTGGGTTTATCGAGAGAACATTTTGAAAGGAGAACTGTTTTGGCAACCATGGGCGGAGATAACAGTAGTCACTGACGCCTCACTCACGGGGTGGGGAGCCCATGCCAACGACTTGACCATCAGCAGTCGTTGGTCTCCATCAGAGTCCAGACTACACATCAACCTATTGGAGCTGACAGCGATCAGACTAGCGCTGAAAGCTTTCCTGCCATCAGTACAGGGGAAAAAATGTCCTGATAATGACGGACAACACAGTGGCCATGCACTACCTCAACAAAAGAGGAGGCGTGGGATCACTGCCACTGTGCAGAGAGGCAATGCAGCTCTGGTTTTGGGCAACTCAGGAAGGAATCTCTCCATCGGCAGTTCACCTAGCCGGAGAGAAGAACTTGACGGCGGACGCTCTGAGCAGGCAGGGCACAGTCTCCCAAGAGTGGGAACTAGCTCAGGAAGTCCTTCAGGAGATCGTCGCCCTTGGGGAAACCCTCAAGTGGATCTGTTCACCACCAGTACCAACAGGAAGTGCGATCTGTTTTGTTCAAGGGAATTTCCCCCGAGAGGAGCTCTAGGGGACGCGTTCGTAGTGGACTGGGAGTTTCCACTCCTGTACGTGTTTCCACCAGTCCCTGTCATTCCTCAAATGATCAGGAGGTTGAGAAGATTCCGGAGGACCATGATCCTAATTGCCCCAGTCTGGGCCAGGAGAACGTGGTACCCAGACCTTCTGAACATGTCCATCTGCCCTCCAATTTGCCTTCCACTCAAGGAGAATCTTCTCTCACAGAAGAGAGATAGAGGTCAGGTTCTCCATCCAGAAATCAGAACCCTCAACCTTCACGCTTGGCTTCTGAAAGGTTGAGATACAAGGATTGGGACCTCCCTGATTACGTCATGTCTGTATACCGCTGCCGTTGGAACAAATTTTGCAGCTGGTGTAGAGAAGAGAATATCGACCCCTTTTCATGTGGTACACCAACGCTGTTATCCTTTCTACTCTATTTGGCAAATTCAGGCCTTCAAGTTGGCACTATCAAGGGCTATCTTGCAGCGCTATCGATCTTCAAGCGCACTGTAGAGGAGCCATCGTATTTCAAATTACCCTTAGTAATACAATTTCTAAAGGGATTAACTAATGTCTATCCTCCAAGACCATTCCAAGTTCCTTTATGGGAGTTAAATTTAGTCTTAACTTTCATTTCCTGATGGGTACTCCTTTCGAACCACTCCACTCTTGTTCGCTAAGATTTCTCACCCTTAAAACTGTCTTATTAGTGGCACTAACATCTGCTAGAAGGGTGAGCGAATTACAAGCTCTATCTTGTAAACCCCCTCATACAATTTTTCATAAAGACAAAGTTGTCCTACAGGTGAAGCCTAATTTCCTCCCAAAGGTGGTGGTTTCTGAATTCCACATCACTCAGAAAATTACCTTACCTTCATTCTATCCTCCTCCCCATCCGGGGAAAGAGGAAGAAAGGCTACATAGGCTGGACCCAAGGCGGGCTTTAAGCTTTTACATCAGCAGACTTGCTAGGATTAGGCAAGCAGACCAACTGTTCTCAGTGCACAAATTGGGACTACCGATAACAAAACAGACCATTTCCAGATGGATTATTTTGGTCATTCTGGAAGGTTACAAACTAGCAGGGAAAGAGCCTCCTCAAAATCTTAGGGTTCATTCAACCAGGGGTATCGCAGCCTCTTCGGCCCTCCAAAGAGGGGTTCCGGTTCGAGACATATGTGCGGCTGCCACATGGTCGTCCGCACATACCTTCACAAGATTTTACAACCTGGATTCCTCCTCTAGTCAAGAGACTAGGTTTGGCAAAGCCGTATTACATTTTGTTCATTCCTAAAGGGAAACGTGGCGTTTTTACTCCAACCTCCAATTACACACCACTGCTATGGGAGTCTATCAAAGATAAGGAATACGTCGGAGGACACAATCACTTCGAAGAACAAGTTACTTCTTACCTGGTAACGTTCTTTCGATGGGATGTTCCTCCGACGTATTCCTTATCGCCCCTCCCATCCATCCCTGCAGTAATACTTCCCTTGTGGTTGCAGCTTACGCTCTTCAAGGTCAATAACCAATTCATGCAGGATTTATCCTATGCTACAAAACGGAACTGAGCAACGGACGCTGCGCGTGGCTATTTATGGGCATGGTGACGTCAGCGCCGATGCAGTGGCTGTCGAGGGACACCAACTCGACGGACGTCGATGCGCAGCGCCCTCTACTGAGAATTTTTTCCGAGGCCAGCAAGCTGGAGACGAATGATCAAAGATAAGGAATACGTCGGACGAACATCCCATCGAAAGAACGTTACCAGGTAAGAAGTAACTTGTTCTTTGCTGCTGTACCTTTTAAAATCCCCCCCACCATCTCCTAGTACTGCTCGCTAGTTTATGCACAGCATGTGATTCAAAGCAGTTCCACAAGCCTCAGAAGGCACACATTATTTACTGTGATCTTATTTTCGATACTTGTATTTGCTTAGATTCACATTCGCCCGCCCTGCCTCCCCTCTTGGAGTTGAAGGTACATAGACGTCTTGCACCTTCATTATCTTCTGTACTCGACGCATGAAGGATCATGGATACAATACACGTTACACAGGTATAGTATTATAAGAAGGCCCAGTCAACATCCCTTTTCGAAACTCAAACGGGATGCACTACTGTGCACGTACCACTAGATGTCGGCTTATGCACAGCATGTGAATCGGGAATCTATGCAGATAAAAGCATCAGAAATACGATTACTGTAAGTAACTATGCAGCAGCTAAATCACTCCCAGTTCCTGGCAATTTCAAACCCTGCTAATTGCACCAGTGTGGGCAAAACAGCCATGGTACTCACACCTTCGGAACCTGTCGATTTGCCCACCAGTCATACTTCAGCCAGTTCACAATTGCCTCACAGAGAAAGTCAAATAACTCACCCAAATCCACAGACAACCTGCTAAGCAGTGCCTCATGATGCAATAGAATTTGGACACGTACAGTTACCCACATGTTGTATGAATAGATTGAGGGACGCAAGAAAACCAAGTTACAAATAGTTTCCACTTGAAATAACAATCTGGTGTAATCAAAGACGGATCAAACCAATTAATTGTTCTGCAACTGAAGTGGTCACCTACATTCTTTACCGGTTAAAAACAGGGCTAGTTTACAACTCTTAAAGTACACTTAGGTGCCTAGGCAGATTACACCATGACAAATCATGGTGGAAAATATGGTGGAAATTAATGCAATGAGTGAAGTGAATCTATCCTCCACTAGCTCACCCCTCACCTGGGTGGGATCTAAATACTGTGCTGTCAAGGTTAACAGTACCACCATTTGAACCTACCCATAAAGCTCATATAAAATTATTTAGCTTTTTTAACTAAGCTAGATTTTCCCACTGCAATCGCAACAATCATAATGTTCAGTGAATTAAACACCCTCTGTGTCTGAACCTTGTGAAGGCATCATGACGCAAGACACAGACAACAGTTTCAAAGTGCAAACACAAAGGTTTTATTAACTTAAATGTCAGGATGGTTGAAGGCCAAACTTGCCCTATGATGCTTAGGTGGGATTTCCCTACCTAATGAAACTAAGGAATGTCTGTGTCAGAAAGTTTAACTTAAAAGTCTGTGTGTCCAAAACCTATACTTGCCCTCACAAATGAAGCTAAACAATGTGTAAGGATGGCAGTAACAAAATAAATAGTGTTCCAAATAAATTTCTCAGCTTTTTCCAGCTCCTGGCTTACTTTCCAGCTCACCTTCACCAAGTTCAAAGCAGTTCCACAAAGTCTCTCCAGGTTCCCTTCCCCAAGTTCAACATGGTTCCACAAAGTCTCGGGTTTCCCCTTCACCAAGTTCAAGACAATCCAAAGTTCAAAACAAGAGTTCACCAAGGATTGGGATCCTCCCCAACCTTCTTACCAGGGTTGCTTTTCCCTAGTTTGCCAATATGCGTTTATTATCACACAAGGCTCTTCCTGCACATTTTCATTGACTTTCTTCTCTTGACATCAACCTTCACGTCTTCTCCGTTAATTTACTTTTCCATTTAGGGCACTCGATCTAGGCACATTTGACAGACCACACGGTCCACCCATCACAAGTGACGCAACCAATACCCCTTTTCCATATGCTTTATCAACAATGGTTCACTGCTTTCCCTTAACAGTGAAGAACAATTCTTGCACCAGGTTTACTATGTTCCAGCACTTTCTCGTGGCTAGCTTAGCCACCCTTCACTTACTTATGCTCACAGTATTTCTGATTCCTACCAATACAAGTCTTTCTAATCTGCAGTCCATTGACCACTTGGCTTGGGTCAATACTCTTCTCACACCCTTCTTGGGATTTTACTTACTTTGCTAATACTTGCATTTAGGTTAATTCATTCGAATGGATTGTGTCCTCCCACGTATTCCTCCTCTTATGTTATCTCCATATCCAGCTTCAACTGCTTCAGACATTTTTTCCAGCAGGGGGTGCTGCGTGTCGATGCCTGTCGACTCAATGTCCCTCGAGGGCACCCGACTTGGTGACGACATCACGGATGGTATATAGCGTGCACAGCGACCGTTGACTTCAGTCCTGAATTCCCACAAGAGCTATCGCTTCGGAAGATCAGCGCGCTTCGGTTCCTTGACAAGACACCTTTTTGTATTTAGTAAAAATGGCATCGTCATTGGCATCAACTCGGAGATGGCAGTTCAAAAAAATGTCACGTCTGCGGGGTGAAAATGTCCCTTGCGGACCCCCATCTGGTGTCTGTGGTGCTTAGGATACACTCATTTAATATCAGAGTGTGGGTCCTGCCTATCTATGACAGCGAAAGCCCTGAAAGAGCGTAGAGGGAAGTTAGCTGCAGGTAGGTCTCATCACCTTCTACAACCCTGTCGAAAAAGCGATACTCCAAGTCGAGAAACAACTCTCCTAGTCGAAAGAAAGCTTAAAGGTCTGATCACGCAGTGGCTCACACCAATCGTCATCCTCACGGCGGTCGAAGAAAAGGCGCCACAGATAGCCGTCTTCATTGTCGAGTTCCCCCCCCCCCCTCCGTAACTGGTCTCTTGCCCAACCAAATCGGCCTCACTGGCTGAGTGGGAAATGTTCTGACTTAAAATGTTCAAAGTATTCGAGAATGCAGCCTCAACTCGCTCGAAGAAAGATGAGCCATGCCCATGTCGACAAAAACGACAAAAAGAAGGCCAAGAACACAACCTTTGTGCCCGGAGAAAACTCCTCGGGAGCTCTCGGAGGTTCCCTCAAGTAGAGAAAAGACTCCTTCGAAGACAGTCATCGACACCATCAGTGCCAAAAGACTCCACGTCGGTGTCTAAAAAATCCTTGCTGTTGAAGCTGTCGACGGCATCAAAGACTTGGACGCCATTTTCGACGCAAATAACAAAATCCTCGTAGGATGTCGAGAAAATATTCACCCCACTACCTAGGAAAGTCTCTTCCCTCAATTTATGAGGATGATCCATCTTCGGATGAATCATGTCATTTTGGGTTACAATATGGAACACAATTTGTTCCAGAGGCCTTAATTTCAGAGGACTCGAGAATAAAAAAACCTACATGAAACCCTGCAAACTGCAAGTGGTTTAAACACTTCCCCTGAAATAGTTTGCCAGACCATGCCGGTGGATTATACAGGCGACTGTCTAGGGTCATTAGAATATCTGGGATGGAGTAGGCCTGCACCACTTTTTGAGCAGGACGACCGACCTGACTGATATTTTAGATTAGGGTCCCCAGGGGGACGCTATTCTTCCTTTCCATTTAGCCCTATAAAGGTGAGTTAATGTCAACTGGGAGACGCCGGAATGAATTCCAGCAGTGACCAAATAACAGACCAGCAACTGCAGAGCGTCAAGCAGTGACCCCTATTATCTGAAACCTCCAACTCCTGAAAATTTGGTAGTTCAGGCTACCACTTCTACATCCAAACAAAATGCATACCCAACTATACCCCCGGACAGATATGACAAGCGTTATAACGCTTTGGCTAGAAAAAAAAAAATTGATCTCGAAAAGGGACATCGATGGTGCGTGTTTGTAATACTATCCCCATCATTAAGTGTGCTATACCCATGATCCTTCGCACATTGAGGTCCTCATATTATTATGATTTTTTTTTTTTACATCCATCGGTTTGGTCGCACTTTGCGGAGTTCGTTGTAATGTTGCATGTGCTTGAGTTGCGAGTATTTTAATTATAGCTCTCGTAATCTTTTTCACCATCCTTGACATTATATTTAGCCCTCGGCGAACGGCAACCAGCACACAATGGCTGCGAACATCGGCTACACAGTAGGGAGGATGGGAAAGACACTTGCACGTCAGAAATTTAGGAGAATGTCT
This sequence comes from Ambystoma mexicanum, assembly GCF_040938575.1. NCBI lineage: Eukaryota > Metazoa > Chordata > Amphibia > Caudata > Ambystomatidae > Ambystoma > Ambystoma mexicanum. The sequence continues at coordinate 452,248,924 of NC_090924.1, read as the reverse complement.
CCACACACTTTCCCCTTATTAATGATCTTGCTGTCCCCTCAGCTTCGATCATGGAAAACACATCTTTCAAATTCTGTCTCATGTGTAACAAGAAGTTTCTGTGGAAGGACACACAAGGTGTGTAATTATTGCCTCCCTAAAGGCTACCAGGAGGAGCGATGCCGGTCATGTAGGCTCTTTAAGGCAAAGACCTTGAATGATTGACGCTTGCCGGCCCTCGCAGTTCAGGCAGAGGCATTGTCGCAGTACCCCAGAGGTTCACCGGAATACAAGCCAGAACAAGACAGCGTTCGGCATCTCTTTGGATGCCGAAGATATTTCTTTTCGGGAAAAAGCCGAGTGCCGGCCCCCAGCTCTGAATGGCAGACCCTGCTATGGAGGCTCCCCCTGGCGACAGGGCTACACACGGTGAAACAATACACATCACTGTTTCGGCACATCCAATCATGACATCAAGCAAAAAAACATGCACACCTCGGGATAAGCACACTTTGCCCCCAAAGTCAGTTTTGGCACATTTGTCAAATGTCAAAATCTGCGGTGCAGAGGGGTTCCTCAGAGCCTAGTGGGTCGGTGTCGCAAAAGACATCTTCGAGTTTACCACACTTGACTCATGTTTCAAAGACTTTCTCTACACTGACCATCTCCGCATGTAAGGCTGTTTAAAATTTAAATCAAACCAAATAGCAGGCGCCAAAATTATGAGTTTTGTGTGTTGACGCATGTTGAAAAAATAGTCAACACTCACAGAAGGCTCCTCCACCATCAGTGATGCACTTAAAAGCAAGAGGGATTCGCACACACACAAAGGTGCAAGGGGCAGGGCCAGGGTGAAGAGGGGTGTCTCTTCACCACTAGTCTAAAAGTGGTTCAGTGGGATTGGCCAAGAAAAGAGTTGAGGTCACTATGTATAAGGCAGCTTTCTTTATGGATGTTGTACAAAAACACCCTTTCAAACACCCCTTTTTGGAAGAGAGGACTCCTTTTAAAAAGAGAAAGGACTGAGCCCAAAGCCCCATATGAGGATCCAGTGGGGATTGAGGTATTTAGTGATGTGGCCGGAGATGATTTTGCAGAAGATAATACAAGTACTGATCTGGAAGACCTCCCTGTACCCTCACCAGATATTGATGATCCGGTTACGTCATCACATCAACAACAATCTTGTATATAATCTGCTTTTAAAAAAGCTGCACATTATTTTAAAAGGGGATTTGTGATTTCTTTTCACCCACTGAACATTCTTCCCAACATATTTTAGGACTGGTGCAATTATATAAACACACTCAAGTCCCAGAATATTTGGGGAGAGCGTTGGGTAGTGGCTTAAAAATATATTGTTTCCCCCTCTGTTTTTTCCAGCGATGATCACTGGGTACCTTTTTGAAATCGGTGCATGAGAACAAGAACACAGCTTTTGAGAATTACATCCTTAATGAGAAGGAGCCGGGTCAGCCAGTACATACTGCTTCTAAAATCTGTTAAGACGGGTAGACTTGTCTTTAGCTAACAAAGCCTGTTAATCCACAAATTGAAAAAACGTTAATGCCAGCCCCTTTAGACCCTCTGTTCATCAGGGTTCATTTAAAGCCAGATTCCCTAGTTGTCACTTCAATGTGTTAAAAGGCAGCAACACCTTTGGCAACGTTTGAAGCCCTATCTGAGAAGAAAAAAATAGAAAATATATGCTTTTGGCAAAAAGGTTACTACCGGGGCAGCCTACCAAATGCGTATAGCTAACAATGCTGCTCTTATGGCCAGTTATAATAGAGCCCAGTTGGACAACATGGAGCATGTTAATAACACCAGAGCCCATTAAAACAGAAATGCTCAAGACACTAGCAGAAGGCGAGCAAAACGCTATTGCAGTTGTCACACAACCTTGACATCGCAGAAAAAACAGCTAGAGTGATTGCTGAAGGAATCCTAATCAAGAAGCATGCTTGGCTTCGAAATTCAGGTTTTAGGTTAGATAAACAGGAAACTTTATTAAATATGTCTATAGAAAACAATGTCTTGTTTGGGAAAGCAGATGGTGGGGCACTGGAAGCTGCTAAAAAAGATCATGAAATGGTAGACATTAAACCAAATTGCAAATCGTCCGTTTCAAAGGGGATCCCAATCCAACCGCAGTGTTTTCCGTGGCCAAGGATACTCCTGATCACTGTCACAAGCAACCTACTCTACAGGGACAGGTACATCTATGTGGTTCACCACCTAAGGACAGGAACAAACCTGCATTCCTAATTCCCCAGACTATTATGCAGGGGTTGAGACAGAGGAAGGGGTGAAACCAAGTCCCCTCTCATATCCCCCCGATAGTGGGGGTACACATATTGCGATCTGCTCACATATGGGAGTGGATCACATCAGACTGCTGGATGTTAAATTATGAAACCAAGGTATGGCACGGAGTTTCAGAACAGCCACACAATCGTCCCCCGTAACACAAAATAATTGCATGAGAACACGAGCAGATTCTGCAGGAAGAGGTGGAAACGCTAGAACTCATCCCTCCATTAGAGGTAAACCAGGGTATTTATTCTGTGTACTTCCTTGTTCCAAAGAATGACCAAACAAAATGCTGAGTGCTGGACGGACCGAAGGCCAGCAAACACTTAAGTCAAACCACACATGTTCAGGATGACAATGCTACAAGAAGTCATCCCATTGCTCAAGACACTTTATGGCAACACTAGAAATGAAAGATGCATACTTTCATTTTTCAGTGCTACCAGCGCATCGAAAATAAAGATCTACGGTTCAAGTGGGTCGGACAAATTATCAATTCAAAGTGCTTCCTTACAGGGTCACGTTAGCCCCACATGTTTTTACAAAGGTATTAGAAGTGGTAGCAGCACAGCTACACCGGGATTCAGTATTCCAGTCTCCCTTTATCTGGGCAACTTGCTGATAATAGGAGGAACACCAGAAATATGTCACCTAAATACGCAAAAAAACAATTCTTCATCAAATGGTATTTTCTATCAATGAAAAGAAGTCGAGCCTAATCCTCAGCCAACATATACTGTTCCTATGGGCTGTAACCCATACAAAAGACACAAGTCTTTCCCTCCAAGAGGGTTCAACATTTTCAATAAAGGATATGGAAATGGAGCCTCCAGAGAGAGGGTTTCATCTCCTATCACAGTATGTCCATGGGGAACACAACTGCCTAGCAGACTGTTGCGGGTCAGAAAAAGTATGCAGACACTCTGAAGACATTTCCAACAGGTTTATTAAATAATAAGGCCTATTTCTCCCTATAACTGTAGGATGTTCCCTAGCTATACAATTAGCTAAGGTGCTCATCAGTCATTCAGGAATTTCCAAATCAAAAGAAAGTCCAGTGTCAAAAAGAGCCATATCTGACCCTGCCACTATTTAAAACCAACAATGGCCAGGACAATGACTCCCTTCTCCTGGTGAAGCAGGGTTCTGCTTTGCCTTGGAGTTCTTTTAATATGCTATTTTCAAATGGTCTTTAGTCACTTTCTGTACCAAGGCTTGCAATGCATGGTTAAGGTCTTTGGCTCTTCCCTTACCTTGTGGGATTATTTTTCCGGGTCGCTTTCGTAAAGTTTGTTTGCTCCTTAAATCCACATAGTTTTGCCGTGTACGACCTTGCGTGATATCTCCACTTGGCTGAGTTATCCCTTCAGGATTATGTCCCCTTCTTAGCTCAGACTTATCTTGGTCATCTGTTGGTTTATCTCTTCTTTGTATTTCAAACTCTCATGTTTCCGCTACTCTCCAATTAATACCTCTTGACGGTTGAGATAGTGTGCCCTCTTCGTAGGCTAGTCTTATCCACTGATTAATATTCCTCTTGTAAACTCTTTTTTTTCAGCAAGCATGTGCCATAAAAGTAACAATCATAATACATACATTTAAAAAAATGTTGACAGATAAAAACAATAAGAATTATCATATTGAAAACATGTGCAGTTTATATAAATGTTACAAAATTCAATTAAAAAGTCCACTTGTCATTGGGTCATAATACAGCTCCAGCAACACAGACTAGAAACAGTAACCTTCAAAAGTAATCAGCCCAAAAAAGCCCCAAAGCTAAATTAAATGGGGAGCAGGGTCACTAGGCTCTGAAAGGGAGGCTATATAACCTTTCCTTAGTCTTGTGGCTCTCTTAAAGGAGAGCAGTACCCCTGCCACATGAGATGATTCAGCCTGCAGTAAATAGGGAAGGGCGAGCTGGCATTGATCGAACTTGAGCTGTCGAAGGACAGGCTAAATTGTTAATTGCTGAATTGACCAATACAAAGGAGAACACATCACAAAATGTAGAATGTCCTCTTGACAGTGATCACGAAAAGGGCAACTGGCTGAATAAGAAACACACCTCCATTTTACAGTGTTGGCTCTTAAATTCAGTTAAAACGAGCCCTAGTAAGCACCTACAGTTTATTTGATCACCAAAGGTGAGATAAGGTTCAATAGAATGCAAATAACTAATCATCGCCAACCTTCTATTGGCAGGAATTTGCATAGCGCTGGCTTCACAAGCTTCTTAATGCGGGCAACAACGATTTTTTAAAGACTATTTTTGCACTTAACACCAAGTAGATTATTTGGAGAAATGAGTGACAGAACATTAAATTGTATCAAATAATGTATTGATTTGATTTAACCAGGGAATTGTGTTCCAACCTTTAGCCCGCATAATCGTGTCTAAAATGTACTGCGTCAAGGACGCTCTAGGATTTGCCTAGATCTGAAGCCATAATAAAAGAGTGGCCAGAAGCCAGTGATCTTCACAGGACCTGAGCACCATCCACGGCTCTGTGTCAAAAGCGGTGCTCAGGTCCATGCAGGCCCAAAACAAAGGCTGCCTCTTGACAAACACTGAATTAGATATCAGGAAGTATAAATTCACAGCCTGTTCATTCGTTCCCACTCCTGGCCTGAAGCACAGCTGAATATCTGCCAATATGTAGTTCAAAGAAATCCACAGTTTTAAACGTCCCAACAGCACTCTCCCAAATATCTTGAATGACAAATCCAACAGAGATATGGGTCTATAGGCTGTCTCTACTGGGCCGATTTCCCTTTTTAGATCTAGGGCAGTAAGTTACTTGTGGCCAGAATGGCATTAAAGCTGTATGTGAGCAAAGGCATCTTGGCAGACTTGAAAAAAATCTGCAGGGACAGCATCCGGACCAGAAGCGCAGTTATGGGATTGGCTGCGGACAGCCCACAGAACTTAATTTTGCAAGAAGATAAGTGGACTGGTAGAAAAATGAGGCTCCACAGCCTCAGGCGGACCAAGTACAAAAGTGAAAAGTCAACCCAGGCCAGTGCCTGTACCGACGTCTCAGTGTCTTTACTTACAATCTTATGCTTTGGTCCCTGTGCCACGAACTCCCAAGATCTCTTGGAGTAATTTGCCTCTACGGCCCTGAGCAAAGAATCCCAACCTCCTCTGCCAGTTTTCATTTCCTACGCTTTATGGCTGTCCGATAGCTGTCTCTAGCCCGAATAATATCCTAATTAATTCTTTATGGTGAGTGCAAAATAGAAAGAGCCTGTTTTGCTATCCTGCAATGCTCATTAAACCATGCCTTACGGGTCTGCTTTCAAGCGCTAAAGTCTGCTAAGAACAAGTTCAAAACAATACCCATGTGTTCCACAAAATTAGATACTTTATGTGAGGGACTCTATTTTTCATCCAGTATTAAAAATAAGGACAAGGAAAACAATGGACCGAAATTTTAAGTTTCAGAACCTATCTTCTCCCATTTGATTCGTCTCTTGGAATGGGGATTAGTCGAGGCCCTATATAGATAATTAGAAAATGTAGATTGCATGCAATCGCAATCCCAAAGGAATCTCAAACAGATAGGAAAATTATCATGATGGGGTTTTTGCAGGATCTCAAACTCGTGGGTCCAATGCCATTGCTTGACCTCAACAATAATATAGTTGATTGTCGAACACCCCAGGTGATTACTAAAGGTTCTGTTACCCAGAAGATCCGTGAAATACCCGGCCATTGACTGATCGAGCCTAGCTGCAATCCTCTAGAAAAAGTATGAGGGTCAAGCATCGACTGTATAGGAAAACCCCAGACCTCTTCTTCTGTTATATCATATAGATCTTCCTGTGGGCCTTACCCCAATTTAAGATTGAAATCGCCCCCTACCAGTCTAATGTTATTGTATTGTGGCCTGGAATTCAGATTCGTCCATATGCACTTAAAAAGCAATTGGTCTGTTATTCTCAGAGTTTTGTGAGCTGTTCTAAAAATTAACACAATTTCAAGAGGTTGTCCCTTTGCTGAAAATCAAATGGTATGCTGCAAAAAAGTAAGATTAGGGTTACAATTCTTTTACGTGCATTCTAATGACGGCTTGAACAAAATTGCCAAACCCCCATAACTAGATCCTCAATGATTCTTCATTGCAGGAAGCGAAACAGAAAGATGGCCATCCAAAATTAAATCTTTTATTGCCCCTGTTTCCTGGAGCAGAATTATTTCAAACTGCTTCATGAAAACTAAAATGTCCAGATCCTGTAATTTACCCCTAGCACCAGCTATGTTCCAAGAAAGAAACAAGGAAAACTCAGGTGAGGATTTCTGTCACAATGCTCTCATTGGCTGGGTCAACCACAATCTCCCTCAGAGCTGGCGAAGTGCGCCCTTCTGCTTGTAGACAACCCAGTCAATCGCCCCAATTTCCAACAGGACCTGATGGCGATTCAACAGCAAAGCCGCACCACCCCCCTGAGAAACAGATGAGGTTGAAAGAGGGAATGCAAGGCTGGGCTTTTCCAGGGGTGTTTCACTATGACATCCCTCGACCGGTCGATACCTCGATCAGTAATGTTGGCATTAGCCTTTTCTCTGTCAAGATTACTGTCAGAGTTTCTCCCTTGGAATTCCTCTTGAGATCCAGGCCTACATTTACCCTCTGTGATAGTAGACGGAGCAAAAAGAAAGCCAAGGGGACTAGCCTGCTCTCATAAGATCGGTCATAGGTATTACGACTCCTAGAGAGATTGGAGTTGGCCCGATATGACAGCAGAGCAGGATTAGCCATTGTGAAAACCATGCAATCACCTTCAATGATTTTGATAGACAAGACCAAGCACCCCACTCTTCTGGCTGTCCAAAATACAGCAAGGGACATGGGTAATTGGAGACCCCACATCGCTTAAGGCAGCAGTGGATATGGAGGGGGAAGATTCCACCATTGCCGGACTGCCCAGAAATTCCCTCAAGAAATTTCCGCTTCTTAGCTGCCACAGTAGTCTGTTCTGTTCTCAAAATGTGCTCCTATCTTTCTTGCCGTTTTTTTGTGATAAGTGTAAAGGGAAGATTGAAGTGCAGCTTTTTTACACCCTAAATATTCTTGGATTTCTTTCCCGGATTGCTCACCAGGGGACCCTTTAGCCTTTCGTTTCCCTGTGAGGTTATAACATACTTGAAAAAAAAATGTCTGTTCAAATAGTAAAACAAATACCACAAAGTTTAAGTTCACAAGGATTAAAAAGTGCTAATAACTTAGTAATATATTAATTCTAAAATCAGATCAGTAGAATATTTTCTGAATATAGAAATAATTGACAAAGAACATGGTAGGCAAAGGGAACGCTCCAATGGCTAAAGGGGCTGCGAAAGTCCGTCTCTCCCCGCCACCCCTTACTGCTGTAATCCAATCAAATTGTGAGAGCACGAAGCAACCAGCGGGCCGATGAATCCATAGGAATCACAAACCAATAGTCCAGCCACAACACAAACCACAACCTTCCACTATTTTTTTAACTCTGGTCACAGTTTACAGTTTGCTGTCAGTTTACTGTCATTTTTAAAAGGCTTTTGAGGAAGGTTGCAAGGGAGATCAAAAATGATTACAAAATTCCAGTCTTATAATCAATAAACAAATTCCCCCAAACCTTGGTGTAAATGTCATCAAAAAATGGGTACTGTGGATAACCAGTAACTGGGAACCAAAGCAATAGACCCTCACCTCCAACAATTCCATAAATGTTGGTAATGCAACTGGTGCCGTTTTTTAAGAGCTGTGAGACGTATGGCGTAGTAGATCCTACTCTGAACCTGCTGAAACCCAAAGAAAACTCTGATGCCAATGCTGGTAGAACCGGGATCCAGTAGGGCTAGAGCACCGACTGGTGGAACAGCAGGCTCCAATGCCCCCACCCTTTGACGCTGCAGGTCCTTGCCGCTTCACCGTTCCAGGATGTTTTTAGGGGCAAGAGCAAGTGTAAGCAGTTTAGCTTTCCTCCTCCAGCAACAGCCCTGTGCAGCCACCACACTGCAGGGACTGCTTGTGCTGTGCTTCACACTGGAGCATCAATACTATGAGCCGACCCGACCAGCAAGACCATCGCGGACCGTGGTAACAGCCCGCTCTTGGCTCCGCACCGCTGCTGGCACAAGAAAACTACTTTATACAATGTGCAGGACCCAGGTGTCGGGTCTCTGCCCCACACTCAATTAATGGCAGGGACAGCCTGCTCTCGGCTCCACTCCCTTTGTTTTCTCAGGTTTACAAATGACGTTCTCCCTTATTTTGTTACAGTTCAGATTTATTAACTTTGTCATTTGAGTTTCAACAATTTCACTGGGACGAGTTTCTCCACTGGTATAATGATTCCCTTTTGGCTTGCTGGACCTCCTGTTCTCCCACTCAGGACCTTCTTTCCTGCTTGGCTTCTCTTCTTCGGTTGTCTTTTCTATTTGCGTCTCTTTGCTTCCCTTTTGTGCTACGGTCCAGCGTCCCTCCTGGCAACCGGTGCCATTGTGGATACCTCTGGTGTCGGCATAGTTGGTGGGTGCTCCCTGCCCACCACAAACTACTTGTGGTCATGCCACCAACTGGTTTCGGGTTCTCCGACCCTCCTATTTCTCGCCATTTTGGTTCACTGCTTTTCCAGTCTGTCCTACACTAGTTCAGAGTCATTCTGAATTTCACGGGGTCTGCGGTTCTCGTTGGCTCTACCTCCCATTTGCGTTACGCTACCAGGGGGCCTCCCCTACTGCCGTATGATTCTTTCTCTCTCCTCAATCTGTGTGTCCTCCTCCTTAAACGTCCTCGTCACAGTGACGCTGAGGTTTGTCCTTGAAGAGACAGCTTCTTTTCTCATATAGTCATGGTGCATTGTATCATTGTTTTAAGCCCAGTCTTGGTTTTTATTGCTGTTAAGCATCTCAGACAGTCCCTTGTATGCCATAAACAGAGAGGGGTTAAAGAGTTCCTTAGAGGAACGAGGGTCTCTCCCAGTGATGTCCCACTTGCCCAGACAGACCTTTAAGGAGGGTCTTGCGGAGTGGGCTAGCCTTAAAGAGGAGGAAGGGACGAATTTCTGCAAGTAGAAACACAAATCAACCCTCAGATTATGAGTCTGGAGTTACTGAGACATTGTAAACGACATTTTTACATGCTGGGGGCATCCAGATATGATCTTTTTGCCACAATGTACGCCTCAAGGTTCCCGCAGAAAGAATCCAAAGGGAACTCTCCATGTATCAGTTGGTCAGGGATATTTGCACACATTTTTCCTCCAACCCCACTCTTGAACAGAGCCATCTTCAGGCTGCAGCAGGAACACTTAACAATGGTTCTAATAGCCCCAATGTAGGCACGTCCAACATGGTACTCCAACCTCCTCCAAAATGTCAATTTGTCCACCAATCAAACTAACATGCACTCAAGACATGTCACAGAGCCAGGGAGAAACCCTACATCCTCAAACAACCAGCATGGCTCCTAAGGTCATAGTTTGGACACATTAATTTGCCTGGCAGATGCATGCAAATATTAAAAGAAGCCCAAAAACCAAACGCACAACCCTGCTACAAATGGAAAAGGTTTTTGGTGTTGTGTAGAAGGTCAAACATCAACCCTATTGAATGTACACCATCATAAATGGTGCACTACCTATTCTACTTGTTGGACTTGGGTTCAGTCTTTAATCCATTATTGGTCCATCTAGCTGCACTTTCTGCATATACCACATCACAAAGCAATATTTCATTGTGTATGTTTTCAGTCATTGACGTCTTTTATGGAAGGTGTAAAACGACCTTATACTCCAATCACAAACCCGCATCCAGGTTTGGATTTAAAAGTTGTCTTAAGCAAACTCATGTGGTGACCCTTGCATAAAGCAAGCCTCAAAGATCTCATTTACAACCCTGCTTTCCTTGCAGCTATTAACTCTATTTGGAGGATAAGTGAGCTTCAAGGTTTTGGAGGATAAGTGAGCTTCAAGGTTTATCTGTGTCGGAACCTTTTGTCACAATACATACATGCTTCTCACCAAAGTACATTTCTAAGTTCCATGTTAACTAGTCCATTGAACTGCCTGCTTTCTTTAATAATCTGCAGAAACCTGGTGAGAGCACTTGCACTAGATGTTTGTAGCACAGTCTTGTACTACCTGTTGTCTCGGCAGGATAGCTCGGGGGCAACGCGGTAGTCTTAGAAGCAAGATGACGCGAAGCAACACAGGTTCGATCCCCGGGTGCACTTCCAAACCTCTGGTATTCAGCGCTTTATAAATAACCCATTACATTACATTCCTCAGTGGATTCATTTTGTTGGGGTAAAATACAAGTTCTTTGCATCTCTGGCAGCCAGAAGAGAGGGAGTTCCTGTCTCAAAGGCGGCTATTGCAAAAATGGATGGCAAAATGCTTACAGCACTCTTACACAGCGAAGAAAGCTCTGCCATTCACCCCAAGAGTACACTCGCGGGCCACAGGGGCTACATTGGCATTTACTACAAATGTACCACTTCAGGCTTATCTGCAAGGCAGCAATTTAGAGTTCAGTGCACACTTTCACACAACATTATTGTGTAGAAACAAACGCCAGAAATGACTTCCAGGTGGGATAGGCAGTATTAAAACATTTGTCTCAGTTCCTTCTATTAACCTACCAACTTCATCTGGTACTGCTTCGTCTGGTAAGCAGATCCACAAGCCTCAGTCGACAAACATTACATACCTATAATCGTCTTTCTGATGCTTGCATCTGCTTAGATTCACATGTGCCCACTCATCCGCCATTCGTGGAGAGTCCAAGTAACATAGACAAATCTAATTTGAGTGTTTTTCAACACAGTTCATCTCATTCAACTTTTCACTATACACTTCATGCGACCTCTGGTCCGAAAAATAACAATCTGAGGACCTTGACGCATGAAGGATCATGGGTGCAGCACAAGTCATGATGGGGATAGTATTACAAACGTGCCCTCCGACATCCCTTTTTGAAATTGAATCATGTAATACTCTGCACCAACCTCTAGATGTCAGCATATGCAAAACATGTGCATCGAAGCCCATGCACGCATCAGAAAAAACGATTACAGGTATGTAATGTTGGTCATATATATATCTAGAATGTACTGGATAATACTTGCTCATGGCCAAAATGTACTCTATATCTATTTATGCCTGTCAGCAGATGTCCCGTATTGATATCCATGTGTCGTGCACTACCTGGCTTACCTCAGCCAAAACGATTAGTGAAACTATGTAAGGTGACCCTGAAAAAAGGACTGTCTTTTCTGTTCATTGCTCTATGTACTGCACATCTGGTAGAATTGTATAACTAATCAACCAAATAAATACAAATCTAACTTCCAGGTGAGTTTTAAACTGTGAAGGTTTGTCCTTTTCCTATATGACCAATTAGTACCCCGGCACCATTTTGTACGCTTACCTGCTTATCCTCATTGGTTGCGTCGCAGGTATTACCAGCCCCACAATCCCTCTTCTGCGTAACTTCCTTTTCCACATTCCTCTCTTCAACCCACTGCAGCCTCGTCCACCATTTTCACCCTGCATCTCTGTGGTCGCCTTCCTTTCTATCGCTGTTGCCTCCCAACCACCATAGTCTCGCTCACTGCAGAGATATCCTCCTATCCGCAGTCTGCTTGGTGTAAAATTCACATTCAGCTGCTTTTCATTGGCTCTTCATTATTAGTACCCGGCGGGACATCCTTCAATATGTCTGCCGAAAACTACATTCGTGCCATCAGAAGTCGGCAGTCTAGTCTTTTTTTTTTTCCACAGTCCTATAACGTTTGAGATGGGCCGGCTTTAGGTGTTTGTTCGCCACTGAGCTTTCCCACTGCTCCAATGCTATTATTATCCCAGGCATTTTACCCCCCAGGCATTGTGTATGTCATGTCCCACTCTGGAGTGAGCATCAAGCCAGAACTTTGGAGCCTTGGCATGGACATTGCAGACATTTAAGCTCTCTTTAACATTTAGTGAAACAGGGAGACTGACTTGAGATTGTACTTTGAAACATTAGTTGCAGGGAAGGAACTGCTCTGTCATTGGCTTTCGCATCCATATGCTTGTTAGATTGAAGCGTGTAAGTTGGAGTATACGGATGATTGCATCTTTTCCAAAAGGGACATTTTAGGGAGTGCTAACCTACAGGGCCTTTAAGCCTATCACTCATGTGTGTTTATCCCAGAAGGGGTGGCAGCCCAGTGAACCTTAAGTTTTCCTGGAAGATGATTAGCCTTTGATAGCCTAATTTGAAGCATACAGCAAGTAATATGCCGACTGTATGGTCTTTGATGGTGGTCAGAAAGGGACAACATCAAGCCTGGTGCACTAAATCAAGTGGCACGCCTTTAAGTCAAGGATACAAGTCTGTCAGCAGTTTTTGAACACCAACTTGCTTTGACAGCCACTCGTCCTCATGTCTCACTGGTCAACATGTTGCATTTAAAAGTTTACTGCGGGCGTGACGCAAACCTATTGAGACTGCTTCTGTAGCTGCAAAATGCATTACTTTTGTGGGTTTTGCCCCCCCAAACACTCCTTGCTGCATCTCTGCCTCCCAGACCTTCACCCTCCTTCTTCCCGCCCAACTCTCTCTCATGCTCCTGGCCAATTGTGCTCCTGGCCAATTGTACTATGTCCTTTTCCTGGACAATTTCATGATGGTCTCTGCATGCCCACTATTGCCTGGGGTGACACGCTTCCCTTGTCCTAATGGCAACTTTGGCCATCTCCTTTCAATCGGGGGCTTAGGGTGGAATACCCCAACTAAAATCTGCTATATGGTGCCCAACCCCACTCGGCTGCTTGTCCCCTCGCTCGTGTCGCAAACCCTTGTTAGCCCAAACATAGTCCCCCTTACCAGACATTATATTCCCTCACCAAAACTAGCTGCTGCAAACCTTCACTGCTGTCACTCCCCTGGATAGATTTCATAACCTCTAAAACCCCCACAAGGCTGTTTTTGACCCTCCCATATCGGTTCCTGTTCAGTGTCGTAACTGCTGCAGAAGCGAATGACCCAGTGCACACTCCTCTGCACCCAGAAGATCTGTGGTGCAAACGCGCGTGCAGCTGTGCCGACCTCAGAAGTTTGACAGGAAAGCAAAGAGGGAGTATGCACATTTAAAGCATTTTGTAATGGGAAAGTGGGATTCCTTTTTTAGATAAGTATATCCTTTAAATTCTTTCAAAGGAAAATTTTTTGTGTGTTTGTCATTGCCACAATGTAACATGCAATCAAACATGGGAAGGAAAACGACTGATATTGTCTCCTGTGTTGAGCCTACAGATTCTGCTGGATGTGGTTCTGCTGCATTTCTGGCCTATGTCAAATGCACCGATCCTAAGTAACGGGAGTGCGCACTAAATTGATGTCGATTTAATGAACAACTGGTTGACATTCTGTAAGGAAAAACTTCATCACCATCATATTCAGAAAAAAATTCCAGTCACTTAATACAGTGATTAATGGGACATGTAGCTCATGTGAAAATGTCATTTAATTGTGTCCGCATATTTTTCATTGATTAGGGCTTCTTCTGAGCAGCAAAATGGTGGTTATACATTTAATAATCAACTCAAGTGTGTGCTGTACCAGGATATATTTTTCTTCAAATGGCTTCGCTTCTTGACTTCAACAGGTTCTACCCTGAACCTAGTACAGCAGAATTCCCCGTTTTAAATGATGCACGTGAACATTGTTTGCAGTCAGTCACCTAGATATTGATCTATTTCCTGGTTCAAAGTACATGTGGCCTGTTAGCCTTTGCACTTCTCACGCTGCAAGCTTGACGGAATGGCATTCCGGATAATGTTGGTCTAGCATTAGCCACAACCTTTTGTCAAGCTTGCATTTGACCATATAACATAACTATTGAAATCCGAAGCAGCATAGCTGCTTTTTATGTCCATACCTTTAGCTCTGCTAATATAATATCTGTGAGATATTAAAGCATTATGATTGATGATTTTTGGATGTATATCGCGCATATCCAGAGGAACCTGGCAGAGAATTGCATCTAGGCGCAGATGGACTAATAAGTGACATAATGAACTTGCCCTGAAGGCCCAGAGGTTTATCTGAACAAGTAGGTTTTCAGTTGCTTCCTAAAGATGGCTAGAGAATTGATCTGCCACAATTGTACAGGAAGAGAGTTGCAGGCGCGAGGCCCTGCCAAGGAGAAACGTCTATCTCCCTAAGTAGTTCTGGAGAGAGGGATTACCAATAGGCCTTGTCCCAAAGATCGCAATCTGTGAGTGGGGCGGTGTTCTACAAATTTAGATGGCCAATAGGACGGTGTAAGGCCTTGGATGCACTTAAAGACCAGACACAATATTTTAAACTGTATCCGTTGCTGCACCGGCAACCAGTGTAAGCTTCTACGAAAGAAATTGGTGTCTTTTGTGGCAGAGAAAAAAATCAGAGACACTGCTGAGTTTTGAGCCACCTGAAGGCGCTGAAGTTAGTATTTACTATTTGTTAGAGTTCCCACCGCCAAAGGCCGGTCAGTCTCAGAAATAAATGGTAAAAGTGGTTTAAGAAGTTTCAGTTGGTAATAAAATGACGATCATTGGATTAACTTGTAAATTGCAGCTCATACTGCACTGCCAAATGCAGCCCAGATTTCTTACTGACTATATTTGGTTGCAGTTCCAAATAAGGTTGGACAGGGGATCAGAGGTAGCAGATTAGCCAGTTCCTTTTTTGGGACAAGCGCAACGATCTGTTTTAGACCGGTTCAGTTGGAGTTTATTTTCCAAAATCCAGATTTGGATCTTTTCTGCACACTTTAGAACTCTCTCTATTGCTTCCAGCGGTTGTTTTAGGTGAACATAAATTTGCGTATCATCTACATATGAATAGTACTGCAAATTAAATTGGGCAAAGATGTTAAGGAGCTTGCGGACATAAACATTAAATAGCAAGGATGACAGAGAAGGAGCCCTTTGGTACTCCACATGTCGCTGGTAATGCCTCAGAGAGGTAGGGACCTGCCTTAACCTGTTGAGTGCGATCCAACAAGAACAAGGAAAATGATTGAATGGCCTCTTCAGATATGTGAGCCACTGAACACATTCTAGATTTAAGTATTCCAAAATCCACTGTTTCAAAGGCTGCCGACAGGTCGAGTATGGCAAGCATGCTGATGTCACCCTGATCATGGCTGTCTGGTGCCGTGACCAGGCCTAAATCCTGATTGAAAGGAATCGAGAATTATTTTTTTCCAAGAAATCTTGCAGCTGGGTAGTCGCCACTTTTTCCATAATTTCAGCTGACCATAAGAGGCCCGCATTCGGACGATAATTGGACAACTCTTTGTAGTCCAAAGTAGGTTTCTTTAGCAGTGGTGTGACAGATTTGTTTCAGCTGTCCCGCAACACTACCTTGCATGAATTGCATATTCACCAAGGTCTGAATAGGTTTACTGAGAGCACCTGCATTTTTAGCCAGGTAGGCCGGAATAGGGTCATGGCTATGATTGGTGGGTTTAAGGTTTGCAATCAGTGTTATCAATGCTTTCTTCAATAACTGGCGAGAAAGTAAACTTTGATATAGTCTTTGGGTTGGCACCCATAGAAACGGTCACGACCTCGGGGAGCGGGGTCAGAGCTTGGGCGTCTATATTAGATCTAATCAAATCTATTTTGTTTGAAAAAAATTGATTAAAATCATTGAAATTATAAAATCATGAAAAGTATAAATGCGCACTCCCAGGAGCCACTTGGGATTGGAATAAACAATGTATTACTTAGTGATTCACAAGTAACCAAAGACTGCTTGGAAGGACACCAGGCTACTGATGGATACAGGATGGTTGCCTGACGATGTGCGAATTACACTGAATCTAGCCAAGCATGTAAAAGGTGTGTACGTTAATGGACCTGGATTTGTCCATCTGGCCTGGGCTTGTCTGGAGGTGTTGGCCCATTGGAACATTGCTGGAATACTGGGATACGTGGCTGGTCTCAGTTGTATGGTCCCAAGATGTGCATTTGGGAGCCTCCCGACCAAAGCAAATGCATACACATCCACAAGTTTATTGATCTCCCATGTATTTATTTATTATTAGTACCCGGCGAGGGCGCAATCAGAATGAAAGAGCCATTCTGATTGGCCCTTGCCGAGTCAATACCAGGCCGGGAATCCCTCCGTCGGGATTCCACGGCCTTTGTCCCCGGCGGGGGGTGTGGCAGCCCCTCAGCCAATGATGAGGCTTGAAGCGGGGCCATCCCCGCTCCGAGCCTCCCCGCGGCTGAGAGGCTGCCTTCGCCCCCAGCCGGGGACTCGGGTAAGTCCATTTTTTTTTTCTTCAAATTCCCTTCCTCCCACCCGCCCCCCCCAACTTACCTTCTTGTTCCTACGTCCCCGGTGGGGGACAAGGGAAGCCTCCAGCCGTGTGGAGACTCTGAGCAGGGCCATCCCCACTGCGCTCCTCCCCACGGCTGGAGGCTTCCCTCGTGCAGGTACGTTTTTTTATTTTTATTTTATTTTTTTTCTTCCCCCATCCCATTCCCGCCCTCCCAACTCCACTTACCTTCTTTTTGATCCTTTTCAGGAGCGGACGCGCTGGGAACACTTAACACTTGTGTTCCCAGCGCGTCCGCTCCCGATGGCCTCCATGGAAAGGAAAAACGGACTCCGTTTTCCCTTTCCATGGCGTTGGCCATTTTCTTTGTCATTTTTTTTCTCTCCAGAAACGCTGCAGCGTTTCGGGACAAAAAAAAGCTTTTAGTGCCTCGGTCACGCAGTTTTTGTGGGTCGGGGTACTAATAGCTATATGCCCCTCGCAGCGGGGGCATTACCGACTCTGGTAATGCCCCGGGGCCTTCGTTAAGGCCCTCGCTTCGCTCGGGGCCTATAACTATGGCCCCAGGGCATTACCTGAGTCGGTAATGCCCCTGCCGCTCGGTGCATATTGCTTAAATAAAAAATCACGGGGAAAGCAATGCATTTTTGGCACAAAAACACATACAGAATTTACTATTGATAACAGAGCGGCAGACATGGTCTTTTAAAATGGGGTGAGAGGATGTGACTTAAAGATCAGATGTTGCAGGGGAAGGTGGAAACATAAACAAGGAATGGGGACAGGACAGAATGACATAGTAATGGGATGGTGGGGAAAGTGCCGAATTGAGGATGGAATGGTGACCAAAAAGTGCTGTAGGGTTGCCCATGAAGGGTAGGGAGAGAAGAAAACGGGGTGATGCAGTAGCGTAGCTTGCTAGGAAACAAGTTCTTCAGAAAGGAGAGCTTTGAGGTTGGATTTAAATAGTGTTATAGTTGGAGTATTAGGGAGAGGAAGAGCATTCCAGAGTAGAGGGGCGAGAGCGAAATGAGAGGGAGCACAGGGGGCTTGAGTGTTCGCAAGGAGGTGAGCTGAACCTTCTTTTTAACTTCTTTTGTTTATTAATTTTGATTAATGAGCTTAACGTATTAATAAACATAAATGATAATATTTTAAGAATAATATATTTGTACATATGTAATACAATTTTAAACAAGTATATAATAATAATAATAGAAATGGAATTTAAGTGACATAATTGATGTGGACAAACAGGGTCAACATACTAGATGAGACAAAGTACAAGGGGAGGAAGAGGAAAAGGGAATATAATTTCGAAAATACATATGAAATTTAATCAGAACAGTTGAGATAATTGCTAAAAATGTCCCATTTCTTATTGAATTTATGAAGACAATTATAATAAAAGGCATAACATTTTTCTACATGATGGATAGAGCAGATGTAATTCCATCAAGTTATAATCAATAGTTTACTGGAGTCTTTCCAATTGGAAGTAATTACATGAAACGCAATGCTAATAAAAAGGTTATACAAATTAGGAGATTCAATTATTTGTAAATAGGGATTCACAATGGGACCAAACATAAGGTTGCAAAATGATATTGGTTCTTGAAAATGCAAAATCTTTTGAAGGCAGACCCACATTTCATACCAAAAGATATGTACAAATGTACACCCATAGATTAAATGAGAGCAATCAGCATTGGGAAGATGACATGACCAACATTTATTGGTTATTATAGGTTTTGGCAATTCTTGAGGGAGTAAGAAATGCGCAATGTAGAAATTAGTTTGAGTAAGATTGGTGGCCACTGAAGAGGAGTAGTATCATTACCAAATATTGTTCCAATTGTCTGGGGTGGGAGAGGGGGGGGTGGAAAATCCCATTCAGTTCCCACCGCCTGATTAAAGTGGTATTGAATAGATTTCCATTACTGGTATCATTTAGAAAGGAATACAGCTTGGTCGCTTTGATGAAGGGTTTGTATAGCATTGATATTAATAGCGCTGAGGGGGATTTGTCTTAATGTTGGGAGAGATTTGATTAAGGAGTTAACAAGAGATCTATGAAAGGAGACGTCCGAGTCTAGAACATTTTATTGTTGTTATAATAGAGCAAATGAGATCTATGTATAGTTGTGAAATAACTTTTATAAGCTTAATACCTGAAGAGTAGCATCTATTAAAAATATTTGCGTTTGATTTGTTAGGAAAAGATTTAATATACCAAAAGAAAATATCTCCAAGATCAGTTTGAGAAAAAAAGAGCCAGTTGGGAGTTCATTCCAGATTGTCTTTAGAAAATGTAGAGGGATAAGAAGTGATGTTTGGCCAAGATGGGGTTAAAAGAAAACGAGAAAGGGTAAGAGGGGCAAATAAATTGGCCTCAATATTCATCCATGTAGGAGCATCATGTAATTGATTTTCATAATGAAAAGATTTTGACAATTCTTTGAGAACAAAGGCTTTATGATATAGTAGATAATCAGGGCATTTGACTCCCCTAGCAGGCTTAGGGAGTCTAAGTTTGTTAATGGCAATTCTTGGTGTCTTTTGGCTCCATGAGAACTTTGAAAGTAAAGAATCAATTCTTTTTCAAACAATTAGTTGGAAGAGAAACACAGGCACCATAGACGGAAAATAAAGGATTGTAGGACTAATCATTTTGAGACGACCCGCCCCAAGATAAATATAGTGGTGAACATCCAGAAATTATATTGGTAGCTTTTTCTAGCCAAATATTAGTATTGAGAGCAAACGTAGTGCATACATCTTTAGTAATCTGTCAACCAAGGTATTTAATATCCAAGGGCTGCCACGACATTCCAAATAGCGGGGTGTTGGTGAGAGTGCAAGGATTCGTGAGTGGCAATTCTGACTTGTCATGGTTTAGTTTGTAACCAGAAACTAGAGAGAAGTATTTTATGGTAGAGATTATGTTTGGCATAGAAGAGATGGGGTTAGATAAGTATAATAGAATGTCATATTTTTAAGCAGAGATTTTAACTTCAGTATTCCCTAAAAGGATACCCTTAATGTTTGTATTGAGTGTATTCTGTAAAAGAGGTAGGTTCAAGGTCCAAATTAAATAATAATGGAGAGAGGACATCCCTGGCGAGTATCCCTCAATATTTGAAGAGAAGTAGAGAGAGGGAGTTATTAATGAGGATTTGAGTAGAGGGAGAAGAATAAAGGACTCGTACGAGATTAATGAAATAAAGCAAAATTCCATTCTAAGAACAGTAACATAAAGGGCCAGGACACTCCATCAAATGCTTTTTCCGCATCTAAGATAAGGAGAGCTAAGGGATCATTAGATTTTAGGGCGTGCGACAGAACATTAAATAGGTCTAGTGTTGGAGGAAGCATATCGATCCCGAATAAACCAGATTGATCAGTGTGGATGAGTTTAGGAAGAAAGGTTTGTATCTTTTAGCTAGAATATTAACAAAAATGTTGTAATCTAAATTAATTAGGGAAATTGGCCTATAGTTTTTAATGAATGCAGGGGGTTTGTCAGGTTTAGGAAATAGGTTTAGAAGAGCTTCCCCAAAGGAGTCAGAACTATTACTATTATCGATGAAATGAGAATATCTGGGCCTGGATCTTTTCCAGGTTTATAATCTAGAATGGTTTGTCTGATTTCTAATAGAGATGGGATTATTAAGTGATGATAGATCTACTGGATCAGTAGGGATTTATTTTTTTTTAAAAACATTTTTAAGAGGATTTCGGGCAATTTTATGGAAGCATCTGCCGTGCACTCGTTAGAAGCAAAGACTAAGAAGGCCTTACCGATATCAATTTCTTTAGTGAGTCTTTTGCCATCGGGACCAGTAATAAAACTAATATAACGATTTTTCTTTTTTTACTTTTAAATAAGAAGCCAGAATTGTACCCGCTTTATTTGATGAACTATACAATTTGGATTTGGAGAGTAGTAGAGAATTGGCAGCTTTATCAGTACATAGTTTTACATCCTATACATTTACTCATAGATTTAGTAATATTAATGTTGGGGTTACTATAATAAGACGTTTCAAGTTTTTTTAATGGAAGTTAACAGATCATTGGATACAGACTCGACTAGCTTTTTTTTGAGGCAGCAAATTGGATAATGAACCCGCGCAGAGTCGCTTTGAAGGCAGCCCAGTTGCTGTGAATTGAAGTATGTTCTGGGCAATTGATATAAAAAAAATAGTCAATAAAGGTCTTGTTTTTTTCATTAAAAGTGACATCTTTTAATAAAAAAGAATTACATTTCCATCTTAGTGAAAGTTTGGGTGTAATTATCCATTCTACTGTAGACATAACTGGGGTAGTTTGAGTAAACCAAATGCATTGTAAACGAAATACAGCACAAACTGATTTAACTATACAACTTTCAATTGAGCAATAGATTAACATGTGTAATAATAGCAGATCATCCATGTAGCAGTGAAGGAACATAAAGTGAGATCTATGAGGAAGGGAACACAAGACAAGGGGCATGGTTATATAAAGGTATGCTAAGGTTGTAAACAAATACATGTAAAAAGGAAAGTCATAACAGAAAAAAAGTCCACACAAAAAACATAAAGCAAGCATATCATGGGAGTTTGAGAAGCACCAGATGAACTGGACATAAGTTGTAGTAGCCTATAGACAGGAGAAAAATATAACATATAAAGATAAACAAAAGAATAGGACAATATCCACACACAAAAACTGAAGTGCAATAATAGTAGAGAGAAGACTGCATTTGAAATATGTTGTCATGAAGCGCACAGCAAGAGACATGACAATATTACAACCTAAACTTGCAAGGAAGAGAGACTGTTCCACTGCTTTAACGGGTGATCTCGATTGATCCCAAGAGCGATCTGGCTGTGAGGAGGTTTAGAAGGGGCTGACTATTCCAATCTGCTGCGAGCTATACTGAATTAATTTTGTTGATTTTTAGCTCTTTTAAAGGTGAGTTGTGGTGACGATTCAGCCTTAAAGCAGAAGCTGTTTAATTTGAGGAAGTGGTCTCCATTGGAGTCGATTGAATGGATTGAAGAGATCACTGTGGTCCGTGACTTCCTGGGTGGGCCCATCTCGGATAGTAATGATCATTCTCCCCGGATCAAGCGAACCGCATCTTATTTCCGAAATCTTTCATGAGGGGACTCATGTCAAGAAATCTTTTCCTTTTGGCTTGTGTGGTCTTGGAAAAATCAGGGGAAATAAAGATTTTGTGTCCCTGAAAAAGGATAGGCAAATTCTTTTTGGCTGCTAATGTTTGACGGGCTTGTTGATGCTTAAGAATACAAGCAAAAAGTGTCTTGTGTTGAATTACTTGATGAAACGGAGGTCTAATACAGTGAGGACCTTGCAGTTCCAACAGAGGGGGAAAAGTAATTCCCAAGACTTTAGAGATCCAATTAGTGATGAAATGAATTGGGATGTCTGCTTCAATTTTCTCCTGGATTCCATAGAATCGCAGGTTATCTCTCCGGTTTCTGTCTTCTAATTCTGTGATCTCAGATTCCATTTGCAATATTTTTTGTTGCATATTTTCTAAGCCCTCAAGTCTGTCTTCATCACAGAATATTCTTTCCTCTGCTTCACCAAGTCTGCCTCTCATAATTTTTATTTCATTTTTAAAGCACTTAATTTCCTCTTGTACATTTGAGGAGCGAGTGTAAAGTGTTGATATAGAATAGCAAATGCTACTGAGCTCCAGAAGAATGTCCTCCATACAAGAGTTAAAACTAATGTTGTCTGACACGGCAACAGTTTAGAATTACCCATGTGTATCTGTGACCGTATATTGTAGAACATGCAATAACTTTTTCAGACACCGGGTGTCAGTGAGGAGTACACCTCATTTAGTATTCACAGACCACGGTGTGGCGTGTTCCGTCACTCCGTCAAATGTGTGAGGGACAATTGAACTAAAGAAGCAGACAGAGAGACCTTGACAAGTCGAACTCTGCAGAAAATTATGAAAAAAGTCTGGGCAAATTGGACCCCACCAGCAACAGAGCAACATTCAACATTCAGGTCTGCAAAATGGACCTAGGCAGCAAACGTGAAGCTTTGCATCGGTCTCACATCCTCTCAAAGGTGCGCAGACCAAAAAGCATGCATCCGTTACAAAGCCGATGCACCCACAAGAACAGAGCCGCTACCGACCTTCACAAATCTGTAGCGCTGCAACAATCG
Source organism: Ambystoma mexicanum (assembly GCF_040938575.1). NCBI lineage: Eukaryota > Metazoa > Chordata > Amphibia > Caudata > Ambystomatidae > Ambystoma > Ambystoma mexicanum. The sequence goes on along the minus strand of NC_090924.1, from coordinate 452,226,131 downwards.
CCACCCAACAAGGATAATGGCAAGCATCTGACCCTTTGCTGCAATAAATTCGTGAAGCATCGTTGCCATGGAAACATGGAGGCAGTCTAAGCAGAGCGTAAATACTGCAGAGCCATGAAAACAACATTTCATCTGACAGTATTTCAAAAGCTAAAAGCAGCAGTAAGTAAATCACTGCAAGCTTATTGCATATTGATAGTTGGGATATTTTTATCTTTGGAAAATATTACCTATATTAAGACAATTTCTTCCTGTCAGAGCTACGAGCTCACGCCGCCATCTTGGTGCTGTTTGGCCACGCCGCCTTCTGCCCAGAGTCCAGTTGAGGATTATCTTAACGAGCGAAGAGGAGATTCAGGAGTGAGATGAGCTGATCGGGTAGGGTGGTGCGAGTCCATGGATAGTTTTAAAAATGAGAAGAAGTTTTATACTTGGCCCTTTGTTTCATAGATTGCCTGTTGCCATATTGGCTAGTTGAGGAGGTAGAGGTGAAGCAAGAAATGTTGAAAAGTGTGTGGACTTAATCCAGATGTGATCAAGCATAGTTGGGAAGGGCATAACGGCTACTGGCACTGTGGTCAGATCTAGAAGAGACTAGGGAGGAGATTAGCAACATAGAAAGAAAGAAGATGGATTTTTCTGATATTGAGGAGGTTGAGTCTGGCTGCACTGGCGGATTTGGAAATGAAGAGCTAGAAGTTGTTTGATGGGTCGAAGATGACACCAAGATTGCAAGCAGAACAAGAGTAAGGAAAGTTGTCCGGAGAGAAAAGAAGAGGAGAGGAAGAGAGCCTGTTTGGCTGGGAAGTAGAGAATGTCCGTCTTAGTTGAGCATGAGCGAGTGGGACGCCATCCAATATTTGAGACAGTTTGAATTTTTTGACAGCATCTTCGGATAGGGAATGAAAGGAGAGGATCTGAGTGTTGTCAGCGTAGAGTTGATGGGAGAAGCCGTAAGAGGAGATGAGGGTGCCAAGAGCTGAAGTATAGAGTGAAGAGAAGTGGGCCAAGGACCGACCCGTTGGGAACTCCCACAGTAAGGGGGGGGTAAGTAGGGATGTAAGGCTGTTCCAGGACACCTGTAAGTGTTTTGGGGTAAGGTTGAAGCAAACCAAGTGGGGGTCCTATCTCTGATGGCAAGGAGAGATCATGTAGAGAGAAGTTCATAATGGTCGACCGTATAGAAAGCAGCAGACAGGTTGAGAAGAATACGAATAGATGAAAGGTGTGCATGCTAAGGGGAAGAGATGAAGTTGCTGACATTGAGGAGAGTTGTCTCCGTAGAATGAAGCGGTCAGAAGCCAGATGAAGAGGGTCCCAGAGGTTGTGAGTATCAAGGAAATCGGTGTGTCGATTGAATACTACTCGCTCTAGGATTTTGAAATAGTGTGGTAAAAGAGTAAGGGTGAAAGTTGACATGACAATTATGATCTAGGCCAGGTTTCTTAAGGAGAGGAATGGCAGTAGCTGTCTTATGGGATGAGGGAAAAGTGGTGGTGTTGTCGAGAGAGGTGATAAAGAGGGAAGTAAGATGTGGAACGACACTGGCAGCTATGTGCTTCACAATGTGCATGTACAGTGAGTCAGTGGGGGCACAGAAAGTGTTATCCTTGAAGACTAGGGCAATAGTCTCATCAGCGTTGGTGGAGGCAAAGCAAGACACAGTAGCGAGAGGGAAAAAAAGGTAGTTAGCATGGATATTGTGAATGGTAGAAAGGTTTGACACAAAGTAGGGAGCAAGATCATTAGCAGAAATAGTAGAGAAGATAGAGGTGGGTTTAGGAGGTGAGAGAAGATGGGAATGAGGTCAAGGTAGTTTCCATTTAAATGGGTGGTCAGAGTGTGTACCGAAGAGTGAGTGGTTGAGTATAAGGGAGTTAGTAAGAATAAATGGATGGAACAGCAGCGAGAGTGGAGGTTGAAGTCTCCAATGACAAGTCAGGAGAGAGTACATTTGTTGGGAGCTGTGGTTGAAGAATTGGCCTTCCAGACCAGGTGTCCGGTAGAGAGAGAGATATGTATGGCATAGGTGCACTGATTGTGGAGATGGTGTATTCGAATGAGGGAGAATTAGCATGAGATAGGGGATTTTTGGGGGATGAAAAGCGCCCTACATCACCGCCCATGCCAGTATGGTGGGGAGAGCGAGTGAAAGTGTAAGCAGGCTCATGAAGGGCAGCAAGGGATGTAGTCAGATCCAGGTTTCAGTAAGGGTGATGAGGTCAAGAGAATGAGAAAGGAAGAAGTCGAAGGTAAAGGTGTTTTTATTGCAGACAGACTGCATTCCAAAGAGCAATAGAAAGGGACGGAGTTGTAGAAACATAGCAATGTTGAGCCTGACAAATAGAGAGCTGCTGGGGGTAGATGCGAGAAGAGGATGTGTAATGGAAGTTCGGCTAGGAGTAGGTTTTGTGAATAGAAAAAGTGGGTACGTACAAAGTAGCAGGACACAGCAAAGCAAAGGCTAATGGACAAAGAGGCTGGTCTTCACCCTTCAGTGTTCTGCCCTTGACTGGGATGCCTCTGGCTGGATGCCCCTATGTAGTTCAGAAGGGATGACGTACTCTCTTGTCACCTGATCGCTTAGTCCATCAGTGTATGATCTCTCTGATTTTGTCCCTGGTGTTGCTGAGATGAGGTGATTATTTCCTGATTGGTGTACCCAGAGGAACGGCTTGTGGCCTTCAGCTGGAGATGGGGCTGATCATAAATGGTCTCAGGAAGTGATGTCATCGATCCAAGATGGCCACAGGAAGTGAAGTTCCAGACAGAAAGTGAAACCAAAAACCAGAAGGGTTCACGCACTCCCTGATCGCCTAGTCCATCAGTGATTGGTCTCTCTGATATTGTCTCTGGTATTGCTGGCATGAGGTGATTTCTTCCTGATTTATTTAGAACCAAGAGGCTTCTCTGGGAAAATCAGTCAGCTAGTGAGAATTGGCTGCAGGAGTACTTGCTACCTATGGAGTATTGGTGCTGTTAATTAATGGGCGATAGTTGAGTCTTTACTCAGCGAGCGTAATATACAGTGGTGATGGGCCTGTGGTTGACGTAGGGGAGGGTTGCTTGAATTGACTTGAAAACGAGGAGAGGAGCAGGATAAGACTAGTGAGTGAGAAGCAGTCTAATAGTGCAAAACAAGGGTAGGATGCGATGGCCTGCCCTTCTGATAAGTGGTAGAAGCCGCACTCCTACACATGGTGGTCCGGCCCTCTGGCTTTTTCACTACTACTGTGTCTCCAAAAAAACTACAAAGGACAGGCATAGTAGGCAGGCGGCATGGCTTAACATGAACAAGCCCTCTGACCTGTGCTCCGAGCAGCGTCATGCCTCATCCAGGACCAGGCCCTTTGAGGGTACATCATCCGTGTGGGCCCAAGATAAGGTCAAGATCCGCAAGTCCGAGTCCACCGAGTTTGCCGCAGAAGCGGGTCCCAAAGTGAATAGGGCAAGATCAGTGTCAGGTTCTTGGTCCGCTTGACTGGCACAGAGGCAGCACAAACACCTACCTCCCCATCGGGTCTTGGCACCTGGGATATAGAAACCACAGGCCACCGCAACCCTCTGGGGAATGAGGGTTAGGGTCCGTTGGATGGATAGGTAGAGGGAGTTCAGGGCAACCGGAAAGAGGTTTAGGGAAATGAGAGGGATGGTAGGGGGACTTTAGGGAAACGTGCTCCTCGACTCCTGCTCCGGTGGTGGTGTCTCCGCCCTTGCACACTCACACTGCCTCAATCACTCTCTGTGTGCTTCACAATAGTATGAGGCCTTTATACTGGATCCTCTAACCAGTAGATGTCTCAGTGATCACTTCACTGTACCAGCACTTAGCCTAAACACTGCCACCCTTAAACACGGATAGCTCAGCACCTTCCCCACATTGCTTCAGGTAGGCAAGACTCTCAGTAGCGTAGCAGCAAGTTTCCCACATTACATCATGTAGGCAGACAAACCCCAAGAATGCAAGCAAAGATTCCCTGCATTACCCCATGCGAGGGCAGAAACAAACAATGTGCACTCAGTGTGCAAATACACTTAGCTCTGGCTTCTGCACGAGTTCACGGTCCTCAGGCCTTTTCGTGTTGGAGGGCCGTTGCGCCGTCTCACCGGTCTGTTTAGGTCTTGGAGCTGAAATTAGCAAAATACAGTCAGTGCACGTGTGTGCAAAATGCTGTTCCTAACGAACGTTCGCTGAGGGGTCAAATCTGGTTACAGGTGCGGTTACTTCACTGCCTGTTAAACTGTGGTTAATTAGTCATGCATATCATGCAAAGGGTGAACATGCTTGCGCGATCGCGCCTCCTAAGGTTTTCGTGACTCTGGAGGTTAAACAGTTAACATTCCCCAATGGCACGGAGCGCGTCTTTCTCAGACGAAGAAATCAGCTGTTCGATTAAGTAAAGACTTCTACTTAGCTTTCAGTTGTACGCGGGGCCTGGGGTTTTGATGCAGGCGGGCGGGCGCCCTGCGTAGGCGTGCCTCCAGGAGCTTGCGGGAAACACGTCTTCTCTTGCTGGTAGCCAGGATTGCGAGCGGCGCTTCCAGGGCGCGGCTCGCGCATGCGCACAGGCACGGGTGTGGTCCTCCTTCTCTCAGCAGGCCCGTGTAGCACACGGCCTGCTGAGTAATGTAGTTTTCGGGCGGTTCTCCATCCTTGGGCCTTGTTCCTGCAGAAAGGGTGGAGAACACGCCTGGAAAACCTGATAGGACACCTGAGGGCTTCCCCAACTCCCCCCAAGGTCCCAAATGAGGCTGCAACCTGCCCAATTTGCCCAGTCCCGACAATCGGTATCACCTTCCGCCTTGATTGCCAGCCTACCATCAAGCTCCTCTTTAAAGAGGAAGTCATCTACCCTGGCTAAGCTACAGGAGAAATCCGAGAAGCCACGGACTGAGGAGAAGGTGGCTGCAAAGCCCATGCAGGCCCAACCGGCATAGGCAAAGACCTTGTTGGCGACTCCGTTGACGGCTACTACTACCACTACAGCAGTTAAGGGCGCTGATCCTACGAGGGTGGCTCCCACAGTGCAGAAAGTGTCCCTGCCTCCACTTCGTGACTCCCATCGCAGAGACTTTGGCAAAGTCTGCAGGTATGCCAGAAGAGGTATGAAGATACCGACCCAGGTCCCGGTTCAGAATCCTCAAGGAGGAAAAGGTGGGGGGGATGAGGAGGCCCCAGAACAGTCTCCCAAGCCATGGAGGTCTCGTCCACGGATGACGAAGATCAGGAGTCCATGCATACGGTCCTTGAGGACGATGATGAGGGCGACACGCTGGGCCTAGTTTCCCTGTTTTGCCTTTTCAGCCGAGGGACATTTCTTTGGATATTCTATCGACTCTCCACACCTTGGTGTCGGAGATTCAGATGAGAATGACTCCAGCACTGATAACTGTGGTCGCCCAGGTCCTCGGTCAGACTCCGCCCAAGAAGAAGCGGCGTCCTCTGACGCCCCCATATCGACCTCCTCCACCACATCAGGACTCAACTTCCCCAGCAGACACAGACATGGGTAGAGGAATGGATAAGGCCACGACGACGGATGACGACGAAGACACTGCTGCAGCGGACGGTGAGTCACCACATTTGGATGCCCCACATAGGGTTTCCCCACCGGACGAGGTGGGTTTGTTCCACGCCATGATCGCCAGGCCCTCTGAGCTATTCCAGCTGGTGTCTGAGTAAACCAAGAAGGGCTTCTTGTATCAAAGGCGAGAAGCCAAGAGGAAGACTATCATGGCAGTGCCTTTTCTGGGCAATATTTGGTGAGAAGGTGAAGCCCTTGTGAAGAACCCTTGCACAGTGCCAGCCAAGTGGGATAGGCTGGAAAAGAAGTATAGGGTGCCAGACTCCGCACCCAAATGCCTGAGGTTGCAACCATCGCCAGACTCTGTGGTATCGGCGGCAGCTAGGAAACGGTTGGCTAACCCTCCTCGTCCTCTTCGGTCCCTCCAGAAAGCGAGGGGGAAAAGGATGGATGCCATGGGGAAGGTGATTTACACCGCAGCGTCCACAATCAAGGCGGCCAACTGGCGATTCTAGCCATGCACGACAGGGAGTTGTGGTGCGAACTAGGACCGATGCTACCTCCCCGATGATGAGAAGATGGAGTCCCTCGCCCTCTTCCCGGAAGAACAAGTGGCATCGGACCACGTCATCACGGTGGCTGTGGACGTCGCCGACACAGGGTTCTGGCAAATGGGGACTGGTGTCTGCCTTCATCAGCAGGGATGGATGAATGCCACTAACTTCCATCAGGAAGTGCAAGAAAATGTGCTGGACATGCCCTTCGATAGGAAGAATCTGTTTGGGAAGGCCGTCGACCAGTCCCTCAAAGCAGATACGGATATGGCCCCCTCTCGGCACTCTCCAGCACAGCTAGTCTTCTTTTCGCTTCTCCAGGGGAAAATCAAGCAGGTCATCGAAGGGGTTCTCTACATCATACAGACAGCCTTCCTGATCCTCAACGCACGAGGCCTACAGAGGCTGTTCCCAGGCCTACGTTAGCGAAGGACAGCGTCACTGTCACGCGCCGGGCAAGATGCCAGCGCCCAAGCAAGCCTGAACTGGCCAAGACGTCTGGGCCCCCACTCATGCACCCCGGTGGGAGGCCGTCTGACTAGGTTCGGCAGCGAGTAGAGTAAGATCACTACTGACAAATGGGTGCTGGATGCTCTCGCCCCAGAGGCACACCTTGAAGTTCCAACGCAGGTGTCCTCGTATTCCGCCGGTTCCCCCGGCAGGAGCAGCACATCCCTCAGCTTCTGGAAGAGGTACGAGCCATGCGTTCCGCAACGGCTGCGGGGCTCTGGAGTTTATTCCAGATACTTTCTAGTCAGAAAGAAGACAGAGGGCTGGAGGCTCATCCTGGACTTAAGACGTCTGAACAAATACTTAGTGCCAGAAATTCAGGATGGTCCCGTTGCAGCACAGGTGTGGCCAACTGGAAAAAGGAGACTTCTTGACATTGTTTGACCTGAAGGACGCATATTTCCACATCCCCATTCACAAGACAAACCGGAAAGGTCTACGTTTCATGGTGCAGGGGCAGCACTACCAGTTCAAGGCCCCTACCATTTGGCTTGAAGTAGGCCCCAAGAGTATTATTAACAAAGTGCCTGGCACCAGTGGTGGCCCATCTATTTCTACAGGGCATATATGTATACCCGTACCTGGACAACTGGCTGATTCACGCCTGCTCACAGGAGCTGGCCGACTAGCACACAAAGGTGACCGTCCGACTATTGACGGATCTGCGATTCTCTGTCAAATTTCCGAAGTCCTACTTAATGCCATTGCAGAACATGCTGTTCCTAGGTGCCAGACTCAACAGTGTCTTGCCTGACATCTCTCTCGGAAGAGAGGCTAGAAGCCATTCAAGGAAAGGTGCAACAGCTGTCGTCGGCGAAGACGGCCACAATGCAGGCCATCAAGTCATTACTGGGCATGATGATAGCCTGCATCGACCTCGTCCACCTCTGCGGATTGCATATGCGACCCCCTACAAGAATTCCTGGATGCCCATTGGATGCAGATGTCTGGAGGTTTCATGGACAAGATCCCTCCAATGAGGAGTTCCGGCAGCCGATAAAGTTTTGGGCACACCGCTCCCACATCGCCAAAGCACAGGATTTCAAAACCCCCCATACCAAGAGAAGGTCACCACGGATGCCTCCCTGTAAGTTTGGGGAGCGCACACTGGACGTCTGCACGCCAGAGGCATGTGGCTGCCGGAGAAGATCGGCATATGAACATCATTGAGCTACCTGCGGTGTTCTGGGACCTCAAGTCCTTTCTACCGTCTCTGAAAGGCAAGGTGTTGAGGATCTTCACAGACAACACCACACCATGTTCTACGTCAGGAAGCAGGGGGGGGCACTTGATCCCCGGCGCTGTGCAAGGAGGCCCTGGACTTGTGGCAGTAGGCCGTCGGACAGGGAATGTTCCTCTTCACCTGACGGGAGTCAAGAACACCATCGTAGACTCCCTCCCATCGTAGAACTGCGCTCCTGCCACGAGTGGGAGCTTTGTCAGGATCAGGTGGACCGCCTGTTTGTCAAATGGGGCAAGCCACAGATCGATCTGTTTGAGACGGCCTCAAACTCCAAATGCCAGATGTTTGCTTGCAGATTCCACCAACCAAGGACTTCCCGTTGGAAAGTCGTTTCTGTACTTGTTTCCTTCATTCCCTCTCCTACTACGAGTCATCAACACACTCAGACAGTGTCAATGCAAGATGATACTAATCGCCCTGGCATTTATATTAAGAATGGGGGCTGGGTAACACACTGTTACACCACGATGCAAACGCTTGGATTTGAATTACGATAATATGCCATCTGCTTAGAGAACCAGGCTCTAACAGGATAACATATGTCTGTAATTATAGATATAATAACATCTCAACTAAGAAGGAACTTCGTCCCTGATGCAGCCCTGTTAATATCACATGAAGACACTAGATCTTAAAGGCATACTCTAGTAAAAAATGTTATTGTCCCTATGGGTCGGCCATGTTTTTTTAAGGCTAAGTGGCTCGATTTTAGAAAACTTTCCTATGGACCTTACCCGAGTTTTCGTACATTAAACGCACGCGAAAACAAGCACCTGTGAGCCGCCATTTTCTGATTATCCTATCTTTTCCCCGATCGCCCTGACTCACCTGCTTTTGCGGCACTAAATCAATTCCCCCGCCCCTGAGCCTGTCATCAGCAGACTCGTACCGCCCATTTCCCAACGCCAAAGCACGTCTCGTGTCAACATTCGCTGCGCTTCAGCTAATGACGTGTCGCCATGGAAATGGCAGGACGCCTCTTTCCTCAATAAGTATAAACAGACCGTTTCACAACACACAGCAGCAGATTTTCGATTCCATTCCTCTCTCTGTGTTACTTTGAGTATTCTGTGACTCGTTTCAGTGCTCTGGTCAGCTACCTTCGCCGCTTGTAGCCCGTGTGAACACCTGTACCATCTCGGTAAATTATTTTACTCTGTTTACCACACAATGGCTACAATAATGCCCTACATGTACGAGCCTGAGTATACCGAGGAGGAACTACCGGAAAGGGAAGCACGTGAAAACGATGGGGATTCGGACGGCAGTTGGGAGGACGATTCAACAGATGAAGAGCCTGGGCCTAGTCGCATGGACGGCGTCTCCACCTGGTGCACATGCAATCGGTGCAAGCTAATGACAACCGAGGACGAGAACTGCTGCTGCCGAGAAAACTCGGGATGCCTGGCCTACATTTCGGAAGGCGAGCCACGACCGCAATGCATCACCGAGCTGCCAGACTTCAGGGCAGCCTGCCTCACACGGGCCGTGTTGAGAATCTTGATGGTGCTTATGCACGAACTTCGAGCAACTGTTCGTCCTCGTAATCCGAGTAACGAGTAAGTATACTCTGCTTGTCATGCCACTCCTATTTCATGTTCTTCTACTATATCCAAAATTACATCTACATATCATTGTAACGCATGTAAGGCGTTGAATAGTGTGCATTGTCTAGATAGCATATGTCCGTGTAAAATGCCATTAGTTACAAGAATTGTCATTGACAACAAACGTTTATTAAACTTATCTGGGTCATTTAAAAACAGTTTGTTTCATTCCTTTTCACAGGTGGTACAGGCTGGTGGCCTATCGTTCCTATACATGGTGGCTTCACGGGAGGCTTGGACACCGCGTTCGAAGAGTGATACCCGCCTGTGCCGTTCGTGCCATTAGAGAAACGTTCCCGAGTGACAGCGGTCAGTACAGGGGATTTTCTCTCGCTGTGCTGCAACCTGACCTGTATAATCTTTAAAGTCTTGTATTTTTGTGTCATGAAAATAAGATACAAAATAAAACACCACATTTATTTTAACAACGTTTGTCTCGATTTTTTAAATGAATCACATATATCTATACTATCAATTACCATTGGATTATACAGACCTTCGGGTCTTGGGCCACTATAATACACTGGTTGAAGTGTGGGTCTGTGCTCACAAGAATCTGCGGTATGTGGCATTTTTTGTTGATAAGCAACGATATACTATCATTCATATAAAGGCGATATACTGTATATTGATATAAAGGCGGTTTGCGCCGGTGGATGCTCGCTGGCATGGGGGGTGCTGTCCGGGGCGCGAAAGGCCAAGGTGCCAAACTACATGTACACTTCAAAAGGTGTCCCACGCCAAGGGGCCATCGGTCACATGGCCTCCTCAGACCCCGTGTCTCCAGCCAGGCCTCCCCTTGAAGCAGGCCGCCCCCCTGCAATCCACATAAGTGTGTCTCCATTTAGCAGTCTTCCTGTGCCTTATCTGCACGCCCCAGGCCTATCCATCCCACCCCCCTGTATCAAAGGCGGTTCGCGCTGGTGGATGCTCGCTGGCATGGGGGGGGCTGTCCGGGGCGCGAAAGGCCAAGGTGCCAAACAACATGTACACTTCAAAAGGTGTCCCACGCCAAGGGGCCATCGGTCACATGGCCTCCTCAGACCCCGTGTCTCCAGCCAGGCCTCCCCTTGAAGCAGGCCGCCCCCCTAAGACCACGACATACATACGTCATTCATTCACAAACACACCCCTGTTCCAAATACTTTATAAACCACTTGATATGTCTCATGAGAACATCTTTGTGCTTTGCAAGTCAACTCCTGAACGTGTTACCTGGCAACCACCGAGATCTGGTCGTCGTCGTGCTATCCGTGAACTTCTGTGACCGCTTAGAGCAAACCCATCAGTGTGCTACCTGTGGCCACCCACCTATTCTCCTGCAACATACTGCTCTGCTTGCTGAATCCAACTGTTTGTTGGTCAAGGTAAGGCCATGTATCCTAGTCATATTTCGCAGATTTTTAAATTTCTATCTATTTGCGAGTAGAGTACACAATAGTGCTATGTTCATTGGTCTCATTGCTATTGACTAGAGTTATCATTGCTATGCTATCAATAGATCTATTTATTTTCATCTGTGTCTATTGTCATCGAATTGCATCCTTCGGGGATCCAGTCTATGATGTAAGCATGTTTCCTTCTCGTGCAATACAGAACATCCAAGGGATGAGTCACATGTTCAGATTTTAGTCACATCATTTATACATTTCTGCAATTTATGCAAATACTAAGCTGCACATAATGAACTGGTACAGTTCCTGCGACCAAAACAAACCTTGCATTGATCATTGTATGATTCATTTACTTTTGTATCAAATCTTTATTCTTGAAGATTGTATAATAATGTCTATTTGCTTTTCAGATTTATCAACAATGCCTGCCTGTTCGATTAGCGGTTGCCCTTCGAAGACCCATGCGAAATCTGAAGGAACTACAATGCATGTATTCCCGAAAACTGTCGATCGAATAAGAGTATGGGTCAGACATTGCGGATATCCCCTGGATGAGCTGGAAAGTAGAGTCCAACAAGTCTTAGAGGACAAGAGGGGTGATCGATACCGCATCTGCAGCCGGCACTTTTCCTTGGACATGTACACAACTTCTTGGGTAACAAAGAAGAATAAATGGCGAACTACACGGAAATTGCTCGAAAACGCTATTCCCACTCTATTCGTCCACATTCCGCCACCGGTGAGTCAAGTGTCCGGATTTAGCTTTCGGCCTTGCGGTAGTGTGTAGCCGAATGGATTAATTGATATTGTAGGTGTTCTATCCCTTGTAATAATTTCGATATTGATATGAGTGTATAGTTTTTTGAATAATGACATTTATCAATATATTCTTTTTCCATTTCATAACCCACAAACGCAATGTATATATATGGGGACAGGGAACTGTGCTGTATTGAGCATTTTTCAAGTATTCTGTCGGCTTACATGGCTATTTTCAATATTGGCATTTCATTATCAATCATTAATTGACCTTTACAACTTCTTGACTATCCCTTGAATCTGAAGCAAGAACATTCTACATCCTTGTCGTGGTCGCAGTTATCAACCACTTCTAGCGCGTATCAGGTAATCTTATTAGGCTAATCCGCTACATACTTGTTTTATGCATGTCAAGTAATAGTTTTATTCTATCGTGTAATTATTTTACCGAATGTTTGGTTACTGCTTTCCAATTGATATACACCTTAGTTATCGTCCACTGGTGTTTGTTTTCAGTTATAATTAGTGTTATCCATACTAATGCAAGTACTGTCTTTCAGGGAGATGCTGAAGCGTCCGCCACATCTACAACATTTCTAGATGTTTTTCAACATCAGGAGGTATGGATACTGACAGCTCCATCGAGCATCATCATCAGAGCTGGAATTCTTGTCGTTTGATTGTTCTACACAATGTTTCATTCGTGGTTAGCCGTTCATATGTACCTGTGCTGTCGACCCCAGGTGTATGTTATGTTTTCACAATTGTAATCCTCACTAATGCAAGTACTATGTTTCAGGCAGTCGATGGAGCGTCAACCCCTACACTTGATGCAGAGCCTGACATTCAAGTATACGAATCGGCTCAACAGCTTTCGGAAGTGCGCACTACATTTGCAACATCCATAGATATTCTTCAGCAGCACGAGGTATGGATACTGACAGCTCCATCATGCGTGATCATATAACGTGATTCCATTTGCTATACTTTCTTCCCTATAAACGCAAGTGCTGTGTTTTAGGGAGACGACGGAGCTTCCACCCCAATCACAACATCTCATTTAGATGATGCAGATGTAAAGGAATCGTTGAAATAAGTCGATGAAATGTGATCATATTTGGATTTTCCTTGATTCTTTTGGACAATGCATCTTTCGCGGTTATCTCTTTATATGTACCTGTGTGTTCGACCCCAAGTGTGTGTTATGTTTCCAATATTGAAAACCATACTAATCCAAGTACTGTGTTTCAGGGAGACGACGGAGCTTCCACCCCAATCACAACATCTCATTTAGATGATGCAGATGTAAAGGAATCGTTGAAATAAGTCGATGAAATGTGATCATATTTGGATTTTCCTTGATTCTTTTAGACAATGCATCTTTCGCGGTTATCTCTTTATATGTACCTGTGCGTTCGACCCCAAGTGTGTGTTATGTTTCCAATATTGAAAACCATACTAATCCAAGTACTGTGTTTCAGGGAGACGACGGAGCTTCCACCACAATCACAACATCTCATTGAGATGATGCAGATGTAAAGGAATCGTTGAAATAAGTCGATGAAATGTGATCATATTTGGATTTTCCTTGATTCTTTTGGACAATGCATCATTTGCAGTTATCTCTTTATATGTACCTGTGCCGTCGACCCCAAGTGTGTGTTATGTTTCCAATATTGAAAAGCATACTAATGCAAGTATTGTGTTTCAGGGAGATGCGGATGCCTCCTCTCCAATACAACCATTCATGGCTGTCCATGCAGAGCCGGAGGTATGGATACTGACAGTTCCATCGAAATAGATCATCACTGGTCGAATACTTGTGGTTTGATTGTTGCACACAATGTTTAAATCGTATTTGGCTATTGAGATGTACCTGTGTGTTCGTCCTCACGTGTTTTATGCTAACAATATTTTGATACATAGTAATGAAAGTACTATGTTTCAGGGAGACGATGGAGCCTCATTCCTTGCTGTCTATGCGGATACAGAAAATATACTCGTTGCAGCGCAAGAGGAAGGGAGGACATGCGGAAACGAATCGGAGCTACAGCGTGCAGATGTTGAAGGTCGAGTCAAAAAAGTTGCAAAGAAAAAAAAACAAAAAAAGGTTAGTTACAAACAGTTAATAACTTTAAAAAAATGTTTGTGGTGGGCACTATTTTATGTTTTTTTCTAGTCAATTCTACTACACTCCATCTTGTGTTTAAACTGAACATCCCTTTTCCAATCTCTCCTCCAGTTACCCGTGGGCATCAGAACTATACACACAGACATTGAAGCGAATGAGAGATGTGGCTTGCCAGACCATGTACACTATGGAGGAACTATTAATTGAGGCGAGGCGTGTTCAGGCTCGAGATGCTCATGTCCAATGGCCAGAACATGAATTAGCTCTGTTTGGAGACTACAGCAAAGTTGCATTGGACCATAGCTACTGTGCGACCGGACCACCACAAGAAGATGTTATTGAATGTATTGGAGATAGCTCTGAAGTAGTTGCAGATCAATTTACACAATCTACACCAGCCAAAAAATTGCCACCAAAAAACATGTTGACATTGTTGTGTTCTCCCATCAATGTTGAATTAGCAGATGTTGAAATGAGAGAGAATGAACCAGCCGCAGCATCCATAGACGCAACAATACTTGATAGCAGCGATATTACTTTCCAATGTGTTGACATCTCCATAGCGTCAAAAGCTCAACGTTGACGCAGGATGACAGTCTAATGAAAGAGAGCAAATACATTGTATTCGACAGTTGCTTGATGGAAATTATAAGTATGCTGAAATGTGTGCATTCCGTTAGAGGGAAAGTATGTGGGAAGCCATTGATTAATGTGACTCGTAAAATGAAAGGCACTAACGTCAAAATAAAAGCCGCCTGTAGATTACATCATAGGTTCTCATGGTCTGCACAACCGATGCTGGGGAAACTGCCAGCAGGCAATCTACTGTGTGCAGCTGCATCACTTTTTAGTGGCTCCAGTTTTAGAAAGTTAGAGGCTTTTTTTCAGTTTGTGGGACTCCATTTCATTTCTAGTGCGCTGTACTACACATACCAACGTGATTATCTGTTTCCGGCCATTAGTGATGCTTGGAGAATTGAACAATTGTCTCTAGCAAGTACATTCGAAGGCAAACGATTCAGGCTAGCCGGCGATGGACAGTGCAATAGCCCTGGGTTTTCTGCCAAGTACTGCACCTACCACTTTCAGGACATGGATAGTAAGAAAATTGTGAGTTCGGAGGTCGTGCAGGTAACACAATGTACATCCTCAGTGGCCATGGAGAAACTAGGATTTATAAAATCAGTGAAACATCTACAATCGAGGGGGATGAACATCGAGCTCATAGCCACAGATAGACACGTTTCAATTGCCAAGACAATGAGAGAGCAGTTCCCACATATTAAACATCAATTTGACGTATGGCATCTTGCTAAATCAATCAATAAGAAAATTTCGGCTGCAGGAAAAAAAAAGGTTTTGAAAGTATTTTGCAGTGGTCACATTCTATCACCAACCATCTTTGGTGGAGCTCAAAAACTTGCGAGGGGTCAGTGGAAATACTACTTGAAAAATGGCGGTCACATGATGCACCACTGTACCAACGTTCACCGCTGCACAGCAAATGAACATTTCCACCAATGTGAACATGGCCCTTTGTCCCCAGAGGAGGCACGGAAGAAGAAGTGGTTGATTCCATCATCACCGACACACAAAGCCATTGAGAAGATTGTTTTCGACAAAACTCTCAAGAGATTTGAGAGGACTGACAGAATTCTGTCACACAGGAGATTTGGAGGTGTTCCACAATATGTGCCTAAAGTACAGGCCAAAGCGCTTGCATTTTAGCTTTCGGGGCATGAAACATCGCACTCTACTATCCGTCTTGGCCCATAACAGCAATGTCGGACGTGAACAATCTAGGACTAGGGGCAAAGTAAGGATGCCTCGCTACACCAAGGTGTTTTCAAAACGAAGTAAGCAATGGGTGATCAAACCAGTCTATGATGAAATGCAGTTCGACTTTGTGAAAGGCCTTATTGTTGCTGTGTTAGAGAAGCACAGATATGGAATTTTGGACGTTTCTGTACAGAGCAGTGATCCATTGCCACCAAACATTGCGACTGTGCCATGCCCACCCGATGCACAGCTGATTGTAAAGTACAAATCGCGGTTTAAATAATTGCAATAGGATTGTATTTTTGTAAATAAATGTTATTGTACAGTGTACCAGTAAACCTAACCCCCAACTTCACCATCATGGGTGGCGAAGAAGCTGGGTGTCATCTTTGAATTCTCTCTATTCACCTCACATATGTGTATGTATATATTTTTCTCATGTCTCATCTCATGTAAATGTAAATGCTGCGCACTGTTAACGGAGGGGAGGCTTGCGTATTGCAAAAAATAAAACAAACAATAAATCTCACTTTTAACTCAACTCCTGTGGTACTTTATACTTTCCCTGACCTTCCGCAAAAAATTAAATGTTTCAATTTAGGCTGCAAAGCTCGCAGACAACGGGGACAAAATTGGGGCACTTAGAACGCGCCAGCCAAGCAGGCCGTGGCATTTGGGAGAGAAGCCAGTTCGCATTTGCACATTGAGGCGCACTACATAGACGGATTCTAAACTTCAAGTTCTCACAGATGCCTATACTACGTGATGTTGCAAATAAAGAATGCGAAGGACAGTGCACAGATGAGGCCCACAAGTCGCACTGGAAGTATAAGGGTCTATTGTTTTTTGACCTTGAGACAGGGACCATGCAGAAAGAACTACATTTGAAGGGAGTGCGCAATAGCGTAAGAGACGATAAGGCAGAAAATTCAGAAACAAGACCGAGTTTCAGTTTTAGGTCAGTATACGAAAAATCATTGTCAAGAGCATGGTCCGTTTTACAGACTGCATTACGAAGAGACACAATGGAAATTTCAAATATAATGTAAGTAAATCTTTACACGCTTTTATACCGGAATGAAGATTTAGTGAATGGATGCATGAATAAATGAATGAATGAAGACTATAAAAGATGTTAAAACTGTTCGTAGTGGGCACATGGGCATGCAGGTTCACTGGTGTCACCGATCTCGCTCCTTGGCCCAGCCACTTTTCCCTGCACTACGGGACTGTCTCTGTATCCTTCAGCTCCTTGTCCTGGCATTTACCTTGCACTTGCCACCAGCTGGCCCTATTATTTAATTTGTATTCAACTATCCTTGTACAGCCCATCCCCATGCGCGATCAGAAAGACACCTGGCCTAGTAGGATCGTTGTCTGTCTGCCCTTGTTCCCCACCTGCCTCGTCACGCCTAGAAACACTTGAGTATACGCACGTTACAAATGCCATATCATATATCATATCATTCCTCATGCATGTAGAGTGTCGTTTATCATTGTGTGTTGCCCTAGATTTATCTCGTTACTTTTCGCATTTATGTTAGAGAAGAACATACTCCATTGAACTACCCTTGCAAGCAAATAGTTTCTGATCGGCCGTAATGAATGAAATGAGTAATATTAATGAAGTTCGGCTAGTGAGACTAATTATCATTTATTTGTTTTCTTAACAGGTATTTGATCCCGTTCTGCAACTGCCACCTGTTTGAGACACCGGCGGACGGATTCTTCAGCAGACACCTGCAGCTTCGTGTCAACAACTGGAGCACGATCACCATATTATGGGACGATCGCCAAGGGCCCACATGCCCTTACGCTGTACTAGTGGCTAGAAGTAACATAACAAACTTTAGGCTGGACTAGTGCCTAGTTGATGGAACAGCCTTGCGGTTCACTGTGCTTCCAAAGTGATTCTTTTTACGAAAATGAACACCCTGTGTGCCATAATGGAACAGCGCGTGACCCAAGATGAAACGGAACAGTTATTGCGGATACAGATAAAAGAAAATAAATGTCTTCCGGAGTTCATATGAATATTCTCTAAACATTTGATGCCAAATAAATGTACTTTACCAAATGTACCGTGTTGCGTTTCATTGTAAAGTACAGTTTCATATTCCGAATTGTGGCGCGCTGTGTTGTGAGTTGATCTGTGTTGGTTTCCGGGTTCTGGGTGGAGTCGCGCAGAAGACGACTGGGCGTGTTTGCCTACGCAGCACAGTAACGTCATGGGGAGAGGCGGGGAATATTAATGTTTTGATAATGTCAGGCTCGGGGGCGGGGGAATTGATTTAGTGCCGCAAAAGCAGGTGAGCCAGGGCGATCGGGGAAAAGATAGGATTATCAGAAAATGGCAGCTCCCAGGTGCTTGTTTTCGCGTGCGTTTAATGGACGAAAACTCGGGTAAGGTCCATAGGAAAGTTTTCTAAAATCGAGCCACTTAGCCTTAAAAAAACATGGCCGACCCATAGGGACAATAACATTTTTTACTAGAGTATGCCTTTAAGTCTACACATTGTGGGTGAGAGAACGCAGCTTTTGATTGTCCAATATGATGTGATTATACATTGTTTGGCTGTCACTCTGTGGCGCAGCACGTGTGCATTCAGACTCCTTTACCGCAGGGCCATTTATGGGCCAGGTCAAGAGAGTGGGGGTTGATTGATGGTTGATTTTTGATTCCTTTCTTTTTTATTTTATTTTATATTATTGATCTTTTCTGATTTAAACTGAAGCCTGTTTTCTGGATTCTTCTATTTGGGGTGAGATGATGTCCAGTGGGAATCAATGACCTTTTCCTTCCAGGAATTTCAGGAAGAGCACTTTGGCTCACCTGACTAATTATGGGTAGACTAGCCCTACATTTAGAGATGCCCAGAGTATTCATGGGCATATTCAGGACAGAGCAGTCTGTCAGATTTACAACAGTCAAGAAAAATGTAAAAGTAAATGTGAAGGAAATTATAGAGAAGGATTGTAAACCTCTTTGTTTTCTCTCTCTCTCCTTGTTTCTTTGCGTTTCGTCATTGGTAAAAGTGGTCTTTTGAGACACACATTTGGCCTACAGAAATTTGGCACCTTGTAAAGCGAAAGAAGCTACCGTAGGAACATTGGATTACAGTTAAATCTACACCAACTTGAATTGTCTTCTGTAACAAAGAATTTCTTGCTTGTATTATATATGTCCTGATGAGGTGCACCAGATGGCAACTATATAGGCCATTCTGGATGCCCGAAACTCGAGTCGACAACACCATAGAGCCCACTCTCCCCAGAGTTGGCTCTAACTTGGGTTTACATAGACAAAATGTGATCACTGTTTTTGTGTTCAAGAGTAACCACTTTAGAACATTTATCTTGTCTTTTATTCTTAAAAATATTGTTAATTATGCACTTTGAGCGATTTAAGGTATTAACCCAAATGGATGGGATCTTCTGATTGACAGAACGGAATTACCAAGATTGCGTTTTTTGCACAAGTACAAGTGCTGTCTGGTATGTATGGGGATGAAACAGTATGCAAGGAATGATGTGTGAGATGAAAGTTTTCTGTTGATGTGATATTATGTGTTCTTTGAGAAATGGTTTTTAATATATGTATTATTAATGTATTTGATGTGTCTTTTTGTAAATGTTTTTCATGATTATGGTATGATCAATTGAATAAAATTAATGAAATCTGACATACTGTCTCTTGTCCATAATATACACCCTTTAAATAGGGTTATTACGTTGGAAGGAATTATGTGGCGTCTTTTCACGCATGAATTATGTAAATCAACAATAGGAGGGTAAGCACTTCTCTACGGATGATTGCATTTTTGTAAGATTTGGTATCCGGACCTTCTCAACCTGTCAGCGTCGCTTTCAGTCAAGTTGCCCGTTGTTCCGGATCTTATCACCAGAGAGGGAAGCGCAATCCTTCATCAAGACCCATGATCGCTGAACCTGAAGGCTTTGCTCCTGCAGCCTTAGAGTTTGGCAGTTATGAGTTGACAACGGACTGCAGCGAGGTCCTCGCCAAGGCCAGGGTGTCGTCGACCTTAAAGTGCTACTGTCATAAGTGAAAGCATTTTGCTACGTGGTGCAGGTCGCAGAAGATTACCCCTCTGAGGGTCACGGCTTCACAGATCCTTCCATACTTGCTAGCCTTGGCAAAAGCTGGTCTGGTGCATGCCTCCATCTCATTTGGCGGCTATCTCACGCTACACCAGATCCCCAGGAAGATCCTCGTTTTGGTCCCATAGACTAGTCGAGTTTCTGAAAGGACTTTTCCGATCTTTCCTGCCGGTGAAGAGTCCTGCCCCGGCGTGAGAACTTGACATAGTTCTGACAAGGCTCATGGGGGCTGCCTTTTGAGGCAATGCATCAGGCCCCACTCAAGTTTCACTTGTGGAAGACTGCTTTCCATGTGGCCATCACCTCTGCCAGATGTGTAGGTTAGATCCAGGCTCTATCCTCCAAGCAACCGTATCTGACTTTCACGAATCAAGGGTGGTACTGCATACACACCCCTCTTTCATGCCAAAGGTTCTGTCGGAATTCCACCTCAACGAGACTTTGGTGTTACCGGTTTTCTTCCCGAAACCTTTGTCGCCGGCGGAGAGGGTCTTGCACTCGTTGGACGTTGCTCGTGCCCTGAAGTTCTAAGTGACTTGCGATAAGGGTTTTCGTAACACTTCACAACGGTTTGTGAACTTTGGTCCTGTGAACCATAGGAAGGCCTTGTCCAAGGCTTCCATTTCAAGGTGGCTCTCCGGCTGCATCACGCGCTGTCATCGGTTGGCGAACCGACTGCTGCACAGCTGTCTGGGAGCCCACTCCACCACAGCGATCGCTGCGACAATGGCGTTCCTGTCTGGTGTGCCTCTCCTGGACATCTACAGGGCTGCTATGTGGAGGTGCATGCACACCTTCAATAAGTTCTACTGCGTCGGGGATTCCAGGGAGGAGTCGGCCAAGCAGTGCCATGCAGCCTGTTCGCTTGAGGTGAGCCTGTTCCAGAAGTAAGAGTTAATTGCTTCTGTTTAGCATTGCCACCTCCAGTGGTTGTGTAATGTTGAACTGCATTCGTTATTCATGAGCATGTGAATCCATGCCCGACCCCATGCTGGAGAAAGGTTTAATTTACTTAGCCGTAACTATTGTTTGAGGGGATTGGGTCCTCCGACTTATTCCATATCTAAGACAGTAATCGCCACAGCTGTGCTGCTTCGGAGAATCTTTGGTGTCTGCGTCCAGCGTCGATGTCGTCGATACGCCGCCCTCGAGGACCTCCTCCGACGGCCGACGTCACTGGATGTTATAAGTAGGACGCACGACACCCGTAGCCTCAGTTCCGTTTTTTCCGCGAACGTGTTCTCTTCATGAATCTCGGTACGCCTCGACTCTTTGGAGTTTCTGTTGTTCATCTCGGTTCTTCGAACCTGTTTGTTTGTGAAGTTATTCTTCATGAAGATGTCTACCTCGTCTTCCACACCGCGTCCGGGCTTTAAGAAGTGCGGGGACTGTGGGTCCAAGATGTCGGTCATGGACTCTCAACGCCTGCCTCTGGTGCCTCGGGGAGGCCCATGACACGGATGACTGTGTCGACTGCCAGTCGCTCACGTCCAATGCCTTGCGGGAGCGCAAGAAGAAGTTATCGGTAGGTAAGGTGTCCAAGCCCCGGAAGTCGAGGTCTGCAGGGCTTTCGACGGATGACTCGAGGGGCGACTCTCCGCGTCGCCGTCGGAAGTCCAGTGGGTCTCTGTCCCGGAGTCGGTCTCGCCACTCCTCTGCCTCTTCGAGGCACTCCGGGAAGCGCCGTCATCGGTCGCCTTCCCTGTCCTCATCCGAGGACTCCGCTCGTCGGCGGGTCGCTTACCCCACCAAGCATGCGACACCGGAGGAATGGGCTTCCCTCAGGAAGAAAATGTTGGCGATTCTCGAATCTCAGGGCACTGGTCCGTCCGCGCCTCCGAGTGGGGTCGGTCGTGATCAGCCGAGAGACGCTGCTCGCACGCCTTCGGGCTCGGGTGGTCGTCGCGATTCGCGGGAAAGGTCCCGCTCGGACAATGGGAATCGTTTTCGGCATGCCCGGTCCAGGTCCCGGTCCTCGACGCACTCGAGACCGCGTGAACCTGTGAAGTCTTCGAGGAAGACATCGACGCCTGTGGTGCTGAGGTCGTCGACGGACTCTCTCGAGGCTCTGCCTCTGAGGAAGTCGTCGGCGGCCAGGTTGTCGAGGGACACGCTCGGGGCTCCGCCTTCGAGGCCTGTGTCGACACAGTCGATGCTGTCTGCGCCGCGTCTGTCGTCTATGCCGATTCACTCGACGCCTTTCGGGGCTGTGTCAACGGGGGAACCACCTAGGAAGGCTCTGGCCAAGGTCAAGCATGGCTTTGGTTCCAGTTCTGTGCCTTCTTACCGCTATCTGGAATTCATTTCAGAGGTGGATGAGGGCTCTGATGATGGCATGGTGCCTGACACGGTGCCTGACGAGATTCTCTCGGGCCATAGCCAGTTTGAGGACCTGAGGCAGTCCCTGCATGATGCTAGTGTGCTGGACACCTCTCCGGAGGTGGAGTTTTGTAGGCATGAGCCTGGCACTCATGCTGATTCTTCGTACTGGCGACTTATGTCACGGGTCACCGAGTACTTAGGATGTCCTGCTCCCCCAGGGGAGTTTGTTCAGGATGACCTTACGGATATCCTCGACATTGGTCCACCAACTGACCCGGTACTGCCATTCCATACGGCTCTGCAAAGAAGGGTGGCAGCGGCATGGACTGCTCCGGAGAGTCTCCCGGCAGTGTGCAAGTCTTTGCCGCGAAAATACCTCCCAGCCAATAGTGACCCCTGCTACTTGTCCAAGCACCCTACTCCGGAGAGTTTGTTGGTGCAGGCGGCTAAGGCCCCGGCAAAGCAGGTGTCGTACCCTACCATCCCTCCTGATGGGGACGTCAAGCTTTTTGACGGCTGGGCGTAGAAAGTGTTTTCTGCAGGGAGTATGGCGCATAAGGCGCCAACTCCATTTGTGCCTTGTCTCGTTTCACGCACACTCTGTGGAACTGTTTCCTTGGCGGCTGAACATATTCCCGAAGGGGATGAATGGGATGGTTTCCTTGCCATGGTTCAGAATGGCAAGGATGCTATGTGTGAGGCCATTCAGTCTGGTTTGGACATGACAGATTGCGTCAGCCGGTCCATGGCGGCGAGCACCGTGATACGCAGGTTTGCGTGGTTGCGGAAGTCGGAGTTTGCTCCTGATGCAGCAGGCCCGGCTCCTCAACATGCCCTTTGACGGGGAACATCTTTTTGGCAGCAAGGCTGACGAGAGCCTTGAGAAGTTGCAGACCTCCAAAGCTGCAGCGAAGTCGTTGGGCGCTGCAGTTCGACAACCTCTGCCTTTTCGTCCTAGGGGACAGCAGTGGAGGGGAGGTTCCTTTCGTTATTACTCATCCTTTGGTAAAGCGAGAGGGGCTGCCAGTCAGAGGGGCCACCTTAGGAGTGCCAGAGGTGGAAAACAAGGTACTCGAGGTGCCAAGGCCGCTCGGGCTGTTGCCTCTTTGCCCTCAGGCAACGCCGCAGCCGCTTCAGCTCAGTCATGAGGCCATGTCACATGGTTCGCCGGTTGGGGGAAGGCTGGCGCAGCATCTTGCAGAGTGGCGCGCCATTACTTCAGATGTGTGGGTTCTGGAGATCATAACCCACGCTACTGTCTTCCTTTCCGGCAGAGGCCTCGAGACAATCCACCGGGGAATCTCTCTTTGAAGAGTCCGGATCCGCTCCTTGCACAGGATATTCAATCCCTGCTGGAGAAAGGCGCCATAGAACTGGTGCCTGTAGCGGAGAGGAACAAGGGATGGTATTCCCCTTATTTTTTGATTTCCAAGAAAGACGGAGGATTGAGACCCATCATGGACTTGCGCGGTTTGAACAAACTCCTCAGGAAGGACAAGTTCAAGATTGTTACTCTCTCTCAAGTCCTCCAGGCCCTTCAACTTCAGGACGAGTTGGTGTCTCTCAACCTCAAGGATGCTTATTTTCATGTGCCGATCCATCCAAAGCACAAGAAGTTCCTGAGGTTTGCGGTTGGCGACTTGCGCTTTCAGTTTCGGGTCCTGCCGTTCGGATTGACCTCCACCCCGAGGGTCTTCACCAAGATCATGGTAGTGGTGGCAGTGCACCCCAGGAAAGGGTAGGATTCACATCTACCCCTACCTGGACGATTGGTTGATCAGGGCGCGCTCTCCCGAGCAAGTCCTGGATCATCTGTTAGTCACCTGCCACTCTCTCCACAAGCTGGGCTTCTCCCTCAACTTAAAGAAGTCCCATTTGACACCAACTCAGAGGCTCCAGTTCATCGGAGCGGTGCTTGACACGTCCCTGGGGCAGTGTTTTCCTCCCCAGGTGAGGGCTCATCACATTCAGCAGATGGTGTACAAGTTTCAACTTGCCCGGACCCTCCCAGCGTTCGGGTTCTTGAGATTGCTCGGCCTCATGGCATCCTGCATTCTTCTGGTGCCAGAGGCCAGGTTGCGGATGAGATCTTTGCAATGGGCACTCAAGCTCCAGTGGTCTCAGTCCTCTGGCAGGATGTCGGACCCTGTTCAGGTGCCGTCTTCGGTCGCCCAGGACCTTCTGTGGTGGGCCGACTAAGGCAATCTGATGAGGGGGGGCTCCATGTTGGCTGCCCTGGCCGGAGGTGACGATCGTGACGGACGCATCCCTCAAGGGATGGGGAGCTCATGCCAACGAGTTGACCGTCAGCGGTCGTGGTCTCCGTCGGAGTCCAGACTCCATATCAATCTGTTGGAGCTGAGGGCCGTCAGGCTAGCCCTGAAGGCTTTTCTGCCGACTGTGCGAGGAAAGAATGTCCTGATCCTGACGGACAACACGGTGGCCATGCACTCACTCAACAAAAAGCGGGGGGCGATGCAGCTCTGGTTCTGGGCAATCCAGCAGGAAGTTTCGATCTCGGCAGTTCATCTGGCAGGAGACGAAAAAGAGACGGTGGACGCTCTGAGCAGGCACAGCGCGATCTCTCACGAGTGGGAGTTGGCTCAGGAGATTCTCCTGGAGATCTTCGCCCTTTGGGGGACCCCTCAAGTGGGTCTCTTCGCCTCCAGTGTCAACCGGAAGTGCGAGAGGTTCTGCTCGCAGGAATTTCCTCCAAACGGAGCCTTAGGAGACGTGTTCGTGGTGGAGTGGTCATTCCCACTGCTGTACGGGTTCCTCCAGTCCCCGTCACCCCGCAAGTACTGCGGAGGTTACGGATGTTCGGTTCCCGGATGATCCTCATTGCTCTGGCGTGGGCCCGGAGGACGTGGTACCCGGACCTTCTCGACTTGTCCATCTGCCCTCCACATCGTCTTCCCTACCGAGACGATCTGCTCTCACGGGAGGGGGGGGTCAGGTTCTCCATCCAGAGGTCAGGTCCCTCAACCTTCACGCTTGGTTTCTGAAAGGTTGAGGTATAATGATTGGGACCTCCCTGAAGACGTGATGGAGGTGTTGCTTTCGGCCAGAAGGCCCGCAACAAAGTACCTGTACCGTTGCCGTTGGAGGAAGTTCTGCAACTGGTGCAGGGTTAAGAATGTGGATCCTTTTGCATGTGAAATTCCCATGGTTCTGTCTTTTTTGCTTTCTTTGGCCCACAGGGGCCTTAAAGTTGGTACCATTAAAGGTTACCCGGCGGCGCTATCCATATTTAAGCGCTCGTCTGAAGAGTGTTCCTATTTTAAAATTCCTTTAATTTCCCAGGTTCTTTGCATTCATGCCCTTTGAGACTGTTAACTCTGAAAACTGTGTTTTTAGTTGCGGTCACTACCGCTCGCAGAGTGAGTGAGTTACAGGCACTTTCAGTTAAGCCACCCTTCACTGTGTTTCATAAGGACGGGGTTGTCCTTCGAGTTCGTCCTTCTTTTCTTCCGAAGGTGGTGTCGGAATTTCATTTAGGCCAGAAGGTTGTTCTTCCGGCATTTTATCCTCCTCCACATCCTGGTAAGGAAGAGGAGAGGCTCCATAGGCTTGATCCTAGGAGAGCGTTAAGCTTTTATATTTCACGCATGTCCCGGGTCAGAGTGGACGATCAGCTCTTTATTGGTTATGCTGGAAAGCGTTTGGGACAGGCTGTGACGAAACAGACTTTGTCTCGCTGGATTATTTTGGCTATCTCGGAGTGTTACCGCTTGGCAGGTAAGGACCCACCGGTCGGCTTACGGGCCCATTCTACCAGGGGTATGGCTGCCTCTACTGCCCTGCTGAGGGGTGTTCCTATTCGCAACATCTGTGATGCAGCCACCTGGGCTTCGGTACATACTTTTGTACGTCACTATTCCCTCGATTCCATGTGGGGGCAGGATCTGGCCTTTGGCAAGGCGGTCCTTTACTCCGCAATTTGATTGGGCATGCTAAATTTCTGTTTTCTAAATTCTTTTCCCACCTCCTTGCATTGGTACTGCTTTGGGAGCCTGTCATAGATATGGAATACGTCGGAGGACCCAATGCCCTCGAAGAACAAGTTACTCTCTTACCTGGTAACGTTCTTTCGATGGGATGGTCCGATGACGTATTCCATATCGCTCTCTCCCTACCTTCCCCGCTACAGAATTTCTTATGCGATTGCAGCTTACGTTTCCGCAAGGCTTTGTGTGTCAGACTGGCAGTAGACTGGTGGCACACGTTCTGGGGAAAAAACTACAACTGAGGCTACGGGCGTTGTGCGTCCTACTTATAACATCCAGTGACGTCGGCCGTCGGAAGAGGTCCTCGAGTGCGGCGTATCGACGTCATTGACGCAGGACGCAGACGCCGAAGATTTTCCGAAGCAACACAGCTGTGGTGATTACTCTCTTAGATATGGAATACGTCGTCGGACCATCCCATTGAAAGAACGTTAGCAGGTAAGAGAGTAACTTGTTCTTCGAGGGGATTGGGTCCTCCGACTTATTCCATATCTATGACATGTAATCACCACAGCTGTGCTGATTACATGTCATAGATATGGAATACGTCGTCGGACCATCCCATCGAAAGAACGTTACCAGGTAAGAAAGTAACTTGTTCTACTCCTACGTCCCGTCCCCTTTCCTCCATACTTGACATCTCTCCGTCCTGTAGGACAGGACCGGAGCACTTTGTAAAAAGCATCCAAATTTTTCCAAAATTGTGTCCTTCGTCTCTTTAGTTCGCAGGGCCCGGCACGCGGCCGTAACCCCGCCCACCTTGGCTCCGCCCCACGCATCGCCCCCTCAGTCCTTTTCTCTGCTCGATCGGGGCCGGACGCACTTGCATCCTCGGAAGATTTTCTTCCCTGTTTTCCTCTCTGGCTCTCGCTAGCGTTCGTCTTCTAGTCTGTCTATGTCTTTTAAATTAGACTTTCCAGACTGCTCTTCGTGTCATCGTCGCTTCGCGAGGGCGGATCCCCATCCTCTTTGTTTAGATTGTTTGGGTCCGGAACACCGTTGGGACTCCTGTTTTTACTGTGACTCCCTTTCGGTCCGGGCTCTTCAACGTCGGTTGGAACGGTGAGAGGAGGTGTTCCGACGCACTCCTCCATCTCATTTTCAGGCGTTCATCGACGAGAAGAAGAAACGCCCGGTAAGTTCTTTACTTTTCAGAGCACCCCGGCCGGGGGATACCTTCCCGGGTTCCTCTCGAGCCGGGAGGGGCGTTGATCGCTCTGTCACGGGGGTTCGCCCTGAGGTGCCTGTCGGGCCTAATAATTCTACCGGAGTTTTCTCCGAGGGTCTCCGTAAGGGGCCTGTGTACACCGGAGTAACTTCCGAGGCCCCTCCTGTGGGGGCTGTGTGTAGACCCAGTTCTGCTGAGTCACAGGGTACCGGAGCTTGCTCTGAGGCCTCTTTCGGCTTCCCTCAAAAACAAGACCGGGGTGCACCCCGAGGCCCTGGCTGGGCTTGTGTTTACCGAACAGATGTTCGAGGCCCGTGCCGATAAGGCTATTACCGGGCCTAGGCCCGAGGTCCCTCGTACAGAGGCTAAGGCTACCAACAGTTCTGAGGGGCCGGGCAGGGCCCTGTCGGTGAAAGCGGTTTCTCACCGTTCCCGCTCTTGTGGTGATACCAGATCTGTTGAGGGGGCAAAGAAGCAAGGTTCTTCTTTTACCGGCAGTGCCGAGGCCCTTCCTTCGAAGGCTCAGTTGGCGGTTGGTATGTCGCAGAAACATTCCAGGCCTCATAGTACTGGTTCTGCCGAGGTTCCTTATGTTAAGGCTAAAATTAAGACCCCTGATCCATCGGGGACCCCTGCCTCACCTCCTCACGTGCCGCAGTTCCCCTCAGATGAAGACAAAATGGCGGCTGTTCCCGCCACGACCACGGCGGCCATTTTAGGTGCTACCCCTACAACTACGCCATCGGCCTCTGGTGTAGGGTTCGGTCCTTTGGGTGAACCTAAGGTCACTTGTGCGTATCCTTACCGGCCCGTTTATGATTGGAACGCCCGGATGCCTCTTCCGCACAATGTTTCGTTGCCTGCAGGGGCGCGTCCCCTTTGATTTATGTGGATACGTCGGCGGAGGGCCCGGCGTGGCACCCTTCTCCATTACGTCCCTGGATTTGTCCACCTCATGAGAGGCCTCCTCAGGTTCCGAAGCAATCTCCTGAGGACGCTTTTTTCAGTAAATTTCAAGCGCTCATGCGCACCGACCCCATGAGGAAGTATTTCAAAGGGCTTTTTAAGGAAATTTGTCCACCAGCGCCCCCGGCTCCACCCGTTCCTCTGGTGGTTCCGCCGGCGCCTCCTTTGCCCGTGGTGCCTGCCCCTATTCTTCCGCCTTTGCCACCGTTGTCCCCAGTGGACGAGGCAGTGCCTGACACGGTTCAGCAGGATCCTGACCTGTCAGATGACCCTCAAGGCGAGCAGGACAACGAGGACCTTCCCCGCTCTTAGAGCTTTTCATGACCGGGTACTGGACATGATGAATTTATTAGATGTCCCGGTTCCCAAGGCACCTGCTCCACAGGAGGGCGTGCTTTCTGGGGTGTTCACCCTGTCTCCTTTGCAGCGTACCGGCCTTTTCCTGCAGAAGGATGTTTTGGCCGAGGTACGAAGAGTCTGGGAGAAGCCACACTCGGGACTTTTTGTCAATAAAAAGATTGACGCGAGGTACAGGCTGCACTCTTCGGAGGAAGTGGCCTTGTCGTATTGTCCGCCTCCCTCCTCCACAGGAGGAGGGAGGCGGACAAGACGCCTCTGCTGGCTGCGGCCACGTTGCAGTCCAGACCTGCAGCATCCTCTTCCGCGACGGCTACTCAGGTCTTGGGAAAGGAGGACAAGCTCCTGGACTCCCTAGGGAGGGAAATCTTTGCCAATTCGGCCTTGCAGCTCAGGCAGGCCAATGCCGAATTGATTTTGGCGGGAGCTAACATGCGGATGTGGAAAGGTCTGTCGGAGTTTGAGGAGCACATTCCGGTCGAGAAGTTGGACGATTTCAGAGGTGGCCTTTCTGATGCCAGGGTCTTGGCCCAGGATCTCCTGGAAGCTGCGGCTCATCACGTAGACACCTCGGCTCGGGGCATGATGCTTGGGGTTGATACCTCGAGGCAAGCGTGGTTGCATGCCACTAAGTTTTCGAAGGAAGTGCAAGACAAAGTATTGGACCTTCCATTCGATGGTAAGGAGCTTTTTCATTCTTCTACTGATGTAGAGCTCACCAAAACCAAGGATAGCACTCAGACGGCTAAATCATTGTCTGTTCTGGTTAAAGCTCCTTTCAAACCTCAGAGACCGTTATCGCAGAGTCGACCTTCTTCTGGTTTCAGGGGCTTCCTCGACCGCAAATCGCGCAGAGTGGATACTCCTGCAGGGAATAACTGCCGTAGACAACAGCGTACGCGGTATTTCTCCTGCTCCTCAGCCTCCTCATCAGGTTCAGGTGGCACCGCCACCGATAAACCTGCAAAATTAGGTTTTTCCGTGCTCGCACGAGACCCGGGTGGGAGGACGCATTGCGTCTCATTGGGAGGCGTGGCAGACCATCACAGAAGACAGATGGGTCTTGTCAGTCGCTCGGGTGGGCTTCTGCTTACCTTTACCCCCTACCCCACCCCTCAACCCTCCTTTTCAGCTGTCGGGCTCACCCTCCCTCAAGGCCGAGGTTCAGAAACTTCTGCTCCTCAGAGCTGTGGAACCCGTTCCCCTTGGGGAGCGAGGGGAGGGCTTCTACTCCCGGCTGTTTACGGTGCCCAAACCCAACCAGGCTGGCCTGCGCACCATCCAAGACCTTTCCCAGTTCAATCTTTCCTTACCCCAAGAGAAATTCAAGATGATCACGCCCGGCCAGATTCGCTCCTCGTTGCAGGCGGGCGATTGGCTCAGCGTGGTGGACCTTCAGGATGCGTATATGCATATCCTGATTTGGGCTCCACACAGGAGGTACCTCCGGTTCTCTTTGGGAGAGGAGCACTTCCCGTTCGAGTGCTTCCTTTTGGCCTCAGGTCAGCGCTGTGTGTCTTCACGAAGATAACGCCGGTGATTGCGGCCTAACTTCGTCTCTAGGGTATCCATGAGTATCCGTATTTGGACGACTGGCTTGGTGCTACCGAATGGATGTTCGAGGCCCGCGCGAGTAAGGCTGTTACCGGACCTGGGTCCGAGGTTCCTCGTACAGAGGCTAAAGTTACCAACATTTCTGAGCGTCTGGCAAGGCCTTATCGGTGAAGGTTCTTTCTCACCGTTCCTGCTCTTGCGGCGACACCAGATCTGTTGAGGGGGCAAAGAAGGGAAATTCTTCTTTACCGGCAGCGCCGAGGTCCTTCCTGAGAAGGCTAATTTGGTGGTTGGTATGTCGCAGAAACATTCCAGGCCTCATAGTACCGGCTCTGCCGAGGTTCCTTATGTTAAGGCTAAAGTTAAAACCCCTGATCCATCGACGGGGACCCCTGCCTCACTTCCTCACATGCCGCAGTTCCCCTCAGGTGATGACAAAATGGCGCCCGTTCCCGCCACGACTGTGGCGGCCATTTGAACGCTACCCCGACAGCTGCGCCATCGGTCTCAGGTGTAGGGCTGGTTTCTCGGCCTTGTGCGCATCCTTATCGGTCAGTTTATGACCGGAATGCTCGGAGATCCCTTCTGCACAATTTTTTGTTGCCTACGGGGTGGGCACCTTTGGTTGATCTGTCCATCCAGATATAGGAGTGGGCCATGCTTCATGGCGTCTGGCTGCTTGCGGTGCACATCCCGGGCCAGCTGAATGTCACAGCGGATGCCCTCAGCCGGCGGACAGTGGTCAGCTACGATTGGGAATTGAAGGCGGAGATCCTCTCATGGATTTTCTTGAGTTGGGGCAGACCGGAGGTGGACCTCTTTGCTACGGTGGTAAACAAGAAGCTTCCTCGGTATGCCTCCAGAGGGGGGCTGAGAGCCTCCTCTCTGGGGGATGCTCTCGAGATTCCATGGCACAACATGAGAGCTTACGCATTCCCGCCTCTGCCTCTAGTTCGAGCAATTGGGAATCTGAAGAACTCTGTGAACTGTTCCCTTCTGCTCATGGCCCCGTGGTGGCCAGCCAGTTTTTGGTTCTCAGAACTTCAACGCCTGTTGGTGTTTCTGCTGATCAGGTTACCAGTAACCCCAGATCTTCTTCATCATGGGGAACAGCAGATGTGGCACCCCTCCCCACAATCGCTTGGCGGCATGGTACCTGAGTTCAAGTCTTAGAGCTTTTTAACATGTCTACGGATAACATGTGTATTATCCAGGCAGACAGGGAACCCTCGACCAGATCTCAGTACAAGAGTAAATGGCTCAGGTTCTGTCATTGGCGTCTAGAGAAGAAATTGGATCCAAGGGGGGCCACGGTTGACAGTGTTGTCCTTCGTGTCCTCCCTAGCAGAGTCAGGGGTTCATTTTCTGTCATGCAGGACTTGCCTTTCAGCGGTCTCCGCTTATCTTTCTACGGATCAGTGTTCGTATTCTCTGACTAACCCAGTGGTAAAGAGGCATTTCGCTGGTTTAACACGCCTTTACTCTCCAGTTCGTAATACACACCCTCCATGGGACCTGAATGTTGTCCTGACTGCGCTGTGCCATAAACCCTTTGTGCCAATGGCTACTGTGGACCTCAAACTTGTCTTGGAAAGTGTCCTTTTTGTTCGCCGTCACATCGGCAAGGAGAGTGAGTGAGCTCCAGGCATTGTCGGTGGAGCATCCTTTCTTGGTCTTTCACAAGGACAAGGTAGTCCTTCGAAGTAATCCGGCTTTTCTGCCGAAGATAGTGACCGAATTTCATTTGAATCAATCGATCTCCCTACCGGTCTCTTCTCCGAACCCCGCCTCTGAGGCGGAGAGGGTTCTACACTGTCTTGATGTCCGAAGAGCTCTTAAGTTCTACCTGGATTGGACTTCCGAGCTTAGAAGTTCTTCTCAACTTTTTGTGACTTTCGGCAACCCTCAAGGCAAGCAGGTATCTAAGGCAACTATTTCTAGGTGGATTGCCGCCTGCATCATGGAGTTTTTCACTGTCCAAAGCTGAAACCTCCTAAAGGTATTCATGCACACCTGGTGCGGGGCAAGGCAGCTGCAGTTGCTTTTCAGAAGTATGTTCCCTGGGAGTCCATCGCTAGGGCAGCTACTTGGGCCTCTCCATCTGCTTTCTGTAAGCATTACTGCCTCGATATGAGTTCTAGAGCTGATGCTCAGTTTGGTCAGGCTGTGCTGAAGAACCTTTTTCAGTAAGGGGTATTTCCATCCACCCGTAGTTCCTGTAAGGAGTGCTTGGGAATCTCCCACAAGTATGGAGGAAAGGGGACGGGACGTAGGAGTATTACCAGGTTACTCACCGTAGTGACCACCTTACTCCTAGTCCATAGTCCCCTTTCCTCCATACGCCCACCCGCCGTCCCCTCTAATAAGGTTCCTCTGTGTTGGTAATGGGTCTCTGACCTGGCAAAGAAAAGGACTGAGGGGCGATGCGCGGGGCGGAGCCAAGGTGGGCGGGGTTACGGCCGCGTGCCGGGCCCCGCGCAGGAAAGAGAGGAAGGACACATTTTTGGAAAAATTTTAATGCTTTTTACAAAGTGCTCCGGTCCCGTCCCACAGGACGGAGAGATGTCCCACAAGTATGGAGGAAAGGGGACTATGGACTAGGAGTAAGGTGGTCACTACGGTGAGTAACCTGGTAATTCTCCAACATGGGTCTAGCATGGATTCACATGCAAACCCACCCTCCGGTCCCTCTGCAGCTCTTCTTGGTCATACTTCCACTTTACGTGCTTACTAAATCTGAAGATGACTGCTGGAGGAGGGGCCTAGGCAGAGGATTGTCATTGGATGGGGGCAGAATGACCCAGAGGCCAGTGATTGGTTTAGAGTAGAAATACAGTGTGAAAGTTCAACTGGTTTTTCTTTTAACGAGGATTCCAAGCCTGATGACAGGGAATATTCATGGGCATGTCTGCCCCATGTCGGCCATGCCAGACCCATGCTGGAGAACAATAGTTACAGGTAAGTAACTTAAACCTTATCTGTTCTTTAAATAAAATGTTGCTTAATTATGTTTATTTTAGCTGAGGTTATGCAAACACAAAATAAATGTAATTATTTTTTTTATATCGCTTATTGCATAATTTTCTGCCTGACTTTTGTCATTTTCTTCTTCCAACAGGTAGTTAGGGTGGCTCCCAGGGATGTTATTTTTATAGGCTCTGCGATGATGCCTATTCTAGTTCTGCCAAAGATTAGATGTTGGAATAGGCTTTTATTGCATTGAGCGGTTAGAAACCATATGAAGTTACAAAGGACACCAATCATGTAGCAGAGCACCCTTATTATATCTAAACAAATGACTTTTACATAATTGTTTGCAATACAGTAAACTTCTCACAGGTGTGGAATCTTGCTACTTTGACTTACAAGGGTTATTAATTAAATTTCCAAAGATGAGAACGCTTTCCTGCTTATAGTTTGATATCAAGCTGGTAGACTGTTTTTCTCAGCTGGTTGGGTTGGTGCAGTCAGTCGCCCTTTACCATTGGTACACCAGGTTCCGATAAGCATTTGTCGCCATGGTTGAAACCTATTCCCATGCGACAGCTCTATGGTCCTTGATCTGAAGACTGACACCTGGGTGGAAGAGTCGCCTCGCTTTCCTCAAACACGGTGTACCATTAGAATTCTGGAGTAATTGGACGTTTTAATGAAATGCGATCCTCGCGGGCCAATCGATTAATGAGCAGAGTCTGAATGCACATACAAAAAACATTTTTGTGCCTTTTTAAAATTTTAGTTCTGCATGTGAAAACCAATTAATGAAAATGTTCCTTTGACATGAAGGCATGGCATTTCACTTTGTTTATCTCATGAACTTCACAGGTGGTGTGGCGGTACCTACTGAATGTGTATCCAGATGGCCTCTCTGGGCAGGAGCGAATGGACTACATGAAGTGCAAGACCCGGGAGTATGAACAACTTAAGGCAGAATGGAAGGAAAATGCAAGTCAAGAGGACCTGGAGTTCATCCGTGGCAATGTTCTTAAAGACGTGCTGCGCACTGACCGGACTCACCCATATTATGCTGGTTCTGAAGATAGCCCTCACCTTCTTGCCCTGCACGACCTTCTTGCTACCTACGCTGTCACACACCCCCAGATCTCCTACTGTCAGGGCATGAGTGACATTGCTTCACCCATCCTTGCTGTAATGGACAATGAGGCCCATGCCTTTATTTGCTTTTGTGGAATTATGAAACGCCTGGAAGGGAACTTTCGTATGGATGGGGAGATGATGTCCATTAAATTCTCACATCTGAAGCTCTTGCTCCAGTACTCTGACCCAGAGTTCTACAGCTACTTGCTTTCTATTGGTGCTGATGACCTATTTTTCTGCTACCGCTGGTTGCTGCTGGAGTTGAAGCGGGAGTTTGCCTTTGAGGATGCACTAAGAATGCTGGAGGTGACGTGGAGCTCTTTGCCTCCAGACCCACCAGAGAAGGAGGTTGAGCTGGTTGGGCCCCCAGCCGAAACTAGTGACAGTGGGCGACCAATGCGTCAGCGGCACATGCTTAGGCCAAATGTTGAGTTTTACCCGGGGTCTGGTGACCGGTCAATTGAGGTGGACGCTGAGGACTCTGGGAGCCCTGCAAGGGTGAATGGTACATGCTCCTTGATGAAGCAATCAAGTTTTGGGGAATTCAAGTACTACAGTGCAAAGAATGAAGACCTCCTGGAGAATGACTCCCCATTTGTAGTAAACGCCAGCATGCTGGTGAGGACCAAACAGCCCACTGAGGAGGATGACGATTTTGGAAGTGAACATGAGCCTCTGATACAGCCAGTGTGTCCTGCTTCCCGGAACCTCATGACTAAATCTTTTTCTGCCCCTTCTCTGCATCCCTCCTCTCTGCCTTCCCCCAGTCAGGAGACATCCTCCATGTCGCAGGATCTCTCCCCTGCCACTGAAAACAATCAAACACTTTCTGAGGGAGTGAAATTATCAGCTGAAAGTTCCCCCTCCTCTTCCCTCTCCCCAGAGGCAACCTCTCCAGGACTACCATCCCTTAGCACGCCTCTCCCATCACTGCCAACCCCGGCCTCCATAAGCCTGCCACCCCCACAAGAGTTTGGCAAGGGAAATCCATTCATGCTCTTCCTGTGCCTGGCGATCTTGCTGGAGCATCGGGAGCACATCATGAAAAATGGCATGGACTACAATGAACTTGCCATGCACTTTGACCGCTTGGTGCGGAAGCACAACCTCAACCGCATTCTACACAGAGCGAAAGCATTGTTTGCTGATTACTTGCAGTCAGAAGTGTGGGACTCTGAGGAAGGAGATGAAGCTGCAGCAGAATCCCCTGCAGCCTCTTGATCTTCATAATGAAGAGCCCCCTTTGACCTGACAAAGAACCTGTTCTGGACATCGTTGAACAGGGATACTGTTTTTTTAAGATTCGGTTGTTTTCCCAGTTGAAGCAACGTGTTCACACAGGCTACAGTCAGTTTTTACTTCTGCAAGTATCCCCATTTTTTTTATAAATGGCAATGCCGTTGGGTTTTCCTCGAGTGGAGTTACAGGACACCACAGAGCTGCTTTATCACAAACCTCAATATACCATTTCATACCAGTTCTGATATCCTAAACCTCTTTCCACAGTTCCTCAAACAGATAGGCAAGTCCTAAGCGGGGTTGGCCCAGCCAGGCCAACTCTAAGTCATAAGCTTCTTAATGTCAATCATTGAAGTGGAGGAGTCACAACATTGTTTACATTCGGTATCAAATGGAAAATGTTTTTGTTGTTGAAATGTTTGAGAAACTGTGATCTAATCAATGGCCCAGTCCCTGAACTCGCTCTCTCCCTTCACCTCCACCGCCCCTGACCCCGAATCCTGTCTCACCCCTCTAATAATACAGCCCACCTTTGTAGGAAAGGCTGCCTTTTCACGTGCCACTGATTTCTATTTCAGTGTTACCCTCCACAACAAAATGTCCGAACAAGAAGTGTAAGCAAAAAACCTTTGACCTTGGTGCCTAAACCTGAAGGGGCCTGGGGCCATGCTCTACTTGTAATGTTGAGTGTATAATTGGTGATCAGTAGGTCTGTCATGCACGAGTTCTTGCCCATAGTCACTCGTACAGTGTGAGGAATAGACCTTTCTTGATTCTCCCCATCAAGTATTATATTTTAATGAAATCTCTAGAAAATGTCTGGCCTGTGAAGCTGCATCCAAACGGGTAGCAAAAAGTTGAGCATGGCAAACAAGCCTGTAACTGGAAATTGAATGGCCAGCTAGAATGTTACCATGAAATTACATTTTGGAAAATGACTACCGCTGTGATCCTGCAACATTTTCTTGGATTTCAACCTAGTTTCTTGGACTGTAAAGGAGTGGAACTTTGTGGACATTTAGCCTGTTACTGACTCCTTTCAAACATTAGTTAGCCAAAGAGGAGTGTCCTTTTATATGGATTTCCCTTATGTTTGCGTTTGTCCTCTGGGTCTATAATTTGATATATGCCTCTATAAACCGATCACCGTTTTGAGAATTTATTTGACATGAACATGTGTCTTGGTCAATACTGTTCTTCCTCCCCACAGTGAAAGTATATTTTGAATTGAGAGGCTGGGCATGTAGACAGAAATGTTATACTTTGACCAAAGACCTAAATGCATATGTGAAATGGTTTAATGGAACCTTTAATATTAACCTGGGAGTGCATCCCATACAATTATGTCCTGTTCATAAATGGCCTCAAGCTCTATTTTGCATTGCCACGTTTGCTCTCCGTTCACACTCCTCATTTTTGTTGATTGCTGAAGTTGAAATACTGTGAGTTCAAAAATGTTCATTTTATATTTTGTTGAAAACATGTTCCACTTCACTAATGCTCCATTTGTTGTGCCTACCATCTTGCTCAATTTTCTGCAATCACTGTGGATGTCCTCCTGCAGGTGCAAGGGATGGGATAAGTTACTCACGTGTTAATGCTGTTTAAAACTTTCACAGAATTGCAAGCTTTGAGTGCTTTCCCCTGAGGCTAGTAATGATTGGTACACTAGTATAACTGAAACGTAAAACAAATTGGAGCACCATTGCAACCTCATTTCCGGTTCTTTACTCTCTGACCAATGTGGTGGATATACTTGAGCGGCTTGTCACGTAATTCTATGAAATATACCAACGCTGAAGAGCAACAATAGCATGCATTACTTAGTCCTTATCCAATGTGTGACCTTTCATAGATTTGCATGCTTTTATGGATTCCAAAAAAGAAGCAGGTAGGTGTGAGAGGCAGGTGAATGATTTAAACAGAACTATTTCTTTCAAGAGAGGCTGCCACACCACTTGTCCCACTGCTGTTTCTGCTCTTCTATGACCAAACTGTAGTGCTTGGTGAAGATCTACAGTGTCTTCCACATGGCTGCATAGCTATGTTGTGGTTGTGTATGCCTTGTGGAAGACTGCTATGGCTGCGCTTTCTCTTTGGAAGTGTGCGTCAAGTGTCCTGGTGTAGAGGCCTGTTGGCCAAAACACAATGCTTCATCCTGTACATGGAACATTTCACGTTGCCAATCTTTGCTCCTACAAAGCATGTCCTTTAGCCGACTGTCAAAAGCAATAGTGTTGATCTGCATTGTAAAATGGTGCAATGTTGTCTATGTAGTACCAAAGCGCCCATCTGGCTTGCAGAGAGTTAAAGGCAAGCTCTGCTGGGGTAGGAGGATTTCTGGAAACGGTTGGAAGCATGACAATCTGCTTTAGAAGAAACTCTGACACCACTTTTGGAAGAATGCATGAATGAGTTTGCTGTACCTCATTGTCCCTATATGGAATGTACAAAGTGCAACCTAGCTGGGGAAACAGTGGCGTGCTATACAAAGAGAACGTGCCCAGGGGGTTACAAGTAGGGTGCAGGAGTTCCAAAGGAACTTATGTGGGTGAAGGGTGGACTGGGGTGTAGGAGACCCATAAAATCTGGGGTCGACGGGACACCTTGGGACTTTCACTAAAACACAACAAATACATTTAAAAAAAAAAAAAAGAACTTGACTTTTCACAAAATGAAAACAGCAGTACGTATTAAATTACATATATCATTGTATAAAACAAGAGAAAATAAGCAAAGAAAACCGAAGAAAATTAAGAAAAAGAAAAGCAGTTAAATCCTCCCAGCGATGGACCTTTAGAGAGATCTTTTATAATACTCTCAGCTGCGCTTTAAGTGCAGATGCTTTATGGAGTTTCGCCAACCCTCCCTATCCTATTCCACTTGAGACCTCAATGATGGAACATGAGTGTGCCCCTTTACAGCAGTGTATGGGCTGCAATCATACCTCGGCACCAGGGTATTCACTGGATTTACATGGATAGTGGAACTAGTGCTGTTTTGAATCTCGAGGCTCTGCTTTATTTTTTTCTGCGTCACCCAAATGGCTTATGGTGGCCTCTATTAAAACTTGTCTACAACTCATTATTCAGCTGGTGGTGGGTACCAAAAATGCAGTTGCATCCCTATTTTAAAACCAGCGATGGCAACGCCAACTGTTTGAGCTTTAATGTAGGCATGGAAAAGGCCCTTACCAAGCACCGCCATAGCGGTATTAGGTACCCACTGATGGTAGCAGCTGCAAAATGGTGCAAGCACCTGAACGTTTAATCGCAGTGCCTGGCAAATGCCCAATACGTATAGACAAGCAAACACTTGCCATTGCTGGTTTTTAGCAGGACTTCAGTGAAGGAAATGCATAGTGTTAATGGAGTGATTGATTTTTGATTGATTGATTGATTGATTGTTTATTTGTATAGCGCCTATGCACAATGTGTTTCAAAGCGCTTCAAGGGGGGGCGGGAGCATGGGAGAAATACAGTTACATTCCTACATGTCCTTGAAACAATTAAGAATGTGAAGAATAACTATCATAATCAGCCTGATGACATTTCAGATAGTGCAATGAACAATTAAGGAGGAAAGGAGTGGATGAAGGCATCCCTGTATAAGACATTTGTATTACACCAGTATTATGTTGCCAGCTCCAATTAAGTTATTTACTACCCAGGGCTTTATAGTAAACATCCCTAAGTCAGTGGCTTTATCTAAACCAGAACTGGCACTTTACGTGCCCTTTATAGATCATTCTAGTTTTTTTTTTTTTTAAAGGAATAGGTTATGGTGTAAAATGAGTCTGCGGCCCGCGTGGCTTCCATCCACCAAAAACCCATGAAAGTTTCTAAGCTAGCCCAAATAACATGATGCTGTGTCGCAAGGCAAGATGCCACGCACGCTGGCACCAGCTCCCACTACATTACAGGTCAGCGGTGAATATATACCTCATTTAAGGTTAGTCCTGACTTCAGACCTAGGCTGCAGGTAGGATTGAGTGAAAAGCGAGTTGATGGAGGAACAGCCTGCTGTGACTGTCTCTTCCTGGAGAGGAACCAGACAGCAGCACAGATGACACTGGGGCAGTGGGAGAGCGCCAAGCCCGAGCTCCCACGTTCCCTCTAATAAATCCTCCCCATGCCAGTCTGCACCTGGGAGAGGGAGGCCACTTTGTGTATTATCAGGCCCAATCAATGCGCAGACAGATATGGTGTAGTGTATATATCTGCAATTATTTCAACAAACGACTTCTAATCGTCTTCATGCAGGCCTCGTGAGCATGGATCAAGCGTTGGAAGAAGACACATTCGTGACTGCACCTTTTATCTGGGAACATGAGGCAAGGCACCATTCTTTCCTGTACAAATCTCCCCTCTGTACTCTTCTCTGCTCCACATTCTAGTCTGCTGTACACCCTTTTCTCCCAAGTCCCTTCCCTGCACCCCACACCAAGTCACTCCTCTTACACACTGCCCTCTGCACTTTCTCACTTGTCTGTACTTTTCTCTCATTTGCAAAAACCCGAAGCACCTCCTATGCCATTTCTGCCCTACACCGCTCTATCTGTGTTCTGGTCTTTCCTGCACCCCTCTGTCCCCTGCACACACTGGTCACCCTGTGCTGCAAACCTGCTGCAAACCATCCCTATCTTTCATCTGCACTTGGTTCTTGTTCCCATCTCTCCCCTCCCTTGCTCCTCTCTTTTTCTGTCCTCTGCACCCTTTCTACCCTTTTTCACTTTGCAGTCCCACACTCTACTGCACCCCAGTCCCTCGCTTCCCCTTCCCCCATGGCCAGCACCCCACAACTCTCATCTACACTTACTCAGCACTTTCTCCTCAGTCTTCAGAGCACCCTCGGTATCCTGTCTTACATTTCACAGGTTTTCTCTTGAACGCCTTGCATGACCAACCACTCCATATAGCTTCTCAGAATAAGCTGAAACGGGCATGCCAGATCCATGACCTTAAAAGGGCCCATTCATACCTGCAAGCATTAACTCTTAAGAAATAGTCAGGAGCGTGGATATTTGGAAGGGGGGGACAGACACACAAGTTACAAAATCCACGTACTTCCGAGGCTCTACCCCCAAAATCTGATCGCACTGCGACCACTCAACGACGCTGACAAACAGCCAGGCTGAATAAAACAGGTTGAAGCTTAGCCACGACCTACAGAAGATTAGCGCTTGATTTCTTTTAAGAGATGCACAGGATAGACACCAACAAATGGTTTATTTTGGGCAGGGACAGAGTTCAGGTCTGTGCTGGTACTTGTTTGCTTTCTGGAATATAATAACACTTTGGTCATAGTGCTTCATGCTAGATGCTTTCAGCTTCTAGGCAATGTAATAACAAGTATTAGTACCCTCATTTGAACAACACTGAATTTATGATTGTGGACCCTTCTGCTGGGGTTGATCTAGCGAAATGCAGGTAGTCCTAATGTCAGAGACCAAG
Organism: Ambystoma mexicanum; assembly: GCF_040938575.1. NCBI lineage: Eukaryota > Metazoa > Chordata > Amphibia > Caudata > Ambystomatidae > Ambystoma > Ambystoma mexicanum. Next base: position 452,185,346 of record NC_090924.1, on the reverse strand, counting down.
CTTTAGGTGTGGTACCATCCAAACTTCAAGCAGGTGTGAGTTGGTGGGAAGATGCGGAGGGGTGTGCCTTAAGTGAGGCCTACTGATATTAGAGTATACATCAAGTGTTTTCCCTTGCCTACCGTAGACATTATTATGGAAAAGAGCACACATCCCACGTAGTGGCCCTTCTTGAGATTGGCTCATCCTCATTTTACTTTATATGGTTTCCTGAGGATTTCGTATACAATGTCAGGCTGATCTCTCAGGCAGTGTCTGCACTTTGCAAGCCATGCCTGGGGTTCAGGGACATCTTGGATAAAATCCAGTCTTCGCCAGATTGTGTGATCCTGGGTGAATCGTGTGACCCCCCTCACCCCCATTGTGCATTATTTTTTCTATATGTTTACTTGGGATCACCTAGAAGTGGCTCAGTTGGCAGTGTACACTATAACAAAATGCCTCAATCATAAATGTTCTAACAGTTTTTCTTCTTGCTCCATGTATGGTAAGCATGTTGAGTGAGTGTGAAGAAGGACAAAGTGTCACAGCAATAGATGTCACCTCCAGCTGGGGGACCGGTTCTCATTAGGGGAAGCAGTTATAGATGCATAGAATTTGTAATGTTTTTTTTTTTGCAGAGAAACGGATCAGGTGCAGTCAGCGAGATCCAACTCTAAGGAACTAAACTAGAAACAATTTCAAAGTAACCTGACGGTTTAGGGGCACAATTATAGTGTAAGCAGCAAAACTAATCGTCACGCCCTTCTCCTTAAAAAAGGCAACGCATAATATATTAAACAGCGTTGTGGCATTTGTATAGAAACTGCATGTATATGTCAATATATACCGGCTCCTATTGTGCAACCTTGATCCTGTGCTGTATAGGTGAATGGCCTCTGTATTTTTTTGGGCGGCCTTGCAAGCCTGTGTTGGCCAATGCTTAATTGTGAGCCCTGGCTGCCCATCAGTAAGAAATGAACAAAGAGCCGTTCTGAAATGTCATGTTCCTCTTTGGCAGGGGCTTTGGCACACTTTCATGAATTGAAAAACATGAGGGCGGCACTGGCAGGGACTCGGGTGTTTCAGTTCACAAAATTGTGCCACTGCCAACGTCGGATATACAGTTTATAAACCTGTGTGGATCGTTGCAAACTGATTAGAGGATCCTGGCCTCTTAATGTTTCATTGAAACATTAAGAAGCCAGGATTACCTGATCAGTTTTGCAATGCACCGCGCGTGTTTAGAAACTGTATTTCTGATGCTTCTTAATCTGCTTAGAATCACATGCTGTGCATATGGTCTGACATCAAGTGGTAACCGCGGAGTATTGCATCTTGTCTTTCAGGGACCGAAAGGGGTCGTCGGCATAGGCGTGTCTGTAACACTTTCCCTATCGTGACGTGCAGTGTACCCAAAATCCCTCACGCACTGAGGTCCCTCAGATAGTTTTTTTCCGTCCAGATAACTTGTCGTCCTATAGCGGAGCTCTTACATAAGAGACATTGTTTATCCTACACCGACTTGTCGGTTATTTCTCCTTAAGTCATTTCGATGCATCTTCGACGAAGACTACGGAAAACTTGTCTACGTTGGTGGATTTCGGCGCCTAAGATCCGGAGGCTGAAGCATCCACGTGGTCGGGCCTTCTGGCCGTCCTTTACAGTAGGGAGAGTGGGGTCAGGGTGGCCATATTTCCGTTATGTCTTTCCTCTTTACCCTATAGGTCTGCTCATTTTCCCCTTTGGCTATGGAGTGTAGGACCAGAGACCCGTGGAAGGATGAACACAGGACCTGGAACTCCTGTCTCCCCTTAGAGCACGATGAAAAGCAGTGTGTGGCTTGCAAACTCCTTTGGCCTGAGACCCTTAAGGAGCGCTGTGTAAAGCGGTGGGTCGCGTACAGTATGTCGTGAATGGAACCCCCACTGCCACACCCGCCGAAAGTGACGGGGGCACCTCCGATGACCAAACATCCGTTACGGATGTGATGGACCTCGAGGCGGACACTTCTAGGTCCGTCCCCGAACCTATAAGGCCTGACTCTGGTCTTGCTTCAGGGACAACACCCGGTGACAGGGGCGTACAATCACATTACACTAAACGCACAACCCCTACAGTTATTTCGTCGGGTACGTCAAAAAAGGTGAAAGCGCCAGCTGGACCGTCGACAATTTTGGCAGATTCCTCGGATCGTTCATATCCAAAGCCTTCCCTGCATCCGCAGCAGCATCTTGCGACTGGGCATTCCAAGACAAGCAAGGGCGCTACCCCTAAATCAGGTTTACATGTCGAAGCGCGGAAATCCGATGCTACGACGGTCCCGAAGGCCGCGGTAGGCCCAAAAATCACGACTAGGCCTCTAGGTGAAAAACCGGCTGCTAGGCCCTCTAACGCCGCGGAAGGCAATAAGTCTACTGATAAACCTTCTGACCCATTAACTCGCGCAGATTCGGTGTAATCGAAGACAGCATCACGAGAATTACATCGGCGGTTGAGCTTATTCCTGTCCCGCCGAAAAATATGGGGCAGGCTGCGGACAGATCTTTGCACACGCCATGGTGCCCCGATTCTCACGATACCTATGAGGACAGTCAGGAGCCTCTATCCTACACCCTGAGAGACAATTTTCAACGCCAAAGGGTGGAAGATGACGCTTTTCCACCCATAGGCCCTTCTGGGACCTCTAAAGGGACGAGGGAGAAATTTGAAGGGTGTATGGACCGTCTTGAAATAATTATAAGTCTTTCTGAGCATCCTTCCCCGAAAAGATCTCGTGGAGAGCCTAATCTTCAATATGCTTAACATTTCCAAGAAGATCAGCCTTCTGTCCCCATCCATCATGATGACATCGTCCAGATGGATACTTATAAGGACATTATCAGTGAAGGTGAAGACCCTTCCTTCCTACAGAATTACAATGAGGATCAGGCGGATGCCACAGACCATTGGTAAAAAACCTAGCAAGTGGGGACGGACCCATGGATGCTTCCCCATCAAGATCAGGACACTGATGTATTGTGCCTGGATTCCCCTCCGTCTACCCTGGCTCGCCAGGCCTCGCCTGTAGACGACCAAATGGCCTTCAATACCATGTTGAAGAAGGCAGCTGAGCTTTTTCAAATCTCTACTCAAGAGGCAGTGCCTGAGCAGGACTTTGTAGAAGATATTCTTAAGACGAAACCTCCCTCTAACCAGGCCATTCCCCTCCTTAGTTCTATTAAGAGAAGATTGTCTCCCTCCCTGGTGTCACCAGCTCAGACCCGGGCAGTGAACCCAAGAGTTGAAAAGTTATTTCGGCCAGCTCCTTCGGACCCTCAATACATTAAAGGGCACGCCACCCCCCGATTCCCTGGTAGTAACTACCACCCGGAAACGGGCAGGAGTACCCCTTGCTACAGGGGAGGCGCCTCCAGATAGAGAATCTAAGACGTTATATGCCCTAGGTAAACGGGTTACCTCGGCTGCTGCATATACCACGCGCATAGCGAATAACACTACGTTATTGGCGAGTTATGCCGACACTCAGTAGAACCTAATACAGGAAGGTCTCCAAGAGGTCCCAGAGCCCGTTGGGTCCAAGCTTCTCTCTATTGTGGCCAAAGGCAGGTAAGTGAACCAGAATGTAATAAAGAACACTCTGGACACGGCTGAAACAGCAGGCAGGTCTCTGGCCCAAGGAACCTTACTCAAAAGGCACACTTGGCGTCGTACCTCAGGGTTTAAGCCTGATACACAGGCCTCTCTCATCAATAAACCAATTGAAGGAGCTAACTTCGGAAGGGCGGTCAATGAGGCCCTAGAAACATCCAAGAAAGAGCATGAGACTCTTACGTCCCTGCAACAGATCACGCAAAGACCTTCCCCCCCAGAGAGGAAGTAATTTGCGGCGGTCCTTTTGAGGGAAGTCCCGTGCAGGTCCGAACAACTATGGCATGGGAAGCTTTAACACCGGACAAACATCAGGAAGCCCCGCATAATACCCTCCAAGGGGTCAGTGATGTGGCAGAGCCAGAGGTAGAGGCCCCAATTCTAGAGGAGCTGCAGACTCCGGCCAGAAATTACCATCAAATCCAGGTCCCCTCCCATGCCACCCCAGTCGGGGGGCGCTTAACATCTTTCCTCACAGGAGGGAATAACTTAAGACCAGTGGGTCATAAAGACGGTCACCCACGGGTACTGTGTGGAATTCACCTGACCTCCACAATTCAGACCACCATGCTCACAGCGCCTCTCACTGGACCATCTGGAGATCCTGAAGCAAGAGGTGGAAGCGCTGCTGGGAAAGGATGCCATAGAAGCCGTCCCTATTCTTCAGGTAAACAAGGATATTTATTCAGTGTACTTCCTTGTACCCAAAAAGGACCTCACCATGCGCCCTCTGCTAGATTTGCGCCCAGCGAACAAATTCATAAGACCTCTAAAGTTTTGCATGGTGACACTACAGGAGGTGATCCCACTGTTGAACCAGGGGGACTACATGGCAACATTGGACATGAAAGATGCATACTTTCATATTTCAATGTTGCCAGCGCACAGGAAATATCTAAGGTTCCTGGTAGAGGACAGGCATTACCAATTCAAAGAGCTCCCCTTTGGCATCGCCTCAACGCCAAGGGTGTTTACCAAGGTACTGGCAGTAGCAGCAGCACACCTGCGCAGACTATCCGTCCCGGTTTACCCTTACCTCGACGACTTTCTCATAACAGGGGACTCGTAGGACACATGTTTTTTGAACACCCAAAAGACTGTACGCCTTCAGTCTAGGATTCTCTATCAATGAGAAGAAATCCAGTCAAGTAAAACAATTGCTGGGGACTCTAATCCGGACGAAAGACGGCCTTGTTCAGAACATGCTTTTTAAGTTCCATCAATATGTAGCCAGTCGGGAGGTGACGGTATGCAAAGCCGTGCGTTTGCTAGGGATGATGGCATCATGCATATACTTGGTTCCCCACACGTGGCTGTGCATGCATCCCATGCAAGAGTGGCTCAATAGCCAGTGGTGTCAGGCCAGCGGGCAATAGGAAGATCTGGTAGTTGTCTCGCCAGCCCGCGTTCTCTCTCTGCAGTGGTGTTCAAGGAAAAACCTTCTGAAGGGGAAAATCTTCACCACCCCTGCAGTGGAAGCCACTCTCACGACAGACTCATCTCTCACGGGGTGGGGGGGGGGCTCACCTGCATCTGCTGACAGCGCATGGAGTGTGGTCGCGACAAGTGGCATCCAACCACATAAACTTACTGGAGCTATTAGCGGTGTTCAAGGCATTAAAGGCTTTTCAGATGCAACTACAAGGGAAGACAGTGCTGATTCTAACAGACAGCACTACAGCCATGTATTACCTGAACAAACGGGGGGGCTCACACTCTCCAGAGCTATCCAAACTGTCCCAAAACATTTAGATATGGGCTCTGAAACACAAGATGTTTCTGTTGTCCCAACATGTTCCAGGGGAACTCAAACTTCTGGCAGACGTGCTCAGCCGAGAGTTCCCTCAGCTATAGAATATGAATGGCATCTGCACGAAGACATCGTGTCCAACGTCTTTGCAGAATGGGGCTTACTAGAGATCGACCTGTTCGCGACTCAGGAGCCCAATGCCAAAATTATGCCTCCAGGTAACACCAGAGCTGCTCCAAGGGGAACGGTCTCTGGATAACATGGTCAGGGAAATTTGTCTACGCTCCCCCCGCACTTCCGACTCCCCTTCTCAACAAGATAGTGCACAAGATGCACCAGGAACCAGTTACCATGATACTGGTGGCCCCCATGTGGGCCCGCCAACCCTGGTTCGCTCATCTGATGGAAATGTCCCTCTCCCCGCTAGTATAACTACCTTGCCCGTACAACATGTCTCAGGATAGGGGGGGATACCCTACACCCATAACCACAAACTCTGAACTTAGTAGCTTGGCTCCTGAGGTCATAGAGTTTGGACACCTACAGCTCCCTCAGAGGTGCATGGACATACTCGGGGAAGCTAGGAAACCTAACACTCGTTATTGCTATGCCAGCAAATGGAAACGTTTTGTTATCTGGTGTAATACCAAGGGCGTCATTCCTATCGATTGCTCACCCATGCACATTGTGCTATACCTAACCTATTTGTTGGACACAGGGTTGGTCTTCAATTCTCTGAAAGTTCATCTGGCTGCTCTTTCAGGCTACACCACGTCACAACAAAGGGTGTTATGGTGGAAGATACCAGTAATGAAGGCTTTTATGGATGGAGTTAAAAGAATTTATCATCCCATCTCTCACCCAGCTCCTGGATGGGATCTAAATGTTGTTTTTAACCAGGCTCAAGGGATCTCCCTTTGAGCCAATGCATAAAGCAAGTCTAAAAGACATTACTTATCAAACGGCCTTCCTAGTGGCTATCACTTCTATCAGAAGGGTTAGTGAACTACAGGCCCCTTCTGTTCTAGACCCCTTTGTTACAGTCCACAGGGACAAGGGAGTTCTGCGCACTCATCCCTGAATCGCGCCTAAATTCATCTCGAAGTTCCATGTGAACCAATCGATTGAACTACCTACCTTTTTCCAGAATCCCACTAGCATGGCCGAAAGAAGCCTACACACACTAGATGTGCGCAGGGCAGTCATGTTGTACCTGGAAAGAACGAAACCACTGAGGAAAACAAGCCAGTTTTTCGTTTCAGTGGCAGCTGGTAGAGAAGGGGATCCTGTCTCTAAATCAGCTATCTCAAGGTAGATTGTCAAATGCATCACATTCTACTCGGGGCACTGGGGCGTCCATAGCATTCATTGCAAATGTTCCCCTAGAGTCCATTTGCAAAGCGGCAACCTGGAGTTCTGTACACACCTTTACAAAACACTATTGCTTAGACACTCATTCTAGGTCTGATTCTCAGGTGGGACAAGCAGTACTAAGACATCTTTTCTCTACTGTTCCTTCTCACAACCCACCTCCAACTCCGGGTACTGCTCGCTAGTCTAGGAACAGCATGTGATTCTAAGCAGATAAACAAGCATCAGAAGACATACATTACTTACCGTAATAGCATTTCTGATGATTGTATCTGCTTAGATTCACATGTGCCCTCCCTTCTTCCCCGCTCGGGGTGGAAGGAACATAGACGTCTTACTCCTTTCTCTCTTCTTCATGTACTCACTCGCAATAGCCTTGGGCTCGCTCATGGCAGGAAAAATACAATCGTAGGGACCTCGGAGCGTGAGGGATTTTGGGTACACTGCATGTCACGATAGGGATAGTGTTACAGACATGCCTATGCCGACGTCCCCTTTCGGTCCCTGAAAGAAAAGATGCAAACTCTGCGGTTACCACTGGATGTTGGACCATATGCACAGCATGTGAATCTAAGCAGATACAATCATCAGAAATGCTATTATGGTAAGTAATGCATGTCATCTGACATTGGCACATTCAATTCACCGCAAATAAATCCACTGCCGTCAGATATACAGTTTAAAAACACGTGTGGCACGTTGCAAAACTGATCAGGGAATCCTGGCCTCTTAATGTTTCATTTTTGCAATGCGCTGCGCGTGTTTAGAAACTATCAGGGTAATTCATAGAAATTCGCACAAAAGTGGTGCACGCGACTGGCGCACAGCGTGCTCGTGCGAATATCTGCGCCAGCCGCGTGCGCTAAAATCGATTTCCGCGCACAGCGTATTCATGGATTTTCGCATCCAAAACCAGCCGTGGCGCAGCGACCCTGCAGCAGCGCCAGTTACGCCCCCAAGAACGCCCTCGCGCAAGGAAAAGCCTTCAAAATCCCCAAATAATCGCAAAGGGCTGCGCTAACCCTGGACCAGTTCACAGGGCTGGCAAACAGCAAACGCCAAGCGGGGAACGTGTATTTCAGTGGTTCGCGGGAAGTTCCACACGCGATTGTCCTGTGTACGTGTGCATCAGGGGTGCGCGGGAAGTATCACATGCAAAATCAGCAGGGTACGTGTATTTCAGGGGTGCGCGGGAAGTATCACACGCGATTCCAGCAGGGTACGTGTATTACAGGGGTGCGCGTGAAGTTCCACACGCGACTTCAGCAGGGTACGTGTATTTCAGGGGTGCGTGTGAAGTTCCGCATGTGATTTCAGCAGGGTACGTGTATTTCAGGGGTGCGCAGGAATTTCCACACGCGATTGGCCCCGTGCGAGCAGGGTACGTGTATTTCAGGGGTGCGCAGGAAGTTCCACATGCGATTGGCCCCGTGCGAGCAGGGTACGTGTATTCCAGGGGTGCGCGGGAAGTTCCACACATGATTTCAGCAGGGTAAGTGTATTGCAGGGGTGCGCTGGAAGTTCCACACGCGATTGGCCCCGTGCGAGCAGGGTACGTGAATTTCAGGGGTGCGTGGGAAGTTCCACACGGGATTTCAGCAGGGTACGTGTATTTCAGGGGTGCGCGGGAAGTTCCACACGCGATTCCATCAGGGTACGTGTATTTCAGGGGTGCGCGGGAAGTTCCACATGCGATTTCAGCAGGGTACGTGTATTTCAGGGGTGCGCGGGAAGTTCCACACGCGATTGGCCCCCGTGCGAGCAGGGTACGTGTATTCCAGAGGTGCGCGGGAAGTTCTACACGCAATTTCAGCAGGGTACGTGTATTTCAGGGGTGCGCGGGAAGTTCCACACGCGATTGGCCCCGTGCGAGCAGGGTACGTGTATTTCAGGGGTGCGCGGGAAGTTCCACACGCGATTTCAGCAGGGTACGTGTATTTCAGGGGTGCGCGGGAAGTTCCACACGCGATTTCAGCAGGGTACGTGTATTTCAGGGGTTCTGGGGAGTACTACACGTGAATTGGCCGTGTGGGTCCTCCCAGGTGTTCGCTCTACAACCGCCATGGCCCCTGCAGGCAACCCACACCACGGGGGACTACCCTGCACCCCTGCTCATGTCCCGCAGGCAACCCATCCACCATGGGCATGCCCCCCAGCCAACCCACGTCACCTTGCACTACTGATCAACAATGCATGTCTCGCAGCACCCCCAAGCAGTCAGGGGCACCCTCCACCAGGCCCCCACCCCCCAGCAGTGCAGGGGCAGCCTCCACCGGGCCCCCACTCATATCTCCCACCACCCCAACCCCCAGCAGTGCAGGGGCAGCCTCCACCAGGCCCCCACTCATGTCCCCTATTACCCCCACCCCCCAGCAGTGCAGGGGCAGCCTCCACCAGGCCCCCACTCATGTCTCCCACCACCCCCAGCAGTGCAGGGGCAGCCTCCACCAGGCCCCCAGCCACCAGGGGCAGCCTCCACCAGGCCCCCACTCATGTCCCCTATTACCCCCACACCCCAGCAGTGCAGGGGCAGCCTCCACCAGTCCCCCACTCATGTCTCCCACCACCCCCACCCCCCAGCAGTGCAGGGGCAGCCTCCACCAGGCCCCCACTCATGTCTACCACCACCCCCAGCCACCAGGGGCAGCCCCCACTCATGTCTACCACCCCCCAGCAGTGCAGGGGCAGCCTCCACCAGGCCCCCACTCATGTCTACCACCACCCCCAGCCACCAGGGGCAGCCTCCACCAGGCCCCCACTCATGTCTCCCACCACCCCCCAGCAGTGCAGGGGCAGCCTCCACCAGGCCCCCACTCATGTCTACCACCAGCCACCAGGGGCAGCCTCCACCAGGCCCCCACTCATGTCTCCCACCACCACCACTCCCCAGCAGTGCAGGGGCAGCCTCCACCAGGCCCCCACTCATGTCCCCCTGCACCCCCACCCACCAGCAGTGCAGGGGCAGCTTCCACCAGGCCCCCACCCATGTCTACCACCACCCCCAGCCACCAGGGGCAGCCTCCACCAGGCACCCACTCATGTCTCCCACCACCCCCACCCCCCAGCAGTGCAGGGGCAGCCTTCACCAGCCCCCCACTCATGTCTACCACCACCCCCAGCCACCAGGGGCAGCCTCCACCAGGCCCCCACTCATGTCTCCCACCACCCCCACTCCCCAGCAGTGCAGGGGCAGCCTCCACCAGGCCCCCACTCATGTCCCCCTGCACCCCCGCCCCCAGCAGTGCAGGGGCAGCCTCCACCAGGCCCCACTCATGTCTACCACTACCCCCACCCCCCAGCAGTGCAGGGGCAGCCTCCACCAGGCCCCCACTCATGTCTACCACCACGCCCAGCCACCAGGGGCAGCCTCCAACAGGCCCCCACTCATGTCTCCCACCACCCCCCAGCAGTGCAGGGGCACCCTCCATCAGGCCCCCACTCATGTCCCCCCTGCACCCCCACCCCCCAGCAGTGCAGAGGCACCCTCCACCAGGCCCCCACTCATGTCCCCCTGCACCCCCACCCCCCAGCAGTGCAGGGGCAGCCTCCACCAGGCCACCACCCATGTCTACCCCCAGCCACCAGGGGCAGCCTCCACCAGGCCCCCACTCATGTCTCCCACCACCCCCAGCAGTGCAGGGGAAGCCTCCACCAGGCCCCCACTCATGTCTCCCACCACCCCCAGCCACCAGGGGCAGCCTCCACCAGGCCCCCACTCATGTCTCCCCCCACCCCCCAGCAGTGCAGGGGCAGCCTCCACCAGGCCCCCACTCATGTCCCCCTGCACCCCCACCCCCCAGCAGTGCAGGGGCAGCCTCCACCAGGCCCCCACTCATGTCTCCCATCACCCCCTACCCCCCAGCAGTCAGGGGCACCCTCCACCAGGCCCCCACTCATGTCTCCCACCACCCCCTACCCCCCAGCAGTCAGGGGCACCCTCCACCAGGCCCCCACTCATGTCTACCACCCCCCCAGCCACCAGGGGCAGCCTCCACCAGGCCCCCACTCATGTCTCCCACCACCCCCACCCCCCAGCAGTGCAGGGGCAGCCTCCACCAGGCCCCCACTCATGTCTCCCACCACCCCCCAGCCACCAGGGGCAGCCTCCACCAGGCCCCCACTCATGTTCCCCTGCACCCCCACCCCCCAGCACTGTGGGGCACCTGCCAGCAGGCCCCCACTCATGTCTCCCACCACCCCCACCCCCCAGCAGTGCAGGGGCAGCCTCCACCAGGCCCCCAGCCACCAGGGGCAGCCTCCACCAGGCCCCCACTCATGTCTCCCACCACCCCCACCCCACAGCAGTGCAGGGGCAGCCTCCACCAGGCCCCCACTCATGTCTACCACCACCCCCAGCCACCAGGGGCAGCCTCCACCAGGCCCCCACTCATGTCCCCCTGCACCCCCGCCCCCCAGCAGTGCCGGGGCAGCCTCCACCAGGCCCACCCCCCAGCAGTGCAGGGGCAGCCTCCACCAGGCCCCCACTCATGTCTACCACCACCCCCAGCCACCAGGGGCAGCCTCCACCAGGCCCCCACTCATGTCTCCCACCACCCCCACCCCCCAGCAGTGCAAGGGCAGCCTCCACCAGGCCCCCACTCATGTCTACCACCACCCCCAGCCACCAGGGGCAGCCTCCACCAGGCCCCCACTCATGTCTCCCACCACCCCCCATCAGTGCAGGGGCACCCTCCACCAGGCCCCCACTCATGTCCCCCTGCACCCCCACCCCCCAGCAGTGCAGGGGCACCCTCCACCAGGCCCCCACTCATGTCCCCCTGCACCCCCACCCCCCCCACTCATGTCCCCCTGCACCCCCACCCCCCAGCAGTGCAGGGGCACCCTCCACCAGGCCCCCACTCATGTCCCCCTGCACCCCCACCCCCCAGCAGTGCAGGGGCAGCCTCCACCAGGCCCCCACCCATGTCTACCCCCAGCCACCAGGGGCAGCCTCCACCAGGTCCCCACTCATGTCTCCCACCACCCCCAGCAGTGCAGGGGCAGCCTCCATCAGGCCCCCACTCATGTCTACCACCCCCCCCCAGCCACCAGGGGCAGCCTCCACCAGGCCCCCACTCATGTCTCCCACCACCCCCACCTCCCAGCAGTGCAGGGGCACCCTCCACCAGGCCCCCACTCATGTCTACCACCCCCCCAGCCACCAGGGGCAGCCTCCACCAGGCCCCCACTCATGTCTCCCACCACCCCCTACCCCCCAGCAGTCAGGGGCACCCTCCACCAGGCCCCCACTCATATCTACCACCCCCCCAGCCACCAGGGGCAGCCTCCACCAGGCCCCCACTCATGTCTCCCACCACCCCCACCAGTGCAGGGGCACCCTCCACCAGGCCCCCACTCATGTCCCCCTGCACCCCCACCCCCCAGCAGTGCAGGGGCAGCCTCCACCAGGCCCCCACTCATGTCTACCACCACCCCCAGCCACCAGGGGCAGCCTCCACCAGGCCCCCACTCATGTTCCCCTGCACCCCCACCCCCCAGCACGGTGGGGCACCTGCCAGCAGGCCCCCACTCGTGTCTCCCACCACCCCCACCCCCCAGCAGTGCAGGGGCAGCCTCCACCAGGCCCCCAGCCACCAGGGGCAGCCTCCACCAGGCCCCCACTCATGTCTCCCACCACCCCCACCCCACAGCAGTGCAGGGGCAGCCTCCACCAGGCCCCCACTCATGTCTACCACCACCCCCAGCCACCAGGGGCAGCCTCCACCAGGCCCCCACTCATGTCCCCCTGCACCCCCGCCCCCCAGCAGTGCCGGGGCAGCCTCCACCAGGCCCACCCCCCAGCAGTGCAGGGGCAGCCTCCACCAGGCCCCCACTCATGTCTACCACCACCCCCAGCCACCAGGGGCAGCCTCCACCAGGCCCCCACTCATGTCTCCCACCACCCCCACCCCCCAGCAGTGCAGGGGCAGCCTCCACCAGGCCCCCACTCATGTCTACCACCACCCCCAGCCACCAGGGGCAGCCTCCACCAGGCCCCCACTCATGTCTCCCACCACCCCCCAGCAGTGCAGGGGCACCCTCCACCAGGCCCCCACTCATGTCCCCCTGCACCCCCACCCCCCAGCAGTGCAGGGGCACCCTCCACCAGGCCCCCACTCATGTCCCCCTGCACCCCCACCCCCCAGCAGTGCAGGGGCAGCCTCCACCAGGCCCCCACCCATGTCTACCCCCAGCCACCAGGGGCAGCCTCCACCAGGTCCCCACTCATGTCTCCCACCACCCCCAGCAGTGCAGGGGCAGCCTCCATCAGGCCCCCACTCATGTGTCCCACCACCCCCAGCCACCAGGGGCAGCCTCCACCAGGCCCCCACTCATGTCTCCCACCACCCCCACCCCCCAGCAGTGCAGGGGCAGCCTCCACCAGGCCCCCACTCATGTCCCCCTGCACCCCCACCCCCCAGCAGTGCAGGGGCAGCCTCCACCAGGCCCCCACTCATGTCTCCCACCACCCCCTACCCCCCAGCAGTCAGGGGCACCCTCCACCAGGCCCCCACTCATGTCCAACTCATGTCTCCCACCACCCTCACCCCCCAGCCACCAGGGGCAGCCTCCACCAGGCCCCCACTCATGTCTCCCACCACCCCCACCCCTAGCAGTGCAGGGGCAGCCTCCACCAGGCCCCCACTCATGTCTCCCACCACCCCCAGCAGTGCAGGGGCAGCCTCCACCAGGCCCCCACTCATGTCCCCCTGCACCCCCACCCCCCCAGCAGTGCAGGGGCAGCCTCCACCAGGCCCCCACTCATGTCTCCCACCACCCCCTAACCCCCAGCAGTCAGGGGCACCCTCCACCAGGCCCCCACTCATGTCCAACACATGTCTCCACCACCCCCTACCCCCCAGCCACCAGGGGCAGCCTCCACCAGGCCCCCACTCATGTCTCCCACCACGCCCCAGCAGTGCAGGGGCAGCCTCCACCAGGCCCCCACTCATGTCTACCCCCAGCCACCAGGGGCAGCCTCCACCAGGCCCCCACTCATGTTCCCCTGCACCCCCACCCCCCCAGCACTGTGGGGCACCTGCCAGCAGGCCCCCACTCATGTCCAACTCATGTTCCCCTGAACCCCCACCCCCCAGCACTGTGGGGCACCTGCCAGCAGGCCCCAACTCATGTTCCCCTGCACCCCCACCCCCCATCACCCCCCATCACTGTGGGGCACCTGCCAGCAGGCCCCCACTCATGTCCAACTCATGTTCCCCAGCCAACATGTCATCACAATCTAGATCCCCGGTCCCTATGGTCAGCCTCCAAATGCAAAACACCCACCCAAGTATTGCATCCACCCACTCAGAAATGGCAATAACATGATAGAACTGCAATTGCAAGTTTGGAAACGAACACATGTCCCTCACATACACCCAATGGGTGTCAGTGAATCTCAAAACCCATATCATGATATGCATGAAACCAATGTGATGATACTACACATTGAAGTTTGATCAAAAAATATGTATTAAAGAAAACATGAATTGAATCAAAAATAAACTAACAGAAATGGGAATGTAAAAAAAGTAAAAAGAAGCATGTCCATGAAAAAATGCAAAACCAAAAATCAGAATCCAAAGGAATGGGGTCCAAAGTCACAGTCCAGAAAAGAAAATCCAATGGGAAATTATAATTGAAAGCCATTGCTCCATGGGTAAATTGTAAAAAGAAAATCCAACAGTGAACTATGTACAGGTGAACAAGCCAGGGTCCATGATCCCAACAAAAGAAATGAAACCTATCTAACAACACTACCTAATAAAAAATAACTATATACAAAAATGTAGCCCATTGTCCAAAAGGTCCAAAGAAAATGCAAAAACAAAGGAAACCTAACACTAACTACATAACTATTTACATGGGCAGCGGGCTAGTCCAACGGCTCACTGGATGTCGTCATGGGCCAGGGCATCATCGAACTCCTGTTCAATGGCTTGGAGGCGGGCATGTTCCCTGGCCCCGAGGTCTCGCAGGGATAAAGCAGTGTCCAGCTCCAACTCCCTGCGAAGACCCTCGAGGCACGCCTCAGCGCCCTCCGCATGGAGTTCTCCGCCCTGACCATTGTGAGCCGTTCCTCCTCTGCCCGCTGCCGCTCCGCACCTATCTGCTGGCCCAACCGCTCCCACACGGAAGCCACTCCCATTCCAGGGTTCTCCTGCCCTCCGGCTGATGCCTGCACCCCTGATGTTGATGGCCCCGAGCCATGATGCCTCCCACGTCGAGCCTGCCGCTGCCTCTGACGCAACTGCCTGTGCCAGCACGACGGCATCCAGGCTGATGGTACCCGCCGTCGTGCACGTGCCCTGCCCGATGATGCCGTCACATCCTCCATCTGCTGGGGTCCAGTTGCTGGTGTGTCCACCCCTGCTGGAACTCAGACTCCCGACTGTGGCAGGGATAGGATCCCCACTGAGCCGGCTGCCTTGGTCGGGGCAGGTCCACAGGGGGCCCTGGTGGCATCTGGGCCGGAAGACGGCATGGAGAATGACTGGTGCATAGTCTCCACAGAGGAGGAGAGGCCTGCCCGATTGGCCGACACATGTAGGAAACCCTCGACCATGGCCGTTCCCAACTGGGCCACGTCGGCACGGTGCTCTCCGTGATGACGTGCATGCTCCTCCCAGGAAGCACGCACCTCATCACAAATTGCACCTGTGCGCAACGCGACACCAATCGGGACCTTCTCCATACGGCCAGGGGTCCCCTCGTACGCAGGTGGAGGGGAGTCAGATGACATGGACATCTCCCCCCCTACCTGCGGACGGGCCTGGGATGGGGCATCCCTGCTGGTGCATGGTGGTGCAGTCACAGTGTCAGGGCCAGTGACATGCACAGGCCCCTCCACGGCGACCTGTGCTGCCTCCTGCCCCTGGACTGCAACACTTGCACCAGCAGGGATGCCCCCACCAGGCCCCGTGTGCGCCTCAGTAGCGGCCTCCTCCTCTGTGGAAACCACCAACCTGGATGGCTCCACCCCTTCCGCTGCAGCCATGGGGGCATCCCCGCCGCTTTGCTCCACAGAGCCGTCTCCGCCCTCTTCACGTGGCGCTGTGTAGAGGGAGACATAGAACACAAGCATCAGGGTACTGTACAATGGTCCCCTAGACAGGAAGCAATAGCAGATGAGTGGCACTGTCAAAGATCACTTCCATCATGTCCCTCCACAACACATGGCTCAGTGCAGGTAAAACACATGCGGTAACAGGCATGGCGCATGCTATGGACATTAGCATACATGTCCAAGTGATTCTTGAAACATACACTGTTGTTTTGGAACTCACATGCATCATGTGACATGCCTATCACATGCACACACTTCACCCTAGTTTCATCCATCTGGCCTCGTAAACCACAGACACAGTGGATACAAGGATGACTAGGCTGCATCAGTGAACCTGAACATTGCGACAGACATGTGTCATGCATCCCTGGCATTCACAAGTCACAGACACGCAGGTCAGACACAGACATGGACAGCATACATGTACATGGCATCAGCACCCATCCCTCACCCATGTCCAGGAACAGAGACTGGCATGCTTTCATGTGGCCATTCCGCATAGGGCAACCCATGTTGCATTTGAACACATGCACCAATCGTGTGGTTCACACATTACTGGTCTCACATGCATGACGTCCCTGCACACACACACATGCATACATGGCCTATGTCACACATACAGGCAAGTATCAGACAACCAGCACACTGCGACATGCCCTGTCTCACACAGCAATGCTTGGCCACTTACCGCTCAACTCCAGACGGGTCTGCCTCTCAAGGATCTGGCCGTGGAGCGCTGGGCCTACGCGTTCCAGGACCCTCATCTGGATGGTACTCATGCGGCCCCGGCCCCCCTCCACGAGGCGCCGGGCCTTCAAGAGGGTCCTGGACCTGCAGTCATCCCAGCGCTTCTTGACATGTTGGTAGTCGCGGACTGCCACCCCCTCCGCGTTGATGGCAGTCACGATGTCTGTCCAGATCCGAGTCCGTCCTTCCTTGTTGGCGCGCTTACTTCCGAAGAGGGCATCATACTGCCCCAGGACTTGCTCCACCAGGACACCAACTTCGGTGGCAGTGAAGCTGGTGCCTCTCTGGCCGTGGGTTGCCATTGGTGCCAGATGTTGCAGTGCCCGACATGGCAACCCCAGAGGCAGGAGTGGGTGGGCAACTGGGTCCTGGGGCTGGGCTGTGGAGCGAAGGTATCACAGTCGGGAGTCTTCTGTTCCAGCAGGGGTAGACACAGCAAATGGACCCCCTGCAGATGGCTGATGTGCAGGCACCAAATGGCAGGGCACGGTGGCAGCAGGCAGACAGGCAGCAGCAGATGGCTCGTGGGAGGCTGCTCTGGGCTCTGGGGGGCAGTCATTCGGCCTTTTGGGCAGGAGCGTGGTCTTCCGTGTGCTTACGTGTGGCCAGCTTGATACAGAGTGATTTGGCACGTCAAAATCCTGCACGTCTGCGTGTAAATCGAGGAAAGGCCCTTAGCGCGTATGCACGTCAGCACGCATATGCGATTTCATTGGACCAAAGGCCCTTAGCGCGTGAGCGCGTCTGTGACGTGAGGCGCGCGGGTGTTTCCCTCATTACACGTGATGACAGAGCACACGTGGATTTCCACCAATCGCGTGTGGAACTTCCTGCGCACCCCAGAAATACACGTACCCAGGCCAATCGCGTGTACGCTCACTTCCCTCTGATTACACGCGATGACACTCGGACGTGCAGTTTTACCACGTGTGCTCGCATATGCGATTTCATTGGCCCAAAGGCCACCATGCGCAGCTGTGACGTCACGCGCATGGCCGTAGAGAATGGCGCGTGTAAAAATGAAGAGATACACGTCCGACTGTCAAAGCGCGTAATTGGTGGAAATGGCCTCATTGCGTATGCGCGTCTGTGACCTGTATATAAAAGGTACGTGTCGAACGCCATTTCCTTGTACGTGCTTTTCGTGGAGAGCGAGTGGGTGAAATCTGTACTTCTTGTCGGTTCACACGCGATTTACTTCACAGCGTTTCCAGTTCGTACTCCCTGTTACCTCTGACAGCTTTTTCTCTTTTCCTCTTTTTCCTGGGCCTGTTTCCTCAAACAGCGTTCCCTACTACTGTTGTCCTGTCTCCTCAGACAGCGTACAATTCTTCTTTTGGCGGGGGTGTTGCCAATGCGCACACGTGCATATTTTTCACGCTTTTGTTCCTGGCGGACGGTGAGTCGCGCACGTATTTAACATTTGTGCTTGCCCCGTGTGTCGCGTACCCCTTCAGAGGTCATTGTAGGCTGCGTGTGACACGCATACGTTCATTCTTGTGTTCCTGGGTGCCACAGCGTAGTGCAGGTTTATTTTTCCACGCACGTGGTCTAGGAGGGGTTGCGTGCACCTTACTTCGCTTTTTTGGGGTGCCTGTGCGTTGCGTTACCCGTCATCTTTCCCCAGGGGTGACATATAGCCTTGCTAGAGCACTAGGGTACGATTACCATCTGGTACCCAACCCCTTTGACCCCCAATTGCCCAGGACAATAGTTCACATCGACTCCCATACGCACAATAACATCAGTGCCATGGCTGGGAGGCGAACAAGCCGTAAGGGTGGCAAAGGTGGCCGACCCCCAAATGGTGGCCGTGGTGGATCCGGTAGGGGACGTGGCCGTGACTTGCAGGGTGCCCCTAGCCCCCCATGTGTGGAAGAGCAGTCAGGGACACCCATGCCCCCC
Organism: Ambystoma mexicanum; assembly: GCF_040938575.1. Classification (NCBI taxonomy): domain Eukaryota; kingdom Metazoa; phylum Chordata; class Amphibia; order Caudata; family Ambystomatidae; genus Ambystoma; species Ambystoma mexicanum. The sequence goes on along the minus strand of NC_090924.1, from coordinate 452,166,876 downwards.
CCCCGGTTGAGGTTACCGTGGCTGACACCATCCATGCTCAGCCCTTGTTGGACCAGCCCACTGTGGAACCAGACCTGGCACAGGGTGACTCCATGGCTGACTTCCAGGTCAGCAGGTCTAGGCCAAGTGCGCCGGTGAACGGTGGTGTCATCAGGCCACGTGGATCAGGGGCAGCTAGGTCATCTGCTGCCCCGCGTAGGCAGGCTGGGGAGGCTGCAGGGGCAGCTGCGGCTCCATCCACCCCACCTCTCACACACCCATCCAGGACAGTGTCGGTCCAAGTCCATCATGCTGACATTCCCCCTGACACCATCACACTTGAGATAATGCCTGCACCAACTCCCATGCTGAGTGTGCAATCCCACGCTCCTGCCCCTAGTGTCCAGAGCGGCGCAGGACACTCCGGATCCCCACCACCTTCCAAGTGAAGAGGAAGAGTGCTCGTCCAGTAGAGGCTGATGCCCCAGACACGGCAACACAGTCCGGCCCGTCAAGGAAGCCCAGCTTCAATGAGGCCGAACTGAATGCACTTGTAGAGTATGTGTCCACACATGACCGTGAAATGGTGATTGTTGCAGGATCCAAGACCACACCTGCACAACGTCAGGCACACTGGCAGACCATTGCGGACATCATAAGTGCCCTTGGAATCGTGAGGCGCACAGCTAATGAATGCTACAAGTGCTGGAATGACCTGAAGCGCAGGGCAAAGAATAAGCTGGCCTCAAGTCATGCCGCAACTCTAGTGACTGGAGGTGGGTCTCCAGCAGACGACATAGAACTCACTCCACATGAGCAGGTTGCTGGGACCTACATCACGGAGGAACAGATCCAAGGCGTGGGAGAAGTGGTAGATTACGAGGCATTGTCCGGTGAGTGCACATGCATGTGTGTGTCATCCATGTGCATGGTGTGTGTGGGAGGGCTTCTGTTTGGGTGCCAGGGGAGGGTGTGTGTGCCGGAGTGGTTCGGCTCACCCATGTGCCTCTTCCTGTACATTCTTGGCAACAGCATTTGGGTATAGCAGCATCCCTTCGGCCAACATTAGACATCCAGCCCAACACCACGCCAGTTGCCCTTGGAGTGTCATCTTGCCACAACACTGTTGCTTATTTACCTCTGTTTATTCAGGCAGATTGTTTGCATACCACCACTTTTACTCGGGATTTCTCAGTCCTATTGTCACATGTCTGACATGGCTATGGTACAGTGGACTGGCTCAGTTTCATGGACATGATTAGTTTGGACATGTCCCTGTGCTATAGGACCATTTTTGACTGGCAGCTGCAGGTTAAACATTTGAACCATTACAATGAAAATAATCAATTATATGAACAAACTGGACTGAATGAACAATTGGTGACCTCCTCTCCCTCTTCACTTCATGGCTAGGGTACATGCCATCTGTGTGATGGCATGTGTATTTGACCTGCCAATCACTGGCCAATGTGTGATGCCACTGCTAGGCAGCATGCATCAAATGTGTTCATCTTCCATCTTGGTGTCATCAATGTGTGCCATCTGCCTCCCCATCACACGCAGTGACGGTGCATGCATGGGAGTGTTTTAGTCATGTGGGACATGTGTCAATCAAGTACTGTTTCTGTAGCCTCTCAGCCCTAATTGTGTGCCATAGTGCTAATGCCTGTTTCCATTTGTTTTCTTTTATGTCTTTGAAGGGGAAGACGCACTTGATACTGCTGGGGTTGTGGAGATGGTGCAGACCCAGGAGGGGTCTGAGGGCCGACCGACCACCAGTGAGGGACGTGGTGTGGTGGTGGGTGAGAACCCACAACTGCTGCAGGTCGTGCTCTCAAGGGGTGTCTCTGGCTGCACCTCCCCCGAGCTGTACTCGGGTGTTGATTCGGATGAGACCTACGTGCCGTCGCAGGTGAGTGTTCCTGGGAGGGATTCTGTTCTGTCGACCCACCTGCACCAGGGTTAGAACCCTCAATGGGGATGTCAGTGTTGGCAGGTACGCCTTTGGTGGTTACCGATGCAGGGTCACACTCTGCGACATCTGATCCTGTTCCTGGGCCAGCAGATCAGAGGGGGAATGCAGTCCTGCAGCCTCAGGCAGTGCCGGCACAGCAAGGCGCAGTTCGCCTTGCCCCAGACAGGTGTGGTGCCCGTCGATGTGGTGGCCGTACGCCACCTGGCAATACCGCATGGGAGCAATCCATTTACGGTATGGCAACCCAACAGGCAGCATCATCAGAGATGATGGCTCAGGCCATGGATAGGGTGGCCACTTCCATTGTCCCCCCCGAAAGGCTGATGGAGCGACTACAGCAGGCAACCGACTCCATCTGCCAGTCACACAGGGAGGACATGTTGGCATCCGACAGGGACAGGCGGGCGGCACTGGCGACTCTGCAGGAAGCCATCTCCATAGAGTCCCAGGGCCACAGGGAAGCCCTGAGGCTGGAACTCCTTCACCTCAGGACGACTCTTGTTGAGCTTGAGGCTTCAACAAACCGAAGGACAGATCAGCAGCTGGAGCGTCTCACCCGTACGCTCTCAGCTGAGATGCAGGCAACTAGGGCGAAGGTCCGGGCATCCCGTGAGTTGTTGCATGGGGACCTCCGCACACTTATCCTCCAGAACGAGACCTACCACACCCGCATGCTTGCAGCCATGGAGGAACAGACTAGGGCTTTGCGTGGGCTGCCTCCCATAGTGCCACCACCTCCGGATGCAGCTGCAGAGAGTGAGGATAGCGACAGCAGTGATACTCCCACAATAGGGTAGCCGTGTAGGCCATGAGCCCATGGAGGTGTTTTTTTTTTCGCAAGATCCACACAGGTGGGTTTTGGTGTTCACCCTGTCCTCGGACCTCCTGGGTGGCCTCCCCAACCCCCCCGGGCCCATTAATGGCCATTTTTGATTTTTTTTTTTTTTTGGGACAGTGTGTTGCCTTGTGTGGCTCCCGTGGGCATACGCTGCATTGTGGCTGGGCACATGCAAGCTTGTCATGGATTTGGTTCAGATGCTTGGGTTTTTGTCACACACACCCCTCCTGCTTCCCGTTTCCATGGGCTTGCAAAGGGTGTGCCCAAGTGACATTGACGTACATGGTGACATTGAACTCCCATGAGCTGTTTGGGCAGTCTGTAATATTGTCTATACATTCATAGTGCATATTGTTGTTGTATTGTACACTGCGTGGTGTATTGATATGTGCCTCTCAATCCATATCATACTCCATATTTGCAGGTCCATTCCTCATGTCTTCACAATGCGGTCCACCTTGGAACTGGAGTCCATGTTGTAAGCAGTGCCCCTACATTCTTGCGTGGCGCTAACACTGTATACTTGGAAGTGTTCGGAGGGCTGTCATCATCAGGTGGTGAGGCTAGCTAATTTTAAGTCTGTAATGTCATGTTTAAGGTAGGTTGGAGGTTGTGTAGGTGATTGGTATCCTTGGTAAGTATTTGGTAATGTGGGTTGTAGGTCCTGCATTACTGTGAGCATTTCATGTGTGGACATGTTTCCATTAGGGACACTGTAGCTGCTGACACTTGAGGCATGTTGTGGGGATTAATTTCTTTCCTCTCACATTGCATGACATGCCATGGTGTGTTGTGTGGCCGTGCCGGGGAGGGGGTGGGTGACATGGCACTGTTTTCATGTAGTATTTTGCAAGTGGGTATTCATTTCTGCAGCATGGAAGTGTCTTTTCATGACACTGCATTGGTGGTGTTTGTGTAGGTAGGGATGCACACATTGTGACACTTCAACATGAACAATCTCAGGCTGCTATGGTTCTGACAGTTGACAGTCCCTTTGTTCGTCTTAATTGTCAGGTCGAGTCATCATTGCTTATCAGATGGTATGTGCCAGGCCTGTGTGCACTCCACTGGGGTGTGATTTCTATGTGAAGTAATTAGCCACCAGATGCGTACGGGCTGCCTCACCCCGTGCCCTCTCCCCTCCCATGCGCAGCGGGCGTGCATGTGGTTGGGGATGTGGGGGCACCACCATGTCCACGGCCAGGCCCCGGCGTGTTGCAACTTTGTGCAGGACACATGCTGCCACTATGATCCTGCACACTACTGGGGGCGCATATAACAGCTGCCAGCCAGAACGGTCAAGGGAGTGAAAGCGTGACTTGAGCACTCCGAATGTGTGCTCCACTATGCCCCGGGTTGCAATACGGGCTGTGTTGTATCTTACCTCTGGAGGCGTGATGGGGTTCCGAATTGGCGTCATCATGTGGGTGCTCAGAGGGTAGGCACTGTCCCCTGGTGAGGAGGTGATGGGTATCATTAGTGGGGTAGTGACATAACTCTGCATCTGACATGCATGCATGTGCAGTGGCATTCATTCTCACCAAGCAGCCATGTATCGCCATGCCGCCCAGCTTCTAGGTCCCGGCTTAGGGTAGACATTTGGTAAATGAAGCTGTCGTGGGTGGACCCTGGATAGTTGGCATATACTGAGGTGATGATTCCCTTAGCATTACATACTGCCTGCACGTTGATGGAATGCTAGTGCTTGCGGTTCCTATAGATGTGCTCAGATGCCCTGGGGGGACGTAGTGCCACATGGGTGCAGTCAATGGCACCTAGCACTTTTGGGAATTGTGCCACACCGTAGAAATCGAGGGTGGCAGCCTGCCTTTCTGCAGGTGTCCTGGGCAGGTATATGTGCCTACGGACTGATGGGCGTGCAGTGATGATGTTCAAGACCTGGTGTAGGCAGTGTGACTGCGTGGCCTGTGACACCCCACCCACTATGGCACTTGTCCGCTGAAATGATCCTGTGGCCAAGAAGTGCAGTACATTGAGGACCTTCTCCAGGGGGCTGAGTGCTTGGGAGCACAGGGTGGGTGATGTGAGGTCATCCTCCCACTCACTGACCAGGTCCAGTATTATGTGTGGGGGAAACCTGTACCTCCCATACACCTGGTCATCAGGCATCCCAAAAAGGCTGGTTCTGGGAGTGAAAATTCGGGCCCTCACTATCCTCCTCCTCCTTTGGTAACCCACGGCCACTGCTGCTAGGAATGGTATATTCATCCTGGCGTATGAGCTTGTTTGTTGTTTGCGCGCACTTTTATACTGCGCGGGTCGACGTACGCCTGCTTCATGCTGGCGTACGTGTCTCAGGATTGGACCATTTATTTTTCGGCACGTTGTAGGCGAACGTGTGAATCTTCCCGCCCACCCCAGGAATACACGTAGCACACTCTCGCAGGCACAGTCGCGGGTAAATATTCCCGCCCACCCCTGGAATACATGTACCCCACTCTCACAGGCCCAATCGCGTGTGGAAGTTCACGTGCACCCCGAAGTACACGTACCCAGGCCAATCGCGTATGGGACTTCCCGCGCACCCCGAAGTACACGTACCCAGGCCCAATCGCGTGTGGAAGTTCACGCGCACCCCGAAGTACACGTACCCAGGCCAATCGCGTGTGGGACTTCCCGCGCACCCCGAAGTACACGTACCCAGGCTAATCGCGTGTGGAAGTTCACGCGCACCCCGAAGTACACGTACCCAGGCTAATCGCGTGTGGAACTTCCCGCGCACCCCGAGGTACACATACCCAGGCCAATCGCGTGTGGAACTTCCCGCGCACCCCGAAGTACACGTACCCAGGCAAATCGCACGGCTGGGGGGTGGTGGTAGACATGGGTGGGGGCCTGGTGGAGGCTGCCCCTGGGGGGTGAGGGTGGTGGGAGACATGAGTGGGGGCCTGGTGGAGGGTGCCCCTGGGGGGTGGGGGTGGTGGGAGACATGAGTGGGGGCCTGGTGGAGGGTGCCCCTGGAGGCTGGGGGGTGGGGGTGGTGGTAGACGTGAGTGGGGGCCTGGTGGAGGCTGCCCCTGGGGGGTGGGGGTGGTGGTAGACATGAGTGGGGGCCTGGTGGAGGCTGCCCCTGCACTGCAGGGGGGTGGGGGTGGTGGGAAACATGAGTGGGGGCCTGGTGGAAGCTGCCCCTGGTGGGTGGGGGTGGTGGTAGACATGAGTGGGGGCCTGGTGAAGGCTGCCCCTGCACTGCTGGGGGGTGGTGGGAGACGTGTGGGGGCCTGGTGGAGGCTGCCCCTGGGGGGTGGGGGTAATAGGGGACATGAGTGGGGGCCTGGTGGAGGCTGCCCCTGCACTGCTGGGGGGTGGGGGGGTGGGAGACATGAGTGGGGGCCTGGTGGAGGCTGCCCCTGGGGGGGGGGTGGTAGACATGAGTGGGGGCCTGGTGGAGGCTGCCCCTGCACTGCTGGGGGGTGGGGGTGGTGGGAGACATGAGTGGGGGCCTGGTGGAGGCTGCCCCTGGGGGGTGGGGGTGGTGGGAGACATGAGTGGGGGCCTGGTGGAGGCTGCCCCTGCACTGCTGGGGGGTGGGGGTGGTGGGAGACATGAGTGGGGGCCTGGTGGAAGCTGCCCCTGGTGGCTGGGGGGTGGGGGTGGTGGTAGACATGAGTGGGGGCCTGGTGAAGGCTGCCCCTGCACTGCTGGGGGGTGGGGGTGGTGGGAGACATGTGTGGGGGCCTGGTGGAGGCTGCCCCTGGGGGGTGGGGGTAATAGGGGACATGAGTGGGGGCCTGGTGGAGGCTGCCCCTGCACTGCTGGGGGGTGGGGGTGGTGGGAGACATGAGTGGGGGCCTGGTGGAGGCTGCCCCTGGGGGGTGGGGGTGGTGGTAGACATGAGTGGGGGCCTGGTGGAGGCTGCCCCTGCACTGCTGGGGGGTGGGGGTGGTGGGAGACATGAGTGGGGGCCTGGTGGAGGCTGCCCCTGGGGGATGGGGGTGGTGGTAGACATGAGTGGGGGCCTGGTGGAGGCTGCCCCTGCACTGCTGGGGGGTGGGGGTGGTGGGAGACATGAGTGGGGGCCTGGTGGAGGCTGCCCCTGGTGGCTGGGGGGTGGGGGTAATAGGGGACATGAGTGGGGGCCTGGAGGAGGCTGCCCCTGCACTGCTGGGGGGTGGGGGTGGGGGTGGTGGGAGACATGAGTGGGGGCCTGGTGGAGGCTGCCCCTGCACTGCTGGGGGTGGGGGTGGTGGGAGACATGAGTGGGGGCCTGGTGGAGGCTGCCCCTGCACTGCTGGGGGGTGGGGGTGGTGGGCGACATGAGTGGGGGCCTGGTGGAGGCTGCCCCTGCACTGCTGGGGGGTGGGGGTGGTGGGAGACATGAGTGGGGGCCTGGTGGAGGCTTCCCCTGCACTGGTGGGGGTGGTGGGAGACATGAGTGGGGGCCTGGTGGAGGCTGCCCCTGGGGGGTGGGGGTGGTGGTAGACATGAGTGGGGGCCTGGTGGAGGCTGCCCCTGCACTGCTGGGGGGTTCAGGGGGTGGGAGACATGAGTGGGGGCCTGGTGGAGGCTGCCGGTGGGGGTAATAGGGGACATGAGTGGGGGACATGAGTTGGACATGAGTGGGGGCCTGGTGGAGGGTGCCCCTGACTGCTGGGGGGTAGGGGGTGGTGGGAGACATGAGTGGGGGCCTGGTGGAGGCTGCCCCTGCACTGCTGGGGGATGGGGGGGGTGGGAGACATGAGTGGGGGCCTGGTGGAGGCTGCCCCTGGGGGGTGGGGGTGGTGGGAGACATGTGTTGGTGATCAGTAGTGCAAGGTGACATGTGGGTTGGCTGGTGGGCATGGCCATGGTGGATGGGTTGCCTGTGGGACATGAACAGGGGTGCAGGGTAGTACCCTGTGGTGTGGGCTGCCTGCAGGGGCCATGGAGGGTGTAGAGGGAACACCTGGGGGGACCCACATGGCCAAATCACGTGTAGCATTCCCTGGCACCACCGAAATACACGTACCCTGCAGAAATCGCGTGTGAATCTTCCGCGCACTTCGGAATACACGTACCCAGGCCAATCGTGTGTGGAACTTCCCGCGCACCCCGAAGTACACGTACCCAGGCCAATCGCGTGTGGAACTTCCTGCGCACCCCCACCTACCCAGGCCAATCGCGTGTGGAACTTCCCGCGCACCCCGTAGTACACGTACCCAGGCTAATCGCGTGTGGAACTTCCCACGCACCCCGAAGTAGTACACGTACCCAGGCTAATCGCGTGTGGAACTTCCCGCGCACCCAGGAACACGCGCACATGCTATTTTTCACACAGCGGGTGTTCGTGTTTGTCGGTGCCCCTTTGCACCTCATTTGTCCTAGAGGGCCACTGTATGGGCCATTCATCATGGCTGTATATGGGTGCTTTTTGTTAGTGCACATTTTGGCGCACATTTTTTTCAGTCCCAGGGGCGCTACCGCCTGCTTTCTTGTGGCGTACTTGTTTGGCCCTGTGCGCGTCTTTGACCGTGCGCTGGTTTGCCCTATTCGATTCCATGAATACGGGTTGTAGGCGAGCGTGTGGGCGTTCCGCGCACTTGCCTCCTGTACTTCCCCCGTGCGCCCATATTTTCACGCGTTGTTCCCCATTCCGAGTGTTACGCCCCACGTTCCGCCTACTTTTGTGATGTTCGCCGCGCTATGTGCGATTTCGCAGTGGCCGTGGCGCACGCTGTTGGATGACCTGTGCGCCGGCGTGCGCGGCGCACATTTTTAGCGCACATCCAATGTTTTTCTCGCGCACGGACTTCCATGAATCGCTGTGCGCTGGTTTTCCTGCGATTTTCGCACTTGCACTGCGATTTTCGCACTTTTCCTGCGATTCGCACGTTTTGGCACCTCTGCGCGGGAATTTTCGGCGCACATTAATTCCATGAATCGACCCCTATATCTGACTTTGGGACAGCCGCAGATTCCCTCCAATAAATCCTCCCCCAGCCGCCCAGCACCTCGGAGAGGAGGGGGCGGCACTTGACTGAGTTACCTTACGGTAGCTGCTGCCTGCTCACTGTGCTCAGCCTGTTCTCACTCTGTCTCCCTCGATAACACACACGTTGTCACGAGCACAGAGTCACTGCAGCATGTATCGCTGCCTGGCTTCTCCTTCGTTCTGGAAAATGAAGGCTGAGGCTGCGTAGCCGTGCACTGCGCAGGCAGGGCACGTGCAGTTTGTTCCCCGGCCTGGGCACGTTCATTATGCAGAGGCGTGGGACAGCAGCAGAAGTTGCAGACAGTCAGTCTACTGTAAGCTTGTAAAAGTAGATTCTACTTTAACTTTTGCAAGCTTACATGCAGTGGTGTAACACTACGTTTGGGGGCCCCCTGCAAGCCATGCTGAGGGGGCCCCCTCCAGTTCGGCAACAAATTGTGGGTCACGCCACACTATGGGCTGGCCTAGATTACCATGCTTGCGCAATATGCACGAGCGTGCTGCTTCAAGAGTACGCTGCACACTGTGCTTGGAGCAGCATACATATGTGTGTTTTAATGCATTAAACAGCTTTCTTTCTGAGAAAAATTGGCTAGAAAGCCAGAGCGTTTGCAATTGTTATGTAGGGTAACGCCAGTCCAAAAATCCAATACATGCATGTCACCAACAGTGCACCGGAACATTAATGCTTTCATTAATGGAATGCTTTGCTATCTCCACCAGGGGGCGCACAAGCATCGGATGCCTGAGCCGGCGTCTCCCTTTCATCAGGCTGAATCACCCCTGCTGAAGGCTGTTTAGTCTTCAATTTTCTTTTTGCAAACCTGCCTATCTTATTCATTTAAGCCTTGTGTTTTTCTGGACTTACTTGTTTCCTGCAAATTCAGCCCCATTGCCTCCTCTACACCTTTCCCGCCTGCCGGCGGCAACATGGCATCCTAGTCCAGTCTCTCACTGCTGCGGTGCTTGCCCCTCATCCTTGCCTGAGCTGACCATTTCGCCACACTCAGTCTGTGCTCCGTGCAGCTCCTGCTGCCTGCCTGCCAAATTTTGGAGCAGGCGACGTGGCTGAAGAGTGCTAAAATTGCAGTGCCTCCAACGTAAGCGTAACACTGCCTGACACAGAGCCTTCCCCTAGATCAGGGCTCAGGGGCTCGTGTTCTCCCCCGATCTGCTTGTACCTGAATACTTCTGCTGTGTAAGCATCCATCTTTACTGCGAGTCTCCTGGAGCCTGGTGAGACGCTGTGAGGACCCACTTCAGGCGGTGATATCTGCCTGCTCACAGCAGAGCCTGGTGGGAGTCACCCATCCCGTGTGGAGCCACTTCAGGCAGCGACATCTACCCACACTCAGCAGAGCCTTGCAAGAGCAGCCCGTCCCTGAACGCGATTCATCTGCGGAGCGTTTCCAGAGGTGTGCTATCCCACCGCTCATCGCCAGTGCGCCGGCCTACTCCCACAGCACATAGCAGAGCCTGGTAAGAGCGGTCCGTACCGTAACGTGATTCTTCTGCGGACTGTCTTCAGGGGAGCTCTGTCCCACCGCTCATCGACAGTGCGCCGGCCTGCTCCCCCAGCACACAACAGACCCTAGTAGGTGCGGCCAGTCTCGGATCTTGAGCCATCGGCGGAGCGTCTCCTGAGGAGCACTGTCCCACAGCTCTCCACCAGTGCGCCGGCCTGCTGCCCTAGCGACTATCAGCCTCTGCTCCCGCCGCCTGAATCAGTCTGTGAGGACAGCCGTCCACCTCCATCTGCTGCTGCCTCTCCACTGCTCAACCAGTCCTCCGGCTTGCCTCCACCTCGCTTGTTTTCTACTGCTCCCTCCGCATGCAGCGGCCTACATGGGCAGCCTCCGCCTGCTGCTGCTTCCCTTCTAAAATTCGGCCTATGCTCCAGCCTGCCTCAACCACGTTTCCTTGCCGCCTCTTCTACTGCCTGCACTGGTCTTCGCCTGCAACCTCTACCTGCCACTGCCCCTACCCTCCAGGTCTCCAGTCTGCTCCACCCACCCTCATCCTGCTGCTGCCTCTCCACTGCTCAGCCAGTGCTCTGTTTGCCTCCACAGTGTTTGTTGTCTACTGCTCCCTCCGTCCGCAGCAGTCTACTTGGGCAGCCTCCACCTCCCCCATCTGCTGCTTCCCATCTAGGATTCGGCCTGTTCTTTAACCTGCCCCAACCACGGTTCCCTGCCGCCTCTCCTACTGCCTGCACTGGTCTTTGTGTGCAACCTCTACCTGCCCCTGCCCCTACCCTGCAGGTCTGCACTGACTGCTCCAGCCACCCTCATCCTGTGAGCTCTGCCCCATCGCAGTTCCACTAAGCCTACCCTCCATCTCTACTTGCTGGACCCCAGGACTGCTTGGTCCGCCCTAACTGCCATTGAGCCCCCACCACCCTCATCCTGTGCTCATAGCTGGATCCTGTGGTCAAAACAGTTCCATCAAGGTGGCCCTTCATCTCTAATCTACTCCAGGGAGACCCCCACTACTGGCCCCCAGGGCTGCTTGATCTGCCCTAATTGCCTTTGAGCTCCTGCCACCCTCATCCTGTGCTCGAAGCTGGATCCTGTGGTCAAAACAGTTCCATCAAGGTGGCCCTTCACCTCTAATCTACTCCAGGGCGACCCCCACTACTGGCCCCCAGGGCTGCTTGATCTGCCCTAATTGCCTTTGAGCTCCTGCCACCCTCATCCTGTGCTCGAAGCTGGGTCCTGTGCCCTAAGCAGCACTACTAGACCCCAGGTCTGCTTGGTCTGCCCTATCTGCCATCATGCTCCTGCCACCCTCATCCTATGCTCTAAGCTTGATCCTGTGCTCTAAGCAGTCCTTCAGGGTGGCCCTTCACCTCTACTCTACTCCACTACTACTCTACGCCAGGGCGGCCTCCACCTCTACTTCTGGATTTCTGGACTGTCCCAACTGCCATTGTGCTCCCGCCACCCTCATCCTGTGTGTTCCTGCCCTGGACAGTCTGAACTTTCGCTCACTTCCAGCTTCCTATCTCAGAGATGCGGTACACCAACTTTGAGTCACTGTTGGGGTTCACACATCGAGTCTCTGTGGGGGGGACACCCTCCTCCTCCGCCACCCTCATCCTGTGAGCTCCTGCCCTGGTCTGTCTAAGCTATTCCCCAGCCCTGCAACCCTCTCCTCAGCGTTCTGATTCTGCTCCCTCTGCTCACTCCCAGCTTCCTATCTCAGTGACTCGATACACCAACTTCGAGCCACTATCGGGAGATCACACATCGTGTCACTGTGGGGGGGAACCCTGCTCCTCCTACCCTTCTCCTTCCCAAGCATACCCACATAAGAAGCTTCACTTCCTACTGATCAACTTGTCTTACTCCCTGTTATGCTCTTTTCCCTCTCTCTGGCTTGCCCCGCTCCCCTTCCCTCCTCTCTTTCCCCTACCCTCCGCCCTTCAAAATTCTCAGCCTTCTCCTCATGGCCATCTCCTCTCTCAATCTTCCCCTCACTTCCCAAACTCACTCAACCCAATTCCCCAATGCCTCATTCCAACGCTGCAACCTCATCTACCCTCCTCTCACTAACACTACCAATGCCTTTGACGTCCTCTGGAACACTAGGTCGATTTGTAACAAAACCACAGCTGTCCTCGACCTCTTCCTACGCCTCAAACTCCAATTTCTCTGTATTACAGAAACCTGGATCCCACCCCACAACACCTCCGTTCCTGCTTCCCTCACCTCCTCCTCTTCTTCTTTTGATCATGTCCCTCGATCCTCTGGCCGCAGAGGTGGTTTAGGCCTTCTCTTTCGACCACACTTCACATCCTCTCCCTCTTCTCTACCTACCTTCCCTTCCTTCGAATTCATGTTCACAATCTTTAATTCTCCTCATGCTATCTCATTCCTAATCACCTACCGCCCCTCCTTCTATGAGGACATTGACCATCTCCTTAGCCTCATTTCTCCCACCCCCCACTCCACTACTTGTACTTGGCTACTTTAATCTTCATCTTTCCTCCTAACCCTCCCTCCCTCCCCTATCCATCCTTGACTCCTACCTTCTCTCTTCCCCTACCATCCCTCCGGCTTAAACACCCCACCCCCTCTAACCAATCTGCATACTTCTCCTAGCACACCCTCTATGATTCTTGCATCAACTCTGCCAAACGCACCTACTTCTCTGACCTCCTCCAGTCTCAATCCTCCCACCCTCGCCGCATCTTCCAAACTTCATCCCGACTTCTCTCCCCAGCTTCCCCCTGACCCTTCCATTGCCTCTCCTCTCTCTGCCACTGATCTTGCCTCCTTTTTATCTAATAAATTCCTCAATCTCCGTCAAACTATCCTTTCCTCTTCCTCTCCTCCTCCCCATCCTCTTCCATGTTCTCCTTCCCTCCTGTCACTCATTCTGAAGTTTCCCTCCTTCTAGCCAAAACTCATCCTACAGCTTCTCCCGCGGACCCCATTCCTACCCCCCTCATCCCTAAAATCTACCCTCTCCTTATACCATATCTCACCTCCTTTTTTAACATCTGTCTCTCAACTTCCTCTTTTCCTACTCCTTTTGACCATGCAACTATTATCCCCATTCTCAAAAAACCTTCTGCTAATCCCCATCTTGCATCCAACTATTGCCCCATATCTCTCCTTCCCTTTCTCTCCAAACTTCTCGAACGCATTGTCTATTCTCAGCTCTCTTCCTTTATCTCTAACCACTCCCTCCTTCCCCCTACCCAATCCGGCTTCCGCCCTCTACACTCAACTGAAACGGCCCTCATCTCTGTTCTTAACGCTCTCCTTTCTGCACGCTACTCTAAGCACTACTCCATTCTTATTCTCCTTGATCTCTCCGCTGCATTTGATACTGTCGACCATCCTCTTCTCAACTCTCTCTCTTCATTTGGCCTAAAAGACTCTGGGCCTCATTACGACCCAGGCGGTAAGGGGTTTACGCCAGCGTAAACATCGCCGACCCTTACCGCCTGAGTACGAGATCCCTTAGCGCCATGGCGGATTTAACACCTGCTTTTAGCAGGTGTTAAAATCCATGGGGCTAAGGGACCTTGATGTTAATTACGCCACCGTAATTTACGGTGGCGTAATTAACGCCTTCCCCACTCCCATTATGCCCTATGGGGCAAAAATGGGAATGGGGAAGGGTAAATGGGGATTGGGGACTTACCGCCCCGCCAAGGTCGGAATGGGGCGGTAAGTCCACCAACCACCATGGCGGAGTTGGCAACTTAGCGCCATGGTCCATGGTGCCAATAGCGCCATGGACCTCCGCCAAGGTCGTAATGAGGCCCTCTGTCCTTAACTGGCTCTCATCTTATCTTTCTAAGCGCACCTTTTCTGTCTCCTGGGGTGGCTCCACCTCTCCCACATATCCTCTAAACCATGGAGTCACCCAAGGTTCTGTCCTTGGCCCCTTTCTTTTCTCACTCTACAGTGCTTTTCTAGCTCCCATCATCTCCTCATTTGGTATCTCGCATCATTTCTACGCTGATGATACCCAGCTTTTCCTCTCCTCCTCCTTCTCCCCTGACATTCATGATAAACTCTCTTCTTGCCTTTATGCTATTAAATCCTGGATGTCCTCTCACTTCCTTACTCTTAACGCTGAAAAAATGGAACTCCTTTTCTTCCCTGCCAACACTCTTCCTCCTCCCTCCCCCTTTCATTCTCTTTCCCTCCTCCCAACTCTCCTTCTCTCTCCACGCCCATAACCTTGGTCTTCATATTGACCCTTACCTCTCCCTATCTCGCCACATTTCTATCACTGCCAAATCTTGTAGCTTTCACCTTTACAACATTCGTAAAATTCGACCCCTCCTAACCTTTCATGCTACTAAACTCTTAATCACCTCCCTCATCTTCTCCAGACTTTTCTACTGTTCCTCCCTTTTCTTCGGACTCCCCTCCTCTCACCTCTCCCCACTAAAATCTATCTACCATTCTGCCATCCGCTCCCTCTTCCTTCTCTCACCTTTTGACTCAATCTCCTCTTCTCTCACCTCCCTAGGCTGGCTTTCTTTTCACTCCCAGCTTAAATTCAATTTCCTCTGTCTTGTCTTCAAAGCCCTCCATGGTCTTGCCCCCACCTACCTTTCCTCCCTTCTTACTCTCTATTCCCCCTCTCCTTCTCTTCGCTCTGCTGATCTTTTCCTACTCTCCTCCTCCGCCTCCCTGCACCTCCTCCCGCTTCCGCTCTTTCCAACTCCTTGCTCTGTTCCACTGGAACCCCCTCCCCATCCATTCTTCTCCCTCCGGCGGAGTTGGTGCAGAGTCTCATGAGTCTCTGACCGAGTGCTTTTCCTGGAGTTCCTGCTGCTGGTGGAATTTGGCCTTCTTTTCTTTCTACCATCTGTGTGAGGGGTGTGGACTTTAAAACCCCCTGCTAACCTCGGAGCGGCGCAGAGTCGGTGCAGAGTCTCGTGAGTCTCTGGAGGCTCACGAGGCACCTTCCAGCACGTGGAACACTGCACAATCATGAACCGCGAGACTCATCTAATTCAAGAAATTCACCATCCCTTAACTCGACTACAGCTGCGTCGTACCGAGCGTGGAGAATCCTTGAAAATGCCTGATTTTACAAATCGACATCATGTGAACTCAGCGGCTCCTCAAGTAAGCAAACCTCGTGGTGTATCTTCCCTTGCCCCTCGCGTAATCTCCCTACCACACCATATATCAACTAAGCCGCGGGAAAGTTATTCAGACATGAGTGATATTGTAAACACTAATGATAATGCGAGTGGGGCAACACAGACGACGCACACAAGTGATAACATGCCCCAATTCCACCCCGTTCATAAAGTCTGTGGGTGTTCTCCCTAAAATGTGGTCTCACCTATGGGGGAGTCAGCGGTGGGTGCTGCCTGTGTGCGTGTTGATGTAGCGGCTGGCTGCCTGTGCACTGGAGTGGAGGTGCTAGGAGATTAATTGGATGGTCGTGACCTGGGTGATCTGGGCGAGCAGCGGGAGCCGAGCGTGCGTGGCTGGAGGATGATGGCCGACCGCCCCGCGGCCCTGGCGGGGGACGATGCTGCACTTGCCTTATAGACACCGAGAATTGTGGCCGCGCCTGCGGCGCTGCCTGTGGAATTGGCTGCTGACCCATTGAGTGGAGTAGCAGTGCCGAGAGTGAGGCGTTTGACATCAGAGTGCACGGGAGATTGGCTGGAATGCGCAATGGGTTGTCCAGAGGGCCTGGCCAGCATTCATGAAAGTCATACTGCAGACCTCTCCCGCCTCACGCTCCTGCCAGCGCTGTGTGAAATAAACACTGACCCTTCAGAAAAGTCGGAAATATACAAAGAGAGCACGGAAAATTCTATAACGCGAGAAATGACAAACGTAAATCATGATACTAATAACCCAATAGTAAATAATAAGTCAACCATGCAAAAACTGGAACAATACAAAGATTTTGTATCGAGACACGTTGCACAAGACTACAATTCATCTTCCCCTACAAAGAACAACACAGCGAGTGAAATCTGGCTATCTCCGGCCAAAAGGAGAAACTCGCTTGCAATTGTAAATAAATTGCTGCTAGACTTGACTGAACTAAATGGGTCTTTAAATCTAAAAACCCCGGCAGCCAATGAAACGAAACCTAACCTAGAGGCTTTGAAAAGTGAATCCTGTAGACCACAGCCATCTTTAATGGCATCAGTCAAGGAATCTACCCCGCGGCATCAATCGCCGATGGGTGCCAGAAAGAGAAGACGCGTGGCTGCAAGTCTGTCACCCCCTTTCGAATGCTCACAGAATAGAGTCAGACAATCTGACAAGAACTCTCCTCTAAAACCAAACCGCTATGAGCAAGAGAAAAGCATATCATCTAAGAACCTTTCTTGTTTGATTGTTGATGAGAGGTCAGAGTTATCTAGTAATGACAAATCTCTATTGAACTCACCAGAGAAAGAACGGAATAACTTAAAATCAAAACGTTGGCATAACAGAGTTCCGTCAAATCAAAGCAGAGGCTATGCTCATGTTCAAAAATTAATCAAGGAGGCGCTAAATGATTTAAGACCTTTCGTTATGTCCTCTTTGACAATAGCGATAGCTCCTATGCTCAAGCTGTATGAGCAAATCAGCGAAAATATAAAAAGATCTCTCAACGCTGTCCGCCCTGATGAACTCAAAACTGCCATTGCCTAATCCCCAATGATCTATGGTAACCGATAAACTATGGGCAAGCATCCAAAGAATAGATCAGTCCATAAAGGACTTAGCAGACCAAAAGAGAAATAATACTGAAGACAAGAGAGTGCTAGCCGAAGTGACAAAAGAAGCCTTGGGACTATTGAAACTGAGCCAAAGACGGAAAAGGGATGAAGTAGAAGTAGCGACAACTCCAATTCTGCGCCTTCCAGCAGAGTTAGATGTTACACAAAAGTCATATATTGATGAAATGAGTCAACAATCAACAAGAGTTACTGACACCCAAATGTTAGTACTAGCCACACAAACAGACAAGGTCATGGTGCAAGCTCAAACAGAAAAAATGGACGGTACAAATCAAGTCAATTCAGGATTTTTACGTCCCATTTTTAAGCAATCTACAGCCTCGTCCTGTCCACCACTTTACGGTACAAACAAAGTCAATCCTTGTCATTCTGTATCGCCATATCCAACTATTGCCAATTATTCTGAAAAGGAGAGTAACACAGTTGATCATAGTAAAGCTCTTCAATCTGAGGAGATTCCAACTACTTCTGCCAATGCAGACGGCATAATTGGGTCTGGTTGAGGCCCTTTTGCAAAGTCAACAAGTTATTCAGACTCCATTCGAACAAAGTGAAAAGGAAAAGTCTGGAAATGTCCCTAAAGAACTAGCTGGGACTGACACATTTACTCCAGTCGTGGCAAAGGAAGTGGGTAGTATTGGACTAAGTGTGGAGATGTCATCTGAACAAATCCCTACTAAGGATAAAACTTATGACATATTTCTAAAACCAAAATTGGTCAACTCAAACCAAGATACAAGAAAAAAGCCTAAAAATCAGAAATGTAAAAGGAAACGGAATCATTTGGGGTCTAGGAAATTCTTAAGAAATTTGAAGGCAGTGAACGTTTTTGTAAATACTGAACAGTCATCTGAAAACCATAAAGTACCCCTAAACACAAACACAAATGAAAGAATTATCCTTGAAGAAACAATTATTGAGGCTGAAAGTGTGGAAAGTCCACAGAGTAAGCTTCTAGATTTATCCACCTATGAAGATGAACTTTGCTATGAAGATATTAACGAACAAACCGCTGAGGAAAGCACGAAATCAACCAGTGCACAATCCAAGGATAATCTAGTGATAAAGTCTAGTTTAGACCTCACAAAAAGTGGAAGACTATGTCAATTAATATTACCCATTGAAGACTCAAAAGTTTCAAAGCCGATTCAACAAGAGACTAAGTTTGTGACTATGGATGAAAAAAGAAAACGTCAAGGAGCGGCCTTCGGAGTGGATGAAACTTCGCAGGGCCGAATTTATATAAGGCCCTCTTTGGATGAAGTAAAGGAGAAAGAACCTGGTGTAATTCAACGGCCTCACACTCCAGCTGGTGAACCGGCAAACGGAGCGTTTCTGAGGGATCTCGACACAAGAACAACTGCCAATAAATATGATAGAACAAAGAGACACTCTACACAAAAAAATAGCCCTCGACATGAGAAGCACAAAAAACCTGGAAGATATGTGCTGATTTTGGAACGAATCTTGGACACAAAGGATGGCCTAATACTAAATAGAAATACTGTATTACGCCTATTGCACCATGTGCCTGGTCTTCGCTCCATAGAATCAAATGACATCCAAACTGGAATTTGTAAACGACCACCAGGATGACAGTCCGAATTCACATTAACTCCAGATTAATATGTGATCTACTTACTAACGCGATCCATTTTTTGTTGGCCCTGGGGTTTGATATTCATGAAGAGCGTGCCTTGCATGATATAGTGTAAACCGCGATGATAACACAAAGGGAGACGCGGAAGCAACTAAAAATCAAGAAAGAAATGCTGTAGAAACTGATGCTGCCCAAACAGCATCGATAACAAAAAAAACAGACGAGCAATTGAAAATAATTCAGCTTGAAAAAGAGTGACGAAAAAAAACAATCATGCTTTAGGCTGGGTGAACAAATTAAAATCACGATAAATGGAAATGTAAATACTGCAATAAACGAAAATAATGCAGTAGAAGACACAGAGAAGTCTAATAAGAACTCAAATTGGAATTGGTTGGCTGGTGTTCTAGGTGGAAACTCGAGCTAATGCCAACAAGGGCCCGATGGCCCGATTGCAAACATCTTATCCTGGAACACGAGAGGCTTTGTACATTTATTCAATGACACAGAAAATTGGAGAAAAGACTTGATTGCAATCTGTTTGCAAGAAACATGGATGGCAAAATGTCCATTGTCAGATGCATATGAGCTTGCATTTAACCCTGCTATAACAAAAGCTAAGGGTCTCCCGTCATCTGGACTATTGACCATGATCAAGAAAAATTCAGGCTGGAATTTAGTGAAATCATTAAATCTATCTTCATTCATACAGTATTGCGTAATCGCCACAAAAAATGAGTTGAATAATACTATAAAACAAATCCATATCATCAATTTATATTGGCATCATAAAAATGCGGGAAGATACAAATTCATAGATATGGTGTGTAATTTGATTGACGAAATAAATAGCGTTCACCGAAATCCAAACATCATATGCTGTGGTGACCTCAATTTAGACTGTGAATGAAATGAAGACATCTGGACTGAAGACACCAATACAAAAAATGGTGCGTTGATCTTGAGGAAAGAAACGTTACCATTGTAAACGGGTCAATCGCGAGTGACATCCAGCCAGAGAAGACTTGGAGAGGCATGAAGCAGTCTTCAACTATAGACTATTTATTTTTATCTGATAGTCTATACCAACGAACATTGTCGCTGGTAATCACACCTAACTTGAATAGTGACCATTGTCAATTAAATTGTCGTTAAAAATGGCGAATGTCAGGAAGCCTCAACAATGGCCCAACCATGTGACTGTTGAACCCAATAGGTCCCGGTTGAGAATAAAATCTCAAGAAGTTAAGATCTTAACAGAGTCTTACGACAGGTACGTAACGAATACGACACAAATGAGAGTTGAATACAACTGCCTCCTTGAACAGTTTAAGACTGTAGATAACGGAACGAGAAGACCATCCTTTCAACCGAAACACCATTTTGACAAGCAAGTTCGTGAAAGAAAGCAACAACTCCGAAAAGAATTGAAGCAACATAGATTCCTCAAAAACAAACAACAAATGCAGGCGATCAAAAAGAGTAAACAAAAATACAAAAACTGGCATTTCTCACAAATCAATTATGTACCAAAATGACAGCGAAGCTATGTTTGCCAGCCTTGATAATAAAAATTCATCTGAGTTTTGGAAGCTAATAAATAGTATTGATTGCTCGCAAGATGCTATTCAATCAAGTATGGTGAGCGAAAGAGATTGGATCAAGCACTATAATACTGTGTATGAGAAAAAAAGTACCACCGCTGATCCAAATTTGCCTGAGCTATCAAAATGGGACTTGCAATTTGATAAAGAAGACATTCTATGGAGTATCCAAAGAAGAGCCTCTTCTAGGGCCCCTGGACCTGATGGTCTAACAAACTTTACTCTCAAACAAAACCCGGAAGAGTGGGCCTACTTCGCATCAAAATTGTTTGCTACAATTGCCAGCGAAGGAAACGTACCAACTAGTTGGAAAACGGCGATTGTTAGCCCAATATTTAAAAAAGGCAATAGAGCAGAACCTAAAAACTATAGGCCTATTGCTTTATTGGACGTTTTGGGAAAAATATTCGCAACCCAATTACAAAAACAACTACTTGAATGGATACAAAATTCAAACCATTTGACTTGCCGACAAGCGGGTTTTGTCAAAGGGGTAGGTTGTGGATTAAATCTCCTTCTGTTGAACATACTCAAGATGGATGCTATAAAAAGAAATAAAAAGATCTACTTGGCATTCGTGGACCTGTCACAGGCCTTTGACAGTATCGACAGAGAGCTACTTTGGAAGAAAATGAAGGATTGGAAATGCCCTGCTTCTAGCAATAAAAGCATTGCATACTAACACGGAGATAAAAATAAGACTAGACAAAAGGGGGACCTTGTCAGCTCCTATAAAAACATATCGAGGAGTAAAACAAGGGTGCCCATTAGCATTCATTATTTTCAATCTATTTATCTCAGATCTGGGCGACGCCTACACAAATGCCAACACCTTTTCACCAAAAGTGAATGGAAATGACGTTCACTGGTTATTGTATGCAGATGACCTGGTTCTCTTAGATCTGACTCCAATAGGCCTGCAACGTAAACTCGGAATTATAGCACAATACATCGACCTAAATGGACTAAATGTAAATACCCAAAAATCGGAGTTCCTAATTCTGCAAGACCTTCAAAAGGACAAAAAACCTGTTGGAAAAAACAAGTTCACATGGAAACTGGATGGTGGTACAATTGAGCTAAAAAACAAATCAAGATATCTCAGCATGGTGTTGAGTGCAAGTATTAATGACTCCCCATGGGTAGAAAAAGTCAAATCTAAATGTAAACAATTGACAGCGCAAGCCTGCATCGTGAATATGAAATATGGAAAATACTCATTAACACCTGTCTTGACCTTTTACAAGTCAAAAGTCATACCAGCTTTAATCCATGGTGCTGACTGCGCCTTTGGATGCCCAGCTGGATTATGGGCCTCCTTGGAGCATTCGTTTTGGTCTAAAGTCTTACATTTACCTCCTGGCGTACCAACCGCCTGCATATGACATGAGCTGAGTCTCTTATCTATCAATGGGAGGATTACATGGAACTCACTAAATGAATACCGTAAAGCATCCGTTGAAACTCCAACCCCTCAATATAATATTCTAAAAATGTCAACTATTAATCAGAATGAAACCATTCTTTCCATGTGGGTCCACCGACGTGAAAAAACCCTAGGCGACATAGGTGTCATGATCTCTGCTTCCAAAAGGTCAGGGTTTTCCCAACTCCCTTGGAAGCAGATCCATAACCCAGGTTCCGAGTGCCAACCAGTCCCAATTGGGACCTTTTGGACCCAGTCCTGGCGCCAGTGGCACCAGGCTCATAAATATGCCCAGTCCCAGCGCTGGAAGCGCCGGGCTCATAATGCTTGGGTGGACTTACCTGCAGCAGACCATGCTGCTTACTTGCTTGCCAGTTGAGCCTCTGATCCTCTTCTGTTTGGAACTACTTTTCCTGTTGGGTGGGGCAGGAGCCACTCCCTAGATTCAGAACACTGGAACTCTTCTGGAAAGCAGGAACTCTTTTCTTACCTAGGCGTGGCTGTGGAAGGAGACACCTAAGCACTACAGGAGGCTATTTAAACACACCCGATGGATGAATCTTGCTTTGCGTTATTCTGCATCCTCTGCAGCAGAACGCTCATCGTGTCTTCTGCATCTGATCCTGGGCCTAAGGAAAAAGGCTTACCATCCTGAATCCAGTCTTCAGCAACACCTATAAAGACAAGAAAGAACAGGTTAGCAATTACGGTCTTCAGTGACAGCTCTTCACTTACCTGGTCCATCTGCTGTCACCAACGCCTCGCGCTGCATTCCGGCATCTGAAAGACAAAAGCTTACCAACTCTTCGCACGCTCCGGAGGCCTTCGGCGCTGCATCCCGCATCTGAAAGACAAAACAAGGTGCGTTTAAAGACATTGGGGAACTTTAATACTCACGTGCCATTACTCCTTTCCACATCTAACCCAATGGGTATTCCGGCACCCTGCAGCCGCTCCGAACTTGTACCTGCAAAATAAAAAGACAGAGCGCATCGTGAAGCAGGCAACAAGCGCTTACTTACGTGCTTCCAGGCGCTTCTATTCATCACACGGGCTCCATCTTCAACTCACTTCAGCCCGTCATCCGCCATCGCCGGAACCCTGCAAAACTAGAAACATCATTACTAAAGACTTTAAAGACATTAGAATTACTCGAAACTTACTGTTCGTGCAGTAAACGACGGACAGCAGTCCTCTGAAGTCAAGAGGCCTGCTCCCCTTATCCAGTGAAGAAACTGGTTACAGCACCCTGCCCCGAGGCAGATGGAGAGCACGGCGTTCACTTACCTAAGGTGAGAGCGTTAACCTTTGGGGTTCTACAGGAGAAGAGAAAGGGAAGAAGAGAGAGACATTCAATAACCCAGTTCCTTAATCCCATATTTTCTATCTGCAGACATCTTACCCTTCAAGTCAGACATACAGTGCACAGAGGTCCAGCCCAAAGAGCCAGCCGTGTGTTACACATCACCTTTGCAGATACGGTATACGCCCAGTCAAGACCGGCGCCTCTACGGGAATCAGGTGAGCGTTACAGAACGCAAAGCCTACCACAAAACTCCCGTCCAGGCGCTATGGAAACCTCGGATACCGACCAGCTAGCCCAGTTACTTGGGGAACTAAGGGCAGAAGTGCATGCAGCCCGTCAGGAAACGAACGCTCTAAGAAGGGAACTGATTATTTCCAAGGAGCGAACAGATGATCTCGCTAGACAATTGCTACAGTCACAAGCCGGACAGACCCCGTTACCCGCATCTGGGGGAAATCTTCCTTCTACATCCTCTATGAATCCAGTGCAGATCAACCTACCTGGGAATGTACCTCTGGCTCCGCCCGAACGATTTTCTGGTGACCCAAAGAGGTTTGCAGTATTTATCAATCAGTGCCGGTTGCATTTCTTATGCCGGCCAGCAGCCTTTCCAACTGATCAAGCTAAAGTAGCTTTTGTGCTTTCGTACCTTAGTGGCAATGCGGCAGACTGGTCGATCCCTCTAGTAAATCAAGATGATCCGGTCCTCCATGATTTTCAAGCTTTTCAGCTCAGTATGGAAAAACTGTTCGCAAGACATTCACAGGGGCAGGCCTTGGACAATGAGCTTCTTTCGTTGCGACAAGGTAATCAAGACCTTTTGGCTTATATTGCGTCTTTCAACAGACTGATAGTGGAAACTCAATGGCCTGAGGACAAAAGGATTACGCTGTTTTATAGAGGTCTACGTGGAGAGCTCAAAGATGTGTTAGCCCAAGTAGTGAATCCCCCACAAGATTGTTCGGACTATATAGACTTAGTCGTTCAAATAGATCACAGACTGCAGAACAGGAAGGCCGATCGTTCCAAGGATGATGCTCGAGTATTTTCCAAACCGCCAACTCCTTCCAAAGGAGTAGACTCCGGGGAACCCATGCAAATAGGGGGTCTGAAAGGTCCTCTAACACAAAAGGAGCGGGAAAGGAGAAAACAGTTGCAATTATGCCTCTATTGCGGAAACTCAGGGCACTTTCTTCGAGACTGTCCGGTGAAACCTGCCAAGAAGGCAGTAGGAGCTGCAGTTACCAAAGTTACAAACTCTGAGCAGGGAAACGACCTCGCCCGACAAGAATAGAGGTCCTCTTGCCGAGCGTGAAAACCAGTTCCGTGACCTCGCATTTCGTGATACCTATGGTCCTCATTAGCCCTGATAATCCGGATCGATTACATGCAATTGAAGCTTACGTCGACAGCGGTGCCATCGGCAATTATGTGGATCATGAAATGGTTTTGAGGATGAATCTAACTCTTTGTCCCAAGGCTGTAAAGGACGTCATTACTACGGTGGATGGTACGGAGATAGCCTCCGGGCCAGTAACGCATACCACTCAAGAGGTGACGCTAGTAAGTCAAGATGGACACCATGAGAAGATCGTGTTCGATGTGATCAAGGCCCCTCAGTTTCAGATTATTCTAGGAATACCTTGGTTAGAGAAACACAACCCTCTGATCGATTGGCGAGCAAGAACGGTCCAGTTTCCAGAATGTGTCTCTACTTGTCACCCTCCACCTGGTGTTGCACTGGCAGCAATTTCTTCAGAGACTCCCCAGTTACCTCCCGAATACCTAGAATACCAAGATGTTTTCCGGAAGGATCAGGCTAACTCTCTACCTCCTCATAGGTCTTATGACTGCCAGATAGACCTGATACCTGGATCTACTCCTCCTTGTAGTAGAATTTATGCCCTCACCGAGCCCGAGAACCTTCACCTTCGACAATACCTGGATCAATACCTGGCAAATGGGTTTATTCGTCCTTCCAAGTCCCCTGCTTCTTCAGCTTTGTTCTTCGTTCCAAAAAAGGAAGGAGACCTTAGAACTTGTATAGATTATCGCTCCCTGAACCAGATCACCGTTAAGAATAGATATCCGTTACCTTTGATCCCTGAACTCCTGGACCAAGTCAGAAAAGCATGCATATATACAAAGCTGGATCTTAGAGGAGCTTACCACTTGGTACGAGTAAAAGAGGGCGATGAATGGAAGACGGCCTTCCGCACCAAGTATGGGCTATTTGAATATCAGGTCATGCCCTTCGGACTTTGCAATGCCCCGGCCGCCTTTCAATATTTTATGAACGATGTCCTCAGAGAGCTCATAGATGTGTGTGTTGTTGTTTACATTGACGACATCCTCGTTTATTCTTCATCGGAATCTGAACATCGGAAACACGTGAAAATGGTCCTCGAAAGATTGCGTCAACACAAACTTTTAGCTAAGTTGGAAAAATGTGTTTTCAACGTGACTGAAGTTGAATTCTTGGGATTCATATTATCACCTGGCGGAGTGCGTATGGATTCAAAGAAGGTCGATGCAGTTCTCAAATGGCCATCACCATCCTCCGTAAAAGGTGTGCAAAGCATGTTAGGCTTCGCTAACTTTTACCGCAGGTTTATCCCCGAATTCTCTCGAATAGTCCAGCCCATCACTGCCTTGTTAAAGAAAAACAAACGTTTTGAATGGTCTACCGAGGCGGAACAAGCTTTCCAGGATTTGAAGACTAAATTTATCTCTGCACCAATCTTAAAACACCCTCGCCCCGAACTCCCCTACATCGTGGAAACTGATGCTTCAAGCCTTGCCATGGGGGCAGTTCTATCACAAAAGGACCCGGTAACCAATCAGTTGCATCCCGTGGCATTTTGGTCCCGCAAATTCTCGCCTCCTGAAATCAATTACACGATTACTGACAAGGAACTTCTGGCTATCAAGTCTGCCTTTAAGGCTTGGCGGCATTATCTGCTGGGGGCCCGACACACCGTTACTGTGATTACGGATCACCGAAACCTGCAATATTTGAAAACCGCAAAAGCCCAATCCTCTAGACAACTCCGTTGGGCATTATTCTTTGCCGAGTTTGACTTCATAATTACCTATCGACCTGGTACAAAGAACGGTAAAGCTGATGCCCTTTCTCGGATGGGAGTGGAAGAACACTTGATCAACCCTAAACCTGTACCAATCATTCCCGAACAAAGAATTCTGGGTGTAATCGCCACAGAATCCATAGAGGAAGTTAAGGATAAGGCCAGGCAACTTGTAACTCCAGCAGACATACAGAATTGGCATCTGCAGGGAAAGGACTTTGCAGTAAAGGACAACTTATTGTATTTCCAAGAACGATTATACCTACCCAGCACAGATTTACAGAAAAAAGTTATCTCTTGTTATCACGATTCTTTAATGGAAGGACATCCCGGTATGGCCAAGACCTCAGAAAAGATCAAGCGCTACTTCTGGTGGCCGTCTTGGAAAAAAGATATCAGAGACTTTATAATGTCCTGTGGAGTATGCGCCCAAAACAAGAGTCAAAAGGAAAGACCAGCAGGCCTCTTACGCCCTATTGACATCCCACCTCGCCCTTGGCATACGCTTTCTATGGACTTCATCACCGATCTACCTCCATGCTCCGGATACAATACGATTCTAGTAATCGTGGACTTATTCTCCAAGATGGCGCATTTCATTCCGCTCAAAGGCTTGCCAACAGCAGCAACTCTGGCCCGAGAATTTCTCGAAAACATCGTCCGACTGCACGGTTTTCCTTCGGTTCTAATTTCGGATCGAGGTTGTCAATTTATTTCTCATTTTTGGCGAAGTTGCTGTCGGTCGGCTCAAATTGATGTGAGACTATCGACCAGTCACCACCCTCAGACCGACGGACAAACCGAGAGGACCAATCAAACTCTGGAACAGTATTTACGCTGCATGCTGCAACAAACTGAAAAAACTTGGAAAGACATCCTTTGGATAGCCGAATATGCCTACAATAACTCTGTCCATTCGGGAACTGGGAAAACCCCGTTTTTTCTTTTGTACGGCAGTCACCCTCGAACCTCGGAGTTGGATCCCCTCCAAGATCTTGAAACACCGGCAGTAGACTACCTGCATTCTACAATCACCCAAGCCTTTAAGGAAGCTGTTTCTCACCTTCAAAGGGCTAAAGAACAATACAAGAAAGGAGCAGATCAACATCGGAAGGAAGCCCCTCAATATCAAGTAGGGGATCAAGTCTGGTTATCCACCAAATATCTACCTCTAAAAGGGCCACGTACATTCAACCCAAGATACCTTGGTCCCTATTCCATCACTACCATAGTAAACCCAGTAGCGGTCAAGTTGGACTTGCCCCCGCACATGAAGATACATCCGGTCTTCCACGTCTCTCTATTAAAACCCGTGCAACCTCAAACCCGACTAACTAAATCTCCAAAACCTATCCTAGTTGATGGAGAACTCGAGTTTGAAGTCAAAAGCATTCTGGACTCCAAGATCTCCAAATCTAAACTATTTTACCTAATTGACTGGAAAGGCTACGGCCCCCAAGAGAGATCCTGGGAACCTGCTGAATATGTCCACGCTCCTCGCCTAATCAAAAGATTTCACCGAACATTTCCTGACAAGCCAAAACCCCCGGAGAAGCCCGGTTTGGGAGGGGCCTTGAAGGGGGGGGATACTGTCATGATCTCTGCTTCCAAAAGGTCAGGGTTTTCCCAACTCCCTTGGAAGCAGATCCATAACCCAGGTTCCGAGTGCCAACCAGTCCCAATTGGGACCTTTTGGACCCAGTCCTGGCGCCAGTGGCACCAGGCTCATAAATATGCCCAGTCCCAGCGCTGGAAGCGCCGGGCTCATAATGCTTGGGTGGACTTACCTGCAGCAGACCATGCTGCTTACTTGCCTGCCAGTTGAGCCTCTGATCCTCTTCTGTTTGGAACTACTTTTCCTGTTGGGTGGGGCAGGAGCCACTCCCTAGATTCAGAACACTGGAACTCTTCTGGAAAGCAGGAACTCTTTTCTTACCTAGGCGTGGCTGTGGAAGGAGACACCTAAGCACTACAGGAGGCTATTTAAACCACACCCGATGGATGAATCTTGCTTTGCGTTATTCTGCATCCTCTGCAGCAGAACGCTCATCGTGTCTTCTGCATCTGATCCTGGGCCTAAGGAAAAAGGCTTACCATCCAGAATCCAGTCTTCAGCAACACCTATAAAGACAAGAAAGAACAGGTTAGCAATTACGGTCTTCAGTGACAGCTCTTCACTTACCTGGTCCATCTGCTGTCACCAACGCCTCGCGCTGCATTCCGGCATCTGAAAGACAAAAGCTTACCAACTCTTCGCACGCTCCGGAGGCCTTCGGCGCTGCATCCCGCATCTGAAAGACAAAACAAGGTGCGTTTAAAGACATTGGGGAACTTTAATACTCACGTGCCATTACTCCTTTCCACATCTAACCCAATGGGTATTCCGGCACCCTGCAGCCGCTCCGAACTTGTACCTGCAAAATAAAAAGACAGTTAGAGCGCATCGTGAAGCAGGCAACAAGCGCTTACTTACGTGCTTCCAGGCGCTTCTATTCATCACACGGGCTCCATCTTCAACTCACTTCAGCCCGTCATCCGCCATCGCCGGAACCCTGCAAAACTAGAAACATCATTACTAAAGACTTTAAAGACATTAGAATTACTCGAAACTTACCGTTCGTGCAGTAAACGACAGACAGCAGTCCTCTGAAGTCAAGAGGCCTGCTCCCCTTATCCAGTGAAGAAACTGGTTACAGCACCCTGCCCCGAGGCAGATGGAGAGCACGGCGTTCACTTACCTAAGGTGAGAGCGTTAACCTTTGGGGTTCTACAGGAGAAGAGAAAGGGAAGAAGAGAGAGACATTCAATAACCCAGTTCCTTAATCCCATATTTTCTATCTGCAGACATCTTACCCTTCAAGTCAGACATACAGTGCACAGAGGTCCAGCCCAAAGAGCCAGCCGTGTGTTACACATCAACTTTGCAGATACGGTATACGCCCAGTCAAGACCGGCGCCTCTACGGGAATCAGGTGAGCGTTACAATAGGAGCGGATAAAAATCTACTACAAGAAAATCCAAATAAAGTGAAATCATTGTTGTGGTCACAAGACTGGATAGACACTGGTGACACTTCTAGAGAACATCGAATAATGAAGCTAATGCCCATTGCTGAGAGAAAATTGAATGAGACTCAGCCATATCTGCATAGATTTCCCGACAAAAATAGTCGAGCGATATTTATGAAATTCCGGCTCAACCAATTCCTGACACGAGAAAACATGATTTTACGGAATGGCGCGGATTCTAGCTCCACCATGTGTCGCCTGTGTGGAGAAGGCAATGAAACATTGAAACACCTAACGCTAGTCTGTTCCAAACTTACTCAGGAACGCATAAAGCACTTTGGAAGGTTCATACTGGCAAAACCTTCTGTGTCTATTGAAGAATGGTGGAGACAATTTTTTCAAGATTCAGATCGTAGTCTAACAATTGAACTAACTTTCTTCCTGGAATCAATGATGGAAAAACTTACAAAGGCAGAGATGAACTCCAATCACTAGTAACTAAAGCCATCAGCGGTGGCTAGGTAAATCAGCATGTGTGAAAACTATGCTTTATCAGATATCATGCAATATTTTTTTTAATTTCATGGTGAATGAGTAGATTGCATGCATCAAGATGATGCCACTCGACGGCTGCCTTGTTCGTTTCTGCATATGTTTTTTAGCTTTTTGAGAGTTTTGTTGGTTCTTGTTTGCAACGTTTTAAAGGTTTGTAACAAACCCATAAAATATCTTTTTTTTTAAATTCTTCTCCCTCCTACCCTTCTTTTCGCTCTTCTCTAAAATCTTATCTTTTCCATTCACCCCTAACACCTCATTTCCTCTCCTACTTCTCCCACCGCCCATGCCTCACCCCCCTACTCCTCTACCTTTATACCCTCTCCTTCCCCTCTACTCCCCTTTTATCCTACCTCCTGCTCTTACATAGTCTTATTCTTCCCTATCTTCTTCCTCACACCCTCTTGCCTCCCTTCTTACTTCCGCTAACATCTCTGCTCATCCCTCCCATTCCCTCTTATTCCTTTGTGCCTCTCCACTCCCCCCTCACCAATAATGTAAATTGTTCCTTATACTGTTTTCAAGTTGTGATTTAATTACCATCTTCTGTTTGTTGTAATTCTTCTTGTTCTCATGTAAAGCACTTTGGATTAAAGTGCTATATAAATTCAATAAAATACACATAAAAAATGCCAACATGTCCAACTGGCTGTACAATGCAGACCTTTCTAGACATGTAATAACATATTACAGTAAAGCATGGACATACCTAGACTGGTTGCACCAACATGGCAGTCAAAGCAATAACACTTATCATGGTTATTTTATCACAGATGCCCAGAAAAATATACAATGCCACAGTAAGAAACGACTAGACTGGCAGCAACCAAAAGCCAGTCTAGCCATGTAATTACACTTAGCAGTACTGCTTAATCAGCGATGCCCAGTTAAAGAAAGTCAAGCAAAACTAACAAATGACTAGACTGGCTGCACCAAAATGCCTCTCTAGCCACTAATACCACATATCATGCCTGCTTAGCCTGGAGATGATTGCCATTACGATTTATCCCACAATCCCTGCCCCCAACACATCCCCCATCCCTCCAACCACCTGCTCCAACCCCCCAAAATCAGCACGCAGGCCCAGAATTACCTCCACGTCCCTCTTTCTTGTCCCAGTGCTGACGTATGAGGCACCTTCCCTCATAGATCAGGACAAGGACGAGTGGGGCTAGAAGTAATGAAGATTACAGGTAACTAAGCCAGGCATTACCTCCATGTCCCGCTACCTCATCCCAGTACTTGTGTATGAGGCAAAGTGCCTCATACACAAGTACTGGGATGAGGAAGAAAGGGGATACGAGTAATGAAGATTATCAATAAGTAATTATGGCATTAAACACCAGCAGTGGCACAACACCGTTGGTCTGACTGGGCTTTAGTCCTCTTCCCCCACCCCCTGAAATTTTGAGCTATGTTGGATCGACCTGGCTGACCTACAAATCCGTTGCCGGACAGAACAGGACACAGATGTTAAACGGCACCTGTGTTTGTTCCTAAAGGCCCAGTAAATACTAATGTAAAGCATTTCACTGTTCGTTTTTAGCCAGTTGAAATCATGATATGTGTTTAGTACTTGCAAGTCAGGGGAGTGATTGGAAGGGTAGAGGGGGGGACAGGAGACCGCTCATTCTCACAGCAGTCCATATCTGGGTGCTTTCAGACTTAAAGGAGAGGCGTAACTGCTTGTAACATTGAAGCTGCACTAGAATAGTCTCATTAGTATGTGAAAAGAAGTTAGATGCCCCCACACAAATAAATGTGCCACTCCCTCACCGCTCGTGAAGTTAGCGCTCTCCCAACATTTGAAGGGTTAGTGGTCTCCCAAAATGTATGTTTTGATGAGACCCTGAACACAAGCACACACACCATTCACCATACAAATACACGCACACACCCAGCCACCCATACATTTAAGTGTGTACACTTTCACCATACACTCACACAGGCATATCCAGGCTGCATCATGCACTCACTCATTAATGCACATTACATTATATACATACATATACTTACATGCACGCACACACATTTAAAGAAAATACATTTTCTTACCTTCAACCCGTTGGTCCAGGGAACGAGACATTCAGTTCCCTGCAGTAGCCAGGAATTCTTGTTCCCGTCATTTGCAGAGGATCGGGAAGCCCCCGTGTCATGGGGTGGAGGGACTCCCATTACTTCAAAAATAAATGGTTTCTTTTTGAAGTCACTCTGACTTCATAAAGAAATGATTTCCGTTAAAGGACCAAACCGGAACAGAAATAATTTTGTTATGAAGACAGAGTTACTGCAAACAAATGATGGGCACATTATAAGTGTGGCGGTCCGGAAACAAGGGTGCTGGTAAGCTTTCCGGCACCCTTGTTTCTGGACTGCCACACTCAGAGTATGCCTGCTGGGACCACTGCACCCAACAAGTCTGATCCTAGCGGGCGCAGCGGCCCGAGTAGGCAGACTCCTCACAGAAGCACAGGCACCATCAGTGGCAGTGCTGGTGCTTCCGTGAACCCGTTGGGACTAACATTTTCCGGCACCTAACTTCCCAGTCCGCCAGGACTTGTAATGTCCCGGTAGCACCTGGAAGCTAGGTGTCAGAAATGGTATTACAAGGTCGGCGGCAACCCGCCGGTCACACCGGCGGTTTACCACCGAACTCGTAATGAGGCCCTATTTCTTTTTGAAGTCATAGGGCTCCCCGCCCCATGCCTTGGAGGCCACTAGCCTTTAGGCTTCCACGTCATGAGGTGGGGGAGCCCTCGGACTTCATAAAGAAATAGAATCTTTTTTTAGTCACTCTGCCTTCATAAAGAAATTATTTCTGTAAAAAAAAAATCTTTATGAAGGCAGAGTGACTTCAAAAAGAAACGTAATTTTTTCTGTTTTTAAAAATTATTTTGTAAAAAAAAATATATTTTTAAAAATATATATTTTCTTTTTGTCTGAGGGCCCCCTACCAGGACATGGACGTGGCCCCGTGTACCACTGGGGGTGTGGGAGCCCCAGTTACTCCAGTGCTTACTTGACGACTGCAGGCTGCAGTCGTATTTTACGGCAGTGACACAAATAATCTGGGGGGAGGGGATAAAAGCTATTATATCTCCCCACTTAAAATTATGGGGGGATCTGTCCCCCCCCCCTCCCTCCATGTCCTACGCCCATGACCGTGGAACTCCAAAGCAGGAGCTGTAAGGTTGAGAAGAGTGTTTGGCAAGGTGTTCTTTGAAGAGTAGCGTCTCCAGGTCCTTCCTGAAGTGTAAGTTGCAGAGGGCAGGAGGAAGAGGCAGTCTGTATTGTTAACCTGTTCTAGAGAAATGGTGCATAGAAGGAAAAGGCATGGATCCTGCTTTTCACCGCATGCAGCACTTTGATTCAACCACACATTTGAGGCCTGCCTATAATGATCATTTAGTGATGGAGGATTAATGGAATCCAACCAAACGCATGCAAAAAAGGATCCTACAACTGATTCAACCTTGATAAAGCAATTTTCACTATAATATCAATGCAGATGTGAATGTACTTAAATGTGTAAGCTCAAACTATACTAAAAAGATGTATTGCAATAGCAAATAACAAGGAGGCATAAAGTATGTTTGTTTATTGGTTTATATTGCACTGGAGCCCGCAGGCATCAGGGCGCAGACACAGCACAGAACGAAGGACAGGATGACAAACAACAATCTACGCAAACAGCAGTATCTTGAGGCTTTTCCTGAAGACAGATCTATTATCTTCCCATTGCATCTCCACAGGGAGGTTGTTCCACATTACACTTGCCTGTGAGGCAAAGGCCTGTTTGTTACCTCATACTCGTTTGCATCTTGATTGTGTCAGATGCACCGAGTCCTTGGATCGGGTAACTTTAATTACATTTTCCAGGATCAGTCTTTCTTTTATATAATGTGACGCTTTTCCATATGAACACTTTTGTACAATAGTGTTTATTTTAAAACATATTCTAGCTTCTACTGGAAGCCAGTGTAGCTCTCTTCTATGTATGGAAACTAGATCCTGTCCTCTGATCCTCTTGAAGATCCGCACCGCATCATTCTGGTGTATCTGCAATCTTTTTACACATCCCTTGCTCCTGCCAAAAGGGCATTGCAGTAATCCAATCTCGGCATGATAACTGCTCTCACCAGTATTGTGCAGTTAGCTATGGATATATACGGCTTCACTAGTCGAAGCAGCCTGATATGATATTGAGCTTTCCGGACTACGCTTCTCACATGCGCTTCCAAGCCCATGGATGGTTCCAAGGTTATTCCCAGAGTCTTTACTTTGAGTGCTACTTTAATGTAATGATTTTCTATGGAAAAGCCCTCATACATGATGGAGAGTTTAGCACGTGACTGCGTTGATCCAAACATCAGGAATTGTCTTATTTGCATTTAAACATAGACTGTTTGAAATCATCCAATCTTGTATGGCCTCATACACTTATTTTATGTTCTCTAGGTCTTTTTCGTAGACAGCGCTCAGGTCCAGGATTAACTGAGTATCATCCGCGTAGTTGGAAAAGCGCACTCCCAGTGCATCACATAACGTGCAGCAAAATATATTAAACAAAATTGGGGATAGACATGCTCCTTGTGGGACACCACATTTGATGAACTCACTGAGAGCATGCCTCACCCTAGACTATTCTAGAACTCCTCTCTGAGAGAAATTACCTAATCCAGTCAATATCCACCCTCCATAATCCTCAAGTTTAGCCAGATGTTTTTCCTGATATACAAGGTCGAAGGCTGCCGAAAAATCCAACAGCATAAGCAGCCACCCCTTACTCCTGTCAATGATATTAAGCATTTCCGATTGGAAGTCCAGGAGGGCAGTCTCTGTACCATGGGACGATCTAAATCCTGATTGTCTCAGGTGCAGAATTTCCTGACTTTCCACATATTCTTGTAACTGGATAGTAGCAAGTTTATCAACCATTTTCAATAGAAAAGGTGAATTAGTTATGGGTCTTAGATTATTGCAGTCTTTATAATCCTGCCCTGGTTTCTTTAACAGGGGAGTGAAGGTCACCTTCTTCACTGATGCTGGCACATAATTATTTATAAAAGTGGCATAAGCGAATCATAATAAAAATGGAGTAAAAATGTCCAAGTTTTCCAAGATGATTCTTAAGGGGATAATATCCGCCGAACAAGTCGTAGGATGTATAGTTCCAAGAACCTTCTCTAAATCGGTTCTAGTAAAAGTTTTAAAAGCAAAAGGAGTCGGATTCATCTGCCTTGTAATTTCCACATCTGTATGTACCAACTTAAATGCAAGCATTGCTTGGTTTTGTACAACACTAGCTTCAGCTATCTTTATTTTTTTAGAGAAAGGCCTTTGAACTCTCTCACAATCTTCCTGTCTGGGGTCTAATTTATTTGTTTGAGCCTGAGGTTTTTATAAGGTCTTCAGAATTTCAAACAGTTTCTTGGTCTCATTCTTTGCATTCAAAATTTGAGTATTAAAATATTCCTGTTTTGCTTTGACGATTTCCTTCCAGTATACTTTGTCTAATTCTTCCAATGTCTTCTAACTCTCTCGTGTATGATACAATAAAAAATTGTGCATCTATTATAAATTTCCCCTGTGAGATAGTCTCATACTGCATGGATACAGACTTGCATATATAAACCAGTGAATCTAGAAAACATGCAAATGTTACTATAAGTGGATCAAAAAATAATTTAGCTGCTGAACTTGCAACCAGGACACCTCACCATGCCCTAACACACATGCCCTTTGTTATTTTAAAGCCCGGCCAAGCCTAAAATGGAAACTTGGCCACAGGGTAACAGCAAGTTGTGTCAAACGCCAAGGCACATTTCACGAAGAGTGATTTATAAGATGCCAACTCAGGGTTTGAAATCAAGATCTGATGAGCAGGAGCTAAATCCAGCTCCTGGGTGCCAGGCATCATCCAGTAGGCAGGAGCTACTGCTGGGAAACCAGGAGCTAGAACCCAGCGCATAACAAATCTTACTTTCACACGAGATGCACACATTAACTTTTTGTCCATTATGTATGCTTCCCTATGTTTAAATGTGTACTAGATGTGTCCTAAGTCTTCTTTATTAGCATTCTCAAATACTCTGTTAATATCACATATGCATGTTTGTAAGGCACCAATTGCCTGGGGAGCAAAAACTAGCTCCTGGTAACTGTTGCTTTCAAGCTAACTAGGCTCTCCTAGGCCAGAAGCAGGAGCAAAATAGCTCCCCTCAATTTCGACACCCTGCCAACTCCAGTTTTGTATGTGTGGGTTGATTGATTCATCTACCCAGCCTTTCTCAGGGAAAGTCCAATTCCATCACATGGGGAAAGGGAGGATGAATCTGTTTTAAGCTAAACACAATGTTTAATTGTGAGCAATTCCATTGTGTGAACAATGTAGCAATCCTCATCACATTGCCTCCTTCACGTACGTGGCAACCTTTGTACAGTGATCACAAGGCATTAAAAACTGAAATCGATGCGCTCCTCAGTGGATGTTGAAATCGGAGCAGCTGCATGGTGGATTCAGTGGCGTCTCGCTGGACTCTTAGCATGCTAATGCTCTTTGATTCAAGCCTTGTGAATATGTGGCTTTTTGAGGTGAGCTGGCATCCGGAGATGGTGAGTTTCTCTGCCAAGTAGAGTGGAGTTTGAGTTGTTACTGCTTTGTAGGGGATACAGGCAACCTTGAACATAATGCATCCATGAAGGAGTAGCCAGTGTAACTCCTTGAGGCTAGAGGCGATGTGGTCAAATTTTCTTAGTCCTGTGATGCAACATGCTCCAGTGTGCTGGATATTTTCCAAACTGGCCAAGGTCGCATCATGGACCCCTGTGAATAGGGCATTGCCATTGTCCACGTGAGAGATGGGCAGGGCTTGGACAACAGTTCTGAAACTCTATGCAGGGTGGAAAGTCTTGACTTTGAGGAGTGCTAGCTTGTACCAAGCTGCTTGGGTCTATTAAATGTTATAATTATAATTGTTTTTTTTATAACGCACTTAATACCGAAGAGGTTTCTAAGCGCGGACCTGGGATTTCAAACCTGTGTAGCTCTATGTCCTGCTTCCAAGACGAGCGTGTTGCCACTGAGCTACACTACCTGTGTCAATGCGATGAAGGGTTCCTTGAAGTACAAAACCTGTAGGTTGCTCACTCTGTGCAATGTAATGGATACCGCGAAAGCAGTCTTCCACAATATGCACTTTATCTCTGCCTTTTGCTCTGGCTCATTGTGATGTTTTATTCATTTGAACAGAATCCTGTTGAGCTCTCAGGATGGGGTTGGTGGAGAATAAACAGACAAGCCCTATTCAATTCTGTTTGACCAGAGCTAATGCAAACAGTTGACTTACCTGCATGCTCTAGGACATATGGAATAGTGGAGACTCAATGACTGACACCGCTTCTTCTGCAGTAGCTTCATAGATGGCATCTTACCCATTGATGAGCCTTTGTGGACGGAGTCATTTACTTAAAGCTTTTTATGGATGGGGCGTGTGGTGTCGACTGTAAAGCTGATCATGCCTTGCACTGATAAATGGACAGTACGGGTAGGCCTTCTCTTGATGGGTGTCCCAACAGTCGGGTGACAACAGAATGTGAAATGTTTTGTCCCATTGCTAGTCTCTTCTGGAGTTGAGCATATGGTCTTTAGGTTGGGCTTATCAGCATCTGTGATCAGTTGGAAACCTTTAAACTTCTCCCCTCTACCCCATTCTGCACAATGAGTTCTCCTCTTGAACTGAGCAGGCAGCCTTGAACTGTCTCTTTCAAGATGTCCTGGGCTGTCATGATGGGTTATTCCCTTTATATATACACAGAGTCCTGCACTGAGGAAGCGCATACAACTTTCTTCTGTCTTTCTGCTCTTTAGAGGCTTGAGGGTAAGGTCTGACTGATGAGACATTCCTCTGGTGGATGCCCTTTTAGCAGGTAGTAAATACAGGGTTTGTGAGGGGGACATTATTTTTAACATTACGCTTGAGTCTTTAAAAATATAAAGTTTAGCCTTGATAGGATCTCCGGCCCCCTCCCCAATCCCCTCTACTGCTACCTTCTTCCTTGGACATATGTAATGATTTCAGGAGCAATCTGCACACCAGATGAAATGCAAGCAGAGCCAAGGATGCTATTTTCCAAGGTCCTATTAGCAAACCCTTTTCAGAGTTCAAATCCCAGTGCGTAGCTTGTAGACTTCCAAGCCTGAAGTGCATTAAGGATCTGAAATGTGCTCCCCGAGGTGGAACTTAAGCCTACTCAACCTCCTTGGTCAGGGTGTGAATGAACAAAAATCAGGTGGATAGTCGGCTCAATTTAGGTTATGCTAATATTATATTAGTGTACCATGGAGTCACAGTCTGACGACAGGAAATAGTCAAAGTATGCGAGTCTAGGGAAGAACAAATGCTGCAGAAGCCACTTAATTTGCAGCGTGATGTGCATTGTATGTAAGTTACTGCAAATGTAATGGGCTATATTTTGCCAGCACCTCTATATATTCAGAGTTTCTATTTTTTCCTTCACATTTGTGGTGAGGTCAAAGGAACAGTAGGTTGCCCAACATTAGATCTTGTATAGTTTCACATTTAGTATTAGTATTGTATCTTTCAAAGACATTAGGTGAGAATCTAGAGGTCTTATTTATTTTCTTGAGGGAAATCAGCGAGCCTGTAACCCTCTCTGCTGTCCGTTTCAGTTTCACTTTTGGCCATCAAGCAGAGCGTCTTGGAATCTATGGCCTCTTCTCATGCTGTTTAAATGTACAATTCTTTTTCAGGTTAATTGTTTCTTCTTTGCAGCCATTTTATGTATCCTTTGCCTCTTTTAAAACTGCTTTGTGTGAAGACATTGCGCTTCAGACTGCACTATCTGTAAATATTCAAAGATTAGAACCATATTACTTAAACTGTACATTTTGGGAATGCAGATGCCAGCATGACGCTCTTTTGTTTCAATGGGGAGAGATCCCCCAGGTCTTCAGTCAGACTCCTCCCTACCCCATCCTCCTCCTGAAAATGGGAAAACACTCTGATACACACCTCCCTGAACCTGCTTACTAGATAGCCACAACGAACTACTCACACCTTTTTGGCAATGGGATTACACAACTTCCTTTTATACAGTTGTCTGGCCACATTGGGGGCACACATGGGCTTATTTTCCACCTTCCCATCCCCCTTCATGCTGGTTTCCTGACTATTGGACAACCCCAATTATCTTCTGCGTGGTTAAGCATTTGGAGGGCGTTTGACTAGAAGCCCCATATAAGATTGTTAGGTGATTCAATGCCGATTGGACCACAGGTGTACAAAATTAAGCCTGGATTAGACACTACAAAGACTATTTTGGGCGTGGGAGAAGGATGTCTAGCACGTGAGTTTGACCATGTATTCACTCTTTATTGTCCCTTGTCATTCAACATAATCTTTCACAAAGGATAGATCCTTTTACTGTGTGTTGAGCACACATTAGAAAATTGGTTTTGACCATGTGGCCGTACAGCCAAAGTGTTATGCTTGGTATTTGTCACCTTCATGAGTGTGGTCACATTATGTATATGCTTGGTAGCAGAACCCTTTGGACGATCTGGATAGACTGCAAGTTACTGTTTGTCTATATATGGCATCTTCTACTTCCAAGCTTTTATACGGTTTTGTAACCATGTAAGCAGTGTTCTTGGCAAGACATAGGGTGTGCTTGAAAGACCATTAAAGTAGTCCCCTCTTGGTTTTTGGCTCAAGGAACGTACACTATGCTTTCTTATTGGAAAAACCTAGATACATATTAAGTCTCAAGCCTTTGTCTGCAGTCAACAAGTTTGTCGGTGTTAAGGTTAAAAAAATAATTTGGCTTTGCGTTGTGGGTCCAAAAACATTCACAAAGTGCCTGACAATGGTTGCATTATATCTACAAAGACAATACACATCGCCCTACTAGAGCAACTTGATCATTATGACAAATTCAGAAGATTTAGTAACTTGCACCTTATATAATTAAAAGCTAGGGCAGTCTGCTGTTTTCTGCAAATGAGGTTTCGAAAATAGTACATGTTGAGTGGGTATACATTTATGTAGGTTGGTATGAAGCTCACAAGTGGCTTATACAGAAGTCCAAGAATTGTGCCCTGAAGACAAAAGAAGAAAGCATAATGGCTTCTAATGCACATGACGACGTTGATTTTGCTGATCTCTGTTGAATCTGGCATAAATTAAAGCACTTCTAAAACCTCTGGACAACAAAAGCATCTATTCTCAGGGTGACCGGGAAGATGTGGTTTTCTAGTTTTATTCTGCAAAAATGTATGGTAATGGGTTGCAGGATGATGACTAAGTGCAGGAGATGACCTTGCAGCAGGTGCCACCAAAGAGCATAACGTTAACGTGTGCTAGCGCACGCGCACCTAGTTACGTACATACTTCTGGGCTCCAATACCTAAGGAAAATATTGCTACATATCAGTGTGCTTGAATTATTTTTTCAGTCCTTCCAGTTCTGCACCACAAGAAAACAATTGTAATCATGTGACTGTTCTCCACAGCATAAGGAAGCACCATGTTGTCACAGTTGGTGACAAAATGATCTTTGACGATCCTCTTCAATAATACAAATGGTTATGCTGAAGCTCTCTAGACTTCAGGATGAACTAGACTTCAGCATGAACGCGAGTAGGGAATTACTAAAAATCTATCTATTCCGCCATCATGGTCATCTGCAATTGTGGTCCCGATATACAAAAAAGGAGACAATCAAGACCCTACAAACTATCGCCCAATTGCTCTCCTGGACCCAATAGGAAAAGTCTACGGCTCTCTACTGCTAAAAAAAATTCAAAGATGGGCATCGCAAGCGCCATGCAATGACAACTTCCAAACGGGTTTCAAGAAAACCCTAGGAACAGCGATAAACATCTTTCTACTGTCCATCTTGTAAAGCAAAGTGATGGAGGGAGGCCCAAGACTGTTTACCGCTTTCATAGACTTCTCCCAGGTTTTCGACAGAGTTGACCGAGCCATCACTCTGGGGAAACCTGGAAATTTCCTAATGAGGTCCTTAATCCCATCAAAGCCTTATACACGGAAGCCACCATCAAAGTTCGTCTAAATCAGTACGGATGTTTATCAGCCCCATCGAGACAAAAAAAGGAGTCAAGCAAGGGTGACCTTTGGCTCCTGCCCTTTTCCAGCCTACATGGGGGACTATCAATACACAGAGGAGTCCATCAGATCCTTTCCGCCGAAATTAGCTCAAGTAAACATCAGCAGATTACTATACACAGACGACCTCATCCTTATGGACCAGACCTCCATAGGCCTACAGCTACAACTTGACAACCTACTCAGATTTACCTCTGAAAACAACCTTGAAATAAACATTGGAAAGATGAAAATAATGGTTGTGGAATGCTCGACGAGGAAACTGGAAAAACTCAATTGGTCTTTAAACAAGACTGTCGTTGACCAAGTCAAAAAGTTTAAATACCTGGGTGTGGTCTTAGACAACTCAAAAACTGAACTCACCATGCAAGAAAATCTAATGAAGACCAGAAATTTGGCGACACAAGGGAAGGCAATAGACAAGAAGTTTGGACGTTTCTCCACCATCCCAATACTAAACTTCTATAAATCAAAGGTTGTCCCTACTGTGACCTACGTCTCTGAGGCTATGCCCTACCTACCTAAAACAATTTGGCCAAAACTGGAGGCCCTCTGCTGGAGAACGGTTCTGGGGCTGCCAAATTCAACCCCAGTCTCGCTGATCAGACGCGAACCTAGCCTACTCTCCGTACAGGGCTCCGTCGAGTGCAATACACTCATGCTATACAGAAAATGTGTCATTCCGGCCCGCACTTTCCTTCATGGCTTGGTCTTCAAAGAAACATGTGCATCAAATGGCAAAATGCTCAAATTATGGAGAGATGGAAACCTAGCGCTACTAAAAAACATAGAGTGCACAGAAGATGACCTAAAGTACAACCCCACAAAGGTAAACAAAAAAATAAGAGGTGGAATGGATTCGTACTCTAGCTGCAGCAAACAGCTGCAAACTGGTACTCCACCTCCCTCCAGTGTGGAAAAAACTGAACTCTCTACAGAACTATATTAAAAGGTTCCCGAGTCGATCAGCACGAAACACCATATTGAGAGCTAGACTAAACCTTTTTGACACTAATGAAATCCGCCAAATCAGAGGACTCTCGCTGACCAACATCTGTAGATTTTGTAGCAAGGAAAAGGAGTCAATTCGCCATCTACTACTATCATGCCCAGGCACGTTGGCCACCAGGCTCCCTTACATAAAACACCTACTCAGTCAATCAACAGTGACAGACGAAGAGACATGGTGGGGAAGAATGATCAGTGGCAATAGAACAGCTTGGCAACTAGTGACTTAAAATTTTGCAACAACTAACGACAAAACTGGAACTTAAACGCAACAAGACTCTTTAGACTCCTTTTCGCCTTTTAAAGATAAGACTCACTGTGACCAACTTACTATGAAACTAAACTGAAGCTGTTGTAAAAAAATGTTTTCTTTTTTTTGATTAAACTCAACAATATAAAAAAAAAATTACTGAAATGATCCTTTCTCCCATCTTTCTTAGGGCTTGTCAACGGGTCTTGCAATGAAAAAAGACTTAAAATGCCAAGCTGAATTCTGAGAGCATGCAGTAGCGTTTAAAAAAAACGTTTATTTTGAAAAATGAGTCACAAACACAAGAAAAGAAATCACAACCAGGCAAATGGAGAAGATCTACCAACAATACTAAAACGGCATATGCCTAGAAGGCCTACTATCCAACCCAACAAAGACTCGACTAACATATTGGATACGAAAGTAATGTTTTGAAACACCAAATCAATTGATGCATCACAAAATAAATGCCCCAAACTCCTCCACTCCCCTCTCTTCCGAAGCAGTCATGGATGGAAGGGAGTCGCATAGAACAACACATTTAACAATGATACCTCGTATGCATTTGAAACCCCAAATTTTTCCAGAACCACCATCCCAAACAAGTATTTTCCTAATGAAAATTCACCAAAAACCAACACCCATAGATGCCAGTATTACCTTGCTGACTAAAATCTCCTTTCAACAAAGTTTTGTTTTGGATTATTTTGGCTTCTTATGGAAACTGGTATGTATTCCCCTCCTGTTTCACTGTAAGGTGCAGTGTGGAACCCTACAATACCACAGACCCCCATTTTGAACAACCCTTTGTTACTATCCAGAAACTTTCTGTACCTAATCTTTTGGGAATGGAGAAAAGACCCCTTTGTCGATCATCTATAAGTATTCTTCACCGTAGCAATCAGGCTCCAGTGCAGTCCCTATCTGTCCTAACAAGTTTATCCAAATTGGTGGTCCATTCCTCCATTTGGACTGATTGAGAGGCTCCTATGTCCCACCTTTAACCCCACCCCCCAACAGGCTCTCTCCAGCATTACCACTTTGGAATCTAAGGTT
Source organism: Ambystoma mexicanum (assembly GCF_040938575.1). Classification (NCBI taxonomy): domain Eukaryota; kingdom Metazoa; phylum Chordata; class Amphibia; order Caudata; family Ambystomatidae; genus Ambystoma; species Ambystoma mexicanum. The sequence goes on along the minus strand of NC_090924.1, from coordinate 452,123,874 downwards.
AAAATAAATGCTTTGAATGGCACACTTCTTGAAAATCTGAACCCCCTCTAGGGAGCCTTTCACTTATGTGCTAGGTCTTTAGGCCTTGAGTCATTATTCCTGCTTTTTCAGGTCTGTCTACTCCCTCGCCCACCGCCTAATGTTGGTAGCCATGGATCAATTTTCCCCTCTACTCCCTTAATTGCCACTCCACATTTCCTGTACTCGGCTTCATTTCTGTGTAAAGGACAGATGGAGTGAAGCCATGCAGTCAAATTGCTGTCATCCTTGGCGTCCTGGGCTGTCCTCCTTGTTCTGACCCTTTTTATGTGAGCAATCCTTTGGGCTTGAAAAGCTATTCAGGGCCCTCTTTCTTTGGTTTTTCTCCATCCTTCGATGTGCCCTCGACCCAGGTGACACCTTTCATAAGATTGACTGAGACCAAAGAAGACACCAAGGACGTAGGCTTAAGGTCAATACCTTGATTTAAGATTGGTTACAGGAAGGGAGCCACTGAGTAAACATAAATGGCCAGGATGGTTATTCTCCTTGATGTAGCTGAATCTTTCTCCCTGAGAGATGTTCACAATATGCTCTCTTGCTTCCTGAGGATTTCAGGCTTTCTTGGTGTCTGGATTGTCTCTCCCAGTCTTAAGTTAGAAACGTTTTTTGTCACCTTTTCCTGGGTGTTAAGTTTTAGGATTTCCTAAACCCTTCTTCTTTTGATATATTTTCAGACTTTCTGCCGTCCTGTACATCAAGACATTCTCAGAAATGTAGTCTTCCTAGCAGTCAGGTGAATATGGGGTTCTGCCCTATACGAGGGTCACCCTTGCTGCTTCTCTCCTTACCCTTGTCTCGAGTTAACTTCATGGCCCCCTCGTACACCTCCCACCCTCTGGTCTTGCCTAGCAGACAGCTCTCCCACTTCTTCTCTTCCCCTCCTGATATTGCACCGTCATTCTGTCTCCTGGTCGCCACCTAGTCTGTACGGCCTTCACCTGTTCTTAGCATGGTCTCTTTGTTGGTACAATCTTCTCCTCTCTTACAATTCCTGCCTCTTTGCTGCTTTTGCTACCACCTTTGCCAATTTTTTTCATCTCACCCTCCTCCATATCGCTCTCTAACTGATGTTGCCACCTCCTCTGGGCCACTCCTGTCTGATGCTCTCACCTCTCCCTTGCCCACAGATTCCACCACCTCCTCCTGCACCCTCACTCCTTCTGATGTTACTGCCTCCTTCTACATCTTGAGCTCTCGGCACTACCAGCTGCTCTCCACTGCTCCAACCTCCTCAATCTTTCCAGCCTTTGCTTTTTCCAACTCTCTCCAGTCTCCAACTACCACCAGATTATTAGCGTCCTACAACCCACACCAACTGATGTACTGCTCTCTCCCCTTCCCTCCCCATGGGTGGGACTCTTCATGATCATATACACCTATGGTCTCCAATTGGGACAAGGCAGGTTTTGGTTGCTGTGAGGGAGTGCTCCTGGGTCTACTTTGTGCTTTGGGGCCTGACCAAGCCTGTAAGTGCCTGTCCGGACTCCTGGGTTTGCTGCACATCTTTTTAATGTTTTGGGAAAGCTTTCTGGATTTTTGTGGTTTAACTTAATAACAGTATCTAAATCTACACATCTAAAACTAGGTGAATGAATCACTCTGCTTAAAAGGCCCTTGTGTTTTTCAATACAGCAACTTTGGTTCTGCTTTGACAGAGGTTCAGGCTCTCTGTTGGGGAAGGTCAGTGTGGCTATTATCCGTAAACGCTGTATAATAACCCCATGGAGGGTCCTGAAAGGCCTGGGCATTTGCACTGCTGTGGGACTCGAGGGTCTGTGTGGCTCTGGATTTATTGTACAGTTTATCGGTCATAGTCTCCCCCAAGTGACTGGGACCAAGGAAACGTAACTAGGGGGTCCTTACCATAGTGCTACCAGATCCATCATCCTCTGGCTTCAACAAGCACCTAGCCTCCCACGTTGCCCCCCTGGCAGTATGAAGTACCAAGAAGGGAGCTTAATCAGACCACCAAATCCTCTGAATGGGCTAGTAGCACACAAGGGAATACAGTTCTCCTGTAACGTTAGTGGCGGGGTCACATACCGGTGAAGGCTAAAAGTGAGTCTATGCCCAGTGCCTTCATGTGGTAGGTGCTTCGCGCTTCTAGGAAATTAATGGGGGTGGAGGGTGCTCTAACACCCCCATTAGGAACTAGACATATTTTGGTGATCTTGACTGCTCAAACAAGGTAACCTATACTGCTAAGGTGGAAGCTGCAGTTTTCAGGTCCTCCTGATGACTTCAGTCTACACACATTAGGCTCCACCCCCACCTTCTACTCCAGCTCTGCCAATGCCTCGACCTGTGGTCTGTGTCGCAGGCGAGGGGTGCAGATGAGACACATGATCCCTCCTGTCATTGTTCCTGTATTGGCTCTTTAACTCTCCGAATATGGGCTGCACTGGTTGCTTCCACAGCTAAAAAAGCAGATTTTAGTGAGTAATTTTCACTGCATGGTGGCAGGTTTGTGCTAACTTAACCATTTTTGGAACCCTGGCAGATGTTTTAATTGAAGTTGGCACAATTATACATAATGCTGTCTCCAGTATGCTTCTGTGAACTATTCATGAGGGTCCCGTTTTGGGTGTGTCGCCACCATCCGGTGTGCAGTTAGCTGGTCACTAAAAGAAAATTTTGAAAATACTTCATTTGTATAGGGGCAAACAGGAAAGTTTACTCTATTAGCCAGTCCTGTGAACAAAATGGAGAAATTATATGGATGTGGCAGATATTGAGACTGACGCATGCCCCCTCTCTTTCATCTCCCCCAATTGTCTCTACATCCAGCAGAGCCATGCAGACTTTGGATACTGCTGCAAGAGCTAGGTTTACTTGTGTGTCTTAGTCATTAGATGCACTTTTAAATCTATATTTTATTCTGGCATCCTGCTCTCCCCAACATTTTGCGTAAACCTGTTCTGTAGGCTGGATGGAAAAACGCCTCTCCAAAGAGCATACTGTCATTTTAAGACCTTTAAAATGTGGCCGGTACATGATAGCATCCTTTCAAGCATTGCACTCCTTCACCCCTTTCCCTGGTCCTGTTTGTCTGCCCTATTGGTTGGAGGTAGGAAGAGCTTTCTTTGTGCGCCTACCTTTTTTATTTGGGGACAGTGCGCTTGTTTTCTTTTCGTTGAATTTGGTTTTTTTTTCCACAAGAAATTGGTAAACATCTCACCACAAATGCAGTGTCATAACGTCCATTTCGTCACTATTGCATCATTGCATTCATTCCCTTCTGTATTTCCTTACCAGACAGTGAAATGCCAAGGACCATTTTGATTGCACCTTTCTACCTCCGCAAATTATCTATCACCTCTCACTTGTATGTCCACATGTGGCATTTATTTGACCAACAACTGGACTTGAAACCCCTTTTACATATGCAAACAAGAACAATAAAGTATAATATTTAAAAAAATCCTTTTCTCTTCTTTTTGTGTTTAGGAATGGCTGCACTCCGCTAAACTCTTGGTTTTCTAACCCATCTTGTTCTCCCTTCCCGTTCTCATTTGCATTGATGCTGTGGCGCTGCCCGATGACAGGGCGCGCACGCGGAGGCGTGACGTTGCACTCCGCTGCGTGCAACATAAATAAACGGGGCGTTTCCCGGCCGCGTCAAAGCGACCGGGAAGCCCGAACCGAGAGGACATGTGAGAGTGAGTCCTTCGGGGTCTGCGGCTTACGGGAGGCAACCCCCAACACTGGCGACGAGTGGGGGAAACGATGCCTGGGCCCGGCGGTGAATTATCCGGCAATTTTTCTTGATGCAGCGAGGTCGTCCTGAGACTTCGCTCCGGCCCGCAGGCCGTGCGTTACCCACGCGGCTGGCGGCCATTTTGCAGATCAGGCCGTGAAACTTCTCTGCGCTCCGGTTTGAGCAGGGAGGTGAATCCAGGCCTAATTCTTGGGAATCATGTCAGAAGGCAGTCATACCTGCACGTGAATATGCCCAGTTTGTGATTTTTCATTTTCCTGGGTCTCCTACATCGAGTGCAAGCAAGGAGGAGGGCTACAATGGCTGGGCCTGCATAGCCCACATTTCTTTCTTGTCCTAATTTTTGGAGCAGTTGGAAGCTGAGGCTTCTTTTCATCCTCTTCATCATCACAGAGGTGTGTTGCAGTAGCTGTTTCTTCAATGGTGCATGCTGGAGTCATTTGGACTTGGTGTTTGAGTTGCGGCCGCTGTCTTCCACGCTCGAGTGATACTGAGGACCAGGACGGAGCGGCGGTGCAGCAGCCTCCACGTGCGCCAGCAGCACTTCAAGGTTTGCTGCCTCCAGTGAAGCCGGCACAGCAGCCTCCTGTTGGTCAGGCATGTCTTCCGGGTCCTCTACTTCCAGCACAGCCCGCGGCAGTACCTGTTGTTCAGCAAATTCCCCCCGCCATGGCTCAGGTACGTGCAAAGGCGGCTCTGCAGCCCATCCCGGAGTTTGATGTATCGGGTCCGCCTTCCAGTTTGGGGCCCAGATGGAGGAGGTGGGTGATACCGCCTGGACATGTACTTTCGGGCTGCCCAGGTGGTTGATGATGACACCAGGCTGGCAACCGTGCTATACTCGGCAGGTCCCTCTGTCCAAGAGACTTTTGAATCGCTTCCGCCGGGGGATGGATCCTATGATCAGGCAAAGGCCGCTCTGCAGGCTTACTATCTGCCTCTCGCCAACGCGGATTACGAGCGATTTGTGATGCTCTCTGCCAAACAGAAAGACGATGAGACTCTGGACACTTTCTATGGGCGCCTGAGGCGTCTCTCGCTGGCCTGTGCTTGGGGTGATGCAGAGGACATGATCAGGACTATGCTTATCCAGGCGTGTTCATCAGGCAAGCTCAGGCGCCAGGTATTAAGGGAGCCCGGAATCACGCTTCAGCGCATCATTGAACTGGGGAGGTGCCATGAGGTGTCGGAGGTGAGAGCAGCTAGAATGGAGGCTGGGTCGCGCCCCATCAAGACCGAAGAGGTATGTGCGATGTGGTGAGGTGGCAGGGCCACCAGAAGACCTGGCGGTGGTCCCCGGGAATGAGCCGGGAGGGCACGAGAAATCTGCCAAAAATGTAAGTATGACCTGCCCCACCCAGCAGAATGCCCTGCGGCTGGAAAGACCTGTGGACGGTGTGGGCTACCGGATCATTTCTCGAGGGTATGCAAGGCGGCAATGCTGGTGTTGGTGCCGAGGGGCCCGGGACGGTCCAGTTTCACTCGCCAGGGTCGACCATCCAACGTCCCTCAGGTGGACCAGACTGAGGAGGATGCCCAGGTGGAGGAAGTGGAAGAAGAGGAGGAAGTGAACATCTTCTTTGTCTCGAGAGTGGGGAACCTGAAAAGTAAGAACAGGAGACAGCCAAGGTGCGTGGTCGAGGTGAATCGATCTCCAGTGCCGGTCCTCGTGGATACGGGGGCGTCGGTGAATGTAATGGCCCGTGGACACTATGATGCTATGGACCAGCCCCCCAAGCTGGCTGCACCCAAGGCCCGCATCTTTGCCTTTGGTGGTGTGGACCCTATCCCTCTGGACGGTGTGTTCGTGGCAAAGGTAGAACACGAGGGCTCCCAAATCACAGCACGATTCTACGTGACACCGGTGAGCACCAATACTCTGTTAAGTTGTGCTGCAGCAGAGCCCCTCGGCATTGTCAGCTTCGCATACTCTGTCTATTTAGAGGACATTAATAACTTGCTCGAGAAGTATGCCGCACTGTTCAAGGGGATTGGGCAGATGGCCGGTGACCTAGTGAGGCTGCACATTGATGAATCGGTGCAGCCCCTTGCCCTGAAACATCGAAGGGTACCATTTCACCTCCGTGAACATGTCGACAAGGAGCTGGACAATTTGGTCAATCTTGACATAATAGAAAAGGTTGAGGGAACAAGGAAAGGAAAAGGAACAAAGCCATTAAGAGAGAGAGACACCTCACCCCGACGATTGATTACATCATTGCGGAGGTACAGGGTGCTTGCTTCTTTTCGAAACTGGACCTCCGGGCGGGCTATCACCAGGTTGTCCTCCACCCCGAGTCGAGGTATATTACCACCTTTACTACACACGCTATAAGAGACTGAGTTTTGGTGTGTCCTCGGCAGCGGAGGTGTTTCAGAACATTATTCGGGGCGCCCTGGCTGATCTACAGGGCGTTTTGAATATAAGCAATGACATCCTGGTGTTTGCAAGAACGGAGGTAGACCATCTGAGGTGATTGGCGAAGACGTTCGGAAGACTACAATCCTTGGGCCTCACCCTCCACAAAGAGAAGTGGAATTTCTACGACCATCGATAGAATTCTTTGGCTTTGTATTTAAGGAGGGGGGTGACTCCTGATCCCAGGAAGGTGCAGGACATAAAGAAGGCGCAGCCTCCAGAGTCCGTGTCTGAGGTGCGAAGTTTCCTTGGCATGGTTACATACTGTGGACGATTCATAAAAAATCTTGCCTCCAGGTCGGAACCGCTCAGGGCACTGACAAGGAAGGATGCCATCTGGAACTGGGGCCCGCTTGAACAGGCGGCTTTTGATGACATCAAGGGTGCCTTGGCATTTGAGGATACCATGTCATTTTTCAATCCTGCGTTGCCATCAGAAATCATCGTCGACGCCAGCCCATTCGGCCTGGGCGCCGTGCTAATGCAGATTGACTGTGATGGGGGTGTCCGCCCGGTGGCATATGCCAGCAAAGCCCTATCTGAGGCGGAGCAACGGTACTCGCAGATCGAACGCGAGGCGCTGGCAGTACTTTGGGGATGCCGGCACCTCCGGCTCTACGTCCTCGGACGACCCGGTGACGGTGGTGACAGACCACAAGCCACTGCTTCCCATCCTAGCGGGGTCGTCATCCAAGCCACCGGCATGCATTGAGAGGTGGATGCTCGCTCTTTTGGAATATGGAGTCACCTTGGTATACCGGCCGGGGGCGAACAACGCGGCAGACTATCTCTCCAGACACCCTGGGGTGTCCGGGGGGGAAGACCATGACATCTGTGCAGAGGAGGCCGAGGAGCACGTCCGGGTGGTGGTGGAGGCGGCCACGCCGAATGCCATGCCTCTTCAGGAGCTGGAGGCAGCTGCAGCGGATGATGAGTGTTTCAAAATCCTGAGGCACTCTATGCAACAGGGCTCCTGGAAGTTGGTGCTGGAGGCTCTGGCGGGGCGCACTCAGGAGGCCAGGACCAGACTTGAGCAGCTATGGAAGGTCCGGGAGGAGTTATCATTTTCAGCATCCGGCCTTCTACTCCGCGGAGATCGGATTGTGGTGCCCCAATCGAAGGTGGGCGAGGTGATCCCCCTGGCACACCGTGGTCACCAGGGCGCCGCCAAGACCAAGGCACGCCTACGGCTGAAGGTGTGGTTCCCCGAGCTGGAGCGCAAGGTCGATGACTTTGTGGCAGCCTGTGTTTGGTGCCAGGCGGCATCTCCCCTGCAGCGTGAACCTGCCATAGAGACGATGCCTAGGGGGACGCGCCCTTGGGAAATTGTTCATGCCGACTTTGGGTCCACCACGATGGGCACCCACTTCCTGGTTCTGGTCGACAAATACTCAAGGTATCCCGAGGTGGATTTCCTGCAGTCTGTGGCGTTTGAGCATGTCGTCGTGGCCGTGGAGAAGGTGTTTGCGGCCCATGGCTTCCCATGCACGCTGTGCTCGGACAACGGGGTGCCATTCCAGAGCGAACGCTTCTCAGAGCTGATGGAGAGCTATGGGGTGGTGCACAGGAAGATCATGCCTCTCTGGCTCCGGGCCAATGGTGAAGCAGAACGGCTGATGAGGACTCTAAATAAGACCTTTAGAATTGCTATGGTGCAGGGGCAGTCCTTCCAGAGAGCCCTGTACCAGTTTCTGAGGGTGTACCGCACCACGCCACATGCATCCACTGGAGTGGCCCTGGCAGAGGCATTTTTTAAGCGGTGCCCTCGAGGTTTTCTGCCGGAGGTAGGAGAGAAAGAACCTGGGGTGATCAATGACCAACAAGTCAAGATGGACCGGCGAATAAGAATCGAGCAAGAGAACGTTCGGAGAGGGCTTCGCCCGCAGCGGCTGGAGCCAGGCGATGAGGTCCTTATTCGGAATAGACATCCCCATGGAAAGCTCTCCCTACCGTATGAGCCGGAACTGCTGGACGTTGTCGCAGTCCGGGGATCCATGGTGACTGCCGGTCTGCGGTAACTCGCAGCGTGAGCTTCTTCAAGAAGCTGCGGGATCCAAGAACTGATCCACCTCCTGATCCAGACCCAGGAGAGGTCCCTGAGGACGAAGGGGAAACACCTTGTCTGCCTGAGTCCCCGGCCCGGGGCATGCCTATGGACAGATCACCCGTGCCGGAAGTGAGCAGGAGGTACCCCCAGAGGGCTGGGCGAGGGAAACCTGCTTACCTCAGCGACTATGTGTTGAGTCATCTGGCTGATTGTCCTAATGATGAGAACTGTTAAAGGCTTGGTCTAGTAAAAAAATGTATTGTCCCTACAGGTCGGCCATGTTTTGTTAAGCCTAAGTGGCTCGATTTTAGAAAACTTTCCTATGGACCTTACCCGAGTTTTCGTCCATTAAACGCACGCGAAAACAAGCACCAGGGAGCTGCCATTTTGTGATAATCCTATCATTTCCCCCATCGCCCTGGCTGACCTGCTTTTGCGGCACTAAATCATTTCCCCCGCCCCTGAGCCTGTCATCATCAGACTCGTACCGCCCATTTCCCAACGCCAAAGCACGTCTTGTGTCAACATTCGCTGCGCTTCAGCTAATGACGTGTCGCCATAGAAATGGCAGGACGCCTCTTTCCTCAATAAGTATAAACAGACCGTTTCACAACACACAGCAGCAGATTTTCGATTCCATTCCTCTCTCTGTGTTACTTAGAGTATTCTGTGACTCGTTTCTGTGCTCTGGTCAGCTACCTTCGCCGCTTGTAGCCCGTGTGAACACCTGTACCATCTCGGTAAATTATTTTACTTTGTTTACCACACAATGGCTACAATAATGCCCTACATGTACGAGCCCGAGTATACCGAGGAGGAACTATTGGAAAGTGAAGCACGCGAAAACGATGGGGATTCGGACGGCAGTTGGCAGGACGAATCAACAGATGAAGAGCCTGGGCCTAGTCGCATTGACGGCGTCTCCACCTGGTGCACATGCAATCGGTGCGAGCTAATGCCGACCGAGGAGGAGAACTGCTGCTGCCGAGAAAATGCGGGATGCCTGGCCTACATTTCGGAAGGCGAGCCACGACCGCAATGCATCACCGAGCTGCCAGACTTCAGGGCAGCCTGCCTCACACGGGCCGTGTTGAGGATAATGATGGTGCTTATGCACGAACTTCGCACAACTGTTAGTCCTCGTAATCCGAGTAACGAGTAAGTATACTCTGCTTGTCATGCCACTCCTATTTCATGTTCTTCTACTATATCCAAAATTACATCTACATATCATTGTAACGCATGTAAGTCGTTCAATAGTGTGCATTGTCTAGATAGCATTTGTCCATGTAGAATGCCATTAGTTACAAGAATTGTCATTGACAACAAATGTTTATTAAACTTATCTTGGTCATTTAAAAACAGTTTGTTTCATTTCTTTTCACAGGTGGTACAGGCTGGTGGCCTATCGTTCCTTTACATGGTGGCTCCACGGGAGGCTTGGACACCGCGTTCGAAGAGTGATACCCGCCTGTGCCGTTCGTGCCATTAGAGAAATGTTCCCGAGTGACAGAGGTCAGTACAGGGGATTTTCTCTCGCTGTGCTGCAACCTGACCTGTATAATCTTTAAAGTCTTGTATTTTTGTGTCATGAAAATAAGATACAAAATAAAACACCACATATATTTTAACAACGGTTGTTTCGATTTTTTTAAATGAATCAAGTGGTGTCTCCATTCAAGGATGGACGTCAGACATCTGTGCTCCGAATGGGTGAAGGTCTGGTTGCTGTGAAGCAGGGTGGTCACTATCTATCTAAGCTAACATAACATATTCTCGATAATGCATGCACTAAATAACGCTTGTTCAAAGTCTTTCAGTAGGTTATGTCTCTATAAAAGTCACACAAAAATCTATATTAACAATTACCATTGTATTATAGAGGCCTAAGGGTCTTGACCACTATAATACACCGGTTGAAGTGTGGGTCTGTGCTCACAAGAATCTCCGGTATGTGGCATTTGTTATTGATAAGCAACAATATACTATCAAAGGCGGTTCGCGCCAGTGGATGAGCGCTGGCATGGGGGGCTGTCAGGGGCGCGAAAGGCCAAGGTGCCAAACTGCATGTACACTTCAAAAGGTATCCCACGCCAAGGGGCCATCGGTCACATGGCCTCCTCAGACCCCGTGTCTCCAGCCAGGCCTCCCCTTGAATCAGGCCGCCCCCCTGCAATCCACATAAGTGTGTCTCCATTCAGCAGTCTTCCTGTGCCTTATCTGCACGCCCCAGGCCCATCCATCCCACCCCCTCTATCAAAGGCGGTTCGTACCCGGGGATGAGCGCTGGCATGGGGGGCTGTGATGGGCGCAAACGGCCAAGGTGCCAAACAGCATGTACACTTCAAAAGGTATCCCACGCCAAGGGGCCATCGGTCACATGGCCTCCTCAGACCCCGTGTCTCCAGCCAGGCCTCCCCTTCAAGCAGGCCGCCCCCCTAAGACCACGACATACATACGTCATTCATTCACAAACACACCCCTGTTTCTAATACTTTATAAACCACTTGATATGTCTCATGAAAACATCTTTGTGCTTTGCAAGTCAACTCCTGAACGAGTTACCTGGCAACCACTGAGATCTACGCTAATCTGCTCATCGTCGTGCTATCCGTGAACTTCTGTGACCGCTTAGAGCAAACCCATCAGTGTGCTACCTGTGGCCACCCACCTATTCTCCTGCAACATACTGCTCTGCTTGCTGAATCCAACTGTTTGTTGGTCAAGGTAAGGCCATGTATCCTAGTCATATTTCGCAGATTTTTAAATTTCTATCTATTTGCGAGTAGAGTACACAATAGTGCTATGTTCATTGGTCTCATTGCTATTGACTTGAGTTTCCATTGCTATGCTATCAATAGATCTATTTATTTTCATCTGTGTCTATTGTCATCGAATTGCATCCTTCGGGGGTCCAGTCTATAATGTAAGCATGTTTCCTTCTCGTGCAAGACAGAACATCCAAGGGACGAGTCACATGTTCAGATTTTAGTCACATCATTTATACATTTCTGCAACTTATGCAAATACTAAGCCGCACATAATGAACTGGTATAGTTCCTGCGACCAAAACAAATCTTGCATTGATCATTGTATGATTCATTTACTTTTGTATCAAATCTTTATTCTTGAAGATTGTATAATAATGTCGATATTTACTTTTCAGATTTATTAACAATGCCTGCCTGTTCGATTAGCGGTTGCCCTTCGAAGACCCATGCGAAATCTGAAGGCACTACAATGCATGTATTCCCGAAAACTGTTGATCGAATAAGAGAATGGGTCAGACATTGCGTATATCCACTGGATGAGCTGGAAAGTAGAGTCCAACAAGTCTTACAGGACAAGAGGGGTGATCGATACCGCATCTGCAGCCGGCACTTTTCCTTGGACATGTACACAACATCTTGGGTAACAAAGAAGAATAAACGGCGAACGACACGGAAATTGCTCAAACGCTATTCCCACTCTATTCGTCCACATTCCACCACCGGTGAGTCAAGTGTCCAGATTTAGCTTTAGGCCTTGCGGTAGTGTGTAGGTAGCCGAACTGATTAATTGATATTGTAGGTGTTCTATCCCTTGTAATAATTTCGATATTGATATGAGTGTATAGTTTTTTGAATAATGACATTTATCAATATATTCTTTTTCGATTTCATAACCCACAAAAGCAATGTATATATATGGGAACAGGGAACTGTGCTGTATTGAGCATTTTTCAAGTATTCTGTCGCCTTACATGGCTATTTTTAATATTGCCATTTCATTATCAATCATTAATTTACCTTTACAACTTCTTGACTACCCCTTAAATCTGAAGCAAGAACATTCTACATCCTTGACGTGGTCGCAGTTATAAACCACTTCTAGCGCGTATCAGGTAATCTTACTAGGCTAATCCGCTACAGACTTGTTTTATGCATGTCAAGTAATAGTTTTATTTTATCGTGTAATTATTTTACCGAATGTTTGGTTAGTGCTTTCCAATTGATATACGCCTTAGTTATCGTCAACTGGTGTTTGTTTTCAGTGATAATTAGTGTCATCCATACTAATGCAAATACTGTCTTTCAGGGAGATGCTGAAGCGTCCGCCACATCTACAACATTTCTAGATGTTCTTCACCAGCAGGAGGTATGGATACTGACAGCTCCATCGAGCGTCATCATCAGAGCTGGAATTCTTGGCGTTTGATTGTTCTACACAATGTTTCATTCGTGGTTAGCCGTTGATATGTACCTGTGCTGTCGACCCCAGGTGTGTGTTATGTTTTCACTATTGTAATCCTCACTAATGCAAGTACTATGTTTCAGGCAGTTGATGGAGCGTCAACCCCTGCACTTGATGCAGAGCCTGACATTCAAGTAATTCCAGGGGAAGTGGAAGCGGGACCATGCGTATACGAATCGGCGCAACAGCTTTCGGAAGTGCGCACTACATTTGCAACATCCATAGATATTCTTCAGCAGCACGAGGTATGGATACTGACAGCTCCATCATGCGTGATCATATAACGTGATTCCATTTGCTATACTTTCTTCCCTATTAACACAAGTGCTGTGTTTCAGGGAGACGACGAAGCTTCCACTACAATCACAACATCCAATTTAGATGATGCAGATGTAAATAAATCGGAGAAATAAGTCGATGAAATGTGATCATATTTAGATTTTCCTTGATTCTTTTGGACAATGCATCATGTGTGGTTATCTCTTTATATGTACCTGTGCGTTCGACCCCAAGTGTGTGTTATGTTTCCAATATTGAAAACCATACTAATCCAAGTACTGTGTTTCAGGGAGACGACGGAGCTTCCACCACAATCACAACATCTCATTTAGATGATGCAGATGTAAAGGAATCGGAGAAATAAGTCGATGAAATATGATCATATTTAGATTTTCCTTGATTCTTTTGGACAATGCATCATTTGCAGTTATCTCTTTATATGTACCTGTGCCGTCGACCCCAAGTGTGTGTTATGTTTCCAATATTGAAAAGCATACTAATGCAAGTATTGTGTTTCAGGGAGATGCGGATGCCTCCTCTCCAATACAACCATTCATGGCTGTCCATGCAGAGCCGGAGGTATGGATACTGACAGTTCCATCGAAATAGATCATCACTGGTCGAATACTTGTCGTTTGATTGTTGCACACAATGTTTAAATCGTATTTGGCTATTGAGATGTACCTGTGTGTTCGTCCTCGCGTGTGTTTTATGCTAACAATATTTTGATACATAGTAATGAAAGTACTATGTTTCAGGGAGACGATGGAGCCTCATTCCGTGCTGTCTATGCGGATACAGAAAATATAGTCGTTGCAGCGCAAGAGGAAGGGAGGACATGCGGAAACGAATCGGAGCTACAGCGTGCAGATGTTGAAGGTCGAGTCAAAAAAGTTGCAAAGAAAAAAAAACAAAAAAAGGTTAGTTACAAACAGTTCATAACTTTAAAAAAATGTTTGTGCTGGGGACTATTTTATGTTTTTTTCCAGTCAATTGGACTACACTTTATCTTGTGTTTAAACTGAACATCCCTTTTCCAATCTCTCCTCCAGTTACCCGTGGGTGTCAGAACTATACATACACAGACAGTGAAGCGAATGAGAGATGTTGCTTGCCAGACCATGTACACTATGGAGGAACTATTCATTGAGGCTAGGCGTGTTCAGGCTCGAGATTCTCATGTCCAATGGCCAGAACATGAATTAACTGTGTTTGGAGACTACAGCAAAGTTGCATTGGACCATAGCTACAGTGCGACCGCACCACCACAAGAAGATGTTATTGAATGTATTGAAGATAGCTCTGAAGTAGTTGCAGATCAATTCACACAATCTACACCCGCCAAAAATTTGCCACCAAAAAACCTGTCGACATTGTTGTGTTCTCCCATCAATGTTGAAGTAATAGATGTCGAAATGACAGAGAATGAACCAGCCGCAGCATCCATAGACTCATCAGAACTTGATATCAGCGATATTACTTTCCAATATGTTGAAATCTCCACAAAGTCACAGGCCGAAACAACGTTGACGCAGGATGACAGTCTAATGAAAGAGAGCAAATACATTGTATTCGACAGTTGTTTGATGGAAATTATAAGTATGCTGAAATGTGTGCATTCCATTAGAGGGAAAGTATGTGGGAAGCCATTGATTAATGTGACTCGTCAAATAAAAGGCAGTAACGTCAAAATAAATGCCACCTGTAGATTAAATCATAGGTTCTCATGGTCTGCACAACCGATGCTGGGGAAACTGCCAGCAGGCAATCTACTGTGTGCAGCTGCATCACTTTTTAGTGGCTCCAGTTTTAGAAAGTTAGAGGCTTTCTTTCAGTTTGTGGGACTCCATTTCATTTCTAAAGCGCTGTAGTACATATACCAACGTGATTATCTGTTTCCGGCCATTAGTGATGCTTGGAAAATTGAACAATTGTCTATAGCAAGTACATTCGAAGGCAAACGATTCAGGCTAGCCGGCGATGGACAGTGCGACAGCCCTGGATTTTCTGTCAAGTACTGCACCTACCACTTTCAGGACATGGATAGTAAGAAAATTGTGAGTTCGGTGGTCGTGCAGGTAACACAATGTACATCGTCAGTGGCCATGGAGAAACTAGGATTTATAAAATCAGTGGAATATCTACAATCAAGGGGAATGCACATCGACCTCATAGCCACGGACAGACACGTTTCAATTGCCAAGACAATGAGAGAGCAGTTCCCACATATTAAACATCAATTTGATGTATGGCATCTTGCTAAATCAATCAATAAGAAAATCTCGGCTGCAGGGAAAAAAAAAGGTTTTGAAAGTATTTTGCAGTGGTCCCATTCTATCACCAACCATCTTTGGTGGAGCTCAAAAACTTGTGAAGGGTCAGTGGAAATACTACTTGAAAAATGGCGGTCACTGATGCACCACTGTACCAACGTTCACCGCTGGACAGCAAATCAACATTTCCACCAATGTGAACATGGCCCTTTGTCCCCAGAGGAGGCACGGCAGAAGAAGTGGTTGATTCCATCTTCACCGACACACAAAGCCATTGAGAAGATTGTTTTCGACAAAACTCTATCAAGAGATTTGAGAGGACTGACAGAATTCTGTCACACAGGAGATTTAGAGGTGTTCCACAATATGTGCCTAAAGTACAGGCCAAAGCGCTTGCATTTTAGCTTTCGGGGCATGAAACATCGCACTCTACTAGCGGTCTTGGCCCATAACAGCAATGTCGGACGTGAACAATCTAGGACTAGGGGTAAAGTAAGGATGCCTCGCTACACGAAGGTGTTTTCAAAACGAAGTAAGCAATGGGTGATCAAACCAGTCTATGATGAAATGCAGTTCGACTTTGTGAAAGGCCTTATTGTTGCTGTGTTAGAGAAGCACAGATATGGAATTTTGGACGTTTCTGTGCAGAGCAGTGATCCATTGCCACCGAACATTGCGACTGTGCCATGCCCACCCGAAGCACAGCTGGTTGTGAAGTACAAATCCCGGTTTAAATAATTGCAATACGATTGTCTTTTTGTAAATAAATGTTATTGTACAGTGTACCTGTAACCCTAACCCCTACCTTCACCATCATGGGTGGCGAACAAGCTGGGTGTCATATTTGAATTCTCTCTATTCACCTCATATATGTGTATGTATATATTTTTCTCATGTCTCATCTCATGTAAATGTAAATGCTGCGCACTGTTTACAGAGGGGAGGCTTGTGTATTGCAAATAATAAAACAAACAAACAATAAATCTCACTTTTAACTCAACTCCTGTGGTACTTTATACTTTCCCTGACCTTCCGCCAAAAATTAAATGTCTCAATTTGGGCTGCAAAGCTCGCAGACAACGGGGACAAAATTGGGGCACTTAGAACGCGCCAGCCAAGCGGGCCGAGGCATTTGGGAGAGAAGCCAGTTCGCATTTGCACATTGAGGCGCACTACATAGACGGATTCTAAACTTCAAGTTCTCACAGATGCCTATACTACGTGATGTTGCAAATAAAGAATGCGAAGGACAGCGGCTTTGATTTTCAGTTCGCGCCCAGATGAGGCCCACAAGTCGCACTGGAAGTATAAGGGTCTATTGTTTTTTGACCTTGAGACAGGGACCATGCCGAAAGAACTACATTTGAGGGGGGTGCGCAATAACGTAAGAGACGATAAGGCAGAAAATTCAGAAACTAGACCGAGTTTCATTTTAGTTCAGTATACGAAAAATCATTGTCAAGAGCACGGTCCGTTTTACAGACTGCATTACGAAGAGACACAATGGAAATTTCAAATATAATGTAAGTAAATCTTTACACGCTTTTATACCGGAATGAAGATTTAATGAATGGATGCATGAATAAATGAATGAATGAAGAGCTAGGAAAAGCAAGGAAAACTTGTTCGTAGTGGGCACATGGGCATGCAGGTCCACTGGTCTCACCGATCTCGGTCCTTGGCCCAGCCACTTTTCCCTGCACTGCCTACCTGCACTACGGGACTGTCTCTGTATCCTTCAGCCCCTTCTCCCGGCATTTACCTTGCACTTGCCACCAGCTGGCCCTATTATTTAATTTGTATTCAACTAACCATGTACAGCACTTTTACCCCCTCTACCCCCTTCCCCATGCACGATCAGAAAGACACCTGGCTTAGTAGGATCGTTGTCTGTCTGCCCTTGTTCCGCACCTGCCTCGTCGCGCCTAGAAACACTTGAGTGTAGGCGCGTTACAAATGCCATATCATATATCATATCATTCCTCACGCATGTAGACTAACTGTTGTTTATCATTGTGTGTTGGCCTCGATTTATTTCGTTACTTTTCGCATTGATTTTAGAGCCGAACATTGAACTATCCTTGCAAGCAAATAGTTTCTGATCGGCTGTAATAAATAAAATCAGTAATATTAATGAAGATCGGCTGGCGAGACTAATTATATTTTTTTTGTTTTCATAACAGGTATTTGCTCCCCTTCTGCTACTGCCATCGGTTTGAGACACCAGCAGATGGCTTTTACAGTAGACACCTGCAGCTTCGTGTGAACAACTGGAGCACACTGACAATTTTATGGGACGATCGCCAAGGGCCCACATGCCCTTACGCTGTACTAGTGGCTAGAAGCAACATTTCAACATTTACGATGGACTAGTGCCTAGTTGATGGAACAGCCTTGCGGTTCACCGTGCTTCCAAAGTGCTTCTGTTAACGAAAAGCAACACCCTGTGTACCATGGCGGATACAGATAAAAGAAAATAAATGGCTTTCGGAGTTCATATGGCAATTGCTGAATATTCTCTAAACATTTAATGTAAAATAAATGTACTTTACCAAATGTACCGTGTTGCTGTTTGATTTTAAAGTACAGTTTCATATTCCGAATTGTGGCGCGCTGTGTTGTGAGATGGTCTGTGTTGGTTTCCGGGTTCTGTGTGGAGTCGCGTAGAAGACAACTGGGCGCGTTTGCCTACGCAGCACAGTAACGTCACGGAGAGAGGCGGGGAATATGAATGTTTGGATAATGTCAGGCTCAGGGTCGGGGGAATTGATTTAGTGCCGCAAAAGCAGGTCAGCCAGGGCGATGCGGCAAGTGATAGGATTATCAGAAAATGGGGGCGCCCTGGTGCTTGTTTTCGCGTGCGTTTAATGGACGAAAACTCAGGTAAGGTCCATAGGAAAGTTTTCTAAAATTAAGCTACTTAGGCTTAAAAAAACATGGCCGACCCGTAGGGACAATAAACATTTTTACTAGACCATGCCTTTAAGTAAGGGGACCCGGGTGGATGTTAATAAAGGGGTGTTTTGAACATGGGGCCTTGTGAAATGCTATGCATATATTTTGGTATGGTTTGCAATGTCTAGTGTTAGTATTGTTTACTGTTCTCCCGGAAAAAGGAGGAGTGTGGCGCTGCCTGATGGCGCTGCCTGATGACACGCCGCCGCGTGCAACATAAATAAACTGGGCGTTTCCTGGCCGCGTCAGAGCAACCGGGAAGCCCGAACCAAGAGGACGTGTGAGAGTGAGTCCTTCGGGGTCTGGGATTGACATTTTTACTTCCAAAATGGCAGTGGCCATGTGTTAATGCTAATAAAGTTATTTGACTTGATTGATGCTTTAAAATATATTTACTGCAGTTTTCAAGTTATGTTACACATTTGACTGTATTTTGTATTTAAAATAAACAGGGTAATGCTGCTGAAAATGTTAATCTAGTTATTTATGGGGGATGTCTAGTGTTTTTTATGGAAGCATCTGATTGGCTGTGCATTTAGTGATGTCAGTATGTGATTGGGTCTCCAGTCTGTTTACAGAGGACAGCCATTTTGATAGGTAAGGGTGTTATTTTGTTACATCATGAGTGTGCCGACTCATCTGCTGGGGGCCGGTGTTCAATTCAGAAGCAATGTCAATTGTGTTTATTCATCTCGTGGTAAAAACAGCTTTGAACTGTCATGTGGCATCAGTGTCAACCGGTAACTGAAGCCTGATCGACTGGTCAAAGGTCACCCTCAGATTTCGCACATTGCCGACAGTGATCTCGCTCTGTAAATTTAACAAGGGCTGCTTGTTGGGGGTCGCCATCCGCGCCCCCGATGCGGTCCCGCAAGCCCCACAACAGACAGCACACGGAGACACGGTGTTGTTCGTTCGGGCTTCCCGGTCGCTCTGCTGCGGCCGGGAACGCCCCCTTTATTTAAACACCACGCGGCGGCGTGACGCGTCACGCCGCCGCGTTCGCCCGTCATCGGGCAACGCCACACTCCTCCTTTTCCGGGAGGATCAACAAACATTGCAAACTCGTCAACTTTATTAACTTAAACCCACACTTATAAAAACTTCACTGCACACCCAAACTCGTGGACCCCTTTAATGACAGCCACCCCCATTCGGATCCCCAGACTCAGGGGCCATCTGCCCCACAACATAGTCACTGAGGTAGGCGGGCTTCCCACGCCCAGGTCTCTGGGGGTACCTCCGGCCTACCTCTGGCACTTGATGCCCCTCGGCTCCTTCACCTCGGATGGGAGACTCCGGCACTTCGGCCGGGAAACTGTCATTGAACAACGTGTAGGGGGGATCAGGCTCAGGGGGGGTTTCAGTTCGCGAATCACCCAACTTCTTAAAGAAACTAACGTTCCGGGTGACGGCCGACCTGCCGTCCGAGGCCGTGATCATGGAACCCTTCACCGCCACCACGTCCAGGGGGTCGGGTTCGTAGGGGAGTGATAGTTTGCCCTGGGGACGTCTATTCCGTATTAAAACCTCATCCCCTGGCTCAAGACTCTGTGGTTGGAGGCCCCGTCGTAGATTTTCCTGCTCAATCCGAAGCCGTCTTTCACTCTCAACACGATTATCATCGATGACCCCTGGTTCCCTGTCCCCCACTTCCGGCAGCAGTCCTCGGGGGCACCTCTGGAACAACACCTCCGCCGGGGCCACTCCAGTGGCGGCGTGGGGAGTGGTGCGATACACACGGAGAAACTGGTACAGGGCCCGTTGTAGTGATTGGCCTTGTCCCTGAGCAATTCTGAATGTTTTGTTCAAGGTCCGCATGAGTCTCTCGGCATCCCCATTGGCCCGGGGCCACCGGGGGGACACCTTCCGGTGATGTACTCCACAGCTCTCCATCAGCTCAGAGAATCTCTCACTTTGAAACGGTGAACCATTGTCGGAACAGAGCGTGTGTGGAAAACCATGGGCCGCAAATATTTTCTCCACGGCGATCACCACATGTTCGAATGCTACGGACTCCACGAACTCAACCTCTGGATATCTGGAGTATTCATCTATGATCACCAGGAAATGGGTCCCCACCGATGTCGAGCCAAAGTCCGCATGGACGATCTCCCACGGCCTCGTGCCCCGGGGCATGGCCTGAATGGCGGGCTCCCGTTGGAGGGGGGATGCCGCTTGACACCACACACATGCGGCCACGAACTCGTCGACCTTCCTCTCGAGCTCGGGAAACCAAACCTTCAAACGGAGTCGCGCCTTGGTCTTGGCAGCTCCTTGATGACCATGGTGTGCAAGGCTGATTACCTCAAGAACCTTTGACTGTGGAACGACAATGCGGTCCCCCCGGAGCAGCAGCCCGGAGTTAGAGAAGGATAGCTCTTCCTTGACCTTCCACAACTGTTCCAGGCATGCTCTCGCTCCTGGCGTGCGTCCAGCCCCGGCCTCCAGCACGGACTTCCAGGACCCACTGTGCATGGCTTGTTTCAGAATTCGGAAGCACTCATCTCCTGCGGCGGCGACTTCCAGTTCTTCTATGGACATCGCGTTTGGTGTTGCCGCCTCCACGACCATGCGTATGTGACTGTCAGTTTCCTCTTCACAGGCCTCGTCCTCCTCTCCCCCACTCGCTCCAGGATGGCGGGATAGATAGTCCGCCGCATTGTTAGCTCCTGGTCTGTAAACAAGTGTTACGGAGTATTCCAGTAGGGCCAGCATCCATCTCTCGATCCTTGCCGGGGGTTTAGATGAGGACCCCGCCAGTATTGGGATCAGTGGCTTGTGGTCTGTCACCACCGTCACCGGGCGCCCCAGCACGTAGAGCCGGAAATGGCGGCAGCCCCACAACACCGCTAGAGCCTCCCGTTCGATTTGGGAGTATCTCTGTTCCGTGTCCGTGAGAGCCTTGCTGGCGTACGCCACGGGCTTGATGGTCCCAGTGATATCAATTTGGGTCAACACAGCGCCCAGCCCGAAAGGGCTCGCGTCTACCACAATTTCGGACTCCAGCGCTGGGTCGAAGAATGCCATCGTATCCTCCCTGGCGAGGGCACCTTTGATGTCGTCGAAGGCAGCTTGTTCCAGTGGGCCCCAGTGCCACAGCGTGTCCTTCTTGGTGAGCGCCCGGAGGGGTTCCGATCTTGAGGCCAGACTTTGGATGAACCGCCCACAGTATGTGACCATACCTAGGAAGCTCCTCACCTCCGTGACAGACTCAGGTGCTTTCGCCGCCTTAATGTCTTGGACTTTCTTTGGATCTGGCGATACCCCACCCTCCTTAAATATGAATCCAAAGAACTCGATCGACGAGCGCAGGAACTCACATTTTTCCCGGTGAAGGGTGAGGCCCAGCGACAGGAGCCGCTCCAGGGTCTTGTCCAGTCTCTGCATGTGGTCCGCTTCGGTCCTGGCAAACACCAGAATGTCATCACTTATATTCAGGACGCCCTCCAGATCTGCCAGCGCGCCCCTGATGATATTCTGGAATACCTCGGCGGCCGATGACACTCCAAAGCTCAGCCGCTTGTACCGGTACAATCCCCGATGGGTGGTGAAGGTCGTAATGTACCGGGACTCAGGGTGGAGTACGACTTGATGGTAGCCCGCTCGGAGGTCCAGCTTGGAGAATACGCGAGCCCCTTGAACCTCCGCAATAATGTCATCAATAGTCGGTGTAAGGTGCCGCTCCCTTCGGATGGCCTTATTGGGGAGCCTCATGTCGACGCAAATGCGTACTGAGTCAGGTTGCTTGGGCTTTCTGGCAACCACGATCGGGGACACCCACGGTGTCGGGCCCTCCACTTTCTCGATGATGTCGAGTTGTACCAAATTGTCTAACTCTTTGTCCACAAGTTCTCTGAGGTGGAATGGCACTCTGCGGTGTTTCAGCGCCACCGGTTGCACGGACTCGTCAATATGCAATCGGATCGGTTCTCCAGCCATCTTGCCGATCCCCTTGAAGAGCTTGGCATAGCGGTCTAGGAGGTCGCTGATGTCCTCTCGGTGCACGGCGTACGCAAATTTTACGATTCCCAACGCCTCCGCAGCCGCACAACTGAGCAAGGTGTTGCTACTGATTGGTGTTACGTAGAATCGAGCCTTGATGTGCGACCCATCATGTTCCACCTGCGCTATAAATGCCCCGTCCAGTGGTATGGGATCTTGACCACCAAACGCAAATATGCGGGCCCTCGGCGTTACCAAAACTGGGGAAGGCCTGAGAGAGTCATAATGTTCCCTGGCCATCACATTGACCGAGGCACCTGTGTCCACCAGGACTGGGACCGGGGCGTTGTTGATCCCTACAATACACCGTGGTTGCCTTCTGCTCTTTCCTTTAAGCATCCCCACGCTCGAGATGATGAATATGTTTTCCTCGTCCTCTTCATCCGCCACCTCCGCCTGAGGATCACCTTCACCCTGTTCCACCTGGGCTACGCTGGGCTGCTGGTATTGGCGAGGGGCCCATATCCTAGCCTGACCTCTCGGCACCATCACGGGCAGGGCGGCCCGGCACACCCTCGAGAAATGATCTGCCAGTCCGCATCTTCCACAGACCTTTCCGGCCGCCGGGCACTCCGCGGTATGAGGGAGGTCGTAGCCACACTTTTGGCATGACTCACCGGCTCTCCCTGCCCTGTCTCTGGGTCCTCCGCCTGGACGCCTCACTCCTCGCCCACCTCGCCACACGGCACACACCTCCTCCGACCTCACTGATCGAGATCCAGACTCCATCTTGACGGCCCTGGCCTCCGCTACCTCATGGCACCGGCCTAGTTCCAGTATGCGCTGTAGCGTGATACCGGGCTCCCGGAGGATTTGTCTCCTGAGTTTTCCGGAAGAACATGCTTGAATGAGCATAGTGCGCATCATGTCGTCCGCATCACCCCATGCACATCCCAGAGAGAGACGGCGTAGGCGACCATAGAAAGTGTCTAGCGTCTCTTCCTCCTTCTGTTTGGCCGAGAGCATGATAAACCTCTCATAGTCCGCGTTGGCGAGGGGGATAAAATGATTCAGGAGTGCCGCTTTGGCCGCATCATATGTGTTGTTGGCAGGCGTCAGGGACTCAAAAATGTCTTGGACTGCCGACCCAGCCGAGTACAGCATAGTGGCAATTCGGCTGTCGTCATCCGTCACGTGTGCCGCCCTGAAATACATGTCCAGACGACTCACCCATCTCCTCCATCGAGGCCCCATGCTTGAGGGCGGACCCGATGCATCAAACTCCGGGATGGGCTGCAGAGCTGCATGTGCGATGGGCACCGGGAGTTGAGCCATGATGGGGGGTGCAGGTTGACCCAGTGGCCGACCTGGTGTTGCAGCAGCAGGCTGTTGGTTGGTCAGCGGGGCAGTCACCTGGCTCTGATCCCGGGGCTGCGACGTTAATGAAGAGTCACTGTCAGCACCATCCGATTCATCCATGGACTTGAGCGCACAGGCACCCCCAGCCACAGCGTTGGGGGCCGCAACTCAGACCCACCTGATGATGAAGGAGACGAAAAAGAATGCACAGCACACTGATGATGAGGGAGATGAAGAAAATTGCATGCAGCCACTGTGTCATGTCCCTTCCACCTCAGAAAGTTCCAAAAATTAAGCCTGGAGCATTGGATTGGTATCAGGCAAGCCCAGACATGGCAATCCTTCTCCGGGCTTCTACACGACGTGTGAGTCCCAGGAAAACTCAAAAAACCATTTCACAGGTATGGGCGTGCAGATGGAGCTGTCCGCTCCTGATGTGTCCAAAAATTAGGCCCATAAAGTGATTCCGCTCCGAACCGGAGCCTTCGAAATATTTATGGCCTTCAAACAAAATGGCCGCCGGCCGCGTGTGCGTCCTCGCGACCCGGCCTTGATCGGAGCGAATCTTCGATCCGCTCCCACGAGAAAAATTGTGATGAATACATTCACCGCCGGGCCCGGGTCTCCTCTACACCTCGTCGCCACTGTTGGGGGTCGCCATCCGCGCCCCCGATGCGGTCCCGCAAGCCCCACAACAGACAGCACACGGAGACACGGTGTTGTTCGTTCGGGCTTCCCGGTCGCTCTGCTGCGGCCGGGAACGCCCCCTTTATTTAAACACCACGCGGCGGCGTGACGCGTCACGCCGCCGCGTTCGCCCGTCATCGGGCAACGCCACACTGCTGAATTGTAAAACCATGCTAAATTCTATAACTGACCTGAAAACAAAGAACGGATTTACTTTGCAAACTGCTCAACCGGCGCACGCATCAAAGTCTTTCTACCCGAACTTGCCCTTTATCATGCTGCTAAGCAGCCTCCAAACCAGCCCGCAAGCGTTCATGTTCAGCCCCCCATGTGCGCGGCTCACTAGTGCACTGTGAATATTTTCTGTGTTTTTCTCTCACAAGTAGCCTTGCGCTGCCGAAGCTTAGGAGACCACACCGCATTTTTTTTCTTCGGAAAGCTGCACAGTTCCGAAGCGGCCAGGAATGTGTTTGCCTATTAAAAAAAGAAAATCCCGGCATCCAGTTGCTCCTGGGTTGCAAGCCAATGATTGAGTGACCTGCTGTTTCCACCCAATATTACATTCCACTGGCATGTCTCTTGCCCTGACTGACACCAGCCTTCTAGCTCACCCTGCAAAGCAAACAATTCCAGGTGGCACCCTCACTCATTTTTATCCTCATTGAGTTAGTGCCAATTCACCCTTACTCTGTCTGTGAAACATCTAAGGTACTTACCTTACGGTCTAAGTTTCAATACGGTCTAAGTTTCAATAAAAAAACCCTTTCAAACGTGAAACCCTTTCTTAAGTGTTAACATGGTCTGTTATTTTTGGAAAATGATATGCGCTTGTTTACCACCCCTTTTAGACTAGGAAAGGAAAGGGATGATTGTAATTTATTTTTCAGAAATAAGTGTGGGTTGTCCGTCCTGTGTGCTGCTTTAGCTAGTAATTGGTATTTTTCTGGCTGCTCTACAGTGATTTTATAGCCCGCTCCATCCCCAATTCTTTTGAGGGTTACAATATGTAAAGTTAGCTTGTATTCTGTTTAACTTTTGCATGCAGGAGGAGGTTCCGTGCAGTGATTTCTTCTGCTCTCCACCTTGTCCTCGAAGTGTTGCCTCTAAATTGGGCTTTTGACTCCCAACCCAACTCAAGTGTCAGCACTGGCACTGTCCAAGGAGCAGCTGGTATTGATGCCCGCTGGAAACTGCACTTAAATGAAAATGCTTTTTTCTAATATGGGCAACGGGAGCGTGATGCAATTGACGTGTTTATGACAGAGAACAGTCGATGGAAACACAATCGGATGCATGTTCATTAATTGTATACCAGAAGCAAGGTATTCGAACAATCGGAAAGCTATTTCCAAGTACCCCTATGCAAGGTAACTATATGATTTGGGATCTCCTTGCTCTTTAACACAAACCACAACATTTAACTATCTTTTATTACACAGATTTGTACCCCACCCACCCTTACTGACTCTCTATACCCCCACCCTCTCTCTACCTCCACCCTACCTCCTCCACTTTCTACCCCCACTATCTCTACCACCACCCAACCAACTCTCTCTACAACCCACTTGCCCACCTCACCACCACTATTCCCTCTCTCATCCTTCTTCACACACTTGCTTTATTTCTTACCCTATCACACTCATCCTTTCTCGGTCATATTTCCTTTTGCTCATTGTTAGGGAGAATTCTCTGAAAAAGGCTAATTTCCCAAACCTAGTGAGTCCCCGAGCAGCTTTGCTGGATTTTTTGGGTTTATTTTTTTCTCCTGCTAAGAGTGAGACTCTTTTCCTCCCACTCTTAGACATGATTTGAGGTGTTCCTTTGACTTTGTATGTGTTTTATGGGCTATGGGGTCCTTTACCCCATAGGGCTTCATGTGTTTTTGGTATATGGGTTACACAGCACCCTCTGTGCCATAACCCAGGGGTGTCGTAGCGACCCCCAAACATAGGCTCCATACCCTGGGACTGACTACTGTCTCCCAGGGCATGTAAAGTCACCATTGGCTTTACTAGTCTCAAATTGTGAACAGAACCAGTACAAACCATCCTATTGTGGACATACTGGTCGGGGCAATTCGATTGCCCCGGGGTCTGTTGTTCGAGGGGGCACTGTCCAGTCCCCCCCGACCGAGTTTTGGCTGGTGGCAGTGGATACTACTTTTTATATTCAACCGCAAATATATTCCTATGGGATTTTCCCATTGTTCGAGGCTACCACTTTTTAAAATAGCCTCGAACATACCGCCGGTTTATTAAGTTAATATAAATTCACCAGTTGGTATTTTTTGCCGAAACTTGGTTCCAAAATGGCGTTTGTGTTCGCTTCTGTTATCCAACCCAAGTCGAGCCCTTTGTTCAACTTTTGGCGGGCTTCTCCACAGAAGCCTCCAAAAGTGGTGCCACTCTGTCTGGGTACCACAGGGGGTGTGGGAGGGGGTTTAGGCACCCTGGACTGAGTTGCCTCGGCAACTCAAGTCGCACTCTTGTGTGATTGGCCCAAGTGGTGAGCCGCCCGGCTCCCCACTTGGCATGTTTGAGTGACAGCTAGGCTGAATGAATGGGGGTTTTCTGCATAAAAGCAGGGCTTTGGGGACTGGAACTTCAGAAGTCGCCACAGGACCTAAAGAATCCGAGGAGGGAGAAGCTGAGCCGACCTGCAACGACGACACCACCGGTGGAGTCCTGCTGAACCGTCTCACCACTTTTCCCGACGACAGAGGAGATCTCCAATCCGGAGAGTCTTCTTCCTTTGACTGGTGGGGATAACCAGTTTGCCCCTCTTT
This sequence comes from Ambystoma mexicanum, assembly GCF_040938575.1. NCBI lineage: Eukaryota > Metazoa > Chordata > Amphibia > Caudata > Ambystomatidae > Ambystoma > Ambystoma mexicanum. The sequence goes on along the minus strand of NC_090924.1, from coordinate 452,097,132 downwards.
TCGCCTTCCTGGACATTTCGTGGCCGCCTTACCCGTGCCAAGCACCCCGGCAACCGGAATACCACAGTTTACTACTACCGCGAAGAAAAGGGTGGTACCTTGTAACCGGGAAACTCTGCGGCTGGTTTCTTCCCTGGCAGCGCAACAACCTTCAGCTTTCCTCCACGTCGAGACCTCCTCTTCCTCTGGACGAAACACTGACTTGCACACGCTGCCAGGAACAACTACCCCGCTGGAGCGTTCTTCCCACTTTCAGGTACTGGCCCTCATTACGAGTTCGGCGGTAACCATGCCGCTATTGGCGGCATGGCTGCTGCTGAAATCGCGTCGGGTCCGGGTCCTCGGAATGAGGACTTACCGGGCCTTTCCGAGGTCGGAAGGCCCGGTAATTCCTCCCTCCGAGGACCCGGACCGGTTCTTCCCCATTCCCATTTCAGCCCCTATAGGGCTAAATGGGAATGGGAGAGGGAGCAAAAAACGGGCCATTACGAGTTGGCCCGTTGTTTGCTCCCTCTTCCCCTCGCGGGACCCGCTCTGCACGTCTGGTGAGACCAGATGTGCAGAGCGGGTCCTGCGAGGGGAACTCGGAATCGGGCGGTATGGGGTTGACAGCACCGGCACCTTTACCGGTGCCGTTAACCCTGTACCGCCCGACTCATAATGAGGGCCACTGTGTCCCGCTTGGCTTCCCTTGCGACAGACCGTTCGGGGTGACAGTAAATCCTCGACTTTCTAACCCGGGTTAGCCTGGGACCTGTTAACTAACTTTTCTGACTTGATCTCAACCTTTTTGCGAACTATTTACAAAGACTCTTTGGGCATAACCCCACTGTGTGATCCTGGACACATTCTGCTTGCTCTCTCCAAGAGTGGGCCTGGCATTTGAACTTTCTTGCTCTCCAGTAGACTTTGCCCAACCTGCCTCACTGTGGTTCTTTGAAAAGTATTGAAATTTGTGTGCTTTCATAACTCTGCCTTTTCCCCTCCCTTTTAAATAATTTATTAGAGTGCCATCTTATGTTAAGCGCTCACCTCTGTCTGAAAATAAGTGGTGTTTCTCATTAAGACTTGTCTAATAAGTAATTAGGGTTGTATATATATAATAGTGACTGTGTGTTGAATTTATTTACCTCTCTTTGTGCTAGTGTAATTTACAAGTGCGTCTTTAAATAAATAATTATATACTTTTACACCAAAGCTCTGGTCAGTGTTTGCTTGTGCTACTATATCTCTGTACCTATTGTGTATACTCTATATACTGCCTAACTCATCTTGAGAGAAGTCTGACTGCTGTGCCACAGCTACCAGGTAAATCTGGGTGGTACAGACTGCTACCAATTGGGTTTACTGCCAACCACCTGTAGTCCTAAATCTTTTGCAGTGGTCCCTAAAGGAACTGCACAGGTTTCTGCCTAACACTCATCATCAATGGCACCCTCTCTGAATTATTTGCTCCCTTCCTCTATTCTCTTTCCTTCTCATTCTCTTGCACACCTGCACCCCTTATCGCATTCCACCTTTAAAACTTTGCACCCTCCTCCTTGCACCCTGATACCTATAAATGCAAAATGCAATTAACAGCAGTAAACGCCAAAACTATTTGCATTGCCAATATTTGTTCCCCTTCTGCCCTATTTGTGTCACTCCCAATGTCCTCAATAAATAGGAAATTGGGCAATTTTCTATGGTATTGGAAAACGCTCTGCTGTTTCCAAGTGTTTCCTGAGGAAGAAACACCATTCTTCCATAAACTCGCCTACTTTGCAGCAGGCCATGAATGTGACCTTTTCCATCATAAACACATCCCACACCTTGACCAGCTACTCCACTCTTTCTGAGGTAGCGGGGGACTGTCATCTTTGGGCTAGCACAATTTTACCTGCTCTGAGCAGTGCTTCATGCATTTTTGAAAATCTATAGGACCTGTAATCTTTTGGGGGTACCCCAAATATCCTTGTTATTTTTTTTGTGCAACCGTTCTCCCTTGATTTCTATTATCCAGCTCAGGAGTTTGCTTAAGTAAATGTGAATAATGGACCATTCCCACCACATATGGAAGTAAGTGCCTGGTTTACCACATCCTCTAGGACACATAGGAAAGCTTGCCACGTACAGTCTCGATATTTTAACCGGGATATGGTGCCATCGTTAAGGATCAATGTGTTGATCGATAGATTACCCCTGAAAGTTGTATTGAAGATCTTCCAGCGCTTTTCTGGGAATGTGAATCCAAAGTTATTTTGCATTGTCTTCTGAATCTTGCATTTTGTTGGCTCGCTAATTAGTAGAGCTTTGTAAAGCTTTTGACTTTCATCCCTTTCCTACTTTGTGCTGTATTCCAGATCTTTTCCAGCTGTGTGTGTGTGCACAATTAGCCTTTTCATTCCATTTCCTTGTTAAAGGGATAGTCCAGTAAAAAAATATATGTAAAAAATAGATAGGCAATATAAAAAAAATAATACTAGCACTATTTTTTTTTAAACTTCCTATGGAAAATTTTGAGCTATTCAAGCTCAAAATTCGCAAAAGCAAGCACATGGGCGCGTCCATTTTGTGAAATGGATGCCCGCCTGTGCTGGCTTTTGCTTTTGCGGCACCAATGAAGGAAAAGCCAGCCAGCTGTAGTAAACAAAAGCTACCGCTGGGTGGCTTTTCCTTCATTGGTGCCGGGACTCGGAGGACACGGACCGGAGACCAGAACAGGAAAGCTGCAGCTGAATCTCGGTAAGTGCTATTTATTTTTTTTAAAAAATAAGCAGTAGTTGCGGGGTTTTTTCTAAGTTTTCCAGGCTGGAGGAGCCCGGAAAACTTAGAAATAAAACCGCAGCTTTAAAAACGTTGTATTTATGTTTGCGGTCGCTTTTGAAGTGACAGCAAACATAAATACAACGTTGTGTTTGAAAACGCTGCGGTTTTTCTTTCCAAGTTTCTCAGGCTCCTCCGGCTCGGAGGAGCCTGAGAAACTCGGAAAGAAAAACCGCAGCATTTTCAAACACAACCGCGTTGTGTTTATGCCTGCTGTGGCTATCACTTTGGGTCTCCGGTGCTCCCCCAGGGGAGCACCGGAGACCCAAAGTGAAAGCCAAGGCAGGCAGAAACACAACACGGTTGTGTTTACATGCCACAGTGTTTCTGCCTACAGCTGATTTCCCATTTGGGGCTCTCGGGCTCCCCACGGGGGGGCCCGAGAGCCCCAAATGGGAAATGCTAAATGCTACAGTGTTTCTGCCTAAATCTGCCTTCCCATTTGGGGCTCTCGGGCCCCCCCGTGGGGAGCCCGAGAGCCCCAAATGGGAAAGCAGATTTAGGCAGAAACACAACCGTGTTGTGTTTCTGCCTGCCTTGGCTTTCACAGCCTCTCTACTAAACCACTTCCTGATACAGCACGACGTCTAGTTGCATCCAAACGAGGAGCGGGTCTCTGATATAACATCGCAAACATAAACGGAAGGTAAGCTAAGCCGCGGTGCACTCACATCTTTTTCCAAGTCTTTCGTACTTAACACTATGCCTGGCTAAAAATATTAAATTTTTCGTTTTTATGCAGTCCGGCACCATGAAATGCTAAGCAATACGCTGGCCATGCGTACAGACATTCAACTACCTCGTTTGCGGGAACATCCATATGAGGTATTTCTATACATTATGTCATTTAAATGCCATCAGCTTCTGCATGTGGTGAATAACTTCCTGTTCACATGCTGGTTTCACGGTTGCACACATCAGGTGCCAGTATGGCACCACTGCAATATCAGTAATAATTATGCACTGATTTGCGTGCGAGCACTTTCAATTACGAATAACAAATTTAACGTGTAGAAGTCCACGTGATGCTCACGAAAATAATGATACTAATTTGCTTATAGATAAAAACAACAAGAAACATTTTGCAAAATGCGAGTTTCCCTAAGTTACTTTCATTTTTTGTTCATTTTAGCTCTAATCACTGCGAGACCACACAGTGATAGAAGCCAAATTTGGTTAAACCATCCTCCCTATTCGCGACCATACACGTTACCAAAGCAATTGAAAGGTTAGTGTAATGAGTTGTAAGTGAACTTTAATAGAGATATGCCATCCTCAAGTTTGGTTTTTATACTTTCACGTTACCAATTTGCCATTCTTTGTGCCTTTTGGTTTTTAGATTGCCATAACAGGAAAAGTTATTTGACGGTTCCTCACCCTCCATTTTGACACTATTTATGTGATGTCACCATCTTTCGTCCTGAAGACGGGTTCAGTATACATCTATTAGCGGTTAAAGGCGGCTATAGATTCTTTCCAAGCATCATCACTGTTTCCCAGAAACACATTTCTCTGTGTCGACGGAGTCAAGGACTAGCGATTACCATTCAAAAACTATGAAAATCATTATGTGTTCATCACACATTACCACTAACATCACAATGTTGCCACTTTATGAAGTTTGTGGTTCTGTTTAATTATTGAAAAACATGACCGTCACATGAGTTTGTTTTTTATGTGATACTTTTTTTCTGTTTGTCAACAAAATGCATTTTTGTCCATCGTCTTACATGGAAAATATTCCAAGTGTTTTTATATGTATTGATTAAAATGTTCATCTCTATTCTCTCTGTTTGGATCTGTTGACCGACATGTTAAGTAGCACTTGTTACAACTAAGCACATCTAATGCGTGTATAGGTGGGTAACTGGTTTTGTGGCACTTTCTGTTACTTGTTATCTGAGAGAAGTCATCCGAAACTTTCACTATTTGCATTGTAAAAAGGACCAATACCTGTCATAATTAGTTCATGTTGACCACTCTCATCTGGCCAAGCCACGCATTGGTTCCATCTGCCAAGGTTGGCCTTTAATGTATGCAGCAAGGGTTCAAAGTTAAGGTCATATAATTTTGTTAGATCTCTCGTTATCCATATTCCTAAGTATTTTATCTTCTTTATTCGCATTTCCCTTATATTTCCTGTGGCAAATTATTTCCCCGTTAGCGGTAGCATGCTTGATTTTGTGTGGGTAACTTTAAACCCTCCCAGTTTGCCATATTTTACCAGTTCCTCCCTTGGGTGTTGGATCGAACTTGCCGTGTTCATGAGGTACAATAAAATGTCATCTTCAAATATTGATAACTTAAATTCCACCTCCCTCCACCTCACTTGCGAGTCACTTAATGTTTGTGTTTTTGTATATTGCTAATGCTAGGTGCTGTATCCCAATTGCAAAAGGGGGCATCCTTGCCTTGTTCACCTGCAAAGTTGGAATTCTTCTAACATCACCCGGTTCAGTCTAACTTTAGCTTTCAGCTTATTATAACTTGCACCTACCCAGGTTAGGAAGTTCTGTCGAATACCTACTTTTTCTAGACCAGCACGTAAAAATGCCCACTCCACTCAGTTGAATGCTTTTTCGACATCCAATGATGCAAGGCATGCGTCCCTACCCTCTTCCTGTGCCAACCATATTAGCTCTAGTGTTTTTCAACGGTTATCTGCACCCTGTGAATCTGAGCTGGCCCCCATGGATCAACATTCTAGCTTATTCCCTACTACCTTTGCCAAGATTGGCAAGTCAATATTTAAAGGATTGGTTCGGTCAGAAATTTTGATTGTCCCTGCGGGTCGGCCATGTGTTTTTAAGCCTAAGTCGGTCAATTGTAGAAAAATTTCCTATAGACCTTACCTGAGTTTTCGTCTACTAAACACACGCGAAAACATGCAGCAGGGCGCCGCCATTTTGTGGTAATCTTGCCCCATCGCCCTGGGTGACCTGCTTTTGTGGCACTAGATCACATCCCCCGCCCCTGAGCCTGTCATCAGCAGATGCGTACCACCCATTTCCCAACGCCAAAGCACATCTCGTGTGAACAATCGCTGCGCTTCAGCTAATGACGTGTCACCATGGAAATGGCAGGATGCCTCTTTACTCAATAAGTATAAACAGACCATTTGACAACACACAGCAGCAGATTTTCGATTCCATTCCTCGCTCTGTGTTACTTTAAATATTCTGTGACTCGTTTCTGTGCTCTGGTCAGCTACCTTCGCCGCTTGTAGCACGTGTGAACAGATACCTGTACCATCGCTATAAATTATTTTAGTTTGTTTACCACACAATGGCTACAATAATGCCCTACATGTACAAACCCGAGTATACCGAGGAGGAACTACTGGAAAGGGAAACATGCGAAAACGATGGGGCTTTGGGCGGCAGTTGGCAGGCCGAATCAACGGATCAAGACCCCGGACCTAGTCGCATGGACGGTGTTTCCACCTGGTGTACATGCAATCGGTGCAAGCTAATGCCAACCGAGGACGAGAACTGCTGCTGCTGTGAAAACTCTGGATGCGTGGCCTACATTTCGGAAGGTGAGCCACGGCCGCAATGCATCACCGAACTGCCAGACTTCAGGGCAGTCTGCCTCACACCGTCCGTGTTGAGGATAATGATGGTGCTTATGCACGAACTTCACGCAACTGTTCATGCTCGTAATCTGAGTAACTAGTAAGTATACTCTGGTTGTGATGCCACTACTATTTCATGGTCGTCTCCTATATTCAAAATTACATCTACATATTATTGTAACGCATGGAAGTCGTTCAATAGTGTGCAGTGTCTAGACAGCATTTGTCCGAGCAGAATGCCATTAGTTACAAGAATTGTCATTGACAACAAAGGTTTAATAAACTTATTTTGGTCATTTAAAAACAGTTTATATCATTCTTTTTCACAGGTGATACAGGCTGGTGGCCTATCGTTCCTTTACATGGTGGCTTCACGGGAGGTTTGGACACCGGGTTCGAAGAGTAATACCCGCCTGTGTCGTTGGTGCCATAAGACAAACTTTCCCCAGTGACAGCGGTCAGTACAGGGGATTTTCCCTCGCTGTGCTGCAACCTGACCTGTACAATGTGTAAAGTTTAGTATTTTTGTGCTATCAAAATAAGAAACAAAATAAAACACAACATATATTTTAACAACGGTTGTTTCGATTTTTTAAATGAATCCAGTGTCTCCATTCAGCAGTGTTCTGGTGCCTTATCTGCATGCCCCCAGGCCATCCATCCCACCCCCCCTCTATCAAAGGCAGTTTGCGCCAGTGGATGTGCGCTGCCAAGGTGTGCTGTCAGGGGCGCAAACGGCCAAGGTGCCAAACAGCATGTACACTTCAAAAGGTATCCCACGCCCAGGGGCCATTGCTCACATGGCCTCCTCAGACCCTGTGTCTGTGGCCAGGATCCCCCCTCACGCTGGCCGCCCCCCTGCAAACAACATAATAGCACGACATATACACGTCATTCATTCACAAACACACCCCTATGTGCTTTGCAAGTCAACTCCTGAACGTGCTACCTGAGAACCACTGAGATTGATGCTAATCTATTCATCGTCATGCTATCTGTGAACTTCTGTGACCGCTTCGAGCAAACTCGTCAGTGTGCTGCTACCTGTGGCCATCTACCTGTTCTCCTGCCACAAACTACTCGGCTTGCTGAATCTAACTGTTTGTTGGTCAAGGTAAGGCCATGTAGCACAGTCATATTTCATTCATTTTTAAATTTCTATCAGGTCAGGTCAGGTTGCAGCACAGCGAGGGAAAATCCCCTGTTCTGACCGCTGTCACTGGGGAAAGTTTGTTTTATGGCACCAACGACACAGGCGGGTATTATTCTTCGAACCCGGTGTCCAAACCTCCCGTGAAGCCACCATGTAAAGGAACGATAGGCCTGTACCACCTGTGAAAAAGAATGATACAAACTGTTTTTAAATGACCAAGATAAGTTTATTAAACCTTTGTGGTTAATGACAATTCTTGTAACCAATGGCATTCTGCTCGGACAAATGCTCTCTAGACACTGCATACTATTGATTTGCGAGTAGAGTACTCAATAGTGCTATGTTCATTGGTCTCATTGCTATTGACTTGAGTTTCAATTGTTATGCTATCAATAGATCTATTTATTTTCATCTGTGTCAATTGTCATTGAATTGCATCCGTCGCAGGTCCTGTCTATAATATAAGCATGTTTCCTTTTTGTGCAAGACAGTACATCCAAGGGACGAGTCACATGTTCAGAGTTTAGTCACATCATTTATTAATTTTTGAAAGTTATGCAAATACTAAGCCGCACATGATGAACTGGTATAGTTCCGGCAAGCAAAACAAACTTGCATTGAACATTATATGGTTCATTTACTTTTTTATCACATTTGTATTCATCAAGAATTTATAATAATGTTGATATTTACTTTTCAGAATTTTCAACAATGCCTGCCTGTTCGATTAGCGGTTGCCCTTCGAAGACCCATGATAAATCTGAAGGAACTACAATGCATGTAATCCCTAAGACTGTAGATCAGATAAGAGAATGGGTCCGATATTGCGGATATGCACCATCAGATGGGCCGTCCAAAAAGTCTTTGAGGACAAGAGGGGTGACCGATACCGCATCTGCAGCGGCACTTTCCCTCGAACATGTACGCCACATCCTGGGTAACAAAGAAGAATAAACGGCGAACGACACGAAAATTGCTCGCAAACGCTATTCCCACTCTATTCGTCCACATTCTGCCACTGGTGAGCCAAGTGTCCGGATTTAGCTTTAGGCCTTGCGGTAGTGTGTAGGTAGCCGAATGGATTAATTGATATTTAGATGTTGTGTCCCTTGTAATACTGTCGATATTGATATGAGTGTATAGCTTTTTGAATAATGACATTTAGCAATACATTATTTTTCGATTTTATAACCCTCAAAGGAAATCTATTTATGGCCACAGGGAACTGTGCTATATTGCGCATTTTCAATAGCATTATTCTCAAGTATTCTTTCGCCTTACATGGCACTTTTTAATATTGGCATTTCACTATCAAACAATAATTTACCTTTACAACTTCTTGACTATCCACTGAATATGAAGCAACAAGATTCTCCATCCATGTCGTGCCAGCAGTTATCAACCACTTCTAGCACGTATCAGGTAATCTTACTTCGCTATTCCGCCACATACTTGTTTTATGCATGTCAAGTAATAGTTTTTATGTATCGTGTAATTATTTTAACCAAATGTTTGGTTAGTGCTTTCCAATTGATATACACCTTAGTTGTCGTCCCCTAGTGTTTGTTTTCAGTTATAATTATTATTATCCATACTATTGCAAGTACTGTCTTTCAGGGAGATGCTGAAGCGTCCACCACATTGACAACATCCCTAGATGTTCTTCAACAGCACGAGGTATGGATAATGACAGTTCCATCGAACGAGATCATCAGATCTTGCATACTTGTCGTTTGATTGTTCTACACAATGTTTCATTCGTGGTTAGCCATTGATATGTACCTGTGTCGTCGACCCCAAGTGTGTGTTATGTTTTCAATATTGTAATCCTTACTAATGCAAGTACTATGTTTTAGGCAGTAGATGTAGCGTCGACCCCTGCACTTGATGCGGAGCCTGACAATCAAGTAATTCCAGACGAAGTTGAAGCGGGAGCATGCGATACGATTTGGTGAAACAGCTTTCGGAGGTGCGCACTACATTTACAACATCCCTAGATATTCTTCAACAGCACGAGGTATGGATACTGACAGTTCCATCGAGCGAGATCATATAACGTGATTCCATTTGCTATACTTTCTTCCTTATTAATGCAAGTACTGTGTTTCAGGGAGACGACTAAGCTTCCTCTACAATCACAACATCCCTTGTAGTTGATGCAGATGTAAATAAATCGGAGAAAGAAGTCGAGAAAATCATATCATATTTAGATATCCATTGATTCTTTTAGACAATGGATCATTTGTGGTTATCTATTTATATGTACCTGTGCCGTCGACCCAAGTGTGTGTTATGTTTACAATATTGAAAACCATACTAACGCAAGTACTGTGTTTCAGGGAGTTGCTGAAGCGTCCTCTCCAATAAAATAATTCATGGCAGTCTATGCGGAGCCAGAAGTATGGATACTGACAGTTCCATCGAACTAGATCATCAGAGCTCGAATACTTGTCGTTTGATTGTTCTACACAATGTTTCATTCGTGTTTAGCTATTGAGATGTACCTGTGTGGTCGTCCTCAAGTGTGTTTTAATGTTTTCAATATTGTGATCCATAGTAATGAAAGTACTATGTTTCAGGGAGTCGATGGAGCGTCATTCCGTGCTGTCTATGCGGATCCAGAAATTATAGTTTTTGCAGCGCAAGAGGAAGGGGAGACATGCAGAAACGAATCGGAGCGACAGCGTGCAGATGTTGAAGTTCGAGTCAAGCAAGTTGCAAAGAAAAGAAACAAAAATAAGGTTAGTTACAAACAGTTCATATTTTTAGAAATTGTTTTGTGCTGGGGACTTTATTATGTTTTTTTTTCTGTCAATTGTACAATACTGTATCTTGAGTTTAAACTGAACATCCCTTTTCCAATCTGTCCTCTAGTTGCCCGTGGGTGTACAAACTATACATACACAGACAGTGAAAATAATGAGAGATGTTGCTTGCCAAACCATTTACACTATGGATGAACTAGTAATTGAGGCGCGGCATGTTCAGACTCGAGATGCATTTGTCCAATGGCCAGAACATGAATTGAATGTGTCCGGAGAATCCAGCAAAGTTTTATTGGACCATTGCTACAGTGCGACTGCACCACCACAAGAAGATGATACTGAATGTATTGAAGATAGCTCTGAAGTAGTCGCATGTCAATTCACACAATCTACACCGCCAAAAAAATGCTACCCAAAAAGCTGTCGACATTGTTGTGTTCTCCCATCAATGTTCAAGTAACAGATGTTGAAATGACAGAGAATAAACCAGCAGCACTATTCACCGACGCACCAGAACATGATATCAGCGATATTAGTTTCAATTCGGGTGATATGTCCACAACGATACAGTCCGAAACAACTGTGATGCAGGATGACAGTCTAATGAAAGAGAGCAAATACATAGTTTTCAACAGTTGTTTGATGGATATTATAAGTATGCTGAAATGTGGGCATTCAGTTAGAGAGCAAGTATGTGGGAAGCCATTGATGAATGTCGCTCGTCAAACACAAGGCAGTAACATCAGAATACATGCCACCTATACATTACATCATACGTTCTCAAGGTCTGCACAACCGATGCTGGGGAAACTGCCAGCAGGCAATCTACTGTGTGCATCTGCCTCACTTTTTAGTGGGTCCAGTTTTAGAAAGTTAGAGTCTTTCTTTCAGTTTGTGGGACTCCATTTCATTTCTAAAACACAGTACTACAAATTCCAACATGATGATCTATTTCCAGCCATTCGTGATGCTTGGAAATTTGAACAATTGTCTATAGAAAGTACATTCAAAGGCAAACGGTTCAGGCTAGCCGGCGATGGACAGTGCGACAGCCCTGGATTTTCAGCCAAGTACTGCACCTACCACTTTCAGGACATGGATGGTAAGAAAATTGTGAGTTTGGTGGTCGTGCAGGTGTCCCAATGTAAATCCTCAGTGGCCATGGAGAAACTAGGATTTATAAAATCATTGGAATATCTACAATCTAGGGGAATGCACATTGACCTCATAGCCACGGACAGACACGTTTCAATAGCCAAGACAATAAGAGAGCAGTTCCCACATATTAAACATCAATTTGACGTATGGCATCTTGCTAAATCAATCAATAAGAAAATCTCGGCTGCAGGGGAAAAAAAAAGGTTTGGAAAGTATTTCACAGTGGTCCCAGTCTATCAGCAACCATCTTTGGTGAAGCTCCAAAACTTGTGAAGGGTCAGTGGAAATTCTACTTGAAAAATGGCGGTCACTAATGCACCACTGTACCAACGTTCACCGCTAGACAGAAAACCAACATTTCCACCAATGTGAACATGGCCCTTTGTCCGCAGAGGAGGCACAGAAGAAGAGGTGGTTGATTCCATCTTCACCTACACACAAAGCCATTGAGAAGGTTGTGTTTGATAAAACTCTATCAAGAGATTTGAGGGGACTGACAGAATTCTGTCACACAGGAGGTTTGGAGGTGTTCCACAATATGTGCCTAAAGTACAGGCCAAAGCGATTGCATTTCGGCATACAGGGCATGAAACATAGGACTCTACTAGCGGTCTTGGCACATAACGAGAATGTGTGCCGTGAACAATCTAGGACTACGGGAAATGTAGGGATGCTTCGCTACGCTACGGCCTTTACAAAAAGAAGTAAAAAATGGGTGGTCAAACCAGTATATGAGGAAATGGAATTCGACTTTGTTAAAGGCCTTATTGTTAATGTACTAGAGATGCACACACATGGAATTTTGAGCGATTCTGTGCACAGCACAGGTACATTGCCACCAAACATTGCCACTGTGTCATGTCCACCCAAAGCAGAGCTCGTTGAGAAGTACAAATCCCAGTATAAATGATTATAATCTGATTGTCTTTTTGAAATTTTTTTTATTGTACAGTGTACATATAAAGTATGCTAACCCTAACCTCTCCCTTCACCATCCTGAGTGGCGAACAACCTGGGTTTCATCTTTGACTTCTCTAGTCGCCTCATACCGCTGACCTTTTCAATATGTGTATGTATATATTTTGTTGTTGTAACTAAGCTTTGCAATCTCATGTAAATGCTGCGCACTGTTACCTGAGGGGAGGCTTGCGCATTACAAATAATAAAACAAACAATAAATCTCACTTTCAGCTCAACTCCTCAGGTACTTTATACTTTTCCTCACATTCCCACAAAAAGTCAATGTCGCCATAGTTATGGTTCTCTGGGGCTGCAAAGCTCACGGACAACGAGGACAAACTTGGGGGCCTTGGAACGCGCCAAGCAAGGCGTTGCAGATGGGAGAGAAGCCAGTTCGCATTAGCACAGTGAGGCCTAGTACTAAGATGGAGCCCAAAATTCAAGTTCTCACGGATGGCTTTACACGGGATGTTGCAAAGTAGGAATGTATGCTCATTCAGAATGAAGGTCACCAGCTTTGATTTTTTGCCCGCGGGCTGGAGAGGCCCATGACTCGCACTGGCAGTATAAGGTTCTATTGTTTTTTTTACCTTGAGAGACAGAGACCATGCCCAAAGGACTTCATTTGAAGGAGGGGTGCAATAACGTAAGAGACGATAAGGCTGAAAATTCTGAAAATAGACCGAGTTTCATGTTAGTTCAGTATATGAAAAATTGTTGGCACAAACAGAGTGGGATTTACGGACTGCATTACGGGGAGACAATGGAAATGGCAAATATAATGTAAGTAACTCTTTAGACAATTTTATACCGGAATATAATACCAATAGCGTACCGTTAAAGCCAGGTTAAGTTGTACTTGTTCGTTCTGTGTGGCATATTACAATGAAGAGCAAGTAAAACATTTGTGGGATCGTCTTTCTACCAGGCACATGGGCATGCATGTCCCCATTCGACACGCATGTAGACAAACAGTTGTTTCTCAGTGGTTCAACGCTAATAAATCATTACATTGTGTGTTCTCCTCAATTTCTTTCGTCAGTTTTCGCATTGCTTTTAGAGCCGAAAATACTCCATTGCACTATCCTCGCAAGCAAATAGTTTCACCGCGGCCCTAATAAATAAAATGAATAATAGTAATAAAGATCGGCTGGTGAGACTAATTTAAATTTTTATGTTTTCAAAACAGGTACATCCTACCAAACTGCGACTGCCACCTATTCCAGACCCCGGACGACGGATTCTTCAATCGCCAGCTGCAGCTTCTTTTAAACGACTGCACTACCTTGACTATTTTATGGGACGATCGCCAAGGGCCCATATGCCCTTACGCACTACTAGCGGCTAGAAGCAACATATCAACCTTTACAGTGGCCTAGTGCCTAGTTGATGGAACAGCCTTGCAATTCACTGTGCCACCAAAGTGCTTCTTTTAACGAAAACCAACACCCTGTGTACCATAAAGGAACAGCGCGTGACTCACGATAAACTGTAGCGGATTTGCGGATCGAGAGCAAAGAAAAAAAATTCCATTCCGATTGAGGGGTCGATTCATGGAGCAAACATGCGCCAAAAATCCCAGCGCAAGCAGGCGCAAGGGCGAGAAATGCAGCGCGCGTGTGCGATTCAAGGAAGACGCTGCGCGTGTTTCCTGCTGTCCGTGCGCCCAATCCAGCCATGGCGCACGCAGGCATACACGGCGTGCGCTACACGCACAGCAAAAGCGCACATAGCGCGGCGCACACAACCAAAGTGGGCAGAACACGCGGAATGGGGAATAACGCGTGAAAAAGAAGGCGTAACTGGGGAAGTACTGCAGGGAACTACACGGAACGCCCACACGCACGGGAACAACCCGTATTCATGGATTCGAATACGGGAAACCTGCGCACGGCAAAAGACGCACACAGGTGTCAACGCGTCCGCCACACGAAGGCAGGCGGAAGCGTCCTGGCGCACAGTATAAAAGTGCGCGCAAACAACAAACACGTATATACAGCTACAATGAATGCCCCATTTGTCGCAGCACTGATCGTGGGACACCGCAGGAGGAGGAGAATAGCCAGGGCACGCATTTTCGCACATCGGACAAGCCTTTTTGGGATGCCTGACGACCAGGTCTATGGCAGGTATAGGTTTCCACCCCACATCATCCTAGACCTGGTCAGGGAGTGGGAAGATGACCTTACATCCCCCACCCTTTGCTCCCAAGTATTGAGCCCCTTGGAGAAGCTGCTCAATGTCCTGCATTTTTTGGCCACTGGGTCATTTCAGCGGACTACTGCCATAGTGGGGGGGTCTCACAGGCCACGCAGTCACGCTGCCTACACCAGGTACTGGCAATCATGACAGCGCGCCCCTCAGTCCGCAGGCACATATACATGCCCAGAACACCTGCAGAAAGGCAAGCCGTTGTTCTGGATTTTTTCAGGGTGGCACACTTCCCCAAAGTGCTCGGTGCCATAGATTGCACCCATGTGGCCCTACGTCCACCTAGGGCCACTGAGCACATCTACCGAAACCACAAGCACTGGCATTCCATCAATGTACAGGTGGTATGCGATGCAAAGGGAATCATCACCTCTGTCTATGCAAACTACCCTGGCTCCACCCATGACAGTTTCATATACAGAATGTCCGCCCTGAGCCGGGCCCTGGAAGCTGGGCAGCATGGCGACACATGGCTCCTAGGTGAGTACAAATGCCCTTGCACATGCATGCATGTCACACACACACACACACACACACACACACACACACACACACACACACAAATAAACAAACCCCAATAATCACAACCATTTACAGCTCCCCAGGGGACAGTGCCTACCCTCTGAGCAACCACATGATGACGCCAATCCGGAACCCCACCACACCACCCCAGGTAAGATACAACGCCGCCCATATTGCAACCAGGGCCATAGTGGAACGCACATTCGGAGTGCTCAAGTCACGTTTCCGCTCCCTTGACCGCTCTGGCGGGCAGCTACTCTATGCACCACCAGTAGTGTGCAGGATCATTGTGGCAGCATGTGTCCTGCACAATGTTGCAACACGGCAGGGCGTCCCGGTGGACATGGTGGTGCCCCCACATCCCCAACCACAGGCGCTGGCCATGGGAGGGGACAGGGCACGTGGCGAGGAAGCCCAGACCCAGCTTGTGGCCACATTTTTCACCTAAACTCCCACCCCTGCGGAGTGCACACAGGCCTGGCATATACCAGGTGACAATCGATGATGACAAAGAGACAGTCAACTGTCACAACCCTACCACCCTGAGATAGTTGCCATGGAAGTGCCACATTGTCTGCATCCCTAGCTACTTAAACACAAGCTATCCTGTGTGACCAAAAGGCACACATATGACATGACATGACATGATATGGCCTATACACAAGTATTTCAAGGTGCGATGAGGCAGGGAGGGAGGAACAAGGGAAGATAGACAACGGTACTACTAGGCCAGGTGTCATTTAGATTGTGCAAGTGCAGGGGTAGGGTGGAAGGGAAAAGTGCAAGGGGGAGGGGGGGAGTGCAGTACAGGGTAAGTAGACCAAAAAACAAATACATAGGCCAGCTGGTGGCAACTGCAAAGGTAAGTGCAGACAAGTGCTGGGAAGGGGGGGCTGTAGGGATAGAGAGACAGTACCGCAGTGCAGGGGTTGCCAGGGAGGCAGTGCAAGTGGAGAGTGGCTGGGCCAGGGACCGAGGTCAGTGAGAGTGGCCCAGTTGCAGATCCAGTGCAGTTCCAGTGAAGAATTTTGCAAGGGAGAGGCAGAGAGAAAGCAGAAGCAAAGAGGAAGGTCTTGAGGTGCTTCCCGAACCGGAGATGGTTCTCCTCAAGTTCCAGTGAGGCAAGAAGGCTGTTCCAGAGGGAGGGCCCTGCCGCGGAGAGAGATCTACCCCCAGCTAGTTGCTTTGAGAAGCGGATGACCCTGACATGCAAGGTGTGAATCACACACACCTGCAAAACAGGCCATGGCCATCACTGTTATGTCACTCAAACCCTCCCAAACCACAACATGACATGGCAAGCAATACCCATACACCAACACAGTAACAATAAGGTACACATTGCCATGTCCAAAATGTACAGTGGCATCAGACAATGATGCCTGACCTGGAATCAGATGAAATGACTGACCAACAACCTCCCACCCAAAATAAGTCATTTCCAAATGCATTACAAGAGTTGTAGACGTAACATAACAATGAATGCCTGTCTACATGCACATTGTGCATTGCAAAATCAACACTGCAGCTTCTGTGTGCTGTGTCCTACTCCTGCAACACACTGCTCAGCGCACAGCACAGTGAACAGCCATTGTGTGTGATGCACACCCTGAGCATCACATCTAAGCGACAGACCACATCAAAAAGCAAATTAGGCATGTACAGGATCCATAATTGGTCACAGACCATGTGCTGCAGGGACACAGTGGGCACCAGAAGGCAAACAGTGTACACGTGGATATGCAAGGGTGGTAGTACATGTAGTGCATCAGAGTGCAAGTGTGTGGGTCAGCAAGGACATGCACTCAACATATGCATGTGCAATCAAGTGACCATCAGTGTTCTCTACACATCACATGTGAACATTCACCATGTGTACACCCCAGCATGTCAAACCACAACTATCCCCTCGCACCTGAAAGGTAAACACAACACATGAACAGGCATTGATCAGCAGAACACAACATGTACATAGGATACCACCATTACAATGTCAGGGTTCCCATCACACTGCAGGGCAAGGCAACTATCAACAATAACTCCCCCCTCCCTCACAGATGACCATGACCCACTGAACAACTGCACCTGGGTCATGGAGCCTTCAACCCTCAATTCCACCTGGCCACAGGATCACCTTTACCCTTCGTCACCATCTCCCACCTTGTGTGTAAAAAGGTGCCTGCACCCTCAGAATCCACACTCATTTCCAAAATCACAAAATCCAAGGCATAAAAATGAACCAGAACACCCTCCAGTAGGTGACTTGACGTAGCAGTACCTCACAAAGGCCAAGTACTACCACAATGATGCAACAACCAAGGTAGCACAGTAAAACAATGTCACAACAGAATGTGAACCATGTGTGGTACAATACATAGAATGATGCACCATGAACGGATGTGTACTGTCACAGGTCCCGTGTACAGGCGGGGAAGTGTCACGAAACAACCACCCCCACCGTGTCCCGGGTGCCTGCAAGGTCAAACTCACACAGGCCCCTGAGTCCCTGGTGCGGAAGGAGGTTCAGGGATATGCAGTCGGGACAGGTGTTGGCACACTGGATAACTGGAATGAGTGGCAGGAGAGGGGAGGAGGAATGACACATGAAACTAGGGAATGCACGAAAATGTACTACCTGCATGAACACATACACAATCCAAACAAACTTGGACATCATTGTCATGGCCTTCTGTAGTCCAGGCTTAGGAGTGGCACGAACCAACCACCCCCTTAGGGTTTTGGCGCCTGCAAGTTTGGGGCTTACACAGGCATCCGCAACCCCAGCGGGGAAAGAGGGTTAGGGAACGTTGCTTGGATAGGTACGGGAAGCAGGAACACCGGGTAGAGGGTACAGGGTTCAAAATTGCATAGGATTCCGGGTGATTAGTGGGAAAAAAACATACCAAATTGAATTACACATTCATCCATGCATTAGTGCACCCCCCATCAAGCCTATGCAGAGCAGTTTGAAAGAAAAACAACAAGACACTTAGCTCTGGTTTTGAGTGCTGGCCTCCTGCCTGCGCACTCTCAGGTCCGGTTACAGGAGCACTGCAATGCTACAAAGAGAGCCACAGTCAACAACCTGTATGTGCCAATTACACATAAACACACCACCAAACATGCCCCATAGCAACAAACTACTCTACAAACAGACAATCTGGTGTAGATGCTTCGTACCCATATATAACATTACCCCTGTGATGGGTCATACACAGTCAATGCAGTAAGTCAGCCGCCGGTGGGTGCGTGGCAAATGGAACACCAATGTGTCACAATTCACACAACATGCAATGTTCCCTGGGTAAGCAGACATACCCATATAGCAAGCCATGACTTCAGAGCAAGTTGTGTACCACCATGACCGAAACAAAGTTGGCAGTGTATTTATCATAATGTACATAAAAATGAAATGCACTGCACCCGAGTATGTCCCTTGCTGTATGTCCCTGTGAGCTGCCCCTTTCCATGTCTCGGAAGGCTACATGGTTGATACACGTGCCTCGATGGACCTTGGTGTACCGGAGGGTATGTGCCACTGCCCCTGCAGGTGTCCCAGACAACCTTACAATCAACAGCCATCAGTCCACCAACACATCTGAGCTGCATTGTGTGCTTCAACACCAATATTCGTCCAAGCTCACCCTCAGTGCTGTGACTAAGCCTGCATGTGCAACTCGCCTGGTGCAAGCTTTGCTGTGTTGTGGCCCCCCTGTGCTGCTCACCTTGCCTGGAGTTCCTTGGAACACGTCAGCAGTTCTAGGATGTAGGTCTGCAATCCCTGTGCCTCTGCTTGTGCACACATGTGCATGTGAGCACCAACAAACGTGTCCAGAATTCCGTCGTCCAATGGGCCATGTCTGCTGGCAACGGTGCTCTGGAGGCTCATCCCCCCTGCAGAAAGGGCATGAAACACATGATTAATGCTTCAAAGTCATCTGTGTGTGTCTCTTCAGGCATCTCATTACTTGACCATGTCAGAGAGTCACATCATAAATCACACCATCAGTCCGTCTTTCACATCCAAAGTGTGGAACACTATCTACAGCATAAATTGCAACAAGCACGTGTACAGTAAAGATAAGAAACATACTACACAATGCATAGCAATGAATGTACACATTAATCATGAAACACCCCATCTAGCAAAAGCTGAACAGTGGACAATAACACCAAAATCATCCCCACTAGGGGTGTAAACACAAGTCGCACAGCACCAGACATGCCACAGATATGACAGTCCAAAGCCGTTGTGTAAAAGGTTGTGACACCGAACCATCCTTGCGAGCCCATGGATAAGGGAGGCAGGAGTGGCATATGTGAGTCAAGGACCCCAAGCAGCAAACACAAACACAAGACAAGCCTGAAGGGCCCAGCTGGAACAGACAGTGGATGCCTTCAAAAGACACAAAGCACCGCACCGTCACATGAAAGCACAATAGACAAGCAATTTTAAACTATATTAACTAATTACACTAACTATGGAAAACCTACATTACCTAATTAAACTAACTATCAAACAGAAACTTAACTAACTAAACTAAAAGAAAAATCAAAAATGGCCACATACGACCCGGGGGGGAGGGGAGGCACCCAGGAGGGGGGAGGTACAGGGTGCTGCTCAACATCCACATGCGATGATGCTGAGCCAAAAAAAAACCTCCATGGGCTCAACGCCTGCACAGCCCGACCTATGTGGGAGATAGATGGTCGTCCGAGTCTGGCTCATCCTGTAAAGGAGGACGTGGCACAGTAGCCAGGCCACGCCTAGCCGCAGCTTGCCCCTCGTCGGCAGCAAGTCTGCCGGACGGGTGAGCCTGGTTCTGTGTGGCGATGTGACGTAGGTCTGCATGCAGAACCTCACGTGATACACGTGCTTCCTCTTGCAAGGTAGCACGTGTAACACTGAGTTCCTCTTGCAAGGCCTGGCTGGACAACCGCTGCACCTCCCGGCAGGCCTGTAGCTCAGCCGAGATGGTACGCTCAAGCTGTGCAAACCTCTCCTCTGCCCGCTGCCTCTGGGACATCATAAGGACACCCAGAGGGGATTTGAGGGAAGCATACTCCTCCCTCAGGGCATCCATGTGCGCCTCTGAGTGAGCAGCAATTGCTTGACGCAGAGACAACATTTCAGCCTGGCGTGCCCTGTCTGAGGCCGCCATGCCCAGCCTGAGCGAGCGGGCCGTGGACCGTGCCGCCTGCTGCTGGAGAAGCACCTGCCTAGCAGGGGGGAGCACAGATCGGGCCACACGCTCCATGCTCTCAGCGATGTTCTCCATTGCTGGCCCCTGGCGTTCTGAATTGGCAGTCATGTCTTGCTCCCACTCAGTATACTGCGGTTGCGCCCGGCGACCGCGTTGCCGGGCTTGACCCCTGCGGGACCCAAAGACCGGAGGTCCTCGCTGTGTTGGCACCGCCCGCGGCTGCACGACTACATGCCCCCGTCGACGTGATGTCCCAGGCACATCAGTGACTGGTGTGGAGGGTGACCCTGCGTCCCGATCCACCACGGGCGGAGGAACCAAGACTGTCTGATCCCTCAGTGCAGGTGTCGCAGACAGAGGAGTGTCCACATCAGAATCACTCACCCCTGACACATGGACTTGAAGCTCATCCAACTCAACATGGACGTCAGAGTCGTCATCAAGGCTGGACTCATAGGCAGCCAGAGACAAGATGGACTGTAGCACTTGGGGGTTTTCGTGGCCTACCACCCCACGACCCCCACTAGTGCCGGGTTGATGTAGTGGTAACAACCCTGTGTCTGGCATGACAACACCATCCTCTGCCTCCATTGCATCATCACCTGAAAAATAGAGAGAAAAAAGGTCACTACACATGTCAGAAGCACACAACACACACACACCGACAGCAAACGCATCAGGCAGACATGTGACACACAACATATAACCTGGCATGCATGCTGGGTCAACTTTGAATTGCTTCTGTGATCAGACATGTTGAAAGGTGGCAGTTTCCATGGAAGTGGGTCTATGCAGTGCAGAAAATGTGTACGCCACTCACTACCTACATGTACAAGGACTCCATGGTGTGTGCCAGGAAATGTGAAGGCAGTGCAATGTCAAATTTAGACATCACATGCATTGTGCATTCAATGTGTACCATATCTAGAAGCCAAGCACCCCTCCACCCCAGTACCAAAGCAGGGATGCCTAGCATGGTATCAAAAGGCTGACCATACACCTGTGTATTGACAGGCAGTGTTGACTGGCATCAACAGCTTAATGTGATTCAAGTGACAACACTGCAAATGATGCTTGGACAGTAAGCAGGTCACATGATGAAAACTCTGAATGCCGCCCATGTGTGAAGAAGACACAACAACAGTTGGACAGAGTCATTGGCCATTGAACAGGCTGAGGCTTGTGAGCCACACAGACAGTCAGACCCTAAACATGTGTGCAACGCAGGACTGAGCCACAGTTGACATGGGAAGGCTGATGAGATGGCAGGCAATGTATGTAACCAAGGACTTGTATTACAGTGATCATCCAGTCAAGGACACATAGGGGCATGCGTGCAATGCACATGGAGTATGAATGGGCAATCATGTCCCTGCAGGACATCTGACCTTTGCACATTACAAGTGAGATACCCTGCATCAAGTACTAAGGCTGTACCACCCGGCATATGTCTGGCAGATTCTACGCTGGAAGTTAGCATCTACACAGGACGCATGAACAAGAAAGTACACATTGGCAAAATTGAAGAACACCAGTGCAAAGGTGGAACTGGGGTGCAGAGTGGCAGAGGAGGGGCAAGGGAGCATGCCTACATGGAGTCCCCGCATGCAGGCAGAGGAGACATGCATGACGGAAGCATTGCATAACTTACACATCAGAACCATGTACACGTCACATGTAGTGGCAATCATGCACAACACATCCCACAAGTGAAACACACACGTCCTCAACAAACACGCATCAACACTCACTGGACTGGGCATCAAAGGCCGCCACCTCTCCCACTCCTTCGACCAATTCAGGTGGTATGAACTCCGCAACGAGTGCCTCATGCGGAGTGTGCTCTTCCTCCTCTGGTGCAGGCCCACCGCCAGTCACCAGAGTCAAGTCGTAATTAGAGGCACGCTTAGCCTTAGTGCTGCGTTTGATGTCATTCCAACGCTTTTTGCACTCTTGCGCCGTGCGCAGCTCATGGCCGAATGAACTGACATGTTCCGCAACATGCTTCCAGTGGGTGTCACGTTGGGCAGCCGTAGTCTGACTATTGGCACCCACTAGCATATCACGGCCGTGGCCCCGCACGTAGTCCACGAGGAAGTCCAGTTCCTGCTTGCAGAAAGGCTTTTTCCTCGACGTGCAGGAGGTCGTGGCTGTGTGTGGGGTCCCAGCCTGTGCTGCAGGTGCAACCTTCCTCCTCTTGGACTGTGGCGCAGACCTTGGCTGGCTAATGCCACCCTGACCAGTATGGCCAGTGGGTTCGGTGGATTGAGCCGAGGGAGTGGCAGGTGAAGGGACGACCAAAGGCCTGACTTGTGTCAGTGGCAGCTGGGTGCCCACTAATGGACCCTGCGCAGCAACATCAGCTGTGGCAGGGTCATTGACCGCAACGGTCCTGGTTGGCAGACTCACAACCGGGGTGTTGTTGGGTGCATCTGCCCCTGCACTTGCCAACACCCGGCTGTTCGGGGCAGCAGATGATATGACTGCCCCAGGGACACGCGTCTTGGTCTGAGCAGCCCGGCCTGCCCCTATGGTTTCCCTCCTGGCCTGTTGGAGATCTATCAAGGGCTCCTCAAGTGCCAACGCAGCCTGCGCTGGCAGACCCTGAGCCTGGCTGGCGGTGTGAACAGCTGCACCTGCAGCTACCACTACCCTTGGGCCCGTGGCAGTCGATGGAACGGACTGCCGGGTCACACGAACGCCAGTGCCAGAAGCTGCATCCCCCGGAACCACAGGGGGTGGTGGCATGACTGCACCGACACATGGCACAACATTGTGCTCAAGTGGCGCACCCCTGCCTCTTCCCTCTCTGTGGCCGCCCTGGACACCCTGGAGTCCCCCTACTCCCTGGTCACCACGGCCACGTCCCCGACCATGCCCGCCACGAGGAGGATGCCCAGCTGAGGCGCCCCTCACCTTTGGTGGCCTCCCAACCATGGCACAGATGTAGTAGTGCCGGCACAGATGGAGTGGTGCCAATGGGAGGTGTACACCACAATTGACCTGGGCAATTGGGGTGAAGGGGGTGGGAAGCAAGATGTTAACAGCCCCCCTGCACCTGCAAGGCTGTATGTGACCTCAGTGATGTAGTGACGGGTCACGCAACGCTCAGGCACCCCAAAACTGCAGTAAAACCATGCAAGCAACCCTGCAGCCTACGTGCGTGGATTCAACCTCCAGCAGTACGCAGTGGCACCCAGTAACATGAATAACGCGTACGCGTGGGACACGCAGGCTACTATGACATTGAAAATGGGTGCGATACACAGGGGCACCCGCAGTGGGAAAAAGAGCGTGTGCGGCTCACCGTCTGACTAGCGCGATGCAGAAAAACACATGTAGCCAATACCCCCCCCAAAAGAAGAGATACGTCCTTGATAGCTGTGAAGTTGTGATGGCGCGCGAAACAACAGGAAGCAGCAACACACGTCGGTCTCCATGAAAGGCACGTACAGCGAACTGCTGGGCCCACTCACCTTTAACCTGTGCTGAGGGAAACGCCCGCGCGCGTCACGTCACATACTGTCATGATCACTGCTTCCAAGGAGCCAGGACCAGCCCAACGTCCTTGGAAGCAGGCCCCTAACCCTAATCCTAGGCACCAGCCGGTCCCCACGGGGACCTTTTGGACCTTGTCCTGGTGCCGGTGGCACCAGGCTCATCCAAATCATCGGTCCCGGCACTGGAAGCGCCGGGCTCATAATATGTGTGCAGATGTTTGGGTGGACTTACCTGCAGCAGACCATGCTGCTTACTTACCAGCCTCTTAGAAGTCCTCTGTGAACAGGAACTACTTTCTTACCTGGGTGGGGCAGCTCCATTCCCTGGATTCAGCATGGGGAAAGCTTCTAGAACTGGAACTCTTTTCTTACCTAGGCGGGGCCGTGGAGGAAGACGCCTCATCACTCCAAGGCTATTTAAACCACACCCGATAGAAGAAACGTGCTTCGCGTTATTCTGCATCTGCAGCAGAACGCTCACCGAGTCTGTTCCAGCCTTTCTTCTTTCGATCCTGAATCTGCAAGAATCATACTCACCATTCCTGTATCCAGTCGACAGCAGCACCTGCAGAAACAAGAAACAGCAGGTTAGCAAGGCAGTCTTAACTTGCCGTGCTTACTCACCTGATCCATCGGCTGCGGTCATTTCGGCACGCTGTATTTTCGCCTGTGAAGACAAAAGCATTGTCATTACTTACCGGCACCCGTGAACTCTGGAATTCTTCACGCTGCATCGCCGCCTGCGGAGATAGAAGCATTGCATTACTCACGGGCATTCCGCGGACTCCGGCGCTGCAAACAAACTTCTGAAAGACAAAAGAAGAGACATTAGTCAGGTATTTACTTACGCTCATCGCGCTCTTCACAATAGAACTTCTGCAAATACTCCGGTGCCTCTTCAACCCGAACTACGCTGCAGGGGAAAAGACAGCTAGAGCGCTTGCATTTACTCACGCATTTCCAGGCGCTTTATTTCATCTTCCACAAGAGTCCTGCAAGCAAAAGGGGGAAAAGCATCATACGAAGTCCTGCCTTGCACCTAAAGACTCTAAAGACTATAAAGACTAAAAAGGTGTCAGGAAACTCACCGCTCGTGCTGTTAACGACGGTAACGGTCCTCTGAGTCCAAGAGGCCTATGTTTCACCAGTGAAGGAACTGGCAACAGCGCCCTGCATCAGACGCAGATAGAGAGTCCAGCATTCACCTATCTAAGGTGAGCACGTTGACCAGGGGGCTCTACGCAGAAGCTGGGGAGTGAGAGGAAGAGAGGCTTTACACAACCCAGACCATTAACCCCTATATTCTTTCACCTGCAGAAACCTCACCCTACGAGTTCGTCACACAGTGCGAAGAGGTTCGACCCCGGAAGCCCATCGAGTCCTGCACATCACCTTTCGAGTCACAGACACCTTCCTGCCACGACCTGCGCCTCCGTGGGAATCAGGTGAGCGTTACAGAACGCGAAGCCCACCGCAAAACTCCTACCCAGGCGCAATGGAAACCTCAGACACTGATCACTTAGCCCAGTTGCTCGGGGAATTAAGAGCAGAAGTACATGCAGCTCGTCAGGAAACAAGCTCTCTAAGAAGAGAACTAATACTTTCCAAGGAGCGAACAGAGGACCTCGCTAGGCAATTGCTACAAACGCAGGCAGGACAGACACCTCTGCCTGCTCCAGGAGGAAGTTATCCTTCTGCACCATCTGTAAATCCAGTGCAAATCAATCTACCTGGTAATGTGCCCTTGGCTCCGCCCGAACGTTTTTCTGGTGACCCAAAGAAATATGCAGTGTTCATCAACCAGTGCCGCTTACATTTCTTATGTCGACCAGCTGCATTCCCAACAGATCAGACCAAAGTGGCTTTCGTGCTTTCTTATCTCAGTGGCAGCGCCGCAGATTGGTCGATCCCTTTAGTCACCCAGGATGATCCGGTTCTATATGATTTCCAGGCCTTCCAGTCCAGTATGGAGAAACTGTTTGCAAGACATGCACAGGGGCAGGCCTTGGACAATGAACTTCTTTCATTACGACAGGGTAATCAAGACCTCTTAACCTATATAGCCTCATTCAACAGACTCGTAGTGGAAACTCAATGGCCCGAGGACAAGAGAATAACGCTTTTCTACAGAGGCCTGCGTGGAGAGCTCAAGTATGTGTTAGCTCAAGTTGTGAATCCTCCACAAGAATGTTCAGACTATATTGACTTGGTCGTCCAATTGGACCACAGATTACAGAACAGGAAGGCTGATCACTCTAAATTTGATACCCGAGTGTTTTCTAAACCACAGACTCCTACTAAGGGAGCGGACACAGTGGAACCCATGCAAATAGGGGGGATGAAAGGTCCTTTAAGCCAAAAGGAGCGGGAAAGAAGAAGACCGCTGCAATTATGCCTCTATTGCGGGAACTCAGGGCACTTTCTTCGAGACTGTCCAGTGAAACCAGCTAAGAAGGCTGTAGGAGCCGCAGACACCAGTGCCACAAGTTCTGAGCAGGGAAACGACCTAGCCCGGCAAGTGTAGAGGTCCTCTTGCCGAGCGTTAAGATCTGTCCCGTGACCTCGCATTTCGTGGTGCCCATGGTCCTCATTAGTCCAGCACGTCCGGATCGTTTGCATGCAATTGAAGCTTACATCGACAGCGGAGCAATTGGCAATTATGTGGACCGTGAAATGGCATCAAGGATGAATCTACCCCTTGTCCCTAAGGCAGTAAAGGACGTCATTACTACAGTGGATGGCACGGAGATAGCCTCCGGACCAGTAACGCATGCCACCCAAGAAGTGACGCTAGTAAGCCAAGATGGACACCGGGAGAAAATTGTGTTCGATGTGATCAAGGCCCCTCAGTTCCAGATCATTCTGGGAATTCCTTGGTTAGAGAAACACAATCCTCAGATCGACTGGCGAGCAAAGACGGTGCAGTTTACAGAATGCTTTACCACTTGTTATCCTCGGCCTGAGGTTTCAGTGGCGGCAATTTCTTCTGAGGTTCCTACATTACCTTCCGACTACCAGGAATTCCAAGATGTCTTTCGAAAGGATCAAGCTAACACCCTGCCTCCTCATAGGTCTTACGACTGTCAAATAGACTTGATACCCGGAACAACTCCTCCTTGCAGTAGGATTTATGCCCTCACCGAGCCAGAGAATCTTCACCTCAGACAATATCTGGACCAATACCTAGCTAACGGGTTTATCCGTCCTTCCAAGTCTCCAGCTTCCTCGGCTTTGTTCTTCGTTCCGAAAAAGGAAGGAGACCTTAGAACTTGTATAGATTATCGCGCCCTGAATCAAATCACCGTTAAAAACAGATACCCGTTACCTTTGATCCTTGAACTCCTGGACCAAGTCAAAGAAGCATGTATATATACAAAGTTAGATCTCAGAGGAGCCTACCACTTGGTACGAGTAAAAGAAGGCGATGAATGGAAGATGGCCTTCCGCACCAAGTATGGGTTATTCGAATATCAAGTGATGCCCTTTGGACTTTGTAACGCTCCTGCCGCTTTCCAGTATTTTATGAACGATGTCCTTAGAGAACTCATAGACGTGTGTGTTGTTGTCTACATTGATGACATCCTTGTCTATTCATCATCTGAAGAGGAACATCAGAGACACGTTAAAAAGGTTCTCGAGAGACTGCGGCAACATAACCTCTTTGCCAAGCTTGAAAAATGCGTTTTCAACGTAACTGAAGTTGAGTTCCTGGGATTCATATTGTCACCTAAGGGGGTTCATATGGATTCGAAGAAGGTCGATGCAATCATCAAGTGGCCATCACCAACCTCGGTAAAAGGAGTTCAAAGCATGTTAGGTTTCGCAAACTTTTATCGCAGATTCATTCCTGAATTTTCCCGGATAGTCCAGCCCATCACCGCTCTGTTAAAAAAGAACAAACGTTTTGAATGGTCTACTGAAGCAGAACAAGCTTTTCAGGACTTAAAAGCAAAATTCATTTCTGCACCTGTTCTAAAACATCCTCGCCCAGAACTCCCCTACATCGTGGAAACGGATGCTTCTAGTCTTGCTATGGGGGCAGTTTTATCACAAAGAGATCCAGTCACACACCAATTACATCCTGTAGCCTTTTGGTCCCGCAAATTCTCGGCTCCCGAGATCAACTATCCATTACAGACAAGGAACTTTTAGCTATCAGATCGGCCTTTAAAGCCTGGCGACATTATCTTTTGGGAGCCAGGCACACAGTCACCGTAATGACTGATCACCGCAATCTACAGTACCTGAAGACGGCCAAAGCTCAATCTTCCAGACAGCTTTGCTGGGCTCTGTTTCTGGCTGAGTTTGACTTTATAATCACTTATCGACCCGGCAGTAAAAACGGAAAAGCAGATGCCCTCTCTCGGATGGGAGTAGATGAACATTTGTCCAATCCAGAACAAATACCCATAATCCCAGAACAAAGGATTTTGGGGTTAGTCAGCACTCAATCCTTTGAAGACATCAAGACTGCAGTCAAGGCATTCCTAACTCCGGCCGATTTGCAGGACTGGCAATTAAAGGGAAAAGAATTCTCAGTGGACCAAGACCTACCATATTTCCAAGGACGATTGTACTTGCCCTGTGAGAAAATACAAAAACAAGTAATCTCTGCTTATCACGACTCTCTGATGGAGGGTCACCCTGGCATTACCAAAACCGTGGAAAAGATCAAAAGACATTTCTGGTGGCCATCATGGAAGAAGGATATTAGAGACTTTGTAATCTCCTGCGGTGTGTGTGCCCAGAATAAAAGTCAGAAGGAGAAACCGGCCGGCCTTTTACACCTTCTGGATATTCCTCCCTGTCCATGGCATACCCTGTCCATGGATTTCATCACGGACTTACCTCCATGCTCAGGGTATAATACCATTTTAGTAGTCGTGGATCTATTCTCCAAGATGGCTCATTTCATTCCCCTGAAGGGCCTACCTTCGGCTTCGGTGTTGGCCCGAGAATTCTTAGAAAACATCATTCGGTTACACGGTTTTCCCTCGGTTTTAATCTCCGATAGGGGAAGTCAATTCATCTCCCACTTTTGGCGAAGTTGCTGTCGTCTAGCCCAAATTGATGTAAGACTTTCCACCAGTCACCATCCCCAAACTGACGGACAAACCGAGAGGACTAATCAGACTCTAGAGCAATATCTGCGTTGCATGCTCCAACAAACTGAAAACCCT
The DNA here is from genome assembly GCF_040938575.1 of Ambystoma mexicanum. Taxonomy (NCBI): domain Eukaryota; kingdom Metazoa; phylum Chordata; class Amphibia; order Caudata; family Ambystomatidae; genus Ambystoma; species Ambystoma mexicanum. The sequence goes on along the minus strand of NC_090924.1, from coordinate 452,068,100 downwards.
TGGAAGGATATTCTGTGGATCGCTGAATACGCTTACAACAATTCGACTCATTCTGGAACCGGGAAGACTCCCTTCTTCCTATTATACGGACATCATCCTAAAACCTCTAATTTGGATCCTCCCCAAGAATTCGAAACACCAGCTGTGGATCATTTACACTCTGAAATTACCCGTGCTTTTAAGGAAGCCACTGCCCATCTGCAAAGAGCTAAAGCTCAAGTCAAAAAAGGAGCAGATCGACACCGTAAAGAGGCCCCTCACTACGCAGTAGGAGACCAGGTCTGGTTATCCACTAAGCACCTGCCTCTAAAAGGATCCCGCACCTTCAACCCGAGATATCTTGGACCCTACACCATCTCTACCATAATTAATCCGGTGGCAGTCAAATTGGAATTGCCTACGCATATGAAAATACATCCAGTATTCCATGTCTCCTTATTAAAACCAGTACAACCAGAAACTCGATTGACTGAACTCCCAGAACCCGTTTTGGTAGACGGAGAACTCGAATTCGAAGTAAAGAACATCCTAGACTCCAAAATCTCCAGATCTAAATTATACTATCTGGTCGATTGGAAAGGATACGGTCCCCAGGAAAGTTCTTGGGAACCCTCAGAATATGTCCACGCACCTCGTCTGGTCAAGAGATTCCATCTGAATCACCCCGACAAGCCACAACCCCCGGAGAAGACACGCTTAGGAGGGGCCTTGAGGGGGGGTACTGTCATGATCACTGCTTCCAAGGAGCCAGGACCAGCCCAACGTCCTTGGAAGCAGGCCCCTAACCCTAATCCTAGGCACCAGCCGGTCCCCACGGGGACCTTTTGGACCTTGTCCTGGCGCCGGTGGCACCAGGCTCATCCAAATCATCGGTCCCGGCACTGGAAGCGCCGGGCTCATAATATGTGTGCAGATGTTTGGGTGGACTTACCTCCAGCAGACCATGCTGCTTACTTACCAGCCTCTTAGAAGTCCTCTGTGAACAGGAACTACTTTCTTACCTGGGTGGGGCAGCTCCATTCCCTGGATTCAGCATGGGGAAAGCTTCTAGAACTGGAACTCTTTTCTTACCTAGGCGGGGCCGTGGAGGAAGACGCCTCATCACTCCAAGGCTATTTAAACCACACCCGATAGAAGAAACGTGCTTCGCGTTATTCTGCATCTGCAGCAGAACGCTCACCGAGTCTGTTCCAGCCTTTCTTCTTTCGATCCTGAATCTGCAAGAATCATACTCACCATTCCTGTATCCAGTCGACAGCAGCACCTGCAGAAACAAGAAACAGCAGGTTAGCAAGGCAGTCTTAACTTGCCGTGCTTACTCACCTGATCCATCGGCTGCGGTCATTTCGGCACGCTGTATTTTCGCCTGTGAAGACAAAAGCATTGTCATTACTTACCGGCACCCGTGAACTCTGGAATTCTTCACGCTGCATCGCCGCCTGCGGAGATAGAAGCATTGCATTACTCACGGGCATTCCGCGGACTCCGGCGCTGCAAACAAACTTCTGAAAGACAAAAGAAGAGACATTAGTCAGGTATTTACTTACGCTCATCGCGCTCTTCACAATAGAACTTCTGCAAATACTCCGGTGCCTCTTCAACCCGAACTACGCTGCAGGGGAAAAGACAGCTAGAGCGCTTGCATTTACTCACGCATTTCCAGGCGCTTTATTTCATCTTCCACAAGAGTCCTGCAAGCAAAAGGGGGAAAAGCATCATACGAAGTCCTGCCTTGCACCTAAAGACTCTAAAGACTATAAAGACTAAAAAGGTGTCAGGAAACTCACCACTCGTGCTGTTAACGACGGTAACGGTCCTCTGAGTCCAAGAGGCCTATGTTTCACCAGTGAAGGAACTGGCAACAGCGCCCTGCATCAGACGCAGATGGAGAGTCCAGCATTCACCTATCTAAGGTGAGCACTTTGACCAGGGGGCTCTACGCAGAAGCTGGGGAGTGAGAGGAAGAGAGGCTTTACACAACCCAGACCATTAACCCCTATATTCTTTCACCTGCAGAAACCTCACCCTACGAGTTCGTCACACAGTGCGAAGAGGTTCGACCCCGGAAGCCCATCGAGTCCTGCACATCACCTTTCGAGTCACAGACACCTTCCTGCCACGACCTGCGCCTCCGTGGGAATCAGGTGAGCGTTACACATACGCGCATGGGCCCTTTCCTCGGATGACACGCGGACGTGCAGTTTTTCACGTGCGCTGAAATGCCCATGCACGCCTGTGCGCGTCACGTCACAGGGACGCCTGCGCTTGAGGGGCCTTCTGTCCAATGAAATTGCGTATGCGTGCAGACGCGCTTACGCGCTAAGGGCCTTTCCTCGAATTACACGCTGACGTGCAGAATTTTCACGTGCCAAATCACTCCGTATCAAGCTGGCCACACGTAAGCACACGGAAGACCACGCTCCTGCCCAGAAGGCCGAATTACTGCCCCCCAGAGCCCCGAGCACGCTCCCACCTGCCATCTGCTGCTGCCTGACTGCTGCCCACGTGCCCTGCCATTTGCTGCCTGCACATCAGCCAGGGGTGCTGTTGCTGTGACCACCCCTGCTGGAACCGAAGACTCCCGACTGGGATTCCATCGCTCCACAGCCCAGCCCCAGGACCCAGGTGCCTACCCACTCCTGCCTCTGGGGTTGTCATGTCGGGCACTGCAACATCTGGCACCACTGACAACCCCCGGCCAGAGAGGCAGAGGGGCACCAGCTTCAGTGCCAGGGAAGTTGGTGTCCTGGTGGAGCAAGTCCTGGGGCAGTATGATGCCCTCTTTGGAAGTTCCCGCGCCGACAAGGAAGGACGGACTCGGATCTGGACTGACATCGTGACTGCCATCAACGCGGAGGGGGTGGCAGTCCGTGACTTCCAACATGTCAAGAAGCGCTGGGAGGACTTCAGGTCCAGGACCCTGAACAAGGCCCGGCGCCTCTTGAAGGCAGGGGATGCTAAGGGGCGCCGGGGCCACTTGTCGGAAGATCAGATGAGGGTCCTGGAACGCATATCCCCAGCGCTCCACGTCCAGGTCCTTGAGAGGCAGACCCGTCTGGAGTCGAGCGGTAAGTGTACATGCATCCTGATTGTGAGCTGTGCGTGTGGTGATGTTTCAGTAGTGTGCAGGTTGCACATCTGTTTGTATGGGGTCGAGTATGGGTGGGGGTGTACAGGGCCGTGAGGCTAACACATGCAAGGGCTGTAATGTGTGAGACATGGATGGTGCTTGTGTGTGTAGGCTTGCATGCCAAATGCAGTTGTGTGGGCACACATGTTTGGATGAATTTGTATGTAAGTGGACATGTCCGTGATGTCACGCATGTATGTTGTTTTCAGCTGCATGTATCAGCACTGTGTACATGTGCATTTGTGTGTATTTGACAAGGGTGCAACAGTGATGCAACATGGATGCATGTGACAGCGGGATGTGGAAGCCTGATTGGCAGATGTGACATGGATGCCCATCTGAACACTGCGACACTTGGCAGAGGTGTACACATGCATGCAAGTGTGGTGGTGTGTGTACATGTGTAGTGCACTTCCTGTGTTGCATGTGATGTCTGGCTCAGCTTTGCCTGCTCATGCTGTTGTATGTGTATGGATGGTGCTGGCAGTTGCGATATGGCTGTGGTATGGCTCATGTGTGCGAGTTGAAATGACATGTGTGTTGGGGATTGTGATGGCATGTCTGAGGTTTGCCAATGCCACTCATGTACAACTGTCATGTGTGTATGTGTCCATTGTACAGTGCCCTGATGCCTGTGTTTTATTTCTCCCTGTCTGCAGCGTCAACTGATGAAGAGGGCAGAGAAGGTGCTGTGGAGCACAGCGGCGGGGATCCCACCGCCAGCCGGAGACGCAAGGCCCGGCTCCCCTCCCAGGTTGTGATCTCGTCGGGGAGAGAGGAGTCCGGTGCCGCGTCCCAGGCCGCAGCTGCCGGGGGGAGGTCCAAGAGGCAGAGGTCGGAGTTGGACTCCACGGCAGCAGAAGGGGCAGCTGGGACCCCACAGGGCCCAACGGGGGAAGATGGCACAGAGTCATCCAGGTTGGTGGGGGGTTTGGTGGAGGAGGAGGCCGTGCAAGCAACAGAGACGGGGTCTGGAGGTGGGGATTCCACTGGTGCTAGTGGTGCAGTGCAGGACCAGGGACAGAAGGCAGCACAGGCCGCTGCGGAGGTGCCTGTGTGCAATCCTGTCCCTGATCCTGTCCCTGCATCATCTTGCACCAGCAGGGATGCCTACGTCAAGACCTGTTTTCAGGCAGGGGATGAGCTCACGACAACTGGCCTTCCTCTGCCTGCGGACGTGGCTATCCGGTCTGGGTTGAGCCTGTCCTGACTAGTGTGGCGTTGCGTCAACGGGCCATGCGAGGTGACCTGTAGTCTTTTCATGAGGAGACTGCACGTCATCTTGAATGGCTCGTTGACCGCGTCGGCCTACTGGGACAGGTCACCCAGGCCAGATTCCTCCGTTTGATGGGGCTTGCTGCGACCCCCTCCTCAACTGAACCCCCTATGCGCCAGTCGTCCTCCGTGCCATCTTCCCACTCATCAGTCGCCTGGGTGCCCTGTGGAGATGCCTCTGACGGTGCGGCCAGGCTGGTGGAGGAGGCATCCCTGCCACAGTCGGGAGTCGGACGTCCAGCAGGGGTGGCCACATCAACGACTGCACCCCAGCCAGCGGAGGATGTGCAGGAGGCAGTGCACGGGCAGAGGCACAGCAGCAGCAGCAACGTGGTGGGAGCCATGAAGGCCCGGGGCCTTCGACATCGGAGGGGCAGGCATCGGCCGGAGGGCAGGAGGACCCAGGACAGAAAGTGTCTTCCGTGTGGCAGCGGTTGGGCCACGCCATAGATGCGGAGCGGCAGCGGGCGGAAGAGGCATGGCTCATGATGGTCAGGGCGGAGTACTCCATGCGGAGGGCCCTGAGGCGGGCCGAGTGCCTCGAGGCAATCCGCAGGGGGTTGGAGGTGGACACGTCGACGGCCCTGCGGACCCTCGGGCCATGGAGGAGGGCCGCCTCCGAGACATTGAGCAGGAGTTCGATGTTGCCCTGGCCCGGGACATCCAAAAGTGAGCCGTCGGACTAGCCCGCTGCCCTTGTACATAGTTCTGTAGTTAGTGTAAGGTTTCCTTTGTTTTTGCATTTTTTTTTGACCTTTTGGACAATGGGCCACATTTTTGTATATAGTTTTTTTTTATTAGGTAGTGTTGTTAGATAGGTTTCATTTATTTTGTTGGGATCATGGACCCTGGCTTGTTCATCTGTACATAGTTCACTGTTGGATTTTCTTTTTATTTTACAATTTACCCATGGAGCAATGGCTTTCAATTATAATTTTCCATTGGATTTTCTTTTGTGGACTGTGACTTTGGACACCATTCCTTTGGATTATGATTTTTGGTTTTGCATTTTTTCACGGACATGCTTCTTTTCATTTTTTTATATTCCCATTTCTGTTTGTTTATTTTTGATTCAATTTATGTTTCCTTTAATACATATTTTTTGATCAAACTTCAATGTGTAGTATCATCTCATTGGTTTGATGCATATCATGATATGGGTTTTGAGATTCACTGACACCCATTGGGTGTATGTGAGGGACATGTGTTCGTTTCCAAACTTGCAATTGGTGTTCTATCATGTTATTGCCATTTCTAAGTGGGTGGATGCAATACTCGGGTGGGTGTTTTGCATTTGGAGGCTGACCATAGGGACCAGGGATCTAGATTGTGATGGCATGTTGGCTGGGGAACATGAGTTGGGGCCTGGTGGAGGGTGCACCACAGTGCTGGGGGGTGGGGGTGATGGGAGACATGAGTGGGAGCCTGGTGGAGGGTGCACCACAGTGCTGGGGGGTGGGGGTGCAGGGGAACATGAGTTGGGGCCTGGTGGAGGGTGCACCACAGTGCTGGGTGGTGGGGGTGCAGGGGAACATGAGTTGGACATGAGTTGGGGCCTGCTGGCAGGTGCCCCACAGTGCTGGGGGGTGGGGGTGCAGGGGAACATGAGTTGGGACCTGGTGGAGGGTGCACCACAGTGCTGGGGGGTGGGGGTGCAGGGGAACATGAGTTGGATATGAGTGGGGGCCTGCTGGCAGGTGCCCCACAGTGCTGGGGGTGGGGGTGCAGGGGAACATGAGTTGGGGCCTGGTGGAGGGTGCACCACAGTGCTGGGGGGTGGGGGTGCAGGGGAACATGAGTTGGACATGAGTTTGGGCCTGCTGGCCGGTGCCCCACAGTGCTGGGGGGTGGGGGTGGTGGTAGACATGGGTGGGGGCCTGGTGGAGGCTGCCCCTGCACTGCTGGGGGGTGGGGGTGATAGGGGACATGAGTGGGGGCCTGGTGCAGAACGCTCACCGAGTCTGTTCCAGCCTTTCTTCTTTCGATCCTGAATCTGCAAGAATCATACTCACCATTCCTGTATCCAGTCGACAGCAGCACCTGCAGAAACAAGAAACAGCAGGTTAGCAAGGCAGTCTTAACTTTCCGTGCTTACTCACCTGATCCATCGGCTGCGGTCATTTCGGCACGCTGTATTTTCGCCTGTGAAGACAAAAGCATTGTCATTACTTACCGGCACCCGTGAACTCTGGAATTCTTCACGCTGCATCGCCGCCTGCGGAGATAGAAGCATTGCATTACTCACGGGCATTCCGCGGACTCCGGCGCTGCAAACAAACTTCTGAAAGACAAAAGAAGAGACATTAGTCAGGTATTTACTTACGCTCATCGCGCTCTTCACAATAGAACTTCTGCAAATACTCCGGTGCCTCTTCAACCCGAACTACGCTGCAGGGGAAAAGACAGCTAGAGCGCTTGCATTTACTCACGCATTTCCAGGCGCTTTATTTCATCTTCCACAAGAGTCCTGCAAGCAAAAGGGGGAAAAGCATCATACGAAGTCCTGCCTTGCACCTAAAGACTCTAAAGACTATAAAGACTAAAAAGGTGTCAGGAAACTCACCGCTCGTGCTGTTAACGACGGTAACGGTCCTCTGAGTCCAAGAGGTCTATGTTTCACCAGTGAAGGAACTGGCAACAGCGCCCTGCATCAGACGCAGATGGAGAGTCCAGCATTCACCTATCTAAGGTGAGCACGTTGACCAGGGGGCTCTACGCAGAAGCTGGGGAGTGAGAGGAAGAGAGGCTTTACACAACCCAGACCATTAACCTTTATATTCTTTCACCTGCAGAAACCTCACCCTACGAGTTCGTCACACAGTGCGAAGAGGTTCGACCCCGGAAGCCCATCGAGTCCTGCACATCACCTTTCGAGTCACAGACACCTTCCTGCCACGACCTGCGCCTCCGTGGGAATCAGGTGAGCATTACACATACGCGCATGGGCCCTTTCCTCGGATTACACGCGGACGTGCAGTTTTTCACGTGCGCTGAAATGCCCATGCACGCCTGTGCGCGTCACGTCACAGGGGCGCCTGCGCTTGAGGGTCCTTCTGTCCAATGAAATTGCGTATGCGTGCAGACGCGCTTACGCGCTAAGGGCCTTTCCTCGAATTACACGCTGACGTGCAGAATTTTCACGTGCCAAATCACTCCGTATCAAGCTGGCCACACGTAAGCACACGGAAGACCACGCTCCTGCCCAGAAGGCCAAATTACTGCCCCCCAGAGCCCCGAGCACGCTCCCACCTGCCATCTGCTGCTGCCTGACTGCCTGCTGCCCACGTGCCCTGCCATTTGCTGCCTGCACATCAGCCAGGGGTGCTGTTGCTGTGACCACCCCTGCTGGAACCGAAGGCTCCCGACTGGGATTCCATCGCTCCACAGCCCAGCCCCAGGACCCAGGTGCCTACCCACTCCTGCCTCTGGGGTTGTCATGTCATGGGGTTGTCATGTCGGGCACTGCAACATCTGGCACCACTGACAACGCCCGGCCAGAGAGGCAGAGGGGCACCAGCTTCAGTGCCAGGGAAGTTGGTGTCCTGGTGGAGCAAGTCCTGGGGCAGTATGATGCCCTCTTTGGAAGTTCCCGCGCCGACAAGGAAGGACGGACTCGGATCTGGACTGACATCGTGACTGCCATCAACGCGGAGGGGGTGGCAGTCCGTGACTTCCAACATGTCAAGAAGCGCTGGGAGGACTTCAGGTCCAGGACCCTGAACAAGGCCCGGCGCCTCTTGAAGGCAGCGGATGCTAAGGGGCGCCGGGGCCACTTGTCGGAAGATCAGATGAGGGTCCTGGAACACATATCCCCAGCGCTCCACGTCCAGGTCCTTGAGAGGCAGACCCATCTGGAGTCGAGCGGTAAGTGTACCTGCATCATGATTGTGAGCTGTGCGTGTGGTGATGTTTCAGTAGTGTGTAGGTTGCACATCTGTTTGTATGGGGTCGAGTATGGGTGGGGGTGTACAGGGCCGTGAGGCTAACACATGCAAGGGCTGTAATGTGTGAGACATGGATTGTGCTTGTGTGTGTAGGCTTGCATGCCAAATGCAGTTGTGTGGGCACACATGTTTGGATGAATGTGTATGTAAGTAGACATGTTCGTGATGTCACGCATGTATGTTGTTTTCACCTGCATGTATCAGCACTGTGTACATGTGCATTTGTGTGTATTTGACAAGGGTGCAACAGTGATGCAACATGGATGCATGTGACAGCGGGATGTGGAAGCCTGATTGGCAGATGTGACATGGATGCCCATCTGAACACTGCGACACTTGGCAGAGGTGTACACATGCATGCAAGTGTGGTGGTGTGTGTACATGTGTAGTGCACTTCCTGTGTTGCATGTGATGTCTGGCTCAGCTTTGCCTGCTCATGCTGTTGTATGTGTATGGATGGTGCTGGCAGTTGCGATATGGCTGTGGTATGGCTCATGTGTGCGAGTTGAAATGACATGTGTGTTGGGGATTGTGATGGCATGTGTGAGGTTTGCCAATGCCACTCATGTACAACTGTCATGTGTGTATGTGTCCATTGTACAGTGCCCTGATGCCTGTGTTTTATTTCTCCCTGTCTGCAGTGTCAACTGATGAAGAGGGCAGAGAAGGTGCTGTGGAGCACAGCGGCGGGGATCCCACCGCCAGCCGGAGACGCAAGGCCCGGCTCCCCTCCCAGGTTGTGATCTCGTCGAGGAGAGAGGAGTCCGGTGCCGCGTCCCAGGCCGCAGCTGCCGGGGGGAGGTCCAAGAGGCGGAGGTCGGAGTTGGACTCCTCGGCAGCAGAAGGGGCAGCTGGGACCCCACAGGGCCCAACGGGGGAAGATGGCACAGAGTCATCCAGGTTGGTGGGGGGTTTGGTGGAGGAGGAGGCCATGCAAGCAACAGAGACGGGGTCTGGAGGTGGGGATTCCACTGGTGCTAGTGGTGCAGTGCAGGACCAGGGACAGGAGGCAGCACAGGCCGCCGCGGAGGTGCCTGTGTGCAATCCTGTCCCTGATCCTGTCCCTGCATCATCTTGCACCAGCAGGGATGCCTACGTCAAGACCTGTTTTCAGGCAGGGGATGAGCTCACGACAACTGGCCTTCCGCTGCCTGCGGACGTGGCTATCCGGTCCGGGTTGAGCCTGTCCTGACTAGTGTGGCGTTGCGTCAACGGGCCATGCGAGGTGACCTGTAGTCTTTTCATGAGGAGACTGCACGTCATCTTGAATGGCTCGTTGACCGCGTCGGCCTACTGGGACAGGTCACCCAGGCCAGATTCCTCCGTTTGATGGGGCTTGCTGCGACCCCCTCCTCAACTGAACCCCCTATGCGCCAGTCGTCCTCCGTGCCATCTTCCCACCCATCAGTCGCCTGGGTGCCCTGTGGAGCTGCCTCTGACGGTGCGGCCAGGCTGGTGGAGGAGGCATCCGTGCCACAGTCGGGAGTTGACGTCCAGCAGGGGTGGCCACATCAACGACTGCACCCCAGCCAGCGGAGGATGTGCAGGAGGCAGTGCGCGGGCAGAGGCACAGCAGCAGCAGCAACGTGGTGGGAGCCATGAAGGCTCGGGGCCTTCGACATCGGAGGGGCAGGCATCGGCCGGAGGGAAGGAGGACTCAGGACAGAAAGTGTCTTCCGTGTGGCAGCGGTTGGGCCACGCCATAGATGCGGAGCGGCAGCGGGGGGAAGAGGCATGGCTCATGATGGTCAGGGCGGAGAACTCCATGCGGAGGGCCCTGAGGCGGGCCGAGTGCCTCGAGGCAATCCGCAGGGGGTTGGAGGTGGACACGTCGACGGCCCTGCGGACCCTCAGGGCCATGGAGGAGGGCCGCCTCCGAGACATTGAGCAGGAGTTCGATGTTGCCCTGGCCCGGGACATCCAAAAGTGAGCCGTCGGACTAGCCCGCTGCCCTTGTACATAGTTCTGTAGTTAGTGTTAGGTTTCCTTTGTTTTTGCATTTTTTTTGGACCTTTTGGACAATGGGCCACATTTTTGTATATAGTTTTTTTTTTATTAGGTAGTGTTGTTAGATAGGTTTCATTTATTTTGTTGGGATCATGGACCCTGGCTTGTTCATCTGTACATAGTTCACTGTTGGATTTTCTTTTTATTTTACAATTTACCCATGGAGCAATGGCTTTCAATTATAATTTTCCATTGGATTTTCTTTTGTGGACTGTGACTTTGGACACCATTCCTTTGAATTATGATTTTTGGTTTTGCATTTTTTCACGGACATGCTTCTTTTCATTTTTTTACATTCCCATTTCTGTTTGTTTATTTTTGATTCAATTTATGTTTCCTTTAATACATATTTTTTGATCAAACTTCAATGTGTAGTATCATCTCATTGGTTTGATGCATATCATGATATGGGTTTTGAGATTCACTGACACCCATTGGGTGTATGTGAGGGACATGTGTTCGTTTCCAAACTTGCAATTGATGTTCTATCATGTTATTGCCATTTCTAAGTGGGTGGATGCAATACTCGGGTGGGTGTTTTGCATTTGGAGGCTGACCATAGGGACCAGGGATCTAGATTGTGATGACATGTTGGCTGGGGAACATGAGTTGGGGCCTGGTGGAGGGTGCACCACAGTGCTGGGGGGTGGGGGTGATGGGAGACATGAGTGGGAGCCTGGTGGAGGGTGCACCACAGTGCTGGGGGGTGGGGGTGCAGGGGAACATGAGTTGGGGCCTGGTGGAGGGTGCACCACAGTGCTGGGGGTTGGGGGTGCAGGGGAACATGAGTTGGACATGAGTGGGGGCCTGCTGGCAGGTGCCCCACAGTGCTGGGGGGTGGGGGTGCAGGAGAACATGAGTTGGGGCCTGGTGGAGGGTGCACCACAATGCTGGGGGATGGGGGTGCAGGGGAACATGAGTTGGACATGAGTGGGGGCTTGCTGGCAGGTGCCCCACAGTGCTGGGGGTGGGGGTGCAGGGGAACATGAGTTGGGGCCTGGTGGAGGGTGCACCACAGTGCTGGGGGGTGGGGGTGCAGGGGAACATGAGTTGGACATGAGTTGGGGCCTGCTGGCCGGTGCCCCACAGTGCTGGGGGGTGGGGGTGGTGGTAGACATGGGTGGGGGCCTGGTGGAGGCTGCCCCTGCACTGCTGGGGGGTGGGGGTGATAGGGGACATGAGTGGGGGCCTGGTGGAGGCTGCCCCTGGTGGCTGGGGGGTGGGGGTGATGGGTGACATGGGTGGGGGCCTGGTGGAGGCTGCCCCTGGTGGCTAGGGGGTGGGGGTGATAGGGGACATGAGTGGGGGCCTGGTGGAGGCTGCCCCTGCACTGCTGGGGGGTTGGGGTGGTGGTAGACATGGGTGGGGGCCTGGTGGAGGCTGCCCCTGAACTGCTGGGGGGTGGGGGTGATAGGAGACATGAGTGGGGGCCTGGTGGAGGCTGCCCCTGGGGGGTGGGGGATGGGGGTGATGGGAGACATGAGTGGGGGCCTGGTGGAGGCTGCCCCTGGTGGCTGGGGGGTGGGGGTGATAGGGGACATGAGTGGGGGCCTGGTGGAGGCTGCCCCCGCACTGCTGGGGGGTGGGGGTGGTGGTTGACATGGGTGGGGGCCTGGTGGAGGCTGCCCCTGCACTGCTGGGGGGTGGGGGTGATAGGGGTCATGAGTGGGGGCCTGGTGGAGGCTGCCCCTGCACTGCTGGGGGGTGGGGGTGGTGGTAGACATGGGTGGGGGCCTGGTGGAGGCTGCCCCTGCACTGCTGGGGGGTGGGGGTGATAGGGGACATGAGTGGGGGTCTGGTGGAGGCTGCCCCTGGGGGGTGGGGGTGATGGGAGACATGAGTGGGGGCCTGATGGAGGCTTCCCCTGGTGGCTGGGGGGTGGGGGTGATAGGGGACATGAGTGGGGGCCTGGTGGAGGCTGCCCCTGGTGTCTGGGGGGTGGGGCTGATAGGGGACATGAGTGGGGGCCTGGTGGAGGCTGCCCCTGCACTGCTGGGGGGTGGGGGTGGTGGTAGACATGGGTGGGGGCCTGGTGGAGGCTGCCCCTGCACTGCTGGGGAGTGGGGGGTGATGGGGGACATGAGTGGGGGCCTGGTGGAGGCTGCCCCTGCACTGCTGGGGGGTGGGGGTGGTGGTAGACATGGGTGGGGGCCTGGTGGAGGCTCCCCTGAACTGCTGGGGGTGGGGGTGATAGGGGACATGATTGGGGGCCTGGTGGAGGCTGCCCCTGGGGGGTGGGGGGTGAGGGTGATGGGAGACATGAGTGGGGGCCTGGTGGAGGCTGTCCCTGGTGGCTGGGGGGTGGGGGTGATAGGGGACATGAGTGGGGGCCTGGTGGAGGCTGCCCCTGCACTGCTGGGGGGTTGGGGTGGTGGTTGACATGGGTGGGGGCCTGGTGGAGGCTGCCCCTGCACTGCTGGGGGATGGGGGTGATAGGGGTCATGAGTGGGGGCCTGGTGGAGGCTGCCCCTGCACTGCTGGGGGGTGGGGGTGGTGGTAGACATGGGTGGGGGCCTGGTGGTGGCTGCCCCTGCACTGCTGGGGGTGGGGGTGATAGGGGACATGAGTGGGGGCCTGATGGAGGCTGCCCCTGGTGGCTGGGGGGTGGGGGTGATAGGGGACATGAGTGGGGGCCTGGTGGAGGCTGCCCCTGGTGTCTGGGGGGTGGGGCTGATAGGGGGCATGAGTGGGGGCCTGGTGGAGGCTGCCCCTGCACTGCTGGGGGGTGGGGGTGGTGGTAGACATGGGTGGGGGCCTGGTGGAGGCTGCCTCTGCACTGCTGGGGGGTGGGGGTGGTGGTAGACATGGGTGGGGGCCTGGTGGAGGCTCCCCTGAACTGCTGGGGGGTGGGGGTGATAGGGGACATGATTGGGGGCCTGGTGGAGGCTGCCCCTGGGGGGTGGGGGTGATGGGAGACATGAGTGGGGGCCTGGTGGAGGCTGCCCCTGGTGGCTGGGGGTGATAGGGGACATGAGTGGGGGCCTGGTGGAGGCTGCCCCTGCTCTGCTGGGGGGTGGGGGTGGTGGTTGACATGGGTGGGGGCCTGGTGGAGGCTGCCCCTGCACTGCTGGGGGATGGGGGTGATAGGGGTCATGAGTGGGGGCCTGGTGGAGGCTGCCCCTACACTGCTGGGGGGTGGGGGTGGTGGTAGACATGGGTGGGGGCCTGGTGGAGGCTGCCCCTGCACTGCTGGGGGTGGGGGTGATGGGGGACATGAGTGGGGGCCTGGTGGAGGCTGCCCCTGGTGGCTGGGGGTTGGGGGTGATGGGAGACATGAGTGGGGGCCTGGTGGAGGCTGCCCCTGGTGGCTGGGGGGTGGGGTGATAGGGGACATGAGTGGGGGCCTGGTGGAGGCTGCCCCTGCACTGCTGGGGGGTGGGGGTGGTGGTAGACATGGGTGGGGGCCTGGTGGAGGCTGCCCCTGCTCTGCTGGGGAGGGGGGTGATGGGGGACATGAGTGGGGGCCTGGTGGAGGCTGCCCCTGCACTGCTGGGGGGTGGGGGTGGTGGTAGACATGGGTGGGGCCTGGTGGAGGCTGCCCCTGCACTGCTGGGGGGTGGGGGTGATAGGGGACATGAGTGGGGGCCTGGTGGAGGCTGCCCCTGGTGGCTGGGGGTGATGGGAGACATGAGTGGGGGCCTGGTGGAGGCTGCCCCTGGTGGCTGGGGGGTGGGGGTGATAGGGGACATGAGTGGGGGCCTGGTGGAGGCTGCCCCTGCACTGCTGGGGGGTGGGGGTGGTGGTAGACATGGGTGGGGGCCTGGTGGAGGCTGCCCCTGCACTGCTGGGGGGTGGGGGTGATAGGGGACATGAGTGGGGGCCTGGTGGAGGCTGTGGCTGGGGGGTGGGGGTGATGGGAGACATGAGTGGGGGCCTGGTGGAGGCTGCCCCTGCACTGCTGGGGGGTGGGGGTGATGGGAGACATGAGTGGGGGCCTGGTGGAGACTGCCCCTGCACTGCTGGGGGGTGGTGGTAGACATGGGTGGGGGCCTGGTGGAGGCTGCCCCTGGTGGCTGTGGGGTCGGGGTGATGGGAGACATGAGTGGGGGCCTGGTGGAGGCTGCCCCTGGGGGGTGGGGGTGATAGGGGACATGGTGGGGGCCTGGTGGAGGCTGCCCCTGCTGGGGGGGTGGGGGTGGTGGTAGACATGGGTGGGGGCCTGGTGGAGGCTCCCCCTGCACTGCTGGGGGGTGGGGGTGATAGGGGACATGAGTGGGGGCCTGGTGGAGGCTGCCCCTGTTGGCTGGGGGTGGGGGTGATGGGAGACATGAGTGGGGGCCTGGTGGAGGCATCCCCTGCACTGCTGGGGGGTGGGGGTGGTGGTAGACATAGGTGGGGGCCTGGTGGAGGCTGCCCCTGCACTTCTGGGGGTGGGGGTGATAGGGGACATGAGTGGGGGCCTGGTGGAGGCTGCCCCTGGTGGCTGGGGGTAATGGGAGACATGAGTGGGGGCCTGGTGGAGGCTGCCCCTGGTGGCTGGGGGGTGGGGGTGTTGGGAGACATGGGTGGGGGCCTGGTGGAGGCTGCCCCTGCACTGCTGGGGGGTGGGGGTGGTGGTAGACATGGGTGGGGGCCTGGTGGAGGCTGCCCCGGCACTGCTGGGGGGTGAGGGTGATAGGGGACATGAGTGGGGGCCTGGTGGAGGCTGCCCCTGGTGGCTGGGGGGTGGGGGTGATGGGTGACATGAGTGGGGGCCTGGTGGAGGATGCCCCTGGTGGCTGGGGGGTGGGGGTGATGGGAGACATGAGTGGGGGCCTGGTGGAGGCTGCCCCTGGTGGCTGGGGGGTGGGGGTGATAGGGGACATGAGTGGGGGCCTGGTGGAGGCTGCCCCTGCACTGCTGGGGGGTGGGGGTGGTGGTAGACATGGGTGGGGGCCTGGTGGAGGCTGTCCCTGCACTGCTGGGGATGGGGGTGATAGGGGACATGAGTGGGGGCCTGGTGGAGGCTGCCCCTGGTGGCTGGGGGGTGGGGGTGATGGGAGACATGAGTGGGGGCCTGGTGGAGGCTGCCCCTGGTGGCTGGGGGGTGGGGGTGATAGGGGACATGAGTGGGGGCCTGGTGGAGGCTGCCCCTGCACTGCTGGGGGGTGGGGGTGGTGGTAGACATGGGTGGGGGCCTGGTGGAGGCTGCCCCTGCACTGCTGGGGGGTGGGGGTGATATGGGACATGAGTGGGGGCCTGGTGGAGGCTGCCCCTGGTGGCTGGGGGGTGGGGGTGATAGGGGACATGAGTGGGGGCCTGGTGGAGGCTGCCCCTGCACTGCTGGGGGGTGGGGGTGGTGGTAGACATGGGTGGGGGCCTGGTGGAGGCTGTCCCTGCACTGCTGGGGGGTGGGGGTGATAGGGGACATGAGTGGGGGCCTGGTGGAGGCTGCCCCTGGTGGCTGGGGGGTGGGGATGATGGGAGACATGGGTGGGGGCCTGGTGGAGGCTGCCCCTGGTGGCTGGGCGGTGGGGGTGATGGGAGACATGAGTGGGGGCCTGGTGGAGGCTGCCCCTGGTGGCTGGGGGTGATGGGAGACATGAGTGGGGGCCTGGTGGAGGCTGCCCCTGGTGGCTGGGGGGTGGGGGTGATAGGGGACATGAGTGGGGGCCTGGTGGAGGCTGCCCCTGCACTGATGGGGGTGGGGGTGGTGGCTGCCCCTGCACTGCTGGGGGGTGGGGGTGATAGGGGACATGAGTGGGGGCCTGGGCTTCCCCTGGTGGCTGGGGGGTGGGGGTGATGGGAGACTTGAGTGGGGGCCTGGTGGAGGCTGCCCCTGGTGGCTGGGGGGTGGGGGTGATGGGAGACATGGGTGGGGGCCTGGTGGAGGCTGCCCCTGGTGGCTGGGGGTGCAGGGGGACATGTGTTGGTGGGCAGTAGTGCAAGGTGACATGTGGGTTGGCTGGGGAGCATGGCCATGGTGGATGGGGTGCCTGCAGGACATGTGCAGGGTAGGCCCCTGTGGTGTGGGCCACCTGCAGGGGCCGTGGAGGGTGTAGAGGGAACCCCTGGGAGGACCCACACATGCAATTCACGTGTGGTGCTCCCCGTGCACCCCTGTAAAACACGTACCCTGATGGAATCGCGTGTGATACTTCCCGTGCACCCCTGAAATACACGTACCCTGCTGATTTTGCGTGTGATACTTCCCGTGCACCCCTGGAATACACGTACCCTGCTGTTTTTGCGTGTGATACTTCCCGCGCACCCCTGGAATACACGTACCCTGATGGAATCGCGTGTGATACTTCCCGCGCACCCCTGGAATACACATACCCTGCTGATATCGCGTGTGAAACTTCCCGCGCACCCCGAAATACACGTAGCCAGGACATTCGCATGTGGAACTTCCCGCGCACCCCTGATATACACGTACCCTGCTGATATCGCGTGTGAAACTTCCCGCGCACCCCAAGATACACGTAACCAGGACATTCGCGTGTGGAACTTCCAGCGCACCCCTGGAATACACGTACCCTGCTGATATTGCGTGTGAAACTTCCCGCACACCCCGAAATACACGTAGCCAGGACATTCGCGTGTGGAACTTCCCGCGCACCTCTGATATACACGTACCCTGCTGATATCGCGTGTGAAACTTCCCGCGCACCCCAAGATACACGTAGCCAGGACATTCGCGTGTGGAACTTCCAGCGCACCACTGGCATACATATACCCTGCTGATATCGCGTGTGAAACTTCCCGCGCACCCCGAAATACACGTACCCAGGACATTCGCGTGTGGAACTTCCCGCGCACCCCTGATATACACGTACCCTGCTGAATTCACGTGTGAAACTTCCCACGCACCCCTGATGTACACGTACCCTGATGGAATCGCGTGTGGAACTTCCAGCGCACCCCTGAAATACACGTACCCAGCTGAAATGACGTGAGGTACTTCCCGCGCACCCCAGTGATGCACGTAGCCCGCTTGCCGTGCTGGTACAGGGTTAGCGCAGCCCTTTGCGCTGGATTGGGGATTTTGATGGCTTTTCCCTGCGCGAGAGGCGTTCTTGGGGCGTAACTGGCGCTGCTGCAGCGTCGCTGCGCCACTGTGCGCCACGGCTGGTTTTGGTAGCTGGAATCCATGAATACGCTGTGCGCGGAAATGGATTTTAGCGCACGCGGCTGGCGCAGGGATTCGCACGCGCACACTGTGCGCCAGCCGCGTGCGCCACTTGTGCGCTAAATTCTATGAATTACCCCTTTAATATGCCGATTGCTGAATATTCTCTAAACATTTAATGTCAAATAAATGTACTTTACCAAATGTACAATCTTGCTGTTTGATTTTAAACTACAGTTTCATATTCCGAATTGTGGCGCGCTGTGTTGTGAGATGATATGTGTTGGTTTCCGGGTTCTGTGTGAAGTCGCGTAGAAGACGACTGGGCGCGTTTGGCTACGCAGCCCAGTAACGTTACAGAGAGAGGCAGGGATTATGAATGCTTTGTTGATGTCAGGCTCAGGGGCGGGGGATATGATTTAGTGCCGCAAAAGCAGGTCACCCAGGGCGATGGGGCAAGTGATAAGATTATCACAAAATGGCGGCGCCCTGCTGCCTGTTTTCGTCTGTGTTTAGTAGATGAAAACTCGGGTAAGGTCCATAGGAAATTTTTCTACGATTGACCGACTTAGGCTTAAAAACACATGGCCGACCCATAGGGACAATAAACATTTCTGACCGAACCATTCCTTTAATAGATATGGGTCGCTCTGAGCCACAGTTCTAGGGGTCTTTGCCCTCCTTCAGTTGAATGCATATTTCGAATGGATTGTGTCCTCCAACGTATTCCACATCTTTGACATTCCACATCTTTGACATGTAAAGCTGTGCACTTCAGAAACTTTTTCAGCACAGGGCGTCCTGCGTCGATGGCGTTGGGTCAATGTCCCTCAAAGGCCTCTGTGGAGAACAAAGTCACAGGATGTTATAAAGAGTACGCACGGCGCCCGTAGCCTCAGTTCTGTTTTTTCTGCGAACGTGTTAACTTTGTGAGACTCGGCGAGCCTCGTGTGTTCATCTTTACGATGTCTTTCTCTTCGACCCCTCCGACTCCGCAGTCTGGCTTTAAGACCTGCCAGGACTGCAAGTCGAAGATGTCATTCACCGACCCCCATCGCATTTGTTTGTGGTGCCTGGGCGAGTCGCACGACACCGAAGACAACTCAAAATGCCAGTCGCTGACTGCCAAGGCCTTGCGGGAGCAGAAGGGGAAGCTCCAGGTAGGTAGGGGCTCTAAGCCTGTTAAGTCCCGAACTTCCAAGTCCAAGGGGGTTTCCACCGACCACTCGAGGAGCAACTCTCCGCGTCGGAAGGAGTCCCGGGGATCTCAGGCCCGTAGTGGTTCCCGCCATTCGTCCTCCTCGTCCACGCACTCTAGGAAGCGCCATCACCGGTCGCCTTCCCCGTCCTCCTTGGTTTATGGTTCCTCGAGGAAGGTTACATGCCCTACGAAGTCCTCGACTCCGGAGGAATGGGTGGCGTTTAAACAATCCATGTTAGCGATTTTTCAATCGCAGGGCACGGGTTCCAGTCGCGCCTTCTGACGAAGCCACAGGATCGGTCTCGCACTGTGGCTCGCACGCCTTCGGGCTCGGGTACACGACGCAACTCGCATCGGGAGCCTTCGAGGTCCTGGATGGACAAGGAATCAAAGCGTCGCAAGAGACATGTCTCTAGGTCTCGGTCCTCGTCTCTGGCAAGACCGCAGCAGCCTGTTGAGGGCTCGGGCCGGCGTCGACTCGGTCGGCGCTGTGTCCGTCCGATTCGGACATCGACGCCTTGCCGTCATATCAAACCACGGCACCGTCGGCACCTGTATCGACGCCGAAGCCCTCAGCGATCACGACGTCGAGGTTGTCGATGCTCTCGACATCAAAGCCTTCCACGCTATCGGCGCCTTCAGGGATTTTTTCTTGAAATTTGGCATTGGAGTACACAGATATCGTGGATCCTCCAAGGAAGGCTACATCGAAGTCTGTGAGGCCGGTTTTGGCCTCAGGCCCTCTTCTGTCCCCAGACCTGGGTTTCAACTCCCTCTGTATGATATTTATGAAGAGCATGAAAGGTCTGAGACTGAGGAACCTGGTGACCTTGATGATGCTCCACTTTTTTCTGGAGACAGTCAGTTGGAGGAGTTGAGGCAGACCCTCCATGATGCAAGTGGGCTGGACACTTCCCCAGAAGTGGAATTTGGTAGACCTGAGCCTGGGGCTCATGCAGAGTCTTCTTATAGGAGACTCATGGTACGAGTCTCGGATTATCTGGGCTGGTCTAGTCCTCCGGAAGACTTTGTGCAGGATGATCTGAAGGACATCTTGGATCAAGGTCCGTCCTCTGACCCTGTTTTGCCATTTCTTCCTACCTTGCAGAAAAGGGTGACAGCTGCTTGGCAGTTATCAGAATCTCTTCCGGCTGTTAATCAGTCCTTGACCAAGACATACTGCCCTTCCGTTAGCGACCCCAGCTATCTATCTACTCACCCCCCTCCCGAGAGTTTGGTGGTTCAGGCAGCTACGGCCACTTCGAGGCAGGCGGCGTACACTACCATTTCTCCGGATACGGACCACAAGCGCTTCGACGGTTGGGCCCGGAAGGTATTTTCTGCTGGGAGCATGGCCCTGAAATCGTCCAACTCCATGTGTGCCTTGGCAAGGTTTTCACGCACTCAGGAATTGTGTTTGTTTGGCGGCTGAGCATATTCCCGAGGGAGAAGAAAGGGATGGGTTCCTTGCTCTCATGCAGGACGGCAAGGATGCCATTTGTGAATCCCTTCAGTCGGGTTTGGATACGGCCGACAGTGTTAGCCGATCCATATCTGCGAGCACGTTATACGCAGATTTGCATGGTTTGCGGAAGTTGGGTTTTGCTCCGGGTGTGCAGGCCCGTCTTCTCAACATGCTCTTTGATGGCGCACATTTGTTTGGCAGCAAGGCTGATGAGAGCCTTGTTAGGTTTCAGACCTCAAAAGCTGTGGCGAAATCTTTAAGTGCCGCGGTGCGTCAACCTCCGCCTTTTCGTCCTAGGGGACAGCAGTGGAGGGGAGGTTTCTTTTGTTACTACTCCTCCTTTGGTAGAATGAGAGGGGCCGCCAGTCAAAGGGGCCTGCAAAAGAGTACCCGTGGTGGTCGGGGAAATCGTGGTGCCAAAGCCGCTCAGGCAGCTGCCTGTTTGCCTTCAGTCACTGCCGTAGCTGCTTCCAAACAGTTGTGAGGCCATGTCCCATGGTTTGCCGGTTGGGGGCAGACTGTCTCAGCATCTCGAAGAATGGCGGGCCATTACTTCAGATGCGTGGGTTCTGGATACCATTGCCCACGGCTACTACCTTCCCGTCCTTCAGCGGCCTCACGACAATCCACCGTGGAAACTCTCTTTGAAGCTTCCGGATCCGCTCCTTGCGCAGGAAATTTTGAGCCTGCTGGAGAAAGGTGCTATAGAACTGGTGCCTGTAGCATAGAGGAACAAGGCATTCCCCCTAATTTTTTTATCCCAAAGAAAGACGGGGGATTGAGACCCATCATGGACTTGCGTTGGTTGAACAAACTTCTCAGGAAGGGCAAGTTCAATATGGTTACTCTTTCTCAAGTCCTCCAGGCCCTTCAACTTCAGGATTGGTTGGTGTCTCTTGATCTCAAGGATGCTTACTTTCATGTGCCGATTCATCCCGTGCACAGGAAGTACCTCAGGTTTGCGGCTGGCGACTCATACTTTCAGTTTCGGGTCCTGCCATTCGGATTGACCTCCGCCCGAGGGTCTTCACCAAGCTAATCGTGGCGGTGGCAGCATACCTCAGGCGAGGGGGGGATTCACGTCTACGCCTACCTGGACGACTGGCTGATCCGGGCGCGCTCTCCCGAGCTGGCATTGGATCATCTCAGTGTCACCTGCCGGACCCTCCAGAGGCTGGGCTTCTCCCTGAATTTCAAGAAGTCACATCTGACACCTTCCCAACAGCTCCAGTACATCGGGGCTGTTCTAGACACATCCTTGGGGAAGTGTTCGCCTCCCAAGGTAAGGGCTACTCACATTGTGCAGATGTTGGACAAGTTTCAACATGCCCAGAGTCTCCCGGCTTTCGAATTCTTAAGGTTGCTTGGCCTCATGGCCTCCTGCATTTTTCTGGTGCCAGAGGCCCGGCTACGCATGAGATCCCTGCAGTGGGCTCTCAAGATGCAGTGGTCACAGTTCTCCAGCAAGATGTTGGATCCCGTTCAGATTCCGCTCTTGGTCTCCCAGGGTCTTCTGTGGTGTGCCAATGAAGGGAACTTGATGAAGGGGGAACAGTTTTGGCAACCGTGGGCAGAGGTGATGGTATGGAGGGATGCTTCCCTCACAGGATGGGGCACTCATGCCAGCGACTTGACCGTCAGCGGTCATTGGTCTCTGTCAGAGTCCAAACTCCACATCAATCTGTTAGAGCTGCGGGCCGTCAGGCTAGCCCTGCAGGCTTTTCTGTCCTCTGTACGGGGGAGGAGTGTCCTGATCATGACGGACAACACAGTGGCCATGCATTACCTCAACCAAAAGGGGGGGTAGGGTCACTTTCGTTGTGCAGAGAGGCAATGCAGCTCTGGTTATGGGCAATCCAGCAGGAAATTTAGATCTCGGCAGTTCATCTGGCCGGAGATGAAAATGCGGCGGCGGACGCTCTGAGCAGGCAGAGCACGGTCTCCCACGAGTGGGAGTTGGCTCAGGAAATCCTTCAGGAGATCTTCGCACTCTGGGGAACCCCGCAAGTGGATCTCTTTGCCACCAGTGTCAACGAGGAGTGCATTAGATTCTGCTGAAGGGAATTTCCTCCAAGAGGAGCCTTAGGAGACGCGTTCGTGGTGGATTGGTCATTCCCACTGCTGTATGCATTTCCTCCAGTCCCCGTCATTGCTCAAGTGTTGCAGCGGTTACGGAGGTTCGGTTCCCACCTGATCCTCATTGCTCCGGATTGGGCCAGGAGAACGTGCTACCCGGACCTTCTAGAAATGTCCATCTGTTCTCCACGCCAAGAGGAGCTGCTTCTAGGGTGGGTGTCGTCAAGTTTTCCATCCAGAGGTCAAGACTCTCAACCTTCACTCTTGGTATCTGAAAGGTTGAGGTACACGGCTTGGGACCTCCCGGATGACGTGATGGAGGTGTTTCTTTCGGCCAGGCAGCCTGCAACAAAATCCCTGTACCGTTGCCGTTGGTGTAAGTTCTGCGACTGGTGCAGAGATCACAATGTTCATCCTTTTCAGTGCTCCATTCCTATGGTTTTGTCTTTCTTGCTTTCTTTGGCCCACAGGGGCCTTCAAGTGGGTACCATTAAAGATTACCTGGCGGCGCTGTCTATCTTTAAGCGCTCGTCTGAAGAATGTTCTTATTTTAAGATTCCTTTGATTTCTCAGTTTCTTAAAGGACTGACTAATGTTTTCCCACCCTCCCCTTTCCAGGTGCTGGTTTGGGATTTGAATTTGGTTTTGAAATTTCTAATGGGTGCTCTGTTTGCACCTTTGCACTCTTGTCCTTTGAGATTACTGTCCTTCAAGACTGTCTTCTTGGTTGCGGTTACTTTCGCTCGCAGAGTGAGTGAATTGCAGGCACTTTCATCTAAGCCGCCCTTTACTGTGTTTCACAAGGACAGGGTTGTACTGCAAGAATGTCCCTCTTTTCTACCTAAGGTAGTTTCTGAATACCATTTGAGTCAAAACGTAGTTTTTCCATCTTTCTACCCTCCTCCTCATCCTGCTAAGGAAGAGGAGTGACTCCCATTGGTTGGATCCTAGGAGAGCTCTGAGATTTTACATTTCTAGGATGTCTAGGGTCAGAGTGAACGATCAACTCTTTGTAGGATATGCTGGACACTGATTGGGCCAGGCTATTACCAAACAGACCTTGTCCAGGTGGATTATCCTCACCATTACGGAATGTTATCGATTGGCAGGTAAGGACCCTCCTGAAGGGTTGAGAGCTCATTCCACTAGGGGCGTGGCTACTTCCACCGCCTTCCTGAGGGGTGTTCCTATTAGGAATATTTGTGATGCTCGTACATGGGCTTCCATCCACACCTTTGTAAAACATTATTCCCTGGATACTATCCATGGTCAGGATATGGCCTTTGGGAAGGCGGTTCTTTATTCCACAATCTAATTGGGTACTCTAAATTCTTTTCCCTCCTCCATTTACTGGTACTTCTTTGGAAGTCTGTCAAAGATGTGTAATACGTTGGAGGACAGAATCCATTCGAAGAACAAGTTACTTACCAACTGGTAACATTCTTTTGACTGGATGTTCCTCCAACGTATTCCACATCTCCCTCCCAGCCTGCCCCTTAGGAGAATTTCCTATGCGATTGCAGCTTCCGTTTCCGCAAGGCTGAGTGCAGTCAAGCAGGCATGAGACTGGTGCCACACGTTCTGGGGGAAAAAACTTAAACTGAGGCTTCAGGTGCTGTGCGTCCTATTTATAACATCCTGTGACATCGTCCTCGATGGAGGCCTTCGAGGGACATTGACCCGAGGCAGGACGCCCTCTGCCGAAAAAGTTTCCAAAGTGCACAGGTGTGGACATTACATGTCAAAGATGTGGAATACGTTGGAGGAACATCCAGTCGAAAGAACGTTACCAGTTGGTAAGTAACGTGTTCTACTGCATTCAATGTAGTCTTGAGCAGTGCTTGGCCTCTTAATACTATTTTTGCCAGGGGTGGGACCTGATAGGAACAAAAGATCTTCCAAAAAGCGACTTGTGTATCACTCTTCTCCAAGAGCTTTCCCACTTGGCATATCTCTGATCACCTTTATAATTTCCTCTGGGGAAATGGTTTTCTTTACTCTGAATGCCTCCTCCACTCCCAGACCTTCACTCCAGTTGTTGAGGTACAAGTCTATGTTCTCTACCCTCAGAAAATTGAGGTATATCGTTTCTCAGAAAAGTGTTTAAATTCCTCTGCAATCCCTTGCTTATCTCTAAGTGGGACCCCGTTCTTCCTGTATACTTGCAACAATTCTCGAACTCTGCTGTGATCTCAATCTAAAGGCAAGCATCCTATCTGCTTTTTCTACTTTCTTATAGCATTTGTGTTTGAGGAAGCTCATCTTTCACAATGTTTCCCGGAGCAAGAGCACCACTGCCTTCAATTCTTCTCTCCGTAATTTCAATTCTTTCAATATCTCTTCTCGCTGAGCATTGTTAGGTTTTAGCTCTACTTGTAACTTCACTATTGTCCCTGTCACACCAGATTCTCCCCCTCTCCATTTTTCCCAAGGTCCTATTGCTATTAATGGACTTCCCACACCATGTCATCTTGTATCTCCCTGTTCTTGTTAAATTCTAGGTATACCTTGATTTAGTTTCGGATAGTGTTACTTTCTCCTTTGAGCAAGTAGTCATTGCATATCCACCCCACTTTCTGATTCCTATTGGTCCAGAACCCCCACATTTGTAGATGCCTGGTTGTGATCAGACCAAGATGTGGAGTATTTACTTGTTTCCCTTATCCACAGGATCAGTAGTCATCAATCTTTTACACATACCCAATTAGGGCTATGTACCGATACTGCATCACACCCCTAAAAAACAACATCCAAATTTAGGGGCAGTCCCTCCATGCAACATATCCACATACCTACTTTTCAAATTCAAATCCTTGGCTAGAAAACATCTCTGCAGTCTATTGTGGATATCCTCATTGCATGGATTGTTACCTTGCAAATCTCCTTAGATTTTTCCAATTACAGGTAATTCAACTCTTGGTTATTTGTGTTCTTGTTTTCAACTTGGTACATTTTATAGTGCGTTTTGCTCAGTTTTCATCCAAATGTTCTTTTAATTTATCTCAAGGACTTCTCTGTTGTCAACCTTTCGATGTACTATTGTATCTTGAATTCCTACATAACAATCATTTTTTTTTATATCCAATGTTTTGTCATTCTCTTATCCTTTTGTGGCACAATGGATGATCACAGCCAGTAATGCTTTCTTTGTGTGCCTGACATAAAAGCGGGTGGTCTGCCTTGCGGGTCAGACTAGCTTACAGGGCAGTTACCAACTTTAAAGCACTTTGTCTTTTCAAGGTTTTTATTGGTGAAGCAATTGTTCATACTTTTAACAACTTTTTTTCTGTAATTGTTTTACTGGATCTTCCTGAGCATAAAACAATGCCTTCACTTACTGTTATGGCATGCCCCAATATCAGCCATGATAAGACTCCTAGTACAGTGATGCACATTTTCCCCAATGCTATTACGTTGAAACGAACATGGTTCCAATTGTGGCTTTCCAGTAACAGAGCTTGAAATCCAAGCCAAGGATGTTCTGGAGGACGTGAGGGGTGTCTGCAGCATGCACTTCTTGGAAGATATGTATGAAACATCAAAGTTCACCAATAAGCCCCCCAATCTCACTTGCAAGTTACTTCCCAATGCTGTTCCAACTGTGTTTTATTGCACACAGTCAAGTGAGTAGTAGACCTGAATCGTTAATGTATGTTTATATATACACACATATATACATATTTATAAAAATAGATCATATAATATCTTGAACTTGTGTGCCAATTACCAAGGGGATGATGGGCTGGAATTTTTTGGGAAATATTGGTGTAGATATTTTGTCCATTTTTCAATTATGTTTCTATTTACATTTGTTGTTTTAAATTTTAGACTTTGAGCTTCCATATATAATGTGAACCTTTATGAAAAGATAGTAGCAGTATCTGTACTTTGTTTATTGTTCAAATGTATTGATTGAAATATGTCAGTAGTCTACACTAAGGGAAGTGAAGACCGTTAGCTCTGAAGAAATGACAGACACTTCAATAACAAAACAGTGAGCCCTACTGACGTGCACAGAAACTGGTATATAGAGTATTGCATTTTCTGTTTTATACATAATATATTTTTTCTATTGACCATTGTTACGAATATATCAATTGAATAAAGTATCAAGTTGCTTCATCGACAACTGTTTTGGAATCAACAGAAAGCTCACTTCCATTTGAAGTAGTATTTTTTTCAATTCTAAATTTGTCTGCAAGTATACTGTAGATGTCTAAGGTAAAGCTCAACTTTTAACAAATGTATCATTCATTATTTTTCTTTTTAACAATATTTTGAATGTAGAATCTTACAACAGTAATTATTCTCTTTTTTATTTATTTTGCTAATCTTCTTTTCAAACCGTATTATTTAAAAAAAAAATCAAATTAGATATACAGGAGGATGCTGGTACTTCTGCAGCATACTCTTCTTCAATAGCAACCAGTCAGGCAGTTGAGATATTACACGTGATACTTTATTCAATGACATTATTTTACATTGGAACAATTTATTCCAAATAATAAAATGTATGAGAAAAAATAATTAGTTATCTTGGATTGTGGAAATAATTGAAAGTTTAAAATTTTGTTTACATTTAATATTTTCTAAAATTGTGAATGCATGCAATCATCAATGCAGTAGTGTCTTTCGCCTTCCAACATGCAAGATTGACAATAATCGATTCGTAAATAGTAATTGTATTCCTAAATGGATTGTTTTAGTCACCAAATGTTCTATGTATGTATTTATATACTGTTGCTGTGCAAGAAATGAACATTCTCATTATGATACTACATATTTTTGGTAAACATCATTTTATTTTTTTAAAGGATGAGAGTCCAGAGACACAAATTAATTTCAACAGGTACATATCAAAATTATTGGTAACATTTTTAGTTAGTTATAATTGTTGACTTTCTCTTTATAAAAAATTATTTCAAATATAATAGTTTCTTTTTCAATATATTTACCTTTTCTTTGTTGTTTGCATCAATTGTTGAAATTCGTCACGGATACAAGGTTATTAAGATGTAATCTTTGTCATCAAACAAGCAAACAATAGATTGACTAATTATTATTCAATGTTTATTGCATTTATTTTTATGTACAAGGAGTCTACTCCATGGCAACCTCCCAAACACACATATCATCTCTGCAGTCGAGCGCGTGCAGCCACGGCGTCTCCACGGAGCATTCACAGTTTGCAGGAGGTAAGAGAGACTTACTGTAGGACAGCTGGACATCAGCATTGAATGGCATTAGCATTTTGAAGCTTGTCTGTACAACAGCGTACTTTTAGCAATCGTATAAAACAGAATTTTGCATCACGAAATCCACGCTGGAGCTATTCAGGTATGAAATACCTTCAATCCTCCATACAAGGGTAATTGACCGTGCCAAAAGCGATAACATAGATTCACCGGTTTTATCTATATGTTAATCCTCTTGTTGCAGAGCACGCATTGACAGAAGCTCACACAGGTCAGTGCACATGTAGAGTATCGTAATAATATTCCTTTCATAAAGAAACAAACATGCCAATTGAGGTCACCATGGTCTCCTTTTTCTTTTTTTCTTTTTTCCTTTTTTCCTCTTTCCTACATCACCGGTATTAAAACGTGGTGACACGGAAACACGTATGTACTCGTTTTATACAATTTACATGAATGGGTAATGTTGGCATCATACACAAATATTACTAAACAAAATTGGGTCTATTTACATTATATTGAATACTGCAACTGAATAATAATGCTTTGTAACGTCTTACCGGCGACATTGATGGTTTGGCCCTATGTACATTTCTTTGATATGCAAACTAATGGTATTTGCAAACATGGAATGGTTTATTCATGAACATGCAATTGACGGGTGAAATGAATACTTGGTACTACATTATGAACATCATTTGATATTTTACATATACTTTTGGATAATGGGGGATGTTTCTCATGAATGGTGGGTGATAACGATAATTGATTATTGGCTTTAACCAGCATGAGGTGGCCTTGAGGAAGGATATGAATCCAAAATGCATAGGCCATATGTAGCTCATCTGGTGCATCTGTAAGTAACAGTGACTCTTAACTGTGGAACTTTAACGTGAAAATATATAAAGAGAATCATACCACACCTGTGGTAATCGGGCGTGCAGCCCACAACACTGGTTTCACAGCCAAGGTCTTCTTTTTGTCCATTATTTGTGTGCCATTTCACAGAGGCACCGTACCAGTGGGTTTGCACCCTATTGAACAATAGACAAAATAAGCTTTAACAGAAACCAATAGCAGGTTGTGCACGTTCACATTGTTCCAGATGAATCCAATGGTGTCATCACTTGTTTCCTGGCGGTGACCTCTACCCATATCGCCAGGGTGCAGCAGCTGCTATCTGATCCTAACCCTCAAGGCAACTATATGAGGGAGGGTCACATGGAGGGAGACAACCTCTGGGAGAATATCATGGTGCCATTGGATAAGACATGGTATCGCCCTTCTTCTTTTGAGGATACCCCATCCCTTCCTAATGCCTTAATGGCTCACTAACACCTCCCCTTATCCACTTGGGGAAGATGCTGCAGACTTTCTATTGGGAGCTGTATATAACTCCTCACAATCCAACTTGCACTCTAAAATTAAGGAAAATACCTTCTCTGCTTCTACCTACAAGTCCTCTACAACTGACTTACCAACTTTAAAGAGCACTTACCTAGACTTCCCAGACAGGAATGGACTTCCATTCCCATAACCACCAAAGAACTGCAACGAGGAAGATGAACAGAACAATGCAGATCAAGCAAAGCCAGAAAGACAGGCTGCGCTCTAGTCGTTGCGAGCGAATACCTGTGCCTGGGAGATTTAAAGCAGTGGAGCAGCTGACGAGTGAGAGCTGCTGGAGAGAGAAAGCTGCCTCTCTGGGAACAAGCCGAGAGACCGTGAGGCTGAAGAGGGTGCCGTTGAGCAAACAGGCTCGAGAACCGAAAGCAGGGAAGTTGACTGCAGGAATGTAACACACTGCAAGAAGGACAGGAGTCAACAAAGTGCTTACCAGTTTTTGGAGGCAGCTTTCGCCTATCGGAGCAGGAAGACGTGAAGCAGAAGAGCCCAGCAGGGACCGCAGGACGTAGAGAAGCCAAGAAGCGAATACGGCAACCGAAGAGGAGACGTCGAACAAGTGCTGCTGGCTTACCGCGAGAGAAGGAGAATACGCTAGCCAAAGCCGGTGAGTCCACCAAGGAAAAGCAGGAAAGCCAGGGCATATTGGCAGCCATGCCAAAATCAAGTAAACATTAATGAAGTACATGAGGGAGGGAGAACGAAAAAGTATTTCTTACAATGAGGGAACAGAAGAAGAATGCAAAGCTTTCAAGAGTATGAGTGTATGTAATACTGAGGTAAAAGAAGCCCCGGCAAGATAAAATGCCTGGCAAATAAACTATTAGAAAAAGCAGAAACAATAAACTATCCACTTTGAAGAGGTGTACAGAGTCTGCCTGCGACGAGCCCTGGCAGTGAAATGTACCAAGTTAAAAGTGTAAAGATCATATATAGGAAAATCCTGGCAGGAGAGTATACCAGTCAATTGATCCTTCTTGTGCCTCCTTCAAAAAGTCTGTAAACCTGGCTAGGCTAGTCGACAAATACGACTACTGCACTTAACTTTGTTCTTACCTGTTGAACTTGCCTACTTGTAACTCTGTAACAAACGCTGTGATACCCCTGGGTTTGGGCGTTACATAAGTTTAATGAATATATTGCAAGTGAGTGTATTTAAGAAAGTAACTTGGTTTTTGACGTCGCTCTGCGCCCACCATTCAATAGTCTCTTGATAATTTGGCTGTTGCATCACAGGGTGAACGAAGGTATCCCTATACCTTGTTTTAAAGTAATCAAAAAGTCGTTCTGTGATGAGTGCAAGCCCACTTGAATGATAAATAACTTGACTTCAATACTTTAGGATTCCTTTTTTCCTTTTCTAATTGTAGGTTCTTTATGTGTCCCTTATGTGACATGTGTTTCGACCATTCGGTCCTCATCAAGACAGGGCTTCACAACATATATACAAATCAAATTATAATGTACATTTGGCATCACAGTTCCATAATTAAAAGATATTTGTATCCCACACACAATACATAATTAAAATAAACCATGTTCTTTGAAAATATAATAAACCCCGACACAATGGGGTTGGTATGGGGTGGATTGATAGGATGGGAAAGACAGAATGAAAAATAAATGTACATTAATGACGATTTTCTAATCCAATTGTGCCTTCGCCTTCAAAGAGCTTCCTAGTACAAGGTATACCAGTGAATTCTTCAACATCCACTATTCCATAACACCAAAGTGATTCTTAAACCTCTAAATCGATTTTGGATAATAAACCCATTGTGTTATTCATTCACTCCCCTGTTAAGGTTTTGTTCCCAATGTTGCTTACTGATTCATTATCAATATCCATCATAGGGTGCATTGCTCCTAGACATTATTACACCGATTCCAATCTGCATGCATCTCATCATTTTTATTAACTCACATATTTGTCATGTAATCATGCATCAATGTAGCTCACCTCAACATTCCTTCACAAATCAATTCCCAGAATTGGAACTCGTATCACACTTTGTTTCCTCTGTTTACTGTATGTCTGGTTCTTTTTAATGCATCCTATAAACCCAAATCATAGATTATTTATATTCCATATAGGCTAACGTCTGTGTTTCTTATACTGTTAAGCTGGTGCCTTCAACTATGGTATCCCATTATAGTTTTGCTTGTGTCAAATCTTATATATTCGTTATTTAGGTTTCTTATCCCATTTTAAATTGTTGGTCCTTTAGAGTGTCCTGTTTTCCCTTGCATCCAATTTCATTGTGGCAATAAGACCCGAGGCGGCGGGCCAATACCGCCCCAGGTAATGCCCCCGGGGCCGTAGTTACAGGCCAGAGCATAGCAAGGACCTTAACGAAGCCACAAGGGCATTACAGTGGGCAGTATTGGCCCGCCGCCTCAGGTCTTATTGCCATTAGCACCCCGGCCCGTTAGACCGGGGTGCTAATGGCATTTTTTTTTCTGTTTAACTTGTTTCGAAACAGAAAAAAAAAAAAGAAGAGGAAAAACAATGGCTGCCGGGAAAGGGAAAACGTAGTCCGTTTTCCCTTTCCATGGCGGCCATCGGGAGCGGACGCACTGTGAACACAGGTGTTCCCAGCGCGTTCGCTCCCAAGACCAGAAGAAAAAAGAAGGTAAGTGGGGTTGGGAGGGAGGCGGGAAAAAAATAAATACAATTTTAAAAAAGTACCGCGGTCTCCGGCGGGAGACGATGGAAGCCTCCTGCCGTGTGGAGGCCTGGAGCGGGGATGGCCCCGCTCCGAGTCTCCACACGGCTGGAGGCTTCCATCGTGCCCCGCCGGAGATCGCAGGATAGAAGGTAAGTCGGGTGGGGTGGGAGGAGGGAGGAAAAAAAAAAGAAAAAAAAACCTGAGTCCCCGGCGGGGGACGAAGGAAGCCTCCAGCCATAGGGAGGCTCGGAGCGGGCGTTGCCCCGTTTCAAGCCTCCTCATTGGCTGAGGGTCTGCCATGCCCCTCGCCGGGAGCAGAGTAGCCGGCACGCACGGCGTAAAAGGGAATACTGTGTGGTATGGCTCGCAAATGAGCCAATCACCACGCAGTATTCCTGTTGCGCCACGCGTGCCGGGTGCTAATTACCATTATTCTATGTAAATGCCTAACTCCGTATTTCCCATCTGTTAAGTAAACCGTTTTACCATTTTGATTTTCGCAATGAGTCAATTTTTACAAATTTGTCCCTTACCACTATCATCCCAGTCCTGCACAACTTCAGAATAAAAGTATGTGTTGGTCTTACCTGATAGTGCCCCCGTTTAAGGTAGGGCAGAGCTTTGCAGTGTTCTGTCATCGGTTGCAGGCGCCATATTGGCTTCTTTTTTATTGTTTACGTTATGACCTCACATTATAACATGTGATGTCAAATGTTTTTTACGGCCATTTAAGACCCATTACCTGTATCCTAGGAGATACCCCAGAGGATTACGTTTTTGTTTATCCCATTGCATGTTTTTCCTTAAGAGTGTCCTGTTTCCTCTTACATCCAAGTTCATTTACCATATATTCTTTGTAAATGCCTACCTCTGTATTTCCCATCTGTTTTATTTCTTTCTTTTGGCATTTGTATAGCGCACCTAGCCCTGAGGCATCTGGGCGCTTTAGCTTAAGATGGTTGGTTACATTGTTTTCTTGCAAATGTTACAAACATTACTTACAAAGGTTACATTGTATGTTTGCATTCATAGAATGCACAGCCTAGCAAGCCTCAACTCGTGTAACCAGGAGGCTACAACCAATAGCATGCGAGGCAAGTAGATAAGATTATACAGACTGGCAAATCCTAGCCTCATGTTGCAGGGGGCTATGTCAGGCAGCACACATGTCAAAATAGGTAAGATTACAGGACTGGCACAGCCTCGCCTCATGTTACGGGGGGCTATGTCAGGCAGCACACATGTCAAAATAGGTAAGATTACAGGACTGGCACAGCCTCGCCTCATGTTACGAGGGGTTACGTCTGGCAGCATATGCAACAAAGGTGTAATTATGCAGGAGGCCGTTCGATAGTAATCAAAGTTGGGAAATCTCATCATATAGGGGCACACTTAAAGCATAGAGAGAAAGTGGATGCAGGTGGAAGGCACTCAAGTTTGGTTTTGATATATATTTTTTTACTTTTTTTATTACTTTTTTTTTTAAAGTGGGCAAGTTCTTAATACAGTAGTCTCTTGGTTTGCATTACATTGTCAGCCTAGGTGCTCGAAGGCAGGATCGGAGGGGTGACTGGCCGGATTTTGAAATAACACGCAACTAGGCAATATATATCATAACATACTTCAAACATGTAGTAACAGTTAGCATACGTTAAACAAATGTAGTGCAAGCAGAGAGGTCAAGAGAAAGGTGTACATAGTCAGCATTACCAAAGAAAGGAAGTTCAAAAGTGGTAAGCAGAAGCAGTCTAAGTTCGGTGGTTACGAAGTGAAGAGAAGGGGTGAATTCAAGCCTTCTGGCAAGATCTACCGGGAGGGGTGCAGATCTTACCTCGGAAAAGTACTCAGCCGGCATCCTGGAAAGACAGGTTGAACAGCCTTAGAGCTGGGCCTTGTAGCTGGGGCCGACTTCACCTCCCTGCTTGGAGCCGAGCTCCTATTTGCAAAGGGGCAAGGCCAATCAGGAAGCATGGGACTGCTATGTACCGCTGAACAGGAGACCAGGGGCAGGCAAGGTGGTGTGTCACTCCGGCGGCCATCTTGCTATGGCTCATGGTCCGATTTGCAGAATGCAGGTCTCAGTGGTGAGGGTGCCATGGTGGAAAAGGCACATCCTCCTCTTACCCTCTCCCAGGGAAAGACAGGTTGAACAGCCTTAGAGCTGGGCCTTGTACCTGGGTCCGGCTTCGCCTCTTGGCTTTGAGACAAGCTCCTATTTGCAAAGGGGCAAGGCCAATTGGGAAGCAGGGGACTGCTATGTGCCTCCGAACAGGAGACCAGGGGCAGTCAAGGTGGTGCGTCGCTCTGGCAGCCATCTTGCTATGGCTCATGGTCCGATTTGCAGAATCCAGGTTGCAGTGTAGGTGAGGGTGCCAGGGTGGAGAAGGCACATCTTCCTCTTGCCCTCTCCCATAGAGAATGTATGTTTACAATACATTCTTACATGTTCTATTTTCGTAATGAGTATATTTTTACAACCTTGTCCCTTACCTCTGGTATACTAGTCCTGCACAACTTCTGACTAATGTTACCTGTATCCTAGAAGATGCCCTGAGGATTGTTTTTTTTTTTTTTAAACATAATTTGGGGACACAAATTGTTGCTTTAAATAAAAATAGTGTAAGCTTTGAAGCCTATAGTTCAGCCATTACCACAACCCACATATATTTCTACATAACACTAATTGTGTCTACTGCGGGGTGGCACAACTAGTTCAGTGCCTATGTGTACACTCTTCTCCTAGTCTATGGCTACAAAATTACAAAAAGTGTATAATTACACTTCTACATACCATATTCTGTATATGCGCCTACTCCACCCTCTGCGCCCGATCTCCTTGTGTTTTTACGCCTGAATATGGTGAATTGGACATTGATATTATAAACAACCATAGACTATAGTTCAATTTCTAATAGAGCTGGGAATCGATCATTCATATCCTTGGTTCATGTAGTTAATCTATACTTTATTAACCAATGTGGTAGCTTAGTGAGGCTATTATAAATCTAATGAGTTGGCACAAGATGGAGGTTTTGATCCCCTCTTCCCCCTAGGTGTACCTTCTCAGCTTCACCAACATTCAATACTCTTCTTACAATCCAAGGAGTCTTTTCACAGAAACACAATGATCTCGTGATCTGTGTTCTGACCCAATTCCGTCGTCTGCGTTTCACATATTATTCTCGCCTCTGCTTGTCGTAATTTGAGTTCTTCATCTCCCCGTCTTTTACCAAAGTTGGTTAAACCTTGTCCAATACATTTGGGATCCTTCTTGTCATCCATTTGATGTACAGTCAGTCAATGAGTGGCTAGTGGGAATTTCTGATCTTGGCTCCCAGTAGTTGCAAAGTGCTCCCGAATATGGATTCTCAGCTCCTTTATTGTTCTACCAATGTATATTTTGTTGCACTTGCATATCATTCCATAGACAATGTATTTAGATCTACAGTTGCTCATACCCTTAATCGTGATTGTTCCTCCATGTGTACCAGTAAATTAATGTGTTGTAATATGCACATATTCACACATTGTACATGTACATGTGCCACATCTCGAGAAGCCACACTTCATTGGTTGTAGCCAACTAACGCTTGGGTCGAGATCAAAGCACTAGTTACAGATGGGGCAAATGACAGACCTTTGTTCAGTACTGTTTTCAGCAGGAGTCTGGGATCTTTTTGATAGGTTAATGACTAGGTCTTCAATCTCGCAGTCTGCGTTTGGACTCTTGTGCTCGCTCTGGTCACTCTCCTTATTTGACCCCCTTGAAAGTTTGGATCTATTCTTCCTCTTACCCCCCACCTCCTTTCTTCTTGTCTGTGTTGTAGTACCAGTGATAATGGGGATCTGGAACCTGACCTGTATTGTGTTTGAACTGTGATGTAAAATGTACATTCCTTTGCTCCTCCCCGACTTCGTCGTTCATCCAGGAGGGGAGCGGGCCGTCTTGAAGCACGTTGAAGGTATATCTTTCCGACTTACTCGGTTCCAGTCTTGAAGCGCTTACAGCTTTCTTAAAGTATGGAATTCTTGTCTGGCTCGCTCTCGTTCTCTACAAATGCTGATCAGTCCTATGGCCTTCCAACTTTGATAGCCTGGTTTGCATCAGTCCTGGAAGAGCTGTTCCTTCTCGTACCCAGCCTCGCTCAGAGTGTGCCTGTGCTCGCCACCTTTTATCCTGACATGGAGTACTAACAAGTGGCAGGTGTGTGTAGTTAGGATGACGTGCATAACTCTGCCTGATCTCATTAAAGGGGCAGAGCCATTGCAACTCATGAGAGGTAATCGTCCTGGTCTCATTCCTCATCTTCCTCGGCTCAGTAGTGTTGTCAGTTTGAAGTGGAGAGGAATTATGGGAGCGGTAGTTACCCATAAAATAGGTAGGGATTGGGGTTAGATGAGCAGTGGGGAAAAAGGGTATACCATGTCTCACCATCAGGTGCCTCTCCTCCACTCCCTTAGGACCTCGCTGAGGACTCCCTTCCCTGGTGATCTTCCCTCGCTTGTCCACCCCCAGGGTCGGGATCCAAAAGCGATGGCCTTTCCCTGGCCACCTCAGTACTGGATCCTTATGGACTAGGTGGTTAAAAACCCTCTATTTTTTCACATACCCTTCCCCCAAATGCGATGTGGACTAATCTATTTCACAGGGGAACCGTGAAAGGAAATCTACATTGCTCTGCTCTTTACCTTTCTGATGTTCTACTGTGAAACCGTATGGTTGTATGTCCAGGCACCATTGCATAACACGTGGATTGGACTCCTTTCGCTGACTTATCCTGTCAAGGGGAGAATGGTCCATTTGATGGCTAGGGATTCTAATTCTAACACTGAATAGTTCTCTCTTGGAAATAATTTGCGACTAGCAAACAATATGGGGTGTTCTAAGCAGTCGTATTTGGGACAGTACAGCCCTCATTCCAGTCAGAGAGGTGTCAGTCTGGAGTATATACTCTTTTGAGAAGTCTACTGCTATTTCAATTCACGAGTCAAGGTTAGTACCACAGGCTTGGCCTCGCCTCCCCAACTCTGCCGTTTACCCGTGAGTCTCGCTGGCATCTTTGGAACACAGTGCAATCTTCACCTAAGGGATCTGGCCTTCTCTATGTGTCTTTCATAGTCTGTCGGTGGCAATGACCTCCAATAGGGAACCATTAGAACCCTTGGAGTTTTCGGCACGCTGCTCTCGTCCTTTGGTCTGTTGCTCGGCTCCAGTAGGTGTGGCCTTGTCCCGGAAGTTCTGCTCGTTTTCCACCTTGCTCAGAGTGTCTTTAGGTGTTGTCTTTTATTCTTGTGAGGAGAGCTAACTGGTGTCGGGTGTATGCACTAAGTGAATAGTGCCTGACCTGCTTAACGGAGCATGTACAGTACGATGTGGGCGAGTTAGTCTGGTTGCTCTCAGTCATCCTCTTCCTCTGCCCAGTGTTTGTGAAAAAGGGAGGTGGAGTTGGGACTTCGGAAAATCCTATAAAATAGGATGGGGTAGATGAACCAAAAAAGGGGGGAATACCGTGCCTCACCATCGGTTGCCTCACCCCCACTCCCCGAAGACCCCTCATCCAGGTTATACTCCCGCACTGGTCCACCTCCAGGGTCTGGATCCAAAGGTGATGGTTGTGCCCTGGCCACCTGAGACAGAGATCCCTGGGGTCAAGTGGGTGAGACACCCTCTGGTTTCTCACACCAATCGGAACCAAAAATGCTCTAAGGTCTCATTTGGTCTTAGGCGTTGGTGCATTTAAAACGGCTTTTACTTTTTCTAGCGTTGGCAGTCAGCACCGCTTTTCATAGGGCTCTCATAATGGTGTAAAGATGATGGACATCGTCTTCCCATGTTTGGCTTTAATAATATTAATGTACGCCCCATAGAAATCAGAATAGGGTTGTAAAATCCCAACCATTCATCTTTGGAAAGTCGTTGGTGCACTGTGTAAACCAAAGGGTAGGCCTTGAATTGGAAAATGCTGGGGCATGTAAAGGAACCTGCCAGTATCCCTTAGTTAAATCGAATGTTGACAAGAAAACTGCATTCCCCAATTCATCAACCCACGGCCAAGGAGCAGAGTTGCTAAATGAAAAAATAAGTGTCTACCATTCAACAAGATCACTCCAATCAAGCAACGACTTTCACTTAAAACCTAAACCATACAATAAAGAAAATTCGTAGGATCATATTTCTCTCACCTGGCAGTAATAAACTGGAATTGCCTACCAGAAAGCATTTGCAACATAAGGGATCATCTGGAGTTCGAAAAACTACTCAAAACTTGACTCTTTGCGCCTGAACCAGAAGGAAACAACTAGGAAGCATTGATCTAGTGGGAAACAAGATCCCCAAGGAGTAACCCATGATGTCTAACTTAATCTTTCCTACCTGGAGGGCGGGGAAGGATGCCCCAATCACACATGTCCACAGAGGAATCCTAGGTATCTATGGAACCCACATGGGACAGGCAGGGAGTGACCAGAACCCTCTAACCCAATCATTGCCAACCCAAGGTGCGGGGGAACACACCTGCATCAGCCAGATACACAGACCTCTAGAGTAAAACAGATAAAAACTGCCACTTCTCAACATACCTGCCAACTAGGCAGACAAATTACAACACCTAACACACAGGATAATCAGGATGTTGAGCGCAGAAACGCAAAGTTAAAGAGGTAAGAAAAACCCTGCTAATAAAACTCTAAAACCTCAAACTTCTGCATACAATTCTCATACAAAAACTCACACAACCACTTTCTCTGCACAGCAATCCATACGTACTTCACCACCCGGGAGGATAGCTCAGGCGCAACATTGGAAGCAAGATGGCAAGAAGCAACAGAGGTTCGATCCCCGGGTCCGCGCTTAGAAACCTCTGGGTATTAAGCGTGTTATAAATAACCTATCATATCACATTGTAACAACAAACAAACACATAACCCGACACAACAGCACACTGGGAAGTCGCACCAACCTGAAAACTGAAATTAAGCTCTGCGAACGGTGCAAACCGAACTGAAGCTGCCAACAGGACAACAAAACTCTCACTTTCCTATTCCCACTGCACCCTTCTAACCAGCCCACTCCCGCCCTTTTCAGATCTGCCAGAGCACCTGGGGACCACTCCGGTGGTCACAGTGCGTGGTACAAATACCTTTAACATTATAATATGAATTGTACATATGATGTAAAGCCCTGTTTCGATGAGGACCGACTGGTCGAAACGCGTGTCAAATAAGGGCAACTTAAAGAACCTATAATGATAACATTAAGAAAATACAAAACTGAAAAAAGGAAACCTAAAGTATTGAAGTTAAGTTATTTATCATTCAAGTGGGTTGGCGCTCATCGGGGAGAACCACTTTTTGATTTAAGAAAGCCCTGGCAGGACAGTATACCAGGCATTTGCAAGAGTGTGCATCCAAAAAAGCTCTGGCAGGATAGTATACCAGGCAGTTGCAAGTGTGTATATAAAAGGAGGCCCTGGTAGGAAAAGTACACCGGCAAGGACAGGTTGAACATTGTATGTCTTCTTGGTTAGTCAAAGTAGTGAAGGGGAAACTTCCTATAGTCAGGATAAGACAGTCTTGTAGTAGAGAAGGTCGTACTAGTAAAAGAGAAGCTAGAGCAGCAGTGCTGTTGTGGAAAGCATTGTGCCCCTCCTATGCTCGAGTGGTGGGGATATCTCTGAAATATTGGCCGGCAAGTGTTTTTGATAAGTTGTCATTTTTGTAAAAGTAGGAAGTAGAATTGAAGTAAGTAGCCGAGTGAGGTAATTGTGGTATAGACCAGTAGAGTGAATGAGTGTGAAGTACAACTAAGGAATTGGGTAAGGGTAAAAATGAAAGGGGCCCCTAGGGGTCCCTCGCGATATGGAAACAAGGCAATAACCATACACGAAAAGATGTGCCAGACACGAGGTTCAAATTCCCAATGCTAGGGTTTATTGCAAGCAAAAATAGTCCCAATT
Source organism: Ambystoma mexicanum (assembly GCF_040938575.1). Classification (NCBI taxonomy): domain Eukaryota; kingdom Metazoa; phylum Chordata; class Amphibia; order Caudata; family Ambystomatidae; genus Ambystoma; species Ambystoma mexicanum. The sequence goes on along the minus strand of NC_090924.1, from coordinate 452,028,728 downwards.
GGCCAACTGTGGTCTCACGCCCCGCGACGTGAGTTTCCTAGACCTCGAGGGACGCAAGAGAGCGAATTACGTACATCAGTTACATATATACAAAATGCATATCATACAATCAGCTATGTCATGTTTAACACCCCTCTTTATTAAGTTTCTTTGAACTCGGGATGACGATGGACATTTCCGACGGGTATGACAATTATGACACTTTCGATGTCTATTCTAGTAACAATGTGCAATTAGAAAGTGCGGAGGCATCTTTTAGTTGTTGAACAGAACACGGTGGTTCTGTTCTTGGAAGCAAGCTGCACACGGGGGAAGAGCCACATTCCAAGCTTTGCTATCTATGAGGTACTATTCGTGTCCTGGGAGCCGACACGCTCTAAAGGGTTTTGCGAAGGGGGGCCGTAAGAAGAGCATAATTCAAGCCTTTAGCTGCTTTATTCTAACATATTCTACCACAGTACGAGACTGGCTGGCAGCTGTGAAATTATTAAATGCCCTGCAGCTCTCCCTCAAGGCTACAGAGAGTGAGCGTGGGCATTCCTTTCTGGGCTTCTCATGAGGAGTTTCAACTAATTCCTCAGTCCCGCGACCTTGCCTTTTCATATTCAGACAACAATGTTAACAGTTGAGCAGAGTAAGCAGAATCGGCAAGAATTGCAAGCTGCAAAGCAGTTTTAGACAGAAAGCAATGAGCAATGGTTAACAAGCAAAAGGACGATTCTTGCTACGTTTAAAATGGCCGCTTGTTGGTCAAGCATAGCAGTCTGTATTTTCTATAATTCGGTGCATAAGACGGTTGGCCTAGGGCCATCAAGTTACGTCTGTCATTCAAATGAAGGGTATTCACTTTTCCAGATTGACAAAAAGGGAGGGGTTTTTTTGTGCCGCCGGTTTGACATCAGATTTTTTGGTGAAACAATTTTTTAATAACATACGTTGGGGTTTGGATACTCCGTTGAATCATTTGTGCCAGGTGTTGCCCGACTATCAGGTGAAAATGTTAACGTATCATAGGGAGTGGTTGTGGGAAAGTAAGGAGAAAATGATAAATTCTTGGCCTATTAAGGGAACCTCTAACAGGGATATTGGATAACGTGCATGCTTTTTTAAAAAAAAACTACAAAGCACAAGGGCTCGAAGTTAGAAAAGTGGTTAAACATCTTGGAATTATGGAGGATATATGAAAAAGGCGGGAAGGGCCATAATGTTGAAATTGTGGGGGGAGGACCGAAAAAGGAGGGTGTTAGGAATTCCTTCTGCACTGCCCCCATATGGGTGCTTTCCATTATCACCTGCAGACCGGTACACATTCCCTGAGTTAGTGCCACTGTTTGCCCCAGCTGCTACTCCAGTGGTTGTGAGGTGGACACAGGTAACGCCTCCATCAGTTAAGATTTCTAAGAACTGGGATGTTGAGGAAAGTGGAAGGATAACTCCAATGGTTAGGTTACAGAGAGGTTGAAAACGGAGAGAAGAAGGGGATAACTCCCCCGACTGCTAGGTTAGCAGATAGATTTAGGGTCGAGGAGCAAGAAAGAGTAAGGCCAGTAGTCAGAAGAACAGAGGGAGGATTGCAAATGAGAGAAAAAGAAGAGGTTAGGCCTTTCCCTGCTAGGATAGAGGGTAGGCTGTGAAGAGTGGTAGATGCGCAAGAATGGGAAAAAATGAAGGAAGCGCTAGGGCTCGCGGAGGAAGAGGTAGTGCTGCTATAGCGGCAAAGAGATGAAGAGTGGGAGGAAGTGAAAAGATCGGAAAGGGATGTATGGGTGGGTTCTTGTTAGATTGGAGAATTTGTTTATCAGAACGGTTGAGGTGGATATGGAGAACAGGGATGCTGCCACGGGTAAAGGTAGTGCCGATTATGCTTCCTTGCCTGTAGAAGAGTCGGGATGTAGTAGCCGATGGAGAGGAATGGGATGTCGAGCAGAGAAAGCAGGGCGTAGCCTCCCTACCTACCACTCCAGTAGCAGCGATAGAAAGCACATCAAAGAGGCATAGGATGCGCCAGGGTACTTTCATGGCCGTAGCAAGTAGTAGGGGAGAGATGGGGAAGCCCCAGAAACAAACGGGGGTAACACAGTTTCTGTTGCTCCAGAAGGATCTGCGATGGGCGTATTATGTCCTGTGGTCACAAATGCACCGGAGAAACTTGATGAAGACACTCTCTTCACTCACTGCAGGGGTGGGGAAGTGGATTTATGCATTAGAGAAGCGCACTGCCGGTGTCATATTGGCTATAGGGGACATGAAGAGCTTATTGACGGGCCTAATGCAGGAGCGGTCAGACAAGCTTTGTACAAGATCGGGGTATCCGGGAGTTCAGTTGGATACAAATACCCATTATCTTAGGGCACAGGTATAGGGGGCTTGCAGATTATGTATCCCAATACGCCTGATATCAATTCCAATTTAGCTAAGATGATGAAATTGGTTGATGATCCTGCCAACAACATCCAGTTAATTAAGGAGATGTGGAGGGCAGAAATGGGAGAAGCATGGGACGAGAATGTGGTGATTTTTTTACCACATGCTGAAGAAGGGACTTCCCAAAGAAGTCCAGCACAATTTAGATAAAGTGGTAGGGTTGGAGGCCAAGGATTGGCTGGAGATTCAGGCACATATTGTGCGTTTTTGCAAAAGAAGACAAGAAAAAGAGGGAGCGTGTAGAGCAGGCACCACAAAAAGCAGAAGCTAAGCTTGTTCAAAATAAATTGGCAAAGATTTTTGTAGAAAGGGCAGTAATCACGATTTCTATGGAGGGACAGTAGGGGCAATCTGGTCAACAGGGACACAGTGAATTGGAAATTACGCAGTGGTGGATGCATGAGTATGTTGCCGGGCCAAGGCCGATGATGGGTTTCGGAGGGGCAGGGTAGGATTTGCATGTGGAAGTGGGTCATTTGGCGGGTTTCGGAGGAACGGGTCCCTGGTTTAATGGGCCAACAGAAAATAATTATGGAGCATTTTATGAGATTCATTGTTGGTCATGTGTAAGGTTGGGACATGTTACAAGATTGTCATGGCGCACCACAGTATTTCAACATGGAAGCTCAAAAGATGCAAGCCCCAACCCTGCCATAAGCCCCGGGCTCTGTGCAATCACAGCAGGCACGGGTTGCACAGAACCCAGACACTGGGACTGCACAGACCTTTGGGATCCCACCGACCATGCCAGCACAAGCATTGGTGCAGACATGGGACAAGAATCCTTTACCCCAAGGATCAGTTGCGCACTACACTGGAGCAAGTGTTTTCGGGGGAAATCCTTTTTCTCTCCCAGGTGCTAATATGTAAAGGAAGTAGGACAGCCCACAGGGGTCTCTGAGGTGTCCAGTCCTGTCCATTACCACTGATCTGGAAGAGGAACCCCGGATGGGTGTGCAGGTAGGTGACCAAACATTCTCATTCATGGGGGGACACAGAGACTACAAATTCTAGCATCACGGAAGGGGAGTTCCTCTTGTCAGACAAAACGATGGACACACAGGGATTCTCTGGGCTATGCTATCGGTTCCTTATACTGAACCTCATTGTATCAAGGTGGGTAATCAACTATTTCAGTCTCTTTGTTGTATTGTACTGATACCCAAGCAAATCTTTTGGGAAGGGACATCCTGAGCAAGTTGAAGATGATCATTGCTTTAACGGAGGAGGATATAGTATGGTCAACCCCAGGGTTGTATCCGGTAACGGAAGCATAGCCTTTTCAGACTTATTGTAACAACAGCGCAATTAGGGGATTCCCATGCATGCAGCATAATTTCTTTGAGGTGATGGTTTTGTTAAGTTGGGTCCCAGGGATCAGAAATCAGGCCTTGTGAGTACCATTTGAGTTCTTATTTTAGCCTGATGTGAGGTCTGACGGTTTCCCTGTCCTGCATGCTGCGCCGCTAGTCCAGCTAATTTAAGCGTTAACCTTGCCAGCAAAGATAGGTCTAGTAAGTATTCTGCCCATACTAACTGCACTAATTCAATAGCTCACAAAAGGATGCCGCAGACAAGGCGGTGAAGGAAGCAGCATATTTTTCTTTCACAGATTTCCAGAAAATAGAAACCATGTCCCAACAGGTACAGTAAAGTTGATATAAGGGTGCCTGGGGGGTCCTGATATACCCAAGAGGGTACACATATAAATATCAAAAATTCAGGATGAGAGATCCTACAAGCAACTGTGTGGTTCTGAACATATACATTTATTTCAAGAACACAAATTTCTTTGAAGACGAATTCTTAATTATTTTACACAACTTTCGATAAGCACGAAAGCAAATGACAACGGACAGGTGTGATTATATACAGTGGAAATACAAGGTGAGTATCAACCTCTATGATGTTGAGGTAAATGCTCCACATAGGGGCACAGTCACATATGACAGTAGGATAGACCTACAGTTGAACAAAGTGCACCCAGGACGGAAAATGGTCCAGGGCGTAGTTAACACAGGGTGTACACAACAATATCTACAGAACATACACCAAGAGGGTTTTTATCAATTGTGTCATCGGAGATCGACACAGGAGTGTTTCGGCCAGGAGGGCTGGATTGAAGCCTGTCTGAGTGTTGGACTTCATCAGGATTGACACCGCATGTGGTGCTGTCCGTAATATCTGCTGCTGTAATAGCAGTGGTGATGCTGTGTCTAGACAATCATTGAATAGTTGCTGGATTGTGGGTGCAAATGCACTCTGAGTAAGCCGTGGGTTCCTGATGGCTGGATTTGTCTCAGGATCCCGGGGGCTGGATGAGGGCGTGGATAGGTCATTGATCGCGATCCGAGGGGTGCGTGCGTCACCGTGGGATCCACAGCATGGACTGGTTGTTCAACTGTAGGTCTATCCTACGGTCATATGTGACTGTGCCCCTATGTGGAGCGTTTACCTCAACATCATAGAGGTTGATACTGACCTTGTATTTCCACTGTATATAATCACACCTGTTCGTTGTCATTCGCTTTCGTGCTTATCTGCTTATCGAAAGTTGTGTAAAATAATTAAGAATTCGTCTTCAAAGAAATTTGTGTTCTTGAAATAAATGTATATGTTCAGAACCACACAGTTGCTTGTAGGATCTCCCAACAGGTACAGTTACCAGCCCCGTACACTGCCGTCCCGGTGCTCCAGATAATACAAATGCAATGGAAAGCCCCTAGAGAAGAACAGGAGCTCTGGAAAAAGAGGATGTGCTCTCACCCACAGATTTGCTTAGGAGGCAGGTGACAGGAAAGGTAGTAATGCCTTTAGAGATGCTTTGAAGAGGGATGGAGAAGCCTATCACCCCCTCCCCCTCCTACGAAATTCATGACAAGGAAGAAGGCTAGGAAATACTACACCCATTCTATTTCGGATCGATTCCAAGTGGTCCCATGATTGACAAATATGTTGAGAGGTTCACCCTCAGCCAATCATACTCCCTTAACCAGCTCTACAGACCAGGAGCGGTACAAATTTACCCCAGCATGCACAAAGAGCCACAGGCCAAGATCAAAGACACCTCTATTGACAGCCAGGACTAAGCACCAAGAAACCATGTTGCTGACGTCGTTCGAGACACCATGACATAGCAGAGTTGGACACAAAGCACTTGTGCCATCTGCACTTTTGGACACAAACGCACTCGAATACATGAAGAACATGAGCGTACAGTTCTACAGTTAGTGGACAGATACATTTACATACCATCATTGCTTTATTATTTTTGCCATTAGCCAAATACAGCAGCGCAGAAACCACAAGAGATCCTGAGCAGAGCTTGCAGAGGCTTACATGCAATTAATCCTATGGAACTGCATGAGCACTATGGGACCTGACAGAGCCACGTGTGACTAACCTATGAAAATGTAGAAACCGAATTATAAGGTTTAGGAAAATTACAGCAGTCCTCAGAGCAAGTGACGAGCTGAGCTGATTAAGACTGGACAAAGAGCAAGACGTGTGAGACAGGACCCACAGCCAAGGCCAACAGATATAGATACCATTCCAATCCATAGACGAGAAAGGGACCAGCTGCAGAAAAGACCAATAAATCCTTATAATTCAGAGCTCGACACCTCAAATTCATGGTGGCTGAACAAGTGATGCGGCCGAACCAGACAATGGTGGGAAAGGAGAGCTAGTCTCAGGCTCCCAGACAAGAACATGCAACTATGTGTACGAAGAGTTGCATTGCTTAGGAGAGCACTCATGTGCTAAGGTGGTGTACACAAGTTACAATGCAGACACATAGTTGTTCTTGTTACCTTGAAAAGGTACACAGCGAGCTGCGAACTCTTGCAGATCCCAGGCCTGGGGAACGTCCGCTCTTGCCAATCACAGTTTAGTACCCTAGGGGTGGGTAGCAACAGGCAAGAACAAATGGTAAGCCCACCACACTGCAACATTGTTATAGATAGTAACTTGGGGATGGACCAGGCCAGCCACCTGACATGCGAGAGCCAGTAGAATAACATCTATATAGTCCACCATAGGTGGTATAATAATCAATACCCAATTGTGTGGCCCGATAGGTTTTCTGGAGCAAGGCCCAGGTTATGATGTCATGCTGATGACATATCACATTAAAACCAGCCTGCGAGCTGAGGAGGAGCGAGATTTGCATGGATTTTCTCTGTTCCTGCACTGATCCCTGTTGGTTTTGCCTGTAATAACAAAAACACACAATTGGGTGCCTAAAGCTATGAGGGTTACATCCCTGCAACGAGTTTATAGCACAATAATTTTGAACAGTACCCCAAAATGAATGAACATTAGCAACATAACAGGGGAGAGACCCTAATGTTCACGGTGCATACAAAGGAGACAGCAGGAAAGAAATTAGTTATAACTGCCACGGCCTATGTGTCCCCTAATGCTAGGAAGCGCTGGTGTGCCGCTTATCTAATAGTGATAGGAAACGGAAAGGCAATATCTACCAATTCTAGTATGTACCTGTAAAAAGATGTAAGTATGGAATTAGAATAATCTCCCACAGGAGTCAGACACACTGCGTAAACCGTGCAGTGTGTGGATTGACTTGGCAGTAAAAAGTGAGCTAAATAGCTCAAGCATGCGCCAAATCAGTCTACTTATGGTAAGAATACAATTTAATGACCTGTATAACTGACTCAGAGTATGTAGATGTTGATAAAAGATAATGAAAAATGATCAGTTTAGTAATACCGGGTTGGTTAGTAACCCAACCTGTATTTATGAACCTGTCAGTTGTTCAGACATGATGTGTCAATAATGAAACAATGGAAGACGAACAAAGCTTGCAAACTGAGTAAAGGATGCATAAAGAAGCGCCCAATAGGTGTGGAAGTGAGAACAAGTAATTGTTTCAAGTTCTGAGTCTACCGGTTTCAGTGGTATTTAAAAGGATTTACCCACTTTCTTCAGGACAGTCTTCATAATTTTCCAGTAGTATCTGGAAACTAGCAGAGGGATTGCTGGTTGCTTCAGCCCTCTTTGTGGATACTTCCAAGCAGCCTATTAATTAAATCAGTGGCCCTGTAAAGAAGGAAACAGTACAGGGTCACTTAACTTGTTGCTAGAACTAAATTAATAGGAACAAACAATGCTAGCTTTAGCATGTTTATAAAACACACATCTAAAAAGAACAGTTACCAATAGCCTCATAATGGTAACCCATATTGTTGGTTGTCTGTCTCTACCCAGTAAACTGGGATCTATACATATGGACAGATATGACCTGAATGGGACTCAACTTTGTGAGAGAAACAAAGTGCCTTATTTATATTTTTCTGCTGCAGTATGAGAAAACTAGCCCTCTATGGGTGTCTAGGCATACCTGCAGTGCAATGTTTTGGCAATCTGGAGTGGATAGAATCCGGCAGCTCATGTGCCTAGCTGATAAATAAGCAAGTAAGCAGGGGTGTGAATCGTGTTGCCCCTGCTGGTGTTGGCAGGTGGACAGCAGTCGCTTGCAAAAGGCTCACCAGGGGCCTGCAACAGGGGTGTTGTGTTCTCCGGAGGCCCAGCACGAGGGGGCTGGCTCCGGTCCAGGAGGCCGCGTGGGCTGGAGCGCGGCCTAGGCAGGAGCGCTGAAAAGAACACACACACACGCTGGTTTCGCTTTGCCCGGAACTGCCTCCCACTCGAGGGGGCGGGGCTTTTATTAACTTGCCCTACGTCACCGCGCTGCGGGACGTAGGGCGGATATAACATTCCTCCTTTATTTCAAAATAACCTAACAAAACAAACATAAGCAACATGCTCAACTATAAACTCCTGCCACTGCTGTTGGCTTAGCATACATAGTCATTCAGCCTCGTAGGCGGTCTCGTGGTCTTTCTCAGACTGTACCGCTTCGCTTGGGGGCTGTCCCCGCTCGGTTCGTAAGTCTGCTCACCTTCGCTGCATGTGTCCTCACTGCTGGGCAGTCTCGGTGATTGCCAGCTGCAATCCCCTTTGGATTCCTCCTCGGGGTCTTGCGCCGGCACGTCGCTGCTTTGTTGCTCGTTGTCGTCGTGAGGCCCCTCGCAGTCCGTCCAGAGGTGCTGGGGCACGGGCTTGAACCAGGAGGCGTTCCTTGTTACTTCCCGACCTCCCCGTGTGACAGTTATCATGGTCCCACGCCGGTTGCTGATAGTCCATGGCAGTTCCTCATACCTGGTGTCTAACTTGGATTTCGTGGGATTTCGCAACATGATGACTTGGTCGCCCACTCTGTGGTTTGAGGGCCTTGCTCTTCTCTTGGCGCTCATGTGAGCATTGGCACGTGTTCTCCTCGTTTCCACGCGTGCATGGTCGACGTCGTCAGGGGTTCTGCTTGGATGATGGGGGATCGACGAGTTGATGATAGTTCCGAACATAAGGTCAGCCGGTGGTATGCCCGTGGTACTGTGGGGGGTGACCCGATAGTTCCTTAGGAACCGGAATAGGTCGACCCTCCACGGGCTGGCGTTTGCCTTTGATACTCGGAGTACCTTGTTGATGGTCCTCATGAATCGCTCGACGTCCCCATTCGCTTGTGGCCACCTTGGCATGATGTGGTGATATTTAATGCCCAGTTCCTGTAGGTATGACCTGAATTCCTCCCCTGTGAATGGGGGTCCATTGTCACTCTTAATGGTATTGGGCAGACCATGGGTGGCAAACATCTTTTCTATTACCGGGATGACCACTTCCGCGGCGGTGGACTCCAGTATCTCGACCTCTGGATAGCGTGAGTGGTCATCGATTGCCACCAGTAGATGTAGACCCTCTCTGATTTTGCAAAAGTCAATGCTGATCGCTTCCCATCGTGCCCGGCCACGCTCGGCCGATAGGATCGGTTCTGGGTCTGGTGGTCCACTCGTTATTTGGCAGGGTAGGCATGTGTTTACTAGGTCCTCAACACGATCGTCGATGTGAGGGAACCATACCCTGTGTCTGACCCGTGCCTTTGTTCTTGCAAGCCCTTGGTGTCCTTCATGCGCTAGAGCAACTATCCTGTCCTGCAGCCTCGGGGGTATGATGATGCGGTCACCCCTTAGCAGGAGCCCTCCCTCCGTGATTGAGAGGTCTTGCCGAACCGTGAACATGCCTGCTAGGAACTCCTTGGCCCCCTCGGTTCTGTTGCGTGTGTGCGACATTAAGTCTTTCCAGTTGCCTGACATGATGGCATCTTTTACCAGATCGCAACAGGGGTCATTCTGGGTTTCTGTTGCAATGTCCTCAATGTTTATCGCTTTGGGCCTCATGGTGTGGACTACTTGACAAATGTGCTCCTCCGTTTCTTCGGCGACTAGCACTTCCTGCTGGGTGGCTGGTCGTGGGTGTCTCGACAGGAAGTCAGCGGGGTTGCCACTGCCCGGTTGGTAGACAAGTTCGAAATCATATTGCTGGAGGTGTAGTAACCACTTGGTGATTCTGGCTGGTGGGTGTGCCGATGACCCAATGAAGATTGGTAGTAGGGGCTTGTGGTCGGTGATCGCCGTGAACTTACGCCCATATAGGTACATGTGGAAGTGTCGACACCCCCATAGAACGGCGATTGCCTCCTTTTCTATATGGGAGTACCTTTGTTCCGTTGCTGTGAGCGCCCTGGATGCATATGCAATCGACCTTTTGGTGCCCTCTTTCGTGACCTGCATCAGGATTGCTCCAAGTCCGACTGGGCTGGCATCCACAAATAGTTCGGTCGGGAGGTCCGTGTCGTAGTAGGCCATCTTGGTATCAGTCGACAGGGAGTCTTTTATGCTCTCAAAAGCTTCCTGGCATTCGGGCCCCCAGTCCCACTTGGTGCTGGCCTTTGTTAGTTCCCGCAGCGGTTCGGATAGGGTTGCTAAGTTCCGAATGAATCTGCCACAGTAGGTGGCCATTCCCAGGAAACTGCGCACCTCGGTGGGAGTCGTGGGGGGGCTGGCAGCTTGTATGTCCGCCACTTTCTGGGGATCAGGTGATATGCCGGTGCGGTCGAACCTGTATCCAAAAAAAGTTATTTCCGGTTTTAGGAATTCGCACTTCTCTCGATGGATTGTGAGTCCGGCGCTTTCCAGCCTGCCCAGTAGTGTCTTGAGTCTCATGATGTGTTCCTTGGTGTCCGGTGCATGTATTAGGATGTCATCGCTCACGTTCAATACCCCTGGTATGCCTCTGATGACCTCCTGGATGGTCTGTTGAAAAACCTCCGCGGCCGACGATATGCCGAAACTCAGGCGCTTGTACCTCCTCAGACCTAGGTGGGTTGAGAACGTGGTGATATAGCGCGACTCTCTGTGTAGCTTCAGCTGGTGGTACCCCGCCTTTAGGTCTACCTTCGAGAACACACACGATCCAGTGAGGTCAGTGATGATTTCATCAATTGTAGGCGTTATGTGTCGCTCTCTTTTGATGGCTGCATTGGGCAGGCGCATGTCAATGCAGATCCGAACTTTTCCTGGCTGTTTGGGCTTCCGGGTGACCACCATCGGGGAAACCCACGGTGTTGGTCCCGTGACTTCTTCAATAATACCAGCGGCTTCGAGTGACCTTAACTCCTTCTCAACTTGTTCCCTCATGTGGAAGGGTGTCCTTCGGTGTCTTACCGCGCGTGGTTGCACTGATTGATCAATATGTAGTTTGATGGTCTTTCTTTTGAGACAGCCTATCCCCCTCTGTAGCTTGGGGTGTTGCCTGAGGAAGTTCTCAACCTCGGATGTGTCGTCAACGTGGCATATGAATTTGACCACGCCCAGGTCTTCAGCCGCATCTCCGCTCAGCAGGCTTTCAATTCCCGCCTTGACAACATAGATCTTCGACCATAACTTCTGTTCGCCATGCTCAAGAGTGGTGCGGAACCTCCCGATGACTGGTAGAGGTTTCCGACTGCCGTAGGCAAATAGCCGAGTGTCTGTGGATTTTAGCTCGGGTCGTGGTGCGAGGGTTTGGAAAACGGTGGTTGGCATGACGTTTACCGAGGCCCCCGTGTCAATGGTCATTTGTATGTCCTGGCCTTGTATGTTGACCATGCATTTTCGTCGCCTGGCGGTTCTTTTCGACGGTGCTGGCCCTTGGTTTAGTGTCGATACTAAGTACACCTTTCGGCCCTTTCCTTCGTTCTCCGTGCCTGCTGTTTGTCGTAGGGCTGAGAGGTCATCCCCTTCTTCTTCTGTCGAGGAGTTGACTACCGCTACCCTCCTCGCGCTGGCTTGTTTCTTTTTTTTCGATGACCCTTTTTCCTGGGATCCTTGTGGAGGCTGTAGTGGCGTGTTCACTGATCTGCACACTTTCGCGTAGTGATCCTTCCTGCCGCATGCTCCGCACGTGGTGCCTTGCGCCGGGCAGTTTCGCCTTCCGTGCCTTTGACCGCCACACCATCCACATTCGGTTGGTCCTGGTGCTCGAGGCTGCCACCTGTTCTGGGTGCAGCCGCTGCCACTTTCGCTCCTCGTTGATTGTCTGTCCGAGATTTGAGCAACCATCGCTGTGGAAAATGACGGCTGGAGTTTTTGTAGGGTCACTTCCATGTTGGCGGCCCTGGAGTGGGCAAGCTCCCTCTGTCGACCCAGTTCCAGGATGCGTTGTAGAGGGATGCCCTTTTCACTGAGCACGAGACGCCTCAGCTTCTCCGAGTGAATTCCATTTATGATTTGCCTCCTGATCTCTCTTTCAGTGTTCGTAAACTCACACGACATGGCCAGCTTCCTCAGCCTCGTGTGGTAGGCGTCGAGAGTCTCATCGGTGGCCTGGATGGTTGTGCAAAAGATAAAGGTTTCATAGTCTGGATTTAGTTGCGGGAGAAAATGTGCTGTTAGAGCGTCCTTCGCACTCCGGTATGCATCTTGGCCGTCATCCACATCCAAGGAGTTAAAAATGCGCAGCACCTCGTCGCCCACACTGAGGAGTAGATGAGCTTTCATTTTTCTGGAAGACGTGACGTCCTTACATTCCATGGCCATCTCAAACTTCTGTAGCCATAGCTGCCATCTGGGCCCACTGGACGATGGGTCTGTGAATGGGTCGAATGGTTGGATCAACGTCGACGAACTCCCCTGCGTGCGAGGCGGTGGTGACGCCATAGACAGGTTTGCCGCCATCCCGGACGGTGTGGAGGGTCCAGGGGTCGATGACCCAGTCGCCATGGTGTTGCGTGCGCTTGATCACCGATTCTCTGCCTTCTGGGTTCGTGCGCGCCCTGTGTTGAGGCAGTGTCCTACCGGCACTTGTACTCCGATGGATTGGCGCTTCGTGGCCTGTGTGCCATGCAGGAGACGTTGTGCAGGTGATGACCGGGATGACACGAGAAGAGCAGAAAAAAATTTGTTTTCACCCCCTGAGGATGAGGTGTGGGAGGGGAATGAAGAAAAAAAAAATATATATATTTTTTTTTTTTTTTTTTTTGGGGGTGGGGGTCACGTGATCGTGGGGGCCCCCACCGGGTGTCCAAAAATTCACACGGAGCGTCCGTGTGGCTTCCGCGTGCAAGGTCGTGGTGGAGCGCGTGGATGCTCGCTCACCTCGTCGCCATTGTTGTGTTCTCCGGAGGCCCAGCACGAGGGGGCTGGCTCCGGTCCAGGAGGCCGCGTGGGCTGGAGCGCGGCCTAGGCAGGAGCGCTGAAAAGAACACACACACACGCTGGTTTCGCTTTGCCCGGAACTGCCTCCCACTCGAGGGGGCGGGGCTTTTATTAACTTGCCCTACGTCACCGCGCTGCGGGACGTAGGGCGGATATAACAAGGGGATACAACATGCGTAAGTCAGGCTAAGTTGCCCGAAAGAAGGGAGCCTTTCCAAAAGCGTAAGCAGCCCAATATTGTTTACCATGGATCGAAGCATCTTTCATGTGAAGGGCGTCGCTTGTAAAGACTTCTTACATCCAGTGTTGTCGGAAGCCACAACCAAAATGTTGTGGGCATTCCTGTATTCAGGACACATATTACCCAGGCGGCTACGTGGGTGTACGTGTTGATGTGCTGTCCGTACGTAACTAGTCAGGCAGTCAGGCTTTGTATTTTAAGAATATGCTCGTGCGTCCACTGATGTTTTATTGGTGGTGCTGTGCACTAGAAAAGGCTTTTTCGCCGATGTTCAGGAGGACCGCAGCCAAATATTAATGTGAAAGAGAAAGGGTTTTTCCTGGATATCTTGCTCTTGTTGATTTCAAGAAATTAATTTTCCATGCAGTTTGATGCGTTTTTGGTGTTTATTCGTGAAAGGGTTTTTGTTTTGAGTTTAGGTACACATTAAGGTACATCCGGGGCTCTTATGTCCCCATGTGGTCAGCCGACACGTGTTTCGCCCCGTAGGTCCTTATCAAGGCCGATACATATTCAAAATCATGTAAGGTGACATAATATATTGAGGTAAGTGCAAAGTGCATGGTGTTGAGTGAGAGTTGGAATATTTGGAGTTGCATCATACGTTTAATACATGTTACAATAGGTTTAAACATCGGATACGATTGTGCAGGCGGAAGGAGGAGAGAAGGAAAGACAGAGAAAAGTTAGCAAGGGACTTGGATTGGTTCAGGTTTTGGTCATGTTTGGGTATTGTAATCCTCTTACCTATTGGTTCTGGTACGGCGTCCCCTGTGGGGTCCTTGTAAAGAATTGCCGTGTTGATATATCCTGTGCATACAATGGCTCCTGTTGGGCCCTGTAAGGAAAGGATTGATGAATTGATGGGGGTGACGTTGTCCCTAGTTAGGTTTGCATGTAATTTGCATGGACCTAGGATTGGGTGGTGACCCGTTGTTAGGTGAGCGTTTTGATAATTTTGTGCTATATGCTCAGACGGTGGGGCCAGTGTGCACTTGATCTATTGGCACGGCGTAGTATTTGTTGAGGCACAAGTGCTCAATTGGAGGTGCCTGGAGTCTTTATTACACAGTGTGCCTTTCCGTGGCTAGGTCCGTGCCTGGGTTGGTATTACGTGAGCTATGATGTGGTGGTGCACTTGTGGCTGGGCGTGTTTTCCCATGGGGGGGTGATTAACCAATGTTGATTTGGCTGGTGCCTATATTTATAGCATCCTGGTCTGTGCCAGGTTTGGGGTTATGTGAATAGAGTGGAGCGGTGGAGCGCTGGCGGGTGGGCGTGTGCCTCGTGTTGGGAGTAGCTGAGCCTGAGGGTTAGATAACGTGGACAAGTGCTATTCTAAAAGGAGGGAGATGGTGATGCGTGTCGGGCGAGGCTCCCAGGCTTATTTGGGACCCGACGGGATGGGGAGGATCTTGCACATGGTGCTAGGTCTTACCTGGAATCTTGTTTAGCGCGGTCCGTTTCCGTGGTTGCTCGTACGGCTGTGTGCTGCGGTGTACGGTCTAATTAAGGGCGTAGTGCACATGCGCCCTAGACGATTGTAGAGTCATGTCTAAGTGCGCATGTGCGGGTTGAATTATAATGCTGATTCCTGCACATGCACCTTGGCATTGTGGGTGTATGTGGGAATTGTAGTTTCTTTGAAACTTAGTGAGGAACCAGTAGCTCCGCGGGGATGACAAAGGGGCCGTAATGACAGACGCGTTGTGTGCATCTGTGCTGAGCGGATGTCGAGTCATGCTTGTAATGCGCATTTGCATAATTGAGTCACTTGTTTGAATCACGCGCATGCGCATGGGCGTAGCATGTGTTCTGGGAGTTGTGGTTTGGAGATGAAAGGCTGGTAACCTAATGGCACACCTGAAGGGCCAGCGGGTTATGTGAAAGGTTGAAGGCTATACAAGTTTCTTAGTGGTACCAAGTATGTGTGCCGTCTAGTGGCATATTGTGGTAAGGTTTGATTTTGTGCTTGGTATTTGTGAACTGGCCTATAGAGTGCCATTCAAGGTGGTCAGGGTTGTCAGGGGTGTAAATGTCCTTATGTCTGTCCTGCTAGACGGTATGGTACAGTGACAATGAGGAGCAGAGTAAAAGGCATGTGGGACAGAAAGTGACTTTTGCAGAGAAACATTGAAGTCATGATCACTGTTAAGGCCATTCTTAACACATCTATAGCGACAGATGAGTCTTGCTTCTTCCTGTCGTAGGCTGAGCATTCTGTTGCCTCCTCTTGCTCCCATCTTCACTGTTCTTAGTCCAATGAATCTTATCCGGCTATTGTCTTTCATCTGATGGTTTTTCTGCCAATGGTTGGCCAGAGGCAGCTTGGGGTCCTGGGAGTGAACACTGTTTAAATGTTCTCTTATTCGAATTCGTACCTCCTGGATAGTACTCCCTATGTATATTTTGTCACATACACATATCAGTGCGTAAACTACATATTTATTTTTGCAGTTCAGATGTTCTGTGATTTTGAATGGTGGACAGCCTTTGAAAGTTGCACATTTGGTTTGTGTGGCATATTTACACATAGAGCAAGTCCTGCATTTTGTGAAGCCAATTGGTGTCTGGCTGCTGAGCCAGTCTTTTGCTGAGATCTTTTTTTCCGATAGGAAAGATTGGCTAAGTATGTTCCTTAGTGTGGGGGCTCTGCTGTATGATAAGCTTGGATATGTTTTCAGACTGGGTCTAATGTGTTCGTCCATTAGTAGTAGGTTCCAGTGTTTAGGTAGTATTTTTTGTATTTTGTAGCTGTCCATTTTGTATCTGGTCACAAATCTGATTTTCGATTCTGTAGTTGCCTTTTTAGTTTTCGGGGTGAGTAATCTCTCCTTTGGTGTAGTAGCTGCTTTTGTTTTGGCTTCTGTGAGGTTTTTGTTGGAGTAGCCTCTACTTTTGAACCTTAGGTCAAGGAGACCACATTTTTCGGTAAAGTGATCCTCTGTGTTTTTTGCTCAAATAGCTAGCCTCTAAGCTATGGAACTCCCTCCCCGCTACAATCAGAGCTGAAGACTCATTCAACACATTCAAGGCCAAAACCAAATCTTGGCTTTTTGACCAGCACTGAGACATGCTCTGCGCCCTTGTCCTACATACCCTGGCCCGCTGACCTCCGTTACTATTTTCTGTACATCCTTTGGATATAGCTACTGTTAAGCCTAGCGGCATTGTAGTTACTGTAATGTATGTAGATAGAAACACTGTTAGTAATCTGCTAATGTAATATTTATGTCTGTATATATGCATTATTGTAACTTTGTACAAATTGCGCCCTGTTGCCTCCGAGCCTCATGGTTTGCGCGTTATAAATAAACAAATACAAATTCACCTTGCGGGATATTACGGATAACACTTTTCCTGTAGCAGCTTTTTGCATGCAATACCGAGTTGACCTCAGTTGGTTTCCGAAAGGTTCTTGTGATGATTTTGTTGTCTTGGATTGTGATTCTTAGGTCCAGAAAATCAGTTTGGTCTATGATAACATAACTAGTTAGTTCTATTCCATAGGTGTTGTGATTGCGGTAGTCTACATATTGGTTTAGTTCGTCTGGTGTTCCTTTCCATATGAGGATAACATCATCTATATAGCGTGCCAAGTTGACGATCAGGGTTGTGTATCTTGTCTCTCGCATGGCATGTTTTTGTTCGTATGAATGCATAACGCAATTGGTCAATGCTGGAGCATAGCTGGCTCCCATAGCAATCCCCTTCGTTTGCTTATAGTATTCGCCATTGAAAACGAATATGTTAGTGAGAATTTCAGAAATTCTTTTGTCATTTCAGCTTGTTCCAAGTGCGATGCTGATTCATGGGTTAGAAGGTAACCTAGGCTTGTGATAGCCAGTTCATGGTCAATGGACGTGTACAAGGCCTTTACATCTAGTGTGGCCATTATTAAATTGGGTTCCCATTTGATCTATGAAAGTATGGCCAAGGTATGCATGGAGTCTCTGAGGTATGTTGGTATCCTGATGACTAACGGTTGAATGACGTTATTGATGTATCTTGCAAGTGTTTTAGTAAGCCCTCCTATTTCACTCATGATCAGTCGTCCTCCTGGGATTTTGTCAACGTTTTTATGGATTTTTGGCAGAAAGTAGAGAGTTGGCATGATCGGATGATCTGTTCTGAGAAAGTCATGTTCTTCATCCGTGATGAGTCCTTGTGTCTGATAGTGCTTCAGTAGTTCTTGATGTTCTATCAGGATTCTTTGTTGTGGGTTGTTGCCAAGTTTCTCATAGTTGCCTAGGGTCTTAAGATGATTTTCTGCCATTTTAATATCATCAGCTTTGTCCATTACAACAATGTTACTGTCACGTCTCCCAGTGTGCCCACTACTAGGCAATCCACTAGGCAATCCACGATCAGCCCGCATTTACCTGGCACATCTCTCGCTGCACATCGGGGCACAAGAAAACGACCTTCTGCTCGACACTGGAGAAGGATGACTGGTTTTCCAGGTGTTTTCCAACCTTCATTGTCCTGGCAACTCCCGTGGAAACTCTTGCATGCCTTGCAGCACCGCCGAGGAACACGGCGATTCACGTGTCACGTGAGGTGAACTGCTGCCAATCACATTCATCCTCTGCCATCAAGTGATTTTCCCACGCTGCCGCGTTTTTGCATCATGTGACTACAACTAACAGTCAAAAGCGCCAGAAACCACTGTAGCGATGCTTCTCAGCTGCTTCTCGTAAGGACTGTTTGGTGTTATTGTTTTCATCAAGGATTCATCGGCTCTACGACCACGGACTGTTTTTTGGATACTCTATTTCTTCTTGGCTTCATCTGTTACCTTTGCCTTGGAACTCTTCTTGTTTGCTTCTAAAGATATTCGACCCTGCACCTACTTCACGGATTGCTTAAACGGACTGTCCCTTGCTTGGACCTTGTGCTTTGAACTAGGTTTTGACCCCATTATGTGGTTTTGGACTACACTTTTGGACTCCTCTGGTGCCAACTCTTGTGCCAACTTGCCCAGGTGTGGAACTACTACCCAAGCCTCTCTGAAACCCGGCCCACTGTCCCTGCTGGTTGCCCCTAGTGCATTACGATCTGGCCCACAGCTCATCTAGGTAAGCCTTGCTACAATCAGTTCCTTTGCTGTGTCCATATTGCATTAGTTGATAACCGCCTATTGCCTTACAGTGGTCAAAGGGGTTCTTCCGGCGTTTCCTGGTTCCAGTTGACGGCTCACTACACCTGTGGCCTCAAAGATTGCACAGACAGTATTTGATCATTCTGTCTGTGTGGTACTTGGGGACGGAGGTATTCAATAATCGGCACGACCATCAAGATCAGAACAGTTACCACCTTTGCTGGCCTCTTTGATTATGATATTATTTTCGTCCCGAAGTTCTTTTAAGGTGGCTAGTTCTACTTTGGAGAGGTTGTCTTTGTTGTCTTGCTTGTGACTTCGTTGATCCTCTAATCTATGTAAGTCATTGATGACTGCCTGTTGGAAGGTGTCGATATAGTTCTCTGAGAAGAGTTGAGGTGTAAATTTAGATTTATTTTTGAGGTCTGGGATACTCATTGCTTCATTTTGAATCCCAAGTTATTTCATGCAGTTCTTTTTGCTCGTGAGATCTTCTTCCAATGTGCTTAGGAGATGGATGTCTTCTAAGTCACCTATGGTGAAAGAGCTTGGTTGTGGTATCTCATCTCTGGGTTTGTATAGCATCGGATGGTTGCAAAGAATTTGGTCAGTTTTAGACGGCGCGTCAATTTGAAAAGGTCAATCTGAATGTCTACAAAGTTGTTGTTACTTGAGGGTGAAAAAGAAAGTCCCTTGTTTAGTACTTCCATCTCTACAGTTGTTAGTTCTTTGCAGGATAGATTCATAACTAGAAAGGTTAATTCATGTGAAAGGTTGCCATATATATGGAGTTACCTCTTGGCTGGACCCTTTCGTGAGTGTAAGTGATGACCCACGGACCGCACGATGCTGTTCAGGCAATCAGGTTGCCTAAGTCAACAACACACGCGTACGCCACCCAGCGTTGCCAGTTGGTATTGACTTGATGCATGTGTCAAAATAATCACAGTGGATGGAGTTGTGATGCTGATATTGGCATACCATAAATAAGGCTTAAGGTTCCAAATTGAAGGCTAAACAGACATGTATCAGGCCAGAAATGTTGCAGGCCCCATTATCCTTGGAGTGGTAGTATATATATTTTCCACCTATGTTGAAGTCGGTTAAGAGTCAAAACTACATGAGATGTTTGCCAGTTGTTTCAGTCTCTCATCATAATGCCTATGAGTACTGATAAGGTAAACATGACCAAGGTATGCCATACTATGGATTCGTTAATGCCTCGTTTGTCTGTTTTCAGGTGACAAATCCAGTTTTGTTTCCATCTCAACAGGAGGGATGACATATCCCCTCCTCTCCAAGGGCATCAGACCTTTTCAATAATAGACCATTTGAGGTCTGTAGGGGCATGGTGGTGTGCACAGAAATGTGATACCAGGGGTGCATTTTGGCGCTGTTGCCCAATACAGGACATGTGTTCCTGAATGCGCTGTTTGACTGGTTTGATGGTCATACCAATATATGAGATTGCATGGGCATACAATCAGGTACACCATATTGGTAGAATTAAAATTTGTAAAATTGCTCTGTTGCCAAGGCACATGTAACCCTAGGTCCAGTTATTTTGTTCTGGTTGTGAGTGTGCAAACTATGCATTGGCCACACGGCGAATGTCCTACCGGGGGTGCGGAATCCCTTAAGAGAGACCTTGGTGTTGTGGAGTGTCAGGAGGTTGGTATGACTGAATAAGGATATCCCTCAGGTTTTTCCTTTTCTTTATAGCAAAGCGTGGGGGATGTAAGACAATATCTCCGGTGTTGAGAATGGGACAGAGCTTGAGAATCTTTTTTTTTTGTCTATTGGTATTGTCAGAGTAGTTCTGAATGGCAGTTATAGTCTGTTCTGAGGCGGGTTTAGTTGTTTGTTGCAATGTGGCTTCACGTGGAATATTGCAGGCAAGTTTCCTTGCCTCCTTAATAATCTTCTTGGGATAGCCTCCTTTATATAGGCGATCATGTAGGATGTCGGCCTGTTGGTCATACTCGTGCAGAGTTGAACAATTCCTTCTGTAACGTAAGAACTGACCAAATGGTAATTTCTGTCGCAGTCGTTTTGGATGGAAACTGGAATATTCC
Organism: Ambystoma mexicanum; assembly: GCF_040938575.1. Classification (NCBI taxonomy): domain Eukaryota; kingdom Metazoa; phylum Chordata; class Amphibia; order Caudata; family Ambystomatidae; genus Ambystoma; species Ambystoma mexicanum. The sequence continues at coordinate 452,008,334 of NC_090924.1, read as the reverse complement.
AGAAGTGCATTCCGATCAGTGGGCTTTCGGAAGATGGTGATAGTCAGAATGCCGTCCTGTGCCCGGATTTCTACATCCAAAAAGTGTATTACCTCCTTGTTCAAACAGTGTGTAAATTTGAGGTATCTGTTTCTCGAATTAAACCACTATGTGAATTGGAGGAATGTTTGTTCATCACCAGTAAACACCAACAGGATGTCATCTATGTAGCGTTTGTAAATAGTCAATTGGTTGATGTACGGGTTGTCAGCACTGTATAGATGTTAGGCTTCAAAGTTGGCCACATATAGTTTCACCAAAAATGGTGCGAAAGTAGCACCCATGGCCGTACCTGAGCCCTGTTGGAAAAAAGAATGTTTGTACTTAAAGAAGTTTTGCATGAGTGCTATTTCCGCCCGCTGTACAATGAAAAATATTTGAATGGGAGAAGGTGGGTCAAGGTATTGTAGAACTTGATCTACAACAAGTAAGGTTTCCATCTGAGGGATATTTGTGTATAGGGCCTCAATGTCTAGAGTGGCCAGATATTGAGTGCTAGGGTCGAATTGGAGGCCATTGAGCAGATTAAGTATAGCTGTTGTATCTTTTAGGTAGGGGCGTGTCTTCGGTACTTAATCTTTAAGGAAGTGATCAACGAATTGTGACAGTGGTTCTAAAATTGAATCGATCCCTGCCACAATTGGCCTGCACGGTGGAGGGGAAACTGCCTTATGTACCTTGGGTAATGCGTAAAATGCAGGAGCTTTTGGGTATTTGGGACAAAGGAACGCTGCCTCGGTAGGATCCCCTGCAAAAAGCTGGTAATTATCCCGGTTACTCAGGAGGCTGGTAACCATATTGTCGTAGTTCGTGGTGTTCATTATGATGATTGCACCGTCCTTATCTGCTTGTTTGATGGCGATATCCTTATCGTTGGTTAGAGTTTTCAGAGCTTCATGTTCTCTTTTTGGAGATATTTTGGAATGTGTGTCTGGGTATCTTCTATTTCTTCAAGTTTTTAAATTAGCGCTTTTTCAAAAATGACGGATTCGCAAGAGCTAGTTGGGGGGTAGAAAGTGGATCATGGGTGGAGTTCCGTGGTGTCTTATTCCCTATGTCTCTGCAGTCGCTTCCTGGTCTCCAAAGAATTTTTTGAGGCGTATTTTACATACTAGTCGGGCAATCTCAATGCAGGTCTCAAAAGGGTCATGATTGGAGGATGGTACAAAACGGAGCCCTTTTTGTAGGACAGCTAATTCAGTTACAGTGAGGACGTGGTTGAATAGGTTCATCACCAATAATTCCTCTACTGGGGTTGTCCTCTGCCCTTGCCCCCGGTTACCATCGGGCGTTCTGGTCTTGGCCTCTGTCTCTTCCATTCCCTTTGCCGCGCTGATATAAAAAAGGCTTCCTGTCCCGTGCGTTCTTGTCCTCTAGAATTTGATCGTTCCTAGAACTGTACCTGTCTATCTCTTGACTGATCCCTGTTATGTGAAAGGCTTCTAGGATTTCCTCCTGAGGTGCTCGGTCTAGCATCATCGTCATCACTGCCACTAGAGAATGTCCAAGCTGTCGTGGTGTTTCTTTAGATGTTTTTTCTTGGAACACGCCATTTGTTTGGTTGTGTGGTTCCTGTGTTGTTTTGTCCCTCCTCATAGTAGCTGTCCAAAACTTATGGATACGTTTTTTTTGTGTGTGAATGCCGTAATGTCCTTGCAAAGTTTTGCAATTTTCTTATCAAGATTGAGCTCTCTGAAGTCTTTCATTAGTTGGTCTAGTTCTTCAAGTTTTTTTTCTTGTAGAACTTGTAGAAGTCCAGGATTGATTTTTCCTTTAGGTTTTCCATCCTTAGTTCGATCTCCGTCATAAACTGAATAGATACAGATTTTGCTGTGTTTATTATCAGAATGAGCCAATCACATATACATTTGTTAGCTATATAGCTCCAGTCCTTCCTGAATTGTATCTGATCTAGAAAGAGAAGTGGTTCAATCCAGATTACAAGCACGCCTGGTGCAGTTTGTGCCCTTAGGTACTCAGTCATTAAGATACCATGTAATTCAGTACGTATGATTTTCTTACTGAGTCCTTCATGTTCATTCCATTCATCCCCTCCCATTGAACTGGCGGGAATCAAGATTGTGTCAATTAGGGAGGGTGCTGCCAGAATGGTATCGACTAGCTCCTCAGCCAAGGCCAAGTAATTAGATTCAGACATAATATTGACAACTGTCGGTCATGATAAAGCAAGATTATGGAGGACAAACATTTTTTCAGAAAAAGATGTGTGTTTGGAGCTGGCCGCTCAGAAGAGTCAACCAGACACGGTGACTGTGAGGTGACCTAGGCAAAGCGCATGGCAGCCTAAGAGGGGAGAGACCCTAATGTTCACGGTGCATACAAAGGAGACAGCAGGAAAGAAATGAGTTCCAACTGCCACTGCCTATATGTCCCCTAATGCTAGGAAGTGCTGGTGTGCCGCTTATCTAATAGTGATAGTAAACCTCCTGACACTCCACAACTACAAAGTCTCTTATGGGATTCCGCACCCCCGGTAGTACATTCACCGTGTGGCCAATGCAATGTTTGCGCACTCACAACCAGAACAAAACAACTGGACCTAGGCTTATGTACACCTTGGAAACAGACATTTTACAAATTGTAGTTCTCCCCACCTACGAGGCTAAGAACCTCGGGGTCATCTTTGACTCCACACTTTCCTTCTGCGCCCACATCTCTGATGTCTCTAAAAAGTCAAACTTCCTACTGCACCTCCTCAGAGGTACTCTGCCTTTCCTCTCCTTCCCCCAGAAGCTCACAGTCTCCCAAGCTCTGGTTCTCTCTAGGTTGGACTATTGTAACAGCCTCTTTCTATATCTACCTGCCTCTACTCTTCGCCCTCTGCAACTAATCCAGAACAGGACTGCGAGACTTGTCCTTGGCCTTAAGCCATGGGACGTATTTCTCCAGCTCTGAAATCTCTCCATTGGCTCCCAGTGGATGCAAGGATTAAATTCAAAACCCTCTGCATTGTCCACAATGCTTTCTGGGGCCTGGGTCCAAAATACCTTCAGCTATCCCTCCACAAATACCTCCCCTCTCGAGCTCTTCGCCCCTCTACCTCTAACTCCCACAGGGTCAGTTGTTTTTCAAAGAAACAAGCTGGGGGTAGATCTCGGTCTTCGGCTTGGTCCTCCCTCTGGAACAGCCTCCCAGCCACTCTAAAACTTGGGGAGAACCATCTCCGGTTGCAGAAGCACCTCAAGACCTTCCTTGTTGCTTCTGCCTTCGCTCCCCCTCTCCCCTGCTGATCTGTTCTTTCTTGGCACCGTGCACCTGGCCACCCTCTGTCCTCCGGGCTCAGGTACCTGCTCACCCTGCCACCCTCCCGCACTGCTTCCGGGTCACCGTTTGCACTGGTGTCTGTATCTGTACCCATACAGGCCCCCCTTTTTCTTCCAGCACTTATCAGACCTACCCTGTCTGCTGCCTTAAACCCAACACTTGCTGGCTGCACTACCACTGTTTGGTGCCTTTATTATTTATCTGTTTCTCCTTTGCTCCGCACTTTCCACTTCACCCGCCTTCCATGCACTTTTCCCCTCCCCCTCTCCGATGCACTTGCACGTTCCCAGTGTCACTGGGCCTAGTAAGATCGTTATTTTGTTCTCCCCTGTTCCCCTCACTTGCCTTGTAGCACTCTGAAACAGTTGTGTACGAGCGCAATAGAAATAAAATATCAATTCAATTCAATGTGGTGTAACTGTTTGTATGCCCATGCAATCTCAAATATATTGGTATGACCACCAGACCAGTCAAAAAGCACATTCAGAAACACATGTCATGTATTAGGCAACAGTGCCAAAATGCACCCCTGGTATCACATTTCTGTGCACACCGCCATGCCCCTACAGATCTCAAATGGTCTATTATTGAAAAGGTCTGATGCCCTTGGAGAGGGGGGGATATGCCATCCCTCCTGTTGACATGGGAGCAAAACTGGATTTTTCACCTGAAAACAGACAAACAAGGCCTTAACGGATCTATTGTATGGCATACCTTGGCCTTGCTTACCTAATCAGTACTCATAGGCATTATGATCAGAGGCTGAAACAACTGGAAAACATCTCATGTAGTTTTCCCACTTAACCAACTTCAACATAAGTGGAAAATATATATACTACCACTCCGAGGATAATGGGGCCTGCAACATTTCTGGCCTGATACATGTCTGTTTAGCCTTCAATTTGGACCCCTAAACCTTACTTATTGTATGTCAATATCAGCCTCACAACTCCATCCACTACGATTATTTTGACACATGCATCGAGTTAATACCAACTGGCGACACTGGGTGGCGTACCCGTGCGTTGTTGACTTAGGCAACCTGATTGCCTGACCAGCAACGCGCGGTCCGTGGGCCATCACTTACACTAACGAAAGGGTCCAGCCAAGAGGTAACTCCGTACATAGGGCAACCTTTCACATTAATATTTGGCTGCGCTCCTCATGAACATCGACAAACACATTTTCGAGCGCACAGCACCACCAATAAAACATCATCAGAGGACGCACAAGCATATTCTTAAAATACAAAGCCTAACTAGTTACGTACGGACATCACATCAACACTTACACCGACGTAGCCGTCCGGGTAATATGGATCCTAAATACAGGGACGCCAACAACATTTCGGTCGCCGCTTCCGAAAACACTGGAATTGAGAAGTCTTTACATGCAAGTCTCTTCACATGAAAGGCTCTTTGATCCAAGGTAAATAATCTTGGGCCGCCTGATGCTTTGGGAAAGGCTCCCTTCTTTCAGGCAACTTAGCCTGACTTACGCATGTTGTGTCTCCTGTTACATGCACCTGGTGAGCCTTTTGCAAGCGACTGCTCTCCACCTGCCAACACCGGCAGGGGCAACACGATTCACACCCCTGCTTACTTGCTTATTTATCAGCTAGACACATGAGCGGCCCGATTCTATCCGCTCCAGCTTGCCAAAACATTGCACTGCAGGTATTGCTAGACACCCATAGAGGGCTAGTTTTCTTATACTGCAGCAGCAAAATATAAATAAGGCACGTTGTTTCTCTCACAAAGTTGTGTTTAATTCAGGTCATATCTGTCCATATCTATAGATCCCAGTGCACTGGGGAGAGACAGACAACCGACAATATGGGTTACCATTGTGAGGATATTGGTAAATGTTCTTTTAAGATGTGTGTTTTATAAACATGCTAAAGCTAGCATTGTTTGTTCCTATTAATTTAGTTCTAGCAAGAACTTAAGTGACCCTGTACTGTTTTCTTCTTTACAGGGCCAATGATTTAACTAACGGGCTGCTTAGCAGTATCCACAAGGAGGACTGAAGTAACCAGCAATCCCTCTGCTACTTTCCAGATAATACTGGAAAATTATGAAGACTGTCCTGAAGAAAGTGGGTAAATCCTTTTAAATACCACTGAAACCGGTAGACTCAGAACTTGAAACAATGACTTGTTCTCACTTCCACACCTATTGGGTGCTTCTTTATGCATCCTTCACTCAGTGTGCAAGCTTTGTTCGTCTTCCATTGTTTCATTATTGGCACATCATGTCTGAACAACTGACAGGTTCATAAGTACAGGTAGGGTAACTAACCAACGCGGTATTACTAAACTGATAATTTTTCATTATCTTTTATCATCATCTACATACTCAGAGTCAGTTATACAGGTCATGAAATTGTTTTCTTACCTTAAGTAGACTGATTTGGCGCAAGCTTGAGCTATTTAGCTCACTTTTTACTGCTAATTCAATCCACACACTGCACGGTTTACGCAGTGCGCCTGACTCCTGTGGGAGATTATTCTAATTCCCTAATTGCATCTTTTTACAGGTGCATACTAGAATTGGTAGATATTTCCTTTCCGTTTCCTATCACTATTAGATAAGTGGCACACCAGCGCTTCCTAGCATTAGGGGACACATAGACAGTGGCAGTTATAACTAATTTCTTTCCTGCTGTCTCCTTTGTATGCACCATGAACATTATGGACTCTCCCCTCTTATGTTGCTAATGTTCATTCATTTTGGGGTACTGTTCCAAATTATCTGCCTGTAATAAACCATAGTTTGAACTTGCCGTTGACTGAGTCGTCCATGTATCTGAGAAGGAGGGAGTTGGGATCTCCTAGTCCGTTGGACTTCCAGTGTCCCTCTGGCATACCTGGAGGTCCGTTTCCCAACAAGTTGGTAGCAGAGCGGATGGTTCGCTGCGCTAGCCTGGCACCAGGTCATCTCCTTCGCTGCTGAAACTGAGAGGCTGCAGGACCCTCGCATATTTCTAGAAGACGGGAAAACGCATGTCCGTGTAAAGGTAGTCAGGAGCCCCTTGGAAATCATCCTGCCCGAAGCTAGCGCGTTCTTCAGGCAGACCGGGACAGAGGTGAGCGCCTTGAGGAGTCGGCATCCGAGCAGCGTCCGCAAACCTCGGAGTGTAAGTATGGACCCAGTCTAGCAACTGTGGGTGTGGGAAAGTATTGAGTATTGTGAAGTACTGTCTAGCATTGTTGAAACAGTAGGGACAGGAGCGGAGGTCCTTTTTCTATGTTAAGGGCACATTCGGTTTTAGAGGTAAAAGGTTCTGGTGAATAACCTACACTATTGACTCGAGGGCTTGGATGACAGAAGATATGTAAATCAAAGTATTCCTGTGGGTTGGGCGTTTTAGCTCGGGTCATATATGGCGGTATACCCATGAGGGTTAGCAAGGGAGCTGGCCTAGATTGCAGAAGGTGAGCCGGCTGTTTGTCTCCTGGAGTGAGACGTTACGCACACTAGGCGACGAAGCAGGTGCAGTCCGATCACAAGAGAATATTGGTATACTCTGCCTGGAGCGCTGGAAGACAGCTGTGGGTTTTTTGTATGGTTTGGGGGTAACAGGCTACTATGGTGTGCGTGTGCTATCGGTTTGTGTACGGCCTTGTCTAGAACTGGTGACGTCACCCTTAGGTTTGCATATAGGACACAGAGAGTTAGAGACGGTGAGGAGCTAGTATTGGAAACTGGGGATTGGCAGACGAGGTGAACAAGCGGCAGAGGCAGAGGCGTGAAAGAGGGGTGGTGTGCGGAGCATGCCTGTTAAGTTGTGGAGCTCGAGAGGCTCGTAGAAACTGAAAAGTATTAATATAGTGTGACTTTCTCCCTTAACAGCAGGTTATCAAAATCTGCGACTAGAGGTCAGGTAAGGGTACTGAATAATGTATCAGGGAAAGTGTAGGGAGGACACGCCACTTCAGACATTGTGTAAAATATTACTGCCTTATCGAGAGAAAATTTGCCATATATATAATATATATATAAATAAAGTTAACCAAACCATGGCCTCCTTGTGGAAGTTTCTCCAAGGACGTGCAGCAATCACTACTGACACACATACAGGGTGCCTATAAGGGGAAGAAGGGGAAGAAGGTGACCAAACGCATGGCTATATTTGAGTTTTGGCGCACGTTTCAAAGGGGGGTGAGGGGGATGCCGCAAGGCGTCAGTGGATGCTGAGCCAGCAGGAGGTGAAGAATCCAGGGACTCATTCCTCCGCACCTCCCCCTGCCCCTCTGAGTGTAGCATCCAATGATATAGATGATGAGCAGGGGATGTATCAAATGTGGGACTTAAGGACAGAAGTGGGGTACTCAAATTCTGACATATAAGTCACCACCATACACACAGGAGGAGAAACTGAAAGGCACAGGGCAGCCACCTATTGACTCAGAAGTGAGCAGTGAGGCACAGCAGGGCACAAAGGAGGGGCTCAAGGGCTTATCCACAAATGAATGGAAAGTGGCACATGTATTCCTGAAACTTCAAGGGAAAACCAATGGAGAGGCAGAAGGGGTGACCAAGGCAGTGGAGGATTTGTAGACAAGCAGCAAAGCTGCAGACTGAGCAGAGATAATGGACGAGGGGGATAGGAGGGAAAAGGACAGGGAGGTGAGATTAGAGCGCGAGGACAGGAAGAGGAGTGAGGAGAAGTTGAAAAGGGAAGATAGGGAGAGAAGGACGGAAGAGGAGAAGGAGCACATGGAGATGGAGCGTGAAAAAAGGATCGAGAGAGATCTTAAGGAAAGGAAGAGAGCAAAAAGAGAGATGAGGGAGAAAAGGGAAAAGGAACTGGAAAAGATCAACGAGAGACAGCAGAGTAGGAAAAACACAGGTTAGCAGAGTGGGAGAAGAGAAGTTGCAGCTAGATAGACTAGCAAGGGATAGAGAGTGCAGGGATAACGAGCGAGCAATAAGGGCGGTGAAGACTCAAGTAGCCCCAGGCAGGGGAGGCGATAGACTCGGGGAGGACAGATGAACAGACAAGGAGGGAGGAGGCCTAGAGAGGACAACGTAGATATGACTTGAGAGACATCGACCTCAGCATGAAACCTAATTCAGACTTTACATTGAGGAGATTGAGATTTGCAGATGATTTCTGTAGTAATATGGACACAGGTTCTGACAATGTGGACAGGTACAGTGGGGACGAGAGGGGGGGAGCAGCCCGAGCCCCAGTCAATGGGGCGGGGGCAAACAAGCGGTGAACAATGAGGGAAGATGAAGACCCTGTGCAATAGATTCAGGAGATTCAAGAGCTTTGGCACCTTGAAACTCAAGAGCCTTGGGACAAAACAGTAGCAATATTTTAACACATACTAGTGCAGGGGTTACCAGAGCCGGTTCAGAAGACTTTAAGGAAATTAGTAGGGATGGATGCAAATGGATGGCAGAAATACAGCTCATAATAGTTCACCATTGTAGGTTGTGGCAGGAGAAGGCTAGGAAAAAAGAAGGACAGGAAGGCAGACAAAGCAAAACTAGTACAGAAAAAACTATCCAAGAGAGAGCCGCCACAGTGTTGTACCTGTGGGCAGAGAGGACATATTTCAAGAGTGTGTCAATACAGGGGAATCCAGCAGCCCTACCAAGGAGATCAGGAGAATTATTATGCACAGGATCAGCCACAACAAGGACCAATGCAGGGCACATATCAACAAATGCCACCAGCACCACCAGCACTGATGCGGGTACCACAGATCGGAGGGAACACACAGCATTTGGCAGAACAAGGACGCACCAGCAAACATGGACACCATGGCGACAACTGGGGGGGTGACCCTGGTAGTATACAACCCCTTTACGGGGAATGGGATGTCCCTGTACCCTCCATAAAACAGCCCACAGATGAACCTGATGTGTCCCATCCTGTCGATCACACCCAACCCTGCAGAGGAACCTTGCATATGGGTGGCGATAGGTGAAAATACTTTTTCCTTTCTCGTTGACACCAGGGGCGACCAGGTCCTGCATTAGGGAAGGAGCATTAAGATTGTCAGGTGATGGGGGCGTGGCTTGGAGCGCCGATGCCGCGGCTGCTTCTCTAAAAGCCTCCGTGCCGGGCCCATCGGTAACGTAAGATAACTGGAGTTTGGCACCACATTTCAGCCCACCCTCTTCACCCCCATACAAGGGGAGAACCCGGAGACCTCGGGGCCAAAGCCGAGGGCTCGTAGTGCTCGCGGAACCCCTAATTTCATCCGGCAGCTTCACGCACCAGTAGCCAAGGAGGACCAAGATGGAGGCCGGGGACTCGCACTGAGGCGGTCCCTAGACACAGAGAGGACCCGGGCCCTGCTGGAGGCCCCCTTAGCGACGGACTGGGGGAGGAGCCCCCGTCTACATTGTTGCCTGCGGCGCCCTGGCACGATCCATCCCGAGCCCACCCCCTCACTGCCTCCAGCCTGGTACTGCGGCCCCCTCTGGCAGCTAACGCCGGAGCCGCACTTCTCAGCCCCTCCCGTGGCGTTGCTGCGGCCAGGGAATGGGGGACTCGGGAGGGCTCACGTTGCGTTCTCCGCCTCCTCTCCCCCCCCTCCTGCCTGCTACCTCTCCGGGCCTCGGCCCAAACATACAGAAGCGGACCAGACATCCCCCCCATGGAGGCACATAGGCGGAAGGCCATTGTTACCCTCACCTGGGGCGCCTGGCCCACCCAGCAGCCCTGAAGAGCAGCCCTGAAGAGGCGCACCACCAGCAGAAGGAGCCTGGGCAGCGAGCCTCCCACCCCCCCTCGGAATCCAACCTGCCTTCATCTTGTGCTGCGCGCCACAAGCGGCATAGCATCACCCTACTCCTGGGGCGCCCCTGCCCACCCAGCAGAGCCTGGAGGCCAGCTCCTTACCCTGGAGGGGACACGCAGAGATCCACAGCGGGGCCTACGAGACCTGCACCGGCGGTGGGGGGGACTTCCCGCTTAAAGGTAAGCCAGCTCCACCTGAGCACCAGTGGCCCCCCTACAAGGCTTGCTCGGAGACCCAACCAGCAACACAGCCCTGAATAGGGTCCCCCCCTTCCTCTTCCTTCCTGGGGCGCCCCGGCCCACTCAACGCCCAATGGAGAGAGGCTACCTCAGCAGCACCTGCCCACCCGCAAAACCTCCCACACCAACACCCTAGCCAACATGAACACCGCACGGAGGCACTGAACACCCACCATCCTACAGAGCTGCTACGGGCAATCCTGTTGACTTTCACCTGGCTGCCCCAGCTAATCAGTTAACGAACACCTCAACATCTGCCCCCTTCTCCACAACAGGAACCCACCATGGTTAAGCAATCAGAGGCCAATAAAAACGCTAACATCTACACAATGTTTCTGGCAACCGACAAAGCCAAGAAAACTGATACCCCCCTCAAAATAGCCCCACAAAAGACTGCGGACGATAAAGAATCCCTAGCGACCAAGGAAGACATCCAGGCCTTCATGGCAGTTCAGATCATGCATGACGGAACTCGCCACGAAATTTGAACAGACTAACGAAAGGGTTACAGAAATGGAACCGTGCCTAGGGGAAACTGAAGGTCGCTCTCAGGACCAATCAACATCGATGGAGCAGAACCAACGCTCAATCCAGTCCCTGTAAAATAGGTGTGAGTTTCTTGAGTTTAAACAGGAGGACCTAGAAAACAGGGCTCGTCGTAATAATCTCCGAATCCGGGGTGTCCCAGCCTCGATCCCGGACATAGATCTCCCCGAATATGTGGGGAACTTTTTTCAAGCCCTCCTCCCCCACCTAGACAAACCGATGCTCCTACTAGACCGCACCTACAGGCTGCGCCCTTGACGGGGGGTGACAACAGACTCCCCCCTGATGTGATAACCACGGTGCACTTCTTTACAACCAAGGAAGTCATCGCGGAGATGAGCCACACTCGAGACGAACTGACGTTCCAGGGGTCCCCTCTTCAGATTGACCAGGACCTCTAACTACTCACCTTACAGAAGAGAAAAGCCCTCTGCCCACTCTCCCTTTTCCTCCAAAACCGCCAGATCCGATACAGATGGCTCTTCCCTTCAGCTCTTCAGTTCACCTACAATGGATCCCTCTGTAAAATTTCCCATCTGGAAGACGTTGAGAAAATCCTACGCTCACGCGCCCCGGAGGGTGCCCCAACGCGCACAGAATCTGACAACAATGGTGAATCCCCAGCCTCCCCAGCAAAAGCCACGGGGACTTCCTGGTCCCGAGTCCCGAGATACGGAAAAAGAAAATGACCACCGGCATGCCCCCCCCACATGCCTACGATGAACCTTCACTCTCCTCGGATCCTCTGGAACCCCCAAATTGCCTGTCCAATTTGGCCGATTCCGGTGACTCCCGTTCCTCCCCACTCTCCTCACCTGATTCAAAGTCCTCCGGTTGCAGTTGCCTGTGAGAGAGATAGTCCTTCTCCTTTTTATGTTGAAAGTATCTGTCTCTAGAGGAAGCCACAGTGAGTGCTAAAGTATAGCAAACCTGGGGCCCCCTTCCCGAGGCGAGACAGTACGAAGGGAAAAAGCCTGTTCAGGCCGAAAAAACCCTCCGAGGAGTGCAGCGGTTCGAGAGGATCTGGAGCAAGCAGTTGTAGTGGAGTTCTTGAGGCAGTTAGCTGATGGGAGCAGGCAAAGCCGGACATCCGAAGCAAAGAAGGTTCCGGAGAGAAAGATAGCCGCCGGAAAGGGTACCAGCAGAGAAAACAACTCCGGAGCAACAGGAACCAGGGCGGCTGAATGGCAGCGCAGCCGAAAGGTAAGGCAGAGGAGGCGGGCGTGGAGAACAGCGCACCGTAGAGCTGAGGGAAGGAAGCGAGAGAGAGATAGTCCGGAGAGGGCGGACCGAAAGTACAGAAAGTGACCGAGGAGGTCAAGGCTGGAAAACTAGCGTGTAAACCCAAAGCAGCGAGCTAGCGCAGAGAAGGGGGGTTGCAACGCCGCGATCGCTGGGAGAGGAGGAAAGAAATACTACCAGCGACGCCATGTTGGAAAACCACTAGACCGTAGGGCGAGTAACAGAGAAATCACGTAGTGGAACCTCCGCACGCCCTTCCAGCGCGTAACCGCCAACGCGGATACAAACGCCAAACAGGATGGCGAATGACAGTATGCCCCCTCCTAGAGCGTAGGACCCCCGGCTTAAAGGGGAAGCGGGCATGAAACTGAGCCAACAACCGAGGGGCATGAATGTTGGAAACCGGTTCCCACGAGTCCTCCGACCTAGGGTAACCCTTCCAAGACACCAAATACTCCAACCTACCACGGTAGTGGCGGGAGTCACGTAAAGCAGAGACCTCATATTCCCCAGAGGAATCCACCTGAGGAAAAGGCTGGTCGGGAACAGCTCTCTGGTGGACGTCCGGGATGAAAGGTTTGAGAAGAGAGGCATGGAAGACAGGATGAATGCGGCGGAGGTAAGGAGGTAGTTTCAGTCGAAAGGTAACAGGATTTATTTTGGAAAGAATGGGAAAAGGACCCAAAAAGCGAGGAGAGAGCTTAGAAGGGTGAACCCATCGCGGCAAGAACCTGGTGGACAACCAGACCTTGTCCCCTTCCTTCCATTCAGGGCAAGGCCTACGATGTTTGTCCGCTTGGGTTTTGTTGTATTGACGACTCTTCTCCAAACACCTTCTGGCAGTGACGTGTGCATCAGAAATAGACTGCAGTACTTCTTCAGCCGTTGGGGAATTGGTGGGTGACGGAATGTAGGGAAGAAGAGATCTTGGGTGTACCCCATAGGTGCAAAAGAAAGGAGAGAGTCCAATGGCTGTATGAAATGAGTTATTATAAGTAAACTCTGCCGTAGGAAGCAAAGAAACCCAATTGTCCTGAAGACGATTGCTGTAGCATCTAAGGTACTGTTCCAATGTGGCGTTAAGGCGCTCAGTTTGACCGTTGGTCTGAGGGTGGAAGCCAGACGACAGAGCACGTTCCATACCAAGGCGGGAACAAAGAGCCTTCCAAAACTTCGAAACGAATTGGCTGCCACGATCCGAGATGATCTTGTCAGGGAGACCATGAAGACGGAAGATATCCTGGGCAAAAACCTCAGCCATCTCGGTAGCAGTAGGAAGACCATGCAATGGGGAAAAATGAGCCAGTTTGGTCAAGGTGTCAACTGTAACCATAATACAGGAGCAGGAGTTAGAAACAGGAAGTTCTACAATGAAATCCGTAGAAAGCAAACCCCAAGGGCGAGAGGGTACCTCAGGTTGGGTGAGAAGACCCAAGGGCTTGCCGGTAATGGACTTAGTCATGGCACAAACCGGGCAACTGAGTATGTATTCCTCTACATCCTTTTTGAGTTCCGGCCAAAAAAAAGAACGAGTGATAGTTTCTGTGGTACTTAGCTTCCCACAATGACCTGCAGTGAGTGAATCATGACACCAATTTATGATCTTCAGACGTAGTGGACCGGAAGGTATGTATAGACGATGGTCGAGGAATAGCAAACCCTCATTGTTGGTGTAGGAAGTCTCTCCTCTGAGTAGCGGAACGGTACCATCCGAAGCAACACCAGCTCGAACCTCTTCCAAAAAGGTATTAGCAACCGTTAAGATCCTATTCCTGTGGAACATCGGCTCTGGGGTATGTCTTTTCTCCTCACATATGGGACCCTTCCGAGAGAGAGCATCCGCAAGAGTATTGTTGGTACCAGGGAAGTAGGTAATTCGCAAATCATATTGGGCAAAGAAATATGCCCAGCGAGCCTGCCTGGAGTTGACACACTCCATATTCTGAAGGACCTTGAGATTCTTATGGTCCGTTCTGATGATAACGGTCTGCCTTGCTCCCATCAATAGATGTCGCCAGGTCTCACATGCGTGTTTTATAGCCAGCAATTCTTTTTCAAGTACGGAGTAGTTCAGTTGGCTGGGAGACAACGTCTTGGAAAGGTAACAAATGGGGTGTTCTCATTCCTCGAACACTTGTAGCAGAACAGCTCCAATGGCCAAGGCCGAGGCGTCCGTTTCGACGATGAACTGTCTATTCTGGTCAGGATGGCGCAAAATGGGAGCAGTACAAAAAAGATTCTTGAGATTGTGAAAACTCTGTTCTGCTTCGGAAGTCCAGCTTAAGGGATTGTTGACCTTCTTGAGTAAAGAAGTAATAGGGAGAACTGCTTTAGAGAAGTTTGGGATGAATGAGCGATAGAAATTAGAGAGCCCAAGAAACCTTTGGACCTCTTTGATCGAAGCCGGAGAAGGCCAGTCCAGAATAGCAGACACTTTGCTGGGATCCATGGCGATGCCTCTTTCAGAAAGATGATACCCTAGATAGGGCACTGAAGTAGCAGCAAAAACACACTTCTCTGGTTTGACAAGAAGTTGGTTGTTTTTAAGTCTTTCCAAAACCTTTTGGACATGGGTTTTGTGGTCCTCTAGGGTGCTGGAATATATAAGGATGTCGTCCAGATATATGATCATGGAGACAGACAATAAGTCTGAAAACATCCGATCCATAAACCGTTGAAATACCGCAGGAGCATTCACCAGACCAAAGGGCATTACTCGGTACTCAAATAGACCGAAAGGAGTGCGAAAAGCGGTCTTCCATTCATCTCCTTTGGCGATGCGTAACAAATGGTAGGCATTTCTGAGGTCTAATTTGGTGAACCAACGTGCACCTTGAACAGCTTCAATGATCTCATGTATTAAGGGCATAGGATACCGATCCCGGATAGTCACCTTGTTGAGGCCTCGGTAATCGATACACGGGCGCAATTCAGTTGAGTCTCTCTTCTTGATAAAGAACAAAGAAGCTCCGGCAGGAGACTTGGAATGTTGAATGAGCCCATTCTGAACATTGGCATCAAGATAATCTTTAAGAACCTTTCTTTCCGCTTGAGTTAAAGAGAACATCCTACAGAATGGAACCAAAGCATTGGGTTCTAGGTCGATGTTATAATCTTCTGGCCTATGGGGAGGTAAGGTCGCTGGCTTTCTTTCAACGAAAACCTCTGAGTAAGGGGAACAGTACAGAGGTAAAGCATGAACCCCAGCCAGTTGTGTGGTAGACCCTGTAACAGTCTGAGGAATACCGTCGTCAGAAAAACAGTTGAGCTTGCAGTAGGAGGAAGTAAATTGTAGTTGATTGTCCGCCCAATTGACATGAGGGTTATGTTTTCTGAGCCATGTGATGCCAAGAATAACCGGAAAATGGGCAGCTCGAATAATGTCAAACCGGATTGTCTCAGAATGTTGAAATATGGTAACTGATAGATCCTCGGTGGTATGAGTAATAGGTCCTGAAGAGAGAGGAGAACCGTCGACCCCTTCTACCTTTTGATCTTCTTTGCGAGGCAAGGTACGGAGACCCATCCTTTTGGTCCAGATGACATCGACAAAGTTTCCGGCGGCTCCGCAGTCCAGGAGTGCGAGACACTCAACCGTTCTGCCGTTGACCTTTATTATAACAGGTAGAACCATAAGCCTGGAGTCCTCAGGAATGTATGGAGCCGAAATAGAGAGAGAGACATAGGGACTGGTGGATGAAACAGAAGCCCCTCGGAACCAGGTCCCTACTGGCGCCGAGGGAAACCGTTTCCCTGACGTTTCTGAGGAAGTTCAGTACATTCCTTGAGGAGATGTTGATCCGATCCACAATAGGCACATAGACCTTTCTCCTTCCTTCTTCTCCTTTCAGTCGCGGTAAGAGGTCCTCTAGTTGCTCCAATCTGCATGGGTTCGTCTGTAGTATGGGAAGGAGAGGAGGAGACGGTGGAATCGGAAAAATGAACGGTTGTTCGTTGTTTTCGGCGTTCTGACCTTCGTTCCTGCAGTCTGTATTCAATTTGTAAAGCTGCGGAAAGCAGATCCGAAAAAGATGATGGCCTGGAAGCCCTGGCGAGTTCGTCCTTAATTTCCTCCTTAAGGCCTCGCCGAAATATGGCAAATTGTGCCTGTTCAGACCACCCAGCACCCGAAGCCAATCTCTTGAATTCTGATATGTACGATAGAACATCCGATGACCCTTGTCGGATATCCAACAGGTCCTCGCAGGCGGTGAAAGTCAGTTCGGGTCTCTCAAAGGTCTGCTTCAACAGGTTCTGAAAACCAGCAAAATCGTGTAAGATGGGATTAGCCCCGGTAACCAGCGGAGTGACCCATGCCAGTGCATTGCCGGTCATGTTCGAAACCATGAACCCGATCTTTGTCTGGTCGGTGGCAAACAGCCGGGGCCTGAAAGTAAAATATACTAAGCAGGCCTCCAAAAACTCTTTGACCCTTTTAGGAGTTCCATCGAACTTCCCTGCCGAAAGAGCCATGACAGGAAGTTCTGGGGATTGTGGTTCGCGGGCAGTAATCATCTGTTTCAAGACCACATTCTCTGCCTTAACAGTTTGTAACTCTTGGGAGATTCCCTGAATGGCCTTCCATAATTCTTGCATCTGCTCTTCTGCCAACATCTTTTGGCGTTGCAATCTGTCCAATTTGGCCGATTCCGGTGACTCCCGTTCCTCCCCACTCTCCTCACCTGATTCAAAGTCCTCCGGTTGCAGTTGCCTGTGAGAGAGATAGTCCTTCTCCTTTTTATGTTGAAAGTATCTGTCTCGAGAGGAAGCCACAGTGAGTGCTAAAGTATAGCAAACCTGGGGCCCCCTTCCCGAGGCGAGACAGTACGAAGGGAAAAAGCCTGTTCAGGCCGAAAAAACCCTCCGAGGAGTGCAGCGGTTCGAGAGGATCTGGAGCGAGCAGTTGTAGTGGAGTTCTTGAGGCAGTTAGCTGATGGGAGCAGGCAAAGCCGGACATCCGAAGCAAAGAAGGTTCCGGAGAGAAAGATAGCCGCCGGAAAGGGTACCAGCAGAGAAAACAACTCCGGAGCAACAGGAACCAGGGCGGCTGAATGGCAGCGCAGCCGAAAGGTAAGGCAGAGGAGGCGGGCGTGGAGAACAGCGCACCGTAGAGCTGAGGGAAGGAAGCGAGAGAGAGATAGTCCGGAGAGGGCGGACCGAAAGTACAGAAAGTGACCGAGGAGGTCAAGGCTGGAAAACTAGCGTGTAAACCCAAAGCAGCGAGCTAGCGCAGAGAAGGGGGGTTGCAACGCCGCGATCGCTGGGAGAGGAGGAAAGAAATACTACCAGCGACGCCATGTTGGAAAACCACTAGACCGTAGGGCGAGTAACAGAGAAATCACGTAGTGGAACCTCCGCACGCCCTTCCAGCGCGTAACCGCCAACGCGGATACAAACGCCAAACAGGACGGCGAATGACATTGCCCTCCCGAAAGTGCCAACTACTCAGCTTCTAAAAATGAGCCCATCAACGGGCCCCCACGGCCTATGCCCATTTCCAAGGCACAGACCACCAATGAGTCCTTGGAATGACTTTTTCATCCAGTTGCCAGACTCCGCCACGTTGGCGGAGTGCATGGCTTTGGCCATATTGGCCGAGGGGGGGGTCTGTTTCTGAAACCCCAGGCCCCCCCATGTTGCACAAGTTGGGGTCCTCCCGTTGGAGGCTCTGTTTAAAAATCCAGAGACCATGACCAGAAGTTGCTACTCCCCTATAATGGCGACTAATGCTCCTCCCTCTGCCGCAGTGGACCCCCCGGGCTCTCGAACTCTTCGATTTGTCTCCCTTAATTTCAAAGGCCTGAACTCCCCGGCTAAACGCAAGTCGATCATCCAGCGACTCCTTGAAGAAGACACGGGTGTAGCCTTGCTACAGGAGACTCATATGCTTCCCGGGGATCTCGGCTGCCTTAGATCCAAAGAGTTCCCAATGCAGTGCCTGGCCTCGGATGGTACCAAAAAAGGAGGGACAGCGATTCTCTTCAGAAAGGGCCTGGACCCACGGATCCTGGACTCCAAAGTAGATCCAGAAGGCTGCTACGTGGCAATCAAGTGCCTCCTACTGGGCCAACTCTAAACGCTGTTCTCTGCCTATGCTCCAAATGTGGGCCAGACGGCTTTCTATGACTCGCTGGGCACGACCCTCTGAGCCTTCTCAGAAGGGTTGAAGGTGATTGGAGGTGACTTCAACAGAGTCCCGGACCCCATGAAAGACAAGTCACACCCTCCCTCCTCGAAAGATCTTAACACGGCCCTGGGAATTCTGCACCTCTTCAGGACTCTGGAGGTGGTGGACGCCTGGAGGGTGCGCCATCCTACAGAAAGGGACTTTTCATTTTACTCATACGTCCACAGAACTTTCTCTAGAACGGACCTTCTCCTAACCTCCCCGCAAACCTTGGCTTACACCAAGGAAATCTCAATTGGAACATGGACTCTATCGGACCACGCACCAGTAACCCTGGAACTCCGAGCCCACCAGGCTACACCCCCTCCGCCGCGCTGCTGGGCCCTATTTGACCCAATCCTAAACGACATGCCCCTAAGAGATGCAATTGCCTCTACGATCCGTAACTTCTTTAAGGAAAACCGCAATGAAGACACCTCTCCAGCGAACACATGGGATGCCATGAAAGCGGTAATTCGGGGGGAACTTATCGTCCAAGGAGCTGCATATCACAAAGCTAGACGCCAACCCCGCCTCTCCCTGGAAAAGGAGCTCCAAGAAGTGGAAAAAACACACAAGCTGAAGGGATGGTCCCCGAAGACACATCGGGCAATCCGCACTGCCCGGAACAAAATCGAGGTGCACTACGCCGAACACACAGCCCATCTCCTGGCTAAAGCAAAGCAATTTTACTACGCCAAAAATAACAAAGCGAATAAACTGTTGGTGAGCAAACTAGCCAAGGCGAGATGGACCAATACCATCACCGGGCTACGGGACCCGCAGGGTAGGGTCCTCTATGCGGAGCAAGAGAAACAGCAGTTGGTGCCGGACCACCTGGCCCAGGTGCTGTCCCCCACGCCCAGGGACCGGAGCAAACAGAGGGAATTCCTACAAAAGGCGACGCTACCCCACTTGGAGGAGACAGCCCGAACAAACCTCGATGCACCTATGACAAACGAGGAAGTGGAGGAAGTTATTAAAACCCTCAGAACACGGGACCCAGGGCTCGACGGGTTCTCTGCCAAATTTTACAAAATCTTCCGACTGCAACTGGTGACCCCTCTGTTCACCCTCTTTAACTCCTTCAGGGACTCGGGCACGGTCACTCCCTCTATTGCAGAATCTATCACAATCCTGGTGCCTAAACCGGGAAAAGACCTGAAAGACCCCGCCTCATACAGACCCATCGCCTTGATGAACATTGACGGTAACATTTATTCGAAAGTCCTGGCCAACCGCCTTTCAGCCATCCTACCTGAGATAATCCACCCAGACCAAGCAGGCTTCATCGTCAATAGATCAACGGGAGATAACGTCCGGAGAGCCCTGAATTTAATTGACCTCACAACCCGGAAATCAAAGAAACTAGTCTTGGTGGCCCTAGACACCGTCAAATCGTTCGACAGGGTGGACTGGACCTTTATGAGCCAAACCATGGAAGCCTTCCACATCGGACCCATGTTCCAGAGGATGGTCCTAGCGAATTATCAGGCTCCGAAGACCCTCCTTCGAATCAATGGAGCCCTTTCTACCCCAATACCGCTCGGCTGTGGGACCAGGCGGGGAGAGCGGCCATCCCTACTACTCTTCGCCATGGTGATGGAACCACCAAATTCTTTTGATGAACACGATCTATCATTACCTTTAGTTTACTCTCGACAGACACCTGTAGACATTCTAGGATGAGACATTATGAGCAGAATGAACATGACAATCTGATTCACAGAGAAGGAAATAATATGCTCCACACCAGGAATTCACATGCTCAATGTTAGACAGATTGTCCAAGCATATTGTGGACGCACGGTACAGAGGTGGGTGCCAGTGGACCCAGAGAAGTTCCAGTACTGAACTGACATTGCCATTGCCTGACTTCCAGGTATTGCAGGGACGATGTGGCAAGTATTTTTTTTATTTTTATTTGTTTATGGTTCAAGCATATTGTGGACGCACAGTACAGAGGTGGGTGCCAGTGGACCCAGAGAAGTTCCAGTTCTGAACTGACATTGCCATTGCTTGACTTCCAGGTATTGCAGGGACGATGTGGCAAGTATTTTTTTTATTTTTATTTGTTTATGGTTCAATAAAAAATAGAACCTTTACAAAGTTTTCTAATTTCAGTACAATACTATACATTTAAAATAACGGAATTTCATAAAAGCAGTCTTTATAAAACAAGAAAAGTTATATAAATATAAGGCAAACATAAAATCACTTAGAATCATAGGATATCAATTCCTTTTCTATGAATTTGCAAAGGGACACTGTCGCATATATTAAAGGTTTATGGTTCCCTTGCATCATTCTTACCCATAGAACATTCAAACAGTCCTCATACTCTAATGTTACAAATTTCATCAATAGAGTGGTTTGCTTGTCCTTAAAGTAGGGTAGTATAGGATTATAGGATCAAGTGTTTTAATGTCTCTTTAGACTCAGCAATCTGGAAAGCGACATTTTTCACAGATTATTGCATCTTTTGTTTTATTCCAAAATGTGATCCTTTCTCGTGTATGATATAAGTTAAATTTAAACCAAAAGAACGCTCTTCTAAAATGATTGCAGGAGAGTAAATCAATGTAAGGATATCTGGGAATACGTTTTTTAGTGTGTGCAGAGTATTCCGTATACATTTTATATTTCCCAATTTGCTGAAGTGTTATAATCGAGTCTTGCTCAAAGAGTGATTTTCTTTGCGTTTCCTGGTCGAAAATGTACGTCATCTACTGTAAGATCCAATTCAATCAGTAACATCTTCAAATTTGATTGATATTCAATAATAGAAGGCATATTACTCATTTCCAGATTATCTTTCATGTCAGTATAAAGCCTGTTTGACAGAGGGAAACATATCTTAGCATAGTTAGTTAACTGTCTCCATTTCCTACGCGTGGATAGTGCAACTAACCCAAATTCATGTCTAATTATAGGGTTAGGTAAGGACATAGGAAGATACATGGCAGACTTTAACATAGTACCTTGTAAACAATCCAAACATATACTCATATCACATAGACAGATATCCACTGCATATAACATTATACTTTCAATTTTAAGCGTGAAGAAATCAATAAGAGGCACTAGTGAAAATGTGCAATATTATGCATAGATCAATTTCAGTTGGGAAAGTAGTGGCCTACTCTTACGGTGCATTAATTCCATCCAAGCAGTAATTGAGTTTTTCTCTGATAAATAATAACCGAGATAAATCATACTTGTGATCACAGGTATCAATGCTTCATAAGGTGCCACTGGAAACCTTTATTTCTATTACGAGGACCAAATCTCATAATAGGTGTTTTTGCATGAGTATCTTTTCAGGCCAGAAATACCAATGGATGAGCCAGAGGGAGCAATGGTGCCAATAGAAATAGAGGCAGTAGTTGCAAGAGTGGATTGGATTGCAGTGCATGGGATGAATGACACAGGCCGGGCATGGAGAGCAGTGATCGCAGTGGCAGAGGGATGCAGGTTGACAACAGTGACAGTCGAAGAGCTTTTCAGGGAAGAAAGGCTTGAAATAGAGATGGTGTCCGAAATGGGTGACCTACTGGTTACAAATTCACTACAGAGAAGTGTCACAGAGAATGGCGCTGGAGGCACCACCAGCATTCTGGGAGGAGGACATGGCCAAGGTACCCAGCACCCTATGGACTAGAAGTCCATATGACATGGGTTGCATAAAGAGCATAGGGGGAGTGAAGATAAAGCTAAAGCCAGGAGCAATTTTACCAAGAGTAAAGCAGTATCCCCTAACTAAAGAGGCAGATGAGGGTATTTATGAAGCAATATCAGCCCTGATTGAGAGAGGCATTCTGGTGCCAACAGAATCCCCATGTAACACTGCATTGTACCCTGTGCGCAAGGCCACAGGGGGAGGGGGTCATGGCATTTCATACAAAATTTAAGGCCTCTTAACCACATTGTAAAAGCAAAGTATCCTTTAGTTGCAAATCCAGCACCAATTTTGTGCAGCATTCCGGCAGAAGCTGCCTGCTTCACGGTCATTGATTTGAAGAAAGCATTCTTCTCAGTGCCACTACACCTAGACTCACTAGACTCAACCAGCTTTATGTATAGAAATCGGAAGTGGAAAACGACTCGTTTACCACAAGGGTAAACTGCTGCTGTCCATTCCTCTTTACCTATGCCTTCAAATTCTGTTCTCGCGCTCTGCAGCCCTTCCTTGCTCGTTCCTGTGCTGCTAGTGGGTTGTTCTGCACCTTTCTGTTTGTCCTCTTTAGTGTATGGTGGTGGCTTGTATGTGGTATTTGAATATTCTTCTGCTGTCATCAGTTCTCTTATGGGGTACATCCCCTGCTCATCATCTTTGTCATCAGATATTACACACAGGGGGCAGGGAGAGGTGCGGAAGGGTGAGACCCCTCTTCCCTCACCTCGTGCTGGTTCAGCATTCACGGACACCTCGCCACTTCCCCTCCCCCCTCCTGGAACATGCGCCACAGCTCAAATATAGCCAGGCACTTGTTCAGCTTCTTTCCCTTGTAAGTACTCTGTATGTGTGTCAGTAGTGATTGCTGCACGTCTCTGGAAAAGCTGCCGCAGGGCGGCCATGGACTTATTAATTTGCTCTCTGTACCTTTGGACCATTCTACACTGTATGTGGCTAACTTATCTTTATAGGACGGCAGCATCTTACTTAACAGTTGAAGGGGAGTAATTCCCCCGCTATTCCCTAAATACATTATGTACCTCTTTTACCTGACCTCAAGTTGAGGATTCCGATAATCCGCTGTTCAGGAAACAAAAGTTAGAAGGTACTCTTAGCACCTTTCAATTTCTATGAGCCTTCTTGGCTCTGCACCTTAGCCAGTGTACTCCACGTACAGCGCCTCTTCACCAAATCACTGCCTTCTCCAGCACACCACCACAATCTTGCGCATGTGCCTTCTGCACACCGCCACTGGTTCACCTCATCTACCAATCCCAAGTCCACAACACTAGCTCCTCACCATCACAACACTCCGTCCTATGCATCAACCTGAGGGTGATGGCAACAAACGAAAGTCACAATGTAAATGAACAGACAAATGCGCATACACAGAACAATGACCCGTTGCTTCCAATCCCACACGAAACCCCACACAAATCACAAAAGAAAACCACACAGGTGTCTTCCTGCCTCTCCAGGGCAGAGTATACCTTTATTTCTTGTGATTAACTGCACCCATTGCATCACCTAACATGTGAAACGCCTCTCTCCAGGAGACTTAACCAGCCAATACACCTTCCGCAATCTAGGATAGCTCCAACTAACCAATCCCCACAGGAATACCTCATACATGACTCGAGTTACAACACCCAACTCATAGGAATACTCTATTTGGACTTGACAGGCTTAGACTGCAGAAGTATGCATAGTCCTGGTTGTTCACTTCTGCTCCGGTCCCTATCACACCACTTAACAATTGTACAACATACTGAAGAATAATACTTTTCTAATACTTCAACATTTTCCCACTGTTATCCCACGAAATTCCATACCCTCCCTCAAACCCCTTGTTGCTGGTTGTTTGGACCAGTACTTACGCTCCTGGACTGCGCTGACACTTGCTCGGCTACTGGATCCCCCGTCAAGGCCCTCGGCTCCCCTCTTCTTCTGCAGGGCCTTCACCTGCCCTCAAGCGGGATGGTTTACAAGTGGCTCCCGATGCCTGTATCCAGTTAAATGTGTTCCGGTGGTCTTGAGGTGCATGCAAGGGTCCCACAGCTTCTTTGGGTTGGTGGCGAAAGGGCTGGTTCAATGCAAAGCTTGCACAGGCAGTGCCCGCATTTTCTCCACCAACTTGTTGGGTACGAGAAAACCCCCAGGTAGGGTAGGGCTACTGGGAGTCCATGGATCCAGAACTCATGGGAGGCCCAACACCTCCCCTTTTGTCAAAAAGGAATGCAGAAGCCCAAACAAACAGCAAGTTGAAACTGTGTTTTATTTTACCAAGAACACACAGGGATCTGTGCACAGAAGAAAGATCCAGGCACACTCACTGAGAGCCTGGCTGCAGGCTCTTTTCTAAGACAACAGTGTCCCATTGACATCACAGCTTGTGCCAGTTCCCAGAACCTATCTCACCTTTTGATTGGGTGTGGAGTGATTGGCCACATATAGCTCCCTTATAGAAATTATTTTCATTGGTCCTACGGTGTCAGAGGCTGTCCTGGCAATTATCTAGTTTCTACAATGTTGCAGTGTGAATGTCTTTCAATTGGTTTAGTGTTCAAAGCTCCCCACCCCTGGGCTCTCGAATGGTGATTGGCTAGAGCTGAGGTCTCCAGGCCTGAGACAAAATGTGCTCCCAGTTCGAAATGTGCCTTCCCAAGCTAAAAAGTAACTGTCTCTCCTGCGGGGGCGTGGCATGGACGGCCATGTAGAGGGTCGTGTTTGTGTGGAGCTCCGTTGATCCTGAGATGATCCTGTGGGAGCGGTGCGCGTGCGGTGACCAGCTGGCGCTGGAAAATTACATCCATGCGTGTGAACATGAAGGCGACCCCCATTGAAAGTCTGGTGGAAGGCTCGGATCCTGAACTATCCCTATTTGTCTGCCGCGGGTCCCGGATCGGGGACAAGGACAAAGTGGCGGCTGTAACAAAGGAGATGGCGGAGATCGCAAGAGCACCGCTGCAATCGTCCGTCTAGGACTGGCAAGGCCCCTACGGTGAACTCTGCGATTATCGCCCGTGGGCGGAATGGGATGCGGAGAGAGAGCGCTGGGAGAGCGCACGACAGACGACGCACGAACCTGAAGTGGATTTAACCCACGGGCTATAAGGGCACAGGATCCTGCCGAGCGAACTGCCAGCCGTGACTGGGCCCGCGGCGGAGTCGTTGGAACGCCGCTGGCGCCCAGGAAGACACATTGTGGCAGCGCCGGAGGGGAAAGGCCGCGTGATTGTTGCATCGGCAACAAAGTAGCCGCGGACCCTGTGAGCGGTGAAATCGTGGGAGCGGCTGCTGCTGCAGGCCCCTCGGCACTGCGAACCTACTCTGAGAAGGGAAAAACCCCATTGAGACTGCTGACAGACTGAGGCTGACCTACAGTGCGTACTGGATACCCTCGGGCTGGGTTGCCTGAGAGGAGGGCAGTCGTGGGCGCTGTGGGGTGCGCTGGGCCCCCCCTTGGAGACACAGAGTGAAGTGGATGCTGTGACACCATAGGGTCCAACACGGACACGGCACACCATATGAGTGTGCATTGGCCTGATCACGCCGAGCCTGCGCCTTGGAACGTCGGCGCGGATCAGCCGAACGGGCTGATTTAAGACTTTTTGTTGATCCTTTGATGCCTACTAGGGCCCCCTCTGAAGCACACAAGGGCCCCCTGAATATGGGTGCGGAAGTGCCACATTGGTGACCGCCCTATACACCGGATAGCCTTGTGCCTGCGAAGCGAAGGCACGAAGGGGATGGGTGAGCGCTCTTGAGCGCTGTTCATGGATGATGCACGGCGGAGCCCGGTAACATAACAATGAGGGCGCATGAGTACGTGGGAGGACACAGCCCACTCTGGGCGCGTGCGGCGGACAGGTGCAGGTTTGGACAGCAGTGGGCGGTTTTTGACCACGCGGACAGTGGTGTGAAGAGAAGCACGGCAGGGTCTTGCCCAACTGACGCAGCAGGATGTCCTCCAAAGTGGTGCGACCCCGGATCAAGCAGCCCACGATGGAGGCCTACGCCAAGTCGCCCCCGGGCACGGAGGGGGGCAAAAGTAAAGAGACCCCTGTGGCGGTGGCGGACCCACCGGGTACTATCCAGGAGGTGCCGGCAGCAATTGCTGACTTGAAGGTAGCCTGGGAAACGAAGTTGGGCCTAGCCATGAAAGAGCTGCAGGAGGGCCTGGACCTCAAGATCGGAGCGGTCCAGGAAGAGGTGAACCTGCTGAGGCAGGACGTGCGAACGATCGCGGAGCGCACTGGGGCACTGGAGAAGGAGTTGGCCCCGAACACGGAGGCGTGTGCTGCACATGCTAAGGAGCTTCATGCCCTCGTGCAACGAGTAGGCAATCTGGAGGACAGAGCAGAGCAAGCAGAGGGGCGCGCCAGACGCAATAACATTCACATAGTGGGTGTACCGGAAGGGATGGAAGGACCGAACCCCACTGAATACGTTGAAATCATGCTCTTGCAGGAGATTACAGGCGGGGAGTTGACCCAGGGGTTCACGGTTGAAAGGGCGCATAGGGCCTTGACCAGGAGACCGGCCCCAGGAGCCCCCCCACGGCCGCTGATCGCGAAGATCTTGAATTATCGTGACCGCGAGAAGATTCTCAAATTTTTTCCGGAAAGGAGGAACGATAGAAAGGGGGTCAGCGAAAATAACGGCGTATCCGGACTATACGCTGCTTGTACAGCGTAGTCGAATGAACTTCGGATCGGTGAAAAGGAGGCTTAGAGAAGCAGGCCATCACTACATGTTGCTCTACCCTGCCAGGTTAAAGGTGTTTTACAAGAACAGATCCCTTTTCTTCGAGACGCCGACTGAAGCGATGGATTGGCTGTATATGCAGGGTCGACCTCAGGAACCGGATGTCCAGATGGAAGCGGCTGGAGATAAGTAGCACGTTGCGGAGGCACCCGTGGTGCCATAGTCATGACACTGGGACTGGAATATAGAATGGTATTGTGCTTGTGGGGAGGAAGTCACGGTATCTGCCGGCGGGTCCCGTTGGACGCACTTCTCCTAAATAGATGACCGGGAGCTCCTGAGAAGCACCCTCTGAACCCAATAGTAGTATACTTAGTTAGGTCACTGTTAGATTGGTGACGCCCTGCAGGGTCCTTGTTCTCGGATACGAGACAGGTCCAGACGTGGGTAGGCCTGAGATCCAGGGATGGAGCTGGGCAACTGTTGGGGGTTGGTAGGGAGGGGGGAGTTGTGTGCTGTGGTGTAGATTTGGGGGATGGGGAAGGGGGGGTTTGTTTATAAATAGTAGGGAGAGAGCTGGAAAACGAACTAGCAAGGGGAGCATTAAGGGAAGGGTTAGAATGGGGATAGTCCGAACAGATGGCATTGGGTAATCTCAAAGTTGTGACCTTAATGTATGTACGGGGCCTTAACAGCTATACCTGAAATGAAATAAAGTGATGCTGTACTTAAAGAGGAGGCGTATAGACATAGCCCTGCTGCAGGAGACCCACCTCACTAGGGAGAAGCTGGAGGTGGTTCGGAGGAAATGGAAGGGCAATGTTGTGGGTGCTGCGTACTCGGCGTACGCTAGAGGGGTTATTACCTGGGTGGCGCCGCATGTGCCGTTTCGGGTGCTTGGCTCTACGGTAGACCTGGAGGGTAGAATGGTGGTGGTAACGGGTCTCCTGGAAAACAGGTAAGTGCATATCATAAATTTGTATGCCCCCAATAACGACACAGCGGCTTATTTTAGGACCCTTTACAGTAAACTTGGCCCCCTGGCAGGGGGTACGGTGGTGTGGGGGGGGGACTTTAATTGTACCCTGAATCACAGGATGGACAGGGCAGGGAAATGGCGCCGGCAGCTAAAGCGCTGGGAACCTTACTGAAAGACCTAGGCCTAGAGATGTGTGGAGAAGGTTGCATCCTATGGATAGGCAATATTCACACTACGCAGCGCCACATGATTTGCACACAAGGCTAGATTATATGTTTGTAATGGCCGAGATAGTGGGCGACATAGTGGGAGTGGAATACAAGGCCCAAGTATTATCTGACCACTCGCCCTTGGTAGTAGAGTGGAGACACCAGCCCCCAAGACCGCGGATCCCCACATGGAGACTCAGGACCGAGGCTCTGCAGGATGAGGGGTTCCGGGAGGGTCTGAGGGATGCCATCGAAGAATATTTTGATATAAATACGGGAAGCGTACGTTCTGTGGGCACACTGTGGGAAGCGTTCAAGGTGGTGGTGCGTGGGGTAGCCATTTCCAAAGCTAAAGGGCTCCAGGGGGGTATAGAAAAGGAACTCCAAGAAGCGGAAAGGGAGCTGGAAGATCTCACACGTTGCAAGAACACTGACCACGATAACAGAACCAAGATAAAAGAGCTACGGTTGTCCTGCAGTGCACTTTGGGATAGGCTGTGCAGACTCAATTATAGGAAATACACGGAGAGGATACACGCAGGGGGTGATAAGCCAGGCAGATTGCTGTCCTGGTTATATAAGAGTGAGACCCCCCGCTCAGTGATCAGTTAGATTGGAGATGAGGGAGGTTGCATCTGCAACACCCAAGAGGGGGTAAACAAGGATTTCCTCAAGTTTTACAGACACTTGTACGAGGACACGGGGGAGGATATGTGTCAAGACATACTGGACACATTGGAGGACATAGAGTTGCCCACCCTGGACGACCTAGAACACGCGGAGTTAGACGCACCTGTCACCTCGGATGAGCTGGAGGTGGTGATTCAGAATCTGCCCACATGCAAGGTACCTGGTTCGGATGGGTTGCCTAGTGAGTTTTACAAAACATATAAGCAGGAGCTACTCCAGCCACTGCTTGCCACTTTCAATGAGGCCTATGAGCAGGGGGAACTCCCATTGTCCCTCCACGAGGCTGTGATCATCCCACTCTTGAAACCAGGTAAGCCGGCCGTGGAGTGTGGGTCTTACAGACCGTTGTCCATGCTCAACCAGGACAGCAAAATACTTACAGCAGTGCTGGCTAATAGGCTAAAGAAGGTGATTGGGAAGTTGATACACCCAGATCAGACAGGATATGTTCCAGGCAGGAACATCACCGATAACCATAGGAGGCTACACCATATCATTGACCAAACTGAGGAGGATACGGGCGAGTTGGCCATAGTGTCGTTAGACGCGGTCAAAGCCTTCGACTCGGTAAGATGGCCCTAGCTGAAAGCGGTCCTGAGGGGATACGGAATGGGACCTGGATACCTCAGGTGGGTCCAGTTGTTCTACAGCACCCTGATGGCGAGAGTCAAAACGGGGTCCACAGTCTCAGGCACCTGGCAACTTAGCAGAGGGACCAGACAGGGATGCCCCTGGTCACCCATGTTATATATACTAGCATTAGAGCGTTGGCAATATGCCTGTGACAACAATATGGGGAGGTGGGCATAAGTACTGTAAGTGGTAGGCACCTGATATCACTATATGCGGATGACATGCTTCTTTATTTGCGTTATCCGGAAGAAAATCTGCAGTATGTGTTGGAGGTAATGGAACGGTACGCCACCCTTTCGGGCATATCGGTGAACCCTAGAAAGTCTAGTCTGTTTCCTTTGGGCGGATATAGGAATGTCCCAAATCACTGAACTTACAATGAGGGAAGATTGTAAAGATGGGTATGCCGCATTCAATCGGAGAACCACGTTGGGATCCCTCGATCCTACATATGAACAGAGACTTATTATTATCATTACTATCAAACAAGAGACTTGGCGAAGGGAATTAGGATTTGGAACTAACACATAAAGATTAACGGAGTCGAGGCCCTCTCATAAACTGTAAACAGGAGTTTACCTACAGCTTTCTGTTTTGTAAAAATTGTAATACAATTAAATCAAAATAAAAAAAAAAAAAAAAGAATGTCCCGTTACAGAGGCTGCCTATCCTGCCAATACCGTGGCAGATTGAGACATTTAGGTATTTGGGAGTAAACATTTACCACAGGATCAAGGCGGAATACAAACATAATACGGAAAAAGCGATAGAGGGGATCAAGAACAGCATGGTGTTTTGGGCTAGATTGCCCCTGATTATGATGGGGAGAAAGGCCTTGCTCAAGATGGTGGTCCTGCCTAGACTCTTGCACTTTTTCGTGAATGTCCCGTTTTTGATACCCAGGAGCCTATTTGTGAAACTTCATAGCGTGTGTAGGGGTTTCGTATGGGGTAACTCCAGGAACAGGGTGGCTCTGTGGAAGCTCCAGAACCCGTGTGACAAGGGGGGTATAGGCCTGCCAAATTTTGAACTCTATTACCTGGCGGGGCAGCTGCTCTATGTGGCCAGGTGGCTTTCGGCCGAAGACTCGACAGAGGCTAGGCTTCTGCGTGGGGACTCAGCCCCATACTTTTTGAAGGAAGTGGTGTGGTTGCGTAGAGACAAACTGGTGGGCAGGGGGCGGCTGCTGAGGCTGGGAGATCTGGCAAAGGACATGGAGGATGATGGGGGATTCGGAGCCGTACTCCCAGCAGGCCCCATTGGTGGCGCTGTGCGGGAGCGACTCAACTATTTGAATCGGTCCGTAGATACTGGGAACAGGTAGGCCTGGCCATCCTCGGAGACATATGGCAGGAAGGGGAGGCATTGGACTTTCAGAGGTTGCAGGAAGAGACGGGGGTGCATGGTGGCCAATATATAACTTACGCTAGGCTTGTGAAAAAGACTAGAGAAAGATGGCCTGAGACAGTGCTTGCGGAGGATCCTGATGCCTCCCTGGAAACTATGTATGATGTATCGGAGGGCGGGCACGAAATATCGAGGATATACGAGCTCCTGCGAGTAAGGGCTGGGAAGGAATTGCTCCAATTGAGACAAAATTGGGAAGAGGAGGTGGGAGTACCCATGACAGACGGGCAATGGGAGTGGGCCCAGAGATACCATAAAAAGGTGTCCCGGAACGCGAGATTCCAACAACTTCAATTGTACGTTACCCATAGGGCTTATCTGATTCCCGGGAAAATTGCAAAGTTTGGGGGACCGGCTACGCAGCAATGCCCCAGGTGTGGGGAGGTGGATGCGGGGCTGCTACACATGTTTTGGGCTTGCCCGGAAGTGCACAAGTTTTGGGATGAGGTTAAAATGAAACTGGCTGGTGGGGGAGTGATGTTGGACGTGGAATCGACCTGGTCATGCATGCTTGGGCTTTTTCCTAGACCCCGACATTCAAAACACATAAGCAAGATGAAGGACTTGGCTTATGTTTTGGCATGTTTTGGATTGCCATGGGCTGGAAGGCGGCCCACAGACCTAGGGTGGAGCTATGGTGGGCGGACCTCTTAAAATGGGCGGAAGCTGAATCTGTGGTCTGGTTTGAAGCGGTCACTAGGGGGAGCGAAGAGGAAGTAGGGCCCCTGCTGGCCTGGCGGCAGTTGGTGGCCTCCATGGCAAATCCTCACCAGGGTAACAACGGAACAGAGGACTCGGATGATGACCGCTTAAGTATTGTGCTACCCGATAATGCTCCAGTAGACGACATGTGAGAACTGGCTCTAGTTCAAGGGGGGAGGGGGGGAGTTGGGGAGTTTTAATGGAAATGTGATGGTCTAATGATGTTTTCTTTGCATACTGAAACAGTTGTAATGTGTGTTTTGTTTGGTTTTGAAAAATAATAACAAAATATATTAAAAAAAAATAAAAACTGTCTCTCCTGCATCATAATTATGTGTGAACCACCACTGCGTTTGAGTGCACCCGCTTTCAAATGCAACTTGTTACAATTGTGTTTCAAATCATGTCTGGGCTTTGCGAAATTGTCCTTTGTTCCCAGAGATAAATCTGTGGCTTGCTACCAGTTCCACTGAACCACATGTGCTGCTTCACACCCTGGGCTTTTCAAACTCTGAATTATTTGTATTTTATTGAAGAATTAATAATGGTTGTCTACCAGAGTGCACTGTCGGTCAATGTGGGGAATATTATCTCAGCACAAGACCTTGGCTGAGAGCCTGGATTTGTGAGGTGCATTACATTTTTTGCGCAGTCCCAGCGCCACTTCACTGAGACAAGTGTACTTGGCTGTTGTAATTTCTTGAAGACAGGCATGGCTTCCACTGTGCCATTTTATAATGCATGAATTAATTAGTTATAGTGCTGTTAGGTGGTCCAAAAACTTCTACATTTCCATGGAGTTATTTGCATGTAAGCATCTGCAAGCTTAGAAACTGGAACTCTTGCACCTTGCGGTTTCCTGTATGGCGGAATACTTTTAATATAGTGAAAGAACAATAAAAGGAATGACAGTATGGACGTGTATCTGTCCTCTACATGAACAACACGGATGTGCAGTTCTGTAGTTAAACACGTGTGTGAATGGTTCAGTGTGTGGATGGCACGTGTTTTTCATGTCTAACATGTCATGAGGGCCCTAATGGCACTCAGCATGTCTTCTAAGCGCTTTAGTGTCGACTGTCAATTGAAGTGTCGCTACAGCATCCAGACACTCTTCATTCACTCTGGGCAAGGTTTGTGTTGCTTTTAGGTTGCAGGGTTGGTAAAATGGGTATCTTTCAGCATGCCTGTCACCCATGGGCGCACTGAGGACTGCTGCAAATGTAGAGTACGCTCATTATTCTTGCTGCTCTTTTTCCTGTTAATGCGTCTGGGGGAAGGGGGAGCAGGAGTAGTTTTCGGCTTCCCCTCTTCACCCCCTTTGTGCTTCTTTCAGTGCGCTCAACAAAGGTCTGGTGTATGTGCTGTAGTCGAACACCCATATCCTGCAGTAATTACAGAGGCCTAGAAATTGCTGCATTTTTTCTTATGGTCGCAGGTTTTGGAGTCTTTTGAATTGTCTCTGGCCTTTCTGGTGTCACTTTACATCCCTCTTGTGATATTAGTTGCCCAATATATAATAATTCTTCCTGGCAATATTGTAATTTTGCCTTGTCGACCTTGTACCCATTTTTTGCTAGTACAGTCAACATAGGTACTGAGTAATTTCTACACTGTGCTTCTGTTCTGCCGCAAATTAAGATGTTGTCTACGAATTGTACAACAACACTTTCCAACTGTACATTTCCTAAATCCATCTGGAGGACCCTGTTGAATATGGACAGGGACTCGCAGTACCCTTGTGGAAGACGAGTGTGTTTCCATTTCTGGTTTCTATATAGAAATGAGGTCAAATGTTGTGAGTCTGGATGGAGCGGTATTGTCATGATCTCTGCTTCCAAAAGGTCAGGGTTTTCCCAGCTCCCTTGGAAGCAGATCCATAACCCAGGTTCCGAGTGCCAACCAGTCCCAATTGGGACCTTTTGGACCCAGTCCTGGCGCCAGTGGCACCAGGCTCATAAATATGCCCAGTCCCAGCGCTGGAAGCGCCGGGCTCATAATGCTTGGGTGGACTTACCTGCAGCAGACCATGCTGCTTACTTGCCTGCCAGTTGAGCCTCTGATCCTCTTCTGTTTGGAACTACTTTTCCTGTTGGGTGGGGCAGGAGCCACTCCCTAGGTTCAGAACACTGGAACTCTTCTGGAAAGCAGGAACTCTTTTCTTACCTAGGCGTGGCTGTGGAAGGAGACACCTAAGCACTACAGGAGGCTATTTAAACCACACCCGATGGATGAATCTTGCTTTGCGTTATTCTGCATCCTCTGCAGCAGAACGCTCATCGTGTCTTCTGCATCTGATCCTGGGCCTAAGGAAAAAGGCTTACCATCCTGAATCCAGTCTTCAGCAACACCTATAAAGACAAGAAAGAACAGGTTAGCATTACGGTCTTCAGTGACAGCTCTTCACTAACCTGGTCCATCGGCTGTCACCAACGCCTCGCGCTGCATTCCGACATCTGCAAGACAAAGGCTTACCTACTCTTCGTGCGCTCCGGAGGTCTTGACACTGCATTCCGGCATCTGAAAGACAAAAGCTTTCCAACTCTTCGCACGCTCCGGAGGCCTTCGGCGCTGCATCCCGCATCTGAAAGACAAAACAAGGTGCGTTTAAAGACATTGGGGAACTTTAATACTCACGTGCCATTACTCCTTTCCACATCTAACCCAGTGGGTATTCCGGCACCCTGCAGCCGCTCCGAACTTGTACCTGCAAAATAAAAAGACAGTTAGAGCGCATCGTGAAGCAGGCAACAAGCGCTTACTTACGTGCTTCCAGGCGCTTCTATTCATCACACGGGCTCCATCTTCAACTCACTTCAGCCCGTCATCCACCATCGCCGGAACCCTGCAAAACAAGAGACATCATTACTAAAGACTTTAAAGACATTAGAAGTACTCGAAACTTACCGTTCGTGCAGTAAACGACGGACAGCAGTCCTCTGAAGTCAAGAGGCCTGCTCCCCTTATCCAGTGAAGAAACTGGTTACAGCACCCTGCCCCGAGGCAGATGGAGAGCACGGCGTTCACTTACCTAAGACATCTTACCCTGCGAGTCAGACATACAGTGCACAGAGGTCCAGCCCAAAGAGCCAGCCGTGTGGTACACATCACCTTTGAAGACACGGTATACGCCCAGTCAAGACCGGCGCCTCTACGGGAATCAGGTGAGCTTTACAGAACGCAAAGCCCACCACAAAACTCCCGTCCAGGCGCTATGGAAACCTCGGATACCGACCAACTAGCCCAGTTACTTGGGGAACTAAGGGCAGAAGTTCATGCAGCCCGTCAGGAAACGAACGCTCTAAGAAGGGAACTGATTATTTCCAAGGAGCGAACAGATGATCTCGCTAGACAATTGCTACAGTCACAAGCCGGACAGACCCCGTTACCCGCATCTGGGGGAAATCTTCCTTCTACATCCTCTATGAATCCAGTGCAGATCAACCTACCTGGGAATGTACCTCTGGCTCCGCCCGAACGATTTTCTGGTGACCCAAAGAGGTTTGCAGTATTTATCAATCAGTGCCGGTTGCATTTCTTATGCCGGCCAGCAGCCTTTC
The DNA here is from genome assembly GCF_040938575.1 of Ambystoma mexicanum. Lineage (NCBI taxonomy): Eukaryota > Metazoa > Chordata > Amphibia > Caudata > Ambystomatidae > Ambystoma > Ambystoma mexicanum. Next base: position 451,973,491 of record NC_090924.1, on the reverse strand, counting down.
CAACTGATCAAGCTAAAGTAGCTTTCGTGCTTTCGTACCTTAGTGGCAATGCGGCAGACTGGTCGATCCCTTTAGTAAATCAAGATGATCCGGTCCTCCATGATTTTCAAGCTTTTCAGCTCAGTATGGAAAAACTGTTCGCAAGACATTCACAGGGGCAGGCTTTGGACAATGAGCTTCTTTCGTTGCGACAAGGTAATCAAGACCTTTTGGCTTATATTGCGTCTTTCAACAGACTGATAGTGGAAACTCAATGGCCTGAGGACAAAAGGATTACGCTGTTTTATAGAGGTCTACGTGGAGAGCTCAAAGATGTGTTAGCCCAAGTAGTGAATCCCCCACAAGATTGTTCGGACTATATAGACTTAGTCGTTCAAATAGATCACAGACTGCAGAACAGGAAGGCCGATCATTCCAAGTTTGATGCTCGAGTATTTTCCAAACCGCCAACTCCTTCCAAAGGAGTAGACTCCGGGGAACCCATGCAAATAGGGGGTCTGAAAGGTCCTCTAACACAAAAGGAGCGGGAAAGGAGAAAACAGTTGCAATTATGCCTCTATTGCGGAAACTCAGGGCACTTTCTTCGAGACTGTCCGGTGAAACCTGCCAAGAAGGCAGTAGGAGCTGCAGTTACCAAAGTTACAAACTCTGAGCAGGGAAACGACCTCGCCCGACAAGAATAGAGGTCCTCTTGCCGAGCTTGAAAACCAGTTCCGTGACCTCGCATTTCGTGATACCTATGGTCCTCATTAGCCCTGATAATCCGGATCGATTACATGCAATTGAAGCTTACGTCGACAGCGGTGCCATCGGCAATTATGTGGATCATGAAATGGTTTTGAGGATTAATCTAACTCTTTGTCCCAAGGCTGTAAAGGACGTCATTACTACGGTGGATGGTACGGAGATAGCCTCCGGGCCAGTAACGCATACCACTCAAGAAGTGACGCTAGTAAGTCAAGATGGACACCATGAGAAGATCGTGTTCGATGTGATCAAGGCCCCTCAGTTTCACATTATTCTAGGAATACCTTGGTTAGAGAAACACAATCCTCTGATCGATTGGCGAGCAAGAACGGTCCAGTTTCCAGAATGTGTCTCTACTTGTCACCCTCCACCTGGTGTTGCACTGGCAGCAATTTCTTCAGAGACTCCCCAGTTACCTCCCGAATACCTAGAATACCAAGATGTTTTCCGGAAGGATCAGGCTAACTCTCTACCTCCTCATAGGTCTTATGACTGCCAGATAGACCTGATACCTGGATCTACCCCTCCTTGTAGTAGAATTTATGCCCTCACCGAGCCTGAGAACCTTCACCTTCGACAATACCTGGATCAATACCTGGCAAATGGGTTTATTCGTCCTTCCAAGTCCCCTGCTTCTTCAGCTTTGTTCTTCGTTCCAAAAAAGGAAGGAGACCTTAGAACTTGTATAGATTATCGCTCCCTGAACCAGATCACTGTTAAGAATAGATATCCGTTACCTTTGATCCCTGAACTCCTGGACCAAGTCAGAAAAGCATGCATATATACAAAGCTGGATCTTAGAGGAGCTTACCACTTGGTACGAGTAAAAGAGGGCGATGAATGGAAGACGGCCTTCCGCACCAAGTATGGGCTATTTGAATATCAGGTCATGCCCTTCGGACTTTGCAATGCCCCGGCCGCCTTTCAATATTTTATGAACGATGTCCTCAGAGAGCTCATAGATGTGTGTGTTGTTGTTTACATTGACGACATCCTCGTTTATTCTTCATCGGAATCTGAACATCGGAAACACGTGAAAATGGTCCTCGAAAGATTGCGTCAACACAAACTTTTCGCTAAGTTGGAAAAATGTGTTTTCAACGTGACTGAAGTTGAATTCTTGGGATTCATATTATCACCTAGCGGAGTGCGTATGGATTCAAAGAAGGTCGATGCAGTTCTCAAATGGCCATCACCATCCTCCGTAAAAGGTGTGCAAAGCATGTTAGGCTTCGCTAACTTTTACCGCAGGTTTATCCCTGAATTCTCTCGAATAGTCCAGCCCATCACTGCCTTGTTAAAGAAAAACAAACGTTTTGAATGGTCTACCGAGGCGGAACAAGCTTTCCAGGATTTAAAGACTAAATTTATCTCTGCACCAATCTTAAAACACCCTCGCCCCGAACTCCCTACATCGTGGAAACTGATGCTTCAAGCCTTGCCATGGGGGCAGTTCTATCACAAAAGGACCCGATAACCAATCAGTTGCATCCCGTGGCATTTTGGTCCCGCAAATTCTCGCCTCCTGAAATCAATTACACGATTACTGACAAGGAACTTCTGGCTATCAAGTCTGCCTTTAACGCTTGGCGGCATTATCTGCTGGGGGCCCGACACACCGTGACTGTGATTACGGATCACCGAAACCTGCAATATCTGAAAACCGCAAAAGCCCAATCCTCTAGACAACTCCGTTGGGCATTATTCTTTGCCGAGTTTGACTTCATAATTACCTATCGACCTGGTACAAAAAACGGTAAAAATGATGCCCTTACTCGGATGGGAGTGGAAGAACACTTGATCAACCCTAAACCTGTACCAATCATTCCCGAACAAAGAATTCTGGGTGTAATCGCCACACAATCCATAGAGGAAGTTAAGGATAAAGCCAGGCAACTTGTAACTCCAGCAGACATACAGAATTGGCATCTGCAGGGAAAGGACTTTGCAGTAAAGGACAACTTATTGTATTTCCAAGAACGATTATACCTACCCAGCACAGATTTACAGAAAAAAGTAATCTCTTGTTATTACGATTCTTTAATGGAAGGACATCCCGGTATAGCCAAGACCTCAGAAAAGATCAAGCGCTACTTCTGGTGGCCGTCTTGGAAAAAAGATATCAGAGACTTTATAATGTCCTGTGGAGTATGCGCCCAAAACAAGAGTCAAAAGGAAAGACCAGCAGGCCTCTTACGCCCTATTGACATCCCACCTCGCCCTTGGCATACGCTTTCTATGGACTTCATCACCGATCTACCTCCATGCTCCGGATACAATACGATTCTAGTAATCGTGGATTTATTCTCCAAGATGGCGCATTTCATTCCGCTCAAAGGCTTGCCAACAGCAGCAACTCTGGCCCGAGAGTTTCTCGAAAACATCGTCCGACTGCACGGTTTTCCTTCGGTTCTAATTTCGGATCGAGGTAGTCAATTTATTTCTCATTTTTGGCGAAGTTGCTGTCGGTCGGCTCAAATTGATGTGAGACTATCGACCAGTCACCACCCTCAGACCGACGGACAAACCGAGAGGACCAATCAAACTCTGGAACAGTATTTACGCTGCATGCTGCAACAAACTGAAAAAACTTGGAAAGACATCCTTTGGATAGCCGAATATGCCTACAATAACTCTGTCCATTCGGGAACTGGGAAAACCCCGTTTTTTCTTTTGTACGGCAGTCACCCTCGAACCTCGGAGTTGGATCCTCTCCAAGATCTTGAAACACCAGCAGTAGACTACCTGCATTCTACAATCACCCAAGCCTTTAAGGAAGCTGTTTCTCACCTTCAAAGGGCTAAAGAACAATATAAGAAAGGAGCAGATCAACATCGGAAGGAAGCCCCTCAATATCAAGTAGGGGATCAAGTCTGGTTATCCACCAAATATCTACCTCTAAAAGGGCCACGCACATTCAACCCAAGATACCTTGGTCCCTATTCCATCACTACCATAGTAAACCCAGTAGCGGTCAAGTTGGACTTGCCCCCGCACATGAAGATACATCCGGTCTTCCACGTCTCTCTATTAAAACCCGTGCAACCTCAAACCCGACTAACTAAATCTCCAAAACCTATCCTAGTTGATGAAGAACTCGAGTTTGAAGTCAAAAGCATTCTGGACTCCAAGATCTCCAAATCTAAACTATTTTACCTAATTGACTGGAAAGGCTACGGCCCCCAAGAGAGATCCTGGGAACCTGCTGAATATGTCCACGCTCCTCGCCTAATCAAAAGATTTCACCGAACATTTCCTGACAAGCCAAAACCCCCGGAGAAGCCCGGTTTGGGAGGGGCCTTGAGGGGGGGTACTATCATGATCTCTGCTTCCAAAAGGTCAGGGTTTTCCCAACTCCCTTGGAAGCAGATCCATAACCCAGGTTCCGAGTGCCAACCAGTCCCAATTGGGACCTTTTGGACCCAGTCCTGGCGCCAGTGGCACCAGGCTCATAAATATGCCCAGTCCCAGCGCTGGAAGCGCCGGGCTCATAATGCTTGGGTGGACTTACCTGCAGCAGACCATGCTGCTTACTTGCCTGCCAGTTGAGCCTCTGATCCTCTTCTGTTTGGAACTACTTTTCCTGTTGGGTGGGGCAGGAGCCACTCCCTAGGTTCAGAACACTGGAACTCTTCTGGAAAGCAGGAACTCTTTTCTTACCTAGGCGTGGCTGTGGAAGGAGACACCTAAGCACTACAGGAGGCTATTTAAACCACACCCGATGGATGAATCTTGCTTTGCGTTATTCTGCATCCTCTGCAGCAGAACGCTCATCGTGTCTTCTGCATCTGATCCTGGGCCTAAGGAAAAAGGCTTACCATCCTGAATCCAGTCTTCAGCAACACCTATAAAGACAAGAAAGAACAGGTTAGCATTCCGGCATCTGAAAGGCAAAGGCTTACCTACTCTTCGTGCGCTCCGGAGGTCTTCACACTGCATTCCGGCATCTGAAAGACAAAAGCTTTCCAACTCTTCGCACGCTCCGGAGGCCTTCGGCGCTGCATCCCGCATCTGAAAGACAAAACAAGGTGCGTTTAAAGACATTGGGGAACTTTAATATTCACGTGCCATTACTCCTTTCCACATCTAACCCAGTGGGTATTCCGGCACCCTGCAGCCGATCCTAACTTGTACCTGCAAAATAAAAAGACAGTTAGAGCGCATCGTGAAGCAGGCAACAAGCGCTTACTTACGTGCTTCCAGGCGCTTCTATTCATCACACGGGCTCCATCTTCAACTCACTTCAGCCCGTCATCCACCATCGCCGGAACCCTGCAAAACAAGAGACATCATTACTAAAGGCTTTAAAGACATTAGAAGTACTCGAAACTTACCGTTCGTGCAGTAAACGACGGACAGCAGTCCTCTGAAGTCAAGAGGCCTGCTCCCCTTATCCAGTGAAGAAACTGGTTACAGCACCCTGCCCCGAGGCAGATGGAGAGCACGGCGTTCACTTACCTAAGACATCTTACCCAGACATACAGTGCACAGAGGTCCAGCCCAAATAGCCAGCCGTGTGGTACACATCACCTTTGAAGACACGGTATACGCCCAGTCAAGACCGGCGCCTCTACGGGAATCAGGTGAGCGTTACAGGTATAGAGAAGAAGGCATTCTTCCAATCTATAAAGGTCAAGTGGGTTGCTTCCATGGGAATGCTACACAAAATTGTTGCTGGATACGGAACTAAAGGAAACTCTGCCTCAACAATATGGTTTAAAAGGTGTAAGTCCTGTATAAAACGCCACAACCCTCCTGTTGCCTTTTTCACAGGGAATACAGCTATGTTGCATGGTGATTCTGATGGTATCAAAATGCCTTGCTTTACTAGGGCCGCAATAGGCTAATAAATGCCCTTGTCTGCCTTGCTCGATAAAGGATATTGCCTTGCTCTTGGTAGAATTGCTCCTGGCTTAAGTTTTATCTTCATGGCTCCTATTCCCTTAAAAATCCCCATGTCATAGAGACTTGTGGTCCATAAGACACTGGCCACCTTGGCCAAGTCCTCCTCGAGAAATGACGGTGGTGCTTGTAGCGTCATCGCCATTCTCTGCCCTTCTCTGTAGTGTATCTTCACCCAACATGTAATAGTGATGTCGAACACCACCTTGTGATCTGAGCGGTTGTCTTTAAACAATTCTTCGTCAGTGATGGTAGTCAGCCTGTGCCCTTCCCCCACTGCAATCACTGTCCTGCTTTGCTCGTCCGGTGTCATCTGTCCCATGGGTGTCCAGTCATTTGGTCGACTACAAACTGGTCGACTGCAATTTGGTCGACGTCATTTGGTCGAAAACCAAATGGTCGAATTTTTTTTTTTTTATTTATATGTGTTTTGTGGGTTTTCGTGTAGAAAAAAAAAAAAAAAAGAAAAAAAAGGGGGTTGGGGGGGGGGGACCCCCCAAAAAAAAAACAAAAAGGGGTAGAAATAAAAAAATAAAAAAATTCGACCATTTGGTTTTCGACCAAATTGATTCGACCAGTTGTCCAGTCGACCAATTGTTTTCGACCAAATGACTGGCAACCGTCCCGTGCAATGTTAACCTGTCGTCGCCCACTATTACTGCCTGTAGCTCTAAAGATATCACCGTCCCCTCCCGCTCGTCTAATGGTAGTTCTGGTCTGAATATGTACTCATTTAGAATGCGCCACAGCTTTCCCGGGATCTTCGGGAGCCATAGTATTATCACTTCAGCTCCATATCGGAATAACACTTCATCTGCTGGCACTCCCCTCTGTACCGTGCATCCACAGTAGGCTTGAATAATTTCCCTCACGTTTAAGAGGTGAATACTCTGGGTGGAACACACTATCACTTGGTAAGTGAATGAAATAGTCATGTTCTTAAAGATAGCGTACCTGTTCGTCCGGTTTGGGGTCTCGAAGATGATGCCAGACTGTCTGTTGTTCCGTGGAGACGTAACTGATGGCGCGGGAAACCAGCCCAGCTCCAGCCCGAATGGAACCGGATTGGAGGTGAACCGGCTCCCAACGCCACGGGTTCGCTCACCCCTGATTAGCGTGGCGTCGGAACAGTGCAAGCACTGACAGGGGGAGCCTCCTTGTCGATAGTTCTGGGTTCACAGAAGGCAAGAGGCTTCACATGAAGTATGACAAAGACCAGTAGGCTGAGGTTGAATAGTTCTTCCAAGTATCAGCAACAGGCAGCAAGTGACAGAGGCAGGCGGGCAAGGAGAACCAGAAGGAGCAGTTGAACCCAGGACCAAATGGGAAAAGGCATGCGGGGGGAACCACTCCAAAACCAGAGTGAGAGCCAGGAAGAACCAGGAACCCAACCCCAGGAAAGGAGAAGGGAACAGGGAGGCAGCTCGAAGGGAACCAGAAGGGAAAACAGACTGGAACAGGGCAAGGCAGAAGGACTCAGGAAACAGGTAAGTAGACAAGGAACCAGCGTAGACACGGTCCGAACCAAACCGCGTTGAGACGCGGTTTGAATAAGGGCCGGGGCTCCTTATATGTGGCCACCAACACCTGGGAGGCTTGCAACGCAAGCCGTGCTGCTTCCCAGGCATTGGTCAGCCCACAACGAGGCTTGGGCCACAGGATTCCCCGAACCGAGCACTCTGCGCACTGCGCATGCGCTGAGAGCGGAGAGCGGCCACCCGCGCATGCGCCGAGCAACGCGCACAGAAGACCCGGAAGCGCCCGAAACCCAAGACTGCCCCGGGCCCCGAAGACGGATGCGCGGGTACAGCCTCCAGGACGGGGAGCGACGTAGCAGGTAAGGAAGCCCCAAGACAGGCGGCGTGACACTATGCCCCCTCCCAGAAAGACCCAGGGCCCCAGGTTTCCAAGCAAAACGAAGGAAAAAGTCACGGATAAGCCAGGGTGCATGCTCATTACAGCGCGGTTCCCACGTGCGATCACATGCAGGATAGCCCTTCCAAGCAATCAGGAATTGGAGCACACCCCGATGAATCCGTGAATCGTAAATTTCCTGCACTTCAAACTCAGGAACCCCCCGTACCTGAATGGAAGAGGGACGTGGACCGGTGCGCCTAAAGACATCCTCCACATAGGGCTTCAAAAGGGAGACGTGAAATACGGGATGTACCCGCCAAGAGCGGGGTAACACTAGCCTAAAAGCCACTGAGGACAAGCGCTTGGAAATCTTGAAAGGCCCATAGAACCGGGGTGCCAACTTAGTGGGTAAATTGCGTACTGGCAGGTTCTTCGAGGATAACCAAACCAAAACGCCCACCTAGAAATCAGGTTCTGCGGTCCGGCCCTTATCTACCTGCTCCTTCATGCACTCTCGTGCCTCCGCAAGAGTACTCCTGGCCAAGTCGTGTTGTTTCTGGATGTTGAAGACCAATTGATCTGCCGACGGAACAGCGCTGGATAACACAGGAGAGAAGGGAACAAGCTTGGGATGTAGGCCGGTTGAACAAAAAAAGGGACTGATACCGGTGGTGGCATGGGTTGCATTATTATAGGACACTTCCGCCAGATCCAGGTACCTCATCCAGTTGGACTGAGTGGCATTGGCATAGCAACGTAGGTACTGCTCCAGGGTTTGATTAGTCCTCTCAGTCTGACCATTGGTGTGTGGGTGATAGCCGGAACTCAAGGCTCTGCGGATACCAAGATGATTGCACAACTGATGCCAGAAAGAGGAAAGAAATTGTGAACCGCGATCTGAGATGATCTTCTCTGGTAGACCATGTAACCGGTAGATGTTGTGTAGAAATGCCAGAGCCATCTTGGAGGAAGTCGGGATCTTAGAAAAAGGAATAAAGTGTGCATACTTCGTGAAACAATCCACAACCACCATAACACATGTGTGACCCTCAGAAGGTGGTAGCTCGACAATAAAGTCCGTGGCGATAGTATGCCAGGGTTAGGGTGGTGTTTCAGTAGGCTTAAGTAATCCCAAAGGCTTCCTCCTGGGCGTCTTGGTCTGAGCACAGATTGGACAACTCTCCACATACTTTTTAACTTCTTTGGCCCATCCGGGCCACCAGAACTGTCTGGAAATCAACTCTTGGGTAGCCTTGACACCGCGATGACCAGCTATCTGCGAATCGTGAAACCCATGTAGGATGTCCAACCGAAGAGTACTCGTAGGTATGTATAGACGGTTCAAAAAGAACAGAAAACCATCGCATTCAGTGACTTGTGGTCTTTTCAGTAGGTTAACTCGTTCCGGGTCCATCAAGGTCTCTTGCATTATTCTCTGCAGATGCGGAGTTATGGTCAGTAGGAAATGTTTGGAAGATATCATCGGAGTGTTCAAACCAATTCTTTCTTCTTCCTTTTCTAAAGAGCGAGATAAGGCATCAGCCTTCTGGTTCTGAGAGCTAGGAATGTAGGTGATGTTGAAGTCATAGTGGGAAAAGAAGAAGGCCCATCTGGCTTGGCGAGCGGTGCGACACTGCAAAGATCGCAAGAACTGCAAGTTGCGATGATCCGTACGGACTTCTACGGGGAAACGACCACCAAGCAAATGGTGCCTCCACTCCTCAAACGCCGTCTTGATGGCCAATAGTTCTTTTTCTATGACTGCATAATTCTGCTCACTAGAAATGAGTTTTCGTGAGAAATAGGCCACAGGATGTTCATCGCCAGATGTAGGGTGTTTCTGTAAAAGGACAGCGCCAACAGCGAAGTTGGAAGCATCAGCCTCGATGACATAGGGCATCTTGTCGTTAGGATGGCGCAAAACGGGAGCTGTACTGAACGCCGTCTTTAAACGATCAAAAGCTTCTGACGCCTCATGATTCCAAAGAAAAGGTATCTTGACACTGGTCAAACGTGTCAATGGAGCCGTGACACGCGAAAAGTGTGGGATAAAACGCCGATAAAAAATTGGCGAACCGCTGGAGAGACTTCAAGTCGTGCGGTTGTTTCCAGTTCCGGATAGCCTCTACCTTGTCTGAATCCATGTGTATTCCTGCATTGCTAATCACGTATCCCAGGAACTCCATACTGCTCCGATGAAAAGAAAATTTTTCGGCCTTGGCGTACAATTGATTCTGTGATAGTCGTTGAAGTACTTCTCAGACATGCGAGACATGTTCCTTCAGATTGTCCGAGAAGATCAGGATGTCGTCCAGGTATACCCAGACCGAGATGCCAATCAAATCGCTGAAGACATTGTCCATAAACCGTTGGAAGACGGCTGGGGCATTACACAACCCGAAGGGCATTACCCTGTATTCGTAATGCCCAAAGGGTGTCTTGAAAGCCGTCTTCCACTCATCGCCCTCTTTAATTCTGACCAGGTGGTAGGCCCCACGGAGATACAATTTGGTGAAGACATTGGCCGAGCGTAAGGATTCCATGATGTTCCGAATCAAAGGTAATGGGTACCTGTCCTTTAGGGTTATGTCGTTCAATTGGCGATAATCGATACAGGGCCGCAAGGTCCCTTCCTTTTTCTTGACAAAAAACAGCGGGAATCCGGCAGAGAATCTGGAAGGTACGATGTACCCCTTCCTTAAACAATCATCAAGGTAGTCCCGGAGTACCTGTCTTTCGGACTGAGTCAGAGCGTATATCTTCCCATGAGGAATCACTGCACCCGGAATCAGGTCAATAGAACAATCAAAAGTCCTGTTCGGTGCAAGAGGTATGTCTCCGGGCTCAGAAAATACGGTACTCAGGTCGGCATACACGTTAGGAATCTGGGACAAAGAACATAGACCAGATGAGTTCCTTCCGGGAACAAGAGGTATTGGGGTTGGAAATTCCAAAGACGTACTGCGACAGCAACATTCTCGAAGTCAAAGAGTAGAAGCAAACACCAAAGTGCCGGACTCCTAATTAATCGTGGGATTGTGTCGCAAATGCCAAGGCAGTCCCAACACCACTGGATATGAAGGTGACTTGATAACGCTGAGAGCTATTCTTTCTTCATGTCCCTCGATCCGTAAAAGCATGCCGACAGTATGCAATCGTATGGGACCATAAGCCAAAGGAGTACCATCAATGACCTCCACCGGTATGGCAGTTCTTCTGGTAAGTAATGGCATGCCAATGTTGATGGCGAAATCCTCATCAATGTAATTTCCGGAAGCCCCACAATCTAATAGACCATGGATATCAATCATCTTGTTAAGCCATTTTAAAGTGATCTTCAAAATCATCAAGACGGCCGGCTGCATAGGAGGCAGTTCAAAACTGGGACAGGAAAGGTCTGGAAGCAAAACAGGACCTGTCGTAGCCTTCCCCTTTAACGACAGGTCTCCTAGTTTCCCCCTTTCTTGATAGGACGCAGAGGGCAGGTACCCAAATAGTGACCGGCACCACCACAGTACAAAGACAGTCGCTGACTTCTTCTGCGCTTCTTCTCTTCTTCGGATAAGGGACCCCTTACAGATCCCAGTTGCATTGGCTCCGGGGATGAATCCGAAGGAGCTGACATCCCAGTAGGTTGAGTCAGCGATTTAGGGTAAGACTTCTCAAGACGACGTCTCTCTCCTCTTCTCTCGGCCAATCTCTGGTCAATCCTCAAAACTTGTTTGATAAGTTTCTGAAGATCTTCAGGTTCAGGGATGTGTAACAACTCATCTTTGTATTCTTCTCTTAATCCCCGGTGAAACAAGGTCTTTTGCGTTATCTCTGGCCATAGGGAGTCAGTCGCCAATTGACGGAAACGGCTAATGTATGTGATTATATCAGTATTGGCTTGTTGTAGATCCATCAATTGGTTCTGCGCTGCTGATGCCAGATTAGGAGATTGAAACACTTCCAGGAATGCCTTCTCAAAGGCTACGAAATCACACAGAATAGGGCTATTGGTAACAACCAAAGGTGTTGCCCAAGCTAAAGTTTTTCAGACAAGTTTCCCAGAATGTAGCCGATCTTGGCCTTATCATTGTTAAAGTGAGATGAACGATAGAGAAAATGTATGCGACAATGGTTGCAGAATTCACCCACACATCTGGGATCTCCATCGAACTTGATTGGTGCGGTGTGGGCCAAGGAACTTTCCGGCTGTGAAATAGCACCAACGTTCTGTGTCACCATTTGGCGTAGTGTTAGATTCTCCTGACGGAGTGCAGCCATCTCAGCGCGAAGCGCTTGAACCTCGTTACGAAGACCTTGATCCTCTTCCATCTCAGTGTCCGAGGAATCCGAAGACAGGCGTCTCAACCTGTTAAAGATAGCGTCACGAGGGCGCTGCGTACCTGTTTGTCGGGTTTGGGGTCTCGAAGATGATGCCAGACTGTCTGTTGTTCCGTGGAGACGTAACTGATGGCGCGGGAAACCAGCCCAGCTCCAGCCCGAATGGAACCGGATTGGAGGTGAACCGGCTCCCAACGCCACGGGTTCGCTCACCCCTGATTAGCGTGGCGTCGGAACAGTGCAAGCACTGACAGGGGGAGCCTCCTTGTCGATAGTTCTGGGTTCACAGAAGGCAATAGGCTCCAGATGAAGTATGACGAAGACCAGTAGGCTGAGGTTGAATAGTTCTTCCAAGTATCAGCAACAGGCAGCAAGTGACAGAGGCAGGCAGGCAAGGAGAACCAGAAGGAGCAGTTGAACCCAGGACCAAATGGGAAAAGGCCTGCGGGGGGAACCACCCCAAAACCAGAGTGAGAGCCAGGAAGAACCAGGAACCCAACCCCAGGAAAGGAGAAGGGAACAGGGAGGCAGCTAGAAGGGAACCAGAAGGGAAAACAGACTGGAACAGGGCAAGGCAGAAGGACTCAGGAAACAGGTAAGTAGACAAGGAACCAGCGTAGACACGGTCCGAACCAAACCGCTTTGAGACGCGGTTTGAATAAGGGCCGGGGCTCCTTATATGTGGCCACCAACACCTGGGAGGCTTGCAACGCAAGCCGTGCTGTTTCCCAGGCATTGGTCAGCCCACAACGAGGCTTGGGCCGCAGGATTCCCCGAACCGAGCACTCTGCGCACTGCGCATGCGCAGAGAGCGGAGAGCGGCCGCCCGCGCATGTGCCGAGCAACGAGCACAGAAGACCCGGAAGCGCCCGAAACCCAAGACTGCCCCGGGCCCCGAAGACAGAAGCGCGGGTACAGCCTCCAGGACGGGGAGCGCCATAACAGGTAAGGAAGCCCCAAGACAGGCGGCGTGACACATGTTGAGTTTGCTCATAATGTCTCTCCCCATTATGTTTACTGGTGTCTGTTGGGAATACAATAAAGGTAAAACTAAGTCATGCTCCCCTATAGAAAGTGTAAGATTGTGCGTTCATGGCGTCGCCTAACATTGGATACCTTCCCTCCCTGATACATGACCTAGTCTCCCCTGTGTCTATGAGAAAGGAAAAATTCTTGTCACCTATCGTCACCCCTGTACATGGTTCCTCTGCCTGATTGGGTGTAATCGATAGGATGGTACACATCAGGTCTGTTTGTGGGCTGTCCTTTTGTGGGTATAATGACATTCCGTTCCCTGTGAAAGGGTTGCCCCCACCACAGTTGCCCCTCCCAATTTCCTAATGGGAGTCATTACCATTGAGTCAGTGCGTGGCAGTGTTCCGTCATGCTGCTGTATCGTGTACTGTGACTGTGCTCATTTTTGCAACTGCGATGCAGATGTGCCTGTGGGTATGGCTTTGCTGGCGCCTGCATCTGGCGTGTCTGTGTCACGGGTTGGTATGACTGCGGGTATGCGTTCGAGGTCTGCACCTGTCATTGTTTGGTCCTGAGTGTTAGGGAGAATTCTCTGTTTAGGCTGAATTTCCTAACCTAGTGAGTCCCCCAGCAGCTTTGCTGGATTTTTGGGGTTTATTTTTTTCTCCTGCCAAGAGTGAGACTCTTTTACCCTCACTCTTGGGCATGATTTGAGTGTGTTTCTTTGAATCTAGATGTGCTTAATGGGCTATGGGGTGCAGTAACACAGGGGTGTCATAGTGACCCCCCAGTATAGACTCCATACCCTGGGACTGACTACTGTCTCCCAGGGCATGTAAAGTTACCATTGACTTTACTAGTCTTAAATTCTGAACAGAACCAGTACAAACCATCACATTGTGGACGTACTGGCAGGGGGCAATTCAATTGACCCGGGGTCTGTTAGTCGAGGGGGTACGTCTCCGTCCCCCCTGATCGAGTTTTGGCTGGTGGCAGTGGATACTACTTTTTATATTCAACCGCGAATATTTTCCTATGGGATTTCCCATTGTTTTAGGCTACTATCTTTATTTAATTATTTACGGTAGCCTCGAACATACCGCCGGTTTATTTAATTAATATTAATTCTCCGGTTGGTATTTTTTGCCAAAACTTGATTCTAAAATGGCGTTTGTGTTCTCTTCTATGACTCCAACCCAAGTCGAGCCTTTTGTTCCACTTTTTGGCAGGCTTCTCCACAAAAGCCCTCCAAAGTGGTTCCACTCTGTCTAGGGTACTTAGGGGGGATGGAGAGGGATTTAGGCACCCTGGACTGAGTTGCCTAGGCAACTGAAGTCGCACTCCATCCTGATTGGCCCAAGTGGTGAGCCGGCCGGCTCACCACTTAGCATGTTTGAGTGACAGCTAGGCTGAGTGAATGGGGGTTTTCTGCATAAAAGCAGGGCTTTGGGGACTGGAACTTCAGAAGTCGCCACAGGACCTAAGAATCCGATGAGGGTGAAGCTGAGCTGACCTGCCACGACGCCACCACCAGTGGAGCCCTGCTGGACCGTCTCGCCACTTTTCCCAACAACAGAGGAGATCTCCTGCCGGAGAGTCTTCTTCCTTTGACTGGTGGGGATAACCAGTTTCACCGTCTTTTCGCCTTCCCGACGTACGTCGTGGCCACCTTGCCTGTGCCAAGCACCCCGGCAACCGGGACACCACGTTTTACCACGACCGCGAACAAAGGTACCACCTTTAACCGGAAAACTCTGCGGCTGGTTTCTTCCCTGCTAGTGCAACGACCTTCATCTTTCCTCCAAGTCGAGATCTTCTCTTCCCCTGGACGACAACGCGACTTGCACCCACTGCCAGGAACAACTGCCACCACTGGAGGATCCTTCCCACTTAAGGTACCGTGTCCCGCCTGGCTTCCCTTGCTACCGACTGTACGGGGTAGATTTAGCCCCCGGCTTTCGAACCTGGGTTAGCCTGGGACACCCTGGCTAAAACATTCCTAAAGCCTCTCTAAACTCTTTTTTAACCCTCTGTAAGACGTTCTAAGCCTAGTGTAACTGTGTGATCTTGGGCGCATTTGTACTCTGCTCTCTCTAAGAGTGGGCCCAGCCTGCGGACTTTGGCTCACCAGTGACTTTTGCTCTTCTGCCTTGCTAACCGTGTTCCTGCTGAACCTTAGAGTGGTGTACCTTTTCCATATTCTGTCTTTTTCCCTCCCTTTCTCACAAACTTATTGGAGTGCCATCTAGTTAAGCGCTCACCTGTGTATGAAAATAAGTGGTGTTTTACTGTGACTTATCTGATAAGGAAAAAGGGGTGTATATATATTACAATAGTAACTGTGTTTAGAATATTTTACAATAAGAGTGCTGGAGTGTTACAGTGTGTTTTTAAATAAATAATTATATACTTTGATACCAAAGCTCTGGTCAGTGTTTGCTTGTATTGGTGTGTCTGAGTGCCTATTGTGTATACTTTGCATACTGCCTAACTCTTCTTGAGAGAAGTCTGACTGCTCAGCCACAGCTACCAGGTAAATCTGGGTGGTACAGACTGCTACCAAGTGGGTTTACTGCTAACACCTGTAGTCCTAAATCTTTTGCATTGTTCCCTAAGGGAACTGCACAGGTTTCTGCCTAACACTGAGCATAGTACTCAGTCTGTTCTCCCTGATATGTGGGCTGATATTGCATCCCCCCCATTCTGCAGCATCCCCCCTCTGCTTCTACACACCCTGGAAATGTGTCCTATCTGTCCACACACCCAACACTGAAGTGGTTCCCTCATTGGCTTCGGATACCCTCCTGAAAATCCCTCTGGGCCTTGCATGGGGTGCCCGTACCTCCGGCCTCTCGGACGGCCCCCTCTTCTTCTGAACCTGTGATGCGCCCCGCCCCATGAAACCTCCCTCTGTGGGCGGCAGTGCATACTGCACATGCGGTGCACTCTGTACCTCCGCGCTTGTCAGCATTGCGCCTTCCATTGCATACTTTGACAACTTCTTCTAACTTTGACTCTTCTTGCTTCCTTTCCTCATTCTTTTTTCTCACCTTTTCTTGAATTAGCCTAAAATAGTGCACTATAGTGAGTTGAATATCTGACCACGGTTTTGCCTCCCTCCCCACTAACCTATTGAGCTGCTTTTGCACCTGCTCAGGACAATCTTGACATAATGTATGGCTTGAATATACTGTGGGGGTCTTTGTCTTCCCTCATTTTGCATGCCATTATCACGCTAATGTCTGAAGTGTCTAGATAGTGCACCCGTAGAATGCTCCACAAGGCCGCTCAGAAGTTGTTAAACAGCGAACCATCATGCGCTGTGTTCGGGCGGTTACTCCTGGGTAGCCGGCCTTTTCCGATACATCATCGTTAACCTCCACGAGAATTGTGGAAAGTAAACATTTCATGTCCCCCACCGCTAGTGTCGTGCCTGTTGCTAGTCTTTCTATCTCATATATTCATTTCCCTGGACCTGCGGTCAACGAAGGCAACTTGCACCTCAAGTTGTCTTTGTCAATCTGTTGCCATGGTATGTATTGAGGCCACCCCTCTCCCTTTTCCAATAAGGGGAATTGCGTCAGTCCCCTCTTCCCACACTGTCTCCCTGTGTCTTTGGTGGTGGTGAATGCCCTTGACAATTCTCCCCTCCTCTGTGCTGGAAGGTCCCTCTGCATATATGGAGTAATGCTATCTGCGCTGCGCGATATAGCCCTAGAGCAATGTATCCTCTGATTCTTGTCACCCTATAGTTCAAATGTGTCCTTGTCGGTTTCCCATATCGTGTCTCAGTCTGGGCTCTTCCCTGCAGACAGGTCAACCACCTCCTCGTCCTCACTCCCTACTAAGTCTTCGTCCAACCCGATGTCTCCACTATCACCATCGGTGTTATCTTGGAAGCTTAGCCTTCTTAACACTGCGCCTTCCCGGCTCCCCTTCTCCAAGGTCCATCACGCTCCCGCACTCCCCCCTCACAGAGGACCCAGTGTTATCTCTGTCTGGCAGCGTGGCTGCCCTACCATCTCTCCTGCATCAGTGTCTTGCTCTCCTTGCTCCTCGTTGTCCCAAAAATGTGCTAAACCCAATTTTACGTATACTTCCCTCACAGCGCGCTCATCCTCTTCCCTGCTCTGTCACTCTCTAACTAGTCATTCCACTTCTAACTTCCTTTTCTCCTTCTTTATCTACACTTGCTTTTCCCTTTCTTCTTCTGCCCTTTTCCTCACCATTTCCTCAATCTCTCTCTGTCTCAGCATCTCCCACTGTTTGCGCTCTCGCGCTTCTGCCTTCTGTTTTTCCCTTCGCACTCTTTTGCGTTCCTCCTTTTCTTACTTTTCTTGTCTCTCTACTTCTTCCATTATCTCTGCCCACTTGCTTCACTGGTGTCCTTACAACCCATTGCTTCCTTATTGGGACCTCCTGATTCTCCTGCTACCTTCCTGCCTAGTTTAAGCAGTATTTGTCCACCTACCCATTTGTTTGATACTATATTCTCTGGTCCTTCCTGTCTCCCTTCCCATTTTTCTCCCTTTTATGCGTGTCTGGATATCGCTGTGCTCTTTTTTTTGCCTCCTGCGCTTCCTTCTCCCTCTATTACCCTTCCGGCCTCGCTCTGCATGTGCAAATATTGCATTTGTGTATCCTGCCGCTGCTTTTATTTCCCTTGCTGGGTGTAACCTCTGGGCCCCGGTGCTGCGCCTTCGCTTTCAGGTTCAGGAGGAGGAGGGGTGTGGGCTGAGGGGTTTTCGCCCACGACCTTGTGTTCGTTGAGCATCCAGTGATACTGCGCCGTGTTCCCTCCATCGTCCTAAACATTTTCCAAATTCAATATATGGCCATTCGCTTATTCAATTTCTTCCCCTTGTAAACCTCATATATATATGTGTGTGTAATGGTTGCTGCACACATTTGGAGAAGCTCCCACCTTTCGGCCATGAGTTAGGCAGTTTACCCTCTGTGCTTCGTGTCCATTCCGCGCTATATTTTCCAAATGAACTTGTGTACCCAACACAAGCCCTTTAAGATGAGATAACAATACTTTGAGATAGATGGGGATGCAGAATATACTCAAACATCAATAATCAAACTGACTTTGTGGTGCTGGGCCAACCAAGCCTTTCTTCGATTCACCTCTGAATGTCGATTGCTTTTCCAACTGCGACACACTGAAAGCCTTTCTTTTCACTGGATCTAGCTCTGCTAAAATGCGTTGTGGAATCATCCATAGTCCTTATATTCCTATGCATATACGTTGGTGCATCGCCGCAATCTATTCACTACATAGCTAGCCTTTATGAATACTGTGTCTACTTGCGTTGCTGCATCTGTACACTTGTAAAATGACTTGATATCTTCTTCATTATTTCTGTAGCATGAGCATCTTCATCTCGAGCCCGAAATGTTGCTCATCTTTGACACCTCCTATTTGGAGCCTCTAGAATGTATATAATCTTCCGCATCTTGCTTCTTCCCTAGGTGCATTGGCTCTGCTTTTCATGACGTCACCAGGCTTCTTCCTAGCGTGTTACTTCCAAGATTCTATTCGGTACAGGTATTTTCACTGGCACTGCATGTGTCTCACACTCTGGTTACCAGCATATAGGTCGCATGGGGGAGGGTACTTAGCTCCACCTCTACAGGGATGTTGTCCTTATACCGAGTAAGGGACATGCACATATGCTGTAGGGGTGTGTACTCCACATTGTTCCCATGATACATTACTTTAAAACTTACTTGACCCTAACTTACTTGACTTACTTGACCCTAAGTTGGGGCTTTCGACACCTCCATTGTTATCAAACAAATGCACTTCACTTTATGTCAACCTAAAATTTCCAAATAACAGTTCAATCCACAAAGTCACAAGCCTCTCCGGCTCTCAATAACTGTTCTGGAAGTGCTCTGCAATTCTCAGTCTTTTTAGGCACACCCACCAATCTCGCGCATGTGCCTTCTGCGCACCGCCTCGAAAACTTCACATTTTCAGCCCTTGATCGGCCAAAACATGTTCTGCACCTCCCCGTGCTCTCCCGGGCCTATACACAAAACCTCCCTAGTGACATCATCTCTATAATGTGTAAGTGGACACACAAATCACCAATACCTGCCTACTCACAACACTGCCGAAAACATTTCCCAATAGCACCAATACTTCGACAAATACAAAAACATATATCCACAGCCGTCTTCCTGCCTAACAGGCGATACCAATATTTCACATGCTCAATCTGTACCTACAGCATCACCTTGTGGATAAAATGCCTCTGAAGAGCAGCATCCGCAATTCAAGCTAGCTTCAGTTGCTAAGCCCTATACACAGGGATACCATCGTCCATGACCCGAGCAACAATGCCCAACCCACAGGAGAGCCAATATTTATATAACGTCTGTCATCCCTACCCCTGAGTCGATCATCTGGGCTACCGGACGCAACTAATCATCTCAAGATCGAATGTTCCCTAACCACAGATAACTAACATCCACCTCTGCTTCGTACTGCCCAATACTGAACAATACTCAACACCATCCTCCACCCAACAGTTATTCACCACTTCCCTTATTTGCCGTATGGCCGAGTTAATACTTACACTCTGGGATCTGCTGATGCAGCTCGGCCACAGGCTCTCCCTAAATCTGCCACTCCTGCCTTCTGGTCTGCTGGGCGTCCCACGGACAGGACTTTCTCCAAGGCGGCTCCTGACGGCCTCTTCACGGGGTGCACTCTCTGTGTGGTCCTCGTTTTCCGTGGGTCACTTCACAGCCCTCTAGGCGTTGCGACGGAAGAGATGCTCCATGCCGATCGAACATAGCGACCCTCCTCTGCTACCAATTTGTAAAGGTATACCAAAGGACCAGGGGTTCACACCACAAATCACAGCTTAGCAGAGTACCCAGGGCCCATCGAACCCTCCCCTGGCCATGGGACAAAACAGAGCTGTCTTTTATTTTCACAAATCCTGCTGCAGTTTCTACCTCTCATGTTCCCTCCCAGGCCCTCTGCATGGCCTTAGTCTCTCACTTCACTACTAAAACTCAGGACATCCTGTCCACCCTCTCTTCCTCTACCTCCTCCTCTACCACTCCTGGCCCGTCTGGGGCCGTCTCTCCTCCTCCTTTCTAATCCTTTCCCCTGTTCACCCCTGACGATGTTTCTAAACAAGTTTGATCTATGAAAGTCTCATCAAAGCTGGTTCTCCCCTGCTTATACAGAACCATCAAGGACCACAACTGCACCCTTGCTCCAGCCTTGGCCAATTTCTGCAAACACTCATTTGCCACTGGAACTTTCCCCTCACCCCTTAAGCACTCTCTTGTGCACCCCCTTCTGCAGAAGCCCTTGGCTGATCCTTCCTCTCCGGGTATTGCCCAATCTCCATCACTCCTTTAATGGGCACACTCTTGGAAAAGCTGGCCATCTCCCAGCTTAATCTACATACTGAATCTGTTGGTTGCCTCCATGACCACCAGTCTGGCTTCAGAGCTGCCAGAAGCACAGAAACTGCCCTCCTGAACACCTGTGAAGACTTGCTGTCCAATCTTGACTCTAATCTCCCTTCTGTCCTCATTCTCCTCTATCTATCCTCTGCTTTTGACACGGTCAACCATGCCATCCTGCCCAATCACCTATGCGACAACCTTGGTATTACTGATCAGGCCCTAGCCTGGTTGACCTCCTTTCTCACCGACCGACCTCTCAGGTCCAACTGGGGTCTTTCCTCTCTTCTCTCTCTCTCTCTACTTGTGGTGTTCCCCAGGGGTCTAACCTCTCTCCCTGGCTCTTCAACCACTACCAGGCACCTCTCGCCCACCGCATCGCTACTTTCTGCTCCAATTTTCAATGTTCTGCAGATGACACTCAGCTCTTTTTCAGGCTCCCCTCAGCCACCTCTGCTTCTTCTCTCATACCAGACGGTCTGGCCACAATTCAATAATGATGTGCAACCAATGATCTCTGCCTTAATGCCAGTAAGACTGAGAACCTCCTCATTGGAACACCCGCTCCCCCCTATACTCTCTCTCTGTCCGGCCACCGACTCTGAGCCCTCTTCCTGCTCCTTCCTGTGAAGCTAAGAAGCTTGGTGTCATCTTCGACTCTCCTTCTCTCCTCACATTTCTGAAGTCTCTAAGAAGTCAAACTATCAACGGCACCTCCTCAGAGGTATTCTTCCTTTTCTCACTTTCCCCCAGAAGCTCACCGTCTCCAGAGCTCTGGTTCGCTCTAGGCTGGACTAGTGCAACAGCCTCTTTCTAAATCTTCCTGCCTCTAAGCTTTGACCTTTACAACTTATCCAGAACAGGACTGCAAGATTTGTCCTTGGCCTCAAGCCCAGGGATCGTATCTCTCCAGCTCTGAAATCTCTTCACTGACTCCCCATGGCTGCAAGGATCAAGTTCAAGACCCTCTGCATCGTCCACAAGGCTTTCTGGGGCCTGAGGCTGCTCTACTATAAACTTTTTCTTCCAAAACATCTTCCTTCTCAGGCTCTCTGCTCATCCACCTTCAACTCTATGAGGGTCAGACGGTTCTCCAAGCAGAGAGTTGGGTGCAGGTCTATCTCCTCGGCTTGGGCCTCCCTATGGAACAGCCTCCCTGCTGCTCTCAAACTTGAGCAGAACCACCTCCGGTTCCGGAAGCCATGCAATACCTTCCTTTTTGCTTCCGCTTTCTGTCTTCCTCTAACCCTGCTGATGCACCCGACTGCTCCGCACACTGGTCACCTGGTCACCCTCTGAACTCAGGCCCAGGCTTCTGCATATGCTGTTGCCCTTGCACTGCCTCCAGGCTCCACAGCACTTAAGGGTCTGTATCTGCAACCTTTCAGTCCCTTCACTCAGCAATTATGAGCCACCCACTGGCTGCACTTGTGAGTTAACTTCACTTGCCCCTTCCCCTCCCCCTGGCACTTCTCCCCTTCCATCTTCCCCGCACTTGAACGATCTGAATGACACAAAGCCTAGTAAGATAGTTATTTTGTACTCCCTTTGTTTCCCCCCTCCTTGTCTTGTCGCGCCTAGAACAAGTGTACAGGCGCGTTATAAATGCCACATCATATCATATCAAACAGACAGGGATCATACAGGAAACACAAAAATCTCCACCAATCACAGCTCCTGAGCCCATGTCATGAGCTTTTATCTCGTTATGACGTCACAATCTGTAACCCTTCTCCAAAAACCTAAGCGATTGCTCTATTGGGTAGCTCGGTTAGTAGCACCTATAGGTACCCCCTGTGTGAGTGGTCTAACTGGTCCTTCCATGTCAGGTGAGTTTGTCTGAGACTTCCCGTAAAACTATCTATTTCATTGTTGCAGGATCACAGGACTACCATTGGCCCTTACCCCATTACACACCACCGCAGGGTTTGTGCTCCCTGTTTGGAGTGGGTCTCCTTGGGCCTGGGACCCTGCTCTGTTCACAGCACTCAGTGTACCTTTTCAAAGTGATGAGAAATACTGTGTGCCCCCATTGTTGCCACTGGTTTAGCTACCTAGCCTGGGAGAGGGCCTGCAGGTTGCAATGTTTGTTGGGAAACACGTGTAACAATTCTGTCTGTCTTCGATGGGAACCGCTTCTCTTCCCACCACAGGTAAAGGGCTATTGTTTGGCTTGGCTAAGTCACATGGGACAGGACCCCAAAACTGAGCTTTTCGGTCTGCAATTACTGAGGATTTATTCTGTTATTTTGCAGGTGGCTCCCAGTCCCGAGAGCTAGGAATGTTCCACCCGCCCTTGTCCTTGTCTGCGAGCACTGGCCCTGTGCTTCGTGCTGCTAAGTCTGCATCTCTTCATCCTTTATTCTGAGCCCTGTGGCTTCATGTTGTGGGATATTTTCACCCATGCCGATGCACTCCACTGCACCCCTTTGCCAATGGGGAAAGAAACAGCCAAAAAAGGATGCAATAACCCCTGTGCGCGCAAAAATCTACAAAACCTTGCATGGTTCACCATCACAAAAGGCTGCACACCCCTGCCACACACAGTCAAAGTTGGGGTAACAACACAACTCACTACAGGAGAATGCCAGTGGGTGCTGTTACATGTAACATGAAGCAAGGCCACAGAAGTGGGCTAAAAACCGAAAATGCCTTTTTAAAATGCAGCTTCCCTAACCAATTGCAACCTTCAAAGTGCTATTTTGGTGCTAAATTCAGTCATTTTCCACGTGAACTATTGAAATTAAAAGTGTGCTGAAATCACAGATCATCCTGTGTGGCCAGAAAAGCTGGGCCTCACTGACTGACAGCAGCTAAGAAATGTATTTAATGAAAAAGGAAACCCAGCAACATTTCTTTCAGTTCCACAGAAAAAGTGTGATTAAAAGTGGCAACATATAACAACTTCAGCTGTGCAGAGAAAACTCCAAGCAAAGGCTGAATACTTATTTCCAGACTGCAGACAATTTCCAGCACTCAATGACAGAAATGGTGCTGAATAGATGTGTATGCTGCAGAGGAAAGCTGATGTAAAAGACTCAGTTTAAATGTGCTTTTTCTCTGAAGAAGTGCAAAATTTGCCTGTTTAAAGCATGTTTTTATGAAGGGCTTAATTCCTTTAATTGTCAAAATCCCTTATAAACTCTGTTCATTTTTTATCTTTTAAATTAAAGATTTTAGGTGAAATCTTAAAGTAACCCAGTTTGGAGTTAACTGGTTGATTCTGATTGGACAGTGCCCAGCCTGGGAAAGATGACACTTCATGTTGACACTCTGTTGCTACCAGGAAGGTTAATGGTTGCTGGAGGTTCTCACATATTTAAAACAAAGACCTCATTAGACTGTCGTCTCTGGCACAGCCAAGGACAATGGAAGGCTGAGCACTGGAACAGCTGGAACAATACTGGGGGCACCTCCAGGACGCAAATCAACACGAGGACATAGAGGACCCAAGTACTGAAATGGGAACAGTCACAGCAGCCAACAGCACGATGGCACTAAGCAAAGAGGACCTGCAAGACTGTTTGAGAAACATGGAAAACAGAATGATGGAATCCCTCCAGACCCAGCTAGGCACGATACGGGACGAACTGAAATCCTCCCTCCAGGAGGTAAAGAAGGACACGGTGGAACTGGGAGACAGAGTGGACACAGCGGAAAGAGGCCTCTCAGACACAATAGAAGAAGTGAAACAGAATAGCATCCTCCTAGAACAGATCGCCAGGGCCACACATAATTTAGAGCTACAGGCGGAGGACCTCGAGAACCACTCGCGAAGGTCCAACATACGGGTCAAGGGCCTGGCCGAAACGATTGGAGACAAAGACCTCAAAGACACGTTTCAACTATGCTTCAGCAGTATGCTCAATGATATCCCACCAGAAAGTATATCCATCGACAGAATACACAGAGTGGGACCCAAACGAAGCGACCCGGGAGCCAGGCCAAGAGATATGATCATGGCAATGACTTCATACTTAATTAAGGAGGACATTCTACGAGCAGCCCGAAAGAAGCAGACTATCACCATCAATGGTAGCCAGATCCAACTCTTCCAGGACCTAGCTTTGTCAACCCTGCACAAAAGGAGATTGATGCAACAAGTCACGAGAGCCCTGAAAGCCCAAAATATCATATACAGGTGGGCATACCCCTTCGGAATGCAATTCACATGGGAAGGTAGACCACAGCGAATCTCCACATGCGAGGAAGGGATGGCTCTGCTGCAAATAGAAGAAAACAAACCCCAGGGAAACATGGAAACACGATACCCAAGGAAAGGGGGAGACCCAGAAGATGGGAACGGTCCCCCAACGCTAGGCGACGTCAAGCAAAGGAACCTACACTAGAGGGCCCCACACTACCGAAAACCCCAAGGGAACGGGCCCAGCATACTAACAAATGAAACACATGAAGTGCTAGAGAACCCGAGCCCGCAACGGAAGAGAGGCTGATGACAGCAGAAGGATCACAACGAAAGGTAAAATAAGAGAAAAGACTGAACATGTCTGGGCGGAGAGAGAAGGAGGAGGGGGAATCTTGGAATTCTTAACAAGCCCAGGAATACCCTAGCGATTGTGACGCCGGGGGTATCAAGGGACCCAGCGCTCCTGGGGGAACCCGGAGAAGGCGCGAAGACTCCTTGGTCCCGCCATCATGAGGGCAGAAACAAGTTCACAAGTTTACGAGTTCACAATGTTTTCTTTTTGTTGGGAAATGTTGAGCTGGGATGGGCTTCAAGTTTGGGCCGCGACCACACACCGTACAATCCACAACGCCAAAAGAGGGCACACATATGACGAAATAGACCCCACGCCTGATCCATGGCTGAATTAATGATCATATCCCTGAATGTACAGGGCCTAAACTCACCAGTGAAACGACGAAGCATACTAACACGCTTTTCAGGACTTCAGGCTGCAATCGTTTTCCTCCAAGAAACACACCTGCTCGCCCCAGACGAGAAACGGATGGCCCACAAAACCTTTCCCAAACAATACTTTGCCTCCAGGCAGGGGGGGAGTAAAACCAGAGGAGTTGCAATTCTACTTAACGCCAATTTACCATTCAAGAAAAAGTCCGTATATAGGGATACAGAGGGCAGATTTCTCCTACTCAAAGGGATCCTGCACGAACAGACATACACCCTGATAGCATTATATAGCCCAAATGACAGACCAGACACCTTCATAGGTGAAACCCTGCGAAACCTGAGTAGCCGATGCGAAGGACAAATCATTGTGGGGGGAGATTTTAACAGTATAATGGACCCCACCCTTGACAAGACCCTCCCCCCAACGACGGCAGATGGCAGGAACAAGCACTAGGTAAACTGTTCAGAGACCTAGAGGTAATAGAGACGTGGAGATTTTTTCATAGCACAGAAAGGGAATACACCCACTACTCACCAGTACACAGGGGCTATTCGAGGATTGACATGATCCTGATCTCGCCCACCCTCATCCCACAAGTAGAAGAGGTGCAAATAGGGGTACAGTACCTCACAGACCACGCCCCAGTTATCCTAAAGATGGCCCCAATGAAAGAGACACCCCGCTCCCATAGAACCTGGAAATTGAACGAAATTATACATCATACTCAGAGACATAGCCCTTAGAGCCCATATGGAAACAGCGCTGGATAACTATTTCCGAGACAACGCTAACGGGGAAACAAACTGGGGGGTAATATGGGACGCAGGTAAAGCAGTCATGAGGGGGGAATTCATATCACAAACCACAGCATACACACGGGAAAGGAAGCTACTCAAACTGGAACTAGAACTGAAGGAGGCGGAAACACAACACAAGGCCAAACAAACACCCAAAACAGTGAGGAACCTTCGGAAAGTGAGAGCCCAACTAGAAACCCAGATGGCAGACCAAACCGCACAATCCATTTTAAGCACTAAACAATCCTATTATGCACACGGCGGCAAGGCGAATAAATTCCTAGCAGCTAAACTCAATAAACAAAAAATACGAAACTATATAGTCGGCCTCAAGAATCCTAAAGGGGGGATAAGTACATCGGAAGAGGCAAAGCTAAATATCATGGAAGAGTTCCACCGAGAACTCCTCGGAAAAGAGGACCTGTCCCTCAGTTCCAACTAGACTACATGGCCAAAATAACCCTCCCCCAGATAATGGTAAAAGACAATTTAAATCTCCAGGCCCCCATAACTACCGAAGAAATAAGCAACGCCATAACGCACCTCCCACATAATAAAACACCTGGGCCGGACGGATTCGGGAATGGGTATTACTAAACTTTCAGGAACAAATTACCGGGGCCGCTAACGGACCTTTTCAACTACATCAGGGAAACCGGGATAATCTCGCCAGATATCGGTAAATCAACCACAGTCCTCATCCTGAAGCCGGGAAGAGACCCCACAGATTGCACAAGTTACAGACCAATATCACTACTCAATAGCGATGCCAAGCTATACGCAAAGATCCTAGCAAACAGGCTAGCAAAGGTTCTACCCCATATAATCCACGAAGACCAAGCGGGATTCATCATAGGGAGACACACACAGGACAACATTAGACGGGCGGTGGACATTATAGAAGTAGGGAACAAAACAAAACAGAAATTCTCCATAGCGGCCTTGGACGCACGCAGGGAATTCGACAGCATAGACTGGGCATACCTGGAGCTAACCCTAAGGAAATACGGTTGTGACCCCACATTTGCAAATATGGTCCTTGCAAATTATAAACTCCCCTCCACCACATTTATAATCAATGGCAGATCCACCACGAACATACAAATCCGTAGAGGTACACGGCAAGGATGCCCACTACCCCCCCTCATATTCGCAATGGCTATGGAGCCAGTGGCACAAACTATAAGACAGGACCGGGAAATAAAAGGGGTACTAGCAGGAGGGGTAGAACACAAAGTAGCCCTATACGCGGATGATATCCTACTGTTCCTATGTGACACCGCCAAGTCACTACCCAAGGCCCTGGGAAGACTCCAGGAATTTGCTAAAGCGTCAGGGTTCACTATTAACTTTACAATATCCAAAGCCCTCAACATAACTGAAGAAGAAACGATACCCCAAAGAATGTCAGCCCAGTACCCACTGACCTGGGAGTCCAAGGCAATAGACTATTTAGGAGTCCAACTAACACGTGAATATAAACACTTATATGGGGAGAATATAGTCCCCCTGTGGAAACAACTAAAGGAGGACCTTTTGAGATGGGACGCCCAAGAACTCTCATGGTTCGCGCGTATAACCGCACTCAAGATGACCCTCCTGCCTCGCCTCTCATATCTAATTAGCTCTCTCCCGATAGAGATCCCCCTCAAAACGTGTAGAAATTTACAAAAGGACATGGTGACCTTCGTATAGAACAGGAAGAAGCCAAGAATACAGAAAAAAACCTTCCTGACTAGACCACCCCTACTGGGAGGGCTGGGACTCCCCGACATCAAAAGATATGCATTGGCATCCCAGATAGCCTCCAAGCTGAAATGGATGGGAAACACCCCTCACAAGGGATGGGTGGGAATAGAACAGGGAGAAACTAATATCCCGATTGGGACCCTACACGCCCTACGGCCAGGGACCAGAGGAGCAGAGGGCCACCTACTGGAATCTACCTGTTCCTCACTAAAAGCATGGGACACAGCACTCAGAAAACATCACATAGCCCCTGGGTTGGGGCCCTTCACACCGGTGGCACACAACCAAGACTTCACCCTGGGTAAACGAGACAGTTTCTGGGCAAGCTGGGGGCAGACACACCCAACCTTCCTCAAAGATCTCTACCACGAAGGGTCCCCATTACAATTTGAAGAATGCATATTCTCAATTCGGCATAGGAGAAAGAGAGAGATTTAAGTATATACAAATCAGGCATTGGATCTCCCAGGGAGCGGTGAAGAAGGCGGCCACTAGGGTTGTATACGAATTGATAGTTTTACAACTGCTCGAATGACAATTGACCTTTTCACAATTGACCGAATTGTGAAGGTCAATTGTACCATATATGTGGGGGGAAACCCCCCACAATCCCCCACCCAATGCCAAACCCCCCAAAACCCATATATATATATATATACATATATATATATATATATATATATATATATATATATATATACACATTCGGTCAATTGTGAAAAGGTCAATTGTGACCCTTTAAATTCGGTCAATTGTTCATTCGAACAATTGTAAACGACCAATTTGGGTAATACCGCCACTAGGACTCCCATAGGTCTCGAGCTCACCCTGCAGGAAGGCCAGACCTATAAAGCAATAACAAGGATATATAAGCTCCTAGACAAGGCGTGAATGGAGGACCGAATATCTTACCGGGGGAACTGGGAGAGGGACCTGGGGACCCCTATTACAGAGGAGGAATGGGGCCAGATTTGGAAAAGGGCCCAGAAATCATCCAAATGCACCACGATCAAAGAGCCATCATATAAACTATTCACAAGATGGTACCTAACCCCACATAGGTTAAACAAAATGAATCCAGCCTACCCTCCTAGCTGTTGGAGACAATGCGGCAACCGAGGGGATCTATACCACATGTGGTGGACCTGCCCCAAGGCTGAAATATATTGGAAAGAGATACTGGGACACATAAGGGAAATCACGGGGAAACAACTCTCACACGACCCAAAGGTAATACTCCTGGGGACCGCAGTCGAAGGAGTCTATGCAGAGACAGGCAACAACGCTACCCTGATTACTCAACTACTAAACGCGGCAAGAATAACTCTGGCCCAGGGAAGGCCCAATAGTCGCGTGTTGGTGGGTCAAGATATGGCACATTCTGGTGATGGAGAAAGTAGGGGCCCTAAAGGACAACAAATACCTGAAATTCAGGGCGGTGTGGGACTCATTCATAGACTATGTCACAGACAGGGAAGCTTACTTTCATAGACCTAACCTGCTGAGATCGATTTTGAACTAAGGCCCTTGACAAGGAGGAAACATGAAGGGGCCCATGCCTCCAGTCAACACAGGCAGTCAAGGCCCGGACTATAACAGAACTGCCTAACGGTGGACGGACGCGGAACCATCCCATCTTTGTTTGTTTGTTTTTGTTTTTGTTTTTCTTCCGGGGGTGGGGGGCTGAAAGGGGAAACATACTGAAGTTTGAAAGAAGAGGGGGGTGAGTTATAAATGTTAAAATTCATGGTCGTACTACAGATTTGAAAACGGACTGGGGGAAAAGAGGGACAAGAACAATATTAAGGTTTAAGTATACTGTTCCTTACCTGAATGCTTGTAAGTAAGACTCCATGAGAAGAAAATAAAGTTGGTTAAAATAAATAAATAAATAAATAAATATTAGATATATATATATATATATATAATAAAATGTGTGTGATTTGAATTTTAAATAAATATTTACCTTTATCAACCAGCCTGATTCCTGGTCCACTGTGACCTGGGGGGGGTTTGGAGAGGGGGTATTTTGAGACGGGTGTGATATGAGTGATATATGTGCATTACATGCTAGGCGAGACCCAGGTGTGTGCCTGATTGAAATCCTTAACAATGTGAATTCACTACAGTCATTCTATGGTTTCCCTACATATATATTGGGCCTCATCACGAGTTGGGCGGTATCCCGACTGGGAAACTGTCCAACTTTATTTGCGTTACCGCTCACCCGTCCGGCAGTACTACCGCTGGATCACGGGTTGGGTGGTGCACATTATTCGCCATTGTCGGTGCAATTACCGCGCGGTAATACCGCTGCCGGTAACTGTGCCGGTAATCTGCATTTTCTGGCGTGTTTACCCCCAGCAATGAGCTGGGGGTAAACATGCCATACGCATGATTGGGTGAACCCTTAAATACAGCGGTAACCCCGTTACCACCGCATTTAAGGGCTACCGCCCAACTCGTGATCAGGCCCATTGTATTATTTTCCTTAGGGGTTAGTAGTATTCGGCTCTTCCAGGTTCCTTATACATCCCTATAGCTCCATATGGTTAGTTGCAGTGAAGCGATTGAAAGTTCGCTCTGTGTGACTTTTTGCTTTCTTGCGTTTCTGCGTTTGGCTAGTGAAAAGAAAAAGGCTTCTGGCAGTATGTACATTTATCTGTCCTTTATCTACAGAACTGTGTAAGCATGTTCTTCATGAGTACATGTGTGTGCCTGGGTAACTTCGTGCAAGAATGCAAGTTTACTTCGTGACTAACGTTACTATGTCATGGTGTCACTAATGTCAGCACGCCTGGATATTTATCATTAGTCAACCTGGTCCAGTGATGGGGCACCTGTAGCCGCAAAGACATCAGCTGGATATGGTTTGAATGATTGTGAATATCTGCTCACATACGTGGAATGCACCGTTCCACCATGGTGTTGGCCAAACAGTGACTGGCATCTGTCGTTCCTCATTCTTCGGGCAGTTATTCCAATAAAGGACACGAGGGCCATTCCAGGGACCCCCTCTTCATCCTTGTATAAGAAGCCAACAGATAGGAATGATAGGAATACAGAACTACATTTTTCCAACCAACACCCCAAAAATACCTTAGGGGCAGTGCCTACAGTCAATTTCTCCGGCAAAGACACACTTGCACTTTCAAATCTGATTATACTCATTGTGCCAACATTTGAACAACCACTTTAACTAGTGAAGTGTATCATACCTCAAATGAATTTGAGGTGTGAAAGTCAAATCAGTCAGAAAGTCTGAATTCAACCATGAAAATTCATTTGACGTATGAAACACTTCACAGCAAAGAAAAAAACTATTTATGTCATACATGACCATGCAAATTATGTTATGTTGGAATGACCACTCGAACAGTTTCCATATATACAATGGAACATAGGTCTAGGATCCAGACCAACTTGCAAGCTCCTCTAGAAAAATGCTTTCATGACCACGGTCACAATGGAGATGAGTTGCAGTGGTTCATCATCGACCATCTATATCCAGATGCCAACAAATACTCGGTTGCTAACCGCCTTTCTAGACTCGATCATTACTGAATTCAAAGACTTCGAACACATACTCATGGACACATTGAATTCTTAGAATAGGCTTCCTTACTAAAATATAGTTTTAGTCATCCATAACATACTTAGGTTGAGGCTGTACTCGATATGTGGTTCTTCTGTGATTAACTCCAACTGTGCCATGTGTATTCTCCCATATTTACATTCAAGCCTTATTATTGACTTGGATTTTATTTTGCCATACTTATTTAGAGGGAGGTTTACAAGTTTTATACCATCTTAAACATTTCGTTTTGAGCTTTACATAAATCTGCACTTAACCGTTTTGTAAGAACAATAGCTCCAGCACAACCAGAGGATTGCTTTCAAACTGCTCTACTAATTCAACCATTGATACATTTGTGATTTTAACCTCCCAAATATGGTGCTCGCATAACAGTGCAAACTTCCAAAGCATACATTGCGGTCTAACCTGCAATGTCAGCATGACAAAGTAGCCACAATACAAAATGTTCAAAACTGCCACACCCAAACAACTACGCAACCCCAAAATAACATGCTGCGATACAGCTAGCCACACTGTAGTTCATACTCCTGCGGATTGCAATGCTTCTTTCGTTGAGCGGCGGTAGTGCTCTCTCTTCTGAGTAAGGCAATCTTAATCCGATTCTCTCTTTTGCCTGTCTGGAAGCCTTATCTAAGGACCTGTTGTGGATATTTCCAGAGAATTTGCAACCTCTATCATTGCTCTTTGAGGTATTTTATATTTGTGCTTCTTCACACATTGTCACACCGCCCAAACTTCTCACACAAAAAAAGAAACCCTTTAGGTTTATTTCTGTATTTATTTTGTAGGTTCCCACCTGCCTTATGCAGAATTCAAAACTCACTTGACCTTCCCTTAAATGTTGCAGCTATGCACGTGTTCTAAGTGACCAAAGGCTAGGTACGTTTTGAGTTATTTTTATGTCATTCGATTTTCAAAACCCATCCCTTTTTGTTAACACCGGATATCCATACAGCTTCAATAGACTTCTCTCAATGATTGTATTCAGACTGTCCCACGTGCTGACAATTTTGGGAATCTACTTACATTGACTGCATTAGCCATTTCGAACTGAATTTGACCTCGCAGTATTAATGCATTTTTCTCTAGTCTTGTAAATGTCTCATTCACACTTCAAAATAGATAGGTTATACAATACTTTGTGCTCTTTTTACGGAAACTACCAATTATCCGATTTGGTACAAGCAGTACCATCGTTTTATGTACTTTTCCTTTGTTCTGGTGGAAGATGGGCTGCACAAACTTCAGTCTCCTGACCAGCAGAAACTCAAGTTCTTGAGTCGACACTGATACATTTTCCTTGTAGTGACTTCTTGTTTAACCAATCTGTACATATGGAAATCTTTCTTTGTTTGTATTTTCATAGTTTTTAAAATCATGCCCTTTTATATATAATTTTTAGACCACATTGTTGTGATTTGTTGATATGCTGCGCCTCTAGCCCAAAAGATTTCAATTATCATGCCTGATGTTTTTCGGTTTAATATGAGTTGTTCCTTGTTTGATTAAATAATGTTCTTCACTTTATACCACTCCTTTTTACCACATCTTTTGTGTGTGTTATGTTTTAATAATACCTTATTTACATGTTGTGATTGGCTCCTATATGTCGCACGTTGACCATGTAGCATGCTGCCTTGTTCCTAAGAACTCCAACTGGAACTCTTACCTCTGTAGAATCGATACTCTGAACTCCTCTCAGGATCTATTCTCACCAACTGTCTACTCAATACCCGCTACTGCATGCTTCCTATGTTTTCTGCTCCTCCCTTTGTTGCCCCACTCTCATAAAGGACCAGTTATTTAATTTTTTTTAAATGTATTTTATTGGACATTTGTATGGTGCTTATACACAGGTGTTTCCAGGTACTTCCAGGTGCCACAAGAAGGTGTGGGAGGGTGGTGGGGGAGCATGGGAAACACAAAAGTAGAACAACAAACAGGGTTATATTGGCCTTGTGAAAATCCTACCGTGCAAATGCATGACAAAGGTGGTAAGTACAGGGGGAGGCAGTAGAGGGAGAAGTGCAGGAGCGGGGTGCCCGAAGCGTGGGGGCGGGTAAGTGCTATGTAGCCAAAGGCGGCAAGTGCAAGGGTGAAGAGGGTGGAAGGGAGGATGAGTGCGGTGGACAGGGAGGGATCAGGTTGGGCTCGTCTGGGTAAGGGACCCGAGAGCAAGTGCTGTCAAGGGATGCTGGGGGGACTGGTAATGGGCCCTCTGGCCTCTGTATGACTCTGAAGGGACCATGCCCCAGTCACAGCGGCAGAGGGAGAGTTAGCATGTGAGGGGGGTAGAGATGGAAGAGGAGAAAAAGAAAGTCTTGAGAAGTTTCCAGAACTTAAGAAGATCCGGCTCAATGCTTATGGGGGCAGGGAGGCCGTTCCAGAGGGAGGAGCCAGCTGAGGATAGGGATCTACCTCCCACTCTCTGCTTGGAGAAACGTTTGACCTGCAGAGAGATGGAGCCAGAGGACTGAAGGACTCTGGCTGGGAGGTATTTAGGGAGGGAAAGCTGGATTTAGAGAGGTCCCAGGCCCCAGACAGACTTGTAGATGATGCAAAGGGTCTAGAATGTTATCCTTGCTGTCACTGGGAGCTAGTTGAGAGATTTTAAGGCTGGAGAGATGAAGTCACTGGGCTTCAGGCCAAGGATAAGTCTTGCAGTTCTATTCTGGATTAGTTGAACGGGGTGAAGGGAGGAAAGAGGCAGATTGAGGAAGAGGCTGTTGCAGTAGTCCAGCTTAGAGAGAAACGGGGCTCTGGAGACGTTAAGCTTCTGGGGGAAGGTGAGGAAAGGTAGAATGCCCCTGAGAAGCTGAAAGTTGCACTTCTTGACAAGGTCCGTGATGTGTGGAGAGAAAGAGTGGGAGGAGTCAAAAATGATCCCAAGATTATTTGCCTCACAGGTTGGTGAGGAAAGGGGACCCAAGGAGTTAGGCCAGAGAGTGGGGAGAAAACAAGGAGTAGGCGTTCCCATGAGAAGGATCTCTGTCTTACTGGCATTAAGGCAGAGTATATTGGCAGAGCACCCTTTCTGAATAGCAGTCAGGCAGTCAAAAGAGACTGCAAGAGATACCAGCCCCCCCCAGGGGTCCACAGGATATCACCTCACAAATACCTTATCAAAATGGCACCACTACAGTGAATTTGCCACGGCCAAACTGGTTGGATGCTTCAAGTTGCCCGCTAGACTTCCACTAACCTCCCTGAGCTAACCTTCTCAACCTCTATGCTAAAACAAACTACACATCTAACAACGGAGCAACTCGCACACAGCAACTGAATAACCCTCCCAACAGATATCAAACAACAGAACACTACACTACTGCAATCAACTTACATATCACAGTCCCAGCAAGTGCATCCTAGCACCAGGGGTATGCAAGGCCTCTGGACAGAAATGCCTCTGTGCTTATGGCACAGGGCACCTAGAAACACCTAGAGGCACCTAGAAACACCTAGAAACAGAGGTCTAAGGAAACCTCTGGCCTGCCCACATCAACATAACAGCAAAGCTATCTTGCATTTCCCCTATATCCACTTACCTATCCTTCCTCTCTTTAAGACACGTCAAAGCCCTGAAGACCATGCAAATGGCAGTGGTGTGCTGCATGAATCACAATAACATAACTTAACATTATCTCTGTACTGAATACAATGACTAAAGAACTGCTAACGAACTTGGTTCTGAATATCTCATCTGCAAGTGCACAGATCAGCATTTTAAAAATTTGCTTGAGCTCCTAACACAAGTCCTGATGATCTCAGGCATAGTAAAACAAACACATGTGCTGCAGACTACAAAGGACTCACAGAAATGTGCTTTCCAGATAGCATACAAAACTGCCACCATATGTACACCAAGTTATATCCTGTGATTTGCAGCTAAAGCCATTGATCAACCTCAGTAATCACAGTGGGTCATTTTGTTACTAATATCACTTTTCATTTTTGTGCTACATTGTTGCTGACACAAATGCTACAATAGGCAGAGTATTGTGCATATCACTACCAATGCAGAACATTTAAGTATTGAAAATAGAATTCAGATATTAATTAATATAACTGTTGAGATATAAACTATATGCTGGCAGGATCAGAAACATGAAGGTCAGCCCGCATTGACCCAGTTAGGGACAGAAGAACAACTATGTAAATATTAAAAAATAAAGGATATGAAATGTGAATTATTTTTTTTATTTGTATGAATCAAAAGAAATTGATTTTTACAAAAACTTTTCAAAACCTTTTTACAGTTGCGCGAATGTTCTTTAAGATGAGGTAAATGCACATTTAAAATTCGGTTTAGGTGATCGGCCACTAGGGGGCGCACGGATGGGTTTACTTTCCGTGTAGGCTCTGCGCAAGGGTCCCGAAAAGTGGAGTGAGCCCCCACCACGAGATCCCCCCCCCCGGCTGCAATATCGACGCAAATTAGCGTTGGAAGTGTTCAGGACACACTGGGAGAAAACCCGGACTGAAACAGAGCTTTTTTCGTGGAGAAACCCCCCCTTTCCATGATTGGGCGCGCAAAGGCAGAGCAGGCCTGCAAGCTCCCGCCGTGCCCTCCAGCGATTGCAGAGCCGTGATACACGCGGAACCAGGGAGAATTCAGCTGCCAGGGCCCATCGACCAGTACATGCACACAGGTACGCCCACCCCATGAGGCCCACCTAAATGGACCACAGCCCCTAGGAGGTTGTACACACCCCCCACTTCCGGGAGCCGGGGACCCAGAGGGGGGCCGCTCAAGCATCGGGTGCACCCGTGGGGGGACTGCTGTGGAGCAGGCCCAGTTTACGTAGTCTCCGCTGTCCTTTCCAACACAGGCGCGTACTCCGGTCACGTTAGACGGAGACGCCCGCATGGAGTCTACATGCTCCCACGTAGCATAGAACCACCCTTGCCCCGCGGCGGCGCAGCACCGGCTCCTCCCGGCCCATCCGCTCGAGTTGTCCCAGCAGATCTTCACAAGTAGACTCTCCTCCTGTATCACGAACAGAGCAGGCGGCGGGCCCTCTCCCGGGTCTCAACCTGGCTGGAGGGTTGCACGGAGCACCTGGACCCCAGAAAGATTGAGCAAGCCATTGCGCCTTGGGTCCAATAAAGAGCGCTAGAAGATCTTACCCAGGCTACAAAGGACTGAGGGCTGGGCCCCTGTCTGACAGGGCGTGTGCCCTCCTCGGATCCCACGCATACTCCTAAGCTTACCAGACCCAGGAACAGTACACCAGCACTCCGCCTGGTGTGGGCCGCGCAGGCCTCAAACTGATGTCTCTCTCCCTTGGGAACCGTCCCGGTGCCTTTTGATGTCTTACAATATAGGAAACTCCCCATTCGAATAAGGCAGAAACAAGAAGAACCGAAAGGCACTTAGTCACATGAGAGAGGCTATCTGTTATCAGAGCTTTTAACAACATCCCCCCTTCGTGAAGCTTCGCCATCGGAGGACAAAGCTCGTATATACAAGCGTACACTTCTCAATTGACCATTCTGGCGGGGCAATCTTTCCATGTATAGCTGAGACCCACACACCACACCACTGAGGTCCCGCCATCCAGGGACCTTAAGGGCAAACTGGCGAAATATAAGTTTACACCAACCCACGAATCCCTGAAGCCACCTACCGAGTCCAAAATGTCGACTGCAGGGTCTGATGCTGCTGCCACCAAGGCGGATGTTGCTGACCTGCTTACCGAGATGAGGAGCATGAGAGTAGATATAGGCAGCAAAATTGACAAAATTACACAAAGAATGGACAAAATGGAAGACAGGCTGGAACAAGTCGAGCTTAACCAATCCTCCCTGAACACGTTGGAGGCCCAAATGGACCACCGCATTGCAGAAATAGAACACAGGGAAGAGGAAATACGCCTAAAGGTTGATGATCTCGAAAACAGGGAGCACCGTAACAACATACGTGTGTTCGGCGTTCCCGAAAAAGAGGGCGAAACCGATCTTGACTTAAAACAAACCCTGCACACCATTCTGAAGCTCCTCTTTAGGGATGAATCAGTAGACAAACCCAAAATTGACCGCATCCATAGAGCTGGAGGCAGACCAGGAGGCCCGAGATCAGTCCTAGCTCGTTTTCATAATTATGCAGACAGAGCTAGGATCCTAGAAAAGGCCAGACACGCTTCACAACTTTCACTGGGCGAAGCGAATATTTCACTCTATCAAGACTTATCATCACTTACGTTGGCAATGAGGAAGAAGTGCTCTCCAATTACAAAGATGCTGAAGGACAAAGATGTCAGGTACTGGTGGGGTTATCCGTTCTCACTCACCTTTGAGTGGGAGGCCTCGACAATGAAACATGTTTCGGAAAAGGACATTGCGGACTGTATAGCGGACCTGTTGGGTCCCCAGGGAGAAGGATCCTCCCTTGCTGAGTCAAAAGGAGGGGAGGGTGAGTGGCGCACTAAGGGCCCGCGGCGCAGGAGGTGGAAATGTGGGGTAAAACGGACACTGGAACGATGCCTAAGAAGGGGGTCAGAATTCATACTTGTAAATTGCTTTTGTTGGGTTATGAGTACACGGTTGGGGGCTCACTGTTAAATATGTTTACATTAGGATAGGACTGCTTGTTTGCCGGTTTCCATTGATGTTTCGAGACCGACTGGGTGATGTTAACCTGGACGGGTCAGATGCTGAATGTTGGGGGGGAGGGGATGGAGGGGAGGGTGGGCTGGGAAGAAGACATATAATGCATCAGAAGATAGACCTGGGGGCGGAAGAACACAAAACGGGACCATGAAGGGACGAAGTGCGAACTGGAAGGGTCATCCCTTGGCCTCTTCAGGACTCGCGGAGACCCGATGCACAAAAGATGAACCATACATTGCATTATCAAACACGACATGGACCATGATGCAGACGACTTGGTCGCTTAAATACTCACACGATGCTCAAGATGTCACCTATACTCTCTAATGACACATTACGCATATGCACACTTAATGTGAAGGGATTGAACTCTCCCACGAAACGATCCATGGTGGCAAGAGAATTCAAGAGGTCAAACTAGATATTCTTTTTCTGCAAGAAACACGATACCAAAGGGGGGAGGAGAGGGCGATTCCATCCCACGAGGTAGGCCCTTCCTACTGGAACTCTGGTATCTCAAAAAAGGCAGGAGTGGGGATTCTAATTCGCAGAGGCCTCCGGATGACAACTCTTGAGATTTGGTCAGACAAGGAAGGAAGGGCTCTCGTGGTTGTGGGAAACATTGGAGGCACAATTGTCACCCTTGCCACGCTCTATGCACCTAACCAAGGGCAGAATAGGTTCCTCCACAAAATCACTGAGAAGGTTTTTAACATGGCCAAGGGACACATAGCTCTAGGAAGAGATTTTAATACATGGATGGATAGCTCTGTGGATAGACAGACTAGAGCCGATGCACATGACCCACCCACCTCCCGAGATGAAGCTGAAATCAAAATAACCCTTGACCTATATGGCCTCACTGACAGTTTGGCACCATTTGCACCCAGCGGATAGAGGCTTCACTTTTCACTCCCTCCCTCACGACACGCTCACGCGTATTGACTACATCTTCCTCTCCGATGGCTCCTGCGAATACTTCGCACGGCGAATATACACCCCACGGCATGGTCGGATCACAACATGGTTACGGTGGATATATGTTGGAACTTCCTGGCCCCCCGGAACACTAAATGGAGGTGTAACGACTCCTTATGGGCTGACTCGGTTTTCAAAGAAACTCTTGAAACTGAGATTGAGCAATTCTTTGCTACCAATGACACAGGAGAGATTGGGAAGACGTCCGTATGGGAGACAGCCAAGGCCACTTGGAGGGGGGTGCTCATTAGGGAAGGGGCCCAAAAAAAAAAGAGAACGTGCCCTGATAGAAAGGAATATTAGGGAGAAGCTCTCTATAGCCCAAACATTGGCACAGTCCTCCCCATGTGAGAGACCCAAGTATATTGCCGAAGCTAAACAGCTCAGAGAGGAGCTGAAAATACTTATCGTGGGCAAAACAGCTCAAACCCTACAATACCTCAAACAAAAATATTATGAAAAGGGCAACAAAGCAGACACCCTCCTGGCGGCTTGTCTCCTTGCACAGAAGGCAGAGAGATGGGTCGATCTCATCGAGAGGACTGATGGCACCCTCACAGACATGATAGTAACATCCCCCGAAGGCATACAAGAAGCATTTGCCTTCTTTTATGAAGATTTATATACATGCGACCCCCCCCTCCTTTAGAAAGTATTGACACATACCTTAAAGAGGTGTGGATCCCCACACTCAAATCCATGGAGGCTGAATCCTTAGATACACCAGTCACAGAAGAGGAAGTTACGGAAGCCATAAAACGACTAAAGACGGGAAAGGCCCCTGGGGATGATGGTTTCACACCCGGTTTTTACAAGACATTCTCCGCATTCATCGCCCCCTTCCTTGCATCCTTGTTCAACCCCATCTTTGACATAGGCCAAGCTCCCCCGTCCTTCTCTCAGGCCCTTCTCGCTGTCATTCCAAAGGAAGGTAGAGACCCCAAATATGCTCTTATCGCCCCATCTCTCTTCTCAACATTGATACCAAGGTATATGCTAGAGTCATTGTGGCCCGGCTTGAAACGCACTTACCTCGACTAATACACTCCGATCAAGTTGGCTTCGTTATTGGGAGACAGGGCGCGGATACCATGAGGAAAACACTTCATTTAATTCATGAGGCACAGGGAATGGGAGGGAATCCGTCTCTTCTGTCACTGGATGCCGAGAAGGCCTTTGATAGGGTGTCATGGGACTTCCTTGAAAGGGTTTTGGTTTGGAATGGTCTCGGGCCGAAGCTCCACCGTGTCATCAAAACACTGTACACATCT
The DNA here is from genome assembly GCF_040938575.1 of Ambystoma mexicanum. Lineage (NCBI taxonomy): Eukaryota > Metazoa > Chordata > Amphibia > Caudata > Ambystomatidae > Ambystoma > Ambystoma mexicanum. The sequence goes on along the minus strand of NC_090924.1, from coordinate 451,933,371 downwards.
CCCACAACGTCAGTGACGGTGAACGGTGGCTATTCACGTTGGTTTCCCTTGGAAAGGAGAACAAGGCAAGGCTGCCCACTGTCGGCAATATTATTTGTGCTGTCCCTTGAGCCGCTGGCGCAGAAGTTAAGGAATGATGGTAAAGTTAAGGGAATCACAGTGGGTGATCGTGAATATAAACTAGGCCTCTACGCTGACAATATCTTATTACATCTAACTGATCCCCTAAATTCTGTCCCAGCTGCGATCGACATAATCAAAGAATATGGCGAACTGGCTGGCCTGAAAATCAACACTGGAAAGTCTATCCTTCTCCCAATTGATAAAAGTAGAGATTCCAAGGCGGAACGCTTTGCACCCCTAGGAGTAAAGGTCAGCCTCTCCACACTCCGATACCTAGGCATCAATGTTACTTGTGACTTGGACTCCCTATACAAGGCTAACTTCCCCCCACTATCACTTGCCCTTCAAAACGATATCCAAAGGTGGTCCAGACTCACCATCTCCTGGCTGGGCCGCTTAAATGCAATAAAAATGGTGATTCTCCCAAAATACTGTACCTGTTCCAAATGCTTCACATCAAAATGCCCCAAGAATACTTTACGGATACCAGAAAGTCCCTTTTAACCTTCCTGTGGCAAGATCAAAAGCCTAGAGGACAATGCAGGGGTAGGCCTCCCGGACATAGAAACATATTATAGGGAAGCCTAGCTGCGTGTCCTCATTCCGCACGTCAGGCAGCAGTCAGAACCACAATGGATAGCCTTGGACAATCACCATCTCCGCCCTTTCATTTTGGGTGAATGGCTATGGGTTCCGGGGCCCCAACTATGTAATAGCGTCATAAATCACCCCATTATTGGAACAATATGGGCAATATGGAAGCCAGGCAAGAAAATGGTGGGAGTTACGACATGGCCCTCTCCGTTGGGACACCTTTGGTCACCAGGGATCCGGGATGCAATCCCGGACCCAGGGAGCTTTGAGACCTGGTATGATGCGGTATTAGAAAGGGCTGGTCAACTCTGGAGAAATAGCACCTTCATCACTATTCAGGAGCTTTAGGAGGCACTCGGCATAGGCCCGCTATCGGTCTTCCTTTACCTGAGACTCAAGGGGGTGATGACAAGGGCGATATGGAAAGATCAGTTACAAAGGGACCTCACCCCATTCGAGAGAATTCTTGACACATGTACGAGCTCTAGAGGTTTAATAAGTGCAATGTACTCGGCGTTGATTGAGGTCGATATTACACCATCCCTCACACTCAGGAACAGATGGGAATCAGATATGGGCAGGCAGATCTCACAAAACCTATGGCTACAAATATCTAGACGAACGGCGAAATCATCTATATCTTGCCAATACAAATTACATGCCGTCAAGTTGATGTATAGATGGCAGTATGACCCGATCCGGCTGGCTAAAATGTATCAAGGGGTAAGCCCACACTGCTGGAGGGGTTGTGGGAAGCCAGCAGACTATTGGCATATGTGGTGGGGATGTGAGGTGGTTCAAGCTTACTGGTCAGAGGTTCTCAGCTGGATCAAGGAATTAGATGATGATGAATGGGAGAAACAACCACTGCTGATTCTGTTCGGCCTGGTTGAAACGGACGACACGACCATGAAAGCACCCGAAATGATACAAGGCCTTCTTATGGCCGCAAGAGCCTGTCTCACCATGGTATGGAAGAGAGCCACGCTCCCTATCAAAACTGAGTGGTTGGGTGTTGCCCTGAACATATATAGAATGGACAATCTGACTGCGGCCCTACATGGGGATCTCACCACAGTTGAGAATGCATGGTCTGAATTTCGTGCCAAATATGTCACATGAAAAGAATGTGTGCAAAGCGTTACTACATTCAGAGACAATCTACGCGACGGTTGATGTTGTCTTCTATATCGAATTTATATTATATTGTGCTCATGTGTCCTATGTTATAAAAATGAGAATGGTTCAGATGTAACATTTGGTTTCTTCTAGCCCGCAAGACGGCGATATGGGAATAGGGGGGAGGGGGGCGTTGTGTAGGTAATTGGTTTGGACGATGCTATTGGAAATGTATGGGATCTGCAAAGACTTTATATGTTTTATGCATGGTGGCTCTCTTTGTGAAAACTCTTATTTGACTTGTTGGTGGAAAATGCTTGTAAACGATTGTCAAACTTCTACCTTTGAAAAACTAATAAAACTGAATTTTTTAAAAAAAAAATCGGTTTCGCTGGTTATTTCAGACCTTTTGCGGCCTTTTCGGACTGTTAAACTCGGTAGAAGTGTAGGAAGAAGCTGTGAGTATCCTGGCGTCAGAGAGAATAAAGATGTCAAACACTTGACTCTTTATATTTCTGGTACAACTTGGAATTAGGTCAGGATATCCAACGGGGGCATTACTTGTAGAATTTTTGATGTTGCCATAAGCCATGTAGGTTTGTCTCCACTGATCATTCTCGACCACCAGCAAGATTCACTGTCCAGCGAGGGGTCGGCGAGAAATGCTGCCTGTATGCTGACCTGATTGATTTCGTTTCTGGGCAGCCTAGTAGGAGATGGCGAACTGACTCTTTTTCGTTTGTGTTTCGGCAGAGTCTACAATGGGCTGTATTTGAGAGACCTCTGATGGCTATGATTTCATTTGTTGGTAGGAGATTAAGGGGCCGATTCATGGAACAAACGTGCGCCAAAAATCCCAGCGCAAGGAGGCGCAAGCGTGAGAAAGCAAGCGCATGCGCACGATTCAAGGAAGACGCTGCGTTACTTTCCCACTGGTTGTGCGCCAAATCCGTGCGTGGCGCACACTGGCGCACATGTCTCCAAACAGCGTGTGCTAAGCGCACAGCGAAAGCGCACAGCGAAAGCGCACATAGCGCAGCGCACACAACAAAAAAAGGCGGAACAGTGGGCGTAACACGCGTAATGGGGAATAACGCATGAAAAAGAAGGCGTAACTGGGGAAGTACTGCAGGGAACTACACGGAATGCCCACACGCACGCAAACAACCCGTATTAATGGATTCGAATACGGGAAACCTGCGCACGGCAAAAGACGCGCACAGGCGTCAACGCGTCCGCCACACGAAGGCAGGCGGAAGTGTCCCCGCGCACAGCATAAAAGTGCGCGCAAACAACAAACACGTATATACAGCTACAATGAATGCCCCATTTGTCGCAGCACTGATCGTGGGACACCGCAGGAGGAGGAGAATAGCCAGGACACGCATTTTTTCACCACAGACCAGCCTTTTTGGGATGCCTGATGACCAGGTCTATGGCAGGTGTAGGTTTCCACCCCATATCATCCTAGACCTGGTCAGGGAGTGGGAAGATGACCTAACATCCCCCACCCTCTGCCACCAAGCATTGAGCTCCTTGGAGAAGGTGCTCAATGTCCTGCATTTTTTGCCCACTGGGTCTTTTCAGCGGACTACTGCCATAGTGGGGGGGGGGTCTCACAGGCCACGCAGTCACGCTGCCTACACCAGGTATTGGCAATCATTACAGCGCTCCCCTCAGTCCGCAGGCACATATACATGCCCAGAACACCCACAGAAAGGCAGGCTGTTGTCCAGGACTTTTACAGGGTGGCACACTTCCCATAGATTGCACCCATGTGGCCCTACGTCCACCTAGGGCCACTGAGCACATCTACCGAAACCGCAAGCACTGGCATTCCATCAATGTACAGGTGGTATGCGATGCAAAGGGAATCATCACCTCTGTCTATGCAAACTACCCTGGCTCCACCCATGATAGTTTCATATACAGAATGTCCGCCCTGAGCCAGGCCCTGGAAGCTGGGCAGCATGGCGACACATGGCTCCTAGGTGAGTACAAATGCCCGTGCACATGCATGCATGTCACACACACACACACACACAAATACACAAACCCCAATAATCACAACCATTATCACCTCTCCAGGGGACAGTGCCTACCCTCTGAGCAACCACATGATGACGCCAATCCGGAACCCCACCACACCACCCCAGGTAAGATACAACGCATATTGCAACCAGGGCCATAGTGGAGCACACATTCGGAGTGCTCAAGTCACGCATCGCTCCCTTGACCGCTCTGGCGGGCAGCTACTTTATGCACCCCCAGTAGTGTGCAGGATCAGTGTGGCAGCATGTGTCCTGCACAATGTTGCAACACAGCAGGGCGTACCGGTGGACATGGTGGTGCCCCCACATCCCCAACCACAGGCACAGGCGCTGCCCATGGGGGGATATAGGGCACGTGGCGAGGAAGCCCAGACCCAGCTTGTGGCCTGATTTTTCACCTAAACTCCTAACCCTGCGGAGTGCACACAGGCCTGGCACATACCAGGTGACAATCGATGATGACAAAGAGACAGTCAACTGTCACAACCTTACCACCCTGAGATTGTTGCCATGGAATTGCCACATTGTGTGCATCCCTAGCTACTTAAACACAATGACCAAAAGGCACACATGCAAGGTGTGAATCACACAGACCTGCAAAACAGGACATGACTATCACTGGTATGTCACTCAAACCCTCCAAAACCACAACATGACATGGCAAGCAATAGCCATACACCAACACAGTACCAAAAAGGTACACATTGCCATGTGAAAAATTTAAATGGGCATCAGACAATGATGCCTGACATGGAATCAGATGAAATGACTGACCACCAACCTCCCACCCAAAATAAGTCTTACCCAAATGCATTCCAAAAGTCGTATTTTAAACATAACAATGAATGCCTGTCCACATGCACAATGTGCATTGCAAAATCAACACTGCAGCTACTGTGTGCCGTGTCCACCTCCTGCAGCACACTGCTCAGCGCACAGCACAGTGAACAGCCATTGTGTGTGATGCACACCCTGAGCATCACATCTAAGCGACAAACTACATAAAAAAAAAAATAGGCATGTACAGGATCCACAAATGGTCATAGAACATGTGCTGCAGGGACACAGTGGGCACCAGAAGGCAAACAGAGTGTACACATGGACATGGAAGGGTGGTTGTACATGTAGTGGATCATAGTGTGAGTGTGTGGGTCAGTAGGGACATGCACTCAACATATGCATGTGAAATCAAGTGACCATCAGTGTCCTCTACACATCACATGTGAACATTCACCATGTGTATACCCCAGCATGTCAAATCACAACTATCCCCTCACACCTGAAAGGTAAACAACACATGAACAGGCATTGATCAGCAGAATACATCATGTAAATAGGAAAGCACAATTACAATTTCAGGGTGCCCATCACACTGCAGGGCAAGGCAACTATCAACAACAAAACACCCCCCCTCCCTCACAAATCACCACGACCCACTGAACAACTGCATCTGGGTTATTCATCCGACATCCTTGAATTCCACCTGGCCACAGGATCACCTTTCCCCTTTGTCACCATCTCCCACCTTGTGTGTAAAAGTTGCCAGCACCCTCAGAGTCCACCTAGATTTGCAAAAGCACAAAACCCAACAGAACTCAAAGCAGGACAACACAGAATCCAAGCAAATAGCCTGCAGGAGGTAAAACAAACCAGAAGAGCCTCCAGTAGATGACTTGAAGTAGCAGTACGCCACAAAGGCCAAGTACTACCACAATGATGTTAACAACCAAGGTAGCACAGTAAAACAATGTCACAACAGGATCTGAACCATGTGTGGCACATAACATAGAATGATGCACCACAAACGGATGTTTACTGTCACAGCTCCCGTGTACAGGTGCAGGAGTGGCACCAAACAACCACCCCCACCGTGGTCTGGGTGCCTGCAAGGTCTAACTCACACAGGCCTCTGAGACCCTGGTGGGGAAGGAGGGTCAGGGATATGCAGTCGGGACAGGCATTGGCATACTGGATAACTGGAATGAGGGGCAGGAGAGGGGAGTAGGATTGACACGGGAAAGTAGGGAATGCACAAAAATGTAGTACACACATTAACACATACACAATTAGATCAAACTTGTTCACATGCACATAGCACCAAATTACTCAAATGCAAGTCAAAGAGAAACTTATCTCTGGGGTGAGTGCTGGCCTCCTGCCTGCGCACTCTCAGGTCCGGTAACAGGAGCATTTCAATGCTGCAAAGAGAGCCACAGTTAATAATCTGTGCGTGCCCAAAACACACAAACACACTACCAAATATGCCCCAAAGTAACAAAATACACCACAAACAGACAAACCTGTGTGGATGCTTCATACCCATACGTAACATTACCCCTCTGATGGTTCATACACAGTCTATGCAGTAAGTCAGGCACCGGTGGATGCGTGGCAAATGGAACACCAATGTGTCACGATTCACCCAACATGCAATGTACCCTGTGTAAGCAGACAGACGCATATAGCAAGGTCTGACTTCAGAACAAGTCCTGTACCACCATGAGCAAAATAAAGTAGCCAGTGCATGTATCAATTTCTACTTGGAAATGAAATGCACTGCACCCGAGTCTGTCCCTTGCTGTCTGTCCCTGTGAGCTGCTCATTCCATGTCTCGGAATGCTACATGGCTAATACAAGTGCCTCAATGGACCATGGTGGACCGGAGGGTATGTGCCACTGCCCCTGCAGGTGCCCCAGACAACTTTCACATCAACTAGCCATCAGTCCACTAACACATCTGAGCTGTATTGTGCGCTTTTACACCAATATTTGTCCAAGTTCACTGTCAGTGCTGCTACTAAGCATACATGTTCAACTGGCCAGGTGGAAGGTTTGCTGTGTTGTGACCCCCCTGTGCTGCTCACCTTGCCTGGAGTCCCTTGAAACACATCATCGATTTTCGGATGTATGATCGCAATCCTTGTGCCTCTGCCTGCGCACACATGCACATGTCGGCAGCACCAAACGTGTCCTGATTCCAGACGTCCAATGGCCCATGTCTGCTGGCAAAGGTGGTCTTGAGGCTCATCCCCCTGCAGAAAGTGCATGAAACACATGATTAATGCTTAATATTCATCTGTGTGTGTCTCTTCAGGCATTACATGACTGGACCATATCAGAGACGTACATCAGAAATCACACCATCAGTCCGTCTTTCACAGCAACAGTGTGGAACACACTATCTACGGCATGATTTGCAACAAGCACATGTTCATTAAAGATAAGAAACATACTACACAATGCATAGCAATGAATGTACACATGAATCATTAAACACCCCATCTAGCAAAAGAAGAACAGTGGACAATTGCACCCCAATCATCCCCACTAGGGGTGTTAACACAAGTTCCACAGCAGCAGACATGCCACAGATATGACAGTCCATTGCCCTTGTGTAATAGGCTGTTATACCGAACCATCCTTGCGAGCCCATGGATAAGGGAAGCAGGAATGGCATATGTGAGTCAAGGACCCCAAGCAGCAAACACATACATAAGACAAGCTTGAAGGGCCCAGCTGGAACAGACAGTGGATGCTTTCAAAAAAGCCACAAAGCACCACACCGTCACATGAAAGCACAATAGACTAGCAATTTTAAACTATATTAACTAATTACACTAACTATGAAAAACCTACTTTACCTATTTAAACTAACTATCAAACAGAAACTTAACTAACTAAACTAAAAGGAAAATCAAAAATGGCCACATAGGACCTGGGGGGGGGCACCCAGTAGGGGGGAGGTACAGGGTGCTGCTCAACACCCACATGCAATGATGCTGAGGAAAAAAAAACATCCATGGGCTCAACGCCTGCACAGCCCGACCTATGTGGGAGATAGATTGTCGTCCAAGTCTGGCTCTTCCTGGAAAGGAGGACGTGGCACAGGAGCATGACCACGCCTAGCCGCAGCTTGCCCCTCGTCGGCAGCAGGTCTGCCGGACGAGTGAGCCTGGTTCTGTGTGGTGATGACATGTAGGTCTGCATGCAGAACCTCCCGTGATACATGTGCTTCCTCTTGCAAGGTAGCACGTGTAACACGGAGTTCCTCCTGCAAGGCCTGGCTTGACAACCGCTGCACCTCCCTGCAAGCATGTAGCTCAGCCGAGATGGTACACTCAAGCTGTGCAAACCTCTCCTCTGTCCGCTCCCTCTGGGACATCAGAAGGACACCTAGAGTGGATCTGAGGGAAACATGCTCCTTCCTCAGGGCCTTCATGTGTGCCTCTGCGTGAGCAGCAATTGCTTGACGCAGAGACGACATTTCAGCCTGGCGTGCCCTGTCTGAGGCCGCCATGCCCAGCCTGAGCGAGCGGACCGTGGACCGTGCCGCCTGCTGCTGGAGAAGCACCTGCCTAGCAGGGGGAAGCACAGATTGGGCCACACGCTCCATGCTCTCAGCGATGTTCTCCATTGCTGCCCCCTGCCGTTCAAAATTGGCAGTCATGTCTTGCTCCCACTCAGTATACTGTGGTTGTGCGCAGCGACCACTTTGCTGGGCTTGACCCATGCGGGACCCAAGGACCGGGTGTCCTCGTTTTGTTGGCACTGCCCGCGGCTGCACAACTACATGCCCCCGTCGACGGGATGTCCCAGGCACATCAGTGACTGGTGTGGAGGGTGACCCTGCGTACTGATCCACCACGGGCAGAGGTTCCAAGACTGTCTGACCCCTCAGTGCAGGTGTCGCAGACAGGAGTGTCCACATCAGAATCACTCACCCCTGACATATGGACCTGATGCTCATCCAACTCGACATGGTCGTCAGAGTGCTCTTCAGGGCTGGACTCATGGGCAGCCAGAGACAAGATGTACTGTAGCACTTGGGGGTTTTCGTGGCCTACCACCCCACTGCCCCCACTTGTGCTGGGTTGATGTAGTGATAACAACCCTGTGCCTGGCATGACAACACCATCCTCCGGCTCCATTGCATCATCATCTGAAAAATAGAGAGAAAAAAGGTCACTACACATGTTAGAAGCACACAACACACACACACACCGACAACAAACACATCAGGCAGACATGTGACACACAAAATAGAACCTGGCATGCATGCTGGGTCAACTTGAAATTGCTTCTGTGATTAGACCTGTTGAAAGGTGGCAGTTTGCACTGAAGTGGTTCTATGCAGTGCAGCAAATATCTTTGTTACTCACTACCTACATGTACAAGGACTCCATGGTGTGTGTCACAAAATGTGAAGACAATGCAAGGTCAACTTCAGGCATCACGTGCAATGTGCATTCAATGGGTAGCATATCTACAATCAAAGCACCCCTCCACCCAAGTGCAAAAGCAGGGATGCCTAGCATAGTATCAAAAGGCTGAGCACAGACCTGTGTATTGACAGGCAGTGTTGACTAGCATCAACAGCTTCATGTGAGTCAAGTGACAACACTGCAAATGATGATGGGACAGTAAGCAGGACACATGATGAAACCTCTGGAGTCCACCCATGTGTGAAGAAGACACTACACCAGTTGGACAGAGTCATTGGCCATTAAACAGGCTGAGGCCTGTGACCTTCACAGATTGTCAGACCCTAAACATGTGTGCAACGCAGTACTGAGCCACAGTTGACATGGGAATGCAGATGAAATGCCATGCAATTTAGGTCATCCTGGACTTGTATTACAGTCATCATCCAGTCATGGACACATATGGGCATCCGTGGAATGCACATGGAGCATGAATGGGCACTCATGTCCCTGCGGGGCATCTGACCTCTGCACAGTCCAAGTGAGACACCCTGCATCAAGTACTAAGGATGTACCACAAAGGATATGTCTGGCAGAATGGCCGCTGGATGTTAGCATGTACACAGGAGGCATGAACAGGGAAGTACCCAACGGCAATATTGTAGCAGACCAGTGCTAAGGTGGAATTGGGGTGCAGAGCAGGGGGTTCAGGGGGAAGGGAGCATGCCTACATTGGGTACCCCCTTGCAGGCAGAGTACACACGCACGTCAGTCATGCTATGCATTGTTCCTGGGCTGAGAGGAAGCTCACCCCACGCTACATGCAAAAGTGCCAGTGAGCTGGAACATGGACCGGAGGGGTAAACTGGTAACCAGCATGTGAGTAGGGTGCAAAAATGGTGGTGTGGACAGTCCCCGTCTGCTCCACATGTCCACCATCCAGCAGAGTAGACATGCATCAGGGAAGCATTGCATTACTCGCACATCATAACCATGTACACGTGACATGTAGTGGCAGTCATGTACATCACATCACACAAGTAAAATACACACGTCCTCGACAAACACGCATCAACACTCACTAGACTGTGTATCAAAGTCCGGCATCTCTCCCACACTTTCGACCGATTCTGATGGTATGAACTCCGCAACGAGTGACTCATGCGAAGTGAGGTGTTCCTCCTCCGGTGCAGGCCCACCGCCAGTCACCAGAGTCAAGTTGTAATTTGAGGCACGCTTAGCCTTAGCACTGCGTTTGAGGTCATTCCAACGCTTTTTTGCACTCTTGCGCCGTGCGCACCTAATGGCCGAATGCACTCACATGTTCCGCAACTTGCTTCCAGTGGGTATCACGGTGTGCAGCCGTAGTCTGACAATTAGCACGCACTAGCATGTCACGGCTGTGGTCCCGCACGTAGTCCACAAGGTAGTCCAGTTCCTGGTTGCAGATAGGCTTCTTCCTCAACGTGCAGGAGGTCGTGGCTGTGTGTGGGGGTACCAGCCTGTGCTGCAGGTGCAACCTTCCTCCTCTTGGATTGTGGCGCAGACCCTGGCTGGCTGAATCCGCCCTGATCAGTATGGCCAGTGGGACCGGTGGATTGAGCCAAGGGAGTGGCAGGTGGCGGGACGACCAAAGGGCTGACTTGTGTCAGTGGCAGCTGGGTGCCCTGTAATGGACCCTGCGCAGAAACATCCGCTGTGGCAGGGTCATTGACCGCGACTGTCCTGGTTGGTAGACTCACTACCGGGGTGTTGTTGGCTGCATCTGCCCCTGCACTTGCCAACACCCGGCTGTTCGGGGCAGCAGATGACATTACAGCCCCACGTGTCTTGGTCAGGGCAGCCCTGCGTGCCCCTACGGTTTCCCTCTGGGCCTGTTGGAAATCTTCCAAGGGCTCTTCAATTGCCAACGCAGCCTGCGCTGGCAGACCCTGAGCCTGGGTGGTGGTGTCCACAGCTGCACCTGCAGCTACCACTACCCTTGGGCCCGTGGCAGTCGATGAAACGGACTGTCGGGTCACACGGGTGCCAGTGCCAGATGCAGAAGCTGCATCTCCCAGAACCACAGGGGGTGGTGGCATGACTGCACCGACACATGGCACAACATCGTGCTCAAGTGGCGCACCCCTGCCTCTTCCCCCTCTGCGGCTACTCTGGAGTCCCCCTACTCCCTGGTCACCCCGGCCACGTCCCTGACCACGCCCGCCACGAGGAGTACGCCCAGCTGAGGCACCCCTCACCTTCGGTGGCCTCCCAACCATGGCACAGATGGAGTAGGGCCGGCACAGATGGAGTAGTGCCAATGGAAGGTGTACACCACAATTGACCTGGGCAATTGGGGCAAAGGGAGTGGGATGCAAGATGTTAACAGCCCCCCTGCACCTGCAAGGCTGTATGTGACCCCAGTGATGTAGTGACGGGTCACGCTACGCTCAGGCACCCCAAAACTGCAATAAAACCGTGCACGCAATCCTGCAGCCTACGTGCGTGGAATCAACCTCCCACAGTACGTGGTGGCACCCAGTAACACAAAAAACGCGTATGCATGGGACACGCAGGCTACTATGACCTTGAAAATGGGTGTGATCCACAGGGGCACCCGCAGTGGGAAAAATAGCGTGCGAGACTCACCGTCTTACTAGAGTGATAATGAAAAACATGCATAGCCAATATCCCCGCCAAAAGAAGAGATACGTCCTCGATCGCTGTGAAGATGTGATGGCGCGCGAAACACGAATCAGCTACACACGTTGGTCTCCACGAAAGGCACGTACAGCGAACTGCTGGCCCCACTCACCTTTAACCCGTGCTGAGGGAAACGCCTGCGCGCGTCACGTCACTTACGCGTAGGCCCTTTCCTCGGATTCCACGCATTCACACGCGGATGTGCAGTTTTTCATGCGCGCTGAACCACTATGCCCATGTCATGAGGGAAACGCCCACACGCGTAACATCAGAGAAGCGCTTACGCGCTAAGGGCCTTTCCTCCAATTACACGCTGACGTGCAATATTTTCACGTGCCAAATCACTCCGTATCAAGCTGGCCACACGAAAACACACGGAAGACCACGCTCCTGCCCAGAAGGCCGAATTACTGCCCCCGAGAGCCCCGAGCACGCTCCCACCTGCCATCTGCTGCTGCCTGACTGCCTGCTGCCCACATGCCCTGCTATTTGGTGCCTGCACGTCAGCCAGGGTTCCAGTTGCTGTGTCCACCCCTGCTGGAACAGAAGACTCCCAACTGGGATACCATCGCTCCACAGCCCAGCCCCAGGACCCAGTTGCCCACCCACACCTGCCTCGGGGGTCGCCATGTCGGGGCAAACACCATTTGAGACCACTGGCGACCCCCTGCCAGAGAGGCAGAGGGCCCCCAGCTTCAGTGTGAAGGAAGTTGGTGTCCTGGTGGAGCATGTCCTGGAGCATTATGATGCCCTCTTCGGAACATCACGCACCAATAAGGAAGGACGGGAGAGGATCTGGGACGACGTAGTGGTTGCCATCAACGCGAAGGGGGTGGCAACCCACAACATCGAGCACGTCAAGAAGCGCTGGGAGGACTTCAGGTCCAGGACCCTCCACAATGCCCGGCGGCTCGCGGAGGGGGGCCGGGGCAGCATGAGTGACATCCAGATGAGGGTCCTGGAACACGTATGCCCAGCGCTCCACACTCAGATCCTTCAGAGGAAGAACTGTCTGGAGTTGAGCGGTAAGTGGCCAAGCATTGGTGTGCGAGACAGGGCATGTTGCAGTGTGCTGGTAGTCTGATACTTGCCTGTATGTGTGACATGGGCCATGTATGGATGTGTGTGTGCAGGGACATCATGGTCATGCATGTGAGACCAGTAATGTGTGAACCACATGGTTGGTGCATGAGTTCCAATGCTACATGGGGAGCTGTATGGGAAATGCACACATGAAAGCATGCCAGTGTCTGTTCTTGCACATGGTGGGGGTGTGAGGGATGGGTGCTGCTGTCATGTACATGTATGGTACACATGTGTGTGTGTCTGAGAAGTGTGTCTGTGACTTCGATACGCCATGGATTCATGACACATGTCCGTGATGATGTGTAGATTCACTCATGCAGTGCGGTCACTGTTGTATGCACTGTGTCTATCCACTGTGTCTGTGGTGTACAAGGCATGATGCATGACCCTCCGGTGATGTGTGTGCATGGGATCAGTGTGAGCCAGGATGCATGTGAGTTTGAAGGCAACATTTTGATTAATAGAGGCCCTTGTACATGGATGCTGATGTTGATTGCAGGCGCCATGCCTGTTTATGCATGTGTGTTGCGTGCATTCACCCATGTGTTGTGGAGGGACAGGATGGAAGTGACGTTAGACACTGCCACTCATGTGTTATTGCTTCCTGTCTAGGGGAATATTGTACTGTACCCTGATGCTTGTGTTCTATGTCTCCCTCTATGCAGCGTCAAGTGAAGAAGAAGGCGGAGACGGCGCTGTGGAGCCAAGCGACAGGGATGCCTCCACTGGGCGGCGACGCAAGGCCCAGCCACCCTCCCAGGACTTGCCATCATCCGGGAGCGAGGGGGCTGGTGCTGCGTCTGCCACTACGGCTGTGGCGGAAGGGCCGGTTGAGCCCCCACAGGGGCTTGCAATGGCGCAAGACAGTACGGAGACATCCAGGTTGGTGGTCTCCACAGAGGAGGAGGAGCCCGCTACTGAGGCGCACATGGGGCCTGGTGGGGGTAGTACCACTGGTGCAAGTGGTGCAGTCCAAGGCCAGGGTCAAGAGGCAGCACAGGTCACCACGGAGGGGCCTGTGCATGTCCCTGTCCTTGACCCTGTGACTGCACCACCATGCACCAGCAGGGAGGCCCCATCCCAGGCCCGTCCACAGGTAGGGGAGAGTGCCATGTCATCTGCCTCTCCACTACCTGCGGACGAGGGGTCCCATGAACGTATGGGCTCCGTCCTGATTGGTGTCGCGTTGCGCACGCGTGACATTCGTGATGACGTGCGTTCTTCCTGGGCAGAGAACGCACGCCATCATGAAGAGCAGCGTCGCGACGTGGCACTGTTGGGAGGGGCCCTGGTTGGTGGGTTCCTACATGGGACGCGCACTCTGGCAGACCTCTCCTACTCTGTGGAGACTATGCACCAGTCGTTCTCCCTGCCGTCTTCCGGCCCCGATTCCACCAGGGCCCCCTGTGGACCTGGCCTGACCAACACAGCCAGCTTGGTGGAGATCCCATCCCTGCCAGAGTCGGGAGTCGGAGGTCCAGCAGGGGTGGACACCACAAATGGAGACCAGCTGATGGAGGATGTGCAGGCATCATCGGAGAGGGCACATGGATAGCAGCAGCAGCAGCAGGAGCAGGCTCTAGGTGGGAGCAATGATGGCTCGGGGCCATCGACATCAGGGGGGCAGGCATCGGCCAGAGGGCAGGAGGACCCTGGAATGGATGTGTCTTCCGTGTGGCTGCGGTTGGGCCAACGTATAGGTGCGGAGCGGAGGCGGGCGGAAGAGGCGCGGCTCACCATGGTCAGGGCAGAGTTCTCCATGCGTTGGGCGTTGACCCCGGGGCCAGGCAGAGGCCCGCCTCCGGGACATCGACATGGAGTTCGATGATGCCCTGGCCCAGGACACCACAGAGTGAGCCACAGGACTTGCCCGCGCCCATTGTATATAGTTAGTGTTAGGTTTCCTTTCCTTTTTTTTTATTTTGGTTGCGCTTGGACAATGCACCACGTTTTTGTATATAGTTTTTTATTAGGTAGTATTTTTGGTAGGTTTCATTTCATCAGTTGGGCTCATGGACCCTGGATTGTTCATTTGTACATAGTTCACCATTGGATTATTCTCATTTTTTTTATTTTCACCATGGAGCAATGGATTTCGCTTTCTTTTTTCCCTTGGATTTGCTTTGTTGGACTGTGACTTTGGACACCATTTCTTTTGGATTTCTTTGGATTATGATTTCTTGTTTTTTATTCTTTTACGGACATGCAGCATTTCTTTAATTATTCCCATTGTTGTGTGTTTTGTTTTAATTACATTCATGTTGTGTTTAATACATTTTTATCTTCATACTTCGATGTGTGGTATTATCTCATTGGTTTCATGCATGTCATGATATGGGTTTTCACATTCAGTTGCACCCATTGTGTGTGTGTGTGTGTGTGACGGACATGTGTTCATTTACATACTTGCCTTTGGGGTTGTATCATGTAATTGGCTTTTCTATGTGGGTGGATGCAATACTTGGTTGGGTCTTTGGGCTGGGGAGGCTGGCCATAAGGGCCAAGATTGAGGATCGTCATGACTTGGGGGCAGGGGGACATGAGTGGGACATGAGTGGGGACCTGCTGGCAGGTGCCCTGCACTGCTGGGGGGTGGGGGTGCAGGGGTGCAGGGGGACATGAGTGGGACATGAGTGGGGGCCTGCTAGCAGGTGCCCTGCACTGCTGGGGGGTGGGGATGCAGGGGGACATGAGTGGGGGCCTGCTGGCAGGTGCCCTGCACTGCTGGGGGGTGGGGGTGCAGGAAGCCATGAGTGGGACATGAGTGGGGGCCTGCTGGCAGGTGCCCTGCACTGCTGGGGGGTGGGAGTGCAGGGGGACATGAGTGGGGGCCTACTGGCAGGTGCCCCGCACTGCTGGGGCGTGGGGGTGCAGAGGGACATGAGTGGGACATGAGTGGGGGTCTGCTGGCAGGTGCCACGCGCTGCTGGGGGATGGGGGTGCAGGGGGACATGAGTTGGTGATCAGTAGTGCAAGCTGACATGTGGCTTGGCTGGGGGGCATGCCCATGGTGGATGGGCTGCCTGTGGGACATGACCAGGGGTGCAGGGTAGTCCCCTGTGGTGTGGGCTGCCTGCAGGGGCCTGGAGGGTGTAGAGGGAACACCTGGGAGGACCCACACTGCCAATTCACGTGTAGGACTCCCTGCGCACCCCAGAAATACACGTACCGTGCTCAAATCGCGTGTGAGACTTCACGCGAACCCCAGTTATACACGTACCCCACTGTACCCCACTCGCACAGGGCCATTCGCATGTGAAACTTCCCGTGCACCCCGAAATACACGTACCATGCTCAAATCGCGTTTGAGACTTCACGCGAACCCCAGTAATACACGTACCCCACTCGCACAGCGCCCTTCGCGTGTAAAACTTCCTGCGAACCCCAGTAATACACATACCCCACTCGCACAGGGCCAATCGCGTGTGAAACTTCCCGCGAACCCCAGTAGTACACGTACCCCAATCGCACAAGGCCAATCGCGTGTGAAACTTCCCGTGAACCCCAGTAATACACGTACCCCACTCGCACAGGGCAAATCGCGTGTGAAACTTCCCGCGAACCCCAGTAATACACATACCCCACTCGCACAGGGCCCTTTCGCGTGTGAAACTTCACGCGAACCCCAGTAATACACGTACCCCACTCGCACAGGGTCAATCGCGTGTGAAACTTCCCGCGAACCCCAGTAATACATGTACCCCACTCGCACAGGGCCCTTTCGCGTGTAAAACTTCCTGCGAACCCCAGTAATACACGTACCCCACTCGCACAGGGCCAATCGCGTGTGAAACTTCCCGCGAACCCCAGTAATACACGTACCCCACTCGCACAAGGCCAATCGCGAGTGAAACTTCCCGTGAACCCCAGTAATACATCTATCCCACTCGCACAGGGCCCTTTCGCGTGTAAAACTTCCCGCGAACCCCAGTAATACACTTACCCCACTCGCACAAGGCCAATCGCGTGTGAAATTTCCCGCTCACCCCAGTAATACACATACCCCACTCGCACAGGGCTAATCGCGTGTGAAACTTCCCGCGAACCCCAGTAATACACGTACCCCACTCGCACAGGGCCAATTGCGTGTGAAACTTCCCGCGAACCCCAGTAATACACATACCCCACTCGCACAGGGCCCTTTCGCGTGTAAAACTTCCCGCGAACCCCAGTAATACACGTACCCCACTCGCACAGGGCCAATCGCGTGTGAAACTTCCCGCGAACCCCAGTAATACACGTACCCCACTCGCACAGGGCCCTTTCGCGTGTAAAACTTCCCGCGAACCCCAATAATACACGTACCCCACTCGCACAGAGCCAATCGCGTGTGAAACTTCCTGCGAACCCCAGTAATACACGTACCTAACTCGCACAGGGCCAATCGCGTGTGAAACTTCCCGCGAACCCCAGTAATACACATACCCCACTCGCACAGGGCCCTTTCACGTGTAAAACTTCCCGCGAACCCCAGTAATACACGTACCCCACTCGCACAGGGCCAATCGCGTGTGAAACTTCCCGCGAACCCCAGTAATACACGTACCCCACTCGCACAGGGCCCTTTCACGTGTAAAACTTCCCACGAACCCCAGTAATACACGTACCCCACTTGCACAGAGCCAATTGCGTGTGAAACTTCCTGCGAACCCCAGTAATACACGTACCCCACTCGCACAGGGCCAATCGCGTGTGAAACTTCCCGCGAACCCCAGTAATACACCTACCCCACTCTACCCCACTCGCACAGGGCCCTTTCGCGTGTGAAACTTCCTGCGAACCCCAGTAATACACGTACCCCACTCGCACAGGGCCAATCGCATGTGAAACTTCCCGCGAACCCCAGTAATACACGTACCCCACTCGCACAGGGCCCTTTCGCGTGTAAAACTTCCTGCGAACCCCAGTAATACACGTTCCCCACTCGCACAGGGCCAATCGCGTGTGAAACTTCCCACGAACCCCAGTAATACACGTACCCCACTGCACAGGGCCAATCGCGTGTGAAACTTCCCACACACCCCAGTAATACGCGTTCCCCGCTTGCCGTGTGCTGTGTGGTGGCCATGTATACTGGCACAGGGTTAGCGCAGCCCTTTGCGCTGGATTGGGGATTTTGATGGCTTTTCCCTGCGCTAGGGGCGTTCTTGGGGGCATAACTGGCGCTGCTGCAGGGTTGCTGCGCCACTGTGCGCCACGGCTGGTTTTGGTAGCTAAAATCCATGAATACGCTGTGCGCGGAAATGGATTTTAGCGCACACGGCTGGCACAGACAATCGCACACGCACACTGCGCCAGCCGCGTCCGCCACTTGTGCGCTAACTTCTATGAATTACCCCCTAAGTCTTGCTCTTAGAAGACAATTTCTGGCTTGCCTATTTGGGAATTGTTTAATATATCCCTGAAGTTCATTTAATTTCTTTATGTTCGAAGGCAAGTGGAGCGTTAGCTTGTTTTCCGTGGCTTTCGCCAGGGTCGAGATCCAATCTTGTTCCTTGATTTTTTTCAGGACCTTTGTCGGGTTTTGGACCAGTTCATCCTCGTCGCTCTCAATAGAATTCAGAAGCATAGAATTGTATAGCCTCCAAGATTGTAAGGTCTTGTTTGTTTCGACTGCCAGTTCTGATTTCATTACTCTGTACAGCAGTGGACTCGTAGGAAGCAACATTTTTCTGTATAACCTCAGCGAATTACAGTTTAAAGTCCCTTGTAAAGATAAGAGACTCAGTTCTCTTCGAATTGACGCTACAGGAGTTGAAGAAGGGAGGCAGAGGACTGTTCTCCAGTAGTATGCTTCTAGTTTCGGCCAAATTTCTCTCGGAATTAGTAACATTGCCTCTGAACCATAAGTTATTGAAGGAACTACTTTCATTTTGTAGAAGTCAATTGCTGGTATTGTTGAAAAGCGAACAAGTTTTTGGTCAATTACTTTTCCTTGCGCTGCCAATTTTATGATTTTTGATCTTAGGTGTTCTTGCATAGCTGATTCTTTTTTGGAGTTGTCCAATATGATGCCCAGGTATTTGAAGCTTTTTACTTTTTCAATCTCGGCCGATTGGAAGAACCATTTTGTTTTTTCTGATTTCTTTATTGATTTTTCAAGAATGACTTTTGATTTTTTCTTTGTTTACTTCCAAGTTGTTGGTGGTTGCGTATACCAAGAGGTTATCAAGTTGGCGATGTAATCCTATGGGCGTCTGATCAATTAGAATAAGATCATCAGCATAGAGTAGCCTGCTTGTTTTGTGTTGGCACAGCTTCGGTGGAATAGATCTGACAGAGGTTTCAGCTGTTTGGAAGTCTCCAAGCTAAGCAAGGAAAAGTGAGGGGTCCAACGGGCACCCCTATTTGACTCCCCTTTGGATCACAATAGTTGATGGTAGGGACCCTTTACAGTTTAATCTGACTCGCACGGTTGTATTGGTATGGAGTGTTATAATAGGATCGAGGATTTCTTGAGGACAGGACAAACTTTTCAGTTTGTTACATAAGAGGGTCCTGTCGACCCTGTCAAAACGCTTGAGAGAAATCAATGAAGGCCATGTATAGCCTGGGACCCCCTTCTATCATTTTGCTTTTCAAGGTGCTTATTATGAGGATGTTGGCCGAGGTTCCCATGTTTTTCTTAAATCCTGATTGGAATGGATCATTGCACGGGACGTCGTTGGCCCAGGCTTGAAACATTTTTAAAAGGAGGGAGACGAATAACTTTCCTATCGGATCAAGCAGCGCGATGGGACGGTAGTTAGAAGGATTTTTGGTGCCGCCTTGTCAATGTGAATTATGATAAATGGTTGTGCTCAAAGCACTAAAGGGGGTAATGGAAACATAATGTTATTTGAACTGCCATTTTGTAGGTTGTGAGCATAGCTATGTTTATGGACACTGAGAAGCTGCTAAGCCCACAAGGCATTGCAATTTGAAGTGACAGGGCAAATTAAGCACTGCAGAGAGAGATGTAATATAAAGTGATTTACAGCATGTGACCAGATGGAGAGAGCATGTGTAGGCGAGAGATGATACATGTGACCACATGAAGCAAGAATATGTAAGTGGAGACTGTTCCTTCCAAGATAAGAGAAGAATGGTTCACGGTTGAAGAAAAGATACATGCTGGATGTAATCAAGTATTCCCTGTTCCTTAGAATTCTTCCAAGGCACTGAACGATATAAAAGGGGACTGATTTACTGGCTCTGAGGTTCATTTAGACAGATGGGAATACTTTACTGGATTGTTTCCTTGCATTGAAATGAAAATAAACGGACCCTGTACCTGTTGTCAAACCTAAATCGCAGAGTGGAGTTTGTTTGCTTTCACACGAGAAAGGGTACACAAGTTGTAGTGGCTACTTCTGCTTTCACCAGACTAACAATTCTTGAGAAGCTATATTTTTTCTTTGATTCCAACTTTGGTCTTCATGATTCCTTGAGGACATACATGGACAAGCTCCATAGCCCAGATGGTGACAGAATGATGCAATTGGCAGTAAGCAGCAGCTCATCTGGCGAGAGTGAGAGATGGTGCCGAACGTTCATCAGTGCTTTGATGATTCTCATGTCTTCCATAGTATAATAATGTTATTCAGTTAACTCATGTTTCTAGAGACTAAATCATTGATCGTCAATCACCACCTACAGGCACTTGTGGTGTGTAGTGGCATCCACGATCTCAAACTTTATCAGCGCCATTGGAGAGGCACCTTCAACTAAAAGATTGACATGTTCTTTGTCTGGAGTCAATCTTTGTGTTCCATTCTCATGGTCATTCTGTCGTGTTACAACATATAGTCTGCTTGGTTGTTCACGTTACTCTAGGCGATATTCCAATTCTAAATGTTATTCCTGTATTCATCTAATCCACTTCTCAATTAGAGGTAACAGGATTGGTGGCAATCCCCTAAAAAAGGCACTAAAGTTTTTGGGTCAGTGATGAAAGAAAAAGAAGGTTAATACAGGTACAAGGCAAAAATGGCGACAGCACCACGGGATGGTATTGGTTTCTGTTTTATCTGAGAGTATTGTCGCTCTGCGTGGGTCACTACTCCACTGGCATACACAATGGGTTTAAGCAACACCATCATTGCCTTGTGTAGCAGCATTGCACCCAGCCCATGCAGACTTTCATTTACAACTAGTTCTGTGTCTTTTATTTAGATCAAAGTATGCCATAGTTTTGCTTTCAGATAGTACATACTTAATTCATTGGATTGCTTACTGGTTGTTCGGGTTTGGGATTAATCTCCTGTAGTATGTGACCATGCCTAGAAAACTCGGTACCTCCTATATGTTTATTGGAGGAGTGGCTGATTTCACATCTTGGACCATTGCAGGTCTGCTGACATTTCATCAGCCAAGAATACACCCCCAAAACATTCTGGCTTAAGTGGAACCATGGCTTACATAACATGATTGTGGATGTTAACTTGAAACTGTTTTGGTATCCTTTAATGTTACATGTGCATGTGGCTATGCAACACACATTCTATCTCTTACCCGAATGCTGCATTTCCTGGACCTCTGTCCAGGACCCAAGGTGCCGTCCTATCTGACGACACCATTGGCAGCATTAATGTATACCTTTAATTGATGTAAATTGTTAGAAATTGTTATGTGTTCAACTATGCATCTGAGTCTGATGTCAAAGTTGCAGTATGCTTTCAATTCTATCCTTTTTGTTTTTTACCCCAATTGTGTTTACCCTACTTGTTTTATCCCATTTCATTTCAATTGTAATGTTTTAGCAATTTATTTGATCCCAATGCCCACGTTACTGCAGTTTTTTGTTTCGAGTATTTCTTCCTATTCCATGATTTTTCGTTTTGTAAATTTCTATTTTTCAAATGTCTAGTTTTCCAATTATAAGCCTGGGAGGTCCTATAAATATTTATTTCAACCTAATTCAAGCCTAATGGCTTGATTGCAGCCTCGACACGTAGCGCGCGCCCTTCTAGAGGAGCCGCGATCACGTGTCGTATATAACATCGTTGCTTAGCAACGCTCCGATGCGGCGTTTATAACACTTGTGTTTACCCTACTTGTTTTATCCCATTTCATTTTATTTGTAATGTTTTAGCAATTATTTGAACCCTATGCCCACGTTACTGCAGTTTTTCATTTCGAGTATTTCTTCCCTTTCCATGGTTTTCCGTTTTGTTAATTTCTATTTTTCAAATGTCTAGTTTTCCAATTATAAGCCTGGGAGGTCCTATAAATATTTATTTCAACCTAATTCAAGCCTAATGGCTTGATTGCAGCCTCGACACGTAGCGCGTGCCCTTCTAGAGGAGCCGCGATCACGTGTCGTATATAACATCGTTGCTTAGCAACGCTCCGATGCGGCGTTTATAACACTTGTGTTTACCCTACTTGTTTTATCCCATTTCATTTTATTTGTAATGTTTTAGCAATTATTTGAACCCTATGCCCACGTTACTGCAGTTTTTCATTTCGAGTATTTCTTCCCTTTCCATGATTTTCCGTTTTGTTAATTTCTATTTTTCAAATGACTAGTTTTCCATTTATAAGCCTGGGAGGTCCTATAAATAATTATTTCAACCTAATTCAAGCCTACTGGCTTGATTGCAGCCTCGACACGTAGCGCGCGCCCTTCTAGAGGAGCCGCAATCACGTGCCGTATGTAACATCGTTGCTTAGCAACGCTCCGATGCGGCGAGGTCAGTCTGCTATCGGCAGACCCAGCGAGAACTGCTCCGCTCCGTTCCCCGTGACGGTAAGCTTGATATCTACGCTCTGCAAGGAATTATGCGTTTAGCAACGCTTGTAACCATGAACGCTCTTAGATAGACATTAACACGTCTTCCTGCTTACAGATAACGCTCTTCAGTGATACGTACTTCGCTGATTTCGGTGGGGCAGTTCGTTTTTGACTATTACAGCTTGAATTCAGTTTGCTACGTTTCACTTACCTATTTCAGGTAATTGACTATTTCCCTTACATATAGCTATACTAAACCAGCGCTTACCACACCACTGTTGGTTTTCTTTTTGTTTTCTTTGATTCGGTCTACCTTCTGCTTCTGCAAACACTACTTCTTGGTATGTGCTTTATTTCATACTTTTATTTCACATGATGCTTTTTCTATATTTGGATGTATTTTTGCACTGTTTATTGTTTATGTTGTTCAGACTTGCCCTGATGAAGGAATATCTATTCCGAAATGCATTGGCACAATTTAATCTGTTTATGGAGTTATTTGTGGCAAACTCTTCCTCACTAAAACACTTTTATTTTTCAGAAAAACTTTGGTTTGACAGATAAAACCATTGTTGGAAAACAACAGCATTTTTGAGTCTTTTTGCAAATTACCTCTAAGGTCTATATTGAGTGTTCAGAAAAATTGCAATTAATCATAACCCAGATTGGGTTTCCAGAGAGCGGCTGTATGACTGGGTATTTCACCTAGTCTCTTGCTTTAGTACACAATTATTTGCCTCCTAAGGCAGTAGACAATTTCATGTCACATTAAGAAAACATTGCCTTGCGGGCTGCACAAATGTCCCCCCTCGAACCCTTGTAAGAACACTTATTTTGTTGCCTTTGACCTTAACACCAGTAAAGAAAGATGCCATGCCTCAGTAAACATGCCCTCCCCCATGTAACAACACTCCTCATGTTGGCTCTGCCATTAATGTGAGTACAAAATGTCATGCCACAGTAGTATCCAGCAGGCCATATAGTGCTACCCCCCACCCCAACCCCTCCTTCATATAAAAACACTCAAGTTGGTTTTCTTTTTCCCAAAAACACCAGTAAAACCTGCCATACCCCTGTCAAAAATGTTTGTGTTTCAATGCTCCTCGGATCTCCTTGGACCCTAGCCTTGCATGCAGATACACTGACACACACTTACATGGACACACACACACACAGACACTCACACAGACATGCAAGATACACAAACACACACACAAGTTATGCACACACAGAGATATACACACACACACTCATATACATTCACCCATCAGTCACGCACCCATGCATGAGCACCCAGAACATTCACAATGCATTGACAAGCGCACTCCCACCCATGTACACCATTCACACTACATTCATTCATATGCGTGCAATTTCAGGCACACCCATACATACATCCACGCTCTTACACAGCTTCACATGCATGCATGCATGCACCCATACACACAAACAAAAACCATTTATTTTTCCTTACCTGCTGTTTCCCACCAGACTCGACACAATGTCGCCTCTTCAACTGCACTGTAGGCCTCCGGCTCCCACGATCCACGCAGACAGGAACCTTGGAAGCATGGAGAGCTACCTTGTTCCTGACATGCATGGAGCCGGAGAGCTATCACTGCTGCTCAGTCTGCATGATGACATTTGTAAATGCCCACACACCGTATTGAGTGTGCATTTACAGATTTTGGGTGGGTCTTGCCCTACCCTGTCTACACCTTGCATCCACAGCTTCCTTCATAGTGCATTTGACAGCTGCGTTGCATATGGTTGAAAAGATGGAATCATGCTCCCAGGACCTCTTGCAGTAACCTTGACAGCATCACTGCTGCCTCTGTTGCACCCTGTTTGGCCATGTGTATTGGTGGTTGAAGTACTCGTCGCTATTGTTATATTCTCGCTTATGAGAACAATGTTTAAAGGGATAGCATGTATGAACTTTAGTATGCACCCAGCACACAGGAATGGTACAGTGCAGGAACTGCTTAAATGATAGAGGCACACAAAGTACTACAATTTGTTCTGAGTGCCCAATCTGTGTACTGTGAACTTTCTTTTATTTGAACACGCATCAGCCACGGCCGTGCACTAGTATGCCGTCATCAATGCAATCCTTATTTTATTTACTTTCTTTCTTTACTAGCACACTTGGCATTTTCCATCATTACACAGTATGACATGATTCCAATGGGTGAGAAAAGCAATCGGGGTTGGGGTCAGGATGCAGTACATAGCGATGGGGTACCTTACAGTAACAGGAGAGGTGTATCGTTGACAGCAGCAGTTCTAGTTTGTGTCCAATTGGGGTTCGGGACAAGGCCGGCTGCGAGTCAGCCCCAACATCTCATGGAGGTGATGTACATAAAAGATATAGGGCCTCATTACGAGTCAGCTGGTCCGGAAAGAACGGTGGTGGTAAATCTGCCACCACCGTTCTTTCCGGACCGGCTGACTAGGAGTCCTGCAGGCGGGCGGTGTCACTCCCGCCAGGTCTGACCTGGCGGGTTTAACACCACCCGCCTGCAGGTGGACATGGAAACACCGGCACCATTACAGCATGGTGCCGGTGTTTCCACTTTGCCATTCCCATGGAGTCCTACAGGACTCCATAGGAATGGGGATTAACAGAATTCCGCCTCCGGAATTACCGGGTCACCGGGGTTCTAATGCCCCGGTGATTACAGCAATCACGGAGGCGGAATGGTAATACTAGTCTGGCGGTAACCTTTCCGGCACGGTTACCGCCGGACTTGTAATGAGGCCCAGTTTGAGTGGGCCCCATATTTTTCTATTTGGTGGATTGCATCCATGTCCATTGTTCCTCCATATTATTGGCCCACACAATAATGCTAAGCCAGAGATCTTTAGTGGGAATTCTCGCGCTCATCAATTGTAATAAAATACATTGTTTAGCAAGGAGAAAGCACAGGTTAATACATTTGCTCATGCCGCCCAGAGTAGGTTCCAACACATGGAATAAACAATGCATTGGTGAGGGGTAAACGCTTTGGCCTGTCATTTCCGTTATTAACGTTCACACATCCCTCCAAAATGGTGTAAATAATGGACAGTCCCATATCATGTGAAAGTATTTGGCATTAGCAATGTTACACCTGGGGCATGTACCTGTCCCTTCCCCAGAAAACAACTGTAGCCTTTCTGGCATCGATGCAGTACTTCAATTGTATTAAATGGAACCTTGAATTATATGGCACTTTACTCGTCTGTACTTGCATGTCTGACCAAAGGTCATTAGTGATGTCCACCTGCAGGTACCTTGCCCATTGCCCATTTAGAGCGAACATCAAGCCGCGGTTCTATGGAGCGGTTCTGAATCCGGCTATATATAGAGGTTACCAGTCCCTGGCTTTCGCTCGCTGACAGGCTATAACCCAGTATCGTGTTGCTCCTTGGTTCCACAAGATAACCATCCCACTGCTCTTTGCATGCCCTGTGCAGGCCTGGATATTGCAGTAACAGTGAGGATTTGTGGTGTACGAGCGCAGGCACACTGGCGGGAATAAAGTTACCCTCCGAGTACATGACCACCAATGTATGAAGCCCATGCTGTGCCCAGATCCTTGTGAGCTGACGTCTGCACCAGGCAAGGAGGGTACACAGTTGCAAAGGGGGAGATCCCTGTGATATGGAGCGGATACACCTGTCTCTTTCCATAGCCTACACAGGCCATTGCCGTTAAGCTAGCCAGATCAAATTCACAACTACCTGCAAATCGAGCGGGGGACTCACTTTATACACGCTACATTCAAGTTAAGGGAGAGCGACTTGGGCACACCGACTTAGTGCCCAGCCATGCCTCTAAATGGAACTCCTCAACCCATTCCTCAAATCTTTTCTTCACCTCTCCCCTCCATGGCCCAACAGGAGCCAGGACTGCCTTAAGGACAGTCCATAATACAACAGAACCCCACTGAGCACATCAACTGTAAAAGTAAATTTGTGATATATGCAATAATCTGTGTTTGCAATAAAATATACATAGGCAGCACCATCAGAGAAACACGCTTCAGGATAAGAGAACATATTAACAGCATATATTCACAAGATCCTAAACTACTATTGGTAAACCACTGGCAGAAGAATCATCAAATGGACAACAAGAGTGACATTAGGTTCATCGGACTCAAGACTATCCGGTTGGGCCCCAGAAGAGGAGACAGAATCCAAAAACTGAGACAAGAGGAAGCACGTTTGATTTGTCACTTCAGATGTGTTAAAAATGGCCTGAACAAAGATCGTGACCTGAATGTTTTTCTGTAACCTCCTATTCTCTCATCTCTCTCTTTCTTTTCCCCCCTGGGAACAATGACTTGACATTATCTGAGCAACCTCTGCCCAGCACACGACTATGCTACTCAGACCATATATAGGTTCACACCTACCAGCCAGAGATTAGACAAATGCCACTTAGACATCAACCACCCGAGTTGCATCACCCAACCACCATCATTAGTGAAACCCTTTCCATGACACTTCGGACCATCATCGCGATCTTGGGACCACCATCCCAGCCAGAAAATCATTAACACAGGCTATATTAACACATAGCCTCAATACCCAGGGTTTCCCTATCACAATCCCCTTGATCATCGCTCCTTGCTCCCCACAAGGCCACAGGGAAGCCACTATCTTCCCATAATACACACATACAACTCAAACACTGTAGTGTCCCCCACTGATCCATGACGCATGCGCGGTCTTTAATTCTGACGCGCATGCGCTGGGATCAGCCCAGAGACACTACGCAATCACGCATGTGCGATTAGCAACCATACGTGACTCAACGTTAACACGGACCATTCTTAATGGCGACTCCCTGCGCGGTACGGTAGAGCAGCACAGCACCGCCCAGGATGCCGGACAGAGCACACAGGTAAGGCCCACCGCCCGCCCGTATTTGTAGCATGCGGCCGTATTCCACAGGAACCGGCAGCTAATAACAGCTCTCTACTTCGCTATCCTTTAAACCCGGCGGAGAAACACACACGAGCCCTGCAAAATGCCTGTGGTGTGTTTTCAATGCCGCATTAGCAACAGCAAACACTGTAACGGCTGGGAACACACAAGAGCTCTTCAGGAAAAGCCCTTGATGTATTTTCCACACCGAAAATGGGACTTGGCCCCAGCAAGCAACACCAGCATGGGGCACCCTTTATACACGCTACATTCAAGTTAAGGGAGAGCCACTTGGGCACACCGACTTAGTGCCCAGCCATGCCTCTAAATGGAACTCCTCAACCCATTCCTCAAATCTTTTATTCACCTCTCCCTCCAGGGCCCAACAGGAGCCAGGACTGCCTTAAGGACAGTCCATAATACAACAGAACCCCACTGAGGGCACACAGCAATTAGTACATGGTAAGAGGCATTCCACCTCATCCCTATTACCAAATACTTGAACCCAACAGTTTGCTGACTTTTCTCTCTTCTTCCTCCCCGCTTTTCTTTCAAATTGAAAACCAATTTCCTCAATTTCAACACATCAATGTGTTTTGATGTTATGTACTTAACCTGTCACTATTTTTCCACATCACTTAAACACCACAAATGAATGTACTACTACTTGTCACCTAATTGTCACGAACCACATATCACTTGGCACTCTTGAACATTACTCAGCCTTGAGAAAGACCCTATGGGTCGAAACACGTGTCGGCTTACCAAACTTGCACAGCACGTCTCAAACAGTGTTTCTTAAAACAAAAATGTTTCTTTTGAATGAACTACTCAAGAAAACACCAATAAAAACCGAATTTTTTCGTACTAACCATAGTGTTGCAAATAATTATTTCGGATAATCCAAACCAGATAGCCGGGAGTAAAAAGACCCTTTTTTTCGACATATATAAGAAGCACAATTGTGAGAGGAACCCTGGGCTGAACCCACATTTGTCCAACACTGCATGCATAAATTGCCAGGAAACAGATTCCAATGCTTTTTGAATGTCCAGAGCGGCCGCAACTGCCTGGGCCCCCGGATCGATCTGCGCCAATATATTGAACAGGGGCTGCAAGTTTAGTGCGGTGGACCTCCCAGTGATGAATCCCGATTGGTCTGGGTAGATGATGTGGGGCATAAACGGCATCAGACAGGTGGCAAGTGTCTTAAAGAAAGAGGTCTTTAGGAGCCACATGATTCTGCAGGTTTATTCGGCTTCAGGAGGATGTGATAACGGCCTCTCCCATGGTAGCAGGGAGTACACACGCCTCAAGAGCCTCCTACTATAGTCGAAGCAGGTGTGGGGCCAGTAGCATCTTATAATATTTATAAAATTCGGCCAAAAGTCTGTCCGTGCTGGGCGCCCTCCCTGATAGGTCATCAATCGCCTGAGTGATGTCAGCAAGGAACATCGGGAGGTCAAGGAGGGTCTTGGCTTCTTGAGGTAGCAGAATAATCGGCAGGTTTTTAAGAAACGTATCAATGTCCGCCAAGGTGTGACTATCTTTATTAGAGCAAAGGACGGTGTAAAATGAAGTGAACACCCCATTTACAGACGCTTGTGTGTGCACACTAAGCTTCCTGCTTCATCCATAGTAAGTGTATCACTACCCCTTTCCTGACTAACCATGCGGGCCAACAACCTACCCGGCCTTTCGCCCTCCCCATACTGTCTTGCAGCCAGCAGGGAATCGACGAACCGGAGATCCCGCTCAGCGTGTGTTCGAAAGGCATCTACAGCCTCTCTTATTTGCACAAGTTTGGCCGTGGGGGTGATCAGCCGCCTGTCCCTGTCCAACCAAGTGGTCCTCACAGCATGCTATATCTCACCAAATCACTTTAAGTATGCTAAACTCAGCAGTTATGGAAATCCTGCGTATGTAGACCTTGAAGGCTTTCCAGAGTGTGCTGGTCAAGGGCACTGAGCCCACATTAGCTTCAAAGTATAGTTTCACATGGTTGATCATAGTGGCAGCAAATGCCACGTCTTGTAACACTTGTAATTTGAATCGCCAGGCACTGCGGGGTCTAGGAAGTACAGTCAACACTAAGGAGATATAAATAGGGGAATGGTTGGAATAAGTTCAAAGGAACATGCAGGTCTCCCGAACCTCCCCTAGTAGTATGTCAGAAACCAGCCACATATTGATGTGGGAGGAGTCATGGACTGACGGATAAAAGAAGTAGGAGTGGTTATGTGCATGCATTGCTGTCCAGGCATCTACCAGTCCCTAGGCTAGCCATTCCCTCTCTAATAGCGCAAGCATTTTTCGATAGAGGTCTATGAGTGTGGGTAGATCTATCAAGTTGTAAATCAAGAATAGTATTGACATTTCTTCCCCAGAGAACAGGAATCAACGGGTACAGGACCAGCTTATCTACGATGTCAGCATAAAATTGGGGGCCATCAATGTCCAGACCATAAACATTCAATAACAGAATTATTTCTCTTCCTGCCAGGTTTCCATACACCAAAATGTATCTACCCAAGTGGTCAATATCTACTTTCTAATGCTGAAATGGGAGTGATTTGTGTATGAGGATCATCACACCTCTCGATTGTGTTGAGTATGTAGCATAGAATCGGTTCTTGCCCCAGTTTCTGGTGAATCCCTCACAACCCACAGCTAGAGGATGCGTCTCCTGTAAATATAAGATTTTGGCTTTATGCCTCTATATGTGGAGGAGTATCTTCTGCCTCTTGACCGGGATTCCAAAACCGCACACATTCCAGCTAGGGCATGTCACTTCACCCATCCTGGCAGCAGCAATATCATGTCACCATCCCTCGCTGCGGGCCCCCCACCACACACTCACCCCCAACACTCTGTCCTCGCTCACCATCCACCTGATGATTGTCAAGGTATTTGCCAAGTGTTGTTTTAGAAACCCCAACTTCTCCCCCCAGCCCCCACCTGCATCCCCCATAAAACTGGGGTAATTATATCCCACCCATAACATACCCAACTACCAATGCAACATTGCATGGGGGGGTCGGTGTACTGGGTCGAACCCGGGCCAAGTAACAGACTTAAACACATGAAGAAATAAATATTTGCATACTTCTTAAATCAACATATATCCAGAGGCCTATACACCCATTATGACGTGTATCGCTGCACATAGGTATCACCTTTTCATGCTACAGGAAGATAACGATATGTGGAATTCCAAGGGAAACGACAAGGAAGGTGAGAGAAATGAAGAGAAAACATTCTGTTTGGTTTTTCTTATTTGTTGCTTTTGACTGCGTGGTGTCGAATGGATTGTGTCCTCCAATGTATTCCTCATCTTTGACATGTAGTCCAGCTCCGACTGCTTTGGAGATTTTTCGGCAGAGGGCGGCCTGCGTCGATGGCGTTGAGTCGATATCCCTCAAAGGCCTACATCGAGGGTGACGTCATCGGATGTTATATGTAGCACGCACAGCACCCCTTGCCTTAGTTCTGTTTTTCCGCAAACATGTTTGCTTCGTGAAACTCAGCGCGCCTCGTGCTTCTGAAGTATTTGCTGTTTAACTTTTCGCATTGTCTTCGTCTTCAACATCGACGACTCCTCGGTCCGGATTCAAGAAATGCAGGGACTGCCGCTCCAAGATGTCCATCACGGACCTGCATTGAGTCTGTCTCTGGTGCCTCGGCGAGGGCCATGACATGGATACCTGCTCCAAGTGCCAGTCTATGACCAGGAAGGCCTTGAGGGAACGAAAAAGGAAGCTCAAGGTAGGCAAGGTGTCCAAGCCCCATAAGTCCCGACCTGCTGGGCTTTCAACCAATGAGTCGAGAGGCGACTCTCCCCAGAGGAAGAAGGCCAAGCGATCAAGGTCTGAGAGTGGTTTCCGCCACTCGTCGTCTTCGTCGTAGCGTTTGAGGCGTAGGCACCGCTGTTCGCCTTCCTCGTCGTCTTCAGGCAGCACCGCCGAGAGGGTGAGATGCCCGTCCAAGAAATCGACACCGGCAGAACGGGAATCATTCCGAGTGGAGATGCTTAAGATTTTTGACAAACAGGGCAAAGCTTCATCCGCGCCTTCTGTGGAAGCCGGCAGGGAGCGGTCTTGGCCGGATACTCATGCGGCCTCGAGCCTGGGTAAACGTGATCCACATCGGGAGCCCTTGCGGTCCCGTTCGGAGGTTTCTAAAGCTCAATCGAGACGTGGAGACAGGTCAAGGTCTTCGACACCATCAAAACCTTCAAAGCCCTCAAAGCCATCAACGCCATCGGTGCCACACCAGTCGATAGTGCCTATCGGGTCCTCCACCCAGGTCAGACCGTCAATGCCTTTGACGCCGTTGTCGACGTCGATGACAACACCATCAGTGCTGTCTGTGCCAGTTTTCCCGCACAGTTACCTGTGACTGTGGAACCTCCAAAAAAGGTGGTTACTAAGTCTAAGTCGATGACTGTGCAGCCTCTGGGTACTACACCTGACAAGAGGTGTACCCCTCTACCGAATAAGGATTTTTTAAGTCCCTTACTTCCATTTTTGAGGAGGAGGAACGTTCGGATGAGGAGGATGCCCCTTTTGGTCTCCAGTTTAGGATCCCTAATATCCCTGAATGCCTAATTTCGGAGGAGAGTAGCATGCAGGATCTCTGTGAGTCCTTGCATAATGCAAGTGGTATAGACACTTCTCCTGAGCTGGAGTTCAGCAAACCCGACCCAGGGAAGCATGCCGACTCCTCTTACAGGCAACTTATGTCGAGAGTTGTGGAATATCTGGACTGGTCTAGACCTCCTGTGCATTATGATCAGGATGATCTTACGGACATTTTGGACAAGGGTCCACCTACAGATCCTGTTTTACCATTCCATGTAGCTCTGCAAAAAAGTGTGGCCAGGAATTGGAAGACCCCCCATAGACTAATCCTGCGGTGAGCAAGTCTCTTACAAGAAAATACCACCCCTCGAGTAGCGACCCCGGCTACCTGTCAACTCGCCCCACTCCCGAGAGTCTGGTGGTCCAGGCAGCCACGGCTACCTCAAAACAGGCAGCGTACCCTACCATCCCTCCTGATAGGGATGATAAGCGTGTGGATGGATGGGCACGTAAGGTATGTTCAGCTGGGACTATGTTGTTGAAGTCGGCCAACTCCTCTTGTTCCTTGGCAACATTTCCGTAAACTCAGTGGGAGTGCATATCTATGGCGGCAGAGCATATTCCCGAAGCGGAGGAAAGGGACGGCTTCCTAGCTATTGTTAAGGACGGCAAGGAAGCTATGTGTGAGTCCCTTCAGTCTGGGTTGGATTCTGCAGATAGAGTAAGCAGATCTATGGCTAGGAGCACCGTGATACACAGGTTTGCGTGGTTGCGGAAGTCAGGGTTTGCACCTGATGTGCAGGCTAGGGTTCTGAACATACCATACCTCATCTTTTTGGCAGCAAGGCTGACGAGAGCCTTGAGAAGTTGCAGATCTTTAAAGCAGCCTCCAAGTCTATAAGCACAGCTGTTCAGCAACCTCAGCCTTTTCGTCCTAGTGGACAGCAGTGGAGGGGTAGATCTTTTCGCTACTACTCCTCTTTTGGAAGGGCGAGAGGAATGGCCAGTCAGAGAAACCAACGTAGGTTTCCTCGTGGTGGACGAGGGAGAGGTGCCAAGCCAGCTCAAGCAGCAGCCTCTTTACCATCAGCCTCTGCAGCAGCCACTTCAAAACCGCTCTGAGGCCTTGTGTCATAGTTCACCAGTGGGGGGCAGGCTGTCTCAGCATCTAGAAGAATGGCGAGACATTACTTCAGATGCTTCCCACGGTTACTGCATTCCTTTTATGACGATGCCTCAGAACAATCCACCGGGGCATCACTCTTTGAGGATTCCAGATCCGCTCCTTGTGCAGGAAATATTGACCCTGCGAGAGAAAGGCACTATAGAACCAGTGCCTGTAGCAGAGTGGAACAAGGGTTGGTATTCCCCATATTTTTTGATTTCCAAAAAGGACGGGGGACTGAGACCCATCGTGGACTTGAGATACTTAAACAAGTTCCTCAGGAAGGACAAATTCAGGATGGTCACTCTTTCTCAGATCCTTCAGGCCCTTCAACAAGGATTGGTTGGTGTCATTGGACCTTAAGGATGCTTATTTTCATGTGCCAATCCATCTGAAGCACAAGGAATACCTGAGGTTCGCCGTTGGTGGCTGGCATTATCAGATTTGAGTTCTGCCGTTCGGGTTGACCTCTGCCCGAGGGTTTTCACCAAACTGATGGTGGTGGTGGCAGCACATCTCAGGAGAGGGGGGATTCATGTCTACCCCTATCTGGACGATTGGCTGGTCAGGGCGCATTCTCCCAAACAAGCTGTGTGTCATCTCAACGTTAACTGCCACACCGTTCACAGACTGGGCTTCTCCCTCAATTTCAAGAAGTCCCACATGACACCTTCCCAACAGCTCCAGTACATTGGGGCTGTATTAGACACATCCTTGGGAAAGTGGTGGCCACGCAGGGTGAGGGCTCAAGACATTCTACAGATGGTAACCAAATTCCAGAGTCTTCAAATTCTTGAGGTTGCTCGGCCTCATGGTATCCTGCATTTTTCGGGTGCCAGAGGTACGCCTGAGAATGAGATCCCTTCAAGGGGCTTTCAGAACTCAATGGTCCCAGTTCTCAGGGAAGATGTCAGATCTCCTTCAGATTCCGGTCAGAGTCTCACAGGATCTTCTGTGGTGGGCCTGCAAGGAAAATCTAATGAAGGGAGAACACTTTTGGCAACAATGGCCGGAGATAACGGTAGTGACGGACACCTCACTCACAGGGTGGGGAGCTCACGCCAACGATCTGACTGTCGGCGGTCGTTGGTCTCCAACAGAGTCCAAACTACACATCAATCTTTTGGAGCTGAGAGCAATCAGGCTAGCACTGAAGGCTTTTCTGCCGTCTGTACGGGGAAAATATTTCCTGAAAATGATGGACAACACGGTGCATTACCTCAACAAGAGAGGAGGCGTAGCGTCACTACCACTGTGCAGAGAGGCAATGCAGCTCCCTAGCAGCAGTTCACCTGGCCGGAGAGGAGAACACGGCGGCGGACACTCTGAGCAGGCAGAGTGCAGTCTCCCACGAGTGGGAACTAGCTCAGGAAGTCCTTCAAGAGATGTTCGCCCTTTGGGGAATCCCTCAATGGATCTGTTCACGACCAGTGCCAACCGGAAGTGTGAGTGGTACTGCTCAAGGGAATTTCCCCCGAGAGGAGCTCTAGGAGACGTGTTCATGGTGGGTTGGGAATTCCCGCTACTGTATGCGTTTCCTCCAGTCCAGTCCCTGTCATTCCTCAGGTTCTCAGGAGGTTAAGACGGTTCGGGACCCCCATGATCCTTATTGCACCGGATTGGGCCAAGAGAATGTGGTACCCGGACCTTCTGGACATGTCCATCTGTCTTCCGATAAGTTTTCTACAAAGAGAGGATCTTCTCTCGCGAGAGGAAGGTCGGGTTCTCAATCCAGAGATCAAAACTATCATGACCCTTGCCCCTGGCCCTCACTGGCAAATCAGCCTTCCAGTTAGGGCCAGGTCAAAGGCCTTAAAACCTCATCCAAGACTCTCTTTGGCGCCAGGCTTATAACCATCATGAAGACCAACATTAGAATGGGACTATTTACTTGGGACTATTTAACTTCGGGGGGGCTTCAGCCAACATGGAGGCACACACATAGCTCAGTTACAAGGAACTGAGCTATGCGGTCTAGTCTTTTGGGTGTGGCAGGACTGGGACTACTTTACCTGGACTACTTTACCTGAGACTATTTAAACCACACCCAAACAGCAGAACATGCTTTGTGTTATTCTGCTGTGGGCAGCGTAACGCTCACCATGTCCAGTTCTTTGATGCCAGCTTACCTGAAACCAAGGACCTGCAGAGAGAGAAAGAACACTACGAAACTTACCTGGAACAGTATTCTGTCTTCAATCCATCGCTGACTTCAGTTCCACTCACCTGAAGGTACGAACTCCATCACCCGGCACCGCATGCATCCTGGAATACCATAACCTGGAAAGAGGAGAAAGAAAGACAGACATTGCTGGAACATTACGGCGCTCGGCGAGGAACATCGCAACCTGCAAGGAGAGAAAAGACACAGGTTGGCAATATAAAAGACAAAACAGCACCGTGCATCACACATTACTCACCGGACAGCATCGTGCACACTGCACTTTCGCCTACCGGCCCATACCTTTCCATACCTAAAAGGAAAGAAGCAAGACATTATTATTCGAACTAAGAGGAACATAAGAACTACATATAAAGACTGTAAATCAGCAAACCTACGGAGTCGCAGCAGGCCTGGATTGCCACAGGGGGGCTTGCACCAGTGAAGTAACTTGGTTGCTGCTCGCCCCCCACATCTACACGCCCCTACCACGAGGAGCAAGACGGAGAATCCACCTTTCACAATATTAAGGTGAGGAGAAGGCCCAAGGGGGAGGAAGGAGTTGAGGTCAAGGGAGGTGGGAAAACAAAGACAATCTGGTATTGAATCCAGCTCTCCTATATTTCAGACCCATCTTTAACCAGAGGCCTTACCAAGAGACCGGGAGAGGGTTCGAGAGTGCAAATTATCCAACTAGGGCTGAGTGGCGTCCCGTGGATACCAGGTGAGCGTAACAGAATGCAAAGCCTCAATAATATTATCCACCTGGGAGTCAAGGAGACTTCAGAGACTGACCAGATAGTTCAATTGTTTGTCATGAACCTTGGACATAGCCCCTTCTGGTCTTCCTGGTCCTGGTCCAGACGGAGAGTCTGCTCCTTGATACTTCCAACATGGCCATGCCCAGTGGCGTGTTCCGTACTAGCCTGTATGTCGGACACGGCACGTTCTATAAATGGGCCACGCCCCCGCGCGCGTCTCAACGCTATCTCTAGGTAGTGTCTCGACGTGTGTGTGCTGCTCGGCGTTACCCTTCCAAGTTCCTGGCCAACTCCCTTATTCTTTCTTCCCTTTTCCCCTGTTTCCAGTATCTCTTACCTTTCTTCGATCCTCTTCCTGGACGTCCTGGAACACTCGACTTCCTGGAACGCTTGCGCTGGAGTCAGACTCGACTCGCGCGCACTTATACAAGTCCCGGTCCGGCCGGGAGAAGGAGTCCTCCGCGGAACGCCACAAGAAGAGAACTCAGGTGAGCCGGGGGGAAACCTTTGACAGATTGAGACGCCAAACGATCAACACTGATACCGCTATGGAGAAAGCGGTCCAGGACCTCATGCGCGGCATGCAGGAGCTAACAACCGAGGTACAGAACTTAAAGGCAGAGAACGCAGCCTTGAAACAATTAGTGCTGTCACGTGACTCTGCCAATAAGGAAAGCGTGATACTGGGTGGAGTGGTAGACAAATACAATGGCTCGCCAAAATCCTTACGTGGATTTCTGGATTCCTGCTTGGTGCATTTTACATTCAAGCCCTATTATTTTTCAACTTCCAGGGCCAAGGTGGGCTTCATAATCTCCCACCTTACAGGGAATGCGTTATCTTGGGCCACTCCCCTAGTGAACTCTGGAGACGTCCTCCTGGACGATTATGATGCATTTATCCAGGCGCTCAAGTCTATGTTTGACCGCCCCGAACAAGTGTTCAGCGCCCAGGAACGCCTACTTGATTTTCGGCAAGGATCCCAGGATATGCTAATGTTCGTTACCAGATTCAAACAGCTGGTAAAGGAGGCTGATTGGGGCCCTGAAGCGAGTTTCACCTTATTTCACAGGGGTCTAAATGACGATATCAAGGATGAATTAGCCAGAGTGGCTCGCCCCAGTTCGTTTCAGGCTTTGGTAGATCTAGCCTTACAAATAGACTTTCGTATCCAGGAAAGAAGGGCTGAAAGGAAAAAGGCTAAGACTGCCTTTCAACGAACCCCTCCGGAGTCGACTGTGAAATCCGATCCTGTCTCAACCCCTGATAACGACTTTGAACCAATGTAAATAGGCGCCTTTCGTGGGCCAATTACTCCACAAGAAAGGATGAGAAGAATTCACACCGGCCTGTGTATGTATTGTGCCTCAGACAAGCATCTCGTTAGAGAATGTCCTTTAGCCCCTCCACGGCGTTCGGGAAACGCCAGCTCCCGGCCCTAGATGGAGCAAGGTTTCGGGAGAAAGATGTCTGCTCCACATCAATCACATCCTTGAACTCTCCTGGACAGAATAACCTGGTGTTTCTACAGGCCTTTCTATCGCCCTCCAAGCACAAGACCTATCCCATACTGGCCCTGGTAGACTGTGGAGCTATGGGAATTTTCATTGATCAAGACTGGGTTAAGAGACATAAAATACCATATGAGTCACGGAACATTAAACAGCCGGTAGAAGCAATTGATGGGAGACCTCTCTCTTCAGGACCCATAACCCTACAGACAAAATAGGTCCGTCTCTCCATAAACCACCACTAAGAGCAGATTACATTCGACATCATCAAATCAGCCCATTACCCTATGGTTCTGGGTATGCCCTGGCTTCAAAGACATAATCCGTACATTAATTGGACAGCAGGGTCATTGTTTCTGGGCTCTGAGTTTTGTATGTCCCACTGTTTATCCCTGGATCTCTCCTTAACACCAGCTATTGAACATTCAGGAGAGCAAAAACCTCACTCATGGTTTCCAACATCGTACAAGTCCCAGAGGTCTACCAAGGATATACTGATGTCTTTTCGACTGCCATAGTCCAGGCTTTACCCCCTCACAGACCCGAAGATTGTGCCATTGAGACAGATCCCTCGGCAGTAATTCCCTTTGGCAGAATGTTTATCCTTTCAGAACCTGAGAAAAAGGCCCTCCGAGAATACCTGGACATCAATTTGGAAAATGGCACCATAAGACCCTCAAAATCTCCAGCGGGTGCCTCATTGTTCTTCGTTCCTAAGAAGGATTCCAAGGAACTCAGACCCTGCCTCGACTACCGTGGCCTAAATCAATGCACCCTCAAAGATCGGTACCCTCTGCCTCTGATTTCAGATATCCTGGAAGCTGTCAGAGGCGCCGTAATATTCACAAAGTTGGACCTCCGGGGTGCCTATCACTTAATCCGTATCCGGGAAGGGGACGAATGGAAGACCGCCTTTAGAACGCCCTTTGGTCACTTTGAATATCTAGTCATGCCCTTTGGATTAGCTAATGCCCCTGCAGTTTTTCAACGTTTCATGGATAGGGTGTTTTCTGACATGCTTTTTGTCTTTGTCATTGTCTATCTAGACGACATTTTGATTTATTCCAGGGATCCCTTGAAACATGAAGAACATGTCATGGCGGTACTACAACGGCTCCGTGAAAACAAGCTCTTGGTCAAACCTGAGAAATGTCTTTTTCACGTGACTTCAGTTCATTACCTTGGATTCATCCTCAGCCCAGAAGGAGTTGGAATGGACCCTTCAAAGGTAAAGGCCATACTGGCCTGGCCTGCTCCTACATCGGTGAAACAGGTTCAGTCTTTCTTGGGATTTGCTAACTTTTATCGAAAGTTCATTCCTACCTTTTCTGAGCTCGTCCAACCGATCGTTGCTCTGCTGAAGAAGGATGTTCCCTTCATCTGGTCTTCCTCGCAAGAGAAGGCTTTTCAACGCTTGAAGACAAGATTCACGCAAGCCCCCGTCCTGGCTCAGCCTGACTTAGATCGCCCTTTCATAGTGGAAACGGATGCCTCCAACCATGCCATAGGAGCAGTCTTGAAACAGGTGCTTGAGGACAAAATGGACCACCCAGTGGCTTACCTCTCTAGAACCTTAACAACCAGCGAAACCCATTACTCCGTCCTGGAAAAGGAGCTGTTGGCAATCCGCCAAGCCTTCACAGAATGGTGACATTTACTCCTGGGTGCTAGACATCCAGTCCAGGTCCGTACGGACCATCGAAATCTACGAATTCTCCAATCTATGGAATGCAGGAACAGTCGTCAGGCGCGTTGGGCCTACTTCTTCGCCCAGTACCAATTCCAAATCACTCATGTTCCTGGATCACAAAACGTGATTGCGGACGCTTTGTCCCGACGTCCTGACTATTTAACCACTGAAGATAGGACCTATCCTACAATGTTTCCCAACACAATCTTTATAGCTCAAGCGATCAACCTCTTGGAAGAGATTCAAGCCAAAACCCAGTCCTCTGACCTCTGGAAGGACGTCTCTAGGAAGAATCCCTGGAATTTAAGAATCAAGGAAGGATACTTATTCAAGGACAATGCCTTGGTCATTCCCACACCGAAACTTCAACATAAAATAATAACTCTCTGCCATGATACTTTTCATTCTGGACATCGTGGTGTAACCAACACGCTCCGTCTTATACAAAGACAGTTTTGGTGGCCGGAAATGAAATGCAAGGTACAAGAGTACATCAAGACCTGTACTGTCTGCAGTCAGAATAAGCACGACAATAAGAGACCGGCGGGCCTTCTATTGCAACCTACACTGCCAACAAGACCATGGGAATGTATAGCTACAGACTTCATCGTGGAATTACCACCTTCCCGGGGTTACACGACCATCATGGTAACCATAGACTTGTTTACTCATATGGCACATTTCACGCCTCTCTATAAACTTCCTTCCTCTTCAGAGCTCTAGGGATTCAACGCGCTCTTTCATCTGGATATCACCCACAGACCAACGGGACCACAGAACGTGTTAATCAAACCCTGGAGCAATATCTTCGTTGTTTCGCAACCAAGGTACAGGATGATTGGTCCCTCCTTATACCCTTGGCCGAATTTGCCTATAACAATTCAGATCACTCAGCAATCAACGTTAGCCCCTTCTATTGCAGTCAAGGTTTTCATCCCTCCGTGTTACCTTCAGTTCTACCACATCCAACTCCAGTACCTTCACTTGATTCCTCGATTGAAACTCTCCTCAACATCCACAAGGAAGCCAAGGAACAATTGGGAAAGGCCCAGATTCGCACTAAGCGATATGCTGATTCCAAAAGAAGACCAGCACCCTCCTATTCTATTGGTGACCAGGTCTGGTTGTCCTCGAAACTATTACCACGACATCTATGCCCTAACAAGTTAGCCCCCCGATATTATGGTCCATTTTCCATAAAATAAATCATCAATCCTGTTTCTTATCGGCTCAAGCTACCAGACTCCTGGAAGAGAATACATCCAGTTTTTCACACTTCTCTACTCAAACCCTACATCCACTCCACCCGGAAAACCGGCAGACCCAGTCCTGTGATTGTGGACAATCAGCTGGAATATGAAGTATCCAGAATATGTGACTCCAGGTACAAACGGGGTCGGTTTCAATACCTGGTCGAGTGGAAAGGCTATCCTCCTAGCGAGGGAACATGGGAACCACTATCCAACCTAAACACCCCTCGATTGCTGAGAAGATTCCATCTCATACACCCTGGCAAGCCTGGTGGGACGGGGTTTCGGAGGAGGCATGC
This sequence comes from Ambystoma mexicanum, assembly GCF_040938575.1. Classification (NCBI taxonomy): domain Eukaryota; kingdom Metazoa; phylum Chordata; class Amphibia; order Caudata; family Ambystomatidae; genus Ambystoma; species Ambystoma mexicanum. Next base: position 451,892,463 of record NC_090924.1, on the reverse strand, counting down.
TGTCATGAACCTTGGACATAGCCCCTTCTGGTCTTCCTGGTCCTGGTCCAGACGGAGAGTGTGCTCCTTGATACTTCCAACATGGCCGTGCCCAGTGCCGTGTTCCCTACTAGCCTGTACGTCGGACACGGCACGTTCTATACATGGGCCACGCCCCCACACCTCCGCGCGTCTCAACGCTATCTCTAGGTAGTGTCTCGACGTGTGTGTGCTGCTCGGCGTTACCCTTCCTAGTTCCTGGCCAACTCCCTTATTCTTTCTTCCCTTTTCCCCTGTTTCCAGTATCTCTTACCTTTCTTTGATCCTCTTCCTGGACGTCCTGGAACACTCGACTTCCTGGAACTTTGAACGCTCGCGCTGGAGTCAGACTCGACTCGCGCGCACTTATACAAGTCCCGGTTCGGCCGGGAGAAGGAGTCCTCCGCGGAATGCCACAAGAAGAGAACTCAGGTGAGCCGGGGGGAAACCTTTGACATTGTTGGGACAATTACGCTCCAAAGTACATTCAGCCAGGCAAGAAACCAACGCTCTTAGGAGGGATTTAATTGTTACTAAGGATCGTACCGACGAAATAAGTAGACAATTGCTCCAATCACAGGCAGACCCCATTGCCTGGTAACATTCCACCAGCACCAGCACCTGTACAAACTTCTTCCACCAATCCAGTACAAATAACCCTTCCTGGGGCAGTTCCTTTAGCTCCACCTGAACGATTTACAGGGGACCCCAAGAAGTAATCAACGTTCATGAACCAGTGTCATCTTCATTTCCTTTGCAGACATGGGGCTTTTCCTAACGACCAAGCACGGGTTGCTTTTGTCTTGTCCTATCTGAGTGGCAGTGCTGCAGATTGGTCGGTACCATTGGTAAGTCAGGATAACCCCTTGTTACATGACTTTGGGGGTTTCCAGATGGAAATGGAAAAACTCTTTGCTCGTCATACCCAAGGCCAAGCATTAGACAACAAACATTTGTCACTCCGTCAAGGAAGTCAAGATTTGCTTACATATATAGCAACATTTAACAGACTAGTCGTTGAAGCTGGGTGGCCTGAGGAAAAAAGGACCACACTATTTCATCGGGGTCTACGAGGGGAACTAAAGGATGTCCTTGGTCAAGTGGTTAACCCACCTAAAGACTGTGGAGAATTCATCAACCTTGTGGTGCAATTAGATCACAGATTACAAGACCGAAAAGCGGACCGGATAAGGTTAGACACTCGAGCTGTGTATGTCCGGTCAAAGGATAATGTTCCACGTACATTGGAAAACACGGTAGAACCCATGCAAATCGGAGGTGTATGGCCCCCTTTAACTAAAACTGAAAGAGACAAGAGAAGGCAACAGCAATTATGCTTATATTGTGGAAAATCAGGCCACTTCCTCAAAGAATGTCCAGTGAAACCACCAAGGAGAACTGTTGGAGCCACAGAGAAGGAAGATAATGACAAGGAGTCGGAAAGCTACCAAGCCCGGCAAGCATAGACGTCCGCTTGTCGAGCGAGAAGGATGAGCCACAGACCTCACACTTTGCATTACCAGTCATTTTGATCAATCACCAACAACCGTTTCGGATGCATGCTGTCGAAGCATACATAGACAGCGGAGCCGTTGGGAATTATGTAGACCAAGATCTGGCAGCAGAGATGGGGCTTCCCTTATGCTCTAAGTAGACTACTGAAAAAGTAACTACTGTTGATGGGACAGAAATAGCTTCCATACCAGTAACCCAATGTACAGCAGCACTAACCCTACTGTGCCATGATGGACACCGAGACTCTATTGCATTCGATCTCATCAAAGCTCCTCAGCTTTGACTAATCTGAGGGATGCCATGGTTGGTAGCTCACAACCCTCTAATAGATTGGCGTGAAAAGAAATTGGCCTTTTCCGATGATTGTGCTCGCACCTGTTATTACCAAGAAAAGGGGAAAACAGACTTATGTACATCTGCTACTCCCAGTACGGCGGCGATTGTACTAGGTGTGACTAGTACTCTACCAAATGAATACCAAGATTTTCAAGACGTGTTCCAGAAAGAACAAGCCCATACTCTACCACCGCACAGGCCCTAAGATTGTCAGATCGACCTCATACCTGGTGTGCAAATTCCTTGTGGTGAAATCTATGCACTTACTGAACCACAAAACCCCCATTTGAAATCTTATCTTGATCAGCACCTGGCAAATGGCTTTATCTGCCCATCTAAATCACTGCAAGCCAGTCCCTTATTCTTCGTACCAAAAAAGGAAGGAGATTTGAGGACTTGCATCGACTATCGCGCATTAAACCAGATCACAGTAAAAAAATGTTATCCACTGGCCCTTATTCCCGAATTAATGGATCAAGTCAAAGACACCCAAATCTATACCAAACTGGACCTTGGGGGGGCGTACCATCTTGTTCGAGTGAAGAAAGGAGACAAATGGAAAACCGCCTTTCGTACCAAATACGGCTTGTATGAATACCAGGTAATGCTTTTTGGACTTTGCAACGCTCCTGCTACATTCCAGTACTTTATGAATGATGTTTTGCGGGAGTTAATCAATCAACGTTTGCGCCCTGGTTTACATTGATGACATCTAAGTGTATTCTGCTACAAAAGAAGACCATGTCAGGCATGTCCGCTCCGTCCTTACTAAATTCTGCCAACATAAACTCTATGCTAAACTCGAAAAATGCTCTTTTCATGTCACCGAAGTGGAGTTCCTCGGTTTTATCCTCACACCAAAAGGTATCAGAATGGATAGGCACAAGGTAGATGCCATTCTTAACTGGCCGTCACCAACTTCATTTAAAGGAATCCATGGTATGTTGGGCTTTGCAAACTTTTACCGCTGATTCATCCCAGATTTTTCCCAAATAGTGCATCCAATTACATCACTATTGAGAAAAAACAATAAAAAATTCCATTGGACCGAAGAAGCAGAGACGGCCTTTCAAGAACTTAAGAAAAAATTCACTTTTGCTCCAGTTCGACGGCATCCTCGCCCAGACCTCCCTTATATAGTTGAAACAGATGCCTCTAGCATGGCTATGGGAGCTGTTCTCTCACAAAGGGACCCAGGAACTGGCCAGTTACACCCTGTGGCCTTGTGGTCACGAAAATTCTCACCTTCCGAACTCAACTATGCTATCACAGACAAAGAACTCTTGGCTATAAAATCAGCTTTCAAGGCATGGCGACACTATCTCCTTGGTGCTAGACATACTGTCACGGTCATAACTGATCATCGAAACCTGCAATACCTAAAAACAGCAAAGGCTCAATCATCCTGTCAACTGCTGTGGGCTCTTTTCTTCGTTGAATATGACTATGTGATCAACTACTGGCCAGGAGTCCGAAACGGAAAGGCTGACGCCTTGTCCCGCATGGGTGTTGATGAAAAGGTATACATAACTCCAGATCCAGTAGCATCATTCCAGAAGACAAACTCCTGGGTCTTACCACAACATTGACACAGGGTGAACTCCAAAACAAGATCCAGCTCTTAATGGATCCCACTTTCTCACAAGAGCGGTGTACTCAAGGAGAACATTACACCATTAAAGACCAGTTACCATATTTTAGGAACCGTCTATACTTGCCAAGTAAAGATTTACAAGAGCAGGTTATTTCGGGTTATCACGACTCCCTGATTGAAGGTCATCCTGGAATTGCCAAAACTCTAGCTAAAGTAAAACGAAACTATTGGTGGCCTACGTGGCGTAAAGACATCATACAATTTATCCAATCTTTCGGTGTGTGTGCACAAAACAAGTCCCAAAAGCAGAAACCAGCTGGTCTTCTCCAACCATTGGAAATTCCTCCTGCACCATGGCACACACTGTCCCTTGATTTCATTACAGATCTACCTCCCAGTCAAGGATTCAACACCATCTTAGTAGTTGTAGACTTGTTCTCTAAAATGACACACTTTATTCCTTTTAAGGGTCTTCCAAATGCATCCAATTTAGCAAGAGTATTCCTGGAGGAAATTGTACGGCTACATGGCTTTCCATCGGTCTTGATCTCAGATCGAGGTAGTCAGTTCGTATCCAACTTCTGGAGGAAATGCTGTTCAATGGCCCAAATTGACATTCCACTATCCACAAGCCACCATCCTCAAACAGATGGCCAAACAGAAAGAACAAACCAAACCCTCGAGCAATACTTACGTTGCACATTACATCAAGTGGAAAGAAATTGGATGGACTTTTTATGGATAGCTGAATATGCCTATAATAATTAATTACACACCAGCACTGGACAAACCCCTTTCTACACTATATATGGTAGACATCCATGCACTTCAGAAGTGGATCTCCCAACCTCTTTGGAAATGCCAGCGGTTAAAACCCTATATATGACTATTTCCCAGGCCTTCAAAGAAGCAGCAGAAAATGTATTCCAAGCCAAGAACAGACGAAAGAAATTTGCGGACCAACATCGTAGTAAAGCCCCTGACTATCAAATTGGAGACAAGGTCTGGTTAGCATCAAAATATGTGCCCATAAAAGGGACTCAGACCTTTCGTCCCCGATATCTGGGACCTTATTCTAATGCATCCATAATAAATCCAGTGGCAGTTAAATTAGCCGTACCACCCACTATGCAGATTCATCCTGTGTTTCACGTATCACTCCTGAAACCGGTACAACCCGGTACTCAGGTTACAACACCACCAAAACCAGTATTGAGTTTGAAGTAAAGGATATCCTAGACTCAAAATACACCAGATCCAAACTATACTACTTAGTTGATTGGAAGGGATACGGCCGTCAAGACAGATCATGGGAACCTAGTGAATACATCCATGCACCTCGCTTAATTAAAAAGTTCCATCAGAATTACCCAGCCAAACCAGGACCAGGCAGAAGTGCCACTGTGAGAGGTGCCTTCGGGGGGGGAGTGCTGTCATGACCCTCGCCCCTGGCCCTCACTGGCAAATTAGCCTTCCAGTTAGGGCCAGGTTAAAGGCCTTAAAACCTCATCCAAGACTCTCTTGGAGTCAGTCCTGGCGCCAGGCTCATAACCATCATGAAGACGAACATTAGAATGGGACTATTTACTTGGGACTATTTATCTTGGGGGGGTTCAGCCAACATGGAGGCACACACATGGCTCAGTTACAAGGAACTGAGCTCTGCGGTCTAGTCTTTTGGGTGTGGCAAGCCTGGGACTACTTTACCTGGACTACTTTGGGTGTGGCAGGCCTGGGACTATTTTACCTGGACTACTTTACCTGGGACTATTTAAACCACACCCAAACAGAGGAACATGCTTTGCGTTATTCTGCTGTAGGCAGCGTAACACTCACCGTGTCCAGTTCTTTGATGCCAGTTTACCTGAAACCAAAGACATGCAGAGAGAGAAAGAACACTACGAAACTTACCTGGAACAGTATCCTGTCTTCAATCCATAGCTGACTTCAGTTCCACTCACCTGAAGGTACGAACTTCATCATCCGGCACTGCATGCATCCTGGAATACCATAACCTGGAAAGAGGAGAAAGAAATACAGCATCCCGAATGATGAAAGCCACACAAATCTTACCTGGGTAGTCATCTCCTGGTCAGTATCATTGCTGGAACATTACGGCGCTCGGCGAGGTACATCGCAACCTGCAAGGAGAGAAAAGACACAGGTTAGCAATATAAAAGGCAAAACAGCGCCGCGCATTAGTCATCGGACAGCATCGTGCACACCGCGCTTTCGCCTACCGGCCCATGCTCATCTTCAAACTGCATGACAACACCAAAATACCTTTCCATACCTAAAAGGAAAGAAGCAAAAAATTATTATTCGAACTAAGAGGAACATAAGAACTGTATATAAAGACTGTAAAGCAGCAAACCTACAGACTCGCAGCAGGCCTGGATTCACGCAGGGGGGCTTGCACCAGTGAAATAACTTGGTCGCTGCTCGCCCCCCACATCTACGCGCCCCTACAACGAGGAGCAGGACGGAGAATCCACCTTTCGCAGTATTAAGGTGAGGAGAAGGCCCAAGGGGGAGGAAGGAGTTGAGGTCAAGGGAGGTGGGAAAACAAAGACAATCTGCTATTGAATCCAGCTCTCCTATATTGTACACCCATCTTTAACCAGAGGCCTTACCAAGGGACCGGGAGAGGGTTCGAGAGTGCAAATCATCCAACCAGGGCTGGGTGGCGTCCCTGTGGATACCAGGTGAGCGCAACAAAAACTCTCAACCTTCACGCATGGTTTCTGAAAAGTTGAGATATAAGGATTGTGACCTCCCAGATACATGATGGAGGTGTTGCTTTCAGCCAGGCAGCCAGCAACTAAGTCTTTGTATCGCTGCCGTTGGAATACGTTTTGCGACTGGTGTAGAGAACAGAATGTCAATCCTTTTCATTGTTCAACTCCGGATGTTGTATCCTTTTTGCTTTCATTAGCACACAAGGGTCTTCAGGTGGGACCCATCAAAGGTTACATAGCAGTGCTCTCAATTTTTAAGCACTCATCCGAGGAACGCTCTTATTTCAAGATTCCACTGGTTACTCAGTTTCTCAAAGGGCTCACAAATGTGTTCCCACCATCACCTTTTCAGGTTCTGGTTTGGGACCTTAACTTGGTCTTGAAGTTTCTGATGGGTGCTCCATTTCAACCATTGCACTCATGTCCGTTGAGGTTGTTGATGTTTAAGACTACACTATTGGTTGCTATAACATCTGCACATAGAGTGAGCGAGTTGCAGGCACTTTCTTCCAAGCCACGCTTTACTATTTTCTAAAAGGTAGTTTCGGACTTTCACTAAAGTCAGGAAATTGTGCTACCAGCCTTCTATCCTCATCCGCATCCTAGTAAGGAAGAAGAAAGGCTTGATAGGTTGGACCCTAGGAGAGCTTTAAGCTTTTATATTTCCAGAATGTCCAAAGTTAGAGTGAACAACCAGCTCTTTGTGGCCTATACAGGACACAAACTAGGCCAGGCTGTTTCCAAACAGACCGTGTCTAGGTGGATCATCCTCACTATTTCTGAATGCTCTAGATTGGCCGGCAAGGACCCTCCTGAGGGCTTGCGTGCTCATTCCACCAGCGGCGTGGTCACTTCGACAGTCCTGCAAAGGGGTGTCCCTATTAAAAACATCTGTGATGCTGCAACGTGATCCTCAATACACATGTTTACTAAGCATTATTCCCTGGATACTTCCCATGCTGAGGATGTTGCTTTTGGTAAGGCAGTACTTTACTCGGCCCTTTAAAACAATTATCTGAAATTCTTCACCCTCCTCCAATCATGGATACTGCTTTGGGAGTCTGTCAAAGATGAGGAATACGTTGGAGGACACAATCCATTCGAAGAACAAGTTACTTACCCTTGGTAACATTCTTTCGACTGGATGTTCCTCAAACGTATTCCTCATCGCCCTCCCAACCTACCCCTCTGTAAAATTTCCCATGCTATTACAGCTTTCGTTCACTAAGGCTGAGTACGGTCAGGCCTGTTTTATGGGCATCTCTGCTACATGAGGAGGGAAAAACAGAACTGAGGCAACGGGCGCCGTGCGTGGTATTTATAACATCTGATGACATCACCCTCGCCGGAGGCCATCGAGGGACATCGACTTGACGCCATCGATGCGTGGCGCCTCTGCGGAAAAATTTCCGAAGCTGGACTCTACATGTCAAAGATGAGGAATATGTTGGAGGAACATCCAGTCGAAAGAATATTACCAGGGGTAAGTAACTTGTTCATCTCACTCAGTTATTGAATGTTAAAGCAAAATTATATCAAACATTTAATACCCAAAGGTTTTGTTGAAACTCAAATCCAAAATAAAGTATATAATACTCCTCATTTGTGTGAACTCATATTATTCAACAAACAGTCAACTCAAAATCAGTTGTTAAATTTGCTGACGTGTTTCGGTTACCTGAGAGGAGTGGGACACCTAAGATTGGGGAGGTTGAGAGGACAACAGTATGTGTTATAACAAAGACTGACCGATGTAATTCGACCTGGTCTGATGCATCTTGACTCGGTGTGTACATTGATGCTATGCATACGAATAATGATATTATGTAAAAGATTAAACATCTATTGTACCATGGATTGACAGAAGACGCTGAACCTGATCTGATGCAATTTCACTCTGCCAGTTTACAGGTGACCTTTGTACTAATGATGACTAAGTTCATAGGAGGTTGATAGTTTTAAGTTAAGCACAGAGATTGCCTTATTCTGTTAACCACCTGCAACCACCTGCAAAGGGTATTCATCCAAAGATTCCTTGGAGGGCTGGAAACTGAGATAACTAGGAAAGCATCCTTGCAATCAATGTAACTAAGAAAGTTTCCTTGTAACAGCGCAGCGATGCCGGAGTGCTACTGTGAGCTTTATAAATGAATAAATAAATAAATAAAATAGACTTTGCACGTTTGCATAGTAGGAGATTCTTCTTTGAATTTCAGGAACGGTGGCTGGATAGCCAATTCCCTTAAAATCTCCGATTTGTGCGGAATACGAACTAAAGTAGCCAATACACATTTGGAAGGTATTTACACTTAGTTCCTGTAAGTCTGCTTTAGTGGAGCACAATTTGATTAGGAATATTGGAACTGACACAAATTCCACCCCAAGATGGTTGTCGCTTCAGTTTCGAACGCATCTTGCAAACGGAACGTTGCCATGGCTACGGCGAACAAACCTCACGGGAGTGAAGCGCCTGAGCAGTTCTCCGGTCCGCTGCCTTACATCCCGTGTTTGTAAAAACACTATGTGCTTAGAACGCTATGTGATTTTATTTCTAACATTTTGGGACATTTAGGGTAAAATGGCCAAGATGGCTGCGACCCACGTTTTGCGTGCAGAATGTTGCCATGGCCACAGTGAGTATTTACACAGTATTCGGGTGGGCTGTCACACATCCTGTGCGAAAGGACAAGAAACAAGGTAAGGTTTGTTTGAGATTAAATCTGTTAATGACTGAACACGATAATAGCAAGTGGCTGTGACAGGTGTTGTCACCTCTGCTTAAATACCGCAGCATCTTACATACATTCGGTCCCTTGGATCGAATGGCGGGATATACATACGACCAAGTCTTGGAAGATTTTAGACCTTAAAGGCCTTTTTCCATTTCTAATTGCTTACGGAGAGGCAGATGACCTTGAACAGTCAGCCCTGCATGCAAAGGACCACTTTCGGGGCTTCTTAAACAGCCAATGCTGGGTGAGTGAAGAATGTGAAACTTTTATTCGAGTCTCACACACACACACACAGTGTATTGTATTAGACCGTGTATTTGTATAGGGATCAGAAGCTAACGGAATTTCTATGTATGCTTTCTTTTAGATCAAGAGCAGTTAACACTATCAGAGGTTAGCGTGTGTTACATTAAATGGGGAATATGCAGTAAGAGAGTAACTAGTAACAGAAATTAGGAGGTGGTGACAATTTGATTTGTTACCCACTTCAGGTATACAGATGAACATAAAAGTTATTTATTCTCCTAAGAAAGACAAATCAAAGCCCTGAGGATGGATTATGTATATCCGAAACGCGTTGGCAACTTTCAGAACTGATTTTGAGTTGACTGTTTGTTGAATCATATGCATTCACACAGATGAGGAGGTTTATATATTTTCTTTTGGATTTGTATTTCAAAAACACTTTTAGGAATGAAATGTTTGATGTAATTTTGCTTTAACACTCAATAACTGAGTGAGAAACCACGCAGTCAAAAGCAACAAATAAGAATAAACCAAACAGATTGTTTTCATACGAGTATTCTATCCATGAAATTGATTGGTGAAAACTTGTGATTGATTTATGTATTTGGTAAAATGTTAAATGTTTAAGTTATATTGGGCCTCATCACGACCCAGGCGGTAAGTTACCGCCTGGGCCGTGACTTTACCACCATGGCGTAAACTACGTTTACTCCATGGTGGTTGGCGGACTTACCGCCCCATTCCGACCTTGGCGGGGCGGTAAGTCCCCAATCCCCATTTACCCTTCCCCATTCCCATTTTTGCCCCATAGGGCATAATGGGAGTGGGGAAGGCGTTAATTACGCCACCGTAAATTACGGTGGCGTAAATAACTCCATGGTCCCTTAGCGCCATGGATTTTAACACCTGCTATAAGCAGGTGTTAAATTCGCCATGGCGCTAAGGGACCTCGTACTCAGGCGGTAAGGGTCGGCGCTGTTTACGGCGCCGTAAACCCCTTACCGCCTGGGTCGTAATGAGGCCCATTGCATGATAACCATTAATGGAACTCAGCCCAACAGGAGTGCATATGGGTTACCTGTTGGAAACAGGTTGCCTTGAACAATAGTTGTGCAAAGTCTCAAAAGGCCTGGGGACTATATACCCACATGAACCTGAAGTGTTCCCAAAAAACAAATACTACAGAACATGTTAAAAAATCATATTATAAGTTGTGCCCCTCCTCTATAATCTTTTTTTTAGAAATGAAGAGAAAAGCAGACAGGACAAAAGTCACAGCAAGCCATCAATCCAAGGGTTCATTTAGTCGACAAATTCTCATCCAGAAATGTCATGCCTTCACAGGGCGGAGTGAAGAAATAGGTTTTACTGTTCCATTCTATGCGTAGTTTGGCAGAATATAACATTGCGTATTTTAGGCCTCTATCACGCAAGCGTTTATTCACTTCCAAGAATGTCTTTCCCTCCTGTTGCACGGCCACTGAGAGATCGCAGTAGATGTGCACCCTGTTGGAACCCAACATGAGGTCCCCTTGTACCCGGGCCGCTCGAAGAATGGCATTGCGGTCTTGGTAGTTGAGGTTGCGGGTGATGATCGGCCACGGGGTGCTCGTGGTTTAGGTTAAGGTGCCAGGGATCTGTGGACCTGCTCTATTGCGAACTGCAGTGACAATCTGGGGGTTCCCAGGAGTTGTAAGAGGGTGCTCTCTATAAACAGTTCCAGTGAGGTTTCAGTATTGCTCTCAGGCACACCTATGATGCAGATGTTATTGCGACGAGATCGTGATTCCAACTCATTGTTCTTCTTCGCCACCAGGTGTACCTGCTTGGAAAGTGTCACCACCAACGCTTTCAGTGTCGACACATCATCCTCCACTGTGCTTACTCGTGTCTCAGTTTCTGTCAATGCAATCCTTCTTAAAAGGGAATGTGTCTTTATACATAGAGGTGGATGAGCCTTGGCGAAGCCTCTGCAGGCCCGGGCTGAAACGGGGGATCCGACCCGACCCTCTTTTAGGGCTGGTACCCCCGGACACCACAGGCATGCCTACAGGCCCCATCAATAAGAAAAAGAAATGCAGCATATGCTGCATGCTGGCCCCACCCACACACCAGTGAGCCATAGACTCCCTGTAACACCACCAACATAACTGTCAAGGAGTTCCCCTCCTTCTCACCTGAGTCCGTTCTTTACTGGTGTCCTTGGTCGATGCCTTCTTGCGGATGGACCGGGTCTTGAAGAAGGCTGCCCGATTCTCTTCCGAATCCAGAATGCGTTCAGTTTCCGGGACGCCGAATCCAGGAGGCAGTGGAAGCACGCTAGCCAGGAATCCAGGAGGTAAGTAGAAGGGGGAGGACTAGGAAGGGATAGCGGGATTAGAAAAAGGAGAAGAACCGTGAGCTAGGGAGCACACATCTGGTCGCTACTTCGCAATAGCATTGAGATGCGCGGAGTCGCGGAAGGCGTGGTCTATTAGTAGAAAAGGCTACGTCCAGCGCATGGAGCGAGAAGGGATTACGCTGGACGGCCATGTTGGGAGTATTAATGAGTGTAAGCCCGCTGTGACAGGGACCAAGAAGCCCAAAAGGGGCGCACTCTGTGATTCATGACAATAACATTATGGCTAGGGGCATCTTGGCCCTCGCTACTGCAGTGCGGGAAAAAGGGCCTGCTGCGGCGTGGGCAAAATGGAAATAATTGCATAAAAAAGAAAGAAAATAAATGCTGCCCAGATTCTCTCCCGGCTCCCAGGCCGCCATTTATTTGATTTACTTTTTGTGTGCTTATTTGCATTTTGCCGGTGCCACTGCAGTCCGGGAAGAGGGGGCTGCAGCGGCGCGGGCAAAATGGAAATAAATGCATAAAAAGGAAAGAAAATAAATGTGGCCGGGTGCCGCTGCACTCTCCTCTCCCATGTATTCAATGGGCTGCCACCATTACATCGTGGAATGGTGGCAGTCCATTGCTGTGTTGTACAACTGCTTCCTGGCAGTGGGGTTTGGTACTTGCATGTCAGGGGAGTGATTGGAAGGGATGGGGTTAGTACTTGCATGTCAGGGGAGTGATTGGCAAAATGCAAATAAATGCATAAAAAGGAAAGACAATAATTGTGGCCTTGGCACCTCGGCCGCCATACCTTTTCCTTTCCTTTTTGTGCCTACCCATGAATTCCCTGGCTCCCCATTGTTGGGGGTTGCTTGCGACCCCCGGCGCCTCCCGTAAGCCCCGGACCCCGAAGGACTCACTCTCACACGTCCTCTCGGTTCGGGCTTCCCGGTCGCTCTGACGTGGCCCGGAAACGCCCCGTTTATTTATGTTGCACGCGGCGGCATGCAACGTCACGCTGCCGCGTGCGCACCCTATCATCGGGCAGCGCCACACTCCTCCTTTTTCCGGGAGAACAATGAACAATACTAACACTAGACACTGCAAACCAAACCAAAATATATGCATAGCATTTCACAAGGCCCCATGTTCAAAACACCCCTTTATTAACATCCACCCAGGTCCCCTTACTTAACAGTTCTCATTAGGACAATCAGCCAGATGGCCCAACACGTAGTCGCTGAGGTGAGCAGGTTTCCCTTGCCCAGCCCTCTGGGGGGTACCTCCTGCTCAGCTCCGGCACGGGTGATCTGTCCATAGGCATGCCCTGGGCCGGGGACCCAGGCAGACAAGGTGTTTCCCCTTCGTCCTCAGGGACCTCTCCTGGGTCTGGATCAGGGGTGGATCAGTTCTTGGATCCCGCAGCTTCTTGAAGAAGCTCACGTTGCGAGTTACTGCAGACTGGCCGTCCGATGCAGTCACCATGGATCCCCGGACTTCACCTCTCACACGTCCTCTCGGTTCGGGCTTCCCGGTCGCTCTGACGCGGCCGTGAAACGCCCCGTTTATTTATGTTGCACGTGGCGGCGTGCAACGTCACGCCGCCGCGTGCGCGCCCTGTCATCGGGCAGCACCACACACATGTCTGGTTATACATAACAGCTGTCACAGCTCACTCCCCTCAAACAGCTTCTTGATGTTTTCGAATCGTCTATTCTTCAATATGTTATGTTCAAAATTTATGACGCTTATTTTTAATAAACACACATGCCAGCTATCTACCGCTCAGCTTTTGTAGTCCCTTGGGTGGGTGAAAACAGACTATTTCATTTTGGGCTGGTGAGACTCCATCGAAGTGAATGGACTTCTAAGGAGCTTAGCAGGTGAGAGAGCTGATAAGCCTATGAGCTGACAGGTATGCACATTGACATACTGTAATCATGCACACACGAAACCATGCGTCGTTAATTTCATAGTATATTACTCAGGAGCATTCATGCATGCCACAGCACCTCAGTAACATACCTTTTCTAACTATATAGCTCACTGCTTCAACATGTTTTGTCATGTTAATGCACGACATTACAAAATACGATGGATTTAGAGCGACATTTGCGCAATAGTTTGTTTTAGATTATGGCTTCAGTTATTTAAAATTACTCTCCCCAATCATCAAAACGCCGAAAAGGTGATTAACTTACTGCTAGAGTGATGTTTTGTCTCCTAGAAGAGAACGTTCTGGAAGCAGTCATTGTTGAAAAAGGCCAGACCCTCAGCCACGCAGATATATGGGCGGAGCATGCGCCGCAGACATTGTGGCGACTGGACGACCTGACGGAAGAGGTGTGTGCTTGCTCTTACAGACCCGCGTTTAAAGGAAGAAAACATATGTTGACAGGCGACGGTTCTCTATTGTCACAGACGAGAAATGTAACCATGGGTAAATATGCCGTACTTCATAATGTTGTGATAGTCTGTTATGTACTTTTTAGAATGTTTTATATGAAGAGTATGTTGTTTTGGTCAGGGCCAGCGCGAAATGTATATCAATCTAACTTTTTTTTAAACGCCCTCTTTCCTTGCTTCGTGCGTTCATTTTAAGTCTCCAAACGTCTTTCTTCTTTTTTTAAGGAATGTTTAATCTTAGGAACAGACCTACAGAGTTCACTCTGTGTTTTTATGTCAACATGTTAGGCACCTCACAGACTAAATTTGCATTGGTAATTTAAGAAAGCAAGTTTATGACGATGCAGGTATTCTCAAGCAGTGTATTGCTAATCAAACAAAGGGGCTATTAGGCTCCTTTTCAGGCGTGTGCTCCTGCCAGCCCAGAAATAAAAGAAAATACTTCACAGAAACATACTTGAGGAGAGACCTGGGGCAGTCTGTGAAACCCCACTTTGACTTTACCATAACATTAAGTCAAGTCTCCTGTCAAGTGACAGCCTGCAGCAAACAAAACAGGTACTTGCAAAGCCAATAGTTTTGGCGTTTGCAGTTGTTAATTGCATTTTAGATTTACAGGCATGAATGCAGTAAATACTTGGGCCTTACATATTCAGTACTTACATGAACTTTCAAGTAATGAATCCCAAGTTCGTGTGTTGTGGCAGCAACATTAGTAATAGACATTGTTAAAAAGACTTCTGTTCACCCTCGTGGGTCTGTTCGCCCTCGTGTTTGAAGCCTTTACCATGTCTATTGATACTGGCGTTGAGTGCCTTAGCCACATGCACACTGTTCAGGTCGGTTTTCTCCGATGCGATTAAAGTTGTGAGAGAGAGAGATGAAGAGGCTGTCTGCAAGCATGCACCCCTTTCCGGCCTTCAACTGCTCTGCTAAAGAAGCATCCACATTGGATAAATCAAGCAGTGAGTTTGTAGGGATGTACCCCTCTCTGCTCAGCCTAAGACACAGGAACAGTCCACTGTTAATTTCTGGGCCTTTCCCCCGCCTCCCCTCAGCCCTCGCTCCAAGCCACCCTCTGCCCGCCCTCCAGCCCCATGATTGGTTCACAGAACGGGTCAGCTGATCCAGGATAACACAACTCGTTCCTCACTGAAGGATCTCCCCCACCCCCCTTTCTGGCCTGCAACTGCTCCGCTAAGGAAGCATCCATGTAGGGAAGATCAAGGGGTGAGTTTGTAGGGACGTACCCCTCTTAACGTAGCCTAAGAAACAAGAACGCCCCAGCGCTCATTTCCAGACCTTTCCCGCGCCTTACCTTAGCCCTCCTTCCAACCCAACCTCGCCCAACTTCCACCTGCCCTCCAGCTCTGTGTTTGGTTCATGGAACAGGTCAGCTGACCCAGGATAACATCCACTTAAGTACATTCCACAGGGCAGCTGACGAAGGGTGCTTTCCTGTGTTCGCCTGCCATCCCTGTTAGCCTGTTCGCCCTATAGCCCAGCCCTTCCAAGTGCTGCTCCTGCCATCTGCAGCGACAACCAGGTAGGAGACACCCCCATTGCTGTAGCTTCTGCACCTGTAAATCTTGTAATATTTGTGATGCTCCATATTGCATTTTCTTCCTACAATGCTTCTTGGGTTGGGTTTGTTTGAATGTTTGAGTCTCACTGTTATGCTCCGCCACATTGCGTTTTCTTCCCACAGCGCTTCCTGGGTTGGCTTTGTTTGCATCTTTGAATCTTGCTAGTGTTGTGTTCCACCACATTGTATTTTCTTCCCACAGGGATTCCGTGGTTGGGTGTGCATTTTTTCAACCTCACCATTGTTGTGTTCCATCACATTACATTTTCTTCCCCAGTGCTTTTTGGGTTGGGTTTGCATTTTCAATCTCGCTAGTGTTGCGTTCCACCACATTGCATTTTCTTACTCCTGCAGTAGGTAGGGCCAATGTCTCTAGTCTGCCACACCTGGATTCTTCCTGACTATGACTCCAAACTGATATTGCGACTTTAGAGCTAGTACCGTCTTGACTCCAAGACTCTGATACTCCCACTACGAATTCTGGAAACCTTCAACCCCTGCCTCGAATACTACCATTAAAAAGCTGGTGTCCCCAAGCACCATGAAGTCCAGAGACTAAGACCACACCACATGGACACTTTCGCCACTGTTAAACCGATACCACTACGTCTCCTCCTGAAGCGGAGATGACAAGAGCCCTTTCCCCATTCATCCATCCCTCGGATGCAGCGGGAGTAACCAGCTATTTCTACGCTCCTCTGTGTGCCCGATCCTGAAGGAAGCTGTTCCCTGCAATGGTGAGCCTGCCGTAGGAGAAGCCATCTTACAGTGACTCTTACTTATTTGAAATGACCAAAGCTGAGTGCGATTAGCATGTATCTTCATTCATTCTTGCCGTTGCCTGCCTTTAAAATGGGCAGCATTATTACTGCACTTGTCATGATCACTTCCAGGGTTTCTGGTTTAGGTTCAGGAGTCTGGGCCAGGAAGGAGTTTTGGTAGAGATCTGTAGGGTCTAGATGGGTTTTAGCATGGCAAACATGGCATTCTCACATTCCCCAGTACCAAGGTGACAATGGGCGCCCATAGAGATTGGTGTTTTAATTCCCTTCAGATGGCCGCCCTGTGGGTCACTGTTTAAGTAGTCATAGAGAACCAGACTTTGGGCATAGAGGACTATAAAAGCTCTGCCTCTACAGTAAAAGCTCTGCCTCTACAGTAACACGCGCTTCGCGTTAGTTCAGCTGACAGCGGTGTAATGCTCACGGCGCTCAGCTCACAGACCTGCAGAATAATAGAAAAAAGTAATGTTATGAACTTGAATTGCTCACAGAAAACTCACAGACGATAGACTTTAACTTACCTAAGTTTCCACAGCAGCAGTCCTCCGACAAGTGACTTCTTCCTCCGTAGTCCCGCAGTTCAGTCAACAGTCTTCGTCTACGGACGCAGCGGCAGTCTGAGATCTTTCGACCTCCGAAAACCTGTAAAGACAAAGGTACCATAGTTAAAGGAATGGTTCGCCCAAAATATTTTATTTCAAAAATAGATAGGCAATATTAAAAAAAAAAGATTGGCATTTTTTTTTTAAGACCCTAGGTCAAATTTTGAGCAATTCAAGGTCAAAATTTGCAAAAGCAAGCACATGGGCGCATCCATTTTGTGAAATGAATGCCCGCCTGTGCTGGCTTTTGCTTTTGCGGCACTAATGAAGGAAAAGCCAGCCAGCTGTAGTAAACAAAAGCTACCACTGGGTGGCTTTTCCTTCATTGGTGCCGGGACTCGGAGGACGCGGACCGGAGACTACAGGCAGAAAAGCTGCAGCTGCATCTCGGTAAGTGCTATTTATTTTTTTTCAAAAATAAGCACTAGCTGCGTTTTTTTTCTAAGTTTTCTGGGCTGGAGGAGCCCGGAAAACTTAGAAATAAAACTGCAGCTTTAAAAACGTTGTATTTATGTTTGCAATCGCTTCAACAGCGTTTTCAAACACAATAACGTTGTATTTATGTTTCCGATCGCTTCAAAAGCTACCGCAAACATAAATACAACGTTTTTAAAGCTGCGGTTTTATTTCTAAGTTTTCCGGGCTCTTACAGCCCAGAAAACCTAGAAAAAAAACCGCAGCTAGTGTTTACTTTTATTAAAAAAATAGCACTTACCGAGATGCAGCTGCAGCTTTTCTGCCTGTAGTCTCCGGTCCCCATCCTCCGCGTACAGCACCAATGAAGGAAAAGCCAACCAAAGTGGTAGCTTTTGTTTATTACAGCTGGCTGGCTTTTCCTTCATTAGTGCCGCAAAAGCCAAAGCGAGCACAGCGGCGGGCATCCATTTCACAAAATGGATGCCCCCATGTGCTTTCTTTGAGCTTGATTTGCTCAAAATTTTTCATAGGCAATATTAATTGGCAATTCCTTTTATCCAAGTCCCTATCTATTTTTGAAATAAAAATATTTGGGCGAACCATTCCTTTAATTAACGAGCATTACAGACTGAGAGTGAAAACAAAATCTATACGCGTATACGTACCTGAAGCTCCGACAAGATTTTTCCACACATTCCTACGCCGCGCCTCACAGAAGAAAGCCATAACTTCATAACGAAGACACGCTGTGCCGCATGCTTTACCCTAATTACACGTACCTACTTACCTCAAGAGAAAACCCATAGCTGGGTATCGAAGGCACTCCGTTCCGTGCTCTTTTACTAAAAGTAAGCGCGCATATATACCTCAAGAGAAGACTTCATGTTTTTTCCTCGACAACGCCTGAGCTCTGTCAGCGAAAAAAATTCTTTCTTCTGAAAACCTGCAAGAGAAAGAGAGAATTGTTTAAAGTCAACAAGAGAGATCTCTCCACACCAGAACGTTTTTTTTCTCTCAGAGACTTCAGTGCCTTTTCTGACTAAATTATGTGTAAATAGGGGCGTGGATTGGAGCCGTTGCAAGAAGCATGGCTCCTTAGTAGCTCCTGGTGTGTTCCGGACATCAAGCAGAATATCCCCGGCCCTGCGGTCCGATTTAACATAGAGTTGTAAGGATGGTATGCCTTCGCAATGGGCATGAATCGCCTACAAACCCAGCGATCTGCTGCATTAAGTGCGGAGAAAGTAGCAGTGGGAGCCTCCTGTCCGCTCCGACAATTGCAGGGAAAATGGCTGCACATCCACTGTAACGTCCGAGGAGAAGGGACCGCTGGACAGTGCAACACCCCTGCTCGGTAGTGTATGACCGGAGGTCCCTGGGGCATCTCAGATTCATTGATCCCGTCTCTTCGAACTCTCGCCCTGAAGTGCCGGACCTGATTCACGTCTCCCCGCATCAGCCCAGCCATGAACACAGCAGAGCCTCCTCGCTACGGTGCCCGGTGGCACCCTTAATCACTGCTGCAAACTCAGAGCTGCTTCGGAGGATCTACAGCGACAGGAGCCTGACCTGGTTTGGGGTCTGTCTGCGGCGACCTGGAGGCGTGAGCTCCTCCTCTTCTGCAGAGCTCCAGTTGGTATACGCATCAATATACGAAGTGATCAGGAGATCCGGCCAGCCTTCTTCCCTGCCGGGTGAGTGGTGCTTCTCCCTGCTATGCAGCCATGATGTGCGCGACGTGCACCCAGTGACAGCTGAGCCCTGCCGCCTCGTCAGGTCCAGGATCCGGGCCACTCTGCCCCTGATCAGGCTCTGCAAGCGTGGCACCAGCGAGGGATCCCCTTCTTCGTTGCTCCCTGTCTCTACCAAAGGGAAGAGAAGCCGGGAGTGGAGCACCCTGGTGCGCTTGGAGCCCCGCCCCCTGCTCGAACTGCAGTCCTACCAGCAAAACTCAGCGCTTGGGAGCCCCTGAATGGGACACACTCCCGATGGTGAAAGGTGAGCTCCAGGGGGCAGCAGTGGATGAAAGTCCTCCGAATCACACCTCGACAAAAACAGAGCGCTGCACGATTCAATCCAGGGTGGGCTGACATATGGGATGAAGAACAGTGGATGAGCCCCAGAAACCTGTGTCTGACTGACAGGGGCCCTCAATGAACCTCACAGCAGGCGCTCCTCACAGCATCCTACTGCTCATAAGGCTACTCTCCAGCGCGGACAGTGAGGTCCCCCTCCCGAAGGAACGCAAATCCATCTGTGTGCAGCCACGGAATAGCGTCCGGCCCAGAATTTCCTGTTGGGCTGGCTTGGGATCTGCCATTTGGTGAAGCTCTTTACCACGACAACAGTGGGGGACCCCCAATGCCCCAGAAGTGGATCTGGGCACCCCTTTCCTGGGCACAACAGTATTCACACTGTAGGAGCCCTCCCTGCTTACCGTTGAGTGTTAGCATAGGAAAAAGAATGGTTGAGACATAGGAAGGCCCACCACACGCCTAGTCATCTTCTCCCACCAGGCCACAATGGCGAAAAGTGGCAAAACGACCAAGCAGGCGGACATAGCAGTGCTGATGAGTGGGGCCACCTCGGAAAAGGCGAAGAAGAGCGACATGTTAGTTGATTCATCATTCGGAAACGGTCCCAGCCAGTCAACCGTAGCCGCAGAACAGTCCGCCACAAAATCACACTTAAAAGCCCTTCTTGAGGCACTGACTAAGGAGATTCAGAAGGGCACTGAAGAGGTCTCAAAGAAGATCAACCTCCTTGACAAAAGAGTGGCTGAGGTAGAATCTCACACTGCAGAGCTGGAAAATGAGTGGTGTGACCAGAAATTCGAGTGGGAGCGTGGGCAGGACAGGATCGCCGCCCTGGAAACAAGGTGCGAACTGCTGGAAGTGAAACAGGAGGATGCAGAAAATAGATCGAGGGGCAATAACATCTGCCTCAGGGGCATCCCAACCACTGTCCTGGACCCAGACCTCAGGAGGTATGTGTGGACCTTCTCAGATTCATCATAACTCTCCCAGACGGTGCCCCACTCTAATTAGATCGTGTCCACAGAACCGTCCCGAGGCAGTCTACCTCCTCTCCACCGGACGTCCTGGCTAGGGTCCACTTCGTCAAAGTCAAGGAGACGATCATGAAAGAAGCTAGATCGATGCAACAGATCAACTTTAGAGGATCGACCATTCTGCTCTACCAAGATCTAGCGAACCCCACCCTTCAGAAACAGAAGGCGCTCAAAGTCTTAACGGAATGGCTGCGTGAAAAGGGTATCCCATACCACTGGGGACTCCCAAAATCAGTGAAATATACCTGGGAGGGTGCCCAGCAGCAAATCCACTCGCTGAGGGAGGCTGAACATTTTTTGGGAGTCCGTGGGGGAGGTGAAGCTTCTGAGGCCGAGGAGATCCCTCAGAGTCCCTCCAAGAAACAGGTGGGAACTTCATGGACGCGGGTCAGCAGAAGACGCATGGTCCGCGGCCCCCCCTCGGAAGGCCCCCAAGCCTGACTGATCACCTCAAGTGCTCTCCGCGCCCCAGAGGCTAAAGAATTACATGCAGGAGTCTTTGGGAGCACACCCACACATGTTGTTCTCCCTACATTCTAAAGGTTCTAGTGGTACTGTGCCCCAGGATGGGTGAAGGGTCAGGGTGGAGGGGGACTGAAGATTTGGTGAAAAAAGGGAGGGCTCCCCCTTTGGGAAACAGCCACCATTTGATGCACCCCTCCTCTGCCTGCGTAAGCAGGGATGTCGTCGTTCCTCTCAGAGCTGGGTTGGGCACGGCTGATCTTGGTTGCTCGGTGCTGGAGCACCAGCAGTTGCCCAGTTAGGTAGGATGTGTTCAGTCCTACCATTTGGCAAGTTGGGAGGGTGTGGGGGGGAGGGAGAGGGAAGGGGTTAGACCGGAGAGCGGGGGTATGGGTTTTCCTCACCTCCTGCATTTAGCTAAGATTTGCAACACATCGACACTGACCACACTAAAGACACAGAATCAGCGGTTTTACCCGAGAGCGACATGTATGGTCCCCCAGTAGGGAAGCACCTATAGCTGAACTTACCATTGAACCCAATGGGGTCGGATGATGAGAGCGAACTCAGGATTCTCACATGGAATGTCCAAGGCCTTAACTACCCAGGGAAGCGCAGGTCTGTCGAGCATAGGCTGGGGTTACTCGAGGGGGATGTGGTTTTTCTTCAGGAGACCCACCTACTGCACGCCGATGAAAAGCGCATCAGATTTAGGAGGTACAAAAAGGGGTTCTTCGCCACTTCTGGGGAGAAAAAGCGTGGTGTAGAAATTTTACTAAGTGATAAGGTCCCCCTAACAAATATTACAGTCAAAAGAGACCCTGGCAGGAGATTCCTCCTGGTGAAGGGACACCTAGCTGAACGTCCGGTCACCATAATCACTATTTACTGCCCCAATGCTGCCCAGGACAAGTTTATTGCCGACCTGATCCCAACGATTCTGGCCTTCGCAGAAGGGGTTCTTATCATGAGTGGGGACTTTAACCTAGTTCCGGACCCCCTGGTTGACAAAACTCTTCCACCAACCAGATCTGATTACACACAGGCTCTATCTCTAGCTAGACTCCTGAGGGAAACAGAGACTGTAGATGCATGGAGGCTACACAATAGCGGGACGAGGGACTATACTCATTGCTCTCATGCACACAGGGGCTTCTTGCATATAGACCTTTTGCTTATATCTGGGTCCATCTACCCATGCCTGGACAAAATAGATATACACACCCGGACAATCTCGGACCATGCCCCAGTGTCCGCGATTCTCAGCATAACAGGCTCCACTCATCCCCCCAGAGATTCTGGAAGTTGTATGACCCCATTCTTCTGGATGAGAGCATAAAAAGGGAAGCTGGGGAAACGCTGACCAATTACTTTACCGAAAATGCAACACCCAATATGGGCATAGACATCCTCTGGGATGCCATGAAGGCGGTGGTGAGGGGTGCTCTCATTAGTGCAGGGGCTGAGCAGAAGCAGATTTCGAAATTAGCCGCAGCCAAGTTAAAGGGGCGGGTCGTCTTACTGGAAAAGGAACTGCAATCCCATAGATCACGGAGAACTGAGCGGGTATGGAAGAAAGCTAAAACCGCACACGAAATGCACTGGGCTGATCGCACCGCCAAATCTTTAGCCTACACCAAACAATTTTATTATAGCAAAGGTAATAGAGCGAACAGAGTACTCACATACAAATTAAAGAGAATCCACAGCAGGAATAATATCTTTAAATTGATTGGAGCTGATGCTAGAACCCTTTATACCGATAAGGACAAAATGGAAGAGTTAGTGAACCATCACAGGGCAGTAATGTGTGGTCCACCCACTCTCCGCAACAGTCTTCCCAGCTACTTTTTCCAGTCACACCCCTTGTACCACAACCTCCCTCTCAGCCCTAGAAAACCTGATTACATTGGAGGAAGTCAATGAAGCCATGAAATCCCTAAAAAACACTGCACCAGGGCCCGACGGGCTGACCGCAAAATTTTATAAAACCTATGCCCATATTCTGGCCCCACAATTAACAACCCTGTTTAACTCATTTCTATCTACGAGCTCAGTCACCAAATTAATGGCAAAGTCGTTAACGATCATAGTTCATAAACCGAGGAAGGACCTGCACCAAGCAGCTTCTTACAGACCCATAACCCTTATGAATAACGACGGTAAAATATTTTCGAAAATCCTAGCGTCAAGGCTGAAATCGCATCTCCCAGACATAATTGCCCGTGACCAGATGGGGTTTATCCCGGGGAGGGGGACACTAGACAACATACGACGTACTATAGACCTCATAGAGAGCAACTCCAGGACCGCGGAGGGGATGGCAGTATTATCACTGGACGCGCGCAAAGCGTTTGACCTGGTAGACTGGTGTTAGCACACTTTGGCCCTAATTTCTAAAGATGGGTAATGGCCAATTACCATAGCCCCTCCAGCTTCGTGCTAATGGTGTCAGATCTGAATGGATCAATATAACCAGGGGCACCAGGCAAGGTTGTCCTCTGTCGCCTCTGGTCTTCGCTTTATCTATGGAGCCGTTTGTGGACAGAATCCGACGAAACCCAAAAATAAAAGGGCTCACGGTGGGGGAACATTAGTACAAGATCGCGCTGTATGCGGACGACGTGCTCTTAACAGCGACAGCGCTGAACACATCCCTGGTGCTCCTATGGGAGGGGATTGAGGAATTTGGCCGTGTCTCCGGATTTAATGTGAATCTAGGCAAATCCGCGGCATTGTCAATCAACCTCATCAAGAAGCAACAGGCAGACCTCAGCCCCATGTTACCAATCACATGGGTTGAATCCATGATCGAGTACCTTGGTGTGCGGATCCCAAAAGACATCTCCCGCCTATACTCCAGTAACTTCCACCAGCTACTGGATGAGTTCCGGCGAGACCTGAAGCAGTGGGAGTCCCAAGAGATCTCCTGGTTCGGGCGCATCGCAGCGGTTAAAATGAACCTGGTTCCTAGGCTGTTATACCAATGCTATACAAATGAATTGAATTGATCGCCTTGCAGAGAAATATACAAAAATGTATCTGGGGGATGGGGTGGGGAGCCCAGAATTGCAAAAAGGATCATGCTGTGCGGGAGGGTGTTGGGTGGAATGGGAGTCCCAGACATGGCTAGGTACGCACTTGCAGCCCAACTCTCCCACGCTTACACATGGTCCCAGTCCGTTGACCAACCTTTGTGGAAACAGTTGGAAGAAGCCTAGTGCCCGGTTCCCCCATCAGAGCTCCCTCACATGCCACCGGTAAAAACGTACGCAAACCAGGTCCCCCTCTCGGCAACAAGCGCGACTGTCTGTAGCTGGAAGACAGCAGCCCGGAAACAGGGCTGTGGGGGCCACATGGGGCCACTCACCCCTATTTGGAATAATCCTGATTTCTCCCCTGGCGTTCCCCCGCATGCCTTTACATCATGGAAGGAGGGAGGGCTGGGAAAACTGTCGGACATCTTCGAGGATGGCTCCCCCATCTTATTTGAAAGGTGCAAAGAAAAATTCAGAGTAGGGGAGACCGAGAGATTCCATTATGCCCAACTCCAACACTGGGCCTCCCACAGAACAGTAAGGGAGAGAGGGGCCAGGGAACTCACGGCGCTCGAGATCTCCTTACTATCTGCTGCCCCCAGAGGCAAAATCTCAACACTCTTCCGCCTGTTGGACAGAACGGACCCCACAAAAAAGGAGAAGTACATGTTAGACGGGAGAGAGACTTAGGTCGGGAAATAGAGATTGAGGAATGGGGCAAGATTTGGACTAGGCTGCATAAAAGCACGCAGTGTATCTCGAATAGGGAAGGAGGATATAAATTCTGCTATAGCTACTACATCACCCCAAACCAATTAAATAAAGCCAATCCCGAAATCCCCCCAAACAGCTGGAGAGGGTGCTCACCATCGGGTTCCCTCTACCATCTGATGTGGTCGTGCCCGAGGGCCGAGGCTTACTGGAGGGAGGTGATAGAGCACATAAAAGCAATTACTGGGTTGTTTTACCGTGGGATCCCAGAATTGTGCTCCTCAGGGAGACAGGGGCATGGGAATTCCCTTTGGCGCGTCAGAGATCGCGGCTCGGTACTCATCTCCTATTAGCTGCAAAGGTGGCAATGGCAAGGCTCTGGAAAAATGCGAATGGACCCTCTATACCCTTGTGGTGGTCAAAGTGTTGGGAAATTGTGGTGGCCGAAAAGGTTACGGCCATCCGGACAGGAAACCTGAACTATTTCCTCAACACATGGGCGCCGTTCATGGACTACGCGGAACAATTCCCATGCCTCACCAGAAGACCTCCCATAACGCGCTAGGAGGAACTCTCAATTAGCGCGGGAGTGGGGATCACTGGTCGCTCTGTGTTGTTGTGAAGTATGATGCTATTGTCAATGTGTTTTTCTTGTTTGCGAATACTCCAATAAAATGTTTGTTTCAAAATAAAATGATGTGTAAATACCCAAATGGGATGGCAGAACGTCCCCTTTCGTTCCAATTCTTACAACATTTCTGAGCACACTTCTACAGGGCATACTCCTTTCTACATTCTAAATGGTTGCCATCCACGAACCTCCGCCTTTGATCCACCAGAGCCATTAGAGATGCCAGCGATGCAGAGTATACAAGAGAACATTTCCCGAATTAAGAAGGAAGCCTTGGTACATCTGACTGCTGCAAAAGAGAGTCAAAAGAAATTTGCTGACAAACACTGATGAGAAACTCTGGATTATCAAGTGGGAGACATGGTGTGGCTAGCTTACAAACACATTGCTCCTAAAGGGCTGCATAAAATTTCAACCTATATTTCTGGGCCTGTTTCCAGCGGAAGCAGTCATCAATGCTGTGGCACTAAAGCTGACCCTTCCATCTCATATGCAAATTCACCCTGTATTTCATGTTTCCCCATTGAAGCCAATGAACCCAGGAACCAGACTACAAAAATCTCCCGGACCAATGATTGTTGAGGGGGAACCCGAATTCCAAGTGAAAGAGATTATAGATTCCAAAGTAGTCAGAAAGAAATTGTTTACTTGGTGGATTGGAAGGGTTTCGGTCCACAGAACAGAACTTGGGAACCTAGTTCTCACATTCATGCTCCCCAGCTACTTAAAAGATTTAATCAGAATCATCCAACCAAGCCAGTGCCGGAGAGTCCATCCTTAGGAGGGGTGTTGGGGGGGAAAACTGTCATGATCACTTCCAGGGTTTCAGGAGTCCGGGCCAGGAAGGAGGTACATATTTGTAGGGTCTAGATGGGGTTTAGCATGGCAAATATGGCATTCTCACATTCCCCAGTACCATGGTGACATTGGGCTCCCATAATTCCCCTAAGATGGCCGCCCTGTGGGTCACTGTTTAAGTAGTTATAGAGAACCAGACATTGGACATAGAGGACCATAAAAGCCCTGCCTCTGCAATAACACGCACTTCGCGTTAGTTCTGCTTGCAGCGGTGTAACGCTACCGGCGCTCAGCTCACAGATCTGCAAAATAATAGAAAAAAGTCATGTTATGAACTTGAATTGCTCATAGAAAACTCACAGACCATAGACTTTAACTTACCTGACCAAAGTTTCCGCAGCAGCAGTCCTTGGACAGGGGCCTACTTCCTCCGTAGTCCCACAGTTCAGTCAACAGTCTTCGTCCACGGACGCAGCTGCATTCTGAGATCTTCCGACCGCTGAAAACCTGCAAAGGCAAAGGTACCATAGTTAATTAACGAACATTACAGACTATGGGTGAAAGAAAATAATTGTGTATACGTACCTGAAGCTCCGACAAGCTTTTTCCACACATTCCAACGCCGCGTCTCACAGAAGAAAGCCATAGCTTCATAACAAAGACACGCTGTGCTGCGCGCTTTATCCTAATTACGCGGGCATACTTACCTCAAGAGAAAACCCATAGCTGGGTACTGAAGGCACTCCGTTCCGCGCGCTTTCACTAAAAGTAAGCGTGCATACATACCTCAAGAGAAGACTTCATGTTTTTTCCTCGACAACGCCTGAGATCCGTCGGCGAAAATTCTTGCTTCTGAGAACCTGCAAAAGAAAGAGAGAATTGTTTAAAGTCAACAAGAGAGATCTCTCCAACCCCAGAACGTTTTTTCTCTCAGAGACTTCAGTGCCTTTTCTGACTAAATTATGTGTAAATGGGGGCATGGGTTGGAGCCGTTGCAAGAAGCATGGCTCCTTAGTAGCTCCTGGTGTGTTCCGGACATCGAGCAGAATATCCCCGGCCCTGCGGTCCGATTTAACATAGAGTTGTAAGGATGGTATGCCCTCGCAATGGGCATGACTCGCCTACAAACCCAGCGATCTGCTGCAGTAAGTGCGGAGAAAGTAGCAGTGGGAGCCTCCTGTCCGCTCCGACAATTGCAGGGAAAATGGCTGCGCATCCACTGTAACGTCCAAGGAGAAGTCAAGTCAACAAGAGAGATCTCTCCCACCCCAGAACGTTTTTTTTTATCTCAGAGACTTCAGCGCCTTTTCTGAATAAAGACTTCTTTCAACAATAAAAAACACTTAACCTTCAGAGGCTCATCCCGTCTAACAGCATCATTGTCTTCTGAGCCTCAACACCTACGCACCCCTGTGCAAAAGCAGGACCGAGAGCTCCCTAACAACAAAACACAGGTGAGGAGAGTGTGTTTGCCAGAAGAGTAAAAAGGGGGAGCCAGTCAGGGTGGGAAAACAGAGGAGAGCCCTAGTAGAATTACCATTTATATTGATTACAGTTCCCCCTTCCTGTTTTCTCTCTCTCCTTTATGACAGGGGGAAATCCTAATTAGCCAGTATTGCAGATCAACAGGGGTTTGGATCATTTACGCTCCTGCGGAGACAAGGTAAGCGTTACAGCACTCGATCGAAACGAGGCTGTGTATTTGTCGCCTAGCAACCGGCCACTACTTTAGCCTATCACAACTGCAGGTTCCGCCGGCCCTGCAAGAAAGGCCTGATAAAAAGGCCCTGTCTGCACTCTGTCTGCGCGTTGGCAGTGCGGCCGTGAAGCCTTCTTTAAACGACATATGTGACCGACATCATCCTTGTCTGCCTACCACTGCTAACAATATCAAAGGTAAGCCGTATCTGGCCATATGCCACGCCCACATACTTCACCACTGTTTGAGCTTGCTGCATACTTTCCCAGCAGTATGCAACTTACGCTGCTATTCCCAGCACTAAACACTGACGAGACTCTTGTTTTCACTGCATGATTCGTGAGGTCCATGATCACGGTTTACTGTGTAGCCTGTCTCGCACTGACCATCTGCGCCTTAGGACAGTCCTGTGTTTGTAGCAACTTGACATCGAAGGGGTTTACCGCTTACATTGTATAACTCGCCCTACCGAGCCATGTGCACATATCTGCATTTGCCTTGCCCAATATTGTGTAACTATTGTCAATAGCTGTCCACTCGCAACCCATAGATAACCCGTTTATCCCCTGCTGCTGACAAACTATCCTAGCCTCTTAGGCCTACGCAATGCTTATATGCCCGCCACCTTTTTCTTCCATCTTTCGTATATGCCTTGAACACAACTAAAGTATGTAATAGTCACAAGTGCAGCTAAGTTTATCGGCGCATAACCTCGGTTAACTTTCCATTTTAACACAAATAGAATGTACCTATACCATACCCTCCGCGCTTCTGCCAAAACTATGCACCTATTACTTACTCCATTGCCATGCAAACTAGACATGATGACCTTACAGTAGCCTATCTGTTTGGCTTATAGTAGCCTACTTTGTATTATGTACTGCCTTGCTAACGTGTCATGTTGACCTTATAGCAGCCTATTTGTTCGCCTCATAGTAGCCTATTTCCGATTATGCACTGCATTGCCATGTGAACTTGACATGAGGACCGTATAGTAGCCTATCTGCCTGTCTTATAGAAGCCTATTTTGTATTATGTACTGCCATGCTAACGTGTCATGCTGACTTTATAGCAGCCTATTTGCTTGCCTTATAGTAGCCTATTTCTGATTATGCACTACATTGCTATGCTAACTTGAAATGAGGACTGTATAGTAGCCTATCTGCCTGTCTTATAGTAGCCTATTTCGTATTATGTACTGCCATTCTAACATGTCATGCTGACCGTATAGCAGCCTATTCGCTTGCCTTATAGTAGCCTATTTCCGATTATGCACTACATTGCTATGCTAACTTGACATGATGACTGTATAGTAGCCTATCTGCCTGTCTTATAGTAGCCTATTTCGTATTATGTACTGCCATTCTAACATGTCATGCTGACCTTATAGCAGCCTATTCGCTTGCCTTATAGTAGCCTATTTCCGATTATGCACTACATTGCTATGCTAACTTGACATGAGGATCGTATAGTAGCCTATCTGTCTGTCTTATAATAGCCTGTTTCGTATTATGTACTGCCATGCTAATGTGCCATATCGACTGTTTGCTAGTCTTATAATGGCCTGTTTGCTGTCTAAATTAGACTTGGTCACTACATGGTGCAAATGTCATGGTATTCTGTAACAAGATCCACATTACACCTGCACGCCACTCTACGGACCCCCGAAGCCGAATATTGACCTACACCTTGCCCACCGTATACAGTCTCCTTACCATACTGGTAACCAAATTATGTATGCCGTCACCACCATCCTAGTATGCGTACTGGCCTCTTTCCTTGATTTCAAGAGACCTGTGCTAGATGATGCTACCACCTACCTAAAGGCTGATCCACACACCTACAGTTTGTGGGTCTTAAGTAAAGCATCTCTTACTCCCCCTACTACGTTGATTACACCTACGCCGCAGTTCAATTGGGTTAAACCTACCAAATTCCTTCCACCTCTGAAGCCTTTTACAGACAACGTAATTTCTCTTCCCCAGGCAACAACCTCAAGACCCTCCATACGCGTGCCACAACCAAATCCTCATGAAGATAACATTCTGAATTCTGAGGACTCCTTCACCACTTTGACCGCCTGCACTTTAACCCTTTATCAATGTATTCAATGATTTGCCACTAAGCCGACGCCCAACCAACCCTGTCCTACCAATGCAAGGAATCACAGGCTTGGATCTAGACTGAACAGCTACTTACCTCCCCAGAACTCTAATGTCAACTGTAACCCTAAATATGGTTCTAAAAAGACTCCTAAATCCAAAACCTTCTGTAGTAACAAATTGACTCATCATAAGAACGTACTCTGGGCCCCCAACCATCTCGACCCCAAGTCTCCACATATTAAAGGTGCTCATATTAATGCAAGATCCATGGTAGCCCATGCAGTAGACATTGCCGACCTGATCACCACTAAAAAACTAGACTTCTTAGCAATAACAGAGACGTGGCTCAATGCAGCTGCTGGACCTTCCCTCCTACTTGCTATTCCAGACAACTATACTATTTTGAGGTTAGATAGAGAAGCCTTTAGAGGAGGAAGCATTGCATTCATCGCCAAAGCTAGTTTGGGACTATGTATCTCAACACATCCACCATTCAATTCTGGTGAACTCCTGACAGTCAAACTATCTCTCTCATTCTCGTGCACCATAACTATGCACCTGGTATATAGACCTCCTGGTCCTATTGGCGCATTTGAGGAGGATATTACTGCACTACTCTCAACCAACACCAAACCTATATCCCAAATTATGATACCTGGTGACTTCAACCTTGACCTCAATGACACGAATGACCAGCATGCCCTGGCACTCGGCAACACAATAATGGAACTAGGCTTCACTCATATAGTTAGCTTGCATAAACATTCTAAAGAGATAACCTTAGACTGGGTGGCAGACCTTAACTGTCAGACCTCGATAACGTCTATTGAACCCTACATCTGGACAGACCATCACCTACTAGTCTTCACTATCCAAGACAGCCTCCCACCCATCAGGGCCAACATACTGGCACCCCCACTTCTCACCAGAATAAAAATGCAATATAATAGTGGACAATCTTCTTCCACTTCTCTAGCCTATCTTGAATCCGCTGCCTGCTAGCCCAGGCCCAGCAATGCTAGTAGACCTATACAACTCCAAAATCTCCCAAGCCATAGAAACTATTGCACCCTTAAAAATATGCAACAGTAAACTAAAAGCCCACCTGAATTCCTGGGTTACCCCTAACCTCAAAGCCCTTCGGGCAGAAAAAAGAAAAGTGGAAACACTTTGGAAAAATCACCCCACAGATCTAAACAAAAATAATCTTCTAAAAATCTCAGCAAAGTATAAATCA
Source organism: Ambystoma mexicanum (assembly GCF_040938575.1). Lineage (NCBI taxonomy): Eukaryota > Metazoa > Chordata > Amphibia > Caudata > Ambystomatidae > Ambystoma > Ambystoma mexicanum. Next base: position 451,861,415 of record NC_090924.1, on the reverse strand, counting down.
GAGATTATACAAACTAAATTTGACACATATAATGATAGGATTAACAAAGCGAGCTCAAGTACAAGAGAACTCTTCGTCATCCTAAAACCGGAATCCCCTATTCTGCCTACTGACACTTGTATCAAGGATAAGACTTGGTGCACCAATATCCAAAATGTACTGTCCAACAAAATTGCTCTTCTTCAAGAAAAAATAGAAGCTAATAAATAAAATCTTCCAACTCCCTGCTTCACACTAAAATCCCAGTCTGACCCGACCAAACCACCTAACGGATTCAAATTTGCCTAGGTCTCCATCCAGGAAGTAGAAGACATCATAGCGTACCTCAAACCCTCCAAGTGCCAGGGAGACATCTGCCCAGCACCAATATTTAAAGAAGCAGTAAGGGACCGAGCCCCTTTCAAAACCGAGCTAATCAACTCCTCATTTAAAACTTGCACCGTCCTCACCAACCTTAAGGACGCATGGGTTCTCCTACTTTAAAAAAGAACCTACACTGGACCCGAATATCCCGACCAATTACAGACCGATAACAGTCCCCTTCCTGTTAAATAAATTATCGACAAGGCAGCTTACCTCCAGATTCAGACCTACTAGAGACCAACAATCTCCTAGGACTCAGACAGTCTAGCTTCAGACCTAAACATGGCACAGAAACAGCCCTGATCGGTCTGAAAAATCAAATCGACGAACTAAAGGACAAAGGGGAAACTGGCTCTCCTCCTTCTTCTAGACCTTTCTGCCTTTGATTTGGTGGACCATAAAGTGCTTTGCAAACACCTATTTACAACACCCACTTCTCCTCAGAAGCGACAGCCTGTATTCAATCCTTTCTGGACAATCAATCTATGAGAGTTTTCTCACCCTCTACAGAACCTATACCTATAACATGTGGTATACCGCAAGGCTCATGTGTATCCGCCACAATGTACAATATTTTCACCAAGCCTCTCTTTGATGACCTAGATAATCAGGGTGTCACCTAGACTAACTATGCAGTTGACACCCAGATTCTCATACCGATGTGCGGTGACTGTGTCACCGACATGGCCTTGGTGAATAAAATCTATCACTTCATTCAGACATGGATGGCCTCTCATGGCCTCTGTCTGAATGATGAAAAAACAGAGCTCCTGCTCTTAGGATCACCTGTCAGACTTAACAAACTAAAGAAGCAGTTTCAATCATTCAACATTGACGGTATTGATATTAAAGTTACCATGGAAGTAAAAACATTCAGATTTTACCTAGACTCTGCCCTGAACCTTCACAGGCAGGTTAACGCCACAGCCGCTGCAACAGCTTATACCTGTAAATTAATACACGCCTGTAAACCATTCATATCCTCAGACAGCTGCATTACTTTAGCTAGAGCTTCAATCCTGTCGAAACTGGACTATTGTAACGCACTATATCTGGACTCAAGTAAACAGAATATTAACAAACTTCAGCTACTCCAGAACAATGCTTTACGAACAGCGCTATGCATTCCAAAAAGACAACACATCTCTGAGGCCAGATGCAACAGTAATTGGCTCTCCGTCAAGGAAATGATACAGTTTAAAGCAGCTACCCTTACCCACAAATGCCTAACCAACGTAGCACCCAAATATCTAATGGATATATTTACTAAACACACACCGGCCCGTCCCACCAGGACCAATCATTCCTTTTGTCTGAAAGTGCCCAGATACAAGCAGCACATTTGTAGAACTCCCTGCCCCCTTCCCTAAGAGCCAACCCTTCCTACGCCAGCTTCAGAAACAAAATGAAAAGCTGGCTCCTTGCTCGGGACCCATAACTCTTATCAGACTGCCATCCTCACTCCATCTTAGTACACTATTTATTTCCTGTATAGCCCTGCTTTTTTATGTTGTATATACTGTGTATAATATTACTAAATTCATTGCTGACATTCTGTAATTTTGTTATGATTTTCCTTAGGATAATAATCACAAATTCCCTGTTGTATTTCAATGTTATGTCAACTGTTCTTTATCCTGCATCTGCCGCGAATGACTTTGTGACTTGTAACCTGTATTTTAAGCATCTTGTAATGCGCCTAGATACCTCTGGGTTTTGAGCGATATATAAGTCAATAAATAAATAAACAAACAAAACCCTAACACGCTGGGGTTCCCAAGCATCACAAGACTCTGAGACTGAAATACAACCACCACAGAGAGGCTCTCACCACTGTGAAGCCGATCTCTCTATAGGGCCCCAAAAATGGGAGCCCAAACCAACAACCTAGGGTTCGCAAGCTCCACGAGACCCTGAGACTGAAATACAACCACCAGATAGGCTTTCGCTGCTGTGAAACTGATACCTCTAAAAGGATCCTTAAAGGAGAGCCCAAACCATCGGGAGGCTAAAACCACTCTAAGTCACTCAACAATACAAGGCATCACTGCTACGTGAACTCGGGACCAGGAACCCTAACACAGGAACAGCTCTGCCCCGCAGATAAATCTGCCCTGAAACACCAAAGGCCTTGGGACAGCTCAGACCCCGGGATATTCCATACCACTGGGATAGCCCCGCCCCTGGGAGAGCCCCCACCCCTGGAATTGCACCTGCTCCTGGGACTGGACCCCACTCTTGGTAGGACTGGACAATGTAGTGAGTTTTGGAGATATATCGATATTTTTTCTAAATGGATATAGCATGAGACAATATTGTTAACATTTTGATGTATACATATATACATTATTACATAAACTACAATTTTTTTAATTTACATTTTGATATTTACACAGCTGGGTGTATTCTTATACAGGAAGGGGAACCTTGTATTTGCACTTTATTTTGATCAATCTATATTTATAAAGTGAACATATGTGGGTTTGTGGCGAAGAATTGTTTCTTATACAATTCCACACCATTTCACCAATCTTCACCAAAGTTTGCATGGGCACCTGTTAGGACCCTCTGGACAATACTGGCTATATGACATTTGAACACCCCAGCCCGGTCCCCGGATTTCAACACAAGTCAAAATTTGTGGGTTTGTGGCTTGGCGAAGCGTTGTTCCTTATACAATTCCACACCCTTTCACCAATCTGCGCCAAAGTTTGCATAGTTACCTGTTGGGACCCTCTGGACATTACTTGCACCATGACATGTGGACATCCCACCCCTTTCCCTGGATTTCAGCACAAGTCAACATTTGTGGGTTTGTGGCTTGGCGAAGCGTTGTTCCTTATGCAATTCCACACCGTTTCGCTGATCTGCACAAAATATTGCATAGTTACCTGTTAGGACCCTCCGGACATTACTGGCTACATGGCATTCGGACAGCCCACCTCTTTCCCTGATTTCAGCACCTTCACACATGAAACTGTTGCTTCATCGGCGAAACATCAATGTGATTGTAGAAGGACCTGTCCTGACACGAGGAACAAAACTTGAAGTCCCCTAGGATGCACGGTTTCAGAGATATTTGCACTGCAATGCAACGCAACGGACTGCACCACGCCAGGGTGAGGCGACTGTTGAGGAGAGAGCACAGAAGGTCCCAGTATGCATCAGCACACTAAATGTCGCTTCCACCCAATGTCTGCTCCGGGGTATGTCAGCCAGCCACACGTGCCCATTCTCAGTGCAGTTTAATTCAGGGTGTAAAGCACATCAAGCGATAAGCGAATCTGAACAGCGATTTACAGGATCATTAATTTTCAACAATTGATGAGTGTTATCATGTCTGTCTACAGAACCCATTCGTAGAATGGGTACTTTTCCTAGTGTCTTATAAATAGTGGTGTTTGTGACATCTCACATGTAGTTGTCAGCTTACAACGTAGCATTTAACCCACTTAAACAACATCGAGATATAGATTGTATATCGCCATTCAGCCCAGAAATACCGAGATATGGCTTTTGGTCCATATCGCCCAGCCCTAACTCTTGGTATAGACCCAGGTCTGCAGATAAGCATCGTACCAACACACAGTAAAATAAGACACGGTTTCTTTCTGTTCAACTTCTGCTGTGTTTTGTGTCTGTAGGTGCTCATGGAGCAAACAGAGGCATTATGCATTTTTTCTTTCCCAGCATTTTAGCGTCAATATAATAGAAAACTTAGTTACAATCGTGAAGTGTCCTTTGTGATGAAAATATACTTTTTTTCAGTGAAAGCAAGTCTGTACTGCACACAAGTATTTTTCAGGGTTCCTGTGAAGGGTGCATTTATCATCATGATCCATTTATATGGTGTACTCGGACATATTGTGTAGGAGTAGATTTTCCACAAATGGATTTCATTGTTTGTTGCCAGACATCTTTGCTACACAACTCTCTTTTGTCTCCAATGGCTCCTATTCATTTTCAAGTTTAGGCATGTTTTAGTTTGCCCAACACATTCTTTTTGGATTCTTGCAGAGGCAAATAATGTTTACTCTTACAATATAATTTACACTACAATTATGAAAACAGTGTGTAACATACTCCCACATCAAAACCTTATGTGGGGCAAATATAAGTATGCATTGTCTAGTTTAAACATCCATTCAACTTGAACTTGCATTAATTGTGGTAAATTATACTATAAATGACAGTGGCAGTGGGGCACTTCACCCCAATGGTGAGCGATTGTCATTGCTCGATCTCAGGGGTCGCAGCATCTTTCAAATCTTCAACACTACAATTAAGACATTTAAAAACTGACTCTCCAGCCAGAGCAAGCGATGTTCCAAAACAACCAAAAAGGAATGGTTACATTTGTAATGACATACAAACTCAATACAATATGTCCCTGTAATGGTAACCTAGATAGGTATTTACCTTTTTATACAGCGCTTCATGCATGGCCCTCCAACCTCTAAGCACTGTGATTATTATTACCTCAGTTGATAGTTTACCAACCTCTTAAGGATGTAAAGCCAACTCTGTGCAGCCAACATTTGACCAAGAGATTAGATATAGAATTTAGCATTGACTCTTACCTCTCTGCACTATTGTATCCGAATGGGCATACCATTAAGTAGTACTTGTTCTAGATTTAATTAATCATCAAAAGACAGTTATGCTATCAAACCTAAAAACACACAATACAAGCCATGTTTGCTTTATTGTGTAATTGGTTTGTGTCTTAAAATATACAATATATACACAGAACAGATCAAAGGTCCAGACCTTTGTAGAGAAATAATGAAAGGGGTATTTTGAGACGTATCCCCCTGTATTTTCTTAACACCACCTTATGCAACATATTTTAGGAAGTGAACTAGCTGTAGAGTGGCTGGGAATTGGTACACAAATGTGTTGTTCTAAGGTTGAATTCCTTCTAATTAAGACTTAATGAATTCCGACTAGGCAGACCTTTACTGATTCGAGTTAGCCTACATATTTGGATTAGCCGCTCTCAGTATTATATTAGTTCTATCTGTGAGGAGCTTGCACTTCTGAGTTAATCAACTGTGCATGTTCTATGTGGACGTACTCCCGCTGCTGTGGGTAGGCTGTACCTATTATGCAATGTGAGGGAAGCTTGGATTGCTGAGGCCCATGCTGGGGAAGTTCTTTGTGACAGGAATTTGGCCTGCTGAGGCCTATGATGCTCCATTTCTATGTACGTGTACCATGCAATGCTGAGGTCCCTCATTTACCTCTTCAGTGAGTGTGCGCTTTTTTGTTATACCCCCAAACCTGTGGGTGTCACGGCATAGTTACAGACATCCTAGCATAATTGGATACAGTTACAATCAATAACATGTACATGAGGAGGCCGTAGATACAGTTAGAACAATACTTTTACAGTTGGCATCAATGGGTTCGCAGTACAATCAGTCCGATAAAGGGACAAGTGCAGCGGCCTAGAATGTATTAAATAGCCAAGTTTTTAGGGACTTCTTGAAGCATTTGCAAGAGGGCTCATTTCTGGTAAGTAATGGGAGAGTGTTCAAAATTTTTGGAGCCATTAATGGAAAGCTGCTTCCTCCCGGTCTAGAGCATTGTAACGTGGGACAGACAGGTGGGTGTATTTATTATATCTGAGTACTCTTGCTGTCTTATTCAAGGAGACCGTGTTGTTGAGATATGTAGGTGCCTTCTTAGCGAGACATTTGTGAGTGATACAAAGTGATTTGAATATGATCCTGGCTTTTATGGGTAGCCAGTGGGCTTTCCTTCTGGTGGTGGAGATGTGGTCTGATTTTTTTAGTCTGAGAGCTGATGGCAAGGCTTTATTTGACAGCAATTGCAATTTGGACAGGTTGGTGTTTGAGGTGCCTAGCAGTAGAACATTACAGTAGTCTAACTTTGATACAATGAGGACCCGGGCTAGGGTGGTGCAGTTCTGTGGTGTGAGGAATTGACGGCTTAATGCAATCAGTTTGGCTGTGTAGGAGGTGGCTGAGGATAGAGCATTGATGTGTTTGGACATTGTTAGATTAGTATCTAAGTACACACCTAATGTTTTGAGCTGTTTTATTAGTATCTAAGTACACACCTAATGTTTTGAGCTGTTTTAGCACTGGACTGTGGGTACCGTCAATGTTAATTACTGAGTAGTCAGTGTGGAGGGCATTGAGTCTATCTGGGGAGCCTACGATGAGTATCTCGGTCTTCTCATCGTTGAGGCAGAGGCTGTTAATCGCCATCCAATTTTGGATTATAGCGTAGATTTTATTAATCGTAGTTGAATCCTAGTCATTGTTACCAGTGATGGGGATGAACGTCCACACTCAATGCAGCTCCTTCTGTATGCTAGTGGAACTAACACTGCTCTGACCTGCACCTTATCTGTTCTCTGTGTGGTACTCTTGCATTCTTTTTTTTTGTATCTCATTTTATTGGTTTTCCAATTATTTAGTTATTTATTTATTTATTTAACATTTATAAAGCGCTCACACAGCCCGCAGGCATCGAGGCGCTGTTACAGGAATTGTTTGTTCTTCTTAGTTGCGTAATTGTGTTTTTTTTTTGTCTTAGTTACATATTTATAATGTGCTTAAACACCCAGAGGTTTCTAAGCGCGGACCGGGGGATCGAACCTGTTGTTGATTCATGTCGTCTTGCTTCCAAGACGCGCACGCTGTCGCTGAGCTATCCTCCCGCGAATTAGACATTACATAACACAACTTTGGACTCCCGAGGAGCCGAACTACAACAACTCACAACCAAGGTTTGGATCCAAGATTACCAATCACAGTTGTCACAGTACATCATTATCAACCGTATCACAACAGTCTTATGGGTATGCATCAGTCAGTTAACAACATTTTATTGCGCATCCTCCCATTTCTGCCAGATTTTCCTGGCTTTCCCCAGATATCCTCTGGCGTTATACACTCGCTGTCCATTGCTATACACATATTCACATCTGTGACCCATTGTTCGTACTGCTGGGTCGCTTCAGCTCCCCATAGTTATGCTATATTTCTTTTAATCAGTGCTGTTGTGGTCGAGAAAAAGGCTTTTTCGTATCTTGTCTTCTCCTCTTCCACTCCCAATCGTAGTAGTTTTGGGTCTCTGGGGATCGACCGCCCCAAGACTCTCGACAACTCATCACAACATTTTTGCCAGTACTGTTGGATATGGGAGCAGTCCCAAAATATGTGAAAGAATGTGCCTTCTTCGGTGTGGCATCTCAGGCATTTTGAATCTGCAATTTTGCCCCATCGGTGGAGCGCAACTCTTGGGTAATACACCCTATTTAAGCCCTGATTCATGGAATTATTTGCGCGCAAAACGCACATTTGCTTGCCATTCTGCCTGAAAATCCCCATACCTCAAACCGGGATTTTCGGGCAGATTTGCACGCAAATGTGCGTTTTACGTGCAAATAATTCCATGAATCGGGGAGTTAGTATCTTAAATTGGACAAGTCGGAGCCTGGACGATATTGCCGTTTCACAGGGATACATCATGATAGTGACTGGCAGAATGTCGCCTACATCTTTTTCCCACTTAGATTTCAGGCTTAGCAACGCGGGTATGGCAAAGGAGCTTAGTGCACTGTACATAGTAGAGGTGATTTTAGTGTCAATACGATCCAGGACTATGTTCCTCTCTATGGGAGTACAATCAGGCATATTGGACAGGGCCGGGAGATGGTTCTGTAGTGCGTCTTGTAGTTGCGTATGTCGATATCGCTCAGTAGCGGGGAGATTGAATCGAGTGGCTAGATCCTCAAAGGGTTTCAATTTTCCGTTCAATATGACATCCCCGACTTTCATTATCCCCGAGAGCGCTCCGCTTAACCATTTAGGGAATTTGCCTACTTCAGGGAGGTTCCTGTTTCCCACAGGGGCTGCACTGGGGTGATATTTTTGTCCCAACCAATATATTTGTGTCTCTGCCCAGATTAGTGCTATGTGTGTTGTCATTCTCCGTGGGGGAGTGGAGCCTGTTATTTGATAAAGACGTTCTAGCGGGGATGTTCTTGGATTCCCAGTGATCTTACCCCTAATGTGTGGCAATGTTGTATCCCCATACAGCATGTCGTTAACTATTGCCATCTAACTTGCCCAATAATACGTTTGTAGATGGGGGAGTCCAATAACCCCTTCCCATATGGACCATTGCAGCGTACGAAGCGCTACTCGCGGGCGTCCCCCCGCTCTACAATAGTTTTCTTTTTTTAAAAACTTTTATTTTTTACTGCATGGCGACGTGGCGGAAATTGAGGGAGACTTTCTTGGTGTGTAGGCACATTTCACCCCAGGCCCCATCGGATATTTCTAGGCCCAGTTTGTTTGCCCAATCGCCACGCGCCGTGAGTGCTGGGGTCGCGGTGCTCTCCTGCAGGATCTTATATAGTGAGGAGACGACGCCACGGGCGCTGCCGGAGTTAGCAATGTATGCGATCGCAGGGTGCTCTGGGGGTTCGTCTGGGAATGAGGGCCATGCAGTGCGGAACGCAGCCCGAAGTCTGCAGTATTGAAGGGTCTCTAAGGCGGATCTGGTGTGCCCTTGCTTCCATGTTTGGGGGTCGATGAACCTACCATCAGGGTAGAAGTTGGAGAGTGCCTGGTATCCCAATGCCCCCCAGTGTCGGGCTAAAGCAGTATCATGTGTGGGCTCCAGGCCAGGGAAGTCCCACACCGGGAGCCATTTATAGTAAGGGGAGGCCTTGGTTGTCAGATACAGCAAGCGTTTGCAGGCATAAATGGTCGCTCCCACGGGGTCAATAGGAGAGTCAGGTGTATAATGACGCTGCAGTATAAGGGACATTATGTTGGTATCGGCGGCCGCAAGGCGCTCCAGCTTGACATGTGGTCGCGCCGGGGAGCCACAATACCAATGAGTGGCATGCTGAGCCTGGGCCGCGGTCCAGTAAAATATCAGATCCGGGGCAGTGAGACCCCCTTGTTTGTATGGGAGAGCCATATCCGTCCACTTCTTGTGCACCGCACCAAAGTGCCAGAGGAACTGTGCACATTGTGTGTGAAGTTTGGCGAAGTATCCTCTCCCGGGCCAGACAGGAATGTTGCTGAAGGTATAAAGGAGTTTGGGGAGCAGAATCATTTTAATTCGGGAGAGCCGACCACCCATGGATAATGGGAGAGAATGCCACCGTAGTATCTTGGTCTCAACCGTTTGTGCTACGGCAGAATAGTTGTCGGCGAGTAAAGTGGATTTGGTTAAGGAAATCTGCACACCGAGATATCGGACACCATTCGGGGACCAGCGAAGGGGGTACTCGGTGGTAGGTTGTTGAGTAGATTTAGTAAGCGGAAAGATCTCCGACTTTGAATAGTTGATCCGATGCGGGTGATATCCCTCAATATGGGGTCAATATGGGTTGTGGGCTCTCTGATGTACAACAGCACATCATCCGCGTATAAGGATATGATTTCAGGGTCACCTTGTAATCTTATTCCCCTGCGGGCATGGTGTGCACGGATGTAATCCGCCATAGGCTCTATAGCGAGTGCGAAAAGAATCGGAGAGAAGGGGCAGCCCTGCCGGGTGCCTCTGGAAAAAGCGAAGGGGTCACATGCCAATGAATTAGCCCTTACTCGTGCCGCAGGGGAGGTGTATAGTAATTTGATAAACCCGATCATATTCGGTCCGACGCCCATTGTCTCCAGCACTAGCCACATGTAGTTCCATGACACCATGTCAAAGGCCTTTTGAGCGTCTAAGGTGACCGCCTCGGCTCAGGCGTCTTGATCTATGCGGGACATAACATTGAACAATCTCCTGATATTATGGGAGGTGGACCTACCAGGGACGAAACCTGCCTGATCTTCATGGACCAAATATGGCATAATGGGCAGAAAGCGGTTCGCTATGATCTTTGCAAAGATTTTAGTGTCCAGGTTCATGAGGGAAAGAGGTCTATAGGACCTGCACTCGTGTTCTGGTTTGCCAGTCTTGAGCAAGACTGTGATGACAGCTTCGCGCATAGAAGGGGGGAGGATGAAGATGCGGAGTGCTTCGTCCCTGACCTCGAGTAGCTTTGGGGCTAATATGGCCACGTGTTACTGATAAAATTCGGCGGTAAGGCCGTCAGGTCCCGACGCCTTGCTTTGGGTAGGTCTGAGATGGCCGTTACTATCTTGTCCAGCGTAATTGGTGAGTCCAGCTGGTCGCGAGTGGTAGGGGATATTTCAGTGGTGGGGATCTGGTCTAGCAGCTCGTGCATGTGCTGTTCGGTGTGTTCGGCCGGCTGGGAGTAGAGGGACCTGTAGAACTCGGTGAACACATCTAAGATTTGTTGATCCGCCCATTGCGTCGAATTGGTCTTTGATGGAGGTGATCTGGGTACGGCCAGTTTCCCCTCTCACCAGCGTCGCAAGCGTTTTGCCCAGTCTGTCCCCCTCGCCATATTTCCTGGCGGCTTGCGGGCGGCTGAAGTATTGGACTTCGCTAGTAGCCAGCGCATTGTACGCCTGCAGTTCACTATTAATTTGGGCAAGTATAGCGGGGTCTGCGTCCGTGGAGCATTGCAGTTCCAATTGCTTCAGTTTGGCTTCGGAGCGGACGAGGGTGGCACAGATTAATTTTAGTACCCCAGCCTCCCGCGAGATAGACATTCCCCTAATGTACACCTTGAAGGCATCCCATCTGATCACAGCTGACGTGCCCTGAGGGGAGTTGTGCTCAAAGAAGGATTCGATGTCCGCCAGGATTTCGGCCTTAAACACAATATCCCTGAGGGCCCCGGATTTAAAGCGCCAGGTGCTGAGTGTCGGGATGGGTATCCCTAGCTTCACAGATAGTGTAATTGGAGCATGGTCTGATAATGTACGAGGTAGGATCCAGGACCCCTCCACCCTGCCCATGGTTTCTTTTGACACAAAAAACAGGTCCATTCTGGATGAACTGTTGTGTACAGTCGAGTAATAAGTATACTCCCGGCACTGGGGGTGCAGTGTCCTCCATGCATCACAAATATTGAGTGTCTGCATGTGACCGTGTAGCCTGCGCGCAGCGCCATATAGGGCTCGAGGGGCCGTGCCGGTTCTGTCCAGGGCAGTGTCCAAAATAAGGTTCAGGCCCCCCCCCATATAGTCTGGATTCCTACATAGCCTAGCAGTATGGCGGCCACCGCGTCAAAGAACTCAGGGGAGTCCACATTGGGGCAGTATGTATTGACAAGTAAGTATTCTTTGTTTGCCAGGGTACAGTGCAGTATAACATAGCAGCCTTCAGGGTCTATATAGCTTTTATGCAGTATAAATTTAACCGATTCATGGATCATTGTGAGGACGCCCCTTGATTGGAAGGAGTAGGAAGTGAAGAATCTAGCAGGGCCCCATGACGGGGCCATGGTGTTTGGAATACGGCCATTGGAGTGTGTCTCCTGCAGGAGTAATACCTTGCAACTATGCCTATTGGCGAGGGCCATGACCTTACGGGCTTTGGTGCGATTGCTTAAACTGCAGATGTTCCAGGACATTATGACAGTGGACATTTCAATGGCAAATATCTGAGCACACAGTACACGTGTTAATGAACATCCCAAGTCCAGCGGTGTCACGGTTTAGACAAACTTCATAAAAGGATACAGCCTTGTAAAGGATACAGTCAGCATCCACTTTCGGGGAGCCCTTCCGCTCTGGGGTATCTTGAACGTGCAGCGAACCAGATTCTTCCGGGACACCTTGCGCGTGATGCTAAACAAGACTTCCCCCCCCAAGAGCGTAGCCTGTAGGAATTTAACTACAACCAACAGGCCAGGGGCTTGAGCGAAAAGGCAGGAGCAGCGACAACAGAGCTAAGGGAGCAAACAAAACAATGATTCAAAAGAGCAACTAAGGTTACCCAAAATACAGCGACCAGCCACCCACAATTACCCTCTGTTACCTGCTTAGCCAGAGAGATATCCCATAACCTTATGTAAGTCCAAATACACCACGGCAACCAGGTGATGCAGGATGAAAGTCCCAGTTGGTAGAAGTTAGTGCAAAGATTCACCTAACCCGAACGGCACGAGGGCGCAGCTAGTGTCCAAAAGGCAATCCCAAATTTCATTCAGCAAAGCGTCCCTGAAGTGAAGGTAAGCAATCCAAGTAGTGACCAGTGGAATCAGGAGAGCGTTCGTTTAGTCACGTTGATGCGTGGAGTGATGTTTTTTGCGACAAAATGAAAAGTACCATTGAACAATCCAGAATACGTAGATAATGAAGGGAAATTAGGAAGTCCGTGAAGATAGCAGCCAGAGGGGAAAAACAGAGCTCAATTGGAAATTCAGTGATGGGGAAGCAAATCCGAAAGCGTCACAACAAACAGGAGCAGGAGAGAGCAATCCGTATACAAAGCCAGGAATTCGATTACCAAAGGGGAAACAGTCGAGGGTTTTGGCGCCAGAAATGGTAAGAGAGGAGACATACAGAATAGTCCTTAAAGCATGAGCCGGGTCCAGGAGATTTCAGGAAACAGGATAACGAGAATCGGGCACTTAAACTAACTGCTTAGTTTTGGGAGCACCCGTTGCATGGACAAGCTGAGTTAAGTACGATTATCTTTCCCAAGACGTGAGACGCGTTGCCGGCGTGTCACGTGATCGCAAAAAGGGGAAATGCTGGGAAATGTAGTGCGGCGTGTCCCGCGACTTGTAAATAGTCGCCAAGGCAGCTTCCACATGGAAACGGATGACCCTAGTCGTCCGTGTGCAGGAACGCGGGGCATGACAGTACCCCTCCGCAAAGAGCGACTACCCCGGCGGGCACGCAATCTTTCCAAAAAAAAGGCACGCAAAAGCCGGGGTGCATGCACATTTGAGGCCGGTTCCCAAGTTCTATCTTCGGGGCCGTAACCTTTCCAATCAATCAGGTAAGATCGCACTCCGTGACGCAGACGAGTGTCCAGTATAGCATGTACTTCGTATTCGTCTTCCCCCTGCACATTGATGGGAGCAGGAGCAACAGAAAGCCGGGTGCCAGGTACAAAGGGGCGGAGGAGGGAAACATGGAAAACAGGGTGAATCCGCCAATGAGATGGAATGTCCAAACGGATTGCAACAGGATTGAGACAATGCAGTACCTTATAAGGACCTACATAGCGAGGCAAAAGCTTTCGTTTACCCCGAATGTTGAGATGCTTGGTCGAGAGCCAGGCACGATCACCCGGTGCATAGGAGGGGGGAGGTGAACGATGCCTATCCGCTTGTGTTTTTGTCCGGGACTGCGCAGCCAGTACATGAGACACAATCGAATCGCGTATAGCAACCAATGTGTCTCTCGTAGATTTTGCAGCAGGGATCTGGTCCAATGAAGGTAGGACATGTGGAAGAGTCCTTGGGTGTAAACCATACAAAGCGTAAAACGGGGAACAACCTGTTGAAAAGTGCCGAGAGTTATTATAAGCAAATTCCGCGGTTCCCAGAACGGACAACCAGTCGGTCTGATGTTGCAAGCACAGACAACGAAGGTACTGCTCCATGGTGCCATTGGTGCGTTCGGTTTGTCCGTCCGTTTGAGGGTGGTAGGATGATGAAAGCCGTGCATCTATGCCCAAGGAATGGGTAAGGGCTCTCCAGAACCGTGAGGTAAACTGGGTGCCCCGATCGGAAATCATGATTGTAGGAAGACCGAAGAAACGCACCACATGATCAAAGAACAATTTAGCCAACAATGGAGCAGTAGGTAGACCAGAACATGGTATAAATCGTGCCATCTTTGTGAAAACATCCACTACCACAAGTACAGTTGACATCCCCCTGACCAAGGGGAGTTCCACCACGAAATCAAGAGTAACCGTATGCCACGGATGTGGTGGGAGAGGCATTTTCATCAATAGACCGAAAGGTTTCCCAGGTTGTCTCTTGCATTGTATACACACCGCACACTTAGATACGTATGAATCGGAATCTTTCTTCATGCCCGGCCACCAGCACCATCGATGTAACAGGTCATAGGTTTTAAGCTGACCCGGGTGCGCAGCCAACGGGGTATCATGTGCCCATTCCAAGGCCTTCCGTCTGGCTTGGTCATCAGGTAAATACAAAAGCCCATGAACATAAGGAAGACCCGTAACGATTTGGGCATCCAAAGTATTGAGAAAAGAAGCATGGTCTTTGGTCCATTGTCGTACTCGGTCAAGGAGTGAGGTGGAGACCGAACAGACACATACTACAGAACCCGAGGGCAATATAGGCGACACCGAGTCCTGGGTGTCAAAATCGGTACCGACACGGGATAAGGCATCCGCCTTCCCATGTAGAAGGCCGGGGCGATATGTAACCGTGAAATCGAAAAGTGTGAAGAACAAATGCCAACGTATTTGGCGGGCATTGGTACATTTTGCATGTGAAAGAGCTTGGAGGTTCCGATGGTCAGAGTACACCGTTATGGTGTGTCGAGCACCCAGGAGATGGTGTCTCCACTTCTTGAAAGCCGCTCGAATTGCCAGAAACTCCCTCTCCATGACGGTGTAGTTGCGTTCAGCCGGGGACAGTTTTCGGGAGAAATAGGCCACCGGATGCAACCGCTGTGTAGCAGGGCAGGTTTGAGACAGGATGGCCCCCACCGCTATCGCGGAGGCATCAGCCTCCACTATAAAAGGGAGAGAGGAGTTCGGGTGTTGCAGAACAGGAGCTGTGGTGAAGGCCTTTTTTAATGCCTCAAAGGCCGACAGGGCTTCGTTGTCCCAAATAAAGGGGACTTTGGGACTAGTGAGACGGGTAAGAGGTGCCACTATTTCAGAGAAGGAGGCAATAAAGCGTCTGTAAAAATTTGAAAAACCCAGAAAAGACTGGAGCGCTTTTACAGAGTCCGGAACCGGCCAGTCCATCACAGCTTTGACTTTGGAAGTGCACATGAGCACCCCTTTTGCCGATATTTGAAACCCTAAGAACTCGACTGAGGCGGCGTGGAACACACATTTCTCTAGCTTAGCATAGAGGGAGTGAGTACGCAAACGCCGCAGCACGGAGCGGACATGTTGGATGTGTTGAGTGAGTGAATCCGAAAATATCAGTATGTCGTCTAAGTAGATCACTACATAACAATCCAGCATGTCTCCAAAGATGTCATTAACAAAGTGCTGAAAAGTGGCTGGGGCGTTACAGAGCCCAAAGGGCATGACACAGTATTCGTAGAGCCCAAACTTCGTCTTAAAAGCGGTTTTCCATTCATCACCGATTCGCATTCTGACCAAATTATATGCCCCACTGAGATCTAATTTGGTAAAAATGGTGGAAGATGTCATCTTGTCAAGTAGTTCCGTCATGAGGGGTAGCGGGTACTGGTTTTTTACTGTTATCTTGTTCAAGGCCCTATAATCTACGCAAGGGTGTAGGTCCCCCTCCTTTTTTGGCACAAAAAATATGGGAGAGGCAGCAGGGGACCGGGAAGGTCGAATATGTCCCAGACGCAATGCTTTATCCACATACTCTTTTAGATGTTCCTCTTCCTTGACGGTCATAGAGTAGACACGACCGTGAGGCACCACTGCCCCAGGCACCAAGTCGATGGGGCAGTCGTAACAACGGTGTGGAGGGAGTTTCTCTGATAGTCCTTTGTCAAAGACATCAGAAAAGTCCTTGTATACCTTCGGCAGTTCGGATGTTGGATCTCTCCGCGTGGCATTAATGGAGGGGACATTAGCCACCAAAGCCAAACAAGGAGAAGCAGACGTCATATCCGGGTTTTGAAGAAAATGTTGGGTACAAAACACAGAAGAAAAATGCACCGTCTGTTGGATCCAGTCGATTACAGGGTTGTGAGTCCGAAGCCAGGGGAGACCAAGAATGATCCCAAACTGAGGGGCCGAAATAAGGTCAAACACTATATGTTCAGTGTGGCCTTCTGTGGTGGACATGCAAAGCGGGGTTGTCTGTTCCGTTACCCATCCGGATACCAGACGAGAACCGTCTACAGCATGCACCTCCTCCGGTCTAGCCTTAGGAACTACCATTAAAACATGGCATCGAGCCAACTGTATATCCATGTAGTTACCGTTAGCCCCTGAATCAATCATGACTGGATTGGTGAAAGGCTCAACACCAGGGATCACAAAATACATGGCCAGGTAGATGTGTGAGGAGGGAGGACATTGTTCCGAGCCATCCGTTTGGTGACTCATCCTTAGGGCTCGGCTTAAGGACGAGTCTTGGCGTTTCCCGCCGTCTTGACAGGTCGCCTAGGGCATACACGGATGTAGTGGCCTGACTGGCCACAATAGAAACATAGGTTATTAACCATACGCCGTTCACGTTCGGCTTTGGTTAATGGACCTCTGATAGCCCCTATTTGCATCGGTTCGACTTCTCCTGGAGAGGTAGAAGAGGAGGTTTCTGACTTGGCTGGAAGACGAAGATCAGGGATACGCCGTTCGCCACATCTCTGTCGTAGCCGAGCATCGACCTGTAAAACCAAGTCTACCAGTTCCGGAAAACCGGACGGTAGAGCCGGTACCACTGATAGAGCGTCTTTTAACTCTTCTGAAAGTCCCTTATAGAAGACGGCTGCTTTCTTCTGTTCGGGCCAGGTAGTTTCCGCTGCTAACTGATTAAAGCGGGCAAGGTAGGATATAAGGTCCGTTTTGCCCTGGCTGATAGCAAGGAACTCGAGATCGGAAGTTTGTGCCTTGTAACCCATGTCGAATACACTATTCATGGATTGAATAAGGGTATCAAAATCATACAAGGCTGGGTCGTTGGCTTCGAGTAACGGGTTAGCCCAAGCCGCTGCTGTTCCTCCCAAATGGGAAAGAAGGAACGCTGCTTTAGTAACAGCGTCAGGAAATGCCAGTGGCTGACACAGAAAATGCAGACGGCACTGATTAATGATGGTCCGATATGTTTTCGGATCTCCAAAAAAGCGTTCCGGAGGGGCCAAGGGGAAAGTTCCAGGAAGCACAATGGGGGCTGAAGCAGGAGGCTGAACCTGGGGTGTAGGAGGGGCTGCTGCTGCAACAGCATCACCAAACTCCTCATCGGGTGGTAGTGGCTGCACGAAACTCTGTAGTACATCCATGTGTTGATGGAGGGTCGCATGTGCTGATGCCATGTCGGTGCGTAAAGCCGCAAAGGCTTGCATCAAGGCAGCCATTGGATCAGCTCCGGTTTCCATGACCGACAGGCAAAAAAAATAGGCTCCTAAATCTGTCACGGTTTAGACAAACTTCATAAAAGGATACAGCCTTGTAAAGGATACAGTCAGCATCCACTTTCGGGGAGCCCTTCCGCTCTGGGGTATCTTGAACGTGCAGCGAACCAGATTCTTCCGGGACACCTTGCGCGTGATGCTAAACAAGACTTCCCCCCCAAGAGCGTAGCCTGTAGGAATTTAACTACAACTAACAGGCCAGGGGCTTGAGCGAAAAGGCAGGAGCAGCGACAACAGAGCTAAGGGAGCAAACAAAACAATGATTCAAAAGAGCAACTAAGGTTACCCAAAATACAGCGACCAGCCACCCACAATTACCCTCTGTTACCTGCTTAGCCAGAGAGAAATCCCATAACCTTATGTAAGTCCAAATACACCACGGCAACCAGGTGATGCAGGAAGAAAGTCCCAGTTGGTAGAAGTTAGTGCAAAGATTCACCTAACCCGAACGGCACGAGGGCGCAGCTTGTGTCCAAAAGGCAATCCCAAATTTCATTCAGCAAAGCGTCCCTGAAGTGAAGGTAAGCAATCCAAGTAGTGACCAGTGGAATCAGGAGAGCGTTCGTTTAGTCACGTTGATGCGTGGAGTGATGTTTTTTGTGACAAAATGAAAAGTACCATTGAACAATCCAGAATACGTAGATAATGAAGGGAAATTAGGAAGTCCGTGAAGATAGCAGCCAGAGGGGAAAAACTGAGCTTAATTGGAAATTCAGTGATGGGGAAGCAAATCCGAAAGCGTCACAACAAACAGGAGCAGGAGAGAGCAATCCGTATACAAAGCCAGGAATTGGATTACCAAAGGGGAAACAGTCGAGGGTTTTGGTGCCAGAAATGGTAAGGGAGGAGACGTACAGAATAGTCCTTAAAGCATGAGCCGCGTCCAGGAGATTTCAGGAAACAGGATAACGAGAATCGGGCACTTAAACTAACTGCTTAGTTTTAGGAGCACCCGTTGCATGGACAAGCTGAGTTAAGTACGATCATCTTTCCCAAGACGTGAGACGCGTTGCCGGCGTGTCACGTGATCGCAAAGAGGGGAAATGCTGGGAAATGTAGTGCGGCGTGTCCTGCGACTTGGAAATAGTCGCCAAGGCAGCTTCCACATGGAAACGGATGACCCTAGTCGTCCGTGTGCAGGAACGCGGGGCATGACAAGCGGTAGCGCGGATACCCTAGGTCAAATTAGTAAGTGCACTCATAGCCTTCCGGAGCGCGCGCCGTGACACCTCGCATGCCTTTTATTTGCAAAACCCCATTCCCACCTACCACCCTCACCACTAACCCAAATTCAGCAGTGTAAACGGCACCCACCCTCATCAGTGCAGAGCTGAGCCGACCCCAACTAGGCCCAGTCTGTCCAAAAGCCCAACTGGGGCTGATCCACAACAAAATCAATACCAGGAACAGTGCAATTGCAGTGGGGTGCGCTATTGCCGTGCACAAGCGCGCTTGGAACCAATTAGTTCCGTTACAAAATGAACAGTGTTAGCGGTCGTATAAGAAGTGCCCTTATTCACTCAGTGGGGTATAGGAATCCACGCATGAGTTGCAGTGGTGTCGCAATTCAGAAAGCGGATTCAGCAGTTGTGTAATGCGTGTCACCATGACTGTGAGTGGGGGATAAAGGCCTGTCAGCGGAGTACCGGGGCCTTGCATATCAAATAGCAGCAAGAGCAGGTGTGAGCGGATAAACGGGGCAGAGTAGCCACAGCTCCCTGGTGAGTGTGTGTACCCAGCAAAAATTAGATGTGCGTAGCATATGTGTATACCAGGGAGAACCCGGAAGTGTGGTTGCTCATGGGTGCGCACAATGAATGGCAGGACTTGATCAGCATATAAGCACAACAACTAGACAGCATCAAACAAGCATGAAGTTCAATTATCACTCATAGCGTCATCATCTGGGGGTTACGGGGGGATGTGCGCTTCTATGAATTTAACCGCTTCAGATGGCACTGTGAAAAAGTAGTTTGTTGTTGAACGTGAACTTCAAGCAGGCAGGAAAGAGTATGGCGTAAGGGATGTTCCTCTCTCTGAGGAGTTTCTTCACTCCAAGGAATTGGCGCCGTTCCTGCTGAACTCCGGTTGAAAATCGGGGAAAATCCTGATCACCTGCGAGTCTAGCCGTAGCTCGCCCCTCTCCCGTGCGAGGCGGAGAATTTGGTCGCAATCCTTGAAGCTTAAAATCTTCGCAATGATGGGCCTTGGAAAGTCACCAGGTTTAGGCCGCGGCGACAGCGCCCTGTGGGCCCTTTCAATGGTGAAGAAGGGAGACATATCAGGATTGCCTAATAAGTCTTTCAAGAGATTCTCAACTGCCAGTTCAAGACGGCCCTTCAGCGCATTCTCCGGAACTCCAACAATGCGTAAGTTATTTCTACGCGACCTGGATTCGAGGTCGTCGCATTTGACCTTGACCACCTTCATGTCCGTGACCAGAGTGGATACGGTGCCCTGGAGTGTGGCTATGTTGTCTTCGTTGGTCCCTATCCTGTTTTCAGCCTCCGTGATTCTCGTCCCCTGCTGGTCTAGTTTGGCTCTGAGCGATGCTACATTGGCATTGATGTCGTCGAGCTTTTCGTGGAAGGCTGTGAAGTTCCTAGCCATTGATTCCATCATCCCTGTCAGGTCAATGGCGTGGTGGTCGTCGGGCCCGGGGAAAGGCGGGAGGGACCCCTCCTCCGCGGATCCTCAGCAGTTCACCCCGCCCGATCGGGGGCCGCAGGAGAGGGTCGTCGCCGCGCCTGCAGGTGTTGAACTCGGTCAGCGGCGGGAGACAGCTTCGCTGTTCTTCTGGTCTCTCGCGTGGGGCTCCAGTCCCGGCGTGGAGGTAGGCCTCTGGATTAGGCGGCCTACTGCTCCTCCCCCGCCCAACTCTCCGGAGGCGGTTTCGCCGCCGAGGCCGCAGCTCTGGATCTCAGCCTTCCGGGGGGCTACCGAAGCCGCTGTTTTTCTGTTTTTCGTGTCGGCTCCTTCGTTCTCTGCGGGGCGGTCTGGGGGGGCTCAATCCCCAGTTCGACCTGGCCGTTGGCGGAGCGCGAGTTTCAGGCTGCCATTGCCTGTGCGCCCCCTGGTGGCCTGCAGCCACCATTCTTAATTTCGGCTGCCACCACCTGATATACTGGGAGAGTGTCTGTCTGCAGAATCTTTCTGTAGAGTTGCATGGCAATCTGTTCAACCACAGCTGCCAAGGACAGGAGGCCCAGCTCTCAAAGGATTGCTACCATAGAAGTTGACTTCGGGAGCCCTAGAACCGACTTCCACAGGAAATATTCCAATTGCAGCCAGATTGAAATGGGCATGCTTAGGGTGGCATTCATTCCGTATGTCAGTGTCGGCACGACTTAGGACTTGTAGAATTGTATGGCCAGGATTAACGAGAATTTGCCGAATTTGTTGTCCACTTCTCTGGTTTGAGCCGAGAGATTTCTTATTTTGTCCCATAGAGATTTCTGCATGGTGATTTCTTTAAACGAACTGTCGATCCATATGCCCAGATATTTGTATTCTTTGACAACTTCGATCTTGAGGTTGTCCAGGTACCAGGATGGGAGTTCTTTATTTTTTCCTTCCTTGCCTTGTGGGGTTTTTGTGAATAGCAGCACTTTACTCTTAGACTTGTTCATTTCAAGGTTGTTTCTTTTCATGTAGCTTGCGAGGTTCGTTAGCTGGCGTTGAAGCCCAATTTTAGTCTGGTCCAGTAGGATCAGGTCATCTGCGTACATCAATCTTGACACATTGACCTTGCCTACTTTGGGAGGGAAAGATCTGATTTTGTTCTCAGAGGTTTGGAAGTCTCCCAAGAAGGCGATGAACAGTGCCGGGGCGAGCGGACATCCTTGTTTGACCCCACGCTCTGAATGGATGATGTCTGAGAGCAGTCCTTGTTGACTTAGACGGACGCACATGGATGTTTTTGTGTGCAGTGCTATTATTGGCTCTAGTATTGCTGGGGGGGCATTCCCAGGTTTTTAACTTGGACCACAGTTTGCTGCCGTCGACCTTGTCAAAGGCCTGCGATAGGTCCACGAGTGCCAGATATACTTTAGGCGAGCCTGACTTCACATTTGATTTTATTATATTCAGGAGCAGTAGATTGACAGCCGTGCTGGCTTCCTTTAGAAATCCTGTCTGGAATAAGTCAGCGCTCTGGGATCTTCTTGCCCATTTCTGGAAGTGCGAGAGCAGGAGTGTTGCAAAAATGTTATCAATGATGTCAAGGAGTGCTATGGGCCTGTAGTTAGCCGGGTTTTATCTGCAGCCTTTTTTATATATAGGGACGACTACCGCTTCTGTCCAAGATGTCGGGATTAGCTTGGATTTTGCACATTGGTCGAAAATTTGGCTAATTACTGATGCCCACTCTTCTGGGTACCTTTTTAGGTCTATGTTCGTGAGGCCATCTGGGCCTGGGGCTCTTGAGGTCTTCAGTTTTGATATATCTCTTATGATGTCTCCTTCATCTGTCAAGGGCACCCAGGCTGTCTCGCTAGGCTGGGTGAGAGTCTTTACCGATAGTGGCGGGGGCCAGAACAGATCTGTGAAATAGCTGACCCAGTTTGATTCGGAGACAGAGTTTGAAGATGGGGCCGCTTTCTGGCCCTTTACATTTTTGAGAAGGTTCCAGAACTCTCTCGATTTTTTTTAGTTACCAGGGTTTTCAAAATTGCTTCGGTGTCGTTCTGATACAGAATCAATCTATGGTGCTTGATCCAAGATTTGTAGGACGTTGCTTCTTTGAAGTATGTTGACCATGCTACTTCTGTTTGCCGGACCAGTGCGGTTCTTTTCAGGTTTCTCAATTGTCGGCGCTGGAGAGCGACCTTTAAGTCAAAAGTGTGTTTATTTGCGTGAAGCTTTTGGTTTGGTCCAGCGAAGGAGACCCTGTGTGCCATCAGCAGGGGTAGGTAGTCGGGTCTCTGGCTGACAGAAGAGTGAGCCTCGGTTGCTGGTAACAATGTTAATTTTTCCTTTATTGCTCGTACATTCCCTGATGTTAGGCGCAGGCAGGTTTGCTGTTTGTTTGGTTCTACTATTGGCAAATAGATAATTTTTTCCGGACTGGATCCCACCCAAGACATCTTTAGGAGGTTGTGGTCGCTTTCACTGGTTTGCTGGACCTCGAAGGTAGCTATATACGGGATCAAGGCCTGTGTTATAAAAATGTAGTCCAGGGTTGCTGTCGACCCCTGCCTTTCCCATGTTGGAATCATCGGCTCACTAGCTTGAAAGGAGGCCACGTTATGGTTATTTCTGGATTTCATTATTTTTGGACCATGCCAGGACTCTTTCGTCAGATGATGAATGCAATGCACAGGTGCTGGAAGGTATTTCTGCATTCGTGCATTTGGCTTTCAGGTCACCACAGATGATAATGTATGCAACGTCGTGGTCTACGTAGATGGTGTCAATGGTGTTAGCGACGGACTTGCAGAATGCTTTAGTAGTTGTTCTTTGGGGGTTGCAGTATAGATTAATGATGACCAGGTCCGAAGTGGCCCATGCATTGTACCCAGGGTCTAAATGGTGCCATGATGTTAGAATTGCAAGCATTCCATAGGATTCCATTATCTTGCTCTTTATTGTTAGGCCTGAGCCTGTGCGAATCGCTGTCAGGAGACCCGATGATAGTCTCCCCATCAATGCCCTAGATGCTGGTGGCAATTCTATGCAAAACCCGTCCAGGGAGAGTTTGTCCACTAGCCACGTTTCTTGGATGCATAGAATGTCGAAAGCCCCCAGATTTACATCGCTGGGGCGGGTCAGGTGTCTTTGGCCTCTGGAGTTCCAGGATCCCATCGTCATCGGTTTCTTGGAGGAGTTGGCAGGCGGTAGTTTGGGCTGCTCGGACTGACTAGGGGATCATGATGGTCGTTGCTATCTCCTCTGGTTTGGGCCGAAGGTGTCCGTTAGCCACTTCCATGGGCCTTTTACAGTGCTTTCTGTATGGCGTATTTTCAGGTTTTTGCTCAATGGGGAGTTTGTTAATCTCTCTGTCGACGTCTCTTTTAGCTTATGGGTCCGTGTGTAATCTGGTGATTTGATCCTAGTCATAAGCGATCTTGTGTGCATTTGGCTTTGGTCGGATCCGTAGCGGTCAGCTCTTCTGTTGTCAATATCAGCCACCTTACGCTCAGTATTAACGCCTTCCGCGTTCTTCGTGCTGTGAGTTTATTTTATGGTGACGGTTTTCGGGGCGAATTAGACTTTGTTGCCAATTCTGTTTGTAAAGATCTTCCGTTTTAGATACGTAGTGCAGCTTTGTTGACATGTTGCTCTTTGTTACTTTTTTATTCAGTTTGTCTGGGATGTACCTTCTGTATTTCTGAGAGGTTGAAACCCAGGTGTTGTAGGTCTTTGGCAACTTCGTTTGGTATTTCACGGATGGCTTTGACCTTTATGTGTAAATAGGCTTTGGCTTTGTGATCCCTGTGGTATGGTTCGATCAGTTCGAAATCTTCTGTAGTTAGGTGTCGAAGACTGCATACTTTGCTCAGAATTTTTAGCACGGATCTTCTGTTTCATACTGTGCATCCTTCTTTGCTCGAGATTTGCTCGAGCTTGAAAATACAGGTTACTTGAAATTTTTCATCAAACATATTTCCACCTGTCTGTCCTCTGTTGTCAGCTATTGTTGTAATGGCCCGATGGTTGAGTGGAGGTCGATCCTTACCGGGGTAGGCTGTTTTGGCACGGTCCCTCCTTCGCTTCGGTGAGGGCGATCGCTTAGTCGTCTTTTTTTTGTGTTTTTCCACTCTAGCCCTGCTTGGAGAGAGCTTTCGTTGGGGTGGTGAGTCAAGGTCGTCGATTTGAATTTGAGTTTGAGTCGTGCCGTGTGGAAAGTTGTGCACTGGAGGGAGGGTTATACTTGTTGTCATTGTGTGTCACAACGCGACCCTGGACACTGTGGAAAAGATGGAGGCTTACTTAGGCACCTTGCGGTCCTTACCGTTCTAGTCTTTTTGGTCCTTTTCCTTTAAAAGGTAGCCACGTCCACAACGCTGTGCGTTGCAACTCGCATTGTCAGCCTTTCGCTAACTTCGCCTGCAGTGCCGCTCCTTGAGCTTGGTCCTTTGATACTTTTCTACCTAGTACTCAGCCCGCTTCGGCTTTCCCTGTTTCTCGGCTCTTTCCTTTTGTACGGGGTTCCGTACTGTTTAGCTATCCTTCGCGCCCCTTCGCGATTTCTCTCCGGCTTGCTCTCTCTCTCCCTGGCGCTTGATTCCTTACTCTGGTTCTTTCGCTTCCGCTTGCTCTCTCTCTCTCTCTTTCGCTAGATTCTTTTACTCTTGTTCACCCGCTTTTGCTCCCGCTCGCTCTCCCTTACTATTTCTCTCTCTCTCCCTTCCTTGCTCGCTCCCGCTTCTGTTCGCTCTCTCATTCTCCCCTCTCTCTCGCTCTCCTGTACCAGCTCTCTCTCTCTCTCCCTCTCTCACTCTTACCTGCAGTATAGCCTTACCTTCCCTCCTGACGGCTCGGGTGCAGCCTCCGCTTTTGCTTTCCTTGGATCGCCGTGGACTCTCTTCCAATCCTTTTCGACATCAGTCTACCTCATCCGATAATACTTGGATTCAAGTACTGTTACTGTATACCATTCACCGGCCTCCTCCACTTCCGACACATTCCCTGCCAGCAAGGACTCGCCATCTAACAGGGTTTTTTCT
The DNA here is from genome assembly GCF_040938575.1 of Ambystoma mexicanum. Taxonomy (NCBI): domain Eukaryota; kingdom Metazoa; phylum Chordata; class Amphibia; order Caudata; family Ambystomatidae; genus Ambystoma; species Ambystoma mexicanum. The sequence continues at coordinate 451,836,247 of NC_090924.1, read as the reverse complement.
GCCGTCACTGGCTTTTTCCCTGGCGTTACGGGACTGGCTCCCCTGGGTCCACCTGACAGCTTGTTCCTACCACTGTCAGGGTGGCCTCAAGCGGAGCTCGTCCCTATCTCTACGAGCGCAAGAAAAAGAAAAAGGGAAGGAAGAGCACCAAGACGGACGAAGACCCGCAGGAGATCAAGAAGGAGGGGAGAAGAAGACCAAAGACATCTACCCAGGAGGATTCCTCTAAGGAGTCAGGTGAGGAGCTTTCGGGGGTGGTAGTTTCCGATTCTGACATTGTGCCCCGGCTTTTTCGCTGCATCTGGACCGGCCTCTGCTCGGTCCCAGTGTTGCGACAAGTTCATCTGTTCGCTGGTGGACTGGAATTCTTCTATTATTCTGGGTGACCGCACTAGTTTGGGAATGATTTCCGATGCAGTGGTTATCTTGTTTGGGTTTACATCCATGGTTATTTTGTTTGAGGATATGCCATGCCTCAGTTCGAGCGCGGGGTGCGGCGGTTTTTCACCAATTTGTTTCACTTCCTTAGTATCTTCAGATTGCTTCCTTTTGGTGTTGTCTATTATTTGTCTGTAGCTGGTGTTGTGCCTCAGTTGCTGGGAGCCTCTTTACTGAGGCTGGGGGTTTTGATACTGTTGGCAGCGTGCTTATTTTGGTGAACATAGGTATCAGTTCACTCTTTGTGAGTTCAGTGGAGGTTTGCGTGCCCTTTGAGGTTGAAGTACCATTTGATTTTGTTTGTTTAACTTTTCTTCAAGTGTAGAGATTTTGGATTTGAGCAGGGTATGGTGCTTATTGGTTTTGGATTCAAGAGCCGTTGGGTAGCCTTTGACAAAAGTCAGTTTAGAGGTCATTGTGGCTATCAGTGAGGTGTTGTCTTTTAGGGAGTCATTGATTGCCCCGTATAGTGTTCCAAAGGGGGCTAATGCAATGTTTACTGCTGACATTAGTGAGAGGAGGTCTGGTTTTTTGCTGGGGGAATCCTTTTGGACAGACGAAGGAATTTCGCTAAGTCGTCTATTTTTAACCGGAGTATGCGTCTGAGTTGGTCCTGGATGTTGATGGTATCGGTCCGGGAGTGTTCTCTCCAGTGAGGTAGTGAACTCGTGTTGTTGCCTGACCGGTGACCTCATTGCCCGTGGAGCCCACGCTTCTGGGGGTTGGTCCCCTGGGTGTCCTCGGTCCCCCCCCTGTAAGTGAGGTTTAGTCCACGCCAGACGTTCTCCAGTCGATTCTCGGACTTTTGGCTTTGAGGCTTGAGTGGTTAGCGATACAATGGCTCCTTTCCGAGAGTTTGCGTCCGCACCTGGACATGTGGTACATGGTTGTCAGCATCTTCAGTATTCAGTTCTGAGGTGCAGTTTAAGCAGGACTGTTTTGAGGGAAGTTTCCCAGGAAGTGTGGCTGGTGGCTCTTCTGGGGGCACTGTTTCCAGATCCTTGATTTGATCTTGGGCCTTTTGAAGTGCAGATTCTTGGTTAGGCCGACATATGTTTCCACTTCTGTCTGTTTTACGTGATTTATTGACGGGGAGTCTCTTGGATTGCCTCTAAGATCTCCGCATCTGACAATTCTGTGTCACGGTCAAATTTCCGTTTATGCTGCTTGATGAAGTATTCTTTTAGGGAGGATGAAATCAACGGTGTTGTGAGGCATTTGTTCCCTCCCGTAGATTTCGAGCCCCCCTTACAGGGCTTTTTTATGTAGATTCTGTTTGCTGTTGGCTTTGGTGCTTTCTGGGTGACTTTAGAGTTGATTCCCTTTAAGTTTGGGTTCGCTGTGTCTTTACTAGTTTTTATTTTCCTTTTTTCCATGGGCTGGGAGATTGCAGTCTGGATTGGAAGTGGGCGGTTGGGCATAGACTTTTTTGGCTCTCCATCACTTTCCTGGGTCACTAATGTGGGGTGCTGGTCGACCTGCTTTTCCGCGTTTGCCCTAACAACCTCATCTTCTGGGTTAAATTATGCCTCTAATATGGATTCTTCTGTCTGTCCTGAGTCCATAGAGTCTGTGGAGTCGATCCTTATTGAAGGATCTGAGATAACTTGTTGTGACATATTGGAAAGGGCTGACTGCGGCCCACTATGAATCTGTGCTGTTATCACGTGCACAGAAGAAAGATTGTTGTTGAGCAGGGGTCTTACCTGATCACACATGCCCGCACTAGGAGAGGAATGCGGCCACTTCTTTTGGGGCTCTGTTGCCTCTGTTTCCTCAGTCATTTCGGGTCCCCCTGCCCTGTCAGGCTCCCACCGAGTATGTCCTCCGACATCCTCAGATGGGGCGCCACTCGCTATGGCGGTAGATGGGCTGGGGGCCGAGATGCAGAGCAGCACGGGCGGGTCCTGCCCTATGTCTGTGTTGGCTTTAGCTTGCGTGGGTTTTAACGGGGCCCCGTAGATACCCGATGACACCTCGGCGGGAGTGTACATAGCCCTCCGAGCAGAGGGTGATGCTGATGGTGCTGGTTGCTGGACTGGGGGCGCATCCACGGCCAGAACTGAGTCCTGGGACGGGAAATGTTCCGTGCCGACCTGGGAAGGGGTGGACGTGTCAGTGTGTGGTGTGGGCGTCTTACCCTTTTTTGACCAGGCTTCGGCTGCAGGTTTACTGCTTCTCAGGCGGCGTTTCCCTGACTCAGCTTCTGCCCTTGAATGCTGGTCGGTACTCAGAGAAGGTGGAGCCATCCTCGGTGGGGTTGATGCACGTCTGATGGGGTGGCGCATTGCTTGTTCCTTAGTTATTCCTCAATCCACGAGTTAACGTGAGGCTTCCCCTGCAGTGTGCTCCAGGTGTACGGGAGTGGCTGCTTGACGCTCCTCGCGGACTCCGGACACCAGACGCACTGCTCGCACTCTGCGCATGCGCGGTGTAGATGAAGGCTGGAGTGCGAGTTAAAAGGAATAGAAAGTTGACCGGAGCAGGGAGCAGGTATGAAGGTACGCAGGTCTGAAGGAGTCCAAATAGGGTTCACTGTGGAGCAGCTCACTGGCAGTCTGTCCTCTCAGCCTCTCACCAGACACACTGCTCGCAAAATGATTTCCTGCTCAGAAGGCAGCAACTTGGTGCGTTTGTCCCCCAAGGAACACCATGAAACACTTCAGTCTCACTTTCAGTGCTATATAAATAACCATTTGACCATTAGATTAGATATAGAATTTAGCATGGAGTCCTTGCCTCTCTGCACAATTGTATCATAACATTGGCATACCATTAGGTTATAGCTCCAGAAAATGAGGACTTTCATTAAACATCAAAAGACAATTCTGCTATCGAACCTCAAAACACACAATACAATCCATGTTTGCTTTACTATGTAATTGGCTAGGTTTTTGTGATTTCAACATTTAAATCTATACAGCAGAGATCAAATGGCCAGACCATAGAGAAATAATGAAAGGCGTATTCTGTCACAGTGCAGAAAGCTGCCGTACGGTAATGATTTCCATACAGTTTGTGCATGTGTCGGCTGGATGTCACATACATTTTACTCTCTTGCAAAGGAGAAGAGTCATTTTTACTCTCTTAAAATCATATTTGCTCTCAAAGTTTAAAAACAGGGAGTAAAATACTCCCACCTCAAAATCTTATCTGGAGCACTGGCTATTCTATAACAATTTCTATCCCCAACAGAATCTAAATTACACTCAAACTTTAAGGTCCGGAGTGGGGTTCGCTCCAGGTGGGGGGGGGTAGTTTGTCATTTAATTACGTATCTTATGGTCCCGTTTGCTACTTAATTCTGACCACCGGTTTCCAGTCTGAGGAGGTGCTAATGCCCACTTCTGGCTATCACTCCTCCTCCTCCTCGCGAGGAAGAGGTTCTTGGTCATGCGGCAGCGGTTGTAATGGCAGTGGTTCGCGTTCTGGTCGGGCCTGGGGGTTTCTGCTCCTTTTTCTGCGTGCAGCTCTCCAGTCTCCCTGGGTCTCCCTCGATATGCTGTTCCGCCCACCTCCACGCTTCCTTAGGGTTTGTAAAGCGGACGGTAGTGCCCTTGTGGTATATTTTTAGTTGGGCAGGAAATAACAGGCCATATTTCACCCTCAGGGTTTGCAGTTGTCTCTTAAGCTGATCAAATGATTGTCTGGCCTTCTGCACCTCTCTGGTATAGTCTGGAAACAAAGCAATTTTAGAAACATTGTAAGTCAGTGTGCCTTTAGCGCATGCTCGTTGGAGCAGCATGTCGAGATCCCTGTAGTTTAGGAGTTTCACGATCACAGTGCGCGGCAGGGCACAGGCACTGGTCGTCCAGAAGGCATGCGGTGGGCCCTTTCTATCGAAAAGAACTCGGAGAACGAGTTTGGTTCAAACATGTCAGTGATCCATGGTTCCAGGAACAATTCCATACTTGGTCCTTCTGTATTTTCTGGCAAGCCTAGGATTCGGACATTGTTGCGCCTTGATCTACCCTAGCCCTCATCCACTCTTTCTTCCATCGTTTTCAGCCATGATTGAACACTAGTTAGCTGTTGTCGTAGTTCTCGCAGCCCATCTTCTGCCCCAGATATGCGATGTTGCGCCTCACCAGTGCGTGAGGTTAGTTTTCGCAGATCGTCAAACGTCCATACAAATGCTGTAAATTCTTTTTTTTTAATTAAATTTTTATTGAAATTTTCATGTTAAAAACCAAACATATAACAATGAACCCCAACACTCCCCCTCCTCCTCCCTCCCTACTCCCCAACCCCGGGTATGAGAGTAGTCCAGTACTGCAGCGCTTGCCCTGCAGAGTGATTTCCGCCCTCCCCAATCCAGTGTGCACTTGTATTGTGAACTGACCCAAATAGATAAACCCCTTCAAGAGTCCACTTCTCCGGGTGCGTCTGTTACTATGCCCAAGAGTCTCATGCTCCGGGGACACCATTGCTGCCTTGGACCGTCCAGCAGGTATTCCAATAAGGCTGCCCAGTCCGCCCTAAACTTGAGATGCTGTCCTTGAATTGTGTACGTAAGCCACTCCAGCGCCACCAAGTTCCAAAGCTTAGCCACCCATTCATGATCCTGGGGAGGGTCCTTTGTTTTCCACCTGCGGGCCAGTACCATTGCTGCAGCCATCATCATTATTGCGTAGAGCTTACGGCCCGCCTTGCTTTTAATTGCTGCCAGAGACCCCCCCCCCAGGCCCAGCATCGGCAAGCCTTTGTTACTCCCGGATTCCAGACCCAATTACTTGGTTAAGCGCCTCCCAAATCCCGGCCCAGTACTTCTCAATTAACAGGCACTCCCATCATATGTGCTCCCAAGAGCCCACTGCGCCACATTCTCTCCTGCATAGGGGAGAGGCCCCGGGGTACATTCTATGAAGTTTGGAAGGGGTCAAGTGCCACTGAGTGAGCAGCTTCAGCCACATCTCCCTTATTTGAAGGGACCTTGTCAGCTTGGGTATCTGTTTCCATAACCAACACCACTCATTATCCTGTAGAGCGGTTCCAGTAGCGGTTTCCCAAGCCTTCATGTAGGCTCGCACTGGCGGATCCTCACCTGCCTTCATATGCCTATATAAGGCTGTGATCAGGTGCTTGTCCCCCGATTCCCTACTGAGAAACTTTTCAAAGGGGGTGAGTTGTCGGGTCACTGCTTGCTTTACGATGGGATGCCTGAGCCAATGCCTAAGTTGACATTAACGGAAACTTTCCCCTTCCCCAAGCGTGAAGTCTGTCTTACACTGTTCAAAGGGCTTGACCCGGCCCTCCCCATACATGTCCCGTAGCATTCCCCATCCCCCCTGATGCCAAGCCTGAAATGCGGAAGTGTTGTGACCAGGAGTGAACTGCGGGTTAGTAAAAAGAGGTGTGTAGGGAGATGGGTGCGTCGTTAAATGGGCCTGCTGCACCACCTCGTCCCAGGTATGGCCCACCAGGGACAGGATAGCACTACAGTATATCCTAATCGGCCTATCCTGTTTCGGCTTCCACAGGACCCCTTCTAGATCCTCCCCCAGTACCGCCCTATCCATAGCTCTCCATATTTTACACCGATCATCCTTCTGCCAATCCCGGAGGACCTTCAGCTGTGCCGCCCTATAGTACACCCTAAAATCGGGTAGACCCTTGCCCCCCCGGTCTATGGGGGTTTGCATCACCTTGGACGCTATCCTTGGGGGTTTATTGGCCCACAAACCTCCTGGTGATTTTATTCAGAGACCTGAAAAAGGATGGGGGAACATGCACCGGCAGGACAGCAAAGTTGTACAAGAGCTTTGGGAGAACTGTCATTTTTAGGGTGTTGATACGTCCTAGCCATGAAACCGCTAAAGACCCCCAGTCTATCAACTTACTCTTTAGTTTCTCCAGTAAGGGTGGATAATTTGCATAATAAAGTTGTTCCAGTCTTGTGGTCAGTTTTATTCCCAAGTAGGTAATAGAATGGTCCACCCATTCTGAGAGGTGGCCTTCAAGGCGAAGACTGCTGGGGTCGGGACAGTGAGATTGAGAATTTCAGTTTTGGAGGGATTGACTTTCAGGCCCGCCACGCTCCCAAAGTGGGCCAGTACCGCTTCCAGTGCAGGTATGGCCATGCTCGGGCTGGTAAGAGAGAGTATCACATCGTCAGCAAAGGCTGCGATTTTTATGTGATTCCCCTGCAAAGGAGATTCCTCTTATTTAGTGGTTAGAACGTACCGCTTCGATGAACGGTTCCAGATGGAGAGCATACAAAATCGGGGAGAGCGGGCATCCCTGTTTAGTGCCGCTTTCGACACGTACAGGCTCCGATAGTTGTCCATTCACTGCTAGCCTGAGGGTCGGGTTTCTATAATTAGCTCTGATCCTGTCCATAAATTTGGGGCCAAAGCCATCCTAAGCATAGTTGCGAAAAGGAATCCCCACTCCACCCGATCAAACGCCTTCTCTGCGTCTGTTGCCATGAGGAGAGTGGGAATTCCTCCTTTGTGAGCCTTCTCCACGAGGTGGGCCTGCCTGCTAACGTTATCACTGGTCTGCATGCCTCTAACAAATCCCGATTGGTCCGGGTGGACCAGCTTCGGTACCAGATGGTCTAATCTCTTAGCTAAGATCTTGGCATGGATTTTAGATTCGACATTGATTAAAGATATGGGACAGTAGGAAGCGCATTCGGTTGGGTCCTTGCCCTTTTTGTGAATGAGGACAACTTTCACCTCTTCCATAGTTCTCGTGATTGCGCTGTCCCTTCCCATTTGATTGAAGAGCTTGGTTAGTATAGGATTAAGTACTTCCCTATGCCCTTTATAAAATTCCGCCACTTAGCCGTCCGGACCCAGCGATTTAAGATTAGGCAGATCTCTTATTGCCTCCCTTACGTCATCCTCTGTGATATCCCTTTCCAAAGCTTCCATCTCTTCCTGCATTATGGAGGGTAAGGTAACCCTATCTAAGTAATTTAGTTGATCCACCTGCGCCGGGGCTTCAGACGAGTGCAGGGCGGAATAGAATCGAGAGAATTCCCTCAGGATGTCATCACTATTGGTGGTTGTGTTCCCACCACCCACCTTAATATTTATTATTGTCTTCCCTGCCAGCTCCTTTCTAAGCATTCTCGAGAGCAGCCGGTCGGCCTTATTGGCTTTGATATAATATTTCTGCCGTAGATAGAGCAGATTCTGCTCCGTTGCCCGAGTCTGAATCAAGTCCAGCTGGCCACGCACTGCCCTATACTCCCTTTTGGTAGCCTGAGTCTGATTTACCCCCATTTTGGCCATTATCCCCCTTAGTGATTCCTCTAGCTACACCTCCTCCAATCTCAACTCCCTGTCCCTTCTCGCCTTGAACCCTATAATAGACCCTCGCAGGGAAGCCTTAAAGGCATCCCACCTGACTTGTGGCAATATGTCCCCTTCGGGATTCTCAACAAAGAAGCGTACTATTTCCTCCTCAATCTCTCGGACCAGTACTGGGTCTTTGAATAGGGAGATAGGATATCGCCATTTCCGCAACCAGGCGGGTCCGCCCCCCGCCTTCAAGGATATGGTCAGGGGGGCGTAATCCGACAACGTTGTAGAGCCCATCGAGATGTCCAGCACCCTCCGCAGAAGATTGACTGATAGCCAGATGTAATCTATTCTCGAATGGGACCGATGAACGTGAGAGTAAAAGGTGTACCTCCCAGCTTCTCCCCGTACCTCTCGCCATGCGTCAACTAGGGCCAGATTGGTGATTTTCTCCTTCAGGGCCTGTGATGGTCACCCCGGTGGGGCCGCCCCCCCCCCGCCAATCAATTTTTCCCTGGGTCCCATGCGATATTGAAATCGCCAGTAAGAATAACAGGGGACTTGGCAAACTTCTCCAGTTTTCCCAAGTCTTTTGAAATAAGCCATCTTGTGCAGTGTTTGGGGCATATAACGTTGCCACCGTAATGGGGTGTTCATTGCCCTCTAGAGAAAACGCTAAGAACCTCCCTTGGTCATCTGCCACTTTTCCAATGATACGTAGCTCCAGCCCATCCCTGAGTGCCAATAGGACTCCTGCTTTCTGTACCGATTGCGTCGCCTGTAGCAACCTAGCGTACCCCAAATCTTGACCCTTCCCCTGTCAACTGTTCGAATATGGGTCTCTTGGAGCGTGACAATGTCCGGCCTTTCTCGCCTGATGAGGCGCTCCACTTTCTTACGTGTTCTCTGGCTAGACATAGTGGTTCAACTGAAAGTAACATATCTCTCACTGAACTCAGTAAAGTAACTTGCGCTCCTTACTTGGGCTTCCCTTTTCTGATGCGCTGCAGAGTCTCTGTATGCCTTCTGGTCCCGTGACTCTCCCAAACCCCCCCTCTCTCCCTTCCCCCCCTTCCCTCTGGCAGTGTGGGACGACTGGCCTCAGCCCCCCTTGAATCCGAACCTCGAGAGTCGTCCCATCGAATGCCTCCCAAATGTTCCAACGTGGGATGTCCCAATCCCATTCCAAGATGTGAGACTCTGCCCCTCCACCCCCAAGGCCCTAGCTGGATTAGGTGCATGAACCGACCTAGACAATTAAACTTTTCTGCTGTCATGCCCACCCCAGGCATCTTTTCTCTGCTCCTTCGGCGATACCACATGCTAAGGAATAATTTCTGCACACCCTGACCACTCCCTGGCGACGGACCCTTCGGGAGCGGTTGGTTATCATTTTTCCTCGACTTCTTAGAGCGGGCTGTGGACCATTCCCATTCCCTCCGGGCGGCCTTCTGAGATGACAGCGGGGCGATGGTGGTGGAGCTTCCTCTTCGAGCCCCAGCAAGGTGAGGCCCTGCTCACATGTGGTGATCTTCTGAGCGATCCCTCGCCATTTGAAGGCCAGGCCAAAGGGATTTAGCCATATGTAACGGACACCTTGTGCTCTTAAGTGGGAAAGTACCGGGCCCATTCTTCGTTGTTTGTTTAAAGTTACTTGCGCCAGATCCTAATACAGCGCAATCTCTGTACCATTATACGTGAGACGGCCAGCCTTCCGTGCAGCTGTTAGGATTCGCTCCTTCACCGTGAAGCTGTGCATTGCTACCAGGACATCCCGGGGCCTGGCACCTGGGACCGCTCGTTTGGGGGTATCCTGTCAAAGACGATGTCCTCCAGTCCCTGCTCCTCCAGGATGTCCGCAAAAATACCCTTCACAGCTTGGGGGAGATCTTGACCCAAGGTGTTCTATGGAAGGGCCTTGATCCGAATATTCGAGCGCCTAGACCTGTTTTCCAGATCCTCCACCTGGAGCTCCAGATTATGTGTGGAGGTCGCCAGCGTATCCAGGAGAGTATCGGCCGTACTTGCATTGCATCCTCAGCGATGTCCTGGATTACCCTCTCATTTGTGTCCACCCTTTCCTCTATCTTGCTAATGTCCCTTTTGATCTCCTGGAGGCCTTCCGCCAGGTCTTCCCTGAGGGCGTCCATTTGCTTTCGACCCGCAGTGGTGATCTTTTCCACTATGTCGGCCAGCAGGAGTTTCAGCGCTGCCTGGGTGACCGGTTGTTCCAAAGCGTTTGTGTCCGCCGGAGGGTCCCCCGAGGGCCACTCACTGGGGCATGCTGGCTGGGAGTCCTCCATGTCCTTGGCCCATATCTTAGTGAGAGCATTCTCCTGCGGTCTCCTCAGGGGTCTTTGAAGGGCTTGGGGATTCTTGGTTTTATTCTTAGACATGATGCCGGATATTCAGGGTGCTGTGGTCAAAGACTGGAGTTCCGGGTTCCCCGTGGGCCAGCATAGGTGTAACTGAGCCCCGATATGAGGAGGGGCCCTTTTTAGGCACTGATAGTTGCAGCACCCCTCAGTGCACCGCTGTGACCCTCCAAGCACTGGCGGGGCCCGGCAATATGGAGATCTGCTGAGTATGCTAGCACGCTGAGGTTATGTGGGGTGCCCGAAGCGCCCAGGGAGAAGAGCGGGGACTGCAATACTACCCCTTCACTTGCAAGGCTGCATAGTCTCCTGTGCCAACAAATGTGTCCACAAAGAGAGGGGGGTCCACGAGAAAGGGGGCCACAGATTGCCTTCCCGTCACCCCGTCACCTCCCCTGTATAAGTCACCAAAGACCGGTCCACCCGGTGCCAGTAGGTTCCAGTCCGGCGACGGAGTGACCAGTGGGGCGGGGGCTCACAGATTCAAATGCAGAGGCCTCCGTGGATGGGAGTGAAGATGCGACCGGGGGCCTGACCTCCCCCCCCCCCCAGAGCGGAGGCCGTACCTTGTATCGATGTTCCCTGGGGGGTGCCCGATGACGTCCCCAGCTTCCTCGCTGCACAGGACCCTCCCAGCTGCTGATGATGACTTCGAGGGTGCAACCCCCCCGCAGGCCCTACAGCTCTCCTCCGGGGCCCCCACAGGCTGCCCCCTCCAATGCCGGCTGCTGTGCCTCCCGCTGGCATGGGCGGGGTAACTGCGGACCAGATCCCGGGCCCCACTCTTCTCCTCCAGTGATGATGCCTGAGCGCGCGCCAAGCCCCTCCGTCGCGCAGAATGATAATGAGCCGTGGAGGCGGAGAAGAGACCCCTGAAGTGGCATCAGCTGGGCCCCTTCAGGGGTGCGATCCACTTCCCCTCCGTGACTGCTTGCGGTCCGGTAACTGCCTGCTGTTCTGGTGCTGCCGCGTCCAAGGCAGGCACCGGTCGCGGGTCCACGGGTCCTGCTGGGTCAGCCCTCGCCTGTCCGCCGCTCTCCACCACCTACTCCCAAAAGTGCCACGGGGGGGCAGGCAGAACCAGGTCCTGCTCCTCCGCCTCCGGGGGTCCCCCGCCGCCATTTACCATCGCGTGGGGTGAGCTGCGCCGGTGAGATGAGCCGAAAACAGGTTCTCGGGGGCAGGAGCACGGTATCCCCGGTGTTTACGGCATCGCGGCCATCTTGGAATCCTAATGCTGTACGTTTTTTGTTCCACTAAGGCCCTTGAGTCCGCAATGGCGGACATAACGTCCTTTAATGATATTGTGCTCTCCGATTCAGCCATAGTGCCTTCCTGTTCCTGTTCTTCCTGGGCTTGTGTGACTGGCGTTGTGTATTGATCGATTCTACTCTGGGTAGGTTGTTTCCTAGCCTTGTCCTTGCCCATGTTGGGCGCTGCCACTTCCTGTAAGCAAGGTATGGGTCTTTTGGGCGAGGTAGTATAGAGCCACACTACTTCGCTGGTGCAGTATCCCAAGCCAACAACCAAACCGTATGATGTGTCATTCCTGACCCAGGTCCACGATATCCCCTCTCTGAGCCCGCTGCAACTAGACAGTATATGCGTGGTTAGGAGCTCCAGGGATCAAATTATTGCTCACTGAAAGGGAGCGTGGGGGGCAGTCCGATTAATCACTATGCTCCGTTCTTTCTCTAGTAGTTGTCGTCTTGTAGTGATCACCGGTCAGATCGCTACCACCGGGTGTCAAGGTATCAGTTCACGGCTTGACCACCATGTGTCCCGTTGGGAGGCTCACTATGCTCAGCAATTGGTGTTCACTCTGTTCACCCTGCCCAGGTGTAGTGTGTACCGAAGCTCGGACCATCCACTATACTCAGGCAGCTACAGCCCTCTGTGTGCCCGGTGGGAGTACAGCATCTATTTATCATGGGTTTCCCCTTCTTGCATCCACAGTGTTATGAGCAGGTTGGCCGGCATCCCCTGTTCGTGTTGCTGGAAGTGGAAGTTGTACATTGCTTGTATATGCACGGACGTTCTGACTGGGTTGTCTGCTTGAGATATTTCAGTGTTCGTTGTGTGTAGTCTGCTGCTCTGCAACTCCCTTGTCTCTTTGTGCCAGTATCACAACACTGCCAGGCATTGCGTTTAGCCGCCATTGGCGGAAGGGTATCAGTGGTTCAGTCACACTTGGCAGTTCTGGCAGTAATTTCGTTCCCGCTTCCCCTCAGATTTCATACCCTCCGTTGAATGTCACTATTAGTAATCCGGGATCTCCATTTAACTCTGACCACCGTTGTTGCGCCAGCAGGCACTCCCTATATCTAATGCCCCTCGTATTGGTCTGTTGTGATTTTGCTGGCGTGGAACCAAATGCACAGCTTTCACGCCGAAACCATGAGCGTGTGCCAGTGCCTCGTTAGGGTCTCTGCTCGCCGGTGGGAGAGCTCAGAGTGGAAGGGCACAGTCACCGCTCCTTACCAACATTAATGTCTGTCTCAGGGTCACTGCAACACTGAGATCGTAAGCACACAGAGGATCCACTTACCACCCTTCATACGCACTGCTTTGCCACCGCTGAACGGGCCGCTTCACTTATACTCCGTTGTGGCTGCCTCCTTGGATGCGGCAGGCGAGCGAATGCAACAAAGTCTTCACCTGTTCAGATGCGGAGCAACACTGAGAGGAAACTGCAGGCTGGTCCCCCTCGTAGAGCTACCGTGGCAGCGCTGTCTATGCCTCAGCACGGTACATAGAGAGTCGCAATGTTTGTTCCAGGCCACTCCTTGTTCCAGGGGATCACCCCTCTATTAGGCTCCCACCACAGATTGACGTCTCCCCTGCCTGCTAGATGAGAGCGCTTGTGCGGATGCAGGTTGCCCGGGGAGGCCTACCTCGTGCGTGTCCCACTCCGCCCTTGCTGAACACAGGGCAGGTCTCTCCCTCGCGCCCGCAGTTTCCGGGAGGGAACCTGGGCAGTATCAGTGGTTACAAGGTTTTGCGCTTTCGTTGGCGGGCCGTGGGTCGGGTCCAGGGGCGCTACAGGGGCAACCTCACCTCCACACTCAGAGGGTGAGCAGGGCTTCTGTGTTTGTTTGCCCGTGCCGGACTAGCAATGTGCTCCGTTTAGGCATCCGGGCAGAGCAAGTCACCCGGTCAGTTCTCCCCTCATGGAGAGCGCTGCGCACAATTCACAGGGACGAAGCAGCCGCCAGACCACAATTCTCCTTCACGGTCGGCAAGTGTGTTGTCAGCGATCCAGTGGACACGTGTGTCTCACCGCATACACCCGTGGGATGGTCTCAGTGCAAGCGTTGATTTTCAAAACAGCGCACCAGAGCTATGCGCGGTTCTCAGGGGTCGCACCGCGGTCTGCGGCCATCTTGGCATCTCTTCCCCAGTTGCGCGCTGATTTCTTCCGTGGCTCAAGCCTTGTTAAAGGGGTCGATTTCCGAGTTCATTTTTCACCCAACCGTTCTTCACATGTTTGGCACCCTGCAAGAATGGTTCTTTTTCAGGTTTATCAAGAATAGCAGGCTATTTTCCAGGTTGTTTGTCGGTGGCTGTGGGAGCCCCGGGGACTCACGTCCTCATCACTCTGCTGCTGGCCACGCCCCCCCCGGTATTCTTTCATTGTTGAAACCCACAACGTTCCTGTTCTATCTGAGGAAAGCATGTTCTAATGAGATCTATGATATACCTTTCCTATATTAGGAGTGGAGTGTGCACTACGGAAGGCTATGTTACAGCTGCTTTATATGAGAGGAGTTTCTACTGTGGAGATACATTCCTAATATGTTCTCTATGTGGGAATCGTCTACCCTTGCTTTACAACTTGGCACTGATCCACTTCATCTGTTCTACGCGATGTAAAGTTGCATTGGGGTTGCCCAGATTCGCCTTTTCTGTGTCTTTTTGGGAAGCCTGCACAGCTCCAACTCAAGCGGACCTGTTCTGTGTGAGCAAATTGTTAAAAAGCTTATGCTGCTGTTGTACCTTTTCTTTACATGGAAGGGTACCTGGGAGTGCTAGTGCTCATCTGCTCCATTCGTGAGTAGTGTCTGTGCTACTGCACCCTGTGCTTTATCTGTTAAGTGTGAGAGACACTCCTGCTTTTCTGCCATGATGTGACCCACTATGATAATGATTTGCATAGTTAGGTGTTTGCGCACGTTGGCTGAATGTCACATACTTTTTACTCTCTTGCAAATGGAAAACCATTTTTTTACTCCTGTGAATTTGCATTTAATGTCAAAGTTTAAAAAATAGAGAGTAAAATATCCTCACCTAAAAATCTTTTCAGGAGCACTGGATAGACCCCAACCACAAAATGCACTGCACCAGGAAAGACTGACGCACAAGAAATAGCCAAAACAGAATAAACCAATTGGAACAATCCCAGCCATTCCAAAACACCACAATTGGGAACCAACCTACACCAAGAAATAACACACCTACCACTCCACCACAAAAGAGCCCCTTTGCCGGAACAAGAGCGAAACCACTCTATTTATCGCACTACCACTCACTTTACCACTGACTTGGGCAACCATCTAACCTTAAGAACCATAAGTTCATGAAGAGGATAACTGGAAACCCAAGAGACATCATCACTGTGAGCAGGCAGACGACCCTGAAGAAAACATCAACCCAAGATGCAACCTTTCTGAACTACTCAACAAAGAAACCGAAACAACAGAACTGAATGCACAAGTTGGTGGAAAAATGAATCAATATCAACCCAGACTACCAACACCACTACCAAAAGACAAACACTTAGCCTTAGATCACCAAACTAACTCATCGTTCCTGCTGGTCTACAGGCCACCGACATACAGCCCTACTTTCACTGACACATTTGTGGAAGCCATCACCAACATTGCCATTAATCATGATCACCTCATCATACTGGGTGATTTGAACATTGGTTTGAAGAAGAAAACATCAATTCACCCGAAACTCTAGTAAATCAGCAAGAAACGATGGACCTACAACAACGGGTGAAAGGAGCGACACACACAGCAGGCCACACCGTAGATGCAATCTTCTGCAACAAAAACCTGGTCACAACTCACCTCCAATGCAAATCCTCTAGATCGACCACCTCAAAATACCCTTTGTGAGCCACCCGCCAACTCGCATTCTAGATAACCTCCCAAAGAATCTTCTAATTCAGAAAAGAAACTGGAAATCCATAAACATTGCAGACCTAAACACCAGACTGGAAGCCACAAAACCATTGATCACCGTTTTAGACTGAACCAGCAAAGAAGAAAGAACTGAGACAATCCAAAAATGGATGACAAGAAACACTAGATGACATTGCACCAGAAAAACCATTCACCCGTCAGTAAAGAAAACAATGGCAAGAGGGTTCCCATCTCTGAGCACTGAAAAAAACAAACTAGAACAAGAATGTCAGAAAAAAGAGAACCAACGGAAATAAATCACGTACTAAAGACAGATAGGACAGATAGGACTATACAAAGATGAAATGCTCAAAGCAAAAAAGACATACTACAACAAACGGATCATAAACTCAAGCAACATCCAGAAAGAGGTGTTCAACATCATCAAGAGCTACGAAACCCAACAGCATGCAACAACACACCAATCCCATCAAAAAAACTATGTGATGACCTTGCAGACCACTTCAAAAACAAAATCACAAACATCCAGTAAGTCATTAAAAGTATGCCTAAAAACACCAACAAACCTCCACCCCCCTAACCAGCCAATACTGGAACCATCTACTATACTAAACCACCTCCCACCAATCTCGACAGAAAACAGAAAAATTCAACAGCCTGGTGAGCAAAGGCATGAGCGTCTACTCTCCAGCAGATCCCTGGCCACCAGACGTAAACAAGAATGGCCTCAACCATACTGGAGCCACTTGTAAAGCGATGGGTCCCAGAGGATGGACATATGATTCGCCCACAACCCCAGACATGGTGCCCTGTCGGGAGCCCAAAGCCCCACAACCCACACAATGGTAAGCTTGTAGAGTGGCCCAGTTGCGCTCGCACTCAGAGCTCTGAGCCCACGATGCTTCTAAACGAATTTCACATGTAGCCCCAGTCTGAACTTTCAGCCTCCTACAATATTGACCGAACACTGGTAGATTGAGGGTGGGGGGCGGGACGGCCCCAGTTGGCCTGAGGGTATGGTACTAGTGTTTAGTTTAATGTTTTTTTCAATTTTTATAGTGGGACGAGACTTGCTATCTCCGGTGGCAGTTAATAGCATGAATGAAAGGTGTTTACCCCCATGGAATGTAGTTGGGGCTTTATAGCCCCATGTAATTGCTTGTTTTTTCTTTTCCTATGGTATCCCTCCAGTGTATGCTTTCCTTGGTTCTAAATAATGCTATCATTGTCTCGTGTTTTGGACACTCTGTATAAGTGAATTGATGAAAAAGCAATAAAAAGAATAAAAAAAAGAAAAAAAGAATGGATTCAACCAGAAAACACCTGCAGAATATTTCCTCAAGCTTTTCAACCACTCACTAGCAACAGGAGCTGTGCCACAACCCTTTAAATCGACATACATCAAGCCGCCCTTTAAAGACCCATCAGGAAACATGGGAGACTTAACCAACTACCGACCAATCTTAAACATCCTGTTGGGGAAGATCGATTTTATTTTCCAAATAGGAGAGAAAAACGTACAATATGCGCACCATATTAACATTAAGAATTGATGCAATATTGTTACAATGTTGCAGTTTTGCATGTTTTACGGATAGTTAATTGAGGGCTGTTAAAGGTTACCTTTAGTGCTATTATTTGTTTAGTGTGATACATTGTAGATTTGCATACATGTAACAACATAAATTGTGCAGCTTGGTATGATGAAAATTAGGAACATAAAAGTGTCATAGGCGGTAGTCATGAACACACGTACATAAAAATAGACAAAGCACAGAAGCTTGTGAGCCACAAGGTTGGCAATTGACAGCTGAAACCACATGGGCATGGTTATTTGGGTCTGAAATAGAATAGGCCAGGGTTTTCAACTTGCAAATTGTTAAACGTGGCCAAAGAAGCATCTGCCACCTAGCATGGTCAATCTAGGGTTAATGGCTAAAACTGTAAGAGTAACTGGGAAGCGAAGATTACAGTGGGCTATGATAAGGTTAAATCAATTTGCAGGAAAAAGATGATAATGGAAACAGAGGCCACATGAATTGAACTGATTGTAGCGCACAATGGAAAGGCGAGAGAAATGCCAAGAATAAATATCTATGTCAGAGTGCATGGATAAATGAGTTAGTGCCCAATTAAAGGAGCCTTATGTTAATTCTGTAGCTTCACAAAAGTGTCCATACATAAACCATGCGTGTCAGATTTAGCATTACAGGTCCGTGACCAAGTGAAAGCTGCACTAAAAATGTATTGTATACTATGTTAGGGTTGTGTGTCTTGCAGGGAGAAACTAAAGAAGAGGGTTGGACTTGTGTTTGCAATGTCATGAAAATTGTATGTTCAAGGGAATGGTTCTGCACTGAAAGGCAGCCAATGGGATTGCCAGGATTAGATTTCCATTGTACCCGCAGCTACAGCAAAAAAAGTTTGAAAAAAAAACATGGATATTTTTACAGCTACACTGACGCTGGGGGTGAAAACTCACTGGCCATGGCCAACAGCCAGTGAACCCATAGACACCTGGACTCCCATCCATGCATTAACGGGGACTGACCATGCTTAGCTTCAAAGCGAGGAAGGGGTCGGGGCCCTCAGGCCAAACATGGTGAGTTCTCAAAGCCTGCCATCTTTTATACATAACAATACCACTGTCAAAACAGCTCAAAGTCAGTGTGTGATTGATGAACATCTTTGAGCCAGGGGTTGTGGTCTGGTAGTGTTTTAAAATGGACAGTGGGCATGAGCGAAAGGCCATGGCTAGTGGTCTATTTGTGTTCTAACATGGACAGTGGGCACAGCCGAAGGCCATGACTAGTGGTCTGGTAGTGTTCCAAAATGTACACTGTCAAAACAGATCAAAATCAGTCTGTGATTGATGAACGTCTTTGAGCGATGAGTTGCAAGTGTATTGAAATATAGTGTGGGCATGGCCAAAGGTCATAGCTAGTGGTCTGGTAGTGTTTTATAATGGACAGTGGGCACAGCCAAAGGCCATGGCTACCTAGTTGTCTGGTAGTATTCTAAAATGTACACTGGCCATGGCCAAAGGTGGCCATGGGCAGTGGTGTGGAAAAAATCTATCGAATAACAAAACCCTTGAAATTCAAGGAAAACACTTTAGTTACAGGGACATTAAGGTGAGAACGCAACAAAACCCCTGAAAGTCAGCTCAAGCCACCTTAAATCAAAATAAAATGTGTTTTCTAAAATTCACAAAAACACAAATAATCCAACTCGTAGAGCTATTGTTTCCATCTGTGGCTCAATCGTTGTCCCCATAGGCAAATACATTGATTTCTTCTTACAGCCTCTCAAGTTTTCCACGAAAGCTTTTCTGAAAGACACCTGAGATGTGACTAGGCTCAGTGAACACCATGCCTTTGACTCAACCAACCAGTTACTGGTTACTTTATATGTCGCTGCGCTTTACAGAAACATACCACAGGAACAAGCTCTGGAGGTAGAAGAACACATGCTCGACCAGCACATTTCTCCACATGAATGTCCTATTAAATGTATCATGAAACCCCTTCGAGTGACTTTATGAAACAACGTTTTCACATTTGGGAACAAACGCAATCTCCAAACCATGGGTGGAGTTTTTGCCCCAGCACTGGCAATCTCTTCGTGGCCTGTTTTGAGGACAAATACATTTTCCTTAGTCATTGTTGTATTATTTGGGTTCTCTGTTGTTTTAACTAAGTAAATGACGTGGCAATTTACTTCGACAGAATCACATTGAGGGCCCGATTCATGGAATAATCTGTGCGTAAAAAGGGGTACTTAAGTGTGAAAATGCATGCAAGCGCACGTTTACCGATTCATGGAACACATTGCGCGTGGCTTACCTGAGACGTGCGCGGAATCGGCACGGGCTGAACACGTCACAGTGACACCATGAACGCCTTGCGCGAGACGGTCAGCGAAGGCACATAGCACTTAGCGCAGTCACCTAAAAAGGGGGCGGCACATGTGGAATGGGGTACAACAAGCGTAAATGTGGGCGTTACATGGGAAGTACCACAGTAAAATACTCGCAATGCCCACACGCGCTTACAACACGTATTCATGGAATCAAACAGGGCTCACCGGTGCACGGAAAAAGACGCGCTAATCCAGAAACACATCCGCCAAGTGAAAGCTGGCATAAGCGTCACTGCGCACCAATAACGATGCATAAAAGTGCGCGTGAAAAATAAACACGCATATACAGTTACGAGGAATGTACCATTTCTCACAGCAGTGATCGTGGAACACTGCAGGAGGAGGAAGAGGATAGACAGGGCCTGAATTTTTTTACCCAGGACCAGCCTTTTTGGGATGCCTGATGATCAGGTCTATGGCAGGTATAGCTTTCCACCTCATATCATCTTAGTCTTGGTCACTGACTGGGAGGATGACCTTACATCACCCACTCTGTGCTCCCAAGCACTGAGTCCCTTGGAAAAGGTGCTCAATGTACTGCATTTTTTGGCCACTGGGTCATTTCAGACAACTGCCATAGTTGGGGGCGTTTCACAGCCCACGCAGTCACACTGCCTACACCAGGTTTTGGCAATCATGACTGCACACCCCTCTGTCCGCAGGCACATATTCATGCCCAGAACACCCGCAGAAAGGCAGGCCGTGGTCTAGGACTTTTATGGGGTGGTGCACTTCCCCAAAGTGCTTTGTGCCATTGATTGCACCCATGTGGCCCTACGTCCACCTAGGGCCACAGAGCACATCTATCGCAATCGCAAGTACTGGCATTCCATCAACGTGCAGGTTGTATGTAATTCCAAGGGAATCATGACCTCTGTATATGCCAACTATCCAGGGTCCACCCATGATAGTTTCATATTCAGAATGTCACCCCTACACCGGGACCTGGAAGCTGGGAGGCATGGCAACACATGGTGAGTAGAAATGGCCATGTACATACATGCATGTTAGACACAGACAAAGAGACAAAGCCAACTAATGACAACCATTCTCACCTCCCGAGGGGACAGTGCCTACCCTCTGAGCACCTACATGATGACGCCAATACGGAACCCCACCACACCACCTCAGGTAAGATACAACGCAGCCCATATTGCAACTAGGGCCATAGTGGAGGGCACATTCGGAGTGCTAAAGTCACACTTCCGCTCCCTTGACCACTCTGGTGGACAGCTACTATATGCACCACCAGTAGTGTGCAGGATCATTGTGGCAGCATGTGTCCTGCACAACGTTGCAGCACGGCGTGGCGTGCCGGTGGACATGGTGGTGCCCACACATCCCCAACCATATGCACGTCCGCTGCGCATGGGAGGGGAAAGGGCATGTGGCGAGGCAGCCCGTACCCAGCTTGTGGTGCAATTTTTCACCTAAAATCCAACCCCTGCGGAGTGCACACAGGCTTGGCACATTCCAGGTGACAATCGATGATGACAAAGGGACAATCAACTGTCTGAACCTTACCACCCTGAGAATGTGTCCTTGGAAGTGCTACATTGTGTGCATCCCTAACTACTTAAACTAACCCAATCCCGTGTGAACAAACGGCACACATTGAAGATGCAGTATGCCACTAACCCCATGCAAAAGTACCCATCTAAAAGCTGGTATGTCACCTAAACCCTCACAAACTTCATGTCACCTGGTTGCCACACCACGCCATGGCATGCAATGTCAAAAGTGACAAATAAATGCCCAACACATAATACTACTATCACAAAGTGCACTCTGATAAACAAAACTAGGTCAGAAATAACTCACTCTCACACATCAAAATAAAACTGTACACAGGAACATCCATTGTCCAGCATTACATATCATAAACACAGGACCCAACAGTGACAATGTCAGACAGTGACCAATCACAATAGCACAAGTGCCTCAATGTGACTAAACTACCACATGGACCCCTTCAATATTGAGTGTGGCTCTGCTAACTAAAGGGGGCAGGGAAACGCATACAGCAGGAACAGCAACAATAATAGAGACAGGCAAGGTAATACATGAAGGTGTAACATGAAAAAATTGACATTTTCCAATGTCCAAACAAAAAGATATGCTAACCATGCACTGGACAAACAATCATGAATCCCCACTAGGAGTGTATACACAGGTTGGAATTCAGACTGGCCACGGAAATAATGGAAGCCTTGCAAGCCCATGGAAAGGGGAAGCAGGAGTGGCATATGTGTCTGGACCCTAAGGCAAAAACAAGGAGTGTACCAACACGAGACAAGTCTGTATGGGCCCAGCCAGAACACACAGTGGATGCCTTTGGATGCCACACAAAGCAACACACTGTCACATGAATGCACAATAGACATTTTTTTTTTAGAAAAATACAAAAATGCCCATGGTGGACCGGGGAGGGGCAGCCAGGAGGGAGGAGGTGGAGGGTGCACCTCAACACCTACATGCGTAGATGTTGAGAAGAAGAAAAAAAAGCCTCCATGGGTTCCGCTTGCAAGACCTCACGGGATGCACGGCTCTCCGCTTGCAAGGACGCCTGGGTTGCACGTAGTTCGACAGAGATGTTGTGCGTCAACTGCTGTTCTGCCCGTCTACTGTGGGATAACTCGAGTGCACCCAGAGTAGATCTGCGGGAGGTATTCTCTTCCCTCAGGGCAGCCGTGTGGGCCTCAGCCTTTGCAGCTATGGCTGAGCGCAGAGCCCACAGTTCAGCCTGTCTGCCCCTGTTGCTGGCCAACATGTCCAGCCTGTGTGAGCGGCATGTGGACTGCAATGCCTGCTGCTGGAGCTCCATCTGTCTTTCGGGGGGGAGACTGGAATTGGCCACCCTATCCATGCCCTGTGCCAATATCTCACACAATGTCCGTGTTGCTGTGCAACAGCATACATGGCTTGCTCCCACACAGTATTACCGGGTGGCACGTGGCCTCAGTGTTGCCGGACCCCATACCTGCCGGACCCAAGGTTACCTGGCCCTTGCTGCGCTGGCGCTGCTTGTGGCTGCAGGACTGCATTCCTCCCTTGATCAGCTGTCCCAGGAACAGGAGCCAATACTGTGGAGCATGACCCTTCAGCCTTAACCACCACAGATGGACATTCCAACACTGACTGGCCCTGTGAGGGGGCTACCCCCCTGCAGGTGTTTGGGACAGAACAGCACCCACTGTAGAATCACTCACCTGCGACAGCAATGAGGCTTCCATGTCCGTTTCAGCACCAGAGGCATCGGCTTCCTCAGAGGTGTACTCAGACACACCCCTGGCAAGGATGGTCTGTGGCACCAATGGATTATCATGGGCTACCACACCACGTCCTCCACTGGTGCCTGGTTGTGGCTCAAAATACATTTCCTCCTCCACCATCTCCTCTTCCTCCACTTCCTCCTCCAATGCATCCAGTTCCTCATCACCTGCAGAAAATCAAAAAAAGACAGAATACACATGTAAATAGCATAGGCCACACACATAGGTATCACAATGTTGACAGACAACACATAAACCTGCCATGTCACACATGGCACAAACTCATCCACGCACGCAGTGCCAATGAAAGGGAAGGGTAGCATGAAAGCAGGCGTGTGTCAAAGAGCAAAAGAACACATGTAGTGCATGGTGCATAGCACCTGCTTCACACACAAGCATGTGACTGTCATAGTCCTGCCACAAACATGACTGATGCTAAGACACAGATGGCACGTATCATAGCGATGCCGAACTGTCAACCAGCCTGAGATGGAAGTTGAAGACTACTGTCCATGAGCTATGTACAATGCATGTCAGATGACATTATATGGAAATCACAATTAGAAAAAACACCTATCATAGGGTGCAACAACGCTAGGGTGGTGTAATACAGTGAAGGCAGGCACACTGATTCCATAATGGTAGGTTACATTGACATCACGCAAGTGAATATTCATTCTAAAGGGGAGCACAGGGTTTCGAAGTGTGAGGGTGCAGTACATGGGAACGGGCTCAACTATGAATAAAAACACGTAACCAGTAATGTCAATGTTTCGGCCTGATGGCAGTGTAAGGGTAAGGGCAGTCATCATGTGCAAAGTGTTGGTAGTGGCTTGTAGGGATACAGTAAACCCCCACATCCCCCAAGTGTGAGGGATGGCTGGGAGGCAGTGCATGGGTTGAAATGGTGGCTCAGAGGACCATGGCGTAGCTCACAGTGTGGGCAGGTGACAAGTGCATCCCAGTCATCTGGGACTACAGCAGGGGAGAGGAGGACAGAAAGCACAACACATGAGGAAGCATCAGCAGTGCCTTCAGACCCGGAGAAGCTACATCTCCAGTTAAATAGAGGCAGGGAGGCTGTACCAGAGGGAAGCCACAGCTCACCACAAACAATAACCACACACTAATTGCCATGAGGAGCAACAGACCCTTAGAGACTAGGAAAGGGATGATCAAAGACCACGAGAAGGAATTAAATACTGGAGATGGAGTTGAATGAATTGCTGGCCCAGGACCCATAGGGTGTTGCCGACAATGCACAGGGTTCAGGAATGAACACTCGTAGCCACTGTGAGCCTGTGCCATCATGACAGTCCTAGGGAGATACCTGGCACCAAGCCTAAAAGACTTTTCACACAGTCCAGGTCTGGCTGAGTTGCAGTAGTCCACCATAGGAATTACCAGACCTCTGGAGACAGTGAGCTGCGGGAAGGAGAGGAAAGGAATAGTGCCTCTGAGGAGGTGCAGCTGGCAGGGTGACCTCTCACAGACGTCAGACATGTGACGATAGAAGGCAAGTGTTGAGTGGAAGATCATCACAGACTATCCGGCAACACAAGTTGTAGCAGGAATAGGGCCAAGACAGGCTGGACAGAGAGTGTCATGGAAGGAGGGAGCAGGTGTGGTGATGAGGATTGTCTCTGTGGGCAGCACATTGTTTGTATGCAGTCTGCATGACAACAAGCACGTATCCGTCCAACATTACATGGTTCACACATGGCAGCCATGTCAATGTAGTCTGAACTGGCAGACAATCATAACACATCACCCAAGCAACATGTACATGGCCTGGACACACACGCATCACCACTCACCGGACATTGCCTCATACATTGGCAGGTCTCCCACGCCTTGGATCTGCTCCACTGCAATGAAATCACTAGCAGTCTCTTCATGTCCAGTGAGTTAATCGTCCTCTGGTGGTGACCCACTGCCAGTCACCAGAGTAGAGGCATACTTGGCAGCCAGATTATCTTTTGCTCAGCTTTTGTCTCAGTATTCCCTCTATTCCTTAAATGACTTAGCCAAACCTCTTCTTTAATAGGGTTTATGATGTTCTTTTGGTTCTCGCCCTTAGCACCACCCAAGATTTTCCATATATTCCTCACATCCTTACTTCTGAGGGCATTAATGATATTCTGCCAACTGCTATTGTTTATCGAGAACCTCCAGCGTTTAAGCCACCCCCTATACACAGCTTTAATTTTCCTTGACAATTAGAGGCTAGCTCCAAAGCTGACCCCCCCTCCCTCTTCAACGCTCTTAACCTCCTTCTCACCAGTCTTTTAGCGTCCCGTATGCAAATATCAAATTTATTTACATGTTTGTCCGTGGCCATCAAATGCGCCCCCACTGTACCCGCTTCTGTAGCAAGGGCCTTTAAATGGGTTTCAAATTCATGAACCTCAAAAGCCTGTAAAACACTCTTTCTATCGATTAATGACTTCAACAGGAGTAGATTAGTGTTTTTTTTCTTTCCACTTTGTGTTTATTAAGCTTTACAAATAGCAACATACACATCAGTAAACATCTGATGACAAAACGAAAAACCTTTCCAACAAACCAAAAAACAAAAAACATTTTATACCCTCACCCCCCCTTCGCTTCCACCCGCCACCCCGAAGCCCCCCCCCAAACAAGGAGCTACACAGGAAAAACGAAAAAGTGTGCACTACAGTTCAGGCAAAGGCCTTAACCATGAGGCGACTCTTTTATAACCTGTCTCCGGTGGTAGGGTCCCTGAAAATTCGCCCCGATTCAACCACCCCTGTCTTCAAGCCCCATCCCGAGCCCAGTTATTTTAAAACTTCAAGGCTTCGCAGTCCTCACTTAACAACACAATAGTCCAATCCTGCAGAAAAGAAGACATGCTATCATTAGCTATAGCTGCAAGTTTCTCATAGGTAAAAATTGCCAGAAGTTTATTTAACCATTCTGCTTTCGTTGGGGCCTGGGGGCTTTTCCATTTCTGGGCTAGGGCCATTCTCCCAGCCCTCAACATAGCCCTCGTCACCCTAGAGAAGAGCGGCGTCTCAGACTCAGGCCTAGGAGTACTCAGTAGGATCTCCATACGGCGAAGGGAGGGGCATGTTCCCAGGATGTCCTTGATCCAACTGAGCACCTCCGCCCAATAACCCTGAATAACCGGACACTCCCACCACATGTGGAACCACGTTCCTCTGCTTGTACACGCCCTAGGACACATGGGAGATACACTAGGAAACATTTTAGACAGGGTGACAGGGGGGCGATGCCAGGAATGCAAAACCTTAAAATTATGCTCCATGGCTGCAGTGTAAAGCCTCCCCTCAAAAGTTGCCCTAAATACTGATTCCCAAGCTCGATCATCCAGGGACTCACCCGTCCTCTCCTCCCATGCACTTTTAAACCCCTGCCTGCCCTCTAGATTAGCTGACACCAGAACACTGAAGATTTTGGAAAGAGAGCTCTTCCTGGACTTAGCCTCCACAAAATGTTTCTCATAGGGAGTCAAAGGACAAGAGAGGGGAACCACCAAGTACGCTTGAGTAAGAATGCCCTTGAGCTGCAAATAGTCAAAGATAGAGATTGGCTTTTCCGGGAGAGCTTCAGACAGCTGGGCAAAATCAATAAAATAACCCTGGTTAAACAACTGCGCAGCCCTCTCAAGCCCCTGATCCGACCACGACTGTGTCTTGCGAAAACCTCGGGTCCCTGAAATTGAGCGGGGGGGCCCACAATGACGACAAGGGGGAAGGCTATGAAGAGAGGAGCTTGTTGTCCCTATTCAGCTTCCATAGTGCCCAAAGAGCCGAAAGAATTGGGTGGGATTTAGCCACCGCTGGCAGAGAGCGCTGAGGAGCCCAAAGCAAGTCCCTGACCTTATATGGGTGGTCCTGCACATCTTCAACATATGTCCTCAGGTCATCCCTAAGATGTTCTAGCATCACCCGCAGCTGAGCTGCTTTGTAGTACAGTTTAATATCCGGAAGGCCAAACCCCCCGAGCGCCTTTGGAAGGGTCAAGGTATCGAATTTCACTCTAGCTCTCTTACCACCCCAGACAAACCGAAGGAGGCGAAAACGAAGAGATTCAAAAAAAGAGTCCGGAATGATACAGGGAAGAGCTGAAAAGAGGTAAAGGAGACAGGCGAGTATGTTCATTTTCACAGTGACCATACGCCCGAACCAGGAAAATGTGAGAGAAGCCCATCTAACCAGGTCACTAAAAATCTTGGCCTGCAGGGGAGGGAAATTCAACTCATAGATCCTACCCAGATCCCTAGGTATGTTGGTGCCCAAATACCTAGTATAAGAGCTCTTTACCGTCATCCCCAGCACCTCTGTCCTACCACTGATCTCTTGGTCTAGCCTACCCATAGGCATAATGCAGGATTTGGATACATTAATTTTAAGCCCAGAGAACGCCCCAAAGCATCTAATTAAATCCAACAGCCGCGGGAGAGAGTCGTGAATCCCAGACATGTACACCAAGATATCGTCCGCAAAAAGAGACAATTTAAATTCAAAGTCCCTGCATTTTACCCCCGCAACTCTTCCTTTCTTCCTCGTTTCTGACCGCAATAGCAAATGGCTCCATTGCCAGAGCATATAGGAGGGGGGAGAGAGGGCATCCCTGGCGAGTTCCTCTCGAGAGCGAGAATCCCGGTGAAGTAGAACCGTTAACAAGAACCCGCGCAAAGGGACCATTATATAAGGCAGAGACCCACCCACAAAATCTATCACCAAAACCCATCCTACGGAGCACCTTCCCCACAAATGGCCACTCCACGCGGTCAAAGGCCTTTTTTAGAGTCCAGCGAGAGGAGGTAAGCCTATGACTCCCGCTTAGACACCTCATACATCAGACCCAGCGTTTTCCTAATGTTGTCCGAGCCCTGACGCCCGGGGATAAACCCCACTTGGTCCCCATGGACCAAAGAGGGAAGACATTTGGACAGTCTATTCGCTAGAAGTTTGGCCAAGATTTTAACATCTACATTAAGGAGGGAAATAGGCCTGTAGAACTGACAAAGCGAGGGATCCTTTTCCTCCTTCGGGATAACCACAATCAGAGCCGACATCATGGAGGGGGGGGGAGAACCAGACTCCAGGGCGTCATTATACACTCTAGCTAAGAAAGGGGCCAAAGTGGATCGAAATGTTTTGAAGAACCGGACAGTGAATCCATCATCCCCTGGAGCCGTACCACTCTTCAGAGAAGAAATAGCATCAGTTACTTCCTGGGGCGATATGAGAAGGTCCAAGGAGGCAGAGCTCTCTTGAGCGAGACGTGGGATTGGGAGAGGGTCAAAGAACCTGTCTATTTCAACTCCGTCCCCATTGTATTCAGAAGTGTAAAGCTGTTCATAGTGTATCTTAAACTGTTCCGCTATTTGAGTATCACCCAACAGCCTTTCACCCGCCGGAGTAGTAACACAATTAACACGCCTACTTTGACGAAGTTCTCTGTCACCAGGCCAGGATCTTGTCCGCCTTCTCCCCCTTCTCCATATAGCGCTGCTTCAGAAACGCCAGCCTTCTCTCCGTCTGACCCACCAGGAGGGCGGACAACTTCGCCTTCGCCCTAAGATGTTGTAGTCTCCCGCGCTCGTCAGGGCCCATCTGCGATTTCAACCTACCCCCGGTTGAATAGCAGAGATCTGCTCCCTTAATTTGCGCTCCTCTTTAGACCTGTCTTTCTTTCTCCTTGCTCCCATCTCCATCGGAATACCTCTGACCGTGACCTTAAACGCCTCCCATACACCTCTAATTCCCACTTCCCCCGTATCATTTAAGAGAAAGAATTCGTTGATAGAGGCTAGAAGGGACTGCCTAAGCTCCTTATCCAGGAGCAGTGAATCGTTACATATCCACGAGAGTTACGCTGTGCCACCGAGCGGAGAGCAAATTTAACTCGAACGAGAAGGACTGATGTACTGCGGAAAAAAAAGTGTAAAAGGGTTCTCCACTATCATCAGCCGGATGTGCATGCATCAAGCCCAGTTCCTCATTTACCCGGCGGAAAGAATCTGCTAACTTCATCTGGGGTCTAAGGTCGGAACTAGATTTAGAAAGTTTCCTGTCTTTATCAGGGTGCAAGACCATGTTAAAGTCACCCCCGACTATCAACGCCCCCTCTGCAAATTCCCTGATTGTTTTCCCCCATCCCCTGCCAAAAAACATCTTG
The DNA here is from genome assembly GCF_040938575.1 of Ambystoma mexicanum. Lineage (NCBI taxonomy): Eukaryota > Metazoa > Chordata > Amphibia > Caudata > Ambystomatidae > Ambystoma > Ambystoma mexicanum. Next base: position 451,807,670 of record NC_090924.1, on the reverse strand, counting down.
CCCTACATTCGGGGCGTATACCCCCACCAGAGTAAAAGGACGACCCTTCACCTCCCCCTTAACCATGATATAATGTCCTTCTGGATCCGCTTTATGGGCTCTGGGAGAGAAGTGAGCATTCGGGGAAACCAAGAGCACAACCCCTCGCCTCTTCGCCCCATATGAGGACAGAAACATCTGCTGAATAGCTTTGGACTTGAAAGTGGGCTCCCTCCCCTTAATCCAATGGGACTCCTGCACAAAAAGAAAATGAAGTTACAGCCTCACAAACTCCCTCAACACCAAGGACCTCTTGGTCGGAGAATTCAAACCACGCCCATTAAGGGACCCCACCGACAATGGCTGATCAAGGTCACCCATTAGGGAAGCCGGAGCATCTATTCAAATCCCACTGGTGGCCCCCATTCAGACCCAGCTCCAAGTCCCCAGAGCACACACATAAACCACCCACAAACTTATAGAATCCTGTAGACAAAGTAGCACCAACCGCCCCCTGTTAGGGAGAATTCTCTGTTTAGGCTGAAATTCCTAACCTAGTGAGTCCCCCAGCAGCTTTGCTGGATTTCTGGAGTTTGTTTTTTCCATCCTGCCAAGAGTGAGACTCTTTTTCTCCCACTCTTGGACATGAATGTGTGTAATTCCTTTGAATGTCAATGTGTTCTATGGGCTATGGGGTCTTTTACTCCATAGGGTCTCATATGTTTTTCTATGTGTGTTACACCGCACCCTACGTGCCGTAACACTGGGGCGTCCTAGCGGAGCTCCATCATAGACTCCATACCCGGGGACTGACAACTGTCTCCCCGGGCATGTAAAGTCACCATTGGCTTTACTAGACCTAAATTTACTAACGGAACTAGTACAAACCATCCTATTGTGGACGTACTAGTAGGGGTAATTCGATTACTCCTGGGTCTGTTATTTGAGGGGGCACTGTCCCGTCCCCCCTCGTCGAGTTTTGGCTGGTGGCAGTGGAAACTACTTGTTATATTCGACCCCGAATATAACCCTATGGGATTCTTCCCATTGTTGGAGATTGATACTTTTTCTCATTAATCTCTAACATACCACCGGTCTACTTATCCTTAATAAGTCTATCGGATGGTATTTTCTGCCAGAACTCGGTTTTTAAAATGGCATCTGTGCTCGTCTCTGTGACTCCTAAACCAAAGGTTGAGCCCTTTGTTCCACTTTTGGCGGGTTTCTGTACAGAGACCCTCCAAAGTGGTGCCATTCTGTCTGGGTTACCACAGGGGTGTGGGAGGGGGTTTAGGCACCCTGGACCGAGTTGCCTTGCCAACTCTGGTCGCACTCTGGTGTGATTGGCCCAAGTGGTGAGCCTCCCCGCTCACCACTTAGTGTGTTTTGAGTGACAGCTAGGCTGAATGAATGGGGGTTTTCTGCATAAAAGCAGGGCTTTTGGGACTGGATCTTCAGAAGTCGCCACAGGACCTAAGAATCCGACGAGGGTAAAGCTGAGCCGACCTGCAACGACGACACCTCCGGTGGAGCCCTGCTGAACCGACTCACCACTTCCCGACGACAGAGATCTCCCTGCCGGAGAGTCTCTTCCCCTGGCTGGTGGGAAAAACCAGTCACCTTTGCTTTTTCTTCGCCCAGGACGCAGTGGTCGAATTGCCCGTGCAGAGCACCTCGGCAACCGGATAGCCACTACTCCTGTACCGCGACCAAAAGGTGGTGCCTTGTGACGGAGCACTCCGCGGCTGGTCTCTTCCCTGGTGGTGCACCGGACTTCACTTTTCTTCGACGATGAGATCATCTCTTCTCTTGGCAAAGACCCGACGTGCATCCACCACCAGGAACATCTGCCCCCGCCGGAGCTGTCTCTCCACAAACAAGGTACCGTACCCGCCTGGCTTCCCTTTCTGCCGGATAGTGAGGTGTCTGAATCCTCGCCTTTCCATTGGGTCGCCTCCAAGCGTTCTTTAACTTTCTGTTCTGAACTGGTCCAATCTTTCCATAACAATTTGTGATAAAGACTCGAAGCGCATTTCCACTGAGACACTTTTTGGGACATATCACCTTGCCTCTCCGAGTGGGCCTGGCCTCTGAACTTTGTGATCTGCAGTAGACCCTGCCTTCCTTGTCTTGCATTTGTCCGTAAAGTATTGGTATCGAGTTGATTTCATAACCTGCCTTATTTTTCTCTCCCGTCCTAACGAATACTAGAGTGCCATCTAGGTTAAAGCATACACCTCTGTCTGCAAATAAGTGATGCCGGTGGTCCTAGACTTGTCGAACTATTGTTAGGGAGTTTGATATTTTTCTTCGTATAGTAATTGTGATTGAAGTTGTTTGCCGTATTAGTGCCAGAGTGTTTTCTATAGATGTGTTGTTATAAATAAATACCTTTATATCTTTACACCGAAGCCTTGTTCCGTGTTTGCTTATTCTACTGTGAAGATTGCCCTATTTTGTATACTCCACATACTGTCTAACTCTTCTTGAGGGAAGTCTGACTGCTCAGCCACAGCTACCAAGTGAATCTGTGTGGTACAGACTGCTACCAAGTGGGTTCATTGCCAAACACCTGTAGTCCTAAATCTTTTGCAGTGGTCCCAGAGGGAACTGCACAGGTTTCTGCCTAACACCCCCCTCCCCACAGACCCAGCTCCCTCACCCCCACACCCCCCCAACATATGAGCGTCTAAAAGGACTGCAACAACAGATTGCCGAGCCCCCAGACCACAATGGATCGCCTCCACCTGGGCGATAAAGCCCTTTAAACACCTCAAGATTCTGAGCCCCCCAGCTACAAGCAAGAGAAAAAAGAAAAAGACAAAAATTCAATCAACCATACAAACAGGAATACAATCCGAAAAAAACAAAGTTTAAGATTCCAGCCCAGCCAACCAGCCGCAGGCTCCCTCCAGTTACATTTCAGCCCAACTGACGAAAAGAACTCTGCTTCTCCTTCAAGACTTCGGCTGCCCCGGAGAGGGCGGAGTAATCTTTCTGTATTTCCTATGCCCCCTAACGCGTCTCCGCCCCTGGGACTCAGAGGATTCTTTTTGACGATCCTGTGGAAGTCCGTTGCTCGCTTTGCCATGGCCCGAGGGAGGATCACACAGCATCTCACTCATCGCTTTCCGAATGTCAACCTCTGAGGTGAGTGAGTACCTATCTCCATTGAACTCAAATGAGAGCGAGAACGGGTGACCCCACCTGTAGCGCACTCCCCTGGCCTGCAGCCACTTCGTCAAGGGCCCACAGAGCCTGCGGCGCGCAAGAGTAAGCGCTGAAAGGTCTTGGTAGATGGAGGTCTTGGCGCCATTCCAGTCGATCGGTCCCCTCATACGAGCCAACTCAAGGATCTTGTTTTTTTCCACAAAGTAGGGAAATTTCACTAAGATAGAGCGAGGACCACCTGCGCAGCCTCCCGCCCTATGGACCCTGTCGATAGTAGGGACATTAGTATTGTCTCCACCAAACAAAATATTAATGATTTCCTTAACCTTCCTCACGATATCCGCCTGCGTCTCCCCCTTGGAACACCAAGGAATCGTAGATTCGAGCGTCGCTCCCGGTTTTCGAGATCGTCCAGCTTGAGCATGATCCTCTCCTCCCTCCTCTCCAACTCTGCCAGCCGCATGTCGAATTGAGTTTCAAAGAAGTCAGCTGAGGACTGGGTAGCCTCGAGGGCCTGGACGTGGTCCTCAACATCATCCACCTCCTTATCAAGGGAGTCCAGCCTTTTACCTTTGTCCGCCCTAAAACCTTGAATCTCCTCAAGCAAGGCTGCCATGCTGCGACTCATAGCCTGAGTTTCTGATGTCTCAGACTGGTTGTTGTCCTGCATGATGAAATCTGCCAGAAGTCGCTGAGGTGATCGCCGAAACCTCTGTAACGCCTGCACTCCATCCATCAAGGGCCAGGTTGAATCAAAGCTCGGAGGGACAAAGAATCCCCGAAAGGGGGCGGGGGAGGAAGGATCACAGCACTCCTCTCCTTCCTTCAGCTCCAAAGGAATACTCCACAACTCGAGCAAGACGTACCCCGGTCCGCCACTTAGAAGAGGACAACTCCCCCCCAGTGAGAGATATACAGAGACAGATGAACCACGTGGAAGAGGGAGGCCAGCGGGCACCAGTATCAAGCAGACCGCCCCTCCCTCACAGCCAAGTACAGGGTACTGTCCCAGAGGGACTTCAGGAAACCTCAGTGTGAAAACGGGCTGGGAATCCAGGCAGCAGGCCAGGGGAACCCCCAATATCCACAGACTCCTCACAGACCCCCAACCAGAAGCCCTCCAGAAGGAGAAGAGAGCGGGTGAGCAATGCCTGTTAAGGATGGATCCACAGTAAGCCGGGATGCCGTGTCTCAACCACAGCACCAGAGGTCACAGTCCACAGGGAGGGCATCCAAAGCGGACTCCACAACGCTGAGATCTCCAGCTCTCTGCAGCTCCCCGGATCATCAGCTCAATAGGGGGCCTTTCCAGCATTCGCACGACGGGGAGCTGGGAGTGAGAGGCCTGCTCCAGGCACATGAGCAGTCAGCCCCCGTCCGCGCTCCCACCTCCCAGCGAGGCACCCGGTTCGCCAGAAACACCAGGGACCTCACATCACCCCTCCGGGGCTGCAGGAAAGCGTCCTCCTCCCGTCGCTCAGCCCGCCATCCCCGGGCAGCGCCTCCGTAGGACACTTGCGCCCGGGACACGGGTCAGAGACGGGTAGGTTCCTCCCCTCCCCTCCGCAGGGACCACGCTGTCCTTGCCTGCAGGAGCCGCACCTCACCTTCATCCACGAGAAAGCGAGCCCCCGCACTCCGTGGGTCCTCCTGTTTCCACGACCCACAAAACGGCTGCCGCAGAAGGGGGACTCCAAGCCTGCAACATGGCTGCGAGGGGGCGCCGGCCCGGGCCGCAAGGCAGTAGCCGGAACCTCCACCCCTCCCCCACTGCCAGTTGGTCAGCTCCACGCGGCTCTCCTCAGGGGGACCGCACTCCCGGCTTCGTTCACCCGCCAGCGGGAGGCTGCAACTTCTGGGATCCCGGCACCTCTGGACACCGGGAGTTGGCTCCTCAAGGTCTCGATGCTACCTGACAGCCCCAGGGGGGGTCCGGGCTCGGCTCCAACTTGGCTGGGGGGGCCCAGATTCATAAAAAGAGGCCCTGGGGAGGAGATCAGCCGAGAAGCTGCATCACATCTCGGCGCCCCCTGGTGGCTCCGATTAGTGTTTTTAATTTGTCTAATTGACCAGCAAATGTGGTTGCCCACACTATTTCTGTTAACCTCTCCTGTACCTAAGGGATGTTCAGAAATATTTAGTTCAGTTAAGGTCAGCGCACGCAACACATGATCACTGAAGGCATTGGGTATCACCTTTAAGTTCAAATCTTTCTCAAGGCAGGTATTATTTCCAAAGAAGTAACCAAGGGTGGCTAGCTTATTTCCAAGACCCCATGTATATTGCCCATGACAGTCACCCTTGGTTCTCGCATTCAATACAGTTAAATCCCAATCTTTCAGGAAATCTAACCACAAGTTCCCTCTAACGTTGCTAGCTAACTGAAGCATAGTACATTTACCTGCCACATTGCAATAAGTGGCACTGACTTCTTTAAGCAGCACGTATTTAGGTCCCCTCACCAATATTATCTGTTTCTCCGCCCCCACCTACCAATCCTCCCAGCGGCTCTTCAATCAGGGCATGCATATCTTAAAGACATCGGGTTTCAGGAGGAATATAGATGTTAATGATTAACATACTGATTTTTCCATTAATACCTCCCAAGTTAAATTCCACAGCCTGGACGTTACTACTTAGTTTTAAAGGGACAATCTCATGTGATACCAGGCTTTACGTAATCTCTATGATCAAGCCGCCATACGTATGGCCCCTGGGGCCTTTATTTGCCATCATTTGGTGGATATGATATCCATCTAAGTAAATCACTGAGTCCAGCCATGTTTCTTGTAGCATAAACACATCATATTTAATCATAAAGGGTAATGATCCAACTTACAATGCTTTAGATTCACACACCTGTTCAGGGGGTGGTCACCCAGGCATGATTACAGGAGCCCACTGTATTCTGTCATACCCACCCACCACCTTCGCTGATGTTCTGTGGGGTTATATCCAGAGTAACCGCCTGGTAGTATCAACTCTGGGTTACAGGGCTTATTTATACCCATCACACGAGGGGCACAATTTTCTTTAAGGGAGTCAGACCATTGCCCACAGCAGACCGTTAACTTGTTGCCCATATTTAGTAGCATCCCTGCTCCAGTACATAGTAGTGAAACCCCTGCAGGTGTAGCACATTTATCAAGACCCAATTATCAATGCTGTCCCATTTTGGTACTTCCACCCTTAGTAAATCTTTAGTGCCGATAGTAGCTAGCCATGGGAATGTTTTCCATATTGCTAGCAGAGTAGTACGATTTAAGAAAGGGCTCATTGCTGTAGGGTACATTTCTTCTAATTTCACCAAGGAGCCTAATTTTGACACAACCAAACTGTCTACAATACCATACTGGTCATCCTCCCTACATTTCTCTGGAGGACACATGGCCCAAGGGTAGCAGCAATTGTCAAGTCTCACCTCGGTTAATACCATAAAGATTATAGACCCTTACCTGCATTTCCTCATGACCTGGGAGACCAGTAGCTATGACCTTATTATGGGCAGTTTTACCTCAATCATCCACCACAAGAAGAGGACTGCTCATCATAATAATCTCATTGTATAGTGTGTCATAAGCATCATCCTCATTACAAGCCACAATGTTTAATGACTCGTAAGGATTAACCACGTATCCTGAGGGCATTAGATGCTGCTCCTGCTGCACTAAGAAACAACTGGAAGAGACCTCGTCCTTGGATTTCCCCAGTATTCCGGTCGACGGGATATGCGCCAGATTTCCCACCTCCCTCTTAGATTCCAGCAGCGCACTAGCGGGCTTGACATTAACGTTGTTCACCATAACATTTAGGTGTGTGTGCTTTTACAGCTCTGCACCCTCTTTGCATTGCATTTGTGCCACTATTTCAGAAAATAGCATTTAAGTGTGTGTGCTTCTACATCTCTGCACCCTCTTTGCATTGCATTTGTGCCCCTTGTTTCTTGAAATTTGAATTTCCTTTTTGGATTGCATTTGTACCTTTGTGACTACTAGGCCACCTGGTGAGTTTAGCTAGAACTGTGCTGTGCAGTGCAGACACTCTTCTTTCATTCCTCTACTAACCTCTGCCGGCCCTATGGCTCTCACAATCTCACCCATCTTCTCTAACTACTACACTATCACCTATCCCCCCCTCTCTCACGAAGTCTGGAAGGGAAAATCACAAAAAAGATATCCTGTCCTCGAACTTTGGCCTACCCATCGCAGACACCTATGTCAGTCCAACTTCCAGACACATCTTCACTGAAATCCTCTTCTGTCCCTTCTCCAGATCTATGGACTCCTAATCCCATCTCCACTCTCCTCCATTTCACATCCTTTCTCATTAATGGTGTTATCAAGTGGGAAGCCGGCTTCTCATCATCCACCTGCATCATTAATGTCTACCACACAGGCACTATCTTGGTTCAGGGTTCTCAACCCAACTTCCTCCTCTTTGACCGGCGCCTGCCGTCCCTCATTAACTTCCTTCCCTCACCTGCCTCTCCGCCTACCACTCTCTGTATGGAAAGCATGGTGTCAATAGTAAGACAGACACACGTGATCACTGTTCCAGGGTGTTTATTGAACTTCAACAAGGTTATGATAAACGCCTATCTAATCCTAAATCTACAGATGGGAGCAAGCTACGACCACCAAATAATAATGCAGTCCTAGTGGTGTCTGGTCAAAATCAAAGGGCCTATACTAAAAAGAAATATTGCCAATCCTTACCTCTAAATACAAATAGTGTGGGGTAGTGTTCATGAAAAAGAAAGCAGTGTCCACAAAATGATATGTCAGGATGTTTAGGCCGCTGCCTTCCTTTGCCCACGTTTTTAGCACGGGACAAGGCGGTTCACTCGAGCATGGCATACTCTCGGCTTCTTCGGCACGAGGATACAGTCTCTTTATTCATCAATGTCTCTTGATTCAGAGGGCCTGATGTATCAAAAACAAAACACAAAGTTATTTACCTCTTATAAGTACTCAATTTAGGTGATTCACCCTGGATTCCCCTCAGCCGGGCTCAGATCCCTTTTTATACCCCAATCGTTACTTTGGATCCCCTTCTTCCAGGCTCGGACCCCCTTCTCCAATGTTCAGAGAATATTCTTTCTCAGGTGACTCATGGTTCTCCACGGATCCCCCTCAGCCGGGTTCATATCCCTTTTTATACCCCAATCGTTACTTTGGATCCCCCTCTTCCAGGCTCAGACCCCCTTCTCCAATGTTCAGAGAATGTTCTTCCTCTTATACAATTAGTCTCCCTCAGCCAGGCTTGGCCCAGTTGCAGTTTGTATTAGCTATCGAAGACTTTCCAATGTGCACAGGGTATAGCTTGACCCGTTGTAGGCCCACTTCTATATCATAATTCACAATTTACCTTTGCCACCTCTCAGTTGGATACCTAACAGAGCCCTTCGAATGACCACCCACGTGGTGCCGGACCACTCTGTATATGGTATCTATCTTGGCTTCAAAGGTTCAGTCACTCCTTGGATGTTCAATTATATTTGTGTTTCTCATCACATACGCTTCACACACTGTTTTCTTCAGATTACTTCATACAATGTTGCCTCGTACAACCTTGGGTCTAACACAGACCGGTCAGCTATCAGTCTCCCAGACTCACCGGCTGTGCTGACTTTACTGGCATTGCTTTGTTGTAGGAGCCATGGACAGTACCATGGCGGCAACACTCCTCCCCGCCTGGTTTATCGACGTGGGAGAGCCTTGGTAACTGCTAACAGACAATGCACGTTTCTTCAGCTTTAATTCCAGGTCTTATGTTTCTTATTCTCGAAGGCTCGTGAAAGTAGCATTTTTTCTCCGAAAAGGTCATGGGCACTTCCCTCCCTGCAACACTCTCTGGTCTTGCCGTCTTTCTCCTCATATTAAACTGCCATCTTGGAACTGCTGCTTCCTCGTGTATTTTGCCCTGCCAGAGTGTGCTTTCATGCTCTGCCTTTAATTCATGTGGGGAAGTGTGATGTAAGTCAGGTGTGTGTAATTATCAGTAATTGCCTGACTCTGCCTGACCCTTGTGTTGGGACATGTCAGGTATAAGGCTCGGGTGATAGTCTGTTTTCTCTCACAGCGAGCTGTCCGTAAGAAAGAGTTTGTGTTGGGAAAGGGGGATAGGGGGTTGCGTTCCTAAGTATCCTACCTGGTAGGATGGGGGAAAAGGTGTTACAGGGAAGGAGATACCGCTTCTCACCATCCGGTGTCACCGGTGTCCCACTCCCACCCCCTGAAGACCCCTCATCCAGGTGATCCTCCCCCACTGGCCCACTCTCAGGAACTGGATCCAAAAGCGATGGCCGTGTCCTGGCAACCGGGATGACAGATCCCCATGGACTAGCGGGTGAGACACCTTCTGGTTACTCACATCTCTCTGTCCCTCCCCCTCTGACTGGTGTACCACGTCCCTGTACTCCATCTCAGAAAACCTTCAGAGGCGGAGACCTTCAGATGGCTACTCTTAATGCCCGCTCAGCCAGCAAACATTCTGCCAACATCTGCCTCCTTCTTGAAGACACTGACCTCGATATTCTCGCTCTTACCGGGACTATGGTTCAATGCCAGCTCAATCACTGCTTTTGACTCCCTTCTCCCTTATGGCTTCAAGATAATCTGCAAGCTACAACCTCACTGTGCTGATGGTGGGGTTGCCCTAATCTTCCCTGAGTGGGTTCCTTCTTCTGTCATACCCACCCAGCTCTACTCTTCCTTTGAGAGCCTGGTCTGTAAACTGGTCATCTCTCCCTCCTCCTCTCTGACCATTGCTACCATTTACAGGCTTCCTGGCGCTACCACACTGTTTCTCTCTGAATGGGCTGATTTCTGTTCCTCCCTACTCTCAACCACCTCTAATCTCCTCCTCATAGCCGATTTCAACATCCTATTGGACCCCCCTGTCACAGCATCCGCTCTCTTCCTTGACCTCTGCACCTCACTCTCCCTCTCTATTCTCCCTTATGGCCCAATCCACTCGGCTGGACACACTCTGGACGCCTTCATCCATTCTTACCTCTCTCTCTCCCCCCCATTCTGGTCACTCCACTCTCTTGGTCAGACAATTCTCTCCTCTCCTCACACCTTGTTCCCCTCAGCCCTTTGACCATCCTCCAAAAGCCCTTCCATCCTCGTTCACGAACGTCTGTCTGATGAAACAAGCGTCAGCTTCTGCCTTCACATCCACCTTCATCCCCACTCTACCCCTCCCCGGAACTCTACCACCAGCGACTCTGCTCTCAGCAACCTCCATTGGGCCATTACCAGCACCCTTGACATTCTTGCCCCAGTCATGAGGATCCGCTTGAAACCTGCCTCCAAATGTAACGCCTGGCACGACTCTGAACTTGCAGCCCCGAAACGCAAGTGCAGAGCTGCTGAACGGAAATGGAAAACCTCAGGCTCACCCTCTGACAAACTGGCCTGCCGCCTGCTCCAAAGGCAATAGAGACTCCATCCGTACTAAGAAAAGGGCCCACATCCAAGCACGGGTATCGGGTGCATCCAACAACACGGCTGAAATCTGCAGTGAACTAGCCAACTCTTCCCAGTCTCCTCCTCCCCTCTTCCGTCCCAGGCCCTCTGCAACACACATCACCACTAAAACAGTCTCCTCTTCCCTCCCTTCCTTCTCTCTCTCCTCCTTCTCCCCTGTCACACCTGAGGAAGTCACCTGAGTTGTCCGCTCCATGAAGGTCTCTTCCAGACAGGTTTCCCCTTGCTCCTCCAGAACCATCAAGGACAACATTGGCGCTGTTGCCCCTTCACTCGCTGATCTCTGCAACCACTCTTTTGCCTTAGGATCTTCCCTATCCTCCCTCAAGCACTCCCTTGTGTGCCTCCTCCTAAAAAAAACATGAGCAGACCCTACTTGTCCAGCCAACTATCAACCTATTTCTATCACCCCCTTCCTTGAGAAACTGCTGGAGAAGCTGGCCTTTCTCCAACTTACCTCACACATTGAACTTGTTGGTGCTCTCTACAAACATCAATCTGGATTCCGAGCATCCGGAGGCACGGAAACTGCTCTTCTGAACACCTGTGTAGAACTGCTTGCTTCCATGGACTCTGTGTCCTCATCCTACTCGATCTCTCCTCTGCCTTCAATACGGCTAACCATTCCACCCTCATAAAATGTCACCATGATACCCTTGGTATCTCGGAGCGGGCACTGTATTGGCTTACCTCCTTCCCAACTGACCATTCGTCCCAAGTCATTTTGGGCACCTTTTTCCTCACCTACTTCCTTCTCCACCTGTGGTGTCCTCCAGGGCACAAACCTCTCTCCCTGGCTCTTCAACACTTACCTTGCTCATCTAGCACTTCTCATTTCCTCCTTCTCTGCCAACTTTCAGTGCTACGCAGATGACGCGCAACTCTTTTTCAAACTTCCTACTGACCCTCTTGTATCTTCCATCATCCCTAACTGCCTGTCTGCCATCCAGTCCTGGTGTACTTCCAACCATCTCTGCTTCAATGCCAGCAAGACTGAGATCATTCCCATTGGAACCGCTGTTCCCACTTTTTTCACCTCACTCTGCCATTCTCTATGGGCTCTCCCCCTGCTCCTTCTTGTGAAGCCAGAAACCTTGGAGTCATCTTCGACTCCTCTCTCTCTCCTTTCTCCCTCACACTGCCAAGAAGTCCCACTTTCAACTCTTCCTCCTCAAAAGAATTCTCCCTTTTCTCACTTTCCCCCAGAAGCTCAATGTTACCCATGCCCTGACGTGCTCTAGGCTTGACTACTGCAATAGCCTTCTTCTGAATCTACCTTCCTCCACTTTACGACCCCCAGCAAGACTAATCCTTGGCCCAGGGATCGCATCTCTCCTGCCCTAAAAACTCTTCACTAGCTCCCGGTTGCGGCACAGATTAAATTCAAATCCCTCTGCATCATCCACAAGGCTATCTGGGGCCTGGGACCACGCTATCTCAACTTTCGCTTACTAAATACTCTCCATCTAGACCTCTGCGGTCCTCTGACACCAACTCTCTGCGTGTAAAACGTTTAGCTAAACAGAGGGCCGGAGGCCGATCACTTTCTTCAGTTGGCTCCCTCTTATGGAACAGCCTCCGCCTTCCTCTTCGCCTTGGGCAGGACTTCCTCAAATTCCGGAAGCTCCTCAAGACTTACCTCTTCACCACCTTCTACTGTTTGTCCCTCCTCTGCTAATCTCACAGTCGCTGTGATTGGTCACCAGGGCCCTTATGTAACCCTTCGGGGACCTGGCCTCCCATACCCAATCACCCAGCCTCTGCCTACCTCTCAGTACTTGCCTCGGCACTCACCGGCCTCACTCCTGTAGGCTTGCACTTTCTACCCAAGCCGGCTCCAGGCCGCATAGCACTTACCATACTATACACTTCATCTGCTGCTCACCCACGAGCACGGACATTCCAGCCCTTCTACCATCTCCTCACTGCACTTGCACGTTCTGAATACTCACAAGGCATAGTAGGTTTGTCTTTTATCTTCCACTGTAATCATTGTTTTCAATCCCATGTTCCCTCCCTGTTGCCCTGTGGGCGCTTTAAAAGAGAATTGACTTACTGTATAAGTGCCTAACAAATGCACAATAAATAAAATAAATACAATTTGCAGACTTCGAACACGGACTCAATCAATTCTTGGAAAAGGTTTCCTTACTAAAATATAGTCTTACTCATCCATAAAACACTTAGGTTGCGGCTATACTTGATATGCAGTCTTCTGTGATTTACCCTAACTGTGCCATGTGTGTTCTCCCAAATTTACATTCAAGTCTTATTACTGACATGAATTTTATTTTGCCATGCTTATTTAGGAGGTGTTTTACACATTTTTTTTACATCTTAAACAGTTTGTTGTGAACACAAATCTGTGCTTAACCGTTTTGCAAGAACAATAGCTCCAACACAACCAGAGGATTGCTTACGCACTCTACTAATTCAACCATTGATACATTTGTGATTTTAACCTCCCAAATATGGCGCTCGCATAACACTGCAAACTTCCAAAACATACATTGCAGTCTATTTATTTATTTTTTGCATTTATTTCAGCGTACAAAGCCCTGAGGCATCTAGGTGCTAGTTACAGAAAGTACATGGTACATTAGTGCAAGAATACGCGTATGGTTACAGACATAAAATTGTGAATGTATACAAACTGGCAAAGCCTCACCTCCTGTTACAGGGGGCTACATCATGCAGTATATGAGTCAAATAGATATGGTTACACAGACTGGCAGAGCCTCACCTCCTGTTACAGGGGGCTATATCAGGCAGTGTACAAGACAAATAGGTATGGTTACACAGACTGGCAGAGGCTCACTTCATGTTGCAGGGGGCTACATTCGGCAGCGTATAAGACAAATATGTATGGTTACACAGACTGGCAGAGCCTCACCTCTTGTTACAGGGGGCTACATCAGGCAGCATATGTGTCAAATGGGTATGGTTACAAACACTGGCAGAGCCTCACCTCATGCTACAGGGGGCTACATCCGGCATCTTATAAGAATAATAGGTATGATTAGACATACTAGCAGAGTCACACCTCAAGGAGTGAAGGGCAACATCAATCAGGAATCAGGCTGTCGCACAGTAAGGACTGTGCATGTGAGTTACTAGTAAGCAGTTTTCCCCTCGTCCATCAGCCTCCTCTATAGGCACATGTTGTCTCCCTGCCGACAAGTCATCCAAATGATATATCTGGTCGGTCGCACGAGACTCCTGTGGGAGGACGAATCTCATCTCATCTGGAGGCGTGGCAGACCATCACCGAAGATTGGTGGGTTTTGTCCATCGCCCGGGCGGGCTTTCGCTTGCCCCTCCCCCCCACCTCACCCTCCAACCCTCCCTTCCAGCAGATCGGATCGCCTTCCCTCAGACCCGAGGTACAGAAACTTCTACTAAACCTCAGAGCGGTGGAGCCTGTTCCCCTCGGGGAGCAAGGGGAGGGTTTTTACTCCTGTCTGTTCACAGTGCCCAAACCCAACCAGGCTGGCCTGCGCACTATCCTCGCTGTGTGTCTTAACGAAGATGATGTAGGTCATCGCAGCTTTCCTCAGACTTCAGGGAGTTCATGTATACCCATATTTAGACGATTGGCTCCTACACAGTCCCTGCCCACAGACGGGATTGATCAATCTCCAGTCTCTCCTCCAGCTCCTGTTCCACCTTGGCCTGTCGGTGAACTGGAGGAAATCTTCCATGACGGTCTCTCAAGACCTGATTTTCCTGGGTTTCTGTTGGAATATGGTCAGCACCAAGGTTTTCCTAACAGTGGACAGGATTGCGACCTATCCGTCCCGTGTCAGCTCTTCCTTCAGTCTTCGCACATGACGGCTTGATGGTTGCAGAGACTTTTGGGCCTCATGGCTTCTTGCGTGCTAGCCCTTCCTCTTGCATGTCTGAATATGAGGCGTACTCAGCTGGCTCTTCTGAGCTCTTGGTCTCAGGCTTCGGACCCGGATTCCAAGATGATCCCAGTTCCTTCCTGCATGACGGCGGATCTGCAATGGTGGTCTTCGACCCACAACCTCTCAGTGGGGGCCTCCTTCCAGGAGTCCTGCCCACAAGTTACGGTTACCACAGACTCCTCCCGTCTGGGGTGGGGCGCACTCGAAGTATTCGACCTGTGGACACTTCAGGACAGGCAGTTTCATATACATTATCAGGTACTCCTGGCTGTTTTTCTGGCGCTCAAAGCTTTTCAACCGTCTATCACGAACAAGGTAGTCCGTATTCGCACGGACAATTCTGTGGCGATGTTTTACATCAACAAGCAGGGTGGCACCAAGTCACCTCTCCTTGTGGACGTAGCCATACAGATTCGGGAATGGGCCATCCAGCACAAGAATTGGCTCCTGGCTGTACACTTTCCGGGTCACATCAATGTAACTGCAGACTCACTCAGCCGCCAGTCAGCAGCTAGTCACGAGTGGGAATTGAACACAGATGTTCTCTCCACCATTTTTCGTGAATGGGGCAC
The DNA here is from genome assembly GCF_040938575.1 of Ambystoma mexicanum. Classification (NCBI taxonomy): domain Eukaryota; kingdom Metazoa; phylum Chordata; class Amphibia; order Caudata; family Ambystomatidae; genus Ambystoma; species Ambystoma mexicanum. Next base: position 451,792,547 of record NC_090924.1, on the reverse strand, counting down.
TCCAGAAGTGGACCTCTTTGCGACTTTTACAAACAGGAAACTTCCTATGTATGCATCCAGAGACAGTCTCGGGGGGGCCTCCCTGGGAGACGCTCTCGAGATTCCATGGCACAACATGAAGGTTTATGCCTTTCCTACACTGCCTCTTATTCATCGGTCACTCTGCAAGCTCAGGAATGAATCAAATTGCACTCTCCTCCTCATAGCTCCTTGGTGGCCAGCCAGATTCTGGTTTTCAGAACTTCAGCATCTGTCGATTCTTCCTCCGATCAGATTGCCGTTGATTGCTGACCTGCTTCACCAATGGGATCACCAGATGTGACGCCCATCCCCTCAATCGTTCAGCTTGGCAGCCTGGTGCCTGAATTCAGATCTTTAGCACAGTTTAATTTATCTGAGGACAATATGCGCATTATCCAAGCAGCCAGAAAACCTTCTACGAGGGCTCAATATAGGATCAAATGGCTCCGTTTCTGCCACTGGTGCTTAGCTAAACAGCTTGACCCCAGGCACGCTGCGGTTGACACTGTTCTTTCATTTGTGTCTCACCTTGCAGCTTCGGGCATTCATGTCTTGTCTTGCAGGACTTACTTATCTGCCATTGCGGCCTACCTGTCCACTGACAGCTGTTTCTTTTCTTTGATTAATCCGGTCCTTAAAAGGCATTTTGCGGGTCTTCTGCATCTTTTTCCACCACTGCGCACTCCTCCTCCCAAATTAAATTTGAATGTGGTCCTCACCGTGTTGTGCCATAAACCATTTCAAACTATGGCCACTACCGATCTTAAATACCTTTCTTGAAAGGTCGCTTTTCTGATTGCAGTGACATTGGCAAGGAGAGTAAGCGAGCTGCAAACTTTTTCTGTGTAACATCCGGTCCTCACCTTCCATAAGGATATGGTTGTGCTCCGCACTCATCCTTCTTTCCTGCCTAAGGTGGTTACCGATTTTCGTTTGAACCAATTGATCTCCTTACCTGTTTTTTTTCCTAACCTGCCAAGAGAGTCTTACACAATTTGGACGTCAGGCGAGCCCTGAAGTTTTATCTCGACAGAACGAGTGAACTCAGGGGCTCCCCGCAACTCTTTGTCACATTCGGGTACCCGAACGAGAAACTGGCTTCCAAGGCAACTATCTCCTGATGGATTGCCTCCTGCATTTCAGAAGCCTATACCATCCAAGGCCTTCAACCTCCGAAAGGCATTCATGCTCATCTTTTACATGGCAAAGCGGCTGCTGTTGCCTTCCAAAAGTATGTTCCTTGGGAAACCATCGCCAAGGTGGCTACGTGGGCTTCCCCATCAGCTTTTTGTAAGCATTACTGCTTGGACCTGAGCTCCAGGGCTGATGCCCAGTTTGGCCAGGCTGTTCTTAAGAACTTATTCCAGTAAAGGGGTTTTTCCTTGCCCCTTGTGACTGTCTTTTTTTAATATAATGGTTTTGTAGCTTGTGGTGCGTGCTTGGGAATCTCCCACAAGTATGAAGGAAAGGGGACGGACTTAGGAGTATAACAAAGTTATTCACCATAGTGACTTCCTAACTCCTAGTTCATAGTCCCCTTTCCTCCATATGCCCGCCCACTGTGCCCTCTAAAGGGTATCCTCTATTATTGCTTAAATGGTCTCAGACCTGGCGATAGAAAAGGACTGAAAGGCGATGTGCGGGCGGAGCTCAGGAGGGCGGGGTTACGGCCATGCACAGTACCCCGCATAAAAATAAAAGAAGGACAAAAATTCGAGCGGGATGACTCCTAACAACTCAAAATGACTTGCAGCCTGTGCTCCAGATCAAATTTGGAAGTGGGAGTATTTTACTCCCTGTTTTTTAAAGTTGAGAGTAAAATTATTTTTTAGGGAGTAAAAAAAAGTACTTCGAAAATTCCTAATGAGTGTATCGTATAAGCGAGTAAACATATGTTTTAAATGGAAAACGGAAATGTTTTTGTACTAATTATTTCTTTTCACCTAGTTATTCATGCACATTAAAAGATACATGTTTACGCCTTCCGATTGGGCAGTTATAAAAGTTTCTTCTTGTGGTACTTTGTGCACTAATGGTACAAACATATCCATCTAGCTGTCTAGTCGAAAGCAGGGGCACAAAGGTCTGAATCCTATGTTTTGTTGGGAGTATTTTTACTGCCTATTTTTAGGGAGTAAAAGTGGCCAATACACCCCTTATCCGTAAGGGCTGCCCACAGTGTTGTGGATCGGCCGGACTCTGCTCCTTTGGCAATCTGTCACCCTATGCCTGTGCCTAGTCGGCCTTCTTGTGAATACGTCTATGCTTCTATCCCAACTCAAGATGAGAGAGATTACTCCAGAGGCTTTCTTTCCTTTCAATACTCTTGATACAATTACTGAGACGAGGAAGATCACTCCCAAGGCTTTCTTTTCAATACTCTTGATGCAATTACTACAACGTGGGAGATTACTTCCGATTTCTTCTTCCCATTTGATACTTTTGGCACAAGTACTGAGACGAGGGAGATTACTCCTGGTGTCTTCTTTAACTTCAGCAGCTTTCCCCAATTCCCCTACCAGTCTCCCGTGACTCCTGTTACCTCCTCTCCGTTGGGGTCACCAGCAGGATGGTTATGGCGCAGTTAATGGACCGCTCGGTCCACCTCGTAGAGGTCACGCCGTAATTGATCGAGGTTCCCGGTTCCAGTTAGGCCTGCTCTGGATCGGCCTGAAAAAAACGTCTGTAATCTGCTGTCAGCATCCTCCCGACCGGAGGTTTGCTTTCGCCACGCAGCTTCTTGCACCCAGATTTGAACTTCCCGGGTCTACCAGGCTTTACACCTGCTTCGCTTCTCATTGGGTCTTTTCTCTGTTTTTATTTCCTTCAGCTGGGTCCTCCCCAGCGGAGTGTCACAGCCCTTTGTTTGTGTCCATTGGGTATTCTTCATGCCTCTTTGAGGCCACCTCTTCCCAGTACTTTCTGTACTTGCCAAAGGAGTAGTTTGTATAACTCCATCAATCTTCTCATTCACAGTACTCCTCAAAGATGACTTGAGAGCAGACTGTATGTCTATTTTAGTCTTCCTGATCTTGGTGGTATCAATATTTATAGGAAGAAAGGAAGGAGTATTACAATAGCATACAGTAGTGCTTTCAGAGTGTTTCTCAGCAGAGTTTATAGATTTTATGGACTCAAGGGTAAGAGGGTTACGGACTTCCTTCACGTAACAGGAGTCCTTGTCCCCGTGAGGGAACTCTTTCCCTGAAAGGTCCCACTTTCCGCCACCCCTAGGGGAATGTTGCGTAGCAGGCTCACCTCCCTAGCCTCACAAGAAAGGGCTCCCCCTAGGCAGAGCTGGAATGATCCCATAATTCGTCACAGTACCCTTTGGAACAATGTTGTAAAGTGTCCTTTCCCAGAGATGACTAGGAGCCGCAGGTACAAAGGGAAATCTTCTTTATTGGTTGCAGCACAGGAGAAATCAGCCTCAATGTTTACTCGACACAAGACTCTGGTAAAGTAGCACAACCTCTCTCTCAGCCTCTCTCTATCTGTAATACATAGAACCCTCAGCAACCAGCACTCACACAACCTTTCACTCTCAGAATTCTCATGACATCGCCATTCATGCAGAGAAGACCTGGAAAGAGGCAAGCAAAACACAATACACAACTTACCGCCACTCATCAAATTGGTATACAAGCTCCCTAAATGCAGAGAGCAGCTCAGCACCCATCTCTTCAAGCAGGTCTTCCTGACTGTAAGTCCTTGGATGCCCTCTGTCCTGATCAGGACATACTGAATCATGGACCGTGTCTCTTCTGGTTACACTGAACAATTGTGACTTTGTGTTTTTTGAATGCACTGAATTTCCTCTCAATAACAGGGGCTTAGAGCTTTCTGTTGAGTACAGTCTTATGTCTTTTCAAATATTATTGTCATTCTCTGGTCTCCGCTCTTGTCCACTTGTCTTTTCGCAAGGTCTGAATGTTCCAAGAACTGTGACTAACTTTTATGTCTCCTCATCATCCCCATTTCCTTAGTTTCTCTCCTCCTTTCTTTTCACTTGTGGTGCTGCAAATCACTGCACTTATTGCTGTTGGCGCCTTATAAATAACTCTCCAATAAATTCATAAATAAACGTATCATCACATGAAGCATGCATTGCTGCATGTGCTATATATTTTGGTGTGAGAGTTATGTGCGGGCGCAAAGTTTGCAATTCTTTGCTTGTACTGTAACAGGCGTGTGTATGTTTTACCTTTTTTGTGAGACTGAAGAGAGAGGTAAGCTTGCACGGCTGCTGCCTATACTGTACCTGTTCTGTTTTTTAATATCTGTGATGTACTTGTTTATGTGGTTAAGAACGCTTGCACTTTGTTATGTGTTCTTTGTGTGTGGGCAGACGATGCCTGTACTTATCTGCTCTTGACTGTCTGTAATACTCTGTTCTACCCTGCTTCGGCCCCTGTTTTTCACATCTGGCTGTGCTTGTAAAGAAAGCTTCCATGTCTACTGCCAATGCCGACATCTCGTGTGTGTCTGTGTGTGTGAGCGAGCAAGCAAAGTGTGCTGCTATCTATACTCATCGTTTGTTTTGTGTGAGAGACGTGTGTGCTTCAGTTGCTTATAAAATACCTCTTGAACGAGATGTGAAGCAGCTCTCATTGGTAATGCCTGCCCTATGTTTAGTTTGTGAGGGAAGTTGGCTATGGCTCTACCTGCTGGTGGTGCTTGCTCGGCCTGTGAAGGAACTTGCAGTCTGTTTTGTACCTATTCAGTGTGAATGTGAAGCTTGTACTTCTGTTTGCACTGTACGTGCTATCTGTGTGAGACGATAGGTTGCACTTTGTGATACTGTATGAAAAATGCCCAATGACTTTAGAGTTGCTTCATATATAATATAGTGCCCTTTGTGTATTTCACACCAGATATTCACCACTCGGCTTACTTATAATGTAATTTCTTATGTTTCCCCTAAGTATCAATGACTGATAATGCTCCTTGCAATGCTCTTTTCTGTGAAGTCACTTCTATTGGTGTAATTTAGGAGGTTTACGTGTATTTTGCCCCACTGGGTCTGAACAGAGTTCTAGTGGGTGAGTTTTCTGCATCTGTAATAGTCCTACAGTTTTATTATTCTTGTTTTGTTATGTGTATGCATTAAAATGCCATCTTCCACTCATGTTGCCAAAAAAGCTGTTGGGGGTGAGGCGCGAATGAGACAGTATCAAAGCGCATGTGCTGGGGGACACTTTTAATGCGCTACCACGTCCAAAGTGTCCTGCAAAAGCACTTTCAAAGTTGGCCATCCCAATTAATGCTTTTTGCAGACATCACAACCCTGTGTGATTTTTCTCATTTAACGCTTCTCATCTGAAGTGTTACTTTGGATGACTATTTTAATATATTTTATTGGGAGCTAGATTAAGGTTTTTTTGTAGAAACTCTCAAGGTATCTGCTTCTCTGAACATCAGTCACACCTGTGCTAGACACACATTCGTCCCAAATAATGTGCAAAACCTATCATCATAGTCAACACATGAAGGCTTTTCACTGTAAAAAAAATACCAGACCTCTTTGCTTTGACAATGCTTGTTTAGACTTCGACAGTATACCTTTGCACCCTCTCGAGGTTGCTTGTTCCCTAAGTTTCACCTTTGTGCAGGTTTGAAAGGGAAGTGTGTTTATGTGAAAGTTGTGCCCATTGGAATTGGCAACACCGTCAGACCGATGCAAGTATTTTCAGAATCATTTTTTTTGTTGTAAACTACTTTGAGTGGATTGAAAGAATCCAACCAATCAGGAGAACTCCTAAGAGCCATTAATTTTAAAGTTATATTGGTTGACATTTTCCTGTACAAAGGGCTGCCAACTGCCTGGATTTCGACTGAACTAACCATATTTTTAGAGGTCTGTCCAGTTGTTTGGTTTAGATGCAATACATCCGGGGTTGATGTGTATTAGGGAGAATTCTCAATATGTGCTAATTTCCCTTACCTTTTGAGACCCCCATCAACTGGATTTCTAGGATTTGATTTTTTACCTGGGAAGAGTGTGAGCTTTTTTTCCCACTCTTCCATGTATTTTGTGTGTGTTTTACTTTTGTGTTCTTTGGTTATGGTGTTTTAAACAAACTCCATGGCATCATCTTTTTCTGTGTGTCACATAGCACCTTCAGTGCAGTGGCAGAGGGGTATTTTTCAGACTCCCCAAGTTTTAAATACCTTCACTGGGACTGACTACTCTCTGCCAGAGCATGTAAAGTTAAATTGACTTTACTAGTCTCTTTAAATTTACTTACCCAGCACACACTATCTTCCCATAGAGGGATGTAGGGGTTGCTTAGCTTCCCCTGAGTCAAAACACTCAAGTAACAGTAAAATGTTATCTTTTCCTACTTTAAATGGCTGGTGGCAGTGGTTTAGATCAAACTACTATGATTTTTTCCGACCGCTAACAACAGTAGCTAAAAATCGGGTCAGCCATGTTTTTCAGTATGACAACCAAGACCTATCTGTAAAAACAGACTCCGGTCATCTTTTCTCGCCATTTCTTTTAGGAAAGGTCCTTCTTGTGTTTGTCTCTGCGTGCCAAACCAGGTTTGGTCCCTTTGTTTGTTGGCCTTTGCCAGGCTTCAGTGCTGAAGCCCTCCTCTGGCACCGGTGTTTCTGGGGTGGACAGGATGTGAGGGAGGTGCCCGAAACTCCCTGTGCTTAGTCTCCTAGGAGACCTTAATGCACTCTGGCGTGATTGGCCGGCTGGCTGTCCGGCAAGGACAGCCACCCTGCTGTATGAGTGACAGCCAGGCTGGAATGAATGGGGGGAAAACTGTTTAAAAGCAGGTCTCTGGGACTTGGAAAGCAGAGTCGACCACTGGAACAAAAGAACCAAAGAGGAGAGGAAGTAAGAGGACTGCTGCAACTCCTCGACGACCGGTGAAGCTCTGCTGCAGGTCCCAATTGCCTGAAACTCCGATGACAGAGAAGCCCTTCAAGGTTAACTTCTTCCCTTGAGTTTGGTGGGAACAACCAACTTGCAAGCCACCTGGACACCGTCCCCATCTGGTCGAATTTTCCTTAGGGTGCTGTTGAAAACCGGATATCCAGAGGGAAAGAAACCAGCTCGTGGATTTTAAGGCACTCACACCTTAAACAGACGTCTTGCTACAGCTTTTGCCCTCTTCCCTGGGCAGTGCAGGAATCTCCCGACGTCCTCCTTCTTGTCCCCACAATTGAAGCTCAGGACCAGCGTGGTCTGCAGGATCTGCCAGGAACAACTGCCTCAGCTACAGCTCTTCTTCATTGACAAGGTACTGTGCAAACGCGGTCCGGAAATCTTTTCGGCCATCGAGAAAGTGCGTGAAACTTTCCTCAACTGCAAAGACTTGTCCTTCCCTAAAAATTCTTCAAGCTTTTCGCCTAGCCAAACCCTTTAAAAATCTGTGGCAAAGACGTACAGGCCAATTCATGCAATTAAAGTGCGCCGAAAATCGCTGCGCAAGCGTGCAAAAGCGTGCGAATCGCAGCGCAAGCGCGAAAATCGCAGCGCAAGCGTGCGAAAGCCGCGCACATCGATTCATGGAAGTCCGTGCGCGTGTAAATCCTGGGATGTGTGCTAAAGCACAGCGAAAGCGCACATAGCACATAGCGCGGCGCACACGACAAAAGTGGGCAGAACACGGGGCGTAACACGCGAAATGGGGAACAACGCGTGAAAATGTGGGCGTTACAGGGGAAGTACAGAAGTTAAATGCGCGGAACGCCCACACGCGCGCCTACAACACGTATTCATGGAATCGAACAGGGGAAACGCATGCGCCAAAAAAGACGCGCTAATCTGGAAACACGTACGCTAGCAGGAAGCAGGAAGCAGGCGTACGTGGCCCGCGCAGCATAAACGTGCGCGCAAACAACAAACAAGCTCAGACGCTACGATGAATATACCATTCCTCGCAGCAGTGGTCGTGGGACACCGCAGGAGGAGGAGGAGGATAGGCAGGCCCAGAATTTCTACACCCAGGACCAGCCTTTTTGGGATGCCTGAGGACCAGGTGTAAGGGAGGTACAGGTTCCCACCACACATAATACTCGACCTGGTGAGTGAGTGGGAGGATGACCTCACATCACCCACCCAGTGCTCCCAAGCACTGAGCCCCTTGGAAAAGGTGCTCAATGTACTGCACTTCTTGGCCACTGGTTCATTTCAGAGGACAAGTGCCATAGTGGAGGGGGGGGGTGTCACAGGCCACATGACTGCACACTCTTTAGTCCGCAGGCACATATACATGCCCAGAACACCTGCAGTAAGGCCGGCTGCCGTCCAGGACATTTACGGGGCGGCACACTTCCCCAAAGTGCTAGGTGCCATTGATTGCACCCATGTGGCTCTACGTCCTCCCAGGGCAACTGAGCACATCTATAGAAAACCACAAACACTGGCATTCCATCAACGTGTAGGTAGTATGTGATGCCAAGGGAATTATCACCTCAGTATATGCCAACTATCCAGGGTCTACCCATGACAGTTTCATTTTCAGAATGTCACCCCTAAACCGGGACCTAGTTGCTGGGCGGCATGGCGATACATGGCTGCTTGGTGAGTATAAATGCCTCTACACATGCATGCATGTCAGATACGGAGTAATGTCTCAACCCCACTAATGATACCCATCATCACCTCCCCAGTGCCTACCCTCTGAGCACCCACATGATGACGCCAATTCGGAACCACACCACCCGAGGTAAGATACAACACAGCCCATATTGCAACCCGGGGCATAGTGGAGCGCACATTCGGAGTGCTCAAGTCACGCTTTCGCTCCCTTGACCGTTCTGGTGGGCAGCTGCTATACGCTTCCCCAGTAGTGTGCAGGATCATATTGGCAGCATGTGTCCTGCACAACGTTGCAACCCGCCGGGGGCCTGCCGGTGGACATGGTGGTGCCCCCACATCCCCAACCACATGCACGGCCGCTGCGCATGGGAGAGGAAAGGGCACGTGGTGAGGCAGCCCGTACCCAGCTGATGGATAATTACTTCACGTAAAATCACACCCCTGTGGAGTGCACACAGCCCTGACACATGCCAGCTGACAATGATGATGACATAAGGGACAGTCAACTGTCACAACCATACCAGCCTGAGATTGGTCACCTGGAAGTGTTACATTGTGTGCATCCCTACCTACTTAAAGACAACCAATGCTGTGTGACAAAAATACACACATTTATGCTGCATGAATGACTACCCCCTTGCAAAATACAACATGAAAATAGTGCCATGTCACCCAACCCCTCCCCATCTCAGCTACCCAACACACCATGGCATGTCATGCAATGTGAAAGCAACCAAATGAATGCACAACACATGACACAAGTGTCACAAAGTGCACTGTCCCAAATGTAAACAGGCCACAGACAATATGCTCCCAGTAATCAATAAGAAACAGCACATATGAACAAATACTTCCCAGCAACCCAATACAGCAACACAGGATGAAACAGTGGCAAAATGACAGTACAAAATCAGAGTAGTGCAAGTCTTACAACCTGAATAAGCCAGCACATCGACCCCTTCCAACTGCAGAGTGTTGCTGTCAGGCAAATGTGTCAGTGCACTGCATACAACATGAACTGCATCTGCAAAGGAGACGGCCTTTTGAAGACATGAAGAAGGTACATGTGAATAAGGAGGAAGACATGGATGCACAAGCACATATCAATACACCATGCAGTGTTCAATCCAACAACAATCCCCACTAGGGATGTCCACACAGTTTTGACTACAGACTGCCCACACAGCTCATGGGAGCCCAATGTCACTGTGTAAGTCTCTGTCACTTGGTCACACCCTTTGCAAGCCCATGGAAATTGGAAGCAGGAGGGGTGTGTGTGTGTCAGGAACCCAAGCATCTAACCCAAAGACAGGACAAGCCTGCATGTGCCCAGCTGGAATACACAGTGGATGCACGGGAGCCACACAAGGCAACACACTGTAAAGTAAAAAAAAGAAAAAGAAATACTAAAATCAATAATGGCCGTGTGTGGACCAGGGGGCCGGGAGAGGCCACCCAGGAGGTTCGAGGACAGGGTGCACCCCAACACCCACCTGCGTGGATGTTGTGAAAAAAAAATATCTCCATGGGCTCATGGCCTGCACGGCTACGTTAATGTGGGAGAACTGATGTCGCTCTCTTCACCCTCTGCTGCTACATCAGGAGGTGGCCGTGCTATGGGAGGCAGCCCACGCAAAGCCCTGGTATGGTCCTCCATGGCAGCAAGCATGCAGGTGTGGAAGGTCTGGTTCTGGAGGATGATAGTACGGAGATCCCCATGCAGCACCTCACGGGTTACCTGCCCTTCTGCATGCATGGCCTCGCGTGATGCCCAGATCTCCTCAAGCGTTGCCTGGAGCTCAGCTGAGAGCGAACGTGTGAACTACTCCAGCTGCTGTTCTGACCTAAAATTACGGGAAGCCTCAAGTTCACACAGAGTCTCCCTGAGGAAATGGAGTTCTAACCTCAGGGCTTCCCTGTGACCCTGTGACTCTACAGATATGGCTTCGCGCAGAGCCTCCAGTGCTGCCCGTCGGTCCCTGTTGGATGCCAACATGTCTTCCCTGTGTGATTGGCAAATGGAGTCTGTTGCCTGCTGTTGTTGCTCCATCTGCCTTTCAGGGGGAGAATGGAAGTGGCCACCCTCTTTATTGCCTGAGCCATCATTTCAACAGATGCTCCCTGTTGTGCTGCTATACTGTACATGGAGTTTTCCCATACAGTATTGCCTGGTGGCGTACGGCCACCGCGTCGGCGGGCACCACACCTGTTTGGGGCAAGGCGATCTGCACCTTGCTGTGCTGGCACTGCCTGAGGCTGCAGGACTGCATTCCCCCACTGATCTGCTGGCCCAGGAACAGGATCAGATGTTGTGGAGTGTGACCCTGCATCCGTAACCGCCAAAGGCAGAGTTACCAACACTGACATCCCAATAGAGGGGTCTACCCCCGGTGCAGCTGGGTTGGACAGAACAGCATCCCTGCCAGAAACACTCACCTGCGACGGCACATATGTCCCACTGTCCGATTCAGCACCTGAATCATAGAGGTCTGGGGAGGTGCACCCAGAGACACCCGTGGACAGTATGGTCTGCAGGAGGATAGGGTTTTCACCCACCACCACACCACGTCCTCCACTGGTGCCCGGTCGTGGCTGAGATTCCTCCTGGGTCTGCACCATCTCCTCCACCTCAACAGCATCAAGTGCGTCATCACCTGCAAAAACATGAAAGACAACAAATGGAAACAGGCATGAGCACCATAGCACACACATAGGCCTGACAAGCCAGAGATCCAGTACATGAATTACACATGTCCCACATGACTATAACCCTGGCATGCATGCACTGTCAATGATTTGGAAGGGGAGGCAAAAAGCAGACACTGAGGACACCAAGATGGAAAAGCAACACATTTTCTGCATGCTGGATAGCACTGGCATCACAGATTAGCCTGTGAGTGGCATGTCCAATACACATACATGACACATGCCAGCACACAGATGGCACGTAGCATAGCCATGGTACATTTGACAAGTACAGCCATATGTCAGTGAATGAGTACTGTCACCCATCCATGTGAGATGGACATGATGAGATGAAAAAAGCTAAATAGTGTGAGAAAATACGCATGTGCCACACACTGCAACACATCCAGTGTACAATTATACAGTGATGGCAGGCAGATGGATACATCAATGGTTGGTCACTTCAACATGACAGGAAACAACTATCATGTTCCACATTCAAACAGGCCCCAAAAATGTATGTGAGCAGGCCCTTACTCAATCAGCCTGAATGGTCAAATCATTCCCATAACAAGTTAATAAATATGGGCCAATGTGGGGTGTGATCTATGACAGAAGCATGTCGCATATGTGGCATTAGGGCAGAAAAATGCATTGGAAAAATGGGAGGGTTGAAACAATCAGGCTGAATGAACACTGAAAATTCAGAACAATGTTGTTGCAAGATGACAGTTCAAGGGCAACTGCAGTAATGTGGCACTAATTGGCCACTGTCTTCAGAAGGGATACTGTCATACCCAAATCTAAGGCCGGTGAATGGTTTGGAGGAAGCACATGGGTGACCCATACCACTCAGGAGTACACACACACTCACCTGGCACTCAATCATTACACATCACCCAAGAAACATACACATGGATTACACACACTTGCTTGGGCACTCACCGGACAATGCTTCATAATCTGGTAGGTCTCCCACGCCTTGGATCTGTTCCTCTGTGACAAAGGTTCCAGCAACAGACTCATGTTCAGTGAGTTGGTCGTCCTCTGGTGGAGACCCACCACCAGGCACCAGAGTAGAGGCATGATTGGAAGCCAGCTTGTTCTTTGCTCTGCATTTAAGGTCATTCCACCGCTTGTAGCAATCATCAGCTGTGCGCCTCACAAATCCAAGGGCACTAATGTGGTCCACGATGGTCTGCCAGTGGGCCCTACGTTGAGCCGGCGTAGTCTTACAGCCTGCAGTTACCACCATTTCGCGGATATGTGCCAACACATAGGCCACAAGGGCATCAAGTTTGGCGTCATTGAAGCTAGGCTTCCTTGACATGCCAGAGTTTGTAGCCGTGTCTGGGGTCTCAGCCTGTAGTGCAAGAGCACCCTTCTTCTTCTTCGAAGGTGGTGCGGATCCTGAGTGGCTTACGCCGCTCTGGTCAGTAGGGGCAGAAGCGCAGGTGGACTGGGTACTTGAATCCTGTAAAGGCACAATGACCAAAGGTCTTGGTGCAGGCATTGGCTGCAGAGTGATGTTGGCAGGGGCCAACATCGGTGTGATGGACCTGGACCGACACTGTCCCGGCTGGGAGACTTGGAGCTGGGGTGGATTGAGCTGCATCTGCCCCTGCAGCCTCCTCACCCTGGCTACTTGGGTCAGCAGATGACATTTCTGACCCAGATCCACGTGGCCTGGTGACGGCACCTTTCACCGCCACACGTGGCTTAGACTTGTTGACCTGGAAGTCAGCCTGGGAGTCATCCTGTGCCGGTTCAGTTGACAAAATGGGCCGGTCCAACAAGGGCTGAGCTGGGATGGTGTCAGCTACAATTCCACAACCATTGGGGGGGGCATAGGTGGCCCCGATTGTTCCTCCACACACTGGGCTCTAGGGGCACCCTGCAAATCCTGGCCACGTCCCCTACTGCGCCCACCACGCCCACCTCTTTGAGATCAGCCACCTTTGCCTCCCTTACTGCTTGGTCGCCTCCCAACCATTGCACTGATGTTGTTGTGTGTATAGGAGTTGGAGTAAACAATTGTCCTGGGCAATTGGGGTGAAAGGGGTAGGGTACTAGATGGAATTCGTACCCTAGTGCTCTAGCAAGGCTGTGTGTGACCCCTGGGGGAAGATGACGCGTCACGCAACGCACAGGCACCCCAAAAACAAAAGTACACGTGCACGCAACCCCTGGTAGACCACGTGCGTGGAAAAATGAACCCGCACTACGCTGTGGCACCCAGAAACACAAAAATAAGCGTACTCGTGTTACACGCAGCCTACAATGACCTTTGAAGGGGTACGCGACACACGGGGACAACCACAGTAGGAAAATACGTGTGCGACTCATCGCCTGCCTTGAAAAAGAACGTGAAAAGTATGTGCGTGTGCGCGTTGGCAACCCCCCCTGCTAAAAGAAGACAAGGACGCAGTCTGAGGTAACAGGGAGTACGAACTGGGAACATTGTGAAGTAATCGCGTGTGAACCGACAAGAAGCACAAGTATCACCCGCTCGCTCTCCACGAAAAAGCACGTACAAGTAAATAGCGTCATACTCGTACCTTTTAAGCCAGCCCACACGTGCAACGGCACTTACACGCTAAGGCCCTTTCCTCCAATAGCACGGTGACGTGCAGTTTCCTCAGGTGCTAATTCACTATGCACCCATGTTGTTGGGAACGCCCGCGCGCATGACATCACAGATGCGCTTACGCGCTAGGGGCCTTTCCTCGGATTTCACGCTGACGTGCAATTTTTTGACGTGCCAAATCACTCCGTATCAAGCTGGCCACGCAACAACACACGGAAGACCACGCTCCTGCCTAGAAGGCCGAATTACTGCCCCCCAGAGCCCCGAGCATGCTCCCACCTGCCATCTGCTGCTGCCTGCCTGCTTCCCACGTGCCCTGCTATTTGCTGCCTGCACGTCAGCCAGGGGTGCAGTTGCTGTGACCACCCCTGCTGGAACAGAAGACTCCCGACTGGGATACCATTGCTCTACAGCCCAGCCCCAGGACCCAGTTGCCCACCCACACCTGCCTCTGGGGTTGCCATGTTGGGCACAACACCATCTGGCACCACTGGCAACCCCCAGCCAGAGAAGCACCCTCCTGGTGGAGCAAGTCCTGGGGCAGTATGATGCCCTCTTTGGAAGTTTGTGCGCTGACAATGAAGGACGGACGAGGATCTGGATGGACATCGTGACTGCCATCAACGAGGAGGGGGTGGCAGTCTGCAACATCAAACATGTCCGGAAGCGCTGGGAGGACATCAGGTCCAGGTCCCTCGACAAGGCCCGGCGCCTCTTGAAGGCAGCAGATGCCAAAGGGTGCCAGGGCCACCTGTCCGACCACCAAATGAGGGTCCTGGAACGCTTACGCCCAGCGCTCCACGTCCAGGTCCTTGAGAGGCAGACACATCTGGAGTCGAGCGGTAAGTGTACATGCATACTGATTGGACTCTGTGCGTGTTGTGGTGTGCCAGTAGTGTGCAGGTTGCACATGTGTTTTTGTAGGGCCATGTATGAATGTGTATGTACAGGGGCGTGAGGCTGCCACATGTGAGTCCTCTCATGTGTGAGACACATCGATGGTGTATGTGTTGGTGAGCATGCTGGCCAAATGCAGGTGTGGGAGCACACAGGTTTGAATTTCTGTATATGTACGTTGGCATGGTTGTGGTGTCACACATGGATGGTGGTTCCTGCTGCATGTATCTGCACTGTGTACATGTGCATGTGTGTGTATTTGACAAGTGTTTAACTGTGATGCAACATGGATGCATGTGACACTGACATGTAGAAGGCTGAATGCCAGATGTGACATGGATGGCGATCTCATCACTGCGACAGTTGGTGGAGATGTGCACATCCATGTAAGTCTGGTGGCGTGTGTGCATGTGTTGTGCACTCCCCGTGTTTCATGTGACGTCAGGCTCACCTTCGGCTGCTCGTGCTGTTCTTTGTGTATGGATAGTGCTGCCTGGTGCAATATTGCTGTTGAATTGCTCATGTGTGTGAGTTGAAATGATATGTGTGTTGGGGAGTGTGATGCTATGTCTGAAGTTTGACACTGCCACTCATGTACAACTGTCACGTGTGTATCAGTCCATTGTACAGTGCTCTGATGCCTGTGTTCTATCTCTCCCTGTCTTCAGCGTCAACTGATGAAGAGGGCGGAGAGGGTGCTGTGGAGCAAAGCGGCAGGGATCGCACCACCAGCCGGAGAAGCAAGGCCCGGCTGCCCTCCCAGGTTGCCATCTCGTTGGGGAGTGAGGAGTCTGGTGCCGCATCCCAGGCCGCAGCTGCCGAGGGTAGGTCCAAGAGGCGGAGGTCGGAGGTGGACTCCTCGGCAGCAGAAGGGGCAGCTGAGACCCCACAGGGTCCGACGGAGGAAGATGGCACGGAGTCATCCAGGTTGGTGGGGGGTTTGGTGGAGGAGGAGGCCGTGGAAGGGACACACTGGGTCTGGAGGTGGGGATTCCACTGGTGCTAGTGGTGCAGTGCAGGGACAGGACGAAGCACAGGCCGCCGCTGAGGTGCCTGTGTGCAATCCTGTCCCCGATCCTGTGACTGCATCATCCTGCACCAGCAGGGATGCCTACGTCCAGACCCGTTTTCAGGGAGGGGATGAGCTCACAACAACTGGCCTTCCTCTCCCTGTGGACGTGGCTATCCGGGACCGGGTTGAGCCTGTCGTGGGTGGGATGGCGTTGCGTCAACGGGGCATGCGAGTTGACCTGCAGTGTTTTCGTCAAGACACTGCACGTCATCTCGGATGCCTCGTTGACCGCGTTGACCTACTGGGACGGGTCACCAGGACTGGATTCCTCCATATGCTGGACCATTTTCTGACCTACTCACCTGAACCCCCTATGCGTCAGTTGTCCTCCATGCCATCTTCCCACCCATGTGTCACCTGGGTACCCTGTGGAGCTGCCTCTGACCCAGCGGCCAGGCTGGTGGACGACACATCCCTGCCACAGTCGGGAGTCGGACGTCCAGCAGGGGTGGCCACCACGACACCTGCACCCCAGCCAGAGGAGGATGTGCAGGCAGCAAGAGCCTGGGCACAGGCACAGCAGCAACAAGGTGGGAGCGATGATGGCTCGGGGCCATCAACATCGGAGGGGCAGGCATCGGCCAGAGGGCAGGAGGACCCAGGATTGGAAGTGTCTTCCGTGTGGCAGCGGTTGGGCCAGGCCATAGGTGCGGAGCGGCAGCAGGCGGAAGAGGCATGGCTCACAATGGTCAGGGCGGAGAACTCCATGCGGAGGGCACTGAGGCGGGCTGAGTGCCTCGAGGCTATTCGCAGGGTATTGGAGTCCAACATGGCATCGTCCCTGCGAACCCTCGGGGCCATGGAAGAGGACCACCTCCAGGACATTGAGCGGGAGTTTGATGATGCCCTGGCCCGGGACATCAGAAAGTGAGCCGTCATACTAGCCCGCCACCATTGTAAATAGTTTTTTGTGTTAGGTTTCATTTTCGTTTTCCTTTGATTTGGGGTGATTGGACTATGCCCCACACATTTGTATATAGTTTCTTTCTTAGTTTGTTTCTTAGGTAGGTCTCATTTCTTTCGTTGGGCTCATGGACCCTTGAACATTGCTTGTACATAGTTGGACATTGGATTTATGTGGACTTTTTATTTGGATTTCACCATGGAGCAATGGATTTTACTTTTTACGTTTCCTTTGGATTTGCTTTGGTGGACGGAGAGTTTGGACAATTGATCATTTGGATTTCTTTGGATTGGTTATACTTTTCTTTTTCTTCTCTTTTGGACATGCTTTTCATTTCATGTTTGACATTTTTTTATGATTTCATTACATTGATTTTGGTCATAATACATTTTTATATTTTACTTCCATGTGTGTGATTTGCTCATTGGGTTCATGCATTTCAAAATGTGGGTTTACACTATCAATGGCAACCGGTGTGTGTGTGTGTGTGTGTGACGGACATGTGTTTATGTACATTGTTGACTTTTGGTTTCTGTCTTGAAATGGGCAAGTCAGTGTGGGGTGGATTGGGAAGATCATTGCGTGTCAAGACTGGGATGGCGTGCTTTGGTATTTTGGTGGACATGAGGCCCATGATTGTGCATCTTCATGTCATGTTGGGGGGACATGTGTCGGGGCCTGCTGGCAGGCGCCCCTCACTGCTGGGTGGATGGGGGTGCGGGGGGACATGAGTGGGGACCTGCTGGCAGGTGTCCCTCACTGCTGGGTGGTTGGGGGTGCTGGGGGAATGAGTGGGGGCCTGCTGGCAGGTGCCCCTCACTGTTGGGGTGCTGGGGGACATGGGTGGGGGCCTGCTGGCAGGTGCCCCTCACTGCTGGGGGGGTGAGGGTGCTGGGGGACATGAGTGGGGGCCTGCTGCCCCTCACTGCTGGGTTGTGGGGGTGCTGGGGGACATAAGTGGGGGCCTGCTGGCAGGTGCCCCTCACTGCTGGGGGGGTGGGGGTGCTGGGGGACGTGAGTCAGTGCTCACTTGTGCGTGGTGACATGTGGGCTGGCTGGGGAGCTTCGCCAGGGTGGACGGGCTGCCTGTGGGGCATGGCCAGGGGTGCAGTGTGTTCCCCTGTGTTGTGGTTTGCCTGCAGGGTCTGGGGAGGGGTGAGAGGGCACACCTGGGAGGACACACACTGCCAATTGGTTGGGGCACCCCGAAATACACGTACCCCGCTCGCGCAGGGCCAATTGCGTGTGAAACTTTCCCTGCACCCACAAAATACACGTAGCCCGCTCGCACAGGGCCAATCGCGTGTGAAACTTTCCCCGCACCCCTGAAATACACGTACCCCGCTCGCACAGGGCCAATCGCGTGTGAAACTTTCCCCGCACCCCCGAAATACACGTACCCCGCTCGCACAGAGCCAATCGCGTGTGAAACTTTCCCGTACCCCCGAAATACACGTACCCCGCTCGCACAGGGCCAATCGCGTGTGAGACTTTCCCCGCACTCCCGAAATACACGTACCCTGCTCACACAGGGCCAATCGCGTGTGAAACTTTCCCCGCACCCACGAAATACACGTACCCCGCTCGCACAGGGCCAATCGCGTGTGAAACTTTCCCCGCACCCCTGGAATACACGTACCCCGCTCGCACAGGGCCAATCGCGTGTGATTCTCCCCACCCACCCCCGAAATACATGTACCCTGCTCGCACAGGGCCAATCACGTGTGAAACTTTCCCCGCACCCCCGAAATACACGTACCCCGCTCGCACAGGGCCAATCGCGTGTGAAACTTTCCCTGCACCCCCGAAATACACGTCCCCCTCTCGCACAGGACCAATCGCATGTGAAACTTTCCCTGCACCCTCCGAAATACACGTACCCCGCTCGCACAGGGCCAATCGCGTGTGAGACTTTCCCCGCACCCCCGAAATACACGTACCCCGCTCCCACAGGGCCAATCGCGTGTGAAACTTTCCCCGCACCCCTGAAATACACGTACCCCGTTCGCACAGGCCCAATCGTGTGTTAAACTTTCCCCACACAGCGGGGTATGTGTATTCGGAGGGGTGAGCGGGAAGTTTTACTGACGTTTTCATGGTTAGGGGGCTGTATGCTGGTCCACTGGCCTGTGCGCCATGGACGGGATTTGTGCGCTGTTCATGGCGCACGGGGAGGGGTTGGGGCGTAACTGGCGCTGCTGCAGGGTCGTTGCGCTACTCTGCGCTACGGCTGGTTGTGGATGTTGAAATCCATGAATACGCTGTGCGCGGAAATTGATTTTGACGCACGCGGCTGGCGCAGACTGCCGCACGTGCACACTGTGCGCCCGCTGCGTGCGCCACTTGTGCGTGGAATTCTATGAATTACCCCCTTAACCGTTATATACCAGAACTGGGCTATCCTATACAAAAGACTCTGAACCATTGACCTTGGCCCAGGCCTGTGGAGAAGAATTTCTGGTTGTATTTAACTGAAACCCTTTGCCCTGCCTATGAATGTATTTGAGCTGTCTATTCTTATAACCTTGTCTTTTCCCTCCTTTAAGTATCTGAAGTGCCATTTTGCTCCCACTTCATTTTGGAGCTAAACGTGTTCATTTACTTACCGGTTGGATTTCTGTGGTGTATTAGTTTGTGATATTAAGCTGCTTATGCTAGAGTAATGTTTTCTAACTGACTGAGTAAATAAATGTATATTCCTTTACCAAGAAACCTTGAGTAAGTGTATATTTGAATCACCGTATTTGTTGGTCCTTTGTGTAACTTGTTCTACTGCTCACTCAACTCTTGAGATAAGTCTGGCTGCTCAGCCACTGCTACCACATAAACTGTAGTACAGGTTTGTACCAAAGGTGAAATTGTACTGACACTTGTAGTCTTAATTGCATGTAGTGTTCCCCAAGGGTACTGCATGTGATTCTGCCTAACAATGTGTCTCCTGGGACAGCAGCAGTCTGAGTTTCAAGACTTGGAAGCCAGGGAATTTGCAGCAGGAGCAGTCTGTGGTCTTTGAAGGTGTGTGTCAGCCACAACTGAATGGGCTTCCTGCAGATTTACAGCTCTGTTGTCAGATAAGGGCTGCCCAGCAGGCAGCAATTAAAGGAAACCGGGTCATGGGGGCAAGTACACCTCCAGTGACCCTTTCACGTGCAAGGTACCAACTCTGTATGCAAAGTGCTAATGTTGGGGTTGTTAATTTTGATGGCCCATATGCATTTTCAAGGCAAGTTCTACCAGTGGGTCTCACAAGCAATTTGTGAAAGAATAGGTCAATTGAATATTTATTGAAAAAAAGGTACAAGCCTAACTGCTTGTTTGAAAGCATAACAAAAAGATTTTATTTTTCAAAACCGCACATTTTATTTACACTTTTACAAAACTGTATGCTGGATGCCTGTTTTCAAAAATGAAATAAGCAAGTCACTTTTATTAATAATATAACCAACCCACAGCTCCTTGTTGCATTGTCATGCATGTTGAGGGCACCTAGGCATGGCTCCTTTTTTGCATTCTGTCACAGCTCTGCAATGAGAAATGAGAAACAAAACTACGAATACCAGAATGCAGAGAAACACTCAGCACAGAATACACTACTTATACCTGACCTACATGGTGTGACGGAATATGCATCTCTGCTTCACAACCACCATATAGAGTATGGAGGCAGTGGTGGGAAAGAAGCTGACTTGTGGTCAGTGTTTGCTTTTTAGCAAGTGACAATCTGCATTCTCTTTGCGGTACACACATTTGGGAAAAGCTGAACTACAAGTCCTAGAATGAAAACCACTGTTAAAGGTACAGCTGGGCCTGGGTGGGAGGTGGCAGACATGTTATTGGACCACTTCTCAATGCTTAAAACCTTATTGGAATGTAGTCCCTTCTCTGTAGACCTGTCAAGCTAACCAATTTCTAGTGAGAGTTACACCATTCATGGATTGCAGGCCCACATAAACCTTCAAGCATGCTTCTTGTAGATCTGCATTCCAATTAGGAACATTAATTACAATTCGCTATTTTGTAAGGGAGCAATATGTCTATAACAATGCTGTATGATATGCTTACCAAGTACAACAACAAAGATAAAATGGGGAGATTAAATAACAGACAAGTTTTTGTAAAAGGCTCTGAGGAACAGGGTAAGTCAGTCGCAATTCAGTGTACCCTGCTCAGCTCTTGTGTCACAAAATGAATACGATTCTGGTGGAAAATATTATCTGGCAGGATTTTATGACTGGTCTATGCCTCTGGAATGTTAGTAGAGTTTGTGAATAGTAAGTTTAATGCTAGATGTATCTTAACCAGCTTGTTAACGAAACAATTTATTTGCTTGGGCAATATTGGCAATGTATCTTAAAAATGTCAACAGACCATTTTGTTATTGGTGTGCGATTTATAAAAAGGTTGAAGTATCACTCTCACCTTTTCTCGCTATGAATTTCTTTTGGAATGTAAACTTGGTGGGTTAACCTGCCAGCTGCAGTGATTTATGTGAAACCTGCAGCTAGATCTCTGCTGCCGGTTCCTAACCCACTGAGCAATTCTAAGGATTTACTGACTTTCAAAACTTAAAATAAAGCTTTCAGGAATTATTTTACAGCTGATTTTAAAACTAAGATTTTTTTTAGAAATTAAATATTTCATTGTCATCTATTGATCTGGCCAGATAGACAAGTGGGTTAGTGCACATCTTGATCAAATCTGAACAGCTCGATACATCCATGATTGGCCTGGATACTTCAGATTTTTTGAAACTTTCTCTGGGGAGAGAGAGACCTACAGATTTCTGCTGTGCACTGTGGGGGTGGCGGAATAAAGGTTAAAAAGCTTGGATACCCCACTGGCAATTGAACCTTTGCAATGCACAGTGTCATCAGCTCAGTGAGAGGAATTTTCCCTTCTCGCAAGTACAATACGAGGTCAAGTCCTTAAGTGGTGGACTGGTCTCCAGTCCTAGCTTAATCTTTAAACTAAAGTGTGTGATCCTTGACAAAACAGTTTATCCTTCTGTGCCTTATCTGTGGCACATCTAATGGGAACTACATAAGCCCTGTTTTTCCACTAGAGGAAGATGTAATATATATTTAGATTTGCCCAGATGAAATTAATTAAAAGTGCTGATTACAATTGTTAAAACAATTTCTACATAATTAAAAGTGTTGTCATGAGTGCGTGTGCGTGCGATTATACCCACCCTCTTTTACCTTGAGATATGTCCTTGGCAGAAAGTTTAATAACTAGGAGCGGTGTTAGGCGCAGGATGCAAAGGATTTTGATTTCAACTGCAGGTCTGGCTTGACCTCGGTGGATCCATTTTTGTCAGAACGAGCTCAGCTTTTCATCATTCCCAGGTAAAAAAAAATGTATGGTATATAATGGTGTGAAATGTCTTTTTAGCCATATGTAATTCTTTTTTATTATAATGCAGATTGCTTTTTTAAAAAACGAATGTAGGTCAGTTAAAATCAGACCTGCTAACATGATTTTTTCTTTCGCCTTGCAGTTTTCGAATCTAATCTAGTCAAGGGTGGGGGAATCTAAAATGTGGTTGTGGCTAAAAGTTCGGTTTTTGCTTCAAAGGTGGCAACCCTACTTGTACATCTTCCTTCTGCACTCTCTGCTTACATGCGCTCTGTAACTACCACGCTGGCAATTTGGCACAGTATAAAAACATAGCTATAACATAAAATGTGCAAGCAGTTCCGTGCAGTGGCGTGCCAGGAATCAAATTTAGGAGGGGCACAGAGGGGGCCACAGACAAAAGTAGGGGTGTGACGTCAGAAGCACTCCTGCAGATAATCTTTCATGCACACAAACTACCACACCCCTTTTGTGCCCCTCTCCTCCAAATGTAGGCACTCAACCATTAAGTCACTAATGACCCATCATTAGTGATTTTGTGCCCTACATTCTGATTGGAGGGGCTGCTCTTGGCTGCAGGTTGACTTAACAGCTCTTTGTTGTGCGGCAGCATTGATTGTGGCCCTGTGTGTTGTGTGTTTTGCTGGCAGACACAGCACTGCAGACAGTGCAGAGAAAGTAGCCCAGCTCAGGTAGGGGGGCACAAGGGGTTGCCCAGGATTTCAGAGGGGGGGGCCTGCCCACCAGCCTTCCTAGCAACGCCACTGGTTCCATGCCATAAGGATTCCGGGAAAAGGCATTGCTGAACAGAGGCTTCGCATGGTATGCTGTACCCTGATAAAGCGACCTCCGGGAGACGCTGCTTTGGAAGCACATTGGGACGTGCAGCGTCTTGCAAAAGCTGCACACAATTGCTTGCAGCCACTCCTCATCCGTTTTGGGGCTGGAAGGGTGCAATAAGGAGCCTGGAAAGTTACGATGTGGAGGGTGAGGGGGTAACGGGGTCAGGCGATGTAAGGCTGGGTGGTGGAATTGGGAAGTGAAGTATTGGCGAGAGAACACCCGTTGAACATCGATAGGGGGAGCAGGAGGGTTAGGGGGAGAGGCAGTCCTGTTTCTTGGCCCGGGCTGAGCGGGCAATGGCCCGGGGCACAGAGCTAAAGAGCTCATAAGGGGGGCGCAGTAAGGGGCCCACCCAGAAAGGTGTTTCCGACCTTGCTGGACAACAGATGAAGCAGCCTGCTGTGTCGGTGTGTGCTCCTGTGTGATGTGCGGCTGGCTGCTCTCTGCCGACTGTGATGCGTTGGCATATATAAACAAAGGATTGCATATTCCAAATGCAGCGTGTGAGATGCTCTGGACTCACACACCCTGTGCCCCTCATTCGTTGTGCTGACAGCCTTTCAAGTGGGGCAATTTATAAGTGATGGCTCACTTAACGAGCCATTGTTTTTACACATTGTGCGCTCAACATTTCAGTGTTAAGAACTGAACATGGGGCATTTGTTATTCACCAGGCCTGTACAAGTATCGGTTAGCTGAAGAAACCTATGCATTCTTCAAAGAGAATTAAAATGCCACACAGGAACATTTTAAAACTATTTTCTTTATTTTCATGTCTCTTTATCTGACACAACAATACGTTTTTTTATATCACTTTTTATTTACACATGGCGCATCCCTGGGAAGGTTAACTGTCATTTTCTTGCTAAGTATTCTGGTGGCTGCTTTGGGACATGGACTAAATGCATCCGCTCAGCATCAAAGGTCTTTTCGTTTTCTAAACAAGCCACTGCCTAGCGCGCCACCAGATGGCACCGCAATGTCACTTGTCACCTTGATTAGCAAAGCAGGGTGTATTGTGTCACTGTGCAGACAAATCAATGCTGTGGCAAATCAATGCTGTGATATGTTTGCAGCAATGATTTGTGCGCTACACATGTCTCCACGCTGTTGGTTAATGGTGTCTATGTGATGCTCCCTTATGTAACAGAACATATACCTGTTGTTGTCTGATGTGCCCAATGTCCATACAAGAGCACACTGGGATGTTTTGTGTATGTGGCTCTGATGAGCATGCCCTACTGTGCCCACACTTAAACACATAAAGCAATCAAAGAAGTTGCCTCATATTACATCCACTAGGCCAAACGCCCTTTCTACGCTGCCAACTATGATTTTCACTAGCTGCAGGCCAGCTCTAACGAGAAATGCTAATGACAGCTCTGTTAGATAAAGCATGGTCCTGCTCTTATTTTGCTGGAATAACCCCTGAGGCCTGTGTAATAGTGAGGAGGTAGTGGCTGAGGAACTGTGGACCCTTTACCATGCATTAGAAGCCAATTTTGTTTAAAACCCTTCATCAGCTTATTACTGGTCAGGCTCAAGTTTGTAAGTGGTACAATCCTTTCTGTGTTGCCTTTCTGTGCATTGTTTATTGGGTCTCTCTTGTACGGTATCCTTCCCAGTCTGTAGATATAATTCCCTAAAGATGTTTCTGTATTGGGGTTGGGCATACCCACAGTGAGACCCAGCCCTTCCTCATCTACAATTCTTCAGAAACAAGGAGCAAAAGAGTCCTTGTACCACATTTGAGTGGCTGGTGTTGCAGTCATTTAATACTCGCATCCAAAAATGTAAGCTGTCCAAATGAGCATGTATGGTTCATGATTACAACAATTTTAATGTTAGGGTGAGTATTTTGAACTGTGATGTGAGCACCAAGCCATGCATCGGTTATGCATTTAGAGATTCACACATACAATCCTTTTATCACAGACTTGCTTATCAAATGTAGAGATCTCTGATCACTGTTATAGTCCTGAAATGCTCTGTGATTTAATGCAAAGCATGCGTAAATCCTCATTGGTGCTATTTGTCCCCTTTCCCACTCTCAGAGAGGTATTTTGAAAGAGTACAATAAGAGTGTACCAGACTGTCCATCTTGGAATGATAACCTTTTATCAGAAAATAATTTGTATGATTAGTCTAGTATTGCCCCTTGCGAAATACAAGTGAGGTCGTACGAACAGAACACCTGCAGCACAGGGCCAGTGGTCAGTGAGCCCTCAGACCTCGGTAGGCTGATCACACCGCAGTGGGCTAGAACAGACCGTTTGAAACTGCATTCAGGCAAGGCCTTCCCTAAGAGCAGGTGACAGAAAAACCATTTACTTGGGCAGCAACAGCTGTGTTTTCACATTAGAATTCTTCTGTGAAGTACTTGCATTATAATGTAATTAAACTATCTTCATCTATATAGCAATTATTTATTGATATTGAGGAGGGGTTTTATCGCATGACAGAGGTGTGGTTTGGGAGTGACGTGAGCACGTCGGGGAGGGGAGGCGCATTCTGATGTTTTGCCCTGGGCACCAAGTTGGCTAGAAACTGTCCTGGGGGGAGTTGAGGGTTGCCAGTGGGTGAGGGGCAATTGTAAAGGCAGAGGGAGTGTTGATCATGCATGAAAATGGTTTAAGATGACCCCATCTGAAAAAGCCCAACCCTAAAAAGACAGTGCTCTGTGAAGTGTGGCATTCGTTAGTAAGGCTGCTGCAGTATAAATGGTGTGGCATAGGTGGAGTGCTGTTAGAAGTGGCCTTAATTGCAGTTGGCATAGAATGGATGTCAGGAACACACAGAACTATATAGGCATAGTTGTGTTGATGTTTTTGACTGTGCTTATAAAATCTCTTTCTTTTAGTTGTATTCTCCTAAAGTACACTGATGATGATCACCGAAGAAAATTAAATGCATACTGAACCAGAAAGCACATTTTCTAGTTTTGGCTGTAAGGTGGCACGTTAGCGCCACCTATAAACCGAAACTAATGCATTGGAGTACAGATAGGGAGAGGTGGGATAGGGGGGACACAATGGTTGCAGGTGTTTGGATATTTACCCACTCATTAACCCACTCATTAATGGCCATTTCCACCCACTTCCTGCCCCTCCCTGCCCAAAACACACCAGCCTGGGATCTCTTTGGGCTAACTTTATCCATCCTTAAAATCAAACTTTGCATTTTAAATGTTTCCAAAGCATTCTTCCCAGAGCAAACGGTTGAATTGGTGCTGTAACCACACTACTGGTATAATAAAAATGTTTTAACCAGGTCTGGCTTTAGCTACTTGACTTATAAGTAGTGTGCGTGTTCTTCACTGACGTCCTCGTAAAAACAAGCATTAGCAAAGCCAACAGTTTTGGCTTCTGTATAGGTATTAGATAGGCATTTCCCAGACACTGCTATCAAATTCCCAGGTACGTGCACAATTCTGAAGCTGCTACCATTAATGGCCAGGAAGTGCCATTACGGCAATGCATGGCTAATATCTTTCCCATTTCTACACAAAAGCCAAAACTGTTGGCATCGCCAATGCTTGATTTGTTTATTTACGTGTAAGACTTGGTGTTTTGATGTGGCAGTATTAGGCATTTTAGAGCCTTCATGTTAATTTGTACATATTGCAAGCTGATGAAAAATAAGTTTCACTAGAAATATAATTACCCAAAAGAAGACATTTGTTAAGCAGTTGAAATATTTATTTTTACAGAGGTAGATATGTGAAAATAAATACATAATTTACAAAGTTCAGAGAGGAACATTAAAATTTACATTTTGCAAATTTCAGCTCGTTCCCTTAATTTGTGAGGTTTGTTCATTCTTCGCTGTCAGCTTTCTGAAAAAAAGAAATACTGTTCAATCTATGATGACAATAAAACGATTTGAGTAACACTTCATGTTCCTTTTTAATATTGGGACACGGGGAATTAATTGCAAAATTACAAAATACATGTTTATATTTTTATCTTGTGGAAAGCAAAAAAGAAAATTAAAACTATAATATACTTGAGGGCTTCAAAACTTAATGGCAGATGCATATGTTTTGTGTGATTTTTATTTCTCCTGTTTCAAATCTGTTTGTTTACTTGCAAACCCATTATGCCATCATTACGCGTAGCTCAGCCCTTTGAAATGGCGGCATGGTGGCATATAGCATTATTTGAAAAAAACAAATGAACAAAGATAATACGTAAGATTACAGGATCTCAAGATTTCTGACTTCAATCTGCAAGTCGTTCCTCAGGCTAAACATCTATTTACTAAAAGTCTGCTACTCGATTATGTCTAACAGATTTTGTATGTGTTGCTTTTGCAAAAATAATTCAGCATTCTTGCTGGTTCTTTGAGTACTATCATGAATGGTCCCTTTCCTCAGCCTCCTTAACTCTTCACCAGCTTACTAGAGGGCTTTCAATGAGCCATCTTGATTAACTTGTCTTCTGCTTAAATGCCTTAACAAGGGTTGGTTGCATGTCCACCCAACACCGCTGATGATACACCTAGTTTGAAAGAAAACCTTTGTAGTACTACCATTTGAGCCCCTAAATATCCACAAAACAATGTTCCCATATGTTCAAAGCATTTTTCTTCTGTATATTATTATTAAATAGTATCAAAACACATATTTCCGTCTTTCTGCAGTATAGTTCAAATACAAAATGAAAAGGTGAGCAGCAAACTACTTTGCTGCAAAGTCCCAAAGGGTTACACGTATTCCGTGTAAAGAAAATCATATTTCATACCCTTGTTAGGATCCTTCATGAGGCCGTGTTACAGTGAACAATTAGGTCTATGTCCTAGCTTTTCTCATAATGGAGAAGGACGGGAGTTTTCACACGCATAATGTTAAGTGGTATTTGTCATGTGGACATATTGCTCGGCCTTTGTCTCCTTTAGAGGCTTGCCTCGGATCTGTTATAAATGAGACACTTTATTGTGTACATGAGCTTTAATTTTGAGATCAAAGATGAATGCATCTTGCTTCCTTCTGCATTTCGCAGACGTGTTCCTACTTTGGAAAAACAGAAAGTCTTTGAGCAGGCCTGCTCAAATGCAACTTCTTGTCCAGGCTTACTCTGCATCTCTTCGAACATCATATGCCTGCGTCATTAGCTCCCAGTGAGATGCACAGTTCACCCAGAATCAATTTTCAAAAATATTGGTTTGTGCCACCCTTTTTGGTTTCAATCGCTTACTTTCCCCATGTGTTAGAAAATACGAAGAGGCTAGCATTCATGAGAAATAGGAGGTACCCTTCAGTGACCCAGCTGCACGTCGCTCATTTTGATCTCTGGCATTAAATATCCAACCCAGCCAGTGTCCTGCCCGTTGCAGTCTCTGATGCAATGGTGGGATTGCACTCCCATGCAAAGAGATCCTCCTGTCACATGTGCTTCCAGATTGTACAGATGAGTGTAAACAATCTCCTACCTTTCATGCATGATATACTAGCATGCTACTGATGTCAGGAATGTTTCTTCCTGAAATTGGATAGAACGATACACAGGGAAGAAACAAAGCGACTGATAAATACCTAACAATTTCTGTCTCTGTCTAATTTATTTATCTTACCTTGCTTCCTACATCACGACTTTTGGTCCTGAGCTTATTCACTTGTGATTCCGCAATGTCAGCCCGTTCCTCAGCTTCTTCAAGCTCATGTTGCACTTTTCTGAATCGGCTCAGATGTGCATTGGCTTGTTCCTCCTAGAATAATTAAAAAAACACACCATACCTTAGTAGTTAAACTGTAATGTTCATGGATGTAATTTTATTCCAATTCAAGATGTATTTGAACGATACTTGTGAAACAATATATAATTTACTAGGTATATTCTGTTTTGCAATAATTAGTAACAATTATTCTTCATATATTTTCATTTCCTTTGTGGTAGCCCAGGGAGAGGAATTGTTCTACAATTTTTACACAGAAACATTCCGTTCTAACCTGATACAGTTTCCCTCTGCCGAAAATTAAACATTGATGCCTGTATACACTAACAGGCGTGTTTCAAATTGCATTTTAAAGCCCATAAGTACTAAAGAAGTGTTGTTTTTCTAACTCTCCATAGCAGGGGTCTGCAACCCTTGGCTCTCCGAATGTTTTGGACTACAATTCCCATCATCCATAACCAGCATATTCAATAGCCAGATATCATGGGAATTGTAGTTCTAAACACCTGGAGAGTCAAAGGTTGCAGACCCCTGCTCTAAAGTAATCACTTCCGTGGTCGGAGGAGTACAAGGCTGCTAACTGTCCATCAGTCCGAGCCTACGTCCTTTACACCCCCCAACAAGTGCGTGATAACTATTTGCACAACAGGTCTTAGTCTTGAGTGTTAATAGTTTACAAGTGTTTTCTTTGGATGGGAGACAGACTGCGCAAGACTTGCGCGTGCCCAATCTCCGGGTTCAAAAAACGAAAAACAAGATAGTCTCCTCCATAGGAAATAGAAATGGAAGCAGGTCCCTTTTCTATTGTGTCAGCCGGTGAAAACAGGAAGGGGTGTGGCAGCTGAAGCCTGGACTGCAGGAATGTAGGAATGTAAGGAAGGTCCAAAGGGGGTGTTGGAGATGACACGGGACTTGGGTAGCAGGGGGTTAGGGGAGGAAATGGGGGCCGCAGTGCTAAAGCACCAAAAAAAGATGGTGGCACCCAGGGAAGAGGTACGGGTGGAGGGTGAAATACAGGCAGTCACTGGCAGTTTCTACCCACATTTCCTGCCACCTGATTTGCTGAGCACTCTTCCCCAGGTGTGAATCATCTGTATAAAAACATTAAACTTACAGTTTCCTCTGCTTGTCTCTTGTAGGCTTTAACCTTCAACTGCAGTTTGTCTGCCAGATCCTGGAGTCTCATGACATTCTTCTTATCTTCCTCTGACTAAAAAAATGTACACATTAGAAAGAAACAAGAGATGAGCAGATTTTTTTCCCTAATACTGTCAAAAACTATGTTTCAAAGTGTCAGAGCCCCTCTACTGAGAGGTTTTGTAGAGAATTCAGATGTGTACTCCTTACTCACTTAGAGAGGCTCAGCTTCACCTCACTGATGAGGTTCAAGCAAATGTCTGAGGTTGCTGGTGGTACTCTTGTTCAGGTCAGAATGGCCCAGAATTTCGGTGCTAGACTGCTCTTGTGGGTGGGACCAGACTAATACGCAAATTAATATTTCTTCTTTCTGAAGGGCACAGTAAGCTCAAACGTAGTTGTAGACCATCCTGAGTGGTGTACGTATTATAGAACTGGTTATTTGAACTATGTTTGTTCTTAGTAGAGGGGCTCCCACACATTTGTACATTTTACTAACAATCATGTTGAGGTTTCAGAGCCAGTTCCAAGTAAGTTGGAACACGTGTTTAGTTTTTAATAAATGTCAATGCTGCTATGTATAATATGTTCATTGCCCCGTATCTTTTTCAATATCACACTTGATTTTATGATAGCATTCGTAATTACTAAACAATTCCGCATGCACTGTTGAGTGCAATAATGTGAGCTACTTAAAGTGGTTGGAAACAAAGAAACTATTGAAAAATCAAAACACTCACAATGGACTGTGATTTTTGGAGGATAGTCCAGGTTAAAGCAAAGCCTGGGGCCACTGCCAGGTACAAATGGGAGTGTATTAGCAAACTTGATGGGCGTGGTGCTCTTTCCTACTGTCAACATCTAATTGTATGGAAATTGGGTTCCAGGAACACAGTGATGTAGATTCTAAGCTCACATCCCTGCTTATACCTCTGATTCATGATGTTGCTACTGCTCTATTGTTTAGCTTTTGTTATCTAATCTGCAGCTCTGTATATTTATAGTGTCTCAAAGTGTGTTCAAATAGCCATAAGGTGGCATATTCATGCTATACAAAACACTATAATTAAATAGTTCAAACATGAAGATAAAGACAAAACTTACCTGGTAGGTCAGTTCTTTCACTCTTCTCTCGTACTTGCGGACACCCTTAATGGCTTCTACTCCACGTTTCTGCTCAGATTCAAGTTCATTCTCCAGCTCGTGTACCTGAGATAAAACTTGATATGAATATCATGTAGGTAATTGATAAATACCTCACAACCATATTGGTGTGAATGTCCTGATTGTAACTCACTCTGCTTTCCAGTTTCTGGAGCTGCTTCTTCCCTCCCTTCATTGCAAGCTGCTCAGCCTCATCCAGGCGATGCTGCAGGTCCTTCACGGTCTGCTCCAGGTTCTTCTTCATCCTCTCAAGGTGGGCACTTGTGTCTTGCTCTTTCTTCAGTTCTTCAGCCATCATGGCAGCCTTAAAGGAAGCATAAAAATATTGTTTTGAATGCACATTCTATATACAATTTTGACATAAGCTGAACTAATGATTTAGATTTTTTTCATGTTATTTTTGGTGCCTCTGCAGTACAGTCTTACTCTAATAAAATGCTAAATGCTTCGTCCACTGCAAAAAACTTACATCAGTTATGGCCTTCTTGGCTTTTTCTTCAGCATTTCTAGATTCTTGGATGGCTTCCTCCACTTCACTCTGAAGTTGGGTGCTGTCACTCTCAAGCTTCTTCTTGGTGTTAATAAGACTTGTGTTCTGTACAAAATAAGACAGACATTATGTAGCGTTCCTTGAGCATGCCAACAAAATTAATTGGGGACTTATGAGTGTTAAGTGTAAAAACTCTCTACCTGAGAATGGAGAAGCTGCAAACGTTCGCTTGCATCCAAAAGTTCTTGTTCAGCAACTTTGCGGGATCTTTCTGTCTGTTCAAGTGCAGCCCGCATCTCTTCAAGTTCTGCCTGTTGCAGATTGTTTCTGCGTTCAGTGACAGCCACCTGTTCTTTCAAGTCATCTTGTCCTCTAGTTGCGTCATCAAGATGAAGTTGGGCATCCTTTAGGGCGAAGGAAGCATTTTTTTTGCATTAATTACCTTTTAAGGAAACAGTACGAGAAGCACATGTAAACAAGATTTCTTGTGCTGCATACAATAACAGTACATACCTTGAGTTGCCCTTGTACGTTTCTGAGGTGCTTCTGTGCTTCTGCAGCTTGGCGGTTGGCATGGCTAAGCTGAATCTCAATTTCATTCAGATCTCCCTCCATTTTCTTCTTCAGCCTCAGAGCATCATTCCTGCTCCTGATCTCAGAATCTAAAGTGCTCTGCAGAGAATCCACAGCTCTCTGGTTGTTCCTCTTCAGCTGTTCAATTTCCTCGTCTTTTTCAGCAATCTTTCTATCAACCTCAGATTTGATTTGATTGAGTTCAAGCTGAGTACGCAGAATCTTTGCCTCTTCATGTTCCAATGTTCCCTATCGTGACAAAAAAATAGTACATTGGAGAGAATTCTTAGATTTGTAATAGCAAGAATACAGTATTCTTTCCCTTGTTAAAGCATATTGACATACCTCAGCTTCCTCCAATGCAGCTTGGAATTCACTCTTTTCTTGTTCAACTTGTTTCTTGGCCTTTTCTAATTCATGGATGGCCTTTCCTGTTTCCCCGATCTGTTCAGTGAGATCTGAGATCTCCTCTGCAAGCAAAGCATACATGAAATTGTGGTTATCCTTTGTGCTTCATATTAATGTAGGGCAACTAGTGCACTAACTGCATGGAGAGGCTGTACTCATTGTTTGAACGAAGCAGATAAACCATTTTGCATTTTCTACTCCATGTCATAAACTTGTTTTTATTCTGTCTGAAAAAACAACAGTTATCATGGACAACACTTCTTTTATGGAGTATGATTGTTTCTCATGGCCAAAATAAAAGTGCATTTTGCATATGTATGTGATGACTCTTTAGGATTTCTTGCTTGGAATGTATGATGGTCGGAAAAAGATAATAAGCATTTGTTGTGGGGCAGTTGTTTTCATGCACACTAGCTCCGATGGTTTGTTGAACAAATGCTAATGCTGGCGGCTTTGTTTGATCATAGTTGCTTATGGTGCAAATGGGGAAACTTACGTTGCAAGTTCTTGTTTTCACGTTTCAGGGTTTCAAGATGGTCCAGAGACTCTTCATACGCATTCTTCATCTTGAAGATCTCGGTGCTCAAGGAACGGGCATCCTTCTGTGATGCATCCAGTTCAGCTTGTGCTTCTTCAAACTTCTGTTTCCATTCAGCCAGAACCTTTTTCAAAAAAGTGTAACATTTAGCTTAAAGTCGGTGGAGAACAATATAAAATGCCCACTATAAAAGTATGTTGTCTAAATTTGTACCTTATCAAAGTTCCTCTGTTTCTTGTCAAGAGCTGCAGCAGCACTGTTAGATCTTTCAACATCAATCATGAGATCCTCCACTTCAGCTTGTAGCCTCTGCTTGGTCTTTTCCAGTGAAGCACATTTGGAATTCACGGCCTCTACCTGTTCTTCAGCATCCTGTAGTCTCTGAGCAAGCTTCTTCCTAATAATTTGCAAGTGTGATTGAGTTTTAGAAATTGAAAAATACATTTAAATGAAAATATTTGCTTGTCATATTAAACTTGGCATACTTGGCCTCTTCCAGTTCCTCTGTGCGCTGAATGGCATCAGTTTCATATTTGGTCCTCCACTGAGCAACTTCTCCATTAGCTTTGGAGAGCGAACGCTGGAGCTCGGCTTTGGCTTCTTGTTCCTCCTCATATTGCTCACGGAGCAAATCACAGTCATGTCTTGCAGATTGTAAGGCATGTGCCAGTGCGTTCTTGGCCTGCAAGCAGATAAAGATGTGAAAGCATCAGATACATTGTTGAGGTACTTATTATGTTAGGACTCCCTAACAAAACAGTATAAAGCTGATTTGTCTTTCTTAGCCGTAGTGAATATCATCAAATCTTAGCAATGTGAATATTGAGCAGAATAAGTTGTTTCAGTGTTGTAAGGGTAGCATGAAGTTTGCTAATGGCTTTCTAATCCCTTTCTGTCATGCTGTGCCGAAGAACAGGCCAGATTTCCCCTGACTGTGACGTTTTGCCTGAAGGCCAATATAGCTCTGAATGGAAGTGATCTGGGCCCATGTGTAGCCGCTGCTTCCTTCTTGGGATTCAGAGAGTGGCTAGGCTCACTATCCTCCTCACACCTCAATACCTACTCGAGGCATATCTTAATGTGGATGGTATTTCCCTAGCCTTCGCTGACATTGTGAACCTCAAAGGAATCACAGCCTTAGGAGGGGGCGAGCCGTATTTGCATGATTTCCTGCTGCTTTACAATGCACCTTGGTTCATCAAGCATTCTGTAATTGTCACATCTTCCATCCCAATGGTAGAATACTAGTAGGCAGTATATCTGTGTGCAGTGTACGTTCATCACATCGTAGTAGATTTTATCGAGGACGATTTGATCGAATTTCTTTAACCAAATTTCACTGCAAATATATGTGGAGATGTGGGTTAGGGTGATAATTAAGGTGGGGGATCTAAGGGTGTTGCGGGGATCTCCCCCGTATATATTTGCGGTGAAAAAAATAGTATCAAAGCGTCCTCGAAAAAAACAACTCAATTAAATCACGTAGATCAATAGTGTGCTGCTGTTACTATCGGATGGCAACACCCTCCTCTTTGTGAAATTGAGATCACTATATGCTGTACTGTACGATAATTGATCGGCTCATTGGGACCATAGGGATGATAATCAGTTATACCATCACCTTTGTTTTGATGGCAGTCATTATACTGTAATTTGTAGGTTGATCAAATGTTGGTCTTGTATTCCTAGTTTACAATTTCATAGGTACATAAGGGCCTACATAAGGGCCATATAATATGATGTACCTTTGTTTCCTCTTCCAGTTGCCTTTTCAGTTCTTCCGTTTGCTGAGTGAAAGCTTGTTTTCCTCTTGTCAGCTGAGAAATCAGAGATTCTTTCTCCTCCAGTTGTCGGGAGAGCTCACCTGTCAAAAATAATTTGCCATGCATTATTTTGCATATACTTTGTATATCACTATTTTAGCACATTTTTGATTAGGGTACTGGGAAATGGCTAACCCGATTATGTCTACACTTTCAGCTACCATACCTCTAAATGATATAATGTTCACATATAACACCTGCAAGCCTCTTAAATACAGGGCATGAAGGATTTTTGTCACTCATTTGAATCTATAAAAGAAAATGTATTCTTAATGTTTTTCGCACCATCGTCTCTTCCAAGTAACTCTGGAAAACTGTTTCTATCTAACAAACACAGAGCAACACTTGCCTAATTGAATGTCATGTTAC
Organism: Ambystoma mexicanum; assembly: GCF_040938575.1. Lineage (NCBI taxonomy): Eukaryota > Metazoa > Chordata > Amphibia > Caudata > Ambystomatidae > Ambystoma > Ambystoma mexicanum. The sequence continues at coordinate 451,757,445 of NC_090924.1, read as the reverse complement.
CATCATTTATTCTCTGGTAACCGATAATGCATTGTAAGGGAAAACTTTAGCTTTGTAGTACTTTGTCTTGGCCTGTCCAATATTAATCAATTGCTTAAGTTATTAATGATGGAATGAATAGTGCTGTACTATCTTGTTGTACTTGAAAATGTGGTTTATATATTGAGCAGTTTTTGAAACCATGATATAAGAAGTTGTGACAGATTAAAAACAAGTAAATAGCAAGATCAGACAATAATAGAAAGACCAGAAAAGACACATTTGCAATTGGTTTGAATCACCACTAACTAATTTCTGTATGGCTGGTCAGAGACTCTAACAATGACGCAAAATATATTAAGAACTTGAAAAACAACTAGTAATAAAAACATGCTAAAGAAAAGTGATGTAATGGAACACAAGTCTTCAATATTCAATACTATGTATTCTGAAAGGACCTATAGGAAAATTCAAAGAAGTTTGTTTTTTGGTTGAAAACGGTTTCATATTTTTTTGTAGCATGTTTCTTTAAGTAGCTGTGAAGAGACTAAAATTACCTATATTTTAAAGCAGTCCTGATGTTAACTGTTTGGTGGAGTGTTTTGAATTTGAAGGCTTGCATGGACTGCAATATCACACGTGTTGCTAAAGTGGAAATCTGTTTACTTTTAGTGCAATTCTTATCATATTTAATTTTTTCTTTAGGATATTATAAAGTTAATACATACCATTTTCAGTCTGGAAGCGTGCTTTCTGGGTTGTGAGGTCATTGATAAGACGCTGATGTTCATCGTCTTTAGTCTTAACTTCACTAAGCTGGTCCTCCAACAAGCGGCTCAACTTTTCAAGGTTGGCCTGGAAAACAAATAACATTAACATTAGTTCTTCCACATTCATACTCTTTCCTAATCCTAACTTGTAAGTAAATCACTGCGTGCTGAATAATTGAATGCTCCCAACTCCATACCTTGGACTTTGAAACATTCTCCATGTTGCTAGAAAGGTCATCAATTTCCATTTTAAATTCACTCTTTTCTTTTTCCAGCTTTTGTTTGACTCGCTGTAGGTTATCAATCTGTTCCCCAAGTTCTGCAACGCTGTCGGCATGCTTCTTACGCAGGGCGGCAGCGGTAGCTTCATGCTGCAGAGTGGACTCTTCCAGGTCCCGTCTCAGTTTCTGGAACTCTGCTTCACGCTTCTTGTTCATTTCAATCTGGGCTGAAGTGGCTCCACCAGCTTCTTCCAGTCTTTCACTGATTTCCTCCAGTTCCCTGGATAGATCGGACCTCTGTTTCTCAACCTTTGCCCGAGCTGCACGCTCAGCTTCAATTTCCTCCTCAAGTTCTTCAATTCGGGCCTGAAAGATTAGATCATTTTAATGTTAAATTTCAATGCAAATTTGCATATACGTGACCACAATATACACTGAAGTGTTGCTGTAACTGTCAAATTAAGTACCTGAAGTTCTTTGATTTTTTTCTGCAGCTGGGCCCCCAGAGATTGTTCATCCTCAATCTTGCTCTGTAGCTGGCTGAATTCAAAGTCCTTCCTGTTAAACATTATATACTGGTTAGGATCTGTAATTGGGTTGTAATAACTCTGGAATGATTGACTGTGCAATTTTAAGCCTTATAAATATTCGTGGTTTATCTAGTTCTCCTATGTGTAGGCTTCTGGAAACTCCATGCCTGCAACGTAAGGCATTGGAACATCCCTTGCAAAGTCAAAGATTTGTATGGAAGTCTCTGCACATCTCCACCATGCAGTACATGGTCCCATGGAACTGCCAGGACCTCATACTGTCCCTAGGGTACTTGTGTCATCTTTGGAAGGGAATTAGGGGTGTGGATAATCCCCAACAACATATTGGCCATCTATTATATTAGCAACCAGAGGGCACATTAGTTCTGCTTCTTTGCTGTGTGCAGGTGGTCCTGGGTCTTCACCGAGCGGTGTGACTTTTAGCGATGCATTTAGCAAGCACCTCCAACAGGCAATTGGACTCCCTTGGCAGCCTGATCAACACTATAACGAGTTGGAGCTGAGCAGCTCAGTATTCCCCTAATTTTCCATTAATGTGATCTTCCAGGCATAGAATTTTTCACCTCCCGCCAAAACAAGGGATGAATCACTGTCCCTTATCCTATAAGTTGGATGATGTCTCATCCTTAATTTCTCACCAAGATACATTTAGGTAAAAGTAGACTCTTGGATGTCCTACATTTGGATGACAAGAGACTATATGGGATCTTTATTTTGTTCTGTTGTTTTTGCCTCATCTATCCTTCAAATAAGTCTCCAACAGTTACGTGGAACTAGTAATTTGGGAAACTGTGTTCTTGGTTGCTGTCACCCCAGTCAGGTGGATCAATGAGCTACAGGCTCTGTCATCATGCTAGCCTTTTGTTAAATACAGATAATTTGTGCTTTGGATACACAGGGCTGTCCAACTCCAGGTCTCGAGGGGTGGGATGCTGACGGGTTTTCAGGATATCCCTCATTAATATTCATGAGGAACAATGTGCATACATTTAGAATCATTGTATGCAGATTTATCTAGTGAATATTAATGAGGGGTATCCTGACAACCCGACACGGATCCACCTCTCGAGGCCTGGAGTTGGACAACCCTGGGAGGAAACACCCTTACTTTTTGCCTAACTTATTATTAGAGAAAAAGAGTAATTCAGAAGCCTGTCTTCCTTCCTAAATCTTCCTTTAGTCCTAAGAGGACCCCTAAATATTTCAATGTTCAAGTCTTTAAATTTTGATCTTTACTATACAGTATACAGAAGGCTATTTGTTCTTTGGGTGGGTTGTTTGCCACACATTGGAGCACTTCTCTCGGTACGCAACAGCGCACTCTTGGGTGCTTCAAGGTGGCTGATCTCCTTCCCAGGAGAGCATACGTATGAATGCATTTGTGGTCAAGGTGGCAAATATTGTTCTCTATTGATATGACAGCTTGGATATCATCAGTAGATCAGCCACATGGGCCATGTACCGTGCATTCAGCAAACACTATCCAATGAATGCGATCTCTGTCTGACAGTAGATTTGAGTACATCTGGCAAGGCTCTTTTCTGACATTTACCTAGATGTTTTATTTGTGGCTGCCTTTCCTTCTGTTAGAAGACATGATTTTGAATCTCCCTATGAGGCTGATAGAATAGGCACTGGACATACCTTTAAAGACAACTTACTCATGTTAATGAGTCTTGTCCTGGTAGTCTTGTTTACTGTTACTCCTCCTTTCCTTAGACAGCCCAGCCCACTGTCTGCCGGTCTGTCTGTATCCATTGCATGCTTGAAGCTCAACCCCTCCAAGACCGAATTCCTACTCCTCAGTCCTGGCTATCAACCATGAACTCTGAGGGCTTCACACACGAGCTCACCCCCCGCGCCAAGGTTCCACATCTACACCTCTCCTTCAAGACACACATAGCTAAGAAAACTCAGACACTTGGTATCAGCTCTCCTTCCTGCGGAAAGTCAAGCCCTTCCTCCCTCAGACAGCTTTAGATCCACTGTTCAAACACTGGTCCTATCCCACCTGGATGGGGGCAATGCACTCCTTGAAGACCTCCCGTTGTCCTCCTTGTTCTTGCAAAAAAGTGTCCTACACGCGGCTGCACGCCTCTTCAAGGGTCTGCACAGATACAACCACATCCCCCGGCCTTCATCAACCTTCATTGGCTCCCACTGCACACACGAATCACCTTCAAGTGTTGTTGCATCATCTATAAGGTAGTCGCCCTCAAGCCACCCAGCTACCTCGCAGAGAAATTCAGCATCTCGAAGCCAGGCCACGGCAGACTTGAAATCCGCCACGGTAAAAAGGAAAGGACCAGAAAGTAAGCCTTCTGTGCCTATGCCCCAAGACTATGGAACCTCCTCCCTCTCGGCATCAGACTCGCTCCCACGCTTCTACAATTCAGAAAATAACTCAAGATCCACCTCTTCAAGGAGTCTCTTCTCCTCAACACATAGGCCATCACGTCGCCTCTCGCACCACCTGACTCACTATACGCCGCCTGCCCCTCTCGTACTTGCCCCTCTGTATTCTACCCCTGATGTATATCTGTTCTGTTGTTACCTCTGAAAAGCGCTCCTTTATGCATCTGTACTGTTGTATACCTCTGTAAAGCGCACTGTTATGTGTCTGTATTGTTGTATACCTCTGTAAAGCGCTCAGTCTTCTCTAAGCTAGGTCCACGCTCAATAAATACCATAATAATAATAATAAAACTGTCAGTCCCCTTTATTACTAGTATATTTTTCCAACCAGAATCCACAATGTGATTAGAAATGCAGCCTTTGACTCCACAAAGACACGCCCCGTCCCATCCCGCATTTCTCTTGTCATTCATCTGGGAGTCCCTGTTGCACTTAAATTCTGGTAGAAATCTAGAGAAGTACTGGCACCAGGAAATGTGAAAAGGGTGTGTGTAGCTTGAGAGCTTCAGGGCACTGTTTTTGAACAGTCAGTGTATTTTGGTTGTGAGATCATCTGTATTGAGCAGGGTAGGGTAAACATACTGTCCCTTTTGCTCAGCTAAAAAGAGTCACGTAAGAAATGTGGTTTTTTTTTTGTTTACTTACTTCTTTAGTTTTTCATCATTTTGCTGTTTATCATTCTCAAGATCCATTACGGTTTCCTGGGACAACTTCAAATCACCTTCAAGCTTTCTCTTGGCCCTCTCATTGTCCATGCGAAGTTTTTTCTCTTGTTCCAATGAACCTTCAAGCTGTGAAAACAAAACCATGTTACTATGGGTGGCATAATTATTGCTGATGTTTGCTTTTACTCTGAATCACCAAAGCTATATGTGCATATTAGTGTGACTTTCATGAAAAATGATGACAGGCATTTATTTTTGTGATCTCTTCTATTTGTTTAAGTTGTATTTTTGTGTGCATAGATTATATTTAATAATATGAATACAGGAAATGTTGTTTATTTGACAATAAAGTTTGAAACTGGTTAGCCAAATCAGTGATTAGTTATTCTTAATAACATCATCAGGCACATGGATGCATGTTGACAGCAGCTATAATGACAATGTAGGCAATAAAACAATGATCCTCAAATTAAAATGTTCTGCGATCATGTTATAAAGGAAAGTTATAATCTGATATAAAAATAGAATACACAGGCCAATATTGCCACCAAAAGGCTAATAAATAGTGAACTTGCACATTATAGAATGTCATTGTGTGGGTACATTTTGAGAAAATATCAGTTTTTCTCGTGCCTTTTTGAAATGTATTTCTATATGTATTGCTGTTTGTGCATCCATTCTTTGGTAGAATTGCTGTTGGTAATTTACATGACAACTTACATCATCCACTTGCTGTTCCAGCTTTGTTTTGGATTTGGTCAAAGAACTGACTTTGTCTTCTTCTGCCTGGAGGTCATCCAAAGTCTGCTGGTGGGCCTCTTGGAGAGCTTTCTTCTCCTTGGAGACCTTTGAGATGTTTTCATCAAGAACAGCCATTTCCTCTGTTAGGTTTTTAACCTGAAAAAAGTTTGATTATTATGACTTGTTTTACTTTAATTTACTTTCATCTGCAAGTTCTTTACTGCTTACAGTTTTCATCTAGGTATATTTGCATGCCAAATTTATATTTGTCTTATGTTGGTACCTTGTTTTCTGTGGCATGCTTTTCCTTCTCTACTTTGGCTAGAGTGAGTTCAAGGTCATCAATATCTTTCTTTAGCTCAGAACACTCATCCTCCAGTTTCCTCTTCTTGGCTGTCAGCTCAGCGTTACTTTCCTCCTCATCTTCAAGTCTTTCCGTCAGTTCCTTCACTTTAGCCTCCAGCTGAATTTTATTTTTGATGAGACCTTCACATCTTTCTTCTGCATCTGCAATGTTTTCACTTTCCTAGTGAACAATGGTATTAGAGTTAGATTCCTTTTAGATGTTGCCTTAAGGTTTCAAACACTATAGAATGCGTACATGTACTGTTCTCTTACCGATTGGCACTGCAATGCAAGATCATTTTTCTCCTGAAGGAGGGAAACCATCTTCTCCTCTAGCTCCTTCTTCCTTGCTTCAGATTTTGCCAGAGCTTCCTTTGTCTTTTCAAACTCATCCTTCATGTTCGCCATCTCCTTCTCTGTCTCTGCACTCTGCAGAAGAGGCTTAATCTTAAAGTAAAGCTTCATCCATGGCCAGGTTTTGACATTCATGAATGACCTGACGTTGTACTGGATGACAAGCACAGCTTCCCTGTTCAGGAAAAAATGTACAATGATTATAAAAGGCATGGTGTATGCTTTTATAATACTTTAGATTATTTCTTTTATTTATTAAGCATCTTGATCATAAATGTTATATGTGCAATCTTATTGCACATGCAGCCGCTGGTGCTACATAACAACATTGCAATGGGTGAATACATGAATCATTGACTGAGGATGCATATGTGCAATGAGGCATTGGACTTGCCTCAATGGGGAAAGTTGACCACGGGATACTCTTCAAGTTAGAGGCACCAAGAGTGGTGTTAGTTTGACTTTTATGGGGAGGGTGTTAGAATTGTGGGAAGCCAGAAGACGGATGGACCTGTGATGTATTTGAATGAGAAGATTGAGCTAGCGTTGTCAGGATGGTAAAACAGTGGAGGTTTTGCAATCTATGGGAGTTGGTGAGAATGTAGCAAAGTATAAGGTAGGTAGAGAGAAGTAGATCTGTGGGTAGGTTTCAATACCACTACCAGAAACTCATAAAGCTATCTGTGCTAAACTGTCAGGCAGCCACATTGGTAATGTTAGGGGAGGTGGCCTTGGTGCGGGCAGTTTGAATAAAATATGTGTCGCAAGGTCTAGGACTAAATCAGTGGGGTTGAAGGAGTGGAGTGGTAGACCAATGAGGATGTAATAATAAAAATGTTGTCTGTATCGAAATTGAAGTGACAGCAGATCTTATGGGTGTTTATTGACTGTTATCCAGTAAAAGGTGACTGTTGAGGTGATAAATGTTGAGGGCCTCAATTCACTGTTAAAGTGACAAGTGTTTTGGATGGGCAGAATTGATTTGGGAGAAGGGATGGGCAGAAAATAAAGGGCTGAGATGGTTCTGGAGATGGGTGCTGAGGGAAAGTAAATGATCTAATTCTAGACCAGGTTAAGCATGAGCCACTGACTGGCCATCATGTGCCATATGCATAACTCATCAATGAATTGTGAACGCATACCTTCTTTCCATCATTTTCTTGAATTCCACTCTCATGAGGAACCCTCTGCAAGCAGCCTGAGTGCGGGTGATGAGCTCTGCAAGCTTTTCATCTCTCATCTCTTCTAGGGTTCCTAGGAGGCCAGCTTTGAAGAACACCTTAAAGATTAAGAAGGATAATATTCATATTTGTTTCTTGTAAAACCGACCCATTTTTTCTATGATGATGTTGTATAGGTTCATACCTTGGTGTGTCCGAATCTGTATTGAGTATGATCAATATCGATGGAACCCAACAGTTTCTCACATGCCTTCTTGCTGTCAATGAACTGGCCATCGGGAATAGCGCTTGCATTGAGAACCTTGTACCTTTTAATAATACATGTGTGTTAAACAAGGTTTGTTAATGCATGGGTGGCATGTCTTTTTATCAGTTTAAAATCAAAGCTGGGTCTTTTCATTTGTGTCTTTCAATCGTGGATCAACTCAAAATAAAAACAACCACATAAACGGTAAAAACATTTGGCAAGTAGAAATGTATGAGTGGGGAATTATAAAAAATGAAAGCAGAAACAAAATTTAAAAAGCCAAAACTACACAGAAAATAAGACCACGAATGTAAAGGTATGGAACCAATTTAAAACATATGCCTGCTAAATAAGAGTGCATACCACATCACTGTCTAAATGTCCTTTCTAAGGTGCTTGTACATTACCTGATTCTTTGTCTTTTATGATACATATTTGTGTATGACTTCTTATAAAAACGGTTTTAAATATAATATGTGTGAGCTACAACTGTCAAAACATAACACATGCAGGAAATAGGTTACTATTTCTTTGGGCAGCCAAGGTTTGGTCTCCCAACCAAATGATACACAAGGAGAGATTTCTCTTAAAAGATTGTTTTTAAGAGGCCAACTTTTGGCCTTTAACATCATGAAAGGCCAAAACATCATTGCATAACAATTACAACAGGTCTGACAAACATCCCCAAGCTGCCTTATCTGATTTCCACCTTCTCCTCCTCCTCTTGTCAACCCCAAAGCAATATCTTTGCGGGCTACTGAGCATTGCTTTATCTTAGCGGGCTACTGAGCATTGCTTTACCCATTATGGAGGCAACTTTGCTATATAAGTAAATTGACTAGAAACGTCCAGCTCCTCACTCGAATTCTGGATTACATATGGAATAAAGTACCCCCTACTGTACGGTATAAGGATACTGCAAGCCACACGTGAGTTTTGTTGCCAAGTAGAGGAACAAGGGCAAAGGCTGAGTTCCTCTATAAGGTCACGGAACGCTGAGGTGACTTGCAATATCATTTTTATGTACGGTAGGGGGATTCTATTCCTTATAATATATGGCCCCACGAGGTAATCTCCTCTACTGCCTGGTCTCTTGCTTAATCTAATGTAAGAGATCTTCCATTTGCTGGTTCATATAATCAATGTAAAATGTGTTTAGATGTAAGCAGATTCTAATGTTTTGCAGGAAAATAGTTTAAGCAGTTTAATAAAGTGCATCAAAAACATGTTTTTATTTTGTGCTTCAAAAGAAGTAAAAACATGCAGATTCTTGATCACGTTTAAACTCCATTAGTGCACATATAAACCATTTTACAAGCAAGCAATTTGAAAAGCATGTCACGGCTTTAATTAGGTTTGGCGTTTCAAGCTGGAGGCGTTGAAAGCTGGAGTTCTGACCTCTGCAGACTCAAGCAGCAGGAATTCTGAAGCATAATAACTGATTACAGAGCAGTTGCAATGTCATTTTCTTATTACAGGTCAGTTGTGTTTTCACAAGTAGCCTGTAATAAAATTATTTCCAGGCTTTTAAACGGATATTGCAGGCTGTCATGCATTATTGAGCAGTAACATATTTTCTGAAGACCAAATTAAAACATGGGTTATTGTTATTATTATTTATCATTTGTATAGCGCCAGACACAACAGGCCTGTAGGCATCAGTGCGCTTTCAAAGACAAACAGACAAAGATACAGTAATCAGCCAGCACATCAGGCCACAGCGAGCAAGAAACCTGGATGCTACTGGACCTGCTGGATTGCATAAAACCTTGAACATATCATTACACTGTGTTTAAAGGGAGGCTACACACTTGAGCACACACTATTTACCTCTGTTTGAAGTCACCATAGAGGATTCTGCTTGGGAATCCCTTTCTGCAAATCCTGATACCTTCTAACACACCATTACATCTCAACTGGTGGATTAGCAGGTGGTTGTCCATAACACCTGTAAGTTAAGAGCCACAGTGATTTGAGTACATTCCTTTGATGTCTTTTGGAAACGTTTATCCTTTAATGCTGAGCATAGCTACTTTACCTGGAGTTTTTGTCTCATTGGGAATCAGGCAACGCACAAAGTGGGGATGAGTGCTCCTCAGGTTAGTCATCAGCTTGCCCAGATTTTCCTGTTTTAGTGAAAATATGAATATCTTTAAAACTGTGGCAGTTATATTGGCAATCACTTACTGAAAATGTGTATTGTAGTAACATAGTGGGCGTTTTAGTATTAATTACACTATGCACATCGTATTAATAATGTGTGTCTGTAGAACTTACTCTGAACAAAGCAGACACTGTCTGGAAGGAACCACCCTTCTTCTTCTTTCCACCTTTTCCAGAAGCCGCAGCAGCAGCTGCCTCTGTTGTTAAGAAACACATGAGGAACCGCTGTTAATACAGCAAGTTTTATGAAAGGTGGGCATATGTTTTTTTTAGATACTTTATAGATTAGTATTTACCTGCTTCAGCAGCGGTAGCACTGTAGAGCATGGAGAGCAGTTTCACAGATGACTTCTGATACAGTTGAATAACAGAGTCATTCAATGGATCCTTGTTCTTCTCCAGCCAGCCAGAGATGTTGTAATCCACAGTGCCAGCATAGTGCACCAGGGAGAAATGAGCTTCAGCCTTTCCTTTACCTGGCTTGGGCTTCTCAAAGCACTTACACTTGCCAAGATGCTGGTCATACAGCTTGTTGGTGAAGGAGGTGTCTGTGGACTTGGGGAACATGCACTCCTCTTCAAGGATGGAGAAGATTCCCATGGGCTAAAATATAGAAGATATCTGTGAGCCTTGGGCATAGTACAGAAGGATATGTACACCACTACCTGTTCTCTGGGAAGTGACCCACCTTCTCAATAAGCTCAATGCATTGAGCCAGATCCATACCGAAGTCAATGAACTCCCAGTCAATGCCTTCCTTCTTGTATTCCTCTTGTTCCAGGACGAACATGTGGTGGTTGAAGAACTGTTGCAGTTTCTCATTGGTGAAGTTGATGCACAGCTGCTCCAAGCTGTTAAACTGAACACAGATCGTTGTTTATTAGATGTGTGTATACACTTAAATGCCACCATTGAGCTACAATGCCTTATGAAAAAAATTAACTTACATCAAAGATCTCAAAGCCTGCAATATCCAGGACACCAATGTAGTACTGCCTGGCTTGTTTAGTGTCCAGCTGTTGATTGATACGAATCACCATCCACAAGAAGAGCTTCTCATAAATAGACTTGGAGAGGGCACCAATGGAGTTATAGACCTGGTGGAGAAACAATCACAGTGATTGAAAAGTACTCTTCGCCTGCATGTGTTGTGTTTTGCTTTGTTATTCGGTTTCGGTATATGTCACAAGGAACAGTGTAAATTTACCTGCTGGACGGTTTGTCCCTTTGTGACATATTCATTGCCGACCTTAACTCGTGGGTAGCATAGCGCTTTAATCAAGTCAGCTGAGTTCAGACCCATCAGATAAGCAATTTTGTCAGCAACTGAAATTAGAAATTAGTAGAGAAACTTCATTGGTGTGCTCTCGTTATGGCTTACTATTGCATTTCCAAGCAAATTTTCTTATAGGTGTTTTGTTTTCGTTTAATGTCAGTCTTTTATGGTAACCATTAGCTATATAGGTGTTGACAACAAATTAGAAACTTTCCTGACTCATCTAGTCTGCCAATTTGCTGCCCCCTGCAACACTGTAGTGTCCAGCTGTTGTTTTTCTGGCTGAAGACACCAGGTTACTCTGAAGACACCAGGTTACTTTAGATTTGATCCCATCTCTACTGAATTGTCTGCTTAATTTCTTTCACATAGAAACAAGTGATTCTGAATGTGTCATCGTCTAGAATTGGGGAATCTGTTCCCTGCTTTGGTTTTTGCAGTCATTTAGCACACAATAGTGGGTTTATCCTGTTTTCAAAGGATCGCATATTTGGCAGATACAGGAAGTGAAATAAGGTAAGAAAGTGTTTAGCCAAGAATGGCACAATTGGGCCAACTGGAAAAGCTGTCAATAGACAGCATATCTCAAAGAGTCACTGCTAACCCTAAAGTACTTCTCCTCTGCTCATGGTGACTATGCTGTCACTGGCAGGACCCTTCCGTAGAAACAACCCTTTTGAGCATGTTTGTTTGGACAGTCTTGCTAGTCATCCTTACTTTTCTCATCACTCTCATCTGGATATGTGTAGCAGCCCCTAGCACTTGAATTCTTGAGGTTTTAATGTAAGACCGTTAAACCATAATCCCAGTTAAACATTCAGTACTTCTCTTGAAAACATTTTGATGTATTTGAGTTCTCGGCTCCTTAGCTAGTGACCCGTTTACACTGTGAGACTTACCATCTGTGCCATCAGGCTCAGCCTGCTCCTCACGCTGTTTCTGCTTGAATTTCAGGTTTCCGTGGTGCATTACTGCGCCGGTCATCTTGTAGATGCCGATCTTTTCATCTGCATTGAACCCCAGAATATCAATGGCCCCCTGTCAAAAGAAAACACAGTAGCTGTAAAGTTAGAGTATCTCTAGTGTTGCTCTCATTTGTAGTTAGCTCTTTATACCAAGGTTAGTGGCATCCTAGCAGGCTGGGTGGGGTGATTTCTGGCTAAAGCAACACACTTTAACAGTTCTTCTAAATTGGTAGTTCTCTTTTTGGCAGAATAAACAGAGGAACAAAGTTACAGATATGCACACCAAGGATAGGGAGGGTGCAAATGACCCTGCTGTGTCTTCAGAAGCGATGGACCCCTCCCACCTGCGAAGAGAGGTTGGTTCCTGTTAGGATGTGGCCTGAGTGGGTGTAGTGGCGGAACTTGTTATAAACGTTTGGAGGGCTTTGGTTGTAAAAAGCATATTGGGAAATGCCAATGGGTTAGAGCTTGATACTTTGTAGACTGAAAGTCACTGTAGGGCCTTATTAGTGTGTGAAATGATCGTCTCAGCATTTAGTGTGAGCGGAGATGTAATGCAAGATTTTACAGCCACAGTATTGGTTAGAAGTGTCAAACTGAACGTCCAAAAAGGAGGCTTTGCAGTAGTGTAATTGACTAAATGGAATGAGGAAAATGATTAATTCTTTTTGAGTGAAAGAATAGTCTCAAGGTTTTAACTTTACAGAAGCAGTTCTTAACATCTGCATTGACCAGTTGGCTCAAGGAGGGTTTCTATTCAGTAGAATCCATTGTAATAAATGGATTCAGTTGGCTTGCCGTTGGTGGGTTGAGATGGGGGTTGGGTACCAAAAGCAGTGTGGCACGGTTGTAACGACTGTTGAATAATTTGCATAGGTTTAGCCTAAGATAGTGTCATCAGTGTGCATATGAAGAGCAATCTGATGACACCCCCCAATAGGACGCATGCATATGTGACAATGGAGAGGATGTGCTGAAGCCTGTGACATCCAATTCCGCTTTTTGAACGGAGATAAGAGATGGTGGGACGGGTTAGGCAGGTGGATTAGTTAATGTCTGTCGGAATGCTAACTAGTGAAGAAAAGGACAAATATTTGTAGTCATTAAAGTAGGGTGTAGAGATTGATTGATTTTAAAGCTGCGTGAAGGACACAAAAGACCAAAGGAAAGGCCCCCTCCCCGTTGCCACTAGCTGGTTGGAGGTTGTTGAGAATCAAAGTGAGTACCAGTTCTTTGTTACTGCCAGGTGAGAAACCAGACTGCAAGTTGTCAAGGAAGGAATGTGATTCGAGATTAGAGTACAGTGCCTGAATCTCTGTGCATTCAATCAGTTAAGTAGTGAAGACGACAGTTAAGGTTTGCATAAGTTTGTTAGGGTCTCAAGTATCACACTGAAGGTATCGGAGAAAGCAACCCGATCAGCTTTTTGTGTGTAAAATGAGTGTTTTCACTATTTTCAGTTCGTATATAACTTACATCAGTGGCCAGCAGCTCCTCTACGTCATCAATACTCTTCACCACAATCTCTCCCTGGCTGATGGATGGGAAGTCGTATGGGTTGGTGGTAATGAGAAGCATCTCTGTGAAACACATACAGTTGAGGAGGTTAATTTCCATAGTGTCAATGTTGTAGCACAAAATGGATCACATGTACATTCATCTTGCATTGACTCATTCCTTTTTTTAAACTTGCATCTCGTAAAAAAGGTTAAAGTTAGGTCGTTATTCTGGCTGTTTTTGCATGTATAAGAAAATGCTGAGACTGGTCTATCGTTTTGCGCAATCCCCTTTTAATATTTACAATCTTGCAAAACGTAAACCAATGTTTTCAGGAGGTAGATCCGCTTTTGTTTTCCTATCTTATTAGCTAGTGCAGGGGCCTGCAACCTTTGGCGCTCCAGATGTTTTGTACTACAACTCCCACCAGCTCTAGATAGCATACTCAATTATGAAGGATCAAGGGAGTCGTAAGCCAAAACAGCTGAAGAGCCTAGGGTTGCAGATCCCTGTGAATATAACGGTATAAATTGTAAAAAACACTATTATAATGTTCTCCCCCACAGCAACAAGTAATAGGCTTTCACGAGAGGATCCATATGTTTTACTTTAATGAGACCTCTATCTGACAGTCCTTGCATGTACACAAGTTATTGTTCCCCCATTAAATATTGCGTAGATTGTCCACAATGATGTAGCACGTTGTGGGTCTGATGCACCATTTTCTTTACAATATTGTTTTTGTTAAGCTAAGCAAGCACCGTGCCCCCTTCCACAATGTCCATGGATTCTTCTGCAGTATATTTACCCGGGTCTGTGTGCTATGCCAAATCAGGTTTTATTTATTTATTTAGTGGTTATTTAAAAGACGCCCATACAACAAGTAGTGTTTCAAGGGCCACAAGACTAAAGTGGGGGAGGGGGGAGGGAGAAAGGTACAATAACGGTGCTACTAGGCCTTGTGATATTCAGATCGTGGAAGTGCAGTACAAGAAGTGCTAGGGAAAGGGGAATGAGGGGAAAGCGCACGTCGGTGACCAACAAAGTGCTAAGGAGGTAAGGGAAAGGAGAAGGGGTGAAGTGCAATTATTAAGGTGAGGCCCAAGGGCAAGCACAATTGAAAAGCAGGTAAGCATAGGGAAAGGGGGAAGGAAAAAGTTAAGGGGGAGGTTAGAGGGCAAGTATCATGGAAAAAGCAGGTAAGCTGAGGGAGGTCGGGAAATGGGCAGAACAGTGCCTGGAACCCTCTAATACTCAGAGGGCCTAAGAGGCAAGTAAGTTATGCCTGTAACGGGGTATTCTGCCTAAGTTATTCCACTGCATAAAAATGAGGGATGCAAAACTTCCACGAGGAGCATGCTTTGAAGTGCTGTGTTAATCTTGTTTAATCTTGTTTTAAAATATACAAATAATCTTACACCACAAAGATCGAGTTCATGTTAAAAAAATAAATAAGTAGTTATTTATTTCCTAGTTACGTCTGATGTACCGTGCATTCTTTAATTTATATACAGTCCTCCCATGTAGTCAATGTTTTAATGAAACCAATGTTTTGGGTAATCATGCTCATCAATATTTAACATTTTCTGATATAATGAAATATGTGATCGCGTTCAGTATAAACTATGATGCTTCAGGGATCCGAAGTTCTACTCTTTGCATTCCCTTTCTACAACAAACGCTGCCCATTGGTGACTGACTGGGGTAGCACGGTTAACATAAAAGCACTGCCGCTACAGCGCGACATTCTTGGAAGACGAAAATTAATGGCACTAAGATAAGTGCACTGGTAAAGTCTGACAGCAATAAAGCAATGGGCGTGTCGGTGCACAGCCTTGTTTTAAAGCTCTGTCGATATTTGGTCGATTTTATCCCCCTGTGCTATTTTTTACTTTCGTTTATGTTTTCATGTGGAGTTCAACTATTTATAAAAACCCCAGCGAAATGGGAACTCTCACAGCAAGGACTGGTTTGCTCTCCTTATAGATGTTGGTCACAAAAATGGTAATGATCTGATAGTTTTGTGATGCTAAATGTCATGCCCTGGGAACTTTGCATTATTACGTCAATCTCAGCATTCTAACGCCAGTTTTGACAGGTGTGTTTTTAGGCTATTATTGTACAAGTCCTATGAATGCACACTTGTATGTATGCATGTGATTCTTCAAGTACGAACCTATCTAGGAAATAACGGCGCACGCAGGTTACAATAAAGGGTGCAGGAGTGGAGGAGGAGTTGGGTGGGATAAGCAGATCAGCAGAAAGGGGGGAGCTTCAGAGAGGATGAATTTACAAACGCTCATACGTCCAAATGTAATGTAAGAATATAAAATAATTGGCCAATGCTACTGTTACTTCATCTAATGTTATTCATGTCATTATATTAATCTTCTAAATGGTGCTTTTCTTACAGGATGTTATTGTTATGCTGTGCAGTGAACAACGTAATAAACACACTTGAAACTTACCAACAAGCTCTGGCTTTTTGTTGGTCATGATCTGATAGAAGATGTGGTAGCTCCTCTCAGCTGAGAGCTGGAATGTTACTCTGGATTTTTCCAACAGGTCTGTAATATAAAATTAGGTGGGGTTTGCAATTGTGAGTATGCTTTAAGAACCATTTTAAACGTATATAAGGATTTTAAGAACACTTCTTACATGTTTCAATATCTGCTGACGCCAGTTTTCCCGTGGTTCCAAAATGGATTCTGATAAATTTACCCTAAAGGATAATGAAGAGGTTTCAGTGATTTTGGGTTTCTGTAAACACGCTATAACTGCGTATCATTGAAGAAGTGCGTAAGACTTACAAAACGAGAGGAGTTGTCATTCCTCACAGTCTTGGCGTTACCGAAGGCTTCCAGCAGCGGGTTGGCCTGGATGATTTGATCCTCAAGAGTTCCCTAGAGAAAGCAATGTTGCATGCAAACTGATTAGTTGATTACACGATTGATAATGAGCAGCATATATTAAAAATATTCTAAATATTGTACAAACCTGCAGCTTGTTTGCCATGGCAGGTGAATCCTTTTTCTTATCACCAGCCACTGCAATTGTTGCAAAGTACTGGATGACACGCTTGGTGTTCACAGTCTTTCCGGCACCAGATTCTCCGCTAAAGGTATGGAAAGGACACTTGTAATAAACTTAAATACAGTCACCCAACCACAACTCAGGCAAGAACACACTGTATGATTACCACATTACTGCATCAAGGTTTTACTCACGTAATCAGGACTGACTGGTTTTCGCGATCTGAGAAGAGAAAATATTGTTTAGAGTAGGATTGATTGGAAAAAAATGTTTTTCTGTTTGTGCTTTTCAGTGGCAGCTTGTAGATAGAAAAGGCAAACTTCACCTGTCAACATGAACTGATAGGCGTTATCAGAGATGGAGAAGATGTGGGGTGGGGCCTCCTGTCGCTTCTTGCCTCTGTAGGCATTAACCACTTCGGGGTTGTACACAGGCAGCCACTTGTAGGGGTTTACAGTGGCGCAGAAAAGGCCAGAGTAGGTCTGAAATTAAAGCAGATGAATAGGAAACATTGGCCTTATTGAAATTTAAACTGTAATTGTTGAACTAAGTATGGAAGGGGTTCATGGTGTACTAAAAAAAAGCCACTCTTATGCTCTTCGTGCATTAACGTGTGATGATGTTTGTTATGTGTGGTGTGTTGTATAATTTCTTGGGGTGTGCTGAAACATATTTGTTGTGATGTTATGACTGCACTTCATGAGCAGTAATGGTGTGCATCTACACATCTATTTAATTAGATATGTGACATACGTTGCTGTGCCTAATCGTTTGGGGAGAAATTGCCAGTAACGGTTACAATTGCATACTGTTCTTGGCTCCCACCTCTTCAGACACATGTTAATAATATGTAATGCTAAATGTACTTTTCGGTTCCGTCATCGCATAATTGACTTTATAATTGCAATGCTTATAATGCTTAGTAACATTATAGAGCCTTATTAATATTGTGTATATCGTTGACATCCATTTGGGGACGCCATGGGAGTATTACTTATGTGCAATATTCCACTGATCACAGCTAAATTGGTCGGGTTATACTAAACCATCTGCGAGTGCTGGTGGAGCAGCTGATGTGCGCTCCTTCAGTCTGTGATTCAAGGCCTGCAGTACTTACATAGATCATCCAGGCCGCGTATCGCTCAGCGAGGTTATACAGCACAGAGGGTTCATTCAGATGAGTCATTATGACCATGTCTTCAATCTTATCGTACTTGGGAGGATTCTGAGGGTAGACCTGAGTGTCTTTGACTGTTACAGTCTGAAAATAAACAAACACAGGAAACGTTAATGAGAGACAGGCGGTAGGTACATAGTCAGTCACATAACACTTAGGTTGTTAATTAAGGTGCTTACACGTCATTTTTGGTATTGCACTGCGTGTGTTATCGACTGTCTTTAAAGCATATTTTCTATCACTTAAGTAGAGAGTGCAGCGCCCCTGGTGTTCTTCCCTTGAGGGGGAAAAACAATGTTGGGAGAAGTCACTTCTGAGACTATAGACTGAGACTATAGCTCGCTGCAGTCCCTTAATGGCGTCTTCCGATGGGAAACCCAAATGTTTGCCTTCATCAAGGGATTCCATGTTCAGGGCATGGACAAGAAGTGTTCCCTTCCGACATAAGATATTGGGTTGGGCCTTTTTCAGGCGGATGGAACCAGAGCAATAGAGAGGCTATTGTTGACAAAAAAGCAGCTCATGGACTTTGTGAGACACTTTCCGCCCCATGAACAAATTAGCATTTCCAGTGTAGAGGTAGCGACTCGCTCCAGTTTGTTGAGAGATGGGGTTAATAGCCTCTTTCCCAATTTATTAAAGGTCCTAAGCACAGTATTTTCAGTGACATGTTCCCCGGTTTAGAGCAAAGGAGCAGAGGATTATGCTTGAGGTGATGTCGATTTCCCACTAAAAGCCTGCCCTAAAGCACACACTGGGTTGCACTGGGGTGGATGGACCACGAGGAACGAGCTCTGTTAATGGAAGGAAACCACAGAGACCCCTCCCACATACCTAAAGAGGAGGGAGAAATGCCAGTGAGAAAGCAGATAACATATGCAGAGAAACCCAGACGGGAAAAGGGATATGAAGTGTAACAATTACTCCAGTCAAGCCTATGCCTTGAATAGGACGGAATCCATTCAACGATGCCATATAAGTCACAAGTGCATTATTGGAGGTGAGCTGGCTTAAGTGGAAAATTAGAATTACGCGTACTTGCTAACAGCTCCTAAAACCTTCAATCTGGAAAGGAGGAGCACACTTGATTTTAAGACTATGCATTTAGATTGAGTGGGCATGTTACAATCAACTACCAAATAAATAAATAAAATAAAAGTTGTACTTATCAGCACATACTGCAAGCAATGGTCATTTTCAAAAGTTAGGAATTTCATGCAAGTTGCTTTTAAGTGTAGGACCTTTTAAATGAAAAACAAGTTCGTGCCCATCTAACAAGTGTAGAAAACCCCAATTGAGAGTCATCACACCAATTCACTGAATAAGGGTTGTCTGCCCCACAAGAAGAGAGTTTAGTGCATCTTGTCATGCAGTGCTGAAGTTATCAGACATCTTTGATAATTACCCTTCCATCATCGGTCTTCACGGTGACTTTTCCTCCATCTCGGGCTGTGATGGTTCCTTTGACGAAAAGCTCTTTTTCATCATCTACGTAGCAGGTGTTCTTGGCATCAAAGGGCTTGTTCTGGGCTGCCAGCCGTTCCTTGTCAGACTTACGCAGGTATTGCGCAGCCTCCCCAAACACCGCCATTTCTGAGTCCCCCATGGCTGCTGACTGTTACTGTGGAGATAGTGTCGAAACAAATCCTGATTATATAGTATTAAATCCACCTCCACACGTCTGTACATATTTAGGGCAGTAAAAAGGAAGTTGAGGCGGTGGTGAGACGGCTTACACTGGCTATATCCATCTCTGTTGTCTTCTCACTTTCCACACCACCCATGGGCCTCCTTCCCATAAGGAGTAATCAAAAGTGGAGGGGCCAGAGCACCTGCTGCACTGCAGCGTACAAACTTCCTTGCAATCACTCAATTACCCCTATTACCTCCCACAACCCCACTTTCAGCACTTTCCTCCTTCAAGGAGGGAGGCTCTAAAGCTGGACGGAGATAATTAACTACCCGCCAAAGTTTGCACGTTTCCCCATGTGGGACTGGGAGGTATGGTAGATTCTAGATATTCGCATCTTTTTTTAAACGGAGATTAAAATGGCCCTGTTTTCACTGCTGAGTAAACATCTCAAATATCGTGATTATACGGCTTTAGGGTTTTCAAACAATGGGACCACTAGTGCTAATACACACAGAGGTTTCACTTCGGCCTTGTACCACAAGGAGGAGTGATGGCCTTCTTTTTCACAGATCAACTCTCCAGAGTTCCTCTTTGCAGCGAGCACGCCACTGCGACATGTATATTTCGAGATCCAACCCGGGCCAAAGCTACCATGCTCCTCGGCTAGTTTTACTCTTTGCGTCAATATCCGCCCTCGGCACAGCGCGCAGCATAAGGCGTGCTTTAATATGCGGCTGTTCTATTATACACGGTTGTGTGCATGTGGTGCCAAAAGCACCTGCACCCGCACCCCCGCTGCTATGAAACGTTTGCTTCTCTCTGCCTAAACCCCCTCTTAAACTGGCCAATAGAGTGTGTATTATCTTCCAAGCAGCTGTGCTGTGGCTAGAGCTCAGCTGCTTCATTTGTGCAACTCAGCTTCCGATACTGCGGACGGCAATTCTTTTGGCTATCTAGGGTCGTTTTTTGGTTGCACTGGAATGTGCCCCACCCCTAGACTTGGGTCTGATTTACATAGGCCCTTATTTACAGAGCGTTTTCCAATGGGGTTTTGCCATTATAAAACACTTATGTGAATTAGGCCCTATAGTGCTTTCCAATGGTATTGCACCATTGTAAAACACTTATGTAAATCAGGCCCAATTTCTCTCCTTGACTGTTATTTTTAACGTTTCATGTTCTTCTAATAATAAAAAGTGTAGTGCTTTCCATAGAATAGCTTTACATGGCGGGGGGTGGGGGGGGACTCTGGATTTTCTCAGGAGAACCAACAGCAGCTGCCTACAGGGATGTTGCGTTAACCACTAGAGGGAGCTGATGCCAGACTGAGTTTTTCACGGTCATTCATTCCTATCAGATAGAACATAGCTCATTTTCGAGTCCCCGCCGTCCAATTGTCCTTATTTGCACTGGTAGAGTGCAAAGGGGAGGGCAAAAAGGCGGCGTACACCCGTGCGCCCCGCTCTTTTGCACTCCACTGTGCAAATTGAGTAACGCAGTCTTCCATGCACTGATTGTAGGTAGTGTTTACAATCGATTCCTGCCCCCTTCTTTTTGCTGGTGTAAAAAGCCGACAGACTGCACAGGAACTCTCAACATTTACTGGTGCAAATGCAGAAGTATTTGTATGGCAAGAGAGGAAGAGGGTGACAGAAAGGTAAGTTACAATCAGCCCCTCCTCTCTATTATACGAATACATGGAACTGAACCAACCCGTCGCCATTCATTCACTTTATATGCTCATTTAAAATTAACTCTAAAGTTAGTTGATTGTCTGGGCCTAAAACGAAGGGAAAGCTTCAAGACCCTTTTTAAAACCATTACATAAAAGGAAAAGAAACATGGCATGGGGATGGCTACAGACCAAAACGCACTTGGCTTGACCCTTCATGTTAAACGCAGAGGCTGAGGTGTACTGTACTTTTTTAGTCCATGTTGATATTCTTTCATGTGACACTTTTATCCACAACACTCATTTAATCCCAACAAAAACAAGTATTTTTGACCTGTACTATGTAAAGGGCTTAGGTAAAGGTTACTTGCGTGTTTTAGGGAGACATTTTGAGAAGTTTTAAAAATTACATTCGGTATCTTTTAACAACCTGGATATCGAAATAATAGTTAATCTACTCGTCCTGCTTTTTGATTGACACGCTGGCTCATTTAAAATTCTGTCTGATTTTGTGTGTTCCTCCGCGTTTTGACCACGCGTTCCAGGGGCATAGGCAGTGTCAACATTTCAGGGGAAGGACTTGAAGGGCTGTATGACAGTTTTAAAAGCTGGCCATAAGCGGTCCATTTACCCATTGGTCTGTAAACCTCCCCCCTTCCTCTGAACCCAGGAGGCTGAATAGCTATTATGCCTTTCTTTGGTCCATTAAGATGCTTCTTTTACCCCAAATTAGAGTACTTTTAGTTTCACAAAAATATTGTAATCATTGGATGTTTGGGCAATCTCAAAGGTGAGCTCTAATGTGGTATATTGATATTGCCTGTACAGTTTTCGTCCTTTGTACGTTGGCTGCTGCCGCCAAGTTAATGATTGTTTAAATGGAGATGCTCTGCTCTCCCAGGTGAGAAATGTGAAAGGCTCTTGCTGTACTAGCACATCTTCCTCATCAGAGAGAGCCTAGCTAAGAGTCACGGCAGAGTGGTGCCTTCTGCTTGCGACCTCCTCTGTTGGGGGGGGATTATGTCCTCCCAAGCCAGGGCCTGGCACCACACCTGGCCCCTTGCCCCCTCTAATGCTTTTGTAAAGCCTTAAAAAGCATGAGGTATTGCAGAGTTAGTACATTAATCAGGCTAGTCATATTTTGGTTGCTGCTGTCCGTGCCACCACCAACCCTTTGCTTTATCAATGTTAACGCTGATGGAATTAAGGACGAATTCTGCAGTGCTCCTACCATTGATTATAGTATATCTGGACGCCTACTTTTAGCGATCTGATTGGTCCTGGCACAATATTTGTACCCTAAAGATGGATCATTTTAATTCTTTGCTCTCGGATGTTTTTTTTATAGACATATCTGCATTGCAGCTAATTACCCCTGGCCCAAATTGCTAATTCCTGTAAAACCGCAAGGAAGACAATTGTTTTCCAATGTTTGCTTTTCTTTTCTGCCTCTGCCCTGTGTTTAGAGAGTGCCATTTGATCACGTGGATACATGCAGTAACCAAAGGCAGGTCAGCTGGCAGGATAATACTTATTAGTTGATCCTCATTTCCTCGAACATCGCATGAGTGCATACCTACGATATTCTTACATTAAACCTCACAAACATGCCTTGTGTAAAATTATATCAATTATTTGATCAATTATAATTTCCAGTTGACCAAAATGTCACTATTCAACATACAACATCGCTCTCAAGGTGGCTACCGGGGCAGTGCTCCCCATCTTGTAATAGAAATATGGGGGGCCATTATCTACTTCGTGAACACGTTGAATAATATTTCACAGCCCCATGTGTCAAACCCGGGTCTTACCTTGTGATGCCACTATTCAGAAAAAGAATGTTCCTTTAGCCTGCCCTGTAGAGAGAAGCAAGAAGGCACACATATATCATTCATCTGTCGTGTGACGCTTTCTGTACACGTGCGCTTTTGTGCTGAGTTATACAGTTATTATTAACACTACTAAATACAAGTCTGCAACAAAACAGAACACATAGTCCATTGAACGCACCCAGCATCTAACCACGCATAATGTGTTCAGTAAATAACGGGCAGAATGTTTTAAAACTGAACACAAGGCACTGCTGCAAAGTAACATGTTATTTCTAATGTAGGTGGCATTAAATCTATGAAATGATCTTAAGAGCAGCAACTTTCACAGAGAACATCCCCATAGACAAACACACAACACGCACGACGAGCAGTACTCACCGAGTCCCTGAAAGCTTCACAGACACCAGCCCCTCTTATATGCAATGTCCTTTTGCTTGATCAGCATTTGTGTTCTGCCCCTTAAGGCCGTTCGGCCAAGCTACAGTCCGAAACCTAACACCTCTGTATTTTCTGTGAACACTAAAAATAACTGGCAACATTTCAAGAGCTTATTTTTACAGGCGACAATAGTCAGAACAGCCCGGACACAATAAATCAGTATACCGTTAATTAAAGAGAACATTCCACTTTCTGATACTTTGCAGCATAATGTGAAGTATAATTTTAACACGATTTCAGAATGGTATTATAGTGTTTCAGTGTATGTTTAAATGTGTTCAGCATTGATGCTGCTGTGCAATTTAACAAGAAACACGCGTGTTACGTGATTACAGCTCCTGTCAGTTTCATTTATGAGCTCACAGTGCAAATGTACCATACCTATGTTTCTCTTTTTTTCTTTTCTTGTTTTGCATGCTATTTATTCAAATTAAAGCACATTAGCTAACTACTTTCCCGACGGATTTAGGCAACCAAACAACAGTTTAACCATATTGAGCAACTCAAGGTCCCTTACCCGTGTAACCTTTTAGAGATACGTATTTGTAGTATAAACAGTTCTCCCATAAACTTGAGCCACATAAATCCAAAATCCATAACAAGGGCGACCGAAAAGTAAGAAACACATCTTCAAATATCCCAGTGGGAGCCAGCACCTCTTTACCACCATACTTTTATTTTAAAACATATGTCTACTAATTAAAGGTTAAGACTCGGAGAGAAAAATACAACAAATTGCTTATTCCCATGGTCGTGGAATATCAACCTCATATATTAAGGGCAAATGGGTGTTAACTCATGAGGCTGAAGTCCTCCAGGAGAAGGAGGAATCGCATAGAGATTCATATATGTGGACAGAATGTACACGTGTGTCTATATAACCAAACAGCGTGGCACACATATTTAGATACTTTGAAACAGACATTCAAAAGTACCTATGTTAATTCGTCCATAACCAATTGTTTCCAAATGTAATGCCACACATGAGACGCAGGAGTGGACTGGGAACCAAGAGGCACTGGACTGGACTAAAGTGCACTAAAGTGCACGCGGAAATACAAACAATTGGGAGTGCTCTCAGAAAACAGAAGCCCACAGTCTCCAGACTTCCCTGTAGGCCAGTCCGCCACTTCCCATTGGCTCCAGGCTACCTTGGCAGCCAAAATTATGAGCGCAATGCGCCTGATAGATGGGAACCTGAGGGGGAACATCTCTTCTTTATCAACTGAACCACGGGGCCGAGCAGCAAAGTAAAAAGAATAATAGTACATCAGATTAAGGACATGATATCTCTAAAAGCTGTGTACCACAATCCCACCAGATGTGGCTCATTGCACCCATGTCTCCACAGTCTCTCCAGCAGATGGGGGATGTTCTAGGTTATATCTTCATAAACATCTCAGGCGGTGGGGGTTAGGGAAGTTCTTGTAAGCATTTTCTACGCAGTTAAATGCAATGCAAGGATCTTGTCGAAATGTCCCAAATCTGACTCTAGCCAAACTCCAAGATCTCCCCAATTGAAGCTCCTACCTCCTCATGTATAGCAAATTTATCAAAAGGATGATGGGGGCTGGGTCTACTTCCAACGTATTATGTAGTCATCTTTCCAAAGCAATCAAAGCCCTAAAACCACTAATCAGAACCTTCTTGTGCAATATCCAATGTCTAATTTGGACATAAGTGTATCGATTTGCTTCTGTCAGACCGAAAGTGTTTTTACAGACATGCAGTCCAAAGGGGTACCGCCAACGTCTAACTGCCTCGATATTGACTGGCCCCACCAGCTTTCCATCTGGTGAAAAAGCAGTCGGGAAGTCCTGGTGTGAATGAAGTGCCTGTTGTCAAATACTGCGGTGAGCAGGGAAGGATTTGCGGTGGTGCGATATTTAGTAACACCTTTCCTAAAGAATAACAGTATAGTCTAGGTGGACAGACGATCTCCTTCAGGGTCATTTTTGGACAGTCACTCTGTGTATAAGAGGCACAGGGATTCATACAATCCTCGAATGCGAGTGTTCCGATAGAGTTTGCCTATTTGTTAGAGGGAGCATTCGAACGCTTTTATCAGTTGCGCTGCAAAAACGTATAGACAGGCCTGGGGTGCATTGCCTGTCTTATAATGTGGACGGCAGTCTGTATCAATAAGAATGCTAGTCTCCTCTTCCATATGAAGGCATGAAGTATAGCCTAAATTTAGGACATTATATTGTTCAGCACATCAATGGGTAGAGCCTGCAGGACGTATTCTGCAGGACATATAGTAGGCGAGACATAAAGTTACTTTTTAAAATAGTGATACACCCTAAGAGTGAGATTTACAATTTTAACCATCTATTTACATCTTGGTGTATGTCTGCTAGCAGTTAAGGGAAGGTATGCTTGTACAAAGTGGAATCTTTAGAGGTGATATTAACACCTAAATAGCAATTGTAGTTCTACTCCCAAGCGAAGGAGAACGATGCCTGGAAACCAGCAACTGTAGCTGGGGATTCAATTAAATTAAATCCTTTGGATTTCATACAGTTTACCTTGAACCCAGGATACGGCCTGGAAGGATGTGATCTCCTGCATTACATGCAAAAAAGAGGGCACAGCCATGTGCAGATAGAAAAGAATATTGTCCACAAATTGAGCCAGCATGTGCTGCTGCTGGGAGGTATGGCAGCGCAAGATGCATGTTGTTCTGTCAGATATTTTGTGCAACCGGTTCCATGGCTATGGTGAAGATTAAAGGGGACAAGGGGCAGTCTTGTCTAGTTTCCTGCTCAAGGTACACCACCATGGAAATGCGACCATTGACTCTGATTCTTCCAGTTGTAATATGCAGGCAATCTGTAATGAAGGTGGATATAATGGGACCAAAACCATATTTAGTGAGTACTTTATTCAAGTATATCCAATTTAAGTGGTCCATTGGCTTTTCAGCATTAAGGAACAAGAGGGCCACAAGGAAGGTGGTTGAATTTTGCTGGACAATTTCATAAAGTCAAAAGTTCTGGAACTATAGAAGGTTTGCCTGCTACTTATGAACCCAGATTCGTTCAGCTAGAGCAGGGAGGGCATAATGGGATTGCGACTGTAGCCAAAACCTTTGTAAAAATCTTGGCCTCTTGGTTTAACAGGGAAATCGGTCAATAGGAGGAGTAATCCAGACAAACAACCTCAGATTTAACAAGTAAGGAAATAGTACATTCAGTCTTGGACGAGCGTAGCAAGACACTCTCGGGTTTCAAAGAAGCTATTAAATGGCTGGGTAGTAGTCTTGGGCAACTCCTTTAAAAAAATATATAAACAGGGGAGTTAACCATCTGGTCCTGGCTTTTTTACGTTGAGAACCTACTGATTGCCATCACCACTTACTCTCAGGAGTTCCATGTCATTGCAACAAATTAAATGACTTTGTTGGAATTTACTTCGTGTTTTTTTTTTCAAAATGTTACTTTGATTTTTTTTGGGAGAGGGCTCCTACCCAACCCCCCTACCCGATCTCTATCACCCCTGCCATAAACCCCACCCCACCCTCCTTTTGCCCGTTAACTTATAAATGCATATGGATATTTGAAGTATTTTGAAGAAACACCCATAAAGTAAATTACAACAAAGTAATGTACTTAATTGAAACCACGGCATACCCTTTCAGGTTATGGTGGCTTTTTGTTCAGCCATGTTTTCTTGAGGGATAGTTGGGAGGAAAAGCAAAACCAAATATTTATATTTGTAGGGTTCCCGTACCCGTTCTTCTCTGTATGGGTCAGAGCAATAAGTCTACATGATGCTTAGTTCATTATTCAAATGGATTGTGTCCTCCCACATATTCCTCATCTTTGATATATACGTAAGGCTGCTTGCAGCTTCGGGCATTTATTTTCTTAGTATTGGGTGCCGTGTGTTGTTGAGTCGTGGCCCTCAACAGCCTCCGTCCTGTCTTCGGCCGTGACGTTGATGCTGATGTAAGTAGCTTGCGTGGCCCCCGTTGCCTCAGTTCTGTTTTTCAACATGCTACGCACGCTTTGGACGGTTCTTTGCCTCAGTAAATTCTTTCTGCGTATTTTCTTCAAAGTCAAATATGTCTACACCGAACACGGGCTTCAAGTGGTGTTCCAATTGTGGGGCTAAAATGTCCATTACGAACCAACATCGGATCTGTTTGTGGTGCCTGGGTGTGGACCACAGAGTTGATGACTGCGGCTCCTGTCAGTCGATAATAGTGAAGGCCTTGAGGGAGAGGAAGGGGAAACTCGTGGCAGGTAAGCCCCCTTCAAAATTCCCTTGTACTTCCCCTTCAAAAAGGAGGTCGTCGGACGATTCCATGGACTTTTCCCCGGAAAGAAAGCGCTCCAAACACTGGAAGTGCCCAAGATCCAGATCTCAACACTCGTCCCCCTCCTCCTCCCACAAAAAGGTGAAGAGACAACGCCATAGATTGCTGTCGTCTTCGTCGGACTCCTCTCTTGACAGACAAGTTCCCGAATAAGTCGGCATCTTCTGCTGACCGAGAAAAGATCTGTCTCCAAATGCTGGAGGTTTTTCAGAAAGCGCCTCCAAGTGACCCTCCGAAAGAGCCTGGGCATTTATTTATTAAAAATTCTTATATCATCGTGCCACACGCCCGCAGGCCTCAGGGCACACACACAAAAGACAAGACAGACAAATAGCAATGGAGCGATGCAAGAGAGGGAGGAATCCATGGCAGAACTCTGAGTCAAATAGAAGAGCAAAAAGCACACTAAGGGCGGAAGATTGAACAGGAACGTCTTCAACTCCTTTTTAAACTTAACTGTGGTGTCCACAGCTGTAAACTCAGGCATGGGCAAATTCCAGAGACCAGGACCTTGTACACTGAAACTGCGTCTGCCCACCTTTACCAGTTTAAATATGGGTTTAACCAGCCTCACACGGTACTGGAGTTGAAGGCGGGCTCCCAGGTACCGGGTGCCATATTCGTCACACATTTATGTGTGAGGGTCAGAACTTTGTGTCTTATTCTGAGCTTGACAGTAAGCCAATGGAGGCTGCGCCTCGCCGCTGTAACATGTGCTCGCCTAGTAAGCCCTGAAACTACCCTCTCTGCCCCATTCTGGGAGACCTGCCGGGCTGCTATGGAGGAGTGAGCACAGCCACTGAGCAGGCTATTACAGTAATCCTAGCATGTATTAATGAGAACAGAAGCCAGCGTGGTTAAGTTCTCATGCGCAAGAAAAGGGCCTATGTTCCAGAGAAGCTTTGTGATCAGCCCACATGTGGACCGAATCAACGCGACCTGATGTGACATAGATAGTTCGGCATCCAGGAATATGCCAAGGGTTTTTACCCTCTCTGTCACTGGGATTAAGGTGTCCAGGAGACGAAACTGACCATACTCAGCTGACAAAGACCTCAGCCTTGATGTGGTTACGACAATTAAGAGTTCCATTTTTTCTGGCGTTTAAGGCCAAAGTGTTTGCCGCCATCCATGAATGTATGGCTTTATAGATGACTTTTAGGTTTTCTGCATCCTCCTTGTAGGAAGCTGACAATTTAACAGTCACCTGTGTATCGTCAACATAATTAGCCACATGGACACCAAGGCTGATTAACAGAAGCAGGAAGGGGATCAAATAAACATTAAACAGAGTAGGCGAGATGCAAGATCCCGGCGGCACCCCACAGGTGACAGGAGAGGGTTCTGAGTAAATTTCGCCTATGTTTACCCTGGAATCTCTGGGGCCCAGAAAGGAAGCAATCCAACCAGCTGCTTTGGGGGAACACCCGACCAAGGACTGTAATCTGCCTCTGAGTAAACCATGGTCCACAAGGTCAAATGCTGACAATAAATCTAACAACATAAGAATGGATAATTGTCCCTGGTCCATGTTCAATAATAGATTTGTCTGTAGGTCAAGCATGGTGGTCTCAGTACCATGCCCCTTCCGGAAACCGGATTGACAAGGCAAAAGAACATCATTACCCTCCAGAAACATTTGGAATTGTGAGTGTGCCACCTTATCCACAATTTTCAGCAGGAAGGGTACATTGGTAATAGGACGATAATTTTCCAAGATGAATGGGCCTAAAGATTCCTTCTTTAGCACGGGGGTCACCCAAGCCTCCTTCAAAAATAAGGGAACACTACCCTCTTCGAAAGGAACAGTTGACAAACTTGGTGACCCAAGGAGCGAGGATGTCTTTACACTCTATAAACATAGTGGATGGACAAATGTCGTTTTGACAAGACGTGGGTTTCATTTCGGCAATGGTCTGTGTAATAAATGTTTCAGAGCAAGGGGTGAAATCGAAGAGATGGGTAGTGGCCTCACATGGCGGCTCCCTCATGACATCTTGCAACAATACATCCACAATCTCCTTGATCCGTTGGATATTAGCCTGATGAGACCCCACCCTGTTAGCAAAAAAGGTATGGATTGATTTGCACCAAGTAATTAGCTCGTGGACCTTTCTTCAAGTGCACTCTCTGCATTACCCTGGCTCTGTCCACCAGGCCTCCACTGGCACTCGCTTTCTCCTGGGCCCTTCCCTCCTCTCTCCCCCACACTTCTTGTTACTGCACTTGCATGATCCGAATGTCACAAGGCCTAGTAGGACTGTTTTTTGTTGTGGTCATCCGTGCCCCCCCTTGCCTTATTGCGCCTTGAAACACATTGTGTATAGGCACATTCTTCTTTTTTTTTCCCTTTTCCTTTATTTTTTGTTTGTGTTTTCGATGTATTGCATGGTTAATATAATAGTGTGAATTTCATACTGACGTCACTGCAGTCACTTTTGTGTGTTACTCTTGAGAGTTTTCTGGTATCTGTACGGAACTTGGGTCTAGCGTTAAAAAAGCTCATTAGTATACCCACGTTACCGCACTGTAAAGAAGAGTAACATCTCCATCTGATTGACCAAGTGAAAGCTTATCTCTTGCATAGTACAAGTGAGTGAGACCGTGCAGCCGATTTGTCCTTGAGCCAGTTCTCGTTTAAATTCCGGCATGCTGGCAAATCATTTTCTAAAAGAAATTACATAAACAAACACAATTGCAAACCCAATTGCAATAAATATGCATACACCCATTCAAAAAAGAACGCCCTTTCTAGCAGCTGATAAAAAAACCTCCATTAAAACCCGTCATCGCACTATGTCAAATGAGAACGACATATGCATGTACTATAATCAAGGGGTATCCCACGGGCGTCAATCAAGTGAGACAAATACTGAACAAAATAAGCTGATGAAATTGAATGCACAAATTAATGTAGAAATTGATGCCATGAAAGACACTTCTTCTGAAGTTTCAACGGTGTCCAGTCAAAGGATCAAATGCATTATTTCGTTTCCGTATAGGAAAAAAAAGTGTTTTTTATACTAAAAACTGGGGTTTATATTTGTGCATTCAAACACAGTAGATCTAATGCAAGTAGATATTTCCCCAATTAAGAGTCTATCCAACATTAATCCACCTGTGTCGAATGAGTATGATATTGAGGCGCAAACCTACGCTAGGAAAACACACAATATCGCATTCACCTGTCTCATTTGAATGCTCAGAGCACAGCGCTGCTGTGCATTCTTTGTCATTTATTCCACCTACACCCCGACGGGTAACCTCTGCTGTAGGGCGTCACGAGGTAACCTATGTGCCTAAAACTCAAAAGCCTTCTGTGGAACCACATATTGACTCAATGAATGTCAATATCACGTTGATGGCAATGAATACTGCACTGTTAACTTTGGCAAAATTATATGAAGCGATGGACCAAAAAATTAATTATCAAACAATTCTTTCGTCGCAATTATCAAATAGCACTGACAAAAATGTGACTAGTGAGAATATAAATTTAACAGATCATGCATATGAAATGTTTAGACACTGTGACCAAGTAAAAGCAGGTTCGCAAACTGAGGTTGTAGATGAAATTAGGATCATATCTTCTGATCAGGTTAATCAAGCCCCAATTGGAAACCCATGTTTAGTAGACAGGGAAGTGGACGTTTTAAAAGCAAAAATGCCAAATTCACATAAGAATGTAGGTTCTTTTAACAGTTCCAAAACTGTAAAGCTTACCACAAATCAAATGAATGACACAAACAAAGCATTGCAAGTAAATGCATTTAATATTTCTTCTAAAGAGGAAGTGAAAAAAGTGAAAACGACCCAATTATCCAATCTAAAAAAAGTAAAAAACAGAAAATTAACATCAATCCAAAAAACATTGAAAGCATGACAAAGACGAGGTGATTTGTAAAAATTACAGGCATACCATACAAAAAAACAGAGACTTTAAACCGAAAAGACAAATTAGAACGGAATGAACCAAAAACGCAACAATCCATCACTAGTGAAATGAAGCCCCCTGCTAGTATGACATACAAGCCGCTTGATGATCTGGTTGCGGCGTCAGTTAACCCAAATTCCTTTGAAAAAACTTTACAGCAAAAGCCTCCTGTCACTGGAGATGAGATAAAAGGATATGGTGGAACAATACCGCCTTTGGCAAGTGCTCCAACAAATTTATTACCAGAACAGATAAGAGACGAAATAAATCAGTGGCATGGTACATGTCTAATAGGCAAGAGGATCAGAGCACGGGACTCTCTGATAAAAATCAGATGCCAGTCCCCTCTTACCAACCAACTCTACATGGCCCCAGAGCCTTGAATGTTATAACTAAAGAACCTGTACAACATAATGTTTGCTCTGATCAGAACTCTCAGTTGAAAAAAAAATCAGCCTTCTACGCAGGATATAGCATATAAGAACAGGCTGTTGTCTAATAATCAACAAATTCAGATGAGTTACCATCGATTTATAATCGAATGTCGTGCCCATCCATTTGCCAAATTTGATTTAAATCGTTCAAGTATTTTGAACATTTGTAGAGAACTTCTGCAACTGCGAAACATAAATTTTACAGACATTGATAGAGTTGAATTCTTGGATGATTGCGATCTTTGGAGGTCGCGAATATTCATACGTTCAACAGTCATAGCAAACATCATGTGGGGGAAAAATCTTCCTTACATGAAATTGGCTTTAATTTAATTCAAGATCATAGCCAGTCAGATTTGGATGATAGACAGGGGTCATCCAAGAAGAGCTTGTGAATATATGGTGCAGACCGATTGAGTGCTGCTCAGTTAAATGTCAAACATTCTAGCATTAATAAATATGACAGGTCAGATAATCAATATCAAGCATAACAATCCCCAACATCTGAGACCATCCAGCTCATCTCCTGGAACACTCGAGGTTTCCATCATTTCATTAATTCAAATGAAAGTCAACTGCACAATTACGATATAGTCATACTCCAGGAGACGCGGCTAGTGGAGACACTGATATGGGATGAATTTCATATACTCACAACGCCTGCCTTGAATCAGTGCAGAGGCCGCCCTATGCCGGGCTTAATGATAGCCACTAGAAAATCCAAAGACTTCATTGCTAGTTCGTATATTTTGCTTACTCCTTATATACAAGTGGTCAAGCTGCTGAAAGATGCGTACATTATGATTATAATAATGTACTGGGGTAGGTTCTATCTAACGCCTGATTCCTTCTTTAACCATTTAGAAGCAGTTCTTGACAATCTAGCTTTGGAACGCAATATAGATTACGTTTTGATTGTGGGCGATTGGAATCTCCACTTAACTTCTAAGTTAAGTGGAAAGCACAAATCAGAAGAACAAAGATGGTGTTCGCTGATGGATGAAAGGCAATATGTCCTTTTAAACGGGGCTATTGAGGGTGATATCCCCGCACACAATACATGGCATAAAGGCCCATTAACGGCCACGATTGATTACATCTTGACTAATCGTGCCTTCAGTGCCTTTATGAACATAGTTAAGTCCTTAAATGTAAAGTCGAGCGACATGAGTGACAGCTGTCAATTGCGTCTGATTTGGGAGTAGACATTAGTGCATAATAGGAAAGATAAAGATAAATATAGAGGGCAAGTAGTAGCAAACAATGGTAGAAATCGCTCAAGGTGGTCTAAGAAGTTCTTAATTGACTTTGACAACTCACTAGCAGTGCAACGAGGAAAATGTTATGTCTCCTCAATGCAGAAATACATCCAAACCAAATCTGTCATTCAAGGTCACAGTTATAAACATCAACATGTGTTTGATCCTGTAGTAAAAGATAAGAAATCTGATTTAAGACGGCAAATTCAGCAGTTGAATCATCATCCACTGCATGAGAGGTTGATTCAAATAAATTATCTTAAGTCAGTTTTCAAGAATTGGCGATGTGGATGGAAAGCTTTATGCTACTAGCAGGATAGTGAGCACATGCTGGGCAAAATGGCGTCTTGATTTGGAACGCTGGACGAAATCTGGTCTCTCGTGGATGGCGCCCCTTAACTCCATCAAGATGGTCATCCTTCCCAAATTTTTATACTTGTTCCAAATGCTGCCGACTCAGCTACCGAAGCCGTTCCTCCTAGAGATCAAGCGTACTCTCCTCTGCTACCTTTGGGCGGGAAAATCCCACAGAATTGCATACGACACTCTGATAAGGCCCAAAGACGAGGGCGGAGTTAACTTCCCTGACCTGGACATGTACTATAAAGCCTCCCAGTTGCGAGTCCTAGTAGATCACTTGACAACGGGCCCTAAGAAACAGTGGGTAGAGCTGTACAATCTGCTCTTTTCCCCGGTCACGCTAGATGAATGGCTCTGGGTCCCGAAAGTTAGGATTCCAAAAAGGGTATTGAGACACCCAGTCCTAGGGGTGATATGGACTATATGGAAGGAAGGGGGCTATCTTAGGTGCTCACAACGTGGCCTTCGCCCCTGAGTTGCATCTGGGCTCCTCCACTCTGGGAGGGTATCAATGAGCCACTGGCCTTCCAGCAGTGGTACGAGGCAGGTCTTTGTAGAGCCGGTCAGCTCTGGAAGGATGGGGCGTTCATATCCTTGGAGGATCTGAAGGATGCCCTCGGCCTTCCCAATCTCTCCCCCTTTCGATACCTACAACTAAAGGGTGCCCTTACCGAAGGTAGATGGGGAGACACTCTCAGGAGGGAGCTAACAGACTTCGAGAAATTTATTATTACACACAAGGGGACGAAGGGGGCTATATCACGGCTCTACGGCTTTTTGCTGTTCTCCACCCCACGAGACCCCCCATCCTCCCAGACACAGTGGGAGAAGGATCTAGGCACTCCCATAACGGAGAAAAGATGGACCTAGATATGTAGACAGGCCAGCAACTCCACAGCCGCCCCCCAATACCGTCACCAGGCTCTAAAGCTGATCCATAGATGGCACTACCCCCCGCAAAGAATAGCCAGAATGAGAGCAGGTTATGATCCTCATTGTTGGAAATGCCACACAGAAATGGGGGACTATGTACACATGTGGTGGAAATGTCACGCTGCACAAACCTATTGGAGAGAAGTCCGCTCTTGGATAAAAGAGGTAGATGGAATGGATAGGACCCTATCCCCCTGGCTAATACTGTTCGGCATCGAAGTTGAGGGGGGTCCAAGGGTGAAACACAACCACATGCTACACGTCATGCTAGTGGCGGCCAGGTGTTGTTGGGCCCAAAAGTGGAAGTCACCTCGAGCTCCGGAGGAGGGGGAATGGATTTCTAAAGTACGGGCGATTTATTATATGGAATTCTTGACCCACTTGATAGACGAATCCAAGTCCAACATCGAAGGCCTGTGGCTTCCATTTTTCGACAGATATGGGAGAACGGCCTGATAGACTATAACAAGCCCTGGACAGTCTATTAGATCTGGACACTGTCTTCTCGACACCTCCGCTATGCCCAATAGGGCCCTGTTAAAATGTGGGACATTCCTCCTTCAGCCTGGCCCTGGCGGTTTGAGCTACCCTCCCTAAGGGGGGGCCACCTTCTACTTGAGATTTTGATCTTCGTGAAATGACATGCTGAACCCTGCTGATATCGCTAATTAATGTATCATGGTGTGGGAGAGGGTGGGGGGTGGGAACGATGGGAGGGGGGATGAAAATGAAAAGTTGAGAACATTAATCTTTTGTTTTTTTTTCCAAATGATGTAGCACTGTTTTATTCATGACATGATTATAAAAACTCAATAAAACCAAATTTTCAACAAAAAAAATGGCGTCTTAATCAGCTGAGATATGGGGGCTATTAAATGAAAAGACATTATTATCCCAAGCTTCTGTACAAATAAATTCAATTTTCGATAAAATCATGGTGCAATTACTTTCAGGATATTTATCGAACCCCTTTGCCTGATTGTCAGATTTCCCTAAATGGAGGCAATTGGAATCACATAGTGCGGTTTGATCGGGATGACCTGCTTTACTATATCTCCAAACTGAGCACGTCTCGAGCACTTGGTCCTGATGGCTTCGACAATAGAATACTAAAGGAGTACCCTGAGATATGGGCCTCTATTCTTAATAAAATCGTTAGTCAGGTTATAAAGTCAGGAGAGATACAGCCTTCATGGAAGAAGTCTGGGTTAATAGCATTCTTCAAGAAAGGTGATAGACTAGATCCAAGCTCATACAGGCCCATAGCCCTATTAGATTGTCCATGTAAAATCTTTGCACGCCTGGTTTTAAGAGGCTTCAACTGTTGGCTGTCAAAAGAGAATTTAAGAGACCCATTTCAAACAGGTTTCCTTGCTGGCCTTGGCACTGGCATTAATTTACTTACCCTAAATGCAATCATAGCCAAACATTACCAAATAAAGCAACCGTTGTATATAGCATTTGTCGACATTCAAACCGCCTTCGGCTCTGTACTGAGGGAACTGCAGTTTAGTAAACTGATGAGACGTGGCACTTCCTAAAGTGGTTAATGGAATTCCATAATGAAATTATAATGGTGATAAGACTGAATGGGGATGGTTTGCTATCAGATCCAATTCCAACATCAAGGGGGCTGAAGCAGGGTTGCATACTTGCTTCAGCCTTCTTCAACTTCTTTATATCTGACATAGGTTTGGGCTTTGCAAATACCATAACTGATTCTCCCAAATTGGAAGAGCATGTGGTAAAATGGCTGCTTTATGCAGATGATCTCTTGCTAATCTCCAAATCTCCTATGGGCTTATGAAATATGCTCGAAGTCTTGGAAACATATGCTTGGGAAAATAAAATCACAATAAATATAAACCAAATACTACACCTGAAATCAACAAGAATTTCACTCAAAAATACAAAGCTGCCTCTATAGACCGTGACTTTCTGTCTATACACCCCACTCCTGAGAGTTTGGTGGTTCAGGCTGCAACATCAACATGCAAGGCTGCAGCCTATCCAACTATCCCCCGGATAAAGACGACAAATGGTTTGATGCCTTAGGGAAAAGGATATTTTCTGCAGGCAGCATGGCCCTCAAACCCATAAATGCAACCTGTTCCCTGGCCAAGTACACTCTCACTTTGTGGGATGTAATTTCTTGGCCGTGAATCATATCATTGAAGGGGAAGAGAGAGAATGTTTTCTGAACCTGGTGCAGGACGGCAAAGACGTCATGTGCAAGTCTCTCCAATGTGGCCTGTATTTGGCAGATTCTGCTTGCAGGGCTGTTTAATTTATTGGTTTTTATAATGCGCCTATACACAATGTGTTTCAAGGCGCAACAAGGCAAGGGTGGGCGGAGGGATGGCCACAACAAAAACCAGTCCTACTAGACCTTGTGACATTCGGATTGTGCAAGTGCAGTAACAAGAAGTGTGGGGGAGAGAGGAGGGAAGGAAGTGCCGGACAGGGTGGAAGGGCCCATGAAAAAGCGAGGCCATTGGAAGCCTGGTGGACAGAGCCAGGGTAATGCAGAGAGTGCAGTGGAAGAAAGGTCCATTTGCCAAGTGCGAGGTAAGGGGCTGGAAGGGCTAAAGGGGTACAGGCCCGGCCATGCTAGTGCAGGAGCAGGGGGCCGGGAAGGGCAAGTGCTGTTGAGGGGGGGGTCAGGGGAGACCAAGTGCATGAGTAGACTGGCCAAGGAGGGCCTGGTGCCCTGTAAGAATCTGGAGGAACCAGGCAGCCAGTCAAGAGGCAGACGGGGAGATTAGCACGGGAGGGGAAGAGAGAATGATGAAGAGAAAAGGAAGGTCTTGAGAAGCTTCTGGAACTTAAGGAGATCAGGCTCAAGTCTGAAAGGTGCAGGGAGGCCATTCCAGAGGGAATCACCTGGGGGGAGAGAGTTCTACTCCCCACTGTCTGCTTGGAAAAGCTGCTATGGCGGTGAGTACTAGCGCCAGGAGGTTTGCTTGGCTCAGGAAGTCAGGGTTTGCACCTGACATTCAGTCACGTTTGTTGGATATACCATTTGATGACTCTCAGTTTATCGGATGAAAGGCCAATAAGAGCCTAGAAACATTGCAAGCATCCAAAGCCACAGCGCAGGCGCTGGGAGCAGTGATTCACCAACCTAATCAGTCCCACGGGACTTCCCTTGGATGGAGGGGTAAACACTTTTGTTGTTAATCCTCAATGACAGGGGGAATGAGCTAGTTCGCAGAGAGGGGTGGGGAAGGGGCCAAAGCGGTCAAAGAAGAGCTCCATGCTGCTCCAGAGGATGAGAAGGAAAGGCTCTCTCTCAGCCTCTGCTTCTTTGCCCTCAGCATCAGAAACAACTCCAAAACCCCTCTGAGTTCTTTATTCACAGGATTCTGGTGAGGGGCAGGCTGACTCAGCATCTGGAGAGTTGACGAGGCATAGCCCCCGATGCATAGGCACTGCAGACAGTGGACCATGGCTAATGCCTCCCCTTTTTAAGAAGACTCCCAGGTTGTCCTCCAGGAGGCCAATCCTTGAGCGATTGGATCCGCTCCTCTTACAGGAGATCTTTACCCAGTTGGAGAAAGGTGTGATAGAGTCGGTACCTGTCGCAGAGATGAATCAGGGTTATTTCTCCCTATTTTCCAGTCCCCAAGAAGGACGGAGGATTGCGACCCATCTTGGACTTGGGATGCTTGAACAAACTCCTCAGGAAGGAAAAGTTCAAGATGGTAACTTTAACGCAAATCCATCTAGCCCTTCGCCTCCAGGATTGGTTGGTGCCAATGGACCTACAGGATGCTTACTTTCATGTGTCCATTAATCTCATACACAGAAAGTATCTGAGGTTTGCGGTTCTCATTATCAGTTTCCAGTTCTGCCATTCGGACTCACTGTTAGGGAGAATTCTCTGTTTAGGCTGAATTTCCCTACCTAGTGAGTCCCCCAGCAGCTTTGCTGGATTTCTGGGGTTTAATTTTTTTCTCCTGCCAAGAGTGAGACTCTTTTACCCTCACTCTTGGACATGTTGAAGTGTGTTTTCTTGGTTAAACCTTGTGTTGAATGGGCTATGGGGTCTTTTACTCCATAGGGCCTCATGTATTTTTGTGATGTGGGTCACACAGCACCCTCCGTGCCGTGACCCAGGGGTGTCCTAGGGACTCCCCAACATAGACTCCATACCCTGGGACTGACTACTGTCTCCCAGGGCATGTAAAGTCACCAAAGACTTTGCTAGTCTTGAATCCTGAACAGAACCAGTACAAACCATCATATTGTGGACGTACTGGCTGGGGCAATTCGATTGCCCCAGGGTCTGTTAGTCGAGGGGGCACGTCTCCGTCCCCCCTGATCGAGTTTTGGCTGGTGGCAGTGGAAACTACTTTTTATATTCGACCGCGAATATTTTCCTATGGGATTTCCCATTGTTTTAGGCTAACACATTTAATTATTTATTTACGGTAGCCTTAAACATACCGCCGGTTTATATATTTATTTTTATAACTCCGGTTGGGACTTTTTGCCAAAACTTGATTCTAAAATGGCGTTGGTGTTCGCCTCTGTAACTCTGACCCAAAGTGGAGCCCTTTGTTCCACTTTTGGCGGGCTTCTCCACAGAAGCCCTCCAAAGTGGTGCCACTCTGTCTGGGGTACTTAGGAGGGGTGGAGGGGGATTTAGGCACCCTGGACTGAGTTACCTTGGTAACTCAAGTCGCACTCCGTCCTGATTGGCCCAAGTGGTGAGCCGCCCGGCTCACCACTTAGCGTGTTTGAGTGACAGCTAGGCTGGGTGAATGGGGGTTTGCTGCATAAAAGCAGGGCTTTGGGGACTGGGACTTCAGAAGTCGCCACAGGACCAAGAATCCGACGAGGGAAGAGCTGAGCCGACCTGCTTCGACGACACCACCCGGTGGAGCCCTGCTGAACCGTCTCACCACTTTTTCCCGACGACCGAGGAGAACTCTTAACGGAGTGGCTCCTTCCCTTGACTGGTGGGGACAACCAGTTTTCGCCTTCTTTCCGTTCTTTTGAGGTATCTCGTGGCCGCCTTGCCTGTGCCAAGCACCCCGGCATCCGGAATACCACACCTTACCCCCATACCGCGAAAGTCGGTACCAACCCTTTAACCGGAGGACTCCGCGGCTGGTTTCTTCCCGGGCAGTGCTACGACCTTTCTCTTCTGCTCTTCAGCGAGATATTCTTCTCCCCTGACCGACGTCGAGCCTTGCTGTCACTGCCTGGAACAACTGCCCCCGCTGGAGGATCCTTTCCGCTTAAGGTACTGTGTTCCGCCTGGCTTCCCTTGCTACCGACTGTACGGGGTAGATTTAGCCCCCGGCTTTCGAACCTGGGAGTGCCTGGGACACTTTGGCTAAACTTTCTGAGCCACTCTAAACTCTTTTTGACTCTTTGCAAGACTTTGAATCTCTAACTAACAGAGTGATCTTGGGCACATTTTCGCTCCGGCTACTCTAAGAGTGGGCCCTGCCTAGTGACTTTTGCTCACCTGTGACTTTACTCTTCTTTAAGCCTATTGCAAGTGTTCTGGACCTTAGAGTGGTGTGTCTAACCTATTTCTGCTTTTTTTCTCTCCCTTGCTTGGAAACTACTAGAGTGTCATCTAACGTTAAGCACTCACCTCTGTTTTAATTAAGTGGTGTTAACCTAGAGTTGTCTAGATAGGAGAAAGGATTGAATTTACTTTCATTATAACTGTGTTGAAGTGTTTTTACCATATTTGTTGCTAGAGTGTTTTTACTTATGTGTGTTTTTAAATAAATAACTATATTCTTTTGAAACCAAGCTCTGGTCAGTGTTTGCTTGTGCTATTGTGTTTTGGTACATATTGTGTATACTTTGCATACTGCCTAACTCTTCTTGAGAGAAGTCTGACTGCTCAGCCACAGCTACCAGGTAAATCTGGGTGGTACAGACTGCTACCAAAGGGGTTTACTGCTCTACCTGTGGTCTTAAATCTTTTGCAGTGTTCCCCAAGGGAACTGCACAGGTTTCTGCCTAACACTGGTGTACAGCGGTGGGATTTGTATTGAGTATACATTTTATTGTGCTTTAGATACCTTAGTGCAACTAACCACAAAGCTTAGCACTGAAAAAGTAAAACCTCTAACATGTCAGTTATAGAAAGCTATAGTCAAGAGTCCCTTGCAGCCAAAACTGCTGATTGTTTAAGAGTGCTCTGTAAACATAAGGATCTCCTGACTAAGGGCAAGAAAATGGAGCTGATTGAAAGATTGTTAGCTAACCAAAGTCTGGGTGATGGTTCAGAGGAGCCTACCACTCCAGCAACTGTAGATGACAGTATTGAAGTTAACATGGAGCAAAATGTTGATGATTCTGAGGAAGAGTCAGGAGAGGAGGGTGAGGCTGTTGTAACTGTCCCCCCTAGGCCTCTGCCTGCTCTACCTGCTGTACCTACTGGACCTTTACCAGGTCCCACATTTAGTCCTCAGTACTTTGAACTGGAGAAAATGAAGCTAGAATTGGAGTATAAGAAACTTAATGCTCAAACTGACAAAGAACTAAGGCTAAGGGAAATGGAGCTCAAGTATGACTTAGAAATGAAGAAATTATCTGTTGAGAATGTTTCTCTCTCTGGCTCCTCTAGAAGTTCCAGTCCTAAAAGACCCCGGATGCCTAAAGAATTGGTTGGTATGTATGAGCCTAAGTTGGATGTGTTGGATTGGTTGTCTCTGTTTGAATATAATCATGGGCTCCAGAACATCACAGGAAATGACTTACTCACCTGGTTGTTCTCTAGGCTTCCCCCTGTTGCAACTGATGTGGTAATGGAGATGGGGGAGGAGGATAGGAAGGACTATGAATGTGTGAAACTAGCTTTAATAGCTAGGTTTGGGAAGACCCCTTCCCAGTATCTTAAGAGGTTTAGGAGCCTCAAAAAGCATGATGGTACCCCTTGGGCTACCTGGGTGAATGAATGTTTGAAAAACTTAGAGGGATGGATTAAGGGTTACAAGGTGAACACTTATGAAGGTATGAAGAATTTGTTTATGTTGGAGACTATTTATGATGCCTGCTCTCCTGAGCTCAGACAACACTTGGCTGATTCCAGGGAATTAGATTCCCGGAAACTAGCTAAGGCTGCTGACTTGTGGGTTGCCAACAGGGCCACTCACAAGGATTCTGGGGTAACTCAGAAGAAGGATGGGGAAAAACAGTCTAAGAAGGACTCCAAAGAGAATTCTAATACTACAAATTCCAAAGAGGGCCCCAAACAAAACTATAAGGGTAAGCCACAAGGGAAACCAAATCAGGCTAGTGTACCTTCTGGTCCCAGACCAGAAGGAGGTCAGAACAAGCCTCCATTCCAGCGAGCCTTTGGCTCATGCTTTGTTTGTAAGGCTACTGACCATGTGAAAGGAGATCCCAGATGTAAGGGTAAACCTTCAGGGGTCCAGCTTGCCTCCTTAGCCTTCGCTCCAGAAGAGGAAGTACATATGGCAAGTGGAAACTTTCTATTACTAGCTGATGAACCCACTGGAGTCTCAGCTAGTGTTTCTTTAGTCTCTCTGGGGTTGTGGGAGCAACAGAATTTAGATGTCTATAACTCTATCCCAGATAATACTAAAGAGTATTATAAGGACAGTGTCCAGGTGAATGGTCAGGAGACTCCTGCCATTAGGGACACTGGAGCCAGCATAACTGTGGTGGATGAATCATTTTTCAAGGCAGAGGATGTTGCTAAGGCACCCAAATGCCTCACCAAGTTAGCTGGTGGGCCTGTGCAGATGTGTCCCCAGTTACCAGTTCTCATCCAATGTAATGATATGGCTGTAAAAA
Source organism: Ambystoma mexicanum (assembly GCF_040938575.1). Taxonomy (NCBI): domain Eukaryota; kingdom Metazoa; phylum Chordata; class Amphibia; order Caudata; family Ambystomatidae; genus Ambystoma; species Ambystoma mexicanum. Next base: position 451,715,255 of record NC_090924.1, on the reverse strand, counting down.
TACCTGTCAGTGTACAATGTGAAGTGCCAGGTAGGGTTCTGTTGGGTAATGACCTCAAAGCTCTTGGAGTTGTATCTCATACCCCCAGACCTCCTAGCAAAAGGTTTCAGGAACTCACAAAACCTGCAAGGGAGAAAACCCTGAGAGGGTTATCTCAGGAGATGATGACAGAAATCACTCCTCTACCACTGGAGCAACTTACTGCAGTAACTACCAGATCAGGAGCAAAGGGGCAACCCAAGACTCCTAGGAAAAAGCCAGCAGCAAGCACTCCAGTGCTTCCAACAAGGACTTCCCCGAGGTTGTCCAAAGTTACACCTGTAACTCCCCCTCCAGCTGAGGCTGAGAGGGAGGTACAACCCTGTGTGGTTGAGCTAGACTCTGAGGAAGAGCTAGAAGGAGGCCCCAACCTTATTGGAGATTTGGACCCTGAGGACCATCCTGAGCTGCAGTCTTTACTGGCAGAAGGTGGGCCTAGCAGGGCAGCTTTTCGTAAGGGGCAAAGAGAATGTCCAACTCTGGAGGGTCTCCGCCACCAGGCAGCTTCTCAAGCTGATGGGCAAGAGCCTGGGAAGTATAGGTTGCACTGGGAAGATGGCCTCTTCTACAGTGAACCCACTGAGTCTGAACCTGGAGACTACAAACGCCTTGTAGTCCCACAAGAAAACAGACAACAGTTCTTACAACTAGCCCATGAGATACCTTTGGCTGGCCACTTGAGTTTCAAGAAGACCAAGGAAAGGCTCTCACTCTACTTTTATTGGCCAAAGATGGGGGCTGAAGTAGATAGATATTGTAAGAGCTGCCATACCTGCCAGACTTCTGGTAAGGTTGGTTCCAAGAATGTGGCACCTTTAGTGCCTCTCCCAGTTGTGGGAGTCCCATTTGAGAGGGTAGGGATTGACATTGTTGGTCCCCTTGATCCTCCAACCTCCTCAGGCAACAGGTTTATCCTTGTTGTAGTAGACCATGCTACTAGATACCCTGAGGCCATTCCTATGAGGACTGTTACAGCTCCGGCTGTGGCTAAGGCCCTCCTTGGTATTTTTACCAGGGTTGGGTTTCCTAAGGAGGTAATCTCTGACAGGGGGTCAAACTTTATGTCCCACTACATGAAGGCCATGTGGAAAACCTGTGGAGTTACCTACAAGTTCTCAACCGCCTACCACCCTCAGACAAACGGGTTGGTTGAAAGGTTTAACAGAACCATGAAGAGCATGATAGGTGCTTTAGAAGAACCCCTTAAGAAAAAGTGGGACCTTCTACTGCCATGCCTTCTCTTTGCTTATAGAGAAGTCCCTCAGGAGGGAGTAGGTTATTCTCCCTTTGAGCTTCTCTATGGCCATCCAGTCAGAGGTCCATTGGCCCTGATTAAGGAGGGGTTGGAAGGTGCTCCTCCCCTCAAGCCAGTCAGAGTGACTGACTATGTGATAGGTCTCCGGAGGAGAATGTCACACATGATGGCAGAAGCAAGTGACAACTTGAAAGCTGGTCAAGCCCTGGTCAAACATTGGCACGACCAGAAGGCTAACATGGTTGAGTTTACTCAAGACCAGCTAGTTCTAGTTATGCTCCCAACAAGGCAGAGGGCCTTGCAAGACAAATGGATGGGACCCTTCAAGGTTGTGGGAAAACTTGGAGAGGTCAACTATCTGGTGGATCTGGGCAGACCCAGGGAAGCTCCTAGAGTCTTCCACACCAACCGACTAAAAGCATACATCTCCAGACCTGATGTAGGAGCCTTGCTTCTAGCTTCAGCTGCAGAGGAGGAAGAGAGTGAATCTCTCCCTGATCTCCTCAGAGGTGTACCTTTAGATGAAAAAGTTGAAGGAGTCAATCTCTCTTCAGACCTGACACCTGAGCAACAAGAGGAGTGCAAATCTATGTTAAATCAGTTTGCCTCCCTGTTCTCACTGTCACCAGGCTTGACCCCTTGGGGCCAGCATGAGATACTCACTGGTGACTGTCTGCCAGTCAAAAGCAGAGGATACAGAATGTCAGAACATATCAGAGCCCACATCAAAGGAGAGGTCAAGAAGATGCTTGATCTCGGGGTAATAGAGCCCTCTACTAGTCCATGGTCTAGCCCAGTTGTGTTAGTACCAAAGGCAGGATCCAAAGACTTGAGATTCTGTGTGGACTATAGAGCTCTAAATGCAGTCACCAAGACTGATGCCCACCCTTTGCCCAGGACAGATGAGTTGGTGGATAAACTTGGTGCAGCCAAGTACCTCAGCACATTTGACCTGACGTCAGGCTATTGGCAAATAGCCCTGACAGACCATGCCAAGGAGAAAACTGCATTTTCGACCCCAGTTGGCTTGTACCAGTTTAAGGTCATGCCTTTTGGACTAAAAAATGCACCTGCCACATTCCAAAGGATGGTGAACCAGGTTCTGGCTGGGATGGAAGATTTCTGCATGGCATACTTGGATGACATTGCAGTCTTCAGCCACTCCTGGGAAGAACATGTGAACCACCTAGGACATGTGTTGCAGGCTCTGAAACAGGCCCATTTGACAATCAAAGCCAGTAAGTGCCAGATTGGTCAAAGTAAAGTGGTCTACCTTGGACATGAGGTAGGAGGTGGAGAAATAAGGCCTTTGCCCAGCAAGATTGAAGCTGTGCAAAATTGGACAACACCAACTACTCAAACCCAAGTGAGAGCTTTTCTAGGCCTCACTGGGTATTACAGGAATTTCATTGAGAACTATGGGACCATAGCTTCTCCACTGAATGTAATCTCCTCTCCCAAATTCCCTAAGAAGGTAAAATGGAATGAGGAGTGCAATCAGGCCTTTGAAAAACTGAAGAGAGCTCTTTGCCAGGCTCCAGTATTGAGAGCTCCTGACTACCACCAACCTTTCATTGTACAAACTGATGCTTCCAATGTAGGTATAGGTGCAGTTCTAAGCCAACTGGATGAGAAGGGTAGGGAGCACCCCATTTGCTTCATCAGTAGGAAACTGAAGGATCCTGAGACAAGGTGGGCAACTATCGAAAGAGAATGCTTTGCTATTGTGTGGGCACTGAAGAAGTTTAGGCCATACTTGTATGGTTCTACTTTTGTTATTCAGACTGACCACCAACCCTTGAGATGGTTAATGCAAATGAAAGGGGAAAATCCAAAACTATTGAGATGGTCAATCTGCCTGCAAGGGTTTGATTTCACCATTGAGCACAGGTCAGGGTGTCACCATCAAAATGCTGATGGACTCTCTAGGATGTATATCATCGACTAGAGGTATGAGGTTCATCCAGGAGTGGATTAAATCCTCCTGTCCCTTAGTCTGGGGGGGGCGAGTGTTAGGGAGAATTCTCTGTTTAGGCTGAATTTCCCTACCTAGTGAGTCCCCCAGCAGCTTTGCTGGATTTCTGGGGTTTAATTTTTTTCTCCTGCCAAGAGTGAGACTCTTTTACCCTCACTCTTGGACATGTTGAAGTGTGTTTTCTTGGTTAAACCTTGTGTTGAATGGGCTATGGGGTCTTTTACTCCATAGGGCCTCATGTATTTTTGTGATGTGGGTCACACAGCACCCTCCGTGCCGTGACCCAGGGGTGTCCTAGGGACTCCCCAACATAGACTCCATACCCTGGGACTGACTACTGTCTCCCAGGGCATGTAAAGTCACCAAAGACTTTGCTAGTCTTGAATCCTGAACAGAACCAGTACAAACCATCATATTGTGGACGTACTGGCTGGGGCAATTCGATTGCCCCAGGGTCTGTTAGTCGAGGGGGCACGTCTCCGTCCCCCCTGATCGAGTTTTGGCTGGTGGCAGTGGAAACTACTTTTTATATTCGACCGCGAATATTTTCCTATGGGATTTCCCATTGTTTTAGGCTAACACATTTAATTATTTATTTACGGTAGCCTTAAACATACCGCCGGTTTATATATTTATTTTTATAACTCCGGTTGGGACTTTTTGCCAAAACTTGATTCTAAAATGGCGTTGGTGTTCGCCTCTGTAACTCTGACCCAAAGTGGAGCCCTTTGTTCCACTTTTGGCGGGCTTCTCCACAGAAGCCCTCCAAAGTGGTGCCACTCTGTCTGGGGTACTTAGGAGGGGTGGAGGGGGATTTAGGCACCCTGGACTGAGTTACCTTGGTAACTCAAGTCGCACTCCGTCCTGATTGGCCCAAGTGGTGAGCCGCCCGGCTCACCACTTAGCGTGTTTGAGTGACAGCTAGGCTGGGTGAATGGGGGTTTGCTGCATAAAAGCAGGGCTTTGGGGACTGGGACTTCAGAAGTCGCCACAGGACCAAGAATCCGACGAGGGAAGAGCTGAGCCGACCTGCTTCGACGACACCACCCGGTGGAGCCCTGCTGAACCGTCTCACCACTTTTTCCCGACGACCGAGGAGAACTCTTAACGGAGTGGCTCCTTCCCTTGACTGGTGGGGACAACCAGTTTTCGCCTTCTTTCCGTTCTTTTGAGGTATCTCGTGGCCGCCTTGCCTGTGCCAAGCACCCCGGCATCCGGAATACCACACCTTACCCCCATACCGCGAAAGTCGGTACCAACCCTTTAACCGGAGGACTCCGCGGCTGGTTTCTTCCCGGGCAGTGCTACGACCTTTCTCTTCTGCTCTTCAGCGAGATATTCTTCTCCCCTGACCGACGTCGAGCCTTGCTGTCACTGCCTGGAACAACTGCCCCCGCTGGAGGATCCTTTCCGCTTAAGGTACTGTGTTCCGCCTGGCTTCCCTTGCTACCGACTGTACGGGGTAGATTTAGCCCCCGGCTTTCGAACCTGGGAGTGCCTGGGACACTTTGGCTAAACTTTCTGAGCCACTCTAAACTCTTTTTGACTCTTTGCAAGACTTTGAATCTCTAACTAACAGAGTGATCTTGGGCACATTTTCGCTCCGGCTACTCTAAGAGTGGGCCCTGCCTAGTGACTTTTGCTCACCTGTGACTTTACTCTTCTTTAAGCCTATTGCAAGTGTTCTGGACCTTAGAGTGGTGTGTCTAACCTATTTCTGCTTTTTTTCTCTCCCTTGCTTGGAAACTACTAGAGTGTCATCTAACGTTAAGCACTCACCTCTGTTTTAATTAAGTGGTGTTAACCTAGAGTTGTCTAGATAGGAGAAAGGATTGAATTTACTTTCATTATAACTGTGTTGAAGTGTTTTTACCATATTCGTTGCTAGAGTGTTTTTACTTATGTGTGTTTTTAAATAAATAACTATATTCTTTTGAAACCAAGCTCTGGTCAGTGTTTGCTTGTGCTATTGTGTTTTGGTACATATTGTGTATACTTTGCATACTGCCTAACTCTTCTTGAGAGAAGTCTGACTGCTCAGCCACAGCTACCAGGTAAATCTGGGTGGTACAGACTGCTACCAAAGGGGTTTACTGCTCTACCTGTGGTCTTAAATCTTTTGCAGTGTTCCCCAAGGGAACTGCACAGGTTTCTGCCTAACACTCACCTCCACCCCACAAGGTATTCATCAAGATTATGACGGTGGTGGCAGCAAGTCTAAGGAGGGAAGTGATTCACTTCTTCTCCTACCTAGACTATTGGTTGATCAGAGCTTGTTCTCCTGAACAGGCTCAGAATCATCTCAGTCATACATGCCATTTCCTCCACAAGCTGGGATTCTTCCTGAATTTCAGGAAGTCCCACTTGACACCATCACAGAAGTTTCAATTTATTGGACCGGTACTGGACTCATCCTTGGAGAAAGCCTCGTTCCCCGAGTTGAGGGCTCATCATCTTTCGCAGATGGTCCACCTTCAACTTTCTAAGGTTGCTCAGCCTCATAGCGTCCTGCATTTTCCTAGTGCCAGAAGCCCATCTGAGAATGAGGTCCCTCCAGTGGGCCCTCAGATCCTTGTGGTGTTAGTTCTCCGGCAGAATGACAGCTCTTTTTAAGGTCCTAAACATGGTCGCACAGGATCTACTGTGGGGGTCCTGTCGGGAGAATGTGATGAAAGGGGACCCTTTCTGGCAACTGTGGCCAGAGATAACAATTGTGATAGATGCCTCCCTCACAGGGTGGGGAGCCCATATGAACAACCTTTTTATCAGTGGTCATTGGTCTCTGTCCAAGTCCAGACATCATATTAACGTTTTAGAGCCGAGAGCATTCATACTCGTGCAGACAACTTTTCTGCCCTATGTGTCGGGGAACACTGTGCTGATAATGACGGACAATATAGTGGCCATGTGCTGCCTCAGCAAGAGAGGGGGTGTGGGGTCACTGCCTCTGTGCAGAGAAGCAATGCAGCTCTGGTTTTGGGCACTAAGAGAAGGAATTGAAAACCAGAGGTCACAAAGCCAAATTGCCCTCTAACTGGTATTTGTCAAAAAAGAGACAACACAGAGTTTTTGTGGTATGCCAAATGCAAGGTAACCCAGTTTATTGCAATAGACTGGGGAAAAATCAAGGTCAAAAGCCAAGCTCTCATTCCAACATTCTCCAGCGTTTGAACAGACAACAGGAGTTTATATGGTACAAAGGAGTCAATCTGATGTCATTATGATCACTGAGTTATGAAAACCGGTCGCACCTGGTCATTGGCGGTTCCATGTCATTTCATCACGGGATGTTTTTTTGTGGGGTTTTTTACTGTGATTTTTTGTTTGAAAAAACCCATCAAATGTTTTTTTTGGGGGGGTTCCCCCCAACCCCTCTATTTTCTAAAAAATTCGATGGATTTTTTTCCCCCAAAAATTCACAGTAAAAAACCCCACGAAAAAACATCCCGTGACAAAAGGACGTTGTACCGTCATTGGCTCCCTCTACTAAGCTACATATGTAACCTATATGTGTACAACTAGGGATTAGACAATCGTTCTCTAAGATCCCACCCATGAACCTTCCCATACAAATGTGCTACCTCATCATATTTTAATATTAGTGGTAGGCCCTACATTACTTCTGCAGGAAAAAAACAAACATGTGCTCATTGGTCAGAATACGGCCACACTATCCCTGAACTGGCTGCATGATGGCATGTTCACGTAGATAAGAGAGAGACAAGTGTATCACCTTATTTTAATTAAATTAAATAGCCCATGTTACCTCCTCTGCCATGAGTCGCCGAGGCTCAAGGCCTTGTTCCAATCCGTGATCGCCATCCTGCTCTTGACATATTTATAAATAACTATTGTGTGAGTCATCCTGCTTTTACCCTGCTAAGATTTCATTTAGTTGTTTTATACTTGAAACATTCTGCGTGTCTTTGCTACTTAATTTATTTGACAGCTGAACGAACACAATAATTTCTTGTCCCACTATGCAATACTCCTCTACAAGGCCTTGGGCTGTTGACATTGCTTTTAATGTAGCTACCATCTAGGCGGCTACAGCATTTTCCCTGAATTAACTGTATTTGTTCAAGCATGTTTAATTGGGCATTTCCTTAAAGCTGTAGCGCTCAATTCTCTGCTGCTGGTGCAATTTAAAATGGCAACTTCTGTGCCTCTGCAGGGGACACTTGCTCTGTATTTATTTGCTGCCTACCGAGTGCTGGTGCATGTCTAGCACATGCCATTTCTACATATGGGTATGCTGCAACCTCATCCCTACCTATTAGCCACGCTGTCCTACATGAGTAGTGAGACCCTATCTTGGTATACGGCTACCTGTCATCTAGTCTATTCTATTTAGAAACACCCTAATTGTGTAAGCTAATGTCTCATCTGTCCCTACTTGTGTAGCGAAACTAACTATTCTTTGTGCCAGCTGCAATTCCAGGAGAATTTAAAGTTCAGTTTCAAATGGGTCCTTTCTGATTTTCAAATTCAGTTTTTTCTGAGGAAGGCAGGGGGGCACATACTCTCTATTAAACAATTGCCCACTGCATTTCCCCCTCTGGTTGAGTCATCAACCACACCATCAATTTTTCTCATCATATTATAGCCATCCTTGGGCAGCCACACTCTGGTGACCCCCCTCACATTACCTCCTTGTGCTGCACATTCTGCTGGACTGCATGTCATAAGCCAGCATTGGCCATTGTCGTCACATTTCATCCAGTGCTCATTGTAGTTATGGGTATGTTTTGGGCATGTAAACAATGCTCGAGGTTGTCTAGTTGGTAGCCCCAATGGGTACATGGGACAGTAAACTTCATCATCAGTTTGAGTGTACTGATGTACGGTGTCAGCCACATTAACCATTACTGTCGTTTGGAGTTCCTTCTTGCCAGTCTTTTTACATTGGCGCATTGCTATTCTCAAGATGCAAAAAGCCATTAGGACCAGTACGAAAATTGCCTACAGAAATTTGAATGCATCTGTAAGCCAAGTAGGAATCCAGGAGAATAGATAACTGAACAAGCTCTCATCCCCAATGTCATATACTTCCTCCTCCATTTTATCATGCAGCTTCTTCAGGGAGTATATGGCCTCTGTCAAGGTCCCATTCTCATCATCATGTGCAGGTACATATTGCACCCCAGTTGGGTGGAAGCTGCATATAAGCTTTTGTACAGCAAGCCCAGTAATGGTCCATTAGAACAGCTGTGCCAACTTTCATGCCTGGCAGATCCATAATGCATTTGCACCCTTCATTGTCACCAAGCTCTACTGAACAAGAAGGTTGGGCTCTTAGTGGCCCTACTGTGCAGTTTTTGAAGACCTTCGGCCTCATTACAAGTTAGCCGGTCCGGATTTAACAGTGCCGGTAAACCCATACCGGCACCGTTTACGGGACCGGCTCATTCTGACCCGCGATGCTGGAAACACCATCACCACAAAGAGGCCACAGTGGTGTCAACGCACCCGGTAGCTCTGTGCACGTAAACAGCGGGACGAATCGGCGGCACACCCCCAATCAACCACAATGCGCAACACCGAGCACATTACGAGTAGCACGGACACGGAAACACTGCCATGATCATGGCGGAAACACTTTGAACACTGTGCCGGTACCGCCAGCACCGCTGGCATGGCGTTAAACAGTGGCCGTTGAGCTGAAACAGGCTCCAGGTGTGCACAATCAGGCCATCTGCAGATCATAGGCCACTGGGAGCCTACAAAAGGGCCACACCCACATCCAAGCCACCTTCCAACACAGCCATGCTGTCAGCCACCCTAGCAGCAATTGGGATAGGGATCCTGCAAGCAGCAGTGCAGATTGAAGCAGCACTGAGGCAGAGGAGGAGGCAGCGTAGGTGCAGAAGACAAATCAGGAACCCGGCGGCCATCCAAAACATCAATGTGCAGCAGGTACCACCCCGCAGGCAGCCAGTAATACCCCGCATCACTTGTCACGCAAAAAGAAGCCGTGCCTATCTTTGTGTACACCCTAGCCATGGGGTGACACTACATGCAAATGCAAAATGAGGATGTGAGTGCCTCCCCCACCCGATGTACATTTGCTACTGCCATGCACACGATGGGCGCATCTCGTGCTGTGCGCAGTGGCCACATCTTTGCAGTGTTCTGTGTCTGTCTGATGCAGATCTGCCCATCACATCACAATGCCGGAGTCACCCACCAAATCTGAACACATGTACATTACAATGATTGGAAAATGTTCCTGCCTATCGTCACTCTACGAATCTGAGCATCACAGAACCCAGCTTGGAAATGTGATTCAAGTGTGCACAATAGATGAGTCAAACATCGGGTTACCAGAAGGGGCATCTGTGGACCGCATCTGATACAGCCAGTAATACCAAAAACAGTAACATGTGCCGTTACTTTGACTCCCAGGCAGGTGATGCCAGATATGCACTCACGCCATGTCTGATGATGCCCATATGACGGCCACGCAACAGGCATGAGGAGGCCCACAACCGTGCACACATACGTACACATGGCGTAATAGAGCGGACCTTTGGACTGCTATAGGCCAGGTTCCTCTGCCTGAGCAGATCAGGTGGCGCCTTGCATTACAGCCCAGTGAACACAGGGAAAAAAGTAGTAGCATGCGCTATGCTGCACAATATCGAGCCAGCAGATTAGGATGTGGATGAGGATGATGATGATGATTAAGACAATGATGGGATGGGTGCACCACCAGGCCAGGGTGCCATTGATGGACAACATGCAAGTAGAGCACTCATACACAATTTCTTCTGATGTACCACATGTGCACATTCTGCACTTCATGCTGTAGCACTACAATAAATGATTTCAATGCAGACGAAATAAGAATGTCCACTCGTCATTTGCATTTGCACACCACTATATTGTTGGATTAACAGGGGAAACAGGATTGGGATTACAATGTAGACCACACGTGCCCACCCAAGGTTCCCACCCACCAACCAGGCCCAAACTGACAAACCCCTCTAAGGACTACCCTCACCTCCCCAACGTTCCCACCCACCAACCAGGCCCAAAATGACAAACCCCACTAAGGACCACCCCAACCTCCCCAACGTTCCCACCCACCAACCATGCCCAAACGGACAAACCCCACTAAGGACCACCCCCACCTCCCCAGCGTTCCCACCCACCAACCCGGACCCCATCACAACTTGTGGACCAACAGTTCCAGATTGCACAGCCTATTTTCGGCCACACTTGTGCCCATGGTTGTCCCTCCCAGAGGCACCTGCCAGCTGTGATGACCTCCTACGAGGGCTGCTGGTCACAGAACTCGAGGTTGTGTTGCTGGTGGAGGCCAGAGCAGGGTTTGTTGCTGGCACACGGCCCATGAAAGCCTGCTGGGCAACCAGCCTTGTCTCAGCAATGTTAGACATAATGTTGTTGCCCTCCCTGACCCACCGTGATATCACCATGTTTGTTGTGGCAAACTGCCCAATCGCACGTGAGAGGCGGCGCACAGAGGTGGCAGTGTTCTCCCGTTGTAGACTGGCCTCCTACTGTTGCAGCCTTGCTTCCTGGAGCTGTTGCTGAGCAAGTTGTGTCAGACTGTCCTGGTGCACCTCGATGCGCTGCAGGCAGGCGCAGAGTTCCGGGATGGAAGGTGTGGGAGAGCGCATCGAACTGTGTAGTCCCATGGGGCTGAATGTGGCCAGCTGTTCTGGTGTGGTGTTGCCCTCATCATTTGCATTCTCAGGTGCATCAGCACACTGTTCTCCTGGCACATTTTCGACGCTAGCTGCGTCATTGTCGCTGTTTTGCCCACAGGCACTAGTGGGTGCAATGGAAGGGGCTGCAGGTGTATTTGGGGTTGGCACATGCTGGACTGCAGGCGCAGCGGGGATGGTGGTGTCCGTGTCATCGTGCAACATTACCGAGTCAGATCCTTGTCTGCCAGAGGTACTGGCAGTGGCATCCTGGGATTGCCTTGTATGGCCTCGTGCAGTCCCCTTTGCTGTTGGCTGTTCTGCTGAGTCACTCTCGGTTGATATACCTGTGGGGGAATGTAGAGTATGCTGTTAGTCGTGTGACAGGATGTGAATGGGGCAGTCACATGCAATGCACTCCTCATACTTCGTCCACTTGCAAGTACACACATAGATGGGTGATGCACTCAGGTGTGTAGATCACGGCTTGCACACAGTTGCACGCCGTCTGCTTGTCTGAGTGGTGTTGTCACATGGGGGTGTTGGGTGTGGTGGGGTCAATGGTGGCAGTGTTGTGTGCCTCTAGGCCCTGGCTGGGGGTGGTGATGGTGGGTGTTTTGTGTGCTTCTAGGCCCTGGCTGGGGGGGTGATGATGTATGTGTTGTGTGCCTCTAGGCCCTGGCTGGGGGGGTGATGGTGTATGTGTTGTGTGCCTCTAGGCCCTGGCTGAGGAGGGCGGGGTGATGCTGTATGTGTTGTGTGCCTCTAGGCCCTGGATGGGGGGTTGATGGTGGATGTGTTGTGTGCCTCTAGGCCCTGCCTGGGGGGAGTGATGGTGGATGTGTTGTGTGCCTCTAGGCCCTTGCCGGGGGGGAGGGTGTTGGTGTATGCGTTGTGTGCCTTTAGGATCTGGCTGGGGGGGTGATGGTGTATGTGTTGTGTGCCTCTAGGCCCTGGCTGGGGGGGTGATGGTGATGTGTTGTGTGCTCTAGGCCCTGCCTGGGGGGGGGTGATGGTGGATGTGTTGTGTGCCTCTAGGCCCTGGCTGGGGGGGTGTTAGTGTATGTGTTGTATGCCTCTAGGCTCTAGCCGGGGGGGGTGATGGTGTATGTGTTGTGTGCCTCTAGGCCCTGGCTGGGGGCAGGGGGGTGCTGCTCTTCCTTCATTCGCACTCATGGCTTTGCACTCTGTGTACTTACCGGCCTTGCCAGGTGTGCCTGCTCCAACCTCTGAGTCACCAACTCCCTCAATCCCATCAAGGTGCATGATGCTGCTGCACCTCTCCTCTCCTCCCATGTCTGGATCTTCAGTGGGGAATGTGGTCCCCCTCCTGTGCCAGTGCTGTGCTGTCTGTGTGCTGCCAACAGGTTACGGACACACAGCCGCAGATCGTCCCACCGCTTGTGGCAGTCCTTGACCATCCGCACTGTTACGCCCACAGCTGTACACTTCTGTGCAGTCTGCACCCATATCCCTTTTCTGCTCTGCTGCGTGCTACGCCTCTGATCTGCACTGAACAATACTGGTGCATTCTCCACGATGTGCTCCACAAGCATGGTCAGCTCTGCCTCGCTGAAGCGTGGTTTCCGCTGACGGAGGGATGGGACGCTTGATCTCATCGCAAAATCTGGATTTCAGCAGTCACAGGAGCTGTGTGCCTTGTGGTTGCAGAGGATTGCAGTGTATTGAGCTTTTTGTAATGGTCGCCGCTGCCTTTCCGGTTTTCGCGATCGTGGAATTTCCTGCTCTGATGTTTCCGCATTCGCTGATTCCGGCATGACTGTGGTGGACACAGATGTTGAGCTGTTATGTGGCCCGGTGATTCCGTATCCGTAGGTGTTACCGTGATGGTGGTGTGGCCGGTTCTGCACTGGTCAGGGGCGCGCGACCGACAAACCCATGATTGTTCCTTGATTCCGCATACTTGCTGTTTGCAGAAACAGTGTCACCGCCATCACGGTAAGACCGGATTCCGGACCGTCTAACTTGTAATGAGGCCCCTTGTCTAGGACTAACCTTTATCACTTTTCACTGTTTCTTAAATACCATACAATAAATCCCCCAATTGTTACCATGCACCTAGCACACTCACGTTTTTCAGTGGACCATTGAAGGTTGTGGGTTCAGGGATACCCTCAGTTGCCAGCTCCTCCTGTTGCTTCCAGCTGGTGGTAGAATACCAGGCAGAGCTCCACTCCAAAGTCGGCCTTGCTGTCCTTCCTGTTAAGTTGTGCACAAAAGAAAATCTGCTCCCCTGACCGATCCGCTGCTCAATTGAGGGTGGCAGGGCACCCCAAAATCCACCCCAAAATCCACAGCCCTTAACCGGACGCTGCTACAAGATGAAAACCAGAGGTCATAAAGCCAAATTGCCCTCAAACTTGCATTTGTCAAAAAGAGACAGCACACAGTTTTTGTGGTATGCCAAATATAAGGTAACCCAGTTTATTGCAATAGACGGGGGGAAAAGCAAGATCAAAAGCCAAGCTCTCATTCAAACATTCTCCAACGTTTGAACAGACAACAGGAGTTTATATGGCATAAATGAGTCATTCTGATGTCATTATGATCACTGAGTTATAAAAACCGATCGCTCCTGGTCATTGTCTCCCTCTACTAAGCTACATATGGAACCTATATGTGTATAACTAGGGATTGGACAATTGTTATCTAAGATCCCACCCATGAACCTTCCCATACAAATGTGCTACCTCATCATATTTTAATATTAGTGGTAGGCCCTAAATTACTTCTGCAGTGAGAAAAGAAACATGTGCTCATCGGTCAGAATGCGGCCTACACTATCCCTGAACTGGCTGCATGATGACATGATTATGTAGATCAGAGAGAGAGAGACAATTGTATCACCTTATTTTAATTAAATGAAATAGCCCATGTTACCTCCTCTGCCATGAGTTGCTGAGGCTCAAGACCTTGTTTGTAATCCGTGATCGCCATTCTGCTCTTGACATATTTATGAATGACTATTTTGTGAGTCATCCTGCTTTTATCCTGCTAAGATTTCATTGCAGCATTTAGTTGGTTTTTCTTTAGTCGCCTCTTGCGTCCTTCTGTCACGCATAGCTGACTGCAGAAACATTAATCTGGCAACTCCTACTGATTTCCTCGGATGCCCAGTTTGTCCCATTAACCCTGCTGCACTAAGGAGTTTTGTCAGCATATCAAGCACGTTTGTTCATTGGCAGCATTTTCCATCGGCACTGCGAGTCTTGTAGGACTCTTGCCGAACCGCGCTCGCTTCCTGGAGGAGGCGGAGCCTGTCGGTGGTCACTTGTGCAGTCACGTGACTCTATTCCCTTTCAAAGGACTGCCCCAACCGCCCGATCGGCGTACCCTGCTGCACTAAGGAGTTTTGTCAGCATATCAAGCACGTTTGTTCATTGCCAGCATTTTCCATCGGCACTGCGAGTCTTGTAGGACTCTTGCCGAACCGCGCCCGCTTCCTAGAGGAGGCGGAGCCTGTCGGCGGTCACGTGTGCAGTCACGTGACTCTATTCCCTTTCAAGGGACTGCCCCAAACGCCCGAGCGGCGTACCCTGCTGCACTAAGGAGTTTTGTCAGCATATCAAGCATGTGTGTTCATTGGTAGCATTTTCCATCGGCACTGCGAGTCTTGTAGGACTCTTGCCGAACTGCGCTCGCTTCCTGGAGAAGGCAGAGCCTGTCAGCGGTCACATGTACAGTCACGTGACTCTATTCCTTTTCAAAGGACTGCCCCAACCACCCTTGCGGCGTTAAGCCCGGCCGCGGAGTAAAGGGCGGTGCAATTTGTTTATGCCAGAACTGTTTTGCTGTTGTTTGGCTCTGAGTGGCATTAGAGTTGATTATATCCAATGCTCCCTGCCACATTAGCCGTCTGACAACGTGTAGACACACTGTCCTTAAAATACGAACATTGGGACCACTTAACAGAAGGTAATTACTTCCAATTCAATCAAAAAATTGTTGTCTGCTAAATCGTTGACTTTTAAACTGCCCGTAAAATCAGAGTTGGCCTGTGTATCAATGCTGAAATCTGCACTGTTTTGAGCACTATAACCCTTGAACACTGGTGACTGAACTGTATTGTTGATACTACATGCAGTGACTGCAGGCTTTTTGCCTTGGAGCTGCATGTCTTTTTAGCCTTTCACTCCTACTTTGCATAAAGTAGATATATTAAAATCTTACTCCCTGTAGCTGAAGACTGCGGGAAATAGGTTCCTTTGATTCGGCCGATCAGGTGTAAGTGAGTATCCCTATCTGTATAGAGGTAATTGATTGACTCACTTTGTGCTCTGGGTAAGGCAATCACCCAAAAAGTATTATCACAAACACACGCAAGTATGAAAGTGAGAAGCAATCCTATTGAAGATGACCATAGAGCACCTGAATGGGAGGAGCCTACTGACCCGAACTGTTGTCCTAACATTGACCTGGTAAACCCTCCAGTAATGGCTGTGAGGAATCCGCAAACTTACATAGGAAATCAACAAACAGCAGCACAACTTCATATGGATCCCACCAACTCTACACCAATTAGAACATTTACAGCACATTCATAACACATTCCCTTGGCTGAAAATTGGAAAAAGGGTCTAGAATTTACTGTAAAAACGACAAAAATACAAAAAAAAATTGATCATTTTGGGGGTAGACCATCCCAAATTGAAGTTGCCCCATTTTTAACTTATGGTGAATCTTCAACTGTTCAGATAAGTTCTATGTCAACAACCTCAGATTCAAATACAAGTGCCCACGGCTTGGAGAAGCTAGATCTATCCATCACAGAAAAAGCACTGGAATCATTGCTTCCCAATCGAGAAGATCACTTGTCAACATCCCAGGGATTATCTGAAGAACAAAGTTTACAAACGGACTCTGCTCAAACCCGGCTTGGTTCAACTGAGCATACATTGGGTGCCCTTAACTACGTTCTAAACTCACTGGTAACCGTTTTTGAACTGTTAAAAGGCGAGGTCCAGTCCCAAACTGGTTCCTTGCTTGAACTAACAAAAGAGGTCGCCTCCTTGGATGGAGCCATGGTTGGTTGTTGTAATCTCATCAACACTAATATATTGCAACAAATACAAGAACTGAAAGTGGAATCTGCAAAACAGGGCATGGACCTCTCTACGATTCAGAGATCCATGGCTCATAAAAATGGCCTTGAGGAAGTAAATAGACTCACACTACAAGAGCTTCTGTCACAACTACAAATGTCCAATTGCAAAGACTTGCATTTGTCTTCTAATGCTATCGATGAAGATCTAAATCTACCTATGGAGGATACTCCCTTATCTGAATCCACTCTTGAGGAATTTCGAAGACTGGCTAACGTGAATGTTGACAACCAAGATGTAGAGCCCTCTATCTCATCTCCATCAATTGGTCCGGTAGCAATAAATGATGACCAAATTCAACAAACATCATCTCATCCACAATCCATCTCGTTGCTAGGTCGTAAGAAAGGAAGGAAGAGAGAAGCCAGAAGAAAGAAAAGATTACGTGAGAAAGTTGCAGAAAAGAAATGTGGGAAAAAATCCCAGCCTCGAAAAATGATTAAAAGCAAAAATGTTTTCAGTAGTCAAGATCAAGAGGCTGTATAAATTAAAGGCATGGAGAATGAAAAGAAAACAGTCCTCATGACATCCACAAGCTCACAAACTAGTAAAGTGATGCCTGAGCAGACTACTGAAACAACATTTCCTTCTCTGCAACCGAACCACATAAAAAAAGCTCCTATCTTCCTTAAACAAAGTTCTAAAGCAAAACTCGCTCCAGCTATAGTGAGAGATGTGGCCATTGAAAGCATTAAGACACCTCTAAACATTGCTCCCATTTTCTTAAGAAATCGTCCAGTTCATCATCCGAAAAAAAAACCTGGACTATATAGTAGAAATAAAGCTTGGTGCTGGCACGTTTAGAACTCTGAGTGCAAACGGGTCAGAGAAAAAAAAATCTATGGATGTGAGCCAACAACATAATATAAATCCATCGCCCCTTGAGGTCGAGAGAGGATCTACTGTTCCGACTCCTGACATCAACTTAAAACTGGAAAAACCCGCAGGGCCCATGAAAAATAAGAAATAACAAAAAATATGGTTCCCTCTAAAAATGTTTGTACCTCTACAACTAAACGATTTATCAGATCCTTAACAGCTCCGCAGAAGGACGCTATATTGACTTCAAATGCAATCTTGAGAAAATATCATCTGCAGGAATTAGCTCGTCAAGATAATGCCAACAGCACGAACGAGACAAGCTCGTCATTTGATGACCATCATGTGAGTTCTGCTGAAAATGGGTCTACCATCACTGTACACAGCTTAGAGCATATTCCAAATTGCACAGTACATGGAACTAAAAATTACATTGACCAAGATATTCTTTTACATGGATCCTTGCAGCAAATCCTTGAAGCACATAGAAAGGAGATTCGACATGCAGTTGATGCTTACATGTCAGCGCAATCAGCGCAAAAATATCTTACTCATTGCGAGTCAGGTAGAACACCCCTGTCACAGGAATATGAGATATCTACATCAGATAGAGTTATACAAGGTCATCAAGCGCCCATCAGTGAAGCTAAGTTCTCTAATGCTCATCCTGTGGCCCAACCATCATTTGGGCATAATTCTACCAGGGACATCAATCACACTCAATCAAATGATTTACCAACATTAACAGGAATGGTGGCACATTCCACCTCTGACATTGAAGGTAAAAACCTAATTTCAGTTTTAGTACCCAAACTTCAACGGTTCATAGAAAAATCTATTGCAAACTCTTTTGACATGAAAACATCAAAAGTCTAAACTCCTGTCAATGACAAATCTGACACCTCACAAATGAAAAAAACACTCAGAGGTGACTCTAAACGACCAGCATTACATTCGCTGATCATTTCTTGTCGTCAGCCTCCAAACGTGCAATATAATCTAAATCGCAAGTCCATCCTTACCATCTTTGCAGAAATTCCAGAATTGGAAGACATCAACTCTGCAGACATTCAACCAGTGGAGTTTGAAGATCCACATGTTCTAACCGCGGTAAAATTGTGGATTCACTCCAGAGTGGTTGTCAACACAGTATGGTCAGCTAAAAATCATCTTTATGATCTGGGATTTATAATTGAAGCGAATCAACTTCCATCTAAAGTTCCATCAGTAAATCCTTCACTCTCTTTAGTCACTCATGGAAAGGTTAATGTAAAGAGTGTTACCCAAGTCTTTGAAGAACGAGCCAGAATAATTTGCAAATGTCACCTGAATCAGAATATGCATTAACTAGGTCATCCCACAAAGCAAACTCGTGTCTCTCTGACTAGTTGGAATACAAGAGGGTTCCGCCATCTTTTAAATAATTTTGACACAAGCTTTGACAATGTTGATATAGCCACATTTCAAGAAACGTGGCTCACTATTGTCCCCACCTGGGATAAATATAATGTCCACTTGAATCTAGCTCAAAAATTAAATTCAGGAAGACCAACATCAGGGCTCCTAATAGCTGTTAAACAAGATCTGCTATTTACATCCGAAGATTGGTCATATCCAAACCCCTTCATGCAGATTATTAAGTTAAAGTTTGCCAACATATCATACGCCCTGATAAATGTATATTGGAACCCAGCGGGCATTTCCGACCATCTATTCATGAGAGACATTAATTCCCTAATGGACCTAGTATATCTCGATAAGACCGTTATATTTGTCATCATAACAGGAGATTTAAACTTGCATTATTTTGATCAAAACAAGTATAATAGTAGACTATCACTATGGAATCACTTAATTGGGCCTCATTACAACCCTGGCGCTAATGGGTTAACAGCGCGGTAAAAGGCTGCGGCGCCGTTAACCGATTAGCGCCCGATTACGAGGTCCCTTTGCGGAACCCGACCTTAAGGGCTGGTCTACACCAGCCGTTAAAGTAGGGACCCGCAAAGGGACCTTGGTGCTAAGTACGGTACCGCAATTTGCGGTACCTTACTTAGCGCCTTCCCCATTCGCATTGAGCCCTATGGGGCAAACATGGGAATGGGGAAGGGCCATGGAGGAAGGGGGAATTACCGCCCCGCCAACCTTGTAATGGGGTGGTAATTCCCCCTTTCTCCATGGCGGAGTCGGTAAGTTACCGGCATGGACCATGGTGCTATTAGCACCATGGTTTTCCGCCTGGGTCGTAATGAGGCCCATTGACACTGTCACGGGATGGCACCCTGTTAAGAGTGGCACAGGACACCCAGGAAGGGTTTGGGTGGTTGTGCCGAAGTAAGGTGGACAGATAAGTACACACACAGCTGAAGTAATGAGAACGAAGAGTAGGCAAGTGTAGCAAGGAATAAGGTACAACAGAAAGGATTCCCTCTAGGGGTGTATGCAGATATAGGAAAAGAGTATTCCACTGACCTTAGGAAAAACTCTAGCCTTCTGCACAGTTTGCTATAACAGAGGCCCTCGCTGTTTGCTCATGGCTTGGAACAACAGCTATGGGTGTCTGTAATGTAGAAACGAGACAAGGGAAGGGGCCGAGGTTGCCTGACGGAAACCAACAGACAAGCTCTGTACAGAAGGGTCTACAAACAGTACAAGAGAAGATACTAACAGATAAATCCAGGAAAAGGGAAGTCGATAGCAAACTAGCAGAAGGAAATGAAGGGAAAGTCGTGCAACAGGATTGGATAGCAGAGGACAGTAAGGAGCAAGGTTGAGAGCTCAGAGGAGCAGGAAAGCAATGAGCAAGCCCACAGGAGCAGGGCTGTAAGGTAGGGAGCCCAGAGGGAAAGGACTTAAGGCAGTGGAGTAAAGCAGGCTGCACGGCAAGGAGCCCAGAAGGGCCGGGCAGCAAGGAGTGAGCCCTGGGGGGCAGGGCCGCTGACCGTAGAAGGCTGCAGAGGACTGTAGAGAGCTGCTAGGCTGAGAACCCAGCGGACAAAGGCTGTAGGTAGCAAGCAGCGGAGCGTGATCGGCTGCAAGGTAGGAAGCCCCAAGAACAAGGGCTGTTGGCAGCAGAGAGAAGCAGCCTACGCGGCAAGGAGCCAGAAGGACTGGGCAGCAAGGAGTAAGCTCAGAGGAGCAGGGTCGATGACTGTAGCAGGCTGCAGAAGACTGTAAACTGCAAGGTAGGGAGCCCAGAGGACAAGGGCTGTAGGCAGCTGGAGTGAGGCAGGCTGCAGAGCAGGGAGCCCAGAGGACAAGGGCTGTAGGCAGCCGGAGTGAGGCAGGCTGCAGAGCAGGGAGCCCAGAGGACAAGGACTGTAGGTAGCCGGAGTGAGGCAGGTTGCAGAGCAGGGAGCCCAAAGGACAAGGACTGTAGGCAGCCGGAGTGAGGCAGGCTGCAGGGCAGGAGCCTGGAAGACCAGGGCGGAAGGTAGCAGCTGAGCGTGATCGGCTGCAAGGCAGAAGCCCGGAAGGGCAAAGGCGGAGGCTGGAAAGCAGCAGAGCGTGATCGGCTGCAAAGCAGAGAGCCCGGCAGGGCAAAGGCGAAGGCTGGAAAGCAGCAGAGCGTGATCAGCTGCAATGTAGAGAGCCCGGCAGGGCACTGGATCCAAAGCCGGAGTAAGGAGGAACCGCATACAAGATCCGTAGCTCGAAGCAAAAAGGTGCCGTAAGGACTCTTAATGCAAGAGACTGAGCCCCTGCAAGCAGTAGCTTTTATACTTCCCTACCCAGCACAGAGGCATGCTAATTGGTTGCACCTGGCTCAGCACACCTGTAGACAATCGGCCACCTCCCTCTCTGTTCCTGAGCTGGTGGAAGCAGAGCAAATCCCTGGGGCTTGTGGGAATTGTAGTTCCGAAGATGACGAATAGGAATGGCCAGGAATAGATGGTTATAGCCAAGTGCATTGTGGTAAGTGTAGTTTGTTGGAAAAAATAGAAAAGCACCAAAGTCTCGCAAATGGAAAATAAAGTCCATATTGATCGCAAATGTATGCGCCCATGGCGCAGGGATGACAGTATGCCCCTCTCCAGGCCCCTCTCCAGGCTCCCTGAGGGTTGACCAACAAGAAGAATGTCTGTCACACCGTGAAAGAGTCTTATTCCAAAAAAGCACATCATGAAGCACCAAAAACGGTTTAAGGTTGCTAGATGGGAGTCTTAAAGGACGGAGACAGTATCAATGTTCTGAACCTTTGAGGTAGAATTCAGAAAAGACAAAGTCTTTGGAGCACAAAACCCAACTGTGTGTTCAGAGGAACTGAGAAAGACTGCTGCAGGCTCCATGGCAACTCTTGCTTTGAAAGGCAACAGTAAGGTGTTGGAAGGTGGAGCCAGAGGTACAGCAGAGTTGGTTGCTTTAGGAAGGTTTTCCAAGGCATCAGAAGCAGTAATGGCAAAGTCAAGATTAGCCGCAGAAATTTCAGCAGTCACAGTGGCGGTTTCTCCATGATTAGTAGGAAGTTCAGAAACCACCGCAGCAGGGAGATCATGAATGGCTGTAGATATTTCTGATGCTGTAGCAACTGAGAGTGTGGGTGCCGTAGAAGAACCAGCGGGCAGTGATGCACCTGAGACTGACAGAGTAGAGTCTGGTAGATCTAGTGCTGCAGAGGCACCAGCAGGAACAACCGGAGCTGTAGTCCTAAAAGAAAAGTTGTTATCTGACTTAGCAACAGGTTCTGTCCTTGAAGGCAGAGAGGAAGGGGGTGCTTCTGCTGCAGAAAGAGTGATGTGAGACGCTGCAACAGTAGCAGAATTTGAAGTATTAGCAGGGGGAGCAGCAGAGATTGAGCTAGCAGATACAGTAACAGGTAGTACAACAGATGAGGGTTCAGGATAGGGTAGGCGTTCTGAAGGCTGATCTTCAAAGTCTGGTGTGCTCAGATTGCTAAGTGGGTCTGGGGTATTGACTGATGGAAAGGCTGTATTCCAGACAGGTACTGGGTATTGTTCAGAATTAGAATCGTGGTCTGGTGTACAAAAACCTTTAGAAGCAGAGTACATTTCTGATTTGATCACTTCAGAAGAGGCTGTAAGTGAGAGTAGAGGACGGTAGTCAGGGGTAAGAGCGGAACAATCTTTTGACTCAGAAGGATCTCTAATCAGAAGATTACACTTGTCTTGTGGTGTAATGGCAGTGTGAGTGATTTGGCCCACCGAAGGAGTTAATTTTTTGCTGTCTGAACAACAACCTGAGTTACTGTGGTTTGAAGGTGAAGGAGCTGTGTCAGACTTTAGAAGGGATGCATATGCTAAATTTAGGTCTTCCATCTGCTTGTTATAAGTCTGTATCCTTTTCTGCGTGGCAATTCCAGGCCTTATCATATCGATATCTAAAGACAGACTATCAGGTGTAGGACATAGTGTCAGAAGGTCTGGAATATTGTGTCCTTCATTTAATTTTTACTATGTAAATAAACAAAGTCATCATAGAGATCTTCAGTCTGTCTTTTAAGGCGTAGGAGTTGTTCTTGAAGCAGGTATGTTTCATTAGCCTGATCTAAAGCTTCAGAATCTGGTGTAGCAGAAAATTCGGTTGTAGCAATAGGAAGACTGACCTTAAGATTATTATGGTTAGTAGATAATGGGGAAGAATTAAGACAACCGATGGTCAGTATTGGTCTTTTGTACCCAGGACCAGGTGGACTAACTTCAGAATACTTAATGCCGTGTCCTATGAAATGAGGGTTACCAGCAGTCTGGGGAGCTTGCCAAGCTGCTCTTGAACATATCACTGTAGCAACACCATACTCTGGGTTAGAGTCTCCCACAATGAGTGCTATGTCCTTGGCTGTAGCAGTGTTAGAAGAATTGTCAGAAAATGCATGAGTGTTTTCCATTGGTTGGGCTAACAAAATCTGCAGGAATTCATTTTCTTGTTGTAGTTCTACAGATAGAGACTGCGGCTCATAGTTGCAAATGTCATAATAGTTACGCATAGAAGGGTCAGCAAGTTAGTGAGTGTAGTACCGTGCTTGTAAATCTTTGTTTACTAAGGCGAGACTGTTCTTTAGGCTAATGTTCTTGTTTGCTGACTTTAGGGAACCTATAGATTTTTGCAAAGGTTTCTTAACCCGAAAGGAAAGCATCCTTGGTCTGTGTGGGCCTTTCCTGCCTATAGAACAAGACATTTTTGGCTCTTGCATTCTGTCACGGGATGGAACCCTGTTAAGAGTGGCACAGGACACCCAGGAAGGGTGTGGGTGGTTGTGCCGAAGTAAGGCGGACAGATAAGTACACACTCAGCTGAAGTAATGAGAACGAAGAGTAGGCAAGTGTAGCAAGGAATAAGGTACAACAGAATGGATTCCCGTTAGGGGTGTATGCAGATATAGGAAAAGAGTATTCCACTGACCTTAGGAAAAACTCTAGCCTTCTGCACAGTTTGCTATAACAGAGGCCCTCGCTGTTTGCTCATGGCTTGGAACAACAGCTATGGGTGTCTGTAACGTAGAAACGAGACAAGGGAAGGGGCAGAGGTTGCCTGACGGAAACCAACAGACAAGCTCTGTACAGAAGGGTCTACAAGCAGTACAAGAGAAGATACTAACAGACAAATCCAGGAAAAAGGAAGTCGATAGCAAACTAGAAGAAGGAAATGAAGGGAAAGTCGTGTAACAGGATTGGATAGCAGAGGACCGTAAGGAACAAGGTTGAGAGCTCAGAGGAGCAGGAAAGCAATGAGCAAGCCCACAGGAGCAGGGCTGTAAGGTAGGGAGCCCAGAGGGAAAGGTCTTAAGGCAGTGGAGTAAAGCAGGCTGCACGGCAAGGAGCCCAGAAGGGCCGGGCAGCAAGGAGTGAGCCCTGGGGGGCAGGGCCGCTGACCGTAGAAGGCTGCAGAGGACTGTAGAGGGCTGCTAGGCTGAGAACCCAGCAGACAAAGGCAATAGGTAGCAAGCAGCGGAGCGTGATCGGCTGCAAGGTAGGAAGCTCCGAGAACAAGGGCTGTTGGCAGCGGAGAGAAGCAGGCTACGCGGCAAGGAGCCAGAAGGACTGGGCAGCAAGGAGTAAGCTCAGAGGAGCAGGGTCGATGACTGTAGCAGGCTGCAGAGGATTGTAAGCTACAAGGTAGGGAGCCCAGAGGACAAGGGCTGTAGGCAGCCGGAGTGAGGCAGGCTGCAGAGCAGGGAGCCCAGAGGACAAGGGCTGTAGGCAGCCGGAGTGAGGCAGTCTGCAGAGCAGGGAGCCCAGAGGACAAGGACTGTAGGTAGCCGGAGTGAGGCATGCTGCAGAGCAGGTAGCCCAAAGGACAAGGACTGTAGGCAGCCGGAGTGAGGCAGGCTGCAGGGCAGGAGCCTGGAAGACCAGGGCGGAAGGTAGCAGCTGAGCGTGATCGGCTGCAAGGCAGAAGCCCGGAAGGGCAAAGGCGGAGGCTGGAAAGCAGCAGAGCGTGATCGGGCACTGGATCCAAAGCTGGAGTAAGGAGGAACCGCATACAAGATCCGTAGCTCGAAGCAAAAAGGTGCCGGAAGGACTCTTAGTGCAAGAGACTGAGCCGCTGCAGGCAGCAGCTTTTATACCGCCCTGCCCTGCCCAGAGGCAGGCTAATTGGTTGCACCTGGCTCAGCACACCTGTAGACTATCGGCCACCTCCCTCTCTGTTCCTGAGCTGGTGGAAGCAGAGCAAATCCCTAGGGCTTCTGGGAATTGTAGTTCCGAAGATGACGAATAGGAATGGCCAGGAATAGATGGTTATAGCATTGTGGTAAGTGTAGTTTGTTGGAAAAAATAGAAAAGCACCAAAGTCTCACAAATGGAAAATAAAGTCCATATTGATCGCAAATGTATGCGCCCATGGCGCAGGCATGACAGACACACATAGGGCCTCATTAGGACTCTGGCGCTATTAGCACCATGGTCCATGCCGGAGTCCGCCATGGCGGAATGGGGAATTACCACCCCATTCCAAGGTTGGTGGGGCGGTAATTCCCCATTCTGCCATGGCCCTTCCCCATTCCCATTTTTGCCCCATAGGGCTCAATGGGAATGGGGAAGGCGCTAATTACGGCACCGTAAATTACGGTGCCGTAATTAGCTCCTAGGTCCCTTTGCGGGTTGGTTTTATAACGCCTGCTAAAAGCAGGCGTTAAAGTGCAACCTGCAAAGGGACCTCGTAATCAGGCGTTAAGGGTTTAACGGCGCCGACACCTTTTACGGCGCCGTTAACCCCTTAACACCTGGGTTGTAATGAGGCCCATAACCTCCAAATGTTAAATGGGTCATTTGCTAGAGATATACCCCCACAACCAACGTGGCACAGAGGTAATACCTCGGCCATAATTGACTACATTTATGTGAACCAACTCTTTGGGCCTCATTACAACCCAGGCGGTGGACCATGGTGCTATTAGCGCCATGGTCCATGCAGGAATCCGCCATGGTGAATGGCGGAATTACCGTCCCATTCCAAGGTTGGCGGGGCGGTAATTCCCCATTCTTCATGGCCCCTTCCCCATTCCCATTTTTGGCCCATAGGGCTCAATGGGAATGGGGAAGGCGCTAATTACGGCACCGTAAATTACGGTGCCTTAATTAGCTCCTAGGTCCCTTTGCGGGTTGTTTATTTAATGCCTGCTAAAAGCAGGTGTTAAAGTGCAACCCGCAAAGGGACCTTGTAATCAGGCGTTAAGGGTTTATCGGCGCCGACACCTTTTACGGCGCCGTTAACCCCTTAACGCCTGGGTTGTAATGAGGCCCTTTATTTCTGAAGTTTCCGATTTCAAAATAAATCCAATAACTCTGAGTGACCACAACAGCCTCTCAATGTACTGGAACGTAAGCGAATTAGCAGACATTCCGGTAATTCAAAATACTTTAGACTTCACAACAGTAAACCCTGGTGGTAATAGATTGTGCTGGAATGCAACATCTTTGAAAAGATTTAGGGCCTCATTACACGGAATGCGGTAAACCATGGTGCTATTAGCACCATGGTTGCCGCCGGTACCATACCGGTACCACCATGGAGAAAAAGGGAATTACCACCCCATTCCAAGGTTGGCGGGGTGGTAATTCCCCCTTTCTCCATGGCCCTTTCCCATTTTTGCCCCATAGGGCTCAATGGGAATGGGGATGGAGCTAATTGGGGTACCGCAAATTGCAGTACCGTAATTAGCACCAAGGTCCCTTTGCGGGTCCCAACTTTAACGGCTGGTCTACACCAGCCGTTAAGGTCGGGTCACGCAAAGGGACCTCGTAGTAAGGCGGTAAGGGTTTACCGGTACCGGTGCCCTTACTGGTGCCGGTAAACCCTTACCGCATTCCGTGTAATGAGGCCCTAGTCATTTTTATGCAATGCAATTGACTAACATGAAGGCAGATCAACGGCATCAAACTCCTTATCATAATCTAATGCAACTCTTTCAGTATAAGACGTATTAAACAAAAGTAATTTCTAGACAAACCACACATGTATTTGATAAGGAAGTGGAAGCCGTAAAAAGGACTCTTTGTTTTGAAAAACGGGAAGCCTTGAGACTGCCGTAAAATAAAAGATATATTGTCCTTACTCAATTAAGGACAAAATATAAGAACTGGCTAAGAACATATAAAGCGGTCTTATTTCAAAACGATAGCTCAAATATGTTGAGTGTGTTAGCAGGAAAGAACACATCACAAATTTGGTCAGTCATCAATCGTACAACTGCAGGCCATCAAATTGCCTATCAATCTACTAATGTGTCAGAACAGGCATGGATGAAACATTTCACAAATTTATATCTGCCATGTTCGAGCCTCGTTACACAAAGAACTCTGCAATTAACAGAAAAATGTTCTCTAACCTTCGATAAAGATGATATTTTATTTTTCATTACCAAGGCAAGTCCATCACGAGCTCCAGGCCCTGATGGAATTTCGAACTTCATGTTAAAACAACATCCGGAAATCTTGTCTGAAACATTATATAACATCTTTTCAAATATTATTCAGATGCAAGTAATACCCGATTCATGGAGACATTCAATCATACTTCCAATTTATAAAAAAGGCAACAGATCCAATCCTGCAAGTTATAGACCCATAGCCTTGTTGGATGCCCCAGGCAAAATCTTCAATCGTATTGTACTCCGAGATTTGAATAAATGGGATCGAGCTTAAGGAGAAGGGACCCCTTTCAAGCTGGGTTTGTGTCAGATTTAGGAACAGTACCAAACATCATAACATTGAATATGTTAAAATCTCAGTGTGCAGCCCGGAGTCAATCGATATATTTAGCATTTATTGACTTCCGGGTTGCGTTTGATTCAATTGATCGTAATTGACTTTATCATAAATTAACTTGCTTTGCGTGTCCTTTGTCTCTCATATCTATCATAAAGCAACTTCATACCAACACTTCGATGCAAGTCCGGCTTACAATGGAAGGGTTACTTTCTAAGATGATTCTTACAGGGCGAGGACTTAAGCAAGGTTGTAGCCTTGCTTCTTTTTTCTTTAATTTGTTTATCCTTGATCTTGAGAATCTTTTGCAGGCATCACTAGTGATGCTCCAAAATTGGGCCATCAACGTATATCTTGGATGTTGTATGCGGACGCCTTAGTCCTTTTGTCACAGACCCCAAGTGGGTTACAAAACTTATTGGACAAGCTATAACTTACTTCTTAGCAAATAATCTTATCATCAACTTAGAGAAAACACAAGTTGTCTGTCAAAAAATCAAAAACACTTCCCATGGTAAAAAATATAAGTGGCATCTACACAATGTTGCATTAATGAATGTCACAACCTATAAATATTTAGGTTTAACCATCTACAACACCACTAGTGAAACTGCCTACATTGACTCCCTGAATTTAAAACTGAACACATTGAAATATCAGGCTAACATATTAGTGTATAGGTATGGTAAATTTTCATACAGCCACATTATGGCGTTTTATCAAGCAAAAGTGGGGCCAATTTTACTGTATGGAGTTGATGCTAAAATGCCAATGAAGAGTAATATATGGGATGTATGTGAAGCACGATTCTGGAGGTCCGTTTTGAAAAAGAAAAAACAGTCTGAGGGTCTTTGCAACTTAATTTATCTGACAGCTGAACGCACACAATAATTTCTTGTTCCTCTATGCAATACTCCTCTATAAAGGCCTTGGGCTCTTGACATTGCTTTTAATGTAGCTACCATCTAGCCCATTTTCCCTGAATTAACTGTATCTGTTCAAGTGTGTTTAACTGGGCTTTTTCCTTAAAGCTGTAGCGCTCAATTCTCTGCTGCTGGTGCAATTTAAAATGGCAACTTCTGTTCCTCTGCATGACACATTTGCTCTGCATTTATTTGCTGCCTACCGAGGTCTGGTGCATGCCTGGCACATAACATTTCTACATATGGGTATGCTGCAACCTCATCCCTACCTATTAGGCATGCTGCCCTACATGTGTAGTGAGACCCTATCTTGGTACACGCCTACATGTCACCTAGTCTATTCTATTTAGAAACACACTAATTGTGCAAGCTAATGCCTCATCTGTCCCTACTTGTGTAGCAAAACGAACTATTCTTTGTGACAGCTGCATTTCCAGGAGAATTTAAAGTGCAGTTTCAAATGGGTCCTTTCTGATTTTGCAATTCCGTTTTTTTCTGAGGAAGACAGGGGGCACATACTCGCTAATCAACAGTTGCCCCACTACAGAATCTCTCTACTAACAGTTCATCTAGCCGGAGAAGAGAACATAGCGGCAGATGCTCTGAGCAGGCAGAGCACGATCTCCCAGGAGTGGGAGTTGGCTCAGGAAGTCCTTTTGAAGATCTTCACCCTTTGGTGAACACCTCAGGTGCATCTGTTCGCTTTCAATGTCAACAGGAAGTGCGACCTGTTCAGGGAATTTTCTCACAGAGGAGCTCTAGGAGACGCGTTCGTAGTTGACCGGAATTTCCACTTCTGGATGCGTTTCCACCAGTCCCTGTCATTAGTAGGTTCAGAACGTTCAGAAAGTCCATGATCCTGACTGCTCTGGACTGGGACAGGAGAATATGGTATCCAGACCTTCTAGAGATGGCCATCTGCCCTCAAACTCGTCTTCCTCAAAGAAAAGACTTTCTCTCGCAGGAAGTGGGGATGGGGGTGGTCTCCTCCATCCAGAAATCAGTACTCTGAACATTCACGCCTGGTTTCTGAGATGATAAGATACAAAGATTGGGACCTTCCGGAAGATGTAATGGAGGTGTTGCTTTCGGCCAGAAGGCCAGCAATAAAATCTCTGTAACGCTGCTGTTGGTACAGATTTTGCAGCTGGTGCAGAGAAAAGTGTTTTGATCCTTTCGCAATGCAAGACTACTACAGTATTATCTTTTTTGCTTCACCTGGCCATCTTGAGCTTCCGGGCTCCACAGTAAAAGGTTACCTGGCAGCGCTTTCATTTTTTAAGCATTTAGGCGTTCCGTTGGTGAGGGTTCTTATTTTATGGTCCATATTGTAATTCAATTCTTGAAAGGGTTAACAAACCTCCTTCTCCGGTCTCATTTATTGTACCGGTCTGGGCTTAAACTTGGTGTTGTGATACCAAATGGGGGCACCTTTTGAACCCTTACATAGGCTATCTTTCTGAAGTCAATAACATCAGCCCACAGAGTCAGTGAGCTTCAAGCACTTTCTGCTAAACCACCTTTTTAAGCACAATGGGGGTAATTACGACCCTGGCGCTAAGGGGTTAACGGCGCAGTAAAAGGCTGCGGCGCCGTTAACCCCTTATCGCCTAATTACAAGGTCCCTTTGCGGGACCCAACCAGCCGTTAAAGTAGGGACCCGCAAAGGGACTTCAGAGGTAATTACGGTACCGCTATTTGCGGTACCGTAATTACCGCCTTCCCCAGTCCCATTGAGCCCTATGGGGCAAAAATGGGAATGGGGAAGGGCCAATGTTCAATGGGGAATTACCGCCCCGCCAACCTTGGAATGGGGCGGTAATTCCCCATTGAACATTGGCGGACTCGTTACAATACCGGCAGCAACCATGGTGCTAATAGCGCCATTAGTTACCGCCGGTGTTGTAATGAGGGCCAATATGTTTTTGAGGGTACGTCCTTCTTTCTTACCAAAAGTGGTATCTGAGTTTCACTTAGCACATAAAATAGTGTTACCTGCCTTTTTCCCACCGCCTCATCCATCTAAGGAGGAGGAGGAAAGATTGCATCCCTTAATCAGAATGTCGAAGGTGAGGCAGGATTACCAGCTCTTTGTGGGCTATTCAGGTCACAAATTGGGGTAAGTTGTCACCAAACAAACCATCTCATGCACTTTAATGCTATGTATCTCAGAATGCCACTCGTTAGCTGTCAAATATTTGCCTGATGGTTTAAAAGAGTGCATTCCACCCAAGGAGTGGCTACTTCTTCTGGTCTTGAAAGAGGGGTGCGCGTACAAAACATCTGTAGTCTGGTAACTTGGTCCTTTTTGCATACCTTCAGCAAATACTATTGTCTGGAATCTATGTCAGGTCAGTAGGACAGATTTGGCAAAGCTGTACTTCACAGCATCAATGAACAATAATGCTCTCAACCCACCTCCTTAATCTTACTGCTTTGGGAGTGTATCAAAGATGAGGAATACGTGAGTGGACACAATCCATTCGAAGAACAAATTATTTACCCCTTGTAATGTTCATTCGACTGAATGTGCCTCCCACGTAATCTTCATTGCCCTCCCACCCTTCCACTCTTATTTGCCGAGAATTTCCTTCCTCTCTTTCAATGTCTGGGTCACCTTGTTAAGACAGTTGTGCACTAGAAGGGAAAACGATAGAACTGAGGAAATGGTCGCCGCGCAAGCTACCTATAGCAGTGTCAATGTCACGGCCGAAAACAGGACGGAGGCTGTCGAGGGCCACGACTCGCCGATGCACAGCGCCCTATAATATGAAAATAAAATCCAAAGCTGCAAGCAGTCTTACAAATATATCAAAGATGAGAAATAGGCGGGAGAAACATCCAGTCAAAAGAACATTACCTGGGGTAAGTAATTTGTTCTTCTCTTTGAATTTCACTGAACCCTCCACATCTCTAACTTCTTTGATCAAGGCATATTTATGTGTATACTTGAGTTTATGGAAGGAATCTATTAGCCTCGTCCTCATCATTGAAATATGTTTTTTATACAGAGCATAACTCTTTCTGCCCAATATGTCATCAAAGCCCCAAGCTGCCCTCTAAGATCAGTAAGTTGACTGCAGCGTCTGGGGGAACGTGCCTATTGGACAACTCAATTTTTGCCAGAATAGCAGTTATTTGTTGGATTGTACCCCGTGTTGCCCTTTTCAAGAACACAGATAAACTCTGGAATTTGCCCTGGATTACGCTTTGCAGTTGTTAAAAAAAACAGCAAGGAAACATTATTCTGTTTTTGTTATTCTTTAAATAGTCATCTTGTGTTTCAGGCGCTAACTGTACTGCTAAACCAGCACCAAAGGGACCTGCACCTGATAATTTAGTACTTTAGAGCCTAATGCCACTTACGCCATTCTAAACACCATAAAAACAAGGATTATAAGCCTCCTTTGACACCCAGCGTGGTAGTTTCAGAGAAGTTTCTTCTATGGTGCACAAGAAGCACAAGCATAAGCATCATACTCCTACATCCCGTCCCCTTTCCTCCATACTAGTGGGACATCTCTCCGTCCTGTGGGACGGGACCGGAGCACTTTGTAAAAAGCATCCACATTTTTCCAAAAATGTGTCCTTCCTCTCTTTCCTGCATGGGGCCCGGCACGCGGCCGTAACCCCGCCCACCTTGGCTCCGCCCCGCGCATCGCCCCTCAGTCCTTTTCTCTGCTCGATCGGGCCAGACACACTTGCATCCTCGGAAGATTTTCTTCCCTGTTTTCCTCTCTGGCTCTCGCTAGCGTTCGTCTTCTAGTCTGTCTATGTCTTTTAAATTAGACTTTCCAGACTGCTCTTCGTGTCATCGTCGCTTCGCGAGGGCGGATCCCCATCCTCTTTGTTTAGAGTGTTTGGGTCCGGAACACCGCTGGGACTCCTGTTTTTACTGTGACTCCCTTTCGGCCCGGGCTCTTCAACGTCGGTTGGAACAGTGGGAGGAGGTGTTCCGACGCGCTCCTCCATCTCATTTTCAGGCGTTCATCGACGAGAAGAAGAAACGCCTGGTAAATTCTTTAGTTTTCAGAGCACCCCGGCCGGGGGATACCTTCCCGGGTTCCTCTCGAGCCGGGAGGGGCGTTGATAGCTCTGTCACTGGGGTTCACTCTGAGGTGCCTGTCAGGCCTAATAATTCTACTGGAGTTTTCTCAGAGGGTCTCCGTAAGGGGCCTGTGTACACCGGAGTAACTTCTGAGGCCCCTCCTGTGGGGGCTGTGTGTAGACCCAGTACTGCTGAGTCACAGGGTACCAGAGCTTGCTCTGAGGCCTCTTTCGGCTTCCCTTAAAAACAAGACCGGGGTGAACCCCGAGGCCTTGGCTGGGCTTGTGTTTACCGAACGGATGTTCGAGGCCCGTGCCGATAAGGCTATTACCGGGCCTAGGCCCGAGGTCCCTCGTACAGAGGCTAAGGCTACCAGCAGTTCTGAGGGGCCGGGCAGGGCCCTGTCGGTGAAAGCTGTTTCTCACCGTTCCCGCTCTTGTGGTGATACCAGATCTGTTGAGGGGGCAAAGAAGCAAGGTTCTTCTTTTACCGGCAGTGCCGAGGTCCTTCCTTCGAAGGCTCAGTTGGCATGTCGCAGAAACATTCCAGGCCTCATAGTACAGGCTCTGCCGAGGTTCCTTATGTTAAGGCTAAAATTAAGACCCCTGATCCACCGACGGGGACCCCTGCCTCACCTCCTCACGTGCCGCAGTTACCCTCAGATGAAGACAAAATGGCGGCCGTTCCCGCCACGACCTCGGTGGCCATTTTAGGTACTACCCCTACAACTACGCCATCGGCCTCTGGTGTAGGGTTCGGTCCCTTGGGTGAACATAAGGTCACTTGTGCGTATCCTTACCGGCCCGTTTATGATTGGAACGCCCGGATGCCTCTTCCGCACAATGTTTCGTTGGCTTGCGTGGGCGGCCCCTTTGATTTATGTGGATACGTCGGCGGAGGGCCTGGCGTGGCACCCTTCTCCGTTACGTCCTTGGATTTGTCCACCTCATGAGAGGCCTCCTCAGGTTCCGAAGCAATCTCCTGAGGATGCTTTTTTCGGTAAATTTCAAGCACTTATGCGCACCGACCCCATGAGGGAGTATGTCAAAGGGCTTTTTAAGGAAATTTGTCCACCAGCGCCTCCGGCTCCACCCGTTCTTCTGGTGGTTCTGCCGACGCCTCCTTTGCCCGTGGTGCCTGCCCCTGCTCTTCCGCCTTTGCCACCGTTGTCCCCAGTGGACAAGGCAGTGCCTGACACGGTTCAGCAGGATCCTGACCTGTCAGATGACCCTCAAGGCGAGCAGGACAACGAGGACCTTCCCCGCTCTGTTAGAGCTTTTCATGACCGGGTACTGGACATGATGAATTTCTTAGATGTCTCGGTTCCCGAGGCACATGCTCCACAGGAGGGCGTGCTTTCTGGGGCGTTCACCCTGTCTCCTTTGGAGCGTACCGGCCTTTTCCTGCAGAAGGATGTTTTGGCTGAGGTCCGAGGAGTCTGGGAGAAGCCACACTCAGGACTTTTCGTCAATAAAAAGATTGACGCGAGGTACAGGCTGCACTCTTCGGAGGAAGTGGCCTTGTCGTCTTGTCTGCCTCCCTCCTCCACAGTGGTGGCTGCGGCCACGTTGCAGTCCAGACCTGCAGCATCCTCTTCCGCGATGGCTACTCAGGTCTTGGGAAAGGAGGACAAGCTCCTGGACTCCCTAGGGAGGAAAATCTTTGCCAATTCGGCCTTGAAGCTCAGGCAGGCCAATGCCGAATTGATTTTGGCGGGAGCTAACATGCGGATGTGGAAAGGTCTGTCGGAGTTTGAGGAGCACATTCCGGTCGAGAAGTTTGAAGATTTCAGAGGTGGCCTTTCCGATGCCAGAGTCTTGGCCCAGGATCTCCTGAAGGCTGCGGCTCATCAAGTAGACACCTCGGCTCGGGGCATGGTGCTCGGGGTTGATACCTCGAGGCAAGCATGGTTGCATGCCACTAAGTTTTCGAAGGAAGTGCAAGACAAGGTTTTGGACCTTCCATTCGATGGCAAGGAGCTTTTTAATTCTTCTACTGATGTAGAGCTCACCAAAACCAAGGATAGCACTCAGACGGCTAAATCATTGTCTGTTCTGGTTAAAGCTCCTTTCAAACCTCAGAGACCGTTTTCGCAGAGTCGACCTTCTTCTGGTTTCAGGCGCTTCCTCGACCGCAAATCGCGCAGAGTGGACACTTCTGCGGGAAATAACCGCCGTAGACAACAGCGTACGCAGTATTTCTCCCGCTCCTCAGCCTCCTCATCAGGTTCAGGTGGCACCGCCACCGATAAACCTGCCAAATGAGGTTTTTCCGTGCTCGCACGAGACCCCGGTGGGAGGACGCATCGCGTCTCATTGGGAGGCGTGGCAGACATCACAGAAGACAGATGGGTCTTGTCAGTCGCTCGGGCGGGCTTCCGCTTACCTTTACCCCCTACCCCACCCCTCAACCCTCCTTTTCAGCTGTCGGGCTCACCCTCCCTCAAGGCCGAGGTTCAGAAACTTCTGCTCCTCAGAGCTGTGGAACCCGTTCCCCTTGGGGAGCGAGGGGAGGGCTTCTACTCCCGGCTGTTTACGGTGCCCAAACCCAAACAGGCTGGCCTGCGCACCATCCTAGACCTTTCCCAGTTCAATCTTTCCTTACCCCAAGAGAAATTCAAGATGATCACGCCTGGCCAGATTCGCTCCTCGTTGCAGGCAGGCGATTGGCTCAGCGTATTGGACCTTCAGAATGCGTACATGCATATCCTGATTTGGGCTCCACACAGGAGGTACCTCCGTTTCTCTTTGGGAGAGGAGCACTTCCAGTTTCGGGTGCTTCCTCTTGGCCTCAGCTCGGCGCTGCGTGTCTTCATGAAGATGATGTCGGTGATTGCGGCCTGTCTTCGTCTTCAGGGTATCCATGTGTATCCTTATTTGGACGATTGGCTTCTACGCAGCCCTTGTCCGCTGGCGGCAGCGGGCAACCTCCAGTCTCTCCTTCAGCTCCTGTTCCATCTTGGGCTGTCAGTGAACTGGCGGAAATCCTCCATGACGGTCTCTCAGGACCTGATTTTTCTGGGTTTTTGTTGGAACACGATCGACTGCAGAGTATACCTGACCGGGGACAGAATGGCGGATCTGTTGGCCACGTGTCAGATGTTTGCGCAGTCGGAGAGTATGTCGGCCTGGTGGTTCCAGAGGCTTCTGGGCCTCATGGCCTCGTGTGTGCTGGCTCTTCCTCTTGCTCGTCTCAAAATGAGACGGACCCAGATGGCCCTTCGGAATTCATGGCGTCAGGCAGTGGACCCAGACTCCATGCGGATAATGATTCCGGATTCCATGAGAGTAGACCTGGACTGGTGGTCATCTCTCAGCAATCTGTCTGGGGGCGCGGGGTTTCAGGACCCGGTCCCTATGGTGACGATCACGACGGACTCCTCCCTCCTAGGGTGGGGTGCAATGTTAGATCTCCTTCAGGTCTCGGACCTCTGGTCGCCTCAGGACAAGCTCCTGCACATAAACCATTTGGAGCTTCTGGCGATTTTCTTGGCGCTCAAGGCGTTCAGACCGGTCATTGTCAACAAAGTGGTCCGCATAAGAATGGACAATGTGGTGTCAATGTATTACATCAACAAGCAGGGGGGAACAAAGTCTCCCCCCCTCGTGGACCTGTCCATCCAGATTTGGGAGTGGGCCGTACTTCATGGTGTCTGGCTGCTTGCAGTGCACATCCCGGGCCAGCTGAATGTCACAGCAGATGCCCTCAGCCGGCGGACAGTGGTCAGCTACGAGTGGGAGTTGAAGGCGGAGGTCCTCTCAGGGATTTTCTCGCGCTGGGGCACACCGCAGGTGGACCTCTTCACGACAGCGGCGAACAAGAAGCTTCCTCTGTATGCCTCCAGAGGGGGGCTGGGAGCCTCCTCTCTGGGGGATGCTCTAGAGATTCCATGGCACAACATGAGAGCTTACGCCTTCCCGCCTCTGCCTCTAGTTAACCGGGTAATTTGGAAGTTGAAGAACTCGGTGAACTGTTCTCTTCTACTGATAGCCCCGTGGTGGCCGGCCAGGTTTTGGTTCTCAGAACTCCAACACCTGTCGGTTTATCCGCCGATCAGGTTACCGGTAACTCCCGATCTTCTCCACCAGGGGGAGCAGCAGCTGTGGCACCCCTCCCCACAATCGCTCAACTTGGCGGCTTGGTGCCTGAGTTCAGGTCTTTAGAGCATCTGAATTTGTCTGCGGATAACATGCGTATTATCCAGGCAGCCAGAAAACCTTCGACCAGATCTCATTACAAGAGTAAATGGCTCAGGTGCTGTCATTGGTGTCTAGAGAAGAAATTGGATCCAAGGGGGGCCACGGTTGACGCGGTGTTGTCCTTCGTGTCCTCCCTAGCAGAGTCAGGGGTTCATGTTCTGTTATGCAGGACCTACCTGTCAGCGGTCTCTGCTTATCTCTCTACGGATCAGTGTTCGTACTCTCTGGCTAACCCAGTGGTAAAGAGGCATTTTGCTGGTTTAACACACCTTTACCCTCCAGTTCGTAATCCGCACACGCCATGGGACCTGAATGTTGTCCTGACGGCGCTGTGCCATAAACCCTTTGAGCCGATGGCTACTGTGGACCTCAAGTATTTGTCTTGGAAAGTGTCCTTTTTGGTCGCCGTCACATCGGCAAGGAGAGTGAGTGAGCTCCAGGCATTGTCGGTGGAGCAACCTTTCTTGGTCTTTCACAAGGACAAGGTAGTCCTTCGAACTAATCCGGCTTTTCTGCCGAAGGTGGTGACTGAATTCCATTTGAATCAATCGATCTCCCTACCGGTCTTTTTTCCGAACCCCACCTCTGAGGCGGAGAGGGTTCTACACTGTCTTGATGTCCGAAGAGCTCTTAAGTTCTACCTGGATAGGACTTCCGAGCTTAGAAGTTCTTCTCAACTTTTTGTGACTTTCAGCAACCCTCAAGGCAAACCGGCGTCTAAGGCAACTATTTCTAGGTGGATTGCCGCCTGTATCACGGAGTCTTTCACTGTCCAAAAGCTGAAACCTCCTAAAGGTATTCATGCACACCTGGTGCGGGGCAAGGCAGCTGCGGTTGCTTTTCAGAAGTATGTTCCCTGGGAGTCCATCGCTAGGGCAGCTACTTGGGCCTCTCCATCTGCTTTCTGTAAGCATTACTGCCTCAATATGAGTTCTAGAGCTGATGCTCAGTTTGGTCAGGCTGTGCTGAAGAACCTTTTTCAGTAAGGGGTATTTCCATCCACACGTAGTTCCTGTAAGGAGTGCTTGGGAATCTCCCACAAGTATGGAGGAAAGGGGACGGGACGTAGGAGTATTACCAGGTTACTCACCGTAGTGACCACCTTACTCCTAGTCCATAGTCCCCTTTCCTCCATACGCCCGCCCGCCGTCCCCTCTAATAAGGTTCCTCTGTATTGGTAATGGGTCTCTGACCTGGCAAAGAAAAGGACTGAGGGGCGATGACACGAAGAGCAGTCTGGAAAGTCTAATTTAAAAGACATAGACAGACTAGAAGACGAACGCTAGCGAGAGCCAGAGAGGAAAACAGGGAAGAAAATCTTCCGAGGATGCAAGTGTGTCTGGCCCGATCGAGCAGAGAAAAGGACTGAGGGGCGATGCGCGGGGCGGAGCCAAGGTGGGCGGGGTTACGGCCGCGTGCCGGGCCCCATGCAGGAAAGAGAGGAAGGACACATTTTTGGAAAAATTTGGATGCTTTTTACAAAGTGCTCCGGTCCCGTCCCACAGGACGGAGAGATGTCCCATAAGTATGGAGGAAAGGGGACTATGGACTAGGAGTAAGGTGGTCACTACGGTGAGTAACCTGGTAATTCTTCGCCTTCTTCTAAAATGGTGGAATTGTGTTTGTCTACTTCAGAGGCGTGTCTAGGTGTGGGCTGGGGGGCTATTGCCCTGTGCCTTTTGGTTGTAGCCCCGGATAGAAGCTCAAAGGCTACAACCAAAAGTCTAGTTAGCCATGAGTCCCGCCAGTCCCTACATAAACGTAGCCCTGGATCTTTTCCAGAACTTGCAACACCCCTTGTCTACTTCATAATCCATTCATGTCTCTGACACTGAGGGTGACTCCTTTAATTCTTGAGATTATTTTATAGTTCTGCCTCAACATCTTTTCGTTACCCCATTAAAGAAGAAGTCCTCTTCCATTCCTCATTTGTGCCGGAAGAAGAGAAACATTTCTCTCTGCAGTCATCAATACTGATTTTCTTGCTGAACATGCAGGTACCGAGACCTGTAGTTTTGAACACATATCACAAAACTGTACTTCTCTCACCTCGTCTTTGCCTAGACCAGAGGTCACACCTTAGTTGATTCGTCTACATCCCACATGGCTTCTATGGAACAGGAGGGCACTATGGGACTGCCTATGCCTGCCTTTTTCAGTTGATTGCAAATGCAGTAATGCAATCTGTCATTTCAAACCAGTTTTGGTTGGTTTGGCTTCCAGTCATAGCGACAAACTACTACAAACCGCCCCCCTCTCAGCCCTTGGTTTCACCTGTTGTGCCTATTGACTCGCCGATAGAAATTCCTCCTCTAACTGAGTTACCAAGGATCGAGGAAGACAACAATGATTCAACTGGCAATGAGAGTGATATTCCTGTGCAGCCGTGCAAATAATTCTGTTTGGTCATGTCTAAAACCATGCTGATTTGGTTCCATGTCTTAAAATCGCGGCAAAAATGGCTGTGAATACAAAATATTGCGGCAAAAATGCTGTGGTTTTGCTGCCACAATCATGTAAAGGATGCGGGGGACACCCCCGCAACCCCTGGACCCATTATACCATTTAATGGGAACGGGGGACATCCCTGCAACCCCCCGCTCCTCTTAAATGGTATAATGGAGTACACCTTTACCAGGTCAAACCACAGCATTTTTGCCGCAATATTATTTACCGGCGACATTTCTGCCGCGATTTTATTACCTGATACTGCTGATTCTTGACTTGTTACCTCCCGAGAAACCTCTCTTTTTTCAAAACTATCTTCTATTCCAGCCAAACCTTTGTTGACCATGGAAATGTCCATTAGACAGCAAGCTCTTCAGAATTGGACAAAGGTGGACTCTGTGCCATGATTTCTAAGGCTTTAGTGTTCAAACCCTTAAGGTTGATCCTTTTGTCATGATGGGGAACATTCCAGCTCAGCCCATGAAGGTTTCAGCGGCTTAAAGAAGGACAAAGGGCAAATCCAAAATCACTCTTTGGTGCTGTGCAACAAGGTTTGGGAGTGTCTGGGCAAAACAATACCACAATTCTACTTT
Organism: Ambystoma mexicanum; assembly: GCF_040938575.1. Classification (NCBI taxonomy): domain Eukaryota; kingdom Metazoa; phylum Chordata; class Amphibia; order Caudata; family Ambystomatidae; genus Ambystoma; species Ambystoma mexicanum. Next base: position 451,675,997 of record NC_090924.1, on the reverse strand, counting down.
GGCCCTAAGGCGTATACATTCTTCTTCTGTTTTAGCTGCCATTAATAGCCAGAAAATGAAAGCCCTGGATATGTGTTCCAGTGTTCTTCTTCCAGGTGCTCAAGAGAAGTTTATCTTCTGGCTGCTGATGGTAAAGAGGCAGCTTTACAATGGCTTCAGAGCAACATAGACCTTAACTGATATAACCTCTAGAGCCATGACCTGTTCGTTGTGGCACTCTTTTTTGAAAATATCCTCACTTTATTCTGACGTTCAGGATTAGATGACTGATCGTCCCTTTGATGGGAAGACTGTTTCACCTTCTACTGAGAGGTCCTATAAGCCTGCAACCTGCAAGGCTGGGGTTGTGACAGTACAGATCCTCTTTGTCATTTTAATAAAAGCCTGTCTTCGACTGGCAGATATGCTAAAAAGAAGAGTAGATTTTACACCAAGTCAAAGCCCACCTGGCCTCTACCACTTGTAACCAGGATACCGCACTAACATCCATTTGATCTAAGTAAGGGGATGCACCTTTTTTATTCCAGGACACAATCATCCCGTGTGGTGTAATACATTTTGGAGCTAAGAATGATGGCCTAAAATAAACTGTTGACAGAACGCCTCTATGTGAGCAATAGCCATCTAGCAAGGGTGTGGAAGTCCTGGCTTTTTTGATTATTTATTAATTAATAAAATAATGCAGGTAATTCCCTCTCTGAAAGGGTAATCTACTGATCAGATTCTGCTTTCATAAGCTCCATGCCAAAAGCATAGTGTGTACCTGTGCCTTGCTGCATCTGTATCCTGATCTGCAGCACCTGCTGTACCAGTGGCTCAGTTCAGGTTCAGAGACCACAGTTTGCCATTTGACAGCTTCAGTGACAGACAATTCTTTGCAGTGCAGTGGCTGCATTTAAGATATGCGCCCCTGTACCAAAACTATGATGATCATAAGTAGCCAATGCTGGCAGGGTAATCTATCAAATAAGCCATACTTGTGTCAAAGCATGGTGCCTGGCTCTGCTCATGTTCATTGGAGCCACATTCAATTTGATATCACACATGCCAGCTCCTGTGAACCAGCTCATCTTTGGAAGGTGATGCGTATTCTGGTCAAGCAGGCTGCTCCTGCCAAGTGACAGGACAAGATCCTGGATGCCCATGCCTCTTTTTGAGCGTAGGTAACACCCTCGCCAGACACAGCCACACAACGGGTAGCTGTCCTGGGCCCAGGCATCATAGGAGCTCAGCCATGGTGTCTGGAGTAGCCAGACACCAGGGTTCTGCATAACCTAAGGCCTTTGATCCTTTTGAGAAGGAGAGCGGTCAGGGTTAGTGTAGCCAGGGAGATCTCTGGATAGTTGGAGAAAGATTCCACCATCTTGTTTGTTTCTGCCTCTCTCTCTCCTTCCTATCCTTTCCACTTACTCTAATGCAAAGCACTTTGGGTGTGATGTCAGAAGGGCAAATACCTTTAAATGAAAGGGTCCACCCCCACTTCTTTTAATCATCCTTTGGACTCCAGTCCTTGAAGCCAATTTCATGGGACCTTGCTAAGAGTTATTCAGTTGTGCAGTGAAGGCAGGGGTTCGAAGATAGAGGCAAACACTTCTTACTAACCATCCGTAGGGACTATTGAAGGTGACGTGCTGCTGGAACATGACCTGCCTCTCTGCTAGCCACAGCAGTACCAAGGATTCGACCTTTTTGGAGGACCCCTGCAGTTGTGTGCCAAACTCCCCCGGGTTTGAGAGCACGAGAAAACGACCCATCTTGTCACTGTGTCCCTGGATAGGGCCTCAAGGCCCCTAAAAACCAGAACAGCAAGGATCCCTGTCTTTTTACCATCAAACCACTTTGAACTGTGATTCGAACGTGTTCAGCACCATTCGAACCAGCAGGACACTCCCGAGCTGCCTTTGGCATTATTAATTCTTTGAACCGCAGCTCGTCTATTTCGAACCAGTTTGCCACTGCGCCAGCTGAAGCGCATTGTTGCCTTGGTTCGAACCATGAAGTTCTGCTGCCTATGCATTTACTTGAACCGCTCTTGCACCGCCACCTGCTTCATCGCCTCTGTCACCACTGAACATCTATCAAAACTGGTATCTCTCGAACTGCGACCTTCGACCTTTAATACCAGCTCACCAGCATTGAACCTTTACCATCAATCATAAGATGCTTGCCATCGTTGAACCTGGATTGTCGAACCAAACCTGGTGACAGCCCGATCAGCATCGCTGGAGTAAGGTTTCGAGACACAGCTACCTTCTAGTTCGGCCCCAGCTCTACACCACGTCTGCTGCATCCTCAAACCGACTCGAACCTTTGAAATGCACCCAGAAGCCTGGCTTGATGTCGTTGAACCACCAAGTTGTCTGCAAAGGTATTACTGACTGTTAACTGCCCCAGTGGTCCATCTTTAGACCCTAGAGACTGGATAGATCATTTTGATCCCTTTTGCAACCTCAAGCAATATCCTATTTGAACATTGTGATCTCTTAATTGCCTTTTCTCTCTCTGTCTGTCTCATTACCTTTGGGTGCTGCATATCTATCTTTGCATAGTCAACATTCCTTGTACAGGAGTGGGGTTTTACAGTGTTTTCTAGTTAGCTATTATTGTATGTAGTGTGTTTGTTTAAAGTTTATATTTGTATAGAACCTTGGTTGGACATGCCTTTATTTTGGACTGTTCTACTTTGCTGCTTGGGTTGCTGCTGAACAATATTAACACCCTTCTTGAGACTATAGCCTTCCATCGGCCCATGTTACCAAAAAAGGCGAAGGAGGTATATCTCAACTGTGCCTGTTTTACCTTTATGGTTGTGTTGGCACTTTGTTTGTAGAAGTGTGAGGGCTGAATGGGTGCTTTAGCCTCTAATCACCCTTGTACTCAATTTGTCATACTCTCCAAAAGAGCAAGAGAGATGCATTGTTAAAAAGAGTTTGTTGTTGGATTGCACATTTTGCTTGCTGCCATGTTTAAGAGGATGCCTTTGAAAAAGTTGAAATAAATGCGCACATGCCTGGGAACATTTTGTTTGAAAAAGCAACAGAACTTATCAGCTTCAGCCATTTCGAAGTTTCTTTTTAATACAGTTACTGTAAATACCAACGGACAGCACTTTGAAGTGCCACCACTTGTAAAAGAAAGGTTTGTGGAACATTCTAAGGAATGCAGCGGGCCACAGAATGTATATTGAAATCATATGAGTGTTATATTCTGACCAGAGCATCTGGAATATGTTATCAACATAAGAACCCAGAATGGGTCGTAAAACACTAATTCTCGCAACACTAAAGCTTAAAAAGAACTGGATTTCTTAACATGTCCTTATAATCTGGAAATCATGTGTAGAGAAAATGTAGATGTAGCCAAAATGTGATTCATATTCAAGGACCATCTTTACTCTGTGTTTTGCAGTACAAATTGATGTAAATTGTAAAGCCTACTGCAGACATATGTGATATTCTGGGCCCCAGCCACTAAGCACAGAAAATATAAATCACACTTATGTAGCATAGAAAACTGTATATCATTTCAATCATTGTGTTTGCAGATGTTTAATTTTACCCAAAATAATGTGATGTAGTGTCATATGGAAACTAACATAACAGTTCCATTTCATTCTACCATAGATGTATTTCACTCAGAATCCTTGCAATTTAGATTCAGTATGACCTGCCTGAGTCTTGTGGTTGAAGGGGGAGTTAGAAACTGCTTAAAGGGGAACCAAAAACTCAGTGAATATTCAACTTTTCAGTCCTGACCAGATCAGGAATTCACAATAACAAAACATGAAGAGCACATACAAAGGCCTTGATTGTCTGTTTAAGCCGGTTCCGAAGATTATCCAAATAAACCCACAGTGTCACTAATGGATTTGGGCTCTTGGCTTCAAAGGTCTTGTCATATTTGATCAAGTTCAAGCTTCCCAAAAAACTCTATTAGCCCAGGCAAAGGGAAAGGTTATGAAATTCTATACACAGTTTAAAGGCATTCTGCCTTAGCACATACTGATCGCATGAAAAAGGACTATGTAGGGGATGCATCGCCATTGCCACCTGCAGGCAAAAGTCAGCAACTTCACACTAGCAACATAACTAGACAGTAACATGAGGTAAATCTTAAATCGAATGTTTAATCATTAAAATAATTGTTGCATTGCGCTACATGCTCAGATCACCATGAAATGTTTACTTTTTGTAGCTAGCAGCAATATTTTCCAAATGATGCAAAGAAATATATATGTGTCACATTAAGACTATGCGGAAAAATGTCTTAATTGTGCGCAGACGATAGGTTTCATTAATTTAGTTTATTTTAATAAAATATTATGGTAACCAAACAAAATTGACATTTCTTCAATAGGAATGGAGTTGACCCCCACCTTTCTGAATGATGGGACAAAGAAAACCACACCTCTGACAAGATCTTGGCGGTGTTAAACAATATATGTTTGCCTGCTGATAGGATTATGATTATGGATTATCGGGAGATGAACATTGAGGAATGAACTAGAGATGGGAGAAGAGAGCTGATATTATTTGCAGGATTAAGCCCAGGCAGATTGGAGACCAGCACATTGAGAGAATGATGACCAGTCTATGTTTGGAAATTGATTTCAAGATAGCCACCTGAAAAGAGTTTTCTGAAGGATTAATTCAGGCTGACAGAGTACCCAGCTGATTCTCCAAAATCAGACCTCATATTTCAGAAGGTAAATTAAACCCCAATCAACCCCAAACTGTCCATATGGATTGACCAGGGTAAATCTGGGAAGATAAAGAGCAGGGAACTCCGGGCAATGCAATATGAGAACAGGAACACAGGTGTTGATATTTTAAATGCAATGTGCCCTCCGTGTTTCATAAGACACAAAGTTAATTACTTCTTTAAAACCCAATCTATTTAGTATTGATATACAAAATTTAAACCCAAATGCATTTTGGTGCCATTTTAATGCAGAACTGCCTTTGTAATATGAACTACCATTTACAATGGTAATAAGTGTCTTATGCCAGTCTACAGTCACTTTTGGCCTTACTGTCCCTGAAAAACACTAATGTCTGAGAGATCTCATGCATGAATGCGTAACAAAAATGAGTATAAGGAATTAGTTATATCAAATAAGAATTGTGCAAAGTGGTAAACCCCTGCAGTTCCTTATCTTCAAATGCACAGATAGACTTGTGTGTAAAGTAGAAAGACATGTGCGTTGACATTGTACACAGAGAAGGTTATAACTCCAGCCCAATACTACATGCAGGCTAGAAACTACATGCAGACACACTAAACGCTGTGCGTTCATCCATAGAATGACAGTTGCACATGCAAATAGATTGAAAACAAGGGACACACACATAGGTATAAATTAAAAGTAACAAACTCATATTCTGAGAAGACTGCACCTACTTATATTCAGACACAGTAAACAGATCCTTGAGAACATTACTTCGAATTCAAACGTTCACATTTAAATAATCTGTACATTGCCTACACATTCACCACCTCTCACCTGCACAGGGAAGACAAACTGTCAATGTACTTTACATTTTATTTGTTCAAGTAACTTTCTCTGATACCATACTTGTCTTGATACTGGAGAAAAACTATTGTTCTGAAAAGTGGTTTGGAATGTTTCCACGTAAATATGCATACACTGGCCGATAAGCGGCAATTTTAGCATTGAAGTAAAATTGTGTTCCTGAGATCAAAGGAATTATTGGAGGAGTATTTGTAAAATGCTTAGTATTTCTCAGAGTACAATATTGTTATAGAATGAAAACGTATGCCTGTGTGGACTGATAATTTGTGTGGATGAGATTTATATAGGCAGGTACATTCATTTTGTTGACTATTTGGTTTTATTATCTGTAAAGACTGGAGAGGGGTATCTGTACTCCTGCCCTCTATATGGTAGAGTAGAAGCACAGAGCACCCCCGCCAAGGTTTTCTATAGGGTAGCGAAGGACAAACAACCAAGGCTTAAGCTCTCAGGAGGTGATGCAGGCTGGTTCTTAAGTACAGTGTAGTCTCCAAGCCCCCCATGAAGGAATGTCCACACACTATGTTATGTGCTAACACAGTTCTTTATATAAAAATAAGGTTCAATATATATACAAGTAGTCGGAATTCCTAATTACCTTGCGGCAAGTTATTTTCATAAAATCTTGTGACTACAAAGATTTACACGCTGAATGCAGTGTGTAAAGGTGTGTTTCTTTAATAATCATAAAGTAGACACATGGTCTTAGTAGTGGTCAGCCGACACGTGTTTCAAACCCGAAGGTTCGTTCTCAAGGCAATGAGGTAATGTAGATCATGGGTTTGGAATGATAGTTGGGATCATAATAACAGTATGGCAGGATGTTCAATTGTTGGGATTTCAAGGCTGTTGCCAGACGTCCGCCAGGGTTCCAGCAAATGATGCTTCCCTGGAAGATCCTGCCATACGGTTATTATGATCCTAACTATCATTCCAAACCCATGACCTACATTACCTCATTGCCTTGAGAAGGAACCTTCAGGTTCAAAACACATGTCGGCTGACCACTACTTAGACCATGTGTCTACTTTATGATTATTAAAGGAACACACCTTCACACACTGCATTCAGCGTGTAAATCTTTGAAGTCACAAGATTTAATGAAACTAACTTGCCGCAAGGTAGCCAGGAATTCCACCTACTTTGTTACTAAAGGTGGTTGAGTTCACCTTTCCCCACATGTGACCTTGCACAGACCAATACGAGACCATCAGATCTAATACCGAGCTCAGCACAGGAGTGTTCTATTTTAGAGCCCACCTTTCTCCTATCAATATATATACACTTTTAATAACACACTTTGTCAAATCTAATATGGCAAATATATACAATGTCTATGTGGTACCACACTTAACTGTTAACACCTTTAAAATGCATCAACTGCTGACAGTTATAATGGCATACAAATCATATAACAATGTGTGTCAGCATAGATCATAGGAAAGAAGGCAAGTTAGATAAGAAAAATGGCAGAATACTGACCCCTTCTATCTAGAGGCAATTCAGAGTGAGGATCCCCCCACCTGGGCAACCTGTAATAAAGTGTATTTACAACCCCTGTCCATATAAGCTTAAATAGTCTTGTTTCCTGGTCACAAATGTTCCACTACCCCAATGTACCTGAGTTAGCAGATTCGTCGATGGCTCGTCAACGGATTCCTCGTGAGCGGACTCCCTTTAAAGCAGGAGCCACTGCCGTCGAGATGCCATGGGAAAATGTGAACACCGTTGTCGTGAGAGCAGCTTCGAATTCCGCAGTGCTCGTCGACGATCAATCGTGGGCGTCCTGCGTAGACGAGGCATGCAGTGCACCGTCATGACAGTGTTTAAACACACCTCATCTAGTAGTTGTCACAGTTAATAGTTTTTTATAGCATATCTATTGTTGTTATCCTTTTGTCCTAACAGAAAAAGAATCCTAAAGGCTTCAAGGTATCAGGTATACAGGCTGAAGGGGTATTACGCCCCCGAGGAGTCCAGGTAATCGTTACATTACAGCGGTCCTCCGAACCCCAGTCGACGGTGATGGACATTGATGGCCTTGATGTCCTGGTGCTTATTTCAATGTTTCTCGGCGGGCCCCGTCTCCAGTTGACAGCTGTTTAGGACTCTCTTCCAGGGTGCCTTGATGAAGATCAGTTTCTGCACCATGTTCCCTCATAGCTCGGGGAGAGGTCTCCTAAACAGGTCCTCTCTTGTATCAGTCCTTGACAGACACAATAGCTTTAGGATTTCGTCGATGGTGAGCAGTGGCAAACTTTTTACTTCAGCTGGGCTTCAAGGATAAGCAGCTTCAAGTTTCTGTCCCCATTAAAAGAGATGACAGAACTCCCGGACGTCAATCTTCAGGAGGAGTTCTCAGACACAGAAATTCTTGGTGAGCAACCTTTACTCATTCCTAAGGAAAACAGCCCTCCTTGGCAACCGGATCCAGAGGACATGGCTGATCCTTATGACGGGTCATGGCATCGATGCAAAGAATCATCGAGGAGTTTAACAGGCGCCAAGAGTAAAAGAATACATCTTATGCACCGAAGGAGCCAATAACCCCCCTAAGGTATGCTTCACCTCGGCATAGCACACCCAGACACTCCCCTTCAAGGAGTAGACCACAGAAAAGAGCACGATCACCTGATCCTCCACGTAGATCCAGGAGCAGAACACACAGTGCTTCACTGACAAGAGTCCCCTCTCCAGCTCACCGCATAGACCGCGATGGCCAGTCCGAGATCCAACTACGGTACTGTCATCTGTGTCAGTATCTGATTGGCAAAAGGACCCGTTCAGGAATTTTTCAGACCCTGGAAAGGGGAGATTACACAGGAACCGGATGCTCCCAGTGAATGGGATGATTATATCGTCGAGAAACCCAGGAAGAAAGACTCCCCAGGTGATTCGTCACCTCCGACGATTTGGTATCATTTCATACTATAATTGGTAAAGCTTGCGGACTTGTTCAAAATACAAGTTTCTTCGGAAGAGAAGAAATCGGTACTTTATGAGCACAGAGACAAACGCAGAAGAACGGTTCCCACCATTCCTCTTCTCGACACCATTTGGGAGCCTGGGTTGAAGATACTGGCCGCGCCCTTATCCACACCGGCATTAGTGTCAAGACCTGAAAAGAAGTACAAGGCACCTGATTCGGCACTGCTTTGTTTAAGGGGCCACACTAAGCCAGACTCAATCATCACAGTAGCGGCTAGAAAGAAGTTATCCAACCCATCATCACCACTGTCAGCACCACCAGACAAGGAAGCCATGGGTAGAAAGGTATCTTCCTCAGCCTCTCTCACAGTTAGAGTGGGCAATGCATTAGCCATGACAGCCAGGTTTGATTGTGAAATTTGGCTTTGCATGTCCAAACTGACCAAACATCTGCCAGCAGATTTACAGGAAGAAGCCAGGTCCATCATTGCGGACGGAGAAGCTACTTCAGACCACATGATCAACGCTGCTGTTGATGTGTCTGAATCAGGTTTCAGACAAATGGCCCACGGCACAGTGCTAAGGAGACAGGCATGGATGACGGCCACAAATTTCAGGCCTGAAGTGCAGGCACACATTTTGGACATGCCTTTCGACGGGCAAGAACTATTTGGCAAGAAAGTGGATGACCATCTAAAAAGAATTAAAACAGACACAGACACAGCCCGAGCCATTAGTTCCCTGAAGGATAAATATAAAGACCGCAGGTTTTTTCAGCCATTTCGAGGTTCAACGTCAAAAGACAGAGGATATTCACGTTCCTCCTATGGTCAAAGGTCACATGGTAACACATTCCAAGGCAACAGAATCAATCCGCCAACAGGTATTCCCAGAGAGGAAGGCGCAGCTCTTCCCAAGGTAAAGCCCAGAACAAACAAAATTGACCATTCGATTCTTCCCCCTCTATGTCAAACTCCTGTGGGGGGAAGGGTAAGCCAATTTTTTCAACGCTGGAATTCGATAACATCGGACAAGTGGGTTTTACAGGTGGTCCGCGGGGGTCACACCATAGAATTCCTAGACCACCCTCCATCCCTTGCCCCCACCCCTCGCAAAGTTTACATGCTACGGAACGTCATGGCAGAAGTTCAAAAATTACTGCACAAAGCAGCTATAGAGCCAGTTCCTTATTCCCAGAAAGGAAGAGGTTTCTATTCCCGCTTCTTTCTAATCAAAAAGAAAAACGGTCAATGGAGGCCCGCATTGGACTTAAGCGCACTCAACAAATAAATCAAACGCATCAAATTAAAAATGATATCCCTGCAAGGCGTCTTACCGTGGCTGAACAGAAACGTCTTTCTAGCCACTCTGGACTTAGACGATGCATATTTCCACATTCCAATTCATCCTGCCCACAGACAGTTTCCGAGGTTCGCTATAGGAGACCTACATTTCCAATTCACGGTACTCCCGTTCGGGCAAAAAATCGGCACCGAGAATATTTACCAAATGTCTGGCACCCGTAGCAGCGAACCTCAGAAGGTTGGGAACGGAGGACTTTCCATACTTGGACAACTGGTTGATAAGGGCAAGCTCCTACAGTCAAGCTCAATTGGCAGTATCGAAAATGATAAAACTACTAAAAGGATTAGGGTTTTCGATAAACAACATAAAATCCTGCCCAGTACCCAGTGAAGCGGTTCTCTTTCTGGGGGCCGAGTTCGACACCACCATTCCCTGGGTAAGACCATAGGCGGACAGAGTAACAGCCACCCTCCAATCGACATCATTGTTCCTAGAAAAAGAGACGACCTCGGTACGCTCTCTCAAATCCCTCCTGGGCATGATGTCCTCATGTATATTTCTCATACTAAACTGCAGACTTCGCATGAGACCAATCCAGGAGGCCCTGGACCACCAATGGAAGTAAGCCATGGGTTCATGGGAAGATGTAGTCCAAATACCGATGGCAGTGCACAAGGCGCTTCGATGGTGGAATACTCCACGGAACCTGATCCAAGGGATGCCATTCCAGGCACCAACATCTACTCTTCTCTTAAGGACAGGTGCGTCCCTTTCGAGATGGGGAGCGCAGTTAGCGAACCTCCAGACAAAAGGGCTTGGTCAGACAAGGAATCAAAGCTCCACATCAATGTCCTAGAGATCAGGGCGATACGTTGGGCTCTAAAAGCTTTCCTTCCAGTGGTGGTGGGTCAAGTCTTGACCATCCAGACAGACAATACAACAACCATGCATTACACAAACAAGCAAGGGGGCACGAAGTCAGAGATCTTATCACAGGAAGCTCAACTTCTATGGTCATGGGCCTTGCACCACAAAATCCAGATCAGGGCGGAACATCTCCCGGGAGTGGACAATGGCTTAGCGGACAAACTGAGCAGGGAGTATGTGTCTTCACACGAATTGGAGTTAGACAAAAAGGAGGTTCAACAGATTTTCTCTGTATGGGGACATCCACAGATCGACCTCTTTGCCACCAGCGTCAACAGAAAATGTCAAGCATTTGCCTCAAGGTACCCGGAACATCAGTCAGCAGGGGATGCGTTCTCGGTGGACTGGACAGGGAAGCTCCTTTACGCATTCCCCCACCCCCCATTCCACTCATAGCCAGAGTTTTGCACAGAATGAAGGAACAGGATTGATTCATGATCCCAATAGCGCCGGACTGGGCGCGACAGATCTGGTATCCGACTCTGCAGCATCTATCCTGGTGGCCTCCAATTCGCCTCCAGGCACATCAATACCTCTTGACTCAGCAGAACCACAAAGTCCTCCACCACGACCCAGCGAGCCTCTCCCTCAAGGCTTGGTTCCTGAGCAGCGCAAACTCATGAACTTGAAGCTTCCGGCAGACTGCTGGGACATAATCAGGGCCTCTAGAGCCCCTTCGACAAGGATCACCTACGTGCGGAAATGGACCCGCTTCTCTAAGTGGTGTGAAACATCTGCTATTGACCCACTTCCAGCTTCAGTAGAACAGATACTACCTTACTTATTACATTTAGCTAAGTCAGGTCTCTCCCTATCCTCCATCAAAGTTCACCTGTCGGCTATATCGGCATACACGACGACTCCAGAAGCGCAGTCATTGCTCTCCCTTCCGGCCATCAAGATCTTCCTGAAGGGGTTGATGCGCACTTACCCTCCTACGCCCTCATCAGTTCCTTCCTGGAGCCTAAACACTGTGCTAATGGCTCTCATGGAACCCCATTTCGAACCCATTCACAGATGTGAAATAAAATTCTTATCTTGGAAAATGGCTTTTATGATAGCCATGACTTCGGCCAGGAGAATCAGTGAATTGCAAGCCTTGTCTTCAGAACACCCTTTTACTTTGTTCTAGCAAGACCGCATCATTTTGAGGACACACCCAAAGTTTTTGCCCAAAGTCTTATCGGAAATGACAGTCACAGAGCGCATTGTGCGACCATCTGCCGGAACCATACTTCGGAGGCGGAAAGAGCTTTACACTCCCTAGATGTGACTAGGGTTTTGAAATTCTAGTTGCAGAGAACTAAGGAGTTCCGCTTATCTAACAGACTGTTCATTGCCTTCTCTGGTCGCACAAAAAGGCAGCATATCTCCAAACAAAGTCTGGCAAGATGTGTCTCGTTATGCATCACCCATTGTCATCAACTGAAGGGTGACCCCCTCTCCAGACGGCCTTCAGCACACTCCACCAGAGGGAGAGCAGCATCAGTAGTGTTTCATGCAGGGGTACCCTTGAAGGACATCTGCAGAGCCGCTACCTGGAGCACTCTGCACACGTTCGCCAAACACTACTGCCTAGCAGAAGATGCCAAAAAGGAATCAGCAGTTGGACAGGCAGTACTCCGCCACCTCTTTGCATAAGGTAGGACCAGCCTCCTTTCCCGCCTTTCCCTGAGTAGGTAACCGTTGTGTTGCTGCATGGTAAAGGTTTGTCAGAAATAACTTTTCTGCATCTATGATTATATATATGTTTCTGATGTTTGTTAATCTGCTTAGAATCACATGCTGTGCATAGGTCCGACATCCAGTGGTCACTGCGGAGTATTGCATTTTGTTTTTCGTAGTCGAAAAGGGGACGTCGACAAGGCATGTCTGTAACACTATCCCTATAGTGACGTGCGTTGTACCCACAATCCCTCACGCGTCGAGGTCCCTCAGATTGTTTTTTTCCGCCCAGCTTATGGTCGCCTTACGCGGAGCTCCTAGAGAGACATTGCTAAACACTTACTACGGACCTCGGTCCTTTATATATACTTATTGTTAAAGATCCCTCCCCTCGACGTTAGCTGTGAAGCTGTTTCTCCGCCGAGCAAGTTTTCGACGGAGGGGAAGAGACGGAGGAGATCCTTCGGCGCTGCCGAACACGTGGCCAGGCCTCGCCGGCCAACATACAGTAGGGAGAGTGGGGGTTCGAACTTTTATCTTCTCGTCGAGAATGTCTTTCTTTCTCCCCTATCTTTCCCTTGGGGTTGTTATCACCAGTTTTTATTGCCTCAGCTATGGAGAGGACACCTTTTAAGTTTTGCCCACGCTGTAGGGGCAAATACACTTGGAAGGACAAACACAAGCTCTGTAATCGTTGCTTGCCCCTCGGTCATAAAGAGGACAGCTGCGCGGCCTGTAAGCTCTTGAAACCAAGAACTCTTAAAGAACGGAAGGTTAAGAGGTGGGCGGACTACGCTATGTCGAAGTCAATTTCCTCACCCGCCGCCGCTGTTACAGAAAGTGACGAGGAGGGTGATAACTCGACGTCCTTTACGGAAGTCATTAACCCCCAGAAGGAGCGCTCGCGCTCCTCGACGTCCGTCCCCGGCCCCGACGGGCTCGGCTCATGCCCTGCTTATGGGGATGAACACCCCGGCGACAAGGATGCACACAGACCCCATAGGCCTAAGCACACAACCCACGGCTCTTCTTCGTCGAGGACGAAGGATCCGTCAGCGCCGAAGGGGACGCAGGGCACTCTGGCGTCTACCTCAGACCGTAAGGGTCTCAAGCCCCACCCGCAAACGCAGCCGCGACCAGCGATTGGGCTTTCATCTAACACGGGCGCTACCTCAAAAACATCCGACGTAACGCTCCATAGAGTGGCCGTCGAGAAACAACGCGTAACGCAGGCAACGTCGACTCCAGAACCCTCTACTGACGAACTCGTTGTCGAGAGCCTGGCGAGAATTGTTTCCGAGGACAAACGTAAGCGGACGACGAAACAGACGTCAAATACCGCACCAAAAGATATAGAAACGCCGAAAAAACACAAAAGTAGCCAGGAACTGCCCCCTTCATCTAAGGGCACTTCTGAACTACCGGAAGGCTTTTCTGAGGGCGACGGAAACCTTTCGTCGACGTTGTGGGAGCGTTCGAAGCGTTTCAAAGGTGAAAACACTGATTTCCCCCCTCTAGACTATTCAGGGGTTCCCCATGAGACCCTTGAAAGACTCCATTCTTGTATGGAAAAAATGGAAAGGTTTTTGGGTAGCCAAAACCCACCCACACCCAAAAGACCAAGAGAATGGACCCAGGATGACCCTAGGGTCAAGATTCCTAGGCTGTTTCCCCCTTCTACAGACGCATATGACCTCACTGAAGAGGAGCAATACCTCCAGGAAGATGAGGAGTGTTTGGGTGGAGAGGAAGAACATGAGGAAGAGAGGTTTGAAGAAGACCCTTACACTAGTGAAGGAGCTTTTGAAGAGGATACAGCTACTTCACTGCCCTGGCACTCCCCATCAGTGCAGCCTTGGCAATCCCCATCAGTGCACTCAGACCCTGATGTCTTTCAGCCTTCTCCTCCCAAAGACTCACCTATTGGAAACACCTCCCCCATAGATGACCAACCTTCACTTAATGCACTGTTGCGCAAGGCAGCAGCGCATTTTGAAATAGACACAGGGGAGACTCTTCCGGACATAGGCTTTGTAGAAAGAGTTATTAAAGAAAAAGCCCCAGTCAGTCAGTCTATTCCGCTCCTGGCTTCTATAAAGAGAAGAATAACTCCTTCCCTTTCCAATCCGGCCTTAGTCAGAGGGGTCAACCCTCGGATAGAAAAGCTCTTCAGCCCTTCGTCCTCTGACCCTTTGTACATCAGGGGACATTATATTCCGGACTCCCTTGTAGTGACTAATACAAGAAAAAGAGCGGGGGTACCACTATCTACTAGTGAGGCACCACCTGACAAAGAGGGCAAGAAGCTCTATGCACTTGGGAAGAGAATCACGACCTCCGCCGCCTTCTCAACCAGGATTGCTAATAACAATTCCCTACTAGCCAGCTACGCAGATGCACAGTGGAGCAAGCTGCGCAGCGAGTCAGAGGACGCAACAGAACCCCTGCGTTCACGCCTGCTAGCTATAATATCAGAGGGAACTCTTGTAAACCAGGGCATCGTAAAGAACTCCTTAGATGCCGCAGAGACAGCTTGCCGTTCCCTGGTTCAGGGAATACTTCTCAAACGCCATGTCTGGTTGCGCAATTCGGGTTTTAAGCCGGAAACACAGGCTTCCCTGATAAATAAACCCATAGAACAAACACATCTGTTTGGGAAAGCAGTTGATGAGGCACTAGGACATGCGAAGAAGGAGTTTGATACCATCAAGACTCTTGACCAAATTTCTAGGCCACCTAACAGACGCAGCTATGGCAATAGACGCTCCTTTCGTGGCCAACGCCAGCAACAAAGCCAACAACAATTTTACTCCGCTGCCAACTGGCCCTCGAACCAAAGCACCCAGTTCAGTCAAAGAGGCCAACGTCGTGGCAAAGGAAGAGGGCGCGGCTCCAGTCCCAAAGGCCCCACGCCCAATACCAACAAATGACCCGAAGATTCGGGTCCCCTCCCATGCATCACCGGTCGGGGGCCAGCTAACATCGTTCCTTTCAGCATGGGAGGGAATAACGTCAGACCGTTGGGTATTATCCACCATAGCCCACGGATACTGCATCGAATTCAACGGTTCCCCGAAATACAGACCCCCACGGAACCGACGCATGACACCGGAACACCTCACTATTCTTCTTCAAGAAGTAGAAGAGCTACTGAAAAAAGAAGCTATAGAGGCTGTCCCCCTATCTCAGGTAACAGAAGGTATTTATTCAGTGTACTTCCTTGTACCCAAAAAGGATTTAACCATGCGCCCTGTATTAGATCTGCGTCCAGTGAACAAGTTTGTCAAACCCCAAAGGTTTCGTATGGTGACCTTGCAGGAAGTAATCCCACTGTTATCACAGGGGGATTACATGACAACACTAGACATGAAAGATGCATACTTTCATATTTTAATGTTGCCAGCGCACAGAAAATACCTCAGGTTCAAGATAGAGAACAAACACTACCAGTTCAGAGTACTACCCTTCGGGATAGCATCTGCACCAAGGGTATTTACGAAAGTACTGGCAGTGGCAGCGGCCCACCTGCGCAGGTTATCCATCCCGGTATACCCTTACCTCGACGACTGGCTAATAACAGGGGAGTCTTACGAAACATGCTTCTCCAATACCCAAAAGCCCGTAGACCTTTTGTCCCAACTGGGCTTCTCCATCAACGAAAAGAAGTCCAGCTTAGACCCCAGCCAAATCAAACAATTCCTAGGGGCTCTAATTCGAACAAGGGACGGCCTCGTCTTCCCCTCCAACGAGAGGGTCCAAAACATGCTGTTTTAGATCCCCTGTTATGTGGCGGGTCGAGAGGTGACGGTACGCAAAGCAATGCGCTTGCTAGGGATGATGGCGTCATGTATTTATTTGGTACCTCACGCGCGCTTGCGCATGCGCCCAATGCAAGAGTGGCTTTACAGCGAGTGGTGTCAGGCCAGCGGACAATGGGACGATCTAGTGGTGGTCTCGCAGGCCTTGGTTCTCTCGCTACGGTGGTGGACAAAGGAAAACCTGTTATTAGGGAAGACTTTTGCCACACCCGCAGTGGAAGCCACTCTAACCACAGACGCATCCCTTACAGGATGGGGGGCTCACCTATCCCATCAGACTGCTCACGGAGTGTGGACTCCGAGTTTAGCTTCCAAGCATATAAACCTGCTGGAACTACTAGCGGTGTTCAAAGCACTAAAAGCCTTTCAGGAACACTTACAAGGAAAGACAGTGATGGTCCTCACAGACAGCACCACAGCCATGTACTACCTCAACAAGCAAGGGGGCACTCACTCTCCAGGACTGTCCAAGCTGTCCCAGAATATATGGAAGTGGGCTCTCAAACACAACATGTTCCTACTATCACAACATGTACCAGGGGAACTCAATCTGCTAGCAGACAAACTCAGCAGAGACTTCCCCCTGCCCAAAGAGTACGAATGGCAATTGCACGAAGACATCGTCTTAGACGTCTTCACGCAATGGGGTTTCCCAGAAATAGACCTGTTCGCAACCCTGGAGAACTCACAATGCCAAAATTACGCCTCCAGGTACCCCCAAAACCAGTCCAAGGGGAACGGTCTGTCGATGCAATGGTCAGGGAAATTTGTTTACGCCTTTCCCCCGACTCCCCTCCTCAACAAAGTGGTGCACAAGATGCACCAAGAGCAGGTTACCATGATACTAGTGGCCCCAATGTGGGCCCGGCAGCCATGGTTCGCTCACTTGATGGAGATGTCCCTATCTCCCCCAATGAAACTTCCCTGCCCGTACAACATGCTGTCACAAGACAAGGGCAGGACACTGCATCCATGCCCTCAGACCATGAATTTAGCAGCCTGGCTCCTGAGATCATAGAATTTGGACATTTACATCTCCCTCAAAGATGTATGGACATCCTCAGGGAAGCCAGAAAACCTAATACTCGCCACTGCTATTCTAGCAAGTGGAAAAGATTTGTCATCTGGTGTAGAAGTAAGAACATCAACCCGGTTGACTGCTCTGCCACTAACATTATTCTGTACTTGACCCATTTACTGGATTCAGGTCTAGTGTTTAATTCCATTAAAGTCCACCTAGCAGCACTTTCTGCATACACCACTTCCCAACTTAAAGTGTCATGGTGGAAGATACCAGTTATCAAGGCCTTCATGGAAGGGGTAAAGAGAATACACCCCCCGATAGCTAACCCAGCTCCCGGATGGGACTTAAACGTGGTACTTTCTAGACTCATGGGCACTCCTTTCGAACCCATGCACAAGGCAACTCTTAAAAACCTCACTCTTAAGACTGCTTTCCTAATAGCTATCACCTCCATTAGGAGAGTAAGTGAACTACAGGCTCTTTCTGTACTAGACCCCTTCGTAACAGTTCACAAGGATAAGGTGGTTCTTCGCACACACCCAAGGTTTGCACCAAAATTCATCTCGAAATTTCATGTAAACCAATCTATAGAACTACCAACGTTCTTTCAAAACCCTTCCAGCTTGGGAGAAAAAAGTCTGCATACTCTAGATGTACGCAGAGCTGTCATGTTCTACATGGAAAGAACCAGAACACTGAGAAAGACTAATCAGTTCTTTGTCTCGGTGGCAGCAGGAAGAGAAGGAGATGCAGTCTCTAAGTCCACTATATCTAGATGGATTGTACAATGCATCACTCTCTGTTACACTCTTGCTAAGAGAGAACTACCCTTCAAGCCAAGAGCACATTCCACTCGAGGCACTGGGGCTTCCATAGCATTCATTGCAAATGTTCCCCTTGAGTCCATCTGCAAAGCGGCTACCTGGAGTTCTGTGCACACCTTTACAAAACACTACTGTCTAGATGCACACTCTAGATCTGACTCCCAGGTGGGAAAGGCAGTATTAAGACATCTTTTCTCTACTGTTCCTTCTCATAACCCACCGCCAACTCCGGGTACTGCTCGCTAGTCTATGCACAGCATGTGATTCTAAGCAGATTAACAAACATCAGAAGACAATGCATTACTTACCGTAAAAGCATTTCTGATGGTTGTATCTGCTTAGATTCACATGCGCCCACCCTTCCTCCCCGCTCGGATGGAAGGAACATAGACATCCTTTCATATATTTCTCTCTTTTCTGTACTCACTCACGTATAGAAGGCTCCCTCAGGGCAGAAAAATACAAACAGAGGGACCTCGACGCGTGAGGGATTGTGGGTACAACGCACGTCACTATAGGGATAGTGTTACAGACACGCCTTGTCGACGTCCCCTTTTCGACTACGAAAAACAAAATGCAATACTCCGCAGTGACCACTGGATGTCGGACCTATGCACAGCATGTGAATCTAAGCAGATACAACCATCAGAAATGCTTTTACGGTAAGTAATGCATTGTCATATATGGATATGATGGTGGCATGCTTTAACTGCTTTGTATTCTATTCAAGCATCTGAATCTATGAAAGATCCAATGCTGGAGAAGTCTTAGTTACTTATCTGTAACTGTATTTCTCCAGCATTGGTATCTTTCATAGATTCACATGCGCCCACCCGCTTCCCCTGAGAGGCTGCTCCTACGCTCAGCACCCATCATACTGTAGTTTCTATGGTTCAAAATCTGAAGATGGCTGACTGGGGCGTAGCTTAATCCCTGTCACCTCATTCTTTGGGGCCATAAAGGACCAAAGTGAGGCCACTCTATAGATGATATTTCCTGGTGGATTCTTGATGCTTTACCTAAGAGTACATGTACAGCTCATCAGCTTGCAACATTGGAAGCAAGATGGATACATCGGCTGGACATCTTAGAGAATAGCCTCAACGTGGCTGTTCCACATTACTGGTAATTGACCAATGTATATTCTCAGTAGCCCACTAACACCATATCACCTACCTAGGTAGGCTTATAGTGCATCTATTAGGCACTACCTGTTTCATGTTGTATCAGGACTCCTTGTTACATTGTTTTTCTTGCTATTCATGTTTTCTTCCTTTCACATATGGGTATTCTATTGCTAATCATCATTGTCTATGACTGGATACCGCAGGAACATATGTACTGTTTCCGGATACCAGTATGATGTCACATAGGGTACCTGTGCAGTTGACATGGGCTCCTATTTTTTAGCCCACAGGGGGCGATCCAGATCAGTTCTATTTAACTATTTAACTATACATTATAGGGCCATTGGATCATGATCCAGTTTGCCTCCTGCTAAATCCTACTGTGAATGCAACCTCAGTAATCTGCCTTCTAGGCCCCCAGGGGCTGACTGCCCATGTAGATCGCATTACACAGACTTCCCACGTCCAGTCCTGTTTCTATATCTATGCAAGTACGTGGTTCACTGACACGTGATAGAACCCTCTGACTCATGTCTAGTCAGGTGTTATATGCAGATCTCGGCTCTCTAATGGCACCCACGGCGGATGTGCGAACTGCGGCAGACTTCAGCTGCTTACCGTGTAACTTGTTCCTTATTCTGTTCTATGGTCGCTGCACAGTCTATGGTAGGGGCGTCCGGCACATTTTACCTACTCCTCCTCCCCCGGAGGGATAGGTGTCCTCCTAGGTCCGCCAGTACTTAGTACTGGTTTTCCACCCCTTCATCCCCTGCCCAGCAGCCATTAGTCTAGATTGGAAAGGCCCTTGGCTAATCAGTACTTAGACTCTTTCCTCTTTTCCCTACAGAATTATTGATACACAGCCGGATCTGTTCCGACTATACAGTGTCTACTCTTTGGAGGTACAGACACCAATCCAGGCGTACATTGTTACGCGACTCGGGGTGAGTGGCACTCCAGTGATTGCATTAAGATATGTGCATTACAATTTATGTGCTGAGTATTTTATAGGTACGAGGAGGCAATCCATTTATATATAATTGCACATCTGTGTGCTTTTCCAGCTCTTTCCACAGATCCATTGCCATTCAATTGGATCCTTCTATACATACAGAATATTTTCCTCTTCGCACTAAACAAAGTGTGCCGCCTTGCCTACAAATATCTTTCCAACACTATTGGGGTTAAGCCACATTTCGTGCCCATCACCGCTATATGTGTTCTCGGAGTTCAGCTATAGGTAAGAACTGGACTTTATGTAGTGCATGTACGTGCTTAGACATGCAACATCTATGTTAGTAGTCGACCATATTGGGGACATACCGTCGCCCTCTGGGGACACAGTATCATATATGTCTATCACCTGAGTATGTTTCAGTCAATGGGCCTCATTACGACCCTGGCGGTAAGGGGTTTACGCCAGCGTTAGCTGCGCCGACCCCTTACCGCCAATTACGAGGTCCCTTAGCGCCATGGAGCTTTTAACACCCGCTTTTAGCGGGTGTTAAAATCCATGGCGCTAAGGGACCATGGAGTTAATTACACCACCGTAATTTACGGTGGCGTAATTAACGCCTTCCCCACTCCCATTATGCCCTATGGGGCAAAAATGGGAATGGGGAAGGGTAAATGGGGATTGGGGACTTACCGCCCCGCCAAGGTCGGAATGGGGCGGTAAATCCGCCAACCACCATGGCGTAAACGAAGTTTACGCCATGGTGGTAAAGTGACGGCCCAGGCGGTAACTTACCGCCTGGGTCGTAATGAGGCCCAATATCATTACATAATTTTCAATATTTCTTTTGTTATTTTTTTTTATTGTTTATGGTTTACAAAAGAAAACTTTACAGAGAATTAAAAAAAGGAAAAAAAAACATTTATTGCAACTAAATTTCATTTATACAGACAGTTATTTTGGAGTAATACCTTAAAAATATAGATCCAATTTCCAGATTTAAGACTCATAATACAAGCAACACATTTTAAAAGATTCAGTGCAATTAGAATTCAACAAGTAATTTAGAATTTAAAATACATCTTCAAATAACTAATAAACAGCTTTTACCAAAGATATCATAGAAGTTTGAAATTTCATGTAAAAAAACATAATCAGGCAAGGGGGGGCGTACAAATCTAGAGCTTTAATAAAACCCGCCACAGCAAGCCCATCCTTAGTATTAGTAATGGCAAGACACTGTGACCAGATAATATTATCAGCCCCCAATTGGCCGAGTGTGTTAAATCTAACTATTTGTCCCTTAGACTTTTCAAAGCAATGCATTCTAGAAAGAGATGGCGAGAAGACTCAATCACCCCCGGAGTTTTACAAAAGCGGCTGGTAGGGTCTAAATCAGAAAACTCCTTCCTTTTTTGTTGAACTTCTCCAGCATTGGATCTTTCATGGATTCACATGCTTAGAATATTCCCCGTCGTCAGACTGGGAACCCTCGGTACACATATATATAGTCATTTCCAATAGGAAAAACTTCTGCCCTATCCCCGTCTGCGTCCTCTACGGGGCCGCCCACGTACGCCCCGTTGGACGTGATGGTATATAAGCCCCGCCCCCGCGGGTCCCTTCAGATTTCAACCGTCTCCAAAGATAGTGGGATCTCCTCGTGTATTTTCTTCAAATACTTATCGATTGTTTCTAACTCCTGCGAGTTGGTCTGTTTGGTCCGCTTCCAACTCCTACGAGTTTTGTTAGTTAATCTGGCGATAATGTCGGGTAAGCCTCTTTTCCGCCCGTGTGCCACGTGCGGTCTAAAGAAGGTTTATGAAGGGGATGGCCACCTTGACTGCATCTACTGCCTTCACCCCCACCACTCGGCGGACCAATGTGATATCTGCAAGGGGTTTTCCCAAAAAACCCTGAAGGACCGGAATCGGCGACTGGCCTCGAAGTCATTCCTCTAAGGCCTCATCGAAAGAATCGACGAAGAAATCATCTTCCTCTTCTTCTTCGTCGAAGAAAGACAAGGACAGGCCAAAATCCTCCTCGAGCGATCAGAAAAGATCAGCTACGAGTAGAGAGGCGGATAAACACAGGGAGAGCTCCGCGAAGGCGGGACCGCCTAAGCCACCTGCAGGCCTTCCGTCGACGACGACGATGGCGACGATCCAAGTGCCCACTCCGTCACAGTCCCCCGCCTTTCAAACGGGCTCATCGTCGACGACGATTCCCTCGTCGACGGAGTTCCAGGCCTGGAGGCCAGAAACGTTCGACATGGGGCTACCCGACACACTGCTACAAGAACAGCCAGTTTCGATCGCCTCCAAAGAGGACGACGGCTTCAGAATAGTGAGCCCGGAAGACCTGGGGCTACGGCCCAGATTTCCTTCTGGTGCAACCTGCTCTCAAGTTTTCACCCAGCCTCCAAACGCCCAGGCTACTCTCTCCATGGAGGTACTTTCCTCCTTACACTCGCTCTTGAAGTCCCTGGACGAAAGGCTCCCGCCTGCTCCGACGACTCCCCTCGTCGACGAGCCCGGACCTTCACACCGCCCGACTAGATCGGTCGTGGGCCCAACTGCTCCAACAGTCCAGGAAGAAGGTGAGCTCTCGGACTCCCTCTCTGAACAGGGGTCAGCTTCTAATATCTCCCTCTCGCCGTCGAGAGACCCGTCATGGGTTTCGGATGTGGAGGTGGATCCTCCGAAAAGTCCCATTCACCCATCTCCACCGGACGACATAGGGGCCTTCCATTCCATGATGGAAAAAGCCTGCAAGGAGTTCGGTTTGACCCAACAAGAAGAAAAGAAGGACTGCTTCCTCTTTGACCACATGGGCAAGAATAGGCGTTCCGTTTTTTCGATACCGATACTGGACCACGTATGGAAAGAGGGCGTCCAAACCATGCGGCATCCATTCTCGGAACCTGCGGTCAAAGGCCGCGTAGAGAAGAAATTTAAAGTTCCAGATTCGACGCCAAAATGCCTCTCTGCGCAACCCACGCCTGACTCGGTGGTATCGGCGGCGGCGACGAGAAAGGCAAAGGCCCAGCATAAGTGCTCTACCCCGCCGGACTCCGAAGCTAGACGCCAAGACGCTTTCGGTAAGAAGATCCTGTCAGTGGGAGCGTCAACAGTGAAAGCAGCGAACTCCCTGGCAATCATGGCCAGGTATGACAGGGAGATGTGGCACAGACTGGCACCCATTTTGGACCACCTCCCCGAAGAACACAGAAAATCAGCTATGTCCCTGGTTCGTGAAGGAGAAGAAGCCTCGAACCACGCTATCAATATAGCGGTGGACCTGGCAGACTCGGGGTTCAAACAAATTAACAATGGAGTGGTTCTACGACGCCAGGCCTGGCTCAAATGCACCAACTTTAGACCCGAGGTGCAATATAAGGTCGTCGACATGCCTTTCGAAGGTGACCACCTGTTTGGCGAAAAGGTGGATGAGGCCTTGAAAGGAATGAAAGAGGACTCTGAGACGGCGCGCTCGCTGGGCTCCCTCCAAAGCGGTAAGCCCTTTCGTTCCTTTCGCCCCTTTAGAGGAGCTACGGGAAACGCACGATTTGCGGGATCCAGGGATAGAGCATTCGGGAGGTCTTCATATCCGTCCCAAGGTTATAGACGCGCCTCACAGTCCTCGACCCGACGCAGAAATTTCCAGGCCTCTAAGAGACGTCCCACTTACTCGTCGTCGACGGGAAAACAAAAAGATCAACAATGACGTTCTAGGAGGGAGAGTGTCAAGTTGCGTCGAGGAATGGGAGTCTATTACGACAGATCGGTGGGTTCTGGACACGGTGAGACTGGGACATTCCCTAAGATTCAAATCCAGACCTCCAAAACGTCCACCGATATGCCTGTCTCAACCACACCTAAGCGTCTTGCGTCGAGAGGTGGCGCTCATGCTAAAAAAAGGCGCCATCGAATTAGTACCTGCCTCACAGAGAGGCTTAGGGGTTTCTCCAGCATTGGATCTTTCATGGATTCACATGCTTAGAATATTCCCCGTCGTCAGACTGGGAACCCTCGGTACACATATATATAGTCATTTCCAATAGGAAAAACTTCTGCCCTATCCCCGTCTGCGTCCTCTACGGGGCCGCCCACGTACGCCCCGTTGGACGTGATGGTATATAAGCCCCGCCCCCGCGGGTCCCTTCAGATTTCAACCGTCTCCAAAGATAGTGGGATCTCCTCGTGTATTTTCTTCAAATACTTATCGATTGTTTCTAACTCCTGCGAGTTGGTCTGTTTGGTCCGCTTCCAACTCCTACGAGTTTTGTTAGTTAATCTGGCGATAATGTCGGGTAAGCCTCTTTTCCGCCCGTGTGCCACGTGCGGTCTAAAGAAGGTTTATGAAGGGGATGGCCACCTTGACTGCATCTACTGCCTTCACCCCCACCACTCGGCGGACCAATGTGATATCTGCAAGGGGTTTTCCCAAAAAACCCTGAAGGACCGGAATCGGCGACTGGTCTCGTGGCTGAACGACGGCGCTGGAGCGTACCCTCAATCGGAGGTAGGATCGGTGCGCAGTATCGCCTCAGCGAAAACATCAGAAGCCTCCCGACGCTCACATCCGTCGGAACCTCCGGCCAAAAAATCACGGCCTACGGGGAAGGACGTGCCTCGAAGTCATTCCTCTAAGGCCTCATCGAAAGAATCGACGAAGAAATCATCTTCCTCTTCTTCTTCGTCGAAGAAAGACAAGGACAGGCCAAAATCCTCCTCGAGCGATCAGAAAAGATCAGCTACGAGTAGAGAGGCGGATAAACACAGGGAGAGCTCCGCGAAGGCGGGACCGCCTAAGCCACCTGCAGGCCTTCCGTCGACGACGACGATGGCGACGATCCAAGTGCCCACTCCGTCACAGTCCCCCGCCTTTCAAACGGGCTCATCGTCGACGACGATTCCCTCGTCGACGGAGTTCCAGGCCTGGAGGCCAGAAACGTTCGACATGGGGCTACCCGACACACTGCTACAAGAACAGCCAGTTTCGATCGCCTCCAAAGAGGACGACGGCTTCAGAATAGTGAGCCCGGAAGACCTGGGGCTACGGCCCAGATTTCCTTCTGGTGCAACCTGCTCTCAAGTTTTCACCCAGCCTCCAAACGCCCAGGCTACTCTCTCCATGGAGGTACTTTCCTCCTTACACTCGCTCTTGAAGTCCCTGGACGAAAGGCTCCCGCCTGCTCCGACGACTCCCCTCGTCGACGAGCCCGGACCTTCACACCGCCCGACTAGATCGGTCGTGGGCCCAACTGCTCCAACAGTCCAGGAAGAAGGTGAGCTCTCGGACTCCCTCTCTGAACAGGGGTCAGCTTCTAATATCTCCCTCTCGCCGTCGAGAGACCCGTCATGGGTTTCGGATGTGGAGGTGGATCCTCCGAAAAGTCCCATTCACCCATCTCCACCGGACGACATAGGGGCCTTCCATTCCATGATGGAAAAAGCCTGCAAGGAGTTCGGTTTGACCCAACAAGAAGAAAAGAAGGACTGCTTCCTCTTTGACCACATGGGCAAGAATAGGCGTTCCGTTTTTTCGATACCGATACTGGACCACGTATGGAAAGAGGGCGTCCAAACCATGCGGCATCCATTCTCGGAACCTGCGGTCAAAGGCCGCGTAGAGAAGAAATTTAAAGTTCCAGATTCGACGCCAAAATGCCTCTCTGCGCAACCCACGCCTGACTCGGTGGTATCGGCGGCGGCGACGAGAAAGGCAAAGGCCCAGCATAAGTGCTCTACCCCGCCGGACTCCGAAGCTAGACGCCAAGACGCTTTCGGTAAGAAGATCCTGTCAGTGGGAGCGTCAACAGTGAAAGCAGCGAACTCCCTGGCAATCATGGCCAGGTATGACAGGGAGATGTGGCACAGACTGGCACCCATTTTGGACCACCTCCCCGAAGAACACAGAAAATCAGCTATGTCCCTGGTTCGTGAAGGAGAAGAAGCCTCGAACCATGCTATCAATATAGCGGTGGACCTGGCAGACTCGGGGTTCAAACAAATTAACAATGGAGTGGTTCTACGACGCCAGGCCTGGCTCAAATGCACCAACTTTAGACCCGAGGTGCAATATAAGGTCGTCGACATGCCTTTCGAAGGTGACCACCTGTTTGGCGAAAAGGTGGATGAGGCCTTGAAAGGAATGAAAGAGGACTCTGAGACGGCGCGCTCGCTGGGCTCCCTCCAAAGCGGTAAGCCCTTTCGTTCCTTTCGCCCCTTTAGAGGAGCTACGGGAAACGCACGATTTGCGGGATCCAGGGATAGAGCATTCGGGAGGTCTTCATATCCGTCCCAAGGTTATAGACGCGCCTCACAGTCCTCGACCCGACGCAGAAATTTCCAGGCCTCTAAGAGACCTCCCACTTACTCGTCGTCGACGGGAAAACAAAAAGATCAACAATGACGTTCTAGGAGGGAGAGTGTCAAGTTGCGTCGAGGAATGGGAGTCTATTACGACAGATCGGTGGGTTCTGGACACGGTGAGACTGGGACATTCCCTAAGATTCAAATCCAGACCTCCAAAAAGTCCACCGATATGCCTGTCTCAACCACACCTAAGCGTCTTGCGTCGAGAGGTGGCGCTCATGCTAAAAAAAGGCGCCATCGAATTAGTACCTGCCTCACAGAGAGGCTTAGGGGTTTACTCACGCTGCTTCGTAGTAAAGAAACCAAACGGGAAGTGGCGCCCCATCCTCGACCTACGGGACCTCAACAAAACCCTGCTGAGTCAAAAGTTCAAGATGCTTACTCTACAGGAGGTAATCAGATCGGTCCAAAAGAACGATTTCCTAGCGTCTCTGGACCTCCAAGATGCGTATTTTCACATTCCGGTGCGCACTCACCACAGGAGGTTCCTGAGGTTCCTAGTCGGCCAAACACACTACCAATTTACTGTGCTCCCTTTCGGCCTGAAGTCCTCCCCAAGAACCTTTACAAAGTGCCTAGCACCCGTAGCAGCCTGGCTGCGGAAGGAAGGGCATCACGTTTACCCGTACCTCGACGACTGGCTCGTGAGGGGATCCTCCCCAGCGTCGACCAACGACAGCCTATTGACCACCTTGCGACTGCTACAGCGTCTGGGATTTGCAGTGAACTACGAAAAGTCTTCACTAAAGCCCTCGAAGAGCTTGAAGTTCCTAGGTGCTCAATTCGACACCCACACGGGACTAGTGAAACCATCCCGGGAAAGGTTGTTGAAAATCAAACACCTGACAAGCCAACTTCGTTTACAGAGAAGGTTGTCAGCAAGAAAATATGCGGCTCTCCTCGGCTCCATGGCATCGTGCATCCACCTAGTCGCGAACTGCCGGTTGTTCATGAGACCTCTACAGGAGTTCCTATCAGACAGATGGAAGCAGGCCACAGGCCGCTGGTCGGACAAGATAATAGTCGACGACGAACGAGTTATCAAAGCCATCCGATGGTGGAAAGTGGCGCGCAACCTGGACAGAGGGGTCCCCTTGCAGGAGCCGGAATTTCAGAACACCATCATTACAGATGCCTCTCTGTCGGGCTGGGGAGCACACATGTCACGTCACCAAACCCAAGGCAGGTGGTCGTCGACCGAATCTCGCCTACATATCAACGTCCTGGAGCTAAGAGCGGTGAGATGGGCCCTGAAATCTTTCCTCCCACACATCAAGGGGTCAAAAGTAAGAGTGCTCACGGACAATACGACAGCTATGTTCTACCTGATAAAACAGGGTGGCACCAGATCCAGGACCCTCTCGAAGGAAGCTCAAAAGATCTGGCATTGGGCTTTAAAACACCACATCTCCCTAGTAGCATACCACCTACCGGGAGCGAAGAACTTACAGGCTGATTCCCTGAGCAGGACGATGTCACAAATACACGAGTGGGAGCTGGACTCCACTCAACTCGGGGAAATCTTCGAAAGATGGGGGACCCCGTCGATCGATCTCTTCGCCACGGAAAGAAACCGAAAATGTGCTCAGTTCGCGAGCAGATGGCCCCAAACAGACTCCCTGGGGGAAGCGTTCTCGTTTCCGTGGACAGGCAAGTTCCTCTACGCCTTCCCTCCATTTCCCCTCATACGGAGGACGATCCAGGGGATCCACAGGTACAATTGCCGGGTCATCCTAGTGGCCCCACGCTGGCCGAGGCAACCATGGTTCTCAGACCTCCTTCATCTGTCGCTGGATCAGCCGATACCATTCAGGAAAGTACCGAACCTCCTGTCCAGGGACGAGGGGACCGTGTGGCACCACAATCCGGACAGCCTGAACTTAACTGCATGGCTCCTGACTTCTCGGAGTTCGGGAACCTAAAAGTCTCGACTGATTGCCGAAGGATTCTGCAGGCGGCCAGAGCCCCGTCCACTAACAAATCATATGCAAGCAAATGGAAAAGGTTTTGTATATGGTGTCAAACACAACAAAATATACAACCTTTGGAAGTAACTCCGGAGCAAATCCTCCCGTATCTTCTTCATCTTGCGGAAAGCGGACTGTCATCATCGTCAATCAAAGTACACCTGGCGGCTGTTTCAAGATTTACCAGAAGAAGACAGTCCCCTCCACTATTCAGTGACAGGCTAGTGAAGCATTTCATGAAGGGTCTGTTTAGAACCTTCCCTCCGGAAAAACGGTTCCCACCGTCGTGGAGTCTGAACACGGTTCTAGCTGCCTTAATGAAGCCTCCCTTTTGAGCCAATGTCCTCTTCATCTCTACAATTTCTATCTTGGAAACTCGCGTTCCTAGTTGCCATCACTTCGGCTAGAAGAATGTCGGAACTACAGGCACTGGTCATAGACCCTCCATATCTGAGGTTCTTTAAGGACAAAGTTATTTTATCAACTAACCCTTCATTCATCCCAAAAGTACCGTCGGTCTATCATAAGCACTCGACCCTGGTACTCCCTACTTTCTTTGCATCTCCTTCGTCGACGGCGGAGAAGGCTCTTCACACTCTGGACGTCAAAAGGGCACTAAAATTTTACCTACAAAAAACGCAAGATATCAGAACCACCAGACAGCTATTCGTCGCCTACGGCCCCTCGGCTAGGGGTAAGGCTATCTCCAAACAAGGTCTGGCTCGCTGGGTCTCCTCGGCGATTACCCTGTGTCATTCCAAGGCCGGGAGACCTCTACTACATCGTCCCAGAGCCCATTCCACGAGATCGACATCTTCCTCCCTGGCTCTATGGGCAGGAATTCCGCTGACGGACATCTGCCAGGCGGCGGCATGGTCTGTTCCGCACACGTTTACGCGCCACTACTGCCTGGAAAAGCAGCACGCGGATGAGGTACAAATGGGAAGGGCAGTGCTTCGCCACCTTTTTCAATGAGGTAAGCCAAAGTTTCAAGTAAAATGCTGCCTATTATTATTATTATTTGGCCTCAGCTGGTTTTTTCTGAGTGTATACATGGAGGTGCATAGTTTATTGACCTAAACATAAGTGGTTGGGTAGATATGTGCGCAAGGGGTGCATACTGAGTCATATGACATAGCATTGTATGGCGAAAATCCGTTTCGTATCAGTATAATAAGTTGTTGCTTACATACATGGTGTAAACGGTAGTGTTTGGGGGTGTCTCTACGACTGTAAGTTACATTGCACTCTCACCTCCTTCTTGATGTTACTGCTTTACAATCTATTCTAAGCATGTGAATCCATGAAAGATCCAATGCTGGAGAAGGGAGTAGTTTCTTACCTGTAACTCCATTTCTCCAGCATTGGTATCTTTCATGGATTCACATGTGCCCTCCGGCCTCCCCGGACTGCAATGTGGAAGATTGGTATGCAAGCAAGTTTTCCCCCCGTTATCTTGGAGGGGTCGAAATCTGAAGGGACCCGCGGGGGCGGGGCTTATATACCATCACGTCCAACGGGGCGTACGTGGGCGGCCCCGTAGAGGACGCAGACGGGGATAGGGCAGAAGTTTTTCCTATTGGAAATGACTATATATATGTGTACCGAGGGTTCCCAGTCTGACGACGGGGAATATTCTAAGCATGTGAATCCATGAAAGATACCAATGCTGGAGAAATGGAGTTACAGGTAAGAAACTACTCCCTTACTCACGCTGCTTCGTAGTAAAGAAACCAAACGGGAAGTGGCGCCCCATCCTCGACCTACGGGACCTCAACAAAACCCTGCTGAGTCAAAAGTTCAAGATGCTTACTCTACAGGAGGTAATCAGATCGGTCCAAAAGAACGATTTCCTAGCGTCTCTGGACCTCCAAGATGCGTATTTTCACATTCCGGTGCGCACTCACCACAGGAGGTTCCTGAGGTTCCTAGTCGGCCAAACACACTACCAATTTACTGTGCTCCCTTTCGGCCTGAAGTCCTCCCCAAGAACCTTTACAAAGTGCCTAGCACCCGTAGCAGCCTGGCTGCGGAAGGAAGGGCATCACGTTTACCCGTACCTCGACGACTGGCTCGTGAGGGGATCCTCCCCAGCGTCGACCAACGACAGCCTATTGACCACCTTGCGGCTGCTACAGCGTCTGGGATTTGCAGTGAACTACGAAAAGTCTTCACTAAAGCCCTCGAAGAGCTTGAAGTTCCTAGGTGCTCAATTCGACACCCACACGGGACTAGTGAAACCATCCCGGGAAAGGTTGTTGAAAATCAAACACCTGACAAGCCAACTTCGTTTACAGAGAAGGTTGTCAGCAAGAAAATATGCGGCTCTCCTCGGCTCCATGGCATCGTGCATCCACCTAGTCGCGAACTGCCGGTTGTTCATGAGACCTCTACAGGAGTTCCTATCAGACAGATGGAAGCAGGCCACAGGCCGCTGGTCGGACAAGATAATAGTCGACGACGAACGAGTTATCAAAGCCATCCGATGGTGGAAAGTGGCGCGCAACCTGGACAGAGGGGTCCCCTTGCAGGAGCCGGAATTTCAGAACACCATCATTACAGATGCCTCTCTGTCGGGCTGGGGAGCACACATGTCACGTCACCAAACCCAAGGCAGGTGGTCGTCGACCGAATCTCGCCTACATATCAACGTCCTGGAGCTAAGAGCGGTGAGATGGGCCCTGAAATCTTTCCTCCCACACATCAAGGGGTCAAAAGTAAGAGTGCTCACGGACAATACGACAGCTATGTTCTACCTGATAAAACAGGGTGGCACCAGATCCAGGACCCTCTCGAAGGAAGCTCAAAAGATCTGGCATTGGGCTTTAAAACACCACATCTCCCTAGTAGCATACCACCTACCGGGAGCGAAGAACTTACAGGCGGATTCCCTGAGCAGGACGATGTCACAAATACACGAGTGGGAGCTGGACTCCACTCAACTCGGGGAAATCTTCGAAAGATGGGGGACCCCGTCGATCGATCTCTTCGCCACGGAAAGAAACCGAAAATGTGCTCAGTTCGCGAGCAGATGGCCCCAAACAGACTCCCTGGGGGAAGCGTTCTCGTTTCCGTGGACAGGCAAGTTCCTCTACGCCTTCCCTCCATTTCCCCTCATACGGAGGACGATCCAGGGGATCCACAGGTACAATTGCCGGGTCATCCTAGTGGCCCCGCGCTGGCCGAGGCAACCATGGTTCTCAGACCTCCTTCATCTGTCGCTGGATCAGCCGATACCATTCAGGAAAGTACCGAACCTCCTGTCCAGGGACGAGGGGACCGTGTGGCACCACAATCCGGACAGCCTGAACTTAACTGCATGGCTCCTGACTTCTCGGAGTTCGGGAACCTAAAAGTCTCGACTGATTGCCGAAGGATTCTGCAGGCGGCCAGAGCCCCGTCCACTAACAAATCATATGCAAGCAAATGGAAAAGGTTTTGTATATGGTGTCAAACACAACAAAATATACAACCTTTGGAAGTAACTCCGGAGCAAATCCTCCCGTATCTTCTTCATCTTGCGGAAAGCGGACTGTCATCATCGTCAATCAAAGTACACCTGGCGGCTGTTTCAAGATTTACCAGAAGAAGACAGTCCCCTCCACTATTCAGTGACAGGCTAGTGAAGCATTTCATGAAGGGTCTGTTTAGAACCTTCCCTCCGGAAAAACGGTTCCCACCGTCGTGGAGTCTGAACACGGTTCTAGCTGCCTTAATGAAGCCTCCCTTTGAGCCAATGTCCTCTTCATCTCTACAATTTCTATCTTGGAAACTCGCGTTCCTAGTTGCCATCACTTCGGCTAGAAGAATGTCGGAACTACAGGCACTGGTCATAGACCCTCCATATCTGAGGTTCTTTAAGGACAAAGTTATTTTATCAACTAACCCTTCATTCATCCCAAAAGTACCGTCGGTCTATCATAAGCACTCGACCCTGGTACTCCCTACTTTCTTTGCATCTCCTTCGTCGACGGCGGAGAAGGCTCTTCACACTCTGGACGTCAAAAGGGCACTAAAATTTTACCTACAAAAAACGCAAGATATCAGAACCACCAGACAGCTATTCGTCGCCTACGGCCCCTCGGCTAGGGGTAAGGCTATCTCCAAACAAGGTCTGGCTCGCTGGGTCTCCTCGGCGATTACCCTGTGTCATTCCAAGGCCGGGAGACCTCTACTACATCGTCCCAGAGCCCATTCCACGAGATCGACATCTTCCTCCGTGGCTCTATGGGCAGGAATTCCGCTGACGGACATCTGCCAGGCGGCGGCATGGTCTGTTCCGCACACGTTTACGCGCCACTACTGCCTGGAAAAGCAGCACGCGGATGAGGTACAAATGGGAAGGGCAGTGCTTCGCCACCTTTTTCAATGAGGTAAGCCAAAGTTTCAAGTAAAATGCTGCCTATTATTATTATTATTTGGCCTCAGCTGGTTTTTTCTGAGTGTATACATGGAGGTGCATAGTTTATTGACCTAAACATAAGTGGTTGGGTAGATATGTGCGCAAGGGGTGCATACTGAGTCATATGACATAGCATTGTATGGCGAAAATCCGTTTCGTATCAGTATAATAAGTTGTTGCTTACATACATGGTGTAAACGGTAGTGTTTGGGGGTGTCTCTACGACTGTAAGTTACATTGCACTCTCACCTCCTTCTTGATGTTACTGCTTTACAATCTATTCTAAGCATGTGAATCCATGAAAGATCCAATGCTGGAGAAGGGAGTAGTTTCTTACCTGTAACTCCATTTCTCCAGCATTGGTATCTTTCATGGATTCACATGCGCCCTCCGGCCTCCCCGGACTGCAATGTGGAAGATTGGTATGCAAGCAAGTTTTCCCCCCGTTATCTTGGAGGGGTCGAAATCTGAAGGGACCCGCGGGGGCGGGGCTTATATACCATCACGTCCAACGGGGCGTACGTGGGCGGCCCCGTAGAGGACGCAGACGGGGATAGGGCAGAAGTTTTTCCTATTGGAAATGACTATATATATGTGTACCGAGGGTTCCCAGTCTGACGACGGGGAATATTCTAAGCATGTGAATCCATGAAAGATACCAATGCTGGAGAAATGGAGTTACAGGTAAGAAACTACTCCCTTCCCTGGTGGGAAGGAGATTCCATCTAAGTTTAAGGAGAAGTGAACGGTAATAGCGATTAGGGAATTGAATCAGAATAAAAGACAGCACGCCACTTTTCTTATGATCAAATTGTAGGTCAATGAGAGAAGGATAGGTATGCAATTTTTCCAGTGTATTGCTACAGTCATGATTAAATAGACACTACTTAACCTTATTGGGATTTGTTAACAAAGTATCCCTGTCAGTAGAAATATCTGAAAGGGTCTTATCACAAAGATGACTGAATCTATTAAGATATAGGTTACGATCCATAGGTCCCTGTGAGAAAATCGTATGGCCCACATCAACGTAGAGGGTACCAGGTTTGGGAGAGAGCAAAGCAGAGAAAAGAGTAAGGACTCTCCAGAGAATCCTAGCTCGCAGTGAAACTAACCCTAGTTCGTATCTTATGGCCACAGTTGGAACAGAGTTCGGCAGTTTCAAAATTTTCCTCCATTAGATACCCTCAAGAGAATCCCAAAATGTCAAAAGTGCCAAATAATTGAGTTCCATTCCATAAAGTAGCTTTGGGGTAACCTTTCCCTTGAAGAAATCTACTCCAGGTTTAAGGGAGAACATGCAGTATTTATTGTCTAATATTATGGATTGGGAGATGAGCGGGAGCAATTTGTGTCTAAGAAAACATCTTAATTCAATCGCCGACGGTTGGGCCAGAATAAGAAATCCCACATAGACAAATTTTGTGTGCTCTGATGATATTTTCACCACCTATTTTCCACACTTTGTTATTCCCTTTTCTCCCCTTTGAAAGGACCATTGTTCGGGTTTTGCTTGGGTTATTCTTCAGCCCATTAAGAATGGCATATTCTTCGAATTTGCAGATAAGTCTCTGCAAACCAACTTTGGTATGACCGAAGAGAAGAAAATCATCGGCATATGCCAACCATGAGAGCCTGAGATCCCCCAATTTAGCACTCACCATGCCTGTATTTCCCGAAAATTCACCAACATCTGCCATATAAAGGATAAAAAGACAAGGAGCTAAGGAGCAACCCTGTCTCACCCCAATATGGGACCTTATCCTTCTAGAAAGAGTTCCTGCCAAATCGATCCTAATATAGACCCCCGAGTTCTCATACATTGCCATGATAAGAGTGAGAAGACCAGCCGGAATACCCCATTTGGTTAACTTTTCCCAGAGTCTTGACCTAATTACAAAGTCGAAAGCATTTGACAAATCGATTGAAGCAACATAGAGAGAACCGTCATATTTACCCCAGATAGAGCTTTGTAGGGCAGTAATAATGAAGCCATTGAGATTAGTTGAATGACCAACCCTGAAACCTATTTGTTGTTTCGGGAGAATATGATTTTGCTTAATCCAGACGTTGAGGTGGGAAAGAAGCATAGAGGCAAAAAGCTTGCAGTCCACATCAATAAGATAGATAGGTCTATAATTTTTGACCAAAGTACGAAGACCTCTCTTAAAAATGGGAACAATGTGAGCGGTCTGCCAGCTAGTAGGTACATTACCAGAATTAACAACATCTTGAAATAGTAAGGAGAGGAGGTTGGCCCAAAGTTCTGGTTCAGCTTTTAATGTGTTGTTAGTTAAGCCATTAGGCCCCGGAGCCCTGGATTTCTTAGCTTTAGAAATAAGTCCAAATACTGTCTCATAATCAATTACAGGCTTCCAGGAATCCTTTAACACATTCTTCCCCAAAAGACATAATTCTAACCCCTCTCCCCCTATATCGAACAATTCAGTGTAATGCTCTACCCATTGAACCTCTGGGATAGCATTCAACTGATCAGCCTCTGCCACATCATCTAGGCTGAACAGAGTAACCCAGAATGCCCTCAGGTCTCTTTTCATTAATACTTCAAGCATATGCTCCCCATCGTTTTGTAGCATAATAGCTTTTCTTGACTTGCAGTAATTTTTATATTTTTGACGGATGGCTTTCATTTTTATTTTTTTATCATCCCACTCAGTGTCCAGAGCTTGGACACCTCTAATGAGTTTCCGAGTGTGGGCCTTTTCATTAGCCAGCTCTGGATCAAATCTGTGAGAATGAGATTTTTTGGAGAAGCCCTTCCTAAGCAGACCATAGATACTGCTGTGGAGAGATTTAAGAAAACTGTCAAAATAGACAGTATTGAAAACTGCTAATTTCCAAGAGAAAGAGGTATGATTAAAGGAGGAAATCAGTTTACAGTTGAGCAAGCTGATATTTGTACGTGACCAACGTACCCCTGTCCCTTGTTTTAAGGTGGCATGGCCCCCCAGCAGGCAGAAACTTCATGGGAAAAGGGCATAGAAAAGAAACCCTCAGAATACCATGGTCACTCCATGGGTTAAAGAAGACCTCGACTTCGAACGAAAGAGAAGTCAGGGAATGATCTACATAGACATAGTCTATAGTAGATGTTGACAGTGTTCTACGCCATGTAGGACAAAGTGAGGAAGTAGCATCATAATAGCCATTAAGACATATTAGACCAACCAAATCCAAAGCAAGATTCCAAAGACGACCCCATACAAATTTCTGACCCAAGCAAGAGTCATCCTCCATAGCCAGACCCAGATCATCGTATTTGGATTCAGAAGAGATAGAGCAGTCAGAGTTAAGATCGCCAGCCAGAATCAATTTCCCCCTACGGTGTAGAGATCTCCAAGAAAGAACCTTATCCGTTAGCCTTTCCAGAAACAGCTCAAGTGCAGCAATGCCCTTGTGCCAATATACATTGATCAAAAGGAGATTAACCATTTGATCAAGAGAAGTAACCTCCAAAGCCAAGATACCAAAAGGCATATCCGGAAGAACCTTATTCATAAAACCAAAGGAGGTTCTAATTCCTATAAGAAGCCCCCAGAAGCCCTCCCTCCCAGACTAGGTTTAGCATTTGAGAGTAGATATCAAATCCGTCTAAAACGGGAATTGAAAGCATCCAGGTTTCCTGTAGAAAAAAACAGTGTGAAGCCCTAATCATAGTTACAGTGTCCAAATTCGTAAAGAGATGGGAATTACCTCTGGAATTCCATGAAAGAAACGCAAAGCTATTCAAGGGGAGAACCTTAGTAGGGAGTTCAGAGTGATTAGGAAAGTACTCAGTTTCCAGCATTTCCATTGAATCTGGGCGTGAATTGCCTCCGTTGGTGCTGTGGAGCTCTTTCTGGATGATATACCATAGTAAGGTTCCCCCTATACTCTTCACACCCTCCATTTTTGCCGGAAAACTGATTGGATACTAATAGGTTTAATTCAAAACCAAGCTGCTTTAACCCTTCTCTGTGCCCCATAATCAGTTCCAATACCACTCTTGGTTTAAGAACAATATTACTCACATCTACCCGACCCTGAATAGGAAAGAAAATACTTTCCATATCATAGCTAGAAATAAGTGAGAGCGTTGGTAGTTGGTGGAGAATTTTTAGAATATTACCACGGTTAAGACAGATTGGCATATCTTGACCCCGAAGACTAGTAAGCTGCAAGATATCAAGGAGATCTTTGGCCTCTGCTGGTTGAGGTAGAGAATCAGTAATCTTTTTAGTGAACTGACTTAAGGAGTCAATCTCCAAATAATTGCCCCTTGCATCCCTTAGTATAGTCCTATTTTGGATTACGTTAGGACCCACAGGGAATCTTTCACACGATTTGAAAGAATTTCTGTATTGGGTGGAATCAGGCCCAGGACGAGCACCTTCATGGAACATAATAGGGCCAACATTTGACATACCAGAATGAAATGAGTTAAGAGAGTTGGGTGCATTGAGACCCCCCACTGGTCTGACTCCCATACCACAATCCCTCATTGTAGGCTCAGTAGTGGCAGAATGACCCTCAGAAACGAAAGAAAGATGGGGATCCATAGATAAAGAGGGAATAGATGGAGCCCTATCCTGAGATGGAATTTTAATTGAATGAGACACCACCCCATTAGCAGTTTTAGAAACAAGTAGCTCATGAAATAGATGTTTAACCATATCAATATTGACCAAGTTTGCCGGAATTGGAGAAATAGTGATCTCTGGATGGAGCGGATCTACCCCAGGTAAAGAGTTACATGGTATAATTAAAGATTCTACGGCCAAGGAGGATTCCTGCGGCTTGATAACAGTATTGATGTTAGATTCATCAGAAGCATTGGTAGAAATCGGCTCTAGTAAAGTTGAAACTATTTTCGGAGGGCAAGAGACAGAAATGTCCTCAACCCCCACAAAATTAGGCACCACTACTGGAGGGACAGTATTAATGGTGATAGAACCGTCTACCAGAGCGTCAGGTGGACCGGGTAGAGCTGGCATAATAGGAAGTGAATTAACTTCGACCGGAGTGGCCACCGTATTAGGAATAGAGGTCACAGAAACCGCTAATTCAACAGGGTTCACAGTCCCCTTGGAAGCGAGAGAGGGGGTTGTAGGAGCCGAAGTATTTGCCAAAAATAGATTTTTAAAAAATTGATTAGTAAATGAAGTAATTCTTTTCAAATTCTTCTGATTTTTAGTTTACTTTATTTGCTGATTAAGTTTTTTTTCCTATGCAGACAAAACCTTTTTGGTGTATCATTTCTTTAGTAAGGTCAATAGGATCAGATGGATTCTCCTAATTGGGAATGGATATAAAATCCATAGAGGAGGCAGCATAATCTCCCTTAAGTGGATCGGCCAGCTCTGATGTCATCCCTACAGAGGGTAATCCCTCAGGGATAGGATTAAGAGGATAGCCGGTGGGTCCCTTTGGATTTTCTCCTCTATTAATTCAGTAATGACATTTATATGAGGGATAGGGA
The DNA here is from genome assembly GCF_040938575.1 of Ambystoma mexicanum. Lineage (NCBI taxonomy): Eukaryota > Metazoa > Chordata > Amphibia > Caudata > Ambystomatidae > Ambystoma > Ambystoma mexicanum. The sequence continues at coordinate 451,637,663 of NC_090924.1, read as the reverse complement.
GTTTTACGTCCATGCCAAAAACCTCTAGAGCACCCACAGAGGTCATTGAAGGAATCATGGGTGGATGATCACATATAACCTTATCCAAGCAACGAGGGTCAGTGGTACCCGAACCCATATCTAGAACTTCCCCTTGAAACTCGAAATTTTCCCATTGAGAACTTTTTTAACCAAAAGGAAATCAGCAGTCGGATGGTTAGAAGAAATAGGATCAGAGCAGTGTGTTGGCATTATGGGATTATCTTCCTTAATTATTTTTACTAGCTCTTCAAATCTATCAAGTCCCTGTAAACTAGAATAGATTTCACAGAGTAGAAGAGAGTGTGATCTAACCTCTGACCATATATTGTCATACATGCTCACAAAAGAACTCAAAACCATATTCAGAGCAGAGAGTGTAGGTTGAGTAGGTTTTATTCTGTCATCCGCCTCTTTAAGAGTATGATGCAGAATAGACTCGCTACCATAATCCTTTTTTAATTCTGGGAGTAATCCCCTTTCTCTCAACCAATTTTGTTTTTCTGTATACTCATCAATAAAATTAATGAGATCAGATGGAGAGCCCACATAAGAATCATCACAAATTTGCTGGGTGACATTATTTGTATTAGTAGAGTTGGGACCCAGATGGCTATGAGCAATTGCCTTATCAGCACATTCTATGATACTGATGTCATCAATCTCATGAGCTAGGGGATCTTCAATCTCTAGTTTCTTAGCTAGATCTACAAGATGAGTATGATCCAAAATGGCCACTATTGGAAGTGAATGTGAAGATTTGACAAGGGTGCTAGTTGCAGTCTTCTTTCCAAAAAAATGTGATTTTTTTCCCTTGGATAGGTTTACCTTGGGTACCCAGATTAGATTTTATTTTAGGTGTGAGATTTGAAGGTTTATTAAGTGGAGTTTTAAACACAATAGATATCACTGTAGGAGTATTGGGATTTCCAGCGAGGTTAGCAGAAAGATTGACATGAATAGAGGAGGTATGGTTTACACCCCTGACAGAGGAAAAAACCTCCGGTGAAAATTTAATAGGGGGAGTGCCATAGTTCCTATTACCCACTGGGGGGGAGAGTTGACGATCAGTAGCCTCTTTTGTCAGACCCGGAGATTCTGTAGCATTGGCTGAAGAGTCATCCAGCATTACGGGCGGTAGAGGCAGCCTAGGATGTGATTGAACGGTGGTTGGGAGCACAGTGTTAACCATAGTATTGTTAGGGTGATCCATATGCACCCTGGCCCTTGGTAGACTACCGCCTTCCTCGAGATTATAGGCTATAGTAGCTGCTAGACGCTCTTCCTGTGCATCTATGGATATGTCTTGTTTTCCATTAAAGATGCAACTATTATTGGCTGGGGTGCGTGGAATAATACCCATGTTATTCAGTACCTCAGACCTATATCTAGAATGAATTTGGGCCTGGCCCAAAGCTTTTAGGACAGAGGAGCCCTGGGAACCATCCACTGATAAATATTGTGGATTGCCCGGGGCAACAGGGATGGAATTAACTGATAAAGTACAGACTGGCGAAGCATAGGGGAGATCCCCTTTAACAGAGGGAGTAGAATCAAGAGAAGCCTCCATAGCTGCCTGGCTTCGAAGTCCCTTACGTGTCATTCAAACGTGACAAAACCCAACAAAGAAAGTGAGGGAACTTGAGAGATGAAAGTAAATAAATGTAAGATTAAAAAAAGTAGCAAAAACTCAAAGACTGAGTTTCAATATGTAGCAGTTCCAATAGAGAAAAAAAGATAACATATGGAGCAGTCTTTGAGATAACAAACACCAATATTTAAAAAAAATGCACTAAATACAGGGAGCAGCTTAAAACAAATCTAACACATCCCCAAAAGCACTCTTCAATAAAAATGCAGATAGATATGGATCTCTGTCCGACAATTGAAAAACTGTAAGTACAGGTATTATATAAAATGTTTTTTTTTGTTAAAAGAATGTCCTTTATTCCATTATAGGATTAAAAAATAGCTTCATTCATCAGCGAAACCCAATGGTGCATTCAGTCTCAGGGTAGGGAACGCCCGACAGCTTATGGAGCTGCCAGAGTCCGACTCTCCACCCCTTACCCTGAGAACTGGAGGTGGTAGTGCAAGATAACTAACAGCTTAGGACCCAGGACCGGGTTACTCACAGGGCCCAGGCACAGGTCAGAGCCGAACAGCAAAACAGCAGCTCCAGCCCTTACTGCCTCCAGGGCTTAACGCCGCAAGGGTGGTTGGGCCGGCACTAAATGCGGGCTGAGAGTCACGTGATTCGTCACGTGACCGTGACGAAGTCCGCCTCCTCCAGGAAGCCAAACAATGTCCAGCAAGGGCTCTGCTCGCAGTGCTGGTAGGACGATAAGTGCTGCAGGCAAGGTGAGTATGAAGTCACCAGGACACTCCTTAGAAAGCAAATGAAACACGCCGCTCGTGCGGATGGGCCGGCACTAAATGCGGGCTGAGTGTCACGTGATTTGTCACTTGACCACAACGAAGTCCGACTCCTCCAGGAAGCCAAACAATGTCCAGCAAGAGCTCCGCTCGCAGTGCTGGTAGGACGATAAGTGCTGCAGGCAAGGTGAGTATGAAGTCACCAGGGCACTCCTTAGAAAGCAAATGAAACACGCCGCTCGGGCAGATGGGCCGGCACTAAATGTGGGCTGAGAGTCACGTGATTCGTCACTTGACCGCGACGAAGTCCGCCTCCTCCAGGAAGCCAAACAATGTCCCGCAAGAGCACAGCTCGCAGTGCTGGTAGGGCGATAAGTGCTGCAGGCAAGGTGAGTATGAAGTCACCAGGGCACTCCTTAGAAAGCAAATGAAACATCGACATAAGTCCTCAATATTTTGGGGTGTCTGTCTCTACATTTGGCTCCCTTTAGGTGTGCTGCATAGGCTATCCCCTACAGGCCGGCACTTACCCATAGGGATCAGCTGCTTCACTCAGCTATATTACCATCTCTGGGACTAATAGACTGCCATTGCGCAGTGTTATTCTCTCTTGGTTCAGACCAGATACTTGGGATCTGGGTGATGGTGTAAGGGGGGGTGGAAAGGGGGGACAACACAAGGTGTTACGTTAATTAAGGTCGACAATCATTTTCACTTTCCTTCACCTGACCCTTTTCTGATGTTGGTGCTGGCACACACAGTGGGTGGTGCATAATTTTAGGTTTCTATTTTTGATAGCACCCCCTGGCTTTATTGAATATTTCTTTGTTAGTTCTTTTTAACTCTTTTAGCAATGGCTTCTCACATCCACAGCGCCCCAACCATCCCTTGGGGTCCTGAAGAAGGCAGTTATTTCCACTCTCTGCCGAAATGTCCCAACTGTACAACCTCAGCATTTTTGGGGGTTTCTTCATTTTGGGACGTAGACCTGGGGTGTGTCTCCAGATCAGATTATAACTTTATGTTTATGGTCTACAAAGTCTTGGCCTTCAGTTAATCTTGTTTTAGTTAGACAGGGCCAGCTGACATAGGATGCAGTCAAACTTCCTGTTAGTACTTTGGTTTGTACGGAACTATAGCCAAACATTCACTGTTGCATTTTTCCTTGACCTAATGCCAATTGCATCTGACAAAGGCCTATAAGTGATGTATATGTCATATTGTTTGCATTATAGGCTATACAGTGTGCAATATCCGTTTTAGCACATCGCTATACATGCTTTCTTCCTTCACCTGTTGCATATATATGTGTTGGTCTAAGGTTTTCTTTGATTAATTTGTTTACTTTGAAGCAGATTTGATGGAATCTAAACATTTCTATTTTTGTAGGACCTTTGGGTCTACCAAATAAATAATTAACTTTTTCATTCATGTGTGTGCCTTCAATCAGATTTATTTAGATAAAGTCCATGACAGCTACCTGTCTTATATGAGAGTTCGGCTCTAAAAAATAGGTTTTCCAATTGGTTCATTTAGGGGACCACCCCCTTTGTATGTGAGAGCTGTCATAGGGGCAGCTATGGTTCCATACTCCGCCATGAAGTTCCAGTAATACCCATTGAAGCCCAAAAAAGCTCTCACCTGGGTTTGAGTAGTGGGAGTCTCCCAGTCATGTACATCCTGTACCTTACTGGGGAGATGTTCGATTCAACCCCCTCCTACCTCATGACCAAGGTAAGTGACTTTCCCCTGAGCTATCTGGCGCTTGGTGGCCTTGATAGTGAGGTTAGCCCTTCGCAAAGGCCTGCAACACCCGATCTAAATTAGTAAAATTCTCTTCCGGGGTGGAACTGTAGACGGCAATGCCATCTAAATAGGCCACACAAAAGGCCTCCAGCCCACTGAGCGCATGGTTGACCAATCTTTGGAAGGTGGCAGGTGCATTCTTCAACCCAAAAGGCATGACTCTAAACTGGTAGAGCCCCTCAGGTGCTGAGGACGCAGTTTTTTCCTTGGCCTGGCCTGCCAGACCTATTTGACAATAGCCTGATGTAAGGTCAAAGGTGCTTACAAATTTGGCAGGACCTATGGAGTCCACGAGTTCATCAGCCCTGGGCAAAGGGTGCGCGTCAGTTTTGGTGACAGCATTTACTCCTCGGTAGTCCACACAGAACCTCCAATCCTTGGTACCTGCCTGTGAACTTGCCTTAGGGACAAGGACCACAGGGCTGGACCAGGGACTGGTTGAGGGTTCAATTACACCCAGATCCAACATCTTGGCGACCTCAGCCTGGTTGTGATTCTTTACAGCATCTGACATTCAATAGCACCTGCTTTTGATAGGTACACTGTCACCAGTGTTAATTTTGTGCCTGCACCACGGGGTGATTCCTGGTGTCAGTGAGAACAGATGGGCATACTGCCAGACTGTTAGGGAGAATTCTCCAAATGTGCTAATTTCCCTTACCTTTTGAGACCCCCAGCAACTTTGCTGGATTTCTAGGATTTGATTTTTCTACCTGGGAAGAGTGTGAGCCTTTTTTCCCAGTCTTCCATGTATTTTGATGTGTGTTTTACTTTTGTGTTCTTTGGTTATGGAGTTTTTTTTCATTTATTTTTTAACTTTATTTAAAATACTTGACACTACAGAGAAGAGCAAACAAGTAACTGGACCTGACACTCACATTGGTCGTGTATACACACAGTACATAGTAGTGCAAATTACTGAGCATATGCATTACAATTTGAAATTCAGGTCAATCAAGGAAAAAGCACACATTAATGTATAGGCTGAGCGAATTAATTTGTGGGAGAAGTAGATCCTATGAACCGGTAGCATCGCCCCCAGAGATAGATGAGATGTAGGAACGGAACAAGGACCACACATTCCTGGGCCTAGATCTAAAGGGTAATTGTGCCGACCAGACCTCCTCAGTGTCTGAGGCCCAGGTCACAGCGGACAGCCATTGTGCATACGTAGGAGCATGTGGCTTGAGCCAGCAAAGCAGGATACAGCGAGTAGCCAGAAGCATGCACAACCCCGCTAATTTACTAGAATCATGGCTGAGGCCGGCGAAATCGTGAAATAAGCACCTCAATGGAGACGGGGTGATAACATACCCCATGACATCAGTTATTGCAGAAAACACCCCTTCCCAAAACCGGGCGAGCGACGGGCCGGACCAGAGCATGTGAATGTAGTCTGCATTGTTGAAACCACAACGTGGACACCTGGGAGAATGATCCGGGAATATGCGATGTAACCTAAACGGAGTATAGTGGAACCTGTGTAGTATTTTGAATTGAATGAGTTTGAAACGGGAATCGAAGGATACCCGATGAGTACGGGAACACATTCGCTCCCAGCATTTGTCTGTGATGTCAGTCTGAAGGTCTGCTGCCCAGGAGCTCCTAAGTTTATCAAATGTAGGGACAGACTTGGCCTGTAGCAGAGTGTACAACCTGTAAACCTTCCCCTTAAAGTTGCCAGCATCCATGAGTTCAGTAAGAATGGGGTCATCAGGGGGCATACCAGGGAAACCTGGGAGCCGGCTTTTAAGGAACCGGAGAAGACCAGAGTACTGGAGCCAAACGGAAGATCTCGAGCACACTGCCAAAGGCAGGTCAACCCATTCCATAAAGATGTTTTGTACGAAGATGTCACGTATGGACACAAGACCGGAGTCTGTCCATAGGAGTGCTACGGAGGCAGGAACAGAGGGTGCCCCCTGGAGGAAGTTCCATATAGGCAACGACCCATGAAACGGAAATTGTAATTTAGTCAGCCTCCAAATCCTGGATAGAGCCATGAATGTAGTGCCAACTGGATCCAGGGGTCCAGCTCCGAGACTGGGTGGGGAAAGAACCAAAGAACGAATGTCAGGGTTATCAACCGCTCTCTGCTCCAACTGGACATGTTGGGGAGGGTTTGCCGTATTAAACCATTGAGACTCAAATTGTGCCTGAGATACCAGCCAATACCTCTGAAAGTTGGGTGCCCCAAACCCACCCGCATCCATTGGGGTGGTCAGTGTGTCTAGTTTAAGGAGAACCGCACCAGAGTGCCACAGGAATGTGTTGACGATGCGGGATACAGATTGAAAAAACTCTCTGGGTGAGCACCAATCCTCTGTGCGGACCCTCGCTACCGGTTCTGTGTATAGCAGTTTGACCCATCATATAAAACGGGGACCAAAGTTGAATTTAACAAGTACCCGCCAAAGATAGTCCCACGATACAGAGTCAAAAGCTTTCTGCATATCGAGGGCTACCGCTACTGCCTGTTTATTGGGGTTGAATTTCGCTATGATATTAAATAGGCGGCGAATGTTAAGGGACGTGGATCTCCCCGGGATAAAGCCCAACTGGTCCGGGTGGATGATCTGGGGCATATAGGGGGTCGGACGCTGGGCCATGATTTTAGCATATATCTTAATATCGTAGTTAATGAGAGATAGGGGGCGATATGAACCGCATTGGGTGGGGGATTTGCCAGGTTCAAGTAAGACCGTTATAACGGCCTCGCAAAGAAAGGGAGGCAAGGAACCTGCCTCGCCAGATTTCTCCCATAGAGCCAGGAGATGAGGGACTAGTCGTGACTTATATTGTTTGTAGAATTCAGTTGGGAGACCATCAGAGCCGGGGGCCTTGCCTGAGTTCAAAGAGTTCAAAGAGTCAATAGCATTTGAGATTTCCTCCGCTGTAAATGGAGTGTCCAAAGCGTTACAAGTATCATCAGAGAGGATGGACAGTGGGAGAGCATCCGGGAGCTCGTCAAGTTCAAGGCGTGAAGCGGTGTCGACCTTAGCGTAGAGGGATTCGTATAAACGTCGGAACTCTTCATTAATGTCTTGCGGAAGGATAGCCAGGGATCTGTCGGCTTTTTCTATGGCCGGTATATTGGGGGGCTCCTGTCTCCTGATGGATCAGTCTGGATAAAACACGGCCAGGCCGTTCTCCCTCTCCATACCTCCTGGCGATACCTGGGGCGTCCATGAATGTCCTCTCACGTTCTGCATGGGAGCGGAAGTTGTCCAATTCATTCCCAATGTCAGCGAGTAATGCTGGGGACTTTGTTAAGGCATACTGGGATTCAAGGGAGATGAGCGACGCTTCACTTCTGGATATGTCTCTCCAGATCAGCTTAAGAATCCCAGACTCTTTGGAAATGGAGATTCCCCTGATATAAACTTTAAAGGCTTCCCAAAGAGTGGCCTGTGTATGGACCGACCCTGTAATAAGAGAGAAATAATTGTCTAAAGCCGATTGAATGTCCATATCAAACATTGGGTCCAACAGGGATTGCGGCTTCATTCTCCATGAGTGGGACCCGGCGTGGGATGAGTCCCAGATGATAGAAAGCGTCACCAGGGAGTGGTCAGAAAAAGTGCGGGGAAGGATTGCCATCTGTGTGATGTTCCTAACAAGAATGTCAGAGGTAAGCCACCTATCTATCCTGGAGTGTGAATCATGCACCGAGGAGTAAAATGAGAATGCACAGGAGTTGGGGCGTATGAGTCTCCAGGCGTCGGTCAGTGAAAATCGGGAGAGAGTGGACAGGATCACTTTGGCAGCGCTATAGAGTTGACGGGGTCTAGATCCGGACAAATCCCAATCCATGTCAAGGATTGTATTGAGGTCACCTTCCCAGAGAATTGGGACCTAGGGAAACCCGGCCAGCAGGGAGAACAGATGGGAGTAAAATTCCGGGTCATCTGTATTGGGCCCATATACATTCAGCAGGACGACCTCTTTGTTTTGAAGTCGACCGTACAACAGAATGTACCAACCAAGGGGGTCTACATGAGATATGGTATGTTGGAACTTGACAATCTTATGGATCATAGTCATGACAACCCTATTTTGGGTAGAGTAATCAGTGTGGTATCTCTGGGGGCCCCAGCTTTTAGCAAACCTGACACAGCCCTCAGCTCTAGCGTGGGTCTCCTGGAGAAACAAGATCTTGACCTTGTGGCGCTCGACGTATAGCAGCAGATTCCGCATTTTGTTATGGTTCCCCAAACCTCTTACATTCCAGCTCATGCAAGTTAGCTCATGCTCAACCATTAGGAAAACCAAAAGTTATGGAAGACATTGCATAACAACCAGAATAGTCATGAGTAACAGGCAAAGATCGAATTAGGAACATACTCTTCTACTCTCCGCAACATATCAAGCTTTTCTTAACATAATTCCTCCAGCCCACCCAACCCACCCACATCCCTCTCCCAATCAGAGGGGTGAAACCCCAACACCCTTCAACCAAAACCTGAAACAGATGCAATAACCGTGGCATCATCGCCTGGGGGGGTCGTGCACCAGTAGAGCAGCAATACCTCGGCTCCGGAGGACAGAATAAGGATTGAAGTAGAGCTTAAGTTAGTGTCACCCGTTAAGACAGAAGTGATGCCCAAGCGACACTGCATGGCCAAACCCAGGATACATAGCAGTATGCAAGCTGCTCAAGGTCACCTAAATGGATGTTCTATATAAATTCATCCCGGGATTCGGAGGGCGATTGGGCACCACTTACCTTCTATTCAAGTCAAGTCAGATTCCAGCAATAATAAAGGTAATAGTGTAGAACGGAACAATGGATTATAAAACAATAATTGTAAATCATCATACAGCAAAGCAAAACAACAAGAGAACATCAAACAATGTGAAGGCCATCAGGCAAAGCAAGGCTGCATTATCGATGCTCCCGGCCGACAGGCAAAGGAGGCAGCATCAGGTGTAGTTGTCTCTCATTGCAAGAGTCTCAAAGTGGAGGAAATCAGTGTATACGATGGTAGACGAATCAACCTGGAAAATGATTGTCAATGAACTTGGAGGCTTCCTCAGGGATGGTGAAAAAGAAGACCTGATTGGAATGTTCAATTCTAAGCTTGGCTGGGTATAACATCGAGTATCTAACTCCGAGGTCACACAACCGCTTTTTGACTGCAATAAAGGATTTGCACTCCTGCTGGACAGCCACTGAGAAATCTGGATACAAGTGGATTCTGGAGGAGCCCAGGAGAAGGTTGCCTTTTATTCTCGCAGCCCTAAGCAAGGCATCTCGATCACGATAGTTCAACACGCGGGCAATAATAGGACGCAGTGGCGCGCCAGTTTTAGGCTTAGCAGTGGTAGCGCGGTGAGCCCTCTCGATCGCAAATTGTGGGGAGAGTTGAGGGGAGTCAAGAAGGGACTGTAGGGTCCGCTCGACGAAGTCCTCCATGGTCTTGTCAATTCTGTCCTCAGGGACCCCGATGATGCGGATATTGTTGCGCCTGGAGCGCGACTCAAGGTCCTCATTCTTCCTGATCACCTCTGACACCTGCCTGAAGAGGGTAGAGACCTCTGCCCGGAGGGTGGCCAAGTTGTCCTCGGCCCCAACCCTCGTCTCCATTTCATCCACTCGGCTGTCAGTTTTCTCCATGTGGGCCTTAATTGAAGAGATGGTACCGTTCATATCATATAACTTGGAGTGTCACGCATGAAATCCATCATCGACTGGGAGTCTGCGGGATCAAGAGGCGTTGCTGTGGGTAGTTCGGGCTCTGGGGCACCAACGCTGGGCCTGGTAGGCATTTTGGTGAACATATTTATAGAGCTCTGCTTTCTGCCCGCCCCCTTGGTCATGTCGAAGAAGGAGCACGGTGCCAGAGGAGCACCCAGCTTCCACAAATGTAGTGGGGGAACTCAACACAATCCGACACCAATACTGTAAGTGTATATGAACGTGTAAACAGGAGAAGTAGCCCCACCTAGTGGCTAAGGGCGACGCTTCTCTCCTCAAGGCAGTAGGAAGCCCGAGGATGAGATGCAGTAACTGGGCGAGCTCCCAATGTCCGGGACAGGAGCCCAGCAAGGAAAGCTGAGCGTTCCCAGAACCAATGGACAGCAGCAGGGGTCAAAGGCCAGCCAACTGGTGACACAGAGGTATGGCGTACCGAGGGGCACAATGCAGGTTTTCCAAAAGGGACACTGTATGGAGAGTGAAAATGCAGGATAAAGTTCGCCTCAAAACCAGTACTCTGCTGGAAAGGGAAGGCGCCACAGGTTAAAGTCCATAGACATTATGGGAAAAACTGTAGGCTAAGCAGGAGGAACTGGAGCAAGCGTGGCATGTCCCCATCGCAGGGTAGGCCCCCGAAGCAAAGCAAGCAGTAGGTAAAAATCAGAGACAGCACATATGCATCGGTGACCAGAGGGGCAGGAGAGGAATGAGGACAAACAGTATAAAAGTTACACCAGTTATGGCAGCTTACTTGCGGTATTTCCCCAGATGGTAGCCGGGGCTATGCAACAGCCCGGAGGCCATCCGCGTCCTCCCGGAATCAAGCCCCTTTAGTGGGGCAAAGAGGAAGGGCCGTCGGCGCAGAGCTCTGCCCGGCCGGTGGTCCGCGGCACCAGGCACCCGAGAGGGCCACGCCGACCCCCGAAATGCACCAGGGGCACCTGGCCGGCAGCCGTCACACAGGCACCACACACAGAGCTGCGGGGGCAGCGCCAGACACCCGCAAGGTTGACCGGCAGCCGCCCTAGCAAAGCCCGGGGGGCCGCAAGGCAGGAGGCAGCGGACCAGGCGAGCCCCGCGCAGGACCTCGGGAGCGACCACCGGGGCAAGCTGTTAAGTATGCCGCAGCACAGCCGCAAGGGGGCCGGAGACCAAATGCTGCCGTGCCCCTCCCCCAACGCAAGCCCGACAGCCGCTGGGTTTCCTGTAGGCGTAAGCAGAACGCGCCGGAGCCCAGTGGCGGGTTGGGGAGGCACCATCGTGTGGGCGCTTCAATTCCGCTATATCTCCACAATTGGGGCTCCCCGCGGCCCCAAAGCGAGCTGAAGGATGGTGCGGGGTCACAGGACTAACACGCCGGTACACGACTCATGGAGGATCAGGTGTAGCTGCTGGTATACACACAGATGTCGTCCTCAAAGTGGAGCTCACTTAGAAGGCAGCCATTTCCCAGCTAGCGCAACAGCGCCCCCGGTTATGGAGTTTTAAAACAACTCCAGTGGCATCATCTTTTTCTGTGTGTCACACAGCACCTTCAGTGCAGTGACACAGGGATGTCTTTTAGACTTCCCAAGGTTTAAATACCTTCTCTGGGACTGACTACCGTCTCCCAGAGCATGTGATGTTAAATTGACTTTTCTAGTCTCTTTAAATTTACTGACCCAGCACACACTATCTTCCTATAGAGTGCTGGAGGGGTTGCCTAGCTTCCCCTGAGTCAAAAACACTCATGTAACAGTAAAATGTTACCCTTTCCTACTTTAAATGGCTGGTGGCAGTGGTTTAGATCAAACTACCTTGATTTTTCCCGACCGCTAACAATGATAGCTAAAAATCGGGTCAGCCATGTTTTTCACTATGGCACCCAGACTCCGGTCATCTTTTTTCGCCATTTCTTTTAGGAAAGGTCCTTCTTGTGTTTGTCTCTGCGCGCCAAACCAGGTTTGATCCCTTTGTTCATTAGCCTTTGGCGGGCTTCAGTGCTGAAGCCCTTCTCTGGCGCCTGAGTGTCTGGGGGGACAGGATGTGAGGGAGGTGTCCGAAACTCCTTGTGCTTAGTCTCCTAGGAGACCTGAATGCACTCTGGCGTGATTGGCCGTCTGGCTGTCTGGCAAGGACAGCCACCCTGCTGTGTGAATGATAGCCAGGCTGGAATGAATGGGGGAAAACTGTTTAAAAGCAGGTCTTTGGGACTTGGAAAGGAAAGTCGACCACTGGAACGAAAGAACCAAAGAGGAGAGGAAGGAAGAGGACTGCTGCAACTCCTGGATGACCGGTGAAACCCTGCTGCAGGTCCGAATTGCCTGAAACTCCGACGACAGAGAAGCCCTTCAAGGTTAACTTCTTCCCTTGAGTTTGGTGGGAACAACCAACTTGCAAGCCACCTGGACACCGTCCCCATCTGGTCAAATTTTCATCAGAGTGCTGTTGAAAACCGGATAGCCAGAGGGAAGGAAACCAGCTTGTGGACTTTAAGGCACTCACACCTTAAACCAACGTCTTACTACAGCTTTTGGCCCATCCCGGGGCAGTTCAGGAACCTCCCGACGTCCTCCTTCTTGTCCCTACGACTGAAGCTCAGGAACAGCGAGATCTGCTTAAACTGCCAGGAACAACTGCCTCAGCTAGAGCTTTCTTCATTGACAAGGTACTGTGCAAACGCGGTCAGGAAATCCTTTCGGCCATCAAGAAAGTGCGTGAAACTTTTCTCAACTACGAAAGCTTGTCCTTCACTTAACATTCGTTAACTTTCGCCTAGCCAAATCCTTCAAAAATGTGTGGCAAAGACTTAACCATTATATACAGAACTGTGCTATCCTATACAAAAGACACTGAACCATTGACTTTGGCCCAGGCCTATTGAGAAGAATTGCTGGTTGTAATTAACTGAAACCCTTTGCCCTGCCTAAGAATGTATTTGGGCTGTCTATTTTTATAACCTTGTCTTCTCCCTCCTTTATTAAGAATCTGAAGTGCCATTTTGCTCCCACTTTTGGAGCTAAACTTGTTAATTTACTTACCAGTTGGATTTTTGTGGTGTATTAGTGTGTGATATTGAGCTGCTTATGCTAGTGTAATGTTTTCTAACTGACTGAGTAATTAATGTATATTCTTTTACCAAAAAACCTTGAATCAGTGTTTGTTTGAATCACTGGGCCTCATTACGAGTCCGCCTGTCTGGAATGCAGTGATTCCGTGACGACGGTGATACAGTTTCCGCATCCGCAAGGTTGCGGGAAGAGCGGCCGATTATGGCCCGTCGGTCGCGCGCAGCACACCGACGCGGAAACAGTGTCAGCGTCGCCACGTAAACACCCACGGAAATGGACATACCGCCCCCAAAAGCAGTGTAAAAACCGTGTTCGCCGCTGTCCTCACGGAAGCGGAAATACCATGACCGCGAAAACCGGAAAGAGAGAGGCAGCCATTATATATACCACAATCCACTGCCAACCAGAGTCAGCAAAGGCCTAATCACCACTCTGAGAAGGAAAAAAGGACCACCACTATGGCAGCCAGGATCCCTGCACAGAGACAGCGGAAACAGCGCTTCAGCGAGGCAGAGCTGACTGTACTAGTGGACCACATTGTGCAGCATGCCGAAATGCTGTTCAGTGCTGACCAATGACATGCAACCTAGCAGCGTAGAAAGGAGGTGTGGGCAGAAGCTGCACGCAAGTGCACAGCTGTGGGTGTCACAACATGCAGCGTGAAGGACTGCCACAAGAGGTGGGACGACCTCAGACTGAGGGTGCGAAACCTAATTGCTGCACACCAGCAGCGCAGCAGTGGCACAGGTGGAGGGCCTGCTTCACCACTAAAACTGCAGACATGGGAGGAGCGCTGCAGCAGTGTCCTCCACCTTGAGGCAATACATGGAATTGGCGATGCAGAGGCAGGAGTGAGCCCACCTGCAGATGCTGGTAAGTGCACACATTACAATGCCTTGAGTACTTGTTGAGCGCAGGAGTGCCCCAAAGGACCCATTGATGACCCCCCAGTCAGTGCATGAGTGCCCCCAAAGGACCCATTCATGACCCTCCCGAATCAGTGCAGGAGTGCTCCAAAGGACCCATTCATGCCCCCCCAGTCAGTGCAGGAGTGCCCCAAAGGACCCATTCATGACCCAGACGATAAGCAACACCCCCACAATACATGGCCATCAACAGTCATATACGTGTACATGCAAATGCTCACTGATCAACCTATCTGATGCATGTGATGGACCCATCAGGTACCAGCACACAACTAATAGCATGCCCTCTGTGTCCCCCCAGCCATTTCAAGTGACAGCGACAACGCCCAACAGGCGAGGCAACGTGCACCTGCACGTGGGCACCCCAGCACCCCTGCCCAGGAGAACGACGCAAGCTGCTCTGCAACTCAGCCACCAGATGCAGCTGGCACGGATGTACCAGCCAACACCACCATCCCCATGCTGCCTGCTGCCACACAAGTACCACGCCCACCCATCATGCCCACAGATCCCATCCCTGAGAACATCTGCACTGCGGAGGAGACTGCAGGAAGTGACAACAGTGCCCCAGCCCTGCAGGCTGATGTAGGGCCACAGGGGGAGGTGTCCAACCTGGATGACCTATCATTCCTCCAAGACCTCCAGTTCAGCCCCCCATCACTGCATATACCCATGAGGTCGCCAACCCCCTCCATGGCTGAGCTGAATGCCCGTATGCAGTGGATGGAGGATCAGCAGGCCACCCTTACCCAGCTAGTTGAAAGGCAGCTGGAGGAGTCCAGGCTGCAGCGGGAGGAGACCAGGCTGCAGAGGGAGAGTTATAGTACATCTGTGCTTCGGATCTCCAGGGCCAATGGACGGGTTGCCACCACCATTGTGACCTTGGCACGCCATGTCCGGGAGGGCAACAACAACACATCCACCATAGCGGAGTCCATGTTGCTTGCGCAGCAGGCGTATCTGGGACGTATGCCAACAATAACAGCAACAGTGCCATCCACAAGCACCACCCCATCTAGCTCCACCACTGCCGGCCCACGGAGGAGCTCAAGTCGCTTGACAGGGCCCTCAGGCAAGGATGGCCATGCGCAGAAGCGCACACGCAAATATTGCCATGTGTGTTTGGCAGTGCAGGAGACATACATGGACAAAAAGGGTGTAAGGTGGTGGGTACATTTGGGTGGTGGGGGAGGTCCATTAGGGGGTTAGTAATTTGGGGCCTGGTTGGGGGTGGGTACGTTTGGGTGGTGGGGGCGGTCCATTAGGGGGTTAGTATTTTGGGGCCTAGTTGGGGTGGGTATGTTTGGGTGGTGAGTGGGCACAATTCTCAAGTGGCCATCACCCAGTTCAGTTAAAGGGGTACAAAGCATGCTCGGATTTTCTAATTTCTACCGCAGATTCATTCCGGATTTCTCACATGTTGTACACCCCATCACAGCACTTTTGCGAAAAAACAACGCTTCTTTTGGTCCGAAGAGGCTGAAAAGGCCTTTCAAGAGCTGAAAGCAAAATTCACGTCTGCACCTGTCATAAAGCATCCCCGCCCTGAACTTCCATACATAGTTGAAACTGATGCATCCAGTTTAGCCATGTGAGCTGTCCTGTCCCAGAAGGATCCCGAAACTGGTCAACTTCACCCAGTAGCATTTTGGTCCAGAAAGTTCTTGGCACCCGAGTTAAACTATGCAGTTACCGACAAAGAGTTATTAGCCATCAAATCCGCCTTCAAGGCTTGGCGGCATTATCTTCTGGTCGCCAGGCATACTATCACTGTAATCACCGATCACCGGAACTTGCAGTATTTAAAAACAGCCAAAGCCCAATCATCGCGCCAACTTCGATGGGCATTGTTCTTTGCCGAGTTCGATTTTGTGATCACTTATCGACCAGACTGTAAAAACGGCAAGGCAGATGCCTTATCCCGAATAGGGATGGGAGAAGCATATGCGAACCTGGAACCGGTGCCTATAATTTCAGAACAAACAATTCTTGGCATAACTACTCTACAGACACTAGAGGATATTCATGTAAAAATCCAACAACTCTTTGATCCAACAGCCTGCAGGACTGGGTAAAGAAAGGCTCGGACTACTCAGTCATCAATGACCTACCTTATTATCAAGGGCGACTATTTCTACCACACAAGGAACTACAAGAACTAGTCATCTCCAATTATCATGACACCCTGATGGAAGGGCACCCAGGTATCGCAAAAACTGAAGCTAAAATTAAGAGACAATTCTGGTGGGCCACCTGGCGAAAAGACGTTAAGTCATTTGTGATGTCTTGTGGCATTTGCGCCCAAAACAAAAGTCAAAAGAAAAAACCAGCTGGCCTTTTACAACCTTTGGATGTTCCACCTACACCATGGCACACCTTATCTTTAGACTTTATTACAGATCTACCTCCATGTAATGGATTTAACACCATACTAGTTATTGTGGATCTTTTTTCCAAGATGGCCCACTTTATTCCTTTAAAGGGATTACCTTCTGCTTCAATTCTGGCCAAGGAGTTCCTCGAGAACATTGTTCGAATACACAGATTTCCTTCCGTATTGGTCTCTGACCGAGGTAGTCAATTCATTTCACAATTTTGGAAGAAATGTTGTCAATTGGCGCAAATCAACGTGAGGCTATCAACCAGTCAGCATCCCCAGACCGATGGTCAGACGGAGAGGACCAACCAGACCATTGAACAGTACCTACGTTGCATGCTACACCAGACCGAAAGTAATTGGAAAGATATTTTATGGATTTCCGAGTATGCCTACAATAACTCTGTACATTCTGGAACCGGTCAAAGCCCCTTTTATACCATATATGGACATCACCCCCGAACCTCACAACTAGATTCGCCTCAGCACTTAGAAATGCCCGCAGTTAGTCATTTACACTCTACTATTACACAAGCCTTTAAGGAGGCAACAGAATATTTGAAACAAGCAAAAGAGAAATATAAGAAAAATGCTGATCAACATAGAAGTGAAACTCCACAGTACCAGATTGGGATCAAGTTTGGCTGGCTACAAAACACATACCTCTGAAGGGAACTCGGACTTTTAACCCTAGATATTTGGGACGTTACACCATTAAGGCCATTATCAACCCGGTGGCCGTCAAATTGGAATTACCCTCTAATATGCGAATTCATCCTGTCTTTCATGTTTCACTTTTAAAACCAGTTCAACCAGGAACAAGATTAACCAAACCACCCAACCCCATCTTGATAGACGGAGAACCTGAATTCGAGGTAAAAAATATACTGGACTCCAAGATGGTTAAATCAAAACTTTTTTATTTAATCGATTGGAAGGGCTACGGACCACAAGCAAGGTCATGGGAGCCTAGTAACCACGTTCATGCACCTCGGTTAGTGAAGAGATTCCATCGGGACTTCCCAGACAAACCAGGGCCAAGGGGAAGAACAACTTTAGGAGGGGCCTTGGGGGGGGAGTGCTGTCATGATGCCTACACCCGGGCATCAGGACCAAGCCCATCAGGTCCGGGAGCAGGCATCCAGACACTTATTAAAACCCCAACAGCCCCGGCTGGGGGCTGTTTGGGTTCAGTCCTGGTGCCTTAGGTGCCAGGCTCATCATAGGAATCAGTCCTGGCGCCTTAGGCGCCAGGCTCATAGACTTTACTTACCTGATGCAGACCATGCTGCAAGTGAGTCCAAGCCAACGTGAGGCCTGGATGGGACTATTTTATTACAGGGACTATTTTTTACTTGGGCGTGGTTCTGGGAAACTTCTTACCTGGAACTACTTTGGAGGATATTTAAACCACGCCCGAACAGCAGCACACGCTTCGCGTTATTCTGCATCCAGCACTGTAACGCTCACCTTGCCTGCAGCCAGCATCCAGTCTTCTGCCACGCCCGCCTCGAATCTGGAGCTCCTAAAAACAAGAGGAAAGAAAAGGACAAGGTTAGAAAACAAACTATTTTTGAATTCCTCATCTGATTCCGGATACATCTCGCCTCCGGACCTGGAAAGAACATCATTTCAGTATGCGTCGCATCTCCAGCTGCAGCGCCGCGCCATACTCACCAGTCCTCGCAGCATCTTCCGATTCAGCGCTGTTCATCATTTCTTCGCCTAACTCCGGCACCTGGGGGACAACAGAAAACAACAAGTTGAGCCGAAAAAATCAACAAATATAACCCTTATCACCATAGACTTACCTGATTCACCACCAGAGGCATTATTCTATAACTCTCCACATCTTCATGTGCCGCACCTGCAAAGAGAGAGAAAACAACACGTTAAACACGTGCAACATTTACCGGACAGCGTCGGGTAATACACACTCTTACCTGTGCGCCACCAGCTACCACGAAGCATCTTCTCACGAACTCAGCTGCAAGACAAGGACGGAAGGGGGGAACAAGAGTGAACATCGGACATATTGAACTCTATGAACTTGATACTTACTGGTCCTAGCCAGGAACCTCAGAGTCAATACTCTCTGGAACTCTCCCACGCCTTCAAACCAGTGAAGTAACTGGCATCAATGCGCCCCTGCAATCCTTGCAGGATGGAGAGCTCATCTTTCAAGAGTATAAGGTGAGATTGCTGAAAGGGCACTTCGGAGTGATAAGTGGGGAGGACTGTGGAGGGTGCCATCACTTGAATCCACGGGTGGCTAAATCCATCTCTCCACTTGCAGGAGAATACTTCTACGGGTCAAGCAGACAAGATTCGGAGGGCCAGTCCAGTCAGTCATCTCTGCTCTACGCATCACATTGGTGGAGACCGCAGCCGTCCGGGTCCGACCGAAGCCCCTGTGGGAGCCAGGTGAGCGTAACATAAAGACATTTGGAAAATGTTATGCTTGTGGGTCAACTGACCATGTGAAAGGGGATCTCAGATGTAAGGGTAAACAATCAGGGGTCCACACTGTCTCCTTAGCCTTTTCCCCAGTGGATGAAATACCAATGGCAAGTGGAAACTTTCACTTGCTGGCTGAGGAATCCATGAACGTCTCAGTCAGTGTTTCTTTAGTATTCCTCGGTCTGTGGGAACAACAGGAACTTAGATGTGTATAACTCTATTCCAGACAATACTAAAGAGCATTACAAAGACAGTGTGCTTGTCAATGGTCAGGAGACCCCTGCCATTAGAGACACTGGGGCCAGCATAACTGTAGTTGATGAATAATTTTTCAAGGAAGAGGATGTTGCTAAGGCACCCAAATTCCTAACTAAGCTTACTGGAGGCCCTGTCCAAATCTTCCACAGTTACCAGCTCTCATCCAGTGTAATGACATGACTGTCAAGATACCTGAAAGTGTGAAGAGTGAAGTACCTGGGAGAGTCCTGTTGGGGAATGACTTAAAAACTCTTGGAGTTGTATCAAGCACCCCCGGGCCTCCGAGCAAAAGGAGCAGACTAGGAAGGCCAGGGAGAGTACCTTAAGGGGCTCTCCAGAGGAGATTATAGAGGAAACTATAACTCCCAATCCACAGGACTTACTGACTGCTATTTCTAAGAAGGAGGAGGAAAAGGGCCAACCTAAAACCTCCAGGAAGAAACCAGCTAGCACTCACTGTGCTACCAACAAGGACATCCCGAGAGGACTGTCCAAAGTCCCACCTGTGACTCCTACACCAGCTGAGGCTGAATGTGTGGAACAACCTTGTGTGGTTTGTTTGTTTTGTTTGTTTGTTTAGTATTTATTATGGGCACCGTACCCTGGGGTATAAGGGCGCAGGAAGTAAGAAGATGTTGGTTGAATCAGCTGCCGAGGAATCAGAGCTGGAAGAGGACCTTGCTCCTGTTGGAGAGCTGGATACTGCAGACCATCCTGAGCTGCAGTCTTTACTGGTAGAAAGTGGACCCTGTAGGGCAGACTTCAGCAGAGGCCAAAGAGAATGTCCTACTCTTGAAGGTCTTCGCCAACAGGCAGCTTTCCAGCTGGATGGGAAAGAGCCAGGGAAGCATAGGTTGTACTGGGAAGATGGCCTCTTCTACAGTGAACCGACTGAGTCTATCCCAGGGCACTACAGAAGACTTGTAGTGCCTCTTGAAAGCAGAGTCCATTTCCTACAGTTAGCCCATGAGATAGCTTTGGCTGTTCACTTAAGTTTTAAGAAGACCAAGGAAAGGCTCTCTCTATATTTCTACTGGCCTAAATGGGGATCTGATGTAGATAGGTTCTATAGGAGCTGTCACACTTGCCAAACCTCTGGCAAGAGTGGAGCCAGGAATGTGGTTGGAGTTCCTTTTGAGAGGGTAGGAATCGACATTGTTGGTCCCTTAGACCCTCGCACATCTTCAGGAAACAAGTTTTACTCCTACGTCCCGTCCCCTTTCCTCCATACTTATGGGACATCTCTCCATCCTGTGGGACGGGACCGGAGCACTTTGTAAAAAGCATCCAAATTTTTCCAAAAATGTGTCCTTCCTCTCTTTCTTGCGCGGGGCCCGGCACGCGGCCATAACCCCGCCCACCTTGGATCCGCCCCACGCATCGCCCATCAGTCCTTTTCTCTGCTCGATCGTGGCCGGACGCACTTGCATCCTCGGAAGATTTTCTTCCCTTTTTTCCTCTCTGGCTCTCGCTAGCGTTCGTTTACTAGTCTGTCTGTCTTTCGCGTTAGACTTTCCAGATTGTTCATCGTGTCACCGTCGCTTCGCGAGGACGGATCCCCATCCTCTTTGTTTAGAGTGTTTGGGTCCGGAACACCGTTGGGACTCCTGTTTTTACTGTGACTCCCTTTCGGTCCGGGCACTTCAACGTCGATTGGAGCGGTGGGAGGAGGTGTTCCGACAAACTCCTCCTTCGCATTTTCAGGCATTCATCGACGAGAAGAAGAAACGCCCGGTAAGTTCTTTACTTTTCAGAGCACCCCGGCCGGGGGATACCTTTCCGGGTTCCTCTCGTTCCGGGAGGGCCGTTGATCGCTCTGTCACCGGGGTTCGCCCTGAGGTGCCCGTTGGGCCTAATAATTATACCAGAGTTTTCTCCGAGGGTCTCCGTAAGGGGTCTGTAAATACCGGAGTACGCTCCGAGGCCCATCCTGTGGGGGCTGTTTGTAGACCCAGTTCTACTGAATCGTGGGGTACCGGAGCTCGCTCTGAGGCCTCTCTGTCGGCTTCCCTCAAAAACAAGACCGGGGTGCGCCCCGAGGCCTTGGCTGGGCTTGTTGTTACCGAACGGATGTTCGAGGCCCGCGCAGATAAGGCTGTTACTGGGCCTGGGTCTGAGGTCCCTCGTTCAGAGGCTAAAGCTACCAACAGTTCTGAGAGGCCGGACAAGGCTTTGTCGGTGAAAGGGGTTGCTCACGGTTCCTGCTCTTGTGGTGACACCAGATCTTTTGAGGGAGCAAAGAAGCAAAGTTCTTCTTTTACCGGCAGTGCCGAGGTCCCTCCTTCGAAGGCTCAGTTGGCGGTTGGTATGTCATAAAAACATTCCAGGCCTCATAGTACTGGCTCTGCCGAGGTTCCTTATGTTAAGGCTAAGATTAAGACCCCTGATCCATCGACGGGGACCCCTGCCTCACTTCCTCACGTGCCGCAGTTCCCCTCAGATGAGGACAAAATGGCACCCGTTCCCGCCGCGGCGGCCATTTTAGGTGCTACCCCTACAACTACGCCATTGGCCTCTGGTGTAGGACTTGGTCCCTTGGGTGAACCTAAAGTCCCTTGTGCGCATCCTTACTGGCCGGTTTATGACTGGAACGCCCGGATGCCTCTTCCGCATAATGTTTCGTTGCCCGCGGGGGCAGCACCTTTGATTTATGTGGATACGTCGGTGGAGGGGCCTGTGTGGCACCCTTCCCCGTTACGTCCCTGGATTTGTCCACCTCATGAGAGGCCTCCTCAGGTTCTGAAACAGTCTCCGGAGGACGCCTTTTTCAGTAAACTTCAAGCGCTTATGCGCAACGACCCCATGAGGGAATATTTCAAAGGGCTTTTCAAGGAGATATGTCCACCTACGCCTCCGGCTCCACCCGTTCCTGCGGTGGTTCCGCTGGCACCTCCCTTGCCTGTGGTGCCTCTTCCGCCTTTGCCTCCATTGTCCCCAGTGGACAAGGCAGTGCCTGACACAGCTCAGCAGGATGCTGACCTGTCAGATGATCCTCAAGGCGATCAGGACAACAAGGACGTTCCCCGCTCTATCAGAGCCTTTCATGACCAGGTACTGGACATGATGAGTTTCTTAGATGTTCCGGTGCCCGAGGCACCCGCTCCGCAGGAGGGCGTGCTTTCTGGGGCGTTCACCCTGTCTCCCTTGGAGCGTACCGGCCTGTTCTTGCAGAAGGACGTTCTGGCCAAGGTCCGAAGAGTCTGGGGAAAAACCACACTCGGGACTTTTTGTCAATAAGAAGATTGACGCGAGGTACAGGCTACATTCCTCGGAAGAGGTGGCCCTGTCGTCTTGTCCGCCTCCCTCCTCCACAGTGGTGGCTGCGGCTACGTTGCAATCCAGACCTGCAGCATCCTCTTCCCCGACGGCTACTCAGGTCTTGTGTAAGGAGGACAAGCTCCTTGACTCCCTAGGGAGGAAAATCTTTGCCAACTCAGTCTTGCAGCTCAAGCAGGTAAATGCTGAGTTGATATTGGCGGGAGCTAACATGCGGATGTGGAAAGGTCTATCGGAGTTTGAGGAGCACACCCCGGTCGAGAAGATGGAAGATTTCAAAGGAGGCCTTTCTGATGCCAGGGTCTTGGCCCAGGATCTCCTAGAGGCTGCGGCTCATCACGTAGACACCTCGGCTCGGGGCCTGACGCTGGGGGTTGATACCTCATGGCAGGCGTGGCTGAATGCCACTACATTTTCTAAGGAAGTGCAAGACGAGGTGTTGGACCTTCCATTCGATTGTAAGGAGCTTTTTCATTCTACTACAGATGTAGAGCTCACCAAGACCAAGGATAGCACTCAGACGGCTAAATCATTGTCTGTTTTGGTCAAAGCTCCTTTCAAATCCCAGAGACCGTTGTCTCAAAGTCGACCCTCATCTGGTTTTAGGGGCTTCCTCGACTGCAAATATCGCAGAGTGGATACTCCTGCGGGGAATGACTGCCGTAGACAACATGGTTTTTCTCTCGCTCCTCAGCCTCCTCATCAGGTTCAGGTGGCACCGCCACGATAAGCCTGCCAAATGAGGGTTTTCCGCGCTCGCACGAGACCCCGGTGGGAGGACGCATTGTGTCTCATTCGGAGGCGTGGCAGACCATCACAGAAGACAGATGGGTCTTGTCAGTTGCTCGAGCGGGCTTCCGCTTACCTTTACCCCCCACCCCACCCCTCAACCCTCCTTTTCAGCTGTCGGGCTCGCCCTCCCGCAAAGCCGAGGTTCAGAAACTTCTGGACCTTAGAGCTGTGGAACCCGTTCCCCTCGGGGAGCGAGGGGAGCGAGGGGAGGGATTCTACTCCCGGCTGTTTACGGTGCCCAAACCCAACCAGGCTGGCCTGCGCACCATCCTAGACCTTTGCCAGTTCAATCTTTTCCTACCCCAAGAGAAATTCAAGATGATTACGCCCAGCCAGATACGCTCCTCTTTGCAGGCGGGCGACTGGCTCAGCGTTGTGGACCTTCAGGACGCGTACATGCATATCCTGATTTGGAACCCACACAGGAGATATCTCTGCTTCTCTTTGGGAGAGGAGCACTTCCAGTTTCGAGTGCTTCCTTTTGGCCTCAGCTCGGCGCCGCGTGCCTTTACGAAGATGATGTCGGTGATTGCTGCCTATCTTCGTCTCCAGGGTATTGTAGGGGAGGACTGGTCCAAGAAGACCCCCCCTCGCCTACGCTTTCTCCCCAGGTGAGGACTATGGCTCTCTTGGGCGTCCCCTCATGCCACCCGGGCCCAGGTGATGGAGGGTTCACCCACTGGAGACATTGCACGCACGTATTAATTGCCCAAATGTATTAAAATTTAGCTAGGCCTAGAAACCATTTTGTCTGGTAAAGATGGTGTGAGCTCAGCGCACTGTAGCGCGGCCCCCACCTTGGAGGGTTTCAGTCGTCCTTGTTGCCGCAGCACCCTGGCAGATCCGCTGCGAGCACGTTCCCACGAACAAGACGGACATGAGCTAGTGTAATACACTAACATTGTAACAGTTCACCTCCCGCAATGTATCATCGCTCCCAGCATGACCCGGCCAGCAGGCCTAGGCAAATGAAAAGAACAGTAAAATGGTCGTTAGATGACAGACAATCTTTGTATATTAATGTTGAGACTACTTGCAAAGGATGCTTTTCTTCCATAAAATCCCTTATATTACAAAAGCCTGTAAGATGTATAATTACAAGAGATCATGCTCCCATGATATAAGCGATGGTGAGCCTATACCATTGCAGTTGGGTACTAATAATAACGGAACGCACCAGGAATCTGTTTGTTACGTGTATGACTGGAAAACTTACACCCCATGGGCTCGCGCCATAACTGAACTAATGCTGCTAGAGGACACAAGAAAACGAATGTAACCATACAAAGGGCCCATATGAAGAATGCACGAGAAGGCACATGTCATGTGTGCATGTCTAGGCCCCACATGCGCCACCACCGTCACGAACAAGTGGCGGGTTACTTTCTATGTTCTCCACCAATCCGAAACTCTACCTCACTTACTGCAAATATATATGCATATAACTAAATACTGTACTTGTTAAAACATAATATATGAATAAGGTACTCAGACTGGGCATAATCAAGACACATCCAGCAAAGTTTAAATGCATGTTTTGTAATGTTTTGAATAAGTATTATAGAGTGTTCAAATGTTTGTGATGTCTTTACCTAAATCGGCAACACACGAGGGAGATACCTTTGTGAAATACGTGCAAGGCCATTCCCCCTCCCACCCTACGAAGGCTGCCAAGGCATGAGAACAGAGACCGCGCCGCGCTGCGTTACCTCCCCCAACCAGACTGGAGTCGCTTCAAAGATTTGTAACCCCCTCTGTAGCACCCAAGGCCACCACCTGCCACATGCATTATTTACAGCACAGCAGTAAACTTCTGCCTGAACACACGCGCCCCCTCGTAAACCTCACAACCCACCGGACCATCTCAGACTTATGGCCCTGTGCAATCAAGACACCCAACACTTTGACAACACACAGCGGAACATCCATAACAACTTCTAACAAGGCAGAAAGACATGTACCGCCCGTCCCAGGCCCTGAAGCTTAGCCCCTCGACCTATGGCCCCGGTCAACAGGACACTGGTAACCATGCCCTGACGTATTACCTCCAGTCCCCTCACAAGGTGCATTCCTCCTGTGTTGCATTAACCTGTTGTATAACCTATTGTAAGATGTACTAAAGAAGATAATACCAAAAATGCCTGAATGACTGCGGTGTGCATGGCCTAGGGCTAATAAGTCAGGAGAAGACATTCATCTCTGCCACTGGCCGCGATGGCCCCACAACACCGCCTGGATGAACTCCGCCACCCTGCCAGGCCCAGCCCAACCCACGAGGCTGCCCAGTGACGTCTTCCAGCCAAAGCCAACCACATCACAGCAGCACCTATAGTTAGTCGTCGCCACCCAATCCCCATGAACTTGTGCCCCCTATAGTGTGTAGGTTCTTATGACGTTTTTTGTAAATATATACGCCTGTCTTTGCTATTGTCAGACAGAGCGCTCTTGGAGTTTGCAGAGTCCTTTGCATGCCCTATTCTGATTGATAAACTCCCATTTACGCTCACCCGCACTCTGTCTTGGCCTTATTCCCATTTTGGGAGAGTCCTTCATTGTCTCTCATTGCTGGGAGGATCGTGCTGTTTGGGGACGCTTGCCTTCAGTGGTGACCCCGATAGCGTGATATTATTTCTTCCTAAACTCGTTATAACCGTCCCCTTTTGGCACGAGAATCTCCGGTCGAAAAGGGATACGCACGGTGAGCCGGCTCCAGGAGGCTGCCCGCCAAAGGCGACCGGTACACTAAGAAGTGCGCACTCAATAGAGAAAGGGTACGGGATCCCGGTTGAAAAATCCCCTTTGAGTACCGCTCGCCGGAGTCGGGGCTGACTGTTGAGCTGACGGCGACACTGCCTGGACGGACCCAGTTTCGGAGACTATCGGTTCAAGACGGGCACGTGAGTACTGAGTGTGAGCGATTGTAAAGGGAGCGGGGAGAGAAGTGTAGGACAAGGAACGAAAAGGGGGTACGAAGATATACTAAAGATTATTCTAAAAATGTCCTTTCTTTTTCTTTGCATATGGCCATTAGGACTACGAGGTGAATAAGAGATAGAAGTGACGGGAACCTAGCTCCGAAAGGGGGTGGAAGGCGGCGCCGCATAGTGCTATATTGACTAGTACTGGGAATATATGACGAAGTGAAATACAAGATAAAAGTGTTCAGCAAAAGGGGGCACTGAGAATATATTAGTGATCGCTATTACTTCTTTCTTTTCTTTTTCTTTAGGGGTAGGGGGAGAATAAAAAACGGAATTAGCACGGACTTGGGAGAAAAGTAAGAGAAAAAGGGTCCTACTAGAAGGGGGAAAGCAGGTTAAAAAACACAAATATAGGTATATGCGCATCCATTTATCTAAGTAAGACAGACAGGGACAGCCGGCTAGGGAGGAAAGGGAGGGCAGCTCGAATGGTGAATTGAATGCTACCAAGAGGTGTGTGCACCTCGTATGTGTCAGAGGACGACTTTGATGTTGCGAATGTGTAAAACGGCTATAAATGTATAATTGTTAAATGGTCATGGTAAGTGTGACTGGATAAAACTTTTTGAAGGCAACATTGATACAGTGACGTGAGTGGGTGCCTTTTGATTCCCGGGTTGCTACTGTCAAAATAAATGATGGGTTGCTCTTGTATGTGTCCCCCAAAGAGAACAAAGTAGAAACTGTATACAGTCAGGTTTGTATTGTGCAGTCAAGGGAGGGAGAGCCCAACCGAGCATAACATTGAATGTGAAGTAGAATACGAAAAATAATATTGATACTACATTCACATTGTAGTTGCAGGCACACAGAAATGGGGGCTGAAACACCCTTATCACATATTTGTAAAAGTCTTCCAGGGTACGCGGAGCGGATTAAGAAATATCACGACCAATGGGTAACTGAGTTGAAGGGAGAGGGGCTACCCCAGATATGGCCAGAAGGAGGGTCATTTGACAAAAGCGTTCTGGATATGGTGATGACATGCATTTTCTTGAAGTACCGAGGGAAGCAGCTGCAGAATAGGAGGGAAATATTAGATCTTTGGCGGTTATTTGAAGAGGTACCACCGCCTAAAGAGCCAGCATCAAATCCTGATCTCCCATCCACTACAGACAATCCACTGATGATACATAAAGATATCAAAGAAGTGCCAAGTGTAGCGCCACCAGTACAGGTAATAAGTTTATATCCGATATTAAAAAAGCCTGTACCCGCAGAAGGATACAGCGATCCTACGTATGTGCCTCCCCCGACAACTACTACTACACCCCACCGGCCCACTGCACCCCCACCATATGAAAGTACAAGGGAGCGAGGCCAAGCAAGTACACAAAGGGTGGACATAGAGAAACTCACAGATGATTTACAGTCAAGACTGTCAATAGCAAAAGATGAGCTCTCAAGAATAAAAGACATGTGCGGACAAACAGCACTTAATGCGACTAGATCAGGGCGCACGTCTAGAGCGCCAGGCGAGACAAGAAGAGCTGAAGAGGGGTGGAAGAAAGGTGAGATACTGTTCAGAATTGAGGAAGAACCAACCCGAATAATTGAAATAGAGACACGTGAGGGAGATCCTGACAATGATGAAAGGCATATGGGGGATAGAGAGGAATTACTGTGCGATATAAGGGACGAGTTAGAAGAAAGTGACAGGTTGAGCATGGCTATGGGAGGGGGAAGCGAAGGGGGGGATGGCACATGTTCAGTGAGAACACTGGACGATGAGTGGTCGGGACGACTAAGGAACAGAGTGGGGAAAATGGCATCACTAGAAGCATCAGCACCCACATCGGGTCCGGGTGCCATAACGAAAGGAAAGCTACAGCTCCCGTTGATACACAGAGGAGGAGGGAGACCTAACTATATCCCATGGGCACAAATGGACAAAGCCAACTTATTAAAGCTATTGCCCCCGTTATCAGGAGGGGCAAGTAAGTGGATATACGCCTTTGAAAAACATACTGCTGGAGTACCCCTAGCTGTAGGAGATGTGAAAAGTCTGCTCGTATCAGCGGTGGGCGATCAGGCTGAAAGAGTATGGGTTAAAGCCGGTTTCCCGGGAGTAACGTTAGACTGCGACCGCCATGATGGGGCCTCCTTTAACACAGTGCGGGCTAGGGTGTGGGACGCCTTACGCAAAACATTTCCAGATACACCTGACTTACAGTCCGTGATGCAGTGTACAATGAATGACGGGGAGGAGGCTATGGATTACATTTTTCGGGTCCAAGAGATGTGGAGAGCGGAAACGGGCACACCTTGGTATCAATCGACCTCTTTATTTTACTTCATTATAAAAAGAGGGCTCCCAAAGGAAGTGCAGAAAGCGCTCGACAAGATAGCAGGTATTGAAGCAAAGGGATGGCCAGAAATTCAGAGCATAATAGTACACCATTGTAAACGAATAAAGGAAAGGGAGAGGGAGGTAGCTCAGAAAAGATTGGCAGACGAAGCAAAGTTAGTACAGACAAAATTGGTGAAGGTCGCAGCGGCAGTAGCCGCACTCCCACACAGCAGGGAGGGAGACGATGAGGAGGAGGGGCTGATAGCAATACAAGGAAGGATGGCAGCTAATTGGGCGGGAGCAGGACAGCGGCAGTGGAATGAGCAAGAGCAAGGTGGAGGTCCGCAGTGGCAAGAGTGGACCCCTCGAGGGGGACGAGGTGGGTACAGGGGCCGAAGAGGAGGCGGAACGGGGTATGGGGGAATGGGAGGAAATGGATGGCAGGGCCCTAGAGGTGCACAAGGAAGTTGCTGGAACTGCGGGCGATGGGGGCACTATTCTAGAGAGTGCAGAAGCAGACCCAATAACGGGTTCCAAGAGGTAGAACAATATGGCCATCCCCACCCGGGAAGCCCATATGGCCTCCCAATGGGACAACAACAACTAAGAAACCCAAGCCAAGGTAATGCCGGCCAGCAACAGGGACCCCAGTACAGAACACAGAACCACCCACAAAACATGCAAAACAACGACAGTATGCAATATACACCAGGCAACCCTTTCGCGACAGCAGCAAACGGGGCCCCCGCACCAGCACCTTACAACGGCATGTCAGTGGTCTCAGGTAACGTATTCAATGAAGGGGGGGCGATGAGACACCCCGCATAGGACAGCCCACAGAGAACACTTGCGTGTCCAGTTCTATCTACCACCCACAGTGCAGCAGAGGAACCATTGGTAGGGGCGCAGATAGGAGACAGGCAATTTGTATTCATGGTTGATTCGGGAGCGGAGAAATCATGTGTCAGGGAGGGCCGGTTCCGGTTATCTAACAGGAAGTTAGAGACGCAGGGGTTCTCTGGGGCTGTAATTGAAGTTCCTTACACAGAAGTTTTGGATGTAACCGTAGGGGGCAAGACTGTAAAGGCACCCTTACTGTATTATGAACAGTCCCCGATAAATTTGCTGGGGAGGGACCTTATGAGTAAACTTAACATGACCATATCATTTACCGAAGGAGGGATAGTGTGTTCTACACCCGGGATATGCCCCTTGCGTGCAATGTTGGTAGTACAAGCCTACACAACCACACAGGAAATACGAGGGCTGCCACAGAATGAAGAGATGTTTATTGAAGGGCTAAAGACTTTGGCCCTTATAGTTCCGGAGCTAAAAAGCATGGATTGGAGGATTCCAGCAGAGTTCCTCTTCCGCCCCATAGTGTGTCCAAACGCAGCACCAGGATCAGTGGTGTCGTTGGATTTGCACGCTGTGCAGGTATCAACGAAACGGATCGCTGTGATTGGAATGGACAGAGAAGGATGTGAGTGGCGCACAGTGCTGTGTACAAACGCCAACCTCGCCCTACGCGAGGTAACAGATGAGGATCTCTTTTCAGACACAGAAGCAGATGGTGAAATAGTAATGGAAATAGCGATGCCCTGTGACATTTTGATCCAAGCCAGAGAGATCCCCGTCCAATTGATGGCAGTGGTAGGAACACCACCGTCATTTTTTGATGACGACATGAGGATAGTACCAGACAATTTATGGACAACAGGCCCCCATGATGTAGGGCTGTTGCACGGAGTACAACCTGTGATAATAAAACTAAAACAGGGAGCTATCTTACCCCGAGTCAAACAGTATCCATTGTCCCGTGAGGCTGAAGAAGGGATAAAAGAAACGATAAATGCACTACTGATACAAGGGATAATAGTGCCCTCAAACTCCCCATGTAACACATGTATTTATCCAATCAAAAAAGCGAAAGGGGGATCTTGGAGGATGATACAGGACTTACGCCCCCTCAATGATGTAATCCAGAAAGAGTTCCCTCTAGTCCCGAACCCGGCATCAATACTATGCAGTATCCCAAAAGCAGCATCACATTTTACAGTAGTGGACTTGAAAAACGCATTTTTCTCAATACCCCTGGCTGAAGAGAGTAGATACCTTACAGCGTTCACACTGGGGGGAAAAAGATATGAACACTGCAGACTGCCACAGGGATACTGTGAGAGCCCGAGCATATTCAACCGCATATTGCATGAAGACTTGGGAAACCTATCAGTAGAGAGTACGATTATTCAGTACGTGGATGATTTATTGGTGTGTGCACAAAACGAAGCAACATGTAGAAAAGATTCAACAACGCTCCTGACTTTACTAGCCAACAAAGGATACAAGGTAGACAAGGAGAAGCTACAGTATTGCCTGACTGAGGTCCTATACCTGGGACAGCTCATATCAAAAGACGGAAAGAGAATAATCCCTGACAGGGTGGAGGCAATAAGGTCAGTAGGAGAGCCCGCGACAGTGAAAGATATGCAGAAATATTTGGGGATGTGCAATTATTGCCGAGCATGGATACTAGATTATGCAGCATACACCAGGCCCCTCCTACAAGCACTCAGAGAAGCACAACAGGAGAATGTAAAAATAAAATGGTCAGAAGAAATGAGCATATCGTTCCAATCACTGAAAGAGCTAATTTCAAGCGCTCCAGTACTAGCAAACCCTGATTATGGATGCAAATTTTACCTATTTTCACATTGCAAAGGAACACTTATGACAGCAGTACTGACACAAAAGACATCCTTAGGACACAAGCCCCTGGCTTACTATAGTGGTACTTTGGATGCCGTGATGCAGGGTCATTTCGCGTGCGAACAATCACTCGCAGCAGCCGCATTCGCGATTGAGAAAAGTGCCACAATAGTAATGGGGTGCCCTGTGACATTGTTTGTGGAACACTCCTTATTTGCAATACTTGAAAGATCAAAAAGCACACTGACCACACAGCGGGCAACAGCATACGAGATTATATTGTCCAGCGCCAACATCCATATAGTGAGATGTAAAACAGTAAACCCCGCCACATTCATTACAGAAGCATGCACAGTAGAGGATATGCAAAATCACGACTGCGCAACCCACACAGGAGAAGGAGGGGAGGGCACAGTGGTGTGTGAAAACCCTCTCAACGAGGGGGAAGTGTACTTTGTGGATGGATCCGCATCAATTGATATGGACACGGGAGAAAAACACGTTGGCATGGCGGTAGTGAGATTGGAGGAAGGTGAGTTTGAAACACTAGTACAGTACCGCCTCCCGTCGCATTACTCTGCACAGGCAGCAGAACTGATTGCGCTCATAGAAGCACTACACGCAGCAAAGGGCTGTGCAGTAACAATATACACAGACTCAGCTTACATGACGACGACAGTACATGGAGGTCTAGCAAGATGGGGCCGTAGGGGATTCAGACGGGCAGACGGAACACCAGTGCAGCATGCAGAATTGTTAAAATAATTAATTGAGGCCCTACAAAACCCTACTGCTGTAGCAATAGTGAAGTGCCAGGCCCATACATCCAACTCAGACGTTGTGTCTTTAGGGAACGCGGCAGCGGACGCTGCCGCCAAGGAGGCTTCCTATTTTCAGAAATACGACACAGGTGAGTTTATGACCAAGACCACAACAACCGAAGAACTGTCAGAAGGGTACAACATGATGTCCTTATCACAAATACTAGAATTACAGCAAGGAGCGAGTGCAGAAGAAAAATTTACGTGGACAAAACGGGGATGCAGCCAATCAGGAACAGACCTACTATGGCGGCAAAATAACTCAGGGAAAGTGGTAATGCCACTTCAGTTACTAGAAGTTGCATTTCAACAGCTACACTTCCCAGCACATAACACTAAACAGCACATTGCAGCAGAAATACAGGAAGAATGGTTTGTGCCCTGTCTCCAGGAGCATGTGTCTCGATTGGCAATGGAATGTACAACATGCCAAATATACAACTCAGGAATGACATTACGCACACTCCGGGGAACAATTCCTAAACCCATTGGCCCCTTCAGAGAACTGCATATAGATTATGCAGACATGGGGGAAAGGTGTAATGGCGCACGGTACATGATCGTGGTTGTGTGCCCGTTTTCAAGGTGGGTGGAAGCAGGACCCTGTGCGCGACCTGATGCCAAAAGCGCCGCCAAGTTCCTAGTAAGGGAAGTGTTCCCGCGCTGGGGAATTTGTGACGTAATTCGCTCAGGCAACGGCACTCATTTTGTGAATGAACTTTTCAAGGAAGTTACCACGTTATTGGGTATAAAACATAAATTGTGTTCGATTTATCATCCCCAAAGTAATGGCGTAGTGGAAAAGATGAACGGACTGTTGAAGGGCAGGTTATCAAAACTATGCTTCTCATTGAAGAAAAGTTGGATTTACTGTCTACCCCTAGCGCTATTTGAATTAAGGAATCAGCCAAGCAAAGACCACCATTTGTCCCCGCATGAGATCGTGACTGGGAGACGAATGAACACAGCACACTCTCCACTGCGCGAACACTCAGATGCTCACAGAAGCGCCGCAATATTGGGAGATGAGTTCACAGACTATCTAAGAAAATTAACAAGGGCAGCGCGCGCGATATCAAAGCAACTCTCCCCACCCTTCACTAGAGAAGAGGGAAACACAACAGGACCTGTCACGGAACCAGAGCAACAGCTACAGCTGATGCCAGGGGACTCAATTTATGTCAGAAGCTTTGTACGTCGGTGGAATGCACCACGATTCCATGGTCCATACGAGGTAATATTTTGCACGCCCACAGCAGTGAAGGTAAAGGGCTTGCGGTACTGGGTGCACTTGACCGACGTACGAAAAGCATACAGCAATGTACAAGAGGAGATAGATGAGGAGGCACAGACAACAGCAAACGATGCAAATGAGTAGGATGTCTAAATATCAACTTGCGTGTGTGTGTGTGTGTATCAGCAATGGACTAGAATGGAATAATGACTGACAAGGATATTCCAAAAAAAAAAAAAAAAAAAAAAATGTTTGTGTGTATGCTTTCTTTTTTTTTATCTTGTTGAGTGGTATGTAATTAATGTAATAATAATATTATAGCTTGTTTATACCCTTGTCTGTGAATACCCCTCCCCCGCATCCCCACCCAATTCCATTCCCCGTCAAATGTATTGGCACAGATGGTGCCAGCAAAACGTTTACATGCATGCACTTAATGCACTTTTATATCTCAAACAGGAGCTTCCATGGCATCTAACGGGCAGCCTGCAACAGATAGAATTAGTAGAATGAGAGAATTAGTATATGAGAGATGTAGATATTCGTATGAGTGTGGATTATCAGTATGTATCACATTGTTTTTTATGATAATGTTTGGCTTGGTTACATATTGGTTTATAGCGTTCATCTCTATCGAGATGTACGAGGGGGGAGGGAGTAACAACACTACTGGACCAATTAACAGTACCACCGGGCCCAATGCAACTGCAGATGTCAATACCAGGGAAGGTGATTTTTTGATATGGGACGGAACTAAACTTGTGTGTGGGTATCATACCACACCATCCAGTGTCGTAACCTCACAAAGAGAAAAGCCACATGGTGGAATGCAGAGCAACACAGTGTCTCCACCAGGGGTATCCAATTACAATGCCCACAGTCTCAATGACCGAAACCCGTCTGCCATATCATGGTTGTATAACACCCTCACCAGCCAGCCTGCCCCCATCCCAAAAAACAATCTGCCAGATAACGTCAGGAAAGAAGACGAAAAGCTACTAGAAATGCACGAAATATTATATGATGAATGGGCCAAGGGGGGCGGAAATGAGAAAGGGGGGTCTAGTTTGTCCACTGCCCAGGGGGTTGGGAAGTACATGAGTAACAAGAACAA
Source organism: Ambystoma mexicanum (assembly GCF_040938575.1). Classification (NCBI taxonomy): domain Eukaryota; kingdom Metazoa; phylum Chordata; class Amphibia; order Caudata; family Ambystomatidae; genus Ambystoma; species Ambystoma mexicanum. The sequence continues at coordinate 451,603,477 of NC_090924.1, read as the reverse complement.
CAGACGAAAGAGAGAAGCAGGGAGGAGAAAGTACGATGAGTACTATGGGCTAGGTCTAGATGAGATGGAAGACCCACGACACCCCCATCAAACAAATAAGTGGTATGCAGACATGAGTGCCACAGCTAAACAGACAACAAACGAGAGCTGTTATGTCTGTTCCCTCATCCCCCATGCATCAGGTACACCCAAAGTGTTGTTACCTAAAGAGTTGCCTATTGTGGATGCCCAATGTCTCCTTCATCTCACGCTGTGCAGGATTAAGAACACCTTCCAGGCACACGAAGTGACTTTTCAAATGCTGCAGAACGAGAAAACGTGTTACCCAAAAACGGCAGGAGTGGTATGTTTGAAAGAACCATTTTTTGTGATAGAAGGGACACTTTTTTCTGACAACAAGCGGAAGGATGAAGAAGTACTGTGCAAAGCGGAAGCACTAAGAGGTGTGGCACCGGATAAATTGCAGTGGATAGAGGAAACATGTACACCAGTATGGAGAGAACACATTTCAAAACTAACTTGGGTAACTGCCATTGAAAAGCCGTTCAAACTGCAGAGCGAAATGGACTATAAACTGTGCTTTAAAGGAGAAGGGAGAACCCCCATGGGAACAAACAAGAACTGCAACAAGACCCTCACCATCCCAGACCTAAGGAAAGGGACAGCGGCCCTGATGGACACGTACTGGGTGTGCGGCAAACAGGCATACCTACACCTCCCCCAGTCATGGAGTGGCAGCTGCTCAATGGCCACTCTGCACTCAGCCCTAATGGTGATACCAGAAAGCCACGTTGATGGGACACAGGAACGCATGCAGAGTGTGGCTCAACCAACTGCAGAGACACAAATATATGTCCTGTCTTCTGGAAACAAGGAAGAAGTGCTGACCCGTAACAGACGAGCATCAAATTATATATCAAAGGCATCATCAGAACTATTGGCTCAGATCCCAGACAAGTATCGATTATTCAGCTCAGCAGAAACATTTTTTGCCTCACTCGTCTCAAGTGTCCAAGCAAGGGCAAACGCAAAATGGCTCCAGATAACACGCTGGGAATTGATTCAGCTGGCAAACGACTCTGAAGAAGGATTCAATATTATCAAAGTGGAACTAAGAGCTTTACGACTAATGACCATGCAAAACAGGTATGTCCTGGACCTGTTGACAGCGATGGACGGTGGTGTTTGCCGAAAAATAGGAAGTGCCTGCTGCACTTTCGTACCTTCTGAAGACGCAGAGAATGGCTCCCTGTCCCATGTGATTGAAGCAGTCCACAACCTAGGAGAAAAAATGAAAATGGAAGGCGGAGCAGAAGCGAGTACATGGTTCGACAACATCTTCTCCTGGGTTCCCTCATGGCTTGGAACAACTGTGAAATTTTTAATACCAGCTGTTGTGTTCCTCCTTCTACTTTTTTGCCTGTGCCAGGTGGGTCTTCGAGTTTGTGCTAACGCAGTACCAAATGGTGCAATGATGATGGTGACAATGGGCAACTCACACGGTACAATAAAAACGATGCAAGAAGCACAAGTACAAACAGGGATAGATAACTCGCCCAAGTACCAACTGGTGCCTATATACCACGATAAAGATATTGTAGATAAGTTGTGGCACACCACTATCAAAGAGCCCCGTATACTAGAATGGTATGAGGAAGTTTGGGTAGATTTGGAAGGAGATGGTGGGTGCATATATCTAATGTGTACCCCAGATGAATACGCCCGGAGAGGTGAGAGCTTAAGGGGGTGTGCAGAGCATGGATGCCCATCAAAGGAACTCCTGCATGAGATGAGGCGGTGATGAACGAGGCAGAATGTAGGAGGATAGAAGATTTGAAGAATTCGTTACTTTAAGTAACGAAAGGGGGGAAATGTAGGGGAGGACTGGTCCAAGAAGACCCCCCCACGCCTACGCTTTCTCCCCAGGTGAGGACTATGGCTCTCTTGGGCGTCCCCTCATGCCACCAGGGCCCAGGTGATGGAGGGTTCACCCACTGGAGACATTGCCCGCACGTATTAATTGCCCACATGTATTAAAATTTAGCTAGGCCTAGAAACCATTTTGTCTGGTAAAGATGGTGTGAGCTCAGCGCACTGTAGCGCGACCCCCACCCTTGGAGGGTTTCAGTCGTCCTTGTTGCCGCAGCACCCTGGCAGATCCGCTGCGAGCACGTTCCCACGAACAAGACGGACATGAGCTAGTGTAATACACTAACATTGTAACAGTTCACCTCCCGCAATGTATCATCGCTCCCAGCATGACCCGGCCAGCAGGCCTAGGCAAATGAAAAGAACAGTAAAATGGTCGTTAGATGACAGACAATCTTTGTATATTAATGTTGAGACTACTTGCAAAGGATGCTTTTCTTCCATAAAATCCCTTATATTACAAAAGCCTGTAAGATGTATAATTACAAGAGATCATGCTCCCATGATATAAGCGATGGTGAGCCTATACCATTGCAGTTGGGTACTAATAATAACGGAACGCACCAGGAATCTGTTTGTTACGTGTATGACTGGAAAACTTACACCCCATGGGCTCGCGCCATAACTGAACTAATGCTGCTAGAGGACACAAGAAAACGAATGTAACCATACAAAGGGCCCATGTGAAGAATGCACGAGAAGGCACATGTCATGTGTGCATGTCTAGGCCCCACATGCGCCACCACCGTCACGAACAAGTGGCGGGTTACTTTCTATGTTCTCCACCAATCCGAAACTCTACCTCACTTACTGCAAATATATATGCATATAACTAAATACTGTACTTGTTAAAACATAATATATGAATAAGGTACTCAGACTGGGCATAATCAAGACACATCCAGCAAAGTTTAAATGCATGTTTTGTAATGTTTTGAATAAGTATTATAGAGTGTTCAAATGTTTGTGATGTCTTTACCTAAATCGGCAACACACGAGGGAGATACCTTTGTGAAATACGTGCAAGGCCATTCCCCCTCCCACCCTACGAAGGCTGCCAAGGCATGAGAACAGAGACCGCGCCGCGCTGCGTTACCTCCCCCAACCAGACTGGAGTCGCTTCAAAGATTTGTAACCCCCTCTGTAGCACCCAAGGCCACCACCTGCCACATGCATTATTTACAGCACAGCAGTAAACCTCTGCCTGAACACACGCGCCCCCTCGTAAACCTCACAACCCACCGGACCATCTCAGACTTATGGCCCTGTGCAATCAAGACACCCAACACTTTGACAACACACAGCGGAACATCCATAACAACTTCTAACAAGGCAGAAAGACATGTACCGCCCGTCCCAGGCCCTGAAGCTTAGCCCCTCGACCTATGGCCCCGGTCAACAGGACACTGGTAACCATGCCCTGACGTATTACCTCCAGTCCCCTCACAAGGTGCATTCCTCCTGTGTTGCATTAACCTGTTGTATAACCTATTGTAAGATGTACTAAAGAAGATAATACCAAAAATGCCTGAATGACTGCGGTGTGCATGGCCTAGGGCTAATAAGTCAGGAGAAGACATTCATCTCTGCCACTGGCCGCGATGGCCCCACAACACCGCTTGGATGAACTCCGCCACCCTGCCAGGCCCAGCCCAACCCACGAGGCTGCCCAGTGACGTCTTCCAGCCAAAGCCAACCACATCACAGCAGCACCTATAGTTAGTCGTCGCCACCCAATCCCCATGAACTTGTGCCCCCTATAGTGTGTAGGTTCTTATGACGTTTTTTGTAAATATATACGCCTGTCTTTGCTATTGTCAGACAGAGCGCTCTCGGAGTTTGCAGAGTCCTTTGCATGACCTATTCTGTTTGATAAACTCGCATTTACGCTCACCCGCACTCTGTCTTGGCCTTATTCCCATTTTGGGAGAGTCCTTCATTGTCTCTCATTGCGGGGAGGATCGTGCTGTTTGGGGACGCTTGCCTTCAGTATCCATGTGTATCCGTATTTGGACAACTGGCTCTTACGCAGCCCTTGTCCGCTAGCAGCAGCGGGCAAACTCCAGTCTCTCCTTCAGCTCCTGTTCCATCTTGGGCTGTCGGTGAACTGGCGGAAATCTTCCATGACGGTCTCGCAGGACCTGATTTTCCGGAGTTTTCGCTGGAGCACGATCGACTGCAGAGTGTACCTGACCGGGGACAGAATGGCGGATCTGTTAGCCACGTGTCAGATGTTTGTGCAGCCGGAGAGCATGTCGGCCGGTGGTCCCAGAGGCTTCTGGCCTCATGGCCTCGTGCCTGCTGGCTCTTCCTCTTGCTCGTCTCAAGATGAGACGGACCCAGATGGCTCTTCGGAGTTCCTGGCGTCAGGCTGTGGACCCGGATTCCAAGCGGATAATGATTCCGGATTCCATGAGAGTGGACCTGGACTGGTGGTCATCCCTCAGCAACCTGTCCGTGGGCGCGGTGTTTCAGGACCCAGCCCCCACGGTGACGATCATGACGGACTCCTCCCTTCTGGGGTGGGGTGCAACGTTAGATCTTCTTCAGGTCTCGGACCTTTGGTCGCCTCAGGACAAGCTCCTGCACATAAATCATTTGGAGCTACTGGCGATCTTTATGGCGCTCAAGACGTTCAAACCGTTCATTGCCAACAAGGTGGTCCGCATACGCACGGACAATGTGGTGTCAATGTATTACATCAACAAACAAGGGGGAACAAAGTCTCCCCCCCTCGTGGACCTGTCTATCCAGATATGGGAGTGGGCCGTGCTTCATGGTGTCTGGCTGCTTGCAGTACACATCCCGGGCCAGCTGAATGTCACAGTGGATGCCCTCAGCCGGCGGACAGTGGTCAGCTACGAGTGGGAGTTGAAGGCGGAGGTCCTCTCATGGATTTTCTCACGTTGGGGCACACCGGAGGTGGACCTCTTCACTACGGCGGTAAACATGAAGCTTCCTCAGTATGCCTCCAGAGGGGGGCTGGGAGCCTCCTCTCTGGGGGATGCTCTCGAGATTCCATCGCACAACATGAGAGCTTACGCCTTCCCGCCTCTGCCTCTAGTTCACTGTGCAATTTGGAAGTTGAAGAACTCGGTGAACTGTTCCCTTCTGCTCATAGCTCCATGATGGCCGGCCAGGTTTTGGTTCTCAGAACTTCAACACCTGTCAGTGTATCCGCCGATCAGGTTACCAGTAATTCCCGATCTTCTTCACCAAGGGGAACAGCAGATGTGGCACCCCTCCCCACAATCGCTCAGCTTGGCGGCATGGTGCCTGAGTGCAAGTTTTTAGAGCATCTGAATTTGTCTATGGATAACATGCGCATTATCCAGGCAGCCAGGAAACCCTCGACCAGATCTCAGTACAAGAGTAAATGGCTCAGGTTCTGTCATTGGTGTTTGGAGAACAAGTTGGATCCAAGGGTGGCCACTATTGACACGGTGCTGTCCTTCGTGTCCTCCCTAGCAGAGTCAGGGGTTCATGTTCTGTCATGCAGAACTTACCTTTCAGCGGTTTCCGCTTATCTTTCTACAGACCAGTGCTATTATTCTCTGAGTAACCCAGTGGTTAAGAGGCATTTTGCAGGGGTGACACGCCTCTACCCTCCGGTTCGTAGTCCGCACCCACCGTGGGACCTAAATGTAGTCCTGACAGCGCTGTGCCATAAACCCTTTGAACCAATGGCTACGGTGGACCTCAAGTACTTGTCTTGGAAAGTGTCCTATTTAGTCCGCCGTTACGTCAGCAAAGAGAGTGAGTGAGCTCCAGGCATTGTCGGTGGAGCATCCTTTCTTGGTCTTTCACAAGGACAAGGTAGTCCTTCGGACAAACCCGGCCTTTCTACCGAAGGTAGTGACCGAATTCCATCTGAATCAGTCGATCTCCCTACCGGTCTTTTTTCCGAACCCTGCCTCTGAGGCTGAGAGGGTTCTACACTGTCTTGATGTCCGAAGAGCTCTTAAGTTCTACCTGGACAGGACTTCCGAGCTTAGGAGTTCTTCTCGCCTGCCTTCCTCAGGGCAGGCAGGCGTCTAAGGCAACTATTTCTAGGTGGATCGCCACCAGCATCCCGGAGTCTTTCACTGTCCAAGGGCTGAAACCTCCTAAGGGTATTCATGCACACTTGGTGCGGGGTAAGGCAGCCGTGGTTGCTTTTCAGAAATATGTCCCCTGGGAGTCTATTGCTAGGGCAGCTACTTGGGCCTCCCCATCTGCTTTCTGTAAGCATTATTGTCTCGACATGAGCTCAAGAGCTGACGCTCAGTTTGGTCAGGCTGTACTGAAGAACCTGTTTCATTAAGGGGTATTTCCATCCACCCATAGTTCCTGTAAGGAGTGCTTGGAAATCTCCCATAAGTATGGAGGAAAGGGGACTGGACGTAGGAGTATTACCAGGTTACTCACCGTAGTGACCACCTTACTCCTAGTCCATAGTCCCCTTTCCTCCATACGCCCGCCCCCCGTCCCCTCTAATAAGGTTCCTCTGTTATTGCTGATGGGTCTTTGATCCGGCGATAGAAAAGGACTGATGGGCGATGCGCGGGGCGGAGCCAAGGTGGGCGGGGTTAAAAATGTTGATGCTTTTTACAAAGTGCTCCGTTCCAGTCCCACAGGACGGAGAGATGTCCCATAAGTATGGAGGAAAGGGGACTATGGACTAGGAGTAAGGTGGTCACTACGGTGAGTAACCTGGTAAATCCTAGTTGTAGTAGACCATGCTACTAGGTATCCTGAAGCAATACCTATGAGAACTGTTACAACTCAGGCTGATGCTAAGGCCCTACTTGGTATTTTTACCAGACTAGGTTCTCCTAAGGAAGTTATCTCTGACAGTGGATCCAATTTTATGTCCCACTACATGCAGGCCATGTGGAAAAACTGTGGAGTAACTTACAAGTTCTCAACTGCCTACCATCCTCAGACAAATTGATTGGTAGAGAGGTTTAACCATACCATGAAGAGTATGATAGGTGCTTTAGAGGAACCCCTTAGAAGAAAGTGGGACCTTCTACTGCCATGCATTCTCTTTGCTTATAGAGATGTCCCTATGGAGGGAGTTGGATTTAGTCCCTTTGAACTTCTTTATGGCCATCCAGTTAGAGGCCCCTTGGCCCTAATTAAGGAGTGGATGGAGAGTGCTCCTTCCCCCAAGCCAGTGAGAGTCTCTGACTATGTGATAGGTTTCCGGAGGAGAATGTCACACATGATGGCGAAAGCATCGGATAACTTAAAAGCAGGTCAGGCTCTGGTCAAACATTGGCATGACCAGAAGGCCAACATGGTTGAGTTTACTCAAGACCAGCAAGTTTTATTTATGGTTCCTACAAGGCAGAGGGCCTCATAAGGCAGAGGGCCTCATAGGACAAGTGGATAGGACCCTTCAAGGTTGTGGGTAAACTTGGAGGGATCAACTATCTGGTGGATTTAGGCAGTCCTAAGGAGGATCCCAGAGTCTTTCACACCAACCGTTTAAAAGCTTATGTCTCAAGACCAGAAGTGGGAGCCTTGCTTCTAGCTTCAACTCAAGAGAAGGAGGAGAGTGAACCTCTACCTGACTTACTCGGAGGCCAGCCTTTAGATGAGAAAATAGAAGGGAGTTAATCTCTCTTCTAATTTGACACCTGAACAACAAGAGGAGTGCAAGTTTCTGTTAAATCAGTTTGCCTCTGTTTTCACTATCACCAGGCTGACCCCTTGGGGCCAGCATGATATTCAAACTGGTGACTGTTTACCTGTTAAAAACAGATGTTACAGGATGTAAGATCATGTAACATCCCACATAGAGGAGGAGGTCAACAAGATGCTTGATCTCGGGGTAATAGAGCCCTCTACCAGTCCATGGTCTAGTCCACTTGTTCTAGTACCAAAGGCAGGATCCAAGGAGTTGAGATTCTGTGTGGACTATAGAGCTCTTAATAAAGTCACCAAGACTGATGCCCACCCTTTACCAAGGACAAATGAACTGGTGGACAAACTTGGGTCAGCCAAGTACCTCAGTACATTTGATGTCACTTCAGGTTATTGGCAAATAGCATTGACAGACCATGCCAAGGAGAAAACTGCATTCTCCACCAGAACAGGCTTCTACCAGTTTAAGGTAATGCCCTTTGGACTAAAGAATGTACCTGCTACATTCCAAAGGATGGTTAATCAAGTTCTGAATGGGATGGAGGACTTCTGCATGGCATACTTGGATGACATTGCAGTGTTCGGCCCTACTTGAAAAGAACATGTTGACCATTAGGATATTTTTTTCAGGCTCTTGAGCAGTCCCATTTGACCATAAAGGCTAGTAAATTTCAAATTGGTCAGAGTAAAGTGGTCTACCTTGGACATGAGGTAGGAGGAGGTGAAATCAGGCCATTGCCTAGCAAAGTACAAGCTGTAAAAAACTGGGCCACCCCTACTACTCAAACCCAAGTGAGAGCCTTACTAGGCCTCACTGGTTACTATAGGAACTTCATAGAGAACTATGGGACCATATCTTCTTCCTTGAATGTGGTCTCCTCTCCCAAATTCCCTAAAAAGGTCAGGTGGAATGAGGAGTGCACTCAAGCATTTGAAGTCCTAAAGAAAGCCCTTCATCAAGCTCCAGTCCTAAGAGCTCCTGACTATAACCAAACCTTCTTTGTGCAGACAGATGCTTCAAACACAGGTATAGGTGCGGTCCTTAGTCAACTGGATGAGAAAGGTAGGTAGATAAATTGAGAGGACTTAATGAGGAAACTCCCTCCTATCAATTTTTACATTGATCTTGGATACCCCCCAAATTTATTTTTCACTTTGGCGTGGGCCATTCCGTGGGCCTCTCCGATGCTCAGTTCTATCCGCAGAGGCAGAGCAGACTGCACTGATCCACACTGTGGTGCAGCCCACTGAGGCACTTATTGAAGCTGGCCACTGATGGTCTAGCCAAAAAAGTAAGATCGCCGGCTATTGCAGGTCGGACACGTTATAGCCAGCATGAGGTTATCCATCTCGGTAGTAGTACTGGCCTCTGACCCTCCCCTCCTAGTTCTGTCAAACTATTAGATAGTTCATCTATTCCCTCTCCTATTTTAGAGGTTTAGTAACACCATGAGACTAGGCTCAGCCCGTTTCATGTGGTCTCTCCCTTCTTATGTTACCGACAATGACCGCATAGTGCCTATAGTAGCCCCGTAGAAGTAATAGCACTAAATCACCCAGGCAGCTACTACACAGACTATACGGTTTTCCGTCTGTAATGTGAATTATTTTCCTACTTTGAATTAAGTGGCCTGCTTGACCGCTGTGCTACAATCATATGCAGGGTGCTATTCTCCCTTTTGGCCACTATCACAACAATGGCGCTCTTTCGGGCACTTGGACTGCATATCCAGTCTCGAATTACGCGAGTAACGTGGTCACTCAGACGCACGCCACACAACTCGATGATCTCTCATCTACGCGATTGCAAACAGAGCTCGCTTAACCCAACCAGTGCTACATTACTTAACTTTGGACATCATTGCTGTGAGGACTTTTAGCCTTGCACGGCTCAACTGGTGAGACTGTTGGAACTGCACGACGACGGCACGCGCCGTTTTCTATTCCGGAATACCCACATGACAGCCCTGCTGTGTAGACCGGAGTTTCCTTCTCTCATGGGATCCGGGTGAGTACATACTTGCTGCTGTTGCTCCCTGCAGTTCCCAGCCCACACTATAGTTGTGGGCCTCATATAGTGAGCACTTTGCCTTAATGTACTATTCTGGCATTTGTTTTCCTCTATTTTTAGATCCACATATTCAAGATGAGCAACTAGCGATCCAATAGCTGCGTGCATTCATAAACACACGCTACTTTCAATGACCAGCCTATACCACGGCTTCAGGTACAGCCTCTTCTTTTAGTACATTTATTGTTTAGTTTCTATATACTGTTTACCACCTAGGTTTCAGGAACATGAAGCGAGAGAGCTTGACACATTTTGCGGGTTCAACTCTTGTTTCCCTTCTAGAAAAGTGGTGTGTGTATACACCATATTGGGCCCACTGCACCCGAGTGTCATCAAGCTAGCTGATACCACAAAATTCTAATCCAGCCAAGCCGAGATTTGTGCCCAGGCACTTCTTCTATTATCGCATCTGAGGTAAATTTACCCTCCTTGGTGTCGGGCACACTACTCAGATCCGTTGATGTTTTTACACCGTTAACTCCTTAGGTTCCCTTGCTTGTTTCTACCAAGCAGTCCTGGTCTATATATACTATTTGTTTCTCTGACTTAATTTAACTATACACAGACTGAATCACTTCTTATTCTTTGGATTATGTGCACACACTTCTGCCAGAAGCACCACTCTCTAGAACTTGGCTTTTCTCTGGCTTTGGGTGTTCATCTCCACTTTTCTTCTCTATCCCCAGCTGAGGCATTGATCACTTTGTTCATGACTTGCTTCTCTTCTTTTACATTTACTTCCGACAGGAATTGAAATGTTTTTAATCTTTCATTAGCCATCTATGGGTGGCCTTTTAACCTGAATCTTTGCCCCTTCCCTCTTTCCTTTTCTGTTTATTTCCATAGGGGTTAAAAACCGTACACATCTGACCTTTGGTCCTGAGGAAGGCGTTTTCTGTTTAGATCTCCACGCATAAACGTATTTGACCACACCTGACTGACCTTCTTTGGCTGACAGCGGTGGCCACTGTGCCTACATGTATTAGGCCAGTTCATATATACGTAGACCTGAGCAGCACTGTAAGAAACGGTTGGCAAGCGTGAATGTACAAACCAAGTTTACACCAGCCATATATCTCCAAACCCTACAAGGAATTACAATTGTCTTTTCGTTCACTGGGTACCCTTGGAATGTACACATGTGGACTTCCATAAATAAAATAGGGTGAAAACTGAATAACCTTATAATATCTTTCTGCTATAAGGATAGAATTTATGTCCTGTGATACTCAGAACTTCTGTTTAAATGGAAAGTCTTTTTTTCATTGGTCTGTCTTTTTGAATTGTTTAAATTTTTGTATATTTTCTTTACTTTACTTGTTTTCAATTATTATTGTCTTTTATGGTGCATGATCTATTCAGATGCTGATAATATGATTGAAATATGTTATGTATTCAAAATTGAGCCTGTTTTTAGATAACATTTTGTAAAATGGCATTGAGGCTCACGCACAAAAGATTGTTTTATGTTTTCCATTAAAATAACGAGAAATATTATTTTGTCTATGATCAAGATCCTGTATCGTGTCAAATGTAAACATTAAAGCAATGATCCTCTGATAACATCAATGACAAAATCATATGCAAATAAGAGGTTAAACACACATAGATAGAGAAAATCAGGACACCGTCTGGAATTAGGGAGTAGTGTATCCAGGCAAAAGTGATCTTTCATTTTTCTTTTTCTTTTTTCCTTTTTGAAATTGTTTTGTGCTAGACTTGTTAATATAACAGCTGGAATTTAGGAGCAATATATCCAGTTTGTGCTAATCCTTGTTCACAACAGTCTAGTACAAAAATTGAGGTTAGAGAAAATAAGGTGAGTACCGGTAATGGATATACCGCATCACCATTACTTTATACCCTGTGGGGACACTATTTTTGGATTTTTGTTGCATTCTTTCCCCAGTCCCCCACAGAGTAGGGGATTTACCCTTCAGTATATATAGGTAGCACCTGTTAGGCAGAAACCTGTGCAGTTCCCTCTGGGACCACTGCAAAAGATTTAGGACTACAGGTGTTTGGCAGTAAACCCACTTGGTAGCAGTCTGTACCACACAGATTCACTTGGTAGCTGTGGCTGAGCAGTCAGACTTCCCTCAAGAAGAGTTAGGCAGTATACAGAGTATTCACAATAGGTCAAGAGAACACAGTAGAACAAGTAAACACTGACCAGGGCTTGGTGTAAAAGAGATATCATTATTTATTTAAAACCACATCTAGAAAAACACACAGGCACTAATAGTAAGCAATTCAAAAACACGGTCACTAAAAGATATACACTCCCTTAAAAGAATATTAGACAAGTCTTAAGTAAAGCCCCACTTATTTTCAGACAGCGGTGAGCGCTTAACGTAGATGGCACTCTAATAGTTCGTTTAAAAAGGGAGAGAAGAGCAGAGACAAGTTGAAACAGATCCCAACACTTTTATCAGAACATAACAAGAGAGGAAGGCAAAGTAAAACCGTGAGTTAGAGTTCAAGAGGCCAGATCCACTCTCAGAGGATCCAAACGAAATGTGTCCAAGGTCACACGGTTGCAGTGCACAAAAGTCTTGTAAAGGTTCAAAAAGGAGTTGGACCAAAGAAAGGGACCAGTTAGAGGGTCAAGGCGGCCAGCCCAGTCCAGAAGGTTAAGGGGTTATTATTACCTTGTAGCAATCTTTAGAAAGGGAGGCCTGGCGGACACGGTACCTTAAAGTGGTGAGAACGCTCCAACGGGGGCAGTTGTTCCTGGCAGCGGATGCAAGTCGGTGCTTCATCCGGGGGAAGAGAGGATCTCGTCGTGGAGGAAGACAGGAGTCTGTTGCACTGCCAGGGAAGAAACCAGACGCGGAGTTTCTCAGGTGCAAGGAGCGGTCCGGTGATTCGCGGTTCAGTGGTGAGTGGCATTCCGGCTGCCGGGGTGCTTGGCACGGGCAGTTCGACCACAAACCGGGTTGGGGTGCGAAGAAAGAAAGGTAAACTGGTTGTGCCCACCTGTCAGGGGAAGAAGCCTCTCCAGCCGGGAGATCTTCTCTGTCTTCGGGAAGTGGTGAGTCGGTTCTGCAGGGCTCCACCGGTAGTGTCGTCGTGGTAGGTCGGCTCAGCTTCTCCGTTGTCGGATTCTCAGGTCCTGTGGCGACTTCTGAAGTTCCAGTCCCCAAAGCCCTGCTTTTATGCAGAAAACCCCCATTCACTCAACCTAGCTGTCACTCAAACATGCTAAGAGGTGAGCCGGCCGGCTCACCACTTGGGCCAATCACACAAGAGTGCGACTTGAGTTACCAAGGTAACTCAGTCCAGGGTGCCTAAACCCCCTCCCACACCACCTGTGGTACCCAGACAGAGTGGAGAAGCCTGCCAAAAAGTGGAACAAAGGGCTCGACTTGGGTTGGAGTCATAGAAAAGAACACAAACGCCATTTTAGAATCGAGTCTTGGCAAAAAATACCAACCGGAGAATTAATATTAATTAAATAAACCGGCGGTATGTTCGAGGCTAAGAGAATTAAATAATTAAAGTTGGTAGCCTCGAACAATGGGAAAATCCCATAGGAAAATATTTGCGGTCGAATATAAAAAGTAGTTTCCGCTGCCACCAGCCAAAACTCGATCATGGGGGACGGAGACGTGCCCCCTCGACTAACAGACCCCGGGGCAATCGAATTGCCCTGACCAGTACGTCCACAATATGATGGTTTGTACTGGTTTCTGTTAATAATTTGGGACTAGTAAAGCCAATGGTGACTTTACGTGCCCTGGGAGACAGTAGTCAGTCCCAGGGTATGTAGTCTATGTTGGGGTGTCACTATGACACCCCTGTGTTACTGCACGGAGGGTGCTGTGTAACACACATAGGAAAAACACATGAGACCCTATGGAGTAAAGGACCCCATAGCCCATAAAACACATTACCAGTCAAAGGAATACCATAAATCATGTCCAAGAGTGGGAGGAAAAAGAGTCTCACTCTTGGCAGGAGGAAAAAACAAACTCCAGAAATCCAGCAAAGCTGCTGGGGACTCACTAGGTTAGGAAATTCAGCCTAAAGAGAGAATTCTTCCTAACAGCACCCCATTTGCTTAATCAGCAGGAAGCTGAAGGAACCAGAAACAAGGTGGGTAACCATTGAGCGTGAGTGCTTTGTTATTGTGTGGTCACTGAAGAAGTTTAGGCCATACTTGTATGGATCTACTTTTGTGATTCAGACTGACCACCAACCCTTGATATGGTTGATGCAAATGAAAGAGGAAAACCCTAAACTACTGAGATGGTCAATCAGCCTGCAAGGGTTTGATTTTACCAGTGAACACAGGTCTCGGTGTCACCGCCAAAATGCTGATGGTCTCTCCAGGATGTTTGACCGACTGGAGTAAGGAGATTCATCCAGGAGTGGATTAAATCCTCCTGTCCCTTTTTCTGGGGGGGACGAGTGTTATGGAGAATTCTCCAAATGTGCTAATTTCCCTTACCTTTTGAGACCCCGAGCAACTTTGCTGGATTTCTAGGATTTTATTTTTCTACCTGGGAAGAGTGTGAGCCTTATTTTCCCACTCTTCCATGTATTTTGAGGTGTGTTTTACTTTTGTGTTCTTTGGTTATGTAGTTTTAAAACAACTCCAATGGCATCATTTTTTTTTGTGTGTCACACAGCACCTTCATTCCAGTGACACAGGGATGTCTTTTAGACTTCCCAAGGTTTAAATGCCTTCTCTGGGACTGACTACCGTCTCCTAGAGGATGTGAAGTTAAATTGACTTTACTAGTCTCTTTAAATATACTGACCCAGCACACACTATCTTCCTATAGAGTGCTGGAGGGTTTGCCTAGCTTCCCCCGAGTCAAAACACTCATGTAACAGTAAAATGTTACCCTTGCCTACTTAAAATGGCTGGTGGCAGTGGTTTAGATCAAAATACCATGATTTTTCCCGACCCCTAACAACGGTAGCTAAAAATCGGATCAGCCATATTTTTCAATATGGCGGCCAAGACCTATCTGTAAAAACAGACTCCGGTCATCTTTGTTTGCCATTTCTTTTAGTAAAGGCCCTTCTTGTGTTTGTCTGTGCATGCAAAACCAGGTTTAGTCCCTTTGTTCGTTGGCCTTTGGCAGGCTTCAATGCTGAAGCCCTCCTCTGACGCCTGAGTGTCTGAGGTGGACAGGATGTGAGGGAGGTGCCCGAAACTCCCTGTGCTTAGTCTCCTAGGAGACCTAAATGCACTCTGGTGGATTGGCCGGCTGGCTATCCGGCAAGGACAGACACCCTGCTGTGTGGGTGACAGCCAGGCTGGAATTAATGAGGGAGGACTGCTGCAACTCCTGGATGACTGGTGAAGCCCTGCTGCAGGTCCGAATTGCCTGAAACTCCGACGACAGAGAATCCCTTCAAGGTTAACTTCTTCCCTTGAGTTTGGTGTGAAAAACCAACTCGCAAGCCACCTGGACACCGTCCCCATCTGGTCGAATTTTCATCAGAGTGCTGTTGAAAACCGGATAGCCAGAGGGAAGGAAACCAGCTTGTGGACTTTAAGGCACTCACACCTTAAACCAATGTCTTGCTACAGCTTTTGGCCTCTTCCCTGGGCAGTGCAGGAACCTCCCGACGTCCTCCTTCTTGTCCCCACGACTTTAGCTAAGTAACAGCGAGATCTGCTCGAACTGCCAGGAACAACTGCTAGAGCTTTCTTCATTGACAAGGTACTGTGCAAATGCAGTCCGGAAATCCTTTTGGCCATTGAGAAAGTGCGTGAAACTTTCCTCAACTACGAAGGCTTGTCCTTCCCTTAACATTCGTCAAACTTTTCACCTAGCCAAATCCTTTGAAAGTATGTGGCAAAGACTTAACCATTATATACCAGAACTGTACTATCCTATACAAAAGACATTGAACCATTGACTTTGGCCCAGGTCTATTGAGAAGAATTGCTGGTTGTATTTAACTGAAACCCTTTATTTATTTATTTATTTATTCACATTTGTTAAGCGCACATCAGACCGGAGGCATCGTGGCCTTTGCCCTGCCTAAGAATGTATTTGGGCTGTCTATTCGTATAACCTTGTCTTTTCCCTCCTTTATTAAGTATCTGAAGTCCCATTTTGCTCCCACTTCATTTTGGAGCTAAACTTGTTCATTTACTTACTGGTTGGATTTTTGTGGTGTATTAGTGTGTGATATTGAGCTGCTTATGCTAGTGTAATGTTTTCTAACTGACTGAGTAAATAAATGTATATTCTTTTACCAAGAAACCTTGATTCTGTGTTTGTTTGAATCACTGTATTTGTTGGTCCTTTGTGTAACTTGTTCTACTGCTCACTTTAAACTCTTGAGATAAGTCTGGCTGCTCATCCATCACTACCACTTTACTGTTTAGTACAGGCTTGTTCCAAAGGTGAAACTGTGCTTACACTTGTAGTCCTAATTGCCTGTAGTGTTCTCAAAGGGTACTGCAGGTGATTCTGCCTAACACAGACAAAGTCCTGCAGGCCCTCTACTGCTCTGGTGTTAGATTGGGAGAGATATGGACCCCCTCCACTGAGCCATCCTGAGGGTTTCTATGCAGCAGATCAGGAAGGGGCTCACTCATCCTCCTCTTGCTCTGAAGCTATCAGAAGACATGATACTTCCTCTCGCCTGTGGAAAGGCTTGAGTCTGTTAACGTGGAATACCTGAGGGGCTACCCCAGGGACTCCCATGTCAACCATATAGTTGACTTCGCCCATCTTGGAGATTATCATGGAGGGTCCAGTCCACTTATCTGCCAAAGCTCTAGTCTTGGTAGTCTCCATCACAAGGATCTCCTGTCCTGGAGTCCAACCCACTTGTGAAGCCTTAAGGCAATTCCAGTACTTCTTTAATTCTTGGCTCGCCTTCAGATTCGCTGTTGCCTGGCTCATCATCGGTGCCATCCTCCATCTGAGGCCTAACACATAGGGCCTCATTACACAGTAGGCGGTAAGGGTTTACCGGTACCGGTAAGGGCACCGGTTCCAGTAAACCCTTACCGCCCTTACTACGAGGTCCCTTTGCGGGACCCGACCTTAACGGCTGGTGTAGACCAGCCGTTAAAGTTGGGACCCGCAAAGGGACCTTGGTGCTAATTACGGTACCGCAATTTACGGTACCGTAATTAGCTCCTTCCCCATTCCCATTGAGCGCTATGGGGCAAAAATGGGAATGGGGAAGGGCCATGGAGAAAGGGGAAATACTTCCCCGCCAACCTTGGAATGGGGTGGTAATTCCCCTTTTCTCCATGGTGGTACCGGTATGGTACCGGCGGCAACCATGGTGCTAATAGCACCATGGTTTACCGCATAACGTGTAATGAGGCCCATAGTCAAAAAGAAATAAGTGGCAAGAAGACGTGAGTACCCTAGCGCTTGCATGTACAATATATGTGATCTCGAAAGGCAGCGCGGGTGGTTGTGAAGTGCAGGTATTTTGCCCAATATACCACAAAAATATGAACTTATTAACAAATTGCACAATCACAGTGTGCCACAACCACAGGGTTCGTTGCGTGTTTGCAGAATTGTTTATTCTTGTGATGATCAGCCTGACATGTGTTTCGAGCGAACAAAGCTCCTTTTCAAAGGCTGTTTATACAATTCAACCATGAGTGGTTAATTATTCACTGTATGATTTCGAAATATTGAAACAGATATGCACAAAATCGCGAGGTCACACAGTGGGGAAATCATGTACAAATATAAAAGTAAATCACATCAATTCGTATTGAGTAATAGGACATAACCACAGGTGTCATAAAAAATAAAATACAATCCACTCCGATATGGTATAATGACACATAAACAAACATTAAAAGAGAGAGAAAGACCAGCTAAGGGTACCTCATGCGGAAACTGCAACATTAAGGGCCTGTAAACTTTGGGTACCACCAACCTCTTGAGGGCACCAGGTTCAGGCTTAGTGGGCTCACTACAAAGGAGGTCACCCTCCCAATAGATTTCGAAAGACCTAGCCACTTCACCCTGTGCCTGGGCCTGTTTTCTTAGACCCTTGAGAGAGTGGCACTTTCTCAGACCCTTACAGAAGTCTCTCCTAGAGTGCCCCCTTCAGTCAGCAGGCATTGAAGGTCAGGGTGATCCTCTAGGTTGAGCACCTCTCCCGCAGGAGGGTCTTCTGGCTCTTCTCCCTAAGGAGTTGAGTCTCGGGTTACCACTGTACCCAGCCTGTCCGGAGCCTGAATCCCAGTGGGTGGTGCTGAAGCAGCAGGAAGAGAAGGAGCCCCCATCACAGAGGTGGCCTTCTTTCTCTTCTGTCTTTCCTTGAGTTTCCCCTTTGGCTTGGGTACCTGACTCGCAGTCAGGCCCGGTATGACCTGAGACCTAGTGACTGCAGCAGCAGTCAGGGGTAGCCCATCAGAGATCAACCCCAACTTTACTAGATCATTTCCCAACAAGATGTGGGCAGGTACATTGTCCTGAACCAGGACGGGAAGCTTTGCTGTCTTGTCCGCAATCACGATGGTGACTATGGCAACAGGAGATAATTTGGGAGGCCCAGCAGCTAACCTAGTAGTTCTCAGATGAGCATCTACATAGTCCTCAGGCATGAGCAGGGTCCTGTCCACCACTGCCATACTTGCCCCAATGTCTCTCAAACCAATATAAGGCTGGCCATTCAGAAGGGCAATTCTAAAAAATCTGCGGGTATTCTGTGGGATAGTAGTCAGTACTTCTGCATTCTGGTCCCAGGCCCCAATGGACAGTAGAGAAATCGCTGCAGGAGCACCAAAGGTGATTCCTGCAGAGGAGGGCAGGACAGTGACCTCCACCTCAGGCATGAAGCAAGGGTAGGTCAGGCTGACAGCCTGGACTCCAAGTGCCTTACCTTTACACTTGTGGTCACCCTTCTTGTGTTCCAAAGCCCCACAGTCCCAACAAGTGCTGGGAATGCGAGGTACGGTACTGGGTCCACTAGGTACGGTACTGGGTCCACTGGGAGCCTGCTTTACTGCAGGAGAACTGCTATCCTTGCTCCCACCCCCATAACACGTATCCCCACTATATCTTTGGTTCTTAGGAGAGGAAGGTTTAGGTTTACTCGACTATGGATGCTTGGGGGACTCCTCAGACTTCTGAGAGACCCCTTTCTCTTTGTCCTTGTCCTTCTCACTGGGTGCCTTAGGGGACACCCGGTGGGAGACCCACTTGTCAGACAGCTTGGCTAGCTTAAAGGGATCCAAAATGTTCTGGTCAGCAACATACTTGCTCAGCTCTGGTGAACAGGCTTCAGAAAAATGCTCAAAAAACAAAAGGTGGGACAATTCAGCAAATGTTTTCACCTTGTATCCATCAATTCACCCCATCATGTTCATATGTGCAGCACTCACCCAGTCAACACACGACACATTCTCTCTCTTTTTA
The DNA here is from genome assembly GCF_040938575.1 of Ambystoma mexicanum. Classification (NCBI taxonomy): domain Eukaryota; kingdom Metazoa; phylum Chordata; class Amphibia; order Caudata; family Ambystomatidae; genus Ambystoma; species Ambystoma mexicanum. Next base: position 451,584,475 of record NC_090924.1, on the reverse strand, counting down.
TATTCCCTGAACATTTTAAGGTATTGTGTAGGTGTCTTGCCAAACTTGGCAATCAAAGCAGATTTCATGCATTCATACTGATCCCTTTCTTCCACACTCAGTTTCAGAATACAGTCATAACCAGTCTGAGGCACTCTACTTAGCAAACACTTAGCCCAATCTCTTTTGTCAACATCACGGATTCCACATTTCAAATGCTTCAATCCATTGGAGGATATCACAACCCTCCACATACACGCCAACCAAATCTTTCATAAACCTGGTGGCAAGGGACCTGACACTCTCAACTGGTTTGGCTGAAGTCTCCACTCTAGCTTTCTCTAGCTGGATTCTCTGGCATTCAGTGTCCTTGGTTTTAAGGTGAAGATCCCTATCTTTGTGTATCACTTGATGTGCCAACTCTTCCTTTTTTAGTTCAGCTTCAGTTTCCAACTGTTTATATTCAAAGGCCAATTAATAACTCAAGTTCCACAGAATTGCTGTGGGACGGAACAGAGGCAGCGGGAATGGTGGCATTCCCAGAGACAGATTCAGCAACAACCCCAGGGGCAGAGTCCTCATTGGTTGCATCCCCCCTTCAAGAGTTTCACCATCAGTCTGATAGTCCACCAGGGCAGCTATCAGCTCAGCCCTAGACTTATCCACAAAGTCTAACTCCCTGGCTTCACAAGAACTCTGGAGAGCCTCTAAGCTCATCCTAGTCAATTTACCATTTGCAATAGATTCCATTACTCGTAATGCTGTTATCTTGTACACAAATAAACCTCAATTTAACATAGTGCAGATATTTTGTAATAATAATTCAAGTTGCAAGGCATTCCGTGAAGAAACAATGCTGGGTTTTGGAATAGAGGCAGCGGGAGAGGTGGCACTCCCAGAAGCAGTTTCAATAACAACTCCAGCGGCAGGGTCCTCAGTGGTTCCATCTCCCCTTCATCAAGAGCATCACAATCAATCTGGTAGTCCACCAGGGCTGCCATCAGCGCAGCCCTAGACTTATCTTCAAAGTCTAACTCTCTGGCTTCACAAGCACTCTGGAGAGCCTCTAAGCTCATCCTAGTCAATTTACCATTTGCAATAGATTCCATTGCTTGTAGTGAAGTTATCCTAGTACACCACTAAAACCTCAAATTAGCAAAGTTTTGATATTTTGTAGGTGGCAAGGTTACACACTGATTCTTAAAACCATTAGCGTCCCACCACTGACACTAGTGTAAAGACTGGATGGGGATATCTGTGCTCCTGCCCTCTACATGGCAGAGTAGAAGCACAGAGCTCCCCGGGCCAAGGTTCTCTATAGGGTAGTGAAGGAGAGCAACCAAGTCTTAAGCTCTCAGGAGGTCATGCAGGCTGGTTCTTAAGTACAGTGTAGTCCCCAAGCCACCCACGAAGGAATGTCCACACACTGTTATGTGCTAACACAGTTCTTTATATAAAAATAAGGTTCAATATATATACACAATTAATAACACACTTTGTACTTTGGCAAATCTAATATGGCAAATATATACAATGTCTATGTGGTACCACACATAGCTATTGACTCCTTTAAAATGCATCAACTGCTGACAGTTATAATGGCATAAGAATCATATAACAATGTGTATCAGCATAGATCATAGGAAGGAAGGCAAGTTAGATAAAACAATGGCAGAATGCTGACCCCCCCCCCTCTAGTTAGAGGCAGTTTAGAGTGAGGATCCCCACAGCTGGGCAACCTGTAATAAAGTGTATTAACAAGCCCAGTCCATATATGCTTAAATAGTCTTGTTTCCTGGTCACAAATGTTCCACTGCCCCAATGTACCTGAGTTAGCAAATTCGTCAACGGTTCGTCGAGGGATTCCTCGTGAGCAGACTCTCTTTAAAGCAGGCGCCACTGTCGTCGAGCTGCCGTGATGAAAATGTGAACACCGTTGTCGGGAGAGCAGCTTTGATTTCCACGGTTGACGTCCTGCGTAGACGAGGCGTGCTGTGCACCCCGCTGACAAGAGTTTGGTGCTGCAAAAAGAACTCGGTGACGAGCGTAGGCCCGGTGGTGGGCATCGGGTGTCGGTGTTGGTGTCAACGATCGGGACTCGACCACGGCTGGATCTTCACTCTTCGGCGTCTTTGGAATTTAGGTGGCGGGAAACCCACCGGCGGAGTCTGCTTGCTCGTCGCCGACCTCGACTTTCTCTGAAGGGAAAAAGCAGCCGGTCGACGAGATTACAACGGTCCTCCGAACCCCAGTCGACGGTGAAAGACGTTAATGGCCTTGATGTCCTGGTGCTTACTCAATGTTTTTCGGCATACCCTGTCTCTGGTTGACAGCTGTTTGGGACTGACTTTGAGGGTGCCTTGATGAAGATCAGCTTCTGTAATGTTCCCTCGTAGCTCGGGGAGAGGTCTCCTAAAAAGGTCCTCTCTTGGATCAGTCCTTGACAGACACAACAGCTTTCGGATTTCGTCGACTGTGAGCAGCAGCAAACCTTCTTCAGCTGGGCTTCAAGGATAAGCAGCTTCAAGTTTCAAGTTCAGCTTCTGAACAATTCCGGTAAGAGAGAGGTCCCCAGATATACAGTTCTGTCTCTCATTCACACTGCTGAGCCAAGCTCAGTCAGCCAATCAGTCAGAAGGGCCTTCATGTAGGCAGACAGCCAATCAGGCTCACAGTTCATTCAGGCCATTTACTTCCACCCAGACACCCATAACACGGAATGTGGATTGGGGCAAGCACCCATCTTTTCAGCACACCACACTGCATTCATGTCAGTTTCAGGCAGGGCTGTCTAATTCTTTGTGTCACACACTCAGATACCAGACATCTATAACATGGAATGCATATTGGTCACACACTTCATTCACCCAGGTCCCACACCATGGGTGTACCTACAACATACAGTCACTGGGAAGGCTCCAGCCTGTCTGGTCTGGACTGCCCCACAATACCATATATGGTTCTTCTACCCAACAGCCAGTCAGGGGAAGGGACAGTGTCAAGGCTTCCCTGGCTTTGGGAAAAACAAGGTAACAGGTAATAGAAACCAAGAGGCCACAGGGGCATCTTGTCTCCTATCAGGAATCCACTGATTCCTATGGCAGGGTCTGGGTATCCCAAAATGGAGGATACTCAGAGTACCTGTCAAATTCAGCATGGAGCTGCCACCAGCCCATACCCTGCTCTGTGGGTGACACACAGGTGTCCAAAAATATACCGTTGAAGTACAAGGTTGTACCCCCACCCATGGGCGCTATAAGGGTATCCCAAGTGTCTCTGCTCACCACACACAACCAAAAAGAGGAAGAGCTGCACTGCCAGGAGTCCCACATGGACTCCTGTGCAGAAAACAACACAGAATACACATGCCAAGGGAGTACAGGACAAGGACATCGAGGCCCTGCCCCTCCTATGTATTTCCAGCATCACATTTTCAATCTCATTGCAGTGAGTTCCAGGGTAAAGCTGGCGACAACCTTAGTTGAAGTAGCTTTAATTTTTAAATACATTTCTAGTTCTGCAAACCACATTGTCTATTGCTTGCCTGCCCATAATTGTGAGTGGGGTTGTGCAAATGTGATGTGAGACAGGTATGGCACGCCTAGGCGAGTCTGATATATAAAAAGCACAAATATTCTCCAGCATTGGATCTTTCATGGATTCACATGCTTAGAATATTCCCCGTCGTCAGACTGGGAACCCTCGGTACACATATATAGCCTTTTCCTATAGGAAAACTTCCGACACTTTTGTGTCCTATCTACGTCCTTTTAGGACCTGCCTACGCACGCTGCGTAGGCCGTCCCAGTATAAGAGGCCCGCCCCCGCGGCTCCCCTTCAGATTTCAACCGTCTCCAAAGATAGTGGGATCTCCTCGCGTAGTCTCTACTGCTAGATTTTTCGAATTGTCAAAACTCCTGTGAGTTTGTTAATTTTATCGGAATGTCGGGTAAACCTCTTTTTCGCCCGTGTGCCACGTGCGGATTGAAGAAGGTTTATGAGGGGGACGGCCATTTAGACTGTATTTATTGCCTCCATCCTCACCACTCGGCAGACCAGTGTGAAATATGTAAAGGTTTTTCCCAGAAAACCCTGAAGGATCGAAACCGCCGGCTGGTATCCTGGTTAAATGACGGTGCGGGAGCGTACCCTCAGTCAGAGGTGGGCTCGGTGCGTAGTGTGGCCTCGGCGAAACCATCAGGAGCCCCTCGACGCTCAACCTCGTCGGAACCCCCGGCTAAGAAGTCACGACCTGTGGAAAAGGACGTTCCACGAAGTCACTCTTCTAGGGACTCTTCTAAAGACTCTGCAAGAAAGACATCTTCGTCCACTTCGTCGAAGAAAGGAAAGGAGAGGCCTAAATCCTCCTCGGGCGATCAACACAGATCAGCCACGAGTAGAGATTCGGATAAACGCAGGGAGAGCGCTGTGAAGGCGGGACCGCCTAAACCACCTGCAGGCCCAACGTCGACGACGACGAACCAGTCGGTGTCTTCACTGCCGCTGACGCAGTCGATTTCACCCGTCATCAACCCAGCGACGACCTCGGCGACGATGTCCTCGTCGACGGAAGTTCTGGCCTGGAGACCGGAGGTATTTGATATGGGGTTGCCTGACACATTGCTACAGGAACAGGCAGCGTCAATTGCCTCGAAAGAAGACGACGGCTTCAGAATTGTGAGCCCGGAGGACCTCGGTCTACGATCCAGGTTTCCATCAGGAGCAACCTGCTCTCAGGTGTTTACCCAACCTCCAAGCTCTCAGGCGACCCTGTCCATGGAGGTACTGTCCTCCTTACACTCGCTCCTGAAATCGCTGGACGAAAGGCTTCCACCTGTTCCGTCGACACCCCCCGTCGACGAGCCCGGCCCTTCACACCGCCCGACCAAATCGATCGGGGTTCCAACTACTCCAGCAGTCCAGGAGGAAGGTGAGCTTTCGGACTCCCTATCTGACCACGGGTCAGCGTCAGATATATCCCTCTCTCCATCTAGGGATCCATCCTGGGTGTCGGATGTGGAAATGGAAACACCAAAGAGTCCCACTCACCCGTCACCACCGGACGATATAGGTTCCTTTCATTCTATGATGGAAAAAGCGTGCAAGGAGTTTGGCCTGGTCCAACAGGAGGAGAAAAAGGACTGTTTTCTGTTTGACCATATGGGCAAGAGTAGACGCTCAATATTCTCGATACCCATTTTAGACCATGTCTGGAAAGAAGGTGTCCAAACCATGCGTCACCCATTTTCTGAGCCGGCTGTCAAAGGCCGCATTGAAAAGAAATTTAAAGCACCAGACTCTACACCGAAGTGTCTTTCGGCTCAACCTACTCCGGACTCGGTGGTGTCGTCGGCGGCGACGAGAAAAGCAAAGGCCCAACATAAATGCTCTACCCCACCAGATAATGAGGCAAGGCGCCAAGACGTGTTTGGTAAGAAGGTTCTTTCTGTGGGGGCCTCAACGGTGAAAGCAGCTAACTCCCTGGCGATTGTGGCCAGATATGACAGGGAGATGTGGCACAGACTGGCACCTATCCTGGACCACCTCCCGGAAGAACATAGAAGAACGGCGATGTCCCTGGTTCGAGAAGGCGAAGAGGCATCGAATCACGCTATTAACATAGCGGTGGACCTGGCAGATTCGGGTTTTAAACAAATAAATAACGGAGTTGTTCTAAGACGCCAGGCTTGGCTTAAGTGCACCAACTTCAGACCCGAAGTACAGTATAAAGTTTTGGACATGCCATTCGAAGGTGATCTTCTTTTCGGAGAAAAGGTGGACGAGGCCTTGAAGGGCATGAAGGAGGACTCAGATACAGCACGCTCGTTGGGTTCTCTCCAGAGTGGTAAGCCCTTTCGTTCTTTTCGTCCCTTTAGAGGAGCATCTGGAAACGCAAGATTCTCGGCAACCAGGGATAGATCTTTTGGTAGATCAGCGTATCCTTCCCAAGGATATAGACGCGCCTCGCAGACCTCAAGCCGGCGCAGAAACTTCCAGTCTTCCAAGAGACGACCAACTTATTCGTCGTCGACGAGCAAACAGAAAGACCAGCAATGACGGGAAGCGTGCTGTTCTGGGTGGAAGAGTGTCAAGCTGCATCGAGGAATGGGAGACCATCACAACAGATCAGTGGGTTTTGGACACTGTGAGGTACGGGCATTCCCTACTATTCAAATGCAAACCTCCAAAATGTCCACCAATACACCTATCCCAGCCACATCTAAACATCTTGAGACAGGAAGTAACACTCATGTTACAGAAAGGCGCCATCGAATTAGTCCCTGCATTGCAGAAAGGCCTAGGGGTATACTCACGGTGTTTTGTGGTAAAGAAGCCAAACGGAAAATGGCGCCCTATTCTCGACCTGCGAGACCTCAACAAGACCCTACAGAGTCAAAAATTCAAAATGCTTACACTGCAGGAGGTGATCAGATCTGTCCAAAGGGACGATTTTTTGGCGTCACTAGATCTACAGGACGCGTACTTCCACATTCCTGTGTGTCAAAAACACAGGAGGTTTCTGAGGTTCGTGGTAGGTCAGACACACTACCAATTTGCAGTGCTCCCATTTGGTCTAAAGTCCTCCCCAAGAACGTTTACAAAATGTTTGGCACCGGTGGCAGCCTGGCTGCGAAAGGGAGGGCATCATGTATACCCGTACCTCGACGACTGGCTTGTGAGGGGATCCTCCCCAGCGTCGACCAACGACAGCGTACATGCCACCTTACAACTTCTGCAACGACTGGGGTTCGCAGTGAACTTCGGAAAGTCTTCTCTAAAGCCCTCAAAGGGCTTGAAGTTCTTGGGAGCTCAATTCGAAACCCACTCGGGAATAGTGAAACCGTCCCTAGACAGAATATTGAAGATCGAACAACTGACGAGCCAACTTCGCCTACGGAGCACATTTTCCGTGAGAAAATATGTGGCAATCCTGGGTTCCATGGCTTCGTGCATCCACCTAGTGGCAAACTGCCGATTGTTCATGAGGCCTCTACAGGAATTCCTGTCAGACAGATGGAAGCAGGCCACGGGCCGGTGGTCGGACAGGATAACCGTCGACGAAGAGGGTGTCATCAGATCCCTCCAATGGTGGAAAATCTTTCACAATCTGGACAGAGGAGTCCCTCTACAAGAGCCGGAATTTCAGAACACCATCATCACGGACGCCTACCTGACGGGCTGGGGAGCACACATGAACGATCATCAAACCCAGGGCAGATGTCTTCGACCGAATCGCTCCTACACATCAACGTGCTGGAACTGAGGGCAGTGAGATGGGCCTTGAAATCATTCCTTCCACATATCAAAGGATCAAAAGTAAGAGTGCTGACAGACAACACGACAGCCATGTTCTACTTGATAAAGCAAGGCGGCACCAGATCCAGGACCCTGTCGGCGGAAGCTCAAAAGATCTGGCACTGGGCGTTGAAACACAACATATCCTTAGTGGCTTACCATCTCCTGGGTGTGAGGAATGTGCAAGCGGATTCCCTGAGCAGGACAATGGCTCAAATACACGAGTGGGAGCTGGTCACCGGTCAGCTACAAATAATCTTCGAAAGGTGGGGGACCCCCTCAATCGACCTCTTTGCAACGAAAGAAAACAGGAAATGCGAACAGTTCGCGAGCAGATGGCCTCAAAATGGATCCCTGGGGGAAGCGTTCTCGTTTCCTTGAACGGACAAATTCCTGTACGCTTTCCCTCCGTTCCCCCTTATACGGAGGACAATCCAGGGTATTCGCAGGTACAAATGCCGGGTCATTCTAGTGGCACCATATTGGCCGAGACAACCATGGTTTTCCGACCTCCTACATCTGTCGTTGGAACAGCCTATAACTCTCCAGAAAGTGCCGAACCTACTGTCCAGGGACAAGGGAACGGTGTGGCACCACAATCCGGACAGCCTCAACTTAACAGCATGGCTCCTGACTTTTCAGAGTTTGGCAGCTTGAAAGTCTCGTCGGATTGCCGGAGAATTCTGCAGGCGGCTAGGGCCCCTTCGACTAACAAATCATACATATGCAAATGGCGAAGGTTCTGTACGTGGTGTCCCCCCCCTACGAAATGGTTCCCACCGTCGTGGAGTTTAAATGTGGTGTTGGCTGCCTTAATGAATCCTCCATTCGAGCCAATGTCCTCTTCATCCATGCAGTTCCTATCTTGGAAACTGGCTTTCCTAATTGCCATTACATCGGCTAGAAGAATGTCGGAATTACAAGCATTGGTCATAGATCCTCCATATATGAGATTCTTTAAGGACAAAGTAATTTTATCAACTAATCCTACTTTCATCCCGAAAGTACCGACAGTCTATCACAAGCACTCGACCCTGGTCCTTCCTACGTTCTTTGCGTCCCCGTCGTCGACGGCGGAAAAAGCCCTTCATACTCTGGACGTCAAAAGGGCGTTATAATTTTACCTGCAAAGGACGCAAGATGTCAGAACTACCAGACAGTTGTTCATTGCCTACGGTCCGTCGACGAGAGGAAGGGCAATCTCCAAGCAAGGCCTGGCTCGTTGGGTCTCCTCGGCAATTACTTTTAGTCACTCCAAGGCTGGGAGACCTCTACAAAGACGCCCTAGAGCTCATTCCACGAGATCGACAGCCTCCTCCGCGGCTCTATGGGCAGGAATTCCTCTGACAGACATCTGCCAGGCGGCGGCATGGTCTGTCCCACACACGTTTACACGCCATTACTGCCTGGAAAGGCAGCACGCGGACGAGGTACAGATGGGAAGAGCTGTCCTGCGCCATCTGTTTCAATGAGGTGAGCTCCACGCTGTGGAGAATCTGTTTTTCTACTTTTTTGATGACAGTATACTTTATGTGGGTAAGGTTATATGAGTTAACTTATTCCTACTGTATATATGCATTGTGTAGTATGGTGAGGGTATTACATTACATTCTCACCGCCATCTCAAGTGTTACTGCTATACAATCTATTCTAAGCATGTGAATCCATGAAAGATCCAATGCTGGAGAAGGGAATAGTTTCTTACCTGTAACTCCATTTCTCCAGCATTGGTATCTTTCATGGATTCACATGCGCCCGCCAACCTCCCCGGAATGCAATGTATTTGATTGATAAGTTTAACCCTGCCTACTTTGGAGGGGCCGAAATCTGAAGGGGAGCCGCGGGGGCGGGCCTCTTATACTGGGACGGCCTACGGAGCGTGCGTAGGCAGGTCCTAAAAGGACGTAGATAGGACACAAAAGTGTCGGAAGTTTTCCTATAGGAAAAGGCTATATATGTGTACCGAGGGTTCCCAGTCTGACGACGGGGAATATTCTAAGCATGTGAATCCATGAAAGATACCAATGCTGGAGAAATGGAGTTACAGGTAAGAAACTATTCCCTTCCTACAGGGGTGAAGGCTTTCCTCCTTTTAAAAACCCTGACAGATGTCACACAAGACACCTGGTACTTTAGATTATCAGGGAAGTTCATTCCTGTAAATATTCCTCCATTGCCTCCACCATCCCCTCCAAGTTTTCAGAGATCATTGCCAGAATTGCTGGAAGATCCAAAACATTCTTGTTGTACGTCCTATAGAATCGGTATCAGAAAACAAGAGCCGTCTCAGGATCTGTTCTTGTTACTTCACTGTTCTCAAGAAAACAGGAGGCATCAGATCTATTCTAACATTCTCATGACTCAAACTGTTGACAACTTTAGCTCAGATTCTAGGCCTTCCAGGTAGGAGGTTGACTAACATCTGTGGATCTACAAGGCATGTGCACATTCCAGCCAAGAGGTAGTATGATCAAATGTTGAGATTCACCTTGAACAGAGAGTAACTACAATATAAGTGTTGTCCCTCCAGTCTAAATGCAGCTACCAGTGTTTTAGCAAAAGTGCAGTTCGCCATGTCAGCTCACCTTTGTCTGCAAACAATTCACATTTACCCATACCTGGTTGATTGGTTGTTCATGGCCCCCTCTGTAGAGGGAAACATGCTCAATGTCTTGGTGGTTCGTAACACCTGTGACGATCCTTCGGATGCGTCACTTCTCCCCAGAGGGGAGACCCTTTCTAAGAGGCTAGGGCGGTGCGGCCCCTAACTAATAGTCCCCTTAGGGCTAGTAATATGCAGGAGGACCTCACAGAGAGGAATTCCCCTCCTAGGGACAAGGACGTGAGCCCGGAACACGGACCATTTAACTCCCAACCCCATAGGATAACATCAACACCAAATCCTTCTCTATCTACGATACAGTCTGAAACAATGTGTTAGGTAAAGTGTCAGACAATCTCGCTGTAATGAGTACAGGGATGAAGAAGATCCCAAGCAAGTTACAATCATGCTGTTCCCATCTTCATCTTGTATCCATGCTTGCAACATTATGAAGGTCATTACGACCTTGGAGGTAACCATGCCGCAATTTGTGGCATGGTTATGCCCTTACCGGGTACCGGGTCCGGTTTCCTTGAATGAGGAATTACCGGGCCATTCCAACCTTGGAGGACCCGGTAATTCTTCATTCAAGGAACCCGGACCCGGTACATCCCCATTCCCATTCGAGCCCCCATAGGGCTAAATGGGAATGGGAAGGGAGCTAACAACGGGCCCGTTGTTAGTTCCCTGATCTACTAGCGGGACCCGCTAAGGGTGCTTGGTTTTACCAGGCACCCTTTGCGGGTCCCGCGAGCAGACTCGTAATGGGGCGGTAAGGGGTTGAAGGCTCCGGCACCATTACCGGCGCTGTTAACCCCTTACCGCCAAGGTCGTAATGACCCCCCTTGTCTTCTTGAATTGGGAACCCTGGAACATTTCCAGAAGTTGAGAACGCTGTACATTGAGAGACTCATACCCAGGAAAAGGGAGTCATTCTCAAGGGCTGTCGAACTTTGCATAGATGAGAATTTGTGTTTAAGTGATAGGGGTAGAATAGGTTTTTGGACTAGGACGGTGCACCTTTGATTTGTACTCCACACACTTCCCGACTGCCCAAATTTTCGTTTGTTTCAGGTAGGCAAACCACCTCTAGCTAGGGATAGATAGGTTTGTTGGTTGTTAAATGTTTATAGCAACCATTATACCACTGTTTGGTTAAACTCCTTACTCCATGCCACCACCACACCCTACATTACTTTCATGTTCTATTAAAATGAAAAAAACATTGCCTCCACCCCTCATAGAGAATTCAGTTTATTGGAGCAATCCTGTACACTTATATGGTAATGTAATTTCCTCCTCCAGACAGGATCTCTCTTAAGATAAAAATGTACATTTCAACACAAGTGCTCAAACATATGCCTGTTGCTTCCAAAGATATCTGGGCCTTATGGCATTTTACATTCTGATTATGCCTTTAGCCAGCCTCAGAGTAAGACTCTTGCAGATTCACTTGTGTCCAGTTGTAACAACCTTCCTTATCCTAAGTCCTTTAAATCCTTGACGATTCCAATCACATAAGAGGTTCATAGCACACTGCTTTGGTGGACTCGCAAGGAAAACCTACTCAAAGGGGCTCCTGTCCAACCCCCTTCTGCTCAGGTCGCAGGGGCCACAGTTACTCTGGCTCGGGAGGACATTGTCGGAACAACCAGATGTTTAGGTTATAGGACCCTTCACATAAATTATCTGGTATTGAAAACTATGCACCCAAGTCTGAAATCCTTCCTCTCATCCAATGGAAGTTGTTAAACTATTCACTGCTGCCTTGATAGGTCTTCTCTTTAAGCAATACAATCTCCCTCTTTCTTTCTTCTAGCCTCCCAACTCTGGGAGTGATGTTTCCTTAACCACATTCGCCCCGTAACATCTCACAGCGACAGAGATAAAAAATTGAAAGCGTATTCCATTCATTGGCTCTTACATGCCCCACTTGAATGGAAAATTAGCAAGTCCATCAACATAATGAATTTTTGTCAGTGATGCTTTCCAAGGAGCGTTGTGTTTGCGACAGAGCGCAGCTGTCTGTGTGGGGCCTATGCATAACTTCAGGGAATGGGGCTTAATTCCCTCGGGGACGCTTTCAACGTGGACTGATCAGGGAAGTACCTTTATGTGATTCCCCTCTTCGCATTTCTTCATCAAAGGTTGCACACCTCCAAGACAATGCACGAGTGCAGGATGATTCTAGTAGCCTCTTATTGACCCCAACAAATATGATTCTCAGACGTACTTCATCTAGCAAAGGGCATGTTTTAGATCCTCCTTACAGTTCAGGAGTTTCTAGTCCAGCAATATGGTGGTGGTGCTGCACCCATGCCTTTCACTGATGAACGTGAGCATTTTGTTCCCGAAAAGGTATCCTATTCTGTCTTAGTAATATCTGTTGAGAACATTTCCATTATCTGTGCTGCAATGAAAGACTACAGGACGGCATTATATAGGCATTGTATAGGCAAATGTCTCTGATTTTGCGATTGGGCCTTCATAGGGATTTGTATTCCTCATAAGTCTTCCTTAACCACTGTCCTTTCTTTAATGTCTTAACTTCCTAGTAAAGATCATTATTTCAATCAAAGTTTTTCAGCTATTGCTTCTTATCTTAACACTCCCGAAGACACCTTTTCCCTAAATAACAAGGTTGGCAAAAAGCACTTCAGCGGTCTCCTTCATTTTTACCCTCTTATCAGGCAGCTGATTCCCCGTTGGCAGCTTCATGTTTCTGTGGCTGCTATTATGCATATTCCTTGTTGAGCCTTTAGCCTCTTGTGACTTGGAAGACTGCTTTCTTAGTTGCTACTAGCTCATATATGACAATAGAGGAGTTTCAAGCTCTTTCTTCAGAGGATCTTTAAATCATGTTTCATAGGGATGATGTTCATTTACAGAGAGTTACGTCCTTTTTCCCTTACGTTCTTTCTGAACTTCATTTAAACCAGAAAAGTGTCCTTCCAATCTAACATCCCAGACCTACCTCTTCATCTGCATAGGACTTTGCGCAAACTCAATCTTTCGAGAAATCTGACATTTTACATGGACAGAACCAAAATGTTCAGAAAAGCTGACAACCATATCATAACATTTGGTGGTCTTTCTCCAAGAAACAAAGCCAGCGCCTATGAGCTATTTAACCATTATATTCCTCAGAGTCTCCACACTCATTCTACTATCACTAAGGCAGCATCAGTGGTCTTTGAGAGACAGGATGCTTCTTTTGCAAGCAAGCCTTGTGCAACCCTTTTGCTTGATCACTGCTCAGGCTACTGCAGTCTCCACCCCCATATATGCACAGTCTGGCTGGCCAACCAGTTGGGAAGGAAGGAGAGCAGGATTCCAGAGTGTGAAAAATGACCTTCAAGATGATTCTGGCACTCTTAAGTCCTTGCACTCCCCCTTCCCAATGCCCACCCAGCCGTCCCCTCTAAGCATATTCTCTGGGTAAATCTCACAGATAAAAAAACTGTAGAACCGGAAAGTGAAGGTTGGCGGCGTATGGATGGTGCCTGGTGTGTAGCGATATTAGATGCCCTCATTCAGATACCCTTTTTCACCCCTTTGTGCATTTGCACAAATAAGGGGGCATTTCACCACACTTAAAAGTGCATCCCGAATTCACACGTAGGAGCTACTTTTAAATGCGCAGAAATGAAACACATTGCTCTAGGCCTATTGCAAGCCCCACACGGTTTATAGTGACTATTTTGAATGTCACTTTTTCAAATGCCATTTTGTCAAACCAAAAATGGAGGGAAAAAATATTTAGAATGTTTTTTTTTGTTAATGCGGGGGTTCCCCCCAACCCCTTGTTTTTTTTTTTATTTACACTTTTTTTTACTAGCTAAACAAAAAAACACATAAAATAAAAAAATACAATCGAAAATTATTTATTCTGCATTTGTTTTTGCTGAAATGGCATTCGAAAAAAAGGTTTTCGACAATTTAACTGGATACCGCCCCACACGTCTCCCTTACAGCCCTCCCTAACTCTCCCCAACCCCCACTACCCCAAAAATCATTATTAAATCTTCCTTAATCCCCCTAAATGAACACTGCCAAAAATGCGGCAAAAAGGCTGTTTCACCAAACGCCCATAACGCGGTGGCTGGGTACCATAGGTCCATGCCCCAAAATGGGAGTATCTCACAGACCAAAGTCCAATTTTTCCAGGTCACGGGGGAAAAAGGCCCCCCTTAGCTCAGGGGCTACCCCCCCCTACCGTCCCTGAAATCTGAAGGAAAAAAAAAGGAGATGCGGCTTCATTGTAAATGGAGAAGTGTGTTAAATTGAAGCGTTAAAGTAAGGTGTAATTCTTTCAAGATGCTATTTAATGCTCTGCCCCATTTTGAGCAGTGACAAGATGGAGGAGGGGCACGTAGTGGAGGTAAGATCTCTGCCGTGCATTCCTCCTTCGTCTTGTCAGTGCATTTCATTTTACAGCTGAATGACATTTTCATGCAAGCGTAACGCAAATGTGTTCCTATTGAATGAATACTCCTTACTTTCTGTAACGCTTACCTGGACTCCTCGGAAACGTAATGCCTTCCCAGCCTGTGGATCTGGTACCTTGGCACTAGGATTCTCTTTCTGTTGACAGCTATTGAAATGCTATAACATCTACTAAAATAGAGATTGTACTGCATGAGATGTATATTCCTTAAATCCCTCCCTTCTCACCTGTGTTTATTGTGGAGCTCTCCATCCTGCTTTTCTACAGGCGCACGTTGGGATGAAGAAACAATGGTAACGTGGGTAGCTGATGTATTCTATTGCTTCTTGCCTTGAAATGTCTATATTTTTCAAGAATGAGTCTTTGGGTAAGTTGGTGAAAAAATTGGAATCCTTAAGGGCTCGAATAATTTCCTACTGTGGAGAGATCTCTCTTTCTAATAATTTGCTCTTTCTTATCTTTTTGCAGGTTCTCTGGATTTGGGATAAGAATTATGACTGCGGATGGCCGCAGAGTTACTCAGGATGAGAAAATGTTTTAAAACGTAAGTTTGTCTATACGGAGTAACTGCAGCCTTCAAGGAAGAGCACGGAAATAACTGTGAGGGGAAAACTAGAAGAACCTTCAGGTACGTAAAAGCTTATTAAACGTCTTCTTTTATCAACTGTTAAGTTTGTTTGTTAATTAAATACCTTTTGTGTTTGCAGGTTTTCGGAAAGCTGAGGAAAATACCTTTGGAGGATGCAGTGGCTGCGGAAGAAACTTCTGATCGAAGATGTTGCGGCTTCGAACTAAAACTGCTGACTGAAGATGCTGCGGCTGTGAATGAACTTTCTGACGGAAGATGCTGCGGCTGTAAGTGAAACTTCTGCTGAAGATGCTGCGGCTAAGAACGACAACTGCGGACGGAAGATGCTGCGGCTGTGAGTGAAACTTCTGACTGAAGATAACCGCTTCAGAGAATTATTTTGGTCAGGTAAGTCTTTTCTATAAACGATTGTATTCTGTAGTTTTTTATAAGGCTAATGTCTCTATTTGCTCCTTTTACAGGTTCTGTGAGGAGAAACACCGGTACTGTTACCCGCTATCATTGGAGAAGACGCGAAGCGTGCGTTCCAGCAGAGGCGGGCTTAAATAGCTCCCTCTGCAATTTGAATACAACGTGCTGCAATTTGTGAATGGATCTTACGGCAGCCATGTTTAGTGTATAAAGGTTACTGTTAAACATTACTAGAGTAGAAGGAAGCATATGTTGTGAATGGTGTGAATGCCATATTTGCCAGGCTAACACCCACCTTTGGCCTGCTGACTGATATAAGGTTCCCTGTCTGGCCTGAATGCCTGAAAACACCTGCTTCACACTAGGTAAGAGTCCATATGAATCTTTCATACTCCTACGTCCCGTCCCCTTTCCTCCATACTTATGGGACATCTCTCCGTCCTGTGGGACGGGACCGGAGCACTTTGTAAAAAGCATCCACATTTTTTCCAAAAATGTGTCCTTCCTCTCTTTCTTACGTGGGGCCCGGCACGCGGCCGTAACCCCGCCCATCTTGGCTCCGCCCCGCGCATCGCCCATCAGTCCTTTTCGCCGCTCGATCGGGGCCAGACGCACTTGCATCCTCTGAAGTTTTTCTTCCCTTTTTTCCTCTCTGGCTCTTGCTAGCGTTCGTTTACTGGTCTGTCTATGTCGTTCAAGCTAGACTTTACTGATAGTTCATCGTGTCCCCGTCGCTTTGCGAGGGCGGATCCCCGTCCTCTTTGTTTAGAGTGTTTGGGTCCGGATCACCGTTGGGACTCCTGTTTTTACTGTGACTCCCTTTCGGTCCGGGCACTTCAACGCCGGTTGGAGCGGTGGGATGAGGTGTTCCGACGAACTCCTCCTTCACATTTTCAGGCGTTCATCGACGAGAAGAAGAAACGCCCGGTAAGTTCTTTACTTTTCAGAGCACCCCGGCCGGGGGATACCTTTCCGGGTTCCTCTCGGGCCGGGAGGGGCGTTGATCGCTCTGTCACCGGGGTTCGTCCTGAGGTGCTCTTCGGGCCTAATAATTCTACCAGAGTTTTCTCGGAGGGTCTCCGTAAGGGGCCTGTGAATACCGGAATACGCTCCGAGGCCCCTCCTGTGGGGGCTGTTTGTAGACCCAGTTCTATTGAGTCGTGGGGTACCGGAGCTCGCTCTGAGGCCTCTTTGTTGGCTTCCCTCAAAGATAAGACCGGGGTTCGCCCCGAGGCCTTGGCTGGGCCTGTTGTTACCGAACGGATGTTCGAGGCCCGCGCAGATAAGGCTTTTACCGGGGCTGGGTCCAAGGTCCCTCGTTCAAAGGCTAAAGCTACCAACAGTTCTGAGAGGCCAGTCAAGGCTTTGTCGGTGAAAGCTGTTGCTCACCGTTCCCACTCTTGTGGTGACACCAGACCTGTTGAGGGGGCAAAGAAGCAAAGTTCTTCTTTTACCGGCAGTGCCGAGGTCCTTCCTTCGAAGGCTCAGTTGGCGGTTGGTATGTCATAAAAACATTCCAGGCCTCATAGTACTGGCTCTACCGAGGTTCCTTATGTTAAGGCTAAGATTAAGACCCCTGATCCATCAACGGGGACCCCTGCCTCACTTCCTCACGTGCCGCAGTTCCCCTCAGATGAGGACAAAATGGCACCCGTTCCCGCCACGACCGCGGCGGCCATTTTAGGTGCTACCCCTACAACTACGCCATTGGCCTCTGGTGTAGGGCTTGGTCCCTTGGGTGAACCTAAAGTCCCTTGTGCGCATCTTTACCGGCTGGTTTATGATTGGAACGCCTGGATGCCTCTTCCGCACAATGTTTCGTTGCCCGCGGGGGCGGCACCTTTGATTTATGTGGATACGTCGGTGGAGGGGCCGGTGTGGCACCCTTCCCCGCTACGTCCTTGGATTTGTCCACCTCATGAGAGGCCTCCTCAGGTTCCGAAACAGACTCTGGAGGACGCCTTTTTCGGTAAATTTCAAGCGCTTATGCGCACCGACCCCATGAGGGAATATTTCAAAGGGCTTTTCAGGGAGATATGTCCACCTACGCCTTCGGCTTCACCCATTCCTCCGGTGGTTCCGCCGGGGCCTCCCTTGCCCGTGGTGCCTCCCCTGGCTCTTTTGCCTTTGCCTCCATTGTCCCCAGTGGATAAGGCAGTGCCTGACACGGCTCAGCAGGATCCTGACCTGTCAGATGACCCTCAAGGCGATCAGGACAACGAGGACCTTCCCCGCTCTATCAGAGCTTTTCATGACCGGGTACTGGACATGATGAGTTTCTTAGATGTTCCAGTGCCCGAGGCACCCGCCCCGCAGGAGGGCGTGCTTTCTGGGGCGTTCACCCTGTCTCCCTTGGAGCGTACCGGCCTGTTGCTGTAGAAGGATGTTCTGGCTGAGGTCCGAAGAGTCTGGGAAAAGCCACACTCAGGACTTTTTGTCAATAAGAAGATTGACGCGAGGTACAGGCTACATTCTTCGGAAGAGGTGGCCCTGTCGTCTTGTCTGCCTCCCTCTTCCACAGTGGTGGCTGCAGCCACTTTGCAATCCAGACCTGCAGCATCCTCTTCCACGACGGCTACTCAAGTCCTGGGTAAGGAGGACAAGCTCCTTGACTCCCTAGGGAGGAAAATCTTTGCCACCTGCGCCTTGCAGCTCAGGCAGGGCAATGCTGAGTTGATATTAGCGGGGCTAATATGCAGATGTGGAAAGGTCTGTCGGAGTTTGAGGAGCACATCCTGGTCGAGAAGTTGGAAGACTTCAAGGGTGGCCTATCCGACGCCAGGGTCTTGGCCCAGGATCTCCTGGAGGCTGCGGCTCATCACTTAGACACCTCGGCTCGGGGCCTTATGCTGGGGGTTGATACCTCACGGCAGGCGTGGCTGCATGCCACTAAATTTTCAAAAGAAGTGCAGGACAAGATTTTGGACCTTCCGTTCGATGGAAAGGAGCTCTTTCATTCTACAACAGATGTAGAGCTCACCAAGACGAAGGATAGCACTCAGACAGCGAAGTCATTATCTGTCCTGGTTAAGGCTCCTTTCAAAACCCAGAGACCGTTGTCACAAAGTCGACCTTCCTCTGGCTTTAGGGGCTTCCTCGACCGCAAATCTTGCAGAGTGGATACCCATGCGGGGAATAACCGCCCTAGGCAACAACAGATGCGGTTTTTCTCCCGCTCTTCAGCCTCCTCCTCAGGTTCAGGTGGCACCGCCACCGATAAACCTTCTAAATGAGGGTTTTCCGCGCTCGCACGAGACCCCGGTGGGAGGACACATTGCGTCTCATTGGGAGGCATGGCAGACCATCACAGAAGACAGATGGGTCTTGTCAGTCGCTCGAGCGGGCTTCCGCTTACCTCTACCCCCTACCCCACCCCGCAACCCTCCTTTTCAGCTGTCCGGCTCGCCCTCCCTCAAAGCCGAGGTTCAGAAACTTCTGGACCTCAGAGCTGTGGAACCCGTTCCCCTCGGGGAGCGAGGGGTGGGCTTCTACTCCCGGCTGTTTACGGTGCCCAAACCCAACCAGGCTGGCCTGCGCACCATCCTAGACCTTTCGCAGTTCAATCTTTTCTTACCCCAAGAGAAATTCAAGATGATTACGCCCAGCCGGATGCGCTCCTCCTTGCAGACGGGCGACTGGCTCAACGTTGTGGAACTTCAGGACGCGTACATGCATATCCTGATTTGGAACCCACGCAGGAGATATCTCCGCTTCTCTTTGGGAGAGAAGCACTTCCAGTTTCGAGTGCTTCCTTTTGGCCTCAGCTCAGCGCTGTGTGTCTTTACGAAGATGATGTTGGCGATTGCGGCCTATCTTCGTCTCCAGGGTATCCATGTGTATCCGTATTTGGACGACTGACTCTTACGAAGCCCTTGTATGATAGCAGCAGCGGGCAATCTCCAGTCTCTCCTTCAGATCCTGTTCCATCTTGGGCTGTCGATGAACTGGCAGAAATCTTCCATGACGGTCTCGCCGGACCTGATTTTCCTGGGTTTTTGCTGGAACATGATCGACTGCAGAGTGTACCTGACCGGGGACAGAATGGCGGATCTGTTAGCCACATGTAAGATGTTTGCGCAGCGGAGAGCATGTCGGCCTGCTGGTTCCAGAGGCTTCTGGGCCTCATGGCCTCGTGCGTGCTGGCTCTTCCTCTTGCTCGTCTCAAGATGAGACGGACCCAGATGGCTCTTCGGAATTCCTGACGTCAGGCTGTCGACCCGGATTCCAAGCAGATAATGATTCTGGATTCCATGAGAGTGGACCTGGACTTGTGGTCATCTCTCAGCAACCTGTTGGTGGGTGCAGGGTTTCAGGACCCAGCCCCCACGGTGACGATCACAACGGACTCCTCCCTTCTGGGGTGGGGTGCGACGTTAGATCTTCTTCAGGTCTCGGACCTTTGGTCGCCTCAGGACAAGCTCCTGCACATAAATCATTTGGAGCTTCTGGCGATCTTTCTGGCGCTCAAGGCGTTCAGACCGCTCATTGCCAACAAGGTGGTCCGCATACGCACGGACAATGTGGTGTCAATGGGCCTCATTACACGGTAGGCGTTAGGGGTTTACCGGTACCGGTAAGGGCACTGGTACTGGTAAACCCCTACCGCCTTACTACAAGTTCCCTCTGCAGGACCCGACTTTAACGGCTGGTTTTACTTCGGAGCTAATTACGTACGGTACCACAATTTGCGGTACCGTAATTACCACCTTCCCCATTCCCATTATGCCCTATGGGGAAGAGCCTTGGTGAATGGGGAATTACCGCCCCTGCTCACCTTGGAGCAGGGCGGTAATTCCGCCATCCACCAAGGCGGACACGGTAAAATACCGGCGGCAACCATGGTGCTAATAGTGCCATGGTTACCGCCTACCGTGTAATGAGGCCCAATGTATTACATCAACAAGCAAGGGGGAACGAAGTCTCCCCCCCCCTCCAGGGGACCTGTCTATCCAGATAGGGGAGTGGGCCGTGCTTCATGGTGTCTGGCTGCTTGCAGTACACATCCCGGGCCAGCTTAATGTCACAGCGGATGCCCTCAGCCGGCGGACAGTGGTGAGCTACGAGTGGGAGTTGAAGGCGGAGGTCCTCTCATGGATTTTCTCGCGTTGGGGCACACCGGAGGTGGAGCTCTTCACTACGGCGGTAAACAAGAAGCTTCTTCAGTATGCCTCCAGAGGGGGGCTGGGAGCCTCCTCTCTGGGGGATGCTCTCGAGATTCCATGGCACAACATGAGAGCTTACGCCTTCCCACCTCTGCCTCTAGTTCACCGGGAAATTTGGAAGTTGAAGAATTCGGTGAACTATTCCCTTCTACTCATAGCCCCTTGATGGCCGGCCAGGTTTTGGTTCTCAGAGCTTCAACACCTGTCGGTGTATCCGCCGATCAGGTTACCAGTAACTCCCGATCTTCTTCACCAAGGGGAACAGCAGCTGTGGCACCCCTCCCCTCAATCGCTCAGCTTGGCGGCATGGTGCCTGAGTTCAAGTCTTTAGAGCACCTGAATTTGTCTACGGATAACATGCGTATTATCCAGGCAGCCAGGAAACCATCGACCAGATCTCAGTACAAGAGTAAATGGCTCAGGTTCTGTCATTGGTGTTTGGAGAAGAAGTTGGATCCAAGAGTGGCCACGGTTGACACAGTGCTGTCCTTCGTGTCCTCCCTAGCAGAGTCAGGGGTTCATGTTCTGTCATGCAGGAGTTATCTCTCAGCGGTTTCTGCTTATCTTTCTACAGACCAGTGTTCTTATTCCCTGACTAACCCAGTGGTGAAGAGGCATTTTGGTGGCTTGACACGCCTCTACCCTCCGGTTCGTAATCCGCACCCGCCGTGGGACCTAAATGTGGTCCTGACGGCGCTGTGCCATAAACCCTTTGAACCAATGGCTACTGTGGACCTCAAGTACTTGTCCTGGAAAGAGTCCTTTTTGGTCGCTGATACGTCAGCAAGGAGAGTGAGTGAGCTCCAGGCATTGTCGGTGGAGCATCCTTTCTTGGTCTTTCACAAGGACAAGGTAGTCCTTCGGACAAACCCGGCCTTTCTGCCGAAGTTTGTGACCAAATTCCATCTGAATCAGCCGATTTCCCTACCGGTCTTTTTTCCGAACCCTGCCTCTGAGGCTTAGAGGGTTCTACACTGTCTTGATGTCCGAAGAGCTCTTAAGTTCTACCTGGACAGGACTTCCGAGCTTAGGAGTTCTTCTCAACTTTTTGTGACCTTCGGTAACCCTCAGGGCAAGCAGGCGTTTAAGGCAACTATTCCTCAGTGGATTGCCGCCTGCATCACGGAGTCTTTCACCGTCCAAGGGCTGAAACCTCCTAAGGGTATTCATGCACACCTGGTGCTGGGTAAGGCAGCCGTGGTTGCCTTTCAGAAGTATGTCCCCTAGGAGCCCATCGCTAGGGCAGGTACTTGGGCCTCCCCATCAGCTTTCTGTAAGCATTATTGTCTCGACATGAGCTCAAGGGCTGAAGCTCAGTTTGGTCAGGCTGTGCTGAAGAACCTGTTTCAGTGAGGGGTATTTCCATCCACCCATAGTTTCCTGTAAGGAGTGCTTGGGAATCTCCCATAAGTATGGAGGAAAGGGGACGGGACGTAGGAGTATTACCAGGTTACTCACAGTAGTGACCA
Source organism: Ambystoma mexicanum (assembly GCF_040938575.1). Taxonomy (NCBI): domain Eukaryota; kingdom Metazoa; phylum Chordata; class Amphibia; order Caudata; family Ambystomatidae; genus Ambystoma; species Ambystoma mexicanum. The sequence continues at coordinate 451,562,520 of NC_090924.1, read as the reverse complement.
CCTTACTCCTGGTCCATAGTCCCCTTTCCTCATTACGCCCGCCCGCCGCCCCCTCTAATAAGGTACTTCTGTTATTGCTAATGGGTCTTTGACCTGGCGATAGAAAAGGACTGATGGGCGATGCGTGGGGCGGAGCCAAGATGGGCGGGGTTACAGCCGCGTGCCGGGCCCCGCGCAAGAAAGAGAGGAAGGACACATTTTTGGAAAAAAATTGGATGCTTTTTACAAAGTGCTCCGGTCCCGTCCCACAGGACGGAGAGATGTCCCATAAGTATGGAGGAAAGGGGACTATGGACTAGTAGTAAGGTGGTCACTACGGTGAGTAACCTGGTAACTACATGCCATCTGCAAAGTGTAATTTGCAGGAAGCATTTACTTTTTCTTTTCTTTTGTCAAAATCTTTTTTTTTATTGAAACATTGAGATACATTGAATTCATTCAAAATACACATCAAGTCAATAGCAATGTGCAATATCACTTTGTCCCAGGAGTAATCAGCTGCCAATTTTCATGAGTTTCAGGTTCAATTAATCATTTAAAAATACATCAGTAGTTTCATCTGGGATTTTACAATTTCTCGAGGAAGTCCATTGCCTCTACTGACCTCGGAGGCCCAAAGATAGAGTTCTTGCTCCAAATCTTTCTTTTTTTTTTTAAACTTTGGTTTTATTGACATTTTCTTAAACAAACTTTAGGGCACCAAGCATATTCACCTGAAATCAAGTGACAGGCCCGGAGGCCTCCGCCCCCCCACCCCCACCACCCCAATACAATCCCACCCCCCCAACAAAAAATCCCCCTTCTCGGGGCTTTGTGATGCAAGCTCTATTAGTCTGGAGCTTGGGAGCGAGCATGAGCGTTGACTTCTAGTATGGCTGTACTCCGTCTGCCGATTCCCGGGCCATGGGCGCCCCAACCATTCCCAATTCCACGCTATGGATCAGTGGATATCCCATCCCCAGGTCTGTTGCACCCCGTACCAGTTCGCTTGGAAAGAGGCCGAGACATTGTTTACCATTGCCGTCAGTTTGTCCATCAAGAACATATTTTTAACCTTCTGTAGCCATTCCACCTTGGAGGGAGTTTCAGGGCTCTTCCACTTTTGGGCGAGGGCAACCCTTCCCGCTCATAGCATTGTTTCCCACATTCTAGGGTACCTCAATGTGTCCGTGTCCTCTGGGGGGAGGCCCAGCAGCATAGTCAGAGGGTTCTGGGGGAGCAATTCCTCAGAGATTTCAGCGATCCAGCCCCTTACCTCCTCCCAATATGCCTGAACCTTCGGGCAGTGCCACCACATGTGTGCCCTCGAACCAACCTGGTCGCAACCCCTTGGGCATGCTGGGGATACACCTGGGAACATTTTTGACAACTTTGCAGGGTCTCTGTGCCATCCCTGGAGGATTTTAAAGTTGTGTTCCATATCCGCGGTAAATAAGTTCCCGTGGAAGGCTATTTTAAATATCCTGGACCAGGCGTCCTCCGAGATCTCTACCCCTGCCAACTCGTTCCAAAAAGAGCGGAACCGCCTCCTCTCCCCCAAATTAACAGTGTTCAAAATTTTATACATCCCTGAAAACGCCCCCTTCCTGGAGGACGCTGTATCAAGAAACTTTTCAAAGGGGGTCAGTTGTCTCTTCAAATCTTGGCCCCAGGCCTGGTCACATAGGATGCCCTTCAATCGGAGATATTCAAAAATGGATAGTGACCCCTGACCAAGAGCATCCCTCAATTCCTCGTATGGTAGGAATTCTCCTTCCCTAAACATCTGCCCTGCCCATTCCATCCCCGAGTCGGACCAGGACTGTGCACAGCGGAACCACCTACTGCCCAGCTTGAGGGGTTGGCCCCATAGAGAGGACATCGGGGACGGCCATGACGTTAAGTGTGCTGTCTGGGGGCCCTCCCGCCAGATCGCCCAGAGAACGCCCAATGTTGGGTGGGACTTTAATCTATTCGGAATAAACTTTCGTGGGGCCCATAGAAGGTCCCGAACCTTTAGTGGATGGGTATCTATGTCCTCCAGATAGGACCAGTATGTGCCCAGCCCATCTTTCATATGCTCCAGGAGGACACGCAACTGGGCGGCACGATAGCAAAGCTGGAAATCTGGCAGCCCAACCCTCCCTCCTCCCTAGGTAAAGTCAGGACAGTTTTTGCAGTTCTCGGTGTCCTACCCTGCCATATGAACTCACGAACTGCGTTTTGGAGGACCGCAGGAAGAGAGGTAAAGAGATACAATAACCTTGGAAGAATGTTCATCTTGACTGCCGTCATGCGGCCATACCAGGACAGAATCATGGAGCCCCATCTCCTCAAGTCTGCCGTAATCCCCACCATCACAGGGTCGTAGTTCATAGGGGCAAGGTTGGAAAGGTCCCTGGGGAGGAGGACACCTAGGTATCGGATAGAGATTTTCCCCACTGTTATCCCCTCCAACCTGTCCAGGGAGTCCAAGCCCGGGTCTAATGTACTCATGGGGAGTAGGACCGATTTGGATGCGTTAATTTTGAGCCCTGAGAAGCGCCCAAATGTGGCCATCATAGACAAGAGGGGGGGAAGCGAGAGCCGCGGGTCCACCAGGTAAGCCAGGATATCATCCGCAAACAAAGATAGCTTAAATTCCACCTCACCTCTCTTAATCCCCTTGATATCTCTATGAGCTCTGACTGCGATGGCCAGGGGTTCCATTGCAAGAACGTAGATTAGGGGGGAAAGCGGACATCCCTGCCTGGTTCCCCGCGAGAGGGAGAACGGGTCCGATAGCCTGCCGTTCACCTGAACCCTAGCCTTCGGGGCCCTGTATAGTGCAGCCACCCAGTCCCGGATCTGTGGCCCGAAGCCCATTCTCTGGAGAGTGAGTGCCATGAATCTCCATTCGACCCTGTCGAACACCGTTTCCGAGTCCAAGGACAGGACGCTCGCGTCAAGATCAGACCTCTGGGCATGGTGGAACAAATCTATAGTTTTTCGGATGTTGTCTGAGCTCTGACGACCTCCTATGAAACCCACTTGGTCTCCGTGGACTAGTTCCGGCAGGACCCCCTCTATCCGCCTCCCAATCACCTTAGCCAGGATCTTCACGTCAGTATTCAACAAGGATATCGGGCGGTAGGAGGCACACTCCTAGGGGTCCCTACCATCCTTGAGGAGCACCACTATGATCGCCTCCATCATGGAGTCCGGGAGAGACCCCCCCTCCAACACTGCGTTGAACACCTTTACCAGGTACGGAGCCAGGGTAGAACGGAACCTTTTATAGAAGAAGACTGAGTAGCCATCCTCACCAGGGGAGGTACCCCCCTTCATGCCGCTAATCACTCGCTCCACCTCATCCTCGGTCACCGGACCCTCCAACCCCTCCGCCATCTCCCTGGAAAGGGCTGGGATCTGTATAGAATCCAGAAACCCCTCGATTTCCTCCTCATCCCCGTTATATTCAGACGAGTATAGTTTTTCGTAATATCTGCGGAATGCCTCTCCTATGTGGGATGCATCGTGGCCTAATTTCCCCTCCTCATTTTTAACTGCTCTCACCATTTTGCTTCTCTGGACCTCTCGCAGCTTCCAGGCTAAGATCCTGTCCGCCCTGTCCCCCTTCTCATAGTACCTCTGTCTGACCAGCTGGAGACTTCGCTCGGTTTTTTGGAGGAGGAGTTCCTTCAACTGGAGCCTGTAATCGTCCAGGGCGGCTATTCTGTCACGGTCTAAGGGCTCCGCAGGGGAACCCCATGGTTGGAATTGGGCAATTTTCTCCCTCAGGCACCTTTCCTGAACGGCCCTTACCCTTTTTTCCCGGGCTCCTATTTTGATCAGGACTCCATGCAAGGTGGCCTTGAAGGCGTCCCAAAGGGTGTGTAGACCTACCTCCCCATTGTCATTAAACTCAAAAAATTCAGTGATGGCCTCAAGTACCTCCTGCGCTAGTACCTCATCTTTTAGTAGAAAGTCATTACACTTCCATCTCCCCCCGCGGTCACTCAGCCCTTCCCTCGCTATAGTAACTCTGACCAGGTCGTGGTCAGACCAGGGGACCGGCTCAACTCTGTAGCCAGATATAAATGGGAACAAGGACTCGTCCACCAAGATGTAGTCTATTCTGGAAAACAATGTGTGGATTGCTGAGTAGTACGTAAAGGAGGGGGTCTCGGATCTAGGGGTCGGGACCGTATCCACCAGGCCTAGTTCTGAATTGACCCTCTGGAAGGTTCGGGCCATGATTTCATCCGCTGCCCTGGGGATCTGGGGGCCTGTTCGTTTCCTGTCCCGGATTGGGTCCAGGACCATATAAAAATCCCCACCCACCACCACCGTACCGTAAACAAAAAGTTTTAGTTTATCCCTCATCTCCCCCCAGAACTGTGCTTGGCCTTCGTTTGGACCGTAGATGGCCGCCAGGGTGAGTGGGGCCCCCTGCAGGGCTCCCCGGACTAGCAGATAGCACCCCCCCCGGTCTTTCATTATGGTTTCTTTTTCGAAGTTGATGCCTCTAGCTAATAGTATAGCCACCCCTCGTTTCTTTCCCTTGTGGGAAGCGCTGAAGACCTCCCCAATCCCACCACCCCGCAATTTGGGTTCCTTCCCCAGAGGCCAGTGAGTCTCTTGCAAGAAGAGGATGTCGAGCTTGGCTCTTCGGAACTCCCTACTAACCAGGGATCTTTTCGTGGGGGAATTTAAGCCCCGAACATTGAGGGAACCCACACCCAGGGCAGGCAGACTCTCAGCCATGATCTAAGTAATCTTCCCTCACGGTCAACGACTTTGTAACGCTCCATCCCGGTTGCTCTTTGAATTGTGCTTTGAACACCCCTCTTCCCCCCACCCTTCCCCCCCGGGCGGGCATGTAACAAAACCCCAACTGCCCCCCTACCCCAAATCCAAACTGAACCCCCTCAACTCTCGTGTACCGCCCCTCCCCCCTCCCCGGCGTCCAGCCAAATAGTTCCGCCAACACTGGCTTTTGGCCGAACCACCAGCCTGCCCCCTGTGGCCAGGCTAATCGCCCTTGAAGCTGATCCTCTTGAGCCCCCCAAACCCTCCCACGGCTGCATTCCTTTTGTGAGACCCATATACTTGCTGTTCGTGGGGATGCAGTTAAAGATTAAACCTCCGACTCCTCCAAAGGCCCTTTGGATCATAACGGTTCGAGTCCGTTCTCAGTCCTCGGAATCGTTCCGACTGCCTTCCTTTGCTGGAGATGGGGTGTTCATTTTCCTAAATTTCCGCGTCCCGGTTCTCTTTCTCCTGTCCCTCGACGGGCCGGGGTCACCGGGTCTGTCCCCCCCTGGGCCCGAAGGGCCCCTCCGGGGGTTCGTGTCCACCACGTATTCCTGGATCGCACCGCGGATGTCTTCTTCTGTGATCAGGGTTGATCTTTGGCCCATGTATTCGAATGTCAGGGAGAAGGGATAGCCCCATCTATAGCGTATCCCTTTTTCCTTTAGCAGCTGCGTGAGGGGGCGGCACATTCTCCGCTTAGCCAACGTGTATGCAGAGAGGTCCTGGTATATGGAGACCTGGGCATTATTATAGGTGATTTCTCGGGCCTTCCTGGCCTCCTCCAGCACTTTAGTCTTTTCTGAATAGTAGTGGAACCGGGCCAGGATCGAACGGGGGCCCCCGCTCTGCCCCCCGCCCTGTGCACTCTGTCGAATGTAGGCTCTGTGGTCATCTCCTCCGCAAACAGGAGAGTAATGATGTCCCGCACCGTTCTGGTGACGTCCCTCTCCGTTTCCCCCTCCATTTCGGGCACCCCGAAAATCCTGAGGTTGTTCCTCCTCTCCCTATTTTCGAAATCGTCCATCTGGCAGGCTCTCTCCTCGTCCCTCTTTTCCAGGGCCTCTAGCCTCATGTTGAGTTGAATCTCTTGGGGTGCCGAGGTCGTTTGCTGGATCTCGACCTGAAGCAATCTGTCTTCAATATTATCCACCCTTTGGTCCATTTTTTCAAACTTCTGTGCAATATCAGAACGCATGTCCCTGATTTCTTGTAAAATTGAGGCGAAGCCCCTTTCCATGGCTGAGGAGGAAGGGGCTGCGTCTTCCGACTGGGCCATGGTTCTTTTCAGACTTGTACCTTTGTCGCCTTTTTTGCCCTCCTGGAAGCGATATTCCTGCAGGGACTCCCGCCAGCTCATCAGGTGCCTTCCCGTGGTCCACTGTCTGGGCCTCAATGTCCCTGGCGGGGGGTGAGACCGTTCTCCTGGGGATGTCAGCGGGGGGGCCCCCAAGACCAAGGGACCGTCCACTGGGGCAGACCCGTCCCGGGCCGGCTCCAGCCGGAGTTGTAGAACGTTGCGGGGGGGGGTCGGGCCCACACCCCACCGTCACCTGGCGGGGGCCTCACACCCCGTCCGAACTCTCGTGGGGGATCGGGGCCTTTACTGGGTACCCCTTGGAGGTAGTTTCGTGGGCTTCTTTGAATCTGCAGGGGGGGAGGGCGATCTAGATCCAGCGCCCGACCAGTGGTGGCCTAGCTGTTTGTCCGTGGCTTTTTTTTTTTCCCTCCTGGGGTGGGGGGGGGGGGCGGGGGGTGGGAGGGATCCACCCCCGGGCGGGCACACGCCCCACCTTCGACAGGCAGGGGCCTCACACCCAGGTAACCCCCCTGTCTGGTGGTGCTAATGTGTTGGAGGGGGTGGGGGGGCGGCTCGTACCTCCGGTGTGTTCCAGGGGTCCGCACCCACCGGCTACAGGCGAAGGGAGGGCCTCTCACCTCGGCCCGTACGCCCGCGGGGAGCGGTCCCTGGACCTCCTCTGGTTCTGCTGTCTTCGTCTTTCGTTGGGCTGTAGCAGCCCGCGTTTGAAGATCCAGGGGGGTGGGGGGGCCTCACACCCCGACTCGCTCCGTCAGCCTCGCTCAGTCCTCGTGGGCCGGGGGAAAGGCACAGGTCCCCAGAGCCCGCCTCGGGCCTCCGAACTCCGGGTGGGTCCCGCCGTCCTCTGTTCGGGGGAAATCCCTGGGCGTATTCCGCCAGGCCGGGGTGAAGCGCGTGGTGAGGAGGGAGCGCGTCTCCCGGACCACAGTGATGTCTTCGGGCCGCCTCAGACCCGGTCCCGGTACCAGGTCGGGGAAAAAAGGTAGTCGAGGGGAGGGGGGCGGGCCGGGCTATGGGCCCGCCAGGCCCGCCTCTCCACCGGCTCCGTGGCCTTCCGGGCCACGCTCTTCTCCCAGTGCGGGGAATCCCGGGTCCCGATCTTCCGATTCCCGGGGACCTCGGATGCCGCTCTTTCGCCCGGGGGGTGCTCAGGGGGGGCGCCCGGCGAAATCGTTGGGGTGGGCCCGCCGGGGGGGTTTGGGGGGGGGCTCAATCCCTTACAGAAGCCCGGTCACGGCGGGAGCTACGCACTCAGGCAGCCATTGCCTGTGCGCCCCCTGGTGGCCTCCCGAATCTTTCTTTTAATGTAAACATTGTTTACTTTCAAGCTTAATCAAGAAGATCAATTACAAAAATTCATAAGTTCAATACTTGTCGTTAAACTTACAACTCCGACCAACCATTCAAACAATGCAGCAACGTTTCATTTTAACATGTTTATAATTTCTCAGGTGAATCTAGTTTGTACTGAACCCTTGGGGGTAAGATATTGTTTCAAATACAGCAGCGTTCCTGTGAAGAAGTAGAGGGAGTGAGGGAAAGAAAGAGAGAGAGAGAAAAAAAAAAAGAAAAAGAAAGGGGAGGAAGGGACATCCCCCCAGATTTATCCTTGGTTCACAACTTTGCCTTCATAGGCCCTCCAACGACTCTACAATTGGCATTCATTCAGATGCGTGTTTCTATGTTTCAAGGCCTGTCAAGGTTGGAGAAGGTATTTGATCAATCTGGGTTGGAAGAACATATGTTCTTTCTCTGCTAAGTGGTCCAGGAAAGGGCCCCAGACTTTTTAGAATTTGGCTGTCCGGTTTTCAATAGCAGCCGTCAATTTCTCTACCCTGAGAAGTTCCCAGACCTTAACCCACCAATACGCAATCTGAGGGCCCTCCCGCTCATTCCAGAATCGAGCTCGCGTGATGCGGGCTGCCATGAGTAGCTGTGTGATTAGTCTCGCTCTGGGACCAGACTGAGGGAAGGCCCCGTTGTCTGGGGTGTCTCCCAATAGCAGCACTAGTGGGTCCATGGGGAGGAGGGTGCCACAAATATCCTTAATCTTGGACCTGATCTCGAGCCAGAAGGATTGAATGTTCGGACAATGCCACCATAAGTGCCCCAGGTCTCCTTTTGCTCCACAGCCATGCCAACACACTTCGGGGTATTCTATATTCATTGCGTGTAACCTTTGTGGCGAGAAGTACCACCGGTAGCATATCTTAAGTGCGCATTCCCTAACCGTGGTGCATCTAGAGGCCTTATGTGCCCTATCCTAAATTCTCTGCCAGGATTCTGGGGGTATTTCCTTCCATAGTTCTCTTTCTCATGCTAGCATGTAAGGGAGTTTCTCCCCTTCAGGGACATTTTCCAGGAGGCGATAACTTGACGCTACTCTATGTGAGCGTCGTCCTTCTGAGACCGTTAATTCTAAGCCTGTGGGGGTTCTAATGGCGGCCTTTGCTACGGACGGATTGGAAACCCAATGCCTAGGTTGGATGTATCTGAATCTTTCGGTCTCCGGGAGGTCAAATTTCTCTTTACATTGAACAAAGTTTAAGGGGCTGTTATCGGCATAGAGCTCTTGTAGTCTCAAGGTCTCCGTTTTTGACCAGTTGTAGTACGATCTGGGTTGGAGTCCTGGAGTGAAGGTTGGGTTCTGGGTGATTGGAGTCAGGGAGCCTAGTCCCGGGGTGATCACCCTTAGGGTGTAGTGCCTGTCCCAGCAGCGGAGCATAGCTCTTGTAGATGGGAGAAGGAATCTCCTAGAAGTTTGTGCTTCTCGCGGTAAAAAAGGGAGATGGGAAAGGGGGGTATCTGTGTACAGTTGTTCAATATCCTGCCATTTGGGAGGGTCTGCTTAGATTGCCTAACCCAGGATGGGGGCAATTTGGGATTCTGGTAGCATCTCAAAATGGATGGGAGTCCCATCCCCCCAGCTGCCTGCTCCTCATGAGTATCCTACGCTGGATTCGGGGCATTTTATGTTGCCAAATAAAACGGCCTATTTCTCTCTGAAGGACCTGTATGTCCCGCTCTAGAATTTGGACCGGAAGGGCTTGGAATGAGTAAAGAAGCTGGGGTAACAGGGTCATTTTGATGGCGTTCACGTGCCCTAGCCATGATATTTCTTGGAGGGACCATTTTTGCAGGGATTCTTTCGCGTCTTTTATTATCGAACAAACGCCCAGGTAAGGGAGTTCTGAGTTTCCTCAGCTGAGAGCGAAGGTGTTCCGTAGGGCGTGTAGAACCTGTGATGATTCGGACAAATTCAGGCCCTTTGATTTGGCCGTGTTTATAGTGAAACCCGAGATCTGCGCAAAACGGTCAAGCAGGTGCATGAGCGGGGGGACCGAGGTTCGGGCCTCCTTTACAAAGCAGAGCACCTCATCCGCATAGAGTGCTACTTTGTGAGTCTGGTCTTCTATTTCAAACCCCTCGATTTCGGGGTGAAGTCGGATGTGTTGGGCTAATGGCTCCATTGCCAGGGCAAAGACCAGTGGCGACAGGGGGCACCCTTGCCTGGTCCCCCTGCCGAGGGGTATCTGTGGTGTCCAGTGTGTGTTGACTCGTACCCTGGTGGAGGGAATTTGGAAGTTGGATAGGATCAATCTCGAGAGCTGTGGGCCAAAGCCAAAACCCTCCCATGACATGCTATCGAAAGCCTGATGGGCATCTAAAGAGAGCAATGAAAGGGGGACAGGTAGAGTAGGAGCTAGGGATATTAAGTCAATAGCCCTCCGGATGTTGTCATGAGCTGCCCGGCCCTGAATAAAGCCTGTCTGGTCCCTATCTATTAGTGAAGGTAGCACCTCCCCCAGTCGCTGCGCTATAATTTTACTAAACAGCTTGGCATCCGTGTTGAGCAAGGCTATGGGCCGGTAGGATGCACAGTGCTCCGGGTTTTTCCCCGGTTTTAGAAGGAGGGTAGTGCTTGATTCCGCCATGGATTGAGAGACCAACCCGGATTCCCATATTACGTTAAATTATCTTGTGAGATGCGGTATGAGTTCCTTGGCGAAGGTTTTGTAAAGCTTGTTAGTGAACCCGTCTGGGCCCGAGCCTTGCCCCCAGGGAGGGCTTTGATAGCAAGTTCGACCTCTTCCGCGGATATTGGGGCTTCTAAGGATTCTAATAACGCCTGTGGCAGCCGGGGCAGTTCCGCCTTGGTTATGAACTCTTTGGCAGACTGTGGGTCCCCTTTATGCGGGGTGGCATGTTCCTTAAAAAAATCATCTATGATACAGCATTTACCCTCCTCAGAATAGATGCTTTCCCAGAAGCGTCCCGCAGAGAGTCTATTCTGTTCTGCTTAGTTTGTTTCCCTAATTTGGCTGCTAAAAGTTTGTTGGCCTTATTTCCCTTTGTATAAAAGAATTGTTTGGTGTGCATCATCCCGTAGGCCGCCCTCCCCATATGATGTGTTTTGAGGGCTCTTTTCACCATCCTTAGGTCCCGCAATGCTCGCCGGGATGGTTCCTTTTTATGCGCTTCTTCTAGTCTCCGGACTTCCCCCTCTAACTTCTCCTGCAATAAACCCTGAGCTTTCCCTCGTTGTGCTGCTTATTCTATTAAATGGCCCCTAATCACTGCCTTACTTGCATCCCAGATCGTGCCCCAGTTCACCTCCCCAGTGTCGTTCTCTGCATAATATAGCACTAGCGTTTCCCTGATGTGGGTGCGTACCGCTGGGTCATCCAACAGGAAATCATTCAGTCTCCAAGGGGGTTTTGTATGAGGAAGGGGATGTGGGGGGGTTATGGACAATAAGACTGGGAAATGGTCTGCTAGCGCTTCCGGGAGGATGTCCACCTCTGATACATTCTCAATGAGCGTGTCTGCTATCAAAAACATGTCCAACCTCGAGAACCCCCCGTGAACTGCTGAAAAGTAAGTGTAGTTCCTCTCATCTCAATGGCAGAATCTCCACACCTCGATCAGGGGATGGTCTTTCAGTAGTGAGGTAAGGGCCCTAAAGGGCCCTAAAGTTGTTCTTGTCATGGGGTGTTGGGGGCAGCGTTTTGTCGTCCAGAGGGTTGATCACCGCATTAAAATCCCCCCCCCCTAAAATCACTTTCGGCGTGATCAAATATGGCTTTCGAGAGTTTCCTGAAAAAACGGTCTTGGTTAGTGTTTGGAGCATAGATAGAGACCAGCGTTACCCTTCGGCCATCCAGAATGGCATTCACCTTCAAAAACCTTCCCTCTTCATCTCGGACTGTTCCCAATGTCTTACATGCGATCCCCTTGCGGACTAGGATGGCAACCCCTCATTTTTTCAGCCCACTAGAGGCAAACATTTTTGTGGGATATAGCTTATCTTTTAGGCGGAATTCATCGTCCCGTTTTAAGTCGGTCTCTTGGAGGAACAGGAAGGATGCGTCTAGGGATTTCAGTCTATGGAGGAGAGATTTGCGTTTCAGAAGGGAATTCAGGCCTTGTACATTAAGTGATATAAATTTGTAACTAAGGGCTGCCATGCTGAATTTTCTCGGGTTTTCGCCTCAAAGCAGTAGGGGGCTTCATTCGAACAATCATTGCAAGCCAACGTGAACAAGGATTGTGGTGAATTACTTCATAACAACTCCTCCCAGGCACTCCGGTAGGGTCATAAACAGTAAAAATACAGCTGTAAATAAGAGAAAAACAGAAGAAACCAAGTAGAATTGCTACTGTCGACCAAAATTGAATCTTTCTTCGTCCCTTTAGTAATCTAACCAGATTCAAAACCATCCCTTCCGGCGCCCAAGTCGGTAATTAACAACAGAATTTCCAAATACCCAACTCGAACTCAACAAGAGGTGTAAAACAGCGGGGATTAACGTAGATTCCTGCAGATTCCCCTTGAGGTGTGGTGGTCCCCCTCCGACTCCTCGGGCCGGGTTACAGGGGAGGCGACCCCGGATGCCGCTCAGATGTCTCATCGAAGAGGTCCTCATATACTAACCAAAGTTTCCGGCAGTGCCAGGAGGTCTCTGTCCTTAGGAGGTATCAGCACCTAACCGGAGGACCCACAAGACGACCCACCCCCCCCCCAGTAAAGAATGTACCTCATGAGCTCAAACCACTCAGGTCGCCGCCCAGCTTTCTCTCTCCAACGAAACTGGAGCGGAGGTTTCTTCCGGAGCTTTGATTGCGTTCTTGGAGCTGGATTCCAAAGGTGGATGTCCTGTGGTTTGTGTATGTCGTCGGGATCTCCCGCCTTTGCTGGAGGGCGTTGAGTCGTGCTTTTCAATTCCTGGGGCTGTGGATTGGAATCCGTGTCTTCGGGAAATTCGGCCATCAGGCTTTTTGCTTCTTCCTCTGTGGAGATTGTGTGATGTTGATTGCCAAGCTCAAACATCAGCTTGTAGGGGAACCCCCAGCGGTAGCGAATCCTCCGGGCCCTCAACCAAAATGTTACCCTCTGTAGACGCCGTCTGCACGCCAAGGTGTAGGGGGCCAGGTCTTGGAAGAATTGGATCGTTGCGCCCTGGAATGTTATGGAGTCTGAAACCCTAGCTGCCGCCATGATGTCTTCTTTCTGATGGTAAAAATGTACACGGGTGAGCATATCAGGAAGTAGATTTTTCCGCATTTGGGCTGATGAATACACTCGGTGGGTTCTGTCTGATTTTAACTCTTCATTCGGAGGGAGGTCCAGGAGAGCCTTGAACATAGTTTCCACATATTCTGCCAGGTCTCGGTCGGCTATCCGCCGGGGAATCCCTCTAAGGCGCACATTGTTCCGTCTCGACCTGTTTTCTAGGTCGGCCTGTTTTGCCCAAATGTCCTCCAGCTGCTCCTCAATGGCCTTTACTCTTCCTGCCAGGGCTTCGTTGTCATGGGATTGTATACAGGTTACATTCTCAAGATCATTAACTCTTGATTCCAGGCCCCCAAGGTGGGACGTAAGGTCAGCCAGTGATTGAACCAGGGATTCCTTGGAGGTCTTAATTTCTTTTTTGATTTCCTGGGTGATGTCATGTTTAAGCAATTTCAGCATACTTTTCAAGTCCTCTCTTGACAAGGCCATCTCGGAGATCAACCTCGGGGTCGGAGCTGGGTGGATTTCAGTTGTAGTAATGCGAGCGGAGGGCGGATTCCCCGGATGTAGTGTTAGGTATGACTGTATGCCGCGCGTTTTCTTCCTCGCTTCTGTTCTGGGCATCCCCTGGTGAGATGGCGGGTGTGTCCCCCCCCTGCTTAAACTGGGTTCCGGGGATGTTTAAGGTGAGAGGCGTGCAGAGGCTCGTAATGGCAGTAGAATATGGGGAAGCTGCAATGGATCGAGATGGATTTGAGAGTTTGAAAAGGCTATTATGGCCTCATTCCCCAGTCCAGGGTCCTCTTATATTGACCCGGCCCCTCCAGGGAGATACTGCTCCCGTTCAATGCCCCCAGGCTCTGCCCCTCCCCGGGCTTGGGTATGGGCCCACCGGCTCTCCCACCTTACCTTCAGTGCCTCGACGTCGGTTTGCTTCCTCCACGCGTGGGTCGCCTCTTCCAGGGGGATCAGGAGTCGTTCAATTTATTGCTGCTCCCCGCTCCCGGAGCCCGTCTCCCTGAATGTCTGGGCCCGGGAGGCAGCAGATGCTTTCTCTCTCCACGGCGCCCCAGGCGGACCGCCCCCCAGCTGGATTCCTGGGGCGATGACCCGCCGAGGGCCCTCGCTTCTTCTGTGTGTCGGGCCGCTGGGCCGACGGGCCCCTCCAGAGCACCCAGCAAGCAGCCTGCTTTTCGTTTCGTGTGGGGGCTTCCCTGCTCCCCCAGCGGCCACAGTCCAACCTGCTCCGCCACTGCCCGTGCCTCCCGGAGCGGAGCCCCCAGGGGCCAGCATCAAGTTACGCATGGGCACCGAGGTCCGGTGCGAGTTCCCCCATTTGGTGTGACGCCTCCATCAGGAATTCCCGGCTGCACTTTTCAGCCCGATCGGAGCTCTCAGGGACCGGTGCCGTGTCGCGTCTGGGCTCCGCAGCCAGGGTCTGTCCCGGATGGTGTTGCGGGAAGACCGAAGAGTTCGCCAGCCTCTGCTCCGCCCCCACAACCGGTCTCTCCCCCGCCACCGCACTATAGGTTCAAACGCTCCTTTTGGCCAGGTCGAGATGTGTTCCGGGCTGCTGACATGAGTTTGTTTCAGCCGCAGAGGGGCTCCGATGGACCGCGTCCCCGGCGCGGTTCGGTCCTCTTCCCAGAGATGATTTAGGCGCGAACCGCCATCTTGGTGCTGTAACCGGCCAGCCTTTCAGCAGCTTTTCACGTCCCGAAACATGACCGTAGGGGGGATTTATAGATCTGCAGCTCGTCTAAGTCATCAGCCTCCTTTCTTCTTTCCTCCGGAGTTGAAATGGGGCGGAAATTCTTTAATTATATGGCTGAAACGGCATAACTTGGGCGTTACGGAGAGGAGCTCAGGGGAAACATGACCGCATGGCGTGCTGCCTAGCCACGACCCGAAGCATTTACTTTTTCACAAGTTGTCTTGCTATACTCTTTCCTTCTTCCCTCTGCCATGTGAATGTTTAATATTACATGCAGGGAGTCCCACAGCACATGGGTGCTAACTGTGGTGGCTCCCTTCATGCAATTATAATTTCTTAGAAAGTGACCCTGATAATGATACCACCTGGCATTTTAAGGTATGAGCAAAAAAGATCTATCATGCACAGTCAACCAGTCACACAAAGGCATATATTCTAATGGATTCTGTCCTCCCACAAATTCCTCATCTTTGATATACTCTGATATCCTTCTTGCAGCTTTGGAAAACTTTGAGTGTGTTGCCGACCTCATGTCCCTTGGTGGCTACCATCTGCTCTCGACTGTGAGTAAAAATAGCACGCGCCGTGCCGGTTTCCTCAGTTCTGTTTTTCCACACAGCTAGCTTCAAAACGGTTCACTCGCCTCAGTGACTTTTCTATTGCGTTATCAAGTTACTCAACAATGTCTAACCCGAAAACCGGGTTTAAGAGATGTTCGGATTGTGGGTCTAGGATGTCCATCACGGACCCGCACCGGATATGTCTCTGGTGCTTGGGAACAAGCCATAAGGTTGACGACTGTGGCTTGTGTCAGTCAATGACGGTTAACGTCTTAAAGTAGACTAAAGGAAAACCCGTCCTGGGTAGGCCTTTTGCCAAATTCTCTTCTGTTACACCATCGAAGATGAGATCTTTGGAGGACAAGAGTTCGAGAGAGGTTTCACCTTGCAGTGCCAAGAAGCGCTCTAAACATTCGAAGCACTCAAGGTCAAGGTCTAGGCACTCTTCATCATCGTCCTCGAGGAAATCCAAAAGAAACACCATTGATCAGGGTTGCCTTCTTCGGACTCCTCGCCTGATAAGAAGCGGGTACGTTTCCCAAGTAGAACGGCTTCAAAAGCCGAGTTGGAGGAATTCCGATTGAAAATGTTGGAGGTATTCACGAAGGTGGTGGCATCTACTCCTGTTGGATCAAAAGAGGCTTCTCCAGAAGAACATTCAAGGTCTTTCTGTCCGGGCTCTTAGGTGCGCAAACAGATAATTTCAACAACGCCCTGTCGGCCTACCGAGACACGATGCGGTAGGAACGAACAAGTTACTTACCTGTAACTGTTGTTCTCCAGCATGGGGTCTGGCATGGATTCACATGCTCATGAATATTCCCCGTCGTCAGGCTGGGAATCCTCAGTAAAGAAAAAATCAGTATTAGTTTCGTTTCTGATCTGTCTTTCTTAGTAGGAACCAATCACTGGTCTCTGGGTCATACTGGAGAGACGGGAGGCTGGCTGACGAGGTTCGTCAGCGTGTGGGAGTCCATCTCCATCGACCGTTGGGTGCTGGATGCCCTGGCCCACGGGCACACTCTGGAATTTCTAAAGAAGTGCCCCCGAATTCCTCCCGTGGCCAGGAAGGAAAACCACGTCCTTCAACTGCTGTTAGAGGTAAGGGGGATGCTCAAGAAAGAAGCCATCAAGCTTGTCCCAAAGAGGCTCCGGGGCTCCGGAGTATACTCAAAGTACTTCCTCGTCAGAAAGAAGACAGGAGGTTGGCGTCCCATCCTGGACTTGCGTCGGATAAACAAATACATCAAGGCACAGAAGTTCTGGATGGTCACCCTCCAGCACGTGCTGGGTCAGCTGGAGGAAGGTGACTTCCTATCGTCGTTGGATTTGGAGGATGCGTACTTTCACATCCGCATCCTAAAAGGACACCGAAAGTTTCTCAGGTTCGTTTCCAAGGGCGGCACTACCAGTTCAAGGCCTTCCCATTCGGATTGAAGTCGGCGCCCAGGGTATTCACCAAGTGCCTAGCTCCAGTGGCGGCGCGGCTGCGCCTAAAGGGGATCCATGTCTACCCCCACCCGGACGATTGGCTCATCTGAGCAGGAACAAGGGAGTTTGCTGTCAAACACACCGCGAAGACCGTCGGGCTGCTCACGGACCTGGGATTCTCCATCAACTTCCCCAATCATCAAGGGGATCAACTGTTCCAGCGATGGGGCAAACCCCAAATCGACCTGTTCCCGACGGCGACGAACTTCAAGTGCAAGAGGTTCGCCAGCAGGTTCCCCCAGCCAAGAAGCATGGGCGATGCTTTCTCATTCCCCTGGGACGGCCTGTTCCTGTATGCGTTCCCTCTGTTGCTGTTGCTGCTCAGGCTCATCAACCAACTCAAGAGGTCCCGGTGCAGGATGATCCTCGTCGCACTGGCATGGCCGAGACAGATATGGTTCCCGGACCTTCTGGACTTGTCAGCGTCCCCACCAGTCAAACTGTCGACGGACGCAGATCTTCTCTCCAGAGAAGGAGGCGCCATTCTTCATGACGACCCGGAGTCGCTGAACTTGCAGGCCTGGCTCCTGCAGCACTAGAGTTTGGAGGGTACGATATCCCGGCTGACTGCAGAGAGGTTCTTGCAAAGGCCAGGGCGTCCTCAACTCTCAAGTGCTACGGACACAATTGGAAGAGGTTCTCTGTCTGGTGCCGTGCACAGAAGATTAACCCTCTACGGATTACAGCCCCTCAAGTGCTACCGTACTTACTATCGCTGGCAAAAGCT
This sequence comes from Ambystoma mexicanum, assembly GCF_040938575.1. Taxonomy (NCBI): domain Eukaryota; kingdom Metazoa; phylum Chordata; class Amphibia; order Caudata; family Ambystomatidae; genus Ambystoma; species Ambystoma mexicanum. The sequence goes on along the minus strand of NC_090924.1, from coordinate 451,545,420 downwards.
GGACTACCTCATGCCTACATCTGGCAGCTATTTCCCGATACACCAGAACTGCAGGACGGTCATCCATGTGGTCTCATCACTGGTGAAGGAGTTTATGAAAGGACTGTTTCGATCGTTCCTGCTGGTGAATACTCTAGCCCCGGCGTGGGAGCTCAACGTGGTGCTGACCAGGCTCACGGGCTCGCCATTCGAGCCCTTGCATTCGGCTCTGTTGAAGTTCCTGTCGTGGAAGACAGCGTTTCTTGTGGCCATCACCTCTGCACGACGGGTGGGAGAGATTCAGGCCCTATCCTGAAAGCCTCCAAACTTGACTTTCCACGAGACGAGGGTAGTGCTGAGGACGCACCCCTCCTTCATGCCCAAGGTGCCGTCGGACTTCCATCTCAACGAGCCCTTGGTGTTACCAGTCTTTTTCCCGTCGCCTTCGTCGCCGGCCGAGAGGACTTTGCACTCGCTGGATGTATCTAGAGCGCTGAAGTTCTACGTGGACCGAACAAGGAGTTTTCAGAAGACATCACAGCTGTTTGTGAACTCTGGACCTGTGAACCAAGGGAAGGCTCTCTCGAAGGCTTCCATTTCCAGATGGCTTTCCAGCTGCATCATGCATTGTCATCGGTTGGCAAACCGACTGTTGCCCGGCCGTCCGAGAGCCCATTCGACCAGAGCGATCGCTGCTACCATGGCGTTCTTGTCTGGTGTGCCCCTACTGGACATCTGCAGGGCTGCTACGTGGAGGTCGACGCACACCTTCACGAGATTCTACTGCGTCGACCGGGATTCCAGGGAGGAGACCAGAGTCGGCCAGGCAGTGCTGCGCAACCTGTTCGCTTAAGGTGAGCCTGGTGAGGAGGTAAGAGATGCTTAATGTTGAGTTTTATGTAATGCTTAATGTTGAGCCTTGCCACCTCCCGTGGTTGTGCATGTGTGTACTGCTATGTATTCTTTTATTCATGAGCATGTGAATCCATGCCAGGCCCCATGCTGGAGAAGGAACAAGTTACTTACCTGTAACTGTTGTTCTCCAGCATGGGTCTGGCATGGATTCACATGCAAACCCTCCCTCCTTCCCCTCTGCGCCTCTTCACTTGGTCATACTGCCACTTTACGTGCTACCAAATCTGAGGATGGCTGCCAGGGGCGGGGCTTAGGGAGAGGGCATGCTTTGGCTGGGGACAGTATGACCCAGAGACCAGTGATTGGTTACTACTAAGAAAGACAGATCAGAAACGAAACTGATACTGAATTTTTGTTTACTTAGGATTCCCAGCCTGACGACGGGGAATATTCATGAGCATGTGAATCCATGCCAGACCCATGCTGGAGAACAACAGTTACAGGTAAGTAACTTGTTCGTTCCTACCGCATCGTGTCTCGGTAGGCCGACAGGGCGTTGTTGAAATTATCTGTTTGCGCACCTAAGAGCCCGGACAGAAAGACCTTGAATGTTCTTCGAGTGGAGTCAAAGGTTCAGCAACCTCGAGTGACAGCAAAGCCATCAAAGCCAATACCTCCTCTTTCTGCTCCGTCGAAGGTATCAGCATCCAGCCCTTCAGCGTAAGAAGATCGACCTTGTCGAAACCATCGACATCCTCATCGAGCTTGTCGAACGCTTAACAGCCTCTGAAAAAAAAATGTTTTAAGTCCTTGAGCTCCATCTATGAAGATATGGAGGCGGAGGAGCAAAGCCCTCTGTTTGGACTATGGCACCTCGATGTTTTGGATAGCGCTAATCACAGAGGAATTGAGAATGAGAGATCTGGTGGACACACTGAAGGATGCAAGTGGCCTGGCCATTTCTCCAGAGGTGGAGTTTGGTTCGCCAGATGGGCCTGGGTATGCTGATGTTTCATACAGTTTGGTCATGTCAAAGGTTATTGAGTACCTTGGCTGGGGCTGAGGTACTCTGGAATTTGTGCAGGATGACTTAATGGATATCCTTGACAAGGGTCCCATTCTTCCTTTTCACACAGCAGTAAGCAATAGAGTTCGGGACAACTGGAAGAAGCCAGATTCTACTAATCTGTCATTAAAGACTTTACCAAGAAGTACAGACCTTCCTCTACAGATCTAGAGTTCCTTTCCAAACACCCACGTTCGCAGAGTTTGGTAGCTACTTCAACTTCCAAGGGAGCTGCATATCACATGATTTCACCGGACAGGGATGACAAAAGATTTGATACCCTGGGGACGAGAGTGTTCTCGGCAGGGAGAATGGCATTGAAAGCAGTTAATGCCACTGTAGAGGGGGGACTAAGCTTGACCCGCATACCCCCACACGACTCAACACGAAGACAGAGAAGCGACAGATGTGCTCACTCTTAGGCCCGTCACCATAGGGGTCGATGTATTGCAGGATTGAGAGGCGCTAGTCTCTCAGACAACGGTTCAGACCATATTATGATCTGGACGATATGGCAATGACGTCGATTGAGCAAGTCGACTTACTGCAAAGACAGAAATCAATGAAGTCATCGCTGACACCACGACCTAGCCGTGTTTATACATGAAGTACATATTCATCCATTCATGAAGTTACATGAAAATGCACTCGTTAATTGCATATAGGCATGAAGCATATGCTTATGACTCACTTAGGCAGAGGACGGACACAGATACATATATGTATGCTTATTCCTTTCGCCGAAGCTGAAACCGCAAGATGCAAAGAATTCATGCATTTAGCTTGCCCATGCTTGACTGCTACTAACATGGAGAAGCCATAATGAATGATAGGGGAGCTATAGGTCTATGAAATGTATGGCAAAGGAGAGACAGGCATCGAGTACATGAAGGAGCTGACATGATCGCCTCAGCCAGAGGCGTGCAGAAATTAGGCACTCAGCCAAGAAAAAATTGAGACGGAAAAGTTCCAGTTACCAAGAAAATAAGCCATCTTAAGGCTAAAATCTTCATAATTACAGGCAAGAGGGCTTCATTTCGTGGTCTCAGCACAGGTGACCCAGCTGAACAGGACAATACCCATTCAAACAAGGCAGATGGAGGGAGCCACTCCCATTGGACCAGGGGAGAAGAAGCTACAAGTGTTGCATCTGGATGAGTAAGTAAATGCACTCTCACAGGCTTAGGTGATCAAAGAATGGGAACATTAGGGAACGCTTCGCACCTCCATGGTATTTCTCATTGCCTTGAAAAGGTACACTCAGTCTGAAGACCGTCTAGGGTCCCAGGGATTGGAGGACACATTCTGCCCAATCTGAATTCACCTTTTACGTGGGGATATAATTTGTTCCAAGGGCAAATGGTCTCTATGCGACCCTGCAATATTGTAGAATAATGCTAGTAGAAGTGGTCCTAGGAGGAGCCTCTAAATATGGCTATCCTACCGTAGAACTAACCTGTATATTCCCTATATGTAGCCTACCCAAACTGACCAATGTAATTGGCTGATAGGTTTTGGGTTGGAACGTGAATTTGTGACGTCACAACGGGATGAGAACAGGTGACACATGCTTAGAAGATGCAAGCTCCAGGAGATACTCGTATATCTGATTTGATCCCTGTCATTTTTGTTTTGCTAATAAAAGGCAGTAAACTTTGCTCCATGGCTGAGTCTCTCATTTTTGTGCCTGGTAGTCGTTGATGGGCCCGTGTGTTCAGTGCTAATGATTAGGGCGACTGCTAGAGTTCCGGTCATGCTATACACCACTTGTGCCCTGGATACATTTTCTCATACTCTCTGGCCGATCTCTATGGGTCCCCTCCCCTTACCCTCTTGTGAGGTAAAAAAACCTTGGTGTCATCTTTGACTCCTTCCTGTCTCCTTCTATCCTCACATCGCGGATCTTGCCAAGAAGGCCCACTATCAGCTGCACCTCCTGAGAGGCATTCCCCCTTTCCTCACCTTTACCCTCCCTTCGTCCCCTTCACTAATCCAGAATAGGACTGCAAGATTTATCCTTGGCCTCAAGCTCAGGGACTGCATCTCTCCAGCCCAAAAATCTCTCCAATGGCTCCCGATTGGTGCTAGGATCAAGTTCCAGACCCTATGCATCATCCACAGAGCTTTCTGGGGTCTGGGACTCTGCTACATCCAACTCTCTCTTCCTAAATACCTCCCTGCTAGAGCCCTTCAGTCTTCTTACTCCAACTCTTTGCAGATCAGACGCTTCTCTAAGTAGAGAGTGGGGGTAGATCTCTCTCCTCTGCAGGAGCCCCCCCTCTGGAATGGTATTCCTGCCCCGCTCAGGCTTGAGCCGGATCTCCTCATGTTCCGAAAGCACCTCAAGACCCTCCTTTTCTGTTCTTCCTTCCCTCTCCCGTCTTCTTCTAACAACCCCATCTGCCACAGTGACTGTCTGCCTGGTTCCCTCTGAGTTCTACAGGGCAACAGGCCCCCCGCCCAGTCCACTCCCCTCCTCGCACTTAGCATGTGGACCCTCACCCCCTGCACCCCATGTAATCCCTAGCACTTGCCCTCCTTACCTCCCCATAGCACCCGCCTTGCCCCTGTGGCCCTCTTCCCCTCCTCTATGCTACCCCTCCTTTTTCACTTGCACTCTCTCCTCTTTACCCTGCACTTCCCTTCTCACCCTAGCACTTCACACTCCCTTCTTTCCCTCGCACTTCTTTTACTGCACTTGCACAGTCAAAATGTCACAAGACCTAGTAGTACCATTATTGTTATCTTTCTCCCTTGTTCCCCCCTTTTTTTGTCTTGTGGCGCCTTCAAACAACATTTGTCGTATAAGCGCCTTACAAGTATGAAATAAATAAAAATAAGTTGGCTGCCTAGGGGGTGGATAGAGAAGGTTTTTAAATATCGTGCAGGATGGCAAAGATGCCATGTGCCAATCTTTGTAGTCCGGATTAGACACTGCATATTGTGTCAGTCGTGCTATGACGGCGGGCACTGTGACAAGAAGGTTTTCATGGCTGCAGAAATCAAGGTAGGTTGTTGCAACATCTGGAAGAATGGCGAAGTATTACGTCTGATGCTTGGGCACTGCAAACAGTTGCTCATGGTTACTGCCTTCCTTTTCTAAAAAGGCCTCCAGACTGGCCCCCCAAAAGGCTAGTCCTTGAAGGATCCAGATCCGCTCCTCTTACAGGGAATTTTAACCATGTTAGGCAAAGGTGTAATCGAATTGGTACCTGCGACGGAGAGGAATCAAGGCTGGTACTCGCCTCATTTTCTGATCTGCAAATATGACCCGGGGACTGCGACCAATCTTGGATTTGAGATGCTTGAACAAGTTCATCAGGAAGGACAAGTTCAAGATGGTTACTCTTTCACAGATCCTTCAGGCCCATCTGCTCCAGAATTGGATGCTGTCATTGGATCTTTAGGATGCTTACTTCCATGTGCCCATAAATTTCAAGCACAGGAAGTACCTGAGATTTGCCTTGGCAGTTGTCACTATCAGTTTCGAGCAATGCCCTTCGGGCTGACCTCCGCCCTGAGGGTCTTCACCAAGTTGACAGTGGTGGTGGCAGTGAATCTAAGAAGGGGTGGCATTCACATATATCCATACCTTCATGTTGTGCCAGGTTGTTAGACCATATATGGAATAAAGACACAATAACCATATACTAAATGACACGCCAGTCATGAGGTTCAAATTCCAAACAAGTCTGGTTTATTCATAAAGTATCTCAGTCGGCCTTCTGGGTCTCAACGCCTCATGAAGTGTGTTCCCAGACACCGTGAGATGAGAGAGAGCGAGCAGCGCCAAAGCAGTCGTATATATACACGTAATCCTTTACAATATCTTTCGGCCTGCCCTAACACATGACGCACAAGCTAGGGTTCAGTAATTGACAGCTATGCATGTAACTTCAGTCAGTCTAAACATTAGTATTCTAGCACAGGCTGCAGAGACAGTTTTCTGTTATGGGGAACACGGGCACTGGCACAGGGGAAGATATCATGTTCTAGCAGGGAGACATTCCAACCAAGGTTATCTGTTCGCTGCGGCTCATGAGATAAGGGTCAGACAGTTCTGAGGCAGAGAAAATACCATCCTTCGTGAAGGAGCGCCGTTAGTTGCATATAGGCGGAGGGGACAGCTATATCCTCAAACGGCCTCGAATGCAAAACGGGCACGTACCTCCTGAGGCTCAGGGTGTACAAGCATCCCGTCGTGTAAGATTACACGAGCCCAACCGGTTCAGTCCAGGATAGAGATGACTAACGCATACCATTAACAATTTCCTTCTCTGCATACACCTCTCAAACTCAACTCCAAACCAAACACAACCACAAACCTCTAGCGCAGCAAACCGCACGAACTTCACTACACTGCAACAACAAAACAAAAACACACATAGACTCGCACATCAGCACACGACGACTACAGGCCGCATACACCCCAGGCCCAGCCGACGGAACCACCGGGCTGAGGCTGCCAACAGCACATCACTGCAATCTTGCACTTTTCCAGCCTCCCCCCACTAACCCACCCACCCCCCCCCTCTTTCAGAGCCGCCAGAGCGCCAGGGGACCACTCCGGTGGTGATAGTGCGCGGTACAAATGACCTTTAACATTAACATTAACATACCTGGATGATTGGCTGATCAGAGCCCATTTTCCCAAACAGGCTCTGGAACATCTTGGAAGCACCTGCAACTCCCTCCACAGACTCGACTTCTCCCTCAATTTCAAGAAGTCCCTTGTGACACCTTCCCAGAAGCTTCAAATCATTAGAGCGACCCTGGACTCATATTTTTGTTTGTTTTGTTTTATTAGTTTATTTCAAACCTTTAACAAACATCTTTCCATAAAATTAAACTCATCCTTTAACAGGAGGAAAGCACATTTGGGGGAATTAATAAAATACATTACAAAGCAGGGGTAGGGAAGAGAGTATCAAGCAAAGGAAAGGAAGAAGAAAACAATTATAAACTTAAGAAAGTCCATTGAAGGAGATCCAGGACAAACCTCACAGTCATTTAAATTCATTAACAATCACAAAAATGCGACAACAAAAAGTATATTTCCAGAGGGCGTGGCCTGCAGTGCCACCGATGTGGCTGCTCTGCTTATGGCCTCCGTGCTGAGCCCGATATTTTCTAATTAAATTGGTGTCCCTGCCAAGTCCTGAAAGGCGAGATCTTAGCAAGAGCTGTCGGAAGGTGCAGGAATCTTTTGCGGCTGGTTCACAGCGCACATTCTCTCTACACAGAACGGATGACCCTCTCAAAACTACACCGGGTCCTGAGAGCGGGTGAAGGCTTCAAGGTGGCGGGCGGACGCACATAGAGCTGAGGGAGAGTGCGCCGCCCACCATGTGAAGAGTTGAACGAATTCTAGGAGAGATGACCCGACTCGTCCTACTTGTGTCCTCAAGGAGTGAGGGACTGTGGAACAGCCTGTACTTTCTGGGGTCCCGCAGAGGGACTGATTTCGGCCATGCCGCTCTGAAAGAGAGCCCGGCCCCTTCTCCCTCGATCCGTACTTCGATTACCGTTCCCGTCGGAGAGCTCCGCTTCCCCATCTCAACGTGCCTCCAGCATTGTTCCCACCAGGGGCCACAAACTCTAGCTCCTTCATCCTTCTGAGTGCCACATCACCTGGATCAGCAAACCTCTGGCCCCGACACGGCAAGCCAACACTTCTGTGACTGGTGGAACATTGGAACGGCTCCCTAATCTGGGCTGACCGCTACGCAGCAGATCACAGGTGGCACCCTAGTGACTTTGGAATACGAGGTGAGCCCCTGCATCATCTAACTCGGGAAGGCTCCTCTCATTCTTCATGAACTGCAGCATGGGGCATGTTTCGAAAGTGGCACAGCCAGTGAGGTAACCTACACCCCTCTGGATTTGGACATTACCCCTACGCTCTCCTCTCCTCCCAATATAAAGGTCCACAAAGGCATATGCTGCAGTTTCCAGGCACCACCAATCTACTCAGCTGGGTCACACAGCATAAGTGAAGGAGCCCATTGCTGGATCCCGTACTCCCTCCCCCTTCTTTGCCCAGGACTGACAGATCCTAGGGTGCCCTTGCTGCTGGCCTTCTTTGGAGTAGCCTCATTGCGCTGGGGGCAGCAGAGGTGTTAGCGGACCCCACAGCTCACCTGTGACTATAAACCAACCCTAGCTGCAACACAGGTCCTCTTGGAGACTCAACCCGAATAACAATAAGCTTTTGAAACGTCCGGACTACAGATTATTCACCGTCGATTGCTGGGCCGGGGGCCCTGGGGCACAGGGAACAAAAGCCTGTTGGCGCAATCACTATAAGCAACTGTCACCCCCAGAGGTGCCTATGCACTTTTCCGCCAAAGATCCAGAAACCCGCCACCATGTCTAATCACTCAAAAACCCTGAAGAGTGGGGACTTTTCCACCATGTTGCTTCCAGCGGAAAAGGGGAGAAAGCCAGATACTCCCAAATCCCCACCCCACTCCTCGCCAGGTCTGGGGGGGTCAACTTGCCACCAAAGAAAACATCCAGGCGTTCATGCTGGACATTAAATCTGAATTCCGCAGCTGCATGACGGAGCTCACCACAAAATTGGAACACACACCCCAAAGGGTGACGGAAATGGAACAGAGACTGGGGAGATGGAAGACCAAACCCGGGAACAAGCAGCGTCACTACTCGAGGTACAACAGAGGCTCCAGGCCCTAGCAAAAGGAAGCAAGCTCCTGGAGTACAAACAGGAAGATTTAGAAAACAGGGCCCGAAGAAACAATCTGCAAAATCAGAGGGGTGTCCTCCTCGGTTTCGGACCAGACTCTGACGGAATATGTAGGGGACCTGTTTCAGTCTCTCCTGCCACAGTTCGAGAAACCCCAGTTACTTTTGGACCACACCCATAGACTGCGCACTCGTAAGGGGCTGGAGTCGGAATTTCCCCCGGGTGTGATCACCCAAGTACACTTCTATACGATGAAGGAGGCAATCATGGTGATAGGTCGTACCGGGGACGAGTTGACCTTTCAGGGGTCTCCCCTACAGATCTTCCAAGATCTCGAAACTGAACGATAAAGAAACGCAGAGTGCTCAGACCACTGACACTGTTCCTGCGTGATCAGAAGATTAACTATAGCTGGCTGTTCCCTACGGCCGTCCAGTTCTCTACCTAGAGGACGCAGAAACGATTCTAAACCCCCCTCACCAGACAAAGGGGGTAATCCATCTCCCAATTCACCCACTGGAACAGAGGCTCTTCCCCCGAAAGCCAGACAAGCAATATGGTAGGAAAGTTCAGAGGGGCCCCAAATCCAAGTAAAATGTCCCCACTCTCCTGATCTGGAGGAGACAACTGACGGTAAGCTCTCGAATACTTTGGTTACCAGCACCCTGCTCATTTGGACATCACACAAACCGGGGAACAGGGAATGCAAGGATAACTACGAGGGGCTTGGCACGGTCCGAGCCTGACTCCAGGGAGTATGACACTAGAGTGTGCTGTCAACGGTCTTGGGCAGCTCATGGTTCGGGCTCCGTTCAAAGTTGAGCGGTTCTCTTTTGGTTAAAGGTTTAGTTGGAGCATGCAGGCAAGAATTGCCAGCTCTCGAATGGCAGCTCCTGTATGCGTGAACCCCCCATGCTCTTCCTCCCCACGCCATCAGCGGACGAGAGCCCAGAGGTTCCACACCAGATTGTGAACTTTATCTCCCTAAACGTGAAGGGCCTGAATTCTCTGGTGAAATGGAAATCTGTGCTGAAACGGTTGAAAGACCTGGAGGGGGCTGTGATGTTTCTCCAAGAAACCCATCTTCTCCCGGCAAACTATGCTAATTTCCGGAATAGAGATTTCCCAAGGCAGTTCCTGGCCTCCAATGGCACCAAGAAGGGGGCAACAGTGATCTTGATGGCAAGGGATAATCATTTTGAGGAATTGGACACGCTCACAGTTCCGCGCGGTGGCTTCGTGGGAGTGAAGGGGATGCTCTGTGGTCAATTGCACTTGCTGATTTCGGTCTATTCTCCGAACGAGGGCCAGGAACGTTTTCTAGCAGACTTGGAAACCGCCCTTCTCCCCTTCCTGGAGGTCCAGCTGGTCATAGGGGAGGACTTCAATGGGGTCCCTGACCCAGGTAACGACAAATCCCACTCTCTGTGCCCCAAAGATTACAAAATAGCACTGAGCATCCTCCACCTGTTTAGATCACTGGGGGTCATGGACACAGGGAGAGTGTTTCACCCAGAGGAAATGGACTTCACCTTTTTCTCACATGTCCATCGTTCCTTCTCACGCATTGATATGATCTTGGCCTCGCCCCAGCTTCTTTTCTTCACAAACAAAGTGTGCATCGCTCCAAAGGTTCTCACAGATTATGGTCCGGTGCTGCTACAAATCAGATCTTGGAACCCACCCCCTGGGTCCAGACCACAGTGGTGTCTATATGACCCAATCTTCAACGATATGGCTTTGAGGGACGATGTGGCAACAGCAATCAAGAATTACTTCAATGAAAATCCCACAGAGTTGACCTCTCAAGCGACTACATGGGATGCCATGAAGGTGGTTGTCCAGGGGACCCTGATTGCACACACGGCAGCTTACCACAAACGGAAGAAGCAGACCAAAGCCCTCCTGGAACAAGACATTTCAGACATCGAAGACTATTTAAAAAAGAAAGGGTGGTCTCCTAAAATCAATACAGCCCTCCGCATGGCTCGCAACAAGTTGGAGGCCCTTTTGATCTCTGGCCCAGGCCCCTTCAATTACCCACCTGCACTGCCTCGTTGGCAACCCCTGCACTTGGGGACCATTTTTCTGTATCCCTTCCGTCCCCTACCAGCACTTATATCTGCACTTCCTTGCACTTGCCACTTGCACTTGTCACTAACTGGCTGTTATGTGTCATATTTATTCCACTTCCCATGTACTGCACTTCCCCTCTCCCTTCCCCTGCGCACATCTCCTCCCCACCCCTTCCTATGCACTTGCGCGATCTGAATGACACCTGGCCTAGTAGGATCGTTGTCTGTCCTCCCTTTGTCCCCCCCCCTTGCCTCGTCGCGCCTTGAAACATTTGTGTATAGGCGCGTCATAAATGCCATATCATATCATATATGCGCAGGAAACGGCGCAAACCCTGCTCTCAGTCAAGCAGGGATACTACGCCAAAAGTAATAAGGCCAACCGCCTTCTGGCATAGACATTGGCAAAAACCAGAAAGCGTAACGTCATCATAGGACTCCGAGACCAACATGGGGCTACACATTATGAAGAACAGGCCAACTTGCGGTATGCGCAAGCATCCTTGCTTGAGTGCATGGCCGTTTCAGGTAGATCAGTGGAAGCTCAGCCACAATATATCACAGAAGCGGCCCTGCCCCATCTGGCCTGACAGGATATGGAGGCCCTTGAACCACCTATCCAGCAGGAAGAAGTAGAAACAGTAATCAATTCCTTGAAGACTCAAGCTCCATGCCCAGATGGTTTCTCCCCAAAATTTTACAAACTGTTCCATGCTCAGCTCCTTGCTCTCTTGGCAGCCGTCTTCAACTCGTTTCGGGACGCAGGAAGTGTAACTCTTCAATGCAAAGCTCCACCACGATATTGGTCTTGAAGCCTGGTAAGGATCCTAAAGATTGTGCCTCATATAGGCCAATTTCACTTTTGAACATCAATGCCAACATTTACTCTAAAGTGTTGGCAAACCGCCTAGCTCCTCTCCTTCCAAGTCATATTTATGCCGACCAGAAGGGGTTTATTCAGGGTAGTAGAAAAATGGGGGATAACATCAGGCGGGCAGTGAACCTAATTGAGTCTAATTCACAGAGTAAGGCGAAACTGGCCCTCTTAGCTTTGGACGCTACAAAAGCGTTTGATAAGGTGGACTGGTCGTTTATGAATATGGCATTGGACGAATTTGCTTTTGGCCCCCAATTTAGGAAACCTCTTTCCAGGTTAATCGTGAGCGCTCTGACCCGATCCCACAGACCTGCAGTACACGACAGGGTTGCCCCCTTTTTCCCCTTTTGTTTGCGCTCATTATGGAGCCTTTGACCCAGCTTATAGGTAAGACCCCACAATCCGGGGACCACCAATATCGAGCTCCCAACATAAGGTATCCTTATATGCCGATGATATTCTCTTATCCATTAGTAACATCGCCTCTTCCCTGTAGTCGGCTCTACAGGAGCTCTGGGTTTTTGGTCGGATTCGAGATTAACTTTGGGAAATCAGTGGCGCTGGGGGTGGGACTCTTGCTCCAAGAGATCTCCTCTCTCCAAGCTGTGTGCCCCATTCACTGGGATACGTCATCTATCGCATACTTAGGGGTTCGGCTTATGGCATCCCCAAAAGATCTGTATGGGGCTAACTAACCCCGTCCCCCCTCTAGTTAAGACCCTAGAACAGAACCCGGAGAGATGGGCGGGGCAAGAAATGTCTTTAATGGGCCGGATCACGGCAGTCAAAATGAATCTCCTCCCCAGGCTTTTATATTGTTGCTCTTCCCTCCCAGTGGTAGTTCCGGAAACCATTCTGGAAAGGCTTCTGCGTAAACTATTGGGCTTCATATGGTGGGGGGGGAATCTAGAATTCCTAAGAGGGTGATGATGGGGGGCGCTGGTCTGTAGGGCCTGGGGTTCCCAATTTACTGAGGTATTCAGAGGCGCCCCAGCTCGCTCACCTTTCGGCATGGACATGGGGCATCCCGCACTCAGGTGGATGGAGATTGAGCAATCTAAATGCTCCCTCCCGCTCTGCTTCTTACTTTTCACTCCTTACACGTTGCGCAAGCAATGGCCTCATCTCCTCTCCTTGACGAAAGCGACCCTAATAGTGTGGGACGCGGTGTTGCGGAGGAAAAAGACCATTAGAGGTACAGGGCCACTTTCCCCAGTCCTCGGTACCCCTGCCTTTACTTCGGGCCTCCAACCTGGGGCATTTAGATGTTGGAAGGAAGGAGGATTGTTTATGTTGGGTCAGTTGTTTACTGAGAGCCAGCCTTGCTCTTTTGAGGATTGCAAGAAGGAATTTTACCGCTCAGAACTAGACAGGTTCTCATATATCCAGATCCGTCATTGGATCACTAACCCCGAAATTAGATTGAGAGCCACTCGGACGTTAAGTCCGCTGGAATTGACCATCTGCGAGGGCTTGGATAAGGGCGGGATCTCAAAGCTATACAGATTACTAAGGGAGGATCTCCTAGCCCCTTGCCACCTGGACTGTATGACTTGCTGGGAAACAGATTTGGGCCATCAGATAGACGATGTGTCTTGGTCCGAGATCTGGGCCAGGGGACGTACCTCATCCAGTTGCGTGACAAACAATGAATGTGCGTTGAAATTATTGTTCCGTTGGTACTACCTTGTGGCCCAAATTCATCATTTCCAGACGGCGATCCACCTACCTGTTGGCGAAAATGTGGAGCTCATGGTTCATATTTTCACATGTGGTGGGACTGCCCCCGGATACGTTCCTTCTGGAAGAACATTGTGCAAACCACACATGAGATCACAGGCAGCCGACTCCTGATGTGCCCGAAAACCGTGCTACTAGGGGCTCCATGCGAGGGGATATACCCAAAGTCGGGAGCCCAAGCAAAGCTACTAACCCACTGCTTGCTGGTGGTGTGGATTACCACTGCCCGTTGTTGGAAATCGGCAGACGGCCCAGATCTGGGGCGTTGGTGGATCAAGATTTGGGATATTCTGGTGGCAGAAATGGTATCGGCCGCAAAAGAGGGAAAGCTCCACCAGTTTCAAGCTATCTGGTCACCTTTGCTGGATTATGATATCGAATTCCCGGCCTTGACATTCAAGCCAAGTTTAGCAAGACTCTATCTAGCCCCAGGTGAAAGGAGTTAGGGAGAGCAGACTGTTTTGTCTTATACGAGTGTGGAACAGTGGAGGCGGGAGCTGGGGAGCATGAGAGGTATGGAATAAAGTTATTTGTCACAGATGTCGAGAGTGCTCACTGCCGACTTTCAGAATATTCGTTTGAAGAGACTGTTAATCTGTTTTGCAAAGTTTGTTGCTCCAACCAGGAAAAATGTATTAAAATATATTTTAAAAAAAATGTATATATATATTTCCTTTCCAGTAAACACTATACAGATCCTCCAAATTCCCCAGCCACTTCAATCTTCCAAACTAAATAGAATAAGATATAATTCCCCAAAAGTAGGGCTTTATCCTCCTGTTTAGCTAGAGTATATTACAGATAATTTCTCAGTCCAATTCATAATAATTTTTCTCTTTCATCCATAAGTCCCTCCAGGAGTTCACCACAGCAAAGACTAAAGGTAAATGATTACCCAATAAAAATCTCTGCCACCATTCGTCGTGAGACAGTGTCGGCGCCATTGCTATTTTATGGCCCAAGAATTGAGTATGCCGGTCACTTAAGCCAGTACATGGAGTTAGCAGGTGTTTTAGTGACTCTATTTCACTCGAAAACTTACAAAATCTACACCTCTTTTCTGGGCCGACCAACTGTCTCTAAGTAGCTAGAACCTCTCGTGTCGGATATAGGTTTAGGCACACTCTTCAAAAATTAGCCCTGATCACTGGGCAGGGACAATTTTCAAGGTATCTAGGTACCTCCCTTAGGGATTTGCATTGAAACGTATATTCCTTCATCAAAACGGACCTATTCCGCTTGAATTGAGTGGATATCCAATCTTGCCTACTCAGTTTCTTCTTTACAGAGATAGGGTTGGATAGAAGGACTTAAACTGATGTATCAATATCCAACAAAATACCCACACACTTTGACTTCCACAGTTTTAAATGGTCGTCACCTTGGATCGAGACATTGGGCCTCATTACGAGTATGGTGGTAAGGCAACAACGGCGCCAGTATCGCTACCGGCACCGTTGGTACTGTACCGCCTTACTAGGGGTTCTGCTCGCAGGTGCCCTTACAGCTACCAGGTCTGACCAGGTGGCCGTACCGGCACCCGCGAGCAGAACTTGATGGTAGCAACAGTACCATTATTAACAGTACCGTTGCTACCACCGTCCCCATTCCCATTGAGCCCTGTGGGGGCTCAAATGGGAATGGGGATGTACTGTACCGGGGACCCGCGCAAAGGGGAATTACAGGGTCCGCCAAGGTTGGAATGACCCAGTGATTCCCCTTTCGCGGGTGCCAGACCTGGATGCGAGTTTGGAGGTAGCCTTGCCGGTATAACCGGCAAGGCTACCTCCAACCTCGTAATGAGGCCCATTATCTCCCAAAATGTTCAGTTGCAAAGCTGTGTGGGAGATGAAGCTTTTGCGGAATAAGGATAATGTTTTCCAAAGACAGATGGAGTCTAACGAGGGCAGACCTAACTCGAATCTTATATGTGCCCTTCGCAGACCTCTCGGAAGAGCCATAATTTACTTCCAAAAGGTGCCTTCCAGTATCTCTCATATTTACCATGTCAGATTCAAGGCAGATACAGCTCCATACAATAGAATAGGAATCACCTTCTGGTTGTTAAAGGTGATTAAAGGTGACAGAGAGAATTTCCCAAACCTTTTATGTAGATCATGCCTTGGGACCTAAGATTTTTAGTCTTCAGCCTTAAGATCTTTGCCCAAGGCGTTTCAGCGATACTCTGGTTGATACACACTCCCAGATAAGTAATGGAGTCTACACATTCTAGAGCGACCCTGGACTATTCCTTGGGGAAAGCTTCTCCACTCGAGGTAAGGGCTCAGCACAGTTTGCAGATGGCAAGCAAATTTCAGAGTGCCCAATGTCTACCGGCTTTCAATTTTCTGAGGTTGCTCGGACTTATGGTGCCAGAAGCCAATCTAAGGATGAGGTCTCTCCAATGGGCCCTCAGATCCCAGTGGTCTCAGTTCTCCAGCAGGATGATGGACCAGCTTCGGCTCCCGATCAGGTTCGCACAGGATCTTCTGTGGTGGGCCTGAGAGGAGAACTTGTTAAAGGGAGAACATGTTTGGCAACCGTGGCCGGAGATAACAGTAGTGACGGATGCTTCCGTCATGGGATGGGGAGCACATGTCAATGATCTGACAATCAGCGGTCGTTGGCTTTCATCGTAGTCCAAACTAAACATCAACGTTTTAGAGCTGAGGTCAATCAGACTTGCATTGATTGCATTTCTGCTATCTGTATGGGGGAAAGAGTGTCCTGATAAATACGGACAACATGGTGGCCATGCATTACCTCAAGAGAGGAGGTATAGGGTCACTAGCATTGTGCAGAGGGGCAATGCAGCTCTGGGTTTGGTCACTGCAAGAAGGAGTCTCTCTGATGGCCGTTCACCTACCCAGAGAAGAGAACATGACGGCGAACGCTCTGAGCAGGCAGAGCAAAGTCTCCGACGAGTGGAAGTTAGCTCAGGAAGTCCTTTTTGAAATCTTCACAGTTTGGGGGACCCCTCAAGTGAACCTGTTCATGTGCTGTGTCAACAAGAAATGTGACCTGTTCTGCTCCAGGGAATTTCCTCAGAGGGGAGTTCTGGGGGAAGCGTTCATGGTGGAATGTGTGTTTCCACTTCTGTACGCATTTCCATCAGTCCCCATCATTCCTCATGTTCCCAGGAGGTTCAGAAAGTTCGGGACATCCATGATCCTGGTTGCTCCGGATTGGGCCAGGAGGATGTGGTACCCGGAGCTTCTGGATTTGTCCCTCTGCCCTCCAGTTCGTCTTCCTCAGAGAGAGGATGTGCTCACTCAGGGAGGAGGTTGCGTTCTCCACCCAGAGATCAGAACCCTGAACCTTCACGCCTAGTTTCTGAGAGGTTGAGATACAGAGATTGGGACCTTCTGGAATATGTAATGGAGGTGTTGCTTTAGGCCGGAAGGCCAGAAATAAAGGCTCTATAGCACTGCCTTTGGAACAAGTTTCTGGTGTAGAGACTAGAAAAAAGACCCATTCACTTGTGACACGTCATCTGTGTTATCTTTCCTTCTGCATCTGACCCATCAAGGGCTTTAAGTTTCTATCTGGGGCTATCTGGCTGCGCTGTCCATTTTCAAGCGTTCATCGGAGCATGGCTCCTTTTTCAAACTCCCAATTGTCATCCAATTCCTGAAGGGGTTAACTAATATCTTCCCGCCGGTTACTACTAATGTTCTGGTTTGGGGCCTCAATTTGGTTTTGAGTTTCCTGATGGGCGCTCCTTTTGAGCCTCTTAATTTGTGTCCTCTTTGGATGCATGCTTTAAAAAATATGTTTTTCATGGCTTTTACCTCAGCTTGCAAAGTTAGCGAACTCCAGGTTCGGGCATCTAAAACGCCATTCACTTTCTTTTATAAGGATAAAGTAGTTTTGAAGGTTTGTCCTTCTTTTCTACCAAATGTGGTTTCGGAGTTTCAACTGGCATGAAAGAATGTTTTGCCATCTTCTTACACTACTCCTCATCCTTCTAAGGATGAAGAAAGGCTTCAGAGATTAGATTCCAAGAGAGCGTTGAGCTTTTATATTAACAGACTCTCTAAGTTCAGACAGGATGACCAGCTTTTTGTAGGCTATGCTGGTCACAGGATGGGACAGATGGTTACAAAACAGACTGGGCCTCACTACGGTGATCGGTAATTACCAGCACAGCTGCCGCCGGAGTTGTTTTTTACTGGCACCCTGCAATGGGGATGTACCGGGGCATTCCAGCCCTTGGCGGACCGGGTACATCCCCATTGCCGGGTGCCGATAATAATTACTCCCCATTCCCATTTTGAGCCCCATAGGGCTCATGGGGAATGGGGAGGTCGGATGCACCGGCACCATTCGTGAATGGTGCCGGTGCATCCGACATGCTCTGCTTGCGGGTGCCGGTATGCCCGGCAGGTCAGACCTGGCAGGCGAAAAGGCACCCACAAGCAGAACTCGTAGTTTGCAAGTCCAGTAGTAATGCGCCGGTAGCTTACTGGCGCCGTTACTACCGGACCGTCAAACTTGCAATGAGGCCCCTTGTCTCCGTGGATTATCGTGTGCATTTCTGAATGTTACAATCTGGCTCCTAAGTAAGTCCCTGAAGGTCTGAGAGCTCATTCCACAAGAAGGGTGGCTACTTCCTCAGCTCCTCAGAATGGAGTGCCGGTGAAGGACATTTGTTGTGGTGCCACCTGGTCTTCGTTGCATACCTTCACAAAGCATTATTGCCTGGGTTCTCTATCAGGTCAGAAGGCCAAATTTGGGAAGACTGCTCCGCACAGTTTACATCAGAAATACATTCTCCTTTCCCTCCTCCTTCAACATACTGCTTTGGCAGTCTGTCAAAGATGAGGAATACGTGGGAGAACACAATCCATTAGAAGAACAAATTCCTTGGCCCTGATAATGTTCTTTCTACTAGATATTCCTCCCACATATTCATCATCGCGCTCCCAACCTGCCCCTCTGTCATTTGGGTGAATTTCCCTGATTTACACCTTCCTCTGGGTTAATGCTCACGTCTTTTTAGTATTCAAGATGACTGTGCTGGTGAGAGGAAAACATGAACTGAGGCAACAGGCACAGTGCTTGCTTGCTATTTATACTAACGTCGACATCATGGTCGAGAGCGGATGGAAGCCGCCGAGGGGCATGAGGTCGGCGACGCATGGCACCCTATGCTCTGAAAAGTTTTCGGAAGCTGCAAGCAGGATATCAGAGTATATCAAAGATGAGGAATACATGGGAGGAACATCCAGTAGAAAGAACATTACCTGGGGTAAGTAATTTGTTCTTCCCGACTGAACCACAACCATTTCTGCACATGAGACCCACCAGGACGTCTAGCTTCCTCACATCGACACGACCTTGTCTCCAACCTTTTGAGCTACTGCTGAAAGCTGCTGCAATACCCGGATGCTGTGTTGAGCTCGCTGAGCCGCTCGCCACCGAAGGCCATCTCTTCTTCTCTGCACCAGAGGTTGCAAGTCTTCTGGCTCCGCCAACCTGACTTTGGCTGCTGGCCCAATGTCTTCGACCTGCAAGCTGTCGCAGCTGCTGTGTAGCACAGCGTCATGGGAACTGGCACTGCCAGTCCGATTCGACACCCGCCCAGCACAAAAAAGTGCACAGACACGATTTTTTGACATTATTACTACTCAAGAACTGATTAAGGTAGTTTTGAGACCATAGTGACTGACAAGTCTCCATTTTGCACCTTTTTGAAAGACATATACCTTTGAAAAAAATAGCTTTGTTGCGGTTTCTTGCCTCTTCACGCCTGCTACAATATACCCATAGTGCTATCTCATCTATATCCTACATTTTCTTTGTTCTTTCCACAGGGGCAGGTTTTTGCTAGTGTTTTTCTAGTTATTTGCATAGTGGTTTGTTTAACTTGTGTGTGTGTGATAAATATATATATACTTGTTTATAGGAACTTCCTTTATTTTGGAGTCTTTGTACTAATGCTGTTTCGTTTGCTACTGCCCTCGACCCATATTACCACAAAAGGCAAAGAAGGTCTATCTCTTGACTGTGCCTGTTTCACATTTATGATTGGGATGACTGCTGGTTTGTAGTAGTTTGAGTGCTGAGTCGGCCATGTAGCCAATACTCGCCCCTGCACTCCTGCCAAGCAGTATTCATTTTGTCACAGATAAGCTTTGGAACAGCTGAATGGGCGTATTCCTGAAAAAGATTCTCCATTGCTTTGTTGCCTCATGCATGATGAGCTGCTTTATTTTCATTCACTGTGTGAGATTGTCGGTGGCTGATACTTCAGCCATTGAATGGAGGAAAAAACAGGGTTTGTATGAGTGGTTGAGTCTTGAAGGATCACCTCGAAAGATTCCTGGACATACTACTTCAGATCTACATTGGTGATGGAGGAAGTGGAACAATGTATTCAGATATTACTTCAGTGCCATTGGTTTTAGGCATCCTCTGGTCTGTCACTCACATTAGTGCCCTTAGGTTCAAGCACCATGACTCTCACTTCCAAATCACTATGGTTGTGAACTAACGTGACTTGATTAGTTTCAGCCTCAGCCTCTTGCACATGGAGTTCTAGTGCCATCCACTCCCTACCAAGATTCTGGAGCTGTTTGTAAACATCGGATTGGAATGCAGATATGTCCCTATTGATCTGGTATGGTAAACCCAGAGAAAATAAATTCTGGCTAGAATACCCCAGTCTCTTCACCTGCTGGGCTACCTGGGGATTTACTATGGGGTTGGGAAGGTTCCATGTGATAATATTGCTGTGTAAAAGTCGGCAGGTAGGTGAGTTTTTTCTGACCCTTAAAATTCTTTCCCCAAATATTCTAGGAGGGGTATAATTATATATTATTACCTGCAATGCGGTAATATTTGGGGAAAGTGTTTGATTTTCTGGAGGGTGCACTTTTAGGAAAGGTCGTCAACTGGCCACCATTTCCCTAGCGACATTCCGACTGGATACCATTGGGAGTTGGGTAGTGAGAGGGACAGTGTCATTTCCTTGGTGCTCTATATTTCTTGGATCCTCGTGGCAGTAGTGGTGTATCCAGAGTTTTCAGTTTTCTTGTTCCCTACCCCCGAGTGGAAGGAAGTGCTGATTTGGTGGAGGAGGAGTCTTTGATTTTCTTTTCCCAGTCACGCTTCTTTTAGATGAATGAAATGCAGAGGGTTGAAGTGACAAATAACAGTAAAATACCTTTTGTTGTCTCTCAGTGCAAAAGGTAGGCAAATAAATGCTAACATTAATTGTAGAGATATTTTTCCCTCTCTACTCTCCGGGGACAATGCTGATTCTTGTTTGTAATTGTAACTCCTGGGTACTGGTGCTATACTGGAGCAACTCAGGAATCAAAGATGCCGACTGCTGCAAGACACGCAAGCAATGACATAACAGAAGTGAAAAGGTGGAGTTAATGTAGGCTTATTGAGTATACATGGTTTAAGGTGGGCTTGGATAAACACCTACAGAAACTAAAGAAATAATTTAAAAACAGAACAGAATAAAGCTGTAGATAATTGTCAAGGATGGGACAACACTACGTAGGTCCTACACCTCAGGATGGCAACTTCTTCCAAAAGAAAATATGATTGCCCTCCAGGGATGCCCTACGCTTCTAAACAAAGTCCAAATGAGTGGCCAGGATAAAAGTTCCAACCTACTGTTAATAAGTCTCTTAGGTCCTCATCAGGGTCTTGGTGGTATCCCAGCGATAATTGCACTGGGATACCGGCAATGCTATTACCGTTACTGTAACTCAGTCGGGCGCAATTTGCGACGGATCCCGAGCTGCAGTATTACTGTAATTCCCCATTTATTTTTTAGTCCATATGTAATAGCACTGGCGGTACTAGTGGCGAAAAAGGGCAGAAAGCTGGAGATTTACGTCCAGCTGAAGGCTGGAGGTAACTCTCCAGCTTTCCGCCCAAACTCATGATTGGGCGGAACGGTAATGCGGCAGTGATAGCGTTACCACCACATTTTTGCCACTCCGTCCAGCCCGTGATGAGGCCCTTAGGCTCCTGGCTAACCCTATACTAAATAAAGGAAAGTTCTGCAAATTTGGCCAATAATAAATATCCATCAACATATGCTTTCAATGTCCAACCCTATTCCATAAACAAATAAACACAAGTTGCTTTCCTGGGCATTCCCTTCCGGGGAGTAGTCATGATCCGGACCATTTTCACTCTTAGGTCTTTTTCAGGGCTCTTAGTTTTCAGTGAAAGTCTTTTCTCTTTGGCCTCTACATGGCCTTTTGTATCTCAATACTCAATTCTCATATGCCTTTCCACTGCCTCTTGTTCACAGCTCTGAATTCTCATAGGCCTCGCCATGGCATCCGGTTCACAAAATTCAATTCTTGTAGCATACCCCCCCCCCCACACCCCTTATGGCCTCTTGGTCTCTTAGATATAATGAGTATTTTCTCCCACTTCATTCATGGTCCTTTTCAGGTGGATGATAATCTTTCCGTTCTCCTTATGCTTCTTATTAAAGCGCCTACTTCCTTGTTCAGTCCTTTATTGTAAAATGATGCCCTTGGTTCCCTTTTCACACCAATAGCCCTGCTGGTTGGTCTCTCATGCACCTGGCAGAGCTTGTGCTGCAGAACTGTAAA
Source organism: Ambystoma mexicanum (assembly GCF_040938575.1). Taxonomy (NCBI): domain Eukaryota; kingdom Metazoa; phylum Chordata; class Amphibia; order Caudata; family Ambystomatidae; genus Ambystoma; species Ambystoma mexicanum. The sequence goes on along the minus strand of NC_090924.1, from coordinate 451,523,531 downwards.
CGGGTATAGTTTGCTTCTTTCCCGCCTTCCACCTGAAATTACTTTTCTCAGCCTTTTATGCACATGGCCAGTGGGTGTCTTTGTAAGCTGGCCTGGGTTTGATCTTTCCATCTGCCAACCTGTTTCAGGTTTTTATGTTTTTTTCTCAAGTGGCGCTTTAGTTGCCTTGTTATTTTAATATTGTTACCCTTATGGTATTGGACAGCATTTTAATTGCAGATATTAGGTCTAATTCCTGTCTCCGAGGCTTTAAATATGTGCCACTCCATCTTAGAACCATCTGTGAGTGAGTCTGTGCTTTGTAGTGCTCGATGGCTGTCTGTGCTTCCTGAGTGAGTGGCTGCGGATGATCACGCAGTTCACACGCTTTCCAAAATGTGCCTTCACTATGGAGATGCAGGAATGAGTATTTCACTTAAAGTTTACGTTTCCTTTTTTATGCAGTTGGAGTTTTACTGTTAACAGCTTAGCTCTCTGCAAGCTGTCTCTTCTGGATCTACGGTTTGCTGAGACTTGTAGACCCCTGCTTCTATTGAAGGTGATGGCATTCCCACAGGGTATACTGGCAGAGGGCGCTGTGCGACGATACAGTCGACTCAGTGTCCCTCCAGTGCCTCTGTCTCGAGGTGGACGTCATCACGGATAATACGTGCAGCGCCCGTTAGCTTCAGTTCCATTTTACCGCGATAGTTTATGCTTTGAAGATTAGGGCATACTTTCAGTTTTGTCATGAAACTACGATATTTGAGAAAATGGCCTCTTCACCGGCTTCATCGACCCCAAACATCGGGTTTAAGAAGTGTCATGACTGCGGCGCCAAGATGTCCATTACAGATCTCCATAGGGTCTGTCTATGGTGTATTGGTGTCGAGCATAGGACAGCGGACTATGGGTCATGCCAGTCTATGACAAGTAAGGCATTGAGGGATGTTAGGGAGAATTCTCCAGAATGGCTAATTTCCCTTACCTACTGAGTCACTCAGCAGCTTTGCTGGATTTCTAGGATTTATTTTTTTCACCTGGTAAGAGTGTGAGACTTTTTTCCCACTCTTACATATGTTTTGCTGTGTGTGTTTAACATTTTTGTATTCATAGACTGTGGAGTCTCACCTACTCCATAGGCATCATCTTTTTACTGTGTGTTACACAGCACCTTCAGTGCAGTGACACAGGGTTGTCTTTTTCAGACTTCCCACTTTAAACTCCATTTTCTGGGACTGTCTACTGTCTCCCAGAACATGTAAAGTTGCCATTGACTTTATTAGTCTTTTTGAAATCACAGACCCAGTACAACATATCTTACATAGAGTTCTGGAAAGGGTTAATAGTTATCCCTTTTTGTCTGTTTCTCATGGAACATTGTTTCGTTCCCTTTTCAATAAGATTTGGCTGATGGCAGTGGTAACTACCCTATTTTTCCTACCGCGGTTATTTTAAATAGCGTTGGTACTGTTTTAGGCTATCTTAGTAGCCTCGAACTTAAGCCCGCTGGACCATATTTACTTTTATACGGTTCCGGCTGGGTTTATTCGCCATTTCTTTTTGTAAAAGTCTTTCTCGTGTTTTACTCTGCACGCCAAACCAAGTATGGTTCCTTTGTTCGCCGTCCTTTCGCAGGCTTCTGCACAGAAGCCCTCCTTAGGCACCTAAATGTCTGAGGGGGACAGGATGTGAGGGAGGGGTTTGAGACTCCCTGCACAGGGTCTCTTTGGAGACCCATGTCACACACTGGTATGATTGGCTGTGGTGACTGTCCCGGCGGGACAGTGTGTGAATGGGGGAAAACAGCATAAAAAGCAGGTCTCTGGGACTAAGGCAGAGTCGCCACTGGATCGAGAGAACCGAAGAGAAGCTGACAGAAGAGGACCTCTACCACGACTGAACCTCCCGGTGAAGCCATGCTGCAGGTCAGAATCTTCAAACTTCGACGACAGGGAAGATCTGCAAGGAATCTTCTCTCCTTGAGCTGGTGGGATCAACCAGTTCGCCAAACTGCAAGCCAGGCCTCCCTCCTCTGGTTGAATTTGCTGTGCACAGCTACAGTGAACCGGATAGCCAGTAGGAACGGACCCTGCTTGGGTTTTAAGGAGCGCACCTTTTATTCGTTGCTTTGCTCTGCTGCTGGTTTTTTCCCTGGGAAGTGCAGGTCCCTCCAGTCTTCCTACTTCGTGTCAGTCCGACAGTCACTTCAGGAACCGTGAGCCTGCAGGACCTGCGAGGAACGTCTGCCTCAGCCTTCTTCTCCATTTAAGGTACTGTTCAAATCCGGTCGTTCGTTCCATCCAACTACGGTAAAAGTGTTTGAAATCTTTTGCCAATCTGAGGGCTTGTCCTTCTCTATTCTTTTTTTTTTCAAATATTTATTAAATTCTTCAGTATATAAAACAAAGAAACCAGCAGTAATGAACCGTCCAATAAGGCACATCATGAATTCATTAAACAGTAATAAACAGATCAGTAAAGTTAATAATAAATTCATTACACCTTCAATTCATTAAACAGTAATCAACCCCCCGCCTCAATTAATAAACCCAGTTCATAGTCCAACTTAAAATCATACAAGCATCAAATAAAGGTGCATTCAGAAAATACTTTACCGATAGCAATAAATTCTAACATAGATTTCCGCCTTGTAGATATTTATAATTTATTGCTTTCCCCGATTCTGCAACAGACACCTTAAAAAAAATAAAAAGAGTTGAACCCAGAGCAGCGCTTATAGAGGGATAGAGGGAGGGGGTAAAGGAAGGCACTAGAGAAAGGAAGACCAAAAGAAGGAAAAGAAAAGGACAGAGAGAAGAAGAAGAAGAAGAAGAAGAAAAAAAACACAATACAATCGCACATTGTCAGTTACAGGAGGTAGATGAGGGCTTCAAAATGATCTTCAAGGCTTCAAAAAGTGCTTCAATAACATTGGCTGAAAAAACATTTGTTCTTTGTCCCGCACAAAGTCCAGAAAAGGTTGCCTGATACGTGTGAATCTTAGCATTTTCCCATCCAATATAGCCGACAGTTTTTCTAAGCCTAATAATTGCCACACTTTCACCCACCAATAGGTGATATGGGGCCCCTCTATGGACTTCCAGAATCGGGCTCTTGTGATCCAAGCTGCTGTAAGGAGGATAGAAAGCAAAGCTGCTCTGTTACCAGACATCGGGAAGGAGCCGTCATCCAGGGAGTCTCCTAGCACCAATACCAACGGGTCCATAGGTAGCAAAACCCCAGTAATCTCTTTAATCTTAGAGCCTACCTCTAGCCAGAAAGACTTTATGACAGAACATTGCCACCACATATGCGCCAAGTCACCTTTCTTGCCACAGCCGTGCCAACATGTGTCCGGATAGTCCGGATTCATTCCATGCAATCTACTTGGGGGCAGATACCATTGATAACATAATTTAATGGAATTCTCTTTCACAATTGTACATCGCAAGCTCGCCTGGGCTCTAAGCCATATCCTTTGCCATGATTCTTCTGGAATCTCCATACCCAATTCCTCTTCCCAAGCCCGCATATAAGGGAGCTTCTCCCCAGGAGGGACCTTCTCTAAAAGTTTATAACAGGCTGAAACCCTGTGAACCCGCTGGCCTTCCAGTACTTTCAGTTCTAACTCAGTCGGATCTCTATCCGCAGCTCGGCGAATGATCCTATTAGTTATCCAGTGACGCAGCTGAATGTATCGAAAGCGTTCAGTTTCTGACAGGTTAAATTTCTCCTTACATTCAGCAAACGTCAAAGGTTCTCGGTCTTTATACAGGTCCTTCAGCCATACTGGTTCAACGGGTTCGCAGTTGCGAAACACAGTGCTCACCAGGCCCGGTGTAAAGGCCGGGTTCTGAGAGACAGGGGAGAAGGGTCCCAAACTCGATTTAATCCCATTTTGAGCACATGCCTTATCCCAGCACTGTAGTGTGGAGTTCGTGGTGGTCAAAAGAGCACGCCCACAAGTCTGGGCCTCTCTGGGAAGAAACGGGAACTGCGCTAACGGGAATGGAGACGCTGCCTGTTCAATGTCTTGCCATTTGGGGGCCTCCAGGAGGTTTGCCCAGGACAGCATAGCAGCCACCTGTGCAGCCCTATAGTATCTCTGGATCAATGGTAATCCCAGGCCTCCCAATGATTTCCCCCTGGTAAGAAGTTTAAGAGGTATTCTAGGCTTTCTTGCCTTCCAGAGAAAGCGACTTATGCTACTGCATCTCAATAAGGTCCCCCTCAGGGATCCGAATTGGAAGAGCTTGAAAGACATATAAGAGTTTCGGGAGCAGGGTCGTCTACTCTTGAGATTCATACTGTACGACGAATCCTTCGCCTCCTTCAGTAAGGCAGGAATATTGCCCCTGAAGAGTCCCAAGTAAGACAGAGTCAATTTTACACCCAGGTAGGGGATCTCAGTCGTCGACCATGGAATGGCAAACTGTGCTTGAATGGTTGCCATCTCACCGGGGGCCTCCGCCAAGGCCAATCCGATAGATTTGGCTGGATTCACCCGAAATTATGAAAGATCAGCAAAGCGGGACAAGAGGTACATCAGTGGTGGCATAGTCTTACTGATGTCCCTTAGAAAGCAGAGTAAATCGTCTGCATATAAAGCCAGCTTGTGACATTGTCCCGCATATTCAAAGCCTAATATCACAGGGTGAAGTCTAATTTGCTGGGCCAAGAGTTCTAACGCTAGAGCAAATACTAACGGGGAAAGGGGCAACCCTGCCTCGTCCCCTTGCCTAAAGTAATCAGAGGGGTCCATAGTGTATTCACCCAAACTTTTGTTAAAGGGAATTGGAAATTTGAGAGTACCAGTTTAGAAAATTAGGGCCAAACCCATATCCCTCCAAAACCAGCCTCAGATACCCCCAGGACATGCTGTCAAAAGCCCTACGGGCATCTAAAGATAAAATGGCTAGTCTCCCCGGGATCCTTGGGGCCAGGGAAATCAAATTTATCTCCCTTCGGATGTTATCTTGTGCTGAGCAGTAGCAAATAAATCCTGTTTGATCCCTCTCTATCAAGGACGGGAGAATCCCACCCAATCTTCCTGTTATAATCCTACTTAATAGCGTTGCGTCCGTATTTAATAATGCAATCGGACGATATGATATACATTCTGTCGGGTCTTTCCCTGGCTTCAAGATCCAAGTGGTTGCAGATTCTCATAGACTTAGACACCGCTCCCGCTGCCCAGATAGTATTGAATAATTTAGTGAAGTAAGAGGCCAAGACAGCGCCAAAGGTCTTATAGAACCTGTTTGTGAGACCGTCTGGCCTGGGGCCTTCCCAGACGGGACGGAGCGAATTGTGAGCTCGATTTCTTTAAGTGTTATAGGTACCTCCAAGCGATCCAAGGCTGCCTGAGTCACCTGAGGCAACTGTGCCTTCTGAATGAATTCTTGGTCTAATTTCAGGTCTGTCTGAAACGGGGCAAATTGCTCCCTAAAGAAGTTTTCTATGATTTGAAGTTTCCCTCCCTCTGAGCTGACAGATTTCCCGTTGGCATCTTTCAGAGATTCAATACGATTTCGCCCTGCCAGCCTTTTCACCTTGGCTGCTAGCAGCCTATTAGCTTTATTCCCCTTTGAATAGTAACACTGCTTGGTTCTCATACCATATGCCGTCTGGCTCATGTGATGGGCTTCTAAGGCCTTGCGGGCCACTCGCACATACCTGAACAGACGCTGGGAGCATCTCCTTTTATACAACTCCTCCCTGTCTCGCAGTTCCTCTTCCAGCCGAGCCTGTGTCTGTCTCCTAGTTTCCCGCCTAACCACTGTTTGTGCTATAATGTGCCCCCTAATTACCGCCTTTCCAGCATCCCAAACCGTGAGATAATCCACCTCCACCATGTAATTTTCCGAGAAATAGTGAACTATAGCTTCAGAGACGCTATCTCGGAACTGAGGATCACTCAACAGAAGCTTATTCATACGCCATGTTCTCGTAGGAGGTGGGGTGCCTGGAAAGGGGCCATTGTTAAAGCTACCAGGGCATGATCGGATAGGGCCTGCGGGAGGATCTCTACTTCTATTAGCTGGGGAACCAACTTGTCTGAAATGAGGAACATGTCCAGTCTGGAGAAGCCCCCATGTGCCGCAGAGCAAAAGGTATAATCCCGCTCCTCCTGATGAGAAAACCGCCACGCCTCAATGAGTGAGTGATCGCGGAACAGCGAAGTGAGTGCTAAAATTTTTTTTTTATCTGCAGCAGAGGGGGGTAAGGTCTTTTCAACTAGAGGGTTAACCACAGCATTAAAATCTCCCGCTATCATGAGTACACCCTCAGTCTGTTCATACAGTAATTTCGACAGAGAGGCAAAAAATACCTTTTGATGGGAGTTAGGCCTATGTAGCGAGACCAAAGTTACTTTCCGCCCTCGTACCGCAGCCACCAGCATAATATATCTCCCATCCCTGTCGCACAACACCCTCTGCACCTTCAGAGGAACATCTTTACGCAACAGGATGGCCACTCCTCGTTTCTTTGAGCCGGCTGAGGCACAATATCTAGTGGGGTAAACCTTGCCATTGAGTCAAAACTCATCTGATTGCAGGAGATGAGTCTCCTGAAGAAACAAGAGGTCAGGATTAAGGGTAGTTAATCTGTGGAATAGCGCTTTCCGCTTTAGGGGGGAATTTAATCCTTGCACATTCAAGGTAAGGCAGCTAAAGTTCTGTCCCATCACTCCATTCACATACAATCCCTTGCTTAGCCTTAAGAGCAAAATCTCCCCCAACAAGGGGCCATCCGCCTTGAGTATCACCGCTCATGTCACCCCATTGAAGCCACCCATTCAAAAGAAAAACAGTTTCTTGGCACTACAGCCTTCCCAAGAGTAGAAGTGAACCCCACATCCCTCCTTAAGAGAGCCCCCGCGTTGACCTTAACAGAAGTGACCAACGCAACCTGACCAGTGTGAGAAATAAAACACTCTTAAAATAAACGAAGTAAGTAGACATACCAAAAGAAGAATATGAAATAATAAGAGCAAAACATAGGGCCACATCGGCCTTCACAGAATATTGTACCATCGCACTCAGGCGGTATAGTGGACGCAATCCATATCCGGGCGCCCAGTCAACACACTCCATCTCATCTAGAATACAACTCAACACCCAACGCTCAACCTACAACCACAGCAACATACAACTTGAGCTTCTGTATATAGCTTCCTAGGAGGCTATTTTATCAGAAAGTTGCCTCTGTTCAGCAATATGGACCAGGATTTTAAAAACCTCCAGAACCTTGTGTTAAAGACCTTTTACCTAATCAGGAGGGGTCTGTATTCCCCGTCTCCCTGCCCTGAGAGCTTCCCCAAACAGCATAGGACCGTTGTGCAGTTCAAAAGGAAGCTTACAAGGGAACCCCCAGCGGTAGGGAACCCTCTTTGCCTGAAGCCAGGACGTAACTCTTTGAAGGTGTTTGCGATTCGCTAGTGTGTATGGTGACAGGTCCTGGAAGAAAGTGATTGTTGGTCCTCGAAGGTTCACTGGCTCTGCTTTTCTAGCTGCTGCCATTATTGCCTCCTTTTGATTGAAGAAATGGACTCTAGGAAGAACATCGGGGAGGAGATTTCGTCTCTGCTGAAGTGAGGAGTGGACCCGATGGGTCCTGTCTAGAATCAAGTCCTCTGAGTCCCCCAGGGATAACAAGGACCTGAAAAGAGCTTTAACGTAACCGGGGAGATCTTGATCCACAATTTGTCTTGGAATGCCACGTAAGCGGATGTTGTTTCTTCTTCAGCGATTTTCCAGATCTGCTTGCTTAGCCCCCAATTCCTCCAGCCGCTCCTCAATATTCCCAACCCTCCCGGCAAGCTCCTCACTCCCATGTGTTTGTTCACAGGCCAGATTTTCCATATCATTAACTCTAGCTTCCAATCCAGATGGGTGAGAATCCAGATCGGCGATGGAACGTTCTAAAGAGTCTTTGGAGGATTTAATTTAGGATTTTATCTCCTGGGTAATGTCACGTTTAAGGGATCTCAACATTTCCTCAAAGCATTCCATGGACAGAGAGGATTCCGGGGAAGAATCTGCCCCCTGCGCGGCATGTACATCCGCCTTGGTGGTCTGCATCTTTTGAACAGTCGGGGCAGGGGGGGCCAGGTACGCTGTAATTTCACTCCCCTTCTGCTGTATCCAGACCTGGGCATTATCGGAGAGAACAAGAGAAGATCCACTCCCCAACCCAGTAGGATGAACTGAACAAGGGCAGTGCACCAGCCGAATGACGCTCAAGAGCAAGAAGTCCAAATAGGGTTCCATCCGGGCTAGGGTTACCTACTTCCAGCCATAAAACAGCCCACTGGAGTGTCTGGGAGCGCTCAGCGCCTTATCCGCTGCCAGGCTCCTCAATCAGCAGACACAATGTGTATCAAGAAAAGCCCCTGTGCCCCTCCCCCCCTTGCAGGCAAGTGACACAGAGGGGCAAGGATAACCAGCCACAAGCTGCCAGCCCCCTTCCCAGCTTCCCCCTCAGCATCTGTCATGGGTCCTCCCTCATCTCCGTAGTCTACTCTCCTATCTGGCTCCAATGTCCACTCTCCTAATTTCCACAATGGCAGGCACTCTACCTATGCCGCGTGTCTTGCCGTGTGCTAGGGCATCAAGAGATCCACTCCGGATCCAACAGCAGGGCGGGCCCGCTCATCCAGCCAAACGGAGTCGGGCTCGCCATCTACAGTCCCCATGCAACCACTCCAGGAGGTGAGGAAGCCCAACAAGCCCCCAGTAAGAGGTGCACACCAACAAGCCGGGGGAGGAGGGGGCCGACGCCACAGCAAGCGTACGTTAGCTTCAAACGCCCCTCTCCGCTCTCCACCTCTGGATCGCTGCCTTCCTCCGGGCACCAACCTTCAGGTCGAGGCCGCACAGGACGCCTCCTCTCTCCCGTGCTCTCGGTGCCTGCAGCGGAGCATCCGCCGCCTACTCGCCTCACTTTCGTTAGTTCCTCGCGCGCTTATGCCGCTATCTCCTCCAGGTGGCACCTCCGCAAGCCTCGACAGCAGCTGTCACCGGAGCGGAGCCTTCTTTAACAAAGTAGAGCGCCGCAGCTCCAACGGTCCGCCCGCCATTTTCTGCAGACCCGCACCTCCTCTTCCCGGGTCTTCAGGCGTCGGACTCCTCCAAGAAAGCGCAAATCTGCATCAAAGTCTGCTCCCCTAGTTCAGGAAGCCTGCCGCCAACTTTCTTTGCTAAGTTGTAGTGTTTAGGGCATTTGAAATAGTGTTACCAGGTGCCCGTTCACGGAGCCTACAGCAGCCACGTATTCATGGTGTGCTGCCTAGTCACGCCCCCCCTTCTCTATTATTTAAAGTAACTTTTCCTCCGACCAACTTTGTTCTGAACTCTTGGCAAAGGCCCTCATTACGACCCTGGCGGAAATCGAAAAACGATGGCGGAAATGCAATACCGCCATCGAATAGCGCTCGGTGCGACTATGACCCGTCACCGCAAAGTACGATGCCATTAGCGACACCGTAGTGAACGCCAACGCTAACTGCACCAAGCACGCGCGCGCGCGCCATGCCAAACCGCAAACACCACCATGGTGCAACGGTACGCCAATTCCGACCCTAGCGGACATGTACCTAACGCCATCAGGCATGGCGGAATGGACCATTCCGCCATGGCGAGAAGTACGGCATCGCGAATCAACCGTAAACGGCCCCACTGAGTGCCTGTACACCGCTCCCTGCCCACAAAGTACAACTCCCCGTAGGTGCAATGAAGCCACAATGCAACCATTGAAATGTACAAGTCACCCATGCATGCCAACGAACAAAAGCAACACAAGAGGGGCCAATGGGAGCTGCAGGGCACAGATGGCACGAATACACAAGCCATCCCAATGGACATGACCACAGTCCCCCACCAAGAAACGCACGCAAACACAGGCACCTGTGACCAGCAATATACCGAAAACCACATCATTCAACCAGTCCACCTGGCTGACCGGCATCTGTTACACAAAACCCAATCCCCCGCCCCTGAGCATGACAACATTCAAACTGGCATATTGGCAGCCCCCATCCCTGACCTCACTGGGCTTCGTAGGCAAACGCGCACAGCACAGTACCACGCAACTAAACCCCGAAGCTGGAACCCAATGCAGATCTCCTCACAATACATCGCCCCCCAAATAGGCATATGCCACATCACTTGCAAAGAAAAACGCTACACGGGCCAAATCAGAATAGACATTTATGCACATCAAAATCACCAAGCACATACAGCCATCAGGCCATGAAATCCAAAACACCAACCACCATTGTGGGCTGCTTCCGCAAGAAACGACCAGCCACTACCTGTGTGTCGCCCTGTTCCCCCATGGTACACAGAGCCACATTCACGTACGAAAAGGCAACATGGAAGCGCACAGAACCGCAGGGCCGTCCCAATGGGGAGGCACTAGTCCAGCTGAAAGGCCGAAATGTTGCTCCGAGCCACCAGTACTGCGTAAGGGCATGTGGGCCATTGGCGATCGTCCCATAAGATCGTAATGCTGCTCCACTGATTAACACGAAGCAGCAGGTGTCGGGAGTAAAATCCATCTGCAGGAGTGGCATACAGATGGCAGTGGCAAAAGGGGAGGAGATACCTGTCAACCAAAAGAAAAGAAAAAGAACAGAATGGCCATCAGAACTACATTCGAACAACTCACTTCAATGATCACACGAAATCCACAGCCATATGCATGCTAGCCCACTCCAAAGGAACATCACCACCCCAAAACCACTTGCGACTCACAACCATCTATATCGAGGTGCAAACACCATCACAAACGAGTGTCTGAGGGCGCGTCGAGACAGGGAGGGCTCAACAAGGCCAGATGGACGATGGTCCCACTATGGCAGCCCTGCATCACATAGCGTAGGGGAGGCGGATAGATCCCAAGAAGCCCTGTACATGGCAAACTCTGTACCAAATCACCTGCCCATGCATCCATCCATCATTCCCTCATCCCGGGATCAAAATGCCTGAATAATTACTCACATGACATTAGAAACATCCATTGAGTCTGTGCGTTATGCAGCCTGCTAAATCCACAGTGCCCCAGCCCGTAATTCCAGTGTTGTGAAGTAACATGTATTTGGGAACGGACGGCCTCATCGCCCACGTAGCTATTGCGCATCCCAAACTATTCATATCAATCATTGCTCCCTCGCCATGGGCCCTGTCTCAAGGACATAGAACAATAGAACGTTACATTTGCAGTCAGACCTGTGGGCATCTCCTCGCCGCTAGCTGGAAACCGAAAGCGCCGCCCTTCGAATTCCTCTTTTGCAACATCACGTCGAAAAGGCATCTGTGGCCGTTTGAAATCACTAATCATCCCATCGAGTGCGGCTGTGTGTGAAAATGGCAACTGCCTTCACCCACGAATGGGACGCCCCGCCCGTCGTTGCAACTCGGTACAGTGATGCATGAGGGCCCACCGTTAACCGAGTACTACGTCCCACTGACCCCTCACAAGTCTGTTCGCGACTGCACAGATAGTACGTGAAACAATGGGACCACAGCAGAATGAACATATCAACCAATCTTACACGGCCATCGGGTACAAATACATGATTGCAATAGCAAGATGCCATTCCCCGAATTGCAGCGTTGTGCGCGGGACGTGCTCGGCCAAAGGGGAGAGCAGTTTGCACAGGTGGAATTAATCACCACAGGTGGAGGCCATACAGCCTGAAAACACATAAATTGCACACCCAGTCCCCTCCCACAACCACACCGAAATGCTACCGGCAGGACTCGCGATGTTGGCCCTGGGGGACCTGATAGCACTGCAAGTGCTCCGACTCCAAGAAGTAGACGAACACCAACTACAACCAGCCGCACGGAGGAGGAGGAGGCCAAGGCAGGGACAGCAAGGCCCACCAGCACAGCCACTACCACCACGCAGGCAGCCCGCAATTCAACGCCTCCGAGCACATCCGTTCAACCTCACTGATGAGCAGATCCACACCCTCTACCGTCTGGACCGGGACACCATAGCCGCCATTGTGGACATGACACAGGCTGACCTTGTCAGCATGATAGACAGCCCAACCGCCATCCCACCCCTACTGAAGGTGGTGTCTGTACTACACTTCCTGGCCACAGGCACCTACCAGCACACAGTCGGACAGTTGCATGGCATTTCTCAGCCACTGTTCTCACGGACACTATTGCAAGTGCTCGATGCCCTCCTGAAGCACGCAGACGACTACATCTCTCTACCACGCTCGGAGCTGGAAATAACCAACACAAAAGTGGGATTCCATGCACTTGCCGGCATACCGGGTTGCATTGGTGCCATCGACTGCACCCATGTTGAATTGGTCGTCCCACATGCCATGGAGGCCCAGTACCGCAACCGAAAACAATTTCATTCCCTGAATGTACAGATGGTGTGTGACTCCAACAGGATCATTACACATTGTTGTGCCCGATTCCCTGGATCAACCCATGATTCTATGGTCTTGAGGAACTCTACAATACCACGCTACATGGAACGACACGCAGGGAACAGATCCTGGCTACTCGGTGAGTCTCATTACATGCATGATGATGTGGGGTATGTGATGCGGCAATGACCTGCCAGGAAGGGGGGGGGGGGTGTGCGTACGTATCAATGGCATTCCACATCATACGTTTCTCGTCCACATACAGGTGATGCTGGATATCCACTGAAGAGATGGCTCCTCACACCAGTCCGGAACCCACGGGACCAGCATGAGGAGGACTACAACCATGCCCACTCACGTACCCGTGTAGTCATTGAACAGGCATTCGGCCTACTGAAGGGTCGTTTCCGCTGCCTCAGCAGGTCTGGCGGGGCACTCCTGTACCGCCATGAGAAGGTTGCAAAGATGGTGATGGCATGTGTCATGCTCCACAACATGTGCGTACGTAGAAATGTGCCCATGCCCCCTGACGCAGAACTGCAAGCACCTGAAGATGGTCATGATGAGGGTGGGGATGTGGCAGCACCTCATGGAGTCTGCGAGGCACCGGAGGGCCGTGACATTCGTCAGCATCTCATTGATGTATGCTTCTAGCACTCACGCCTGGTGGCTGATGCATGGACACGGGACTCGTGGCACTGCGTGTGTCTGGGACATGCACAATATGGACTGTACGCCTATGATGGCCTAGTACACAAAGATCAATGTCCACACTTCTCATCGGTTGATCGTGCACTTTTTATGGCATATGTGACATCATGTTGAACACCCTATCGACCCGCCACCCAAGTGAGCCCAACACACCCCCTCCACCCTCCTACCTCCCCCCCCGAACACCAGTGTCCAAAGATGCTCATTGTCAGTGGGCTGTCGCTATTGCATGCCCCCTCTGCGGGTATCAGGGGCACCCCTGCCTGTGGAGCGCAGGTTCCTTCCAGATCTACGTTGGGGGCTGCCCTGGACGGAACTTGCAACGGATGATGTGTCTGCCTGCTCACGTCCATGCATGTCCCTAAGGGTTTGCGAGAGCTCAGTGAGCACACGGCGCACTGCGGCAAGTTCGGCACATACGTCTTTGGACGTCGCATGCAGTTCCCCCCTCAGGCTCTCGGTGCTACTCTCCATTTGGACTCTCAGGCTCTCGGTGCTACTCTCCATTTGGACTCTCAGGCTCTCGGTGCTACTCTCAATTTGTGCCCTTAGCGTCTCTGTACCTCTCTCCATTTCTGCCCTAAGTGTCTCTGTTGATGTTTCTATGTCTGCCTTGGTGCCCCCACATTCATCGGCATGGCCCTTGAGGAGTGTGGCCATTTGCTGCTGTTGGACGATTAACTTGTCGAGGGACTGTTGCCTCTGCTGGGCCATGGCCATTTGCGGTGGTGTCACAGAGGGGCTGTTGTCCTCATGTTGCCTTGCCACAGGGCTTGTGGGGGATGGCCAGTCGTCGTCTTGTGGGTGCCCCTGCGTGGTATCCTCATGTTGTACGGGAGGGGACAGACAGGGGGATTGGGACAGGTCATGGATGGATCTGACCTCGACATCCCCGTCTTCTGTGTCGGAGCATGCTGCCATCAATGGGGTGTCACCTATGGTGCTGCTGCCACCAGAGGCAGTGCCTTCTGTGGCATCCATTGGGGGGCCGGTGGTGCTGGTGTTGTGGGCATGCTGGCTGCTGGGGTGCCTGTTGATGTTCCCTCCTCTGTGCTGCCACCTGATTTGTGCTGCTGCCGTGTCTTGATGCGTGCAGCTGAGGTGGAGGGTCTCTGGCCGTTGGTCTTGGCCCTCTTTGCAGGTGTGCTGGTAGGGGTGTCCTGTAGCTCGTCGTTCGGATCGGACCCTGTGGTGGAGTAAAGGAGGGCGAGGGTTATTGATGGGTCAGTGGGAATTGGAATGGCATTGTATCACATGCATTGGGGTGGTGCCTGAGGGTGATTTGGGTCGGGGTCTTGGGGGTGGTTTCATTTGTGTGTGGAGTGAGGGTGCAGTTGTTTGGCAGCCTGCAGTTAGGGTGTGCCTGCCGCACGTGTGGTGCGTGTTTTAGGGGTTTTTGATTAATTATGTATTTATTGTGGGTTTTAACGTGCGCTATCAGGCCGATGTGTGTGGACGTTCTCCTGGACATGTGTTTCTGTTGCACTATGGGGACACATGGTACTTCACATGAATGGACTTTGTGGATTTGGCATTGTTTTATCTGGGCCACCTACCTGAATCTTCGGATGTCTGCACTCCTTTCTCCATCCCTCCGACTCCCTCTATGCTCTCCATTCCGATGGTGGAGGCACAGATTTCTTCCCAGGGGGTCAACTTGATGGGTGATTCAGGACCTCCCCCGGTGGCTGTGGCAATGTTGCGGTTGGCAGAGAGTATGCTGCGGACGCGTATCCGCAGGTCGTCCCATCGCTTGCGGCATTGCTGTGGGGTGCGGGGTGCGGTCCCCACCGCACTTACCCGCTGTGCCACCAGAGCCCATATGGCCTTCTTGTTTGCAAGTGCCGTCCTGGTCATTTGCGTGGAGAAGACGACGGCAGCATTCTCCTGGAGGGTCTCTGTTAGCACGGTGAGTTCCTCACGGGAGAAGTGGACCTGCCGCTTGCGGTCGCACGCTTTCTTCGCTGCTTTTCCCATTATTCTTGGTTTCGCTAGGGTGGTTGGCGGGTTGGGGTGTGTTTCGGGGTAGTGATTTTAGTGGTTGTGTGGTTTTAGTGTATTTATAGGTGTACGCCGGGATGTTTCCCGTTCCGGGCCCATGTTTTAGCTTCCGTTTCCGTATATTTCCGGCCACCGTACTTTCCGGTAGGCGCACACTGCGGTGACCGCTAAGAGGGGTGGCGGTATTGCACCTAGGGCGCCGTACGGCGGCGGTGTGGGCCGTTTTGGGGTCATTTCCGCCATCGCGGACTTTGCACTTCCGCCATGCCGTGGTGCTCGTGCCCGATGGGTCGGAATGGGCCGCACTTTGCTCCTTCGTGCAATGGCGGAAACGCTATTTACGCTGTGGCGCTCCGGTCAGTCGCTTTCCGCCAGGGTCGTAATGAGGGCCAAAGACTTAACCGCGAACTACTCGGAACTGTGTGATCCTCTGCAAAGACTTTGGTCAATTGACTTTGGCCCTGGCCTCTTGATTTGATTTCCTCACTGTAGTTACTTTTTCTAGATTGCCCTGCTTACTTACTTATTGGTGCTGCTCAACTCTTGTCTAACTTTGTCTTTCCCTCCCTTTTAAATTACTGGAGTGCCATTTTGCTCACACTTCATATTGAGCTTAACTTGTCCAGAATCTATTGGGTGTGGAGTAGTGTATTATATTAAGATTGTGATTTTTCAACTGCTTGCTAATAGTGAAATGTTTTATAACTGATGTGTAAATAAATGTATATTCTTTTACTCATTAACCTTGAGTCAGTGTTTGGTATAGTGATTACACTTAGAGTGCTGCTATTACCTTGGATCAGCTAACCACAAGGCTAAACATCACTAAAAAGCAATATTAATCATGTCTGATATGGAAAGCTACAGTCAGGAGACCTTCCTTAGTTACACTGTGGATTATCTAAAAAAATCTGTGTAGAGAAAGGAATCTCTCTGTTAAAGGCAAACAGTCTGAATTGATTGAAAGGTTGTTAGAGAAACAAAGTCTGGAGGGTGGGTCTGAAATACCTAACCCCTCAGCAAATGTGGAACATGATGAGGATGATAATGTGTCTATTATTGATGAGTTAGATGAAACAGGTGTGTCCCACAATGTAGGCCTCACTTCTCCTTTACCTGCTCAGCAACCTCAACCTTTGTCCACTGGGACCCCATCAGGTCCTACACTCAGTCCTGAATTCATTGCTCTAGAAAAGATGAGTCTTGAATTGGAATTTAAACGTCTAAATGCTCAAACTGAACAACAGCATCAAGAACTTAAGCTCAGAGAAATGGAGATGAACCATGCCTAAGAATGAAAAAGTTGTCTATTGAGAATGCTTCTCTCCCAGAGTCTTCTAGGTCTTACAGTCCTAAGAGACCCTGTATCCCTAAATAAATTGTGGGTATGTATGAGGTTAAGCTTGATATTTTGGATTGGTTGACAATGATTAAATATAGCCATGGGATTCAAGACATTACAGGGAATCAGTTGCTTCATTGGCTCTTCTCTAGGCTACCCACTGTTGCATCTGATGTTGTGATGGAGTTGGGGGAGGTGGATAGGATGGATTATGGCTGTGCGAAGCTAGCTTTAATTGCTCCATTTGGGAATACCCCTTCCCAGTACCTTAAGAGGTTTAGGACCCTCAAAAAGCATGATGGTATCCCTTGGGCTACCTGGGTATGTGAATGTTTGAAGAACTTAGATGGTTGGGTTAAGGGTTACAGAGTAAACACTTATGAAGGTATGAAAAACCTTGTTATGTTGGAGTCAATTTATGATGCCTGCTCCCCTGAGCTCAGACAGCACTTGGCTGATTCTAAGGAGATAGATCCAAAGAGGTTAGCTAAGGCTGCTGACTTGTGGGTTGCCAACAGGGCCACTCACAACGATTCTGGGGCAACTCAGAAGAAGGATGAGGGAAAGCAGCCAAAGAAAGACAACAAGGAGAATTCAAATACGTCCCATCCAAAAGAGGGCCCCAAACAGCAACATCAGGGTAAACCACAAGGGAAACCGAATCAGGCTAGTGTACCATCTGGACCCAAACCAGATGGAGCTCAGAACAAGCCCCCATTCTTCGAAACATTTGGGAAATGTTATGGTTGTGGGTCAACTGACCATGTGAAAGGGGATCCCAGATGTAAGGGTAAACCTTCAGGGGTCCACACTGTCTCCTTAGCCTTCTCCACAGAGAAAGAAGGAGCTATGGCAAGTGGAAACATTTACCTACTGACTGATGAACCCGTGAGACTCTTAGCTAGTGTTTCTTTAGTGTACCTGGGCTTGTGGGAACAACAGAATTTAGATGTCTATAATTCCATCCCAGATAATACTAAAGAGTATTATAAAGATAGAGTTCTTGTGAATGGCCAGGAGACTCCTGCCATCAGAGACACTGGAGCCAGCATAAATGTGGTTGATGAATCATTTTTCAAGGTGGAGGATGTTGCTAAGGCACCCAAACGCCTAACCAAGTTAGCTGGAGGCCCTGTGCAAATGCTTCCCCAGTTGCCAGCTCTCATCCAGTGTAATGGTATGACTGTCAAGATTCCTGTTAGTGTGCAGAGTGAAGTGCCTGGGAGAGTCCTGTTGGGTAATGACCTGAAAACTCTTGGAGTTGTTTCTAGTACCCCCAGGCCTCCCAGTAAAAGGAAATAGGAGCTCACTAGGCCTGCAAGGGAGAGGACCTTGAGAGGCTCTCCAGAGGAGTTGATAGAGGAAACTATCACTCCTACTCCACAGGAGTTGCTCACTGCTATTTCTGTAAAGAAAGAGTGAAAGGGGAAACCCAAGACCTCCAAGAAAACCTGTGACTCCTCCACCTGCTGAGGCAGAGTGTGAGGTACAACCCTGTGTGGTTGATCCAGTTTCTGAAGAGTCCGATCTGGAGGAAGACATTGTTTTAGTTGGAGATCTAGACCCTGTTGACCATCCTGAGCTGCAGTCTTTACTGGCAGAAGGTGGACCCAAAAGGGCAGACTTCAGCAAAGGACAAAGAGAGTGTCCTACTCTTGAAGGTCTTCGCCTTCAGGCAGCTTCTCAGCTCGATGGGCAAGAGCCTGGGAAGCATAGGTTGTACTGGGAAGATGGCCTCTTCTACAGTGAACCGACTGAGTCTATCCCTGGGGACTGCAAAAAGCTTGTAGAGCCCCTAGCAAACAGACTACAGTTCCTACAGTTGGCCCATGAGATACCTTTGGCTGGTCATTTGAGTTTCAAAAAGACCAAGGAAAGGCTCTCCTTATACTTCCACTGACCTAAAATGGGTTCAGAAGTTGGCAAATTCTGTTGGAGCTGTCACACTTGCCAAACCTCTGGCAAGAGTGGAGCCAAGAATGTGGCACCCCTGGTGCCTCTCCCAGTGGTGGGAGTTCTTTTTGAGAGGGTGGGCATCAACATTGTTGGTCCCCTTTACCCTCCCACATCTTCAGGGAATAGGTTTATCCTGGTTGTAGTAGACCATGCTACTAGATACCCAGAAGCAATACCTATGAGGACTGTTACGGCTCAGGCTGTGGCTAAAGCTCTACTTGGTATTTTTTCCAGAGTAGGGTTTCCTAAGGAAGTGATATCCGACAGGAGATCCAATTTTATGTCCCACTACATGCAAACCATGTGGAAAAACTGTGGTGTCACTTGCAAGTTCTCTCCAGCCTACCATCCACAGACAAATGGGCTGGTAGAGAGGTTTAATCATACTATAAAGAGCATGATAGGTGCTTTAGAGGAACCCCTTAAATGAAAGTGGGACCTTCTACTGCCATGCCTTCTCTTTGCTTATAGAGAAGTCCCTCAGGAGGGAGTTGGTTACAGTCTTTTAGAACTTCTCTATGGCCATCCAGTCAGAGGTCCATTGGCCCTGATTAAGGAGGGGTTGGAGAGTGCTCCTTCCCCCAAGCCAGTCAGAGTGACTGACTATGTGATAGGTCTCCGGTGGAGAATGTCACACATGATGGCAGAAGCTAGTGATAACTTAAAAGCAGGTCAGGCTCTGGTCAAACATTGGCATGACCAGAAGGCCAGCATGGTTGAGTTTACTCAAGACCAGCTTGTACTAGTTATGGTGCCAACAAGGCAGAGGGCCTTCAAGGTTGTGGGCAAACTTGGAGAGGTTAACTATTTGGTGGACTTAAGCAGACCTAAAGAGGCTCCCAGAGTCTTTCACACTAACCGTTTGAAGGCATATGTCTCGAGACAAGAAGTGGGAGCTTTGCTTCTAGCTTTAGCTCAAGAGGAGGAGGAGAGTGAACCTCTCCCTGACCTCCTCAGAGGCCAACCTTTAGATGGGAACATAGAAGGAGTCAATCTCTCTTCTCAACTGACATCTGAACAACAGGAAGAGTGCAAAGTTCTGTTGAATCAGTTTGCCTCCCTGTTTTCACTTTCACCAGGCTTGACCCCCTAGGGCCAGCATGATATTCTCAATGGTGACTGTTTACCTGTGAAAAGCAGAGGTTACAGAATGTCAGAACATGTGATATCCCACATCAAAGGAAAGGTCAACAAGATGCTTGATCTCATGGTTATAGAGCCCTCTACAAGTCCATGGTCTAGTCCAGTTGTTCTAGTGCCAAAGGCAGGATCCAAGGAGTTGAGATTCTGTGTGGACTATAGAGCTCTAAATGCAGTCACTAAGACTGATGCCCATCCTTTGCCTAGGATAGATGAACTGGTGGATAAACTTGGTGCAGCCAAGTACCTCAGTACATTTGCTCTGACGTCAGGCTATTGGCAAATAGCCCTGACAGACCATGCCAAGGAGAAAACTGCATTCTTAACCCCAGTAGGCCTCTACCAGTTTAAGGTTATGCCTTTTGGATTAAAGAATGCACCTGCTACATTCCAAAGGATGGTCAATCAAGTTCTGAATGGGATGGAGGACTTCTGCATGGCATACTTGGATGACATTGCAGTGTTCAGCCCTACTTGGAAAGAACATGTTGATCCCTTAGGATATGTTTTGCAGGCTCTTGAGCAGGGCCATCTGACCATAAAGGCAAGGAAATGTCAAATTGGTCATAGCAAAGTGGTCTACCGTGGTCATAAGGTAGGAGGAGGTGAAATACGGCCATTGCCTAGCAAAGTACAGGCTGTACAAAACTGGGCCACCCCACTACTCAAACCCAAGTGAGAGAGCCTTCCTAGGTCTCACTGGCTACTACAGGAATTTCATACAGAATAATGGGACCATAGCTTCTCCCTTGAATGTAATCTCCTCTCCAAAATTCCCTAAAAAGGTTACATGGAATGAGGAGTGCACTCAAGCCTTTGAAAACCTGAAGAAAACCCTTTGTCAAGCTCCAGTCCTAAGAGCTCCTGATTATCACCCACCCTTCATTGTGCAGACAGATGCATCCAGTACAGGTTTAGGTGCAGTCCTTAGTCAACTGGATGAGAAAGGTAGGGAGCACCCCATTTGCTTCATCAGTAGGAAACTGAAGGAACCAGAAACAAGGTGGGCAACCATAGAGCGTGAATGTTTTGCCATTGTGTGGTCTTTGAAGAATTTTAGCCCATACTTGTATGGATCTACTTTTGTGATTCAAACAGACCACCAACCCTTGAGATGGTTAATGAAAATGAAAGGGGAGAACCCAAAACTTCTAAGATGGTCAATCTGCCTGCAAGGGTTCGATTTCACCATTGAGAACAGAGCAGGATGTCACCACCAAAATGCTGATGGTCTCTCTAGGATGTTTTTAACGGACTAGAGTGAAGAGATTCATCCAGGAGTGGATTAAATCCTCCTGTCCCTTAGTCAGGGGGTTTGGGGGGAGGCGAGTGTTAGGGAGAATTCTCCAGAATGGCTAATTTCCCTTACCTACTGAGTCCCTCAGCAGCTTTGCTGGATTTCTAGGATTTGTTTTTTTCACCTGGTAAGAGTGTGAACCTTTTTCCCACTCTTACATGTGTTTTGCTGTGTGTGTTTAACATTTTTGTGTTCATCGACTGTGGAGCCTCACCTACTCCATAAGCATCATCTTTTTACTGTGTGTTACACAGCACCTTCAGTGCAGTGACACAGGGTTGTCTTTTTCAGACTTCCCAGTTTAAACTCCATTTTCTGGGGCTACTGTCTCCCAGAACATGTGAAGTTGCCATTGACTTTATTAGTCTTTTTGAAATCACAGACCAGTACAACCTATCGTACATAGAGTTCTGGAAAGGGTTAATAGTTATCCTTTTTTGTCTGTTTCTCATGGAACATTGTTTCGTTTCCTTTTTCATTAAGATTTGCCTGGTGGCAGTGGTAGCTACCGTATTTTTCCTACCACGGTTATTTTAAATAGCCTTGGTACTGTTTAAGGGTATCTTAGTAGCCTTGAACTTAAGCCCGGTGGACCATATTTACTTTTATACGGTTCCGGCTGGGTTTATTCATCATTTGTTTTTGTAAAAGTCTTTCTCGTGTTTTACTCTGCGCGCCAAACCAGGTTTGGTTCCTTTTTTTCGCCGTCCTTTCACGGGCTTCTGCACAGAAGCCCTCCTTAGGCGCCTGAATGTCTGAGGGGGACAGGATGTGAGGGAGGGGTTTGAGACTCCCTGCACCATGTCGCACTCTGGTATGATTGGCTGTGGTGACTGTCCCGGCGGGACAGCCACCCTGCAGTGTGATTGACAGCCAGGCTGTGTGAATGGGGGAAAGCTGCATAAAAAGCAGGTCTCTGGGACTGAGAAGGCAGAGTCACCACTGGATCGAGAGAACTGAAGAGAAGCTGACAGAAGAGGACCTCTACCACGACTGAACCTCCCGTTGAAGCCCTGCTGCGGGTCCGAATCGTCAAACTTTGTGATAGGGAAGATCTGCAAGGAATCTTCTCCCCTTGAGCTGGTGGGATCAACCAGTTCGCCAAACTGCAAGCCAGGCCTCCCTCTGGTCGAATTTGCTGTGCACAGCTACAGTGAACCGGATAGCCAGGAGGAAGGGACCCTGCTTGGGTTTTAAGGAGCGCACCTTTTATTTGTTGCTTTGCTCTGCTGCTGGTTTCTTCCCTGGGCAGTGCAGGACCCTCCAGTCTTCCTACTTCGTGTCAGTCCGACAGTCGCTTCAGGAATCGTGAGCCTGCAGGACCTGCCAGGAACGTCTGCCTCAGCTACAGCCTTCTTCTCCATTTAAGGTACTGTTCAAATCCGGTCGTTCGTTCCGTCCGACTGCAGTAAAAGTGTTTGAAATCTTTTGCCAATCCGGGGGCTTGTTCTTCTCTATTCTTTAAAGTAACTTTTCGTCCGACCAACTTCGTTCTGAACTCTTGGCAAAGACTTAATCGCAAACTACTCTGAACTGTGTGATCCTCTGCAAAGACTTTGGTTCATTGACTTTGGCCCTGGCCTCTTGATTTGATTTCCTCACTGTAGTTACTTTTTCTAGATTGCCCTGCTTACTTACTTGTTGGTGCTGCTCAACTCTTGTCTAACTTTGTCTTTACCTCCCTTTTAAATTAGTTGAGTGCCCTTTTGCTCACACTTCATATTGAGCTTAACTTGTCCAGAATCTCTTGGGTGTGGTGTAGTGTATTAAGATTGTGATTTTTCAACTGCTTGATAATAGTGAAATGTTTTATAACTGATGTGTAAATAAATGTATATTCTTTTACTCAGAAACCTTGAGTCAGTGTTTGTTTGAACCATAGTAATTGCTGTGCTTTGTGTAACTATTGGTACTGCTCACTTTACGCTTGAGATAACTCTGGCTGCTCAGCCATTGCTACCACTTTACTGTGTAGTACAGGCTTGTACCAAAGGTGAATTTGTACTGTCACTTGTAGTCTTAATTGTGTGTGGTGTTCCCAAAGGGTACTGCATATGATTCTGCCTAACAAAGGAGTACAAGGGAAAGTTAGCAGTGGGTAGGCCCCATAAGAAATCCACCAGACAACTCTGTCAAAAAGGTGCTCTCCACGGAGGAAGACGTCTAAGAAACGCTCTCGCTCCCGAATCGGTCCACACCACCCCTCAACTTCATCTAGAAAGATGAAAAAAAAGGCACCATAGATCTCCTTCCTCATTCTCTGATTCCTCGCCAGAGGATAAAATAGCCTGCCCAAGTAAGTCGCAGACTCCAGCCAAATGGGAGGTATTCAGGCAGAAGATGCTCAAAATCTTTGAGAAGGCAGCACCGGGCTGCTTGAAAGAGAAATTGAAAAGCCATGTTCCTGGTGTGCCGTCAAAAGTCAACAAGGAGACGTCTAAGGCCAAATCCTGCATGCCCTCGAGCCCAGGAGACAAGCCATCAACCCCTCGAGAACTGTTGAGTACTCCATGTACCCTGACACTGCCCTTCGGACTAGACTTTGGAACACCTAATGTTCCTGAGGCCCTCATTTCGTAGGAATCCAGAATGAAGGACCTCTTAACATTTACAATCAGCAAGTGGCATTGATATATCGCCAGAGCTGGTATTTGGCAAGCCAGACCAGCAGAACATGCAGATGCTTCATATAGACAGTCAATGTCTAGAGTCATTGAATTCTTGGAATGGGGCAGGCCAGCTCCTCCAAATGAACAGGAGGATCTTACTGATATTTTAGATAAGGGACCACAAAAGGATCCTGTATTGCCTTTTGAGATTGCCCAGCAAAAGAGGATTAAGGGAAATTGGGAGGCATCTGATACAAGGCCGGCTGTCAACACGATCCTCACCCAAAAATACAGACCTTCAAGTAATGATCCGGAGTACTTATCCCAACACTGGAAAGCATGGTAATCCAAGCAGCAACTTCCACGTCGAAGCAAGCGGTATACCCCACCATACCGCCAGATAGGAATGATAAGCGTTTCGACGCAATGCCAAAAAAGGTGTTTTCAGCCATGAGTATGGCGCAAAAATCAGCCAATGCCACTTGCACACTTGCAAAGTTATCATTCAACTTGTGGGACTGTATCTCCATGGCGGCTGAACACATTCCGGAGGGTGGCGAGAGAGACAGCTTCCTGAACATTGTGAGAGACGGAAAGGAAGCAATGTGTGAGTCTCTCCAGTCAGTTTGCACTCGGCAGACAGTATCAGCAAAGCCATGGCGGCGAGCACAGTAATATGCAGGTTTGCGTCATTGAGGAAGTCGGGATTTGCACCAGACGTGCAGAAGTCGGGATTTGCACCGGACGTGCAGTCCAGACTGCTCAACATGTCCTTTGATGGCATTCAGCTGTTTGGCAGCAAGGCTGACGAGAGCCTGGAGAAGCTGCAGACCTCGGAAGGCGGCAGCCAAATCACTTTGTGCCGCCATAAAACAGCCACAAACATCACACCCGATTGGACCAGCTTGGAGGGGTAGGTCCTTTCGTTACTACTCCTCTTTTGGTAGAGCGAGACGACTGGCTGGTCAAAGGGGCCAAAGAAAATTCCCTAAGAGTGGACGGGGAAGAGGTGCCAAGCCTGCCCAGCACGGCTACTTTACCCTCAGCTGCTGCTTCAGCTGCCTCAAAACCTGTCTGAGCCCTTAACCCACAAAATTACAAAAAAGGTAGCAGACGCCTCTCTCTCGAAAGAACACGGCATGATAACCTGTTTAGTGGTTCTTAACCACTTTGAGAGTTCGCAGCCGTCTGCTTTTTGCTCACTGTACCTTTCATAGATGGGAAATATCCATGTGCATATCAGTGTTTGTCCCGCCCACATGGGCAGTCCAGCTCCGAAATGCTATGGCAATTCCCTTCTGAATAAGAGTACCAACAGCAACCCCATACACGTGTTTCAGCCTTGTTGGGCCTCATCAGTGAGGTGGAGCTGTGCCTCTCCGAGCACAGTGAGCAGGGAGTCCACGTCTGGTTTCCCCCCAGGTAACTTTGGGTGACCAACCCCTATTTCCTAATACCCAAGAAAACAAAGGATTGAGACCCATCTTGGACTTGAGATGTTTGAACAAGTTCCTCATGAAGCACAAGTTCAAGATGGTCACCCTTTCTCAGATCCTTCAGGCCCTCTAGCTTCAGGATTGGATGTGTCGTTGGACCTTCAGGATCCTTACTTTCATGTGCCTATCAATCAAAAACACAGAAAGTACCTGAGGTTTGACATTGGCTGTTCTCATTATCAATTTTGAGTTCTGCCATATGGGCTGACCACCGCCTGAGGGTTTTCACCAAGTTGATGGCTGTGGTGGTAGCGAGTCTCAGGAGGGGGGGATTCACGTCTACCCCTACCTGGATGATTGGCTGATCACGGCCTGTTCTCCCGAACAGGTCCTGGAACAACTCATCTCATCTCAGCCTAACCTGCCACTCTCTCTGCAGACTCGGCCTCTCCCTCAATTTCAAGAAGTCCCACATGATACCATCTCAAAGGCTCCAGGTCATCGCAGCAGTCCTGGATGCGGCCTCAGGAAAAGCTTTACCACCCAAGGTGAGGGCTCAACACATTCCCAGCGTCTTCCAATCTTTTTTTTTTATCAATCTTGTTTATGGGGGCGTGGCCTGGAGCTCATGGCGAGTGGAAGCTGAGTCGCCTTGCTCCGGCCGAGGCGCCGTATCCTGATCCTTTTGCCTGCCTAAAATTGCACCTGAGACAGAAAGAACCGGTTCCGAGGGAAGGGGAACCGACCCCGGACACGTTACTGTGGTCTTCCGCTGGACTCGGACCTCCAAACCCACGGATTCTTCCCGATAAAGGTCCCCCCCCCCCTGGCGGGACCCAAGATGGCGGGCATCTTTCGAAGCTGATGTCGCAGGAGAACGCCAGCCACCTTTGCAGCGAAACCGATTTATAAACTGCTGCTGCGACTGAATCGGGGGAGAAGAGCCTCCACCTCCACCCGGGTCCGAACCTCTGCTGCGGGGAGCCAACCGGGAGCTCCCGACCGGGGAGACCGGGCCCGTGCCCTGGACTACGGCACCGAGAGAGGCTGCGCCGACCCCCCGGTGCGGGGAGCCCTGCCAACGACAGCAGAAGAAGGTGGAGGTGAGGAGAGCGCTGGGCGAGGGCATAAACCAATTGAACATGTGCCATTGTATATTCCTTCGAGAACTTCATCACTGACTCTGCGCAAACCGGACCACCCTGCTTCCGGAACCATAAGCTCCCCAATCTCGCCCGCCGTCATTCACCTCCACACGACCGAGTGGCGCCTCTCACCATGGCGGCCAGGAACAAGACGAAGGCAAGCACCATGGACACGTATGTGTCCGCTAAAGTAAAAACTCCTCCGCAGCCATGCGCTTCCACTCCCGAACCTCCCCGAGCAAAACCGGCAGACTCTCCCGAAAATCAAGCTCAAGTGCTGGAGGCAATTGCATTACTGCGCGCATTTATAGATTCCAGAATCGGGGAGTTCAAATCCGAGCTACAACTCATGCGCCAGGATGCCCTCAACCTGACGGAAAGAGTAACCTCCGCCGAATCAACCATAAAGGAGACGTCGGGAGATACAACGGAAGGTGCTCACACTCGAGGCCAGGGCTGAGGAGGCCGAGGGCCGAGCCAGACGCGCCAACATCAGAATACTGGGGGTACTGGAGGGAAGTGAGGGCCCGAACCCGACGGCCTATATAGAATCCCTGATACAACAGGAGGTGGGCGCTGGAAAGCTGACGCAAGGATTTTCGATTGAAAGGGCGCACAGATCACTACAGAAGAGACCCCCGCCGGGCTCCCACCCTCGCCCGATAATTGCTAAAGTTCTCAACTTCCAGGATAGAGAGATCATCCTCCGGCACTCCAGAGAGGAGGGCCCCATTAAACGCGGGAGCCCGAAGATCACGATCTACCCCGATTACACCCCGAAAGTCCAACAGGAGAGGAACTCATTTGTGCCGATTAAAGCCCGACTCAGGCAACTGAACCTGAAGTATATGTTGCTATACCCCTCCAGACTGAAAGTGATCCACAAGGGCAGGGCGATCTTTTTGGAATCCCCGGCAGCCGCAAACATGTGGCTAGAAGACAACAATCTAGCTGCAGATAAGGACCCTCAACCCACTGAAAATTGAAGAACCTTCCGCGCCTGAGACATCGAAGATGCCGTGACTCATAAACCCAACTCGGACGTAAGGCAAATGACCTAAAAGAAGGTAAAATCACCCAACAGTTAGCAATGATGATGCGGCCCTTGCTCGGCCCACGCCAGGCACAGTGCCCCACCCCCACGAACAGTGCAGGACAGGCCAGTTGCCTGACCGACCTCCCTCGTGCCCGACACCCGGATGGGTCCTGACGGTACGAGAGCGCCAGAGCACCAGCAAGACCTTGTCGTTGCTGGGCGCACCAGTTACAGTTTTGTTAATTGTTTTTGTTCACACCACAGTCCTCAGAATATCAGCGGAGCGGAAACATGGGACCGGAGGCCCTTGGGGGCGGCGGAAGAGAAAACACCAGAACCCAGAGGGAAAGCCGCACCACCTGGAGACAGGGGCGACAGGGAAGATGAAACCAAGACACAAGCCCAATGGCACTCCAACTTAAGGTGATGACGTGGAATGTGAGGGGCATGGGCACGTACCTGAGAAGGAACCGGATCCACTCCTACCTGAGTAGGAAAAAGGTGTCAATAGCGATGCTTCAGGAAACCCACCTCACGGAAGAAACCACGGCCAAATTATCCGATAGATGGGGAGGTATAGGGAAAGGGGCGCCATACTCCAAATTCGCCAGAGGAGTGTTTACGTGGGTGAGCCCGACTGTGCCCTTCCACCTACTGGGCTATGAAGCCGATAAAGAGGGCAGATACCTAATATTATGGGGTACCATTGAATCCACGCCAATCTGCCTGGTGAACTCATACTTTCCGCAACACGGAATACCCTCACACCTCGCAACGCTCAGTGCCAAAATGATTCCTCGGAGAGAGAGTGCTTTCATATGGGGTGGCGACTTCAACTCCATCAGGAACGGTGCTGTGGACAGATCAGACCCCCCCGTCTCTCAAATAGCCCTGCATCCAACACGCTAAACACTGCAATAGAACAGCTCGACCTGGTGGACATCTGGAGGGAACAACACCGCACCGAGAGGTGCTACTCCTATTATTCTGCCCCGCTCAAGGTCCACACGAGAATAGACTATCTGTTCATAGATCGTGAGCTGGCTCAACAAGTGGACGACACACTCTACCTAGGCAGAACCATATCCGATCACTCACCGCTGATCATGCAATGGGCCCCTAGAGGACCCAGACCGCCTATCCCGCTATGGAGAATGCCACCCGCAGCACTCACAGACCACGCATTTAGGGAGGAACTTGGCACCAAACTTGAGGAATACCTAGACATTAACACAGGCTCAGTGTCCAGCTGGAGCACACTATGGGAGGCCATGAAGGTTGTAACAAGGGGTGAAGTTATATCAGGTGCCGGTGGTATCCGTAAGCACCTGAGACTGGAACTGGAGGAACTGGAGAACAAGATCACCCACCTGGAGTCCGAAATCAGTATCATGCCGGATGCCGAAATAGAACTGAAGGGCACCCGGGAGGAGTGCCTTTTGGCCTGGAACAGACTGTCCAAATTTGACTACACGACCTACATAGCCAGAGCTCACAAAGAAGCGGATAAGCCTGGTAGAATGTTGGCCTGGCTATGTAAGCGCGAGTTCCCAAGACACCTCCCAACTGAAATAACCGATGAAAGGGGGATAACTCACCGGACGCAGCGAGACATTAACTCGGCTTTTGCGGCCTTCTACTCCAGATTGTACGCCCACGACACCAAAATACCAGTGGACGACATAAAGGCCACACTGGCCGAGATTGAGCTCCCAAGACTGACGGAGGCCCAAAGAGAGTTACTGGACGCGGAAATCACTACAGAGGACGTGACGGACGCGATTAAATCGCTGACCACCTGCAAAACCCCCGGGAGCGATGGGCTCCCGCCTGAATTTTACAAAGCGTGCGAAGCGAGCCTTGCTCCGACACTCCACAAGGTGTATATGGAGGCATACGAAAACGGAAACTTACCCAACTCCATGAAAGAGACAATTATCATCCCTATACTCAAACCCAACAAACCCGCCAACAACTGTGAATCATACCGCCCAATTGCCATGCTAAACTACGACTGCAAGATCCTGACCACAATCCTAGCTAAGAGGCTGGCAAGGGTGATTGGAACCCTGATTCATGAGGACCAGAACGGTTTTGTGCCAGGACGCAACACCACCGCGAACCTGAGGAGGCTCCAACACATCATGGCAGAGACCTATGATCGGGACGAGGACCCAGCAGTACTCTCCTTGGATGCCATAAAAGCCTTCGATTCCATCTACTGGGAGTGGCTGATCGTAGTGCTAAAAGAATTCGGCTTTGGCAAGAGCTTTGTAAAGTGGGTCGAGGTATTGTATAACACACCGACAGCGAGAGTGAAGACTGGTAAAACGTTGTCCGAAGCCTGGCCGATACAACGGGGCACGCGGCAAGGATGCCCGCTATCCCCAATGTGATACATACTGGGCCTGGAGCCAGCGGCTGCCTATTTCAGGACACAACACTTCGACGCGGGCATTGGACTGGGCAGTGATCACGCCATAATATCCATGTATGCGGACGGAATAACATTTAGCAAACTAAAGTCGTGTGCGTTCCCACTGGCCAGACTCAGGGGTCTGGATAAGCCCGACCTCCCAGATGTTGGGATACAATGGCAACCAGAGCAGTTTAAATACCTGGGAATCGAGGTGTGTCATACCCCAGCGCTCACGCACGAACACAACACGGAAAAAGCAGTAAGAGCCCTTCGCAAATCTATGAACTTCTGGTCGAAGTTACCACTGGCAGTAATGGGTAGAGCAGCAATAGTCAAGATGATAGTTCTCCCCCGTTTCTTATACCACTTCACGAATGTATGCTTCTACATCAGACCTCCCTTCTTCAAAAAACTAGACTCTCTAATCAAGGACTTCATATGGGGGTCGTCCAGACACAAGATCTCCCTGCCCACACTCACGCTCCCGTACAAAGAAGGTGGGATACAACTACCCGATCTGCAACGGTACTACCTAGCCGCGCAGCTCAGCCACACAACGAAATGACTCTCTGACGACCTGTCAGCAGAAGTAGGGCTCCTGCGACATCCGACTCCCAAGCTGTTCCCTAAAGAAATGCTTTGGAACCCGACGAAACAAACTTCTGGAGTCCCCATGATTGTTACCCTGGGCAGGCAGGTATGGGCCAGAATTGGCTTCCTTCGACAACTGAAACACCCTTACAATCCCAATACTCCCATCCTGGCGGATGTGTGCAAAACCCAGGCAGACTTAGCGACAGCTAGGAAATGGGAGAGAGCCGGAATCTATACATGGGGAGATCTGTTTGAAGACGGCACGTTCAGAGAACTCGAATCGCTACAAGCCAATGAAGGCATCCCGAACACCCAGTTCCTGTGGTACCACCGCCTCAAGCAGACAGCAAAGGCACAGTGGCCTGTCTGGCCAGAAGAAACCCCACCGGACCCCCTCCTCCAGGAGATGTACGATTTAGCAGACGGTTGGAAACCGGTCTCCCGCTTGTACACCAAACTAAATGACAGACCCAACCCGAAAAGCGTGTCCCTGAGACAAAAATGGGAATCCGAATTAGGGACCACGCTAACTGACAGTGAATGGGAGCGAATACTACTATACCCCAAAGAGGTGTCGAGGAACATTAGATTTAAACAAGTTCAATTGAACGTGCTATACAGGACATACATGACCCCACTAAGAGTTGCTACCTTCAACAAACATGCACCGCCGAACTGCCCCTGGTGCGGAAATGACAAAGCGGACATGATCCATATGTTTTGGACCTGCACCAAAACAGCGAATTTCTGGTCCATGGTGGAACGTACCTGCACCGAAGCGGGACTCACGAGATATGAGTGGAACCCAAAGGAATGCCTACTGGGAGCGCATCCCAGACTTAGCAAATACAAACACCTGGTCAAACTAATGGACCTAGCCTGCATCCTTGCAAAGAGGTCCATAGCAATGGCATGGAAATCCCCAAGGGGCCCAAGGCACGGACGTTGGCTTAAGGACCTGGAAAAGTGGACGGAGGCAGAGACCAGGGCCTGGCAGGATGGAATCCGCTCAAACGATGATGACTCCAACGACACCTTAGACTCATGGAAGGCCCTGGTGCGCGACATCCAATTTGCCTCCGACCACAAACCCCCCTGAGGTTTCACCCCTACTAGAGACTTGCTTGTGACCTACCCCCAAGAATGGTCAACCTGATAACCAAGCCCCCGTGACCTTGGGTGTGCCGCACACCAGCCCCTCTCCCCCCGCCACAATTACGAACAATATACTGAACTACGAAGACTGTGGTAGTTAATTAGTTAATTTGACTTAGTTTGTTTGTTGTGTTACCGTTTGATGGTTGCGTTGTATTTATATAAATGCCAATAAAATACTTTAAAAAAAAAAAAATATCAATCTTGTTTATTGAATTTTCAATATAACAAAAGGAAACAAACAGACATAGCTTCTTGAGCATAATGCAAACATCTTCATGAGGACGTACAGATACAGGAGAACACCGTGATTCACGAAAGCAGAAGGGTATTCAGTCCCTAATTAAAAGTTTGGTTACTTCCCTCAGCCCTCCCCACCCATCTCCCCCATATCTTCAAAAAACGTTTGGGGGCAGCCTCTTGCCCTGTAGACTCGTCTCTCCAGGGACGTTCATCGGTCTACTTCAGCAGTCCACTGGCTTAGTTTTGGATACTCTGCAGCGCCCCAGGATGCTGCCATCATTTTTTTTTGCAAGACCTAGTGTTACAGCCAGGAACAGTTTTTTGTATCTCGTAAACCCACTGTACTAACATATTCCCAGCAGTATCAATTTTGGTTCTAGAGGCACCTGCGCACCCACTGAAGCAGACAATTTGTGTATGCATTTCCCCCAAAAGACCGGAATTTGTGCGCATTCCCACAGAATATGGTAAAAGGTGCCACCGTCCCTCCCACACCTAAGACAAGAGTCACTACCCGCAATGCCCCATCTGGCCAGCACAGTGTGGGAGTAGTATGCTCAGTGGAGGATCTTGAACTGTATTAGCTGTAATCTGGCCCCAATTCCCACTTCTTTTGGGAACATTAATGCTTCCAGCCACTCCTCTGATTCCAGCTGGCCTATGTCCCGCTCCCACCTCTCTCTCAGGCAAGTTAATTCCTTGGTCCCGAAAGCATTGAGCACTTGGTAGAGTGTGGATTTTATCTTGGAGGGGATGCCTACCGGGAACAAATTGACCACCACAGGTGAACATTTTGGAGTCTCTTCCAAGGAGGGAAACTGGGCACCTATGGCATGCGCTAGTTGCATGTAATGAAGCATTCGTTTTCTGGCAAGCCAAACTTCCCCTGTAATTCCCAGAAAGAGCAAAGTCGCCTCTCCTGCACCACATCAGTTAGAGTGGCTATCCATTTTGCTTCCCAGTTCCCAAGATGCCCCATCTTCAGGAACTCAGGCAAATTTGTATTATGCCAGATGGGCTGGTCCACCACATCCTATGTCTCAATGCGTTTTTGCCCACTCTTGACATGTGTGTCTAGTCAACCCAGGAAGGGTCCTTTTGTCCCCAGCCCCCCCACATACTGTGCCTGTTTGGGTGGCCGGCCCCACATTCTGTTGTGCTCTGCCACAATGTGTGGAAGCCTTGGG
Source organism: Ambystoma mexicanum (assembly GCF_040938575.1). Classification (NCBI taxonomy): domain Eukaryota; kingdom Metazoa; phylum Chordata; class Amphibia; order Caudata; family Ambystomatidae; genus Ambystoma; species Ambystoma mexicanum. Next base: position 451,490,878 of record NC_090924.1, on the reverse strand, counting down.
TCCCAATGCAGCCAATCATTTACAATCCTGAGTTGTGCAACCCAATAGTGCCTCTGCAAGTTGGGGAGACCTATCCCCCCTTCCCACCCAGACCTTTGCAACTTCTTCATTGCCACCCGGGGTTGCTCCCCACCCCATAGCAGCCCGTGCAAGGATCCCTCAATTTCTATTAAAACTCATGTAGGAATTGGGTGCAGGGGATTTTGCAGGATGTGGAGAAATTTGGGTAGCGTTAACATTTTAAAAAGGGCCGCCTTAGCCAATAGGGTCAGTGGGAGATTCTGCCAGTGTGCAATATCATGCACAAACCTATCCACTACAGGGGAGACACTACAGGGGAGAGGTTGAGCTGGGGAAGTCGGACAGGCTTGGTGCTCAGGTGAATGCCCAAGTGCTTGAAGCCCGAAGTTGCTATTGCATACGGGCACTCCTGTGGGATTGAATTAACGCCCCTCTGTACCGGGAAGAGAGACGACTTTTGGCAATTGATTTTTAACCCACTGAAACTTTGATATAACTTTTAAAATGCGGGTCACAGCCAGGCATGCGACATCCGGGTTACTCATGTAGATTAGAAGGTCTGTCAAAGTTCTCCCCCTGCCCCCCAGACCAGTAGAAATCCTCCCACTCTGGGCTCTCCCTAAACTGTATTGCAAGTGGCTCTATGGCCAGAGTAAACAACAGTGGGGAGTGGGGGGAGGGGACAACACTGCCTCGTGCCTCTTCCCAGGGCGAAGGACCGAAAGGTGACACTGTTCACCCTAATTGCCGCTTCGGAAGAGGGGTATAATAAATGGACTCAGGACAGGAAACCCTCCCTAAACCCCATGCGGTTCATGTTTACCCAGAGTGAGTCCCACCTAACTAAATCAAATACCTTTTCAAAGTCTATTGCTAGGAGGGCCGGCAGGGCTGGTTCCTCAGCTGCCTGGTCTATGAAAAGTTGCACTCTCCGTAGGTTCATCCGTGTTGATCTAGACAGCATGAAGGGTGTACTAAGGAATCGATTACCCCCAACAAGCGATTAGCCAGCACCCGGGCGAGGATCTTAACCTCCCCATTTATCAAGGATATTGGCCAATATGAAGTACACTGCTACGGGGGTTTACCGGGCTTTGGGAGAACCTCTATGCTAGCTTTTCTGAGATCAGGTGGAGAATCCCTTCCTGTCTGCTCTGCATAAAGAGACGGTGCATAGCACCCATCACCCGCTCCCCCAGTCACTCCCACACCTCCACCGAGAAACCGTAGGTCCGGGTTCCCTGCCTGTCAGAAGCTGCGTGAGCGCAGGCAAGAGCTCCTCTTCTGATTTACCTGCTTCGAGTCCCAGGGCCTGTTGGGCTGTGAGCTTTGGGAGTGGCACCTGGGACAGTATGGTAGGCTCCCCCTACACTAGCACTACCGTCTGGGGACTGTAGAGTGCCCCATAATATTGGGTGAAGGCCTTGGCTATAGCCACGTCCTCGGTCAATTTATCCCCCTGGGCATTCTGTATGGCCCGCACGTACCTGCTCCCCCTGTCTCTCCTCTCAAGTCACGCCAACATTTTCCCCGTGTTATGCCCTGCTTGACTTGCCTTGCCCAGTGCACCTCCCTTGCATTGTCCATTGCTAAATTACGTAGTGCTTCTTGTGCCGTAGTCAAGGCTAACCTAACTTCTGGTGACCCCAAGGAGAGGAACTCCTCTTCTGCGCGACGCACCGCCTGCTCTGTCTCCTCCACTGCCTTCCTTGTGCCTGGCTACCACCATTGAGAGCGCTTCCCCCACAGCGTTGCTTTGTAGCCCTCCCAAAGTATAGCAAGGCTGTTTAAAGTCTCTGCATTTATGTTGAAATATTCTTCAGTTTTTGTGGATAAAGCTTCCACAAATCCCAGGTTCCCCAAGTAATAAGTATTTAGTCGCCAGTGCCCTGTGGGCTTGGATTTTCCATTTTCTAGCTCAATAACTAATGGGGAGTGGTCCGATATCCCTCTGGTCAGAAACTTAGCGGATAGCAACCTATGAGACATATCGGATGGAACAAAGAAATAGTCAATTCTTGACATGAAGGTGTAGACCCCGGAAAAAAAGGACTAGCTCCTATCTGACGCATGATATCGTCTCCATACGTCCACCCAGCCTAGGGCTGTGGTGAAAGAGCTGAGTTTAGGCTCCTGGTGCCTATATTTGTTCTGTCTAGGCCCCGGTCCATCATGTCATTGAAGTCCCCCCCTGATACCCATATCTCAGCTTGGCCCTGGAGAGTGAGTGCTTGAATCTCGGACAACAAGTCAGGTGCCAGTGGTGGGGGTGCATATACCGCCACCATGCCACAAATGGCTCCCCATAGCTCCCCCCTAACCAAAACATCGGGTTTCGGGTTTCATCTCCTCTACCTGAAACAGGACCCTCTTGTGAATGAGTATCGGCACCCCCCTGGAGCCCCTGGAGAATCCTGTATGGAACGCTACCCTGTAGTTTAAGCTAAGGAAGCTTTTGCACTCCGTTCACACCAGATACGTCTCAGTAAGAAATGCAATGTCAGGGGACTTAACGTTCGAGCAGAGCCCATTGACATTCCAGGTCATCATCGAGACCTTCCGGCTATGAGCCATCCCCCAATGAAATCCAGTCCTACCGTGGGCTTCCCCCACCAGCCCGTGTATCTCCCTGCCTCCTGTTGCCGCTCCCTGTATCGCCCTCACACTCTTACAAGACTTTACTACGTACCTTCCAATAAGTATCGCAACCAAAACAGAGCCAGTGACATCTGGCAAACTTCCCCCATCCCGCTCCGTACTCCCCCACGCAACATGAAGCACCTGTCGCCCTAACACCACACCCAACGGGTGCGGGAAAACAAAGTCAAAATCTATGGGGTGTCCATTGAAGCAGTTCAAGTGAGCCTCCATCTCCGAGCAGTGGCTCCTTATGATTGGTTACGCCACTTTACTCTCCCCCAGTTGTGAGCCAGCACTGTCCAGCTCTAGAGTCAGCCGTTGCCCGCATCCTTAAGAGTTGTCTCTGTAGGCATAGGCAGTTCTGCAGTATGCGCTTCAAAAAGGACCGGGGATGATCCCCGATCTGGCTCCCTTCGCAGTTGCCCACCAGGCAGCTCAGGGACAGGAAATGACAGGACGTGAGTTTCCAGCCATGTCCATGCTTCCCTCGGGTTATTAAAGAGATGCAGCATATCTTCATGGTACACTTTTAGTTGCGCTAGAAAGCAGAGTGCGTATTTGGTGCCCAATGCATGCAGCTTCTTTTTTAATGGAGTCAAGCGATTGGTGTGCTTTTTTAACCTTCCTGGTATAATCAGGAAAAAAAAACAATGCACTAGCCATTATACGTGATTGGGCCAGTGACACGTGCCATTTGTAGCAAGGCATCTTGGTCTTGAAAATTCAGGAGGCGTGCTATTATCGTGCGGGTGGCGCCCCTAGGGTGGGACGACCCGTCGGGATCCTGTGCGTCTTTTCCACAGAAAAGAATGTAACGTTTTTTGGGGGCAAACAGTTCCGCCAGCCAGTGTTCCAGAAAGAGTTACATGCTGGGCCCCCCCTTCCTTTTCTGGCATCTGGAGGATAAAGAGATTGTTGAGTTGTGCCCTTCCTCTTCTGTCTTCCGCCCTGTGTTCCAGATGTGTGAGCTTCTGGGTAACTGCTGCTACTTGCGACTCCATCTGCTTTATCACATCCTTGGAGTTCGATATGCGTTGTTCTGTTTCCCCGACCCTGGAGCTTAGGTTTCTCAAATCATAAGATGGGCAGAGCAGTAAAAATGCAGCGGTAATAGTATTACCGCTGCATTACCAGCTTTGAGCTGGAGGTAAATCTGGTGACATTTTGCCCATTTACAACGCTATTACCCCAGTGCTTTTACTGCCTCAATGGGTCCAATGGACATAATGAGAATGGGGACTTATCGCCTCTCCCGCAGATCGGAATCCGGCGCTAATAACGCCAGACCGAGTTGCGGTAATGACATTTGTGTTGCGTGCTACCCCGGTACATTTACCGCTGGGATACCACCCAACTGATGATGAGGCTCTATGTCTCTGGACCTCATTCCGACTTGGGCGGTAAGGGATACCGGGCACCGGTAAGGAGACCGGTGCCGGTAAACCCTTACCGTCCTATTCCGAGGTCCCTTAGTGGGAGCCGCAAAGAACGTGTGGTCTGACAACACGTCCTTTACGGGTCCCACTAAGGGACCAAGGCGCTAATACCGGGCCTGCTATTCGCGGGCCCGTTATTAGCGCCTTCCCCATTCCCATTGAGCCCTATGGGGGCTCAAATGGGAATGTGGAATGGTTGGTTGAATGGGGATTTGCCGGGTCCGCACAGGTCAGAATGTCCCAGTAAATCCCCATTCAACCAGACCAGACGCGGTATTGGAGGTAGCCATGGTGATAAAAGCACCATGGCTACCTCCAATCTCGGAATGATGCCCTCTGTCTTCATTCCCTTTCTTCAGGGGTGACTTGCCCCCAACTGCCACTATTTCTATTGGTTCTGGGTTGGTTTTCCCAGGTCTGGGATAGCTTGGTACCCTATATTGTTTTCCGGAAAGTAAAGAACTATAAGTTAAATCACCATTTCTGTGTTAGCCTCGTTATTGATCCATGTTGCTCCTGTGAAACAGGACAAAAAAGTTTGATAGAGCTTTTCCCTCACTATCCGCCTCAGTTTAATGCACCCAACCAAGAAGTAATCCTTAAAAGGAAGCCGCCGCTTTTCTTCACCCAGGTGATATGTTCACACGAGTCAGCAGCTCAGGGAAGGATTCTGGCCCTAGAATTACACCTGTTCCTGGAGAACTGATCCAGTTACTCTTTGGGGCTGGGAGGGATACCAATCCTCAGGCCTCTGTTTGGCCTCTCGCCAGGGCCACCGATCCTGAGATGATGGACGAGCCTAAGGCAGCGACAAATACCGGATGTTGTTATGAAGGAAGTATTCAGTCCTCTATCATGGGTCCCATGGAGATACCCCTTTGGGGGTGTAAGGGTACTAAGTTAACTTGAGTTACCAAAGTTCATCCAGATGGCTCTACGTAGCCTGCCAGGTTTTTGCCTGAAATACAACCGATCTTCAGGTTTTTTCCAGAGTGATCCAATCACTGCACACTAGAAAGACAAGAGGTTGATGATGCTGCAGAAGAAGCGGACCCTAACGAAGGCTTGGAGTATAAAGAGGCTGCAGCTACCACAGAGGAATGCGGCTGTGGATGAGAGGATAATAGCATAGATTCACCCTCCAGCTGCCTAAACCTGGTGTCAAGGAATTTATTTACAGATGGGGTAGAGTGTAGTTTGAGTACAACTATTTTGCAACCGCAAGTACAACTTTTTGAAGCAGAATGCCAGAGCGATTCTTTGCTCTCGGTGGCAAAATGTCTGCTAAAACACCAGTTTGTGGCTGCTACTGATGAGGTGCCGGTACTCCCAGGAATTCTGCCCACCCTTCCATTCGATCAGGAAAGGCGTGAGCCGAAGACTTCGTATCCTCTTCTTCATCATCCTCTGTATGTTGGTGCTGAGGAGATTTGCCCCCAGTGTAGTGGTGGAAGAATGGGCTAAATCCTTCTGGGTATTTCTTACTGGAGCCAGATTCTTAGGTGTGGGCTTATTCGGCTGAGTAGGCGCGGCTGGGGCCTGCACTGGCCTTGGCGCAGCAGGAACTGGCTGTATAAGCGACTGTACTGGAGGAGGTGGTGGTGGAAGAGGAAGCCATGGTGGAGGAAAAGGAAGTGGTGAAGGGGACAGCATTGGTTATGGTATCCAAGGTGGAGCGTGAGGCTGCATTTGCGGGACTATCTCTTTAATTAGGTTGTTTAGGATACCTGTCATCTGCTGCAGTCTCAAAAGCTGCATGAACTGGTCAGTAAACCTTTATTTACTGTTGCTGCTTGGGGTGCTTGTGGTGTTTGCGGTGCAGATAACTGAGCCTCAGCCTTTGGTGTCCATGTAGCTTAAGGCCTTCCCGAGGAATGACCTGCCTGGTAGTCACTTTCCTCTGTAAATCTCTGAATAGCCATGGGGTAAGAAGTGCACCACGGTGCCTGAGATTGGCAAGATCACTGTTTGCACTGCAATCTTAGTCTTCTTTGATTTTCTCTGTCCAGTACCTATCATGAATGCTCTAGAAATTGTCCCTACGCCTAATTTCTATACCAATGAAGACCTGTTGTTTGGAATAGACTCCACTGTTGTCTTCCTGACAAGAAATGTCAAATGATGCGTTCACCAAAATGATGCAGACCCGCCCCTCCCCTCAGCAACTTTATCTTGCAATACATCCTAATCTGTACGCGAAAATGTTCTAATCTAATGTAATGCCCTGCAATGTATAGTTACATTATATACTATATCTCAAATCCATCACACACAAGGAAAACTCACAGTGAATAGAAACGTTATCATGGGGCTGACATGCACACTTGTAAACTATAACGTTACCTATCATGTCCTACCATTCCCAAGTGGCACCTCTAAACGCAGTGTTTTAATTATGATGAAATGGGCAAATGAAAGGTACTATGTACACCATGGAGCAATTGATTGTCATCTTTTGGGAGCCTTTCTATTAAAGTATTTACCCGGACTAAAGCAAGCAGCTGTAAACAAATAAAAGGCAAATTCTAATAGCAAAAATATCAATGTACCAAGCAGCATATATAACAACAATAATACCAAAAACATTGTAATGTGTCATAAACATAGACAAAAAAGTAATGTACAAAAGCAGCATGGAAACAAAAGAAGCACCTAAAAGCATAGTTTGGTTTGTATTGAGTATAGCCAGCGGCACTCATTTCAGCAAAATGGCCATTCTTATACCAGAGCCTTCTCCATGATGCCACCGCTAGCCACTTTGCTCATTTTCAGGGAGTTTGCATGTTTTTTCTTTATGCTGCAGGCCTCCCTCTTTAATTTTTGCAGATGTTCTAGCTTAGGTTGGAGGACAGTCAATGTGCATTGTTTTTGTTGGCCAAAAAAAGTATTTGTCAGTGTTTACAGCGAAGCCTGCTCCCTTTGCAAAAAAATAAGTCAAATAAATACAAATAGAGCAAATAAGCAGAAAAGAAATCAATGACAAAGGTTGATAAAAGGAATTCCACCACTCTCATCACAACCTTCAGAGTATGCTCTGCTTCTTCAAATTGGCTGCTGCTATATCACTGTTTACAGTCCCTGGATGCCAAATTCAGCTGTACCAATTCTTGCCCCTGTTGAGGATACAAGTTCTGGTAAAGGCTCCTGCGGGGGTCTTTTTTCAAAGCTGACAACTTGAAAACCAAATAAACTAGCCTTCGGCATGGATTCTTCTTTTCCTTAGCAGCGTTTGCACATTTGGAAAAAAACATATTCTGGGGCACACATTTCTAAATACTTTGTACTTAAGTACAAGGTTCCTTACCTTTTATTGTCTCTGGTGTTCTATCAGCCTCCTCGGCTTTGGTTTTAATGATGCTCCAGAAAGGTGAATCCATCTACTCTGTCCTTTTCAGTCCTATTTTACAGATTTGGTGTGTGAATCATAGCTTTGAGCACAGTGTCACTCATTTGATGTGAAACTCAAATCTTAGCATGCTGTCTTACTCATGGCATGTGAATAGTACTCATGGTCATACTCTCATTCATTGGGTGTAAGTCTGACGACTTCAAGCATTGCCATTCGTTGGATGTGAGCCTTATATCAACAGTCTCACGCATTGGGGGTAATCTCACAACTCAAAATTCAGTTTTCCTTTTAGTTTCAATCACCCAGTTTATATTAATGTAGTCAGTCTCACAAATGCAAAATATATTTCTGTTAAAACATTTATATTTGGTTTAGTCCTCTGAAAGCTCACTCCTATGGACTCCCTAGTTGGGGCGAGAATCCTACCATTGCTGATCAGAGTTTCTCTGGGTAGCATGCCTGGGCAGTTTTGGATAAATGAGAAGTTTGTTTTGGAGGACTGTAGGGGTCTTGCTCAGACACCTTTCAAATTATGCTCCCTCAGTCGAAATTATGGGAGTGGCTTCTTAGGCCTGATGATTCTTCCCTCCCAAAGTCTCTAAGCTTTCTACACCTTATTAATGTAGTCGGTCTCACAATTGCTAAATATATTTCTGTTAAAACATTTATATTTGGTTTAGTCCTCTGAAAGCTCACTCCTATGAACTCCCTCGTTGTGCGAGAACCTTACCATAGCTGCTCAGAGTTTCTCTGGGGAGGAGCATGCCTGTGCAGTTTTGGATAATTGATAAGTTTGTTTTGGAGGACTGTAGGGGTCTTGCTCAGACGCCTTTCAAATTTTGCTCCCTCAGTTGAAATTATGGGGGTGGATTCTTAGGCCTGATGATTCTTCCCTCCCAAAGTCTCCAAGCTGTCTAAACCTTGGGGTTAGGCTTTGCAACTCGTAACGCTCATCACCTATCTCCACCTCAATCCCGTTGTTGCAACCCTCCTATACACAACATGTAGGTTGTTCACCGGTACTGTGCTTAATAAATAAATATAAGGCACATTTCTGTCTGTGTAAGCACCCTTGATGTTTCACCGTCTACATGAGTTGCTGTCGATAGGGCATCCTTCCCCTCAACTTTTCTTAATTTTCCTTTCCTTCTCCACCACTCGGTTTCTTAAGTTAAATCTCATTTTCACTTTTTCTCTGTATCCCATCTTGTTCTCTGCGCTGTCTTTCTTCACTCGTATGTTTCCCCCACACTCTCTCTTTCTATCTTTTCCAGTATCATTTCTGTCACATCTGTGTTTGTGTCTTGCCCACTTTTTGTAGTCCATCTTTGGTCTCTTTCTCTACTGAGTTTTGTGCTCTTTCTCTGCTCAGTCTTTCTTTTTCCCCACTTGACATGTCTCTGCTACAACCCACAGAAAGATGTAGCAGAGACCCTGCCAAAAATTAAGCACTGGCTGGCCACCTTATTTTGCAGGGTTGGTGGGGTACACAATCTGGAACTCTACCCACCCATTAAGCCCAGCCTCTGCCCCCACAGCTACGGAAGAAGTTATGCCTTTGATGTCTACACAGAGGGGTGAATCCTGGAATTTATCAGGAAAAAAGGTCTTACATATCTTCTTCATTTCACAGAATCTGGCCTGCAATGTTCCCCCTTAAAGGTACTGAAAATGCCTCTCAGAATCCATTCACCATTCTGGTTGTAAAGGATGTTTGGAAGGATTGAACATTATTCTCAAATTAGGTGTCCTCCTCCATCAGGAGAATTGAATATTGTACTATCAAAATCATAAGGTAGATGCTATTGGCATTAATTAGCCTTAAATAGAATTTTCCAATATGGTGGCGTTTGGGATGCATCATTCTTTCATTTCAAATGTGGTTTTGGATTTCCACAATATTCAAACAACTTGAGTACCAGCATTCTTTCCTAATCTATCCATAGCTTTGGGGAACCAACTTCACATCCTAGATGGAAGAAGGTCTCTCAAATATAAACTGGAGGGGACAAAGGGCATTAGGAATTCTAAATACATGTTTGTCAGTTGTGGAGCGATTATCCCAAAACAATCCATTGCAATATGGGTAGTCTCTTGCATTACTCTGTGATATCAGAAGGCTAACAAGTCAGTTCCAGGCAAGCCTATTGGCTCATTCTTCAAGAGGGACGGCAGCTATTGTGTCCCTTTTAAGGAACACTTCACTCTTTGAAAAATGTAAGCCTGTCAAATGTTAGTGAATCCATACCATTGCAGCACTTTATTTATCTTTATTCATAAGTGGATGCCCAGGTGGGACAAGTAATTCTACTGATGTTGTTTTCTCTCCCCTTCCATCTTTGTTTTACTTTCCTGCACACTTCCACCCCTAGTCAGTGCGAGATGGTATCTCTATTCAGTGTTTATGAATATGAATGAAGGGAGAATTATGAATAAGGAAATGTTACTTGTTGCAACCTTGGTTGTCAATTGTGGATATAATATTTCAAATCATGAACAATCTTCTGCATTCCAGAGAGGGACCAGAAAGGAAAAGGTTAGAGAAAAAGACAAGAACTTTTGTCTTTAACGATAAGTCAAAATTACACGAACTTCAACTGTTTGTCACTCTGGTGCACCAGGATATGACAAAGTAGCCTAGCTTCATTAGTGTCAGTCCTATACTTTTAATTTAAAATGAGGCAATATGCATTTCACAGTTTTTGCTTTTTTCATTTTTAAAGATTTGAGTCAGTAATTATTTTACGTAAAATCGATGTGCTGTATGGAGGTTGACTATGAGTAACCTTACCTTTTCTTGTACAATCCTGGGTATGTGTTTTGTACAATGCATTTTGTATTTTTGTATTTGACTTTAGGATTTGGTCTTGCATCTATTTCTCAATAAGTTAGTACTTTTTGACAGCTTTACCTCAACTCAGTCTGGCACTCTAATATATACGTGCGGCTACGCCATTGACATTTCTGATATTTTGCAGAGACAATTTTTTAGACAGTTTATGGCACTAGAGACCGTCATTTCTGCTATTGCTGTCCCTCTGGAATCTCAGAGTTGCCTTTGCCTGCTTTCTGAAAGATGCATGGCACTGAAGAACTAAATTGTGCTATGAAAAAGATATGCAGTAAGTGCCTTGGACACATTGGCCTAATTCACAGAAGCGTTTCATAATGGCAAACCTCCATTGGAAAACGCCCTGTGAATCAGGACTATTGTGTTTCCCTCTATTCTTAGTCTTACTAACCTGTTTTATATTTCCATTGTGAGAATGTAAAGGTGATGCAACCCTGATATTACCCTTCCATGTGATGTGCATGTTTTTATCTCTTGATTTTATGATGTTTCATTGTTTATTATGTTTTGTTTGATGGATTTTTGTAATCCGAATAAACATACTTTAACTGAACTGAACTATTGTGCCCCTCATTTCACTTGCCCAGACATTGACAATCAGCCAGACACACCCATTTTGCATGTTTAAAGTGGGTATGCCTGGAGGTACCGCTGCTTCTGCACATGAAGCCACAGGTATGCGCTGTTGCATTGCGACTGGTTGTAAATGGCCATTTCATCCGTTTTGTGAATTATGCTCAATCGACAGCAGCTGCAATATATGATTTTTCACTGCCACATATGCATTTGTGACCACAAAAAAATCCTTCATGAATTGGACCCACGGTACCTACCCCACTGAAAATTCTCCTTAGCTCTGCCTCCATTGAATAGCGTGGCGCCTAGAAACACTTGTGTACAGGCGCGTTATAAATATCATATAATATCATTATCACATCATAGACAAACCAAAACAGCAATCCTTTTAGCCATTACTACCTGTTCAATGGGTTGTCTTTTGTTCATTTTATAATTCCAGTCTTTCATGCAGCATAGTATAGCTGAATTCTAACAGCACTCTATACAAATCTGTAAGTAATAAATAGTGGAAAACAAGTGATCCTTCTTTCTAGATGTGCCAACAAGAATTTTCTTATTTAAACAACTAAAACACAAGCTTCTTAGAAGTTTCAGTCATTTATTTTTGTTATTTTTGTTAAAAAACAAACAAATGGAACAATATGTTCAGAGAAGACAATTTACATTTTGCAAATTTCAACTTGTTCCCTTGTTTTTTTCTTTATTTTCACTCTTCGCTGTCTGCTTTCTAGGATAAAAAGAATATATATATGTATATATATATATGTACATTTTTATTACATCTAGCATTAAAGAAACAGTGCCATTGAAGTAATCATTACCGAAACAATATTTCATAGATGTGCTTCATTCTTAAGGTACTTTGCCAATGTTATCTCAATATGTAGGATACATTTCCCCCTTGCAGTTTAGATGCTTCTTATTCCCAGGATCTGTATAATTATGTCTCTGCATATTCTCCTCACCTGTCTATCCATATCATTTTCTTGGTGAGGCTGTGTCTTTGCTTCAATTGCTCTTTAACATAGACCATACTCGCAAGGAGCAGAAGAGAGGCTTTCAATCTTACGTGACCTTTGGGACAATACATCCAGTTCTCCATTCCTACTCCAAGCTTGATCTTACTTGGCCTTTGAAATTCTACAATCCACTCTGCAACTCTCCTCAAATGTTTTCACAATTTAGTCAAGAATTTTCTCACTACTGGCTGTCTTTGGCACTTAAAATTGGATTATTGGGCACTTTCTTTTTCATTCTGAGAGCGACTATATTTCTAAATGCTCAACGAGAAACACATTCTAGAGAAGCACAATGGGCCTCACTAAGAGTTTGGAGGTATTAGCAGAGTTGATGCTGCAAGTAGAATTACAGTTGCTGTCAATTGAGGAATTTCCTCCTGATTATAAAATTGTGGTTAGTCCCCATTCTGAAGTCACATAGGGCTTCATTGGGAAATGGGAGAATAACCTCTGAAGTTAATTCCGCTCTGAGTATTACCTCGATGCATACACTGGAGGGTATTACCTCACGTTGGATTTGTAACTCGTGATCGAGGCAATAAATTACCTCCAGTTTATTTAGATACCTCCAAACTTGTAATGAGGCCCGAAGTGTTCATGTGTTCGGTCATGTTAATGTTGCTTATTGTACAGACTATAATGCTTAATAAATTAAAGGTATGTTAGTACTGAGGACTAGATCATGAAACCTAGGGTAATTCTCTCAAATGCATATTTAATTGTTGAGATTGTGTCCAATCATCCTTCACTTAAGTGTGGAAGCTTCTTACAATTCCTTTGCTATCCTTTCTTACCACTGAGGTGACATATCTGCCTGTTGCAGCTACTGCACACAAATGGCTGAAAATCTTAATTATTACTAAACCTGATGGATCCATGTTTTTGTTGACAAAGATGTCAATTGCCAATATCCTCTGAACAAAATGTATGCACTGCTGAGAACTAGAGACATCACCCAGTAAACCTATCTGTATGTTTGTTGATCCTCACCTTGCCACCAACATCACGGCTCTTTGTTCTAAGTTTATTAACTTGTGACTCTGCAATGTCTGCCCTTTCCTCAGCCTCTTCAAGCTCGTGCTGCAGTTTTCTGAATCGGGAAAGATGTGAATTGGCTTGTTCCTCCTAGATCGAAAAAAAGGGTGTACAGTTTACATTCAAGGGGCAATGCTTGCAAATATAACACCAGCACATTATTTTCATGGAAATGAAATATTATATTAAATGATGTGATTAATGTATATTCTGGGATAATAGGTAACAAAATTCCTCCAACATAGATGCCGTAGTATACAAGCTTCCACTTTTGTTATTTCCCAATTTACACTTTACTATCAGTGCCTATATTTTTAGAGTTGTGTTATATTGCTTGAGATCGAGGGATGGGTATGAAGTTAAACTGTGAGGCATTAAAGTGAGGGACCTGTGACTACCAGCATATCCTCTCATGATTAAGAGATATATACATACACCCACACAAATATTACTTATGTAGGCACTCGAGAAACACACTCAATTCTTCCTTTAATAAGACTAATGCTGTTAAAACATGTTGGACTTACAGTTTCCTCGGCTTGTCTCTTGTAGGCTTTAACCTTTAACTGAAGCTTGTCTGCCAGATCCTGTAGTCTCAGAACATTCTTCTTATCTTCCTCGGACTAGAACAACAATCACGATACATAGACATAACAACAGTAAAATGTTCATTTAAGAACTGTTAAGTTTTACTTGATAAGTCACACTTAGTGTTGGATAGAAGCTGTGCTGTTTGACATTATTGGTCTACTGTACTGGCCTTTAACATGATGTTGCAGCTGGGTGGATGATCACGCTTATATTTCTTGTCTAAACATTTCTTTTTGTATCCAATGAATTAAGAAATGTACCTGATATGTTAATTCTTTGACTCTTCGCTCATACTTGCGAGCGCCCTTAATTGCTTCCACTCCACGTTTCTGCTCTGATTCGAGTTCATTTTCCAGCTCATGTACCTGAGAGGTGATGTGATATAAATAATGATAATGTTGATAAAAACTTACAAACCCATTTGGTGTGACTCTTCATAATTAAACTCACTCTGCTCTCCAGTTTCTGGAGTTGCTTCTTCCCTCCCTTCATTGCTAGCTGCTCAGCCTCATCCAGGCGATGCTGCAGGTCCTTCACAGTCTGCTCGAGGTTCTTCTTCATTCTCTCAAGATGGGCGCTCGTGTCTTGTTCCTTCTTCAGCTCTTCAGCCATCATAGCGGCCTTTAAAATACATATGCATGCATCTTACTTTGGAAGAAAGTGTTCTTATAAAGGTTGAACTAACGTTTCATGTCAACTCTATTGGGCTGCAGAATTCATCGCCTATATTACAACAATAATTCAGCTACACTTACTAAACTATGTTTTCAGAACTATTGTTTTAATATCGTACCTTGGATTTACAGTTGCTTACTCTAATGTAGGTTGCCTCTAAAAATATACAAAATAATTTCTTTGCAATAAGATACTTACATCAGTGATGGCCTTCTTGGCTTTTTCTTCTGCATTCCTGGCTTCTTGGATCGCTTCCTCCACTTCAATCTGGAGCTGTAAACTATCACTCTCAAACTTTTTCTTGGTACTGATTAAACTTGTGTTCTAAAAGTAAAGCAGGGGCATATTCTCTAAAATCTGTATTATACAGTGTTAAACTAATGATGTTGCGTTGATAGGATTTGTACCTGAGAATGCAGAAGTTGCAGGCGTTCACTTGCATCAAGAAGTTCTTGTTCAGCAACTTTGCGGGATCTTTCTGTCTGTTCAAGGGCGCCCCTCATCTCTTCGATTTCTGCCTGCTGCAGGTTGTTTCTGCGTTCAATGACAGCAACTTGTTCTTTTAGGTCATCTTGTCCTCGAGTAGCATCGTCAAGATGTAGTTGGGCATCCTTTTTGGGGAAAGGACATATTTTATGCACAAATCTCAACTATTCAAGTATTTTAATTTACTTCGATGTAGTTTTGAAGCCTTGACAATCAAGGTCATATAGAGAAGGGTGGCATCTTGATTTGTATAGGATAACAGTACCTTTAGTTGACCTTGTACATTTCTGAGGTGCTTTTGTGCTTCTGCTGCTTGGCGGTTTGCATGACTGAGCTGGATCTCAATTTCATTTAGATCTCCTTCCATTTTCTTCTTTAGCCTCAGGGCCTCATTCCTGCTCCTGATTTCTGAATCTAATGTACCCTGAAGTGAATCCACAGCTCTCTGGTTGTTCCTCTTCAGCTGTTCAATTTCCTCCTCTTTTTCAGCAATCTTCCTGTCTACCTCAGATTTTATCTGGTTCAGCTCAAGTTGGGTGCGCAGAATCTTTGCCTCTTCATTTTCCAGTGATCCCTTTTGTAAAACAAAGTTAAAGATAAAATCAAAATGTTGTAAAACAATAAATGTAATGCAGCATATTTAGCAGCCCAAGTGATTATTTACATACTTCAGCTTCTTCTAAGGCAGCCTGGAAATCACTCTTTTCTTGTTCAACCTGCTTCTTGGCTTTTTCCAGTTCATAAATAGACTTCCCAGTCTCTCCTATTTGTTCAGTAAGATCTGAGATCTCCTCTAGAAGCAAATGTTTTAGATTCTTGAGTATAACACAATATGTATGTTCATGATGGGCAAACCCAAAATAAAACCCAATATTGCTTGATAAAAGCAGTCACAATAAACCCAATTTGCTTCCTGTAAATGAAACGTAGTATTTACTGAAAAATAAGACTGATACTTATATCAAAATGTTATTGTGCATGCAATTGTGTCATGAAGCTTTTCTGATATTGTTTTGAATTCAATTGAGACTTGTACAATAAAAAAGTATTTACTTAAAAGAGATTAGGTGGATATTAGAGAATGAAGAAAAGTCCTCCATTGTTTTCAGGCCACATTTATTAGATTAATTTGAGGTAGAACTGAGCACACTTACGTTGCAGGTTCTTGTTTTCACGTTTCAGGGTTTCAAGATGGTCCAGTGACGACTCATATGCATTCTTCATCTTGAAGATCTCAGTGCTCAAGGAACGTGCATCCTTCTGCGATGCATCCAATTCAGCCTGAGCTTCTTCATACTT
The DNA here is from genome assembly GCF_040938575.1 of Ambystoma mexicanum. Taxonomy (NCBI): domain Eukaryota; kingdom Metazoa; phylum Chordata; class Amphibia; order Caudata; family Ambystomatidae; genus Ambystoma; species Ambystoma mexicanum. The sequence goes on along the minus strand of NC_090924.1, from coordinate 451,474,897 downwards.
CTGCTTCCATTCTGCTAGAACCTTTGGAAAAGTAAGCATAGTAAAAGCATAAAACCTCTCGTTTGAGGTATATGAAATGTCTTCTATAAAGCAATGTGCTTAGTTGTTTACCTTATCAAAGTTCCTCTGTTTCTTGTCGAGGGCTGCAGCAGCGCTGTTGGCTCTTTCAACATCTATCATGAGGTCCTCCACTTCAGCTTGTAGTCTCTGTTTTGTCTTTTCCAGCGATGCACACTTGGAGTTCACAGCCTCAACTTGTTCCTCAGCATCCTGCAGTCTCTGAGCAAGCTTCTTCCTGTAATTTTTGAAACATTTGGTCAAATTATTTTCATGTGTCTCACAGATACTATGTAATAAAGTCACTAATTTGCGGAACATAGCATACTTGGCCTCTTCCAGTTCCTCAGTGCGCTGAATAGCATCAGTTTCATACTTGGTCCTCCACTGAGCAACTTCTCCATTGGCTTTGGACATTGCACGCTGGAGCTCAGCCTTGGCTTCTTGTTCCTCCTCATATTGCTCACGAAGCAAATCACAGTCATGACGAGCTGATTGTAAGGCGTGAGCCAAGGCATTCTTTGCCTGTAAAAAGGCAAACATGTCAGTACATGAGATAGCTAGTATTATTTTAGCATCCACTTTACCAGCAAAGAATATGCAGCCTATATGTATTTCTGTTTCTTTTTTTCAACTAACTTTAATAGAATGCGTTGAGGGTGCTTCCACTCTGTTTTTTTATGACTTGTTACGGCTTATAGACTAAAGAAGGGCTCATTGTTGCAGCATGTCCATCAGGCTATATATTGTTTCGAATGAGGTTTAAAGGAGGTCAATAATGACTTTCATCTGCTAAATAGTATATTCCTGAGATCAGTGCATTTACTCCATACTTGAGGGTAATTGTCCCATATGGGGACAGCGGCATGTTTCATAGCAGAATTAATTCAAAAGATACACAGGATCCGGGCATATGCATGGATGCAGCCACACCTCTATCCAGTTGTGTGCCTACTCTTGGCCTGCCCATCCTTTTCTTTGTTCTTTATCGCAAAATAAAAAGATTAAAAATGTTTCCCCCACCACCTCTATGCCCTTTTCATTTGGGTATTGATGCTCTGCCTCCTGTCACAGATCGTCTGTGGCTTCCTATCTGCACGGTGCCTGTGACACCTGAGCCCATCCCTGTTGCTAGCAGGACAGCATGCTCTGTGACAGTATTTTCCTGAGACACTATGCATCTCATCAGGCCGGAGCGGGATCTTCCACCGGATGGCACCAAGCAGCTTGAAAATCCCTCTTCATGCAGGAAGGTAAATCGATTCTTATTTTCAGATGCCCCCATCAACGTTATATGTTCCCAACAATTTATTGGACTGAGAGGGCTTTCTCCAACTTTTTCCATGTACCATGAGTCAACAATACTCATGCGGGGGAACGCATAGGCCTAAAGGTGGGCGTATTCCTAACAGTCTGCTTAATCACTATACCTTCGACCGGAGGTAACTTTCATGCTATGAGGTTACCTGTGCAGGCCTTAAAGAGGTTGCAGAGAGCCTCCCCCAATCCGTTTTTTGCCAACATCTAATCTGCTTTTTACAGCATAGTCCCTCTGGCAAGGCTGGGGCAGAGCACCAGAAGCCTCCAAAGACCTTCACACATCCTCTATCAATGCCCCACACAATTCTTTTAAAGCACTGGCTAATGGGTAACTAGTCAAACACAGAACCGCTTTTCCTACACCAGTCTGCAATGCAGCAGCGCAGGCATTGCCACACCCTGACACATCCTGCAGCCTTGGGTGCCACATTCTACCAGCGGTTGAGATCCATAAGCAGTCCCTGCACGTCAGACTTCATAAAATGAGGGAATGCTCAAATGCCCCTTTAGATGTTCAGAAGCATAACAGATCCAAGCCCTCTCTGGCGTTGGGTCGGCACATAGCCCCTGTGATCACAGAGAGAGGGAACGCTCCGCAGAGCCTGCATCTATCCAGATTTTGGGCCTTAAACCCCTTTGAGTCCATACTCGGCTCCCTATCGCAGACCTTGCACTTCGAACTCTGTGTGAACTGTTTAACGTCTGTTTCCAGTCAACACCATATTTAATGTTCTCCAGATTTCCAGATCTATCTGCAGTGCATCTGCATCTGCACATGACCGAAGCCTACACCCAGGCTTTACCATTATATCTGATCTCATCAACAAGACCACATCAGGAGGATTCTATGATGGCCTCTATCCCAACCATTTCTATGGGACTGTTAACTCAGTCTCAGTACCACAAGAAGATCCATTACCATGTGCAGGCACAGACTAAGCCATTTCTGTCATGATGCCTACCCCGGGGACCCAGGGGGACCCAGACCAAGTCCAGCAACCCCTGGAAGCAGGCATCAACTTATTCTAAGCAAGCCCAACAACCCCTGCTAGGGGCTATTTGGGTGCAGTCCTGGCGCCTATGGCGCCAGGCTCATATGGAGAGTCAGTCCTGGCGCCTATGGCGCCAGGCTCATAGATTAAAACTTACCTGATGCAGACCATGCTACAAACTCACCTGATGCAGACCATGCTGCAAGAGCTCCAAGCCAAAAGAGGCTTGCAAGGGTATACTTTACCTAGGGACTATTTTTTTACTCGGGTGGGGCTGGGGAGGAATACTTACCTGGGACTACTTTGGAGGCTATTTAAACTACGCCCGAAGAGCAGCACACGCTTCGCGTTATTCTGCATCCAGCAGCGTAACGCTCACCGTGCCTGCAAGTCTGCATCCAGTCTTCTGTCACGCCTGCCTCGAGTCTGGAGCTCCTAGAAAAAGGGAGAAAGAAGGAGAAAAGGTTAGAACAAGAGCAATAACTTTGATCCTTACCTGAATTCCCGATCCATCGCGCCTTCGAGCTCGAAGAAAGAAGTTATTTTATGCGCATCGCCTCGCCAGTTGCAGCGCCGCGCTGAACTCACCGGCCTTCGCAGCATCTTCACATTCCACCGCATCCTTCTGCATGTTCCCGCCGCACTCCGGCACCTAAGAGGAAGACAAGAACAGCAAGGTGAGCCAAGGGAATACACAGAGGCAATATTAGTTACCCCCCATAGACTTACCTGATTTTACCACCGGGGGTACTATTCCTCTTCACGGGTCGGCGCAGCTTCCACTGCATCCTCGCCGAACCCCGGTCCCTAAGGGGAAACAAAAGGACAGCAAGGTGAAACAAAGGGACAAACAAGGGGAAACCTCCTCACCACAATAGACTTACCTGATTTAACCGCCGGAGGCATTATTCCCTGAGACTTCATACTTTCTCTCAGCGCCTGAATAAGGGAGAAAGCAACAGGTTACATATGGACATTAATTTATCGAACTGTGTTGGATAATACAAATCCTTACCTGAATATTAACGGTTGCCACAAGGAACTCTTCAGTAGGGTCAAGCTGCAACCTGCAAGGAATCGGACAGAGTGAAAGTCAGACATTTGAACTCTTACGAACTACATACTTACGGCGTCTTGCCGGGACTCTCAGAGTCAATATTGTTCTGGAACTCACCAATTCCTTCGAGCCGGTGAAGCAACTGGTTATCTACGCGCCCCTGCGCTCAATGCAGGATGGAGAGCTCATCTTTCCAAACCATCAGGTGAGACTCTAAGGGGGGGCATCAAAGGTGATCAGTGGGGAGATCAGCAGGAGTGGGGGGGGGGCTAACACTCAACTCCACGGGTGGGTAATTCCCTTTCTCCATTTGCAGAAGAATATTCCTACGGGCCAAGCAAACGAAGCTAGGTGGGCCAGTCCAGTCCGTCATCTCGGCACTACGCGTCACATTGGTGGAGACCGCAGCTGTCCAGTCCAGATCGACGCCCCTGTGGGAGCCAGGTGAGCGTAACAATTTCACACTGTCATAGCCTTCCACAAATGCATGATGAGGGTCATGTGATGATTTGCATAGTTTAGAACTACCCCAGAGGAGATGGTATCATTCCCAGTGAAAATATCTTATTTCTAAAGATCTTTTCACTGAAAGATCACTTTAGAAAGACTGCTCTGTGACCGCATGGAGCAGTTTTTCTAAAGCGCACTGTCACGCCCCTGCCGCACATGAGTGCATGCAGGGTCTGACAGGCTCTGCGGGACACGGAAGCGCAGGACCAGCAGAATGGGTAAGTGTGTGTTGGTGTGTGTGTTGCAAGAATGTGTGTTTTGGTGTGGGGGTGGAGTTTGTGGGTGGGGACTGGAGCTGAGAGACGGGGTTTGTGGGTGCAATGTGTGTTGGTGTGTGTGTATGTGTTTTGGTTTAGGGGGTGGGTGGTGTGAGGAGAGTGGGGGGGGGGCTGGGACTGAAATCCTACAGTAGAGTGTGGGGGTGGGGCAGATCACAATGGGGGAACCACATTTTAAAGGCCTCAGGAGAAAAAGACCTTTACAATGACGGTTTTCTGATCAAAAGAAAATCAGTCAATGTAAATCGGTCCTTTTCTCTTGAGGCCTTTAAAAAAAGGTCAATTCACATAGAACCGAAGGTATGCCTAGAATTCTAAAGTCCAGAACAATCAGCTGTGGTCTCAGTGACTCACAGAGTCCAGCGTGAGTACAATGTTAGCGCTTAACAACTTGTTACACTTGGGGCAGGCCAATTTAGATGCTGTCTTGGAGGCCTGTAACCACAAATTGTGAAAATAGGTAGCAACGTTTACCCAAAACCTACCCCCACACAGAGAGGAAACATTCCTACCTGGGTTTGTGAATGCCAGCAGGTGGCACTTGATATGCAGGAGAATGCAGTAGGCCATTTATCTCTAGCATGTTTCTTGGACTCAACATGTCTCGCAGGGACTTGCTCATTATCACTAAATGGGTGGCTGATGCACAGGACAAGGTGAAGGCAAACGTCCCTGTCAGCCATATCAATGACATTATCCTTCAAACCATCAGATCCTTGACCTTTTATCAGTAAAGCGGCAGGGTCTCAGAGATTTAGAGGGTTCCCTTCTAGTAGCCTTGACTGCTCTCTGAGAGACACCTCTTCATATTCCTCACAATCCAGGAATGAGAAGCACACCTCTGCCACTTCGGCCAAACCCAAAGTATGATTGTCCACAACACAAGGAACACACCACCAGAGGGGGCAGTCGGGTTACCCTTTTTCTTCATGCATGGAGATGCATCACTCAAAATGCACAGGTGATTTCTGTATATCCAAAGGATTCCACCCTAACCCCTAACCCCATCCCCTAACAACTTTCTTCGAACCTTGGCAAAGAGATGGACAATTTGCCACACTCAGAGGCAATGTGGGTGTTCCTCCTTTGGAGGTCCAGGAGGGCTTCTACTCCCATTTCTTTTTTTTTTTTGTAAACGTGTTTATTTTTGTTCGATACACAGGAGAACATACATTATAACAAGCAATTTCTTAGACAATTATTAAGCCTCTCAGGCTCTATTCCCTCTGTCATCCCTCCACCCTCCTACCATCGACTTTCAGTCCTCGCCTAATTATCGATCCTCATCTCGCTGCATCGAGAGCCGGAGCTCGGCCGATAGGGCCTTTGCTATTGCCCGCGGCTTGAATGTCAGAGCCGGGTAGCTCTCATCATAATCAACCAAGGGTGACCATATGTTCATGAAGCGATGAAGCACTCCCTTAGATGCCGCTGTAATTTTCTCTGCAATAAAAATGTCCCACAGTTTTAGCCACCACAAGACCATCAGAGGGCCCTCTGGGGATTTCCATGACCGTGCTACTGTGATCTTGGCAGCTAGTAGCAGCTGAGTCAGGAGGGCTGCTGTTCTGCCAGATCTTGGGTATATACCTGGGATCGGGGCTCCAAGTAAGATTGACTCTGGTTCTAGAGGTAGCGTGATCTTTGTTATATCTGTGATCGCCAGGGTGCATTGGGACCAAAATTGTTTCACAACTGGGCATGTCCACCACATATGTATAAATGATCCCGGGAGGCCACATTGGCGCCAGCATTGGGGGTCTAAGGATTGGTTAATGCGATGTAGTCGGAGTGGGGGATAGTACCATTTTAGGAGCAGTTTATGGGCACATTCCCGATTAGTGATGCAATATGAAGAGGAGCTAGTGCGTGACCAAATGTCTGTCCATGTCTGGTCCTCTATTGCATGACCAAGGTCAGTTTCCCATTGCGCCATGTAGGACGCTCTGGTGATGAGAGAGTTCGTTTGCAGTAGTTTATATATCGTTGAGATTCGACCTCGATGTGGGGGGTCTGCGAGTGTCAGCTCCATGGGGTCCAGTTCTCGTGTGGCTGCCAGGCGAGTTGACGGATGGGAGCACCAGTGTCGAAGCTGAGCATATGAGAACCTGTCAGTTTCTCTTAAGCCGAAGGCGCTCTTACATTGTTCAAAGGTGAGGGGGCGATTCCTTTCAAAGAGCTGGTCCAGAGTGCAGAGACCCCCGGCAATCCAGTTTTTAAAGTTCGCGGGGTGGGCTACTGGGGAAAACGCCGGGTTAGGGAAGACTGGGGCAGATGGGCCCAGGTCTCTCGGGATGCCTCTATGTTTACGAGTCCATTCCCAGGCTTTTAGGGTGTGCTTGGTGGAGGATAGGATAGCTGGCCATGCTCTTCTTGAGGCGGGAGACAGGTGTAAGAGGAAACGGAGAGGGAGAGGTAAGCGGGATTGCTCGATCTCTGTCCATCTTGGTCGATTCGAGCTAATGATTCAAGCCTGCGTACAGGCCAGTTGTGCCGCTACCTGATATCTCTGGAGATCCGGGACTCCCAGGCCTCCTAGATTCGGGCTGGTCAGCATAGTCTTCAGTGGAATTCTTGACTTTTTACCATTCCAAATGAACTGCAGCATTTTTCTCTGGAGACGTTGAAGAGGGGGCCTGCGTATCGTTATCGGAAGAGCTGAGCAAACGTAGAGGAGTCGAGGGAGGAGGTTCACCTTACACGCCGCTATACGGCCCAGAAGTGAAATCTCTTGAGAGCGCCTGCGTTCAAGGTCTTCTTCCAAGGACTTAATTAACGGTTGAAAGTTCGCTCGATAGGTGTCTTCTGGGCGTGGGGCTGATCCATACTCCTAGGTAAGGTATTGCCTCTTCCGACAATTGGATCGGGCAGAGGGCTCTGAAGGATGCTCTAACCTCTGAGTTCAGTCTCACCCCTAGGGCGGAAGATTTAGTGAGGTTAATATCGAAGCCTGAAGCTTTGCCGAAGGAGTGAATTTCGGCCAGGGAGGACCTTAGCGATTGGGCGGTGTCCGTTATGGTCAGCACCACATCATCTGCGTATAACGCTATCTTATGTTGAGTGGGGCCCACCTGAAGGCCTTTAATCTCGGGGTTAAGGCGAACTTGCTGGGCCAGAGATTCCATTATTAAGGCAAAGAGCAGCGGGGACAGCGGGCATCCCTGTCTGGTCCCGCAGGATAGGGGGATCGGATCAGACAGGAAGCCGTTAACTCAAAGCATGGTTTTCGGGGATTGGTAGTTCGCCAAGATGGATTTCTGGAATGTGGGGCCGAAGTGAAAGGACTCTAGAGTGAGTCGGAGAAAGGACCAGTCCACTTTATCAAAGGCCTTAGTCGCGTCGAGAGCCAGCACTGCCAATTTGCGTGAGTCTCGTTGCGCTATCTCCACCATGTTTAAGACTCGGCGTATGTTATCTGGGGCCGATCTATTCATGATAAAACCAGTCTGGTCAGGGTCAATGATGTCCGGCAGTATCCTTCTACTCCCATTTCTTTGCAGCCCTCAAAAGGACAAAGCAGGTATTCATACAGTCCTAGATTCACATTTCAATGTCTTCTTGCCCAAAGAGAAGTTCAAAATGAGCATCAGGGCTCAGACCTTTGCAGCAATACAGCAGGGCCTCTTTGCCTGCTAATGCGTCACCCCCTTTAATAACGCTCGACGTAGTGTTTTTTCTGGACCTGTTAAAACACACACATTCTTCCCTGATGTCTCAAAATCTTTTGTTCATTGGTCTTGTCTGGTAGTAAAGCAGGGCATTTCACTGCAGAAAACAGGCTCTTAGCTTTGCACCTGATCCAGTGAGTCACGTGATCCAGACCATTTCCTTCCCAGCATTGATCTACCAGAGGGTGCTGGGCCTTATTGGCTCCTTCATTCTGGTAGTTAAAAAGGCAATGTTGCACATCAGCATCATGCAGCATCATCTGCTGAACAGTTGTGATCAGGAGTTCCAGCCCCTTCCCACTATGAATTTGGTTCCCCTTCAGGTCATATCTGATCTTCTATGGTTGACCAGTGTCAGAAATCTTGACGGGGTGCCCCTTTTCACAAACTGGACTCTTCAATAGTAAGAACAATGGAATGTTTGCCAGTCGTCCGTGTAGCTACCCTTGGAGTCTTGTAAGTTCATAACCTCTGGAATGCTTAAGACTTCAGTGCACACATAATTTACCCAGAACACAAGGCTACCATCCTGGCCTTGAAGGCCTTATTACCTTCTGCTTTGCATTAATAACTCAAAGGTTCTGATTGGCGCAGACAACACCATGGCTATGTTCTACCTCTGCAAACAGGCATTGCTCCAAAGATTTGGAACTGGGATATTCGGAATGGGGGTTCACCTTGTCGTTACACACATAGCAGGGACCCTCAATAACAGAGCAGACTCTTTGACTTATCACACACTCCACCTCTCATGGACCTATTTGCTAACCAGTGGACATGATGTTTCCCCTGTGTGCCTCCTAGAAGGGGATGACTTGCTATTAGATGCCTTCCTTTTCCACTGGCAGGGGCAGATTATTTATGCTTTTCCCCTCCCTTCCGTTGATTCCGAGAGTGATCCACCAACTCAGACACAGCAGCAATGGTGACCTTGATTGCTCAAGGCAGGCCGAAGAGATGTTGATTTTCGGATCTACTGGTAATGCCTAGGGCCCTCAATGGATATTATCAGATGGATCTCCTCTCCCAGCCGGAGGACATGGTCCTTATCATTCCCCGCTATCCAACTTTGCAGCCTGTTACCTGATACATTTTTTGTGATCTCGGTCTTTCTAAGGAAAACCCTGACATAATCAATCACGGTTGCAAGCAAACTAATTAATAGATCCCAGTATTCTAGGAAAGTGGCTAGATTGTTACTGGTGCCAGGAGAGCGAAATCATCCCATTGCAGGCTGCTCTTTAGAATGTTCTTTCATTCATTTCAAGGTTCCTTTAGTCAGAGAGCAAATTTGTCTCTTGTTGGACATATAGTTTAGCTCCCAGTGTCTTCAGACCCTTGAAGGGTTCTCATTTTATCTTTCCAACCCCATTGTCCACTTTATTGGACTTGGATGTCTTTGTCCCCAGGTGCGAAAATACCTCTGTCAGTTATGCTCCTGGCGCTGGCTCACAAGCCCTTTGAACCGATGGCTTCTATAGCCCTGTTGTTTTGTCCTGAAGACAGTGTGCCTGTCGGCAGTCACCTCTGTCCGTTGAATAGGCAAGCTGCAGGTACTTTGCACTGACTCCCTTCTCTTAGTGTTCCAAAAGAATATGACTTACCCTCACTTTCTTCCCTTGGTGTTCACAGACTCCTACTTATATCAGGAAATCAATCTTCTGTTTTTTTTTTTCAAAACCAGAATCAGATGCTAGCAGGGTCTTATGTTATGTTATAGGCATTTGTGTAAGCACACTTTCGCCCGGAGGCATCTTGGCGCTCAGGAGCGAGAGACATGCTGTCAGGAAGTAGTTAGAAAAGCAGAGTTTTTAATTTCCAGCGGAAGACACAGAGATAAATCCTGCCCTCAGGAGCGATGTGAATTTCTACTGGGAAAAAACAGAGGATAGTAGTTCTTCCCCTACCCTCTTTGTCACCTGTCGAAGCTCTTCACCAGGGTTCAGAACTGCTAAGAGCTCAATTGCAAGGTGGATCATAGATTATATTTTGCACAGCTACTCAATCAAAAAGGTCTCACATCTAAAAGGGCTCTACCTATATCTGGTCAGGCCGAAGTCAGGTCCGGAGATTAGCTCAGGGGCAACACGCTTGTCTTGGAAGCAAGGCAAAGCAGAGCAGAGCAACACAGGTTCGAACCCCATTCCTGTGCTTAGAGACTGTTCTTCTATATTAAGCGTGTTATAAAAGATTAATGAAGTATGCTTTTGTCGCCTTTCAAAGGTACTTCACCATTGAGAAAAATTGCAACGCAGTAATGCGAGCTACCCCACATGCTTTCTACAGACACTACTCCATTGATTCCAACTCGATGGCAACTGTCCATTTTGGACAGGCAATGCTGCACCACATCTTCGACTGGCTGCCTTTTTTTTAGAGAACTGAGCAGATTCTTCTGTTTGTATCCTTCCTTCTGATTTTATACTTAGTCATATTCCACAAATAGGGGTGAACGTGGACAGGGTGTAGGAATACGAAAAAGTTATTAACTGTATGTAGTAACTAATGTAATCCTAGTCCATATGCCCCTTTCTGCCATACGGCCCATCCTCCATCCCCCTTTTGAAAAAGTTCCTGTTTATATGCTAAAATAAAAGGATTAGCTGGCAGGTCCGGGAACATGCATGAAGGTGGGGGCGTGACGTGAGTGTATCCACATATGCACCCAAATGCTGTTTTCTTTTGATTTGATGTTTATTTATTTTTGTAACAGCCAGACCCTGCGGTGTCATGGCATTTAGTACAGTAGACAGAAGTAGGAAGTACATTAGATACAAACTTTAATCGGATTTATCAGAAAGCCACGTTTTTACAAGATTTTTGAAAGCAGTGTATGATTGTTCGTTTCTGATGGTGGCCGCAAGAGAGTTCCAGAGGTAGGTGCGGTAACACCCCAGAGGGGATGATTATGATGCTGGAAATGCATTGGAGGGACAGGGCCTGCATGTCCTTGTGTACTCCCTTATCATGTGTGTTCTGTGTTGTTTTCTGTACATGCATCCAGTTGGGACTCCTGGCAGTGCAGTTCTTCCTCTTTTTGGTTGTGGTGAACAGAAACCCTTGGGATACCATTATGGCACCCATGGGTGGGTATGCAACCCTGTACCCCTAGTGTATGTTTTTGGACACCTGTGTGCGGCCCACAGAGCAGGGTATGGGCTGGTGGCAGCTCCATGCTGAATTTGACGGCGGCTCTGAGTTTCCTCCATTTTGGGATACCCAGGCCTTGTCATATGAATCAGTGGATTCCAGACAGAAGGCAAGATGTCCCCTGTGGCCTCTTGGTTTCTATTACCTGTTACCTTGTTTTCCCAAAGTCCTGGGAAGACCCGACTCTGTCCCATCCCCTCGCTGGCTGTTGGGTGGAAGAACCATATAAGGTATTGTGGGGAATTCCAGGCCAGACTGGCTGGAGCCTTCCCAGTGACTGTATGTTGTGGGTACACCCTTGGGGTGGGACCTGTGTGAATAGAGTGTGTGACCAATATGCATTCTATGTTATGGGTGTCTGGTATCTGTGTTTGTGACAGAAATAATGAAACAGCTCTGCCTGAAACTGACATGAATGCAGTGTGGTGTGCTGAAATGCTGGGTGCTTGCCCCAATCCACATTCCTTGTTATGGGTGTCTGGGTGGAAGTGAATGGCCTGAATGCACCGAGAGCTTGATTGGCTGCCTACATGAATGCCCTTCTGACTGATTGGCTGGCTGAGCTTGGCTCAGCAGTGTGAATGAGAAACAGATGTGTATATCTGGGACTCTCACAAATTTGTTCAGAAGGTGAAGTTGAAACTTAAAGCTGCTTATCCTTGAAGCCCAGCTGGAAGAAGAAGGTTTGGTGTTGCTTTCCATTGATGAAATCTAAAAGCTGTCGAGTCTGTCAAGGACTGATCCAAGAGGGGACCGGGCTAGGAGACGTCTTCCTGAGCTACGAGGGAACATCAGGCAGAAGCTGATCTTCATCGAGGCACCCTGGAAGCCAGTCCCGAAAGGCTGTCAACCGGAGACAGGGTCCGCCGAGAAATCTTGAAGTAACGCGCCAGGACATCGAGACCATCGAAGTCCATTGCCGTTGACCAGGGTTTGGAGGATTTCCGTAATTGCTGGAAGCCAGTCGAGTCGTGTTGCCCAGAATCGGGGACAGCTTGACGCTGTGCTGCTCGACGACCGGAGCAGCAACGCTCCACCTTTGCCTAAGAACATTGAAAGAAGGGCTCCTTTGCCATCACTGTCGACCACTTTGTCCCGCCGGAGAAAGTCGATGTCTTTGACGACCAACGAGAATCCGCTGGTGGATTTCCCGCCACCCGAAGTCCACAGAGACGCCGACAAGTGAAGATCTGATGTCCAGCTGTGGTCGAGGCCCGATCGTCGACGCCGACATCCAACGCCGACACTCGGCGCCCACTGCCGGGCCTATGTTCTTCACTGAGTCTTCTTTGCGGCACCAAACTCTTTTCTTCGAGGACTCTCGACACAGAGATTCACATTTCTTTGAGGACTCTTGACGCCATGTGGCTCCTGCTTTAAAGGGAGTCCACCCTCAAGGGATCCGTCGACGAATAATCGAAGAAACTCTGCTAAACTCAGGTACATTGGGGTAGTGGAACATTTTTGACCAAGAAACAAGAACATTTTAACATTAATGGACTGGGCTTGTTAATACTCTTTATTACAGGTTGCCCAGGTGGGGGGATCCTCACACAGAACTGTGTCTGGGTAGTTGGACAAAGTATTCTGCCATTGTTCAAACTAACCTGTCTTCCTTCCTATGTCCTATGCTGATCCACATTACTGTTTGATTTGTATGCCATTCGAACTGTCAGCAGTGGATGCATTTTAAAGGAGTCAATAGCTACGGTGGTACCACATAGACATTCTATATATTTGCCATATTAGATTTGTACAAAGTGTGTTATTAATTGTGTATATATATTGAACCTTATTTTTATATAAAGAACTGTGTCAGCACATAACAGTGTGTGGACATTCCTTTGTGGGGGGCTTGGGGACTACACTGTACTTAAGAACCAGCCCACATCACCTCCTATGAGCTTAAGGCTTGGATGCTCGTACATTGCTACCACAATAGAGAACCTTGGCTGGGGTGCTCTGTGGTTCTACTCTGCCATATAGAGGGCAGGTATACAGATATCCCCCCTCCAGGCTTTACAGTGATTACTCACAAATATAAAGAAAAGGGGACTATTGACTATCAGTACAGTAGCAACGACAGTAACACGTTCCACATACAGCTTTAAATTGTAAAATGTAGTGTTCTAAAAAGAGCGTATTGCCCACAGAAATGGTATGCGATTAGAAATACTGGTTTTAGATAGGTACAGCCTCCGTGTTCCTTACTAAGGAAACTAAACTATCCATCGGTGAGATGCTGCAATGTTGTTTCTCCCTTGTCCCTGTTGGTGCCACATTCATTTTTCCATTATTTAATTTGTAATTTTGTTTTCTTAAGTAGGATTTATAGTATAATTTTAATGTGAAAACGCTCACTTTTTAGTTTTTGGTACGGCGTGAAAAAACAGCAATTACCTTTGTTTCCTCTTCTAGTTGCCTCTTCAGTTCTTCAGTTTGTTGATTGAAAGCTTGTTTTCCTCTTGTGAACTGAGAAATCAAGGATTCTTTCTCTTCAAGTTGTCGAGAGAGCTCACCTTTAAAATATAATTCAGCATGTTGTATTGTTTTGTTTTGCATTTCTCGTTATTGGAGAATACCAGCAATGCTACATTACTGTATACAGCATATTATCAACAATAAATAAAAGACCAGATAAATGTTTGTAAGATGCAGTCATGTGTAGTAGAGACTGCCCGCTTCACCTGTTGTTACCGCTAGAGGGAGCTTTTGCCTTAGGGTATAAAGTGGTCTGACTGTGTTAATGAAAACCTACTGTATCTTCTGTATCCCAGTGATAACGTTCTATGACGATGAAAACATTACACTAATAACATAATTACATTTTACAATAAATATATAAACAAACATTAATTTGAAGCACTATTTCTCTAACATAACAAAATAATTGACTTCTCACCTTTCCCCATACGAAGGGCATCTGTAAATACAATTATTTACCCATGCGTTTCCACTAGTTACTGTACAATCTCTTTATTAGGCACATTTGTATGTTCTTTTTAGTTTTCCTCTAATCACCTTATTTGCAGGTTGTTTGTTATTAAAAACAAAAAACAACACAGGGTATTGCAAGGATGGTTCCTTTGTTATGCAAAGTCAATATTTTTTATCTGCTAGCTTTTAAGACCACAAAGGCCTCTTCTGCCAGCATGAGGAAGAGATCTCAGTGGTGTTGAAAGATGCCCTGAATGTCGTCTCGGCAAGAACAAACTGCAGTGTTTGTTGAGCAAACACATTATTCCTACCTCTTCAAATTTATTTTTGAAATACATTGAATATTCATCACAGTAGCGAAGAGACTACTCACAGACTGTTCTGCGTCGTTGCAGTTTTCAGGATGCTTCATGACTACTATGACTGGATAGACTCTGGGCTCACGGCGAACACCTTGCACAAACTACAGCCAGTGCAGAACTTTCTCACCAGCCTCAACTTTAGGCTTAGGTATCTGACCACATATCTACTGCCAAGAAAACAGTGCACTGTCTGCCCAAGAAGCATCAGATTCTCTTCAAGATTCCTTCTCTGATCCACAAAGCTTTTGACACCCTCACCCTCTCTGAATTGTTCCTGCATTAGCAGCCGATCATGCGCCTAATGCTGACCTCTCACAACCTGGTGGCTTGAGGCCAGCCCATATTCAGATGTTTTGATGATAGATCTGTGTATTATCATGCCACGTTCATATGGAACCGTCCTCTACTCCCTCTGTGACCCACTGGTCTGAAGTTAACCTGTTCTAGTCAGCTTATCTATCCTTAAGCATTGCTTTCCATTCAGACACATTCTCCTACCCTCAGACCTTACTTCTCACCTCCTATAACCTCCAGTAAATCCCTTGCAGTCTGGAACAGGCTCCAGATAGGATATAGGATCCTACAAAAGCCCCTAATTTGAGCCTTACAAATAAAACATAAACTTTTACTTTCCTGGCCATGTTCCCTTTTAAATAAAATGCATTATCCTGCGGAAAAACAAGCTGCTTGAGAGTGCTTACAAATTTCCAAGGCTTGAATGTATGATTGTTGTATCCCTACTCTGGTTGTTTTTCAGAAAATGTAATAGTAAAGTGTTGATGAAATTGGCATGCCATGGGGAACACATTGCAGTTGATTAATATTAAACATGACATTGGATTGTAAATTTTAAGTTGGTTACTCAATATATCACATATATGAGCTAAGAAGCATTAGTGTTCATACTTCACAATACAGTGTTACAGGCTGATTTTAGTCAATCGTCATTTTTAATGCCATAAACATATATTAAGTGTCTCAGGTATGATATATTGTAATAATTATGGATGTGTCTTATTCGTAAAACTTTATCTTATTTTTTGGAAATAACAATAATTAGAGCTCAAATTAAGTGAGAATGAAGCAGTAATCTGGGGTGTAAGATAACTATTACATATGAGCTGTTACCTTCATCCATGGTTAGATTGGTTGTGCAAAAGTATTACAATTGATTATTTGCGTTTTATTAGTATTTATTTATTGAAAATGTTAATACTTTACTTGGAAGCTCTATACAAAGGGCATATGGATGTCTGGAACATGCCCATTATTGGGTGCTAAACAAAGTCAAGTTGTAATAGTTCTAATACACTAAACTGGATGGTGGTGGAGAATGAGCTAAAAAGAGAAAACGCAGAGAGCCTTTAAAAGGTCATTGATTGATGGACAGCTGAGTTGCAGTTGGTGGTGCAAGATGATAGCTCTTGGGTGGCAGAGGTAAAGGAGAAGAGTATTTGAGTATCATTTGCAAAGAGATGAGACAAGAAACCTCTTCATGAATTGCTCTATTATATGCCTTTTTTCCACCACTCTCATTCCTTCCTTTTCATCTTTGCTTTATTCTTACCTTTTGTGCAAAAACACAATTTGACCAATGCATAATAACTATGATATGAGAAGCCAGGGGAGGAGATGAGTTTGCTGAGCGAGAGGTTGTAAAGTGTGAAGAGGAGGCGATAAAGAACAGGCACTTGTACATTCCACTACCCAGAGGTAGGTGATGGAGGAGGTTCTAGTGTTTCAGGATATGAAAGCAGAGCAACTAGCCACAAGTAGGCTATCCTGCTAGCCAAGATGTGAACGAGACTGAAGGGAGGAGGGATGATCAACTGTGCCAAAGGGTTCAAAGAGACCAAGAAGAAGTAAGATTGATGACAGATTGTAGTGGTAAGATGCAGTGAGAGAGTTAGTGGTGTAGCGGAGTGCTGTCTGTGTAGTTATGCTGCTAAACCTAGATTGGACGGGGTCATGCATACCCTGCTCCTCCGGGTGAGCAGTGATGCATTTGAAGGCTACACATTCAGGCACGAGTTTGCACGAGACAGGTTGATAGTTGGCTAGATTGTTTGGGTGGTTTATGTTGATTCAGCAAAGGCAGCTTGATTCCCATTCATTTACTTCGATTGTGCATGTCTTCTGTCCCTCATTGCCTTCATGGGGGTAATTGCCCTAATGCATCTTCTTCACTCTCTCCTCCCCAACCTCTATCTAATTATGCCCTCCTCACAAATACCTTTCCTCTTGTTTTAACATGGTCTGATGAAACACCATGGTCATGGTTAGTGGTTGCTTTTATCAGGGAGGGTATTACAATGGCCACTTTAAAACAGACTAAGAAGATACCACAGGAAATGTAATGGTTGAAGATATTAGAGATGTAGGAGCAGTTGAAGGGTGCAGGTTCCTTGATTGTAGTATTCTCAGATGTGGGTGGAGAGAGACGGGAATCGAGGAGGACGAATGCACAAGTGGACCATGGGTAGGTTGCTAGGATGAGCTAGGAGTACACTAGTTGGAATTGTCCAGAGCCGTATTCAGTATTCAGAATTCAGAGTGATTATGTGTAAGAACCAAGAACAGATGGCAATTGGGGTTTGCATCATGAGCGCAGGATGAAGCCCATGGTTGTTCTCAGCTTTGGAAGATTGGGGTGATCCATGGTTGAAGGTGTCAGAGAGACTTAGAGGGAGTGAAATAGCGAGCAGGATAATGGCGCTCAAAGGGGGATGCTGCCCAACTTCAAGCACACATTGACACCAACAGCCTCCTATAAACGTATCAATCAGACTTCAGACCCAGCTGCAGCATGGAGACAGACACCATCCAAGTGGTAGACAATGCATCTTGGATGACTGACACCTCTTCCTCTTGCTAAACTGTGACATCTCTGTGACGTTTCAAAACAGTAGACTAGTTGTGGTCAACCTGCTGTCCTCCAGATGTTTTGTCTTATGATTCTCATGATCCCTCACCACAGCATATGCTGGGTAGGGTGGATGGGAGGTAGGGGTGTGACGAATCCTTGGATGTTGTCACTTCTCTGCGAGGGTGAGCCCCTTCTCATGAGGACAGGGAGGTGAGGCCACTACCCAATAGTCCCCCTGGGGGTGGTACTCAGCGGGTGGATTTCATGGCGAGGAAAGCCCCCTATGGGATTAGTGATGACCTGGGGAGAACATGGCATCCCCATAGCCCACCAAACCCTAACACAACTTCCTACCCCCCTTCCACCAACACTTTCCCAAGTGTTCCTATATGTTTTTTTCCATACCACCAATGTAGGAAGTATTGGGAAGAGGAAGAGTTTGGATGCCTATCCCTTAAGTACTGAGACGAGGGAGAGACCAATTGACTCACTGGAAGACCTAAAGATCAGTACTGGTATGAGGAAGAAGTGCAGAAGGATACCAAGCACGCATGAGAACATGAATGAACAGTCTAGTTTTTCTGGAAACCTGATTGGGCAGAACCAATTCAAAACTCAAGTGGGAAACCAGGAAGGAAAGAGACGGAAAAGAGAAACCCTTCCTGGAGGGACTGCTAGACGGAAGCGAGAGGTGCTGAGGCCTCCCTGGAGGAACCGCGAGCGTGGGGAACGCTCGGCTCGGCAGAGAACCGAATCAGCTAATGGAAAGATTACGAGGCAGGCGGAGAGGCTCTTACCTGGTCCGACGTGGAAGGACCCTCCGGCAAAGTACAGCAGCGAATGTCCAGGCAAGCCAAGCAGAAGGACTGTGCAGTCGCAGGAAGGCACGCACGCTGATTATCTGCAAGTGCTGCGGAGATGCTGCAGCACGCTGGAAGAGAGGACAAGCCTCTATAAGCCTGAAACAGAGGATGGGGATTCCAGAGATCGTCCAGGCCGAGGCAGTAGAGACCCTAATGGTAAATGGGCTACCAGGGAGGTTGGAAGGGGCATAGGCGTTGCTAGGGGGGGGGGGCTGAGGAGGCTAAAACAGGTCTTTTGGTTGTAGCCCCGGATAGAAGCTCAGGGGCTGCAACCAAGAGGCTAGCTAGTCCTGAGTACTGACAATCCCAACATTAGCGTAGCCCCAGATCTTTTCTAGACCTAGCAATACCCCTGGGAAGGGGTACCAGAGGGCACTGGCAGCCGCTGGAGCCATGATACTGGGGTATAAGGTAAGCCCCTGTGGGAAAAGCTAAGACCCCCTAGCAAAAAGGAACTGCAGCACCAAGAGGAGATAATCCCACGGGTCTGGGCCCCGCCTCTGTCTATGAAGAGTAACCTAAGTCATCTTCATAGTCACAGTACCTGGCAGGACAGTGAACCAGGTTTGTAGCACCAGAAGGGGAGAACCCTATGAGTCTGGGACCTGCACCCTTCAATGAAGATCAACCCAAGTCATCTTCATAGTCACAATAATAATACCTGGCAAAAAAGTGAACCAGGACTACTGCACCAAATCAAGAAGAATACACAGGTCTGGGACCCACACCCATAAGTTTGGGAGCTCATGTGAATTGTGAACTTTTGAAGTGCAAAGCAAGTCAGGGGAAGGGAGGCTTCCTCCTTGGTAATATTGAACTGTGAATTGTGAAAGTCTGAGAAGGGCTTGGGGGAAGGGAGTCATTCTGCCCAGCCTTTGTGAATCGCTGTGTACTGCATTCAAAAGTTTAAGAAAGGCCTGGGGCAAGGGAGTCATTGATTGATTTGTTATTTATTATGCGCCTATACACAAGTCTTTCAAGGTGCAAACAGGCATGGGAGGGGGAAACAAAGGAAAGACAAGACAAACAATCTTACTAGGCCTAGTGTCATATAGATTGTGCAAATGTGAAACAAGAAGTGCAGGGGAGAGGGTACAGAGTGAAGTGCACCCAGAGCAGCAGGGCCCTGAGTTAAGGAACACTGGGACTACAGTTGGAAATCCCAGCCCGGTACTGCAAGGTTAGCCAAGCGCAGTGCAAGGTGGGCCAGGCGGAAAGTGCAGGGGGACTGATCAGGCGGGGCCTAGCGTCCTGTAAGACTCAGGACACCGAGCAGCCAGTCAGAAGACTGAGCAGGAGCAAGGGAAGGTTAGGAGGGGAGTGGGAGTGAGAAAGAAGGGAAGGTCTTGAGGAGCTTCTGGAACTTAAGGAGATCCGGCCAAAGATGGAGAGAGGCAGGGAGGCTATTCCAGAGGGAGGCACCTGCAGAGGAGAGAGGTCTACTCCCCATTCTATACTTTGAGAGCGACTCAACCTCAGAGTGTTAGAAGTAGATGAGCGCAGGTCTTTAGGAGGAAGGTACTTAGGAAGAGAGAGTTGAAGGTAGTGAGGGCCACAGCCCCAGAAAGCCTTGTGAATGATGCAGATGGTCTTAAACCTGATCCTTGCAGCCACCGGGAACCAGTGGGGGGATTTCAGAGCCAGAGAGATGCAGTCCCGGATTTATTTATTTCACATTTATAAAGCGCTCACACAGCCCGCAGGCATCGAGGCGCTGTTACAGGAATTGTTTTTTTTTTTTTTTTTCTTAGTATTTATAACGCGCTTAAACACCCAAAGGTTTCTAAGCGCGGACCCGGGGATCGAACCTGTTGTTGCTCCGTGTCGTCTTGCTTCCAAGACGCGCACGCTGCCGCTGAGCTATCCTCCCGGGATAAGTCTTGCCGTCCTGTTCTGGATGAGTTGAAGAGGGTGAAGAGTAGAGTTAGGAAGATTGAGAAAGAGGCTGTTACAGTAGTCCAGCCTAGAGAGAACCAGGGCTCTGGAGACAGTGAGCTTTTGGGGGAAGGTGAGAAAAGGGAGAATTCCTCTGAGGAGGTAAAGCTCGAAATGGGCCTTCCTGTCAAAGTCTGTGATATGTGGAGAGAAGAAGAGACTGGGGTCGAAGATGACCCCAAGGTTTTTTGCCTCACAGCAGTGTGAGCGCAGAGGGCCCAAGGAGGGCAGCCAGAGTGAGAGAGAAAAAGGGATAGCAGGGGTCTCAGTCTTACTGCCATTAAGGCAGAGATCGTTTGAGACGCACCACGCCTGAATAGCAGATAGACAGTCAGGGATGAGCAATGAGGAGGAGGAGTCAGAGGGTAGCCTGAAAGAGAGCTGCGTGTCATCCACATAACACTGAAAGTTAGAGGAAAAGGTAGAGTTCAGGAAGGCCAAAGGGGCCAGATATATATTAAAGAGCCAGGGGGAGAGACCCCCTGCAACCTCCTGTGATCCTGTGAGAGAGCGAGTGCGCGGTGAGAGGTTGCTGCTGGGTATTGCTCACCCATTGCCTACCCAGTGCTGCTGAGCAGAGTGGGGCTAAATGCACTCCGAGTGAGGCTGTGTAAACTGCTGGGGCAGGTGTGTAACGTGGTGAGTAGGGTGCCCGAGAGAAAGTGCAGGTCTGTTACTGTGGCTCATAACCCAGAGGGGGAGACTTAAAGGATACTGTTTACGACTATCTATTATGGTGTATATCTAAGTGTATCCTTACATAATTGGTGCAGATGTAGTTTAGAAACAACAACATAACTACTTGTGTGTTTCTAATAGACTAACTGTGCCTTGTGCCCTGGGAGTATTAATACTGTGCGGTTCTTCATCTGCGCTCAGGTGTTCATTACTGTTCATTACTGGTATTCGCACCTGTGGGGCACAGTGAATTTTGGTGGTCCCTGAGTGGGCGAATAGATTGGTTGTAAGTAGTGCCAGGAGACTGCGGGAGAAATTCCTTTGATCCCGGCACACTGTTAGTGGAGGATTGTAAGCTACTTTATAGATCCTGCATATTAAACTACTTAAACCACTCTGAAGGAAAGCCAAAAGGGCGAAGATGTTAACGCAAAAATAAACATTGCAAGCCAATTATAATTTGCGAAGGAAGAATACTAAACAACCTGAAAAAAGGACGGAGAGACCATAAAGCAAATCTAAATTGAAAAAGCAAGTGCAGATTAGAAAAGGAGCGATTAAGTCTTTCTTCTCGCCTAACGCTCAAACGGAGAAGAAATTGAACACATCTGAGAAAGGGGAACCACCTATTCTAAATGGTAGTAGCCACCAAGATGAGTCAAGATAGATAATAACTCACTTTTGGAGTTGTGCTTATTGATGCAAAGATCAATGACTCTTGCACTAAGTAAGCTGGCCAAAGACGGTATTCGGGGAAGGGTAGCCAAAGAGCAATTACAATCAACTGTAACCACGGACAGACTTTCTGTATCACCTAACCTGGCAATTCATGGGGGAAAACTCGGAGACAGAATTAAATGCAGACTCTTTTCATGCCCTAATGCTCTGAATGAGATAGTCTTCAGTAGCTTCGCTACAATTTGCATTGAAGATTCTCCTGAAAATGTGTGGCCAAATAGAATAAATTTGGCTTCTTTGAGAATAACAGCAATGAAGAGGTAGAAAATAATCTCTTGGAGGCTATATTATTGGCCACTGAACCAACTGCGTACCCAGAACAAAACCCTAATGAGACAAATAACTCAGTGGTATTCTTCTCTCGTAAACAACAGAGATTAGCCAAGAAGGAGGCAATGAGGAAACAGCCACAGAATGCTATGTCACCACCTTTTGAGACATGCAATTGACCAAAAAAATGACAAAAAGCAGGAAGAAAGCAGCCCGGACAAAAAAGCAACATTTTGAAAGGGCTGGGCATCTCACTAGCTGGTTGATCCCCGAGAAGGATAAGGAGCTAATAGACGAAGAAGAAGAAGAACTGCCAGAGTTTATTACTTCACAACTTGAGAAGGAAGCAGACAAGGTTTCCTCCACTCCACACAGCAAAAGGCAAACTCCCTTGCACAGGGAGAACGTAAAACTAGCATTTGTGGAGGATGTGCAGAAGCCAGTACCAATTAAGAGCCGGATATGTATAATAAAGAATCTTTATCAGAACAACGACCATGACTGGCTCACGAGAACTGAATTTCTGATCCGACTCCACTCAATACCACAGTTGAGGGTCTTGAGGTCAGAAGATTTTGAATATATAGAGCCACTCGATAGTCAAAATACCAATGTATCAGCTATACACTGTACATTTCTTGCTACTACCCAGATGTTGCGTTTGTACAAAGAGAACCTATTTGAAGCTGACGTGGAGATTGATGTGGATCCAGAGAAAGAAGATCAGGACTGCCCAAGGAAGCCGGTTGTTGAACTAATGCCTAAGTCTAAAGTGCCTAAATTGCCAGCTGTGAAGGAGGGTCAGCTGGCAGACATTCAAAACATACTGAAATGCCTGGCTGAGTCCTTGCCTGTGGTTCTTCAAAAGCAATGAGGCTACTCTATCTTAACTTGGAACTGCAGGGGCTTTAGTCATTTACACACCCCCCTGATGGCTCATTGCCCTTTATAACCAAATATATTTGTATTTGCCTCCAGGAGGTTTGGCTTACATCCCCAGTAGTGTTGAATGGTTATACAGTGTAGCAATCCTTAGCAAAAAAAGGTTTGCGGGGCAGACCATATGGGGGATTCATTGTTGGGGTTTGTCATAAACTCAAGTTGCGTCACATTGATGGTGGTATGGACGAATTTGTGATTGCGGTTGAGCTGGAAATTCCAATAGATGGTGCATTTGAAATGCTTTTGGAAAACATTTATAGACCCCCAGGAGTGTTAAAGAGTGAAACCATTCAAGAAACACTCCATGAAATCATGCTAAACTGGACGTTCAACCAGGAAAACAAATTGGTGCCAATCATGGGGGATTTCAACTGCCATATGACAGGGGGAGTTGGGACAACGAGTAACCCCCAGTTAAGGTCAAAGAGTGTAATGGCACATGCTATCAATGATCCTGAGGGCCTGTACTGTCTTAGCTTTTTCAAATTGTGGGATATGGAAATGATAAACGGAAGAACTAGTAGCGATTACCCAGGTAAGAAAACCTGGGCGAATGATGGTTCCAGTAGTACACTAGATTATATTTTTGTTACCCCTGTACTTGCAGTACGGGTAAAGGATATGGAGGTGACCAGGCAAGTCTGGAGCGATCATGCATCACTTGGGTTGATATTGGCCGCAGATATAATAAGTAATGTGCTGAAACCTCTGGGGAATATTAGAGTTAGCCATGCCAGTACCCGTATTATATGGTCTGAAAAGAACATCCTAAAAGCTGTACAAGTACTGACAACCTAATGTGATATGGATATCGGCCTGTTTCAGGGGATGTCCATTGATAATATTGAAAACTGGCTCTCCTCTTTTGCTAATGACCATGCCACTTCCAGAATCAGAATTGCAGTGAATGGCCTTCCCATAAGAAAGCAATATGACAGATTAGAGACTCAAAAAGATTGCTTAGAGCAGAGATATGTAGGGCTAAGAAAACATGCCCCACGATTAGCTCATATGTCTCTACCTGTAAATTGCTCAGGGGGAAGTTTCAAGCTTGGTTAAAACAAAAGAAATATCAGAAGAAGCTTAGTCAATGGCAAGAAACAATACACCTTCTATGTAAAAGGAATTCCCGAAACATCTGGTCTTTGTTAGGGGACGTGAGTGGTGACAACTCCCTTTATTAATCCAATTGGTGCGCATATATGGGAGAGGTTCCTTATGGATCGTAATATACCTAATCACGGAATGGGTAACTTGATAGAGAATGGTGTCCCACCTTTACCGCCTTTTGAAGTTACAACTGACTTGCTTCTTATTAAGATTAAAACATTAAAATAATTGCGTGCTTCAGGACCGAATGGTCTTGCTAACATTGTGTTAAAATCCAAACCGGGATTCCAAGATGGCCGCCGACACCAGATAGATGTGTGTCGACGGCGCTCCATAACCCCTCTGCCTTGCAACGCGGATCCACCACCCCAGTCGGGCGGAAGAGAGGCAAAAAACAAGAAAAAGGACCTTCACGCTGGGGGAGCATATCAGATGGCACCCCTGACAGCAGTACTCAAAGATTCAAGACCAGAAGAATCGAGGACAGGAGAAGCGCTGGCCCGGCCCAGGACCTGGAGGATGGGACTGAAGCTCACTATGAAGACGGGGTGAGCTGAGACTGTGATCCGCAGCACGGTCCGCCTCGGGGCGCACACCACCCAGGTTTGGATCTCTCTGACCTATGGAGGCGCGTACCGCCGGGAACGGCGAACGAAGAATACAAACAGTGGCGGAAGAAACAACAACGACATCCACTCAAGAGGGAGGACCAGAAGCGCCGGGAGCAACCATACACCTCCTGTCACCCATCACGGCAGCTCCGAGCGAGGCGGAAGGAGAGCAGAAGAACCTAGCACCAAAGCAGACTTCAGGAGGCACCGACACGCGGAGGACCGAGGGCCGCCCAGCAGCAAAGATACCGAGGTGAGCCCGGGAAACCGCGGGGAGCGGGAAGCCCCAAACTTGCTTCCCCAAAGTCTGCATTAGGGTAAAGGGGAGGCCTCCCTACACAAGGCCCCACCCAGAGGGGGTCTCTGCCCACCGGGGAACAAGAGAACCATACGGGCGGAAAACTGCCCAGAAGAGCACAGACTCCCAACCCTCACTCGTGTTAGGAAGGAGAGTAACCCCCAGCATTATAACAAAGGGGAAGACACGGCCGAGATGGTATACTGGCACCCGGAGAATCGAATAATAGGCTCTGAAAGCGGGTACTGAGCCTTTCAGGAGAATACGCCTACCCTCCAAAAGCCGACATCTACAGCCACCGGTAATAGGGTGGATGCAGTAAAGAGGTCTGGGAAATAGGGCCGGCTACCCCTAAACTAGCCACCAGAAGAATCCAGCACCGACAAAGGAACATTCACTGGGCACAACGGCAATACGGAATAACAGAGCAGCCACATTAGAGGGGGGTAAGGGCCTCGGATCGCCTACCAAGAACTGAGGGGCAGCCTGGGGAGAGGGGAGACAGGATCCCCCGCCTCAGATACAAATCTGATACCTCCACCTACCACACAAGAGTGAAGCACGACGAACTTAGACCTAGAACAAGGGTGTCAGAGGGAACTATAGGCCGAGGTCCAACCCCTCACACACAGACAAATAACAAGCGATAACATACCAGGCCCCGCAATTATGGCCGCCAAGAACAAGAGTAGGTCGAATAAAAGCGGACTGCTGCAGGGGGACAACTCTGGCCCTCTCATAACAATGTGGGCGAACAAAGATACCACCGAAGAGCGCAGGGAACAACAAGAAGGGGCCACAGGCCAGGACCTGGCGGTTGAATTAGGATCGGCAGCTCAAATCTCCCGCCAAGATCTACACGGGGAGATGCTCTCCCTGCAAACCACACTGGCAAGAACATTTCAGGATCAATTCCAACTAATAAGAACAGATATAAACCAGGCGGTGGCGGAAATTAAACAGGAGGTAGGCCAGTTTGGAGAGAGAACCGATATCATAGAAAAAGGCCTACAAGAGGTGTGCAAAGAAACAATGGAGAATAGTGAAGCAATTGAGAGGCTGGACACCGCAACGCGGAACCTAGAGCTCAGTATGGAAGACTTGGAAAATAGGTCCCGAAGGATCAACATTCGGTTGAAGTTGTTGCCGGAATCAGTGACAGACAGAGACTTAAAGGAAACAATCCAGGAAATATATGAGGACCTGCTGGGGGAGGCTACCCCAGCCAAGATAGAGCTGGACAGGGTGCATAGAGTTGGCCGCCTCAATAGAAATCAGAACAGCAGACCTAGAGATGTTCTAACTGCCTTTGCTAGATATGCACAAAAGGAGGCGGTCTTGAGGGCAGCCAGACAGAAAGAGCCGATCATATATAAAGGTCAACAAATTGAACTATACCAAGACTTGTCTAAAAGCACCCTACTTAAACGACACCAGATGGGACCAGTAACTGCGAAACTCAAAGAGCGAGGGTTAAAATACAAATGGACCTTTCCATTCAGCCTGCTATTTGACTGGGCCGGCGCGCAGAGGTGAATAACTACGCTGCAAGAAGGGGAGGACATCCTACATATTGCGCTGACACAAGACCAGGAGATGGCCAGCAGAGGGAAATCGCCAGAGGCGGGAAGAGGGACGAGACCTAGACCATGGGAGTGGACAATCGTGGGAGAGGGGAGAAGAAGGAGACCTGCACCACCGGGCCCCGCCGGGAAGGAAAGGGGCAAAGAGACAGCTACGAAAGAGAGGGCAGAGTCTGATGGGGAATAACCCAGAGTGAGTATAAGATAAACAGGGTGGTGGACAGAAAGGTGCACAAAGAAGGTCGGAGGAGTGAGGAGCAAACATCATGGGATCGGTGAGGCCGATGTTGCCCGAGAGGAGGGGGGAGGCAGGATGTTCACAGGACAGGGGCTTCAGGGATGGGGCGGATAATGGGGAAGAGGAAACGGGGACGGGGGAGGAAAAGGTGCCTACCAGGGAACAAAGCGGGCAATCATAGTCAGACCCAGGGTCTATGATCAAGACAATGGAGGAGGAGCAATAGTCGAGGAGTTTACACGGAGTTGGGAAAACCGAGAAATTCTCATTCAAGTGGGTGACCCATAATGTTAGGGGTCTTAATTCCCTGCTGAAGAGGAAAAATCTAGAACTCTTCACGAAAAGAGAAAGGCCAGACTTCCTGGGGCTACATAAGGACCATAGCCGGCTTAGGTTAAGGGGATTTGACTAAATACTCAAGACAGCAGGGGTGACAAAATAAGGGGGGTGGCCATGGCTATCTGAAATACAGCAAACCTCAGGGTTGAGGAGACCATAAGGGACAAAGAAGGCAGGTAAATTATAGTAAAAGGCAAAATGGGAGATGCAATTTACACAATAGCGGTTATTTACGCGCCCAATTCGGAACAGGAAGCGTTTCTGCGGGCCATCCTATGAAAACTAGAGGAGCAAGCACAGGGGCAAATAATTATAATGGGAGACCTGAACATAGCCTGGGATAGAGCCAGAAATAGATCAGGAAATAAAGAAATGGGAGGGGGTGCCGTGGCTTCGCCAGAAGTAAGGGAGAGAATGTCAGGCATGGGTCTAAGAGATGTGTGGAGGGAAGTTAAAGGGAATGCAGAGGGTTATACTTTCCTTTCAGAAATCCATGGGACGCAATCAAGAATAGATTATATATGGATTTCAGCGGAATTGGTGTGTAAAGTCAAGGAGATATAGGTTGGCCCCATGGGTACAGCAGACCATAAAATAATATCAATGTAATTGGAACTGGGAAATGGAAGGTGGGGAATTTGGAGATGGAAATACCCGGAACACTTAATGAGGGACCCAGTGCTTAGAGAACAGTTAGAAGAAAAGATG
Organism: Ambystoma mexicanum; assembly: GCF_040938575.1. Classification (NCBI taxonomy): domain Eukaryota; kingdom Metazoa; phylum Chordata; class Amphibia; order Caudata; family Ambystomatidae; genus Ambystoma; species Ambystoma mexicanum. The sequence continues at coordinate 451,447,387 of NC_090924.1, read as the reverse complement.
AGACATTTCTTGGAGAATAACAAAAGGGGGGACATGGGGAAAGACATCAGATGGGACGCGTTTAAAGCTAAAATGAGGGGGCAACTCATAGTGGCCAAAGCAAACAGACATAAACAGCTTCATGCCCTGGAGATACAACTGGAGGCAGAAGTAGAAGGGGCGAGGAAAAAGGTGGCAGAGGCACCCAACAGGAACAACCAGAGGGAATATAGAAGGGCAATAGGTCAACTAGGGATCCTGCGGACTAAAAAAGCGGAGGGGGCCCTACTTTATGCAAGACAAAAATATTACACGAAAGCAAACAAGGCTGACGCCCTACTGGCGCGTCTCCTTCGGGGGGCCCCGTCGAGAAATATAATCACGCCCCTAAAAACAGAGACAGGTGAAAGAACCACACAACTAGAGGACATCTGGGAGAGCATGGTTAAATGTTATGAGGCGCTATACACGTCACAGGTCCCCAAGGCCCAGGGACAGGAGGAGTTTCTGGAAAAGATAAAGCTACAGGTAATAAGCAGGGAAGCCCAGAACACCATTCATCAAGAGATAACGGAGGACGAGGGGCGGTTGGTCATTGCGAAGTTGCCCACGGGCCTCGACGGATGCTCTGCGTCTTTCTGTTAAACTTTTGCGGTGATATTGGCACCACAACTGACTCACCTCTTCAACTCCTTCAAAGATAGAGGCCAAATAGCTACATCCATGAAAGAAGCCAAAATCACCCTGATACTGAAACCAGGCAAATAACCTGTAGAAAGATCTTCCTACAGACCGATAGCGCTTATTAATGTGGATGCTAAAATATACACAAAAATTCGGACCAATAGATTAGAAGGGCTCCTACCAGACTTGATACATCAGGACCAGGCAGGATTTATTAAAGGCAGGCAAACAGCAGATAACATAAGGAGGCTGGCACACCTTCTAGAAACAGTGGACAAAACAAACACCCTGGCGGTCCTACTATAATTGGACGCCGAAAAAGCATTCGACCGGGTGGAGTGGTCGTTCCTCTTAAAACCATGGAAAGGATGGGGCTCTGTGCACCTACCTGCAAATGGTAAAGGCGAATTATGAGGGCCCCCAAGTGTGGATAATAGTAAACGGCATGACATCACAACCATTCAAGTTGCAAAGGGGAACAAAACAGGGCTGCCCTCTATCTCCGCTTCTGTACGCCATCTATCTGGAACCCTTACTCCAAGCTATTCGAGAAACAGAGGAGATCCAAGGTATCCCATTTGGAGGCAGACAACACAAGGTGGCGGCTTTTGCCGACGATATGCTGCTTACCCTCACTAGCCCCTCCGAATCAAGTAAGGCGAGTGGGTTATTACTAGAGGAATATGGAGAGGCATCAGGATTACGCATCAGTATGGGAAAATCCGAACTAATGAACCTGACACTGGGGAAAGAGGAGAGAGAACAGCTAAAAAGAACAACGCCATTTGCCTGGCGGCCAGGGGGATCACATATCTGGGTGTAAAGATAACACCAACACTCATAGGGTGGTATGCGACGAACTATCCCCCACTGATAAGGGGTATTTCCTGGCTTTGGAGACTGGCGGCAATAAAAATTGTTGTGCTCCCACCGCTGCTTTACCTGGTTCAGACTATCGCCCAGGCAGTCCCGGCGAGCTTTTTCAGGGAGCTTTAAACCATAACAAATGAGTTCATATGGGAGGGTAAAAGAGCAAGGGTGAGCAGGCAACAACTTACAGCCCCGAGGACAGAGGGGGTCTAGCCCTACCCTATTTTAGACAATATGATGAGGCAACCCAACTTAGGGTAATCAGGGAATGGCTCCACAAGGGGAAAGAGAAGCACTGGGTCAAGATGGACGGGGCGAATCTCACATGCGTCTATTCTGCTCATGTACTGGTGTCCTGTAAACAGATAATCTATTCTCGTCCTGGTTTCATGGGCTGTCGAGTAAAAGGTATATCCCTTTGCCCTTGGATGAAGTTCCCTCCAAATGTCCACCAGCCCCTGTTCCCACATCAGGTCCTGGAGCCCCAGTTTCCGGACTCCCCCCTACCCTGCCTGGCTGAGTGATCCTCCCACTGTGGTCTAAGTCCCGGTCCGCCCACATGTTGAAGTCCCCACCCAGAAACAAGAGACCTTCTGCCTTGAGCATCACCTCTCCCATGACCTCTTGGATAAATTTCCTCTGACCTACGTTGGGGCAGTATATGGCTACTAGAGTGACCCTGGAGTTATGCAGGTTACCAGACACTACTAAAGCCCTCCCATCCTCCCTCTCCCAACGGGTTACCTCAGTTAGTTTTTTGTGCCTATGAAGCAGGATCCCGACTCCGCCTTTCTTTGTGGTGCCGGATGCCCACAATGCCTGGCCCACATGTTATCCGGGGATGGCCCTCTCTTCGCCCCTCACAGTTCTGGTCTCCTGTATGAAGAGGACATCTACCCCTGCGTTCTTCATTTCTCGCCCCAGAAGGGAGCGCTTTGTTGGGGAATTAAGCCCCTTGACATTGAGACTCGACCCGGCCCTTTCTCTCATTGTCTGCCATTACTTCTATACATTGCGTTTGTTAGTTTCCTGGTCCCGTGGGAGCTGCCCTGTTCCGCTTTGGAGCTGGATCTGAGTTGAGCCCGAGAACCCCTACCCCCAGACCTTGTCCTTCCCCCTCCCACCTCCCTCCCCTGTTTGCGACGCCTGCCAACGGGCAAGCCACCAGGGTGAAAGCATGTTTGTGCACCGCAGTTCTCAAGATCAAAAATCGTGTCCCCGGCCGGGTTTATCCAGCTGCTGTCCTCGCACTCCCCGCCAGAGCATATTCATTGCTCTAATCTCCTCCTGCCTCCGACGAGGGGGTGTTTGGTTTTTTGAATTTTCTCCTGCCCTTTGTTTTCTTCTTTGTCGACCAGGGGCCCTCCGGTTCTCTCCTAGCTTCTGCCCTTGCCTGGGTTCCCGCTCCTTCTCCCTCCTTCTGGGAGTCTCCCTTAAGCACCTGCAGCACCTGTTTGGCCTCTTTACCACTGATCACCCTGTAGTCTACCCCAGCTTGTTCGAAGGATAAGGCAAACGGGAAGGACCATCTATATCTTATGTCCTGGCTTGTAAGCCACTGGGTGAGCGGGCGGCATTCTCTTCTGCGGGTGAGCGTGAGGGTTGATAGATCTTGATAAATCTTGATTGTATCCCCTTCAAAGATAAAGCTCCCCAGCCTTTTTGCCTTCTCCAGGACTTCCATTTTCTCCCTATAGCGGAGGAACCGCACCACGATGGTCCTTGGGCCACCCACTGCGCCTCCTCCACCTCGGTGTGCTCTTTCCAGCTGGACCTCCTTGCCCCCTTCAAGCATGAAAAGTTGATTGATCAGGCCCTGGACTTTTCTCCCCACGTCGGCAGCTGTCTCCCCTCTCTCCTGGGTCACGCCCATAATGCGCAAGTTATTTCGACGTTGTCTGTTTTCTAAATCATCCATCTTGCAAATTATGTCCTCCTCTCTTTCTAAGTCCGTTAGTCTTGCCTCATATTTCATCTCTAGAAGGTCTGTCTGGAGATGGTTGTTTTCCATCCCCTCCATTTTGTCTTCCAGAGTATCCACTCCCCCCTTGAGGTCTACGATGGAGGCCTGTATGTCTGTACGAATTGCCTTGATCTCCTGGAGGATGTCCCTGAGGTCGTCCTTGGTGAGTGCCGCGGGGGGGGGGGGGTGGGTCTCCTACCGTGGGCATGATGGCGCCGGGGGCCTCGTTCTGGGCCGGGGTATGCCAGCGAAACCACTGCAGGAAAGTGATTGCTCCAGAGGGTGGGGTCTGCTCCAGGATCTGGGTAAGGTGAGGCACCTGGGGGTGGTGCCTCCATGCAGGTTCTCCTTGTGGTGTCCACAATGTTCAGGTCGGGGCACCAGCCCTACTTCTTTGTCGGAGTGATGAGTTTCCGTTTGCTTTACTTAATATTGTCCCCAGGCCACTATGGAAGTTCCGGGTCCAGAGCCAGGGCCTTCTCAGCAGGCTGGGCCCCTGCTACCATGAAGAGGGGGGGCCCCCAAGGGTCTGTGGCTAGTCCTTGGGTTTATCAGCTAGGAGGGGTCGGGGGGCAACCCCCATTACTGGGCCTCCTGCGTTCCGCTTCCCCCCCGCCGCCTCATCACCTTCACAACTTCACTGTCACACCGTTGGGCCCTGCTATGTGAGCGCCGCTGCCCGGGAAGCCTCGATGGGCGACCTGCAAAAGCGTTGGAGTGAGAGGATTGTCCTGTTGGGTGTGGTCTGCTCCAGGATGATGCTCTCTGGTCGTACCCCAGGGTGGTGTCACTATCAGGGCTCACCTGACCAGATCCCAACGTTCTCCTAGGTGGTTCTAGCTCCTTTTCACCTCTGGTTGAAAGTTGAGAGCCCTCTCGTTAGCCCGTAGTGCTGTGGGGGTACCCGTTCCAGGACAAGGCCCTCCTCTCTATATTAGTTCTTGTCCTCAGGCCCGGGGCAAGTGGGGGGCTATTTGTGTGGGCGAGGCTGCTCGGGCCTTGTTCCTAGGTAGGCAAAGCTCTGTGTTGTGGCGCTGGGGAGGTTGGGTTTAGGGCGGGGGGAGCTCTGACCCTTGCGTCTCCGCTGACCCGCTTTCCCCCCTCCGACACCTCACCTCTGTCTGGCTGCTATCACCGGGTTGGGCCCCTCCGTGAGGCTGACGGGGCCTGGTTTCAGTCCTCACCTGCACGTGGCGCAGACACTCTGGGCCCGGGCCCTGCTCACTTCGGGTCCTCCGTGCTCAGGACGCCTGGGCCCTCACGTTCAGGAGGTGGATTGGGGTTCCACTGTCGAGGTGCGGGTGAGGAGCGCTTGGGTGTGTGCGGGGCGCTCACCTCCCCTCTCCTGTTCGGGGCACTGATCCCCGTTGTGGGTCCGGGCTGGTCTCTCCTCCTCTCCCCGCGTCGTGTAGCTCTGCGTCCTGGCCGTTTCCACCCAGAGGAGCCTCCCGCTCAGGACCGCGTGTGTTGGGATGCCTCCCCCACCGTCCAGCTTCCGTGTTGTATTGGTGGCCGGGGGTGGCCTCTGAGTCTCGGGCAGCTTCTGCGGTCCTCCGGGGGGCCTACAGGGCAAAGGCGCGAAATGCCTCCCCGGCCCTAGGCGTATATCGCGCTCAGCTGGCTGCGTCTCCTCACCCACTCTCCCCCAGTGATTCTCTCCAGAGTTGCGCAGGGGTTGGTCTCCTGGCCCGCTCGGCAAGTGGGGCAACCCACGCGGGCAAGGGTCTCCTTCAGCTCGGCTCTTAAATCACGGCCGGGGATTTTGAAGGCACACTAGGCCCTGCAGTGCTGACGGAGCGCGAGCTCACAGGTCCGTCATGCTCTGCGCCCCCAGGCAGTCTAGATGCTGTACACTTTTAAAAAACCGCAGCTGTATTTAAACTTATGTCTGGCAGTCAGGTTAAGACGCTTCATATTATTAGTTAGACTAAACCACTTGCCGGTACTAGCAATTACTGGAATAATTAATCAGCTGCTGCTCACTGAACGTTTCTGCCGAATATGCAAGAATGAAGAATATACTGAGACTAGGAAACATGTATTGACAAAGTGTTCCAATATGGTAAAAACATATTATAGGAAAACTAGCTTAAGGAAATTGAAACAATTCTGGAGGACGCCTACATACCAAGCGGACCATATAATAATAACTGGAGATTTAAACTCGACTTGCCTGGAAATCGGCAAACTAAAAGATCCCCAATTAAAAATATCTTTAGGGGGTGATAGAGGGAGGAAATGGGCTGACCTTATGGATGCACGGGACTTACATAATCTCCATTGGTTGAGCACAAAAATCAAGGAAGTTGTACCAACTTGGTAACGGCTAAACCAGAGGGGTACTATCGACTATACCTTTCTCAAGATCCATGTTGCCCGTGATCAATTCCTTTAAGGTGCAGAGAACCAGAAGCAGTGACCACAATATCTTAATAACTGAATGGAACGCACCACGGGAATACAGAGACCATATGACAGCTGAGGTGAAAACAAACAGCAGAGGTACAGGCCTCAAACTCTCGGAAAGGGCAATTACAAAAATCTCTAGCCAATATGAACTCTACTAGCCTGATCTATTAAAGTCCCATATCCACCTAAAAGCAACAGTGGATTGCGTCCTGCTTCTCACAACAAACTGCTGTGAGAAAGGAGTAAAAAAAGGCCCTCCTCAAACCTTTAACTACATATGCGATAAACAGCTGGTGGAACAAAGGAGAAATTTGCGACACATAAAGAGGATAACAAAGAAATTTCACACGCCAGAAAATATACTGAAAGACAAAACTGCAGGAAAAGCATATAAAAACTGGCTGAGCCAACACTGATTAACATTGTATCAGCATGATGCAGAGGAAATGCTTCGAGTGATTGCTGGCAGAAAACCTCGTGATATTTGGGCTCTAGTACGAACCACACAGAAAAACATCACAGACCCCATTGCAAATAATGTGGGTGAAAAAGAATGGGTGGACCACTTCGAAAAACCTATTTAAACACCTTGACAAAATCGCTCTGGAAACATCATCTCAGACTATTCAAAGTTGGCGGGTCTCCAGTGACCCGGAGGATATAATTGCTGAAATCACTAGATTGAAGAATTCTAGGGCCCAAGGCCCGGATGGGATTTCGAATATGGACCTAAAAAAGTACCCACAGGCATGGGCTGAATGTCTGTCAAAAATCTTCAAAAACTGTAATAGATCAAACTCAATTCCTCCCTCATGGAAAAAGGCAAATGTAGTCCCGATATTTAAAAGGGGAGCCAATGATGACCCACGCCAGTACAGACCCCTTGCTTTGCTGGACGTGATTGGCAAAGTATTTGGGACTCTCCTTCTGGAACAACTACAGGATTGGCTACAAAAGGTAGGTTACATTAACCCGTTTCAGACGAGGTTCAGGAAGCAAACTGGAACTACGGCAAACATCCTACTCTTATGTAGCCTAAAAGCAAAAATTCTGCAGGGGAGACCGAGAGTGTTCATGGTGTTTGTTGACTTTGTCCAAGCTTTTGACCAAGTCAACCGGGACCGCCTCTGGAGAAAACTGAGACAAACTGCCCTGACTCTCTGCTGGGTCCTCTCAAAGCACTCCATACAGGAACCAGTATGAAAGTAAGACTAAGTCGACAGGGCAACCTTACTAAAGAAATTCCAACTGCCAGGGGCATCAAACAGGGCTGTCCACTCGCGCCAACCCTCTACAATGCCTACACTGCAGATTTCGAAGAGAGTGAAAAGGGAATCAGAGCCCACCGACAGTAGGCACGGGTAGATAAACAACTCAGTGAACTACCTGAAGGAAAACAATCTGGAGTTAAACAAAACTAAAACAAAAATTCTGATCTTTGAAAAAACTTCAAGAAAATCTAAGACCGCAAAATCGTACGCCGAGGGGGTATCCCTGGAAAAAGTGACAGACTTTAAATACCTGGGCATTACCTTAAGTAACAACTCTGTGGAGAAACTGATGCAAATACACCTTTATGCTAAAATGAAATCATTAACATCTCAAGCAAAGGCGCTGGACAGGCAGTATTGTCGTTTCTCCCTGATCCCGATTCTGAACTATTACAGAGTTAAAGTGGTTCCCGCAGTAACATATGGAGCCGAGGCCAAGTCCAAGATTCTGGGAAAGATCTGGCCTAAACTGGAAGGCATGTTTTGGTGTCAGGTCTTGGGCATGCCCTCTTCTACTCCAGTGACCCTGATTCGTAAAGAACTGTGTCTATCCTCGTTGAAAGCAATAATTGATCAAAACTTGCTATCGTTATATCCGAAAGTCATCCAACAATCGCAAGCGAAAATATTCGAAATCATTGCAAAAGAACGTGAGGAAGGCAAACATAGCGTCCTAAAAAGATAGGCTTCTGATAATACACACACATTGGAGGAAATATGTTCATCGAAAGACGAACTTATAAAAAATCTTTGTAAAACAATAAAGAAGCTAATAGATTTGGACTGGAGTAAAACTTTGGAAAAGGCGGCGTTTCATAACCTCTCTATAAAGATCTTTACTGACCTAAAGAAGGTCAATGAAGTGAGAGGGTATCTGAAGAAATTCCTGAATAAACAGCTGAGTAGATCATTCATGAGAATGCGTCTAAATTTGCTGAAAACTCAGGAAATATTGGCAATTAGAGATAAATCTACCACCAACGAATGCCGGTTTTGTAAAAACATTAACCAAATAGAGAGTCTGCGACACCTTCTGTTGACCTGCCCTGGCACACGGATTGCTAGAGAGACCTACTTGGGCAAAATCAGGAGACCAATAAAAACATTAGATGAAGAGGAGTGGTGGACCCTTCTGATGAGCAGCGAAAAAACACAGTGGGTAATTGCAGTAACCTTGTTCATGAAAAACATTGGTTTGGAAACCCTAGACATTTGATTGAACTCTGTTCGAGGAGAGGACTTTTTGGGACTCAGCTCAGGGGAGCAAAACAGACATAAAGACAATAAGGAAGATTATCCAATATGGAGACTATTGGATTTTTTTCTGGTTTTCTTTGTAAAAATTGTAATACAATTAACACTAATGAAAGAAAATAAAAAAAATAAGAACCAGTATGGCAGATATGTACATGAAGAAGAAAATATAGCAGAGGCAGCCTTTTGGTGGCGCAGTATCAATACTACTAACATCAAGGTCTTTATTGCAATGTACAATGTATGGTTAGTTATTGAAAGCCTACTGGGGATCTCAATTTGAAGAACTCTAGCTTCAGATTTGATATTCTCTGGGGTTAAGTGAGTTAACATTGATTTCCTTTTGACTGTGATGAGGTTTTAGATTATTAGTTAATTTTAAGAAATTGTTGATATTATGATTAGAATGTTATCTTCCTTTGAAGGTTTTAATGTGGATGATTTGTAATGTAATGGAGATCATGTGATAAGTTAAGTAGTATTCATTTTATATGTTGTTTTTTCTTCTTTTCTGTATTATATGTGTAAAGTTTATTTATTTATAAACTATATCACATTGATTAAAAAAAAGTTAAAGTTAAAGAAATCAGTACCTGACCAGATTGGAGCTGCACAAACGGAAATAAAAAGAAAGAAACACAAAAAAAGCATTCTCAGTGTTTACCCCCAGACTGCAGAACCTCAAATCCGTTAACATCAATCTCGACCACCCCCTCATGCAGTTCAGAAAAGAACACAAGAACCTCTTCTTCAATGAACACCTTTACAGTGTTCCCTTCGAATAACCACCTTCTAAAAGCCACCTCTCTGTTCTCCCTCCACCACCTTTTCAGCATTGTTAAATTTTCTCCACTAATTGTAAGTCCAAACTATTCCCTCATACCCTAAATGGTATGCCGGTAGTAAATGCTGTGTTGTAAGGACTGTTCCCTCTGTTTACCATCTAATGTGGTCCTGTTCCCACTACTGCTGTACAGTATTCTGTTGCTTCCCATAGCTTGGTTCCCACTTAGTGAATGCTCCAAATAAAATAAATACATAAAGTCTTGTTGAATTGAACTCCAGATTTGCAAATGCAATGGGATCAACAAGAAGTGAGGTAGAACTTACTTAGTATTGGCTATGTTTCTGTAGGTCGCCACAGATTCCTGTTTGAATTTAAAATTTGTGATTATAGAAAGAGGGGTGCGAGGGGAGGAAGGAGGAACAGAGACAGTTAATTGTCCAAGGGGAGTGGGCAGAGGGTGATGGGTCAACAGAGTGGACAGAAGAATTGAGTGAAGGGTAGATAGAGGATGAGATAAATGAGTTTGCATATCTGTGCTCTGCAGATTGTGGAGAGCAATCAGAGAATGGTCAGAGAAAAGGAACTCTAGCTAAGGTTTGTTAGAAGTTTGAAATCCCCTCAGAGTATGGCTAGTACGTGTGTGAGAATGCATTTGAGGTAGAGATTATGAAGAGGGTGACATTAGGGGTGCTAGATGAAGACAACAGAGGGCTTGGCAAGAGACAATCAACAGCAATGTGTTCGAAAGAAGAGGTGAGAATGCGAGAGAGGGGCAGATGGGTTAGCTTTGTTACAATGAGGCCAGCGCCACCATTCAAACAGGTGAGGGGAGTGAAAGAAATAGCAGAGGCAGTGTGCAAGGCTGCAAAATGGCATTGCAAAAACATAGCTGTTATTAAGAAAGCATTACATAAAATAATGTTACCTGTACGATACTCCTATGTGATGGTAGTATACTACAGTGGTCATTGCTTTTAACTTCTTAATTATAGAGGACATTCCTGTCGTAGTCACCTAGTTAAGGTAGTATGCTCTCAACAAGTTCTATGAATATATTATTATCATATCATGAGCGTTTTGACATTTTCAGAGATGTTTCCTATTTTGTCTATTATTATGAGACATTGCCATAAATAGTAACAGTCTGATACCAGTGTTGGAGACAACATAGACATGCTTATCTTAAATATGACATTATACCAGTGGAATGATATATGTTTCTGTTTCCTTACACATTAACTTTAACTTTTGTTCTGGTCCAAGATATATGCAGATGGATACATACCATTTTCAGTCTGGAAGCGTGCCTTCTGCGTTGTAAGGTCATTAATAAGACGCTGATGCTCATCATCTTTTGTTGTCACTTCACTGAGTTGGTCCTCCAATAAGCGACTCACCTTCTCAAGGTTAGACTTCAATAAAAATAGCATCATCATTAGTATGAACTCCTGAACTCTGCATTTGAAATAATGAATTATTTCCTAAATTCCAACCTTGGACTTGGAAACGTTCTCCATGTTGCTGGAAAGGTCATCGATTTCCATCTTGAATTCACTCTTCTCTTTCTCCAGCTTCTGTTTGACACGCTGCAGGTTGTCAATCTGTTCCCCAAGTTCTGCGACGCTGTCTGCGTGCTTCTTACGGAGAGCGGCAGCGGTAGCTTCATGCTGCAGAGTGGACTCTTCCAGGTCCCGTCTCAATTTCTGGAACTCTGCTTCACGCTTCTTGTTCATTTCAATCTGGGCTGAAGTGGCTCCCCCAGCTTCTTCCAGTCTTTCACTGATTTCTTCTAGTTCCCTGGATAGATCGGATCTCTGTTTCTCAATATTTGCCCGAGCTGCACGCTCGGCTTCAATTTCTTCCTCTAGTTCTTCAATGCGAGCCTGAAAGATCAAATTGTTATAGTCTTAAATTCATATTTAAACTGGCCATTTAATTATTACTTCGAAACACAGTACCTTTTAGAAAAATTAATTACCTGTAATTCTTTGATCTTTTTCTGCAACTGGGCTCCGAGAGATTGCTCATCCTCAATCTTGCTCTGCAGCTGGGAAAATTCAAAGTCTTTCCTGTATAAAAAATATAGTTTTATAATTGTAATTCTGTTGCATTATTATTTACCTTTTTGCATCTAGCCTTTATCCCGATTCACTATTTTCACAAAATTAATTGTAGAGAAGATATACAGCAGTCTATTATTAATTAATGTAGTGTAATTATAGATATGAAATTTAGCAGTTCTGCTTGGTCCCTCTAATCAGTTCTAATTTACTTTCAATGTGCTAATCACAAATGGAGTTTGCTTTTGTAGAGAAAACAAGGTCAACTCTGAAGTACTTTAAAATATTTAAGAACATGGGGTTCATGTTTTCCTTATATTGCAATGGTGTACTAACTTCTTCAGTTTTTCATCATTTTGCTGTTTATCATTCTCAAGATCCATTACGGTTTCCTGGGACAGCTTCAGGTCACCTTCAAGTTTCCTCTTGGCCCTCTCCAGGTCCATACGAAGTTTTTTCTCTTGTTCCAACGAACCTTCAAGCTGTGCATTTAAATAAAAACATAGCACTGTTGAAGCTATTGTTATATAATGAGATTGCAATTATACTTATGTACGAAGAGTGGGAAATGGCATATGAGGAGGGACAGAAAGTTTGTATGTGTTGTTCTGTTATTTTCCCACTCATTGACAGCCCATGGACATCCTAATCTCTATGGCCATTCCCGCCCAGTTCCTGCCCCTCTCCGCCCAAAGCCCTGCTTCATGGGAACTCTTTGAGCTTGCTTTAATCAAGACTTACCTTCAAACTTTGCACTTGAAGTGCCTGCCATTGTTTTTGCAAAGCGGTCTTCTGAAACACTGGGCCTGATTTACAAAAATCTTTTCAATGGGACTTTCCCATGTTAAAACAGTTTTGGAAATGAGGCCCATAATGTCTTGATTGGAGCTATAAACATGCTACTGGTGTGATAAAAATGTCTTACCCAGGTCTGCCTTCAGCCACTCAATTTATAAGCATGATGCGCATCCTTTACTGAAGGCCTATTTTAAACAAGCATTGGCAAAGCTAACATTTATGGCTTGTGTATAAGCATTAGGGAAGTGGTGCCTTTCCCATGCCTACACAAAGGGCCTCATCACGAGTTGGGCTGTATCCCGGCTGTAATACAGCCCGACTGTAATAGTCATAGCACCGACCGGTCCGGCGCCATTACCGCCGGATCACGGGTTGGGTGTTAACGGTAAATCCCCATTCCCAATTGAGTCCATTGGATTCAATGGGGCATTTTCAGCGCTAATTATGTGGGCTAATACAGCCGGCAGTAATGTAGCCGAAAACGGGATTTTCACCTCCAGAGAAAGGCTTACCTTCCTTAAAGTTTTGAGATGAAAATGACCCGTCTTACAAACGGAAGACACTTGATCGTTCATGGACAGGGAGGAGGAGAGAATTACTCCCAGATTCTTCATCTTGGTCACAGGTAAAGCGAGGGAACCAAGGCAAGCAGGCCAAAAGGAGGACACCCAGAGGGTGGGATCTGGGGCGGGGGTCTGACCACCAGCACCTCAGTCTTTTCCCCATTCAATTTCAACCAATTCTGGCTCATCCACTCACCAACAAGTCAGGCACTGATGAAGGCCTGATGACACCTCAGTCTGATTAACGTCTAGCTGTATCAGGAACTGGGTGTCGTCAGCATAGGAATAGCACCTGATGCCAAGGGAGCGTATGAGACAGATCAGTGGCCAGATATAAATGTTAAAGAGAAAGGGTGACCGGGCAGATCCCTGCAGGACACCACAGGACAGGTGGAAAGAGCCTGAAAGAAAAGAAGCAAGAGGCAACACCTGAGTGCGATCAGCCGAAAAGTACGAAAACCATGCTAAGACCTGGCCCGAAATGCCAATTTGCGATAGGCCGGTGAGCAGAGTGGGGTAGTCAACGGTGTCAAATGCCGCTGATAGATCTAATAAAATCTGGGTACCCACCCCACCTGCATCAACCAATCGGACCATGTCATTGAGAACCGAAACCAGAACGCTTTTATTACCTCGACAGGGTCTAAAACCCGATTGGGCAGGGTCAAGCAATAAAGAGGCTTCCAAAAAAGAAGACAGAAGGGGAGAGACCAAAGATTCTAGCAACTTCATAGAAAAAGTTAGCAAGGAAATGGGCCGAAAATTAGAAAGAACAGAAGGATCCAATGTAGGTTTTTTCAGGAGGGGGGGTGACAGTGGCAATCATCAATGCAGAAGGGATCACTCCCATCTGACAAGATACTTTTATGGCCGTGGTAAAATCCGTTAGGAGATCACCAAAGATCTTTTTCATGACGACTAGAGGTATCACATCCTGGGGCGAACCAGATCGAAAACGTTGCGAGGCAGCCATCTCCTCAGTAAAGAATGGAAAGTAGGACCATTTTTCCATTGTGGCTAGATTACTTGGTCCTGACAGTTGCCTATCAGGAGCAGAGACAGGTGCGGACGCAAGGATACTATTACGGATAGCCTTTATTATTTATTCAAAGAACTGGACAAGGGAATCACAGTGGGCCTGAGAAGGACCAATCATAGGGGAACATTTGTCTGCCTGGGATAGTGATTTAACTGCAGCAAACAGGGCTTTGGGTTGGCATAGGGCAGCCTCGATTTTCTGGGCCAAGTATATTTTCTTAGCATCTTTTATGGCTAAATAATAGGCTGTAGAACATGATTTGTCAGAGATTAAGATCATAAGCAGTACGCCATTTACGCTCCAACTTTTTAAGTTTAAGGTGAGCTTCTTTGAGATGCTCATTGAACCATGGTTTAGATGGGAGACGGCAAGGCTGAATAAGACGACAGGGAGCAAAATCATCAGTAGCCTCAAGCAGCAGATCAGATAAGGTGGACAGAGCAGTAGCAGGAACAGCTTGCAACTTGGCTCTCACTAGTTATGGTACAGAGAGAACGAGGTGCTATGGGGGCAGAAAGAAGGGCGATACACTGAGTGCAGAAGGAAAGGAAGGGTGTCTTGGGTGGACGGAGGGGGGAGCTGATTGCAGGGAGATGTAGGAGTTGGTGGAGAGTGTGGGGGGAGGGCTTTGGTATGCCTTAGTCCAGTCCTGGCTTTAACTTTGCATATAGGGACTTGTATTCCTGGATTCCCCCATTATTAATCCAAGACTTCATGACCCAGAATGCAGGGTTACAATCAGGACTGGATTTGTGTCTACCGAATGGAATGAATAACGTTGGCGTTCATGGTCAACCCCTAAGTGCAGAGTGAGAGAGGAGGAGCAGGGAGTCCTGGGTGCAGAGTGGCAATGAGGGGAAGCCTTGGATTCAGTGTGCATGTGGAGGGGAGTGCTGGGTGCAATGTGCACATGGCAGGGGTGTACAGGTTGCAGTGTGCATGGTGCAGGGGGGCGGGGAAGTGCATTGGGTGAGGCCTGGGTGCAGTGTGCATGTGGCAGGGGGACAGTACTGGGTGCTGTGTGCACGTGACAGGATGGGCGGGGGAAGTCCTGGATGCAGTGTGTATGTGGTGGGGGTGTAGTCCTGGGTGTAGAGTGCAAGTGGTGTGGGCGTAGAGTCCTGTGTGCAGGTGGTGTGGGGTGGAGTCCTGGGTGCAGTGGGCAGGCGGTGTGGAATTCTGGGTGCAGTATGCAGGCGGTGCCATGGTGGAGTCCTGGATGTTGTGGAGTTGGAGTCTAGGCTGCAGCATTTATTTATTTTATTTATGTATTTATTACATTTGTTATACGCCCAAACCTGGGGGTAACACGGCGTAGGTTAAGAAAGCTTGCATGTCTGGTTACAGTGAAGTAAAGGTTACACAAATAGAAGACAGAAAATACAGTACATTCCGAGGTCAGGGTAGGTAAAGAGCAAGAAACTACTCCCAGTAAGTTGACACGGGATTGCAGAGGGGTACTGGATCTAAGTCACTGGCCATAGTGTTTGGGGCTGTCTTGGTCTAGAATTTATTGAAAAGCCAGGTTTTGAATGTTTTTTTGACTCTTGGGTGAGATGACTCGTTTCGCAGTGTTGCTGGGAGGGAGTTTCAGGATTTTGGAGCTCGGACCTGAAAACTGCTCCCCCTGCCCTTGTGAGTTTGAACCGCGGGACACAGAGTTGGGAGCTGTTGTTGGATCTCAGTAATCTTGTCGAGGTATTCAGTGCAACTGTATTAGTGAGGTACGTAGGGGCCGTCTTGGCTAGGCATTTGTGTGTGATACAATGTGTTTTGAAATGTATTCTTGCCTTGATGGGCAACCAGTGGCTTCCCTTCTGATCTTGGAGATATGGTCTGCTTTTTTAATACCCACTGCTGCTCTCAACGCTTGTTTTTGTAGGAGTTGGAGTTTCGCCAGATTGGTATTGGATGTTCCGAGTAGTAGCACATTGCAGTAATCTAATTTAGACAAGATTAATGCGCGTGCAAGGGTAATACAATTTTGTGGGGTGAGGAATTGCGGACTAAGCGAAATGAGTTGGGCAGTGTATGACGTCGCTGATGTTAATGTATTGATATGCTTGGTCAAAGTTAAGTTAGAGTCTAAATAGACCCTCAGCGTTTTGACCTGGTTGAGGATGGGTATGGGTGTCCCATCGATGTGGATGGAAGCATAGTCTGGATGTATCAACTTGATTTTGGATGGTACAGCCACAATGGGAATCTCCGTCTTTTCATCATTGAGGCAAAGACTATTGACGGCCATCCAGTTTTGTATTATGGCGTACATTTGATTTCCTAAGATTGTATCTTGCTCATGGTTTCCTGAGATGGGGATCAGAATCTGGGTGTCATCTGCTAAGTTTGTGTAGATGGCACCCATGGCGTCAAGGACAGCAAAGGGGTGTTTAGTGTAGGCGTTGTAGAGTGTGGACAAAAGGCAGAAGCCTTGCAGGATACCTATGGGTACTGGGATAGGATCCGCTGCTTCCTTTCCTATGGCTACTCTGGAGGTACAGTCAGCTAAGAAGGATTTGACCCAGAGGGTGGCATCTTGTGAAAAGTAAATGTTTTCTGCCAGGGTGGTACATAGTTTGTCATGGTCGACCAGGTCAAAAGCGGCTGACAGATCTAAGAGCAGTAAGATGCCGATGTTGCCCGAGTCTCTAATATAGTCCATTTGGAATTTAAGGTCCATTAGGGCCATTTCCGTGCTATGGCTGGGCCAAAAGCCGGAGAGTCTGGTTCCTAGGAGGTGGTTTGATTTCAAATGGGTTTGTATTTGTGTATAGGCAATTTTGTCTATTATTTTCAGGAGGAAGGGTACTGTAGTGATGGGGCCGTAGTTGGTAGGTACGGCGGGATCCAGAGAGGGTTTTTTAAGGAGGGGTGTGACCCAGGCTTCTTTGATGTTGGTGGGTACCACATTGGTCCTGAATGAGGCATTAACGAAGTTGGTAATGATTGGAGAAAGAGTGGGGGCAAAAACTTTGATTAGATGGGCGGGGAAGCAGTCTTCTTTGCAGTTTGAGGGTTTAAGCCTGGCTATAATCTCCTGTACTTGACTTTGGTTGACTTAGGAGAAATTAAACTGCATTCCTGTTTTATCTGGCTCATTGGCCTGCAGCGGATCTGGTGGGCCTTTACTGGCTAATAGTTTCTGTTTGGCAGATATTTTGTCTTGGAGCTTTTCTATTTTGGTGGCAAGTGCATCCTGTATAGCCATACACCAATCTTTGCTAGCGGACATCAGATTGGTCAAAGGGGTGGGGTTTTCCAATTCTCGTAAGATGGTAAACAACTCTTTTGAGTTAGAGGATGCGTTGTTGATACGGGTATTCAGGGCATTTGCTTTATGTCTAATCACAGTGGTTTTATAGTTTTTTATTACTTCTTGGAGAATTGTGGCAGATTCTAAGGTGGGGGCTTTTTTTTAGTATGTTCCAAAGCTCTTTTGTTATGCTGAAGAGAAACCAGTTCATCATTGAACCAGAAATTGGCTTTACGTGGTATTTTGGTTACGAGTGGTGCTAGAGCATCAATGGTGTTTTTCAGGTATTTCTGATAAGCATTTGCCAGACAAGTGGGGTCTGCATTCTGATTGGCCAGGGGCATGGAGGAAAGGGCTTCCACCAGCGCAGGAGAGAGGTTGTCCGAGGTGAGATTGCAGATATTTCTTGTTTCAATGGGGCAGGGTGAGATCAATGGTAGGATATATTCCTATGGGGTGGTTAGTGTAAAAC
This sequence comes from Ambystoma mexicanum, assembly GCF_040938575.1. NCBI lineage: Eukaryota > Metazoa > Chordata > Amphibia > Caudata > Ambystomatidae > Ambystoma > Ambystoma mexicanum. Next base: position 451,429,985 of record NC_090924.1, on the reverse strand, counting down.
TAATAAAGTGGTGGTCCGACCAATTGATCTCTGTAATGGAATCGATAGTTAAGCAGATGTTGAGGGTCAGTACCCAGTCTAGGGTTCTCCCTTTTTCATGGGTGGGTTTGGACACTAGTTGGGTGAAGTTCATGTCATGAAGCGTGTTGAGGAATGCACTGGCTTTGTGGTGTTGAGGGTTGTTGTATCCTAAATTGATGTCACCTAGGATTATGAATTTCGTATTAGGCTTGAGGTAGTGCGTGATAATCGGGGAAGTCTGATTCGGGGTGACTTATCTGGTTAGGGGCTCTATAAATGATTAGGATGTTGGTAGTCGTTTTAAGGTCAGTAGCAAGTTTGAGAATAAGCATTTTGTAACACTCAATAGTATCAATAGTGCATGTTCTAAGGTCTAAGCCAGAGTTGGCAATGATAGCAATCCCTCCTCTCACTGAGTTAAGGCGGACAGCTCTGTGTAAGGTGAACTCAGGGTAGAGGGCAATGGCTATTATGGGCCCTGAAGCTGGCGTCGCCAGGTTTCAGTGAGGACTAAGAAATCGAGTTGCTGGTCTATTAGGTTGTGCATCTCGATGGCATGCGCTCCTAGAGAGCGCACGTTCAGTAGGGCGCCTTTAAGCGTGTGTGTGTTTGTGGGGGAAGGTGGAGGGCACTGGGGCTGAGGTCGACTGGGTGGGGAGCCTGGAGTCAAATTTGGGGTATTGGCTGATGATTACATGGATATGGAGCTGTTTATTGGTTTCTTGATTGATACTGATCTGTTTCCATGGTGAAAGTGTCTGGGCGCCCACTATGGGTCCTATTGTTATCCAACTGTGGTGTGGAACTGGTTATACTATTCATACCATTGGCGAGGCGCAGGGTGGCAGGGGAAGATTGTGGTAGTCTAGATCTGAGCCTAGCTCTCTGCTGTGCACCCTTAATGGGATAGGTGTTACTAGGGGGAGATTGATAACCAGCTATAAGTGGATCCGACGTAGGGGGACCTGGTCTGACTGAATCTGAAGCCTTGCCTAGGCAATAGCTAGGATGCACCTTTGTTGAGGAGGTGGAGGGGAAGGGAGGTGTCTTGGGGAGAAATAGCATTGGGCATGGGAGGTGGTGGTGTCGGATGCAGCCATTCATGGCTAGACCATCATTAAGGGGGTTGAATGCGCCCCCCAGTACAAGGACTGGCATACTGGGTGTGACGCGCTGGGCACATCATGAGGGGTCGTGAGGGTGGGGCCACTCTGTACGAGACTGTTGGTGTGAAGGAGGACCAGTGGGGCCCCTAGCTAGGTAGAATTAGGTGAGGGGGTTGCCCTAGATCGATAGTGTTGGACATGTAGGTGGGGGTCCAGTGGGTGCTAAGCCTAAAGTCCTAGATCGTTAGAGCGAGCGGTGCGAGATGGGTACAGGCACAAGGGCATTATAGCATTAGGTACATATGAATCACAATGTCAGGCAGCATGAGCGAACATGTGTTGGGCACAACACGTATCTGTACATGCACAGGTCATGAGGAGGCAACAATTTCATGCATGATTGTAAAGTATTGTCGCCGCATAGCGTGGGTGCCGGGGGTGCAGCATGCAAACCTTGGGGGGGCTGGAACACTATAGACAGGCAGTACATGTGTAAACAATTCCATAAAATTCCATAACGTGTAGCTTCACACATTTCTCAGAAGTATAGCACTCGAAATCGTAGGAGATTAGATGACCAACCTAACAGTTCGCTAGCTAACATCAGGCTTCTGCAGGATGCTCCTGTGTGGAAGTTAGGCGAAGAGTGGAGGCTCTTTGGTGGGGAAATGTGCACATCAGTTGGCAAGTTATGGGCAGGCATTAAAGGCATGCATATGGAAACAGGACAAATATGGCTTTACAACTGTTGATACATAGGGCACCTATGAGCGTACTAGGGTTGTAAAGCATTTCGCAGCGTATGCAGACACTTGGCAAAGTTTTGGTGTCAGTTCAATTAGTAGGGGTTCAGTGAGTCGTCACTCGTTTTGTATGTTTAAGTGACTGGAAGGCAAAGTACTGCAAAGGTGCTCAAGGGTAGCCACCCAGATAAAGTTAGGAGGGTTGCTGCGTAGGTGAACCAGCAGAGTAGATGGGAGGAGAACGGGCAGAATAGGACGCAGTCAATTTTAGGTTACCTTTATGGACCCGCTCTTCCCGGCTACCGACAGGCTTGGGACAGGAGCCTTGGTAGTTGGGCCTTAGAAGGCGGGCCGGCTTCTTGCCTGCCGGTGAATCACGATACAATATGCGAAAGGCTCCAGCCAGCATGCATGTGGAGGGGCAGTCCAGGGTGAAGCATGCACGCAGTGCGGTTGGTGTCCAGTGTTCATGTGAATGGGCAGTACAGGGTGCAGCACGCAGGGAGAGTACAGTGGGCATGTGGTGAGGGGGTCGCATGTGATGGGGAGCAGTGTGGCGGGGAGACTCCTGGGTGCAGTGTGCATATGAAAGGGGTGGAGTTCTGGGTGCAGAAGGCATGTGGTGCAGGGAAAGTCCTTGGTGTTTTGTGCATGTAGTGGGGGTGGAATCCTGGGTGCAGCATGCATGTGGAGTGTCAGTCCAGGGTGCAGTGCAGTGTGCATGTGGTGGGGGAGTCCAGGGTGCAGTGTGCATGTGCAGACAGCAATTGTGGGGTGGGGGAAGTTGTGCATGTGGGCCCGGGCACGTTCTGGGTGCCGTGTGCATGTGAGGTGGGTGGGGCGAAGTTCTGGGTGCAGGGTGTTTGGGGATGGAGTCCTGGTTGCAGTGTGCAGGTAGTGTGGGGCTGGAGTCCAGGGTGCAGAATGCATGTTGGGGGGGGGAGTCCATTGTTCATGTGGTGGGGGGGTCGCATGTGGTGGGTGGGCCAGTGTGGTGGGAAGACTGATGGGTGCAGTGTGCATGTGATGGGGGTGGGGTCCTGGGTGCATGGTGACTGTGAAGCAGGAGGGAGGCCTGGGTGTTCTGTGCATATGGTGGGGAGTGAAGTCCTTGGTGCATCTTGCATGTGTAGTGGCAGTCCAGAGTGCAGTGTGGATGTGGTGGGGGCTCCTGGGTGCAGTGTGCATGTGGCGGGGGAGTCCAGGATCCAATGTACATATGGCGGCAGTGTGCATGTGACGGGGGGCTCACACGTGGTGGGGTGGGTCAGACTCCTGAGTGCAGTGTGCATATGAGGGGTGGAGTCCTGAGTGTTCTGTGCATGTGGTGAAGGAGTGAAGACTTGGGTGCAGCTTGCATGTGGCGGGAGAGTCCCGGGTGCAGTGTGCATGTGGCAGGGGAGTCCAGGATCCAATGTGCATATGATGGCGATGTGGGGCAGGGGGAGCCCTGAGTGCAGGATGCAGGGGAAGCCCTGAGTGCCGGATGCATGTGGGGTGGCTGTAAGTGCTGGATGCAGTGGGGAGGGGGGGCTGGACGTTCTGATTGCATTGTGCCTGTAGGGTGGGGGAAGTCCTGGATGCAGTGTGCATGTCGGGTGGGGGAAGTTCTCGGTGCAGTGTGCATGTGGGGCGGGGAAGGTCTGGGTGCGGTGAGCAGGTTGTGGTGTGCTGGGTGCAGTGTGCAGGTGGTGTGGGGTGGAGTCCTGGGTGCAGTGTGTAGGTGGTGTGGGGGTGGAGTCCTAGGTGCAGTGTGCAGGTGGTGTGGGGGTGGAGCCCTAGGTGCCGTGTGCAGGTGGTGCAGGGGTGGTACCCTGGGTGCCGTGTGGAGGAGGTGGGGGATCGAGCCCTAGGTGCTGCGTGCAGGTGGTGCAGGGGTGGAGTCCTGTGTGCAGGAGGTGCAGGGTGGAGTCTTGGGTGCTGTGTGCATACTGTGGTTTTGGAGTCCAGGGTGGAGCAAACATGTGGCAGGGGCAGTCCAGAGTGCATGCAGCAGGGGTCGCATGTTTTTAAGGGAGCCAGTGTGATGGGGGAGATTGCTGGGTGCGGTGTGAATGTAATGGGGTGTAGTTCTGGGTGCATGCCGACAAGAGCACGAGGGAGTCATGGGTTTTCTGCACATGTGGTGGGGGTGGAGTTCTGGATGCAGCTTTCATGTGTGGAGTGGCAGTCTAGGGTGCAGTATGCATGTGGTGGGCGGAGCTCAGGGCACAGTGTGCATATGGCAGGGGGAGTCCTGGGTGCAGTGTGCATGTGACGGGGGAGTCCAGGGTACAATGTGCATTTATTTGGTGCCCATTTTAGTCAATGTACTTTCCCCTGTGCACACGGCACCTGTCTCCCTCACCGGAAGCGGCATCTTCGCACAAATCCCTGCAGCTAATCCCCCAAGGACTCATTCTTACCTGAAATCTGAGCAAACTTAGGGCAAGTGCTCCAACGCTCTCATTTTCGTTCTGGCCAAAAGATATTTGTTTTTTTGGTGCCTGTTTTAGTCAATTTACTTTCCCCTACACACTCGCCACCTGTCTCCCTCCCGCTCCTTCTCGTTGGCGCTTCCCTCTCTCCAAGCCCGCCTCCCTTCCCACCCGATGATTGGCCCATGGGCCTTTCCCTGAGACCTGGCACACCCCTAGGGCAGCCTTCTGCCCGGGCAGCCTCGGCTAAGGGTCCCTTGCATAAAGAAGCAGCTCCAGTTGTGTTTGCCTAGGTTCGACAGCGGAGTCTACAGCTGTCAAGCAGCAGCGACTGACAAAAATAAGTCAGATTGGTCAGATTAGCCAGATTGTGTCAATCTGCCATATCTCGCATTTAGCCAGATTGTGTTGATAAACATAATTTCGAATGGATTGTGTCCTCCCACGTATTGCTCATCTTGTGATAGCTCGTTATCGCCAGCTTCGCTGATTTGGAAAAAAAACATTTGGCAGAGGACGCTGTGCTTGAGGCTGTGGCGTCAATTGTCCCTCGACGGGCTCCGTACCGTGTCGATGTCACTGATGGTATAAGTAGCTTGAGCCGCACCCGTTGGCTTCAGTTCTGTTTTTCCGATTGCTTCGCTCTCGTGAACGGCGCGCTTCGAGATTTTCTGTCAGAAAATGTCTTCTTCATCAACCGCTTCAACTCCCAAAACTGGGTCTTCTTCTAAAAAGCTAAAAAGGAGACATAGATCTCCATCGTCATCATCCGATACATCGACCAAATTTGTTCGATGTCCAACAAGATTGGATTCCCCTTCAAAATGCGAGCGCTTTAGAAGAAAAATGATGCAGGTCTTTGAGAACGTGGCCTCGACCCCCTCAAAGAAACCTCAGAAAAGCCAGACCCCGGTCGCTCCACAGGACGACACAGGGAAGTCGAGAACTACGGCGGTAAAACCCAGTAGTACCCATAAAACTCGAGTCGACAAATCACTGAGAGATCCTCGAGGATTGAGTGTTTCTCCGATCCCTCATGAAAAGCAGAAGTTGTCGAAGTCGAGTGCAACTTCGTCGGCGCCGATGGCGTCGACTCTCCGACAACGAAGCCTACATTATCCTCGACACCCTTATCGAAGGCTTTGTCGAGTGTGTCGAAGGTTCCTTCGACCCCTTCGAAGAAAACCATATTCCTTCGACGGAAAATCACGAGGAAGAGACCTTTACCCAAGTCATATTTGTTTAGGTCCATGTCTTTCAATTTTTGAAGAATCTGGCTCAGAGGATGAAGATGTCACTCCTTTTGGAGTAAAGTAAAATATGGCACTAGACAAGTTCCAGAGGACCTTATAAACCCTGAAACTAAAATGAGAGACCTATGTGAAACTCTGAATTCTGCTAGTGGTGTTGACACATCACCTGAATTGGAGTTTGCTGCACCTGATCCTGCAGAACATGCAGACTCTGGGTACAGGAATTTGATGAGTAGGGTGATAGAATATATGGGTTGGGGAAGAGCCTCCCCTACTTTTGAGCAAGAATATATGACAGACATTATAGTGCGGGGACCCCGGAAAGATCCAGTTCTCCCTTTCCATAGGGCGCTCCAAAGGACAGTTGAAAGGAACTGGGAAAAGCCTGATAGCATTGCTGCAGTAGGCAGCAATCTTCCAAAGAAGTACAGAACTTCTACTTCTGATCCAGAATACCTAAATAGACACCCTACTCCAGAAAGTCTGGTTATTCAGGCTGCTACTACTTCCAGGCAGACAGCATACCCAACCATACCTCCGGATAGGGAGGATAAAGAGGTTGATGCTTGGGCTCGTAAAGCTTTTACTTCAGGTAGCATGGCTCTGAAATCAACCAATGTCACCTGTACCCTGGCCAGGTTCACACATACCCTGTGGGAATGTGGTTCAGCGGCGGCTGAACGTATTCCGGAAGGCGAGGAAAGGGAAGGCTTCCTGAATATAGTCAATGACGGGAAGGAGGCAATGGGGGAATGTCTCCAGTCTGGACTGGATACTGCCGACAGTATTAGCAGATCCATGGCATCAAGCACAGTGCTACGCAGATTTGCGTGGTTCAGAAAGTCGGGGTTTGCACCAGATGTGCAGACCAGACTTCTCAACATGCCATTTGATGGCTCGAGGCTGTTTGGTAGTAAGGCTGATGAGAGCCTAGAAAAACTACAGACCTCAAAAGCGGCAGCTAAATCCCTTAGTGCCTCCATGCGACAGCCTTAGAAACCCTATTCGGGCTCATTTTCCTGGAGGGGTCGCCCTTTTTGATACTACTCTTCTGTTGGTAGAGGAAGAGGACAGGCTTTTCAAAGGGGAAAAAGGAATGTCACTCGTGGAGGACGGGGAAAGACCACAAAGCCATCATCAGGAACGGCATCTATGCCCTGAGCCGCTTCTGCAGCCGCCTCCAAATCACTCTGAGGTCTTATCATACAAAACACCAGTGGGAGGCAGAATCTCTCGGCATCTGAAAGAATGGCGGGGCATTACTTCAGATGCTTGGGCACTGGAAACAGTAGCTCAAGGTTACTGCCTTCCCTTCCTAAAAAGACCTCACAATAATCCACCGGGAGCCAGCTCTACCAAAATTCCAGATCCGCTCCTTTTGCAGGAAATTTTAACCCTGCTAGAGAAAGGTGCAATAGACCATGTATCTGAAGCGGAGAGGAACAAGAGTTGGTACTCCCCTTATTTTCTAATCCCAAAGAACGACAGAGCACTGAGACCCATTTTGGACTTAAGAAAATTGAACAAGTTTCTCCGGAAGTTCAAGATGGTAACCCTTTCTCAGATTCTTCAGGCTCTCCAACTCCAAGACTGGTTGGTATCATTGGACCTTCAGGATGCTTATTTTCATGTGCCAATCCATTCCAAGCACAGAAGATACCTGAGGTTTGCAGTTGGCGGCTCTCACTATCAGTTTCGAGTTCTGCCTTTCGGGCTGACCTCCGCTTCGAGGGTTTTCACCAAGCTGATGGCGGTAGTGGCAGTGAGTCTCAGAAGAGGGGGGATTCACGTCAACTCCTACCTGGACGACTGGCTGATCAGAGCACGTTCTCCAGAACAAGCTCAGGAACATCTGTTGATCACCTGCCACTTCCTCCACAACCTGGGCTTCTCCCTCAATTTCAAGAAGTCTCACATGATACTATCCCAACAACTCCAGTTTATAGGAGCAGTCTTGGACACTTCCTTGGGCAAAGCCTCGCCGCCCGAGGTGAGAGCTCTCCACATCCAGCAGATGGTAACAAAATTCCAGAAAGCCCAGCATCTGCCGGCCTTCAATTTTCTGAGGTTGCTCGGCCTCATGGCATCCTGCATTTTTCTGGTGCCAGAGGCCAGACTGAGAATGAGATCCCTCCAATGGGCCCTCACAACTCAGTGGTCCCAATTCTCAGGGAATATGTCAGATCTTCTGCAAGTCCTGAGCGCAGTTGCTCAGGATCTATTATGGTGGGCTTGCAATGCCAATATCCTCAAGGGAGAATCTTTTTGGCAACCATGGCCGGAGATAACAGTAGTGACGGACGCCTCACTCACGGGGTGGGGCGCTCACACCAACGATCTGACAATCAGCAGACGTTGGTCTCCATCGGAGTCCAAACTACACATCAACCTATTGGAGCTGAGGGCAAACAGACTAGCGTTGAAGGCCTTCCTGCCCTCCGTAAAGGGAAAGAATGTCCTGATAATGACGGACAACACAGTGGCCATGTACTACCTCAACAAAAGAGGAGGCGTAGGATCACTACCTCTGTGCAGAGAGGCGATGCAGCTCTGGTTCTGGGCAATACGAGAATGAATCTCTCTATCGGCAGTTCACCTAGCCGGAGAGCAGACCACAGCGGCATACACTCTGAGCAGGCAGAGCACAGTCTCCCATGAGTGGGAGTTGGCTCAGGAAGTCCTTCTGGAGATCTACGTCCTTTGGGGAACCCCCTCAAGTGGATCTGTTCACAACCACGGTAAACCGGAAGTGCGATCAGTATTGCTCAAGGGAATTTCCCCTGAGAGGAGTTCTAGAAGACGCATTCGTAGTGGATTGGGATTTTCCCCGCTGTACGCGTTTCCTCCAGTCCCCATGATTTCTCAAGTAATCAGGAGGTTGAGAAAGTTCAGGAAAACCATGATCCTAATTGCCCCAGACTGGGCCAGGAGAAAGTGGTACCCGGACCTTCTGGACATGTCCATCTGCCCTCCAGTACATCTTCCACAAAGAGAGGATCTTCTCTCGCAAGAGGAAGGTCGTGTTCTCCATCCAGAGGTCAAGACACTCAACCTTCACGCGTGGTTTCTGAGAGGTTGAGATACAAGGATTGGGATCTTCCGGATGACATAATCGAGATTTTGCTTTCGGTCAGGAGGCCAGCAACAAAATCCTTGTACCGGTGTCATTGGAACAAGTTCAGTAACTGGTGCAAAGATAGGGATGTGGACCCTTTTCAATGTAGCACACCAATGGTGCTTTCTTTCCTATTACATCTAGCCAATCTGGGGCTCCAGATCGGGACAATGAAAGGATATCTTGCTGCGCTGTCCATTTTTAAGCGCTCCTCGGAAGAGGTTTCTTACTTTAAAATACCATTAATAATACAGTTCCTGAAAGGACTTACAAATGTATATCCACCAATACCATTTCATGTTCCAACTTGGGATTTAAACTTAGTTCTTAAATTCCTAACATATATACCATTTGAGCCTCTGCATTCCTGTCCATTGAGGCTTTTAACACTAAAGACTGTCCTTCTTGTGGCATTAACATCAGCCCGCAGGGTTAGTGAACTACAGGCTCTCTCATGTAAACCTCCATATACCACATTTTACAAGGACAAAGTAGTTCTGAAGATTAAACCATCTTTCTTACCGAAAGTAGTTTCCGACTTCCATTTGTCACAGAAAATTGTTTTACCAACATTCTATCCTCCTCATTTGGGAAAAGAAGAGGAGAGATTACATAGACTGGACCCCAAGAGGGCCCTCACCTTTTACATTTCAAGAATGACAGAATTACGTCAAGATGACCAACTCTTTGTGGGTTACACAGGTCGTAAATTGGGGTTAGCAGTGACAAAACAAACTATATCCCGCTGGATCATTCTAGCTATATTGGAATGCTACAGATTAGCAGGAAAAGACCCACTGGATGGCCTACGTGCTCACTCCACTAGGGGAATTGCTACTTCTGCGGCTTTGAAGAGGGGAGTCCATGCAAAAGATATTTGCTCGGCTACAACATGGGCATCAATGCATACTTTTATCAAGCCTTACTGCTTAGATGCCTCCTCCGCCGATGAGGATCTATTTGCCAGAGCAGTATTTCACTCTGTTCTGGAAAACAGGAACTATCACTCCCACCTCCAAATTGATCACTGCTATGGGAGTCTATAACAATATGAGGAATACGTGGGAGGACACAATCCATTTGAAGAACAATTTACTTACCAACTGTAACGTTCTTTCGACTGGATGTTCCTCCCACGTATTCCTCATTGACCCTCCCAGCCTACCCCGCAGTACAGTTTATGTTTTCCTGCAATTTCCTCTCACTATGGGCCTATCAGTCACAGCATATGCCTGGATGTTCCACGAGGAAAAAACAGAACTGAAGCCAACGAGCGCGGCTCGAGCTACTTATACCATTAGTGACGTCGACACGGTACGGAGCCCGTCAAGGGACAATCAACGCCACGGCCTCGAGCACAGTGCCTGTCATGGTCCATACCCCCACACATCAGGTGCAGACCAACCTGCCCAAGACTTCGACTTCCATGAGAGCCTTTAAGGCCCCAAAGGCTCTCTCAGGGGCCTCCTGGACTTGGTCCTGGTGCCGTTGGTGCCAGGCTCATGCTGCCATCACCAACATGGCAAGTTTCAAACTAAGTGAAGCACGTGTGGATCAATCTGAGGCAGGCTGAAGGGACTACTTGCCTAGGGAACTATTTGTTTGGGTGTAGTTGCTGGGACTACTTTACCTGGGGACTACTTTCTGAAGGCTATATAAACCACGCCTTTAGTAGAGAACAAGTTTCGCATTATTCTGCACTCCTGCAGCGTAACGCTCACCGTGTCTGTTACTTTCAGGCCAGTCTGCTGCAACGCCAGTCCAGTTTCTTCTCAGGCAACCTGCAAAGGAAGGAAAAGACACCAAGTTAGCCGCGCTGGTCAAGGATTCCACATCGCTATCCAGCGCATCGTTCATACCTACCTGAGAGCTGCTCGTTCCGGCGAACCAACGAACCTCCATCTCTCGACCACTCCCATCTTTCGCCCGCCGCTCCGGAGTCGCCGCACCTGTCGGATGCCGGAAAAAACATCAGGTTAGCGCATATTGGGGAAAAGCCACTTTGAACAGTCAACTCATTGCAGCGTCATACTCACCTGAAGGCCGCTCCTAATAGCGATCCCGCTAGTCTTCACCACGCAGTCCGAGGTACAGCACCTGCAATAGAAGAGCAGCAGGTCAGTCGCACAGAAGAGCAATAGCACATATAAAGACTTATTACAGAACGCTGGGGTGAACTTACCTTTTCTTGGAAAACAACTCTGCGTTCTACGTACTTACGCATCAAAGGGAAACCTACAAGGGAAAGACAACAAAGAACTCTTTGGCGAACCATATAGATGGTAAAGACTTACCCATTGAATCAACGTTGTCTGAGACTCGACAGGATCAGTGAAGTAACTGGATCCTAGAACTCTACGCACCCCTGCATACTGTTGCAGGACGGAGAGCCTGCCATTCTTAAAACAAAGGTGAGACATTGCAGAGGGGTTTTCAGAAGACCACTGGGGCGGGTGTGGGCCTTCCGCCTAACAGTTGAGTACCGTTTCATTTAACCATTTAGGCGCACCTTCGTGACGTCATGGATATAGTGGAGACACGTGAAACCATTTAACATCAGATCTGTCAGTCCTGTTCGGCGCCCCTGTGGAGACCAGGTGAGCGTAACAGCGCCCTCTACCGAAAAAAACAATTCCGAAGCAGCGAAGCTGCCGATAACGAGTTATCACAAGATGAGGAATACGTGGGAGGAACATCCAGTCGAAAGAATGGTACAGTTGGTAAGTAACTTGTTCTTCTGGGTGTTAATGCATTTGTTGCTGTGCCGCCATTTTATGTCTCCAAGTATCCCAAATCTGGGGGTTGCTATTCTTACTATCCAGGTGTCTCAAATCTAAGTGCTAATGCATTTCCTGTTGTGTTCCCGTTTTAGGCCCTTCTCCCTCTATAAAGGTGTCCCAAATCTAAGTGCTACTGTATTTACTGCTGTCCCACCATTTTAGGTCCAGACATCCCAAATGTAGGGGTTACTAGTTTTACTGTTGTGTCCCCGTGTTAGGCCCTTCTCCCACTATCCAGGTGTCCAAAATCTAAGTGCTATTGTATTTACTGCTGTCCCACCATTTTAGGTCCAGGCATCCCAAATCTAGGGGTTACTAGTTTTACAGTCGTGTCCCTATTTTGGGCCCATCTCCCTCTGTCCAGGTGTCTCCAATCTGGGCGGTGCTGCATTTGCGGTTGTGTCACCATTTTAGGTCAAGGTGTACCAGATCTAGGGGTTACTAGTTTTACTTTCATGTCCCTGTTTTAGGCCCTTCTCCCTCTATCCAGGTGTCCAAAATCTATGTGCTACTGCATTTACTGTTGTGTCCACATTTTGGGCCTTTCTCCCAAGTGCCCCAAATCTGGGTGATGCTGCATTTGTGGTTGTGCCACCATTTCAGGTTCAGGTATCCCAATTGCTAGGGGTTACCGCATTTGCTGTTGTGCATACATTCTGGGCCCTCCTCCCTCTGTCCAGGTGTCCCGAATCTGGGGGTTACTGCGCCTGCTGTTGTGCCCCTCAACACAGATGCACTAGCCACTGCCGCCTCAACCCTGGGCATCTTCACAGACTGAACAATCTCTCTAAAACCTAGCCCTAACATCGACAGTAGCATTTAAATTACAGCCACCCACAAGTGCCTCCAACCCGCTCTGATCCAGCCACACCTTTACTCGACCATGGCAATCAGAATACTACCAAGCCACACACACGCGCTACCTAGGTCCCCACCCCCTCACCTTCCCGTACACCACTACCGCACTCACCCATACACTACCACTCACCCCCACTCCCACATACAAGAGCAGCTTTCAAAGAGTACACCACAACTGACCTAGACTACCCACCCACGCACCCCCACTCGAAAACCCAGTACAACACTCCAGAATACTGCACACACACACCGCCTCTCACCACACACCCGCCTACTCACATACACATGGAGCTCTTAGACCCTCCGGAACACACCCCATCTGTATTTCATCATTCACCCTTGCACCCTCTTTCCCTAACCCAGTTTCAAACACACCCAGAATCCCTCACATACACACCTCTCACCACACACTACCTCACTCTCATACATACAGAGCTCTCAGACATTCCCATTTACACCCCTTGCGACCTACATCCTCCACCCAAACACCCTCAGTCCTAAACCCACTTCACAGCCCACAAACCTCCTCACCTCCGAGCCATCCATTCGAATCCCACACACCGACTCATCAGCACCGCTATCCGAAGCCCCCACCCCCCTGGCCCCCAACTGGCTGACCAGAAGAGATCCCAGTTAGGTAAGATTTTCATAGTAATGATAAATCTTCCTGACCTGGGTCATCCCAAGAACATTTTACTTTTACTGGTAGATAATTTTTCCTTATATCTCTGTGAGTGGGAACCTTTTTATGGGTGTCATTTTTAAGACTCTCCATAGTGTCTTTTAAAAGTGATCCTCTTTGACAACTTCTTTGGCAAAAAGTGCCTATTGTTGCTGGGTTGCCCTAGGGGCTCCCCTTTTAACTTTCTCTGGCTAACCCTGTGAGAACTGCAGTTCCCAAGGGTAGAAAGGATGTTTGTATCCCTTTTACATATTACTAGGTGAGACCAGCACCACCCACCTTATGTGGTGTGCTGGGGGATATTGGGTATCCCCTTTCTCATTTTAAATGTAACATTTATGTTACAAATACAAACTTACCTTTAATGGCTGGTGGCAGTGAACCTTTTTATCAATTTGGTGCACCTTTACTGCAGGCTGTTTACACAGCCCCGTTAAAGGCACCCATGGGTGCCCATTTTATCAAAATAGCCCCTATATTCTTTTTTCACCATTTTAGCTTTCTTGTCCTTTCTTGTTCCTTCCCGTGACCTTTAGGGTGGGAGATTTCATTGTGTGATTTTTTATCTTCGGCGGGAGTCCTCTGGACTCACCACCCGGGCTCCAGAGTGTCTGTGAAGGCAGGAAGCGAGGGAGGAGTCCTTTGTCTTCCAGCCTGAGTGTGAGGATCCAGTTAAAACTGGGAGGCTGGCTTTTCTGTAAGGATTACCAACCCCCCAAGTTTGAATGTTGCAGGGTTATTTGATTGGCTCCTGCAGAAAGTCTGATACTTAGCGTTTCAGTGTTTCAGTGTTTCTTTTGACCCTTTGTATTACAATTTCTTTGCACTGATTCTACAGCCCTCTCTCCCTCTGCCTCCTAAGCTTAGCCTGGCTGCAGCCTTATACTAAGAGGGGAGTCTTGTACTGCCTCAGTTGAATGGTTTTACCAAGCCCTTAGTTGGACTTTAGAAAAACTGTCCTAACACTCCCTGCCCCACCCTGAGCCACCCACTGCATACCGTCCCACCAACTACTGGCGCATGCTCTCCTCCAACCCCCACTCAGCGAGAACCCAGAGCCTCCCCCCTGAGAGCAGCACCCTCCAAATCTTAGACCAGGGGGGCACTCTGGTGCACCCAGAAACAACTGATCCCTGCACCGTTCTCTTCAGCCCTGGCCCATTCCCTCCCTGCCCCCCTCTTCCCCTCTCCACTTCTCCCACCGCCCAACATCTAACTCTCATACCAGAGGGGCTCTCTGTCGCTCTAAAAATATGGCTCCTCAGCCAGCTCAACCCTTGCACCTCCTTTCAGAAACATACCCTGCACCTCTCGTGCTGCCGCCCTGTCCCTTGCCCCCTCAGCTACAAACCCAGCGACCACCACACATCGGCCTCAGCCCACCCCTCACACGATGGGAGGCTTGCCACAAGCAAACTGCTCCTCCTGTCCCCCAGCATCCTCCAAACAGACACCCTCCCTCACACACACTCTCGACCTGTCCCTCACTCTCGCCACTTCCAAACCAGAGGAATTCCAGGGGCACTGTAACAGCTTACGCCGGTGCAACCTCCACCTGCTTCGCCCCAACCACACCTCCCTCTGCAAGCACTGCACACTTCCCTACCTCCATCTCCATCACACCGACAACCCCCAAATGGCCTACCCTGGCAACCCCCTTCCCTGCGCTGAGCATGGTGTTGCTTGCTCTTTCCTGAACCATCGCCTCCACCCGCTTTCCCGCTGACCCCCTCCCTCTCGCACACTGCCTCAGTACCCATTCGCAGATGACCCTCACCCTCAGCTCTGCATGCCTCAACTGCCCTACTATGCTAACTCTTGTCTCCTCACTTGCCCTACACCTCGCGACCCACCTCCCATCTCCCACACCCACTATCACAACCCCTCTACCACCTATGCCTCCCACCCCCCTCCTTGTAGACAGCATCCCCACTTCCCTCTCCTTCACCCCTTTTTCTCCCCCTCTCCCAGCCCCCATACACCATCCTGTAACAACTGCTAGCCAGACACATATATACTACCCACCACCTCTGACCACCATGCCTCAACCTTCCAAGCCTTCCGCTACCAGCTGAACCACCCATGCCACACCACTACTAAGTCAAAGACCTGCCACCATCTGCCCTCTCTTCCCAGCCCCTAGCCACCTATGGTCCTTTACGCACCCACTACAGTATCCCGCCCCGTCTATCTCTGCCCGTCCTATTACACTGCCCTTCCCAATTGACCTTCTCCCCACCACCAACACCAACGCTCCGACGACCCCAAGCTTCCCAGCCCGGCCAACCCCGGACACCCAGGTAACCACTGCCCCTTCTACCTCTCACAAAGTCACCTGACTCTAACCTCCGAAAACTCCAATCTTATCTTCATCACTGAAACCTGGTTCTCGGATGACCTCAAGCCTATCACTCACGAAGCATTCCCACCTGACTACTCACTAATCACCCACAACAGACCTTCCAGAGTAGGCGGATTAGCAATGCTGCACATGCCTCCATCACCTCCACTGATACATAACCCAGCACAGCGAACTGCAAATCCCTCCTAGTCAAACTCTCTCTCTTGCCCTTTCTCTCACACAGCTTCCTACTCATCTACAGACCCTTGGGCTGTGACAGTCCCTTCGCCAACAGCCTATAAGACTCACTAGCAGCCATTCTAGTTAACCACCCTGCACTCACCCTACTGGGAGACTTTAACATCTGGTTCGACCTCCCCAACAACTCCATGACTCTACCCCTGGCCGACAGCCTAGAGGCACTCAACCTCAGCCAGCATATCAGAGGACCTACACATACTGCTGGCCACACCCTCAACAACACCATCTTCAGCTC
The DNA here is from genome assembly GCF_040938575.1 of Ambystoma mexicanum. Classification (NCBI taxonomy): domain Eukaryota; kingdom Metazoa; phylum Chordata; class Amphibia; order Caudata; family Ambystomatidae; genus Ambystoma; species Ambystoma mexicanum. The sequence continues at coordinate 451,414,173 of NC_090924.1, read as the reverse complement.
TTCCGACCTCATCTCCATGTCCATCCCCTACCCCTCACCTGAACAGACCACTCTGCCATACATTTCTCCATCCTCACACCACTGCCACTCCCAAGCCATGCTCTACCCTAACATCCCAATCCAGGTGTTGGAACAAGGTCAAGGTACTACTAGACCTGGCCGAAGCGCTGCTAAGCGCCCTCCCTTCACTCCCGACCACAGCTAGATCCTTAACAAAAGAGCTCTTCAACTCCTGGCTGAACAACTCCCTCACTCCCCTAACCCCCTCCAAGTCCACTCCCTCCCGCATAGGACCTACCCCCAAATGGTTCACCCCACTCCTGAGGACTATAAAAACCCATAACCACTCCCTTGAGCGCAAATGGTGAGCTTCCAAAACCCCCCAAAGCAAATCAGTACTCGCCCACCACCACAGAAACTACAAATCAGAGATCGGAAAGTCCAAAAAAGCATATTGTAATAAAAGGATACTGAACTGCCGCAGCGGCACCAAAGAGCTCCACCGGATCATCACTGAATTCCTGAACCTACCCTGCACAACACCCCTGACTACCTCCTCACAAACGCTCTGCAACTCCCTGTCTGAATACTTCCGCAAAACAGCCCTAGACAGGACACGCCAACCCTAAACGCCAAACTCTCCTGCCCACCCACTCTACACCTGCTCTACCAGACACATCCTCTCTCACCCCCAACCCCACCCCTACCCCCGAGAACCTTCCTTTCTGCTCTTTTAACCCTATCTCGAGCAAGGAGTTCGCAAAACTAGTATCCATCAGCCGACCCTCCGGCTCTCCCCTAGACCTTTGTCCTTTCTCTCTCCTGAAATAAATCTTCGCCTCCACCTGTGCAGAAGAGTCAGCGAGGTCCATTCTCAATGACTCACTCACCTTGGGAAACTTCAAAGACTCCTTCAAAACTGCGCATGTCAACCCTCTGCTTAAAAAAGCATCCATTGACCCAAAGCATCCCATGACCCTCTACTACCAATCAACTACAGGCCAATCTCAAACACCAGGTACCTGGCAAAACTCATCAACCGCACAGCCTAATCACAGCTTAATGGCTTTGTGGAGACAATCTTCTAAACCCTGACTAATCAGGTTTCCGTCAGCGCCACGGAACAGAAGCCACGCTGATCTCTATCTGGGATGACCTCAAAGTTACAGCAGACTCGGAAGGATGTCCAGCTCTTATTCTACTTGACCTCTTGGCAGTGTTTGACACCATCAACCACATGATCCTCCTTGTCAGACTGCACTCCTTAGGAATACGTGATTCAGCTCTCTCCTGGATCGCCTCATTCCCCTCCAATAGACAGAAAATCACCCATCTCCCCCCTTTTCTCTCCACTGCACGCCCTGTAAACAATGGAGTACCTCAAGGTGTCTGCCTCTCTCCCCTTCTCTTCAACCTTTACTTGACCCCCTGCCCAGGATCATCCGCTCACACAACCTCACTTGCTATAATTATGCAGATAATACACAAATCATCCTGAGAATTCCTAAATCGACTAACTACACCAGCCCTGACCTAGCAGCATGTCTCCCAGACACTGGCCGCGGGATGACCACCAACCATGTCCTCCTGAACCCAGGTAAAACGGATATCATGGTATGCTGAAAAACTGCTCTATTCCCCCAACCGACTCCTTGGCCACCCACACTCGCCCCCACACTCCCGCGACCACCACCACTGTCAAAAACCTTGACTGCACAATGGACTCGGACCGAACTCTCTCTCACCACATCAACAATACATCCAAAAGCTTGTCATTTCCACATTAGGCTCCTGAAGCGTATCTTCCGTTACCTCACCTACCCGAACATACTGGCTGCAATTATGTTCACTGTCATGTCCAGACTTGCCATGCGAACTCCCTCTACCTGGGCTGGATGCACCGGTCTACCAGTTAAACAAACTCCAAAGAGTACAAATCTCGGCTGCCAGACTGCTCCTCACATTGGAACAAATGGACCACATCACACCAGCTGTCTGCACCCTACTCTGGCTACCAATTGGATTCAGGGCCACCTTCAAATTCCTATATATTACCTACCGTGCAGTGCACAAAGCAGGCCCCAAATTCCTACAAGAAATAACCACGCCTTACCACCCAACTCGCACCCTTAGGTCAAGCACTGCCCTCCTCCTAGTGGTCCCCACCTCCAATCCGGCAAGGATCAGAGTGTCAGCCTACTCAACCCTGGAGCCAACTTTGTGGAACTCACTGCCTCCCTGCATTACACACAGCAAAGACTACATGGTGTTCTGGAAGGCTCTCAAAGCTTAGCTCTTCGCCTAATAACACATAACGGATTGCAATGAACCACCCGACCTACTACCATGAATGACACCTGGCGTGGTACCACACGGATTACAGACCCTGACATAGACTGTCAGACCTGACGATAACTAATTCCACTACCTAGAGCCTCTGCCCGAATCGTAGCAGCACCCATGTACTTGACAGAATGTATTCCTCACCTCATGTGCAGGAATGCTGTACGCTCTAAGGCCTAGAGTTATTTATCTACAATAATTAGGGGAGATTGTGCTAGACTCGTAACCCTAGCACCAACTACTCATGAGCTTGATCAAGGCTATGTAATTATGCACTGCGCAATCAGTTCAAGAAGGCACTTGCCTAATAATTCTATGCACCTGGAAATCCAAGAGCAGAACTAAATACCAGGGGGCTGTCTAGCAGTTATCCTGCTAATCACACCTACCAGTGAATGTATATAGCAGAACTTCCCACCAGCAATCTATCCAGCGCAGCTAACAACCCAAGCACCAATAGCACTTTGAACTTGATCATTGCCCTGCAAACATGCAATACGCTATCAATCCAGGAAATTCCCTTGCTTGCTAATCCTACACATCCCCTGTGGGGAATTATATAGCAAGGAACATTCAAGCACTTATTCTATGCTAATCCCAACTATATGGGAATGTCCGAGTAGATCTGCCTATCGGGAGTCTATTTAACAGAACTGCCCCCCAAGGACATCACTAGCACCTATACAGTAACAACAAGTGTCTTGGGACAGATCTGCCTGTCGCCACCTGTCAGTCTTCGCCAAAACAATCTGACCCATCAAGAAACAGGGAGATATCACACACTCGACAGGCACTGGAACCTGAACAGGATCAAGGTCTTCCTGGAAAGCACACAGACACTCAAACACACACTATGCTAACTCTTGTCTCTGCACCAACAAATAGAGCTCAGCTACACTCCTCAATTAATTTGGCCTAGCTGCACAGATACTCACACACCTCCACGTTCACCTCAACAGTCTTTAGAATGCAGCTATTGCCTTCGAATTCGACCTAGCTGCACACATAACGTAATTCTCAAGCACCAGCGCCTCCAGAATGCAGATACCATAGTCCATTGGTCTTGATGCACACATTCTACTGATCTTACACTATCCACTGCATCACACCTAGCACTAGTATGCAGCTACACACAACCTATTGCACACTGGCTGCACACATACTGAGTGCACCCAATCATGATTTACTACACTACTCTTTCTACTGACCTGGACTGTGGTCCTCAAGGTCGTTCAACCCACAGCACTTTGAAATCAAAACAATTGTGAAAGACGCTATTTAAATGCCAAATAACATAACCTAACATGTGATGAGGGACACACAGTCTTTGGATGTTGTGTTGTTTTTTAACTGCCCCCACCCCCATTCAGTGCCCATGGCCATTCTACTCACTACGGACATTCCCACCCATCTCCTGCCCCCTTCCTCCCAAAACACATCCTCCTTGGATCTCTTTGAGTTAGCTCAACCCATCAATGCCATCACACTTTGACCTGCCAGAGTTATTTCCAAGTAATCTGCTGAGAGGTTATGGATTATTTGGTGCTGTAAATGTGCTATTGGTGTAATAACATTTATAAACCAAGTGTGCCTTCATGCACTTGATTTATATATTTTCCTACACTAAATACGTGCTAATAATAAGCACTGCCAAACAGTTTTGGCTTTTCTGTAGGCTTTTTCAAGGCTCGGCCATAATGGTCCTACCTGGTCATAAAATGCCAAACCGCTGGAAAATGGTGTGAGTACCTGGGCATACATTAGCAGAGCCTGACAAATGCCTATCTAATACTGATACACAAGCCACAACAGCTGGCTTTGCCAGTGCTTGCTTACTTTGTTACACTGGGTGGTATCAGATGTTCTGAGGCCACCCTAAGCATATCAGGTAGAATATAGTCGGACAGGAATGGATGCCCTGTCCTACAAAAGCCTTGAGTACAATGTTGAATGATTTAAAATAAATCCTCTTTTCGAATGTTTGGCAACCAGAAGACCTAGGTCATGCTGTCATTGATATGTTTTTCCTCAGCTAAATTTCCTGTCAGTTTACCACATTTTCCATATGTTGGCGGAATCTAATTAAATAGCAGGGTATTCCCAAGTATAGCCTAAAACAATAGTGTCTTGAGCTGATGATAGATGAAATAAAAGGGCTACATTTGGAGCTTGTTATCTACGAAATAATTAATTCTGATGTTTTCATGCAGAAAAGTATGAATTTGACTATGCCTTCAGATGTATATCAAATATTGCTTCTCATCCTATAGCGTACCACAATATGTGACAGATGCAACAAGGTAGGGTCATGGCCCTAATGCATCTGGCAAAATGCCCTTGGTCTAGAGGTGTAGGACTCCTGTAGTCAGAGGCAGTTCTCTTACTTCCATTGAGTTATATAGGATGTTTTCTCAGATAGTTTCCTCGATCCCAAGATCGAAGCCTGAGGTTGCTTGAGCTTGTTTGCTCGAGAAAAAACAGATCTCTTTGATACTGAAAAATATATATGTAATTATTGTTGTAGAAAGAATACTCATTTGAAGATGCTAGATAAACTCAACTCTGTCTCTCCAGTGGTACAATGATGGAAGACTGAACTTTTCTTGCACATTCCCACAACATATTTAAGGGACTACACAAACCAGGGCCTATATGCAGGCATTTGAATCTTGATTATTACTGCATGGCCTTCAGTGAATTTGTTTAAATGTGTTTAATCTATTTGTTTCTGTCCCGGGAACTCTGAAGAAACACTGCTAAGAGATATTATAAATGCAAAATAATCAATGATGCAGTTGAATTGGCAATTCTCTGATTGGGATACATGGAGATATGCAGTCATGGATGTCCATTGTATCATAAGATGTTTGTTTGATACATGAATACTTACATCATCCACTTGCTGTTCCAGTTTGGTTTTGGATTTGGTCAGAGAGCTGACTTTGTCTTCTTCTGCCTGGAGGTCATCCAGGGTCTGCTGATGAGCCTCTTGAAGCGCTTTCTTCTCCTTGGAAACCTTTGAGATGTTTTCATCAAGAACCGCCATTTCCTCTGTCAGGTTTTTCACCTGAAAATGTCATAAGTTATGGATTTGTATTACGCATGTTGCTTTTTGGTTCATGGGAAAAATAATTTAGGTACTTTTTAAAGGATATCGTTTATAGTTTTATTGGTACATATATAATTCTCCGTAGTTCTGAGTATTACCTTGTTTTCTGTGGCATGCTTTTCCTTCTCTACTTTGGCTAGAGTGAGCTCAAGGTCATCAATATCTTTCTTCAGTTCAGAGCACTCATCCTCCAGTTTCCTATTCTTGGCGGTCAGTTCAGCATTACTTTCTTCCTCTTCTTCAAATCTTTCTGTCAGCTCCTTCACTTTAGCCTCAAGCTGAATTCTATTTTTGATGAGACCTTCACATCTTTCCTCAGCATCTGCAATGTTTTCACTTTCCTAGTGAATAATGTTATTTGAGTTAGATTATTTTTAGATATTTTCTAAAGGTTTCAAACACTGTAGAATGTCTACATTATATATTCTCTTACCGATTGAACCTGCAGTGCAAGATCATTCTTCTCCTGCAGAAGGGAAACCATTTTCTCCTCTAGTTCCTTCTTTCTTGCCTCAGATTTTGCCAGAGCTTCCTTTGTCTTTTCAAACTCGTCCTTCATGTTGGCCATCTCCTTCTCTGTTTCCACACTCTGCAGAAGAGGCTTAATCTTAAAGTAAAGCTTCATCCATGGCCAGGTTTTGACATTCATGAATGAACGGACGTTGTACTGGATGACAAGTACGGCTTCCCTGTTCAAGTTGGAAGTAGAGAACATTCAAAATAGCTTACAGTGCATCCTGCTAATATATGTTTTTATTCAGTCACAATTCCAATAAATACCTTCTTTCCATCATCTTCTTGAATTCCACTCTCATGAGGAACCCTCTACAAGCAGCCTGAGTGCGGGTGATAAGCTCTGCCAGCTTTTCATCTCTCATCTCCTCTAAAGTACCCAGAAGGCCAGCTTTGAAAAATACCTTTAAGAAGGATGCAGGAGCATTGATTATTTCTTTTACTGTGGTATTACCTTTCTACTTTCCGTAGTCGATTGCATGGTTTCCTACCTTAGTATGTCCAAATCTGTACTGGGTGTGATCAACATCAATGGAACCCAATAATGTTTCACATGCCTTCTTGCTGTCAATAAACTGTCCTTCAGGAATAGCGCTCGCATTGAGAACCTTGTACCTTTAAAGAATATGTGTTATAAGTTATTTGTTGTGCATTAACAAGTGTACAAATGTAACAATTACTTGTGAAATAAATTATATATAGGGCATCACATGTACTATCCCCTATATTCTGCCCACTTTCTATTTGTTTGCGTATATTCTTATGAAATTCAGCTTTTAATTAAAGATATCAATGTGACTTTTTGTTAAAATGACATCTACCTATGAAATCATGTCATATCAAATGCAGGAAATCATTGTTTATTTAATACTGAGCTTGAAAAACAGATGATATTCTGTTCAAATTCAGGGTTATTGCCATCTTTGGAACAGAGTTTTGAGTTTGCTAGGATATGTTTGCACAGGAGTGATACAGATCCTGCTGTTGTTGTATTTGGATGTGTGCCCGCGTTCCCTCTCTCTTAATTCGCACCAATCCCATGGCAGATCTTTGTTTTTTTTCATTAGATTACTCTCCACATACACTACAGGGCCACTTGGACATTATCTCGCCCCCTTTGAGATGGAAGTGTTGACTCTAAAAACCTCCCAGGCTCAGTACAATAACACTTGAATTCTGGTCTCTTGTGTTCCAACTTTTAACAATACCATATATTGGGATGTCAATGTTAAAACATTGTTTCTTTGTGTACATGAAACACTGAATGCTTCATTTTCTAGACTTCAAAGAAAATAGTACAAGTTTTTTTACCTCTGCAAGCTTTTTACCTCTGCTTGAAGTCACCATAGAGGATCCTGCTTGGGAACCCCTTTCTGCAAATTCTAATGCCCTCTAGCACACCATTACATCTCAGCTGGTGGATCAGTAGGTGGTTATCCATAACACCTATTAATAAAAATCACATTTAATTCAGTACAGTATTTTCAGTTTATTTTAAGAGTATTTCAATAACTGGTAGTTCATTTCAGAGATACTCTACCTGGTGTTTTTGTTTCATTAGGAATCAGACAACGCACAAAGTGGGGGTGAGTGCTCCTCAGGTTAGTCATCAGCTTGCCCAAGTTTTCCTATATTAGTACAAATGAGATTTTTCAAACTAAGTCAGAAACCTTCGCAATAATTGACCAGAAAGATACATTGTGACAAATTGGGTTGTTAGGAATTAAGTACACTACACACACACTTATATTAATAATCGTCTGTAGAACGTACTCTGAACAAAGCAGATACTGTCTGGAAGGAACCACCCTTCTTCTTCTTTCCACCTTTTCCAGAAGCTGCAGCAGCAGCAGCCTCTATAGTCAAGGAACACATGAGGAACTGCTGTTAATACAGCAATGTTTATTAAATGTGGGCATATGTTTTAGATACTTTATAGATTTGTATTTACCTGCTTCAGCAGCAGCAGCACTGTAGAGCATGGCGAGCAGTTTCACAGATGACTTCTGATAGAGCTGAATAACAGATTCATTCAATGGATCCTTGTTCTTCTCCAGCCAGCCAGAAATGTTATAGTCCACAGTGCCAGCGTAGTGCACCAAGGAGAAATGCGCTTCAGCCTTTCCTTTGCCTGGCTTGGGCTTCTCAAAGCACTTACACTTGCCAAGATGCTGGTCATACAGCTTGTTGGTGAAGGAGGTGTCTGTGGACTTGGGGAACATGCACTCCTCTTCAAGGATGGAGAAAATTCCCATGGGCTAAAATATAGAAGACATCTGTGAGCCTTGGGCATAGAATAGAAGGATATATACTCCACTAGCTGTTCTCTAGACAGTGACCCACCTTCTCAATAAGCTCAATGCATTGTGCCAGATCCATCCCGAAGTCAATGAACTCCCAGTCAATGCCTTCCTTCTTGTATTCCTCTTGTTCCAGAACGAACATGTGGTGGTTGAAGAACTGTTGCAGTTTCTCATTGGTGAAGTTGATGCACAGCTGCTCCAAGCTGTTAAACTGAACACAGATAGTTTTTTATTAGATGTGTGTATCCTCTTAAATGCCACCATTGAGCTACAATGCCTTATGAAAAACATAAATTTACATCAAAGATCTCAAAGCCTGCAATATCCAGGACACCAATGTAGTACTGCCTGGCTTGTTTGGTGTCCAGCTGTTGATTGATACGAATCACCATCCACAAGAAGAGCTTCTCATAAATAGACTTGGAGAGGGCACCAATGGAGTTATAGACCTGGTGGAAAAAAGATCACGGCTGTGAGGGGAAAGCACTATTTACTTGCATGTGAAATTATTTCTTGCAAAGCCCCTCTACTTTTTTTTATATATACCTGCTGGACAGTTTGTCCTTTGGTAACAAATTCATTGCCGACCTTCACTCGTGGGTAGCATAGCGCTTTAATCAAGTCAGCTGAGTTCAGACCCATCAGATAAGCAATTTTGTCAGCAACTAAAAGTGGAAAGGAGGTGTTAAAGAAATTACTATTACCACGTTTATGGATTAATCCCTAATTTCTGTGTTAACTTAAAGCTTTTATTCACAATTTCTTAGCATAACGCAAAACAACAAGCTGTAAGCAGGTGAGCTTGGCACACAGTTTTTTATTTTTTATTTTTCTGCATCTAAATTTTACAGGTGCAAGTCCCAGAGGAGATTTTTAGGTTAACATTGCTTTACATTCTGGTACTTGTATTCCTTCATTCAGGATGGAGGAAACAAAGCTACAATTATACTCTTTTATCTTAAAATAAAGATGTATATATTGGTCATGTGGTTTTTTAATGTGATATGTGCACTTTTCAAGTTTTCGCTATAAAATAGTCATATTTGAGCTATTTAAAACCTAACCTTCACACCTTTGAATTAGCTAGGGCTGAGAAGATATATGGTCAAATCTATATACTGTAGAGAGGGATCGCATCTCGGCTTCACCTCTCATCTAATGTGTGTGGCTCTGGGTGAATAGTTTTGATCTCATTGTGCTGCAGTTGTCAACAGTAGTACACCAGGTATGGGTTTTGTGTTGTGGGAGGTATTGAGGCAGACACCTAGTATGGGTCTTTTATGCAGGAAAGTAGAATGGCAGGTTGCAATCTCTAGCCGGCTCAGCTCGTCTTTGTACCTTAGAGCCAAGCCAGATCCTGTGGCTCAGTTCTGGCTTGCCTCTTGCCATGAATTACTTTGACTCTCTTCTATCTGCTCCATTTTTCATATTTCTGCTGAACTGTTGAGCTAAGAACAACATCATCTGAACCCGAGATTCGGATTGTCAATTCTTGGTAACAATGTTTCCTTTTATTTTCTTGGCATTTATCAAAACCAATAACCATCATTATATAGCTTCATTTATGCACAGGTTTAATTATACGTGGCAAAATTTGTTAGCATTTCTATCTACATACTTACACCATGTTAAATGATTACATTAATGTCATGAAAGAAAGATGTGGTCCAAAAAGCATTTACACGCGCACGCACGCACGCACGCACGTACGTACGCACACACACGTAACGTGCCTTGTGTACGATCACCCCATAGTTTTAAATGCACACGAAATAGAACTGAATAATTAAAGTAAAGACATTTTTGAATTTAATAGAGTCCCTACAAAAATAGAGATGCTATTGGCAATGCTTCTGAAAGCTTAATGTAGCATGGTATAGATTAGAATATGAATACTTATCCAGTCTTTGTTCATATTTAGTTTTTCTTGTTTCATTAGTGTTTTAAATTGACTTGCCTACAGTGGAATGGTTTGGAATAATCATTCATTTATAAACGTAGGATGCACTTGCCTATTTTTGCTTCTTAATGAAGAGGTGCTCTTTATTTGAAATGCAGAATGAATTGCTCCTCTTGCTCCAGTAGTAAAGTAGCTCACCTATCTGCACTTGGATATCTGCACTATCCAAATATAGTAGAGTATTGCAAGCACCACTTCCTATGCAGTAATAAGAGACCGCATTCAGAGGCTCACCGTCTGTGCCATCAGGCTCGGCCTGCTCCTCACGCTGTTTCTGCTTGAATTTCATGTTTCCGTGGTGCATTACTGCGCCAGTCATCTTGTAGATGCCGATCTTCTCATCTGCATTGAACCCCAGGATGTCAATGGCCCCCTGTAAAGCACGTGGTGGAATTAATTGCATGTTACTTTAGCTAAACTGAAAGTTCCTTTTCGTTACAAAGACGTTTGAACTTTAGCATATAACTTACATCAGTGGCCAGCAGCTCCTCTACGTCATCGATGCTCTTCACCACAATTTCTCCCTGGCTGATGGATGGGAAGTCATATGGGTTGGTGGTAATGAGAAGCATTTCTGTGGAACAGAAACAGTTCAATGATTTTATTTTATTGTAGTTTTTATTTTTTTCTATGTGAACAAGCAGCGAGGACGCTGCAAAACGTGTCGTACCGTGGTTCTCTTGTCTTATTTTTAAATGGTTAAGAAATAATAAAACTGGACATTATGAGGACTTAATTTGGGTCTGAAAGTTTTTTGCACTAGGCGTAGCCTTTATTTTGGTTGGCTGATCGGATCGAGTGCAGACCCTTTAGGGTTGCTATTCTGTAGTTTCCCTTCCATATAATATGTTTCCTGATAATTTCATATTTTAAAACATACATTACGATGTGAAAAATCAGTACACAATCTTGCATCATGAAAACATTTGTCAATATGTGTAGTTTTTGTATGTTTTACATCAGAAAGCACTAAAGCTGGAGCAAACATAGCAAACACTTTGCACCATTCCTTTTTTATTTAGGTCTGGCCGCAGTCAACCAGTGCTATTTTATTAGAATAGAAAAATAAATGTAAAAATTGCTTGTTCAGTGTGTCTCCTTCCATGAAAAAGTCCCTATGACAAGGATGAAAGCTAGAAAGGGAAGCCAGTCATTCTCCTGTCCTGTAGCTGGCAACTTAGTCCTATTGTCTCTGCATAAATCAGCTATTTGGCAGCCGTGACATCCCTCCCCCTAAGCTCACCCCATTGTCAGTGGTCGAAGTGAGCGGGAGCGGTTGGGAGCAGTGCTCCTCTACGTTTTTAAATTACATTTTACAGCTCCTATACTTTTATTTTAAAAAGAAACCGTTCCGGAACGGTTTCATTTTAAAATAACATGAAGAAAGAAGTTGAAACTTTCACGTTCAGTGCACTACACTGAACGTTCCCTTAAACAGCAGGCAAATGTGTTTGGGAGTTTGTATTGTGTGTCGGAGGGGGCAGGGCAATGGGGTTTGTGTGGAGTGGGGTAGGTTAGCATGGAACATAGTTCCACTACTTCTTTTCTTACACTTCGACCACTGCCCATTGTTCTTAATGAATGGAAGACTGAATGGGTGGGCTAATCATTAGGATTGAAAGGGCCTTTGAGTTTACTAATTTGTCTGTAGTTCTCCATCCTCCCCTTTAAATCAGTGGCATTATGGGACATGTAGTCATGATGGATAGGTCTTCTGAGTGAGTCACCATGAATTCTGGTGTAGGATCTGTGGCTATGGCTAGAAGAGGGTGGAATAGTTTGATAGTCTAAGACTTGAAAGTCAAGATAATTTGTTGCAAGAAGACTTCATCAATTGTATGCGTTATTTTGCATGCTTATGATAACAATACTACATCTCCTGCAGTGCATGGTACTGGTCTACTACAAGACCTGGTCACATAGTATGCACGTTTCATCACTGCAACCCCCACAATGCCCTGTGCAAATCTAATAGCTGACATGGAATTGGAATATGCACTTTCAACATATAGGGCCTCATTACACGGAAGGCGGTAAACCAAGGTGCAATTAGCACTTTGGTCCATGCCGGTAAATTACCGGCACCGCCTTGGAGGAAAGGGGAATTACCGCCCTATTCCAAGGTTGGCGGGGCGATAATTCCCCCTTCCACCATTGCCCTTCCCCATTCCCATTTTTGCCCCATAGGGCATAATGGGAATGGGGAAGGTGCTAATTACGGTACTGCAAATTTGCGGTGCCGTAATTAGCACCAAGGTCCCTTTGCGGGTTGGTTTTTAACGCCTGCAAAAAGCAGGCGTTAAAGTACCAACCCGCAAAGGGACCTCGTAGTAAAGCGGTAAGGGTCAACAGTCACCGGTACCATTACCGGTGACCGTTAACCTATAGTCACGTCCTTGATCAGTGCTGCAGTATTGAATGCTTTGGAGCCTAAATATGCATTTTTAAATTTTCCTTGGAAAGCAATTCTGGATACTATGCTTCAAAAACGATATCTCCCACAATGTACTGTACTATTCAACTACAAGGGATAGATAGTCTTATGAAGGCCTTTTTAGTAAGTGGGCTGAAGGGCATTCAAGGATAAGTAGTCTGATGCAGGTGCATTCAGGGAGCTTTAGCTCTTTTGGGATATCTGTACTGAGGTGGAGTGTATATGTAGGCTTCTATACTGATCTTGAGACTAGATTTCGAGATGTGCAGTCTGGTGGCAGAATTTTCCCAGGGTGAGGCAAATGTGATATGGGACACACGGTCAAGGCATGGGACTATATTGAGTGATCAACTACTTCTAAAAGTTCCATCTCTAGATGCACTAGCTGAGGAGAGGGTAGGTTCTCAGTGATGGCCACTGAGTTATGGAAACATAATTCCAGCTGCCACTTTCCTGCTATAGTTCTGGAATCTCCTAAAGCTATTCAAGCATGATTGAGGAACTTGCCACCTAGACTTGTATATCTTCACATGACTTTTCCCTCCCCAGCACTCCCACTTTACTTTACCATCACCCTGTGGGAACTTTTAGCACTAGTGGCAATTTACTTTGTGATATGTGTGATACAAATAAATAAACGTAATAAAAATGAGATGCTGTCCTTGATATACAGCACTGTACTCGGCATATGAGTTGCACCTGGTTATACCATGGCTTTATCTGGCACATAAGGCTAGACTCTGAGCATAGGCTGACTGCAGCTGAGTGTTGTTGGCTGCACCAGGGCAAACCACCACCAACGATAATCTTCATTGCTTGTGTATGATTTTCCCATAAGCTAGACATAATAGGCATACATTCATAGGAACATATTGAAAATTGCCCCAAAGAGAACAGCATGACACGGCCTCCAACTATAGGCGGCCTGTTTAACCCTAACATAAATTCTATTATGCCCTGGGGTTTTCTCTGGCCTTACAGATATGACGTGAAGCAGAGCCTTGTGTTATGGCTCCATGAGATCACTTCCTGCCTCCCTTTCAGTCGCATTGTCGGGCTCTATCTGTCCCCTTGAAATACTTCTTGAAACACTTGCAGGGATTGCTTTAAGGGTCAGGAGCATAGGGTGGGACAGTAGCAACGTACTGACAAGAAGGTCAGGCGCTAAAACAGTCACTTTACTATTCTAGCACAATAACCCGAACCGCCGTCAGTGCGAGCGTTTTTTTTTACAGTTCTGATGCTGATGGTGTCAACGTGCTGGTTTGAGAGTGCTCAATTAGCAGCGCTGTAATAACGGAATCCCTTTTTAAATGTAGGCAGTGTGTTTCATTCAGCAATGTATAAATGCATTCAGACGATGTGAATCTCAACTGGTCTGATAGGCATGCGATGTACCGTGGGGTACTTGGCCCGAGCCACTCCACTGAATAAAACTTTGAAGATAAATCGTGGAAATCGTGCTCAGATCTGCGAATTCCTTCCTTGGCAACTACATTATTCACACGGACGACTCCCCAATTGTGAGGGATCACGAGTGTAATGTAGGGTATTAGCGGAGCTGATTAAGCTTTTCAAGCTCCAAGGAAGTTACTGATTTCCTGAACCAATGGCTAACTGAGCATAACCTCCCCCCAGCTGTTGTCTTCAACGTTTGTTCCCATAGCTCATCTGTTACCACCAAAGAAGTCACAAGAACATTTTAAAAGGGTGGTCATTGTTAGCTGTATTATAAAGTACCTACTTTAATTGCGCCTGATCTTGCCCACCCTATATAAAAGGCATTATGAGGTTCTGTTTATTATCTTCTTTGTGAAACACGTCCATCCCCTCCTGACCCTCATTGGCAGTTAAGCAAAATCTTAAAAATTGAAAGTAGTGCAGCACAGACTCCTTCACAGGGTTCGGGATTGACCCTTGCGTGACATACAAATGGGACAACATTGAGTTTAGACGAGTGAAAGCACCACATTATTGTTCATAATCTTTCTGCGATTTGGCAGCATTGGGGCAGACCCCCACAACCCAATTGGCATGCTTGCAGTGTGCATCTTAAGCCACATGTTAGATGCCTGCGTTCTTTGAATTACACATTTATAGATTTCTTGCAAGTTTCCAGTTGTGCTAGTGCAAAGGGAAAGTTCAGGCATATTTTTGTGAATTGACCTCTTGGAGTGTAAATGTGTAATTAGAACCGCATTGAATAAACAATGAAAATGTCTGCACAAATCAGCTAGCTACAGAGTTTAGATGCTCTAACCTGTGGATTGCAGGCATATGACTTCCGGTCTTTACATTTTATGTATGTCCTCATTAAAACGCTAGAACTTGGAGTAACGCATTTTCGATGCCACAAATGTATGCATTTTGACCATGCATCGCTCGGATATCAATAGTAATGCCAGCACGTCAGCAAATGTGCATGTGCTGCTCTAACTGACGGAAGAAGACTATGAATGCCACATTCTTTATATTGTGCACCTGTCGCTTGTATCATGTAGTTCTTTTACACTGGGCTAAAATGTGGACATAATACATACTTAAGGGACTTACCAACAAGCTCTGGCTTTTTGTTTGTCATGATTTGATAGAAGATGTGGTAGCTCCTCTCTGCTGAGAGCTGGAATGTTACTCTGGATTTTTCCAGCAGGTCTGTAATAGGAAGTTAACATTACATTTTTTAATGAACATACAGTTACAAGCATCTCTGATATACACCTTGCAAGGCAATCAAGGGTATCTTACATGTTTCAATATCTGCGGAAGCCAGTTTTCCTGTGGTTCCAAAATGGATTCTGATAAATTTACCCTAGAGGTTAACAAAGAGGTTTCAGTGACTTCGGGTTTCTGTAAACAGGCTATGAATGCGTGTCAGTGAAGAAGTGCGAAAGACTTACAAAACGAGAGGAGTTGTCATTCCTCACGGTCTTGGCATTACCGAAGGCTTCCAGCAGCGGGTTAGCCTGTATAATTTGATCCTCCAGAGTTCCCTAGAGAAGCAATGTTGTATGCAAACTGATTAGTTGATTACACGATTGCTAATGAGCAGCATATATTAAAAATATTCTATAGAGTGTACAGACTTGCAGCTTGTTGGCCATGGCTGGGGCCTCCTTTTTCTTATCACCAGCCACTGCAATTGTTGCAAAGTACTGGATGACACGCTTGGTGTTCACAGTCTTTCCGGCACCAGATTCTCCACTAATGGTATAGAGAGGACACTTAAAAACAGTAACACAAACCCAACTCTACCCTAAGCACAATACAAGCACAATCACTTCCTATTTACAAGACTGTACTCACGTAATTAGAACAGACTGGTTTTCACGATCTGATGAGAGAAGATTGTTTTTTAGGAATAAGATTTGCTTAAAAATGTTGTTTTCTTTATGTGTTTTTGAAAATAATAATGTAGCCACCAAAGAGAAACGTTACCTGTCAACATGAACTGATAGGCATTATCAGAGATTGAGAAGATGTGAGGTGGGGCTTCCTGACGCTTCTTGCCTCTGTAGGCTGCGACCACCTCAGGGTTGTACACTGGCAACCACTTGTAGGGGTTTACAGTGGCACAGAAGAGGCCAGAGTAGGTCTGCAATTAAAGAGTATAATTAGAAATCATTGTTGCAGCAGTGACTTTGAACAGCTATTGTTCTCAAAGGGCAGAAAACGTTTCATAGGACTGTGATGTTCCTATTTTGCTTCCGGATCATAAACACATGATGAGATGTGTTTTATAGCATTTTCATTAAAAGGATTCAGAAAGTGCCATACCCTGCATTATTTAGGTGCCTGAAGATGTGATCATTTTATGGGTGCGCTTAATCATGTTTTGATTTGATGTTAACATTGGAATTTGTTTGCAGTACTTGTGTGAAGTTCCACATCTATTTAACCAGATGTGTTGCATATATTTCTGTCCCCGAACTTTTGTGAAGACATTGTAAGTAAAGTTTACAGATGGCATGTTGTAGTTAGTCTTCTATTACTTCCAAAACACATTTTATGCTACAAACTTTCATAGGAACGCCAGCAGATCAGCAGAGAGGAGTAAGCACTGTGGTATTGTTTCACATCCCCAGTCATGTTAACTCTGTGGTCTCAGAGGCCTACTGCAGTAGCTGACATGTGATGCAAGGCCTGCAATACTTACATAGATCATCCAGGCCGCGTATCGCTCAGCGAGGTTATACAGCACAGAGGGTTCATTCAGATGGGTCATTATGACCATATCTTCAATCTTGTCGTACTTGGGAGGATTCTGAGGGTAGACCTGAGTGTCTTTGACAGTCACAGTCTGAAAAGAAACAAACACGGAAAACGTTATCATCCAGTTATATGCACTTGTTTTTGTTGTCATTCACTCAGATTTGTTCATTACCCTTCCATCATCTGTCTTCACAGTGACTTTGCCGTTCTCACGCGCTGTGATGGTTCCTTTGACGTAAAGCTCTTTTTCATCATCTACGTAGCAGGTGTTCTTGGCATCAAAGGGCTTGTTCTGGGCTTCCAGACGTTCCTTGTCAGTCTTACGCAGGTATTGCGCAGCCTCCCCAAACACCGCCATTTCTGAGTCCCCCATGACTGCAGAGTGTTACTATGAAGATAGCAAAGAGGTTTTAAACTCCAAAATACATTTTCTCTGCATTGTTTACATGACTCTGGGATGATTCACCTCCCCAAACGACTCTATTTCTGAGTCCCCCATTACTGTGAATATAATAAAGAGGCTTGTTTTAAACTCCCAAAAATATTTTCTGTGTATACGGACATATTTTTCAGGTCATGCTTTCAGTCTGCCGATGTGATTCACAAGTTCAATGGCATGCCCATCGATCTTCAATCCTTTCATGGAAGGGAGATTTCTGAACTCAAAGCCAATTAAAAAAAAAAAATCAATGAGCTACGTTCTTATGTTGCTACAGTATAGTTGTTTTCAATACTGTTGTATAAAAGTAATTTATCTTTCAACGATTGAGCTCTATAGTATTTTATCACTCATTGGGCCTCATTCTGATTTTGATTCTGATTTTGGTGGTGAGGGAAAAAATGAGCAATGGAATTACCACCAGTGTACCATCACTTTACTCCATTGTAGAATTTCGAGTTTAGTAGTGAATAGGAGGATTTACCCCCAGCACATGGCTAGAGATAAGTACTCCACTTTACTTTCAAAAATCGTCAGATTTGCTGAGTCGAAATAACCACTTTACACTCCAAAATGGGAATTAACACATTTTTACCGCCACTCCTAACTCTGCAGTAAATATGCACTACAAATGATCACAGTGAACAAGCTCCAAAAGAATTACCACCAAACTTCTAATCAGGCCCATTTTGTGTTGTTCCAATGAAAGCTATTGCTACTCACCTCATTGTGGTTAACTAAATACGGCTGCCCGTTCCTTTCATTCGTTGTTTGTATTTGACTCAATTACATTCAATCTCTTAGACATTACATCGAATTTACACAATTAATATCCTATTACACAAGTAATGATGACACAAAATACGAACTACCCCAATATGGATAATCAGGTGGTAAGGTTAAAAGGAATCCAATCTCCGCTCAGGATATAATATTGCTAGAGTATCCTGACTTCCCACATAGATAAAAAGGTTTAATCCCATTAAATACAAAACAAATCATTTCTCAGTATCTTTCCATGTCTGCTTAATTGTTAAAAGGCCTGACATACTATCCACTAAGAAGGTTCAACCAAAATTCATATAATCATATTCGGAACGTATCTATTAGATGTATCAACATTTTGTTTTAAACCTGTAAATATTATTGCTAGATGTTTCATTTTGTATCAGATCTTTAAGTAACGTGCACTTGCGCTGGTATGCCGGGTCTGCTTGCAAGGAATGGACTCATAGCTGGCAGTTTCCTCTCTTCGTTTTTGGCTCATATGTTTTCCATAAATACACTTACTTAAACGAAATGTATCCTTAAGGATAGTGTAGATGGAAAATGTTTATGAAAACAAATCAGCCGCAGTGATTTGTCGTTATGCCCCCATTTTGTATAATTCTAGCATCTATATTTGCGAAAAGGGGGAATGTTCTGTGTGCTTTATTTGCAATGTGTTACCTCTGTTGTCAATATAATGAAAATAGCCCAGGTTTACGAAGAATTACAAAACAGTGTGTGTTTTGTCCTACTTTTAGGTTTCAAGTTTGTTCCTATTTTGTTTAAGTATTTTAATGATTGTTGTCACTTGCAATGGTGTGAATGTTAGTGCTGTTTTTTTATGACATTACTTTTCTTCCTGCATTTTTAGATGCACTCGACAAATTGCTTAAGGGTTTTTCTCTTTTGATTTCCTGTTTTTCTAGTTTCTTGGTATTTACAATAATCAAATATTATATATCACCCCTAAATATGATTTGAACTTTACAATTTAACACCAATTAATAACGTCAATTTCCTTATGGGACAAAAGTACACTGCATGTGCTATAAGAAGTGATGTCACATTACAGTATTTCCTTTAAAGGCAATGCACAAGGCTGGGAAATCAAGTTGCATACGACTGCTGCAACCTGCCTTTCACGTTCAGGAAAAAGCTATGAAGCAGCTTTTGAGCAGCATGTAAGCTACCAAATAAGAATAATACATTCAATAATAAAGTAGAGATAAGAGGCACCAGTCCAGACCGTGTGAAAAGTATATAGTTTACAACATGTATACTAAAATAATGCTACAAGGAAAGAAATGAGTGCTAGATAGATAGACCTTCACCTAGCTAGTAAAATTGCTAGGACAATGACACACACAATTATGCTATAAAATTCGAGAAAAACCTATGATTATGTCTGTGTGAGGGTATGAAAACTTTTGCAGCCAGAACCAGACTTTCAACGTTTTGTTGTGACATTGGACACGCCTACACATCAAATTCAATTCCTTACAGATCCAACTTAATCCTTCACCCTTCCAAGGACTGTAAATTAAGAACTATTACTTTGGGCAAATACAACAGCGTTTATTACAGTGCTTCGAATCGTGAAGAATCCATCATGAAGCACTATACAAAAACCTGATTTAAGTATTACTATTTTATTGGGGCAACTTAAGATATTACATTGGTGCTGTTAATATAATAATAATAATAATAATAGGACCTTTTACGAAATTGAATAATGGACTCTTTGAGAGTTTAAAATGGTTTCCTGACTTTGATTTGGGAAAGGGTTTTAATGTGGTGAAGGGAGCCTTCTCTAGAAGACTGGAAAGATGGGGCTGAGTAATAGTTATGCTCCCGTGGCCACATTCACCCATGTTTATAAGAAGCCTCAGCCATACATTTTGTTGTGCCCGCTCTAGCAGTGCGTTGTTTGCAGCTTTTAATGCACACAAACCAACTTCCATTGCAAGCCTCACACGGGCCAGATGGAAATTGACTAGTGAGTTACGGTATTGTAGAATGTGCCAGCTACCAGAAAAGAAAGAGACAGTGAAACACATGTTTACTGAGTGCCCGATATTGGGCTTGTGTTGTGGCAACTTTGGGTAACCAGGTTTACGATCTCGATTCCATTAAATCTCAAGAAATTTGGATCTACTGCCTTAACACAAACTCAGTAGCTATGCACATCGCACTTTATCGTATCTAGCTATATGTACGGAAGCATTATTTTTAGGGTTGTAAGGACATTTGAATTTGGCACTTGTGTACGTGCTTGGAGTTTTTAAGTACTGTCCAGTATGACATTATGTGTTTAGATGTTATTGTTTTAGGGTTGTTTTTAAATATTTATGTATGTATATTGTTGTTATTGTGGTTCTAAAACTATTGAATGGATTGAAGATTGATGTATGTATGCATGTATTTAATTATGGGTAAAGTTTGAATTCAAACTATATGACATTAAATAAATAAGTAATATTATAATAATGCTAAATGACAATAGCAGGATTTTATACAGTGGTTCCGTCAGGGTGCCTCCCACTTCCAATGGCCTAATTTTAAAGTACCACCTAATTGTGAGTTGGGCTTGAATGCGATAATTACAGCAATGTGTACATAGAAAGAACTGCTTTGTATGAACTTGTGTTGTTTACCCTTTCCAGTGCTGGGTTCTAAATTGCTGGGAGCTATTAAGCTCCTTGTTCTACCCTAGGAGAGCTTGGCTAGTTTACATCTAACATTGACCAGGAGCTACTTTTGGCTTCACATGCCACCTGGTGCCTGAGTGTTTGGAATGTAAATAAATAAGAATTAGCACACATTTAAATATAATGAATCATAAATAAAGGGCAAAAGGTAAGTGTGCATCTCACATGAAAGTTAGGTTTGCAGTGTACGATCTATTCGCGCTTGGCTCCCGAGCGGTTGCTCCTGCTTACTGGGTGATGCCTGACACCCAGGAGCTGGTTATTGCTCCTGCTCATTGAATCTTAATTTCAAACCCTACTGTACTTTATAGGCACCCCAGTCAATAAATATTCCTTGTGTATCCAACTCATAATTAAGTGGTATTTTGAAAAGAAGTGGTGTTTAAAATATCATACTCACAATAAGGCCGTTAGAATATAATATTCGGGGATCCTCTTACCGAGTGTAACGTTACACATGTCATTGAACTGTGAACGGTGAAAGACTTGCTGACATCCTGCTGTCATCACAACATTTCAGACTGCATGTGGTGAAGTCCCTGCATTTTACAATGTAAAATGACCTTCCTAGTATTTCTGTTTACACTCCCTACCCACCCTATTTTATTTCCAGAATAAAAGCTTTAATATGCAGTCCTCTAAGAGCAAAGCTAAGCAAGTCATTAGAAATGCTTTTCAGTGCTACAGCAAGGCCCTGCGAGCCAGAAGGAGTATGGGGATTTCCAATATACATATTGTATGAAATGTGAGGAAGAAAAGCATTTGAAAACGGTGAAAAATAAGTAATCTATGTGTACACCATTCAGTGGGATACTTTGTAAACCCAGTTGGGGATATCTGACCTCTTTTACGCACACGTTAAATGATTGAGGTACATTGTTGGCAGTGAATGAGTTTATTCTGTTCTTTAATGCTTTTCTGTGGATTTTGTTCTTATTTTAGAAATATCAAAAGAAATAATGCGATGTGCAGGTTTTGGAATGAGTTAAGTGCTACATCAGGAAACGTGTGAGTGTGTTCATGTCAGTCTCTGAATACACTGGTCTATAACCTGATTACATTGTTCATAGACTGCATATGTTATTGTACGGGGCATCTTCTAGAAAATTCAACTTTCCTACTACATGCAAATATTCCCAATGTTTGTTCATTCCAAACATCGCTGCACTTGTTTAGGAGCTGCCTTACACATGATTTGATTTCGGCGTAGAGACGCCAGAGGGGTTTTCTGGTCTGAACAAAACAAATGCAGTTTAAGGCAAAATTATATAGGTGCACAACCAGAAGTACCCTTGTATTTAGTACATTCCTTATGACAATTGGCATCCCTGCTTGCAGGAGTACAAAGCTATTTGTTCTAACCACCACCCATATGCCACCAATCCTTACCTTGCACTTCCACTCCTAAGAATATATCTCTGACCAGGCCACTGTGAAAAGGAACAACGTGACAGAGAGAAATAAATAATCTTGTGATTGCTTCTTAAACATGTTGGGCCTGATTTACAAAAACACGTTTAAATGGAAAAACCCCATTGAAAAAGGCTTTGTAAACCAGACCCTTTGTGCTTGTGCAAGATTTGTTTAAAAATTATGAACACATAATCTGAAGGTATTCTATTTTACTTGTGTGTATGTATCTCAGCGAGCTTAATCTCGGCATATTTACATTTTTAACTAGCAACGTGTCAGGTTATAAAACACAGCATATTGGTGTTCTGGAAAAGGCCATGTTCTGATGAAAAATAACATGGTTTCATAAAAAATGCTATAATTTTTACTTAATCACATAATGTTTTTTAATCGAGACATCACAAGACACCATAACCAAGCAGCAATGCTAGATTTCCATTACTTACCGACAACCTGGACACACGGGAGCCACCAGCCTTTCTTATATAGGATGGCCGCCTGCTTGTTCAGCATTAGTGCCCTCCCTCTTAAGGACGGACGCTCAGCCAAGTTAGTTTGATTAGCTGGCAGAAACCCAGCACCACTATATTCGCTCTGAACACTAAATATAACTGTCATGATTGTAAGGGCCTATTCTTTACGATTCAGCAGTAGTAAAAACGAGGTGGCTTACTAGTTAATGGGAGAGTGGGCAGGGCACTTCAACACTTCCTAACTCCGTAAAATCAAACATCATGATGACAGGAGATGGGCTAGAGGATTTGTTTGGCTCGGTTTGTGTTACCATTTTTTGGTTTTGATTTTGAAATCAACTTGAATTACTGGTTTATTCGTTTCACACTATTGACCTAATTTACAAAGAAAGTGCAAAGTCAGCGCAAAGTAGTTAGCGGGAGTATAATAGCCTGGG
Organism: Ambystoma mexicanum; assembly: GCF_040938575.1. NCBI lineage: Eukaryota > Metazoa > Chordata > Amphibia > Caudata > Ambystomatidae > Ambystoma > Ambystoma mexicanum. Next base: position 451,391,064 of record NC_090924.1, on the reverse strand, counting down.
AATTGATTCATGAAATTAAATGTGCGCAGAAACCTGCAGCGCAAAGAATAACGAGTAGCACCCGGAACGTCCCAACACAAACCGAACATAGCAGTGTCGAAAAACCTTTGTGCCGGAACCATGGAAAAAATCAATTACTTACCAGCAATTCATTACTCCTACTCCACTCCTGCATCCGACAAGTCCTCATCCCAGCAGCCCCACAAAACTGTGTCCCAGCCACCTAACTTAAGGATGCACTCCCCTCCCGCCACTAAACTGCTCCCCCGGCCCCCGAATTTAAGACAGCACCTGTGTACCTCCACTAAACTGCACACCGTCCCTCTAACTTAAGGCAGTACCCACGTATCTGCTAAACTGCACCCCGGACACCCAACTTAAGGCAGCACGCACAAGGCCTCTCTGGTCGCAGTCCCCCACTGATCTGTACCCCAAGCCTCTAACTTAAGGTAGCACCCACAAGTCCTCCCTTGTGGACCCAGTACCCTCACTGATTTGTGTCCCAAACCTCTAAGCTGAGGTATTCACAAATCCTCCCTCGTCCCAGTCCAAAGTGGAGCAGTAACCTAACTCAACTTTGCTGTCCGATGTCCACCATGAAGTGCACCAGCCAGTAATCCTCCGCCAACATGAATGCCCGGGAGCAGTGCCGTTGAATCCAGGACTCTCACCTCTTCCATGGCTCCCTATTGGATCACACTCAGCTGCACATCAACAGCCAACCATACTATTAATGCAGCTACACTTTGGTCTCTTGATGTGTATGTGACATAGTGCACATGTGATCTGTGTAACCCAGTGATCCAGAGTGAGGCCACATCCCGTCTCAATATCCCCAAGGCCAGTAAGCCATACCTGTGAGAGAAGTGTGAGCACATCCACATTGACAAGCAAGTCCCAAAAGGACATCAAAACATCAGTGGATCAGAAAGGAACACAACACACACTAAACCGAACCTCGAGAAATGAATGGATAGAGGTGGATGAGCTGTCACCAGATACCACAAACATCTATACATTGTGCAACATCTGGCAAGACAGACGAAAAAATTAGCACCCATCCCCAATGAGGGACCCCAAACACAATCATGAAACATCTGACGCATCACCAAATGCATCCCCACATTGACAACACGAGACACACAATCAAAAATGTACTAAACCAACACTGAGACACCCATACCAAACATGCAGTGCCCATGCACAAGGAAGGGCACCAGACAACCATCCCTTGCCACCTCCAGCTGTTTTATGGTCCCTTCCCTACATGTGAAACATATGTCCACATGTCTAAGTCAAAGTAATTCCATCGTGCCAACCACAAACAGGCCACAACATTACCCAACGCCCATGTACATATTCACAAATGAAGTGGCATGTGAACCACAGCATACATGTTTCACACAACCATACACACCATGTACACAATTGGCCAACATGCCTGTACTGCAAAGCATGGAAGTAGGCAATCAACAGATGTGCATGACAAAGATGTGAAACACGTGACTCCAAAAACATGATGCCTTCCCATATTTACAATAGACTACATACGTTCATCAACCATGAATGCAACATACTGAACATCACAACACACATGAAGCATGCACACATGTCCCCCAGCAAACAGCACAATAACATGACCCACAGAGTGTTCCTTAAACCCGCATGATAGCCGTAAACCATACTCACTCTGAGAATATGGTCAAACAAAAGGAACAGCACATGGTGTGGTAGAATCATGAAATAAAAATGTATTGAAGACAAACTATGTACAAACATGGAAAGGGAGTAATTGTCCAGGAAAAAAGAAATAATACAAAAAAAAAAAACAAATACTGAACTATATACCTAAGTCAGCAGGCTACTCCAGTGAGATCTCTGACAATGCCTCAGCCAAGGCCGATGCCCGCTCCACCTCCTCCACTTGTAGGCGGGCCTCTGTTGTATTCTGAGGGCTTTTAGGGCTTACCTCATCTGAGATTTAGGGCCTCATTACGAGTCGGGCGGAGGGGATACCGGGCACCGGTAAGGAGACCGGTGCCAGTAATCCCCCACCGCCCGATTCCGAGGTCCCCTAACGGGAACCGCTAGGGACACATGGTCGGACCACACGTCCCTTACGGGTCCCTTTAGGGGACCAGGCCGCTAATTACGGGCCTGCCATTAGCAGGCCCGTAAATAGCGCCTTCCCCATTCCCATTGAGCCCTATAGAGGCCTTCTCCTCCATCAACCCAGATACCTCCAATTAGGTCTCCATGGGTTAGGGCCCCGGTGTGGCAATGTCAACACCACCCTGTCCCACTGCCGCCGAGGTGTTCACCTCAATGGTGGAATCCTGGGAACCCCCCTATGTCCCTGCCCCAGGAGTATTGACAGATTTATGGGACCTCCCCCAGCCACATCGCCTTCAGAACAGGTGGCAACAACTTGGTGTGGCTGGGGTCGGCGCCTGGATCTGAAGGCATTGTCCCTGGGTTGCAGATCCACAGCATAGCTTGTACCCTCTTCCCCAGCTGCAGCAACTGTGGAAAAGGGAACATAGAACATCAGTGCCAATTCATGTGTAGTCTCCGCAATAGTAACAGTAGTATTCAGTCAGCATGGGTGAACAAGTAACTGCCTCATGCGCACAGGCCCATGCCCTGAACCAGAATGGATACAGTCTCACAGGTGTAAGAAAAAAGACGAGACATGCACATGCGAACCTAGCACATTGATGAGTGGCTACATATATATGGCAACAACTAACTTCACCTCACAATACTAATGTTGTATTGACCCAAGTCTATCCTACAGGCAGGGCCATTGAAAGGGCACCTGGCCACATGTAACCGTAGCACCATAGGCACATCTCCATCCAACCACATCTAGCAACATGCACCCCTGACATTCCAACATGAAAGAGCTCATACCTATACCTGTCCACTTCATAGATGTGTGCCATTACATAACCCCAGCATCTGCATGAGGCTGCATGCCCGTTAAGAATTGCTGTGAAAAGAACTGACTTGCTCAAATCATGCAAACCCATGCAGGACACACAAACTCAGTGGAAAGGTACACCCTGCGAGTATGCACCAGCAGCTTGGACCCGTGCCTGCAGGTCAAGGACCTGGGCATGGACAGCTGGGTTTATCCTCTCCAGGACCCGTAGGTGAAGGGGTGACTCCCGATGGTGGCCTGCATGATGCACCTCCATGGAAGCACTAGCCTTGAGGTCTGCCTTCACCTGGCTACGGATCCTGAGGTCATCCCAGCCCTTCTTGGCGTGGTCCTTGGCACGGACTGCCACCTCCTCCACATTGATAGCGGCCGTGATGTCCACCCAGATCTTCTGATGCCCATATGTCCCAAGCTGATTTTGCAAATCTAAGAAGGCATTGTAATGGGACAGGACCTACTCACCCAGGATGCCAACTTCTGCAGCATTGAAGTTGATAGCCCTTACCCTTTCCTTGCGGGTACTGGTCAGTGTTCTGGACATGGCTTCAATTGAGGCTGGTGTGGTGCTGTGGTGGTCGTTCTAAGGTGTGGAATTCCTAATATGGCAGATGAGGTGATCACAGAGTCTGACAGGTGAGCCTCAGGAGAACAGGCTAGGAGGGAATACCAGGCACTCCAAGGCAGTGCTAGTGGTCAGTAGCCAATGACACACTACTAGGCACCAGGAGATGTTGAGCTTTGTAGGCAGAATGAGGCAAGATATGACACAAGGCAGGAGTGACACGAATGAACAGGTATCTTCCATTGCTGCATGCAGCAGCATAATGAAAGTGGGAGGAAGGGCCTACTCACGTAATGCTGTATGTGACGTGCCCTACCTTGCTGCGGGGTGCCAGAGACATTTAGGAGGTGCAATGCGCATTACCTGGCATGCCCGGAGCAGGCGAATCTTGGGAATTCCACATGTATTTAGCGTATAGATTTGCGCATACCTTGCCATAACTGCACCATGAATGGTAGAGCTCAGCAGGGAGGGAGAAGACCTGGACGGGGAAATGGCAGAAGAAGGGTCCACTTGCTAAACCTGGTGGTGTGCTTACAGGTGCCCCTGTACCACCACGGTCTACTAAGGCAAGAGTGGCCAGCCTCCAGAGCAGGAAATAGGCTGCACCACACGAAGAGGCACAGGTCAAGGAGATGGGGCCACCAAGGAAGAAGCGCTTTTCAGGTGGGACTGTAACAATGCTCACTGATTATGTAAAAAAAAACACCAGGGCCCTGTAAACACACCACCACCTGTAGACCTGGGCTGGCAGCACCCTTCCTGTGACCAAGTGGTGGAGGATATTGCAGGAGGTCACCAACCACATGAATGCCTGTGGTGTGGAGAGGCACACTGCAGAAGAAGTCTACAAGAGGATGGGGGACCCCATGTGACAGACCAAGTAGAAGCTTGGCAGGAATGTGTACAAACCACAACATGCCAGAATGATTTTGCATACTACAGGTGACGCTACCTGAGTGGTCAAGGAAGCGGGACGTGGCATGAGCATTCAAATGACCCTAGTGGCTATGTGTGCTATGTTGTAGCTTGCCTCACCTGGGGTGGCTGGATTCCTGATCGGTGCCAACAGGAATGGTGAGAGTGGGTAGGCACTGTCCCCTGCAAAGGAGGAAATGGCTATTGTTTGCATTTATTGTTGTTTCTTGTGTTGCCTTGTGTCATGTGACTGTGTTTGCGTGTGTGCATGATATTTGATACCCACAAGACAGGTGTTTCCGAAGGTTCCCGATGCAAGGGCCTGGTATACGGGTGTATGACGAAAGATGTAGCTGTCATGCATGCATCTTCGGAAGTTGGCATTGACATGCATGATGTGTCCCTTGGCATCACAGATCACCTGCACGTTGATTGTTGCGATATATATGTGCTCTGTCTCTCGGTGGGAGGGTGGAGGGGGGTAACAGTGCTACATTTGTGCAGTCAATGGCTCTCAGGACCCCAACAAAGTGTGCAGCTGCATAGAATTCCTGGCACACTCTCAGCCTTGCCTGCAGTAGTGTGCGTGGCATGTATATGTACCTATGCACACGTGCTAAAATGCAGTGTAATACCTGGATTGTTTGGGCTGTGATATGCCCCCAACAATAGCTTTGGTGTGCTGGAATTATCCAGTAGTCAGGAAGTGTAAGGCTGATAGTACTTTCACCAGAGGTGTCACTGCCTGCGAGCAAATGGTAGGTGATGCCAGGTCATTCTCCCACTCCCTGACCAGGACTAGGATGACATGGGGAGGCAAGCACTATCTTCCATATACCTCCTAATCTGTATCCCAAATAATGTAGTTCACTGATGGATGACTCTGGCCCTCCTCCTCCTCCTTCTTCCATGTAGTAGGATCAGTGCTAGCAATGCAGGGTCCGGCATTGTGTAAATCCTATGTTCATTCGGGTTGCATTTCGGTTTTTCTGGGCTTTTATTGCGCTTTGGGCTTTGCGACTTGTGACGGCTGGTGGTGTGCTTGTTCGCCTTTGTAATCGAGCATATTGCTCGTTGGTTTCTCTGAATAGGGTTTACTTAGTACTTCATGGGGTGTGTTGTTTGTTTGCACGGTGCCTCACTCCCCAAGCCCATGTTCTTCCTCATTGTCTGCATATAATGGGGATTTTGCATGTTCCGCCCACTATTTTGTTGTTTGTGCTGGCCCTTCCTACGCGTTACGTTCAGTGTAGTGCAAAGCAATCCTGCACAGCGCTAACTGGGAAGGGCCAGTGGAAAGTTTGATCTCTGAATCGGAAGAGCCCATTGTGCGCAGCGCAAAATCCCTTTACATTTGCAGTGCAAAGTCACCTTATGCCGCACAAAACATTTGGTAAATTAGGCCCTATACCTTGAAAAGCTTCCAAACATTTGTAAACCCAGGGGTCAATGTGTACAAGTAAAAGTAGTAGAACTATGTGGCCCCTTCTGCCACCTCTCACCTCTCCAACACATTGCCACCCCCAGACCATGTGCAGCCCCTTTTGCTGCCCCCCCTCCTCTGCACATCCTCCCACATATCCTTTCTCCCCCAAATCAAAGCCTCTACCTGGCATCCTGTTCCCTACAGACCATGCCACCCACCCTTCTCCCCTGCCCGTCCAACACTGTGTTTTTCAACTGTACTATCACGCGTGAAAAAGCATTACTTTACTTTGTTTCATGTCAGATTATCCCCTGTACCAGAACAGGCACTTTCAATCCATGAACCGGTGTTAAAATCTCAGATTATACCTGAGAATATTCCAACTATGCTGTACAGGGTGGTTGGAGTCCCAGCTCCCCGGAATCCTATTACAGAGTCATTTGTGAAGAACATGGAATTTAATAAGATAGTGGGAGCTCCCGATATGAGCCTGGGTTTGAGGTTGAAAGACTCTCCCATTATTCTATTTCCACACCTACATGGGTTTTGGGGTGAGCAGGGAGGAGACCCTTATAGATTCAGCCCATTCTCTAGCCAATCTCAGTCTATCTGGGACCCATCAGAGGGGGCAACTACCTCTACAATGTTGGGGAACAGAGTGGAGGGAAAAGTGGTTCATGCATGTTCAACAGTGAGTCCTTTAGTAGTCCCGAATGAGATACCGGTGGTGAATTTGGGCGCTGTGAAGGACATTATCAGACCTAGGCTGGTTACAGAGGATATACCTATAACACAACTGCCTCTCCCATGTCTTAACCCCATTTTGCCTATAGGCAGGGTGGTGGCAGGATCTGGTATGGGAAAATCAACATTCCTTAAAGAGGTGGCTGACCTCCCCCCGGAATCTAACTATCCCAGAGTTTCAGCTGGAATGAAGAATCAGTTGCAGTGTTTTCACTATTCTTCAGGTGCTACGGTGAAAGGACTCACTAGTGCACCTGCGGGGAATGGTGATTAGTTTTATGGTCCATAAAGTGCTCCACCAATAAAACACTCCTATTCTGATGCACTTAAAGGGAAAGCAATTACACAACAGAGGGTGAAGGGTGGGGGCCGTGATATACATCAAGTTAAAATTCACTGTACTCTGGGTTTGGACTACTAGATTTGTATGAATCGGCCAAACATTCGAACCTTCTTTGCGTCTATCCCAAGCCTGGCTTTGGTGTCATCGGCTGATATTGGGAGAGTTTCCTTCGCAGTTAGAGAGGATACGAGTACTAGCATTATGTCTCTATCCTCTCCGCTAGTAAGAGAACTAATCTTCACTCAAAAAGAACTGGCAGGATTGGGTTTCGAAATCTCTCAGATTCATGAATCAAGTAAGGAAATCGTAAAGAATGGTATAAGCCAATCCATTGCTAGCTTTCCCAAGGTTGCCGCTATTTCTGATAAATTGGCCCAGAGTGGAGTGCTGAATGATATGGATTGGGCATCCATTATCTCCTCTCTATGGCAAGAACTGGTCCCATGAAAATAATTCCTCTCTGGGTGATCATTGGAAGAGTATAACATTATGTTTGAAATCTTGGAATACTCGTGGCAATGTCCATCTTTTTGCTAATTCTGTGTGTATGAAAATGTTGAGAAAGGCTAATAGCATTTGTCTGCAAGAGACATGGTTAACTCCTACACCCACCCTTGACGGATATAGTGTTTTTATCCAACCTGCTAGAGATGGGACGGGGGGAGACCATTGGGAGGCCTTTTGACTGCTTTGGATGTTTCGCTTGGCTTCAGTGGGGTGGTAAATGCTGACTTGCCCTTTGGTGTATTGGGGGTTGATTGTAGGTCAATGGATGGTTCGATCAATCTACTACTACTCAATATTTACTGGCATAAGGGTATTGAATTGGTTGATCCATTTGTAGACGGGCTCTGCCAGGTGCTGGATGAGTGGATGGAAACTCACCCAGATGGCAGGGTCATAGCTATGGGAGATCTGAATGCAGACTGTACTCATTCTCAGAAATTGTGGGAGTTGGAAGAGATCGGTGGGAGTAGCTCAGAGAAGCAAGTGGCTGGACAGAAGTGGATAACAGCTCTAGGTGGTAGGGGCCTTTTTCCTCTGGCGGGGAAAAGCACTGAATCAAGGTATTCCAGTAAATGTCTTACCTGGCATAGAGGGGATAGCTCGTCTCTGATTGATTATATTTTTATAGACACTTCCCTTATGAATTCTTGTCTGTCATTTGAAATACTTAAAAATGATTGGAGCAACCATTGCATTCTTATGGCACAATTTAATTGAGTTTTGAATATTAGAAAATGTCGGCAAAAATTACAGTTAGTGGCTAAGGTAGGGCGTAATGCTGTTAAATGGACTGACCCGAAAATTCGTGCCATGAATTCCCAAATATATCATGTACTGAACCACTCGACTTATGATTGGAAACTCCAAAATTTCAATGCAGTCGAGTTCCAATCATTTGTGGGTCAAATTACTGACAAAATGGCCCTGGGAATGAGAGCAACTGGTTCTGGCCAAGTTAGCGTTTCCCACTGTTATAATACTGATGTAGCATCTGCAAAAATGATGTTACGTAGAACAGAGCACTAATCAGGATGAGGCAGTTAGCAGAAAGCTTATTGGGAAACTTAAGCAATCATATAAGAACTACTGTAAGTCTATCAAATCTGTAATATTGCAGAAAGATTCAGAAAAGATGCTTGGAGCCCTAATTGCGGCAGATACAAGTACATTGGTACTTGGTAAATGGGCAGGACCCAAATTATACAAGTTGTCAGTCGAATTCGATTTCTGAAAAAGAATGGATTGTGTTCTTGGAGAGTAGATTTGGGAAGTCCTCTATGGACCCGCTGCTGGTTTGGGACCTGAGTAGAGAGGACAGGTGGGATCCGCATGTTGAGGTAGAAACCATTTTAGCACTGATGTCCATATGTAAGCGCTCAAGAGCTCCAGGCCCAAACGGCCTCACAAATAACACCTTCAAGGATAATCCTAATTTGTGGGCCCAGTTGTTGTGTCTGGAGTTCAGTGACATACTGTCCTCAGGGGTGACCCCTGTATCTTGGAACACAGCTCATGTTGTCCCACTCTTCAAGTGTGGCAGCAGAACTGATCCGGCTAATTATCGTCCGATTTCATCAATCGATGCAGACTTTCCTGTTGTCACACTTGGAGGAGTGGGCTCTCAGGAGTCACCTGCTGGATCAATTCCAGACAGGTTTTAGAAGGGGTCACTCAACCAATGTAAAGGGGCTTGCCCTGAAGTGTGTACAAGAGGCGGCATGGTCAACAATAGGCGGCTGCACGTATATGGCTTCAATCGACCTGACGGCCGCGTTTGACCAGGTTGACCGGGGCAGGTTGTGGTTAAAACTGGCCAGTTGTGGTCTACCTGCAGGGCTCCTGAGATTAATCAGCGGGGTCTATGAGAACTGTGGAGTTCGGGGTCGTTTGAATCATGGAGGAGATCTTTCAATGAGAATTAGATCCTTTCAGGGGGTTAGACGGGGTTGCACATTGGCACCCTGGCTGTTCAACCAATGCTTTTCAGATGTAGCCATCTCACTTTCCCAAGGAGGACTCCTGGCCCCTAAGATTGGCAAGGACAAAATGATTTGGTTAGCATATGCTGATGATCTGTTGATTTTTAACAATACCAAAGTGGGGCTGCAAGGGTCTTTGAGTAATTTTGAAGTATATGCTAAAACCAATGGGTTAACAATTAATCCCTTTAAAACCTGAATTTTATCCTTTAGAAAAGCGAGGGTCACGATTTCGGGTTACATTGGTAAGTTGGGTGAGAATCCTTTGAAATTGGTTGAGTCTATGCAATATTTGGGTTTTAATATCCCTGCCTACCCTGGCTCTAAGGCATTAACCAAACCTATCTTACATAAGGCAAAATTGCTAGAAGCGCAGGTGGTCAGGATTGATCGAAAGTTTGGTAAATTATCTTTGAAGCCCGCCCTGATATTCTATGAGAGGAAAATTATACCTTAAATAATCTATGGCCTTGAATTGGTTCCTGAGAGAGTGAGCGATACATTGAATCGCATAGAGGGTCGCATTTGGAGAAGACTGTTGGGCATGCCAAATGCGATCCCGATCTCTGCAATTAGATTTGAATTGGGTATACTCCTACGTCCCGTCCCCTTTCCTCCATACTTGTGGGACATCTCTCTGTCCTGTGGGACGGGACCGGAGCACTTTGTAAAAAGCATCAAAACATTTTTCCAAAATGTGTCCCTCCTCTCATTCCTGCGCGGGGCCCGGCACGCGGCCATAACCCCGCCCATCTTGGCTCCGCCCCGTGCATCGCCCATCAGTCCTTTTCTCCGCTCGATCGGGGCCGGACGCACTTGCATCCTCGGAAGATTTTCTTCCCTTTTTTCCTCTCTGGCTCTCGCTAGCGTTCGTTTACTAGTCTGTCTATGTCTTTCAAATTAGACTTTCCAGATTGTTCATCGTGTCACCGTAGCTTCGCGAGGGCGGATCCCCATCCTCTTTGTTTAGAGTGTTTGGGTCTGGAACACCGTTGGGACTCCTGTTTTTATTGTAACTCCCTTTCGGTCCGGGCACTTCAACGTCGGTTGGAGCGGTGGGAGGAGGTGTTCCGACAAACTCCTCCTTTGCATTTTCAGGCGTTCATCGACGAGAAGAAAAAACGCCCGGTAAATTCTTTACTTTTCAGAGCACCCCGGCCAGGGGATACCTTCCCGGGTTCCTCTCGGTCCGGGAGGGGCGTTGATCGCTCTGTTACCGGGGTTCGCCCTGAGGTGCCCGTTGGGCCTAATAATTCTACCAGAGTTTTCTCCGAGGGTCTCCGTAAGGGGCCTGTGAACACCGGAGTACGCTCCGAGGCCCATCCTGTGGGGGCTGTTTGTAGACCCAGTTCTACTGAGTCGTGGGGTACCGGAGTTCGCTCTGAGGCCTCTCTGTTGGCTTCCCTCAAAAACAAAACCGGGGTGCGCCCCGAGGCCTTGGCTGGGCTTGTAGTTACCGAACGGATATTCGAGGCCCGCGCAGAAAAGGCTTTTACCGGGCCTGGGTCCGAGGTCCCTCGTACAGAGGCTAAAGCTACCAACAGTTCTGGGAGGCCGGTCAAGGCTTTGTCGGTGAAAGTGCACCGTTCCCGCTCTTGTGGTGACACCAGATCTATTGAGGGGGCAAAGAAGCAAAGTTCTTCTTTAACCGGCAGTGCCGAGGTCCTTCCTTCGAAGGCTCAGTTGGCGGTTGGTATGTCACAAAAACATTCCAGGCCTCGTAGTACCAGTTTGGCCGAGGTTCCTTATGTTAAGGTTAAGATTAAGACCCCTGATCCATCAATGGGGACCCCTGCCTCACTTCCTCACGTGCCGCAGTTCCCCTCAGATGAGGACAAAATGGCGCCCGTTCCCGGCACGACCAGACCACGGCGGCCATTTTAGGTGCTACCCCTACAACTATGCCATCGGCTTCTGGTGTAGGGCTCGGTCTCTTGGGTGAACCTAAGGTCCCTTGTGCGCATCCTTTCCGGCCGATTTATGATTGGAACGTCCAGATGCCTCTTCCGCACAATGTTTCGTTGCCCGCTGGGGCGGCTCCTTTGATTTATGTGGATACATCGGTGAAGGGGCCGGTGTGGCACGCTTCCCTGTTACGTCCCTGGATTTGTCCACCTCATGAGAGGCCTCCGCAGGTCCCGAAACAATCTCCCGAGGATGCCTTTTTCGGTAAATTTCAAGCGCTTATGCGCACCGACCCCATGAGGGAATATTTCAAAGGGCTTTTCAAGGAGATATGTCCACCGGCGCCTCCGGCTCCACCTGTTCCTCCGGTGGTTCCGCCGGCGCCTCCCTTGCCCGTGGTGCGCCCCCTTGCTCTCCCGCCTTTGCCTCCATTGTCCCCAATGGACAAGGCAGTGCCTGACACAGCTCAGCAGGATCCTGACCTGTCAGATGACCCTCAAGGCGATCAGGACAACGAGGAAATTCCCCGCTCTATCAGAGCCTTTCATGACCGGGTACTGAACATGATGAGTTTCTTAGATGTTCCGGTGCCCGAGGCACCCGCTCCGGAGGAGGGCGTGCTTTCTGGGGCGTTCACCCTGTCTCCTTTGGAGCGTAACGGCCTGTTCCTGCAGAAGGACGTTTTGGCCGAGCTCCGAAGAGTCTGGGAAAAGCCACACTCGGGACTTTTTGTCAATAAAAAGATTGACGCGAGGTACAGGCTGCATTCTTCGGAAGAGGTGGCCCTGTCGTCTTGTCCACCTCCCTCCTCCACAGTGGTGGATGCGGCCACCTTGCAGTGCAGGCCTGCAGCATCCTCTTCCACGGCGGCTACTCAGGTTCTGGGAAAGGAGGACAAGCTCCTCGACTCCCTCGGGAGGAAAATCTTCGTCAACTCGGCTTTGCAGCTCAGACAGGCCAACGCCGAATTGATATTGGCGGGAGCTAACATGCGGATGTGGAAAGGTCTGTTGGAGTTTGAGGAGAACATCCCGGTCGAGAAGCTGGAACATTTCAAAGGAGGCCTTTCCGATGCCAGGGTCTTGGCCCAGGAACTCCTGGAGGCTGCGGCTCATCTCGTAGACACCTCGGCTCGGGGCCTGATGTTTGGGTTGATACCTCACGGCAGGCGTGGCTGCATGCCACTAAATTTTCTAAGAAAGTGCAAGACAAGGTGTCGGACCTTCCATTCGATGGTAAGGAGCTTTTTCATTCTTCTACTAATGTAGAGCTCACCAAAACCAAGGATAGCACTCAGACAGCTAAATCATTGTCTGTTCTGGTTAAAGCTCCTTTCAAATCCTAGAGACCGTTGTCGCAAAGTTGACCTTCCTCTGGGTTTAGGGGCTTCCTCGACCGCAAATCTCGCAGAGTGGATACTCCTGCGGAGAATAACCGCCGTAGACAACAGCATACGCGGTTTTTCTCCCGTTCCTCAGCCTCCTCAGCAGGTTCAGGTGGCACTGCCACCGATAAGCCTGCCAAATGAGGGTTTTCCGCGCTCGCACGAGACCCGGGTGGGAGGACGCATTGCGTCTCATTGGGAGGCGTGGCAGACCATCACAGAAGACAGATGGGTCTTGTCAGTCGCTCGAGCGGGCTTCCGCTTACCTTTACCCCCTACCCCACCCCTCAACCCTCCTGTTCAGCTGTCGGGTTCACCCTCCATCAAGGCCGAGGTTCAGAAACTTCTGGACCTCAGAGCTGTGGAACCCGTTCCCCTTAGGGAGCGAGGGGAGGGCTTCTACTCCCGGCTGTTTACGGTGCCCAAACCCAACCAGGCTGGCCTGCGCACCATCCTAGACCTTTCCCAGTTCAATCTTTTCCTACCCCAAGAGAAATTCAAGATGGTCACGCCCGGCCAGATTCGCTTCTCTTTGCAGATGGGCGATTGGCTCAGCGTGGTGGATCTTTAGAATGCGTACATGCATATCCTGATTTGGAGTCCACACAGGAGATACCTCCGCTTCTCTTTGGGAGAGGAGCACTTCCAGTTTCGGGTGCTTCCTTTTGGCCTCAGCTCGGCGCTGCTTGTCTTCACGAATATTATGTCGGTGATTGCGGCCTATCTTCGTCTCCAGGGTATCCATGTGTATCCTTATTTGGACGACTGGCTCTTACGCAGCCCTTGTCCGTTGGCAGCAGCAGGCAACCTCCAGTCTCTCCTTCAGCTCCTGTTCCATCTTGGGCTGTCGGTGAACTGGCGGAAATCCTCCATGACGGCCTCACAGGACCTGATCTTCCTAGGTTTTCGTTGGAACACGATCGACTGCAGAGTGTATCTGACCGGAGACAGAATGGTGGATCTGTTGGCCACGTGTCAGTTGCTTGCGCAGTCGGAGAGCATGTCGGCCTGGTGGTTCCAGAGGCTTTTGGGCCTCATGGCCTCGTGTGTACTGGCTCTTCCTCTTGCTCGTCTCAAAATGAGACGGACCCAGATGGCTCTTCGGAATTCATGGCGTCAGGCAGTGGATCCGGATTCCATGCGGATAATGATTCCGGATTCCATGAGAGTGGACCTGGATTGGTGGTCATCTCTCAGCAATCTGTCTGGGGGCGCAGGGTTTCAGGACACAGTCCCCACGGTGACGATCACGACGGACTCCTCCCTCCTCGGGTGGGGTGCGACGTTAGATCTTTTTCAGGTCTCGGACCTCTGGTTGCCTCAGGACAAGCTCCTGTACATAAATCATTTGGAGCTTATGGCGATCTTCCTAGCGCTCAGGGCGTTCAGACCGCTCATTGTCAACAAGGTGGTCTGCATAAGAACGGACAATGTGGTATCAATGTATTACATAAACAAGCAAGGGGGAACGAAGTCTCCCCCCCTCGTGGACCTGTCCATCCAGATTTGGGAGTGGGCCGTGCTTCATGGTGTCTGGCTGCTTGCAGTGCACATCCCGGGCCAGCTGAATGTCGCAGCGGATGCCCTCAGCCGGCGGACAGTGGTCAGCTACGAGTGGGAGTTGAAGGCAGAGGTCCTCTCATGGATTTTCTCGCGTTGGGGCGCACCAGAGGTAGACCTCTTCGCTGCGGTGGTAAACAAGAAGCTTCCTCAGTATGCCTCCAGAGGGGGGCTGGGAGCCTCCTCTCTGGGGGATGCTCTCGAAATTCCATGGCACAACATGAGAGCTAACGCCTTCCCGCCTCTGCCTCTAGTTAATCGAGCAATTTGGAAGTTGAAGAACTCTGTGAACTGTTCCCTTCTACTGATAGCCCTTTGGTGGCCGGCCAGGTTTTGGTTCTCAGAACTTCAACACCTGTCGTGTATCCGCCGATCAGGTTACCAGTAACTCCTGATCTTCTTCACCAAGGGGAACAACAGATGTGGCACCCCTCCCCAAAATCGCTCAGCTTGCAGCATGGTGCCTGAGTTCAAGTCTTTAGAGCATCTGAGTTTGTCTGCGGATAACATGCACATTATCCAGGCAGCCAGGCAACCCTCGACCAGATCTCAATACAGGAGTAAATGGCTCAGGTTCTGTCATTGGCGTTTGGAGAAGAAGTTGGATCAGAGGGTGGCCATGATTTACACGGTGCTGCCCTTCGTGTCCTCCCTAGCAGAGTCAGGGATTCAAGTTCTGTCATGCAGGACTTATCTCTCAGCGTTTTCCGCTTACCTTTCTACAGACCTGTGTTCTTATTCTCTAACTAACCCAGTGGTGAAGAGGCATTTTGCTGGCTTGACACGCCTCTACCCTCCGGTTCGTAATCCGCACCCGCCATGGGACCTAAATGTAGTCCTGACGGCGCTGTGCCATAAACCCTTTGAACCAATGGCTACGGTAGACTTCAAGTACTTGTCTTGGAAAGTGTCCTTTCTGGTCGCCGTTACGTCGGCGAGGAGAGTGAGTGAGCTCCAGGTATTGTCGGTGGAGCATCCTTTCTTGGTCTTTCACAAGGACAAGGTAGTCCTTTGGACAAACCCGGCTTTCCTACCTAAGGTAGTGACCGAATTCCCTCTGAATCAGTCGATCTCCCTTCCGGTCTTTTTTCCGAACCCTACCTCAGAGGCTGAAAGAGTTCTACACTGTCTTGATGTCCAAAGAGCTCTTAAGTTCTACCTGGAACGGACTTCCGAGCTTAGGAGTTCTTCTTAACTTTTTGTGACCTTCGGTAACCCTCAGGGCAAGCCGGCATTTAAGGCAACTATTTCCAGGTGGATTGCCGCCTGCATCACAGAGTCTTTCACCGTCCAAAGGCTGAAACCTCCTAAAGGTATCCATGCACACCTGGTGCGGGGCAAGGCAGCCGCGGTTGCTTTTCAGAAATATGTTCCCTGGGAGTCCATTGCTAGGGCAGCTACTTGGGCCTCCCCATCTGCTTTCTGTAAGCATTACTGTCTCGACATGAGCTCTAGAGCTGATGCTCAGTTTGGTCAGGCTGTGCTGAAGAACCTGTTTCAGTAAGGGGTATTTCCATCGATCCGTAGTTCCTGTAAGGAGTGCTTGGGAATCTCCCACAAGTATGGAGGAAAGGGGACGGGACGTAGGAGTATTACCAGGTTACTCACCGTAGTGACCACCTTACTCCTAGTCCATAGTCCCCTTTCCTCCATACACCCGCCTGCCGTCCCCTCTAATAAGGTTCCTCTGTTATTGCTAATGGGTCTTTGACCCGGCGATAGAAAAGGACTGATGGGCGATGAGCGGGGCGGAGCCAAGATGGGCGGGGTTATAGCCGCGTTCTGGGCCCTGCGCAGGAAAGAGAGGAGGGACACATTTTTGAAAAAAATGTGGATGCTTTTTACAAAGTGCTCCGGTCCCGTCCCACAGGACGGAGAGATGTCCCACAAGTATGGAGGAAAGGGGACTATGGATTAGGAGTAAGGTGGTCACTACGGTGAGTAACCTGGTAATTGTATCAATGTGGTCACAGGTACAGTGGGCTTGTACATCTCAGTACTTAAAAATGAAAACCAGAGTGCCAAACACATTGTATCATCTTTTGGATGGAAACCTGGATCTCTCGCGTACATTGATCTCTTTAAGGGACCGATCAGAGTCCTTATTGGAAAAGATAGGGATGTCAACTGAGACTTTGATTTGTAACCCTATGTCTGTAAAGCGTGCATTATTCAATCTTCACTGGTGTGAAACTGTAGTTACATTTCATTCTTATCCTTCACTATTGTATTTGAACCATGAACATAGAGCCCATGGTTCCCCCACGAAGGTTATTTTACAATTTCCAGATAGATTATACCGAGGTATTGTCCTTAGAGCTAGATGGAATGTTCTTCCAACTAGACAAATTTTGGTCAGAAGAGGGCTGATATTAGCGGACCTGGCTAGATGCAGGTTCTGCCTGGCTAATGAGGAGTCCTTAAAACATCTGGTTATGAAGTGTGTGAAATTTTACTGGGGTGTATAATGTCTTATTGCACATGCTGTTGGTCCCCACAAAGAGGCTCCATTTGTTATAAAAACACAGTATATATTCTTCCTGCTTTTGCACCTTCACTGGTTTCTGCATTGCCTCAACTACCGTGAGTTTTGCCACATGCTCATTTCAGTACCCACTGCATACCACATTCACTTTTTACATCACTTCTTCTCCAAATCCTACAAGCCCTCCTGCCATACAGCTCATTGTCGTTTCTTGCCATCTGCTTGCCACAAACTTCACGCCTTCCAACTTTAGGTACAGTCTTTGCAAGCACTGCACATGTTTGGGGTTTTGGGCACATTGCAGTGGATCTGGATCCATTATTTTGAGTCGCACGCTTCATGCCTGGAAAGTGCTTTGCAATTTGCACAAGGTAAGATGGAGTAAACTTTGAGCCTCCAAATTCGGAGTTTCCTGTGGCATTAATACATTGGGGGCTTCCGACGAATGTGGTATCAAGGAACAAACATAACAGCTTCCACTAACCTTCTTTTTCCCCACTGAGCTCATTTCTGCGTACCAACTATTACTTAACTCTGAATGGTGCTCATCTTCTATTGTATCTAACCAAAGTCCTTGGTACTGATCGTACTTGGCCCTTCCAAATTGTCTTTTAAAACGTTTTGAAACAGTAACATGTGGTACACTGGGAGAGAAACTGACATTTGCAATTATGTCAGAAAACACGTTAGGATATAATGACAACATGAGTACATTTGCAAGCTTCCCCATGCGTTACTGGCTGAAAGATGTATCATTAGCAGTTGCATTAGGCTTTGTATCAAGGGCCGCGGCCGTGATATTATACATTTCAGTAACTGTTTGATAAGGATATATATACAGCATTGTTATAAGTTAACAAATCATTAGTTAAGGAATCATTAGTAATGTTTGCATGTCTTATTTCCCCCTTTTTTTAAATGACCACCCCATATAAAACTACACCTTAAATATATACCTAATCCAAACATAGAAATAGCAAATAGACCAGCCACAATGCATAACACAGGTATACATGGAGGAAAACACTGTTATAAGAGAGTATCCTCGAAAGCCAGAATGTTGCTCGTTATAAATGATATGATTGGAACTGTGTACATCCATTGCAAAGTAAGAGAGAGAGAAAGAGAGAGAGAGAGAGAGAGAGAGAGAGACAGAGAGAGAGACAGAGAGAGAGAGCAAGAGAGCTTTTGTGCAAATAATGCATAGCAGCGTTTTTGTTTATCGCAGAGGTGGATCAGTTGCGCAACACAAATATGGTGTGAGAAATGGTGCACAACTGGTTTTTCCCTCCTTAGTTATTTACTGTACTTGGGTGGGTGCTGGGGTCTGGGGTGCTTTGCGTACATCAGACAGGTGCACCCAATATCGCAACTCTAGAACTTTTGCCACACAGGAGGAGTGGCATAAACGACCTCAAAGGGTCCCTTATATCTAGGCTCACCAAAGTTCATTATGTACACACAGTCGCCTGGGAATAGCTGGAGAGGAGTTGATGTCGCTGGTGTGTCAGATGCAGCGCTGGTTGGGGCTTCAGTCCTTGGTGGTGCTATCTGTTGAGAGACACATTGGGCCTCATTACGAGGTGGGCGCTAAGGGATTACCGGCACCGGTAAGGGCACCGGTGCCGGTAATCCCTTAGCGCCCTACTACGAGTTCCCTTTGCGGGTCCTCCCTTAACGCCTGGTTTTTCCAGGTGTTGAGGACGGGACCCGCAAAGGGACTCTGGCGCTAATAACGGTACCGCAATTTGCGGTACCGTTATTAGCGCATTCCCCTTGAGCCCTATGGGGGCTCAAATGGGAATGGGGAAGGGCCCTGGTGAATGGGGAGTTCGGAACGAGTTTGCTGGCAGCCATGGCGCCATGGCTACCTCCAAACTCGTAATGAGGCGCATTGTATTGCTTTTATTAGAGCAATCAGATAACTTTTGAATTCATCACCCAACACGGAGGCAGCCCGGTGAGCATCAGATGCCCTCCTGATAGGAGATAGCGGTGTGTGCATTGGTCGTCCCATTAGCACCGCTGAGGTGATAAATGGTTATCCTTACAGGGCTGCATACACATGCTAAATAGCGCAAGGGGCAAGCAGTGCACCCAATTCTTCTTTAATGGGGTGCCGAACTTGGACAATTTCCTTTTTAATAGGCCGTTGATCCTCTCCACATCCGCATTGGCCTGGGGGTGGTAAATTGTGCACATGCAATCCTTAATGCGCAGCAATGCTGTTTTCGAAGGGATTGTGTCCTCCGACGTATTCCTTATCTTTGATATTACGTTTCCAGCTTGCTGGCCTCAGAAATTTTTTCTGTAGAGGGCGCTGCACGTCGACATCCGCCGAGTCGATGTCCCTCGACGGCCACCGTATCGGCGCCGACGTCATCATGCCCATGAATAGCCACGCGCTGCGTCCGTTGCTCAGTTCCGTTTTTCCGCGCTTCATGGGGCCTCGGAACGTCGTTGCTCAGTTCAGTCAGGATAACTCTATATCTACTCGAATAATACCTACTCGTTCTCGATGGCATCTTCATCGGAACTGACGACGCCCCGATCCGGCTTCAAGAAATGTCAAGACTGCGGTAAAAAAATGTCGATAACGGATCCACACAGGATCTGCTTGTGGTGCTTGGGATCCGAGCACCATTGTTCGGAGTGTGAGGACTGCATGTCCATGATGGCGAAAGCCTTGAAGGAGCGCAAGGGGAAGCTCGAGAGAGGTAAGCCAGTCAAAACCTCCTCGAAGGTTTCTTCGGCTGAGTCGAGGCATTCGTCTCATCACCGTCGAAAACATTCCCATTCTAGATCTCGAAGTAGCTCCCACCATTCGTCGAGATCAAAACACTCAAAAAAGAGACGTCGAAGATCCCCTTCCTCGTCGTCTTCTGTGTCCCCAGAAAGGGTCTCCTGTCCCACAAAACACAGCTCTCAAGCTGAGTGGGAGGAATTCAGAAAGAAAATGTTAAGCATTCTTCGAGAACGCAGCCTCGACCCCCTCGAAGACAGCTGAGGGTGATACCCTGGGTGAAAAACCCAAAAAATCAAAACGCCGCGAGTCGCAGCACCCGGCGAAACATTCCACCCGAGACCACCACGAGCCATCGGGTAAGAAGGCACCATCTTCGACGCCGTCGTCGAAGATTCCTTCGACGCACGGATCGGTGCCATCGACGCCGTTGTCGAAGGGTTCCTCGACGCATCTGTCGATCGACTCGACGCCATCGTCAACGCCGACATCGATGCAGATGAAAGAGAAGACCAAGGCTACTCCGCAGCCAACGATGATTCCAAAGGCCTCCGGCACGACACCGAGACCGTCGTCGATGTCCTCGAGTAGGATCCCGATTATCTCGAGTTCTTCAAGACCCCTTCCAGTTTTTTCGACGCCGTTCTCGGCGCCTTCGAAGCCTGTCACATCGGCGTCAACGACATTGACGTTTTCTCGCCCAATAATGACGAGTTTGGCTCCTTCTGCCTTAGAGATGGGTTTTACACCATTTCAGAGGTCAGAGTACCCTGGACTATCTTCAATTTTTGAAGAGGGGGAAGATTCTGACCAGGAAACATTTGGGTTACATAGGACCACACTGCCTATTTCAGAGGATTTCACCTCTGAGGAAAGAAGGCTGAAGGACCTACAGGAGTCACTACATGAGGCAAGTGGGTTGCACACTTCCCCAGAAGTGGAATTTGTTAAGCCAGACCCAGGGGAACATGCCGAAACACCCTATAGAACCCTTATGGCAAGAATTATTGAATTTATGGGTTGGTCTGTGCCTTCCCCTGTTTTTCAACAGGATGACCTAACAGACATATTAGACAAAGGTCCACAGGAGGACCCTGTGGTCCCCTTCCATGCAGCCTTACAAAGGAACATTACATCTAATTGGGAAACTCCTGAAGTTATCCCTGCGGTCAATAAAAGATTGGCAGCCAAGTATAGGGTAGCGGCTGCTGACCCTGAATACTTATCAAAACACCCGACCCCAGAGAGCCAGGTGGTTCAAGCGGCAACTTCATCTAAAAGTAGGACCGCTTACCCTACTGTCCCACAGGATAGAGATGACAAGAGGTACGATTCTATGGCGAAGAAAGTCTTCTTTGCTTGTAGTATGGCGTTGAAGTCCATCAACGCCACCTGTACGCTCGCCAGGTTCAGTCACACACTATGGGAGTGTGCTTCATCAGCGGCTGACTGCATATCCGAAGGAGAGGAAAAGGAAGCCTTCCTTAACATTATTAAAGATGGCAAAGATGCCATGTGCGAATCACTTCAAACTGGCATCGATTCCGCTGACAGTATCAGCAGGGCCAAGGCGGCAAATAGAACAATCCGCAGGCATGCGTGGTTGCGAAAGTCTGGCTTTGCTCCAGATGTACAGGCCAGACTTTTCAATATGCCCTTTGATGGCTCTTCACTATTCGGGAAAAAGGCTGATGACAGTCTGGAAAAGTTGCAGACTTCTAAAGCAGCAGCAAAATCTTTAGGAGCTGCTATCCGCCAAACTCCTTTTCGCCCCTCAGGAACCTCTGGGAGAGGAAAGTCCTTTCGCTATTATTCCACATTCGTGAAAGGCAGAGGACAGCCGGCTCAAAGAGGCCAAAGGAGATCCACCCGAGGTGGACGGATCAAAAGTATTAAGGTTGCAGCAGCAGCAGGTGCTTCTTTACCCTCGGCATCTGCATCAGCCGCCCCCATACCACTCTGAGGCCTTTCCACACAATATACCTGTAGGGGGCAGGTTAACTCTCCATCTGACGGAATGGCAGGCATTAACGTCAGATGCTTGGGCATTGGAGACAGTTGCCCAGGGTTACTGCCTACCCTTTCTACACATCCCTCAGAGTCATCCACCGGGGAACAGCTAAAAGTTCCAGATCCGCTCCTCTTGCAGGAAATTATAGACCTGCTAGAGAAAGGTGCCATAGAACCGGTACCTGTAGCGGACAGGAACAAGGGCTGGTACTCCCTTTACTTTCTCATACCAAAGAAGGACGGAGGACTGAGACCCATCCTGGACTTACGAGAATTGAACAAGTTCCTCAGGAAGGACAAGTTCAAGATGGTAACTCTCTCT
The DNA here is from genome assembly GCF_040938575.1 of Ambystoma mexicanum. Taxonomy (NCBI): domain Eukaryota; kingdom Metazoa; phylum Chordata; class Amphibia; order Caudata; family Ambystomatidae; genus Ambystoma; species Ambystoma mexicanum. The sequence goes on along the minus strand of NC_090924.1, from coordinate 451,369,232 downwards.
CAGATCCTTCAGGCCCTCCAGCTCCAGGACTGGCTGGTATCTCTGGACCTTCAGGATGCTTATTTCCATGTGCCAATCCATCTCAAACACAGGAAATACCTGAGGTTCGCAATTGGCGACTCTCATTATCAATTTCGAGTTCTGCCATTTGGGCTGACCGCCGCCCCGAGGGTCTTCACCAAGCTGATGTCGGTAGTGGCGGCGAGTCTAAGGAGGGAAGGGATCCACGTCTACCCCTACCTGGACGATTGGCTGATCAGGGCTGTATCTTCGAAACAGGCCCAGGCCCAGCTAGATTATGTCTGCCACTTCCTTCTCAAACTGGGCTTCTCCCTCAATTTAAAGAAGTCACAGATGATACCATCACAGAGACTCCAGTTCATTGGAGCGGTCCTGGACACTTCCCTCGGAAAAGCCCCGCCACCAGAGGTGAGGGCTCAAGATATTCTACAGATGGTCACCAAGTTTCAAAATGCCAACGTCTCCCAGCCTTCGACTTTTTGAGGTTGCTAGGCCTCATGGCATCCTGCATCTTCCTTGTGCCAGAGGCTCGCCTGAGAATGAGATCTCTTCAGTGAGCACTGAGAAGTCAGTGGTCGCAATTCTCAGGGAGAATGACAGATCTCCTCCGGATTCCGGACAAGGTAGCCCGTGACCTTCAATGGTGGGCCTATCCAGAGAACATCTTGAAAGGAGAACTGTTTTGGCAACCATGGCCGGAGATAACAGTAGTCACAGACGTCTCACTCACGGGGTGGGGAGCCCATGTCAACGACTTGACCATCAGCGGTCGTTGGTCTCCATCGGAGTCCAGACTACACATCAACCTATTGGAGCTGAGAGTGATCAGACTAGTGCTGAAAGCTTTCCTGCCATCAGTACAGGGGAGAAATGTCCTGATAATGACGGATAACACGGTGGCCATGCACTACCTCAACAAAAGAGGAGGCGTAGGATCACTGCCACTGTGCAGAGAGGCGATGCAGCTCTGGTTTTGGGCAATCCAAGAAGGAATCTCTCTATCGGCAGTCCACCTAGCCGGAGAGAAGAACTTGACAGCGGACGCTCTGAGCAGGCAGACCACAGTCTCCCACGAGTGGGAGCTAGCTCAGGAAGTCCTTCAAGAGATCTTTGCCCTTTGGGGAACCCCTCAGGTGGATCTGTTCGCCACAAGCACCAACAGGAAGTGCGATCTGTTCTGTTCAAGGGAATGTCCCCCGAGAGGAGCTCTAGGAGACGCGTTCGTAGTGGGCTGGGAGTTTCCACTCCTTTACACGTTCCCACCAGTCCCTGTTATTCCTCAAATGATCAGGAGGTTGAGAAGATTCCAGAAAACCATGATCCTAATTGCCCCGGATTGGGCCAGGAGAACGTGGTACCCGGACCTTCTAGATATGTCCATCTGTCCTCCAATCCGTCTCCCACTCAAAGAGAATCTTCTCTAGCAGAAGGGAGGTCAGGTTCTCCATCCAGACACCAGAACCCTCAACCTTCACGCTTGGCTTCTGGAAGGGTGAGGTACAAGGATTGGGATCTCCCTGGTGACGTCATGGAGGTGTTGCTTTCGGCCAGAAGGCCAGCATCAAAGTCTTTATACCGCTGCCGTTGGAACAAATTTTGCAGCTGGTGTAGGGAAGAGAATATCGACCCTTTTTCATGTGGTACACCAACGGTGTTATCGTTTCTACTCTACTTGGCAAACTCAGGCCTTCAAGTTGGCACTGTAAAAGGCTATCTCGCAGCGCTTTCTATCTTCAGGCGCTCTGCGGAGGAACCATCGTATTTCAAACTTCCTCTAGTGGTACAATTTCTCAAGGGATTAACTAATGTTTATCCTCCAAAACCATTCCAGGTTCCCTTATAGGACTTAAATTTAGTCTTAAACTTCCTAATGGGCACTCCATTCGAACCACTTCACTCTTGTTCGCTGAGATTTCTCACGCTTAAAACTGTCCTATTGGTAGCACTAACATCTGCTAGGAGGGTGAGCGAGCTACAAGCTCTCTCCTGTAAACCCCCACATACAATCTTCCACAAGGACAAAGTTGTCCTACAGGTGAAGCCTAATTTCCTCCCAAAGGTGGTTTCTGAATTTCATATTACTCAGAAAATTACCTTACCTTCGTTCTACCCTCCTCCCCATCCGGGGAAAGAGGAGGAAAGGCTACATAGGCTGGACCCAAGGCGAGCTCTCAGCTTTTACATCAGCAGAATGGCTAGGATCAGGCAAGCAGACCAACTGTTTGTAGGATACTCAGGTCACAAGTTACCCATAACAAAACAAACCATCTCCAGGTGGATTATTTTGGCCATTCTGGAATGTTACAAACTGGCAGGGAAAAAGCCACCCCAAAATCTCAGGGCTCATTGAACCAGGGGTATCGCAGCCTCTTTGGCTCTCCAAAGAGGGGTACCGGCCGAGACATATGTGCGGCTGCCACATGGTCGTCCGCACATACATTCACAAAATTTTACAATCTGGATTCCTCCACTAGTCAAGAGACCAGATTTGGCAAGGCCGTATTACATTCGGTCCATCCCTAAAGGGATACATAACATTCTCACTCCCACCTCCAATTACATGCCACTGCTATGGGAGTCTATCAAAGATAAGGAATACGTCGGAGGACACAACCCCTTCGAAGAACAAGTTACTTCGTACCTTGTAACGTTCTTTCGACGGGATGTTACTCCGACGTATTCCTTATCGCCCCTCCCATCCATCCCCGCAGTGATACTTCCCTTGTGGTTGAAGCTTACGCTCCTTCAAGGTCAATAACCAATTCAGGCATGAATTTTCTTATGCTACAAAACGGAGCTGAGCAACGGACGCAACGCGTGGCTATTTATGGGCATGATGACGTCGGCGCCGATACGGTGGCCGTCGAGGGACATCGACTCGGCGGACGTCGACGCGCAGCGCCCTCTACAGAAAAAATTTCCGAGGCCAGCAAGCTGGAATCGTAATATCAAAGATAAGGAATACGTCGGAGGAACATCCCGTCGAAAGAACTTTACAAGGTAAGAAGTAACTTGTTCATCTCTTAAAGAGCTCATTGAAAAAGTGCGTGCCATTATCAGATCTTATTACATCGCACACGCCCCAACAAGGGAAAGCCTCTCTAACCAAAAACTTGGCTTTACATTTAACACCTGCATGTTCACAAGAACCAGCCTCCACCCACCGTGAAAAGGGAAACACAACCACCATTAAATAACGGGATCCATTACATCTTCCCCCCAAGTCTGCATAGTCGATGTGTAATTCACGGAACGGGCAAGTTAGGTGGGGCAGGGTACCTTGGTTTGTCCTTAGAGTAGGGCAGTGCTGTAAGTGTAGCATGTAGTAGAACCAACTTAGTTATTGCCTACTGCAGATTGGGGACAAACCAGTCCTCCTGTATATACGCAGAAATATGTTGTTTTGATCCATGGGATGGATGATGCAGCTGGCCGAATGCGACCAGCAGCAATTTGTGTGGCATAACTGCTTTGCCCAAGGTTTCCTGTCACCATAATAAATCTGTAGGGGACTGCTTGCATCCCCTCTTTAACCAAAGATCTTTTTCTTCATTTGGGGTCCAGCCCTGCAACTCAACTGTGCAATCGGTAAGGAATTATAAGAGACTGGCAGTTGCTCTCTGCTCTGCGCTACCACTGGGTACTCGAAAACACTCAGCACCGGGATATACGCTACTTGCTTGGCTACCGTATCCATGGCAGTGTTAACGAGTGAGGCCTTGTCTGTCTCGTTAGTATGGGAGGTGCATTTCACCACCACCGTCAGGGCGGGCCGGGTCAGTGCATCTATCAGGTTGCCTTAAAGTGCTGCATACTGTACTGGAGACCCATCAGCCCTCCTAAACCCCCTTTTCCTCCAGTGTGCAAGTCCTGCATGCACTGTGGTGGTGACGGAGGCCGAATCCGAATAGATGGTCATGCAGCACCCTTGAGATACTAGAAGCACCTCGATAAGCGCTATAGTTTCTGCTGCTTGGGTCAAATAGTGCATGGGTAATCTTTTTTGCACCAATACTTCGTAGACCCTATCTATGTCAGGGTTCTGGGTCTTGCACAGAGGTAGCACGTACACCTACTTCCCCGTTGGGTCTTGGTGCCTGGAATATACCAAATCACAGGCTCCTGCGACCCGCCGGGGAAAGAGGGTTAGGATCCGCTGGATTGGATAGGTAGGGGTAGTTACAGAAACCGGATAGAGGAATGGGGAGAGGTAATGGATGGGTAAGGGGTTTTAAGGGAAGGTGTTGCCGTGTTGTCCACTCCTGGGGTTCCTGAGATCACTGACACTCTGCACACACACATTCATACCAAGCTACCAAAAACCCTACCTATTTCTGGTCGTTCAGACCCTAATGCTTCTGCTTTGCTTAATAACATATTGGCCCTCATTACAACACCGGCGCTAAACCATGGCGCTATTAGCACAATGGTTGGTGCCGGTGTTGTAACGGGTCCGCCATGGTTCAATGGGGAATTACCACCCCATTCCAAGGTTGGCGGGTTGGTAATACCCCATTGAACCATGGCCCTTCCCCATTCCCATTTTCGCCCCATAGGGCTCTATGGGAATGGGGAAGGCGCTAAGTACGGTACCGCAAATTGTGGTACCGTACTTGGCACCAAGGTCCCTTTGCGGGTCCCTACTTTAACGGCTGGTGTAGACCAGCCGTTAAGGTCGGGTCCCGCAAAGGGACCTCGTAATCGGGCGCTAATGGGTTAACGGCGCGCAGCCTTTTACGGCGCCGTTAACCCATTAGCGCCAGGGTCGTAATGAGGCCCATTGTGCCTTACATTCTTTGGTGCTTCTCTAGCACGTTCTCACCGTACGTGCTGACACTGATAGTTTCACCTCACAACAAGCGCACCTTTTGATTCTACTGTGTACCACAAGTTCTTAGAGCATTACAAGCTTATACTTTTGCATTACCCCCTCGTCGTTGGAAATCACAACCACATAAGCACATCAAGAAACAAGAATATGGCACTTAGCTTTGTGTCGCTTCATGTCGTGCAACGGGTGCTTCTGCCATGAACTGACCAATGTTCTAGTCTTACGAACGATGGTGCGTCGCTATAAAGAAACCAAAAGCATGAATGAGTTTGCGTTGTGGAAACGCGTAACAGTGTCTTCACATTTGGATAACCTCTACAGAGGCGGCCTACAAAACGCGAGTGTGGAACATTAATGGTGCCGGTGCCCGGACTCTAATTCCCACTGGTGTATCGGAGTTCACTCTGAGTGAGCACCCTTGTGCCCCATATGCTCTCAAGGTTTTGTCCCTTTGCCTGAACGCTGCGGCGTTCCTCTCGTCCTGTTTTCACCCTGCATGCAACGCTCCCCAAAGTGCCTGAATGCTACTATCATTCCGATATAATAACAATATTCAAGAAATGCACTTATCTGTTGACGCCTGCGGGACCTGCAGTGTTCGAAGGCAGGGGTATGGCCCAGCGGTTAACAGCCTGCAGGAGCCCTCGGACACACGTCTTGTCTTTCCGGCAGTCTGTAGCACAAGCGGGGAGTTCAGTGCACGTCACGCACATGCGCGTTAGTTTGGGTGTTTCCTTGATGGATCCAGGAGGCATATGTGCACACAAGCCTTCTGGAAAGTGTAGTCTCTTGCGTCTTTTCTTGTCTCTGGGGGCCATCAGTCCTTTCTGCCTACACCAAGCCATTTGCCTGCATGTAATACAAAGTAATGTCCTGAAGTAAGGGCGTTTTAACCTTTTACCCCATTTGTAGTGTCCATAATATTGGACCATTTTGCCATTGTGTGCTTGGTGCTTCATGCGTACGCCTATTACCTGTGAGTTTCTGACAATCTACTAAGCGGACCACTGCCACTCCAGTATGCCTCAAACCAGTTACTTGGTCGATAGTTGCTGACCCATCAATGAAAAGTACTCCCCCCCCCCCTTCGATTGGGCTGTCCCTCGCTTTTGGGATCTCGTCTTCCTCACCCTTTAATGTCACACAGTCATGTCACGCAAGGTTTTCGTCCATGCACGGTTCTGTCGAAAAGGTGGAACGATTTACTGTTTTACAGCTCACTATATGTGTGCTTGGACTGGACAGTATGATTTCATATGCGGAGGTCATCTGGGTAGTCGAAGTTCACTTGAATTGTTCAAGAATGGTAAATACTGCATGCTCCACATACAGTGTTATGGAGCACCCCTTTACAATTGTGGAGCTTTTCTGATTGGCAAATGCAGCTGCAGCAAGCACCTGTTCCCATGGGAACTGGCCTTGCATCACTGAATCCTCAGACAATTCTACATCTGATACTTCCTTAGGGGTCACTGTTGGATCAATACATAACACGGTACGCCACTTGCACCCATCAGGGTCTGTCCCGACCACAACAATCCTTTTAGCTGACACAACCACACCCTGTAAATCTAGGGAGAGTATTCTTCCTGCCACAAGCTCTGGGATCACCACATGTCAGAAGATGAAATCAAACGGCACCTGCCAGCGCGCCTTTCCGATTTCGGGCACTGCATCAAGTGAAACTGTGATCCCATACACAGACATATCCGGATCCACAGGGATGGCGCAAACCCCCACCTCTCCACCCCTGGCCTGTATGATGACCATCGCCCTCAAGGCGCACTTGCCTGGGGTGGCACAAACCACCCCATGATCCGTGAACGATTGGCCATGTTCAATTTTCTTAGCAAATGCCTAACAAGATGCTTTTATCTGACACTAAACTAACTGATATGAAACACGACGTCAGGCCTAATTCTGCCATAAAAACTGAATCTACTCCTGGTTTTACTTTTAAGGATACTACTGAAGTGGAAATGATAAATATATTGAAATCCTTGCACCCTACTAATTGTCCTAGTGAACTTCTCCCATCTAAAATTATTTTAGAGCACAAGGTGCAGTTCGCGCCTTTCTTATGTAGATTCGCCAATGCCTCCTTTCGGTTAGGTAAAATCCCTTAGCCACTAAAAAACGTGGCGGTTTCACCATTATTAAAAAAAGTTGGATTAGATCCCTCTGATGCTGCAAACCTTAGGCCAATTACAAATACCATGTTTTTACTCAAGCTCATAGATAAGATAGCAACTATCCAGTTGCAAGACCATGTACAAATGACTGGTATACTTCATACCAAGCAGTCAGGTTTCAGAAGTTACCATGGCACTGAGAGTGCCCTTCTCGACCTACAGACTTTATGCTTTCTAAGCTGGAAGAAAGTAGGTCGGGGCTGCTGATGTTGCTGGACTTATCAGGAGCTTTCGATCTGCTTGATCATAACATCCTTCTTGACACAATGCAGCTGGTCGGGGGCCTCTCTGTACATGCTATAGCCTGGTTGAGATCTTTTTTAGAGGGTCGACGATCACAGGTATATTGCGGGGACAGTGCCTCTGAACCACAACTACTAACTTGTGGAGTCCCACAGGGGGCTTGTCTTTCCCCTTTATTGTATAATATTTACATCCTCCCCCTCTGTAATGATTTGGAACTCTTCCGGATATTCTATTGTAACTATGTGGATGATTTTCAATTGGTCCTTGACATCACTGGTAATCATGTTACTGACCAAAACTTGGTGGACATGGTGTACCAATTAATAAAAAAGTGGATGTCTACCAATTGGCTCTGCCTAAATGCTTCTAAGACTGAGCTTATGCTTTTTGGACCCCGCCAAACACTAACTAAACTGGACCAAGCATACTCAGGCTTTAGAATTGATGGCAGTGACATAAAAGTTGTGCATAAAGTTAAAACGTTAGGCATGTTCATGGAGAGTAGTTTAGATTGTGATGCCCACGTTACAGCTATCTCAAAGAGCACTAATTACCATCTCAAAGTGCTCAGACAGATTGCCCCACTTGTTTCCATCGAAAATCGTACCAAACTTGTGAGAGCTGTTATTTTACCTCGTGTGGATTATTGTATTTTACTTTTATGTGGGGCAAGTAAAGCTGATCTCCATGAACTCCAGAAAGTACAAAATAAAGCCATCCGCATCATTTTCCAGATGAAAAGCTCTGAACCGATAACTGCTGCCAGGACAAAATTACATTGGCTTCCTGTTGAGGCCCGCATTCGGTTCAAATTACTTACCATCTGCCATAAATGTATTTATGGGACTGCACCTAGCTATCTGAAAGATGTTGTAAATGTCTATCAACCCTCTAGAAGACTTAGATCAGCGGAAGATCCCTTATTAGTCCACCACTGTGTGAAACGAGCCCGTGGGCTTGGCAGAGCGTTTCATATCCAAGGCGCCAAGGCTTGGAACGCCTTGCCAGCTACCTTGCGTAAAACCGGGGACCTATTTGTGTTTCGGAAACTCTTGAAGACTCACCTCTTCTATAAGCATATTCCTCCTCATTGGTAGCCGCCTTATCTGTCTCTCGGCGCCTGGATGCCTACGGGCTTTGGCGGGGTATAAGAAAAATAACATAACATAACAATCCCACCCCAACCAATTTATAGGGGAAGATTCTGAGTACAATAAGGGTGCACACACCACTTTTCCTCCTATTTTTATTGCTATCTCTTCTGTGTAGGGAACCGTGGCGACAGCCGCAGAGAATCCCTGTGTGTCAAGAGTTTTACCTAATAATGGAATGTTTCCCTCACTGATGCATAATTTAGTAGCACCTGTGTCGACCATAAAGATGAATTGCTTATTACCTATATCAACGCCCACCAAGGGTTCCTCGTCAGGGTGGGTAGTTGTGGATAGGAATGGGCATGCAAGAGCTTTCTGTGGGTTGTCCTAATCAGGGTACGTATTGGTACCTGGGAACGTAAAAGGGTTCCCCCCCATGACACTGACCCCTGATTAAGGTGCTACTGTTCCATTTGGCAATGCATTGTTTGCAGACATTTGACCACTTTAAGGGGGTTCTCAGCCACCTGTGGTTGAGCATTAGGTGGTGCTTGTGTCTACATGTGTGGGGCTTTTGGTGGTAATTGGGTATGAGTCTGGTGTATTTCATAAGGTATAGTGGTGGCCATCGGGGGTGGGAAGGCATATGGCTGCAATGGTATAGGGGTGGGTTGACTGTATGGGTTGTACCCCGCTCCCCGTCTACTTCTACATTCTCTCGTGAAATTCCCCCACTTCCTACAACTCCAACACATGCGAAGGCCGCATACCCCCTTTGGGTCCGATCCCACCAAATCCCCCCTTCCCCCTCTGCCCCCTTGCAACCCTCCTCTTCCCAGTGGCTTACCTCCTTGTTGCCATCCAGAGTACTGATGTTGAGGACCGCTGCCCCACTGCCCCTGTCCTCCGCCTGTCTAAAATGCTGCTATCCTCACATCAGTGTGTGCTGCTGCCCGCTCTACGAATAAGTCTGTGTGTTTGCTGTTACTGCTCCTTCAACTGATATTTTATCTCATTTATTGCATCAGTTTCGCTTCCTCTGCCTGTTTCCTTTTCTCGCTCTTTGATCCTCTTACAATGATGTATAATTATAGTCTTAATTTTTGCCCACCCCTTCGCCTTTATGGGCACTATCTTCTCAAGTGCTTTCAGAACTTCCTTGGGCATCCCCCTTTTAATGACAAAATTAAAAAAGAGGAACTGATCAGTCCCAGTGGTCTCCTGTCTCCGCTCGCCACATCTCCTGCACTTTCTTTTTCAAATATGTTTTATTGGCAAATTTGCACAAATAGAGATGTACTCCTACGTCCCGTCCCCTTTCCTCCATGCTTATGGGACATTCCTCCGTCCTGTGGGACGGCACTGGAGCACTTTGTAAAAAGCATCACATTTTTCCAAAATATGTCCTTCCTCTCTTTTTACGCGGGGTACCGCACGCTGCCGTAACCCCGCCCTCGTTAGCTCCACCCAGCGCATCGCCCATCAGTCCTTTTCTCCGCACGTTCGGGACTGGATGCACTTGCATCTTCGGAAGATTTTTTCCTTCCAATGTCCTTCTCTCCTGCTCCAGTTTAGCGGTCGCATGGTAGTCCGTCTATGCCGTTTCGGTTCGATATTCCTTCTTGTTCTTCCTGCGAACAACGATTCGCTAGGGCGGATCCCCATCCTCTTTGTTTAGAGTGTTTGGGTCCGGATCACCGGTGGGACTTCTGCTTCTACTGCGATTCCCTTTCGGTCTCGGCACTTCAACGTCATCTGGAGCGGTGGGAGGAGGTGTTTCAGCGCATTCCTCCTCCGCATTTTCTGAGTTTCATCGACGGGAAGAAGAGACGCCCAGTAAATTCTTTAGTTTTTAGGGCACACCGACTGGGGGTCTCCTTCCCAGGGTCTTCCCAGTCTGGGAGGGGGTTCAAAAGCTCTGTTACCGGGGTTCCCCTGAGGTGCCTTCCAGGTCTCAGGGCCTCGGTAAGGGGCCTGCTCACCCCGGATTGCAATCCGAGGCCCCTCCTGTGGGGCTATTCAACAGCCCAGTTCTACTGAGTCGGTGGGTTGTGGAGCTTGCTTCGAGGTCTCCTTGTCTGGAGCTTCTCATACAGACACCGGGACATGCCCTGAGGCCTCGATTGAGGTTTTCTGTACCGAACCAAGGTTCGAGGCCCCTCGTGAGGGAGCTGTTACCGGACTCGGGTCTGAGGTTCCTCTATCAGAGGCTCAGGGGACCGACAGAACTGAGAGGCCTGGTAAGGCCCTGTCGGTGAGGTGGGTTCTTCATCGGTCCTGATCTAGTGGTGATGCTGGTTCTATCGAGGGGGCACAGAGTGAGGTCGCTGACCGTAATTCCTCTGTTACCGGCGTGGCCGAGTTTGCTCTTTCAGAGGCTAATTTGGCTAATAGTATGTCTCAGAAACATCCTAGGCCACACAGTACCGGCTCTGCCAAGGTTCCTTGTGTCAAGGCTAAAGTCAAGACCCCTGACCCCTGTGTGGAGACCCCTGCCTCACTCACACATGTGACGCAGTTCTCCTCAGGCGTTGACAAAACTGCGCCCGTTCCCGGGCAAACTACGTCAGCCATTTTGGACTCTTCCCTTACACCTACGCCATCCACATTGGGCGCTGGGAGCATTTTTTCGGGTGAACATTGTTTTCCTTGTGCACTGTTTCGTCCAGTTTATGGCTGGAACGCTCGGATGCCATTACAACACTCGGTCTCGCTCCTTGCAGCATCTGCGCCATTGATCTATGTCAACCCGGCTGGTGAGGGCCCCTCTTGACAGCCCTCTCCCTTGCGGCCCAGGAGTTACTCCTCTCATGAGAGGCCTCTGACTGCCACAGTGTCTAAGCCTTCGGCGGAGGATGCCTTCTTTGGAAACTTTCAGAAGCTCATGCACTCCGACCCCATGAAGGAATATTTCATAGGTTTTTTTAAGGAAATCTGCCCTCCAGTGCTGAAATCTTTGCCGACGGTTCCCGTCGCAGTACCGGTTGTTCTGGCAGCTGTCCCACCTCTACCAGTTGGCCCACCTCCCGGCCTTCCGCCCCCGCCGCCCTTGTCTCCAATAGACAAGTCTTCAGCGGAGCCAGACGTGATGCAGGTCGACCGGACATGTTAGATAACATGCAAGGGGATCAGGATGGCGATGACCAGCCCTGCTCTTTTAGGACGTTTCATGACCGGGTACTGGACATGATGGTTCTCCTGGATGTTCCAGTACATGAGGCACCCCCTCCGCAAGAATGAGTTCTTTCTGGGGCGTTCACCTTGTCTCCTCAGGAGCGTACCGGCTTGTTCTTCCAAAAGGACATTTTGGCGGAGGTCCGTAAGGTCTGGGAAAAGCCACACTCTGGACTGCACGTTAACAAAATGATTGACGCTCTTTATAGGCTTCATATTTCGGAGTAGGTAGCCTTAGCGTCTTGCCCGCTCCCTTCCTCCATGGTGGTGGCAGCTGACACTCTTCAATCCAGGCCAGCTTCAGCTTTGTCAATTGCGGCGGCTCAGGTCCTGGCCAAAGAGGACAAGTTGATTGACTCTTTGGGAAGGAAGATGTTTGCTAATTCGGCCCTGCAGTTGCGCCAGGCGAACGCAGAGCTTATTTTAGCGGGGGTGAATATGAAAATGTAGAAAGGTCTGTCAGAGTTTGAGGAGTTAATTCCTGTGGACAAGCTGGACGATTTTAAAGGAGGCTCGACGGACGCAAGAGTACTGGCACAGGATATGCTTGAGGCTGCAGCACATCATGTCAACACCTCGGCTTGGGGCCTCATGCTTGGCGTGGACACTTCTCGTCAGGCTTTGCTTCATGCCACCAAGTTTTCCAAGGAGGTTCAGGATAAAGTTCTGGACCTGCCTTTTGATGGCAAAGAACTGTTCAATTTGTCAACGGATGTAGAGCTGACTAAAACTAAGGAAAGCACTCAGATGGCCAAGTCTTTGCCCGTTCTGGTAAAACCACCTTTTAGGGCTCAGAGAACGCCCTTGCAGCCTCGGTCTTCCTCTGGTTTTTGGGGGTTTCTAGATCGAAAGACACACACTCCTGTCGGCGTCAGCAGCAAGGCCGGTTTTTCTCTCGGTTCTCTGCCTCCTCCTCAGGATCTGGGGGTCTTGCCTCTGAGAAGCCCGCTAAATTAGGATTTTTGGCGCTCGCACGAGACCCCGGTGGGAGGGCGCATTGCGTCTCACTCGGAGGCATGACAGACCATCACCGAGGACTGGTGGGTCTTGTCCGTCGCTCAGGCGGGCTTCCGCTTGCCCTTTCTCCCTACCCCACCCATCAGTCCTCCCTTCCAGCAGTCGGGGACGCCCTCCCTAAGAACCGAAGTCCAGAAGCTTCTGGATCTCAAGGCGGTGGAACCCATTCCCCTAGGGGATCTAGGGGAGGGCTTCTAATCCTGTCTGTTCACGGTGCCCAAACCCAACCAGGGTGGCCTGCGCATCATCTTAGACCTTTCCCAGTTCAACCTTTCTCTTCCCCAAGAGAAATTCAAGATGATCACGCCCGGTCAGATAAAGTCCTCTTTACAGAAGGGCGATTAGCTCAGCGTGGTGAACCTTCAGGATACGTATATGCATATCCTTATTTGGAGCCCGCATCGGAAATACCTACAGTTTCCCATGGGGGAGGAGCATTTGCAGTTTTGTGTGCTCCCGTTTGGTCTCAGCTCGGCACCGCATGCCTTTACGAAGATGATGTCGGTCAACGCAGCATTTTTTCAACTACAGGGTATCCATGTGTATCCGTACTTGGATGATTGGCTGCTGCACAGTCCTTGTACAGTGAATGCCTCGAGCAACCTCCAGTGTCTCCTCCAGATCCTCTTCCACCTTGGGCTGTTGGTGAACTTGCAGAAATCCTCCATGACGGTCTCTCAGGACTTGATTTTCCTGGGTTTTTGCTGGAACACGATCAATTGCAGGGTTTTCCTGACTGGGGACAGAATGGCGGATTTGTTGGCCATGTGCCAGGCGTTTTTGCGGTCGGAGAGTATGTCGGCATGGTGGTTCCAGAGGCTTCTGGGCCTCATGGCTTCATGTGTACTGGCTCTTCCTCTTGCTTGCCTCAAGATGAGGTGGACGTAGATAGCTCTTCGAAGCTGGGCTTCAAGCAGTGGACCAGATTCCAAAATGTTATTGGTTCCACTTTTCATGAGGACGGACCTCCTGTGGTGGTCGTCTCTCAGTAATTTGTCAGTGGGCGCTCCCTTTCAGGACCCCTGCCCATTGCTGACTATCACAACAGATTCCTCCCTTCTGGGTTGGGGGCTACGTTGGATCATCTTCAGGTTTCAGATCTTTGGTCGCCACAGGACACACAGCTTCATATAAATTATCTGGAGCTCTTGGCGATATTCCTGGCGCTGAGGCGTTCAAACCAGGCATTGCCAACAAGGTGGTCCGTGTCCGCACGGACAACGCGGGGTCGATGTTCTATATCAACAAGCAGGGGGGTACCAGGTCTCCTCCTCTTGTGGATCTTGCCATTCAGATTTGGGAATGGGCCATTCAGCATGGTATCTGGCTGATAGAAGTACACATCGCGGGCCAGTTGAATGTCACTGCAGATGCCCTCAGCCGGCGGTCAATTGTCAGCTACGGGTGGGAACTGAATACAGAGATCCTCTCGGATATTTTTCGCTGTTGGGGCACCCCAGAAGTGGACCTCTTTGCAAATTCTACAAACAGGAAGCTTCCCCTGTATGCCTCCAGGAACGGGCTGAGAGCCTTTTCTCTGGGGGATGCTCTCGAAATTCCATGGCACATCATGAGGGCATACGCTTTTCCGCATCTTCCTCTGATCCATCGGGAAGCTTTGCAAGCTAAGGAACACAGTGAATTGCTCCCTGCTGATCATAGCCCCTTGGTGGCCGGCCAGGTTTTGTTTTTTGGAACTTCAGCATCTATCGGTGTGCCCGCCGCTCAAGCTTCTGCTGGTCCCCGACCTGCTTCACCAGAGCGATCAACAGCTGTGGAACCCCTCGACACAATCATTCAGCTTGGCGGCTTAGTGCCTGAGTTCGGATCTTTAGAGCGTTTCAATTTGTCTGCGGATAACATGCACATTATTCAGGCGGCCAGGAAGCCCTCAACAAGATCTCAGTATAGAAGTAAATAGCTATGGTTCTGTCACTGTTGTTTGGCTAGGCAGCTGGACCCCAGGGAGGCTACTACCGACATGGTCCTTCTTTTGTTTCACATCTGGCAGAGTCTGGCATCCATGTATTGTCCTGCAGGACATATTTATCAGCTGTTGCCGCTTATTTGTCCACGGACCAGTGCTCATATTCACTGTCTAATCCAGTCATTAAAAGACACTTTGTGGGCCTGATGCATCTTTATCCTCCTGTTCGCAACCTGCATCCAAGGTGCGATTTGAATGTGGTCCTTACGGCCTTGTGTCATAAGTCTTTTGAGCTCATGGCTACTATCGATTTTAAGTACCTTTCGTGGAAAGTGTCCTTTTTGATTGCTGTGACTTCGGCAAGGTGTATAAGTGAGCTTCAGGCCTTGTCGGTGGAGAATCCATTCCTTACTTTTCATAAGGAGAAGGTTGTCCTGCGGACAAATCCCGCCTTTCTTCCGAAGGTGGTCTCTGATTTTCATTTGAATCAGTCAATTTCATTTCCTGTATTCGTCCCACACTCAGCTTCAGAGGCCGAAAGGGTTCTGCACTTCCTGGACTTTAGAAGAGCCCTTAAGTTCTATCTGGACAGAACATCTGAGCTTAGGAACTCTTTGCAGCTTTTTGTGACCTTTGGAAATCTGCAAGGAAAGCCGGCCTCGATAGCGACCATCTCCGAGCGGATCGCGGCCTGTATTTCTGAGGCGTATACCATTCAGGGTCTTCGGGCCCCCATCAGCTTTTGTAAGCATTACGGTCTGGACGTAAGCTCCACGGCTGATGCTCAGTTCGGTCAAGCTGTGTTTAGGAACCTGTTTCAGTAAGGAGTTTCCATCCACTCCTAATTCCTGTGAGGAGTGCTTGGGAATCTCCCATAAGTATGGAGGAAAGGGGGCGTGGCTTGGATGGCCACGTAGGAGGCTGTGCCTTCGCAGAGCTCCATAGATCCTGTATTGATCCTGAGGAGATGGAGCGCGTGCAGTGACCAGCCGGCGCTGCAAAATTACACATATGTGTAAGAACATTGAGGCGACATTCGCTGAAAGTTTGGTGTGTGGGGAATACTCGGAGGTCGAGTTATCCTCACTGTGTTGCAGAGGGTCCCGGACCGAGGACACAGACAAAATGGCGGCCAGCACAAAGAAGAAGACGGGAGCCGCGAGGGAGCCGCTGCGGTCTTGGGCTTAGGACCTGTGAGACCCCCGTAACGAACTTTACGTTCGCCGCCCGAGGGCAGGTCGAGGAACGGAGCAGGAGCGCTGGGAGTGAGCACTGTGGGGGCCGCGGACAAGACTGACTCGCGGGCTGTGGGCAGCTGAGATCCCGCTGGGCGACCTGCCCACGGTGACGGGGCCGTGGCGGAGTTGCTATAAGCTGCCGGCGCCCAAGCAGATACATTGTTGCCGCGTGAGGGAGAAAGCCAACGCAGTCCTCGCTGGCAACAAGGTCGCTGTGGATCCTGCGTACTCGCGGGGGCGGCTGTTGCTGCGAGTCGCCTGACACAGTGTGTCCGTTCGAGGAGGTGGAGAAATAAAACCCTGCGTGAACTGCCGACGGAGGGCTGCGGATCTTCCGTGTACCCCCGTGGGCCTTTGAACTGGATCGCCTGATGGGAGGGCGCATGTGAGCACCGGGGGATGCGCTGGGCCCCCCCTTGAAGACATTGGGAGCAGTGGAGGCTGTGCTGAGAAAGGGCCCAAGTTAAGTGTGCACTGGATTGCTGGCACTGAGCACGCACATGGAGGGGGTGGCACGAGCTTCTTGAACGGGCTGATTTGGACCTTTGCAAGCCCCTTGCACCCAAGGGGGCCCCCCCTGAATTTTGGAATAGGAGCCCCACAGTGGAGACTACCCCACAAAACGAATGACTTTGGGATTGTGAACTTGAGGCACCAAGGCACCGTGGAGTGCTGTTCATAGATCATGCACGGCAGAGCCCAGTAACTTAACGCCAGGGGTGCGCGAGCACGTGGGAGGACATCCCACTCGGGGCGTATGCTGCAGGCGAGCGCAGGCTTGAACAGCAGAGGGTGGTCAGCGACCACGCGAACAGTGGAGTGAGGAGCAGCACGGTGAGACCGTGCCCAACTGACGCAACAGGTTGTCCACCAAAGTGGTGACACCCCGGATCAAGCAGCCCACGATGGAGGCCTATACCAAGTAGCCCCGGGCACGGAGGGGGGCAAGAGTAAAGAGACCCCTGCGGCGGCGGGGGACCCACCGGGCACAATCCAGGAGGTGCTGGCAGCAATTGCTGATTTGAAGGTGGCCTGGGAAACGAAGCTGGGCCTACCCATGAAAGAGCTGCAGGAGGGCCTGGACCTCAAGATCGGAGCGGTCCAGGAAGAGGTGAACCTGCTGCGACAGGACGTGCGAACGATCGCAGAGCGCACTGGGGCACTGGAAAAGGAGTTGACCCCGAGCACGGAGGCGTGTGCTGCACATGCTAAGGAGCTGCATGCTCTAGTGCAGCGAGTTGGCAACCTGGAGGATAGAGCGGAGCAAGCAGAAGGGCGCGCCAGACGCAACAACATTCGTATAGTGGGTGTACCGGAAGGGATTGAAGGACCGAACCCCACGGAATACGTCGAAACCATGCTCTTGCAGGAGATAACTGGTGGGGAACTGACCCAGGGGTTCGCGGTAGAAAGGGCGCATAGGGCCCTGACCAGGAGACCGGCCCCGGGGGCCCCCCCGCGGCCGCTGATTGCGAAGATCTTGAATTATCGTGACCGCGAGAAGATTCTTGAATTTTTCCGGAAAGGAGGAACGATAGAAAGGGGGTCAGCGAAAATAACGGCGTACCCGGACTACACGCTCCTAGTGCAGCGGAATCGAATGAACTTCGGAGCGGTAAAGAGGAGGCTCAGAGAAGCAGGCCACCTCTACATGTTGCGCTACACCGCCAGGTTGAAGGTGTTTTACAAGAACAAATCCCTTTTCTTTGAGACTCCTACTGAGGCGATGGATTGGCTGGATTTGCAGGGCCGACCTCAAGAACCGGATGCCCAGGCTGAAGCGGCCGGAGATAAGTAGCACGCCACAAGAGCACCCTAAGTGCCATAGTTATGACAGTGGGACTGGAATATAGAATGATATTGTGCTTGTGGGGAGGAAGCCATGGTATCTGCCGGCGGGTCCCGTTGGACGCGCCTCTCCTAACATAGATGACTGAGAGCTCCTGGGAAGCGCCCTCTGACCCCAATAGTGGTTCATTTAGTTAGGTCACCGTTAGATTGGTGACGCCCTACGGGGTCCTTGTTCTCGGATACGGGACAGGTCCAGAAGTGGGTATGCCTGAGATCCAGGGATGGAGCTGGGCAACTGTTGGGGGTTGGTAGGGAGGGGGGAGGGAGGGAGTTGTGTGCTGTGGGGTGGATTTGGGGGATGGGGAAGGGGGGTTTTGTTTGTAACTTGTCGGGAAAGAGCCGGAAAACTAATTAGTAATGGGAGCATCGGGAGAAAGGTTGGGATGGGAACAGCCCGAACAGATGGCGTCGGGTAATCTCAGAGTTGTGACCTGGAATGTACGGGGCCTCAACAGCTACCTGAAACTAAATAAAGTGATGCTGTATTTAAAGAGAATGCGCATAGATATAGCCCTGCTGCAGGAGACACACCTTACTAGGGAGAAGCAGGAGGTGGTTAAGAAGAAATGGAAGGGCACTGTGGTAGGGGCTGCGTATTCGGCGTATGCTAGAGGCGTCATCACGTGGGTGGCGCCGCATGTGCCGTTCCAGGTGCTTGGCTCCACGGAATACCCGGAGGGTAGGATGGTGGTGGTAACGGGCCTCTTGGAAAACAGGGAAGTGCACATTGTAAAAGTGTATGCCCCTAATAACAATACAGCAGCTTACTTTAGGACTCTTTACAGTAAACTAGGGCCCCTGGCAGGGAGTACGGTAGTGTGGGGGGTGGACTTTAATTGCACTCTGAATCCCAGGATGGACAGATCAATGGACAGGGCAGGAAAAACGGCGCCGGCGGCCAGAGCGCTGGGAACATTACTGAAAGACCTAAACCTAGAGGATGTATGGAGGAGGTTGCATCCAGAGGATAGGCAATATTCACACTACGCAGCGCCACATAATTTGCACACCAGGCTAGATTATATATTTGTAATGGCCGAGATTGTGGGAGACATAGTGGGAGCGGAATATAGGGCCCGAGTATTATCTGACCACTCGCCCTTGGTAGTGGAGTGGAGACACTAACCCCCAAGACCGCGGATCCCAACATGGAGGCTCAGGACCGAGGCGCTGCAGGACGAGGGGTCCCGGGAGGGCCTACGGGATGCCATCGAAGAATATTTTGATATAAACACGGGTAGTGTACGTTCTGTGGGCACTCTGTGGGAAGCGTTCAAAGTGGTGGTGCGCGGGGTGGCCTTTTCTAAGGCTAAAGGGCTCCAGGGGGGTATAGAAAGGGAACTCCAAGTAGCGGAAAGGGAGATGGAGGAGCTCACGCGTTGTGAAAACACCGCCCACGACAACAGAACTAGGATAAAAGAGTTACAGGCGACCTGCAGCGAACTCTGGGACAGGCTGTGCAGACTTAATCACAGGAAATCTACGGAGAGGATACATGCAGGAGGCGACAAGCCGGGCAGATTGCTAGCCTGGCTGTATAAGAGTGAGACCCCCCGCTCGGTGATCAGTGAGGTCAAGGATGAGGGAGGTTGCATGTGCAACACCCAAGAGGAGATAAACAAGCAGTTCCATAAGTTTTATAGACACCTGTACAAGGACACAGGGGAGGATATGTGTCAAGTCATACTTGACACACTGGAGGACATAGAGTTGCCCACCCTGGATGACCTAGATCGCGCAGAATTAGACGCACCTGTCACCTCAGATGAGCTGGAGGTGGTGATCCAGAATCTGCCCACATGCAAGGCACCTGGTTCAGACGGATTGCCTAGTGAGTTCTACAAAACATATAAGCAGGAGCTAATCCAACCACTGCTTGCCACTTTCAACAAGGCCTACGAGCAGGGGGAACTCCCGTTGTCCCTCCGCGAGGCCGTGATCATCCCACTCTTGAAACCAGGTAAGCCGGCCGAGGAGTGCGGGTCTTATAGACCATTGTCCATGCTCAACCAGGACAGCAAAATACTTACTGCGGTGCTGGCCAACAGGTTGAAGAGGGTGATTGGGAAGCTGATACACCCAGACAGACAGGTTACATCCCGGGCAGAAACATTACAGATAACCACAGGAGGCTACACCATATTATTGACCAAACTGAGGTGGATTCTGGCGAGCTAGCCATAGTGTCACTAGACGCGGTTAAGGCTTTTGATTTGGTAAGATGGCCCTGGTTGAAAGCGGTTCTGAAGGGATATGGAATGGGACCTGGATACCTCAGGTGGGTCCAGCTGCTCTACAGCGCCCCGATGGCGAGAGTCAAAACGGGGTCCACAATCTCAGACACCTGGCAACTTAGTAGGGGGACCAGACAGGGGTGCCCCTGGTCGCCCATGCTATATATACTAGCATTGGAGCCGTTGGCAATATGCCTGCGTCATCAATATGGGGAGGTGGGCATAAGTACGGGTAGCGGTAGGCACCTGATATCACTATATGCGGATGACATGCTTCTTTACTTGCGTTATCCGTAAGAAAATCTGCAGTACATGTTAGAGGTGATGGAACGATATGCCGCCCTTTCTGGTATATCAGTGAATCTCAGAAAGTCCAGTCTCTTTCCTCTGGGCAGATTCAGGAGTATCCCGTCGCAGAGGTTGCCTATCCTACTGATTCCATGGCAGACAGAGACATTCAGGTATCTGGGATTAAATATCTACCACAAAATAGAGGCAGAACACAAACATAATACGGAAAGAGCGTTAGAAGGGATTAAGAATAGCATGGTGTTTTGGGCCAGATTGCCCCTGACCATGATGGGGAGAGCGGCCTTGCTTAAGATGGTGGTCTTGCCTAGACTTTTGCACTTTTTTGTGAACGTCCCGTTTTTGATACCGAGAAGCCTATTCGTAAAACTACATAGCATGTGCAGGGGTTTTTTATGGGGAAACCCCAGGAACAGGGTGGCCCTGTGGAAGCTTCAGAACCCGTATGACAAGGGGGGCATAGGCCTGCCAAATTCTGAGCTCTGCTACCTGGCGGGGCAGCTGCTGTATGTGGCTAGGTGGCTTTCAGCAGAAGACTCGGCGGAGGTGCGGCTTCTGCATGGAGATTCAGCCCCATACTTCCTGCAGGAGGTGGTGTGGTTGCATAGGGATAAAATGGTGGGCAGGGGGCGGCTGTTGAGGCTGGGCTGGGAGATCTGGCAAAGGACTTGGAGGATGATGGGAGATCAGGAGCCGTACTCCCGGCAGGCCCCGCTGGTGGCTCTGTGCGGGAACGACTCTCAGCTATTCGAATCGGTCCGAAGATACTGGGAGCAGGTAGGCCTGGCCACCCTCGGAGACATATGGCAGGATGGCGAGGCACTGGACTTCCAGAGGTTGCAGGAAGAGACAGGGGTGCATGAAGGCCAATATATAACTTACGCTAGGCTTGTTAAAAAGACTAGAGAAAGATGGCCCGAGACAGTGCTAGCGGAGGACCCTGAGGCCTCCCTGGAAACCATGTATGATGTGTCAGAGGGCGGGCACGAATTCTCGAGGATATATGAACTCCTACGGGTGAGGGCGGGGAAGGAGTTGCTCCAACTAAGACAGGATTGGGAAGAGGAGGTGGGAGGGCCTATGACGGATGGGCAATGGGAGTGGGCACAGAGATACCATAAAAAGGTGTCTCGAAATGCTAGATTCCAACAACTTCAGCTGTACGTTACTCACAGGGCCTACCTGACCCCTGGGAAGATTGCAAAGTTTGGGGGAGTAGCCATGCAGCAATGCCCCAGGTGTGGGGAGGTGGATGCAGGGCTGCTACATATGTTCTGGGCTTGCCCGGAAGTGCTCAAGTTTTGGTATGAGGTCAAAACGAAGCTGGCTGGCGGGGGAGTGGTGCTGGATGTGGAATCGGCTTGGTCATGCATGCTAGGGCTTTTTCCTAGACCCAGGCACTCCAAACACATAAGCAGGATGAAGGACCTGGCTTATGTTCTGGCCAAGCGCAGGATTGCAATGGGCTGGAAGGCGGCCCATAGACCCAGGGTGGAGCTATGGTGGGCAGACCTCCTGAAATGGGCGGAAGCTGAATCTGTTGTCTGGTTTGAAGCGGTTACCAGGGGGGGCGAGGAGGAAGTGGGGCCACTGCTGGCCTGGCGGCAACTGGTGACCTCTATGGCTAATTCCTGCCAGGGTAACAACGAAACAGAAGATTCGGGCAATGACCGTTTAAGTACTGTACTACCCGATAACGCTCCAGTAGAAGACATGGGAGATTTGGCTCTAGTTTAGGGGGGTGGGAGGGAGCTGGGGAGTTCTAATGGAAACTAAATGGTACAATGATGCGTTTTGTATATTGAAACAGTTGAAATGTGTGTTTTGTTTGGTTTTGAAAATTTTATAAAAATAAAATTAAAAAAAAAAAAGTATGGAGGAAAGGGGACGGGACGTAGGAGTATAATAAAGTTACTCACCGTAGTGACTACCTTGCTCCTAGTCCATAGTCCCCTTTCCTCCATACGCCCGCCCGCCGTCCCCACTAAAAAGTTTCCTCTGTTATTGCTTAAAGGTCATAGACCTGGCGATAGAAATGACTGATGGGCGATGCGCTGGGCGTAGCTAAAGAGGGCGGGGTTACGGCAGCGTGTGGTACCCTGCGTAAAAAGAGAGTAAAGACAAATGTTTGAAAAATGTGATGCTTTTTACAAAGTGCTCTGGTCCCGTCCCACAGGACGGAGGAATGTCCCATAGGTATGGAGGAAAGGGGACTATGGACTAGGAGTAAGGTAGTCACTATGGTGAGTAACTTTATTATTTTCGCACTTGGAGAACTTTCACTATGCAGATTTTCTATTTACCCCCTCCCCCAACGAAATCTACGAATTCACCCTCCCCTCCTCCTACCCCTGCCGCGCTCCCCCCCTCCACCATTGAGTCTTGTACGCCCCAGGATGGCCACATTGTTAATTCCGCTGGAGCCTGTGTTCCAAACTCCTTTAATCAATTGTTTCAACGCCTACTTAGAGTCTTTCTTCCATGCTCACTTGTGGAAGCTATATCACCACCTCAGGGTCTAGGTTGTGGTTCGCCAGCACTGTTTGTTCCCTCTCCCGCTTGCGTCAGTTTCAAGCCAACCCTCCCCACTTCTCTCCTCCTCGTTTGTGTTAGTCGTGCCTTGTTCATTCACACCCCATTGAGTCTTTTATAATCTCCGGTATCCCCCTTCCCAGAATTCACTTGTGGCCTTTCCGGGTCATACTTCTCCGGTAAGGCCGCCCACTCCATTTCCCTTGATGGGGTCAGATCGTGTATTTGTCTGGTCAACTGTTCCATTCTATACAAGTACACACTAGGGGAGAACAATAAAGTCCTCTTTTTTCAGTTAGGGGGCTTTTTTGGGTGAAGTTGTTGGCACATCAAGGAGAAAACAAATTCATTCAGTTGGGGATATTTGTTGACACAGAAAGTGATACCATCTTTCTAAGCATATATAAAGAATGGTGAAGGTCACTTAGGTGATATATAATAGGATTTATTCTTAACAACATAAAACATAAAAAACACACTGGTCACTTGATCATGTGTTAGAACAAAAGAAAGAAAAAACTTAAAACATAAACAAAACTAGAAGTCCTGTTGTTCCTTAAATAACTTTGTCTTGTACTGCCCTGACATACTGGTCTCTTGTATAGGCAAAAATGATGTTGGTAGACTAATGAGTGACTTAGTATAATTCAATTTAGTACAACACAAGCCCTCATACAACAAAAGTGTCGACAGTTCAATCTATTTCTGGCCTTGGTATTTAGACTTTCAACCATCTAGAGTTAATCAACTTTGGATGATAGTCCAAGGCCGTCTTCAGGGCACAGAGCTCCCCTAATGGGAGGGACGTGATTTGAAAGAGTTCTTAGATCTTAAATGCTGAGCATATATATCTAAAAACAAACACATGAATACATTTTTAAAAAACTGACCGGTACAAAACATTTTATTCACTTTTAGTTCAACTTATTCTCTCAACACCACAATTGTTAAGTGCACAATTTAACATTTCATTACTCATTGCTTGTGATTCATTTATGACTAATTTTTCTCATTGACTGAGTCTCAAAGTTCAAATGATTATTGACCCCAGGCATTGTTAAAATACATTTTTCATATATGTCAAAATGGGGACATCAAACCGACAGACATTTCTCAAAGTCAACAAATGTTAGTTCACTCTCAAAAGCAGGAGTGGCATCACTCATTTGTTAACCATTGGTGATTCTGACTATGCACGTTTAACCATGTTCTAAATAGGCTTCTAGTATTATGTCTTTATACATGCAGCATGGCTGCTTCACATGTACTCTCCACGCTGTTTGGAGACTATCAGGTAATTTACTAGATTTACGTTAGTCACCTCACAGGCGTCATAACTTTTGGGGATACCATAGAGTGGCGTTGGTGTTAGCATGAAATAGCTAGACCCAAACTGGTTGTTTATCTTTTGCATGGCACCTACGTGCTACTAGGATGTGTGGTAGAAAAATGGGTGTTGAATCTTCTTATATTGTGATTGAACCAGGTGCAAGCCTGTAAATCTGAGACATTCGCCTATGTCGCGTGAATGGTGTCTTAAAATCGATGGCACTGTGAAAGACACATTGCGCACACCCGATTACTTCCATATAGTAACACTGATAGTTAGCTAATGATAATGATGTGTTATTTATATAGCGCCTTAATCCAAAGCACTTTACAGAGCACATATTTACATACAATATCACCCAACTGAAATTAGCACTCATTTATCGACCTCGGAAGGATGAAAGGCTGAGTTGGCCTTGCGGGGATTTGAACCTGCGACTTGCAGATCACGCTCAGATCGCAGCAGCAAGCGCTGAACCCGCTGAGCTATCTTACCGGTATCTTAGATGTTCATACAAATGCACATACATGCAGGAGATCTATCAGTTGCTCAAAAGCTTATCGTTCATTAATTAAAGAGGGAAATCGGCCCACATTTTTATCCCCATATTACTCCATTCTCTACAAGTCCAGGGCTTTCGTGGCCCACTGTCTTTCGCTCGGAAGTCCCTCTCTCTTCCATCCCACTACCAGGCACGCCCTGGCTGCTAGCAGCAGGTAATAGGGCATATGTGGAAGTTTTACCCAATCTCCTTCCACCACCTCCATTCCAAATAATACTAGTGGGGGTCCAGGCTCCTGCCCACCCCCTCCAGGTCCTTTATCCACCCCAGAATCTCCTTCCGGTACTTCTGTTTCTTCACGCTCCCCCACCACATGTACCAGTAATCTGCCGTTTGCCTGCATTTTCTCCAGCAATGAGGGTCCGCCCCTGGGTACATCTTTGATATCCTTGCTGGGTCCCACTGCCACCTGTATAAAAGCTTGAGCCCATGCAATTTATATTGGCAGGCCACCAAGGTGCGGTGTTCACTCACACATAACTTTCTCCACTGGTCTGCTTCCAATTCCATTCCCATATCTTGCTCCCATCTCCTCTTAAATGTGTCAATCTCCCCACCCGGCGCCTCCAACAGTGCCTGATACAGTTTGTATATTAGGCCCCTTGTATCCCTCTATGTGTTCAGTATCCTCTCCGTGCCAGTCAGTTCTCTTTGCAGCCCCTCCTTCCATATCCACCGCGATTAGCACCCCTTTAAGCTGCAAGTATTTAAATATGGAGACTTTCCCTATACCTCTTCCAGCTCCTCTAGGCCTATGAATTCATCCTTCTTTAGGACCTGTCCTATTCTCTCCGACGCTGCCTCAAACCAATTCTGGACCCTCTCGTGGTGTGGGATATTTTGACCCACTCAGCTATACTTCACTACATCACTTTGATGCATTGGGGCAAGAAACAGCACAAAATGGCTGCGCTGACTCCTGTGCGCGCCAAAATCTTTAAACTGCATTTTGTAATAACCAGAAAATGGCTCTACCTCCCTACCACCCCCATTTCAGTGGGGTAAAACAGAGTACTCACTGCAGGAGTATGCCAGTGTGCTCTGCCACAATTTACATGGAGCAAAGGAAAGAAGCAGCATTATTTTGCTGAAAACCCAAAACGCCTCTTTAAAATGCCATCTTTTCAACCTTAAAATGTGCTGTTTTGGCGCTAAATCCATCATTTCTACTGAACCACTGTGATTAAAGAGCCCTGCAATGCCCAGGATCAGTCTTGAGTCTCAGAGGAACCGGGCCTCATTTGAATGACAGCTCATACCAAAAGTATCTTTGAAAAAGCAACCCAGGAACTTTGTTTTTCATTTCACATGGGGAAACACAGCTATTTATTTGCAACAAGTATCTAAAGAATCAGCTGTTCAAGGAAAGACTCTAAACAAATTCTTGATACATTTATCCATGCTGCAAACAATTCCAGCACTCAAGGAAAGGACTAGAGCTGACTAAAATGTGCATTTGCTGCAGATGAAAACCAAATTTAAAGAACTAAGTTTAATGTGCTTTTTCCTGAATGAAGGGCAACATTGCCTATTTTTAAAAGTATATTATTGTGTAAAGGCTTGATTATTTAAGAATGTAAAAGGATTTGCTACTGTTAAAAATCCACCTATAAACTGTTTAATTCCATAGGTTTAAAGTAAAGATTTAAAAGGTGAAACTCAAAACTAAACCCAGCCTGAGTTGGTAAACTATATAAAAACAACGTGCTCTGCAAGTTGCTAGCCCTGAGAAAGGCTGACACCTCATAAACTGCTGGAAAAGGAAAAGGCTAATTGCTAGCTGGAGGCCTTGAATACCCAGGACAATGGGGCTTTTGAAGTCAGCTAATAGGGCTAAGACACTCACCTTTCCAGTGGGAGGGGCAGGAAGCTTCACTCTCAAGGGAGAGGCCCCTCATTCTACTTCTAAAGGATTGACATGTGCTTACACTTGGGAAAAAGAAAAAAACGGACAAGTGACATTTGCTTTAAAATTTTGCAACTGAACTTTCAAGACATTTTTTTTTGGTTTGTTTGTGTTTAACTGTTGTTAACAGTTTTTACAAAAGGAGAAAAGAAATCCTTTTTCCGAATGCATTTTTCCCAGATGATTTTCAAAGGGGCTGAGTCCTTTTAGGGGCTTTCTGATCCCTCGCAGATGGTATCCAGCTTCAAACTATGTAGAAAGTTTACCACTGCGATTACCGGTCTTCGACTTAGTCCGTTCATTAGGTATGACCACCAGTAGTCCTCGTCCATTCTTGAAAAGTTTGAATAAAGGTGGCCCAAGTGGGTTTCTCTGTTGCCAGTGGTTCCTGGGCAATGAATAATCAAGTGTTTCAGTCTTTCCTTTGAGTCTGGGTTCAGACAGAATCGACAGACGTCCGATGCAGATTTACCACGGATTTTCAGGACCTCATTGGTCTTTAAAATATTCAATCTTGCTCTCAGAAAGGTCGAGCAGTGTGTCTTGTTCGGAGATTGCAGTAGGTAGCTGAGGGGCTCGTTTAGTTTTTGGGCGAATGCCGGGAGGTGGGCCACAGATTGGTAGTTTGCTGCTATCTGTTGAGTCTCACACCAATCTGAATCTTTCCATTTTTTGCCATTCTTTTCGGGTTTGTCAAGATCTCCTCCTCTGAGCTACCTATTGATTTCAGGAGAGTTTGATTTTTTTCCAACCAGATTTTGAGCGTTTTGTTTGATCCTTTCTCAATTTCTTCTTGGATCAATGTATATATTTTCTCCACGGATGATCTAACTTCTCTGTAGAACATCAAACTGTTGATGGATACTGTTCCTTGGAGAGAGGTGAGACCAAGTTCTCTTCTTATCAAGGCAATTGGGGTCAAAGTGGGCAGTCGAAGACCTTTTTTCCAGAGTGAGCCCTCCAATTTAGGCCAAGTTGAGTCTGGGATGCCGAACATGGCTGCTATGCCATAAGTGAGCGCTGGGACTACTTTCATCCTGTAAAAGTTTGTCGCCGCTTTTAGTGAAAAGCGGCCAAATTTTTTGTCCATAATGATCAGTTGGTTTGACAGTGTTTTGTTTTTGTTGGTCAGGAGGTCTAACATGGATTGCTCGTTCCGTTTGTTACTGAACATGGTGCCCAGGTATCTAAAGGCATCCACCTCTTTGAGGCGGGTGTTGTTGAAAAACCATGCCTCTGAGGTTTTCCGTTTGGCCGCTTTTGTCAGTCGCATCACTTTGGTTTTCATTGCATTGCTTTCCAGATCGTTGGTATGGAGATATTCGTTCAGGTTGTCTAGTTTTCGCTGTAGCCCTATCTTTGTTTGGTCGATTAGGATGATATTGTCAGCATAGAGCAATCTACTGACTTTTTCAGATCCTAAGGAGGGCGGGAAGGCTTTTACGTTCCTTTCGGCCTGTTGGTAGTGCCGATGTAGGCGTTATAAAGTGCCGGTGCCAGAGGGCATCCCTGCTTTACTCCGCTAGATGTTCCAATTGCAGAGGAAAGTAACCCTGTGCCGTTAAGTCTCACTCTCATCGATGTTTCAGAGTAAAGTTCTTGTATTGGATCCAGCAGAGACGGGGGACAGTTCCAGTTTGCAAGTTTTATCCAAAGTTTCTCTCTGTTTACTTTGTCGAATGCTTTGGATAAATCAATGAAGGCCATGCATAGGGGAGGCGCCCCTTCCTGGACTCTGGCCTTCAAGATGTTGATGGTGAATATATTTGCCCTGGTGTTCAGGTTTTTTCGGAAACCTGTTTGAAAGTTGTCCCACCCTTTTGAAGAGGCCACCCAGGTTTTAAATTTGTCCAGTAGGAAGGATCCGAAAAAAGTTTACCGATACAGTCAAGGAGTGCTATCGGGTGATAGTTGTTCGGATCGCTTCTGTCTCCTGACTTGTAAATAGGCACAACGTTTGCTGTTTTCCAAGACTTCGGGACGGATCTGGTTGCCGTACATGATTCGAAGATTTCAGCTATCAGAATTGACCAGCTTTTTGAGTTGGATTTTAAGTCCATGTTTGACAGGCCGTCAGGGCCGGGTGCTCGTGATGATTTGAGTTTCTTAATTTTGGCTTCAATGCCGATTGGGTCGGGCTCTATGGCCCACCGGGTGCTTCGATGTTTCCCAAGTTTCGACTCATTGCCCAATGGACCAAAGAGGGCGGAAAAGTGTGTGATCCAGGCTTCTTCTGGGACACTGGATGTTAAAGCGTCCTCACTTGATGAGCTTTTAAAATTGACTAGTGACCAGAATGACTTTGTTTGCTTGCCGGCCAGCACTCGCAGCATTTGTTCGGAATCATCTTGATAAAACTGGAGTTTAAAGCCTTTTAGCCAGTTCTTATAGGCCTTAGTAACTGTCCCGGCTGTTTCAATGTTGGTGGGTGTGGGGAACCTTCTGGCCTTTCTTGACGCTCGTCTCATCACCAGCCTTTTTTCTCTGAGGATTGCGTTGTTGTGGTGGTGGGTCTTTACTTTTTTTCCTTTGCCAGTTTTTCTAATCTGGTATGGTTGGAGTAGTGGGCAATAATCCGTGAGGTGGCCGGCCTCTTTTGAGTTGTCCAATGCTTTTGCTTGACAGTAATTAGAGATTAGTGTTGTAACAGCTGAGGTTTTCAACCTTAGGCGGGTGGAGTTTGCGTAGGTCTCCATGTTGGTCGTTCTCAAGGCTCTTGCACTTTCGTGGGCTTTGAGGCATGGGGTTGACCATGTCATTTTCAGAAGATTGTGGTCGCTGTTGCGTGTTCTGGTGATGTCGAAGCCTGTGACCAACGGCAGGAGGTTTCTAGACAGGTAGACGTGATCTAAGGTAGCACACCTTCCTGCTAGTTCCCAAGTCGGGAGAACCGGCTGAGAAGCTTTGCCCAAGAAGTGGGCATTATGTAGGTCGTAATTATCCATAAGGTTAGCCCATTTCTTTCCTCTTTCTAGAGAGTTTTCTGGGAGTTGTAGCGTGTTTGTTTTTGTTTGGCAGTTTTCTTGTCCGTTCCTCTTGATCCTGACATTTAGGTCACCACAAATGACTATGCTGTCCACTAGTTCGTTTGATAGGGCATCCTTCAGGATGTTTTCGATTTTCGATAGAAAGTGCTCTGTTGCACATTCTATCGGGTTCCAATACAGATTTACCAGCAAGTAGGTCGTTTTCTTTTGTTTGTTTACGCCTTGTTGGTTGTTACCTCGTTGGATCAGGGCTGCCAGTATGTGTGGCTCCGCCTTTATAACTTTGAGGAAATGAAGGTCGGATCCAATTCTCAGCGCTGTCAGTAGTCCCGCTCTTGGTCTACCAAATGCTCCTCTCAAAGCTGATGAGAAGATGATTGCTTAGCCCTCTATTGATGGTTTGTTTTGGATCCAAGTTTCTTGGAAGCACCAGATATCAGAAGATCCCAAGTTGACATTCGAGGAGTTCGTCAGGTGGGAGAAACCTCGGGTGTTCCAAGAACCCAGAGTTAAATTGGTGGTCGGTTCCATAGTCGATGACTGGCCAGAGTGCTCCTTGTTTATCTGGCTTTTGTTTAATTTGCTAAAATCTGTGTTTTGTTGATAAGGCTTTGGGCAACCAATCCGAGCGGTTGACCTCTTCCTTTGAATTTTGTTGCTTCTTATCTAGATTTAGCTTCTCCTTTCCTTTTACTGAGATATCTTGTTCAATAGTGATGTTCCAGTTTGTTTGGGGGCCAGGCGGCACTCTTTCCAGTTCTAGAGAGCTTTGGCGATGGTCCTCGTTCTGTTTCCGTGTAGTAGGTCTTGGGGGGCGTCTGTTAGGCACTGGCGACGCCCGATCGTTCCGGTGTGTGGGCTCACTAGTGCCGTGGGCTTTTGTCTTTCTTTCTCGAGAGCGTCTCTCCAAGCAATTAGATGGTTCTTCTTTGTGGGGGTTGTGTCCTTTGGTGCTCATGTAGTCTGTGAGGTCGTATCGTAGGGCTCTCAGTTTGTTTTTTTCTTTGGTTAAGGCAGATTTAATGGTTTCAGACTGGATGTGTAAGTAAACACTGTCGACTCGCTTTTTATCCCAGAATTCCACGATTGTGATCTCTTCTGTAGATAAGGTTTTCAGTGCTGGGACCAGATGCAATATTTTTAAGATGGTTTTCCTATTGAGAATGAAAGAGGAGTCTTCTTTCCAGATGCTTTTCAAGGTGAAAGGGCGTGTCTTGGTGGACCTGGCCAAACGTCTTATAAGGTCTCTTTTTGCTTGACGGTCTTTACTTTTGCCACTAGGGTGCGGGGGGGTGCTTCGGGTTACGAGACCCTCTGGATTTTGACATCCGTTGGTAGTTTGATGTAGACGAGGGTCTGGCTGCGTGATCTGGTTTGTAAGGCCTTTTTGAACTTCGATTTCTGGGAGATGCACGCTCCACCCAGTGGGAGCTTTTGTGGACTCTGGAACGCCAATGGGTTGCAGTTTTGGTTGGTCGTTCCTGTGTTGCTTTTTGAGAGTCTTGTCTCAATGGTTGAGTCCCCTTGGAAGGGTGTGACCTGGGCTTGTCCCACTCTGGGGACTTTTCCGTTTTCTTGGCTGGTGGTTACTGAGACAAAGTTCTATGTTTGTTTTTTGCCAAGAGGTTTAATTTCTTCTCTTCCAATGTCAGGAAGATTGGGCTTGTTGGCTCCGGGGTAGGCGTTTTTTTTTTATTTTCATTTTTTTGTTTGTGATCAGGGAGTTCGACAGATGGCACAGGCGATTGACTGTTTGCGTTTCTCTTCCTTTTTTGAGCTGGGTTCCGGTCGTCCTCATCCCGGTCCTCCCTAGTTTCTGTTTCGTTTAGAGCTGCGTCCATCAGCTCGCTTTCCGTAATTGACCAAATGGTATCGTCCATGTCCCTCTTTTCTTTAGTAGTTGTGGATGGAGGCTTCGGTGGAAGAGGGAGAGTAAGGTCGCTGGATTTAGGCTTGAAAGGTAAGCAAGATTGCTTAAAAGAGGATGCCTGGCTGTCTTTGTTGATTTTTAGTCTGATTGAGGGTTTACTCGTCTTCGTCTTTGCGGAACCTCTCAATGTAAGATCGTCTTTTTGGATGGATTGGTCAACTGACCAAGCTGCACATCCATTTTTCAGTTGGGGTCTGCTCCCCGTTTTCTGGGTAGTTTTGTTCAGGTTGGTTTGCGGGGACCGCAGGGATTTAGTGCTTGAGACTCTTCTTTTGGTTTTGTTGCAGGCGGCTTCGCTGGAATAACTTCCGGTGTTGGCCCGGTGTTGGCCCTGCTTACAAGTCAAGTGGTGCCTTGTTCCCTTGGTTGGTGGGGGCTGTCATGGCTTCAACGGCCGAGTCCCCTGTGAAGTTAAAGGTTTTATAAACTGGCACCTCAGTTTGGGTGGACCTCGAGAACTTAGAACAGGCCGCGAGGTAACCTGGTTGCAATGGAGCTGGTCCTGTTGGTGGTTTATTGCGGTCCTTTGCTGTAATGTAACCTTCAATGAAAGAGAGTCGCGTCTGCACGTGAGCCAGCAGGGTTACTTGGTCTTTTGCAGAATCATTAAGCGCTTCATATAGCTTAGTAAAGGGCGCAAGGGCTATAGTTAAGGATGACATGAGGGCCAAGAGATCGGTTTTCCTTTTTGGAGATGAAGATGGAAGGCCAGGTGTGGCTTTGGAGATCAGAGTTTGATTTAAGTCTCTGCTTTTCGGCGAAGGTTGCCGTAAGTAGCTGGTGAGGCTGTCGCTTGCAGCGTTCTCTTGGGGGCTCCTGTCAGAGGGTAGGGTCTCCTTCCTTACATCTTGGATGGTGTGGTTTTTGAGTGCTTTGCATGGAAGTTCCTTCTGATGCATGTTCTTCGTGTGTTTTGCCCGGCCTCGGGGCGCCAGGTCCTCTGCTGACTTACTGATGGCCGGATCGTGTGAACACTGAACTTGGTCAGTGAAAGTTGCGCCGATCTTTTGTGTCCGATTGGGGTCTGTAACATTGAAAAAGGTTTCAGGACTGGATCTTTCCACTTTTAGGTGCCATCTTTTCAAGAAAGCAAGTTTGCGTAGGGAATCCTTATCATTTTCTTGGTTCTGGTCTTGCTGCGTTCCTTCCAGTTGTTCAGCATCTGATATCTCGGCTTTGTCTTCTTCTGGCAGGGATTTGCTTTTGGTCGCAAAGAAATTGGATATGGATCCCATTGTTGGTGTTTTTTCCCCTTACAGAACCGTGGTGGTATTTTTTCTTTCGTCAGTGGTTTTTTACAAGACAGCTGCGTGGTAGCCTTAGAAGGAGTCGTTATACATGGTTGTGACTGGCGTTTGGTGAGGCTTGTACTCGTAGGGTTAAGGCGTCTTGTGAGTTCTGCTTCTGTCGGCGTTGAGTGTTTATCAGAAAAGTTGAGTCTTAGAGGGATTGATGAGGATTTGGTTACCTCGTCCAGCTCGTCTTCAGAATACTCAATAATGGAGTACGAGCAGTCTTCATTACTTTTGTCCACCACTCTATATTTTGCGGGACTAAGAGAGTCCTCGTATTTGAGTGGGCAATGGATTTGTACTTTGGTTACTTCCTTGTTCTGAGAATCAGCTATTTTCGCTGGTGAGATGGTTATTACCAGAGGCTTCGGTAAGCTTGGTGCTTTCAGGGGGGTGGTGGTTGGATTATTCACCCCCAATTCCAAAGTCTCCTTTATTTTCGGGATTTCCTTGTACTCAGCAGGGAGGGAGCCCGATTCCAAGCTCCTTGTTGGAGTCGGGCTCTGAGGGCCCTCCATCCTTGCATGGAGGCCGGTTGAGTCTTTACTGGCCTCTGTTCCTGCGAGGGCTGTGAGGGCTGCGAGTTCTGAGGGGTGGCCCCTTTCGCGGCGCTAATCCGTTCCGTGTTTTCCAGCTCACTCGGATCAGGACGTGGCTCGTCGGCAGCAGGGCTCGCCGCCTCCGCGACGGGCTCCCGGCCGGCGGCGGCACCTAGCGCGAGAGGAGGCGGACCACAGTCAGGTGCGGATTGCGGATCTTCGGAAACGAAGCAGTGTGCCCCGTCCACAGGTTCGGAAGCTACGTTTTCAGCGACGGCGCCGGTTGCAGTTCGAGCAGCCAGATCATCTTCTTCGAGAGCTTGAGGGCTGATAGGTCTCGATGGCTTATTTTCTGCAAAGCGAGGTGGGGGGGATGTTGACATGTTATCATCCAACAGGGTCTGTTCGGAAGTAGGCTCCGTCAGGGCTTCCATGTCCAGCTGGTTACTCCCCCCCCCCTCGGGTAAGCGTGTTCGCAGACGATGATGCTGCGGGGAAGTCTTTCAGGCCGAGTGAGTTTTTTGCCAGGACTTCTTTGCATTTGTTTAGGGCCGATGGCACCAGGGCTTCAGGTGATTTCAGTTTTTTGGGGGCAGTGGGCTCCTTCAAGGAGGGCGGTTTTCTGGTACGGGTCGCCGGCTTCAGGGGACTCCGCCTCTCCAAGCCACTATCTTCACTTCTTGTCCTCTGGCTTCGGAGCTAGTGCCCCTCACCGCTTGTTTCGTTAGTTAGCATCTCGGTGTCGGGTAGACGGTGGAGCGGCCGCGGACTGCCGTAGACTGCGAGCACCTCAGCGAGCAGCTACGCGGCCGTTCCGCGGCAGAAATGAGTTTATGTAGGCTGTGTTACTCCTTCTCCACACAGCACAGCAACTGTGAACAGATTGCAGGAAAGCGGGAAAATGCCGAGGGGTGCCGTAGACTGCGAGCACCTCAGCAAGCAGCTCCGCGGCCGCTCTGCGGCAGAAATGGGTTTATGTAGGCTGTGTTACTCCTCCTCCACACAGCACAGCAACTGTGAACAGACTGCAGGAAAGCGGGATAATGCCGGGGGGTGCCGTAGACAGCGAGACATTTAACTTGGCAGCAAGAATGAGAAAAATTGTGAAACGTGCATAATTCTAAATCTAATTGTATGCTATTCATTGGAAGACTTGGTAGAACTTGGTACTGCATAAGGAACAGAAGTTATAAAGAATGACCGATTGCGCGAAAAGTATTAATGTGGCGAATAAAACCTTTTATACACATATGCTAGGAGTAAATGCGCATCTATGTACAAAATTGGGAAATGTTAGGCCAAATCGTTCAGGGTTAAAATTGCCAAAATATCGCAGAAAGTCAAAACCAGGTCCCACAGACTTGGGAGTTGGATTGAAATGTGACCCACAAAATATGTAACCTGTGCACCTGATTTTATTAGAGGTCATAACTACATAAATGTGTATTTGTGGGAAAGTTAGATTTTGGTTCCAGTGGCTAACGGATGTTCGAGTCATTGTAAAAATCATCCCATAAACATGGCATCCTTTTGTGTCATCCAATCAATGAAAAGCAAGGCGGAGACTGTGCTTTTACCCAATCCTAGCATTAGGGGTGTGGGTAGTAAGCCTGCCCCTGCCATATTCTTTAGTAATGTCATTTAGCAAGATAAATAAGGGAACACACTGATTCTTGACTTCTTCCTGATTTTCTGTGTGGTGTCCTATTCCTGATTTCTCCATCTTTGATCCTGATTCCTGATTTTTATTGCAAAACCAAGGCCTATGCATTGCTGACTCCATTTTCAGCTAAGACTGAAATTCTAAACAAATCCCAAAAACCTAAGGGAAGCATTCTGATCCAGTCTGGCTTGCAACTGCCAGATGCATGCCTGCAAACTCGCCATCCCACTGATCTCCAGTCTCCAGTAACCAGTGCAGTCTCCAGTCCAGAGCAGTCCGGTGACCAGAACCACCCAGCTGACCCTATTCCGCCAGATGTGCCCTGCTGTCCTTGGTTAGACCCGATCCGTGTGATAACCAGAACCCTTGACGGTCCAAAATCCTAAATTAAAGTGGATTGTAAGTATTAATAGGAAGCATGCCACCCTACCTTTGAATCTTTGCGCTAGTGCTAACTTCTTTAAATCATTTTGTCCTGTGAAATCCTAAACCCTTAATCCTCCGATCAACTCTAGAGCTTACTGTGTTTCAATCTGGTAACCTAGCCTGAATGCCCTAGTGTATAACATAACTGTCATTGTAAAGGTTGATTTCTGTTTTCTTTTTCCCGCTTTATTTTCCAAAAACGCCTCTCATTCAACATTGCATAACTCACTCAATTTAATAGCTGGAGACTTCATTTCAACTCTGAATTATACCTAAGACCCATAGCTACATCCCAACCTAAGAACACACTCCAAATCAGTGTATTTCACCCGTTTTTCTTAAAGGCTGTTTGGTTAATTTTATGCGGGAATCCGGATTTCTGCAAAGTTTTACACATGTGATTTTCACTCTAAATTATTTTCAAACTTCCATTTGGATTCAAAGTGTTTACTCTTGCTCAAACCATAGATCATGATTGTTAGCATCTTTCCAATGTTGCTCCCATAGAAATTTGTGTTGATGTAAGGATTTTTACACAGTTTTCATTGTTTTGCTAAGCCATTTTCGAATGTCATTTTAAAAAGTGTAAGATTTCCAACCTGTTTTTCTCTCTAGTTTGGGGAGGGAAGGTTGCATTCCAATTCTGTTTCCTGTTCTTTATTCCTGAATACCTGCTGCTTCCTTATATCGAACTAGACTTGCTTATTTGTGGGTTGAGGAATATTGCAGGGGGAAATCCTAACTTAAATGCTATCTTTCCCATCAAGCCAAAAGTGTTCTTTTCTCTGATGTTTTATATTTTGTGTTGCTAAAAGTAAATTTAACTTCTACCTTCTTATCTGTTATTGTCACCACATTGGTGATTGCTGCTCCCTATTGTAAAGTATATGTTTGATTTGAATTTTAAATAAATAAAGAAATATTACCTTTACCTACCAGCCTGATTCCTGGTCCATTGTGACCTGGGGCATTTTGAGACGGGGTGTGATATGAGTGGTATATAACTCAGAATATTGAACCTATAGACATGATAGAATAAGCATTTCAGCTGCACAATGCATACTAGGGTGAGACCAGTGTGTATAGCCTGATTGAAATACTTAACAGTGGTCTGGGATGCGGTCTCCTATCGGGGGGCCCATATGTGACTTAATGGTGAGGGCCATCTTGTGACCCCTGCCATTCCCCTCTTGAGCCTGCACAGATTCCAAAGCGGGCCCAGAATCCTATGCAATTTTATCCTTCTAGGGGCTACCTTTGCCAGCACCCAAAGCCACTCCCCTCACATGATCGGTCTAAATAGATAGTTCTCTATACCCACCCAATGTTTATCCTTGTCTGTTCGCAGGTGGGGATCAGGGCTCTGAATTGGGGCGCTCTGTAATAGGTACGCATATCAGGTAGACCCATCCATCCTTTTTTGTTAGGCTGCACTAGAATTCTGTATGCCACTCTTTGTTTCTTCCCTTGCCACAGAAAATTCACTACCCTTCTTTTCAGTTCTATAGAATGCAAATCTGGCAACTCTATTGGTAACACCTGATATAGATACAGCACTCTGAGGAGAAGCACCATTTTTATTGCATTTAACCTTCCTAGCCAGGAAATAGTGAGCTTGGACCAGGTTTCAAGCTTGACGAAGAGCCTGTGCAATAGTGGGGGGAACTTTATTTCGTATAGATTATCCAGCTCTTTGGGTATCCTCACCCCTAGATATTTTATACTATTCCACTCCACTGGGATCCCTAATCCTTCCCATTCCGTACTTTGTTCCCCTGTTGGCTCTTGGAGGGAATGTGGGATGTATTGACCCACTCTGCTATCTTACGCGGTATCACTCTGATAGTTATTGTGCAAGAAACAGCAACAATGGCGGCAAAACTCTTGTGAGCGCCAAAAACCTCCTAAACCGCGTGTTTGAACACATAAAAAGATGGATGCACAACCTGCCAGCCATGGTGCATATGTGGTGGGATAGAGCACACACTGCAGAAAATGTGCCAGTGGGCTCTATGACCAGCAAACAGAGTGCAGAGAGAGAAGCAGCGCTTTGCAAATGAAATTCCAAAATGTGCCTATAAATGACATTTGCTTTGTTGCTAAAAAAAAACCTCCAAAATGCCTATACACAACACTTCTCAACATTTAAAATCTTGCTTGCTGTTTAAATTCATGTAATCTACAAAGTCCTAAAGTGTAAAGAGCAAAACATTTCCTCAGACAAACTGGATTGTCTGTAAACTGACAGCTCCTGTCAAAATCTGTGTGCAGTACACAGGACTACCTGTGGATGACAGCTGTCAGATGAGCTCCTGATGAAACTTCAAAGTATCTAAACTAAAAGTCTGTCAGGTTAGCAAACATAAAAGGATTGTTGCTAAAAGGAATACAGATCTCAGTTGTGTTTTTGATCCCCCAGATGTAAAGCCAAGAAAGTAATGTATTTATGTTTCATGCAACAAATTTGTTTTTTCCTGGATTTAAGAGTTAAGAATGAATTAGCCTGGCTGAGCTGCAAGAAGTGGGAAAACAGGTTTCTCCCAAGGGGAGGGAAATCCTCTCAGCAGAAACTCTCTGGTAGATGATAATTGTGGGTTAGACCAGACTTTTGCGTACAAAAAGAGAATGAACAATGGCAGATCCTTCAACCCAGGAAACGGAGGTGTAAAAGGGTCATAAACTGCTCCTGTAAGGACTTCCCCAAAGGAGGGTGCTATTCCTGGACTCCAGGGAGAGACAAATGGGCGGACCATTTGCTGTTAAGAATGAACAATGAACAATTTTTAGAGACTCATAACTTGTGATTCAAAGTGGTGAAAAATATAAAAAGGATAGATCTGTTAGTCTAAATTTTTGGCTGCACGTTTTAAGAGGCTGTAGAACTATGTAACATGTTCTGGACAGGAATGGCAATTTTTTTTATTCTTTTTATTTTTATTCAACAGGTCATTTGGTTTACAATTCGAAAAACCTTTAATCCTTTAACCATTTACCACAGTCTTATCAAATCCAGATCTCATTGGAGTCCCATTTCAATTTCTTAGAGAACGGTCGTCCAATGCTCTGTACCTCTTCCTCATTCCCTCTGAGTCCGGTACCTCTAGTTTCTTGAGCATTGTAATTACCAACTTTACGAGGGCTATGTTGATTTTAGTTTTCCCTCCTTCGATCAATGTTCTCCATAAATCGTCCATACTTCTAGTCGGATAGCTTCTAAGAATGTTCCCTAGACAGTACTCGCGTTCCTGCCTTAGGCCCTGACAGCTTAGGGTTAGATGTTTTAAAGATTCTATCTCACCAGGGAGTTCACACAATCTACACCCTATATCTCTGCTCATAATGTTTCTTCTTTGCAGTATTTCTCCGGTTGGCAAGACATTCAATCTATATCTCATAAGAGTGACCTAAAATACCATTTTGGAAACAATGTCAAGTATCCTGGTAACAAGTTCAGTTTCCTTGGCTAAGCCCAGAATTTTTCATAGTTCTTGTATTTCCCGTTATGCTCTTGAGTTTCTATCCAGTCCATTGTATACAGTTCTTTTTTTAAAATCTAGATTGTTTAGCAAATCCTCCTCTGTTTCATTGACAATTGTTAGCATTGCTTGACAGGTTTCTTGCCATTCCACTAACACGACATCCGTTTGTTCTTTCAAAGATTTTGTCAACACACTAAAGCCTCCAGACGCATTCTCCTCCAAACATTTATGGTAAAAGGACATTTTTTTTCAATCGGCTATGGCTTTCAGTGATGTTAGTGCCAGCTCTCTCCTTATTACTTCTATTGGAACAGATTTGGGGAGTTGGAGCACTTTCTGCCAAAACATGCCCTCCAGACTCAGCCATACTTGTGCTGGAAAAGACAGTGAAGTTTCGGCTCTGTAAGTCAATATGGGTAGTACTTTCATTCTGTAGAACTTTATCAGAGGTATTATGG
The DNA here is from genome assembly GCF_040938575.1 of Ambystoma mexicanum. NCBI lineage: Eukaryota > Metazoa > Chordata > Amphibia > Caudata > Ambystomatidae > Ambystoma > Ambystoma mexicanum. The sequence continues at coordinate 451,329,994 of NC_090924.1, read as the reverse complement.
TGAACCTGCAATATATTCTCAATAGGATTTTCCCCTGCGAGGCTAGATCGATTGCTTTCCTTCTTAGCCCTTCAATTCTTGGGGCTTCACTTTTGGTGTTGTTAATGCAAACTCCCAAGTATGTAAACGTGTTTACTTCCAAAATTTTCTTTCTTTTAATGTCCATTCCATCTTCCTGTTTTTACAATTATTCCCTCCCTGGGGAAAACTCATTGTTCTTGATTTTTCTGGATTAATTATCAGGTCATTGTCATCCACATATGACTGTAAGGTTGTTAACTGTTGTTGCAGACCTATCAGAGTCTGATCTATCAGAACAATATCATCTGCATATAACAGTCTCCCTATTGATGACCCCGCAACATTTGGAGGAAAACTGCGTGTGAAATCAAATTCTTCTCCCATGTCTGATGTAAACAGATTATAAAGTTCCGGCGCTAGGGGACAACCTTGTTTCAGCCCCGTGTTGATGGAAATTTGGTCCGACAGAGTCCCTGTCTTATCCAGCCTTATTCTGATAGTTGTGTCCAGATAAAGGTCTTTGCTGTTCTCCACAATGACTTCAGGACATTCCCACCTCTCACGTTTGTCCCAGAGTTTCTTTCTTCTAATTGTTTCAAAGGCCTTAGACAGGTCAATAAAGGCGATGTAAATGTTCTGTTCTTTGTTTCAGGCAGTTCTGGCTTTCAACAGATTAATAAAAAAGATGTTTAAAGTGGTTCCTCTTCCCTTAACAAAGCCAGACTGCCAAGGGTCTCTTCGCTCATTCTGGATGCTCCATTCTGTTAGAGCCTTCAATAATGTGGACGCAAATACTTTCCCAGGAACATCCAGGAGGGCAATTGGTCTATAGTTGTCAGGAGATGTTCTCAGCTCTTTTTTATAAATGGGTATGACCAGCACTGCCTACCAGGACTTGGTACATAACACATATTTGAACAATTGATGCAAGAACCATGCCCATACTCCTACGTCCCATGCCTTTCCTCCATACTTATGGGACATTCCTCTGTCCTGTGGGACGGGACCGGAGCACTTTGTAAAGCATCAAAAAAAAATTACAAACATTTTTTGTCCCTCCTCTCTTTCTACGAGGGGCACAGCACGCGGCAGTAGCCCAGCCCATCTGAGCTCCGCCCCGCGCATCACCCATCAGTCCTTTTCTCCGCTCGTTCAGGACTGGACGCACTTGCTATCTGCGCAAGAATTTCTTCCTTTTTTCCTCCTCTCTGGCTCTCGCTAGCGATTGTGTACTAGTCTGTCTATGTCGTTCAAACTAGACTTTCCAGATTGTTCCTCGTGTCATCAACGCTTCGCGAGGGCGGATCCCAATCCTCTTTGTTTAGAGTGCTTGGGTCCGGATCACCGGATCACGTTGGGACTCCTGTTTCTATTGTGACTCCCTTTCGGTCCGGACACTTCAACGTCGGTTAGCCGTTTAGAGCGCTGGGAGGAGGTGTTCCAGCGTACTCCTCCTTCGCATTTTCAATCTTTCATCGACGAAAGGAAGAAACGCCCGGTAAGTACTTTACTTTTCAGAGCAGCCCGGCCAGGAGACACCTTCCCGGGTTCTTTCCGGTCTGGGAGGAGCGTCGACCGCTCTATCACCGGGGCTTGCCCCCGAGTTGCCTTCTGGGCCTAATAAGTGTAGCGAAGATTTCTCAGAGGGTCTCTGTAAGGGGCCTGTGGATACCGAAGCATGCTCCGAGGCCCCTCCTGTGGGGGCTGCTTGTAGACCTACTTTTACTGAGTCTTGCGGTACCGGAGCTCGCTCTGAGGCCTCTTTATCGGCTTCCCTTAAAAGTACCGGGGTGCGCCCCGAGGCCTCGGCTGGCCTTGGGTTTACCGAACGCATGTTCGAGGCCCACAGTGGAAAGGCTGTGACCAGACTTGAGTCTGAGGTCCCTCGTACAGAGGCTAAGGAAACTAACATTTCAGAGAGGCCTGAAAAGGCCTTATTGGTGAAAGCTGTTTCTCACCGTTCCCGCTCTTGTGGCGACGCCAGAACTGTTGAGACGGCAAGGAGTCGAAGTTCCTCCTTTACTGGCAATGCGGAGGTCCTTCCTTTGAAGGCTAGTTTGGCTATTGGTATGTTGCAGAAACATTTCAGGCCACATAGTACCGGCTCAGCAGAGGTTCCTTGTGTAAAGGCTAAAATGAAGACCCCTGATACACCAATGGGGACCCCTGCCTCACTTCCACACGTGCCGCAGTTCCCCTCAGGTGATGGCACTTCGCCCACAACTACGCCATTGGCCTCAGGTGTGGGGAGCGGTTCTGTAGGTGAACACAAGGTTCCTTTTGCTAACCAGTTCCCCCCAGTTTACAACTGGAACGTGTGGATGCCTATTCCGCATAATATCTTGCTCCCTGTGGGTTCGGCACGCTTGATTTATGTGGACACCTCGGGGGATGGGCCGGCTTGGAAACCCTCCCCTCTGCATCCGTGGAATTATCCCCCTCGTGAGAGGCCTTCTCCAGCAGCTCCAAAGCTTTCTCCGGAGGATGCCTTTTTCAGCAAATTTCAGGTGCTCATGCGTACTGACCCCATGTGGAAAGGTCTGTTGGAGTTCGAGGAGGTCATTCCGGTCGAGAAGCTGGAAGACTTTAAGGCGGGATTGTCCGATGACAGGGTCTTGGACCAGGATCTGCTGGAGGCCGCGGCTCATCACGTCGACACTTCGGCTCGTGGTTTTATGCTGGGAGTTGATACCTCTCGACAGGCTTGGTTTCATGCCACCAAGTTCTCAAAGGAGGTGCAGGACAAGGTGTTGGACCTGCCGTTTGACGGTAAGGAGATTTTCCATTCCACAACGGATGTGGAGCTGACCAAAATGAAGGACAGCACCCAGACAGCTAAGTCCTGGTTAAAACTCCTTTCAGAACCCAGAGACCGTTGTCGCAAAGCCGGCCCTCCTCTGGTTTCAGAGGTTTCTCTAGATCGGAAATCCCGCAGAGTGGATACCCCTTTGGGAATTTCCCGCCGGAGGCAGCAGCGGACTCGGTTTTTCGCCCGCTCCTCAGCCTCCTCTTCGGGTTCAGGTGGTAACACCACTGAAAAACCTGCCAAATGAGGGTTCTCCACGCTCGCACGAGACCCCAGTTGGAGGGCGCATTGCGTCTCATTGGGAGGCGTGGTAGACCAGCACCGAGGACCGCTGGGTCTTGTCAGTCGCTCGGGTGGGCTTCCGCTTACCCTTACCCCCTACCCCACCCTTCAACCCCCCTTTCCAGCAGTCGGGGTCGTCCTCCCTAAAAGCCGAGGTTCAGAAACTGCTGGACCTCAGAGCTGTGGAACCTGTTTCCCTAGGGGAGCGAGGGGAAGGCTTCTACTCCCGACTGTTTACGGTGCCCAAACCCAACCAGGCTGGCCTGCGCACCATCCTAGAACTTTCCCAGTTCAATCTTTTCCTACCCCAAGAGAAATTCAAGATGATCACGCCCGGCCAGATACGGTCCTCTTTGCAGATGGGCGATTGGCTCACCGTGGTGGACCTTCAGGATGCGTACATGCATATACTTATCTGAAATCCACACAGGGGATATCTTCCTTTCTCTGTGGGAGAGAAGCACTTCCAGTTTCGAGTGCTTCCTTTTGGCCTCAGCTCGGCGCTGCTTGCTTTACGAAGATGATGTCGGTGATCGCGGCCTATCTTCGTCTGCAGGATATCCATGTGTATCCGTATTTGGACGACTGGCTCTTATGCAGCCCTTGCCCGTTTAAAGCAGCCTGCACTCTTCAGTCTCTCCTCCAGCTCTTGTTCAACCTCAGGCTGCCGGTGAACTGGCGGAAATCTTCCATGACGGTCTCTCAGGACTTGATTTTCCTGGGTTTTCACTGGAACACTATCGACTGCAGAGTTTACCTGACCGGGGACAGAATGGCGGATCTGTTGGCCACGTGTCAGATGTTTGCGCAGTCTGAGAGCATGTCGGCCTGGTGGTTCCAGAGGCTTCTGGGCCTCATGGTCTCGTGTGTTTTAGCTCTACCTCTCGCTCGTCTTAAGATGAGGCGGACTCAGATGGCTCTGCGGAGTTCTTGGCGTCAAGCCGTGGATCCGGACTCCAAGTTGATATTGATTCTGGTTTCCATGAGAGCAGACCTGGAGTGGTGGTCGTCTCTCAGCAACCTGTCGGTGGGAGCGGGGTTTCAGGACCCGTAGCGTCCACCTTACTCTTAGTCCATAGTCCCCTTTCCTCCATACGCCTGCCCGCTGTCCCCTCTAATAAGGTTTGTCTGTTATTGCTTAAAGGTCTCTGACCTGGCGATAGAAAAGGACTGATGGGCGATGCGTGGGGCAGAGCCGAGAAGGGCAGGGTTACGGCCGCGTGCTGTGCCCTGCGCAGAAAGAGAGGAAGGATTAAACAAATTTGCAAAATAGTTGATGCTTTTTCAAAGTGCTCTGGTCCTGTGTAAACAACGAGCCTGAATACGAAATTAAAGATATACTGGACTCAAAAGATAGTGAGGTCCAAGCTGTACTACCTTATCAAGTGGAAAGGGTACCGGCAACAAGACAGGTCATGGGAACCCAGTGAACACGTCCACGCACCTCATTTAGTCAAAAGATTCTACCGCAATTATCCTACCAAGCCCGGGCCGGGCATGCCAGGAACTTCCTTGGGAGGGGCCTTAGGGGGGTGTGCTATCACGACTACTGGCCTTACCCATTGCAATTGCCCCGGTTCAGCAGCATGCACATATGCACACATCTCAGGGCCACCCCAACCACATGGGTCCCTGAAACACCACGGGGGTCCATGTGCCAAATTAGGGAAGAGCAAGAAGAGGAGGAGTTGAGTCCAAGCATGGCGTGCCTGGGGTCACATTAATCACCCATTGGGTGGATGAGATCAACCCAGCCACTTCCTGTTCCTCCAACATGGAGGAGGACTAGTCCAAGCAGCATTGACATGCTGCAGGCCTGCTTTTTTGGTGTGGCTGGGTGTGGCTGACTATAAGTCACACCCAGGCAGGGAATCATGCTGCAGGCCTGCTTTTTGGGTGTGGCTGGGTGTCGCTGACTATATAAGCTACACCCAGGCAGGGAATCTCTGCTTTGCGTCATTCTGCCCTCGCAGCGTGATGCTCACCGGCATCGCTCCAGCAGCCTGCAAGGAATAAAACAGCTGTTAGACTGAATACAGCACAAAAGACCCGACCCACGATCCCTGCGACACTTACCTTGTGATCTCCTGTTTGAATCCAGCTCTGCAGCGCTCCATGGACTATTCCGCCATCGCACCTGCCTTGATCCTGATGAGAAAAAGAAACAAGAAACAGCTAGTAAGTGGAAGCATAAGCGCGTGCAGGAAAACAGCAGCGCTAGAAGCAGCTCAGAAAGCACAAACATAAATCATACCGAAGAGGCAGCATTTTATGGACGTTGAGAGCAACGCATGCAGCAGCAGCCAGTGCACTAGCCAAAGGAAACACCACGCCAGAAAGCAACGCACACAGGAATCTTGCCGCACTCACAGAGGCTGCCATAGCCCAAGGAAAACAGCACATGTGAAAGGGGCAGTGCGCACAAACATTGCCCTAAAGAAGCAAACGCACAAGGAAGGGCAGTGCATGCGAGACAACGGACCACAGAGCGGACTAAAACAGTGCACGGTGAAGCGCGCACATAGACTTTAAGAACAATAAACCATGTTAAATGACACTAATCCATGCCGCAGCAGGTCTGGGCGTGATACAGAACCTACAACCAGTGATGTAATTGGTTCTACACCACTGCGCCCCTGCCAAAAGAGACAGCAGGATGGAGTGCGTCTCATCTCTATAAACAAGGTGAGCACAGCCCACAGAAGGCGGTGAACCAGAGAGGCACAGGGTGGAGGGAAGGGCCCTGTCAACACTTTTCCCCTAACGCAGTCTTGTACCTCCCTTTCAGAATCACACCTGGGCTTCCAGTTCCTCACGTAGGGTCCCGACACAGAATCCAGAAGGGAAGAGGTTTCCAGGTGTTCCCGCAGAGCTAAGGTTAGCGTAACACATATCCACATGACAACAACATTCAGTTTGTCAACATCCACTTTGACAAACTTGCAGAAGTTAAAAGAATAGGTTGCACAATAGCATGTTTCCTTCTTTTCAAAGACATGTACGTATGCAGAGAATAATTCTTTCTATCTCTGGCATATGCTGTGTGAGAAACCAGAAAGTGTGTCACCCACTAGTCCCCAAGGATCTGTCATTCAGGTGGCAAGGACACGGCCATCACTTTTCATCCAGTTCCAGGGGGTGGGTCAGCGCGGGAGGATCACCTGGGTGAGGTGTCTTCAGGGAATGGGACACCGGATGGTGAGACGATGTATTCCCTTCCCTGTAATACCTTTACCCCATCCTACCCGGTAGGATATTTAGGAACTCTACCCCCCTTTTACAACACGAACACTTTCTCACAGACAGCCCGCTAGGAGAGAAAATAGACTAACACCCGAGCCGTATACCTGACGTGTCCCGATACAATGGTCAGGCAAGATCTGCCAATTACTGATCATCACACACACTTGACTTCCATTACACTTCACCACATGGATAATAGGTGGAGCACGAGAGCACACTCTGGGAGAGGCAAAGCACACGAGGAAACAGCAGTTCCAAGATGTCAGTTTAACAAGAGGAGAAAGACGGCAAAAAAGAAGGGGGTCGCAAGGAGGGGAGTTCCCTTGACCTTTTTGACAATGAACCGTTACTTTCACAAAACCTCGAGAATAGCAAGCGTAAGACCAGGACACCAGGCGGAAGAATCCTGCATTGTGTGTCAGTGGTACCTGGGGCCCTCCTGCATCAGTAATCAAGGCGGGGAGAATCTGGGTCCTATTTGCAGTAGGAAAGACCCCGCAGGCATCCACTGGATTCTCTCCTCTCAAACTACTTTATGTAGAGAACCAAGAGATGTCCTAGACATGCTCTGGGAGACCTGGGAAGAACGAGAAGAGGCACCTATTCCCCTCTCACAAACTAACACAACAAAAGTCCACCTACGACAAAAAGCTAAACTTAAGATCTTTTTCAATAGGACAAAAGGTATTAATCCTCTTACGTACCTCTGAAAATAAAGTGGCATGGGCCATATGAAATATTAGAGCAGACAGGGACATGTACCTATAAAATAGCCCAACCTCACACCAAACAAAAGACCCACCTCTATCATGTAAATCTTTTAAACGAATGAAAGGAAAATCCATTTGTGGCCACAGCCACAATACTATCTTGTTTGTTTGTTTATTGAATTTATAAAGCGCACCAGACCCGGGGGTAGCAGGGCGCCGCAAAGGTTATGCAAGGCTTACAAGGTTAAATAATGGCAGACAGTATAAATTGACACGTATAATACAAAATAGGTAGGGCTCAGAGTATGCAAGTAATAAAGTTCAAAGAAAAGTTATTTACCTCATAGTGTACAGTGGTATACAAAGTTAGCAATATTGGGAGGAGGGTACAGAATATAATATGCGAGTGGTACCAGAAGAAATAAATAATTTAGAATGAATTCCTCAAGAGCTATCTAGTCAACAACAAGTGGGAAACCAGGGAGAGTGCAAAGCACTTATCATTATATCAGAACCCCAAAGGGAAAAGTGGTCCATTTTAAACCATATAGACTCCCGGAAACCCATAGACAGATAGTAGTTGAGGAAGTGAACAAAATGCTTAGGGCAAATATTATCGAACCTTCTTCAAGCCCATGGTCCTCCCCTATAGTATTCATCACAAAACCTGATCATCCCTGGAGGTTTTGGATAGACCTCTGACAGGTCAACGCCATCTCCGACTTTTATGCCAATCCCATACCACGCATTGACGAATTGATTGATAATCTCGGAAATGCCACCTTCCTATCAACCCTAGACTTAACCAACGGGTACTGGCAGGTCCCTGTACATCACCTGATAAGGAAAGGACAGCTTTCTCAGCGCCCCTCGGACTATTCCGGTTCAAAGCCCTCCTTTTTGGCTTACACTGGTCCCCCGCCACTTTCCAACAGCTTATGGACAGGATATTACAGCCCTACTCCGATTTCTGTGGGACTTATATTGATGACACAGTCATTTATAGTAAGACTTGGGAAGACCATCCTTTCCATCTCTTTACTATTATGAGAGCCCTCAGAGAAGCCGGGTTAACTACCACTCCATCCAAATGTAAGCTGACTCAATCAGCTGTGAATTACCTCAGCTTCTTTGTAGGGAATGGCAGTGTCCAGCCTCAACGAGAAAACTGAAAGCCATCCTAGATACCCACGCCTAAAACCAGGAGAGACCTCAGAGCATTCTTTGGGTTAATCGGTTAATACCGTAGGTTTATCCCTAATTTCTCGGACAGAACAGCTAGGTTGACAGACAAATTAAAGAACGCTAAACCCCTGAAGATTCATTGGACTGACGAGGATGATGTATTTTACAACTGCTTAAAGCAAACCCAATGCTAGAACCCGATCCTAAACGAGGTAGATTTTTAAAAAGAGTTTGTTTTACAAACTGACGCCTCTCTTACAGGGTTAGGAACAATTTTGCCACATGTTTGTGATGGATTAGAACACCCAATCCTATTAACTAGTCGAAAACTCTTTCCACGTGAAAAAAACAACTGTGTGTTAGAATTAGAGGCCCTTGCCATTAAATGGACCATCACTCATCTAAGTTACTATCTCGTAGGAAGGAAGTTCACACTCGTCACAGATGATTCTCCACTAGTGTGGATAAGCCAACGAAAGGACTCTAACCCTCGAGTCATGCAATGGATCCTAGACCTGCAACCTACTGTTTCACTGTGGAGCATCGAAAAGGTAAAGACATGGAGAACGTCGATTTCCTTTCCTTTCTCGTTTTCCCTGTCCAAAAAATATGTGGCTACATTGCATAGGGAAAGGCCATGTGAGAAACCAGAAGGTGTCCCACCCGCTAGTCCCCGGGGATCTGTCATCCAGGTGGCCAGGACACAGCAATCGCTTTTGGATCGAGTTCCTTGGGTGGTCCAGCGCGGGAGGATCACCTGGGTGAGGGGTCATCGGGAAGTGGGACACCGGATGGTGAGATGCTATATCCCCTTCCCTGTAACACCTTTACCCCATCCTACCCAGTATGATACCCAGTAGGATATTTAGGAACTCTACCACCCCTTTTATAACACCAACACTTACTCACAGACAGCCCACTTTGAGAGAAACCAGACTAACACCTGAGCCGTATACCTGACATGTCCCAATACAATGGTCAGTCAAGACAATTACTGATCATCACACACCTGACTTCCACTTCACTTCCCCACACGGATAAAAGGCGGAGCGCGAGAGCACACTCTGAGCAAGGCAAAGCACACAAGGAAACAGCAGTTCTAAGGGGGCAGTTAAACAAGAGGATAAAGATGGCGAACCAGAAGGGGGTTGCAAGGAGGGAAGGTCACTTGACCGTTTCGACAAGGAACCGTTCCTTTCACATTACTTCGAGAAAAGAAAGTTTAAGACCAGGAAACCAGGCTGAAGAATCCTACATTGTGTGTCGGAGGTACCCGGGGCCCTCCCGCTTCGGCAATCCAGGCAGGGAGAATCTCCAGCCACTGTGGTACTGTTCTTGGCTCCAAGATCAAAGCTCCTTCAGTGAAAGCAACACAGACCGGTCTGTGTTGAAGCCAAGGTTGCAAGCAGCAACATTGTATGCAAGCGCTGCAACGAACATTGTTAAAACACATATGATAAGAGACGCAAATGAAGTTAAACTGCTGTTGAGTGATTGAACTTTAAAGCAAGCTACAATACCTTTGACAGATTGGTCCGGCACCATGTGGATGCTCAATCGAAGGTCTCTGTAGGGTATCCAGCTGAGAAGTAATAACAGTAGATAAATGTGGTCCAAGCCTGATGGAGGGAGATCATTTGAAAGAGAACGAATAAATGTGAATCGAAATGGTCCTGCGACGGGTCAAGCACAATCCTGCGCAAGTCTTCAATCTTGATGAAATAGAGAAAGTTTGGAAAAGATGAATTTGGTTCGATTCCGGCATAGGGGGACCAATTGAAGGTTTTGTGTTAAGGTGGGTCTGAGCCCAGCAGAGGGGGTGCCGGGGGATCGGAAATCACCCAACAAGTTGTACATGAGAATCCTGAGCAGAAAGGAACTTTTGAATGTTTGTTTGTCGCATCAGCCCTCTGAAGTAAGAGACTTTGAATGGCAAAGAGACTTTCACATAAAAGGCCCTGATTCTGAGATTTGAACTACATCCTCGTGCTATAGAAGCCAGTAACTGTACTACTCTCGAGTGTGCCGCCTTGTCCTGTGCTGCAAACGTGGGCAAGGGAGGCCAACAGCTTGAATATCCTGACATATTATTTCTTGAAAACTTTTCTTTTGCATAATATTGATCCCCACACCGTTTGTACTTAGAAGTAAGGATTGGCAATAGGTTTATTATTATAAATTGTAGATTAGACTTCAGGGGAGTGTCTTGCGCTCAAAGTCAGTCCTCTCAATGCAGAAAAATATTTTAGATAGACATTGCAAAAGTCCAAATCTTGTAAAATGTAGTGTTTATTTTCCTATAAGAAAAACAGCCGACACGTGTTTCGACCCCTGGTCGTTGTCAAGGCCTAAATTTGATCTGAAACCAGTTATGATTAATAATTATGGATTTCTCATAAGCCCGCTTTAGCATCAAAATTGCTTCCAAAAGAGTAGATTATTAATGCATCTTAGTGTGAAATAGTAGATTGAAAGAATCTGCGTTTCATGGAACTATTTCTGGTATATATGTTGTTGAACGGCCTTAATTAAATGGAAATTCCTTGCACAAATCTTGTTAGTTTATTATTATAGGCTCTTTTATTTTAACAAGACATCACTAGGACTGCGTTATTATTATTTGATGGTCGTAGCTTGCTCCCATCTTTAGATTTAGGTTTAGATAGGCATTTTTCAAACCCAGTTGAAGTTCAAAAAACACCCTTGGACTGTGATCACTTGTGTCTGTCTTACTGTTTGATACCATGCCTTCCTTACAGCTGTCACTATTCACAAATCGCAGTGTCTAACCCTAGATCACGCATTGATTGACATTGGTAGCACAGTCTTTAAAGAAGGTATGAGTTACGTAGAGCTTTCGCGTCTGCATACTCTCAATGTTCTATTCCTAATGAATTTTCATGCAAAGTCAAATCTGATATTCCTTGCATCCTAGAAACAACGGGAATATGTGCACTGTACACCCCTTCTAGATATGTGCCACGTACCTCAAAAAAGAAAACCTTTAAAAGAAAACAAATACAAACAGTACCTATAACAGATCTCCCAACAATACCTCTAAAGAAACAAAGAACAACTGCTGCTCCATCAAATAATACAACGTGCAGGCAAATCACTTATTCTGAAATTGTTCAACCTCTTTACATCTTCTATAAAGAAAGTATCTGAAAATATAGAACGGCAAGCAACCATTAAAGATACGTCAAGATCGGAGGGGCCTATCACTAGCCCTTCATGCTGTCAAGCGATCATGTTGGCCAAAAAGAACGGTAAAAATGTAAAAACCCATCTTTACTTCCTGAGAGGAGCAAGAAAATAACTTCTGTGGGATGGGATATTGAGGAAGTGCACACCCCCCCCACCTACAAAGTTAAAAAAAATGCCCTTAAGAACAAGCGCCAACCACACTTCCTTTCTGAATTTTCAAAGCCTGTGGATAAAACAACTAAGACAAAACAAAATGAAGTCTTTTTAGCTAAGCGAGACAGCTGTTTAAGGGCACATTAATTCAAAAATGCCCTCCCAACAGCAGCGTCAGTCAGGCATATTTACAAGACCACTGAAGATTGGGGGGAAAAGGCCGTCTGAAAATCAACAACCAGTGAAAGCAATACCAAAAAAAAGAGCAGGCACCAAGGGCTGCGATGTCTCCCGCTGTTAGATCTGAAAAGAGCGAGCAGATGATTACGCAAACATCTCAAATGAACCTCCAGTCTGCCGACTGACAGATTATTCTTCCAGTTATTCATCCTAATGCTCTAAAAGACAAGGGAACCATTTTCAAACAGTTGCCATTTCTTGACATAATACAAACAACGAACATATTAAAAATTGAGGTACCTCTATGGAATGGTTCCACGAATTGAGCACTAGTAGAATTTGCATCCCCCTTAATGGTTACCCTCTTCAAAATCCACGCTGAGCTTTTGTTGCATGCAGGTTACACTCTGATCACATGCAGAAAGATCAAAAGACCTATTCACTTTGTAGCAAAACAAGAATCCGCACTGGCTAGCCCAATGATTACGCAAAATTCTGAGCGTGCACTGCTGAGAGACCTGCAAACCCAAAGTACCCAAGCACGTGAAAAAGCGCTGAATACCTAATACTGGATGCCGGTGTGTCCTCCAAACGGTCCAAATTGACCAACTGAGCCTACTTCCTTGTTACGCTGTTATCTACGCTGTTATCTTTGAATACACAGGGATTTTTGTTCTTTTTGGTGCATAAAGAGGGATAAAAATTGCTAGAGGACACAGACATATTTATTTTGCAAGATGCATGGTGCACGGTACCTATTTTATTGATGGTTTCCAAATTTTGTCTAACAATGCTATTCCCTCAAAGAAGGGGCGGGCTAGTGGTGGCCTAGCTATAGGAGTAAAAGGCTGTCCAGTCATTTGGTCGAAAATAAAAGATCGAATGACCATTTGGTCGAATACCAATTGGTCGGAAAAAAAGGTCGAATTTTTTTATTTATATATTTATATATTTTTTTCGTTTCGGTTGGTAAAAAAAATAATAATAAAGAAAAAGGGGGGTTGGGGGGAACCCCCCCCCCCCATAACCCCCATAAACAAATAAAAAAAAATGACAATTTTTTCGACCATTTGGCATTCGACCAAATGGCATTCGATCATTTGGTTTTCGACCAAATGACTGGTAACGCGCACATACAACTGATATCCTTTCCAAATGTGAAGAATTCCCCTTATGTATTAATGGGAATATTGCAACTTCCCTTATTTCACTCAGAGGAAATTTTTATCATTAATATTTATGACCCCCAGGTTGGCTCTCAAACCAGCACCATACAGAATATTTTGACTAACGCTATTTCTTACTGGTTTGAGAGTTCACCAACTGGTCACGCTGTGCTAGCTGGCGACCTTAATAAAATGGCCCTGTATTCGCCCAATAGGTCTTCTTATGCATCGATCGGCACCATGCTTCTATGACATAAATATTCTATCATCGTCTTTTCATCCCCTACTCTTATTCATTTCTTCTCTTCTCATCATCTCCGTCAATTCAGCTTCCTCTTGCCTTCTTTGTAACCTATGTACTTTCATTCTTTGGGCTTCTATCTCTACTTGTTTCTTCTCTTCTAATCTCTCCTTTTATTCCCTAGCCTCATATCTTCTTCGTTCTTCCCTTTGCTTGCATTCTTTATCCCTCTATTCTTTGCATGCTCTTTCCTCTTGCTTTTCCTGCTCTTCTCTTGTCTCTTTTCCCCGAACCCCATCAATCCCTTTATCGTCTAACCTAAGTAATATTTGTCCTCCCATCCATTTCTTTTCTGCTATTGTTATTCCCTTAGCTTTATCTTTTATTTCTTTCTGTTTCCTTGCTCCTTCCTCTATCTCTATTTGCTTGTCTTGCCTGTCCTTTCTTTCATCACACTGTTTACTTTCATTGCGTGTTTATATATCTTTGCGTTCTCTGCTTTTGCTCTCTTCTGTATTATCCTTGTTGCTATAAGCAGGGGGCGCATATGTTGGATTAACATACCCCGCTGCTGCTTTTAATTCCTTTAAAGGGTAAAATCCCTTCGCCTCTGTATCTGCGCTCTTATCTTCAGGAGGGGAAAGAGGAGCCGAAGGCGTTACATCCTCCCCTTTATGCTGATTGAGCATCCACTACCTCTCGGCTGGATCTTCTTTCTCACTCTGGTACATCTTCCATAATTCTAAAATGGCCAGCCTTTTCTGTAATTTTTTCTCTTATATGTGTCTTGCAAATATGTTGTCATATGCCGCAATATAGTTTTTGACAGCGAACCCTCCTGAGGCCATGGCATGAGTGTCTTATTAGTCGTGCATTGGACCCATTCCGAATAATATTTCCTTATCTTCTCTGTGTATCTCGGCAATGTGCTACACAGATGTAAAAGAGACGTGTCCCCCATGATGACGAGTCATTTTCGATTGTCAATACTTACCCGTTCTTTTATTCAATTCTTTATTTTATCAAATATACCACACCGATCAATTGGCACCGGCACCATCAATTACTGGTTTTTTAATCCCCCAAAAATATTTTAACTACTTACTTTTTTATTTAAAAATCTATACAATGACGTTCTATTTGCTCTTTTGTTTACACTATATTTTTTTGTTATCTCGATCTTCTATTAGTATTGTAAGAATCTCCTCTTTGTTTATATATTAATTTCCTTTGATTTTGATCTTCCTGATTGACGTCTATCTCTTGGTCTAAATGTTCACCAATCTTCTTAATTTTTCACTATTGTTTTATATTCATTAGTCTAGACACAACAAAAGCTCATTTTACATTTTTTATAACCCCACACATGTGTACATTTTTAATGTTACTCCGTATGCCTTCCTTTACTATTTTCAGTAAATGTATCTCTTCCCAGCTTTTTATTCAATTTTGGAGTTTGATACACACTCTTCTGTGGACCTTTGAAATAAAGGATAAAGGATAAAGCTAAGGGAATAACAATAGCAGAAAAGAAATGGATGGGAGGACAAATATTACTTAGGTTACACGATAAAGGCATTGATGGGGTTCGGGGAAAAGAGACAAGAGAAGAGCAGGAAAAGCAAGAGGAAAGAGCATGCAAAGAAGAGAGGGATAAAGAATGCAAGCAAAGGGAAGAATGAAGAAGATATGAGGCTAGGGAATAAAAGGAGAGATTAGAAGAAAAGAAACAAGTAGAGATAGAATCCCAAAGAATGAAAGTACATAGGTTACAAAGAAGACAAGAGGAAGCTGAATTGACGGAGATGAGGAGAAGAGAAGAAATGAATAAGAGTAGGGGCTGAAAAGATGATGATAGAATATGTATGTCATAGAAGCATGTGTCATGATGCCTACCCCCGGGCATCAGGACCAAGGCCCTCAGCTCCGGGAGCAGGCATCCAGAAATTTGTTTAAACCTCAGCAGCCCCGGCTAGGGGCTGTCTGGGTTCAGTCCTGGCGCCTTAGGCGCCAGGCTCATCATAGAAATCACTACTGGCGCCATAGGCTCCAGGCTCATAGACTTTACTTACCTGATGCAGACCATGCTGCAAAAGAGTCCAAGCCTACATGAGGCCTGGATGGGACTATTTTGTTACAGGGACTATTTTTTACTCGGGCGTGGCTCTAGGGAACTTCTTACCTGGAACTACTTTGGAGGCTATTTAAACCACACCCGAACAGCAGCACATGCTTCGCGTTATTCTGCATCCAGCAGCGTGACGCTCACCGTGCCTGCAGCCAGCATCCAGTCTTCTGCCACGCCCGCGTGCATGCAGACAGCATCCATTCTTCTGCCACGCCCGCCTCGAATCCGGAGCTCCTAGAATAAAGTAGAAGAAAAGGACAAGGTTAGAAAACAAACTTATTTCAAATTCCTCACCTAATTCCGGAACCATTTCATCTCCGGACCTGGAAAGTACATCAGTCCTGCACACGTCGCTTTGCCAGCTCCAGCACGGCGCCATCTTTACCAGTTCTCACAGCATCTTTCGATCCGGCACTGTCTCCATCATTTCTTTGCCGTAATCCGGCACCTAGGGGACACAAGAAAAAAGAAGGTGAGCCAAGGGAATCAACAAATACAACCTCTTACCACCATAGACTTACCTGATTTACCACCGGCGGTATTATTCCATAACTCTTCACATTTTCATATGCCGCATCTGTAAAGAGGAAGAAAAACAACACGTAACGCATGCAATAGTTACCGGACAGCGTTGGGTAACACAGACTCTTACCTGAACGCCAGCAGCAGCTACGAGACCTTCTTCTCACGAACTCAGTTGCAACTTAAGGAAGGAAGGTGACAAGAGTGAATATCGGGCACATTGAACTCTTTGAACTTGATACTTACCAATCCCGCCAGGGACTTCAGAGTCAATACTTAGCGGAACTCTCCCAACGCCTTCAAACCAGTGAAGTAACTGGTATCTACGCGCCCCCTGCAAGACACGCAGGATGGAGAGCTCATCTTTTACGAACATAAGGTGAGGTTACTAAGGGGATATCGGAGGTGATTAGTGGGGGAGAGCGAGAACAGTTGGGAGGCCATCACTAAAACCCACAGGTGGTTAATCCCTGTCTCCACTTGCAGGAAAATACTTCTTCGGGTCCAGCAGACAAGACTAGGCGGGCCAGTCCAGACAGTCATCTCTGCACTACGCATCACGTTGAAGGAGACTGCAGCTGTCCAGGTCCGATCGGCACCCCTCTGGGGTCCAGGTGAGCATAACAGAACGCGAAGCCTCTCTACAAATACCCACCCTGGTGTTATGGAAACCTCGGAAACCGACCAACTGGCCCAATTATTGGGGGAATTTAGGGCGGAAGTACATGCCGCTTGCCAAGAGACTAATGCCCTCAGGAGAGAACTGATTGGGCCTCATTACGACCCAGGCGGTAAGGGGTTTACGGCAGCGTAAACAGCGCCGACCCTTACCGCCTGAGTACGAGGTCCCTTAGCGCCATGGCGGACTTAACACCTGCTTTTAGCAGGTGTTAAAATCCATGGCGCTAAGGGACCATGGAGTTAATTACGCCACCGTAATTTACGGTGGCGTAATTAACGCCTTCCCCACTCCCATTATGCCCTATGGGGCAAAAATGGGAATGGGGAAGGGTAAATGGGGATTGGGGACTTACCGCCCCGCCAAGGTCGGAATGGGGCGGTAAGTCCGCCAACCACCATGGCGTAAACATAGTTTACGCCATGGTGGTGAAGTCACGGCCCAGGCGGTAACTTACCGCCTGGGTCGTAATGAGGCCCATTGTCTCAAAGGAGCGCACGGATGATCTGGCTAGGCAACTACTGCAAAACCAAGCTGGGCAAACGCCCCTACCTGGATATGGGGGAAACCCAACGCCCGTTTCATCAAGCAATCCTGTGCAAGTGGTTTTACCAGAAAATATATTCTGTTAGTTCCACCCGAACGCTTTGCTGGGGACCCCAAAAGGTTTGCCGTGTTTATGAACCAATGCCGCTTGCACTTTTTATGCAGATCAGGAGCCTTTCCAAATGACCAAGCCAAAGTAGCCTTTGTATTGTCATATCTTAGTGGCAGCGCAGCGGATTGGTCCATTCCATTAGTCAACCAGGATGACTCTCCGGGATTTTCAGGGTTTTCAAAGGAGCATGGAAAAACTATTCACCAGACACTCACAGGGTCAAGCCCTGGACAACGAACTTTTATCCTTATGACAAGGTAATCAGGATCTGCTAACCTATATTGCAACCTTCAATAGGTTGGTGGTGGAAACCGGGTGGCCGGAGGAAAAACAAATTACATTGTTTCATCGTGGACTTCGGGGAGAACTCAAAGATGTCTTGGCTCAAGTTGTGAACCCACCTCAGGATTGCACAGAATTTATAGACTTAGTGGTCCAGCTAGACCACCGACTTCAGAACCGAAAGACTGATCGAGCTAAGTTCGAGAACCGGGTATTGGTTAAACCCAACGTTTCCCCCAAAGGAACAGATGCATCTGAACCTATGCAGATCAGGGGGGTTAAAGGACCCTTAACTCAAAAGGAAAGAGAAAGAAGACGACAGATGCAGTTGTGTCTGTACTGTGGAACCTCAGGACATTTTCTACGGGATTGCCCTACAAAACCACCCAAGAAGGTGGTAGGAGTTGCTGATAAAAGCCACATAGAGCCTGATTCGGGAAACGACCATGCCCGACAAGCGTAGAGGTCCGCTTGCCGAGCTTAAAGAAGGACACTCAGACCTCGCATCTGATCATCCCAATGGTCCTACTTGATCCCAGGCAGCCATCACATATGCACACAGTAAGGGCATACATAGATAGCTGGGCCGTAGGAGACTATATGGACCACGAATTGGTGTCAAGGATGAATCTACCTCTTTGCAAAAAGACCACTTCGTATGTCATCACCAGAGTTGATGTAACTGAGATTGCCTCGGGGCCTGTAACTCATTCCACTACACAGATGACACTGTTGAGTCAAGATGGGCATTGAGAGACTATTGTGTTTGATCTAATCAAAGCCCCACAGTTCCAGATAATACTGGGGATGCCATGGTTGGAAACACATAATCCTTGTATAGATTGCGAGAGAAGAGAATAACCTTCCCGGATTGTGCACACACCTGTTACCCGGAGAAAACTTTGAACAAAGGCCTGGCTACAGTCGTTAACCCAATCGTGCAGTTACCTCAGGAATTTCAAGAATTTCAGGATGTTTTTCAAAAAGAACAGGCCAATACATTACCTCCTCACAGATCATACGATTGTCAAATCGACCTCCTACCCGGTGCACAACCCCCATGCAGTAGAATCTACGCCCTCACGGAACATGAAAATCATCACCTACGGCAATACTTGGACCAATACCTTGCTAATGGCTTTATTTGTCCTTCCAAGTCTCCTGCATCCTCAGCTTTATTCTTCGTGCCAAAAAAGGAAGGTGACCTTAGAACGTGCATAGATTACCGCTCATTAAATCAGATTACGGTAAAAAACCGATACCCATTGCCTCTGATCCCCGAATTACTAGACCAAGTAAAGGATGCTTGTATCTACACTAAGTTAGATCTCCGAGGGGCATATCATCTTGTACGTGTCAAGAAAGGCGACGAATGGAAGACTGCCTTTCGCACCAAGTACGGATTATTCGAATATCAGGTGATGCCCTTCGGGTTGTGCAATGCACCAGCAGCCTTCCAGTATTTTATGAACGATGTCCTTCGTGAACTCATTGACGTCTGTGTCGTCGTATACATAGATGATATTCTAGTGTACTCCTCCTCAGAATCAGACCATGTTAAGCACGTGCGTGCAGTCCTTGAGAAACTACGCCAGCACAAGTTATATGCAAAATTGGAAAAATGTGTTTTTCATGCTACGGAAGTTGAATTTCTTGGATTTATCCTGACTCCAAAAGGAGTTTGTTTGTTTGTTTATTTTATTTCTAATGCGCTCCAGACCCGTGGGTAGAAGGGCGCAGCAGGTAGGATAATGCGAAGCTTACAAAGTTGCAAATTATACAAGATACAGTAATATTATACAAGTTATACAAGGTACAATAATGATATACAAATTATACAAGACCGGAGTCGTAAAAGTCAGTGAATTGCATAAAAGATGGTACAGGTAACATATCCTAATTCAACAGGAGAAAAGGGACCAATGTCGGGTGTCATGCCTAGAAATAGAGTGGGCCGGTGACTGGTGGTCGTTAGAGATAAAATGTTGGATGGCGTTCCTTCTAAATAGTGGGCAAGGTTGATCTGCTCTTAAGTTGTTAGGTAGTAGATTCCATGTTTTAGCAGCTTTCACGGGGGAGCTATTGCCACCAATAATGGTTAGTTTATATCTAGGTACTACTAGGCAGTTGGTGTTGGTAACTCTAGTTGGTCTGATAGAGGTTTTTTTCTGTATTTTGTTCATGAGGTAGCTTGGGGCGGCATTGTTGAGAGCTTTGTGTGTAAAAGAGATCATTTTTAATTGTATTTTGTGGTTTGTGGATAGCCATTTGTATTGACGTCTGGTGGCGGAGATGTGTGCTCTTTTATTTATGCCAAGCGCTGCTCGCAAGGCGTTGTTTTGGAGCGTTTGTAGTTTCTGGATTGTTGATTTATTAGCACCACTATAGAGGGCATTGCAGTAGTCAATCCTGGAGAGAATGAGTGCTCTGGTGTCACGCCCCTACGTTCCATGAACACATCTCACGATACAGCTCCCACTTTCTCCACCAAAATACATGCCAAAAAACACTCTCCTCTGCAGGCTTGCCGGCAAGGAATGGGGCATGGTCAACGACGCCGGTTCTTGCCATCTCAGCGTTGGTTTCCATTCCGGCGGTGGCAGTTGCCATGGAGACACGCCACGGGCATTCTACAACGTCTCTGTTGCCGGCACCTGAGAGCTCCTCCTTCAGCACGTTCGATCACGTGACGGATGATGAGAGTCATGTGATCATTAGTCAGCGTTCAAAAGGGACGCGCTGACTGCCCTTCAGCGCTTCACAGCTGATCCTGTTGGGCGCATTACGGACTACGGACTCAGATTACTACCATTGACCTCGGATTGATTTTGGACTCTGATTTTGGCTTGTTCCTTCACGGTACCGTTGTTTGGAACTATTTTCTACTGGATTCGACCACATTTCTGTCCCTGGATTGCTATTTGGATTGCCCTTTTGTTATGAACTATGTTCTTGGATTACACACTTTTCAACTGATTGACTTACGTTTTCTGGCTTCTAAGTAAGGTGGTGATTTCATTCATACTAGTGCTTTACCAACCTGTCATCTGGTCGTCACCCTTGCCGGCTGCCTCCGACAAACATCTTTACACCATTATTAAGTCTCGACCAACTCCTAAGGGTAAGCCTTATTCTAGACTTATTACACATTCATATACAAGTCTGGGGTTCTGTGTTTTCGACCTAACTTCGTGTTTACCTTACAGTGGTCATAGGGGGCACCTTCCGGCATCCTCAGGCATTCCTGGTTGCGGCTGACGAAGATCACCACCTGTGGCCTCAAGGACTGCTCGGGCAGTAATTTCTTGTTTGCTCGAGTGGTACTTGGGGACGGAGGTTTCATCGGCTACACGACCATCAAGTCTTGACAGACTGTGAAGCCATTTTTTTGGTCGTTCAGACGATGGAACCTGCTGCCGGGGACCCTGTGGCTGCTCTAATGCAAGCTGTTGCATCCCTTAGAACCGAAGTAGCGGCTGCCACAACCGCGATACATCATCGCTTAGATAATATCCAAAGTACCCGCAACCCTTTACCGGCAGATGCTGAGTTTGGCGATCAGGCAACACCACCAGTTCCCTCTGTACCTCCTACACCACCTACTCCCGTGGTGTTACCTACTCAGTTTCCATTGGCACCTCCTGAGAAGTTTCAGGGTGATCCTAGAAAATATCACACTTTTATTAATCAGTGTAAACTTCATTTTCTTTGCCGACCACTGATGTTCCATGATTCCACCACAAAAGCTGCCTTTTTGTTATCCCATTTGACCGGGGTTGCAGCTACCTGGGCTAATCCTTTTCTTGAGAACAACCATCCAGCCATTTACGATTTCTATCTTCTGGTGAGCGAGTTGGCCAAAGTATTCGATACCAGGTACAAAGCCCAGTCTCGGGATCTGGAGCTCCTAGAACTATCACAAGGCAGACAAACCTTAATAGAATACATCACACGCTTTAACCAATTGTCAGCTGAGACTTCATGGCCTGAAAACAAGAAAGCTGTGGTATTTTACAAAGGTCTGTGTAACACTATGAAGGACGCTCTTTCTGTCATTTCTTCCCTTCCTGATGCATATCCCGAACTAGTAGACCTAACTCTTCAGGTAGATGCTCGGAAGACCGAACGTCGGGCGGAATCTGGTTTTTCAGCTAAACCCTTACCCTCTCCTCCAGATGGTGCAAGTGAACCCATGCAAATAGGTGGTCTACGAAGTCCCATCACTCAGACCGAAAGGGAGCGTCGGAGAACCGACAATGCATGCTTCTACTGTGGACTCAGTGGTCACTTCGTCAAAGAGTGCCCAAAACGCCCGAAGAACAAGTCTTCGGGTTTTCAGAAAGCTCGTTCTTGAGTATGGGGGACAAGACGAGCTCGATTCACAACCCCAGGGGTCCTACTTTCGGCCCAGTAAGACCAGTGTTCGTTCAGGCAGTGCTTCATCCTGATAGGGAGTGTTCACACACAGTACATATAGTTATTGATTCAGGGGCTACTTGTTGTTTTATTGATATACCTCTGGCCAAAGCATTGAACCTTCCACTAGTGACCAAGACACATCCCGAACCAGTCCAAACTGTGGACGGGTCCTCTCTCATTTCTGGTCCGATTAAACACAGACCGCCCAGATGGACGTGATTATTCAGGGTAACCATAAAGAACAGTTGTCCTTTGATTTGATATCCACACCACAGTTTGGAATAATCCTAGGCCTTCCCTGGTTAAAGAAGCATAACCCACTCATCGACTGGGGTACGGGGCAGGTTTCTTTTGAATCAGATATTTGCCAACACTTTTGTTTACTGGAAGATGATTTCAACAACCCTACAAAGGCACTTGGGGCCCTACACTTAGCCTCTGTAGGGGAGAACGACCCACCCGAAACAACCCACACGGTGGGAGCCACTTTGTCAGGAGTACCCCCAGAATACCATGATTTCCATTCGGTTTTTGATAAAACATCTGCCGAGATACTGCCCCCTCACAGACCGTATGATTGTTCTATTGACCTAATTGATGGGGCATCGCTTCCCAAAGGACGCATATATTCACTATCACCATCTGAAGAAACATCCCTTAAAGAATACATCCACCACGCCCTACAGTTAGGACATATCAGGCCTTCTTCATCACCCGTGGCCAGTCCCATTTTTTTTGTCCCGAAAAAAGAAGGCGATCTCCGCCCCTGTGTAGATTACAGATGCCTGAATGCGATTACCATAAAGAACCGCTATCCTATTCCACTCATCTCTACCCTATTAGACAAGTTGACCAATGCCCCCATCTATACCAAACTAGATCTCCGGGGGGCATACAATTTAGTGCGCATGCGACCTGGGGATGAGTGGAAGACTGCTTTCTGCTCTCGCCAAGGATTGTATGAATACATGGTGATGCCTTTTGGCCTCTGTAATGCCCCTGCCATTTTCCAACGATTGGTAAACGATATATTTAGTGATATTCTGGATGTTTATGTCGTGGCGTACCTGGACGACATACTGATATTCTCCCAAACATTGGCCGAACATGTCATTCATGTCAGAGAGGTACTCACAAGACTCAGGAAGAACTCACTATACGCTAAACCTGAGAAATGTCTGTTTCATACAGCTGAAGTTGAATTCCTGGGTTTCCATATTTCACCTGGGGGGCTAACAATGAACCGATCCAAAGTCCAGGCTATCACAAATTGGCCAGTACCTGTTACATTGAAACAATTACAATCCTTTCTAGGGTTCGCACATTTTTACCGGAGGTTCATTGCAAATTTTTCTTCCATTGTAGCACCATTAACCGCATTGACCAGTCCTGCAGTACCATTTATCTGGACCGATGCACATCAAGCAGCCTTTGACTCCCTTAAAACCTCGTTCACCACGGCCCCAGTCCTACAGCATCCTGACCCAGAGCTTCCGTATATCGTAGAAGCAGATGCTTCTTCCTTTGCCTTAGAGGCCGTCCTATACCAGCCTTGTCCTACCACCGGAGCACTACACCCGGTGGCCTACCATTCCAGGAAATTCACACCGACCGAAACTCACTACACGGTCACTGAAAAAGAGCTCCTGGCCATCAGAGACGCATTGTTGGTCTGGAGACACCATCTTCTGGGGGCAAGACATCAGACTATAGTCTACACAGACCATAAAAACTTACAGGACCTAGCATCTCTGAAATGCGCCAATAGTAGACAAGTTCGTTGGCATCTCTTTTTTGCTGCATACGATTTCCTTGTCAAACACAGACCGGGTTTGTCACATGGTAAAGCGGATTCTATGTCCCGTTCACCTGGGGGAATACCTCTCCCTTCATATCCCGAAACTCTCTTAGGTAAAGGCCATGTTGTTTGTACCTGTACTCCATCTCCTCCTATGATTACGGCTATACGCCAATGGGTTATACAACATCCCCAAGTATTGGATGATTGGGATACCGTTATGCAGGATGGGTTGCCTTTTGTTCAAGGAAAACTGTTCCTCCCCACCAATGACTCTCGCAACCAGGCCTTAGAGTGGTCTCACAATGCTCCTATCAATGGCCACCCAGGTCAGCGACGTACTCTAGAGTTGTTGAAACGCTGGTGCTGGTGGCCATCGATGCGGCGAGACGTGGAGACATATGTTAACACCTGCTCTATATGCGCACAATGCAAGACTCGGAAGGGTCGTCCACTAGGATTGCTACATCCATTGCCCATACCCCCGAAACCATGGCATACGGTATCCATGGACCTGATAACTGATCTACCACGGATACAAGGCTATGACATGATTTGGGTGGTAGTAGACTCATACACAAAAATGGCCCGTTTTTTACCATGTAAAGGCATTCCTACTGCTCCCTCATTGGCTCATATGTTTTTTGAATCTGTTTTCTGTCTGTTCGGTTTGCCGAGTGTCATTGTGTCAGACAAGGGGTCTCAGTTCACCTCACGTTTCTGGTTGGCTCTTACCAAACTACTAGGTATAGATGCCTGTTTTTCTTCAGTTTACCATCCAGAAAGCGACGGCCAAACTGAGAGAGTAAACCAGGTCTTGGAACAGTACTTGAGGTGTTTAACTTTGCAATTCCAGAATACCTAGCTTGAGTCTCTTCATTTTGCGGAATTTGCATATAACAACGCCCTGCACTCGTCCACTGGGTTTTCTCTGTTTTTTTCGCTCTATGGCCAACATCCACGTACTTTACCTTTTTTTGATTCGAATCCTGCCAATGCCCCTGTATTGAGTACCAGTACCCCTGCGGCAAATGACTGTGTCAGAGATCTCGCATCCGTCCATGCTCAACCCCTCGTCCATCTCCAGGAGGCCCAGGTGTCTATGAGTACTGCCGCTAACAAAAAAAGGAAAGAGGCCCCGTCATATAAGCCAGGCGACCGGGTATGGTTGTCTACACGGCATCTCCATATTCCGGGTTGTCGTAAACTGCTGCCCCGTTTTGTCGGCCCGTATAGGGTTTCCAAGGTCCTGAACCCGGTGGTCTATAGACTCGCCGTCCCCGCTTCATGGAAATTACACCCTGTTTTTCACACATCTCTCCTCAAGCCTTGTCCTGATGATACACACATTGCTCCCACTCCTGGTCCTGTCCCTGTGATTTCCCAGGAGGATTATGAAGTTAGCGCTATTCTGGGATCCCGGGTTGTTAGAGGGAGGTTACAATACTTGGTGGACTGGTTGGGTTATGGTCCTGAGGAGAGGTCCTGGGTCCCATCGTCTGATGTACATGCCCCGTTATTGGTGTCCAGGTTCCATCGGGAGAACCCTTCTAGCCCACGGGGTCGTGGGCCTTTGAGGGGGGGCTCTGTCACGCCCCTACGTTCCAAGAACACATCTCACGATACAGCTCCCACTACCTCCACCAAAATACATGCCAAAAAACACTCTCCTCTGCAGGCTTGCCGGCAAGGAATGGGACAAGGTCAACGACGCCGGTTCTTGCCATCTCAGCGTTGGTTTCCATTCCGGCGGTGGCAGTTGCCATGGAGACGCACCACGGGCATTCTACAACGTCTCCGTTGCCGGCACCTGAGAGCTCCTCCTTCAGCACGTTCGATCACGTGACGGATGATGAGAGTCATGTGATCATTAGTCAGCGTTCAAAAGGGACGCGCTGACTGCCCTTCAGCGCTTCATAGCTGATCCTGTTGGGCGCATTACGGACTACGGACTCAGATTACTACCATTGACCTCGGATTGATTTTGGACTCTGATTTTGGCTTGTTCCTTCACGGTACCGTTGTTTGGAACTATTTTCTACTGGATTCGACCACATTTCTGTCCCTGGATTGCTATTTGGATTGCCCTTTTGTTATGAACTATGTTCTTGGATTACGCACTTTTCAACTGATTGACTTACGTTTTCTGGCTTCTACGTAAGGTGGTGATTTCAGTCATACTAGTGCTTTACCAACCTGTCATCTGGTCGTCACCCTTGCCGGCTGCCTCCGACAAACATCTTTACACCATTATTAAGTCTCGACCAACTCCTAAGGGTAAGCCTTATTCTAGACTTATTACACATTCATATACAAGTCTGGGGTTCTGTGTTTTCGACCTAACTTCGTGTTTACCTTACAGTGGTCATAGGGGGCACCTTCCGGCATCCTCAGGCATTCCTGGTTGCGGCTGACGAAGATCACCACCTGTGGCCTCAAGGACTGCTCGGGCAGTAATTTCTTGTTTGCTCGAGTGGTACTTGGGGACGGAGGTTTCATCGGCTACACGACCATCAAGTCTTGACATCTGGCCAGGATCATGCAACTATTGTTAGAAAGGAAAGGCTTACCTGCTCTTATCAGTTTGCAGGTATAGGCGGTGGTGGAAGCCATGGATTTAAGCTGTTTATCAAATGAAAGTGTGGAGTCCAAGTAGAAACCAAGGGTTTTTACTTCCTTGTAGACCCTAATAGAATTTCCGTCAATATTGAAGGAGGAAAATTCCTGGCCTAGTTTTTTGGTGTTTATGTGTGTTCCCAAGATTATCAACTCTGTCTTGTCGTCGTTCAAGCACAAGCCATGGGTGGCCATCCATGCTTGGACGACGAGATATACCCTGTTCACCAACTCCGAGTCCTTCCTATGATCCCCAGAAAGTGGGAGGAGAATCTGTGTATCATCTGCATAGTTAGTGTAGGTGATACCCAGAAGGTCCAAATCGTCGAACAAGGGTTTGGTGAAGATATTGTATAGGGTTGGCGAGACACAGGAACCCTGGGGAACGCCACACAGTATAGGGGTAGGGTCAGCTGCAGCCGATGGGGAGAATACTCTTATTGTTCTTTCGCTAAGGAAAGATTCTAACCACTTGATGGCCTCAGGAGAGAAGTGGGCAGCAGAGTCCAGGTGCCTGCAAAGGACCTTGTGATCGACCAAGTCGAATGCGGCTGAGAGATCGAGTAAGAGCAGGAGTGCTGTTCCCCCTCCATCTCTCAGCTCATCGACTTGCGTGTTTAAGTCGATTAGGGCAGTTTCCGTTCCATGTAGTGGGCAGAAGCCAGATTGTCTAGCTCCTAGGAGCTTGTGCAGGTCAAGGTGTTTTTGTATCTGGATATAGGCGGCTTTATCCAATATTTTAAGGAGGAATGGCACTGTAGTAATGGGGCGATAGTTGGTCGGGATGAACGGATCTAAGGTCTGTTTTTTGAGAAGTGGGATCACCCAGGAGTGTTTTAAATTGGCTGGGATTGTACCTGATGTGAAGGAGGCATTAATTAATTTTGAAATGAATGGTGAGATGTCTCTGGCAGCATCTTTTATTAACTGTGTTGGGCAGATGTCGCCCTTGCAATTGGACGGTTTGAGTGAGAGAATGATTTTTTCTACTTCTAGTGGAGAAGTTTTGGCAAAGTGAAATTTGTTGTTTGCCTCAAGTGAGTCACTGTGTGGTGAGGTATTAGGGGAATACTGTAGATTGAGCATATCTTTTTTTTGTTGTATTTTGGTTTGGAGTGTATTCATTTTGTTTGCTAGCGCATTTTGGATGTCTGCGCACCAAGTCTTATCCTTGGTAACTAGATCTTGTATGGCTATTGGTGACTCTAATTCTTTCAGTATGGAGAAGAGTTCTCTCAGGCTGGAGTTTGAGTTAGTGATCCGTTCATCATAGGAATTCTTTTTGGCAAGGTGCACTTCTTTTTTGAAGTGTGAGGAGATGGAGGTTAGTTTCGCTTTATTTTTGATCGAAGGGCATACTCTCCATGAGTTTTCACTTTTTCTTTTTAGAAGTCGTAAGTCTCTTAATTGGGGCGTGAACCATTTGTTAGGGTGCGCTTTAGGTTTGCTTTTTCTAGGTTTGAGCGGGGCAATTTTGTCCAGTATGTTGAGCATAATCTTATTACATTCTTGGACTAGAGTACTAGGGTCTAGATTGTCAGGTAGAGCGTTTAGCGTGGGTAGGATAGCAGGGATGACTTTTTCCACTGTAATACTTTTTTATTTCTAGTTAGACATGGTGGTGCTAGCAATGAGACCGTAGGAGAGGGTCTGGCTGTGGATAAGTTAAAGGCCACGAGTGAGTGATCTGTCCATGATTGAGGAGAGATGGAGGTGATGGAGACTGTGCAGTTGTAGTCCGCTATCCAATTCAGTGTTCTCCCTTTAGAATGAGTGGGTTTGTTGACTTTCTGAGTCAGGCCTGAGGCGTTGATGATGTTGGCTATATATAATGCTTGTTTGTCCATAGGATCATTAAAGCCAAGGTTAAAATCTCCTAATAATAGGAGCTGGGAGGTAGGTTTAAGGTTGATGGTGATTAGACTATACAAGTCCTCCTCAAAGGTGCCGAGAGGACCGGGGGGGTCTGTATATTCGGTGGATTGTGAGAGTTTGTATATTGTTTATCTGGAATTTAACTGAGATATTTTCACAGGATTGTAGGATTTGAGGAGGGGATGTTCTGAGAGAGAGGCTCAATTTAGAGATAATGGCAATTCCACTACCTCGTGAGCCATCCCTATCTTGTCTTATTATGGTATAACCTTCTGGAATGGCTAACATTAGCGATGGGCCAGCTGCATTGTGTAGCCAGGTCTCGGTTACTGCCAGGAAATCCAGATTATTTTCTGTAATAAGGTCGGCCATGTCGAGGGCATGTGCGACAAGGGATCTCACATTGAGGAGTGCTCCTCTGAGTACTAATGTCTCTTTAGACATGTTGATTTGGCTGTGGGTGGTTAAGTTGGTGTCTATGGACTTATACTTTTGTCTTTTAGTTTTAGTGGAATTTGTTGTTACAGTCTGGTGAGGCTTTTGTAGATAGTTTGTTTTTAGGTTAGTTGGTGGTATGGTTCTTCTCGGTGGTTCATATAGTTGTGTGAGTCTAGCGCAAAGTTTAAGATTTCTGTCTAGTAAAGTGCGTGGGAGGGAGGTGATGGTTTCACCTCTGGCGCTAATGTTATTCGGTAGAGAGGTGGTAGGGTTATTAGTCACTATGTTAGACAGCGTGTGTGGGATAGGGTCCGACGCCGAGGAGGAAGACGCAATGTGGTATTCTGGGTCATGGTGATAAAGAGTAGAGTAGCAGCAATAATGCTGTAGTGCAATGATGGATACAGCATGTTCCAGCGAGTCAAGATATGTGCACGTGGGTGCCTGAGACTAATGGTGATAGGATAGGACTAGCTAGTCTTGTAGTGTTGGTAGGTACAGTAGTAAGTCATAGGAAGCTAGTTTGTTGGCACAACTAGGTTCAATGGCAATATGCAATCAATGGCAAGGCACATATGGGCTAAATGGGGCATTCAATGGCAAGGCACATATGGGCTAAATGAGGCATTCAATGGCAAGGCGCATATAGGCTAAGTTATATAGCATATAGCAAGGTTTCACTAAAAAGCAGGAAGGTAGCAGCTAGGTTCAAAGACACAATGTGGCTAAAATGCAGTGAGGGTAGCATCTAAATTCAAAAGACACAATTTGGCTAAAATGCAATGGGGGTAGCATCTAAGTTCAAAAGACACAATTTGGCTAAAATGCAATGGGGGTAGCATCTAAGTTCAAAAGACACAATTTGGCTAAAATGCAGTGAGGGTAGCATCTAAATTCAAAAGACACAATTTGGCTAGAATACAGGGAGGATAGCACCTACGTTTGGGGGACAGTATGGCAACAGTGCAATCAAGTCATGCCTCAATTCAAAACATAATTTGGCTAGAATGATTAGGAGTATGATGCAATGAGTACAGTGAAGGAGCACATTAATGTGTGATGGCGCATTTAGGCTGGGAGGATGGTAGTGCAGTGCCTATGGGTGCAATAGGGCACATAAGTGGTCGGATCACCAAAGCAAAGCAATTGAGGCAGCTGAAGTGCATGAACCAATATGACATTTAAGAGCGAACACTGCAGAGGTATGCAGAGGCGCTGCGGACGTAAACAGTACCTAGGTTCAGGGATTCTTTAGCGCCTGGGAAGCCAGGTGGAAGCGTTAGTTGAAAGAAGTATGTACGTCAAGCAGAGGTTCTGGCTGACGGCCTGACGGCAAGTGACATGCTCGGGACAGGCAAAGTGAAAGCCTTTGTTGGTGCGGGCCTTCGTTGTGGTGGGCTGGCTCAAATTCGCCTGCCGGCTTGTGATTGGTGCGAGTCCGAATGGACTCTCGAAAGGTGGACGCAATTCTCAGTTCAGTTAAAGGGGTACAAAGCATGCTCGGATTTGCTAATTTCTACCGCAGATTCATTCCGGACTTCTCCCATGTTGTACACCCCATCACAGCACTTTTGCGGAAAAACAAACGCTTCTTGTGGACCGAAGAGGCTGAAAAGGCCTTCCAAGAGCTGAAAGCAAAATTCACATCAGCACCTGTCTTAAAGCATCCACGCCCTAAGCTTCCATACATAGTAGAAACTGATGCACCCAGTTTAGCCATGGGAGCTGTCCTGTCCCAGAAGGATCCTGAAACCGGTCAACTTCACCCAGTAGCGTTTTGGTCCAGAATGTTCTCAGCACCTGAGTTAAACTATGCGGTTACCGATAAAGAGCTATTAGCCATCAAATCCGCCTTTAAGGCTTGGCGGCACTATCTTCTTGGTGCCAGGCATACTATTACCGTAATCACCGATCACCGGAACCTGCAGTATTTAAAAACAGCCAAAGCCCAATCATCGCGACAACTTCGATGGGCATTGTTCTTTGCCGAATTCGATTTCGTGATCACTTATCGACCAGGCTGCAAAAATGGCAAAGCAGATGCCTTATCCCAAATAGGGATGGGAGAAGCATATGCAAACCCGGAACCCGTGCCAATAATTCCCAAGCAAAGAATTCTTGGCATAACTACTCTACAGACACTAGAAGATATTCATTCAAAAATCCAACAACTCTTCGATCCAGCAACCCTGCAGGACTGGGTAAAGAAAGGCCCGGACTACTCAGTTGTCAATGACCTACCTTACTATCAAGGACGACTATTTCTACCACACAAGGAAATACAAGAACTAGTCATCTCCAAATACCATGACACCCTGATGGAAGGGCACCCAGGTATCGCAAAAACTGAAGCGAAAATTAAGAGACAGTTCTGGTGGCCCACTTGGCGAAAAGATGTTAAGTCATTTGTGATGTCTTGTGGCATTTGAGCCCAAAACAAAAGCCAGAAGAAAAAACCTGCTGGCCTTTTACAACCTTTGGATATTCCACCTACACCATGGCACACCTTGTCTTTAGACTTTATTACAGATCTACCTCCATGTAATGGACTTAACACCATCCTAGTTATTGTGGATCTTTTTTCCAAGATGGCCCACTTTATTCCTTTAAAGGGGTTACCTTCTGCTTCGATTCTGGCCAAGGAGTTCCTCGAAAACATTGTTCGATTACACGGATTCCCTTCCGTATTGGTTTCTGACTGAGGTAGTCAATTTATCTCGCAACTGGCACAAATCTATGTGAGGCTATCAACAAGTTACCATCCCCAGACCGATGGTGAGACGGAAAAGACCAACCAGACCCTTGCACAGTACCTTCGCTGCATGCTACATACACCAGACCGAAAGCAATTGGAAAGATATTTTATGGATTTCCGAGTACGCATACAATAACTCTGTACATTCAGGAACCGGACAAAGCCCTTTTTATACCATATATGGACATCACCCTCGAACCTCAGGACTCGATTCGCCTCCGCACTTAGAAATGCCCGCAGTTAGTCATTTGCACTCTACTATTACACAAGCCTTTAAGGAAGCCACAGAACATTTGAAACAAGCAAAAGAGAAATACAAAAAAATGCTGATCAACATAGAAGTGAAACTCCACAATACCAGATTGGGGATCAAGTTTGGTGGATACAAAACATATACCTCTGAAGGGAACTCGGACTTTTAATCCTAGATATTTGGGACCTTACACCATTAAGGCCATTATCAACCAGTCAAATTGGAATTACCCTCTAATATGCAAATTCATCCTGTCTTTCATGTTTCACTTCTAAAACCAGTTCAACCAGGGACAAGATTAACCAAACCACCTGACCCCATCTTGATAGATGGAGAACCTGAATTCGAGGCAAAAAATATCCTGGACTCCAAGATGATTAAATCAAAACGTTTTTATTTGATCGATTGGAAGGGCTACGGACCACAAGAAAGATCATGGGAGCCTAGCGACCACGTTCATGCACCTCGGTTGGTGAAAAGATTCCATTGGAACTTCCCAGACAAACCGGGGCCAGGGGGAAGAACAACTTTAGGAGGGGTCTTGGGGGGGGGTAGTGCTGTCATGATGCCTACCTCCAGGCATCAGGACCAAGGCCCTCAGCTCCGGGAGCAGGCATCCAGACATTTGTTTAAACCTCAGCAGCCCCAGCTAGGGGCTGTCTGGGTTCAGTCCTGGCGCCTTAGGCGCCAGGCTCATCATAGAAATCACTCCTGGCGCCATAGGCGCCAGGCTCATAGGCTTTACTTACCTGATGCAGACCATGCTGCAAAAGAGTCCAAGCCTACATGAGGCCTGGATGGGACTATTTTGTTACAGGGACTATTTTTTACTCGGGCGTGGCTCTAGGGAACTTCTTGCCGGAACTACTTTGGAGGCTATTTCAACCACACCCGAACAGCAGCACATGCTTCGCGTTATTCTGCATCCAGCAGTGTGACGCTCACCGTGCCTGCAGCCAGCATCCAGTCTTCTGCCACGCCCGCGTACCTGCAGCCAGCATTCAGTCTTCTGCTACGCCCGCCTCGAATCCGGAGCTCCTAGAATAAAGAAGAAGAAAAGGACAAGGTTAGAAAACAAACTTATTTCAAATTCCTCACCTAATTCCGGAACCATTTCATCTCCGGACCTGGAAAGTACATCAGTCCTGCACGCTTCGCTTCGCCAGCTCCAGCACGGCGCCATACTCACCAGTTCTCACAGCATCTTTCGATCCGGCACTGTCTCCATCATTTCTTCGCCGTAATCCGGCACCTAGGGGACACAAGAATAAACAAGGTGAGCCAAGGGAATTAACAAATACAACCTCTTACCACCATAAACTTACCTGATTTACCACCGGCGGTATTATTCCATAATTCTCCACATTTTCAAATGCTGCATCTGTAAAGAGGAAGAAAAACAACACGTTAACGCATGCAATAGTTACCGGACAGCGTTGGGTAACACAGACTCTTACCTGAACGCCAGCAGCAGATATGAGACCTTCCTCTCACGAACTCAGTTGCAACTTAAGGAAGGAAGGGGACAAGAGCGAACATCGGGCACATTGAACTTTTTGAACTTGATACTTACCAATCCCGCCAGGGACTTCAGAGTCAATACTTACCGGAACTCTCCCAACGCCTTCAAACCAGTGAAGTAACTGGTATCTACGCACCCCCTGCAAGACACGCAGGATGGAGAGCTCATCTTTTACGAACATAAGGTGAGGTTACTAAGGGGATATCAGAGGTGATTAGTGGGGGAGAGCGAGAACAGTTGGGAGGCCATCACTAAAACCCACAGGTGTTTAATCCCTGTCTCCACTTGCAGGAAAATACTTCTTCGGGTCCAGCAGACAAGACTAGGCAGGCTAGTCCTGACAGTAATCTCTGCACTACGCATCACGTTGAAGGACACCGCAGCTGTCCGGGTCCGATCGACACCCCTGTGGGGTCCAGGTGAGCGTAACAGCATGGTGCCGATCGATGCATAAGAAGACCTATCGGTCGAATACAGGGCCCTAACAGGGGCTTTGCCAACCACCAATAGCCTTGATAAAGACCCACGAGGTCGAAACACGTTTCGGCTGACCACCATTGGGCTAAAAGCCCACACTCTGATTTATGAATAAAATCTGCACTTATCACAAAAACATAAAAAACGTGGAACATCTACTTTTTCAACAAATTAAAATTGCGAGGTAGCCAGGACAATCCCCCTTGTCGAACTAAACAAGGAGGTGTGCGCTTCACCTCAAAAACAACCTGTGACCTTGCATCACTATCAAGAACACCACAAAAAATAAACAGAGCTTAGCAAAGGACGGTTCCAAACCTAGGGCCCAATCTCTGTTTCTTATAACACATTACTGGGATATAAATTAATACATTATGGCACCCCCCCTACCCACTAGAGCCAAAAAACATAACTCCAGACAATCTCCTACCACTGCTACTACCCATTATCAATGCTCTACCAAACAGTCAGCATCCCGAGCTCCTTTTAGAAAGCTACAATAACGCTATGAAAATGGCATTAGACACCATTGCTCCTTTAAAACTCCAAAAAAGTAAACAACAAGCCCACCTAAATGCATGGTTCACCCAACAGCTAAAAGAATTAAGAATGCAAAAAATGAAACTAGAGTCTAAATGGCGCAACACCCCATCTGAAGAAAATAAACTACAACTCAGACATACAAAAAAGAAACCCTACTCGCAAAAAGAAATATCTTTAATGAAAGAATTTGCAACGCAAGCTCCAACGCCAGAGAACTATTTGCCATTCTAATTTGGAATCCCCCATACCACCACCTGACAACATTGCCAAAGACAAAAAATGGTGCACCAGCATCCAAAATGCCCTAGCAAATAAAATTAAGACACTCCAAACTAAAATCGCCTTAAAAAAGACTCCATAACGCCCAATGAAACATCACCTGTCACCATCCCCATGACTACTAACTCACCCGGCATCAACCCCTTCAAATTCAAAAAAATATCCATCCTGGAAACTGAAAAGATCATTGCCTCCCTCAAACCATCCAACTGCAAGGGAGACAGTTGCCCAGCCCAGTTAATTAAGGATGCCGCAAGAGACTTAGCCCCCTTTATAACCAAACTGATCAATGCCTCCTTCTACTCCAGCACTATCCCAAGTAACCTAAAAGAGTCCTGGGTCCAACCCCTCCTCAAAAAGCAAACCCTAGACCCCGCCATTCCCACTAACTATAGACCCATCACCACGGTACCATTCCTCCTCAAGATAATAGACAGAGTAGCATAACTGCAAATCCACTACCTTGAACTACCTTGAAACTAACCAACTCCTAGGCACCCGTCAATCAGGTTTCAGACCGCAGCAAGGCACAGAAACTGCCTTAATTGATCTTAAAGTACAGATTGACGAACTCAATGACAAGGGAAACACGGCCATGCTACTCCTCCTCGATCTGTTGGCGGCTTTGATCTGGTAGCTCACGCAGTGTTATGCAATCACCTGGCATTGGCTGCCCACTTTACAAATGAGGCTATAGCCTGGATCCAATCATTTTTGGACAACCGCACAATGAGATTCTTCTCTACATTGGCATCAGCAGACCCTATCAAAATAACTTGCGGTGTACCCCTTGGTTCTTGCGTTTCGCCAACTCTATATAATATCTTTACCAAGCCCTTATTTGACAAATTGGACAGATTGGGTGTCACCTACACTAATTATGCAGATGACACCCAGATCCTCATACCCCTTTTGGGCAATTTCGACATGGATATGGCCTTGGCAAACAAAATATATCTCATCATTCAGGCATGGATTGCCACACATGGACTATGCCTGAATGATGATAAAACCGAAATCCTACCCCTCGGATCCACAGCCAACCTAAAAAAACTTAGCCCTGACTACTCAGCATTTAACATTGATGACAATATAATTACAGTCTCCAAAACAGTAAAAACACTAGGCTTTCACCCTGACTCAGCCCTAACACTAAAGAAACAAGTTAACTCCCTTGCGTTCTCCACAGCTTACACCTGCAAGCTTATCAGAGCAAGTAGAGCCTTCCTGACCTAAGGCAGCTGCATCATCATTGCCAATGCCCTAACACATTCCAAACTTGACAATTGCAATGCTCTGTATTTGGGAGCTAACAAATACATCATTGACAAAATTCAAACATTACAAATAACTCCCTTAGAACTGCCCTCAATCTACCTTCTAAAGAACACATTTCTAACACTAGAAGAAAACACAAATGGCTCAAAATCTGTGACAGAATCCCACTTAAGACAGCATCACTCACCTTCAAATCTCTTAATAATGCACCCCCCCTTACCTAGCAGCAAGAATTGTGAGAAAAACCTCTACCCGCCCCACCAGAACTGCCAACTCCCACTGCCTTCAGATACCTAAATTTAGATTAAAAGAAATAGGCAGCAGTAGCTTCCCAGTGAAAGCTGCCCAATATTGGAATGCCCTCCCACTTGACATCAGAACAGACCAATCCTACTCCAGCTTTAGACAGAATATACTTGCATGGCTACATTCCAATGACCCCCAAGCCTAAACATGGACCAATCCATACCTACCAACCTGACTGTACATATGTTTATTCTTCAACTGAGTTAATGAGATGTCAAGTATATGTTTTTACTTGACACTGGCATGTAACTGATGTAATGTATATAATGTATATAATGTATATAATGTATTTCCAGTATATGACTATCCTGTGCCTGCAACTAAGCTTTTAAGCAATCTTGTTTTCCTGTTCTCTGTAGCGCCCTGTTACCTGTGGGTTTGGTGCGCCATATAAAATCAATAAACAAACAAACAAACAAACAACCAAACAAACATAAACCTCCAGGCCGAGCTAAGCTTTTTTTTTCAAAAACTGCATCTATGTTTTTCCTCCACGGGTACAGGGCCGGTCTTTGCATCAGGCAGCCCAGGCGGCTTCCTGACATCAGTCAGCCTCTAGGGGACGCTGCACCAGCAGTCAACAGTGCCAGTGCTAGAATACACGTGTAACAGGTTAGTTTCCTAACAATTTAAAAAAGCGAATGTGCCTGTTCATTTTTATAATGTTAGGAAACGAACATGTTACACGTGTATTCTACCACTGGCACTGCTGCAGGCTGTGGCCTCGGCCAGGGCAATTCTAGTCCATTTGGTGCCCAGGACGAAACATTAGGAAGGCGCCCCCCGCACCCTATCCCATGCACCACTCCCACTGAACCCCATGCTCCACTCCTGCCGCACCCCACGCACCACTCCCACTTCACCCTGCGCGCCATTCCCAAACTACACAGTTGAGGAACTCCTACCCAAAGTCAAACAGTCCGTCACACAAGGAATGAATTGCCATTTGCAACGGTGGGCCACTTTTTCACTGGTGCCCAAGACAATTTTATGCCCCAGTCGTCCCACTTAGACTGCAGATAATGAGGACTGGGCACACC
Source organism: Ambystoma mexicanum (assembly GCF_040938575.1). Classification (NCBI taxonomy): domain Eukaryota; kingdom Metazoa; phylum Chordata; class Amphibia; order Caudata; family Ambystomatidae; genus Ambystoma; species Ambystoma mexicanum. The sequence goes on along the minus strand of NC_090924.1, from coordinate 451,292,932 downwards.
AAGAGACCATGAATATGGCATAGGATGCAGTATATACAATCAACAAAGAACACAAGATGCTGAAGGGGGTTTGGAGGCAACCTAAGCCAAAAGGGCAATGACAAGGAGACACCTAAACCCAATAAACAATCACTTTAACATTCTTTGAATGGGAATCAAGTGTATGCTTTGATACAGTAAAGTCTTGACTGTTGTAAGGATACATGGAGACAGATAATTTATTTTTCATGCAATGTTTGTCGGGTACCTGCATATTTATTTATGCAATGTGTGTCGGATACAGGTATCCGACAAACATTGCATAAATAAATAAATTATCTGTCTCCATTTACCCGACAAACATTGCATAAATAAATAAATAAACTGGTTCGTGGCTTAAAGAATATTTACTCAGCAACACTGGTCAAAACTATTATCCCCATAGTGAAGTAACTCATCACCATTGCCATGGAAGTGGTTTAAAGTGTAATTGATATATAGTTTGGAAAAGAAGCATCATGAAAGAAATAGCGCTGCTTTAAACTATTATTTTGACCATTTTCTGGGCTTGCAGGGACGCACCATGGGCCCAAACGGGTCTCTGTTTATACCGTGTCGGGGCCCACGGTCCGTCCCTGCAAGGCACACCCACTCCCCACAGCTCACTGCACCTCCCCTCCCATCTCAATGCCAGCACGAAACCATTTAGTGACTAATGGGCCACCATTAGCAGTTTCCTGCCGGCATTGTGATGGAAGGGGCTGGTCTTAGATGCAGGGGGACCTAAAGTGTTTTTATTGGTGTGTTTATGCCCCCCACCCCAAGTGGCGCGAAAGTGGTCAGAGGGAGCCTCTGACCTCTGTAATGTCACGTAGTACATTTGTAGTACGTGACATTACAGTTGTAAGGGGCAGCGCCAGCACCTGACCTGCGGAACTTTCCCCACGTCAATGCGCCGCACCACAAACTGGGGAATTCCATCCCCTCCAGAGGCTCCAGGGGCCAGGGCAATTGCACCCCCCGGGCTATTGCGCCCCGGGCAGTTGCCCGCCTTGCCCGGGCCAAGAAACAGGCCTGTCCTCGCCCCTCAGGTAGGGCAGGGCAATTGGCAAATAAATTAGCAACATTTGTTCCTTTTATTACCTTCCCCCGGCTCCGGGTGGCGCCGGCACCGCTGGCGCCAGCCAGGCCCATGGGCACACGTGTGGTATGTCCTCCTCCAGGCTATGGGCGCGCACTGACACTGAAGTGTGGATGGATTGGGGCTGGCTGGTGTTGTCGGCCCCGGCCATTACAGAAAAGGGGGGCGATTGGGTCACTAAATCCTGAAGTTGTTCCCATCACAAGCACACACTGCTAAGCAGCAGCAGAATCAGCAAATACAAACAGTTGCCGCATCCTGCCCTCGCTGATTGGCCTTGTTTCAGGAAACCCAGCAGTAACTACAGCCTGCCGAGGCAAGCACACTTCTTTCCTCCTGCTCCCGTCCTCGCAGGTGAGGCTTATTGCTGCATTGGTGTTTTATTTATTTTAAAATGGTATTGCGGAGATGACTAGGCCAACCAAGAACAGTCTCTGGAGGCCACAAAGCTAGACACTTTTGTTAAGGTTCAAGTAGTCATGAAAAAGGAAGAGAGCACTGGTGGTGGACTCTCCTCAGGAGATCAAAAGGCCGGTTCTCGGAAGACCTGGGCAGAGTGTCACCGTCAGCAGATCTTAGACATTTGCAAGTTCCAGCTGGGTTGGATTGGTCCGTCCGTCGGCCATTCGGCACATGGCCATTCCAAAATCACTTTGAGGGTGAGGCCCTGTGGGCCAGTACCATGCGTGAGACGGTTTGGAGGTTACTACGCCCCCCAAGTTCCTGCTCCTGAGCATATTGTTCGGCGTTCCCTCTTTCCTGGGCATTCCCCAGCCATTACAGAAAAGAGGAGCGAGTGGGTCACTAAGTCCTGAAGTTGTTCCCATCACAAGCACACACTGCCAAGCAGCAGCAGAATCAGCAAATACAAACAGTTGCTGCATCCTGCCCTCGCTGATTGGCCTTGTTTTAGGACACCCGGCACTAACTACAGCCTGCAGAGGCAAGCACACTTCTTTCCTCCTGCTCCTGTCCTCGCAGGTGGGGCCTGTTTTTACATAGGCATTTTATTTATTTTAAAATGGTATTGCAGAGATGACTGGGCCATCCAAGAACAGCCTCTGGAGGCCACAAAGCTAGACACTTTTGTCAAGACTCAAGTAGTCATGAAAAGGAAGTGAGCACTGGTGGTGGACTCTCCTCAGGAGATCAAAAGTCCGGTTCTCGGAAGACCTGGGCAGAGTGTCACCGTCAGCAGATCTTAGACAGTTGCACAGACGCCGAGGGAACAGGTGCTGGAGCAGTGCATCGTCTCAGGGGAGAAGCAGGAGCTCCCCCCACCCCTCACTCGGAGGTAAGCCTGCGGGCTCACCCTCTTCCGAGCGAAGTCGCCGCATTTCCCAATTTCAGCACCACTGTAATGCCCCTTGCCTGACCATAACAAGCTTTTACCCATATGCTGCTATACCGACGCCTCTCTACCCGTGCATGCCATTTCTGCAATCCCGCTGCTACCTTAATTCCGTGCTGGCGCCATTCAAAGATGGCCGCCCAACTTTGCTAGCCCTCTCTCCTAGTGCTTTCGGCCCCCCACGCTGCCGCCTCGCCTGATTGGGCCACTCGACCACACCTGACTACATCAGCAGCCTATCGCACGCCGGGAGGCGTAGCCGGCCATCGCACTAAGGCCTGCACCAAGGCTTTAATCCTGTCCCTGCCTGTGATCACACAGACGCCGAGGGAACAGGAGACCCTAAACAATGCTGGAGCAGTCCATTGTCTCAGGGGAGAAGCAGGAGCCCCCCACCCCCACTCAGAGGTAAGCCCACAGGCTCACCCTCTTCCGAGCGAAGTCGCCACATTTCCCAATTTCAGCGCCACTTTAATGCGCCTTGCCTGGCCATAGCATGCTTTTACCCATATGCTGCTATACCGACGCCTTTCTACCCGTGCATGCCGTTTCTGCAATTCGGCTGCTACCTTAATGCTGTGCTGGCGCCATTCAAAGATGGCCGCCCAACTTTGCTAGCCCACTCTCCTAGTGCTTTTCGGCCCCCACGCTGCCGCCTCGCCTGATTGGGCCACTCGACCAAACCTGACTACATCAGCAGCCTATCACACACCGAGAGGCGTAGCCGGCCATCGCACTAAGGCCTGCACAAAGGCTTTAGTCCTGTCCCTGCCTGTCCTCGCCTTTCCAGCCGTTGGCCAGAAACCCTGCCTCTCTGCCGGCAGATGTGGAATTACCGGCGGACCCCCTTCTAAACAGGTACATTATTACTGGCAGTATCAACTCGCCCCTACCGAGTGTCCCAATGGTACTCGTGTAATGTCTACAGTGGATCGCACATGCCAGCTCCAACATGCTTAGTTTTCCAAACCAATTACTGTACAGGATGAACATTAGCATTGGAGTACTTATGATGTACTCATGATGACCTCCATGATGCGAGAATGCTTTCCTACATCCTATCATCTGCTCTAATAATAAGCCGGTCAGACCTCAGCAAAATCACTTCCTTAGCACCGTAGTTCATGTCATTCCTTTCATATTGCTTCCCGATGCTTTAAAAAACACTGCAATCAATGATTCCCTGTGAACTATCACTACCTAACTGTTTCAAATGTCATGCTAATGTATACTTGTACACTATATCGTAGCTTGCCTGCAAACCTGTATCTAGGCAATCCATTGAGTCTAAATTGACTGCAGACTAGCATCTTGCTACCTATGTGAGACCCTAGGCCGCTTACCAATGCACCTTAACTTAGATTTACTATTTTGTCCATAAATGCTTATGCGTTTGTCAACCATACTACAGGTAAACATAGCCAGATTGCATTTTCTAAGTCAGTGACCCCCATTGTATGCATTCCTTAGTTGCTGGTGGATTGCCATATCTAGGTGCCTGATGTATGCATTTTTAGTCGCTGGTGGGATTGTCAAATCTAGGTGCCCTTGATGTATGCATTTCTAGTCGCTGGTGGGATTGTCAAATCTAGGTGCCCTTGATGTATGCATTTTTAGTCGCTGGTGGGATTGTCAAATCTAGGTGCCCTGTACCTTGCTCTATCGCTTAACCATATGCTCATTGTAGTTACCACAGGTCAATCTATCTAAGTTGTGCATGATTGTTGATTGTGTCTCATTCCCAGTGTACATTAACTGCACCACACCTTACGCTTCGCGCGAACTATCAGGCCACGACATGCAGTCGATGCCTTCTACCAGCCTCTACCTCACCCACATAGTCTTTTTAGGAGCCTTATCCCTCACTGCAGGCACTTACCCTCCCAACATATTTAAGTCACACCACGACTTCCAACTCTCCCTTCCCTCCACCATGCTCCACTGCTCAGACCTTCCCTCGAATCCTTACCTCAATGACCCAGCTCTGTGGCTCAAGCACTTTGCAACCAAACCTACACCAAACCTTCCATGTACATTACAATATAGGAATATCAGACTTAGATCTAGACTGCCTCGCCCACCCTGTACTCAGTGCAGCCACACCACCCCTCCACAGCCCAACCTACCTACGGAACCCATCACCCCCCCTCCACCTCACTTACTTCAGCTCTCAAGGGAGCCCTCATCAATGCAAGATCCCTTACGGCTCATGCCCTTGACATCGCAGACCTCATCACTGTCCATAACCTCGATTTCCTAGCCATTACCGAAACCTGGCTACATGATGCCTCTGGCCCACTCCTCGCCTTATCCCTACCCAAGGGTTATACCATTATCAGAAACGACCGACAATCCAACTTGTCTAAAGGAGGAGGAGTCGCTTTCATACATAGCGACAAAATCACTATGAGAGCTGCCGCCAATACACAACTCAGCTCTGCAGAATCACTATCAGTGAAACTAACCCTCTCTCCCACAAACACAGCAACACTCCACCTTATGTACAGACCTCCAGGTCCACTGGGCTCATTTACGGACGATGTTGCATCCACCCTGTCGGCTAACACCAGGCTTAATTCCCAGATACTGCTATTAGGTGACCTTAACCTTGGCCTCTCTGATCCCAAGGACCACATGGCCTCTGAAGTTGCCACCACCCTCTCCAACCTAGGCTTCCAGCAGCGCATTCGCGATCCTACACACCACAAGGGTAGAACGCTCAACTGGTTAGCTGACCTCAATTGTAATACCAATGTCATTTCCAACCCCTCCAGGCCCCCATCTATCTCTCCTCACGGTTCACACAGTATACCCCATCGCGATCTCTAAGGTCTACCCTTAGCCAGAGCCTACTGATCCCTAGATACAAGCTCCAAACAGCCGGTGGGTCCAGCTTCCCAGTTCTGGCAGCCAAACTGTGGAACTCTGTCCCCCTTACTATCAGAAACCTTCCTTCCCTGAATTCATTCAAACACAAAGCCAAACGCTGGCTAGTTACATCAGACGACCAAGTTGCATTCTGAAAACTTGATTACCTATGTACTTCTGTCTTTACCTCCAATGTGTGCTGATTACTTTGTTCAATTTATATGTTATCTGAAATGTCATATTGTTTGTAACCACTGTTTTTAAGATATGCGCCCGGTAGCCTCCGGGCCTGGTCTGCGCTATACAAATAAAATAAATACAAATACAAAAATACGTTGCAGCAGGGTTGGATTGGTCCGTCCTTCGGCCATTCGGCCCGTGGCCGGGCCAAAATCACTTTGGGGGCGAGTGCCTGGGGGCCGGTACCACGTTTGGGCCAGTTTGGGGATTACTACGCCCCCATAGTTCCCGCTCCCGAGCATATTGTTGCTGTTCCCTCTTTCCTGGGCATGCACTGCTGACATTATTTTAGTGCAAGAGTTTCATACATTTCACTGTTCACTCAGACTTGTCTTATACTCTTCTTTGTCGCTGTGCTTCTTTTGTTTGGAGTAGCAATCACGCTAGTCTAACGAGATAAACAAACATCTACACGAACGTGCCTTGTGAATGATGGTGTGAAGGATGGATGGAGGCGCTGCACCAAAAGCTGAGCGAAGTCTGCACAGCAGCTGGCTTGGGAAAGCGACTCAGCAACTATAGACGGTTGGCCCGTCTTCCGTATATAATGCAAATACCCAGACTTGCAGGATGCATGCTTCACTTTCTTTGTTCCATTGGGGGCGACATGCTGTAGCATCAATTAATGGCCTTTAAAATACCCCGCACGGTGCAGCTTCCGATCTCCTTTAACACAAACGCTGGGAAATGGCCATGACTAGCTAACGCCACATTAATCAAAGCCAGTTATCTAAATAATGGTTCAAGTGTTGGGGAATCACCTGCTCACACTTTGTCGTGTGACCAACCAGTGCGCAAAAGGTGTTTCAGAGCATGGGGCTCTTGATGCCACCCATTTCTGCTATTGATACACCAGCAGCTAAACACACCGTGGGGAGGCAGCTCCTTCTGCATAGTCCATTTCTCTCCCAAGCTCGGGACAATGTTCTTTACCATAATGGAGAATGTGAAAAAGCGCAGGTCTGCAAGGCTGGGGGGTGAGGGTGGAGGGCAAAGCGCACTACGCTTGGGGTACACTGGAGATGCTTCCCCTGATACCCACAGTACTCCAAGTCCCTTGGAATTAAATTTGTCTATACCCTGCACAATGTGCAAAGGCCGCCGTTATTCAAGCAGCACGCGACTAGTAATTTGCAAAGAGCAAACTTAACGAGTCCCAAGAAAAGGTTGCCTTCCACCCTTTAAGAATTTGATTGTTTTTGTTTTTATGTTGGGATGGTAGACATCGTTTTTCTTTGCGATCTTACAGTTTCATGTTGCTGTCGGGAGCTAAAATGAGTGATCACAAAGGAAACATTTAAGAATTTTGAGAGTTCACGAGCATGAGCGAAACAAACCCCAATACTCGAACTGCCATGGTAATGCACTGCAGTGTGTTTCAATGTAAAGTCCACATTGTAATGTCATAATTTTAGAACGCCCCCTCTCCAACATTAACATTGGGAGCTATGTTTAATTGTACATGCATGCCAACTCTGTGCAAATGTTTAAAGTAGACTTTACCACTCACATGGAGTAGTGATACTGTTTACGTGTGTCCCTCCTAAATATATTTAACTTCCCGTGAAATATTTGATGCAATACATATTGCATAAATACATGTATTTTAATGCTGAGATAGACGGGTTTGTACAGCTATCGGTGGGTATGGTGCTGGTGCTTGTTCTTGGAGGTTCGAGTAACACTGTTCAAGACCAGTTCATCACCTTTTAAGAGTGGCTAAATGTTTGAGGTCATACGAATGACAGTAGTGTAGATCTGACATTGTCGATTCTCTGACCTGAGTCACAGCAGCAAACTGGTCATTGTTACTAAAAATGAAGAGCAAAAGCAGACTAACATAACCAGGCCTGTTCGGGTTTCACCCTCTTATTGCTGTTTTCTGAGGTTCATTAAATTCAGCTGATGCCAGCATTGACAATTTTGTTACCTCATAGTCCCCACTCCCGCTGCTCAGCCCATGACACATGCATGAGATCACAGGTCGGATGGGGGGGGCATCAACGATGCTTCCCGCCTGGGGTGCAATCTGTTGTAAGACCGGCCCTGGGTATTAAATACTGTTAGTTGGTTTGTTTTGGCGACTTTAACATGACTGGATGATAATAATGCCAAAGATTTGAAGGAACTCTGGGAGATTCTGGGCAGTCATAGTTTGAAGCCACTTGAAGTGACCCTCTCTCATTCACATGGGCACCGCCTTGATCCTATCTTGACTCGTAGTGTAGCAGTTATCATGATTGATACTCTGCCTGTTACTTGGTCAGATAATTTCATTAGGCTATTTTCCTTTGACACTAGTAAGGTAAGGGGCTGTACCTCCACCTTAGCATGTTCAGATGTGCATCAGAGTCCTGATAGATTTAGTTTCTATCCCAGGGTCTGCTTTGTGTGAGGCCCTGGAATCCATAGACACGCTCTTAAAATGTGGTGATCTTTTTCCTCATGGAGAATCTATTATGAATTCCACCTGCCCTAAATTTGCAGTCTGTGTATAGCAAATGGTGAAACCAAAATCTGAACCGTGGTTTTTTCACAATCTTGCTATGCTGAGAGCAAAATACAGGGCTTCAGGAAGGAAATGAAGACAACTCAGAACCCCAGATATGGCTTTGATGACAAAAAAGTACTGAAAGAATATAAGGAGGCTATTTTTAAAGTCAAAGTCAAACTTTCTGTGCAACAAAATTGGGTTAGTTAACAATAGACCTAGAGATCTTTTTGGTATCAGATAATAATGTCCCCATACATCATGTCGCCGGGAAATCCCATTGGCGACATTATATATGGTGACATTTTTTATGGGGATGGGTTGTGGGGATGTCCCCTGCTCCCCTTGTAAGAAAAAAAGAATTTGGGTATTGCAGGTGTGTCCTCTGCATGTTCAATGTAATAATGCCTTCGCACAAAAACAGGGAAATTCTTGTCACGAGATATTTTTACGGGGACATTATTATACAGAACCAACTTTTTTTCTGTTCTCGCTAATTTTGTTCGACCTGATAACACCTCTTTGGCCACAGAACCCTCAGTTAATCAAGCCAACACTTTTATATGTTTTTTCCATTAAAATTTAAATCATTCAGAGGAAAATTGAACAAAATAGATCAACAGCCCAGAACCCAGATTTGGCATATGAGTGTGAATGTTACCCTGTGATCGATGAGGGCACACATCATTACACGGAAAACCAGCTTGATTTTAAACCAGTTCCAAAGGATCTTATTTTAAATTACTATTTAACGTAATGGCATGCTCAGCCCAACGTTTGACCCCAGAGATCACCCCATTTATGACTCGGTTTGTTAATGCCTCATCGCAAGGTGTAGTACCAGCTAAGCTAAAACATTCCATCATTACTCCACTGTTGAAAAAATCCAACTTGGATCTGAATGACCTTCAGAATTTTCATCCGGTGCCTGGCCTGGCAAAAGTCCTGGAGAAAGTATTAACTGTTTAGCTCCAGGACCATGGAGAAAAGGTCTCTTTGCTTGACCCTAACCAATCTGGGTTCCAAACAGAATTTGGCACGGAAAGGGCATTAATGGCGGTTTGGGACGATCTCCTCCAGGCCGCTGATGATGGGGAGATGTCCCTATTATAATGCTCGACCTGTCCGCTGCATTTGATACGGTAGAACACAGCATCATTGTAGACTACTTAAAGAGGGTTGGAAAGGTCTCTGACAATGCCTTGAAATGGTTTGGTTCATTTTTATCACAACGCCGGCAGCAGGTCAGATTGGGGAGTTTCCTGTCAGACTCTCTCCCCCAAAAGTCTGGGGTCCCGCACAGATCGTTCCTCTCACCCCTGCAACCATTGATGGGCATTCTGAGGAGTCATGGGGTTGGCTTCCAATCCTGTACAAATGACACCCAGATCTTTCTGAAGCTATGGGATTTTAGAGACTCATTCTTCAAAGTTGGGCAGTGCCTGGAGGATATGAGTAGTTGGATGGTATTGAACTGGCTTCAGCCAACCCCAGTAAAACTGAGGTGGCATTGTTTGGCCCGAAACACCTTCTGTCAAACAACAAGAAGCATCCACCCACACCTTGTCTCATGGGCTCCAATCTGAAATGTTCCCCTAAAATAAAAAATGTGGGTTGCTTATGGCAAGACAGCCTTGGATGTGAATCTCAAGTAGGAGAAGAAGTACAATCAGTGTTTACTCCCTCTGGCTCCTTCGACTTGCCTTGCCATACTTTCCTTCTGAAGTGTTGTGGGGCCTTTGGTCAACTCAAAGTTGGATTACGGTAACACTATGTTCGCTGAAATCCCTGGTAATTATCTGTTCGGCTCCAACGGGCTCAAAATGCATCAGTGAGGCTGATTGGACAAAGTACCAAAGTCCAACCCATATTTTGCCCTGTGCCGTTCGCGAAAATTGGTTGCTGGTTAAAAATAGAATACATTTTAAAATCTTGTGTATGATTTATAAATGCCTTAACAACCTGGCACCTTCGTACCTGCCCATTACACTTATGAGATATTAACTTCTGTGTAAGTTACGATCTGCTGATACATTTTTATTGGTGGTCACACCCTCCCGTTGTATGGCAAGGGGTGACGGACGGTTTTCAGTCCACAGTCCCTAGCTTTGCAATAGTCTTGCATTAGAGAAAAAAACAAAGGACTCCATAATGCAGTTCTGCAAAGCATTGAAAACCTTTCTGTTTAGATGATTCCTACATGATGATACTGTATTCTTTGTTTATGTGCTGTTGTTTTCAAGCATACCCTCATTTACTGGTTAATCAAAAACAGTAGGGGTAGTGTGTAGATGATAATGTAGTGGTAGTGAGTGTTAATCATAGTGAAAATAGTAGTGTGTGGGTAGCAGGTAGTAGTAGTAGGAGAGTGGGAGGAGAAAGAGGAGATTTAACATCCAAGGGAGGGGGAGGAAAGAGACAAATCAGAGACATAGAGGAGAAGGACAGGGGAGGACGTTAGGGGGGAAAAGAAGATTAGTACTAGTGTGAAGAGCATTTGTAGTGGGATAGTGTAGGATGGAGAGTTTTAGTGTTCAGAAGGTAGTAGTCACAGCAGTGGGAGGAGTGTAGGTAGTATTAGAGTGAGAGGAGAGTTAACATTCAAAGGTGGCGTCAGGCGAAGCAGAGAGAAACATCAGAGACATTGAGGGGAAGGACTTGCGAGGAAAGCAGGCAGAGTTTTACAGAAGAGGACATTTGGGGGAAAAGGAGAGTTGCAAGGAGACAGGGCTTTCAAATCAGATGGCACACATACCCCACCCCTAGCATTAACTATAGCTAGTGCAGGGTAAGGTAGAAGATCCATGAGGGTGTTATAAAGCCTGCACTCATGGAAGCCATCTGTACTTTAGTTCAGCCTAAGCAGTAGGGGTTACTGAGCGATAGCACTAACTTGGGGTTACGGATGCCTGGGCTTGAGTGGAAATCCCATGGGAGGTGAAAGAGGGATGGCCCCAGTGCCACTTCCTCAAACCCTTTTTACAGCCGGTGCCTCTTTTTATTTGCCTATTCTAAACATTATTCCAAGAATCATCCATTCCTCCTGTGATTTTGTTAATAAAACCCTTGAAACTTCCTCAAGACTTTGTGGATTATTCAGGCCATCTATTACAATTATTAAAAGCTCAGTGGATTGGTCGAAAAATCCCATGTGATTCCAAGTTCTTGATAATCTCTGTGAGTAATACCATGGACTCTAGAGGGAGCTAGTATTGTTTTAAAAATATTGACGCCATATTAGTGTCATTAGGTATGATTGTATAATGAACAGAAGTATGTCTACAATAATAGGAATCTACAAAAAAAAGTTCTGAAAATCCATAAATATTTGTCTAAATGTTTGTTTCTGTTTTTCTGTCTCACAGGCATCAGCTATACTGATCTGTTCTTCTACTGTCTGGCGGAAGCCTGAAAGTATTTCTGGGATGGCTATTTCAGAAGTATCCTTTAACTGTGTGGAGAGATCTTTATTTATGGAGTCTCCCTCAGCTGTTAATTTCCGTAGCTTTGAGATAATTACTTGTGACTTTGAATACTATCTCATCTTCTAACATCTCAGAGGTAACATCTTCTGCACCATAGGGGCAAAAGGGGTACATCATAAAATTCACCCCCTTGTCGAGTATCAATCAGTTCTGGCCTGTTATCATCAGTATTGTCATAAAAAGCCTCTGGAATGGGACCTATTATAGGGTTGGCTAAATCCATGTAAAAGCATTCAGAATCAACAGCTATCCCAATGGTGGTATCTGGGGATAAAATGACACTTCTAGACCACTAGGGGGCGCAGAGTAAAATGGTGCATGAGCTCAGAGCTCCGTGTTCAGCCAGCGATATAAGAGATTCACCCCAAAAGGTGTGCTTGAAGCGGCAGCCGAATTGCGGTGAAGCCAGGAATCACCCGCAGAGCCTCACTGACAGTGTGCATCCCCATAGACAAGCGAAACACCTGACACCCGGGGACAGAAATAGGTGGGCAGCCGGTGGATGAGAGTCGGGAACTGCAGCAGCTCAGACACTGAGCCGGTATTAGAGAGACTCGGAAGAGAAGGAGTGTTGGGTGGGATAGTGCTGCCCCCCCAGTGCCGAACGGCAGCGGCAGAGGAGAGCGCATGCCAGTTTTCGGCAGCGGGCAGAGGAGCGTCAGGAGAAATTAGGTGGCCCTAACCAGAGTATCCTCAGACATGGTGGGGAGGCGAGATACACGGCACCTGCCCTTCGGTTGGAAAGTCCTCCGAACAGCCCTCCCCTTGCGGACGGAGTGCGAGGCAGCCATTTGGCAGCAGAGAGTCAGAAAGAGAGTGTGTCTTGGGAAGGTGTGCAAGGCCTGTGACTCACAAAGGAGCGAGTGATATCCCTACGATGGAGTGGGAAGGAACCAGACCCCTCGGCTGGGTGAGGGGGAAAGAGAAGACCCCACTGAGGCACAAGAAAAGGGTACTGGAGAGTGACTGCGGATATCAGCATAACCTGGAGATTGAGTGAGGCGGTATAGGCAACCTTTCTGCTGCGCCCCTGAGGAGAGCGGGGGTGATCTGTCCCGGCTTCACACACCAGCAAATGGGTGGGGGCACCCAGCACAGGGTCTCTAGCGCTGCACAGGAGATTGTACACTGACTAGTGGAGCGAGGTGTTAAGTGAACACCCCACCTAGGTAAAGGAATTCTGAGGTTGACATCCCCAGGGACAGCACCGCGGCCTGTGGTTACTGGATCGCCTAGCCTCAAATGGCAGGAGGTACTGATGCAACCTGGTTCACAGAGAAGGAGATGGAGAAGACGGAGGATGCCATGAAGGACACGAGTGGCCTTGGGGGTCTACAACAGGATGTGCAGACCATACTACTGGAGTTAAAATCATTTATGGCTGAGGTGCAGTTGACCATGTGCACAGTCAACAAACAAATCTAGAAGGTGGAAGAGAGGGTGGAAGTGCTAGAAAACAGCCAGTGCTCAGCAGACGTCTCAGAAGTAGGCATCGAGGTGAGACTTAAAGAAATGGAAAATAGAGAAATGGAAGCCGAAGCAAACTGGATGATGTTGAGAACAGGCAGAGGATAAATAATCTGAGAATCTGGGGGCTATCGAGCAAAGATACCGAATCGCCCCAGGATTTGGAACACCACCTGGGACAAGTGCTGAAGAAGCTGATGGGCCCCGCACATGAAAGAGAAATCTTGTCAGAGCGCCAATTGACTTTTTTTGGCAAAATATCTTTTTGAGTTTAAGTTTCCTTGTATATTTTTTTTTAATAAATCTTTTTTTATTGATTTGTTAAACAGAGAACAAAAGAAGAAAAAGAGAGGGAGTACGCACAGTCAGCGCACAAAAGTACATTAGGAGACCTATCATCGAGAACACAACAGATAGCAGAGCTTAACATATTCCTTGACATAAATCCGCACCCCCCCCCCCCCCCGGCAGCTGCGTAGGGCGTCTCCGCTGTCCCTTGTTTTAGTCTTAGCATTTATAGTTCCCATTTTCCCCATATTTTCTGGAACTTACGAGGGGAACCCCTTGCATTGTAAATTCGCCTCTCCAAGGAGGCGCATCTGTCCATTTCATTGGACCATCTGTCAATGGATATCCTGTCCCCCGATCCCCATGTGGCTGCCGTGAGTCTCTTTCCTGCACCAAGTGCTACTCCCAGAAACAATCTCTCATACTTGTTAAGGTCAGTTTCACCTCCTATACCCATCAGGATAAGCTTAGGGTCTCTCGGGATTGTGGAGCCAAGTATTCTGGAGAGGCGGAGTAAACACGCAGTCCAAAACTCCTGCAGCACCCCGCATTCCCACACCAAATGGTAGAAGGTGCCCTCCGCCCTTTTGCATCGACTGCATTCTGCGTTTCCATCCCCACTCCAACTGGCCATTTGCGTTCTGGAGTAGTAGGACCTGTGCAGGATTCGGAGCTGAATCAGCCGGAGTTTGGCATCTATCCCTATTTCCCTCGGGGACATCAGGGCTTCCACCCACTCCTCCGTCTCTAATGGCCCCAGGTCCTGTTCCCATTCAGCCCTGAGGTTATCAAGCTCCCTGGATCCAAAGGAGTTAATTGCCTGATAGAGGGTGGAGGTTACCTTGTGGGGGATGGGGTGTGGAAGTATGTTTGTTTCCAGGGGAGAGCAGGCGGGTAAATCGGCCAGGTTCGGGAGTTGGGTATTAATGGCGTGTGTAAGCTGGAGGTATCTGAAGCGGTCCATGGGTGACAGCCCGTGTCTCGTTCGCAGGGTTTCAAAGTCTGTTATTCGCCCCTCCTGGACAATGTCCGCCAGAGTAGATATCCCTTTCCTCTCCCAGGTTTCGAAGTGGCCCATTTTTTGTATTTCGGGAAGGTGTGCATTGCGCCAAAGGGGTTGGATCAGGGTTGGTCTGTCTGCCCAGCCTAAGTATTTGTGTATCTCCCTCCAAACTCGCTGTATATGACGGGACCCGGTCGGCGCTGCTCTTAGGTTCCTTGGGCTATCATATAGTACGTGCAGGGGGGACGGCAAGCCAGTGTCCCCTGTCTCCACGCGGATGTGTGGTAGCAACGGGTCTCCGTGTAGCCATTCATTTGCCACTCCCGCTTGTGCCGCCCAATAATATGTGCGAATGTTGGGCAGGCCTATACCCCCATCCCACACAGAGCGATAGAGCGTTTTTAGAGCAATGCGCGGCTGTTTCCCTCCCCAGAGAAGTGTACGGAGAGTCCGGTTTATATCTGCGAATATTGTGGCCAGGATAGGGAGTGGGGCATTTTGGAGGACGTACAGAAATCTCGGGAGTGCCAGCATCTTAAACAGTGCCGCCCTCCCGAGTAATGAAAGTGGGAGGGAGTGCCAGTGGGCGACATCGTTCTCCAGTTTTTGCATTATCGGGTGTAGGTTCAGTTTGGGGAAGTCCTGTGTTTTGTTAATACGTATGCCTAGGTAGGTGAAGCCCAGAATTGAAACGGAGTATGGACAGGGATCTGGGATTGCTTCCTCCCCTCCCTGTACCGGGAAGTAAATTGTTTTCTGTGTGTTGACCCGTAGTCCCATGAAGTGTTGGTATTCCTCCAGGGTTCTGGTCACAATCGGACAGGAGATTATTGGGTTGCTCAAATATATCAGGAGGTCATCCGCGTACAGCGAGACCCGTTCCTCCCCGCCCCGTGGCCAGGCGAATCCTGTCCATCGTGTGTCCGTTCTCAACCGGATTGCCAGGGGTTCAATGGCGAGGAGAAACAGCAGGGGAGAGAAGGGGCATCCCTGCCTGGTCCCCCTACTCAGCTGGAATGTGGCGGAAGATGTCCCATTAACTCTTACAGAGGCCTCGGGGAGGGAGTAAAGGAGTTTGACCCATGACATGAAGTATTGTCCAAAGCCCTTGCGTTCCATTATGTCCCACAGGGCCTCCCATCCCACCGAATCGAAAGCCTTCTCGAAGTCCACCGCCAGGAGGGCTAGTGGAGACTGGATCTCGTCAGCTCGGTCGAGGGCAATCTGGACCCTGCGGAGATTCATTCGGGTGGACTTGCCGGGCATAAAACCACACTGGTCTGGGTGAGTTAGGGATCCAATCACCCCCAGCAGTCTATTGGCGAGGACTCTGGCTAGCGTTTTTGCCTCCCCATGTATTAAAGAAATGGGCCTGTAAGAGGCGCAGAGCTCCGGGGGCTTCCCTGCTTTGGGGATCACCACTATTGTCGTTTTCCGGAGGTCTGGGGGGAGGGTGCCCTGTTCTCTGCTACGGAGGAACATGTCATGCATGTGTTTCGTTGTCGTTGCGCTCAGTTTTTTCCACAGTTCTACCGGGAACCCGTTGGGGCCAGGGGTCTTCCCTGTCTGTAGTTGTGAGAGGGCTTCTCCTACCTCATCCTCAGTGATGGCAGTGTCTAACTGTTCTGTCTGGAGTTCAGAAAGGCGGGGGATCGTGATCTCGTCCAGGAAGTTCGGGACGTTTATTGTGGGGTTTCGTATTTGTGGGGAGTATAGTTCTCTGTAGTAGTTTGCGAATTCCCCTGCGATCTCAGCGTCCCCCGTTAGTAAGTTCCCGTCTTGGGTTTGGATGGCCCGTACTTGTCCTTTGCTCTGTTCCCTGCGTTCCAGCCAGGCTAGTGTTTTAGTGGCTTTGTCTCCTCTCTCGTATATCTGGCTCCGGGCCTGCCAGTGGCCAGTTCGGGCATTATCTAATGCCCTGTCTCTCAGGATTATTTGGGCTGTTACCAAGGCCTCATGCGCCTCCTGGGTTCCCTCTTCGAGGAATTGCTCCTCCCGCCTAGTTACCTGGGCTTCTGCTTCGGAGATTGCCTCGCTGTGTTGTTTGCGGTGAGCTGCCACCAAGGATATTGCTTCCCCCCGTATGACGGTCTTGTATGCCTCCCACCTTGTTATTGGGCAGTCTACTGCCTCCATATTTAAATCGAAGTATTCCGATGTCTTGTTTACAAGCCCTTCCAGTATTTCGGGCATCCCTAAGTAATAGGTGTTTAGGCGCCAGGTGGGTTCTTGTTTTGCTGATAGGCCCTTGAGTTTTACCAATAGGGGGGAGTGGTCAGAGATCCCTCTCGCCAGGAATTCTGCGGACAATAGTCGATGTCCCATATTCATTGGGGTGAGGATATAATCAAGTCTGGATAGGGACCGGTGTGCATTGGAGTAGAACGAGTAGCCCCGATCTTGTGGGTGGGCTGCCCTCCATGTGTCAGACAGCCCCATAGCTTCTGCAAAGGTGTGGAGTTTGGTTGGGACGTCTACCGCTCCGCTGCCCACGCGTGTTCTGTCCCGAGCTGTCTCCATGACTTCATTGAAATCCCCCCCTATCGCCCATGAGTCCGCCCGTTCCTCCAGTATAATATCCTGGAGCTCGGCCAGGAGTTCCGCTGTGAGCGTGGGAGGTGCATACACTGCCACGAGGCCCCAAGTCTCCCCCCTCAGTTCACCCAGTACCATCACAAACCTGCCCCGAGGGTCTGCTTTAACTTTCCTCGTAGTAAACGGAAATCTCTTATGTAAGAGGATCATTACACCCCTAGAGCCTCTGGAGAACCCAGCAAGGTATGTGTGCGGGTAATTTGATTTCCTAAAGAGCCCACAGTTGGTACCGACCAGGTGGGTTTCTGTTATGAATGCAATATCTGGGGAGTGGCGGTTAAGGTATTGAAGTACCAATTTACGCTTTATGCCCGACCCCAGGCCGTTCACGTTCCAGGTCAACAGGGATATTTGTTTCTTTTGTGTTATATCAGCGTGGGATTTGGATTGGGGTCATGTGTAAGGATGCGGAGTGGTTCCCTTTTTTTTCACCTATCTTGTCTGCCGTTCTAGGGTGCAACAGACTCCTGAGCCCTTCTGTCGTGTTCATTTGATGATCTATGTCGTGTGCTTCATGTGCAAACTCTAGAGCCCCAACCTGTGGATCGTAGGCCACGTCCGTGCAGGTGGTTATGTGCTGGCCAGTGGGGGGGACGTGTCGGTCCCTCTCGTATCTCGTATAAGGATTTCTGTGAACTACTGTATTGCTGCCCATTATTGCTGGTGGTTGTGACATGAGGCCCATCTCTTCCTTCTCTAAAAACCCCAAACTCCCTCCGCCCCGCACTTCCCCCCAACCTGAAGTACCTGTTCCCCTAACCATTTAAACTACTAAACAGGCGAAGGCCCCAACTCGAAGGCGGGGGGGGGGTCAGGAGGACCCTACCCCGCAACTCGTGTGGTTCAAGAACCACTGAACTTAGAGTAAAGCTAACAGTGAAGGGTTCCCCTCTGGGGGCACAGAGGTGGTAGCCGGCCAGGGCCGCCGGACGCAAGGATCTCATACTGTTCCTTATTCCTGTCCCTCACCAGCTGCACATTTTCAGGTGTGACCTGTGTGACCTGTGTCGATCGGGGGGTCGAGTCCTCCCGCCTCCCCACGTGGTGGGATGCCCTGTCCAGTAGGGCGGTTGTTGTCTCCATCGTTGCCGCGGGGTGTGTTTCCATCCGGTCTATTCGGGCGTAGAGTAGAGAGGACCTGTGTTTCCAACCAGTCCCAGGCCTCGCGGGGTGTGTAGAACACCTGGACCTTGCCGTTGTGGTACACTTTGAATGTAGCCGGAAAGAAGAGTGCATATTTGATGCCCAGGGGTGACAGTTTCTTTTTGATGGAGTCGTAGGACTGACGCGACTTCTGGACCTCCCTCGTGTAGTCGGGGAAGAGCCCGATTCGGTGACCATTGTAAGTGATGGGGCCGGTCGCCCTTGCCATGTGCAGTAGTGTGTCCCGGTCCCTGTAGTTCATGAGTTTTGCGATCACCGTTCGTGAGGGGGCCCCCGGGACTGGTCTGCCCGTCGGAACTCTGTGTGCTCTTTCAATTGAGAAGAATTTTGAGAGCTGTTTGGGAGCCATTAAGTCTGCCAGCCAGTGCTCCAGAAAGAGCTCCATAGAGGGCCCTTCCTCCTTCTCGGGGAGGCCGAGTATGCAGAGGTTGTTCCGACGGGACCTCCCCTCACTATCTTCGGCTCTGTTTTCCAGTGTGGTGATTTTCCGTTCCATTTGCTCAAGGCGGCCTCCCAGGTTTTTAACCGTGTCCTCTGTGTCTGATATTCGTTGTTCCGCTTCTCCGACCCTGGTAGTGAGGTTCCTTAAGTCCTGCCTCACAAAGGACACCTCGGAGGCCAGCCCGTCAATTTTGGTCTCTACCGAGGTTCTGGAGTCGTTGATTGCTGCCATGATGTCGGCGAGGGACAGCGTTTGGGCCGCACCCCCCTTCATAGCCTCGTTGTCCACCCCACTAATTGGGTCCGGGAGAGCCGCCGGGGTGCTCGTCGTGTATTTGTCTATTTTGTTTTGGGTCGCTCCCCTGCGGGGCTGGTCCTTGCCCATCCTGACCCTGTGGGGCAGCTCTTGGTGCGGGTATGTCTCCTTGGGTGGAGGTTCCTCCCTGAGTGGTCCTCCGCCTCCCGCCCCGTCCCTGTGGTCTCCCGTGGGCCGCCGGTTGGTGGCCCTATCACTGTTTGCGCCGCGTCGCTCAGACCTTCGTCGGGCCTTGGCCTGCGCAGTTTGGTTCTATGTTCCGTATAGTCCAGCTCTGGGCATGCTTTGGCGTGTGGTTCCGGAGGTGCGGGAGGGGGGGGTGATCTGCAGGCAGAGGGTGGTGTTGGCCTGTGCCTGGTTGGGGGCGAACCGGCGAACCCCTAGTTTCTCTCCCAGTGCGTGGCGGGTGCTTTTTTGGGTTGCTCGACCGTTGGCAGGGGACCTCGGTTGTAGCACCTGGGACAGACCCCCAGCAGGTCCGCTTCGTTCCGCTGGTAATTGTCACCTCTCCCCCTCCAGCCGCGTGTGCCTCCCCCGCACTCGGTGTTCCCCCTTGACCCAGGCGGCCCGCGCACAGCGTACCGGGGCAGGGGGGGAGGAGGCAGCCTCAGGTCTGGCGGGCGGCCCACGGGACCGGCCGATCCGGCGGTGACGGTCCGCGGCGGCTGCAACGGAGGCCCAGGGGGGGGTCCTCACCTCTCGCTTCGGTGGGCGACGACTCCGGTCCCGCAGCAGCAATCCCACAGGCCCTGGGGGGGGGCGAGCCCGCAGCGATCTCCAATGCGTCCTCTACGGGGCTGCGCCGGTCGCGGCTGGTGTTCGCGCCGGCTCGCTTGCGCGGCCCGCCTCGCGGCCGGGGCTTCACACGGTGCGGGAGGCTCAGGCAGGTCCGATTTTCCTCCGGATTTTTCGGAGGGGATGCTGGTGCATTCCCCTACCGTGATGCGTGGTGCAGGTCAGCAAAAGGTTCGGAGAAACGGCAGGATTATGGAGGATTTAGGCGGCCCTGGCGGAGCGACGTGAAGCTAGGTCTTCATTCGACGCCCCCTGGTGGCGAGTCTCGTTTCCTTGTATATTTGAACAAGTCTATGTGCGCTTCAATAAGGTTGACTGAAGCTCTCGGTGCAAAGGAAAGCCCCTTGTTGAGCACGCAGGTATCGATGGTGGTTAGTAGATGGCTGGAAAGATTGAGCACCAGATTCAGTGTCTCGGTTGTCCCTGCTGTATTTGTGTCTGTGACCGTGTTCGTCTTATAGTGCTTTCGTACTCCTCTGTCACGTTTCTAGTTCCAAGTCTCTCGTGCCTCTCTTGTGTCTCTTCTTATGGGTGTGGTATCCTCTGGAGGCTCTTGGAAGTGTACGCGTTTTGTGATTGTTGTACGTGTCGCCGTTTTGTATTGTTTTGTTTGATCTATAACATTGTAATGATGGCTTCTACTGATGCTAGTACTGGGTGTTGCTTGCCTGGGACTCGTTTCCAATATTCCAGCAGGTACTTCTGTTTCAGCAGGATCTGTATCGCTTTCCATGTCTGAGCTGGCTGCGGAGCTGTTCGGGGTGCTCTCTCTTGAGTTATTCTTGTGTAAATCGTCAAATTCAGGTTGGAAAGTGAAAACCCGGTCTTCTCTATAGTCTCTTTTATCCCTAGAGAATTTTCTATATTTCCTGCGTTTCACCTCATCTAGGTGATTTTTTTGAATTTCATACATGATCTTGTAATTTTTGTCCTTGGTGGCAGTAGGTGCATTAGTCGCGTCAATGTCTTGTTTAAGATTGTCTATTTCTAGTGCAAGTCTCTTATGTTCTCTATTGGCATGTTCAATTAGGAATTCAAAAGGAACAGCACCAGGAAAGCAGACTTCAAAAGAGAGGCCAACAAGATGAAAAAAAGGTTGTGCCAACAAGGTTACCCGGATGACATCACAGAAAAAGCACTAAAAAAGGCAAGCAACAACCACAGAGATGCCTTATTATAATACAACGACCGTCCAGTTGAAAAAGAAAAAACAACAAACTAGTGTTTATCAACATGTTTAGCCACACCTCAAATGCAATCAAGAAGATCATCTCCAAAAACTGGAACATCTTGAAAAAACATCCCCATCCCATACTGAGACCAGTGATAATGTTCAAGAGAAGCAAATATTTGAAGGATTACCTTTCACGTAATGACATCAGCCTGAGACTGACAAAACAAAGGACGGTGCCTCAACAATGGGGCATGCCAGGGATTATTGGGCATTATCCTTGTGGACAATGCACGTGCTGTCTCTACACCTTTAGGATCACAGAGATCGACATTGGATTGACATCACCATGGAAACAAACACAACACACGAATTGCAATTCGTCCATGGTTATATACATCATTTGGTGCCCATGTAAGAATATCTATATCGGCAAAACTGATAAGAAAATCAAAGTAAGGATAGGTGAACATAAGAGTTGCCTTAAAAATCAGACACCAAATGCCCCAATGGTGGACCATTGGATCGAAAGAGTACTCCAACCTGAGGATCTAAATGCTCCATGTTAGGGAGAATTCTCTGTTTAGGCTGAATTTCCTAACCTAGTGAGTCCCCCAGCAGCTTTGCTGCATTTTTGGGGTTTATTTTTTTTCTCCTGCCAAGAGTGAGACTCTTTTACCCTCACTCTTGGACATGATTTGAGTGTGTTTCTTTGAATCTAGCTGTGTTTAATGGGCTATGGGGTCTTTTACTCCATAGGGCTTCATGTGTTTTTGTGATGTGTGTTACACAGCACCCTCCGTGCAGTGACACAGGGGTGTCATAGTGACCCCCCAGTATAGACTCCATACCCTGGGACTGACTACTGTCTCCCAGGGCATGTAAAGTCACCATTGACTTTACTAGTCTTAAATTCTGAACAGAACCAGTACAAACCATCATATTGTGGACGTACTGGCTGGGGCGATTCGATTGCCCCAGGGTCTGTTAGTCGAGGGGGCACGTCTCCGTCCCCCCTGATCGAGTTTTGGCTGGTGGCAGTGGATACTACTTTTTATATTCAACCGCAAATATTTTCCTATGGGATTTCCCATTGTTTTAGGCTACTATCTTTATTTAATTATTTACGGTAGCCTCGAACATACCGCCGGTTTATTTAATTAATATTAATTCTCCGGTTGGTATTTTTTGCCAAAACTTGATTCTAAAATGGCGTTTGTGTTCTCTTATGTGACTCCAACCCAAGTCGTGCCCTTTGTTCCACTTTTTGGTGGGCTTCTCCACAGAAGCCCTCCAAAGTGGTGCCACTCTGTCTGGGGTACTTAGGAGGCGTGGAGGGGAATTTAGGCACCCTGGACTGAGTTGCCTAGGCAACTCAAGTCGCACTCCATCCTGATTGGCCCAAGTGGCGAGCCGGCCGGGTAGGCTGAGTGAATGGGGGTTTTCTGCATAAAAGCAGGGCTTTGGGGACTGGAACTTCAGAAGTCGCCACAGGACCTAAGAATCCGACGAGGGAGAAGCTGAGCCGACCTGCCACGACACCACCACCGGTGGAGCCCTGCTGGACCGTCTCACCACTTTTCCCAACGACAGAGGACATCTCCCGCCGGAGAGACTTCTTCCTTTGACTGGTGGGGATAACCAGTTTCACCGTCTTTTCGCCTTCCCGACGTACCTCGTGGCCGCCTTGCCTGTGCCAAGCACCCCGGCAACCGGGATACTACGTTTTACCACGACCGCGAAACAAAGGTACCACCTTTAACCGGAAAACTCCACGGCTGGTTTCTTCCCTGGTAGTGCAACGACCTTCATCTTTCCTCCAAGTCGAGATCTTCTCTTCCCCTGGACGACGACACAACTTGCACCCACTACCAGGAACAACTGCCACCGCTGGAGGATCCTTCCCACTTAAGGTACCGTGTCCCGCCTGGCTTCCCTTGCTACCGACTGTACAGGGTAGATTTAGCCCCCGGCTTTTGAACCTGGGTTAGTCTTGGACACCCTGGCTAAACTTTCTTAAGCCTCTCTAAACTCTTTTTGAACCCTCTGCAAGACTTTCTAAGCCTAGTGTAACTGTGTTGTCTTGGACGCATTTGTGCTCTGCTCTCTCTAAGAGTGGGCCCAGCCTTTGGACTTTGGCTCACCAGTGACTTTTGCTCTTCTGCCTTGCTAACAGTGTTCCTGAATCTTAGAGTAGTGTACCTTTCCATATTCTGTCTTTTGCCCCCCCTTTTCTCACAAACTTATTGGAGTGCCATCTAGTTAAGCGCTCACCTCTGTATGAAAATAAGTGGTGTTTTACAATGATTTATCTGATAAGGAAAAAGGGGTGTATATATTATAATAGTAACTGTGTTTAGAATACTTTACAATAAGAGTGCTGGAGTGTTTTCAACAGTGTATTTTTAAATAAATAATGATATACTTTGATACTAAAGCTCTGGTCGTTGTTTGCTTGTATTGTTGTATCTGAGTGCCTATTGTGTATACTTTGCATACTGCCTAACTCTTCTTGAGGGAAGTCTGACTGCTCAGCCACAGCTACCAGGTAAATCTGGGTGGTGCAGACTGCTACCAAGAGGGTTTACTGCCAACACCTGTAGTCTTAAATTTTTTGCAGTGGTCCCTAAGGGAACTGCACAGGTTTCTGCCTAACAGTCCATATTATACAAAATGAGACTTGGCATGGACTGCAATCGAGATAAAACAACACTCCTGAAAAAAGAACAGGACAGGGACATATTCTTACAGAAATCAACACGTGGCACTTACCGTGTGTTTTTTGAGAGAGTGCAGCGTGGAAGGTCAGTTACAGCACTTTTAACAATCCAGATCTGCAGCTCTATTGCGGGATGGAAAACACGGAACTACCTGAAGAAAGCAAAAGAGGACTGAAGGGGAAGATAAACTGAGTAGGTGCACCTCTCTGACACCCAATCAGGAAAGAGTGTTGCTTTGCGATGCCGTATTAAAAACAAGCCGAGATCCAGCGTGATTCAGTTTACCGCATGGCTGTTAAGCTGTGACTAATAATCCAGCAGGCAGAAGGGTAAGCAAATCGACCATGATTGGTGACGAGTGAGGCTCTGCTCTGTCTCTTGAGGCTAATCTAGGGTGCTATTTTACTTTTGCCTCCCGAACGTAGGCAGTTAACGGTTTGTGGGGGGAACGCTATACATTATCGCCGCTATGCAGCCACATCATAAATCTTCTTTTCTTACACACCACATAGGTCCATAGGAAACTGAAGACAGCTAGAATTACGCAAAACCAACGGTTATGCTCCAACGTTTCTTTCCCTTGTATGGAGAGTCACACCACATATATACAGGCTCCCTATGGGGAGTTACTCGGGTAAGTTCCTTTGTAAACACGCCCATAGTGCATGTTCTGTAGTGAACCCCTATAGAATGTAATAAACTCAACAGGGTTGCTATAGATCTATTACCTTTGTTCCGTTTCATGTAGTGTTCTCAAAAGATAGCAGCTTGTATTCAAGACGCCCTCATCCGGATCTAAATGCGAACCTATCAGACGTCAGTAAAGTCTGTACTCCAGATTGGAAACCTACTGGTCTAGAATGGTAATCTGCAATTAACACTTACAGTAGATTTGGTAATGTTTTAATTGACTTTAGACCCTATATGGTGTGAGGTCTTGCCATAAACTGGGTTTCCCAAGCCTATTTGCAACTAGTAACTCAGTGGAGCGAGTCATACACCCAATATCACAACCAAGTTCCAGAACCCTGTGATGTGCCACAATGTAATGGAGTAACTTAAATACACAGGGCCTCATTACGAGTAGGGCGGTAAGGGATACCGGGCATCGTTAAGGAGACCGGTGCGGCTAATCCCTTACCGCCCTACTACGAGTTCCCTTAGCGGGTCCCTCCTTCAACGCCTGGTTTTACCAGGCGTTATGGATGGGACCCGCTAAAGGACTTCAGAGCTAATAACGGTACCGCAAATTGCGGTACTGTTATTAGCTACTTCCCCATTCCCATTGAACCCTATGGGGGCTCAGATGGGAATGGGGAATGGTATTTTCAATTGGGATTTACCGGTCCCGCAAAGGTCGGACTACACCGGTAAGTCCCCATTGAACGAGACCGGTGCCGTTATTGGAGGCAGTCATGGCACAAATAGCGCCATGACTACCTCCAGTCTCGGAATGAGGCCCACAGTCACAACTTATTGAAGTAGTTGACGTTATGAGAAATTACTTAATGACATATGGTAATTTGACACCAATGTCCATTCTGTTATAGAGGAAGGTTTGTTATTGTGGCCAGGAGAAGACGACAATCTTGAACAAAGAATCAAGAGTCCAGTAGAATTCATTCACACACAGCAAACCAACTAAAACGTATCTTTGGTTTTCACTTTCAAATTGCAACAGTGTATTGTTTTCAGACAGGTAGCCCCTGAAGGATTTCCTGTATTGATTGAGCAATTAAGGAATAGGAAAGAAAACTGGTGGGATATGTAATGTTTGATGAATTGGTATGATTGGTACGATATGAGTATGAATGGTGTGCTTGATGTGAGTTTTATATAATCAATCTTTTGCACAGCGCCAGACACTTTATTGAGAGTAAGGAAAGATCTAAACATGTATGCTTCCCTTGCATAAACTGTGTCTTTTTGCACTGTTAAACTTCAATAATTGAATTGTGTAAAACAAAAGTAGACTAATGCTTTTTTTCAACATAATATGCTATTAATAAAATGTGTTCAAAAATAGTTTTTGTAAGTCTTGTTGATAAGACTGTTCTGCTAACCTGGCCAGTGTTGTTGTTAGAGGAACCTCCCTTTTAAAACAGGTTTTGTTGCCCCCAAGCGCTTGTCTGTGACTAAGGGTTCAATAACTTACTAGAGGGATCGCGTGTGGGTGCCTTTTCCATCACACTTCTTGCGGTTGTTGTTCAATTAGGAGTTCTAACATTACTTTATATCCCATAATGAGGTTTTCTTCCTATGTTGCCACTAGATCCGCGTCTTCTGGATTATTATATTGAAGTCAGGGAAGGTTATTATTCTGAGCCCATGGAGGATTTTCTCCTGTTCTATGTTTGTTTGGAGGGTAAATCTCTCCCAAAATATATTGATCTCCTTGGTGCAAAGGCGTTGAAGTCTTATGAATTTCTCTCCAAGAGTCCCAGGTACATTGGGTTGTGGAGGGAATGCATGTAGAGTTGATCCTCTTGGCGCAAATAGGTTCTTGACATCATCTTTCGTGGATAATGAGCAGGGTTCCTGTTCCTGGTAAGAAACGTTTACCTGAATTATGAGCTCCGAGGAAAGGCAGACCACTGTGCTATGCTGGGTTTGATTGGAGGGTTGGTTTGATCCTGCTACCGGGTACAGGGTTTTCTTGGGACAAGCTCACTGATTCCCAAAGGTTGTAGATACGAGAATTGGTAGGAAACCCAGTATGTATTGGCGCTGGATTTCATTCAAATCTTGTGGGTTTAGGTTGTTAGAAAAAAGGGGGGTCAGTACACCCAGAATTGTTGCATAGTCTTGATGTATTGGGCATGCAAGTTCCAGTGGATAACTTGGCACATGTAGTAGTGGTCACATGGGGAAAAAAGCCAACACGTGTTTCGACCGTAGTCTTTACCAAGGCAATGCAAAAGTGGTGATGTGCAATTGTGGGTGACATGTTAGGTACATGGTGGTTTATCACGGCGCAACATTATTAGTACATAAGTGCAGTTGTAACCCAATACATTTTATATTTATTCATGTTGAAGGTGAGGTGAGGTGATACGACAGTGAATGTTGTACATAAATATTGTAATCATGTTTAAGAAGTTAGATTGACAACCCAATGGTTAATGCATACAGAGATCAATTGTTTGCACCAAGGATGAGATGAATGCAGGGATGAAAAGAGGAAGCAGGTGGCTGGTTAGTTCAGATGAACTATGTTGAGTTAGTCCTGGTTAATTGTTAGACTGGGGTTCTTACGGAAGTAGAATTAAATGCTGGTACTTCAGAAAGGAAGCTGGGTAGCCATTGCATGAATTGCGAGGCAAAGTACAAATTAGGTGTGGCACAGTGGTGGGGTACATGTAGAGTAAGACATGTAGCTAATCTATTCCCGGCCAATGCCAGTGAGTATCATAGGGGGTGCGTTAGTTAAGGCTTAGTAGCGTCTAATTAGCCTACTAATGGGATTCTTGGTGACATCTGATTAGCCTCGTGGTGCCGGTTGCAGGCTGATGTGGAGGCCAGCTAAGAGTGTGCAGTGCCGTGGGCATACCTGCCTACATTTGAAAATCAAAATTCCTGAGATTTAAGCCCCGCCCACATCCACACAAGACTCCGCCCACACGCCCCGCCCACCTTTCAAAAAGGTAAACCCGATTGTTGTAGCCTTCATTTTGCTTACTATAGCATTGAAAATTATTCATTCGAAGGGATTGTGTCCTCCGACGTATTCCTTATCTTAGATATATAAATCCTTCAGCTTTGCTGGCCTCGGAAAATTTTTTCGCCAGAGGGCGCTGCGCGTCGATGATCGCCGAGTCGATGACCCTCGACGGCCTCCGTGCCGACGTCGACGTCATCCTGCCTATAAAGGCCGCGCGCAGCGTCCGTTGCTCAGTTCCGTTTTTCCGCGCTTCGTTGTGCCTCGGAACACCGTTGCTCAGTTCTCGTCAAGATAACGTATATAATAACTACTATTTACCTCGATATCGATGGCATCCTCCTCCGACCCGACGACCCCTCGGTCCGGTTTCAAAAAGTGCCGAGACTGCGGGAAGAAAATGTCGTTGACGGACCCTCACAGGGTCTGTTTGTGGTGTCTGGGAATCACGCACCAGAGTTCGGAGTGTGAGGAATGCCTTTCCATGACGGCGAAAGCCTTGAAGGAGCGTAGGGGGAAGCTCGAGAGAGGTAGGTCAACTTTAACTTCCTCGAAAGCTTCTTCGGTAGAGTCGAGACGTTCGTCTCCTCACCATAAAAAACACTCTCGATCTAGATCACGAAGTGGCTCCCACCACTCGTCGACATCGAGACACTCGAAGAAGAGACGTAGGAGATCCCCTTCGTCATCTTCGTCGAGTTCTCCTGAGAGAGTTCATTGCCCCACAAAACGCAGCTCGCAAGCTGAGTGGGAGGAATTCAGGAAAAAGATGCTAAGCGTCTTCGAGAAAGCGGCCTCGTCCCCCTCGAAGACAGCTGAGGGTGATACCCCGGGTAAAAAACCCAAAAAATCTAAACGCCGCGAGTCGCAGTACCCGGCGGAAAAGTCAACCCGAAAGCGCCTCGAGCCATCGGGAGATAAAGCATCATCGACGCCATCGTCGAAAACTCCTTCGAAACAGAGGTCGGCGCCATCGACGCCGTTGTCGAAGGATTCATCGGCGCATCAGTCGATCGAGTCGACGCCGACGTCGACGCCGATATCGACGCCGGTGAAGGAAAGAACCACGGCTACTCCACAGCCAACGGTTAGACAAAAGACCTCCGACTCGACGCCGAGAACGTCGACGTCGTTCTCGAGCAAGACTCCGATCCTTTCGAGTTCTTCGAGGCCTAGTACACATTTCTCGACGCTTTTCACGGCGCCTTCGAGTACTTTCACGTCGGTGTCGACGACATCGACGTTTTCAAGGCCTGTGATGATGGCTCCTTCTGCATTGGAAATGGGGTTTATACCATTCCAAAAACCAATGTATCCCCCTTTAACCTCGATTTTTGAGGAAAGGGAGGATTCAGACCAAGATATTGATTTACAGAGGACCACATCACCAGAGCCAGAGACTTTCGCCTCTGAGGAAGGAAGATTAAAAAATCTTCAGGATGCACTTCAGGAAGCTAGTGGCTTGGACACTTCTCCTGAAGCAGAATTTATCAAACCAGACCCAGGAGAACATGCGGAGACTCCATATAGAGCTCTGATGTCTAGAATCATAGAATTTATGGGTTGGTCTGCACCTTCTCCTGCCTTTCAGCAGGATGATCTCACTGACATACTGGACAAGGGCCCACAGGAGGATCCTGTGGTTCCATTTCACTCTGCTCTACAGAGAAGGATTTTGACAAACTGGGAAACGCCAGAAATTATCCCGGCAGTAAATAAAAAACTGTCAACAAAATACAGGGTGGCTAATTCTGACCCTGAATATTTGTCAAAACACCCTACTCCTGAGAGCTTGGTTGTACAGGCTGCAACCTCATCAGGCAGCACATCTGCATACCCCACTGCTCCGCAGGATAGGGATGACAAAAAATATGATGCCATGGCTAAGAAGGTTTTTTCTGCCTGTAGCATGGCGTTAAAGTCTATTAACGCGACCTGTACGCTCGCTAGGTTCAGCCACACCCTTTGGGAGTGCGCTTCATCAGCGGCTGACTGCCTCCAAGAAGGAGAGGAAAGGGACGCATTTTTAAACATCATCAGGGATGGTAAAGATGCGATGTGCGAGACCCTACAAACTGGCCTAGATTCTGCTGACAGTATCAGCAGGGCCATGGCGGCAAGTACCACAATCCGCAGGCATGCGTGGTTGAGGAAGTCTGGTTTTGCCTCTGACGTGCAGACCAGGCTTTTGAATATGCCCTTTGACGGTTCTACCCTCTTTGGAAAGAAGGCGGATGACAGTTTGGAGAAACTGCAAACGTCCAAGGCAGCAGCCAAGTCATTGGGAGCTGCTATCCGTCAGAATACCTTTCGTCCTTCGGGATCATCGTGGAGAGGACGGTCCTTTCGTTACTATTCCTCATATGGAAGGGGCAGGGGACGACCGGCTCAAAGAGGCCAAGGAAGATTTACCCGTGGTGGACGGGGTAGGGGAAAGAAAGCCGCACCCGCAGGAGCAGGAGCCACTTTACCTTCGGCAACTGCATCAGCCGCTTCAAAACCACTCTGAGGTCTCCCCTCACAGAACACCAGTAGGGGGCAGGTTAACTCACCATCTGACGGAATGGCAGGCTATTACGTCAGATGCTTGGGCTCTGGAGACAGTAGCCCAAGGTTACTGCCTGCCCTTCCTACATATCCCTCAGAGTCATCCACCGGGGAACAACCCTTTGAAGCTTCCAGATCCGCTCCTCTTGCAGGAGGTTTTAGACCTGCTAGAGAAAGGTGCCATAGAACTGGTACCTGTAGCGGAAAGGAACAAGGGTTGGTACTCCCCCTACTTCATAATACCGAAGAAGGACGGAGGACTGAGACCCATCTTAGACTTACGGGAATTGAACAAATTCCTCCGAAAGGACAAGTTCAAGATGGTGACTCTCTCTCAGATCCTTCAGGCCCTCCAGCTTCAGGACTGGTTGGTATCTCTAGACCTCCAGGACGCTTATTTCCATGTGCCGATCCATCCCAGGCACAGGAGATACCTGAGGTTCGCAATTGGCAGCTCTCATTATCAATTTCGAGTTCTGCCATTTGGGCTAACCTCCGCCCCGAGGGTCTTTACCAAGCTAATGTCGGTTGTGGCTGCAAGTCTAAGGAGGGAAGGGATTCATGTCTACCCTTACCTAGACGATTGGTTGATCAGAGCTGTATCTTCGGAACAGGCTCAGAGACAACTAGATTATGTTTGCCACTTCCTTCACAAGCTGGGCTTCTCCCTCAATTTAAAGAAGTCACAGATGATACCATCACAGAGACTCCAATTCATTGGAGCAGTCCTGGACACTTCCCTGGGAAAAGCCTTGCCACCAGAGGTGAGGGCTCGAGATATTCTGCAGATGGTCATCAGATTTCAGAATGCCCAATATCTCCCAGCCTACGACTTTCTGAGGTTGCTAGGCCTCATGGCATCCTGCATATTCCTCGTGCCGGAGGCTCGCCTGAGAATGAGATCCCTCCAGTGGGCACTGAGAACTCAGTGGTCACAGTTCTCAGGAAGGATGACAGATCTCCTTCGGATCCCGGTCAAAGTAGCCCGAGACCTTCAGTGGTGGGCCTGTCGGGAGAACATCCTGAAAGGAGAAATGTTTTGGCAACCATGGCCGGAGATAACAGTAGTCACGGATGCCTCACTCACGGGGTGGGGAGCTCACGCCAACGACTTGACCATCAGCGGTCGTTGGTCTCCATCGGAGTCCAGACTACATATCAACCTGTTGGAGCTGAGAGCCATCAGACTAGCGCTGAAGGCTTTTCTGCCGTCTGTACGGGGAAGAAACGTCCTAATAATGACGGACAATACAGTGGCCATGCACTACCTCAACAAAAGAGGAGGCGTAGGCTCACTACCACTGTGCAGAGAGGCGATGCAGCTCTGGTTTTGGGCAATTCAGGAAGGAATCTCTCTATCGGCAATTCACCTAGCCGGAGAGAAGAACTTGACAGCGGACGCTCTGAGCAGGCAGAGCACAGTCTCTCACGAGTGGGAGATAGCTCAGGAAGTCCTTCAAGAGATCTTCGCCCTTTGGGGAACCCCTCAAGTGGATCTGTTCGCCACCAGTATCAACAGGAAGTGCGACAGATTTTGCTCAAGGGAATTTCCCCCGAGAGGAGCTCTAGGAGATGCGTTCGTAGTGGACTGGGAGTTCCCACTTCTGTACGCGTTCCCTCCGGTCCCTGTCATTCCTCAAATGATCAGGAGGTTGAGAAGGTTTCGGAAGACCATGATCCTAATTGCCCCGGATTGGGCCAGGAGAACGTGGTACCCGGACCTTCTAGACATGTCCATCTGCCCTCCAATTCGACTGCCATACAGAGAGGATCTTCTCTCGCAGAAGGAAGGTCAGGTTCTCCATCCAGCCATCAAGACCCTCAACCTTCACGCTTGGTGTCTGAAAGGTTGAGGTACAAGGATTGGGACCTTCCGGATGATGTTATGGAGGTGTTGCTTTCGGCCAGAAGGCCGGCAACTAAAACTCTATACCGCTGCCGTTGGAACAAATTTTGCAGCTGGTGCAGAGAAAAGAATATTGAACCCTTTTCTTGTGGTACACCTATGGTGTTGTCATTCTTACTTTACCTGGCTAATTCAGGCCTACAGGTTGGCACAATTAAGGGCTATCTCGCAGCGCTATCAATCTTTAAGCGCACTGCAGAGGAGCCTTCATACTTCAAAATTCCATTGGTAATACAATACCTAAAAGGATTAACTAATGTTTATCCCCCGAAACCTTTTCAAGTTCCCTTATGGGATTTAAACCTAATTTTAAACTTCCTAAAGGGTGCCCCTTTTGAACCACTACACTCTTGTTCATTGAAGCTTCTCACCCTCAAAACTGTTTTGCTAATAGCATTGACATCTGCTAGAAGGGTTAGCGAGTTGCAAGCCTTATCGTGTAAACCTCCACATACAATCTTTTACAAGGACAAAGTTGTTCTTCAGGTGAAGCCTAACTTCCTCCCGAAGGTAGTCTCGGAGTTTCACATCACTCAGAAGATTATATTACCTTCTTTCTACCCTCCTCCTCATCCGGGGAAGGAGGAAGAGAGACTGCACAGGCTGGACCCTAAGCGAGCCTTGAGCTTCTATATCAGCAGATTGGCTAAGATCAGACAAGCAGACCAACTCTTTGTAGGTTATGCAGGACATAAGTTGGGCCTTCCAATAACAAAACAAACCATCTCCAGATGGATTATTTTAGCCATTCTGGAATGCTACAAATTGGCAGGAAAGGAGCCTCCTCAAAATCTAAGGGCTCATTCTACCAGGGGTATCGCAACATCCTCAGCCCTTCAAAGAGGGGTGCCAATTCGAGATATATGTGCGGCTGCCACATGGTCGTCCGCACATACATTTACCAAATTCTATAGCCTGGATTCCTCCTCTAGTCAAGAAACTAGATTCGGCAAGGCTGTGTTACACTCTGTCCATTCTGGAAGGGTAACATAACTTTTATTACTCCCGCCTCCAGTCACAATACCACTGCTATGGGAGTCTATCTAAGATAAGGAATACGTCGGAGGACACAATCCCTTCGAAGAACTAGTTACTCTTACCTTGTAACGTTCTTTCGATGGGATGTTCCTCCGACGTATTCCTTATCGACCCTCCCATCCATCCCCGCAGTATGACTTCCTGTGGGTTTGCAGCCTATGCTCCTTCAAGGTGATTAGTCTAATCCAAAAACATTACTGGGGACTACAAAACGGAACTGAGCAACGGACGCTGCGCGCGGCCTTTATAGGCAGGATGACGTCGACGTCGGCACGGAGGCCGTCGAGGGTCATCGACTCGGCGATCATCGACGCGCAGCGCCCTCTGGCGAAAAAATTTTCCGAGGCCAGCAAAGCTGAAGGATTTATATATCTAAGATAAGGAATACGTCGGAGGAACATCCCATCGAAAGAACGTTACAAGGTAAGAGTAACTAGTTCTTCAATGTTATAGTAAGCAAAGCCGCCGAAATAATGGTGCTTTCAATCCATGTCATTGGATTGAAAGCGCTATTATTGCGGCAGCGGCGCCTTCAGTTTGCTTACTATAGCATTGAATGAATTATTTTCAATGCTATAGTAAGCAAAATGAAGGCTACAATAATAGTGCTTTCAATCCATGTCATTGGATGGAAAGCACTATTATTACGGCGGCGTTGCCACGTTCATTTTGCTTACCACAGCACTGAAAATCATTCATTCATTCAATGCTATAGTAAGCAAAATGAATGCGGCGCCGCAGCAGAAATAATGCTGCTTTCTATCGAATGACATGGATTGAAAGCAGCATTATTTCGGCTGCGGCGCCGCCTTCATTTTGCTGAATATAGCACTGAATGAATGATTTTCAGTGCTATGGTAAGTAAAATGAACGTGGCACCGCCACCGTAATAATACTGCTTACAATCCAATGACATAGATTGGAAGCACTATTATTATAGTGTTGCAGGCAGTGGGCACGAACATTTCGCGCCGTTTCCGGGTCCCGTCATATTCTCCACCTGATTGGCTACCGGCGGCAGCCAATCAGGTGGAGAATATGACGGGACCCGGAAAGAATCTCAAAATTCCTGAGATTCAAGGGATTTTTCCGGAGACCCGGAGAAATGCTTAAAATTCCGGAGTCTCCGGAAAAATTCCGGAGGTTAGGCAGGTATGGCCGTGGGTAGTTTAGTCAGGCATCTAGTTAGACTGGTGTGTGCCGACGCCTGTGATGCAGACATTGGCTGTTGGTCAGTCCATTGGTGGCGTGCAAGTGTGGTGGTGGGGGGGGGGGTTGTGGTGGGGGGATAAAGGTCTGGGCTGGCAGGAAGGGAAAGGCGGCAGCTGCTTGGGTGTATAGCTTACTAGCAGCTGTTGTGGGTTGGGATAGAGGAGTCAATTTAATTGCATTGCAGCATGATGGTCACACTGTGAATCGAGGGTATGGGTGTGAATACATTGCTCAAGTGTGAGTGGCCTAGACAAGGGGCTTAATGGGGTCCAACGTGCACAATGAGTGGTGTTTGTGGGGTCATGGCAGGGTAGTGGCTGGGGTGTAGAGGGTCGTGCTGTAAACACATATGTGCTGGTGCGAATACATGCTCGGTGGGGTGGAGGACCCCAGCCGACGCGGGAGACGTGCTGGTGTGAATGTATGCTCGGTGGGGTGGAGGACCCTAGCCAACACGGGAGCCCAAGTTGCCTGGGGTATAGTCAGGCTGGAGATAAGTGGCAATGCCACATGGTCAGAAGCCGTGTTTGCGGCATGAAGGCTAAGACTCCAGAGTGCGAGTAGAAGCATTGGGGGGGGGGCGAGGGGAAGCTTGCCAGTCAGGGGAACGGTGCCACCGTGGTAAGGCGAGCTCGAAGCTGGGAGAAATGGGGCACAGTGGCGTTTACATTTGGAGCAGCGTTAGCTTATGGCGGGCAGGATATGCTATACGGCGATCTTTCGATCCCGTTCGTCATTCAGGAAATGGTACAAGTAAAGCTGGCATGCGATTGGCCAGTGTGTGGAGAGCAATTCATTGGCTGCTGGGTCCTGCATATGGGGAAAGGGTGTCGTCACAGTGACGCGTGGGACCTCAGGAGGTGAGTCTCCATGTTAGGTTGATTGAGGCACACTGAATACTGAGTGCACCCCGTTGGGAGATCACTAGATTAGAGGCAAGGTTGCCAATGTTGTGGTACCTTGGCGCTGAGTGGGTGTGGGTGAGTGGAAGGTGTGGGAAACCGCATACATTACCAGAGGGTCGCTGTACATGTACTAATTACAACTTTAATTTGGAATAATGGGTGTATTGAAATGCATGGGCATTGTGAGCTTGTGAGTGATTGGATCGTTGCTTAGTTGCCCAGTGTGGAGGCTGTTACCACTGTGTTAGCCTGATGCTAGGGGTTCATTAAAAGGTGGGATGATGGTATGAGGGTAGTGGGCCTTAAAATTGTCTGAATCTACAGGTCTGATAAGGTGGGATTAGCTATGGTTATACAAGATCTGTCAAAGCTATTTTAGGTAATTACCAAGAATCATGAAGATGACTGGCCGTGGCTGACACATACTAATAGCAGTTGGGTGGGCCATGGTTGGAAGGTCGTAATCGCATGTAGAATGGTATTTATCAGATACAAGGAATATGTGGTAATTTTACAGAAAACATTCGTTTTGTGATCAGAGTTTAAGCCTAAACGGACACATCTGTATTTACAGATAAGTGTGGCTTCATGTTGTCTCAATTTTAGTTCTCTGTCGCCTCCTCTGGGATCAGGCTGGATGGTTTCGAGCCCCATGAATTTGATGTCATCTCTGTTGTCGAGCTGAGGTTTCTCTTGCCAATGTAGGGCCAGTGGATATCTCGCTTCTTGTGAGTTGAGTAGTCCAAGGTGCTCTCTGATCCTCGTTCTCAATTCTCTTATCGTACTGCCAATGTATTTACGGTTTCAGGTACAGATGATAGCATAAACAACAATTTTGATTTACAATGAATGAATTCTGTGACTTTGTGTTCATTAGGGTAATTGAAAATAAGTCTTGGTGTTCCTCAGATGGGGACACATGTTGCAAGTTCCACATTTATGAAAGCTGGTTGCTTTCTTGGAAGTGAGCCAAGATTGTTTGGTGGTTATGAAAGGTGCCTTATATGATGGGTTTAGCATTGTCCGCAGGGTAAGTGCCTTGGTGTATGTCAGCAATGGCCTGGGGGGTGGTATCCACTGCTTGATGTCCATATCTATGTTGAGGAGATGCCAGTATTTCTGTAGTATTCTCTGAACCCGATGGCTGTCCTGGTTGAACATGGTAACGTATCTGATATTTTCATCAAGCCCAACCATCGTTGGTTTGGCTTTCGGCGTCAGTAGAGTTCTTCATGCTCTCTTGGTTGTCACAATTATCACCCACAATTGCACATCACCACATATGCATAGTCTTGATAAAGACTACGGTCGTAACACGTGTTGGCTTTTTTTCCCCATGTGACCACTACTACATGTGCCAAGTTATCCACTGGAACTTACGTGCCCAATAAATCAAGACTATGCAACAATTCTGGCTGTAGTATCCCGTCCCCTTTCCTCCATACTTATGGGACATGCCTCCGTCCTGTGGGACGGGACCGGAGCACTTTGTAAAAGCATCCAAAATTTTGCAAATGTTTTAGTCCTTCCTCTCTTTCTACGCAGGGTACAGCACACGGCCGTAACCCCGCCCATCTCGGCTCCACCTCGCGCATTGCCCATCAGTCCTTTTCTCTGCTCGCTCGGGACTGGACGTAGAAGATTTTCTTCTTTTTCCTCCTCTCTGGCTCTCGCTAGCGATCGCATACTAGTCTGTCTATGTCATTTAAACTAGACTTTCCAAATTGTTCCTCGTGTCAGCGACGCTTCGTGAGGGCGGATCCCCATCCTCTTTGTTTAGAGTGTTTGGGACCCGATCACCGTTGGGACTCCTGTTTCTATTGTTATTCCCTTTCGGGCACGGGCACTTCAACGTCAGTTAGAGCGCTGGGAGGAGGTTTTCCAGCGTACTCCTCCTATGCATTTTCAATCCTTCATCGACGAATAGAAGAAACGCCCGGTAAGTTCTTTACTTTTTAGAGCACCCCGGCCAGAAGACACCTTCCCGGGGTCTTCCCGGTCCGGGAGGGGTGTTGACCGCTCTGTCACCGGGGCTTGCCCTGAGGTGCCTTCTGGGCCTAAAAACTGTACCAGAGTTTTCTCCAAGGGTCTCCGTAAGGGGCCTGTGGATACTGGAGTGCTCTCCGAGTCCCCTCCTGTGGGGTGGGGGAAACTTGTAGACCCAGTTCTGCTGAGTCGTGGGATACCGGAGCTTGCTCCGAGGCCTCCTTATCGGCTTCCCTCAAAAGTACCGGGGTGCGCCCCGAGGCCTCGGCTGAGCTTGGTAAAACTGAACGTATGTTCGAGGCCCACAGTGGAAAGGTTACTACCAGATCTGGGCCCAAGGTCCCTCGTACAGAGGCCAAGGAAACCAACGGTGATGAGAGGCCTGGGAAGGCCTTATCGGTGAAAGGGTTTTCTCACCGTTCCGGCTCTTGTGGCGATGCCAGAACCATTGAGGGGGCAAGGAGTGAGCCAAGTTCCTCCTATACTGGCAGTGCCGAGGTCCTTCCTGTGAAGGCTAATTTGGCTATTGGTATGTCGCGAAACATTCCAGGCTGCACATTCCTCGGCCGAGGTTCCTTGGTAAAGACTAAAATGAAGACCCCTGATCCACTGGCAGGGACCCCTGCCTCACTTCCACAAGTGCCGCAGTTCCCCTCAGGTGACGGCAAAATGGCGGCCATTCCCGCCACGACCACAGCGGCCATTTTGGGTGCTTCCCCTATAGCTACGCCATCGGCCTCAGGTATGGGGAGCGGTTCTGTAGGTGAACATAAGGTTCCTTGTGCACACCTGTTTCGTCCAGTTTACGACTGGAATGCTCGGATGCCCCTTCCGCACAACATCTGGCTGCCTGTGGGTTCAGCGCCCTTGATTTATGTGGACACCTCCGGGGATGGGCCTGCTTGGCAACCCTCCCATCTGCTTCCTTGGAATTATCCTCCTCATGAGAGGCCTTCTCTGGCAGCTCCAAAGCTTTCTCGGGAGGACGCTTTTTTCGGCAAGTTTCAGGTACTCATGCGTACCGACCCCATGAGGGAGTATTTTAAGTGGCTTTTTAGGGAGATATGCCCACCTGCACCTCCGCTCCATCCGTACCTCAGGTGGTTCCGCCGGCGCTACCTTTGCCTACGGTGCCTCCCCCTACCCTTTCCCCCTTGCCTCCATTGTCCCCTGTGGACAAGGCGGTGCCCGACGTGGTCCAGCAGGACTCTGACCTGTCGGATGATGCGCAGGGCGATCAGGACAGTGAAGACCAGCCCCGCTTTCAGGATCGGGTACTGGACATGATGTGCCTATTGGATGTTCCAGTGCCCAAGGCATCCGCTCCGCAGGAGGGTGTGCCTTAGAGGGCGTTCACCTCGTCTCCTTCGGAGCAAACCGGCCTGTTCTTGCAGAAGGACGTTTTGGCCGAGGTCCATAGAATCTGGGAAAAGCCGCACTCTGGACTTTTCATCAATAAGAAAATTGACGCGCTAGAGGCTGCACTCCTCAGAAGAGGTGGCTCTAGCATCTTGTCCGCCCCCCCCCTCCTCCACGGTGGTGGCTACAGCCACTTTACAGTCCAGGCCTGCAGCATCCTCTTCTACGACGGCTACTCGGGTCCTGGGGAAAGAGGACAAGCTTCTCGACTCCCCTGGGAAGAAGATTTTTGCTAACTCGGCCCTGCAGCTGCAGCAGGCCAATGCAGAACTGGTGTTAGCGGGGGCGAATATGAAGATGTAGAAAGGTCTGGCAGAGTTCGAGAAGTTCATTCCGGTCGGGAAGCTGGACGACTTCAAGGTGGGATTATCGGATGCCAGGGTCTTGGCCCAGGATCTGCTGGAGGCCGCGGCTCATCACGTTGACACTTCGGCTCGAGGCCTTATGCTGGGGGTTGATACCTCTCGGCAAACTTGGTTGCACGCCACCAAGTTCTCAAAGGAGGTGCAGGACAAGGTGTTGGACCTGCCGTTTGATGGTAAGGAGCTTTTTCATTCTTCGACGGGTGTAGAGCTCACCAAAACGAAGGACAGCACCCAGACGGCCAAGTCCTGCTCCGTCTTGGTTAAAACTCCTTTTAGGACCCAGAGACCGTTGTTGCAAAGCCGGCCCTCCTCTGGTTTCAGGGGGTTTCTAGATCGAAATCCCGCAGAGTGGATACCCCTTTTGGGAAATTCCCGCCAGAGGGAGCAGCGGAATCGGTTTTTCTCCCACTCCTCAGCCTCTTCGGGTTCAGGTGGTAACACCAACGAAAAGCCCGCCAAATGAGGGTTCTCCGCGCTTGCACGAGACCCCGGTGGGAGGGCGCATTGCGTCTCATTGGGAGGCGTGGCAGACCATCACCGAGGACCGGTGGGTCTTGTCAGTCGCTCAGGCGGGCTTCATCTTACCCTTCCCCCTTACCTCACCCTGCAACCCTCCTTTTCAACAGTCAGGGTCGTCCTCTCTAAAAGCCGAGGTTCAGAAACTACTGGACCTCAGAGCTGTGGAACCCGTTCCCATGGGGGAGCGAGGGGAGGGCTACTACTCCCAACTGTTTACGGTGCCCAAACCCAACCAGGCTGGCCTGCACACCATCCTAGACCTTTCCCAGTTCAATCTTTTCCTACCCCAAGAGAAATTCAAGATGATCACGCCCGGCCAGATACGGTCTTCCCTGCAGATGGGCGATTGGCTCAGCGTGGTGGACCTTCAGGATGCGTACATGCATATACTGATCTGGAATCCACACAGGAGATATCTTCCTTTCTCTGTGGGAGAGGAGCACTTCCTGTTTCGAGTGCTTCCTTTTGGCCTCAGCTCGGTGCTGTGTGTTTTTACGAAGATGATAATCGGTGATCGCGGCCTATCTTTGTCTGCACGGTATCCATGTGTATCTGTATCTGGACGACTGGCTCTTGCGCAGCCCTTGCCCGTTGAAAGCCGCCTGCAATCTTCAGTCTCTCCTCCAGCTCCTGTTCAACCTTGGGTTGTCGGTGAACTGGCGGAAATCTTCCATGACGGTCTCTCAGGACTTGATTTTCCTGGGTTTTTGCTGGAACACGATCGACTGCAGAGTTTACCTGACCGGGGACAGAATGGCAGATCTGTTGGCCACGTGTCAGATGTTTGCGCAGTCGGAGAGCATGTCGGCCTGGTGGTTCCAGAGGCTTCTCGGCCTCATGGCCTTGTGTGTTTTGGCTGTACCTCTGGCCCGTCTCAAGATGAGGCGGACACAGATGGCTCTGCGGAGTTCTTGGCGTCAAGTCGTGGATCCGGACTCCAAGATATTGATTCCGGTTTCCATGAGAGCGGACCTGGAGTGGTGGTCCTCTCTCAGCAACCTGTCGGTGGGAGCGGGGTTTCAGGACCCAGCCTCGATGGTAATGGTCACGACGGACTCCTCCCTTCTGGGGTGGGGTGCGACGTTGGATCTTCTTCAGGTCTCGTACCTTTGGTCGCCTCAGGACAAGCTCCTCCACATAAATCATCTGGAGCTTCTGGCGATTTTCCTAGTGCTCGAGGCGTTCAGACCTATCATTGCCAACAAGGTGGTCCGTATCCGCACGGTCAATGTGGTGTCAATGTATTACATCAACAAGCATGGGGGCAGCAAGTCTCCCCCTCTCGTGGACCTGTCCATCTAGATTTGGGAGTGGGCAGTTTGTCATGGTGTCTGGCTATTGGCGGTACACATTCCGGGCAAGCTGAACGTCACGGCAGATGCCCTCAGTCGGCAGACGATGGTCAGCTACGAGTGGGAACTGAAGGCGGAGATCCTCTCATGGATTTTCCTGCGTTGGGGCACCCCGGAGGTGGACCTCTTCGCAACAACGACAAACAAGAAACTTCCTCTGTATGCCTCCAGAAATGGTCTGGGAGCCTCCTTGCTGGGGGATGTGCTCGAGATTCCTTGGCACAACATGAGGGCCTATGCTTTCCCGCCTCTGCCTCTGATTCATCGGACGATTTGCAAGCTGAACACAGTGAACTGTTCTCTTCTGCTTATAGCCCCGTGGTGGCCGGCCAGGCTCTGGTTCTCAGAACTTCAACACCTGTCGGTGTGTGCACCGATTAGGCTGCCGGTGACTCCCGATCTTCTTCACCAGGGAGATCAACAACTGTGGCACCCCTCCCCACAATCGTTCAGCTTGGCGGCATGGTGCCTGAGTTCAGGTCCTTTAGAACATCTCAACCTGTCAGCGGATAACATGCACATTATTTTTTTTTAATAACATATTTTATTTATTTTATAAACGTAAACATATACATACAAGTTAATAACAAGTCATTGCTCGGGCATACAGGCAATCACTAAGCACAGCTCTTCATGCACATTGCAAGTTTCAGAGTTTTAGGTCCTTCATGAAATGGGTTACTAGGCGTCCAAATTATACATTGTGCAGATGAGTCTTCGCAGGACTCCAAACGTTTATCAAGTCTATTCATGGGTTCGCAGATCCCTACGTGTCTTCCCATTTTTGCCAGATCTTGCGTGCTTTCCCTGTCAAGTCTATTCATGAGTTCGCAGAGCCCTACGTGTCTTCCCATTTTTGCCAGATCTTGCGTGCTTTCCCTGGGCACCCTCTGGTAGTGTATATTCTCATTTCCATTTGCACACAGATATCCACGTCTGTTATCCATTGGTCACATTGAGGGGATAAGGGTGAGCCCCACAATTGGGCCAGATTCCTCTTTATGAGTCCCGTGGTTGTTGCCAGCATGAGTTTCTCATATCGGGGGATGTCTAGGTCGTCATCCATCCCTAGTAATAGCAATTTGGGGTCCATGG
This sequence comes from Ambystoma mexicanum, assembly GCF_040938575.1. Lineage (NCBI taxonomy): Eukaryota > Metazoa > Chordata > Amphibia > Caudata > Ambystomatidae > Ambystoma > Ambystoma mexicanum. The sequence continues at coordinate 451,251,415 of NC_090924.1, read as the reverse complement.
GTATTCGTCGGCCGATGACTGCCGATAACCTGTCACAACATTTCTGCCAGAAAATTTGGATTCGTGGGCATTCCCACAAGATGTGAAAAAAGGTCCCCCTCGCCTGTTGGCACCTTAGACAGTTGGGATCAGTTGCTCTCCCCCATTGATGTAAAGCTTCTCTCGGATAGTATACCCTGTGTAGAATTTTGAGTTGGATCAATCTGATTCTAGCCGAGATGGCAATTTCCCTCGGATACATGAGTGCTTTGATCCATTCTTCCGGTTGTATTGGTCCCACATCTCTTTCCCATTTTGCTTTCAGATCTGTAAGTTCCGTTGTGGCGAAAGAGGCTATTGCATTGTACATTGTGGAGGTTATTTTATTATCGATACGATCTACCACGATGTTTCTCTCAATTGGTGTGCAATCTGGAATGTTCGGTGGGTCGATCTCACATGTGATAAGTGCGTGATGTATCTGTCTGTAATGGAAGTGTTCTGTGGGGGGTAGGTTGAATTTGTCCTGCAGGGTCTGGAATGGTATTATTGCTCCATCTTGTATTATGTCTGCTAGCCTTGTTATCCCAGCTGATTCCCAGGTCGCCCATTTTGGGATTTTACTTAGCTCCGGCAGACGTTTGTTACGCCATAGGGGCTGTGCCAGCGTGAGTTTCCCATCCCATCCCAGGTGCTTGTGTGCATCTAGCCATATTTGCGTTCTATGTGCTCTAATCGTGTTGGGGATCATGCGTACCCTACTATTGTAGAGGGTCTCTAATGGGGTGAGCCCGGCACTCATCTGGCTATCCGCTTTAATGTGTGGTAGTTCAGGGTTGTTATGCAGGATATCATTTATCACCGGCATCTGGGCTGCCCAATAATATGTTTGTAGGTGGGGCAGTCCTATACCTCCTTCCCATGCGGAACGTTGTAGGGTTTTGAGCGCGATCCGTGGATGCCCTCCACCCCAGAGGAGCTTTCTGAGAGTCTCATCTATTTTTAGGAATTCTATCTTGGGTACATACAGTGGGGCGTTTTGGAGGATGTACACGAATCGTGGCAGAGTGAGCATTTTAAACATTGCCGCCCTTCCTAGCAGGGTGAGGGGTAGGGTCATCCAGTGTTTCACATCATTCGCGAATCTATCTCTGATTGGATGGAGATTTTGGGGAACATATTGCGTGAGGTCCGTCGCAACCTGTACCCCAAGATATCTGAAATGCTCGGTTTCTACTCTATATGGGCAATTGTGTAGAGCTGTCGTATCAGTTCCTTGGATCGGAAAAAGGATGGATTTGTTATAGTTTACCCGTAGACCACTAAATGCTCCGTATCTATAACATGCACATTATTGAAGCAGCCAGGAAGCCCTCAACTAGGTCTCAGTATAGAAGCAAATGGCTTAGGTTCTGTCATTGGTGCTTAGACAAACAGCTGGACCCAAGGGCGGCTACGATTGACATTGTGCTGAACTTCGTATTCCACCATCAGAGTCAGGCATTCACGTTCTGTCGTGCAGAACTTCTCTTTCGGCGGTATCCGCCTACCTATCTACGGACCAATGCTCTTACTCTCTGTCCAATCCAGTGGTTAAGAGACATTTTGCAGGTTTGATGCGTCTTTATCCCTCCGGTCGTAAACCACACCCGGCGTGGGATCTCAATGTGGTCCTTACGGCGTTGTGCCATAAACCCTTCGAACGAATGGCCACGGTGGACCTTAAACACCTGTCATGGAAGGTGTCCTTTTTGGTTGCCGTTACTTCAGCAAGGCGTGTGAGTGAGTTCCAGGCTTTGTCGGTGGAGCATCCCTTCTTGGATTTTCACAAGGATAAGGTGGTCCTACGGACAAACACTGCTTTCCTGCCGAAGGTGGTCTCCGATTTCCATCTGAACCAGTCAATCTCCCTGCCTGTCTTTTTTCCGAACCCCGCTTCAAAAGCGGAAAGGGTTCTGCATTGCCTGGATGTTTGAAGGGCTTTTAAGTTCTATCTGGACAGAACATCCGAATTTAGGAGCTCTTCTCAACTGTTGGTGACCTTTGGCAATCCACAAGGTAAGCAGGCCTTTAAGACGACTATCTCCAGATGGATCGCTGCCTGCATTACGGAGTCTTACACTGTCCAAGGACTGCAGGCTCCTAAAGGTATTCATGCACACCTGGTGCGGGGCAAGGCAGCCGCAGTTGCCTTTCAGAAATATGTCCCCTGGGAGACCATCGCAAAGGCGGCTGCTTGGGCCTCTCCATTGGCTTTTTGTAAACATTATTGTCTAGATCTGAGCTCCAGATCTGATGCTCAGTTTGGTCAGGCTGTGCTGAAGAACCTTTTTCAGTAAGGGGTTTTCCATCCACCCGTAGTTCCTGTAAGGAGCGCTTGGGAATCTCCCATAAGTATGGAGGAAAGGGGGCGGGATGTAGGAGTATAACCAGGTTACTCACCGTAGTGACCACCTTACTCCTAGTCCATAGTCCCCTTTCCTCCATACGCCCGCTGTCCCCTCTAATAAGGTTCCTTTGTTATTTCTTAAAGGTCTCTGACCTGGCAATAGAAAAGAACTGATGGGCGATGCACGGGGCGGAGCCGAGATGGGCGGGGTTACGGCCGCGTGCTGTACCCCGCATAGAAGGAGAGGAAGGACTAAAGTGCTCCAGTCCCGTCCCACAGGACGGAGGAATTTCCCATAAATTATTTTTTCTAACAACCTATACCAACAAGATTTGCATGAAATCCAGTGCCAATACATACAGGGTTTCCTACCAATTCTCAATCCAAAACCCGGACACATATCAGTGGGGAGTTTTACTGGCTAGGAATCCATGCTGCTATAAAGACCTTTATTCAGATTTGATAAATATGTAAAAAAAACAAAAACAGCCCTCACATCCCATTACCTGCACTTCTGCATTCTTTACCAATCATAGAAGTCCCTTTTTCAAGAATTGGGATGGACATCATTGGGCCTCTAGAAACATCTAGACTGAGCAACAAATATGTCCTTGTGATTGTTAACTATGCCACCAGATACCCTCAGGCATTCCCTATGCAAATAATACCACCCGGCAAATTCTCAACACATCCTGCCATATTTTTCCAGGGTTGGCTTTCCTAAGGAAATGCTGACAGATCAAGGTTAAAATTTTATGAGCAAGCTCATGGCTGAATTCAAAGAGCTACTCCATATCCTTGTGGAATTCTGTGTACCATCCCCAAACTGATGGTTTGGTTGAAAGATTCAATACAACACTTAAATTGATCCTAAGGAAGTTGGTAGATAAAGGACTGGGACTGAATGTTCCGCTGGGCACTATTTGCAGTAAGGAAAACCCCTCAGGCCTCTACTGGATTCTCTCCTTTTGAATTACTTTATGGCAGAAAACCTAGAAATGTCCTGGACAAGAGGCACCCAATTCCCTCTCGAAAACCGCTACCCGATTGCGGGAGTATGAGAATTGTTCGAGATCTAGTCTGTACTCATATGGAAAAAGACCTGATCCAACGAAAATCCACGACAAGAAAGTGTGCTTAAGATTGTTTTCCATAGGCTAAAAAGTGCTAGTCCTCTTACCGACCTCAGAAAATAAGCTTGTCTCTAAGTGGCCCGGACCATATGCAATATTGGAACAAACGGGGACCTGTACTTATAAAGTTGGCCAACCGAACAGGAAACAGATAGTCCATCTATATCATGTAAATTTCTTAAAACCGTGGAAGGTGAACCTATCAGCCACCCATGCCACAATACTATCCCGTTTGGTCCCAGAAGAAATAGACAACTTTGAATGGATTCCTCCGTAGTTCTCTAATCAAGAACAAGAAGATCTAAATGCTGTAGCCGCATCGTTTCCCAGTGTATTCTTGTTAGGCAGAATCCTGTGCAGTGCCCTTGGGGAACACTGCAAAAAGATTAAGACTACAGGAGTAAGCAGTAAACCCAATTGGTAGTAGCCTGCACCACCCAGATTTACCTGGTAGCTGTGGCTGAGCAGTCAGACTTCTCTCAAGAAGAGTAGGGCAGTATATAGAGTATACACAATAGGGCTAAAAACACAGTAGAGCAAACAAACACTGACCAGAGCTTGGTATAAAAAGTATATAATTATTTATTTAAAACACACTTTAGGCAATATACTAGCACTCCAAATCAAAAGCAAGTTAAAAAAACAGTCAGGTAAAGTATACACGCCTCCTTTAATAACTATTAGATAAGTCAGAATTGGGACACCACGATTTGTTAAACAGATGTGAGCGCATAACCTGATGGCACTCCTATAGTTCAGTTAAAGGGAGAGAAAAAGGCAGAGCATAGAAATAAAACGGGTCCCAACACTTTTAGGAGTTCTCAGCAAGGGAATAAAGGCAGTATAGATGGTAGAGCCAAAGTTCATAGGCCAGGCCCAATTAAAAGGGAGCAAGCGAAATGTGCCCAGGATCACACGGTTTAAAAATGCACTAAAAGTCTTTGCAGAATGTTCAAAAGAGGTTGGGGCAATTCAAGAAGGTAAAGTTAGGAGGTCTCGGGCCAACCCAGTAGGCAAGCCAAGGATTTAAGGGTCACCTTGGGCAAACCGAAGAAAGAAAGGGAGGCCAGGCAGGACACAGTACCTTAAACAGAGAGGAAGCTCCAGCGGTGGCAGTTGTTCCTGGCAGTGGTTGCAGTTCATTGTTTCGACCAGGGGAAGAGAGGATCTAGTTGAGGAGGAAAGGTGGAGTCGTTGTACTGCACAGGGATTAAACCAGCCGCGGAGTTCGTCAATAGAAGGAGCGGTCCTTTTATTCGCGGTCAAAGTGGTGAAGCTTGGCTATCCGGCCGCCGGGGTGCTGGGCACGGGTGATTCGACCAAGAGACGTCTTTGGAAGGCGAAAAGGGCGAACTGGTTGGTCCCAGCAGCTCAGAGGAAGAAGACTCGTCCAGCAGAAGATCTTCTCTTGTCATGGGGAAAGTGGTGAGGTAGTTGCTTTAGGGCTTCACTGGTGGTGTCGTCGTTGCAGATAGCTCAGCTACTTCCCTCTTCGGATTCTTAGGTCCTGTGGCGACTTCTGAAGTTCCACTCCGAAAGGCCCTGCTTTTATGCAGAAAAACCCCCATTCATCAGCCTAGCTGTCAATCACACATGCTAAGTGGTATGCAGGGCGGCTCACCACTGGGCCAATCAGAGTAGAGTGTGACTTGGGTTGCCGAGGCAATGCAGTCCAGGGTGCCTATACCCCCCCCCCCAACCCTCCACCCCTCCTGTGGAACACAGACAGAGTGGCACCATTTGGAGGGCTTCTGTGGAGAAGCCCGCCAAAAAGTGGAACAAAGGGCTCGACCTTGGTCAGAGTTACAGAGACGGACACGAACGCCATTTTAGAAAAGAGCTCTGGCAAAAAGACCCAACCGTGAATTTAATATTAAATAAATAAACCAGCGGTATCTTTAACATTGCACCAAGAAGTGGTGCGTTTAAAATCAATAGGAAAATCCCATAGAGAATATTCCGGTGGAATATTTTGCGTGGTAACCACTGCCACCAGCCAGAAACTCAACAAGGTGGGACTGGACAGTGCCCCCTTGAAAACAGACCCAGGGGCAATATAATGAACCCCTTCCAGTACTTCCACAATATGATGGTTTGTACTGGTTCTGTTCACAATTTAGGACTAGTAAAGTCAATGGTGACTTTACATGCCCTGGGAGACAGTAGTCAGTCCCAGGGTATGGAGTCTATGTTTGGGGGTCACCATGACACCCCTGTGTTACTGCACTGAGGGTGCTGTGTAACACATACATAAAAAATAGATGATACCCTATGGAGTAGAAAGAAAAACCCCATAGCCCATAAGCACACACAGAGTCAAAGACACTCAAATCATGCCTAAGAGTGGGAGGAAAAGAATCTCACTCTTAGCAGGAGAAAAAAACAAACCCCAAAAATCCAGCAAAGCTGCTGGGGGACTCACTAGGTTTGGGAAATTAGCCTTATAAGAGAATTCTCCCTAACAATTCTCAGAAAAAAACAGGAAGAGTAAAAGGCACTTATCACTATATTAGAACACCTAGGGGAAAAGTGGTTCATCTAAAACCGTATAGGCTCCTGGAAGCCCGTAAACAGATAGTGGCTGAGGAAGTAAATAAGATGTTAAGAGCAAATATTATGGAGCCTTCTTCCAGCCCATGGTCCTCCCCTAACGTGTTGGTCACCAAAACTGACCATTCCTGGAGGCTCTGCATAGATTTCCGCCAAGGTAATGCCATTTCCGACGTTGTTGCATATCCCATGCCACACATCGATGACCTAATTGATAAACTCTGAAATGCCACTGTTCTATCCACCCTAGACTTAACCAAAGGTTACTGGCAGGTGCCAGTATATGGGCCAGATAAGGAAAAGACAGCTTTCCAAACGCCCCTGGCACTATTTCAGTTCAAAGTCCTCCCTTTTGGGTTACATGGCACTCCAGCCACTTTCCAACGCCTCATGGATAACATATTGCAACCCTACTCCGATTTCTGTGGAGCATATATTGATGATATCGTCATTTATAGTAATACCTGGGAGGACCACCTTTTCCATCTTTTTACTATTATGAGAGTCCTCAGAGAAAGCTGTCTAACTGCTAATCCATCCAAATTCAGACTGGCCCAGTCAGCCATGAAATACCTTGGCTTCTTTGTAGGGAATGGTTATGTACAACCTCAACATGAGAGAGTGAAAGCCGTCTTAGATACCCCTACACCTAAAACTAAAAGAGACCTCAGAGCCTTTCTATGGTTAATAGGGTATTTGTCATGGCCACTTGCCCAGGATCAGAGGAGCGGCACCATCAAGTGGAGGGACCATGGGGCATCATGATTCACGCACTTCCCTTTGAGACGTTTATACATGGGGGGGGCCTGGTTAGACGCAGTCCTTGGCACCAGGCTCATGGAAGAACTTAAACAAGACATTTTTTATTATGGGCAGAAGTGCTTGGAATAGAACAGGAACTCTTTTATTATGGGCAGGAATATTCTCAAGAACTCTCATTTGTGTGTAACTAGTCCGGGTGTGGTCTTCATCTGCATCTGCACGTGCAATTTCTAGAAGTGGCAGGGTGTGACATGCAGGACTATGCTAGGGGGGGCGTGGCCTTAAGAGCTCAGCTATAAAAGCCAGCCCAACCCCAAGACACACGCTTTGCGTTATTCTGCACCTCTGTGCAGCGTAACGCTCACCGTCGCCTGGCATTCATCTTACCTGGATAGATCCTACCATCTTCATCTGTACTTACCATCTGGAGGATCCTGCTCTTACCTGTACGCTTCTTCCTGACACCGTGGCTCACCTGCAAACATCTCGGAGCGCAGACATCTTCTTCCTGACAACAGGGCTCACTGGGAAACATCTTGGAACGCAGACATCATCATCTAGGCACCGCGGCACGACGCACACCATCCGAACTCGCAGCACCTGCAAAAGACAAGGTTAGACACTTAACAGAAATTACGTTAACGGCGTGCTGCCACTAAAACCTTGCGCCTTCCCTAAAGCCATCACTCACCTGCTGCTGGACATCGCGGTCGCATCCATCTTCCGCTCAGCCGCATTCCGCGCCTCCACAGCCATTGTTAGACCGCATTGCCACCTATTTGGGAGAAAACAGAGAGGAACGTTATTCAGTGAAAAACAACAATATTGAGAGCAATAACATCAAGCCATTGAGAGGGAGAAGAAAGAGGGAAAAGACAAGAGACATTGGGGGTCATTCCGAGTTTGTAGGCAAGTAACGTCCCTTACCGGCATGGTGCAAATAGCGTGTCCGTGCTGGCACCAGTCCGCTAATAGAGGACCATTACGACTTCGCGGGCACAAGCTTTACGCCATGCCGGTAAGGTATCTAGTGCCATGCCGCAAAAGGCCCCCATAAAGCCCTTACCGGCATCAAGCGTAGTGCAGATAACACTGCCGACATAGTCCAATGCGGCAATAGCAGTGACTGTAATTAGCGGTCACCGCTATTTGCGGTCACTGCTAATAAGCGGAACCGGAAATAGTGTCATCGCACAGGACCGGGAAGGAGCATGTCGGCCCTCTTTAAAAACACAATCCATTGCCATCCTCAGCACACAGGACCTCTGGGACACTGCTGATCGTCAGAAAACTTCCTACTACAAGACCAGAATGCCTAAGGCCCTGAAGAAGGGAGCTGCCCGCCTGAGAAAGGAACGATTTAACGAGGACGAGCTCCAGATGCTCGTGGACACATTGCACGAGCATGCAGGCACATTCTTCTCCAGCAACATGAGGAGAGAGGCAGTGCTACGGAAAAAAGAGATCTGGGCACTTGTTGCCCAGAAGGTTAGTGCTGTGGGCAACACACCACGCACAGTGAAAGACTGCCATAAGTGATGGGACGACCTGCGCCTAAGGGTGCGCAACATACTATCCGTCAATCGCAGCCAGGCCATGGGAACAGGAGGAGGACCTAGTTCCCCTATAAAGCTCACCCCATGGGAGGACATATGCGCAGGCATGATTGGGACGGAACCTATCGAAGGCGTAGGCGAGATGGAATGTGGCGCCAAAACATCGTGTGATGGAGGTGAGTGTCCAAAGTAAACACTGCTTTGCCAAATCTGATGAAAGTCAACCCCAATGTCAGTCCGAAGACTCACACCATGGTCGCCCACACACACACACTCCCCATAAAGTAGGCCGAAGCATCACAGACACATGCTGAAGCCTGGTGCAAGGCAATATCGTATATGACACATAGCACACAAAGTAGGAAATTCCACAAGACACACAGCGTGCATGACCAAAATAGTATGCATGTCAGTAAGCACTGTTCCTGGCCAACATGAGTGCAGACGACATATGCCTGCATTTACCACCCATGTATCAAATGACGTGCCCTTCCAAACACAAATTCCTATTACCCCCAATTGTGTGGATGAGCAATTGTCCCAATGTATGTATGATGCCTATCAAAACATCACTCATGCCGTCCCTCTCTTCCACCCCCACAGGCAGTGACCATGACAGCGATGGGCAGGATGCTACCCCCCGCACAGGCCACACTCCGGAAGAGGTCCCAGGAGGACAGCAACCGGCCGTCAACCTCCAGGGGGCGCCGTGTCCCAGCATCCAAGCCCCCGCAGGTAGACATTGCACCTGTGCCACCAAGGCACGTGGAGGGCACAGCACCACCACCACTACCTCCACCCACTGTTCAGCCTGGAGACACATGCAAGACACCCCATTCTGAGGAGTCTAGTTTGGCTGGGGATGTGGCAGCCACAGCACCCCTGACAGTGGATGACACCCAGGAGGACATCTGGGGCACCATGGAGGACGATATAATGGATGTGGTCCATACCCTAACCCAACTTGCATCCCCCCAGGTATCATCGATCGATACCGGGAATGCCACCACCCCAGAGCAGTCCGGCCATGACCACACCCAGGGACATCTCAGTCCAGTGTTCAGTGTCGGGGAGGCTGAGCAGGCTGGTCATGACAGCCAGGTTCCCAGCACATCCACAGGTGCATCCGCAGGGCCACAGCGGGCTGACCTGCTCACTGCACTAGTTCGTGAGTTTGTACAGGACAACCGTCAGGCCATAGAGGAGTGGCGTACAGAGTTAGCTGCACTAGGCCGGTCCATTATGGACAGCACTGCCTCCATGGTGACATCCTTCTCGGACAACACTAGCTGCCTCTGCGAGGAGGTCTCTGCCCTCCGGCAGGTGCTAGGGTGCATCGCGGATGCCATGGAGGCAGGGCATCTCGCCACACAACCTCAGCAGGCGGCCACACCGTCGTCCTGCAGTTCCACACAAACGAGCCTGCTCCGCAGGTCGGCCCATGCACTGCGCCGACAAGACACAACGCCCCCTGGGTCATGGATTGCCGAGGCTTTGGGGACTCAAAGGGACTTGTGTGTGTGGGGGGAGGGGTAGGGGGGTCGAGGGTGTGTTGGGGAGTTGTGGAGGGGGGTGAGGGTGTGTGGGGGAGTTGTGGGGGGAGGGGGAGGGGTGTGAGGGTCGTGGAGGATTTTGTCACTTACTTTATATTGTTACATTCAATACACCGGTTGTGTGAAAAAGAAGACCTAAGTGGACATTCATCATTGCGCATGTGTCATTTAATCATTTACAGTGCATAGTGTACATGTACCCACACACCCAGTGCCCTCTGTCCAACCATCATGTTACCCTCTGCTGACATGTGTGTCAGAAATATTGTGCAAACACTGACTGCCGCACAGCACGTCCCTCCTGTGCATCGGTACCGTGATGATGTCCTGCCACATCTACTTCTTCCCCTTCATCATTATCAGGTGGTAGCAGTTCAATGTCAGGGGGCACATACCGGCAGATGCACATATTGTGCAGCATTACACATGCCATGATGATCTTGGCCACCTTCTCATGCCTGTAGAGGAGTGCCCCACTCGACCGGCTGAGGCAGCAAAATCGTGCCTTCAACAGGCCAAAGGTCTGCTCGATGACCACACGGGTACAGATATGGGAACGATTGTTGTCCTCCTCGTGCCTGTTCTGTGGGTTTCAGACAGGGGTGAGGAGCCACGGCTTCAAAGGATAGCCACTATCACGAGCCACTAGCATGAGAGGGAAATGAAGGTAAATGTTAGGCGAATCATGATGGACAGCTGTACTAGTCACTCATGCCTGCAGGTTATCGTTGTCCACGTGCGCATGTTCCTGGATGCATTGACACCATTTTCTGTCCCTCAATGTGTCCTGTGCCATGGACTAATGGTGTGGGTTGCATCTTCAAGATGATACGTGGTGTGCACTGTCGTCTTGTTGCACATGCATCGTGTATGCATACAGCTGTGTCAGTGTCAAATTAGTGAGGTGTTGTGTCCTGTGAGATTTACTTAGAGGGAGCGTTGGCAGTAGTCTGTGCAATATTGGGCAATCAGCATTGATCATTCCCATGGCGACATGCAGCACTCCTGTGAGTGTGCCGGCCCTGTGCCAGACAGTGGATTCCCTAGTAGGTTCAGTTTGATGCACTTCCAGGGATGCTTGTCCTGTGTGGTGATATGCTGGAGACAGCAACATGGTGCATATGCACTGCATGGTGCAGGATGGCGTTACGGAGGTTGAGGGTCGCTGATGTGTGGTGCACGTGTTGTGGGATGTGGGGTGGTTTCCAGTTAGTCATGTAGTGATAGGTGTCGACCTTACTTCATTCATATCGGATTTGGGTGTCATGTACGGCTTGTGATGGTTTTTGGCACAGTGTTCGGTGATGTGCACATCATGCAGTCACATCAACATTAGCAGCATGATGGTATGTGCATCTCTCCCATTTCAGTGCCATGTGCCAGTCCTGCTACTTACCAAGCAGCCAGGCACATGGTCCAGCATGTCGCTCCATGAAGCGTGGTAGCGTGGAGTTCCACAGGACCAAAGAGTCATGAGTTGATCCTGGATATCGGGCACAACAATGTGTGATCATCTTGCTGGCGTCGCATACCATCTGCACATTGATGGAGTGGTATTGCTTGCGGTTGCGGTACACCACCTCCATGGCATGCGGGACCACCAACTCCACGTGGGTGCAGTCTAGGGCACCTACACAATTTGGCATGCTTGCCAGTGCATGGAAGGCAACTTTTGTATCAAATATTTCCTGGGTAGTCCGTGGCAGGGATATGTAGTCCCTTGTGTGCTTGAGGAGGGCATCCAGCACTTGGTTCAGAATACGGGAAAATAAGGGTTGTGATATTCCATGGATGTGCCCCACTCTGTGCTGGTAGGTGCCTGTGGCAAGGAAGTGGAGCACAGGCACTACTTTCAGTAGAGGGGGGATGGTGGTGCGAATTTCAATGAGCCTACTATGTCGTTGTGTATCAGGTCCACTATGGTGGTGATGGTGTCCCGGTCCAGACGGTACAGGGTGTGGATCTGCTCAGGGGTTAGGTTGAAAGGACTGGCTCTGATGCGAGGGATTGGGGGCTGCCGGCGTGGTAACGGTGGCTGCACTGGTGGGGCATGCTGAGCCTGTCTCACCCTCCTTCTCCTCCTGCGTCTCCTCTGTGGTGGCGGCTGTTGTTGTTGTTGTTGATGTTGTGGCAATGCAAGCAAGTCCTCCAGCTCCAGTAATGCTACTACTATTGGAATCATCTTGGTGTGGGAGGGTGTGTGGTGTATGGGTGTGCTCCTTTTGTACTGGGCCTGACTCCATTGCCTCCACCTGTGCTGATTGTGTGCACCTATGGCAGTTGGGAACACTGCTCAGGGCATTTTGCAGTAGGTCAGTGATGCCGCTATTTACAGCATGCCGGTAAGCACTTTTTTCGCCTTCATGAGGCCGTTATTTGCATGCCCGCTTCACTTGGCATCTACTCCGGTTTACGGCATGCTGGTGGGTCGCATGCGCGCGCCCCGACCGCTATTAACGGCATCGTACTTTATGATGCCGTTAATAGCGGTTGGGTTGGTCAGAATATCCCGTAGCGGTAATTGATGCCGGTATTCCTTTACCGGCATCGTTTTTCCCTTAGCACCAACCTCGGAATCACCCCCATTGAGAGAAAGGTGAAAGAGGGGAAAAGACAAAAGACATTCAGAGAAAGCAAAAAGAGGAATTTAGTTGCAGCGGGACTGGACTATTACTCAGTGAAGGAACTTGATTCCATCAACAAGCGGCCCTGCCGGAAGTAGCAGGACGGAGAGCTCATCGTTCACACTTACCAGGTGAGCCTTATGGACCGGTACGTGCCCACAGAAATCGCACCTTGGGTCAAAGGGTTTGGGAGATACCACAGTCACCAATCCGCGCATTCACGTTTTCCCATATCCACGCAGGAGCAGTGCCACAAATTGTCGCCGCCCATAGCTGATCCGCAAGGGAGGAAACCAGAAGGGGGTGATCTAACGGCAGGGAGGGCTGCAACCATGCCCAACGCTTCCACAGAGACCAGGTGAGCGTAACAGAGCGTGAAGCCTCAACAACTCTCTGCCTGGGCATTATGGAAACTTCTGAGACAGATCTGTTGGCCCAACTACGAGGGGAATTACGGGCTGAAGTACACGCCTCACAACAAGAGACCAGTGCATTAAGGAGCAATCTTATCGTAACTCGGGAAAGAGCCGATGATATAGCAAGACAGGTGCTACAGACACAAGCAGGACAGGTTCCCTTGCCTAGGATAAGCCACGCTGCTCCACCACAACAATCCACACCCATTCAGGTAGTCCTTAGCTCTGCCCAAACATTTCAATGGCAACCCAAACAAGTTTGCCATATTCATGAACCAATGTCGCCTACATTTCTTTTATGCAGACCGGGAGCCTAATGATCAAGCCAAAGTGACATTTGTACTTTCATATCTAGGGCGTAATGCGGCGGACTGGTCAATACCATTAGTAACCCAAGATGACCCTTTGCTTCGGAACTTTGGGGGTTTCCAACACGAGATGGAGAAATGACATGCTCTGGGACGAGCCCTGGACAAAAGAGCTACTGTCACTCAGACAGGGAAATCAAGATCTATTAACCTACATGGCAGCTTTCAATTGTCTCGTAGGTCAAACCAACTGGCCTGAAGAGAACAGGACTACAGTCTTCTAGCAAGGGCTACGTGGGGAACTTAAGGATGTGTTGGCGCAAGTTGTGAACACACCTGAGGGGTGTACAGACTACATAGACCTCACAGTGCAACTCGAGCATAGGTTGCAGAATAGGAAAATGGATCGAGCAAGAACAGAAGGGAGGACTGTTTTTGTGCGACCCCGTGAGACCCACACCAAACCACATGAACACTCGGAACCAATGCAAATCGGTGGGTTACGGAGTCCGCTGACCAAGGCAGAACGAGAAAAAAGAAGACAACAACTACTTTGTCTATATTGTGGGAAAGCAGGCCATTTCCTCCATGATTGCCCGGTGAAACCTCCCAATACAATGATTGGGGCAACCGATAAAAACAATGATGAAGAAGAAGAAGCCCCGGACTCAGGAAACACCAATGCCTGGCAAGCTTAGGGGTCCACTTGTCGAGCGAGAAAAAGGAATGCGCACAGACCTCACATCTAGTCCTTCCGGTACTTTTGGTAAATCACAAGCAGCTGTCAAAGATACTTGCCTTGGAGGCATACATTGACAGTGGGGCAGTACGAAACTACATTGACCAAGATCTGGCAATACGAATAGGCCTTCCTCTTCAACAAAAGCAAAATCGGAAAATGTCACTGCAGTGGATGGATCTCAGTTATCATCCGGCCCGGTGATACAATGCACCGAGAAAGTCAAGCTTCTGTTGCAGGATGGGCACCAAGAAGACATAATCTTTGATCTCATCTGTGCCCCCCCAGTTCCAGGTGATATTGGGAATGCCCTAGCTAGAGACCCATAATCCTAAAATCGACTGGCGAAAACGAGTTCTGACCTTTTTTCAAGACTGCGCCGACACCTGCTACAACAAAGACGTCATCAACCAAAAACCCAAGAAGAGTATCGTGCTGGGCCTCACTGGCACCTTACCACCTGAATATCACTGTTACCAGGATGTCTTCCAAAAAGAGCAAGCTAACATTGTGCCCCCCGCATAGACCCTACGATTGCCAAATAGACCTTGTACCCGGAGCCCAAATTCCCTGCAGCCGGATTTACGCCTTAACGGAGCAAGAAAACCAACATCTTAAAACGTACCTGGATCAGTATCTGGCAAATGGTTTTATCCACCCATCCAAGTCTCCTGCCTCCCCGCCCCTCTTCTTCGTGCCTAAGAAGGAGGGAGACTTGAGGACCTGTATTGATTACAGAGCCATCAACCAAATTACTGTGAAACACTGATACCCTTTGCCACTTATACCCGAGCTCCTGGATCAGGAGAAACACGCTCAGATTTACACCAATTTGGATTTGCGAGGGGCCTACCACCTTGTGAGAGTAAAAAAAGGAGACAAATGGAAGACGGCCTTTCGCAAAAAGTATGGCTTCTTCGAATACCAAGTCATGCCTTTTGGGTTATGTAACACCCCTGCAGCGTTTCAATTCTTTATGAATGATGTACTCTGTGAGTTATTGGACATTTGCGCACTTGTCTACATATGTTACGCTCACCTGGTATCCACAGGGACGCCACCCAGCCGGGTTACTCGCTGGTATGCTTCTCAGCTTTGCCCTGATGTGGTCTGTGGGGAAGGTTCTGCCTGAAAATACAGGAGGACTGTGTTCAAGACTGACCGACTGGGGTAAGTATCCTCCCTCCACCCCCGTATGATTTCAGTCCCTCTGGCGCCCTCTACTCACCTTGTGGTAGAATTAGGCGTGCTCTCCGTCCGGCCTTCTTTGCAGGGGCGCGTTGTCTTTCATGGGCGAGTGCGGTCCAGTTACTTCACTGACGCCGGCCCGTTTGCTATTGTTCAGGTAGGTCTTATTGCTGTTATTTAGTTTTGTTGCTATCCTGCATGCCTTTCTTTGTTTAAAATGTCTCTTTTTTTTCTCCCTTAGGTATGCGGAGCTTCAGCGCGGCGAACTGGCTTGGTTGAGCCGCGATGGTAAATGATGGCGCATTAAGAGCGCTATCATGCGGTAAGTAAGCGCTATGCGCAGCGCTGCAAAGTCTTGCCTTTGCTAACCTGTGTTTTCCTTCCTTGTAGGTTGCGGTGTTCTTCAGCGCGAGTGGAATGTCCGGAGTGGTGCCAGCCGAGAGGCAACTGGCCAGGTAAGCCTTTTGAGCAGTTCATAATTTGTAAATGTCTCTACTGCTTTCTTTAATGTTGCCTCTATCTTCCTATTTCAGGTCGTTCCGTCCGGGAGGCGTGCAGATTCGAGGAAGCTGTTCTCAGTAGCTGCGAGTGTTTAAAGATGAAGACTGCAGGTAAGATGATGATGATGATGCTGCTGCTGCTAATGATATTCCTTTTGTCTCCTTGCAGGTTCTGCTTCTCCGAGGTTCGAGGGAATAGCTGGACACGGTGAGCGTCACGTTGCAAGCTGTAAAGTAACGCGAAGCGTGTTGTCTTGCTCGGGTGTGGTTTAAATTGCCCCAACAAAATAGTCCAGGTAAAGTAGTCCCTAGGCTACCACACCCAAAACACAAGACTGCCTAGCTTGGTTCTTAGGAACCAAGTTATGTGGATGCCTCTATGTTGGCTGACAATACAATAAAGTAGTTCCCAAGCACATTGTTTTTCATGGTGTATGACCCTGGCGCCATAGGAGCCAGGACTGGCCCCATGGGCGCCAGGACTGGCCCCATGAGGGCTTTTGAAGAGGATGCCAGGCTCTAGAGGCCCGAGTCCTGACTCCACCTGGCCAATGGGTTTGCCAGAGGGAGTTTTGGGCGAGGGTCGTGACAGCACTCCCCCCTAAGGCCCCTCCCATGGTGTTCCTTCTGTCTGGCCCAGGTTTGGTTGGGAAGTTCTGATGGAATTTCCTGATTAGACGTGGTGCATGGATATTCTCACTGGACTCCAAGGATCTATCTTGTGGTCCAAATCCTTTCCAATCGACGAGATAATATAGCTTGGTCCTAGAGTATTTAGAGTCCAAGATATCTTTGACTTCGAATTCTGGTTCTCCATCAACAAGTATAGGCTTAGGTGGTGTCCAAATCCGTGTGCCTGGTTGCATTGGTTTCAGGAGGAACACATGGAATACCGGGTGGATGTGTAGATTAGGTGGTAAATCCAGTTTCACGGCTGCTGGGTTGACAATTGCCTCAATGGTATAGGGTCTTAAGAATCTGGGATGAAAGGTCCGGGTTTCCTTGATGGGTACAAATTTAACGGCTAACCAAACTTTGTCTCCTACTTGATAATCAGGGGTCTTTTTCCGGTGTTGGTCGGCAAATCTCTTTTGTTTTTCTTTGGCATGAATAAGGTGTTCCTTTGCCCTTTTGAAAGCCTGAGTAATGGTTGTGTGTAGAGTCTTTACCGCTGGCATTTCCAAGCTGGCTGGAAGGTCTAGTTCAGAGGTACGTGGATGTCTGCCATAAAGTGTATAGAAGGGCGTTTGTCCCGTGCTTGAATTCAAAGAATAGTTCTATGCATATTCGGCTATCCATAGTAGGTCTTTCCAATTCCTTTGTTCGTGGTGCAGCATGCACCGTAAATATTGCTTGAGTGTCTGATTGGTTCTCTCAGTTTGGCCGTCCGTTTGGGGATGGTGACTGGTAGATAGCCGAACTTCGATCTGCGCCATTGCACAACATTTTTTCCAGAGGTTTGAAACCAACTGGCTGCTTGGATCGGAGACCAGAACCGAAGGGAAGCCATGTAGCTTAACCACACCCTCCAGGAACACTTTTGCTAAAGTGGCTGCGTCTGGGAGGCCTTTGAGAGGAATAAAATGGGCCATCTTCGAGAATAAGTCCACAACTACAAGGATGGTGTTGCACTCTTGGCTTGGAGGTAGATCAGTGATGAAGTCAAGGGAAAGAGTGTGCCATGGAACTGGAGGAATGTTCAATGGTTGTAGGAGACCAGATGGTTTTTGTTCCTGTGATTTATTTTGTGCGCAGACACTGCAGGACTGAATATACTGAAGGATGTCCTTACGCCAGGTAGGCCACCAAAAGTTCTCTTTCACCTTAGCTATGGTTTTGGCGATCCCATGATGCCCTTCGATCAGTGAATCGTGATAGTTTGAAATAATATGCTGTTGTAATTACATATAGGCGATCCCTAAAAAAGGGTAGATGGTCCTTGATGGTATATTGTTCTCCTTGAGTTTGCCATGCGAGGTAGGCATCAGGATTCATTGTCCGTTGGATTTCTTTTCGTAGTTCTGCTTGTGTTAAGGCTGTCATGATACCCAAGAGTTTGTCTTCAGGTATAATAGGTACTGGATTTGGAGTTGTATATACTATTTCATCTATGCCCATGCGAGATAAGGCATCCGCCTTTCCGTTTCTGACTCCTGGTCGAAATGTGATTACATAATCATATTTGGTGAAGAAAAGGGCCCACCATAATTGGCGCGAGGACTGGGCCTTGGCTGTTTTGAGATATTGCAGGTTTCGGTGGTCTGTGATGACTGTAATGGTGTGTCGGCCCGAGAAGGTAGTGCCTCCAGGCTTTAAAGGCGGATTTGATAGCCAGGAGTTCCTTGTCCGTGATGGCATAATTAATCTCTGGGGGTGAGAACTTTTTTGACCAGAAGGCCACAGGATGTAGCTGGCCGGTTTCCGGGTCTCTCTGTGAAAGGACTGCCCCCATTGTGAGACTGGACGCATCAGTTTCAACGACATAAGGGAGGTCTGGACGAGGATGTTGCAGGATTGGAGCAGAGGTAAACCTTCGTTTAAGTTCCTGAAAGGCTGCTTCTTCGGTCCAAGCAAACTTTTTATTGTTTTTTCGTAATAGTACTGTGATTGGGTGCACAACCTGAGAGGTATGGGATGAACCGGCGGTAGAAGTTCACAAAGCCCAGCATGCTTTTTTCCCCTTTCAGAGACGTTGGTGAAGGCCATTTCAGAATGGCATCTACCTTGTGCACGCCCATTCTGAAGCCTCCTGGAGTAAGGATAAAGCCAAGAAATTCTACTTCGGTGACGTGAAAAAAAGCATTTTTCAAGCTTTGCAAACAAGCGATGTTGACGGCGCTTGGTGAGGACTCAACGAACGTGCCTGACATGATCTTGTTCCAAGGCTGAGTATACTAAGATGTCGTCTATGTACACTAAGGCGCACACATGATATTCAAACAAGCCGTACTTAGTACGGAAGGCGGTTTTCCATTCATCTCCTTTTCTGACTCGGACCAGGTGGTACCCTCCTGGAAGGTCCAATGTGGTATAAATCTGGGCATCTTTAACTTGGTCTAGCATCTCAGGGATAAGTGGCAAGGGGTAGCGGTTCTTCACGGTGATCTGGTTCAATGCGCGGTAGTCAATACAGGTTCTCAAGTCTCCTTCCTTTTTCGGTACGTACGAAGAACAAAGGCCTGGCTGCGGGGGACTTCGAAGGACGGATAAACCCGTTTGCAAGGTACTGGTCTAAATAGGATTTCAAATTAAGGTTTTCTGGTTCTGTGAGAGCGTAGATCCTTCCACAAGCGATTTGTGCACCAGGAACAAGGTCGATCTGACAGTCATAGGGCCTGTGCAGCGGCAATGTATTGGCTTGGTCCTTTCGGAACATATCCTGGAAATCATGGTATTCACTTGGCAAGGTATTAGTTGCTCCCAGGGTTGATACTGTCGCTCCGGGAGTCATGGGGATACAGACGCCGGGTTTCCTCCTCTTGGTAATAGCAGGCAGGGGAGCAGTCAGCGGAGAAGGTTAATTTTCGTGCCCGCTTGTCTATGAAAGGGTTGTGAGCAACCAACCATGGCACCCTAGTATTAGCCTGAACTGAGGTGCCTTGATGAGATCGAATGAAATAGACTCCTGATGTCCGTCCTGGCACAGCAAGGTTACCCTGGCTGTGCACTTGGTTACTAGTCCGGAAGCGATTTCTGTCCCATCCACGGTGGTTACCTTCTCAGTAGTTGGCTTAGAACACAAAGGAAGCCCCATCTCTGCTGCCAGTTCTTGATCATATAATTTCCAACTGCTGCGCTATCGATGTATGATTCAACGGCATGTATTCTTGACGACTGTTGGTGGTTAATTAAGATCACTGGTATTGCAAAGTGCAAGGTCAGCAACTCTTTCTTCTCACTCGACAAACTGACCTCTGTTTTTCGAGCTTGGTAGTTTTCCGATTGCTTAGCTTCATCCTTCTCTGTGGCCCCGACTGTTCTTCTTGGGTTTTTTTTTCTGGACAGTCCTTCAGGAAATGTCCTGGTTTCCCACAATACAAACAAAGCTGTTGTTGTCTTCTTTTGTCCCGCTCTTGTTTTGTTAATGGAGGCCGTATCCCTCCAATCTGCATGGGTTCTACAGCATTTTCAGGTACACGGGCTGTGTTTTTCCTTAGTCGAACATACACGGTCCGAGGGTCCGTCTTAGACCGGTCTGCCTTTCGGTCCTGCAACCGGTGGTCTAGCTGTATGACCAGATTCATGATTTCTGCACAGTCTCTGGGTGGATCAACCACCTGGGCTAAGACGTCCTTTAATTTGCCTTGTAAGCCTCGATGGAATAACGTGGTTCTTTTGTTTTCTGGCCACCTAGCTTCGGCAACCAGTCTGTTGAAGGTAGCAATGTACGTTAACTAGTCCTGATTCCCCTGTCGGAGGGACAAGAGTTCATTGTTAACTGCTTGTTCCTGGGTATGGCGAGCAAAACGTTTTTCCATTTCTCTCTGGAACCCCCCAAAGTCATGTAATAGAGGATCGTCATAGGTTACCAACGGCACCGACCAATCTGCTGCACTACCACTCAGGTATGATAAGACAAAAGCTACCCCGAGCTTGGTCATTTGGAAATGCTCCAGGCCTACAAAGAAAATGAAGGCGGCACTGATTGATGAATGCCGCATACTTCAGTGGGTTGCCTGAGAACCTTTCTGGTGGTGCCAGGGGCACTGTTCCAGGTAACATGATCTGTACCGGAGTGGGTTGTATGGCAGGGTTTGCATCATTGGATTGCTTCCTGGTAGAGGCGTCTGTCCTGCCTGTGATTCCAAGTATTGCCTGCTAATCTCTTCAGTGCGTTCTTTGGTCACTATTAGGTCTCTCCAGAGGGCATTCGTCTCTTGTCGGGCAGAATGAACCTCAGCACGAAGCTCTCCTAGTAATTGGGCCAATGGTCCATTTCTGATGTCTCCATGGCGCCCAGGTGGATTTGTTATGGTAGGCTTTGCGTTCTGTTACGCTCATCTGGTATGCACAGGGATGCCACCCAGCCGGGTTACTCGCTGGTATGCTTCTCAGCTTTGTCCTGATGTGGTCTGCGGGGAAGGTTCTGCCTGAAAATACAGGAGGACTGTGTATGATTTCAGTCCCTCTGGCGCCCTCTCCTCACCTTGTGGTAGAATTAGGCATGCTCTCCGTCCTGCCTTCTTTGCAGGAGCGCGTTGTCTTTCATGGGCGAGTGCGGTCCAGTTACTTCACTGACGCGGGCCCCTTTGATATTGTTGAGGTAGGTCTTATTGCTGTTCTTTAGTTTTGTTGCTACCCTGCATGCCTTTCTTTGTTTAAAATGTCTCTTTTTTTCTCGCTTAGGTATGCAGAGTTTCAGCGCAGAGAACTGGCTTGGTTGAGCCCTGCTGGTAAATGATGGCGCATTAAGAGTGCTATGATGTGGTAAGTAAGCGCTATGCGCAGCGCTGCGAAGTCTTGCTTTTGCTAACTTGTGTTTTCATTCCTTGTAGGTCACGGTGTTCTTCAGTGCGAGTGGAATGTCCGGAGTGGTGCCAGGTGACCAGCCAGGTAAGCCTTTTGAGCAGTTTGTAATTTGTAAATGTCTCTACTGCTTTCTTTAATGTTGCCTCTATCTTCCTCTTTCAGGTTGTTGTTTCCGGGAGGCGTGCAGATTCGAGGAAGCTGTTCTCAGTAGCTGCGAGTGTTTAAAGATGAAGACTGCAGGTAAGATGCTGCTGCTAATGATCCTTTTGTCTCCTTGCAGGTTCTGCTTCTCCGAGGTTCGAGGGAGTAGCTGGACACGGTGAGCGTCACGTTGCAAGCTGCAAAGTAACGCAAAGCGTGTTGTCTTGCTCGGGTGTGGTTTAAATAGCCCCAACAAAATAGTCCAGGTAAAGTAGTCCCTAGGCTACCACACCCAAAACACTAGACCGCATAGCTTGGTTCTTAGGAACCAAGTTATGTGGATGCCTCCATGTTGGCTGACAATACAATAAAGTAGTTCCCAAGCACATTGTTTTTCATGGTGTATGAGCCTGGCACCATAGGCGCCAGGACTGGCCCCATGAGGGCTTTTGAAGAGTATGCCAGGCTCTAGAGGCCCGAGTCCTGACTCCACCTGGCCAATGGGTTTCCAAGAGCGGGTTTTGGGCGAGGGTCGTGACAACATAGATGACAGTCTCATCTACTCCAATTCCAAGGAAGAACATGTTGGTCATGTCCGAGCAGTTTTGGAAAATCTTCGACAACTCCAATTATACGCCAAGCTGGAAAAATGCATGTGACCGAAGTCATATTTCTCAGTTTCATGCTCACACCGCAGGGAGTGCATATGGACACACGGAAAGTTGACGCAATCCTCCAGTGGCCCTCACCAACCTCCACAAAAGGAGTACATAGTGTGCTCGGCTTCGCTAATTTCTACCATTGATTCATTCCTGGGTTCTCACAAATTGTTCACCCAATCACTTCTTTGTTGAGGAAGAACAAGAAATTCCATTGGTCCGCAGGAGCTGAAGAAGCCTTCCAGGAACTGAAACTAGCATTTACCACAGCACCGGTTCTTTGACATCCCTGCCCAGACCTACCATACGTAGTAGAAACAGATGCTTCAAACATAGCCATGGGACCGGTGTTATCCCAAAGAGACCCGGAAACTGGACAGTTACATCCTGTCGCATTCTAGTCCCGCAAGTTCTCAGCTCCCGAACTGAACTAGGCAATCACAGATAAGGAACTACCGGCAATCAAGGCTGCATTAAAGGCACTGAGCCATTATCTCCTTGGGGCACGACACACGGTCACCGTCATTACAGATCATTGTAATTTACAGTATTTAAAGACCACCAAAGTGCAATCCTCACGCCAACTTCGTTGGGCACTCTTTTTCGCAGAATACGACTTTATTATTACCTATAGATCTGGAGTGCGGAATGGAAAAACAGACGCATTATCACGCATGAGTGAAGAAAAAGAGGCCTTTACAGCATCCTATCCCGTGGCCATCATTCCTGAAGAACGAATTCAAACCACGATCGCTGCTACCACGTGTTTAGATAACTTAAACACCAGTTTACAGTCCAAGATGACTCGGGTAAAACAACAGGAATGGCTTTTAAAGGGAGACAGGTACACCATTGAAAACATTCTACCATATTTCCAAGGACGGTTATATTTCCAGCACAAGAAACTGCAGATTCAAATCATCACAAACTACCATGATTCATTAGAAGAAGGACATCCTGGAATAGCCAAGACACAGGTTAAGGTAAAACAAAACTATTGGTGGCCCACTTGGAGGAAAAACATTGCCCGATTTGTTACAACCTGTGGTGTCTGTGCACAGTACACATCTCAGAAGCAAAACTCTGCTGGGTTACTAAGTCTGTTAATGATTCCACCAGCACCTTGGCATATACTATCAATGGACTTTATCACGGATCTTCCTCCCTGCAATGGTTACAAAACCATCTTAGTCATTGTGGATTTATTCTCCAAAATGGCCCATTTCATCCCTCTGAAAGGGCTTCCAACTGCATCAACTCTCGCCACTGTGTTCTTGGAGCAAATTGTCAGGTTAAATGGATTTCCATCAATATTGATATCGGATCATGTTACCGCCTTTTGGAGAAGGTGTTGTGCAATTGGCAGAATCGACCTCCGGTTGTCCACTAGCCACCACCCTCAAACCGATGGACAAACCGAACGAACCAATCAGACGCTAGAACAATATTTCAGATGTACGCTTCAACACTCCGAAGACTCCTGGAAAAACATACTTTGGGTAGCCGAGTATGCCTACAACAATTTGGTTCATACAAGCCCTGGACAAACTACATTCTATACGCTACACGGAAGACACCCACAGACATCAGTGTTTGATCCACCCGATACGTTGGAAATGCCAGCAATAAAAACCTTGCACAGATCCATCACTCTTTTTTTTTTTTTTTTTATAACTCGGTTTATTGGGTTTAAACAACACAACGTAATAATAGACATGGATCATAGGCATATAACAGATGAAGGAAACATGGCACTATCAAAAGCAAGAAGGGCCCCGCGGGGCCAAGGGCTGTAAGACAGTTGCGAGACAAGGCAGGTAGATCATGTTATCAGAGGTGCTGATCTACCATCACTGGTGGATTTCAGTGAGCATCAAGCCATTTGCCCCATATCTATACGAATTTGCGGGGGCAACCCTGTGCGTTATAAATCTGGCGTTCTGAAGCTGCGCATCAGTCCAGTTCATTACTCCAGCGATTCAGGCACAGTAGATCTGCAGAGCCACATTTAGCCACGATAAGTCTTTTGCCTGCCCCTAACGCAATCGCCAGAAACATTGTTTCATATTTTGACAGGTCTACTTCTCCCCAGATGCCTAAAAGTACCATTTTGGGATCTCTAGGAATTGGCGTCGCCAGGGCCGCGGAGATCGTATTAATTCAGTTCTCCCAGAAGACCTGTAACACCTGGAAGTCCCATATCATATGATACAAGGTGGCTGGCTCAGATTTGCATCTAAGGCATGTCCCGTCTTCTATTCCCCCCCCCATCTGGCCATTGCAGTACGTGAGCGGTGAAGGATTCTCAATTGTATTAGTCTGAGTTTAGTTTCTATCCCAATTTCCCTGGGGGACATTAATGCATCAATCCAGTCTTCTGTTTCCAGTTGACCTACATCCCTTTCCCATTTTGATTTGAGCCCATCAAGCTGTGTAGCCCCAAATGAGTTGAGGGCCTGATAGAGGGTGGAGGTGACCTTAGAGGAAATGCGTTGCAGGAGGATGTTGGTTTCAATGGGAGAGCAGGGGGGTATGTTTGTCGTGTCAGGCAATTGGGTGCGTAAGGCGTAGGCCAGCTGCGCGTGTCAAAACCGGTCCATGGGTGCCCGGTCAAACCGCTCTTGCATGGTCTCGAAGTCCAGGAGGTGACCCTCTTGTATCACATGTGCTAGTGTGTGTATCCCCTTTGCGCGCCAGTGACCGAAAGAGCCCATTTTCACTTTTTCCGGGAGGAGCGCGTTGTGCCATATGAGTTCAGACAGTGTTGGCTTTCCTTTCCAGCCGATCAGATTGTGTGCATCCCGCCAGGCACGACGGATATGATGCGTCGTTTTTGGCAACGTCGCGAGCTGGTTGTGGGTGGCGTATAGGATCTGCAGCGTGCTTAACGGGGTCATGGTCTCCAGTTCAATACGAATGTGTGGTAGTGTGGGGTCTGCGTGTATCCAGTCGTTTACCACCCCGATCTGTTTCGCAAGGTAATACGTGCGTATGCAGGGAAAACCGATGCCTCCCTCCCATACCGATCTCTGGAGCGTGTCAAGGGCGATTCTGGGTTGTTTCCCTCCCCATAACATCGTGAGAAGGTTTCTGTCAATAAGTGCAAATGTCTCCCAGGGGATGTTAAATGGGGCGTTTTGGAGAACGTACAAAAGTCTGGGAGGGTCATCATCTTGAATAATGCAGCTCTACCCATTAGCGATAGGGGGAGTGATTGCCAATGGGAGGTATCTCTGTTAAACTGCTCTATTAATGGTTGTAGGTTAAGTTGGAGGAACCCTTTAAGTGTCGGGTCGAGCCGTATGCTTAGATATTTAAATTCCCTGATGGAGATATGGTATGGGCAGGTCTCAGGGATCGCAGACTCGCCCCCCTGGATCGGGAAGTAAATGGTCTTGGCTTCATTCACCTTTAGGCCCGTAAAGTTCTGGTACTCCCTAAGGATGAGGGAGACAGTCGGGCATGAAGTGCTTGGGTTACTAAGGTATATGTGGAGGTCATCCGCATAGAGTGAGAGGCGGTCTTCTCCCCCCCCCCCGGCCAGGCGAATCCGGTCCAGTTGGTGTTAGCTCTGAGCTCAATTGCGAGTGGTTCGATGGCCAGGAGGAAGAGAAGCGGAGACAGCGGGCACCCCTGCCTCGTACCTCGATCTAAGGGAAATGATTTAGAGGATCTGCCGTTCACTCTAACCGTGGCCTCCGGGGATGCATAAAGAAGTTTGACCCATGATATAAAGGTGTGCCCCAGGTTCATTCGAGCCATGATTGCCCACAAAGCATCCCACCCCACAGAGTCAAATGCCTTTTCGAAGTCAACCGCCAGGAGGGCAAGTGGGGCCGGTATTTCTTTGGCTTTACTCAACGCCAGTTGGATTCTGCGTAAGTTCATGCAAGTGGATTTATTGGGCATGAATCCACATTGGTCTGGATGGACGAGGGTCTCAATCACCTGCAGTAGTCTGTTAGCGAGTGTTCTGGCAAGGACCTTGGCTTCTTCATTGATCAGTGAAATGGGACGGTAGGAGGCACATTCCTCTGGAGGTTTCCCAGGTTTATGTATGACCACTATGCATGCCTTCCTGAGGTCCAGGGGGAGTGTCTCCAGTTCTCTGCTACGTAGGAACATACAGTGCATATAGGCGGGTAATGTACTACCGAGGCATTTCCACGTCTCTGTAGGGAAACCATTGGGACCCAGAGTTTTCCCCGGTTGGAGCTGTGCAAGCGCCTCCTGGACCTCGGTCTCTGTGACTTCAGCGTTTCAGAGATCTGATTGATGTTGTGAGAGTTTTGGGATCTCAATCCGGTCCAGGTAGAATGAGGGTTCAGTTGGCGAGTTCCCGGTGGGTGGGGTATAAAGGTTCTTATAGTAGGCGGCGAATGCTTCCACAATGTCAGAATCATCTCTCAGTAATGTTCCATCCGGAGATTTTATGGCACTCACATGTCCTCTGCTTTGTTCGCGTCTCTCCAACCAGGCCAGGGTCTTACTTGCTTTGTCGCCTCATTCATAAATTTGGCTCCGGACTAGCTGATGAGCTGTTCGTGCATTGTCTAGGGCTAGGTTGATGAGGGTGTCTTGTGCCGTGTTCAGGGCCTCTTTTGCCTCTTGGTTGCTGTGTTCTAGGATTCGCCATTCACACTCCAGGACTCGCGCTTCTGCCTCTCTGATTTTTTGGTCATGCTGTTTCTGGTGGGCGGAAACCGCCGAGATAGCGTCTCCTCGGAGGACAGTCTTGTACGCCTCCCAGATCGAGATTGGGCTGTCCACTGAACCTTCGTTGATTTCTAAATATTCCATAGTCTTTTTTTTCCAATTCCTCTGCAATTTCAGGGAGTCGTAGGTGGTACGTGTTCAAGCGCCAGTTGCGATCCGGACACAGCAAGGCATTCTTCATGGTTAGGAGAAGCGGAGAGTGGTCCGAAATTCCCCTTGCAAGGAATTCCGCCGCTAGTAGTCTATGATTTGTGCTGCGGGGGATGAAGGCGTAGTCAATCCTTGAGAGCCACTTGTGCATGCCGGAAAAAAAAGAAAAGCCAGCCTTGTCATTATGGAGTGAGCGCCATGTGTCCGTCAACACCTGGCCTTCGGCGAACATGGCGAGTGGTGTGGAGGCGGCGCGGCTTCCAGATCTCCTATGCGATCTGTCGACTGTGGTGTCCATCACTTCATTGAAGTCCCCACCTATCACCCACAGATCGGCCTCTTCTTCCAGGAGCAAGTTCCGTAGTTCGGACAGCAGTTCTTTCGTGAGCATAGGGGGGGCATAGATTGCTGCAAGGCCCCATTTCTCGCCCCAGATGTCGGCAAGTATCATCACGTAGTGGCCCCGGGGGTCAGCTTTGACCTTCCACCCCCTGTAGGGGACTCGCTTGTGGACAAGTATCATCATGCCCCTGGCGCCTTTCGTGAAACTGGCATGGTAGGTATGTGAGTAGTTGGATCTTTTGAAAAAGTTGGTGCTCATACCGATCAAATGTGTTTCATTTAGGAGAGCTATGTCTGGCGAGTACCGATTGAGGTACTGAAGCACCAATCTTCGCTTTATGCTGGAGAGGAGACCATTAACGTTCCAGGACAGTAAGGATACCTTGTTGGAGTTCACCCTATCTGCGTCGGCCTCCGATCAGGGCATCTGGAAGGATCAATGGCGGTTGCGTACCTATACGGAGGTGTGTGGAGGTATTCCTTCGAGGGAGACGTCCGGGGGTCGCCCCGTAGTGGTGTGCCTGATGACTGGATTACTTTAGTGTCAGCGGTCTTGCCCATAAACAGTGCTTGATTCTCTTGCCAGCGTATGTCGGTATCATGCATTCTCGTCCCGTGGTTCTGATTCCTTACATTCCCAAAACTCCCCCCACCCTGTACTTCCCACCCAACTGGGAGCACCTGTTGCCCAAACATTAAACTTATAACTTAGTAAACTTCCTCGGGATAGCCCGCACTGTGATAGCGCCCGCGCCACACTAGGAGCGGCAGCCGTTGAGTGAGCGTTCCCATGTTATTGTGTTGCAGGTTAGTCCCCATATTGCATGGGTCTTATCCCTTTTCCGCAGGGCTCCCAGCCGTGTCGCCGTCTGCAATGGTCAGAGATCGAGGGGGCGAGGGCCGCTCAGACCAGGGCTTCTCTGTGGGCAGGCCCGGCGGTGTGCGCCTCACTCTGGAATCCGTGAGGACTTGAGTTTCAAGCCAGTCCCATGCACCTTTGGGGTTGTAAAATAGATGAGTAGTGCCCTCATAATGAACTTTAAGCAATGCCGGGAAGAATAGGGCATATTTGATAGATAGCAACTGTAGTTTCTTCTTGACAGAGTCAAATGACTGGCGGGGTTTTTGGACTTCTTTAGTGTAATCGGGATAGAAACCGACCCTGTAGCCGTTGTATGTGATCGGGCCGGAAGCCCTTGCCATTTGTAGGATCGCATCCCGGTCCCGGTAGTTCAGCAGGCGTGCAATTATTGTTCTAGGCGGGGCACCCGGGGTAGGTTGGCCGGTGGGGACTCTATGTGCCCTCTCTATGGGGAAAAATGTGGATAGTTTTTTAGGGGCAAAGACATGGGCGAGCCAATCCTCCAGGAAAAGTTCAGCACTAGGGCCTTCCTCTTTCTCTGGTATTCCAAGGATCCTGTGGTTATTGCGCTGCGCCCTCCCCTCACTGTCCTCAGCACGGTATTCCAGTTGGGTCACCTTTTGGGTGATCGCGGTGAGTTGTTGCTCCAGCCGGTGGACAGTGTCTTCTGTGACTGACACTCTCTGTTCCGCCTCTCCAACCCTGGTCGACAGGTTGCGGAGGTCCTGGCGTATGAGGGACACCTCCGAGGATAGGCCACCTATTTTGAGTTCCAATGATGTCCTCAAGTCCCCAATCGCCTTAATGAGGTCTAACAATGAAACAGGGGGGGTCTTGGGGCTCTTTGGGGGCCCCTTCCTCTTCTGGAGCCTGAGACCCGCGGTGGGGGGGAGCCCCCACGGTGTAGAGGTCCATCTTACTTTGCAAAGTTTGCTGCTTGGACTTTTCTTTACCCATGACGTGGTTAAGCGGCCCTGCGTGGCAGGGATCTGGGTGTTTCCCGTTGTCACATCAGGGATGAATGTGGGATTGGGAGAGGTCCTGTATGATTCAGGCGATCATGTAGAGGCTGCGCCAGGTGCTCGCCGCAAATACGTGCAAGGGCTGCATCTAGGACAGCAAAAACGCGGTTGCTGCAAGCATCAGTCTCGCCTCCAGGGTCACAGGGCACAGGTGGGGGGCGCAGCCTGCGGGGGAGAACCTGTCTCACTGGTAGTGGTGCCCCCTAAGGTCGTTCTGGTGTGTTTTGCCAGATTGCGGTCGCCGCTTAGCCGGGGGGGGGGTGGGAGAGAGTCCAAGGGTCCCACATAGACCAGGGGTGTCTCGATTAATTGCGAGAAGAAGTGCCTTCCGCCCACCTACTCGTAGTTCAGGTCCACTGCGCAGAAGCCTCGTAGGGAGGACCGTGTCCTTGTTCCATGCCTTGGTATGGTGCTGGCCAGTGTCTATCTCTGACGCATAAAGTGGCACACATTTTCCACTCTGGTCTTTACAGGTGGTTTAAATTGTACAGGAGGCCTTGAGGGGGAGATAGGACAGTCCCCCGCTTCACACACACTCGTACCTTGTCGTGGATGTGTCCGCTTACATCGTATCATGCATCAGCCAGGGAGCGCAGCACACGGCTCTCCTTGTTGTGCTGCAGCTCGACCCTGGGCGTTGTAGTCTCGCTGATGGGGTGGTGGGGTGTCCCCGGCGGGAGGCTGGCAGTGTGGGCCCAAGCCGCGGGCGATTAGGTTCCGGGGCTCCGCCTGTACGTGGTGTTGTCGAGGCCGAGAGGGGCGCCACTTGTATGTCCCCGGCTTCGTGTCTCTCCCTCCGTAGGTGCTCCGTGGCCGGCCGGTGAGGGAGACCGTGGTCGGGTCTCCGGCGGTATGAGCAGGGAGCCGCCAGGGCTCATAAGCAGCTCGGTGGAGTGATTCGACGTGTCCTCCCACAAAGGATCTTCTGCGTTCGCCGCGCCGTGGAGGAGGAGGGGATGGGCAGCAGCCACGTCTGTGTCAAAATGGGTGCAGCCCGCCAGCCGGAAGATTCGGGCTGAAGCACACGTCCCCACTCCGATTCTGCCCGGGGTTGCGGCCAGTGCTTCCCAGGGTGATCAAACGCCTATCGTGTGCCGCTGGGGTGGGAATATTCAATAAAAAGGGGATTTTTGGCAGCATGAATGCAGCGGCCGCCGACAACCGTTATGCTTAGCTCTGCATGTGTCACGCGCGCATGCGCAGTTCCCCAGCACTCAAGTTCTTGAGGAAGCAACAGAACACTTGAACAAGGCCAAAGAAAGACAAAAGCTGTTTGCTGACTGGCACCGAAAAGAAGCTCCCAATTACCAGATTGGAGATAAAGTCTGGTTAGCATCTAGACACATACCTTTGAAAGGACCACGGGCCTTCCGCCCCAGATATCTGGGCCCCTATACTATCAAGGCGATAATCAACCCTGCCGCCATGAAGTTGGAGTCACCATCGCACATGAAAATGTCATGTCTCGCTCCTAAAACCCATGAAACCAAATACACGGATTGATTCTCGGCCAGAGCCTGAATTACTAAATGGGGAACCCTAATATGAAGTTAAGTCTATCTTGGATTCCAAGGTGGCTCGATCCAAACTGTATTACCTAATAGACTAGAAAGGATACGGACCTCAAGACCGAACCTGGGAACCCAGCGAATATGTTCATGCCCCTCGATTGGTTAGACAATACCATCGTAAGAACCCCACCAAACCACGGCCGGGGTGGAGAATCACCCTTGAGAGAGGCCTTGAGGGGGAGTGCTGTCATGGCCACTTGCCAAGGATCACAGGAGCGGCACAATCAAGTGGAGGGACCAGGGGGCATCATGATTCACGCACGTCCCTTTGGAACGTTTATACATGGGGGGGGGCCTGGTTGGACACAGTTATAGGCACCTTTGGCGCCAGGCTCATGGAAGAACTTAAACAAGACATTCAAAGGGATTGTGTCCTCCGACGTATTCCTTATCTTGATAGATTACTTCCAGCTTGCTGGCCTCGGAAAAAAATTTCAGTAGAGGGTGCTGCGCGTCGACGTCCCTTGAGTTGGTGTCCCTCGACAGCCTCCGTATCGGCGCCGACATCACATGCGTATAAATAGACACGCGCAGCGTCCGTTGCTCAGTTCTGTTTTTCCGCGCATCGTAGGCCTCGGAATCGTGTTGCTCAGTTCGTTCTTCAAGTAGATTCTACTTATTCCTCGAATATATCTTACTAATTTCGATGGCTTCCTCATCTGAACTGTCGACCCCATGGGCCAACTTCAAAAAGTGTTGAGATTGTGGAAAGAAAATGTCGTTGACGGATCCTCACAGGATCTGTTTGTGGTGCCTAGGATCGGAGCACCATTGTTCAGAATGCGAGGACTACATGTCCTTGACGGTGAAAACCTTGAAGGAGGGTATGGGGAAGCTCGAAAGAAGTAAGACTCTTAAAACTTCTACTCCTTCGAAAGTTTCCTCGGCAGAGTCGAGACATTCGTCTCCTTGCCGTCACAGGAAACATTCCCGTTCGAGTTCTCGAAGCGGTTCCCATCAGTCTTCGAGATCCAAACACTCGAAAAGAGGTGTCGCAGATCACCATCTTCTTCGTCTTCTTCTGTTTCCCCGGAAAGGGTCACCTGCCCCACAAAACACAGCTCTCCAGCTAAGTGGGAGGAATTCTGTAAAAAGATGCTTAGCATCTTCGAGAAAGCGGCCTCGACCCCCTCGGAGATGGCTAAAGGTGATACCTTGGGTGAAAGATCCGAAAAATCGAAAAACGCCGCGAGTCGTTGCACCCGGCGAAAGAAACTGCCCGAGAGCGTCATGAACCCTCGAGCAAAGGCAGTAAGACCGCATCCCTTCGACTCGTAAATCTGCGTCATCGACGCCATTATCGAAGGGCCCATCGACACACAGATCGGTCGAATCGATGCTGTCTTCGACGCCGATCTCGACGCCGATAAAGGACAAATCTACTGCTGTCACTACTTCGCAGTCAGTAGTCATACCGAGGGCTTCCACCATGACCTCGAGAGTCGTGGATAACCTCGACGACTCGGAGTAGGATTCCGATCCTCTCGAGTTCTTCGAGGTCTCTTCATACCTTTTCGACGCCTTTTTCGGTTTCTTCAAAGCCTTTGACTTCCACGTCAACAACTTCAACGTTTTCTGAACTGGTTACTACAAGCTTGGCCCCTTCTGCTTTAGAAATGGGTTTTAAGCCATTTCCAAGGTCAGATTATTTCAGAGCCTTGTCCTCTATTTATGAGGAAGGGGAGGATTCTGATCATGAAAGACCTTTTGGGTTGCAGAGGACTACAACACCTGTACCAGAGGAATTTATCTCTGAAGAAAATAGGTTGAAGGATCTTCAAGAATCCTTGCATGATGCAAGTGGGTTAGATACTTCCCCAGAAGTAGAATTTGCCAAACCAGACCCAGGGGAACATGCTGAAACCCCTTACAGAACTTTAATGGACACAATAATAGAATTCATGGGTTGGTCTACACCTTCACCTTCCTTTCAACAAGATGATATTGCAGATGTTTTAATTAAAGGCCCACAGGAAGATCCTGTGGTTCCATTTCATACTGCATTGCAGAGGAAAATATCGGCCAAATGGGAAACTGCTGAGGTTATACCGGCAGTTAACAAAAAACTATCTGCCAAATATAGGGTATCTGCTTCTGACCCTGAGTATTTGTCCAAACATCCAACTCCAGAGAGTGTGGTTGTTCAAGCAGAAACTTCATCGAACAATAGATCTGCATACCCTACTGTTCCACAAGACAGGGATGATAAGAGATTTGACGCTATGTCAAGAAAGGTCTTTTCTGCGTGTAGCATGGTGCTTAAATCCATTAATGCTACTTGTACGCTCGCAAGATTCAGCCATACACTTTGGGAGTGTGCTTCATCAGCGGCTGACTACCTCCCGGAAGGAGAAGAAAGGGAAGCTTTTCTGAACATCATTAAAGATGCAATGTGCGAATCCCTTCAAACTGGCATTGATTCTGCTGACAGTATCAGCAGGGCCATGGCGGCAAGTACTACAATCTGCAAATTTGCGTGGTTGCGAAACTCTGGTTTTGCTCCAGATGTACAGGCCAGACTTTTGAATATGCCCTTTGACGGCTCTTCTTTATTTGGTAAGAAGGCTGATGACAGCCTAGAGAAGTTACAAATATCCAAGGCAGCAGCAAAATCCCTTGGAGCTGCAATCCGTCAAACTCCTTATCGCCCCTGAGGAACCTCTTGGAGAGGTAGGTCCTTTCGTTTTTATTCCGCATTCGGAAAAGGCAGAGGACATCCGGCTCAAAGAGGCCAAAAAAGATTCACCCAAGGTGGACGGGCTAAAAGTACAAAAGCCGCAGCAGCTGCCTCTTTACCCTCGGCATCTGCATCAGCCGCCTCTAAACCACTCTGAGGACTCTCCTCACAAGACACCAGTAGGGGGCAGGTTAACTGAACATCTGACGGAATGGCAGGCTATTACGTCAGATGCTTGGGCATTGGAGACAGTTGCCCGAGGTTACTGCCTGCCTTTTCTACGCACCCCTCAGAGTCATCCACCAGGGAACAACTCTTTGAAGTTTCCAGATCCGCTTCTTTTGCAGGCGATTCTAGACCTGCTGGAGAAAGGTGCCCTAGAACCGGTACCTGTAGCGGAGAGGAACAAGGGTTGGTACTCCCCCCTACTTCCTGATACCGAAGAAGGACGGAGGACTGAGACCTATCTTGGACTTATGAGAATTGAACAAGTTCCTCAGGAAGGACCAGTTCAAGATGGTAACTCTCTCAGATCCTTCAGGCCCTCCAGCTTCAGGACTGGCTGGTATCTCTGGACCTTCAGGATGCTTATTTCCATGTGCCAATCCATCTCAAACACAGGAAATACCTGAGGTTCGCAATTGGCAACTCTCATTATCAATTTCGAGTTCTGCCATTTGGACTGACCTCCGCCCCGAGGGTCTTCACCAAGCTAATGTCGTTGGTGGCTGCAAGTCTAAGGAGGGAAGGTATTCACGTCTACCCTTACCTCGACGATTGGTTGATCAGAGCTGTATCTTCGGAACAAGCTCAGATTCAACTAGATTATGTCTGCCACTTCCTTCACAAACTGGGCTTCTCCCTCAATTTAAAGAAGTCACAGATGATACCATCACAGAGACTCCAGTTCATCGGAGCGGTCCTGGACACTTCCCTGGGGAAAGTCTCGCCACCAGATGTGAGGGCTCAAGATATTCTGCAGATGGTCACCAAGTTTCAAAATGCCAACGTCTCCCAACCTTCGACTTTTTGAGGTTGCTAGGCCTCATGGCATCCTGCATCTTCCTTGTGCCAGAGGCTCGCCTGAGAATGAGATCTCTCCAGTGCGCACTAAGAACTCAGTGGTCGCAATTCTCAGGAAAAATGACATATCTCCTTCAGGTTCCGGACAAAGTGGCTCGAGACCTTCAGTGGTGGGCCTGTCGGGAGAACATTTTGAAAGGAGAACTGTTTTGGCAACCATGGCCGGAGATAACAGTAGTCACGGATGCCTCACTCACGGGGTGGGGAGCTCATGCCAACGACTTGACCATCAGCGGTCGTTGGTCTCCATCGGAGTCCAGGCTACAGATCAACCTGTTGGAGCTGAGAGCTATCAGACTAGCACTGAAGGCTTTTCTGCCATCTGCACAAGGGAAAAATGTCCTAATAATGATGGTCAATACAGTGGCCATGCACTACCTCAACAAAAGAGGAGGCATAGGATCATTGCCACTGTGCAGAGAGGCAATGCAGCTCTGGTTTTGGGAAATTCAAGAAGGAATCTCTCTATCGGCAGTTCAGTTAGCCGGAGAGAAGAACTTGACAGCGGACGCTCTGAGCAGGCAGAGCACAGTCTCTCACGAGTGGGAGATAGCTCAGGAAGTCCTTCTAGAGATCTTCGCCCTTTGGGGAACCCCTCAAGTGGATCTGTTCGCCACCAGTATCAACAGGAAGTGCGATCAGGTTTGTTCAAGGGAATTTCCCCCGAGAGGAGCTCTAGGGGACGCGTTCGTAGTAGACTGGGAGTTTCCACTTCTGTACGCATTTCCTCCAGTCCCTGTCATTCCTCAGATGATCAGGAGGTTGAGAAGATTCCGGAAGACTATGATCCTAATTGCCCCAGACTGGGCCAGGAGAACGTGGTACCCGGACCTTCTGGACATGTCCATCTGCATTCCAATTCGCCTTCCACACAGGGAGGATCTTCTCTCGCAGAAGGGAGGTCAGGTGTTCCATCCAGACATCAGAACCCTCAACCTTCACGCTTGGTTTCTGACAGGTTGAGCTACAAGGATTGGGATCTCCCAGATGACGTCATGGAGGTGTTGCTTTCACCCAGAAGGCCAGCAACAAAGACTTTATGGCGCTGCCGTTGGAACAAATTTTGCAGCTGGTGTAGAGAAAAGAATATTTCTACTCTATTTGGCGAACGCAGGTCTTCAAGTTGGTACGAACAAGGGCTACCTCGCAGCGCTATCAATCTTCAAGCGCACTGCGGAGAAGCCATCATATTTCAAATTACATTTGGTAATACAATTTCTGAAGGGGTTAACTAATGTCTATCCTCCGAGACCGTTCCAAGTTCCCTTATGGGACTTAAATTTAGTCTTTATTTCCTGATGGGTATTCCTTTTGAACCACTCCACTCTTGTTCGTTAAGATTTCTCACCCTTAAAACTGTCTTATTAGTGGCTTTGACATCTGCCAGGAGGGTGAGCGAATTACAAGCCCTATCTTGTAAACCCTCTCATACAATTTTTCACAAAGACAAAGTTGTCCTACAAGTGAAGCCTAATTTCCTCCCAAAGGTGGTTTCTGAATTCCACATCACTCAGAAGATAACGTTACCCTCATTCTATCCTCCTCCCCATCCTGGGAAAGAGAAAGAGAGGCTACATAGGCTGGATCCAAGACGAGCCTTGAATTTTTATATCAGCAGATTAGGCAAGGATTAGGCAAGCAGACCAACTGTTCATAGGTTACACAGGGCACAAATTAAGATTGCCAATCACAAAACAGACCATTTCCAGATGAATTATTTTAGCTATTCTAGAATGTTGAAAGAGCCCCCTCAACATTTTAGGGCTCATTCAACCAGGGGTATTGCAGCCTCTTCGGCCCTCCAAAGAGGGGTCCCGATTCGAGACATATGTGCGGCTGCCACATGGTCGTCCGCACATACCTTTACAAAATTCTACAATCTGGATTCCTCCTCTAGCCAAGAGACTAGATTTGGCAAACTGTGTTACACTTTGTTCATTTTTAAAGGGGAATATGGCAATTTTACTCCCACCTCCGTTTACATACCACTGCTATGGGAGTCTATCAAGATAAGGAATATGTCGGAGGACACAATTTCTTCGAAGAACAAGTTACTTCTTACCTGGTAACGTACTTTCGATGGGATGTTCCTCCAACGTATTCCTTATCGCCCCTCCCATTCATCCCCTCAGTAAAACTTCCCTTGTGGTTGCAGTTTACGCTCCTTCAAGGTCAATAACTAATTCATGCTACTCTTAAGCTTCAAAACGAAACTGAGCAATGGACGCTGCGCGTGTCTATTTATACGCATGATGACGTCGGCGCTGATACAGAGGCTGTCGAGGGACACCAACTCAAGGGACGTCGACCCGCAGCGACCTCTACTGAAAAAATGTTCTGAGGTCAGCAAGCTGGAAGTAATCTATCAAGATAAGGAATACGTCGGAGGAAAATCCCATCGAAAGAATGTTACCAGGTAAGAAGTAACTTGTACTTTTTTATTATGGGCAGAAGTGCTTGGAATGGAACAGGAACTCTTTTATTATGGGCTGGAATACTCTCAAAAACTCTCATATGCATGTAACTAGTTCGGATGTGGTCTTCACCTGCATCCGCACGTGCAACTTCTAGGAGTGGCAGGGTGTGGCATGCAGGACTATGCGGGGGGGGTGGCCTTAAGAACTCAGCTATAAAAGCCAGTCCAACCCCAAGGCACACGCTTCGCGTTATTCCCCACCTCCGTGCAGCGTAACGCTCACCATCGCCTGGGATTAATTTTACCTGGAGAGATCCTGCCATCTTCATCCGTACTTCCCATCTGGAGGATCCTGCTCTTACCTGTACGCTTCTTCCTGACACCACGGCTCACCTGCAAACATCTCAGAGCGCAGACATCTTCCTGGCACCGCGGCACGACGCACACCATCCGAACTCTCAGCACCTGCAAAAGACAAGGTTAGACACTTAACAGACATTACGTTAATGGTGTGCTGCCACTGAAACCTTGCACCTTCCCTAAAGCCATCACTCACCTGCTGCTGGACATCGCGGTCACATCCATCTTCCGCTAAGCCGCATTCCGCGCTTCCACAGCCGTTGTTAGACCGCATTGCCACCTATTTGGGAGAAAACAGAGAGGAACGTTATTCAGTGAAAAACAACAACATTGAGAGCAATAACTTGAAGACATTGAGAGGGAGAAGAAAGAGGGGAAAGGACAAAAGTCGCAGCTGGTCTGGACTATTACTGGTCTGGACTATTATTCAAGAATCAGTGAAGGAAATGATTCCTTCAACAAGCACCCCTGTCGGAAGTAGCAGGACGGAGAGCTCATCATTCACACTTACCAGGTGAGCCTTATGGGCCGGTGCGTGCCCACAAAAATCGTACCTTGGGTCGAAGGGGTTGGGAGATACCACAGTCACCAATCGGCGCATTCATGTTTTCCCATATCCACGCAGGAGCAGTGGCACCGATTGTCGCCTCCCAGAGCTGATCCGCAGGGGACAAAACCAGAAGGGGGTGATCTAACGGCAGGGAGGGCTGCAACTGTGCCCCAACGCCTCCGCAGAGACCAGGTGAGCGTAACAGTATTACGATAGGTTTATCCCAAACCTTTTGGACGAAACAGCAAGGCTGATAGATAAACTTAAGAACGCTGAACCCCAGAAACTTCATTGGACTGACGAGGATGATATATGTTACAACACTTTACAGCAAACCCTGTGCCAGAACCCAATTCTAAAGGTAGTAGATTTCTCAGAGGAACTTGTATTGCAAAGGGACACCTTAGTTACAGGGTTAGGAGCAGTCCTATCACAAGTCTGCAATGTTTTAGAACATTCCATCTTGTGCATGAGTCGCAAACTTTTCCCACATGAAAAAAATTACTCTGTGCTGGTATTAGTAGCCCTTGCGATCAAGTGGGCCATTATCCACCTGAGATACTACCTTTTGAGATGAAAGTTCACACTTGTCACAGACCATTCTCCACTAGTTTGGATTAGCCAATGAAAAGACTGTAACACTTGCGTCATGCGATGGTTCCTAGACCTGCAGCCCTACTGTTTCACTGTAGAACACCGAAAAGGTAAAGACCAAGGGAATGTAGATTTTTCTTTTCCGGTTTCCCTGTGAAACAGATGCGGCTTCATTGCATGGAGGAAGAGTAGGTGAGAAACCTGAAGGTGTCTCACCCGCTAGTCCCCGGGATCTGTCATCCAGGTGGCCAGGACACGGCCATCGCTATTGGATCCAGTTCCTGGGGGTGGACCATTGCAGGAGGACCACCTGGATGGGGGGTCTTTGGGGAGTGGACGTGGGACACCAATGTGTGAGATGGGGTATCACCTTCCTTATTGCACCTTTTCCCCATCCTACCAGGTAGAATATCTAGAAACTCTACTCCCCTCTCACCCCCCTTTCTGACACAAACACTTTCTCACAGGTAGTTAATTGTGAGCAACAATACTAACGCCAAAGCCGTATACTTTCATGTCCCAACACAAGGGTCCGGCAGAGTCAGGCTATTACTGATAACTACACACACCTGACTCCCATTACACTTCCCCACACAGATAAAAGGCGGAGCACGAAAGCACAGTCTGAGCAAGGCAAAACGCACGAGGAAGCAGCAATTCTGAGATGGCAGTTTAAACCAAGGAGAAAGGCAGTGGGATCAGATAGGACGGAATTACCCTTGCCCCTTTTCAACACAGAACTGTGACTTTCAAGAAGCTTCAAGGAAAAGAAAAATAAAACCGTGGCTTGCAGCTGAGGAAACGGTGTAGCATTTGTCAAAGGTAGACAGGGCCCTCCCCCATTGATAGCCAAGGCCTGGGAGAAGAGATTGCCACTTTGGTACTGTCCTTGACACCGACAGCAAAGTAACGCCAATGAGTTCAGCACAGCTGGTGAGTTGGAGAAACTGATAGCAGACCAGACTGTCTTATGCTCAAGGTTGCAAGCGGTAACATTTTATGAAGAAAGAGAATTTATAAACAATTGAACTCCGTGAAACCAGGATAGGTACCAGATACAGAGTGGTCCAGTGCCACAAGGATGGTCACTCAAAGGTCTCTGTTTGGTGCCCCCCCCTCCTCCTCTGAGCGGGGAAGAATTGTTGAACTGTAAAATCAAATTAGTCCTGCAGCGGGTTCTGTTGAATTCCGTGCACATTCAAAAGTCTTTGATTGTCTGTAAACTGAAGTTGGTCTGAGCCCAGCTGAGGGGGACTAATTGTAGAAAAGTGGTCTGAGCCCAGATCAGGGGGATCAAAAGTAACACACCCGAGAAGATTGTTGTTGCAAATGTTTGCCCGTTGAGGTATGCCTTAAAATTGAAGTTGGTCTGAACCCGACTGAGGGAGGCAAATGGTGAAAGAAGGATCAGATCCAGCTGATGGAGATCCAGGGAGAAGAATAAATCGCCCAACGTGAATATTGAAAAGGATCTTTTCTTTGTGATTTTTGGTACATCAGCTCCTCTGGGGCAAGATACTTTGCACAAAAGAGACTTGGGCACAGAAGGCCCTGATGTTGGCAAAAGAAACTGTGACCTCCTGCCAAAGAAGCCCATGAGTGTGCTGTGCTCGCGTGACCTACCTTGTCCTGTGCTAAAAATGTGGGGAAGGGAGGCCCACGGCCTAACATCCTGACTTATCATTTTTGAACACTTCTTTCTTTTTGTAAACATCATCCCACACTATTTTGTAGCATAGCGGTAAGGATTGGCAATCGTTTTTTTTTTTTTTAGTATAAGCCCTTTTTATTTGACTAGACGCCACTAGGAGTGTATTATTATTTGATGGTTGTAGCTTGCTCACATCTCAGATTTAGGTTTAGATAGGCGTTTTTCACACCCCTGATAACATTCAATAAACACCCTTGAACTGTGATCACTTGTGTCTGTCTTATTTTGATACCATGCCTTCCTTACAGGAATTTAGCGTTCGTGGGGGTACCTAGTTTTCGGTGCGCTGAAGGCCTTCCCTGATTACAAGCTTAAAATATTGGTTAGACAAAAGCCTGTGTGGCAAAAGTGAGTGTTGACTGCGGTGCAGGTAGACATGATGGGTTGCGCCAGCCCACCTCTATAAAGTAAAATGATTCAACTATTCTCCTCCTCAGTACTCTACACTCCTCTTGAAGAAATAAGAAGTGAAATAGTACTACAATTTTGATTGCCTGTGAGCAATGCAATGTTTTATTGGCATTGATGCCAGTTTCAGCACATATTAGCTCACCTCCAATTTGATTAAAAAAACGGAGAATGCGTAGCATTAATATCAATTAATTATCCACAGGTTTAATTCATTGTATTTCAAGAGCCAAAAATACACTACATGATCTAATGTGGAAATTCACCAAAACAGAAAATTGGCAAATGTTCTAATGTAGAAATTCACAAAATTGACAAACGCAAAATTGTCGTGGAATATCCCAAAAACACAAAGATGACGGATACAAGATTGCCAATACGTGTTTCAACCCACTGGGTCCTCGTTAGGGCACACTTTTGCAATACAGCTCTTAAGTTTAAATGATGAACTGTGCATATAATCACTTGAACACCTTAGACATCTCATCATCAATCATACATATGAACGGCAGCACACTGTTGGAAGAGGGGGAAGGTGGAAAGACAGAGGAAAAATCAGCTATTAGAATATTGCAAAATCTCCAATAGAAATCAATTTGTGCAACCTTGGAATATACGATTGGTTTCATAAATAGTTTGACTGCCTGAGTAGTAGGGTCCAAATACCCCCGCTTAGTTAGGTGGAATTCGCAAATAAACCTAATTTCAATAAGAAAACAACATCAGATGGTAGCACAAGGGAGCCACCGTGCAACTAAAGATTTCTCAAAAGGGCACGTGTTATATGAGGCTGTTTTACAAAACGAATAAGGATTAATGGGTGAGGTGAGTATATTACCTGTCTCACTTTCTCTGTATTCGTGGTACACAGTTTTAGACTAGTCAACTCCTTAAAATTACAGCAATGTGGTTGCTTATGGTTTGCTTCCTCTTACTGGGTGTTTCTCTGTCTGTTAGATAAGATGGTGCTATTAATTTTGTGAAACTACAGCCGTTTACACCGTCTAATGAGTGAAGCGCCATTGTTCATTCTAATAAATTCATTCTGTTTATGATAACTGTATCAACAATCAAGGCCGATAAACATTTTACCTATTTTACAGCTGTGGCGTAGTTCCCATGTTTGCAAAATGCACATCTCTGGCTGTTATTTACTTGGACCGCTCAATCGCAGCGTTATTGTCAAAGACAGAGCCTTTTGTGGTCTGTCTGATATTGTACGCTCTATTTCATGCTGCAACAAGGTTGAAAAAGTTCTATTTACCATGGCGTGTGGGCAGGGGGTTTCACGCTGCTACGTGTGCTGTGATATATGCAAAGAAAAATGCTCCGCACTGCGCTTACCTGATTTAGTAATTAAAGTCGATATAAATCTACACGTAAATGCAAAATTCCTGCCACTTCACTGAAACAGACTACAAACGGGACCCAAAAAGGCTATGGATGACGAATGCCCACGATGTAGGGCTTGTGCATGAGGTGGTGCCAGCTCCAATAACACTCAAGCCAGGCGCGTTGCTGCATCGAGCTAAACAGTACCCACTGTCCAGAGAGGAGGAGGAGGAGGAGGAATACGAGACAACATGGTTGCACTCCTGAACCAGATGAAAATTGTACCTTCCACCTCCCCACCCAATACTGTTATCTATCCAATCAAAAAGGCAAAAGGTGGAAGCTGGAGAATGATACAGGATCTCCACCCTCTGAATGATATTGTACAGGCAGTATTTCCTGTAGTCATGAACCCTGCAACAATTCTGTGTAGTATTCCTAAAGAGGCGACACACGTCACCGTGGTGGACCTAAATAACACCTTCTTTTCCATACTCTTACACCCCAAGTCGCAGTACGTCACTGCGTTTACGCACAGAGGGATGAGATTCGAGCACATGACATTGCCTCAGGGGTACTGTATTTTCAATAGAATACTGTATGCTGATTTACATAACATCCAGTTGCCCAGTACCATCATTCCGTATGTTGATGGCCTGCTGGTGTGTAGTGAGAACGAGCAACAATGCAGGAAGGACTCTGTCACCCTTTTGCAGCAGCTAGCATACAAATGTTACAAGGTAGTCAAGGTGAAGCTGCAGTTTTCCCTCCAGGAAGTGCTCTATCTGGGCCAATTGATATCTGTCCATGGAACTAAAATAATACCAGATCACGCTGCTACAGCGCGCAGCACTCCCCAGCCGAAGATTGTCAAGGAAATCCAAACAGTTCTAGGGTTATGCAACTACTGCAAAGCCCGGATTTTAGATTACGTGGCTTACACCAGTCCCTTGTTGCAGGGCCTCAAAAAGGATCAAAAGAATGACTGCAAGCTTGCATGGACAGAGGACATGCTCACCAGCTTCAATGACCTGAAAGAGGTCATTTTCACTGCCCCAGTGTCAGCCATCTCTGATTACACACACAAGTTCTATCTGTTTTCCCATTCCAATGGTCAACTGATGACTGCAGTGCTTACGCAGAAGAGCACGATGGGTCACAAGCCATTAGCGTACTGCAGCAGAGTGCTAGATTCAGAAATGCAAGGCTAGTTCCCTAGAGAACAGGCGCTTGCTGCAGCTTCATTTGCAATCGAGTAAAGCTGGACAATTGTAATGGGGTGCTCTGTAACACTGTATGTGGAACATGCAGTATTTACCATTTTCCAACATTATTTTTGGTATACCAAGCCAAGCAAATCTTCAAATGTTACATACTTTTCACATTTGTTGTAGCATTTAAGAGAAGAAAACAGCGCTGGACATAACTGGATCATCGTAAATCATAAATTTTCTTTAAAAAAAAAACAAAACAAAAAAATCACTAATAACTGGAGGAGGGGGAAAAGGAGGCAGGGAAAAGGAGCTATGTGTATATTAGGAACAGAAGACTGCTTATTTCAACGTTGGCGTAACATCAAAGTCTCGGTATAACTCTGTAACTGGGCTTAGGATAGGTTCCTTCGGCAGAGGCCCTTCCAGGTTAGTGTCTCTAGTCTGTTTAGCTTTTAGCAACTCGGAGGTATGCAGGAGCCTCTCCGCACAACGACCCTGTATTCTGTCTCGTTCTTTTCAGTCCTGGGTTTCCATCCAGCGCAGTGTTGGGGGCTGTCTTGCCATGCCACGGAATTGTTGCGCATAGTCCAGGAAGGGGGCCCAGGTACGTTC
Source organism: Ambystoma mexicanum (assembly GCF_040938575.1). Classification (NCBI taxonomy): domain Eukaryota; kingdom Metazoa; phylum Chordata; class Amphibia; order Caudata; family Ambystomatidae; genus Ambystoma; species Ambystoma mexicanum. The sequence goes on along the minus strand of NC_090924.1, from coordinate 451,207,829 downwards.
AAATTTGGGCCTATTGCCTAGTCTGATGGCCCTATTTTTCTCGGCTGCTACAATTTCCCAGCATTTGGACCACCACATTTGCGTAGATGGACCCTCTGGATTTTTCCAAAGTCTATCGATGGCGATTTTGGCAGCTGTGAGGAGATGGGAGCAGAGGTCCACCAGGCAGCTTGTTTTGGGGAATTGGTCATCTCCTGTCGCCCCCAGCAGCGTGATTCCCGGGTCCCAGGGTATAGTGAGCCCGGTGATTGCTTTGATCTGTCCCAGGATATTCTTCCAGAATTGGGTGGCTTTTGGGCAAGTCCGAAAAAGGTGGAACAGGGTTCCTCGGTCTAGACATCCCCTCCAGCACTGAGCGGGAATGGCTGAGTTGCACTTGTTTAGGATTACGGGGGTACGGTACCATCTATAGCAAACTTTAAATGCATTTTCTCTGTTTGTCACACATTTTTAGCTTTTTTGTGCACGGGACCATATGTGGTGCCATTCCTCTGGCTCAATCGGTCTTCGATATCGTCTTCCCATTTTAGCATATATGGCTCTTTTTTAGTGGGGTCTGTTCTATCCAGCATTTTGTACAGCATGGAGATTTTCCCCCTCGGGTGGGGGGTTTGTCGAAAGGGTGTGTTCTAATGCCGTTAGCTCTCTGCTGCCATGTTTCCTGACCTGCTCATTCGACAGCCAATGCCTCAGTTGTGTGTAGCGAAACCTTTCAGTTTCCAGGATCTTAAATTTTGTTTTGCACTCCTCGAAGTTTAGTGGGCGGCCATTCTCAAAGATGTCTGCCATGGTCTCTAAGCCCCCGGCTCTCCACTCTGCAAACTGATTTGGTGCGATTCCCGGGGAGAAGTCTGGGTTGTCCCAGATTGGTGTAAGGGGTCCCGTTGTACTTCTGCATTTCCATAGGCGGGCTGCCTTTCTCCAGCTAGCCACTGTGTTCCTCGTTGACGGTAGAGGGACCAAGTCTTGGGTCCCCTTGGGTTCTTTGCAGTGGGGCAGCCATTCGATTGGGGTCTTGCTCCAATCTTCTTCCAATTGTAGCCACTGGGGTGGTTGACTCAAAGCTTCCAGGCGAATGCTGGGGCTAGCAGAGCTGCGAGACAGTACCTCGCTACGTCTGGGACCCCTAGGCCACCCAGTGCAGCACTCCGGAGCATGATGCGTTTCGGGATACGTGACTTCTTTCCTTCCCAGACGAGGTTCAGTATTTCCCCTTGCAGCTTTCGTAGGGCCTTTTCCCGGATCGTCACTGGCAGGGCCTGTGCGAAGTAAAGCAGCCGTGGGGTTAAGTTCATTTTTATCGCTGTAATCCGGCCAAACCGTGAGATTTCTTGTTTTCTCCAGCGTCCGATGTCTTTTTTCAATTCTCTGAAAAGTGCCGGGAAATTTGTCTTGTATAGCTTCTCCGTTTTGTTGGGTAGTAGAATTCCTAGATAGCTGATGCTGCTTTTTGCCCATGGGATCTGAAACTCAGCTTCCAGTGTGGTCTTGAGTTTTCTCGGGATGTTGATGCCCATTGCCACCGATTTGGAGATATTTATTGTGAACCCTGAGGCTGCTCTGAATTCTTCGAGGGTTGGCCATAGGGCTCTTATAGATTCTGTCGTCTGGGTGAATGTCAGTAGCACATCGTCCGCGTATAGGTCTATTTTGTAGGATTCCCTTTTGACTGTGAGCCTGTGTATCGATGGGTTCAGGCGGACCCTGTCCGCGAATGGCTCCATTGATAGGGCAAAGATGAGAGGGGAGAGTGGGCATCCCTGTCTCGTGCCTCTGGTTATGTTGATTTTGCCGGATTTGGCCCCATTTAGGCGCAGTCTCATGGAGGGGCTTTGGTAGATGGCTAGGACCCATTTTACGAAATTTGGGCCAAAGCCAAAATGTCGTAGGGTTTTCTTCACGTAGCCCCAGTCAAGCATGTCAAACGCCTTATGCGCATCCAAGGAGAGGACTGTCAGCTTCGAGCCCATCCTGTTTGCTGAGTCTATAATGTTGATGGTTCTGCGGATATTGTCCTGGGTGCCCCGCGCCGGGATGAAGCCTGCTTGGTCCGGATGGATGATCTCTGGGAGGAGCGGAGCAAGCCTGTTTGCCAGTATTTTGGCAAATATTTTCACATCGTTATTTAGAAGAGTTATGGGCCTATATGATGCGCATTGTGTTCGGTCTTTCCCAGGTTTTGGTATCAGCACCGTTATAGATTCGTTCATGGACGCCGTAGTGGAGCCAGTGGAGAGGAATGAGTTGTATAGGTTTGCCGGATGAGGTGCTAACAGGTGAGCAAACTTCTTGTAGAATTTTGAGGTCAGTCCGTCCGGCCCGGGCGTAGTGTTTTTCAGATGGTGGATCGTTTCGCTTACTTCCTCCGCTGAGATTGGGCCCTCCAGGTCAGGCATTGGGGGAGGAGATTGTGTCTTTGAGATTGGGGCCAAGAATTGAGCGATGGCCGGGCCTGGTGTCAGAGGTCCTGCCATGATTTCCTCGTGATGCTGAACCATTATCTCAAGCTTTTCTGGGTCCAGGTGGTGTAGGGAGCCATTTTTGTCGAGCAGGACTTGGATGTAGTTCCTGGTTTGGAGCTTTTTCAATTTGTGTGCTAGGAGCCGGTTCGCTTTGTTGCTATTAAGGTAGTAAAACTGCTTAGTATAGGTTAATGCTCTGGCGGCACGGTCTGCTAGGTGCATCTCCAGCTCTCTTTTTACTCATTTTAGTTCACAGTTCGTTGTTTTTGTGTAGCGTTGTTTAAGTTTGTTTTACAGTTCTACTAGTCTTTCCTCCAGCTTTCGTTGCTTCAGCAGATTTTGACGCCTGAGTCTAGCTGTTGTATCCATTGCCACCCCTCGGATCACCGGTTTCATGCCGTCCCACACTGTTGCCATTGAAGAGTCTGGGGTTGTGTTCTCAGAGAAGTAATTCTGAATTGCCTCCGCGAGGTCGGAGCTGGCCGCTACATCGGCAAGGATGTGGTCTTGCATTTTCCATTGCCGTTGGGTAGGTTCTGGGGCTCCGTGTAGAAGCAGCGTCATCGTGACTGGCGCGTGATCTGAGATCGCTATATGCCCAATTTGGATTTCCTCCACATAGGGGGCCATGGTGTTTGTGGCTAACAAGAGGTCAGTCCGCGAATATCCACTGTGGACATGCGAGAAGAAAGTATAGTCTCTTTCTACCTGGTTGCGCAGTCTCCAAATGTCTATTGTCTCGATTTCCCTTAGGAATTTGGCCATGGCCAGGGATTTGCTGAAGTCTTCCCTTGAGGCTGCGAGAGTCTTGTCCACACTCGGGTCTGGGGGGAGGTTAAAGTCTCCTCCGATTAGTAAGTGGCCAGCAGAGAAGGCAGTGATGGTAGGGAGGAGGTTGCAGAGAAATTGGTCTTGCTCTTTGTTTGGACCATAGAGTGCCACCAGGGTGATTGGTAGTTCAACTAGGAGGCCTTTCAGGAGCAGGAATCTCCCCTCCGGGTCTCTTTTGATGGTAATCTGGGTTAATGGCAGGTCTTGACTCAGCAGGATTGCGACTCCTTTTTTTTCTGTGCGGCTGAGGCGAAGTAGCCTCGGAAACATATCCGCTTTTCGTCTTCTGCTATCAGATGGGTTTCCTGGAGGTAGACAATGTCAGCTGCTAATTGGTCCAGTCTGTATTCCACCGACTTCCGTTTTCTTGGTGTGTTGAGACCCTGTACATTCCAAGTCGTGATGGTGAGTGTTTTGTTTAATAAACCCATCCTTTGATCCTAAGGTAGTTCACTTCGTAGTCTTCCCTAGAGGTTGATTGTTCCAAGTTTTCCAGTGCCCTATTCTGCCCGATTCCCCCCCTCTGTGAGGGTCTCCCCTCCCCCCCGTCCCCCCACCCTTTCCCTCCCCCCACCCCCCAACAATAGCAAGGTTTCCAGGCCAGCCTTCGACCAACGGGGCAGTCGGCCGGACCGGTGTAATAACTCTGATGGAGGCAACTGTGCCTCTTCTGTTGACCAGTAAAGTACAGGTTGAAGATGTTTAGCGTTTGTTCGTTAGCGGGGGTTGAGATCCGTTTCTGGCAGTGTTCAAGTCTCTCATCCCGGACTAGGCCGGCTGATGGGTCTCCTGGGCGACTTGGCTTGAGGGACCTAGGGGATAGCTAGTTCATTTAAAGGGATAAGCCTGAGCCATTTCGGTTTCCCTTCCCGCCAGGTCGGTGATCATTCCGGGAAGGGCCACGGAGCCCCCCCGCTTAAGGCTGCAGCTGGTGGGAGCTTCTTACTTAGAGGTTATCCCTTGTAGTTTTGCTCGGCGGACCTCGGGGTCTGCGGTGACCCACCACCTTGGTCCAGGACCTGGAGGGGTCTCTGTGGGGTCTCTCTGGGGCTTCCGCGGCCCCTTCGGGGGCCTCAGCCTCGACATCCGGGTTCATGAATCGCTTGGCTTCTCTGGGGGAGGGGATTAGTCGCGACTTGCCCTCCCAGTTGAAAATTAGAGCTGTGGGGAACCCCCATCGATAGGTCGTTTTTCTCTCCCGCAGCCATTCGGTGAGTGGTTTAAGGGCTTTTCTTTTAGTGAGTGTGGCCGCTGCCAGGTCTTCGTACAGGGATATTTCGGCATCTCTGAAGCCGATTCGGGCCGATCTTCTAGCTTTGCGCATGATTTCTTCCTTGACTTTGTAGAAGTGAACTGGTGGGGAGGTTACATTTAGTTTGGCTCTAACCCTATGAGCCCTGTCCAATTCCAGGGGGGGCTCCGTCTGGGAGCGTTAGGATGAAGCGAAATAAATCGTTGACATAGGTGTTGAGTTCTTCCTCAGGGACGGAACTCGGGATTCCTCTCAGGCGGATATTGTTGCGCCTAGACCTATTTTCCGCTTCTTCTTGCTTGTTTTCAAGGGCTTCACATCTGGCCTCTAGCGTGGCGAGTCTGTCCGCCCCCTCCCCAATCTCGAAGTTTTGCTCAAACAGGGTTGTTTCTATTTCTTCTGTCCTGGTTTCGACTTCCCCCACTCTCCTATCTAGGGACGAGATTTTGCCTTTTAATTCTTCTGTACCTTTTTGGTATTCCTTAGTTATGGCAGATAGGAGCTCCTGGAGGTCTGCTTTGGTGACTGCTTGGGTCGGCATCTCGGTGTTGGGGTCAAGGGGTGCTCCTACAGTGTCATGATGCTCCCCTTTCTTAGTCTTCTCCCCTATGGTGGTAGACAGCAGTGTAGCTATGTCAGTTTGTTTAGACGGTTTTGGATTTCCTGGACATTGTTCCCTGTAAAAGGGAACTGGGCCGCCCCTCGCCCGCCGTGGGCTGTTTTAGTCCACAGGGGGCCCCCTTTGACTTGGACCCCCGGGCTGGTCTGTCCTGCCTGGTGGCTCTGCCGTGGGGTGCTTAGCGTGATTGGCCGCCTTGCTCTGTTGCTATCTTAGAGCTCCGGTGGGGTGCGACAGGGCCGCCAATTGCACCCAGCTGGATCCGCTTCTGCGGGGGCTGGACGGGACCACCGGGCTCCCAGGAGAATATGTGCCAGGCTCCCCGGAGCAGCGGCGTGAGATATGGGAGGAGGGACACGGCCTCCTTTTCAGGTTCAAGCATGGGCCCCACTCCCGGGGTGATCCGCAGCTGATCAGACGCCCTGCGCCCCCCCCTGAGAGCTGGAACAGGGGAGCTGGCGTATGGGCCCGTGGAAGATCCCGTGAAATGCGGCAGGTGCTGCCCTACCTTCTTCCAAGAGCGGGCGCAGAGCCTCGCACCACCGGCGGTCCCCTCCTTGCCCCGCTCCAGACCCAGCCGAGGACAAGCTGCGTAGGGGTGGCTCACCGGCGGCCCCGGGATACACGCGGGACTCGGGGGGGGGGGGGGGGGGGGAGTATGGTGGGGGGCGGCAGGGCCCCGCACTGTGCTCCTCTATGGCAGGGCTCACCCTGCTGTTGCAAGCCGTCTCCGGACCCGGTACTTCGGTGCTTCGCTGCCGGAGAAGATCAGTTCGCTGGGTCTCGTCGGGAGATAGGTCCTGCTACCTTCGCCGACGGGTACTGCGGCTGCCGCCCGCTGGTGCGCCCTTCTCGCGGGGGTTGCTGGATGGCTCTGCTTCTTGTCAGCCCGGAGGGATCTCCCGTTGCCAGCCCCCAGGAGCGCTCCTGCAACTCCCGCCCAGGTCGATCTGCGAAGGGCAGGTCGGGCTACACGGCCAAGTCATCTCGCCGGGAGACTCGGACAGAGCTTGGTCCCCCTCCAGGCTAGGGCATCGAGGTTGAGGCATAGGCTGCAGCAGCCTCCCGGCTCTTCAGAACACCGATTTTGCTCGCAGGAACCTTGAATTTACTGGGGCATTTTTAGGTAAACACGCAGTCGCGGCCGGGAGCTCACCGGACCAAACCGTTCACCATGGCGCTAAGCCATGCCCCCGTATATATTCTTGATCGATCCAAGTCAAATTTGACCACACCGCGAGCATCCGCATATGAAATCATAGTGTAAAACAGTAAAGCTTGCACATTTTTGACAGAACCGTGCACGGACGACAAACTTATGAGACATGATTGTGACATGATTGTGTGGCATTTGAAGATGAGGAAGAAGACATCCCAAAAGCAAGGTAGAGCCCACTTGAAGTGGGGAGTTACCTTTCGTTGATGGGTCAGCAAATATTGACTAGGCAACGGGCTTGAGGCATACTTGGACAGCAGTGGTCCGCCTAGCATATGGGGTCTATGAGGTATTGGTGCAGAAAAGGTTATCCATGCACTATTCGGCCTAAGCAGCAGAACTTATAGCAGTTATCAAGGCGCTTCTAACATGTCAAGGGTGCCGCGTGACCATTTATTCTCGTTCGGCCTACGTCACCACCATGGTGCATGCAGGTCTTGCACGTTGGAAGAGAAGAGGGTTTAGGAGGGCTGATGGGTCCCCGGTACAGCATGCAGCACTGTTAGACAAACTGATTGAGCCCAGCCCTCCTTCACGGCGGTGGTGAAATGCACTGCCCATACTAACGACACAGGCGACGTCTCACTCTGTAACGCTGCCACAGATGCAGCAGGCAAGCAAGCAGTGTATCTACCGGTGCCAAATATTTCCGAGTACCCAGTGGTAGCACAGAGAGCATCTTCCAGACTCCTATAATTCCTTACCGATTGCACAACTGATTGAGTTGCAGGGACAGGCTCCACAGGAGGGGAAAGAGCTATGGTTAAAGAGGGGATGTAAACAGACCCCTACAGATTAATTTTGGCGACAGGAAACATTGGGCAAAGCAGTTATGCCACACAAATTACTGCTGGTCCCATTCCACCAGCTGCATAATCCATCCCATGTGTCAAAACAACATATTGCTGCAGATATACATGAGGACTGGTTTGTCCCCAGTCTGCAGGAGGCAGTAACTAAAATGCTTATTAAATGTACTACATGTCAGACTTACAACACTGTTCTTACTTTAACAACAATACAAGGTACCCTGCCCCGCCCTACTGGGCCGTTGCGTGAATTGCACATACTCTATCGACATGGGTAAGGTGTAATGGATCCTGTTATCTAAGAGTGGTTGGGTGTCCCTTCTCACAGTGGGTGGAGGCTGATCCTCGTGCACATCCAGAGGCTAAATGTGTGGCCAGTTTTTTGGTCAGATAGGTTTTCCCCCGTTGGGGCGTTTGCGATGTAATAAGATCTGATAACTACATTACTGGGGATCAAGCATCGCATGTGCACAATTTACCACTGCCAGGCCAATGGGATTGTGGAGAGTATTAACAGGGTATTAAAAAGCAAGCTCTCCAAGCTCTGCACCACTCTAAAGAAAGTTTGGGTTCACTGCTTGCCCCTTGCGCTGTTTAGCATGCATATGAATCCCTGTAAGGATCACCACTTGTCACCTCTCAAGGTGGTAACGGGACGGCAAATGCAGACACCCCTATTGCCTATCAGGGGTGCATCTGATGCTCACCGGGCTGCGTCCGTGTTGGGTGACGAATTTAAAAGTTATGTGTTTGCTCTAACAAAAGCCATTAAATGTATCACTCACCGGTTAGCACCATCAAGAACTGAAGACCAGACCAGCGCTGCAACTGACACATCAGCAGCGCCACCTCCTCTCCAGCTGTTCCCAGACAACCGTTTATACATAAGGAACTTTGTCCACCGGTGGAGTGAGCTTAGATATAACATGCCATTTGAGGTTGTTTATGCCACTCCCCTTGTGGTGAAAGTTCAGGAATTGCATCTGTGTGATGTTCGCAAAGCACCCCAGGCCCCAGCCCAAGTACAGTAAATAACAACAGTGGCAAAAGCGGTCATGCACCCTGCCTCATATCATATTTGAGTTCTGAATACACACGTGCTGCTGAACCTTGAGCAACTGATCTACCTCTGTGATAAACAAAAACGCTCATATGCATTATTTGCACAAAAGCTCTCTCTCTCTGAGGTGATCGTATAAAAGGGGGAAAATGAGATATCCAAACATTACTAATGGCTCTTTAACTAATAATTCGTTAACAATTGACAATGCCTTAAATATATCTTCATAAAACAAAGTAACTGGAATAAAACAAATATTGCGGCCACGGTCATTGATACAAACCATACTGAAACTACTGATGATACATCTGTCACCCACATGGGGAAGCGTGTACAAGTTGTCATTATTTCCTAATGTGTTTTCCGACATCATTGTAAAAGCTAGTTTTTCTCTTAGTGGCCCACATGTTACTTTTTCAAATCGCTTTAAATGACAAGTTAGAAGGGCCAAGTACTATCAGTACCAAGGATTCAGGTTAGATATATTAGAAGATGTGCACCATCCAGAGTTAAGTAATAGTTTGTACGTAGACATGAGTTCAGTGGGGAAAAAGAAGGTTAATGGAAGCCGTTACTTTTGTTCTTTGACACCACAAATGTCGGGAGCCTCCATGGTATTAATGCCACAGGAAACTCCGATTTTGGAGGCACAATGTTTACTCCATCTGACTTTGTGCAGATTGCAAAGCACTTTCCAGGCATGAAGCGTGCGCCTAGAAATAATGGATACTGATCCACTGTAGTGTGCCTAAAACCCCAAAAGTGTTCAGTGCTTATAGCGTTAGGCTTCAATTTCAATATGGCTGCTATTATCTAAGATGGCATTTGATTCTGAGTGTGCTCCAAACCCACAACATGCACTACCTTTCCCGCACAATAGCCCCTGTCGCCTCCTCCCCCTCTACCCACCCTGGGCCCCTACCGTACACTTCTAGGCCTTTGCCTCATCTGACAGTGCTTGGGGGTCTTGGACGATCGTCCCCCCTTCCCAACATTCCCTCCTTTTGTTGATACACACATTAACAAACTCCCATGTGATCTTTTGTTCCTCCCTCTCCATTCTTTCCCTTTCCAATCTTTCTGCTATCAAATATGGCGGTGACCCTTCCTTTGGTACCCAGGCTCTACATACGGACTGTAAACTTTCCCCTGCTTGTGCATATTGTTTACGGTGCATATCATATATGTATATCCTGCATCTAAATCTACCAAGTGTTCTACATAATTCTCAGGCTCTGGTGGGGGGATTGTGGTGGTGCCTGGGAGGTGAAGGTGTTGCTCTATTGCAACCTTGCGTGGCTTGTCTGGGTTATCAGTTTGAACTGCGCTATTTTTTGTACCACAATTGAGACCATCGTCATTGCGCTGCTAGGTACTGCTTTGGCACAGCATCAAAGTCCCTTGTGCCAGGTACAGAAGATCACCAACACGAACACGATCACAGGAACCAGTAGCTTCAACAACACCCCCATACAGGATGGTGCCCAGGAAAAAAGGTTGTCGAACCAGTCACTCTTCTGTATGCGAGCTTCTGTTTGCATGTGAATGCAGAGGGTGTGCAGGCCCCCTATCATATTGGTGAGGAACTTGTTGTCTGCATCTTTAGAAGGTACATTAATCACCAATTGTTATGCTGATCCCTCCTTCCATGGGCGTGAGGAGGTCCAGCACAAAAAGCGGTTCTGCAACGTCATCAGCTGGATTATGCGTATCTCCATCTTGATAGTATCTCTATCTTGATCTCGTTTAGGCCTTGTTCAGTATCATTGGCCAACTGGATCACTTCCTAATGCACAATCTGAAGCCATTTGGCATTTTCAGCGGTTTGCACTCCTGGCAACAGTAACGATTCAAAAAATGTTTCCTCCTTACTGTATAGTCAATATTGATACGGTATTTCTTTGAGTAACTGTGAAAAATCTTGAGATAGATAGTTGGACCTTCTCCTTCTCCACAATCTTTCTTTTTACTCCTTTTCTGGCAGGATGCAGAATATAGGCTGCTGCGGCCGCACGGTGGTGGAGACATCGGACACTGGTGTTGGTGCCGACAAGCCACCTGGTCCCACTATCAAGTGTTCTTCAGGGCCCACCAGAAGTGCTGAGTGCAACGAGTCCAGCAGGCAGGTGCCCCTCCATGATGGCAGGAGGTGCAGAAATGCCTGCTGGCCGCACACCCAATAGTTATCTATCACGGCTGCTGTCCCTTTCTTGAGGCCTGGGATGTATAATGCCTTATTACACCTGCTGGTGGTGCCCACAAAGATGCTCTCTTCATTGTTAAACAGAGTTCAGCCTGCGCTAGTGAAGGGCGCGTTCATCTCGCAGCTGTGGCTGCATACGACTGTGTTTGAAGCAGAAATTCACCCTACCTTGTCTGGAGGCTGTTACGAACTGCTGTTACGAACTGCTGTTACAAACTGCTATTTCAGCTTCTCTTTCCCCTCCTTGGGAAAGCATTGTGCTGTGTAGTAACTCCACCCCCTTCAGGAAGTGAGGGATAAAGGAAGGCGGAGCTACCCTTGCAGCGTTAAGCCGCGCTAGTGAAGGGCGCGTTCATCTCGCTGTTAGCTGTTGGCTGCTTGGGTGCCGGTTGTCCAGTGACCCATATTTACAGGATAAGATTCATCTTCACCATCTATTGGGAGCCAGAGACTGCAGGCCGAGTGCCTTTGATCCGGTTTCGCCATTATGATGCCTGGACAAGATAAAAGAAAAACTAAATCAGTTAACTGTGAGGAAAGACCAACTGCCGCAGATGCCAAACTCGAAGAGCCAGGTAGGCTTCTTCATAGTGGCCGTATTACAGCTTTTGCGAGTCTAGACGATTCTATCCAGCCTGACTTGCAGTCTTTGTGAAATGATTGCCCCTCTATCCAGCCTAGGTCTCCAATCCTAACTCAAAAAAAAGAGCCACTGAGGGGAGTTCACCACCTGGAACCATCTACCATCAACACAAACCCTTCTCCAAAGATGTGCCCTTGGCTGTAAATCTCAGTCCCCCAATCCCACCCTTGAGGTCTCCTCATAAACAACGTTCACCTCAGGGTTGGCATGAAACTGGGGTTGCTGAGGGGGTCCGAACTTGTTTGAGACTGTCGCTAGCCCTTCCGCTGATCCAGTTGCCATCATGGGTTTGGCTATTCACAGCCAGGGTCCACGGGTGCCCCTGGGGGTCTAATGCTATGGGTCAGACATGAGCAAGGACTGGAAAAATGACAGCCTTGCTTGTCCACACAAGTTCTATAAAATGCCTAGGAACCAGTCAAGGGGCTCTTCCTTACCGACGCCTTTACCCTCACTAAATCAGGGAGAAATGCTGCAAATGCAGGAGGCTGTCACGTTAACGAACATCTCGAACGAAAAAAAACGAAACACACCCAGTGACAGCCAGAGGTGGGCTTGCTAGCCCGCAGTTGGACCTCAAGGATTTAAAAAAAAAAATACTTTCTCTAATGAAACTTTACCCATATCCGAAGCTTCCGAGGATGATTTTAACATCCTGAAAGTTCACAACTTGGCCCCAGAAGTTATTGTATCCGTACTGGATGCTCCCATAGGAGTCCCATCTGGAGAATACTCAATTACGATTAAACACTCTTTACCCATCTGAGGAAAAATATTAGGAGTCGAGTGGTCTTCAGAAGCAAATCCCTCCTTCCCGCACTCCAAGTGTTATAACATCAAAAACAAGTATTACTCTATCGTCTACTCCGCAACAGAGGGCATTGACTAAAGTTCAGTCCAGGAAATTGCTTTCGAATAAACTGTACACCAATAATCATATTGGTAAATTCTTTAGCAAATTGGACAAAACATTATCGAGTAATGCAGGAGAACTGTTGCATGCTGAAATTTTAGAGGGTATGTCCACAGTCAACAATAACAATGCTCCTAACCTCAACGGAATTGATTCTACTGATACAGGGGGCAACTCCTCAACGCCAATACGCTGGCACTATAAGCAAGTAAAACCATCTGGCACAGCGTACCTGACTCCTCAATCAAACATTCTCTCTGTTCCTTTGGACCATAACACATTGCACCAATGACCATAACTGCCATCCCTTTGCAAAAAAAGAAAAGGTTAAGGAACCAAGGATTGCAAACCAAGATCTTTTGAAAATGAGTAATGACCAACCTATACTCCAGACCAGGTTCAAGGAAGATCAATTGCCCAACTTCATCTTGAAAGCCAAAGAAAATCCATCGATTAACCAAAATGAGTCAACTCTGCGTCCAAAATTGACTTTGTTTATCCCTAGAGAGGATACCCCTGTGGACATAACCAGATCTACACCCACTACTCCCTCACAAGGGAAATCCCACAAAGATACATCTCACTCTACGGAAAAAAATTTGCCTGGGACAGTAACAATTGCACTGGCCCCCTTTGGCAAACTTTATGAATCTCTAAATGAAACATAAAAAGAACACACTTTCATGACTGCTAATATGAGTGCCAAGCTATCCCACCTAGAGGGCTAAATCATGGCTACGGAAGCCTGGAAGGCAAATTCGAAAGACCAGGGTACAATGACGGAGGGTCCTTACATGCCTACCAACTTAGCGGAAAAGAAAAACCAAGAGATCTTTCTGTTTAAAAAAGTCAGTGGAAGCAGAAACTCAAACATGTACAAAATCAAACATTGAAAAGAAATACGAAGCCTACACGGGCGAAAGAGATTATCAGCCCTGTAAAAATGGATCTCTCAGGTAACTACCAATCTCATAATGATGACGGGTATAAGGATAGAACAACAAAGAAAAATGGGGAGAAATTGTCGAAAGCCCCATCAGATAGCCTTCCTCCTCCCACCGTGAGTACGCAGAAACTAGACTCTCAAAAAGTCAGAATAAGTTCACTCTCTGAGGGTTCTCCAAAACCTGACGTTAAAAGGGGCCTTACGGGGGTATGCTCAAAAACGGATTTCTAAACAAAACGATCCTCAAGAGACGATCAATACAACTCATAGAGGGAACCTGTTTGATTTTTTTTAAAAAAACCCTGCAGAATAAACACGACAGAGGTTATCACATTTCAGACTAAAGTGCCTGAGGCGAAAAAACGTCTATCCTCCTGCAGCAACTCTCAAAGACCAAATATGTCAGATACAAACGAAACGCTAACAAATTGGGTAACCAAAATAGAGAAAACCAAAAATTTGGCTCAAACAAACCAAGTAAGCACAATAATTCCAATCGCTGAGACTTTAGATGATGCTGATAGTTCCTCAATCGATCTATCTAACATCAGCATCTACTCCGTAGAAAATTCTGATTCGGAAATTCCGGTTCCGACAGGGAAAAAAAGCTAAATTTCATTTGCGGATGAAACAGGAATTTAAGCAGTATATCTGAAGCCCAGTCCTCACAAAGACATCAAAACATGGAAACTCCCCAAAAAAAAAAAAAAAACCATGGGCCACAACCGGAAAGAAATGTTTTAATCCAGAAAGAAGAACTATGCATTGTCTATTAGGTGTAAAATTAAATAAGGGCCTCCACACAGAAAGAAAAAGATACAATGATTATTCTGTGGCTAGTCCGAAACCACAAAGATCAAGTCGGCCAAGACACAATGAAAAATCTCCCAAGGTTCCAGCATTCTTAAAGGAACGCGGGTTGCTTAATGCAAGAGAAAGATCGAAAGGCCACCGCTCTCATGATCGGAATTATTCTTTGAAACAAAACAGTGACGATAAGAAACAGAGATATCCGGCTGATAAAATTAATAGTCAACACAGAAACTATCGGCATCCATCTGTAAGTAGATCTGCCTGTCAAAATAGAGTGTCGGCAGTGTTCACATACAGAAGTAAAGTAACCAGAACGCTAAAATTAGAAAAGATGGCAAATACCAATAATAACATCATCCTAAACAGGAGAGAAATGGTGAAGCTTTTTAAGAAGACCTTGAACGAACAGCAGTTCCGTAGCGAGGATATAAGTTGTAGAATTTGCACACATATTACATCACAAACAACAAAGAAGGTCATGCTTTCATCCTCAGTGAACCTACAAAAGATGGGCTACCTTCTCTGTGAAACCATGTCAGAGGAAAGAGGAATAAATGCTCAGGCTGTAGCTGATTCTTCAAACCGAAGTAAAGGGACCCGGGCCAGAGACAGTTTACCACCAAGAAATCAACCCCTTGAAATCAGCCCAGCTAAATCCACATTGTGGTCCTTGATGCCATCTACTGGATCCCTGTGTCCTAATACAGAAAGAGACGTCGCACGAAAACCAGTTGGTTCTTGTGCCAAACTAGAGAGCTCAAACAAATCTCAAAAGAACATGTTAGATGTCGTCCCTCTAATAAACAAACAGAAGATCAGTAACGAATACTCAAAGAGATGGGCCTGGATCCCAGCTGCTTTGTCAAAGTACACCAGACAATAGCAACCAAAAAGGCCCAACGACAAAATTGAACAATGTGCACTTAGAATTGCTCATGGAACACCCAAGGTCACTCACATCTTACTCAGGTGGGTGAGATCAACCTGGGTCAGTTCGATCTGCTGACCTTTCAAGAGACCTGGCTCTGTCTTCCACCGACCATAGAGGGTTTTGAAACACTACTTGCCCCTGTGTCCAAGGGCCCAAAAGGACGTCTGAGCTCCGGTCTCCTGATAGCCGTACGGATAGGAGGAAGCCTGAGAATAAAGTGTGGACTGACCTCGTCGACCTTCATTCAAGCTGCCATATTGACCTGGAATCAAATCTGGAGCCTTAATTCAAACATAACAGTAGCATCAATTCTACTGGTGAACGTTTATTGGAACCCCTGCATTCAATCGACCAAAGTATTTCTGAATGAAGTGGATTCTATTCTAACTGAGGCAGTAAGAGCTTATAATGTAGATCATATTTTGCTCTGCGGTGATCTTAATGGAACGGTACCGGATCTAGGAGGGGTAATGGTGATAAACTCACACACACATCTCATCAAAAAACTAAATCGTCCTTGAGAGGCTTAACATGGGCAGAATTCATGGACTCTTGGGACCTCCATAATCTAAATCAATTGGACAAGTCCACATAGCCGGAACCTACTTGGGAGAGTGCAGGCCACAAGAGCATCATTGATTATATCTATACATCTAAAGGACTCTACTCTCTTATTGATTCATTTAAAGTGTCAAAAACTACCTGCAGCAACCACAACTCAGCTTCTTGGCCCTCTTTCAAGAAACCATCTGTGGCAATGCCACAGCGGCTTGAAATCAACATCCAAGGCACCTGGCTAAAAATCTCTAAAGAAGACATTATTCAAATAACCTCTATTTCCAAGAGCAATTTTTCGTGTTGAAACAAACGACAAAAGAACACTAAATCTGGACTATTATCCATTATTGATTCCGCACTTACGGCCGAGATCTACAAGAAATGGCTTCGACAAGCAGCACTTGCATACTCATAACGAGGAAATAAAGCAAACAAAAACAGGCATTAGAAAAGCATCAAGACTAGCCTCAATAGTGCCAACAGTTCAAAACATCGACCAAGCATTGCCCTTAAAAAAAAAGCTATAAAAACTGGCTAAAATCACCAAGATGGAGTCGCTATCAACAAGACGCTGAACTAATGCTTGGGGCCATTTGTAAAAGAAATTCCAAAGACTTTTGGTCCATTGTTAAACAAAGAACAGCCCCGACAGCATCCGCAATCTCATGTACCATCAGTGAAGATGCTTGGATGAAACATTTTACTGAATTGTTCAAACAAACCCCTACATTACCCGATAAAGGGGACAAACAAACTCCGGGTCCTATGGGTTATTCCATATGACAAGTCTAGCATCTTGAAAAAAATAAAGCAACTCAACAATTCCAGAGCTCTCGGGCCCGATGGAATATCAAACATCCATCTAAAGCAAGACCCAGAACAATAGCCCACTTTGATTTTTGAGATCTTCAACAGATCCTTGGCCACCAGAAAAATACCCGTTCATGGAAGACAGCTAACATTGTTCCAATCTATAAGAAGGGCCCGAAGAACGACCCCACAAATTACAGACCTATAGCGTTACTTGACGTTATCGGAAAACTATTTGGAACTCTGATCCTTGATGTATTTCAAGTGTGGCAAAAAGAGTCCAACACATCAGACCCTTTCCAATCTGGATTTGTAAAACATCTAAAAACTTCAATCAATATCTTGATGATAAGCATACTAAAAGTTAAAGTCATGGAAAACCATCCTAAAATATTCATTACTTCCATAGACCTGATCCAGGCGTTCGATTGTGTCAATAGGGGGAAACTTTGGGCAAAATTAGAGAAGGCCAGATGTCCACCTACCATCCTTGACCCGATTAAAGCACTACACTCTGAAACTTCTATGAGAGTGCGCTTAAACGCTGAAGGCCTTCTATCCTCTTCCATACCGACAGCAAGGAGGGTCAAGCAGGGCTGCCCTATGGCGCCTACCCTCTACAATGCTTATATGGCCGATATAAAGGACAATGATAACGACATCCGGTCTTTTCCACCAACGATAGGAGAAGCTAAAGTCACCCGGTTGCTATATGCTGACGACATACTACTCATGGATCAGACAGCTATAGGCTTACAACGCCAACTAAACAGCTTGGCATCGTACCGCAAAAATAACGACTTGGATTTCAATCCCAGCAAAACAAAAGTACTAGTCATTGAAAAGAAATACACAAAATCCAATGGAAAATCCCAGTGATTCATGAGCTCGGAAAAGCTGGAAGTGGTCAAAAGTTTGATCTATTTGGGGGTCAAAATCTCACGGAGCTTCACCGAAGTAACGATGCAAGAACATCTCTTCGCAAAAACCAAAACCCTCACCACCCAAGCAGGAATATCGGAAAGAAAATTTGGAAAATTTTCATTACTTCCGGTAATACATTTTTTCAAAACAAAGGTTATTCCGGCAATAACCTATGGGGCGGATGCTATGCCTCCATTACCGCCAATACTATGGACCAAACTTGAAGGTTTATTTTGGCAGCAAATTTTAAGACTTCCTTCTTCGACACCCATGGCCATAATACGAAGAGAACTATGCCTGCCATCAACAAAATCAGTTGTAGACAGAAATACACTACTCTTCCTGGGAAATATCCTACGAAACTGAGATCGAAAATTCTGGAAATACTCCATAACAGACTAACTACTTAAATCGTGGGTCAAAAACCATCTTGACCTGTTAGTCAAAATTGGCAGCTCTCAATGGGAGCTTGAATATACTCCAGATAAAGTTAAGGAGAAAATGAAAATCTGGGATTGGACTGTGACTCTGGACAGAGCCAACAAATATAAATCGTCTATGGATCTCTTCTGGGATTCGCATAAAGTAAACGAGGTCAGAAAAGTTTCCAGACAAAGGGCTGCGAACAACATTTTTGAGGACTCGACTTAACCTTATGAAAACAAATGAAATATTGCAGTGGCGAAATCAATCAAAGTGCAAAATCGTACTTCCGTTGAAACAGTGTGCCATCTTCTCACACTCTGTACAGGGACCACACACCTCAGGCTTATTTACCACCAATCCTACAGGCTCCAACTGTCGACATTATCAGAAGAAGATTGGTGGTTCTGGTGTATGAGTGGGGAGAACCTATCTTTGACCATAGCTACAGCTAAGTTCCTTCAGAGCCTCGACCAGGATGGAAAAAATTCAAAGAACAATACATAAACTGGAAATTAAGAAATCTTTTCTCTACTTATCCAAGCAAAAGAAAAGTCACATTTTGTAAAAATTGTCTAGTCACAATAAAATACAAAAAAAAACACAGTTCATATTCTTCCTGTTTTTGCACCTTTGCTGGTTTCTCCATTGCCTCGATCCATGTGAATTTTGCCACATGCTCATATTAGTACCCACTGCATACCGCATTCATTTTTTGGATCACTTCTTCTACAAATTCTACAAGTCCTCCTTCCATACAGCTCACTGTAGTTTATTGTCCATCTGCTTGCCACAAACTTCTGGCCTTCCAGCCTTAGATATGGTCTTTGCAAGCACTGCACGCTTTTTGAGTTTTGGGCACATTGCAGTGGATTTGGATCCATTATTCCAAGTTGCACGCTTTGTGCCTGGAAAGTGCTTTGCAATCTGCACAAAGTCAGATGGAGTAAACAGTGAGCCTCCAAAATCAGAGTTTCCTGGGCATTAATACCTTGGGGTCTTCCGACACGTGTGGTATCAAGGAACAAACATAACAGCTTCCATTAACCTTCTTTTTCCCCACTGAGCTCATGTCTGCGTACCAACTATTACTTAACTCTGGATGGTGCACATCTTCTATTGCATCTAACATGAGTCCTTGGTACTGATTGTACTTGGCCCCTCTAACTTGTCTTTTAAAATGTTTCGAAACAGTTACACTAGGAGAGAAACTAACATTTGCAAATATGTCAGAAAACACATTAGGAAATAATGATAACATGAGTAAATTTGCAAGCTTCCCCACGTGTTGCTGGGTGTCAGATTTATCATTAGCAGTTGCATTAGGCTTTGTATCAATGAACGCTGCTGCAGTATTATTCATTTCAGTTACTTTGTTTGATAAGGATATATTTGCAGCACCGTCATATGTTAACAAACCATTAAACCGTCATATGTTAACAAGCCATTAAAGAACCATTTGTAATGTTTGCATGTATTACTTTCTTCCCCATTTTATATGACCACACCATATAAAACTACACCCTAAATATATACTTAATCCAAACATTAGAAATAGTGAATAGACCAGCTACACAGTGCATAACAGAGGTATACGTGAAAGAAAACACTGTTATAAGAGAGTATTCTCGAAAGCGAGAATGTTGCTTATTATAAATGGAGTGGTTGGAACCATTGCAAAATAAGAGAGATAGAGCTTTTGTGCAAATAATGCGTAGCAGCGTTTTGATTTATCGCAGAGGTAGATTAGTTGCAGTTGCACGTGTTAATTCAGAACACAAATATGATGTGAGGCAGGTGCGTGCCTGGTTTTTACATCATGCTTGTTTACTGTACTTGGGCGGGGAGTGGAGTCTGAGGTGCTTTGCAAACTTCAGACATATGCACCCAATATCGCAACTTGTGAACCTTCACTGCTAAGGGAGTGGCATAAATGACCTCAAAGGGGCTGTTATATCTATGCTCACTCCACCATTGGACAAAGTTCCTAATGTACACACAGTCGCCTGGGAACAGCTGGAGAAGAGGTGACATTTCTGGTGTGTCAGATGGAGCGCTGGTTGGGTCTTCATTCCTTGGTGGCGCTATTTTAGGAGAGATACATTTTATGGCTTTTGTTAGAGCAAACAGATAACTTTTGAATTCGTCACCCAACGCGGACGCAGCCTGGTGAGCATCAGATGCTCTCCTGATCGGAGATAGGGGCATGGGCATTGGCTGCCCCATTACCACCTTCCTTATGAGGTGATATATGGTGATGCTTACAGGGCTGCGTATGCATGCTTAACTGCGCAAGGAGCAACCAGTGCACCCAGTTCTTCTTTAAAGTGGCGCAGAGCTTAGACAGTTTGCTTTTTAATAGCCCTTTGATCCTCTCCACAACTCTGTTGACCTGAGGGTAGCAAATTGAGCATATGCAATGCTTGATACCCAGTAATGCTGTTATTTCTTTAAAGAGCTCATTAAAAAGTCCATGCCTTTATCAAATCTTATTACATCGTACACGCCCCAACAAGGGAAAACCTCTCTGACCAAAAACGTGGCCACACATTTAGCATCTGAATGTGCACAAGGATCAGCCTCCAGCCATCGTGAGAAGGGACCCACAACCACAATTAGATAACAGAATCCATTACACCTTTCCCCCATGTCCGCATTGTCAATGTGTAATTCGCAGAACGGGCCAGTAGGGCGGGGCAAGGTACCTCGGATTGTCCTTCGGGTGAGACCAGTGCTGTAAGTCTGGCATGCAGTACAATTAATAACTATTTTCGTTACTGCCTCCTGCAAATTGGGTACCAACCAGTCCTCCTGTATATCTGCCGCAATATGTTGTTTTGACACATAGGGTGGATGGTGCAGCTGGTCGAATGCCACCAGCAGCAATTTGTGCGGCATGACCACTTTGCATGATGTCTCCTGTTGCCACAGCAAATCTGTAGGGTACTGCTTACATCCCCTTTTCAACCATAGATACTTTTTTTCCTGTGGGGCCTGGCCCTGCAACTCAATCAGTTGTACAATTGGTAAGGATTTGTAGGAATCTGGCAGCTGTTTTCTACTGTGCGCCACCACTGGATACTCGGACACATTTGGCACAGGGAGACACACTGCTTGCTTGGCTGCTGCGTCTGTGGCGGAGTTCCCGAGTGAGACCTTGTCAGTGTTGTTAGTATGGGTGGTGCATTTCATCACCGCCATCAGGGAGGGCTGGGACACTGTGTCAATGAGTTTATCTAACAGTGCTGCATGCTGTACTGGGGCCCCGTCAGCCCTTCTAAATCCCCTTCCATCGCGCAAGTCATGTGTGCACTGTGGTGGTGACATAGGCCAAATCAGAATAGATAGTCACGCGGCACCCTTGAGAAGCTAAAAGTGCCTCAATAAGCGCAAAAGTTGTGCTACTTGGGCCGAATAATGCATGGGTAATTGTTTTTGTACCAACACTTCATAGATCCCATCTACTAGGTGGACCACTGCTGCCCCAGTATGCCTCGAACCAGTTCCCTGGTTGATAGTTACTGACCCGTCAACAAAAAGAGGCCCCTACCCCCAAACATATTGTCTCTGGCTTTTGGAATGTCGTCTTCTTCCCGATCAAATGTCACACAGGCATTTTTTGTGAGGTCTTCGTCAGTGCACATTTCTGTCAGAAAGGTGGCTGGTTTTACAGTTTTGCACCGCACTATATGAATGTTAGAACTGAACATGATTATCTCACATGAAGATGCCCACTGTGTGGTAAGCGTAGATTTAGATTGTACGACGGTGGCAAACACTGCATGCTCCACGTAGTGTCACAGAGCATCCCATGACAATTGTGGAGATTTTCTCAATGGCAAAGGCAGCAGTAGCAAGTGCCTGTTCGCATGGGAACTGGCTCTGCATCATCGAATCCAAACCTCCGCTGTGGTATGCTAGTGGTTTATGGCCCATCGTACTCTTCTGCGTAAGCACCACAGTCATCTGTTGACAATTGGAGTGCGAAAATAGATAGAACTCTTGTGTGTAATCAGGGGTTGTTAGCCGTGGGGCAGTGGAAAGGACTTCCTTCAGGTCATTGAAGCTTTTAAGCATGTCCTTCGTCCATACAATCTTAGGGTCATTTTTCAGAGCCTCTTTGAGCTCCTGCAACAGGGGCCTGGTGTAACGAGCGTAGTCTAAAATACAGGCTCTGCAGTAATTACACAATCCTAGGAATTTTTGCATTTCCTTGCCAGTCTTATGCTGTGGAGCACTGTGCACAGAAGCGGCCCAGTCAGGTCTGAGTTTCTTTCCATGAACAGATATCAATTGTCCCATACATAGTACTTCTTGGAGGCAGTATTGCAGCTTTGCCTTGTCTATTGTTAGGAAGGCATGGTATCAAATAGTAAGACAGACACAAGTGATCACAGTTCAAGGGTGTTTATATTGAACTTCTATTGGGTTTAAAAAAAAGCCTATCAATTGATGCAGTTCAAAATCTCAACATCAGGGCCTTCTGTGCTAAAGTCTGTTTGCCATTCAAAGTCTCTTATTTCATAGGGCCTGATGCAACACGACAAACATTAAAGTTCCTTTCTTCTTAGGATTTCACTTATACAGCTTCTTTAGTGATTTTCTGTTCACCCCGCATCCTCCTCTGTGGGGCTCAGGCCCATTTTAACACAAAACCTTTTCAGGTGATTTATTGTTCATCCCGGGTCCTCCTCTGCCGGGCTCAGACCCACTTTAGCACAAAACTTTCAATTGGTCTCCCTCTGCCAGGCTCGGACCAATTTATCGACTTTTCCAAGCTTTCTTTACTTCATCAAAATCGAAGACTTTCGACTGAGCGCAGGACTTTGCTCAACCCTTCGCAGGACCACTTCGATTCCCAACTACTCGTTCTCTTCTTGATATAACCTTTTCCTCACTTTCACTTATGCCACTTCTTAGCTGGATACCTTACAGCAACTTTCGATTGAGCACCCACGCGGTGCTGGACCACTCTGTCAAAGTTATTGTATCTTGCTTTTAAAGTTCAATCACTCATCAGCAGTTCAACTTTACTTGTGTCTCTTATCACATGCGTTTTAACAATGTTTGTTCCAGCGCTCAACGTACAATGTTGCTGCTTGCAACCTTGACTTCAACAAAGACCGGTCTTGTACCGGTCTCCCCAACTCAACGGCTGTATTGATTTCTCTGAGGCTGCTTTGGTCTTGGAGCCAAGGATGGTACCACAGCGGCTGCTGATTTTCCAATCCTTAATTATTGATGCTGGAGGACAAAGGGTATCTCTGACACAGAATGCAGGATTCTTCAGTCTGGTTTCCTGGTCTTACGCTTTCTATTCTTGAGGGTTCTGGAAAGTAACAGTTCCTTGTCGAAAAGGTCAAGGCAATTTCCCTCCTTGCGATCCTCTTCGGTTTTGCTGCCTTTCTTCTCTCATCCCGCTGCCATCTCACAATTGCAATTTCCTTGTGTGCTTTGCCTCACTCAGATTGTGCTCTCCTGCTCTGCCTTTTATCTGTGTAGGGAAGCTTAATGGAAGTCAAGTGTGTGTGATGGTCAGTAATTGCCTGACCTTGTCTGACCATTGTATTTGGACATGTCAAGTATACTGCTCCGGTGTTAGTCTGTTTTCTCCAATAGCAGGCTATCAATGTGAAAGTATTTGTGTTGCAAAAAGGGGGGGGGGCAGGGTTCCTAAATATCCTACCTAGTAGGATGGGGTAAAGGTTTTATACGGAAGGGGATGCCACGTTTCACCATCCCATGTCCCACTCCCCCTCCCCGAAGACCCTCTCACCCAGGTGATCCTCCCGCACTGGTCCACTCCCAGGATCTGGATCCAAAAGCAATGGCTGTGTCCTGGCCACCTGGATGACAGATCCTGGGGACTAGGGGGTGAGACACCTTCTGGTTTCTCACACCACCTTGTACCCATTGTATGCCAGCAACTGTAGGAGGGTGACACCGTTCTTCCTGCACTGCTGCTCGCTGTCACTGTACACCAATAGTTCATCTTCATACAGAATAATGGTACTGAGCACCTGAATGTTCCCTAGGTCAGCGTGTAATATTCTGTTGAAGATACTTTGGGACTCATAGTACCCCTGAGGCAATCTTGTGTGCTCGAAGCACATTCCTTCATGCATGAACACAGTGAGGTACTGTGAGTCGGGGTGCAAGTGTATGGAAAAGAAGGCATTCTTGAGATCCACCATGGTAAAATGGGTCGCCTCTTTATGGGTGCTGCACAGGATTGGGGGTGGGGGAGAGGCTTTGTAACTATAGGAAATTCGGCTTGTACAATGTCATTTATGGGGCGGAGATCCTGTATCTTTCTCCAACTTCCCCGTTTTGCCTTTTTGATCTGATAGATAGCTGTTTTGCATGGCGAGGTGGAAGGTACAATGATTCCCTGGTTCAGTAGTGCAAGAATGTTGCCTCGTATTCCCTCCTTCGCCTCTTTCGACATTGGATACTGTTTAGCTCGGGGCAATACTGTGCCTGGCTTGAGTGTAATTTGAATTGGAGCTACTCCCTGCATCAGCCCTACATCCTGGGCATTGGTTCATAGCATCTCAGGGACCTGTTCTAAATCTGTTTCAGTAAAGGGGGGGGCGGGTCAACAAGGGCCATCAAGGAACATAGGACCTCGTGATATTGCACCATAATGTCACAGGGGATACAAATTGCTGGTTTATAGTGATATTTTCGAATGGCATATTTTCGAATGCCATTATTTCGACGCATTTTGCTAAACATTTTTTTTTCTAATTTTTAATTTTTTTAATTTTATGTTTAAAATGAGGGGGTTCCCCCCCAAACCCCTGTTTTTTTTAACACTTTTTTTTACTTACCAAACCAAAATAAAACCATATAAAATAAAAAAATATATATTCGGAAAAAATAAATCGGCAAAAAGTTTCCGACAATGATGTTTTGAAAATATGTATTAGAAAATATGACTGGATACCAAATTGCTACCACAATTCCTCCATAGTCAACCTGATCTTCAAACAAATCTGCGTCTGTCACTTCTCTGAGGGGCACTTTTGGGTCATTGCACAGCATAGTATGCCACTCGCACCCATCAGAGTCTGTCCCCACCACAACAATTATTTTGGCTGATACCACTAAGCCTTGTAGATCGTGGGAAAGTATCATCCCTGACACAAGCTCTGGAGTCACCACCGGTTGAAAAATGAAATCAGATGGAACCCTCCAACACTCCTTACCAATTTGTGGCACTGCATCAAGTAAAACTCTGATCCCATACATAAACATATCCGGATCCACGGGGATGCCACCCACCACTACCTCTCCACCCCTGCCATGCACTATGACTATCGCCCTCAAGGCGCACATGCCTGGGGTGGCACAGAGCAACCTAATGATCTGTGAAGGAGATGGTCATGTTCAATTTGCTCAGCAAATCTCACCCTAACAAATTTATCGGGGAAGACTCTGAGTACAATAAGGGTGCATGCACCACTTTTCCTCCTATTTTGATTGCTATCTCTTCTGTGTAGAGAACTGTGGTGACAGCCCCAGAGAATCCTTGTGTGTCGAGAGTTTCACCTGATAATGGAAAGTTTCCCTCACTGATGCATGATTTAGTTGCACCTGTGTTGACCATAAAGATGAATTGCTTATTACCTATCTCAGTGCCCACCAAGGGTTCCTCGTCCGGGTAGGTAGCCATGGACAGGACTGGGCATTCAAGGTTTCTGTGGGATGTCCTAATCAGGGTTCATATTGGTACCTGGGAACGTGAAAGGTTTGCCCCTCCATGACACCGACCCCACGATAATGTGCTGCTGTTCCATTAGGCAGTGCATTGGTGGTGGACATTTGACCTCTGTACAGGAGGTTCTGTTGAGCCGCTTGTGGTTGGGCACTAGGCATTGATTGTGACTGCATGTGTTGGGGTTTTGGTGGCAATTGGGTATAAGTCTGGTGTATTTCATAGGGAATGGAGATGGCCATCGGGGGTGGGAAGGAATATGGCTGCGGTGGTACAGGGGCGGGTTGACTGTATGGGTTATACCATGCTCCCTCCCTACTTCTACACTCTCTCGCGAACTGCCCCCACTTCCCACAACTCCAACACTGGGAAGGCCCCATTCCCCCTCTGGGTCCCATCCCACTAAACCCCCCCACCTTCCTCCTCAGCCCCCTTGGGTCCCTCTTCTTCCCCTCTGCTGACCTCCTTGTTGCCATCCAGGGTACTGATGCTGAGGTCTGCCGCCCCACTGCCCCTCTCCTCCATCTGGCAAAATCGCTGCTATCCTCACATCTGTATGTGCTGCAGCCTGCTCTGCCGAGTTTGTCTCTGTATTTGCCATCCCTGTCTCCTCCACTGCTATTTTAGAAGACAAATTTTGCACCAGTTTTGCTTCCTCTGCCTGCAATCTTTGAGCTATTTCCTTTTCTCATTCTTTAATTCTTTTGCAATGGTGTATAATTATACGAATCTCGGTCCACTCCTTCACTTCTACGCCCACTATCTTGTCGAGTGCTTTCTGCACTTCCTTGGGTAATCCCCTCTTATTGACAAAAATTCAAAAGAGGAACTGATCGGTCCCACTGGTCACCTGTCTCTGCTCTCCAAATCTCCTCTTTTAAAATGTACTAGTGGTGTCTTCATCCTCCCCCCCTCATGCACTGCATTATGGACTGCAAGTCCGGTGTGTCAGGGTACGGCGCCGCAGCGCTTCCCACACTTGTGCTCAATGTTGAAAGGGGCCTCATCGTACGCATCATCATCTAGCTTCAACCCTGGGTTCCCTGCTTTGACCCACACGTCCCCAGCCTGATCACCCACAATTGCAATGAGTAAACTCTTCATGTCTACCACCACCAAAGGGAACCCTCGCTGTCTGCTTTTCAAATGCATCTATCAACTTCCCAGCCCCCGCATTGGGGAACAGGAGCATTTTGATCAAATTATTCTCTTCCATTTGAGCCCAAAGCACATAATCTGCCTTCCCATGGCTTTTATGCAATAATGGCAGCTGCATGCCCACACTTCGCCAAGCTTTCCCTCCATCACTTGCCTTTTTCCTTGCCACTGCTACCCACCCAAATCTGCACCTCTGTCACGGTCCTCACAAGGTCTCTACTCTCGGTGAAACTTCTGGTGCCTCCTGTGCCTCCCCTTCCTCATCCTTGAACTAATTCACAGTACCCCATTCTCCTTCCTGCAGGTCTCCGTTTACGTCCCTGTCCGAGCTTACTGTCCAGTAACCTACACTCTTCACCCCTCAATCGCCCCCATTCCCCTTCTAGAAATGCACATCCTTTATTACAGTGCTTTAAAGCCTAAACAGAATGTCTACTGCCCTCCACTTGTCTAAACCGCACCTGTGTTTGCCCTACCCCTCCTTCAATGACCTCAAGCGGGCCAACTCTGCTTGTGTTGCCTCCATGGCTTCTTTTAATTCCCTCTGTGACCTGCTACTCCGCAATATGGTCGTGTTAGGTGCTGGGTGATATGGGGGTGGTGCTGTGCCGGCGGAAGCCTCGTATGTCGGGTTGGTGTATCCTGTAGCGGGTCGGGCAGTGAGCAGGTATAGCCCTTAGGGGGGAGGTGACTATATCTTCCGGGGCCGTTGGCTGCACTACTCTTGGGGCTGGGATGCTACCATCTTGGGGTCTGTGCCCCTCACTATCCTCAACGTCCTCTACCATCTTCCACAATTCTAAAATCTCTTTTCTTGTCAGGAGTTGTTTACCTTTATATTTAGCGGTCAGAAACTTGCTCATGTGTTCCAATATCTCTCTATTATTAGTACCCTGTTCTGGCCAGGGGCGGGGCATCCCTCCTTGTGTCCCTGCCACCCACTGTTTGTGATATTTCTCTATCTTTTCCTTTTAAAATGGCAATGCACTATACATGTACTCAGACGGAGTCAGAACCCCCATATTGACAATTGTCTTATTTGCAAAAAGAAAACTTTTATTTATGCATCGCACACAGTGCTATTATGAATGTCACTACCAGTCCTATGTTCCCACCACCTAGTTGCCCCTATTTGCACCCTCACCCCCCACACACCACAAACATTCAAACTCTGCACTTCCAACACCCGCACCACTCCCACAGGCCCTCACCTGGCCTCCACCTACTACACAGTAATATTTCAGCACAACAAAACAACAAACTAAAACAATAAGCCAAAATAACAACCACTACCTTGTCTCCTTTCCCCACCCGGAATGTATTGTGCACAGGAATCCGAGCTCTCTAATTATACAGAGTTCCTACTTTTGTATCTCTTTATCACAATAAATATATGATGCCAGCTTCTCCCCTTACTTGGAAAGGATCCCACACTCCTGTTTTCCACCTCGCTATCTTTTCAATAATAATAATAATAAAGAATTCAAAAACCTGCCACGTGGCCTTATAAGCTCTCCCTTCACATATACACATACTACGTCTCCCCACTCACTCTCACCCCCGTTGTTGTCGCTAACAAGAGGTGTACCTACATCTGCATATTCACCCGAGCTCCTCTGTCACAGAGTCTGAATAACTGCATGCACCCTCTTAGGAGCCGCTGCCCGGTCCAAAGAGCAGACAGGAATTGTGTTAAAACAGCTCCTGTACACCACTGCGAGTTGCGTGCTTGGGTCTGGTCACTGCAGGTGGGTGCGGCCCTCCAGAGATGTGGCCCGGAAGCCTCTGTATTGGTGGGCGTTGCTGGGATCACCTTCGGGATTACCAAAATGTAGAGAAGGCCCTCACCGCTCACACCAGAAGAAATGCAACCCACTAGGGAAAAAGGTCCAGCATACCTCTTGCAAGGAGAACAAGGTTTATTTCTACAAAAATGAAGGCGTGCCAACAAAGCAATCTGATGCCGTGGAAAGTTCTAGCAAAATTAGTACAAGCAACACATTAGTACATGGGCCTCTGCACGGCCCTTGCTTCTCATTTCATCTCTAAAACTCAGGACATCCTGTCCCCTTTCTCTTCCTCTCCCTCTCCCCCCGCTACTCCCTGCCCTTCCTCTGGCCCTTCTTTGGCCACCTCTCTTCCCTCCTTCTATGCCTTTCCCCTGTTCTCCCCAGACAAGGTTTCTAGACGAGTCCAATATGAAAGTCTCATCAAAACAGGTTCACCCTGTTCTTCCAAAAATCATCAAGGACCACATTTGACACCCTGACCCCTGCTCTGGCTGACTTCTGCAACCACTCCTTCGCTACTGGAGTCTTACCCTCCCCCCTGAAGCACTCCCTTGTGCACCCTCTTCTTAAGAAACCCTCTGCCGACCCTTCCTGCCTGGCTTACTATCGCCCAATCTCCATCACTCCTTTCCTGGGCAAACTCCTGGAAAAGCTGGCCATATGCCAGCTTAATCTTCACACTGAATCTGTTGGTTGTGTCCATGACCATCACTCTGACTTCAGGGCTGCCAAAAGCCTGGAAACTGCTCTCCTGAACATCCGTGAAGAACTGCTCTCCAACCTTGATTCCAACACTCCTTGTGTCCTCATCTTACTTGATCTCTCTTCTGCCTTTGATACAGTCAACCATACCATCCTGCTCAACCGTCTCCGTGATAACCTGGGTATCACTGATCAGGCCCTGGCTTGGCTGACCTCTTTCCTCTGTGATCGACCATCCTCTGGGTCCTTCCTATCCTCTATCTCTATCTCTAGCTGTGGTGTTCCCCAGGGGTCTAACCTCTCTCTCCGGCTGTTCAACCAATACCTGGCACTTCTTGCCCACCACATTGTTGCTCTCTGCCCCAACTGTCAGTGCTATGCAGATGACACACAACCCATTTTCAGGCTCCCTTCCGCCACCACTTCTCCTTCTCTGATCTCTGACTGTATTTCTGACATCCAGGAGTGGTGTGCCGCCAATGATCTCTGCCTTAATGCCAGTAAGACCGAGATTCTCCCCATTGGCACACCTGCTCCCTCCTTTCCTGTCACTCTCTGACCAGCCTCTCTTGGCCCTCTTCCTGCTCCCACCTGTGAGTCTAAAAACCTCTGGGTCATCTTCGACTCCACACTTTCCTTCTCTCCTCACATCTCTGACGTCTCTAAGGAGTCACACTACCAGCTGCACCTCCTCAGAAGTATTCTTCCTTTCCTCTCCTTCCCCCAGAAGCTCACTGTATCCAGAGCTCTGGTTCTCTCTAGGCTGGACTACTGCAACAGCCTTTCTAAATCTGCCTGCCTCTGCAACTCATCCAAAACAGGACTGCAAGACTTGTCCTTGGCCTCAAGCCCAGGGATCTTATCTCTCCAGGACTGAAATCTCTGCACTGACTCCCAGTGGCGGAGAGGATTAAGTTCAAAACCCTCTGCATTGTCCTCAATGCCTTCTGGGGCCTGGGACCTCCAATACCTTCAACTCTCTCTTCCTAAATATCTTCCTTCTCGTGCTCTTCGCTCATCCGCCTCCAACTCCCTCAGGGTCAGTCATTTCTCCAAGCAGCGAGTTGGTGGTAGATATTTTTCTTCGGCTGGGGCCTCCCTCTGGAACAGCCTCCCTGCCTCTCTGAAACTTGAGGAGAACCATCTCTGGTTCCAGAAGCACCTCCAGACCTTCCTCTTTGCTTCTTCTTTCTCTCCTCCTCTCCTCTGCTGATCTCCTTGCTGAATCTAAAACTGCACTGGTTACCTGGCTACCCTCTGATCTTGGGCCCAGGTCCCTCTCCGCCAGTTGCACACCTGCACCGCCCCCCTGGCAATCCTTGCACTCGGGGACTGTTTCTGTATCCCTACAGCCTCTTCTAATACTTGACACCTGACACTTACCCTTGCACTTGCCACCAGCTGGCCGCATTTCTATTTATTGTCTTTATTTATTTTACTGTTATCCTATGTACTGCACTACCCCCCTGCCCTTTCCCCTTCCCCCATCCCCTGCACTTGCGCGATCTCAATGTCGCCTGGCCTAGTAGGATCGTTGTCTGTCTTACCTCTGTTCCCCCTCTCTTGCCTCGTCGCGCTTTGAAACACTTGTCTATTGGCTCGTTATAAATGCCATATCATTAAAAAGGCGCATAGAGTCATCAGTGATGTAAGTTACATAAGGTACAAATCCAAGTGGCTGGTTGGCGCAACCTTATACATAGGCTATCTGCTCCATATGGGATGCCAGGCCATTGGTCACTGCCCTATCTGTCCATCTTCTCCGATGTGGGCTTCTTCTCGCACGTCATCCTGCATGATGCTACAGTTAATTGTTTGTTATGTGAAGAAAAAAACAGTATGTTCTTTGGGCCTGATTCACAGAAATGTTTTATAATGGTGCAATCCCATTGCAAAATGCTCTGTGAATCAGGCCCCTAATCTCTAACCTAGTGTGCACCTCGTACCGTAGACAAGGGCTAAGAGGATACTTCGAGGTCATTGTAACTGACAAACCCCAACTCGATTCCAGACACGTTGGCGCCCTTCCAAAGCTCTCCACCCTCATTTTAAGTTTGTTGATTTGCCCCTCCCGGCCCCTCACAGCACAAAGCACATGCCCCATGGCGAAGGCAGCCTGTCCCTGCTTTTTGATCTTTTCATTTTTTTTTAAACATGTTTATTTTAAACCGAAAGTACAGATGAGTACAATACAAGCAAATCAGAGACATAAAATGGCCCCATTTTCAGTTAGATAAGTCTAAGCCAGTATAGTCCAGAGACCCCGAAACTCTCCCCTTCCTCCCCACTCCCCTCCAGCTCAACCCTCCTCATGGTTCAATAGTGTAGGAACAATCGTGAGCAGCTCCCTGCTCGAGCGGAGGGCCCCTCTGGCAAATTGGGTTTTGTGGGTCATCGCCGGAAAATTCTGATCATAGTCTAGGAATGGCGCCCATACGTTCGCGAAACGATGTAAGAGGACTGCCTTAGTTGCTGTGACTTTTTCTGCGATCAGAATGTCCCACAGTTTCATCCACCAAAGAGTCCATGAGGGGCCTTCTGTTGTCTTCCTGGTGCAGGCTACTGTTATTTTCCCGGCCAGCAGAAGTTGGGTCAAGAGTTTGGCTGTTTTCCCAGATCTCGGGTATGCCCCTAGTGCCAGGGGCGCCTAATAGGATGGTTTCCGGCTTTATGGGGATCATCACCTGGGTAATGTCTTTTATAGTGGCGACGCAGTGAGCCCAAAAAGCTTTTACTGTTGGGCATGACCACCACATGTGGAAGTAGGACCCCCCGGCTGTCCACATAGGCGCCAGCCTTGGGGGTCAAGGACCCGGTTAAAATGATGCAGGCGTAGCGGAGGGTAGTACCATCTCAGAAGCAGTTTGTGGGCAGATTCCCAGTTAGTGATGCAGAAGGATGAGGAATGAGTCCTAGACCATATGTCCACCCTTGTTTGCTCTTCTAGAGAATGCCCTAAGTCCTGTGCCATATAGGGGGACCTTGTGGTGAGTATATTCTCCTGCAATAGTTTGTATAGCGTGGAGATTTTCCCCCGAGACGGCAGCTCTTTTAGGGTAAGTTCAAGAGGAATAGGGGTGCGTGTCGCTGCTTGCCGGGTTTGTGGGTGGGAGCACCAGTGTCAAAGTTGCATATAAGAGAACCTGTCCGTCTCTTTTAGATGAAATGCTGCTTTGCATTGTTCAAAGGAGAGAGGCTGGCCGTCCTCGAAGAGTTGTGCCATGGATTCAATCCCCCCTGCAATTCAGTTTTTGAAGTTTAGTGGATGGGATCCTGGCGAAAAGACTGGATTGTGGAAAATCGGGGAGGAAGGACCCAATCCCCTCTGGATGCTTTTATGTTGTAATGCTCCGTCCCAAGTTTTAAGGGTGTGTGTAGTGGAGGCCAAGGTCCCCCTCCAGGTTCAGCGCAGTGGGGGTGGGACATGCGGGAGAAAAAGCAGGGGGAGTGGGAGGCGGGATTACTCCAGTTCTACCCATTTTGGGCACCCAGAGGTTATGTCACACGCCTGTACATGTGCCAATTGTGCGGCTACCTGGTATTTGTGTACTTTAGGGACCCCTAGCCATCCCAGTTTAGCACTGCCCATCATGGCCTTTGGAGAAATCCTTGCCTTTCTGTCCCTCCAGATAAAACAAAGCATTTTCCTCTGTATGCGTCTAAGGTGGGGGCAGTGGAAACGTGGTGGGGAGGGAGGAGCAAGCATATAGGAACTGTGAAAGCCGATTCATCTTGCAGGCGGTGATACGCCCAAAGAGCAAGATCTCTTGTGAGGTCCATCGTTCAAAATCATCCTCTAGCTCTTTAAAGAGTGGGGGGGAAGTTCGACAGATATACATCTCAGCGGGTAGGGATTTGGACCCATAGGTAGGGGATAGCTTTCTCTCTCACTCCATTGGACCGGGCATAGGGATTCCAGGATCTCCCGTTCCCCTGGGTTCAGGCCAATCCCTAAGGCAACTGACTTCCCAAAGTTGATGGCAATTCCTGCCACCCCCCCCCCCCCCCCAACCTGTGGATCTCTTTAAGGGCTGGCGTTCGCGAAGAGCTAATATCTGTTATGGATGCAGCACGTCATCAGCATAGAGTGCAATGTTATGCTGGGAGGTGCCAAGGGGAAGGTCTTTGATGCTTGGGTCCAGTCGAAACCGCTGGGCAAAGGGTTCCATTACCAATGCAAACAGAAGAGGAGACGGGGCAACCGTGCCTGGTTCTCCAAGTTAAGGGGATTGGGTTTGATAGTTTGCCGTTGACCCTGAGGAGGGTCTTAGTGGATTGGTAGTTTGCCAAAACACATTTTTGGAAATTTGGGCTAAAACTGAAGGCTTCCAGGGTAAGTTATAGAAATCGCTAGTCTACTTTGTCAAAGGCCTTGATCGCATCTAAGGCCAGCAGTGCCAGCTTATGTGAATCTTGCGTAGCGATGTCTAATAGATTCAGGGCTCTATGAATATTATCCCCAGTTGACCTATGCATTATAAAGCCTGTTTGGTCCGGATCTATTAAGTTGGGTAGGGCATTTGCTAGGCGGTTTGCCAACATTTTCGAGTAGATGTTGGCATCTATATTTAGTAGGGAAATGGGCCTACATGAGCTATTATCTCTAGGGTCTTTGCCTGGTTTAAGCAGAAGGACGGTTATCGATTCTTGTAAGGGTGGGGTGATAGATCCTGACACACCAAATTAATTAAAGAGGGCTGTTAGTGGGGCTACCAGTTGGGGGCGAAAACTTTATAGAACCTAGTTGTGAACCCGTCTGGGCCTGGAGCTCTATGTTTAAGGGACTTGATGGCTGTTTCGACCACCTCACCTGTGATTGGGGCGTGAAGACTCTCTCTGTCAAATTCTTTGAGTTGAGGAAGAACGGCACCTTGTAGGTACTCTTGCTATTCTGTTTGGATCTGGTGGCGATGCCGACATTGTCTCAGAAAGATGGGCTACTGCCAGTCTCAATTTATCTTGCTCCGCATACTGAACCTTGCCCTGAGGGTCACAAAGGCCCAATATAGTGTTCTTTCTCCTCACCTTGCCCAGTTTCTCCACCAAAAGTTTATTCGCTTTATTGTTTCTGGCATAGTAACCTTGCTTGGATTTGGCCAATAGGTGCGCTGTTTCCTTTGCATAGTGGGCCTCCAACTTTCTCTGGGCTGTTTGTAGAGTTTGCTGGGACCATGGAGACCAGCCTTTGCGTTTATGATTGGCCTCGGCTTTCTGAACCTCTTCTTTGAGTTCCATTCGGGTTTGCCATCTCCGTTTATGGAATGCCGCCCCGTGTGCTATAGTGCTCCCCGTACCACAGCTTTCACAGCGTCCCATCTGATGGCTAGGGAGGTATCTGCAGCCAGATTTTCCTGGGAAAAGTTCTTGATCACCGTGGCTATGGAGTCCCTCAATGGCATTTCGCTCAGAATGGGGTCATACAGGTTCCAGCGACTCGCAAGGGCGGGCCAGGGTCTTAGGCTCGGAGGGCCAATGTCACTGGGGCATGGTCAGAAAGTACCCTTGTTCCAATTATTACATCGTCAACAAAGGTCAAGATTTGTGGGGAGGCCAGTAAAGGATCAATCTGGGAGAAGGTTCTGTGCACATGTGAAAAGAAAGAAAAGTATTTTTCACTGAGGTGTAGCACTCTCTACGTGTCCACCACTTCCAGGGTTTGAAATAGCCGACGAATGCTAATGGCAAGCTTAAAGTCTCTCGGGGCTGGGGGGGTGCGGTCTGTCCTCTGTGGGGTCGGGGACCCTGTTGAAGTCTCCTCCAATGATGACTTGGCCTTCCACAAAAGGAAGGAGGATTTCACCTAGTGTTTTGTAGAATGCCTCCTGTCCTTCATTTGGAGCGTAAATCGAAACGAGGGAGTAAAGTTGCCCAAATTATAAGGCCCTTGACTGTCGTATAGCGTCCCTCTGGGCATAGTAGCGTCTCTAGTTACTGCAGCTGCACCTTTCTAGCGAAGAAAACTGCTGTGCCCCCTCTCTTGGATCCATTAGAGGCCAGATATTGGAGCAGGAAATTCTTATTGCGGAGGTGTGTAAAATCCACTGGCAGTAGGTGCGTTTCCTGCAAGAAGACCACCAAGCTTTCCATGTCTGCAGCCATTGCAGCATAAATTTCCATTTGGAGGGTGAGTTCAGGCCCTTAATGTTCAACGAGACAAACATCAGTTTCTGGTGTGGTGGGGATGAATCCGGAGCATCGTTATTCCTGGGAGCGGGGCTTGGGCCGGAAGTGACTCAGTCGCCATCCAGGGATTTTGTTATCCTGATATCATCGTGCAACCTGGGTCTGGACCTAAGCCCCCAAAGGGGAGCCATTACAACTAATTCATGGGAAGCCGAATTTCCTCCATCGGCGTGTCCCATAGCCAACAGGACTAAAATGGTTCGTAATATGTTTGTCTGAGTTCCACTGCAAGGGAGTTCTGGTGTCATCCACCTTGGAGTTGGGAATGTGCCGTGTGAAGCCCGCTACCAAGATCTAGTAGCTCTGTGTTCCATTACAATTTGAGATGAGTTGAATTGCTTGTATGAGATCCGAAACCGGGAAAGTGAGGGCAGCAGGCCATAGGAGATCATTGAGTCCTGGCCCAAAAGGTCCCGAAGCGTGGATCATCTGGCATTTCGACCTTTCTGTCCCTTTGTCCACGGCGTGCATCTTGATTTAGGGGGGGACTTCCCCGAGTCCTCTTCCGGGTGGTCCGGCAGGGCGTCTTCCGTCCTTCCAGTGGATTTGGGCCGTAAAATTGACGCTGCATCTTCCAGATATCCTATCATTCGGAGTACTCCTTTGTAAGAAAATTGCGGTGCATTTGGGAATAGCCAGTGGTACTTGATATGCTGGTCCCGAAGGAATAGTGTTAGGGGTCTCAGAGCCCTCTGTGTGTGTATAGTCACCATGGCCAAGTCCTGGTAAATTTGGGGGGGAGCCCTGGAATGTCAGCTCATCTCGGGATGGTCCTATTGCCATGATAGCCTTTTTGGTCTTGATTGGTCCAAATGTGGCAGCAAGGATTGAAAAAGCTCACCCACGTACTCAGCAAGATTTCGGTCCAGGATCAAGGAAGGAACCCCCCGAATTCGTAGGTTATTCCGTCGGGCCCTTATCTCAAGGCCCCCCTGTTTAAATTCTAGGATCTCGTTTTTACTGATTAGATCTTGGATAGAGCGTTGTACTACCAGGAGAGCTGTTGAGTGTTCTTGGGTCAGGTCTTCTACTTTCCCCACTCTCTGTTCCACCTCAGTGACCCTTTGTTCCGTCTGTTCCAGTTTAGTCGTGAGCTCCGTCATGCAGGATCTAAAATCAGCCTTGATGTCCGACATGAAGGCTTGAATGTCCTGCTTGGTTGTCACTGTCCTGCACCCTCAGAGGATAATTGAGGCGAGGATTTTGGAGACTCAGGCTTTTTCCATTTGTCAGCAGGAAGTAGCATAGTGGTGATGTTGGTGCTTTTGGCTGATTTGAGGTGTTTGGCCATTTCTGCAGGATCTTGTTGGGATTCACTGTGTGGCTTTCGGGGGTTAGTAGATGGGGGGGGGGGGAGATATCCGGGGCACTTCTTTCTCAGGGTACGGTGAGTGAGGCGGTTGTCCTTCCAAATCTCTGAGAAGCAGACATATGGATGTGTAGGCCAGGAACCCTAGGCATAGATATAGATTCACGGTACAGGTCACTTGTGGGCGGTAAGGGCCCTGCTTTGCATGTGGTGAAGCAGCCTTCTAGAGGAGGGACAGCTATTCCTGTCGGCAGTCACTCGGGACGCGTCAGCTGCGGCCGCTGGGTGCAAGAGGGACAGCCGGAGAGCCGTGGGTTTCAGGTCAGCGCAGCTTGATACAGTGAGGGTCTCCCTATTTCAAGGCCCAGGGTTTTACCTTCCTCCGGTTGCCCTGACTCTGAGAGGGCCGGATGATATTGCCACCAGGTTGGAGATGAGGGTGACTCAGACAGGAAGATGGCTGGCCCTGAGAGCCGCAGCTGGGGAGCTGAGCAAAGAGTTGTGCACCCCTGTTGGTTGCTATAGGGCACCAGGGCTAAGAGGTTGTAGTGCTTCTTGCTGGGGATCTAGTTGGGAAGCAGGGATTGGTTCTTGTGAAGTTGCTGTATCCTGGGCGCCCCCCCACCCAGTCTAGTGCCAGAGTGAAGAAATCTGGCCGTATTATGGGTGCCAGACGTGATCCAGGGCGAGGGCTATGTAGCAAGTTAGCAGCGGAGGGGCGGACGTGGAAGTCTTGTGTTCAGAAGAGCGATGGGCTCAGAGGGGTTGCCGGGAGGTTGCTTCAGGGTATTCTTTATATGCTGGCACCCAGGTTCATCTCTCCTTGAGGAGCAGGAGGCAGGGCCAGGTCTCACCAGTGCTATGGTTGCTGCAGGGTACCATTATGCGAGGCGCGATCTCTCCTTTAACTGCCTCTTTCCCCATATGAGAGCTCACCTCAGGGCTGGGCTATTCCTGTCGTCCGGATCTGGCTTGCATCAGTGAGAGTTCAATGGTAGCAGTCTGCTTTGGTCTGCCCGCATCTCCCGGCCCCTTTGGCAGGCAGTGTGAGGAGTAGAAAGCAGGGTGCGGGCGCATGGAACGCCTCAGAAAGATGGACTTTTTCCTTCAGTTGTTCCGGCGGGCTGGCACTTCATCGCTCATCGACACCGGGAGGGAGACACCCTCTTCAGATGATTCACTGTGTGCCCTAAACCCACAACATGCACTACCCTCTCCGCAAAATATTCCCTGTCGCCACCCCCATACCCTCTCACCTAGCCCCTAGTGTACACTTCCAGGCCTTTGCCTCATCCAAAACCGCTTGGGGGTCAGGGACAATTGTCCCCACTTCCCAACAAAGCTCAAGACAGAATGAATGCGGCGGGGCAGAGGAAACCCCAGAAATCCTCTGAGCAAACAAGATTTCAGCAACTGAGATGTCAGACAGAACTCTAACTCTCAGTCCTAAAGAAATAAACACCCTCCAAAAGGGTCTCAACTATGTGCCCACATAGAGTTCCACCAAGTTTGACTCTAAAGTAGATTTATTTAGATTCACACGTAAATTACAACTTAAATCTTGTTTTGCTGAACTAGAGGAAGAAGATCCTGAGAGCATAGATGAAGACTTTACATAGAGTTCAAACCTAAAAGTGACTTCCTCCCTCCCATTCCTAACAACACTATAGACATCTTCACAAACTTGTTACTGATTATATTAATCATATAACATACAAGAAACCTACGAACAGAAATGTCAACTGGTAAGAATAGGCCCTTGTCAAATCACTTTTCGCTGGCCAGATAATCACTATACGCACCACGGATAAAGGGGGCATTTTGGTCATACCAAATACCACTGATTATGAGACAGTGATGTACATGGCTAAATGAAACTAACACATACCTAGAAATACCTTCAGACCCTGCTACGTGGAGTGAATAGTAAAATGTGGACATTATTCTCAAAGATACGAAAGAAAAAGGGTGGATAAACAACAAAACCAGAAGGTTTCTGTTTAGCAAGTATCCAAGAGTCCCCAATTTTACCTACTATCCAAAATCCACAAGGGTTTATTCAAACCACTTGGACAACCCATTGTATCAGCAGTGAGCGGTATCCTACAACTGTTAGGAAGGTAAATTAATGCTTTCCTTCAGCCTATCATTCAAAACACCACAACCCACATCAAGGACACTACCGACTTTCAGAATAATCTTGAAGAAATAGACATGACTGAGTCGGGAATGTTATTTACCATAGACGTGAAGAACCTTTATACCTCAATACCACACTCATTAGCGATTGAGGCTATTGAATGGCTGCTATTACAACAAGAGGAAATTGGTGCCTCAAAGGAATCTATCATGCTTTTATTGATGTTTATATCAGAAAACTCATACTTCAGATATAAGGATAAGTTCCACTTGGACATTTCGGGTACTTCTACTTACAAATTGAGCGGGGGATAAACGACACCCCCCACTTTTTCCATAAATCCTGCTCTTCTTGTGAAGCTCGTCCCTATATTTCAATTAGATGGACAATAGACAGCATGTTTAAACCCTGCTTTACTGTCATGCATCGTACTGTCTGTTAGGCAGAATTATATGCAGTACCCTTTGGGAACACCACACAAAATTAAGACTACAAGTGACAGTACAAATTCACCTTTGGTACAAGCCTGTACTACACAGTAAAAGTGGTAGCGATGGCTGAGCACCCAGACCTATTTTAAGAGCAAGTGAGCAGTATCAATATAGTTTGCAAAGGTAGCGGGCGCCCCTCTCTCGACAGAACAAGGCCTGATAACCTGTTCAGTGGTTATTAACCACTTGAGAGTTTGCAGCCACTGCTTCTACTCACTGTGCCTTTCACAGATGGGAAATATCCATTTGCATATCAGTCTTTGTCCTGCCCAGGGGCAGTCCAGCACCGAAATGCAATGGCAATTCCAACCTGAACGAGAGTACCACCAGCAACCCCATACACGTGTTTCACCCTTGTTGGGGATCATCAGTGAGGTGAAGCTGATGCCTCTCTAAGCACAGTGAGAGGGAGACCACGTCTGGTTGCCCCCAGGAGACCTAGGGTTACCAATCCCAGGTTCCTTGAAATTTAGTTTGCAAAGGTAGCGGGCGCCCCTCTCTCGACAGAACAAGGCCTGATAACCTGTTCAGTGGTTATTAACCACTTGAGAGTTCGCAGCCACTGCTTTTACTCACTATGCCTTTCACAGATGGGAAATATCCATTTGCATATCAGTCTTTGTCCTGCCCAGGGGCAGTCCAGCACCGAAATGCAATGGCAATTCCAACCTGAACGAGAGTACCACCAGCAACCCCATACACGTGTTTCACCCTTGTTGGGGATCATCAGTGAGGTGAAGCTGATGCCTCTCTAAGCACAGTGAGAGGGAGACCACGTCTGGTTGCCCCCAGGAGACCTAGGGTTACCAATCCCAGGTTCCTTGAAATCTAGTTTGCAAAGGTAGCGGGCGCCCCTCTCTCGACAGAACAAGGCCTGATAACCTGTTCAGTGGTTATTAACCACTTGAGAGTTCGCAGCCACTGCTTTTACTCACTGTGCCTTTCACAGATGGGAAGTATCCATTTGCATATCAGTCTTTGTCCTGCCCAGGGGCAGTCCAGCATCGAAATGCAATGGCAATTCCAACCTGAACGAGAGTACCACCAGCAACCACATACACGTGTTTCACCCTTGTTGGGGATCATCAGTGAGGTGAAGCTGATGCCTCTCTAAGCACAGTGAGAGGGAGACCACGTCTGGTTTCCCCCAGGAGACCTAACGTTACCAATCCCAGGTTCCTTGAAATTTAGTTTGCAAAGGTAGCGGGCGCCCCTCTCTCGACAGAACAAGGCCTGATAACCTGTTCAGTGGTTATTAACCACTTGAGAGTTCGCAGCCACTGCTTTTACTCACTGTGCCTTTCACAGATGGGAAATATCCATTTGCATATCAGTCTTTGTCCTGCCCAGGGGCAGTCCAGCACCGAAATGCAATGGCAATTCCAACCTGAACGAGAGTACCACCAGCAACCCCATACACGTGTTTCACCCTTGTTGGGGATATCAGTGAGGTGAAGCTGATGCCTCTCTAAGCACAGTGAGAGGGAGACCACGTCTGGTTGCCCCCAGGAGACCTAGGGTTACCAATCCCAGGTTCCTTGAAATTTAGTTTGCAAAGGTGGCGGGCGCCCCTCTCTCGACAGAACAAGGCCTGATAACCTGTTCAGTGGTTATTAACCACTTGAGAGTTCGCAGCCACTGCTTTTACTCACTGTGCCTTTCACAGATGGGAAATATCCATTTGCATATCAGTCTTTGGGCAGGACCATTTGGTATCAACACAACACTTCTATGAATTCAAAACCACACGTAAAATATACTACAACTAACCAATTCACTTTGTACGGTATACCTCAAGGTAAGTACCCTGTGTTTTAGCGGGTCGGTGTTGTGAAATAAAATACGTTACCAGGAATACACTTGCGATCACTTTGTTGACAGTAATGACAGTTCGGTCTTACTAAAGAAACGCGTATCTGCGGCAAGAAAGTTACCGGGAC
This sequence comes from Ambystoma mexicanum, assembly GCF_040938575.1. NCBI lineage: Eukaryota > Metazoa > Chordata > Amphibia > Caudata > Ambystomatidae > Ambystoma > Ambystoma mexicanum. The sequence goes on along the minus strand of NC_090924.1, from coordinate 451,166,983 downwards.
AAAAACACACTTAGCACCTGAGATACCCAGTGAGAGTTGGCGGCAAAAATCATAGGCAATACTTTTGTCAAGGCAGACAGAACCAGAGAACACTCTTAGATGGAAATTGAAAAGTCAATACGCCGGAGCCAGTGTCAAGTGGAACCGGGTTCCTGTTGTCGAGGATCACACAGTCAGATAGTTCACGATTAAACGTAGCCAGGAGTACTTAGATATTGTCATCCGAGGAAGCAAAAGTTATAAGAAGGAGGGAAGACAAGGGCAAGCCTTGGAGACGAAGAAAAGGGGTTCACCCTAATTCCTCAAGCAGAACACAGTAACTTATTCAAAGAAGAGGCTGGTGCCACAGCAGTTGTTCCTGGTAGTTTCCTGCAGACGCACGGTTCCTGGAGCTTCGGGAAGAAGGACGTCTGGAAGGGTCTGCACCACACAGGGATGAAGCCGGCAGCAGCGACGGTGAATATAAGGTGCGCTCCTTAAAAAACAGGAGAGGCTCTTCAGATGGCTATCCTGACCACTACAGCAGGGTGCAGCGATTTCGACCATGAAGAGGATCCTCTGGTTATAGAAGACGAGCTGGTTATCCCGACCAAGCTCAAGGGAAGAAGACTCCGGACTGGATCTTCTCTGGTCCTCGAAGGGTAGATAGCTCAGGACTGCAGCAGGGCTTCACCGGGACGGGGTAGTTGCAGCAGTAGACTTCTTCTCCGCTTCTCTTCGGTTCTTTGTAGTTCCAGTGGCGACTCTCACTTCTAGCCCAAGAGACCTGCCTTTTATGTGAAAATCCCCCATTCACACAGCCTGACTGTCAATCACGCAGCAGGGGGGTTGTCCAGCCCGGATAACCACCTCAGCCAATCATGGCAAAGTGCACTTGGGTTTCCTAGGATACCCCGTGCAGGGGCTGACTACACCCGTCCCTCACATTCAGCCCACCTAGACACCCAGGCGCCTAGAGGAGGGCTTCTTGGCAGAAGCCCGCCAAAAGACATTGAACAAAGGAGGCAAACCTGGTTTGCCGCGCAAAGTAAAACACAAGAAGGACTTTAACAAAAAGAAATGGCGGCTAAACCTGACCAGAGCCAAAAGAAAAAGTATTTTTTTCAAGCGGGTTTAAGTTCGAGGCTAATATAATAGCCTAAAACAATACCACGTTTATATAGTATAATCGCGTTAGAAAAGTTAGGGTAGATATCACTGCCACCAGCCAAGTCTAAATGTTAAAAGAGCGAATCAATGCTCTAGGAGGTACAGATAAAAAGGGATACGGAGTAACCCTTTCCAGTACTCCATGTAAGATGGGGTGTACTGGATCTGTGGTTAACTGCCTAAGTAAAGTTAATGGCAACTTTACCCTTTTCTGGGGGACAGTAGTGAGCCTCAGAAATGGAGTCGGTGGGAAATCTAAAAGACAACCCTGTGTTACTGCACTGAGGGTGCTGTGTAACACACAAAAGAACGGGGATACTGAAGTGGTGTACTCCAGAGTCCACAATCACAAACAGATGAAATACACATGGCAAAACACTAGTAAGAGTGGGAAAAGAAAGGGTACACTCTTACCAAGTGGAAAACAAACTCCAGAAATCCAGCAAAGCTGCTGGGGGACTCACTAGGTGAGGGAAATTAGCCATAAAATGAGAATTCTCCCTAACAGTTGGCAGAAAAGTTAGTTTAAAGAGTAGAGAAGGACAGACAAGCCCTGGGATTGGATATTTCACACTCTTTCACCACGGCTGAACGAAACGATCAACCGGATTTGCACAGTACCTTTAAATGGAGAAGAAGCTGTAGCTGAGGCAGACGTTCCTGGCAGTTCCTGCAGGCTCACGGTTCCTGAAGCGACTGTCGGACTGACATGAAGCAGGAAGACTGGAGGGTCCTGCATTGCCCAGGGAAGAAACCAGCATCAGAGCAAAGCAACAAATAAAAGGTGCGCTCCTTAAAACCCATGCAGGGTCCGACCTTCCTGGCTATCTGGCCCACTGTAGCTCTGTACAGCGAATTCGACCAGAGGAGGGCTGGCTTGCAGTGTGGGCGAACTGGTTGGTTCCACCAGCTCAGGGGAAGAAGAATCTTGGAGGATCTTCTCTGTTGTTGGAGTTTTGAGGATTCAGACCTGCAGCAGGGCTTCACCGGGTGGTTCAGTTGTGGTAGGGGTCCTCTTCCATCATCGGTTCTTTCATTCCAGTGGCGACTCTGCCTTTTCAGACCCAGAGACCTGCTTTTTATGCAGTTTTCCCCCATTCACACAACCTGGTTGTCAATCACACAGCAGGGTGGCTGTCCCGCCGGGACAGTCACCACAGCCAATCAGGTCAGAGTGCGACATGGGTTTCCAAGGAGACCCTGTGCAGGGAGTCCTAAACCCCTCCCTCACATCCTGTCCCCCCCCAGACATACAGGCGCCTAAGGAGGGCTTCTGCGTAGAAGCCCGCAAAAAGACGGTGAACAAAGGAACCAAACCTGTTTTTGCGCACAGAATAAGACACGAGAAAGACATTTTCAAAAAGAAATGGCGAATAAACCCAGCCGGAACCGAAATAAAACATACATGGTCTAGCGGGTTTAAGTTCGAGGCTACCAAGATAGCCTAAAACAATACCAGGGTGATTTAAGATAACCGCGGTAGTTACCACTGCCACCAGCCAAGTCTTGATGAAAAGGGAGCAAAACACTGCTCCAAGAGAAACAGACAAAAAGTAATAAGTATTAACCCTTTCCACTACTCTATGTAAGATAGGGTGTACTGGGTCTGTGGTTTTACAGAAGCTAATAAAGTTAATGGCAACTTTATATGTTCTGGGAGACAGTCAGTCCCAGAAAATGGAGTCTGAGTTGGCAAGTCTAAAAGACAACCCTGTGTCACTGCACTGAAGGTGCTGTGTAACACACAGTAAAAAGATGATGCCTCTGAAGTAGTTGAGGCTCCATAGTCTACGAACACAAAAATGTTAAACACAACAGCAAAACACATGTAAGAGTGGGGATAAAAGGCTCGCACTCTTACCAGGTGAAAAAATAAATCCTAGAAATCCAGCAAAGCAGCTGAAGGACTCAGTAGGTAAGGTAAATTAGCCATTCTGGAGATTTCCCCCTAACACTCACCCTCATACCCCCAGACTAAGGGCAGGAGGATTTAATCCACTCCTGGATGAATCTCTACCTCTAGTCGGTTAGAAACATCCTGGAGAGACCATCAGCATTTTGGTGGTGACATCCTGCTCTGTGCTCAATGGTGAAATCAAACCCTTGCAGGCAGATTGACCATCTCAGAAGTTTTGGGTTTTCCCCTTTCATTTGCATTAACCATCTCAAGGGTTGGTGGTCAGTTTGAATCACAAAAGTAGATCCATACAAGCATGGTCTAAACTTCTTCAAAGACCACACAATGGCAAAACATTCATGCTCTATGGTGGCCCACCTTGTTTCTGGTTCCTTCAGTTTCCTATTGATGAAGCAAATGGGGTGCTCGCTACCTTTCTCATCCAGATGACTAAGGACTGCGCCTATACCTGTGTTGGAGGCATCTGTCTTCACAATGAAGGGTTGGGATAATCAGGAGCTCTTAGGACTGGAGCTTGACAAAGGGGTTTCTTCAGGTTTTCAAAGGCCTCAGTGCACTCCTCATTCCATCTAACCTTTTTAGGGAATTTTGGAGAGATCACATTCAAGGGAGAAGCTATGGTCCCATAGTTCTCTATGAAATTCCTGTAGTACCCAGTGAGACCTAGGAAAGCTCTCACTTGGGTTTGAGTAGTAGGGGTGGCTCCGTTTTGCACAGCTTGTACTTTGCTGGGCAATGGCCTTATTTCACCTCCTCCTACCTCATGACCAAGGTAGACCACTTTGCTCTGACCAATTTGACATTTGCTTGCCTTTATGGTCAGATGGGCCGGCTCAAGAGCCTGCAAAATATATTCTAAGTGATCAATATGTTCTTTCGATGTAGGGCTGAACACTGCAATGTCATCGAAGTATGCCATGCAGAAGTCCTCCATCCCATTTGGAACTTGATTGACCATCCTTTGGAATGTAGCAGGTGCATTCTTTAGTCCAAAAGGCATAACCTTAAACTGGTAGAGGCCTGCTGGGGTTGAGAATGCAGTTTTCGAAGGGATTGTATCCTCCGACGTATTCCTTATCTTTGATAATACTTTTCCAGCTTGCTGGCCTCGGAAATTTTTTCTGTAGAGGACGCTGCGTGTCGACGTCCGCCGAGTCGATGTCCCTCGACGGCCACCGTATCGGCGCCGACGTCACCATGCCCATAAATAGCCACGCGCTGCGTCCGTTGCTCAGTTCCGTTTTTCCGCGCTTCGTGGGGCCTCGGAACGTCGTTGCTCAGTTGAGTCAGGATAACTCTATACCTACTTGAATAAATACCTACTCGTTCTCGATGGCATCTTCATCGGAACCGACGACGGCGCGAACCGGCTTCAAGAAATGTCGAGACTGCGGTAAAAAAATTTCGATAATGGATCCACACAGGATCTGCTTGTGGTGCTTGGGAGCCGAGCACCATTGTTCGGAGTGTGAGGACTGCATGTCCATGATGGCGAAAGCCTTGAAGGAGCGCAAGGGGAAGCTCGAGAGAGGTAAATCAGTCAAAACCTCCTCAAAGGTTTCTTCGGCGGAGTCGAGGCATTCGTCTCCTCGCCATCGAAAAAATTCCCATTCTAGATCTCGAAGTAGCTCCCACCATTCGTCGAGATCAAGACACTCAAAAAAGAGACGTCGAAGATCCCCTTCCTCGTCGTCTTCTGTTTCCCCAGAAAGAGTCTCCTGTCCCACAAAACACAGCTCTCAGGCTGAGTGGGAGGAATTCAGAAAGAAAATGTTAAGCGTCTTCGAGAAAGCGGCCTCGACTCCCTCGAAGACAGCTGAGGGTGATACCCCGGGTGAAAAACCCAAAAAATCAAAACGCCGCGAGTCGCAGCACCCGGCGAAACATTCCACCCGAGAGCGCCACGAGCCATCGGGTAACAAGGCACCATCTTCGACGCCGTTGTCGAAGATTCCTTCGATGCATAGATCGGCGACATCGACGCCGTTGTCGAGGGGTTCCTCGACGCATCGGTCGATCGATTCGACGCCATCGTTGACGCAGACATCGACGCCGATGAAAGAGAAGACCAAGGCTACTCCACAGCCAATGGTGATTCCAAGGGCCTCCGGCACGACGCCGAGAACGTTGTCGATGTCCTCGGGTAGGATCTCGATCCTCTCGAGTTCTTCGAGACCTCTTCCAGTTTTCTCGGCGCCTTCCAATCCTGTCACATCGGCGTCGACGACATCGACGTTTTCTCGCCCAATAATGACGAGTTTGGCTCCTTCTGCCTTAGAGATGGGTTTTACACCATTTCAGAGGTCAGCGTACCCTGGACTATCTTCAATTTATGAAGAGGGGGAAGATTCTGACAAGGAAACATTTGGGTTACAGAGGACCACACTGCCTATTTCAGAGGATTTCACCTCTGAGGAAAGAAGGTTGAAGTGGAATTTGTTAAGCCACACCCAGGGGAACATGCCGAAACACCCTATAGAACCCTTATGGCAAGAATTATTGAATTTATGGGTTGGTCTGCGCCTTCGCCGGTTTTTCAACAGGACGACTTAACAGACATATTAGACAAAGGTCCACAGGAGGACCCTGTGGTCCCCTTCCATGCAGCCTTACAAAGGAAAATTACATCTAATTGGGAAACTCCTAAAGTTATCTCTGCGGTCAATAAAAGATTGTCAGCCAAGAATAGGGTAGTGGCTGCTGACCCTGAATACCTATCAAAACACCCGACTCCAGAGAGCCTGGTGGTTCAAGCGGCAACTTCATCTAAAAGTAGGACCGCTTACCCTACTGTCCCACAGGATAGAGATGACAAGAGGTACGATTCTATGGCGAAGAAAGTCTACTCTGCTTGTAGTATGGCGTTGAAGTCCATCAACGCCACCTGTACGCTCGCCAGGTTCAGTCACACACTGTGGGAGTGTGCTTCATCAGCGGCTGACTGCATACCCGAAGGAGAGGAAAAGGAAGCCTTCCTTATTATTAAAGATGGCAAAGATGCCATGTGCGAATCACTTCAAACTGGCATCGATTCCGCTGACAGTATCAGCAGGGCCATGGCAGCAAGTACAACAATCCGCAGGCATGCGTGGTTGCGAAAATCTGGCTTTGCTCCAGATGTACAGGCCAGACTTTTGAATATGCCCTTTGACGGCTCTTCACTATTCGGAAAAAAAGGCTGATGACAGTCTGGAAAAGTTGCAGAACTCTAAAGCAGCAGCAAAATCTTTAGGAGCTGCTATCTGCCAAACTCCTTTTCGCCCCTCAGGAACCTCTGGGAGAGGAAAGTCCTTTCGCTATTATTCCGCATTCGGGAAAGGCAGAGAACAGCCGGCTCAAAGAGGCCAAAGGCGATCCACCCGAGGTGGACGGATCAAAGGTACTAAGGCCGCAGCAGCAGCAGGTGCCTCTTAACCCTCTGCATCTGCATCAGCCGCCCCCAAACCACTCTGAGGCCTTTCCACACAATACACCTGCAGGGGGCAGGTTAACTCTCCATCTGACGGAATGGCAGGCTATAACGTCAGATGCTTGGGCATTGGAGACAGTTGCCCAGGGTTACTGCCTACCCTTTCTACACATCCCTCAGTCATCCACTGGGAAACAGCTCTCTAAAAGTTCCAGATCCGCTCCTCTTGCAGGAAATTATAGACCTGCTAGAGAAAGGTGCCATAGAACCGGTACCTGTAGTGGACAGGAACAAGGGCTGCTACTCCCCCTACTTTTTCATAACAAAGGACGGAGGACTGAGACCCATCCTGGACTTACGAGAATTGAACAAGTTCCTCAGGAAGGACAAGTTCAAGATGGTAACTCTCTCTCAGATCCTTCAGGCCCTCCAGCTCCAGGACTGGCTGGTATCTCTGGACCTTCAGGATGATTATTTCCATGTGCCAATCCATCTCAAACACAAGAAATACCTGAGGTTCGCAATTGGCGACTCTCATGATCAATTTCGAGTTCTGCCATTTGGGGCTGACCTCCGCCCCGAGGGTCTTCACCAAGCTGATGTCGGTAGTGGCGGCGAGGAGGGAAGGGATCCACATCTACCCCTACCTGGACGATTGGCTGATCATCTTCGAAACAAGACCAGGCCCAGCTAGATTATGTCTGCCACTGCCTTCACAAACTGGGCTTCTCCCTCAATTTAAAGAAGTCACAGATGATACCATCACAGAGACTCCAGTTCATTGGAGCGGTCCTGGACACTTCCCTGGGAAAAGCCTCGCCACCAGAGGTGAGGGCTCAAGATATTCTACAGATGGTCACCAAGTTTCAAAATGCCCAACGTCTCCCAGCCTTCGACTTTTTGAGGTTGCTAGGCCTCATGGCATCCTGCAACTTCCTTTTGCCATAGGCTCGCCTGAGAATGAGATCTCTTCAGTGGGCACTGAGAAGTCAGTGGTCGCAATTCTCAGGGAGAATGACAGATCTCCTCCGGATTCCGGACAAGGTAGCCCGCGACCTTCAATGGTGGGCCTATCCAGAGAACATCTTGAAAGGAGAACTGTTTTGGCAACCATGGCCGGAGATAAGAGTAGTCACAGACGCCTCACTCACGGGGTGGGGAGCCCATGCCAACGACTTGACCATCAGCGGTCGTTGGTCTACATCGGAGTCCAGACTACACATTAACCTATTGGAGCTGAGAGCGATCAGACTAGCGTTGAAAGCTTTCCTGCCATCAGTACAGGGGAGAAATGTCCTGATAATGACGGACAACACGGTGGCCATGCACTACCTCAACAAAAGAGGAGGCGTAGGATCACTGCCACTGTGCAGAGAGGCGATGCAGCTCTGGTTTTGGGCAATCCAAGAAGGATAATAATAATAATAATAATAATAATAATTAGGCTTTTATATAGCGCTACAAACCCTCAGGTATCTGAGCGCTGCTTATTATTACCCACGGTGTGTGGTGCTCATTTATCGACCTCGGAAGGATGAAAGGCTGAGATTGGCCCCGCCGGGATTCGAACCTGCGTTAGCAGGCTCTGCACGGATGTCAAAGCGAGCGCTCTACTCGCTGTGCCACTTGACCGGATCTCTCTATTGGCAGTCCACTTAGCCTGGGAGAAGAACTTGACAGCGGACGCTCTGAGCAGGCAGAGTACAGTCTCCCACGAGTGTGAGCTAGCTCAGGAAGTCCTTCAAGAGATCTTCGCCCTTTGGGGAACCCCTCAGGTGGATCTGTTCACCACAAGCACCAACAGGAAGTGCGATCTGTTCTGTTCAAGGGAATTTCCCCCGAGAGGAGCTCTAGGAGACGTGTTCGTAGTGGACTTGGAGTTTCTACTCCTTTACGCGTTCCCACCAGTCCCAGTTATTCTTCAAATGATCAGGAGGTTGAGAAGATTCCGGAAAACCATGATCCTAATTGCCCCTGATTGGGCCAGGAGAACGTGGTACCCGGACCATCTAGATATGTCCATCTGTCCTCCAATCCGTCTTCCACTCAAAGAGAATCTACTCTCGCAAAAGGGAGGTCAGGTTCTCCATCCAGACACCAGAACCCTCAACCTTCACGCTTGGCTTCTGAAAGGGTGAGGTACTGTCAGGTTGGAGCGACATATTCTTTACATACAGTATCATATACGCATTTACATTGGGTCAGGGGAGACAAATATTTAGTATAGAAAGGTTTTGGGAAGTTATTATGGGTTATATTTTTAAACAGCCAATTTTGCCCTTAATCTTCATTGCAGTCTATGGAAAATGCCCCAAGCCAAGATGGAGGTTCTCAGTCTAAATTCTAATTGGCTGGAGATTGTTTATAGGGAGGACAGTGAACATTCTAAACTGCCTTTCAGCTGAGAGGTCGTGTGCCTTGCTGCTCCTGCTTAACTTGTTCAAGGGTGTCAAGTTTCAAGCAGTCGAGCAGCATCTTTGAAAATATAATAGGAGTCGTGTTTGGAGTTTGGTGGAGACACAGGACAGGAGTGAGAAATTTCCAATTTTCTGAGAAAAGAAGTTTTCAAGTCTCAATCACAAGATAAGTGACTTTCCATGTTTTGATGAACTTTGTAAAAAGGTTATATTCATTTTTAAGGATAGAAATCGCAAATCTGAATCTAAAAACTGAAGCGCGTACGTTTGTTTTCTTTCTTACGTATCATTTCAAACTAGCGCGTGATTTTTTTCCCGTTACTTTGAGCCTGCGCGTGAGAGTGAAGCGCGAGCGTGAACTTTGGACTCGCGTTTACTGTTCATTTACGCAAGGGTTTTTTCTACGGGAGTTCGCTTGTGTGTTATATTACGCATTTCGTATCTGCGCGTGCTCAAAAACAAATCTATGTGGAGCTTTCGCGTGAGCTCTCTGAATTGTCACGTGATAAAATAAAAGCGTGTGTGCTTTTTCCCGCGATTTGGTTTTTGCGCGTATGCGTATTTTTTTTGTGGGTTGGACTTTAGCGCGAGTGAGTTTTACTCGCGTCTTGGACTTTAGCGCGTGTTTTTTCCCGCGGTTTGGATTTTCAGTGCGTGTGCGTATTTCCCGCGACTTGGATTTAAGCGCGTGTGTTTTATCACGCGGTTTGGATTTTCAGCGCGTATGCGTTTTACCCGCGGTTTGGATTTTAGCGCGAGTGTTGGATTTTCCACGTGAAGATTTCATCGCAAGTTAAAAATTCGTTCCTGAGTAAAACACTCTAAAAAGAAAATATAAAAGCAAATACAAGAACTTAAAAGAACTTCCTTAAACTTACTTGAAGAACTTTAGACCTTGTTCAAGAATCTTGAGGTTGAGAAGACGAACTACAAAGTTAAATATTACATTCATGGACCTGCTGAGAAGGCTGAATGATCTTTAAGATTCTGGTCAACAAGTAAGGAAGTCTTGTCTGCTTATCACTTCTCTGGGCATACTGAAGAGAAGTACCAGGTATGGTTTTTTGACTATTTTGGTAAAGGATATAGAGTTTAAGGTTAGTATAGTAACCCATTGAGTAATGAGGTGTATTACATGTTTATGTTTTAACTAAAGGTGAAGAACCAGCGAGTTGATAGCTTCCAGCCTGGTGTTTGTTTATTTCTCCCTTCCCCCTTTCCCCTGGAAGTGAGGTAAACTGAGCGGTTATATATATATTATCAGCTCAGAGTGCCACATTTTGGGTGGATTGTCGGGGGTTCAGCAGCTTCCGCAGACACCAGGATCTCAGCCTGACAGGTACAGGGATTGGGATCTCCCTGATGATGTCATGGAGGTGTTGCTTTCGGCCAGAAGGCCAGCAACAAAGTCTTTATACCGCTGCCGTTGGAACAAATTTTGCAGCTGGTGTAGGGAAGAGAATATCGACCCTTTTTCATGTGGTACACCAACGGTGTTATCGTTTCTACTCTACTTGGCAAACTGAGGCCTTCAAGTTAGCACTGTAAAAGGCTATCTCGCAGCGCTTTCTATCTTCAAGCGCACTGCGGAGGAACCATCGTATTTCAAACTTCCTCTAGTGACACAATTTCTCAAGGGATTAACTAATGTTTATCCTCCAAAACCATTCCAGGTTCCCTTATGGGACTTAAATTTAGTCTTAAACTTCCTAATGGGCACTCCATTCGAACCATTTCACTCTTGTTCGCTGAGATTTCTCACGCTTAAAACTGTCCTATTGGTAGCACGAATATCTGCTAGGAGGGTGAGCGAGCTACAAGCTCTCTCCTGTAAACCCCCACATACAATTTCCCACAAGGACAAAGTTGTCCTACAGGTGAAGCCTAATTTCCTCCCAAAGGTGGTTTCTGAATTTCATATTACTCAGAAAATTACCTTACCTTCGTTCTACCCTCCTCCCCATCCGGGGAAAGAGGAAGAAAGGCTACATAGGCTGGACCCAAGGCGAGCTCTCAGCTTCTACATCAGCAGAATGGCTAGGATCAGGCAAGCAGACCAACTGTTTGTAGCATACTCGGGTCACAAGTTGGGACTACCCATAACAAAACAAACCATCTCCAGGTGGATTATTTTGGCCATTCTGGAATGTTACAAACTGGCAGGGAAAGAGCCACCTCAAAATCTCAGGGCTCATTCAACCAGGGGTATCGCATCCTCTTCGGATCTCCAAAGAGGGGTACCGGTCCGAGACATATGTGCGGCTGCCACATGGTCGTCCGCACATACATTCACAAAATTTTACAATCTGGATTCCTCCACTAGTCAAGAGACCAGATTTGGCAAGGCCGTATTACATTCGGTCCATCCCTAAAGGGATACATAACATTCTCACTCTGTTAGGGAGAATTCTCTGTTTAGGCTGAATTTCCCTACCTAGTGAGTCCCCCAGCAGCTTTGCTGGATTTCTGGGGTTTAATTTTTTCTCCTGCCAAGAGTGAGACTCTTTTACCCTCACTCTTGGACATGTTGAAGTGTGTTTTCTTGGTTAAACCTTGTGTTGAATGGGCTATGGGGTCTTTTACTCCATAGGGCCTCATGTATTTTTGTGATGTGGGTCACACAGCACCCTCTGTGCCGTGACCCAGGGGTGTCCTAGGGACTCCCCAACATAGACTCCATACCCTGGGACTGACTACTGTCTCCCAGGGCATGTAAAGTCACCAAAGACTTTGCTAGTCTTGAATCCTGAACAGAACCAGTACAAACCATCATATTGTGGACGTACTGGCTGGGGCAATTCGATTGCCCCAGGGTCTGTTAGTCGAGGGGGCACGTCTCCGTCCCCCCTGATCAAGTTTTGGCTGGTGGCAGTGGAAACTACTTTTTATATTCGACCGCGAATATTTCCCTATGGGATTTCCCATTGTTTTAGGCTAACACATTTAATTATTTATTTACGGTAGCCTTAAACATACCGCCGGTTTATATATTTATTTTTATAACTCCGGTTGGGACTTTTTGCCAAAACTTGATTCTAAAATGGCGTTGGTGTTCGCCTCTGTAACTCTGACCCAAAGTGGAGCCCTTTGTTCCACTTTTGGCGGGCTTCTCCACAGAAGCCCTCCAAAGTGGTGCCACTCTGTCTGGGGTACTTAGGAGGGGTGGAGGGGGATTTAGGCACCCTGGACTGAGTTACCTTGGTAACTCAAGTCGCACTCCGTCCTGATTGGCCCAAGTGGTGAGCCGCCCGGCTCACCACTTAGCATGTTTGAGTGACAGCTAGGCTGGGTGAATGGGGGTTTGCTGCATAAAAGCAGGGCTTTGGGGACTGGGACTTCAGAAGTCGCCACAGGACCAAGAATCCGACGAGGGAAGAGCTGAGCCGACCTGCTTCGACGACACCACCCGGTGGAGCCCTGCTGAACCGTCTCACCACTTTTTCCCGACGACCGAGGAGAACTCTTAACGGAGTGGCTCCTTCCCTTGACTGGTGGGGACAACCAGTTTTCGCCTTCTTTCCGTTCTTTGAGGTATCTCGTGGTCGCCTTGCCTGTGCCAAGCACCCCGGCAACCGGAATACCACACTTTACCCCCATACCGCGAAAGTCGGTACCAACCCTTTAACCGGAGGACTCCGCGGCTGGTTTCTTCCCGGGCAGTGCAACGACCCTCTTCTTCTGCTCTTCAGCGAGAACTTCTTCTCCCCTGACCGACGTCGAGCCCTGCTGCCACTGCCTGGAACAACTGCCACCGCTGGAGGATCCTTTCCGCTTAAGGTACTGTGTTCCGCCTGGCTTCCCTTGCTACCGACTGTACGGGGTAGATTTAGTCCCCGGCTTTCGAACCTGGGAGTGCCTGGGACACTTTGGCTAAACTTTCTGAGCCACTCTAAACTCTTTTTGACTCTTTGCAAGACTTTGAATCTCTAACTAACAGTGTGATCTTGGGCACATTTTCGCTCCGGCTACTCTAAGAGTGGGCCCTGCCTAGTGACTTTTGCTCACCTGTGACTTTATTCTTCTTTAAGCCTATTGCAAGTGTTCTGGACCTTAGAGTGGTGTGTCTAACCTATTTCTGCTTTTTCTCTCCCTTTCTTGGAAACTACTAGAGTGTCATCTAACGTTAAGCACTCACCTCTGTTTTAATTAAGTGGTGTTTACCTAGAGTTGTCTAGATAGGAGAAAGGATTGAATCTACTTTCATTATAACTGTGTTGAAGTGCTTTTACTATATTTTTGCTAGAGTGTTTTTAACTTATGTGTATTTTAAATAAATAACTATATACTTTTGAAACCAAGCTCTGGTCAGTGTTTGCTTGTGCTATTGTGTTTTGGTACATATTGTGTATACTTTGCATACTGCCTAACTCTTCTTGAGGGAAGTCTGACTGCTCAGCCACAGCTACCAGGTAAATCTGGGTGGTACAGACTGCTACCAAAGGGGTTTACTGCTCTACCTGTAGTCTTAAATCTTTTGCAGTGTTCCCCAAGGGAACTGCACAGGTTTCTGCCTAACACTGGTGTACAGCGGTGGGATTTGTATTGAGTATACACTTTATTGTGCTTTAGATACCTTAGTGCAACTAACCACAAAGCTTAGCACTGAAAAAGTAAAACCTCTAACATGTCAGTTATAGAAAGCTATAGTCAAGAGTCCCTTGCAGCCAAAACTGCTGATTGTTTAAGAGTGCTCTGTAAACATAAGGATCTCCTGACTAAGGGCAAGAAAATGGAGCTGATTGAAAGATTGTTAGCTAACCAAAGTCTGGGTGATGGTTCAGAGGAACCTACCACTCCAGCAACTGTAGATGACAGTGTTGAAGTTAACATGGAGCAAAATGTTGATGATTCTGAGGAAGAGTCAGAAGAGGAGGGTGAGGCTGTTGTAACTGTCCCCCCTAGGCCTCTGCCTGCTCTACCTGCTGTGCCTACTGGACCTTTACCAGGTCCCACATTTAGTCCTCAGTACTTTGAACTGGAGAAAATGAAGCTAGAATTGGAGTATAAGAAACTTAATGCTCAAACTGACAAAGAACTAAGGCTAAGGGAAATGGAGCTCAAGTATGACTTAGAAATGAAGAAATTATCTGTTGAGAATGTTTCTCTCTCTGGCTCCTCTAGAAGTTCCAGTCCTAAAAGACCCCGGATGCCTAAAGAATTGGTTGGTATGTATGAGCCTAAGTTGGATGTGTTGGATTGGTTGTCTCTGTTTGAATATAATCATGGGCTCCAGAACATCACAGGAAATGACTTACTCACCTGGTTGTTCTCTAGGCTTCCCCCTGTTGCAACTGATGTGGTAATGGAGATGGGGGAGGAGGATAGGAAGGACTATGAATGTGTGAAACTAGCTTTGATAGCTAGGTTTGGGAAGACCCCTTCCCAGTATCTTAAGAGGTTTAGGAGCCTCAAAAAGCATGATGGTACCCCTTGGGCTACCTGGGTGAGTGAATGTTTGAAAAACTTAGAGGGATGGATTAAGGGTTACAAGGTGAACACTTATGAAGGTATGAAGAATTTGTTTATGTTGGAGACTATTTATGATGCCTGCTCTCCTGAGCTCAGACAGCACTTGGCTGATTCCAAGGAATTAGATTCCCGGAAACTAGCTAAGGCTGCTGACTTGTGGGTTGCCAACAGGGCCACTCACAAGGATTCTGGGGTAACTCAGAAGAAGGATGGGGAGAAACAGCCTAAAAAAGACTCCAAAGAGAATTCTAATAATTCCTATCCCAAAGAGGGCCCCAAACCACAAAATAACCAGGGTAAGCCACATGGGAAACCTAGTCAGGCTACTGTACCTTCTGGCCACAAGCCAGAAGGAGGTCAGAACAAGCCACCCTTCCATAGAGCATTTGGACAATGCTATGTCTGTCAGGGTACTGACCATATCAAAGGAGATCCCAAGTGCAAGGGTAAACCTGCAGGGATCAGCACAGTCTCCTTAGCCTTCACTCCTGAGGATGAAGTACAGATGGCTAGTGCCCACTTTGAACTCTTTGCTGAAGAACCCTTGGGTCTTCAAGCAACTGTAAACTTAGAGCCTATGGGTCTGGTTAGTCCCCAGAATAGGGTTGTGTATAACTCCCTACCTGTTAACTCTAAGGTGTATTATGTGGACAGTGTTCTTGTCAATGGCCAGGATACTCCTGCCAGGAGAGACACTGGGGCCAGCAGAACAGTAGTGGATGAAAGCTTCTTTCAACCTGAGGATGTGGCCAAAGCACCCAAAGGTCCCACTAAGATGTCTGGAGGCCCTGTCCAAATGGTTCCTATTCTACCAGCCCTCATTCAGTGTAACAACATGACAGTGAGGATCCCTGTCAGTGTTCAGACTGAGGTACCTGGGAAGGTCCTGTTAGGGAATGACCTAAGAACTCTAGGAGTAGTGTCACATACCCCCAGGCCTCCCAGTATGGAGAAGCAGAACTTAACCAAATTGGCTAGAAAGGCTACCTTGAAGGACCCTTCTAAGCCTGTGGGACCCTCTACTGAGAACCCCACTACAAGCCCTGGGTTTAGTAAGTTGACCTCTGACCCAGGCACATTTCAGGATAGTATGCTAGGAACATGGGCGCCCCAACCAAGCTCCATCATTGTTCCCCTAGTCTCAGAGTCTCTGACTCCCCCTGCTTCTGAGGAAGAGGTGGATAGACCAACTAGGCCCCTATCTGGACCCGAGAGAACTGGTAATTCTCAGTGCTGGTGGAAAACCAGAAAAGAAAAGTCTAAGGCCAAAAACCTTCAGACTGTTGGACCTTCTACTGAAGACCCCAACTCAAATCCTAATATTAGGGGGGGAACTCCTAAAATAGGTAAGGGTAGATCTAAGAGGAAGGGGAAGCAGGTACATTGCCTAACCCCAACCCCTCCAACCAAGAGGCCTAAGACCCAACCTGCTCCCACAAGAGAGGTGGTGAGGAACCTTGGAGGCCCCTCTAGATCTAAGGGAATCCTTTATAAGGACCCCTTGAAAAAGCCTAACATAGGTTCAGAAGTTGTACCAACTTCTGAGGGACTGGTCAACCAGATCCCCTATAACAAAAAGACTGATGTTCCTCAAAGGGTCTGTAGGTCCGTTAGCTTACAAAAGAAAACCTTTGAGTTCACCATTGAGCACAGGTCAGGGTGTCACCATCAAAATGCTGATGGACTCTCTAGGATGTATATCATCGACTAGAGGTATGAGGTTCATCCAGGAGTGGATTAAATCCTCCTGTCCCTTAGTCTGGGGGGGGCGAGTGTTAGGGAGAATTCTCTGTTTAGGCTGAATTTCCCTACCTAGTGAGTCCCCCAGCAGCTTTGCTGGATTTCTGGGGTTTAATTTTTTCTCCTGCCAAGAGTGAGACTCTTTTACCCTCACTCTTGGACATGTTGAAGTGTGTTTTCTTGGTTAAACCTTGTGTTGAATGGGCTATGGGGTCTTTTACTCCATAGGGCCTCATGTATTTTTGTGATGTGGGTCACACAGCACCCTCTGTGCCGTGACCCAGGGGTGTCCTAGGGACTCCCCAACATAGACTCCATACCCTGGGACTGACTACTGTCTCCCAGGGCATGTAAAGTCACCAAAGACTTTGCTAGTCTTGAATCCTGAACAGAACCAGTACAAACCATCATATTGTGGACGTACTGGCTGGGGCAATTCGATTGCCCCAGGGTCTGTTAGTCGAGGGGGCACGTCTCCGTCCCCCCTGATCAAGTTTTGGCTGGTGGCAGTGGAAACTACTTTTTATATTCGACCGCGAATATTTCCCTATGGGATTTCCCATTGTTTTAGGCTAACACATTTAATTATTTATTTACGGTAGCCTTAAACATACCGCCGGTTTATATATTTATTTTTATAACTCCGGTTGGGACTTTTTGCCAAAACTTGATTCTAAAATGGCGTTGGTGTTCGCCTCTGTAACTCTGACCCAAAGTGGAGCCCTTTGTTCCACTTTTGGCGGGCTTCTCCACAGAAGCCCTCCAAAGTGGTGCCACTCTGTCTGGGGTACTTAGGAGGGGTGGAGGGGGATTTAGGCACCCTGGACTGAGTTACCTTGGTAACTCAAGTCGCACTCCGTCCTGATTGGCCCAAGTGGTGAGCCGCCCGGCTCACCACTTAGCATGTTTGAGTGACAGCTAGGCTGGGTGAATGGGGGTTTGCTGCATAAAAGCAGGGCTTTGGGGACTGGGACTTCAGAAGTCGCCACAGGACCAAGAATCCGACGAGGGAAGAGCTGAGCCGACCTGCTTCGACGACACCACCCGGTGGAGCCCTGCTGAACCGTCTCACCACTTTTTCCCGACGACCGAGGAGAACTCTTAACGGAGTGGCTCCTTCCCTTGACTGGTGGGGACAACCAGTTTTCGCCTTCTTTCCGTTCTTTGAGGTATCTCGTGGTCGCCTTGCCTGTGCCAAGCACCCCGGCAACCGGAATACCACACTTTACCCCCATACCGCGAAAGTCGGTACCAACCCTTTAACCGGAGGACTCCGCGGCTGGTTTCTTCCCGGGCAGTGCAACGACCCTCTTCTTCTGCTCTTCAGCGAGAACTTCTTCTCCCCTGACCGACGTCGAGCCCTGCTGCCACTGCCTGGAACAACTGCCACCGCTGGAGGATCCTTTCCGCTTAAGGTACTGTGTTCCGCCTGGCTTCCCTTGCTACCGACTGTACGGGGTAGATTTAGTCCCCGGCTTTCGAACCTGGGAGTGCCTGGGACACTTTGGCTAAACTTTCTGAGCCACTCTAAACTCTTTTTGACTCTTTGCAAGACTTTGAATCTCTAACTAACAGTGTGATCTTGGGCACATTTTCGCTCCGGCTACTCTAAGAGTGGGCCCTGCCTAGTGACTTTTGCTCACCTGTGACTTTATTCTTCTTTAAGCCTATTGCAAGTGTTCTGGACCTTAGAGTGGTGTGTCTAACCTATTTCTGCTTTTTCTCTCCCTTTCTTGGAAACTACTAGAGTGTCATCTAACGTTAAGCACTCACCTCTGTTTTAATTAAGTGGTGTTTACCTAGAGTTGTCTAGATAGGAGAAAGGATTGAATCTACTTTCATTATAACTGTGTTGAAGTGCTTTTACTATATTTTTGCTAGAGTGTTTTTAACTTATGTGTATTTTAAATAAATAACTATATACTTTTGAAACCAAGCTCTGGTCAGTGTTTGCTTGTGCTATTGTGTTTTGGTACATATTGTGTATACTTTGCATACTGCCTAACTCTTCTTGAGGGAAGTCTGACTGCTCAGCCACAGCTACCAGGTAAATCTGGGTGGTACAGACTGCTACCAAAGGGGTTTACTGCTCTACCTGTAGTCTTAAATCTTTTGCAGTGTTCCCCAAGGGAACTGCACAGGTTTCTGCCTAACACACTCCCACCTCCAATTACATGCCACTGCTATGGGAGTCTATCAAAGATAAGGAATACGTCGGAGGACACAATCCCTTCGAAGAACAAGTTACTTCTTACCTTGTAACGTTCTTTCGACAGGATGTTCCTCCGACGTATTCCTTATCGCCCCTCCCATCCATCCCCGCAGTGATACTTCCCTTGTGGTTGCAGCTTACGCTCCTTCAAGGTCAATAACCAATTCAGGCATGACTTTTTTTATGCTACAAAACGGAGCTGAGCAACGGACGCAACGCGTGGCTATTTATGGGCATGGTGACGTCGGCGCCGATACGGTGGCCGTCGAGGGACATCGACTCGGCGGACGTCGACACGCAGCACCCTTTACAGAAAAATTTCCGAGGCCAGCAAGCTGGAAACGTATTATCAAAGATAAGGAATACGTCGGAGGAACATCCCGTCGAAAGAACGTTACAAGGTAAGAAGTAACTTGTTCTTCTCCTTGGCATGGTCTGTCAGGGCTATTTGCCATAGCCTGACATTAGATCAAATGTACTGAAGTACTTGGCTGAACCAAGTCTATCCACCACTTCATCTGTCTTGGCAAAGGATGGGCATCAGTCTTAGTGACTGCATTTAGAGCTCTATAGTCCACACAGAATCTCAACTCATTGGATCCTGCCTTTGGTACTAGAACAACTGGACTAGACCATGGACTTGTAGAGGGCTCTATAACTCCGAGATCAAACATCTTGTTGACCTCTCCTTTGATGTGGGATCTTGCATGTTCTGACATTCTGCAACCTCTCCTTTTCACAGGTAAACAGTCACCAGTGAGAATATCATGCTTGCCCCAAGGGGTCAGGCCTGGTGATAGTGAAAACAGGGAGGCAAACTGATTTAACAGAACTTTGCACTCCCCCTGTTGTTCAGAAGTCAGTTGAGAAGAGAGATTGACTCCTATTTTCTCATCCAAAGGTTGGCCTCTGCGCAGGTCAGGTAGAGGTTCACTCTCCTCTTCCTCTTGAGCTGAAGCTAGAAACAAAGCTCCCACTTCTGGTCTCGAGACATATGCCTTCAAACGGTTGGTGTGAAAGACTCTGGGACTGTTTGCTGTTGCTACCGGACCCCTTGGAGGAACGTTGTGGCCGCCTGCCGCCTCTTTCACTTTTGCCTACGGCTTCTGCAGTATCCTCGGTGCCTTTGAACTTGGAGGACGTCTTTAGCTGTGACTCCTCTCTTGCCTGGCCTCTGTCAGGGAAAAAACAAGGTATTTCTGGGGATTGTGGCTCCGCCCCTCTACCTTGTGACGCCCTTACTGACTCTACAAAACATTCCCAGCCTAGCGCACCCGCGCTGTGCACCGCGAAGCACCGCAAAGTACTGTTTGCTGTTGATACTGGACCCCCTGGAGGAACATTGTGGCCGCCCTGCCGCCTGTTTCACTTTTGCCTACGGCTTCCACAGTATCCTCGGTGCCTTTGGACTTGGAGGACGTCTTTAGCTGTGACTCCTCTCTTGCCTGGCCTCTGTCAGGGAAAGAACAAGGTGACTGTGTGCTCCCCCACTAGTTTCACTAGAGGTGCTCGAAACTGTGTGCTCCCTCAGATTGTGCATAAGTGAAACGCAGTGTATCTTTAACGCCTTTTTTAAAATTTCTATTCAAAGGTATTTCCGGGGATTGTGGCTCTGCCCCTCTACCTTGTGACGCCCTTACTGACTCTACAAAACATTCCCAGCCTAGCGCACCCGCGCTGCGCACCGCAAAGTACTGTTTGCTGTTCCCAGTGCACAGCGCAGGGCTAGCTATTTAGCTAGCATCTTAGAAGTTGTTTTTTAGTGTAGCGTTGGTGCCATCCTGTGTTCAGGTGACACGCTTGTATTGGCTTGGGGATTACCGGTTAGGAGACTGCCTAACCCTTTCTCAGGCCTCTGTGCTAGTCTATTCTGAGGCTTCATTCTTGATTGCATATTCTTATGATATCGGTTGTTACTAAACCTACATAAATCAGACTTTACCCTCATGGAAACTACATTAAGGAACGTAAAGCGATTGCGTGACTCCTCTAAAATATTACCTGCCAAAAAAATGTCTTTACTAAAAATGGAATCCACGCATTTGTTCAAGGTCAAAAATCCCTCCTTTCCATTTCTACACAAGTCGACCCTCCTATAAGTCTGGAGGAGAAACCCCCTCCTTCTCTTCCTCCTGTGTACCCCCTTGACACAAAGCTGACAGAAGGAGTTATGCCAGCACAGTTAAACGCACCCTTTACTTTAAAGGCAGCTAATGATTCTGCCTTCAAATTAAATGACAACATTAAAGGGGCAGCCAATGTCTCCTATTCCATGAGACCGACATCACTGATAATCTTTTCATTCCTCCCTCAGACACCTCTATGCTTGCACCAGGCATAATGGCGGCTTTAGAAAGGCGAATAAGCCTCTCATTAGGTCCATCGACCCCTGCTGCCTCGTCATGTGGATTTGGAGAACGGGTACACTTTCACCCCACTCCTCCACCCTCAACATCTCTGTTTATGAAACCTCAAAATTGTACCAAATCCACTAATTCCTTCTTTGTTCCAAGCAAAGCAGGGAGTTCTCCTACAATGGAATTCTTTCCCTAAAAGAAACTACATATGGAAGATCCATTCTTTCTCCAGCATTGGATCTTTCATGGATTCACATGCTTAGAATATTCCCCGTCGTCAGACTGGGACCCTCGGTAAACATATATAGCCTTTTCCTATAGGAAAAGTTCCGACACTTTTGTGTCCTATCTACGTCCTTTTAGGACCCGCCTACGCACGCTCCGTAGGCCGTCCCAGTATAAGAGGCCCGCCCCCGCGGCTCCCCTTCAGATTTCAACCGTCTCCAAAGTAGTGGGATCTCCTCGTGTCGTCTTACTATTTTGTACAAGGTTGTGTACCTGGAGTTGGAGTTCGAGGACATTTTTCCTCCATGTCAGGAAAAGCGCTGTCCCGTCCATGCGCGACGTGCGGCTTGAAAAAAGTTTACGAGGCGGACGGACATATGGATTGTATATACTGCCTCCACCCTCATCATTCGACGGATAACTGCGACATATGCAAAGGGTTTTCTCAAAAGACCCTCAAAGACCGAAATCGACGGCTGGTGGCATGGCTGAATGATGGAGCGGGGGCATACCCCCCTTCGGAGGTAGGCTCCACACAATCGGCGAAAACATCACACCGCGCTGCCTCGTCGGAACCACCGGCGAAGAAATCTCGACCGACGGAAAAAGAGTCATCTCGGAGTCATTCAGCTAGAGAGTCCTCGTCGAAAAAATCGTCCTCTTCATCAAAAAAGCAGGACAAGGAAAGGCCGAAATCCTCCTCGGGCGATCACCATAGATCGACTTCGAGTCGAGAGTCGAGTAAAGGCAGGCCAAGTGTGGAAAAGGCGGGACCGCCTAAATCACCTGCTAAGTCATCGTCGTCGACGGCGGTCCAGTCATCGGCCTCCACCCTGCCACTGACGCATGTGGTATCCACCGTCCCACCGACAACGACTGTGACGGTGGCCTCGTCAACGGGGGTTCTACAGGAAGCCTGGAGGCCTGAAGTTTTTGATCCGATCCCCCCGGATACTTTACTGCAAGAATAGGCTGTGTCGCTGTCCTCTGGGGAGGACGAGAGCGGGAGAATAGCTGGCCCGGCAGCCCTAGGGCTACGAGTGGTTGACAAGTCGTCGACGAGGGGATCCGGTATACTGGTATCTGCCCCTCTTCTCAATCCGTTTTGTCGTTGGAAATTCTGTCCACGCTTCAGTCTTTGGTACAGTCGTTGGAACAGAGACTACCTCAGGCAAAGCTGCCACAGTCACCCGTCGACGAGCCGGGCCCGTCCCGTCCACTGACGCACTTACGTACGCCAATCTCAGCACTGGCACCCCAAGAGGAAGGTGAGCTGCCAGATTCGGAGTCTGACAGGGGAGCCATGTCGGATATCTCATCATCCCCCTCCAGGGATCCAACCTGGGAGTCGGAGGTGGAGTTAGAAACCCCAAGAAGCCCAGCTCACCCGTCCCTTCCGGACGACATTGCATCATTCCATTCTATGATGGAGAAGGCGTGTAAGGAATTTGGTTTGTCCCAGGAAGAACAGAAAAAGGACTTTTTTGTTCGACCACATGGGTAAGAGAAGGAGGTCTGTGTTCTCAATACCAATACTAGACCACGTGTGGAAGGAGGGGTTGCAGACAATGCGTCACCCCTTTTCGGAGCCGGCAGTGAAAGGACGCCTCGAGAAAAATTTTAAGGCTCCAGAGTCTACCCCCAAGTGTTTATCCTCCCAACCAACGCCAGAATCGGTGGTGTCGGCGGCAGCGGCGAGGAAGGCGAAGGCCCAGCACAAGTGCACGACTCTGCGTGAAAACGAAGCAAGACGCCAGGATGCCTTTGGCAAAAAAGTGCTATCCGTGGGAGCAACCACAGTAAAGGCTGCAAACTCTCTGGCTATTGTAGCCAGATACGACAGAGAGATGTGGCACAGGCTAGCGCCGTTGCTGGATCATCTCCCGGAGGAGCATAGGAAGGCAGCGATGTTACTTGTCCGAGAGGGTGAGGAAGCCTCCAATCACGCAATAAACATCGCGGTGGACCTCGCTGAGTCAGGCTTCAAGCAAGTCAATAATGGGGTCGTATTACGACGACAGTCATGGCTTAAGTGTACCTACTTCAGACCAGAGGTACAATACAAAGTATTAGATATGCCTTTTGATGGAGACCTTCTATTCAGAGAGAAGGTAGACGAGGCCCTAAAGGGAATGAAAGAGGACTCGGACACGGCACGTTCATTGGGTGCCCTCCAGAGTGGCCGAAGCTACAAGTCTTTTCGTCCCTTTAGAGGGGCTTCAGGTAATTCCAGATTCTCTGCGTCTGGAGACAGATCCTTTGGCAGGTCGGCTTACCCCTCCCAGGGATACAGGCGTGCTTCCCAAACGGCAAACCGACGCCAGAACTTCCAGATGTCCAGGAAGAGACCATCCTATCCGTCGTCGTCGAGAGACAAGCAAAATAAAGATCAGCAGTGACAGACAACACACCGTTCTGGGGGGAAGAGTGTCAGCATATGTCGACGAATGGGAACGAATAACGACGGATCAATGGGTGCTGGACACTATAAGGAACGGGCACTCTCTACAATTCAAGCACAGCCCTCCGCACATTCCACCTGCGTTCACCGCTCATTCCCATCTGAGGATACTGAAACAAGAGGTAACACTCATGTTAGCAAAGGGCGTGATAGAATTAGTTACAACATCACAGAGAGGTCAAGGAGTCTACTCAAGATACTTCGTCGTAAAAAAGCCGAACGGCAAATGGCGTCCCATTTTAGACTTACGCAGTCTCAACAAGTCTTTAAAGAGCCTAAAATTCAAAATGCTCACGCTGCAGGAAGTGATCCGCGCCGTTCAAGAAGGGGATTTTCTAGCGTCCCTGGATTTACAGGACGCGTACTTCCATATTCCTATTTGTCGGAAACACAGGAAATTCCTGAGATTTGTAATAGGGCGGACTCACTACCAGTTCACGGTTCTTCCCTTTGGGCTCAAGACCTCCCCCAGAACGTTCACAAAATGCCTGGCCCCAGTAGCGGCCTGGCTAAGGAAGCAAGGCCACCGCGTATACCCATACCTCGACGACTGGCTGGTAAGGGGATCCTCCCCAGCGTCGACCAACACAAGCTTGCAAGCCACCATGCAGCTTCTACAACAGCTGGGATTTGCCATAAACTTCGAAAAATCCTCTCTGCGGCCATCAAGAACGTTGGTGTTCCTGGGGGCACAGTTCGAGACCCAGTTAGGGCTAGTGAAGCCTTCTCTCGACAGAACCTCAAAACTCAATCAGCTGGCGAGCCGACTACGACAAACCACCAGGCTCTCAGTGAGGAAATACGTTTCGGTCCTAGGGGCCATGGCATCCTGCATCCATCTGGTGGCAAACTGTCACCTATTCATGAGGCCAGTCCAGGAATTCCTCGCGGACCGATGGACGCAGGCCCAAGGATCGTGGTCAGACAAGATAACCGTCGACGACGACAAGCTGCTTCGGACCCTTCAGTGGTGGCAGAGTTTCCACAATCTGAACAACTGTGTACCCCTACAGGAACCGGAGTTTCAGGGAACCATAGTCACGGATGCGTCCCTAACCGGATGGGGAGCTCACATGGGTACTCTTCAAACGCAAGGTCGCTGGTCTCCAACGGAGTCACTCCTACACATAAACGTGTTAGAGCTCAGAGCAGTACTCTGGGCCCTCAAGGCATTCCTGCCACACATCAAGGGATCGCGAGTACGAGTACTGACCGACAATACGACGGTCATGTTTTATTTGAGAAAACAAGGAAGGTCGCGATCAAGAACTCTTTCCATAGAGGCCCAGAAAACATGGCATTGGGCATTAAAGCACGAGATTTCCATCGTGTCTTACCATCTCCCGGGAGTGAGGAATTCGCAAGCAGATTCCCTCAGCAGAAGCATGGCCCAGATACACGAATGGGAACTGGACACAGTTCAGCTGATGAAAGTGTTCGAGAAATGGGGTCACCCCCCTCTGGACGCTTTCGCAACCAAGGACAACAAGAAATGCGAGCAATTCGCAAGCAGATGGCCTCAGGAGGGTTCCATGGGGGAGGCATACTCCTTCCCATGGACGGACATGTTCCTTTATGCTTTTCCTCCGTTCCCCCTCATACGGAGGACAGTACAGTGGATACGCAGATACAGTTGCCGGGTAATTCTATTGGCACCGTACTGGCCGCGGCAACCGTGGTTCTCTGACCTGCTTCACCTGTCGCTGGAACATCCAATAGCGTTTCCGAGAGTCCGGAACCTACTATCCGGGGACAAAGGCACGGTGTGGCATCACGACCCGGACAGTCTCAACCTTGCAACCTGGCTCCTTACGTTTACGGAGTTCGGTGCTTTAGACGTTTCGGAGGATTGTCAAAAAGTTCTGCAGGCGGCTCGAGCCCCTTCTACCAACAAATCTTACACCTATAAGTGGCGGAGGTTCTGTGAATGGTGTCGAGGACAGCAAGGCCTACAACCGTTGACGGTGACGCCGGAACAAGTTCTACCTTACCTGCTTCTCTTGGCGGAGAGGGGCTTATCCTTCACATCGATAAAGGTGCACCTGGCGGCCATCTCGAGGTTCATGAGGAAGAGACAGTCATCTCCTCTATTCAGCGAGAGACTTGTGAAACACTTCATGAGGGGTTTATTTCGAACTTTTCCCCCGGTAAAACGTTTCCCTCCAACTTGGAGTCTCAACACAGTGTTGGCAGGCTTAGTGAAACCGCCCTTTGAGCCTATGGCCACGTCGGACATGAAATTCATATCGTGGAAGTTGGCATTCTTAATTGCTATCACATCAGCTAGGAGAATCTCGGAACTGCAAGCGCTGGTCGTAGACCCGCCATACTTAAGATTCTTTAAGGACAAGGTGGTCCTGGCAACTAATCCTACGGTCGTCCCAAAAGTTCCGACAGTGTATCACAAACACTCGTCCATTGTTCTCCCTACTTTCTTCGCGACCCCATCATCGGCAGCAGAAAAAGCTCTCCATACCTTGGACGTTAAGAGGGCTCTGAAATTTTACCTACATCGTACACTGGAACTCAGGTCTACTCGACAACTGTTCATCGCATATAGTCTGTCGACGAGGGGAAAAGCAATCTCTAAACAAGGATTGGCTGGATGGGTCTCATCGACGATTGCGTTTTGCCACTCCAAGGCCGGAAGGCCGCTGCAAGGGCATCCTAGAGCCCATTCTACAAGATCAACGTCCTCCTCCTCAGCAGCATTATGGGCAGGAATTCCGCTAACAGACATATGCCAGGCTGCGGCATGGTCAGTGCCCCACACGTTTACCCGCCACTACTGCCTTGCCAGGCAGCATGCAGATGAGGTGCAGATGGGTAGAGCTGTCCTGCGCCATCTGTTTCAGTAAGGTAAGCTCCACGCTGTGGAGAGTCTGTTTTCTACCTTTTGATGACAGTATACTTTATGTGGGTAAGGTTATATGAGTAAACTTATTCCTGCTGTACATATGCGTTGTGTATTATGGTGAGGGTATATTACATTACATTCTCACCGCCGTTTCAGGTGTTACTGCTATACAATCTATTCTAAGCATGTGAATCCATGAAAGATCCAATGCTGGAGAAGGGAATAGTTTCTTACCTGTAACTCCATTTCTCCAGCATTGGTATCTTTCATGGATTCACATGCGCCCGCCAGCCTCCCCGGAATGCAATGTATTTGCTTGATAAGTTTAACCCTTCCTACTTTGGAGGGGCCGAAATCTGAAGGAGAGCAACGGGGGCGGGCCTCTTATACTGGGACGGCCTACGGAGCGTGCGTAGGCGGGTCCTAAAAGGACGTAGATAGGAAACAAAAGTGTCGGAAGTTTTCCTATAGGAAAAGGCTATATATGTGTACCGAGGGTCCCAGTCTGACGACGGGGAATATTCTAAGCATGTGAACCCATGAAAGATACCAATGCTGGAGAAATGGAGTTACAGGTAAGAAACTATTCCCTTCAGGAATTTCCATCTAAACAAATGTCGCAGGAGTCCATAACGGCTCAGATCTCTCCCCACTCTCAGGTTTCTTCGATACCTCTTGAGGAGAACTCTTCGCACGTACTAAAACAGGAATTAAAATATTTTCCGGTGCTTACACGTATTTTAAACCTCATGGACAAAGGGCCTGAACTGACACATATTCTCTTGAAAGACATGAAGGAACTAATATCAATTAATTCCACAAAACTCTCAAAAATAGAAGGGTTTATACTAGCTCACGAGGCATGTCATACCTTTCATGTAACTTGTCCCGAACGCACTGTTGAGATTGTAAGAAAGAGCCTGCCGTCGATGTTGCCCTTGCATGCTTTGACATCACAAAGCACCCAAACTGTTGAATCTACATTACTGTTAAACGGAACGCCCACTTCATTTGCGGACGCAGTGGCGAAACCTCTCGTTCTTGAGGTTATAACTTCTTCGCCTCCTGCAATTGACCTGGTTGAAATCCTGTTCAAATCTAAATTTCCTCCTGATTTTTTTCGGAATGGCATGGTGACACTTACTACGCCTACGGAACGTACTTCTCCTGATAGCCCTTCAGCCATCACTAACATCTTGGATGAGGTTGAAGCAAGTGAGAAGTTAGAATCCATAGATGTGTCTAAAAACGTCTACCATCCATCTCGTAGAATGAAGAAAGCATATCAGAGAGCAGTGAAAAGAAGAAACAAAGCAAAATTGAACAAAACCATCTTGTCTAATACAATCGATGCAGGCTCCTCCTTGCATAGTTTGGTTAATGTTCTAGGTGTTGAAGAAGCTGTACAGAATATTTCCTCTGTGGGGAACGAAGATCTACAGCTTAACCTTAGCCAGTTGAATGAAGAAAGTAAAATGGCACTTCAATTCAAATCTTCACAAAAAGCGAAAAAGGGCGCGAAGAAAGGTGTAACTACATCTGACCTCAAACCAATTGCTGAGTGTGCAACTGAAGAGAAATGCATTTCGAAGGGATTGTGTCCTCCGACGTATTCCTTATCTTTGATAATTCGTCTCCAGCTTGCTGGCCTTGGAAATGTTTTCTCTGTAGAGGACTCTGCGCATCGATGTCCGCCGAGTCGATGTCCCTCGACAGCCACCGTATCGGCGCTGACGTCACCACGCCCATAAATAGCCACGCACGGCGTCCGTTGCTCAGTTCTGTTTTTCCTTGCTTCGTGGGGCCTCGGAATATCGTTGCTCAGTTCAGTCAGATAAACCTTCTATATTTACTCGAAAATACCAACTCGTTCTCGATGGCTTCTTCATCGGAACCGACAACGCAGCGGTCTGGCTTAAAAAAATGTCGAGACTGCAGTAAAAAAAATTCGATAACAGATCCACACAGGATCTGCTTGTGGTGCTTGGGAGCCTAGCTCCATTGTTCGGAGTGTGAGGACTGCATGTCCATGACTGCGAAAGCCTTGAAGGAGCGCAAGGGGAAGCTCGAGAGAGGTAAATCGGTCAAAACCTCCTCAAAGTTTCTTTGGCTGAGTCGAGGCATTCGTCTCCTCGCCGTCGAAAGCATTCCCATTCTAGATCTCGAAGTAGCTCCCACCATTCGTCGAGATGGAGACACTCAAAGAAGAGACGTCGAAGATCCCCTTCCTCGTCATCTTCTGTTTCCCCAGAAAGGGCCTCCTGCCCCACAAAACACATCTCTCAGGCTCAGTGGGAGGAATTCAGGAAGAAAATGCTAAACGTCTTCGAGAAAGCGGCCTCCACCCCTTCGAAGACAGCTGAGGGTGATACTCCGGGTGAAAAACCCAAAAAATCGAAACGCCGCAAGTCGCTGCACCCGGCGAAAGAGTCCACCTGAGAGCGCCACGGGCCATCGGGTAAGAAGGCACTGTCTTCGTCGTTGAAGATCCCTTCGACGCATGGATCGGCGCCATCGACGCCGTTGTCGAAGGGTTCTTCGATGCATCGGTCGATCGACTCGACGCCATCGTCAACGCCGATAAAAGAAAAAACCACAGCTACTTCACAGCCAACGGTGATACCAAGAGCCTCCGGCACAGCGCCGAGACTGTCGTCGACATCCTCGAGTAGGATCCCGATCCTCTCGAGTTCTTTGAGGCCTCTTCCAGTTTTCTCGACGCCGTTCTCGGCACCTTCGAAGCCTGTCACATCGGCATCGACGACATCGACGTTTTCTCACCCAATAATGACGAGTTTGGCTCCTTCTGCCTTAGAAATGGGTTTTACACCATTTCCGAGGTCAGAGTACCCCGGATTATCTTCAATCTATGAAGAAGGGGAGGATTATGACCAGGAAACATTCGGGTTGCAGAGGACCACACTACCTGTTTCAGAGGATTTCACCTCTGAGGAAAGAAGGTTGAAAGACCTACAGGAATCATTACATGAGGCAAGTGGGCTGGACACTTCCCCAGAAGTGGAATTTGTTAAACCAGACCCAGAGGAACATGCCGAAACACCCTATAGAACCCTGATGGCAAGGATTATTGAATTTATGGGTTGGTCTGCGCCTTCACCTGTTTTTCAACAGGATGACCTGACAGACATATTAGACAAAGGTCCACAGGAGGATCCTGTAGTCCCCTTCCATGCAGCCTTACAAAGAAAGATGTCATCTAATTGGGAAACTCCTGAGGTTATCCCTGCAGTCAATAAAAGATTGTCAGCCAAGTATAGGGTAGCTGCGGCTGACCCTGAATACTTATCAAAACACCCGACTCCAGAGAGCCTGGTGGTTCAAGCAGCAACTTCATCAAGCAGCAGGTCCGCTTACCCTACTGTTCCACAGGATAGAGATGCCAAAAGGTACGATTCTATGGCAAAAAAGTCTTTTCTGCCTGTAGTATGGCGTTGAAGTCCATCAACGCCACCTGTACGCACGCCAGGTTCAGTCACACACTGTGGGAGTGTGCTTCATCAGCGGCTGACTGCATACCCGAAGGAGAGGAAAGGGAAGCCTTTCTTAACATTATTAAAGATGGCAAAGATGCCATGTGGGAGTCACTTCAAACTGGCATCGATTCCGCTGACAGTATGAGCAGGGCCATGGCGGCAAGTACGACAATCCGCAGGCATGCGTGGTTGCGAAAGGCTAGCTTTACTCCAGATTTACAGGCCAGACTTTTGAATATGCCCTTTGACGGCTGTTCTTTATTCTGTAAAAAGGCTGATGACAGTCTGGAAAAGGTGCAGACATCTAAAGCAGCGGCAAAATCGTTAGGAGCTGCAATCCACCAAACACCTTTACGCCCCTCAGGAACTTCTGGGAGAGGAAAGTCCTTTCGCTATTATTCCGCATTCGGGAAAGGCAGAGGACAGCCGGCTCAAAGAGGCCAAAGGAGATCCACCCGAGGTGGACGGGTCAAAAGTACTAAAGCCGCAACAGCAGCAGGTGCCTCTTTACCCTCGGCATCTGTATCAGCCGCCCCCAAACCACTGTGAGGTCTTTCCACACAAAACACCTGTCGGGGGCAGGTTAACTCACCATCTGACGGAATGGCAGGCTATAACGTCAGATGCTTGGGCATTGGAGACAGTTGCCCACGGTTACTGCCTACCCTTTCTACACATCCCTCAGAGTCATCCACCGGGGCACAGCTCTCTAAAAGTTCCAGATCCGCTCCTCTTGCATGAAATTATAGACCTGCTAGAGAAAGGTGCCATAGAACCGGTACCTGTAGCGGACAGGAACAAGGGCTGGTACTCCCCCCTACTTTCTCATACCAAAGAAGGACGGAGGACTGAGACCCATCCTGGATTTACAAGACTTGAACAAGTTCCTCAGGAAGGACAAGTTCAAGATGGTAACTCTCACTCAGATCCTTCAGGCCCTCCAGCTCCAGGACTGGCTGGTATCTCTGGACCTTCAGGATGCTTATTTCCATGTGCCAATCCATCTCAAACACAGGAAATACCTGAGGTTCACAATTGGCGACTCTCATTATCAATTTCGAGTTCTGCCATTTGGGCTGATCTCCGCCCCGAGGGTCTTCACCAAGCTAATGTCGATAGTGGCTGCGAGTCTATGGAGGGAAGGGATCCACGTCTACCTCTACCTGGACGGTTGGCTGATCAGGGCTGCATCTTCGGAACAAGCTCAGATCCAGCTAGATTATGTCTGCCACTTCCTGCACAAACTGGGCTTCTCCCTCAATTTAAAGAAGTCACAGATGATACCATCACAGAGACTCCAGTTCATTGGAGCGGTCCTGGACACTTCCCTGGGAAAAGCCTCGCCACCAGAGGTGAGGGCTCAAGATATTCTGCAGATGGTCAACAAGTTCCAAAATGCCCAACGTCTCCCAGCCTTCGACTTTTTGAGGTTGCTAGGCCTCATGGCATCCTGCATCTTCCTTGTGCCAGAGGCTCGCCTGAGAATGAGATCTCTTCAGTGGGCACTGAGAACTCAGTGGTTGCAATTCTCAGGGAGAATGACAGATCTCCTCCGGATTCCGGACAAGGAAGCCCGACGACCTTCTATGGTTGGCCTATCCAGAGAACATCTTGAAAGGAGAACTGTTTTGGCAACCATGGCCAGAGATAACAGTAGTCACAGACGCCTCACTCACGGGGGGGGAGCCCATGCCAACCACATGACCATCAGCGGTCGTTGGTCTCCATCGGAGTCCAGACTACACATCAACCTATTAGAGCTGAGAGCGATCAGACTAGCGCTGAAAGCTTTCCTGCCATCAGTACTAGGGAAGAAATGTCCTGATAATGACGGACAACACGGTGGCCATGCACTACCTCAACAAAAGAGGAGGCGTAGGGTCACTACCACTGTGCAGAGAGGCAATGCAGCTCTGGTTTTTGGCAATTCAGGAAGGAATCTCTCTATCGGCAGTCCACCTAGCCGGAGAGAATAACTTGACAGCGGATGCTCTGAGCAGGCAGAGCACAGTCTCCCACGAGTGAGAGCTAGCTCAGGAAGTCCTTCAAGAGATCTTTGCCCTTTGGGGAACCCCTCCGGTGGATCTGTTCGCCACAAGCACCAACAGGAAGTGCGATCTGTTCTGTTCAAGGGAATTTCCCCCGAGAGGAGCTCTAGGGGACGCGTTCGTAATGGACTGGGAGTTCCCACTCCTTTACACGTTTCCACCAGTCCCTGTTATTCCTCAAATGATCAGGAGGTTGAGAAGATTCCGGAAAACTATGATCCTAATTGCCCCCTACTGGGCAAGGAGAACGTGGTACCCGGACCTTCTAGATATGTCCATCTGCCCTCCAATCCGTCTTCCACTCAAAGAGAATCTTCTCTCGCAGAAGGGAGGTCAGGTTCTCCATCCAGACATCAGAACCCTCAACCTTCACGCTTGGCTTCTGAAAGGGTGAGGTACAAGGATTGGGACCTCCCCGATGACGTCATGGAGGTGTTGCTTTCGGCCAGAAGGCCAGCAACAAAGTCTTTATACCGCTGCCGTTGGAACACATTTTACAGCTGGTGTAGAGAAGGGAATATCGACCCTTTTTCATGTGGTACACCAACGGTGTTATCGTTTCTACTCTACTTGGCAAACTCAGGCCTTCAAGTTGGCACTGTTAAAGGCTATCTCGCAGCGCTTTCAATCTTCAAGCGCACTGCGGTGGAACCATCGTATTTCAAACTACCTCTAGTAATACAATTTCTTAAGGGATTAACTAATGTTTATCCTCCAAGACCATTCCAAGTTCCCTTATGGGACTTAAATTTAGTCTTAAACTTCCTAATGGGTACTCCATTCGAACCACTCCACTCTTGTTCGCTGAGATTTCTCACACTTACAACTGTCCCATTGGTAGCACTAACATCTGCTAGGAGGGTGAGCGAACTACAAGCTCTCTCTTGTAAACCCCCCCCCCCC
Organism: Ambystoma mexicanum; assembly: GCF_040938575.1. Taxonomy (NCBI): domain Eukaryota; kingdom Metazoa; phylum Chordata; class Amphibia; order Caudata; family Ambystomatidae; genus Ambystoma; species Ambystoma mexicanum. The sequence continues at coordinate 451,134,324 of NC_090924.1, read as the reverse complement.
CATACAATTTTCCATAAGGACAAAGTTGTCCTACAGGTGAATCCTAATTTCCTCCCAAAGGTGGTTTCTGAATTTCATATTACTCAGAAAATTACCTTACCTTCGTTCTACCCTCCTCCCCATCCGGGGAAAGAGGAAGAAAGGCTACATAGGCTCGACCCAAGGCGAGCTCTGAGCTTTTACATCAGCAGACTGGCTAGGATTAGGCAAGCAGACCAACTGTTTGTAGGATACTCAGGTCACAAGTTGGGATTACCCATAACAAAACAGACCATTTCCAGGTGGATTATTTTGGCCATTCTGGAATGTTACAAAATGGCAGGGAAAGAGCCACCCCAAAATCTTAGGGCTCATTCAAGGTATCGCAGCCTCTTCGGCCCTCCGAAGAGGGGTACCGGTCCGAGACATATGTGCTGCTGCCAGATGGTCATCCGCACATACGTTCACAAAATTTTACAACCTGGATTCCTCCGCTAGTCAAGAGACCAGATTAGGAAAAACCGTGTTACATGCGGTTCATTCCTAAAAGGGATACATGACATTATTACTCCCACCTCCAATTACATGCCACTGCTATGGGAGTCTATCAAAGATAAGTAATACGTCGGAGGACACAATCCCTTCGAAGAACAAGTTACTTCTTACCTTGTAACGTTCTTTCGATGGGATGTTCCTCTGACGTATTCCTTATCGCCCCTCCCATCCATCCCCACAGTAATACTTCCTTTGTGGTTGCAGCTTACGCTCCTTCAAGGTCAATAACCAATTCAGGCATGAATTATCTTATGCTACAAAGCGGAACTGAGCAACGGACGCCGTGCGTAGCTATTTATGGGCATGGTGACGTCGGCGCCGATACGGTGGCTGTCGAGGGACATCGACTCGGCGGACGTCGACGCGCAGCGCCCTCTACAGAGAAAACATTTCCGAGGCCAGCAAGCTGGAGACGAATTATCAAAGATAAGGAATACGTCGGAGGAACATCCCATCGAAAGAACGTTACAAGGTAAGAAGTAACTTGTTCATCTATAACATCATCTTTGTGTGATGGCCATGCCATTCCCGCTCCTATGATACAAGCAAACATGAGCACTTTCTTCCCCTCTATTGAAAATAAAAAAAACATCTTGCTCTGGTGACAAAATTATTCCTGACAGAAGTTCCACAGAACTCATATCCTTTGTCCCCTTGGTGGTGCATGCGATGATCCATCAGTCCTCTTCTACTCAGCTAATCGAGGAACCAAAGGTACTCCATTTACAGAATATTGCACCTCAGGCCCTTGCGCCTTGTATCAATATACCCTCTAAATCAGATTCTATATTGCAACCAGAAGATCCGATTGTTCAATCTATGAAGCCTGTGCCATCTCTTCCTTCTTCTAACGTATTCTCTGTATTGCCCCCAGAAGAGTTGAATGTTCATCCAGTGAAGAATGTACCCTTGCTTCCGTTTTCTCTTCCTTTGGTTGTAAATAATATGATTCTGGAATCCTTTCATGACATTCCTGGTGAAACACAAACTATAATTGGGTGGTCTAGCAATCCCCAAATTAATGGAATGGCTCCCATAAACTGCACTTTTTTTGATGAATGCACTGTACAAAAGTCCTTCTCTCCGTAACTTGGTCTCACAAGATGTCGAATGGATAAAGTTACCCTTTATCAACAATAATCGAATGCTATGCAAAGTCCTCTCACCTATTATATCAAAATTAATTTGGGAACATAAATCAGATTTGGTTTTCCTTGGACTTGAGTTGCAGGCTTTTTAAACCCCTGGTGATGTCGAAAGACAAAAATGGAAACGCACTAGCTACGTCAAATCAGTCAGAGAATTCCCACATTTTAATACAACTTGCTTCTCTCACATCTGCACTGAGTGGCCTCTTGGGGATTTTACCCAATCCATAAACTCCACCCCAGAACACTATTGCAAACCCCTCTCCACCCACGAATTCATAATGTAAAAAACTGATCATTCACTCATGGAATTGTTGTGGATTTAAAAATCTGTCAACATGGTTTTCCAATAGTGATACTGGGAATTTACCTTCCATTTTATTCCTGCAAGAAACAATGTGCTGCAATGAGTCCCAACTCAATGGCTTTACCGCCTTTCACAACTTGGCCAGTCAACCGACTTTGGGTCGTCCAGTTGGAGGCATTGCACTTTTACTTAATAATCACCTTTGTTTCTCTATAAATTATAGTTTTTCTACACAATTGTTTCTTCTAGTTGATTTGGATATCAATATATCAGGTCTTAAAAATGTTGTGCTTGTCTCGATTTATTGGAATCTGGCTGCTTTACATATTGAGGAAGCAATTAATACTTTAAATTACACCTTAACTGACATAATAAGAAAACAACCAGCAGCGGAGATCATTATATGCGGCGATTTTGATGCCATACTTTCCGCGACAGCCAACTCACATCCTTCTAATGGATCCTCCAAGCACTTTAAGTGCGCCTTTGCAAATGGTGTAAAATGGGTTAATTTCTTCTTATGCTGGAATCCATATGTGATCAAACCAAAACTTCCAAATTGCTTTTCTACATGGAAAAGGGGAAATTTAAGCTCTACCATTGATTTCATAGTGGCTTCCAAGTACCTAACAGGCATATTATCTCCTATCACTTCTTCCTCTCCCCCTTATGGTGATCATTCCATACTGTCCAGAACTATGATGGTGCTAACAGAATCTTTCTCTGCGTCACACTCGTTGGCTTTAGTTCAAATTGACAGACCGTTACTTTCCATCCACTGCAACATTTCAACATGTCGTCGATTAACATTTCTAGTTATCTGGTTCTTTATTTTATCAAATATACCACATTGATCAATTTGAGCAGGCACCATTAATTGCTGCTTATGTATCCGAAATTAAAAATGATTCTATCACTTTTATGTAACTCTGTTCCTTTTGTTTCTTCGTTTACACTTTCTATTAATTTCTGTTATCTCGTTGTTTTATTATTGATGTTTTGAGAGTCTCTCCTTTGTTTATTTATTTCCTTTGATTTTTTACTTCAATCTCTTGGTTAAAAAATCTACAAATTGTCTTTCATTTTGTTACTATCATTTCATATCTATTAATCTAAACACAACAAATACTTTTATATTGACATTTTATTACCCCATACACGTGCATTTTTATTTTCTGCGTACGCCTTCCTTTACTATCTTTAGTAAGTGTATCTCATCTCTTGTTTTACTTCACTTTGCAGTTCGATACGCCCTCTTCTTATTGGCTTAGCCCAGGAATCCTTAACACCCCTATTTGGAGTCCATTTTAGGGTCCACCCTTCCGCCCCTCTTGGAAACGGCAATCGAGGTATCTGCTTCTCTTTATAATCCCCACAAAAAAAATCCTGGTACCTTTTATACATGTTATTACAACATAGACCCTCCTTGTATTTTTGCCACTATCAGTCTTCTACTTACGTCCGTGGCTCACCTCAAGTCCCCCCGGCATCGACTCTCCCTCCATCGACCAGTACGCATTTCGTCCACGGGGCACCTATGGGGACCGGACGGACAGGAATTTCGTCAAAGGGGCATCTGCTGACCGTCTCTTCTAAGATGTATTTTCTGTGCTCTTCTCTCCACAGCAAGCTCAGCGATCGGCTAGCTAATGGCGGGAGCAGTCGATTGTCCAGAAGTCTGTATCTGGGCCTAGGTCGATTAGACCGTAACCATCCGGACCGCTACCAAAATGTGATCTAGCACCTTGAAGCGTCTCTTGTGCTTGATGGAATTACAAATAAAGATCACAGACCAAATAACTGGACAGACTCAAAGAATATGGCGAAACACTACTTTATTCTCAGTTCATAAAGTAGGGAGACCTGACAAATATCGGACTGATGCCTGCACACTCGCATATAACCTTGATTATGCAAAGGTATTATAGCCCAATGTGAGTCATCTATGATGTCATGCTACGTGGCAAAATACAAAACCTATCGAGGGGAGGGATCGGTTAAGGGAACATATATACTTAAAGAACATGTAAGGATTAGTGCATCATTGGCTACCCCTTATCTGTAGGGCAGACCTTGAACTACCGTAAATACGTACAGTACTGATTATAACGGACAAACTATCAGTGGACTTGTCCATGCGACATTGTGTGTTAAGTTGTCCCTCAAAGCCAATGATTGGTTGGCATTCCCACCCAAACTTGAACTTTCGACTCTTTAGCAGCACATCAGTGAAATGAAACTTCGGTGTTTAATTCCCGTCCGACTGCTCACCGTTTTCCCAATTAGGATATCACCTCTCATTGGTAGACCGTAAGCCAAAGTCTTCCGTTTTGTAGTTGAGCTTGCTGGCTGCTCACAGGCCTGGAACATTCAAGGGACTGTAAGCACACCACTATCTTCGTCAGAGGCTTAATGAATAGCCCTTGTTCTCTTCTTAAATCACATGTTAACACACCACAAATTTGTCCATTTTGACCTTCTATTTTCTGCTATTTGATTCAATTATGCTGGGTGCACTTGCTGCTCTTGCCCTATAGAGACTTGTTCACTCTATCTCATATGAACATTGTACACTTTTAACAACAGTTGGCTCTTGCAAATGATTTCTTCTTCTTCAATCTATAAGCAATGTCCCACATTCAGAGCTTATGTAACTCCCTTTATGCTCTGTGTTTATTCCTTAAAATCGCATCCTTCATTCTGGGCCAACCATGACAAATCGTCGGTTCTACACACAGAACTATTCTTCTGCGTCTCCTGATTCTACAGCCTTAGTCTCTCTGTGGTAGCTTGGTTAAATCAGACACAAGTCGGCGTCCATTTTCCTATCATGGCCGTCCTAGCCACGTTACATATACCTTTGTAGCAAGCTTCTATATCCCTCTTCTGTCTTGTGTTATTGTGTATTTAAGTAACTTCATCTGCTTTGTAGTCATGATTACTTTATCTTTTAGGCACATATTTCTCTTAGTGCTTCAGTTACAGTGTTACTCTTAAGTATGTTCATATCATTTCAACATAGGTTCATATATCTTTTTTATGACATCACTTCACGGTCGTCAAGTTTCCACTTAACGCTCCATAGTGGCGAATGGTGTGTGCTGGCATCCTTCTATGCAGAATCCTTCCACTGGCTCTTTGTGAGGGTACATTCTGTATGGCTGTTGGAATGTATGAGAGACGTTATGCACTCGATGTGGTATAGGAACAACACAGGGGGTCCCATTTACTGCTCTTCTCTGACTATTCCAGTGTAAAGGTAGTGAGGGGGCAGGAAATAGTGAGATAGTGTCTACCTGCTCCTCTACATTCTCCCCTCTGGTTGAAAGAACAAATTCTCTTCTTCAATTGTCTTCATTGTTTCTTGATACTGTTTTCCATTCTCCTTTATCATCTCTTCATATGATCGTTTCTTTAGGATCCAAACTTTTGTCACCCACCTCAGGTCACCTGCATTCCTTATATGTTCATCCACACTCCAGGTCAAGTGACAGCACTCTACAGATGGTGAACAGTATTTCCAGCGTCCTACATATTTCTTATGATCCTTGGGGTAGTAGAACTCTTCACAGGAACTCTTTCTATATTCTCAGAGGTACTTTCCTCATTCTGCACTTCTCCTGCATTTGCAGCATTTATGTCAATCATTATCTTCATTCCTACAGCTTCCTTGGCTGTCTTCTGGCATTGTCCCAAGATGACCCTTGTGAGACAGAATCGTAGGAATACCAACACTATTGCTCCAAGTACTTTTAAAGCATTTGCCAACCAGGATGGAATCCATGATTATAAAGATGAGAACCAATCTGCCGCTGTCTCATCAGCTTCATCCTCCATTTTTGTGTGCAGGGTCGTCAGCATAGTTATTGCCTCTGTCAAGGTTTAATTTCCTCTGTCATGAGATGGTATGAATGTACAGCAAGAAGGCCTGACCTTGGCACACATGCCTCCTTCCATTGCTGCAATCAGATCTTGAACATAGATGTTCTGGAGTGTCATCGGCCTGATGGCTCTTAATCCTTCTCTGATTGCATTGAATACTTTTATTGTTGCATTGATCGTCTGCAGCAGCTCCCATCTTGTAATCTGCTGCCATTTGGCATTCACTGCATTCTGAAGTCCTCGCATAAATATAGATGTCATTGTTACTGCTGTCTTGCTGAGCAGTCTATGTTCATCTGGAATTTTTTCATAGGCATCAATTGATTTTGCTGAGAAATAATTCTCTCTTTTCTGCCGATGGAGATTAGGTGACCTCCTTATTCTCAGGTAGTCATCAATTTTTGGGAAATTCATCAATATGGAGGTCACTTTGGGGGATCACCAATGCTGGAACATGTATCATTACCATGGAACATTATCCTCCCCAATTCTTAGGCAACTGCATGTAGGCTCTGGATCCACAGGCCCATTATCGGTTCATCAATACTGCAGTTCTTCCATTAATTCCTGGGACTTGGATAATCTGTCCAAATCCTTTCTTTTTTCCAACCAAAATCAGGCCATCATTCTTGAAGAATGTTATTGTCTTCCTTAGTGACATTATAGATACAGGTCCTGCTTTCTTTATTCACCCATGTGAGTAACTTCGAGTACTTGGCCCACGATCCTAGGCATTGGGCACTCACTAGCCGCACTATGCCTGCATATTCCTTCTTCAATAGATGTGCAAGGCAGGCCAATAGTCTTTCTTCCCATCCGGTATTGGTGATAACACGTCCATATACCACTAGCTGAGCTCTCTCTCCACATCTTGTTTCTCCTGGTTGTTCAGTAATTTCTGAACAGTTCAACTTCATCTTGGCAACCTTTATTCGTTTTCCAATCTAGGATGGATACATTAGCTTCTTGCTTGGCCAGCCTAGTCCATTTTCCATCCTTCTTGTTTTCACATAGGTGTCTTCTTATGGAAAGGATCATTTTGATCGCCATCGTAACATTGCCCATTTTCCTTCGAGTTGCCCTCTGGTTGTGCATGCTGCAAGATGACTGAGGCACTTTGTATCATGTGTAGACATTTCTCTTGCAATAAATGTTCTTGCCACATTCATGGCATGCAGTATTAGGGAACAAACATAACAGCTTTCGTCTGACCATCTATCGCCCACCTCTTTCATGTGCTGGTAGCATAGGTTATTTTTTATATTAATCGAATTATCAAGATATCTATTTATATCTTCTTGGTCTGCCTCAACATCCCTTTTATATCTAAACAGGTGTCTAGTTATATTGTAAGATAGGCTATCTCCAGCTCTATCTGGTATGATAATAGATGTCTCATTGACACCCTCCATATCTGTAGATGTCATATTGACATTTTCCCATGTCTGCTTTATCATTTATGACACTTCTAAATGCCATAATAATAAGGTGAAAAACACAAATCACAATACCAAATGATATTGCCATCAATATTCCATGAACACCTATCGACTTTCTGGATGGTAGTGAATCTCTGAAATTTTGAAACCTCTCCAGTTTGTGTATACTTTAATATGCAAATTTGTTATCTCCTTTTGAATCACTTTTATATCAGAAACTGTAATATAATTGCTATTATCACTCCCCAAACAATACAAATATTCTTGGGATCGCCGAAAAATGCAGTGATGTTTACCCCTAACAGGGCTGGATAAGACTGTAATATGAAGGAAGAAATAGCATACAAGAGTGTGTGTATTGTGACTATGATAGTTAGCATACACAATCGAATATACTCTTCTTTTTTCAAACGCTGGATTTTCTTCACATTGGGCCTCATTACGAGGTGGGTGGAATGGGTTTAACGGCGCTGGTAATGGTGCCGGTAAACCCATTCCGCCCTATTATGAGGTTTTCAGAACGTCTGGTCAGACTAGATGTCCTTTGCGGGTCCTGCAAGGGGACCAGGGAGCTAACGGGCCCGTTATTAGCTCCCTTCCCATTCCCATTGAGCCCTATGGGGGCTTGAATGGGAATGGGGATGTTTTTTTTTAATGAGGAATTACTGGGTCCGCCAAGGTTGGAATGACCCAGTAATTCCTCATTCAAGGAACCCGGACCTGAGTTTGGAGGAAGCCATGGCGCTAATAGCACCATGGCTACCTCCAAACTCGTAATGAGGCCCATTGTCTCTCTTATTCTATCTCAAAAAGTTCCAGGATAGCTGCAAGTCTATTTTTCTTAATTAAATTTTGAGAAACGCTGGTCCTTAGTCTATAGTTCTTGTGTACACTTAATTTTCCTTATTCTCGTTTCTAGCCATTGAACGAGTCAGCATGCGCAGAACTTCTCCTCTTGCTTCACTGTGGGCAGCTGCAAGAGGGGTCGATGAATCACGTTCATACTGTTTAATATCATGTAGATGCAGCCAAGCTCTTCTCCCTTTCAATTTTTCTGTGTGGGGAACTAACTTCCTCCACCTCATGTTGCACTTCAAAATGGGGCGTTTTCGAGGGGCACGCACTTGGTTGGAATTGTCAACATTAGCCTGCCCCAGACCCATACTTCATTGTGAATGTTAGCAATGCAACACTCAGTTAGAATTGTGAACATACCCTGACAGGATTGTGAACGCTAGCCCAAGTCTTTTCTTGATAGAAATGCAAATATTGCCTTGTCCCACCCTTGGGTGGTGTTGTGAACATTGCCTGAATCACATCTGAAAAGAAATGCAAATGCAAATGTAAATGCTAACATGCCCACATGTGTATCACTGTGTACCCTGCTTTCCTGTTCCCCATGCTGTTGCTATATATCCGTATCCCCCCTCCTGTCTCTGTAAGCCCAGCCCCCTGTCTCTATGTGTCCGTGTGTCGCTCTATTCCTTGCCATCCTGTTCACATGCCTGGTCTCGGGTGCTTTAAAGATAACCACCATAGCACATCACTACGCGTACTCTCTACTATTCACCGTCATTCAACTAGAACACATCTATATGCCTGATTAATTTGGCCTAGCTGTTCACACACGAACACGACCCAATGAACACCTCATCACCCTATAAAACGCAGCTTACCGAGCACATTCCGGCCTAGTTGCTCACATATGCGTCCTTCAGGCCTAACGCAGCCAGAGCCCAGTCTGGTTGTCCACCCACCAGACTGCACACATCCAACTGATATTGTCAGCACCGAACCTAACGGTAGGATGCAGCTACCATCCGGAAATGATATCAGCTGCACACATATCTGGTGCACCCACTCACCCTATGACACTATCTCCCTTTACTGACCAGAACTACGGTTCCCGAGGGCGTTCAACCTACCAGCGCTTTTGGGTCATACCAATGATATATAGAGCGCTATATAAATGTCAAGTAACATAACATAACATGTGCATACTAGCACCTGGTCTCCTGGATACAAAATAGGAGGTTTCAGCAACTCCTGTTTTAATAGGTTGATTGTCTTTTCTCTTCCTTTTGACCCCTCACTTCTAGTTTTGATCTGTTGAGACATGAAAGAAATACTTGCAGTCATTGTTGTTAGGTAATCATACATCTTGTCACCTAATGCCTTTGCTACACTATGGGCATCAGTTCTTACTCTAGTTGAAGGAGCAAGGAGTTTTCATACTCCGTCTGGTCACCAAATCATGAGGAGTTAGATGGTGATCAGAGTAGGGCTGATTTCCTAATGCATACAAGGCTAGGGGTAGGCAATGTAGTCATCCCTTCTTCAGAGTCATCTTCAACTTGGCTATTCTAGTCTGCTTAATCTCTCACAGATGCCATTGACCTGTGGCTGATAAGCGGAAGAAAACCTGTGTCTAATCCCTAACAAAAGAACTACTTGCTCAAATAGCTCAGTCACAAAATGTGGTCCATTGTATGACCTCTGATCCTCGCACACACCCCATCTCGGGTACACCTCACGCACAAGGAACATGGCAGCAGATGTGGCATCAGGGTGCGTGCATGGACCTGCCTCAATTCACCTAGAGAATGGACATACCACGACCAACATATTTATATAGCCGTTGCATGTCTGTAGCATATCCACATAATCTATATGCAGATGCTGAAAGGTGCCATTGGGTCTATGAATTGCTCTTCTCTCTGTTCGCAAAGTGTGTCCTGCAGTAAATTTCTGACACATGATGCAATTTACAATAAACTGTGACACATGCTCTAACAGATTCAGGGAAAACCATTCTTCTGCAATTGTAGCAGCAAGATTCTCTCAAGTTGTGTGTGCTGGGTAGTGGAGCTGCTCCAGTGCTACTCTTAATAAAACTAGAGGCATAACTGGCTTTCCAGTGCTATCCTGTCTCCAAATTCTCTCAGTGTATTTACTGCCTATATCCACAGGATATCAACAAATGTGACATTTTCAGGACTTTTTCCACCAAAACCTTGCAGGACAGACACAGGAGACTTCTGCGACACCTAGAAGCCAAAGGTCTGTCCTCTGATGAGGAGTCTACCAAAACAGCTCCTTTATGACTAACTTTTAAAAGAAGGGCCTCTTCAGTGGAAATGAGTTCCTCTCCCTCTCATAAGGCTAAAAGCCAGTTGGACGCCACTTCTTCTATGCCTCCGTTGGACCCAGGACACCACAAAACACATCATCCTGAAGAAAAAATCACCTCCAAAGGTAAGGAGGCATTTTCAAAAAACTGGGGTGGGGGCACCCGTCCACGGAGAAGCCATCCACGAGCGGCAGCAAAATCGGGGACGCACCGTCGACCAAGCCATCGAAGATGCCACCGTCAACGACGACAACACTACAAACCTCATCGTCCACGACAAAATCCTTGTCAGCGAAGTCATCGCCCACGAAGCAGTCGTCGTCAAAAGAAGCACATCACTCGTCATCGAAGCTCTCGTCCACGAAACTCTCGTCCACAAAGCTTTCGTTGACGGGTCAACCATTTTCGAAGTCTTCGTCCACGGAACCACCGTCAACAAAAGCGTCGTCGACGAAGCCATCGTCAGCGAAACCACCGTTGACGGAAGTTACGTTGACGATTCCAAAAAATGTGGTGTCTTCTGAAGAAATAGAACCCACACCACCATTCGCAGACATCGCGGATGAATCATCCAATGTGAGCAGTCTTCACAAGTCTTTGGGACCAGCCTCTCCAATTCCAGTTACACCTGAGCCAGTTGGAGCACAACTGTCCCCTTTAAAAGAGATGACAGAACTTACTGACGTCATTCTTCAGGAGGAGTTCTCGGACACGGAAATGCCTGTTGAGTAACCTTTCCTCATTCCTAAGGAAAACAGACCTCCTTGGCAACCGGATTCAGAGGACATGGCTGATCCTTATGACCCGGTGCTCATGGCATCGATGCAAAGAATCATTGAGGAGTTTAACAGGTGCCAAGAGCGGCAGAATAGGTCTTCTGTATCTAAGGAAACCCCCCTGAGGGATGCTTACCCTCGGCATAGCACACCCAGACACTCCCCTTCCAGGAGTAGACCACTGAAAAGAGTAAGATCACCTGATCCTCCACGTAGATCCAGGAGCAGAACACTCAGTGCTTCACCAACAAGAGTCCCCTCTACAGAATCACCTCATAGATCTCGATCACCAGTTCGAGACCCAACTACGGTACCTTCATCTGTGTCAGTATCTGATTGGCAAGAGGACCCTTTCAGGGATTTTTTGGATCCGGAGGAAGGAGAGAGATTACGCAGGAACTGGATGCTCCCAGTGAATGGGATGATTATATTGTCGAGAAACCCAGGAAGAAGGACTCACCAGGTGATGCATCATCTCCAGACGATTTGGTATAGTTTCATACTATAATTGGTAAAGCTGCGGACTTGTTCAAAATACAAGTTTCTTCAGAAGAAAAGAAGTCGGTGCTCTACGAGCACAGGGACAAACGCAGAAGAACGGTTACCACCATTCTGCTTCTCAACACCATATTGGAGTCTGGGTCGAAGATACTTTCCACACCCTTATCCACACCTGCTTTAGTCTCAAGGCCTGAAAAGAAGTACAAGGCACCGGACTCGGCTCCGCTTTGTTTAAGGGGTCATAAGAAGCCAGATTCAGTCATCACAGTAGCAGCTAGAAAGAAATTAGCCAACCCATCATCACCACTGTCAGCACCACCAGACAAGGAAGGTCGTAAGCTGGAAGCCATCGGTAGAAAGGTGTCTTCCTCAGCATCTCTCACTATCAGAGCTGGCAATGCATTAGCCATGACAGCCAGGTTTGACCGCGAGCTTTGGCTTCGCATGTCCAAGCTGACCAAACATCTACCAGCAGATTTACTGGAGGAAGCCAGGTCCATCATTGCGGACGGAGTAGCCACTTCAGACCACATGATTGATGCAGCTGTCGATTTGTCTGAATCAGATTTCAGACAAATGGCCCACGGCACCACAGTGTTAAGGAGACAAGCATGGATGAAAGCCACGAATTTCAGGCCTGAGGTGCAGGTGCAAATTTTGGACATGCCCTTCGATGGGCAAGACTTATTTGGCAAGAAGATAGATGACCACCTTCAAGGAATTAAAACGGACACAGATACAGCTCGAGCCTTGAAGGATAAATGTAAAGACTGCAGGTCATTTCTGCCCTTTTGAGGTGCAGCATACTCACGTTCCTCCTATGATCAGAAGTCACAAGGTAACTCATTTCAAGGCAACAGATATCAATCCGCCAGCAGGTATTCCCAGAGAGGAAGGCGTGGCTCTTCCCAAGGAAAGTCCCGGGAAAAACAGAACTGACCATTCGACTCTTCCCCCTCTATGCCAAACACCTTTGGGGGGGAAGGGTAAGCCAATTTTTTCAATGCTGGAATTCGATAACATCAGACAAGTGGGTATTGCAGGTGGTTCGCAGGGGACACACCATAGAATTCCTAGACCATCCTCCTTCCCTTGCCCCCACCCCTCACAAAGTTCACATGCTGCAGAACCTCATGGCAGAAGTTCAAAAGTTACTGCACAAAGCAGCTATAGAGCCAGTCTCATATTCCCAGAAAGGGAAAGGTTTCTACTCCCGCTTCTTTCTAATCAAAAAGAAAAAAATGGTCAATGGAGGCCCATATTGGACTTAAGGGCACTCAACAAATACATCAAATGCATCAAATTCAAAATTATATCCCTGTAAGGCGTCTTACCGTGGCTGAACAGAAACGACTTCCTAGCCACTCTGGAATTACAAGATGCATACTTCCACATTCCAATTCATCCTGCCCACAGACAGTTCCTCAGGTTCACTATAGGAGACCGACATTTCCAATTTTGGGTAAAGCCATTTGGGCTAAAATCAGCACCGAGGTTATTCACTAAGTGCCTGGCGCCCGTAGCAGCGAACCTCAGAAGTTTGGGAACGGAGGTCTTTCCATATTGGGATGACTGGTTGGCAAGCTGCCTCAGTCAAGCTCAATTGGCAGTGTCAAAAACAATAAAACTCCTAAAAGGGTTAGGTTTTTCGATAAACAGCGTCAAATCCTGCCCAGTACCCAGCAAGAAGGTTTTTTTTTCTGGGAGCCGAGTTCGACACCACGATTCCCAGGGTAAGTCCATCGGCGGACAGAGTAACGGCCATCCTCCGCTCGTCATCATTGTTGCTAGAAAAAGAGACGACCACGGTACAATCTTTCAAATCCCTCCTGGGCATGATGTCCTCATGTATATTTCTCATACCAAACTGCAGACTTCGCATGAGACCGATCCAGGAGGCCCTGGACCACCAATGGAAACAAGCCAAGAGTTCATGGGAAGATTTGGTCCAGATACCGACAGCAGTGCACAAGGCACTTCGATGGTGGAACACTCCACAGAACCTGCTTCAAGGGATACCATTCCAGACACCAACGTCCACTCTTCTCTTAAGTCTTAAGGACAGACGCGTCCCTTTCGGGATGGGGAGCACACTTGGTGGACCTTCAGACAAAAGGGGCTTGGTCAGACCAAGAATCACAGCTCCACATCAATGTCTTAGAGCTCAGGGTGATACGATGGGCTCTAAAAGCTTTCCTTCTGGTAGTGGCGGGTCAAGTCTTAACCATCCAGACAGAAAATACAACCTCCATGCACTACACAAACAAGCAAGGAGGCACAAAGTCAGAGATCTTATCTCAGGAAGCTCAACTACTATGGTCATGGGCCTTGCACCACAAATTCCAGATCAGGACGGAACATCTTCTGAGAATGGACAATGTCTTAGCGGACAAACTGAGCAGGGAGTACGTGTCATCCCACGAATGGGAGCTAGACGAAAAGGAAGTTCAACCGATTTTCTCTGTATGGTGCCAGCCACAGATCGACCTTTTTGCCGCCAGGATCAACAGGAAATGTCAAGCATTCGCCTCAAGGTACCCCGAACATCAATCAGCAGGAGACACATTCTCGGTTGACCGGACAGGGAAGTTCCTTATTCCTTTCCCCCCCATTCCACGCATAGCCAGAGTTCTGCACAGAATGAAGGAACAGGATTGCTCCATGATCCTAAAAGCGCCGGACTGGGCGCGACAGATCTGGTATCCGACTCTGCAACATCTATCCCGGTGGCCTCCAATTCGCCTCCAGACTCATCAATACCTCTTGACTCAGCAGAACAACAAAGTCCTCCACCACGACCCAGCGAGCCTCTCCCTCAAATCCTGGTTCCTGAGCAGCGCAAACTCATGAACTTGAACCTTCCGGCGGACTGCCAGGACATAATCAGGGCTTCTATAGCCCCCTGAACAAGGATCACCTACGTGCGGAAATGGAGCCGCTTCTAAGTGATGTGAAACATTGACGATTAACCCACTTACAGCTTTGGTAGAACAGATACTACCTTACTTATTACATTTGGCTAAGGCAGGTCTCTCCCTATCGTCCCTCAAAGTTCACTTGTCGGCCATATCAGCATACACAACGACTCCAGAAGCGTAGTCATTACTCTCTCATCCGGCCATCAAGATCTTCCTGAAAGGGTTGATGCGTACTTACCCTCCTACGTCCTCATCAGTTCATTCCTGGAGCCTGAATACTGTGCTAATGGCTCTCATGGAACCCCCTTTCGAACCCATTCACAGAAGTGAAATAAAAATCTTATCTTGGAAAACAGCTTTCCTGATAGCAATGACTTCGGCCAGGAGGATCAGTGAATTACAAGCATTGTCTTCAGAACCTCCTTTTACTTTGTTTCAGCAAGACTGCGTCATTTTGAGGACACACTCAAAATTTCTGCCCAAGGTCTGATCAGAAATGACACTCACAGAGCGCATTGTTCTACCATCTTTCTTCCGGAACCATACCTCGGAGGCCAAAAGGGCTTTACATTCCCTAGATGTGACTAGGGTTTTAAAATTCTACTTGCAGAGAACTAAGGAGTTCCGCTTATCTAACAGACTGTTCATTGCCTTCACGGGCTGCACGAAAGGGCAACATATCTCCAAACAAAGTCTGGCAAAATGGGTCTCGTTATGCATTACCCATTGTCATCAATTGAAGAGCAACCCCCCTCTCCAAAACGCCTTCAGCACACTCCTCCAGAGGAAGAGCGGCATTAGTAGCATTTCACGCAGGGGTTCTCTTGAAGGACATCTGCAGAGCCGCTACCTGGGGCACTCTGCACATGTTCGCTAAGCACTACTGCCTAGCAGAAAATGCCAACAAAGAATCTGCAGTTGGACAGGCAGTGCTCCGCCACCTCTTTGCATAAGGGAGGACCAGCCTATTTTCCCACCTTTCCCTGAGTATAACCTTTGTGTTGCTGCATGGTAAAGGTTTGTCAGAAATATTGTTTTCTGCATCTATGCTTATATATATATATGTATGTGTGTGTGTGTGTGTATATATATATATATATATATATATATATATGTATATTATGATGGCATGCTTTAACTGCTTAGTATTCTATTCAAGCATCTGAGTCTATGAAAGATCCAATGCTGGAGAAGTCTTAGTTACTTACCTGTAAGTGTATTTCTCCAGCATTGGTATCTTTCATAGATTCACATGTGCCCACCCGCCTCCCCGGAGAGGTTGCTCCTATGCTAAGCCCCATCATACCGTAGTTCCTATGGTTCAAATTCTGAAGATGGCTGCCTAGGGTGGAGCTTAAGCCCTGCCACCTCATTGGTTGGGGCCATAAAGGACCAAATTGATGTGAAGGGACTGCACAATGGAGTGGCTCATAAGCCACAAATGAGTATCTACATGCATGCTCTAGGGGAGAAGGGTCGTATATGGAAACATTTTAATAATACATTTTTTATCACTAAGGATTCCCAGTCTGATAACGGGGAATATTCAAGCATCGGAATCTATGAAAGATACCAATGCTGGAGAAATACAGTTACAGGTAAGTAACTAACACTTACCTTGCCAGAAGTAAACGGCAATAGTATAGAAGACGTAGGGTTGTATCCGTTAAAGGAACTAAAAGCGGTGACGGGATATAGTAATCCAATATACGAACCGTCTGCTTATAGCAGTGACGATAGTCCAGAAGAGACTAAAAGAAAGGAGGAGATCTTTAAGATCTTGCAGAACAAGGAGGAGAAAAGTGAGCGATCGAATGTAGAAAGAAACATAGAACAAGAGATTAAGAGATGGAAAGGAGAGAAGAATGAAGCTGACGAGGTAGCGCTCGTACAGAACAAATGGATGGGAGGACAGATCTTACTCAAGCTTGATGGGAAAAGTATCGAGGAAATCAAGCAAAGGGAAGATCAAGATGAACAAGATAGAAAAGACAGGGAACGAGAAAAGAGACTGAAAGAGGGTGAACATAAGAGAATGAGCAGACAGCGGCGAGATGTATCAAGAAGAGCAGCAAAAGAAGGAAGAAATGGTAGAGGAGCAAAGAAAATATGACATAGGCAGAGTAATCTAAGAACGAGATAGGCAAGAAAGGAAAAGAGAAAAGGAAGAAGCACAGAAATTAATGGATAAAATAATACAGAGATGAAAGGAAGAAGAAGAACGAAGAGCAGGGGTAGGAAGGGAGGAGAGAAGACAAGAAGAGGAAAGAGTTAGATGGAGATGGAGATTCATACAAGATATGAGACTGATTAACCAGATTGTAGAGGCAGAGTTTTCTTTAGTTCCTAATCCAGCGATGATATAATGTAGCATCCCAGTAGAAGCTCGATATTTTACAATGATTGACTTGAAAAATGTGTTTTTCTCAATCCCATTGCACAAAGACTCACAAGACTTGAATTCATTTTCGCTCTGCCAAATTCAACTGAAACATACTTGGCTGCTTCAAGGGTACTGTGAGTCCCTGTCGATCTTTAATAGTGTCCTCCAGATGGACCTAGGCAATATTAATTTTAAGAGCGCTATGATACAATACGTAGATGACATTTTGATTTGTAGCATGACAGAAGACGAGTGCAGGCAAGACTCGATTCAGTTAATGACTATCCTAGCAGACAAGGAATACAAGGTAGAAAAACAGAAGTTACAATACTGTCAAGAAGAGGTGTTGTACACAGGCCAGTTAATCTAGCATGAGGGTAAGAGGGTTACACATGAAAGAGCAGAGGCGATCATGAAAACAGCAAAACTGCACACGGTAAAGCAGATGCAACAGTTAGAACATGGGTCTTTGATTATAGTTCGTACACGAGACCCCTTTTGCAAGCTCCAATGGAAGCACAGGTAAACAAAGAGAAAATAGAATGGACCGAGGAAATGGAGGGAGGGTTTGAATAATTGAAAAAAAGCAATTTGTACAACTACGTTTTAGGAATTCCCAATTATGCTGAGGAGTTTTTCTTGTTTTCACACACAAATGGAATAGTCATGACAGTAGTGCTTACACAGGGGACTTCAATGGGGTATAAACCAATGGCATATTACAGTGGGATTTTAGATCCAATTATGAAAGGACACTTTCCATGCGAGCAGTCATTGGCAGCAGCCGCATGCACAATTGAGAAGTCTACCAGTATTGTAATGGGTTGTTAATGATGCTTTTTGTGGGGCTCCTTTTGTTTGCTATTCTGGAGAAACCTAAGGGTACATTGACATCTCAGAGGGCTTCTGCGTATGAGGTGATCATATTGAATCCAGCGATTAAAATAGTCAGATGTAAAATAGTGAACCCTGCCACATTTGTAGCTGAGCCTGTGCCAGAGGACGACATACCGCGTGTAAGGGAAAACGCGCTATTGGAGGAGAGATTCTCTTTATTGGTGGTTCTTCGAAAATCAATCAAACAAGTGGAGAAAGACATTCTGGTGCAGCTGCAGTGAGACATACAGCAAATGGTGAATTTGAGGTTGTATCAAGTGCAAGACTAACATCTCACTTTACAGCGCAAGCAGCAGAATTGGTAGCGCTTATTGTTGTGCTCGAAAATCATGCAGTGCAGGAAGTGATGGTGTACAGTGACTCCGTCTATGTGACATCAACTGTACACGCAGGGCTAGCATGTTGGAAAAGGAGGGACTACGTCTGAGCGGACGGCACACCAGTGCAACACGGAGCATCATTGGACAGGCTTATTAAGGCACTACAACTCCCAGTAGCCATAGCGATAGTTAAATGTGCAGCGCATACTAAGCAAAATTACTTTTTCTCTTGCGGAACGAAGCCGCAGATGAAGAAGCCATTTTGGCAACAGAACAGCAATGGAAAGCCGGTAATGCCACTAGCATTGTTGAAGGTAGGGCTTGAACTGCTGCACCACCCTGCGCATGTAACTAGGGAAAGTTTTGCTGTAACAATTGCAGAGGACTGGTTTGTACCGAATCTGTTACAACACGTTGAATTTTATGTAGTAAACTGCATCGTATATCAAAGGTTTACCGCTGGGCATACACTGCGAACAATTGGAGGAGTGGTTTTTTTCAGCATTTACATATTGACTATGTTGGTATGCTGCAAGTATGTAATGGATATAGGTATATGATAGTGGTGGTGTGTCCCTTCTCCAGGTGGATCGAAGCAGGACTGTGTGCACCCTGATGCCACTTGCGCAGCAATGTTTATGGTACGAGAAGTCTTTCCAAGATCGGGAGTGTGTGAGATGCTGAGATCTGGTAATGGGCACCATTTTGTTAACGAAGTATTTGAACAGATTAGTCTATTATTGAATATTAAGCACAAGTTTTATGCTGCTTATCACCTGCAAGCAAATGGGATATGTGAGAGACTCAACGATCTTCTTAAAGAGAGGATCGCCAAGATTAAATTGACATTGAAAAAGGGATAGTTACATTGCCTACCCCTAGCCTTGTATGCATTAAGGAATCAGCCTGGGTCAGACCACCCCCTCACACTCCACAAGCTAGTGACAGGGAGACGAATGAGAACGCCTTTGTCTCTTCCATTGAGGAGCAGAAGTGATGCCTAGATGACTGCAGAAACGTTAGGAAATTAGTTATGTGCGTATTTGACATGTATGACCGCTAGTATCTCTGTCATTTCAGATCAACTCAAGCGCCAAGGGGGTCGGCTCAGAACACAGATGAACACCATTTTGCAATCAGAGTTTCTGAATTACTATCAGCAGCTGGAATTTTTCCTGGAGATACATCGTTGATCAAGAAATTTACTACAAAGTGGCATGAGCTGCGATTTATTGGACGCCATATTGTGGAGAATGTTACTCCCTCAGCAGTAAAAGTCCAAGGAATATGTGCTTGGATCGATTTTAACAACGTCAAGCTCTACACTGGTAAGACCGTTGCACCCCTAACGATAGATCCAGAAGCAAGACAAGAAGTTCAGCGTGTGCAGGTGCGATCGATGACGAGGAAAAGGGACGTTAAGGTTGCTGACTAAATAAATGCAAGTGTGCATTTGGACGGTGGTTCTCCCCAGACACCATTTATAGATATTATAGCAGAAGTGCAAACTTAGTTCTTGAGCCACAGGAATCTTTGAAAAATGAACTTTAGAAAGTTGTTGACATATTGTGGATCTGTTTAAGCAGCAACATTTAATAAGAAATTGGAAGCGTGATGTAACGCTCACCTGATTCCCGTAGAGGCGCCGGTCTTGACTGGGCGTATACCGTATCTTCAAAGGTGATGTGTAACACACGGCTGGCTCTTTGGGCTGGACCTCTGGGCACTGTATGTCTGACTCGAAGGGTAAGATGTCTTAGGTAAGTGAACGCCGTGCTCTCCATCTGCCTCGGGGCAGGGTGCTGTAACCAGTTTCTTCACTGGATAAGGGGAGCAGGCCTCTTGACTTCAGAGGACTGCTGTCCGTCGTTTACTGCACGAACGGTAAGTTTCGAGTAATTCTAATGTCTTTAAAAGTCTTTAGTAATGATGTCTCTTGTTTTGCAGGGTTCCGGCGATGGCGGATGACGGGCTGAAGTGAGTTGAAGATGGAGCCCGTGTGATGAATAGAAGCGCCTGGAAGCACGTAAGTAAGCGCTTGTTGCCTGCTTCACGATGCGCTCTAACTGTCTTTTTATTTTGCAGGTACAAGTTCGGAGCGGCTGCAGGGTGCCGGAATACCCACTGGGTTAGATGTGGAAAGGAGTAATGGCACGTGAGTATTAAAGTTCCCCAATGTCTTTAAACGCACCTTGTTTTGTCTTTCAGATGCGGGATGCAGCGCCGAAGGCCTCCGGAGTGTGCGAAGAGTTGGTAAGCTTTTGTCTTTCAGATGCCGGAATGCAGTGCGAAGACCTCCGGAGCGCACGAAGAGTAGGTAAGCCTTTGTCTTTCAGATGCCGGAATGCAACGCGAGGCGTTGGTGACAGCCGATGGACCAGGTAAGTGAAGTGCTGTCACTGAAGACCGTAATGCTAACCTGTTCTTTCTTGTCTTTATAGGTGTTGCTGAAGACTGGATTCAGGATGGTAAGCCTTTTTCCTTAGGCCCAGGATCAGATGCAGAAGACACGATGAGCGTTCTGCTGCAGAGGATGCAGAATAACGCAAAGCAAGATTCATCCATCGGGTGTGGTTTAAATAGCCTCCTGTAGTGCTTAGGTGTCTCCTTCCACAGCCACGCCTAGGTAAGAAAAGAGTTCCTGCTTTCCAGAAGAGTTCCAGTGTTCTGAACCTAGGGAGTGGCTCCTGCCCCACCCAACAGGAAAAGTAGTTCCAAACAGAAGAGGATCAGAGGCTCAACTGGCAGGCAAGTAAGCAGCATGGTCTGCTGCAGGTAAGTCCACCAGAAGCATTATGAGCCCGGCGCTTCCAGCGCTGGGACTGGGCATATTTATGAGCCTGGTGCCACTGGCGCCAGGACTGGGTCCAAAAGGTCCCAATTGGGACTGGTTGGCACTCGGAACCTGGGTTATGGATCTGCTTCCAAGGGAGTTGGGAAAACCCTGACCTTTTGGAAGCAGAGATCATGACAGTACCCCCCCTCAAGGCCCCTCCCAAACCGGGCTTCTCCGGGGGTTTTGGCTTGTCAGGAAATGTTCGGTGAAATCTTTTGATTAGGCGAGGAGCGTGGACATATTCAGCAGGTTCCCAGGATCTCTCTTGGGGGCCGTAGCCTTTCCAGTCAATTAGGTAAAATAGTTAAAATTTGGAGATCTTGGAGTCCAGAATGCTTTTGACTTCAAACTCGAGTTCTCCATCAACTAGGATGGGTTTTGGAGATTTAGTTAGTCGGGTTTGAGGTTGCACGGGTTTTAATAGAGAGACGTGGAAGACCGGATGTATCTTCATGTGCGGGGGCAAGTCCAACTGGACCGCTACTGGGTTTACTATGGTAGTGATGGAATAGGGACCAAGGTATCTTGGGTTGAATGTGCGTGGCCCTTTTAGAGGTAGATATTTGGTGGATAACCAGACTTGATCCCCTACTTGATATTGAGGGGCTTCCTTCCGATGTTGATCTGCTCCTTTCTTGTATTGTTCTTTAGCCCTTTGAAGGTGAGAAACAGCTTCCTTAAAGGCTTGGGTGATTGTAGAATGCAGGTAGTCTACCGCTGGTGTTTCAAGATCTTGGAGGGGATCCAACTCCGAGGTTCGAGGGTGACTGCCGTATAAAAGAAAAAACGGGGTTTCCCAGTTCCCGAATGGACAGAGTTATTGTAGGCATATTCGGCTATCCAAAGGATGTCTTTCCAAGTTTTTTCAGTTTGTTGCAGCATGCAGCGTAAATACTGTTCCAGAGTTTGATTGGTCCTCTCGGTTTGTCCGTCGGTCTGAGGGTGGTGACTGGTCGATAGTCTCACATCAATTTGAGCCGACCGACAGCAACTTCGCCAAAAATGAGAAATAAATTGACTACCTCGATCCGAAATTAGAACCGAAGGAAAACTGTGCAGTCGGACGATGTTTTCGAGAAAATTCTCGGGCCAGAGTTGCTGCTGTTGGCAAGCCTTTGAGCGGAATGAAATGCGCCATCTTGGAGAATAAGTCCACGATTACTAGAATCGTATTGTATCCGGAGCATGGAGGTAGATCGGTGATGAAGTCCATAGAAAGCGTATGCCAAGGGCGAGGTGGGATGTCAATAGGGCGTAAGAGGCCTGCTGGTCTTTCCTTTTGACTCTTGTTTTGGGCGCATACTCCACAGGACATTATAAAGTCTCTGATATCTTTTTTCCAAGACGGCCACCAGAAGTAGCGCTTGATCTTTTCTGAGGTCTTGGCCATACCGGGATGTCCTTCCATTAAAGAATCGTGATAACAAGAGATTACTTTTTTCTGTAAATCTGTGCTGGGCAGGTATAATCGTTCTTGGAAATACAATAAGTTGTCCTTTACTGCAAAGTCCTTTCCCTGCAGATGCCAATTCTGTATGTCTGCTGGAGTTACAAGTTGCCTGGCTTTATCCTTAACTTCCTCTATGGATTGTGTGGCGATTACACCCAGAATTCTTTGTTCGGGAATGATTGGTACAGGTTTAGGGTTGATCAAGTGTTCTTCCACTCCCATCCGAGAAAGGGCATCAGCTTTACCGTTTTTTGTACCAGGTCGATAGGTAATTATGAAGTCAAACTCGGCAAAGAATAATGCCCAACGGAGTTGTCTAGAGGATTGGGCTTTTGCGGTTTTCAAATATTGCAGGTTTCGGTGATCCGTAATCACAGTAACGGTGTGTCGGGCCCCCAGCAGATAATGCCGCCAAGCCTTAAAGGCAGACTTGATAGCCAGAAGTTCCTTGTCAGTAATCGTGTAATTGATTTCAGGAGGCGAGAATTCGCGGGACCAAAATGCCACGGGATGCAACTGATTGGTTACCGGGTCCTTTTGTGATAGAACTGCCCCCATGGCAAGGCTTGAAGCATCAGTTTCCACGATGTAGGGGAGTTCGGGGCGAGGGTGTTTTAAGATTGGTGCAGAGATAAATTTAGTCTTCAAATCCTGGAAAGCTTGTTCCGCCTCGGTAGACCATTCAAAACGTTTGTTTTTCTTTAACAAGGCAGTGATGGGCTGGACTATTCGAGAAGATTCGGGGATAAACCTGCGGTAAAAGTTAGCGAAGCCTAACATGCTTTGCACACCTTTTACGGAGGATGGTGATGGCCATTTGAGAACTGCATCGACCTTCTTTGAATCCATACACACTCCGCTAGGTGATAATATGAAGCCCAAGAATTCAACTTCAGTCACGTTGAAAACACATTTTTCCAACTTAGCGAAAAGTTTGTGTTGACGCAATCTTTCGAGGACCATTTTCACGTGTTTCCGATGTTCAGATTCCGATGAAGAATAAACGAGGATGTCGTCAATGTAAACAACAACACACACATCTATGAGCTCTCTGAGGACATCGTTCATAAAATATTGAAAGGCGGCCGGGGCATTGAAAAGTCCGAAGGGCATGACCTGATATTCAAATAGCCCATATTTGGTGCGGAAGGCCATCTTCCATTCATCGCCCTCTTTTACTCGTACCAAGTGGTAGGCTCCTCTAAGATCCAGCTTTGTATATATGCATGCTTTTCTGACTTGGTTCAGGGATCAAAGGTAATGGATATCTATTCTTGACGGTGATCTGGTTCAGGGAGCCATAATCTATACAAGTTCTAAGGTCTCCTTCCTTTTTTGGAACGAAGAACAAAGCTGAAGAAGCAGGGGACTTGGAAGGACGAATAAACCCATTTGCCAGGTATTGATCCAGGTATTGTCGAAGGTGAAGGTTCTCAGGCTCAGTGAGGGCATAAATTCTACTACAAGGAGGAGTAGATCCAGGTATCAGGTCTATCTGGCAGTCATAAGACCTATGAGGAGGTAGAGAGTTAGCCTGATCCTTCCGGAAAACATCTTGGTATTCTAGGTATTCGGGAGGTAACTGGGGAGTCTCTGAAGAAATTGCTGCCAGTGCAACACCAGGTGGAGGGTGACAAGTAGAGACACATTCTGGAAACTGGACCGTTCTTGCTCGCCAATCGATCAGAGGATTGTGTTTCTCTAACCAAGGTATTACTAGAATAATCTGAAACTGAGGAGCCTTGATCACATCGAACACGATCTTCTCATGGTGTCCATCTTGACTTACTAGCGTCACTTCTTGAGTGGTATGCGTTACTGGTCCGGAGGCTATCTCCGTTCCATCCACCGTAGTAATGACGTCCTTTACAGCCTTGGGACAAAGAGTTAGATTCATCCTCAAAACCATTTCATGATCCACATAATTGCCGATGGCACCGCTGTCGACGTAAGCTTCAATTGCATGTAATCGATCCGGATTATCAGGGCTAATGAGGACCATAGTTATCACGAAATGCGAGGTCACGGAACTGGTTTTCACGCTCGGCAAGAGGACCTCTATTCTTGTCGGGCGAGGTCGTTTCCCTGCTCAGAGTTTGTAACTTTGGTAACTGCAGCTCCTACTGCCTTCTTGGCAGGTTTCACCGGACAGTCTCGAAGAAAGTGCCCTGAGTTTCCGCAATAGAGGCATAATTGCAACTGTTTTCTCCTTTCCCGCTCCTTTTGTGTTAGAAGACCTTTCAGGCCCCCTATTTGCATGGGTTCCCCGGAGTCTACTCCGTTGGAAGGAGTTGGCGGTTTGGAAAATACTCGAGCATCAAACTTGGAACGATCAGCCTTCCTGTTCTGCAGTCTGTGATCTATTTGAACGACTAAGTCTATATAGTCCGAACAATCTTGTGGGGGATTCACTACTTGGGCTAACACATCTTTGAGCTCTCCACGTAGACCTCTATAAAACAGCGTAATCCTTTTGTCCTCAGGCCATTGAGTTTCCACTATCAGTCTGTTGAAAGACGCAATATAAGCCAAAAGGTCTTGATTACCTTGTCGCAACGAAAGAAGCTCATTGTCCAAGGCTTGCCCCTGTGAATGTCGTGCGAACAGTTTTTCCATACTGAGCTGAAAAGCTTGAAAATCATGGAGGACCGGATCATCTTGATTTACTAGAGGGATCGACCAGTCTGCCGCATTGCCACTAAGGTACGAAAGCACGAAAGCTACTTTAGCTTGATCAGTTGGAAAGGCTGCTGGCCGGCATAAGAAATGCAACCGGCACTGATTGATAAATACTGCAAACCTCTTTGGGTCACCAGAAAATCGTTCGGGCGGAGCCAGAGGTACATTCCCAGGTAGGTTGATCTGCACTGGATTCATAGAGGATGTAGAAGGAAGATTTCCCCCAGATGCGGGTAACGGGGTCTGTCCGGCTTGTGACTGTAGCAATTGTCTAGCGAGATCATCTGTTCGCTCCTTGGAAATAATCAGTTCCCTTCTTAGAGCGTTCGTTTCCTGACGGGCTGCATGCACTTCTGCCCTTAGTTCCCCAAGTAACTGGGCTAGCTGGTCGGTATCCGAGGTTTCCATAGCGCCTGGACGGGAGTTTTGCGGTAGGTTTTGCGTTCTGTAACGCTCACCTGATTCCCGTAGAGGCGCCGGTCTTGACTGGGCGTATACCGTATCTTCAAAGGTGATGTGTAACACACGGCTGGCTCTTTGGGCTGGACCTCTGTGCACTGTATGTCTGACTCGAAGGGTAAGATGTCTTAGGTAAGGGAACGCCGTGCTCTCCATCTGCCTCGGGGAAAGGGTGCTGTAACCAGTTTCTTCACTGGATAAGGGGAGCAGGCCTCTTGACTTCAGAGGACTGCTGTCCGTCGTTTACTGCACGAACGGTAAGTTTCGAGTAATTCTAATGTCTTTAAAAGTCTTTAGTAATGATGTCTCTTGTTTTGCAGGGTTCCGGCGATGGCGGATGACGGGCTGAATTGAGTTGAAGATGGAGCCCGTGTGATGAATAGAAGCGCCTGGAAGCACGTAAGTAAGCGCTTGTTGCCTGCTTCACGATGCGCTCTAACTGTCTTTTTATTTTGCAGGTACAAGTTCGGAGCAGCTGCAGGGTGCCGGAATACCCACTGGGTTAGATGTGGAAAGGAGTAATGGCACGTGAGTATTAAAGTTCCCCAATGTCTTTAAACGCACCTTGTTTTGTCTTTCAGATGCGGGATGCAGCGCCGAAGGCCTCCGGAGCGTGCGAAGAGTTGGTAAGCTTTTGTCTTTCAGATGCCGGAATGCAGTGCGAAGACCTCCGGAGCGCACGAAGAGTAGGTAAGCCTTTGTCTTTCAGATGCCGGAATGCAGCGCGAGGCGTTGGTGACAGCCGATGGACCAGGTAAGTGAAGTGCTGTCACTGAAGACCGTAATGCTAACCTGTTCTTTCTTGTCTTTATAGGTGTTGCTGAAGACTGGATTCAGGATGGTAAGCCTTTTTCCTTAGGCCCAGGATCAGATGCAGAAGACACGATGAGCGTTCTGCTGCAGAGGATGCAGAATAACGCAAAGCAAGATTCATCCATCGGGTGTGGTTTAAATAGCCTCCTGTAGTGCTTAGGTGTCTCCTTCCACAGCCACGCCTAGGTAAGAAAAGAGTTCCTGCTTTCCAGAAGAGTTCCAGTGTTCTGAACCTAGGGAGTGGCTCCTGCCCCACCCAACAGGAAAAGTAGTTCCAAACAGAAGAGGATCAGAGGCTCAACTGGCAGGCAAGTAAGCAGCATGGTCTGCTGCAGGTAAGTCCACCCAAGCATTATGAGCCCGGCGCTTCCAGCGCTGGGACTGGGCATATTTATGAGCCTGGTGCCACTGGCGCCAGGACTGGGTCCAAAAGGTCCCAATTGGGACTGGTTGGCACTCGGAACCTGGGTTATGGATCTGCTTCCAAGGGAGTTGGGAAAACCCTGACCTTTTGGAAGCAGAGATCATGACACGTGAGCAGTATTCTGATTCATTCTTTAAAATGCAATTGTTTGGCTGAGTCTATGGTTTTGGCAAACGACGATGCTCATAGGCTCCTACTCGCTGTTTCGATATCTATTCTCAGAGTTTATCCTGCTCTTGTTGGGCGTAGTGTCGACATACTTTTTTGCATGATCCTAAAAATGTCCCTGCGATAAGGAGGCTGCTTGTGGCAATAGCTGAAGAAATCCTGCAGCTACCTGATTTACCAGAATTGCCTGATTTAAAAAGGTTTTTTCCTTCCTTAAAAGCAGTTTATAGCCAAAATGAGAAATATTGAGAATGGTACAATTTCAGAAAATGAGCAAGCCCAACGAAGTTTGAAATGTCGTAAATGGCTGGGATTAATATGTTGGTTCGTGAAATACGTATGCCACCGTACTTTGTGTCTTTCTTTTCCTCCTGTTTAGCATTCCTTATTATCATGATGCTCCTGTTGAGATAGAGACTACTAAGATTCCCTCATCCAGTAGCTTCTGTAGAGTTGCCTATTGCTGAGATAAATGTTCCCATGGTCGAACAGCATCATTGGTATGGGTGACTGAAAGGGCATCTCTGAGAGAAGATAACTATGTGCAAGATTTAAAGACAAATGAGAAATCAGAGACAAGGAATCGGGTAATAAGATATGAACAGCCTGGAATTAACGGAGCAGGAATCAGAAGAGAAGAAAACAAGATGCTAAAATGACAAGGAAAGAACCACAAAGAAATATGGAGATGTAAGGAAAGAGGTCATTTGCAAATCAAAGGAACAGTGCTGACTCCAGAATGATGGGCTGAAGGCCTTATTGTGTGTAAAGCCTTAGCACTAACAGGGTGTTTTTAGCCAGTTATAGATACCTCAGAGAATGAATGCAAGCATCTTTGGCCAAAAATTAGGAAGTTGATGACATGGGTTGACGATAAAGGAAGACAGCTGCATATAGGACCTTTAGCTATTTTATCCCTGTGTTTCAGACACAATGGCATGAGAAAAGTTGGAATGAATCAGCAGTGTGGCCGATTTATTTCGATGTCCCAGGCATGAAGGATGGAACAGTAGTGTTAATGGATCACTGCTGGGCCTGTGGATCCAGAGCCTATATGAAGGTGCCCAAAGATTGGGGAGGGACATGCTCCATAGTACTTATTCATGTTCCAGCATTAGTGATTCCAAATAATGACCTGAACATTGAAGAGTTTCCAAAAGCAGGTGCTCATATGAGGAAGAGTAGATCATTTGGATTTCTCAACCGGACAAGAAGGGAGAATTACTTTTCAGCTAAATCAATAGAAGCCTTCGACGCCATTCCGTATGAACACCGGTTGTTAAGCCAGACTTCAGCGATATACCCGACAATCTTCATGCTAGGGATCCAGACGATGGCGAATGCGAAGTGTCTGTAAATCACTGGCTGGGTGCTCCTGCAGACGAGTAACACTACTATAAAGGGATTTAACGCTATTAAGGAAGACATAAGGTTGATGACTCTACAGAATAGGTATGTCCTTGATATGAACACAGCAATGGATGGAGGTGTTTGTGCCAAAATAGGGGAATCATGTTGCACATTCATACCTTCTAACAATGCTGAGAATGGAACCTTGACGGAGGCCATAAAGTTGCTAAAGAACTTGCACAATAAGATGGAAGATGAAGTAGAAGGCATTGCAGATGACAGCTGGTTTGCATCGATCTTTTCGTGGGTTCCACAATGGATGGCGAAAATCTTAAAGTTTCTTGGAGCACTATTGGTGATGATCATGTTTGGATTCTGTGTAATCAGGATAGTAATCACACAGTGTAAGAAGACAGCGGAAAAAAAGGCAGTAGGAATGGAGGTCCTGATCGATGTTGAATCAGGGTTTGGACCTAAGGAGCTGACAGATGAAGAAATCAGAAAATATATAGAGGCCCGCATTCTAGCACCCAGGGGAATGAATTTCCAGTATCCGAGGAACCACAAGAAATATGTGGGACGATGGATCTACTTTAGCCAGAATGGACAATGTAGCCAAATGACCTGGAGTGTTGATGACCATGTAAAATCGGCAGGATCTCTGAAAGGAGTAATGAAAATATGAACTCTAAAGAAGCACTTTTTCAAAAGAGGATGTCTAGATGTGAAGATTGATGGAGGAGCCTAATTCCTCTACAAGAGGTCCCGCCCCTATTTTGCCTATATGTTGGATGCCAGAAATTGTGACATGCGCAACACTGGTAATGATGCCTATACCATAAAGAATCTTCAAAACAAGGTATCCATTGACAACGCCCTATAAGATCTACCCCCAGAAAGATGACGGTCTCTTGAGGGAGACTGTCATATTTCCGGGGTTACATATTATAGGGCTTTCTGAATGGATGGAGCTGCTTGTGCCAAAATCTGGGAATCATATTGCACATTCATATCTTTTCACGATGCCGAGAATGGAACCTTGACGGAGGCCATAACGTTGCTAACAAACTTGCACAATAAGATGGAAGATGAAGTAGAAGACATTGCAGATGACAGCTGGTTTGCATCGATCTTTTCTTGGGTTCCACAATGGATAGCGAAAATCTTGAAGTTTTTTGGAGCACTATTGGTGATGATCATGTTTGGATTCTGTGTAATCAGGATACTAATCACACAGTGTAAGAAGACAGTGAAAAAAAGGCAATAAGAATGAAGGTCATGATCAATGTTGAATCAGTGTTTGGACCTAAGGAGCTGACAGATGGAAAATTCAAAATAAATATATAGAGGCCTGCATTCTAGCATACGAGGGAACAAATTTCCTGTATCTGAGGAACTACAAGAAATGTGTGGGACGATGGAGCTACTGTAGACCAAATGGACAATGTAGCCACGTGACCTGGAGTGTTGATGACCATGTAAAATCAGCAGGATCTCTGAAAGGAATAATGTAAATATGGACTCCAAAGAAGCACTTTTTCAAAAGAGGATGTCTAGATGTGAAGACTGATGGGGGAGTGGTCAATGAATCAACCAGAGGTGGGAGTGTAGAGGAAGAGCCGAATGCCTCTACCAGAAGTCCCGCTCCTATTTTGCCTATATGTTGGATGCCGAAAAAATTGAGACATGCGCAACACCAGTAATGATGCCTATACCTCGAAGAATCTTCGAAACAAGGTATCCATTGAGAAAGCCCTATAAAATGTACGTAAAGATGACGGTCTCTTTAGGGAGATCCCTGAAGATGTGTAGAGATGAATGAAAGTGAAGATTGGTGACGTCACATGAAGTAAAGGTGACGCACTGAGGAGAATAATCGAAGGAAAGGATGTATAGAGCATATAGAATCTGAAGACGGAATAAAGAATTGAGTAACCTTTGATGTGCAGAATGAAGATTGTACGTGCGAAGAGCACTGCAGAAAATGCAAGCCGTTTTATAACTGTACAGATGCTGTAATGCAAGTAGAATAAGTAATCGTAAAGGTTGGCTATACGTAGTGAATAGACAGCAGGCAGAGCCGCCATTATATAGAATCTGGATATTCGATGTTGCAACTTTAGGAAGCCAGAACCCATGAAGAGAAGGGCTGAAAGTGTGGCACAGCAGAGAAAACAGCTGAAGATCGAGGAAGGATCGAGAAGGTTGTCTGGCCCAGTGTCAAGGGCTTGGGCAGCCAAGAACTGGTTATCTATTTGTAAGATACAAAGATTGTGAGAAAGAGACGAGCTACTGTTAAGGTGCGAAGGGAAGACACCATATGTGCCAAGTTGTATTCATTTAATATTATTGCGAAAAAAGAGCTACAACACGGTCTCCTGTCACATGGGGTAGATGGAAATAGAAACTAGGCAAGTAGCACCGAGACTTCAGAACATGTTTGCATTCCCTTCTATTCTCTGGAACAGTGATACTTTACAAGGCTGAGTTCAAAGACAATTCAAATGGCAGAAGGCATAAGTGTTGATGGATGATTGGCTAATTGGGTGGGGAGGCATGGTCGACACGTGGGGTACCAGCTTGCACGCTGCTAGTGAGTCGAATATTCCAGAAGGGTACAAGCATGCCAACCAATTATAGAGGGCCGTATAAGAAAAGAGCCCTATAGTTTGAGAGCCAATGATCTATTGTGTATCTAACGAATTTCGAAGATGACTTGCACTAGGGTCTGGCATGAGTTGTCCACCTGACTCTAGAGATCCAAGTATACCTAGTTGTTCCCCTTAAGCCAACCACAATCCCAAGTAGGTTTTCTTAGTTTGCCACGTAGTATGATGTCACGTATGACACATTTTTACTATAAACATTTTTGTTTTTATGAAATGTGTTGAGATTGTGCTGTGCGATGCCTGTTGATGTCCGTTGCAATCCCTCCGACAATTGACAATAAAACAGACTACTTTGCCAACTTCGCCTCCAACACCGTTCCACTGCAACCTTGGAACACTCTCAGCACTGTCTTTCAACCTGTGTTACTACCTGTGAAATATCTGTCATAACTTTTATTATTGCTTCTGAAATACTGGTCCCAATGTGTATTAAGTGAATACTCTGTAACAGCGCGACAATGCTCCTGGGCCGCCTAGGTGCTTTAGAAATCCAAATAAATAAATAAACTTCGCTTTTGCTGCCACCTTCTCCCCCCCTCCTCCACTCCAGGCTGATTCACACCCTGACACAGCCCTGTCTCTGCTCTACTCCTCCATTTCTGCTACTCTTAATGCTCTTGCCCCTGTCATGAGGATCCGCTTGAAGTCCAAAGCCAAGTGCAATTCCTGGTATGACTCTGACCTAGCTACACTTAAACGTATGTGTAGGACGGCCGAGAGGAAATGGAGGGCTTCTTGCTCATTCTCTGACAAACTGGCCTGCCGATTTCTCCAAAGACAATACCGCCTTCTGTCCACACCAAGAAGAGAGTCCACATTCAAGCCTGCATCTCTGTGGCATCTAACAACTCAGCAAACTTTTTAAAATCTGTATGGAGCTGGCCAACCCTGCTGCAGTCTCCACCCCTCCTCTCGCCTCCCAGGCTCTTTGCAATGCCCTTGCCTCTCACTGTATCTCTAAAACCCAGGACATCTTTTCCACCCTCTCCTCAGCTCCCCTTCCTCTCCCCTCTCCTTCTCTGCTTGATTACACTCCTTCATCTACCCCCTCCCTCTTTCTCCTCCTTTCCTCTTTTCTCCCCTGATGAGGTCGCTAGACAAGTCCGATCTATGAGCGCCTCATCAAATGAGGTCTATTCCTGTTCTCCAAAAACCATCAAGGACCACAGTGATACCCTTGCTCCGGCCTTTTCTGATTTCTGCAACCTGTCCTTTGCCTCTGGTTATTTCCCCTCCCCTCTGAAGCACTCCCTTATGCATCCTCTCCTCCGGAAACCCACAGCTGACCCTTCTTGTGCTGCTAACTATTGCCCAATTTCCATTACTCCCTTTTTGGGTAAGCTCCTGGAAAAGCTGACCGTCTCTCAGCAGCTTAACCTTCATTCTGACTCTGTTTGTTGGCTCTCTCCATGACCATCAATCTGGCTTCAGAGTGGCCAGAAGCATGGAAACTGCTCTCCTGAATATCTGTGAAGACCTGCTCTCCAACCTTGAGGTCCAAAATACCTTCAATTATCCCTCCATAAATACCTCCCCTCTCAAGCCCTTGGCTCCTCTTCTTCTAACTCCCTCAGGGTCAGTCGTTTCTCAAAGAAATGGGCCAGGGGTAGATCTGTCTTCAGCCGGGGCCTCCATTTGGAACAGCTTCCCTGCCACCTTGAAATTTGAGGAGAACCATTGCTGGTACCGGAAGCAGCTCAAGACATTCCACTTCGCTTCTGCCTTTGCCCCTCTTCTCCCATGTACCTGCTCACCTTGCCTACCTCCTGCACTGCCTCTGGGCCACCTCTTGCACTGGGGTCTGTATCTGTACCCATACAGTCCCCCACCCACTTTTCTTCTGCACTTATCAGATACACCTTATCTGACTAACCTAGCACTTTGCCACTTGCTGGCTGCACTACTACTGTTTATCGCCTTTGTTTATTTATTTGACTTATTATTTATTCTGTTCTCTCCTCTGTTCACACTTTCTACATTCCCCCTTTTCCCTTTGCCATGCACTTTCTCGATCTTAATGTCAGTGCGCCTAGTAAGGTCGTTGTTTTTGTTCTCCCCTGTTCCCCTTCCTTTGCCTGGTTGCGCTCTGAAACACTTGTGTATGAGCGCGATATAAATAAAATATCATATCATATCATAACGTCCTGAGTCTGTCTTATTATTTGGTGTAAGAGTTATTCTGCATCTCCATCCATCTAACGATGTGCTATCTCATTTAAAAGGGCCTTCCTCTTGGCCATAAATGATACTCGCCTTGATCCCTGGGGTATACTACATTATTTTGCTGTCCTGGTTGTATTTCTTGTGTCATCACACGTTCATTGCTTGTCTATACCGCTCCCTCTATGGCGAGTTTTGATAACTTTTTCTGAACTAACTTCGCCTCTTCCTGCTTTCTGCTCTCAGCTTTTTTCTTATTCTTCTCCTGCAACAATCGGCAATAATGAACGATCGTCATTTGTATTTCTGGTAATGGCTTTGCTTCCATTCCAACCCATTTCTTCAGCTGCCCTTTCACTGGCTCGGGCAGTCCCTGACACAAAATGTGGTAAAATAACACCACTGTTTTATCCCTCGGTTCTCTCGTCTCAAGACGCTATAACGCTTGAATATGTTGAATAAAAGCAATAGGGTCTTCATTCTCTCCCATTTTCCTAGTCATGATTGCACCCATATCTTATGTATCGGGATATTGTACTCACCATACATCTGTTCTGCAATTATTAAATGGCGTTCCATCATGTGTCGTGTTTTGTGCGGTCACACTTGGATATCCTGCTCCTTTACAAATGTCGTCAGCGCTCTTTCCTAAAAAGGCTGCTAGCAGGCCTTTTATTTCACCTATCGCTGATGTTATTACTGATGTAATTTTCTCTAACTCAATTTTCCTGCACCGGAAGTTAAACTTGGTAATTTTCATTTTATATGTATATATTGTGGTCATCCTCCCCCTTTCTCTAATAATGGGTACTGTGAAAGTCCTGGCCAATAATCATTCCTGCCAATTATATTCATCAAAAACATTGATGAAAGACCTGTTCACTCCAATTGAGGTGATGATCTCTTCCTTTGTTAATATCAAGTTTATCTTTGTTCTGTAACACAAATTCAATTCAAGTAATACAAAAGTCTTAAGGATTGATTGTCTCCTCCATATTCTTAAAGGAAATGATTCAAATAAACATCACGTGACTGCATTATGATCAGGTGACAACACAAGGAAGTACACTTATAAGCGGATGCGGGACGGGAGGCTGTTTTCTTCAGCCATATCCCGGTTCCCGCATTGCGCCACATATTAATTAGGTAAGAAAGCGGAATGCTGTGGCACAGCTAATTTAGAACAGGAGACAGGGGTTGTACATTGAATTGATCCCTTTACTTCCAATCACATTTCAGATTGAGAGGATAGCAGCATCAACAAGAAGATCAACAGATTAAGAGACACGTTTGTACCAGGGTGTTGGCCATTTAGAAGGTAGGCCTTCTCTGTGAATAGGTTGTCAAGCTCACATTTTTTTAATTTAATGTACCAATGTGTGGGACTACATGCACTGAAGTGGATATATTATCTCTCGTTCAGCTTTTATCTTAGGTAAGCTTTTTTTAATCAAATTGCATCCAAATATGCCGGTTCTATACATTTTACCGAATGTCCATAAAAGCCTAATAGACCCTCCCTGACGACCTATTATAGCAGCATCCAACAGTCTTTTGGAACCGTTAGCCCAGTACATTGTCAAGGTCATTCAACCACTGGTACAGACAACTCAGACTTATCTTAAAGACACTACAGATTTTCTACTCAAAATCAAGGATCTCGATTTCAATGAGGGAACAGACATTGTTCACGATGGATGTGTGTAGCCTTTACACAAACATAAAACATGAAGAGGGACTAGACGCCATGGAGTGGCTTCTCTTATCTACAGAAGAATGCTCAGCTAACAAGATATGTGTGTTTCGTTTATTAAAACTGGTTTTCAGTAATAACTTGAAGGTTTGAAGATCGGTATTTTATTCAAATCTCGGGAACGTCCATGGCGGCTACCATGGCGCCAGGATACGCAAACACCCACGTGCCGTATCTTGAACAAACAAAGGTGCTAAATAATCCAGAATACTGCACACATTTAAGATGCTATTTCCGATTTATTGATGATGTGTTTGGTATTTGGAGGGGCGCACAGAGTGAGTTAATGAGGTTTTTCAGCATATATGAATCAACTTGCTCAGAGGATCAAATTTACAACACAGATTAGCACGAAACACATCCAATTTTTGGATGTAGAGGTTTATGTTAAAAACAACAAACTAGAAACTACAATCTATAATAAACCGACTGACAAGAACAGCATCTTGCAAGCATCATGTTTTTATCCAAAGACCACTTTAGAAAGTATCCCATACAGTCAGTCTTTGAGATACAAAGGATTATCTCCGAAGGAACAGAATTGGGGGAACAATCATCCAAACTACAAACTACATGAAACTTTTCTACAAAGGGTATATTCCAATGAAACTGTAACTGCAGCACAGTTAAAAGTATATGTGGTATCGCGACAACAAACACTGGAACCAAGAAAGCAAACAGAGTCGGAATAATTGGTTTATGTTGCTACATTTTCAGAACAAAGTCAAAGGATTAAAAGAGTCATCAAACAAAATTGGGATATTTTGAAGATGGATCCTGTGTTAGCGCAATTATTTGAAACTGTACCCATTTTTGCATACAGGAAAAGTAAAAGTGTTAGAGATCACCTTGTTCGAGCTGATTATTTGGAAGCGATAAAAGATCAAATAAATCATAAAGGGACTCTCCCTTGTAACAATTGTCAAAATTGTCATAATATCATCAAGCGAAACAGCATTACCCATCCATACACAGGCAAGCCAATTCAACTAAAACACACCAGCACATGTGATACAACGAATGCAATTCATGGTATTAGATGTCCATGCAGTATATATTATGTAGGACTGACAACTAGAAAGGTCAAACTATGATGGACAGAGCATAAATCGAACATTCGTACAGGTTCAATGCATTCCCCTGTAGCACAACGCTTTAAACTTTTCAACCGTCCAATACCTCAGATGAAATAAGTGGTTTTAGAAAAGGTCAAATGTCCAAAAAAGGGAGGTGACATTAGAACTCAGAAGGAAATTCACTGGATTGAACGGTTGGATTCCTTAACCCCTAAGGGGATGAACATCGAGTTTGACTTGAGTTGTTTTTATGACCTACTGTAATGTACAGAGTGTTCATTTGGTGGCATTGGAGATGTTACAATTTGTGTTACATATGATTAATGAGGATAAAAGTGCACTACTATATGTTTTCCATTATGAAATGATATCTGTCTTTGTTTGCATCTCCACAACAGTATAAAATGCCACACAGCTGCCATAATTCGCACAGACTATTTGAATAGGAGTGTCCCTTTTGAAATGGTGGTGAGCTGCATGTACAGGGACTGTTATCAACTTAAGAGTGATTAACTTTGGTGTCATAATTGGTAATTTGATCAATAGTACATGATTATATGGACTGTTTCTGTGAACTTCATGTTTCTGTAAGTAAAGTCATTGTGTGTATACCTATAACAGTGAAAATTGCTATGAGGTTGGCAGAATTTAGGATGTGACCAACATTAATTTGAAGTCATTTTTTTCCAGTGACTACCACACTAACGAAACCGCGGTTCCTATATAACCTTTGTTCTTAATTAACAACAAATTTCAATAATATTTGAAATCTAGAATTCATTTAATAAGATTACAAGTGGACTTTATTTGTAAGTAGTGGAATAGGTACCGTCACGTTAGTGATGTATATATAATGGATGAATGCATTAGAAACATCTCATTACATCATGAATCCTGGTTTCAAGATGGCCGATTGCTTATCCAAAGGGCCCACAATCCCATGAAGCAGGGGGTTAGAACTATGAAAAATATCATTCATGTTTTCGAGTGCGTGATCACGTGACAATGTCACGTGACCGCACTGCGATCACGTGATAACTCCAGTAAGTACACATACAAGCGGATGCGGGACGGGAGGCTGTAATCTGCAGCCAAGTCCCGTTTCCCGCATCACGCTAAGCACCATTCTGGTAAGAATCCAATATGATGAGGTAGCTTCATGAAGCAGTGGGCTAGATCTACTATAAATATATTTCACATTTTTTTGACCGCACAATCACGTGACAATGTCACTTGACCGCATTATGATCAGGTGACAACACAAGGCAGTACACTTAAGCGGATGTGCAAGGGGAGGCTGTTTTCTTCAGCCATGTCCCGGTTCCCGCATTGCGCTGCGTATTAATTAGGTAAGAAAGCAGAATGCTGTTGCACAGTTGATTTAGAACAGGAGACAGGGGTTGTACATTGAATTGATCCCTTTCCTTCCAATCACATTTCAGATTGAGAGGAGAGCGGCATCAACAAGAAGATCAACAGATTGAGTGACACGTTTGTACCAGGGTGTTGGCCATTTACAAGGTAGCAAATTAACAAGGGGGGTCCTGGGAGTCCTTCTGCCAGACATTAGTCCTGGTTACGAGAGACTTACCCAGAGTCTTTAGCTCACTATCTTTCACAGAGAAGAAATATCCCAAACATATCAGTCTTCTCTGTGAAAGATAGTGAGCTAAAGACTCTGGGTAAGTCTCTCGTAACCAGGACTAATGTCTGGCAGAAGGACTCCCAGGACCCCCCTTGTTAATTTGCATTTACAAGGTAGGCCTTCTCTTTGAATAGGTTGTCAAGTTCAAATGTTTTTAATTTAACATACCATTGTGTGGGGCTACATGCACTGAAGGTGATATATTATATCTCTTTCAGCTTTCATCTTAGGTATTTGATCCTGTGTGAGCACAAATGGTACTGAGCGACCTAGATACCAGTCAGGTTAGTGTAAGCACAATGAACACTCTCCATGTGGAGATTAATGTTTTGGAACATTTTACAACAGTAAAACTCTTTCTTGTACAAAAAAAAAAAATCTTTTAGATTTTTTCAGACTAATCATTGGTAGCAGCTACACGTGAAGAAGGGGCATCCAGCCCCGAAACGCATAATGTGGTGCCCCTTACAAGCACCACACTGAAAGAACTTGGGTCTCGTTGGTGTGGTATCACTTGCATTGTGACATCAAGCTGTAACCAATTGAGTATTGTACAATATACATGATTGTTGAACAGTTGCATTGTTTATTGACAAAAAGAAATTCTTCTGCAAAGTTCTTAAAGGAGAGAAATTTTATTTTCTGCTTTTATTTTAATGATTTTCTTTAAGAATATAGATGAGACAATCAATCCTTGAGACTTGTCTATTACTTGAATTGAATTTGTGTTATCGTATAAAGATAAACATTGATATTAATAAAGGAAGAGGGCATCACCTCAAATGGAGTGAACAGGTCTTTCATCAACGTTTTTGATGAATATAATTGAAAGTTTACTTTTTTCTGTGTGGCCAGGATTTGACCTGTAGCACCTGAAACTATTCTATCAAGTTATAAATAATGTAACACTTCAGATGAACAATATTTACAAATCTAGTGCGCCCTGACTTCTATGTATATTCAATAATCACTCCTGCCCATGCTTTGTGTTTTCCAGGCGGGGCTTGTCTCGCCCGTTCGTCTATGTCCTGGTAATGCCCTTAATCTACTTACATAAATCAATTATACATCCCCTAAACTGCGCAATCGTGCTTGTGGTCTATCAGCATATAATGTTGATTCTGGAGTTCTCTCTTTGTAGTCTTCTAAATTTGACTATCTTATCTCTTTGACTATGCTTGATTCTTTTTAAAATCTGCATGTGACCTCATTTCGTGCTCTCTCGTTTTCTTCTTTTTCTTCATCTGACATTATTATGCCCCAACTCGTATGACTATTATCTTTTTCTGCGTCATCAAGCTCTAATCTTATCAAAGACAACTTTCTCTGATCGTCTGT
Organism: Ambystoma mexicanum; assembly: GCF_040938575.1. Taxonomy (NCBI): domain Eukaryota; kingdom Metazoa; phylum Chordata; class Amphibia; order Caudata; family Ambystomatidae; genus Ambystoma; species Ambystoma mexicanum. Next base: position 451,095,269 of record NC_090924.1, on the reverse strand, counting down.
TATGATGTCATCAGATATTCCTCCTATTTCCTTCAAAAAGGACATTTCTATATTCTCTTGGGTTCTATATCCTTCCTTATCCCTCGTTTGCCTATATAAAGTCCTAAGCCTTTCCCCTACATCTTCTGTCTCCTGCTCATCAGCCCCTGTTGATATTCTCGGCATCCCTTGTATCCAGGGCAGTTTCTAGCCAACTTGGTGCCCAGTTCGAAACATCAGAATGTCCCCCTCAAACCCTGACTGGCACACATCACTCCCAAATTGCACCTCTGTGTTGTGCAACAAAACCCCTCCTCAATATGAATAAATAATTGCAATATAAATGAAGCTGGTTTCATTATATTGTAATTCAAGTACTTTACAGAAGAATTCTAATGTGAAAACATAGCTGTTGCTGTCCAAGTTGATGGTTTTTCTGTCACCTGCTCCTAGGAAGGGCCTTGCCTGAATGCAGTTTCAAACTGGACTGGCCGACTGCGGTGTGACCAGCCTACCCAGTCTGAGGGCCCACTGATCACTGGCCCTGTGTTGCAGATGTTCTGTTCATACCACCTCACTTGGATTTCCCTTGGGGAAATACTAGACTAACCATATGAATTATTTTCTGATAGAAGGTTATCATTCCAAGATGGACAGTCTGGTACACTCTTATTGTACTCTTTCAAAATATTTCTATGAGAGTGGGAAATGGGACATATAGCACCCATTAGGATTCCTGTATGCTTTGGATTGAATCACAGAGCATTTCAGGACTATAAATGTGATCAGAGATCTCTCCATTTGATAAACAAGTCTGTGATAAAAGGATTGTATGTGTGAATCTCTAAATTCATAACCGATGCATGGCTTGGTGCTCACATCATGGTTCACAATACTCACCCTAGCATTACAACGTTTGTAACCATACAAGCTCATTTGGACAGCTTATGTTTTTGGATGTGAATATAAAATAACTGCAACATCGGCCACTCAAATGGGGTACAAGGATTCTTTGCCTTCTTGTTTCTGAAGAATTTTAGAAGAAGAAGGGCTGGGTCTCAGTATGAGCATGCCCAACCCCAATACGGAAATATCTTTAGGGAATTAAATCTACAGACAGGACAAGATACCATACAAGAGAGACCCAATACACAATGCACAGAAAGGCTACACAGAAAGGATTGTAACTCTTACAAACTTTAGCCTGACCAGTAATAAGCTGATGAAGCATTTTAAACAAAACCGGCTTCTAATGCATGGTAAAGTATCCACAGTTCCTTAGCTACTACCTCCACACTATTATGCAGTCCTCAGGGGTTATATTTGCAAAAAGGAGTAGGCCCATGTTCTATCTAACAGAACTGGCATTAGCATCTCTTATTAGTGCTGACCTGCAGCTTGCGAAAATCATGGTGTGGCAATGTAGAAAGGGCGTTTGGCCTAGTGGATGTACAATTTGAGGCAACTTCTTTGATTACTTTATGCGTTTAAGTGTGGGCAAAGTATGGCATTCTCGTTCTTGTTCCTCGATTGGCCTTATGCTTTTACGACAAAGATATTCTATTTCGTCATCTCTTCTACTTCTATTCATTTCTTCTTCCCTTTTCCTTATTTCCCTCAATTCAATTCCTCTTCCTCTGACCTTCTTTGCAACCTATGTACTTTCATTCTTTGTGCTTCTATCTCCTCTTGTTTCTTCTCTTCTAAGGTTTCCTTTTCTTTTCTCACCTCATACTTTCTTCATTCTTCCCTTTGCTTGCATTCTCTGTCCTTATCTTCTTTGCATGCTCTTTCCTCCTCCTTCTCTTTCTTATCCCGCTCTTCTCTTTCCACTCTTTCTCGAACCCCATCAATGCCCTTATCGTCTTACTTAAGTATTTTTCCTCCCATCCATTCATTCTGTACTAATGCTATTCTCTTAGCCTTTACTTCTATCTGCTTCCTTGTTTCTTCCTCTATCTCTATCTGTTTGTCTTGTCTATCCTTTATCACATCTCTCTGTTTCTTTTCATTGTATGTTAAAATGTGTTCTCTATTTCTGCTCTCTTGCGTATTTCACTCACTGCTATAAGCAGAGGGCTCAGATGCTGGGATAACGTACCCCGCTTTGGCTTTCAATACCTTTAAATGATAAAATCCCTTTTCTTTTGTATCTATACTCTTTTTTTCCGAAGGGGAAAGGGGAGCCGAAGGTGTTACATCCTCCCCTTTATGCTGATTAAGTATCCACTTCTTCTCGGCTAGATCTTCTTTCTCACTCAGATACATTTTCCATAACTCTTAAACAGCTAGCCTTTTCTGTAGTGTTTTCTTCTTATAAGTGGCATGCAAATATGCCATCATATGATGTAATATTGTTTTTGATAGCAACTCCTCTTGAGGCCACGGCATGAGTGTCTTATTGGTCATGCCTCGAACCCATTCCGTATGATATTTTATTATTTTTGGCTTATATCTTGGCAGTGTCCTACACAGATGTAAAAGAGGAGTGACTGTTAGGCATAAACCTGTGCAGTTCTCTTAGGGACCACTGCAAAACGTTTAAGACTACAGGTGTTAGCAGTAAACCCAATTGGTAGCAGTCTGTACCACCCAGATTTACCTGGTAGCTGTGGCTGAGCAGTCAGACTTCTCTCAAGAAGAGTTAGGCAGTATATTGAGTATACACAATAGGGCTAGAAATACAGTAGCACAAGCAAACACTGACCAGAGCTTTGGTCTAAAAGTATATAATTATTTATTTATAAACACACTTGTAAAAATAAACTGGCACTAATATGTCAAGCAAGTTCAAACACAGTCACTAGAAATATATACACCTCCCTAATTAATTATTCGACAAGTCTAGGTTAAGACACCACTTATTTAGCAAAACAGAGGTGAGCGCGTAGCCATAGATGGCACTCCAATAATTTGTTTAAAAAGGGAGAGAAAAGGCAGAATAGGAACATCACACAGTACCAACACTTTTAAAGAACCACAGCAAGTCAAGAAAGGCAGGGTCTACTGTAGAGCAAAAAGTTCAGAGGCCAGGCCCACTCTTGGAGAGAGCAAGGCGGAATGTGCCCAAGATCACACAGTGGAAATGCACTCAAAGTCTTTGCAGGAAAGTCAGAAAGAGGCTGGATCAAGTTAGAAAGGTAATGTTAACGGGTCCGAGGTCACCCCAGGATAGAGAGTCCAGGATTTACGGGACACCTTGGACAGTCTGTTGCAAGGGAGACCAGGCGGGACACAGTACCTGAAATGGTGAGAAAGCTCCAGCGGGGGCAGTTGTTCCTGGCAGCGGGTGCAAGTTGGTGCTTCGTCCAGGGGAAGAGAAGATCTCGACGTGGAGGAAAGCTGGAGGTCGTTGCACTGCCAGGGAAGAAACCAGCCGCAGAGTTTCCCGGTTAAAAGGTACGACCCTTTTATTCGCGGTAGTGGTGAAGCGTGGCTATCTGGCCGCCGGGGTGCTTTGCACAGGCGATGCGACCACGAGACGATCCAGGAAGGCGAAAAAGGGAAAACTAGTTGGTCCCACCAGCTCAAAGGGACGAAGACTCTCCTGGAAGAAGATCTTCTGTGTCGTCGGGAAAGTGGTGAGTTTCGTTCAGCAGGGCTCCACCAGTGTGTCGTCGTTGTAGATGGCTCAGCTTCTCCCCTCTTTGGATTCTTTAGGTCCTGTGGCGACTTCTGAAGTTCCAGTCCCCAAAGCCCTGTTGTTATGCAGCAAAACCCCCATTCATCAGCCTAGCTGTCAATCAAATATGCTAAGTCGTGAGCCGGGCGGCTCACCACTGGGCCAATCACACAAGAGTGCGACTTGAGTTGCCAATGCAACTCACTCCAGGGTGCCTATTCCCCCCTCCCACACATCCTGTAGACCCAGACACAGGGGAACCACTTTTGGAGGCTTCTGTGCAGAAGCCCGCCAAAAGTGGAACAAAGGGCTCGACTTGGGTTGGAGTTACAGAGGCGAACACAAACGCCATTTTAAAACCGAGTCCTGACAAAAAGACCCAACCGGGGAATAAATATTAAATAAATAACCCGGCGGTATCTTTAACATTGCACCAAAACAGTGGTGCGTTTAAAATGAATGGGAAAATCCCACAGGAAATATTCCGGTGGAATATTTTGCGTGGTAACCACTGCCACCAGCCAGAAACTCGACAAGGGGGGACTGGACAGTGCCCCCTTGGAAAACAGACCCAGGGGCAATCGAATTACCCCTACCAGTACTTCCACAATATGATGGTTTGTACTGGTTCTGTTCACAATTTAAGACTAGTAAAGTCAATGGTGACTTTACATGCCCTGGGAGACAGTAGTCAGTCCCAGGGTATGGAGTCTTTGTTTGGGGGTCACTATGACACCCCTGTGTTACTGCACTGAGGGTGCTGTGTAACACATATACCAAAAACACATGAAGCCCTATGGAGTAGAAGACCCCATAGCCCATAAAACACATTACATAGTCAAAGGACATCCTCAGATCATGCCTAAGAGTGGGAGAAAAAGAGTCTCACTCTTAGCAGGAGAAAAAATTAAACCCCAAAAATCCAGCAAAGCTGCTGGGGGACTCACTAGGTTTGGGAAATTAGCCTTAACAGAGAATTCTCCCTAACATTGCCCCCCCCCCCAGACTAAGGGACAGGAGGATTTAATCCACTACTGGATGAATCTCATACCTCTAGTCGATGACATACATCCTAGAGAGACCATCAGCATTTTGGTGGTGACACCCTGACCTGTGCTCAATGGTGAAATCAAACCCTTGAAGGCAGATTGACCATCTCAATAGTTTTGGGTTTTCCCCCCTTCATTTGCATCAACCATCTCAAGGGTTGGTGGTCAGTCTGAATGACAAAAGTAGAACCATACAAGTATGGCCTAAACTTCTTCAGTGCCAACACAATGGAAAAACATTCTCTTTCAATTGTTGCCCACCTTGTCTCAGGATCCTTCAGCTTTCTACTGATGAAGCAAATGGGGTGCTCCCTACCTTTCCCATCCAGTTGGCTAACGACTGCACCTACACCTACATTAGAAGCATCTGTCTGTACAATGAAAGTTTGGTGGTAGTCAGGAGCTCTCAGTACTGGTGCTTGGCAAAGAGCTTTCTTCAGGTTTTCAAAGGCCTGATTGCACTCCTCATTCCATCTGACCTTCTTAGGGAATTTTGGAGAGGAGATCACATTCAGTGGAGAAGCTATGGTCCCATAGTTCTCAATGAAATTCCTGTAATACCCAGTGAGGCCTATGAAGGCTCTCACCTGGCTTTGAGTAGTAGGTGTTGTCCAATTTTGCACTGCTTCAATCTTACTAAGCAAAGGCCTTATTTCTCCACCTCCTACCTCATGCCCAAGGTAGACCACCTTACTTTGTCCAATCTGGCATTTGCTTGCCTTTATGGTCAGGTTGGCCTTCCCAAGAGCCTGCAAAACATGTCCTATGTGTTTAACATGCTCTTCCCAGGAGTGGCTGAACACTGCAATGTCATCCAAGTATGCCATGCAGAAGTCCTCCATCCCAGCCAGAACCTGATTTACCATCCTTTGGAATGTTGCAGGTGCATTTTTCAGTCCAAAAGGCATAACCTTAAATTGGTATAAGCCAACTGGGGTAGAAAATGCAGTTTTCTCCTTGGCATGGTCTGTCAGGGCTATTTGCCAATAGCATTAGATCAAATGTGCTGAGGAACTTGGCTGCACCAAGTCTATCCACCAACTCATCTGTTCTAGGCAAAGGGTGGGCATCAGTCTTGGTGACTGCATTAAGAGCTCTATAATCCACACAGAATCTCAATTCTTTGGATCCTGCCTTTGGTACTAACACAACTGGGCTAGACCATGAACTAGTAGAGGGCTCTAATACCCCGAGGTCAAGCATCTTGCTGACCTCCCCTTTGATGTGGGATCTCACATTTTCTGACATTCTGTATCTGCTTTTGACTGGCAGACAGTCACCAGTGAGTATATCATGCTGGCCCCAAGGGGTCAAGCCTGGTGAAAGTGAGAACAGGCAGGCAAACTGATTTAACATAGATTTGCACTCCTCTTGTTGCTCAGGTGTCAGATTTGAAGGGAGATTTACTCCTTCAATCTTTTCATCCAAGGCTAAGCCTCTGAGGAGATCAGGGAGTGCTTCACTCCCTTCTTCCTCTTCTGTTGAAGCTAGAAGCCAGGCTCCTACTTCAGGCCTGGAGACATACGCCTTTAGTCGGTTGGTGTGGAAGACTCTGGGAGCCTCCTTGGGATTGCCCAAGTCCACCAGATAGTTCACCTCTCCAAGTTTACCCACAACCTTGAAGGGTCCCATCCATTTATCTTGCAAGGCCCTCTGCCTTGTTGGGATCATAACTAGAACTAGCTGGTCTTGCGTGAACTCAACCATGTTAGCTTTTTGATCATGCCAATGCTTGACCAAAGCTTGTCCAGCTTTCAGGTTATTACTAGCTTCTGCCATCATGTGTGACATTCTCCTCCGGAGACCTATCACATAATCAGTCACTCTGACTGGCTTGGGGGAAGGAGCACTCTCCAACCCCTCCTTAATCAGGGCCAATGGACCTCTGACTGGATGGCCATAAAGAAGTTCAAAGGGAGAATAACCTACTCCCTCCTGAGGGACTTCTCTATAAGCAAAGAGAAGGAATGGCAGTAGAAGGTCCCACTTTCTTTTAAGGGGATCTTCCAAAGCACCTATCATGCTCTTCATGGTTCTGTTGAACCTTTCTACTAACCCGTTTGTCTGAGGGTGGTATGCGGTTGAGAACTTGTAAGTAACTCCACAGGTTTTCCACATGGCTTTCATGTAGTGACCCCCTGTCAGAGATTACTTACTTAGGAAACCCAACCCTGGTAAAAATCCCAAGGGGGCCTTAGCCACAGCCTGAGCTGTAACAGTCCTCATAGGAATTGCCTCAGGGTATCTGGTAGCATGGTCTACTACAACAAGGATAAACCTGTTGCCTGAGGAGGTTGAAGGATCAAGGGGACCAGCAATGTCAATCCCTACCCTCTCAAATGGGACTCCCACTACTGGGAGAGGCACTGAAGGTGCCACATTCTTGGAACCAACCTTACCAGAAGTTTGACAGGTGTGGCAGCTCTTGCAAAACTTATCTACCTCAGCCACCATCTTTGGCCAATAAAAGTAGAAGTGATAGCCTTTCCTTGGTCTTCTTGAAACTCAAGTGACCAGCCAAAGGAATCTCATGGGCTAGTTGCAAGAACTGTTGTCTGTTTTCTTGAGGTACTACAAGCCGCTTGTAGTGTCCAGGTGCAGACTCAGTCGGTTCACTGTAGAAGAGGCCATCTTCCCAGTGCAACCTATACTTCCCAGGCTCTTGGCCATCAGCCTGAGAAGCTGCCTGATGGCGAAGACCTTCCAGAGTTGGACATTCTCTTTGTCCCTTACTGAAGTCTGCCCTGTTGGGTCCACCTTCTGCCAATAAAGACTGCAGCTCAGGATGGTCGACAAGATCCAGATCTCTAATAAGTTCTTGGCCTTCTACTAGCTCTTCTTCAGAGTCTAGTTCAACCATACAGGGTTGTACCTCCCTCTCAGCCTCAGCTGGAGGTGGAGTTACAGGTGTAACTTTGGACAACCTAGGGGAAGTCCTTGTTGGAAGCACTGGAGTGCTTGCTGCTGGCTTTTTCTTAGAAGTCTTGGGTTGCCCCTTTGCTTCTGTTGATTTTGAGACTGCAGTAAGTTGCTCCAGTGGAGAAGGAGTGATATCTTTCTTCATCATCTCCAGAGATGAACCTCTCATGGTTTTCTTTCTTGCAGGTCTGGTTAGCTCCTGTAACCTTTTACTAGGCGGTATGGGGGTGTGTGACACTACTCCAAGAGTTTTCAGGTCATTTCCCAACAGAACCCTTCCTGGCACCTCACATTGTACACTGACAGGTATCTTCACAGTCATATCATTGCCCTGGATGAGAACTGGTAATTGGGGAAGCATCTGCACAGGCCCTCCAGCTAACTTGGTGAGGCGTTTGGGTGCCTTAGCAACATCCTCTGCCTTGAAAAATGATTCATCCACCACCGTTATGCTGGCCCCAGTGTCCCTAATGGCAGGAGTCTCCTGACCATTCACCTAGACACTGTCCTTATAATACTCTTTAGTATTATCTGGGATAGAATTATATACATCTAAATTCTGTTGTTCCCACAACCCCAGAGACACTAAAGAAACACTGGCTGAGACTCCAATGGGATCATCAGCCAGTAGTAGAAAGTTTCCACTGGCCATCCGTACTTCCTCCTCTGGAGCGAAGGCTAAGGAGACAGTGTGGACCCCTGAAGGTTTTCCCTTGCATCTGGGATCCCCTTTCACATGGTCAGGTGAGCTACAAACAGAGCATTTACCAAATGCTTTTTGGAATGGTGGCTTGCTCTTACCTCCTTCTGGTTTGGCACCAGAAGGTACACTAGCCTGATTCGGTTTCCCTTGTGGCTTACCCTTATTGTTTTGTTTGGGGCCCTCTTTGGGATTGGAATTATTAGAATTCTCTTTGTAGTCCTTGTTCAGAGTTGCCCCAGAGTCCTTGTGAGTAGCCCTGTTGGCAACCCACAAGTCAGCAGCCTTAGCTAGTTTTCTGGAATCTAATTCCTTTGAATCAGCCAAGTGCTGTCTGAGCTCAGTTGAGCAGGCATCATAAATTGACTCCAACATCACAAGATTCTTCATTCCCTCATAAGTGTTCACCCTGTAACCCTTAATCCATCGCTCTAAGTTCTTCAAACTTTCACTCACCCAGGTAGCCCAAGGGGTACCATCATGCTTTTTGAGGGTCCTAAACCTCTTAAGGTACTTGGAAGGGGTCTTCCCAAATCTAGCTATCAAAGCTAGCTTCACACATTCATAATCCTTCTTATCCACCTCCCCCAATTCCATTACCACATCAGATGCAACACAGGGAAGCCTAGAAAACAACCAGGGAAGTAACTCATTCCCTGAGATGTCCTGGAGCCCATGATTATACTCAAACATAGCCAACCAATCCAACACATCCAACTTAGGCTCATACATACCCACAATCTCTTTAGGCATCCGGGGTCTTTTGGGACTGGTACTCCTAGAGGATCCGGAGAGAGAAGCATTTTCAACAGACAATTTCTTCATCTCTAGCTCATGCTTGAGCTCCATTTCTCTGAGCCTTAGTTCTTGGTGCCGTTGCTCTGTTTGAGCATTAAGTCTTTTAAACTCCAATTCAAGTTTTATTTTCTCTAGTTCCATATATTGAGGACTAAGTGTGGGACCTGGTAAAGGTCCAGTAGGTACAGCTGGTAGAGCAGACAGAGGCCCGGGGTGGACAATTACAATAGCCTCACCCTCCTCTTCTGATTCTGCCTCAAGATTATCAATACTTTGATCAATATCAATGTCATCACTGTTATCTACATTTTCTGGGAGAGTGGATTCCTCTGAACCATCACCCAGACTTTGGTTAGCTAACAATCTTTCTATTAGCTCAATTTTCTTGCCTTTAGTCTGGAGGTTCTTATGCTTACAGAGAACTCTTAAACAATCAGCAGTTTTTGTAGCAAGGGACTCTTGACTATAACTTTCCATAGTTGACAGGTTAGAAAATAAACTTTTAGTGCTAAACTTTGTGGTTAGTTGCACTAAGGTATCAAAAGGCACACTAAAATGTATACTCAATACAAATGCCACCGCTGTACACCAGTGTTAGGCAGAAACCTGCGCAGTTCCCTTAGGGACCACTGCAAAAAGACTACAGGAGTTAGCAGTAAACCCAATTGGTAGCAGTCTGTACCACCCAGATTTACCTGGTAGCTGTGGCTGAGCAGTCAGACTTCTCTCAAGAAGAGTTAGGCAGTATATAGAGTATACGCAATAGGGCTAGAAATACAGTAGTCAAGCAAACACTGACCAGAGCTTTGGTATAAAAGTATATAATTATTTATTTAAAAACACACTTGTAAAAATACATTGGCACTAATATGTCAAGCAAGTTCAAACACAGTCACTAGAAATATATACACTTCCCTAATTAATTATTCGACAAGTCTAGGTTAAGACACCACTTATTTAGCAAAACAGAGGTGAGCGAGTAACCATAGATGGCACTCCAATAATTTGTTTAAAAAGGGAGAGAAAAGGCAGAATAGGAAAATCACACAGTACCAACACTTTTAAAGAACCACAGCAAGTCAAGAAAGGCAGCGTCTACTGTAGAGCAAAAAGTTCAGAGGCCAGGCCCACTCTTGGAGAGAGCAAGGCGAATGTGCCTAAGATCACACAATGGAAATGCACTCAAAGTCTTTGCAAGAAAGTCAAAAAGAGGTTGGATCAAGTTAGAAAGGTAATGTTAACTGGTCCGAGGTCACCCCAGGATAGAGAGTCCAGGATTTACGGGACACCTTGGACAGTCTGTTGCAAGGGAGACCAGGCGGGACACAGTACCTGAAATGGTGAGAAAGCTCCAGCGGGGGCAGTTGTTCCTGGCAGCGGGTGCAAGTCGGTGCTTCGTCCAGGGGAAGAGAAGATCTCGACGTGGAGGAAAGCTGGAGGTCGTTGGACTGCCAGGGAAGAAACCAGCTGCGGAGTTTCCCGGTTAAAAGATACTACCCTTTTATTTGCGGTAGTGGTGAAGCGTGGCTATCCGGCCGCCGGGGTGCTTGGCACGGGCGATTCGACCACGAGACGATCCAGGAAGGCGAAAAAGGCGGACTGGTTGGTCCCACCAGCTCAAAGGGAAGAAGACTCTTCTGGAAGAAGATCTTCTGTTGTCGGGAAACTGGTGAGTTTCGTACAGCAGGGCTCCACCGCTGGTGTTGTCGTTGTAGATGTATCAGCTTCTCCCCTCTTCGGATTCTTTAGGTCCTGTGGCGACTTCTGAAGTTCCATTCCCCAAAGCCCTGCTTTTATGCAGCAAAACCCCCATTCATCAGCCTAGCTGTCAATCAAACAAGGTAACTGTTACAACGCTTTGAACTACCTCTAAATAAGTGCAGTACTGATAATAACAGACAAACTATCAGTAGATTGGTCTATGCAACATTGTATGTTAGGTTGTCTCTCACACCCACTGATTGGTTGGCATTCCCACCCAACCTTTTACTTTCGACTCTTTAGCAGTACGTCGGTGAAACAAAACTGAGATGTTTGATTCCCACCAGACTACTACCCGTTTTCCCAATTAGTCCATCACTTCTCATCGGTAGGCTGTAAGCCAAAGTCTTCCTTTTGTAGTTGACCTTGCTGGCTGTTCACTGGCCTGGAACATTCAGGGGAGTATAAGGCCACCACTATCTTTGTCTGAGTTTTAATGAATAGCCTTTGTTCTCTTCTTCGAATTCACATGTTAGCAGACCACGAATTTGTCCATTTTGACCTTCTATTTTCTGCATTTTGATTCAATTAGGCTGGCTGCACTTACTCCTTTTGCCCTCTAGAGACTTGCTCACTCTATCTCATATGAACTTTGTTCACTTTTAATTGACCAACAGTTGGCTCCTGCAGATGTTTTCTTCTTCTTCAATCATCTATTAGGAATGTCCCACATTCAGAGCTTATCAATGTAACTTCCTTCTCTGCTTATTCCTTAAAATAGCATACTTCATTCTGGGCCAAACCTTGACTCATTGTCGGTTCTGCACACATAACTATTCTTCTGCGTCTCTTAATTCTACACCCTTAATCTGACTCGGATGTAGCTTGGTTAAATCAGACACGAGTCGTTGTCCATTTTCCAATCATGGCCGTCCTAGCCACGTTTTATATATAGACATATTATTGTGACCAAGCGGCAGGAAAAGCTGCGAAACGCGTTAACGTTCCCAACGCGCATACCATTTTTGCACTTTGGGGGAGCCTCATGTTAATGGCTTTTTAATTTGTTTGTGCCGTTCTGCAAGGCACTAATAAAGACTGGATTTTAACTTTGAACTGGATGTCCGGACTGCTTATACTGGAGAAGTGAAGAGTGCTGCTCATTTTTGCCTGATTCCATCAGTGTGAAGAAAAAGGATATATATATATATATGTACCTTTGTATCAAGTTTCTATATGCTTCTTCTATCTTGTGTTACTACGTATTTTCAGTTCTTGATCAGTAAGTAAATTCATCTTCTTTGTAGTCATGATTACTTTAACTTTTAGGTACATGTTTCTCTTAATGCTTCAGTTACGTGGTTACTCTTAAGTATTTTCAAATCCTTTCAACATAGGTTAATATACCTTCTTTATGACTGTGGGGTGAAATATAGCCCCTGGATGCCAGACATAAAGAGGCCAGAGTCATTTGTGCATGCTCACTGAAATATAAGGTGAACACAGAAATAATGCCAGACGTGAGGCCTGTGGAACGAAAACGGGCCCAAAATCTATGGAAAGAAAGTGGACCTGGCTCTAAAAAGTGCAAAGATGGGCGCAATGCATTTCAGGAGGGAAAAGGAAAACATGTGGCTGACAATCCATAGAGAGCTGCACTGACATACAAAGAAACCCCAGTGCACAGTATCTTCAATAGGATACCAGAATTGTGCTACAAGTAGCTGAAATGAAACATAGCATTCCATGTCAATTAAATAAAACAATGTCATTTTCATTTTTCCCTCCAAATTAATAATATGCTAAGAGAAATTCTCACCAGACTTTCAAAGTGTGAATGTGGTGTTCTCAGATAACAGCATTATACAAAGTACAATTTAAAAGTGACACTCATGTGTGTGGAAACTGTGAAAGCCTTATAGATGCTGTGTAAAATTACCATTATTTGCTGCTGGGGATTTCTCCCAACTTGAAACTAAGCTCTAGGACCCCCTTGCTGTCCTAAACACAGGCTTGGTTGTCCTTATCAATCAGAACCATTCTTCAAAAACGCTGAATACCAGATAAGCCCATCTCTGTTTTTGCAGCAGGATTGACCTTGAGGTCACAAAGCCCATAAAGTGCCCATTAGGAGCCGTTATCAGGCCCACACATGCCTTGAAGGGGTAAGCTAACATAAATATCAGGCATCTCTGCCCTGGTCCCGTGCCTGAAGAGACATGAAACTGGAAGAGCAAGGGTGAGAGCCCATAGAAGGAGCAGTGAAACTGCAATTTGATTAAAATGGGAGAAATACATTTCATCGCATAAAATAGTAGTGTACAATCACAATGGTCATTCCAGACTTTTATTAAAGGTGACATTTACCCCCTTGGAACCATGCAAAAACGATTTTGGTATGATAAACATAACTAAAGTTATTAAGGAAAATGTGATTTGGGCTTTCCCTTGATTCTGAGAGATGTGAAAGTTGGTATGCGCATGCCGGTTACCACTAATATAAAGATTGTAAAGTGGCATATTTTTCACCGATATGGCTGCTGAGTAAATTAAGAAAAACTGTATCTCTGCATAGGAAGAGCGTGCGGATTTCAGACTAGTCTTGATTCGGCTTAAAATGTAGTTCTCAAAAATATATGCATACAGGTAAAGATTTTAAAATTTAGGGTAATGGCCATGTTGAGAGATTCCTGTGTCAAAACATGACCGAGCCCATCTGTCAAAGTGGATGATGAAGCTTTCTCTTCCCACAGCTCTCTCAAATCACTCCCCCATCCCCTTGTCCTATCAGCACACAGGTGGGAGGGGGTAGTGATCATCAACCAATCCCTTTTGCGAGAAACATGACAAGTGTGTGATGTAATTTGCCCTATAAGTAGATTAGTTTGCATTAGTGCTGGACTTCTTCCAATAATTCCGAGAGGCGACCTGGTGCCGAAATCTGGTGAACAACATCCAAGCAGAGAGGCCTAAAGCTTGCATTTGAGACAGGAGCCAGGAGACATAGATGTTGACTGGGACCCTTTGGAGGAAAAAGGGGAGACCCTTGACTGACCCCCTTTCTGTCCCAGCGGTGCCCTGATGCTCCCTAATGCCTAGTTCCAGACCTTTCCTGTAAGTAAGACCACCCTGTAAGTAAGTGTATTGTAATTGAGTGACAATATACAAATCATTCCGATATATCGGATTGGAATCCACCCCAGGGTAGCACTGAAGGGGGTAGGAATGCACTAAATAGATCAATTACCTGTACAGGGGTATCCTTTAGTGAAAGGGACCCTAGTAGCTACCGACCATTTGGTTTCTCGAGGTAGAGTGTTCACCTTTGTACATTATTTAGTTTTGTATAGGCAGGTTGACACAGGGTTGAGCACAACACAGGTTGTTTTATATATGGGATTTTTTATGAGAAATTTTGTAAAAGGTTTTTAGGAATTTTTGCAATTTTAAAATTATGTTTTACAGAGTTGTACATTGTTTTGTGATTTATATGAAATTAAAATTGTGATGTTTAAATTGTGATTTTGACTTAGTACCTATTTGTTAAAAGTACTTAGTGGTTTGTTGACTTGGGGTAGACAAGAGGGGGTAACAGGTTGACGTGGTGTGACCCTTGGTTGAAGGATTGTCCTGAATTTGTGCTTAGGAGCCTGCTCACCACGTCATTAAAATGGCTCCATGTCTCTAGGTGGTTGTTGTGCTGAAATCTGGTGAACAACATCCCACTAGAGAGGCCTAAAGCTTGCATTTGAGACAGGAGCCAGGAGACACAGATGTTGACTGGGACCCTTTGGAGGAAAGAGAGGAGACCCTTGACTGACCCCCTTTCTGTCCCAGCGGTGCCCTGATGCTCCCTGATGCCCAGTTCCAGACCTGTCCTGTAAGTAAGACCACCCCAAAGCCATAGATTGTGTAGGCCCTATATTTTTCAAGCATTCTGTTAGTTATTTTCCCCATAGGAAAATACCCTATTTGTCTGTGTAGAACCCTAGCATATTTAACCAAAGTACATCAATTAATACCCTTATAGAAATCACGGGTGGTGTTTGTTGGCACTCTTCCCAGTGTGTTGTGAGCCGGTATAGACATAACGATTTGCCAAAAGAATTAACCCAAAGCTCTGTTCCACATGTGTACGCAGGGTGTAAAAACGAAATTCCCCATTGATACCCTTCATTTTAAATCAGAAGGGGAAGCCTGGTAGTGCCTTTGCATATGCAAGGTGCAAAATGAAATTGCCCCTTTGTATCCATTGTGCCCTGACCACAACTCCAAAGCCCTGCCTGTTCATTTTCTGTGTGGAAAAAACAAATTTTCTTATTTGCATTTCTTTCATTCCCATTGCATCTGTGCTAATAATCCAAAAAACGATATTCCCATTGTGCTCTGACCAAAACACAAAGCCCTGCCTGTTCTTGTTAGGTGTAGCAAAACGAATTTCCCATTGCTTTTCTGTCTCTCATATTGTTTCTGTGATCAATACCCCAAAACCAATTTTCCCATTGTGTTCCCACTTCCTGCCACTGCCTTCCATTCAAAGGAGTGAAGGCTAATTGATGCTTGGAGGATGAGGGCTGCTGGGAGGAAAGGTATCAGAGCACTGTGTTTTAAATCAGAAATCACTGTGTGTCTTGAATTATTTTCCTGTATTGGTGGGTGATTTAAAAGGAATTCATTGTAACTGAATATCTCTTTATTGGTGCTTTACGGAAGTCAATTTTGTTTTTGGGTTGCCACAGCGTTGATGGCTGATGTAATCAGTTTGTCAAAATTTGATTGAAATAAATTAATTATTAAATATATTCTTAATACACACCGAACTGGTTCTTAGTCCATTGTGGCATGGATATTTGTTGGGGATGTGTGCGAGACGGGTTGGAGGCCTTACCAAAGTGAACCAAATAAAAACATAGTGCTTTATTGTGCGCCACATTCATTGTGGGGAAAGGATCTCCATGACTTGGGTGTGACCGCGTAATAAACTGCGACATGGCATAACTTCACGGTCGTCAATTTTCCACTTAACACTTCATAGTGGCCAATGGTGCATGCTGGCATCCTTCTATGTGGAATTCGTCCACTGGCTCAACGTGCGTGTACATTCTGCATGGCTGTCTGAGTGCATAAAGTCTCTCATACACTTAATGTGGTATGGGAACAACACAGGGGGTCCCATTTACTGCTCTTCTGTGACTATTCCAGTATAACAGCGAGGGCCATTTTAAGTGCTTTTGGGGCCCGGGCCACAGGCACCTTTGGGGGGCCCTGCACCGAACCAAAGGAATTAAGCGATCCAGAATATCTAGGGGCGCCCCCTCATCGCGATCACAGCCTATAGCTTGATATGCTGCCTCACAGTGAACGAAATAAGCATGGGTACTCCTTTTCAGTCCCCTTACCATTCTTGTTTTAATTAGAATGATAAACCAGTTACATTTCAAGGTCAACATTCTCAGTCCACGACACAGTTTCTTATGTTCTAGCACAGCTGCAGAACAATGTTCAACAATAGCAGCAACGAGGAAGGTATAATGGCCGAATTATAAATGTGATTATAAATGTGAGACACAGATCATTTAAAAAGGTTTGCTTAATCCAGAATAGACAGAGGTTTCAGATTAGCAGCCTCATGGAATACAAAAGTGCTCAAGCGTGGATACAGGAGACCCAATAGGAAGCAAGGAGAAACCTAAACATACCATAGCATAGATAGTGGATGAAAATTAGAAGCTGCCAAAAAGGTGTCCATATCTAGAATAACTGAGATTAGAAGAGGGACATGGTTTTCAAGTAGTGTTGCCTTTAGAGAGCAAAGAAACAAGTGGCTGTGGTGCACAATATATCATTGCTCACTATTATTATAGAGGAAGCA
This sequence comes from Ambystoma mexicanum, assembly GCF_040938575.1. Taxonomy (NCBI): domain Eukaryota; kingdom Metazoa; phylum Chordata; class Amphibia; order Caudata; family Ambystomatidae; genus Ambystoma; species Ambystoma mexicanum. The sequence goes on along the minus strand of NC_090924.1, from coordinate 451,078,629 downwards.
ACACTATAACCAGTGAAGCCGTGAGTGAGGCTTTCCTGACAATCACACTTAAGAACGAAATCACTCTGATGCCCAGGTTCACACATTGGTAAAGAAGTGAAGTTGGGATATGTGCCCACTGTGCAATTTATGCACTTCACCACTTTCTTTTCCTGTTCTTAGCATGAACTAAAATAATCCCATTTTATAAACTGACTTGGAAAGTACACAAATCACATAACCCAACATGACAATTAAAAATAAAATGTTATGAAAGCTGAAATGGGAATTATTCTAGCTTCATTGTCTCCATCATCAAGGGAAGTATATAAGTAGCACCATACTGATTGATGCCACCTTAAAATATTCCATCTTGGTTTCTCTTTTGTATTTTGAAGCTTTTAAAAACAAAAAATAAAGGCTTGTGAAATTGTCATTTATAAATGTGCATACAAATCTTTCAATTGTGCAAAAAAGCAAACCATTTATTTTGTCAATTAAGCAGACCTTAAATATGCTTGCCAGAGTCCGGCAATACCTGGACTGTTCTCTACTGTCTAGAACCCCTTCAAATCAAATGGCCTACATAAACAAAACGACCAGGTAATGGGCTAAACAATGCCATCAGCATGTGAAATGGCAACCCTTTTCACAGAATACAGCACAGTAATGTTAGTGCTATAAGATGTAAGATTAGTCCAGGATCACTGTGTTGTCTGCTGGTAAAGCCATGATACAAGCATGAACGCTTTGGTTCCACAGTCTTGAATTTGGATTACTAATCACTTCTCGGACTAAAACTTTATGCTCATCATTGGCTGTGGCTACTTAGGTTTTACAAACCAATTTCTAGACCTTCTCTGTGTTGATGTTATGTTACTTTATATAGTAAATGCTATCTACTGAAGGTATATTGCTTATAATAGCAGCTGGTGTGCTACAAAACAAGTACAAAAAAAAGTACATATCCATGCAGCTGGAATTTGTAATCTTGCATATGAACACAGATCTCTGGTAAGAATGCTTAACACACTGAGCAATCTTCTGAACCATTGCTTCACTCAAATGTATTAATATGCATTTCAACTTTAGTTGTTGTACATGATCAACAGAATTCCCATGGAAAGTTGAGAATGCTGTACAACTTGTGCCGTAGTGAATGAACAAACCATGCATTCCATAGTGAGCACATCAAGTATTACAAGTTGCATTGATCAGAGAATAATGTACTTGTCAACAACAGACAGGCAACACGTTTAGAGCCTCAGCAGCACACTATAAAATATACTGGTGTGTGCTATTTAAGTTTATTGAACAATGCGAATTGACTTCTTTAGATCAAGCAGCTTTGTGGGGGCCTCTCCAAGTGCCCCTTTTGACCTCCCATAAAGACGTCTCTGATAACAGCAGTGATGGGTGGGAACTAGTGAGAAAGTGTCTACCTGCTCCTCTACATGTACTTTTCAAGTTATCTTTATAAAACAGAGTATTGTTGAAAGACAAACGTGGGGGTGAAAGTGGAAAGGAAGAGGGGGCAAGTGAGTCATGAATATTTTCCCAGGATGTGACAGAAGAAGTTAGTCTTGGAGACTGAAGGGGTTATTTTCTTTGGTTCTGGCCCTGTGCTGATTTTCGGGGTGCAAGTCGAGGATAAATGGGTGTGGACAGTGTCTGCCTGCCTTTTTTAGAAGGCGGATGCAACCCATGTTTGGTGTTTTTGAGGCCAGCATTAAAAAATAAGTATGCTTGCTCAAGTGTTTGAGTACTAAGATTTCACACCAGTTTGCCATATTCCCAATTATGCTAACCCACAAGACCACATAAAAGTGTAATTAGAGCACACGTCTCCTGTTTGGAGTTTGTATTTCTGGAATATTTCATAATAATTTGTTGGCCTTAAAATGTGGACTCTTTTATACTTTGTCAGCATATTTATTGCAAAATCTCCTGTCTGGATTATTTTCCCTAGTTGATTACTTATTGGTAATATTCATTACTACTATCTCTAATCTTTGCCTCATACACAAGTACTGGGACGAGTTAGAGGGACATGGAGGTAATGCGTGGCTTAGTTACCTGTAATCTTCATTACTTCTAGACCCACTCTTCCTTGTCCCAGTACTTATGAGGCAAGGTGCCTCACATGGAAGCACATGGAAGCACATGGAAGCACTGGGATGAGGAAGAGGGACATGGAGGTAATTCTGAGACAAGGAGTTGATTTTGGAGTTTCGGGTAGTGTGTGGGAGGGAGAGGGTATGTGTGGGGGTATGGAGTGGGGTGGGGAATTGTGCATTAAATCGCAATGGTCATCCATGTCCAGGTTAAGCAGGCATGAAATGTGTTCTTAGTGTCTTGACAGGCATTTTGGTGTAGCCAGTCCAATCATTTCTTACTTTGGCTTGATTTTTTTCAAATGGGTATCTCGGATAAAGAAGCACTGCTAGATGTAATTACCTGGCTAAACTGGCATGGCATTTGGGTGCTGCCAGTCTTGGTGTGTCTTAATGTGGCATGGCATGTTTAAATGTAATATGTTTATTACGTGTCTAGACTGGTCTACATTGTGAAGCCAGTTGGACATGTTTTCATTGTGGCATGGCATTTTTAATAGCAACACATTAAATTAATTATTAATGAAAACATTAATATTCCTGTGCACTGTTGTTGACTTGCATGCATTGGATTTTTGGATCGGCTTTACCCTACAATACAAATGCATGCACTCTGGCTTTTTAACCAGTTTTTCTCAGAAAGTGTGCTGTATAATGCATTAAAACACATTCATATCTTTCTCCTAGTGCAGTGAGCAGCATGCCCCTGCAGCAGCATGAACGTTTGTATTGCACAAGCGTGTCGTCTAGGCCGTCCAGAGTGTGGCGCGACTCCTGATTTGTTGCCGAGGTGGGGGGGGGGGCACAGCATGGCTCGCAGGGGCCCCTCACATTTTGTGCTATGCCACTGGATAAGAACACTGGATCTAGACGATTTATGGGTACCTTCCCATGCCTTAACTCAGTCAACTGCAACAATGTAATTAAGGTAAATGTTGTCTTTCACTCCGGATCTGACAAGAAACTTTTTTTGAGATGTTTTGCAACTTGTGACACGAAAAATGTGGTATACATTGTCAGATGCCCCTGTGGCATCTACTAAGTTGGTTACACAATGAGAAAAGTAAAGATAAGATGGAATGAAGAACATCACAATGAGTTGGTAGTGGAGAAAGCAGCCGCACATTTCGGATTCGGCACAAGAACCGATTTAACCTTTAACAAGATTAGAGCGTGCTCGCACGTTTAAAGTGACGCAGCAAGGTTTTTTACACAGCAAGTAAAGTGAACTACATTTCCCCTTCCATTCCAATAGGCCCACGAAAACTTCCCCTTAACAACAGGAAGGTCTGGAGGAGTGTCGGGCATTGAGCGCTGATTGAGAAGAGGAGAGCTGAGACTACCGAGACTACCCAAGGAGCTGCCGGAGCTGTGGGAAGCAGCCGAGTTGAGGCAGAGCCAAGGCAGCTTGAGCTGGAGCTGGAGTTCTGCCGAGTGGAGTGACATTGCATCGCCGGTAGCGGTAAGCGGCCAGCTGAGTCACGGCATGTGTCATAGTGCTGGAGGACAGCCCGTGGCTAACACAGCCTTAACGCAGCCTCATAGTCTTGCAGCCCTCCTGGACCACTGGCGATCTTCCACAGATCTTCTGTAGAATTTGGCTAATGCACATTTAATGAACATTTGAGAAGCAACTGTGGGACTAATTAGCCTTTGAACCTCGACTGTTTCATTGTGGTGAATATAACGCAGCACTTGCGTGATTCATAATTAATAGGGGTGTACCGAACTTTGGCTTGGAGTAAGATTTTCCATCTCGGCATGAGCGGGTGCTGCTGCTGCCACTCCTCCGGTGAGACCCTCCTGGGCTTTGTTGTTTGGACGCAATTATTTTAGTTTGTCTGGTGCCCTCTGGCTCCCCCCCCCATCATTGTTAAGCTCTGTTGTGTTCATTTCCTTGTTTGCTCCTCCCGCCTCTCTCCTTGCATGCCCGGGATTGGCTCCCCCTTCCCACTTATTGGCCTTCCCTTGGGCAGCCCTCTGCCCTGTAGCCCCCACGGCTAAGGGCCTCTAGGCAAAGGGTGACTACCTCTGAGGCGGCTACTGTACTGTGTCTGCAGGTGTCCGCAGGGGATGCCAGTTGCCATCTCATCCTGACCAGTCCCGCAGGCCTCGGCCTTTTCCCTTCTATTCAGGATTCTCAAACATAGGTGGTTTTTCCAACTGTTCATTTTAAAAAATTGCACTGTCTCGAAATTCGGAAATGCATTGTGAAACCTAGGCCTTTTTGCCTCTATTCAGAATTCTCAAACTTAGGTGGTTTTTCCAACTGTTCATTTAAAAAAAAATTAGACTGTCTCGAAATTCGGAAATGCATTGCGACACCTAGGCCTTTTTCCCTCTATTCAGGATTCTCAAACTTAGGTGGTTTTTTCCAAACGTTTATTTCAAATATAATTCCATTGTGCTAGTTCCTTAATTCTGAGTTCTTCATCTTGTCTAACTGTTTATTCTGTCTTGCCTCTCGCTGGGCCTCATTACGACCCTGGCGGAAGACCATGGTGCTATTAGGACCATTGTCCATGCCGGTAAGTTACCGACTCCGCCATGGAGAAAGGGGGAATTACCACCCCATTACAAGGTTGGCGGGGCGGTAATTCCCCCTTCCTCTATGGCCCTTCCCCATTCCCATTTTTGCCCCATAGGGCTCAATGGGAATGGGGAAGGTGCTAAGTACGGTGCCGCAAATTGCGGCACCGTAATTAGCACCAAGGTCCCCTTGCGGGTCCCTACTTTAACGGCTGGTTTACACCAGCCGTTAAGGTCGGGTCCCGCAAAGGGACCTCGTAATTAGGCGCTAATAGGTTAACGGCGCTGCAGCCTTTTACAGCGCTGTTAACCCATTAGCGCCTGGGTCGTAATGAGGCCCGCTGTCTCCTCTGCTTGCTTCCTCCCTGTGTCCTTCCCTAGTTTCTCCCCTACCCTTTCCCACTCCTTTCTTCTTCTCTTCTCCCCTCTCCTTACCTACTCTGTGGTACTCTCTGTCTCTCCTATTTTTTCTAACTGCTTCTCTATTGACTATCCTGCCCTCCTCACTAAATCTGTAGGAAGAAGTTTAAAAAGGACATCCTGGTCTCCAACCCAGGCCTCCCTATCGCTGACACCTACACCAGTGCTTCCTCCAAGGAAACTCTCACCAACATCCTTTGTGGTTCCTTCGCCAGACCTATGGACCCTTCATATGGTCTCAGTGCCCCTCCCCTTTCTCCTCTTCTCCCATTAATGGTGGCACCCGTTGGGAGGCCCTCCTGGCCTCCTTCCATTCCTCTAAGGTCATCATTAATGTCTACTCAAATGGTACCGTCTTGGTCCAAGGCCCCCAGGCCAACCTTCACCTCCTTGATAGACACTTGCCGTGCCTCATCAATTTCCTTTCTTCTCCTGCTGTCCCCTCTCCCCTTTCCGCGGCTACCTTACCTCCCCTTCTGCCTCCTCCTTGGCTATCTTGCCTTCTCCTTCCCTCTCTGCCCCCTCTCGGGCTCCTTCTGTCACAGGTTTCCCCCTTTCTCACCTGTTTTCGTTGCCTGATGGCTTCCTTAGGAGGAGTCTTCTTTCGTATGGTTCGGGTCTTATACAAGCCCGCTCGGCCGTCCTCGACTTCCAGTGTTCGTTCAGCTTCGATGCCCTGGATCAAGGGGAAACTCCAGGAGACTCAAGAAAGGGATAAGAAGCACGCAGAGGCGGTGCAAGGATTCCGGGAAGGCTGGATAAGAAGGAGGAAAGGTAGATTGGAAGAAGGGTTTCCTGGAACCTGGAAACAACAGAACAGTACAAGGAAGAGTACGGAGCACACGTCCGGTCACAGCTAGCAGCAGCGTTGAGACGCGGGGGGCCGCGGGGGAGTGGTCTCTTTATAGAGCACGCTGTATAGAACGCGAAGACTGGTGAGCGGCGTTCTGGGATTGCCGCCATGTTGGTAGTATTATGGAGTGTAGCCCCGACGTGTCAGGGACCAGGAGGCCCAGAAAGGGCGAGTTCGATGGTTCATGACACCTTCTACACCTCCAAAGGGCGTACCTCTGATCTGTACCCCTCCCGGAAGTCCTTCAAGGATGGCAACCTTCTCCATATTGCCACTCTAAACTCTTGCTCTGCTGTCAAACACTCCTCTGATATCTGCCACCTTCTGGAAAAACTTGACCTCAATGTCCTCGGTCTGACCGAGACATGGTTAATGGTCAGCTCTGTCACTAGCTTTGACACGCTCCTACCTGACGGATACAAGATCCTCTCGACCTCTGCGACTCTCTCTCACTCACTATTCTCCCCTCTGGCCCGACTCACTCTGCAGGGCATACTTTGGATGTTCTGATCTCCTCAGATGTTCCCCTTTCTGTCACTCTCTCCACTCCTCTCTCCTGGAGTGATCACTTTCTCCTCTCCTGCCACCTCACCCTCCCCGCCCCTCAGGCCAAGCCACTTCCATCATTGCCACCCACCTTCTCGCTCATCTGACCCATGAAGCGTGTGTCAGTTGAGGCTTTCACCGCACCTTCTCACCCTCCCTCCCCCTTTGACTGACTCTCACCCTGACACAGCCCTCTCCACGCTCCACTCTGCTATATCTGATACTCTTGATATCCTTGCCCCTGTCATGAGAATCTGCCTGAAGTCCAAAGCCAAGTGCAACTCCTGGTACGACTCAGACCTCGTCACCCTAAAACACAAGTGCAGGGTGGCCGAGAGGAAATGTTGTGCTTCATGTACATCCTCTAACAAACTGGCCTGCCACCTGCTCCAAAGGCAATACCGGCTCTCTGCCCTAACCAAGAAGAGAGCCCATATCCAAGCCAGCATCTCTGTAGCATCTAACAACTCGGCTGAACTCTTTAAAATCTGCAAGGAACTGGCCAATCCTGCCGCAGTCTGTACCTCTCCTGTCTCTTCCAAGTCCCTTTGCACGGCACTGGCTTCTCATTTCATCTCTAAAGCTCAGGACATCCTGTCCTCACTCTCCTCCTATCCCGTCCCTCCCTCTTCTCACTGCTCTTCTTCTGGCCCTTCTGCTGACACCTCTCCTCCCTCCTTCTCTGCCTTTCCCCTGTTCTCCTCAGACGAGGTTTCTAGACAAGTCTGATCTATGAAAGTCTCGTCGAAACAGGTTCACCCCTGTTCCTCCAAAACTATCAAGGACCACAACGACACCCTGGCTCCTGCCCTGGCGGATTTCTGCAATCACTCCTTTGCCACTGGAGTCTTCCCATCCCCCTTGAAGCACTCCCTTGTGCACCCTCTTAAGAAACCCTCTGCCGACCCCTCTGCCCGGCTAACTATTGCCCAATTTCCATCACTGCCTTCCTGGGCAAGCTCCTGGAGAAACTGGCCATCCCCCAGCTTAATCTCCACACCAAATCTGTTGGTTGTCTTCATGACCATCAGTCTGGCTTCAGAGCTGCCAGAAGCACGGAAACTGCTCTCCTGAACATCCGTGAACACCTGCTCTCCAACCTTGACTCTTAACACACCTTGCGTCCTCATCCTGCTTGATCTCTCTTCTGCCTTTGACACTGTCAACCATGCCATCCTGCTCAACCGTCTCCGTGATAACCTTCGTATCACTGGTCAGGCTCTGGCGTGGCTGACTTCTTTCCTCTCTGACCGACCCTCCCAGGTCCAACCTGGGTCCTTCCTCTCCGCTATCTTCTTCTCTAGCTGTGGTGTCCCCCAGGGGTCTAACCTCTCTCCCTGGCTGTTCAACCAATACCAGGCAGTCTTTGCCCACTGCATCGCTGCTCTCTGCCCCAACTTTCAGTGCTATGCGGATGACACTTAGCTCATTTTCAGGCTATCCTCTGCCTCCTCCTCTCCTTCCCTCATCTCTGACTGTCTGTCTGCTATCCAGGATTGGTGTTCCGCCAATGACCTCTGCCTTAATGCCAGTAAGACTGAGATTCTCCTCATCGGCACACCTCTCCCTCCTTTCGTGTAGCTCTCTGGCTGGCCTCTCCTGGCCCTCTTCCTGCTCCCACCGGCAAGACTAAAAACCTTGGGGTTTGAATCCACACTCTCCTTCTCTCCTCACATCTCCCACATCTCTAAGAAGTCACACTACCAGCTGCACCTCCTCAGAGGGATTCTTCCTTTCCTCTCCTTCCCCCATGTTAGGGAGAATTCTCATTCTATGGCTAATTTCCCTTACCTAGTGAGTCCCTTAGCAGTTTTGCTGGATTTCTGGAGTTTATTTTTTCCACTTGGTAAGAGTGTGAGCTTTTCCCCCACTCTTACCTGTGTTTTGCCATGTGTATTTCATCTGTTTTTGTGATTGTGGACTCTGGAGTACACCACTTCAGTAGCCCCACTCTTTTGTGTGTTACACAGCACCTTCAGTGCAGTGACACAGGGTTGTCTTTTATACTTCCCACCGACTCCCTTTCTGGGGCTGACTACTTTCCCCCAGAAAAGGGTAAAGTTGCCATTTAACCACAGATCCAGTACACCTCATTTTATATGGAGTATTGGAAAGGGTTCATTCTTAGCCCTTTTTATCTGTACCTGCTGGAGCATTGTTTCGCTCCCTTAACATTAAGGGCCTCATTACACGGTAGGCGGTAAACCATGGCGGTATTAGCGCTATGGTTCATGCCGGTAATTTACCGGTACCGCCTTGGAGGAAAGGGGAATTACCGCCCTATTCCAAGGTTGGCGGGGCGGTAATTCCCCCTTCCCCCATTGCCCTTCCCCATTCCCATTTTTGCCCCATAGGGCATAATGGGAATGGGGAAGGCGCTAATTACGGCACCGCAAATTGCGGTACCGTAATTAGCTCCCTGGGTCCCTTTGCGGGTTGGTTTTTAACGCCTGCAAAAAGCAGGCGTTAAATACCCCAACCCGCAAAGGGACCTCGTAGTAAGGCGGTAAGGATTTACCGGTACCGGTAAAATACCGGTACCGGTAAACCCTTACCGCCTACCGTGTAATGAGGCCCTAAGACTTGGCTGGTGGCCGTGGTATCTACCCTAATTTTCCTACCGCGCCTGCGATTATATTACATAACGTGTTATTGTGTTAGGCTATTTTAGTAGCCTCGAACTTTAAACCCGCTAGCCCAAATACTTTTTATTTCGCCTCCAGTTGGGTTTAATCGCCATTTCTTTTTGTTAACATCCTTCTTGGGTCTTTCTTTGCACGGAAAACCAGGTTTGCCCCCTTTGTTCGCCGACCTTTGGCGGGCTTCTGACCAGAAGCCCTCCTTTGGCGTCTGGGTGTCTAGGTGGGCTGAATGTGAGGGAGGGGTGTAGTCACCCCCCTGCACAGGGTCTCCTTGGAGACCCAAGTCACACTTTGTGTTGATTGGCTGAGGTGGTATTCCGGGCTGGACAACCCCCCTGCTGAGTGATTGACAGCCAGGCTGTGTGAATGTTGGATTTTGGAATTAAAGGCAGGACTCTTGAGCTATAAGGCAGAGTCATCTCTGGAACTACAAGAAACCAAAGAGAAGTGGAGAAGAAGACGACTGCTGCAACCCCAAGTCCCGGTGAAGCCCTGCTGCAGTCCTGAGCTATCTACCCCTTCAACGACTAAGAGGAGATCCAGTCTGGAGTCTTCTTCCCTTGAGCCTGGTGGGATCAACCAGCTCGTCTTTTCTTCAGTCAGCGAATCCTCTCTTGGGTCAAAATCACTGCTGTGCTGTAGTGGTCCGGATAGCCGGATTTAAAGGAGCGCACCTTTTATTCATCGTTGTCTTTTTCGCTGCTGCTGGCCTCATCCCTGGGTAGTGCAGATCACTCCAGACATCCTCCTTCTTGTCCCCAAGACTGAAGCCTCAGGAACCGTGAGTCTGCAGGAACTACCAGGAACAACTGCCGTGGCACCAGCTTTTCTCCAACGGAATAAGGTACTGTGCACATTTGGTTATGCTCTCCGTCTGACCAGCCGGAATCGGGGTGAACCCTTTTCCTCCACAAAGATTTGTTCTTTCTTCCCTCCCTCTTATAACTTTTCCTTCCATTTGACAATCTTTACGAACTCTTGGCATCTCGAATCTCGAACTGTTCAACGTGTGATCCTCGTCGGCAACTGAGCATCTGCTCCATTGACACTGGCGCAGGCCTATTGACTTTAATTTGTATCTTTGAATAAGTCCTCGAGTCTCCTTGCCTTGAAAAAGTATTGCCTATGATTTTTATTCACTTTTCTCTTATTTGAAATTCTTAAGTACAAAGTGTGTTTTAACGTCGTGAGCATTTCTATCCGCGGGTACGCGTTAGTATCGCAACACCGGTCTGTCAAATCCTTTGTGTAATCTCTACTACTGCTACTACTGCTCATTTACTCTTGAGATACGTCTGGCTGCTCCGCTACTGCTATCAGTTTAACAGTGTATTACAGGCTTGTACCAAAGGTGAACTTGTATTACCAATTGTAGTCTTAATTGTGTGTAGTGGTCCCTAAGGGCACTGCACAGGATTCTGCCTAACACCCCAGAAGCTCAGTGTCTCCAGAGCTCTGATTCTCTCCAGGCTGGACTACTGCAATAGCCTCTTTCTAAATCTGCCTGCTTCTACTCTCCGCCCTCTGCAACTCATCCAGAACAGGACTGTGAGACTTGTCCTTGGCCTCAAGCCCAGGGATCGTATCTCTCCAGGACTGAAATCTCTGCACTGGCTCCCAGTGGCTGCAAGGATTAATTTCAAAACCCTCTGCATCGTCCACAAGGCCTTCTGGGGCCTGGGGCCTCAATACCTTCAACTCTCTCTTCCTAAATATCTTCCATCTTGAGCCCTTCGCTCATCTGCCTCCAACTCCCTCAGGGTCAGTTGCTTCTCCAAGCAACGGGTTGGGGGTAGACCTCTTTCCTCGGCTGGTGCTTCCCTCTGGAACAGCATCCCTGCCTCCCTTAAACTTGAGGAGAACCATATGCAGTTCCGGAAGCACCTCAAAACCTTTCTCCTTTATTCTGCTTTTTTTTCCTCCTCTCCTCTGCTGACCTCCTGGCTGTAACCGGAACTGCACTGGCTACCTCTGATCTCGGGCCCAGGTCCCTCCCACGCCAGCGTCAAACACCTGCACTGCCGAACCTGGCAACCCAGCACTTGGGGACTGTTTCTGTATCCCTACAGTCCCCCTACCAACCCGTGACACCTGATGTCTGCACTTACCCTGCACTTGCCACATGCTGGCCGTTACTTACTTATTGTTATTATCTTTTCTCATGTACTGCACTGTCCCTGCCCCCTCTCCACGCACTTGTGCGATCTGAATGACACCTGGCCTAGTAGGATGGTTGTCTGTCCTCCCTCTGTTCCCCTCCTTTGCCTCGTCGCGCCTTGAAACACTTGTGTATAGGCGCGTTATAAATGCCATATCATATCAAGTATTCGGCTGAATTCCGGCTGAAAAAAAGGTATTCGGTGCCGGCCGAATAGTTTCTTGCTATTCGGCTTTTGCCGAATACTTTGACATTCTCATTTGAATACAATGCAACATGAACTCAGAAAGGCAAATATAGACTTCAGTTTGCAGACCTGAATAGAATTAGACCAGACAAATTGCTATCACACAGCTGAAAAATATCTTATATCGTAATCTGCTCATTAGGGCATGTTTTGTTACAGATTCTTAGACAAAAAAGGTGCTAATCTTTTATACTTTGCCTGTAACAATACAGAAACATCTTTTCTTTTGACAAATGTTTATATGCAATGTGCACTTTTTTCAGTTGGAAAAAACAAACTGAAAGAAATGTGCATAGATACTTTCAGTTCCTGTCATGTCACTTCCCATTGCGTATGTCATAGTTCCCCCTTTTCTTTTTTTAAGGACTTGAGTCTTGAGTTTAACATTATCTGATATTTTATCAGGAAATTATAAATTGCATATGTTTGTTTATTGGCGAGAAATAGTGGCTAGGATAAGTGAAAAGTGAGCAGCATTTGATAGGGTGGGGTGAATAGTTGTGCATGGCGTTCACGCATTTCAGATTTCCTCTTGACTTGTGTCCTGCATGAGCTGACATGAACCATTTTATACATTTCTTTTTTTTGTATATATATTTGATTAGTTTTCAACATTTAAATTCACAGGACATTACAATATAACAATTCATGCTCCTTCATAGTATATTTCCCCATGCCTTTTCAAATTCATAAACACAATGAGCATTTCTCAAAATTCATTATCTAACAGTGGGTAAAAGGCTAATGGGAGGGAAAGTTCATCAGTTGGCGAAGCGTCATTGAAGGAGAAACCACAAAACCAAAAGAGGAAAAAGACAACAGTAACCATCAACAGCAACAGGAAGAAGAAAAGAAAAAAAAAAGGAATCATTAGTCCATAAACTGATAACATTAATATCATAAAGTGCTTCATGAGTTGCGGTTGAAAAAACATATGTTCTCTGTCTGAAACATGTTCCAAGAATGGGCCCCAAGTCTTCATGAATTTCGGAAGTTTCCCTTCGAGCATGGCTGTGAGTTTCTCTAGGCCTAATAATTCCCATACTTTCATCCACCAGTATGCCACTTGTGGTCCCTCTAACGCCTTCCAAAATCGGGCTCTTGTAATTCGAGCAGCTATAAGTAACTGAGAAATCAGAGCTGCTCTCTACTCTGACATTGGAAAGGACCCATCTTCTGGTCTGTCGCCCAATATTAATACTCGTGGGTCCATGGGAAGCAGGGATCGCATAATTTCTTTAAGTTCAGACCTCACCTCCAGCCAAAACGTTTGAATAACCGGGCAATGCCACCACATGTGGGCAAAATCTCCCTTTTCCCCACAGCCATGCCAACAAGTATCAGGGTGTTTCAGATTCATTCGGTGGAACCTGCTTGGAGGCAGATACCACCTAAAGCAGACTTTAACAGCATTCTCTTTTACAATAGTACATCGTGAGCTCTTCTGGGTCCTATGCCAGATCTGCTGCCAAGACTCCTCTGAAATTTCCAGACCCAATTCTCTTTCCCAGGCCATCATGTAAGGGAGTTTTTCCTCTAAAGGGGCGTTCTCCAAAAGTCTATAGCAAGTGGCTAATTTGTGAGATGGTTGGCCTTCTAGAACTCGCAGTTCAATACCAATTGGTTTTCTTGAGGCAGCGCGACGAGTGTCCTTATTAGTTAACCAGTGTCTAAGCTTTATATGCCTGAAAATTTCCGCTTCTGAAAGCCCACATTTTTCTTTGCATTCTTGGAACGTCAGAGGTTCTTGATGTACATAGAGATCTCTCAATCTCAGAGGCTTGTCTGGACTCCAGTTTTGATATGATCTAGCACATAGGCCCGGGGTAAATGCTGGGTTTTGAGTAATGGGGGACAATGGGCCCAGGCCGGATGTGATACCTCTCTGTGTGCATGCCCTATCCCAACTGCGAAGCGTGACTAACGTAGCAGGGGAAATGAAGCTAACGCTTGTTCAATCTCTTGCCATTTAGGAGATTCCCCTGGGTACCTGTTACGCTCACCTGGATTCCACAGGGGCGCCAAACGAAGCTGGACTGCAAGGGTCTCCACCAGCGTGACTCGTAGTGAAGTGATGAGCGACTGCACCTGCCCACTTAGTTTCGTCTGTCTGGCACGTAGGAAGATTTTCCTAGAGTGGCGAAAATGGCAAGTTAGCTGACTGATAGGGGAAGGTTTAATTTCTGCTTCCGTAACCACCTTGTGTTCTCTTTACTGTATCTCACCTTATTGTTAAGAAGTATGGGCTCTCCATCCTGCGTCTGAAGGCAGGGGTGCGTTGAGGCTTGGGTATCCAGTTAACGTCACTGATCCCGTAATCTTATGGCAGAGTTCCAGGCAACATTAACTCGGAGGTAAGTCTTATGCCAATCCGAAGTAGCATGCAATGCTTTAGAGTTCTGGTTGTCTTATTGTCCACTCTTGTACTGTTAGGCAGAAACCTGTGCAGTTCCCTTAGGGACCACTGCAAAAAGTTTAAGATTACAGGAGTAAGCAGTAAACCCAATTGATAGCAGTCTGCACCACCCAGATTTACCTGGTAGCTGTGGCTGAGCAGTCAGACTTCTCTCAAGAAGAGTTAGGCAGTACATATAGTATACACAATAGGGCTAAACATACAGTAGAACAAGCAAACACTGACCAGAGCTCTGGTATAAAAGTATATAATTATTTATTTAAAAACACACTTTATAAAAATACACTGGCACTAATATGTCAAGCAAGTTCAAACACAGTCACTATACGTATATACACCTCATAGTTAATTATTCGACAAGTCTAGTTTAAGACACCACTTATTTAGCAAAACAGAGGTGAGCGCATAACCATAGATGGCACTCCAATAATTCAGTTTAAAAGGGAGGGAAAAGGCAGTGTAGGAAAATAACACAGTACCAACACTTTTAAGAAACCACAGCAAGTCAAGAAAGGCAGGGTCTACTGTAGAGCAAAATGTTCATAGGCCAGTCCCACTCTTGGAGAGAGCAAGGCGGAATGTGCCCAAGATCACACAGTGGAAATGCACTCAAAGTCTTTGCAGAAAAGTTAAAAAAAGAGGTTGGATCAGTTCAGAAAGGCAAAGTTAGCAGGTCTGAGGTCAACCCAGTTAGAAAGTCAAGGATTTATGGGACACCATGGACAATCTGTTGCAAGGGAGACCAGGCGGGACACAGTACCTGAAATGGTGAGAAAGCTCCAGCGGTGGCAGTTGTTCCTGGCAGCGGGTGTAAGTCGTGGCTTCAACCAGAGGAAGAGATGGTCTCGACGAGGAAGAAAGCTGGAGATCGTTGCACTGCCAGGGAAGAAACCAGCCGCAGAGTTTCCCGATTAAAAGGTATGACCCTTTTATTTGCGGTAGTGGTGAAGCGTGGCTATCTGGCCGCCGGGGTGCTTGGCACGGGCGATTCGACCACGAGACGATCCAGGAAGGCGAAAAAGGCGAACTGGTTGGTCCCACCAGCTCAAAGGGAAGAAGACTCTCCTGGAAGAAGATCTCCTCTGTCGTCGGGGAAGTGGTGAGTTTCGTACAACAGGGCTCAAGCGGTGGTGTCGTCATTGTAGATGGCTCAGCTTCTCCCCTCTTCGGGTTCTTTAGGTCCTGTGGCGACTTCTAGTCCCCAAAGCCCTGCTTTTATGCAGCAAAACCCCTATTCATCAGCCTAGCTGTCACTCAAACATGCTAAGTGGTGAGCCAGACGGCTCACCACTGGGAAAATCACACAAGAGTGAGACTTGAGTTGCAAAGGCAACTCAGTCCAGGATGCCTAATCCCCCTCCCGCACCTCCTGTTTATCCCAGACAGAGTGGCACCATTTGGAGGGCTTCTGTGGAGAAGCCTGCCAAAAAGTGGAACAAAGGGCTCGACTTGGGTTAGAGTTTCAGAGGCGAACACAGACTCCATTTTAAAACCAAGTCCTGGCAAAAAGACCCAACCGGGGAATAAATATTAAATGAATAACCCGGCGGTATCTTTAACATTGCACCAAAAAGTGGTGCGTTTCAAATGAATGGGAAAATCCCATAGGAAATATTCTGGTGGAATATTTCACGTGGTATCCACTGCCACCAGCCAGAAACTCGACAAGGGGGGACTGGACAGTGCCCTCTTGGAAAACAGACCCAGGGGCAATCAAATTACCCCTACTAGTACTTCCACAATATGAAGGTTTGTACTGGTTCTGTTCACAATTTGAGACTGGTAAAGCCAATGGTGACTTTACATGCCCTGGGAGACAGTAGTCAATCCCAGGGTATGGAGTCTATGTTTGGGGGTCACTACGACACCCCTGTGTTACTGCACTGAGGGTGCTGTGTGACACACATACCAAAAACACATGAAGCCCTATGGAGTAAAAGACCCCATAGCCCATAAAACACATTACATAGTCAAAGGACATTCTCAAATCACGCCTAAGAGTGGGAGAAAAAGAGTCTCACTCTTAGCAGGAGAAAAAAATAAACCCCAAAAATCCAGCAAACCTGCTGGGGGACTCACTAGGTTTGGGGAATTAGCCTTAACAGAGAATTCTCCCTAACACTCGCCCCCACCCCATACTAAGGGACAGGATGATTTAATCCACTCCTGGATGAATCTCATACCTCTAGTCGATGCCATACATCCTAGAGACCATCAGAATTTTGGTGGTGACACCCTGACGTGTGCTCAATGGTGAAATCAAACCCTTGAAGGCAGATTGACCATCTCAATAGGTTTGGATTTTCCCCCTTCATTTGCATCAACCATTTCAAGGGTTGGTGGTCAGTCTGAATGACAAAAGTAGAACCATACAAGTATGGCCTAAACTTCTTCAGAGCCCACACAATGGCAAAACATTCTCTTTCAATTGTTGCCCACTTTGTCTCTGAATCCTTCAGCTTTCTACTGATGAAGCAAATGGGGTGCTCCCTACCTTTCCCATCCAGTTGGCTAAGGACTGCACCTATACCTACATTAGAAGCATCTGTCTGTACAATAAACGTTTGGTGGTAGTCAGGAGCTCTCAGTACTGGTGCTTGGCAAAGAGCTTTCTTCAGGTTTTCAAAGGCCTGATTGCACTCCTCATTCCATCTGACCTTCTTAGGGAATTTTGGAGAGGAGTTTACGTTCAGTGGAGAAGCTATGGTCCCATAGTTCTCTATGAAATTCCTGTAGTACCCAGTGAGGCCTAAGAAGGCTCTCACCTGGGTTTGAGTAGTAGGTGTTGTCCAATTGTGCACAGGTTCAATCCTACTGAGCAAAGGCCTTATTTGTCTACCTCCTGCCTCATGCCCAAGGTAGACCACTTTACTCTGTCCAATCTGGCATTTGCTTGCCTTTATGGTCAGGTTGGCCTTCTCAAGAGCCTGCAAAACATGTCCTAGGTGGTTAACATACTCTTCCCAGGAGTGGCTGAACACTGCAATGTCATCCAAGTGTGCCATGCAGAAGTCCTCCATCCCAGCTAGAACCTGATTCACCATCCTTTGGAATGTAGCAGGTGCATTTTTCAGTCCAAAAGGCATAACCTTAAATTGGTATAAGCCAACTGGGGTAGAAAATGCAGTTTTCTCCTTGGCATGGTCTGTCAGGGCTATTTGCCAATAGCCTGACGTTAGATCAAATGTGCTGAGGAACTCGGCTGCACCAAGTCTATCCACCAACTCATCTGTTCTAGGCAAAGGGTGGGCATCAGTCGTGGTGACTGCATTAAGAGCTCTATAATCCACACAGAATCTCAATTCTTTGGATCCTGCCTTTGGTACTAACACAACTGGGCTAGACCATGGACTAGTAGAGGGCTCTATTACCACGAGGTCAAGCATCTTGCTGACCTCCCCTTTGATGTGGGATCTTACATTCTCTGACATTCTGTATCCTCTGCTTTTGACTGGCAGACAGTCACCGGTGAGTATATCATGCTGGCCCCAAGGGGTCAAGCCTGGTAAAAGTGAGAACAGGGAGGCAAACTGATTTAACATAGATTTGCACTCCTCTTGTTGCTCAGGTGTCGGATTTGAAGAGAGATTCACTCCTTCAATCTTTTCATCCAAGGGTAAGCCTCTCAGGAGATCAGGGAGAGCTTCACTCTCTTCTTTCTCTTCTGATGAAGCTAGAAGCAAGGCTTCTACTTCAGGCCTGGAGACGTACGCCTTTAGTCGGTTGGTGTGGAAGACTCTGGGAGCCTCCTTGGGATTGCCAAAGTCCACCAGATAGTGCACCTCTCCAAGTTTACCCACAACCCTGAAGGGTCCCATCCATTTATCTTGCACGGATCATTGTTGGACCTTATTGTACCTTGTTGGAATCATAACTAGAACTAGCTGGTCTTGAGTGAACTCAACCATGTTAGCCTTTTGATCATGCCAATGCTTGACCAAAGCTTGTCCAGCTTTCAGGTTATCACTAGCTTCTGCCATCATGTGTGACATTCTCCTCTGGAGACCTATCACATAGTCAGTCACTCTGACTGGCTTGGGGGAAGGAGCACTCTCCAACCCCTCCTTAATCAGGGCCAATGGACCTCTGACTGGATGGTGTAGGGGAGGATTGGTCCAAAAGACCCCCCTTGCCTACATCCCCTCCCCAGGTGAGGGCCATGACTCATCGGGCGTCCCCTCCTTACCACCAGGGCCCGGGTGGTGGATGGCTCGCCTGCTGAAGACATTGCCCAAACGTATTGAATTTAGCTAGGCCTCAGAAACCATTTTGTCTAATAAAGATGGTGTGAGCTCTGCGCACTGTAGCACGGCCCCCACCTTTGGAGAGTTTCAATTATCCCTGCGGCCGCAGCTCCCTGGCAGATCCGCTGTGAGCCCGTTCCCACGAACAAGACGGACATGAGCTAGTGTAAGATACCAACACTGTAACATTTCAACCTTCCGCAGTGTATCACTGCTCCCAGCATGACCCGGCCAGCGAAGCCTGGGTGAAAGAGAGACCTGTAAAATGGCCCTCGGACAGAAGCAAACGTTCCCAAATACTAATGCCAAAACTACTTGCAATACGCGCATTTTCTCCACAGACCCCTTTTGGATTAGAAAATTTGTAAAACGTACAGATATGGCAGAATACATGTTCACATGGCATAAGCAGTGAAGCACCCCCACCACTGCAGTTGCGTGTAAATAATAAAAGCATCCCGGGGGGTTATTTGTTATGGGCATCATTGAAAAGCTTACACCCCACGGTCCCACGCCATAACCGAACTAATGCTGCTAGAGTGCAAGGAAAGACAAATGCAACCATACTGAGGGCTTATGAGAAGGACACGCGAGAATGCACCCTCCATGTGTACAAGTCCAAGCCCCTTATGTGCTACTTACCGTACTACTGTCATGTACGGTGGCAAGTCATTTCCCATGTGCTCCACCAACCTCACTACTACCTCACTTACTGCAAATGTATATGCATATAACACAATGTTGTAGTTGTTAAAACATAGTGTACAAGTAATGTGCTCGAACTGGCTATATTCAAGAGGAATTAGCAATGTTAAGATGTGAGCTTTGAAATGACTCAATTAGTATTGTGTGTTATTTGAATGTTTATGATGCTTTCATCTCAAATCGGCAGCACACGAGGAAGATGCCTTTGTGAGTATATGCAAGGCCATTCCCCCTCCCTCCCAGTGGGGCCTTCCAGACGAAAGAGCAGAGACCCGCGCCGCGCTGCTCCGCCTCCCCCAAATAGGCTGGAGCCGCTTCAAAGATTTGTAATCCCCTCTGCAGCACCCAAGGCCACGGCCCGCCACCTGCAGTATTTACAGCCCAGTAGTAAACCTCCGCCTGAATACACAAATCCAACGGCGCCCTCTCTTAAAACCCCACAACCCACCGGATAACCTTAGGTTTATGGCCCCTGTAACATTAGGACACCCAATACTATGGCAACATCCAGCAGCACATTCATAACGACTTCTAACAAGACAAAAAGACATGTACCGCCTGTCCCATGCCCTGAGACCTAGCCCCACGACCTATGGTACCCAGTCAACAGGACACTGGTAACTATGTACTGACGAATCACCGTCAAACCCCTCTCAAGGTGCATTCCTCCTGTGTTGCATTAACCTGTAGAATAACCTATTGAAAGATTTACTAAAGAAGATAATATTGCAATAACTGAATGACTGCGTTGTGCATGGCCTAGGGCAAATAAGTCAGGAAAAGACATTCATCTCTGACACTGGCCACAATGGCACAACAACACCGTCCGGATGAACCCAGCAGACCTGCCAGGCCCAGCCCACCCCACGAGGCTGACCAGTGACGTCCTCCAGCCAAGGCCAACCACATCGCAGCAGCACCTATAGCTAGTCGTCGCCACCCAATCCCATTGAACTTGTGCCCCCTATAGTGTGTAGGTTTTGATGACGTTTTTTGTAAATATATACGCCTGTCTTTGCTATTGTCAGACAGAGCGCTCTCGGAGTTTGCAGAGTTCTTTGCATGCCCTATCCTGATTGATAAACTCCCATTTACGCTCACCCGCACTTGTCTTGGCCTTATTCCCATTCTGGGAGGGTGCATCATTGTCTCTCATTGCGGGGAGGATCGTGCTGGTTGGGGGACGCTTGCCTTCAGTGGTGACCCCGAAAGCGTGATTATTATTTTTCTCCCAACATATCCCTACCGTCCCCTTTGGCACGAAAATCTCCGGTCAAAAAGGGATACGCACGGTGCGCCGGCTCCGGGAGGCTACCCGCCAACAGCGACCGGTACGCTCAGAAGTGCGCACTCAACAGAGAGAGGGTACGGGATCCCGGTTGAAAAATCCCCTTTGAGTACCGCTCGCCGGAGCCGGGGCTGACTGTTGAGCATACGGCAGCACTGCCTGGACGGACCCAGTTTCGGAGACTCTCGGTTCAAGACGGGCACGTGAGTATTGAGTGCGAGCGACCATAAAGGGAGTAGAGGAGGAAATTTAGGACAGGGAACGAGGCGGGGTAAAAAGGGGCACATTGGGTCTACTAAGGACCATCTTAAACTTTCTTTGCTTTTTCTGTGCATATGGCCATTAGGATTAAGAGGTGATTAAGAGATAAAAAGTGACGGGAACCTAGCTCCGAAAGGGGGTGGAAGGCGGCGCCGCATAGTGCTATCTTGACTATTACTGGGAATATATGAAGAAGTGGAAAATAAGATAAAAGTGTCTGGCAAAGGGAGACACGGAGAATATATTAGTGACTGCTATTTCTTCTATTCTTTTCTTTAGGGTTACGGGAAAAAATAAAAGTGGGTTAGTACAAAACAAAAGAGATAAAATAAGAGACAGAGAGTTTTTACTGTAAAATTGAAGATCAAACATATATATATATATATATATATATATACATATATCTGAAAAAGACGGACAGGGATAGCCGGCCAGGGAGGAAAGGGAGGGCAAATCGAACTGTGAATAGAGTGTTACCGATGGGTGTGTGCACATCGTATGCATTGGGAGATAATTTGGTGTGATGGGAGTGCAAAAATGATCATAAATGTATAGCCATTGAGTGGTTATGGTAAGTGTGGTCAGACAAACATTATTAAGACAAGAGTAATGAGGTGAAGTGAGTGTGTACCTATCTGATTTCTGGGATAACATTGTGGAGATTACAATTTGGTTTGCTCTTGTACGTGCCCCTCCCCCAAAGAGAATAGAATAGAGGCTGTGTGCAGCCATTCTTAGGGGGTGTAGGCGGGGGGGGGAAGGAACATGAAGGCCCCCACGATTGAGTAAGACATAAAATACAAGGACTCACATGGTGATACGTTTATATTGAGATATTGAGATACATAGAGATACACAAGTACTAGGAGGGCACAAAGTATGGGGGCAGAATCACCCTTATCACATATTTGCAAGAACCTACCTGGGTACGCAGAGGGGATTAAGAAATATCATGACCAATGGATCACAGAGTTAAAGGGAGAGGGGTTGCCCCAGATATGGCCCAAAGGGGGATCATTTGACAAGAGTGTCCTAGATATGGTAGCCACATGTATTTGTTTGAAATGCAAGGGGAAGCAGTTGCATAATAGGAGAGAAATATACCGCCGCCTAAGGCAAGAGAATTAAATCCTGATCTACGATCTACCACTGACAATCCACTAATGATACCCAAGGATGATAAATAATAAGTTTATACCCAATACTAAACAAGCCAGTGCCCGCAGAGGGGTACAGCGACCCCACTTATGTGCCTCCCTCGACAACTACTACAACCCAAAGGCCAACGGCACCCCCGCCATACGAGAGTACTAGGGAGCGAGCAGAGGTGAGCACACCAAGGGTGGACATAGAAAAACTAACAGATGATCTATAATCAAGGCTCTCTATAGCCAAAGATGAGCTCTTGAGGATAAAAAGCATATGTGAGCGGACCACACTTAATGCGGCCGGTTCAGAGCGTGCATCTAGAGCACAAAGCGGGAGTAGAACTTTTGAAGAAGGGTGGAAAAAAGGTGAGATACTGTTCAGAATACAGGAAGAACCCACTCGAATAATTGAACTAGAGGAAAGAGAGGGATGTACTGACAATGAAGAGAGGCCTATAGGGGACAGGGAGGAGCTACTATGTGATATAAGGGATGATGTGGAAGAAAGCGAAAGGTTAAGTATGGCAATGGGAGGGGGAAGCGAAGGATTGGATGGTGCATGCTCAATGAGAACACTGGATGAGGAGTGGACAGGGCGATTAAGTAACCGAGTGGGGAAAATGGCATCACTAGGAAAATCGGAAATGAAGGGGAGTACAGAGACAACGACAAAGGGCAAGTTGCAGCTCCCACTGATACATAGGGGAGGAGGGAGGCCGAATTACATGCCCTGGGCTCAGATGGATAAGGATAACTTACTAAAGTTATTGCCCCCGTTGTCAGGAGGGGCGAGCAAGTGGATATATGCCTTTGAGAAACACACAGCCGGGGTACCTCTAGCAATAGGGGACGTGAAGAGCTTGCTAGTATCCGCAGTAGGGGATCAGGCTGACAGAGTATGGGTTAAAGCTGGTTTCCCGGGAGTAACGTTAGACTGCGATCGCCATGATGGTGCCTCCTTTAACACAGTGCGTGCAAGGGTGTGGGATGCTTTGAGGGAAACGTTTCCAGATACACCTGACTTACAGTCAGTTATGCAGTGTACAATGAATGCCGGGGAAGATGCTATGGATTACATTTTCCGGGTTCAAGAGATGTGGAGAGCAGAAACGGGCACGCCCTGGTACCAATCGACATCGTTATTTTACTTCATTATAAAGAGGGGGCTCCCAAAAGAGGTGCAAAAGGCACTCGACAAGATAGCAGGTATTGAAGCGAAAGGTTGGCCTGAAATTCAGAGCATAATAGTGCACCACTGTAAGCGAATAAAAGAAAGGGAGAAGGAGGTGGCGCAGAAAAGATTGGCAGACGAAGCAGAACTAGTGCAATCAAAGCTGGTGAAGGTCGCAGCAGCAGTAGCCGCGCTCCCACACAGCAGGGAGGGAGATGAGGAAGAGGAGGGGCTGGTAGCAATACAGGGAAGGATGGCAACTAATTGGGCAGGAGCAGGACAGCGACAGTGGAACGAGCAGGAGCAGGGCGGACGTCAGCAGTGGCAAGAGTGGGCCCCTCGAGGGGGGGCGAGGTGGGTACAGGGGCCGAAGAGGAGGTGGACTGGGGTACGGGGGAATGGGAGGAAATGGATGGCAGGGTCCCAGTGGTGCGCAAGGGAGTTGTTGGAACTGCGGGAGGTGGGGACATTACTCTATAGAGTGCAGAAGTAGACCAAGCAACGGATTTCCAGAGGCAGAACATTATGGTCATCCCCATCCGGGGAGCCCGTATGGTCTCCCAATGGGACAACAACAAAGAAACGCCGCCCAGGGGTACAATGAGCAACAGCAGGGACACCAATACAGAACACAGAATCACCCTCAAAAGAATGACAATATGCACTACACGCCAGGCAACCCTTTCGCAACAACATCAAATGGAGCACCAGCACCAGCCCCCTATAGTGGCGTGTCAGTGGTTTCAGGGAGTGTGTTCAACCAAGGGGGGGCAATGAGACACCCCGCATAGGACAGCCCACAGAGAACACTTGCGTGTCCAGTTCTATCTACCACCTACAATGCCGCAGAGGAACCATTGGTAGGGGCGCAGATAGGAGACAAGCAGTTCATATTCATGGTGGATTCGGGAGCGGAGAAATCATGTATAAGGAAGGGTCGGTTCCCGTTATCTAACCGGAAGTTAGAGACGCAGGGGTTCTCTGGGGCTGTAATTGAAGTTCCTTACACAGAAGCATTGGATGTGACAGTAGGAGGTAAAACTGTAAAAACACCCTTACTGTATTATGAACATTCACCAATAAATTTACTAGGGAGGGATCTTCTTAGCAAACTCAACATGACGATATCGTTCACTGAGAGAGGTATAGTGTGTCCAACACCAGGAATATGCCCATTACGCGTAATGCTGGTAGTACAGGCTCACACAACCACACCAGAAATACGTGGACTGCCAGTAAACAAGGAAATGTTTATTGAAGGACTAAAGACACTGGCCCTCATAATTCCTGAGCTAAGAAGAATGGATTGGAGGATTCCAGCGGAGTTCCTCTTCCACCCAACAGTGTACCCTGACACAGCACCAGGATCAGTGGTATCATTAGATTTGCACGCTGTACAGGTATCTGCGAAAAGGATCTCTGTGATTGGGATAGATATAGAATGATATGAGTGGCGTACAGTACTGTGTACAAATGCCAATATTGCCCTAAGAGACTTAACTGATGAGGACCTCTTTTCAGATTCAGAAGGGGATGGTGAAATAGTAATGGAAATAGCAATGCCCTGTGACATTTTGATTCAAGCAAGAGAAATCCCTGTTCAGCTGATGGCAGTGGTGGGAGCACCACCGTCATTCTTCGATGATGACATGAGGCTCGTACCAAATAATTTTGGACAACAGGCCCCCATGATGTAGGGTTGTTGCATGGAGTACAACCTGTGATAATAAAGCTCAAACAAGGAGCAATTCTACCCCAAGTGAAACAGTATCCATTGTCCCGAGAAGCTGAAGAAGGGATAAAAGAGACAATAAATGCACTACTAGCACAAGGGATAATAGTGCCTTCAAACTCCCCATGTAACACATGCATTTACCCAATCAAAAAAGCATAGGGAGGGTCTTGGAGGATGATACAGGATTTACGCCCCCTAAATGATGTAATACAGAAAGAGTTCCCTTTGGTCCCGAACCCTGCATCAATATTATGCAGCATCCCAAAAACGGCATCACATTTCACGATGGACGATTTGAAAAACGCATTTTTCTCCATCCCCCTGGCTGAAGAGAGCAGATACCTGACAGCATTTACATTAGGGGGGAAGAGATATGAACATTGCAGATTACCACAGGGATACTGTGAGAGCCCGAGCATATTCAACCGCATGCTACATGAAGACTTAGGAAACTTATCAGTAGAGAGCACAATTATTCAGTACGTAGACGATTTACTGGTCTGTGCACAGGACGAAGAAGCATGCAGAAAGGATTCAATAACACTCCTGACCCTGTTGGCCAATAAGGGGTACAAAGTAGACAAGGAAAAGCTACAATACTGTCTGACAGAAGTTCTATACTTGGGACAGCTTATATCGAAAGATGGAAAAAGAATAATACCCGACAGGGTAGAAGCAATAAGATCAGTAGGAGAACCCACAACAGTGAAGGAAATGCAGAAATTCCAGGGAATGTGCAACTATTGCCGAGCATGGATATTAGATTATGCAGCATACACCAGACCCTTACTGCAAGCACTGAAGGAGGCCCAACAGGAGAACAAGAAAATAGAATGGTCAGAAGAAATGAGCGCCTCCTTCAAATCATTAAAAGAGTTGATTTCAAGCGCTCCAGTGCTCGCAAATCCTGATTATGGACGCGAGTTTTACCTGTTCTCACACTGCAAGGGGACACTCATGACAGCTGTACTGACACAGAAGACGTCACTAGGACACAAACCTTTGCCTTACTATAGTGGCACTTTGGATGCTGTGATGCAAGGACATTTCGCGTGCGAGCAATCACTCGCTGCAGCCGCGTTCGCAAT
This sequence comes from Ambystoma mexicanum, assembly GCF_040938575.1. Taxonomy (NCBI): domain Eukaryota; kingdom Metazoa; phylum Chordata; class Amphibia; order Caudata; family Ambystomatidae; genus Ambystoma; species Ambystoma mexicanum. The sequence continues at coordinate 451,053,085 of NC_090924.1, read as the reverse complement.
TGAGAAAAGTGCCACAATAGTGATGGGATGTCCTGTGACGTTGTTTGTGGAGCATTCATTATTTGCAATACTGGAAAGGTCAAAAAGCACACTAACAACACAGCGGGCAACCGCCTATGAAATAATATTGTCCAGCGCCAACATCCATGTGGTGCGATGCAGGACAGTGAATCCAGCAACATTCATTACGGAAGCGTGCACACTAGAGGACATGCAGCAACACGATTGTGCAACATACACAGGAGAAAGAGGGGAGGACACAGTGGTATGTGAGAATGCTCTGAGCGAGGGGGAAGTGTACTTTGTTGACGGGTCAGCATCCATTGACGTGGACACGGGAGAGAAACATGTGGGTATGGCAGTGGTGAGATTAGAAGACGGTGAGTATGAGACACTAGTGCAGTACCGCCTTCCATCACATTACTCAGCACAAGCAGCCGAACTGATTGCCCTAATAGAAGCACTACATGCAGCTAAAGGGTGCGCAGTAACAATTTACACAGATTCAGCTTATATGACGACAACAGTAAATGGAGGTCTGGCCAGATGGGGGCGGAGGGGGTTTCGACGAGCAGATGGGACTCCTGTGCAACATGCAGACTTACTGAAAGAGTTAATCAAAGCCCTACGAGACCCCACAGTGGTAGCAATAGTGAAATGCCAAGCCCATACGTCAAACACAGACGTTGTGTCTTTAGGAAACGCGGACGTGGCGGCCAAAGAAGCCTCTTACTTTCAAAAATATGGAGCAGGTGAGTACATGCTACAGCACAAGACAAACAAGGAGCTCCCAGAAGGGTACAATGCAATGCCGATATCACAAATACTAGAGTTACAGGAAGGAGCAAGTGCAGATGAAAAGGTGATGTGGGTGAAACGAGGGTGCAGCCAATCCGCAACAGACTTACTGTGGCGGCAAAATAACTCAGGAAAAGTGGTAATGCCAGTAAAGTTATTGGAAATAGCGTTCCAACAACTACACTTCCAAGCACACAACACGAAACAGCACATTGCAGCAGAGATACAGGAGGAGTGGTTCGTGCCCTGTCTTCAGGAGCACTTATCTCGATTGACAGTGGAGTGCACAACATGTCAGATATACAATTCAGGAATGACATTACGTACGCTCAGGGGAACAATTCCAAAACCGATTGGGCCGTTCAGAGAGTTACATATCGATTACGCGGACATGGGAGAAATTTGTAATGGGGCACGTTACATGATTGTGGTTGTATGCCCATTTTCAAGGTGGGTAGAATCAGGCCCATGTGCACGACCTGATGCTAAAAGCGCTGCGAAGTTCCTAGTGAGGGAAGTCTTTCCGCGCTGGGGAATTTGCGACGTGATTCGCTCAGACAATGGTACTCACTTTGTAAATGAGCTCTTCAAGGAAGTGACAACACTGTTGGGAATAAAGCATAAATTGTGCTCGATTTATCATCCTCAAAGTAATGGCGTAGTGGAGAAGATGAACGGCCTGTTAAAAGGAAGGTTATCGAAACTATGCTTTTCATTAAAAAAGAACTGGATTTACTGTTTACCCCTTGCGCTGTTTGAGCTGAGAAATCAGCCAAGCAAAGACCACCATTTGTCCCCGCACGAAATAGTGACTGGGAGACGAATGCACACAGCACACTCGCCACTGCGCGAACACTCAGATGCACACAGAAGTGCTGCGATATTGGGAGACGAGTTCACAGACTATTTGAAAAAAATTAACAAGGGCAGCTCGCGCAATATCAAAGCAGCTCTCTCCACCTTTCACAAGAGAGGAGGGAAACACAACAGGGTCTATTACGGAGCCTGAAACACAGCTACAGCTGATGCCGGGTGAACTCATTTATGTCAGTAGTTTTGTGCGCCGGTGGAACGCACCACGGTTCCATGGCCCATACGAAGTAGTGTTTTCCACGCCCACAGCTGTAAAAGTGAAGGGCCTGAAGTATTGGATACATTTGACAGATGTACGAAAGGCATATAATAATGTGCAGGAAGAGGTGGATGAGGAGGCACAGACAACAGCAAACAATGCAAATGAGGAGAATGTCTGATTATGAACTTGTGTGTGTGGCAGAGATGCACCTGAATGAGAAAGTGGCTGACAGGTATACTTGCATTTTAAGGGTATTAAAAAAAAAAAAACATTTTTTTTGTGTACTTATATGTAATTAATGATGCGATAAAATTGTGCATTGTCTACTCCCTTGTCTGTGTACCCCCACCCCTACAACCCTACCCGCTTCCATTCCCTTTCAATATATACTGGCACTGGCAGTGCCAACAAAATGTTTACATTCATGCACTTAATGCACTTTTGTATCTCAAACAGGAGCTACCATGGCATCTAACGGGCAGCCTGCAACTGATAGATTTATTAGATATAGAGAGTTGTTAACTGAGAGATGCAGATATTCGTATGAGTGTGGATTATCTGTGTGCATTACATTGTTTTTTACAATAATGTTTGGCCTGGTTACATATTGGTTCATAGCGTTCATCTCTATCGAGATGAACGAGGGGGGAGGGATTAACAGCACTAATGTGACCAATGCAACAGCACGTGCAAATACTAAAGAAGGGGATTTTTTGGTATGGGACGGAACTAAACTTGTATGGGGATATTATACCACACCATCCAATGCTGTCACCTCAAAAAATGAAGGGCTACAGGGTGAAATGCAAAATAATACAGTGTCTCCGCCGAAAGTATCTAATTACAATGCCAGCAGTTTGAATGACCGAAACCCCTCTGCCATATCCTGGTTGTATAACACCCCCACCAGCCAGCCTGCCCCCGTAGCCAAGAACACATTGTCAGATAACAGAAAGGAAGAAAATGAAAGAATGACAGCAACACATGAAATATTATATGATGATTGGGTAAAGGGGGGCGGGAAGGAGAAAGGGGGGCCCACTTTGTCCATCGCTCATGAAGCTGGAAAGTACATGAGGAACAAAAATAACAGACGAAAAAGGGAAGCGGGGAGGAGGAAGTATGATGAGTACTATGGGTTAGGACTAGATAAAATGGATGACCCACGACACCCCCACCAGACAAATAAATGGTATGCGGATATGAGTGCAACAGCTAAACAAACAACAAATGAGAGCTGCTATGTCTGCTCCCCCATCCCCCATGCTTCAGGCACACCGAAAGTATTGTTACCCAAAGAGTTGCCTATTGTGGATGCCCAATGTCTCCTTCATCTCACGTTGTGCAGGATTAAGAACACCTTCCAGGCACATGAAGTTACTTTTAGAATGCTGCAGAACGAGAAAACTTGCTACCCAAAGACGGTAGGAGTGGTATGTCTGGAAGAACCATTTTTTGTGATACAAGGGACACTTTTTTCAGACAACAAGTGGAAAGACGAAGAAGTAATGTGTAAAGCTGAAGCGCTGAGGGGTGTGGCACCAGAGAAATTGCAGTGGATAGAAGAAACGTGCACACCAATATGGAAGAATCACATTTCAAAACTAACTTGGGTAACAGCCATTGAAAAACCCTTCAAGCTGCAGAACGAAATAGACTATGAACTGTGTTTTAAAGGAGAGGGGAAAACCTCCATGGGGACAAACAAGAACTGTAACAAGACCCTTACCATCCCAGATCTAAGAAAAGGGACAGCGGCCCTGATGGACACGTATTGGGTATATGGCAACCAGGCATACCTGCACCTCCCACAATCATGGAGTGGCAGCTGCTCAATGGCCACCCTGCATTCAGCACTGATGGTAATCCCAGAAAGACACATTGATGGGAGTAAAAGGACGCGAGAAGACACCTAACAGAGTGCGGCCCAGCCCACTGCAGAGTCACAAATCTATGTCCTGTCTTCAGGGAACAAGGAAGAGGTGCTGTCCCGAAACAGACGAGCATCAAACTACATATCAAAAGCATCATCAGAGTTGCTGGCACAGATCCCAGACAGATACAGATTATTCAGCTCGGCAGAAACATTCTTTGCCTCACTGATCCCAAGTATCCAGGCAAGAGCAAACGCAAAATGGCTCCAGATAACACGTTGGGAGCTGATCCAGCTGGCAAATGACACTGAAGAAGGGTTCAACGTAATAAAAGTGGAACTAAGAGCATTACGGCTGATGACCATGCAAAACAGGTATGTCTTGGACCTGTTGACAGCGATGGATGGAGGTGTTTGCCGAAAAATCGGAAGTGCCTGCTGCACTTTCGTACCTTCTGAAGACGCAGACAAGGGCTCCCTGTCCCATGTGATCGAAGCAGTACACAACCTAGGAGTAAGAATGAAAATGGAAGGTGGAGCAGAAGAAAGCACGTGGTTCGACAATATCTTCTCCTGGGTTCCCTCATGGCTGGGAATGACTGTGAAATTTTTGATGCCGGCTGTGGTGTTCCTCCTCTTTATTTTTTGCCTGTGCCAGGTGGGTCTTCGATGTTGTGCTAACGCAGTACCGAATGGTGCAATGATGATGGTGACAATGGGCAACACCCGTAGTACAATACAAACTATGCAGGAAGTGCAGGTACAAACAGAAACAGATGACACACCAAGATATCAGCTAGTACCTAGGTATCACGACAAGGATATAGTGGACAACTTGTGGCATACTACCATTAGAGAGCCTCGTATACTAGAATGGTACGAGGAGGTATGGGTAGATTTGGAAGGAGAGAGCGGATGTATATACCTGACCTGTACCCCAGATGAGTATGCTAGGAGAGGTGAGAGCTTAAGGGGGGTGTGCAGGGTGTGGATGCCCATAAAAGGCACACCTGCATGGGATGACGCAATAATTGACCAAGAGGAGTGCAGGAGATTGGAAGATTTAAAGAATTTGTTACTTAAGTAACGAAAGGGGGAAATGTAGGGGAGGATTGGTCCAAAAGACCCCCCTTGCCTACATCCCCTCCCCAGGTGAGGGCCATGACTCATCGGGCGTCCCCTCCTTACCACCAGGGCCCGGGTGGTGGATGGCTCGCCTGCTGAAGACATTGCCCAAACGTATTGAATTTAGCTAGGCCTCAGAAACCATTTTGTCTAATAAAGATGGTGTGAGCTCTGCGCACTGTAGCACGGCCCCCACCTTTGGAGAGTTTCAATTATCCCTGCGGCCGCAGCTCCCTGGCAGATCCGCTGTGAGCCCGTTCCCACGAACAAGACGGACATGAGCTAGTGTAAGATACCAACACTGTAACATTTCAACCTTCCGCAGTGTATCACTGCTCCCAGCATGACCCGGCCAGTGAAGCCTGGGTGAAAGAGAGACCTGTAAAATGGCCCTCGGACAGAAGCAAACGTTCCCAAATACTAATGCCAAAACTACTTGCAATACGCGCATTTTCTCCACAGACCCCTTTTGGATTAGAAAATGTGTAAAACGTACAGATATGGCAGAATACATGTTCACATGGCATAAGCAGTGAAGCACCCCCACCACTGCAGTTGCGTGTAAATAATAAAAGCATCCCGGGGGGTTATTTGTTATGGGCATCATTGAAAAGCTTACACCCCACGGTCCCACGCCATAACCAAACTAATGCTGCTAGAGTGCAAGGAAAGACAAATGCAACCATACTGAGGGCTTATGAGAAGGACACGCGAGAATGCACCCTCCATGTGTACAAGTCCAAGCCCCTTATGTGCCACTACTGTCATGTACGGTGGCAAGTCATTTCCCATGTGCTCCACCAACCTCACTACTACCTCAATTACTGCAAATGTATATGCATATAACACAATGTTGTAGTTGTTAAAACATAGTGTATAAGTAATGTGCTCGAACTGGCTATATTCAAGAGGAATTAGCAATGTTAAGATGTGAGCTTTGAAATGACTCAATTAGTATTGTGTGTTATTTGAATGTTTATGATGCTTTCACCTCAAATCGGCAGCACACGAGGAAGATGCCTTTGTCAGTATATGCAAGCCCATTCCCCCTCCCTCCCAGTGGGGCCTGCCAGACGAAAGAGAAGAGGCCCGCGCCGCGCTGCTCCACCTCACCCAACTAGGCTGGAGCCGCTTCAAAGATTTGTAATCCCCTCTGCAGCACCCAAGGACACGGCCCGCCACCTGCAGTATTTACAGCCCAGTAGTAAACCTCCGCCTGAATACACAAATCCAACGGCGCCCTCTCTTAAAATCCCACAACCCACCTGATAACCTTAGGTTTATGGCCCCTGTAACATTAAGACACCCAATACTATGGCAACATCCAGCAGCACATTCATAACGACTTCTAACAAGACAAAAAGACATGTACCGCCTGTCCCATGCCCTGAGACCTAGCCCCATGACCTATGGTACCCGGTCAACAGGACACTGGTAACTATGTACTGACGAATCACTGTCAAACCCCTCTCAAGGTGCATTCCTCCTGTGTTGCATTAACCTGTAGAATAACCTATTGAAAGATTTACTAAAGAAGATAATATTGCAATAACTGAATGACTGCGGTGTGCATGGCCTATGGCAAATAAGTCAGGAAAAGACATTCATCTCTGACAGTGGCCACAATGGCACAACAACACCGTCCGGATGAACCCAGCAGACCTGCCAGGCCCAGCCCACCCCACGAGGCTGACCAGTGACGTCCTCCAGCCAAGGCCAACCACATCGCAGCAGCACCTATAGCTAGTCGTCGCCACCCAATCCCATTGAACTTGTGCCTCCTATAGTGTGTAGGTTTTGATGACGTTTTTTGTAAATATATACGCCTGTCTTTGCTATTGTCAGACAGAGCGCTCTCGGAGTTTGCAGAGTTCTTTGCATGCCCTATTCTGATTGATAAACTCCCATTTACGCTCACCCGCACTTGTCTTGGCCTTATTCCCATTCTGGGAGAGTCCATCATTGTCTCTCATTGCGGGGAGGATCGTGCTGGTTGGGGACGCTTGCCTTCAATGGCCATAAAGAAGTTCAAAGGGAGAATAACCTACTCCCTCCTGAGGGACTTCTCTACAAGCAAAGAGAAGGCATGGCAGTAGAAGGTCCCACTTTCTTTTAAGGGGTTCTTCTAAAGCACCTATCATGCTCTTCATGGTTCTGTTGAACATTTCTACCAACCCATCTGTCTGAGGGTGGTATGCGGTTGAGAACTTGTAAGTAACTCCACAGGTTTTCTACATGGCTTTCATGTAGTGGGACATAAAATGTGACCCCTTGTCAGAGATTACTTCCTCAGGAAACCCAACCCTGGTAAAAAAAAAAAAAATACCAAGGAGGGCCTTAGCCACAGCCTGAGTGTGGAAGACTCTGGGAGCCTCCTTGGGATTGCCCAAGTCCACCAGATAGTTCACCTCTCCAAGTTTACCCACAACCTTGAAGGGTCCCATCCATTTATCTTGCAAGGATCATTGTTGGACCTTATTGTACCTTGTTGGAATCATAACTAGAACTAGCTGGTCTTGAGTGAACTCAACCATGTTAGCCTTTTGATCATGCCAATGCTTGACCAAAGCTTGTTCAGCTTTCAGGTTATCACTAGCTTCTGCCATCATGTGTGACATTCTCCTCCGGAGACTTATCACATAGTCAGCACTCTCCAACCCTTCCTTAATCAGCGCCAATGGACCTCTGACTGGATGGCCATAAAGAAGTTCAAAGGGAGAATAACCTACTCCCTCCCGAGGGACTTCTCTATAAGCAAAGAGAAGGAATGGCAGGAGAAGGTCCCACTTTCTTTTAAGGGGATCTTCCAAAGCACCCATCATGCTCTTCATGGTTCTGTTGAACCTTTCTACCAACCCGTTTGTCTGAGGGTGGTATGCGGTTGAGAACTTGTAAGTAACTCCACAGGTTTTCCACATGGCTTTCATGTTGTGACCCCCCTGTCAGAGATTACTTCCTTAGGAAACCCAACCCTGGTAAAAATCCCAAAGAGGGCCTTAGCCACAGCCTGAGCTGTAACAGTCCTCATAGGAATTGCCTCAGGGTATCTAGTAGCATGGTCTACTACAACAAGGATAAACCTGTTGCCTGAGGAGGTTGGAGGATCAAGGGGACCAACAATGTCAATCCCTACCCTCTCAAATGGGACTCCCACTACTGGGAGAGGCACTAAAGGTGCCACATTCTTGGAACCAACCTTACCAGAAGTTTGGCAGGTGTGGCAGCTCTTGCAAAACTTATCTACCTCAGCCCCCATTTTTGGCCAATAAAAGTAGAGTGATAGCCTTTCCTTGGTCTTCTTGAAACTCAAGTGACCAGCCAAAGGAATCTCATGGGCTAGTTGCAAGAACTGTTGTCTGTTTTCTTGAGGTACTACAAGCCGCTTGTAGTCTCCAGGTGCAGACTCAGTCGGTTCACTGTAGGAGAGGCCAACTTCCCAGTGCAACCTATACTTCCCAGGCTCTTGCCCATCTGCCTGAGAAGCTGCCTGGTGGCGACGACCTTCCAGAGTTGGACATTCTCTTTGTCCCTTACTGAAGTCTGCCCTGTTGGGTCCACCTTCTGCCAGTAAAGACTGCAGCTCAGGATGGTCAACAGGATCCAGATCTCCAATAAGTTCTTGGCCTTCTACTAGCTCTTCTTCAGAGTCTAGTTCAACCACACAGGGTTGTACCTCCCTCTCAGCCTCAGCTGGAGGTGAAGTTACAGGTGTAACTTTGGTCAACCTAGGGGAAGTCCTTGTTGGAAGCACTGGAGTGCTTGCTGCTGGCTTCTTCTTAGAAGTCTTGGCTTGCCCCTTTGCTTCTGTTGATTTAGAGACTGCAGTAAGTTGCTCCAGTGGAGAAGGAGTGATATCTTTCTTCATCATCTCCAGAGAAGAAACTCTCATGGTTTTCTCTCTTGCAGGTCTGGTTAGCTCCTGTAACCTTTTACTAGGAGGTCTGGGTGTGTGTGACACTACTCCAAGAGTTTTCAGGTCATTTCCCAACCGAACCCTTCCTGGTACCTCACATTGTACACTGGCAGGCATCTTCAGAGTCATATCATTGCACCGGATGAGAGCTGGTAATTGGGGAAGCATCTGCACAGGCCCTCCAGCTAACTTGGTGAGGCGTTTGGGTGCCTTAGTAACATCCTCTGCCTTGAGAAATGATTCATCCATCACAGTTATGCTGGCCCCAGTGTCCCTAATGGCAGGAGTCTCCTGACCATTCACCTGGACACTGTCCTTATAATACTCTTTAGCATTATCTGGGATAGAATTATACACATCTAAATTCTGTTGTTCCCACAACCCCAGGGACACTAAAGAAACACTGGCTGAGACTCCAATGGGATCATCAGCCAGTAGTAGAAAGTTTCCACTGGCCATTTGTACTTCCTCCTCTGGAGTGAAGGCTAAGGAGACAGTGTGGACGCCTGAAAGTTTACCCTTACATCTGGGATCCCCTTTCACATGGTCAGTTGAGCTACAAACATAGCATTTACCAAATGCTTTTTGGAATGGTGGCTTGTTCTGACCTCCTTCTGGTTTGGCACCAGAAGGTACACTAGCCTGATTTGGTTTCCCTTGCGGCTTACCCTTATTATTTTGTTTGGGGCCCTCTTTGGGATTGGAATTATTAGAATTCTCTTTGGAGTCCTTTTTAAGCTGTTTCTCCTCATCCTTTTTCTGAGTTGCCCCAGAGTCCTTGTGAGTAGCCCTGTTGGCAACCCACAAGTCAGCAGCCTTAGCTAACTTCCTGGATTCTAATTCCTTTGAATAAGCCAAGTGCTGTCTGAGCTCAGGAGAGCAGGCATCATAAACTGACTCCAACATCACAAGATTCTTCATTCCCTCATAAGTGTTCACCCTGTAACCCTTAATCCATCCCTCTAAGTTCTTCAAACTTTCACTTACCCAGGTAGCCCAAGGGGTACCATCATGCTTTTTGAGGGTGCTAAGCCTCTTAAGGTACTGGGAAGGGGTCTTCCCAAATCTAGCTATTAAAGCTAGCTTCACACATTCATAATCCTTCTTATCCACCTCCCCCAACTCCATTACCACATCAGATGCAACAGGGGGGAGCCTAGAGAACAGCCAGGGAACTAACTCATTCCCTGAGATGTCCTGGAGCCCATGATTATACTCAAACATAGCCAGCCAACCAATCCAACACATCCAACTTAGGCTCATACATACCCACAATCTCTTTAGGCATCCGGGGTCTTTTGCGACTGGTACTCCTAGAGGATCCGGAGAGAGAAGCATTTTCAACAGACCATTTCTTCATCTCTAGCTCATGCTTGATCTCCATTTCTCTGAGCCTTAGTTCTTAATTCAGTTCTTGGTGCCTTTGTTCTGCTTGAGCATTAAATCTCTTAAACTCCAATTCAAGCTTCATTTTCTCTTGTTCAATACATTGAGGACTAAATGTGGGACCTGGCAAAGGTCCAGTAGGTACAGCTGGTAGAGCAGACAGATGCCTAGGGATGACAATTACAACAGCCTCACCCTCCTCTTCTGACTCCGCCTCAAGATTATCAGTAGTTTGATCAATATCAATATCATCACTGTTATCTACATTTTCTGGGAGAGTGGGTTCCTCTGAACCATCACCCAGACTTTGGTTTGCTAACAATCTTTCTGTTAGCTCCATTTTCTTGCCTTTAGTCAGGAGATTCTTATGCTTACAGAGAACTCTTAAATAATCAGCAGGTTTTGTAGAAAGGACAGGTTTAGAAAATAAACTTTGTAGTGCTAAGCTTTGTGGTTAGTTGCACTAAGGTATCTAAAAGCACACTAAAATGTATACTCAATACAAATCCCACCGCTGTACACCAGTGTTAGGCAGAAACCTGTGCAGTTCCCTTAGGGACCACTGCAAAAAGTTTAAGACTACAGGAGTAAGTAGTAAACCCAATTGGTAGCAGTCTGCACCCCCAGGTTTACCTGGTAGCTGTGGCTGAGCAGTCAGACTTCTCTCAAGAAGAGTTAGGCAGTATATAGAGTATACACAATAGGGCTAAAAATACAGTAGAACAAGCAAACACTGACCAGAGCTTTGGTATAAAAGTATATAATTATTTATTTAAAAACACGCTTTATAGAAATATACTGGCACTAATATGTCAAGCAAGTTCAAACACAGTCACTATAAGTATATACACCTCCCTAGTTAATTTATTCGACAAGTCTAGGTTAGGACACCAGTTATTTAGCAAAACAAAGGTGAGCGCATAACCATAGATGGCACTCCAATAATTCATTTAAAAAGGGAGAGAAAGGGAAGAGTAGGAAAGTAACACAGTACCAACACTTTACAGAAACCACAGCAAGTCAAGAAAGGCAGGGTCTACTGTAGAGCAAAATGTTCATAGGCCAGGCTCACTCTTGGAGAGAGCAAGGTGGAATGTGCCCAAGATCACACAGTGGAAATGCACTCAAAGTCTTTGCAGAAAAGTCAAAAAAGAGGTTGGATCAGTTCAGAAAGGCACAGTAAGCAGGTCTGAGGTCAACCCAGTTAGAAAGTCAAGGATTTACGGGACAACTTGGATGATCTGTTGCAAGGGAGACCAGGCGGGACACAGTACCTGAAATGTTGAGAAAGCTCCAGCGGTGGCAGTTGTTCCTGGCAGCAGGTGCAAGTCATGGCTTCAACTAGAGGAAGAGAGGATCTCGACGAGGAAGAAAGCTGGAGGTCGTTGCACTGCCAGGGAAGAAACCAGCCGCGGAGTTTCCCGATTAAAAGGTACGACCCTTTTATTCACGGTAGTGGTGAAGCGTAGCTATCCGGCCGCCGGGGTGCTTGGCACGGGCGATTCGACCACGAGATGATCCAGGAAGGCGAAAAAGGCGAACTGGTTGGTCCAACCAGCTCAAAGGGAAGAAGACTCTCCTGGAAGAAGATCTCCTCTGTCGTCGGGGAAGTGGTGAGTTTCGTACAGCAGGGCTCCACCGGTGGTGTCGTCGTTGTAGATGGCTCAGCTTCTCCCTTCTTCGGATTCTTTAGGTCCTGTGGCGACTTCTGAAGTTCCAGTCCCCAAAGCCCTGCTTTTATGCAGCAAAACCTCCATTCATCAGCCTAGCTGTCACTCAAACATGCTAAGTGGTGAGCCGGGCGGCTCACCTCTGGGCCAATCACACAAGAGTGTGACTTGAGTTTCCAAGGCAACTCAGTCCAGGGTGCCTAATCTCCCTCCCACACATCCTGTTGACCCCAGACAGAGTGGCACCATTTGGAGGGCTTCTTTGGAGAAGCCTGCCAAAAAGTGGAACAAAGGGCTCGACTTGGGTTAGAGTTTCAGAGGCGAACACAAACGCCATTTTAAAAACAAGTCCTAGCAAAAAGACCCAACCGGGGAATAAATATTAAATAAATAACCCGGCAGTATCTTTAACATTGCACCAAAAAGTGGTGCGTTTAAAATGAATGGGAAAACGCCATAGGAAATATTCTGGTGGAATATTTTGCATGGTATCCACTGCCACCAGCCAGAAACTCGACAAGGGGGGACTGGACAGTGCCCCCTTGGAAAACAGACCCAGGGGCAATCGAATTACCCCTACCAGTACTTCCACAATATGATGGTTTGTACTGGTTCTGTTCACAATTTGAGACTAGTAAAGCCAATGGTGACTTTATATGCCCTGGGAGACGGTAGTCATCCCAGGGTATGGAGTCTATGTTTGGGGGTCACTATGACACCCCTGTGTTACTGCACTGAGGGTGCTGTGTAACACACATACCAAAAACACATGAAGCCTTATGGAGTACAAGACCCCATAGCCCATAAAACACATTACATAGTCAAAGGACATTCTCAAATCATGCCTAAGAGTGGGAGAAAAAGAGTCTCACTCTTAGCAGGAGAAAAAAATAAACCCCAAAAATCCAGCAAAGCTTAGCCTTAACAGAGAATTCTCCCTAACATGTACCTTTTCTTTATAGTTTTGTTTTCCTTGCAGAATTGCCGGAGACAGATGTTTCTTCTTCGAGCGAAACAAAGTAAATGCCAAGGTAAGATTCAATATTTGCACCAAGCGAAGAAAAAAGGTCTTAGCATGCCCTGTTGTTCATTTGCGTGATTAATCAATTGTCCTCTTTTTATTATGCAGGTGCTGCACTTCCCTGGAGCGAAGTACGTGTGATGGTGATTCGTGAGACCATGAGTGAATATTGCCTCGGGTAAGTATCTTGCAGCGTGAGATTAAATGTCTTTAAGCGAGGCGCAGCTCACCTGTTATCTTTTCTTGTCTTTTGCAGATGCGGCTGCTCTGGGCGCGATCACGTTAGAATGCCTCGCTGGATCCCATCGATGGACGGAGCATCAGTGAGTATCACGCGGCGCTTATGTTATCTTGTATAGCGCGGGTAACTGATGTTCCTTTTCTTGCAGGTGTGGCGACTCCCGGATGATTGCGATGGAGAATGCTAAGGCTCTTGTTCTAATCTGTTTTTCCTTTCTTTCCTCTAGGTTCAGATCGAGAAGAACAGGGCGGGCGTGGCTGAAGACTGGACTGAGGCTGCAAGCACAGTGAGCGTTACGCTGCAGGAGTGCAGAATAACGCGAAGCATGTTCTGTTCTCCGGGCGTGGTTTAAAAAGCCTCCCAGAAGTAGTTCCCAGGTAAAGTAGTCCCTGTACCACACCCAACAAAATAGTCCCTTAAATAAAGTAATCCCTCCAAACAGCCCGAAGGTGGCCTGTGCATGGTTTCACCACTTGATGACTTGATTTGCTTGACAAGGCAATATGAGCCTGACGCCAACTGCGCCAGGACTGAGTCCAGGAAGCATTTAGGCAAACCTTTGGGGCCTTACAGGTCCCCATAGGTGCCAATACTCTGGGCAGACTGGTCTGCTCCTGATGTCTGGGGGCAGGCATCGTGACATTACACCGGGACAACATCGGTGCCACTTGGGCCGCCCTGTAGTAGTGCAAAATTGAGGGGAGTCCCAGCCCACCCACCATCCTCCCTCTTGTGAGGAGCTTACCAGGAATTCTAGGGTTTCTCATTCTCCAGATGAACCGACCTATCTCTCTTTGTATATCTATGAGCTCATTCTCAGGAATTAGCACTGGCAAGGATTGGAACGCATAAAGGAGTTTCGGGACAAGGGACATCTTTACCGCACAGACTCGACCCAGCCACGAGATCTCCTGGGAGTCCCAACTCTGTAGCCATTCTTTTGCTTCTTTCAGTAAGATAGGGATACTTGCTTTAAAGAGGCCAGCATAGGTCGGGTCAGTTTTATTCCCAAATAAGAGATACTGGTGGGGGGACCATGGGATATGAAACGTTGCCTGAATGTTATCTAGCCTAGAGAGGGTTTCTGTTCGGGCCATTCCTACCGATTCCGTTGGGTTCACTTTAAAGCCCGAACTAGGCCGAAAGTTCCATAAGGGGAGGGAGGAACAGAGTTAGGAGCATTGTTCAAAAAGCAGAGCATATCGTCTGCATATAGAGCTATTTTATGACATTGTCCCGCCACTTCGAAGCCAAGAATTTCCGGGTGAAGCCTGATGTGCTGGTCCAGGGGTTCCAACGCCAGGGCGAAGACCAGGGGCAACAGATGACAGCCCTGCCTAGTACCCTTTCCTAAAACTATCAGTGGGGTCCAGCCTGCATTCAATTTGACTCTAGTCGAAAGGAATTAGAAAATTTGAAAGTATTCATTTTGAGAAGCCAAGGCAAAATCCAAACTCTTCTAATACTGCCTCTAAATACCCCCAAGACATGCTGTCAAACGCCCTATGGGCATCGAAGGACAATAGGGACAGTCTCCCTACGATCTTCAGGGCCAATGCAATTAGGTCTATAGCTCGGCAGACATTATCATATGTTGAGCGACTGCGTATGAATCCTGTTTGGTCCTTCCCTATCAACGATGGGAGTATCCTCCTCAGTCTCTCCACGATTATTTTACCTAATAACTTTGCATCTGTATTTAACAGAGCGCCAGGTTGATGAAATGCACGGGATCCTTCCCTGGCTTTAAAATCAGCGTTGTGGCAGATTCAGCCATAGATTTAGTAACTGAGCCCACCGCCCAGACCACATTAAAAAGTTTAGTTAGATAGGGGGAGAGCACGGTCCTAAATGTTCTGTAGAATTTATTTGTGAGGCCATCTGGCCCCGGGGCTTTGCCCAGTGGAAGGGACCGAATGGCTGCCTCCATTTCTTTCTGAGTAATCGGTTCCTCCAGGAGGGCACAAACCTCAGGAGAAACCCGGGGTAAATGCACATTTTGTATAAATTCATGGGCCACTTCTGAGTCAGTGAGATGGGGGGCTGTGTGTTCCCTAAACAACTTTTCCATTACTTGAAGTGTCTCCATCTCTGAATAAACCTGCCTCTCATCTACATCTCTCACGGATTCTATGCAATTACGCACAGCTTGTTTCTTTAGTTTAGCTGCCAAGAGGCGGTTGGCCTAATTTCCTTCGAATAATAATATTGTTTAGTATGCATTATACCATAAGCCACATGGCTCATGTGGTGAGCTTCAAGAGCTTTCTGAGCTACCCGAACATCTCTAAGTGACCGCCGAGTGGGTCTATTTTTGTGCAGTTACTCTCTCTTCTGATGCTCAAGCTCAAGCTGGGATTGGACTTGCTTTCTAAGTCTCCCTCTGTCTACTGTCTGGGCTATAATCTTACCCCGGATCGCTGCTTTCGCCGTGCCCCATACAACAGCATAATCCATCCCATCCTTATCGTTTTCGGCGAAGTATTGAGTTATGGTGTCTGAGATTCCAGAGCAGAATTGTGGGTCCCCTAACAGGAATTAGTTCAGGCGCCCAGTACGTGTGGGCACCGGGGTGTTACTCAAAGGCGCCATTGTTAATTCTACAGGGGCGTGGTCCGATAACGCCTTATGGGGAATCTCTATACCAATTATTTGGGGGACCAGCTTGTCTGAAATGAGAAACATATCTAACCTAGAGAATCCTTTATGCACTGCGGAATAGAAAGTGTAGTCCTGCTCTCCCTGATGAAAGAAACGTCAGGCTTTTATAAGTGAATGCTCCCGGAGGAGTGTTGTGAGCGCCAAGAAGTTCTTTTTGTCTGCTGTAGTTGGTGGCAGGGACTTATTCTCTAATGGATTAACCACCGCGTTAAAATCTCCCCCCACTATTAAATCCCCTTCCCAATGTTCATACAGCAATTCAGACATGGAGGCGAAGAACGCGTCTTGTTGAAAGTTGGGCGCATATAGTGATGCCAGAGTCACAGACCTCCCCTGCAGCGTGTCTACAACCAGGATATTTCTGCCATTTCTATCCCATACTGTTCTATGAACCTTCAGAGGGGCCCTCTTTTGGACCAGAATGGCTACTCTGCATCTCTTGAGCCCTGAGGAAGCACAAAATCTAGTAGGATAAAGCTTATTAGTAAGCCAAATTCATCAGAGGATAAGAGATGTGTCTCCTGGAGGAATATTACAGTGGGGTCAAGAGTAGCCAAACGATGGAATAGGGCTTTACATTTTAGGGGAGAGTTTAGGCCCTGCACATTCAGAGTGAGGCAATTTATATTCGGAATAGCCATTCAGGTGTCCGTTCAAGTCTCATGCATAGCCACGACATCTCATTTCTCACACAAGCCCCTCCCCAATGAATTCCCCCATTATCCTTCTCCCACCTGTATAGCAAATATCGGCCTACATTGACCATGCCGAGTTTTCCACCGCAAGGGCCACCCATATTAATGTATAAGGTAACAGCCTTACTTCAGTGTTTACAATATGAATAGAATAATATAACCAGCAGGACCCACGAGTATTACAGCAGAACCTATGACTAAAATTCCATGAGATAAATTGTAAAAGGAATAGGAAACAAAAAACAAAACATTTAATCGCCAGATTTTAAACGTTTTCATTAACTCAAACAGTAATTCATTCAATACACCCATTGCGGGCATGATCCATGTGTTGGGTGCCCAACATTGTCAAGCCTTACTTTCGTCCCTTTTACCTTTGATTGAGCAATTTTCAAAGAGGATCTTAGTGCATAGATGAAAAACCACCATCGAGGGAGGCCCTCTATATTAACCTAGTAATAACCGTAAATAATTAATTGGCCTGTAAAACCCTTAATTATTTATAATCAGGACTGGAGAGTCCTCTGCAGCGACCGAAGACTTGCATCCCAGCCTCCACCAAGCTGTCCAGGCATTCCAGTGTAAAGCCCCATACCTAACCCAGACAACTGAGCTCGAAACCTCCAGGTCCAAAGGTTCATGCTAGCAGAGAAATCTACATACAATAGACCTTCGTGCAAGTCTCAGGTAGAGCGATCAATCATGGGTGGACTTCGAATTAATGTGGGGGTTACACTTTCTTTTGATCCGTCCACAGTCCCTTTCACCACGCGTTAGCCTTTAGGTTTCCTATTTGTATCTTTCGGCGTAGGGCTCCGAGACCGATCTTCAGAGGATCCAGCATTTGCGTCCGGACCGCCTCCATCAGGCCCTATCATTAACTTTTTTGCCTCCTCCTCGGAACAAATTGTGTAGTATCGATTATGATATTCAAATAACAGCTTGCCTGGAATGCCCACCGATACCAGACCTTTTCTTCCTGAAGCCACGCCGTGACTGTCTGAAGCCTTCTACGATTTGCCAAGGTGGAGGGAGAGAGATCTTGAAACAAACTCAGCGTGGAGCCCCAGAACTTCACCAGCTCTGCCTTTCTGCCTGCAGCCATAATGTCCCCTTTCTGAGGGAAGAAGTGGAACCTGGAAAGGACGTCGGGCAAAAGATTTTTCCTTTGCTGAAATGAGGAATAGACTCAATGGGTCCTGTCCAGGATCAGTTCATCGGAGTCTTCGAGGCCTAGCAGAGATTTGAAGAGAGCTTTGACATATTCTGCAAGATCCTGGTCTTCGGGACTCTTGCAGGCGAATATTATTTCTTTGGGATCGATTTTCCCAATCTGCCTGCTTTACCGCCAATTCCTCCAGCCGGTCCTCTATGTTCTGAGATTTCTTGGCAAGCCCCACGTAGTCATAACCCTGTTCATAGGACATCTTCTCTAGGTTATGTTATGTTATGTTATATTACTTTGCATTTATATAGCGCCTTATGTACCATTGGTATAGTCCCAAGGCGCTGGTAGGTTGAACGCCCTCGGGAACCGAAGTTCAAGTCAGTAGAGAGAGTATAGAGAGTCAAAGGTGTGTGTGAGCACCAGATATGTGTGCAGCTGGTGTGGTATTCATCTAGTAGCTGCTTCATAGCGGTAGGTGTGGTGGTCAAGAGATCAAGAGTATGTGTTCGTTCTGGCAGGTTTTATCCAGACCTTAGTTCTGGCTGCGTTAGACCTGAGGATAACGCCTGGCTGGAGGGTGTGAAACCAGCAGTGTTTAGAGTGATGTGGGGTATGAGGCAGATGTTAGTATGAGAACAGCTATACCGAATGGTGTCATAGTATCTCTGTGTTCTAGTTGAATGGTGGTGTAAGGAAGAGAGTAAGCATGGTGATGTGATATGATGGTTTACATGCTCTTTCAAACGTTATGTGCACTCCACCCTGTTCCATGTCTGTCGCGCACTTCTATGCGCTCCAGTCAGTTCCATGCACTCCAATCAGTTCCATGCACTCCAGTCCGCTCCATGCACTCCAGTCCGATCCATGCACTCTAGTCTGCTCCATGCACTCCATTCCGCTCCATGCACTCCAGCCCGCTCCATGCACTCCAGCCCCCTCCATGCACTCTAGTCCGCTCCATGCACTCTAGTCCGCTCCATGCACTCTAGTCCGCTCCATGCACTCCGGTCCGCTCCATGCACTCCGGTCCGCTCCATGCACTCTAGTCCGCTCCATGCATTCTAGTCTGCTCCATGCACTCCAGTCCGTTCCACGCTCTCCAGTCCGTTCCACGCTCTCCAGTCCGTTCCACGCACTCCAGTCTGTTCCACGCACACCAGTCCGTTTCACGCACACCAGTCCGTTCCATGCACTCAGATCTGTTCCATGTACTCCGATCATTTCCGTGAATTCTAAGTTGTTTTATGCACCCCATCCACATATTTCACCCGTACCTTTCACGTATTACACCAGTAGCTTCCACATACTTCATCCGTTCCATCCACATACGTCCCCATTCCATCCACATACGTCCCCATTCCATCCACATATGTCTTGATTCCATCCACATACGTCCCCCGTGTCATCCCCATACGTCTCCTGTTCCATCCACTTACTTCACCTGCTCCATCCGCTCTATGCACTCGCCTGGTCTACGGACTCGACTGCTCAATGCACTCGTTCGCTCGAGGCACTCGTCCGCTCCACACTCGTCCGCTCCACGCACTTGTCCTTTCCACGCCCTCGCCCGCTCTACCCCTTGTCCGCTCAAGGCACTCGTCCGCTCGAGGCACTCGTCTGTTCCACGCATTCATCCGCTCCACGCGTTCATCCGCTCCACGCACTTGTCCTTTCCACGCCCTCGCCCGCTCTACCTCTTCGCCCGCTCTACGCATTCACCCGCTCTATGCACTCACCCGCTCTACGCACTCACCCGCCCTACGCACTAGTCCGCTCTACGCACTACTCTGTTCTACGCACTAGTCTGTTCTTGCGCACTCCTCCGTTCTTGCGTACTCGTCCGCTCTGCACACTAGTCAGCTCTGCGCACTCGTCCGCTCTGCGCACCCATCCGCTCTACACATTCCTTCGCTCTTATGTACTCATCCGCTCTGACACACTCGTCCGATCTTACACATTCGTCCGCTCTAAACACTCGTCCGCTCTACACAGTCGTCCTCTCAAAACATCCTTCTCCTCTGTGCACTCATCTGCTCTACACACCCATCCGCTCAATGCATCCACCGGCTCAACGCGCTCATCCGTTCTACTCACACCTCCGCTCTAGGCAGCCATCTGCTCTATGCACCCATCCACTTAACGCACCCATCCGCACCATGCACCCATCCGCACCATGCACCCATTCGCTCCACGCACTCATCCGCTCCACGCACTCATCCGCTCCAGGCACTCATCTGCTCTATGGACTCGTCCTTTCCACGCACTCATCTGCTTTATGTACTCATCTGCTCTACACAGTCCTTCGCTCTATACACTCATCCGCTATATACACTCATGGGTTCTACACATTCATCTGCTCTGTGCACTCCTGCGCTCTACGCACTCCTCCTTTCTTACGCACTCATCTGCTCTACACGCTCATCAGCTCAATACAGTCATCCGCTCTACACACTTGTCTGTTCTACACGCTCGTCCGCTCTATGCATTCATCCGCTCTAAGCACTCTTCCGCTGTACACATTTGTCTGCTCTACACTCATCCGCTCTACACACTCATCCGCTCCACACACTCATCCGCTCCACGCACTCATCCGCTCCACGCACTCATCCGCTCCACGCACTCATCCGCTCCGCGCACTCATCCGCTCTGCGCACTCATCCGCTCTGCGCACTCATCCGCTCTGCGCACTCATCTGCTCTGCGCACTCATCCGCTCTACACACTCATCCACTCTACGCACTCATCCGCTCCGCACACTCATCCGCTCTACGCACTCATCCGCTCTAAGCACTTCCGCTCTACGCATTCGTCCGCTCTACACACTCATCCACTCTACACACCCATCTGCTCTACGCACCCGTCCGTTCTACACACCCGTCCGTTCTACACACTCTCATCCGCTCTACACTCTCATCCGCTCTACACTTTCATCCGTTCTACAGCCTCATCCGCTCTAATTATTCATCCGCTCTAAGCACCCTTCCATTCTACACTCTACCCACTCATCCGCTCTACACACTCATCCGCTCTACACACTCGTCCGCTCTACACACTCGTCTGCTCTTCACACTCATCCGCTCAACGCATTCATCTGCTCAACGCATTCATCTGCTCAGCGCGCTTATCCGTTCCACGCGCTTCATCCATTCTACCGATTTCATCCGCTCCACTCACTTCGTTCATTCATCATGCATTATCGGTTCAGGCCATGTCACTTGGCATATGTTCTGGATCCGTTCCGTGCTTTCTGTCTGTTTCATGCACTACATCCGTCTCATGTACTTGAATTGCTTGGTGGTTTCAGTTCTGTGTCGGGCTCTGAAACCTGATTGTGTGGGGTCTAGGAGATTGTTGGCTTCGACAAAGGCATTTAGTTGGGAGTAGGCGGTTCGGTCAATGCGTTTGGCAAGGAACCTGGTGTTTGAGATGGGGCAGTAGTTTTTTGGCTGGAGAGGGCTGTTTATGTGGGGTTAGAGGTTAATCGCGTCTAGACCGTCAACCAGAGAGTGTGTCATAGGGTTGGTGGGGATGTTGAGCCATATGTTGAAGTCTCCTGGAAGGGTGAGGTTGGGATGGTTTAGTTGAAGGGTGGAAATAGAGTTGCAGAGGTTGTTTGAGAATTGTCTATCGTAGCCAGGGGGTCTGTAGATTATTAGGAAGCTGTGTGAGGATGACGGGGAAAGGGATACTTTAACGAGGAGTGATTCGCAGGAAGGAATTGAAGGTTGGTTGTCGAGGATTGAGGCGTGGAAGAAAGACTTGTAGACGAATGCTATTTCCCCTGCTCTAGAGGGACGGTTCAGTGGGATGAGGGAGTAGTCAGGGTAAGGCTTCATTGGGGATAGGGGCAAAGTCGTCAGAGAACCATGTTTCGGTGATGAAAACCAGGTCTGGTTTGTCAGAGGCGAGGAGGTCAAAGATGCTGTGTTTGTTTTTTGCTACGGACCGGGTATTAAATAGAATGCAATTCATTTCGGTAGGTGAGGATGGTGTCAGAGCTGCAGCGATAGGAGGTGGGGGGCAGAGGGTGGAAACTGGAGAGCGAGAGGGGTGGGGTGATTGATGATCGATGGGAAAAGTGGGCACGTAGAAAAGTTGGCGGGTTTCGGGTGGGAGTGGATGGATGCTTGTGTTTGGGTGATTGGGTTTGGCACTGGGGATTTGACGGCGGGTTGTGGGGGGTTAGGAGTTTCAGTTGCGGTTGGTGAGAAATCGAGGGAGAGGGGTTTCAGGAAGGGTGAAGCAAGGGGGGATGTTGGTGATTGGGGGAATGAGGTGGTGGGTCGAGACAGGGGAGGCGATGAGTGCTGAGAGAATGAGGGGGGGCCAGGTACGTTTCCTCTTTAGTGTCTTTGTTGCGATTGGTGTGTGCGAGAGGGTAGGGGGGTTAGAGGGGGAGAGGGATGAGGCTTCTGTTCTTGCTGGGGCCAGGTGTGCGGTTTTTATTAACTGTCCGCCAACCCGCTTAGATGAGTATTCAAATCTGCAATGGAGCGAGTAAGGTTAGTCTTTAGAGGATTTTGTTTCTGATTTGATTTCTTGCGTAACGTCTTGGTTAAGGGTTTTCAGCATCTCCTCAAAATAGTGCCTCAAGAGGATTGGCTCTGCCAGGGGCTCAGCTGCTTGGTGGGGCTGCAGATCAGCTTTTGCAGATTGCATTTTCGAGTCTCTCAGGTCCCCAGCCCTCAAGTATGTCGCAATGTTGCTTCCATTTTGTTTCTGTCCAGCTCTGGGCATCGCCAATATAGGTGATTGTGCCTCTAATACATTCTGTCAAGCAGTGTTCAGGACCCAGTTCACGGTGCACCCAAGTAACAGAGTGTAGAAATTGACCCCAGCGTAACCAGTCTGTCCAGGTGAGTGAGCAATTATTCCGACCTTTCAAATGTAGTCATTGGGAGCCCCAGGGCCACAACCAGCAAGACAACATTCATTCCCAACCTGTCACATGGTGTGCGGGGGGGATCCGCGCAGAAACCTCAGCAGCGCACCATGATCACTGACTAGCGCTCGCATCCCATTCCTCTTAACTTTTGAGGACCCAGACCAGCGATGTACCAAGCTTCCGGGAGTCTCAGTGGGAGCCCCACCGCGCACCTAGGATGCGTGCAACCGCTAAGCTCCCACACTCACCTCTGCTTGCCGATGTGTCTACAGCGTTTTCGCTGTAGAGATTCAGAAGATGCACTCCGGTTGTACACCGATATATCTGCAGCGTTTTTGCTGAAGAGCCTTCGGAATCTGAGCTGTCACTCTTCTCTAGCCGGCGATGTGTCTACAGTGTTTTCGCTGTAAGGATTCCGAATTGGGGCTGGTGCTCTTTTCTAGCTGCCGAATTCGCTGCTGCATACTCTCAACAATATGACTGCAATCCTCCTGCGCGCCGTAGCTGCACACCTCTCCCCACGTGCTCCGCCATTTCCTGCTCTTCGGGTCAGGTGAAGCACAGTTTTCCACAGCTCACTCACAGTAGCCACGGGCTGGGGCACAAGAGCTCTGCGTTTCGACCACGTTTTCTGCGCTTGTTGGGCAGTGCGACCACTCGCACTTCTACCTCTTCACTTACACTGGGTCGGGAGTCTGTCCGCTATTTTGCCCTCCAGCAATCCGGCAGAAGTTTTCTCCCAAAAGCCGGCTCTTCGCAAGTAAGAGACTCCACGACAAGTCCTCGGGACACAGGACACCTTACGATTTCCTTCACGAGCTAATTTCAACCTTTTGGAACGCCATAGACAGCAAGATTGGGCACCCTCACTCAGAGCTTACAGTAGACGCTGCTGCATGGCGCGCTGCCTAGCCACGCCCCCCATTTTATAAATTTCTATGTGAGCTGCAAAGAAGTTTCGAAACTCGACCACATCGACTTTGCAACTGGATAGACAATGCATCTGATTCACAAAGGCAGTCCTTTTGTATTTGTGAAGCCTCCTACTTTAACTGGCACTGAATATTCAGCCATCTTCTGTACATTTGGTCCCTTCATTTTGGTTAAATCTGCTTTATTTCTGGCTTTTATACTTTAAATAAAGATGCTACATTAATTACAATGAAGATAAATACAAGTATAGAATGCATTTAAAATGGTGCTTTATTTGTTTTTTAATAAGTGTGTTTTTTGAAGTTTGGAACATGATTTATTGAATAAAGCAACTATTCAGCTTCATATTCGGCTGCGGCCGAATAGTTGGCAAACTATTCTGTATTCAGCTGAATACTAAATATGCTGTTCGGTACAGTCCTAATAATTAAGTTCATTTAGTCTTCGAGGTAACTGTGGTCTAATTTACCCTTTGAACCTCTGAGACTTTGCATTCCATTTGAAAAATCTCTATCTTTTTTCTTCTCATTTTATAATGCGACTGCCTGTCTTCTCTTTTCTTTTTTTCATCAACACAGTGAGCTGACTGCTCCCTGTTTTTATGCCTTTGAACCTCACTGTTATTCTAGCCTCGAATCCCTGAGCCTTTGCATTTTGTCTAAGGAATTTGTCTCTTACTGCTCAGATTACAATATAACATTTGCATGACTCAAAGTTGTGAAATCGTCTCTTTTCATTCCTTTTATAATGTGAGTGCATTTCAGCAATACAGTGAAGTGACTGCGGGCCGTTTTCAGTGCCTTTGAATTTCGCTGGTAAACCCAAGTTTCAAAGTTTAATGCACAGCGTCACAGTGAACTGTTTTTCCTCATGTATACTGCCCTGATGCACTCCACTCAATGTGTGAGCTCAGTACCTGTATGCCCCACACTGTGATCTCGAATTTAGGCGCCCTGATGCACCCTTTTCATTACACGGCCTCAGTACATGTGTGCCCCCCATTGTGATTTCGTACTCAGGTGCCTTGATGTACTCCAGTTAATGTGTGACCTCAGTGCATGTGAGCTGTGTTGTGTCCTATGGTCGCTTCCTGACCACATTGTAAGTGTGTTGTGCCCTATGGTCACTTCCTGACCACATTTGAATTGTGTTGTGCCCTATGGCCGCTTCCTGACCACATTTGACGTGTGTTGTGCCCTATGGTCGCTTCCTGACCACATTTGAAGTGTGTTGTGCCCTATGGCCGCTTCCTGACCACATTTGAAGTGTGTTGTGCCTTATGGTCGCTTCCTGACCACATTTTAATTGTGCTGTGCCCTATGGTCGCTTCCAGACCACTTTTGAATTGTGCTCTGCCCTATGGTCGCCTCCAGACTACATTTGAAGTGTGTTGTGCCCTATGGTCGCCTCCAGACTACATTTGAATTGTGTTGCGCCCTATGATCGCCTCCAGACCAAATTTGAATTGTGTTGTGCCCTATGGTCTCTTCCTGACCCCATTTGAATTGTGTTGTGCCTTATGGTCGCTTCCAGACCACATCTGATTTGTATTGTGCCTACCTTATGTCACCAATGCCCCTTATTCGCCAATCCCCTGCACGTCTCCCCAGCCCTAGCATGCTACTCTGCCTTACCACAATCATGTTCCCCTTTTGTGTCATGCAAAGCAACATACTCTGCACTGGCAATAGTTACATAGCCCACAAAAATGGTCTAGCCAGACCTGCCTGCCCAAGACATTACCCTATCATTTGCCCCATACCATTCTTGCCTACCACACCGGCCTTCCTCCCGGTCTCACAATCCGCCTATCCTACCAATGGCCACGCACACTCTTCTGATGTCCCAGCCAATAAGTACTCCGATATCTCCAAGCGGAACCCTACCGACATGAGAGCATCATGCCCCACCCTTGACTACAGCACCTCCATAACCGCTGACCTAACTGTCTCTCGAACCACTGCCTTCATCCCTACCGATCGGAACAATAGACTTGGTGCCAGAACCCACCATAGAATTAGCAAACGCCCAGCTAAACTACCCAACAAGACTAACAATCACACTGTAACAACGATCAATTCCACCCCTCCTACTCCAAAATGAGCTCTTCTAAATGTTAGATCACTAGTCGCCCATTCCATAGAAGTCGCCGACATTATTCTAACTAATAACCTGGACTTCCTCGCTGTAACCGAAACCTGGTTGCATGACGCTGTAGGACCATCTCTCACCCTAGCTATACCTGATAACTACACCATCCTCAGAGCAGATAGACCTAACGCTCGAGGAGGTGGTGTAGCTATCATCTTTAAGTCCTCGCTTGATGTTAGACTAGCCTCCTCTCCTCCACTTAAATCATGTGAGCATCTCACAGTCAAATTACAAACTTCCCCTAAGAGCACCATCACGTTGCATTTAATTTACAAATGGGCCCACCTGGCTCATTTGAGAAGACATCACCTCACTAGTTGCCGAAAGTTCCAAACCGTCAGCACAAATGATTATACATGGAGACTTCAATCTTGGGTTTAATGACCCTCTCGACACCCCAGCCATTGCCCTGGCCACGGCATTAGAGGAGCATGGCCTCCAACAACTCTGCTCCAAACCCACCCACTCGAAGGGCAGAATCCTTGACTGGGTAACCGCCCTTAATTGCAACATTACCATGAAAGATCCCATACAAGCAATTTAGTGCATAAAAGGCCTGTTATTGCACCGGCCTGTCCAACTAGGAAAAAGAGTAACATCACAGCGGAAGCCTTAATACCCTTGGTGACCCCTACTCTGAACGCACTACCAGCTACAACTGACTTGAACCAACTGGTCAACGTCTATAATGATTCCATGGCCAAAGCCATCGACATCATTGCCCCACTAAAAATGCGCAAAGGGAAACCAAAAGCGCACCTGAATACATGGTACACCCCGGAGCTCAAACTTCTCCGGCAACAATAAAGTAAACTTGAAGCACTATGGAAATCAGTGCCTTCAGCAAATAACAGAACTAATTTCACCAATATCTCCACTCTCTACAAAAATGAGATTACACGCGCAAAGAAAGAATCTCTTAACTGCAGGATCTCTCAGGCAAGCTCTAGCACAAAGGAGCTCTTTAACATCCTAAAGGAATTAGAAAGCCCCATTCCTCCCATGGATACTTGCACTAAGGATAAACCATGGTGCACAGGGATCCAGAATGCCCTTGCTAACAAAATTTCAGGGCTCCAAACTAAAATTGACAACAAACGACAACAACTCACTCATGGTCCTACCTCCAGTTCCACCCCTCCTCCACCTACCGCCACTAACCCAGCCTTTACTTTCAAAAAGGTATCCATACCTGAAGTACAAACAATTATAGTGTCTTTGAAACCCTCGAATTGCAAGGGGGACAGTTGCCTCGCACAGATCATAAAAGATGCAGCCAGGGATCTCTCCCCCTTCATTACCAAATTAATAAACCTGTCATTCTCCAATAACTCGGTCCCTAGTAATCTGAAACAATCCTGGGTCCTACCACTACTAAAAAAAACAACCCTCGACCCAGATATACCCACGAATTATAGACCCATTACCATCGTCCCATTCTTACTAAGAATTCTTGACAGAGTGGCCTATCTACAAATCCAGGATTACCTCGAGACAAACCATTTATTAGGAACTCGCCAATCTGGCTTTCGACCACAACACGGGACAGAAACGCCCTTGTTGATCTCAAGTGCCAGATAGACGACCTCAAAGATAAAGGTAAGGCTGCCATCCTTCTTCTCCTCGAGCTCTCCGCTGCCTTTGACCTGGTTGACCACAAAATCCTATGCAACCATTTGTCATCGGCAGCACACTTCTCCCACTCTGCGGTCACATGGATCCAATCCTTCCTGGACAATAGGACCATGCGGGTCTTCTCACCACTAGCAGCGGCCGACCCTATCCCTATTACTTGCAGTGTCCCACAAGGATCCTGTGTCTCATCTACTTTGTATAATATATTTACAAAGCCCCTATTCGACAAGCTGGACCATCTGGGTGTCACCTACACCAATTACGCAGATGACACCCAGATACTCCTCACCCTATCCGGCAATTACAACTCGGACGCCAACTGGATCAATGAAGTCTTCTCCATCATTCAGGCATGGATGGCCACACATGGCCTTTGCCTGAACGATGACAAGCCCGAACTGCTCCTTGTCGGCTCACCCAACACCATCCGGAAACTCTATCCCAGCTCACCAGCTTCACCATTGACGGCAACGCCATCCCCATCGCCAAAAGTGTAAAAACCCTTGGTTTCTACCTAGACACTAATACCAACCTAGCCAAACAAATTAATATGACCGCCTCAGCCACTGCCTACATTGGTAAACTAATTAGGGCCTGTAGACCGTTGATTTCCCCCAACAACTGCCTCACTTTAGCCAGAGCACTTATACAATCCAAACTGGATTACTGTAATAGCCTTTATGTAGGTGCCAACAAAACGGTAATCAATAAATTGCAAGTTCTACAAAACAACGCACTCCGTGCCGCCCTATATATCCCCAGAAGAGAACATATCTCGGCTACAAGAATCTCATGCAAATGGCTCTCCATCCAACAAAAAATAGACCTAAAAACCATCTGCTTCACCTACAAAGCTCTTAACCACCTAGCCCCGCCCTATCTCAATAACAAATTTACACTAAGACAGAATACCAGAACCACTAGATCCTCTAATACACTACAACTGACGGTGCCCAAATACTCCCTCAAAAGAGCTGGTGGTTCCAGCTTCCCAGTTCTAGCCTCACAACTAAGGAACACCATTCCACTGGATATCAAATCCACATCCACCTTCCAACCTTTCAGAACTAAGGTCATCACTTGGTTACTCAACAAATAACCAACCATTTATGTAAGCATACCTAATGTACGAATGTATCCTTTACTATGTCTGCCTATTATTATCTATGCACTAACTGCTTTCTTGTCAACTATACATTTGCTTCTCCAGCATGGGGTCTGGCATGGATTCACATGCTCATGAATATTCCCCGTCGTCAGGCTGGGAATCCTCGGTAAAGAAAAAACCAGTATCAGTTTCGTTTCTGATCTGTCTTTCGTAGTAGTAACCAATCACTGATCTCTGCGTCATACTGACCACAGCCAATGACTGCCCTCTACCTAAGCCCCGCCTCTGGCAGCCATCTTCAGATTTTTACCGCACGTTCAAGTGTTGGGATCCTCGTGCTATTGCTCTCGAGCGTTAGTGCTATTTTTTCACGTTTTTTTCTCAAAAACTTCGATTTTTTTCAGTCAAAAAGAGCCTCAAGCTCCACCGATTCTTCATCCGATCAACAGGGATCCGTGTCGGATTCGTCTACGCCCCTAAAGGGTGAAGATTTCGTCGAGCTACGCTTTTGGAGGACTCCAGAAGTTTCTCAGGCCCATCTCGGACATGGCCCAGGAGAAGGGAAGCTCGACGCCCGGAAAGCTGTTCAGGGTCTGCCCTGGATGCCAGCTTCAGAATGTCTTTAAGGAGGACGAACACTCCTTTTGTCTTTACTGCCTACATGAGGACAAGACGCACGTGGAGAAGGACTGTGCGTTTTGCAGCAATATGTCGGAGCGGACCATGAAGGACCGCCATCAACGTCTCGCCAACTGGCTGGAAGGGAAGAGCCCGTCAGGCGAGAAGAAGAGGAAGAAATCGGAGCGGTCTTCTAAGACCTTTGAGGACGCCCCGGCGACGGGGGTCCAACACAAGGCCAAGCACCGCGAGTCCGCTGGCACCGGGAGTGCCGAATGGTCGGGCTCTACGGGCGCCAGGCAGGGCGCATCCTCCCCGGCACCATCAACCACGAGCCAACGCTGTGGTTCGGGTAAGAGGAAGGCCGAGCACCCGGCGAAGCTCCTGTAGAGGCCCCGGTCGAGCTCGAAGGCCCCATCGGAGGGAGAGCGAGGCAGTGCCCCCCCCCCAAGGATAAGGCGGTGAGCGCACCTAAGGTGGTGAAAGCCTTAATCCATCCGGCCAAGGCCTCTATCGAGACAGTCTCGGCGGCCCTGGCTCAGCCTGTGGAGGCTACACCAGTGGTGGCGACCTCGGGGCTCAGAGTCTCCCTGCCACCTCGGAGGGAGTCCTCATTTATGCCCATCGACAGGACCCCCGTGAAACCTCCGACGGAGAAGAAAAAGGGGGGGCAGGAGGTCGTCATGGATTCGGCCTCAACCTCTGAGGAAGAGCTGATCGAGGTCTTAAGCCACGGCGTTGGCGTGGAAGAAGACCAACCCGTCGTAGGAGACGACGATATCGTCGAGGGTGCCGACGGGGCCCCTGACCGCCCGTCGGACTCCCCTCAACCAGCGCCGCAAGACAACTCGGCGGCCATTTTGTTGGCTATACAGTCCTTATGCTCGGAGATAAGGACGAGACTGCCGTTACCACCAGCGGAGGAACCGCTCCCGACGGGGGACCCGGAGCCAGGCCCTTCTGGGAGCCCTCCCCCTAAGAGAAGAAGGATTCACCCTCCACCTCCTTTTCAGCCATCGCGCCCTGTTCATCCCTCCTCCCCGTCCACGACTCGTGGGGATGATACGGGGACTGACACGGCCGCGACGGGTACAGACGACGAGGTTTACGATGAGGATCTGCCGTCGTCACCTCCCACCCGGGCTTCCCCGCCCGACGAGATTGGATCGTTTCACTCCATGATCGCCAGGGCATCCGAGCTCTTCCAGCTCTGCCCGGAGGAGAAGAAGAAGGAAGGCTTCCTTTATCAACGGCGCGAGGCCAAGAGGAAGACGGTCCTCTCCGTGCCTCTATTGGACGATATTTGGGATGAGGGCCTCGCCCTCCTCAAGAACCCATCCACGACGCCGGCTAGAAGGGATCGGTACGAGAAGAAGTACCGGGTCCCGGACGCGACCCCCTTGTGCCTCCGGGCACAGCCGACCCCGGACTCTGTCGTCTCCGCGGCGGCCAGGAAGAAAGCGGGGAGGGTGCGGCCTCCACGTCGACTTCCCCGCCAGACGGCGAGGGAAAGAAATTGGATACGATGGGACGCAGGGTCATCTCGTCTGCAGCGACGACGATTAAGGCGGCCACCGCCTTGGCTATCGTAGCCCGCTACGACAGGGAGCTGTGGTACAAACTGGCCCCCCTGCTGGACTTCCTACCGGACGACAAGAGGGCGGATGCCCTAGAGATCTTGCAGGAAGGTGAGGTGGCGTCGGACCACGCCATTGCGATTGCAACGGACATCGCCGACACTGGATTTCGCCAGTTGGGCAACGGCGTGTGCCTTAGACGGCGTGGATGGCTCAAGGCTACTGACTTCCGTCAAGACGTGCAGACCAGAGTCTTGGACATGCCGTTCGATGGAAACAATCTGTTTGGGAAAACAGTGGACGATTCCCTTCAAGCCATCAAAGCAGAAACGGAGACGGCCCGGGCTCTTGGGGTTCTCCAGCAAGGGCGGCCGCCCTTTCGGAGCGACGGAGGCAAGGGTGCCTCCAAAGGTTCCGGCGGCGGATTTTCCACCTACCGTCAAGCGGCCCGTTCGTCGTCGCAGGAAGCTTACAGGGGACGAGGCAAGTCAGGCGGACCCCGCCGTCGTCGCCAAGGAGGTCAAGGCGGCAAAGCCTCGTCGAAGCAGGACTGAACCGGCCGTGGGGTCGGGCCCCCACCGAAGCACCCCGGTGGGAGGCCGGCTGGCGAGCTTCGTCAGCGTGTGGGAGTCCATCTCCACCGACCGTTGGGTGCTAGACGCCCTAGCCCAGGGTCACGCGCTCGAGTTTCAAAGAAGGTGCCCGCGCGTCCCCCCTGTGGCCAGGAAAGAACTTCACGTCCCTCAACTTCTCTTGGAGGTCTAGGCGATGCTCAGGAAGGGCGCCATCGAGCTCGTCCCAAGGAGACTTCGGGGCTCCGGAGTTTACTCAAGATACTTCCTCGTGAAGAAGAAGACGGGAGGATGGCGTCCCATCCTGGACCTACGACGACTGAACAAATTCATCAAGGCACAGAAGTTCCGGATGGTCACCCTCCAACACGTCCTGGGTCAGCTGGAGGAGGGCGATTTCCTGTCGTCGTTGGATTTGGAGGATGCCTACTTCCATATTCCCATCCTAAAGGGACACCGAAAGTTTCTCACGTTCGTGGTCCAAGGGCGTCACTATCAGTTCAGAGCCCTTCCCTTCGGACTAAGGTCGGCACCCAGGGTGTTCACCAAGTGCCTCGCACCGGTGGCGGCGCCGTGAGGGGATCCACGTCTACCCCTACCTGGACGACTGGCTCATCCGAGCGAAGACGAAGGAGCTCGCCGTGGAGCACACGGCAAGGACTGTCCAACTTCTCACGGACCTGGGATTCTCCATAAACTACGCCAAGTCCCACCTGGTGCCCGCGCAAGACGCACTGTTTCTGGGAGCGAAGCTCGACACAGTGTCGCTCCTGGCCTATCCGTCGGAGGAAAGGACGAGGGCCATTCTGGGCAAGGTGCAGCAGATGCTGGTTGCGGACGCGGCCAGAGTGAGGTCCATCAAGTCCCTCCTCGGAATGATGTCTTCTTGCATTTACCTCATCCCCCTGTGCAGGCTCCGGATGCGCCCGTTGCAGGAGTTCCTGGACGCGCGCTGGATCCAGACTACGGGCAGCTTCGAGGAGAGGATCACACTCGACGAGAGTTTCCGACGAGCGATCCGGTGGTGGGGCACCCGCGCGCATCTGACGGCGGGCATGGACTTCCAGACCCCCGGCCACCAGGAGACAGTGACCACGGATGCCTCCCTGGAAGGGTGGGGAGCGCACACCGAAAATCTGCACGCGAGAGGCCTTTGGCTCCCGACGGAGAAGTCCCTCCATATCAATGCCCTGGAGCTCCGTGCAGTGTTTTGGGCCCTCAGGTCCTTCCTTCCGTCCCTCAAGGGCAAGGTGGTGAGGATCTTCACCGACAACACCACCACCATGTTCTACATCAGGAAACAGGGCGGAACCAGGTCCCCAGCCCTGTCCAGGGAGGCGCAGGGTCTGTGGCATTGGGCCGTCGCCCAAGGGATGTTTCTGGTGCCGTTTCATCTGGCAGGGATAAAAAACACCATCGCCGACTCACTCAGCAGGGAGCTGCGCTCGTGCCACGAGTGGGAACTACGGCAGGATCTAGTGGACCGCCTCTTCCAACGGTGGGGCACACCCCAGATCGATCTGTTCGCGACGGCGACGAACTCCAAGTGCCGGAGGTTCGCCAGCAGATTTCCCCAGCCGAGGAGCATGGGCGATGCTTTCTCGTTCCCCTGGGAGGGCCTGTTTCTATACGCGTTCCCTCCATTGCCATTGCTGATCCGGCTCATCAACAAGCTCAAGAGGTCACGGTGCAGGATGATCCTCGTCGCACCTGCCAGGGGACGCGGATTTTCTCTCCAGGGAAGGAGGCGCCATCCTCCATCACGACCCGAAGTCGCTGAACTTGCAGGCCTGGCTCCTGCAGCGTTAGAGTTTGGAGGATACGACATACCGGCCGACTGCAGAGAGGTTCTTGCAAAGGCCAGGGCGTCCTCAACTCTTAAATGCTACGGACACAAATGGAAGAGGTTCTCTGTCTGGTGCCACGCACAGAAGATTAACCCTCTACGGATTACGGCTCCCCAAGTACTGCCGTACCTACTGACGCTGGCCAAAGCTGGATTGGCGCACGCGTCCATTAAGATTCATCTTGCTGCGATCTCCCGATACACCAGAACCACGGGGCGGACGTCCTTGTGGTCTCATCGTCTGGTGAAAGAGTTCATGAAGGGACTGTTCAGATCGTTCCCGCCGGTGAAGGCTCCTGCCCCGGCGTGGGAGCTCAACGTGGTGCTGACCAAGCTCATGGGACCTCCGTTCGAGCCTCTGCACTCGGCTCCGTTGAAGTTCTTGTCGTGGAAAACAGCTTTTCTTGTGGCCATCACCTCCGCACGACGGGTGGGAGAGATCCAGGCCCTTTCCTGCAAGGCCCCGTACTTGACTTTTCACGATATGAGGGTAGTGCTCAGGACGCACCCCTCCTTCATGCCCAAGGTGCCGTCGGACTTCCACCTCAACAAATCCTTGGTGTTGCCTGTTTTCTTCCCGTCGCCTTCGTCGCCGGCTGAAAGGACTTTGCACTCGCTGGATGTGGCTAGAGCGCTGAAGTTCTACGTGGACCGCACGAGGTGTTTTCGGAAGACGTCACAACTCTTTGTGAACTTTGGACCTGTCAATCAGGGGAAGGCTCTCTCGAAGGCTTCCATTTCCAGATGGCTCTCCGGCTGTATCATGTACTGTCATCGGTTGGCAAACCGACCGCTGCCTGGCCGTCCGAGAGCCCATTCCATCAGAGCGATCGCAGCTACCACGGCGTTCCTATCTGGTGTGCCCTTGCTGGACATCTGCAGGGCTGCTACGTGGAGGTCGACGCACACCTTCACGAAATTCTACTGCGTCGATCGGGATTCCATGGAGGAGTCCAGGGTCGGCCAAGCAGTGCTGCGCAACCTGTTCGCCTAAGGTGAGCCTGGTGAGGAGGTAAGATTTGCTTAATGTTGAGTTTGATGTAATGCTTAATGTTGAGCCTTTGCCACCTCCCGTGGTTGTGCATGTGTGTACTGCTATGTATTCTTTATTCATGAGCATGTGAATCCATGCCAGACCCCATGCTGGAGAAGGAACAAGTTACTTACCTGTAACTGTTGTTCTCCAGCATGGGTCTGGCATGGATTCACATGCGAACCCTCCCGCCTACCCCTCTGCGGCTCTTCACTTGGTCATACTGCCACTTCACGTGCTACCAAATCTGAAGATGGCTTCCAGAGGCGGGGCTTAGGTAGAGGGCAGTCATTGGCTGTGGTCAGTATGACGCAGAGATCAGTGATTGGTTACTACTACGAAAGACAGATCAGAAACGAAACTGATACTGGTTTTTTCTTTACCGAGGATTCCCAGCCTGACGACGGGGAATATTCATGAGCATGTGAATCCATGCCAGACCCATGCTGGAGAACAACAGTTACAGGTAAGTATCTTGTTCCTTCACTACTGTACAATTGTTCCCTACCTTTGCCTGTAACTTGATGTTTAAGCGCCCATATACCCCTGGGTCAGGAGCGCTATACAAATAAATAAACAAAAAAACAAACAAATAACTTGCGAAGTACAAGTCACAGAGATGATCTACAAGCTCCCGAAATGGAGTAGTACTATCCCAACAGTCAGTTCTTCTCCCTCCCATTTTGGAAGATATGATGCATCCACATATTGAGGGGCAGAAACCTCAAACAAATATGCCATCCTCATTAGATCAGAGGGCAACAGTGGCTCCCTGGCACATTCCTCAAATAACTACTCACCTTGAAAAGGACATGCTTCCACAATCTCTGGACTATACCACTTCCATTTCCTCTATGAAACGTCATATCAATCAAATGAACCTCGATTTCACTAGGATCGCCGGCCAGTCCGAAGGCCATACTAAGGCCTGTTGTGTGCCCCAGGTCCCCCACTTCTACCATCCACCTAGAGGGGTGAGGGCAGGAGCCCCTCCAGCCCCCCAGCCCAGCAGAGGATCCAGCTGAGGACCCATGCACGGAGCGTGCTATCGGAGCAGGGCCTGCCTGACCCTGTCCACACAAAGTGCCTGACTTGCCCATGCCGGGCGCTTCGCGGCACGAAATCGAGGCTGAACCTCGATTTCACTAGGAAGAACCGCCGGCAGGCGGATCGCCGGCCAGTCCGAAGGCCATACTAAGGCCTGTTGTGTGCCTGTTTGGAGCCACAGGAGCCAGGGGCCAGGAACTCTGCCCGTTCTGCTCCAGGTAAGCCAGTGCTGCCACATGCATAACACCATCTGCTGACTAGAAGCGCCTAATTCACAGCGCATTTCTTACGTTCCTGTCCAATTAACGTTGCCACCCCGCACGGCTGCACACGTCTATGCTGTCCTTGCCTATAACGTGCCACTCGGATACCTCGCATTTCATCTCCCGACTCAGACTGTAATGCCCGCCTAATGCCATTTTGTATCTAGATGACTTTATACTGTGCCTAGTAAACTGTGTTGCACTGCTGCTGGCTGCCTAATTGTGCCATTTTGAATCTAGATGTCCCTGTACTGCGCCTATTGACCTGATTTGCACTGCTGCTGGCTGCCTAATTGTGCCATCTTGAATATAGATGTCCCTGCACTGCGCCTATTGACCTGATTTGCACTGCTGCTGGCTGCCTAGTCGCGCCACCTCTATTCCTTTATACCCTTTGTCCTGAACCCATATAATTATATCCTCAGTCCCCTGAGAAATACAAGCTGCGACATGCAGCTAAGAACCTGTGCCAGCATTGACCTTGTACTCATAGTCTTCCTAGGACTATCAGCCTGCACTGCTGCCAGCCACCGTGCAAGTAAAACTAAGACCTTACTTATTCGCCCATCAACCATGCTCTACCATCCCGAGCCTCTATCGAACCCTTACCTCAATGACCCAGCCCTCTGGCTCAAGCACTTTGCTACCAAACCCACTCCAAACATCCCATGTACTCTACAACAAAGGAATAGCAGACTTGGAACTAGACTGCCTAGACCACCTTGTATTTTGCGCAATCGCTCTGCCCTTCCACTGCCCAACTCCACCGCAACGCCTAGTCCTCCACCATCCACCTTACCCATCGCAGCACTCAAGGGAGCCCTTATCAATGCTAGATCCCTCAAGGCGCACGCCCTTGACATCGCTGACCTCATCACGGTCCAGAACCTTGACTTCCTAGCTATCACCGAAACTTGGTTACATGACGCCTCTGGCCCACTCCTCGCTCTATCCCTACCCATGGGTTATACCATTATCAGAAACGACCGCCATTCCAACTTGTCGAAAGGAGGTGGAGTCGCTTTTATTCACAGCAACAAAATCGTTATGAGAGCTTCTCCCCACATACAACTTAGTTCTGCAGAATCTCTCTCAGTGAAACTATCGCTCTCTCCTACCAATACAGCAACACTCCACCTTATATACAGACCTCCAGGACCATTGGGTTCATTCTCAGATGAGGTTGCATCCACCTTGTCGACTAACACCAAGCTCAACTCTCAGATACTGCTACTAGGAGACCTCAACCTAGGTCTCTCAGATCCCAAGGACCACATGGCCACTGAAGTAGACACCACCCTCTCCAACCTAGGCTTCCAGCAGCGTATTCGTGATCCTACACACATCAAAGGGAGAACGCTCGACTGGCTAGCCGACCTTAACTGTAACACCAATGTCACTTCTAATGATGCATGCGCCTGGTCTGGCCATCATGTTATCACCTTCCTCCTGCCATCCACCAACCCCCAGCCCATACCTACCATAGCCCCCGCTATACCTACCAGAAATAAAAAAGATATCACCAGGGAGAAACTGCTTCCTCTTATCCTCCCTCGCTTGAACACTCTTGCTGCACAGCAGAAGGATAAGAACCCCATTGTCCTAGTAGACACCTATAACAGCCTAATGACCAATGCCATTGAGAGCCTAGCTCCACTAAAAATCCGTAAAGCCAAACAACAGTCCCACCTGAACACCTGGTTCACCCCGCAGCTCAACGCGCTGCACAAAGAAAAGTGCAAGGCTGAAGCCCTTTGGAAAAGCCACCCCAGTGCTGCCAATAAAGCCTCCCTTCTAATCACCTTAATTAATTACAAGGAGGCCAAATTACAAGCCAAAAAGGAGACATACAATACACGAATATCCCAGGCAGAATCAAACACTAGAGAATTATTCAAAATCCTCAAAGAGCTAGAATCTCCCTCACTTGCCCCGGACACGTGCACCAAGGACAGCACCTGGTGCAACAATATACAAAATGCCCTTCTCAACAAAATATCCACCTTGCAATCCAAAATCAACGCCAAACAAAATACCCTCCACACCCCTACATTTATCAATACCAGGCCACCTAAAATAACAACCCCTGACTCCCCGGTGCCGTTCAGCTTCACACCACTCACCGTTCTGGAGGTTGAAAAAATCATCTGCAATTTAAAACCCTCAAACTGCCAAGGGGACACCTGTCCAGTCCCGATCATTAAGGAGTCGGCACATGACCTCGCTCCTTTTATCACCTCTTTTATCAACGCCTCCTTTCAATTGGGAGTGGTCCCCAATAACCTAAAGGATGCTTGGGTTATCCCTCTCCTAAAAAAACCCACCTTAGACCCGGAGGTTCCAACCAATTATAGACCTATCACAACGGTCCCATTTCTGCTAAAGATCTTAGATAGAGCAGCCTATCTTCAGATACAGAACTATCTGGAATCAAACAACCTACTAGGCACGAGACAGTCTGGCTTCAGACCGAAGCACGGTACGGAGACAGCCCTCCTCGATCTCAAGACCCAAATTGAGGATCTCAAAGACAAAGGTAAACTAGCCCTGTTACTACTATTAGACTTATCTGCTGCCTTTGATCTGGTTAATCACCAAATCCTCTGTCACCACCTGAAAACTGCAGCTCACTTCTCCGACATGGCCACAAACTGGATTCAATCCTTCCTGGACAACAGACAGATGAGGGTATTCTCGCCCACCTCCGCGGCTGACCCTGCACCAGTCCCTTGCGGAGTCCCCCAAGGATCGTGTGTATCCCCTACCCTTTACAATGTATTTACTAAACCCTTATTTGATGTGCTTGACTATCTGAGTGTCACCTACACAAATTATGCTGATGACACCCATATACTCATCCCCATCACGGGTGATTACACATTAGACTCAAAAGCCTTGAATGACATTTTCCATGTCCTTCAAACATGGATGGCCCAACATGAGCTCTGTCTCAATGACGACAAGACAGAGCTCCTCATCCTAGGTACTCAGCAAAGACTAAACAAGCTGAACCCTATGTACAGTTCCTTTAACATTGATGGAAATATAATAAAAGTCTCCAAAGACACAAAAACGCTTGGAATCTACCTCGACTCCACCCTCTCCCTTCACAGACAAACTAATGCAGTTGCGACCGCCGCAGCCTATACCTGCAAGCTGATCACAGCATGTCGCCCTTTCCTCTCCTCGCACAACTGTACTACCCTTGCTAGGACCCTGGTCATGTCTAAACTTGACTATTGCAATGCATTGTACCAGGGCACTAATCAGGGTAACCTAGACAAGCTCCAAATCATACAAAATAACGCCATCAGGGCAGCCCTCAATATCCCCAGATCTGCACACATTTCGGATACCAGGAAGAACCTTCATTGGTTGTCAGTCACCCAAAGGATCTCACTAAAATCGCTTGCCCTTACCTACAAATGCATGAACAATCTGGCCACCACTTATCTCTCCTCACGATTCACGCTGTACACTCCAGTTCGCTCACTCAGATCCACCCTGAACCAGAGCCTACTGATACCTAGATATAAGCTCCAAACAGCTGGTGGTTCTAGTTTCCCAGTCCTGGCAGCCAAACTGTGGAATGCTGTCCCCTTGACTATCAGAAACCTCCCCTCCCTCAACCTTTTCAAACATAGAGCCAAATGTTGGCTCGCCTCCTCCAATGCCTAAGCTACATTCGGAAAACGTGTTGCAATAACCTATGTAAGGATGTACTACTTGACAAACCATGTATCGTTGTACTACCTACCTATGTCTATTTCTATACCATATTTATTGTTTGATATATTATCACTGTATGCAACTTATGTAACCATTGCCTTAAGAAATGCGCCCGGTAGCCTCCGGGCCTGGTCTGCGCTATACAAATAAAATAAATACAAAATAAAAATACAAATACAAATGGTACAGCAAAGATAACTAGTAATCGACACCATTCAGCTAAACATGCTTCCTGATGCTGACTCCAAACACCACAAAGATGTTTGGATCTTTCATGTGAACGACTTACACCTACTATTTTCAACCAAGAGCGATCTCATTCAGATCATTTTGATCAATATCACAGTCCTCTCTCTTCCTCTTCCTCTTCTACAGCAACTGCATCTCATTGCCTCCGACCCAACTTTCACCAGGTACTGCAAAGACCTAGCCCCTAGGCAATTCAAAGCTGTAGAATGCACTCACCCAAGAAGAACCTTTCCTCAGATTCTTCGAATACTAAAAACTCAACTTTGTCAGCCCTGAGCTTTGTGCTCAACTCCTTGGTGAATGTCTTAGTTTCATTGAAGGATGAAGTCCAAACCTATTCTGGCATTATTATGGAACTCAACAAAGAGGTGGGCATTTTTGACTCCTCGCTCACTGGTCTGAACAGAGCAATATGCCATAATTTTCAACAAATTATGCTACAAGTTTCAGCAAATGAAAAATCACATACTGAATGTATGAACAATTTGACAAATTAATGTATCACTCACAAACAACAAAACGATCTCACATGGACAGAAATCAAAACTGTCCTATTAGCAAAGTAATGGTGATATTCATCATCCAGTGTTGGGGGCATCTTTCTCTCAATCACCAACTTTTGATGACGATCCACCTTTATCTACTTCTGTGATGGAGGAGATCATCCACCTGGCTCAGACAGTCGATGAACAAACTCTGTCAGATGGAGCTACAACCGACCTGACACAGTCACAGAGTAATTCCAATGTACCTCTAGATCCTACTAATGATCATCCTAATTCATCTTCCTCACTCCAGCCTATCCCAACATCAATTGAGGCCCAGGCCCACTCAAATGCCAAATATTCAAAAAACTGAATAATCTCAATCATGATTCAGCCAAAAAAGATCATGCAATTTCATCATCAAATCCCAAAATGTATCCTAAGAACGGTAAACAAAAGAAAGCTGGAAAAAGAAACTTCAACACTCTTGATCATATTGCACAAGAGTTTGGAAAAAAATCAAAACAGCAAAAAGCATCCAAATCGACTGCAAAGAAAATACGACAACAGAGTGTCGATGAAGTT
Source organism: Ambystoma mexicanum (assembly GCF_040938575.1). Classification (NCBI taxonomy): domain Eukaryota; kingdom Metazoa; phylum Chordata; class Amphibia; order Caudata; family Ambystomatidae; genus Ambystoma; species Ambystoma mexicanum. The sequence continues at coordinate 451,012,744 of NC_090924.1, read as the reverse complement.
CAATGTCCTGACCTCCCACTTGCTACTGATATTCCTTCAAAAGTGTTAAATCATGGTATGATGAGAGCCAAATCCTCAACTGCATCACAAACAGACATACCATCACTTTTACGTATTCCGCCTGCCGAACCCCTCTAACTGGCTCCCATATTCTGCAGAATAAAAAAAGTAAAGGCCGTGGATCAGATCATTAATGTTGAACTTATTGCAGATCCTATACCCACGCCACAAATTGGTTGCCCAGCAGAAGTAGTGACGGACGCTCTTCCTTCCACATCACAACAAATTCCTAAAGTTCTCAACCCTCCATCATCTGACAAACCTTTTGCTGCCCCGAAAAATTTGCTCAAACAACTAAAACAAAAAAAAAAGGGGGCTCAGCTCTAAATCGTAGTGCAGTTCTCTCTTACACCAAACAAATCTCACACCTGTATCTGTTTTCTTCTAAGGATATCGACAGACTATCATTTCCTTATGAAGCCAAAAACAGATATAGCAGAATTAATTCTTAAATCTAATGCTGGTGTACAAGCACTCGTGTCTGCAGCAAACGATCTGAAAAAAATGGGATTCGAGATTTCGTTAAATCTTCCTTCTCTGGCCCAGAGTAAAAATTCTAATGGCCCATTAACCTCAGCCATGGAACTTACATAAACAGCCCACTCAGGTACTCAGACTTCTCTTCCAGTGCATCCCATGCAAAACCAAATGGTTCAATCAATGGTCAAACTGATAAAGCAAAGTTGTTATCCTTGCTACCGGACATTACTACAGAAGTGTTTTTGCAGATGAACGTCTCTGAAAATACACTATATCTAAAAGGTTGAATACATTTCCTCGATTGGAACTCTCGTTGCCCCTTGTCTTTTTGCCATGCAGACACAAGAGAACAGATTTTCAAAGACTTTGTTTTCGTGCTACTTCAAGAGACATTGCTCAGAAACAAGATATATCTGGGTGGTTTCACCATAAACGCTCAAATGGCAATCTGTCCTAATGGTGGTCTGATGTTGGCTATTCGCAATACTATAGGTCTGGATATAGTTTGTCTTAGCAATTTCATTCGAGGTATTTTAGTTCTTCGATGCTTGGTTCCATGGGGGCCTGTTCTTCGAGGTCTGCTTAGATTTAACATATACTGAATCCCAGCATCGTGTGATCTTTCTTTTATCCAGGAATCCTTCTCAGTTATTCTGACTGATTTAAAAATGAGTTTCCCTACTGATCTCTTGTTCATTAGTGGAGACCTAAATGCCTCATGTACTTCTATTGTTAGGCGTGCTTCCAAATCAAAGCTCAGCAAACATCATGGAGAAATGTGGGACCAGTTGTTTAAAGAATGGGATTTAACCATTGTTAATGGTAATATTCCACCCGATTCTCCCCCTGCCTGGACATGGTCTAACCACAAAAGTTGTTCCACATTAGATTACATCATTGTTTGTAATTACTTCTTTCAATGCTGTCATTGGCTTAATGTAACACTGATGGTACACAGTGACCATTCTTCATTACAAACTGCTTTCTGTGTTACTCCTAATGAGCCAGTCAATTCATATGCCACCAAGCTATCCATCACCATTCAAGAGAATCGGGTTGTTTCATTTACAAAAAGTGGTCACTTGCTGAATGATAAGCTAGATTTGTTTTTGAATTGTGGTAAAGAATGTGACCTTGGCAGGTTATGCTCCCCTGAAACGTTTGTAAATTTCATTTGGCATTTAAACCCTCCTAGAGTCACTGCAAAAAGAAATGGAAAAAATCACAGACATACTTTTGATGAACTGACTCACCAAAAAAAAAACATTTAAAAAAGTCTGCGTGAACTAAAAGCAACATATCATGATCTGAAGATCTCCATGACACAGAAGTCTAGACTAATTAACACTGAAAAACTGGTTGCTAGGACACAGATTATTGCGCAATATTCAAGATGGGCAAAATATGCTTAATTCCTTCCTACACTCTCAAGCAAGACATTTTTGGTTCTTGATAAATAGTCAAAATGAATCTCAAACCTCACGGCAGACATCAATCATCTCTTCACTTACATGGGAAACTTATTTTACTGACCACAATCAGTCAGCTCCATGCACCAATATCATTAATGATCAAACACCATCCTGGTCTCTAAATATCTGCTAGGAAGATATCCTGAGCATAATTGCCCATCTATCAAAATCTCGTGCAGCAGGTCCTAATGAACTAACAAATAACATCATGCGAGCAGAACCACACGCCTGGTATGTAATATTATACTATCTTTTTAGACAAATAATCAAGACTAACCAATGTCCATCGTCTTGGAAACAAGCTATCATTATTCCCATTTACAAGAAGGGCCTTGGATACGATCCTGCAAACTACTGATCGATCACTTTGATGGATTGCAAAAGTAAAGTCTTCGCAAGGTTAGTTTTGCAGGATCTTGGAGCTTGGGTTCTCAGTAAGGAAATACTGTCTAAATACAAGGTTGGTTTTCGTAAAGGTCTATCCACACTTCTCAATTGTCTAATACTTAATACCCTAAAAGCCCAGTCTTGAAAGGCAACTGTTCGCCCCACTTATAGTGCATTTATCGACCTATCTAAGGCCTTCAACCTTATTAATAGATCTACACTTTGGCTCAAACAGAGATCATGGGGTATTTATGAGCATCTATTGCAGATCATCATTGCTTTACACACTAACACCACAGTAAAAGTTCATCTAAATCTAACTGGTGAGCTCTCTGCTGCTATCCCCATAGCAAAAGGAGTCAGGCCAAGCTGTCTCTTGGTGGCACTGCTTTTCAATGTATATCTATCTGATGTGGGTTTTTTTCTTCAAAGTTCTACCTTGGTATCACCGATCATAGGTAAAAGCAAAATCCATATAATGGCCTATGCAGATGATATCGTGATAGACAATAATGCTCCTGTAGCACTTCAACATCTCCTCAAGGCTCTGCAGACTTATTCAATCATAAACAAGCTTGTCGTAAATACAAATAAATCTGAGATCATTGTATTTGACAAACCACATAGAAAAACTCTCAAAATACAGTGGTCACTAAACCATCAAATAATTACTCAAGTAAAGAAGATCAAGTATCTGGGATTCAATATTTACACCAATCATTCAGTGCTAGATCTAATGAGAGAACTCAAAAGTAAGGCTGTTCAATTCACGTGCCAGATGAAAAACCTTCTCTCTTCTTTCTACAGATTCTCCCTCATGCCTCTCATTAGATTTTATAAGGGTAAGATTCTTCCCTCACTCTTGCATGGCATGGAATGCAATCCATGCGCTAACAAAATCAATTGGGATCGTATAGAGGATCAAATCTGGAAGAAAGCTCTTTCTCTACCATTATCTCTACCTATAGGAAAACTTAGGTATGAGCTGGGCCTCCACTCTTTAGAATCATATTATCATTGGAAGGTTCTTGCTCTCTATAGACTTATCCTAATACTAAAACATGAATCACTGTATGTAGATATCCATGGTGAGGTTTTGGCATCTAAAGATACCTATTTATCAGCAGTACACAATGATGCCGAAAGAATCCTTATTGCCTGTGATTGTACCAACAAAATCTTAAAAGAAAATCCAGATAAGGTGAAGGGCGCCCTATTACAGGCAGACTGGATTCACACAAGAGCTGTCATCTGTAGCTTGAAGCATACAAAAAGCTACTCACCTTGTGAGAAAAGTCAATACGTTCTCCCGGACATCAGGCTTTTTCCAAATCCTGCCGGGCGGGCTGAATTATTGTGCTTTAGACCTGATATAATTAAGACCAATCAGATTACCTGTATCTGGCAAAACTTAGATCCATCTGCTGATGAATGCTCTGTCTGTTGTGAGGGTGTGATATAAGACAGTCATCATCTGATAATATCCTCTACAGCTACTCTCCCCTTGAGATTTAAATACTTCACAAATTTTGTCCATGATCCTTCTTGGCTTCAGACTCAAGCAGTCTGGCATTAGATCTCCTCTGGGAAAGAGATTCCTTTATCGATTGCATTTCGGAAGTTTCTAAATGAATTACACTTAATCAAAATCCCGTTGTAATTGTAAAACTGTTCTTTATTTTTTTATGATTTCTTGTGTTTTTTTAACCTTTTTTTTAACCTTTTTATGGAATTGTTTAAATTGTACATTGTTTTTACCGATTTAATATTTTCATATGTGACAATGTGTGGAATAAGTCTGTGATATGACTAATGCACAAGAAAAACATTTAAAAAAAAGAATATTGTTCTAATATCCGCACTGGCAATCCATCAGTGGCACTACCTTTCCAAGAAGCAAGACACAGCCTCACACAAATGAGGTTCCAAGTTTTGGACAAGACTGAAGACATTGAACGGGTGTTGAAACAAAAAGAGACATTATACATATACCTTTTGGACTCTTTCCAACCCCAGGGGATGAATGAAGAACAGGAATATGCTTGCTTTATCTAAACTTTGTTTACTCAACTTGTTTGTTTTGTCGCTCAGGTATGTTACTGTTCATCTACCTCATTTGTGATCATAGGTTTGTGCTGTGACTTTGTTTTTTCGAACTTTGGCTACAGTACATACATATTGGATCTGTGTGCTGCAGCATACAGTTTGTTCAGACTTTCATAATACCATTTTGTTGGCTAGATTCGCTTTGTGCACCCGTCTGGCCTCTTGTCGTGCATCATTATAAGCATATCATTCTACACTAGATCATATTGGTATGTCATTGCTTATTTACTTCACTTGTGTTGTGAGTCACGTTTTTTTCGAATTATGCCTACATCACATATACACTGGGGTTGCGATTACCAACGCGGCTCTTTGGTCAATTTATTTAACCAGTATTGTTACACATGGGGTTCTGTGTGCTGTACCACAGTTTTTTCACACTTTCATAATACCATTCTTTTGGCCTCATTCTCTCTGCAAGATTTTCTTATTTGATGACATTTCCCTTTTAGCTTTTCTTCCAGCAAGTTCCATCGTGCCACGGTTTTCACATTTTTTAAAAGAGGCTTTCTATTTTTTACGTTCACTTTATTTTTCGTTCCACTAAGCAACTTCGTCACCGACCATGATGTCATCGTGCTGATACCAGATGACGTCACAACCACCTTAGACGTTACCCGCTTTTGGCTCTTGCAAACACTTAAATGCACGGCTTAATCCGCATAGTGATTGCGCTCTTTTAATCGCGCCGTGGTATTTTGCCGCCTGCTGCCACGCGGCCCGAGGTAAGTGTTTTTTTTTACCTGTTTATACCATTAGGTATTTCAATGGTACCTAACCATACTGTTTGATGCTTTCCTAGCTTTTAATTTAGAGCGCAATCGCCACATGAGCCTCGATTACATGCAGGTATTCATCTGCTATCTGTTCCAGGCATACGCTTTGTGGTATCTCACTGTCCTTTTCAGTGTTTTTGTTCTTTACACACGGTGCTCATGCGCGTACTCAAGTTACTCCACGTTGCTTCTTTGACTAACATCTGGCAGCCTTTTCACCATCAGACATTAATGGAATGTATTACTCTGGGCACAGGGTACCTTTTGGTGTGTGTATATTTTAACACTATCAAGCATTACGTTGCAGTTCTCCTTATATTACAAATATTTACTTTATCACAATGTTGATACTTCCACCTCTGACTTGGATGTTCAGAAAGGAGACGGGTAATGTAGCCAGTCTAGTTTTTTTACTAAATAATTTGTGTTTGCAGCCAGGTGCTGCAAGATGAACATTAGAGTTTAATTATGTTTTCCATTTTCTTTTCTTTCCGTTGTATGTTTTGTTTCAATTATGTTTTGTCCTAAATTGTTATTGGGCTCTAAGATGTAGTCCCTTTTAAAGGACTTTGCTAGGTGAAAAATGCATTGGACAATTTCCATGTCGTTTCCTAATTAAATATTTCATATTTTTACGGGACATAGCTATTTATGGAATGTTTTCTATGAATAACTGACTGGAATTCTTTTTCTGAATTTTATGTGTGGAAATAGCAGCATTATTTGCAGGCGATCACATGGCACCGTGGTTTATCACCACTTGTTTCTTGATGTTTGCACAAGTTTGTAGTTTAACAGTTGTTGGAAAATCCTGCCTCCAGGAAAAATTCAGTTTTTAAAGGCGTAAGCCACGCAGAGAGGTTGTGGATAGACATCTTTTCAGGCGTTTCACAGCCTCTCTTTGAGAGGCCCCTCACTCCACCCGGTCTTTGATGTATGGACTTAGGCTGTGTGATCTCTGTGCTTTCTCCATGAATGTGTGAATGTAGTTGGCCATCCCTAAGATACTTCATAAGTCTCATAGATTTGTGTTTTTTTTTCAACTTCAGTACATCCTCACCCTTCTTGTGCTGAGATTAAAGGACCTCGGCTGTGATTTCATGGCATAGAAAGTTTTCTTTGGTTCTCCATCACTGTGTTTACTGAAGAAACATTTCACACCTGGATTCCTTAACTGTGTCAAGACATAAAATCATTCTCACTGTTAATGTACCCAAACAATGTATGAGCTTACAGATAGTGCTGCTCCCCCGTCCCCAAAGGTAATGACACGTTTATATTGGTGTTCTCATAGTATCGAAACTGTCCAATATCCATATGTAAACTTGAGAAAATAGTCTACTTTTGAACCATATATCTGTGCAGTCCCTGATCCATATAAGGGAGAGGTCACCTTGACATTTGTATGTGATGAAATGACTCTTGCCCTGCGGGAGTACAGGCATCAGTAGTGGCTGCAGTGTGTTCTCAGTACCACTTCTTCTAAACCTATAGTAATATCAATCATAAAGGTAAATCAGGCACGGCCCTACACGTATGCCTTTTTTGCCTCTTTTGGTTACGTGGGCCGAGGAGGGGTGTAACCTGATACAGTTGCAACACAAATAACAATAGTACAGGGCTATGAAAATAAAATAATTCCCAGCCATGGTTCTATAAAAAAAGGAACTTTAATACAACTAACAATGCATACAACTAACTAAAAATACAATTTTGTCCGTAGTCAAAGCTTTATAAAAGATGGCTTGAATTGTGTACTTTAAAAGCCATCTTTTATAAACCTGAAATGTTTAAAAAAGATGGCCTGAAAACTAGGCAAACCGTAGGGTATGTACACAAATATATATAAATGTTATATATTTGTGTGCGTACCTTACTATGGTTTGTGTACTTTGCAAACCATCTTTTATAAACGTAGAAATATAGTACATATTTCTATGTTTAGAAAAGATGGCTTGCATAGTACACAAACCATAGTAAGGTACGCACACAAATATATAACATTTATATATATTTGTTTGTATACCCTACGATTTGCGTACTTTTTACGCCACGCCCCTCCCACAAGCCACGCCCCCAAATGAGGCCCCCCCCCCTCGATTTCTTACCCCACTTAAAGCCCTGGTGTCTGTTGAGATGCGGGGGCAGAGGGGTGTCGGGTGTGCATGAATGTTTGTTTTTGTATGTTTGTGCAGTGTTTGTTGGGATGCGGGGGCAGGGGAGTGTCGGGGGTGCATGAATGTTTGTTTTTGTATGTTTGTGCGGTGTTTGTTGAGATGCGGGGAATGTGGGGAGGTGTCGGGTGTGCATGAATGTTTGTTTTTGTGTGTTTGTGCAGTGTTCGTTGAGATGCAGGGGCGGGAGGGTGTCGGGTGTGCATGAATGTTTGTTTTTGTATGTTTGCAGTGTTTCTTGAGATGTGGGGGTGGGGGGGTGTTGGGTGTGCATGAATGTTTGTTTTTGTATGTTTGTGCAGTGTTTGTTGAGATGCGGGGGTGAGGGGTGTCGGATGTGCATGAATGTTTGTTTTTGCTTGTTTGTGCAGTGTTTGTTGAGATGCAGGCGTGGGGGGGTGTCGGGTGTGCCCAGAATGTTTGTTTTTGTATGTTTGTGCAGTGTTTGTTGAGATGCGGGGGTGGGGGGTGTCGGTGTGCATGAATGTTTGTTTTTGTATGTTTGTGCAGTGTTTGTTGAGATGCGGGGGTGGGGGGGCTGTCGGGTGTGCATGCATGTTTGTTTTTTTTATGTTTGTGCAGTGGTTGAGATGCGGGGATGGAGGGGCTGTCGGGTGTGCATGAATGTTTGTTTTTGTATGTTTGTGCAGTGTTTGTTGAGATGCAGGGGTGGGGGGGTGTCGGGTGTGCATGTATGTTTGTTTTTGTATGTTTGTGCAGTGTTTGTTGAGATGCGGGGTGGGGGGGTGTCGGGTGTGCATGAATGTTTGTTTTTGTATGTTTGAGCAGTGTTGAGATGCGGGGGTGGGGGGTGTCCGGTGTGCATGAATGCTTGTTTTTGTATGTTTGTGCGGTGTTTGTTGAGATGCGGGGGTGGGGGGGCTGTCGGGTGTGCATGCATGTTTGTTTTTTTATGTTTGTGCAGTGGTTGTTGAGATGCGGGGGTGGAGGGGCTGTCGGGTGTGCATGAATGTTTGTTTTTGTATGTTTGTGCAGTGTTTGTTGAGATGCAGGGGTGGGGGGGTGTCGGGTGTGCATGTATGTTTGTTTTTGTATGTTTGTGCAGTGATTGTTGAGATGTGGGGGTGGGGGGTGTCGGGTGTGCATGAATGTTTGTTTTTGTATGTTTGTGCAGTGTTTGTTGAGATGCGGGGTGGGGGGTGTCGGGTGTGCATGAATGTTTGTTTTTGTATGTTTGTGTGGTGTTTATTGAGATGCGGGGGTGGAGGGGTGTCGGGTGTGCATGAATGTTTGTTTTTGTATGTTTGTGCAGTGTTTGTTGAGATGCAGGGGGGTATTGGGTCTGCCTGAATGTGTGTTTTGGAGTGTAAGTGCGGTGTATGTTGAGATGCAGGGTCTGTATGGGTGCCTGCTTGAGAGTTTGTATGCTGAGTTGGGGGGGTGGGGTTTTGGGTCTGTATGGGCGCATGCTTGAGAGTTTGTATGCTGAGTTGGGGGGTGGGGGGTTTGGGTCTGTATGGGTGCATGCTTGAGAGTTTGTATGCTGAGTTGGGGGGTGGGGGTTTGGGTCTGTATGGGTGCATGTTTGTGAGTTTGTGTGCTGAGTTGGGAGGTGGGGGGTTCATGTCTGTATGGGTGCATGCTTGAGAGTTTGTATGCTTGAGAGTTTGTATGCTGAGTTGGGGATGGGGGGTTTGGGTCTGTATGGGTGCATGTTTGAGAGTTTGTGTGCTGATTTGGGGGGTGGGGGGTTCGGGTCTGTGTGGGTGCATGCTTGACAGTTTGTATGCTGAGTTGGGGGCGTGGGGGGGTTTGGGTCTGTATGGGTGCATGCTTGAGAGTTTGTATGCTGAGTTGGGGGGTGGGGGTTTGGGTCTGTATGGGTGCATGTTTGTGTGCTGAGTTGGGAGGTGGGGGGTTCATGTCTGTATGGGTGCATGCTTGAGAGTTTGTATGCTTGAGAGTTTGCATAATGAGTTGGGGGATGCGGGGTTTGGGTCTGTATGGGTGCATGTTTGAGAGTTTGTGTGCTGAGTTGGGGGGTGGGGGGTTCGGGTCTGTATGGGTGCATGCTTGAGAGTTTGTATGCTGAGTTGGGGAGTGGGGGTTTGGGTCTGTATGGGTGCATGTTTGAGAGTTTGTGTGCTGAGTTGGGGGTTCGGGGGTTCGGGTCTGTATGGGTGCATGCTTGAGAGTTTGTATGCTGAGTTGGGGGTTTGGGTCTGTATGGGTGCACGTTTGAGAGTTTGTATGCTGAGTTGGGGGGTGGGGGTTTGGGTCTGTATGGGTGCATGTTTGAGAGTTTACGTGCTGAGTTGGGGGGTGGGGGTTTGGGTCTGTGTGGGTGCATGCTTGACAGTTTGTATGCTGAGTTGGGGGTGTGGGGGGTTTGGGTCTGTATGGGTGCATGCTTGAGAGTTTGTATGCTGAGTTGGGGAGTGGGGGTTTGGGTCTGTATGGGTGCATGTTTGAGAGTTTGTGTGCTGAGTTGGGGGTTCGGGGGTTCGGGTCTGTATGGGTGCATGCTTGAGAGTTTGTATGCTGAGTTGGGGGTTGGGGGGTTTGGGTCTGTATGGGTGCACGTTTGAGAGTTTGTATGCTGAGTTGGGGGGTGGGGGTTTGGGTCTGTATGGGTGCATGTTTGAGAGTTTACGTGCTGAGTTGGGGGGTGGGGGTTTGGGTCTGTATGGGTGCATGTTTGAGAGTTTGTGTGCTGAGTGGGGGGTGGGGAGGGTTCGGGTCTGTATGGGTGCATGCTTGGGAGTTTGTATGCTGAGTTGGGGGGTGGGGGTTTGGGTCTGTATGGGTGCATGTTTGAGAGTTTGTGTGCTGAGTTGGGGGATGGGGGGTTTGGGCCTGTATGGGTGCATGTTTGAGAGTTTGTGGGTGAGGGGGCCATGGGGCATAGTGTTTGGTTGGGGGTGAGGGACATGGGGCATAGTGTTTGGTTGGGGGTGAAGGGGCCATGGGGCATAGTGTTTGGTTGGGGGTGAGGGGACCATGGTGCATAGTGTTTGGTTGGGGGTGAGGGGGCCCTGAGGAATAGTGTTTGGTTGGGGGTGAGGGACATGAGGCATAGTGTTTGGTTGGGGGTGAGGGACATGGGGCATAGTGTTTGCTTGGGGGTGGGGGCCATGGGGCATAGTGTTCGCTTGGGGGTGATGGACATAGGGCATAGTGTATGTTTGGGGGTGAGGGACATGGGGCATAGTGTTTGGTTGGGGGTGGGAGCCATGGGGCATAGTGTTTGGTTGGGGGTGGGAGCCATGGGGCATAATGTTTGCTTGAGGGGTGGGGGCCATGGGGCACAGTGTTTGGTTGGGGGTGGGAGCCATCGGCATAGTGTTTGGTTGGGGGTGAGGGGGCCATGGGGCATAGTGTTTGGTTGGGGGTAGGGGACATGGGGCATAGTGTTTGGTTGGGGGTGAGGGGGCCATGGGGCATAGTGTTTGGTTGGGAGTGGGAGCCATGGGGCATAGTGTTTGGTTGGGGGTGAGGTGGCCATGGGGCATAGTGTTTGGTTGGGAGTGAGAGCCATGGGGCATAGTGTTTGGTTGGAGGTGAGGGACATGGGGCATAGTGTTTGGTTGGGGGTGGGAGCCATGGGGCATAGTGTTTGGTTGGGGGTGGGAGCCATGGGGCATAGTGTTTGCTTGAGGGGTGGGGGCCATGGGGCATAGTGTTTGGTTGCAGGTGGGGGCCATGGGGCATAGTGTTGCACTCCAAGAGTGAACCCAATAATAAAGCTAAAACAGGCACAGTTAGGAAATATACATCCTTTGCTTTTTGAGGAAACCTGACTCACGAAGGCCATACTCCTCTTGGGCAACCCAAACAGCAAAGTATAGCAGTTCAAAATAATGGAATGTCCAATCAAGGGTCAATACAATATATATAATTTAATTAAACAGACAATATACAATAACTAAATAGAAATAAATTATAACAATCGAAAATGTGTAGTACAAAATGAAATACAAATAAAAATCGTTACCCCTCAAAAACATATTCTTTTTCCATGTGTTTAATACAAATTGGGGGTTGAAAAAGCCTCCTGCCACGCCCCGCCCACATTTACTTTTCGGCCCACTATAGCCATCATGTAAGGTACTTTTGGCCCTCTGTCAAAATCAGTTGTGCACCCCTGTTTTAAGGGAAACATAGAGAATGCAGACTTTGAGAGCAAAAGGGGCACTCTGAGTGAACAAAAGGGCTGCAGGCAATTGATTTCAGCAGCATATGTCTAAAGTATTGCAAAGTGTCTTGAAAAGGCAAAGATATGAGACTTATCAGTCAGTAGCTGTAACAGTTTATTGAGAACCCACCCTCAAAACAGGGAGTTCCTTCCCTCCCCCTTCCTTATGTGGTTATGCAATAAACTGTTTAACATATTCTTTTTTTAGCCCTATCTCAGACACATATCATGCCCCTTTGATCCCTCTCCCCTGAGCTGATAATGAGCCAAGAACCAGGCCGGTGTACAGGAAATATATTGGTATTTATTAAAATTAAAAGTAATAGAAAAAATGTGCACGAACGTTTCAAAAACCACTTTATCCGTGGAACAATACAATCAACTTCTCTCAGCATAAATAAATCACAAAAGTGAGTTAAAAAGAACGTAATCACAAATCTTAACTTTCTGCAAATTTCACTTCACAAAATAATTACACTGATCAATAGCAAAGTCACTTATGTAATGTCGTGCGATTTTTATTTTCCCGCAGTCTTAAAAGGCTAGCAGTAGGATTTCAAGATTGGTAAAAATACATATGGCAATTATAATTTCGCCCACACTTTTTTGGTTTAAAGTAAACACAGGGTGATTTATCGCTTTTTCAGACCCCACGCCCCCTTGCTTTGGTCTATGTTGGGAAGTAAGACAGAAAAATTGGAATGCTTTGGGGAATTTTGGATTTCAGACCCCCTTGGAAACAGGAAAGAGGAAAGTAGCAATCCTAGTAGGCCTTGCGACATTCAGATTGTGCACGTGCGGTATCAAGAAGTGCATGGGTAAGAGAGGTGGGGAAGTGCAGGAACTAGGTGAAGGGTCATGAGAAGGAGAGTGCCAGGGAGGCCAGACAAACAGGCCAGGGGCAGTAGAGAATGAAGGGGGGCTCCACACCTAAGTGCAACTGAGTGGGCTGGAAGGCTACAAGGGGTGTAAGGCAACCAGCCAAGTGTAGGGGGGGCCTAGCTGATAAAAAGGTTGGACTGATTTAAGAACAAAGGCACCCCTCTTCCTTAAAGAATTCGGGGTCAGCTGGATAACAAGGATTACCCAATTAAATTATAGGCTATAGTTTTCAGCGCACACTGGGAAGTGAGTTTTGTTAATTTCGAATTTTAACAAAATTCCCCCGTAGTGTTCTGCCAAATAGGGAATTAATTAAATTAATATTTTTGGTTACATAGGCTAAGGATCTACACAATTTTGCCCCTCCGCAACCCCCACTATAAAGGGAAAGGATTCAAGGCAAGCAGACTCCCCCACCTTTTGCTTTCCCAGGGCTCAGTTCTACTTACATAGCAAGTCTCTGTTTATGGTTCAGGAAACCCAGATGCATCTCGGGACACTCTGGAAAGATAGGGCAGGGGTCTGGTCACTCCATTCTCAATGATGGACTCCCGCTCTCCACCATAAGACCCAGTCAGCTTTGAGGCCTTCCTAGAGATAGACCGCTCCACCCAGATGCACTCTGAGCAATCTACTCTGGTGTCTCCTTACAGATGTCAGATGGTAAGTTTCCACAGCCTTCCTGATGGTCTGTCTCTTCTCTCTGTCCTCCTGTATTTCTCCTTTTTCTCTTCTCTCCTTTTTTCTGTCTCCCCTATCCTAGTGCAGTCCCTCATATAGCAGCGAGGACACCACCAATTTTACAATCTTGGGAAAATACCCTGCAATAATCTCTGCTTCTAGGATTGGACAGTTACCCTTCTCTTTCCTCCCAACTCAGTCGCCGAGTCAGGATTGGTTTAGGGGTCTGGAGCAACATATGGCAATTGCCATTTGTAATCGCCCCTGTGTTCTCCTTTCAACTTTTTGACAATAACTAGTTGTGTATCACAACTTCATAATTCTACTAAAAACTGCCATACTAAACATATTTTCTGATTCCGCTAATCATGGAGAAGTTGATAAGCCGACCACCAAATCCGTACAATGTAGCACGGCCATGTGGCACATTTCTGTTGTTTCCATAAAAAGTACAACAGTCACGAATATGCAACTTATTATGCATATCCCTAATTTCATTTTCCACCTCTCACCAACTCTCACATTTGGAACATGTTCAGAACAACCAGAAACACATCTTAGATCGCCATTACAGTTCAATGAGTCTCACGTGGATGAATTTTATATCCCCAAAATCGCCTGGAAATGACATAAGAAATGGTATATAGATGAAATCCATCCGCCTTATGATGGCTGAGAAAAAGGCCTAAATTATAATAGTCCTTTTAAATGTGCCTTCCAGCCATTTGTTTTCACTGGGTCAGCCTGTGCCCACGTTTGTTTTTCAGTCTCCTTTGTGCTGGAAGCTTGCTCTTTGAAGTGGGTGCCCCCATTTTCAGATCTATTAGTCATGCTCCAGCCAAGGGTGTCTTTTGCTTTCAGAGCCAGCAGGTCTGGATAGCACTGAATGTCGACGCCTTTAGCAGGACATTTTTATTGCGGTTGGTCATTAGATGGGAGATGTGACATCCAGGCTGGAAGTGGGAGATGCCCTTGTGAAGTTTTGCCCACAGCCAGCAAAAGGGACTGCCTTGGGCTGACATTTTCCGTGAAGACAAAGTGGCTCTTCAAATGTCACTGGAGTTTTGTAGGTGAAACATAATATACATTGCTTTTGGTCAACCCGCCCATCATGTTTTGTTTTCCTGACCTTGTTCTGTGAGCAGTGATATGTTTTCCCACTTTTACCTTTTAAACGTTTTCATTTGCACACACAAGTGCAGGCCGTTTTGTTTTCAATGTGTAAAAATCCTGTTTTCCATGTGACAGGGATCTTTGATTCCTCCTTCTTTTGTAAATTAAAATGCTTCTTATTATGATAGATACTGACCTGTGTTGGGGCTGTCAACGAGAGAGAGGTTCATTACTGCACATCTTTTGAAATTGCAATAGAGTGGTTGACTTTTGGAGGGATGTGCTTGACAGATTAGATGCAATTTGGGGTATTTCATTTCCGCGAACTTCGTCAGCAGTGGTTCTGCTGTCAACCAAGGGTAGATGCGAAATTGCATGTCAGTCATCGTGCTGGTTTGATAAAGCTCTTCCTGTGGCAACTAAGCAAATTCTGAGAGTGTGGAAAACAAGGAAGAAGCCACTTGTAGAGGACTGGCTATCGGATATGCAAACACTTTCAAGTTTTGAAAAACATATGTTTAAGAGACATAACTTATCTAGAATGATGGGGACCCTTCAATGAAATGCATGGATGAGTGTAGATTGGAGTATTAAACTGAATATATATATATACATGTGTTTGTCTAGTTGGGGGGGTGGGTATGTATAGGGGGTGTGTTGGTTTGTTTCGTGATTCGGTTTGTATGTTATTCCTTGTTACATTTTAGCTTATGGGGTTTTGGGTGATTGGAGGAATTCTTAGATCTAAATGGTGTTGCTTTAATTTGTAATATGTGATAAGTCAAATGAAATGAGTCCTGTTTTCTTTGGAGTCATAATAGCTCAAAACGTGTGTAATTCTTGAAATATTGTGTTTGTCATATGTATCATTTAAATAAAGTAATTAGAAAAAAATGCTGCTGATTCATTGGTAATCACTGGTCACATGGCTCTTTAATTTTACTTGAAAAACCAAAACAAAGGCCAGGCAGTTTTTGTTTCAGTGTTTAAAATCTTGCTATTCACGTGGAAGGGACTTCTGTTTGGGGCCTTTAAATGCACCCTGCATGTCGAAACCCTTATACTGGTTCCAATGCACGGGCAGCAGGAAGGCCTTGGTCCACAGCAATGTCACCCCAAATGTGTCCCACAGGTGGTTAGGGAGAAGTGCTTTCCTCTTCCTTGAAAACTTCTGTATTCAACTATGGCAGACTATTTCAGAACAGACTGTATCCCCAACAGTATTCCAGGCGAATCCTGCTGGTATTGAATTGTAAAGATGAATCATCAAAATTGCAGACCAATTGAGTCACTTATCCTCAGCACACATTAAGTTATAGGATGCCTTCTGGGATTCCTGGGGACGTTCTCTGTTTTTTTAAAATGGCTGCCTTCTAAGAGGACCATTTATAGTGACTTTGGTCTTCCAGTCCGGCAAAGAAACTAGAAAACTCTGGAGAAAATACCCATTTTATTTATTCAATATTATAATGATAATTTTTCAATCCAAATCATGGCATCATCAGTTGGTCTAATTCTAAATGTGTGAAAACAGAATATTTTGCATTTTTATGGTTTGATTGTGTCTTTCACAAAATATGTTTCTGGTTTTATTTTTCTGCGTCTTCTTACTTGAGCTCATGTCCCTCATCAGAGTCAGACACAAACTACCTGATCCATCCACCCTATTTACATTTCTACTCTCCCGATTGTAATGACTGAAGATAGATTTGTATGGTATAAGGGGTCCTTTCTTTTCTCTTTTTTCCATTGGTGTTCTGAGTTATGGACTCCGAATACTTTTGAAGGGATTAGATAAAATGGTGGTTCTATTTGTTGTTGCTCAACATCAGTGTTTCTACATCTACCTCGGAGTCCTGAGTTTCCCTCATATTCTCGAGTGTAGAAAGGGTTTGTCAGAATACTCTTTCTGGGTTGCATTAATTGTTTCTCAAGTTTACCCAGATGGGCTACATGGTCTCCCTGTTGGATCATACATTGTAATTATTGTTCTCTCAGCTCATTTTGATACATTTGTTCTGTGATTTGCTGTTTCAAAGTACTCTAATGTCCTCTCCTGTCCACTCCTGATATACTAAGTGGACTGCTTCCCCTCCTCTCACCTGAAGGTCTTGTTATTTCTATGTCACTGACAGGGAACACAGCTCTTCTTATCTGTCTGGGTGTGTTTGAGAAGGTGGAATTGTGTATCTAGCACTCCTTATGTCCTCACTATGGCCTGGTGTACCAGAACCACTTGTATTTCTCAGGGCTGATATGCTGTTGTTTTGCTACAGTAAATTTATTCAGTGTAATTTACTTCAACAGCATTGCCTCGGTGGGAAATAAATGTACATACGTGATTTGAGAGGGAGGGGATTTGGGGAGTTGCAGTGTTTGTGGTGGAGAAGGAGGGATATGGGGGACTCCTAATTGAAACCCAGAAAACGAAGTCATGCTTGTGAAGTAAATTACAACAAAGCAATTTAAATCGGCAAAACGACATAGACCCTTCTTAGGGATGATCTGACAGTAGAGAGGTAATGGCAGGAATAGGAAAGAGTCTCTCTTCTTCCATGAAGTTTGTTTGAGTCTAACATGTTGCTACTGCTACAGAACACAACTTATTTTCTTTAATTTCTTGCCTTAATTTAGTATTATCTATTTCAATTAGCATTTCATCTTTTCATTGTGCTAGTTGTTGCCTAGATTCAATCAGACTGGTTTAACTAAACTCAGAACACCTTTGTTCCGGTAATTCCTATTTGTTTTTTAACTCCTTTTGTAAGGAATCTTTTTTTTGCTGAGAAACATATATTTCATTCACTACCTCTTTATTCTTCTCACTAGCTCTTGTAAAGACACTTTACTCTGATAACTTTGTGCCTATGCTAGTCCCAACCGTAATGTCAGCGGGTATGTTTATTGGATAGCAGTGTATTTTTCTTGGGCTAATTGGGTTCTCTACTGTTTGATTATTTTTAGATTTTGTAGTAACTGGTCCAATCCAGCTTGCAAATCCACATCGTTTATGATACGTTTTGCAGATGTATGTTAATATTTTGAATACAAACATTTCGAAGATGAAAATGTCGAATTCTAAATGTTCGTATTCAAAATAATAACCCTGCAGCTACATTGCTTTTGTGTACCAAGCTGCCCCCAACCCCCTTACTTAACTTTTGGCGGCACACTTCTCTGTGTGCCGCCGAGTCTGTGCAGCGTTAGTTCACTTCACTTCCGTGGATGGGAACCGGCGCTGCAGGGTCTTTTCCCTTTGTCTTTATTTATTTATTTATTTCCCAAAACTTTGTTTTGTATGCGGGGGACACCCCCGCCACCTCCGATTCCATTGTAGCGAACAAGGGTGCGGGGGACACTCCCCCAACCCCTGCTTCCTTTGTTTGCTATAACGAAAATCGAATGGTTCAAATGTTCAGCATTTTCGGTTGTATGTAAATTTGGTACAGCCGGAATCCGATCATTTTAAAGATTTGGTTTTCTATTTACGATATACAAACTGCTTCCTGGCCTTCTTTGAATTGCATTTTCACAGTCACAATGTGAATTCTCTGATTCAACTGTAAAATGATGGAAAACATTAATTTGTAGCTTGGGCATAGATACTCAAATTGGTAGGGCTGACGTTGTTAAACTGTTTATAAAGGCCTAGGTTCTAGGAAGAAGCTTCAATTTCTGAGAGCAAAATATCTTTTTGTATTAAAGCATCACATAAGCATGTGATTATAAAATTGAAATAGAATAGGAATCAGCAACTTCATTTTGATTGGCACTAAGAGTCAACTTAAGAAAAAAAAACCTATCACCTTTTATGCTGTGGGTCTGGCTCTCTGTCAGGACTGTCGGAATCAAGATCACCAACTCCTCACCTGTATTCCCGGAGCTGATGGTTGACGTCTTCTTTCTTCGATAATCTTTCTTTTTATACAGAAAAGGTCTACCACGGAAAGCTGCCACGGTGACCCCTGGAAAAACCAGAGGTCCGGTGGATCAGCTCCCGGAGTAGCCAATAGGGGAAAACGCCACAAGTCACAAAAAAACCCTTAATGATGTTCTTAAGGTGCAGCTGGTGATGATCGGTCACAGAAGAAGCAGGAAGACTTCCAGTATCGCGTCCAGAATGATTGGAAGGCAGCAACTGGTATAACGGATGCAGGAATAGTGTCCAGGGAGAGCCAGCGAGTGGACACTGAGAGAAACCAGAGAGAGCTACGGGTAAGTCTAATGGGAAAACAAGCGGGAAGGCCCGGGGAACGGGAGACAGAGAAAGAAGGGTAGGAGAGAGAGAGAAGCGGAGAGCCGAACACAGGCTGCAGAGAAGGCAGAGAGAGCTAAGGGGGAGAGACCGAGAGAAAGGAGTGAGCAGCACAGGCAGGGGCTGGGCTCAGCGGAGCCAAAGAGAAAAAACACAGCGTACGCACCCAAAGAAGCGAGAAGCACTCGAGTGTTGAGACGCTGACCACCGGGGGCAGGTATGCTAAGAAGCTCCCAGCGGCAGCCATGTTGAGAAAACCACTAGACCGCTGCAGGCAACGTTGAGGGCGGCGTAGCGGGGAAATCAATGGTGCCCAGCGCGCCACCGATCCCACAGTCTCCAGGAGGGATGAAGCATGACACTCTCTTCCTTTGCTGCTTTCCCCGAAACTCCCCTCTCTTCCTATTGTGGTAGGTCAGAAGAAGGAGACGGACAAAGAGGTTGCATTCTTATCATGTTTTATTTAAATCATACGGAAAAAAGGCATATAGATCCCTAATGAAAGGGTTTGCCCTGACTAACACAAAACTAACTAGGGGACTTGTCGTCAATAGTGAAGTCAAAATCAATAGTCTGTCCTCTGTCCAAATACTACCCTACGCTGACCCTACCACTATTCATACCATCAAAAGAAAATAGGTACAGGAGAATGTCTCCCTGCTCCTGGACAGGTTTTTTCTAGTCTCAATACTCTTATCTTCAAATATTTATTTGTGCTTACATGAACCAGTTCCTTTAGTTCCTTTAGAGGGACTCTTCAGCCTACATGGTCTCCCCTTTTGTTCCTTAGAGACAGTTCTTAGGCTTGTCAAGATAGGGTCTTGACCCATATTCCTTTGGGACTCTTGCAGTGTCTGTTTACTACTTTCCACAATTGATTTGATTATCAACCTTTTCCTGCACTGACTAACTTGAGCTTAAAAATGTCCTTTGCTTTCTTTATGATGTTCACTCTCACTTGGGTGAGTGTAGTGGTTGTTCTATATTCTCCACTTTCTGTAAGGTAGATGCCACCACTGGGATGAGTCTCTTGATACTCTTCACTTTCTTTAAGGTAGTCACAGCCACTTGAGCGAGTATGATGAGTCGCTTGGTACTCTTTATTTTCTTTAAGGTATTCACAACAATGTGGATTTGATTTCTTGACTTTTGGTATTGACACGTCGCTAAATCACAGCAAATACATGCTTGAGCAAACTACCTAGGAGATTGATCCTGAGCACAAATTAAATTGTAGGCTGCTTTGCGGACTTCTTGTGGATTTCTATACATTGAAAAATATTTCAAAATGGCTGCCTTATTAGAGGACCATTTATAATGACCTTGATCTTCCATCCCAGCAAAGAAACTAGAATATCCATGAGAGAATGTATATTTTACAAAATCCATGTTATTTTGATAATTCTTCAATCCAAATGATTCCATCATCTGTTCCTACATTTCTAGATGTTTACAATGTTAGGACAGTTTTTCTGAAGTCCAACTAAGGGCTTAGCAAAACCATTCTACTGAGGCAGTACAAGACTCCACTCTTAGTATAAGGCTGTACCACCTGAGTTCGGGGTTGCGTAGACAGAGCAGCCAGGCTTATCTTGAGAGGGAGAGAGGGCAGTAGATACAGTACAAGTGAACATTGTAATACAAATGATCCAAAGAAACACTGAAATACTATGGGCCTCATTACACGGTAGGCGGTAACCATGGCGCTATTAGCGCCATGGTTGCCGCTGGTATTTTACCGTGTCCGCCTTGGTGGATGGCGGAATTACCGTCCTACTCCAAGGTGAGCGGGGGCGGTAATTCCCCATTCACCAAGGCACTTCCCCATTCCCATTTTTGCCCACATAGGGCATAATGGGAATGGGGAAGGAGCTAATTACGGTACCGCAAATTGCAGTACAGTAATTAGCACCGAGGTCCCTTTGCGGGACCCTACTTTAACAGCTGGTAAAACCAGCCGTTAAGGTCGGGTCCCGCAAAGGGAACTCGTAGTAAGGCGGTAAACCCTTACCGCCTACTGTGTAATGAGCCCCTATGTATTGTAGAAATAAAGGATTTATTTAAATACAGGTAGGCCCAGATAAATCTAGGGGTTAAGTAAGTACTAACACATTATATGAAATCACAATATAAAATACCACACTATACTTGAAAGCACACAGGCCCAAGTAAAATCTTATTTGGAACACCTAACAGTAGTTGTAGGGAAGTCAAAACCTTGTTATACACATTTTATATAGGTCAAGCCTATTCTTTGGGAGTAAAAGACCCATGGTTACTTTCAGATTACTTTTGGTAATACAAGGACAGTAGGCCCTTCCAGTGGAACAAATCACATAAACAGTCAACTGGACAATATACTTTTGGTGAATAGTGAAACACTTATTCTAGGTGCAGTAAAAACCTATAACTACTTTTGTCATAACACACAGTTATACCAGGTGAGTAAAACCTAAGGATGTAATATACAATTACAGATGCTTTGGAAATCAGGGAACCCCAGATTGAGGAAAGCAATAACTCTGGTAACTTGCTTTGGATGGCACACAGCTAACACAAGGTAAGTAAAACCACTTACTTTAACTTCACAATGAAGGGGAAAGTAAAACCCAATGGCACACTTTACTGAATAGTTATTCTAGGTAGGCAACAACCTAATGTAGACTTATTAAGGACAGGCTAGCAGCAAGTCAGGGGAAGCAAGACCCAGTTGGGGGACACTCATACAATTACCTTATAGGAATAATCTGGTGAAACCAACACATTACTTTTGTAAAGAGGCACAACCTAATCACAGGAGAGTAAAGCACATTTAAATCTACTTTCTTTTAGACTGGCAAAACAGTGGCTGAGGAAGAAAAGATGTTAACCATACTTTTAAGAATAGTGCATCACACATTCAAGATCAGTAAGAACGTTTGTAACTGTTCACTCTGAGAATTACAGTTACCCACCAACTCTTTACAAGTAAGTAAAACACTTGATTTCTTTTCTAGGCAGAAGTCCCAATCCCTTCAAAGTCCTTCCCTTAGAGCATGAGTGTTCTCAGTGGCAGAAGGGGGGTCACTAGGACTAGTGACCAACAGGCAGTGTTAGGATAGGTTCTTTAGTAGCAAAAGTCAGAGTTTCCTTAGGGAAGCTGGCAAACAAGTGAGTACTTTACTTCTAGGGTTAGAAGAGGGTCCAGGGGCTTCACAGAAGACACCCCAGCAGGATTCTAGCAGTGGGACTGGGTGCACTGGACGAGGGACCTCCCAATCACAGAAAACACCCCAGGACTACACAGAAATCCCAACAGGCTTAAGGTAAGTACATACCCAAGCCAACACAGTACCTCAGCAATGAAGAAGAGATTGCAGCAGGAGAACTTCAGGGACTGCATCCAAATACCCGGTCAGTGGATTCCTTGTCCTGGAGACTGAACACAAGACCTCAGAAGGGACTTTGCAGCAGGGATCGATGAAGAAGGCTCTAGGCAAGATTTCTCTCGTGGCTGAATGCGGTTCTGCGGGTTTGGCGCCTTTTCAAGGAGCACAAAAGAAGACAGAAAATCGCGGTTGAATTCTCGTCGGTTAAAAGGTCAAGCACTCTTCTGAGGGGACGTTTTGGACTTGATTCGTGTCTCTGGAGATACACCAGGATGCCCACGAAGTTTCAGCGAGATTCGGAATTCGGAAGACTGTGCACCGCAGAGTGGCTGGAGGTCCCAGGGTATTGGGGTATTGCAAGAACGCAAGGTCGCAGCAACCCGTGGAATGGCTCAAAATGCAGGTCTTCTTGAGTCTAGTGGGTCTCACCAGGCTCTGGGTTCGGGTCGTCATTTTCGGAGACCCCAGGTCGATCGGAAGGAAGGGCTGCAGCAGGCTCCGGTTACACAGCAGGCTCTCCGGTCGCTGGAAATCATTCCCGCCGCTTTTCCTTCGTCATCCTCTTTGGTTTTCTGTTCCAGTGGTCGACATGACTTCAGCTTCCAGGTTTCCAGTATTTATCAGGAACTGCAACACAACCTCTGCATTCTCTCCCTGCATTTTACAAGTAAGGGGCGTTTGGCTGTCCAACCCCGCACTGGGATTTGGCCCAGTTGAAGGAAGGCATGAGACAAAGGAAGGAGAAGTTTTGGACTCCTCCCCCACTTCCTGTGCTAACAGACTGACTGGAGCCTGGGTGGGGTGTCCAGGGGACTCCCGCCAAAGACAAAACTCGAACAAAGAAATTTCCCACCCTGGATGTCAGGGGAAGGAACAAGAAACGACAAGAAACACTAAAATGGCAGAAAAAGACGACAGGGGCCATTTTGGTAAAATGAGCACCCTTAGGTGCCTTTACTGCAGCTGTGATTACAGCCCGCGGTAAAGGTGCACCACATTAGTAAAAGGTATCACTGCCACCAGCCATTAAAGGTAAGCTTGTCACTGTAACAGAATTATTACAGTTTAAATGTGAAAGGGGATACATTGTATCTCCCCAGCACTCCACATAAGGTGGGGTGTGCTGGTTTCACAGAATAAAATGTAAAAGGGATCCAAAGATCCTTTCTACCCTTGGGAACTGTAGTTCACTGAAGGTTAGCACAAGAAAGTTAAATGGGGAGCCCCTAGGGCAACCCAGCAGCAACAGGCACTTATTGCCAATAAGTTGTTAGACATGATAACTTTAAAAAGACACTATGGAGAGTCTTAAAAAAAAATGACACCCATAATAAGAGTTAAAGACAGGTGAGTGTGGAAAAAGGTTCCCACTCACTGAGGTATTAATGAAAAATATCCCACTAGAAAAGCAAACATTTCTGGAGTTGAACCAGGAAAGGAAGATTTACCAGCTCTGTGGAAATCTTACCTAACACCCAAGCAGAATGTTAAGCATTTTTATGTTAAGGGGACATAACGCTTTTTATGTGCTTAATCTGTTTGATGGGGTCTTTCCCTAACTTTGGCTGTAGTTTTCTCTTTCTATATCTCTTTACTTGGATCCAGTTTCCCTCATCAGAATCAACAGCACTGCTTGAATTCCCTTCCAATATTGCAAATTTCCCCCCTCTGCTGCTATGACTTTAAGGGGGTTACCAATGTGGACACTACTGGCGACCCTCTCTCATTTCTCTTTCCCATTGTTCTTCTGGGTCTCAAATCTTTTCTGAAGTGCTGGATAATATGGTATGTCTTGTATATGTTGTTGGAGCTTGTAGGAACTGTGGATCTCTGTGCTATGTATTAATTCTGTGTTGGTGCTTGTTACTTGTTGTGCTTGTTGTTTCCTGCTGCCTGTATGTGGGTTTCCAAAAGGACAGAGCTCCTGCAGTCCTAGTTCTGGGTATAAGTGGATTGCTGTGATTGGAACCTCTTTGTACGTTGGCACTGGATCGGGTAACGACCCGTTGTCAAATGACAGTAAGTTCTTCAATAATGTTGGACACTTTGTATGCTTTGTGCAGTTGTTGATTTGTATTGCGTCAGTTGTCCACACTTGTACATTCAGTTGGCATTGATTGTCACTGGTGTGACATACATCGTAGTGCGTACGTTGTTCAAAATGCAGGTCATGTAGCTACATGCTTAGGTTTTTTAAGTGCCGAAACGTGTTTCAACCGATGGTTTTTCTCAAGGCAATAGATTCTTGTGGTGATGTCCTAGTGAGTCTCTGTTTAAGGTGTTTGTGCGTTTTTCGGCTGGATAGCATCCGTGCCCGGTTGGGTTGTGCATGCTCGCGGATCGACGCGAGAGCCAGAGCATGCACAACCCAACCGGGCAAGTTTTTTTTTCTTTAGGCTGCAAACCGCCAACCTATGAATTTGAAATAGCCTCCTGTGCTGTGTCATCAGGCTTTGTAATGTCAGACTTTTGAGTGAAAACTATCTTTAAACAATCTAATTAATCCACCCCAGATTCCCCTTAATATGTTTATAATTCCCTATTTTGCCTAATCAGTTTTTCCAGGGGACACTTTTGAGATGCCAGCAATTAATCTATTTCTAGCTTGTTCCAGGGCATCGACCAGTGCCTAGATCAGTGCCTAGATCAGCCACAGGACAATTAGCATGATGCACTAATTTCTGCTGCTTTTTATATTTGGTAATATTTGAATTGATCTTGCAGATATAATTGGGGATTACACTATTTTCCATTAGTCATAATTCCATTAGTCATGAAACACTTGTGTATAAGCGCGATACAAATAAAAATATCATATCATAATGACGAGGGTCCTCTAGTAATTTATGTATCACTATCTTTTCTTTATTCAGATATTACCAAATAAAGAAAGTGCCTGTTGATCTATTCCTCAGAACGATTTAATTACAATCATCACATTGGTCTTGGTCCTGATAAAGGCAACAATAAGATGCCCAAACGTTGTACAGTTTGACCTGTGTCAAATCACTGACCCGTATTAAGACCTTTGTCAAATTAATGGCCTGTATTAAATAATGACTGCCATCTGCAAACAACCACTGGTGATTAGCCCCTTAGAATAAAGCTGCTAATGTAAGTAACTCTATCCACAAATAGGGATTATTATGTTTAGCTATACAAAATGCACAATGAGTTTCAAGTCTATATTTTTCTGATGATTCTGTATTGATGGTAAATATCCCATTGTTCACTTGTGTGTAAAATTTGGTTCAACACCATTTCTTTGTGTATTTTTCTGATTTTTTACAGTATTGGTATTTGCCCATTGAGGTTATGAATGTATGTTTGAACTTTTGTTCCAATAATAATTGAATCATATTGGTGTGACTTATTTTTTAATATTCCCTTATGGGACCTAAAGATCTAAAGACATGATTTAATCTCTAATAGAAGGTTTGAATATAGTTGCCAGAATTCTATGCAAAACTAGCACTTCTAGTTTTATATGCCAAGTCAAGGAAAACAGTATCCTGTGCTTACAGGGACCCCGCCTGACTGACCCCGAGCCATTGTCCAAACCACTTAACTTTAAAGAGCACCAGTTATCTGGAATAAAAAGGATCAAGACACACTGCTGTTTGGCCTTCTGGCATATTTATCCCACCTCCCACTGAACCAATAGATCCATTTATCCACATCCACAAGTAGTCCTTCTTTGATTCCTGCTTCCAGTAATGGCTTATTATGATGCTTTCCAGTCTAACGATCCTGAATGAGGAGCGATAGACCTCCATCCCTACGAAGACTTTCGGTTGCTTATGAACAGCCCATTTGTTCAAATTAGGCTCAGTCCTTTGAGCAAGGACCTTTGACCATGACCCAGTTACCTCGGCATGACAGCGACATTTGGTCTTATTCTCTATGTGCATGTCCACAGTTTGTGTCCATAGTCCATGATTTGGAAAATCAATGGCAAAGCCAAACTGGACTGGGGGACACATAAATCAAAAGTACACTAGGGAGACCACCAGGAGGCGCTGATTGTGATGGCCGTGTGAAGCCGCAGCTCCATCCGAACACCGTTAGATAGGAGTTTATTTTTCTCCCCCTGTGGCGATGATAGCCACAAGTGCAACTTTTGTTCCCCCCCGGGGTCGTGCGTGAGGCAGTGACAGTGGAACCCCCACCCCCGCCTTGGGGACAGTGAGAGGAGCAACGACGGGGAGCCCCTGTGGGTTCAGAGCCCTGTGAGCAGCGAAACTCGTATATGCGCCTGCGGTGGGAACCTTGCACCTCCACAGAAGGCAGATGTGAAAAGAGGAGAGTGTTGTGGGTCCGGAGCCCACTGGCTGCGGGTGATGGAGTACTGGTGCCGCCTGGTCACTGAATTGGACTGGGACCTGTGAAGGAGGAAGACGTGCGACCCAAGAGGAGAGGAGGAGCAGCAGTGGTGCGGTGCACCAGACCTCCTCCATGACAGACAAGAAGACACCACTTGGAGAAGCGGATCCACCTTCGAACACCAGTTGAGGGGGAGGACGGAGGAGGTGCAGGGAGAATTTCAGTCGCGCGCGGAGCTCAGAATTGTTCCCAGCTCCGCGCGGAGTGAATAAAACAAGAAGGGCTACAGCAATACCTTCTGCCCTCCCCCGCTCATAACTTACCAGCCAGGACCCAGCGATATCAATAAGGGGCACAACAACCACAGACTGTGAGGACCCGGAAACAAGGAGGACGCATCCAGACCCTGGGGCACTACTAGGAGAGTGTTATGCTCACCTGATATCCCAGGGGGCGTCTGGAAGGCTCTGAGATCTGGAACCCTGGATGCGTAGTTGCCGAGTTCTGAATAATGAACCTTAGTTACTTGTAGGGTGAGCTATCCGTCCTGCGTTTCTTGTGCAGGGGTGCTTGATGTTTGTTGGCGAGCTGACCAAGTTGCTTCACTGGTGCAGTTCGCCTTCCTTGGGCCCAGGCCTGCTGTGACCCTGAATCTGCTGGTAGGCAGTTAGGTTTTATTAATTGTTAGTCTTTGTTCTGTTTATGGTGGTAATTCGATAATGTCTTTATCTCCTTCTTTTCAGGTGCGAAGGTCTTGATGCTGGCATGCCGGATGGAGAGGCACGTTTTCTAGGTAAGAGAAAGCGCGAAGCGCAGCGCCTTTATTGTCTTTTAAAGCTAACCTGTGTTTTCTTCTTCTTCTCCTCACAGGCCGCTGTGGTGCTGCGAGTGGATGAGAGCGCGATGAAAAACAGGCCCCCGAACTCTGTTAAGGAAAGTACAGCGCTGTGCGGTTGTTTAATATTGAAAGCGAACCTGAATATGTCTCTTTTCCTTTGCAGATGTTGCTGTGGTGCTCCAGATGGAAGCGTGGCATAGTGCGATGGAATTCAGGTAAGACTGATTGAATTCGATGTTTTGGAAGCACGCGTTCTAATATTGATTTTCCCTTTCTCGTTATTGCAGGTCGCAATGTTCGAACAGCAGCTGTGTTAGCGGTTCGCCGGAAGTTCTTAAGCTAGTACTCACAGGTGACTGATGTTTCTTCTCTCGGTTTCCACAGATTGCAGCCCAGTTGAGATGCTGGGTGCTGGATGGTGTTTTCTCAGGTAAGACAGAATAATCTTGTTCTTGTTCTTGCAGGATTACAGGAAGATGCTGAAGACCAGGAGCTGGACACAGTGAGCGTCACGCTGCGGGTTGCAGAATAACTCGAAGCGTGTTCTGCAGTCAGGGTGTGGTTTATATAGCCCTGGTAAAGTAGTACCAGGGAAAGTAGTTACAGGCCCGCCACACCCAAAACAGTAGACCGCATGGCTTGGTTCTTAGAACTAGACTGTGTGGGTGCTTCCATGTTGGATTTAAAGGCCTATGTACATAAATGGGACCTAGTTTGAACAGCCCTTCCTTCCTACATATGAGCCTGGTGCCAAAGGCGCCAGGACTGGCTCCAGAAGCCCTTTTGGAGTGGTTTTAAGGCCCTTAGGGTTCTGGTGGGAGCCTGCTTGTGGCACAACTTGTGCCCCCTCACAGTGGTCATGACAGAGAGACTGCACAAAAGGAGAGGGGGGTAAGAGGAGATCTACATGGAAGAAAGGGATGATAGGGAGCAGCCAGCACACGTGAGGGAGAGGCTGGACACCCCCCCGCTGCATGAATTATCTGGCCATTTGTCTTGGAAGGGGGCCACTCCAGCTGGGCACCCAGGGGGGAGCCCAAAGGTCACTGAGCTAAATGGTGGTGTAAAGTCCTGGAATTGGGCCAGTAGAGCGAAGGTCTGTTGTTCAAGGGGATATTGTGCACAGTGTGAGAGCCTACCCACACAGAAATGGAGGCAAACATGAGTAACACCCCCCCAGGGGATGACGGCGCAACAAAGCCATAGGTACAAGGGACTAGGGGACCTGACGCTCATGGAAGCCACTGAGAAGAGTAGAACCCACAGTGACATTGAGGTGGAACCAAGAAGGTACCGTGGTGGCTAATTGAAACACAGGACCTCCTGGGGTACGGCGGGAAGCCAGAGACTAGACCGAAACAGTGGGATCGCTCTTCGGCCCTAGCCCCGACACACAGCAGCCACACAGAAGGGGGGACTCTGCCCTCACTGGAAGTGCATCGAACTCCTAGGTGCGGTGAGGCCCGATCTGAGGGTGAAGCTGGACACTGGTGTCACAGCCTTGAACTTGGATGGGGGGAGGACGCTATGAGGCCAGGGGAGCCATCAGCCTAGAGGCAAGGCACACAGACAGGAGTCACACACTGAGCCAGGAAACCCTGTCTTAGGTTCGGGACAGGGGGCTGGTGAATACAGTCGACAAGGCACCCGGAGGCCCAACTGAGACACAGAGGGGTGGCAGAGCTGTCGAGGATGCACGGTGCAGGCAAAGAAGGGCCAGGTAGGCCACCTTGGAAGCCGAACCCCACGAGACTCATCGGAAGTCACACTGGAAGAAGACTAGAGCCCATCAGGACACGGAAGGGTGGTACAGGTGGGTTTGCAGTCCCTCCTCCAATGCTTCAAGAGAGGCCGGACTAACAGTGGGGAAGGAAACCAACCAACAAAGGCAGGGATAGTGGCAGGGGAAACTCAGCATCCCAGGCCCTGACCAAAGACGACCTCAAAGACATCCTCCACCAAATAAAGGCAAATAGGACGGACATTCAAGTCTTTGTATGTGATCTAAAGGGCTGAGTTGACAAGCTAGAAGACAAAATGGAAGGCATGGAGAACAACCAGCTACAGGCAGACCTCCTGGATGTGAAGTATGAAGGGCGCCTGCCAGACCTGGAAATGCGTGAGGAAGACATCATTTTGAAAATGGACGATTTGGAGAACAGGGAACGTCGGAACAACCTACACATTCTAGGGGTCAGAGAGCAGAAAGGGGAATCGGCCATGGAAGTAGGGAGGAAGGTACAAGGACTGATCAATCAGCTGTTCACCCTGGAAGGAGGTGCAACTGGAAAGGGCAAGCAGAGGAAGCGGCAGAGGAGGAAAGGGCTCAAGATCAATACTGGTCTCTTTTCTGAGATTTCGGCAGAAGATGGAAGTCTTGGGGAAGACCAAGCGGCTGGGGAGCTTTCAGTATGGAGGAGATACTATTAGGGTGTTCCAAGACTTGTCGGCACTTACCCTAGCCTGCCGCAGAGACTCCTCACACAATGGTTAGCGAAAAAGGCATAGGATATTGTTGGTCCTTCCCGTTTGCGTTGCCCTTTGAAAAGGGAGAGGCCGACTACAGAGTGACTAGTGGGCAAGAAGCACAGCAGGTTCTCAAGGTTCTCAAGGGCGAGGACCATAGCGATACCAAGAGAGGACGAAGCGGACGCAGACAAGGCCTGTGACTTTATTGGACAGGGCATTTTGGACACTAGTGCACCATTGTTTATCTTTCACGCATGTGTCTGGGACTAGGACAGGAGTTTCCAACCATTTGATAATAGAAAACAGTTCCTTCGTGCTGGATTTGGCTTGTGAGATTCTCTGGTTATATGATTCTTGTTTAGCGAGGATGATTTCCTTTTTTGTATGAGGAGACTATTTTGTTGAAGGGCAGCTTGTTAGTATCTGTAGGAGATTTTCTCCAAGCTTGTTCCTTTATGCGTTTCTCTAGTCTGAGAGCTTTTTGGTGGGTAGAGAACCAAGTGTTCAGGTGTTTTTTTGGCTTACATTTTCTCAGTTTGAGGGGTGCAATAGAGTCTAAGGTTGAGCGCGTGCAGTTATTGTAACTTTCTACAAGGTGGTGGGGGTTGGAGGTAGCTGAGAGTTGGTTCAAGGTCAGTAGAATGAGGGGGATGAGTTTTTCAGCTGTGATATTTTTCTTGCTTCTCGTAGGGATAGCTGTGGTAAGTAAATTATTAGTGATGGGCTTGAGGCATCAAGGTTGAAAGTGAGGAGGTGGTGGTCTGACCATGGTTGAGGGATATTAGCAGTGATGGAGGCCGCACAGTTGTAGTCTGCTACCCAGTCAAGGGTTCTCCCTTTGTTGTGGGTAGGGGTGGATACTCTTTGGGCAAAACCTAATTCTGACAGGGCATTGTTAATGAGGGTAGCCTGGAGGTCTTTGGGATCTTTGAGGCCTGGGTTGAAATCTCCTAGACGGAGACTCTGGGAAGTATTTTTTAGGTTGTTGGTGAGGATGGTGGTGAGGTCTTCCTTGAAGGAACCTAGAGGAGTAGGAAATCTGTAGAATAAGTGGATGTTGATGGTTTGGGAGTTAGCAGTGGGAAGCTTAGCTGGGAGAGATTCACACGAAGGGAGGAGGTTTGTGGTGTCAAGTCTAATGTTTAGGTGCGTTTTGGCAATTATGGCAAGTCTATGACTGGAATGCTTGGATGCCCCTTCCGCACAATGTTTTGTTGCCTGTGGGGTCGGCACCTTTGATTTTTGTGGATACTTCGGGAGATGGGCCGGTGTGGCAACCTTCTCTGTTACGTCCCCTGGAATTATCCTCCTCATGAGAGGCCTCCTCCGGTTCCAAAACAGTCCCCGGAGGACGCCTTTTTCGGCAAATTTCAGACGCTTATGCGTACCAACCCCATGAGGGAATATTTGAAAGGGCTTTTTAGGGAGATATGTCCACCCGCGTCTCCGGCTCCATCCGTTCCTCCGGTGGTTTTCGCCGGCACCTCCCTTGCCTACGGTGCCTTCCCCGACTCTTCCGCCTTTGCCCCCATTGTCCCCCGTGGACAAGGCGGTGCCGACACGGCTTAACAGGATCCTGACCTGTCGGATGATGTGCAGGGCGATCAGGACAACGAGGACCTGCCCTGCTCTATTAGAGCTTTTCATGACCGGGTACTGGACATGATGGGCTTCTTGGATGTTCTGGTGCCCGAGGCACCCGCTCTGCAGGAGGGCGTGCTTTCTGGGGCGTTCACCCTGTCTCCTTTGGAGCGTACCGCCTGGTCTTGCAGAAGGACTTTCTGGCGAGGTCCGCAGGGTCTGAGAAAAGCCATACTCTGGACTTTTCGTCAAAAAGAAAATTGACACGTGATACAGGCTACATTCTTCGGAAGAAATGGCTATGTCGTCTTGTCCACCCCCCTCCTCCACGGTGGTGGCTGCGGCTACCTTACAGTCCAGGCCTGCAGCATCCTATTCTACGACGGCTACTCAGGTTCTGGGGAAGGAGAACACGCTCCTTGACTCCCTTGGGAGGAAGATTTTCTCTAACTCGGCCTTGCAGCTCTGGCATGCCAATGCCGAACTGGTGTTAGCGGCGGCTAATATGCGGATGTGGAATGGTCTGTCGGAGTTTGAGGAGTTAATTCCGGTGGAGAAGCTGGAGGATTTTAAGGCGGGATTATCCGACGCCAGGATCTTGGCCCAGGATCTCCTGGAGGCTGCGGCTCACCATGTAGACACCTCGGCTCGGGCCTTATGTTGGGGGTTGATACCTCCCGACAGGCGTGGCTGCATGCCACCAAATTTTCAAAGGAAGTACAGGACAACGTGTTGGACCTTCCGTTTGACGGTAAGGAGCGGTTTCATTCTACAACGGATGTAGAGCTGACCAAGACGAAGGATAGCACTCAGACAGCTAAGTCCTTGTCGATCCTAGTTAAAACTCCCTTTAAAACTCAGAGACCGTTGTCGCAGAGTCAGCCCTCCTCTGGTTTCAGGGGCTTCCTTGACCGGAAATCTCGTAGGGCGGATACCCCTTTGGGGAATAACCGCCGGAGGCAACAACGGACTCGTTTTTTTTCCTGCTCCTCAGCCTCCTCCTCAGATTCAAGTGGCAACACCACTGAAAAACCTACAAAATGAGGGTTCTCCGCGCTCGCACGAGACCCCGGTGGGATGACGCATTGCATCTCATTGGGAGGCGTGGCAGACCATCACCGAAGACAGATGGGTCTTGTCAGTCGCTCGGGAGGGCTTCCGCTTACCCCTACCCCCTTCCCCACCCTTCAACCCTCCTTTCCAGCTGTCGGGACCGCCCTCCCTGAATGCCGAGGTGCAGAAACTTCTGGACCTCAGAGCTGATGAACCCGTTCCCCTCGGGAAAAAGGGGAGGGCTTCTACTCCTGGCTGTTTACGGTGCCCAAACCCAACCAGGCTGGCCTGCGTACCATCCTAGACCTTTCCTAGTTCAATCTTTTCCTACCCCAAGAGAAATTCAAGATGATCACGCCCGGCCAGATACGGTCCTCCTTGCAGATGGGCGATTGGCTCAGTGTGGTGGATTTTCAGGATGCGTACATGCATATTCTGATTTGGAATCCACATAGGAGGTATCTCTGTTTCTCTTTGAGAGAGGAGCACTTCCAGTTTCAAGTGCTTCCTTTTGGCCTCAGCACGGCACTGTGTGTCTTCACGAAGATGATGTCGGTGATAGCGGCCTATCTTTGTCTACAGGGTATCCATGTGTATCCGTATTTGGACGACTGGCTCTTGCGCAGCCCTGGCCTGTTGAAAGCAGCCCGCAATCTTCAGTCTCTCCTCCAACTCTTGTTCGACCTCAGACTGTCGGTGAACTGGCGGAAATCTTCCATGACGGTCTTGCAGGACTTGATTTTCCTGGGTTTTCGCTGGAACACGATCGACTGCAGAGTGTACCTGACCAGGGACAGAATGGCGGATCTGTTAGCCACGTGTCAGATGTTTGCGCAGTCGGAGAGCATGTCGGCCTGGTGGTTCCAGAGGCTTCTGGGCCTCATGGCCTCGTGCGTGTTGGCTCTTCCTCTTGCTCCTCTCAAGATGAGGCGGACTCAGATGGCTCTTCGGAGTTCATGGCGTCAGGCTGTGGCTCCGGACTCCAAGTTGATAATGATTCCGGCTCCCATGAGAGCGGACCTGGAGTGGTGGTCGTCTCTCAGCAACCTGTCGGTGGGTGCGGGGTTTCAGGACCCAGCCCCTACGGTGACGGTCACGACGGACTCCTCCCTTCTAGGGTGGGGTGCGACATTGGATCTTCTTGAGGTCTCGGACCTATGGTCGCCTCAGGACAAGCTCCTCCACATAAATCATCTGGAGCTTCTGGCGCTCTTCCTCGCTCTCAGGGCTTTCAGACCGATCATCGCCAACAAGGTGGTCCGTATACGCACGGACAATGTGGTGTCGATGTATTACATCAACAAGCAAGGGGGAACCAAGTCTACCCCCACGTGGACCTGTCCATCCAGATTTGGGAGTGGGCTGTTCTTCATGGTGTCTTGCAGCTCGCAGTGCACATTCCGGGCCAGCTGAATGTCACAGCAGATGCTCTCAGCCGGCGGACAATGGTCAGCTACGAGTGGAAGTTGAAGGCGGAGGTCCTCTCATGGATTTTCCTGCGTTGGGGCACACCGGGAGTGGACCTCTTTGCTACGGCGGTAAACAAGAAGCTTCCTCAGTATGCCTCCAGAGGGGGGCTGGGAGGCTCCTCTCTGGGGGATGCTCTCGAGATTCCATGGCACAACATGAGGGCTTACGCTTTCCCGCCTCTGCCTCTAGTTCACCAAGCAATTTGCAAATTGAAGAACTCAGTGAACTGTTCTGTTCTACTCATAGCCCCGTGGTGGCTGGCCAGGTTTTGGTTCTCGGAACTTCAACACCTGTTGGTGTATCCCCCGATCAGGTTACCGGTGACCCCCGATCTCCTTCACCAGGGGGAACAGCAACTGTGGCACCCCTCCCCACAATCGCTCAGCTTGGCGGCATGGTGCCTGAGTTCAAGTCTTTAGGACATCTTAACTTGTCTGCGGATAACATGCGTATTATCCAGGCAGCCAGAAAACCCTCGACTAGGTCCCAGTACAGAAGCAAATGGCTCAGGTTCTGTCATTGGTGTTTAAACAAGCAAGTGGACCCAAGGGAGGCTACAATTGACACAGTACTGTCCTTTGTATCCTTCTTTTTTTTAAAAACCTTTATTTGTTGGCATGAGACAAGAACAGGCAGACAACACAGTGCGTAAAACAGATAACATTGCAGGTGCATGAATGGCATTGCATACAGAAGGATGGACGGGACGGGATGGGCCCTAGGCCTCACATTTCAGGTTTTTTCAGGAATAGCGATGTTTATACTTCTGGCGGGGGGTGGGGGAGCAATTCTAAATCATCTTTGCCGTTCAGGTAGCTACAGAAATCGGACCATACATTCCTGGGGCGGGAGGCCATGGGGAGGGAGTTGATATAGTCCTCCTCACACGTTTGAGTCCAGGTGAGGGCCTTGAGCCACATTTCGAATGAAGGGGGAGAGCGGCGCTTCCAGCATTGCAGTATGCATTTTTTGGCCACCATAGTTGCAACATTCAAAAATTTGGACACCTTCCTCAACTCAAGGCTACCCCACAGTCCGAACAGGGCGGCCAGTGGGTCGGGTGAGATATGGGTCGAGGTAATATCCGCCGGGGCTCCCATGACGCTTTCCCAGAACAGGGCCAGTGCTTCACAAGACCAGAACATATGGATGTGATCTGCCTCCGTGGATCTGCATCTTGGGCAGGTATGAGCAGGGCTGCGTGTAAACCTCCCCACCCTGTGCGGTGTGTAGTACAGACGATTCAAAAGCTTGTATTGCATGCACCTAAGTCTAGCGTTCAGGTAGACCTTGCGTGTGTGTGTGTGCACATCTTACTCCACATTGCATCAGTAAGGGTCATGCCCAGTTCGTCCCCCCACATGTCGCGTGGCGCTCGCGGTGCTTCCTCCAACTTCTCCATCTGCAGCCTTTATAGAGAGGATGTTGTGCCCCTGACCCCGGTCGAGTTAGTTATGAAGTGGATCTCGGGTGAATCTGGGGGTTCATCGGGATAGGTAGGCCACATGGCGCGGAACGCTGCCCTAAGTCTGAAGTATTGTAGCAGTTCTACAGCCGTACCAGAGTGCTCGGGCCGCCATGTCTGTGGGGTGATAAATTTCCCGTCAGGGTATAGGTCGGTTAGCATCCGGTAGCCCAGGTTGTGCCAGTGTTGCATGAGGAGTTTGTCGTGGGTGGGGCTGAGGCGTGGGAACTGCCATATAGGCAGCCATTTGTAGTAAGGGTGGTGGCCTGGGCGAGGCTGCAAGAGCTGTTTCCATGCCATGGTTGTTGCTGCGACAGGATCTGCCGGGGCGTCGGCGCGGAAAGTGTGGTGAAGAACCAGAGATAGGGTGTTGATTCCTTTGGTAGCCAGTTTTTCGAGCTTAACGTGCGGTGGTGGGTCGGTGTATGTATACCAGTGCGTGGCATGTTGAGCCTGTGCGGCTAGCCAGTATCGAGCGAGGTCAGGGGCCTTGAAGCCCCCTTTCTCGTATGGAAGGACCATATGTTGCCATTTTTTGCGAACCGCACCGGAGTGCCAGAGAAAATGGGCACACGTAGCATGTAGGTCCTTAGTATAGTTTCCCAGGCCAGATCGGGACATTTGCGAAGACATAAAGCAGCTTAGGGACAATGATCATTTTAATCAGGGACAGCCGGCCGATAGGGAGAGTGGGAGATTGCGCCATTTCGACACGCGGGCCTCGACCAGCTGCGCCGCGGCCGTATAGTTGTCAGCCAATAGCGAGGGTTTGGAAAGGGATACCTGGACCCCAAGATATCGAATTCCATCAGGGGACCAGCGGAGAGGGAATTCACATGCTGGTTGGGGGGTTGCCTTAGTGAGTGGGAATATTTCAGATTTGGTATAGTTTATGGTAAAGCCCGAGAATGTGCCGATTTTTGTGATATCGCGAATGATAGAGTCAAGATGGGCCGTGGGGTCTCTGACATAGAGAAGCACGTCGTCGGCATACAGTGAGATTATCTCCGGAGTGTCGCGCAAGCGGATGCCCTTACGGGTATGCCTGTCTCTGACGTTGTCAGCCATGGGTTCGATTACGAGCGCGAACAATATTGGGGAGAACGGACAGTCCTGACGAGTTCCCCTGTGGAGCAGGAAGGAGGACGAGACCTGGGAGTTAATAAGGACTTTGGCCATTGGGTTTGTATACAATAATTTAATATATGACAACATGCGGGGACCGATCCCCATTTTATGTAGTACGGCCCACATGTATTGCCATGATAACATGTCGAATGCCTTTTGGGCATCGAGGGTAACCGCTACGGCATTGGCATTGGGATCAATTTTGGCCATGACGTTGAATAGCCGACGAATGTTGAGGGCTGTGGAGCGTCCAGGGACGAAACCGCTCTGATCTGGATGGACTAAATGGGTCATTATAGGAAGAAACCTATTTGCAATGATCTTGGTAAAGATTTTGGTGTCACTGTTGGTCAGGGATAGGGGCCGGTAGGACCCGCATTCATCCGGAGGCTTACCCGGCTTGGGGAGTACGGTTATGATAGCCTCTCGCAGGGAGAGCGGTAAAATGGACAAGTTGAGCGACTCATTCCAAACCTCTAGTAGTCTGGGTGCGAGGATGGCGACATGTTCCCGGTAAAATTCGGAGGTGAGCCCATCCGGGCCTGGTGCCTTACCCTTTGGGAGGTTCGAGATGGCCTCAGTGATCTCATCTAAAGTAAATGTGGTGTCTAATTGATCCGTGGTGGCGCGGGAGAGAAGGGTCATGGGGATTTGGTCTAGGAGGAGGTCAGTGTCTTGTAAGCTGTGTTCTTGCTGGGAAGCATACAAGGTTGTGTAAAATGCTGTGAATGTCTCGAGGATGTGCTGGTCAGACCAGTGCCGGACACCGTTTGTGTCAACAATGCAGTCTATGCGAGTTCTACACCCCCCCCGCCCGCACTGGTCTGGACAGCGTTCTCCCCGGCTTGTCACCCTCTCCGTATTTCCGCGCCACCGCGGGGTGGGCATAATATTGTATCTCCCTTTGAGCGAGTCTCAAAGGTCTCCAGCTCGGACCTTATCTGTGCCAGTATAGTTGGGGACGGGGCAGTGGCATAGTCAACCTCGAGTTTTTTAAGGTTTGATTCAGATCGCTGCAAGCTGTTTTTTATGTCCTTGAGGACCCCGGCCTCCCTGGAGATGCACGTCCCTCTTATGTAGACCTTAAACGCCTCCCACCGGGTCCCGTCGGGCGTGTCGTGCCTTTTGTTGCATTCAAAGAATGTGTTGATGTCAGCCAAGATTTCAGCTTTGAAAACTATATCTTTCAGTGCCTCCGACTTGAAGCGCCAGGCGGAGCGGGGAGATGGGTCTCGCCCCAGCTGAAGTTGTAATGTTACCGGGGAGTGGTCTGAAAGTGTGCGTGACAATATCTGTGTGTCCATGACCCTCCCCACCATTCCGCTCGATGTGAGAAATAGATCTATTCTTGACAGGCTATCATGTACAGACGAGTAAAAGGTGTACTCTCTTGCGTGCGGGTGTAGGATTCTCCACACATCGCTAAGGCCTAATGTGGCCGCACGAGATGTGGCTCTGCGGGCGATGCCTGACCTATCAAGGTTGTCGTCCAAAATTAGATTCATGTCCCCCCCACAAATGATAGGGACGTCGACATACTTCGTGAGTATCGAGGTGATTTCGTCAAAGAAATCTGGGGCGTCAAAATTCGGGACGTATGTGTTCACAAGGAGGCATTCCACATTAAGTAGCAGGCAATGGAGGATTACATATCTGCCCTCGGGGTCGATGTGGCTGGTGCGCAGTGTGAACTGGATTGACTTGTGAACTAGGTTAAGCACTCCCCTGGATTGGGTTGAATATTTTGTGTAGTATCTATTTGCGCCCCAAGCCGGGGCTAAGAGCGTTGCCAGGCGCCCCAGGGCATGCGTCTCTTGGAGGAGAAGTACCTTAACTCTGTGTCTCTGGGCATAGGCAGTTATCCTGCGGGCCTTCGTGAAGTTACTCAACCCCCGGACATTCCATGTCATAAAGTTAAGCGACATTAGCCATGTTAAGGAACATCCCTACAACGATATTTGATATCATTCAGAACCATGTGCGCAGCTGCAGCAGAGCCGCATTAAGTTGTGACCGTGTCCCCAGTTCCCATTCCTTTTTCATTAAACCAACCCACAACAGTACCTCCCCCCGCCCTCACTGCCCACCCCCAACTTGCAGTGTAGATTCCCCCACCCCACACCCAGGTGCCGCTGACTGAGCCGATGCTCCTGCAAGAGCAGGGGTCGGCGGACAGTACCCAACGTGGATAGGCTTCTTTCAATGCCCAACAGGGGCCCAACAGCAGCAGCAACCAAGTAAGAAAAAACATTGCAACTGCAGTGAGGTGCGCTGTTGCCATGTGGTCGGCATCTTAATCATAGAGTAGGACAGTAAATGCTGTCCAGCACAGGTTTCTGCGGTGAACGGATCCGATGACTGGTTCCAAGACCAGCGTGGTAGTCAGATTGGGATGAGGATGTAGGAGTGGTCAAGGAGGTCCCGATCAGCTCCAGGTGCTGGAGAGGAAGGATGATAAGAGTTGCTAGTTCGGAAGCAGGGCTGGCAGATAGACCCCTTGTGGCATGGAGCCATGTTCACTGAATCAACAAAACGACATTGCTATCATCACATTGGATGTTGCGGATTGTTTGATGGGTTGGGGAATATCGGGTGCGGCCATATGTGGTTATTCGTTGTTGGCTCGGTCCCTTTCCGGATTACGAGGTGGAATTTGTGACTGAATAAACCTCACCGCCTCGTCGGGGACAGTGAAGAAGTACAATTTGCCGTTATGAGTGATCTTGAGTCTCGCCGGAAACAAGATGGCATAGGGGACGTTGCGCTCCCTGAGCAGTTTCTTGACGCCAAGGAATTGACGCCTCTCGTTGTACCCCTACTGAGAAATCGGGGAAGATCCTAATGGTGTGGGCCTCTAGGCGTAAGTCACCTTTCTCGCGTGCCAGGCAGAGGATAAGGTCCCTGTCACGGTAGTTGAGTATTCTGGCAATGATAGGCCTCGGGATGTTACCCGGCTTGGGGCGCGGTGACAGAGCACGGTGAGCACGTTCAACCGTAAAGTACGGTGACAGAGCCGGATTTCCCAGGAGGTCTTTGAGTAGGCCTTCGACAGCGTCTTCCATGCGCCCTTTGAGGGCGTTCTCGGGAACACCAATAATGCGCAGGTTATTCCTGCGGGAGCGCGACTCCAAATCTTCACATTTTGCCTTCACGGTTTTCATATCGCGTGATAGAGATGCAACAGTATCTTGTAGCGTGTGTATTTCGTTTTCGTTTGTGGAGATTCTGCCCTCAGCCTCTGTGATCCTTGCCCCCGTCTGGTCTATCCGAGTTCTGAGCGAGGCGACGTTGGCATTGATGTCATCTAATTTCTCATGGAAAGCGGCAAAGTTTTTAGCCATTGATTCCATTAGTGTGGTGAGGTCCGGCATCAGCGCGCCAGGATGGGGATCGGTCTCAGGTTCCTCCTGTAAGGATGGCGTTTGGTCCACCTCGGCCCTCGGGACAGTCTTGGCAAACCTATCCATAGCTCCCCCCTTGGCTGTTCCTCTGGATCTGTTTGACATTTCTGGAGTAGGGTTGAATGTGGAGGTTGCCTGTGGGTAGAGTTAGCGGAGGTAGGTAGGCGGTGAGGGGTTCGAGCAATGAATCAGTCCCTGATCAACAGCGTAGTGTAG
Source organism: Ambystoma mexicanum (assembly GCF_040938575.1). Classification (NCBI taxonomy): domain Eukaryota; kingdom Metazoa; phylum Chordata; class Amphibia; order Caudata; family Ambystomatidae; genus Ambystoma; species Ambystoma mexicanum. Next base: position 450,972,890 of record NC_090924.1, on the reverse strand, counting down.
GCCAAGGAGCCGGGTGGCAGCAGCGACTTAGGAGCAGGGCCCGGTGTACAGCCGGAGGCAATTGTCACCTGTCGGGTACGAGCGCTGAGTTGGTGAGGCCAGGCAGTGGCAGCGGTCGGGGGGATAAGACCACGGATTGCTGTGGTGTGAGCCCAGAGTGCCAAATGGAAGCAATTTGTCGGGTGGAGGCGATGAGTTGACGAGGCTGCAGCGGCTATGATGCAGTGATCTAAGCCCGCGTATGGTATGGGATGTGGCCCGTTACTGTTTGCTGCCTCCGATGGTGCGTTGGAGTGGAAGATGGGGGAGAGGGGGAAAGGTCCTGCGCCTACTCCCCGAGGAAGCCACCCGCCGGTGGGCCTAGTGACAGGATCCGTGGACCGCCTGGGAGAGGCAAGATAGGTGGGCGGGTGGGCCCAAGGCAGGAGGGCCTTAGACAGTTCTGCCTCGGGGGAAGGTGTCACAGTTCCGGCAGGCCCTCAGCCTGTGTTCACGGATGTAGGCCGCCGCGATAGGGAGCAGAGAGCGCAACCCCCACCTCCTCACCTGATCCTCCGGGGGGGTCAGTCGCGCTCAGCATGGCAGGCGTAGGAGGTGATCAGCACCGTGGGAGCAAGAGCTCAGGCCCCGAGGCGAAAGTGGGAGGAGGCAGTATTGGGGCACGCTCCAGCGCAGGCCCGGGTCGCGGTTACCCTCCGCGGTCACACGGCCAGCAGGAGGCCGCCCGTTGATGTATGGGATCACGGAGCCGTGACAGGGCCCCACTCGTCCGCAGGGGCCGACCACCGGAACACCCAGGTGCCCCGCACACAGCCGTACCGCCAGTCACGGCCGCAGGGATTCCAGCGCAGGAGGACCGGAGCTCGGCGCGAACCATGGCCAGCACCGCTGATGCAGCAGGCGACAGCAACAGGGCTCAGACGCACGGATCGGGTCCAAAGTTTCAGGATGTAGGGTAGAGATGATGAGCCGCAGCCTCCACAGTTTGTGGGTGTCAAGGGCTTAATGTGCCGCAGATGTAAGCGGATAGCTGTCGGGACCGCACGGAGCTCTCGAGCTAGGCAGCCATCTTCCTTTGTATCCTTCTTAGCAGAGTCGGGCGTTCACGTTCTGTTATGCAGAATTTATCTTTCAGTGGTTTCTGCTTACCTTTCTACGGACCAATGCCCTTACTCTCTGTGTAACCCAGTGGTTAAGAGGCATTTTGCAGGCTTGACACGCTTTTATTCTCCAATTCGTAATCTGCACCTGACGTGGGATCTAAATGTGGTCCTGACGGCGTTGTGCCATAAACCCTTCGAACCGATGGCCACGGTGGACCTCAAGTCCCTGTCCTGGAAAGTGGCCTTTTTGGTAGCCGTTACGTCAGCAAGGCGTGTGAGTGAGCTCCAGGCCTTGTCGGTGGAGCATCCCTTCTTGGTCTTTCACAAGGATAAGGTGGTCCTACGGAGAAATCCTCCTTTCCTGCCGAAGGTGGTTTCTGAGTTCCATCTGAACCAGTCGATCTCCCTGCCGGTCTTTTTTCCGAACCCTGTCGCAGAGGCAGAAAAGCTTCTGCATTGTCTCGATATCAGAAGGGCTCTTAAGTTCTATCTGGACAGAACATCGGAGCTTAGGAGTTCTTCTCAACTGTTTGTGACCTTTGGTTACCCACAAGGTAAGCAGGCGCCTAAGGTGACTATTTCTCGGTGGATCGCCGCCTGCATTACGGAGTCTTACACCGTCCAAGGGCTGGAGCCTCCTAAAGGCATTCATGCACACCTGGTGCGGGGCAAGGCAGCCGCGGTTGCCTTTCAGAAATATGTCCCCTGGGAGACCATCGCGAGATCTGCTACTTGGGCCTCCCCATCTGCTTTTTGTAAACATTATTGTCTAGACATAGCTCAGTTTGGTCAGGCTGTGCTGAAGAATATTTTTCAGTAAGGGGTTTCCATCCACCCATAGTTCCTGTAAGGAGTGCTTGGGAATCTCCCATAAGTATGGAGGAAAGGGGACGGGATGTAGGAGTATAACGAGGTTACTCATCGTATTGACCAGGTCCAGAGTCCCCTTTCCTCCATACGCCCGCCCGCCGTCCCCTCTAATAAGGTTCCTCTGTTATTGCTAAAAGGTCTTTGACCTGGCGATAGAAAAGGACTGATGGACGATGCGCGAATGGACTGATGGACGAAGAAATAGAGGAAGGACAAAAAATTTGAAAACATTTTTTGGATGCTTTTTACAAAGTGCTCTGGTCCCGTCCCATAGGACGGAGAGATGTCCCATAAGTATGGAGGAAAAGGGGACTATGGACTAGGAGTAAGGTGGTCACTACGGTGAGTAACCTGGTTATTCGATCGGGTGGATTGGTGGTTCCTGATGGGGCTCCTGCAGAAAGTTGGGCTAGGAGATCGGATAACGAAAGGGATATGAGCGCTTTATATGGACCCAGTGGCAAATGTTACAGTGAATGGGCAGCTGTCTAGGGCATTTAGACTGCAGAGGGGGTCTAGACAGGGCTGCCTTCTCTCACCCCTTCTATTTGCACTAACAATGGAAATTCTGGCAGAACGGCGGAGGAGGGGTTCAATGGCGGAAGGCATTAAGTTGGGCGCTAGGGCAGACAATGTGCTTCTACATCTGGAGAATCCAGTGGGATCAGTACCCGCAGCACTAGTGATAATCGAGGAATACAATACGGGAAGTACTCAGGCTTCAGAGTTAATAAAGACCAATGAGTGATTTTCCCAATCATCCTAGGGGGCCCTGAACGGAATAGGACACTGGAGCTATTGGGGCTGGAGATACAGATGGATAGTATCAAGTACCTGGGAGTCAAGATAGTTAAGCCAGGGGAAGACCTGGGTTAAGCCAATTAAACAACCCCCCCCCACACTCTTCGATTAAACTGTTCACGGAGATGGGATCCTGAGGGAATAGACAACTGTCGTGGATGGGAATATTCAATGCTATAAAGATGAACTTCCTCCCGAGAGTATTATATATTTTCCAAATGCTCCCGGCCCGTGGTCCTGAGGCACACCTAAGAGAGGCTAAATTGCGGATCCTGCGGATCTGGTGACAGGCCCAGAAACCCACGGTGGGATACGAGACGCTAATACTGCCAAAGGATCGAGGGGGTGTGAGACTACCATACCTCATGGTGTATTATAGGGCAACCCAACTTAGGGCAGTGGTCCCACACCTGAGGGAGGACCCGGAGAGACAATGGGCCTCATTACAACCTGCCAGTCCGGGACCGTGCAAAATCCGTGACGGCGGTAAAAACATTTCCGTGTCCGCAAGGTTGCGGAAAAACCGTCCGATTACACGCTGTCGGTCGCGCGCACCACACGGACTCGGAAACGTTGTTACCGCCGTCACGGAAAACCCCACGGAAATGGAAATAACGAAGCCACAAGTGGCGCTAAACCCGTTTCCGCCTCCGCCACCACGGACACGGAACCGGAAATACCATGATCGCCAAAACAGGAAACAGAGAGGCGGCCATCATATAAAAGCACAATCCATTGCCATCCAGAGCCAGCACAAGCACAATCCTAACTCTGAGAAGCCAAAAGGGACCACCAGCATGTCTGCCAGGATTCCTGCTCAGAGGCAGCGCAAACAGCGCTTCAGCGAGGCGGAGCTAACCGTCTTGGTGGAGCACATTGTGGACAATGCTGAGATGCTGTTCAGCGCCGACCAACGGCGTGCCACACAGCAGCGGAGGAAGGAGGTGTGGGCCGAAGCTGCACGCAAGTGCACCGCCGTGGGCGTGGCAGTGAGTAGCGTGAAGGACTGCCACAAGCGTTGGGACGACCTGAGGCTGAGGGTACGCAACCTCATTTCCACGCACCGCCAACGCAGCAGTGGGACAGGCGGAGGACCCCCTTCCCCACTGAGGCTGCAAGCATGGGAGGAGCGTTGCAGCAGCATCCTCCACCTAGAGGGAATCCATGGGATCGGGCAGGCTGAGGCAGGAGTGAGCCCACCTGCAGATGCCGGTAAGTGCCCAAACATGAATGCCACATGTAAATATGCAGTTGTGAGTACTGGGCCAAAGGACCCATTAACAACCCCCCCCCCCCCAGGCAGTGCATGTGTGGGCCAAAGGACCCATTAACAACCCCCCCCCAGGCAGTGCATGTGTGGGCCAAAGGACCCATTAACAACCCCCCCCAGGCAGTGCATGTGTGGGCCAAAGGACCCATTAACAACCCCCCCCCAGGCAGTGCATGTGTGGGCCAAAGGACCCATTAACAACCCCCCCCCCAGGCAGTGCATGTGTGGGCCAAAGGACCCATTAACAACCCCCCCCCCAGGCAGTGCATGTGTGGGCCAAAGGACCCATTAACAACCCCCCCCCCCCAGGCAGTGCATGTGTGGGCCAAAGGACCCATCATGATCCGTATGGCAACCAATATCACTGAATGCAGACACCAGCAATCAGATGCATGTGACTAACACTATTCAATGTACAATCTTAATGACGCATGTGATGCACCCATCTGCCACCACAACAACACTAATTGCATGCCCTTTGTGTCCCCACAGCCGTTTCAAGTGACAGTGATACTGCACAACAGGCCAGCCAATCTGCATCGGCAAGTACAGTAGCCACTGCCACCACACAGGAGGATGCTGCCGGCAGTTCTGCACCTCTGGCCACATTACCAGCCACTACAGATGTGCGGCACACCACCACCACCGACATCCCCACCGTCTCCACACTGGCTGAGTCTAGACAGGTGCCACGGGAACCTATCATGGACACCCAACACAACACCGAAGGCAGCAGCACTGCAGAGGGGGCAGCCTGCAGTGATAACAGTGCCCCGCAAGAGCACTCGGAAACGGGGCCACAGGGGGAGATGCCCACATTGGAAGACCTGGGCTCCTTCCATGAGCTGGGGTTCAGCCCCACTTCACTGGGGAGTCCCATGAGGTTGCCCACCCCATCCATGGCCGAACTGAATGCCCGCATGCAGCGGATGGAGGACCAGCAGGCTACCCTCACCCAGCTGGTGGAGAGGCAGCTAGAGGAATCCAGGCTGCAGAGGGAGAGCTACAGCGCCTCAGTGCGTCGCCTGTCGAGGTCCATTGGACGCTTTGCGAGCACCATAGTGACCCTTGCACGCCATGTGCGGGAGGGCAACGACCACACCTCCAGGCTTGTAGAGGCCATGTTGGTGGGCCAACAGGCAAATCTGGCACGGATGCCCTCAATCCCAGATTCTGGCCCATCAAACACTACCACCCCATCCAGCTCCACCACTGCCAGACCAAGGAGGCGCTCGAGGAGGCTAACGGGTCCTTCGGGCAAGGTTGCACAGGCACAGAAGCGCACGCGGAAGTGATGGCATGTGTGTGGGGCAGTGCAGGACACATGTGGACTACAAGGGTGTGAGAGGGGTGGGCACGTTTGGGTGGTGGGGTAGGTAGTTTTGGGGGTTTGGACAATGGGCTCTGGGTGGGGGTGGGCACGTTTGGGTGGTGGGTGGCCCCGGGTGTACAGCTTCCCTAACCAATGCACCTTCTTCCCTGTTGTTATCACATCAATACATCACCATTTCAAATCAAGACATACATGTGTGGACATTGATCATTTATTTGGCAGTGCAACTATTAATTCATTGTCGTCACCATGTTTGTGCATTTCTGTGAATGTGCTGTGACTCAAAAGTAAATGCGAATCAGGGCATCCCGTGCTCTCTGGCCATCATGTGGACCCCCAGGGGGAGGCGGTGCCATCCCATCCCCATCTCCATCCCCATCCCCATCCCCATCTCCATCCCCATCCCCATCTTCCTCATCTGCGTCTGGTGGCATTGGGATGTTCCTGCGCAGGCATATATTGTGCAGCATGGCACATACGAGCGTGATTTTGCCCGTCTTCACTGGCCTGTACAGCAGTGATCCGCCAGATCTGCTCAGACAGCGGAAACGGGCCTTCAGCAGTCCAAATGTCCTCTCAATCATTCCACGTGTGCGGATATGTGCCCTATTGTATGCCTCTTCATGCCTGTTCCTTGGTCTCCGTACAGGTGTCATCATCCATGGCGTGAGTGCATATCCCGCATCACCTACATGGGATGTAGATGGGGGAACATGTCAGTGTTTGTGGCATCATGTCCTCATGCTGCTGTGCATTCTTGTATCATCATTCATTCATGCATATGTACCATGCAGTGTCTGGAGGTATGTTTCGGCCATCACGAGGTATGTCGCTGACTGCATATGGGCCTACACATTTACTTGCATGTTTACTGCGCCCTGCGGGTGAAATTTGATTGTGTGCATGTCATGGTGCAGTGCTGTCCACACATGGCAGAGTGACTCCACTGTACGGAAGTAGTAAATACACGTCGTCTCATTTACACGCCTCCCGTGCTTTTTGGGGCAGTGTTTCAATTGAGGGTGGGTGTCTGCAGTGGCACAGGGTTAATGGGACAGTGACGGGATTGGCTGTGGCAGCGTGTTCACGGGCACATTGTGGTGCCCTGTCATGTCTTCCTTCATGATGTTTGGCATCCGCTGTGTATTTGGTAGATGGAAGGGGGGTGATGCATGTGCGGTCACAGCGGCACACTCACAATGCTCATTGGCCTGGACACACACACACCACTCCGACAGGGTTGTAGCATCGTCAGCTGTACTCACCCAATAGCCATGTGCTTTGTCCGGCATAGCGTTCCATGTACCATGGCAACGTGGAATTCCGCAGTACCATTGAGTCATGTGATGAGCCTGGGAAACGTGCACAGCAGTGTGTAATCAGTTGCATGGCATCACAAACCATCTGGACATTCAAAGAGTGATACTGTTTTCTATTGCGGAACACCGCCTCAATTGCATGTGGTACTGTCAGCTCGACGTGGGTGCAGTCAACTGCGCCTATGCAATTTGGCATGCCTGCTATGGCATGGAAGGCCAACTTGGTGGCAATGACCTCGGGGAGGGTGCGGGGTAGGGCTATGTGTTCCGACACATGGCGCAACAGGGCATCCAGTACCTGTACCAGGATTTTTGAGAAACACGGTTGTGATATGCCGTGCAGCTCACCAACCGTGTGTTGATAGGTGCCAGTGCCAAGGAAATGCAGAACTGAGACAACCTTCAAGAGGGGGGGGATGGCGGTGGGGGTGTCAATTAGGCTGCTGATGTTGTCCTCAATCATGGCGGTGATGTGCAGGATTGTTGGACGGTCCAGCCGGTATAGGGTGTGGATCTGTCCTGGGGTGAGGTTCCAGGGTGAGGCCCTGATGCGTGGTATTGGTGGCTGGCGGCGGGGTCGGGCTGGCTGGGCAATGGGGTTTGCCATAGCTGCAGGGTTGGCTGGTTGCCGCCTGCGCCTCCTCCGCCTACGCCTCCTCCTCTGCGCCATTACTGCCACCATGTGCAGCACTGCCTGTTGGTTGAGTAGGCCCAGTCCCAGTGCTACTAGACCTGCTGCCTGCATGGTTCTGTGTTGTGTTGGGCTGGGTGTGGCCCTTTTGTAGGCTCCCAGTGGCCTGCTAGGTCCAGCTGGGCTGATTTGGTGCACCTGTGCCCTGATTCAGTTCAGCAGGCAGTGTATAACGCCATGTTCGCGGTGGCGGCGGTTCCGCCACCGTGATCACGGTATTTTCGCCATTTTTTTCCCGGTATTTCCGTGTCCGCGCTAGTTGTGATGCTCACGGTGTTTAGTGTTGCCGGTAACGGAGGGGTTTCCGTGCAGACGGACTTAAGGGGAACCCTATTTCCGCGGTGGCGGTTTAGGGTGGTGCTATTACCGGGGCCGCGGGTCATGATTGCGCGGACATGGAAACGGTGCCGGTATGGTTTTACCGGCAGTGTTAATTCCGGACCGGAGTACTTGTAATGAGGCCCAATGGGTATACATGGAGAATCAACATATGCTTACAGCATTGTGGGGGAATGGCTCTGGGTCCTGAGGGGGGGGCTCCTGAGGAGAATCTGTCAACACCCGTTTCTGGGGGTCCACTGGAAGGTGCTAAGCATTGGTGGAAAAGGGGGAAGGGTCACATCGTGGCCCTCACCGATGAGCCCTATATTGGCACCCCTGGTCCGCTATGCTATACCAGAGGTCTTAAAGTATCAAACATGGTTTGATGGCAGCCTCTCCAGAGTGGGGCAGCTGTAGAAGAATGGGAAATTTGTGAGCATTCAGGAACTCGAGACAGCTCTGGATATAGGTACACTCTCAGTGTTCCTCTACCTTAGGTTATAAGGGATCTTTACAGCCGGAAAATGGAAGGAATCTATCCAGTGGAACCTCACGCCAGTGGTCAGGGTCCTGGATGGACCTAAGGAGATGAAAGGTCTTATATCACGCCTTTATGGAGCCTTACTAGAGTATAAGGGGGAGACGGTGCAAGGGTTGCGCCACAGATGGTAAAGGGATTTGGGTACAGAATTAGATGAGCATCTCTGGCAACAAATGTGTCGAAGAGCCTTCAAAATATCGATCTCCTTCCAATACAAGCTACACAGCGTGAAATTATTACATCGATGGCAGTATGACCCTAAGCAATGTTCTCCGCTGTAAATCCCCAATGTTTGCATGGATGTGGTGACACTGCAGATTACTGGCATATGTGGTGGGATTGCCCCAGGGTGAAGGTGTACTGGTCTGAGGTCCTCGGGTGGATTTAGGATGCGGGAGGAGAGGAGTTCGTATTGGACCCTATGTTTATATTGTTTGGCTAGGACTAAAGGGGCGTCGGGTGGCATGCTCTTCCATCATTGGGGCATTTTCTTCTTTTAGCAGCCCGGTCGAATCGAGCAAGACACTGGAAGAGGCCGACCCTCCCCACATTGAAAGAATGGGTCACCACAGCAAAGGAAGTGTGTATGATGAAAAAGATCATGGCAGCTATTCATGGAGAGGGGGAACGGTAGAAATGGAATGGCAACAGTTCTGCAATACTTTTGGGTGAGTTGTGATAGAGCAGAGGACATGAGGCCCGATTATAGACTGAAAGATGGGCGGATATTCTGAAAGACAATAAATTGGAACTCGTGCCCCCGAAACCGCTCGGGTGTCGCTATATTCAAAGGTGAATCCTGGAAAGGAACGTATCGAGAAATGTTCTCAGGAGGGGGTGACGGGTTGGCAAGGGATGGGAGTGTTTGGGGGGGGTGAGGTTCAAGTAACAGTTTCAGGGTTGTTGTTGAGAAGGGGGTCATCCCGAAACTACTTGTGGTATTGACTACTTAACTATGTTTTCAAATTCAATAAAACTCAATTTAAAAAAACAAAAGTCCACTTGGAAAGAAAATCATGGGGACATGGGCAATATGACATCATAGGGGCAATTTCTTTTAGGTTTATAATCAGAAGTCCACCTGTAAGAGAAATTTCTACTTCTCCTTTTTTTTCGAATATTTATTAATTCATTTAAACCTATCTGCTTTCACAGTACAGAGTATAGTCTTGCTTCCTACTCTCCAGTTTACTCATTTATCATTTCTACATTTTAATTCTATGTTTTTAACAACATTATTCAAACATTCATCTTTTCATCTAAACATCCTTAGAGACCCTTCTAACGCAGATTTCTTGTTTTTCCCTGATGCCATTGTCGGGCTTAAATCCATGTGTATGGGAATCAGTGCGGCATTGGTGTCTGAGGAATTAAACAGAACACAGGAACATTTCATAGTCTTTCAGCAGAGCAGGTGGCCTTCAGGTGCAGCCTCGGAGCAATTATGCTTAATAAAAAGATCACCAGCCTACTAGTTCAGTTTCAGCAATAGATAGTATGAGTGGGTTTTAAATTGCTTTGAGCTGGTGACTAGTTAGTGTATATAATCAGCTGCCCATGCACAGTTGCAATCAATCTTGTAAGGTCAAGAAAGTTAACTATTGTATGCCCAATATTAATAGGGGTAATTATTTTTGTCTTTAGCTAAGATGGCTACCCTTATACCGGACTCACATCAGTAGCAACTAGCACATATTAGTTCCCACTTCCCCGTTTCCGAACTTCAGGGAAGATCACACCGAAGCAGCTCTGCCACCTGGTTGGTAACATGATGCTGAACTACGGGTGCGCTCTCCATCAGCCAGAGGCCTCACTGGTAACTCCACTCATCACATCACTCATTCATCCGGTCGCCTTCTGCTCTTTAGTAGCAAACTGGTAAGTGCCGCAATTGTTTTTCTCTCTGAGATACACACCATGACCAAAAGCAAGCCACTCCACGTGTCCTCCCTCGCTCTTCGGAGGGATGCGCAGCAGGTTCTCTGGTACGTCACTTCAATACGTTGGTCCACTGAACTCCGTCGCGGGCCATATGATGCTGGAGGAAAGCCTTCCAGAGATTGCAGCCCTCTGGGGCAGTTCAATCTATCCCCCTCCATGTCACTTCTGCAGGATCAGTCACTCTGTGAACCCTCCACCACTGAGCGTTTCTTGGTTTCACATGGAAGGTCCAATAAAACCTCAGAGCTCACTTCTCCACAGAGCATCAAGAAAATATAATCATGTTGGTTGGCTTCCAGTCCCCCTCATGCCCCCCCCCCCTTTAACACAAATTTCAACTATGGTACAGATGATTCCTCTATTTGTCTGAGAAGTGAAGGGTGTTAATAGGTCAGGTAGAGTGACTACCCTGGTCAGACCACAGTAATGTCACTCTTCTTTTTTGTAGCGAACTCCAGTGAGTGGGAAAACTCAGTTGAAACTGATGACAGACCAGACACTGCTTTATTTATATATTTAGGTCTTGACCAAGATCACCTAGGATCAATGTTGTTTTTTGAAATCCCTGAGGTCCAGCCTTTGCTGCATCATGGGCATTATTTTACATTATACTTAGAAATGAGGTTGGTACTATCCACTAGCTGTGTAGCCAGATTGGGGTTTCCAAACCAACAGTCCATTTTATATCATAATAATGTTCTGAGGTTTCATAAAGACTCTTAGAACTTTCTTTGCATGGTAATCTTGTTTAGATAAAGGAAAGTTTTTTGGATGTTGTAAATAATGACAGAATTTGCCAAAGATTGGATTTTCTTGTTGAGCAGTAGTTAAATCGAGATATGGAGTATCTCTACTCCATTGAAAAGTGGAAAGTTCACTTTCAGCACGGGTTGTTATCCAGTCACTGCTGTTATGTTTATTACTCCTAGGATTGTTCCATATCAATGTATTCCCCTTGAAGAGCTCAAATTCTGTCTAACTGATCTGCCAAATAATTTACTGTTTTGTCAGGACCCTCTGTTTTAAAGTGTCTTTTATTTTCTTCCAATAGATGGTGACATTGATTGATGTCACCAGATCATCTATTGTTTTGATTAACTTTTAGTGTTTCAACTTAATTTCTGAGACAAGAAAATGCCCTACATGCATATGAAATTACCTTATTAACCTGGTCATGCTTCTGGCACCAGTCTGTAGTTAGAAGCACTAGGGGAGGTGGGCACTACCTAGTTTTAAATATATCTGTTCAATAAATATATACTGTATTTGGATCAGACGATGACCACTGCCACAAACAATGGGAAACAACTGCAATAATCAAGGGCCAAGGGGTGATACCCCATGGTGCTCTGTGATCCCTTACAAATAATAATGCTATACTCATACGTCCCATCCCCTTTCCTCCATCTTTGTGGGCGTCCCGAACATAGGTACGGTACCAGAACTTTTGGCAGCGAAAAACCAAGCTTCCCCTTTAAATTTAGTATAGCGTGCAGGGGTGCGGTCCCGGGTGTGGGAATGCCCTGCCGAGCCGCTACCCTCTGGCGCCTCACTTCAGTCCCTTTTTCCGCACGGACGGTGTCGTACCTGGCAGCCAGCGCAGAGACTTACTCCTATGTCCTGTCCCCTTTCCTCCACACTGTATGGGCGTCCCTCGCTAGGGACGGGAGATGGAACCCTTTTCACCAGAAAAAAATAATCTTCTCCTTTAAATTTAGATGCGCGCTGGGATGCAGCCCTGGGAGCATGAGCTCCCCTGACTCTGCTCACTGGCGCCACTCCCCACTCCTCTTTTTCGCGTCAACAGGAACGGACTGCTTTCACCAGCGCTCCTGTGTTAAGCCTGCGGCCTAGTAATTCCACATGCTCTTCCCCGGAAAAGTGCCTTTTTTGTCTTCTTCTTGTCTTCAAACAGTTACTTTGTCCTCTGGTGCCACGCTCCTCCCTGGCGCATGTCGACGTCAGCGGGCTTCAGCAGGTGTCCAGCCTGTGAGGGGCTCTTCCCTACGTCTGACACCCACGATTTCTGTTTCTGCTGTCTTGGCCTGACCACAGCCAGGAGGGCTGTACTACGTGCAATACACTTACACCTCGCACTCTGAAGAACAGGTTAGCTCAGTGGAGGGAGCTCTTCAAAAGGTCGCCTCCAGAGGACTTAAAGGAATTTGTCCAGCACAAGTCCAGGCCCAAGGTAGGGGCACTGTTTTTGTCTGTACCCTGGAAGGGCGACTCCTTCCCCAGGAAGCGCACAAGTGGGAGGGACCTTTCCGGTTCTTGTACCAGTGCAGGTACCGAGGCTGCTACAGCTACCAGCCGTCAGGCTAAGGGGTCGCAAAACTCGACTGGTGAGGGCACTGAGGGAGCACAAGGTTCTGTTACTGGGTTTACGCCTGAGGTGCTACGCCCTAGTACTGGACAAATGTCTGAGGGGGCGCCTGTATGCAGCACTACCAGTGACACAGCTGAGGGCACTCCGCCTTCCAGGCCTCGTCCTGAGGTGCAGGGTAGGCCTCAACTTCCACCGACAAGAGTCTTGGAAGAGGCTGGGCCCAGCGTGGCAAGCACCACATTGCAGGCACGTGGCATGCAGTCTGACAAGTTGGTGGCACACCCACAGCCACACTCCTTGGTGATCGTTGCAGCTTCGATCTACTCCAAGCTGCAATCGTCTTCGGCGACGTCCACCCCAGTACTCCTGGGAAAGGAAGAGAAAATCCCTGAAGCATACAGGAACAAAACGTACTGCAACGCTTCCCTCCATCTGCATCAGTCTAATGTGGACGCTATGCTTGCAGCCGTCAATCAGCGGCTCTGGCGGGAAATCGCTGACTTCCTTCCGGAATGTCTGATGCAAAGCCTGGCACAGGGCTGGCTGAGGCCAAGATTGTCACCCAAGACATAATGGAGTCCACAGTGGCTCACATCCAGAGGTCGAAGTGGGCGGGAGCGGTCGGGAGCAGGAATGGTTTCGTTTTAAAATAAAAGTGTAGGAAGAAGTTGAAGCTTGCACTTCAGTGCACTGCACTGAACATTACTTTGAATAGCATGTGTGTTTGGGGGTTGGGATTGTGTGTGGGAGGGGGTACAGCGATGGGGTTTGTGGAGAGCGGGGGCAGAACAGCAGGGAAACCACTGCTCACATCAACAACTCTGGCCATGCCATCTGCATCGCTATGGACATGAGAAGGACGGCCTAGCTTCGGGTGACTAAGTTCAACCCGGGCGTTCAGGAACGCATACTTGACCTTCCCTTTGAGGGTGGTGACCTCTTCCATTCCACCACAGACGAGGAACTGGATAAGAAGAAAAACAGTTCCTAGACTGCATAATCCTTGTCCATCCTCACGAAGGCCACTTCTAAGGCGTATAACCAGACGCACCAGCGTTCAGTCAAGGGTCGGCCCTTCGCTGGGTTCTGGGGTTTCCAAGAATGACGGTCCAGTCAACCGGACAGGTCCCCCAGCCAGCACTGGTGCAAGCAACACAAGGCCACGCACAAAGGCTTTTTTCAGTCCCCCTCCTCTACCTCAGCCTCAGACGGAAGGAAGTCATGACACGCCCATCCGGGTCCACGTGTCTCTGGTGGGGCGCAGGCTTGCCGCTCAAGGTTCGCGGGCCCTGGATCCTATCTGTAATATCCACGGACTACAGCCTACCAATCCCTCCCACTCTCTCCCCACCACTCCCATAGATTGAGACAGCAACTATGTTGGCGGAAATTAGCTCGCTCGTAGAGAGTCAGGCGGTGGAAGAAATCCCAGCCTTCCAGCAGTGTCTGGGCTTCTATTAATGGATTTTCACCATACACAAGAAGAACGAGGCTGGCCTGAGAGTTGTGTTGGACCTTTTTACCTTGAACCTTTCCCTTCCTCTTCAAAAGTTCAAGATGGTTACCCCAGAGCTTATAGCAGAGACATTGCGTAGGGGAGAATGGATGTGCGCCCTGGATCTGAAGGATGCTTACTTGCACGTCCCAATCTGGCAGCCCCATCGGTCCTTTCTGAGGTTCAAGATCATGGGCTTCCACTTCCAATACAAGGTTCTACCCTTCAGCCTCAATTTCTCTCCCAGGGTCTTCACAAGACTGATGAACGCGCTGGCCGCCATCCTCAGGGCCCAGGGTCACCACGTCTGTCCATACCTAGATGAGTGGCTCATTAGGGCAGGGTCTATGGAGGCAGTCTACCACACAGCCTCCGCCCTCATGCTTACACTACACGAGTTGGGATTTTCCATCAATCTCAAGAAGTCACAGCTGGAACCCACACAGTCTCTAACGCTCATGGGCCTCATCTGACATAAGGGCTCGGAGAGGATATTCCCCTCCGAATACAAGATCATAGCCATCAAGAGGACCACGGGGCACTTTCTAAGCATAGCAGTGACCTCGGCATGGTGGTATCAACACCTCTTGCGTGTTAAGGCAGCATGTCTCCTGGCAGTGCTGCACACAAGGCTCAAAATGAGGAGATTTCAGTTGCACTTCGCAGCCTCCTTTAGTCAGGAGAAGGGTTCCCACCTGGAACTAGTCAACATCACACCCCATCTCCACCAGGATCTCGTCTGGTGCAGCAGAGACAGAAACTTCCGGAGAGGCAGGCCCTTTCATCCGCCAGCCCCGCAGGTCACCATCACCACAGACTCTGGAGGGTTGGGGAGCTACACTGGACAGCCACAGTGTCCGGTGTCTAGTCAAATGGTCGACAGACAAATGGTCGACACAATTTGGTCGACAGGACAAATGATCGATTTTTTTTTAGTTATATATATATTTTTTAGGTTTTCATTTAGGGAAAAAAGGGGTTTTTAGCAAAAAAAAAGGGGGCTGGGGGGGGACCCCCCCAAACAAAAAAATAAATGTGAAAAAACAAAAAAAAAATGTGATCATTTGACCTGTCGACCTTTTGGTGTCGACCATTTGTCCTGTCGACCATTTAGATTCGACCAGTTGACCTACAACCACAGTGTCCATGGAGTATCGTCCCGGCAGGAGCAGGAGACCCTCATCAACTGGCTGGAGTTTATGGACATCTGGCTCGCTCTCAAAGCCTTCCTCCCAATGATCACTGGCAAGTCAATCCTCATTCAGACAGCTGCACCAGCATGTACTATATCAACAAGCAGGGGGTCACCAGATCCCCTGCCCTATGCACGCTAGCAGTCAACATCTGACAGTGGGCCTGGGAAAACCGCATGCATTTGGCAGCAATTCACCTCCCCGTGGAGTCCAACCTGGAGGACAGGCTCAGCAGGTTGGGCGCAGACAACTATGAGTGGCCACTGGACTAGCAGGTCCTTCAGGGGATCTTCAACAGGTGGGGTCATCCTCAGGTGGATCTCTTTGCCACCTGGCACAACAGGAAGTGCCCTCAGTTCGCGTCCTGGCAGGGACAGGGTTGGGTCTCACTGGGCGATGCGATGCAGATTCAGTGAACCAACATGCACGCGTATGCCTTCTCACCCACTCCCCTCCTCCACAAGGTAGTATGCAAGATACGGGAATCCAAACACCTACGGATCATGCTCATAGTTCCGTGGGGGCCAACAAGGCTGTGGTTCTCAGAACTTCTCAGCCTGTCGGAGCAGCCCCCGATACACCTTCCGCTCGGTCCAGCTCACCTACTATCACAGCAGGGAGGCACTGTCATCCACCCCGCCCCCCCCAGAGGTTGGCCGTTGCAGCGTTGTTCCTGAACAGGTTACACTAAGGCATCTGCGTCTGTCACAGACAAACCTGGACATCATACAGGGCGCAAGGAGTGATGCTACCAGGAGCCAGTACAAAAGCAAGTGGAGCAGGTTTTGACACTGGGCAGCTTCGAAGGAGGTAACCCTCTTACCTGTACGTTGGACGACGTGCTATCCTCTGCTCACCTAGCTCATCTGGGTGCAGGTAGACACATGCCGCACTTATCTGGCGGCCATCGGAGCCTACCGGAACTCGGAGGAGGAGGTTTTTTCCTCCTCCAACCCAGTGCTTAAAAGACACCTGGCGGGCCTGGCCAGGCTCTACCCACCTATCAAGAAGTCACCCATTGTGGGACATCAATGTGGTCCTGGGAGCTCAGGCGCATAAACCATTCAAGACAATGGCATCCGCAGACATCAGGCTGGTCACCATTAAGACATCCCTCCTGGTGAGCTTTACCTCTGCATGCAAGGTCAGTGAAATCCAGGCTCTGGTGGCTTCAGAGCCGTATACTACTTTCCATAAGGATAAGGTAGTGCTTAGAATGCACCCAGCATTTTTACCTAAGGTGTTCTCCTCTTTTCATCTGAATGAGGAGATAGTCCTACCAACTTTCTTTGCAGATCCTAAGGGTGAGGCTCATAGGGTACTGCACTGTCTAGATGTTAGGCAAGCCCTAAAATTCTACCTCGACAGAATTAAGAGCTTCTGCAAATCATATGCTCTGTTTGTCACCTTCAGTGGATCAAAGCCCGGCTATACGGAGTCCAAGGCCTCCATAGCAAGATGGATGGTTGCGGCCATCAAGGAGGCAAACGAGCGGCAGCACAAACCTCTTCCAGCTAATGTGCATGCCCACGCTATCAGAGCCAAGGCCACAGCAGTTGCCTTTCAGAAGCATGTCCCTGGCATCAGTAAGGCAGCTACATGGGCTACGCCTTCGGCCTTCTGCAAGCACTACTGCTTGGATGCCAGCTCCAGATCAGATGCAGCATTTGGTCAGGCAGTTTTGAGGAACTTAGTTTCCTAGAAGGGTCACCTCTCCACCCTGGGGCTACATTCAGTTGTAATCGCTCCCATGCAGTATGGAGGAAAGGGGACGGGACTTAGGAGTAATTATATGTTACTCACTGTAGTGACTAACATACTCCTAGTCCATAGTCCCCTTTCCTTCATACGTCCCACGATCCTCCCCCCTAATAAAATCAGTGTCATTAGGCAATGGTAATATTGTTGACGCGTCAAAGGGGACTGAGGAGTGACGCCGGTGGGCAGAGTCAGGGGTGTGCATGCTCCCAGGGCCACGCCCCGTGCACAGCTAAATTTAAAGGGGAAGATTATATTTTCTGGTGAAAAAGGTTCTGTCTCCCGTCCCTAGCGAGGGACGCCCATACAGTATGGAGGAAAGGGGACTATTGTGGGATGTATTAACCCACTTATGCTCTGCCCTGCGGCATCACTGTGTACTGATGGTGCCAGAATTATCAAAATGGCCACAAAACCCCTATTCGCGCCAAAACCCATGGAAATCGCACTTTGCAACACGAAATCTGCCAAATCTACCATGCATGTTGTCAGTGGAGACTGCATGAAAAGCAGTGTTTTGCTGAAAGGAATCAAGAATCTTGTTTTCAAATCCTTTTTCTTGGTTGCTGAAACTGCAGAATGCCAGTCCAAAACACCATCAAACATCCAATATTCTTGCTGGGTGTTATTAGTCACTTCATTCAAGAAATCCTTATGAACATACGATGTCATAAAAAGCGGAATCTGTCACGACAACATTCACAGCAAAAAAATGTGCCTGTCTGTGAAATTGTCAAAATCTGGGCGCAGTACCAGCCGCCGTCTATATGACAGCTGTCAGAGGAATGCATCATAAGGATTTCAACTTGTACAACTGAAATCTAATGTCTGAAATTTAAGTGACCTGTCATTGAGAATAACCTAGGTTGTCACTATTTAAATCTCATGGTTTAGAAGCTGAAATAAGTGTTATAGCTGTTTGTTTGCAAATTAGAAAGTTTATTTTAAACCAAGGACAAATTGCAACAAAATGACATTTGAATTTAAGCCTGACTCCAAGTCAAACCAGTAAATCAACTTCCCCCCCCCCACAAAGGCCAGGCCTATCTCTCCACCAGGAACTCACACCCATGTGATGATTAAGGGGTGGGAGGAGATTTTGGGCTGCAGGGGAAGAGGACCATGGACTTCCTCTGACTGAAAGGATATGCAGAGTGTGAAGAGTCATAAACGGCCTCTCCCAGAAGGAAGGGGGCGGAGATTCCTTCTGAGCTGCCAGAAGGAGAAGGAGGCGGGACATGAGAACCATTTGTTGATTCACAAGGACAAAAAGCACATTTTTAAAAAGACTGATAATTTAGAGGGCGCTAGAGGGCCAACCAATATGGCCGCTATGGTCTGAGCTCCCGTTGTGCCCCGCATCAATCCTGCATAATCCTGCCACCTCCTGTACGGAAAAGCCCCAATTTCTCGACTCCTGGTCGCCCGACCTGCCCAGCTGCCAGCCAGTGAATTTCTGGCGAAAATCGGCCATTCCCTGCCTGTACGGGACCCAGCGTGGCCTGGGCTCCGAGATCTGCGCGGCTGGCCCGGCCCGCCGTGGCAGCTGGCCCTACGCTGTAGACCCCCTCCGGCTCGAGGACCGCGTACCAGGCCCCCGAAGAGGCACCAGTGGCGGGCGCAAGGCGTGGTGTGTGCTGGAAGATCTGAAGGGGTCCGCCTGCGGTGCGCCTGTGAGGGGCCGCTCCCGCGCCTTCCCGAGCCTTACTTGGTGGAGTGGCCGGATCCGGGGAGTCGCCCGTCGGCACTGTGGTGGGCCGCAGGGGCTCGGCAGAGGTGGGGGCCCAGCATCCGCCCCCCCAGCACGCAGCTTTCACCGGAGCCCGCTCCCCGCCCTGCGAGACACCCCGTCGCCCGGAACAGCCGTACCCGCAGTGAAGCTCCCCTGCAGCGGGGATCCTCGGCGACTGACGGCGTGAGGCGGAGGGAGCAGTCGAGACTTCAGGTACGGAGGGGGAGGGAGGTCGCGCTCCGTGATAAAGTCGGGCCTTCCCGAGCCGGCCCGCCCCCCACCACCCCTCCCCTCGCCAGGCCAATTTCGGGTCCTTTCCGCGGCTCCGGGTGTCGCGGCACGGAGCCGGTCCCGTTCGGCTCGCGGAGAGCTCCGGAGGCGCTTCGGAAGGAGTGTGGGGTCTCCCGTGGCAATCCGGAGCATCGGCTTCAGGGGGATTCAGAGCAGCGCACTGAGGGCCCAGTGAAGGGCTTTGGAGAGATCAAATCCGGCATTTCTCTGTGTGTAGATCGCACTCCCCCCACCACCCTGGCACTATATCAGGTGTTACACCCAACTCGACTGTGGATTGTTCCACTGCATCCCTCGGGCCTCTCTGCACACACCCTGCTGCCAGGCAAAGGTAGCTCCAACACAACAGCGCTTTCCATCATGTCACAGTGACTTCAGCAACGCGCATTACAAAAAGAAAACTCATTGTGCAATACATCCCCCCGCGTGTCAACACCTCCCCTGGGGGTGTCTGTTTGCAGAAGCTTGAGCCGTCACAGAAGAGCGCTAACCTCCCCCTCAGGTCAGCCAAAGTCAGTCCCCACAGAGCGCTCCGCAGAGTGCACGAAACACAGCACAGGAGAGGGGAACTAACTCGCCATACAACTGAAAGCCCTCCAAATTGGACCAGCCGGATAAATCCTATCACCACTGGGTGGGTCCAAGGAACACCCCTAGCACAGTAAAGCACAGCTGGACTCACACAAAGATCTCCAGATCCACTTTTGAAATGGGGAAAAACGACAAATCCCAGAGGAAGTTGACTTTCGAAGGGGGTGCGACACCTAAAGCCCCGGTTCAGCGTGAGGACCAGATTCCCGCCCCCAGCAACTCACCCCACATGGAATCAGAGGGTAACTCATCTGAAATCAAAGAACTCCTATTGGAATTGAAAGCTGGCATTGGAAATTTAAACAACAAAATGGACGGCCTCGCCTCCAAAGTTGACCTCCTTCAACACCGCATGGACACACACTCAGAACGTTTAAATGAGGTCGAGCAAAGAGTGTCAAATCTAGATGATGGCGCATCGGCCCTCTCAACCAAAGTCTCGCAGCTCGAAGCTCAAATGAAAACGACAATGGCCAAATGCGAAGACTTAGAAGGCCGATCAAGGAGGAATAACATAAGAATCATCGGGGTGAGGGAACAGCAGCCGCAAGGTAGAATGGAGGAATTCGTGGAGTCACACTGCACGTCACTCTTCAGTAGAGAAGCACTGTCTCAAGTTTTCATAGTAGAGAGAGCACACAGGATTTCATCTGCCCGACCTACCCCCGGCGCTCCGCCTAGGCCAATCATCGCAAGGCTGCTCAACTACAAGGACCGAGACACCATCCTCCGCCTAGCTAGAGAGAAAGGAAAACTGCTCCCTGATGGTGACAAAATCCATATTTATCCAGACTTCTCTCCCACAGTACAAACCCAGAGGAAATCCTTTACCGCCATCAAACAAAGACTCAGAGCCAATCAATTACCCTACTCGATGCTCTTTCCAGCACGACTCAGAGTACAGCAAGGGGAGAGGGTCCATTTTTTCCAATCGCCCGATGATGCATGCATGTTTCTCGACCAGATAGGCTGCCCTGATCCGAACCCCAACCGTCCCAGGCCCAAAGAGACAGAAATCTCAGGAATCCACCATAAACCGGAGTGACCAGAGTCGGCTTACAAACTCGCAATAAGTTGCAAAAAGTACAGGTGCAATTCTCACTGTTTACAACGCGGGGCAGGGATGCTTGGAAAGCCCCAGGTGCCCCTAGCACAGCACCAGTTCATTCTCCAAAGTTCACTCAGCGACCAGTTGGTTTTTCTTGTTTTAAGCTGAGTTCCTTGGGGGTACAGTTCCCACAGCGACATGGTATCCACATGTTTCGCTTTCTGTTTTATTTGGTTATTGAGGGATCTCCCTGTGGGCCAGTTGGGGGTTGCCCACCTCAAAGAGAGAAACGCCACGGGCCATTCGGGGTCTACCCATGGCCGGTGCCCTCAGAGTTCATCAGGAAAGTTCTGCGCCACCAGTTCTCAATCACCCCCCTGCTCTCCATCTCCCAATCAGATACCAGTGTCGTCTGGTCAAGCAATGATCCAATTTTTCAGCATCATTTCCAGCAAAACTCACCCCGATGCCACACCACGGCTAACCTCAGGTGAAGATCTGTGGTCAAATAGAAAGATATACCCGACCCATTCAACGTTCTAACATGGAACATAAGAGGCGGCAACATTCCAGCTAAAACCAGGAAAATACTGCAATACCTCAGGCGTCACAAAATAGACGTGGCTATGATTCAGGAAACCCACCTCCTCCCAGGGAAGGACCACCAGTGGGCCAAGAGCTGGGGCTGTCACAGATACTACTCCTCCTACTCAACCTACTCCAGAGGAGTCGCTATTCTCATACACAGGAGGATGAGCTTCCGCATGATACGCACGGCGAAAGATGCAGAAGGGAGAGCGATCCTAGTGAGCGGCATAATAGCAGGCCAGAAAGTGACCTTTGTTAACTCCTACGCTCCAAACACGGATGGCCCAGACAATTTTGGATGGGTGCTTACCCAGCTCTCCATGCAGGACCCAGCATCCATAATCTGGGGTGGGGATATGAACACTGTATTGGATCCAGTAAGGGACAGATCGAAAGCTTCTCCACAACCTCCTACCAAAGCGGGACTCCAAATAAAAGAAATATGCAATGCCTTCAACCTGCTAGACATTTGGAGGGTCTCGAACGGCGAGTCGCGAGAATTCACATTTCACTCACCAGTACACAACACGAGCTCCCGAATCGACTATTTCTTCATCTCATCGACTATTTCTTCGTCTCAGCAAGCGGTCCAATGTCAAGTGATCGTTGCTGCATACATCCTCAGCTTTACGCCTTCCACTCCTACCCCGCCACTACAGCGATGGCGCTTCAAGACAGACGCGTTAGGAGATGAGGTGTTTGCCTCTGAACTAAGGGAGGAGATCAACGTATTTCTCGAAGCCAACGTAGGATCGGTCCCCTCCGCAAGCACAATCTGGGAGTCCCTAAAATGCTTTATCAGAGGAATCTGCCACGCCAAGGAAAACGGCATCCTAAAGCTCATCAGGCGCAAGCTCACAACCAGCGAAGAGAGGCTAAAGGTACTTGAACTCCAAGCCACAAACGGGGCGGATCCCAAAATAACAGCAGCCCTGAAAGAAGAATTGCTAAAAGTTAATTTCGCAGCAGACCGAGAGGTCAAATTCCTGAATCGCAACAGCCAAGTCCGTCAATACGGAGAAGGTCAAAAACCTGGTGCCCTTCTAGCAAATTTAATCAGAGCTGATAACAAGCACGCGCAAATAGAACTGATTCGGACCAATCTAGGTGGGTCGGTTCACACCGACGAAAAGATAGCAGAGGAGTTCCGGAACTTCTACCAAGATCTCTATAGTGCTAAACTCAGCAAGTCTTCAACCGCCCCACTGGAGTACCTGGAAGACACGGAGCTTTACTGGGTCGAACAGTCTCTCTGTGAACCCTTAAATGAAATGATCACGCAAGAAGAGATTATAGAAGCCATAAAGTCCCTCCCCAGCTCCAAAGCGCCGGGCCCTGACGGACTGACACGAGAATTTTACAAGTCATTTGCGAGCACCCTGGCCCCCCTCCTGGCGGAAGTATATGAAGAGGCACTGGAAAGGGGACACCTCCCTCCCTCCTCCTGTGAAGCCAATGTCATTCTGCTGCACAAGCCTTGCAAGCCCCCCGAAGAATGTTTATCCTACCGACCAATTTCTCTCCTCAATCTTGACAATAAAATTCTCGCCAAGGTGCTGGCGGGGAGGTTGATGCCATTGATGCCAGCCCTCGTACTGGCAGACCAAGCCGGCTTCATACCTGGCCGCAACACGACTTTTGGAATCAGGAGAATGTTCGGTGTCATCGCCGCTCTGGATCCCTCGCTACAGGCTGTGGCGGTTCTTCTCGACGCCGAAAAGGCCTTCGACTCGGTGGAGTGGCCGTTTCTGTTCATGGTTCTCACCAGGATGGGCCTGGGAGCCCGCTTTATCAACCTTGTCTCCCTCCTATATACCAAGCCACGTGCCAGTATCATTGTGGGTACAGCCAAATCAGCTCCAATAGATCTGCAACGAGGCACGAGACAAGGCTGCCCACTATCGGCCTTAATTTTCGCCTTGAGGATGGAACCACTGGCCTCCAAACTTCGAGAACAGCGGCAGCAGAGGGGACTCATTATAGGCCCTCACAAACTCATCATCTCTCTCTATGCCGATGACGTTGCACTGTTCATCCAAGACCCTGAGGACAATCTGAATCCAGTCATGAGGGAAGTCATCAAGTTTGGAGCAGCGTCAGGTTTAAAAATCAACCAGGCAAAATCCATTGTATTCCCTCTGACCCCAGCCACCAAACAGTTTCCAGACGACTTCCAACTTACATGGAAATTCTCCAAGGTCCGGTACCTCGGCATACAACTATCTCTAAAGTGTCAGGATGTGTTTCGTGATAATTACGAAGAGGTGGTCAAGTCTCTGCAAGACAGGATTTCTCGATGGAAGTCTCTTCCACTAACCCTCTGGGGAAGGGTCTCCCTGGTGAAGATGGTGATTCTACCAAAACTATTATACCTATTCAACAATATCCCTCTGTTGCTGCAACAATCCTTCTTGAAACAATTGAAAAGCCTGGTCCTTGAACTACTCTGGGCGGGCAAGCCAGCCAGAGTGGCGTACACCACGCTGACACTCCCGGTCACCAATGGGGGACTGGCGCTGCCGGACTTTGAGAGATACTTCTGGGCAGCTGAAGCACAGTTCCTCAGCCATTGGTACGCCTCTCAAGCTACCCGTCCACATGTACAAGTCAAACGAGCCCTCGCAACACCTAACTTTCTAACCGCGGTCGCCCTTAGTCACACGCCGGTTCCCAGTTCCACGATGAACGTAATGCTCACGACGTACAAAGTCTGGAGGACTCTGGCCCAGAAACTCGGAGTACATTCACGGTACTCCCCACTCCTACCTGTCAAGTTTATTCCCGGAGTCCCACTGACCTCAGAGACGGTGTTCCACCAATGGGTTGACAAACTGAACATACAAACCCTAGGGGATCTGTTCACGGAAGAGGGCTTTCTAACTCCAGAACAAGCCAAAAATAAAGGGGGCAACACTGCTTAGGATGTATTCCTTTACTTCAGGACCCGCTACACCATTCAAGCGCTGCTGCCAGACTTCCCGCGTCAACCACCAACTTGGCAATTGCTGCATAATGTTATCCAAGCACAAGGCGAAGGTAGGCTGGTGTCACAGATCTATAAATCTCTCATTCCCACTACAACCCCCGCCATCACTGGTGCAAAAGCTAGATGGGAAAGGTCATTGCACGTTAACATATCGGATGAAGACTGGTGTTATAGTCTGAAACAAACTCAAAAAGTGGCGCTTAACTCACGCCTAAAACTTATACACTTCAACTTCCTCCATCAAACTTATCACACACCGGCAAAAACCAACAAACATCACCCAGACGCAGAAGCGAAATGCAACAGATGCGGGACAACCTCAGCAAACTTTGTTCACCTAGCATGGGAGTGCCCCGAGCTAACGCCCTTCTGGAAACAAGTCCTGGAGACGGCAGCTGCTATTGTGGGAGAACCAATACAACCGAGCCATACAGCAGCCCTGTTAGGCATGACTAGGCTGCTCTCAGCTCCAATAAGAAAACTGGCCGGGGTTCTGTTGACTCTGGCTCAGAGGAGGGTTGCCATGGCCAGGGGTTGAGGCCCCCCCCCCGACAGTCGCCGCATGGCGCAGAGACTTGCTTTATTACCAAGATGTTGAAACAGACTTCATCAAACTCCTTCCATTGCACGCCCGGCCACCAGACATCTGGGGACCACTGACACTGTTCTTGAGGGGCGAAGTGGAAGACCACGTATCTGACTCCTCTGACTCGGAAGATACCCCTCGGTGAGGGCTGGCCCATGGTATTTCCATATCCTTGGAGCGAGAGCTAAAAGTAGCTCACACGCAGCAAAAGAGGACGCTGTATCTGGGGGGCGGGGATGTTGGAGGGGTGTGGGGGTGGTCACTGGGTGGGTCCTGGGTCAAGGCGCAAAGTTTAAAGTCCACCCTAATGTGGGTGTGAAGTTGTATTGAGGTTTAAATACCTAAAAATAAAGTTTAAAAAAAAAAGACTGATAATTTACTGTGTAAAATTGTGAAAAATATGTACACCCCGGATTTGTGAACCTAATTTTCTGCTGCACATTTTAAGAGGCGCCAGAACTCTGTGCTATGCTCTGGGAAGTAACAGTGGAACAGGGGGTTTTACAACAAATGTATTTGTGCCAGAAGTATGAAACGTTATACCCTTATGTCCATGTTCAATGCGCATATTTGTACACATTTTTGGATAAACCAGATATTGTGTTCTGGCCAAAAAGGGCAGAATTCTGTAAAAAGCAGACACAAGATCCGACAATGATGAGGGTTGGAGGAATATCTGCCACACAAAATATGTGATTTATATATGTTATTATTATAAAGATTGCACACATGTAAATATGTATTATACCAAAAGTAGATTTTATGTTCAAAGGGACAAGGGGAGGATTCTCTGACTCATAAACCCACATCATCATGGTGACACCCTGTTTTCTTCTCCAATCAAGGGGGAGAAGAGATTCTAACCTATAGCCTGCCAAGGGGGTGCGCCTAGGATAATTCAGCACACACACCCCTTTACCATATGCATAAATAGAGAAAGCTGAGGACTTAGAAAGACACAGATTCACCCACTATCCTGATCCTGTCGAAGCACCCAGAAGCAGATCCATCCATATTCCTTGCTCCGGACTCCAGAAACTTGGCAAGCAGAAAGGCCCATTCCATTAGTTCAACCATTTTCCACTAGGCCTTGAGTTTCCAGAAACAGAAAGAATCCCACAAAATCTAAGGGGAACAAAAGAAACAGCCGAGCTGTGCTGTAACTGCTTTCCTGCTAAAAGAATGATTACTTGAATCAAAAGACCCAATCCTGTTGTGCCGTGCTGTGACCAGATAGCTGTGACCAGAGCCATGGCAGACCCAGTCTAGTCCGATGTGCCCAGCAGCCTGTCGAGTCCAGTGTGCCCAGCTGAATTTCTGAGCAGAATACCTGATCTTGAAGGACCAGAATTCCTGACGGTTCTGTTCAAACATATATCGTGAGTATCTATAGATAGGACTGTGTCACTAGCATATGTACTGTCCATAGTAATCCCTGTTTTAAACCCACCCTTTCTTATATTAAGAACTGCATTGTTAGAAATATTTTTGAATTGCCTGAACTCTCTATATCTCTACTATCTCCTTCGGTACTAGTATTGTTAAATATCTTTGCGCTCATATATTTCATCTGAAGAAAGCAAGCTCCTCGGCAGGCCGTCGCCCGGATCCATTGGCGCCCTGGTCCAGTGGTTGTGCTTCCGTGTGGTATTTGCTTCTTCATAGTCATCCCCTAGTGTAAAGAAATCCTGTTTGTCTTTTGAAAGCGCATCCCTGTTTTCTCATTCTTGCGCCTATCTCAGAAAAAACGACCTCCACTAAAACATCCATACCTTCCTCAAATTTTATGCTAGAAACAAACAATCCATCAACTTCTGCTTGGAGCTAACATCCTCAGCATCCACAGCTTTCCATAGATCCAAAAACTGCATCCCAAATCCATATAGTTTTCCTGCGATCGCGATTACCGTGCACGGTAAAGTTTGCCGCGAATTTCATTTTAGAAAATTTCTATCACGTGTAAAATAGCTTTTGATTGCACACAACCTCAATTTTAAGTTTGCACATTGCTTATTAATGACAAATAATTGCTAGTGCTTGTCTGCAACTATCCAAAGCGGCTCCCATTAGAATTTAAACAATTTCAGTCATTTAAACCATATTTAGTGTTTTACCCAATCCATTCATCAGATAACTTTAAAACCAGTTTGACAGTTTGCCAATCAGTTCTGGTTCTCTCTTGTGTTTGCTGGGGGGGAAATTGGGATTGACATTTTGTTGAATTTTGCATTCCTGAAACCTGTTCTCTCTCCTCCTATCTTGTTACATTGCTTGTTGGGGGTTGAGGGGCGTGCAGGGGGTAATAGTAACCACATTGCTATTTGATTTGAACACACACAAAAGTATTATTTCTGTGCTGCATTGTTTTTGCTCATTATTACTCCTTGTGATTAAAGAGATTGCTTAGTGTGACATCACCCCATTGGTGATTATTGTATAACCATTAAACATAGTGTGATTATATTGTGAACTACATAAATAAATATTTTAACTTTGTAAACCAGCCTGATTCCTGGTTCAGTGTGACCGGGGCGGGGGGTTCCAAGAGAGAGCGTGATATAAGTGGTACACCGTTCAGAATAAAATAACTTTTCGACACAAATAAATAAGGATTTCAGTTGTGCATTACATGCTAGGCGTTGACTTAGGTGAAGTGCCGGATTGAAATCACTTACAGATTGGGGGCTCGTCACGAGATCCTGAATTAGACATACCACTTGTGACAGTCTAATACAGCGTGCTAACTGGCAGGGTACTTAAACCCTGTTGGGCTACCACACTGTGCTACACTGTGAAAATACCCTTCAATCAAAACACTCTAAGGAGTTGGCCTGTTTTGCAAAAATAAAATAATTCCTGTAAATCAGAAGGAAATTAATATTTCCGGAATGGCGACCCCAGTAGAAATTAATATGGTAAAAGAACACCTACTGCCCAAATTATTTGTCAGGGGTGAATGGACAGAGCAGGATCAGAATATTTGGCTGCCGGAAATCAAAGAACAAGCCACTGCCACAGGATTAGATATATGGCAGGATCAGGGTCCATTACACATGGCACTTAGTGAATTGTACATGGCCCGTAAGGTAAAAGAAGAGCAAAGTAAAATTGCCAAAATAGCGTCATATTTGTACCTCTGAGTCAGAGGATGAGTGGACCAGGGTGACCCGAATTAAGAAAGCCAATAAAGTCAAAAGGGCCTTGCTCAAGGATCCCATGAAACAAATAAAAGCCATAAGGAGTGTCATCATGCCCTATTACAAGAATGCAAAATATTCAGTTTGGGAGCACCTTGAGCTATTTGAACAGATGATGGACACTTTCCATCTGAAGGACAGCGAAAGCTGTATTCAGTATGTGAAGTAGACATTTTCTCCTGAGTACTCCAGCTTCTTTGCGGGGCTGGAGGATCAAGAGTCATTCCAGATGGTCCACCTATAGGGTGGCCATCCTGAAACATTTTTCCGTTCACAGGGATCCTCAAGAGGCTCGCAAGGCAGCCTATAACTTACAATGTGGGGAAGACCAGGCTCCACAAGAATTTGTTCAGGAGTTGAAACACGCCTTTGCGCAGACCACTAGAAGGGTACGCACTGACAGCAAAGAATTTGTAAACACTTTCTTTCATGCTCTCCCTAAGTATATTATGACCCAGCTAAAGAGGGATTTTCACGTGAAAATATCACTAGACTGGGTCATCGAACAAGCAACGCACATCTATGAGGTGCAGAAGTCGTTGGAAAACAAAAATAGTCCCAAAAGCCCCAAAACAACCAACACCCCTGCTGCTGCTAAAGTGGCAGAGGTGAAGGCTGCCCCCATTTTAGATCTGGAGATGGGGGGCCTAAAAACCTGCCCGCACAGAATCCAAACAACCCCAAACCCAGAAGGCCCTCGGGCCAATCACAAACTGGGAGCCAGGGAGGCAACCCTACAAATGGGACCCCTAACTCCCCTGACTACATCAGCCCACGCTACAAGGGGAATAGACCCATCCTGGGTTATGTGTGGACTCCTCCAGCCCAAGGGGGGGAGATCCAAGCAGACAGCAGGAAACCCAGGGAACTTCCCTCCTAACTTCCCCCAGGAGGGCATTAATCCCCCAAATACTGGGACAAAATTTCTTTCCGATGTACCCGTAAAATTTCAACCCCCAAAACAATCCATCCTTCTTTCCACACTTTTCTGAGCCCAGACAGCCCAATCCGGGAGAGGGGAGACCAAGGGTGGAGGGGTATCCAAACTTTCCTAACCCGGGGTATTTTGTGAGAAGAGATAGCTACCCTTCCCGGGATCAGCCCAGGGGAGACATGAGGACCCCGTACCAGCCAGAGCGGGTGTCCCAACGAGAGCACCAGGTCCAAAACAAGGCACAGGATCTGGGTCGCATGCTGAGGGCTCAACAGACCCCCCAGATGAGCATGGCGGCTCAGGATGCCTCAAATCCAGGATCTGGTGCTCCAGAGCAATGATGGGGGAAGAACCCCGACAACCCACTGGTTCCCAGGGAGGAGGCACAAGGGGAAGGGGGGTGTAAAGCCTTGGAGGAAGCTTCCTTCCCCACTTGTAGAAAGCCCCTGGAAACCCGGGAACCGGAACCAAAATCTCCTGCCCCTGAAAGTCTGCCACCCAAGGAGCAGAGAGGGGGTAGGAGAAATAAAGAGCCCAAAAAGACCCATTTTGAGGAGGAGGTACAAATCTTCCAGTTTGAAGGAGAGGGATCCTCAGAGGGTCCTGGGAAAAGGATCTTCCCCTTCAGGGATAGGGGAACTCCTCCCAAAGAAAAATGGGTCCCAAAGGATAAAAGTCCAGACTGGGTAGATGTGGGGACTGAGTTAGCACCGCCCATCATCAAACCCCAGAATCACCAGCACGAAAATGTTGCGCTCACCTGGTTGTCACAGGGGCTTCGATCGGACCCAGACAGCTGGGGTCTCCACCAACGTGATGCGTAGTGAAGAGATGACTGTCTGGACTGGCCCGCCTTATCTTGTCTGCTGGACTCGTAGAAGTATTCTCCTGCAAGTGGAGAAAGGGATTTAGCCACCAGTGGACTTTAGTGATGCCCCCCCAACAGTTCTCGTTCTCCCCACTAATCACCTCCGATATTCCCTTTTGGTAACCTCACCTTATGTTTTTAAATGATGAGCTCTCCATCCTGCATGGCATGCAGGGACGCGTAGATACCAGTTACTTCACTGGGTTGAAGGTACTGGAGGAGTTCCGGAGGAATATTGACTCCAGTGTCTATAAAGTTCAAAGAGTTCAATATGTCCGAAGTTCACTCTTGTTCCATTCCCTCGTTAGGTTGCAGCTGGGTCCAAAAGAATTTTGCCTGGAGGCAGCTGATGGCGTTGAGGTAAGAGTCTGTATTACCGAACACTGTCCGGTAAAAGTTGCATGAGTTTAACTTGCTGTTTTCTCTCCCTTTATAGGTGCGGCATAGGAAGATGCAGCGAATTAAAGAATAATACCTCCGGTGGTAAAGCAGGTAAGCCTATGGTGGCAAAGAGATTGTCCTTGTTGGTTTTCTCGGCTCACCTTGTTATTCCTTTTGTTTTCCCCCCAGGTGCTGGGTTTCAACGAAGAAAATGATGGAGGCAGCGGCGAGTGGAAAGATGCGGTGGACTGGTGAGTATAACGCGGCGCTGCTGCTGGCGAAGCGACGCGTCGCGTCCTGAAATAATGTCCTTTCCAGGCTCGGAGATGTGCTGGGTCCGGAATCAGGTAAGGAATCAAATAATGTCTGTGATCTAACCTCTTCTCCTTTCTTTGCCTTTTGTCTAGGAGCTTCAGATTCGAGGCGGGCGTGGCAGAAGACTGGATGCTGACTTGCAGACACGGTGAGCGTCACGCTGCTGGATGCAGAATAACGCAAAGCATGGGCTGCTGTTCGGGTGTGGTTTAAATAGCCTGCAAAGTAGTCCCAGGTAAGAAGTTCCCCAGAACCACACCCGAGTGAAAAATAGTCCCTGTAATAAAATAGTCCCATCCAGGCCTCACGTTGGCTTGGACTCATTTTCAGCATGGTCTGCATAAGGTAAGTAAAGTCTATGAGCCTGGCGCCTATGGCGCCAGGACTGATTTCTATGATGAGCCTGGCGCCTAAGGCGCCAGGACTGAATCCAAACAGCCCCCAGCCAGGGCTTTTGGGGTTTTAATGAGTATCTGGATGCCTGCTCCCGGGGCTGATGGACTCGATCCGGATTCCCGGGGGAAGGCCTCATGACAGCACTCCCCCCCCAGGGCCCCTCCTAAAGGTGTTCTTCCCCTTGGCCCTGGCTTGTCTGGGAAGTCCCGATGGACTTTTTTCACCAATCGAGGAGCATGAACGTGATCACTAGGTTCCCATGACCTTTCTTGTGGTCCGTAACCCTTCCAGTCGATTAAATAAAAAAGTCTTGATTTAACCATTTTAGAGTCCAGGATGTTTTTTACCTCGAATTCAGGTTCTCCATCTATAGGTCAGGTGGTTTGGTTAATCTTGTCCCGGGTTGAGCTGGTTTTAGAAGTGAAACATGAAAGACAGGATGAATCCGCATATTAGAGGGTAATTCTAATTTGACGGCCACCGGGTTGATAATGGCCTTAATGGTGTAAGGTCCCAAATATCTAGGATTAAAAGTCTGAGTTCCTTTCAGAGGAATATGTCTTGTAGCCAGCCAAACTTGGTCTCAGATTCGATATGGTGGGGTCTCACTTCTATGTTGATCATCATTTTTCTTATATTTCTCTTTTGCTTGTTTCAAATGTTTTGTTGCCTCTTTAAAGGCTTGTGTAATAGTAGAATGCAGATGAGTTACTACCAGAATTTCTAAATGCTGGGGCGAATCGAGTTCTGAGGTTCGAGGATGATGTCCATATATGGTATAAAAGGGGCTTTGTCCGGTTCCTGAATGTACAGAGTTATTGTATGCGTATTCAGAAATCCATAAAATGTCCTTCCAATTACCTTCGTTTTGGTGGAGCATACAACGTAGGTATTGTTCTAGAGTCTGGTTGGTTCTCTCCATTTGACCATCGGTTTGGGGATGCTGAATGGTTGATAACCTTACGTCGATTTGTGCCAATTGACAACACCTCTGCCAAAATTGTGAAATGAACTGACTACCTCGGTCAGAGATCAATACGGAAGGAAATCCATGTTTTTGAACAATATTTTCGAGAAATTCCTTGGCCAATATTGAAGCACAAGGTAATCCTCTAAAGGAATAAAGTGTGCCATCTTGGAAAAAAGATCCACAATAACTAGAATGGTGTTGAATCCATTACATGGCGATAGATCTGTAATAAAGTCTAAAGACAAAGTGTGCCATGGTGTGGGTGGAATATCTAAATGTTGTAAAAGACTAGCTGGTTTCTTCTTTTGGCTTTTGTTCTGGGAGCAGATGCCACAAGACAGTACAAATGACTTTACATCTTTTTGCCAGGTGGGCCACCAGAATTGTCTTTTAATTTTAGCTTCAGTTTTTGCAATACCTGGGTGCCCTTCCATCAGAGCTTCATGGTAATTGGAGATGACTTGTTCTTGTAGTTCCTTGTGTGGTAGAAATAGACGCCCTTGATAGTAAGGTAGGTCATTGCCAACTGGATAATCTTGGCCCTTTTTAACTCAGTCCTGCAGGGCTGCTGAATCGAAAAGTTGTTGGATCTTTAAATGAATATCTTCTAAGGTCTGTCGAGTAGTTATCTCAAGAATTCTTTGTCCAGGAATTATAGGCACCGGTTCCGGGTTCGAATATGCTTCTCCCATCCCGATTCGGGATCAAGCGTCTGCCTTACTATTCTTACAACCTGGTCGGTAAGTGATCACGAAATTGAATTCGGCAAGGAATAAGGCCCATCGAAGTTGACGCGATGATTGGGCCTTGGCTGTTTTTAAATACTGCAAGTTCCTGTGATCGGTGATTACAGTAATGGTATGCCTGGCACGAGAAGATAATGTCGCCAAGCCTTGAAGGCGGATTTGATGGCTAACAACTCTTTATCGGTAACCGCATAGTTTAATTCGGGGGCCGACAATTTTCTGGACCAAAATGCTACTGGATGAAGTTGACCGGTTTCTGGATCCTTCTGGGACAGAATAGCCCCCATGGCTAAACTGGATGCATCGGTTTCAACTATGTATGGGACCTCGGGGCGTGGATGCTTTAAGACAGGTGCCGACGTGAATTTCAATTTCCGTTCTTGGAAGGCTTTTTCAGCCTCTTCGGTCCACAAGAAGCATTTGTTTTTTCGCAAAAGTGCTGTGATGGGGTGTTGTATTGCTCGCCAATAGTGCACGGACAGTAATTTATCACCAGTACAGTTGCAGAGCCAATACTTTGAACGCAGGTAGACGTATTGCTCTCCTCTGAAAAGTGCACGGAACTACCATAAATCACCAATGCAATTATAGAGCAAATACTTCAACCCAAAAACAGATACAATAATTCACAGCCACGCACGCTTTAGAAGATAATCGGCTCTTTACGGATATTTATTCAAAGCTTACAGGTACATAGAAATAACTCATAAAACTCTCATGGACATAGATCACAGAAAACATAAAGAAGTCAAAGAAAGAATACATCACCGTGGGCGTAACTTAACGAAACCTCATCTCGCCAGAAGCGGCTGAAAGACCTCGATAACAGCCAGGCCGAGAGCACAACAGCCCACAGGTATGTCGGACCGGAGCGTTCCCCCTTCGACTGAGGTCTTTGTGCTTGTCCCGTCTGACCGTTGAGGGGTTCCGCATTTATGCCCTCCTCAACAAGGGGTGGCAACTTCTCGAACCTTCTGGCAATGCGCTTGCGCATTAATGGGTGACCGTTTGGTTGCCAGCTGGGTCAACTGACAGTAACCTCAAGGAGCAAAGCGCTTCCCTCTCCTAAACGCCCCGGAGAACAATTCCATAACTCATCTCAAAACCTTGGCGCAGGCATAGCAAACCAAAACAAACCTTGTTATCGGGTACCAGCCGGCACCTGCGGATCTTAGCTTTCCCAGCGCCGTGTCCTTGGCTGAGAAGGCCTGCATTCCAAGCCCATCAGCGAATAACATTGAAAACATGTTGTTTCGCAAATCAAGTGCAGCTTTCCACTGAGGCATTGATAAATATTCATTATGGCTCTGAGTGCCCCCAGAATGCACTGCGCACCAGTGCCATGTTTTAGCTCGAACACCACAGGTGTACAACATATGGGAAGTAAGGAATAAATCTGCGGTAGAAATTAGCAAATCCAAGCATGCTTTGCACCCCTTTAACTGAACTGGGTGATGGCCACTTGAGAATTGCATCCACCTTTCGAGAGTCCATTCAGACTCCTTTTGGAGTCAGGATAAATCCAAGGAATTCAACTTCTGTAGCATGAAAAACACATTTTTCCAATTTTGCATATAACTTGTACTGGCGTAGTTTCTCAAGGACTGCACGAACGTGTGATTCTGAGGAGGAGTACACTAGAATATCGTCTATGTATACGACAACACAGACGTCAATGAGTTCACGAAGGACATCGTTCATAAAATACTGGAAGGCTGCTGGTGCATTGCACAACCCGAAGGGCATCACCTGATATTCGAATAATCTGTACTTGGTGCGAAAAGCAGTCTTCCATTCGTCGCCCTTCTTTACACGTACCAGATGATATGCCCCTCGGAGATCTAATTTAGTGTAGATGCAAGCATACTTTACTTGGTCTAGTTGTTCGGGGATCAGAGGCAATGGATATCGGTTCTTCACCGTGATCTGGTTTAATGCACGGTAGTCTATGCATGTTCTGAGGTCACCTTCCTTTTTGGGCACAAAGAAAAATGCTGAAGATGGAGGGGACTTAGATGGACGAATGAAGCCATTAGCAAGGTATTGGTCCAAGTATTGTCGTAGGTGACGGTTTTCGGGTTCCTTAAGGGCGTAGATTCTACTGCATGGAGGTTGTGCACCTGGTATGAGGTCGATTTGACAATCGTATGATCTATGAGGTGGTAAGGTGTTTGCCTGTTCTTTTTGGAAAACATCCTGGAATTCTTGATATTCCTGAGGTAACTGCATGACTGGATTAGCGACTGTGGCCAGGCTTTTGTTCAAGGTTTTTTCCGGGTAACAGGTGTGTGCACACTCCGGGAAGGTTACTCTCTTCTCTCGCCAATCAATACAAGGATTATGTGTTTCCACCAAGGTATTATTTGGAACTGCGGGGCTTTGATTAAGTCAAACACAATAGTATCTCGATGCCCATCTTGACCCAACAGTGTCATCTCTGTGGTGGAGTGAGTTACAGGCCCAGAGGCAATTTCAGTTCCATCGACTGTGGTGATAACCTCCGAAGTGGTCTTTTTGCAGAGAGGTAGATTCATCCTAGAAGCCAATTTGTGGTCCACATAGTTTCCTACGGCCCCGCTATCAATGTATGCCCTAACTGCGTGCATACGTGATGGCTGCCTTGGATCAATAAGGACCATTGGTATGATTAGGTGCGAGGTCTGAGTGTCCTTCTGTAAGCTCGGCAAGCGGACCTCTACGCTTGTCGGGCGTGGTCGTTTCCCGAATTAGGCTCTGTTTGATTTCTATCAGCAACTCCGACTACTTTCTTGGATGGTTTTATAGGGCAATCCCGTAGAAAATGTCCTGAGGCCCCACAGTACAGACACAACTGCATCTGTCGTCTCCTTTGTCTTTCTTTTTGAGTTAAGGGTCCCTTAACCCCCCGATCTGCATTGGTTCTAATGCATCTGTTCCTTTGGGAATAACATTGGGTTTAACCAATACCCGATTCTCGAACTTAGCTCGATCTGCTTTTCTAATCTGAAGTCGGTGGTCTAGCTGGACCACTAAGTCTATATATTCTGCGCAATCCTGAGGTGGGTTCACAACTTGGGCCAAAACATCTTTGAGTTCACCCCGAAGTCCACGATGAAATAATGTAATTCGCTTTACCTCTGGCCATCCGGTTTCCACCACCAACCTTTTGAAGGTTGCGATATAAGTTAGCAGGTCCTGGTTTCCTTGTCGTAGGGATAGAAGTTTGTTATCCAGGGCCTGTCCCTGTGAATGTCTGGCGAATAATCTTTCCATGCTCAATTGAAAACCCTGAAAATCTCGAAGAAGAGGGTCATCCTGGTTGACTAATGGAATTGACCAATCCGCTGCGCTGCCACTAAGGTATGACAGTACAAAGGCTACTTTGGCTTGGTCGTTTGGAAAAGCTCCTGGTCTGCATAAAAAGTGCAAGCGGCATTGGCTCATGAACACGGCAAACCTTTTCGGGGCCCTAGCAAAGCGTTTGGGTGGAGCTAAAGGAATGCTCCCTGGTAGATCCATTTGCACAGGGCTGCTCGATGAAATGGGGGTTGAATTCCCCCCAAGTTCAGGTAGTGGTGTTTGCCCGGCTTGGTTTTGCAGCAGTTGTCTGGCAAGATCATCAGTGCGCTTCTTTGACACAATCAGTTCTCTCCTGAGGGCATTAGTTTCTTGGCGCGCGGAGTGCACTTCTGCCCTAAGTTCTCCTAACAATTGGGCTAGTTGGTCGGTTTCTGAGGTCTCCATTACGCCCGGGTGGGGATTTGTAGATGGGCTTTGCTTTCTGTTATGCTCACCTGGTTCCCACATGGGGCGTCGATCGGACCCAGACAGCTGCGGTCTCCACCAACGTGATGCGTAGTGAAGAGATGACAGTCTGGACTGTCCCGCCTAATCTTGTCTGCTGGACTCGTAGAAGTATTCTCCTGCAAGTCGAGAAAGGGATTTAGCCACCCGTGGACTTTAGTGATGGCCCCCCAACAGTTCTCGTTCTCCCCACTAATCACCTCCGATATTCCCTTTTGGTAACCTCACCATATGTTTTTAAATGATGAGCTCTCCATCCTGCATGGCGTAGATACCAGTTACTTCACTGGGTTGAAGGTATTGGAGGAGTTCCGGAGGAATATTGACTCCAGTGTCTATAAAGTTCAAAGAGTTCAATATGTCCGAAGTTCACTCTTGTTCCATTCCCTCGTTAGATTGCAGCTGGGTCCAAAAGAATTTTGCCTGGAGGCAGCTGATGGCGTTCAGGTAAGAGTCTGTATTACCAAACACTGTCCGGTAAAAGTTGCATGAGTTTAACTTGTTGTTTTCTCTCCCTTTTTAGGTGCGGCATAGGAAGATGCGGCGAATTAAAGAATAATACCTCCGGTGGTAAAGCAGGTAAGCCTATGGTGGCAAAGAGATTGTCCTTGTTGGTTTTCTCGGCTCACCTTGTTATTCCTTTTATTTTCCCCCAGGTGCTGGGTTTCGACGAAGAAAACGATGGAGGCAGTGCTGAGTCGAAAAATGCGGTGGACTGGTGAGTATAACGCGGCACTGCTGCTGGAGAAGCGACGCGTGCTGAAATGATGTCCTTTCCAGGCTCGGAGATGTGCTGGGTCCGGAATCAGGTAAGGAATCAAATAATGTCTGTGATCTAACCTCTTCTCCTTTCTTTGCCTTTTGTCTAGGAGCTCCGGATTCGAGGCGGGCGTGGCAGAAGACTGGATGCTGACTTGCAGACACGGTGAGCGTCACGCTGCTGGATGCAGAATAACACAAAGCATGGGCTCCTGTTCGGGTGTGGTTTAAATAGCCTGCAAAGTAGTCCCAGGTAAGAAGTTCCCCAGAACCACACCCGAGTGAAAAATAGTCCCTGTAATAAAATAGTCCCATCCAGGCCTCACGTTGGCTTGGACTCATTTGCAGCATGGTCTGCATAAGGGAAGTAAAGTCTATGAGCCTGGCGCCTAAGGCGCCAGGACTGAATCCAAACAGCCCCCAGCCGGGGCATCATGACAGAAAATCCCTTAGTTCTAACCCATCCTGGCGACTGCCTCCAAAAAGGCGGGGGGGGGGGGGACAGCCCAGAATCAGAACCAGGGAAACCCAAAATTTCCACCATATCTAGCTGTCACTTTTTTCTTTCAGATTCCCAAGACCCCAAACCGAATCCTGCCCAAATCACCTCTCTGTCAGTATCCAAAACCAAGAAATTAACCCATCCTTTGTCCAAAAAATGTGCATTATCTTTGCCCCCTTGAGGAAAAGGAGGGAAGATTCTTGGCCCCGGTCCAAATACAGGGGCAATGTACAATTTTGGCACTGGTGGACACTGGATCCCAAGCTACCCTTCTGTCAAAAATGGCCTTTGATCAACTGAATTCGGGAATGGGGGAGAAATACCAAATTCCTCTCACCCCTCTTCCTGGACAACTTCAAAACTTCAACGGGAATTAAATTCCCGGCGAGGTGACTGCGGATTTGGACATTAAAATTGGGCGACACAAGAGGAAGCACCCGGTCATAGTTGTAACTCCAGAGGGCACACCTTGTTTACTAGGGAATGACATCCTGCGTAGGTTGTCTCCCCTCATAAATTGTGTAAACAAGGTCCTCTGGACCCAGACTAGCCGACCAATAAAATTGAAACATAGTGTCAACCATGTTAGTTTAAACGGCACATGCCACATGGTTGAACAAAAACAGGACCACATCGAATTTCACTTCCAGAATAATCAAATCCCAGACGTGACAGTAATTGCAGTAGAACAACAAACTGGTGATGGGCGGTCCTCTCTATTTCTGAAAATCAACCTTCCTTCCAGTCTAAGGTGGCATTCCACACTGGAAGGAAACACACTGAAATTCTTTACAAATTCACAATCAGAAAATCCCACTCCTATAGTCCAGAAAGATAAGAAATCAGCTCAAAATAGGCTGAAATTCAGAAAATTGGAGAGCATTTGTTCATCCCTATTCAGTTAAATGAAGGGAAGGACTCTGTTCTCGCCCGGGTATGTGTGAACAACGGTAAGAGCTTCATGAGCGAGGCCATGTTCCGCAAATCCCAAATGATCCAGCCATTCCCACATTTAAACTGTTAGACAAATTGGAAATGGACCTGGAAACACCCAATTCCAAACATCTCCTGCCTAGCAGGTGTATGCTCAACATTTCCATAGGCAACAATAGCATAGTCCATAATTGTTGGTCGTGCAAGATGTCCCTACTGCATTTTATTTAGGCAGTGACATTCTCAATCGCTTTGCCATTAGTTTGGACCTAATAAACTTCAAAGCTTGGTCCCAATTAGCGGGTAATCCCATGGACTTTGATCACCCAGAGAAAGCATTAAGGTGAGCTCAACTGCTGCCATATGCAGTTGAAATTCAGATTGGAGGGGAAGTCACTACCCCAGAAAGGACCCGACAATTCTCACTGGAAGTAAAAATTAAAAGAGAACAGAAACTGAAAAACCCCAACGCCTATGTCCATCTGAATGCTCATTTCCAACAGCAGGGGTTGGGGGTAAACCCAACGCCACTCGTCAACATAGAACACGACACCATTCCAATAGAGGTGGATAACAGCGACTTAAAGAGTATCACTCTAGCTGCAGGCACCATTATTGGAATGGCGGTTGATGACCGACATTTTTCCATAGATTTCGGTAATGAACTGTTAGGACCAATCCCCAAGGACTGTTTTGACAGTGATAGCACTATGACGCAACACCAGACAGGATCTTCACCGGGCATGGGGGGGATTTCATGGTGTACACTTCCTGACCTTATGGTAAGGAAGATGTGACGTGACTTCAGGAGGGATGAGGTGACCTTTCATGTCCCCGAGGACTACCTTCCCCACCTGAAGCCATCAGTCCAAATCAGCACTTTAACCAGGGACTTCTCCACCCAGCTGGAGAAGGCCGCTGAGATAGCAAAACCAGAAGTTTTTCCAGGCTTCAGGCAGATGGTTGAAGAGAGAGTCAACCTAGCTGATGCCTGTGAGACTCTGGAGCAGAAGCAACAATTGAAACAAGTTTTCTTAGATTTTCAAGATCTCTTTGTGGTGGACTCATATGACTGTGGTCACACCGACATCCACACAACAATGATTCCCACGGACTCTGGCATGACTCCAGTGTTTGTGAAGCAATATCGCTTGCCTCTCGCATCAATAAAGTCCATTACTGAAATAATTAAGAACCTTGAGTCCCGTGGGATAATTCGTCCAGTCTACAGCACATTCAATAATCAGGTGCTGGGGATTCTGAAACCAAAGAACCAGTGGAGACTCTGTGCCGACCTAAGGGAGCTCAACAAACGGGTCCATATTTCCCGATGGCCTCTTCCCTACATTGACCAAGGGGTGGCCCAGATCCAGGGGTCAAAGGTATTCACTGCCATTGACCTGACCAGTGGATACTGGACTGTACCTGTCAGTAGGGAGGACAAATACAAGCTGGCCTTTACCTTCGGGGGGCAGCAATACACATGGACCCGGACTCCCTTCGGATACATCAACTCCGGCAACGAATTTAACATTTTTCTACACAAGGCCATGCCCGACTTGGGTGAAAGGGGTAACCTGGCCTATGTAGATGATGTTCTAGTCAAAAGCTCAGTTGTAGAAGAACACATAGCAGAGATCCGTTATGTTCTGACACAGTTGAGGGCTGCCGGAGCAAAACTCTCCTTTGAACAGGCACAGTGGTGCAGAACCCGTGCCAATTTCATGGGGCATGAGATAACTCCTCAGGGTCTCTGTCCCCAGGAAAAGAAAGTGGAAGCACTCCAGAAATTAATAGACCCCACAACTCTGCGGGAACTAAGGAGCCTCCTTGGACTAATTACTTACAGCAGAAAGTTCATTGAGGATTACGCAGAGATCATAAGACCCCTGATCCATCTTTTGAAGGGGGGGTCAAGTGGGAGTGGGGTCCAGAACAAGCCGAGGCAGTCAGACAACTCAAAAGAAGCCTCTCACAATCACCTTGCCTAGCTTACCCTGTCAAAAACAAGGAGTTCTTCTTGGAGACAGAGTTCTCAAATACATGCTTGCCTGCAGTATTATATCAAAAGCATGACAAGGTCAATCAAGTAATCTCCTATGCGAGTAAATCTTTATCCTCTGTGGAGGAAAAATTCAACGATTGTGAGAAGGCACTCCCAGCAACCGTGTGGGCATTGAAGAATTACCGAACGTTTATCCAGGGGAAACACATCATAGTGGAGACTCCACACCAGCCTCTGCAATATCTCCAAAGTGACAGAATCCGGGCTGGAAATGTGAGTAATTCCCAAATTACTTCCTGGATTCTGTCAATGCAAGGCTTTCCTGTGGAGGTCAGATATGGCCAAAACAAGAAGAGTCCCCTCGCGCAAGGTCTGACTGAATTGCATGATTGTGCCAGAGAAAACTGTCTTGAGGACGAAAGTCTTAAAATCAAGGACAACATGGAGGCATAAATTCCCCACACAAGGTATATGAAGAAGACCAGTGTGAGGGAATGCCCACTGTCTATGTGGATGGATGCTCCTACCATGTTCACAACAACAGGGAAAAGGAACTTGTGGCCGGCGTAGGGAATGCATGGGTGAATGATGCCCCAGAACACTCCGCAGCGTACAAAATCGGTCCCCGAAGTAGTCAAGTGGCAGAGTTGATGGCTGTGCATAAAGCCATCCTCACTGCTGTCCGACACCAACTCCACGAACTGGTCATAATCACTGACTCAGATTATGTATGGAACGGGTTTGTGGAGCACCTGGTTAACTGGAAAACCAGAGGCATGCTATGTGCTAATAACAAACCATTGAAACATGGAAAATGAATACAGAATATTGATGATCTGGTCACCTCGAATGGGATGACCATCTACTGGAAAAAGATCAAGGGTCATTCTAGAGTAGAGGGACCAGACAAAACTGGAAATGATCTAGCTGATCAGCTGGCCAAAACCAGAGCCATCCAAGGGGATCTACTTGAGATCAAGTCCCTGTTGGGGGAAATCCAGGTCACTGCTATCACTAGGTGCCAGACAAATGCTCACAATGAACTCTCAACTGCACAATGGAGTAAGGAGACCCCAAATGCTGATTTGATTATGGCTCAAAAAGGGGATTCAATAATTGGTAAGTTTTATCAACACATTGAGGACCCTGAGAACTTTCCCCTGATGGATACCGACTACATAGGGAGTATGATGAAATGTCCAAAAAGGTTCAGAATCCAAGACGGTTTGTTGGTGAGGAGATCCATAGCTGGCCATGGCCAGTGGGTGGTCCCCACCTCATTCCGAAGCCTGATGCTAAGTCACGCCCATGATGCGGCCACAGCCGGTCATCAGGGGTTTCATATGACACTAGAAATCTTACGAGAGGTTCCATACTGGCCACACATGGGGCAGGACCTCGACCAATACTTGAAGGGGTGTCTTGTTTGTGCACAGCCAACATCACTTCCATACCGTGCTCCCCTCCAAAAGAGGGGGATGACACTGCCTTGGTCAGATTGACAAGTCGATTTTATCGGGCCCGTGATTCGCTCCTCTAGGGGGAACAAAGTACATGTTCACCGTGACATGCTTGTTCACTAAATGGGTGGAATGTCTCCCGGCCCCAAATTGCAAGGCAGAAACAGCTGCTGCCCTGATGATCAACCACATCTTCTCGCGTTTTGGACTACCCCAAAGGATTGAGTCAGACCGAGGTAGCCACTTCACTAGCGAAGTGATGACAAAGATGTGGGAGATACTTGGGGTCAAAAGGAAATTACACATTGCCTACTGGTAGCCTCTAGTGGTGGAGTTGAGAGATACAACAAGACAATTGTGAGCATATTAAAAAAGTTTGTGGCAGATTCTGGGCCGAGTTGGGACATTCGACTACCTCTTGTCCTAATGGCCATCAGATCTACCCCTTCTTCGGCAACAAAAATGGCACAGTTTGAGCTGATGGCTGGACAAAGGATGATGCTTCCCCAGCATCTGCTCTACAGAACCCAAGAGCAGACCTTGATATATGCCCCCACAACTCATGAATATGTTGAGAATCTGAGAAAACACCTTCAACATGCTTTTGCCTATGCTTAGCGGAATCTAGAAAGATCTGCAGACAGCATGAAGACCCACTATGACCTTAAGACAACTTGAAAAGAATACCAAGTAGGAGACCGGGTCTACTTGTACAATTTCCAAAAGAACCAGGCCAAACAGCGCACATTTTTTCCTAGCTGGCGGGGTCCTTTTGAAATTG
The DNA here is from genome assembly GCF_040938575.1 of Ambystoma mexicanum. Taxonomy (NCBI): domain Eukaryota; kingdom Metazoa; phylum Chordata; class Amphibia; order Caudata; family Ambystomatidae; genus Ambystoma; species Ambystoma mexicanum. Next base: position 450,930,073 of record NC_090924.1, on the reverse strand, counting down.
TAGACAGAATCTCACCAGTCGCCTACAAAATCTGTATCCCCAAAGGCAGTTTGGCAGAAGGGGAAGATAAGTGGGTCCACATCAACCAGCTGAAGTGTTGCCATCCTAGGCATACTCTGCGGCAACTAGAGGAGCCATCTGGAAACCCAGAGAGGGAAATTCCGGATTCCTAGAAGATTACAACTATTAAAAACCATTCCACCTGTTAACATCCATAGTCATTACATGCAGGAAAGATTGTCAATTCTATGTCAAATGTATGCATCTGCCCCACTACATGAATAGTGTTGGGGAAATGTCCACAAACATGCTCTGTTTTGTCTTATAGCACTGAAACCAAGGATTCCAAGTGCCAAGGAGGACCACTCGGGACCGGAAGGAAAGACCCAGGGGGCCCGGGGTATCGCTCCATACTCCCATCTGGAACTGGCGAGGAGAACCTGTCGATCCAGCACTGATGGGAGAAGCAGACACATTTTTCCACTTGGACCAAAAACAAAGATTGACATCCCAATCTCCCGACTTCCCCTTGACGGGCAGTCAAATTCAAGTCGTGAGGGGGGTGGCTTTGTGGGATTCATTAACCCACTTATGCTCTGCCCTGCGGCATCACTGTGTACTGATGGTGCCAGAATTATCAAAATGGCCGCAAAACCCCTATGCATGCCAAAACCCATGGAAATCGCGCTTTGCAACACAAAAAGATGGCTGCCAAATCTAGCATGCATGTTGTCAGTGGTGGAACAGAGAGCACACTCCCGAAACATCTCACTGGGCGTCACAACAAGTAAAAATGGAGACTGCATGAAAAGCAGTGTTTTGCTGAAAGTTATCCAGAATCTTGTTTTCAAATCCTTTCTCTTGGTTGCTGAAACTGCAGAATGCCGGTCCAAAACACCATCAAACATCCAATATTCTTGCTGGGTGTTACTAGTCACTTCATTCAAGAAATCATTATGAACATACAATGTCAAGAAAAGCGGAATCTGTCACCACAACATTCACAGCAAAATAATGTGCTAACTTCGAGGAAGGTCGGAAGCGGCCTCAGTACAATTTGTACGTACGTACGTGCTTTGGAGAGGTGCGGCTTGACTTCCGGTTCTCAGATTTGCGTCGCTCGAGGCTTTGGACGCTTCTGCGGTTCTGCGGCTGCGACGGAGTGAGAGGGGCCGCGAGCTGCAAGCTGAGAGTGGGCCGTGAATTGCAGGCGGGCTGGCCTGACGCGTGTGGGCGTTTGAGCGGGCGTCCGGACGATTCTGGATTGCTTCTGGCTCGGGTGGAGGCTCATCTGAGGGCTGGCCCCGTTGTTGACAGGCACTTGCAGACTTGGACAACTGAACCGCGGCATTTGGATCCCTTGCGGATCAGCTGGAGGCTTGCCGCGGATCGGTCTGCAAGTCCGGTACTTGGAGTCTCTGTGGTTTGGTCGGAGGCTTGTTTTAAAAAAAAAAAGTAAGTGAGCTGTTATGTTGCGGGGGGGTTGATTTATTACGTATCACCCCTCAGCAGCAATAGACAGCTGGAATCGGGGCCAGAGTGTGTGTGGCGCCCGGAGCGCTTTGAGCCTGCTGGAAGTTTGTTTTGGAGGCGAGTAAAAAAGGCACCGCCATAGGAATCCGACTTTAAGGGAGGCGGTAAAATTATTACTTAGGACCCTATTTTTAAGTTCTGGACCTACAGCAGCACATCACAAGCTATATTTTTTTTGTTTTTTTTTTTTTTGTTTATTTATTCTAAGTGCACCTATTGTGACCCTGAAGCTAATATTGCACTGCTGAATCTATAATCACTTAGTGCGGATTAAATCCAGACAGCCCAGTAATATACACCAATAAACGTTTAAAAAATAAATTAACTATATGCCTCCACGTAAGAAGCTTCAAGCACCCTATAATCTGCGACAGCGGAAAACTGGGAATAGTCCAACGAAAGGCGAAAGAACGATGGACAATGAGAAGCCAACAAAGTTAGCACCTGTTACCAAAGGTGCAATAACTGACTTTTTCCCTGTGAACCTGCATCCCGAAAATAACTCCACCACCATGGACGAGGGTGAGGCAAATAAGACGGACCTGCAGGATCAAGAGAGCTTTGGAGATATCGATAACAACTCCCTATTGGAGTTATGTCTCTCAATGCAAAGATCAATGACACCTGCAGCGATCAAAACATTACAACCGGCTCCGAGAGATCAAATTGATGGAACTATTTTACCACCGAATGCTGGTCTTGTGAGATTATCTACAACACCTAATTTAGAAATCCTCAATGACTCCGAGCTAGAACCCCGAAAGGAGGATGCAAGCTGTACCATATCATCCAGCCCTATAGAACTGGCTGAACTGCAATCATCGGTTGCATCTGTACAATTTGCACTCAAGATTTTACTAAAATTATGTGGCCGCATATTAGAAACCACACTAAGTCTACATACGCAAAATCCTGCTGCAGAAATAACTATTATCAGCTCTCCAGAGAAGAACCCGGGCCCTATTCCAACAGTACCCGAGATAGTGGACAACCTAGAAAGGTCTCCTAGCATAGCTAACACATTTGAAGTATTTCTCTCTCGTAAACAGCGGAGATTGGCTAAAAGAGCGGCAAAGAGGAAGAAGGCTGGCGAAGTGATACCCCCGGTATTGGAGATCGAGACATTAGGGAATAATAAGAAAAAACCGAAGAAACCAATTACAGGAGGGGGCAAACGTACAAAGAAGCAAGCTGGCTATTTAACAAGCTGGGCATTGTCAGAGGATGAAGGGGACCATGATATTGAAAGGGGCACTACCCCTACACCTGTCAATACAGCTGACATTGAACAGCCAGAGGAAATTTATGTAATGGATGGCGAAGGTAACACATCAGCTGAGGGCGATCAAAGCAATATGAAAACTATGGCCAACCCTAAGAATAAGGAGGTTCCCCCCAAAGAGAACAGGATATGCCTCATTAAAAACCTGTACCAACAAAATGAAAACTGCTGGCTTGCTAGAACTGAGTTAATGACTAGACTACATGCTGTTCCACAACTTCGAGTATTAAGATCAGATGATTTTGAATTCGTTGAGCCGCTGCAAGTGCCTAATTCCAATGTCTCTGCCATCCACTGTAAATTTATTTCTTCTGCCCAACTGATGCGCAATTACAAAGAAAGTCTTCGAGATGTCGACATCGAAGTTGATACCGATCCTGACCAGGAGGATCCAAACTGGCCACGTAAAACGCCTTTAGTGGTAAAAGAATCCTCCGAAAGTCTGCCAAAATTGAAAAGTGACCAGGTAGCGATAGCTGATGTCCAAAATGTGTTAACATGGCTAGTATCAGCACTACCAAAGGTAGTAAACTCAAATTGAACTTCCACACTTGTATCATGGAACTGCAGAGGTTTTAAGCATTTATTTGCCACGGTAGGTTCGCTCCAGCTCTTGACTGAAAACATTTGTATATGCTTGCAAGAGACTTGGCTGAGGACACCTATTATCCTTAATGGCTATTCAATTTACCAATCTCTGGCGATGAAGGGAAAGAGAGGAAGACCTTATGGAGGGTTGATTATAGGCATTAGAAACACTGTTACTTCTAGACAGCTGAAGACATTATCCAGCGATAAAGTGATGGCAGTGGAAATGGAGAGTATAAGTGATGTAGGCAAAGAAAACATACTTATCATTAATCTATATAGCCCACCTAATGGAAATGGAACTGAACCCCTTCAAGAAGCAATCCATGAATTACTAGCAGCATGGGTGCTCGATCCAGCTAATAAATCGGTAATTATTGTCGGGGACTTTAATTGTCATATGCCAGGTACAACTGTCCCCACGAATAATCCTCTGCTGAACTCAACAAATAATTTGAAGCATAAAATTGAAGATTCAATTGGTATTTCCTGGCAGTCATTTTTTAAGGAATGGGAAATGGAGATGATAAATGGCAGAACCATCAGTGACAATCCTGGAAATTACACCTGGCATAGTAGGAATGCAAAAAGTACCCTGGATTATATATTTGTGAGCCCTCAGATGGCTCTGAACGTAAGAGATTTAAAGATCACCACAAATGAATGGAGTGATCACTCCACACTCATGCTAAAGTGTAATATAGGTGTGACAGCTACATATATTAAACCCCTGGGGGATATGTCATCTAATTACGCGGGTACACGAATACGCTGGTCGGATAAAAACATCAACGCAGCTGTACACTCCATACAAACTATGGACGATAACATATTGTCCCAGCTCCAAAGCATGTCCTTAAATGAGTTGGAACAATGGGCCGCCACTTTTTCCGCTGTTCATGCGACATCGGCAGTAAATCAGATAGCGACAGAGGATAGAATATCAGTAACATACGATAAAAGTATAAGAGATGCTAAGCGCAAGTTGAGAGCTGAAATTCGGCAGGCGAAATATACTAGTGCAACCTTTGGAGGCTACCATGGAGTATGCAGGACCCTAAAAAATAAATATAGAGGGTGGATTAAAGCCAAAAGAAATGAGCAAAAACTTAAACAATGGCAGTCAATGGTTCAAATCATATGCTCCAAAAACACGAGAAGCATATGGTCATTATTGAGCCAAGCAAGGGGTAGTGGTTGTAGGGATATGATCAATCCGATAAGTGCAAGTGAATGGTCAGATTTCCTTATATGCCGAAATATCCCCGATGAAGAAGTAGGTAAGCCGGTAGAAAAGATGACACCAAGATCCGTCCCATTCAACTTAACAAATGATCATTTAATTTGTAAAATTAAAAAGCTTAAATCATCTAGGGCGCCTGGGCCCAATGGTCTCTCAAATGCCGTGTTGAGGAGCCAGCCGGAATTCTGGGCCAAATTTGTAAGTATACTATTTGGTAAAGTGCTAGCAGTTGGGAGGATTCCTAAATCATGGCAGCATGCTTATTTAATTCCAGTTTATAAGAAGGGAGTCAAGAAGGATCCCTGTAATTACAGACTACTTTCAATGTTAGACTGCACTGGAAAACTTTTTGCAGCCCTTCTATTGGAAAAATTAGAAGAATGGGTGTCCAAAACTGAAATATTCAATACATTTCAAAGTGGTTTCCGGAGAGGATATTCAACAACCCACAACATTATTATCTTGGACACCCTGCGCACAAAAGCAATGAGGAAAGGAAATCCACCTTTATATGCTATGTTTGTAGATTTTAAAGCAGCTTTTGACTCGGTCCGGCGTGAGAAACTGTGGGCAAAACTTGAATTATTAGGCTGCCCCGAGAGCCTCTTGTACTATTTAAAATTACTACACAAGGATAACACAGTGGCCTGTAGACTTAGTAGTCAGGGGGTTTTTACAGCGAAGATCCCACAAAATCGAGGTGTTAAGCAGGGCTGTGTGACGGCCCCATTCTTGTACAATTTGTTTACATATGATTTACCAGGGGTTATTTTAAGCGAACAAAATTGTCCTCCTGCTATCGGCTCTACTCATTGCGCGGTACTAGCATATGCCGATGATCTGATTATTATGGATCACACATTTAGTGGCTTACGGAGGTCCGCACTGAAACTCTGGGAATATGCATTAAATAACGATCTAATCATCAACCAGGAGAAAACTCAGGTGATGGTCTTCTCAAATAAGAAGATAGCACGACCCAGATTAATTCTGCATGATATAGAAATTAAATATACCCAACAATATAAATATCTGGGGGTCGAAATAGACGCCAAGTTGGGATACAATAGCTGCATTCAAACAAGAAAACATCGGGCAGCTCAAGTGACGTCGCTGATCAGCCAATTTGCAAGGCAGAATTGCGGTATGTCACTTTATGGTATCCGTCAAATCTATACCCAGGTATTAACCCCAATGGTGGTCTATGGCCTGGAAGCGCTATTACAGATGAACTTAAGCTGGCTCCAAGTGATTGAGGGGAAGTTCTGGAGGAGAATACTAGGTCTCCCTCAATCTATTCCAATGGCATTGCTAAGATTGGAAGTTGGGGTCTCCTCACTGGGATCTATCGTCCTGAAAAGGAGAGCAGAACTGTATCTAAGGATGTCCAATCAACCAGAGTCTCGGCTATTAAAAGAATTCAGTATGGAAAGCATAAAGGAACCCACCAAATGCCATATGAAAAAGGAGACTGAAGACCTTCTGAGGACAATAAGTTGGACCATGAGCGAAGAGAAACTCAACGATCCTCAAAAAAAAGCATTATCTAAAAAAATCGATCTCTGGGATTGGTTAGAAAATTATGCACATCTTGAGAAGCTTCAAAAATATAAATTTATTCATTATATGCTTTATACATTTAAACAAATGCAGCCATACTTATCTCTTTGCCCCTCTAGTAGGCTTAGACGATTCCTACTCCTTTTGAGGGTTGATAATCTACCGCTGCGAACCAACAAAAGCAAATATAATGGTTTAATCTCTGCAGAAAGATACTGCAGACTTTGTAAGAATAAAGGATGTCAAGAAACTGCTCAGCATGTTCTCTCTAGATGTGTAAATATGATGGACTCTTATTTAGTAAATTTTAGCAATTTTGTACATGATGCGGAGTACATCAGGGATCCTGCCTTCTGGCAACGCCTCATGAACACTCAGAGTATTCAGCTGCAGATTGCCACCTTTAGAGTATGGTCAGAAATTGAAAGAACCTTGAAGATATCTATATGAATTAGTTAAACAGCAGGCTGATGATTATGACTATGGAAGTGGCCTACGGTCACTGCTATACGTGTCTTATTACTCGAATCATATGCAATTGCTACTAAGTTTGAATGATTTGAAAAATTGTAAGTGTAAAAAGTCCAAATTATGTTTGAGTTTAATAATATTTTCTTTTTCTTTTCTTTTTATATTCTCTTTTAATATGTAATATGCAATATGATGAATTTGTATATTTATCAGTATGTGTAAAGTTTAAATATAAACTGTAACACATTATTAATAAATTAAATTAAAATAATGTGCTTGCCTGTGAAATCTGCCAAAATCTGGGCGCAGTACCAGCGGCTGCCTGTATGACAGCTGTCAGTGGATTGCATCATAAGGATTTGAACTTGTACAACTGAAATCTAATGTCTGGAATTTAAGTGACCTGTCATTGAGAGTAACCTATGTTGTCACTATTTAAATCTCATGGTTTAGAAGCTGAAATAAGTGTTATAGCTGTTTGTTTGGAAATTAGAAAGTTTATTTTAAACCAAGAACAAATTGCAACAAAATGACATTTGAATTTAAGCCTGACTCCAAGCCAAACCAGTATAACAACTTCCTTCCGCAAAGGCCAGGCCTATCTCTCCACCAGGAACTCACACCCATGTGATGATTAAGGGGTGAGAGGAGATTTTGGGCTGCAGGTGAAGAGGACAATGGACTTCCTCTGACTGAAAGGATATGCAGAGTGTGAAGAGTCATAAACAGCCGCTCCCAGAAGGAAGGGGGCGGAGATTGCTTCTGAGCTGCCAGAGGGAGAAGGAGGCGGGGACAGACAACCATTTGTTGATTCACAAGGACAAAAAGCACATTTTTTAAAAGACTGATAATTTACTGTGTAAAATTATGAAAAATATGTACACCCCGGACTTGTGAACCTAATTTTCAGCTGCACATTGTAAGAGGCGCCAGAACTCTGTGCTATGTTCTGGGAAGTAACAGTAGAAAAGGGGGTTTTACAACAAATGTATTTGTGCCAGAAGTATGAAACGTTATACCCTTATGCCCATGTTCAATGCGCATATTTGTATAACTTTTTGGATAAACTAGATATTGTGTTCTGGCCAAAAAGGGCAGAATTCTGTCAAAAGCAGACACAAGATCCGACAGCGACGAGGGTTGGAGGAATATCTGCCAAACAAAATATATGATTTATACATGTTAATTTTATAAAGATTGCACACATGTAAATATGTATTATATCAAAAGTAGATTTTATGTTCAAAGGGACAAGGGGAGGATTCTCTGACTCACAAACCCACATCATCATGGTGACACCCTGTTTTCTTCTCCAATCAAGGGGGAGAAGAGATTCTAACCTATAGCCTGCCAAGGGGGTGCGCCTAGGATAATTCAGCACACACACCCCTTTACCATATGCATAAATAGAGAAAGCTGAGGACTTATAAAGACACAGATATTCACCCACTATGCTGATCCTGGCGAAGCACCCTGAAGCCGATCCATCCATATTCCTTGCTCCTGACTCCAGAAACTTGGCAAGCAGAAAGGCCCATTCCATTAGTTGAACCATTTTCAACTAGGCCTTGAGTTTCCAGAAACAGAAAGAATCCCACAAAATCTAAGGGGAACAAACGAAACAGCCGGGCTGTGCTGTAACTGCTTTTCTGCTAAAATAATTATTACCAGAATCAAAAGACCCAATCCAGTTGTGCCGTGCTATGACCAGATTGCTGTGACCAGAGCCATTGCAGACCCAGTCCAGTCCGGTGTGCCCAGCAGCCTGTCCAGTCCGGTGTGCCCAGCAGAATTTCTGAGCAGAATCCCTGATCTTGAAGGACTAGAATTCCTGACAGTTCTGTTCAAACATATATAGTGAGTATCTGTAGATAGGACTGTGTCACTAGCATATGTACTGTCCATAGTAATCCCTGTTTTAAACCCACCCTCTCTTATATTCAGAACTGCATTGTTAGAAATATTTTTGAATTGCCTGAACTCTCTATATTATCCTTACTATCTCCTTCGGTACTAGTATTGTGAAATATCTTTGCGCTCATATATTTCATCTGAAGAAGGCAAGCTCCTCGGCAGGCAGTCGCCTGGATCCAGTGGCACTCTGGTCCAGTGGCTGTGCTTCCGTGTGGTATTTGCTTCTTCATAGTCATCCTCTAGTGTAAAGAAATCCTGTTTGTCTTTTGAAAGCGCATCCCTGTTTTCTCATTCTTGCGCCTATCTCAGAAAAATGACCTCCACTAAAACATCCATAACTTCCTCATATTTCATGTGAGAAACAAAATGTCAACTTCTGCTTGTAGCTAACATCCACGGCTTTCCATAGAACCACAAACCGCATCCCAAATCTATATAGTTTTTCCGCAATCGCAATTACCACATGCGGAAAGGTTTGTCCCGAATTTCGTTTTAGGAAATTTCTATGACGTGTTAAACAGCTTTTGATTGCACCCGACCTCAATTTTAAGTTTGCACATTGTTTATTAGTGTCAAACCATTGCCAGTGCTTGTCTGCAACTATCCAAAGTGGCTCCCATTAGAAGTTAAACAATCTCAGTCATTTAAACCATATTTAGTGTTTTACCCGATTCATTCTCAGATAACTTTAAAACCATTTTGACAGTTTGCCAATCAGTTCTGTTTCTCTCTTGTGTTTGCTGGGGGGGGAATTGGGATTGACATTTTGTTGAATTCTGCATTCCTGAAACCTGTTCTCTCTCCTCCTATCTCGTTACATTGCTTGTTGGGGGTTGAGGGGCGTGCAGGGGGTAATAGTAACCACATTGCTATTTGATTTGAACACACACAAAAGTATTATTTCTGTACTGCATTGTTTATGCTCATTATTACTCCTTGTGATTAAAGAGATTGCTTAGTGTGACATCACCCCATTGGTGATTATTGTATAACCATTAAACATAGTGTGATTATATTGCAAACTACATAAATAAATATTTTAACTTTGTAAACCAGCCTGATTCCTGGTTCAGTAAGACCAGGGGGGGTTCCAAGAGAGGGGTGTGATATAACTGGTACATCATTCAGAATAAAATAACTTTTAGACACAAATAAATAAGGATTTCAGTCGTGCATTACACGCTAGGCGTTGACTTGGGTGAAGTGCCGGATTGGAATCACTTACACTATGGACTAGGAGTATGTTAGTCACTACGGTTAGTGACTTATAATTTTTTTGCTTTCCGTTTGCTCCCCGTTTGTTTTTTCAGTGCTTATTTCACTTCCCTTCAGTGCCTCACCTCCCCCCAGCACATGTCGGGCACAGGAAGATTCACGAGATGTGCCTCATGTGACCGCTCGTTCCCAGCCTCAGACCCCCATGCACTGTGTCTTGAGTGTATCGGGCCTGTCCACTGCTGGGACACATGTTTGGCCTGCACTGCTCTCATTCACAGGACATTGAAGAATAATTTGTCGCAGTGGAGGGAGATCTTTCAGACTTCTCCTCTGCCCCACCTTAAGGACTTTGTCTCCAGGACCTCTCGTCAGGGCAAGGTAGGCTCTCTGTTCAGCACAGCTCAACAGCGCAGTGACTCCTTCGCTAGGGTTCCCACAGATCGGGGTTCCTCTGATTCAGGTTCTCGAGGCCTGAGGCCTCTAAGGCTTCCAGCTTCCAAAACGAGGGGCCCGGGTGCTCTTCTGGGTGCTCCTGCGAAAGACCCGAGGCTGTGCAGTCTACCGGCTCCCAAACTGAGGGGCTCAGAGACCCTACCAGGCTATTCTCAGAAGGGTGATCAAGTTTGTCCTCTTCTTCTACCCCAGGGTGTAAAGGATTGTTGAGTACCCCCTCCAAGAGTCTGTCCTCGGCTAGATCCAGCATGGCTACCGGCACAGGTGCCGAGGGTGTCCAGCCTACCGGAGCTTGCTCTGAGGTTGTGAGTCAGGGTTTTATGACCACCGGCCATCCAGCTGAGGGCTCAGCGCCTACCAGAGTGATCTCTGAGGTTGATGCCTTTACTTCTGGTGCAAGACCCAAGGTATTGTTTGGTTTGGTATTATTTATTTATAACGCGCCTATACACAGGCAAGGTTTTCAAAGCGCTCAAGGAGGGTGGGAACATGAGGAAAAAACAACAGTCGCTGAGAGCCCTTGAAATTCTGAGATGATAATAGTCTGCACAAGCAGAGTAAGTGCATAAAGTACATATAACAGTTGAGATGCAGCAAATAGGCCTGACAGCGATTCTGCAATTTTACCAGTGCAATTAAGGGGTGAAGACAAGGGAGGACAGACAGACGATCTTCAGGCATGGTGCTTACAGATCGTGAAAGTGCACAGACGGTTAGAGGAAGGGGGAGGTCCAAGTGCACCCGGTCAGTGGAGACTGAGGTAAGTGCAGAGAGAGACACTCTCTTTGGTGATTTATCAACTGCAGTGAGTGTGGGTGGGGTGTAGGGCCCTGAGGCAAGTGTGAAAGAGGACTGGGGGGGTGCCCGGGACCTGTGGGACTTTGAGGTACACCAGGCAGCCAGTCAGCAAGCTGTAAGGAAGAGGAGGGAGAGAGGGAAAGATCAGAGAGCTAGGTTCACAGGTTAGGGGGCGAGAGAAGGAAGAGGAAGGTCTTGAGGAGTTTCCAGAACTTAAGAAGATCAGGCTCAAGACGGAGGGTGGCAGGGAGGCTATTCCAGAGGGAGGCACCTGTTGAGGATAAGGATCTCCCTCCAAATCTCTGCTTGGAGAACTGCTCACTCGCAGAAGGTTGGAGGTAGATGAGCGGAGGGATCGTGAGGGACAGTATTTAGGAAGGCAGCGTTGCAGGTAGGTAGGTCTCAGGCCCCAGAAAGCTTTGTGGACAATGCAGAGGGTCTTGAACCTTAGATCCTTGCAGCCACGGGGAGCCAGGGAAGGGATTTCAGCACCGGAGAGATGCAGTCCCTGGGCTTGAGGCCAAGGATAAGTCTCGCGATTCTGTTCTGAATGAGTTGCAGAGGGCGCAGGGCAGAAGAAGGGAGGTTGAGAAAGTGGCTGTTGCAATAGTCCAGCCTAGAGAGAACCATGGCTCTGGACACAGTGAGCTGCTGGGGGAAAGTGGAGAAAAGGTAGAGTAGCTCTGAGGAGGTGTAGCTGATAGTTAGACTTATAAGAGATGTCTGAAATGTGAGAGGAGAAGGAGAGAGTGGAGTCGCAAATTACCTCAAGGTTTCTTGCCTCGCAGGTGGGTGCGGGCACAGGGCCAAGGGAGGCAGGCCAGAGTGAAAGTGGGAAAGCAGTAGCAGGGGCCCCAATGCGAACGGTCTCAGTCTTACTGGCGTTGAGGCAGAGGTTGTTTGCAGCACACTATGACTGAATAGCGGACAGTCAGAAATGAGCAAGGAGGAGGAGGCGGCTGAGGGTAGCCTGAAAGATAGTTGCGTGTCATCCGCCTAACACTGGAAGTTAGAGGTGAAAGTGGCAATTACACGTACAAGGACAGCCATATAGATGTTGAAAAACCAGGGGGATAGGTTAGATCGCTGGGGAACGCCACAGGCTGAGAGAGTTATAGTCAAGAGAAAAGCTCCAAGTTCCACCTGGGATGGGCAGTTGGAGAGAAAGGTTAACCATGCAGAGCCTGACCTGTGATTCCCAGGGTATTACAGAGATGTGCGATCAGGATGTTGTGGTTAACCTTGTCAAAGGCAGAGGAGAGGTCAAGGAGGATGAGGACAAAGGGAGTGTTAGTGTCAGGATCTGAGGGAAGGTCTTCACAGGTGTTCAGAAGAGCAGTTTCTGTGCCTCTGGATGCTCTAAAGCCAGACTGATGGTCATGGAATCAAAATTCAGTGTGGAGGGTCAGCTGAGAGATAGCCAACTTCTCCAGGAGTTTGCCCAGGAAAGGAGTCATGGAGATAGGGCGGTAGTTTGCCAGAATGGAGGGGTCGGCAGAGGGATTTTTGAGCAGAGGGTGCACAAGAGAGTGCTTAAGGGCAGTTGGGAAAACTCCAGTGGAAAAGAAGATATTGCAGGGAGCAAACAAGGCTGGGGCGAGGGAGTCAATATTGTCTTTATTGGTTTTAGAGGGGCAGCGGTCCACCTTTTTGGATGAAGCCTTCATAGAATGGACTTGTCTGGTGACCTCAACAGGTGTGATGGGTGAGAAGAGAGGGTAAGTGGAGGGGGGCCAAGGGAGGCTCTGGTATTGGTGTATGTTGTAGTGTGGAAGAGAGGGTGGAAAGGATGTCTTCGGTTTTTGTGGTGAAGTGTGCAGCCAGGGCCGAGCAAAGGTCCTGGGTGGGTGTGACAGAGGAAGAGGCTGCTGCAGGATTGGCCAGTTCCTTGAAAAGTTTGGCCACGTTGTTTGATGCCATGGAGATGCAGGCTTGAATAAAGATTCTTTTCTTGGAGCGGATGCAGAGTCGATATTGCCTTTGAAGGAGGCGGCAGGCCAGTTTGTCAGATGGTTTGGCCGTCTTGTTCCATTTCCGTTCAGCTACCCTACACTTGTGTTTAACGGTAGCCAGGTCGGAGTCGTATCAAGAGTTGCGCTTTTTGGAAGGCTTCAGTCGGACCCTCATGATAGGGGCAAGGGTGTCAAGAGTGTTGGAGATAAACAGATTGAGGTTGGCGAGGGCTGTGTCAGGGTGTGAGTGAGCTGCAGGAATGGGTGGAGGAGAGTAGGTGGAGGCAAAGGCAGCCACTGTCCCTTTTTTCATGGGTCTGGTGACTTTGAAGCCGAGTGGAAGTGCCAGCTGTGTTGCTGTATCCTCTCATGTCTGAGGCCTCCCTTGGCTCTGGGCATCTGCACTCTCCCGCCCAGGGCGTGGCACAATGTTTCAAAATGGCGGATCGCACGTGGTGGACCCTGACAGGCAGGTGGCCATCTTGGATCCAGCTTGGGGCCTGCCATTGCTTTCGCCCATCGAATGAGCTTTGCAGGATAATCCTGACCCCGTTCCTTCTGTAAGCGGCAGCGGATCCTAAGGTGCAGGTTTTTGGTCCCCTCAGGGATACATCTACCCAGCACAGCCATACAGTTACACACACCAGGCGCCTCAGTGCTTTGATCAGGTGCAGAGGCCCATCGATTCGGGGGGGTCGCCCCCCTAGGCACCCGGTGTTGAGTGTTTCCTCTTCCTCACGCGTTTCCCTCAGATGAAAGGGCTGCTGAAGGACATTTTGAAGGAGGTCATCCCGCAGCTGGTGCCACCCCAGCCCCCTCCTCTGGGTATTCCTTCCGTTCCTCCTGCGCTCCTGGTTACAGTGCTGGTCCCTCCACCGGTTAAGGCCCTACAAGTCATTCTGACCTCTCCACCTCCTCCTGTGTCACCAACGCCTCCCCCTCAAAGGCCGCTTGACCTGTCTACGGCTCCAAACCTGGGTGGGACCCCTCCGGCACCTGTGTCCCAGGGCCCGGATTCCCCTTGGTCTGTGAAAAAGGGAGGTGGACAATGACGATGATGAGGACGATGACGCCCAGGACGATGAGCCCTTGGCATTCGTTAAGGCCTTTCATGACCGCCTTCAGGTCCTGGCAGAGTTCTTGGGGGGTCCCTCTTCCTGAGGACGCCCGCCAGGAGTCGGGCGTGCTAGCAGAGGTCTTGGGGAAACGCACCACGATCCGGTCCGGCATCCCCCTCCAGAAGGATGTCCTGCAGTTGATGTGAAAGGCCTGGAAGAAGCCCAGGGCCAATGCCCAGATGGACAAGAAGTTGGACAGCAGGTTTAGGCTGGTGGACAGGGTGACAATCCTCCTTGCATCCCACCTGCTGCCCTATTCGTCTGGGGTGGCTTCTGCCACATTGTATTCTAAACCATCGTCTTCGTTGTCTTCCTCTATGGGAGCCACTTCCAGTTGCCTCTCCAAGGAGTACAAAGTCCTTGGGAAAGCGATGTTACTCCATCTCAGGACTGCATCTGCGGCAAGCCAAACCGGATGCTCTCTTAGCTGCGGCTAACCAGAAGCTGTGCAGGAGCTCTGGGAATTCCTGCTCGACCGCCCTTCGGATAAGCAAGCCTCCTTCAAGGCTGGTCTGGCAGATGCTCGGGTCATTGCATAGGACCTCATGGGGTTTTCGGTCTCCCACATCGACACAGACAGCAGAGGGTTGTGCCTTGGGGTTGAGATGAGAAGGACGGTGTGGATGCATGCCACAAAGTTTTCATCTGACGTGAAGGAGCGGATCCTCGATCTGCTCTTTGAGGGCGTGCCCCTTTTTCATTCGTCAACTGATGATGAGTTGACAAAGAAGAAAACCTCCACTGAAACCACCAAGTCCTTGGCCATCCTAACAAAATTAGGTCAGAAATCCTTCCCTCAGTCCCACGGCAGGACCGAGTTCAAGCCCTGCACTTTCTGTGGCTTCAAGGGGTTCTGGGACCGTGAGAGAGAGAGGCCTGACAGGTCGCCCAGCAACAAAATGAGGAAGCAGCAGAGGACGTTGCACAGGTTTTTTCACTCCACCTTCTCTGCCCCCAACTCTGACACCAAGAAGCAGTGACGTCACGGTTGGGGAACACAGCTCGCCTGTGGGGGGCCATTTGGCTCTTTTCCAGGACACCTGGAAGCGTCTTTTCAGCAACCTGCGGATTCTATCTGTAGTCTCTATGGGCTTCAGTCTTCCTCTTCCTTTGCCTCTACCATCCTCTGCAGGTGATAGAATCGTTTCCACTTGTAGACAGGGGCGTCAGTTGCTATTCCAGGATTTTTGCGGTAGCCAAGAACAACCAAGCTGAGCTGAGGGTTGTCCTGGACCTGTCATTTCTAAATCTGTCTTTACCGCCGGAACGCTTCAAGATGATTACTTCCGTGCACATAGCCAAGTCTCTGCGTTCATGTGTCTGGATGTGTTCCCTGGAACTCAAGGATGCAGTGGCGGAGACAATGGGATCAAGGGGGGCGATCACCCCCCTGTTACCTCTTTCGTGGCTGGTCTATCCCCCTGCCTCCCTCTGGGCCGAAGCCCGTCCGGGGCTGCCATCATTTTTATTCATATCACAACGCCGGGGCTACAGCACTAGCAGACTGACTGACACTGGCTGGTGTACTGTGTATGTATGTTACTGTTCAGTCTCTGTCATCTTCAGTCCCCCCTGACTGCAGCAAGCGCAGGCCGGGCCTGCGGCAGTGAATTCACTTATTAACTTTGGAATTGCAGAAATAATGTGGAAGAAAAGACAGTTCACAATCACGCACACACAAGGAAAGGGGCCAAGGACTGCAGGGAGCGGGCACGGGGGCGGTGCGGCAGACGTCAGCTCCTGCCGCTGGAACTTTTTCTATTGAACAACTTTGAAGTTAATGTAATTGTTGGATCGCTGCACTGGGCCCGGCCGGCCAGGGCGGGGCTCTGACCCCCACCACAATCCATGCTACCTGCCGGCAGCAAGTGCCAGGGCAGCAGCCTGCCAGGGAGGCCCCAGGCACAGCTTGAAATTATCCTCTTCTGTTTTCTCTTCTTTCATTCCGTTTGCAAAATGGTCGGAATGAATGGATTTGAATGGGATTCTTAACTTGAGAATACTTGACATGCTACATGCAGGCGCTAGTAGCAACCAGCAACCTAGCAAGGATGTTTAAATCGAATTAGTGGTGGGGGATGAGATGGCTGAGCCCATGCACTGTGCACGCAGGTAACAGCCAACTGCCAATGCGACAGTGCCACATTGCCTGCAGGCAGGCTGCATCCAGCCAGCCAGGAGGCAGCCCCCTCATTGGCACATTGCTTTGCAATGGATTGCATTGCCTGCAGACTCTCACCTCACGCTCCTCTGGCCTGGCACGCTTAGTCTGGTGCAAAATCGCACTATGGTGCGATAATAATTATAACACACACTCACTGATACTCTCTGTAAGTTTCATTTCCCCTGGCCCAGCCGGGCAGCCAGGTGCCGGGCCAGAATATTTGGAGCCAAGGGCCACTGACCGACGCACTGGGTTGGCAGGCCAGGCAGGGCACATTTGCTATAAATTTAGCAATCTGGCTAGGCAGCCCAGAAGCAAACAAGTGCCTGCCTGGGACCCCGGACCGGCCCAACTAGCAACTCAACTGTTTGAAGAGGAGAGCAGACTCAGAGTTCAGTTCAGTCAGAACAAAGTAGTCCAGACCAGTGAGTGTCAGTCCTCAACCACAACAACGTCATCACATGCATGTCATGTACAGCACGGACTGAGGCTTGCCTTGCTTTGCAGCTAAGCAGCTTGAGGCAACCTAGCCTGCCACTGCCAACCTGAGGCCATGAGCCACCGCTCGCCTCGCTCCACCCGAGCCTCAAGCCTTAATCTTTACACTGCTGGCGCACTCCGCAGCCTGTCTCCTGCCTGCCACAAGTGTGCTGCTGGGCCTGGGTTGACCCTCACCCCACCAGGCACGAGGCACCGGCCCGGTCGTCGTACCCTGACCACCCAGACACCCGACCCCGGTCCCCCCACACCAGTGCCACCAGACCATCTGTGCCAGCCTTCATCGGAGGATAACAGACACACACTACAGCGACTGACCTAGAAGTAAGTAGTATGTATGTAGAACAAATGGGTTAACTACTTGTTACTTGTGCGTTGTGTGCATGCTGCGTGTGTGGATATTTGGTTGTGGCATGCTGCAAATTGCACAGCTGAGCTGCCGACCGTCGCTGTAGTCAGTGTGGTGGCGGCAGTGGCACCACCACCACGGTACAGCACCACCACTGACTGAGTTTTGGGCTGCTGCCCCCGCCCCTCTGTGCAGACAGACACTGCGAGTGAGTGTTACACACTGTGCAGTTCTGCGTGTCACTAACAGTGTGTGGTGGCCAGTGGCCACACATGGCGGCTGGCTTTAACACTACAGAGCACTGAATGATGCTTTAGGTGGCGGTTTTTTGTTCATAAGTCAATTGAAAAATCTCGCCTAAACTGCAAACTCCACTTTGTGTTTTGTTTGTTGCGTTTAGCTCTTTGTGAGGGTTGCTGTGCAAGACACTGCTTCAAATCAGGACAGGTGTCCTCTTTCACTCCAAAAGGGCTATCCTAGGCTTCACTGTTCCAATTATCTCTGCCCTGACCCTCTTG
The DNA here is from genome assembly GCF_040938575.1 of Ambystoma mexicanum. Taxonomy (NCBI): domain Eukaryota; kingdom Metazoa; phylum Chordata; class Amphibia; order Caudata; family Ambystomatidae; genus Ambystoma; species Ambystoma mexicanum. Next base: position 450,912,414 of record NC_090924.1, on the reverse strand, counting down.
ATTGGTTCTTTGGTAGATGAAACAAATCTACTTTGGTCACAAAATCGACATGAAAACACTGAATGCATGCACTCTGAGGTATGACTTTAACCGTGCCCTTCATCACCGAACTGCCAATTCCTCTGGTAGTGTCCTGTTTGCATATCAGAGAAACAAGAAGCATGCTTTTCCCGGCCAAGTTCAACACACACTAAATAAGCATGCTTGTATGCACAGATATTACCTTCAGCTCAGCCTCATTACGACCCCGGCGGCAGCCGTGCCGGTAAAAACAGAGTAGTGTTTTTTTCTGGCACCTGGCTTTGGAGAATTACCGGGGCATTACAGCCCTAGCAGTCACAGAAGTCAGTCGCCGGAAAATGTAACTCTTCGAGTCCCATAGGACTCAATGGGAATGGGGAGGACGGAAGCACCGGTACTGTGTGCAACAGTTCTGGTGCTTCCGTCAAGGTCTGCGAGTGGGTGCCGCTCCGCCTGACAGGTCAGACCAGGTGGGCGGAAAGGCACCCGGCTCGCAAACTTGTACTCTGCTGGTCCGGTAACAACGGTGTCGGCACTGTTGTTACTGGACCAGCAGGGTCATAATGAAGCCCAGTATCCTGTTTCTCGCTAGAGCTGCATGCACTTGCCCAAAAGCATTGGGGAGGGAAGAGACTCCCATACTGAAAGCCCAACATGTGTGCGCGCTTAGTTTCTTCCTGAACCATTAAAAGAAGGCAATACAGGAGCACACATGCACCGCACAGTTGCACACCTTGAAGGAAAAGTTGGCATTCAAGTGTGAGAATTCCACCTTATGTATTATTTTCAAGTGTAATGTGTGCTGCTCAGTGATTTGATGAGTTCTATGACTGTAGTATGTACCTGTGTGTCAGTGACCTTAATTCCTTTGAAACCATGTTGTATCCTCATATAACGTATTCTTATGGTCTTCTGGTGCTAGTAACACTGTCTAGGGCATTTTCGTGGACTGCAAATAGCAGAACTTACCATTAACCATTTTAAGGGCATTCAATGTTTGCTATCAAGTATCTGAATGAAAGTCGAGTCGACCCCACTGGAATGAATCTGAAACCTACACAGGTTGCAGTCTTGGCAGCAACATATATGCAAAGAGCTTAGGAGCTATCAAACTCAGACTTACCTCTCTCTGGCCAGGCCAACATGGGCCGGGCTTGGACTGGCTTGCCCGTTTAGCAGCATCATACAGTCAGTCACTTGGGACAGAGATAATTTGAAAGCAAAGCATAATGTGCATAGTGTGTTAGCGGCTGCGGCAGATGCCTGTCCACTCAGCCGATTCTCAATGTTCTCTTGCCATTTCCTGCAGTGTTAACGGCGTACAGGCGTAGTACAGGGTAGCGTACGCCCCCTGGCCCCTGGCCTGTCTTAGGACAGAGATCATTTGAATGCAAAGCATATTGTGCATAGTGTGCTAGCGGCTGCGGCAGATGCCTGTTGTCCACTCAGCCGATTCTCAATGTTCTCATGCCATTTCCTGCAGTGTTAACGGCGTACAGGCGTAGTACAGGCGTAGCATACGCCCCCTGGCCCCTGGCCTGTCTTAGGACAGAGATCATTTGAATGCAAAGCATATTGTGCATAGTGTGCTAGCGGCTGCGGCGGATGCCTGTTGTCCACTCAGTCAATTCTCAATGTTCTCATGCCATTTCCTGCAGTGTTAACGGCGTACAGGCGTAGCGTACGCCCCCTGGCCTGTCTTAGGACAGAGATCATTTGAATGCAAAGCATATTGTGCATAGTGTGCTAGCGGCTGCCGCAGATGCCTGTTGTCCACTCAGTCAATTCTCAATGTTCGCATGCCATTTCCTGCAGTGTTACTGGTGTATGGGCGTAGGGTAGGCCCCCTGGCTCATGCCCCTGCCCTGGCCCTACATAGTACATTGTCTCTCTCCTCCAGCCTTATCTTTGTGTATGACTCTGCAATTACTGAATGCCCGCAGCCCGCCCGTTGCCCGCATCTGATAATTCAAATCTGCCCCATTGATTTCTTATGTTGATTCCCTCCACGTTCACGCCTGCATTTACTATGTGTCTGGTATTAAGCAGAATGAATAGCTAGTTCTTCTCCGACTCCCATGATTGCTGTGCCACAGTGAGTGAAAGCACGTAAGGTAAGGATGTTCTCCTTTAATGCAGTGCAGACACTGTGTTGTGATCGATCGACAGTTACTGTGACAGCAAGTGCCAGGATAAAAATGGATATATTCGGTTATTTGAAACAAGTTTGTTTGGCCTGCACACTTTTACAAATGGATGCTGCTGCATGGCATGCATCGTAATTTGTAATTCAGTCATGCATGCAGCGGGCCGCCGCTCCTAGAAGTAATTCTGAATCTGACGGTTCATAGATAGTGTTGCTGCATTACATGTAAAGCCTTTATTCTGTTAATATCATGATGCATGATGAGTGCTGTGCCACTGCCGGTGGTGGTTAACGTATGATTGATTAAAAACCTTCCAGCCAAGGGATAGCCATTGGGTTTCGCTATGGCAATAAAGGGACTGATAAGTGATTGTGCTTGTTAGGTGTGACCCTCCCATGTGTATTGCCCCTTTAAGGGGATGTGTCCCTCCCACGTGTAATGCCCCTTTAAGATGGGCCATGACTGCGTCATAGCCCAAGCTAATAAAGGGAGCCCCTGCAGGCACGTGGGACAGAACGGCTGCAGACTCCAGAAGAGGATGGTCTGAGTCTGTGTCTCATTTCATGATGTAGGCTGCAAGCCTACACGTGGAGGACATGCCGTGGGACTCTCGTGCCAGGACGGTGGCAGAGGTCCGCATGGTCAGGGGCCTGGCAGGCTGTGCCCCCACCCCATTGGTGCTGGTGTCCTAGAGTACCGTGGGGTCTGCCGGATGTCCAGGGCAGGCCCCAACCCCCACAGGCACTGGGCCTGTCGGATGCTGACGGTAGCAGCACCCAGGGGTGCCTGCCGGATGTCCATGGCAGGCGACCCCCAACAGTTCTGGTTATGATGCAGGGTTTGGTTCCAAGAACTTTCAGGAAATTCCTTTTGTGAAAGACTATTTTACCCAAAACCCAAGGGGGGAGGGAGGTTTTTACATAAAATGTATTGTAAATTGTGCATTTTAATGAATATTTATCCAGTACAACTGGTCAAAACTACTATCGCGGGCAGCATGAAAGGTAAGTAACTTAGCAAACTGGCGCACAAATAAGTGCCCCACTTTGGCTGTGACCCAAAAAACTGTCCCACGCTGTCTTTTTGCTTTTTCAGGTCAATATAAATGTCAGCCTTCCAATCCAGCATGACGCAGGCAACAACACCAACCACATCCACAGATGCTGGTTTTCTAGCAGCAGCAGCGGCGATTGATGTGCTTTCAAAAAAGAAGTGGCTGGAGTCTGTTTAAAGTGTCCTGAATGAGCTTATTGTCCTGCATTAGCATGGCATGGTTTAGGGAGGCAGTGAGTGTGGGAAGGGCGGGGGCAGGCCCACCCCAAAATAAACCCCACAACAAACCAACATTTTCCTTATTTCCATGTCAATTGAATTGGACTCTGTAAAATGCATTACCATGAATGAAACGTCGCCTGTGTCAGATGTTGAATTTCCCAACGGGCTGTTTTTATGGGGAGTGGTGGGGGCAGGACCATGAACCATGTGTTGTGTTTTTTACCATTTTATGGAAAGGGGTAGGTTTTGTTTTTGGTACCCATGGCCAGTAGGCCGGAAATACCCCTTTTTCCTTCGTTTTATTTCCAATTGCTGCTTCCCTTCCCTCTTCATATGTTTTCCTTTCTATTTCTCTTTGTATGTGTTAAAAGTTGTTTGTCTGCATAACATGGTAAATTAAAAAATAATTTAAAAGAATTATGAATTTAACATTGTGTTTAGCTCATCACTTTATTTGAGAGAGACAATCTTGTTGCAGTTCAACTTTAATCATTGGCAAGTTAGCTGTGTAATTTTAATGAACGCATGCTCTAATCTGTGTTGCTTTTCCTCTCTTTCTGCAGAAGTAGGGAATAGAGCAACATCTTGAATCCAGAGTCATCATCAAAACCAAAAATGTCTGGAGCCACAAGATGAAAACAGGTCAGCAAACAGAAACGTGCCAAAGTAACAAAATCCTCTCAAGATATTTTGTCTGCTTTCAAGATCCAGCCCAAAGGTTCCACTGACAAGCAGGAGAAAAGGTAAGTTATTGCCCATTCAAGTAGTAACAATGTTTTTAACCACTGAATGATGTTTTTGTAGTTACAAGATTCTTTCAATCCTTACTTTCAGAACTCAGTAGGAAACCCCTTCATTCTGGCCCTCATGGTTCTGGTGATGAACACCTGTCTACGGCTTCTCCTCCTATCACGATACATTCCACATATCACCCATCATGCACTGACTTTCCTGAGCATCCACAATGCTCTATTGAATCTACAGAAGGTCAGACTCCTGACACTGTTACCCAGCCTGATCACTCGACAGACACTCTTACCTAGCCTGATCACTCAAAAGACACTGTTATTCAGCCGGAAGTTATGCTTGGTTGCACAACTGCTGATTGCACTAACACTCTTGAAGAGGTCAATGTTGCAACACAAGTAGTAAAAGAAGACATGGATACTGAGGAGGACATTGGGGAATGCAGTGGGAATGTAACAATGCAGATCACATTTGAAATGCAAATTACCCAACAGATCCATACTTCTTTCAGAGCAGGACAATGTCTACACCTTTAGTTTGAGCAATTCTTGCAGCTTGATCCATGTCAGCCTGGATTAAAAGACGGCTATAAAAAATGTCCATACGACCCCAATCATCGAAGATTTAGCCCAGAGTAGTATAAAAAAAAGATTGCAGGTGGATTATCTGTAGTAAGGCAGTGGTTAGTGTATTCTCCTAGAAGTAACTGTCTTTTTTGCTTTGCATGTTGGCCATTTGCCGATTAAAAAATGTGAATTGGTCTGATCCTAGCTGTGGTTGTTCCAATTTTAAAAAAAGGAACAGAAAACATTGTAATGCATGAACATTCCAACATACACTGTGAAGCTGAAAGACAGCTACAAATAGCCAAATTTAGAATTAGCCAAGGTAGAACTATTGTTTCGAATGGATGGTGTCCTCCCATGTATTCCTCATGTTATGATATCTCCATATCCAGCTTCAGCTGCTTTGCCAAATATTTTCAGCAGGGGGCGCTTCACGTCGATGCCTGTCTACTCGATGTCCCTCGAGGGCCTTTGTCTCTGTGTCAACGTCATTGATGGCATACAATGCACGCAGCGACCGTTGGCTTCACTTCTGTTTTTCCGCAAGAGCTATCACTTCGGAATATCGGCACGCTTCGGTTGCTTGTCAAGAAACCTTTTGTATTTAGTAAAAAATGGCATTGTCGCCGGCATCATTGACTCTGAGATCGGGGTAAAAAAAATGTCACAACTGCGCGGCAAAAATGTCCCTTATGTTTTGGGTCATGATAAGAATGTGGACCCTTTTACATTCAGTACACCTATGGTGTTATCATTCTTGTTATACCTGGCTAATCTGGGGCTCCACGTTGGTACGATTAAAGGGTATCTGGCAGCGCTATCTATTTTTAAGGCGCTCCTCTGAAGAGGTATCTTTCTTCAAGATTCCACTGGTTATACCATTTTTGAAAGGATTGACAAATGTTTTTCCTCCGTTCCCTTTTCAAGTCCCGGTTTGAGATCTCAAACCTAGTTCTGAAATTCCTAATGTGTGCGCCATTGGAGCCTATTCACTCCTGCCCTTTAAGATTGTTAACTTTAATTAAAGACCATCCTTTTAGTGGCTCTTACATCAGCCTGTAGGGTGAGTGAACTTCAAGCCGTGTCCTGCAAGCCTCCTTACACAGTCTTCTTTAAGGATAGAGTGGTCCTCAAGGTTATACCTACCTTTCTACCAAAACTTGTGGCTGTGTTTCATTTAACTCAAAAAATCATTCTACCTTCTTTTTATCCTCCACCTCATCCTGGAAAGGACGAGGAGAGGCTACACAGGCTTGACCCAAAATGTGCACTTAGCTTCTACATTTCCAGGATGTCTAAATTAAGACAAAATGATCAACCTTTTGTTGGTTACACATTGCATGGGTTGGGTATGGCGGTCTCAAAACAAACCTTATCTAGGGGGAGCATCCTAGGAATCTCTGAATGTTACAGATTAGCTGGAAAGGATCCTCCTGAGGGTCTCGGAGCACATACAACCAGCGGTATGGTTTTTTTCTCTGCTTACAGCGGGGAGTCCCAATTAAAGATATTTGTGCGGCCGCAACATGGTCCACAGTCCACATGTTCACCAAGCATTATAGTCTGGACTCTTCCTCAGGCTGTGTTTTTGGGAAGGAAGTGTTACATTCTGTACACACAGACCAATAAGGATCTCCTAAATTATCCTTAAAGATTGGAAAATTCTGACTCCCTCCTCCAGAAAAACAAGCACTGCTTTGGGAGTCTATCATAAAATGAGGAATACGTGGGAGGGCACAATCCATTCGAAGAACAAGTTACTTACCCGTGCTAACGTTCTTTAGACTGGATGTTCCTCCCACATATTCCTTATCACCCCTCCCAGCCTACCTCACAGTAGAATGTTCTTGTTATTGCAGTTTACGCTCTTTCTGGGTGAGTAGCTGTTGGTCGTAGGATAACCCAATACACTTAAAAATCGGAACTGAAGCCAACAGTCGCTGCGCGCGCTATATACCATTGATGATGTCGACACAGTGATGGAGGCCCTAGAGGGGCATCGAGTTGACAGGCATCGACGTGCAGCGCCCCCTGCTGAAATGTTTTCCCAAGTAGCTGAAGCTGGATATGGAGATATCATAGGATGGGAGGAACATCCAGTCGAAAGAACGTTACCACCGGTAAGTAACTTGTTCTTCTGAGCTAATAAAAGCTGAACGGGAACAGTTAGACAAATACTCTGGTATTCTGATGCTATATTGTATCTTGCCAAGCAAGCAATGCCTCACCGTGGACACAGAGAATGTGCAGGATTGGGGAGTATGTCCAATGAAGGACATCGTTTGGAGTTAGTCAAGATGATGTCCAAGTATGACAATGTTTTAGCACAGCATATCATGCTAAGCAGAATGAAACCTTTGGGAAGCCGTTCAAGTCAAAATTACACCTTTGTGAATGTGACATATTGAAATGAATACAACATGCAGTGAAATGAGTAATGCATACACTGAGATGAATATAATACGTATCGAAATGAGTATAACATGTATTGAAATGAGTATAACATGTATTGAAATGAGTATGACATACACTGAAATTCAATGAATAAGACATGAATTGAAATGAATAGGGCACACATTAAAATTAATATCACACCCATTGAAGTGAATACGACATACAATGGAATGAATATGACACCCATTGAAATTAATATGACACACGTTGAAATAAATATGACACCTATTGAAATGAACATGACACATGTTGAAGTGAATAGGACATGCAATGAAATGAATATGATACCCATTGAAATGAATATGACACACGTTGAAGTGAATAGGACATGCAATGGAATGAATATGACACCCGTTGAAATGAATATGCCATGTTGAAGTGAATATAACATGGAATATTATATATATATTATGTAATGGAATGAATAAGACATGCATTGAAATAAATATGACACATTGAATTCAATATGAGACACGTTGAAGTGAATAAGACACACGTTAAAGTGAATAGGACATGGAATGGAATGAATATGACAGCCATTGAAATGAATATGACACACGTTGAAATGAATATGACACACGTTAAAGTGAATAGGACATGCAATGGAATGGATATGACTCCCATTGAAATGAATATTACTCACATTGAAGTGCATGTAACATGCATTGGAATGAATATGACACCCATTGAAATGAATATGGCAACCATTGAAGTGTATATAACATGCATTGTAATAAATAAGGCATGCAGTGAAATGAATAGGACACCCATTGAAATGAATATGACACGTTGACGTGAATATAACATGCATTGGAATGAATAAGACATGCATTGAAATGAATAGGACATGCATTGAAATAAATATGACACTCATTGAAATGAATATGACACACGTTGAAGTGAATACGACATGCAATGGAATGAATATGACACCCATTGAAATGAATATGACACACGTTGAAGTGAATATGACACACTGTAAAGTGAATAGGACATGCAATGGAATGAATATGACACCCATTGAATTGAATATGACTCACATTGAAGTGCATGTAACATGCATTGAAATTAATATACCATGCATTGGAATGAATAAGACATGCATTACAATAAATATGACACCCATTGAAATGAATATGACACACATTGAAGTAAATAGGACATGCAATGGAATGAATGACACCCATTGAAATTAATATGACACACGTTGAAGTGAATATAACATGCATTGAATGAATATGGCACCCATTGAAATGAATATAACATGCATTGGAATGAATAAAACATGCAGTGAAATGAATAGGACATGCATTGAAATAAATATGACACCCACTGAAATGAATATGACACATGTTGAAGTGAATATAACATGCATTGGAATGAATATAACACCTATTGAAGTGAATATAACATGCATTGGCATGAATAAGACATTCATTGAAATGAATAGGACATGCATTGAAATGAAAAGGACATGCATTGAGATAAATATGACAACCATTGAAATAAATATATATAACATGCATTGGAATTAATAAGACATGCATTGAAATGAATATGACACCCATTGAAATGAATATGACACACGTTGAAGTGAATAGGGCATGCAATGGAATGAATATGACACCCATTGAAATGAATATCACACACATTGAAGTGAATATAACATGCATTGGAATGAATAAGACATGTATTGAAATGAGTAGGGCATGCATTGAAATGAATATGACACCCATTGAAATTAATGTGACACACGTTGAAGTGAATAGAGCATGCATTGAAATGGATGTAACATGCATCCAAATAAATAACACATGGATTGAAATGAATACAACATGCAGCTAAATGCACAAGACGTGCATTGAAATGAGGAGGTAATGGATTGGAATGAATATGACACCCATTGAAATTAATATGACACTCGTTGAAGTGATTTTAACATTATAGCTTACTAAAATTGTTGCATTGAAAAGCATGTGATACTTTTAAACCAATGAAATTGCAGTTCAAAGGAAACAGGAAAAATAAACTCTAAAGCCTGCTCATTCATTACATTTAGAGCCCTAGTTAAGCATGGCTTTAAGAAGTGTTTACAGAGGTTATATTATGCTATATTATAATATGTGTTTTTGCGTTGAAGCACCATCTGATGATCTTTTGGATTATCTAATTTCTTTAAAATCATGCTTCAATGCTTTAGAATGAGCTTTGTTGTCTGTTGATATTAACCTTTTGGAACATCTGCAGAGAAAACTTGAAAATATTACTTGCTATTTTAAGTCTGCAATCTTTCTGAAACACTCGGCTCCATAGGAACCTTTATTTTGGAAGAACTCTGTAAATGTACATATGTTTCTATTACAAATATTGAAAGCAAGATTACCATTTTATCAGACATTCCTGCAAGCACATTTTTTACACCCACCACAATTCAAGGTGTAGGAAGACCAAGGTGAGTTACGTTTTATATGTTTTTCCTTCTTATAGTTGTGCGACAGAATACTGAGCAACTCTTTTAAATTCTCATTCTGCAGGTTTATTGTTTCAAAAGTAAATATTGAATACCTATGGGAGATTGGATTTTCCTGGACATCAATAGTTCGTTTAAATATAAGTCCATCTACGCTTTACAGGAGAAGAGTCGAACTGGGCTTGTCTACATCTTCTAAATCTAGATTTACAGATATCAATGATGCAAACCTTGATCAGAATATTATAAACATTTGAAGTTCAACACCTAATTCTGGTGAATGCTATATATGTGGAAGTCTAAGGAGCAGGGGACTAAGAATTCAAAGACGGAGAGTGAGAAATAGACTTCGCCTCCTTGACCCTATTGGTAGAGCCATCAGACAGTGAACAGCTATTCGACGATGGGTGTACCATGTCGGGGGTCCAAATCATTTATGGTAAGACAATGTTTCTCAAATTTGAGGAAAGTGTACATGTGTTCTTTTTTTAAAAACTCTTTTTTATTAGCATTTCACAGATCATGGTACAGTACAAAACAACACATTGGGGGGGGGGGGGGGTTGGTTTCACAGTAACATGTTGTTTCATTCGCATATTCCCACACGGGTTGAGTATTCTTATTCTCCATGCAGCATCGGACTGTTGTCGCCTCATCCTCCTCCCCTCCTTCAATGTCCACTGCCCCAAATTTGGTGAATTTAGATGAGCTTTAAAACCCCAATATAACATCCTGCTCAACCCCCCCCCCCAACTGTGAGTTGCTCTGTGGTATAGAGCTCTCATTGCCCTTGAGGCTAATGTTCCAATGACATTGTCTTTCGATCTCGATCTCGATCTCGTTGTCCGAGCCCCTTTGCATGTTGTGTGCCCTGATTTTTGAGAGTGTTTGTTTGTTTATTTGTCTGTCCCCTATAAGTTCAATCATACCCCTCCTATCTTAGGTGTACTGGTCTATGAGTGCCCGGAATCTTGCCACCCTAGTGGGGTTGTATGTTTGTCTTCTAGCCATAGCCGCTAGTTCTAGTCTACATGTTTTCGCTAGTAGCTCTGTGCTTCGGAGTGTGAGGAAGGGGTCTTAGCCTTCCAATGGGTGGTCAGTAATTTCCTAGCCGTGAATAGTAGTATCCCTATGATTCTGCGGGTTAAATGGTCTTCGTGCCATTCGTCTGCCTCTGTCCCCAGCAGCATCACTGCAGGTGCGAATGAGACTGTGGCCCTGTTGATGCCCTCAATCTTTCTGTGGACTACCCTCCAGTATTGAGAGAGTTTGGAGCAGTGCCATAGTAAGTGGCCCATCGTGCCTAGGGATCCACACTCCCTCCAGCATTTGTTTGAGTGCGCGACTCCCATTTAGTAGTGTTGTAGGGGTGTAGTATAACCGTTGTGTATATGTTTTCTTAAATATTACTTCATTTGTATCTTTTTGGCATGTATTTTATATTATATGTAGAGACTATAGAGGATGTGCATATAATGGGGGATCTATGGTGCTGTTCAGCTAGCCCAGGGGTCTGCAACCTTTGGCTCTCTAGATGATTTCGACTACAATATCCATGATACATTGCTATTGACTGTGGTGGCTAGGGATGATAGGAATCGTACTCCAAAACATCTGGAGAGCCAAAGGTTGCAGATCCCAAACTCAGCTACTCTCACCCAGAGTTGAGAGCGCCAGGCACCACCAGTAGTATGACACATTGGCACACCAGCTTCAAATACGTAGGGTCAGTGCATGTTGAATTGTTCTTCAAGCAGGTCATGGGGCCTACTGCAGTAATGGTCCTTCATGTTCAGATTTTCAAAAAAGAATCATGAGTGCTTTGATCAGAAATGCTGAACGTAGGTTCCAGGATGTGTTAAAATAGATTATGTACAAAATCAGAGGTACATATACCATTTATGAGGTAGGTCAGAGATGCGTAGCAACATTCAATAACAGTGCAGTTTCATATGTGTTTGATTGATGTATGCATCAATGGGGTCCATAGGTGGATTTGGAGGACCCATTTCACGGGAGTGATGAATTCAGTGGTTCTGAGGTTACAGGTATTCAGTCTGACATGTTTTGCACATTTTGGAGTCTGGCTAGTGACTGTAAAGGCCAGGCTAGAAAGCATCTGCAAAGACAAGCTTCAGCCCGACATCAGTTATAAGCTACAGCTACTTTCTGATTTTCATGTAGCAAAAACATTCTAGTGAGCAGTTTCAATTGTAACAATCCTTCTTTAGTGATATGAGCGACTTGCATGTTCATATCTAAGTTGATGTCATGCTCAGGGCTAGACTTTTAACTGAGTTTGTGTATTCAAAAGGATCACCAAAATAGAGTGGGAAATGGATAAAGTAAGGGATTTCAGAAAGTATTGTCAGCAAAGTACAAAGAATTTATATCTTGGTGTTCAGATAACTATCCCTATTAATTTCTCAATGCCCCTTTCCGTTCAACATAGTGGAAATGTGTTCCTAAGGGCTTGTGACTCTTAAACCTGAGTGTCTTGAGCATAGGAATTGAAGGGGAGCATTGGTCATTAAATGATGTTGATGGCTGAGAAAAGGGGATGAATCCTCATGGATGGCGCAGGAGATTTTGCCAGATTTTCAAAGAAAGTTCTTCAATTTCATTTATTGTTCTGTGAGAGATGGGTAAACCAAAATGAATAAAGATAAATAAATAGGAACTCATGGTGGCAACAGTAAGGACAGACACAAGTGATCACAATTCAAGGGTGTTTATTAAACGGTATAGGCATGTTGGAAAGATGCCTTATCTAAACCTAAAGAGGGGAGCAAGCTTCAACCATTAAAGAATCACAAGGCAGTCCTAGTGGTGTCTTTGTCAAATAAAAGGGCCTATACTAAAAAGAAAATATTGCTAATCCTTACACTAAATACAAAAAGAAGTGTGGGATAATGTTCCTAAGAAAGAAGGAAGTGTTCACAAATAATAAGTCAGGATGTTGTAGTCGGGGTCTCCCTTCCCCACGAGACAAGGTAGGACTTTGGAACACAGCACATGCTCTAGCTTTCCCAGCACAAGCAAACAATTCCACTTTCAGCAATCGGGGCCTTTGGTGGTTTAGTCTCTTTTCTACCAAAAAAGTCTCTTGCCTCTGTAGATCTGATGTATCAAAATAATTTTTAAAAAATTGTTCCTTTTTCACATATACATTGGGTGATGCCCTTTCCACCACTGGATCGCCCTCTTCCGGGCTCGGACCCTTCTCTATGGTTAGTCTCCCTCCGTCAGGTTCACTATGGCTTTCAACACAATCTTCTTTGTGTCATTCACAAATCTTAATGGCCCTCATTACGACCCTGGCGGAAAGTGACTGACCGGAGCGCCACAGCGTAAATAGCGTTTCCGCCATTGCATGAAGGAGCAAAGTGCGGCCCATTCCGACCCATTGGGCACGAGCACCACGCCACGGCGGAAGTGCAAAGTCCGCGATGGCGGAAATGACCCCAAAACGGCCCACACCGCCGCCGTACGGCGCCCTAGGTGCAATACCGCCACCCCTCTTAGCGGTCACCGCAGTGTGCGCCTACCGGAAAGTACGGTGACCGGAAATATACGGAAACGGAAGTAAAAACATGGGCCCGGAACGGGAAACATCCCGGCGTACACCTATAAAACCACTAAAACCACACAACCACTAAAATCACTACCCTGAAACACACCCCAACCCGTCACCCACCCTAGCGAAACCAAGACAAATGGGAAAAGTAGCGAAGAAAGCGTGTGACCGCAAGCGGCAGGTCCACTTCTCCCGCGAGGAACTCACCGTGCTAACAGAGACCCTCCAGGAGAATGCTGCCGTCGTCTTCTCCACGCAAATGACCAGAACGGCACTTGCAAACAAGAAGACCATATGGGCTCTGGTGGCACAGCGGGTAAGTGCGGTGGGGACCGCACCCCGCACCCCACAGCAATGCCGCAAGCGATGGGACGACCTGCGGATACGCGTCCGCAGCATACTCTCTGCCAACCGCAACATTGCCACAGCCACCGGGGGAGGTCCTGAATCACCCATCAAGTTGACCCCCTGGGAAGAAATCTGTGCCTCCACCATCGGAATGGAGAGCATAGAGGGAGTCGGAGGGATGGAGAAAGGAGTGCAGACATCCGAAGATTCAGGTAGGTGTACCAGATAAAACAATGCCAAATCCACACAGTCCATCCATGTGAAGTACCATGCGTCCACATAGTGCAACAGAAACACATGTCCAGGAGAACGGCCACACACATCGGCCTGATAGCGCACGTTAAAACCCACAATAAATACATAAATAATTAAAAACCCCTAATACACGCACTACACGTGCAGCAGGCACACCCTAACTGCAGGCTGCCAAACAACTGCACCCTCACTCCACACACAAATCAAAGCACCTCCAAGGACCCGACCCAAATCACCCTCAGGTACCACCCCAGAGCATGTGATACAATGCCATTCCAATTCCCACAGACCCATCATTAACCCTCGCCCTCCTTTACTCCACCACAGGGTCCGATCCAAACGACGAGCTACAGGACACCCCTACCAGCACACCTGCAAAGAGGGCCAAGACCAACGGCCAGAGACCCTCCACCTCAGCTGCACGCATCAAGACACGGCAGCAGCACAAATCAGGTGGCAGCACAGAGGAGGGAACATCAACAGGCACCCCAGCAGCCAGCATGCCCACAACACCACCACCACAGGTCCCCCCAATGGATGCCACAGAAGGCACTGCCTCTGGTGGCAGCAGCACCATAGGTGACACCCCATTGATGGCAGCATGCTCCGACACAGAAAACGGGGATGTCGAAGTCAGATCCATCCATGACCTGTCCCAATCCCCCTGTCTGTCCCATCCCGTACAACATGAGGATACCACGCAGGGGCACCCACAAGACAACGACTGGCCATCCCCCACAAGCCCTGTGGCAAGGCAACATGAGGACAACAGCCCCTCTGTGACACCCCCGCAAATGGGCATGGCCCAGCAGAGGCAACAGTCCCTCGACCAGTTAATCGTGCAACAGCAGCAAATGGCCACGCTCCTCAAGGACCATGCCGATGAATGTGGGGGCACTAAGGCAGACATAGAAACATCAACTGAGACACTTAGGGCAGAAATGGAGAGAGGCACAGAGACGCTGAGGGCACAAATGGAGAGTAGCACCGAGAGCCTGAGAGTCCAAATGGAGAGAAGCACCGAGAGCCTGAGGGGGGAACTGCATGCGACGTCCAAAGACGTATGTGCCGAACTTGCCGCAGTGCGCCGTGTGCTCACTGAGCTCTCGCAAACCCTTAGGGACATGCATGGACGTGAGCAGGCAGACACATCATCCGTTGCAAGTTCCGTCCAGGGCAGCCCCCAACGTAGATCTGGAAGGAACCTGCGCTCCACAGGCAGGGGTGCCCCTGATACCCGCAGAGGGGGCTTGCAATAGCGACAGCCCACTGACAATGAGCATCTTTGGACACTGGGGTTCGGGGGGGAGGTAGGAGGGTGGAGGGGGTGTGTTGGGCTCACTTGGGTGGCGGGTCGATAGGGTGTTCAACATGACATCACATATGCCATAAAAAGTGCACGATCAACCAATGAGATGTGTGGACATTGATTTTTGTGTACTAGGCCATCATAGGCGTACAGTCCATATTGTGCATGTCCCAGACACGCACAGTGCCACGAGTCCCGTGTCCATGTATCAGCCACCAGGCGTGAGTGCTAGAAGCATACATCAATGAGATGCTGACGAATGTCACGGGCCTCCGGTGCCTCGCAGACTCCATGAGGTGCTGCCACATCCCCACCCTCATCATGACCATCATCAGGTGCTTGCAGTTCTGCGTCAGGGGGCATGGGCACATTTCTACGTACGCACATGTTGTGGAGCATGACACATGCCATGACCATCTTTGCAACCTTCTCATGGCGGTACAGGAGTGCCCCGCCAGACCTGCTGAGGCAGCGGAAACGAGTCTTCAGTAGGCCGAATGCCTGTTCAATGACTACACGGGTACGTGAGTGGGCATGGTTGTAGTCCTCCTCATGCTGGTCCCGTGGGTTCCGGACTGGTGTGAGGAGCCATCTCTTCAGTGGATATCCAGCATCACCTGTATGTGGACGAGAAACGTATGATGTGGAATGCCATTGCTACGTACGCACACCCCCCCCCTTCCTGCCAGGTCATTGCCAAATCACATTCCCCACATAATCATGCATGTAATGAGACTCACCGAGTAGCCAGGATCTGTTCCCTGCGTGTCGCTCCATGTAGCGTGGTATTGTAGAGTTCCTCAAGACCATAGAATCATGGGTTGATCCAGGGAATCGGGCACAACAATGTGTAATGATCCTGTTGGAGTCACACACCATTTGTACATTCAGGGAATGAAATTGTTTTCTGTTGCGGTACTGGGCCTCCATGGCATGTGGGACGACCAATTCCACATGGGTGCAGTCGATGGCACCAATGCAACCCGGTATGCCGGCAAGTGCATGGAATCCCACTTTTGTGTTGGTAATTTCCTGCTCCGAGCGTGGTAGAGAGATGTAGTCGTCTGCGTGCTTCAGGAGGGCATCGAGCACTTGCAATAGTGTCCGTGAGAACAGTGGCTGAGAAATGCCATGCAACTGTCCGACTGTGTGCTGGTAGGTGCCTGTGGCCAGGAAGTGGAGTACAGACACCACCTTCAGTAGGGGTGGGATGGCGGTTGGGCTATCTATCATGCTGACAAGGTCAGCCTGTGTCATGTCCACAATGGCGGCTATGGTGTCCCGGTCCAGACGGTAGAGGGTGTGGATCTGCTCATCAGTGAGGTTGAACGGATGTGCTCGGAGGCGTGGGATTGCGGGCTGCCTGCGTGGTGGTAGTGGCTGTGCTGGCGGCCCTTGCTGGCCCTGCCTTGGCCTCCTCCTCCTCCTGCGTCTCCTTCGTGCGGCCGGTTGCAGTTGGTGTTCGTCTTCTTCTTGGAGTTGGAGTAGTTGCAGTGCTATCAGGTCCCCCAGGGCCAACATCGCGAGTCCTGCCGGTAGCATTTCGGTGTGGTTGTGGGAGGAGACTGGCTGTGCAATTTATGTGTTTTCAGGCTGTATGGCCTCCACCTGTGGTGATTAATTCCACCTGTGCAAACTGCTCTCCCCTTTGGCCGAGCACGTCCCGCGCACAACGCTGCAAATCTGGGAATGGCATCTTGCTATTGCAATCATGTATTTGTACCCGATGGCCGTGTAACATTGGTTGACATGTTCATTCTGCTGTGGTCCCATTGTTGCACATACTATCTGTGCAGTCGCGAACAGACTTGTGAAGGGTCAGTGGAACGTAGTACTCGAGTAACGGTGGGCCCTCATGCATCACTGTACCGAGTTGCAATGACGGGCGGGGCGTCCCATTTGTGGGTGAAGGCAGTTGCCATTTTCACACACAGCCGCACTCGATGGAATAATTAGTGATTTCAAACGGCCACAGATGCCTTTTCGGCGTGATGTTGCAAATGTGGAATTCGAAGGGCGGCGCTTTCGGTTTCCAGCTAGCGGCGAGGAGATGCCCACAGGTCTGACTGCAAATATAACGTTCTGTTGTTCAATGTCCTTGAGACAGGGCCCATGGCGAGGAAGCAATGATTGATATGAATAGTTTGGGATGCGCAATTGCTACGTGGGCGATGAGGCCGGCCGTTCCCAAATACATGTTACTTCACAACACTGGAATTACGGGCTGGGGCACTGTGGATTTTGCAGGCTGCATAACGCACAGACTCAATGGATGTTTCTAATGTTATATGAGTAATTATTCAGGCGTTTTGATTCCGGGATGAGGGAATGATGAATGGATGCATGGGCAGGTGATTTGATACAGAGTTTGCCATGTACAGGGCTTCTTGGGATCTATCCGCCTCCCCTACGCTATGTGATGCAGGGCTGCCATGGTGGGACCATCGTCTATCTGGCCTTGTTGAGCCCTCCCTGTCTCGACACGCCCTCAGACACTTGTGTCCATGCACATTAACATTCCCATCTGATGGATTCTGTTTTGACAGACGCATGCACAGGTACACTCGTTTGTGATGGTGTTTGCACCTCGATATAGATGGTTAGGAGTCGCAAGTGGTTTTGGGGTGGTGATGATCCTTTGGAGTGGGCTAGCATGCATATGGCTGTGGATTTCGTGTGATCATTGAAGTGAGTTGTTGGAATGTAGTTCTGATGGCCATTCTGTTCTTTTTCTTTTCTTTTGGTTGACAGGTATCTCCTCCCCTTTTGCCACTGCCATCTGTATGCCACTCCTGCAGATGGGTTTTACTCCCGACACCTGCTGCTTCGTGTTAATCAGTGGAGCAGCATTACGATCTTATGGGACGATCGCCAATGGCCCACATGCCCTTACGCAGTACTGGTGGCTCGGAGCAACATTTCGGCCTTTCAGCTGGACTAGTGCCTCCCCATTGGGACGGCCCTGCGGTTCTGTGCGCTTCCATGTTGCCTTTTCGTACGTGAATGTGGCTCTGTGTACCATGAGGGAACAGGACGACACACAAGTAGTGGCTGGTCATTTCTTGCGGATGCAGCCCACAATGGTGATTGGTGTTTAGGAGTTCATGGCCTGATGGCTGTATGGGCTTGGTGACTTTGATGTGCATTAAATTTCTATTCTGATTTGGCCCGTGTAGCGTTTTTCTTTGCAAGTGATGTGGCATATGCCTATTTGGGGGGCGATGTATTGTGAGGAGATCTGCATTGGGTTCCAGCTTCGGAGTTTAGTTGCGTGGTACTGTACTGGGCGCGTTTGCCTACTAAGCCCGTGAGGTCAGGGATGGGGGCTGCCAATATGACAGTTTGAATGTTGTCATGCTCAGGGGCGGGGGATTGGGTTTTGTGTAACAGATGCCGGTCAGCCAGGTGGACTGGTGGAATGATGTGATTCTCGGAATATGGCTGGTCACAGGTGCCTGTGTTTGCGTGCGTTTCTTGGTGGGGGACTGTGGTCATGTCCATTGGGATGGCTTCTGTATTCGTGCCATCTGTGCCCTGCAGCTCCCATTGGCCCCTCTTGTGTTTCTTTTGTTCGTTGCCATGCATGGGTGACTTGTACATTTCAATGGTTGCATTGTGGCTTCATTGCACCTACGGGGAGTTGTACTTTGTGGGCAGGGAGCGGTGTACAGGCACTCAGTGGGGCCGTTTACGGTTGATTCGCGATGCCGTACTTCTCACCATGGCGGAATGGTACATTACGCCATGCCTGATGGCGTTAGGTACATGTCCGCTAGGGTCGGAATTGGCGTACCGTTGCGCCATGGTGGTGTTTGCGGTTTCGCATGGCGCGCGCGCGCGTGCTTGGTGCAGTTAGCGTTGGCGTTCACTACGGTGTCGCTAATGGCTTCGTACTTTGCGTTGACGGGTCATAGTCGCACCGAGCGCTATTCGATGGCGGTATTGCATTTCCGCCATCGTTTTCCGATTTCCGCAAGGGTCGTAATGAGGGCCCATGTCTTTTTAAACAGTTCACCGTGGACATCCCTCGGCCGGGTTCACTCTTGTGAACACACTGTATTTCGGGATTTTAGAATTCGTCCCCTTTTTATATTGGCGTCCTTCTTTCGGGTTCACTCTTGCCAATCTTGTCAATCGTGCCTTTCTCATTCAACTCTTAGGACGCAGGATTCATTTCCCTTATCTTCACAATCATCTGTTGGTCAAAGACTTTCTACTGTACAGAGTATTTCACAAGACCCCTGTATGACCACTTTGACCCATTCATGACAGACACAGTATTGTGGAGGTTTACTTTGAATAGTTTATTGATAGTGGGTGGTGATTTATAATTCAAAAATTGATAATGACTTGCCTCCACAGCTGCTTGATGAGAATGAGAAAATGTGATTGGGGATAAAAGAACCCACAATGTTGGATTCCTGGTCATCTGTTAACGGACTACAGTTTTTTACTTGGTTTGTTGAATGGGGATTACGCTCTATTAATGGCTGGGTCCCCTCTGACAATATTGTTTAATTTACTTTTAAAAACTATCAACGGACAACCACCACTGAGTACTTCTTTCTTTCTGTTAACAAATGGATGATGAGTGATGATTGTAAGGACATTAATGATGTTTTTATTGACCACCACCCGATGACCTTGTGCATAAAGTGGAGTGCTTTTCATGAGGGAACACATGTTATTCCCCATTTGAAAGTTGTAGAAATGAATTGCAATTGTAAAAGAAGACGTAAGTAGGTACAAATGTGTTGCATTTAGAGATAATTTTAATGAGGCCTTCCCAAAGTAATATTAAAGTTAATTGAAACAATGCTGAAACAGCCATGGGAGTATTTCTAAGGGAATGAAAGAAAGGGTGGCAACCTATTGAAGACGGTTTAATGAGGCATGTATGAGGGATAAAGAAACCCTTATGGTCTTGAAAAATCCAGAGGCGGTAAGAGTAGATTGTATTAAAGCAATAGCAAAGTACAAGGAAATACAAAGAATAAGAAAAGCCAAGTTAGAGTAAAGGGCGTGGGATGAACTGTTGAAGGCTGCTGCAAATAAATACTCCAGCAAATTCAGGGTGGTGGTGGCAAAAAGGCCCATGCATACATTCCAGCCAAAGGGGAATGTAACAAGTGTGGAGGACAGATTATGGGTATCCCATTTCTCGGCACTCTATAAAGGAAATGGAGAAGTCGCAAGGAGCCAACTAAATGTTGGCTTGGAGTTTACATTGTTGGGACAAACTCCCAGGTATGCTAGAGGGCCACTAAGAGTACGCAGACACTTGGAAGGCCAACACCTTCCTTGGGATAAATGGAGGACTCAGTCAATGGCAAGTTCAAACTGCGGTTTATTACAAACAAAACCAACAGGGATATGAAAAATCATGGCGCAACTCAACTTCTCCTGGCTGGCAGGCCAGTTTTGATACAAAATGATGTCACTGCTCCATCACTACTTGGGTCTCTCTCCAAAAACCTATCGACGTGCAGGATTGGCCGTCAGGAGCCTAATAACCTATATGGTCACCTATATGTGTTATTCTACTAGCTCTCCCATGTCAGGTGGCTGGCCTGGTCCATCCCCAAATCACTATCTATAATAATGTTGCAGTGTAGGGGTCTGAACATTGGTTCTTGCCCGATGCTACCCACCCCTAGGATACTGAACTGTGGTTGGCTAGAGCTGATGTCCCCAGGCCTGGGATCTGCAAAGATTCTCAGCTCTCTGTATTCCTTTTCAAGGTAATAAGGACTATGTGTCTGCATTGTAACTTGTGTGTACTACCTTAGTCTATGAGAGTGCTCTTTTGCTCGGTGCAACACTTGTCTCACATTGTAGCATCCTTTTTGTAGTCTTCTGTCTGGTAGAGATTGGCTCCCTTTCCCAGCGCGGGTCGCTGTCCATTGTCTGCGTCAGACGGGTCACGTGGTCAGAGACCACGAATTTGAGCTGTGCAGCTCTGAATTATGAGGAATTATTTGTATTTACTGCAGCTGGTGCTTTTGTCATCCAAGGAATGGAATGTCATCCGTATCTTGTGTCATTGGCTGCGGGTCCTGTCTCACACGTCTTGTACTCTGTCCAGCCTGAATTCAGCTCAGCTGAGCTCTTGCTGAGAGGCCTGTGGCCTGCTGTAATTTTTCTAAACCATTATAATGCAGTTTCGAAGGGATTGTGTCCTCCGACGTATTCCTTATCTTTGATAATACGTTTCCAGCTTGCTGGCCTCGGAAATTTTTTCTGTAGAGGGCGCTGCGCGTCGACGTCCGCCGAGTCGATGTCCTTCGACGGCCACCGTATCGGCGCCGACGTCACCATGCCCATAAATAGCCACGCGCTGCGTCCGTTGCTCAGTTCCATTTTTCCGCACTTCGTGGGGCCTCGGAACGTCGTTGCTCAGTTCAGTCAGGATAACTATCTATTTCTACTCGAATATACCTTATCGTTCTCAATGGCTTCTTCATCAGAACCGACGACGCCGCGATCCGGCTTCAAGAAATGTCGAGACTGCGGTAAAAAAATGTCAATAACGGATCCACACAGGATCTGCTTATGGTGCTTGGGATCCGAGCACCATTGTTCGGAGTGTGAGGACTGCATCTCCATGACGGCGAAAGCCTTGAAGGAGCGCAAGGGGAAGCTCGAGAGAGGTAAGTCAGCCAAAACCTCCTCGAAAGTTTCGTCCACTGAGCATTCGTCTCCTCGCCGTCGAAAACATTCCCATTCTAGATCTCGAAGCAGCTCCCACCATTTGTCGAGATCAAGACACTCAAAAAAGAGACGTTGAAGGTCCCATTCCTCGTCGTCTTCTGTGTCCCCAGAAAGGGTATCCTGTCCTACTAAACACAGTTCTCAAGCTGAGTGGGAGGAATTCAGAAAGAAAATGTTAAGCGTCTTCGAGAACGCGGCCTCGACCCCCTCGAAGACAGCTGAGGGTGATACCCCGGGTGAAAAACCCAAAAAATCTAAACGCAGCGAGTCGCAGCATCCGGCGAAACATTCCAGCCGAGAGCGCCATGAGCCATCGGGTAAGAAGGCACCGTCTTCGACGTCGTCGTCGAAGATTCCTTTGACGTACGGATCGGTGCCATCGACGCCGTTGTCGAAGGGTTCCTCGACGCATCGGTCGATCGACTCGACGCCATCGTCGACGTTGAAGCCGATGAAAGAGAGGACCAAGGCCACTCCACAGCCAACAGTGAATTCAAGGGCCTCCGGCACGACGCCGAGACTGTCATCGATGCCCTCGAGTAGGATCCCGATCCTCTCGAGTTCTTCGAGACCCGTTCCAGTTTTTTCGACGCTGTTTTCGGCGCCTTCGAAGCCTGTTACATCGGCGTCCACGACATCGACGTTTTCTCGTCCAATAACGACGAGTTTGGCTCCTTCTGCCTTAGAGATGGGGTTTACTCCATTTCAGAGGTCAGAGTACCCTGGACTTTCTTCAATTTATGAAGAGGGGGAAGATTCTGACCAGGAAACATTCGGGTTACAGAGGACCACACTGCCTATTGCAGAGGATTTCACCTCTGAGGAAAGAAGGCTGAAGGACCTACAGGAGTCACTACATGAGTCAAGTGGGCTGAACACTTCCCCAGAAGTGGAATTTGTTAAGCCAGACCCAGGGGAACATGCTGAGACACCCTATAGAACCCTGATGGCAAGAATTATTGAGTTTATGGGTTGGTCTGCGCCTTCACCTGTTTTTCAACAGGATGACCTAACAGATATATTAGACAAAGGCCCACAGGAGGACCCGGTGGTCCCCTTCCATGCAGCCTTACAAAGGAAAATTGCATCTAATTGGGAAACTCCTGAAGTTATCCCTGCAGTCAATAAAAGATTGTCAACCAAGTATAGGGTAGCGGCTGCTGACCCTGAATACTTATCAAAACACCCGACTCCAGAGAGCCTGGTGGTTCAAGCGGCAACTTCATCTAGCAGTAGGACCACTTACCCTACTGTCCCACAGGATAGAGATGACAAGAGGTACGACTCTATGGCGAAGAAAGTTTTCTCTGCCTGTAGTATGGCGTTGAAGTCCATCAACGCCACATGTACACTCGCCAGGTTCAGTCACATACTATGGGAGTGTGCTTCATCAGCGGCTGACTGCATACCCGAAGGAGAGGAAAAGGAAGCCTTCCTTAACATTATTAAAGATGGCAAGGATGCCATGTGCGAATCACTTCAAACTGGCATCGATTCCGCTGACAGTAGCAGCTGGGCCATGGCGGCAAGTACAACAATCCGCAGGCATGCGTGGTTGCGAAAGTGGGGCTTTGCTCCAGATGTACAGGCCAGACTTTTGAATATGCCCTTTGATGGCTCTTCATTATTCGGGAAAAAGGCTGATGACAGTCTGGAAAAGTTACAGACTTCTAAAGCAGCAGCACAATCTTTAGGAGCTGCTATCCGCCAACCTTCTTTCGCCCCTCAGGAACCTTTGGAAGAGGAAAGTCCTTTCGCTATTATTCCGCATTCGGGAAAGGCAGAGGACAGCCGGCTCAAAGAGGCCAAAGGAGATCCACCCGAGGTGGACGGGTCAAAAGTACTAAGGCCGCAGCAGCAGCAGGTGCCTCTTTACCCTTGGCATCTGCATCAGCCGCCCCCAAACCACTCTGAGGCCTTTCCACACAATACACCTGTAGGGGGCAGGTTAACTCACCATCTGACTGAATGGCAGGCTATAACGTCAGATGCTTGGGCATTGGAAACAGTTGCCCAGGTTTACTGCCTACCCTTTCTACACATTCCTCAGAGTCATCCACCGGGGAACAGCTCTCAAAAGGTTCCAGATCCGCTCCTCTTGCAGGAAATTATAGACCTGCTAGAGAGAGGTGCCATAGAACCGGTACCTGTAGCAGACAGGAACAAGGGCTGGTACTCCCCCTACTTTCTCATACCAAAGAAGGACGGAGGACTGAGACCCATCCTGGACTTACGACAATTGAACAAGTTCCTCAGGAAGGACAAGTTCAAGATGGTAACTCTCTCTCAGATCCTTCAGGCCCTCCAGCTCCAGGACTGGCTGGTATCTCTGGACCTTCAGGATGCTTATTTCCATGTGCCAATCCATCTCAAACACAGGAAATACCGGAGGTTCGCAATTGGCGACTCTCATTATCAATTTCGAGTTCTGCCATTTGGGCTGACCTCCGCCCCGAGGGTCTTCACCAAGCTGATGTCGGTAGTGACGGCGAGTCTAAGGAGAGAAGGGATCAATGTCTACCGATAGCTGGACGATTGGCTGATCAGGGCTGTATCTTCGGTACAGGACCAGGCCCAGCTAGATTATGTCTGCCACTTCCTTCACAAACTGGGCTTCTCCCTCAATTTAAAGAAGTCACAGATGATACCATCACAGAGACTCCAGTTCATTGGAGCGGTCCTGGACACTTCCCTGGGAAAAGCCTTGCCACCAGAGGTGAGGGCTCAGGATATTCTACAGATGGTCACCAAGTTTCAAAATGCCCAACGTCTCCCAGCCTTTGACTTTTTGAGGTTGCTAGGCCTCATGGCATCCTGCATCTTCCTTGTGCCAGAGGCTCGCCTGAGAATGAGATCTCTCCAGTGCGCACTGAGAAGTCAGTGGTCGCAATTCTCAGGGAGAATGACAGATCTCCTCCGGATTCCGGACAAGGTAGCCCGCGACCTTCAATGGTGGGCCTATCCAGAGAACATCTTGAAAGGAGAACTGTTTTGGCAAGCATGGCCGGAGATAACAGTAGTCACAGACGCCTCACTCACGGGGTGGGGAGCCCATGCCAACGACTTGACCATCAGCGGTAGTTGGTCTCCATCGGAGTCCAGACTACACATCAACCTATTAGAGCTGAGAGCAATCAGACTAGCGCTGAAAGCTTTTCTGCCATCAGTACAGGGGAGAAATGTCCTGATAATGATGGACAACACGGTGGCCATGCACTACCTCAACAAAAGAGGAGGCGTAGGATCACTGCCACTGTGCAGAGAGGCGATGCAGCTCTGGTTTTGGGCAATCCAAGAAGGAATCTCTCTATAGGCTGTCCACCTAGCCGGAGAGAAGAACTTGACAGCGGACGCTCTGAGCAGGCAGAGCACAGTCTCCCATGAGTGGGAGCTAGCTCAGGAAGTCCTTCAAGAGATCTTCACCCTTTGGGGAACCCCTCAGGTGGATCTGTTCGCCACAAGCAACAACAAGAAGTGCGATCTGTACTGTTCAAGGGAATTTCCCCCGAGAGGAGATCTAGGAGATGTGTTCGTAGTGGACTGGGAGTTTCCACTCCTTTACGCATTCCCTCCAGTCCCTGTTATTCCTCAAATGATCAGGAGGTTGAGAAGATTCCGGAAAACCATGATCCTAATTGCCCCAGATTGGGCCAGGAGAACGTGGTACCCGGACCTTCTAGATATGTCCATCGGTCCTCCAATCCGTCTTCCACTCAAAGAGAATCTTCTCTCGCAGAAGGGAGGTCAGGTTCTCCATCCAGACACCAGAACCCTCAACCTTCACGCTTGGCTTCTGAAAGGTTGAGGTACAAGGATTGGGATCTCCCTGATGACGTCATGGAGGTGTTGCTTTCGGCCAGAAGACCGGCAACAAAGTCTTTATACCGCTGCCGTTGGAACAAATTTTGCAGCTGGTGTAGGGAAGAGAATATCGACCCTTTTTCATGTGGTACACCAACAGTGTTATCGTTTCTACTCTACTTGGCAAACTCAGGCCTTCAAGTGGGCACTGTAAAAGGCTATCTTGCAGCGCTTTCTATCTTCAAGCGCACTGCGGAGGAACCATTGTATTTCAAAATTCCTCTAGTGGTACAATTTCTCAATCGACTAACTAATGTTTACCCTCCAAAACCATTCCAGGTTCCCTTATGGGACTTAAATTTAGTCTTAAACTTCTTAATAGGCACTCCATTCGAACCACTTCACTCTTGCGCGCTGAAATGTCTCACGCTTAAAACTGTCCTATTGGTAGCACTAACATCTGCTAGGAGAGTGAGCGAGTTACAAGCTCTCTCCTGTAAACCCCCACATACAATCTTCCACAAGGACAAAGTTGTCCTACAGGTGAAGCCTAATTTCCTCCCAAAGGTGGTTTCTGAATTTCATATTACTCAGAAAATTACCTTGCCTTCGTTCTACCCTCCTCCCCATCCGGGGAAAGAGGAGGAAAGGCTACATAGGCTGGACCCTAGGCGAGCTCTCAGCTTTTACATCAGCAGAATGGCTAGGATCAGCCAAGCAGACCAACTGTTTGTAGGATACTCAGGTCACAAGTTGGGACTACCCATAACAAAACAAACCATCTCCAGGTGGATTATTTTGGCCATCCTGGAATGTTATAGACTAGCAGGGAAAGAGCCACCCCAAAATCTCAGGGCTCATTCAACCAGGGCTATCGCAGCCTCTTCGGCTCTCCAAAGAGGGGTACCGGTCCGGGACATATGTGCGGCTGCCACATGGTCGTCCGCACATACATTCACAAAATTTTACAATCTGGATTCCTCCACTGCTCAAGAGACCAGATTTGGCAAGGCCGTATAACATTCGGTCCATCCCTAAAGGGATAGATAACACTCTCACTCCCGCCTCCAATTACATGCCACTGCTATGGGAGTCTATCAAAGATAAGGAATACGTCGGAGGTCACAATCCCTTCGAAGAACAAATTACTTCTTACCTGGTAACATTCTTTCGACAGGATGTTCCTCCGACGTATTCCTTATCGCCCCTCCCAACCATCCCCGCAGTGATAACTTCCCTTGTGGTTGCAGCTTACGCTCCTTCAAGGTCACTAACCAATTCAGGCATGACTTTTCTTATGCTACAAAACGGAACTGAGCAACGGACGCAGCGCGTGGCTATTTATGGGCATGGTGACGTCGGCGCCGATACGGTGGCCGGCGAAGGACATCGACTCGGCAGACGTCGACGCGCAGTGCCCTCTACAGAAAAAAATTCCGAGGCCAGCAAGCTGGAAACGTATTATCAAAGATAAGGAATACGTCGGAGGAACATCCCGTCGAAAGAACGTTACCAGGTAAGAAGTAACTTGTTCTTCTACTACAATCTCCATAGGTTAGTCACAGTTCATCATATCATAATCACAGACATGGGCAAGCTCTGAAGAAGGTTGTTATTGTCTAAATATAAGGTACAATTAACTATTAGCTGGATATATTTGTAATGTCCGATCCTAGGCATTGTAAATAACTATAGAGGAGTAGAGCTCCTTCACAGAAGGAATGCGGCCTGTGGGATTCTAAAAATGGAGTGGCAGTGTTTGTCACTATGTCTAAGCACTAGTAGCACAAACTGACTCACCAGCTGTCTACTGTCTGTCAAGGGTCCATGCAGGTTAAAAATAGGAATTACATGTTCTGTGCGACAAAATGCAGAATGGGACAAATTATAAAAATGAAGTATAAAGTAGACTACAGGGACTAGATAACGTTAGCAGGAGGAGTAAAATATGGATAGAATAATTGAAAATTGTTAATACAAATGTTTCGTTTTTCCCTTGGGCTAGACCTCAAGGTTTGTAAAGGTCTGCAGAGCTGTAGTATGTTTTTGCATAGGAGGAAAGCATGAGCTACTGTGTGTTTTTGCAGAGCTAGCCAAATGCAGAACAGCATGCCCTGACAAAACCACTGACAACGAAGAAAGAATGCTTTGCACCATCCCTATTATGAAAAAAGGACAGATGGGGATGAAGCCATGATCCATATCCAGTGACACCACCACAGCTAGCCGGCCTATATAAACCCCTGCCTCAAACCACTTTGGCAGGAAGGACCAAAAGAGGGACAGGAGAAGACCGTTTAGGCAGCAGCCTTACAAAAGGAACCCCCAGATTTTTAACCACCGACACAGGGAGAGGAAAACACCCAGTGCTACAGGCCAGAAAGATGGGGACCAAAGAGCAGGATTGGGAGGGGAGCCCACCACCAAGACCTCTGTCTTGTCCCCATTCAACTTCAGCCAATTCCTACCCATCTAGTCCCCCACGGCCACCAGTCACTCACTCAAGCACAATGAGTACTCTGCCTGGGTCAGATCTAATCGAACCATGATTGGGTGTCGTCAGCATAAGAGTAGCATCTGAAGCTGAGGGAGCAGATGAGGTGGACCAAAGGCTGGATGTACAAATTATAAAATGAAGGGAACAAGGAAGAACCCTGAGGGACACCACAAGATAAAGAGCAGAGAGCAGAAGTAAAAGAGGAAATCGATTGGCTCAGTCTATCAGGAAGGAGGAAAACCAGACCAAGACAGACCCGGAGAGGTCTGCTAATGCCAAATGGGACAGCAAGAACGGATGGTCGACGGTGTCAAAGGCCGCCAAAATATCTAACAATATCAGAGCAGCCATTCCACCACCATCCACCAATCGAGCCAAGTCATCAATGACAGAAACCAGGACACTCTCCGTGCCTCGTCCCAGATGAAAACCTGACTGAAAAGGGTAAAAACAAAAAACAGTGCTTTCCAAGAAGGACAAGAGAAGAGGAGAAACCAGAGATTCCAGGAGCTTCATGACTAGAGGAAGACGTGAAATAGGACAGAAGTTGGCAGGCAGAGTAGGATCCAGTGAGGGCTTTTTAAGAAGGGGGATGATGACTGGCCTGTTTCAGCTCCACTGGTATAACCCCTGACTGACAAGACAGATGAACTGCCTGGGAGGGGATCTGAAGGGGAAGTTGATTTAAGCTGGAAAAGAGCCTGTTGTTTTAAATCAATATTTATGTCCTGCATAGTGCATTGATTGCATTAAAAGCTGAAGTTCCACGGTTAGGGGTGAGGTTCTTCCCTGTATTTGTGTATGCCGATGACATGGTACTGGTGGCATGTACCCCCATAGCATTACAAAAACTAATAGATGGCTATACACTGTTTATGAACTCCCTTGATCTAAAATATAAATACGCATAAATCTGCTAAATATGAGAGGAGTTTGGTTATTTGGGTGTATGTGTTTTGTCATACTTAAAAGGGCATAGCCACATTGGTAAAAAGCTCTTAAGAATCAGACAAAAGCTGGGGGGGCTCTCCAGATTTATGACAATGTTTAAGGGCCAGCCGCTGGACTTGATTTTGAGGGTCTATAATACCTAAGTGGAAACCACATTAAAATATGAAGCCTCATTATGGGGATGTGGTAAAATCTCCAGATTACAAACTGTGGAAAACCATTTTTTCAAGAAACCGTTAAGCTTGCCCAGCTCATCACAACTAACTCAAAGTTTCATAGAAGAGGAATTAAAGCTGGAACCAGTGTTGCACTGGCTAAGGGTGTAGGCTAATGATAGGGCTACGCGTACACAGTATATTATTACAGCTTTGTAAAAAAAAAAAAAAGAGGAGGTCCTTAAAATACCATGGTTACATTTTTGTAGAGGACCAGGTGGAGGCCTCGTATCTAGTCGCCGCCCTTTTACCACCATCCCGTTGGAGTATCAGACAAAGGGATACCATTGGGAATACATGTGTGAGTTAAAGTGAAATGTATATGCCACGTTGAATGTATGAAAGACGATATGTACTCAGACAGTCATTCAGGAGATATCCTTGTGTTGAGTTAATGGAAGGAAGTTACCAAGAAGGATGTCAATTGCCTAAGTGCAAGGGATTGGCTCTAAGAATCATGGATGAATGTTAAGTAAGAATCTAATGACGATGATATGATGTCATAAAGAAGACACACAAGCCTAAGTCGAAGCAATATGAAAATACTTAAAACTGATTATGTAACAAAAGCGCTAAGAGAAACATATACAAAAGATGAAGTTATCATGAAAAACAAGAAAATGAAGTAACTTGCGGACCAATAACTGTAAATACGCTATACCACAAGGTAGAAGAAGCATATAGAGGCTTGCTAACAAGAGATATATACAACGTTTAGAATGGCCATTGGAAGAAAATGGACAACGGCTCGTGTTGAAGAATAATCCCAGCTACCTTAAAAACATGCCTAGGATTGTAAATTGAATACTTGATGAAGAAGCTGTTTTCATGTGCGGAATAAGGGAGTACGTTGGCCTGAAGTAAAGGAGGCTATTTAGAGAGATGGGCGCAAGCCACAGAGAGGGGCGAATGAATAGACCTTGTGCATGAGACATATTTCTACAAGGATTAGGTAGGCAAGGACATTTCCTGATGCCAAGTATTGAACAACAACAAAAGTAAAATCCTATGTGAGGTGGAGTGAGCAAGTCTCTAGAAGCAAGAGACCGTAATGACACCCTGGTTAATTAAATCAAATAACAGTAATTGAGAGGCAGAAATGGACAAAATCGTGGTCAACTGACACGTGATGAAGAACTCAAAACAAAGTCTATTCATTGGAGCTTCAAGTTAAGATAATGGTGAGCTCACACTCCCTCGAATGTCCCAGAACAGTGAACAGACTATGAGGTCAACTAAAAACGATAAACCTTAGCTAAGGAACTGGTTGATGACATACGATAGACTAATTGGGAAACAAAGAACAAATTGATGCAGCTTTAACATCTAGGTTTCACTTTGTTCACGTGCTGCTAAACGAGCTGAAAGTCCAAGATTGGATAGGGTTGCCAACCAATCAAATAAGGCCTCCCGTGCATTTTCTTATACAATTTTGCATTATCAGTCCACTGCCATATTCTCTGCTATAATCAGTATGTGACATGCATAGAAGTAGCTCAGGGTGTGTCCTACAGACAAGGGGCAACCAATGAGATATTAACACTTATGTAATTCTATAAGTAGATATGTTCCCCTAATCCAATCCCTCCCGGTGTTAGGTTTTTGTGAAATGCCACATAGGATAACATCACGAATGATGTACATAAAACGATATAAACTCTAAGCAAGCAAACTTTGGTGTGAAAAAACAAGCATCTACTTTGATAGCTGTATTTCTCCCTGCTTTCTTTCATTGAGATAGAAGCAGTATTTTACCATCTTTCTTTGGTCTGTCCGATTATTTGTTCTGTGATAATTATTGGTAATTCCATCTAGCACAAAGAAGACGCTTCAAGGTGCTAGAGCAAATTATATTAAGCAGGCTTTTACGAGACTGAATGCACACACACTTAAGCACGATATTAGATGTAAAGTCGCATCAGTTTTATACAAAGTTTTTAATTGCGCAGTCCAAAGGCAGACGGGAATCGACATAGCTTGTAATTACTTCTAATCGTAGGATTGCAGTGCTTTCGAGTTCAGGTACCGTGCAGACATATGTGACATGGAATAGTACATTCCATGATAGATGGTTGACTATGAAAGCATGTTTTAATGCAACGCCATTGAAAGCTGTTACTGTAAAATGGCAGGATCAGCCAGCTGATAAAAGTTGCCTGCTGTGTAATGGACCGTAGAGGGAGGCACAAACAGAATGAACACATTTTTGAAGGAATTACGTTCCTACAAAGGTGGGAAGTGGCAGTTAAAGGTAGACACCCAAAAAAGGAAGCACCAATGATTTAAGGGAATACCGCCATGCATTGTTGGTATAAAAACAGTAACTGGGGTATTAAAGTTGGTTATCAGTGGGTAGAGGTAGTGAGGTCAGCCCGCGTAGCAAGCCACACATTTATCATCCCTTTCAAATTGCAAGTTATGTTTCCTAAAGTGGGTGTCTTTTGCAACAAGCCTAACAGGCACTCCCAGCCAGTTGAGAAGGAGGAAGAGCAGCATGACAAAGAAGTATATTTATTTCTAATCTTGCTTCATTTAAATAACCTGCCTGTATGCACCAAACTTGTCAAGTGGAGATACTAGAGAACAATACCATTGTATTACATGGATAGCACAATCTCATGTCCTACATTATTGGATTCAAGAGTCCCAGTGACCCAATCTTATATGAATATTCAAGATGTGGGGAAGTCTTCTCTTGTTAGTAAACCATGCAGATGGCTGGTGCTGTGCATTGCACTTCAATCATTCGCTCATTCACTGTCATTATACTTCTTGCTTTAAGTACTCTTGATTGGCAAGGTACCTACATTATTATGCAAATGGCCCCATCTTCCATCATAGCATAAACACAAGTTACCAAATGTGCTGACCACACTTCAACATTCCATCATAACTTAAATTAGCTTCTATTTGTAAAGTTTAAAAATGGCCGTCGGGCCCTCTGCACATTATGCCTCAAACAATAGGCTTTTTCAAGGCAGTGTCACTTCTATTTTTCTGTTTTTGAAAGTACGAGATAAATATTCATCATTCTAACCATCAATGTGTATCTTTTTCAGGCACATTGACAGTAACCACAAGCTCATACACTGGAGATTTGTTTTCCATGGCTGCATCGATGGCTACAGCTGATCTGTTGTTTATGTACAATGTCATACCAACAATCGTGCTGTGACAGTTCTTAACGTCTTCACAGATGGGAGAATCCAGAATTGGACCGCCTTTGAGGGTAAGGGCAGACACGGGTGTTGAAAATGTCCTGTTGCACATTACATGATACACAAAAGAGGATTAAACAGAGGTAGTTTTATTTGAGGTTGAAGTGTTCACAATCAATGTATAGAATGCTTATGGGCAGAGTTGTTGTTTCCTACTTCAAAGATTTGTTCTTTTTGATGGAAGAGGACGGAATATTAGATCTTCAGAATGAAATTCATGTTTTTGCATTACATTGTATTTACCTGCCAAGAATAAATAAAGCTACTGCTGAGTTTGTGAGCCAATGGAATAATCACTGTATGCGTACAGAAGGGCATTTTTCTCCTCTACAGTTGTGGACAAGTGGTATGCTCAGTGACACCTCAATGTTAGACACATTCTGCAACGGAGATGATTATGGTGTCGATAACTATGGATTTTCATTCACTCCAGAAACAATCAACTCTGTAGTTGTCCCAGAAAATGCTTTAAGTTTGAGTGAGGAAGACTTGTTGACATTAAAACAAACAATAGACCCCAATGCCGTTGAGTCTAATCATGGAGTGGACATTTTTATTAACACATGTAACTTAGTTGCAAGCCAGAATTTTAATATTGCCAATGTTTAATGTTTTGCTGTCTTAAACTTGCTGCAACCTGCACATTTTTCTTTCACAGCCTGTATGTTTGAATTCGGAAAATATGCATCATTAGCATGTACATTATAACAAATAAATATAAGCGTTCTCGCATTGATTCTTTTTTAAAAATAATTTATTGACATTAGTAAGCATGCAATCCAATATGAAGTAGCTAACATTCAGCAATTGTGTTAGAATGTATAAACTATGTGACAAATCTGATAATGTCGCCACAGACTCTCTGAAAGGAAGTTTCTCCTATGTGTCAAGGGAAATGCAGAAGCTACTTGACTCTGACCCTGGGGGTAGCTATCTGCGGGAGGACCACATGGGAAATACCAACTGCAGGGAGGTAGAGCACCCATAGTACAAAATAACCTGACAACCTTAACGCCTCATGACACTTAAACACCTGTACAACATACATCTATGGCCTATTGCAGCATAGAGGAAGAAATCCCAGTTTTTTTTCAGTCAAATACCTACTGAGATGAGAAAGAGAGGAGGAGTAATGAAGATGACTAGTGGCGGGAAGCCAATGCCACGCTCTAGTCTTTGGAAACGTTCAACTTCTGCCAGGAAGTTTAAAACTGGCACAGCTGATGGTAATGAGGTAGTGTGGCAGAGTAGAAGGCCGTCAGTAACCAGCGAGAGCGGTGCAGAGGACCTGAGAAAGCAGAGGAGAACAGCAGTGCAGTGGTGAGGAGAGACGGCGTGAGGAGAAGCCGTGTTGAAGGCAGCCTGTCACCTGCTAACTGGGAGCTAAAGATGCTGCCACAATCAGGAGAGACCTGAGCCAAGACGTACCCTCCTTTTATACTTACTTGGTCCAGTTTCATACATGTGTCCATTTCTGCCTCTCAAGTGACAGATAACACATCAGGTAGAAGGGTTGGAACAGGCTTTTGTGGCACACAATGACATCATTAGCCTTGAAGAGTGTATGAAGGTATGAGAAATGATAGCAAAGTATGGAGAGAGAGTGACCATTAAAGAATAAATTGGAGGGTGAGGAAAGATGATAGTAGGTCAAGGATGAGTTGAGTATGGAAGGAGGAGGCGTGTACAGGACTGGGAAGAATGTGGTACCGGCAGGGCTAAATCAATTGGTTGATGTGGCCCATTTGACGCATATAGGTGTGGCACAAAATAAAGCAGTCCTGTGTAAGGATTACTGGTGGCCAAATGTTCATAAAACAGCGGAAAGGAATGTGAAAGTGTGTGTGTGGAGTGTGAGGAATCAGGAAAAGGGTTTAAAACTTATACGAAGCTGATGATTGGGGTGGAATTCCCAAAAGGGTGTGGATGGTTGAGGCTATTGAAATGTTGGGGCCTGTGTTCCTGGGTAAAGGTGGATCATAGTTCATAGTGGTAATGGTGGATTTATTGTCCAGATGGATTGAGGTGAAGATTGCAAGAGTCTATCATCAACTTCATGGAGATTGTGTTTGGAAGGGAGGGGTATCTGAGTAGCATACTTCCAGACAATGGAGTGAGGAGTGTCAGCAGGAATATGGAAAAGTACCTATCAAATCATGGGATCAAACACAAGAGATCTTCTGTCAACAGACCAATGGGTGCAGGGAAAGGGTAAACAGCTCTATTATGGAGGCTGTAAGAATGGCTGAGGTGTGTGGGAAAGGAAAGAAAGAGGCGATAGAGGAGAGGGTGAGAGTACTGAGAAACTCTGCATGTACCCTTGTGTGTTAATGAGGGTTCAGAAAGGGAAATACCATGGTATGTCCTCCATGGTTGAGGTCAAGGAGGGTAGACATAAGCATGGAGTACGTACAGAGGAATGAGTGTGTGAAGTGGGGGAATGATAGCAGGGAGTGAAGGGATGTGAGTTTAATGTGGGTGAATTGATATGTGTGAGGAAAGCGGGGATATGGCCTAAAGGTGAGTGTTTATGGAGTGCGTCAATGCAAGTGTAAAGGGTATTGAGAAGTGATGTAAGTCTACAGGGAGGACAAGTGTGCAACATTAATCAGGTAGTGATGGTTGGCCCTGGTGTAAGTGTGAAGAAAGGTATGTTGGGAGTGGAATGTGAAGTACGGTTTCTAGTTCTGGATTCCAGTTTGTGGAGTGGCATTTGAATGAAGAGAGAGCACAGTGAGAAGGTGGGGTATTTCTCTGAATGAGCTAAATGACCTTGTAACTGAATAAAGAAGAGTGAATCCTTACTTGTATCTGCCTCACAATTCTAACACTATGTGGAATCTATGGTACTGCCACAATCTGCACCTTTATCCACTCTTGCCCAAAGCTCTAATTAAAAGCTAGTCTGATTCATCAGCACAGTTGATTATTTAAAAAAAAATCCTAAAGTCATTATTAGTGCTGGTCCTTCCTCTTATACTGTGTCCTGTTTACCTGAGGCAAGGATCCCGCATTTAAAGAAGTCTGCTGGCATACCACTTGAAAGTGCTTGTTTCCACTGAAGATGATTCTTTCAAATTCAGTGATTTATGTAAACACTTTGTACTAATGGCACGAGTTCCTGGCATGTCCTCCCTGGATTCTAGCACTCAAAGCAGAAAGCAAACACTTTGTGAGTTTCAAACATCTCATTCAAATATCAAATAAAATGTCACTTTAACTGAGATTATGATTGTGTGTTTGTGTCTCTCTCAAAACAATCTCTCTGGCCAGTTACGCCAGGTCAAGTTTGTTTCCCAGTCACCCAAGTGTAAAGGATAGTCTTTTTACAATGAGCTCACTTTTACATCCCAATTAAAGAGTTTCTTCTTCATAAGCACCTTTTAACTTTTCCACTGCAAGTCATTTAAACTAAAGCCTAATTCCTGTATGTATTAATGCAACATTGTCTATGCCAGCCTCCCCAGATCTTTCATACCCAGTCTGCAACTTGTCCAAAATATCATGGCTTGGACCCTTTTACACTTAGATCCTATGGCCTCCGTCTCTGCTGGAAGCGCACATAGATTTGTAGGTTCTGTGCATGGTCAACTGCACTGTGCATGACTTTTGTCCGAGCTTTCCCTCCAAAATAGTTCTGCATAGTAATTTATTGCCTTCCTGGATTCATAACCTGTTTATCATCAGTAAAGCTGCTAAAGCCCAATAGGCCCTTCATTCCTCATGTGTTCCATGCCCCACAAATGTGTAAAAATCTTCACTCTCTCCTTTGCTCTGTGTTATGATAATTTGACATTTAGCAGATTACTGAAGCCCTTTTCCTTTTACGTGATTTAGCTCACTCCTTTATCCCACGTGTTAGCTGGTTAGTGCTTTAATGACAAGAAGTCCTCCAGTATGAATTGTTAAAATAAATGGAACCAAAGACTATTTCCCAAAAGCAATCTGCGAACTATGCTGCTCCCTGTAAGTGCGAGGCAGATGGTTAAAGTGTAGGGAGAACAAAAGACCAATGGAGAATACTTCAAGTTTAAGTGAGAGAGGCACCTGTAAAATAATGTTATGATTTCTGCCTCTTGCTTGCCACCATGACAAGGGTGCACCTGCAGGAAGCGAGTAATCACCTGCACACTTGAGAGATAAAACTCGACATCTTGGGCCTCTGAGAACATTTCACCTAAATACTAAGTTTCAAAAACATTTAAGATGATTATGCTTTCATGGAGAGCTGTGTCTGCTGAAATGGAACTGCCCAAACAGAATTCTCATAGCTCAAGTGTGCCAATTTGAATAAGCAAAGAAATAAACCCATTCTGCACTGTGGCAATATGAATGTCAATCAATGTGCCAGACGTCTTCAATTATGATGTTCTCAATGAACTTGTTTTTTGCTTTATAATACAGCACAACTCATTGATAAGTGGATTATATCCTGCGATGTGGAATAATGTTTTTTAAAACACTTTTTATTAGCATTTTCATAACAACCACAACTTCAAAAAGAACCCACAGTCCTCCGACACACCCATTCCTGGTTTCATGTATCAGTTACTCCATTCGGGCATCTCCTTCTCCCACATAGTCAACAGTAAGCAGCCGTGCGTGTCCGATAAGTCTATTGGGGTCAGGCTAGAGCTGCGGTGACTCTCCCTTCCATTCCCCCTCCCACATCCAGCTCCCAATCCTTCATGGCGGTTTCAGATCATTGGCTTTCGATAGATCATTCAACAATTGTTTCCAATGTATTTTCACTCCCTTCCCTCCCATCTCAGTTTCTGTAATACTGCCAGCTCCGCAATGCCCCACCTAAGTGCATCCGCCTGCCACATGGTAATTGTCGGTCCCTGTGGGTGTTTCCACGCTGTAACCACTCAGCGTTTGGCAAGAATCAGCGGGAACCGATTCATCCTATTCCGCACCCTATGTTTTTACCCCCTGGAAGGACTCCCCAAATACAGATTCCCGGGGTGCACTCCAACTTGGTCCCCAACAATTCATTTATCCCATTAATCATCTTAGCCCAATATTCGGCTATCACTCCACAGTCCCATATCAAGTGCCAGAATCCCGCCGGGCCCCTGCTGCATCTAGGGAACTCATCCGACAAGTAACTATTCATTGCCCTCAGCCTGACTGTGGTTACATACGTTCTATGGATAATGTTAATTTGGATCAATTGAAATCAGGCATTACGTGACACCTTTCGTACCAACTCCCATATCTTTGTCCACTCCTTTTCTGATATCTGGTACCCCATAACCACCTCCCATTCTTTCACCTTCAATTCCCATTCAGGTACCTCCACCTTTATAGATCCGAGAGATCTTTACCCTACCCCTGGTCCGGTCCAGAAGTACCTGCAACAGCGGGCTCGCCTCCGGTTCCTCTGGGATTCCCTACCATATTTCCACCAGCCTCCGGACCACCGCACTGTATGCCAGAAACAAGCCCCCCGGCAGCCTGAACCATAGACGCCATTCCTTGAAGGTGAGCAACTTCCCTTCCTCGAATAAATCTCCCACCATCACACACCCCCGTTCCCGAAGCCTCCGTTCCCCCGCCCGTCCAATCACCTGTTTTAATTTCTGATCCATCCCCCAAGGCAGGCTACTATCATACAACCCACCGGGTCACCTCATGCAAACATATTACTTCCACGCTTCCCTCACTGCCTCAAACACTATGGACATCCCCTTGCTTCCCATTGGATACCATAGCAGCTCCGCTCCTATGCGATGCAGGGGCAGGTCCCCCACCAACCCTTTCAGGGTTTCCCTCTCGGTTGGTCCCATAAAAACACAGGCTGCAGTTGTGCCGCTATAAAATACCTTTCATAGTCCCGTAGACCCAATCCACCCTCCTCCCTAGGCCTTCGTAGTGTCTTCAAAGATACCCTTCCATAGTAGCTCCCCCACTTTTCTATCAAGGATTCTGAAAAAAACTTTTTTTGCCCCATACGCAATATTGGTGAAGAAGTAGAGCAGTCGTGGCAAGATCACCATTTTACACAGAGCTACTCTCCCCATCAGGGAGAAAGGCCAGGCCCTCCAGAATTGGACTGAGTCTCCTATCTTGGACAGTGCTCTCCCTGTGTTGTGCACAAACGCCTCATTTATTTCATGAAATTCCCATATACCATAATATTTAAACGATTTCCTCTCCCATTTTATCCTCAACCTCGGGAGGTCCTCCGCCTGGCACTTCCGTAGCCCCCTCAATGGGAACAAGACTGACTTATCCACATTAACATGGAAGCTGGACATATGATGAAAATTCCTCAGTATTTCCAATAACTCCGGGAGGTATACCCTTGGATTCGAGACATACAAGAGCAGGTCGTCCGCATATAGTGAAACAACATGTCACAGCCCTCCCACTTCAATCCCAACCTCCCTCATTTCCTATCGCAAAAACGCTGCCAGAGGCTCCAAGGCCATGGCAAATAGAATCAGGGACGCTGCACAGCCCTGCCGTGTCCCTCTGTCCAATTCCCATGTCCCAGACACCCAGTTATTGGTCCTCAGCATTGCCATTGGTTTATTATAGAGCAGGCCCAGCCATCTACAAATGTTGTCCCCAAATCCAAATTCACTAAAAACCCGAAATAACCATTTCCATCCTAGCGAATAAAATGCTTTCATGACGTCAAAGGAGGCTATTGCCATCTCCTCCTTCTACGTCTTCTCTTGGTGGAGAAGAGTGATATTACCGGAAGTGTTCCTCCCCCCAACAAACCCACCTTGGTCTGGGTGGACAAGTTGCAGCGCCACCTTTGCCACCTTTGCCAACCTAGTCGCCAGGATTTTCCCCAGAATCTTCCCATCCACATTTAATAGGGATATAGGCCGATATGCCTCACAATCCATCAGGTCCTACCCTTCCTTTAAGATCACTGCCTCTCTCATCGATTCCGGGAGGTGCCCCTTTTGGAACGCTTCCCTGTATACCCACTGTAGCTGCAGGGCCAGGAGATCCACAAACGTGGAATAAAACTCCATGGGAAACCCATCACTACCAGGAGCCGTACCTTTCCGCATATTCCGGATCTCCCACCGGATATTCCTCAATTGAGGCGTCCAATTCCTCTCTCACCTCGTCCCCTATTTTCAGCAAGTGTATTACTTCCATAAAGTCTTCCACATCAACATCTACATACCTGTTTTCGTTTGTGTGCAATGCCGTGTTTTTACGCTACAAATGCTTCTTTAATCCTCTCTTGCGTGCCCACTATCTCTCCCGATTCAGCCCTGAATTGGGTGATAACTTGGCTCGGGTTTTCTCAGCTGATCAGCCAGGCCAATAGCTTCCCCGCCCTATCCCCCTCCCCGTGAAGTCAGACATCCCGCTTACTATTATCGAATTGCGCCAACTCTGCCAGTGTCTCATGGTGGAGCTCAAGCTTTTGCGCCAATATCTCCCCCACCTCCCCTTGCCGCTTCCCTATCCAAGTCTGCCACCTGGGCCTCCATACTGTGCAATGTGTTTAGCAACCTCTTCCGCATACCCACTGTCGTCCCTAAATCGTGTATTATAATTAGATCTAGAAACACTGTGATTGCAGTCATTGGCATGACTAGACCCAGCAAGGTGTTCATTCATAAGAGCATGGGTTTGTAGATTTCTCAGTACATCAAGAGTTTTGCTAATAGCCTCCAAAATCGTAGGTTGTGATAGAAGTGTATCGACTAGGTCACATGCAGCTTTTGACTCTGCAGTCATCTTTTTCATTAGATCTGTAAAAGACAAGCACATATCAGTAGTTATGTTTCTTTACCAATTATAATATCACCAGTTCATTAATATGCATGCCAAAGTACATATGTTTAGTATTGGTCTGCAACAATCACTTTGATTCTGAAGTATCAAAAGCACAAATTGCAAATCTCAAGAGTCAAGCGCAATACGTTGGGAAACTAAGTGATCAATCCAACAGATGCCCCACAGGGAGGAAAATGCTCATATAATTGTGTGATTTTAACTTGTTTCTCACAAACATCATTTTGCTCAGATAGTGGGCTGATACTTCAAGGACTCTTGCCATAGGAGCAGTCTGCAAGTGAATGTTCTTTTGATGGGCTCATTCCCACAATTCCCATTGCTAGTATGCATTATGCTCCTCTATATGTCATCGTAAAACTTTGTTGTGTTGCTGTCTGTATCATCATGGATGAGTTTCATCTCAGAAACAAGGGGAACTGTAGGAACCAAGAAATAGAACGCATTATGTCAAAAGCTACCTCCCACTCTCCTAGCTCTGCTATTTATGAAAGAGGTGTTCCAAGTCAGTGAAAAGGTTTCCGAGTTCCATTCCTAATGAGTTACCAGAAGAGGATATATTAACTTGAACAACAGAAGTGGTAAACCAGAAATATTGTACAGAAGGAGGGAGAGCGAATCGCATAGGTTGCGGAAAGGTCCTGAGGAGTCAGAAGAGTCCAGATGTATGTTGAGGTTACCCATGAGGAGTTGAAAAGAGGAGGAGGAGAGTAGGGAGGAGGCCAGGTCAGCCCATTCCGAGAGGAAGAGAGTGGACTGTCCTGGTGGCCGATAGAAGGTTGCCATAAGGAGAGTAGATTTTGGAGAGAGTGAGACCCTGCAGACTAGGCATTCGAAGGAGGAGTAGTGCTGAGTGGGGATGAAGGACACAGGTATCCATCAGGGAGGAGTGTGTCAAAGCTTGTGACAGAGCTGTCCTTGAACCATGTCTCAGTGATGGCCAGCACATCTAGATCCATGCGTTCAAGGAGGTCTCAGATATCAGACGAGTGTTCGACAGCAGAGCGAGAGTTATGTGTGGCAATATGGAGCTACTTGCCATCTTTGAAGGTCTCTTGCGGGTAGCGCAGGGGATGGTGCCCCCCCACCCCCGAGATTGGGAAGAGAGCCAGAGGGATAGTGGAGGTTTGCTGGCAGAGGAGCCAAAGCAGTGGGGTAAGGCAAGGGCGCCTG
This sequence comes from Ambystoma mexicanum, assembly GCF_040938575.1. Lineage (NCBI taxonomy): Eukaryota > Metazoa > Chordata > Amphibia > Caudata > Ambystomatidae > Ambystoma > Ambystoma mexicanum. Next base: position 450,870,903 of record NC_090924.1, on the reverse strand, counting down.
TGCAGAGGAGGAGAAAAGCACAGCAGGCAAGGGAGCCTGAGCAGAGGCGGAGGAAGGCAGTGGACAAGGGAGCCTGAGCAGAGGATGTGGAAGGTACAGCAGGCAAGGGAGCCTGTCCAGGGGGAGAGATGAGGTTTGAGAGGCAAGGTAGGAGCTTGTCAAAGAGAAGAAGTTTGGGTTGAGGAGCCTAAACCATGATGGATCCATTCAGATACACATAATGATGACCCAGGATATGGCAAAGAGGCCAAGGAGGACCTCCCAGCGGGTGCCACAATTAATGGGATAAGAGGCGAAAGGAGAGACAAAGAAGACCATGTACCAGTTCCATAGGTCGGGTGATGTAACAACAAAGAGGATATCTGTGAGAGTCTCTCTGGCGGAAGACGTAACATAGTCGTTCCTAAGTTTCTTCCAGCCAGATTTAGTGATAGGAGAGGGATAAGAAATAGAGAAGCATTAAGAGAAGATAGTAGAGATGGATAGTGACATAGCTAGCTGCAATGGCGAGGGGGACACTTACCCAGCTGACATACTGATGCACATGGAGGGGGCTAGGGGGCGGTGTGGGGTAAAAAGACAGGTGGTCGGGACACAGGATTACGAAGGTGGGGAACTGAGGACAAGGTGGGATGTGCAGGCTGTTAATGCAGGATGAACTCAACAGCAACCGCTGTATGTAAAAAGGTAGTAACAGTTGTGCACCCAGCCAAAACGATTTTCACATGAACAGATACTTTCAATGGGGAAGGATGCACAGCTAAAAACGATTTTCAGGCAAACAGCTACTTTCAATGCAGGAAGGAGGCACAGCTAAAACTATTTTCAGGCAAACAGCTATTTTCAATGGGGGTAATTAGCACAGATGAGGACGATTTTCAGGCAAGTTATTACTTTCAATGGTGGAAGGAGGCACAGCGAAGGACGATTTTCAGGCAGAGACAGTACTTGAGGAATGGCACAGGAAGTGTTACTGCTGGATAGGGTTAGCTCAAAGAGATGCCAGGATAATGTGCTTTGGGGAAGGGAGGGGTAGGTAGTGGGTGGGGTTGAGCATCGGGATTTCAATGCCTTGGGAAGGCAATGGATCGGTAAATAACCAAACAACACTCACACGTCGTCTGTCCAAACCTAAATCAAATCTCCTTTCTACCTGCACTCAAATGCAATAGTTTTGACCTTAATTTAGTGCCACTAAATAGCCAAAACTAAAAACAGGGTAGGATGTACTACTTATGGCCGGCAGGTGACAACAAAGTCAATCACATGTCAGGCATTCTGTTTCTGCAACAAATACCTTGAGCTGTTTCCAGCACCTTGGATATTCAACTTTGCACAAAGACGTAATGGAAATTTCACTTTTAAGATAGGGTCGGGCCATCTAGGCCTCTTTTGTCTACTCTGAAATGCCGACATTCGATGCTTTGACTAGATATGCTTGCAAGGAAGAAAATCACATGGTTTTCTTTTTTCCTTCCTTCTTCCACAACTCGAACAATAGAAAATAACAGCAACGAGAATAACTGGTTATTTTCACCTTAAATGCTTACATGCCAATGTTTCTGTGCTGCTAATCCTTAGATCGGACGCCTGGACTACAGGGGACAACCTTAAGTGAAAGAGCTATCCTACCCAAAATTTCAGGGGGAAATGACCCATGTCACCACACTTAGATATCTTTGAGCCAGGTGGAGTTTCAGTTTTCCTCCTGGAGAAATGCTTTTGCAGCAGACCCTGAGAGACACAAACAAGGAGCTCATTTTAGGAAGCAATCGTCGTCTACAATTCGAAGGAATTCAGGTCCTGACTGGTCCGAGTTTTTAGTTCTGACAAGCACCACTGACCAGTAAAAAAGGCACAATAGCGATATGTGTTGGCTCAGACAGTTTTGCAGAGGTGTACTGTGTTTTGACTCAATAAAATGAGCACTGTGCAATTATGTCTGAAACAACAAACAACTTGGCCAGGAGATAGCAAGGATGTCTTGCTTGTCTCCTGCTTTACTTACCTGTATGCTCTCTCTGGCCAAGTAAGAGAAGCAGAATTTCCCTGCCCTCCTCCCTGGGCTCTCTACCTTTTTAGGTGGGGCAGGAGAGTTAGGCAGGGTAGCCTCTCCTGTCCCACTCGCCTTTCAAGCCCTCTACCTGTGTCAAAGGCCTGGAAGGCGAGGAGGGATGTCGGCATGGGATGTGAAGGGACATTTTACTCTTTCCAACAATTTACCGGGGCATAGAAGAGAACTGAAACACTGCTGACTGACCTCCCATGCCTAATCCACTGCCCTGGCCTCTATGCCTTTGCACAACAGTGGATTAGAGGACTGTCGGCACATCCGTAAATTGCAGCGGTGCTATGACTTCACAATGCTTCAAGCACAACAATTTCAAATGCCAACATACCTCCATAGGCTATAGCAACGGAATCCTAACACCCACCCCTCCCCCCCACACTCCTCTGCTTGCACCTTCTCACCGGCACACCAGGGGGAACACCGTTCAGCGAATGCCTACACGGACGGAGGGTGTCCAGCTTGAAAGAGGTCAGGGCTGCAAATAGTGTAATGTTTAAACACATGACATGCTTGTTGCGACTGTCAATATGGGCAATAAATGTCTCATATAATCATGCAAAGTAGGTGTGCATGGCTCTGCAAATTAAAGGCGAGAGTCGAGACAATCTGAATTCACACAATAATGTCAAGCTCACGCGTAATATCAGCCAATGCCTGTGGGCCGGCGGAACTCGATGAGCAGAGAGACCACTGACAGGCACGGTACAGGCCCCTTCTGCAGACTGCATCTGGCTGCTGTGCATGCGAGAGAGCATCCAGCTAGTGCAAGTGCTGTTGAGGCCCAGGCAGTACCCGCCAATGCAAAGGTGCCAGCCATGGACAGCACAGTGGTATTTGTTCATGGCATGCAGGCAGCAGCGTCAGTACACATTAAGTTTATTGATTAAATAAATGGGATTGCGAACGTTGCTCTCAGCAACAAAATCTATTAGTCACCCCTGTAATCTTGTATTGTATTGGATCGAAATGAGCTGAGGCCAGTGTCCCGGGGCTAAGCCAGCTGGCCCAGGTCTGTTCTGGGCCAGCCCCGACCTAAAAGCGCCTCTGCTCAGGGCTGTACTGGGAACCAAAAGTGGCCCTTGGAAATATTTCAGAAGTGGCCCCATCTTTTGCCGAATGAGCGAACACAGCGCGTGAGCCCAACCCTTGTAAGAGGGGACTGGGAGCATCCCCAAGAAAATGTTAAATAAAAGTAGTCTTTGCATTTAAAGCGTGTTTTAAACATGTATGGATTAAAAAATCATGTTTTAAATAACTTAATGATCTCGCAAAGTAGATCTTAAATGATAGAGGGGCTCCAATTCGGCATAGATTACCATCTCCCCAACACAGTCTGTACATATCTTACCTTGCTAATGCATGGTACATGTATCACTCACACACGTGTCAAAAGAGAAAACTGGTGAAAGGATGCACGCAAAAACACTCAAAACCGAACACACAAACTGCCTGCTATAGTGTACCCAGAAAATATAAAGGTGCCCCAGATCAACTTGAAAAAAGAACCCTACACTTTGAACAAGCGTTACATTTATAATGCATCACCGTAGGAGCAAACACAACACTGGCACTGTGAGATAAACTCGGTACACTTACAATCTGCTTAAAGCATACAATATATACAATACCTTAGAAAAACAAGCCCACTTACAAGACCAGCATGACTGACAGACACGCCTGTAAAGACATCTGTATAGAGAGAGAAAAAGGGCAGTCGAGTGTATACAATATTCAACAAACATCAAAATATTTCGTTTTACACAGGAAATGGAAAGAAATTAGGTCCAACCGAAATACAGGTAACCCCATATCACCTGGAGAATTTACCTTTTTCAAAGGTTCTTACACCCTAAAACACTGACAATCTCCTCCAAAATGTCCCACAGGCCATGGAAAAGTTATGGATCTCATGGGGTCCTGGGAAAGATTGAACAGTTCCTTCAACATTTACAATTACTTGACAATGCTAACAATAAAGTTAGAGGAGTGAGCACGACTTTGAGATGAGTCTGCGGGTGTCTGACTGATGCACTTGGCCTGCAGGAACCCTGGAAATGTTTGCGAGCAATGTTCAGGTCTGGCGGATAGTGCAGTCCATAAGAAGCTTGGCGGCTGGCGCAGAGGCAGGCAGGCCTAGTGCTGGGGGAGTTGCTGTAGTGTCAGTGTGTGTGGGCCCTGCCAGCAGACTCCGATGAGTGAGAATCAGACAGGAGGAGCCAGTGCCTTAGGGTTTAATTAGGCATTGCCAATGCTGCTGAACACAGAGGATGTACTACAATTTGTACAGCAGACAACTTCAAGATAAGACTAACATTTAGTTCTGGCACGTGTTGGATTTATATGCACCTAATGTTTGTCATTGAGTTGGCAACTTGATAGAAATATGCACAGGATGGACTGATAGTGGGAGGGCACTATACTAACCACACAACAATGGTAAAATGAAGTTAACTATATTATAAATTACATACTGATATTTTTGGCTCCAGTGAAACACTCTATAGATGGCAAAGCAACAAAGTGGAGCTCAAGGCACATATAATGTGATTGTCTGATCTATTTCGCTGATCCGGGTGACCCTGAAAAAGTTATCTCTGTCCATGTGACTCAAATCCCAGAGATTTAACACCAAATCGTGACAGTGACAGTCCTGCTGATTTGTTTTCGCTATGTAAATGCATTTCCATCAGAGTCTTTGTACCGTTAACGGGGCATATTTTAGCAATGCTGCTTCACTTCCAATGGGACAGTCACAATACTCATCAGTAGGACTATTATAGTTACAAAAAAGACAGTAAGAGACAAGCAGCGCAATTAGTTAACATGCCTAACCTGGCTTACTTAGCATCATCACACACAATATCAACCATGTGCCAGTTTTTAAGCAGACGAATATCACAAAAAAAGCATGTACAGATCACTACTCTAGCACTATGAAATCTGGCGTGGAGCCAAGATGAATATTTATTTACAAGCTGAACACTGGAAAATGCCCGAAGTGGAGGAAGAACATGCTAGTTTGGGCCAGTTGTTTTGGTGAAAGTGAAACAGTTGGGCGAGTGACTTCACTGTGCAGGCAGCTACTAAATTTGAATACGTTTTGCTGAACAAATATTCTCTAAAATGCACAATTTCCTACTACAGATTTTAAGGAAAAGCTCCCCTTGGGTACTGCAGTCTGTTACAAATGGAGTGAATTGCATTTCTGACTGTGGGACACTTTTTCGGTGGTGCCTGAATTCCCCAGTCAGACCCTGACAGTGGATTGATGGTGACCTGCGGGCGCTGGGTTCACATTCTCCACCTTTCCCTGTTTGGAGGACTTTCTTCACGGAACAAGTATGTGGCACCGTGGAGTAGGGGATGTGGTTAAAGGGGCGCTTTACTGGCCTATAGAGGAGTGTAATAAGGGGACTGTAGTTCTTGAAGCAATGCTAGCTTTAAGTAGGTGGCCATCAGAAATAGGAGGCACTTATGCCTGAGACACCAGGCACGCACTAAGCGGCACACGCAAAGCTCCGGGTTGAGAGCAGTGCCTGGGTCTGCTTAGAAGTGTTTTTTCCTTTGACTTTAGAAGGATTGGATGTCGGGATGATGCCTGTGCACACTGGGTGGGATACAAGTTCTCTGAATGTCTGCAGCCACGGAATCCCGCTGCTCTTGGAGAGTGGTGCCACAGTCACATGGGTGCATTGATGGAAATGGGAAAAATTTGGCAGGGATCCCACAAGGACTGGGGTGGGGCAGAGTTGGAGGAGGGGGTGGAGTTCCGAGGTGGCAGAGTTCAGAGGTTGGTGGAGCTGGCAGTTGACCTCCGATCAAAGGAAATATTCAAAATAATAGTTTTAAAACGGCGCAATTTCTTTCATGCTGCTTCTTTTCCAAACTCCACACTATTTATACTCTGGCCCTAGACTAAACACACACATGTCTACTTCCCACCCCACGTCTCCTAGCAGCACCCTAGGGAAATATTAGAGTTCACAGCTAACATCTAGAATTTCCTGATAAGCATCTAGCTAAGTGACCTGTTAGCTAGGTGACGAAAAAGAAAAAAACGTTAAATGCAGTACATGGTTCAACGCTCTGTACAAGTGGCACGGGGGGCACACTTTGAGAGCCTGATCCGGACTTTGGCACTGGGACACCTCTCCTGTTCGGCACCTCAATGAGGGTGCCCAACGGGAAAGGTGTCCCGCTGGGAGGACAATGTGTGCTGAGCAATTCCTGCTCAGCACGTTCATTGTCCTAGCAGAAGGACACCTTACCCTTTCCGAACGAGAGAGGTGTCCCACTGCCACACATTGTCCCAAGGAGCTCTGTGAGCTAATGTGAGCCATTAGGCAAGAATGAGAGGGAGGGGCGGCGATTAGCAGGGACTTTTGTCCCTTTAGAAATGTGCATGGGAGGGAGTGATCAGCAGTGAGAAGGGTGCATCATTCTACAAGCTTTATGAAATAATGACTATGGCTTTATCCAAGGGGGATTGGTTAGGCTAAGATTAATCTGTATGATGCTATTCTGACTTTACATGAAGGATGTGGAGAATAAAACTAAAGCCTTCCTCTTATTGCTCAATATTTTTCTATAATGATGTATATAGTGTAAAGTTAATTATGAAAGGGTTGTTTCTTATGTAATGTTAAATGTATTTATACCATGCACCGTCACCAATCGGAATTGGTCCCCAGGGGCTCAGGTGGATATGCAAACGAGGTGGGATGGGTTAGTAGGGTGAAGAGGGAGTAAGATAGTGAGAGAAGTGGTGTCCTGTTGGCAGCTTCAGTTTGGTTTGCACCGTGCGCTGAGCTTGGGTACGAGTATCGGGTCAATATCAGCCGTAGTGTGCTGTTGGTGCGGTTTATGTGTTGTCTGTTCGTTGTTGCGGTGTGGTGAAGTGTGTGCGGTTTGCTGTGTGAGAGGTGGTTGTGTGGGTTTTTGTGAGTGCAAGACATAAAATAAGCCTCGTCGCATAGCAATTTGCTATGCAATTCTGTAGGTTTGCTAATCAAATGGACACTTGTGTAGCAAAGTTAGCTATTTAAGTTACCCTCATCAATGAAAGCACAGTTCACCCTGCATTCCTCTCTTACCCTCAGTGCTCTCTTTGCCCTCTTTTCTCTGTTCACTTCAAGTGCTAATGGAGAGAAAGTGCAGCAGTAATCATCTCCTCCACTCTAAGTGCCAAAGGCATGTGTGGGAGTGCTAGGCAGGAATTTCGTTTTCTTTTTCAAATAATTGCAGTCCAGAAGTATTCAGGATCATACTATTATTAAGCTTTCTATATCTTGTCTGGAAAAAAGATGTATCTGCCAACTTTATATTTTATTAAAGATAATGATGCAATTCCATTCATAAAATGTAAGTTGTTACATAATGCATAACTGAGTATTAATACTGTAAAACACTGCATCATCTCCATGCTTTACAGTAATGTTTAGGTTAGTGTATCTAAATGTCATAATGTCATCTACATTTCATTTTGCTGAAGAAGATACATCATATGGACGAGTGACCAATTGAAAAGCTTTTGATGACAAACTTTGTTCTGTAACCTGCAGGTTGCATACATTTTGCAACTGGTGCTCAACCCATGAGCAAACCCATATACCTTAACATTCTATATTATCACCCTGTTGCTTTATACCAGGTACCCTACATGTGAAATGACCACAAACTACAATATTCCACCTATTTTGCCCAGTCCCCTGCCTGCTACGCCATCCACTCTGCTTAGTCTCTTTCTTGCCTCTTACATAATGAATACAAAAAGCCAACTAGATGCTTATGCAAAAGTAGTGATCAGTAGTTCCATCCAGTCTGTACATCTACTACAATACCAAACACTGACGTTAGCTTCCAGATCTTGCTTTGCTTTATGCTTATGTTTGTATTATATATAACCACCTGTGAGAGACAACTGGCCAAACTGTTTTCAGAGCCTTTTTTTATCAAATCTCTTCAATTGTGTCCATTCATGCAGCTAACCTTTTACATTTTACAGACTCAGCTATGGCTCGTAAAGTCTTTTCGCCCACTCAAGTAGATTTTATGAAGGGCTAGCATCATTTACAAGAGAAGTTTGAAACTTTTATTTAACATTTACTTTGTTTGCAGTAAATATCAAATAAAAGTTTCACTTTGCATGGCTGGCCTCTTGGGGACAGCAGGGTGCCTAACATAAAGTGGGTTTGTAGTAACATTTACCATTTTACAGAAATCACATTTTAAATGTGTTGTCCTCCGTTCCTATGGACCAAGTGCATTTCTGCTAGGTTGAATAGGTAAACTAAATTACCCGACCTGCAGGTCTAGCTGAAATTTAAAGGATTGGCAAGGCCTAACTCCTCTCACTAATGTCTATTTCAGCTGTATGCATAACTGCTGTATTGTTGCTAATTTCATGTCTTGGGTACAAATAACGTCTGGTGACATTAACAATGTTAGTACAACATTGCTAATCAAATGGGTCTGTTTGCTAATCAAAAAAACATTTAATTAGCAAACTCTGCTAATCAATTTTTGAAAACTAATTTATGGCTTGGAGTTAAGTATGCAGAAATTTGAGCTTTTTGGTTAGTGGGTTATATGTCACACAACTAACATTTGCAGTGTTGGCTCAATGCCTAGATTAGAGTGTCCTGGAATGAGAGAGAGGGCCAGGCCTCACAATACATAAGGTTTCAAACATAATATATATGGCTGGAGGCTACACTGAGAGTCCTTCACGGTGGGGGAGGGGCCCAGGTTCCACAGCGCAATAGGTTTCAAGCGAAGTAGGCTAGGACGGAGGCTACACCTAAATTTGAGGGTCCTGTGCAGTGGGAGAGGCCTAGGTTTCACAACACAGAAGGTTACAGATATAATATGCAAAATGGAGGCTGCGCCTAGATTTGAGAATCAAGCTACACCTATATTTGAGAGTCCTGTATAGTCGCACATATAACAAACAAGGCGGCGGCTACATCTAGGTTCGAGAGTCCTGTACAGTGGGAGGGCCAGGTTCCACAGCGCAATAGGTTTCAAACACAGTAGGCTAGGGCGGAGGCTACTCCTGGATCTCAGGGTCCTGTGAAGTGGGAGAAAGTCCTAGATTTCAAAATGCAATAGGTTTCAAACACAGTAGGCTAGGGCGGAGGCTACACCTGGATCTCAGGGTCCTGTGAAGTGGGAGAAAGTCCTAGATTTCAAAATGCAATAGGTTTCAAACACAGTAGGCTAGGAGGGAGGTTGCACCTGAATTTGAGAATCCTGTATAGTGGGAGAAAAGCCTAGGTTTCACAATACAATAGGTTTGAAACGCAGTAGGCTAGGAGGGAGGCTACACCTAGATTTCAGAATTCTGTATAGTGGGAGAAAGGCCTAGGTTTCACAATGCAATAGGTTTCAAACACAGTAGGCTAGGAGGGAGGCTACACCTAGATTTGAGAATTCTGTGTGGAAGAAAGGCCTAGGTTTCACAATGCAATATGTTTCAAACACAGTAGGCTAGGAGGGAGGCTACACCTAGATTTGAGTATCCTGTATAGCGGGAGAGAGGCATAGCTTTCATAATGCAGCAGGTTTCAGAATATAATACAGTAGGTTTAGTATTATAATAGACACAGATGCTTTGATACAATTTATAGTGTACTCTCAATTTTAGGTATAAATTTGCTAGTATTGAGTGTTCCTTAACAGAGTGATGCAGGTAACATTCGCAGTTCTATCTTAATAATCACAGTTCCGTCCCAATGCAGCAGCCCCCAGATGTGGCTTGAGGCAAAATCAACAGTAACCAAGAGTGTGCCGCAGGCCAGTGTCCACAACACAGTCCCAGCTTAGCTCAGTTGATAATTCAGTGGTCCTCACCCTTTGTAGAGCTGGTTAGTAATGGTAGCCTGGCAAACTATGTTCTGAGATAGCGTAAGGTAGAGTGGCATGGCTTTCTGTAGTAGAGTAATTGCTCTACTCCCCACCCGTGCCACACTTATAGGTGCTGCTGGTTGACGGCTGGCCACTGGCTTCCCCTGCTGGCACAACCTGGAGCCACTTCTGTTGGAGCCTGGAGCTGCCTCTGTTGGAGCCGCCCTTTGCCTTGGGGCCCTTAGCCACAAGGGGCTGCACGGGCAGAGGGCTGCCCAAGGATGTCCTTTATAAGGGTGTAACAAACCAATCAGGTCGGTGGGAGGTGGGATAATAGGGACCAGGAAGCGGGCAGGGGAGAGGTAGACCCGCGCACACAGCGCACTCTACGTGCTTCGTAACGCACTATATGAATTTTTTGAAAAACTGGCAATGGGGCTGGGGCCTGGAGACACTCACCTTGCCTGGGAAGGAGATTGAAATGGCGCGGATGCGGGGCCGGCAGCCAGGTCATTAGGCCTATGTTTTGGGCAAATGGAATAGACCAATTAGGTCGGGTGGGAGGTCTGGTAGGCGGGATAACAGGGTCCAGAAAGCCGGCAGGGGAGAGAGAGACTCGCCGGCACAGCACACTCTCATGCTTTGTAAAGCACTAACTGACTTTTTAGAAAAGTAGGCTATAGGGCTGGGGCCTGGAGACACTCACCTTGCCTGGGAACGAGATGGAAATGGCAGGAACCCCAGTCTTAGAAGTCCATAATGGTCTCCAAAGGGCCACACACATAAATTTTGTGTCCCCAGTGAGAACAGGATGGAACGCACTGGCAAAGAATATTCAGAGCAGCACAACATTAAGGAAATAGTGAAGGGGACATTCAAGGTGATAAAAAGACACCCTTCTCCTATACAGTGCACTCATGCAGATACTTCATATTGTTCAGCCTTCTCTGGGGTAGCCACAAACTGGGCAATTGCCTTTTTAGATTGCTAAACTTGGGCTCACTCTTCCATCCCAAGCCTTTTTTAAACAGCTCCATAGAAGCTCTCCACTGTAAAGCTCTACACATCCTCTACTTCCATTCCCTTCTCCTCACCTACCAGTACTGTGATAAACACACATCTGCATCTTTACGAACATATAACACTCTAACATTAGCACATCATGAGTGTGCAAACTACCAAACCAAATCACTGCGCACCTTCATAAAGGTCTAACTCCCATAAAAACGGGAAATTTGGACACGCAAACCATTTCTTGCGTAGGATTTACAGTTTGGTGACAAAAAGTAGTCTAAGAACCACCGAGAATATCCATTGTGGAAAATACTTCAGACTTTTAGGGTCTTCAATCACATAAACTGCCGCCATCCACCTTTTGATTTTGGGAGTCACAAGTGGTGTGTGGATGCATGTTAGTCATTAATGCAAGACTGTAAAGCGTTGTGTAAAGTGGGAGCTATACAAAACAAAAAATCAATTTATGATACTTGAGTCTTGTTGGCTAATTAGTTGAATAGTACCTCCCTGAGCCCCACCGGTATAGCTCCCTTTCCAATAGAGTAAATGCTTGCAAGGGCAGACCCGATTCTCCACCCCACAACTTAGCACTGCTCTCCAGAGGAGAGAGGAATTGGGTGTGTTCCATCACGACTCCTCTGGCTCCTGGCTATCTCCATCCTCCTAAAGTGAATATTGGCATTAGCTCCTCAGGATTGTGGACTGGTTGTCCATTGAATGTGGTGCTGCTATGTACCCATTAATATCCCCTCCCCACTAGCATAATGAAGTGAATTTCGCTTTTGTTTGCACCGTACGAAATGCCTCAATATATACATACATGTTTGGCCAGAGAGCAGGAGGCTGTGTCATACTCAATTGACTGCAAACAGGCATAAAACTATAACCCTTTCCTCCCCACAGGCTCAGACTGGTCTATAGGGCAATAAGGCAAAGCCCGGTCTGACAGGTTAGTGTGGGCCACTTTTCTAGGCCAGTGTTGGTCACCTTAATTTATTGGCGCAACTCTGCAGCAGGTCGCACAACAAAGTTTTAAAAATGTTCAATTTGTAACAAATAGTCTCAAAAAATTACACCCCAGATACTATTGAAACAATTTTGATGGTGGTGATTTGTAAATGGTGTAATGTGCTTTGCTTCCAAGGCATTGCTTTAAATAAAGCACTATTTGAGCACATTAAATGCAAAGAGAAACCTTAATAAATATCTATATCAACTAAACCTGTGAAGATGTGCTCAGTTGCTTAAATTGTCAACATCCCAGTTTCACCACCAACCAAAGTGTGTGATCCTGGGCAGATCTTTTAAATACCGTGTCTTATCTGCAGCTCTGTGATTCACTTCAGAGCTTATATCTTCACTTCAGAGTTTTATTTTTAAAAAGCCTGACTATAGAGTTGCTCCATAAATAACAATAGTGCAATTTATGTATTTAGTACAACAAAGTTATTTGCCATTTGGCTGATTTATGGGAATTTATTTTAAAGTCGCTTCCAAGGTGCCTCCAAGTATCAAAGGCCGATGATGCTCCTTGCAATGCCCTTTTCTATAAAGCCATTTCTGTTGGTGCAATCCATATGCTAATTAGGAGTTTTGTATGTATTTTGCCTCAGAGCGCCTTCAAAGAGCTCTAATAGATGAGTTTCCTGCATTTGTATTGATTCTGCATTTTCATTTGTGTTACGTGTTAAAATCCCCATCTACCACTTATCTTACCAAAAAAGTAGATTGGGGAAGTGGTGGATGAGAATGAGACTGTATCTCCCCCTACCCCCACTCTTGCAATGCTGGATACTCCCCTGGTGCTCTGTGTCTGTGCACAGGGAGGATTAGATCACCAAATCTGCCACAGAGCACACAACATTACCGTTGGACAGGGACGTCATTTAGGGGTCACCAGAGGTCGCAACTGCGACCTCTGTGGTCTCCTGTGCGACCTCTGTAAATAATAAAATAAAAAAACTTTTTTTTTTGTTTTTTTGTAATGCAAGCTCCTGGGATCTTTACTTCTGCGGTGGCTGGCTTTCTTGTTCAGGCCCTTTAAAAAAAAGACGAAAAATAAGAACAGGAGTGCCACAAGTCTAACACTTTCAGCACTGACCCTAAATAAGAAAGAATAGGAATACCAAATAATGTGTCTTTCTGGAATTCTATACAATAATTGCTAGACTCATTAAAGGTTTATTTCAGACGCACTTCAGGGGGTGAGCCACTGATTTAGTCTGTTCTTAAACACCTCAACTCAGCCTTTCATCCTTCTTAGATCGATAAATGAGTACCAACACAGGTTGGATGATATCGGGTATATATTTTTTCTATATAAAGCACTTAAGCGTAAGTGCTATACATAAACACATCATTATCATTTGGTCATGGACGTCTGCTTGCATTCACAGTAATTTGATAATGTGGGTCTATACACACTGATCTTAACGCTACATATGGCAATCCATTCTTGCATGAAATGTACATCACATTATAGTGATTTTGTAACCATATTTTTCGTAGTGTACAATACTATGTGATGCCACTTCCTGTTTTGTCAACGGCTGAAAGGTAGTGTTCCATCGCTTCCCGCGATATCACTTCGGCGTGGGTCAAATGACATCACTTCCTGTGAGGTTATCGGGGGTCAAGGGTCGTGTGATGTCACTTCCGCTACCCCCCAGCATTTTGGTGAAATGACGTCCCTACCGTTGGATATATTTGCTTAAGTGATACAAATCGCTTTTCGTTGCGTTGCTTAACAGTGACAGGAGTGCTTTAAAAAAAACGCTCCAGTCACTGGTAAGCAACGCAACGAAAAGCGCTTTGCATGACTTAAGCAAGCATAACCAACGGTAATGTAATGTGATCTGTGGCTGTGTACAGGGATGATTAGATCACATAATCTGCCCCGTGCACAGCCACACAACACATTACAATACCGTCGGTTATATTTGTTTAAGTTACTTTTGGTTGCGTTGCTTAGCACTGACTGGGGTGCGTGTTTAAGAAAAAACAAAAAAAAACGCTCCAGTCACTGGTAAGCAACGCAGCGAAAATCGCTTTGTATAATTTAAGCAAATATAACGAACGGTAATGTAATGTGCTCTGTGGCTGTGCACAGGGCACATTAGATAACCGAACCTGCCCTGTGCACAGCCACAGAGCACATGACATCATCATACACAAATGATTCACCTTCCTTTGCTCTGGACCTGGAACGAACGGCCGAGAAGCACTTGCAATGCGAGCACATGTGCAGTTGATTTCGGCACCACATGCAGAATCACTGCGCGCGACTCACACACACCAAAGCTGGATGGATGATGGTGACACCTGTTTCCCTTTGATTATTTATGTGTATCCTTCCCCAAAGAAAAGAGGGTCCCATCACAAAGCCTACCAAGGAAAGTCCTGTTGGGCCAATCCAGCCCTGCCTCTGCTCTTAGCTTCCTCCATGTAACTGCAGGCGAAGGAGGACTCATATGATTGGCTGACTATGTCATGTGCTTTTCAGCATGTGTTATACTCACAACTCAGTACACCTTATCCATTTCACTGCATGTTATATTCATTTCAATCTGTGTTATAACAATTTCAACCCAGGTTATACTCATTTCAATGCATGTCATATCCATTTAAATGCATGTTACATCAATTTCAGTGTTATATTCACATCTATGCATCTATCGATGTTACATTCGTTTCAGTAGGTGTCATATTTATTTCACTGCATGTCCTATTAATTTCAATGCATGCTTAGATTACTACTGGTAATCTTCATTACTCATAGTCTTCCTCTTCCTCATCCCAGTACTTACCTTTGAGTATGTTCTGTGCTCACTGGAACTCTTCTCTTTTCAAGCCCTCCATTAGCCGCCCCTCCCCTCCTATGAGGTATAACTTCCCAACCAACCAGCCCACGGCAGTAATCCAAAGCCCGGGCATGGGAACCTTCATTCAACGGGAGGGAAGGGAAGTCCATACTGGGGCGAGGAAGAGTAAGACTAGGTATGGTATAGGATAGTATGGTAATGTTTATTTGTAAAGCACCTATATCAATGCGCTGAAGGAGGGAGGGGACAAGGGGAAAAAGGAACAGACATTCAGAGGCCTTGCATTTCTGAACGATACAAATCTGCACAGGCAGAGTAAGTGCATATAATGCAATTAACCGCGTACATGCCAGCAAATAGGTCTGACAATGATTCTGCAGTTTTTCCAAGTGCATTGAGGCACCATCATGCAAGGAGGAGGGGACAAGGGAAGACAGACGAATCTTCAAGGCATGGTACGTTCAAATCATGCAAGTGCAAGACAGTACAGGAGAGCTGAGGTGGGTGGGGGAGGACAAGTGCAGGGGGAAGGGGGAGTCCAAGTGCGCCCAGTCAGTAAGAAGCTCAGGTAAGTGCTGAGAAATGCCACTCTCATGGGTCATTGACCAAGTGCAGTAACGATGAGGCAAGTGTAAGGGCCGGAGGCAAGTGTGAGAGGACTGGCGAGGTTGCCAGGGACCTGTGAGACTCTGAGGTACACCTAGCAGCCAATCAACACAATGTACAGAAAAGGAGGGAGAGAGGGATAGAGCAGAGCGAGAGGTTAACAGGGTAGAGGGAGAGAGAAGGAATAGAAGGTGAATGTCTTAAGGAGTTTCCAGACTTTAAGGAGATCTGGCTCAAGACGGAGGGACGCATGGAGGCTATTCCATATGGAGGCCCCTGCTGAGGATAAAGATCTCCCTCCAAATCTCTGCTTGGAGAACCGGCTCACTAGCAGAAGGTTGGAGGTGGATGAGCGGAGGGCTCGGGAAGGACAGCATTCAGAAAGCCTTATGGACAATGCAGAGGGTCTTGAACTTGATCCTTGCAGACAAAGAGAGCCAGTAGAGGGATTTCAGCGCTGGAGAGATGCGGTCCCAAGGCTTGAGGCCAAGGATAAGTCTTGCATTTCTGTTTTGGATGAGTTGCAGAGGGCACAGAGCAGAGGCAGGGAGGTTGAGAAAGAGGCTACTGCAGTAGTCCAGCCTTAAGAGAGCCAGGGCTCTCGAGACAGTGAGTTGCTGGGGAAAGGTAAGAAAGGCAAAGTATCTCTGAGGAGGTGCAGCTGGTAGTTGGACTTTTTAGAGATGTCTGAAATGTGAGTGAAGAAGGAGAGAGTGGAGTCGAAGATGACCCCAAGGTTTTTTGCCTCACAGGTGGGTGCAGGTGCAGGGTCAAGGGAGGCCGGCCAGAGAGAGAGTGGGAACGTGGGAGCAGGAGTCCTAATGCAAACAATCTCAGTCTTACTGGCACTGAGGCAGAGGTAGTTTGCAGCACACCATGGCTGAATTGCAGACAGACAGTCAGATATGAGCAAGGTAGAAGAGGTTGCTCAGGGTAGGCTGAAGGAGAGTTGCGTGTCATCCACGTAACACTGGAAGTTAGGGATGAAAGTGGCAATCACACATGCCAAGGCAGCCATGTAGACGTTGAAGAACCAGGGGGCTAGCTTAGAACCCTGGGAAACACCACAGGTTGAAAGAGTGATAGTAGAAAGAAAGGACCCAAGTTCCACCTGGGATGGACAGTCGGAAAGGAATAAGGTTACCCACGCCAGAGCCTGATCTGTGATTCCCAGGGTGTCACGGAAACGTGCGATCAGAATGCTGTGGTTTACTGTGTCAAAGGCAGAGGAGCGGTCAAGAAGAATGAGGGTAGGGGGGTGTTAGTGTCGAGATTTGAGAGCAGGTCTTCACAGGTATTCATAAGAGCAGTTTCCGTGCCTCTGGATGCTCTAAAGCCAGACTGATGGTCGTGGAGGCAACCAGCAGATTCAGTGTGGAGAGTGAGCCGAGAGATAGCCAACTTCTCTAAGAGTTTGTCCAAGAAGGGGGTGATAGAGATAGGGCGGTAGTTTGCCGTGAGGGAGGGGTCGGCAGATGGTTTCTTAAGCAGAGGGTCCACAATGGAGAGCTTAATAGAAGATGGGGAAAACTCCAGTGGCAAAAGAGAGTTTGCAGAGATCAGTTAAGGCTGGAGCAAGAGAGTCAATGTTGTCCTTAATGGTTTTGGAGGGACAGGGATCAACCTGTTTGGATGAGGCCTTCATAGATCGGACTTGTCTGGTGACCTCATCAGGTGTAGTGGGAGTGAGAGAAGAGAGGAGAAGTGGTGGAGGGGTAAAGGCAGGCTCCAGAAGTGTTGGTGTCTGATGTGGTGTGGAAGTGAGAGAGAAAAGGATGTCTTGGGTTTTTTCAGTGAAGTGTGCAGTCAGGGCCGAGCAAAGGTCCTAGGTGGGTGTGACAGAGGAGGAGGAGGAGGAATAATGAAGATTACCAGAAAGTAATCCGAGTATTACCTCAACGTCACTCTTTCTTCTTCAGGTACATACCTTTGAGTTAGGAAGGACGCCCATGCCCACCACAAAAGACACAGACACCAAGGGTAATGTGAAATTCACCCAGCACCAATTTGTTCATACAGCAAAAAGCAAAAGTCATGCTGACCATGACTCCTATCACCACTTCAACCAGACACAGCCTACAGAAAACCCACACCAAAGGAAGTAGACTGGAGCACCTCCAAATTGAGTTGGTAATGCAGAATTAATGTATTAGGTGTAGCCCATGGGGCAGCTTGGCAAATGTCCAACAAAGGAACCCCCCGCAGGCATGCCCAGGAGGCGGTCACCCCTCTTGTGGACCGACCCTGGTTCCACTTTTCAGCACAGAGGACCACAGACTCATAGAATCAAAGATTTAATCCACCAGCTAATCATTGGAGTGGACACCCGGCGACCACAGCCCACTGACCCCTGATCAGTGAGACAAAAGGACACTCTCTGGGACAGATAATGTAAGTCCGCCCGCTTGGCATCCAGCCAATGCCAAGCCTCCTCCTTAGTAGAGGATGGAGTAAGAAAGAAAGCCGAGAGAACCACCTCCTGAGACCAATGGAACCAAGAGGCGACCATGGGCACAAACGAGGGGTCGCAGCCCAGCACCAAAGACTCCTCCTGGACCACCAGAAACAGTGGCCTATGCAAGAGCACCCTGATTACCCCCAAATGCTGAGCCAAAAGTAATGGCAATCAGGAAGGTAGTCTTCAGCGTCAACCATTTCATCTCCGCCTCCTCCTGGGGCTAAAATGGAGGCTTCTGCAATATGGACAGGGCCAAAGGAAGGTCCCACGGGGAACCCCAACTGGGCCCAAAGGATGAGTATCTACTACCCCTTTCAAGAGTGTTGAGACCACAGCCTCCCCCCGTACTGTAGAGGACCAGGAAACCTGGAAAGCCCGAATGGCCGACCACTGAGAATGGAGAGTAGAGACCACCAACCCCTTCTCTGCCCCTTCATGAAGAAATTGCAAAATGTCTGGGAGGCCACACTCCAGTGCTAGGACACACTTCAGGGAACACCAAGCCAGAAAATTATCCCAATGACGGTCAGAGGACTTAAGTGTAGAGGACTGGCGCAACCTATGGACCATCCCAGCCAATGCAGCAGAAAGGCCTAATGCCAGGAGATCCCTCCTATTAGTTACCAGACCCCCCTCCAATGGATGAGAGAGGAGAAGGGGGACATTGACCAACCGCAATGGAGACGGCCATCTGCGCAACACCCAAGGAGAAGCTAACTGCATCTCCAGAAGGCCCGGGAACCACCCCCTCTGAGGCCAGTAAGGGACCACCCGCCTGAACACACGCGGAGATTATCTGATTGTGCTGATGACCTGCAGAATCAGGGGATTTGAAGGAAAGGCTCAAAGAAGCTCTGGGGCCAAGTCAAGGGAAGAGCGTCCCGCCCCACCATCCCCCGGGGGGGCAGAGTCCTCAAGCAAAACCAGGAAAGTTGAGAGTTGCAGGGGGAGGCAAAGAGGTCCATCCAGGGGATTCCATGTGTTAATATCCCCTCAAAAATATTGCGATACAAAAATATCGCCATATTTTTGCAGCGATATTGACCCATGGTCCCTGCAGGGACACCCCCGCAACCCCTGCATTATTTTAAAATGTGCGGGGGACACCCCCGCAAACCCCGCTCCCACAAATTATCCCCCCCAAAAATATCACCTATGGCGAGACAAACAGCCATATGTACGGCAATATTTTTGGTGAGGATATTTTGTAGGGAGACCATCCAGGGATGCCGAGCCACAGACACACATCCTGAAAAACCTTGGGACAAAGAGACATCTCCCCTGAGACCAGAAACACCCTGCTGAGCTGGTCCGCAGTTACATTGTCCACCCCCCGGATATGGACTGCTCTTAAGGAGACCAGTTGTGCCGTGGCCCAGGTCCAAATGGACAAAGCCAGATCCTCCAGGGAGCGGGACCCCGTAGCCCACTGATGGTTGATGGAAGCCAGAGCCACAGTGTTGTCTTTCCAAACCATAACATCATTCCACTAGATCGAAGAACTGAAGACCACCAAAGCCCTTAGAACACCTGGCAACTCCTTCCAATTGGAGGATGCCAGCTTGAAAAGAAAAGAGTTCCAGTGAGCATGGAACGTACTCAAAGGTAAGTACTGGGAAGAGGAAGAGGGACATGGAGGTAATGTCTTATTCATTCAAATGGATGTTATATTAATTTTAATACATATTACATTCACTTCAATGTGTGCCATATTAATTTCAATGGGTTTCATATTCATTCCATTGCATGTCCTATTCACTTCGACAAGCGTCATATTAATTTCAATGGGTGTCATATTTATTTCAATGCATGTGCTATTCATTTCAACGCATGTCTTATTCACTCCAGTGCATGGTATATTCATTCTAATGCATGTTATATTCACTTCAACGTTTGCCATATTAATTTCAATGGATGTCATATTTATCTCAATGCATGTCCTATTCATTTCAATACGTGTCTTATTCATGCCAATACATGTTATATTCACTTTAATGTGTGCCATATTCATTTCAATGGGTGTCATATACATTCCATTGCATGTCGTATTCACTTCAATGTGTGTCATATTCATTCCATTGCATGCCCTAGTCACTTCAACGTGTGTCATATTCATTTCAATGGGTGTCATATTCATTTCAATGTGTGTCATATTCATTTCAATGGGTGTCATATTTATTTCAACATGTGTCATATTTATTTCAAAGTGTGTCATATTAATTTCAATGGGTGTCATATTCATTCCGCTGCATGACCTATTCACTTTAACGTGTGTCATATTCACTTCAACGTGTGTCATATTAATTTCAGTGGGTGTCATAGTCATTCCTTTGCGTGTCCTATTCACTTCAACGTGTGTCATATTCATTTCAATGGGTGTTATATTTATTTCAACTTGTGTCATATTTATTTCAATGGGTGTCATATTTATTTCAACGTGTGTCATATTCATTTCAACGTGTGTCATATTAATTTCAATGGGTGTCATGTTCATTTCAATGGGTGTCATATTCATTCCATTTCATGTCCTATTCACTTCAACGTGTGTCATATTCATTTCAATGGGTGTCATATTCATTCCATTGCATGTCCTATTCACTTCAACGTGTGTCATATTCATTTCAGTGGGTGTCATATTCATTCCATTGCGTGTCCTATTCACTTCAACGTGTGTCATATTCATTTCAGTGAGTGTCATATTCATTCCATTGCATGTCGTATTCACTTTAATGTGTGTCATATTAATTTCAATGGGTGTCATATTTATTTCAATGTGTGTCATATTCATTTCAATGGGTGTCATATTCATTCCATTGCATGTCGTATTCATTTCAACGTGTGTCATTTTCACTTCAATGGGTGTCATATTTATTTCAATGTGTGTCCTACTCATTTCAATGCATGTCTTATTCATTGAATTTCAGTGTATGTCATACTCATTTCAATACATGTCATACTCATTTCAATACATGTTATACTCATTTCGATACTTATTATAGTCATCTCAGTGTATGCCTTACTCATTTCACTGCATGTTGTATTCATTTCAATATGTCACATTCACAAAGGTGTAATTTTGACTTGAACGGCTTCCCATAGAAACCTACTTGAGCCATGACATCCAGAATGATTTAATTTGTGCACTAGTGGAAGATGTGCGCTATCCTTGAAGAAGTTAAAAATGACAGATTGTTGACTCTACAATAGATGTTAGCAGAGTTGATCCGTTTTCTTTATTTCTTAGATATGTAACATCATCTGGCCATGCAGCTGAACTTTTTGTAACATTTACTGAGCTCTCTGGAGCAGGATCGGCATACTTTTATAAACTATTGCCATCGACTTTAGAGTCCCTGGAACTTGATGTTTCCTTAATCCGTGGGTTGGGGTATGATGGTGTAAGCACTATGCCCAGATGTATTGCTGGACTTCAAGGACTTGTGAAAGACGTCTCACCCAGAGCTATATATGTTCACTGTTGTGCACACAATTTAAACCTTGTGCTGATTGATGCTGCACAGTCATGTATAAAAGGAAAGTTATTTTTTGTTACACTTGAGGCTA
The DNA here is from genome assembly GCF_040938575.1 of Ambystoma mexicanum. Taxonomy (NCBI): domain Eukaryota; kingdom Metazoa; phylum Chordata; class Amphibia; order Caudata; family Ambystomatidae; genus Ambystoma; species Ambystoma mexicanum. Next base: position 450,849,521 of record NC_090924.1, on the reverse strand, counting down.
TGCAACTTTCCTTACTGGCAGTCTGCCTCGCTTGAAAGTTCTGCAGGAAGAGCAACAGTAGCATTACCTACAGGAAACAGCTCTGACATTAAAAAAGCTATCTGACACTAGATGGGCTAGTCATAAAAGGGTAGTAGATTCTGTGAAACAAAACATTGTACCAATTAGCACAGCATTGCACCGAATATCCACTGGATGCATCCTAAATGCAAATGGAAAAGCACTTTGGGATGCACAGGGCTCTGGAACACAATTGAAACCACAGAATTGTAATTCTTAATATGTTTTGGCACAAAGTACTGCAGACTGTGCATACACTGTCAACATATTTGCAAGTGTCTTAGCAACTGCAGAACGCATGCTTTTGACATGCTGTAAGGAACTAGAGAAGCTTTGGTCAGATAATATATTTGATCGGTTTGAAACAGATGCTAGAAACATGGATGAAGAGTGTGGGACATTAACAAACTTTCAAGAAAAAAGGAAGAGCGCTAAGAAAAGCTTTCATGATGAAGCAGCTGATGATAATCCTATAGAGAGTGGGAGGCAGACATCCAAAGTAGAAACCTTCTATGTTCTTGTTGATACCTTCGTTGCTCAGATGACAGTGAAGTTTCAAGATTTTAGAAATACTGTGCATACATTCTCAGCATTGAATCCTAAAAGTTTTACTTGGTCAGATAATACTCCTACGTCCCGTCCCTTTTCCTCCATACTTATGGGACATCTCTCCGTCCTGTGGGACGGGACCGGAGCACTTTGTAAAAAGCATCCAAAAAAAATGTTTTCAAAATGTTGTCTTTCCTCTCTTTTTGCGTGGGGCCCGGCATGCGGCCATAACCCCGCCCACCTTGGCTCTGCTCCGCGCATCGCCCATCAGTCCTTTTCTCTGCTCGTTCGAGACTGGATGCACTTGCATCCTCTGAAGGTTTTCTTCCCTTTTTTCCTCTCTGGCTCTCGCTAGCGATCGTGTACTAGTCTGCGTATGTCGTTCAAACTTGACTTCCCAGACTGTTCATCGTGTCACTGTCGTTTCGCGAGGGCGGATCCCCATCCTCTTTGCTTAGAGTGCTTGGGTCCGGATCACCGTTGGGATTCCTGTTTTTACTGCGACTCTCTTTCGGTCCGGGCACTTCAACGTCAGTTGGAGAGGTGGGAGGAGGTGCTCCGACGAACTCCTCCTTCACATTTTCAGGCGTTCATCGACGAGAAGAAAAGACACCAGGTAAGTTCTTTACTTTTCAGAGCACCCCGGCTGGGGGATACCTTTCCGGGTTCCTCTCGGGTCGGGAGGGGCGTTGATCACTGTCACCGGGGTTCACCCTGAGGTGCCAGTTGGGCCTAATAATTATACCAGAGTTTTCTCCGAGGGTCTCCGTAAGGGGCCTGTGGATACCGGAACACGCTCCGAGGCCCCTCCTGTGAGGGCTGTTTGTGGACCCAGTTCTACTGAGTCGTGGGGTACCGGAGCTAGCTCTGAGGCCTCTCTATCGGCTTCCCTCAAAAAATAAGACCGGGGTGCGCCCCGAGGCCTTGGGTGGGCTTGCTGTCACCGAAAGTATGTTCGAGGCCTGCGCAGATAAGGCTTTTACCAGACCCGGGTCCAAGGTCCCTCATCGAGAGGCTAAAGCTACCAACAGTTCTGAGAGGCCTGGCAAGGCCTTGTTGGTGAAAGCTGTTTCTCACTGTTCCCGCTCTTGCGGCGACACCAGACCTGTTGAGGGGGCAAAGAAGCAAAGTTCTTCTTTTACCGGCAGTGCTGAGGTCCTTCCATCGAAGGCTAATTTGGCGGTTGGTATGTCACAAAAACATTCCAGGCCTCACAGTACCGGCTCTGCCGAGGTCCCTTATGTTAAGGCTAAATTTAAGACCCCTGATCCATCGACGGGGACCCCTGCCTCACTTCCTCACGTGCTGCAGTTCCCCTCAGATGAGGACAAAATGGCTCCCGTTCCCGCCACGACCGCGGCAGCCATTTTGGGTGCTACCCCTACATCTACGCCATCGGCCTCAAGTATAGGGTTTGGTCCCTTGGGTGAACATAGAGTCCCTTGTGCGCATCCTTATCGGCCAGTTTACGACTGGAATGCTCGGATGCCTCTTCCGCACAATGTTTTGTTGCCTGCAGGGTCGGCACCTTTGATTTAGGTGGATACGTCAGTGGAGGGGCCAGTGTGGCAACCTTCCCCGTTACGTCCCTGGATTTGTCCATCTCATGAGAGGCCTCCTCAGGTTCCGAAACAGTCCCCGGAGGACGCTTTTTTTGGTAAATTTCAGACGCTCATGCGTACCGACCCCATGAGGGAGTATTTCAAAGGTCTTTTTAGGGAGGCATGTCTGCCCGCGCCTCCGGCCCGACCCGTTCCTCCGGTGGTTCTGCCCGTGCCTCCCTTGCCTACGGTGCCTTCCCCGACTCTTCCACCTTTGCCTCCATTGTCCATTGGATCCTGACCTGTCGGATGACGCGCAAGGCGATCAGGACAGCAAGGACCTTTCCCGCTCTATCAGAGCTTTTCAGGACCGGGTACTGGACATGATGAACTTCTTAGATGTTCCAGTGCCCGAGGCACCCGTTCCGCAGGAGGGCGTACTTTCTGGGGCGTTCACCCTGTCTCCCTTGGAGCGTACCGGCCTGTTCTTGCAGAAGGACATTCTGGCCGAGGTCCGCAGAGTTTGGGAAAAGCCACACTCTGGACTTTTTGTCAATAAGAAAATTGACGCGAGATACAGGCTGCATTCTTCGGAAGAGGTGGCCCTGTCGTCTTGTCCGCCCACCTCCTCCACAGTAGTGGCTGCAGCCACTTTGCAGTCCAGGCCTGCAGCATCCTCTTCCACGACGGCTACTCAGGTTCTGGGAAAGGAGGACAAGCTCCTCGACTCCCTCGGGAAGAAAATCTTCGCCAACTCGGCCTTGCAGCTCAGGTAGGACAACACTGAATTGATATTAGCGGGAGCTAACATGCGGATGTGGAAAGGTCTGTCGGAGTTTGAGGAGTTTATCCCAGTCGAGAAGCTGGAAGATTTTAAAGGAGGCCTATCCGACGCCAGGGTCTTGGCCCAGGATCTCCTGGAGGCTGCGGCTCATCACGTAGACACCTCGGCTCGGGGCCCTATGCTGGGGGTTGATACCTCACGGCAAGCGTGGCTGCATGCAACTAAATTCTCAAAAGAAGTGCAGGACAAGGTGTTGGACCTTCCGTTTAATGGGAAGGAGCTCTTTCATTCTACAACAGATGTAGAGCTCACTAAGACGAAGGATAGCACTCAGACAGCTAAGTCCTTGTCTGTCCTGGTTAAGGCTCCTTTCAAAACCCAGAGACCTTTGTCACAAAGTCGACCTTCCTCTGGCTTTAGGGGCTTCCTCGACCGGAAATCTCACAGAGTGGATACCCCTGCAGGGAACAACCGCCGTAGGCAAAAATGGACCGCAGTTTTTCTCCAGCTCCACAGCTTCCTCCTCAGGTTCAGGTGGCACAGCCATCGATAAACCTACTAAATGAGGGTTTTTCGCGCTCGCACGAGACCCCGGTGGGAGGACGCATTGTGTCTCATTGGGAGTGTGGCAGACCATCACAGAAGACAGATGGGTCTTGTCAGTCGCTCGGGCGGGCTTCCGCTTACCTCTACCCCTTACCCCACCGCTCAACCCTCCTTTTCAGCTGTCGGGCTCGCCCTCCCTCAAAGCCGAGGTTCAGAAACTTCTGCACCTCAGAGCTGTGGAACCCGTTGCCCTTGGGAAGCGAGGGGAGGGTTTCTACTCTCGGCTGTTTACGGTGCCCAAACCCAACCAGGCTGGCCTGCGCACCATCCTAGACCTTTCCCAGTTCAATCTTTTCCTACCCCAAGAGAAATTCAAGATGATCACGCCCGGCCAGATACGGTCCACCTTGCAGATGGGCAATTGGCTCAGCGTGGTGGATCTTCGGGATGCGTACATGCATATCCTGATTTGGAACAGCGGTTCTTCACAAAGATGATGTTGGTGGAGGGACGTGTCTCCTGAGAGATCCGCGCTGATGTGCCATGATAAGCTGTTTTAAGTGACTTTAAAGTGCTCCGGAACCCTACAAGTTGCACCATCCGCCGCAGAACCTCCTCAGCAACTATTGCACCGTCTCCCAAGCGAAGAAGAGACGGCTAACACCTCTATCCGGCGAGTGAAGAGGGTCGCCGAGCGGATTCAAAATGGTGGCTCCCGCGCCCTGATCCCTCGAGAGGCAGGAGCACACTATCACCACTGGCGACGCTGCCCGCCGGTGGGAGAAGATCCTGAGCTGCCGACTTGCGCCGGACACGGAGGAGGGGACCGAATAGCTGCACTCATCGATCGAGAGGACCGACCCGGACACCCCTGCCAGATTGCGCCCTGACCGCGGCGCGCGACTGGGCTTAGGAGTGCCTTGGATAGTCGAGAGGGCCCCCGGCGTGAGCGGTGGCCGACCAATACCGCAGAGGTAAGCGGGCGCGGTGGAGGACCACCCCGGACACCTACATTGGAGGCAGGGTGAGGGGGGCCTATTCTACCCCCTGCGCCTGACTTTGCCGCTGGTGGCAACGCAAGGACTTGGGCTTGCCTCCCCGAAGCATTGAGACCCCCGCTGTCTTCCTTTCCCCCCCGCCTGCTGATCCTTCACCGGGGGGAGGTGTGGGCAAAATCACTTCACAGCCGACCGCAGAGGGGGCCGTCCGTGCCTGCTTGAACTGAGATACCTTTTGTTTCCTGAAATTGGCCTGGTACCCCGCTGCTTCTTATCATCGTCCTGTCGGCCGTGCGATGGGAACGAGCGGTTCCCCTGCTGCTAGCTGCTTCTTGATTGCGCCCCCGGCACTCTCGGTGCGGGGAGGCCCTGTGTTGACGACATGTCCGGCAGGAGCGGCAGGCCCAAGCAGCAGCACCAGACCACGATGGACACCTTCGCAGGCTATGAATCCATGAATCCTGAGGGCACAAACAAAGCGGCCTCGGACGCTCAATCTAACCCCACGGCAGCCGCGTCTTCAGAGCCTAGTAACACCCAGATACTCGAAGCCATCAAGCTTTTCCAGGCAACAATGGAAAACAAAATAGATTCTGTTGCCACAGACCAGGGCCTCCTGCGTCAAGATGTCCGCTCCCTGGCCGGCAGGACTGAGGCGCTTGAAACACAAGTACGGCAAAACACTGAATCCAAAACTCACCTTCTTCGAGACGTCGACGAGCTTCAGCAAAGGGTCAAGAACTTGGAGGACAGAGCCGAGAAGGCAGAAGGGAGGGCTCACCGGAACAATATACGCCTCCACGGTCTGCCAGAGGGTTCCGAAGGCTCCGACCCCACTAACTACATAGAGAACCTCCTGCTACAAGAGGTGGGAGCTGGCAAACTCTCCCAGGGCTTCGCCATCGAGAGGGCCCACAGATCCCTGGCTAAGAAACCACCGCCGGGGGCCCCACCCAGGCCGGTGATAGCGAAAGTTCTCAACTGCAGGGATCGTGAGGTCAGTCTGGCCTTTTCCCGAGCTGGCGGCCAAATCCTACAGGACTCTGCTAAAATCGCCATATACCCTGATTACACCTTTCAGGTCCAAATGAACAGAGCGCAGTTCATACATACCAAGGCCAGATTGAAAGCCATGGGGCTGCGTTATATGCTCCTGTATCCTTCTAGACTTAAAGTACTGCATAACAACAAGGCGCACTTATTCGACACCCCGGCCCAGGCCAGGGACTGGATGGACGGATTACAGATCCCTGATATTGAGGAAAGGAAACGGAGACCGAGATAATGATCCTCCTGTCATTCTGGGGGGAACTATACTTGTTTGAACTGCTACACAGCTGAATGGATCCTCCTCGCGTAGACCCGGAGTCCAAGTTCACTCCACCCCCTGATTGTTTCCTTTTTTTGGGTACATATACCCGCCCGTAGGGCACCTGGAGACCAATGCACGGTCCAACGGAGCAGAAACGGGACAGTCCTAGCGAGGGTAACATCGCTGGGCCAGTTCTATGTTTGGAGTTTTTACAGTTAAGAAGGGAGGGTGGGAATAAGGGAGTTTTTGCAGAAGTCGGGGACATACACTGGGACATATCGAGACCACGGGAACAATTCACATGCAACGTAGCACCTCCTAGATCCCGAGCTCCACCCGTTACACACAATAAACCACACTACACCTATGGCTGACACAATAAGGGTCGTTACCTGGAACGTCAGGGGCCTGAACAGCTTTGTTAAGCAACGGCGGGTCCATACCTACCTGAAAAGATGCAAGGTCGGAATCGCCATGCTGCAGGAAACCCACTTAACTCCCAAGAAACTGGAAGCCCTGGCAAAAACTTGGCATGGTACCCTAATAGGTTCGACTTACTCCTCGTACACCAGAGGGGTTCTGATTTGGATTGCCCCTACTGTTCCTTTCAAACTCACTAGCACTAAAACAGACAACGAGGGTAGGATGGTGGTGGTGTGCGGCTCCATAGAGGGCAAAGAGGTATGCTTGGTCAGTACTTACGCACCCAACCATCACGCGACTGCCTTCTTCCATTCTCTTCACACGCTACTCAGCCCGTATGTGGACAGAATTATATGGGGGGGTGACCAGAACTGTACCCTTGACCCTCTACTTGACAGATCTGATAACAAACACGATCGAGCCCTCCCCTCCAGCTAAAATACTTTCCAAACTAATCCAACAGTTGCAACTCAGTGACCTATGGAGGGTCCAGCACCCTGAGCAACGTGAGTATTCCTTCTACTCCCCACCTCACGCTGTACACACCAGGCTGGACTACATCTTTCTCAGCCTAACGAAACAGTCCATATTTGTTGATGAGCGCTACCTGCCTAGGGTGCTGTCGGATCACTCTCCCCTTCTGGTAACCTGGGAGGTGTTCCCGCCCACGCCCCCTATACCCACCTGGAGGCTGAGGGCTGAGGCCCTACTTGACTCTGCATTCAAGGACGCATAAAAGATAGCACTGAGGAATATTGGCAAAATAATCTGCATAGCGTTAGACACTTGAGCACAACTTGGGAAGCATATAAGGTGGTCATGAGGGGCGAGATGATTGCAGCAGTTGGGGGAGCTCAGAGATCTATTACATCCTCGCTTGAGCGTGCAGAAAGGGACCTGAGTACGCTCGAAGGTAGGGCTGACCCATCCCCTGACCACTTACAAAAAATGGCCGAACGTAGACAAACCTGCCTAACTCACTGGGAATCCCTCAGTAAACTGAGCTACGCCAAGCACACAGAGAGAATCCATGCTCTGGCAGACAAGCCCGGGAAACTCTTAGCTTGGCTCTATAAAAGGGAGACCCCCAGGCCAACCATCTGCCACATACTCACTCCCAACGGCACGGCCGTACATACCCAACAAGAAATCAATTCGGTCTTTACCGACTTCTCTCGTAACCTGTACTCCGAGGCCCCGCCCCCCTCTGACACCAGGATCGTAGACGCCCTTGACGTCATTGACCTACCTAAACTAGACTTGCAATTGGCTGAGACCCTTGATGAGCCCGTCACCCCCGACGAGGTCAGGGTGGTAATTAGATCGCTACCAGCTGGGAAAACCCCGGGTTCGGATGGGCTCCCCTGGGAATTTTACAAGACCTATGAGGAAACTCTTGCCCCAATATTGGCCCAGGTCTTTAATGAGGCTTTTGAGCGTGGTACCCTCCCGGACTCCATGAATGAGGCTGTGATTATACCCTTGCTTAAACCGGGGAGGGACGGGGCAGAATGTGGTTCATACAGGCCCCTCTCTATGCTTAATGTTGACTGTAAGATCCTTACTGCCCTGCTTGCGAATAGACTGCGCAGAGTTATCCCTCTGTTGATCCATCAAGACCAAACGGGATAGGTCCCGGGGCGCTCCATCACCGAGAACCTGCGCAGGCTGCATCATGTCATCTATAGCACTGAGGGAAGGCCGCAGAAACTTGCAGTGGCGTCACTGGACGCCACCAAAGCTTTTGATTCTGTGAGGTGGGACTGAATGTATGCCACCATGGCCAAAATGGGGATAGGCCCTGTATTCCTAAAGTGGACCCAGCTAGTTTACGCCAGCCCCACTGCGAGAGTACGCACCAACAAAACATATTCCGCTAAATGGTCCCTACACAGGGGCACCCGCCAGGGGTGCCCTCTGTCCCCCATGTTATACATCCTTGCCGCTGAACCAGTGGTGGCCTACCTGAGACAGGAATATGGGGAGGGAGGCATTAAGATAGACAGGGTGACCCACCTCATCTCTATGTACGCTGACAACACCCTATTGTGCCTACGGGACCCTGAGCACCTCCTTTCTTGGAAACCCTGGACTGCTTACACAAGCTCACCGGAATCCAGATCAATAGGAGCAAATCTTTCCTTTACCCCCTCGCAGCACTTTACATCGATGAATACAGATCCCTCCCCCCTCTAGATCTCGAATGGCAGGCTACTTCTTTCAAATATTTGGGGATAACTATACACCGCAACCCACCCACAGAACACATCCTTAACACCGTGAGGGCCAAAGACTCTCTCACAAAATCCATGGAGTTCTGGGGCCGGCTCCCGCTTTCGATGGCCGGGAGGGCTGGTCTCCTTAAAATGGTCGCCCTTCCCCGCCTACTACATAACTTCACTAACGTCCCCTTCAACATCCCCTGCTCATTTTTCAAAGAACTCAACAAACTCTGTAGGGGCTTCCTTTGGCAGGGAGGTAGGCACAGGGTGACGTTGGAGACTCTCCAGGCCATACGAGAGGGGCGGGCTTAAGATCCCCAACTTTGAGCTGTACTTCCTCGCCAGCCAGCTGAGACATGTCACGCAATGGATGGCTGATGAGAGCACGACAGACACTCGCCTCCTTCAGCCGGCCCTCCACCGGTTGTTCCTCAGAGACATACTGTGGGCTGGGGAGGGTGCTACGAGACACTGCCCTTACCTCGCCAAGCTCGGGATCCGGCTTTGGAAAAGGGCCTGCAAACTAGTCGGGTCGGACGACCCGTTCTCCCCACAGATCTCTATCGCTGCACTCATGGTTACTCACTCTTGGGGGCATGTTAAAACACGTACACAATGGGAGCCCCTCGAGGTGGCCAAGCTTGGGGACTTGATTCAAGAACAGGAAATCCTAACTTTTTCGGAACTCTGTGAGACCACGGGCCTCCCGGCAGGACAGTTCCTGTTGCACAGGGTGGTTGTACAGGCCTTGTGCAGGAGATGGCCGGTCGCTGCTGACCTGACTGAGGAGAATGAATGCATCAAAATGATACTGAACTCCGCTGAGGTGGGCCACGAAACCTCACGAATCTACGAAGCCCTGCTGTGGGGTACGACCAGGGGAGACCTCAAATGCAGGAGTAAGTGGGAAACTGAATTGGGCCTTGTTTTTGAAGACAAAGATTGGGGTGATATAACCCACTACTATAAGAAGGTTTCCAGGAACGCCCGCTTGCAGCTTATTCAACTGTACATCACCAATAGAGCGTACCTCACACCTGAAGCCATATCAAGATTCACAGGTGCTGGAACCCAATCATGCCCCAAATGCAGTGAACCTAGAGCGGGAATGACTCACATGTTCTGGGGCTGCCCAGTAATCAGGGAGTTCTGGTCACAAGTGAAGGACAGAGTGGCTGGCGCAGACATCGTAGTTGAGGTGGACGAGCCTATGGCCTGCATCCTTGGCAGATATAGGCGAAACAGGAAGAACAAATCCCTATCCAAGCTCACTGACCTTAAATACATTACAGCCAAAAGACATATTGCCATGGGGTGGAAAAGCCCCAGAGGTCCACACATGCCCCTATGGTGGGGAGACCTCAAGAAGTGGATCATAGCTGAAACCGTGGCATGGGAAACGGCTATCCATGTGCAAAGACTGGATTCCAGCGAGGAACTACACCGTTGGGTGGCCCTGACAGTGCCCTTGCTCCACCCTGAGGCAGATGATACGGAGCGGAGTGGAGAGAGTTGCCCGGATACGGGCACGGACTAGAGACGAACAGTGAACTAACCGTGGTCTTGGGGGGGTGAGAGGGTGGGGTGGGGTTTTGGGTCGTTTTCTTGATATGCTTGACCAATCGCCAATGATGTTTTTCTTTACATTTTGTCTATCTCATGATATTAAACCAATAAACAAATAAAAATAAAAAAAAAGATGATGTCGGTGATTGCGGCCCATCTTCGTCTTCATGGTATTCATGTGTATCCATATTTGGACGACTGGCTCTTACGCAGCCCTTGTCCGCTGGCAGCAGCGGGCAATCTCCAGTCTCTCCTTCAGCTCCTGTTCCATCTTGGGCTGTCGGTGAACTGGTGGAAATCTTCCATGACGGTCTCTCAGGACCTGATTTTCCTGGGTTTTCGCTGGAACACGATGGACTGCAGAGTGTACCTGACCGGGGACAGAATGGCGGATCTGTTAGCCACGTGTCAGATGTTTGCGCAGTCGGAGAGCATGTCGGCCTGGTGGTTCCAGAAGCTTCTGGGCCTCATGGCCTCGTGTGTGCTGGCTCTTCCTCTTGCTCGTCTCAAGATGAGACGGACCCAGATGGCTGTTTGGAGTTCCTGGCGTCAGGAGGTGGACCCGGATTCCAAGCTGATAATGATTTCGGATTCCATGAGAGTGGACCTGGAATGGTGGTCATCTCTCAGCAACCTGTCGGTGGGTGCGGGTTTTCAGGACCCTGCTCCTATGGTGACGATCACGATGGACTCCTCCCTCCTGGGGTGGGGTGCGACGTTGAATCTTCTACAAGTATCGGACCTCTGGTCGCCTCAGGACAAGCTCCTGCACATAAATCATTTGGAGCTTCTGGCAATTTTTCTTGCGCTCAAGGCCTTCAGACCGCTCATTGCCAACAAGGTGGTCCGCATACGACCGGACAATGTGGTGTCAATGTATTACATCAACAAGCAAGGGGGAACGAAGTCTCCCCCCCTTGTGGAACTGTCCATCCAGATTTGGGAGTGGGCCGTGCTTCATGGTGTCTGGCTGCTTGCAGTACACATTCCGGGCCAGCTGAATGTCACAGCGGATGCCCTCAGCTGGTGGACAATGGTCAGCTACGAGTGGGAGTTGAAAGCCGAGGTCCTCTCATGGATCTTCTCGTGTTGGGGCACACCGGAGGTGGATCTCTTCGCTATGGCGGTGAACAGGAAGTTTCCTCGGTATGCTTCCCGAGGGGGGCTGGGAGCCTTCTCTCTGGGGGATGCTCTCGAGATTCCATGGTACAACATGAGAGCTTATGCCTTCCCGCCGCTGCCTCTAGTCCATCGGGCAATTTGGAAGCTGAAGAACTCGGTGAACTGCTCCCTTCTACTCATAGCCCCCTGGTGGCCGGCCAGGTTCTGGTTCTCAGAACTTCAACACCTGTCGGTGTATCCGCCGATCAGGCTACCAGTGAACCCCGATCTTCTTCATCAGGGGGAGCAGCAGATATGGCACCCCTCCCCACAATCGCTCAGCTTGGTGGCATGGTGCCTGAGTTCAGGTCTTAGAGCATCGTAACTTGTCTACAGATAACATGCGTATTTTCCAGGCAGCCAGGAAACCCTCGACCAGATCCCAATACAGGAGTAAATGGCTCAGGTTCTGTCATTGGTGTTTGGAAAAGCTGTTGGACCCAAGGGTGGCTATGATTGACACTGTGCTGTCCTTCGTGTCCTCCCTAGCAGAGTCGGGTGTTCACGTTCTGTCCTGCAGAACCTACCTTTCAGCGGTCTCCGCTTATCTTTCTACAGACCAATGTTCCTACTCTCTGAGTAACTCAGTCGTCAAGAGGCATTTTGCAGGCTTGACACGCCTCTACCCTCCGGTTCGTAGTCCGCACCCGCCGTGGGACCTAAATGTAGTCCTGACGGCGCTGTGCCATAAGCCTTTTGAACCCATGGCCACGGTGGACCTCAAGTACTTATCATGGAAAGTGTCCTTTCTGGTCGCCGTTACATCAGCAAGGCGAGTGAGTGAGCTCCAGGCCTTGTCAGTGGAGCATCCCTTCTTGGTTTTTCACAAGGACAAGGTGGTCCTACGGACAAACCCTGCCTTTCTACTGAAGGTGGTAACTGAATTCCATCTGAATCAGTCGATCTCCCTGCCGGTCTTTTTTCCGAACCCTACCTCAGAGGTGGAAAGGGTTCTGCACTGTCTTGATGTCAGAAGAGCTCTTAAGTTCTACCTTGACAAGACTTCCGAGCTTAGGAGTTCTTCTCAGCTTTTTGTGACTTTCGGTAACCCTCAGGGTAAGGAGGCGTCTAACGCGACTATTTCTCGGTGGATCGCCGCCTGCATTACGGAGTCTTTCACCATCCAAGGGCTGAAACGTACTAAGGGTATTCATGCACACCTGGTGCGGGGCAAGGCAGCTGCGGTTGCTTTTCAGAAGTATGTCCCATGGGAGTCCATCGCTAGGGCAGCTACTTGGGCCTCCCCATCTGCTTTTTGTAAGCATTATTGTCTTGACATGAGCTCGAGAGCTGATGCTCAGTTTGGTCAGGCTGGGCTGAGAACCTTTTTCAATAAGGGGTATTTCCATCCACCCGTAGTTCCAGTTAGGAGTGCTTTGGAATCTCCCATAAGTATGGAGGAAAGGGGACGGGACATAGGAGTATAACCAGGTTACTCACCGGTGTGACCACCTTACTCCTAGTCCATAGTCCCCTTTTCCCATACGCCCGCCTGCCGTCCCCTCTAATAAGGTTCCTCTGTTATTGCTAATAGGTCTTTGACCTGGCGATAGAAAAGGACTGATGGGCGATGCGCGGGGCGGAACCAAGGTGGGCGGGGTTACGGCCGCGTGCCGGGGCCCGCGCAGAAAGAGAGGAAGGACAACATTTTAAAAAACATTTTTTTGGGATGCTTTTTACAAAGTGCTCCGGTCCCGTCCCACAGGACGGAGAGATGTCCCATAAGTATGGAGGAAAGTGGACTATGGACTAGGAGTAAGGTGGTCACTACGGTGAGTAACCTGCTTATTCTGACACATTGAAAGAGTTTGCTACATTTTATGCAGGTGATGTCTCTGTGCGCGACCCTGTGGAAGAGTATTCTTCTTTTTATGCACTGTATGGGAAAATATTCTGTGACAACAAGCAGTTCATAATAAACGATGTGGAGGCCACCAGGGAGCGCACAGACAATGGCAGCCTGAACGTTCTGCTCTCCCCGATCAGGCCATTAAGGGACTGAGCCCCCTCCATATAGAGCCCTCACCCAGAGACAGGGAACTGCAGAAACTGCAGGCAGAACGTCCCAGGCTCCCCCTGGGAGCAAACCTGATGCTCTGGGGTGTTAGGGAGAATTCTCATTCTATGGCTAATTTCCCTTACCTATAGAGTCCCCCAGCAGCTTTGCTGGATTTGAAGGGTTTGTTTCTTTTTTCCTGCTAAGAGTGAGACTCTTTTTCCCACTCTTAGGCATTTTTGCAATGTCTGTTCTAGGCTATTTTTGTGTTTAATGTCTATGGGATTTTCTCAACCCCATAGGAACCATCTTTATTCACATGTGTTACACGGCACCCTCAGTGCAGTGACATAGGGGTGTTGTAGCGACCCCCAACCATACACTCCATACCCTGGGACTGACTGCTGTCTCCTAGGGCATGTAAAGTCCCAATTGACTTTACTAGTCAATTTTTATGAACTAAACCAGTACAAACCATCTTACTATGGAGGTACTGGAAAGGGTTAATAGTTTTTCCCTTATGCTCATTTTCGAGAGGGTACCGTAAAGTCCCTCTCTCCAAAGTTTCTGGCTGGTGACATTGGTTACTACCATAAATATTCAACTGCAAATATTTTCCTATGGGATTTTCCCATTGTTCGAGGCTACCACTTTTCTGACAGTCTCTAACATACTGCCGGTGCATTTTAATATTAACTTGACTCTGGTAGGTTTTATTTGCCAGAACTTTAATATAACTTCTTTCTAGTGTCTTTCTCTAAACTCCTAACCCAGATCGGGGATCCTTTGTTCATCCGTTTGGCGGGCTTCTGCCAAGAAGCCCTCGTTTCGGCGCCACTGAGTCTGGGGTGGGTCCATTGTGTGGGAGGGGGAGTAGGACCCCTGGACAGGGTTGCCTCAGCAACCCATGTCACACTCTATCCTGATAGGCTGGAGGGTCTCCCGCCAAGATGACCACTCCACTGTGTGAGTGACAGCTAGGCTGTATGAATGGGGATCTTTTTGCATAAAAGCAGGGTCCTGAGGACTGGAAGAGCAAGACATGATATGATATGATATGATATGGCATTTGTAACGTGCCTATACACAAGTGTTTCAAGGCGCGACGAGGCAGGGAGGGGGGAACAAGGGGAGACAGACAGCGATCCTACTAGGCCAGGTGTCATTCAGATCGCGCAAGTGCATGGGTAGGTGGGACGGGAAAAGTGCAAGGGGGAAGGGAGAGGGGAAAGTGCAGTACAGGGATAGTGATGAACAAGATAAATAATGAGGGCCAGCTGGTGGCAAGTGCAAGATAAATGCAGTCAAGTGCTCGGAAGGGGGGCTGTAGGGATACAGAGACAGCCCCGCAGTGCAGGGGTTGCAAGGAAGGCAGTGCAGGGGAGAGTGGCTGGGCCAAGGACCGAGATTGGTGAGTGGCCCAGTTGCTGATTCAGTACAGTTTCAGTGATTTAGCAGTGGAGAGGGGGAGAGAATAGCATCCCTAGGCTAATTTTAGCATTTTTTTCAATGTTTATGTGTTCATTATATTGTGCAGTGCTGTAACTAACCATTGTGGTTGGCTGCATGATCCTTTAGTGACTAGATTGCCCTTTGTTGATTTATTTTTTGGCCCTTTTGCCTTCAGATCTGAATAGGCGATTGTGGTTTCCCTTATCGAGTGACTTTCTTCGCTCGCCCGGGAAACCCCTTTTTGGGATCAATCTAGTAGCATCTAGGTCTACTGTGATTTATTTCTTTGACTTTTTCACTTACAGCCAACAGTGAAACTAGCACTCAGTCACTTTACACAATGCACTTTATGATTGATACATTAATGTTGTCACTTTGCGTATTTTTTGTACAGAACTTCAGATGATTTAATACTTATTTTAACAAGTACAAATTCTAAATAAATACAGTATTTTTAACGATTGTTTCGTTCTTAGTGGATTGATCTGTGTTGTGACCCTTGGGGGTCCTCCCCCGTTTTGGTGGCCTTTTAGCGGCCTGTTTGAGTATCTTTAATTCATTCCGCTGGCTGGTTTTTCATTTATATTGAGAGGGGGAGAGAAAGCAGAAGCAAAGAGGAAGGTTTAGGGGTGCTTCCGGAACCGGAGATGGTTCTCCTCAAGTTTCAGGGAGGCAGGAAGGCTGTTCCAGAGGGAGGCCCCTGCTACAGAGAGAGATCTCCCCCCAACTCGTTGCTTGGAGAAGCGGCTGACCCTGAGGGAGTTGGAGGCAGAAGAGCGAAGTGCTCGAGAAGGAAGATATTTAGGAAGGGAGAATTGAAGGCATTTTGGCCCCAGGCCCCAGAAGGCCTTGTGGACAATGCAGAGGGTTTTGAACTTAATCCTCGCAGCCATAGGGAACCAGTGTAGCGGTTTCAGTCCTGGAGAGATACGGTCCCTGGGCTTGAGGCCAAGGACAAGTCTCGCAGTCCTGTTCTGGATGAGTTGCAGAGGGCGGAGAGTAGAGGCAGGAAGATTTAGATAGAGGCTGTTGCAGTAGTCCAGCTTCGAGAGAACCAGGGCTCTGGAGACAGTGAGCTTCTGGGGGAAGGAGAGGAAAGGAAGGATACCTCTGAGGAGGTGCAACTGGTAGTGTGACTTCTTAGAAACGTCAGAAATGTGAGGAGAGAAGACGAGTGTGGAGTCGAAGATGATCCTGAGGTTTTTTGCCTTGCAGGTAGGAGCAGGAAGAGGGCCAAGAGAGGCCGGCCAGAGAGCTGCAGGGAAGGAGGGAGTGGGTGTGCCGATGAGTAGAATCTCGGTCTTACTGGCATTAAGGCAGAGGCCGTTGGCGGCACACCATTCCTGGGAAGCAGAAAGACAGTCAGAGATGAGGGAAGGAGAAGAGGAGGCCGAGGGTAGCCTGAAAATGAGCTGGGTATCATCCGCATAGCACTGAAAGTTGGGGCAGAGAGCAGCGATGCGGTGGGCGAGAAGTGCCAGATACTGGTTGAACAGCCAGGGAGAGAGGTTAGAACCCTGGGGGACACCACAGGTAGAGAAAAAGATGTCAGACAGGAAAGACCCCAGTTGGACCTGGGCGGGTCGATTTGAGAGGAAAGAGGTTACCCAGGTTATCACAGAGACGGTTGAGCAGGATGGTATGTTTGACAGTATCAAAGGCAGAAGAGAGATCAAGTAAAATGAGAACACATGGAATGATAGAGTCATGGTTTGAGAGCAGGTCCTCACGGATGTTCAGGAGAGCAGTTTCCGTGCTTCTGGCAGCTCTGAAGCCAGACTGATGGTCGTGAAGGCTACCAACAGATTCAGCATGGAGATTAAGCTGGGAGATGGGAAGTTTCTCCAGGAGCTTGCCCAGCAAAGGAGTGATAGAGATAGGGTGATAGTTAGCTGGGCAGGACGGGTCGGAAGAGGGTTTCTTAAGAAGGGGGTACACAAAGGAGTGCTTGAGAGGGGATGGGAAGACTCCAGAGGTGAAGGAGTGATTGCAGAAGTCAGCAAGGGCAGGAGCCAAGGAGTCGATGTGGTCCTTAATAGTTTTGGAGGAGCAGATCGGACTTGTCTCGAAATCTCATCAGCAGAAAAAAGGGGAAAGGCAGAGAAGGAGAGAGGAGGGGTGGCTGCAGAAGGGCCAGAGGATGGGCAGGGAATAGAGGGGGGAAGGTGATGGGAGGAGAGTGAGGACAGGATGTCCTGAGTTTTAGAAATGAAGTGAGAGGCCAGTGCCGTACAGAGGGCCTGGGAGGGGACAAGAGAGGTAGAGACTGCAGCAGGGTTGGCCAGCTCCTTGCAGATTTTAAAGAGTTCAGCCGAATTGTTAGATGCCGCAGTGATGCGGGCTTGGATAAGGGCTCTCTTCTTGGTGAGAACGGAGAGCCGGTATTGCCTTTGGAGCAGGCGACAGGCCAGTTTGTCAGAGCATGAACATGAAGCACGCCATTTCCTCTCTGCCACCCTGCACAAGCATTTAAGGGTGACTAGATCCGAGTCATACCAGGATTTACATTTGGCTTTGGGCTTCAGGCGGATTCTCATGACAGGGGCAAGGATATCAAGAGTATCAGATATAGCAGAGTAGAGAGCGGAGAGGGCTGTGTCAGGGAGGGAGTCAGCCGAGGGGGGAAGAGGGGGCAAGAAGGTGGCAACGAAAGCCTCAACTGACACACGCTTCATGGGTCGGATGACCGAGAAGGAAGATGGCAGTGATGAGGGTGGCTTTGCCTGTGGGGTAGGGAGGGTGAGGTGGGAGGAGAGGAGAAAGTGATCACTCCAGGAGAGAGGAGTGTAGAGAGGGACAGAGAGGGGAAGGTCAGAAGAGATCAGGGCATCAAGAGTGTGCCCAGCAGAATGGGTCGGCCCAGACGGGAGAATAAAGAGTGAGAGAGAGTCGCAGAGGTCGCGAAAGAGTCCAAAGGGGGGACAGGATGCATCCAGGTGGATGTTGAAGTCTCCAAGAAAGAGGAGTTGAGTCGTTGAGTACAGGAGTGAGGAGGAGAGGTCCGCTCACTCGGAGAGGAAGGAGGAAAATTGACCAGGTGGCCGATAGATAGTAGCCAAAGTAAGGGAATGGCTAGGAGAGAGGGAGAGTCGGCAGACAAGACATTCAAAAGAGGAGTAGGTCTGCGTGGGAATAGCAGTGGCAGGAATCCACTCAGGGAAGGTAAGGGCCACACCCCCCCCAGCACGGTTGGGCCTGGGCACGGAGAGGATCTTGTAGCCGTCGGGTAGGAGTGTGTCAAAGCTGGTGACAGAGTTGGCCGTGAACCATGTCTCAGTGAGACCGAGTATGTCAAGGTCCAGTTCCTCAAGAAGGCGGCAGATATCAGAGGAATGTTTGATGGCAGAGCGAGAGTTAAGAGTGGCAATGTGGAGAAGGTTGCCATCTTTGAAGGACTTCCGGGGAGGGGTACAGATCAGAGGTACGCCCTGCGGAGGAGAAGAAGGAGCACGGGAGGGGGAAGGGAGGGAGGGTAGAGGCAAGGTAGCCGAGGAGAGAGGAGGGGGGACAGCAGGAGAGGAAAGGAAGTTGATGAGGCGTGGGAAGCGTCTATCAAAGAGGAGAAGGTTGGCCTGAAGGCCTTGTACCAAGACGGTCCCATTAGCGTAGACATTAATGATGGCCTTAGAGGAGTGGAAGGAGGCCAAGAGGACGTCCCAGCGGGTGCCACCATTAATGGGAGAAGAGGAGAAAGGAGAGAGAACAGAGACCATGTGAAGGGTCCATAGGTCAGGTGAAGGCACGAAAAAGAGGATGTCAGTGAGAGTTTCCTTAGAGGAGGCACTGGTGTAGGTGTCAGCGATAGGGAGGCCTGGGCTGGAGACCAGGATGTCCTTTTTAAACTTTTTCCTACCAGATTTAGTGAGGAGAGCAGGATAGTCAATGGAGAAGCAGTTAGAAAAGATAGGTGAGATAGAGAGCAACATGGGATAGGAGGGAGCGGGGGGGGGGTAGGAACAAGCATGAGCAGACAGGAAGAGAGCAGCACGCCCTAGTTTACCACAAATTCAGAAAAAACAGTGAACACAGTAATGAATATCAGGTACCCAGTGGAGAGGCCACCTAAGTTTGAAAATCCTGCGAGGGGAGAAAAACCCTAGTTTGCCATAGATTCAAGAACACATTGAGCACAGTAATGCATATCAGGTTAGTCAAGCAGGTTAGAGAGCAGGATAGTCAATAGAAAAAGCAGTTGGAGAAGATGGGAGAGATAGAGAGCACCATAGAGTGGGTGGGAGAGGAGACAGGTGGAGGTACAGGAGGAGGACAATAGCAGAGAATAGGCAGACAATGGAGCGAGTGGCAGGCAGATTGCGAATAGGACACGATGAAGACACTCAGGCTTAGAGTTGACACAAGGACAGTTATGTTTGAGAATCCTGGAAAGGGGGAAAAAAGGCCTAGGTTTCACAAGCAATTTAAATACTGAGACAGTGCATATTATGAATTGAAATGATGCAATCAATAGACAGGAGGACACACCCTAGTTGGGGGGTTTGCAGGGGGAGCAGGAAGGCAGGGTGGCCTGGACCAATGGGCAGGGAGAACAACAGGCAGCAGGCGTCCCCTGCGGACACCTGCAGACACAACCAAGAGCCGCCTAAAGGGAGCCGCCCTTTGCCTAGAGGGGCCTTAGCTGTGAGGGGGCTGCCGGGCAGGGGCTGCCCTGGGGAGGACGGGGATAAGGGCACGATAGACCAATCAGGAGGGGGGTGGGCGTGCAGGGAGGCGGGCGGGAGGAGGGAAGAGAGAGAGGGAAAGCGGAAGGGGAGCAAGGACCACGGCACACGGGCCGTTAAGAAATACAAACAGTAGCCCAAAACACAACCAACATTTTTTAAACAAGCCTCGGAGAGGCTCTCACCTGATGGAAGGCGGCGCTGAGGCCACCAGCTCAGCCAAGGGTGGAATGGCGAGCGAGGACGGTGCCCAGCGAAGGAGATTGCACTCGGGAGCCCAGCAGGGAGGAGGAACCAATCAGGAGGGGGGTGGGCATGCAGGGAGGCGGGCGGGAGGAGGGAAGAGAGAGAGGGAAAGCGGAAGGGGAGCAGGGACCACGGCACACGGGCCGTTAAGAAATACAAACAGAAATACAAACAGTAGCCCAAAACACAACCAACCAAACAACCAAAAAACGTCGCCACTGGAACTAAGAAGCCGAAGAGGGGAGAAGCCAAAGACATCTGCAACGACTGAACCACCGGTGAAGCCCTGCTGCAGCGTCTCACCACTTTTCTCCACACGACGAGAGAAGATCTTCACCTGCAAGAGCCTTCTTCCCTTGAGCTGGTGGGGTCAACCAGTTTGCCAATCGCCTTCCCAGACCTTCCTTGGTCGAATCTCCCATACTCTTTACTCAGAGGCAGGATAGCCAGGCACCACTCCACCTGGACCGCGATTTAAAGGAGTGTACCTTTTATTCGTCTGGCAGCACCGCGGATGGTTTCATCCCTGGGTAGTGCAGTAACTTGAACCTTACTCCACGACGAGAGCCTCTCTTCCTCTGCTGGATCACCCGAACTGCAGGAACTACCAGGAACAACCGCCACCGCAGGAGCCACTTCTTCATTTTAAAGGTACATTGTTCCGCCAGGCCGCCCTCTCTTTGCGGTAGCACTAAAGGTGTTTTAAATCCTTTACCTACCTGTTGGGTTGGCCGCCCCTCTCTCTTAACATTGTCTTTCAACTTCTGCATCGACCTTTTCAAAATCGTTAACCAAAGACTTGACTGCAGCTACAAGAACATTTTGCTCGTCGGCCCTTGCCCAGTACCACTGACTCTGGCACAGGCCTACTTACTCTGGCTACATTTGTTAGAACTGCCTTCTTTAGATTGATTCTCAACTAGAACTGTGTTGATGCACCTACTTCTTATAACTACCATTTTCTTCCCCTTTCTAAACATTGTGAAATGCCATTTTGCTCGGTTTTCATTTAAGTATTGCCTATACTGATGCACTGTCTTGCTGAATCTGGTTCACAAACTTATGGGTAGTGTTGCTAGGGTGTGTAAGAAGCTATTTCTCTATAACGTGTGATTTCCCTCCCTTGTGAGAAATTGATAAAGTATCCCTTGTGTGTGGTTTTCACTGTGCCGTTTTGCGCAGTTTTCACTCTGGTTCACTTCGCCTACAATTTAACTAGGGAGTGTGTATATTTTTCCTTTGACTTATTTAACTTGCTTGATGACTGTGATACATGTGTTTTATTAGAAGTGTATAAAGTAAACATATATATATACTTTTTAATACAAAGCTTTGGTCAGTGTTTCCTTGTGCCATAGTACTGTAGGCCTATTGTGTAAACCCTGAATACTGCTCATCTCCCTCTTGAGATAAGTTTGACTGCTCGGCCACAGCTACCAACTAAATCTTTGTGGTACAGACTGATACCAAAGGGGATTTATTGCTCTCACCTGTAGTCTTAATCTTCTGTAGTGCTCCCTAAGGGAACTGCACAGGATTCTGCCTAACAGGTTGCCGGCAGGACACAGAGCGAGCCCCCGCTAACTCCTGCCGGTGGAAGGCGGGAGCCCGTGTGAGCGGTGACCCAGAGACTCGAAACGAATGATGCAAGCGGCACCGCAGCAGGGACGTGGTTCTCCGTTGTGAGGAGTATTGCCTGAGTGAAAGTACCTTCCCACTCTCCATCGACCGCAAGTGGTGTGAGGTAATGGGGCCGAGAGCAAAAGGTACCACGGCGAGCGAGGCTGCGAGGCCCCAGTGAAGGGGCACTCTCCTCGGTCCACGCCACCCGCTGTCAGAGGAGACAGTGGAATCGAGAAGGAGCAGTGCCCCCCGGGCTTGAGACCAGAGGAAGGAGAGGAGAGCGGCGTGTGGCAAGCCGGGGACGAGACTTGGCACCCGGAGGGGACCCAAAGAAGACCACACACAGAGGAACAAGACAGCGGGGAAGAGGTAAGGCAACACGGCTATAGTGGTCAACCTCCTCCCCGGCGGACGCAGTGTGTAACCCATGAGGGGGGAAGGAATACTCAACCCGAAGAGGGGCACCCGCCATTAACCTAGAGGTGTGATCTAATGACCACTGAGTGCAGGGCTCGCGCTCCTCCCCCACGGATACACCCGGGCAACTAACTCGTGAGCGACCCGCACGAACGCCGTGACTGAGGGAAGGGGGGACAAGTGAGAAGCCTCCGGAGCAAAAACACCCTGAATTCATTAGGCCCTGAAACCACACAGCGATAAAAGACCCCCCACCCACACAATCTGTTGGCGGAGACCGATGAACGACAGCAAACAACTGGCAGGTTGAACCAGAGAGGGGGGGAGGCCGGGAGACCCCGGGCAACAGGGCACTGGGGGCTGTCTAGGGAGAGGGGGGCAGCCACCATTGGAAAAACCTATCCAGAGTGGAGCAACAGCTGAGGCGGTGCCCCCGGGGCTGGCCGGAGACCCCACTGGACTAGTGGAAGTAAATTGGTGGAAAAAAGCTTCCTGAATCCCAGACCATCTTGGGTGGTGGCCCATGGGCCCATGCCGAGGATGTGTGCTCGCCCAGAGAAGCTTGGAAGACATGACTCAACCGCCCAAGAAGGAGAGGAGACCCACAAAGGGAGAAAAAGCCACAGTGGAAAACAACCGGAGCTTGAAATAAACAAGGGTGGTGGCCCCCGGGCCCCGGTCTGGGGCGTGTGCCCACCCAGAGGCTCCCCACCAGGGACGTACTCGACCTCAGGCACAGGAGCAACCAACCTCCCCAGGCGCATAGAACTTGGAAGGGGGACACTAGAGATTCATCCCCTGGCCCCCCAGTAAACAGAGTTCTAAAACCAGCGGCCACCCTTTGCGGCACCCAGTACAGAACCTGGGAGGAATACGGCAGAACTGCACGGATAGCTGCCAACTCGCCTCTACATCATAAGGGGAGGCCACATGAGCTGGAAGGCAGCCCTGCAAGAATATCGATTCCAGGGGCAACGAGAGTCCAAGGCAGCCCAGACCTGAAATTTAAGATGGGACAGTCTTGAGGGGCGATGGAAACTGCTTCAGTGATGGAAAGAGGCTTTGCCTCATTCCTGCAGGAAATAAGAGACATGTGGTCAGATATAGCCCAAACATTTTAGAAAACGGACCAAAGATTGGATAAAGTGGAGGACAGACTACTCCAGCTCGAGACTAACCAATTGACATCTGCCATTCAGGAAACACAGACAGACATGAGATTAGCAGCATTAGAGAAGACAGACGAGGAGAGGGCCCGGCAAATGGACGATTTTGAAAATAGAGAGAGAAGGAACAACCTCTGATTTTTTGGTGTCCCGGAGGCGGAAGGGGAGACAGAAAGAGACATACGTAGAATAGTTAGAGACGGAATCTGCCTCCTCTTTGGGAATGAATCAATCATGGAACCCACCATAGACAGAGCGCACAGAGCGGGGGCAGAGCAGGAGGCCCCTGCTCCATCCTGGTCCAATTCCAATATTACACAGAAAAAACAAAGGTGTTAGAGGAGGCCAGGAAAGCTCGGGACATCATGTACAACAATGCAAAGATCACGATCTTCCAAGACCTCTCTGCATATACTTTGGCTAAACGGAGGCTGCGCTGCCCTCTAACCCAATGCCTGAGGGAAAAGGGGGTGAGATACAGGTGGGAGTACCCATTCTCCCTGTCGTTCGAAAACATGGGGCAGCAAACAACCCTGGTCACAAAGGAAGACATTAGTGGAGCGATTCAAGACTATGTAGAGGATCCGGAAGCCCCGAGAGGACCAACAGGGAATGCAGCGTCAGGAGCGTCTGGGACAGGGAGACCAAGAGACAGGAGGAAGATCCCAGGCTCCCGAAAAATGAAGTAACTGAACACTCCCTCCCCGGCAAGAGACAGAGGTTGAGGGAGCCCAGAGGGAGGAGAGAAGTCGGGCAGGCCCAGGAAGAGGAGTCTGGGCCATGGGTAAAGGCAGTGACGACGCTCTCAGAGAACAGCAAGTATGGGGGACCCAATCAGGAGGAGAACTTAATGATATGGGGGGGACAAGGGGCAGGCGCAATGGAAATAGTAGATTACTCAGCAGCCCTGCAGGAGCGAGCAAGATGGTGGTCCGGCCGAGTACCAGGAATGGTCGAACTGTTAGGCCGGGCACCAGGGATGGGGGAGGGGGAACAGAGGGAGTTTTCGTTGATGGAGTTGGGGGTCAGATGGGGACAGTTGTGAACGAGTCCCACCAAGGGTGGGAGGAAGGAGGGAGAGGGGTCCAAGTTCAATCCAGAGGGGGGAGGTGAAATAGGGTAGGAGGGGAGGACCCAATAATCTGCAAAGGATCACAGCCAATCGATGTTCCACTGAAGAGGAACAGGGGCGATGGAAAATAGGACTAACTGGTGCC
The DNA here is from genome assembly GCF_040938575.1 of Ambystoma mexicanum. Classification (NCBI taxonomy): domain Eukaryota; kingdom Metazoa; phylum Chordata; class Amphibia; order Caudata; family Ambystomatidae; genus Ambystoma; species Ambystoma mexicanum. Next base: position 450,825,563 of record NC_090924.1, on the reverse strand, counting down.
TTGGGGAAGAGGTTCAAAGGGAACACTGTCTGTAATAATGGTTGATCGACTCCCAGTGCTGGAGGTAGGCTCCCTAAACGTGAGAGGGCTAAATATGCCCACTAAGAGATCCCTGATCTGTAGGGTGTTCCGCAGGGTAAACTTAGACATCCTATTCCTACAAGAGACACACTGGGCTATAGGTAAAGAACCCTCCATAAGGGGGGGAGATAGGGGAGTTCCGGCACCCCTCTCATTAATCCAAAAAGAGAGGGGTGGCAATACGATTGGCAAAGGATACAGGTTTTATAACGGGACCACAGTCAAGGACCAGGAAGGTCGATACCTAAATGGGGAACAGGAAACACTGTTGACTGTGGCAGTAATCTATGGACCCAATGAGGCACAAGCACAATTCTGGGAAAAAGTGAGAGACAAGCTCCAACTTTTCTCACACTGTACCTTGATAGTGGGAGGGGATTTCAATATGGTCTTAGATCCCTTGAGGAACAGAAAGAAGTTAAAACCACATGCACCCCAGATACCCGATGAACTCACGTCACAACATTTCCATGGGGTTAACCGGGAGTTGGGCCTGAACGATACTCTCCTGAGCGAGAACACGGGGGACCCACCATTCATGTACTATTCGAAGACACACAAGTTCTTCTCCAGGATCGACTACATCCTGATAGATAACTCACTACTTCCCTATCTAACAGACCATAGGGTAGACCCAGTCCCCTGGTCTGACCGCAACCTGGTGCAATCACACTTTGGGGGGTGGAGTAGACAAAGAAAGGGGAGGGGGAAGTGTAACGATGCTCTTCTTAAAGACGAGGTGACAGCGATAATGATCCTAGACAACATAGTGGAGTACTTCACCCTGAATGATATTGGGGAGGTCAGCCCACATACCGTATGGGACACCTTTAAGGCAACAATACGGGGAATCCTTACCAAAACGGGGGCACAGAAGAGAAGGGAAAGGGAGGAACAAGAAAGAACCCTATGGGAGAAAACAGCAGAGCTACAGCCGAGCCGCACCCCAGACAGTCATATCTTCCCGGAACATGCAATAGCCCTCGAGCAATATAAGACCCAGCTGAAAGAACTTCTATTGAACAAAACGGAGAGAAGTCTCCAGTTGCTCAAACAAAAATACTATGAAAAGGGTGATCGGACGGATAAGATTCTGGCGTGGAAGCTCAGGGAGGCCCAGAAAAGCAAGATGGTGAGAGCCACGAAATCAGAGACCGGGAAATTACGTTATGATACCCAGAGTATAGGGATGGCCTTTCAAAAGTACTACGAGAAATTGCACAAATTGGAATTCGAGGGGGAGAATGCACAGATTGAGGACTTCCTTAAAATTATTCCACTACCGGGCCTAGCGAGGGAGGCATCGGAGAACCTAGAGGCCCTGATAGAGGAAGAGGAGGTAGTAAGGGCAATCAAGGGACATTATATAAAATGTTTCGCTCAACACTGGCTCCCCACCTAGCCAAGGTATTTAATGCAGTCCTGGCGGGCGACATTCTACCCAAAACCATGATGGGGCAATTATAGTCGTCATACCCAAGGAAAGGAAAGATTCTACCAAATCCCCCTCCTACAGACCGATATCGCTACTGAACTCGGATGTTAAAATCTTTGCGAAAATACTCGGTAAAAGGATGAATGGTATCATGCCAATGCTAGTCCATGGGGATTAGGTGGGGTTCATAAGGGGGCAAAAAGGTTCGGACAACATCTGGAAAATGATAAACTAGATCCACTATGAACAAGGGTCAGACCTCGACACGCGCCTGCTCTCTATAGACTCAGAAAAGGCTTTGCCAGAGTCGATTGGCAGTATATGATGCTACTCCTCTAAAAGATGGGCTTTTGGGGAAAAAATGCGAAAGTGGATAGCAGTGCTGTATAGGGCCTCTACAGCAAAGGTGCAGGTGAACAGAGAGCTTTCGGCCCCGTTCAACCTTTTGAGTGGTACAAGGCAGGGGTGCCCCCTTCCCCATTAATATATGCCCTAACAATGGAGCCCTTCGCCATAGCCATGAGAACATACTCGTAAATAAGGGGAATACGGAGGGGCGAGGTAGAATTAAAGCTCTCGTTATTCGCAGACAACATCCTTGGATACTTGGTGAATCCACGCTAATCACTCCCCCTGTTGCTCTTGGTAATGGAAACTTTTGGGAAATTCTCCGGGCTGAAAATTAATAAATCAAAATCCCCATTTATCCCCATCAGAGCGCAAGACCCAACACTCAACCCCTTACACAAGTTCCTGGGGTTTAACGTAGAGAAGACCTCGATCTGCTACCTGGGCATTCACCTCACAAGAAACCTCACGAAAATAACATCGGCCAACTATGACCCTATAACAGCTGAGGTCAAGACGGACCTAATCAGACGGGGCAAGATGATTTTATCCTAGTACAGCCGCATGACAGCGATGAAGATGAATACATCCCTCCCATCGTGAGTCCATGAACAGACCTTTAGCCATCTCCAGAAAGCAGTCCAGGCTTTCATATGGCATGGGAAAACCCAGAGGACGAAGAGAGGGACCCTCACTTTCCCGAGCGAGGAAGGGGGTTTCGGTCTGCCTGACCTCTGTCTCTATTTCCGGGCAGCCCAATTACACGGGTACTTTGGTCAATTTGAAGTCAAGGGACACACACAGAGCATCTCACGACATGGCCCTCCCTGATGGTCTTCCTGTGGTGACCGGTGATCAGGCTAGGGAATAAGGGATTCACAAAAGCACAGCCATGGTCAGACAGAGGCATGGAAAGGGTGGGCCAACTGTTTAGGGAAGGCAGCTTCCTGTCATACGAAGAAGTGGTTGAGGTTCTTGGCCCGGGCATGATCTCTATATTTGAATACCTTCGGTTGAAGGGTATTTTATGTGAAGAAAGTGGGAGCAAAAGCTCACGAGAATGATAACCCCTTTCGATAAAGCATTAGATGCGACCTGCTCTAGGACGGGTATGGTGTCTAAACTGTACAAAATATTGAACACTAATAACCTCACAGAAAGAAGAGGGTTCCGGCATTACTCGGACAAACTGGCGGGGGAGGTCCTCACAAATGAGGTGTGGAAAAAGGTATTCAGGTTAGCCTTTCATGGAAACCTATTCATGGCTGACATGGAACACAACCTAAAAGTCTTACAGGGATTGCACAGAGACCCACTAAAGTTATCAAAGATGTTCGCTGGGGTCTCGCCGAAGTGCCAAGGGGATGTGGCCAGGTGGGTGTAAGGGGGCACATGTGGTGGCACTGCCCGTTCATACAAAATTACTGGGGGGACTTGAGGGGATGGATGGAAGAGGTCACTGGGGAACTGCTACCACACGACCCGCTAACCATGTTACTCGGCTTCCCACAGAAGGACTCTGATGTGTATGGATACCCCAGGATGTGGGAAATGATACTACGAGCGGGAAGGGTAGCCCTAGCACAAAAATGGAAGAGCGCAAACATCCCCAGTAAAAAGGAATGGCAGAACAAACTGAATCACATGTTCCTTATGTACAAATTGACAGCGATGGTTAACGATGATGCGGAAACCTTTAGGACATACTGGTATGGGGTGAAGCAATCCTGGGGATGAGAAGTACATTGAAGCCTAGACACCGCTACAGGAACAGTTACTGAGAGGGGAGGCAAAGGTGGGGACCCAGACAAAGGGATCAGGAAGAAGGATACACCTAGAGGGAAGGGAACCTCAACCCAGCACAAGCTTAACAACTTACAGTGACTGCTGAGCTAAACCATTAAGCAACAACTCAAGCACCAGAATAGATAACAGCGCACACAAAGCAACTTCTCACCTAAAGATAAAATCAGAAACTACCAAGGCCAGGATTCTCAGTTTAGTAACATTTGATTGAGGGTGGAGGGTGGGATGTGGGAGGGCGGGGGGGCGGAACAGTTGTTGCTTAATGAGCCAGTCATGACGCTGTGCAAGTTGTTACTGTTAAAATCTTTATAAAATGCCAATAAAAATGAAAGTTTAAAAAATAATAATAAACGATGTACTGCCTTTCTTGATAGCCAATGATATGCAAGGTGTTTACCCAAACCAATTCTAATTTGTACAGAATATTTTTCACTTTGCCTGTGAGTAGTGCCGCCGCAGAACAACGTTTTAGCATGCTGAAGTTGATCAAAAGTTACTTAATGTCAACAATGGGTGAAGAGAGACCTTCAAATTTACCCTTCCTAAGTATTGAAAGATACCTGACTGACTCTGTGGACTTTGATAGAGTAATTCAGACATTTGATTGACGCAGAAAGGCTTTGTAGCGGATATGCTCCATAGGTTTTATGCTGCAGCAGAGGGCTTCTTGGTCCTCATCTGTCACAGCAAAACATCTTCAAGCACATTAGTCTTCCGTTGCCAACCGTCGCTTGGAACACAATCTCATTCTCACCTTGCATTTGAAGGAACAGTTGCATCCTCATTACATGTAGTGTATATGTTTGTGTGTATTTATTGAGTCATTGTTATGCAACAAGCATTTGATATTAGGGATATTTATTTTCAGCTCAAATGTTTGGCCACATGTTGGCTTTTTGGTACTAAGAAATGTTTACAAAAGATAATTCACTGAAGCACTCAGGGAATAATGACAATTACATTGAAAGATGTATACAATTGTACTTAAGTTGTTTGCTAATGTTTAGTTTTGTTTCTGGAGGATCCAATTGTCTGTTGCTGGGAGAAAATTTTACTTTTTTGTTCCACTCCCAATCTTGTATTATATTGGTATTTATATTATCAGGGTATTTTATTTTAAACGTGCATGTCTGGGCAAATGCCTTGTTTGTGCCAGGCGGGCAATCTTGTGTAATGTGTCAGAGAATCTAGGAACATTATTTAAAACATTTCCATTGCAGTGTGTGGTTCTGTATTGTTTGGTGTGGTTACCACCAGCATGGTATGGTATATTGCTTGCTTGCAGATGTTATTGAATTGTTCGTTTTTGCCTTGGTGATGGATGGATCTAATTCAGATCTCTAGATTTCATTGTCACATTGAAATTCAATTTTATTTTGACATTCACCCCATAACAAATTTGTGGTCTGTAACTGATAATGGATGTGGCTTGTAGTGTAAGGTCTTATAAATTAATATTAAGCGTCAACAGTTCCCAGTGATTATACCCGCAAAGTGAAGTAAATGGTAGTGACCCCCGTGCCAACCCCGATCTGACCCAAATGGCGCGGGGCGCAGTGTCGGCACCCACCTGAGGGGCACTTCGCCCCTTCCCCTCCCCCACCTCCTCCTGGCACCAAAACCTGACTCCGCCACTTAGGGCGGCAAGCAGCATTTAGAATGATTTCCTATGGAAACCGCCTGCTTTTTGCAGGTGCAAAAGCAGGCGATTTTCATGGAAATCATTGGTTTCACGCCAGCATGACAATCTCATCCTGGCGTGAAACTGTTGTTGTCTCTGCCACCAAAAGCAATGATAATCTCCCGGAATGTGAATGGAGTTGTTAAATCAGGCGTTAATGTGTTACGCCTGTCTGTATCCCCTCCATTTAAGTTCCGGGCATTGAAAATGAGCTCCTGATAAGCAGTTCTCAACCCTTCAGAAATGACCATTCAAACAAAGCCACGTTATCTGCCCAATGTTTTCCATGTAATGCGTAATGTGTCCAAACACTTAAACACAACAAGTCTGATAAGTGGAACTCAGAATGAAAATAACAGTGTTGCTATTGCAGAGATGAGTCAAAGGCGCACAGTTTGAGAAAGAAAGGATTTGCTTTTTGACATCTTCCCTGCGCAGTTTATGTTTTTTCACATGTGTAGTCGTCTTAAGTTTCCAATGTTTTCACCAGTCTCGTGCTTTTCCAACTACAACGTGTTTTAGCATCTTTCTGGCAGCCGCAGCCAAATAATGGCAGTGATTTTAAAACTGAATTAACAAAGCGACAAACCCTTTCTCTGCAATTTTTATTATTATTTACTAATGCCATTGAAAGTTGTTAGTTTCTGAAAACATAAAATAGAAGATATGTAGCATGTTTGTGTTCTGAAGCCTGTGGTAGAGGCCTTCAGTGCGTAAGAATACAGGGCGTGTTAGCCTGTTCAGATGAAAACACGTGAAAGGGCACATTTTAGGAAAACCTACCAAGAAATTAAACTACAAAAAAGAAAAATGTGGAAATAATAGTTTCTATGCAGGTAAACCATGCCTGTGCTTTGCAGGAGTTAGAACTTTAGAAGTTCTGCATATCTCAAGGTTTATGTTAGAACTGAAGGCTATGTTGAGCATATAGTGTAGCAAAAGGCAACATAATTAACAGTTAAAAGGCAGTGGCCCATGCATCCATAGAGTAATTCATGTATATACACTAAATAGCTAAGAGCAAACCATGATCAGGAGATTAGGTAGATGGTATGGTGCTGTAGCAGCGCAGAACATTAGCAGGGTAGATGGGTCTGATACCTCTGTAAACATCTAGTTAGCTACAAACTCATGGTTTATTCTCAATGCAAAATCACAGATCGATCAGCAGACTAAAGTGAATGTTAGTGAAGTGTTACAAGCAAGGAACTGAGCAGAGTAGGTAGGAAATCATAGATTAATGTGGTTATTTGCCTACGGTTGATGTGCACAGTTTACTGCCACAGGTGGAGGGACGATAAAAGGGTTTCAGAGTGTGTGTCTGCGCGCGCTCACACGTGCATGCTTAAAAGCCCCTAGTGGACAGGGTAAGCAGGATCCCTCTGTATTCGACCCTCCTCTTAGGGCACAGGAAATCCCCAGAGAGGGGCACAAGTCACCATCTCTTCAGCCCACACATTAAACCCTTTATGGAATATGTGGGAGCTAAGGTATATGTTGGCTCTGTAAACCCTTTTTTAATGGCTGATTCGGGTTCTGGCTTCAACTGTCCCCAATCCTCCTGGAAAACAGCAGACAGATGAATTGACCAGCCCCCTGGAGGCGTGTCATGGAGAGAACCAATATGGAAAGTGCCTCGGAGGAGCCTGCAGAGTTAGGCAACGCTAGCAAAGAAGAACCTCGGGTCACCGAGGCAGATGCCCGAGTAGGTGTAGTCTCATCTCCACCCGAGCTGGTGTGTCTCCAGCGGCCAACGCAGAACCGAACTGATGAGTTGCGTGAGAGCAATGACTCCTGTTTTGGGAGAGCATTGAGAAGCTCCACAGTAGGGTCAGAGAAAGAGACTAATCCTGGAGTTGGCAAAGCACCTAGAAGACCCAAAGTGGAACGAGAGAAAGAGACTGACCCTGGAGCAGGAAGAGGAAAAAGAAACTCCAAAGTGGGAGGAGAGAAAGAGTCCTACCTCAGAGTGGGGGGTGAATAGAGAAACCCTGGAGTGGGAGAAAGAAACAAGCCGCAGAGTGAGGCGTGAAAGAAAGGATGGCAAAGATAAGAAAGAACCTCGTAGTGGAGAATCAGAAAAGCCCAGAGTGGGGAATAAGAGACTGATAGAAATCCAGACAGATGAAGCAAGAAAGAAGACAGTCTCCTGAAGCAGGGAGGAAGACTGTGAGACTTATGCTGTTTCCAAAGGAGAAGTGATCTGGCTTATGCCGGAGACGGATTTCCAGCCGTCCACATACTGTATAACCTGGAACTGTGACCATAGGCAAAGGCCTATAATATAAAGTTCAAGGGTGGGGCTAGAAGCCATCAGCCATCTCCCTGGGAAAACGCACCAAAACATGTTTTGGTTGTTTTCTGTTTAAGAAGATAGGGAAAGGTAATAGGTTAGGTTAGAATTTCCAGACAGAGGACTTTATGTATGTTGATACATCCTGACAAGCAATTTTTTATTCTGCGCCTGTTAAGAGTAGAGCTTAGAATCCCAGGCTTAGGGAAAGATTAGGTCTTTTAAAAAGAAGGACAGAGTTGAAAATCATGCCTCCTCATCTGTCTCCTGATTCTCACCTACCACAGGGAGCAATCCTGGGCTTGATAAAACTGGCAAAGGGAAACCAGGTTTCTCTTTGACAATTTCGGTTCCCCAGCGTGTATGTTCAATGGACCATGCAAGGTCAGGGGCGTTTTGCTTCCCCGTCCTTGAATAGTCCATTGGGAATGCAGGCCGGAGAATTGTGCCTCTTAATGTGCATATGGGGGCGCTTCTTGGCCTCCCCACACATTCAGACTGCGTGGGGCACTGACCTGCAAGCACTCTTTACTTCTTGATTCTTCTTCATGATGTGGTGGAGCTGCAGGGCTTTTGGGAGGTGCCAGCAGAGAGGAGCAGCGTCCGGACCAGGGATTAAGGTAATGGTAATTATAATGCTAAATTTGTGTATGAGTGTGTGAATGAGTGAGTGTATGATGTATGGTTTTGGGTGTGCATGTGAATGAGCGAGTGTAAGGTATTTGGGTGCGCATGTGAATGAGCAAGTGAATTCTGTGTGTGAATGAGCAAGTTAATGTTGTGAAACCACTTGTGTTTGTGCTGCTGAGTTGGGCATTGATTGTGGCCTGGGGGAGGCAGGGAATTCTACGGCATAGCATTTTAATGGACATCTATGATAAAGTAAGCAGGATAAGTGTTATTATGTGGCTATACTGGTATCTTGACTCAGCCAGTCTCCCATTTCTGACTGTGGCATGGTATTCTTTATTGACATTAAGGGTAAAGCAAACACAATAAGTGTTGCCACTTGTCTAGACTGGCCTATGTTAGTGCATCCAGTTTGGACATGTTTTCTTATTGTGGCATGGCATTTTTAATGACAAAGTCAACAGATGTATGTTCTGATGTGGGGATACTGCCATATATTGGCAGATCCAGCGTGGATTTGTTTTGTTATAGTATCATTACTGATATTATGCGCAAATTAAACATGAGCATACTGATATATATTGGTGCCTCCATCATGGAAATGTATGAGCACAGCCAGCGTGGAAATGTTTTTGATCTGGCATATATTGTGTGCAGAGGCATCATGAAAATGCATTGGGGAATGTTCGTGTGCGCTGTTGGTGACTTGCATCTATTGGATTTTTTCATGAGTTTACCTACAAAACCAATTGCAAACTTGTCTGGCCTTTTACCCAATTTGTCACAGAATATGTGCTGTATGGTGCACCATTTCAACCCCTTATACAAAAATGTGTTTCCTCGGTTGGTTAGGGCTCCCTTGCTAAACTCGGTCACTCTGGTATATTTGTGGGAAATATTTGGGCCCCTCCAACTAAAATATTCACCAGCCGCCACTGCGTGTAACTATTACTAAACTCAATGATGTTTATTTGATCACTATCTGAAGTATAGAAACGCTCGTTAGACTCACTGAGATTTGAAACGGACATTCCAATAACACATACATCTCTACAGTGAATGGCCTAGTCTACTAAGTTATTTTACCAGTTTATAATTTTTAATGTCATTTTGATTATATGACCAATTCATAAACGAATAGCTAAAACAGACTTGGAGACTGGGTCAGGTGTACAGTGTTACAGTATTTATTGGCATGAGCAGACTAGATGGATTATCATGAACCTTCTGAATGTATGCAATTAGCTATGAGTACATAATACATCAGTAATGTAAAAGTAAATATAGAGCGGGAGACTATCTTGAGTGGATGGTGGCAGTAAATGCATGGAGCTGTGCAGATTATTTGGGAAACCATCAGGGTGATTAGAAGGTGGGAGTCCCATAAACACTTTTGAAGGTTTCCTCCAATAGGTTTCCATAGATCTTCACCTCCCATAGACAATAAGGTTTTCAACCAAATCTAAACTTAATTAATAATATGGGCATGATGCCGAATGTTTGTATAAGGAACGATTTCGACATGTGAAGGAATGACATTTAGGGGTCGATTCATGGAGCAAACGTGCGCCGAAAATCCCAGTGCAAGCAGGCGCAAGGTAGCGCAAGCGTGAGAAACGCAGCGCACGCGTGCGATTCAAGGATGCGCTGCGCGTGTTTCCCGCTGTCCGTGCGCCCAATCCTGCCATGGCGCACGCAGGCACACGCGGCGTGCGCTATGCGCACAGCAAAAGCGCACATAGCGCGGCGCACACAACCAAAGTGGGCGGAACAGTGGGCGTAACACGCGGAATGGGGAATAACGCGTGAAAAAGAAGGCGTAACTGGGGAAGTACTGCATGGAATTACACAGAACGCCCACACGCACGCCAACAACCCATATTCATGGATTCGAATACGGGAAACCCGCGCACGGCAAAAGACGCACACAGGCATCAACGCGCCCGCCATACGAAGGCAGGCGGAAGCGTCCCCGCGCACAGTATAAAAGTGCGCGCAAACAACAAACACGTATATACAGCTACGAAGAATGCCCCATTTGTCGCAGCACTGATCGTGGGACACCGCAGGAGGCGGAGAATAGCCAGGGCACGCATTTTCGCACCACGGACAAGCCTTTTTGGGATGCCTGACGACCAGGTCTACGGCAGGTATAGGTTTCCACCCCATATCATCCTAGACCTGGTCAGGGAGTGGGAAGATGACCTTACATCCCCCACCCTTTGCTCCCAAGCATTGAGCCCCTTGGAGAAGGTGCTCAATGTCCTGCATTTTTTGGCCACTGGGTCATTTCAGCGGACTACTGCCATAGTGGGGGGGGTCTCACAGGCCACGCAGTCACGCTGCCTACACCAGGTACTGGCAATCATGACAGCGCGCCCCTCAGTCCGCAGGCACATATACATGCCCAGAACACCCGCAGAAAGGCAGGCCGTTGTCCTGGATTTTTTCAGGGTGGCACACTTCCCCAAAGTGTTCGGGGCCATAGATTGCACCCATGTGGCCCTACGTCCACCTAGGGCCACTGAGCACATCTACCGAAACCGCAAGCACTGGCATTCCATCAATGTACAGGTGGTATGCGATGCAAAGGGAATCATCTGTCTATGCAAACTACCCTGGCTCCACCCATGACAGTTTCATATACAGAATGTCCGCCCTGAGCCGGGACCTGGAAGCTGGGCAGCATGGCGACACCTGGCTCCTAGGTGAGTACAAATGCCCTTGCACATGCATGCATGTCACACACACACACACACACACATACACAAACCCCAATAATCACAACCATTTACACCTCCCCAGGGGACAGTGCCTACCCTCTGAGCAACCACATGATGACGCCAATCCGGAACCACACCACACCAACCCAGGTAAGGTACAACGCAGCCCATATTGCAACCAGGGCCATAGTGGAGTGCACATTCGGAGTGCTCAAGTCACGTTTCCGCTCTCTTGACCGCTCTGGCGGGCAGCTACTCTATGCACCCCCAGTAGTGTGCAGGATCATTGTGGCAGCATGTGTCCTGGACAATGTTGCAACACGGCAGGGCGTACCGGTGGACATGGTGGTGCCCCCACATCCCCAACCACAGGCACAGGCGCTGCCCATGGGAGGGGACAGGGCATGTGGCGAGGAAGCCCGGAACCAGCTTGTGGCCACATTTTTCACCTAAACTCCCACCCCTGCAGAGTGCACACAGGCCTGGCACATACCAGGTGACAATCGATGATGACAAAGAGACAGTCAACTGTCACAACCCTACCACCCTGAGATAGTTGCCATGGAAGTGCCACATTGTCTGCATCCCTAGCTACTTAAACACAAGCTATCCTGTGTGACCAAAAGGCACACATATGACATGACATGATATGCCCTATACACAAGTATTTCAAGGTGCGATGAGGCAAGGAGGGGGGAACAAAGGAAGACAGACAACGATACTACTAGGCCAGGTGTCATTTAGATTGTGCAAGTGCAGGGGTAGGGGGAAGGGAAAAGTGCAAGGGGAAGGGGAGGGGGGGAGTGCAGTACAGGGTAAGTAGACTAAAAAACAAATGCATAGGCCAGCTGGTGGCAACTGCAAAGGTAAGTGCAGACAAGTGCTGGGAAGGGGGGGCTGTAGGGATAGAGAGGCAGTCCCGCAGTGCAGGGGTTGCCAGGGAGGCAGTGCAAGTGGAGAGTGGCTGGGCCAGGGACCGAGGTCGGTGAGAGTGGCCCAGTTGCAGATCCAGTGCAGTTCCAGTGAAGAATTTTGCAAGGGAGAGGCAGAGAGAAAGCAGAAGCAAAGAGGAAGGTCTTGAGGTGCTTCCCTAACCGGAGATGGTTCTCCTCAAGTTCCAGTGAGGCAGGAAGGCTGTTCCAGAGGGAGGTCCCTGCCGCAGAGAGAGATCTACCCCCAGCTAGTTGCTTTTAGAAGTGGATGACCCTGACATGCAAGGTGTGAATCACACACACCTGCAAAACAGGCCATGGCCATCACTTTTATGTCACTCAAACCTCCCAAAGCACAACATGACATGGCAAGCAATACCCATACACCAACACAGTAACAATAAGGTACACATTGCCATGTCCAAAATGTACAGTGGCATCAGACAATGATGCCTGACATGGAATCAGATGAAATGACTGACCAACAACCTCCCACCCAAAATAAGTCATTTCCAAATGCATTACAAGAGTTAAAGACGTAACATAACAATGAATGCCTGTCTACATGCACATTGTGCATTGCAAAATCAACACTGCAGCTTCTGTGTGCTGTGTCCAACTCCTGCAACACACTGCTCAGCGCACAGCACAGTGAACAGCCATTGTGTGTGATGCACACCCTGAGCATCACATCTAAGCGACAGACCACATCAAAAAGCAAATTAGGCATGTACAGAATCCATAATTGGTCACAGAACATGTGCTGCAGGGACACAGTGGGCACCAGAAGGCAAACAGTGTACACGTGGATATGTAAGGGTGGTTGTACATGTAGTGCATCAGAGTGCAAGTGTGTGGGTCAGTAAGGACATGCACTCAACATATACATGTGCAATCAAGTGACCATCAGTGTCCTCTACACATCACCTGTGAACATTCACCAAGTATACACCCCAGCATGTCAAACCACACCTATCCCCTCGCACCTGAAAGGTAAACACAACACATGAACAGGCATTGATCAGCAGAACACAACATGTACATAGGATACCACCATTAATGTCAGGGTTCCTATCACACTGCAGGGCAAGGCAACTATCAACAACAACCCCCCCTACCTCACAAATGACCATGTCCCACTGAACAACTGCACCTGGGTCATGGAGCCTTCAACCCTCAATTCCACCTGGCCACAGGATCACCTTTCCCCTTCGTCACCATCTCCCACCTTGTGTGTAAAAAGGTGCCTGCACCCTCAGAGTCCACACTCATTTCCAAAATCACAAAATCCAAGCCAGAAAAATGAACCAGAACACCCTGCAGTAGATGACTTGACGTAGCAGTACCTCACAAAGGCCAAGTACTACCACAATGATGTAACAACCAAGGTAGCACAGTAAAACAATGTCACAACAGGATGTGAACCATGTGTGGTACATAACATAGAATGATGCACCATGAACGGATGTGTACTGTCACAGGTCCCGTGTACAGGCGCGGGAGTGTCACGAAACAACCACCCCCACCGTGTCCCGGGTGCCTGCAAGGTCAAACTCACACAGGCCTCTGAGACCCTGGTGGGGAAGGAGGGTCAGGGATATGCAGTCGGGACAGGTGTTGGCGCACTGGATAACTGGAATGAGTGGCAGGAGAGGGGAGGAGGAATGACACATGAAAGTAGGGAATGCACGAAAATGTACTACCTGCATGAACACATACACAATCCAAACAAACTTGGACATCATTGTCATGGCCTTCTGTAGTCCAGGCTTAGGAGTGGCACGAACCAACCACCCCCTCTAGGGTTTTGGCGCCTGCAAGTTTGGGGCTTACACAGGCATCCACAAGGTACGGGAAGCAGGAACACCGGGTAGAGGGTACAGCGTTCAAAGTTGCATAGGATTCCGGGTGATTAGGGGGGAAAAACACATACCAAATTGAATTACACATTCATCCATGCATTAGTGCACCCCCCAGCAAGCCTAAGCCGAGCAGTTTGAAAGAAAAACAACAAGACACTTAGCTCTGGTTTTGAGTGCTGGCCTCCTGCCTGCGCACTCTCAGGTCCGGTTACAGGAGCACTGCAATGCTGCAAAGAGAGCCACAGTCGACAACCTGTACGTGCCCATTACACAAAAACACACCACCAAACATGCCCCATAGCAACAAACTACTCTACAAACAGACAATCAGGTGTAGATGCTTCGTACCCATATATAACATTACCCCTGTGATAGGTCATACACAGTCAATGCAGTAAGTCAGCCGCCGGTGGGTGCGTGGCAAATGGAACACCAATGTGTCACAATTCACACAACATGCAATGTTCCCTGGGTAAGCAGACAGACCCATATAGCAAGGCATGACTTCAGAGCAAGTTGTGTACCACCATGACCGAAACAAAGTTGGCAGTGCATTTATCAAAATGTACATGGAAATGAAATGCACTGCACCCGAGTATGTCCCTTGCTGTATGTCCCTGTGAGCTGCCCCTTTCCATGTCTCGGAAGGCTACATGGTTGATACAAGTGCCTCAATGGACCTTGGTGTACTGGAGGGTATGTGCCACTGCCCCTGCAGGTGTCCCAGACAACCTTACAATGAACAGCCATCAGTCCACCAACACATCTGAGCTGCATTGTGTGCTTCAACACCAATATTCGTCCAAGCTCACCCTCAGTGCTGTGACTAAGCCTGCATGTGCAACTCGCCTGGTGCAAGATTTGCTGTGTTGTGGCCCCCCTGTGCTGCTCACCTTGCCTGGAGTTCCTTGGAACACGTCAGCAGTTCTAGGATGTAGGTCTGCAATCCCTGTGCCTCTGCTTGTGCACACATGTGCATGTGGGCACCAACAAACGTGTCCAGAATTCAGACGTCCAATGGGCCATGTCTGCTGGAAAAGGTGCTCTGGAGGCTCATCCCCCTGAAGAAAGGGCATGAAACACATGATTAATGCTTTAGAGTCATCTGTGTATGTCTCTTCAGGCATCTCATTACTTGACCATGTTAGAGAGTTACATCAGAAATCACACCATCAGTCCGTCTTTCACATCCAAAGTGTGGAACACTATCTACGGCATGAATTGCAACAAGCACGTGTACAGTAAAGATAAGAAACATACTACACAATGCATAGCAATTAATGTACACATTAATCATGAAACACCCCATCTAGCAAAAGCTGAACAGTGGACAATAACACCGAAATCATCCCCACTAGGGGTGTAAACACAAGTCACACAGCACCAAACATGCAACAGATATGACAGTCCAAAGCCCTTGTGTAATAGGTTGTGACACCGAACCATCATTGCGATCCCATGGATAAGGGAGGCAGGAGTGGCATTTGTGAGTCAAGGACCCCAAGCAGCAAACACATACACAAGACAAGCCTGAAGGGCCCAGCTGGAACAGACAGTGGATGCCTTCAAAAGCCACAAAGCACCGCACCGTCACATGAAAGCACAATAGACAAGCAATTTTAAACTATATTAACTAATTACACTAACTATGGAAAACCTACATTACCTAATTAAACTAACTATCAAACAGAAACTTAACTAACTAAACTAAAAGAAAAATCAAAAATGGCCACATACGACCCGGGGGGGAGGGGAGGCACCCAGGAGGGGGGAGGTACAGGGTGCTGCTCAACATCCACATGCGATGATGCTGAGCCAAAAAAAAACCTCCATGGGCTCAACGCCTGCACAGCCCGACCCATGTGGGAGATAGATGGTCGTCCGAGTCTGGCTCATCCTGGAAAGGAGGACGTGGCACAGTAGCCTGGCCACGCCTAGCCGCAGCTTGCCCCTCGTCGGCAGCAAGTCTGCCGGACGAGTGAGCCTGGTTCTGTGTGGCGATGTGACGTAGGTCTGCATGCAGAACCTCACGTGATACACGTGCTTCCTCTTGCAAGGTAGCACGTGTAACACGGAGTTCCTCCTGCAAGGCCTGGCTGGACAACCGCTGCACCTCCCGGCAAGCCTGTAGCTCAGCCGAGATGGTACGCTCGAGCTGTGCAAACCTCTCCTCTGCCCGCTGCCTCTGGGACATCATATGGACACCCAGAGTGGATTTGAGGGAAGCATACTCCTCCCTCAGGGCACCCATGTGCGCCTCTGCGTGAGCAGCAATTGCTTGACGCAGAGACGACATTTCAGCCTGGCATGCCCTGTCTGAGGCCGCCATGCCCAGCCTGAGCAAGCGGGCCGTGGACCGTGCCGCCTGCTGCTGGAGAAGCACCTGCCTAGCAGGGGGGAGCACAGATCGGGCCACACGCTCCATGCTCTCAGCGATGTTCTCCATTGCTGCCCCCTGCCGTTCTGAATTGGCAGTCATGTCTTGCTCCCACTCAGTATACTGCGGTTGCGCGGCGACCGCGTTGCCGGGCTTGACCCCTGCGGGACCCAAGGACCGGGGGTCCTCGCTGTGTTGGCACGGCCCGCGGCTGCACGACTACATGCCCCCGTCAACGTGATGTCCCAGGCACATCAGTGACTGGTGTGGAGGGTGACCCTGCGTCCCGATCCACCACGGGCGGAGGAACCAAGACTGTCTGATCCCTCAGTGCAGGTGTCGCAGACAGAGGAGTGTCCACATCAGAATCACTCACCCCTGACACATGGACTTGATGCTCATCCAACTCAACATGGACGTCAGAGTCGTCATCAAGGCTGGAATCATAGGCAGCCAGAGACAAGATGGACTGTAGCACTTGGGGGTTTTCGTAGCCTACCACCCCACGACCCCCACTAGTGCCGGGTTGATGTAGTGGTAACAACCCTGTGCCTGGCATGACAACACCATCCTCTGCCTCCATTGCGTCATCACCTGAAAAATAGAGAGAAAAAAGGTCACTACACATGTCAGAAGCACACAACACACACACACACCGACAGCAAACGCATCAGGCAGACATGTGACACACAACATATAACCTGGCATGCATGCTGGGTCAACTTTGAATTGCTTCTGTGATCAGACCTGTTGAAAGGTGACAGTTTCCATGGAAGTGGGTCTATGCAGTGCAGAAAATGCATACGCAACTCACTACCTACATGTACAAGGACTCCATGGTGTGTGCCAGGAAATGTGAAGGCAGTGCAATGTGAAATTCAGGCATCACGTGCATTGTGCATTCAATGTGTACCATATCTAGAAGCCAAGCACCCCTCCACCCCAGTACCAAAGCAGGGATGCCTAGCATGGTATCAAAAGGCTGACCATACACATGTGTATTGACAGGCAGTGTTGACTGGCATCAACAGCTTAATGTGATTAAAGTGACAACACTGCAAATGATGATGGGACAGTAAGCAGGACACATGAGGAAAACTCTGGATGCCGCCCATGTGTGAAGAAGACACAACAACAGTTGGACAGAGTCATTGGCCATTGAACAGGCTGAGGCCTGTGAGCCACACAGATTGTCAGACCCTAAACAGGTGTGCAACGCAGTACTGAGCCACAGTTAACATGGGAAGGCTGATGAGATGCCATGCAATGTATGTAACCAAGGACTTGTATTACAGTGATCATCCAGTCAAGGACACATAGGGGCATGCGTGCAATGCACATGGAGCATGAATGGGCACTCATGTCCCTGCGGGACATCTGACCTATGCACAGTACAAGTGAGATACCCTGCATCAAGTACTAAGGCTGTACCACACGGCATATGTCTGGCAGATTCTGCGCTGGAAGTTAGCATCTACACAGGACGCATGAACAAGAAAGTACACATTGGCAAGATTGAAGCAGACCAGTGTAAAGGTGGAACTGGGGTGCAGAGTGGCGAAGGAGGGGCAAGGGAGCATGCCTACAGGGAGTCCCTGCATGCAGGCAGAGGAGACATGCATCACTGAAGCATTGCATTACTTACACATCAGAACCATGTACACGTCACATGTAGTGGCAATCATGCACAATACATCCCACAAGTGAAACACACATGTCCTCAACAAACACGCATCAACACTCACTGGACTGGGCATCAAAGTCCAGCATCTCTCCCACTCCTTCGACCAATTCAGGTGGTATGAACTCCACAACGAGTGCCTCATGCGGAGTGAGCTCTTCCTCCTCTGGTGCAGGCCCACCGCCAGTCACCAAAGTCAAGTTGTAATTAGAGGCACGCTTATCCTTAGTGCTGCGTTTGATGTCATTCCAACGCTTTTGCACTCTTGCGCCGTGCGCACCTCATGGCCAAATGAACTGACATGTTCCGCAACATGCTTCCAGTGGGTGTCACGTTGGGCAGCCGTAGTCTGACTATTGGCCCCCACTAGCATGTCACGACTGTGGCCCCGCACGTAGTCCATGAGGAAGTCCAGTTCCTGCTTGCAGAAAGGCTTCTTCCTCGACGTGCAGGAGGTCGTGGCTTTGTGTGGGGTCCCAGCCTGTGCTGCAGGTGCAACCTTCCTCCTCTTGGACTGTGGCGCAGACCCTGGCTGGATAATGCCGCCCTGACCAGTATGGCCAGTGGGTTCGGTGGATTGAGCCGAGGGAGTGGCAGGTGGAGGGACAACCAAAGGCCTGACTTGTGTCAGTGGCAGCTGGGTGCCCTCTAATGGACCCTGCGCATAAACATCAGCTGTGGCAGGGTCATTGACCGCAACGATCCTTGTTGGCAGACTCACAACCGGGGTGTTGTTGGGTGCATCTGCCCCTGCACTTGCCAACACCCGGCTGTTCGGGGCTGCAGATGACATGACTGCCAAAGGGACACGTGTCTTCGTCTGAGCAGCCGGGCCTGGCCGATGGTTTCCCTCCTGGCCTGTTGGAGATCTACCAAGGGCTCCTCAAGTGCCAACGCAGCCTGCGCTGGCAGACCCTGAGCCTGGGTGGCGGTGTCCACAGCTGCACCTGCAGCTACCACTACCCTTGGGCCCGTGGCAGTCGATGGAACTGACTGCCGGGTCACACGGGCGCCAGTGCCAGATGCAGAAGCTGCATTCCCCGGAACCACAGGGGGTGGTGGAATGACTGCACCGACACATGGCACAACATTGTGCTCAAGTGGCGCACCCCTGCCTCTTCCCCCTCTGTGGCCGCCCTGGACACCCTGGAGTCCCCCTACTCCCTGGTCACCACAGCCACGTCCCCGACCACGCCCGCCACGAGGAGTACGCCCAGCTGAGGCGCCCCTCACCTTTGGTGGCCTCCCAACCATGGCACAGATGTAGTAGTGCCGGCACAGATGGAGTGGTGCCAATCGGAGGTGTACACCACAATTGACCTGGGCAATTGGGGTGAAGGGGGTGGGAAGCAAGATGTTAACAGCCCCCCTGCACCTGCAAGGCTGTATGTGACCCCGGTGATGTAGTGACGGGTCACGCAATGCTCAGGCACCCCAAAACTGCAGTAAAACCGTGCACGCAACCCTGCAGCCTACGTGCGTGGATTCAACCTCCCGCAGTACGCGGTGGCACCCAGTAACACGAATAACGCGTACGCTTGGGACACACAGGCTACTATGACATCAAAAATGGGTGCGATACACAGGGGCACCCGCAGTGGGAAAAAGAGCGTGTGCGACTCACCGTCTGACTAGCGCGATGCAGAAAAACACGCGTAGCCAATATCCCTGCCAAAAGAAGAGATACGTCCTTGATAGCTGTGAAGTTGTGATGGCGCGCAAAACAACAGGAAGCAGCAACACATGTCGGTCTCCACGAAAGGCACATACAGCGAACTGCTGGGCCCGCTCACCTTTAACCCGTGCTGAGGGAAACGCCCGCGCGCGTCACGTCACTTACGCGCATGGGCCCTTTCCTCGGATTACACGCGGATGTGCAGTTTTTCAGGCGTGCTGAAATGCCCATGCACGCCTGTGCGCGTCACGTCACAGGGGCGCTTGCGCTTGAGGGGCCTTCTGTCCAATGAAATTGCGTATGCGTGCAGACGCGCTTACGCGCTAAGGGCCTTTCCTCGAATTACACGCTGACGTGCAGAATTTTCACGTGCCAAATCACTCCGTATCAAGCTGGCCATGCGTAAGCACACGGAAGACCACACTCCTGCCCAGAAGGCCGAATTACTGCCCCCCAGAGCCCCGAGCACGCTCCCACCTGCCATCTGCTGCTGCCTGACTGCCTGCTGCCCACGTGCCCTGCCATTTGCTACCTGCACATCAGCCAGGGGTGCTGTTGCTGTGACCACCCCTGCTGGAACCGAAGACTCCCGACTGGGATTCCATCGCTCCACAGCCCAGCCCCAGGACCCAGTTGCCTAGCCACTCCTGCCTCTGGGGTTGTCATGTCGGGCACTGCAACATCTGGCACCACTGACAACCCCCGGCCAGAGAGGCAGAGGGGCACCAGCTTCAGTGCCAGGGAAGTTGGTGTCCTGGTGGAGCAAGTCCTGGGGCAGTATGATGCCCTCATTCGTAAGTTCCCGTGGCGACAAGGAAGGACGGACTCGGATCTGGACGGACATCGTGACTGCCATCAACGCGGAGGGGGTGGCAGTCCGTGACTTCCAACATGTCAAGAAGCGCTGGGAGGACTTCAGGTCCAGGACCCTGAACAAGGCCCGGCGCCTCTTGAAGGCAGCGGATGCTAAGGGGCGCCGGGGCCACTTGTCGGAAGATCAGATGAGGGTCCTGGAACGCATATCCCCAGCGCTCCACGTCCAGGTCCTTGAGAGGCAGACCCGTCTGGAGTCGAGCGGTAAGTGTACATGCATCCTGATTGTGAGCTGTGCGTGTGGTGATATTTCAGTAGTGTGCAGGTTGCACATCTGTTTGTATGGGGTCGAGTATGGGTGAGGGTGTACAGGGCCGTGAGGCTAACACATGCGAGGGCTGTAATGTGTGAGACTTGGATGGTGCTTGTGTGTGTAGGCTTCCATGCCAAATGCAGTTGTGTGGGCACACATGTTTGGATGAATGTGTATGTAAGTAGACATGGTTGTGATGTCACGCATGTATGTTGTTTTCAGCTGCATGTATCAGCACTGTGTACATGTGCATGTGTGTGTATTTGACAAGGGTGCAACAGTGATGCAACATGGATGCATGTGACAGCGGGATGTGGAAGCCTGATTGGCAGATGTGACATGGAGGCCCATCTGAACACTGCGACACTTGGCAAAGTTTTACACATGCATGCAAGTGTGGTGGTGTGTGTACATGTGTAGTGCACTCCCTGTGTTGCATGTGATGTCTGGCTCACCATTGCCTGCTCATGCTGTTGTATGTGTATGGATGGTGCTGGCAGTTGCGATATGGCTGTGGTATGGCTCATGTGTGCAAGTTGAAATGACATGTGTGTTGGGGATTGTGATGGCATGTCTGAGGTTTGCCAATGCCACTCATGTACAACTGTCATATGTGTATGTGTCCATTGTACAGTGCCCTGATGCCTGTGTTTTATTTCTCCCTGTCTGCAGCGTCAACTGATGAAGAGGGCGCACAGCGGCGGGGATCCCACCGCCAGCCGGAGATCCCACCGCCAGCCGGAGACGCAAGGCCCGGCTCCCCCCCCAGGTTGTGATCTCGTCGGGTAGTGAGGAGTCCGGTGCCGCGTCCCAGGCCGCAGCTGCCGGGGGGAGGTCCAAGAGGCGGAGGTTGGAGTTGGACTCCTCGGCAGCAGAAGGGGCAGCTGGGACCCCACAGGGCCCAACGGGGGAAGATGGCACGGAGTCATCCAGGTTGGTGGGGGGTTTGGTGGAGGAGGAGGCCGTGCAAGCAACAGAGACGGGGTCTGGAGGTGGGGATTCCACTGGTGCTAGTGGTGCAGTGCAGGACCAGGGACAGGAGGCAGCACAGGCTGCCGCGGAGGTGCCTGTGTGCAATCCTGTCCCTGATCCTGTCCCTGAATCATCTTGCACCAGCAGGGATGCCTACGTCCAGACCCGTTTTCAGGCAGGGGATGAGCTCACGACAACTGGCCTTCCTCTGCCTGCGGACGTGGCTATCCGGGTCCGGGTTGAGCCTGTCCTGACTGGTGTGGCGTTGCGTCAACGGGCCATGCAAGGTGACCTGCAGTCTTTTCATGAGGAGACTGCACATCATCTCGAATGGCTCGTTGACCGCGTCGGCCTACCCACCCAGGCCGGATTCCTCCGTTTGATGGGGGTTGCTGCGACCCCCTCCTCAACTGAACCCCCTATGCCCCAGTCGTCCTCCGTGCCATCTTCCCACCCATCAGTCACCTGGGTGCCCTGTGGAGCTACCTCTGACGGTGCGGACAGGCTGGTGGAGGAGGCATCCCTGCCACAGTCGGGAGTCGGACGTCCAGCAGGGGTGGCCACATCAACGACTGCACCCCATCCAGCGGAGGATGTGCAGGCAGCAGGAGGCAGTGCACGGGCAGAGGCACAGCAGCAACGTGGTGGGAGCCATGATGGCTCGGGGCCTTTGACATCGGAGGGGCAGGCATCGGCCGGAGGGCAGGAGGACCCAGGACAGAAAGTGTCTTCCATGTGGCAGCGGTTGGGCCACGCCATAGATGCGGAGCGGCAGCGGGCGGAAGAGGCACGGCTCACAATGGTCAGGGCGGAGAACTCCATGCGGAGGGCCCTGAGGCGGGCCGAGTGCCTCGAGGCAATCCGCAGGGGGTTGGAGGTGGACACGTCGACGGCCCTGCGGACCCTCGGGGCCATGGAGGAAGACCGCCTCCGGGACATTGAGCAGGAGTTCGATGATGCCCTGGCCCGGGACATCCAAAAGTGAGCCGTCAGACTAGCCCGCTGCCCTTGTAAATAGTTCTGTAGTTAGTGTTAGGTTTCCTTTGGTTTTGCATTTTTTTTGGACCTTTTGGACAATGGGCCACATTTTTGTATATAGTTTTTTTTTATTAGGTAGTGTTATTAGATAGGTTTCATTTCTTCTGTTGGGATCATGGACCCTGGCTTGTTCATCTGTATATAGTTGAATGTTGGATTTTTTTTTTTTTTTTACAATTTACCCATGGAGCAATGGCTTTCAATTATAATTTTCCATTGGATTTCTTTTGTGGACTGTGACTTTGGACACCATTCCTTTGGATTATGATTTTTGGTTTTGCATTATTTCACGGACATGCTGCTTTTTATTTTTTTTAATTCCCATTTCTGTTTGTTTATTTTTGATTCAATTTATGTTTCCTTTAATACATATTTTTTGTTCAAACTTCAATGTGTAGTATCATCTCATTGGTTTCATGCATATCATGATATGGGTTTTGAGATTCACTGACACCCATTGGGTGTATGTGAGGGACATGTGCTCATTTCCAAACTTGCAATTGGGGTTCTATCATGTTATTGCCATTTCTAAGTGGGTGGATGCAATACTCGGGTGGGTGTTTTGCATTTGGAGGCTGACCATAGGGACCAGGGATCAAGACTGCGATGACATGTTGGCTGGGGAACATGAGTTGGGGCCTGGTGGAGGGTGTGCCACAGTGCTGGGGGATGGGGGTGCAGGGGAACATGAGTTGGACATGAGTGGGGGCCTGCTGGCAGGTGCCCCACAGTGCTGGGGGGTGGGGGTGCAGGGGGACATGAGTTGGGGGCCTGCTGGCAGGTGCCCCACAGTGCTGGGGGGTGGGGGTGCAGGGGAAAATGAGTTGGGGGCCTGGTGGAGGGTGCCCCACAGTGCTGGGGGTGTGGGGTGCAGGGGAACATGAGTTGGACATGAGTGGGGTCCTGCTGGCAGGTGCCCCACAGTGCTGGGGGGTGCAGGGGAACATGAGTGGGGGCCTGCTGGCAGGTGCCCCACAGTGCTGGGGGGTGGGGGTGCAGGGGAACATGATTTGGACATGAGTGGGGGCCTGCTGGCA
Organism: Ambystoma mexicanum; assembly: GCF_040938575.1. Lineage (NCBI taxonomy): Eukaryota > Metazoa > Chordata > Amphibia > Caudata > Ambystomatidae > Ambystoma > Ambystoma mexicanum. The sequence goes on along the minus strand of NC_090924.1, from coordinate 450,801,866 downwards.
GGTGCCCCACAGTGCTGGGGGGTGAGGGTGCAGGGGAACATGAGTTGGACATGAGTGGGGGCCTGCTGGCAGGTGCCCCACAGTGCTGGGGGATGGGGGTGCAGGGGAACATGAGTTGGGGGCCTGGTGGAGGGTGCCCCACAGTGCTGGGGGGTGGGGGTGCAGGGGGACATGAGTTGGGGGCCTGGTGGAGGGTGCCCCACTGTGCTGGGGGGTGGGGGTGCAGGGGGACATGAGTTGGACATGAGTGGGGGCCTGGTGGAGGGTGCCCCACAGTGGTGGGGGGTAGGGGTGCAGGGGGACATGAGTTGGACATGAGTGGGGGCCTGGTGGAGGGTGCCCCACAGTGCTGGAGGGTGGGGGTGCAGGGGGACATGAGTTGGACATGAGTGGGGGCCTGGTGGAGGGTGCCCCACAGTGCTGGGGGGTGGGGGTGCAGGGGGACATGAGTTGGACATGAGTGGGGGCCTGGTGGAGGGTGCCCCACAGTGCTGGGGGGTGGGGGTGCAGGGGAACATGAGTTGGGGGCCTGGTGGAGGGTGCCCCACAGTGCTGGGGGGTGGGGGTGCTGGGGGACATGAGTGTGGGTGCAGGCTAGTCCCCCGTGGTGTGGGCTGCCTGCAGGGGCCGTGGAGGTTGCGGAGCGAACACCTGGGAGGACCCACACAGCCAATTCACGTGTAGTACTCCATGGAACCCCTGAAATACACGTACCCTGCTGATATCGCGTGTGAAACTTCCCGCGCACCCCAAGATACACGTACCCAGGACATTCGCGTGTGGAACTTCCAGCGCACCCCAGTAATACACGTACCCTGCTGATATCGCGTGTGGAACTTCCAGCGCACCCCTGAAATACACGTACCCTGCTGATATCGCGTGTGAAACTTCCTGCGCACCCCAAGATACACGTACCCAGGACATTCGTGTGTGAAACTTCCCGCGCACCCCAAGATACACGTACCCAGGACATTCGCGTGTGGAACTTCCAGCGCACCCCTGAAATACATGTACCCTGCTGATATCGCGTATGAAACTTCACGCGCACCCCAAGATACACGTACCCAGGACATTCGCGTGTGGAACTTCCAGCGCACCCCTGATATACACGTACCCTGATGGAATCGCGTGTGAAACTTCCTGCGCACCCCTGAAATACACGTACCACGCTCGCACAGGGCCAATCGCATGTGAAACTTCCCGCGCACCCCAGTAATACAGGTACCCTGCTGAATTCACGTGTGTAAGTTTCCGCGCACCCCGAAATACACGTACCCAGGACATTTGCGTGTGGAACTTCCAGCGCACCTCTGATATACACGTACCCTGCTGAATTCACGTGTGAAACTTCCCGTGCACCCCTGATGTACACGTACCCTGATGGAATCGCGTGTGGAACTTCCCGCGCACCCCAGTGATACACGTACCCCGCTTGCCATGCTGGTACAGGGTTAGCGCAGCGCTTTGCGTTGGATTGGGGATTTTGATGGCTTTTCCCTGCGCAAGGGGCGTTCTTGGGGGCGTAACTGGCGCTGCTGCAGGGTCGCTGCGCCACTGTGCGCCACGGCTGGTTTTGGTGGCTGGAATCCATGAATACGCTGTGCGTGCAAATGTATTTTGGCGCACGCGGCTGGCGCAGGGATTTGCACGCGCACACTGTGCGCCAGCCGCGTGCACCACTTGTGCGCTGAATTCTATGAATTACCCCCTTAATGACTTCCTTTAAAAAAATAAGGTAAATTAAAGCACTGGTCTTTTCCATTACCTCTACCCACTTGAATGGGTATCAGGTAATATTGTCCCTGTATATAATGTTGCCATAAATATAGTCGTCATGAAACGGCGTAGGCGACATTATATATTGGGATAATATATGAGGTTAATGGGAGTAGGGGTTGCAAGGGTGTCCCCCGCTCCCTTTAAAGTGGTAATTCATTATAATGTTGCCGCAAAAAAATTGCTCAATTTTTGCTTGGGGTCATTTTTGCGGGGACATTATCACATGGAACCTTGAATGTGCAGTGATACAACTGCATTTTCACCCGCCCCCGCCTTCCTTACCAGGCTGCATTTGTCACCCAAGGGGAGGAATGGGAGAACTCTACCGTAGGGGAGGAGGTGACAGTGTGAGCAGCATTTTCTTCGAAGAGTGATCTTTAATGCCCACAACTGCTAAATAAGGTAAAGTAATCAGCAGCCCTAATGTTTTGCATCACACATGTTTGAGATAATACTGATTCATGTGTGCCTTGAGGATCTTTAAGAACATTAAATATGCAAAACATCTCTGAAATTAAACTATCAGTATTTCTGAGTGAAAGTACTTAATCAATTGCAGAAACATCAGTTTTACTTCCACTTAAGAAAAAAACAGTTGAGTTGAGAATTCATGAGTTTAGTAACTTTATTAAGTCACTACACCTATTATTCTAGTGCCTGTTTTTTTGTTTTCAAGAAGCCCTTAATGTGTTTCTTCATTTCCCTTTCTCACACAGGTATGTGTCAAATGTAGGTTATATCTTAGGTATGGTAACTATACCAGTCACACGATGGCCTTATTGGGGTATTTGAGGCTGCGCCTGACAAATGAATGCCAAAACCTGTAGGCATTTCCAATGTTTGTTTTTTTAAATAATGGTATTAAATAAAATATGAACGTTCTGTTGGAACAATATGTAAAACACAAGCTTCTAAGAAGTTTCAGGTTTTTATTTGTACAGTGGATTTGTAAAAAATATACAAATAGATCAATATGTTCAGAGAAGTCTGGCAAATTCACATTTTGCAAATTTCAGCTCGTTCTCTTGTTTGTTGGTGCATTTTCACTCTTCGCTCTCTGCTTTCTGCAATATAAAGAATAAAGATGGTTATTTAAGTATACCTAATGCAAAGGGAATCACAGTCATTACCAACAGGTTATTACAGAGAAATTGCTTAGTTCTTATAGTTTCCTTCCCCTTTTATGCCAATATATAAAATGTATTTCCCACTGGCAGCTTAGACTCTGCTTCGGTTCAGATTCTAGTAAGCACATGTCATTCTGCATGTGCATATGCTTTTATTGGGCATGCGTGCTTACTTCACTTGCTCTTTAACGTAGGCCTCACTCCCAAGGAACCAAAGGGGTCCTCAAAGCTTGCTCCTACACGAGCAATCAGGTTCCATGTTTCTATGTCATAAAGCACTGGGAGGGATTGCATCTGCATATCTCCTTGTCAGATGATGTTTTTGATGTAATGACAACAAGGCGGACAATTCCTGAACTATTTACTGTCATTTTCTTGTGGGTTTCCCTGTAGTGGTGCTTTACTATTTTCACCTTTGCCAATGCTAAGCTGTCTTCGTATATGGAGGGAAGCAAGGCCATGGCAGTTTCTACCCAACTCTCATTTTGCCATCCATTCTCCAAGGATATTCCCATTTCATGGCGCCATTGCTTTAGTATTGTTTGTCTTTAATTTAAAAATTAAAGTTTTGTTAATTGGTCACCTCCTTTTTGGTTCTGGAAGCGACTATGTTCCTATAAGCTCAAAGGGGAGCACATTGAAGAGAAGCACAATGTATTCATGTGTTAACACCAGAATGCTAATGAAGGACTTCTTAGTCCTGAAGACTAGTTCATGAGACCTAGGATATGTCTCTCAAATGCATCTTTACTTCTTGAGATTATGTTAAAAAAATCCCTCACTTAGCTTCGGATGTACATTTTGAATTCCCTGGCTTACTGCCTGTACAGGCTATTGCTCTCATATGGCTGCAAATAATTAATGTTTTCTAAAGCTGAGAGATCCAATCTTTTGACAACTATTTCCAATGCCAATAATCTCTAAACAAAAGGTATGCACTGCTGAGAACTAAAGTCACCATCTTGCAAACAGATCTGTATGTATGTTCATCCTCACCTTGCCACCAACATCACGGCTCTTTGTCCTAAGTTTATTCACTTGTGATTCTGCAATGTCTGCTCTTTCCTCAGCTTCCTCAAGCTCGTGCTGCACTTTTCTGAATCTGGACAGGTGTGAATTGGCTTGTTCCTCCTAGATTGAACAATAAATGGCACATAGTTTAGATTCACAATACGTATAAATACAACACTAGTGAACAATGTAATTAATGTACAGACTGAACTAATAGACACAACCTGTACTCAGAAAACTAATTTCATGGTGTACAAGCTTCCACTTTCCTTATTCAATAAAATTGGGTTGTATTGATTGGGATGGAGAGACGGGCATAAAGCTAAACAATGAAACCTTTCATGTAAATATGGCTGTACTTGCTTACCATCGTATGGTCTCAGTTAGGATAAATGGCCTGCTGATGAAGTTAAAAGGCCAAACACATTAACAGTTTCCTATACGTTTTGAAGTTCCAATTGTCGTTATGTGCGCATATGAAGCCACTTCACAAACAGCCACAGTCCTTCATTCAGCAATACCTAATACCAACAGAACAGTTTGTGCTTACAGTTTCCTCTGCTTGTCTCTTGTAGGCTTTAACCTTCAGCTGCAGTTTGTCTGCTAGATCCTGCAGTCTCAGGACATTTTTCTTATCTTCCTCAGACTAGAACAGCGACCACATAAATATACATAAGATCAGTAAAATATATTGACTTTTTCCATTGCTGAAATGTTACGATTGACTTGCTAAGATACAACTGCATTTCACAGAATCTTATTTTTCTGTATAATTGACACACTGGACATAATTTTACAAAAAACGATCTGAAGGCATGTTTGGATCTATATTTCTTAGCTAAACATTTCTATTCATATCCAGTCATATAAAAACACACCTGATAGGTTAGTTCTTTAACTCGTCTCTCGTATTTGCGTACACCCTTAATTGCTTCGACTCCACGTTTTTGCTCAGATTCAAGTTCATTTTCCAGCTCGTGTACCTAAGACGTGATTTTATAAAAAAAAATATAGAATTATAAGGTTGATGAATACAAACCATGTCAGTGTGAATTTTCAGATTGTAACTCACTCTGCTCTCCAGTTTCTGGAGCTGCTTCTTCCCTCCCTTCATTGCAAGCTGCTCAGCCTCATCCAGGCGATGCTGCAGGTCCTTCACGGTCTGCTCCAGGTTCTTCTTCATCCTCTCAAGATGAGCGCTTGTGTCCTGTTCTTTCTTCAGCTCTTCAGCCATCATGGCAGCCTTTAAAAAGAATATTTGTATCTCAGATTGGAAAAATATTTGTTTTGAGAAAAGGTTGAACTTAAGTTTCATGTCCGCTCTATTGGGCTGCAGAATGCATCACCTGTTTTACAATACTTTGGTGGATCTTTCTTAACTATGTTGTCAGAACTACTGTTGGAGTATTGAATAATGTGTTAGATACCTTGGATAAATATCTGTTGCATTCCACTTCAGGCTACCTTTAGTAATATATTGAATAATTTCTCTGGAAAAAGATTCTTACATCAGTGATGGCCTTCTTGGCCTTTTCTTCAGCATTCCTGGCTTCTAGGATAGCTTCCTCCACTTCACCTTGGAGTTGGGAGCTGTCACTCTCAAGCTTCTTCTTGGTGTTGATAAGACTGGTATTCTAAGGGTAAAGCATATATATTTTCACAAACAAATCGCTGTTATAATGCAAAAGCAATGTATTAATTTAAAATGGATTTGTACCTGAGAATGCAGAAGTTGCAGACGTTCACTTGCATCAAGAAGTTCTTGTTCAGCAACTTTGCGAGATCTTTCTGTCTGTTCAAGGGCAGCCCTCATCTCTTCGATTTCTGCCTGCTGCAGGTTGTTTCTGCGTTCAATGACAGCAACCTGTTCTTTTAGGTCATCTTGTCCTCGAGTAGCATCATCAAGATGAAGTTGGGTGTCCTTTTTGGGGAAAGGGCATATTTTATGCATTAATTACCTTCTCAACTATTCAACTATTTTTATTTACTTCAATGTAGTTTTTAAGCCTTGACATTGAAGGTCACAACGAGAAGTATGGCGTCTCGATTTGTATAAGATACAGTACCTTGAGTTGACCTTGTACATTTCTGAGATGCTTTTGTGCTTCTGCGGCTTGTCGGTTCGCATGACTGAGCTGGATCTCTATTTCATTTAGATCTCCTTCCATTTTCTTCTTCAGCCTCAGAGCATCATTCCTGCTCCTGATTTCAGAATCTAATGTACCCTGAAGTGAATCCACAGCTCTCTGGTTGTTCCTCTTCAGCTGTTCAATTTCCTCATCCTTTTCAGCAATCTTCCTGTCTACCTCAGATTTTATCTGGTTCAGCTCAAGTTGGGTGCGCAGAATCTTTGCCTCTTCATGTTCCAGGGATCCCTTTTGTAAAACAAAGTTAAATAAAGATAATTTCAAAATGTTTTAAAACAGTACATCTAATGCAGTATATTGAGCACCATACGTGATTGTTTACATACTTCAGCTTCTTCTAAGGCAGCCTGGAAATCACTCTTTTCTTGTTCAACCTGCTTCTTGGCTTTTTCCAGTTCATGAATACACTTCCCAGTCTCTCCTATTTGTTCAGTAAGATCTGAGATCTCCTCTAGAAGCAAATGTTTTAGATACTTGAGTATAACAAAATATTTATGTTCATGATGGGCAAACCCAAAATAAAACCCAATATTGCTTGATACAAGCAGTCACAATAAACCCATTTTGTTTCCTTTAAATTAAAAGTATTGATTGAAAATAAAACAGATACTTCTATCAAAATATTATTGTACATTCCATCATGTCACGATCCTCTTCTGATATTATTATGAACTAAAATGAGATTTGTACAATTAAAATATCATCACTTAAAACAGTTAAGTGGATATTACACAATGAAGAAAAGTCCTCCATTCCTGTAGGCCTCCTTTGTTAGATTAATTTGAAGTAGAACTGAGCACACTTACGTTGCAGGTTCTTGTTTTCACGTTTCAGGGTTTCAAGATGGTCCAGTGACTCCTCATATGCATTCTTCATCTTGAAGATCTCAGTGCTCAAGGAACGTGCATCCTTCTGCGATGCATCCAATTCAGCCTGAGCTTCTTCATACTTCTGCTTCCATTCAGCTAGAATCTTTGGAAAAACAAGAATTGTAAAAACATAAGTCCTCTTGGCTGAGGAATGTGAAATATCTTCTATAAAGCATTGTGCCTGGTTGTTTACCTTATCGAAGTTCCTCTGCTTTTTGTCAAGAGCTGCAGCAGCACTGTTGGCTCGTTCAACATCAATCATGAGGTCCTCCACTTCAGCTTGTAGCCTCTGCTTGGTCTTTTCAAGTGAAGCACACTTGGAATTGACAGCCTCCACCTGTTCTTCAGCATCCTGCAGTCTTTGAGCGAGCTTTTTCCTGTAATTATTGAACAAATGTTGATTCTGGCTATTTATATACAATACACAATTAATTCAGCAATGATCATATTATTTATAGCCCATGACATACTTGGCCTCTTCCAGTTCCTCAGTGCGCTGAATGGCATCGGTTTCATACTTGGTCCTCCATTGAGCAACTTCCCCATTGGCTTTGGACATAGCACGCTGCAGTTCTGCCTTGGCTTCTTGTTCCTCCTCATATTGCTCACGGAGCAAATCACAATCATGTCTGGCAGATTGCAAAGCATGTGCCAGCGCATTCTTTGCCTATTGCCAGATGAAGATGTAAAAGCATCAGATACGATTATGTTATGAGTCACGGGTACTATTATACTGTAATATGTGGTCTCTAAATTACTTGCAGGTTGTTTTCTTTTTTAGCTATTTTTAACAGTATGAGGTTCATCTTCTTCCCCTGTTAGTGTTTCCTTGTCATATTATTGATGACTTATGACAGACTGTGCCCATTTATAGGGTGTGCATTGTTGACTCATTTGCAAGTTGGTGCTACATTTGTAAAATGAATAATCAATGGATGCTATAAGCTAAGAGTCTCACCACTAGAAATAGTATTTGAATATAAATACTGGGCCTCGACAGATGCAACGTCTGCGTTCTACACCAAGAGAAATTGCCCATGTGTGTGATACTACAATGTTTCTCACTGCTCTCTCAGGGTAGTCACACTCATTTTTCATTTCAATTTGTAGATTTGTTTTCCTATGTAGCATTGATTTTAAATATAATTATTCTGTTTAGATACGAGAAGATTAACCAGCAAATGTTTACCTTTGTTTCCTCTTCGAGTTGCCTCTTCAGTTCCTCGGTTTGTTGAGTAAAAGCTTGTTTTCCTCTGGTCAACTGAGAAATCAAGGATTCTTTCTCTTCTAGTTGTCGAGAAAGCTCACCTTTTAAAAAATAATTTCGCTTTTTTACTGTTGTGTTTTGAATTCCTAATTACTGCAGACACGTATATAACACATTTGGAGTTATTTTTTTATAAGTGATCTTCTGAATTTTGATTTGTACGGTTGTTTCGGAACACGTAGGTATGCATCATAGCACAAGTGACCTCCCACCCCCCAAAGCATTTTCCGTTTTCAGAGCTTTTATCATTCCTTGCCTACTTCTACAACTGGATCACCAATGGACTTGTGGTGAAATCCCTCAACGATCTGCAGCAAGTACAGAGCTTTGCCCCCATCTTCATAATTTGGCTGAAGTAATATGACCACAACTCTTTGCAGAGGAATATAATGCATTGCCAACCTGTAAAGTGCCACCGCGACTTCTATATACCTTTCCTGACCCTTTCATGGCATGCTTTCTCTAAAGTGTTCCCACACTACCAGCTAACCAGGTGCCTCCTGCCAGTCTCTTAAATCCTGGCTACACACCAGGGTAGTACAAATGCTTTGGTGCATCATAAAGGGATTACTGTTCTGGACTAAGATATTTGCAGAGAAATGCATACCATTTTCAGTCTGGAAGCGTGCCTTCTGGGTTGTGAGGTCATTAATAAGACGCTGATGCTCGTCATCTTTTGTTTTCACCTCGCTGAGTTGATCCTCCAACAATCGGCTCACCTTCTCAAGGTTAGACTTAAATAAAAAGAGCACACACTTTAGTATCAGCAACTGAACTAAACTTTCGTAATAACTCAGTTTTCTGCAAGTCCTTCATTACCTTGGATTTGGAGACATTCTCCATGTTGCTGGAGAGGTCATCGATTTCCATCTTGAATTCACTCTTTTCTTTTTCCAGCTTCTGTTTGACTCGCTGTAGGTTATCAATCTGTTCCCCAAGTTCTGCAACGCTGTCGGCATGCTTCTTACGCAGGGCGGCAGCGGTAGCTTCATGCTGGAGAGTGGACTCTTCCAGGTCCCGTCTCAGTTTCTGGAACTCTGCTTCACGCTTCTTGTTCATTTCAATCTGGGCTGAAGTGGCTCCACCAGCTTCTTCCAGCCTTTCACTGATTTCTTCCAGTTCCCTGGATAGATCGGACCTCTGTTTTTCAACCTTTGCACGAGCTGCACGCTCAGCTTCAATTTCTTCCTCAAGTTCTTCAATGCGAGCCTGAAAGACCAAATAGTGGTCTTAAATAAAAATTCCTTCTGATATTTTGAAGAATATTATTTTCAGCAACACTTCTTTTGAAAAAAATGCATTACCTGTAGTTCTTTGATCTTTTTCTGCAACTGGGCTCCAAGAGATTGCTCATCTTCAATCTTGCTCTGCAACTGGGAGAATTCAAAGTCTTTCCTGTTTGAAAAAATATATTTGTTAGGACCTTGAATTGTGTTGTACTGTATTACCATTTTCCTTTCTGCCTTTTTTTTAAAAAATTGTTTATTTAGCATTTATGCTGAGCGACTCTATGAATGGTAGAGATGAGATACAGTCATGCATTATTCATTCATGTAATGTAATTAAGGGTGTCATTTTATTGGTGCTACTTTAGAGGAAGTGGTTATCTTTACCTTCTTTGCTATTCAGGAATGCTTTTTGTTATTATGAATATAGCACCGCCAGCCAAGTCATTAATTACTTTGAAATTATCAGGAAATTGAGGTTCCTTTTTCATATTACTAATGTTTACTAACTTTTTCAGTTTTTCATCATTTTGTTGTTTATCATTCTCGAGATCCATCACGGTTTCCTGGGAAAGCTTCAGGTCACCTTCAAGCTTTCTCTTGGCCCTTTCCAGGTCCATGCGGAGTTTTTTCTCTTGTTCCAGTGACCCTTCAAGCTGTGAATATTTGAAAAAGAAAATGGGGATAAATTAATAAATGACTATCTATTGAGGTACAACATTTACTTGTCTTGATTAGATGCATGTTAGAATGTACATTTTCAGGACACTGTTCAGTGTGATTCTTTATATTTAAGATACGTGTTCTTTCATATATTAATCCTGCCATTCTTTAAAGTATGTTTGGTAAATTATGAACTTGCAATATGACCGCTTTTCCGAAATGCATAAAGAAAATGTAGGTGCACATTTTAAGCATCTGTGTTTAGTTTGTTTCTGTACTCTAAAATATTGTTCATTCTTCCAGCCAATGCCATATGAATTGTGAGATGGACGTTTTATCTTAGGTTGTAACTCTATGATATTGAATGGTCTTTAATATATGCTGGTCCCTGGAGATTTAAGATTGACTTGGATTTGTGCTTTACGCAGTAAAGGATTAATCAATACATCTACTGATCCCCAGGGAAGCTGTTGTCCTGTAAGTTGAGTCCAGATGGGTTATGCTGGAATTGTATAAATGTCGTGGGTACTACTTTACAAATGTTCTGGTCTTGTCAAAAAGTCTAGTCATTCTGGGGAGATGTCCTCTAGCATATAGACCTTGTGCTGGGTCTTAGCCTCCCCTGCACGCCTATGTTACGTGTATTGGGTTTATTTCCGGCTGACATTAATTTGCCAGTTGTTAAACTCTCCTGGCTCTACAGAGCTCGTGTGGTGGCTAAGAAACATATTTTGTTGCATTGTAAGAGCGATATTAGACCTACTGTTGATGACTGGCTTCACAGCCTGTAGCTCCCCTCCAGCAGGGAGAGAATGTCCTTCCAATGTAAGCAACAACTTCATAATTACACAACCATTTGGAATGCTTTTAAAGATTTGTACGTTTAGCCCTTCCCCCTTTTGTATTTTTTTTATTTTTATTTTTATTTGTGTTCATCCTGATAGGGCTCTTGACTTTGTGCTTTAGATGTGTTCTGATTGAATTGCCTACTATGTATAGACTACTGTTGTTTATCTTTTTGAAAAATCAATAAAAAATGTGTTAAATAAAATAATATATATTGTTCATTCTCCCAGCCAATGCCATATGAATTTAAAGGAGGCCGTTTTATTGTTTATAAAATCACCTGGAAATTACTGTAAACATGCAGGAAATGAATAAAGCTACATTAGCGATGCTTCAGTAATCTGGGGAGCACTTTGTATGCTATTTTCCTCTGTTTCTTCGTTTATATAGTAGTGCATTACAGTTATGACAAGTGCCATCTTGATTTTTTTCCTGTGTAAAGTAACATTCTGATTTAGAATCCAGGAGGTCAGCAGCGAGAGGGGGGAATTGTTGTTTGACCCCATGTTGGTGATTATTGGAAATTAATTCTCATGGTTATTCACCGGCATGGAGAATGTATTTCCACTAATTCTCAATTTGGAACGTTGGGATATTATAAGATATTCTGAGGCCAAATCCAGGCATATTAGGTGAAATGGTGTTGAAATAAATTGTATACCGTGTATCACTGCCATGTTTTTAATACAAAAACTCTGTTGTGGTGCCTGGTAGTAACGCAAAGGATCTGTGCTTAATTGGAAATTATATAATGTAATTTTCTGACACATTAACTTCTAGTCAGACTGCTACATTTTTAAAGTGATTATTTATATGGAGGAATCCCGCTTACAGCCCTTTACGTTAGTTGTTTGTCAACCTAATAATGATTGAAATTTGAGGGCTTAGGGGGAGTCTGGGATCAAAGAAATACCTTTTATTAGGTATTCTCTGAAGCAACAGGGCCCTATTGCATTTATCTGAAGTTCTTAGGCTCCAACAATCCAATAGCTCTCTCTTATTACCATTACTCTTCAGAAGGTTTTTCCTCATCCAATAATCAAAACCCTCTAAGCATTAAGTTGCCTTGGGTGGTCTGCTGGAAAAATCAGGTTTCACTTTCCCACGTTAATATGTTTATTTTTCTTTATTGCTTCATCCTAAGTACTGGTTTGAAGATTTTAGTTTAACCCTTCTCCACCACTAAAGTGATAGAAGGCAGAACATCAATCACCCGGCCTTCCTACCTTCTCCTGGATGACACTCTGGTTGCTTCACCTTCCGCCACTCCAACATCATCTACCCCGCCTGTCTCCATCAGGGAGCAGCCATCTTCCCTCTTGCCTTCTTCCAGCTCCTCCACTGAACTCATTCTGGCTCTCTGTAATGCCCAATCTCTCTCAGTAACAAATCCTCCTTTCACATTGATGACTTTGGCTTCACTGAAATATGTATCTCCCCATATACCACTGCCACTCTTTCTGTCTTTTCCAACTCCCTTTGCCAACTTGTCTGCCCCAATGCATACTCTGATTGTGTCCCCTCTTTTTAGACATATTGATGTTCAGCTTTCCCCATCCCCTCTTGTGATCATCCTAATCTACCAGCCCCCTGGCATCTCTCAACCTCTTATTCCATTATCTTAACTCCCTCTGAAGGTCTCTTCCCACTGAAGTGTCATATGTGGAACACTGGAATCTGCCTTTGAGCACAAGTACTTTGCTTGCTCCTATGCTCCCTTTCACCCACATCCTCAACCATGGATCTCCTCAGCCACCCACCAGCTTTTAAAGAAAAGAATGTGCTTTAACCTGAACCACTGGTGCAAACCCCACTCCCTCTCCCTGCTTCCTACACAGAATGTACCCTTGCTTTCATTACTGCTTTGAACCCAGCCAAGATCAGCTAACCTCATCTCCTCCCTCTGCTGTCATCATCACAAATAATCCATGACCCTCCATGCCATGCTTGCCCTCTTGACTATGTTGTGTGTTTTCCTCTGAGCTGATTACGGGTTTCTCTTTGACGGCGACCTAAACTATCAGCATTCCAACACCTCCATTGCTACAGCACCCACTAGTGAACATTTGTAAGAATTCATCCCCATTTCACCTGTGACTCGACAATAGCATTAATTTCTAACCTAGTCCTCAACAGGCTTGTTTTCTTTTGCAGTCTACTCAGGGGACTCCTGCCTACTCTTTCAATACGTTGTTATTGGCGGTGGCTAGCCAAACAGACTCACTCAGTTTTCAAATGACTGCTTCTTGTGTTTGAATCCAGTTGTGTGTTTGCCTTCCCTGCCTGGTTAAATCTGTCTCCTGCTACTGAACCCTTCACACTCCCAAGCCTTCTTCAATGTAACTATATCATGCCTACCGCTTCTGCTCATTCACCTTCCTTGCTCCACAACTGGGAAACACTGTACTACCAGAAATTGAGGAAATTCCATCAGTGACTGCCTCCAAGATGTCCAGTAAGAGACACCATCTCTCCCAGAAGGGAGAATATTATAGTACTATGCTCTCACACAATGACCCACAACCACCATCCCCCCTATATTGCACATCTGTAAATACCTTAATTACTGATTATGCATTTATTGTCTTCCTTGTTCAGTTCCTATTTACTGTTAACAGCTTCTTCCACCACCTCCATCCGGTTTAATGCATGAACCCCTCTAGCATGACTATTTAAAGCACACAGCAATTAAACTACTCCAGAAATCAACTTGCCCTTTCTGCAGTGCTTCTTTGTGAAACATTGCTCATTGTCAAAAGATATTTTCAAAATTATACTAAATCCAGTAATTCATCTACAATATATTGAAGGAAATGCAGCACCCACAGTCTAACATGGAGAATTTCTTGTACGGATCAAAAGACATTTTAATGTCAATTACCGCTGAATAGCCTCCAAGCTTTTTTTTAAAAAAACTTTAGCACACTACTTTTGTGTCATGTGATCTCAGAAAAATCATTCGAAAAGAAATTTTAGAGACAAATAGTTGCATCATTTTCTGAACATTTTCTTGGGATGTTTTGAGCAAAGAGTTACAGTCTGCTCTCCTTTCAATTGGTCATCAACAATATATACATATGGAAAATAAAGTCACTAATGAATGTTTTGAAGTCTGGGTACATTTTGAGAAGTATATGTCTTTCTTGGAATTTGACAGCAAGTCTGCAACAAGCAATGTGTTGCCAATGAACATTGGATGAGCAAACAATGCTTTTGAAATTATTTAATTTGTATGATATTTACATAATTTATAAAAACTTACATCGTCAACTTGCTGTTCCAGCTTGGTTTTAGATTTAGTCAAAGAGCTGACTTTGTCTTCTTCTGCCTGGAGGTCATCCAAGGTCTGCTGGTGGGCCTCCTGGAGCGCTTTCTTCTCTTTGGAAACCTTGGAGATGTTTTCATCGAGAACCGCCATTTCCTCTGTGAGATTTTTCACCTGAAAATATAATATATTTGAGATTGTTCTTCAGCATTGTGCTTATTATTTCATTGTCAAAGTCAAGATGTTTATAAAGCATCTCCTTTATATTTGTATTGTTACATATATAATTCTTCATAGTTCTAATTTTTACCTTGTTTTCTGTGGCATGCTTTTCTTTCTCTACTTTGGCTAGAGTGAGCTCAAGGTCATCAATATCTTTCTTCAGCTCAGAGCATTCATCCTCCAGTTTCCTCTTCTTGGCGGTCAGTTCAGCGTTACTTTCCTCCTCATCTTCAAGTCTTTCCGTCAGCTCTTTTACTTTAGCCTCCAGCTGAATTTTATTTTTGATGAGTCCTTCACATCTTTCCTCGGCATCTGCTATGTTTTCACTTTCCTAGTGAATAATGATATTGGAGTTAGATTCTATTAGCTATTCCCTAAAGGTTTTAAACACTGTAGAATGTGTACATTATATATTTTCTTACCGATTGAACCTGCAGTGCAAGATCATTCTTCTCCTGCAGAAGGGAAACCATTTTCTCCTCTAGTTCCTTCTTTCTTGCCTCAGATTTTGCCAGAGCTTCCTTTGTCTTTTCAAATTCATCCTTCATGTTCGCCATCTCCTTCTCTGTCTCCGCACTCTGCAGGAGAGGCTTAATCTTAAAGTAAAGCTTCATCCATGGCCATGTTTTGACATTCATGAATGATCGGACGTTGTACTGGATGACCATCACAGCTTCCCTGTTCAAGTTAGAAGTTGGGAACATTCAACAAATGCTACAGTGCATCCCGCTGATATATGTTTTATTCATTCATCAATACCATTGAATACCTTCTTTCCATCATCTTCTTGAATTCCACTCTCATGAGGAACCCTCTGCAAGCAGCCTGAGTGCGAGTGATGAGCTCTGCAAGCTTTTCATCTCTCATCTCCTCTAGAGTACCCAGCAGGCCAGCTTTGAAGAACACCTTTAAAGATGTAGAAAATGTATAACTTCATTTTAATTCGGCACAAACTTTATATTTTTCAGATCTTGGTTGTGTACTTATATATACCTTTGTGTGTCCAAATCTGTACTGAGTATGGTCAACATCAATGGAACCCAATAGTTTCTCACACGCCTTCTTGCTGTCAATAAACTGCCCTTCTGGAATAGCACTGGCATTGAGAACTTTGTACCTTCAAAAAATATTTTATACATTACTTGTGGTGCATTAAAACGTACATTGATAAATACGTTTAACTGAAAATGCAAGTTTAAAAATAAAACACTTACTTGTGAGGTAATTCCTATTCATGTTAATGTATCTTTTTTAACGTCTGTCCTTATGTTACTTGTTAACTATTCTTATGAAATGTAGCTTTTCATTGAAGTTATAGAATGTGACTTTGTATTAAAATGGCATCCAGATATGTAAACATTAAACCTAGACAAGATAATATTTGCATCTCTTGTTGACTTTGAAGGAGAAAAATGGATGATTGGAAGTATGCAATTGTGTGCATTCAAATTATTGATTCCTTAAATTGTTTATACTTATAATCTGTATATTATGGTTTTATATAATTATTTTCTTATGTATATTGATGTATAACAAAAACTTAATTGGCTGTTTACACTAAATAAATACAAGTTAAACATGGTAAATGATTGTTTTTTAAATGTATGTAAGGCTCAGCTTGAAAGCCAAATGTTAAACTATTCAGAGGCAGTATTTTTCTTTATCTTTATGCATTCTTACAGAGTCTGTGCTTTCAAATGCAGCACAGAGAAGTTCTTGATGATTTAGGAAATCAACTCTGATATACTTTCACAGGAGTGATACCCATCCTGAAGTTGTCGTATTTGTTTTTACACCTTTCTCCTATGTCTACATCTTCCAGGGAAGCATTGTGGTTTCCCACCTCAGAGGAGCAAACGTCAGTACCAGGCACATACACTTTACAAGTGACATCATCTCTTCCCACATGGGCTGTGGGAGTTGCCTCTGCAAACCTCCCAGCCTCAGTACAATGCAGACTTGCATTCTGGTCTCCCGTGCTCCAGAATATAACAATAACACCTAGTTTCATGATCATATTAAAACAATGTTTTTTGCATAAGGCACTGAATGCTTCCTTTTTCAATTTCAAAGAGAGTACACGCTTTTTACCTCTGCTTGAAATCACCATAGAGGATCCTGCTTGGGAATCCCTTTCTGCAAATTCTAATGCCTTCTAATACACCATTGCATCTCAGCTGGTGTATCAATAGATGGTTGTCCATAACACCTATAAGAAAGGATCCCACATTTAATCCATTACTTTACTAGACGTTTTCATATAAATGTGTAGTAATTTCATAAATACTCTACCTGGTGTTTTTGTCTCATTGGGAATGAGGCAACGCACAAAGTGGGGGTGAGTGCTCCTGAGGTTGGTCATCAGCTTGCCCAAGTTTTCCTGTATTAGTAAAAACGAGATTTAGTCCAATAAAGTCAGAAACATTCACTGTAATAGACCGTAAAGATATATTGTGATAGAATGAGTTAAGAATTAAGTACACCAATGATGTGTGTCTAAAACGTACTCTAAACAAAGCAGACACTGTCTGGAAGGAACCACCCTTCTTCTTCTTTCCACCTTTTCCAGAAGCTGCAGCAGCAGCTGCCTCTGTTGTAAAGAAACACATGAGGAACCGCTGTTAATACAGCAATGTTTATGAAAGTTGGGCATATATTTTTTTAGATACTTTATAGATTTGTAATTACCTGCTTCAGCAGCAGCAGCACTGTAGAGCATGGCAAGCAGTTTCACAGATGACTTCTGATAGAGCTGAATAACAGATTCATTCAATGGATCCTTGTTCTTCTCCAGCCAGCCAGAGATGTTATAGTCCACAGTGCCGGCGTAGTGCACCAGGGAGAAATGAGCGTCAGCCTTTCCTTTGCCTGGCTTGGGCTTCTCAAAGCACTTACACTTGCCAAGATGTTGGTCATACAGCTTGTTGGTGAAGGAGGTATCTGTGGACTTGGGGAACATGCACTCCTCTTCAAGGATGGAGAAGATTCCCATGGGCTAAAATATAGAATAGATCTGTGAGCCTTGAGCATAGAATAGAAGGATATATACCCCACTACCTGTTCTCTAGATAGTGACCCACCTTCTCAATAAGCTCAATGCATTGAGCCAGGTCCATGCCGAAGTCAATGAACTCCCAGTCAATGCCTTCCTTCTTGTATTCCTCTTGTTCCAGGACGAACATGTGGTGGTTGAAGAACTGTTGCAGTTTCTCATTGGTGAAGTTGATGCATAGCTGCTCCAAGCTGTTAAACTAAACACAGATGTTTTGTTATGTGTGTTTCTTCTTAAATGCCGCCATTGAGCTATAATTCCCTGTGAAAAACATAAACTTACATCAAAGATCTCAAAGCCGGCAATATCCAGGACACCAATGTAGTACTGTCGGGCTTGTTTGGTGTCCAGCTGTTGATTGATACGAATCACCATCCACAAGAAGAGCTTCTCATAAATAGACTTGGAGAGGGCACCAATGGAGTTATAGACCTGGTGGGAAAAAAGATCACAACTGTGAGGGGAAAGCACTATTTACTTGCTTGTGAGGTTATTTGTTGCTAAGCCCCTCTTCTTTTTGGAATATATACCTGCTGGACAGTTTGTCCTTTGGTAACAAATTCATTGCCGACCTTCACACGTGGGTAGCACAGTGCTTTAATCAAATCAGCTGAGTTCAGACCCATCAGGTATGCAATTTTGTCAGCAACTAAAAGTGGAAAGGAGGTGTTAAAGAAATTACTACCAGGTTCATGGATTAATCCCTAATTTCTGTGCTAATTTGAATCTTTTATTCACAATTTCTTAACATAATGCAGAGCAATAAGCTGCAATGGTTTTGTGTTGTGGGAGGTGGTAGTCAGGCAGGATACCTGACATGTGTCTTTTATTGCAGGAAAGCAGAATGGCAGGTAGCGATCTCTACCCGGGTCAGCTCGTGTTTGGACCTTAGAGCCCAGCCAGATCCTGCTGCTCATCTCTGCATTGCCTTTTCCCATGAATTACTTTGACTCTGAGCTGGAGGTGAATGCGTCGGTGGTAAGCCATTTTTGGTCCTATTAGCGCTGGCGATATTACCGCAGGTGGTAATAGCACTGAAAAGCCTGATAGAGTCCTTTGCATTCTAAAGAAAAATGTGGACTAACAGCGCCACCACAACTCGTGATCTGCTGCAAATTGTGCCGGACCGAGTTGTGGTAACGCTACTAGCATTGGGTGGTATTTTGCAAAATGTGAAATTTAAATCAAAACTAACCTATATGTTGAATAATCATTCATTTATAAACCTGGGATGGACACTGGCTATTTTTGCTTTTTTATGAAAGGGAGCTCTTTTTTTGAAAAGCAGAATGAATTGCTCCCCTTGCTCCAGTAGTACAGTAGCTTACCTATCTGTACTTGGATATCTGCACTATCCAAATATATTAAAGTATTACATGCACCACTTCCTATGCAGTAATAAGACCGCATTTAGAGCCTCACCATCTGTGCCATCAGGCTCGGCCTGCTCCTCACGCTGTTTCTGCTTGAATTTCATGTTTCCGTGGTGCATTACTGCGCCAGTCATCTTGTAGATGCCGATCTTCTCATCTGCATTGAACCCCAGGATGTCAATGGCACCCTGTAAAGTAAAAGGTGGAATTAATTGCATGTTACTTTAGCTAAACTGAAAGTTCCTTTTCGTTATAAAGATGTTTGAACTTTAGCATATAACTTACATCAGTAGCCAGCAGCTCCTCTACGTCATCGATACTCTTCACCACAATTTCTCCCTGGCTGATGGATGGGAAGTCATATGGGTTGGTGGTAATGAGAAGCATTTCTGTTGAACAGAAATAGTTCAATGAATTTGTTTTTGTGTATATATGTATATAGGTTGCCTGATAATTTCATTTTGTAAAACATACATGACGATGAAGCCTACCTCAGAGAAAAATCTTGCCTCATGCAAAAAATTGTCAATATGTCTAATTGTGTTATTTTTTACATTAGAAAGCACTAAAGTTGGAGAAATAATTTTGCACAGTTTCTTTTTGGTTTAGGACTTGTCGCAGTCAACCAGAGGTATTTTATTAGAAAAGAAAAATACATTTAAGAAATGTAATTGGTTGTTCAGAGTGTCTCCTTTCATGAAAGAGTCCCTATGACAAGAATGAAAGCTAGAAAGGGAAGCCAGTCATTCTCCTGTCCTGTAGCTGGCAACTTAGTCCTATTGTCTCTGCATAAATCAACTATTTGGCAGCTGTGACATCCCGCCCCCTGAAGTCACCCCATTGTCCTTATCCAATAGGAGCCTGAATGGGTGGACTAATCGGTAGTATTGAAAGGGCCGTTTGACGTTACTCATTTGTCTGTGGTTCACCACCCTACCCTTTAAATCAGTTCCATTATCGGACATGTGGTCATGAGGGATAGGTCTACTGAGTGAATCACTGTGACTTCTGGAGTAGCATCTGTGCCTATGTCAAGAAGAGAGGGGAATTGTTTGATAGTCCAAGTCTTTGTTTCAAGAAGCCTTCATCAATTATATGTGTTATTTCGTATGCTCATCATAATAAGACTACATCTCCTACAGTGCATGGTACTGGTCTGCTGCAAGACCTGGTTCCATAGTATGCATGTTTCATCACTGCAACCCCCACAATGCACTGTGCGGGTCTAATAGATGTCATGGAACTGGAATATGCACTTTCAACGTGTAGTCACCTCAGTGATCAGTGCTGCAGCATTGAATGCTTTGGAGCCGAAATATGCATTTTGGGACTGTCCTTAGAAAGCGATTCGAGATACCATCCTTCAAAAACGATATCTCCCACAATGTACTGTACTATTCCACTACATGGGACGGATAGTCTTGTGAAGGCCTTTTTAGTAAGTGGGCTGCGGTGCATTCAGGGATAAGTAGTCTGGTGCAGGTGCATTCAGGGAGCTTTAGCTTTTTTGGGATAGCTGTAATGAGGTGGAGTGTATACTGGTCCTGAGACTAGATTCCGAGATGCGCAGTCTGGTGGCAGAATTTTCACTGGGTGGGGCAAATCTGATATGAGACAAACGGTCAAGGGATGGGAGTGTGTGGAGAGATCAACTACTTCTAAAGTTTCCATCTCTAGATGCAATAGCTGAGGGGAGGGAAGGTTCTCCGTGGCGGCCACTGAGTTATGGAACTACAATCCCAGCTGTTACTTCCCTGCTATAGTTCTGGAACCCCCTAAAGCTATTCAAGCATGTTTGAGGAACTTGCCACCTAGACTTGTATATCTTCACATGGCTTTTCCCTCCCCAGGCCTCCCAATTTACTATGTGGCATGTGCTATACAAGTAAATAAACCTAATAAACATGAGATTCTGTACCTGACATGCAACGCTGTACTTGGCATATGAGTTGCACCTGCTTATACCATGGCTTTATCTGGCACACAAGGCTAGACTCTGAGCATAGGCTGACTGCAGCTGAGTGTCATTGGCTGCACCAGCTCAAACCACAAACACCTGTCCTATTTCATCATCTTCATCGCGTGATTTCCCCTAAACTAGGCATAACAGGCGTACATTCATAGGAACATATTGAAAAAAATGCCCAAGCATCTCCACTGCCCCACTCCCCCTGCGGTGTCTTTGCACCAAAAGAGAACAGCATGACATGGCCTCCAGTCTCTATACGCGACCTGTGTAACCCTAACATTAATTTCTCTTCTGCCCTGGGGTTTTCTCTGGCCGTACGGATATGACATCAAACAGAGCCTCGTGTTATGGATCCGTGAGATCACGTCCGGCTTCTCTTTCAGGGCAGTTGCAGGGGTTGCTTTAAGAGCCAGGAGCTTAGGGTGGCACAGTAGCAAAATATTGGCAAGAAGGCCAGGCCCTCCACAGCTACTTTCCTATGCTTGCACAATGACAGGGACCGCCTTTCGTGCAAGCGTTTTTTTCAGTTCTGATGCTGACTCTGTCAACTGCTGGTTTGAGAGTGCTCTATTAGCAGCCCTGCAATAAAGGAAACACTTCTGAATTTAAGCACTGCGTGTCATTCAACAATGTATATACATTCAGACGTTACACTTGAGCCCTCCCTCGCCTGTGTTATGTGCCAAAGGTATTGGCCTGATAGCCTGCAATGTACAGGGGGTACTGGGCCCGAGTCACTCCACTGAATAAAACGTTGCAGCTCATTCGCGGAAAGCGTGCTCAGATCTACGAATCCCACCCTTGGCAACTACATTATTCACACCGAAGACTCGCCCATTGCGACTGAGGGACCACCAGTGTAGTGGAGTGTACTATACAGTAGCTATGATCATTTTGCCTTATGTTATATTGTGCACCTGTCGCTTGTATCATGTAGTTCTTTTACCCTGGGCTAAAATGTGGACATAATAAATACATATGAGACTTACCAACAAGCTCTGGCTTTTTGTTTGTCATGATTTGATAGAAGATGTGGTAGCTCCTCTCTGCTGAGAGCTGGAATGTTACTCTGGATTTTTCCAGCAGGTCTGTAATAGGAAGTTAACATTCAATTTTAAAATGAACATACAGTTAAGAGCATCTCTGATATACACCTTGTAAGTGATTGAAGGGCATCTCTTACATGTTTCAATATCAGCGGAAGCCAGTTTTCCTGTGGTTCCAAAATGGATTCTGATAAATTTACCCTACAGGTTAATAAAGAGGTTTCAGTGACTTCGGGTTTCTGTAAACAGGCTATGAATGCGTGTCAGTGAAGAAGTGCGAAAGACTTACAAAACGAGAGGAGTTGTCATTCCTCACGGTCTTGGCGTTACCGAAGGCTTCCAGCAGCGGGTTGGCCTGGATGATTTGATCCTCCAGAGTTCCCTAGAGAAGCAATGTTGCATGCAATCTCATTAGTTGATTACACGATTGCTAATGAGCAGAATATATTAAAAATATTCTTAAGAGTGTACAAACCTGCAGCTTGTTGGACATGGCTGGGGCCTCCTTTTTCTTATCACCAGCCACTGCAATTGTTGCAAAGTACTGGATGACACGCTTGGTGTTAACAGTCTTTCCGGCACCAGATTCTCCACTAATGGTATAGAGAGGACAATTAAAAACTGTAGCACAAACCCAACTCAACCCTAAGCACAATACACGCATAATCACTTCCTATTGACAAGATTATACTCACGTAATCAGAACAGACTGGTTTTCACGATCTGATGAGAGAAGATTTTTTGTTAGGAATAGGATTTGCTTCAAAAATGTTGTTTTCTGTATGTGCTTTTGAAAATAATTATGTAGCCACCAAAGAGAAACGTTACCTGTCAACATGAACTGATAGGCATTATCAGAGATGGAGAAGATGTGAGGTGGGGCTTCCTGACGCTTCTTGCCTCTGTAGGCATTGACCACCTCAGGATTGTACACTGGCAGCCACTTGTAGGGATTAACAGTGGCACAGAAAAGACCAGAGTAGGTCTGCAATTAAAGAGGTTAATTAGGAATCATTGTTGCAGTAGTGACTTTGAACTGCTATTGTTATCAAAGGACAGAAAACGTTTCATAGAACGTGTGATGGTCCTTATTTTGCTCCCGGATCATAAACACATGATGAGATGTGTTTTTTATAAAATTTAAGGCTTCAGAAAGTGCTATACCCCGTGGTATTCAGGTGTTTGAAGATGCAATCATTTTATGGGTGCGCATAATCATTATCTGATTTGATAGGGCCTAATTGATGGAACTTTTAGTGTGGTGGGAAGTGACTTTGGACTGCACAAATCCACTTTGCACTGCTCTGTGAATCCGGGTGTTTTTTGGCAGTGCAAAGTCACTTCACCCCTTACTAAATGTTCAATGAATCAGGCCCTTAGAGTTAAATTTGTTTGCAGTACTTGTGTGAAGTTCCACATCTATTAACTAAATGTGTTGTATATATTCCTGTCCCCGCACATTTGGGAAGACATTGTAAGTAAAGTTTACAGATGCATGTCTGTTTTTTTCCGAACACATGTTATGCTACAAACCTTCATTGGAACACCAGCAGATCAGCAGAGAGGAGCAAGTAATGTGTTATTGTTTCACATCCTCCATCATGTTAACTCTGTGGTCTCAGGGCCCAGGGGCCTGCTGGAGCAGCTTATATGTGATACAAGGTCTGCAATACTTACATAGATCATCCAGGCCGCGTATCGCTCAGCGAGGTTATACAGCACAGAGGGCTCATTCAGATGGGTCATTATGACCATGTCTTCAATCTTGTCGTACTTGGGAGGATTCTGAGGGTAGACCTGAGTGTCTTTGACTGTCACAGTCTGGAAAGAAACAAACAAACACGGAAAACGTTACACGGCCAGTTATATACACTTGTTTTTGTTGTCGCTCACGCAGATTTGCTCATTACCCTTCCATCGTCGGTCTTCACAGTGACTTTGCCACCCTCTCGGGCAGTGATGGTTCCTTTGACGTAGAGCTCTTTTTCGTCATCTACGTAGCAGGTGTTCTTGGCATCAAAGGGCTTGTTCTGGGCTTCCAGCCGTTCCTTGTCAGTCTTACGCAGGTATTGCGCAGCCTCCCCAAACACCGCCATTTCTGAGTCCCCCATGACTGCAGAGTGTTACTGCGGAGATAGAAAAAAGAGGCGTGTTGTACTCCCAAAACAAATGTTCTTTGCATTGCATACATGACTCTTGTATTAATTAAATCTGGCAGTGCCATTCCCAATGATCAATACACCAGAATAAATCAGTGAGCGTTCATCCTTTAAGAAAGCGTGATTTTCCACTCAGCGCTGCTTATATCAAGCCTTAATGAGCATCTTAGAGTTCTTATGTTGGAAAAGTGTCAGTGATGTTACTGCAGATGTGCACTTGCTCAGGAGTTAAATTACAGAACTTGTCAGAGCTTGCATGCTAGGAGGCAGTGGCGTGCATAACTGCTAAAGCACATACGCCAGGGTACGGTTCTGCCCTCTAGATTTCCAGATGTTTTGGACTATGGCCCTAGCCAGCATAGTCAATGGTAAGCGATCATGGGTTTTATAGGCCAAATCACACGGAACGACTAAGATTGCAGACCCCTGCGCTACGGAAACCGTAAATGTTTTCTCTGTGCCCCTTAAGCAGGACATTAGTGCAAAGGCAGCATATAAGTGACTTGGGTGCACTCATACCCTTTCCAGGGCACAAGTGCTGAAAAATAACGGGGGCACTCAGGAACATATGGCATGGGAAGTGATGTCAAGAGAAGTAACAATCACACATTGAGTTCAATATGTCTTTGGATTTATTACTGGTGCAGTGCAATTTTGCACCGGCGTTTGCACGTGGTTCAAATTGGATCCAGTGCAAAATGGTATTAAAATTAAGTCCATTTTTTAACAGTACAGTTATTGACCAATTGTAAATAATGCTTCAAAATTGCCTTGCAGGGGTGCACGATGAATGTAAAATGAACAGGGGCAGTCTTTCCCCTTCCTCAAAGAAATGATCTATTACACCCAACGCAGCCGCGTTCTCTCTCCACGCTCTAGATACTGTGGACCGTCTAACTTGAAGGATCATTGGGACATTTGCCCTGCCCGAGCAAGGAAACCAACAATGACGAAACTCTATCAAATGTAACCATGCTTGTAAAAAAAATGTAGAAATATGTCTGAGAACATTTGAGAAACTACTGCTCAACGTGTGGAAGGATTTTACCATTTGACTAATCAGCTTTTTCTCCTTGATGCTGTTATAAATCCGTCTTTTCTGACCCACCCATCAACTGTGCAGGCACTGATTCAATTCCTTGCTAATTGTGACTAGATGAACTGGAATGTGGTGCAGATATGCCTCATATTATTTAAGATTTACAAATTCACAAGCAGCTTCCTCGCACAGACATGTCATGTTCGTGTCTTTGGAAGTTTTTTTGCATATGTATTGTGATGTTTCATTTTAAGCTAGGCAAAGGCATCCCTTGATTTGTATTGAGGACCATTGTTAACATCTTGCAGTGCTATTTTAACACAATCGAGGTCGTTTTTGGTTGCGGAAAGAAAGATGTAGTTTTGTTGTGTGTGGCTCCCATAAGGGACAACAGCCACTACTGCATACGACATTTCTCTATGCTGTATCCTCCCACTATGTCATCCTGCCAGTGCAGTATGAAAGTCATGTGCCTGGCCTCTCGGCAGGCGGATACGGCATGTTCTCTGTCCCCGCAGCTCCCCAGTAGTGTGAAGTGGGAAAGAGGGTAATAATAATAATGTATTTCTTATATGGCACTACTACACACCCATAGGTCTCCAAGCGCTGAAATAGCAGAAGACACGAAGCATGAAAGCAGTGGAGTAACTTTGCTGAAAATGTTGGGGGAGGTGGGGCATGACATCTAAAGAAAAGGTGCCCCAGCCAAAAGAATGGGGACATAATGGTGTACCATGAAAGTTGGGGGGGACAAACACCCCTGTCCCCCCCCTAAAATTACGCCCATGCATGAAAGCCCGGCATTGGAGCCTGCCCGAGGCTGCGCATAGGTATCAAGGGCGAGTGTTTAGCTCGCTGTGTTATCTGAACGGCTGTTAAAATGCAGGCAGGTGCGGAAGTTAAGGCAGGTTGTGGTGGGTGGCTGAACTTAGTTTCAATTGTAATAATGCTCAACGCATTTACTGTGGAAAGGAATGTTGGATTAATATATTTAGAGAAACTGTTCTGGAAAAATGCTTTGTTGTAGCTCTATACAATCACACCATACGTTTGAATTCGTGGCACCCCATGGATTGCTTGGACACCTACAACATTCACAGCCCTGCTAAATGAATTGTTTTTGTTTTGGCAGAGTGTCACGCGCTTGATGCGTGGGTTCGAATTTAGTACAGACTTCTTACGTGTTCTATCACGTCTGTCACCAAGACTTGCCATGATGTGATATGATATGGCATTTATAATACGCCTATACACAAGTGTTTCAAGGCGCAACGAGGCAAGGGAGGGGAACAGAGGGGAGACAGAGACAACGATCCTACTAGGCCAGGTGTCATTCAGATTGCGCAAGTGCATGGGAAAGGGGGAGGGGAAAGAGCAGTACATGGGAAAAAGAATAAATAACAATAAGTAAAAATACGGTACACTAGTGGCAAGTGCAAGGATAAGTGCAGACATCAGGTGGTAGTGGGACTGTTAGGGATACAGAAAACCGTCCCATAGTGCTGGGGTTGCCAGGGAGGCAGTGCAGGGGTGAGACTGGTGTGGGTAGGAGACCTGGGCCTGAGATCAGAAGATGGCCAGGTAACCAGTGCAGATTCAGTTTCAGCCAGGAAGTCAGCAGCGGGGAGGAGGAGAAAAAGCAGAAGCAAAGAGAAAGGTTTGAGGTGCTTCCGGAACCGGAAATGATTCTCCTCAGGTGTCAGGGAGGCAGGGAGGCAGTTCCAACGGGAGGCCCCACCAGAAGAAAGAGAACTACCTCCAACTCGTTGCTTGGAGAAGCGACTGACTCTGAGGTAGTTGGAGGCGGATGAGCGAAGAGCTCATGAAGGGAGATATTTAGTAAGTGAGAGGTGAAGGTATTGAGGCCCCAGGCCCCAGAAGGCCTTGTGGACAATGCAGAGGGTTTTGAACTTAATCTTCGCAAGCCACTGGGAGCCAGTGCAGAGATTTCAGTCCTGGAGAGATACGATCCCTGGGCTTGAGGCCAAGGACAAGTATCACAGTCCTGTTCTGGATGAGTTGCAGAGGGCGGAGAGTAGAAACATGCAGATTTAGAAAGAGGCTGTTGCAATAGTGCAGCCTAGAGAGAACCAGAGCTCTGGAGACAGTGAGCTTCTGGGGGAAGGAGAGGAAAGGAAGAATACCTCGGAGGAGGTGCAGCTGGTAGTGTGACTTCTTAAGATATCAGAGATGTGAGGTGAGAAGGAGAGTGTGGAGTCGAAGATGACCCCAAGGTTTTTTTTGCCTCACAGGTGGGAGTAGGAAGGGGGCCAAGAGAGGCCGGCCAGAGAGTGACAGGAAAGGAGTGAGAGGGTTTGCAGATGAGGAGAATCTCAGTCTTACTGGCATTAAGGCAGAGATCATTGGCGGCACACCACTCGTGGATGGCAGACAGACAGTCAAGAGATGAAAGAGGGAGAGGAGGTGGCTGAAGGTAGCCTGAAAATAAGCTGAGTGTCATCCGAATAGCACTGGAAGTTGGGGCAGAGCGCAGCAATGCAGTGGGCAAGAAGTGCCTGGTATTGGTTGAAAAGCCAGGGAGAGAGGTTAGACCCCTCGGGAACACCACAGGTAGAGATGGAGATAGATGAGAGGAAGGACCCAAGTTGAACCTGGGAGGGTTGATCAGAGAGGAAAGAAGCCAGCCACGCCAGGGTCTGACCAGTGATTCTCAGGTTATCACTGAGACAGTTGAGTAGGATGGCGTGGTTGACCGTGTCAAAGGCAGAAGAGAGATCAAGTAAAATGAGGACACATGGGGTGTTGAAATCAAGGTTGAAGAGCAGGTCTTCACGGATGTTCAGGAGAGCAGTTTCCGTGCTTCTGGCAGCTCTGAAACCAGACTGATGATCATGGAGACAACCAACAGATTCAATGTTGAGCTGGGAGATGGACAGCTTTTCCAGGAGTTTGCCCAGGAAGGGAGTGATGGAGATTGGGCAGTAGTTAGCCAGGCAGGACGGGTCGGCAGAGGGTTCCTTAAGAAGAGGGTGTACAAGGGAGTGCTTCAGTGGGGAAGGGAAGACTCCAGTGGCAAGGGAGTAGTTGCAGAAGTCGGCCAGAGCAGGGGCCAGGGAGTCAATGTGGTCCTTGATGGTTTTGGAGGAACAGGGATGGACTTGTTTTGATGAGACTTTCATAGATCGGACTTGTCTAGAATCCTCATCTGGGGAAAACAGGGGAAAGGCAGAGAAGGAGGGAGGAGAGGTGGCCGAAGAAGGGCCAGAGGAAGTAGGAGGTGGAAGGGGAGAGGAGGAGAGAGAGGACAGGATGTCCTGAGTTTTAGAGATGATGTGAGAAGCCAGTGCTGTGCAGAGGGGCTGGGAAGGGACAGGAGAGGTTGAAACTGAAGCAGGATTGGCCAGTTCCTTGCAGATTTTAAACAGTTCAGCCAAGTTGTTAGATGCCACAGAGACGTGGGCTTGGATGTGAGTTTTTTTCTTGGTGAGGACAGAGAGCCGGTATTGCCTTTGGAGCAGGCAGCAGGCCAGTTTGTCAGAGGATGTACCTGAAGCACGCCATTTCTGCTCAGCCACCCTGCAGTTGCATTTGAGGGTGAGCTCTGAATCGTACCAGGAGTTGCACTTAGCATTGGGCTTCAGGCGGATCCTCATGACAGGGGCAAGAACATCGAGAGTATCAGATATAGCAGAGTTGTGCATGGAAAGGGCTATGTCAGGGTGTGAGTCAGCCAAGGGGGGAGGGGAGGGTGAGAAAGTGACAGCAAAAGCCTCAACTGACACTCGCTTCAAGGGTCGGATGACCGAGAAGGTGGGTGGCAGTGATGGAGTTGGCTTGGCCTGTGGGGTAGAGAGAGTGAGAAGGGAGGAAAGGAGAAAGTGATCAATCCAGGAGAGAGGAGGGTAAGAGGGATAGAAAGGAGGAGTCTGAGGAGATCAGAACATCCAGAGTGTGCCCTGCAGAGTGAGTCAGGCCAGAGGGGAGGTCATGAAAGAGTACAAAGGAAGGACAGGAAGCATCCAGGTGGATGTTGAAGTCTCCAAGAAGGAGGAGTTGAGTGGTCAAGACCAGAAGGGAAGAGGAGAGGTCCACCCACTCAGAGAGGAAGGAGGAGATCTGACCAGGTGGCTGATAGATAGTAGCCACAGTAAAGGAATGGCTAGTGGAGAGAGAGAGAGCCTTCAGGCGAGGCATTTAAAAGAGGAGTAGGCCTGCAGAGGAATGGCAGAGGCAGGAATCTACTCGGGGAAGATCAGGGCTACACGCCCTCGGAACTCAGCGGCAGAAGGCGGCAGATGTCGGAGGAGTGTTGGACAGCTGAGCGAGAGTTTAGAGTGGCAATATGGAGAAGGTTGCCATCCTTGAAAGACTTCCGGGGAGGGGTACAAATCGGAAGTACGCCCTGCGGAGGTGTAGGATAAGCCTAATGATGAAGCCATCTTAGGGTGACTACATTTTGAAAATTGAAAAAGTGACATGCAACTAACATAAAAGTAGGACCAGTGCCTGCAGCACAAAGCCTGCCCCGTCATCCCTAAATCCCACATTAGAGGGCCTAATTATGGGATGGTCCCGGCAAAACTGGGACTTCTGGTCAGCCTACTACAAAGTCTTCTCTAAAATGATACACCCTGACCACACAGTGACCCTAACTCCCTGAATTGATATGATATTTATAACGTGCCTATAAAAAAGTGTTTCAAGGCACGTTTCAAGGCCAAATACCCACTGTTCTACCACAATTCAGACATGCATTCAACAGTTTGCTGTGTAAATGCTTCCAGTGTCAGTTGCGGGTATGTGCCTGATTCACGGAGCGTTTTTAATGGTTTTGCACCATTATAAGACGCTTCTGGGAATCCGACCTGTATGTCTTAAGAAGTGGCACCCTTTTCAAGACTAATACAATTATTATAGCTAACGTACTCCCTGTGCTAGCTTCATTGAGGCACAGAAGAATAGCCATGAGGCTAACAGAAACAAGAAGCGATCAGAACACGAAAATAAGCGAAATTGCTCGCTTTTATCTGCAAATCATGGTTGAAAGCATCACGGGCTCCCTGTTGTGAAATCTGCTGTGAACTCTCCTAAAGCATCAAAGGCCCCTGCTGTCACATCTTGGAGTGCATCAGAGTCCCCTGCAATCACATCTTCCATCAGGAAGAAACAATGCATGGGCAGGAAACCTGGCGCTCACACCCGCCCACAGTTAAGCACCAACCATTATCCCCTGCAATCACAGGCAGTCCATGGTGAACAATCATTTCAGAAGGTAAACCGACCCCACTATAAATCAAAATCATTAGTACTCCATTCACAGAAAAGTAATAATGGCCGCAAAATGCAGTTGCTTCCTTCATAAAGCTGCTGTTTGACAGGCATAATTAGTCACTTGGTCAGAATCTCCTGAGCTCTGTTGTATTGGAGGTCGCTGAACTTGTGCCCATCCTAACTCTGACCTGCTGCACGTTGCTGTCTGCCTAAGTTATTTGGGGAGCTGAGCAGACCTGCTGATTTTGCCCCTTTGTTTGCTGCCCTGCCTTCCTCCCTGTGACTGCCTTCTGTGTCCTGCTCTGCCCTATGCTAGGGCCACAGTGACCACACCGTCTGACTTCCGCACCCAAGGTAAGTGTCCTTCTCCCCTCTAGCATAAGCAGCCTTTTGATAGTAAGGGCCTGGTTCATGGAACTGTGCAAAGAGTCTTGTTGCCGTGCAAAGTCCCTCTGCACTGCACAAATACACTTTGCAATGCTCTGACAAAAAGACACTCTGCACTGTTCCATGAATTTGGGTGAGCAGTGCAAAGTGTATTATAGGTAAACATACACCAAATCTGTATTTGAAAAATACACCAGCAAAAGCGTTTTTGTGTGCAAAAATCGACTTTTCTTAAAAAAATAACATCACAATATGATGGAGGAAATGAGTAGGGGAGAGGGAATGGTGGGCCCTAAGGGGGAGTGGTGGGCAGGGCAGGCAGGTGGGCAGGGAGCAGTGATGCCCACAAGTGGGAAAATGGGGAGCAGTTGGCCAGTGGGGGAATAGTAAGCAAGAAAGCAGAGACGTAGCACGGGTGTGGGGTAGATTATACAGGGAGCGTTGGACCAGAGGAGTGGTAGGCAAAAAGACCATTATAACTGATGACAAATAGGGACACATATTTAAGTAAAAAGTAGAACAACGTGCAAACTGTTCTCTCAAGCCACGGACATCTGGGACTTTTTCTATTAAGTTGACAGCAGAGACCATGGGAAAAAAGTTAAACTAATGACAGCCAGGCTCTCTTGCAGACTCACACATACTACACCAAAACGTGTGCTGCAAAAATGCAGCAATAAATACAGTTTTGCTGCAAAACGTGCTTACTGATGCAGCAAAATGTTCAATTTCATGACACAATATCTTGGTGGGTTTGTGTATTGTTTTCTTACTATTATGGTGCGGACGTCATCAAACAGTTATTGTGCTTTCGTTATGCTCACCTTTTTGCTCAGGAGCATTATTTGTTTTAATGAGAAAACATATTGCTTTAGATGTAGTACGCTTAACAGTACAGTTCTGTGTACTGCTTTAGATGTGGGTATTTGTGTTGTGTTTTAGCTCTGACCACACTTTAGATATGAGGATATTATGGTTAGTGAGGATCATATTGTTTAATTGTGTATATTGGTCCTCTTTCTGCCTGAGAAGTATGGGGATTTTCGGGCAGAAAGGCGCGCAAATCTGCGTTTTTCGCGCAAATAATTCCATGAATCAACTTTCAGTATCCTTTTCGTTTAATGGCTCTTCTCTGTGGCTTTGAAACGGAGCTGAACGTCTAGAAATGGCCACTAGGTGGCGCTGTGACATGCGTGGTGTTAAATGAAATGTCCTTTTCTGTTCTCTACATAATGAAAAGAGATGGAATAACAGCAGCAGTGGGGAACGGTCTCTCCTCTTTGCCTAGGAGGTTTCTTTCTGACGACCGTGCATATACCCCATGGGCCCTTTCATGTTTCTCAACCTCAGAAGTTAAATTATACATCGAACACTGGTGTGAATATTTTAGAAAGAGCCGAACAGTTTGAGCACATCCTGATCAGTGTGCCAGAAAGATTGTATGCAGCGTCATGCCCTTCACGCCTTCCTTAAGGAGCTGATGAGACCCACTGAGACGCTTGGGTATCCCCACGTCATCTAGCTGTCACTAATGGGGGTGGGAAAGGGGGTCTTTCCGTGCACTTTACTCTTTGCTGTTCTCTTCGCCCACCACTAGTTTATTTCACTATTCTTTTCGTATTCCTTTAATACAGCACGTCATTGTATTCCTTTGATATTGCAAGTCATTTGTCAGACACATGCTTTTCAACAAGGCAAGCCTCTAAGACATTAAAGGCATTAAGGGCCTGATTTACAAATGCATATTTCAATGGGAAAGTCCCATTGAAAAAAGCGTTGTAAATCAGGCCTTTCTTGTTTAGGGCGTTTTAAGAACATTATATATAGTAACATTATATATAGTATTATATATAGGATAGTAATATATAGTAACACTTGAGGAAAAAATAGGATTTGAAGAAATATTTCCAAACATTCAACAATATGACTTTGGTGTCACCTCATAATTTGGGGGTGTTAGTTCAAAGGGCTGCTTTTTTTAGGGTTGATGGAAAATGCCATTCTAGCAACACTATAATTTGCTTTTGACATGATGTATGCCATGAAACCTTCACGAAATGTCACCGAATTTCGCAACTATGCTTCAATGGCTCTGATAAGAGGGAAGCTTTCTTGAATGATCACAGCAGCAAACCGGCCATCTCCGTCTATACAGGAGAGAGACCCCCTGTTTGAGCCGATCTCTCACGCGGCATTGGAAGCTTTGTGAGGATGATGACGCATCTCGTGTCCTTAGTGCCATCTGAAGGGCCATCAGTGTTAATAGTTGCCCCTGGCAGCCAGGACACTTGGCACGCTCAGGCAACTGAACTTGCACGAGTTCCCTTCCAAAAGTAGTCACTTTCTCAGCGAATGAGTACACAGTGTAAATTTAAAGATTTTTTTTTTCAGTATGTACTTCCTTTCTTTGATTTTTTTGTTTTCTTAGAAGTACTAAATGAAACAATGCTTTATTCAGAGTCTGGATTAAGTAAAACTATCTATGCTTCCGAAAAGAAATGTGTGACTGTGTTAATTTTGCCAGTGTGAAGAAGTAGTGGCATTTAATCTATTTAAACCGTCCTTACACCACACATAGTTCTTCACTGAACATCTGCAAGCTGTGCTGCTTTTATATGACATGCACATACTCCCATCGTTGGCTTACACCAGCAATCTCTGCATACATGAATGGAAGTGCATTGCAGACACTTCAGTGCAGAGACGTCTGGGGTTTTCTAACCTGAATACAACTATATGACATGCTCATAAGGAATATATTCTATCGTAGACTGCATACCAGAAACAACATTTGATTTCAAGCCTTCCTTATGCTCACCGCATTCGCTATCTATGAATATTGAGGGCATTCGGCCACCATATGTATAGCACTAGTCCTTACCTTGCGATGCCGCTCTTAAGAAAACAATCCTTTGTCAGGCTACTGTGAAGAGGAACACAGGAAAGGACAAGTTATCTTTTAGATGACTGCAGGTTCAACATTCTTGGCGTGTTGATTTTGGTTGTAACCAATACCACTACGCGAAAAATACCTCACGAAATTGGCATTTGTCTCCTCATATAGACTATATTAATTTACGAGAGTTCCAAAACAACACGGTACAGTTTTAAGTAGCAAAGAACATGACATTATGTTTAAAAACACGAAAGCAATATAATACTTTCTTGCCAAGTGAAAGGACGCCCATGAATTAAATTACAAGAGTTATAGGAAAGTTATATAGTATTTAATTATGTAAATAACCTATTTCATTGATACAACATAGCCAAACATCACCAGAGCTACATTACCTACCACCAACCTGTAAGCCTGGGATCCATCACCCTTTCTTATATATGATGCCCGCCTGCTTGTTCAGCACTCGTGCCCTGCCTCTTAAGGACGGACGTTCAGCCAAGTTAGTTTGACTAGCAGGCAGAAACCCAACACCTCTGTATTCTCTCCGAACACTAAATATAACTGCCATGATTGTGAGAGCTTATGCGTTGCGAATCAGCAATAGTAAAAACAGCCCACGAGGTGGCTTATTAGTTAACAGGAGAGTGGACAGGGCACTTCACCACTTCCTACCTCTATAAAATCAAACATCATGATGACAGATGGGCTAAAGAAAGAACTTTGGCTCGGCTTGTGTTGTCATTTTTTTGTTGTAATTTTGAAACCCACTTGAATACATGTTTTATTCGTTTCACACTATTGGCCTTATTTACAAAGAAAGTCCTTGAAAAGCAGTTAGCGTGAGAAAGAACATTGCATGGACGAAAAGAATAGCTCTGGGAGTGGATTCATGAAATAACTGCTTGCAGAAACCTGCACTGCAAAGAATAACGAATAGCGCCCAGAACGCACGCCCCCATTACGAACAGAACATAGCAGAGTCGAACATCCTTTGTGCCGGACCCATGGAAAAAATTCATCCAGGATTACTTCCATCAATCACCATTACTCACACTCCACTCCTGCAAATGACAAGTCTTTGTCCCCACACACCCACTAAATTGTGTCCCGCGCCCCTAACTTAAGGCAGCACCCACGTACCTCCACTAAAATGCATCCCAGCCCCCTAACTTAAGGCAGCACGAACATACCGCCACTAAATTGCACCCCAGTCCTCTAACGTAAGGCAGCACCCACATACCTCTACCGAACTGCACCATGATCTTCTAACTTAAGGCAGCACCCATGTACATCCACTGAACTGCCCCCCGCACTTCTTACTTGAGGCAGCACCCATGTACCTCCACTAAACTGCACCCTGGCTCCCTAACTTAAGCCAATACTGAAAAGTCCTCCCTGGTCCCAGTACCCCCACTGATCTGTGTCCCAACTCCCTAACCTACGGCAGCACCCACAAGTTCTCCCTCATCTGAGTATCCACACCGATCTGTGCCCCAACCCCTAACCTAAGGAAGCACCAACAAGTCCTCCCTCGTCTAAATACCCCCGCTGCTGTTTGCCCCAACCCCCTAACCTAAGGCAGCACCCAAAGGGCCTCCCTCGTCCCAGTTCCCACACTGATCTGTGCTTCAACCCCCTATACTAAGGCAGCATCCACAAATCCTCATTTGTTACAGTCCATTGTGGAGAACAAACCTACCTCAACCTCTCTGGCCTATGTCCAGCATGAAGTACACCTGTCTGACATCCTTCTCCAACATGAACACCTGGGAACAGGGCTGTTGAATCCAGACCGTCACCTCTTCCATGGCTCCTTGTTGGATCACACTCAGCTGCACATCGACAGCCAACCATGCTGTTACTGCAACTACACTTTGGTCTCTTGATGTACATGTGGCATAGTGCACATGTGATGTGTGTAGCCCAGTGATCCAGAGTGAGGCCACATCACTTCTCAACATCCCCAATGCCAATAAGCCATACCTGTGAATGAAGTGTGAGCACATCCACATTGATGTGGAAGTGCACACAATGTACAATAAATTGAACCTCAAGAAGTGAATGGGTAGAGGGTAATGTGGTGTCATGAGATACTACACACATCTATACCTTGTGCAACATGTGGCAAGATACATGAAGAAATTAGTACCTATCTCGAAGAGGGATCCCACACACCATCATGAAAGATCTCACTCATCACCAAATGCATCCCCACATTGACACCATTAGACACACAATCCCAACATACTCAACCAACAGTGAAACACTGACAACGAACATGCAGTTCCCCCTGCACAAGGATTGGCACCAGACAACCGTCACTTGCCATTTCCAGCCGTCTGATGACCCCTCCAGTAGATGTGAAACACATGTCCACATGTCCAAGTCATTCAAAGTAGTGTCATCATGCCAACCACAAACAAGCCATAACATTACTGAACACCCATGAACATATTCACAAATGAAGAGCCATGTCAACCACAGCGACATGTACCACACACCCATCATGTAAACAATTGGCCAACATGCATGTACTGCAAAGCACAGAAGTAGGCAAGCAACAGATGCGAATGCCAAAGATGTGAAACATGTGATTCCCAAAACATGTGAGCTCCCCACATCTACAATAGACCAAATACGTTGATCGACCATGAATGCAACCTACTGAACATCACACACACATGCCCCCAACAATCAGCACAGTAACAACATGACCCACAGAGTGTGCGGAGGGACTTGCTTATACACGGTGTGCAGCGGTCCTAAGGTGTAGAACAGGTACGGCAGAAAGGACCTGAATACAACTAAAAATGAACCGCGTTTAGGAAAAGGAAATAAGTTTGAGGAGCAACAAACCAGTGTGATGCATTCAGCGACAGTTGGCTGCTCACCTATTCGACAAGTTTAAAACATTGGTCCCATTAAATGAAACCGCTATAAGAAAACTGAATACTATCCCTGTTCGTTTCTACCAAATTAGAGTACTTCAAATAAAGGGTTAGAAGACTAAAGGTCTATCAAAGCAACCATCATCTGTCCTGACGATGGCCTTTTCAACAACATCGGGAAAACCTATTCAAGGATGGGGTTCATCCCTTAATAATAGGCCGAAATGCAGTGCGTCGACACATCATTTTGAAAAACATCTAATTTGAATTAAGAAATATATAGAAGTAACAGACATTTAGTACTTCAAAGAGACGTAGAATAGCTATGAAGAGATAGGGGTATAAGATAACTACATATGCACCTTTTGTGTAGAAATAGATATAATGTGCAAATTGGGAAGAGACTATTGATGTTAAAAGTCCTGTCAGAACAATACACCACATTGTGTCAATACCTGATTGTTCTCAGAGCTGTTCAACTGCTCTTTAGAAAGGTGTTTAATAACAAAGCCTTAACAAATTCTCTCTTTACGCTGCTGTAGAATTCACGACCAGATTGTACAATGAGAAAGCCAATCTGTGTGTTGTACACTAACCCATGAAGAACGTTTTTGTATTTGTGATAATCATGTTGTCAATCATGTTTTTAGACATCAGATTTTGTAATGAGGAAACTATTGTTGTGAAATAAATTAACTCACAATTTCCTGTACACAATCTAAAAGGTTTTGAGTCGTGTAGTTACCCGATGACGTAGGTCACCTCTGTGTGGTCTGAATACTGGTATAATACAGGAGAAGGAGGTAGTCTGTGTTTCATATGTACTTCATATTGTTTTCACCCTATTACAACACAGACCCCTCAATAAAAAAAATTCTGGGTGTGACCTACCACATAAATCTAAATCCACATGACAGCCATAGGACATACTCACTCGCAGATCTTGGTCAAACAAAAGGTGCACATGAACAAAGAGATGGCAAATGGTCTGGTAGAATCATGACAATAAAATGTGTTGAAGACATGTGGCGAAGGGACTGACAAGGGCAGTCAGCAGTACCAGCACGCTGTGCTGGTGTTCGAGTACTTTTTCTGGTTCTACTGTTGGAGGCGTGTGCTCAGAGGCGTGTCCTGAGCCCTCCATTCTACAAACATCCAGCCTTCCGCGAAGCGGACCGCGAAGGGACTGACAAGGGCAGTCAGCAGTACCAGCACGCTGTGCTGGTGTTCGAGTACTTTTTCTGGTTCTACTGTTGGAGGCGTGTGCTCAGAGGCGTGTCCTGAGCCCTCCATTCTACAAACATCCAGCCTTCCGCGAAGCGGACCGCGAAGGGACTGACAAGGGCAGTCAGCAGTACCAGCACGCTGTGCTGGTGTTCGAGTACTTTTTCTGGTTCTACTGTTGGAGGCGTGTGCTCAGAGGCGTGTCCTGAGCCCTCCATTCTACAAACATCCAGCCTTCCGCGAAGCGGACCGCGAAGGGACTGACAAGGGCAGTCAGCAGTCCGCGGGCCCGAGTGACTGCTTGACGAGCTTGCGACGAACGTACCTTGCTTGCACATTGATCCAGCGCCCTTCAGGCCCGGCGGATGGCAGCTATAGAGGAGCACGCAAAGCGGAAACTTGAGGTGGAGGCCCAGGACAAGCGCGTATTAAGAAACGGCAAACCTCGTCCGCCACCGTGCAACAACAAGGATTGTGTAACCTCGCCAGAAAGTGTGGAGCAACTGGCAACCCTGAGATTGCAGCGGATTTCCCGAATAAAACACGCGGGAAAAGAAGTACAGGTAAATACTATCCGGCCTGCTGAGATGAACGAAGTAAGTGACTTTAGGTTCCCTCCGACTGAATCTCAGGGTGTGGAAGGTTTGCCGGCTAAAACAGCGCCAATTGCGGGACGAGTCTTAGAAAACCCGCAAGCTGTTTCAGCTACATCGATGTGTCCTGTGTCCCCCCATACACCTACAGTCACATCATCCACCCTTATAGCTCAGGGCCGAGAAATCGGGTGTGGAAGAACAATAAACCCGGTGATAGCCCCACTGTGCGCTGAAGGAGCGGAAGGAGACTGCCTCGAGCAACCTAAGTCGCCTGCACGGGAGACGATGGGGATGGGGTCCTGGCATTTGCCCCAATCTTTGGACTCCCTTGTGGAGAAAGCACTTAGTCCAGGGGGCACCAATGAGTCACTTTCCTCCGCACCCCAGGAGAAGCGGATAGTGGTCATGATACACAACACAGAGGGAGTGGAGGAGTTAAGAACACCCCCGGACTCAGCTGTTCCACTACCAGTTCCCCAAGTCTTGGGTGAACTTGTGGGTAAGGTGGGAGAGGTAGAAAAAGAGGGGCGGGAGACAGCGGGGTCTGTTTTAGAAGATGGGGGCGAGCAAATCTGCGCTTCCCCTCCGCGGCTGGTAATTCCAGCGTTGAACACCGGCGTAAAGGATCCCCCCCCACTCTTATCCAACATCGTCCCACCACTCGGAACAGATGTGGCGGATATAATAACAAATACTGACCAGATAATAGGCAACTCGCCGAAAATGGCGGGAGGCAGCCACAAGATGTCCTCTCGCAGAGCGGTAAGGGCTAAACCCCCATATAAAAGAGGGCAGGTGGGGGGGAAAAACACCCCTCTCTTCAAGGTACAAAATCGAAATCAACTCTGAAAGAGTTTTTTGGGAAAAAAACACGAATGGAGGAAGCAGTACGTCAAGATATTTCAGATGCAGAACTGCTGGCCATAGTGGAAGACAGAGCAATGCATTTCTTACATTTGAACCCTCCCCCTAAGATGACTCTTCAGCCAGAGAAAGTGGCAAATAACTCACTATATCAGCTGACTCAAGGGAACCGGACCCTGAACCCAATTACCAGGGGTGCAGAAGCAGTAACCGGGAAGGGCAGCATAGTACCCGATTCTGGTCTTGCACCCAGCGATTGGTTGAACAAAGAGCTGGTCATAACTCAGCTAAATGCCAAGACAATACCAGTGGGAAGCGGCACCCCTGGAAGCGTGACCCTGTCTACTGACAACTTATTTGATACGAGGAAGAAAGTAGTGGGCTTGGGCACGCTGGAAACCCCAACAGGGGAGATACATCTGCCCCCAGCTTCGGATAAGGGCCCTCCTGTATTGCCCAAAGCACCCGCTTCACGAATCCCTCAACTTATAGCGATCAGTCCAGAATTACAAACTAAAGGGGATGTCCCTTCAAACGACACAAGCCCGAGATACCCCAAAGATCTGGGCCCTCTGCTGGCTCCTAGATGTCAAGGTGAAAATCCTCCTAGTCAAGTGCTAGAAATGTCCTTGAAAAAAGAGGATCTCATGATTACGCTGTCCTCAGTTACCATTGCATTGGCCCCGTTTGGGAAATTATACGAAGCAATCAGCGACACTTTAAAAGACCAAACTACTCTGATTGCACATATGCATACTAAACTGACCTT
Source organism: Ambystoma mexicanum (assembly GCF_040938575.1). NCBI lineage: Eukaryota > Metazoa > Chordata > Amphibia > Caudata > Ambystomatidae > Ambystoma > Ambystoma mexicanum. Next base: position 450,761,947 of record NC_090924.1, on the reverse strand, counting down.
TCTAGAGGGCTTCATCACTGCACACCAACATCATAAAGGCGATGACAAGGAAGTCCTTAGTGCTGAGAATCGATCAGGGCCCGCAGAAAGGTCAGTCACTCCCAATCTAAGTTTGGCAAACTGGCAAACAAACACCCCAGGGACACAAACTATAGATCGACCTGGGACGAATGAACCCCTTGTGACGACCCAAGGTTGTGGGGGGGAAGAGGACATTGAGGGGGGGGCATGGCTTATAGAGAGACCCCCCTCCCCGGCGAAAACTGTTGACCAACCGGAATACAACACAAAGGACGGCCAGTCTCTGAGTAGATCTGTCAGTAAATCAGGAAAGAAAAATGGATCAGTGGCATTCACCCTCCCAGAAAACGCAGTAATTCAACCACTTGTGAAACCAATAGATTTCTCCACAATGAAAATTCCATCTACCTTTGAAATTTTCCAACACAAAGGCCAAAACAATCCAGTCGTTAAGGGGAAGAAAGTTCTGAAAAATAAGTCCCAGCGAGAGCCTACATAAAAGGCTAAACCTGAGAATAAGGACGTGAGGAATGAAGGAAAAACCACTCCACCAACACAAAACCGTCAAGTCTTCAAACTAAAACCCGCGGAAAAGACGCGGTCGACCTCTCGGAGCTTAGAAAGATCGCGAGAGGGCTCCAGTAGCTCAATCGATCTTCTGAATATGAGCATCTATACGGTTGAGGAATCAGAATCAGAAATTCCCCAAGCGTTGGCCCAAAAAAGAAAAAAAACGGAAACTCGTTATAATGGAGAAAAGGACGAACCAAAATCAAAGGCTTTGCTTCTTGACTCTCCCTCGACTTCTCTGCGGGCTGTGGCAAAAACCACTTCGCTACAGAGAAGAGTAAGTAAGAATCTAGGCTCAGCACTGGGTAAGAGACACCACGGGAGAAACCAAGTGGAAGCCCACCCCCGAGATCCACATCAAAGTCACAGCTCCCCCGGGGTGAAAAATCCCTGGGTTCAACAAGAGAGCAGAAAGTACAGGAGCCCTTCATTGGATAAACCCAAACGCCATTATAGATCTAGAGTCCACACTTTGTTGGGCACAGGTCGACGGGAGGGCAGATTCACTCGCCTCAACAGCCCACCACTGCTTGGACAAAGAAAAACGATGACAAGAACATTCAAACTCCAAAGAACACAAGAAAGACAGGATAGTTGGATATTAAATCGAAAGGCCCTACTCAATTTATTCCAGGAGAGTCGGTTATCCCATATTGACGTCACAAAAGACATAAATATTTTGGAACCGAACCCTAACGGAAGAACTGACAGTTCGTTCTTACATATTGGATCGAACTATATTCAAGATCAAATCTGGAATGCAAGAGACAGATTATATAATCTGGGCTTTGACCTGTCAAATGCTATGGAGGGCAAAACACCAACCTCGCCTCTACAGGAGCGGTCCCACTATCGACCCAGACACCAGGATCATGACCGAGACTTGTCACCTTACAAAACTCCCACAAGGCCTCAAATGTTTAGTAAACATGATGAAAAACGGACTCAGAGAGCCCCTAACAATATGAACAATCGACGTGACACAGAAAGGAGAAGGAGTGGGGAGAGAAGTCCTCTCCGGGTTCCATTCTCGACACGAAATACCACCCAAAGAATTTTTCAACGTGTGGAGCAAGCCGATGAAATATCTTTCGGGGAAAATCTACCCGGCTGGGGAAGGAAGGAGAAACAATAACAAGTACCCACCTCACTCTCAAGTTGATGGGAAGTAGCCACTAGACGTCCTTTCCGGTGACTTTTCAGAGAAAGTATCGACCTCTATGGAAGTCCCGGAGACATCACTGAAATTGGGATTGTGGAACACCAGAGGCTTTAGCCATCTAACGGTCTCTTCAGATGTCAACTTGGGGAGCTTCGACGTCTTATGCTTGCAGGAAACGTGGCTAATGGAGCCACCAACGCTGGACGGTTTTCAAATGGCACACTCACCCGCCCTTAGAGAGGAGAGAGGTAGGCCTAGATCTGGCCTCATTACGGCCCTAAGAGCGGGCTCTGGGCTATCACTGTCCAAGACACTCGTGGCTTCAGAATTTTTTTTAGCTACGCTTTTGGAGTGGGAAAGGCCGAAAGGCCCTCCGGACCCCAATCATAAATCAGAAATCCTTCTGATAAATGTATATTGGAACCCAAAGCGAGTGAACAATGACTTTTTCCTCGCACAAATTGAGAGCCTAATAGATGACTTCCTAATAACATCTACCTCCAGCGACGTGATCATCGCGGGAGATTTGAATATGGACCTAACTCTTGATTTCAAAGAGCCCCAAGATAGAAATAGCATGTGGCACAACTTCCTAGACACAAGAGAGATGCACATCCTTGGGCAAAGGGCCGATAAGAAGACAGAAGATATCCCAACCTGGGAAAGAGGAAATCAAGCGGCAACAATTGACTACATCCAGGTGTCTAAGAGCCTCCTGCCGCTGTGCTCATCCCTTACAACTATAAGAACACAGCATAGCGACCACAATTTACTAACCTTCTCGTGGAAGTCACGGAGAAGAAAGGCGGAGTACGGCGCACAGGATCTGCTAGTAAATCAAAGTGGGATAAGACTGAGACTGTCGGAAGTAGCCATTTCCAAAATAACCAACCAATACAAGGAACGCAAGCTGATTAAGCAGCTAAGCCCAGCAATCAGGATCGAATACCTGCCCCTACTAACAGTCTACCACCGGAAAAAAAAGGTGCTAAAACACGGAATTAAAGCCCCACTTCACACTTACAATGAACAGCTAGTTATCCGAAGAAAGGGGATCAGAAAGCTGCAACGGGAGGCAGCAAAAACAATGTCACCGAGCAAGAAAGTCGAAGCCGCTACTGCAGTAAAAGCCTACAAAGTCTGGCTGAAGTCAACTAAAGCAAATAGGTACCAGTCAGACGCGGAAAACATGCTGAGTGCCATTAGTGGTAAAAAGGTACGCGACTTCTGGTCATTGATTAAAGGTAACTCTCAATTAGTGAACCAGGTACTACAAAATACAATCGGTGAAAAATCCTGGATATCTCACTTTGAAAACCTATATGGGGTCCGAGATAAGGTAATAGAGAACTGGACACCTAGTTCAGGAGAACTGTGGGAAATTCCAACGGACCTGAACACAATTAAAGGGAAAATAACTCAGCTCAATGGATCCAGAGCGGCAGGACCCGATGGCATAACCAATTTCGACATAAAGAACAAATTGGAATTTTGGGCCCCTTTCATCCAGGAAGTTTTTTTAAACTGTATTAGACTCTCGACCATTCCATCATCCTGGAAGAAAGCGATTTTGGTCCCTATTTTCAAAAAAGGATCTAAAGACAATCCTTCACATTATCGTCCCATCGCTTTACTAGACTCCATAGGAAAGCTCTTTGGTGCCCTAATCCTGGACAACTTTAGCAACTGGATCTCGGCGACTGGCCTGTCGGATCCCTTCCAGGCGGGTTTCGTGAAAAATGTCGGCACTTTGGCTAATGTTCTGGCAGTGAGCACACTAAAAGCCAAGGTATTCGAGGGCAGCCCCAAGATCTATATGGCATTCATCGACCTGGTCCAGGCCTTTAACCGGGTAGACAGGCAACGATTATGGGATAAATTACAACTCCACGCCTGCCCCCCCAAGGATACTGGAACCCATAAAGGCCCTATATACGGAAACTACAATAAGTGTCTGGCTCAACAACCAAGGCCTTTTATCTACCTGGATGAAGACAGTAAGAGGGGTAAAGCAGGGATGCCCTCTAGCTCCCGCCCTGTATAACGCATATACGGCTGACTTCAAAGAGTTCGAAGCTAGAGTCCGGATGTTCCCCCCGACATTGGGAGCCAGCAAAATTTCACGATTGCTATATGCGGACGACATAATCCTCTTTGATGTAACTCCTATCGGCCTCCAGAGACAGATAAATAACCTCGATGCCTACCTTAAAGAGAACAACCTCTTGATGAATTTGGAAAAGACCAAAATCATGACTTTGGGAGGAAACGAAAGGAAGTCAGAGAAATTCACATGGGCGGTAAATAACATCAAAATTCAATTGGTAGACAGCTTTAAATACTTGGGAGTGATTATCAACAAGAACTGCAAGGAAAAATTGATGCAGGAGAACATTATGACCAAGGTGAGACTTCTTATGTCTCAATCTCGGGCAATATTGAAAAAATATGGAAAATTCACCATGGCCCCTGGAATAACCTTCTACAAGGCCAAAGTGATTCCGACACTCACGTATGGAGCCGAAGCCCTACCGAACCTGCCAACATCTTTCTGGCTAAAAGTGGAAGGTTTTTATTGGAGAAAGGTCCTTAACCTTCCTGATTCGCTACCAATGGTGATAATAAGAAGGGAACTTTCCTTACAATCTTTGACCTCTATTGTCTCTCGTAACGAAGCAATGTTATTTCGAAAGTGCCTACTCCCAAGCCCCCCACGGATCATGCAAGAAATCCAGTATGAAATCCGGTCTGGATCATGTAAAATGCTCACAAGTTGGATGGCAAAGATCGAATCAATCTTAGAGAATGCTGGAAGTTCTAAAGATGAACTAATTAACAACCCCGCCAAGGTGAAATCTCGACTTCTAAATCAAGACTGGATCGACACTTTGGAAAAAGCTGCCGCCTCAAAACTGTTTAAAGATCCTCCTTCTCAGCTCTCTAAAGTGAACGAGCTCAAACCTTACTTATTAAGAGGACCGGATTCTAAACTCAGGATGAACTTTTTAAGAATCCGTCTCAATATTCTTCACACAAGAGAAAACCTATTCCGTAGAAAATTGGTCCCGGACGAAGCATGTAGATTCTGCACGAAGATAGAGATGGCTGAAACCATAAGACACCTCCTTCTCAACTGCTTAGGCGTCACGGGCCCCCGCCAGAGACACCTCGGACATTTGTTCAAAAACCTATATGTCTATGAGGAAGAGGAATGGTGGTGCCGGCTCATAAGTGGGGAAAAGACTATTTGGGTGATCGCGGTGGTAGGGTTTTTTCGAGAGATCGGCCTGCTTACCTGACCGCAGATACGGATGGACAGGATAGCCAGCTGGGTGTCCTTACCTCGCCACTCCTGTGGGGGTCGCGGACCCTGTTCTTGATCCCGGTGTAGAATCAGAGATGGAACTACGTGTGATTGTAACATAGGTTACAGTAAGACTCCGTGCCGTTTCGTTTGTGAAATTTGAACAGTTAATGGGAGGATTGTATCTCTATTTTTGTAAAAATTGTATTATACAATTAAATCAAAAAAAAAAAAAAATGTGTTGAAGACAAACTATGTACAAACTTGGACAGGGAATAATTGTCCATTAAAAATAAATAATAGGAAAAGAAAACCTACAACGACTGAACTATAAACATGAGCCAGTGGGCTAGTCCATTGAGATCTCCGACAATGCCTCAGCCAAGGTAGATTCCCCCTCCACCTCTGCCGCTTGCAGGCAGGCCTCCCTTGTTTCCTGTAAGATTCTTCCAGGATGGCAGCTTTGCCAGTGCTAACCTCTCTTCCACCTCGCCCTGGCTCGGCTATTGCCAAATCCTGTGCCCGCTGTCTCTCTTCCTCCTGCCTCACAAAGTGTACCTGGGCCAGCAACAGAGACGACAGGTGCCGTCATGCCTCCTGCCTCACTTGTAGCATGTGTGTGCATCCTCTTAATGGCAATGCCCTCCAGGATTTACCTCCTCACTGTCAACATCTCTTGCTGCTTGGCAATGTACCTGTGGTGCAGGTACTCACTACGACTGGATGACAGTCTATGTCGGGGAAGTACAGCACCTGAACTGCTCTCAAGTGCCTGTTAGGACAGTTTTTCTGAAGTCCAACTAAGGGCTTAGTAAAACCATTCAACTGAGGCAGTACAAGACTCCACTCTTAGTATAAGGCTGTACCACCTGAGTATAGGGTAGCGTAGACAGAGCAGCCAGGCTTATCTTAGGAGGGAAAGAGGGCAGTAGACACAGTGCAAGTGAAATTGTAATACAAATGATTCAAAGAAACACTGAAACACTATGTATTGTAAAAATAAAGGATTTATTTAACTACAGGTAGGCTCAGATAAATCTAGGGGTAAGTAAGTACTAAAACATTATATGAAATCACAGTATAAAAACACAACATTATACTTTAAATTCACAAACCCAAGTATATACCTTATTTGGAACACCTAACAGTAGTTCTAGGGAAGTCAAAACCTTGTTATACACATTTAGCATAGGTCAAGACTATTCTTTGGGAGTAAATGACCTATGGTTACTTTCAGATTACCTTCAGTAATCCAAGGACAGTAAGCCCTTCCAGTTGTACAGTGACTATTGGAACAAATCACATAAACAGTCAACTGGACAATATACTTTTGGTGAATAGTGAAACACTTATCCTAGGGGCAGTAAAAACCTATAACTACTTTTGTCATAACACACGGTTATACCAGGTGAGTAAAACCTAATGATGTCATATATCATTACAGATGCTTTTGAAATCAGGGAACTCCAGATTGAGGTAAGCAATAACTCTGGTAATTTATTTTGGATGGCACACAGCTAACACAATGTAAGTAAAACCCACATACTTTAACTTCACAATGATTGGGAAAGTAAAACCCAATGTCGCACTCTACTGAATAGTTATTCTAGGTAGGCAACAACCTAATGTAGACTTATTAAGGACAGGCTAGCAGCAAGTCAGGGGAAGCAAGATCCAGTTGGGGGACACTCATACAGTTATCCTAACAGGACTAACCTGGTGATACCAACAGTTGGAGGACACTCATACAATTACCCTACAGGAATAATCTGGTGAAACCAACACATTACTTTTGTAAAGAGGCACACCCTAGTCACAGCAGAGTAAAATACCTTCACATCTACTTTCTATTAGAATGGCAGAACAGTGGCTAAGGAAGCAAAGATGTTAACAATACTTTTAAGAATAGTGCATCACACATTCAAAATCAGTAAGAACTTTTGTAACTGTTCACTCTTAGAATTACACTTACCAACCAACTCTTTACAAGTAAGTAAAACACTTGATTTCTTTTCTAGGCAGAAGTCCCAATTCCTTCAACGACTTTCCCTTATTCTTGAAGCATGAGTGTTCTCAGTGGCAGAAGGGGGGGTCACTAGGACTAGTGACCAACAGGCAGTGTTAGAGTAAGTTCTTTAGTAGCAAAAGTCAGAGTTCCTTAGGAAAACTGGGCAAACAGGTGAGTACTTTACTTTTAGAGTTAGAAGAGGGTCCAGGGGCTTCACAGAAGACACCCCAGCAGGATTCTAGCAGTGGGACTGGGTGCACTGGAATAGGGACCTCCCAATCACAGAAAACACCCCAGGACTACACAGAAATCCCAAAAGGCTTAAGGTAAGTATATACCCAAGCCAAAACAGTACCTCAGCAATAAAGAAGAGATTTCAGCATGGGAACTTCAGAGACTGCAGCCAAATACCTGGTCAGTGGATTCCTTGTCCTGGATACTGAACACAAGACCTCAGAAGGGACTTTGCAGCAGGGATCGATGAAGAAGGCTCTAGGCAAGATTTTCCTTGTGGCTGAATGTAGTTCTGTGGATTTGAAGAAGACAGAATATCGCAATTGAATTCTCATCGTTACAAAGGTCAAGCACTCTTCTGAGGGGACTTTTCGGACTTGATTTGTGTCTCTGGAGATACACCAAGATGCCCACAAAGTTTCAGCGAGATTCAGAATTCGGAAGAACGTGCACAGCACAGTGGCAGGAGGTCCCAGGGTATTGGGGTATTGCAAGAACGCAAGGTCGCAGCAACCTGTGGAATGGCTTAAAATGCAGGTCTTCTTAAGTCTAATGGGTCTCACCAGGCTCTGGTTTCGGGTCGTCGTTTTCAGAGTCTCCAGGTCGATTGGAAGGAAGGGCTGCAGCAGGCTCCGGTTACACAGCAGGCTCTCCGGTCGCTGGAAATCATCTCAGTCGCTTTTCCTTCGTCATCCTCTTCGGTTTAAGTTCTTAAACACGATAACTTTAAAATGACACTATGGAGAGTCTTAAAATTGACACCCATAAAAAGAGTTAAAGATTAGGTGAGTGTGGAAAAAGGTTCCCACTCACTGAGGTATTAATGAAAGTTTTGGGGTTGAACCAGGAAAGGAAGATTTACCAGCTCTGTGGAAATTTTACCTAACAGTGCCTGTTCCACTTCAGCCTGTTCCCTTGTAGGTTCACGGGCAGGCTCAGTGACCACCTCATCTGCCATTGAATGGACTTCCATCTCCACCAGGGACACAGGCACATCCAGACTGGGTAATGTTGGGACAGGTGCACAAGATGCCATGGTGTTAGCTAGCATGGAGGCATCCGTGGAGGATGACTGGAGCACAGATGACGAGGAGGGGCCATTGCAGTGGCCTGTCCAGAGAGACCACCGTAAAGAAACCAGTTGTGACAAGAGGCAGCTCATCTGCATGGGGTGCCCTACAAGCAGCTCGTGAGATACTAGCACTGCATCATGCATAGAAACCTGCTGCCTCAAGCCACCCATCAGCAGGGGCAACACCTCATCCTGGATGGCCACATCGCCTGGAAGTGTGGCCTCTGTCTGGATGAAGGTATCAGTGAAGGCGGGTAGTGCAACTGCAGATGGACCTGGGACAGGAGGCTGTGCTGACTTCTCCACAGTGGACTGCACATCCTCCTGTTTCAGGGCCAGGTGTGCAGCTGGTACCCTCCGCCTTTGTTCCCCCCACATGAGACTGTGGGAAGGCCTGCAAATGCCTCCTCCTCCATCAACCCACATACCTCCAATGTGGTCTCCATGGTTCGGGGGCCTCTGTGTGGCAACATCACCACCACCCTGTCCCACTGCTTCTGAGGTATCCACCACATGATGGAATCCTGGGACTTGCTCCCAGCAGCATTGCCAAATGTATTTGGCACTCCCCAGCCACATCGCCCTCAGAAGAGGTGGAAACAACTGGGTGTGGCCGGAGTCTGAACCTAGGTCTGGGGGTCTTGTCCCTGGGTTGCAGCTCCACCGCACAGCTTCTACACTCTTCTCCAGCCGGAGCAACTGTGGAAAAGGTAACAAAGAAAATAAGCATCAATCATCAGTGCTAATGCATGCATGGTCTCCTCAATAGTAACAGTAGCATACAATCAGCATGAGTGAACAAGCAACTGTCTCACACACACGCACATGCCCTGAAATCAGAATGAATACAGTCTCACATGTGTAAGCAAAATGACAAGTCACAATGACGAAACATGCACATGTGAAACTAGCACATTGATGTGTGGCCACATACACAACAACTCATTTCACATCACAATAGTAATGATGCATTGACCCAATTGTGTCCTGCAGGCAGGGCCATAGAAAGGTCATCTGGCCACATGTGACCGTAGCACCAGCCAAACATCTAGCAACGTGCACCCCTGACAATCCGACATGAAAGCATGCAACACGTACATGCACCCGTTGTTGAGGCTCAATCAGCAACGCAGTAGCTCCCAACACCAACAAATGCCATGATTATATACTCTGTATGGCCCCTCATTCAGTGGCCTGTCAGATCATAATGTCATCCCAGATAGTCAAATGCTCTAAATTGCCATTCCCACACATCCATACACATGCTGAGTGGGGATGTTGCAATCATACACAATTGAACAATCCATAGAGGAGGTGTGAATAAATGTACCTCACATGCCCACAACATATCAATCTGACAACTGTTCTTGTCTGAGACCTTGCTGTCAGCATCTCACATGGCATGCATACAAGTATACTTTGTCACCAAGATCTGACCGATCTCATCCCTACACCTGTCCACTTCACAGATGTGCGCCACCACATACTCCCAGTGTCTGCATGAGGCTGCATGCCAGTTAAGAATTGTGCAAGACACATGCCGTGAAAAGAACTGACTTGCTCAAATCATGCATACCCACGCAGGACACACAAACTCAGTAGAAAAGTACACCCTGTGAGTACTCTCCAGCAGCTTGGATCCATGCTTGCAGGTCAAGGACCTGGACATGGAGGACCGGGTTTATCCTCTTCAGGACCATAGGTGAAGGGGTGATACCCGATGGTGACCTGCACGGTGCACCTCCACGGAAGCACCAGCCTCAAGGACTGCCTTTGCTTGGCTCTGGATCCTGAGGTCATCCCAGCACTTCTTGGCGTGGTCCACGGTACAGACTGCCACCCCATCCGTGTTGATTGCAGCTGTGATATCCGTCTAGATTGTCTGACGCCCACACGTGCCAAGCTGCCTCTGTGGATTGAAGAAGGCATTGCAATGGGCCAGGACCTGCTCACCCAGGATGCTAACTTCTGAAACAGTTAATTTGACAGCCCCCAGCCTCTCCTTGGGTGTGCTGATCGATGTTCCAGACATGGCTTCGCCCCCCCCCCCCCGACGAGGCATGCTGGGGTGAAGCTAGGCCCTAACGACTCATGCTGTGGAGCTGTGGTGGTGGCTCTGAGGTCTGGAAGTCCTAATAAGGCAGGTGAGGTGGTCACAGAGCCTGACAAGTGAACCACAGGAGAACAGGCTAGGAGGGAATACCAAGTACTCCAAGGCAGTGCTAGTGTTCAGTAGCCAGGGACACACTATCAGGCAGCAGGAGATGTTGAAGTTTGGAGGCAAAATATGTCAGGAGGAGGTAAGATATGGCACGAGGCAGGAGTGACACAAAGGAACAGGTGTTTTCTGTTCATGCCCAAGGCAGCAGTGTGAAAATCAGAGAAAGGCCCTAATTGCATAATTCACACATCATATGCAGTGCACCTACGCACGTAACGCTGTATATGACGTGCCCTCTCTTGCTTGCGCAGTGGCAGAGACATTTAGGGGGTGCAACGTGCATTACTTGGCGTGCATGTAGCCTGTGATTTCTTTTTGGGATTGAAACGTGGATTTGGCTTCCAGATTTGTGGGTACCTTTCCGTGACCACAGCATGAGTGGTAGGTCTCCGCAGAGAGGGAGAGGACAAGGATGGGGAAGAGGTCAGAAGAAGGGTCCCCCTGCTAAACCTCGTGGTGGGCCTACAGGTGCCCGTGTACCATCAAGGTTCACTAAGGGCAAGAGGGGACAGCCTGCAGAGCAGGAACAGGCAGCACACCACGAAATGGCACAGGTGAAGGAGAAGGGGCCACCAAGGAAGAAGCACTTTTCAGGTGAGTAGCTAACAATCCTCACTGATTATGTCCAAGAACACCAGGTCGACCTGTACACTTAGGCTGGCAGTACCTTTCATGTGACCCAGCGGTGGAGGATGTGGCAGGAGGTTACAGACCACATCAATGCCTGCGGTGTGGAGAGGCGTACTGCAGAAGAGATCCACAAGAGGATGGGGACCTCATGCGACTGACCAAGGAGAAGCTCAGTAGCAATGTGGTCTCTGCCCAGGCTACTGAAGGCGGATCATCCCATGTGAATGAGCTGACTCCATTTGAAGAGGTTACCAGTGGACTCATCAGAAGTGAACAGGTGGTTGGTGTTAGAGCATGGACACCTATGTAGCCACATCAGGTGAGGGCCATGTGTGCATGCCATATGTGCTTCCATCTATTCATGCTATGCTGTCAAATGTTGTGGTACAGTTGGCCGGGTCTTCCTCACTCCTCCATGGGTACTACAGAAATGCTACCATGGTGACTTCCATTACATGTTGTGCATCCTAGGAGATGGATGCTTGGTCTCTCTGTGCAGTTAACATTGATCTCACAGTACACATTACTCGATACAGAATGTTTCTGCTACGCCAATATACCTATGTGTTGCAATGGCCTGCAAGACACATCTCATTGAAAGCACTCACAGTGTCATGCTTGTGGACAGTGCATTGTGAACACAATTTATGACTCCAAACACAATTTATGACTCACACGGAACTGCACCAAGCTGTGGACGATGTCCGAGTCATCCATTTACTGGCTCTGGCCATCAGTGATATGATATGATATGGCATTTATAACGCGTCTATACACAAGTGTTTCAAGGTGCGACGAGGCAAGGGAAGGGGACAGAGGGAAGACAGAGACAGCAATCTTACTAGGCCAGGTGACATTGAGATCGCTCAAGTGCAGGGGAAAGGGGAAGGGGAAGGGAAAAGTGCGGGGTGGTGGGGGCAGTGCAGTACAAGGGAACGACAGTAAAATAAATAGAATAAATGAGCAATAAGTTAAAGTGCGGCCAGTTGGTGGCAAGTGCGAGGGTAAGTGCAGAGGTGTCAGGCGCTGGAAGTGGGCTGTAGGGATACAGAAAAACAGTCCCCAAGTGCAGGGGATGCCATGGAGGCAGTGCAGGGGTGAAACTGGCGGGGGAGGGGACCTGGGCCCGAGATCAGAGGTTAGCAAGTTGACCAGTGCAGTTTCAGTTTCAGCCAGGAGTTCAGCAGGGGAGAGGAGGAGAGAAGGCAGAAGCAAAGAGGAAGGGTTTGAGGTGCTTCCAGAACCGGAGATGGTTCTCCACAAGTTTCAGGGAGGCTGTTCCAGATGGAGGCCCCAGCCGAAGAAAGAGATCTACCACCAACCCGTTGCTTGGAGAAGCGACAGACCCTGAGGGAGTTAGAGGCAGATGAGCAAAGAGCTTGAGAATATATTTAGGAAGAGAGAGTTGAAGGTATTAAGGCCCCAGTAGGTTGGGGACAATGCAGAGGGTTTTGAACTTAATCCTCGCAGCCACTGGGAGCCAGTGCAGAGATTTCAGTCCTGGAGAGATACGAATACTGGGCTTGAGGCCAAGGACAAGTCTTGCAGTCCTGTTCTGGATGAGTTGCAGAGAGTGGAGAGTAGAAGCAGGCAGATTTAGAAAGAGGCTGTTGAGTAGTCTAGCCTAGAGAGAACCAGAGCTCTGGAGACAGTGAGCTTCTTGGGTAAGGAAAGGAAAGGAAGAATACCTCTGAGGAGGTGCAGCTGGTAGTGTGACGTTTTAGCGATGTCAGAGATGTGAGGAGAGAAGGAGAGTGTGGAGGTTTTTAGCCTCACATGTGGGAACGGGAAGAGGGCCAAGAGAGGCCGGCCAGAGAGTGACAGGAAAGGAGGGAGCAGGTGTGCCGATGACAGGAATCTCAGTCTTACTGCCATTAAGGCAGAGATCATTGGTGGTACACCACTCCTGAATAGCAGGCAAACAGTCAGAGATGATAGAAGGAGAAGAAGTGGCGGAAGGGAGCCTGAAAATGAGTTGTCATCCGCATAGCACTGAAAGTTGGGGCAGAGAGCGATAATGCGGTGGGCAAGAAGTGCCATGCATTGGTTGAACAGCCAGAGAGAGAGGTTAGACCCCTGGGGAACACCACAGGTAGAGATAGAGATAGAGGAGATGAAGGACCCAAGTTGGACCTGGTAGGGTCGATCGGAGAGGAAAGAGATCATGGACATGGATGAGTGAGAATATCAGTGGATAGAGGCATGAGAGTATTTTCCAGTCAAGAGTTACAGCGCCTGGCCAAAAGATGTTTTTGTGATGTTCTTTCCACATTTAGAGTGTCAATGATTCAGTGGTCATGCAAGTGCACACTGATCATGTCCATGTCACACTCTTCTCATGCATGATTAAGATGCATGTGAGCGAGGCTTACCACATATCTGGCATAGGGCAATGTGGCGAAGCGGGTGATGGGGATTATGGCAACACATATGCCTGCATGCAGGTTTTGCCAGCAGAAGTAGAGGTGACACTTCTACAGCATGGGGTCTGGCATGGATTCACATGCTCATGAATATTCCCTGTCGTCAGGCTCAGAAACCTCAGTAAAAGAAAAACAGTTTCCATTTCACTTAAAAACTGTATTTCTCCCTTAAACCAATCACTGTCCTCTGGGTCCTACTGCCCCCATCCAATGACAGTCCTCTCCCTAAACCGCTCCTATGGCAGCCATCTTCAGATTTTTACTGCACGTTTCAGTGTTGGGAATCCTCAAGTTTGCTCTGTGAGCTAGTTCTAAGTTTTTCAGCTTTTCGATGGGAGCTGTGTGCTGTCTTCTCCATCTGCAGACAGCAGAGATCCATTGTCATTGAATTTCATTGCCCCTCAAAGTTTCCAGAACGCCATCAGGCCTATTTCGCGCCTTCTAACCATGACAGAGAAGAAGAAGGAAGGAAGATCCCTCTTCAAGTCCTTAACCAAGTGTGAGCTACGGAATTTGTTTGTGGAATACAAGTGTTAGGGAGAATTCTCAAAAATGTATCAATTCCCTCTACCTTCGAGACCCCCAGAAACTTTGCTGTATTTTTTTAACCTGGAGAGAGTGAGACCCTTTTTCCCACTCTCTCATGTATATTCATGTGATTTTATACACTGTGTTTCTTTTTGGTTATGGAGTCTAACAAACTCCATAGGCATCATCTTTTACAATTGTGTCACAAAACACCTTTAGTGCAGTGACAAAGGGAAGTCTTTCTTTCAGGTTTCCCAAGGTTTAAATACCTTCTCTGGGATAAACTACTGTTTCCGAGAGCAGTAGACTGAAATTGACTCTACTTAGCATTTTACTTGCTAGACCCAGCACACCCTATCTTACAATAGAGTGCTGGAGGGGTTACTTAGTATCCCCTGTGTCTAAATGCTCATGTAACATCTTACATGTTACCCTTTCCTCTCAGAATGGTTGGTGGCAGTGGTTTAGCAATGAACTACCATGATTTACCCTGACCGCGAACTGTTCGCAGCTCGAGTAACGTTACATCGCGGTAGCCACGTTTTTCAAAATGGCACTGAGCCTCCTTTTGTTAAAATGGTCCCCGATCTTCTTTTTTCACCATTTCTTTGTGGAAAGGCCCTTCTCAAGTTTTGCTCTGCACGCCAAACCAAGTTTGGTCTTTTTGTTTATTTGCCTTTGGCGGGCTTCAGGAGTGAAACCCGCCTCTGGCTCCATAGTGTCTGGGGTAGGCAGGAAGTGAGGGAGGTGCCCAAAACTCCCTGTGCTTAGTCTCCTAGCAGGCCCAAATGCACTCTGTGACGATTGGCTGGCTGACTGTCCGGCAAGGACAGCCACCCTGCTAGGTGAGTGGCAGCTAGGCTGGAATGAATGCTAGAGAACTGAATAAAAGGCGAGTCTCTTGGCTTGGAAGGCAGAGTCGACCACTGAACGAAGGAACCGAAGAAGAGCTTGAAGTGGGTGGCTGCTGCAACTCCTGGACCGTTGGTTTGCCTGATGAAGCCATGCTGCAGGTCTGAATCGCCAAGTTTGCATCGGCAGAGAAGCCCTGCAAGGACGACTTCTCCCTTTGAGCTGGTGGGACCAATCAACTCCCAGGTAAGCCACCTGGACACCCATCTCGGAGCTGGTTGAATTTCCTCAGAGTTGCTGCAGGAAACCGTAGAGCCAGTGAGAGGGACACCAGATTGTGTGCGTTGCTTGTAAGCTGGCCTAAAGCTTTTGGAAGATCCTCCGGACTCCCACAAAGCAGGACTGACCAAGCCTGACCCCCCTCAGTTGAGTGTGGGACCTCAGATGTGAGGAAAGTCGACCTTGACAGCCAGATACCGTGCTTATTGCTATTTGCTGTACCGCAAGGAGCTGAAACACGAAACAGTCACTGAAAGTAACGATTGCCGGTTGCCAGCTTTGACAGTGCCAATACAGTGCAGGAGTCCCCCAATGTCCTCCCTCTTGTCCCCACCACTGAGGCCCTGGTACAGTGAGATCTGCATAGCTGTACAGGAACAGAAGTCTTAAGCTGCAGCTTTTTCTTCTTTACTAAGGTACTGTAACACTAGCTTAAAAGAACTTACCTCTTACTTTGGAAGCGTTTGTAACTTCTGCAACTCACAAGTCTAATCAGCCTGTGGCCCTACATTTGATTCTTCTTTTTACCAAAGACTCCTAAGAACTTGTGCAAAGACTTTTCCATTTAATTACCTGAAGTGCTGCATCCTATACAAAGACTTTGTCGTATTGACTTTGGCTTAGCCTATTGAATTGAATGACTCTTCTAAGTACTATCTGAAAGTATTTGCCATGCTTATGAATATTTGTAAATTCTTGTGTTCTAATAACCCTTGCCTTTTACTTCCGTTTTAAAGAGTATTCTAAATGCCAACGGTAAGGTAGTATTGCCCCCAGCACCCTTGTTACTGAAGTCCCCTGTGGGTGTAGGTTGTGTCTGTGGGCCATCCCAAAGGGGCCTTGTCTGATCTAGAAACTCAGAGTGTACAGTATTGAAGTATATTTGTGTGTTACTGTTCTATTGCTAACTTCTGAAGAAGGCTTTATAACTGACTAATAAATACATTATTAATTGTTTATGCAAGAAACCTTGAGTGCAAGAGTTTATTTGAATACCTGTAACTGTGAATCTTTGTGTACCTCCAAAAAAGCTCACATCTCCCCTCTTGAGATAAGCCTGGCTGCTCAACACACTAACAAAACTGTGTAGTACAAGCTTATACCAAAGGTTGGATTGCCTATAACTGTAGTCATAGTTGTTTGTAGTGTTCCCAGAGGGTACTGCATACAAACTTTGCCTAACACTGGTGGCAGGCGGTGAGGATATATTATAGAGTTGTTACATCATTTAGAGTTTACTTTACCTTTATTCAAATAGTAACCTTCACAAGGCTAAGCTCCACTAGAAAAGCAATTGTAACATGCCAGATATGGATAACTTCAGACAGGAAGCCCTGATCATTTTGATAGTAGACCAACTGAAAGAAATGTGTAAAGTCAGGTCTCTCCCTGTTAAACAAAAGAAAAATGAAGATTGTTAGAAAATCAAAGTCTGTGTAGTAGGCCTGTCATACCTACTAATCCAGGAAATGTGAAACATTATGAGGATGATGATGATTCAGAGTCTAACTCTACTGTTATTGATAAGTCAGAAGAGTTAGAGGAGTCTCAGGATGTGAGCCCCTCTTTACCTCAACAGGCCCTTAAGCCTCAACCTTTAGCCACAGGGACCCTACCAGGTCCAGTACTTAGTCCAGAATTTGTCTCTCTTGAAAAGATGAGGCTTGAGTTAGAGTTTAAAAGGTTACAAGTCCAAGCTGAAGCCAAACATCAAGATCTCAAACTAAGGGAAATGGAATTACAACATGCTCTTGAAATGAAGAAATTGTCTCTTGAAAATGTTTCTATCCCAGAGTCTTCTAGGTCTTCTAGTCCTAACAGACCTCGCATGCCTAAGGAAGTGAGGTGAAACTTGATATTTTGGATTGATTAGGTGCTTTTGAATATAACTATGGGATTCAGGGTTTCACAGGGAAGCAGTTGATTCATTGGCTTTTGTCTAGGCTCCCCCAGGTTGCAACTAATGCTGTAATGAAGGTGGGGGAACTTAAAAGATTGGAGCATGAAAAATGTGAAACTAGCTTTGATAGGTAGATTTGGGAAAACTCCTTCCCAGTGCCTTAAGAGGTTTAGGACCCTCAAAAAGACTGATGGTACCCCTTGGGCTACCTGGGTGCGTGAATGTTTGAAAAACTTAGTTGGTTGGTTTAAGGGTTATAGAGTGAACTCTTTTGAAGAAATGTGAAATCTGTTTTTGTTAGAATCTATTTTCGAAGGGATTGTGTCCTGCGACATATTCCTTATCTTTGATGTTATCCATTCCAGCTTGCTGGCCTCGGAAAAAAATGTCAGTAGAGGGCGCTGCGCGTCGAAGTCCTTCCAGTCGGTGTCCCTCGAGAGCCTCTGTATCGGCGCAGACGTCATCATGAGTATAAATGGTCTTGCACAGCGTCCGTTGCTCAGTTCCGTTTTTCTGTGCTTCGTGGGCCTCGGAAACATAGCGCTTGGTTCCTTTCTTCAGAAAAACCTTCTTATTCTTTGAAGATTATTACCATTACACAATGGCTTCTTCATCCGTACCATCGACTCCACGGTCCGGTTTAAAAAAATGTCGTGACTGTGGGAAGAAAATGTCATTAACGGATCCTCACAGGATCTGTTTGTGGTGCCTGGGATCGGAGCATCACTGTTCGGAATGCGAGGACTGTATGTCCATGACGGCGAAAGCCTTGAAGGAGCGTAAGGGGAAGTTAGAAAGAGGTAAGGACTTTTAAACTTCTACTCCCTCAAAAGTTTCTTCGGCTGAGTCGAGACATTCGTCTCCTCGTCGACAAAAGAAACCTTCTCGTTCAAGATCTCGAAGCGGTTCTCACCAGTCTTCGAGATCAAAACACTCTTTAGAAGAGGCGTCGTACATCTCCCTCTTCTTCTTCATCTAGTTCCCCAGAAGGGGTCACCTGTCCCACAAAACACAGCTCTCCGGCTAAGTGGGAGGAATCCCGTAAAAAAATGCTTAGCGTCTTCGGGAAAGCGGCCTCGACCTCGTCTAAAGGTGATAGCCTGGGTGAAAGACCCAAAAAATCAAAACGCTGCAAGTCGTTGAACCCGGCAAGAGAAAGAACTCGAGAGCGTCATGAACCCTTGAGTAAAAGCAATAAGACCGCGTCACCGATGCCGTCGTCGAAGATTCCTTCGACTCACAAATCTGCGTCATCAATGCCTTTGTCGAAGGGCCCTTCGACGCATAAATCGGTTTCATCGAAGACGTCTTCAACGCCACTGTGGCCCCCGATAAAGAACAAAGCTACAACTGTCACTATGTCACAGGCAGTAGAGGTGCCGAAGGCTCTGACCATGATGTCGAGGATGCCACCGACAATCTCGACGCCACTGAGTAGGATTCCAATCCTCTCGACTGCATTGAGGTCTTTTCAAACTTTTTCAACACCTTTTTCAGGATTGTCGAAGCCTACGACGTCCACATCGACAACCTTGACGCTTTCTCAGGCAGTGACAACAAATTTAGCTCCTTCTGTCCTAGAAATGGGTTTTAAACCATATCCTAGGTCTGACTACTTTAGAGCCCTGTCCTCTATATATGAGGAAGGGGAGGATTCCGACAATGAGAGACCCTTTGGTTTGCAAAGGACTACAATACCCATGCCAGAGGAATTAATCTCTGAGGACAACAGGTTAAAAGACCTTCAAGAGTCTCTACATGAGGCAAGTGGTTTAGATACTTCTCCAGAAGTAGAGTTTGCTAAACTAGACCCTGGAGAGCATGCTGAGACTCCTTATAGGATTCTGATGGCCAGAATAATTGAATGTATGGGGTGGACTACACCTACTCCTTCTTTTCAGCAGGATGACCTTACTGATATTTTAGATAAAGGTCCACAGGAGGATCCTGTTGTTCCTTTTCATACTGCTCTGCAAAGAAAAATATATGCAAATTGGGAAACTCCCGAAGTTATCCCTGCAGTAAATAAAAAACATTCTGCTAAATACAGAGTATCGGCTTCAGATCCTGAATATCTGAGAAAGCAGCCAACTCCAGAGAGTTTAGTTGTACAAGCAGCGACTTCATCTAACAGTAAGTCGGCATACCCTACTATTCCACAGGACAGGGATGATAAAAGATTTGATGCCATGTCAAAAAAAGTATTTTCGGCATGTAGCATGGCGCTTAGGTCAATTAACGCCACTTGCACGCTAGCAAGATTCAGCCACACTCTTTGGGAGTGTACTTCATCTGCGGCTGACTGTCTCCCAGAAGGAGAAGAAAGGGATGCATTCTTAAACATCATCAGGGATGGAAAGGATGCAATGTGCGAGTCCCTCCAAACAAGCATTGATTCTGCTGACAGCATTAGCAGGGCCATGGCGGCAAGTACCACAATCCGCAGCTTTGCGTGGTTGCGGAAGTCTGGTTTTGCTCCAGATGTACAAGCCAGACTTCTGAACATGCCCTTTGACGGCACTTCTTTATTTGGAAAGAAGGCTAATGACAGCCTGGAGAGATTACAAACATCCAAGGCAGCAGCGAAATCCCTTGGGTCTGCAATCCGGCAGACTCCAAATCGCCCCTCAGGAGCCTCCTGGAGGGGTAGGTCCTTTCGCTTTTACTCCGCATTCGGAAGAGGCAGAGGCCAGCCTGCTCAGAGGGGCCAGAAACGATTCACCTGTGGTGGACGGGTCAAAGGTACAAAAGCGGCAGCAGCAGGTGCCACTTTACCCTCGGCATCTGCGTCAGCCGCTTCTAAACCCCTCTGAGGTCTCCCCTCACAAGACACCAGTAGGGGGCAGGTTAACTCAACATCTGGCAGAATGGCAGGCTCTTACGTCAGATGCTTGGGCATTGGAGACAGTTGCCCAAGGGTACTGCCTGCCCTTCCTACACAGTCCTCAAAGTCATCCACCGGGGAACAACCCTTTGAAGCTTCCAGACCCGCTCCTTATGCAGGAGATTTTAGACCTGCTAGAGAAGGGTGCCATAGAACCGTTACCCGTAGCGGAGAGGAACAAGGTTTGGTATTCCCCCTACTTCCTAGTACCAAAGAAGGACGGAGGACTGAGACCCATCTTGGACTTGCGAGAATTGAACAAATTCCTCAGGAATGACAAGTTCAAGATGGTAACCCTTTCCCAGATCCTTAAGGCTCTCCAGCTTCAGGACTGGTTGGTATCTTTAGATCTTCAGGATGCTTATTTCCATGTGCCAATCCATCTCAAACACAGGAACTACCTGAGGTTCGCAATTGGCAACTCTCACTATCAATTTCGAGTTCTGCCATTTGGGCTCACCTCGGCCCCGAGGGTCTTTACAAAGCTAATGTCGGTAGTGGCTGCAAGTCTAAGGAGGGAAGGGATCCACGTCTACCTCTACCTGGACGATTGGTTAATCAGAGCGGTATCTCCGGAACAAGCTCAGATCCAGCTAGATTATGGGCCTCATCACGAGTTTGGCGGCAACCCTTAAAATCGGCGGTAACGCTATCAGCGCCGAATCTAAGGGTCCGTCGGATCACGAATACAAATACCGCTGGCGCCATTACAGCCGGCGCAAGTACATCCGGCTGTAAAAGCGTCGGCTGTAAAAGCGCCAGTATCCATTCGTGCTAAAACATAGCAATCACAAGTCTGAAGTAGGCGCTATTAGCGCCAGAAAAACGGCGGACAATCCGCCGAAAATACCCCCAGGGCACAGCAGTAAGGGCCCAGGTGAAACCAATGCAAATCAGAGGCCTACAAAGGACCTACCCATGCACAACACACCCTCCCCAACACCATTACACCAGCAGGAGCAGGGAGGAGACAGCAATAAAAGCCCAGGTGAAACCAATGCAAATCAGAGGCCTACAAAGGACCCACCCATGCACAACACACCCTCCCCAAAACCATTACACCAGCAGGAGCAGGGAGGAGACAGCAATAAGGGCCCAGGTGAAACCAATGCAAATCAGAGGCCTACAAAGGACCCACCCATGCACAACACACACTTCCAAACACCATGCTGCCATTTGGAGCCAGGAGCCTTGATGTGGACATTTACCTGCTGCGCCTGGAGCTACAGAGGCCAGCCAACCAGGCCAGGGCCCTGGGAGCGCAGGGGGTGGTGGGGATGAGGAGAAGGAGGAGGAAAGCAGCACCAGGAAGGCGGCCAGCCATCCCCAGGCCCAGGCCAACACCCTGGGCCCTGACTGATGGCCAGTTGGTGACCGAATATAGGCTGGACAGGGCAACCATCACCCAGTTGCTGGACACAATCCAGGCTGACATCGGCAGCCGTATAGCCATTAGCACAGCAGTACCCCCGCTTGTGAAGCTTGTGTCCGTGCTACAATTCCTCGGGACTGGCAGCTACCAACACACCATTGCCATGATGCACGGCATGGTCCAGTCCACCTTCAGTGCCATGCTGGGACAGGTGCTGGATGCACTGTTGATCCATGTGAATGAGCACATTGCATTGCCAGCCACACAGGCACAGTTGAACCAGCTGAAGGGTCAATTCCATGCCATTGCTCAAGTTCTGAATGTAATAGTAGCCCTGGACTGCGCACATGTAGCACTCGTACCACCCCAGGCACATGAGGTAGCTTACAGAAACCGGAAAAATGACCATTCCCTGAATGTGCAGATGACATGTAGCCCTGACCTCACCTTCAGCCACTGCTGTGCCCGCTACCCAGGATCCACCTACGACTCCATAGTCCTGCGCAACAGTACCCTGCCAGCGTACATGGAAAGGCACCGAGGCCAAAACACATGGATGCTGGGTGAGTACAAATGTAGTCTGTAATGCATGTTGAATCACATCTGATGGGACTGGTCACGCACAGTGAAATCCCTGCATGGCAATAGGCAGCACCATCACTGCAGCATTTCCATACATGTACCTTGCATGAGAACCTTTGGACATGTCCAACACAGCAGAACACAACTAGTCAGGATGTAAAAGACATGTGGCAGCACAGTCACAAATGGAAGGCCTACTACCACAAAGCCTCCTGTGTGTGTTGCACTATTGCTTCCCAACCTGACACAGTACAGACATCCCACCCTGGCCACCCCACAGTCATGCCAATGTTACACAAAAGTCGGCACATCCACAAAATCACTACACATAATTAGTCTGATTAACGACAATGTACATCCCTGAAACACTGACCCCTGATTGGCCAATCACATGCCTGGGGAACAGTACATAATAGTGCCAACCAGCAAATGCAACAGCAGCCAAAGGGAATGTCAATGAAACATGGGCTAACCACTTGTTGCATGCACAAGCAGATAAAAGGGTCCCCTCCTCCAGTGACAAGGGACAGAGTACTGTTACATTTAGAAACAGAGGCGTAGCAAGTTGTGAGTACTCCAATGATTCAATGCTGCTCCTAGCACAGCACACTCCACAATGTAAGTAACTAAATGATAAGCAGGCCACATGTAATACATGAGTGTGATGCACATAACAACTCACAAATACATAGATACACAGCTGTATGGCAACCTCACACCATGCATTTCCTGGAAGTCAAAGGATGGATGCCAACATTGCAATGAGATAGCATGACCTTCTCGACACAAACTTGATCCTGTTGAAAATGTCACTGATGACTGAGCCTTGTGCACCCACTGAACTTACCTTGTCCCCATACCTGCTTTCTCTCCCCTGCAGGTGATTCTGGATATCCCCAGTACACATGTCTCATGACCCCTGTGCGTCATCCACACACTGCAGCTGAGTGGGCATACAACATTGCCCATGGACGTACACGCATCTGCGTGGAGAGGGCATTTGGACTACTGAAGGCACGCTTCCGGTGCCTAGACCGTATGGGAGGGGCATTGATGTATGCACCTGAAAAAGTTGGAAAATTGTACTGACATGTTCCATGCTGCACAACATTTGCTGTCGTAGGAATGTGCCACTGCCCCCCGGTGCTCATATGGTGCCACCTGAGGATGGGAGTGAAGGTAATGATGTGCCAGAAGGTGTTGCACGTGCACACAGGAATGGGCTGAGGGAGGGGAGGTTGGCCATACAGGGCTTGATTGATAATTATTTTTGATACTAGTGACGGCTACATTTTGCACATGTCAATTAAACATTAAAGAGCACTTAATCAAGATCACAACTGTCCATGCTTTGTATGATTTTTAAAGGTGATTTATTCAAAAATTGTCCATCCCCCTCCCCCAGTGAATACCCAGCACACAATCCCCCTCCCCCAAGTGATCACCCAGCACACAATACTCCCCTCCCCCAGTGAACACCCAGCACACAATCCCCCACTCCCCCCAGTGAACACCCAGCACACAATCCCCCCTCCTCCAGTCAACTCCCCACAACAGTGCAGGTAGCTGCATGTTCTCAGGGCACCCACAACAATGCCATGTGCAACTATGATGGTCAGGGGCGCTTTACATGTCCTGGCCCCTCTGGTGTGCGGGATCTCAGGTGGCGCAATGAACAGCGCTTAGGAGAAGGCTCAAGGGATCCCTCCGTGGGTGTAGTGGAGTTTGATGGGACTGACCCGGTTGCCTGCAGATGCTGACGGAGAAGGTTGTTCGCTTCCCTTGTCTGCTCAGCGAGTGCAGATACTGCTTCGCACAACTCCCGTACCCTTTGGCCAAAACCTGTCAGGGCTGAGGTGCATTGCTCCACCACTCTGCATGTGCGCGCGTTGTCTCAGGAAATGTACTTGCATCCATGCCAAATGGATGCGTTGATGACCTTGATGTGCCGGCTGTGCACTTTGGCCATGGATTCCACTTTTGCCTGTTTGGCCTCAATTATGTCCAGACGTCCCATCACAGCTTCTACCGTGACGAAAGATACCCCTGGTGTGGCAGGTACCGGCCTGCCACTTGTGCGCTGTTGGGGGGGGCTGCATGGGGACATGTTGGCAGCTTGGATGGGGCTGCCGGGCTCTGAGTGCCGGTTTTCAGAGCTGCCATATGATGCTGTGTCTACATCTGGCTCAGGTGTGCGGACACGACACACATGCACACGTGGGGTTTGTGCTCCCTGTGTGACTGGCCCTGGGGTCCCCTGTGGTGTGCCCATCCCTTCGGCGCCGCTGCTTCCGGGGGAATGCAAATGTCCTGCCTGATGCGCAGCTGGAGATGTCACTCCCACAGGTGACTCCCTCTGCATCGGAAGTATGCATGGTGGCTTGGGGTGAGCTAGGCGCAGACACCCTGCAGCCATGTGGGTGCTGCAGCAGTCTGGTTGGGCTGCGTTGTGGTGATGTGGGATGGGTCCGGCGTCGGTTCTCTTCCGTGCGGCCCCTTTGTGGGGTGGTCGTGCTGGTCGAGATATGCTGCCTCGGGCGCTGTGATGGAGTGGCCTCCGCACCATCATCGTCATCCCGTGAAGTTCGCTGTGTGCCTGTGGGGTACATAGGGTGTGGATTGAGTTCAAGGCAACCTACATGAGTATCAAGCAGTTCATGCCATCAAGTGGGATTGTAGGCGGTATCAATTATGCATGGCACTTGCATTTTGTTCAATCTCCATGTAGTGATTGGTGGAATGTGTGAGTGTGGAGGAACACTGCATGGAAATGTTTGTGTGCCATCATCACATGCGAGATTGTGATACACCATGCTCAAGGTCCTGGGGGTGTATTCATGCACACTCACACTCTACGTAGCTGTCCCATGGCAATGGATGTCTGTCCCCTGCCCCTTGTATTGATGCACTGCACGTGCAGGGGAGTCTAGGCGACACTACGGTTCAATGGTTCAAGGGCTCAGTTATGGGTGTCTGCAGTGCCTCACACACATTTCATCACATTCATTCACTCAGGGTCTGCATGTGTGGTCCTTTCAGATGCATGCATTCCGGGTGGGACTCACCTTCAGTCGGGTCTATACCAGTGCCTGCCTCCGCTCCACCAATTCCCTCTATGGTGCCCATGTCGATTAGGGCAGTCATCTTCTCCTCCCAGGATGTGAGTTCGGGTGGTGGTGGCCCTCCTCCGGTGCCCCTCCTTGTACTCCTGTGCTGTGAGAGTATGCCGCGGACTCTCACACACAAGTCATTGAGGCGCTTGTGACAGTCCTCACCATCCCGGGGCACGCGCTCCACTGCAGACACCCTTTGGCTGATGTTCCGCCAGATCTGTGCACAGCGCTGGCCACTTGTCTTGAGCTGCTGCAGTTCATCATGGTGGATCTCTGCCTCCTCCACCAGTACGGCCAGCTCCTGGTCACTAAATTTTGGCTTCCTGACCCTGTCCAGGGCTGACTTGCACCTAGTGCGCTCCTGTGACATAATTCACTCTTCCCAGGGGTGGATGGCTTGCAGGGGCTGTGATATCTGACGGATTGTGATTTCCAAGATGGCCACCACTTTATTTCCCATTCCGACGGTGACGCGTTTCCCACGCGCTATTAGCGCAGTATGGTGGTAGCGCACGGTGCGCTGGATTTATGGGTTCTTGGGCCTTTTTCCCGTCGAGCGCTATTTGCGCTACCGCCATGTCCCTGTGCTCGTGCACACAAACTCATGATCTGGCGGACTTTCCGCCAGGGGGCTTGGCGTTAGCGCTAATTACGCTCGGCGGGAAAACCACTGCATTACCGCACAACTCGTGATGAGGCCCTATGTCTGCCACTTCCTTCACAAGCTGCGCTTCTCCCTCAACTTAAAGAAGTCACAGATGATACCATCACAGAGACTCCAGTTCATTGGAGCAGTCCTGGACACTTCCCTGGGAAAAGCCTCGCCACCAGAGGTGAGGGCTCAAGATATTCTACAGATGGTCACCAAGTTTCAAAATGCCCAACATCTATCAGCCTTCGACTTTTTGAGGTTGCTAGGCCTCATGGCATCCTGCATCTTCCTTGTGCCAGAGGCTCGCCTGAGAATGAGATCCCTCCAATGGGCTCTAAGAACCCAGTGGTCGCAATTCTCAGGAAGAATGTCAGATCTCCTACAAGTCCCGGACAGAGTAGCTCGAGACCTTCAGTGGTGGGCCTGTCGGGAGAACATCTTGAAAGGAGAACAGTTTTGGCAACCATGGCCGGAGATTACAGTAGTCACGGATGCCTCACTCACGGGGTGGGGAGCCCATGCCAACGACTTGACCATCAGCGGTCGTTGGTCTCCATCGGAGTCCAGACTACACATCAACCTGTTGGAGCTGCGAGCAATCAGACTATTGCTGAAAGCTTTTCTGCCATCAGTACAGGGAAAGAATATCCTGATAATGACGGACAACACAGTGGCCATGCACTAACTCAACAAAAGAGGAGGCATAGGGCCACTGCCAGTGTGCAGAGAGGCAATGCAGCTCTGGTTTTGGGCAATTCAAGGAGGAATCTCTGTATCGGCAGTTCACCTAGCCGGAGAGAGAAACTTGATGGCGGACGCTCTGAGCAGGCAGAGCACAGACCCCCACGAGTGGGAGCTAGCTCAGGAAGTCCTTCAAGAGATCTTCGCTCTTTGGGGAACCCATCAAGTGGCTCTGTTCACCACCAGCATCAACAGGAAGTGCGATCAGTTTTGTTCAAGGGAATTTCCCCCGAGAGGAGCTCTAGGGGATGCGTTCATAGTGGACTGGGTGTTTCCACTTCTGTATGTCCTTGTCACTCCTCAAATGATCAGGAGGTTGAGAAGATTCCAGAAAGCCATGATCCTAATTGCCCTGGATTGGGCCAGGAGAACATGGTACCCGGACCTTCTAGACATGTCCATCTGTCCTCCGATTCGTCTTCTGCAAAGAGAGGATATTCTCTCGCAGAAGGGTGGTCAGGTTTTCCATCCAGACACCAGAACCCTCAACCTTCATGCTTGGTTTCTGAAAGGTTGAGATACAAGGATTGGGATCTCCCGGATGACGTCATAGAGGTGTTGCTTTCAGCTAGAAGGCCAGCAACAAAGACTTTATACCGCTGCTGTTGGAACAAATTTTGCAGCTGGTGTAGAGAAAAGAATATTGAACCCTTTTCATGCAATACACCAATGGTGTTATCTTTCTTGCTTTACTTAGCAAATTCAGGTGTTCAAATTGGTACGATCAAGGGCTACCTCGCAGCGGTGTCAATCTTTAAGCGTACTGCTGAGGAGCCTCCATATTTCAAAATACCCCTGGTGATTCAATTTCTGAAAGGATTAACTAATGTTTATACCCCAAAGCCTTTTCAAGTTCCATTGTGGGACCTAAATCTAGTCTTAACATTTCTGATGGGTACTCCTTTTGAACCACTTCATTCCTGTTCATTAAGATTTCTCACTCTTAAAACAGTTTTTCTAGTGGCTCTAACTTCCGCCAGAAGAGTGAGCAAATTACAAGCTCTATCTTGCAAACCTCCTCATACAATCTTTCATAAAGATAAGGTTGTTTTACAAGTGAAGCCTAATTTTCTCCCAAAGGTGGTCTCTGAATTCCACATTACTCAGAAAATAACCTTACCTTCGTTCTATCTTCCTCCCCATCCAGGGAAAGAGGAAGAGAGATTACACAGGCTGGATCCAAGGCGTGCCTTGAGTTTTTATATTAGCAGACTTGCTAGGATAAGGCAAGCAGACCAATTGTTTGTAGGATACGCAGGACACAAATTAGGATTGCCAATCACAAAACAGACCATTTCAAGATGGACATTTTAACCATTCTAGAATGCAACAAATTGGCAGGAAAAGAACCCCCTGAACATCTTAGGGCTCATTCAACCAGGGGCATCGCAGCCTCTCCGGCCCTCCAAAGAGGGGTCCCAATTAAAGGTATATGTGCGACTGCCACATGGTCGTCCGCATATACTTTTACCAAATTTTACAGCCTGGATTCCTCCTCTAGCCTGGAGACAAGATCTGGGAAAGCTGTGTTACATTATGTACATCTTTAAAGGGAAATATTTCATCTTTACTCCCACCTCCTCTTTATACTACTGCTATGGGAGTCTATCAAAGATAAGGAATACGTCGGAGGACACAATCCCTTCGAAGAACAAGTTACTTATCAAACTGGTAACGTTCTTTCGATGGGATGTTCCTCCGACGTATTGCTTATCGCCCCTCCCATTCATCCCCGCAGTAAAACATCCCTTGTAGTTGCAGCTTACGCTCCTTCAAGGTTACTAACCAGTTAATGCAAAGCAAATCTGAACTTCAAAACGTAACTGAGCAACGGACGCTGCCCAAGTCTATTTATACTCATGATAACGTCGGCACCGATATGGAAGCTGTCGAGGGACACCGACTCGAAGGACGCCGACGCGTAACACCCTCTACTGAAATTTCTTTCCGAGGCCAGCAAGCTGGAATAGATAACATCAAAGATAAGGAATACGTCGGAGGAACATCCCATCGAAAGAACGTTACCAGTTTGGTAAATAACCTGTTCTTTGATGCCTACTCTCCTGAGCGGAGACAGCATTTGGCTGACTCTAAAGAGATTGATCCCAAGAAGCTAGCTGCTGACTTGTGGGTTGCCAAGAGGGCTACTCACAAGGATTCTGGGGCCACTCATAAAAAGGATGAGGGGAGGCAGCAAAAAGATGACAAAGAGAATTCCAAA
Organism: Ambystoma mexicanum; assembly: GCF_040938575.1. Taxonomy (NCBI): domain Eukaryota; kingdom Metazoa; phylum Chordata; class Amphibia; order Caudata; family Ambystomatidae; genus Ambystoma; species Ambystoma mexicanum. The sequence goes on along the minus strand of NC_090924.1, from coordinate 450,733,178 downwards.
ACCTCCAATCCAAAAGAGGGCCACAAACAGAAAAAGGGTAAGCCACATGGGAAACCAGGTCAATCTAGTGAAACCTCTGGTGCCAAACCAGAGGGAGGTGAGCAAAAGCCCCCATTTGTCAAAACATTTGGAAAATGTTATGCTTGTGGATCTACTGACCATATGAAAGGGGATCCCAGATGTAAGGGTAAACCTTCAGGGGTCCACACTGCCTCCTTAGCCTTCATCCCTGAGGGAGAAGTACATATGGCAAGTGGAAACTTTCAACTATTGACTGAAGACCCCTTTGGAGTCTCTGCCAATGTTTCTTTAGTGTCCCTGGGTCTGTGGGAACAGCAGAATATAGATATGTATAACTCTATTAGAGATAACACAAAAAAATACTACAAGGACAGTGTACTTGTATATGGTCAGGAGACCCCTGCCATTAGAGACACCACAGTGGTAGATGAACACTTCTTCAAACGTGAGGATGTTACTAAAGCATCCAAAGGTCCCACTAAACTTGCTGGAGGCCCTATACAAATGGTTCCAATACTACCAGCTCTCATCCAGTACAACAACATGGCTGTAAAAATACCTGTTAGTGTTATGCTCAACTGGTCTCTGCGGGGGCGTTGGGGTACGGTTGGAGCCCTCCCTCGACTTGGCTCCCCTGGATCGCCTCTCTCTCCCTGTTACTGCAGAGCCAGCTGTTCTGGATGCTGGTATTGCCCCTGAGAGAAGATGAGAGGCAATGAGAATGGTGTGGTGGTGTCATGACTTCCCTCGACCCTCTCATGACAAAATGAAGTGCGCAAGTGTTTTCCCATGCAAGTTCACCTGTTGTGTTGTAATGTTGAGCTATCCGTCCTGATTCTTATAGCAGGGGCACGTAGAGTGGACCTAGTTGCTTCACTGGTCCGTGGAAGTGTTGATCCAGACCGGCTGCGACTAATCCACTTAGAAGGTAAGTCTTTTGGTTATGATTATAGTTTGTTTATTATAATGTCTTTTGTCTTGATCATAAATAGTAATTCTTGCAATGTCTTATCTCTTCCCAGTAGGTGTGAAGATGCAGATCGGAGTTGTGGAGCGAATCCGGGGATTTCCCTGAGGATGATGGAGCTCCCAAAGTAGCTGGTAAGTAGGCCTTTATATTGAAACTCTAATCTCAAGTATGGCGTGGCCAAGCGTTAGTTATCTATATGACTTCTAACCTGTTGTGTTCTTTTTCCCTTGCAGGAGAAGGCCGGTGGCTTAGAGCGAAGCTTGGATGTTCGGTGCAGCTCCGTGGTTGCAGAATGAAGGTACCGTGAAGGAGAAGAAAAGAAGTGGAGCTACAAGTAGCTGGGCGCCCGAATCAGGTGAGAAGAAGACTCTGACTCCGACAGTGATGGGATGCAGGTAAGAGGCACGCACAGCGATGGAGCGGCTGGAAGTAGGTAAGGTGCGCCTACAGTGATGGAGTAGCTGGAATCAGGTAAGATGCACCTTCAGCGGTGGAGTAGCTGGTTTCAGGTAAGAAGCGCCTTCAGCGATGGAGTAGCTGGAATCAGGTAAGATACGCCTTCAGCGGTGGAGTAGCTGAATTCAGGTAAGAGGCGCCTTCAGCATTGGAGTAGCTGTAATCAGCTAAGATACGGCTTCAGTGGTGGAGTAGCTGGGTTCAGGTAAACGGCATCTTCAGCGATGGATTTGCTGGAATCCAGTAAGATGTCTTCAGAGATGAGCAGCTGGAATCAAGTGGATGCACAGGTAAGGACAGCAGAAAGCGTTACGCTGCAGAAAGCAGAATAACGCGAAGCGGAGGCATGTGGATGGGTTGGCCTTATAAAGGCTGGCCCTGGCCCCTCCCTTTAGCCCCGCCTAGTGGCTCCACCTTGCCCCTCCCAGGGACTCCTGCACGTGCCTTCCAATGATGTTCTATGGCCATGCCTGGCCCTGCTGCACGTGCCTTAGGCACAGAGTGTGCAAGGCACACTTTTTCATGAGCCTGGCACCAGAGGCACCAGGACTGGGTCCGTTTGGACCCTGGGGGTGAGGAAGTACTGGACCCTTGTCCAGTGGCCATGACAGCTAGTGTACAAAGTGAGGTGCCTGGGAGAGTCCTGCTGGGGAATGACTTAAAAACTCTTGGAGTTGTATCAAGCACCCCCAGGCTTCCCAGTAAAAAGAAGCAGGAGCAGACAAGGAAGGCCAGAGAGCTCACTTTAAATGACTCTCAGTGGGTTGTTACAGAAGAATCTATAACACTCAGTTCATAGGAGGAGCCAACTTCTAAACCCAAGGTCTCAGCAAACAAGAAAGATAGCACTCCTGTGCATCTAACAAGGACATCCCCGAGAGGACAGTCCAAAGTTACACTTGTGACTACTCAACCAGCTACGGCTGAGTGTGAGAACCAACCAGGAGAGGTTGAGTCAGCTGCTGAAGATTCAAAGCTGGAAGAAGACCTTCCCCCTTTTGGAGATCTGGATCCTAAAGACAGACCATCCCGAGCTGGCAGAAGGTGGCCCCTGTAGGGCAGTCTTTACTGGCATAAGGTGGCCCCTGTAGGGCAGACTTCAGCAGAGGTCAAAGAGAGTGTCCCACTCTAGAAGGACTTCGCCAACAGGCAGCTTCCCAGCGAGAAGGGCAAGCGCCAGGTAAGCACAGGTTATACTGGGAGGATGGGCTTCTCTACAGTGAACCTACTGAGTCTACCTCAGGAGACTACAGGAGACTTGTAGTGCCCCAGGAGGTGAGACCTCAGTTCCTACAGTTAACCCATGAGATTCCTTTAGCTGGTCACTTAAGTTATAAGAAGACCAAGGAAAGGAGTTCTCTATATTTCTACTGGCTTAATCTGGGGTCTGATGTAGATAAATTCTGTAGGAGCTGTCACACTTGTCAGACATCTGGCAAGAGTGGAGCCAAGAATGTGGCACCCTTGGTGCCCCTCCCAGTGGTGGGAGTTCCTTTTGAGAGGGCAGTAATCGACATTGTTGGTTCCTTAGAGCCTCCCATATCTTCAGGCAACCAATTTATATTGGTTGTGGTAGATCATTCTACGAGGTATCCTGAAGCTATACCTATGAGGACTGTTACTGCTCAGGCAATTGCTAAGGCCCTACTTGGTATTTTTACCAGAGTAGGTTTTCCTACAGAGGTTACCTCTGACAGTGAATCAAATGTTATGTCCCACTACATGCAGGCCATATGGAAAAACTGCAGAGTGACCTACAAGTTCTCAACTGCCTACCATCCCAAGACAAATGGGTTGGTAGAAAGGTTTAATAGAACTATGAAGAGCAGGATAGGTGCTTTAGAAGAACCCCTTAGAAGAAAGTGGGACCTTCTACTGCCATGCCTTCTCTTTGCTTATAGAGAAGTGCCTCAGGAAGGGGTTGGATTCAGTCCCTTCAAGCTCATCTATGGTCATCCGGTTATAGGTCCATTGGCCCTAATCAAAGAAGGGTTGGAGAGTCCTCCCTCCTACAAGCCAGTGAGAATCACTGACTATGTGTTAGGTCTCCGAAGGAGAATGACACAAATGATGACAGAAGCTTCAGAAAACTTGAAAGCAGGTCAAGCTCTGGTGAAGCATTGGCATGACTAGAAGGCCAACATGGTTGAGTTTACTCAAGACCAGCTAGGCATAGGGCCTTGCAGGACAAATGGATTGGACCCTTCAAGGTTGTGGGAAAACGTGGAGAGGTCAATTATTTGGTGGACTTAGGCAATCCTAAGGAGGCCCCCAGGGTCTTTCACACCAACCGACTAAAGGCCTTGTTAGGGAGAATTCTTATTCTATGGCTAATTTCCCTTACCTATAGAGTCCCCCAGCAGCTTTGCTGGATATGAAGGGTTTGTTTTTTTCTCCTGCTAAGAGTGAGACTCCTTTTCCCACTCTTAGGCATGTTTCCTATGTGTGTTCTAGGCTATTTTGTGTGCTTATGGTCTATGGGGTTTTTCTCACCCTCATAGGATTCATCTTTTTACCTGTGTGGTACACAGCACCCTCCGTGCCATACCACAGGGGTGTCGTAGCGACCCCCAAACATAGCTCCATACCCTGGGACTGACTACTGTCTCCCAGGGCATGTTAAGTCCCCATTAACTTTACTAGTCAATCCTTACGAACAAAACCAGTACAACCCATCTTAATATGGAAGTACTGGAAAAGGTTAATAGTTTTTCCCTAGTGTTCATTTTCGAGGGGGTACCGTAAAGTCCCTCTCTCAAAAGTTTCTGGCTGGTGGCAGTGGTTTCTACAATAAATATTTGACTGCGAATATTTTCCTATGGGATTTTCCCATTGTTCGAGGCTATCACTTTTACTAACAGCCTCTAACATACCGCTGATTTATTTTTATATTAACTTTAGTCCGGTAGGTTTTATTTGCCAGAACTTTTATAATGATTCTTTCTCGTGTCTTTCTCTGTGATCCTAACCCAGATCGGGGATCCTTTGTTCGTCCTTTTGCCCTCCTTTCGGCGCCACTGTGTCTGGGGTAGACCCATTGTGTGGGAGGGGGAGTAGGCCCCCTAGACAGGGTTCCCTAAGCAACCCAAGTCACACTCTGCCCTGATAGGCTGGAGGGCTCCCGCCAGGATGACCATTCCAATGTGTGAGTGACAGCTAGGCTGTATGAATGCGGGTCTTTCTGCATAAAAGCAGGGTCCTGAGGACTGGAAGAGCAAGACGTTGCCACTGGAACTAAGAAGCCGAAGAGGAGAGAAGCCAAAGACATCTGCAACAACTGAACCACCAGTGAAGCCCTGCTGCAGCGTCTCACCACTTTTCTCCACACGACGAGAGAAGATCTTCATCCGCAAGAGCCATCTTCCTTTAAGCTGGTGGGGCCAACTAGTTTGCCAATTGCCTTCCAGGACTTGCCTTGGTCAAATCGCCTGTGCCCTCCACTCGGAGACCAGATAGCCAGGCACCTGTCCACCATGACCGCGATTTAAAGGAGCGTACCTTTTAATCCTTTTCGGCATCACCGCGGCTGGCTTCTTCCCTGGGCAGTGAAGTAACTCGAACCTTCTGCCACGACGAGAGCCTCTCTTCCTCTGCTGGACAGCATGAACTGCAGGAACTGCCAGGAAACACTGCCTCTTCCACTTTTTCAGGTACATTGTTCCGCCAGACCTCCCGTTCCACGGGGTACTGCTAAAGGTGTTTGACATCCATTACCTACCTCCTGGGTTGGCCGCCGCTATCGACTAACATTATCTTTTACCTACTGCACCTTCCTTTTGAATCGTGGAACCAAAGACTTGACTGCAGCTATTAGAACACTTTGATCCTGGGCACATTGCTCTGTACCACTAACTCTGGCACAGGCCTATTGACTTTAGCTAAATCTGTTACAACTGCCTTCACTAGATTGCTTTTCACCCTCAACTGTGTTGGTGCACCAAAAACTCTCTTCCTTCCCTCTTAAGTATTGTTGAAGTGCCATTTTGCTCGGTTTTCACCTATGTATGATTATTGCTATAGTGCTACCTTGCCTAAGTTGTTCACAATCCACTTGGGAAGTGTTACTGGTGTGTTTAAGAGGTTAACTCTGTAAAACCTGTCCTTTCCCTCCCTTTGGAGAAATTGCTGGAGTGCCATTTCTGCTTGGTTTACACTGTGTCATTTTGCTCAGTTTTCACTCTGGCTCAAACTTGTCTACAATTTAATTAGGGAGTTGTGTATATGTCATGAAATCTCACAACCGCCCCCTTTGGACCTCCTGGTCCATTCAACAATGTGCTAGAATGCTCCCACGCCCTCACAACATGGCGGGTGCCGCTCTCAGATCAGCGGTATAGTTTCTAGCTCGCCTAGATAAGCGCCACGTCCCTGCGGTTTGGCGCGTTTCAATTTGCTCACAATTCCTTGCTCGAGTGTTGTTCCTCACGCTCGCTCCTAGGAATTCCCTCGCTCCCTTGTGCCTTCCTGGTTCTCCGCAGCCGTGTCTCTCCACCTGCCATGGTGCTCTCACCCAGGACTGATCCTTGCGGTTGCCTTCGGACTGCCTTACCTCTTACCCAGGATTTCCGGAGCATTCCCGGACCGCGACTGCAGCTGTAACTCACCGCCTTTCACGGCACACCATCCAGGACTGCTCCTTGCGGTTGCCCTCGGACCTCCTTACCTCTTACCCAGGATTTCCAGAGCATTCCCGGACTTCGACTCTGGCTGCGACTCACCGCCTTTCGCGACACTCCATCCAGGACAGCTCCTTGCGGTTGCCCTCGGACCGCCTTACCTCTTACCCAGGATTTCCGTAGCTTTCCTGGACCTCGAGTGCGGCTGTGACTCTCCCCCTTCCGCAGTACTCCCTCCAGGACTTCCACGGTTGTCTTTGGACCACCTTACTGGCCCTGACTATTTATCTGTTGAACACTGAATTCCAGGTCAGCTGCTACCGACAGAGTGGCGTCAGAAGGAGCCCGTCCTTACCTCCACGAGACCCGCACCTTCAAGAAATGCGGGCAGTCAGATCCAACAAAAAAGAAGCTTACAAAGCCTAAACAGGTGAGCCCCCAAACAAGTTGTGACAGTTTGACAGGCTCACCATCTGACAAGGTAGTAGAGATGGATCCTTCCATGCAGGATCTCTTACGGGGAATGCAAGAACTCTCCACGGAGGTACAAAATCTTAAGGCAGAGAACACTGCCTTGAAGCAACTGGTCCTGTCCCGAGATTCGGCCTATCAGGACAGCGCTTCTACGGGTGGGGTTGTAGACAAATACGATGGTTCCCCTAAAATGCTCTGCCCGTTCCTGGATTCCTGTCTCGTACACTTCCCGTTTAAGCCATATTACTTCTCCACCCCCAGAGCTAAGGTGGGGCTTGTCATTGCCCATCTTTCCGGCAATGCCCTGGCCTGGGCTACCACTGGTCTCAGCAGGAGATCCCTTGTTGGACAACTATGATGGGTTCATTAAGGCTTTTAAGGAGATGTTTGATCGCCCAGACCAGGTGTATACTGCACAAGAAAGACAGCTGGAGTTCCGCCAAGGATCACAAGATATGTTATCCTATGTTACCAGATTTAAACAACTTGCCAAAGAAGCTGACTGGTCTAACGAGGCATGCTTTACCCTGTTTCGTCGTGGCCTTAATGATGAGCTAGCCAGAATTGCCCGTCCAAGTTCCTTCCAGGCCCTTATGGATTTATCCCTGCAAAATTGATTCAGAATCCAAGAAAGAAAGGCAAAAAGGAAAAGAACGCAAAGCTCTCCTCCCAAGATGTCTCCGTTCGCTCCTACCACAAAGGATAACCCCCTTGCTGAACCCGAACCCATGCAACTGGGAGCGATGAGAGGCCCTATTTCAAACCAGGAGAGAAGCCGTAGATTTGACAGTGGGTTGTGCATGTACTGTGCTTCAGATAAACATATGGTTAGGAACTGTCCTATAGCACCACCAAGGTGTTCGGGAAACGCCAGCTCCCGATCCTGAATGGAGCCCAGTTTCGGGAGACCAAGGACCACTCCATCCCTCCGATCCTCGATCCTTCATCAAGATGCAACCTGGTAGTCCTTGAGGTCACTCTACTCCCTTCTATCGGAGCACCACAGATAGTTCTGGCCTCGGTTGACTGTGGCTCTATGGGTATATTTATGGACGACCAGTGGGCATTCAGGCACAATATACCCAGAGAACAAAAGGATATCATCCAGACTGTTGAAGGGATTGATGGCTCTCCCCTGTCTTCGGGACCAATCACCCAACAAACCAGGAAAATCATGCTTTCAATCCACAACCATCAAAAAAGCTTACAGTTTGACATAATCAGAGCCGCACACTATCCAGTGGTCCTGGGCATGCCCTGGTTAAGGAAGCATAATCCATACATTAACTGGACTGCCGGCTCTTTGTTTTTGGGCTCTGAATACGGCCTACCGCACTGTTTGATGTCTGTCGCCAATCAGACGCCAATCAGACGTTTCCAATGTAGACTAGAGGACTAACTCCTCTCTTACCATTTCCAATATAAATCATGTACCTGATGTCTATAAGCAGTTCTCCAACGTCTTCTCCTCTGCCATTGTTCAAACCATGCCTACACATAGGCCAGAAGATTGCGCCATCGATACCGAGGAAAATGCTATAATTCCCTTTGGCAGGATGTTTATTCTATCGGAGCCCAAAAAGAAGGCCCTACCAGAATATTTGGATACCAACCTTGCTAACGGCACCATCCGTCCTTTCAAGGCCTCCGCAGGGACATCCTTATTTTTTGTACCCAAGAAAGACACAAAGGAGCTACGACCCTGTCTGGATTACAGGGGTTGAAACCAATGTACCCGGAAGGACAGATATCCCTTACCACTGATAGCAGACATTTTGGAAGCACTCAGAGGTGCTGTGATTTTCACCAAGTTGGACTTGAGAGAAGCCTACCATCTGAACCGAATAAAGGAGGGCGATGAATGGAAGACCGCCCTTTGAACACCATTTGGACACTTTGTGTATCTGGTCATGCCCTTTGGACTTGCCAACGCCCCGGCTGTATTGCAGCGATTTATGGATCGGGTTTTTTCGGACATGTTGTTCCTCTCTGTTATGGTGTATTTGGATGACATTGTGGTGTACTCCAGGAACCCAACACAGCATCAAGGTCATGTCACTGCCGTGTTACAACGACTCAGAGAACATCACTTATTAGCCAAATCCGAGAAACGCACATTCCATGTTTCAACAGTACGTTACTTAGGATTTGTTTTGAACGCCCAAGGGGTGGCTATGGACCCTGCCAAGATCGAAGCTATCACATCCTGGCCAGTCCCCTGCTCTGTAAAACAAGTCCAATCGTTCCTGGGCCTTGCACATTTTTATAGGAAGTTCATTCCTTCCTTTTCAGCCATCGTTCAACCAATCGTGAGTTTACTCAAGAAGAACACACCCTTTCTATGGACCTCTTCTCAAGAAGCCGCCTTTACAAAACTTAAGGAAATGTTCACTCAAGAACCTATTTTGATGCAACCTGACGTTACAAGTCCCTTTCTGGTGGAGACAGACGCCTCTGAATATGCAATAGGCGCAGTTTTGAAACAACAAGCCCAAGATGGGCTCGTACATCCTGTGGCTTACCTATCCTGGACCTTGCTCCCATGCGAGACACACTATTCAGTTCTAGGAAAAGAACTGCTTGCCATTCGCCAAGCCTTTAAAGACTGGCGCCATCTCCTCCTGGGTGCTGCTCATCCCGTACAAGTGCGAACAGATCACAGGAATCTACAAGTTCTTCAATCCATGGAATGCAAGAAGAGTCGACAAGCACAGTGGGCTTTCTTCTTTGCTCAATACCAATTCCAGATATCTCACATTCCAGGAACCTCAAATGTCATCTCAGATTCCTTATCCAGACGTCCTGATTACCCTACTCAGGAAAGACCCAACCTGCCTAAACTGTTCCCTTGCACTGTGTTCATTGCTCAAGCGTCTGATATCTTGGAATCCATTAAGAACGAGACTACAACCTCGGACCTTTGGAAGGATTTCCAAGGACACAATCCCTTGGGTCTTAAGTACAAGGATGGGTTTCTTTTACGGGGATCCCAACTAGTCATACCCACCCAGTCCTTACAGGAACCGATCTTACAGCTATGCCATGACACCTATTACTTTGGACATCGTGGGGTCAGTGGTACACTTCTTTCCATTCAGAGACACTTCTGGTGGCCCAAGATGCTGAAAGATGTTCAGATGTATGTCCGGGCATGTGCTGTCTGCAACCAGAATAAGACAGATAGCAAAAAACCCACAGGGCTTCTCCTCCAACCTGCTCCTCCTTCCCGACCCTGGGAAGCCATAGCAACGGATTTCATTGTTGATCTACCCCCTTCCAGGGGACATACAGTCATAATGGTAACCATCGATCTCTTTTCTCACATGGCTCACTTTACGCCGTTATGAAAACTGCCTTCTGCCCCTGAAATGGCCGGACTCTTTGTAAAACACATTTTCCGACTAAATGGGCTGCCATCTAAAATCATCTCTGATCGTGGACCTCAGTACATCTCCAAGTTTTGGAAACACCACTGTAAGGTGTTAGGAATCCAACGAGCCCTTTCATCTGGATACCATCCCCAGACCAATGATATTACAGAAAGGGTAAACCAGACCCTTGAACAATATCTACGCTCTTTTTCCACCAAGGTTCAGGATGACTGGTCTGTTTTTATACCAGTCGCGGAATTCGCTTATAACAATTCTGAACATTCATCGATAAAGACCAGTCCCATCTTTTGCAACCTGGGTTTTCACCCCTCAGTACTTCCTTCGGTGCTGCCTTCTCCCAGTCCTGTTCCTTCTGTTGATTCATGGACTGCTCAGTTGGTATCAGTTCATCAAGAAGCTCTGAACCATTTATCTCAGGCTAAGGAAAACATTAAAAGATTTGCAGATACCAAAAGACGCCCTGCTCCAGTCTATGATGTTGGGGATAAGGTCTGGTTGTCCTCCCGATATTTGCCCAGACACTTGAGACCGAACAAGCTGGCACCCCGTTACTACGTCCCCTTCGTGGTATCCAAGAAAATCAATCCAGTGGCCTATCAACTTCGTTTGCCTCCGACTTGGAACAGAATTCATCCTGTCTTCCATACTTCCCTGTTAAAACCGTATCACCACTCTACCAAGAACGCCTCCCGTCCTTCTCGTCCAGGGTCAAATTGAATATGAAGTCTCTCATATTTGACATTCCAGGTACAGAAGAGGACGATTACAATACTTGGTGGAATGTCAAGGTTATCCACCCAGTGATCGAACCTGGGAACCAGTCTCCAACCTCAATGCACAAAGAAACAGAGCTCAACCATGAGCTAGAGATGAAGAAATTGTCTTTGGAAAATGCTTCTCTCCCCGAATCCTCTAGATCCTCCAGTCCAAAAAGACCCCGGATGCCTAAAGAAATTGTGGGTATGTATGAACCTAAGTTGGATGTATTAGATTGGTTAGCTATGTTTCAGTACAATCATGGGCTCCAGGACATCACAGGGAATCAGTTGATCCCCTGGTTGGTCTCTAGGCTCCCCCCTGTTGCATCTGATGTGGTAATGGAGTTGGGAGAGGTGGATAGGATGGATTATGAATGTGTGAAGCTAGCTTTAATAGCTAGATTTGGGAAGACCCCTTCCCAGTACCATAAGAGGTTTAGGACCCTCAAAAAGCATGATAGTACCCCATGGGCTACTTGGTGAATGAGTGTTTGAAAAACTTAGAGGGATGGATTAAGGGTTATAGAGTGAACACTTATGAAAGATTGAGAAATCTTGTAATGTTGGAGTCTATCTATGATGCCTGCTCGCCTGAGCTCAGACAGCACTTGGCTGATTCAAAAGAACTAGATTCCAAGAAACTAGCTAAGGCTTCTGACTTGTGGGTTGCCAACCGGGCTACTCACAAGGATTCTGGGGTCACTCGGAAAAAGGATGAGGGAAAGCAGCCTAAGAAAGACAACAAAGAGAATTCAAATAACTCCAATTCCAAAGAGGGCCACAAACAAAATTCTAAGGGTAAGCCACAAGGGAAACTTAATCAGGCTAGTGTACCTTCTGGACCCAGACGAGAAGGAGGTCAGAACAAGCCACCATTCATAAAGACATTTGGAAAATGTTATGTTTGTGGTTCAACTGACCATGTGAAAGGGGATCCCAGATGTAAGGGTAAACCTTCAGGGATCCACACGGTCTCCTTAGCCTACCAATGACCATTGGAAACTTTCAACTGCTTGCTGAAGACCCCATCCGAGTCTCAGCTAGTGTATCTTTAGTATCCTTGGGGTTGTGGGAACAACAGAATTTAGATGTGTATAATTCTATCCCAAATAATACTAAAGAGTATTATAAGGACAGTGTCCTAGTGAATGGTCAAGAAACCCCTGCCATTAGGGACACTGGGTCCAACATAACTGTGGTGGATGAATCATTTTTCAAGGTAGAGGATGTTGCTAAGGCACCCAAATGCCTCACCAAGTTAGCTGGAGGGCCTGTGCAGATGCTTCCCCAGTTACCAGCTTTCACCCAGTGCAATGACATGACTGTAAGAATACCTGTTAGTATCCAATCTGAAGTACCTCGAAGGGTGTTGTTGGGCAATGATCTGGAAGACCTTGGAGTAGTGTCAAGTACTCCCAGACCTCCTAGTAAGAGATTACAGGAGCTCACCAGACCTGCAAGGGAGTGGACCTTGAGAGGCTCTCTTGAGGAGATGATAGAAAAAGAAATAACTCCTACTCCACTGGAGTTACTAACTGCAATTTCTAAGAAGAAATCAGCAGAAAGCACTCCATTGCTGCCAACCAGGAAATCTCCTAGGTTAGCAAAAATCACGCCTGTGATTCCACCTCCAGCTGAGGCTGAGAGGGAGGTACCACCCTGTGTAGTTGAACTAGAACCTGAGGACTCGGATCTAATAGGAGGCCGGGATCTTGTTGGAGATCTGGACCCTTTGGACCATCCTGAGCTGCAATCTTTACTGGCAGAAGGTGGCCCCAACAGGGCAGACTTCAGTAGGGGACAAAGAGAATGTCCAACTCTGGAAGGTCTTCGCCACCAGGCAGCTTCTCAGCTTGTAGGACAAGAGCCTGGGAAGTATAGTTTACACTGGGAAGATGGCCTTTTCTATAGTGAACCAACTGAGGCAACCCCTGGAGACTACAAAAGACTTGTAGTGCCCCAAGAGAACAGACTCCAACTGCAACTTGCAACTAGCCCATGAGATACCTTTGGCTGGCCACTTAAGTTTCAAAAAGACCAAGGAAAGGCTCTCTCTCTACTTTTATTGGCCTAAAATGGGGGCTAAAGTAGATAAATATTGCAAGAGTTGCCACACCTGCCAAACTTTTGGTAAGAGTCGTTCCAAGAACGTTGCACCCTTAGTGCCTCTCCCTGTGGTGGGAGTACCATTTGAGAGGGTGGGAATTGACATTTTCGGTCCTCTTGACCCTCCAACCTCTTCAGGCAACAGGTCTATCCTTGTTGTAGTAGACCATGCTACTAGATACCCTGAAGCAATTCCTATGAGGACTGTTACAGCTCATGCTGTGGCTAAGGCCCTCCTTGGTATTTTTACCAGGGTTGGGTTTCCTAAGGAGGTAATATCCGACAGGGGGTCAAATTGTATGTCCCACTATATGAAGGCCATGTGGAAAAACTGTGGGGTAACCTACATGTTCTCAACAGCATACGACCCTCAGACAAATGGATTGGAAGAAAGGTTTAACAGAACCATGAAGAGCATGATAGGAGCTTTAGTAGACACCCTTAAGAAAAAGTGGGATCTTCTACTGCTGTGCCTTCACTTTGAATATAGAGAAGTCCCTCAGGAGGCAGTGGCTACAGTCCCTTCGAACTTCTCTATGGCCATCCGGTCAGAGGTCCATTGGCCCTGATCAAGGAGGGGTTGGAGAGTGCTCCTTCCCCCAAGCCAGTCAGAGTGATCACATGATAGGACTCCGGAGGAGAATGTCACACATGGTGGCTGAGGCAAGTGATAACTTGAAAGCAGGTCAGGCTCTGGTTAAGCATTGGCATGACCAGAAGGCCAACATGGTTAAGTTCGCTCAAGACCAGCTAGTTCTTGTTATGGTGCCAACAAGGCAGAGGGCCTTGCTGGATAAGTGGATAGGACCCTTCAAAATAGTGGGAAAACCTGGAGAGGTGAACTATCTGGTGGATTTAGGCAATCCTGAGGAGGCTTCCCGAGTCTTTCACACCAACCGTCTAAAAGCTAATATCTCGAGACCAGAACTGGGAGCTTTGCTTCTTGCTTCAGCTCAAGAGGAGGAGGAGAGCAAACCTCTACCTGACCTTCTCAGAGGCAAGCCTTTAGATGAGCAAATAGAAGGAGTTAATCTCTCTTCTAATCTGACTTCTGAACAACAGGAGGAGTGCAAAGTTTTGTTAAATCAATTTAACCCCTTGTTTTCACTTTCACCAGGCTTGACCCCTTGGGGCCAGCATGACATAAACACTGGTGACTGTTTACCTGTCAAAAGCAGTGGTTACAGAAAGTCAGAAAATGTAAGAACCCACATCAAAGGAGAGGTCAACAAGATGCTTGATCTCGGGGTAATAGAACCCTCTACTAGTCCGTGGTCTACCCCAGTTGTGTTAGTACCAAAGGCAGGATCCAAGGAGTTGAGATTCTGTGTGGACTATAGAGCTCTAAATGCAGTCACTAAGACTGATGCCCATCCTTTGCCAAGGACAGATGAGCTGGTGGATAGACTTGGTTCAGCCAAGTTCCTCGGCACATTTGATCTCACGTCAGGCTATTGGCAAATAGCTCTGACAGACCATGCCAAGGAAAAAACTGCATTCTCCACCCCATTTGGCTTATACCAGTTTAAGGTTATGCCTTTTGGTTTAAAAAATGCACCTGCCACATTCCAAAGGATGGTTAACCAGGTTCTGAATGGGATGGAGGACTTCTGCATGGCATACTTGGATGACATTGCAGTGTTCAGCCCTACTTGGAAAGAACATGTTGACCACCTAGGATATGTTTTGCAGGCCCTTGAAAAGGCCCAACTGACCATAAAGGCAAGCAAATGTCAAATTGGTCAGAATAAAGTGGTCTACCTTGGACATGAGGTAGGAGGTGGAGAAATAAGGCCTTTGCTCAGCAAGATAGAAGCTGTGCAAAATTGGACAACACCTACTACTCAAACCCAGGTGAGAGTCTTCCTAGGTCTCACTGGGTATTACAGAAATTTCATTGAGAACTATGGGACCATAGCTTCTGCACTGAATGTGATCTCCTCTCCTAAGTTCCCTAAAAAGGTCAAATGGAATGAGGAGTGCAATCAGGCCTTTGAAAGCCTAAAAAGAGCCCTTTGTCAAGCTCCAGTTCTAAGAGCTCCTGACTACCACCAACCCTTCATTGTGCAGACCGATGCTTCAAATACAGGTATAGGTGCAGTCCTTAGTCAACTGGATGAGAAAGGTAGGGAACACCCCATTTGCTTCATCAGTAGGAAACTGAAGGAACCTGAGACAAGTTGGACAACTATTGAGAGAGAATGTTTTGCCATTGTGTGGTCTCTGAAGAAGTTTAGCCCATACTTGTATGGTTCTACTTTCACCATTCAGACTGACCACTAACCCTTGAGATGGTTGATGCAGATAAAAGTGGAAAACCCAAAACTGTTAAGATGGTCAATCTGCCTCCAAGGGTTTGATTTTACCATTGAGCACAGGTCAGGATGTCACCACCAAAATGCTGATGGTCTCTCTAGGATGTTTTTAACCGACTAGAGGTAAGAGACTCATCCAGGAGTGGATTAGATCCTCCTGTCCCTTAGTCTGGGTGGGGGGGGAGGGGCGAGTGTTAGGGAGAATTATCATTCTATGGCTAATTTCCCTTACCTATAGAGTCCCCCAGCAGCTTTGCTGGATTTGAAGGGTTTGTTTTTTTCTCCTGCTAAGAGTGAGACTCTTTTTCCCACTCTTAGGCATGTTTGCTATGTGTGTTCTAGGCTATTTTGTGTGCTTATGGTCTATGGGGTTTTTCCCACCCTAATAGGATTAATCTTTTTACCTGTGTGGTACACAGCACCCTCCGTGCCGTACCACAGGTGTGTCGTAGCGACCCCCAAAAATAGACTCCATACCCTGGGACTGACTGCTGTCTCCCAGGGCATGTAAAGTCCCCATTGACTTTACTAGTCAATCCTTACGAACAAAACCAGTACAACCCATCTTAATATGGAAGTACTGGAAAGGGATAATACTTTTTCCCTAGTGTTCATTTTCGAGGGGGTACCCTAAAGTCCCTCTCTCAAAAGTTTTTGGCTGGTGGCAGTGGTTTGTACCATAAATATTCGACCGCAAATATTTTCCTATGGGATTTTCCCATTGTTCGAGGCTACCACTTTTACTGACAGCCTCTAACATACCGCCGGTTTATTTTTATATTAACTTTACTCCAGTAGGTTTTATTTGCCAGAACCTTTATAATAATTCTTGCTTGTGTCTTTCTCTGTGATCCTAACCCAGGTCGGGGATCCTTTGTTCGTCCTTTTGGCGGGCTTCTGCCAAGAAGCCCTCCTTTTGGCGCCTCTGAGTCTGGGGTAGACCCATTGTGTGGGAGGGGGAGTAGGCCCCCTGGACAGGGTTGCCTAAGCAACCCAAGTCGCACTCTGCCCTGATAGGCTGGAGGGTCTCCTGTCAGGATGACCACTCCACTGTGTGAGTGACAGGTAGGCTGTGTGAATGGGGGTCTTTCTGCATAAAAGCAGGGTCCTGAGGACTGGAAGAGCAAGATGTTGCCACTGCAACTAAGAAGCTGAAAAGGAGAGAAGCCAAAGACGTCTGCAACAATTGAACCACTGGTGAAGCCCTGCTGCAGCGTATTACCACTTTTCTCCACACGACGAGAGAAGATCTTCATCTGCAAGAGCCTTCTTCCCTTGAGCTGGTGGGGCCAACCAGTTTGCCAAACGCCTTCCAGGACCTGCGTTAGTGTGCCATTTCTGCTTGGTTTGCACTGTGCCATTTTAATCAGTTTACACTCTGGCTCAAACGTGTCTACAATTTAATTAGGGAGTTGTGTATACTTTTCTTGACTATTTTAACTTGCTGTGATAATTGTGATTGATGTATTGAAATAGAAGTGTGTAAAATACATTTATATATTCTTTTTAATACAAAGCTTTGGTCAGTGTTTCCTTGTGCCATAGTATTGTAGTCCTATTGTGTAAACCCTGAATACTGTTCATCTCCCTCTTGAGATAAGTCTGACTGCTTAGCCACTGCTACCAACTAAATCTTTGTGGTACCGACTGATACCAAAGGGGATTTATTGCATATACCTGTAGTCTTAATCTTCTGCAGTGCTCCCTAAGGGAACTGCACAGGATTCTGCCTAACAGGCCTATGTCTCTAGACCAGACCTGGGAGCTTTGCTTCTAGCTTCTGATCAGGAGGAGGAGGAGAGTGAGCCTCTACCTGACCTCCTCAGGAAACAACCTTTAGATGGAAAGATAGAAGGAGTCAATCTCTCTTCTGATCTGACACTGGAACAACAGGAGGGGTGCAAAGCTCTGTTAAATCAGTTTGCCCCTCTGTTTTCACTATCACCAGGCTTGACCCCTTGGGGCCAGCATGAGATTCTCACTGGTGACTGTTTACCTGTTAAAAACAGAGGTTACAGAATGTCAGACCATGTAACAACCCACATAAAGGCAAAGGTCAACAAGATGCTTGATCTCGGGGTAATAGAGCCATCTACAAGTGCTTGGTCTAGTCCAGTTGTACTAGTGCCAAAGGCAGGATCCAACGAGTTGAAATTCTGTATGGACTATAGAGCTCTTAATGCAGTCACGAAGACTGATGCCCATCCTTTACCTAAGACAGATGCGCTGGTGGACAAACGTGGTTCGGCCAAGTGCCTCTGTACATTTGACCTAAAATCAGGCTATTGGCAAATAGCTCTGACAGACCATGCCAAGGAGAAAACTGCATTTTCGACCCCAGCAGGCCGCTACCAGTTTAAGGTTATGCCTTTTGGATGAAATAATGCTTCTGCTACTTTCCAAAGGATGGTGAATCATGTTCTGAATTGGTTGGAGGGCTTCTGCATGGCATACTTGGATGACATTGCAGTGTTCAGCCCTACTTGGAAAGAACATGTTGACCACTTAGGATATGTATTGCAGGCTCTTGAGGAGGCCAATTTGACTATAAAGGCAAGCAAATATCAAATTGGTCAGAGTAAAGTGGTCTACCTTGGACATGAAGTAGGAGGAGGTGAAATAAGGCCATTGCATAGCAAGGTAGAAGCTGTACAAGACTGAGCCACCCCTACTACTCACACCCAAGTGAGAGCCTTTTTAGGTCTCACCAGGTACTATAGGAACTTTATAGAGAACTATGGGGCCATAGCTTCTCCCTTAAATGTGATCTCCTCACCCAAATTCCCCAAAAAGGTCAGGTGGAATGAGGAGTGCAAAGTATTTGAAGAACTTAAGAAAGCCCTTTGTCAAGCTCCAGTCTTAAGAGCTCCTGACTACAGCCAATCCCTTATTGTAGAGACAGATGCTTCCAATACAGGTATAGGTGCAGTTCTGAGTCAGCTGGATGAGAAAGGCAGGGAACACCCAATCTGCTTCATCAGCAGGAAGCTGAAGGAACCTGTGACCAGGTGGGCAACCATAGAAAGAGAATGTTTTGCCATTGTGTGGTCTTTGAAGAAGTTTAGACCATACTTGTATGGATCTACTTTTGTGATTCAAACAGACCACCAACCCTTGAGATGGTTAATGCAGATGAAGGGGGAGCATCCTAAATTGTTAAGATGGTCAATCAGCCCACAAGGGTTTGATTTTACCATTGAACACAGGTCAGGGTGTAATCACCAGCATGCTGATGGTCTCTCCAGGAAGTATGACCGACTGGAGTAAGGAGATTCATCCAGGGGTGGATTAAATCCTCTTGTCCCTTAGTCTGGGGGGGACGAGTGTTAGGGAGAATTTTCTAAAATGTGCTCATTCCCTCTACCTTAGAGACCCCCAGCAACTTTGCTGGATTTTGCGGACTTGATTTTCTTAACCTGGAGAGAGTGAGACCCCCTTTTCCCACTCTCTCATGTATTTTTATGTGATTTTATAAACTGTGTTTCTTTTTGGTTATAGAGTCTAACAAACTCCATAGGCATCATCACAAAGCACCTTTAGTGCAGTGACACAGGGAAGTCTTTCAGGTCTCCCAAGGTTTAAATACATTCTCTGGGATAAACTACTGTTTCGCAGAGCAATAGAGTGAAATTGACTCTATCGAGCATTTTACCTGCTAGACCCAGCACACCCTATCTTACAATAGAGTGCTGGAGGGGTTACTTAGTATCACCTGTGTCTAAATGCTCATGTAACATCTTACATGTTACCCTTTCCTCCCAGAATGGCTGGTGGTAGTGGTCTTATAATGAACTACCATGATTTACCCCGACCGCAAACTCTTTGCAGCTCCGGTAACGTTAAATCGCAGGAGCCATGTTTTTCAAAATGGCGCTGAGCCTCCTTTGTTAAAATGGTCCCCAGTCTTTTTTTTCGCCATTTCTTTGTGGAAAGGTCCTTCTTGAGTTTTTCTATGCGCGCCAAACCAAGTTTGGTCTTTTTGTTTATTTGCCTTTGGCGGGCTTCATGAGTGAAACCCGCCCCTGGCTCCAGAGTGTCTGGGGTAGGCAGGAAGTGAGGGAGGTGCCCGAAACTCCCTGTGCTTAGTCTCCTAGGAGACCCAAATGCACTCTGTGACGATGGGCTGGCTGACTGTCCGGCAAGGACAGCCACCCTGCTGGGTGAGTGGTAGCTAGGCTGGAATGAATGGGAGAGAACTGATTAAAAGGCGAGTCTCTTGGCTTGGAAGGCAGAGTCGACCACTGGACGAAGAAACCAAAGAAGAGCTTGAAGAGGACAGCTGCTGCAACTGCTGGACCATTGGTTTGCCCAGTGAAGCCATGCTGCAGGTCCGAATCGCCAAGTTCGCATCGACAACTTCTCCCTTTGAGTTGGTGGGACCAATCAACTCCCAAGTAAACCACCTGGACACCCATCTCGGAGCTGGTTGAATCTCCTTAGAGTTGCTGCAGGAAACCGTAAAGCCAGGGAGAGGGACACCAGATTGTGTGTGTTGCTTGTAAGCTGGCCTAAAGCTTTTGGAAGATCCTCCGGACTCCCACGAAGCAGGACCGAACAAGCCTGACCCCTCTCTGTTGAGGGACCTCAGATGTGAGGAAAGTCCACCTTGACAACCAGGAACCACGCTTATTGCTATTTGCTGTACCGCAAGGAGCTTAAATGCGAAACAGCCACTGAAAGTAACGATTGCCGGTTGCCAGCTTTGGCAGTGCCAATACAGCGCAGGAGTCCCCCGACGTCCTCGCTCTTGTCCCCACGACTGAGGCCCAGGAGCAGCGAGATCTGCAGAGCTGTACAGGAACAGAAATTTTCAGCTGCATCATTTTCTTCTTTACTCAGGCACTGTAACACTAGCCTACGAGAACTTACATCTTACTGTGGAAGTGCTTGTAACTTTTGCAACTCATAAGTCTAATCAGCTTGCGTTGACTTTGGCTTAGCCAATTGAATTGAATGACTCCTCTAAGTGCTATCTGAAAGTACTTGCCCTGCTTATGAATATTTGTACATTCTTGTGTTCTAATAACCCTTGCCTTTTACTTACTTTTTAAAGAGTATTCTGAATGCCAACAGTAAAGTATTAATGTCCCCAGCACCCTTGTTACTGAAGTCACCTGTGAGTGTAGGTTGTGTCTGTGGGCCATCCCAAAAGGCACTTGTCTGATCCATAAACTCAGAGTCTACAGTATTGAAGTATATTTGTGTGTTACTGTTCTATTGCTCTCCTCTGAAGAAGGTGTTTCTAACTGACTGATAAATAAATTATTAATTGTTTATGCAAGAAACCTTGAGTGTAAGAGTTTATTTGAATACCTGTAACTGTGAATCTTTGTGTACCTCCACTACAGCTCACATTTCCCCTCTTGTGATAACCCTGGCTACTCATGGCGTGCTTCATGTTCATCCTCTGACAAACTGGCTACTCATGGCGTGCTTCATGTTCATCCTCTGACAAACTGGCCTGCCGCCTGCACCAAAGGCAATACCGGCTCTCCGTTCTCGCTAAGAAGAGAGCCCTTATCCAAGCCCGCATCTCTGCGGCATCTAACAATTCGGCCGAACTCTTTAAAATCTGCAAGGAGCTGGCCAACCATGCTGCAGTCTCTACCTCTCCTGTCCCTTCCCAGGCCCTCTGCACGGCACTGGCCTCTCACTTCATTCAAAAACTCAAGACATCCTGTCCTCACTCTCCTCCTATCACCTCCCCTCCCCTATTCCCTGCTCTCCCTCTGGCCTTTCGGCAGCCACCCCCCCCTCCCTCCTTCTCTGCCTTTCCCCTTTTTTCTGCTGACGAGGTTTCGAGGCAAGTCCGATCTATGAAAGTCTCGTCAAAACAGGTCCACCCCTGTTCCTCCAAAACTATCAAGGACCACATCGACTCCCTGGCACCGACCTTGGCTGACTTCTGCAATCACTCCTTCGCCTCTGGAGTCTTCCCATCCCCCCTCAAGCATTCCCTTGTGCACCCCCTTCTTAAGAAACCCTCCTCCGACCCCTCCTGCCCAGCTAACTATCGCCCAATCTCTATCGCTCCCTTCCTGGGCAAACTCCTGGAGAAACTGGCCATCTCCCAGCTTAATCTCCATGCTGAATCTGTCGGTAGTCTTCATGACCATGAGTCTGGCTTCAGAGCTGCCAGAAGCACGGAAACTGCTCTCTTGAACATCCGTGAGGACTTGCTCTCAAACCTTGACTCTAACACCCCTTGTGTTCTCATCTTGCTCGACCTCTCTTCTGCCTTTGACACTGTTAACCACACCATCCTGCTCAACCGTCTCCGTGATAACCTGGGTATCACTGGTCAAGCTCTGGCGTGGCTGTCCTCCTTCCTCTCCAATCGACCCTCCCAGGTCCAACTGGGTTCCTTCCTCTCTGACATCTTTTTCTCTACCTGTGGTGTCCCCCAGGGATCTAACCTCTTCCCCTGGCTGTTCAACCAGTATCTGGCACTTCTTGCTCACCGCATCGCTGCTCTCTGTCCCAACTTTCAGTGCTACGTGGATGATACCCAGCTCATTTTCAGGCTACCCTCGGCCTTCTCTTCCACTTCCCTCATCTCTGACTGTCTTTCTGCTATCCAGGAATGGTGTGCCGCCAACGACCTCTGCCTTAATGCCAGTAAGACTGAGATTCTACTTATCGGCACACCCACTCCCTCCTTCCCTGCAGCTCTCTGGCCGGCCTCCCTTGGCCCTCTTCCTGCTCCTACCTGCACGGCAAAAAACCTTGGGGTCATCTTCGACTCCACACTCTCCTTCTCTCCTCACATCTCTGACGTCTCTAAGAAGTCACACTACCAGCTACACCTCCTCAGAGGTATCCTTCCTTTTCTCTCCTTCCCCCAGAAGCTCACTGTCTCCAGAGCTCTGGTTCTCTCTAGGCTGGACTACTGTAACAGCCTCTATCTAAATCTTCCTGCCTCTATTCTCTGCCCTTTGCAACTCATCCAGAACAGGACTGCAAGACTTGTCCTTGGCCTCAAGCCCAGGGACCGTATCTCTCCAGGACTGAAATCACTACACTGGCTCCCAGTGGCTGCAAGGATTAAGTTCAAAACCCTCTGCATTGTCCACAAGGCCTTCCTAAATATCTTCCTTCTCGAGCCCTTTGCTCATCCACCTCCAACTACCTCAGGGTCAGCAGCTTCTCCAAGCAACGAGCTGGGGGTAGATCTCTCGCTGCAGCAGGGGCCTCCCTCTGGAACAGCTTTCCTGCCTCCCTGAAACTTGAGGAGAACCATCTCCGGTTCCGGAAGCACCTCAAAACCTTCCTCTATGCCTCCGCTTTCTCTCCCTCTCTCCCTTGCTAATATCACTGAACCTGCACTGAATCTGCAACTGGGCCACTCACCGATCTCATGTCCTGGGCCAGCCACTCTTTTCCTTGCACTGCCTACATGCCATGCACTACGGGAGTGTCTCTGTATCCTACAGCCCTTGTCCCGGCACTTACCTTTGCACTTACCACCAGCTGGCCCTATTATTTATCTCGTATTCTATTAACCATGTACCGCACTTTCCTTGCACTTGCCACCAGCTGGCCCTATTATTTATCTTGTATTCTACTAACCATGTACTGCACTTCCCCTCTCCCCTTCCCCTGCACTTTTCCCAGTCCCCCTACCCTTGCACTTGCGTGATCTGAATGACACCTGGCCTAGTAGGATCGTTGTCTGTCTCCCTTTGTTCCCCCCCTGCCTCGTCGCGCCTTGAAACACTTGTGTATAGGCGCGTTACAAATGCCATATCATATCATATCATACTCAAAACACTACCAAAACTGTGTAGTACAAGCTTATACCAAAGGTTGGGTAACCTATGCCTGTAGTCATAGCTGTTTGTAGTGTTCCCAGAGGGTACTGCATACAAACTTTGCCTAACAACAATCACCTGCAATGCCTCTACTGCCTGATTCAAGACCACAAGGAAGGAGATTGCGAGATATGCCTTGGTTTCTCCAAGAAGACGACAAAGGATAGACACAGTAGACTGGCGGCGTGACTGAATGCCAAGGCCTCTGCCCTGTGCTCTGAGCAGGGGCATGCCTCACCCATGACCGGCCGGTCCGAGGAGTGGTCTTCTAAATCATTTGAAGGTACCTCTTCCGTGGGGCCCCAAGACAAGGCCAAGAACCGCAAGTCCGGGTCCACCAGGGTCGCCGCGGAAGTGGGTCCCATGGTGGACAGAGCGCGATCAACATCACCCTCCGCCTCCATTGCCAGCCGGCAATTGAGCACCTCCTCGAAAAGGAAATCGTGCAACCCAGCTAAACTGCGGGAGAAGCCTGAGAAGCTTCGGAAGGAGGAGAAGGCCGAACTTCCCAAGAAAGCCCAATCGGCACAGGATACAACTGTCATGCCTGCGCCATGGGCGCGTTCATTGGCGATCAATATGGACTAATTGTTATTCATTTATCGGCGGAGAACTCTTGGATCAACCGTTGTTCACTTTTTGGACCTTGTTTCCCATTTGCGAGACTTTGGTGCTTTTCTATTTTTCCCAACAAACTACACTTACCACAATGCGCTTGGCTATAACTATCTATGCCTGGCCATTCCTATTCGTCATCATCGGAACTACAATCCCCAGAAGCCCTAGGGATCAGCTCTGCTTCCACCAGCTCAGGAACAGAGAGGGAGGAGGCAGATTGTATGCAGGTGTGCTGATCCAAGTGCTACCAATTAGCCTGCCTCTGTGCTGGGCATGGCGGTATAAAAGCTGCTGCCTGCAGGGGCTCAGTCTCTTGCATTAAGAGTCCTTCCAGCACCCTTTTGCTTCGAGCTACGGATCTTTGTTTGCAGTTCCTCCTTACTCCTGCTTTGGATCCAGTGCCCTGCCGGGCTCTCTGCTTGCAGCCGATCACGCTCAGCTGCTACCTTCCGCCCTTACCTTCCAGGCTCCTGCCTTGCAGCCGATCACGCTCCGCTGCTACCTTCCGCCCTTGTCTTCCAGGCTCCTGCCTTGCAGCCGATCACGCTCCGCTGCCTTCAACCTACAGTCTTCGTCCGCTGGGCTTCCAGCTAGCAGTCCTCTACAGTCCTTTGCAGCCTTCTACAGCCAGCGGCCCTGCTCCTCTGGGCTTACTCCTTGCTGCCCGGTCCTTCTGGCTCCTTGCCGCGCAGCCTGCTTCTCTCCGCTGCCAACAGCCCTTGTCCTCGGGGCTTCCTACCTTGCAGCCAATCACGCTCTGCTGCTTGCTACCTACAGTCTTTGTCCGCTGGGTTCTCAGTTTAGCAGCCCTCTACAGTCCTCTGCAGCCTTCTACAGTCAGCAGCCCTGCTCCTCTGGGCTCACTCCTTGCTGCCCGGTCCTTCTTGGCTCCTTGCCGTGCAGCCTACTTCACTCCGCTGCCTTAAGTCCTTTCCCTCTGGGCTCCCTTCCTTACAGCCCTGCTCCTGTGGGCTTGCTCATTGCTTTCCTGCTCCTCTGAGCTCTCAACCTTGTACCCTACCGTCCTCTGCTATCCACAACAGTTACCTACATTATTTACTTTCAGTTATTGCATTTCCCCTGTTTCCTGACTGCTGCTCCTTTGCTTTCTTACTTGTTTTCAACCCTCTGTTCTTTATCCCTATCCAATCCTGTTATACGGCTTTCCTTCATTTCCTTCTGCTAGTTTGCTTATCAACTTCCTTTTTCCTGGATTTGTCTGTTAGTGTCTTCTCTTGTACTGTTTGTAGACCCCTTTGTACAGAGCTTGTATGTTGGTTTCCGTCAGGCAACCTCTGCCCCTTCCCTTGTCTCGTTTCTGCGTTACAGACACCCATAGCTGTTGTTCCAAGCCATGAGCAAACAGCGTGGGCCTCTGTTATAGCAAACTGTGCAGAAGGCTAGAGTTTTTCCTAAGGTCGGTGGAATACTCTTTTCCTATATCTGCATACACCCCAAGAGGGAATCCATTCTGTTGTACCTTATTTCCTTGCTACACTTGCCTACTCTTCGTTCTCTTTACTTCAGCTGTGTGTGTACTTATCTGTCCACCTTACTTCGGCACAACCACCCAAACCCTTCCAGGGTGTCCTGTGCCACTCTTAACAGAGTGCCATTCGTGAGAGAATGCAAGAGCAAAAAATGTCTTGTTCCATTGGCAGGAAAGGCACACACAGACCAAAGATGCTTTCCTTTCGGGTTAAGAAACCTTTACAAAAATCCATAGTTTCCCTAAAGACATCAAACAAGAACATTAGTCTAAAAGACAGTCTCGCCTTAGTTAACACGGATTTACAAGCACGGTACTACACTCACTGGCTAGCTGACCCTTCTTCCATGTATAATTATTATGACATTTGCGACTATGATCCGCAGTCCTTATCTGTTGAAGAGCTACAGCAGGATAATAAATTCTTACAGATCTTGTTAGCCCAAACAGTGAAAAACACTCCTGTGTCTTCTGACAATTCTTCTAACACTGCTACAGCCAAGGATATAGCACTCGTTGTGGGAGACTCTAAACCAGAGTACGCTGTTGCTAGAGTGATATGTTCAAGATCAGCTTGGCAAGCTCCCCAGACTGCTGGAAACCCTTATTTGACAGGACACAGCATTAAGTATCCTGAGGTTAGTCCACCTAGTCCTGGGTACAAAAGACAAATACTGACCATCGGTTGTCTTAATACTTCCCCAGTATCTACCCACCATAATAACCTTAAGGTCAGTCTTCCTATTGCTACAACCACATTTTCTGCTACACCAGATTCTGAAGCTTTAGATCAGGCTAATGGTACATACCTGCTTCAAGAACAACTCATACGCCTTAGAAGACAGACTGAAGATCTCTATGATGACTTTGTTTATTTACATAGTAAACATTTAATGAAGGGACACAATATTCCAAACCTTCTTGCACTATGTCCTACACCCGATATTCTGTCTTTAGAGATCGACGTGATAAGGCCTGGAATTGCCATGCAGAAAAGGATACAGAATTATACCAAGCAGATGGAAGACCTGAATTTAGCATATGCATCCGACACAGCTCTTTCACTTCGCAGCCACAGTAACTCAGGTTGTTGTACAGACAGTAAAGAATTAACTCCTTCGGTGGGCCAAATCACTCACACTGCCATTACACCACAAGACAAGTGTAATCTTCTGATTAGAGATTCTTCTGAGTCAAAGGATTGTTCAGGTCTTACCCCTGACTACTGTCCTTTACTCACACTTACAACCTCTTCTGAAGTGATCAAATCAGAAATGTACTCTGCTTCTAAGGGTTTTTGTACACCAGACCACGATTCAATTTCTGAACAATACCCAGGACCTGTCTGGAATCCAGTCTTTCCATCAGTCCATACACCAGACCCACTTAGCAATCTGAGCACACCAGACTTTGAAGATCAGCCTTCAGAATGCCTACCCTATTCTGACCCCACATCTGTCATACTACCTGTTACTGTATCTGCTAGCCCAATCTCTGCTGCTCCTCCTGCTAATACTTCAAAATCTGCTACTGTTGCAGCATCTCACATCACTCTCTCTGCAGTAGAAGCACCCCCTTCCTCTCTGCCTGCAAGGACAGAACCTGTTGCTAAGTCAGAAAACAACTTTTCTTTTAGGACTACAGCTCCGGTTGTTCCTGCTGGTGCCTCTGCAGCACTAGAACTACCAGATTCTACTCTATCAGTCTCAGGTGCGTCACTGCCCGGTGGTTCTTCTATGGCACCCACACTCCCAGTTGCTACAGCATAGGAACTATTTACAGCCATTCATGATCTCTCTGCTGCGGTGGTTTATGAACTTCCTACAAATCATGGAGAACCCGCCACCGTGACTCCTGGATTTTCTGCGGCTAATCTTGACTTTGCCATTGCTGCTTCTGATGCCTTGGAAAACCTTCCTAGAGCAACCAACTCTGCTGTGCCTCTGGCTCCACCTTTCAACACCTTACTGTTGCCTTTCAAAGCAAGATTTTCCATGGAGCCTGCAGCAGTCTTTCTCAGTTCCTCTGTCCATGAACACACTGTTGGGTTTTGTGCTCCAAAGACTTTGTCTTTTCTGAATTCTACCTCAATGGTTCAGAACATTGGTACTGTCTCCGTCCTTCAAGACTCTCCCCTTGCAACCTCAAACAGTTTTTGGTGCTTCATGATGTGCCTTTTTGGTATGAGACTCTTTCACGGTGTGACAGACATTCTTCTTGTTGGTCGGTCTTCAGGGAGCCTGGAGAGGGGCCTGGAGAGGGGCATACTGTCATGCCTGCGCCTTGGGCGCATTCATTGGCAATCAATATGGACTAATTGTTATTCATTTATCGGCGGAGAACTCTTGGATCAACCGTTGTTCACTTTTTGGACCTTGTTTCCCATTTGCGAGACTTTGGTGCTTTTCTATTTTTCGCAACAAACTACACTTACCACAATGCACTTGGCTATAACTATCTATTCCTGGCCATTCCTATTCGTCATCATCGGAACTACAATCCCCAGAAGCCCTAGGGATCAGCTCTGCTTCCACCAGCTCAGGAACAGAGAGGGAGGAGGCAGATTGTATGCAGGTGTGCTGATCCAAGTGCTACCAATTAGCCTGCCTCTGTGCTGGGCAAGGCGGTATAAAAGCTGCTGCCTGCAGGGGCTCAGTCTCTTGCATTAAGAGTCCTTCCAGCACCTTTTTGCTTCGAGCTACGGATCTTTGTTTGCGGTTCCTCCTTACTCCTGCTTTGGATCTAGTGCCCTGCCGGGCTCTCTACTTGCAGCCAATCACGCTCTGCTGCTTTCCAGCCTCCGCCTTTGCCCTTCCGGGCTTCTGCCTTGCAGCCGATCAGGCTCAGCTGATACCTTCCGCCCTTACCTTCCAGGCTCCTGCCTTGCAGCCGATCACGCTCCGCTGCTACCTTCCGCCCTTGTCTTCCAGGCTCCTGCCTTGCAGCCGATCACGCTCCGCTGCCTTCAACCTACAGTCTTCGTCTGCTGGGCTTCCAGCTAGCAGTCCTCTACAGTCCTTTGCAGCCTTCTACAGTCAGCGGCCCTGCTCCTCTGGGCTTACTCCTTGCTGCCCGGTCCTTCTGGCTCCTTGCCGCGCAGCCTCCTTCTCTCCGCTGCCAACAGCCCTTGTCCTCGGGGCTTCCTACCTTGCAGCCAATCACGCTCCGCTGCTTGCTAACTACAGTCTTTGTCCACTGGGTTATCAGCATAGCAGCCCTCTACAGTCCTCTGCAGCCTTCTACAGTCAGCAGCCCTGCTCCTCTGGGTTCACTCCTTGCTGCCCGGTCCTTCTGGGCTCTTTGCCGTGCAGCCTACTTCACTCCGCTCCCCTAAGCCCTTTCCCTCTGGGCTCCCTTCCTTACAGCCCTGCTCCTTTGGGCTTGCTCATTGCTTTCCTGCTCCTCTGAGCTCTCAACCTTGTACCCTACCGTCCTCTGCTATCCACAACAGTTACCTACATTATTTACTTTCAGTTATTGCAGTTCCCCTGTTTCCTGACTGCTGCTCCCTTGCTTTCTTACTTGTTTTCAACCCTCTGTTCTTTATCCCTATCCAATCCTGTTATACGGCTTTCCCTTCATTTCCTTCTGCTAGTTTGCTTATCAACTTCCTTTTTCCTGGATTTGTCTGTTAGTGTCTTTTCTTGCACTGTTTGTAGACCCCTTTGTACAGAGCTTGTCTGTTGGTTTCCGTCAGGCAACCTCTGCCCCTTCCCTTGTCTCGTTTCTGCGTTACAGACACCCACAGCTGTTGTTCCAAGCCATGAGCAAACAGCGTGGGCCTCTGTTATAGCAAACTGTGCAGAAGGCTAGAGTTTTTCCTAAGGTCGGTGGAATACTCTTTTCCTATATCTGCATACACCCCAAGAGGGAATCCATTCTGTTGTACCTTATTTCCTTGCTACACTTGCCTACTCTTCGTTCTCTTTACTTTCAGCTGTGTGTGTACTTAGATGTCCACCTTACTTCGGCACAACCACCCAAACCCTTCCAGGGTGTCCTGTGCCACTCTTAACAGAGTGCCATTCGTGAGAACAACTTTGTTGACGATAGAGTTGGTGGCGGCTGCTCTCACAAAGGCTAAGAGAGCTGACCCGGTGAAGGTAGCCCCCGCAGCGCAGAAGGTGTCCCTGCCCAAAGCGTCAAACCGCTGCAGTAACTTTGGCAAAGATTGCTGGCACGCCAGAGATGGGGACACCACCTCAGGACCCGGTTCTAGTCCCTCAGGGTGGACAAAAGAGGGGAGGGCAAGGAGGCCCCCGATCAGTCCCAGGCCATGGTTCAAACCATGGAAGTTTCATTCACGTACGATGAGGGCGGTGAAGAGGAGGGCGACGACAGCGCTGGGCCTACTGTTTCCGATCACACCAGCTCAGCCGAGAGATGTGTCTCTGGACATCCTTTCGACCCTCCACACCTTGGTGTCAGAGATCCAGAAGAGGATGCCACAGGGCCCGGTCCCAATGGTCCCCCAGGCCCTGATCAGCCGCCAGCGAAGAAGAAGAAGCGTCATCCGACACCCCCATTTAAGCCTGTACATCCGCATTGGGCCCCCTGGCCCCCAGCAGACCCAGAGGCGCAAGGCCAAGGGGAAGACAATCATGGTGGTGCCACTTCTGGACGATGTGTGAGAGAAGGGCCTAGCCCTCCTGAAGAACCGTGCACGGCTCTGGCAAAATTGGATAGCCTGGAGAAGAAGTACCGGGTGCCCGGAATCCGCACCCAAGTGACTGAGGTCGCAACCATTGCCAGATTTGGTGGTTTCAGCGGCTGCAACGAAACTGTCTGCTAACCCGTCCTCGTCGTATTCAGTACTTCCTGACAGCCAGGGGAAATATATGGACGCCATGGATAGGAAGGTGATTTACACCGATGCATCCACCATCAAGGCGGCCAACGCACTGGCGATCCTAGCTAGGTATGACAAGTAGCTGTGGTACAAGCTGGGGCCGATTTTGGAGTTCCTCCCAGGCGACAAGAAAATTGAGGCAGTCGCTCTCTTTCAGGAAGGGGAGGTAGCATCGGATCACGCCTGTTAGGCAGAATCCTGTTCAGTTCCCTTAGGGAGCAATACACAAGATTAGGACTACAGGTGTGAGCAATAAATCCCCTTTGGTATCAGTCTGTACCACAAAGATTTAGTTGGTAGCTGTGGCTGAGCAGTCAAACTTATCTCAAGAGGGAGATGAACAGTATTCAGGGTTTACACAATAGGCCTACAGTACTATGGCACAAGGAAACACTGACCAAAGCTTTGTATTAGAAAGTAGGTATATATTTAATTTATACACCTCTAATAAAACACATGTATCACAGTCATCAAGCAAGTTAAATAAGTCAGAAGAAAAATATACACACTCCCTAGTTAAATTGTAGACCAAGTGAACAAGACGGCACAGTGAAAACCACACACACGGGATACTCTATCAATTTCTCACAAGGGAGGGAAAGCACAAGTTATATAGAAATAGCTTCTTACACACCCTAGTAACACTTCCCATAAGTTTGTGAACCAGATTAAGCAAGACAGTGCATCGGTATAGGCAATACTTAAATGAAAACTGAGCAAAATATCATTTCACAAGGTTTAGAAAGGGGACGAAAAGGGTAGTTATAAGAAGTAGGTGCACCAACACAGTTCTAGTTGAGAATCAATCTAAATAAGGCAGTTCTAACAAATGTAGCCAGTGTCAGTAGGCCTGTGCCAGAGTCAGTGGTACAGGGCAAGGGCCCAGGAGCAAAATGTTCTTGTAGCTGCAGTCAAGACTTTGGTTAACGATTTTATAAAGGTGGATACAGAAGTTGAAAGACAATGTTAAGAGAGAGGGGCGGCCAACCCAACAGGTAGATAAAGGATTTAAAACACCTTTAGTTTAGAACGGGCGGCCTGGCAGAACAATGTACCTTTAAAATGAAGAAGTGGCTCCTGCGGTGGCTGTTGTTCCTGGTAGTTCCTGCAGTTCGGGTGATCCAGCAGAGGAAGAGAGGCTCTCGTCGTGGAGGAAGGTTCGAGTTACTGCACTACCCAGGGATGAAACCAGCTGCGGTGCTGCCCGACGAATAAAAGGTACGCTCCTTTAAATCGCAGTCCGGATGGACTGGTGCCTGGCTATCTGGCCTCCGAGTACAGGGTATGGGAGATTCGACCACGGGAGATCCGGGAAGGCGATTGGCAAACTGGTTGGCCCCACCAGCTCAAGGGAAGAAGGCTCTTGCAGATGAAGATCTTCTCTCGTCGTGTGGAGAAAAGTGGTGAGACGCTGCAGCAGGGCTTCACCGGTGGTTCAGTCATTGCAGATATCTTTGGCTCCTCTCCTCTTCGGCTTCTTAGTTCCAGTGGCAACGTCTTGCTCTTCCAGTCCTCAGGACCCAGCTTTAATGCAAAAGATCCCCATTCATACAGCCTAGCTGTCAATCACACAGTGGAGTGGTCATCTTGGCGGGAGACCCTCCAGCCTATCAGGATAGAGTGCGACATGGGTTGCTGAGGCAACCCTGTCCAGGGGTCCTACTCCCCCTCCCACACAATGGATCCACCCAGACTCAGTGGCGCCGAAAGGAGGGCTTCTCGGCAGAAGCCCGCCAAAAGGACGAACAAAGGATCCCCAACCTGGGTTAGGAGTTTAGAGAAAGACACGAGAAAGATGTTATATTAAAGTTCTGGCAAATAAAACCTACCGGAGTAAAGTTAATATTAAAATACACCGGCGGTATGTTAGAGGCTGTCAGAAAATGTCGTAGCCTCGAACAATGGGAAAATCCCATAGGAAAATATTTGCGGTCGAATATTTACGGTAGTAACCACTGCCACCAGCCAGAAACATTTGAGAGAGGGACTGTACGGTACCTTCTTGAAAATGAACATAAGGGAAAAACTATTAACCTTTCCCAGTACTTCCATAGTAAGATGGGTTGTACTGGTTTAGTTCACAAAAATTGACTAGTAAAGTCAATGGGGACTTTACATGTCCTGGGAGACAGTAGTCAGTTCCAGGGAATGGAGTCTATGTTTGGGGGTCGCTACGACACCCCTGTGTCACTGCACGGAGGGTGCTGTGTAACACATGTGAATAAAGATGGTTCCTATGGAGGGGAGAGAAACTCCATAGGCATTAAACACAAAAATAGCCTAGAACACACATAGCAAAAAATGCCTAAGAGTGGGAAACAGGCGAAAACAACAAACCCTTCAAATCCAGCAAAGCTGCTGGGGCACTCTATAGGTAAGGGAAATTAGCCATGAAATGAGAATTCTCCCTAACACTCACACCCCCCGCCCCCAGACGAAGGGACAGGAGGATCTAATCCACTCCTGGATGAGTCTCTTACGTCTAGTTGGTTATAAACATCCTAGAGAGACCATCAGCATTTTGGTGGTGACATCCTGACCTGTGCTCAATGGTATAAATCAAACCCTTGGATGCAGATTGACCATTTTAGCAGTTTTGGGTTTTCCCCTTTCATTTGCATCAACAATCTCAAGGGTTGGTGGTCTGTTTGAATGATGAAAGTAGATCCATACAAGTATGGTCTAAACTTCTTCAAAGCCCACACAATGGCAAAACATTCTCTCTCAATAGTTGTCCACCTTGTTTCTGAGCTCTGAGAACTGAGAACTGGAGCTTGACAAAGGGCTTTCTTCAGGCTTTCAAAGGCCTGATGGCACTCGTCATTCCATTTGATCTTTTTAGGGAACTTAGGAGAAGAGATTACATTCAGTGGAGAGGCTATGGATCCATAGTTCTCAATGAAATTCCTGTAATACCCAGTGAGGCCTAGGAAAGCTCTCACCTGGGTTTGAGTAGAAGGGGTTTTTCAATTTTGCACAGCTTCAATTTTGCTGAGCAAAGGCCTTATTTCACCACCTCCTACCTCATGCCCAAGGTAGACCACGTTACTCTGACCAATTTAGCATTTACTTGCCTTTATGGTCAGCTGGGCCTGTTCCAGAGCTTGCAAAACATATCCTAGGTGGTCAACATGTTCTTTCCAAGTAGGGCTGAACACTGCAACGTCATCCAAGTATGCCATGCAGAAGTCCTCCATCCCATTCAGAACTTGATTAACCATCCTTTGGAAAGTAGCAGCTGCATTCTTTAATCCAAAAGGCATAACCTTAAACTGGTATAAGCCAACTGGGGTGGAGAATGCAGTTTTCCGCTTGGCATGGTCAGTCAGGGCTATTTGTCAATAGCCTGACGTGAGATCAAATGTACTGAGGAACTTGGCTGAACCAAGTCTATCCACCAGCTCATCTGTTCTTGGCAAAAATGGGCATCAGTCTTAGTGACTGCATTTAGAGCACTATAGTCCACACAGAATCTCAACTCCTTGGATCCTGTCTTTGGTACTAACACAACTGGGCTAGACCATGGACTAGTAGAGGGCTCTATAACCCGAGATCAAGCATCTTGTTGACCTCTCCTTTGATGTGGGTTCTTACATTTTCTGACATCCTGTAGCCTCTGCTTTTGACAGGTAAACAGTCACCAGTATTGATATCATGCTGGCCCCAAGGGGTCAAGCCTGGTGCTAGAGAAAAGAGGGAGGGAAATTGATTTAACAAAACGTTGCACTCCTCCTGTTGCTCAGGTGTCAGATTAGAAGAGAGATTAACTCCTTCTATTTTCTCATCTAAAGGTTTGCCTCTGAGGGGGTCAGGTAGAGGTTCACTGTCCTCCTCCCCTTGAGCTGAAGCTAGAAGCAGAGCTACTAGTTCTGGTCTTGAGACATACGCTTTCAGATGGTTGGTGTGAAAGACTCTAGGAGCCTCCTTAGGATTGCCTAAATCCACCAGATAGTTCACCTCTCCAGGTTTTCCCAGAACCTTGAAGGGTCCCATCCATTTGTCCTGCAAGGCCTTCTGCCTTGTTTGGACCATAACAAGAACTAGATGGTCTTGAGCGAACTCAACCTTGTTGGCCCTCTGGTTATGCCAATGTTTGACCAGAGCCTGACCTGCTTTCAAGTTATCACTTGCCTCAGCCATCATGTGTGACATTCTCCTCCGGAGTCCTATCACATAGTCAGTGACTCTGACTGGTGTGCGGGAAGGAGCACTCTCCAACCCCTCCTTGATCGGGGCCAATGGACCTCTGACCGGATGGCCATAGAGAAGTTCAAAGGGACTGTAACCCATTCCCTCCTGAGGGACTTCTCTATATGCAAAGAGAAGGCAACACAGTAGAAGATCCCAGTTTTTCTTAAGAGGGTCCTCTAAAGCTCCTATCATGCTCTTCATGGTTCTATTAAACCTTTCTACCAACCCATTTGTCTGAGGGTGGTATGCTGTTGAGAACTTGCAGGTAACTCCACAGTTTTTCCACATGGCCTTCATGTAGTGGGACATAAAATTTGAACCCCTGTCGGATATTACCTCCTTAGGAAACCCAACCCTGGTAAAAATACCAAGGAGGGCCTTAGCCACAGCCTGAGCTGTAACAGTCCTCATAGGAATTGCTTCAGGGTATCTAGTAGCATGGTCCACTGCAACAAGGATGAACCTGTTGCCTGAAGAAGTTGAAGGATCAAGGGGACCAACAATGTCGATTCCTACCCTCTCAAATGGTACTCCCACCACAGGGAGAGGCACTAAAGGTGCCACGTTCTTGGAGCCACTTTTACCAGAAGTTTGGCAAGTGTGGCAACTCTTGCAATACTTATCTACCTCAGCCCCCATTTTAGGCCAATAAAAGTAGAGAGAGAGCCTTTCTTTGGTCTTCTTGAAACTCAAGTGACCAGCCAAAGGAATCTCATTGGCTAGTTGCAAGAATTGGAGTTGGTTTGATTGAGGCACTACAAGTCTTTTGTAGTCCCCAGCGATTGACTCTGTTGGTTCACTATAGAAGAGGCCATCTTCCCAGTGTAACCTATACTTCCCAGGCTCTTGCCCTTCAAGCTGAGAAGCTGCCTGGTGGCGAAGACCTTCCAGAGTTGGACATTCTCTTTGTCCCTTACTGTAGGCAGAATCCTGTGCAGTTCCCTTAGGGAGCACTACACAAGATTAGGACTACAGGTTGTTAGGGAGAATTCTCTATAAAGGCTAATTTCCCAAACCTAGTGAGTCCCCCAGCAGCTTTGCTGGATTTTTGGGGTTTATTTTTTTCTCTCCTGCTAAGAGTGAGATTCTTTTGCTCCCACTCTTAGACATGTTTTGAGGTGTTCCTTTCACTTTCCATGGGCCTCATTACGACCCTGGCGGAAATCGAAAAACGATGGCGGAAATGCAATACCGCCATCGAATAGCGCTCGGTGCAACTATGACCCGTCACCGCAAAGTACGATGCCATTAGCGACACCGTAGTGAACGCCAACGCTAACTGCACCAAGTACGCGCGCGCGCGCCATGCCAAACCGTAATTACCACCATGGCGCAACGGTACGCGAATTCTGACCCTAGCGGACATGCACCTAACGCCATCAAGCACGGCGGAAAGTACCATTCCGCCATGGTGAGAAGTACGGCATCGCGAACCAACCGTAAACGGCCCCACTGAGTGCCTGTACACCGCTCCCTGGCCACATTGTACAACTCCCCGTAGGTGCAATGAAGTCACACAATGCAACCAGTGAAATGTACTAGTCATCCATGCCTGCCAACGAACAAATGAATCTCAAGAGGGGCCAATGGGAGCTGCAGGGCACAGATGGCACGAATACAGAAGCCATCCCAATGGACATGACCTCAGTCTCCCACCAAGAAACGCACGCAAACACAGGCACCTGTGACCAGCAATATTCCGAAAATCACATCATTCCACCAATCCACCTGGCTGACCGGCATCTGTTACACAAAAGCTAATCCCCCGCCCCTGAGCATGACATCATTAAAACAGTCATATTGGCAGCCCTCATCCCTGACCTCACTGGGCTTCGTAGGCAAACGCGCCCAGCACAGTACCACGCAACTATACTCCGAAGCTGGAACCCAATGCAGATCTCCTCACAATACATCGCTCCCCAAATAGGAATATGCCACATCACTTGCAAAGAAGAACGCTACACGGTCCATATCAGAATAGAAATTTAATGCACAACAAATTCACCAAGCCCATACAGCCATTAGGCCATGAACTCCAAAACACATTTCACCATTGTGGGCTGCATCCGCAATAAATGACCAGCTACTTCTTGTGTGACGCCCTGTTCCTTCATGGTACACAGGGGCTACATTCTCGTACGAAAAGGCAACATGGAAGCGCCTAGAACCGCAGGGCCGTCCCAATAGGGAGGCACTAGTCCAGCTGAAAGGCCGAAATGTTGCTCCTAGCCACTAGTACTGCGTAAGGGCATGTGGCCCATTGGCGATCGTCCCATAAGATCGTAATGCTGCTCCACTGATTAACACGAAGCAGCAGGTGTCGGGAGTAAAATCCATCTGCAGGAGTGGCATACAGATGGCAGTGGCAAAAGGGGAGGAGATACCTGTCAACCAAATGAAATGAAAAAGAATAGTATGGCCATCAGAACTACATTTGAATTACTCACTTCAATGATCACACCAAATCCACAGCCATATGCATGCTAGCACACTCCAAAGGATCATCACCACCCAAAAACCACTTGCGAATCATAACTATCTATATCGAGGTGAAAACACCATCACAAACGAGTGTACCTGTGCATGCGTCTGTTAAAACAGAATCCATCAGATGGGATTGGTAACGTGCATAGACACAAGTGTCTGAAGGCGCGTCGAGACAGGGAGGGCTCAACAAGGCCAGATAGACGATGGTCCCACTATGGCAGCCCTGCATCACATAGCGCAGGGGAGGCGGACAGATTCCAAGAAGCCCTGTACATGGCAAACTCTGTATCAATTCATCTGTCCATGCATCCATTCATCATTCCCTCATCCCGTAATGAAAACGCCTGTTTCCATACTCACATAACATGTGAAATTTCCATTGAGTCTGTGCGTTATGCAGCCTGCAAAATCCACTGTGCCCCAGCCCGTAATTCCAGTGTTGTGAAGTAACATGTATTTGGGAACGTCCGGCCTCATCGTCCACTTCGCCATTGCGCATCCCAAACTATTCATATCAATCATTGCATCCTCGCCATGGCCCCTGTCCCAAGGACATTGAACAATAGAACGTTATATTTGCAGTCAGACCTGTGGGCATCTCCTCGCCGCTAGCTGAAAACCGAAAGCGCCGCCCTTCGAATTCCTCATTTGCAACATCACGTCAAAAAGGCATCTGTGGCCGCTTGAAATCACAAATTAATCCATCTAGTGCGGCTGTGTGTGAAAATGGCAACTGCCTTCACTCACAAATGGGACGCCCCGCCCGTCGTTGAACCTCGGTACAGTGATGCATGAGGGTCCACCGTTACTCGAGTACTACGTTCCACTGACCCTTCACAAGTCTGTTCGCGACTGCAAAGATAGTATGTGAAACAATGGGACCATAGCCGAATGAACATATCAACCAATGTTACACTGCCATCGGGTACAAATACATGATTGTAATAGCAAGATGCCATTCGTCGAATTGCAGCGTTGTGTGCGGGACGTGCTCGCCCAAAGGGGAGAGCAGCTTGCACAGGTGGAATGAATCACCACAGGTGGAGGCCATACAGCCTGAAAACACATAAATTGCACACCCAGTCTCCTCCCACAACCACTCCGAAATGCTACCGGCAGGACTAGCTATGTTGGCCCTGGGGGACCTGATAGCACTGCAGGTACTCCAACTTCAAGAAGAAGACGAACACCAACTACAACCGGCCGCACGGAGGAGACGCAGGAGGAGGAGGAGGGCAAGGCAGGGCCAGCAAGGGCCGCCAGCACAGCCACTACCACCACGCAGGCAGCCCGCAATCCCACGCCTCCGAGCACATCCGTTTAACCTCACTGATGAGCAGATCCACACCCTCTACCGTTTGGACCGGGACACCATAACCGCCATTGTGGACATGACACAGGCTGACCTTGTCAGCATGATAGATAGCCCAACCGCCATCCCACCCCTACTGAAGGTGGTGTCTGTACTCCACTTCCTGGCCACAGGCACCTACCAGCACACAGTCGGACAGTTGCATGGCATTTCACAGCCACTGTTCTCACGGACACTATTGCAAGTGCTCGATGCCCTCCTGAAGCACGCAGACGACTACATCTCTCTACCACGCTCGGAGCAGGAAATTACGAACACAAAAGTGGGATTCCATGCACTTGCCGGCATACCGGGTTGCATTGGTGCCATCGACTGCACCCATGTGGAATTGGTCATCCCACATGCCATGGAGGCCCAGTACCGCAACCGGAAACAATTTCATTCTCTGAATGTACAAATGGTGTGTGACTCCAACAGGATCATTACACATTGTTGTGCCCGATTCCCTGGATCAACCCATGATTCTATGATCTTGAGGAACTCTACAATACCACGCTACATGGAGCGACACGCAGGGAACAGATCCTGGCTACTCGGTGAGTCTCATTTCATGCATGATGATGTGGGGTATGTGATGCGGCAATGACCTGGCAGGAAGGGGGGGGGGGTGCGTACGTAGCAATGGCATTCCACATGATTCGTTTATCGTCCACATACAGGTGATGCCGGATATCCACTGAAGAGATGGCTCCTCACACCAGTCCGGAACCCACGGGACCAGCATGAGGAGGACTACAACCATGCCCACTCACGTACCCGTGTAGTCATAGAACAGGCATTCGGCCTACTGAAGACTCGTTTCCGGTGCCTCAGCAGGTCTGGCGGGGCACTCCTGTACCGCCATGTGAAGGTTGCGAAGATGGTGATGGCATGTGTCATGCTACACAACATGTGCGTACGTAGAAATGTGCCCATGCCCCCTGACGCAGAACTGCAAGCACCTGAAGATGGTCATGATGAGGGTGGGGATGTGGCAGCACCTCAAGGAGTCTGCGAGGCACAGGAGGGCCGTGACATTCGTCAGCATCTCATAGATGCATGCTTCTAGCACTCACGCCTGGTGGCTGATACATGGACACGGGACTCGTGGCACTGTGTGTGTATGGTACATGCACAATATGGACTGTACGCCTATAATGGCCTCGTACACAAAGATCAATGTCCACACATCTCATTGGTTGATCGTGCATTGTTTATGGCATATGTGACATCATGTTAAACACCCTATCGACCCGCCACCCAAGTGAGCCCAACACCCCCCCTCCACCCTCCTACCTCCCCCCCGAACACCAGTGTCCAGAGATGCTCATTGTCAGTGGGCAGTCGCTATTGCAAGCCCCCTCTGCGGGTATCAGGGGCACCCCTGCCTGTGGAGCGCAGGTTCCTCCCAGATCTACGTTGGGGGCTGCCCTGGACGGAACTTGCAACGGATGATGTCTCTGCCTGCTCACGTCCATGCATGTCCCTAAGGGTTTGTGAGAGCTCAGTGAGCACACAGCGCACTGCGGCAAGTTCGGCACATACGTCTTTGGACGTCGCATGCAGTTCCCCCCTCAGGCTCTCGGTGCTTCTCTCCATTTGGACTCTCAGGCTCTCGGTGCTACTCTCCATTTGGACTCTCAGGCACTCGGTGCTACTCTCCATTTGTGCCCTTAGTGTCTCTGTACTTCTCTCCATTTCTGCCCTAAGTGTCTCAGTTGATGTTTCTATGTCTGCCTTAGTGCCCCCACATTCATCGGCATGGTCCTTGAGGAGCGTGGCCAGTTGCTGCTGTTGCACGATTAACTGGTCGAGGGACTGTTGCCTCTGCTGGGCCATGGCCATTTGCGGTGGTGTCACAGAGTGGCTGTTCGCGTCATGTTGCCCTGCCACAGGGCTTGTGGGGGATGGCCAGTCGTCGTCTTGTGGGTGCCCCTGCGTGGTATCCTCATGGTGTACGGGATGGAACAGACAGGGGGATTGGGACAGGTCATGGATGGATCTGACTTCGACATCCCCGTTTTCTGTGTCGGAGCATGCTGCCATTAATGCAGTGTCACCTATGGTGCTGCTGCCACCAGAAGCAGTGCCTACTGTGGCATCCATTGGGGGGACCTGTGGTGGTGGTGGTGTGGGCATGCTGGCTGCTGGGGTGCCTGTTGGAGTTCCCTCCTCTGTGCTGCCACTTGATTTGTGCTGCTGCCGTGTCTTGATGCGTGCAGCTGAGGTGGAGGGTCTTTGGCCGTTGGTCTTGGCCCTCTTTGCAGGTGTGCTGGTAGGGGTGTCCTGGAGCACGTCGTTTGGATCGGACCCTGTGGTGGAGTAAGGGAGGGCGTGCGTTATTAATGGGTCTGTGGGAATTGGAATGGCAATGTATCACATGCATTGGGGTGGTACCTGAGGGTGATTTGGGTCGGGGCCTTGGAGGTGGTTTCATTTGTGTGTGGAGTGAGGGTGCAGTTGTTTGGCAGCCTGCAGTTAGGGTGTGCCTGCTGCACGTGTAGAGGGTGTTTTTAGGATTTTTAATTATTTATGTATTTGATGTGAGTTTTGAAGTGTGCTATCAGGCCTATGTATGTGGACGTTCTCCTGGACATGTGTTACTGTTGCACTATGTGGGCACGTGGTACTTCACATGATTGGGATTATCTTCTTTGGCTAGTCGGTTAAAGTGGCGTAGACTTAACAACTTTAGTAAAATTCTATTACCGCCTTGTAATTCTTTATATGAGTATCTGGTGGAAATGATACACAAAGATAGTCCACTCTCCATGGCCAGATTTAAAAAGCAGATGTTTGACGCCTTAACGGAACTGGGAATGGTTGAGTATGATCTTGCATATAGACCAGCACAGGTAAAAAAAAAACTGTTGCAGTTTGACTGGGCTGTAACCACCAATCAGTTGGCACGCTTTTCGCAGTTGTCTGAATATGCCAAGTTTAGACACAAGCAAACGCCCAGGATGCACTACTTAAAAATCTGCCCCTCTGAATGAACCAGACAAATGTTCATGAGATTTAGATTTAATCTTTTTAACATCAAGGAACGAACCAAGTACTGGCACAATAGCCAAATTTACCTCTCAGATTTAGGATGTCGTTTCTGTCTAATTCCCACTCAGATTGAAACACTGAAACACCTGATACTCTATTGTGATGGCCTTGAATCTCTACGCTCTTCTATACTGAGCAAATATTTTTTAACCAATTCATCCTTCTCATTGGAACTATTATGGTGCTTTTGCATGTGGGGGGACAGTAATACCCTACTTTTAACATTAACACGTTACTTATTCTGTATTCAAACAAAATTAGATGAATTTGACACTTAATGTGACTAAGAGGCTCGTAATAGAATAGAAGGTTCTTCCTTGCTTTGTGTACAGGGTATATTCTTATGATATTGTATTACTTGTATTCTGTTTTGTCTAAGAGGGGGAATAACGGAGTCTAATAATTGTAGCTTGATAGCGGATTTATGGTGTTGTTTGTCTGCTCTTATTTAATTTGTATGGTTGACTGCAACTTGGCTGGATTGCTAATGATGGATATTAATATTAGATATTGGATATCATCTTATATTTGTTAGTTCATTTTGTTTTCGCTTATGATTTGAAATTTGAAAATATGTTTAAGTCGTCTTCTCAAAGTGTCAAATTGTTTTATGCTTACAAGTTTGTTTTGATCTTTTATGATTTATTTTACATTGATGGTTTTGAACATTTGTATTGTCTGTTTTATGAGTTTGTATTACTGTAGTTGTTATGATGTATCAATGTATGATTTTTACAAATTGTAAAGATGCTTGCATCAAATACAATTTTAATTTTAAAAAAAAACTCTATCCCAGATAATACTAAAGAGTATTATAAGGACAGTGTCCAGGTTAGTGGTCAGGAGACCCCTGCCATTAGGGACACTAGGGCCAGCATAACTGTGGTGGATAAATCGTTTTTTCAGGCTGAGGATGTTGCTAAGGCACCCAAACGCCTCACCAAGTTAGCTGGAGGGCCTGTGCAGATGCTTCCCCAATTACCAGTTCTCATCCAGTGTAATGACATGACTGTGAAGATACCTGTCAGCATACAAAGTGAGGTGCCAGGAAGGGTTCTGTTGGGTAATGACCTGAAAACTCTTGGAGTAGTGTCACATACCCCCAGACCTCCTAGTAAAAGGTTACAGGGGCTCACCAGACCTGCAAGGGAGAGAACCATGAGAGGTACTCCCCAGGAGATGATGAAGAAAGATATCACTCCTACTCCACTGGAGTTACAACTTGCTATCACTGAACAAAAAGAAGCAAAGGGGAAACCCAAGACTTCCAAGAAACAGCCAACAGCAAGCACTCCAGTGCTTCCAACAAGGACTTCCCCTAGGTTGTCCAAAGTTACACCTGTAACTCCACCTCCAGCTGAGGCTGAGAGGGAGGTACAACCCTGTATGGTAGAACTAGACTCTGAAGAAGAGCTAGTGGAAGGCCAGGAACTCATTGGAGATCTGGATCCTGTTGACCATCCTGAGCTGCAGTCTTTACTGGCAGAAGGTGGACCCAACAGGGCAGACTTCAGTAAGGGACAGAGAGAATGTCCAACTCTGGAAGGTCTTCGCCAACAGGCAGCTTCTCATGCTGATGGGCAAGAGCCTGGGAAGTATAGGTTGCACTGGAATATGGCCTCTTCTACAGTGAACCAACTGAGTCTGCACCTGGAGACTACAAGCGGCTTGTAGTACCTCAAGAAAATAGACAACAGTTCTTGCAACTAGCCCACGAGATTCCTTTGGCTGGTCACTTGAGTTTCAAGAAGACCAAGGAAAGGCTCTCACTCTACTTTTATTGGCCAAAAATGTGGGCTGAGGTAGATAAGTTTTGCAAGAGCTGCCATACCTGCCAGACTTCTGGTAAGGTTGGGTCCACAAATGTGGCACCTTTAGTGCCTCTCCCAGTTGTGGGAGTCCCATTTGAGAAGGTAGGGATTGACATTGTTGATCCCCTTGATCCCCCAACCTCCTCAGGCAACAGGTGTATCCTTGTTGTAGTAGACCATGCTACTATGTACCCTGAGGCAATTCCTATGAAGACTGTTACAGCTCGGGCTGTGGCTAAGGCCCTCCTTGGTATTTTTACCAGGGTTGGGTTTCCTAAAGAAGTAATCTCTGACGGGGTCAAATTTTATGTCCCACTATATGAAAGCCATGTGGAAAACCTGTGGAGTTACTTACAAGTTCTCTACCGCCTACCACCCTCAGACAAATGGTTTGGTAGAAAGGTTCAACAGAACCATGAAGAGCATGATAGGTGCTTTAGAGGATCCCCCTAAAAGAAAGTGGGACCTTCTATTGCCATGTCTTCTCTTTGCTTATAGAGAAGTCCCTCAGGAGGGAGTAGGTTATTCTCCCTTTGAACTTCTCTATGGCCATCCGGTCAGAGGTCCATTGGCCCTGATCAAGGAGGGGTTGGAGAATGCTCCTTCCCCCAAGCCAGTCAGAGTAACTGACTATGTGATAGGTCTCCGCAGGAGAATGTCACAAATGATGGCAGAAGCTAGTGATAACCTGAAAGCTGGACAAGCCCTGGTCAAGCATTGGCATGACCAGAAGGCTAACATGGTTGAGTTCACTCAAGACCAGCTAGTTCTAGTTATGATCCCAACAAGGCAGAGGGCCTTGCAAGATAAATGGATGGGACCCTTCAAGGTTGTGGGTAAACTTGGAGAAGTGAACTATCTGGTGGACTTGGGAAATCCCAAGGAGGCTCCTAGAGTCTTCCACACCAACCGACTAAAGGCGTATGTCTCCAGACCTGAAGTAGGAGCCTTGCTTCTAGCTTCAACAGAAGAGAAAGAAGAGAGCGAAGCTCTACCTGATCTCCTCAGAGGCTTACCCTTGGACGAAAAGATTGAAGGAGCAAATCTCTCTTCAAATCTGACACCTGAGCAACAAGAAGAGTGCAAAGCCATGTTAAATCAGTTTGCCTCTCTGTTCTCACTTTCACCAGGCTTGACCCCTTGGGGACAGCATGATATACTCACTGGTGACTGTCTGCCAGTCAAAAGCAGAGGATATAGAATGTCAGAAAATGTAAGGACCCACATCAAAGGGGAGGTCAAGAAGATGCTTGATCTTGGGGGTAATAGAGCCCTCTACTAGCCCATGGTCTAGCCCAGTTGCGTTAGTACCAAAGACAGGATCCAAAGAATTGAGATTATGTGTGGACTATAGAGCTCTTAATGCAGTCATCAAGACTGATGCCCACCCTTTGCCAAGGACAGATGAGTTGGTGGATAGACTTGGTTCAGCCAAGTTCCTCAGCACATTTGACCGTACGTCAGGCTATTGGCAAATAGCCCTGACAGATCATGCCAAGGAGAAGACTGCATGTTCTACCTCAGTTGGCTTATACCAATTTCAGGTTATGCCTTTTGGATTAAAGAATGCACCTGCTACATTCCAAAGAATGGTGAACCAGGTTCTGAATGGGATGGAGGACTTCTGCATG
Source organism: Ambystoma mexicanum (assembly GCF_040938575.1). Classification (NCBI taxonomy): domain Eukaryota; kingdom Metazoa; phylum Chordata; class Amphibia; order Caudata; family Ambystomatidae; genus Ambystoma; species Ambystoma mexicanum. Next base: position 450,688,778 of record NC_090924.1, on the reverse strand, counting down.
GCCTACTTGGATGACATTGCAGTATTCAGCCAAACCCTGGGAAGAACATGTGAACCACTTAGGATATGTTTTGCAGGCTCTTGGACAGGCAAATCTGACTATAAAGGCAAGTAAATGCCAAATTGGTCAGAATAAGGTGGTCTACCTTGGGCATGAGGTAGGAGGTGGAGAAATAAGGCCTTTGCTCAGTAAGATTGAATCTGTGCAAAACACCTACTACTCAAACCCAGGTGAGAGCCTTCCTAGACCTCACTGGGTATTACAGGAATTTCATTGAGAACTATGCGACCATAGCTTCTCCACTGAATGTGATCTCCTCTCCAAAATTCCCTAAGAAGGTCAAATGGAATGAGGAATGCAATCAGGCCTTTGAAAACCCGAAGAAAGCTCTTTGCCAAGCACCAGTACTGAGAGCTCCTGACTACCACCAAACTTTCATTGTGCAGGTGGATGCTTCTAATGTAGGTATAGGTGCAGTCCTTAGCCAACTGGAGGAGAAGGGTAGGGACCACCCCATTTGCTTCATCAGTAGAAAACTGAAGGATCCTGAGACAAGGTGGGCAACAATCGAAAGAGAATGCTTTGCTATTGTGTGGGCACTGAAGAAGTTTAGGCCATACTTGTATGGTTCTACTTTTGTCATTCAGACTGATCACCAACCCTTGAGATGGTTAATGCAAATGAAGGGAGAAAATCCAAAACTATTGAGATGGTCTATCTGCCTACAAGGTTTTGATTTTACCATTGAGCACAGGTCAGGGTGTCACCATCAAAATGCTGATGGACTCTCTAGGATGTATGCCATCGACTAGAGGTATGAGGTTCATCCAGGAGTGGATTAAATCCTCCTGTCCCTTAGTCTGGGGGGGGCGAGTGTTAGGGAGAATTCTCTTTAAAGGCTAATTTCCCAAACCTAGTGAGTCCCTCAGCAGCTTTGCTGGATTTTTGGGGTTTATTTTTTTCTCTCCTGCTAAGAGTGAGATTCTTTTGCTCCCACTCTTAGACATGATTTGAGGTGTTCCTTTCACTTTCATTGTGTTTTATGGGCTATGGGGTCTTTTACCCCATAGGGTCTCATGTGTTTTTTTTTATGTGGGTTACACAGCAACCTCTGTGCCGTAACCCAGGGGTGTTGTAGCGACCCCCCAACATAAACTCCATACCCTGGGACTGACTACTGTCTCCCAGGGCATGTAAAGTCACCATTGGCTTTACTAGTCCCAAATTATGAACAGAAACCAGTACAAACCATCATATTGTGGACGTACTGGTCGGGGCAATTCGATTGTCCCGGGGTCTGTTGTTCGAGGGGGCACGTCTCCGTCCCCCCTGATCGAGTCTTGGCTGGTGGTAGTGGATACTACTTTTTATATTCGACCGCGAATATATCTCTATGGGATTTTCCCATTGTTCGAGGCTACCAACTTTAATTATTTAATTCTTATAGCCTCGAACATAACGCCGGTTTATTTATTTTATATTAATTCACCGGTTGGTATCTTTTGCCAGAACTCGATTCTAAAATGGCATTTGTGTTCTCTTCTGTGACTCCAACCCAAGTCGAGCCCTTTGTTCCACTTTTTGGCGGGCTTCTCCACAGAAGCCTCCAAAAGTGGTTACACTCTGTCTGGGTACTACAGGGGGCGTGGGAGGGGGTTTAGGCACCCTGGACTGAGTTACCTTGGTAACTCAAGTCGCATTCTTGTGTGATTGGCCCAAGTGGTGAGCCGGCCGGCTCACCACTTAGCATTTTTGATTGACAGCTAGGCTGAGTGAATGGGGATTTGCTGCATAAAAGCAGGGCTTTTGGGACTGGAACTTCAGAAGTCGCCACAGGACCTAAGAATCCGAGGAGGGAGAAGCTGAGCCGACCTGCAACAACGACACCACCGGTGGAGCCCTGCTGAACCGTCTCACCACTTTTCCCGACGACAGAGGAGATATCCCGTCCGGAGAGTCTTCTTCCTTTGACTGGTGGGGATAACCAGTTATGCCTTCTTTTCGCCTTCCTGGAGCATCTTGTGGCCGCCTTGCCCGTGCCAAGCACCCTGGCAACCGGAATATCACGGTTTACCACTACCGCGACGAGAAGGGTAGTGCCTTTTAACCGGCGAACTCTGCGGCTGGTTTCTTCCCTGGCAGTGCAACGACCTTAATCTTTCCTCCACGGCGAGACCTCTTCGTCCTCTGGACGAAACACCGACTTGCACCTGCTGCCAGGAACAACTGCCCCCGCTGGAGCTTCCTTCACACTTAAGGTACTGTGTCCCGCCTGGCTTCCCTTGCGACAGATCGTTCGGGGTGACAGTAAAGCCTCGACTTTCTAACCTGGGCTGGCCTGGGACAACCTAGCTAACTTTTCCTGACTTCAATTTCATCCTTTTTGTGCAAACTATCTACAAAGAGTCTTTGGGCATAACCCCACTGGTGAACCTGGACCCCTCTGCTTGCTCTCTCCAAGAGTGGGCCTTGCAATTGACTTCCTTGCTCTCCAGTAGAACTCTGCCTATCCTGCCTTACTCTGGTTCTTTGAAAAAGTATTGAAACTTGTGTGCTTCTTTAACTCTGCCTTTTTCCCTCCCTTTCTTTACAACTTATTAGAGTGTCACCTTATGCTAAGCGCTCACCTCTGTCTGAAAATAAGTGGTGTTTCTCACTAAGACTTGTCTAATAAGGGAATAGGGTTGTATATATATATGATAGTGACTGTGTGCTGAAATTACTTACCTCTTTTTTGCTAGTGTGATTTACAAGTGTGTTTTTAAATAAATAATTATATACTTTTACACAAAAGCTCTGGTCAGTGTTTGTTTGTACTACCGTGTCTCTGTACCTATTGTGTATACTCTGCATACTGCCTAACTCTTCTTGAGGGAAGTCTGACTGCTCAGCCACAGCTACCAAGTGAATCTGTGTGGTACGGACTGCTACCAAGTGGGTTTACTGCCAAACACCTGTAGTCTTAAATCTTTTGCAGTGGTCCCTAAGGGAACTGCACAGGTTTCTGCCTAACACAGGTGAGAGCAATAAATCCCCTTTGATATCAGTCTGTACCACATAGATTTAGTTGGTAGCTGTGGCTGAGCAGTCAGACTTATCTCAAGAGGGAGATGAGCAGTATTCAGGGTTTACACAATAGGCCTACAGTACTATGGCACAAGGAAATACTGACCAAAGCTTTGTATTAAAAAGTAGGTATATATTTATTTTATACACTTCTAATAAAACACATGTATCACAGTCATCAAACAAGTTAAATAAGTCAGAGGAAAAATATACACACTCCTTAGTTAAATGTTAGACCAAGTGAACCAGAGTGAAAACTGAGCAAAACGGCACAGTGAAAACCACACACAAGGGATACTCTCTCAATTTCTCACAAGGGAGGGAAAGCACAAGTTATATAGAAATAGCTTCTTACACACCCTAGCAACACTTCCCATAAGTCTGTGAACCAGATTAAGCAAGACGGTGCATCAGTATAGGCAATACTTAAATGAAAACTGAGCAAAATGGCATTTCACAAGATTTAGAAAGGGGAAGAAATGGGTAGTTATAAGAAGTAGGTGCACCAACACAGTTCTAGTTGAGAATCAATCTAAAGAAGGCAGTTCTAACAAATGTAGCCAGAGTCAGTAGGCCTGTGCCAGAGTCAGTGGAACAGGGCAAGGGCACTGAAACAAAATGTTCTTGTAGCTGCAGTCAAGCCTTTGGTTAATGATTTTGAAAAGGTGGATGCAGAAGTTGAAAGACAATGTTGAGAGAGAGGGGCGGCCAACCCAACAGGTAGGTAAAGGATTTAAAAAACCTTTAGTGCTACCGTGAAGAAAGGGCGGCCTGGCGGAACAATGTACCTTTAAAATGAAGAAGTGGCTCCTGCGGTGACTGTTGTTCCTGGTAGTTCCTGCAGTTCGGGTGATCCAGCAGAGGAAGAGAGGCTCTCGCCGTGGAGGAAGGTTCGAGTTACTGCACTACCCAGGGATGAAACCAGCTGCGGTGCTGCCCGACGAATAAAAGGTACGCTCCTTTAAATCGCGGTCAGGGTGGACTGGTGCCTGGCTATCTGGCCTCCGAGTACAGGGTATGGGAGATTCGACCAAGGCAGATCCGGGAAGGTGATTGGCAAACTGGTTGGCCCCACCAGCTCAAGGGAAGAAGGCTCTTGTAGATGAAGATCTTCTCTCGTCGTGTGGAGAAAAGTGGTGAGACGCTGGAGCAGGGCTTCACCGGTGGTTCAGTCGTTGCAGATGTCTTTGGCTTCTCTCCTCTTCTGCTTCTTAGTTCCAGTGGCGACGTCTTGCTCTTCCAGTCCTCAGGACCCTGCTTTTATGCAAAAAGATCCCCATTCATACAGCCTAGCTGTCACTCACACAGTGGAGTGCAGTGCTCATCTTGGCGGGATACCCTCGAGCCTATCAGGATAGAGTGCGACATGGGTTGCTGAGGCAACCCTGTCCAGGGGTCCTACTCCCACACAATGGACCCACCCCAGACTCAGTGGCGCCGAAAGAAGCCCGCCAAAAGGACGAACAAAGGATCCCTGACCTGGGTTAGGAGTTTAGAGAAAGACACAAGAAAGAAGTTATATTAAACTTCTGGCAAATAAAACCTACCTGAGTAAAGTTAATATTAAAATACACTGGAGGTATGTTAGAGGCTGTCAGAAAATTTGGTTGCCTCGAACAATGGGAAAATATTTATGGTAGTTACCACTGCCACCAGCCATAAACGTTTGAGAGAGGGACTGTACGGTACCCTCTCGAAAATTAACATAAGGGAAAAACTATTAATCCTTCCCAGTAACTGCATAGTAAGATGGGTTGTGCTGGTTTCGTTCACAAAAATTGACTAGTAAACTAAATGGGGACTTTACATGTCCTGGGAGACAGTAGTCAGTCCCAGGGTTTTGAGTCTATGTTTGGGGATCGCTATGACACCCCTGTGTCACTGCACAGAGGGTGCTGTGTAACACATGTGAATTAAGATGGTTCCTATGGAGGGGAGAGAAACTCCATAGGCATTAAACACAAAAATAGCCTAAAACACACATAGGCCCTCATTACGACCCTGGCGGAGGTCAATGGTGCAATTTGCACCATGGACCATGGCGCAGAGCTGCCAATACCGCCATGGGGGTTGGCGGACTTACCGCCCCATTCCGAGGTTGGCGGGCGGTAAGTCCCCAATCCCCATTTACCCCTCCCCATTCCCATTTTTGCCCCATAGGGTATAATGGGAGTGGGGAAGGCGTCAATTACGCCACCGTAAATTACGGTGGCGTAATTAACAACGAGTCCCGTAGCGCCATGGATTTTTCCGCCTGCAAAAAGCAGGCGTAAAAATCTCCATGGCGCTACGGAATGTCGTAGTCTGGCGGAGAGGTACGCCATGCATTACGCTGGCGTAAACCCCTCTCCGCCAGGGTCCTAATGAGGGCCATAGCAAAAAGTGCCTAAGAGTGGGAAAAAGAGTCTCACTCTTAGCAGGAGAAAAAAAACAAACCCTTCAAATCCAGCAAAGCTGCTGGGGAACTCTATAGGTAAGGGAAATTACCCATAAAATGAAAATTCTCCCTAACAACGCCAACACAGTGGTGCGGAACATTGCCAACACAGGGTTGCAGCAGATGGGGAACAGTGTCTGCCTTCGTTGCTAAGGCTGGATGAAGGCCACGAATAGCCACCAGGAGGTCCGAACGAAGGTACTGGACATTCCTTTCCACAGAGATAACCTTTTCAGGAAGGGATTGACGAGTCCCTACCGGTCATCAAGGCAGATACAGAGACTCCACGTTTCCTGGGCACCCTCCGGCAGCACCGCTCTTCTTTTAGCTCCTCCAGAGAAAAGTCGAGCAGGTCTTCAAAAGGTTTCTCCTCATCTTACCGTCAGCCTTCCATATCCACGACTCAGGAAGCCTACAGAGGCCATTCCCAGGCCTACAGTGGAGCAGGACAGCGTTGCTGTTGCCCGCAAGTCAGGACACCGGCTTCGAAGCAAGCCTGAACTGGCCAGGACTTCTGCCCCCATTTGTGCACCCCGGTGGGAGGGTGGCTAACGGGATCATCAGCGAGTTGGAAAAGATCACCACCGACAGATGGGTGCAGCATGCTCTCGCCCAAGGACATACCCTGGAGTTCCAGCGTAGGCGTCCGCGGATCGCTCCGGTGGCCCCTCAGGAGCAACATATCCCTCAGATCTTGGATAAGGTATGTGTCATGCTGCGAAAAGGGGTGATAGAGCTAGTTCCCCAGCGACTCTGGGGCTCTGGAGTCTATTCCAGATACTTTTTGGTCAGGAAGAAGACCGGGGGATGGGGGCCCGTTTTAGACCTGCAACTTCTGAACAAATCCCTCACGTCCCAAAAATTCAGGATGGTCACGTTGCAACACGTGCTCGGCCAACTGGAAAAAGGAGACTTCTTGACATTGCTGGACCTGTAGGACGCCTGCTTCCACGTCCCCATTCACAGGAAGCACCAAAAACAAAAGTTTCTATGCTTTGTAGTGCAGGGACAGCACCACAAGTTCAAGGCCCTACCTTTCGGATTGAAGTCGGCCCTCATAGAGTTTATGAAGTGCCTGGCAGCAGTGGCAGCCCATCTGCCTCTATGGGGTATACATGTATACCCGTACCTCAACGACTGGCTCATCCGGGCCCGCTCGCGAGAGTTGGCCGTCGGACACACGGAGGTTACCGTCCAGCTGCTGACAGATCTAGGATTCTCTATCAAATATCCAAAGACCTGATTGACCCCATCGCAGAACGCGCTTTTCCTAGGAGCCAGACTCAATACGATGCCACCCTCAGAGGAGAAGGTAGCTGTCATTCAAGGGAAAGTGCAGCGGCTGTTGTCGACGAAGACCGCCACAGTGTGAACCATCAAGTCATTGCTCGGCATGATGTCGTCCTGCATCTACCTCATCAGGCTCAGCAGGTTACAGATGAAACCTCTTCAGGAGTTCCTGGACGCTCTCTGGATACTGGTGTCCGGAAACTTCGCAAACAAGATCCAGCTCAACGAGGAGTTCCATCGAGCAATAAGGTAGTGGGGCGTCCGCTCCAACATCGCATGGGGCACAAGGTTTCAAAACCCTCCATACCAGGAGATGGCCACCACGGACGCTTCCCTGGAAGGCTGGGGAGCCCACACCGGGCGTCTGCACACCAGAGGCCTGTGGCTGCCGGAGGAGAAGGATCTCCACATCAACATCCTGGAGCTACGGGCGGTGTTCTGGGCCCTCAAGTCATTCCTTCCGTCTCTGAAGGACAAGGTGGATCTTCACAGACAATACCACCACAATGTTCTACATCAGAAAGCGGGGGGCACTAGATCCCCAGAACTCTCCAAGGAAGCGCAGGACTTGTGGCACTGGGCCATCCGACAAGAGATGTTCCTCATTCCTCTTCACCTAGCGGGAGTCAAGAACACCATTGCAGACTCCCTTAGCAGGGAATTGCGCTCCTGCCATGAGTGGGAACTGCGACGGGACCAGGTGGACCGCATCTTCCTCAAGTGGGGCAGGCCCCAGATCGATCTGTGCGCGACGGCAGCGAACTCCAAATGCCAGAAGTTTGCCATCAGATTCCACCAACTGAGGAGCCTGGTTGATGCGTTCTCCTTCCTGTGGGAAGGCCTGTTTCTGTACGTGTTTCCTCCATTGCCTCTCCTGCTATGAGTCATCAACACACTCAGACAGTGCCAATGCAGGATGATACTCATCGCCCTGGCATGGCTCATGCAGATTTGGTGCCCAGAACTTTTCAGCTTGTCAGCGTCGACCCCGGTCAAGCTGCTAGTGGATCCGGATCTTCTCACCAGAGAAGGAGGTGCAATCCTTCACCATAACCCAGGATCACTGAACCTGAGGGCTTGGCTCCTGCAGCCCTAGTGTTTGGAAGATATGGGTTGCCTGCAAACTGCTGGGAGGTCCTCGCCAAGGCCAGGGCGTCATCGACTTTGAAGTGCTATGATCACAAGTGGAAGCTTTTTGCTACGTGGTGCCGGTCTCAGAAGATTACACAAAAAGGTGTTGCTGTGTATGAAATTAGTTAACTTTGTAAGTACAACTTATGCTATTTAATGTTGCCTTAAGTGGTGATTTAATCACATATTTTTACAGATCTATGGTACCTGTATATATATTGTAACATAAGCCCTGTGAGTATTCATGGTCTCAATGATGTCAAAATCGAAAAAAAGAAAAGAAAAAGTAAACAGAGTGTACAACAAATATTTTTTTTATTTTTTTAGTGCAAAAGAAAATTGTCTGAGATTCATGAAATAGACATTCCGGCTTAATATAGCGCCGATAAATCAAAAAGTGATACAAAAGCTAAATAAAATAGATCAACTTGCTATTATTTCAACAATTAAACAATGATTGTGACAAAATCTAAATGTACATTTGAACATAATCACATGGAGAATAGCTATCAACAGAGAACATATTGTTGTGAGGAAACACAAACAGTAAGTACGAAAACAGTTTCAACATGAAATGGAAAAGCACATCCAATGTAATTTGAAACAATATTAGTCCCAAGAGGGATCTATGTGTTTGCAAAACAGAAAATACAGCTGAATTGGCTGACTGTCCCAGGCTAATCAGTGAAGTTAAGCCATCATCAAGATTACCCCTCTGAGGGTCACAGCCCCACAGATTCTTCCATACTTGCTATCCTTGGCCAAGGCCGGACTGGCACATGCCTCTATCAAGGTACATCTGGCGGCTATCTCCCACCTCACCAGGGCTCCTGGAAGATCTTCACTTTAGTCTCACTGACTCGTCAAGGAGTTCCTCAAAGGATTATTTCGATCTTTCCTGCTGCTGAAGGCTCCTGCCCCGGCGTGGGAACTCTACATGGTGCTGACGAGACTCATGGGGGGCCCCCCTTCGAGCCTATGCATCAGGGCCCTCTCAAGTTCCTCTCGTGGAAAACGCCTTTCCTTGTGGCCATCACTAGTGCCAGGAGTGTAGGTGAGATCCAGGCCTTATCCTGTAAACAGTAATACCTAACTTTCGAGGGTGGAGCTGTGGACCCACCCCTCTTTTATGCCAAAGGTTCCGTCGGAATTCCACCTCAACAAGCCTTTGGTGTTACCTCTTTTTTTCCCGAGGCCTTCATCTCCGGCTGAAAGGGCCTTGCACTTGCCGGACGTTGCTTGTGCCATGAAGTTCTATGTGACAAGCACAAAGGGTTTTCGGAAGACTTCACAACTGTTCGTGAACTTTGGTCCTGTGAACCATGGGAAGGCCTTGTCCAAGGCTTCCATGTCAAGGTGGCTCTCCTGCTGCATCATACACTGTCATCGGTTGGCGAACTGACCACTACCCGGCTGTCCGAGAGCCCACTCCACCAGAGCGATCGCTGCAACGACGGCGTTCCTGTCTGGTGTACCCCTGCTGGACATCTGCAGGGCGTCTACGTGGATGTCCACTCACACCTTCATGAAATTCTACTGCATCGACAGGGATTCCAGGGAGCAGTCCAGAGTCGGCCAAGCAGTGCTACTCAACCTGTTCGCTTGAGGTGAGTCTGTTCTTGAGGTAAGAGTTGATCCTTCTGTTGAGCCTTTCCACCTCCTGTGTTTGAGTAATGTTCTACTGCTATGTATTCGTTATTCATGAGCATGTGGATCCATGCCAGAACCCATGCTGGAGAAGGAACAAGTTACTTACCTGTAACTATTGTTCTACAGCATGTGTCTGGCATGGATTCACGTGCAAACCTATCTTCCGTCCCCTCTGCGGTTCTTCCAGGCCATACTTACTCACTCCTACGTCCCGTCCCCTTTCCTTCATACTGTATGGGCGTCCCTCGCTAGGGATGGGAGACGGAACCTTTTTCACCAGAAAAAATCTTCTTCCCCTTTAAATGTAGATGTGCGCTGACTCTGCCCACCAGCGCCACTCACCAGCCCTCTTTTCCGTGTCGACGGCAACAGATCGCTTTCTCCAGCGCTCTTGGGGTATGCCTCTGGCCTAGTAATTCCACACACTCTACCCCAGAGAATTGTTTATTTGTCTTCTTCTTTCTTGTCTTTATTCAGATACCTTTGTCCTCCGGCGCCACGCTCCTCCCCGGCGCATGCCGATGTCAGCGGGCTTCAGCAGGTGGCCAGCCTGCGAGGGGCTTTTCCCTAAGTCCGACTCCCATGCTCTCTGTCTCCGCTGCCTTGGCCCCGACCTCGGTTGGGAAGGCTGCTCCACGTGTCACGCGCTTACACCGCATGCTCTGATGAATACACTAGCTCGGTGGAGGGAGCTCTTCAGAAGGTCGCCTTCGGAGGACTTGAAGGAATTCGGCAAGCACAAGTCCAGTCCCAAGATAGTGCCACTTTTTTAATTTGCACCCTGCAAAGGCGACTCCTTTCCCAGGAAGCGCATCAGCGGGGGGACCTTTCAGGTTCTTATACCAGAGCGGGTACCAAGGCTGCTACAGCTACCGGCCACCAGGCTGAGGGGTCACAAGATCCTACCGGTGATGTCATTGAGAGACTGCAAGGTTCTGTTACCTGGTCTACACCCAAGGGGCTAGGCACTAGTACCAGAAACATGTCTGAGGGGACTCCTGTACGCATCACTACCGGCGACACAGCCGAGGGCAATCAGCCTACCATGCCTCGTCCTGAGGTGCAGGGTAGGCCTCAACCCCCACCGCCAAGAGTCTTGGAAGAGGCCAGGCACAGTGCAGCAAGCACCACGACACAGGCACCTGGCGCGCAGCCCGACAATATGGCTGCCGGGCCAGAGAAAATGGGAACAGGTAGGGGAACGAGTTTCCAGGTGGGACTGATCTTCACCGGGCACGTGGCCTACAGCATATCCATCATTGTCGCAGGGCAGATACACCCTGCAGACTGCAAGGCAGGGGGCTCCCAGGTCTCAGCCCATGCTTGTGCCTCCACGTGCCCCACCAGCCTGTCAAGACAGGTTTTCCGAAACGTTTATGACCCTCATGAGGTCTCCGCAGATGGGCATCATCTTCAGGGATGTGATCAGGGACATGCTCCCTCCAATTCTGCTGCTGGAACCTACGGCCACTCCGCCCGTGTTTCCAGCGACCCCTGCCCATGGTGCAGCCCCAGCTGCCCCTGCCAGCTTCCACCACGCCGGTTCCCACGCCGACTCCCGCACCTCAACAGCCGCAGGCCCCTGTCAGTATGCTGTAGCCACAGGCGCCCAGCACTCCTTCTGCTGCTCCAGACCAGCAGGACACCGTGGTGGACACGGATGAAGAGGAGGACCCCGACACACCATCGTCGGGCAAGGCCTTCCATGAACGGCTCGCCGGCTTGGCTGAATACTTGGGGCTTCCTCAGCCTGAGAGGAACAACCAGAGGCAGGTGTCCTAGCAGACGTCCTCACTCTACGCCCCACGGCTAGAACGGGGATCCCGATGCAAAAATAAATAGTGGCACTAGCCAAGAAGGGATGACTTCAACCCCACTTGGTGCAGCCTACCAACAGGCGCCTCGACCCCAAGTTCAGGCAGATGGAGGGGTATCCAATCTTGCTGTCGACACACCCTCAGCCACACTCCTTGGTGATCGCTACAGCTTCACTCTACTCCAAGCCACAATCGTCTTCGGCTACCTCAACCTCTGCACTCCTGGGTAAGGAGGAGAAGATCCTGGAAGCATACGGGAAGAAGATTTATTCCAACGCTTCCCTTCATCTTCGTCATCTTCGTCAGTCTAATGCGGGTGCTATGCTCGATGCTATCAACCAGTGGTTTTGGCGGGAAATCGCTGACTTCCTTCCAGAACAGTTACAGAGCCAGGCACACTTCAAGGCGGGGCTGTCCGAAGCCAAGATTGTAGTACAGGACATTATGGAGTCCAGGGTGGCGCACATTGACACCTCAGGCCAGGCTATTTCCATCCCTATGGACATGAGAAGGACCTCCTGACTACGGGCGACCAAGTGCAACCCGGACGTCCAGGAGCGCATACTGGATCTTCCGTTTGAGGGTGGCAACCTGTTCCATTCCACTACGGATGAGGAACTGGATAAGAAGAAAAACAGTTTACAGACTGGCAAATCTTTGTCCATCCTTACTAAGACCACCCCTAAAGCATACAGCCAGACGCAGCGTTCAGACAAGGGTCGGTCCTTTGGCGGTTTCCGGGGCTTCCAGGAACGATGGTCCAGGCAACCGGACAGGTCTCTGAGCCAACACCGGCGCAACCAACACAAGGCTACGCACATGTTTTTTTTTTCAATCCCACCCCTCAGCTGGAAAAAAGGCATGACACGCCCATGCGGTTCCATGTGTCTCAGGCTTGCCCATCACTTCCAAAGCTGATGCGTGAGGTTCACGGACCCCTGGATTCTCTCAGTAGTGTCCATGGGCTACCGCCTACTGTTAGGGAGAATTCTCTTACAAGGCTAATTTCCCAAACCTAGTGAGTCCCCCAGCAGCTTTGCTGGATTTTTGGTTTTTTTTTTTCTCCTGCTAAGAGTGAGACTCTTTTCCTCCCACTCTTAGGCATGATTTGAGGTATGTCTTTGACTTGTTATGTGCTTATGGGCTAGGGGGTAGCCTTTCTACTCCATAGTGTATCATCTGTTTTTCCTATGTGTGTTACACAGCACCCTCAGTGCAGTAACACAGGGGTGTCATAGTGACCCCCAAACATAGACTCCATACCCTGGACTGACTACTGTCTCCCAGGGCATGTAAAGTCACCATTGGCTTTACTAGTCCTAAATTGCGAACAGAACCAGTACAAACCATCATATTGTGGAAGTACTGGAAGGGGTTAATATAATTGCCCCTGGGTCTGTTTTCAAGGGGGCACTATCCAGTCCCCCATGTCGAGTTTCTGGCTCGTGGCAGTGGTTCCCACAGAAATATTCCACAGGAATAATCTCTATGGGATGTTCCCATTAATTTTAAACGTACCACTTTTTGGTGCAATGTTAGAGATACCGCCGGTTTATTTATTTAATATTAATTCCCCGGTTGGGTCTTTTTGCCAGAACTCGGTTCCAAAATGGCATTTGTGTCCGTATCTGTAACTCTGACCAAGGTCGAGCCCTTTGTTCCACTATTTTGGCAGGCTTCTCCACAGAAGCCCTCCAAATGGTGCCACTCTTTCTGGGTTTCACAGGAGGGGTGGAGAGGGGGAATAGGCACCCAGGACGGCGTTGCCTCGGCAACCCAAGTTGCACTTTACTCTGATTGGCCCAGCGGTGAGCCGCCGGGCTCACCACTTAGCATGTGTGATTGACAGCTAGGCTGATGAATGGGGGTTTTGCTGCATAAAAGCAAGGCCTTTGGGACTGGAACTTCAGAAGTCGCCACACGACCTAAGAATCCGAAGAGGGAAGAAGCTGAGCCACCTGCAACCGAAGACACCACTGGTGAAGCCCTTCTGCAACAAACTCACCACTTTTCCAACGACAAGAGAAGATCTGCTGGAGAGTCTTCTCCCTTTGAGCTGGTAGGACCAACCAGTTCGCCCTTTTTTGCTTCCAAAGACGTCACTTGGTCAAATCACCCATGCCAAGCACCCCGGCGGCCGAATAGCCAAGCTCACCACTTTTGACCGCACCTTTTAATCGGGAACTCTGCGGCTGGTTTCATCCCTGTGCAGTGCAACGACTCCAAGTTTCCTCCCTGACGAGATCCTCTCTTCCCTTGGTCGGAACAACAAACTGCAACCACTGCCAGGAACAACTGACCCCGCTGGAGCTTCCTTTCTCTTTAAGGTACTGTATCCTGCCTGGCCTCCCTTTCTACAGATTGCTAAAGGTGACCCTTAAATCCTTGGCTTCTATACTGGGTTGGCTCCAGACCTCTAACTATATCTTTTGAACCACCCAAACTCTTTCTTGAACATTTTTGCAAAGACTTTTAGTGCAACTTAAACTGTGTGATCTTGGGCACATTTTGCTTGGCTCCCTTTAAAGTGGGCCTGGCCTATGAACTTTGGCTCTACGGTGTAAACTGCCTTTATTCACTTGCTCTAAACTTCTAAAAAGTGTTGGGAACTGTTTTATTCTATGCTCTGCCTTTTCTCTCCCTTTTTAACTTAACTATTGGAGTGCCATCTAGGCTAAGCGCTCACATCTGTCTTAACAAATATTAGTGCTTTAACCCTGACTTGTCTGATAGTTATCAAGGGAGATGTGTATACTTTACCTGACTGTGTTTAACTTACTTTTCATTGAGAGTGCTAGTGTATTGCTTGAAGTGTGTTTTAAATAAATAACTCTATACTTTTGATACAAAGCTCTGGTCAGTGTTTGTTTGCCCTACTGTGTTTTAGCCCTATTGTGTATACTCTACATACTGCCCTACACTTCTTGAGAGAAGTCTGACTGCTCAGCCACAGCTACCAGGTAAATCTGGGTGGTGCAGACTGCTACCAATTGAGTTTACTGCTTACTCCTGTAGTCTTAATCTTTTTTCAGTGTTCCCCAAGGGAACTGCACAGGATTCTGCCTAACACTGGTGCACAGCGGTGAGATTTGTATTGAGTATACATTTTAGAGTGCTTCTAACTACTTTAGTGAAACTAACCACAAAGCTTAGCACTGAAAAAGTTAATTTTTAACAAGTCAACTATGGAAAGTTACAGCCAGGAATCCTTGTCTGCCAAAACTGCTGATTGCTGAAGAGTTCTTTGTAGACATAGGGATCTTCCTGTTAAAGGCAAGAAAATGGAACTTATTGAAAGATTGTTAGAAAACCAAAGTCTGGGTAGTTGTTCAGAGGAACCTACCTCCCCAGCAAATGTACCCAACAGTCATGAGGATGATCTGAACCAAAGTATTGCTAGTATTGTTGTGGAGTCAGAAGAGGTAGGTTAAACTAATATAACTGTTCCCCCTGGCCCTCTGCCTGCTCTACCTCCTCAAGCTGTGTCTACTGGACCTGTGTCAGGTCCCACACTAAGTCCTGAATTCATTGAACTAGAACAAATGAGACTTGAACTAGAATTCAAAAGAATTAGTGCTCAATCTGAACAAAAGCACCAAGAACTAAGGCTCAGAGAAATGGAGCTCAAGCATGAGCTAGAGATGAAGAAATTGTCTGTTGAAAATTCTTCTCCCCTCGGATCCTCTAGGAGTTCCAGTCCCAAAAGACCCCGGATGCCTAAAGAGATTGTGGGTATGTATGAACCTAAGTTGGATGTGTTAGATTGGTTGGCTATGTTTGAATATAATCATGGGCTCCAGGATCACAGGGAATCAGTTGCTCCCTTGGTTGTTCTCTAGGCTCCCCTCTGTTGCATCTGATGTGGTAATGGAATTGGGGGAGGTGGATAGGATGGACTATGAATGTGTGAAGCTAGCTTTAATAGCTAGATTTAGGAAGACCCCTTCCCAGTACCTTAAGAGGTTTAGGACCTTCAAAAAGCATGATGGTACCCCTTGGCCTACCTGGGTGAGTGAAAGTTTGAAGAACTTAGAGGGATGGATTAAGTATTAGAGAGTGAACACTTGTGAGGGGATGAGAAATCTTGTGATGTTGGAGTCAATTTATGATGCCTGATCTCCTGAGCTCAGACAGCACTTGGCTGATTCAAAGGAATTGGATTCCAAGAAGCTAGCTAAGGCTGCTGACTTGTGGGTTGCCAACAGGGCTACTCGCAAGGATTCTGGAGCAACTCAGAAAAAGGATGAGGGGAAACAGCCTAAAAAGGACTCCAAAGAGAATTCAAATAATCCTAATTCCAAAAAGGTCCCCAAACAAAACTCTAAGGGTAAGCCACAAGGGAAACCAAATCAGGCTAGTGTACCATCTGGTCCCAGACCAGAAGGAGGTCAGAACAAGCCACCATTCGTGAAGGTATTTGGTAAATGCTATGTTTGTGGCTCAACTGATCATGTGAAAGGAGATCCCAGATGTAAGGGTAAACCTTCAGGGGTCCAGGTTGTTTCCCTATCCTTCGCTCCAGAGGAGGAAGTACCAATGACAAGTGGAAACTTTCTACTACTGGCTGATGATCCCATTTGAGTCTCAGCCAGTGTTTCTTTAGTGTCCCTGGGGTTGTGGGAACAACATAATTTAAATGTCTATAATTCTATCCCAGATAATATTAAAGAGTATTATAAGGACAGTGTCCAGGTGAATCGTCAGGAGACTCCTGCCATTAGGGACACTGGGGCCAGCATAACTGTGGTGGATGAATCTTTTTTCAAGGCAGAGGAGGTTGCTAGGGCACCCAAATGCCTCACCAAGTTAGCTGGAGGGCCTGTGCAGATGTGTCCCCAGTTACCAGTTCTCATCCAGTGCAATGATATGACTGTGAAGATACCTGTCAGTGTACAATGGGAGGTACCACGATGGGTTCTGTTGGGAAATGGCCTGAAAACTCTTGGAGTTGTGTCACACACCCCCAGACCTCCTAGTAAAAGGTTACAGGAACTAACCAGACCTGCAAGGGAGAAAACATTGAGAGGTTCTCCCAAGGAGATGATAGAAGAAAACACTCCTACTCCACTGGAGCTACTTATTGCAATAGCTGAACAACCAGAAGCAAAGGGGAAACCCAAGACTTCTAGAAGGAAACCAGCAGCAAGCACTCCAGTGCTTCCACTAAGGACTTCCCCTAGGTTGTCCAAAGCTACACCTGTAACTCCACCTCCAGCTGAGGCTGCTGAGAGGGAGGTACAACCTTGTGTTTGAACTAGACTCTGAAGAAGAGCTAGTAGGAGGCCAAGAACTTATTGGAGATCTGGATCCTGCTGACCATCCTGAGCTGCAGTCTTTACTGGCAGAAAGTGGACCCAGCAGGTCAGCTTTTCGTAAGGGACAAAGAGAATGTCCACCTTTGGAAGGTCTCTGCCACCAGGCAGCTTCTCAGGCTGATGGGCAACAGCCTGGGAAGTATAGGTTGCATTGGGAAGATGGCCTCTTCTGCAGTGAACCGACTGGGTATGCACCTGGAGACTACAAACGACTTGTAGTCCCTCAAGAAAACAGACTTCAGTTCTTGCAGTTAGCCCATGAGATTCCTTTGGCTGGTCACTTGAGTTTCAAGAAAACCAAGGAAAGGCTCTCACTCTACTTTTATTGGCCAAAGATGGGGGCTGAGGTAGATAGGTTCTGCAAGAGCTGTCACACCTGCCAAACTTCTGATAAGAGTGGTTCCAAGAATGTGGCACCTTTAGTGCCCCTCCCAGTGGTGGGAGTCCCATTTGAGAGGGTAGGGATTGACATTGTTGGTCCCCTTGATCCCCCAACCTCCTCAGGCAACAGGTTTATCCTTGTTGTAGTAGACCATGCTACTAGGTACCCTGAGGCAATTCCTATGAGGACTGTTACAGCTCAGGCTGTGGCTAAGGCCCTCCTTGGTATTTTTACCAGGGTTGAGTTTCATAAGGAGGTAATCTCTGACAGGGGGTCAAATTTTATGTCCCACTACATAAAAGCCATGTGGAAAAACTGTGGAGTTACCTACAAGTTCTCTACCGCCTACCACCCTCAGACAAACGGGTTGGTTGAAAGGTTTAGTAGGACAATGAAGAGCATGATAGGTGCTTTAGAAGAACCCCTTAAAAAAAGTGGGACCTTCTACTTCCATGCCTTCTCTTTGCTTATAGAGAAGTCCCTCAGGAAGGAGTAGGTTATAGTCCCTTTGAACTTCTTTATGGCCATCCAGTCAGAGTCCATTGGCCCTGATTAAGGAGGGGTTGGAGAGTGCTCCTTCCCCCAAGCCAGTCAGAGTGACTGACTATGTGATAGGACTCCAGAGGAGAATGTCACAGATGATGGCTCAAGCTAGTGATAACTTGAAGGCTGGTCAAGCTTTGGTCAAACATTGGCATGATCAAAAGGCTAACATGGTTGAGTTTACTCAAGACCAGCTAGTTCTTGTTATGATCCCAACAAGGCAGAGGGCCTTGCAAGACAAATGGATGGGACTCTTCAAGGTTGTGGGAAAACTTTGAGATGTGAACTATCTGGTGGACATGGGCAATCCCAAGGAGGCTCCCAGAGTCTTCCACACCAACAGACTAAAGGCGTATGTCTCCAGACCTGATGTAGGAGCTTTGCTTCTAGCTTCATCAGAAGAGGAAGAAGAGAGTGAACCTCTCCCTGATCTCCTCAGAGGCCTACCCTTGGATGAAAAGATTGAAGGAGTTAATCTCTCTTCAAGTCTGACACCTGAGCAACAAGAGGAGTGCAAATCTATGTTAAATCAGTTTGCCTCCCTGTTCTCACTTTCACCAGGCTTGACCCCCTGGGGCCATCATGATATACTCACTGGTGACTGTCTGCCTGTAAAAAGCAGAGGGTACAGAATGTCAGAACATGTAAGAGCCCACATCAAAGGAGAGGTCAGCAAGATGCTGGACCTCGGGGTAATAGAGCCCTCTACTAGTCCATGGTCTAGCCCAGCTGTGTTAGTACCAAAGGCAGGATCCAAAGAGTTGAGATTCTGTGTGGATTATAGAGCTCTTAATGCATTCACCAAGACTGATGCCCATCCTTTGCCAAGGACAGATGAACTAGTGGATAAACTTGGTGCAGCCAAGTTCCTCAGCACATTTGATCTGACGTCAGGCTATTGGCAAATAGCCCTGACAGACCATGCCAAGGAGAAAACTGCATTTTCTACCCCAGTTGGCTTATACCAATTTAAGGTTATGCCTTTTGGACTAAAATATGCACCTGCTACATTCCAAAGGATGGTAAATCAGGTTCTAACTGGGATGGAGGACTTCTGCATGGCATACTTGGATGACATTGCAGTGTTCAGCCACACCTGGGAAGAGCATGTTGACCACCTAGGACATGTTTTGCAGGCTCTAAAGCAGGCCAATCTGACCATAAAGGCAAGTAAATGCCAGATTGGACAGATTAAACGGGTCTACCTTGGACATGAGGTAGGAGGTGGTGAAATAAGGCCTTTGCCCAGTAAGATTGAAGCTGTGCAATATTGGACAACACCTACTACTCAGACCCAGGTGAGAGCCTTCTTAGGCCTCACTGGGTACCACAGGAATTTCATAGAGAACTATGAGACCATAGCTTCTCCACTGAATGTGATCTCCCCTAAAATCCCTAAAAAGGTAAAATGGAATGAGGAGTGCAATCAGGCCTTTGAAAACCTGAAGAAAGCCCTTTGTCAAGCTCCAGTACTAAGAGCTCCTGACTACCACCAAACTTTCATTGTACAGACAGATGCTTCTAATGCAGGTATAGGTGCAGTCCTTAGTCAACTGGATCGGAAAGGTAGGGAACACCCCATTTGCTTCATCAGTAGAAAATTGAAAGACCTTGAGACAAGGTGGGCAACTATTGAACGTGAATGTTTTGCCATTGTGTGGTCTCTGAAGAGGTTTAGGCCATACTTGTATGGTTCTACTTTTGCCATTCAGACTGATCACCAACCCTTGAAGTGGTTGATGCAAATGAAGGGGGAAAACCCAAAACTATTGAGATGGTCAATCTGTCTTCAGGGGATTGATTTCACCATTGAGCACAGGTCAGGGTGTCACCACCAAAATGCTGATGGTCTCTCTAGGATGTTTATAACCGACTAGAGGTATGAGATTCATCCAGGAGTGGATTTAATCCTCCTGTCCCTTACTCTGGGGGGGGGTCGAGTGTTAGGGAGAATTATCTTACAAGGCTAATTTCCCAAACCTAGTGAGTCCCCCAGCAGCTTTGCTGGATTTTTGGGGTTTGTTTTTTTGTTTTTTCTCCTGCTAAGAATGAGACTCTTTTCCTCCCACTCTTAGGCATGATTTGAAGTGTGTCTTTGACTTGTTATGTGCTTATGGGCTAGGGGGTAGCCTTTCTACTCCATAGGGTATCATCTGTTTTTACTATGTGCGTTACACAGCACCCTCAGTGCAGTAACACAGGGGTCTCATAGTGACCCCCAAACATAGACTTCATACCCTGGGACTGACTACTGTCTCCCAGGGCATGTAAAGTCACCATTGGCTTTACTAGTCCTAAATTGCAAACAGAACCAGTACAAACCATCATATTGTGGAAGTACTGGAAGGGGTTAATATAATTGCCCCTGGGTCTGTTTTCAAGGGGGCACTATCCAGTCCCCCCTTGTCGCGTTTCTGGCTGGTGGCAGTGGTTACCACGCGAAATATTCCACAGGAATATTCTCTATGGGATTTTCCCATTGATTTTAAACACACCACTTTTTGGTGCAATGTTAAAGATACTGCCTGTTTATTTATTTAATATTAATTCCCCGGTTGGGTCTTTTTGCCAGAACTCGGTTCCAAAATGATGTGTGTGTCCGTCTCTGTAACTCTGACCAAGGTCGAGCCCTTTGTTCCACTATTTTGGCGGGCTTCTCCACAGAAGCCCTCCAAGTGGTGCCACTCTGTCTGGGTTTCACAGGAGGGGTGGAGAGGGGAATAGGCACCCTGGACGGCGTTGACGGCGTTGCCTCGGCAACCCAAGTCGCACTCTACTCTGATTGGCCCAGCGGTGAGCCGCCCGGCTCACCACTTAGCATGTGTGATTGACAGCTAGGCTGATGAATGGGGGTTTTGCTGCATTAAAGCAAGGCCTTTGCGACTGGAACTTCAGACGTTGCTACAGGACCTAAGAATCCAAAGAGGGAAGAAGCTGAGCCACCTGCAACCAACGACACCACCGGTGAAGCCCTTCTGCAACGAACTCACCACTTTTTCAACGACAAAAGAAGATCTTCTGCTGGAGAGTCTTCTCCCTTTGAGCTGGTAGGACCAACCAGTTTGCCCTTTTTCGCTTCCAAAGACGTCACTTGGTCAAATCGCCCATGCCAAGCACCCCGGTGGCCGGATGGCAAAGCTCACCACTTTTGACCACGAATAAAAGGACCGCACCTTTTAATCGGGAACTCTGCAGCTGGGTTCATCCCTGTGCAGTGCAACGACTCTAAGTTTCCTCTTCGACGACATCCTCTCTTCCCCTGGTCGGAACAACGAACTGCAACCACTGCCAGGAACATCTTCCCCCGTTGGAGCTTCCTTTCTCTTTAAGGTACTGTGTCCTGCCTGGCCTCCCTTTCTACAGATTGCTAAAGGTGATCCTTAAATCCTTGGGTTCTATACTGGGTTGGATCCAGACCTCTAACTATATCTTTTGAACCACCCCAACCTCTTTCTTGAACATTTTTCCAAAGACTTTTAGTGCAACTTAAACTGTGTGATCTTGGGCACATTTTGCCTGGCTCCCTTTAAAGTGGGCCTGGCCTATGCTCTACAGTGTAAACTGCCTTTATTCACTTGCTCTAAACTTCTAAAAAGTGTTGGGAACTGTTTATTCTATGCTCTGCCTTTTCTCTCCCTTTTTAACCTAACTGCCATCTAGGCTAAGCGCTCACATCTGTCTTAACAAATAGTAGTGCTTTAACCCTGACTTGTCTGATAGTTATCAAGGGAGGTGTGTATACTTTACCTGACTGTGTTTAACTTACTTTTCATTGAGAGTGCTAGTGTATTGCTTGAAGTGTGTTTTAAATAAATAACTATACTTTTTATACAAAGCTCTGGTCAGTGTTTGTTTGCCCTACTGTGTTTTAGCCCTATTGTGTATACTCTACATACTGCCCTACACTTCCTGAGAGACGTCTGACTGCTCAGCCACAGCTACCAGGTAAATCTGGGTGGTGCAGACTGCTACCAATTGAGTTTACTGCTTACTCCTGTAGTCTTAATCTTTTTGCAGTGTTCCCAAAGGGAACTGCACAGGATTCTGCCTAACACTGGTGTACAGCGGTGGGATTTGTATTGAGTATACATTTTAGAGTGCTTCTAACTACTTTAGTGCAACTATCCACAAAGCTTAGCACTGAAAAAGTTAATTTTTAACAAGTCAACTATGGAAAGTTACAGCCAGGAATCCTTGTCTGCCAAAACTGCTGATTGCTGAAGAGTTCTTTGTAGACATAGGGATCTTCCTGTTAAAGGCAAGAAAATGGAACTTATTGAAAGATTGTTAGAAAACCAAAGTCTGGGTAGTTGTTCAGAGGAACCTACCTCCCCAGCAAATGTACCCAACAGTCATGAGGATGATATGAACCAAAGTATTGCTAGTATTGTTGTGGAGTCAGAAGAGGAAGGTGAAACTAATATAACTGTTCCCCCTGGCCCTCTGCCTGCTCTACCTCCTCAAACTGTGTCTACTGGACCTGTGTCAGGTCCCACACTAAGTCCTGAATTCATTGAACTAGAAAAAATGAAACTTGAACTAGAATTCAGAAGAATTAGTGCTCAATCTGAACAAAAGTACCAAGAACTAAGGCTCAGAGAAATGGAGCTCAAGCATGAGCTAGAGATGAAGAAATTGTCTGTTGAAAATTCTTCTCTCCCCGGATCCTCTAGGAGTTCCAGTCCCAAAAGACCGCGGATGCCTAAAGAGATTGTGGGTAGGTATGAACCTAAGTTGGATGTGTTAGATTGGTTGGCTATGTTTGAATATAATCATGGGCTCCAGGACATCACAGGGAATCAGTTGCTCCCTTTGTTGTTCTCTAGGCTCCCCTCTGTTGCATCTGATGTGGTAATGGAATTGGGGGAGGTGGATAGGATGGACTATGAATGTGTGAAGCTAGCTTTAATAGCTAGATTTGGGAAGACCCCTTCCCAGTACCTTAAGAGGTTTAGGACCCTCAAAAAGCATGATGGTACCCCTTGGGCTACCTGGGTGAGTGAACGTTTGAAGAACTTAGATGGATGGATTAAGGGTTACAGAGTGAACACTTATGAGGGGATGAGAAATCTTGTGATGTTGGAGTCAATTTATGATGCCTGCTCTCCTTAGCTCAGACAGCACTTGGCTGATTCAAAGGAATTGGATTCCAAGAAGCTAGCTAAGGCTGCTGACTTGTGGGTTGCCAACAGGGCTACTCACAAGGATTCTGGGGCAACTCAGAAAAAGGATGAGGGGAAACAGCCTAAAAAGGACTCCAAAGAGAATTCAAATAATCCTAATTCCAAAGAGGTCCCCAAACAAAACTCTAAGGGTAAGCCACAAGGGAAACCAAATCAGGCTACTGTACCATCTGGTCCCAGACCAGAAGGAGGTCAGAGCAAGCCACCATTTGTGAAGGTATTTGGTAAATGCTATGTTTGTGGCTCAACTGATCATGTGAAAGGAGATCCCAGATGTAAGGGTAAACCTTCAGGTGTCCAGCTTGTCTCCCTAGCCTTCGCTCCAGAGGAGGAAGTACCAATGACAAGTGGAAACTTTCTACTACTGGCTGATGATCCCATTGGAGTCTCAGCCAGCGTTTCTTTAGTGTCCCTGGGATTGTGGGAACAACAGAATTTAGATGTCTATAATTCTATCCCAGATAATTCTAAAGAGTATTTTAAGGACAGTGTCCAGGTGAATGGTCAGGAGACTCCTGCCATTAGGGACACTGGGCCAGCATAACTGTGGTGGATGAATCTTTTTTCAAGGCAGAGGAGGTTGCTAGGGCACCCAAATGCCTCACCAAGTTAGCTGGAGGGCCTGTGCAGATGTGTCCCCAGTTACCAGTTCTCATCCAGTGCAATGATATGACTGTGAAGATATCTGTCAGTGTACAATGGGAGGTACCAGGAAGGGTTCTGTTGGGAAATTACCTGAAAACTCTGGGAGTTGTGTCACACACCCCCAGACCTCCTTGTAAAAGGTTACAGGAACTAACCAGACCTGCAAGTGAGAAAACCTTGAGAGGTTCTCCCAGGGAGATGATAGAAGAAAACACTCCTACTCCACTGGAGCTACTTACTGCAATAGCTGAACAACCAGAAGCAAAGGGGAAACCCAACAATTCTAGAAGGAAACCAGCAGCAAGCACTTCAGTGCTTCCACTAAGGACTTCCCCTAGGTTGCCCACATTTACACCTGTAACTCCACCTCCAGCTGAGGCTGCTGAGAGGGAGGTACAACCCTGTGTTTGAACTATACTCTGAAGAAGAGCTAGTAGGAGGCCAAGAACTTATTGGAGATCTGGATCCTGCTGACCATCCTGAGCTGCAGTCTTTACTGGCAGAAGGTGGACCCAGCAGGTCAGCTTTTCGTAAGGGACAAAGAGAATGTCCACCTTTGGAAGGTCTCCGCCACCAGGCAGCTTCTCAGGCTGATGGGCAAGAGCCTGGGCAGTATAGATTGCATTGGGAAGATGGCCTCTTCTACGGTGAACCGACTGAGTCTGCACCTGGAGACTACAAACGACTTGTAGTCCCTCAAGAAAACAGACTTCCGTTCTTGCAGTTAGCCCATGAGATTCCTTTGGCTGGTCACTTGAGTTTCAAGAAAACCAAGGAAAGGCTCTCACTCTACTTTTATTGGCCAAAGATGGGGGCTGAGGTAGATAAGTTCTGCAAGAGCTGCCACACCTGCAAAACCTCCGATAAGAGTGGTTCCAAGAATGGGGCACCTTTAGTGCCCCTCCCAGTGGTGGGAGTCCCATTTGAGAGGGTAGGGATTGACATTGTGGGTCCCCTTGATCCCCCAACCTCCTCAGGCAACAGGTGTATCCTTGTTGTAGTAGACCATGCTACTAGGTACCCTGATGCAATTCCTATGAGGACTGTTACAGCTCAGGCTGTTGCTAAGGCCCTCCTTGGTATTTTTGCCAGGGTTGGGTTTCCTGAGGAGGTAATCTCTGACAGGGGGTCAAATGTTATGTCCCACTACATGAAAGCCGTGTGGAAAAACTTTGGAGTTACCTGCAAGTTATCTACTGCCTACCACCCTCAGACAAACAGGTTGGTTGAAAGGTTTAATAGGACAATGAAGAGCATGATAGGTGTTTTAGAAGAACCCCTTAAAAAAAAGTGGGACCTTCTACTGCCATGCCTTCTCTTTGCTTATAGAGAAGTCCCTCAGGAGGGAGTAGGTTATAGTCCCTTTGAACTCCTTTATGGCCATCCAGTCAGAGGTCCATTGGCCCTGATTAAGGAGGGGTTAGAGAGTGCTCCTGCCCCCAAGCCAGTCAGAGTGACTGACTATGTGATAGGACTCCGGAGGAGAATGTCACACATGATGGCTGAGGCAAGTGATAACTTGAAAGCAGGTCAGGCTCTGGTTAAGCATTGGCATGACCAGAAGGCCAACATGGTTAAGTTCACTCAAGACCAGCTAGTTCTTGTTATGGTCAGGCATCCCCCACGAGTGCAGTCCGCTCTCCTCACTCCTTTCCCAAGTTTGGGACCTCACCTGCGTAGATTGGTGTCAGTCACACCTCAATGCTGTGTGCCGCACTTACCTGCACTGCTCCTTAACTCCAGCCCAGCCCCACAGCTAATGTAGGTGGAATGGACCGGGGTCAGAGAGTTCTGGTGTTAGAGGTTCAGGTGATCTGCCCGGGCCCCTCTGCTTTAGCCCGGGATCCCACACATATTTTTCAGTTTTGCGCTAGAGTGGAGCAACCCATCTTCCTCTTAAGGACTGCAGGTGCCATTGTGATTCAGCAGAGCCTCGTTGATCCAAAACAGGTCGAGTTACTCAAGCTGTGGTGTTGCTAGCCTAGCTCCCTTTCGATTCATGTATACCTGAGATGTTCCGACACCTGTGGATACGTTTTAAATGATGGGGCGCATCTGGTTTCGGTTTATTTGCCCATCTGATCCCTGGTCTCAGCAACTTTCAGGGAGACATGTTTCTGCTGCCCATCCACGCCCCCTGCTACACCTGGATGGATTTACCTCCACCTTTTATGTGGAGGTAATTGCACTGCGTTTTCTGGCGGAATTACTGCCCATTTGTGGGAGATATTCGGTTGCATTTCCACTTGTAATGTTGCGAAATTACCATTTTTATTTATGGTGGCGGAATTACTAGTGGGGCTAAATCCGCCAGTTTTCAGGGCTTCTTTCGCCAAATGTAATTCCACAGGCAGAATTAGCAGCCATTTTCTGGGACTTCTAATTCGGCCAAGTGGTACAAGTGGCGATAATACCTTTATCGACACTTTTTCTACTTACAGCCCAACTAGTAATGAGGCCCAATGTATCCACCATAGATTATAATTTTCTGGACGGACAACAACTATCCCCCTAATTCTCTTGGATGTTTTGGATATATCGAATTTGGGTTCCTCCGACTTCAACACAATTTCATTGGTGAAATGATACTGTTTCTTTGACATTGCATCTTTTCTATGGAAACAGAAATGGCAGGGCTAATGTCTCCTTCATCCCAATATGTCTTTTTAAATATCTATTGCTTTCACGGATTACAATATATCAATCCATTTTGGAACTGTGGACATGCTGTACACCATTATACAAATTCTGTGTCAGACTACACCTGTGAAAACATGCAGGGTTCAATTAATTTGAATATGATTTGCAAAATGCTACGTTCTCTGTGCTGGGAAATGCTAACTGCATACACAGCAAAGACACATGCAAAAAAATGCTATTTGTTCTTAATTAAATGTAATTTCACTCAACTTTGAATACAGTGAGAAGGCAAAGTGTATTTGACACTAACATCCTACAGTTTTCGGTTTTGACTATATTGGTCATAGTTTATT
Organism: Ambystoma mexicanum; assembly: GCF_040938575.1. NCBI lineage: Eukaryota > Metazoa > Chordata > Amphibia > Caudata > Ambystomatidae > Ambystoma > Ambystoma mexicanum. Next base: position 450,662,326 of record NC_090924.1, on the reverse strand, counting down.
AGCCACTGCATGCTGTGCCCAGGAAAAATGCTATTTGTTCTACAATAAATCAGATTTCACTTGGCTTTAAATATATTGAGAAAACAGTGTTGCATTTCACACAAAAATGTTGAAGCATTCTATTTGTAATCAGTGTCCACTGGTGGCATCAGTTCATCCCACCTCAGGGGCTCAGGGGAATGATCCTAGGCGTGTTATCTAATTGAAGTGCGAGTTTTTATACTTTTTAAGATCATTCTAAAATAGATAAGTCACAGAGCCAACCCCTTTAGACAAAGAGTCAGTTTAGATAGGTTGCAGAGCCAGCATGGACCCTCCGATTTTCCAGGCAATTCTCCCTGTTCATATGGTCTGTTTCACCTGTTTCTGGGATAGGAAATCAGGTCTGCCTCAGGTAAAATCTGCATCAGACTTCCATGCGGACAAGGCCCATTCACCGACAGACATTATCCAAGATCAGCACTCATCCATTTTGGACCGGGGTTCACTTACTGCAGCCTTCACAATCTCAGAGCCATCTCCCCTCTTTATGTGCTTTTCTCTTTATATAATGTCTAATATTCCCACACTATGTCATATTGACATCACCCTTTTTAATTGGTCAAGTCTTTCCATTGCTTAAAAGGCTGACACTCCCAGAGAATATACCACTTAATTGAATATATTGATCATATATCATGTGGTATGCTGTGCACACTGGACTCATTGTCATTCTTTCTCCCATATCTCCAGACAGGAAACCCTCCCATCAGACACCAGACATGGGACATGAGTTTGTAAGATAATTTATCAAAATATATGATCTGAATAATTATTGGTAAAAGCAGTCTCCTATCATGTGGTAGACCCTCAAGATATCAGAAGATTCATCCTTTTTCTTCTAAGTTATGTCATTGTGGGGTTACGCAGAGGATTGCATTTTAATATTTGAGGAACAGAGAGTTCAGTGCTCTTTTCTACACTGAAGACACAGTCATTCTGGCATTAACCCCATGCAACCTTAACCAAGGGCTCTTTTAGGCTATCAACTATTTATAAAATCACAAACTAAAACTAGATAAAAGTCAAACTAAAATGATTAACTTTGACAAACAGGGGAGACCTCACAGGTGGAAAAGAAAAAGGGAACCTATTGAAGTAGTGTATTCCTATATCTACCTAGGCTCAACGTTTACAAGGTATGGCCCATGGAGCACCTATATCAAATATCAGGCATGAGAGCATAAATCAGATTAAAAGGGCTTCTGAGGTTCTATTTTTTATATGGAGCACTCAGGTTTGATAAATGCATGGAAGGCTTTAAATTGAAAGTGACGTCACTGATTCAGTACGGTAGTGAAATATGGGGCCACTGTAACTGTAAGCCCTTGGCACAGTACAGAATACATTTCTGCAGCAACTATTTGGTCTCCCTTCTGGCAGCCCAAGCAGTTCTCTTTGGATCTAGTTAGCATTCCAGAATGTTGTATCATTAGCACAGACTTGATATTTCACATACTTAACTAAGCTAAAATAAGGTCTTTTGGATAACCTCAACGCAGTCCCGATTTCTTGGAGGTGGAGGCTTCTGAGTGTATGCACAAATACGTCTGGTAAAAAGGAGGATGTAGTCTTCTGCGTGACATTACAGCCAAAAGTATGGGCCCCATTTTGTAGGGCACCCTAACCCAAGCAAAATGAATCGTTAAAGCTGTGTCCAGAAGGAGGGTATTAGCTTTGAATGCCAACAAAATGAAATCCCTATCTTCTTTGGCCATGTACGCTGACTTAAATGAGATCCTGATAAGACCTGTGTCTATTAGCAAAATTAATTCTTCATCTGGCAGGTGGTTGCTAATCAAGGCCCGACTGAATTTAATTCCTCTCTCCAAAAGGACAAGCTAGCTTAGTGTTTCACAAAAATGCCGGTGTGGAATGGGGTTTGACGAAGATTTGGTTCATGTCTTTCTGATTTGCCCGTTTTTCCTAGAGGAAGAAATGGTTAAAGCCACACTCTCTTGGTCATCATATTATATCATATGAGGAAACCATGACCATCACTTTACTAATAGTCTCACTGTACAGTGCTCAACCTATTGGCTGTCATCACCTTTATCAGTTAACTCAATGTTTTTTCGTATAAAAATAGATTATTTTATTACAAATTTGAAATTAAACACATAGATAAAAATGATGGGCAGTTATCACTTACATGTCAAAATACACCTGGTTACCGGACAAGGCTTAGGTGCCTTAAGACCACTACGGTGGTGAAGGGCGCAGTACAAATGCTGGATAACATAACAAATATGTGTGCAAACGTAATCCCTTTGAATGAAAACAAAACATATAAAAGATGGTTGAACTCTAACATGTCCAGATCCTTGCTAATCAAAAAAGCCTACATAATTTGTTTCTTTTTTATTAGTCTCAGAACTGCTTCAGGGGCTAGATCTCGAATACTCTAGCACATTAGTAATTTAAGTAACAGTACATATACTGCTTAAATTATAATCACCAGTGCCAAACAACATTCAAACAAAAAATATTCCTGCATACAACACATCACTTATACTTCTGCAAAATGCTTTTTCCTAATATGACTACACACATCGGTCTATCAAATCGCCCATAGAGCACCTAAGTACTGTTCTTATATGCGTCATCATCATTACAACATGACACATTTCTACAAACTAATTTTGCAAAATAATCTATAATGAAGTGATTATTACATCATTCTAGATTATGCAGTATATCATATCATGAAGTAGTGCATCATGACTTCTCGGTCTTGAGCAATTCCTCTGAATCTTGAAGACTCCTCAAATGGAAATGTATCTTGCATCCACCCACGTACTAGAACCTTAGGCGCACTAGGTGTTATACACCAAACAACTTCAAGAATGACAATAAGCCTCCTGAAGCAAAAACTGTTGGACTATTAGTGACAGTAACTTCTTCATCAAACACTCTTGAATAGTACATTACAACTCATAAGCAAGTTTTGTATGTTGCATTGCCTTATTATTAGGATGAAGAGCGATGCATGACTCATCCATGTAGCATTCCCAACTATTGGTGTATATTCCTGAGACAAGAAACTCCAACAGTTCCACACAGCCGGTGAGTCGGAGAAGACTGATAGTAAACCGAAACGTGCTGGTCCCAAGGTTGCATGCGGCAACATTGTTGAACAAAGAACTTGTGCGTTTGAACTTTAAAGAAACCCTAGTAAAAGGTCCAGAAGCAGAGTGGTCCGGTGCCGCGGGGGCACTCATTCGAAGGACTCTGACTGGGGCCTTCTTGGGATGTGTTTTTTTTTTAAACTACGAGAACCAAGAGACCTTAGGAGAGGCCGGCATGAACTGTCAAAATTGTCCTACGAGCAACATTCGAAAGTCTTTGACACATTGGAGAAAACTGAGTGAACTGTGAAATTGGCAAATGTGAACCTGACAGAGTGATGCCTGCGAATTGGGGGTAATCAGTGATATACCCGTGAACATTGTGTTGTGACAAGTGTGAAGGGATGTCCACAATGAATAGTTGTTTAAAAAGACATTGGCCCTCATTACGACCCTGGCGGAAAGTAACTGACCGGACCGCCATAGCGTAAATAGCGTTTCCGCCATTGCACGACGGAGTAAAGTGCGGCTAATTCTGACCCATCGGGCACGAGCACTACGCCATGGCGGAAGTGCAAAGCCCGCGATGGCGGAAATGTCCCCAAAACGCCCCTCACCGCCGTCGTACGGCGCCCTAGGTGCAATTCCGCCACCCATCATAGCGGTCACCGTAATGAGCGGGAATCGCAAAATACGGTGACTGTAAATATACGGAAACGGAAGTAAAAACATGGTCCCGGAACGGGAAACAGCACGCCGTACACCTATAAAATCAGAATCCCAACACAACCATCAAAAATCCTACCCTGAGACACATCCCAACCCGTTAGCCACCCTAGTGAAAACAATAAAAATGGGAAAAGTTGCGAAAAAAGCATGCGACCGCAAGCGGCAGGTCCACTTCTCCCATGAGGAACTCACCGTGCTCACAGAGACCCTCCAGGAGAATGCTGCCGTCGTCTTCTCGACGCAAATGACCAGGACGGCACTTGCGAACAAGAAGGCCATATGGGCCCTGGTGGCACAGCGGGTTAGTGCGGTGGGGACCGCACCCCGCAACCCACAGCAATGCAGAAAGCGATGGGACGACTTGCGGATACGCGTACGGAGCATACTATCTGCCAACCGTAACATTGCCACAGCTACCGGGGGAGGATCGGAATCACCCATCAAGTTGACCCCCTGGGAAGAAATCTGTGCCTCCACCATTGGAATGGAGAGTATAGAGGGAGTCGGAGGGATGGAGAAAGGAGTGCAGACATCCGAAGAATCAGGCAGGTGGGCCAAATAAAACAATGCTAAATCCACAATGTCCAATCATGTGAAGTACCATGTGTCCACATAGTGCAACAGAAACACATGTCCAGGAGAACGTCCACATACATTGGCCTGATAGCGCACTTTAAAACTCACATTAAATACATAAATAATTAAAAATCCTAAAAACACCCTCTACACGTGCAGCATGCACACCCTAACTGCAGACTGCAAAACAACTGCATCCTCAATCCACACAAAAATGAAACCACCTCCAAGGCCCTGACCCAAATCACCCTCAGGTACCACCCCAATGCATGTGATACATTGCCATTCCAATTTCCACAGACCCATAAATAACGCTCGCCCTCCTTTACTCCACCACAGGGTCCGATTCAAACGACGAGCTCCAGGACACCCCTACCAGCACACCTGCAAAGAGGGCCAAGACCAACGGCCAAAGACCCTCCACCTCAGCTGCACGGACCAAGACACGGCAGCAGCACAAATCAAGTGGCAGCACACAGGAGGGGACTTCAACAGGCACCCCAGCAGCCAGCATGCCCACAACAGCAGCACCACAGGTCCCCCCAATGGATGCCACAGAAGGCACTGCTTCTGGTGGCAGCAGCACCATAGGTGACACTGCATTAATGGCAGCATGCTCCGACACAGAAAACGGTGCTGTCGATGTAGGATCCATCCATGACCTGTCTCAATCCCCCTGTTTGTTTCATCCCGTACACCATGAGGATACCACGCAGGGGCACCCACAAGACGACGACTGGCCATCCCCCACAAGCCCTGTGGCAAGGCAACATGAGGTGATCAGCCCCTCTGTGACACCACCGCAAATGGCCATGGCCCAGCAGAGGCAACAGTCCCTCGACCAGGTGATCGTGCAACAGCAGCAACTGGCCACGCTCCTCAAGGAGCATGCTGATGAATGTGGGGGTACTAAGGCAGCCATAGAAACATCAACTGAGACACTTAGATCAGAAATGGAGAGAAGCACAGAGACACTAAGGGCACAAATGGAGAGAAGCACCGAGAGCCTGAGGGTACAAATGGAGAGAAGCACCGAGAGCCTGAGGGGGGAACTGCATGCGACGTCCAAAGACGTATGTGCTGAACTTGCCGCTGTGCGCCATGTGCTCACTGAGCTCTCACAAACCCTTAGGGACATGCATGGACGTGAGCAGGCAGAGACATCATCCGTTGCAAGTTCCGTCCAGGGCAGCCCCCAACGTAGATCGGGGAGGAACCTGCGCTCCACAGGCAGGGGTGCCCCTGATACCCGGAGAGGGGGCTTGCAATAGCGTCTGCCCACTGACAATGAGCATCTTTGGACACTGGTGTTCGGGGGGAGGTAGGAGGGTGGAGGGGGTGTGTTGGGCTTTCTTGGGTGGCGGGTCGATGGGGTGTGTAACATAATTTCACATATGCTATAAACAATTCACAATCATCCAATGAGATGTGTGGACATTGATCTTTGTGTACGAGGCCTTTATAGGCGTACAGTCCATATTGTGCATGTTCCAGACACACACAGTGCCACAAGTCCCGTGTCCATGTATCAGCCACCAGGCGTGAGTGCTAGAAGCATGAATCTATGAGAATCTGACGAATTTCACGGCCCTCCTGTGCCTCGCGGACTCCTTGAGGTGCTGCCACATCCCCAGCCTCATCATGACCATCTTCAGGTGCTTGCAGTCCTGCGTCAGGGGGCATGGGCACATTTCTACGTACGCACATGTTGTGTAGCATGACACATGCCATGACCATCTTTGCAACCTTCTCATGGCGGTACAGGAGTGCCCCGCCAGACCTGCTGAGGCAGCGGAAACGAGTCTTCAGTAGGCCGAATGCCTGTTCTATGACTACACGGGTACGTGAGTGGGCATGGTTGTAGTCCTCCTCATGCTGGTTCTGTGGGTTCCGGAGTGGTGTAAGGAGCCATCTCTTCAGTGGATACCCGGCATCACCTGTATGTGGACAATAAAGGATGTTTGTGGAATGACATAGCTACGTACGCATCCCCCCCCCTTCCTGCCAGGTCATTGCCGCATCACATACCCCACATTATCATGCATGAAATGAGACTCACCGAGTGGCCAGGATCTGTTCCCTGCGTGTCGCTCCATGTAGCGTGGTATTGTAGAGTTCCTCAAGACCATAGAATCATGGGTTTATCCAGGAAATCGGGCACAACAATGTGTAATGATCCTGTTGGAGTCACACACCATTTGTACATTAAGAGAATGATATTGTTTTCGGTTGCGGTACTGGGCCTCCATGGCATGTGGCACAACCAATTCCACATGGGTGCAGTCGATGGCACCAATGCAACCCGGTATGCCGGCAAGTGCATGGAATCCCACTTTCGTGTTCGTAATTTCCTGCTCCGAGCGTGGTAGAGAGATGTAGTCGTCTGCGTGCTTCAGGAGGGCATCGAGCACTTGCGATAGTGTCCGTGACAACAGTGGCTGTGAAATGCCATGCAACTGTCCGACTGTGTGCTGGTAGGTGCCTGTGGCCAGGAAGTGTAGTACAGACACCACCTTCAGTAGGGGTGGGATGGCGGTTGGGCTATCTATCATGCTGGCAAGGTCAGCGTGTGTCATGTCCACAATGGCGGTTATGGTGTCCCGGTCCAAACGGTAGAGGGTGTGGATCTGCTCATCAGTGAGGTTGAACGGATGAGCTCGGAGGCGTGGGATTGCGGGCTGCCTGCGTGGTGGTAGTGGCTGTGCTGGTGGCCCTTGCTGGCCCTGCCTTGCCCTCCTCCTCCTCCGTCTCCTCTGTGCGGCCGGTTGTTGTAGTAGTTGGTGTTCGTCTTCTTCTTGAAGTTGGAGTACTTGCAGTGCTATCAGGTCCCCCAGGGCCAACATCGCTAGTCCTGCCGGTAGCATTTTGGAGTGGGTGTGGTTGTGGGAGGGGGTTGGGTGTGCAATTTATGTGTTTTCAGGCTGTATAGCCTCCACCTGTGGTGATTCATTCCACCTGTGCAAGCTGCAATCCCCTTTGGGCGAGCACGTCCCGCACACAACGCTGCAATTCGACGCATGGCATCTTGCTATTACAATCATGTATTTAATCCCGATGGCAGTGGAATATTTGTTCATATGTTCATTCTGCAATGGTCCCATTGTTTCACATACTATCTTTACAGTCGCGAACAAACTTGTGAAGGGTCAGTGGAATGTAGTACTCGATTAACGGTGGACCCTCATGCAGCACTGTACCGAGGTTCACCGACGGGCGGGGCGTCCCATTTGTGAGTGAAGCCAGTTGCCATTTTCACACACTGCCGCACTACATGGATGAATTTGTGATTTCAAGCGGTCACAGATGCCTTTTCGACGTGATGTTGCAAATGTGGAATTCGAGGACAGCGCTTTCGGTTTTCAGCTAGCGGCGAGGAGACGCCCACAGGTCTGACTGCAGATATTAAGTTCTATTGTTTAATGTCCTTGGGACAGGGGCCATGGCGAGAATGCAATGATTGATATGAATAGTATGGGATGCGCAATAGCGTAGTGGACGATAAGGCAGGACGTTCCGAAATACATGTTACTTCACAACACTAGAATTCCGGCCTGGAGCAGAGTGAATTTTGCAGACTGCATTACGCACAGACTCAATGGAAATTTCACATGTTATGTGAGTAAATAATCAGGCGTTTTCATACGGGGATGAGGGTATGATGTATGGATGCATGGACAGATGATTTAATTGAGAGTTTACCATGTACATGGCTTTTTGGAATCTATCCACTTCCCCTGCGCTATGTGATGCAGAGCTGCCATAGTGGGACCATCGTCTATCTGCCCTTGTTGAACCCTCCCAGTCTCGACGCGCCTTCAAACACTTGTGTCTATGCACGTTACTAATCCCATCTAATGGATTCTGTCTTAACAGACGCATGCACACAAACACTCGTTTGTAATAGTGTATTCACCTCGATTTATATAGTTATGATTCGCAAGTGAATTTTGGGTGGGAATAATCCTTTTGAGTGGGCTAACATGCATATGGCTGTAGATTTAGTGTGATCATTGAAGTGAGTAATTCAAATGAAGTTCTGATGCCCATACCATTCTTTTTCATTTCATTTGGGTGACAGGTATCTCCTCCCCTTTTGCCGCTGCCATCTGTATGCCACTCCTGCAGATGGCTTTTACTCCCGACACCTGCTGCTTCGTGTTAATCAGTGGAGTACCATTACGATCTTATGGGACGATCGCCAATGGGCCACATGCCCTTACGCAGTACTAGTGGCTAGGAGCAACATATCGCCTTTCAGCTGGACTAGTGCCTACCTAATGGGACGGCCCTGCGGTTCTAGGCGCTTCCATGTTGCCTTTTTGAATGTGTATGTAGCCCCTGTGTACCATGAAGGAACAGGGCGTCACACAAGCAGAAGCTGGTCATTTATTGCGGATGCAGCCCACAATACTGAAATGTATTTTGGAGTTCATGACCTAATGGCTGTATGGGCTTGGTGATTTTGTAGTGCATTAAATTTCTATTCTGATATTAACCGTGTAGCGTTATTCTTTGCAAGTAATGTAGCATATTCCTATTTGTGGAGCGATGTATAGTGAGTAGATCTGCATTGGGTTCCGGCTTCTGGTTATAGTTGCGTGGTACTGTACTGTGCGCGTTTGCCTACGAAGCCCAGTGAGGTCAGGGATAGGGGCTGCCATTATGACTGTTTTAATGATGTCATGCTCAGGGGCGGGGGATTAGCTTTTGTGTAACAGATGCCGGTCAGCCAGGTGGATTGGTGGAATGATGTGATTATCAGAATATGGCTGGTCACAGGTGCCTGTGTTTGCGTGCGTTTCTTGGAGGGAGACTGAGGTCATGTCCATTGGAATAGCTTCTGTATTTGTGCCATCTGTGCCCTGCAGCTCCCATTGGCCCCTCTTGAGATGGGCCTGGCTGCTCAGTCACTCTGCCAACTTGTGTGGTACATGCTTATGCTGATGGTTGGTTTGTTTACTGGCAAGAGTACAGGGCTGGTGCAGTCTCCCTCAGGTTACTGCTCTGAATGTTGCCTTACACTGGTGTCAAGCGATGGGGGCCTGTTGTTGTTTTGTCTCATATTTCAGTTCATATTGCTGTACTTGACCCTTCACGTGCCTGTGCTGCATCAGTACGGCAATGGTGACATGGCAAATATGGATGGCCACTCACAAGGCACTTGGAGCCCCTACATTAATTTGTTCGTTGGCATGCATGGGTGACGTGTACATTTCACTGGTTGCATTGTGTGACTTCCTTGCACCTACGAGGAGTTGTGCAATGTGGCCAGGGAGTGGTGTACAGGCACTCAGTAGGGCCATTTACGGTTGGTTCGCGTTGCCGTTCTTCTCACCATGGCGGAATGGTACTTTCCGCCATGCTTGATGGCGTTAGGTACATGTCCGCTAGGGTCAGAATTCGCGTACCGTTGCGCCATGGTGGTAATTACGGTTTCGCATGGCGCGCGTGCGCGTACTTGGTGCAGTTAGCGTTGGCGTTCACTACGGTGTCGCTAATGGCATCGTACTTTACGGTGACGGGTCATAATCGCACCGAGCGCTATTCGATGGCGGTATTGCATTTCCGCCATCGTTTTTCGATTTCCGCCAGGGTCGTAATGAGGGCCATTGAAACTTTTGGATGATACGTTTTGAGTGAAAGGCCATAGTGAACCCAATTGAGGGAGGCTATCGTTGCAAGAAGGATCAGTGCCCGGCTGAGGGGGATCCAAGGGGCAAAGAACAATCACCCAACATGAAGGATTACCGAAGGAACTTTTGTTTGTTTATTGTTTATGGTCCAGCAGGCCTTCTAAGGCAAGAGACTTTGCAGAAAAGAGACTTGGCCCCACAAGGTCCTGGAATCGTTGAAAAGAACTGTAACCTTGTGCTGGCGAGGCCCAGGAGTGTGCTGCGCTCAGAGGTCCCGCCTTGGCCATTGCTAAAAACCTGGGGAAGGGAGACCCCAGCCATACCATCCTGACTTATCATTTGGTGAATACTTCTTTCTTTTCTTTTGAACATTATCCCACACTATTTCGTAACATAAACATAGTGGTAAGGATTGGCAATAGTTCTTTTTTTAGTATTGGTCCTTTTTATTTGACAAGATGCCACTAGGACGGCCTCATTAATATTTGATGGTCGTAGCTTGCTCTCATCTTAGATTTAGGTTTAGATTAGGCGTTTTTCTCACCCCTTATACAGTTAACTGAACACCGTTGAACTGTGATCACTTGTGTCCGTCTTTACTGTTCGCACCATGAGTTCCTTAAAGTAGCCACAAGGACACCTCCAGGACCTCACTGTCCGAGGGCACTGCTGTAGCCACTGGGGGCCCAACCACACCTACAGCATTTGTGACAACAACATTGGCCATAGGATAGTCTAGAGGAGTTACTCCTACTCAGCTGCCTTCCACCACTGTTGGCATTGAGTCTGTGGTACAAACCACCTACCCCACCGCAGACACCAAAGAGGCTATCAGGCAGGCCACAGACACCTTACCTGCTCACATTGCAACACATGTGTCAGACACCACTGACATCACCACTGCAGCTTCCCCAGTGAGCCACATGTCCATGGACTCCTCTCTCCTTCCGAGCATCTCTCCTCTTCACACCAGTCCCTCCCCCTTATTATCTCGCTGTGCCCTGCCCTTGCACCATGCAGAAGACACAGATTCCCCTCCAGAGGATCAAGATGCAGATGAAGGACAGGATTCTGGCTCCAAAGGAAGGCCCCAGGCTTCATTCCAAGGTCGGCAATAACCTGCCGGTCCCAGTGGCAGTTTGCCACTGACACGGAAACACTGAATCCGGTGCCTGACTTTCCGGTGCCACTGAGGCATTACAAGTCCTGGCGGCGTGGGAAGTCAGGCGGCGGGTTTGGTAACTTCCCATTCCCGTGGACTCCATGGGTGTGGGGAGACAGAGGCACCGGCACTGTTGCTAATAGTGCCGGTGCTTCCGTGAAAGGTCTGCCTGCAGTGGCAGTAGCGCCCAGCAGGTCTGACCCTGCCAGGCACAACGGCTCCTGCTGCAGACTCATAGTGTGGCGTTCCGGAAACAAGGGTGCCGGTAAGCTAACCGGCAACCTTGTTTCCGGACTGTCACACTTGTAATGAGGCCACTGTCATGTTTCACCAAGACCAGTTGGGAGAGGCTCACGCAGATTGAACATCGTTAGGAGAGGATGGAATGGATTGCTCAGGTACAATTAGTCCACTCTCAGGCAATGCAAGATGTTGTGCAGCGTGCCTCCTCGAGGGTGGTAACTGCCCAAGACGGTTTGTGCTGCGTGCTGCATTGGCACATCTAGAACAACACTGATGAGCCAGAGGGCGCTGGAGCTGCCAGAGCACATGCCACAAATGAACATTTCTTATGGGCCATAACTCTAACCCTGCAGCACATCCAGGGTGGTGAACAAGCAGTTTAACTTTCGCCCACCCTAACACACAGATCCGTGGCGAGCACACCACTGAGGCGTGCAGCGCACTCCAAGCCAAAAAATTGGCTAAAGGAAGAAGTAGTGGTCATGTCCATGTAACCGACTGCAGACCACGAGGATGTGGGACGAGTTTGGTGTTGGGGATGAGCGTGTGAGGGTGTGGTGAGTCTATGGTGTTGGGGATAAGGGTGTGGGGAGGATATGTTGTTGGGTAGGGTGTTTACATGTCAAATAAATTGTTAACTACAGCCAATGTATATAGTATTTATTTCATTTAAGTGATGTATGTGCACTCAGTGAAAGGTTACAGTACAGTGACAGGTGCATACGTGTGGAATCAAAAATAGTTGTCCATTAGGTCAAGGCGGACAATGCATCGTTCTCTCACTTCCTAATATCTTATTTTGAGGTGCACTGTTATCACCTGCAACTTCTTCATGATGAGGGGCATTGTCCTTGTGTGAAAGCATTTGAATGTTCTGCTGTATGCATATGTTGTGCAGCATTGCGCATATTACAATGATATTTCCAATTTCAACTGAGCTGTACATGAGTGCCTTACCTGTCTGGTGGAGGAACCTGAATGTTTCCTTTAACAATCCAAATCTATGCTCAATGCATGTTGTGGTCCTCTTGTGTACATCATTTCAAGGGATATCCTGTGGTTTACCTGGGTTCCTCTCGGGTGTCATCAACCATGGCAACTGCAGATTGCCTGAGTCACCCATAACAGGTAGAAAGGAAAGTGTTGAACGTGACAGTTGATTGTCAAAGTGCATGTTACTATTCCTATTGTTCTGGTGGCTTTTATGTGCTCATATGTGTTTGCGGATGATGCCCCGTACATCAGTTGGGTGAGGGAAGTGGCTTTCATTGGGCACTAGCAGAAAACTGCATCATTGTTCAAAGGTATCGGTCTGTTGGGGCATCACCCCTGATGGTGCTGAGTCATTTACTTGCCTCTTCCCATGAATTGGCAGGAATGGCTTGTTGAATTTGACAGGGGCCTTGATTCATGAGAGCCTTCTTCGTGTGCCTTCTTTCATGAATACTGGGTTACCTTGTAGAGTTTCCTCAGGTCACTCGGTGGCCAGCGGGAACTGGGTGATGGCACATGACGTATTTCATGCCTCTTGGATTCGGCATTATGGGACTTGTAGTTTGCTTACATTTGTTCTCATACCTGTCTCCTTGTGTGCCTCTGTTACACATCATTGTCAGATTGACTATTTACCCCAAATCCAGGTACGTTGTTCTCTGTGTGTGTCCATGTAAGTTGGAAGGGTGCTGTTCCTCAGAACCACGTCATTGTGGGTGGCACCTTGAAATTCGGGCACAGCAGTAGCTGGTTATGAGATCTGCATTGCATGTCATCTGAATGTTCATAAAATGGTAATGTTTTCAGTTTCGATATGTCAGCACCCCTGCCTTGAGTGGCACTAATGCCACATGTGTCCAATCTAGTACTCCTATTACATTGGGAAACTGGGTGATTGTGTAGAACTGTGTCTTTTCAGCGTGCACCAGAGCCTAGGTGATGGGCAGGGAGATGGGCATACCTCATGAGCAAATCCAACATTTGCGCTCCAGAACGTTTGAGAATGTTGGCTGGGACATCCCATACAGCTTCCCAATAGCTGATGGAATGCGCCCAGGGGAACAGAAGTAGAGGACGGACACCAGCTTCATCAGGGCTGGGTTGACAGTTCTGAAGACAATAGCTCTCTGAGGAATATCCCCAATCAGTGTCAGCAGGTCTGAAATGATGTGCCTTTCAAGCGATAGAGTGAGAATAATGGTTTGTCAGTCAGTGTCCAGGGGGATGGACAAAAATGTGGTATGGGCGGCCTCCCCAACACACACTACCTCTGCCTTTGTTGTGCTTGTATCCTTCCCTGCTGTGGCATTGCATGCTGCTTGAGCTCAGTGAAAAGTTGCAGGTTGTGAATGCTGTAGTTCATGTCTGGTCGTGACTGCATGTTGTTCGAATTCGAAGGTGTGTTTGGGGAAGGTGTGCGCCTTACATACCCTTGCCACCTGTGGAGTCCTTTTCATCACATGGATGCTTTTTCTTTTTTAAACACCTTTATTTAACAGTTATGGTTATGTCATACAACTACATAGATTTCAGGTATACATATCTTCAATTTGTGTTGTAGATAGTACAATAACAGTACCATACAATCCCCCCTTCCTATCCACATTGCTCCCACTTTTTTTAGTTTCTGCTTGTCTATATGTGCAAGATGTCCTTTTGACTTTTGTAAGGAAGGCATGGTATCAATAGTAAGACAGACACAGGTGACCACAGTTCAAGGGTGTTTATTGAACTTTCACAAGGGTGTGATAAACCCCTATCTAAACCTAAATCTACAGATGGGAGCAAGCTACAACTATCAAATAATAATAATGCAGTCCTAGTGGAGTCTCGTCAAAATAAAGGGGCCTAAACTAAAAAGGCCTATTGCCAATCCTTACCACTTATTTACAAACAATGTGGGGTAGTGTTCATGAAAAAGAAAGAAGTGTTCACAAAATGATATGTCAGGATATTCGGGCCATTGGTCTCCCTTCTCCACGTTTTCACCACGGGGCAAGGCGGGTCACCTGAGCGAAGCACACACTCTGTCTTCTGCGGCACAGGGATACAGTTCAATTTCTACAGTTCAGGACTTTCTGTGTCCAAGCCTCTTTACTTCTTGCAAGTCTCTTGACTTAGAGGGCCTGCTGTGCAAAAGCAACGCGCAAACATTCTTTTCCTTTCACCTGTATTCAAGTTGGGTGTTCACCCTGGATCCCACTCAGCCAGGCTCAGATCCTTTCAAAAGTTCCAAGTTGGATCCCCCTGTTCCGGGTTCAGATCCTTTTCAAACCAATGTTCAGATAATTATTTTTCAGGTGACTCGACTCAGCTGGGCTTAGATCCCTTTCTTTCGCTAAATTAATCTCCCTCAGCCAGCCTCGGACCAATTGTGATGTACATCAAACTATTAAAGACTTTCAAATGTGCATGGGGTTTATTTAGCTTGACCCGTTGAATGATCACTTCGATCTCAATATTCCTTTTCCTCACACTCAGCATCAGCTGGATACCTAACAGTAGACTTTCGAATGAGCGCCCACGTTGCGCTGGACAACTCTGTTTATGGTATCTTTTATTGGCCTCACAAAATTCAACTACACTTTTGGTTTCCAATTATATTTGCGTCGCTTATCACAAATGCCTCACACACTGTTCTCCTTATACAAAGTTGCTGCTTCCAACCTTGGTTCAAAACAAAAGCTGGTCTGGTATCAGTCTCTCCGACTCACCAGCTGTGCTGTCTTTTTTGTCACTGCTTTGTTGTAGGAGCCAAGGACAGTACCACAGCAGCAATCGCTCCTCCCTGCCTGGGTTACCGACGCAGGAGAGCCCCGGGTACCTCCGACACACTGTGCAGGTTTGATCAGCCTTAGTTCTTGGTCTTCGGTTTCTTGCTTTCCAAGGCTCATGAAATTAACAGTCTTTAGAGGTCAAGGATACTTCCCTCCTTGCGACCCTCTCTGGTCTCGCCGTCTTTCTCCTTGTATTAAACTGCCATCTTGGAACTGCTGTTTCCTAGTGTGTTTTGCCTTGCTCAAAGTGTGCTTTCGTGCTCTGCCTTTTATCCTTGTGGGGAAGTGTGATGGAAGTCAGGTGTGTGTAAAGATCCGTAATTGACTGAACTTGGCTGACCATGGTGTTGGGACATGTCAGGTATACGGTTCTGGTGTTAGTCCTTTGTCGCTCACGGTGGACTGTCCGTGAGTATGTGTTTGTGTCAGGAAAGGGGGGGGGGGTTGAGTTCCTAGGTATCCTACGTGGTATAAGGGGGAAAAGGTGTTATTGGGAAGTGGATACCGTGTATCACCCTCCGGTGTTCCACTTCCACACCCTGAAGACACCTCATCCAGGTGATCCTCCCGTACTGGTCCACCCACAGGAACTCGATCCAAAAGCGATGGCCGTGTCCTGGCCATCTGGATGACAGATCCCGGGGCACTAGCGGGTAAGACACCTTCAGGTTTCTCATACTATGAATTTGCAATCCATGTTGACTCCCATCCCGTGTATTTAATTTACCAAATATCTTCAACAGATGAGCATTGCCCCTTGAGCTTCGTGTAAAACTGCTCAACTGGTTTATCTCAGCAGTATTCTATGAGCGGTAGCCATGTTCATAGGTGAATATACATTTGAACTTCCAGAGTGGCTGTGGTCTTTTCTGCCACCAAAACGTCCCAAGTCTTTATCCACCATATCGTTATCACAGGGCCCTCCGGAGTCTTCCAGTATTTAGACACGTTGATTTTAGCAGCAAGCAACAGATGTGTGATTAGTCGTGCCATGTTGCCAGTACGTGGGCACGACTCCTCACCTGCTCCTCCCAAGAGAACTAACAATGAGTCATCCAGGAGTCCCAACCCACTTATTGCTTTTATTATGTCCAATACTTCCACCAAATGGTTGTGTATCACTGGACAAGCCCACCACATGTGGAAATAATCTCTTTTCTCACCACACCCTGTCAGCAATTAAATAAATGACCTGGGATCATCTTGGGGAGTCCTGCAGGGGGAACCTTCTATAGCACAGTTTGTACATTCCTTGTTTGCTATGCCTTTCAGTTTTGCGACCATATGTCATTCCATATATCATCCCAAATTGCATGGCCCAAGTCAGTTTCCCACTTGGACATATACGCTAGTCTTTGCTCTTGGTTGTCGCTTTCCAATAATTTGTACAATGTTGAAATTCTGGCACACGCGAGGCCCACCTCTATTGTTAATTCTAGTGCTTTCTGGGATCTTGAGCCTCTTGCAGTGCCTAACTTACATGCATCTAAACTGTTCCCCTTGCCTATTTGGAATCTAGTCTTGCTGTCTTCAAAAGATAATGAGGCCCCCTTTTGAATAATTAGAATAGTTTCTGAAGACCTCCTGTAATCCAGTGCACAAAACATGTCTGGTTATTACCTGGGGTAAACTCTGGGTTATGCCAGATAGGGCTCATGGGCCCCGGACCTGGCGCCACTCCCCATCTGCGTAGTCCCTTATGCCAGTAAAAGAGAGATAATTGGGTACCTTTTGCAGGAGTGTAGGCAGTGGAACTGGAGAATACTGTTTGTTCTAATTGAACCTATTTAAGCCTCTGTGTCCCAGTTTCCCAGCTGAAAATACAGGACAGTTGAGCTGCCATTATGTATCTTATATACTCCTACGTCCTTCCCCTTGTCCTCCATACTTGTGGGACATTCTGTCCTTTGGGATGGGACCGGAGCACTTTTGTCAAAAAGCAACAAAAATATAATTTGTGTCCTTCTTTTATTTTTACGCGGGGTACCGCTCGTGGCCCTAACCCTGCCCTCCTGAGCTCCGCCCCGCGCATCGCCCTTCAGTCCTTTTCTCCGCGCCGTTGGGGCTGGACGCACTAGCATCACTGGGAATTTTTATTTTTATTCCCTTTGTCCTTCCTTCCTTTTGCTCCAGTTCCTCAGTCATCTAGTCCTCCGTCTATGCCGGAGCGTCTGGGATTCGTGTCCTGTTCTTCATGTGAATGTCGTTTCACGAGGACGAATCCTCACTCTCTTTGTGGAGTGTCTAGGCCCAGAGCATCGCTGAGATTCGTGCTTCTACTGCAACTCCCTCTTGGTCCGGGCACTCCAACGTCGCCTTCTTCGGTGGGAGGAAGTGTTTCAGCGCGTTCCTCCACCTCATTTCCAGCTTTTCATAAGAAACGCCCAGTAAGTTCTTTACTTTTCAGGGCACCCCGGCCAGGGGACTCCTTCCCGGGGTTTTCTAGGTCCGGGAGAGGCTTGTGTAGCTCTGTCACCAGGGGTTCCCCTGAGATGCCCCAGGGGCCTAATAGGCGTACCGGAGTGTTCTCCGGGGTTCCCGCGGCAGACCTGCCAGTACCACACATCGTTCTGCGGTTCACCTTTTGGGTGCTAAGGTTAAGCCCAGTTCGTTTGTGGCTCTGGATACCAGGGTTTGCCCTGAGGTCTCCTCTTCTGGAGCTTTCTGTACCGAGTCACGGCTCAAGGCCTCTCTTGAGGGAGCTTTATGTAACGAGTTAAAACCTATGGTTCCTCTTGTTGAGCTAAGGTCTGCACCGACAGATCAGAGAGACCCTCTTTGAAGGTCCTGTCAGTGAGGTATATTCTTCAACCGTCCCACGCTCAGGGTCGTGGTGGTACTGAATCTGTCGAGGGGGCAAAGAGGGCGGGCATGACCATTATTTCTCTACTACCCGTTCTGCC
The DNA here is from genome assembly GCF_040938575.1 of Ambystoma mexicanum. Taxonomy (NCBI): domain Eukaryota; kingdom Metazoa; phylum Chordata; class Amphibia; order Caudata; family Ambystomatidae; genus Ambystoma; species Ambystoma mexicanum. The sequence goes on along the minus strand of NC_090924.1, from coordinate 450,644,203 downwards.
GAGGTTCCTCCATCTGATGCTAAGTTTGGGGCTGGTTCTAAGATGTCCAGTAAACATCCGAGTCCACCCAATACCGGCTCTGCCGAGAATCCTTGTAAGGCTAAAGTGTTGCTTAAGTCCCCTGACTCTCCTGAGGAGACAATTGCCTCATCGCCACATGTGACACAGTTCTCTTCAAGTGTAGACAAAATGGCGGCCCAACCTCTGTGGTCCACGGTGGCCATTTTGGATACCTCCCTTACACCTACGTTCATAACGTCTGGTGCTGGGAGTGTGCCTTTTGGGCTCAGTAGCCTTTTCCACACCATGTGACAACAACAACCTGTTCTGCCCTTCTTTCGACTGGCGTGCATGGGCTCCGCTGCCTGAAACTGTCTCGCTCCCTCCTGCTTCCGCTCCACTGATCTATGCGGACCCGGCCGGTGGTGGACCCTCCTGGCAACCATCCTCTTTGCGTTTGTGGTGGTATGCCCCTTACGAGCTGCCTTTTCGTCTTCCATCGCCTAAGCCCTTGGCTGAGGATGAGTTTTTTAGGAAGTTTCAGATGCTCATGCATTCTATCCCTATGGGGACGTATTTCAAGCGTCTGTTAAGGGAAATGTACCCTGAGCCTCCTGTTCCAACCCCGGCACCAGCTGTTCTGATTCAGGTTCCAGTGGTGCACTCCCTCTGCCACTTCCTTCTGGACCTCCTCCATCTCTTCCTCCTCTGCCCGTTGTCTCTTATAACGAAGACACCAGTGGACTTGGACAATACTTTAAAACCTGAAGGGGTAGGTGTGGGGGACCAGTCTTCTGTTCCCGCCTCCTTGGATGAGCTTCAAGGGGATCAGGACAGCGATGAGCAGCCCACTCTGTGAGAGCTTTCCATGGCCGGGAGGGGCTTGTGTAGCTCTGTTACCAGGGATTCCCCTGAGGTGCCCCAAGGGCCTAATACGCGCACCAGAGTGTTATCCGAGGGTTCCTCCAGAGGACCTGCAAAATCGGACGTCGTTCCGAAGTGCTAAGGTTCAACCCAGTTCGTCTGTGGCTCTGGATAACAGGATTGACCTGAGGTCTCCGTTGCTGGAGCTTTTCACACTGAGCCAACGGCGCAAGACCCCTCTTGAGGGAGCTATTCGTCCCAGGTTAAAACCAGAGGTTCCTCTTTTTTCGGCTAAATCCAGTACCGACAGAGTCGAGGGATCCTCTGAGGGTCTTGTCTGTAGGGTACGCTCCTCAACTGTCCCACGCTCGGGGTTGTGGTGTTACCGGTTCTGTCTAGGGGGCAAATAAGGCAGTGAAGCACCACAGGCATTCCAGTACCGGCTCTGCCAAGGGTCCTCCACTGGAGGCTAATTCTGGGACAGTTCCTAAAATGTCCAGTAAACATCCTAGATCTGCCAGCACTGTCTCGGCCGATTATCCTTGTTTCAAGGCTAAAGTATTACTTAAGTCCCCTGACTCCCCTGAGGTGACAGTTGCCTCGCTTTCTCCAATGACGCAGTTCTCCTCAGGTGTTGACAAAATGGCGGTCCAACATTCTTGGTCCACAGCTGCCATTTTGGATACCTCCCTTACACCAACGTTCACGACATCTGGTGCTTGGAGCTTTTCTTTTGGGGCTGAGCAGCCTTTCCATGCAATGTGGACAACAAAAACCTGTTTATCGGTCCTGGTGAAAGCTTCACCTAAGGCCCCTTGTACACAGTGGTCAGGGTCCCAGACTCTGTCCTTCTCTGGATTAAGGGGGTTTTAGGGTCGCTGTGCGCGCCAGTCTGAAGCTACGGTTGGTGGCCCCGCCGAAAGCAGCAGCGGCAAGGTGGTTGCTTTTTCTCTCTGCCATCAGCCTCCTCTACAGGGACAGATAGTCTCCCTGCCGACAAATTATCCAAATGATATTTTTTGTTGGTCGCACGAGACTCCGGTGGGAGGCCGAATCTCGTCTCATCTGGAGGCTTGGCAGACCATCACCGAAGACCGGTGGGTTTTGTCCATTGTCCAGCCGGGGTTTTGCTTGCCCTTTTACCCTACCCCACCCTTCAAACCTCTTTTCCAATAGATCAGGACACCCTTCCCCAGAGCCAAGGTACAGGACTTCTAGACCTCAGAGTGGTGGAACCCGTTCCCCTCAGGGAGCAAAGGGCAGCTATTACTCCTGTCTGTTTCACAGTGCCCAAACCCAACCAGGCTGACCTGCGCACTATCCTCAATCTTTCCCAGTTCAATCCATCACTTCCCCATGAGAAATTCAAGATGATCACGCCCTGCCAAGTGAAGTCCTCTCTTCGGAAGGACGATTGGCTCAGTGTGGTGGACCTGCAGGATGCGTACATGCACATTCTGGTTTTGTCCCCCCATGGGAAATATCTGTGGTTCTCTGTGGGAGCAAAACACTTTCAGATTTGAGTACTCCTTTTGGTCTCAGCTCAGCGAGACACACCAGTGACTCCTCCCAGGGCCCCACAGCGGGTCTGCCAAAAATGGATCTTCTTCTGAGGTTCCCCGTTTGGGGCTAAGGTTGAGCCCAGTTCTGCTGTGGCTCTGGATACCAGGGTTCGCCCTGAGGCTTCTGCATCTGGCGCTAACTGTACCGAGTCTTGGCTAGAGGCCCCTCTCGAAGGTGGGCATATGGACCGGGATTAAACCTGACGTTCCCCTTCTGGGGGCTAAATCGGACACCAACAGAATTGAGGGCCCTCATCGAGGGTCTTGGCTGTAAGGTATATCCCTGAGCCTTCCCACGCGCCCAGCCGTGGTGATACCAGTTCTGTTGGGGGGGGGCAAAAGAAGGTGGTCATGCACCATAGGCTTTCCAGTACCGGCTCTGCCGAGGATCCTCCACTAGAGGCTAATTCTGGGGCAATCTCTTACGTGTCGAGTAAACACCCTAGATCTTCCAGTACCAGCTCTGCCGAGGTTCCTTGTTTCAAGGCTAAGATGGCAGGCAAGGCACCGGACTCCCCTGAGGAGACTATTCCCTCACTTGCTCCTGTGACGCAGTTCACCCCAGATGTTGTCAAAATGGTGGCCCAACCTCCGCGGACCATGGCGCCCATTTTGAATACCTCCATTACAGCAACAGTGTAGTTTGTGTTTGCACGGACAATTTGGTGGCAATGTTTTACATCAACAAGCAGAGCAGCACCAAGTCTCCTATCCTTGTAGATCTTGCAACACAAATTTGGACTGGGCCCTCCAGCACATTGTTTGTCTCCAGGCTGTACACATGCTAGGTCACCTCAATGTGGCCGCAGATTCACTCAGGTGCCAGTCGGCATCTGTTACGAGTGGGAAATGAACAGCAATGTCCTCTCCAACATTTTCCATCAACTCACACGCTTTTGGCGGGTATCACCCGCCTTGTAAACAGCTGCCTCACCCGCCAAGCCTCCTGCACGCCCATTCGTTTCAATGGGCCTCTCACCCGCCAAAAATAAAATCGGGTGTTTTCACCCGCCATTGCCACATAAATGGTTGAGAGCTATGCCCCTTTGCAACTCCTCTCCTTGTAGATCTTGCAACACAAATTTGGACTGGGCCCTCCAGCACCTTGTTTGTCTCCAGGCTGTACACATCCTAGGTCACCTCAATGTGGCCGCAGATTCACTCAGGTGCCAGTCGGCATCTGTTACGAGTGGGAAATGAACAGCAATGTCCTCTCCAACATTTTCCATCAACTCACACGCTTTTGGCGGGTATCACCCGCCTTGTAAACAGCTGCCTCACCCGCCAAGCCTCCTGCACGCCCATTCGTTTCAATGGGCCTCTCACCCGCCAAAAATAAAATCGGGTGTTTTCACCCGCCATTGCCACATAAATGGTTGAGAGCTATGCCCCTTTGCAACTTCTTCAAACAAGAAACTGCCTCTTTATGCGTCCAGGGACTGGTTTAGAGCGTCCTCCCTGGGAGACGCCCTCGAGATCACGTGGGAAAACATGTAAGCTTATGCTTTCTCTTCATTGCCTCTAATCCATCGGTCGCTCTGTAAGCTCAGGAGCACATCGAAATGCACCCTCCTGTTCAAGGCTCCTTGGTGGCCAGTCAGATTCTGGTTTTCAGAGCTACAGCATCTGTCGGTACCTCCCGATCAGATTGCTGCAGATTCCCGCCTTGCTTTTCCAGAGCATTTGCCAGATGTGGCACCCCTCCCCACAATCGTTCAGCTTTGGGGCCTGGGGCCTGAGTTCAGATCGTTAACACAGTTCGATCTGTCCGAGGACAATGTGCGCATTATCCAAGCGGCCAGGAAGCCTTCTACAAGATCTTAGTACAGGAGCAAATGACTCCGGTTTTGCCATTGGTGTTAAATCCCAGGCAAGCTTCGGTTGACACAGTTCTATTTTTTGTGTCTCATCTGGCCATTTCTGGCATCCATGTTCTGTTATGCAGAACTTACTTATCTGCTATTGTGGCCTGTCTGTCCACGGACAGCTGTTCCTTTTCATTGACTAATCCAGTCATCGAAGGCATTTTGCGGGTCTCTTCATCTCTTCCCGCCGGGGCGTTATGCTATGAGCCATTTGAACCCATGGCCACTATCGATCTTAACTACCTTTCTTGGAAGGTTGCCTTCTGATCACAATTACATCAGCAAGGTGAGTAAGTGAGCTTCAAGCTCTTTCCGTGAAGCATCCGTTCCTCACTTTCCACAGGGATGAGGTTGTGCTTCGCTCTCATCCTAGCTTCCAAAGCAACTATTCCCTGCTGGATTGCCTCATGTTTTTCAGTAGTCTAAAGCATTCAAGGCCTGCATCCACCGAAGAGTATCCATGCACATCTAGTTATGGCAAAGCGACTGCTGTTGCCTTTCAAAGTATGACCCTTGGAAGTCCATCGCCAAGGCGGTTTCGTGGGCCTCCCCATTGCTTTACCTAAGCTCCAGGGTGGATGCCCAATTTGGCCAGGCTGTTCTTAAGAGCTTATTCCTGTAAAGGGGTTTTTCCATCCACCCGTACTACTATGGTGTGTGCTTGGGAATCTCCCACAAGTATGGAGGAAAGTGGACGGTACGTAGGAGTATACCAAAGTTTCTCACCGTAGTGACTACCTTACTCGTAGTCCATAGTCCCCTTTCCTCCATACGCCCGCCGTCCCCTCTAATAGGTATACTCTATTATTGCTTAACTGCTCTCAGACCTGGCGATAGAAAAGGACTGAAGGGCGAAGCGTGGGTGGAGGTCAGGAGGGCGGGATTACGGCCACGTGCGGTACCCTGCATAAAAATAAAAGAAGGACAAACATTCATTTTTTGATGCTTTTTGACAAAAGTGCTCGGGTCCCGTCCTGAGGGATGGAATGTCCTACAAGTATGGAGGAAAGGGGACTATGGACTAGGAGTAAGGTAGCCACTACGGTTAATGTCTGGCGCCCCTACTTCCTCCCTGGTAGTTTCACTGATTTCAGGAACCTTAGTTTCTTCTCTCCCCATATAAAAGTTAACATTTTCTGTTGGAGTTTGTATTGCGCTGGAATCAGTATCTTGACCAGGAGAGCTTGACAGACAGATGTAGAGTTGTCTGGGCAATAGATTCATTTTAACGGCGGTTACTCTTCCAGCCAATATATTTCCTGTTCATCCCACATGATCAAGTCTTCTTCATAGCTTTTAAACAATTTGGGATAATTTACCTTATATGTTTCTTGAGTAATATGTGGAATGCGTACTTCCAAGAATTCAATCAGGTCCATGTCCCATTTCCCTAAGGAGACTTCACCCAATGGAGCTAATGATTCTTGAGGTATACCAACACTTTTTTGTAACTTATTGCAAACCCTGATAGTTGAGTTAGTGTGTCGTGGCTTGAAACGATTTATAAATACCTGTCATCGTGAACAAGAGGTCATCCAAATGGACTTTCACTTGTGTCAAACCTTGGTAGCTCATCTTCTCAGGCGGAAACACTAAGGTGCTTACTCTTTAATGCCTGCTCGCTCATGACTCACACTTCTCATTGGCATGATATTTTTTAACAAATTACTCACCTGATTTTATGTGTGTCACAGAAACCTGGTTCAATGATATATCGGCTCCTGCCTTAGTTCAGCTTCTCCCTAATACATTTACAAGCCGATTCATGGAATTAATGTGTGCTGAAAATTCCTGCGCAAGCGTGCGAATCGCAGCGCAAGTACGAAAATCGCAGCGAAACCCGCACACAGCGATTCATGGAAGTCCGTGCGCGTGTAAATCCATGGGTGTGCGCTAAAATCCTGCATGGCGCACGCGGGCACACACGTCATCAAACAGCGTGTGCTACGTGCACAGTGAAAGCGCATTTAGCGCAGCGCACACAACAAAAGTAGGCGGAACATGGGGCGTAACACGCGGAATGGGGAACAATGCGTGAAAATGTGGGCGTTACGGGGGAAGTACAGGAGGCAAATGCACGGAACGCCCACACGCGCGCCTACAACACGTATTCATGGAATCGAACGGGGCTAACGCGTGCGCCAAAAAAGACGCGCTAATCCGTAAACACGTATGCCAGCAGGAAGCAGGCGTACGTGGACCCGCGCAGCATAAAAGTGCGCGCAAACAACAAACAAGCTCAGACGATACGATGAATATACCGTTCCTCGCAGCAGTGGTCGTGGGATACCGCAGGAGGAGGAGGAGGATAGTCAGGGCCAGAATTTTTACACCCAGAACCAGCCTTTTTGGGATGCCTGATGACCAGGTGTATGGGAGGTACAGGTTTCCACCTCACATAATACTCGACCTGGTGAGTGAGTGTGAGGATGACCTCACATCACCCACCCTGTGCTCCCAAGCACTGAGCCCCTTGGAAAAGGTGCTCAATGTACTGCACTTCTTGGCTACTGGGTCATTTCAGCGGACAAGTGCCATAGTGGGGGTGGGGGTGTCACAGGCCACGCAGTCACGCTGCCTACACCAGGTCTTGGCCATCATGACTGCACGCCCCTCTGTCCGCAGGCACATATACCTGCCCAGAACACCTGCAGAAAGGCAGGCTGTTGCCCAGGATTTTTACGGGGTGGCACACTTCCCCAAAGTGCTAGGTGCCATTGATTCCACCCATGTGGCTCTACGTCCTCCCAGGGCATCAGAGCACATCTATAGAAACCACAAGCACTGGCATTCCATCAACGTGCAGGTAGTATGTGATGCCAAGGGAATCATCACCTCAGTATATGCCAACTATCCAGGGTCCACCCATGACAGTTTCATATACAGAATGTCAATCCTAAACCGGGACCTAGAAGCTGGGCGGCATGGTGATACATGGCTACTTGTTGAGTATAAATGCCACTGCACATGCCTGCATGTCAGATACTGAGTAATGTCACAACCCCACTAATGATACCCATCATCACCTCCCCAGGGGACAGTGCCTACCCTCTGAGCACCCACATGATGACGCCAATTCGGAACCCCACCACACCACCCGAGGTAAGATACAACACAACCCATATTGCAACCCGGGGCATAGTGGAGCGCACATTCAGAGTGCTCAAGTCACGCTTTCGCTCCCTTGACCGTTCTGGTGGGCAGCTGCTATACGCTACCCCAGTAGTGTGCAGGATCATAGTGGCAGCATGTGTCCTGCACAACATTGCAACACGCCGGGGCCTGCCGGTGGACATGGTGGTGCCCCCACATCCCCAACCACATGCACGGCCACTGCGCATGGGAGGGGAAAGGGCACGTGGTGAGGCAGCCCGTATGCAGCTGGTGGCTAATTATTTCACCTAAAATCACACCCCTGTGGAGTGCACACAGCCCTGGCAAATACCAGCTGACAATCAATGATGATGACATAAGGGACAGTCAACTGTCACAACCACACCAGCCTGAGATTGGTCACCTGGAAGTGTTACATTGTGTGCATCCCTACCTACCCAAAGACACCCAATGCTGTGTCATTAAAAGACATACATTCATGCTGCATGAATGACTACCCCCTATCAAAATACAACATGAAAATAGCGCCATGTCACCCAACCCCTCCCCAACTCCGCCACCCAACACACCATGGCATGTCATGCAATGTGAAAGCAAACAAAGCAATGCACAAGACCTGACACAAGTGTCACAAAGTGCACTGTCCCAAATGGAAACAGCCCACAGACAATATGCTCCCAGTAATCAATAACAAACAGCAAACATGACCAAATACTTACCACCAACACAATACATCAACACAGCATGAAACATTGCAAAAACATGACAGTACAAAGTCAAAGTAGTGGTAGTCTTACAACCTGAATAAGCCAGCACATCGGCCCCTTCCAACTGCAGAGTATTGCTGCCATGCAAATGTGTCTGTGTACTGCATACAACATGAACTCCATCTGCAAAGGAGACGGCCTTGTGAAGACATGAAGAAGGTACCTGCAAATTTTGAGGAAGACATGGATGCACAAGCACATATCAATACACCATGCAGTGTTAAATACAACAACAATACCCACTAGGGATGTCCACACAGTATTGACTACAGACTGCCCACACAGCTCATGGGAGCCCAATGTCACTGTGTAAGTCCCTTTCACTTGGTCACACCCTTTGCAAGCCCATGGAAATGGGAAGCAGGAGGGGTGTGTGTGTCACGAACCCAAGCATCTAACCCAAACTCAGGACAAGCCTGCATGTGCCCAGCCGGGATACACAGTGGATGCCCACGGGAGCCATTTGGGGGCCTGGCGGGGGGGCACCCAAGAGGTTCGAGGACAGGGTGCACACCAACACCCACCTGCGTGGATGTTGGGAAAAAATAATACCTCCAGGGGCTCATGGTCTGCACAGCTATGCCATTGTGGGAGAACTGCTGTCGGTCTCGTCACCCTCTGCTTCTGCATCAGGAGGTGGTGGTGCAATGGGAGGCAGCCCATGCAAAGCCCTAGTATAGTCTTACATGGCAGCAAGCATGCGGTTGTTGAAGGTCTGATTCTGGAGGATGAAAGTGCGGAGATCCCCATGCAGCACCTCACGGGTTGCCTGCATTTCTGCACGCATGGCCTCGCGTGATGCCCGGATCTCCTCACGGGTTGCCTGCAGCTCAGCTGAGAGTGAACATGTGAGCTGCTCCAGCTGCTGTTCTGCCCTAAAATTTCAGGAAGCCTCAAGTTCAAGCAGAGTCTCCCTGATGTTATAGAGTTCTACCCTCAGGGCTTCCCTGTGGCCCTGTGACTCTATTGATATGGCTTCGTGCAGAGTCTCCAGTGCCGCCCGTCGGTCCCTGTTGGACGCCAACATGTCTTCCCTGTGTGATTGGCAAATGGAGTCTGTTGCCTGCTGTTGTTGCTCCATCTGCCTTTCAGGGGGGATAATGTAAGTGACCACCCTCTCCATTGCCTGAGCCATCATTTCAACTGATGCTGCCTGTTGGGTTGCCATACCGTACATGGAGTTTTCCCATACAGTATTGCCTGGTGGTGCACGGCCACCGCGTCGGCCGGCGAGCACCACACCTGTTTGGGGCAAGGCGATCTGCACCTTGCTGTGCTGGCACTGCCTGAGGCTGCAGGACTGCATTCCCCCTCTGATCTGCTGGCCCAGGAACAGGATCAGATGTTGTGGTGTGTGACCCTGCATCTGTAACCGCCAAAGGCGGACCTACCAACTCTGACATCCCCATAGAGGGTTCTACCCCTGGTACAGGTGGGTTGGACGAAACAGAATCCCTGCCAGAAGCACTCACCTGTGACAGCACATAAGTCTCATCATCCGATTCAGCACCTGAATAGAGGTCTGGGGAGGTGCACCCAGAGGCACCCTGGGACAGAATGGTCTGCAGTAAGATTGGGTTTTCACCCACCACCACACCTCGTCCTCCACTGGTGCTCGGTCATGGCTGAGATCCCTCCTGGGTCTGCACCATCTCCTCAACCTCACCAGCATCAAGTGCGTCATCACCTGCAAAAACATGAAATACAACAAATGCAAACAGGCATGAGCACCATAGCACACACATAGGCCTGACAAGACAGAGATCCTGTACATGATTTACACATGTCCCACATGACTAAAACCCTGGCATGCATGCACTGTCAATGAGTTGGAAGGGGAGGCAAAAAGCAGACACTGAGGACACCAAGATGGAAAAGCAACACATTTGCTGCATGGTGGGTAGAACTGGCATCACACATTAGCCTGTGAGTGGCATGTCCAATACACATACATGACGCATGCCAGCACACAGATGGCATGTAGCATAGCCATGGTACATTACACAACTACAGCGATATGTCAGTGAATGAGTACTGTCACCCATCCATGTGAGATGGACATGATGAGATGAAAAATGCTAAATAGTGTGGCAAAAGATGCATGTGCCACACACTGAAACACATCCAGTATACAATAATAAAGTGATTGTAGGCAGATGTACACATCAATGGTTGGTCACTTTAACATGACAGCAAACAACTATCATGTTCCACGTTCAAACAGGCCCCAAAAATTAATGTGAGCAGGCCAATACTCAATCAGCCTGAATGGTCTAATCATTCACATAACAAGGCAACAAATGTTGGACAATGTGGGGTGTAATCAATGACAGAAGCATGTCACATATGTGGCATTAGTGCTGAAAAATGCATAGCAAAAATGGGAGAATTGAAACAATCAGCCAGAATGAACACTGAAAAAATCTGAACAATGTTGTTGCAAGATGACAGGTCAAGGGCAACTGCAGTAATGTGGCGCTAATTGGCTACTGTGGGCAGAAGAGATACTGTCATACCCAAATCCAAGGCACGTGAATGTATTGGAGGAAGCACATGGGTGACCCATACCACTCTGGAGTACACACCCTCACCTGGCACTCAATCAGAACCCGTCACCCAAACAACATACACATGGATTATACACACATGCATGGGCACTCACCGGACAATACGTCGTAATCAGGTAGGTCTCCCACGCCTTGGATCTGTTCCTCTGTGACGAAGGTTCCAGCAACAGACTCATGTTCAGTGAGTTGGTTGTCCTCTGGTGGAGACCCACCGCCAGTCACCAGAGTAGAGGCATGATTTGAGGCCAGCTTGTTCTTTGCTCTGCGTTTCAGGTCATTCCACCGCTTGTAGCAATCATTTGCTGTGCGCCTCACAAATCCAAGGGCACTAATATGGTCCGCGATGGTCTGCCAGTGTGCCCTACATTGACCAGGTGTGGTCCTGCACCCTGCAGTCACCACGATTTCGCGGCTATGTTCCGACACATAGGCCACAAGTGCATCAAGTTCGGCGTCATTAAAGCTAGGCTTCCTCGACGTGCCAGAGTGTGTAGCCGTGTCTGGGGTCTCAGCCTGTAGTGCCAGAGCACCCTTCTTCTTCTTTTTCAAAGGTGGTGCGGATCCTGAGTGGCTTACGCCGCTCTGGTCAGTAGGGGCAGAAGCGCCGGTGGACTGTGTACTAGGAGTGTGCGAAGGCACAATGACCATAGGTCTTGGTGCAGGCATTGGCTGCAGGGTGATGTTGGCAGGGGCAACGTCGGTCTGATGGACCTGGACCGACACTGTCCCGGCTGGGAGACTCAGAGCTGGGGTGGATAGAGATGCAGCTGCCCCTGCAGCCTCCCCACCCTGCCTACTTGGGGCAGCACATGACATTGCTGCCCCAGATCCACGTGGCCTGGTGACAACAACTTGCACCGCCACACGTGGCTTAGACTTGCTGACCTGGAAGTCAGCCTGTGAGTCTTCCTGTGCCGGTTCAGGTGCCACAATGGGCCGGTCCAACAAGGGCTGAGCAGGGATGGTGTCAGCTACGTTTCCCACAACCATGGGGGGGTGGGGCATGGGTGTCCCTGAATGGTCCTCCACACATGGAGGTCTAGGGGCACCCTGCAAATCCTGGCCATGTCCCCTACCGCGCCCCCCACGCCCACCTTTTGAAGGTCGGCCACCTTTGCCTCCCTTACCGCTTGGTCGCCTCCCAACCATGGCACTGATGTTGTTGTGTGTATGGGAGTAGCAGTAAACTATTGTCCTGGGCAATTGGGGGTGACCCCTGGGGGAAGATGACGGGTCACGCAACGCACAGGCACCCCGAAAACAATAATGAACGTGCACGCAACCCCTCATAGACCACGTGCGTGGACAAATGAACCCGCACTATGCTGTGGCACCCAGAAACACAAAAATAAGCGTACGCGTAATACACACAGCCTACAATGACCTCTGAAGGGGAACACGACACACGGGGCAAGCACAGTTGGTAAATACGTGCGCCAATCACCGTATGCCTGGGAAAAGAACGTGAAAAAGACGCACGTGTGCGCGTTGGGAACACCCCCACCAAAAGAAGAATTGTACGCTGTCTGAGGAAACAGGACAAAAGAAGAAGTGAACGCTGTTTGAGGAAACAGGGCCAACCAAAAAATTGAACGCTGTCAGAGGTAACAGGGAGTACGAACTTGAAACGCTGTGAAGTAATCGCGTGTGAACCGACAAGAAGTACAAAATTCACCCACTCGCTCTCCACGAAAAGCACGTACAAGTAAATGGCGTCCTAGACGTACCTTTTAAACCGCCCCACACATACAACATCACTTACCCGTGTACGCGCTAAGGCCCTTTCCTCCAATTACACGAGCTGACACTCGGACGTGCAGTTTTTGCATGTGTACGATGAACATGCACCCGTGTTGAGGGAAACGCCCTTGATCGTCACGTCACAGATGCACTTATGTGCTAAAGGGCCTTTGGTCCAATGAATCCCATGTGCAGTGTATTCACGTGCTGATTCACTATGCCCACGTCACGAGGGAAACGCCCACGCGTGTAATGTCACAGACGCTTTTATGCGCTAAGGGCCTTTCCTCGAATTACACGCAGACGTGCAATTTTTTCACGTGCCAAATCACTCCGTATCAAGCTGGCCACGCAACAACACACACGGAAGACTACGCTCCTGCCCAGAAGGCCGAATTACTGTGCCCCAGATCCCCAAGCACGCTCCCACCTGCCATCTGCTGCTGCCTGCCTGCCTGCTGCCCACGTGCCCTGCTATTTGCTGCCTGCACATCAGCCATTTGCAGGGGTGCAGTTGTTTTGACCACCCCTGCTGGAACTGAAGACTCCCGAATGGGATACCATCGCTCTGCAGCCCAGCCCCAGGACCCAGTTGCCCACCCACACCTGCCTCTGGGGTTGCCATGTCGGACACACCACCATCTGGCACCACTGGCAACCCCCAGCCAGAGAGGCAGAGGGTCACCAGCTTCAGTGCCAGGGAAGTTGGTGTCCTGGTGGAGCAAGTCCTGGGGCAGTATGATGCCCTCTTTGGAAGTTCTTGCGCCGACTATGAAGGACAGACCAGGATCTGGGTTGACATTGTGACTGCCATCAACGAGGAGAGGGTGGCAGTCCACGACATCAAACATGTCAAGAAGCGCTGGGAGGACTTCAGGTCCAGGACCCTCGATAAGCCCCGGTGCCTCTTGAAGGCAGCGGATGCCAAGGGGCACCGGGGCCACCTGTCCGACCACCACATGAGGGCCCTGGAATGCATATGCCCAGTGCTCCACGTCCAGGTCCTTGAAAGGCAGACCTGTCTGGAGTCGAGCGGTAAGTGTACATGCATACTGATTGGACGCTGTGCTTGTCGTGGTGTGCGAGTAGTGTGCAGGTTGCACATGTGTTTTTGTAGGGCCATGTATGGATGTGTATGTACAGGGGCGTGAGGCTGACACATGCGAGTCCTCTCATGTGTGAGACAAATGGATGATGTATGTGTGGGTAAGCATGCACGCCAAATGCAGATGTGGGAGCACACATGTTTGAATTACTGTGTATGTACGTTGGCATGGTTGTGGTGTCACACATGGATGTTGGTTCCAGCTGCATGTATCTGCACTGTGTATATGTGCATGTGTGTGTATTTGACAAGTGTGCAACTGTGATGCAACATGGATGCATGTGACACTGATATGTAGAAGGCTGAATGCCAGATGTGACATGGATGGCGATCTCATCACTGCGACATTTGGTGGAGATGTACACATGAATGTAAGTGTGGTGGCGTGTGTGCATGTCTTGTGCACTCCCCGTGTTTCATGTGATGTCAGGCTCACCTTCGGCTGCTCATGCTGTTGTATGTGTATGGATGGTGCTGCCTGGTGCAATATTGCTGTGGAATTGCTCATGTGTGTGAGTTGAAATGACATATGTGTTGGGGATTGTGATGCCATGTCTGAAGTTTGACACTGCCACTCATGTGCAACTGTCATGTGTGTATCAGTCCATTGTACAGTGCCCTGATGCCTGTGTCCTATCTCTCCCTGTCTGCAGCGTCAACTGATGAAGAGGGCAGAAAGGGTGCTGTGGAGCAAGGCGGCAGGGATCGCACCGCCAGCCGGAGACGCAAGGCCCGGCTCCCCTCCCAGGTTGTCATCTTGTCAGGGAGTGAGGAGTCGGGTGCCGCATCCCAGGCCGCAGCTGCCGAGGGTAAGTCCAAGAGGCGGAGGTCGGAGTTGGACTCCTCGGCAGCAGAAGGGGCAGCTGAGACCCCACAGGGTCCGACGGAGGAAGATGGCACGGGGTCATCCAGGTTGGTGGGGGGTTTGGTGGAGGAGGAGGCCGTGGAAGGGACAGACACAGGGTCTGGGAGTCGGGATTCCACTGGTGCTAGTGGTGCAGTGCAGGGGCAGGGAAAGGAGGCAGCACAGGCCGCCGTGGAGGTGCCTGTGTGTAATCCTGTCCCCGATCCTGTGACTGCATCATCCTGCACTAGCAGGGATGCCTACGTCCAGACCTGTTTTCGGGGAGGGGATCCGCTTACAACAACTGACCTTCCTCTCCCTGCGGACGTGGCTATCCGGGACCGGGTTGAGCCTGTCCTGAGTGGGATGGCGTTGCGTCAACGGGCCATGCGAGGTGACCTGCAGTGTTTTCGTGAGGACATTGCACGTCATCTCGAATGCCTCGTTGACCGCGTTGACCTACTGGGACGGGTCACCAGGGCCGGATTCCTCCGTTTGCTGGACCTTGTTCCGACCCCCTCCTCACCTGAACCCCCGATGCGCCAGTCGTTCTCCATGCCATCTTCCCACCCATGTATCAACTGGGTACCCTGTGGAGCTGCTTCTGACCCTGCGGCCAGGCTGGTGGAGGACACATCCCTGCCACAGTCGGTAGTCGGACGTCCAGCAGGGGTGGCCACCTCAACAACTGCACCTCAGTCGGAGGAGCACGTGCAGGCAGCAAGAGCCAGGGCACAGGCACAGCAGCAGCAGCAACAAGGTGGGAGCCATGATGGCTCGGGGCCTTCAACATCGGAGGGGCAGGCATCGGCCAGAGGGCAGGAGGACCCAGGATTGGAAGTGTCTTCCATGTGGCACCGGTTGGGCCAGGCCATAGATGTGCAGTGGCAGCGGGCGGAAGAGGCACGGCTCACAATGGTCAGGGCAGAGAACTCCATGCGGAGGGAACTGAGGCGGGCCGAGTGCCTCGAGCAATTCGCAGGGAGTTGGAGGTTCACATGTCATCGTCCCTGTGAACCCTCATAGCCATGGAAGAGGACCGCCTCCGGGACATCGAGCAGGAGTTTGATGATGCCCTGGCCCAGGAAATCGGGAAGTGAGCCGTCGGACTAGCCCGCTGCCATTGTAAATAGTTTTTAGAGTTAGGTTTCCTTTTCCTTTTCCTTTGATTTGTGGTGAATGGACTATGCCACACACATTTGTATATAGTTTTTTTATTAGGTAGTTTCTTAGGTAGGTTTCATTTCTTTCGTTGGGCTCATGGACCCTTGACAATGGATTGTACATAGTTGGACAATGGATTATTTTGAACTTTTTCTTTTGATTTCACCATGGATCAATGGATTTTTCTTTTTACGTTTCCTTTGGATTTGCGTTGGTGGAGGGAGAGTTTGGACTATTTTTCTTTCGGATTTCTTTGGATTGGTTATACTTTTCATTTGCTCATCTTTTGCACATGCTTTTCATTTCATGTTTGCAATTTTGTTATGCTTTCATTTCATTGCTTTATTTTTGTACATAATACATTTTGATATTTTAGTTCCATGTGTGGGATTCGCTCATTGGGTTAATGCATGTGAAAATGTGGGTTTACACAATCAATGCCAACCAGTGTGTGTGTGTGTGACGGACATGTGTTGATGTACATAGTTGACTTTTGGTTTGTGTCTTGAGATAGGCATGTCAGTGTGGGGTGGATTGGGAAATCATTGCGTCTCAAGAATGGGGTGGCGTGCTGTGGTATTTTGGTGTAGAAGTGGGCCATGATTGTGCATCTTTATTTCATGTCGGGGGGACATGAGTGGGGGCCTGCTGGCAGGTGCCCCTCACTGCTGGGGGGTGGGGGTGCTGGGGGACATGAGTGGGACATGAGTGGGGGCCTGCTGGCAGGTGCCCCTCACTGCTGAGGGGTGGGGGTGCTGGGGGACATGAGTGGGGGCCTGCTGGCAGGTGTCCCTCACTGCTGGGGGTGCTGGGGGACATGAGTGGGGGCCTGCTGTCAAGTGCCCCTCACTGCTGGGGGTGGGGGTGCAGGGGGACATGAGTGGGGGCCTGCTGGCAGGTGCCCCTCACTGCTGGGGGGTGGGAGTGCTGGGGGACATGAGTGGGGGCCTGCTGGCAGGTGCCCCTGACTTGTGGGTGGTGGGGGTGCTGGGGGACATGAATGGGGGCCTGCTGGCAGGTGCCCCTCACTGCTGGGGGGTGGGGGTGCTGGGGGACATGAGTGGGACATGAGTGGGGGGCTGCTGGCAGGTGCCCCTCACTGCTGGGGTGTGGGGGTGCTGGGGGACATGAGTGGCCATGAGTGGGGGCCTACTGGCAGGTGCCCCTCACTACTGCGGCGTGAGGGTGCTGGGGGACATGAGTTGGTGATCACTAGTGCAAGGTGACATTTGGCCTGCCTGGGGGCATGCCCATGGTGGATGGACTGCCTGCGGGACATGACCAGGGGTGCTGGGTAGTCCCCTGTGGTGTGGGTTGCCTGCAGGGTCCGTGGATGGGGTAGAGGGCACACCTGTGAGAACCCACACTGCCAATTGACGTGTGGGACTCCCCGCGCACCCCCCTGGATACACGTACCCTGCTCTGACAGCAAAAGCACGTGTGGAACTTCCCCCGTACTGCGTTATACACGTACCCCGCTCGCACAGGCCCAATCGCGTGTGAAACTTCCCGCGCACCCCTGTAATCCACGTACCCCGCTCGCACAGGCCCAATCGCGTGTGATACTTCCCGCGCACCCCAGTAATCCATGTAGCCCGCACACACAGGGCCTGCCGCGTGTGAAACTTCCCACGCACCCCCCAAATCCACGTACCCCGCACGCACAGGGCCAATCGCGTGTGAAACTTCCTGCGCACCCCAGTAATACACATACCCCGCTCGCACAGGCCCAATCGCATGTGATACTTCCCGCGCACCCCAGTAATCCACGTACCCCGCTCGCACAAGCCCAATCGCGTGCGAGCGAATGTAGCAGGTGCATTCTTTAATCCAAAAGGCATAACCTTAAACTGGTATAAGCCAACTGGGGTGGAGATGGCATTTTTCTCCTTGGCATGGTCAGGCAGGGCTATTTGCCAATAGCCTGACGTGAGATCAAATGTGCTGGGGAACTTGGCTGAACCAAGTCTATCCACCAGCTCATCTGTCCTTGGCAAAGGATGGGCATCAGTCTTAGTGACTGCATTTAGAGCTCTATAGTCCACACAGAATCTCAACTCCTTGGATCCTGCCTTTGGTACTTATACAACTGGGCTAGACCATGGACTAGTAGAGGGCTCTATTACCCCGAGATCAAGCATCTTGTTGACTTCTCCTTTGATGTGGGTTCTTACACTTTCTGACATCCTGTAACCCCTGCTTTTGACAGGTAATGTTACGCTCACCTGGTTCCCACAGGGGCGTCGATCGGACCCGGATAGCTGCGGTCCCCACCAACGTGATGCGTAGTGAAGAGATAACAGTCTGGACTGGCCTGCCTAATCTTCTCTGCTGGACTCGTAGAAGTATTCTCCTGCAAGTGGAGAAAGGGATTTAGCCACCTGTGGACTTTAGTGATGGCCCCCCCCAACAGTTCTCGTTCTCCCCACTAATCACCTCTGATATCCCCTTTTGGTAACCTCACCTTATGTTTTTAAATGATGAGATCTCCATCCTGCATGGCATGCAGGGGCGCGTAGATACCAGTGACTTCACTGGGTTGAAGGTACTGGAGGAGTTCCGGAGGAATATTGACTCCAGTGTCTATAAAGTTCAAAGAGTTCAATATGTACGATGTTCACTCTTGTTCCATTCCCTCGTTAGGTTGCAGCTGGGTCCAAAAGAATATTGCCTGGAGGCAGCTGATGGTGTTCAGGTAAGAGTCTGTATTACCAAACACTGTCCGGTAAAAGTTGCATGAGTTTAACTTGCTGTTTTCTCTCCCTTTATAGGTGCGGCATGGGAAGATGCGGCGAATTAAAGAATAATACCTCTGGTGGTAAAGCAGGTAAGCCTATGGTGGCAAGAGATTGTCTTTGTCGGTTTTCTCGGCTCACCTTGTTATTCCTTTTGTTTTCCCCCCAGGTGCTGGATTTCGACGAAGAAAATGATGGAGGCAGCGCCAAGTAGAAAGATGCGGTGGACTGGTGAGTATAACGCGGCGCTGCTGCTGGCGAAGCGACGCGTGCTGAAATAATGTCCTTTCCAGGCTCGGAGATGTGCTGGGTCCGGAATCAGGTAAGGAATCAAATAATGTCCGTGATCTAACCTCTTCTCCTTTCTTTTCCTTTTGTCTAGGAGCTCCGGATTCAAGGCGGGCGTGGCCTTGATGCCAGGACTGAATCCAAACAGCCCCCAGCCGGGGCTGTTGGGGTTTTAATGAGTATCTGGATGCCTGCTCCCGGGGCTGATGGACTCGATCCAGATGCCTGGGGGTAGGCATCATGACAGCACTCCCCCCCAAGGCCCCTCCTAAAGTTGTTCTTCCCCTTGGCCATGGCTTGTCTGGGAAGTCCCGATGGAATGTTTTCACCAATCGAGGGGCATGAACATGGTCACTAGGTTCCCATGACCTTTCTTGTGGTCCGTAACCCTTCCAGTCGATTAAATAAAAACGTCTTGATTTAACCATTTTAGAGTCCAGGATGTTTTTTACCTCAAATTCAGGTTCTCCATCTATTAGGATGGGGTCAGGTGGTTTGGTTAATCTTGTCCCGGGTTGAACTGGTTTTAGAAGTGAAACATGAAAGACAGGATAAATCCGCATATTAGAGGGTAATTCTAATTTGACGGCCACCGGATTGATAATGGCCTTAATGGTGTAAGGTCCCAAATATCTAGGATTAAAAGTCTGAGTTCGATTCAGAGGTATATGTCTTGTAGCCAGCCAAACTTGGTCTCCGATTCGATATGGTGGGGTCTCACTTCTATGTTGATCAGCATTTTTCTTGTATTTCTCTTTTGCTTGTTTCAAATGTTTTGTTGCCTCTTTAAAGGCTTGTGTAATAGTAGAATGCAGATGAGTTACTGCCGGCATTTCTAAATGCTAGGGTGAATCGAGTTCTGAGGTTCGAGGATGATGTCCATATATGGTATAAAAGGGGCTTTGTCCAGTTCCTGAATGTACAGAGTTATTGTATGCGTATTCAGAAATCCATAAAATGTCCTTCCAATTACTTTCGGTTTGGTGGAGCATAAAACGTAGGTATTGTTCAAGAGTCTGGTTGGTTCTCTCCGTCTGACCGTCGGTTTGGGGATGGTGACTGGTTGATAGCCTTACGTCGATTTGTGCCATTTGCCAACACTTCTGCCAAAATTGCTAAATGAACTGACTACCTTGGTCAGAGATCAATATGGAAGGAAATCCATGTATTCAAACAATATTTTCGAGAAATTCCATTGCCAAGATTGAAGCAGAAGGTAATCCTTTTAAAGGAATGAAGAGGGCCATCTTGGAAAAAAGATCCACAATAACTAGAATGGTGTTGAATCCATTACATGGCGGTAGATCTGTAAGAAAGTCTAAAGACAAATTGTGCCATGGTGTGTGTGGAATATCTAAAGATTGTAAAAGACCAGCTGGTTTCTTCTTTTGACTTTTGTTCTGGGCGCAGATGCCACAAGACAGTACAAATGACTTTACATCTTTTCGCCAGGTGGGCCACCAGAATTGTCTTTTAATTTTAGCTTCAGTTTTTGCAATACCTGGGTGCCCTTCCATCAGAGCTTCATGGTAATTGGAGATGACTTGTTCTTGTAGTTCCTTGTGTGGTAGAAATATACGCCCTTGATAGTAAGGTAGGTCATTGACAACTGAATAATCTTGGCCCTTTTTAACCCAGTCCTGCAGGGCTGCTGAATCGAAAGTTGTTGGATCTTTAAATGAATATCTTCTAAGGTCTGTAGAGTAGTTATCCCAAGAATTCTTTGTTCAGGAATTATAGGCACCGGTTCCTGGTTCGAATATGCTTCTCCCATCCCGATTCGGGACAAAGCGTCTGCCTTACCATTCTTACAACCTGGTCAATAAGTGATCACGAAATTGAATTCAGCAAGGAATAAGGCCCATCGAAGTTGACACGATGATTGGGCATTGGCTGTTTTTAAATACTGCAAGTTCCTGTGATCGTTGATTACAGTAATGGTATGCCTGGCACCGAGAAGATAATGCCGCCAAGCCTTGAAGGCGGATTTGATGGCTAACAAGCCTTTATCGGTAACCGCATAGTTTAATTCGGGGGCCGAGAATTTTCTGGACCAAAATGCTACTGGATGAAGTTGACCGGTTTCTGGATCCTTCTGGGACAGGACAGCCCCCATGGCTAAACTGGATGCATCGGTTTCAACTATATATGGGAGCTCGGGGCGTGGATGCTTTAAGACAGGTGCCGACGTGAATTTCAATTTCAGTTCTTGGAAGGCTTTTTCAGCCTCTTCGGTCCACAAGAAGCGTTTGTTTTTTTGCAAAAGTGCTGTGATGGGGTGTACAACATATGAGAAGTCAGGAATAAATCTGCGGTAGAAATTAGCAAACCCAAGCATGCTTTGCACCCCTTTCACTGAACTGGGTGATGGCCACTTGAGAATTGCGTCCACCTTTTGAGAGTCCATTCGGACTCCTTTTGGAGTCAGGATAAATCCAAGGAATTCAACTTCTGTAGCATGAAAAACACATTTTTCCAATTTTGCATATAACTTGTACTGGTGTAGTTTCTCAAGGACTGCACGAACGTGCTTAACATGGTCTGATTCTGAGGAGGAGTACACTAGAATATCGTCTATGTATACGACAACACAGACGTCAATGAGTTCACGAAGGACATCGTTCATAAAATACTGGAAGGCTGCTCGTGCATTGCACAACCCGAAGGGCATCACCTGATATTCGAATAATCCGTACTTGGTGCGAAAAGCGGTCTTCCATTCGTCGCCCTTCTTTACACGTACCAGATGATATGCCCCTCGGAGATCTAATTTAGTGTAGATGCAAGCATCATTTACTTGGTCTAGTAGTTCGGATATCAGAGGCAATGGATATCAGTTCTTCACCGTGATCTGGTTTAATGCGCGGTAGTCTATGCACGTTCTGAGGTCACCTTCCTTTTTGGGCACGAAGAATAAAGCTGAAGATGCAGGGGACTTAGATGGACGAATGAAGCCATTAGCAAGGTATTGGTCCAAGTATTGTCGTAGGTGACGGTTTTCGGGTTCCGTAAGGGCGTAGATTCTACTGCATGGAGGTTGTGCACCGGGTATGAGGTCGATTTGACAATCGTATGATCTATGAGGTGGTAAGGTGTTTGCCTGTTCTTTTTGGAAAACATCCTGGAATTCTTGATACTCCTTAGGTAACTGCATGACTGGATTAGCGACTGTGGCCAGGCTTTTGTTCAAGGTTTTTTCAGCGTAACAGGAGTGTGCACACTCCGGGAAGGTTACTCTCTTTTCTCGCCAATCAATACAAGGATTATGTGTTTCCAACCAAGGTATCCCCAGTACTATTTGGAACTGCGGGGCTTTGATTAAGTCAAACACAATAGTCTCTCAATGCCCATCTTGACCGAACAGTGTCATCTCTGTGGTGGAATGAGTTACAGGCCCAGAGGCAATTTCAGTTCCATCGACTGTGGTGATAACATCCGAAGTGGTCTTTTTGCAGAGAGCTAGATTCATCCTAGAAGCCAATTCGTGGTCCACATAGTTTCCTACGGCCCGCTATCAATGTATGCCCTAACTGGGTGCATACGTGATGGCTGCCTTGGATCAATAAGGACCATTGGTATGATTAGGTGTGAGGTCTGAGTGTCCTTCTTTAAGCTCGGCAAGCGGACCTCTACGCTTGTCGGGCGTGGTCGTTTCCCGAATCAGGCTCTGTTTGATTTCTATCAGCAACTCCGACTACTTTCTTGGATGGTTTTATAGGGCAATCCCGTAGAAAATGTCCTGAAGCCCCACAGTACAGACACAACTGCATCTGTCGTCTCCTTTCTCTTTCTTTTTGAGTTAAGGGTCCCTTAACCCCCCCCCCCCGATCTGCATTGGTTCTGATGCATCTGTTCCTTTGGGAGTAACATTGGGTTTAACCAATACCCGATTCTCGAACCTAGCTCGATCAGCTTTTCTATTCTGAAGTCGGTGGTCTAGCTGGACCACTAAGTCTATATATTCTGGGCAATCCTGAGGTGGGTTCACAACTTGGGCCAAAACATCTTTGAGTTCACCCCGAAGTACACGATGAAATAATGTAATTCGCTTTACCTTTGGCCATCCGGTTTCCACCACCAACCTATTGAAGGTTGCGATATAAATTAGCAGGTCCTGGTTTCCTTGTCGTAGGGATAGAAGTTCGTTATCCAGGGCCTGTCCCTGTGAATGTCTGGCGAATGATCTTTCCATGCTCAATTGAAAACCCTGAAAATCACGAAGAACAGGGTCATCCTGGTTGATTAATGGAATTGACCAATCCGCTGCGCTGCCACTAAGGTATGACAGTACAAAGGCTACTTTGGCTTGGTCGTTTGGAAAAGCTCCTGGTCTGCATAAAAAGTGCAAGCGGCATTGGTTCATGAACACGGCGAAGCTTTTCGGGTCCCCAGCAAAGCGTTTGGGTGGAGCTAAAGGAATGCTCCCTGGTAGAACCACTTGCACAGGGCTGCTCGATGAAACGGGGGTTGAATTCCCCCCAAGTCCAGGTAGTGGTGTTTGCCCGGCTTGGTTTTGCAGCAGTTGTCTAGCAAGATCATCAGTGCGCTCCTTTGACACAATCAGTTCTCTCCTGAGGGCATTAGTTTCTTGGCGCGTGGAGTGCACTTCTGCCCTAAGTTCTCCTAACGATTGGGCTAGTTGGTTGGTTTCTGAGGTTTCCATTACGCCCGGGTGGGGATTTGTAGATAGGCTTCGTGTTCTGTTACGCTCACCTGGTTACCACAGGGGCGTCGATCGGACCCGGATAGCTGCGGTCTCCACCAACGTGATGCGTAGTGAAGAGATGACAGTCTGGACTGGCCCGCCTAATCTTGTCTGCTGGACTCGTAGAAGTATTCTCCTGCAAGTGGAGAAAGGGATTTAGCCACCCGTGGACTTTAGTGATGGCCCCCCCAACAGTTCTCGTTCTCCCCACTAATCACCTCTGATATCCCCTTTTGGTAACCTCACCTTATGTTTTTAAATGATGAGCTCTCCATCCTGCATGGCATGCAGGGGCGCGTAGATACCAGTTACTTCACTCGGTTGAAGGTACTGGAGGAGTTCCGGAGGAATATTGACTCCAGTGTCTATAAAGTTCAAAGAGTTCAATATGTCCGATGTTCACTCTTGTTCCATTCCCTCGTTAGGTTGCAGCTGGCTCCAAAAGAATATTGCCTGGAGGCAGCTGATGGCGTTCAGGTAAGAGTCTGTATTATCAAACACTGTCCGGTAAAAGTTGCATGAGTTTAACTTGCTGTTTTCTCTCCCTTTATAGGTGCGGCATAGGAAGATGCGGCGAATTAAAGAATAATACCTCCGGTGGTAAAGCAGGAAAGCCTATGGTGGCAAGAGATTGCATTTGTCGGTTTTCTCGGCTCACCTTGTTATTCCTTTTGTTTTCCCCCCAGGTGCTGGATTTCGACGAAGAAAATGATGGAGGCAGCGCCGAGTCGAAAGATGCGGTGGACTGGTGAGTATAACGCGGCGCTGCTGCTGGCGAAGCGACGCGTGCTGAAATAATGTCCTTTCCAGGCTCGGAGATGTGCTGGGTCCGGAATCAGGTAAGGAATCAAATAATGTCCGTGATCTAACCTCTTCTCCTTTCTTTTCCTTTTGTCTAGGAGCTCCAGATTCGAGGCGGGCGTGGCAGAAGACTGGATGCTGACTTGCAGACACAGTGAGCGTCACGCTGCTGGGTGCAGAATAACGGGAAGCATGGGCTGCTGTTTGGGCGTGGTTTAAATAGCCTGCAAAGTAGTCCCAGGTAAGAAGTTCCCCAGAACCACACCCGAGTGAAAAATAGTCCCTGTAATAAAATAGTCCCATCCAGGCCTCACGTTGGCTTGGACTCATTTGCAGCATGGTCTGCATAAGGTAAGTAAAGTCTATAAGCCTGGCGCCTATGGCGCCAGGACTGATTTCTATGATGAGCCTGGCGCCTAAGGCACCAGGACTGAATCCAAACAGCCCTCAGACGGGGCTGTTGGGGTTTTAATGAGTATCTGGATGCCTGCTCCCGGGGCTGATGGACTCGATCCGGATGCCCGGGGGACGGCATCATGACAGGTAAACAGTCACCAGTATGGATATCATGTTGGCCCCAAGGGGTTAAGCCTGGTGCTAGAGAAAACAGCGGGGCAAATTGATTTAACGAAACTTTGCACTCCTCCTGTTGCTCAGGTGTCAAATTAGAAGAGAGATTAACTCCTATTTTCTCATCTAAAAGTTTGACTATGAGGAGGTCAGGCAGACGCTCACTCTCCTTCTCCTCTTGAGCTGAAGCTAGAAGCAAAGCTCCCAGTTCTGGTCTCGAGACATAAGCTTTTAGACGGTTGGTCCGAAAGACTCTAGGAGCCTCCTTAGATAATTCACCTCTCCAAGCTTTCCCACAATCCTGAAGGGTCCCATCCATTTGTCCTGCAAGGCCCTCTGCCTTGTTGGGACCATAACAATAACTAGCTGGTCTTGAGCGAACTCAACCATGTTGGCCTTCTGGTCATGCCAATGCTTAACCAGAGCCTGACCTGCTTTCAAGTTATCACTTGCCTCAGCCATCACGTGTGACATTCTCCTCCGGAGTCCTATCACATAGTCAGTGACTCTGACTGGTGTGGTGGAAGGAGCACTCTCCAACCCCTCCTTGATCAGGGCCAATGGACCTCTACCGGATGGCCATAGAGAAGTTCAAAGGGACTGTAACCCACTCCCTGCTGAGGGACTTCTATATGCAAAGAGAAGGCATGGCAGTAGGAGATCCCACTTTTTCTTAAGGGGATCCTCTAAAGCTCCTATCATGCTCTTCATGGTTCTGTTAAACCTTTCTACCAACCCATTTGTCTGAGGGTGGTATGCTGTTGAGAACTTGTAGGTAACTCCACAGTTTTTCCACATGGCCTTCATGTACTGGGACATAAAATATGACCCCCTGTCAGAAATTACCTCCTTAGGAAACCCAACCCTGGTATAAATACCAAGGAGGGCCTTAGCTACAGCCTGAGCTGTAACAGTCCTCATAGGAATTGCTTCAGGGTACCTAGTAGCATGGTCTACTACAACAAGGATAAACCTGTTTCCTGAAGAGGTTGGATGATCAAGGGGATCAACAATGTCGATTCCTACCCTCTCAAATGGTACTCCCACCACAGGGATAGGCACTAAAGGTGCCACATTCTTGGAACCACTTTTACCAGACGTTTGGCCAGTGTGGCAACTTTTGCAATACTTATCTACCTCAGCCCCCATTTTAGGCCAATAAAAGTAGAGAGAGAGTCTTTCCTTGGTCTTCTTGAAACGCAAGTGACAAGCCAAAGGTATCTCATGGGCTAGTTGCAAGAATTGGAGTCTGTTTTCTTGAGGCACTACAAGTCTTTTGTAGTCTCCAGGGATTGACTCTGTCGGTTCACTATAGAAGAGGCCATCTTCCCAGTGTAGCCTATACTTCCCAGGCTCTTGCCATTCAAGCTGAGAAGCTGTCTGGTGGCGAAGACCTTCCAGAGTTGGACATTCTCTTTGTCCCCTACTGAAGTCTGCCCTTTTGGGGCCACCTTCTGCCAGTAAAGACTGCAGCTCAGGATGCTCCTCAGGGTCAAGATCTCCAATGAGTTCCTGGCCTCCTACTCGATCTGAATCTTTAAGGCTCTAGTTCAACCACACAGGGTGGTACCTCAGCCTCAGCTGGAGGAGGAATCACAGGTGTGATTTTTGACAATTTAGGAGATTTCCTGGTTGGCAGCAGTGGAGTGCTTTCTGCTGGTTTCTTCTGTGAAGTCTTGGGTTCCCCTTTGCTTCTGGTTGCTTTGAAATAGCAATTAGTAACTCCAGTGGAGTAGGAGTGATTTATTTTTCTATCATCTCCTCAGGAGAGCCCCTCAAGGTCCTCTCCCTTGCAGGCCTGGTAACCTCCTGTAATCGCTTGCTAGGAGGTCTGGGGGTAATTGACACTACTCCCAGGTCTTTCAGATCATTGCCCAACAGCACCCTTCCTGGTACTTCAGATTGTACACTCACAGGTATCCTGTCAGTCATTTCATTGCACTTGATGAGAGCTGGTAATTTTGGAAGCATCTTCACAGGCCCTCCAGCTAACTTGGTGAGGCGTTTGGGTGCCTTTGCAACATCATCCACCTTGAAAAAAGATTTGTCCACCACAGTTATGCTGGTCCCAGTGTCTCTAATGGCACAAGTTTCCTGACTATTGACTAGGACACTGTCTTTATAATGCTCTTTAGTATTAGGAGGAATAGAATTATACACATCTAAATTCTGTTGTTCCCACAACCCTAGGGATACTAAAGAAACACTAGCTGAGACTCCAATGGGATCTTCAGCTAGTAGTTGAAAGTTTCCACTGGCCATATGTACTTCCTCTTCTGGAGCGAAGGCTAAGGAGACAGTGTGGACCCCTGAAGGTTTACCCTTACATCTGGGATCCCCTTTAACATGATCAGTAGAGCCACAAACATAACATTTTCCAAATGTCTTTATGAATGGTGGCTTGTTCTGACCTCCTTCTGGTCTGGGACCAGAAGGTGCACTAGCCTGATTAGGTTTCCCTTGTGGCTTACCCTTAGAATTTTGTTTGGGGGCCTCTTTGGAATTGGAAATATTTGAATTCTCTTTGTTGTCTTTCTTGGGCTGCTTTCCCTCATCCCTTTTCTGAGCTACCCCTGAATCCTTGTGAGTAGCCCTGTTGGCAACCCACAAGTCAGCAGCCTTAGCTAGCTTCTTAGAATCTAGTTCTTTTGAATCAGCCAAGTGCTGTCTGAGCTCAGGAGAGCAGGCATCATAGATAGACTCCATCATTACAAGATTTCTCATTCCTTCATAAGTGTTAACTCTATAACCCTTAATCCATCCCTCTAAGTTCTTCAAACACTCATTCACCCAAGTAGCCCAAGAAGTACTATCATGCTTTTATAGGGTCCTAAACTTCTTAAGGTACTGGGAAGGAGTCTTCCCAAATCTAGCTAGCAAAGCTAGCTTTACACATTCATAATCCATCCTATCCCCAACTCCATTACTACATCAGATGCAACAAGTGGGAGCCTAGAGAATAACCAGGGGATCAACTGATTCCCTGTGATATCCTGGAGCCCATGATTGTATTCAAACACAGCAAGCTAATCCAATACATCCAACTTAGGTTCATACATACCCACAATCTCTTTAGGCATCCGGGGTCTTTTTGGACTGGAAGATCTAGAGGATTCGGGGAGAGAAGCATTTTCCAAAGACAATTTCTTCATCTCAAGGTCATGATTGAGCTCCATTTCTTTGAGCCTTAGTTCTTGATGTCTCTGTTCAGTTTGGGCACTAATTCTTTTGAATTCTATTTCAAGTCTCATTTATTCTAGAGAGATACATTCAGGACTTGCTGTCATGACCGCAGCCTCCAAGGAGTCAGGTTTAGCCCAACTGCCTCGGAAGCTGGGTCACAACTTCATTTCCAGGCACCCATCGGCTCCCATAGGGGCCTTATGGACCTTGTCCTGGCGCCAGTGGCGCCAGGCTCATAAGGGGACCCAGTCCCGGCACAGGACGTGCCGGGCTCATGATGTAAGGAATGGTGCTTGGGTGGACCTACCGGCTGCAGACCATGCTGCTCACTCACCTGCAGGATGAAATCCTCATCCATCCATGGCTGGAACTACTTTACCTTCTGGGTGTGGCCAGCACCACTCCCTGGGACTGGATACTGGAACTATTCTGGAAGCTGGGACTTCTTACCTGGGCGAGGCTGCTGTGGAAGGAGACACCTAAGCACTCCAGTAGGACTATTTAAACCACGCCCGATCAGAGCAACGTGCTTCGCGTTATTCTGCAATAGCAGCAGGACGCTCACCGTGTCAGCTCCAGAGAATCTTCAACTTCTGCATCTAGGGAAGAGAAATCCGTAATCTTACCTTCTGAAATACCATCTTCGTCTTCTGCAGCATCTGAGAAGGGAAAAGAACACCAGGTTAGCACGAGATAAAAACCAGCGCAGCACTTACTCAGTCCATCGGTGCATCTCAAGCCACGGGCTGCAGCTTTCCATTTTTCGGCACCCTGTGGAAGCAAGGACATTGGTTAGTAAACCACCATGAAACTTTCCTTACCTGCGCTGCATTCTTCTCGCCTCCGCCGACGCTGCTACTCGCATCTGCAAAACAAAAGGACATCATTAAGAAATACAAAACTCCATCTATACGCACGTGTTTTGGGCAGCTCTCATCTTTCTCACTCCTCGGCGCATTCCTCGACATCTATTTTTCTACCCAGCTGCTTCTGCAACCTGAAAAAGGAAAAGAGACATTAAGAAGTGCTTTTAACTTCGAATTGACATTTTCTACTTACTTGCCTGCAATACCTTCGCCATTCCATCGCTCTCCGGACCTCCATATTCAAGCAACCGCCGTTCGTGCTGCTAACTACGGCCTAGCTCCAAATCTTCATCCTCTGCAACCAAGAGGCTGGACAATTAACCAGTGAAGTAACTGGCTTCGGCGCCCCTGCACAGACGCAGGATGGAGAGCTCCGCTTTCACCTACATAAGGTGAGCACATTTAGCCTACGAACTACTTGGGGAGTACCAGGAAGGGGAGTCAGCTTGCCCAGTCAGACTTATATATCCTTATTAACCCCTTGCTCTCATAATTGCAGACACCTCACCCTTCAGATCAAGATCTCAGTGAGGAAAGGGCCTTTCCAGGGTGGCATTCGAGGCCTGCGCGTGACCCTAGAAGACTCCGAGAACCCCCAGCCCAGACCTGCGCCTCCGAGGGATTCAGGTGAGCGTTATAGAATGCGAAGCCTACCGCAATATTCCCACCCAGGCGCAATGGAAACCTCGGACACAGATCAACTGGCTCAATTGCTTGGGGAACTAAGGGCAGAAGTACACGCATCTCGCCAAGAAACAAACGCTTTACGAAGGGAGTTGATCATGGCCAAGGAACGGACGGATGATCTGGCCAGACAGTTGCAACAGGCTCAAGCGGGACAGACGCCACTGCCTCCCTATGGAGGGGGCGGCGCTCCTACAACCTCAAGTAATCCGGTGCAAATTAATCTGCCAGGGAATGTGCCTTTGGCCCCGCCCGAACGTTTTTCCGGTGATCCAAAGCGATATGCAGTATTCATCAATCAATGCCGCTTGCACTTTCTGTGTAGACCCGCCGCATTCCCAACGGACCAAGCCAAGGTAGCGTTTGTACTTTCCTATCTTAGCGGTAGTGCTGCAGATTGGTCCATTCCTCTCGTGACACAGGATGACCCGCTCCTCTATAACTTTCAAGACTTTCAGACCAGTATGGAAAAGTTGTTCGCAAGACATTCACAGGGGCAGGCCTTGGACAATGAACTCCTATCACTCAGACAAGGTAATCAGGATCTCCTGGCTTACATAGCGTCCTTTAATAGACTGGTG
This sequence comes from Ambystoma mexicanum, assembly GCF_040938575.1. Taxonomy (NCBI): domain Eukaryota; kingdom Metazoa; phylum Chordata; class Amphibia; order Caudata; family Ambystomatidae; genus Ambystoma; species Ambystoma mexicanum. The sequence goes on along the minus strand of NC_090924.1, from coordinate 450,614,198 downwards.
GTTGAGACCAGGTGGCCTGAAGATAAGAGAATCACGCTCTTCTACAGAGGTCTATGTGGGGAACTTAAAGACGTTTTAGCACAGGTGGTGAATCCGCCGCAAGACTGTTCAGATTATATCGACCTAGTGGTCCAATTAGATCTTCGGCTACAGAACAGGAAGACCGATCGATCCAGATTTGAAACCCGGGTACTTTCAAGACCTCAGAGCTCCGCTAAAGGGAATGACTCCGTGGAACCAATGCAAATAGGAGTAGTAAAAGGACCATTAACTCAGAAAGAATGGGAAAGAAGAAGGCAATTACAACTGTGCCTATACTGTGGGAATTCTGGACATTTCCTTCGTTATTGCTCAGTGAAACCGGTCAAGAAGACCGTAGGAGCTTCTGATAAAAATGCTGAGAAACTGGAATCGGGAAACGACCTCGCCCGACAAGCTTAGAGGTCCGCTTGCCGAGCGTTAAAACCAGTTCCTTGACCTCGCATTTGGTAATGCCTATGGTCCTCATAAGTCCCAATAGACCAGATTGCATGCATGCTATCAAAGTATACATTGATAGCGGAGCAATCGGTAATTATGTGGACCACGACTTGGCTACCAGGATGGATCTTCCCCTACGTCCCAAGATGGTAAAGGACGTAATCACTACAGTGGATGGTACTGAAATAGCTTCCGGACCAGTTTCTCATACCACCATGGAGGTAACGTTGTTATGTCAAGGCGGACATCGGGAGAAGATCGTGTTTGATGTAATCAAGGCCCCGCAGTTTCAGGTGATTCTGGGAATGCCTTGGTTGGAAAAGCACAATCCTCAGATAAACTGGCGAGCCAAGGTGATTCGGTTTCCAGAATGCGCTTCAACCTGTTATCCTCAGCCCGAAATCAAGCTAGCAGCCATCACTTCCGAGGACCCCCGATTACCTCTGGAATACCAAGAGTTCAGCGACGTCTTTCAGAAAGATCAAGCCAACACCCTGCCTCCGCATCGGTCATACGACTGCCAGATAGACCTGATACCTTGGTCCACCCCTCCGTGCAGTAGAATATATGCCCTCACTGAACCAGAAAACCTCCATCTCAGGCAATACTTGGACCAGTACTTGGCTAACGGATTCATCCGCCCCTCGAAATCCCCGGCTTCCTCAGCTTTGTTCTTCGTCCCGAAAAAGGAAGGTGACCTAAGAACGTGTATCGATTATCGCGCCCTGAACCAGATTACAGTCAAAAACCGATACCCGTTGCCCTTGATTCCTGAATTATTGGACCAGGTAAAAGGCGCCTGCATATACACAAAGTTAGACCTCAGAGGAGCTTACCATTTGGTACGCATTAAGGAGGGCGACGAATGGAAGACGGCCTTTCACACTAAATATGGATTATTTGAGTATCAAGTAATGCCCTTCGGACTATGTAACGCACCGGCCGCTTTCCAGTTTTTCATGAATGATGTCCTCAGAGAACTTATTGATGTGTGCGTAGTCGTTTATATCGACGACATCCTGGTATACTCAGCCTCAGAAACTGATCATCGTAGACACGTCACAGCGGTTTTACAGAGACTTCGCCAACACCGCTTGTTTGCTAAACTGGAGAGGTGCACCTTTCACGCAAAGGAAGTGGAATTCTTAGGGTTCATCCTATCACCCAACGGAGTTCACATGGACTCAAGAAAAGTGGATGCTATCACCAAATGGCCTTCCCCAACTTCCGTGAAAGGTGTGCAGAGCATGCTGGGCTTGGCTAATTTTTACCGAACTTTCATTCCTGAATTCTCTCGGGTAGTCCAACCTATCACGGCTCTTCTGAAAAAGAATAAAAAATTCGAGTGGACTCCAGAAGCCGAACAAGCCTTCCAAGAATTAAAAGCCAAATTTATCTCTGCTCCAGTCTTAAGGCATCCTCGTCCAGAACTTCCCTACATCGTCGAGACAGACTCTTCCAGTCTTGCAATGGGGGCGGTGCTGTCACAAAGAGACCCCGAAACGCACCAGTTACACCCTGTAGCCTTTTGGTCTTGCAAATTTTCGGCTCCTGAGATCAACTACACAATTACGGACAAAGAAGTCTTGGCAATTAAGTCCGCCTTTAAGGCCTGGCGGCATTATCTTTTGGGAGCCCGGCACACAGTAACTGTAATCACGGATCACCGTAACCTCCAGTACCTAAAGTCAGCTAAAGCTCAATCTTCGAGGCAACTACGCTGGGCTTTATTCTTCGCAGAATTCGATTTTGTAATCACATTTCGACCAGGCGTTAGGAACGGAAAAGCAGACACCCTTTCCCGGATAGGGGTAGACGAATTTACAGCTAATCCGGAGCCGGTGCCAATAATTCCTGAACAAAAGATACTAGGAGTAATCAACACCGTATCCCTCGAAGAGATTAAAGCAAGGGTCAATCAACTCATAACTCCCGAAGATTCATCGAATTGGCAATTGAAAGGAAAGGATTTTACAATAGATCAGAACCTATTGTATTTCCAAGGAAGACTATTCTTACCCTGCGCTGACTTACAAAAACAGGTCATCACCTGCTACCATGATTCTCTAATGGAAGGACATCCTGGAGTTGCCAAAACCTCAGAGAAAATTAAAAGGCATTTTTGGTGGCCATCTTGGAGGAAAGATGTTAAGGAGTTTGTGGCTTCTTGTGGTATCTGCGCACAAAACAAGAGTCAGAAGGAAAAACCAGCAGGATTATTACGTCCAATAGACATTCCACCAGGCCCTTGGCAAACGCTCTCGATGGATTTTATCACGGATTTACCCCCTTGCTCCGGATACAACACAATTCTAGTGATCGTGGACCTTTTTTCAAAAATGGCTCATTTTATCCCACTGAAGGGTTTACCTACAGCTTCCATTCTAGCCCGAGAATGTCTTGAAAACATTGTCCGGTTGCACGGTTTCCCTTCAGTACTAATCTCTGACCAAGGGAGCCAATTTATTTCCCATTTTTGGCGGAGTTGTTGTCGTTTAGCACAAATTGATGCACGACTTTCCACCAGCCATCATCCTCAAACCGATGGGCAGACTGAGAGAACTAACCAAACTCTAGAACAATATCTACGCTGCATGTTGCATCAATCCGAGGGTACTTGGAAGGATGTCCTTTGGATTGCTGAATACGCTTACAATAATTCAATCCATTCTGGGACGGGAAAAACCCCTTTTTTCCTGCTGTATGGAAGTCATCCTCGAACCTCAAATCTGGACCCACCTCAAGCTCTCGGAACACCTGCTGTTCACCATCTGCATTCGACTATAACTCAAGCATTTAAAGAAGCCACAGCTCATCTTCAACGAGCTAAAGAATCATACAAAAAAGGAGCAGACCAACATCGAAAAGAGGCTCCTCAATATCAAAAAGGAGATCAAGTCTGGCTGTCCACTAAACATTTATCTTTAAAAGGGCCACGCACCTTCAACCCAAGATATTTAGGACCCTACTCGATCACGGCCGTGATTAACCCAGTGGCTGTCAAACTAGAATTACCTACTCGAATGAAGATACATCCTGTCTTCCATGTTTCTCTCCTGAAACCTGTGCAACCCGGAACCCGTTTGACTAAACCTCCTGAGCCAATCCAAGTTGACGGAGAATCCGAATTTGAAATTCGAGACATCTTGGACTCCAAAATTTCCAAATCAAAACTATACTACCTGATTGATTGGAAGGGATATGGACCCCAGGAGAGATCTTGGGAACCCTCAGAATATGTACATGCACCTCGTTTAGTCCGAAAATTTCATTGGGCTTTTCCCAACAAGCCAAAACCTCCGGAAAAGACAAGCTTGGGAGGGGCCTTGAGGGGGGGTGCTGTCATGACCGCAGCCTCCAAGGAGTCAGGTTTAGCCCAACTGCCTCGGAAGCTGGGTCACAACTTCATTTCCAGGCACCCATCGGCTCCCATAGGGGCCTTATGGACCTTGTCCTGGCGCCAGTGGCGCCAGGCTCATAAGGGGACCCAGTCCCGGCACAGGACGTGCCGGGCTCATGATGTAAGGAATGGTGCTTGGGTGGACCTACCGGCTGCAGACCATGCTGCTCACTCACCTGCAGGATGAAATCCTCATCCATCCATGGCTGGAACTACTTTACCTTCTGGGTGTGGCCAGCACCACTCCCTGGGACTGGATACTGGAACTATTCTGGAAGCTGGGACTTCTTACCTGGGCGAGGCTGCTGTGGAAGGAGACACCTAAGCACTCCAGTAGGACTATTTAAACCACGCCCGATCAGAGCAACGTGCTTCGCGTTATTCTGCAATAGCAGCAGGACGCTCACCGTGTCAGCTCCAGAGAATCTTCAACTTCTGCATCTAGGGAAAAGAAATCCGTAATCTTACCTTCTGAAATACCATCTTCGTCTTCTGCAGCATCTGAGAAGGGAAAAGAACACCAGGTTAGCACGAGATAAAAACCAGCGCAGCACTTACCCAGTCCATCGGTGCATCTCAAGCCATGGGCTGCAGCTTTCCATTTTTCGGCACCCTGTGGAAGCAAGGACATTGGTTAGTAAACCACCGTGAAACTTTCCTTACCTGCGCTGCATTCTTCTCGCCTCCGCCGACGCTGCTACTCGCATCTGCAAAACAAAAGGACATCATTAAGAAATACAAAACTCCATCTATACGCACGTGTTTTGGGCAGCTCTCATCTTTCTCACTCCTCGGCGCATGCCTCGACATCTATTTTTCTACCCAGCTGCTTCTGCAACCTGAAAAAGGAAAAGAGACATTAAGAAGTGCTTTTAACTTCGAATTGACATTTTCTACTTACTTGCCTGCAATACCTTCGCCATTCCATCGCTCTCCGGACCTCCATATTCAAGCAACCGCCGTTCGTGCTGCTAACGACGGCCTAGCTCCAAATCTTCATCCTCTGCAACCAAGAGGCTGGACAATTAACCAGTGAAGTAACTGGCTTCGGCGCCCCTGCACAGACGCAGGATGGAGAGCTCCGCTTTCACCTACATAAGGTGAGCACATTTAGCCTACGAACTACTTGGGGAGTACCAGGAAGGGGAGTCAGCTTGCCCAGTCACGCTTATATATCCTTATTAACCCCTTGCTCTCATAATTGCAGACACCTCACCTTTCAGATCAAGATCTCAGTGAGGAAAGGGCCTTTCCAGGGTGGCATTCGAGGCCTGCGCGTGACCCTAGAAGATTCCGAGAACCCCCAGCCCAAACCTGCGCCTCCGAGGGATTCAGGTGAGCGTTACACTTAATGTGGGACCTGTTAAAGGTCCAATAGCCACAGGTTGAGGCCTTTGAGCAGGTAGAGGTCCAGAGGGGGTGACATTGTTATCCTCCTCTTCCTCATCTTTTTCAACAATAACATTTTCAACATTATCCTCTTCACTGTTTGCTACATTTGCTGGGGTAGTAGGCACTACAGCACCACTATCCAGACTTTGTTTCTCTAACAGTCTATCAATCATTTCTAATTTCTTGCCTTTGACAGGAAGACCTTTCTGTCTACACAGATCCCTTAAATATTCAGCAGTATTAGTAAGGAGGGTCTCCTGGCTGTAACTTTCCATATTTTTGACTTTGTTTAAAATAAATTTTTTGTGATAGTTAGACTTGTGGTTATTTGAACCAAGGTACTAGCAGAACTCTAAAATTTAAATCCAATAATTTTATCCTCACCGCTGTACACCAGTGTTAGACAGAATCCTGTGCAGTTCCCTTAGGGAGCACTACAGAAGATTAGGACTACAGGTGGGAGCAATAAATACCCTTTGGTATTAGTCTGTACCACAAAGATTTAGTTGGTAGCTGTGGCTGAGAAGTCAGACTTATCTCAAGAGGGAGATGAGCAGTATTCAGGGTTTACAGAATAGGCCTTCAGTACTATGGAACTAGGAAACACTGACCAAAGCTTTGTAGTAAAGAGAATATATATATTTATTTTACACACTTCTAGTTAAACACAACTATCACAGTTCTTAAAGCAAGTTAAATTCCGTCAAAGAACGTATACACAACTCCCTAGTTAAATTGTAGACATGTTTGAGCGGTTGTAAACGAATTGATCGTTTTACAACTGCTCGAATGACAATTGACCTTTTCACAATTGACCGAATTGTGAAGGTCAATTGTACCATATATGTGGGGGGAAACCCCCCACAACCCCCCACCCAACGCCAAACCCCCCAAAACCCATATATATATATATATATATATATATATATATATATATATATATATATATATATATATATATATATATATATATATATATATATATATAAAATATATATATATATATATATATATATATATATATATATATATATATATATATATATATATATATATATATATATATATATAAAAATATATATATATATATATATATATATATATATATATATATATATATATATATATATATTCGGTCAATTATGAAAAGGTCAATTGTGACCCTTTACATTCGGTCAATTGTTCATTCGAACAATTGTAAACAACCAATTTGGGTAATACCGTTTGAGCAAGAGTGAAAACTGAGTAAAACGGCACAGTGCAAACCAAACACAAATGGCACTCTAGCAGTTTCTTACAAGGGAGGGAAAGCACAAGTTATACAGAAATATCTTCTTACACACCCTAGCAACACTTCCCCTAAGTTTGTGAACCAGTTTAAGCAAGGCAGTGCATCAACACAGTTCTAGTTGAGAAGCAATCTAGAGAAGGCAGTTCTAACGAATTTAGTCAGTAGGCCTGTGCTAGAGTCAGTGGTACAGGGCAAGGGCCCAGGAGCAAAATGTTCTTGTAGCTGCAGTCAAGTCTTTGGTTAACGATTTTGAAAAGGTGGATGCAGAAGGTGAAAGACAATGTTAAGAGAGAGGGGCGGCCAACCCAACAGGTAGGTAAAGGATTTAAAACACCTTTAGCTCTACCACGCAGAAAGGGCGGCCTGGCGGAACAATGTACCTTTAAAATGAAGAAGTGGCTCCTGCGGTGGCGGTTGTTCCTGGTAGTTCCTGCAGTTCGGGGGATCCAGCAGAGGAAGAGAGGCTCTCATCATGGAGGAAGGTTCAAGTTACTGCACTACCCAGGGATGAAACCAGCCGCGGTGCTGCCCGACGAATAAAAGGTACGCTCCTTTAAATCGCAGTCCGAGTGGACTGGTGACTGCCTATCCGGCCTCCGAGTACAGGGTACTGGCGATTCGACCAAGGCAGGTCCGGGAGGGCGATTGGCAAACTGGTTGGCCCGACCATCTCAAGGGAAGAAGGCTCGTTCAAATGAAGATCTTCTCTCGTCGTGTGGAGAAAAGTGGTGAGACGCTGCAGTAGGGCTTCACCGGTGGTTCAGTCGTTGCAGATGTCTTTGGCTTCTCTCCTCTTCGGCTTCTTAGTTCCAGTGGCAATGTCTTGCTCTTCTAGTCCTCAGGACCCTGCTGTTATGCAAAAAGATCCCCATTCATACAGCCTGGCTGTCACTCACACAGTGGAGTGGTCATCTTGGCGGGAGACTCTCCAGCCTATCAGGATAGAGTGCGACATGGGTTGCTGAGGAAACCCTGTCCAGGGGTCCTACTCCCCCTCCTACACAATGGACCCACCCCAGACTCAGTGGCGCCGAAAGGATGGCTTCTTGGCAGAAGCCCACCAAAAGGAAGAACAAAGGATCCCTGACCTGGGTTAGGAGTTTAGAGGAAGACACGAGAAAGAAGTTATATTAAAGTTCTGGCACATAAAACCTACTGGAGTAAAGTTAATATTAAAATACACCGGCGGTATGTTAGAGGCTGTCAGAAAAGGTGGTAGCCTCGAACAATGGAAAAATCCCATAGGAAAATATTTGCGGTTGAATATTTAAGGTAGTAACCACTGCCACCAGCCAGAAACTTTTGAGAGAGGGACTGTACGGTACCCTCTCGAAAATTAACATAACGGACAAACTATTAGCCTTTTCCAGTACCTCCATTGTAAGATGGTTTGTACTGGTTTAGGTCATAAAAATTGACTAGTAAAGTAAATTGGGACTTTACATGCCCTGGCACCCAGTCCCAGGGTATGGAGTCTATGTTTGGGGGTCGCTACAACACCCCTGTGTCACTGCACGGAGGGTGCTGTTGTAACACATGTGACTAAAGATGGTTCCTATGGAGGTGAGAAAAACCCCATAGACATTAAACACAAAAATAGCCTAGAACACACATAGCAAAAATGCCTAAGAGTGGGAAAAAGAGTCTTACTCTTAGCAGGAGAAAAAAACAAAGCATTCAAATCCAGCAAAGCTGCTGGGGGACTCTATAGGTGAGGGAAATTAGCCATAGAATGAGAATTCTCCCTAACAACGCAGTAGAACCTGTGGGTGGGTGAATTTTAAGTGATCCAGCGCATCTGGATTCGGTTTATTTGCCCATCTGATCCCTGGTCTCTCAGCGACTCGAAGGGAAACATGTTTCCGCTGAACCCGTCCATGCCCCATCACCCACCTTGGTGCTTTTGCCGCCACCTTTTGTGTGGATGTGGTCCAGCGCTTCTGCCGTTTAGGATTGAGAAATTGTCATGTTAGCAGTGTTGCGTTGCACTTGTTGTTCCGCTCGGTTCCTCACATCCTGCCTGAGAAGTCCCACATCTCCAATAATCCAAGGTTACTCCTCCCATCTCAACCTGGCATTTTTAAGGGCTGCTATGGCTTCGAGTATTAGGCCTTCCTGCGGTCCTCTTCCCGTCTGCTAATCTAATCTAATGCACTGTCCTCTGGTGCCTCAGCCTGAGGCTCCCAGTTCTTCCTAGCAAATGCCTCCGTGCTGGTTTGCCTTCCTTTGCTGGCTCTCTGTTTGTCTGGCATTCCGGCACCTGTAGCATGTGTGCGTCTGTGTCGGGACCCCAGCTTCTTCTCTTATCCCTTAGCTCTGTTGTTTGTAGTTGGCTTGGTTGCTGTCCTCTTCCGTTGCGTCCCGCAGACGTGCCTTCTTCCGCCTTTGTGTGCTCCTCTGGCTTGCTTCTTCCCCTTGTATCTCACCATTCCGAGTCCATCCCTGGGCTTCTATCCTTCCACACTGCCGGTGGGGTTTCGCTGTTTCAGTAGCCCACCCTCGCAATATTGAGGGCTGTGATGCAGCAGTTATGCGGTATGCGCTAGGTTTTCTCAAGTTGTGACCCCCCTTGCTGCTTCTTAATGTCTGATCGTGCTGTCCAGACTTGTGTTGTTCCTTATCCGGTGTTGATTATGTTTGCAGTGGCCCCGGCCTCCACTAAGCTCCAGCAGTCCCCCTTTGTTCCGTCTCCCTCCTCACGGGGGTCTGCTGCAGATCTATTCAGGGCCCTCCTTGGCTCCGGGAATATGTTGTCCTACTTGGTGGGCAGTGCTCTCCCCCTCCTGTACTGTTATGGATTCAGACCAGCATACCTTACACGGCCCACTGCTTCATGGGGACCGCCAATCTCAATGGCCAGGCCACTGCTTACTGTCCCCTCGGCCCGCCGTCTCTTTGCCAGGCACTTCTCGCCCCCAAGTGTCAGGGCTACGCTCCCCTCGGTCTGTGCTAGGATGTCAGGTGCTGCACTCACCAGATTCTTGATCCAGTGGAGCAGGCACCCCGTTGTGAGCGTCCACTACGCCCTGGTCTTCCCTACACCTTCACTAGGTACAGCGCAGTTTCCGCCGACTGGGGCTGCGCGTATGCGGTAACCTTGTTTTGCGGATCCAATATCCCCCTTCCAAAAACGTAGTCTCCCGCTTCGTGGCGACTGTCAGCAATACTTGGGCCTCCTGCGAGTCCACTCTTACATGCCCTTCTCTGACTGGTGCAGATGCCGGTGGTAGCTTTGTGAGCGCCCAGGCCGTGATCTGTTTTGCATAGTCCTCCGCTTTCTCTTTTGGGTATATTAACTGGCTTCTGGAACCCTCCTGAGGTAACCACCTGCTTGCTGCGGGCAAATAGACTGTGTCCTCCCACATGTCGGGTCTTTGTTCATTCTGTTCTGTTATGCTTGAATATGATTACATGTGCGGTCCGCCTCCCTGCTTATCTGTTCCAGTCTTACTAACTGGGTGGGAATCCCAGATGGTGGCCAACAGTACTATACAGTGGGCTTTCTGCTCTTCGTTCCTTGTCTCAATGGTTTATGGTCCCAGTGGCACAGGCACCCTCTGTCCTCATGCAGCCCCCCCTTTGTTCTTTCTCCCTCCTCACAGAGGTCCACTGCAGATCTATTCGGGGCCCTCCTTGCCTCTAGGAATGTGTTGCCCTTTGCGGCAAACGGTGCTCTCGCCCGTCTGCACTGTTATGGATGCAGACCAGCTTTGGTTTTGTTTTGCGGCCCCCTGCCTCGTGGGGACCGCCGATTGCAGTATACCGGGCCACTACTTGCTGTCCCCTCGGCCCGTCGTCTGCTTTCCAGGTGCACCCCGCAACCGGCTGTCGGGGCGATGCTACCCTGGGTCCACGCTGGGAGGCTCGTGGGGCACATGCACTGGATATTTGGTGCGGCAGTCTCCCCTGCGTGGTCCAGTGAATCAGGCACCCCGTTGTGGGCTCTGCTTGGCTGCGGCGTTCCCCACGCCTTCACCGGGTATAGCACAGAGTCCGCGACTGGGGCAGCGGGCTCCTCCAGTTGATCTTTTGAGTTTTGCTGCTTGCCACCACCGTCCTCCACGGCGGCTCTCCGCCTCTTCCTCATGGTGAGCCGTGTCCTTTCCAACAGCCCTTCAGTTCTTCCTGGCATCAGCGTCTGCACTTGTGTAAGTATGCGTGCCCCGTGCACACAGCCTACTTGTGCCTCATCCATCCCTGTATTCACTGCAGGGCTCCTCCGCCAGTACAGCGAGTCGCGTTTGCCATTTTGAATGCTGGCACCGTGTTTGCTTCTTCTCCTCTCCCGACCGCAACCTGGTCTGATTTCTCTCGGGTTGCCTGTCAGCCGGTCCCCCCCCAGACCTTCGGACACCTCCCAGTGTCTTTTCAGTAGTTTTCGTTGCATTTACTGCAAGCTTTGCAGGATCTTATGGCGGATCATGCGGGAGCTCTCGTATACCACTCCTTAACGCATGGCCACCAAACCACACCCCCCACAGTCACACAATTAGTGACAATAACTGCTACATCACATCCTCTTGGATAGTTAATTACAACTGTAAGAGTGCAGCAGGAGATAGACGAGACACAATTGGCATATTTATTTTGGTTTAAAGACTTTTAATGATTTAACACTGCTTGCGGTGTGGGCCAGCTTATGCCGGAGCTTCCCCCAAGGACGGCATTCAAGAGGAAGACACTCCCCCACCGCTGCAGCATGATGCTCGGCTGTGGCCTGTCCCTGATCAGGAGTGAGAGCAGTGAGTGCCCGACTTCATTTGTTGACGTCTGCTTTCCCTAGGCTCATTTGCCATAGCGAAAAGCAGCTGACACACAGCATCCACCATATGCTCACCGGCTTTGGGCCTGTTGCAGTCCGCATTGTTTCGGGCTCCTGCCCACTCTGAACGAGTCATCCGGGCCCACTGCTGCATGGAGCATATGGGGCCTATGAAGTCGGTGCAGTGTTGACCGGGGATCGCTGTGCTTGCACAGAGGAGAGATACAGAGAGCCCGGTTTTGGCGAGCTGGTCTGCAGGGGGCCTCCGGATTGCCTTGTGTCAAGTCTATGCAATGAGAGGGGGGTTGCCAGGAGCCCTGGGGCACGGAGGTCCTGCAGCTGGGATGCCTTGACTCCAACCTGCAAGGGGATCGTTGGGAAGCTGTCTGAAAACAGGTGCATGATGGCCTCTGAGGAGTATTGCACATGGACTGTAGAGTTCTGTTGGAGAGTGGGGGAGGCCCAACTTTGTGTTGGGCCGCTGGTAGGCGATTGATGGTCAGGTCGGCTCGTGGGCGAAGAAAGGGAAGGCTTTCTGAATATTGTGAAAGATGCGAAGGAGGCAATGGGGAAATGTCTCCAATATGTATTGGATACTGTTGACAGCATCAGCAGATCCATGGCTGCAAGCACAGTACTGCGCATATTTGCATGGTTGAGGAAGTCGGGTTTTGCACCAGACGTGTAGGTTAAGCTACTCAACATGCCTTTCGACGGCTTGAGGCTGTTCGGCAGTAAAGCTGATGAGAACTTAGAAAAACTGCAGACCTCCAAGGCGGCAGCTAAGTCACTTAGCGCCTCTATTCAACAGCCTCATAAACCTTATTCGGGCTCATCTTCTTGGAGAGGTCGTTCTTTTCGATAGTACTCATCTTTTGCTAGAGGAAGAGGACAGGCCGCACAAAAAGGTAGAAGAAATTTCCCTCGTAGTGGACGAGGAAGAGGTGCGAAATCGGCCTCAGCAGCGGAATCTTTGCCCTCAGCCGCTCCTGCAGCCGCCTCCAAATCTCTCGGAGGCCTTACCACACAAGACCCCAGTGGGAGGCAGAATCTCCCAGCATCTGAACGAATGGCGAGGCATTACTTCAGATGCTTGGGCACTGGAAACAGTAGCTCAAGGTTACTGCCTTCCCTTCTTAAAAAGGGCTCAGGACATCCGCCGTGAACCAACTCTGTCAAAATTCCAGATACGCTCCTTGTGCAGGAAATTTTAATCCTGCTAGAGAAAGGTGCAATAGAACATGTACCTGTAGCGAAGAGGAACAAGGGTTGGTTCTCCCCTTGCTTTCTCATCCCCAAGAAGGACGGAGGGCTGAGACCCATCTTGGACTTAAGAAGCTTGAACAAGTTCCGCAGGAAGGACAAGTTCAAGATGGTAACCCTTTCTCAGATCCTTCAGGCTCTCCAACTCCAAGACTGGTTGGTATCATTGGACTTTCAGGATGCTTACTTTCATGTGCCAATCAATCTCAAGCACAGAAAGTACCTGAGGTTCGCGGTTGGCAGTTCTCACTTTCAGTTTCAAGTTCTGCAATTCGGCCTGACCTCCGCCCCAAGGGTTTTCACCGAGCCGATGGCAGTTGTGGCAGCAAATCTCAGGAGAGGGGGGATTCACGTCTACCCCTACATGGATAATTGCTTGATAAGCGCTTGTTCACCCGAACAAGCACAGGAACATCTTGCAATCACCAGCCACTCCCTACACAAGCTTGACTTCTCCCACAATTACCCATATGATACGATTCCAAAGACTCCAGTTTATCGGAGCAGTCCTGGATACTTTCTCGGGCAAAGCCTCGCCTCCCGAGGTGAGAGCTCTCCACATTCTGCAGATGATAACAAAATTCCAGAATGCCCAGTGCCTACCGGCCTACGATTTTCTGAGGTTGCTCGGTCTCATGGCGTCCTGCATTTTTCTGGTGCCAGAGGCTCGACTGAGAATGAGATCTCTTCAATGGGCGCTCAGAACTCAGTGGTCCCAATTCTCGGGGAGTATGTCGATTCTTCTGCAAGTTCCGAGCACAGTTGCTCAGGATCTACTATGGTGGGCTTGCAACGATAATATCCTCAAGGGAGAATCTTTTTGGCAACCATGGCCGGAGATAACAGTAGTGACGGATGCCTCACTCACAGGGTGGGGAGCCCATACCAACGATCTAACAATCAGTGATCCTTGGTCTCCATCAGAGTCCAAACTACATATCAACCTGTTGGAGCCGAGGGCGATCAGACTAGCGCTGAAGGCCTTTCTGCCCTCTGTACGAGGAAAGAATGTCCTGATAATGACAGACAACACAGTGGCCATATACTACCTCAACAAGAGAGGAGGCATAGGGTCACTACCTCTGTGCAGAGACGCAATGCAGCTCTGGCTCTGGGCAATACAAGAAGGAATCTCTCTGTCAGCAGGTCACCTAGCCGGAGAGCAGAACACGCTCTGAGCAGGCCGAGCACAGGATCCCACGAGTGGGAACTAGCTCAGGAAGTCCTTCAAGAGATCTTCACCCTTTGGGGATCCCCTCAAGTGGATCTGTTCGTGACCTCGGTCAAGCGAAAGTGCGATCAGTACTGCTCAAGGGAATTTCCCCCAAGAGGATCTCTCGGGGACGCGTTCGTAGTGGACTGGGAATTTGCACTTCTGTATGCATTTCCTCCAGTCCCCGTGATTCCTCATGTAATCAGGAGGTTGAGAAAGTTCAGGAAAACCATGATCCTAATTGCCCTGAATTGGGCCACGAGGTCGTGGTACCCGGACCTTCTGGACATGTCCATCTGCCCTCCAATACGTCTTCCACAAAGAGAGGATCTTCTCTCGCAAGAGGAAGGTCGTGTTTTCCATCCAGAGGTCAAGACATGGTTTCTGAGAGGCTTAGATATAAGGATTGGGACCTCCCGGATGATGTAATGGAGATTTTGCTTTCGGCCAGAAGGTCAGCAACTAAGTCTCTGTACCGGTGTTGTTGGAATAAATTCAGTAACTGGTGCAAAGATAAGAATGTGGATCCATTCTAATGTGGTACACCTATGGTGCTTTCTTTCCTGTTACATTTAGCCAATCTGGAACTCCAGATTGGAACGATAAAAGGCTATTTGGCTGCGCTGTCTATTTTCAAGTGCTCCTCGGAAGAGGTTTCCTACTTCAAAATTCCATTAACCATTCAATTCCTGAAAGGGCTCACTAATGTGTACCGGCCAGTCCCTTTTCATGTCCCGATTTAGGATTTAAATCGTGTACTTAAGTTTCTAACTTGTATACCTTTTGAGCCTCTGCATTCCTGTCACTGGAGGCTTCTAACATTAAAACCTGTTCTTCTTATGGCCTTAACATCAGCCCGCAGGGTTAGTGAGTTACATGCTCTCTCATGCAAACCTCTGTACACTACTTTTCACAAAGAAAAAGTGGCACTTAAGGTTAAACCCTCTTTCTTACCAAAAATAGTTTCTGACTTTCACTTGTCACAAAAAAATATACTACCAACGTTCTACCCTCCTCGTCATTTGGGCAAAGAAGAGAAGAGGTTTCATAGACAAGACCCAAAAAGGGCTCTCAGTTTTTATATATCAAGAATGTCAAAATTGCGTCAGGATGACCAACGTTTTATGGGTTGTACTGGGCATAAATTGGGATTAGCGGTGACAAATCAGACCATATCCCGCTGGATCATTTTGACTATAGTTGAGTGCTACAGATTGGCTAGAAAGGACCCGCCGGATAGGCTTTGAGCCCATTCCACAAGGGGTATGGCTACTTCCACGGCTCTGAAGAGGGGAGTCCCTGTAGCAGATATTTGTTCAGCCGCAACATGGGCATCAATGCATACCTTCAACAAGCATTACTGCTTAGATGCTTCTTCTTCCCATGAAGGATTATTTGCTAAGGCGGTACTCCATTCCTTTCATGATAAAAATAATTAGTACTCCCACCTCCAAAATTACCACTGCTATGGGAGTCTATCATAAGATGAGGAATACGTGGGAGGACACAATCCATTTGAAGAACATGTTACTTACCAACTGTAACATTCTTTCGACTGGATGTTCCTCCCACGTATTCCTCATTGCCCCTCCCGTCCTACCCCTCAGTACAGTTTGGATTACTTACACTTCTCTTTCACGAAGAGTTTTCAGTCATGAGGCACACCTGAGCGTTCCTCGACTATTTCCTCGAAAAAACAGAACTGAAGTCAACAGACGCGGCAGGAGCTACTTATACTGGTGATGACGTTGACGTGGTATGGAGGCCGTCAAGGGACATCAACGCCACAACCTTATGCACAGCGCCCTCTGCAGAGATTTTTTTTTTCCAAAGCAACAAAGCTGAGGAGATACAAATATCATAAGATGAGGAATATGTGGGGGGAACATCCAGTCAAAAGAATGTTACAGTTGTTAAGTAGCTTGTTCTTCTGGGGGTTTGATTTCTGCACAGTATGGGGCATTGATTGTTGCTCCAGGTGGTCGAACGGAGGGCCTCCAGGGCAGATGGGAGAGAGACTTGGGTAAGGAAATTGACGAGAGGTTGTGGTGGATGATGTGTCATAGGGCACTCAAGACATCGATATCATACCAGTATAGACTCCATGATATTTAGCTACTCCACTGGTGGCAGTATGACCCTGTCCGCCTTTTGAAAATGTTTGGAGGGGTTAGTCCATATGGCTGACGAGTACGTGGCAAGTGCGCCACGTACTTGCACATGCGGTGGGCATGTGAGAGAGTGCAGGTATATTGGACTGAGGTCTTGGGTTGGGTAAAATAGGTTGAAGGGATGTGTGAAAAACTAGGGAGTGTTTCACTACTTTAACCCCAGGGATCCATTGCTTGGGGAGCCAGGGGAGGGCCACCACTTTTGGATCCCGACCCTGGAGGTGGATAAGCGAGGGAGGGTCACCTGGGTAAGGAGTCCTCTGGGAGTGGGGGTGGAACACCCATTAGCGAGACATGGTATCCCCCATTTTCCCAACATCTTCCCTACTCCTATCCCAACCTACTTTGTAGGGCACTACAACTCCCATGATCCTCACCCTTCCTACTCTTATCAGTACTACTGGGCCAAGGAAGATCAGTAACAGAGTCATGAAGATTACATCTTACACTTTTCAATGGTTCTGTCCTGGTTATGAGGCAAGGCAAAGTCAGGCCTCCCTTTCCAATCATCCCCACCTTAAACCTGTTAACTTCCCTACTTGGGATAAAAGGCGGAGCACACAGGTACGCTCTGAACGAGGCTGGGAGCGAGAAGGGACCGGACTTCAGGAGCTGCTGCGAATACGAGATTGTAGGGCAGAAAGCCAGAGGACCTTATGAGCTGTGGAGAAGTCTCAAGAAAGCCAGGCAAAAGAACCACACTTGCAACAAGCAGCTGATAACCGAGCTGGAAGTCGTCCTTCTGGGGAAACTTGATGAGAAGCCTGCTTCCCTTCCGGTGATTGATTGAATTGGGGCGGTTCAATAAAGCTACGAGTAAAGGAACCTTGAACTCGGACATGCAAAAAATATTAAAACCAGTCAGTTAACAAAAGAGAAGAACATAGGCCTGGTTGTTTTTGCTTGAAAGTAACTGTATCAAGACAGGTTTGTGTGCAATACGGCAACCCCGGGTAAAGAAAGATCAATGCTTTAAAGAGACATTGTGATTTAATGTACTCAGAGAGTGGTCTTGCTGTTGGAAACAGCACAGTCAAAAGTCTCTGTAGTAACATGCCTGACTATTCAAAGTCCATAGGCAAAAGGGATGGTTGGAAATAGAAAATAATGTGGATTAAAGCTTGCGCCCGATCGAGGGGAGCGTGTGTGATCTGGAGAAACAGATTTCAAGCCTTGGCCGGGCTGAGGGAGGCTTGTGTGAACTGTGGAAAAGGTATTGAAGGCCCGAGTCTGACTGAGGGAGGCTAATGTCAAAGATATGAGTGGCTCGAGTACGATGGAGAGAAGCCGAGGGGTCTTACAATGCATCAGAAGCAGGCTTGTCAAGGAGTGGGAGAGCTATCACTCCCTCTGAAAAACGGTTGCCGTCCAGCCATAAACTCAGGTCAGAAGAGCGACCTGTGAAAGGTGTGGCAAAATCTTCAACGAGCCAAAGTCAAGCAGCCCTGCGACTCCGGTCTCCCTCTCAGAAGAAACCAGTAAGCAAGGAGGGTTTGCTGTCTGTGAATAAACAGTCGTCAGAGAAACCGGCGATGACAGCAACGATGACCGAAATGGGATCATCATCATCCAAGTCTCACACAACTAAGGACTCGCGACTGGCACCAGCGTTGGCGTCAAGCTCTTGGGCGAGGGCAACCTCGCTGGCGAAGGATAAACATAAGTCATCCAGGAAACTCCTTTGTCATCAGAGTCCCATTCTCCCAGAGAAGGGCGTAGGTCCTCTTCTGGACAGAAATCTTCGACAACCCGCTCCTCGATGACGAAAATTGGGGCATCACTTGTTGACAGTCCACTCTTCGATGATGAAAAACTGAAAATCGCCAAGCAGCGAGAAAACATTGGGCGAGTACTCCAAAGCAATACACCCCTACCTGTCAATGGCTCTTCCCGTGGTTTCAACCACGGAACATCCCAATCAGCCTGTGCTAAAGGAATCCTTAAGACCTCAACAGAGGACCTTCTGGCAACCAAAGGAACTTCCTTTAGAAATAACACCCATAAAATACACAGAAATCATGCCTGACGAAATTCTGCAACATGAGATCACATTAGATTTCGAGCCTCCAAGGGAGGATTGCCCAGTGGTTACAGATTCAGACTATGAAGAATGCACGCTAATCCAGCCCCACTCAAAGGACAGACCTTCTGTTCCTCTCCAAGCAAGGGAGGAAAGAACACCAGTAAGGCAGCAAGCCAGAGCACCACCTGGGGTTCCTCCTACAACGCCCTCAGTATCAGTGGCAGTGACAAAAGCGTACCCACTAATAAACCCGCTGTCTCTTTGATCCCAGCAAGTACTGTTAACTTTGTAAGGCCTACTGGAACAATGCAACACCAGGCTACCACCGCCTCAACCTCAGGTGGTCCCTCAACAGAGTGGCAACCAAATAGCACCAATTCAACATGCCCAAACTATTCAACGAAGGGATCAGGGGCACTCATCCCCGGACTACACCAAACGCCCACGCTCTAAGCACAGGTCTCAGTCCCCACCCAGACTCCCTCCTCAACATTGGGGTAGTCCGCTGGTAGGCGAACCAGAAGAAGGGGAGCTAGTGGACACAGATCAGGACACTGATCCAAAGGATACAGACTCTTGCACCACATCTTACGTCCATCACTAGGATGATACCTGGTATACAGATAAGGCATACCAAGAAACACAAGGTAGTCCGGCGCAGCCCTCTCCACCAGACGACATTGGGGTTTTCCACACCATGGTTTCAAAAGCGTGCCAAGAATGTGGATTAACACCGGCCGAGGAAAAGAAAGACTGTTTTCTTTTCGATCATATGGGAAAACGCCAAAAAGCCATGTCCGCTATACAGATTTTGGACCACGTTTGGCAAAGGGGTTACAAACCTTGAAGCACCCTTTCACAGAGCCTGTAGTCAAAGGTAAACTGGACAAAAGGACACAACTCCTACGTGCCTCAACTCTCAACCCTCTCTGGAGTCCGGAGTGTCAGTGACTGCTACTTGCAAAGCAGGCTCGCAACACAAATGTGCCACACCCCTGGAGAATGAGGGCAGAAAAATAGATGCGTTCGGCAAAATGTACTCACCCTCGGTGCAACAACAGTTAAAGCGGCAAACACCCTAGCCATAGTAGCCCGCTATGACCGCGAAATATGGCACCAGCTAGCTCCCAACCTTGAGCATTTACCAGAACAGCAATGAAAAAAGGCCATGACAATTGTATGCTAGCGCAAATAAGTCTCTAACCATAGCATAAATATTGCTGTGTTCCTTGCGGAGGCTGGGTTTAAACTGATTGGTAATGGGGTGGTCCTGCGAAGGCAAGGCTGGCTACGCTGCACCGACCTCAGGCAGGAAGTGCAACATAAGGTTGTGGACATGCCATTCGAGGGCGAAAACGTCTTCGGTGACAAAATCGACGAGACTCTGAAGGCCATGAAGCGAATTCCGATACCGCGCGGCCACAGACTTCCTTACAAGGTAGATAGTCTTTTCGTCCCTTTTGAGGTGCCTCAGGTCAAACCTGGTCATCTTCTGCTAAAGACTCCAAGGGGTATGTAGATCTGGCTACTACTCCCAAGGATATAGAAAAAACGATCAGTCTTTCCAATGCTTCAGAGACTACCGCCAACCGCAGCGCAAATGCGGCTCTGCCACCTCACAGAGGGGTAGGCAGAACTAATCTCAACAATGACTGCCCAAAGAGCACACCAGTGGGAGGAAATGTGGTGAATTACAATGACAGGTGGCAATCGATAACCAAGGACAGATGAGTGCTAGATGTCATCCAGTACAGCCATCTCTTAGGATTCAAGCGCACACAACCCATACCTCCCGTAACGGTGTCACATCGGCATCAACGGATCCTCCAACAAGAGGTGCAGCAAATGTTAGCCAAAAGAGCTATAGAAAGGGTTGCCCCACACTTGGTGTGAAAAGGAGTATACTCAATGTACTTCATAGTAAAAAAAGCCAGACGGAAAGTGGCATCCCATCCTGGACTTAAGGCAATTTATCAAAAACATCAAGTGACAAAAATTCAAAATGTTCACGCTGCAAGACGTCATAAAGGCAATTTAACCTCATGAACATCTAGCAGCGTTAGACTTAAAAGACGCCTACTCTCACATTCCAAGAGACCGCAGGCATCGGCAGTACCTGAGGTTCAAAGTCGGGAAGAAGCAGTACCAGTTTCGAGTCCTCCCTTTCGGCCTCAAATCGTCTCCCAGGACGTTCACCAAACACCTAGCTCCAGTGGCAGCTTTCCTCAGAAATGAAGCCCACTACGCCTGTCCATATATAGCCAATTGGTTGGTCAGGGCCCCAACACACCCAGGAACATCAGCCTCACTGGCGCAGACGGAGACTCTACTCCAACAGTTGGCATTTACAATCAACTACATCAAATCCGGCGTAACGCCATCCAAAGGTGTGGTATTCCTGGGTGCACATTTCTCCACGGTAAAAAGCCTAGCAAGACCCTCGGCCAACAAAGTTCACAGGTTGATGTCTCTGGCACGCTCATTCACCCAGAACAAACAACACCCAGCGCGCAAAAACATGGCACTGCTCGGAACCATGTCGTCCTGCATACCACTAAAACTCCATTGCAGGCAGCGCATGCGACTGGCACAACAGTTCCTGGCAGCCAGATGGTCCCAAACCCAGGGTTTGTGGGGAGACAAAACCACCATCACACCTGCACTCTCACGTTCACTGAAATAGTGGACAATGCGCAACAACATCTCCAAAAGGATGCAGCTCCTTGAACTAACCCACCAGTTCACGCTGGCGACCAATGCCTCCCTGACGGGATGGTGAGCCCACCTTGGCCAACACCAAATCAAAGGCCTATGGACTCCTAAAGAATCATCCCTGCACATCAATATCCTGTGGCTGCGAGCGGTCCATTGGGCCCTAAAACCCTTCCTTCTGCTAATTCAAAACTCAGTAGTGCGGATCCTCACAGACAATACCACCACAATGTTTTAACTCCGCAAACAGGGAGGAACCAGGTCAAGCTCCCTATCTCGGGAAGCTCAAACCATCTGGCACTGGGCCATTCACAACAACATCATGCTATAAACTTTCCATCTGCCGGGAATAAACAAACATTGTGCAGACAGCCTCAGCAGGGACATGCTGAAATCCCACGGAAATTAACAGAATCTTCACAGCTGGCACGACCCTTGCCCAAAACCCCCTCTGGCAAACCCATTGGCCAGGTGGAGTCAGGACTCGGGCCTCTAGAGCCTGGCATCCTCTTCAAAAGCCCTCATGGGGCCAGTCCTGGCACCTATGGCGCCAGGCTCATACACAGTGAAAAACAATGTGCTTGGGAACTACTTTATTGTATTGTCAGCCAACATGGAGGCATCCACATAGCTTGGTTCGTAAGAACCAAGCTATGCAGTCTAGTGTTTCGGGTGTGGTAGCCTAGGGACTACTTTACCTGGACTATTTTTTTGGGGCTATTTAAACCACACCCGAGCAAGACAACACGCTTCGCGTTACTTTGCAGCTTGCAGCGTGATGCTCACCGTGTCCAGCTATTCCCTCGAACCTCGGAGAAGCAGAACCTGCAAGGAGACAAAAGGAACATCATTAGCAGCAGCATCTTACCTGCAGTCTTCATCTTTAAACACTTGCATATACTGAGAACAGCTTCCTCGAATCTGCACGCCTCCCGGACAGAACGACCTGAAAGAGGAAGATAGAGGCAACATTAAAGAAAGCAGTAGAGACATTTACAAATTACGAACTGCTCAAAAGGCTTACCTGGCTGGTCGCCTCTCGGCAGGCGCCACTCCGGACATTCCACTCGCGCTGAAGAACACCGCGACCTACAAGGAAGGAAAACACAGGTTAGCAAAGGCAAGACTTCGCAGCGCTGCGCATAGCACTTACTTACCGCATAATAGCGCTCTTAATACGCCATCATTTACCAGCGGGGCTCAACCAAGCCAGTTCGCCGTGCTGAAGCTCTGCATACCTAAGGGAGAAAAAAGAGACATTTTAAACAAAGAAAGGCATGCAGGATAGCAACAAAACTAAAGAACAGCAATAGGACCTACCTGAACAATATCAAACGGGCCGGAGTCAGTGAAGCAACTGGACCGCACTCGCCCATGAAAGACAACGCGCCCCTGCAAAGAAGGCAGGGCGGAGAGCACGCCTAATTCTACCACAAGGTGAGGAGAGGGCACCAGAGGGACTGAAATCATACGGGGGTGGAGGAGGATACTTACCCCAGTCGGTCACTCTTGAACACAGTCCTCCTGTATTTTCAGGCAGAACCTTCCCCGCAGACCACATCAGGGCAAATCTGAGAAGCATACCAGCGAGTAACCCAGATGGGTGGCGTCCCTGTGGATACCAGTTGAGCGTAACAGAACACGAAGCCTACCATAACAAATCCACCGGGGCGCTATGGAGACATCAGAAATGGCCCAATTGGCCCAATTACTAGGAGAGCTTCGTGCTGAGGTTCATTCTGCCCAAGAGACTAACACCCTCTGGGGAGACCTAATAGTGACCAAAGAACACACTGAAGAGATTAGCAGGCAATACTTGCGATCACAGGCAGGACAGACGCCTCTACCTGGAAGCAATCCGACGATGCAAAACCCCTCCATACCACCCACTCCGGTACAAATCACGTTACCTGGAACAGTGCCCGTGGCACCACCATAAAGGTTCTCAGGTGACCCACGGAAGTATGCGGCATTCATCAATCAGTGCCGCCTTCATTTTCTTTGTAGGCCTGGAGCATTTCCAAACGATCAAGCTCGGGTAGCTTTTGTCTTATCATACCTGAGTGGTAGTGCAGCAGATTGGTTGGTGCCATTGGTAACCCATGACGATCCTCTATTACATGAATTTGGGGGGTTCCAGAGAGAAATGGAAAAACTTTTTGCTCACCATACCCAGGAACAAGCAGTAGACAATGAACTCTTGTCCCTCCGACAGGGGAATCAGGACTTGTTAACGTACATTGCTACCTTCAACAGACTGGTTGCCTAAGCTAGGTGGCCAGAAAATAAAAAAACCACGTTATTCCATCGAGGCTTACGAGGCGAATTAAAGGACGTCTTAGCCCAGGTGGTTGATCCACCCAGAGACTGTGCAGAATTCATAAATCTGGTTGTGCAGCTAGACCACCGGTTGCAGGACCGAAAGGCAGACCGGTCTAAGACGGACCCTCGGACCGTGTATGTTCGACCAAGGGAAAACACACCCCGTGTACCTTAAAATGCTGTAGAACCCATGCAGATTGGAGGGATATGGCCTCCATTAACAAAACAAGAGCGGGACAAAAGAAGACATCAACAGCTTTGTTTGTATTGGGGGAAACCAGAACATTTCCTGAAGGACTGTCCAGTAAAACCCCCAAGAACAACAGTCGGGCCACAGAGAAGGATGAAGCTAAGGAATCGGAAAACTACCAAGCTCGACAAACGTAGAGGTCAGTTTGTTGAGTGAGAAGAAAGAGTTGCTGACCTCGCACTTTGCAATACCATTGATCTTAATTAACCACCAACAGTCGTCAAGAATGCATGCCTTTGAAACATACATCGATAGCGGAGCAGTTGGAAATTATATTGATCAAGAACTGGTAGCAGAGATGGGGCTTCCTGTGTGTTCTAAGCCAACTATGGACAAGGTAACCACCGTGGGTGGCACAGAAATCGCTTCCGGACTAGTAACCCAGTGCACAGCCAGGGTAACCTTGCTGTGCCAGGATGGACATCAGGAGTCTATTTCATTCGATCTCATCAAGTCACCTTAGTTCAGGCTGATACTAGGGATGCCATGGTTGGTTGCTCACAACCCTTTGATTGACAGGTGGGCACGAAAATTAATCTTCCCCGGTGACTGCTCCCTTGCCTGCTATTACCAAGAGGAGAAACCCGACGTCTGTATTCCCATGACTCCCGGAGCGACAGTATCACCCCTGGGAGCAACTAATACCTTGCCAACTGAATACCATGATTTCCAGGATGTTTTCCGAAAGGACCAAGCCAATACATTGCCGCCGCACAGGCCCTATGACTGTCAGATCGACCTTGTTCCTGGTGCACAAATCCCTTGTGGCAGGATCTACGCTCTCACAGAACCAGAAAACCTTCATTTGAAATCCTATTTAGACCAGTACCTTGCAAACGGATTTATCCGTCCTTCGAAGTCCCCCGCAGCCAGTCCTTTGTTCTTCGTACCGAAAAAGGAAGGAGACTTGAGAACCTGTATTGACTACCGCGCATTGAACCAGATCACCGTGAAGAACCGCTACCCCTTGCCACTTATCCCTGAGATGCTATACCAAGTTAAAGATGCCCAGATTTATACCAAATTGGACCTTCAAGGAGCGTACCACCTGGTCCGAGTCAGAAAAGGAGATGAATGGAAAACCGCCTTCCGTACTAAGTACGGCTTGTTTGAATATCAAGTCATGCCCTTCGGGTTATGCAACGCTCCTGCGGCATTCCAATATTTCATGAATGACTTCTTAAGGGAGTTAATTGATGTGTGCGCCTTAGTGTACATAGACGACATCTTAGTATACACAGCCTCGGAACAAGATCATGTCAGGCACGTTCGTTCAGTCCTCACCAAGCTACGTCAACATTGCTTGTTTGCAAAGCTTGAAAAATGCTTTTTTCACATCACCGAAGTAGAATTTCATGGTTTTATCCTTACTCCAGGAGGCATCAGAATGGACGTGCACAAGGTAGATGCCATTCTGAAATGGCCTTCACCGACATCTCTGAAACGGGTACAAAGCATGCTGGGCTTTGCGAACTTCTACCGCCGGTTCATCCCAGACTTCTCTCAGGTTGTGCACCCAATCACAGTACTATTACGAAAAAACAATAAAAGTTTGCTTGGACCGAAGAAGCAGAAGAAGCCTTTCAGGAACTTAAAGGAAGGTTTATCTCCGCTCCAATCCTGCAACATCCTCGTCCAGACCTCCCTTATGTCGTTGAAACTGCTGCGTCCAGTCTCGCAATGGGGGCTGTCCTTTCACAGAGAGACCCGGAAACCGGCCAGCTACATCCTGTGGCCTTCTGGTCGAAAAAGTTCTCACCTCCAGAAATTAATTATGCCATCACGGACAAGGAACTCCTGGCTATCAAATCCGCCTTTAAAGCCTGGAGGCACTACCTTCTGTGGGCCAGACACACCATTACAGTCATCACAGACCACCGAAACCTGCAATATCTCAAAACAGCCAAGGCCCAGTCCTCGCGCCAATTACGATGGGCCCTTTTCTTCGCCGAATATGATTATGTAATCACATTTCGACCAGGAGTCAGAAACGGAAAGGCGGATGCCTTATCTCGCATGGACATAGATGAAATAGTAAATACAACTACAGACCCAGTACCTATTATACCTGAAGACAAACTCTTAGGTATCACGACAGCCTTAACACAAGCAGAACTACGAAAAGAAATCCAACGGACAATGAATCCTGATGCCTACCTCGCATGGCAAACTCAAGGAGAACAATATACCATCAAGGACCATCTACCCTTTTTTAGGGATCGCCTATATGTACCCAAGAAGGAATTACAACAGCATATTATTTCAAACTATCACTATTCACTGGGATCGCCAAAGCCCTAGCTAAGGTGAAAGAGAACTTTTGGTGGCCTACCTGGCGTAAGGACATCATTCAGTATATTCAGTCCTGCGGTGTCTGCGCACAAAATAAATCACAGAAACGAAAACCATCTGGTCCCCTACAACCATTGGACATACCTCCAGTTCCATTGCACACTCTTTCCCTTGACTTCATCACGGATCTACCTCCAAGCCAAGGGTTCAACACCATCCTTGTAGTTGTGGACCTATTCTCGAAGATGGCCCATTTTATTCCTCTAAAAGGCCTCCCCGACGCAGCCACTTTAGCAAAAGTGTTCCTGGAGGGTGTTGTTAAGCTACATGGCATCCCTTAGGTTCTGGTCTCTGATCGAGGCAGCCAGTTTGTTTCAAACTTCTGGAAAAAATGTTGTGCAATGGCGCAGATCGACGTTCGGCTATCTACCAGTCACCATCCCCAAACGGATGGCCAAACCGAGAGAACCAATCAGACACTCGAGCAATATTTACCGTGCATGCTGCACCACGAACAAAGGAATTGGAAAGACCTACTATGGATAGCCGAATATGCATATAACAATTCTTTGCATTCAAGCACGGGACAAACGCCCTTCTATACCCTTTATGGCTGACATTCACGTACCTCTGAACTAGACCTTCCAGCCAGCTTGGAAATGCCAGTGGTAAAGACTCTACACACAACCATTTCTCAGGCTTTCAAAAGGGCAAAGGAACACCTTATTCATGCCAAAGAAAAACAAAAGAGATTCGCCGACCAACACCGGAAAAAGGCCCCTGATTATCAAGTAAGAGACAAAGTTTGGTTAGCCGCTAAATTCGTACCCATCAAGGGAACCCGGACCTTTCATCCCAGATTCTTAGGACCCTATACCATTAAGGCAATTATCAACCCAGCAGCCGTGAAACTGGATTTACCACCTAATCTACACATCCACCCGGTATTCTATGTGTCCCTCCTGAAACCAATGCAACCCGGCACACGGATAGAGACACCACCTAAGCCCATACTTGTTGACGGAGAACCAGAATTAGAAGTCAAAGATATCTTGGACTCTAAATACTCTAGGATCACGCTATATTATTTTGTCGATTGGAAAGGATTTGGACCATAAGATAGATCCTGGGAGCCCAGTGAGAATATCCACGCACCACGTCTAATCAGGAAATTCCCAACCAAACCTGGGCCAGATAGAAGGAACACCATGGGAGGGGCCTTAGGGGGGAGTGCTGTCACGACCCTCGCCCAAAACCCCCTCTGGCAAACCCATTGGCCAGGTGGAGTCAGGACTCGGGCCTCTAGAGCCTGGCATCCTCTTCAAAAGCCCTCATGGGGCCAGTCCTGGCCCCTATGGCGCCAGGCTCATACACCATGAAAAACAATGTGCTTGGGAACTACTTTATTGTATTGTCAGCCACCATGGAGGCATCCACATAGCTTGGTTCCTAAGAACCAAGCTATGCAGTCTAGTGTTTTGGGTGTGGTAGCCTAGGGACTACTTTACCTGGACTATTGTGTTGGGGCTATTTAAACCAACCCGAGCAAGACAACACGCTTCGCGTTACTTTGCAGCTTGCAACGTGATGCTCACCGTGTCCAGCCATTCCCTCGAACCTCGGAGAAGCAGAACCTGCGAGGAGACAAAAGGAACATTATTAGCAGCAGCATTTTACCTGCAGTCTTCATCTTTAAACACTCGCAGCTACTGAGAACAGCTTCCTCGAATCTGCACGCCTCCCGGACAGAACGACCTGAAAGAGGAAGATAGAGGCAACATTAAAGAAAGCAGTAGAGACATTTACAAATTACGAACTGCTCAAAAGGCTTACCTGGCTGGTCGCCTCTCGGCTGGCACCACTCCGGACATTCCACTTGCGCTGAAGAACACCGCGACCTACAAGGAAGGAAAACACAGGTTAGCAAAGGCAAGACTTTGCAGCGCTGCGCATAGCGCTTACTCACCGCATCATAGTGCTCTTAATGCGCCATCATTTACCAGCGGGGCTCAACCAAGCCAGTTCGCCGCGCTGAAGCTCTGTATACCTAAGGGAGAAAAAACAGACATTTTAAACAAAGAAAGGCATGCAGGATAGCAACAAAACTAAAGAACAGCAATAAGACCTACCTGAACAATATCAAACGGGCCGGCATCAGTGAAGCAACTGGACCGTACTCGCCCATGAAAGACAACGCGCCCCTGCAAAGAAGGCAGGACGGAGAGCACGCCTAATTCTACCACAGGGTGAGGAGAGGGCAGCAAAGGGACGAAATCATACGGGGGTGGAGGGAGGATACTTACCCCAGTCGGTCAGTCTTGAACACAGTCCTCCTGTATTTTCAGGCAGAACCTTCCCCGCAGACCACATCAGGGCAAAGCTGAGAAGCATACCAGTGAGTAACCCAGCTGGGTGGCGTCCCTGTGGATACCAAGTGAGCGTAACAACAGCATGGGGCCAGACTCTGCTGGACCTCTTTGCCACAATATCTAACGAATAGTGCCAAAAATGTGCAAGCAGACTAACTCAACCAAGTCCGCAGGGGCACGTGTTTGCATTCCCTTGGACCACCGTATTCGCTTATGCGTTCCCTCCAATTCCATTGATCAGGAAGACAATCCAAATTATCCGGAGATACACTTGCAAAATAATCCTAGTGGCACCATACTGGCCCAGACAAACTTGGCTCTCTGATCTCCTCCAGCTATCGGCGAACAACCCAATCCACCGGGACGCCCAAGCTGATCTCCTGTCACAGGACAACGGTTCAATGCTGCATCATGACCCACGCTCCCCCAAGCTGACAGCGTAGCTCCTGATCAATTCCAATTTGATTCGGCCACCTAGACATCCTGCAGGAATGCCAACGCATACTGGTGGCAGCTAGTGCCCCTTCCAATAACAGCTTGTACAACCAAAAGTGGAAAAGGTTTTGCACATGGTGTTCGCAACAGTCCAACCTGCAACCACTGGCTATACAACTGCAACAGATTCTGCCATACCTGCTGAATCTAGCAAAAGAAGGTCTTGCTATCTCCTCCACAAAAAGTACACTTGGCAACAATCTCCAGGTCCACCAGAAAACAAAGGAGACCACCTCTCTACAGCGACAGACTGCTCAAATATTTTCTAAACGGCCTCTTGCGCTCCATTCTCACAAATAAAAGGATACCACCGATATGGAGTCTAAACCCTGTCCTTGCTGGCCTCATGAAGCCCCCTTTTGAGCCTCTCTTTTCAGCACACATAAGGTTTGTGACTTAGAAGTTGGCTTTTCTGGTCGCTATTACGTCCTCTAGACTGTTCTCAGAGCTACAAGCATTGGTGGTGGACCCTCCATACCTCAGGTTTGACCGGGGACAAGCTGATCCTCTACACCAATCCCCACTTCATTCCAAAAGTACCGTCTGAATTCCACAAAAACGCAACTATCACGTTGCCTACTTTCTTCCAAAATGCCAGCACCCCAGCGGAAAGAGCATTGCACCTCTGGACGTCAAAAGGTTGTTGAAATATGACCTGGACTGGACAAAATCCTTCAGAGCAACAAGACAACTCTTTATCGCTTTCGGACCCTCAAACAAAGGGAAAGCTATCACGAAGCAGGGTATCGCAAGGTGGATATCCTCTACTATCTCCTTCTGCCACACAAAGGTCAACAGGCCCCTGAGACTACAGCCAGGGCGCATTCCACAAGAGCAGCAGCTGCCTCAGCAGCTTTTTGGTCTGGTGTGCCCATCAAAGACATTTGCCAGGCAGCAACGTGGGCAGTGACTCACACCTTCACAAGGCACTACTGCCTGCAGCAGCAAGACGCAGAAGACGCGCAAATGGGACGAGCAGTCCTTCAACGGCTGTTCCAGTAAGGTTAGCCTGGCAGCTTTCATGGTTATCGTTATGTATTTATACTCCTTGCAAAGACATGAAAAGCAGGGATTCTGATCTCTGTTTGCCTGTTTTACTCCTATAATGTATACTGCTATCAAATCTGTTCACAGCATGTGAATCTATGAAAGATCCAATGCTGGAGAAGGGAGTAGTTTCTAACCTGTCACTGCATTTCTCCAGCGTTGGTAGCTTTCATAGATTCACATGCGCCCTCCAGCTGTCCCCTCCAGTCAAACACCCTCTGTATATGCTAATCCTCCAACAAAAGTGGTTAAACTCTGAGGGGAAGCTGCTGGGGCGCAGCTATAGTCTCGACGTCCTATTGGTAGGGACCAAAAGCACCCACAACGTTGTGGGTAGGACTCTCAAGGTGTCAAAAGTTTTTCCTTAGGAAAGGAATTAAAATATAAGTAACCAGGGATTTCCAGCATGACGACTGGGAATATTCACAGCTTGTGAATCTATGAAAGATACCAACGCTGGAGAAATGGAGGGACAGGTAAGAAACTACTCCCATCTTGCAACTGCAAGTACCAGAAAGCATTGGGAGAAAGTGAAGGTACCGGTTGTCGAAATGGTCAAGCATAGTCCGATGCCAAACTTATGCCGTCTCGAAAGTCTTCGACCAAGAAAGCCTGGGGAAGGGTATTCCAGAGACCTTTATGAAAGATTGTGACTATTAAGGTTTTTGTTTCAAGACGAAGAAGTCTATTTGTGGAAAACATGTGCAACCTATGTTTTTGGAAAGTCCAAACTAACATTTGACTATGACAGAAGCCGGAACATTCTGTTAACTCGCCCTAGTAAGCCAGAGTGTTCCTCACTGGGAAAAACTGTGCTGCTCAAGTCCCTATGCCCTCGAATTCCATTGTCCCAAGATGAAATCTTCGGGAAGGGATTCATCATTTCTTTAAACCCCTTGCCATCCTGACCCTTTTGTTGAGAACACTATCCTTTTCATTTTGTGTACATTTCCCTTGCACCTTTTTTGTATTAGAATTAGGGCAGGGATTAGGTTTGGAAACTTTTATTTTGACTGTACTATATTTTTTCCTTTCATTTTGCAGTGCCGTGCAGTCAGCTACTAAGTGCTTAATGGTTTCTCCACCTATGTAGCTATTGACTGAATCGGAAGCGGCCTCTGTGTGACGTGCTGACTCTTGAGGTGCGGCTTGATTCACCTCATTCTGTATTCCCTACGCTCAGAGGTTCTTTCCTCTTATTCTTTCCCCCTACGCGAGAGAGTGAGTTGCTGCCAGTGTGGAAGCCCGATGCCAGCCTGAAGCCAGCCTGTAACATACCCTGCTTGACCCTACCCTACCCCAGTCTAGCAACCCAGCAGCGCGTGCGGGGTAGTGGGGCTTCCAGGCACCAGGTGCACCAGGTGCAGAGCCAAGCGCGGATCCTGGTCTGGTGAGACATCAAACGGGTAAGGCTGAGCCTAGCTCTCAGAGCTCCCCAATGCTCCATGTAGGCGGTTAACGCGGGAGACGCCGGCTGACAATTCTACAGGCTCGGCACCACTAGAACACGCCAGTTGAGGAAGGGATTTGCGGCTGGCTCACTGGTGTGCGAGTGCCTCCAGGGCTGGCACTCAGGACCGGAGGTATAGTGGAGTGGGGCAGCGGCTCTGTGTTTTCTCCCTCCCCTGCATCACTTCTATTTTGGTGCTTCTCCCCTACCTTATGTTGCCTGCATTACCTGTTTTTGCCTAATATAATTACTGGCGTTCTGGTGCATTGGCAGTGAGAGAATTGAGACTAGGTGTCTCATTTCCTTATTTTCCCCTACAGACCTGCTGGGCACCTTGCTGCCACGACCCCTGGCTGTGACTGTAGGCATATTTGCCTTTGAGCAACCAGGGTGTGGCATACTCCTGCATTTGTATTTATCCCTACAGGCTTACTGGTCTCCTGCTCGCCTGATACCGGGTTGTAACTGTGGTATTACTAACCTGGTAGCAATCAGGTTTTGCACTTGGTAAATGGTGTGATTCCTCTGACTCTTGGGAACTCAGTTGCAAAGGTCGGTGAGTGAAGTCATTTACCTGTAGGCGCCTCACTTAAGTGTGTGGAAGTGCAATACCTGTAATAAGTGGGGCTACTAGCCTCAAAAGGTGGTCCGTACTTGGACTACGGCGGGTGCTTTGCTGATAGCACGGTTTGAAAAGGTGAAGGCAATGCCCAGCTGGGGGTGTGCTATTACCCTTACATTTGCGAGTGCACTGGGGTGTGGCTGTGAGCGCACTCCAACACAATAAACTGATTCAGAATGCCGTCGGGAAAAAAAGACGCTCAAAGTAATTATAATCTGCGTAAGACAAGGAAGCAACTAGAGGCAGATGTCTTGCAGAATAAGGAGATGGGCGTCCCTAAGGATAAAAAGAAGAAGAATGCCAAGAATACTGCCCCCCCAGGACAAGGAGCAATTACTGGCTTTTTCCCCCGATTCCCATACCGAAAATTAATTCCACGAGTATCGAGGAATCAGTTCTGCCAGATGCTGGTGTAGGAGACCCTATGAGTTCCTCAAACTACGACTTTTTCAACAACAATGCGTTGTTAGAACTATGCCTGAGCATCCAGAGAGGGATGACCCCACGGATCCCCAGGCTGCCTGGAGATATCGGCTTGACACAGGGAAATAATCCATTGACCTCTCCTCTTAGTGCCTAGGTTCATTCAGTTCCCACAAGTGGATTGTCTGCTTCCCCTAATATGGTAATGGTCTCTATGGAAGATGCGCCGGATACTGAGGAAGAAGATTTCACCTCTCCGTTCGGGGGCAAATGAAATAGCAGAGATCCAATCTTCAGTGGCTTCTCTACAATTTGCCCTAAAGATATTGCTCCAAATGACTGGGCGCATTTTTAGCAAACACTAACTCACTGACTACGTTCCAGGTGCATGCAAATGCTGAGTAAGTTGAAGCAGAAGTTGATCTCTCTGAAGCCATTGTTATAGCAGAGGGGATTAATAATATTCAAGATATAGCAGAGGAGCTCAATAACATTCAAGAAAATGAAGCCTCTGTAATTATGGACCAGAGTAAGGTGGTCTTTTACTCCCGCAAGCAGTGTAAAATGGCAAGGAAGGCCCACAAGACCATGAGAAACATCACGCCGGTCGGGGTAGAGGGAGAACCAGCGTTAGTTGGCAATCACTCAAAGAAAGCTAAAAAAAAGGGCGGCCAGAGCCAAGAAAAAGAATAGCTCTGGAAAGGGTTGTTTGACCAGCTGGCTGATCAGCGATCAAGATAAGAAGAAAGAGCGGCCTGAAGAGGTGGTTCGACCAGGGAGGAATGAACAGAGGGCAGAGGAAGGACAGATACCCACCACAGAAGAAATGGAAGAACAGGTAGCAGAGTGGGAGCAATTTGAGTGGGAAGTTCAAATTGAAGAAGAAAGACAAGCCTTGACCCCGGAGAAATCTTCCCTACCCCTGTTTACCGCCAACGGTGTCAGTAATCCACCAATGAAATCGGGAAAGGTTGGGACTGATCCTTCAGATTCTAGGATTTGTAGGATTAAGAACCTTTATAAAGATGGTAAACGTCGTTGGCTGTCCCGCTCTGAGTTCCTGATCAGATTGCACTCTGTACCTGAATTACGTGTTTTGAAGTCTGATGACTTCCAGTTTGTGGAGCCATTGAAAGGCCCTAATCCCTGTGTCTCCACTCAGTGGATGTTGAAAGCGACACAGATTTGGAGGAAATTGACCCCAGTTTTGAATATGAGGATTTAAACGGTCCGGCAAAAGTGGCAGACTGCCCCATTGTTCCCAAGGGAAAGAAGGTTGAAGTGGCAGACGTCCAACTTGTGTTAAAATGGCTGGCGGAATCCCTACCAGAGGTGCTAACTAAGCATTGAAATGTATCATTCCTATCCTGGAACTGCAGAGGGTTTGCACACCTTTTGTCCTCGGGGGCTCGTTAGATTTTGTTATAAAACACAGTCTTATTTGTCTGCAAGAGACTTGGGTCATGGACACCCTGTTACTAGATGGCTATGTGAACTATCAATCATTTGCTAAATGGGGTGATAAAGGGAGACCATTTGGAGGGCTGTTGATAGGGGTGGCTAGCTTTTTGACTTCAAGACGGATTTTGTGTAATCTAGAGATTAATTTGATGGCAGTAGAGGTTATATATGGTCCCAAGGAGAAAGGGGAAAATTATTGCTGGTAAATCTATATAATCCTCCCCAAACATTGCTAAGTGAGATGCTGAAAGAAGCTCTTCAAGAGCTATTAGCCTCTTGGTCAATTAGTTCTGGAAACACCTCGGTAGTTGTTGTGGATGATTTTAATTGCCACATGGATGGTGAGGGAAGGAGTTATCCACAGAATCCAAAGCTAAGGGAGAAACGCTTACTGACTCATTCCAAAATTGATAAGGAGGGGCCGGGATGGCTCCACTTGTTTCAAGAATGGGATTTAGAAATGTTGAACGGATATACTTTGAGTGATCATCCTGGTAAGCATACGTGGTCCAATGGGTTTTCTTTTAGTACACAAGATTATATATTCATGTGTCCAAAAATGATACTGGGGGTTGAGGATGTGATAGTCACTCCAAATAATTGGAGTGACCATTCAGCACTCCAGTGTGTGTTTAGAGTTCCACAGGGAGTCCCTGAGAAAAGTAATTTGGGCACAGTATGTGTTGACAAAGCAGGAACAAGTATAAGGTGGTCCGCCAAGAATATAAACCAAGCGGCTGACGCTCTGGCGATTGAGAAATGGCCGTATCTACCAGATTTTAAAAGCATGTCTATTAATCGTATAGGAAATTGGATTACTGTGTTCTCTAGCATGCATGTAACTGCCCCTACACGGCAGATGATTAGGCCTGAAGGCGTGATACTCCCTTTTAATAAAAAAATCAGAGAAGCTAAGAGAGATCTTAGAAGGGACTTGCGAGTCTGTATGAAGAAGTTGGGCCCCGTAGAGGAACTAGGGGTGGCTGTTAGGAAAATCAAAAATAAATATAGAACGAATATTAAGAACATACAATTTGTGGAAAGAATACAGGCCCATCAGAAATTAGTACAAACCATCTGCGCTAAAAATACTCGTAGCATTTGGTCTCTGCTAGGTGAAGCTAGGGCGACTGTTAAGGGTCAACTGGTTACTCCTATAAATGCAGTAGAATGGGAAATATTCTTGGGGAATCGAAATGCCATTACATTGACTGAGGAGAGTTATCTTCCAACTGCTATAATACCAACCTCCCCATTTGATATATCTTATACGGCCATAATCAGTAAAATAAAGTCCCTAAAATCCTCTAAGGCTCCGGGACCCAATGGACTGGCTAACATAGTAATTAAAAGTCAGCCCGAATTCTGGGCCGGTCTACTGGCCATATTGTTTGAAAAAATCATGGCGCAGGGGAAGATCCCTAGTTCTTGGCAGACTGCAGTGTTGATCCCTGTCTTTAAAAAAGGAAATCGGCTCAACCCGAATAATTACAGATTACTGTCTATGTTAGACACGACAGGCAAATTATTTGCGTCCCTGCTACTTAATGAGCTGCAGATATGGGTAGACAAGTCTAACATTTTGCCTAAATTTCAATGCGACTTCAGAAGAGGCTATTCAACTTCCCATAATCATATGGTCATGAATTTATTGAGATCTAGGGCCCGTACAAGGGAGGAATCGCCGTTGTATGCTCTATACATTGATTTTAAAGCGGCCTTTGACTCTGTCCCTAGAGAAAGGTTATGGCCTAAATTAGCTACCCTGTGCTGTCCTGTGGGCCTTTTGTATTACCTTAGACTGCTCCACTTTAACACCTCAGTTAGGTTGGAATTAGATCAAGAGGGGCACCTGACTAGAATGGTGCAGCAGAATAGGGGGGGTTAAACAGGGTTGTGTTACCGCCCTTCTTGTGTACAACCTATATGTACACGACATTCCGGTAGCTATCGATGCTGCTAACAATTGTCCTCCAAAAATTTGGGAGGCGGTCTGTTCTGTCTTGGCATATGCAGATGATTTGGTCATTTTTGATCATACCGTCAGCGGACTGCGTAGATCTGCCACGGCTCTTTGGGAATATGCCTCCTGCAATGGTTTTACCATTAATTTGGATAAAACCAAGGTGCTGGGATTTACCAGCAAAAGAGTCTCACGGGTCAATCTCATGGTGCGCCACTATATCGCTATTTGGGAATAGATTTTGAGCCCAGTGGTGAATATGTGGCGTGTAAATAATCCCGTAGTACGCGCGCAGCACAAGTAACAGTTTTAATGGTCAGTTTTACAAACAAGCAGGGGGGCTTCACGATATGGGGCACGTGCCATCTTTATATGCAAGTATTCACCCCTATGATGACCTATGGCCTAGATGCACTTTCTGACATAGATCTTGGATGGCTACAGGTCATCGAGGGGACATTTTGGCGACGTGTCCTCGGTTTAGCACTGGGAATCCCTATGGTCATTATACGCCTGGAATTGGGAGTGCCCTCGCTCTATGCCACTATCATGAAAAAGAGACTAGGGTTTTTCCTGAAGATGTGTAGTGGAACAGATAATCCTCTACTAACAACAGTATATCAGGAATTATGTAAGAAACAGAACCCCTGTTGTCCGTTTGCCAAAATGTCAAAACATCTAGCTGATATTGGTTGGGCCTGGCGTGGAGGAGTGTACTCAATTCTGGTACAGAAAGCACTGAATAAGTGTGTTGATATGTGGGATTGGTTAGAGAACTTTGCCCACCTCAACTCACTGAAATGTTATCAGTTTGTACAGTACAGGCTTTATTCCTTCATGAAACCACAGGCTTATCTTAATTTTTGCCCCTCTAAATGGTTGCAACGCTTTATACTGCTACTCAGGATGGACCAGCTTCCAACTTCGATGGTCTCGGGCAGAAGAGAACACATCCCAAGGGACCAACGGATTTGTAGGGTTTGTAAAGCTGATAACAAACTAGAAACAGCTAGACATTTACTAACCCAATGTGGTGGCTTGATAGATATAATCCACCGGTATATTGGGTTGTATACCCATGACTTGTCAACAATCAGTGACTTAACCTTTGGGCACAACTGCATCAATTCCGAGAGCCTGCAGATGCTAACGGCCTTTTATAACATCTGGCTAAGGACTGAAGATACTTTGGGTATTAAGATTTGAATAGTATCCGGAAAACAAAGTGTGACGTAGTATCCTATAGCCTTGTGCTCATGCCATATGTAGGGATAAATAATGGTCTTAACTGCCAATGGTTATGAGTTTGAATATATTTCTGTCTGTACTCACATGGATTTATCTTCAGCACATTAATTGGTGAGGCTCGGTGTCCAGAGGTGCTGTTGATCAGCATTGTTGATCATCATTTTTTATTCTCATTCTCTGTGCTCATTTATCTGCATACCCATTTGTACAACAAGATGGAAGAATAATTTGGGTGTGTTTGTTGATTACTCATCTGCATGACTACTATTACTCATTTTATATGCCCATATTTTTACTCAACTTTTTTCTCGGTATTTGATTTTTCCATTATTATAAATGTTATATTGTAATGAGATATGTATTTCTTAGGTTGGCTGAACTTTTAGGTTTGCTGATCAACTTTTTGTAGGATCTACTTTTAGGATCTTTTGTATGTTGTTTTAAGCTATTTGTTTTTTTTTAAGGTATTTACAACCATGTGTATGTTTAAATTTAGATTATGTGTAAAGTTTATTAATGTAAACTGTATCACATTAAATAATTATTATTATTTTGACTGTACTGACTAGGACTGTTTTACTTTTACTTTATGGTCAAGTTTACTTCCACTTTAGATTTAGGGTCAGGTAGGAAGTCTCCAACCGCTTGCAAAGTTATAAATAAAACTGTTGAACTTGTATCTCTTGCTTGGGACTCACCTTTTGAGACCATGAGTTCCTCACAGATGTCACGTCCCTTGAAGTCCATGCTCTTTTGGTCTTGAAGAGAGGGATGGTGAATACAGGGGCCTACCTCATATGGTACACTGTTATTGCTGGCTGCCAGAGCATGCCTGGGTAGTCAATGGAAGAGGGAGGGGATGCCGGGCCATGATGAATGGTTGTCAAAAGCTAAGGACCTTTACTGGATGGAAAAGATCACTGATGCCCTTTCATTGGGGGAGGGCTCATGTGGAAATGGGTTGGCTGGGGTTCCACACTAAATACATGAGGTTGTGAGGATTTTCTTTTGATGTTTTTGCCTGTGGTGTTTACAAATTAGTTGGTGGGCGGTGGTCCTATCCCCCCCTTTAGATTCTTATGGAGTTGTCAGATACGCTGCCTTAGGAGAGGGTCTATAGCTACTTGGACATTTCGTTGTATTTCCACTGTGTGCCATGTTGGGGCTGAGTTAATAGGGTAGCTGCAGGATGGGAGGGGTGGGGGGGATGAGGGGCAAAACAAAGGAAAATGTTGTGAGCTGTGTTTTTGTGGCTTGGATGGGGCCTTTTGTTTTTCCTTCTGTCATGTAAATTGTAATAAAAGTTGACATTTAAAATAAAATGAAATACTGAGGATATACTTTGTGTGCCTACCCAATCAATAATGGGAAAACTATTCAATCAAACAGATCACCATCAAGCTTGGTGTGGGTGGACACGTTTACTTACATACATCTCACTGGGTTTGCACTCAGGATATAAAAGGACATCAAAGCTCAAGCCACCTACAGATACAGGACAGGAACCATCAGAATTCACCATCAGTCATGGATATTCTCCAGGTTCAATCTCTCTATTAATGATCATAACAACATGTGTATGGTTACCTTACTCTCTTGATGCCGGACTTCATAAAACGACTCCTGTGTTTGCACGAGGTTGAAAGTTCAAACAGAGATATTTCGTGGTTTACTCACAAATAATAAAAAACAGTGGGCTTCATTACAAATTTGCCGGTCCGGAAACAAGGGTGCCAGTAAGCTCACTGGCATCCTTGTTTCCGGAGCGGCAAACTACTTGTTTACCTGCCATGGCCGCTGCACCCGACAGATCTGACTCTGCCGTGGGCGCAGCGGCCACGGTAGGCAGACCCTTCTCTGAAGCGCTGGCACCGTTAAGAATGGTGCCAGCGCCTCTGAGTCCCCACTCCAATAGAGTCCTATCGGACTCAATGGGAATGGGGACTTACATTTTACCGGCACCTGACTTCCCGGGCCACCAGACTTGTAATCTCCTGGTGGCATTGGGAAGTCAGGCGCCGGTAAAATTTTACAAGTACGGCAGCAACTCACCAAAAGCACCGGCATGGTTACCGCCAGACTCGTAATGAGGCCCAGTGTCACCAAATTTTACTAATGCACTATGGTACTATCGCCCCAGGTTTCTGCCTCGCAACATTTTCTGGGGAGCTCGAACCACATTTTAGGTTGTGTAACTTGGTTTCCAAAAGTTGAAGTCGATTTCTTTATGGGAGTTGCGGCAACAGAAAGGCCTTGGGATAAGATTTCCTGTGATACTTAAATGATTTCTTTGCCCCTTATCGTTCCTGAGAAAATCAATAAAGTTTGACCGCTCATGTGAATCTATGGCAAAATAATTACACAGGTATTATCCCTTCAATTTTCACATTAAGTTTCGTTTCTTCCAACTGAACAGAGAATCTGCCAATCGGTTTCCTGTGTTGACCCAAGCCTGCAATAAAGTCATTTAGCATTTATCGTGAAGTCAAAGGCCTGCGGGAGTGAACTTATCTTTCTGGCCAGGTGGTGTACCTCTGCCCTCTCAGCATCATTCAGCAGGCTCGGTAACATGTCATTTGTCATCCAAGTCCTGACTACACCACGAAACAAATTTTGATCTTTGTATTTTTAAGATTTTACTTCCATTAATTGAAACTTCTGTTTATCTAATGGGTCATCTGTTCACCTCAAAACCCCTTAGTCTGGCAAAAGCTCCTCCTATTTTCTTGGCTCTGTGAGCTTCAAGGAGATCTTCTTTCAGATAAAGATGCATAGTATAGCAGAGGTCTGGCATCCATTGGGGGAAGCTGTCTTTACCTGGGTCTTCGAATCTCATGAGAAATGTCGTTTTGGGCTAAACACAGAGCTTTTCTTCATGCACAAAACTCTCATTTTGAATGTTACAATTACATCACACATGAGGCCTTCTTTTTTTTTATATAATTGCGTCTTGCTATCAATGTTGATTTTTCCATTGTGATATATTCACATTACTCTGGTATGGAACATTTTTACTCCATGTGTTCATTTTCTTACTACCATGATGGCAGTTTCCGTGTTTGCAAATGATCACTTTAGGCATCAGTACCTTTTAATGAAAAGTAGGCCTCTGGTGTTTGAGCTTTGACAATTGCATGCAAGGCCCACTTAGTAGGTGTATTGCTTTTTCTCTGAAAAAAGCAATCTGATATGTGGCAGAAGAAGTAAAAAACAGCCGTTTTGGTCTGTCAGCTCTCAGTAAGTGTTCCAGGTTCTGCACTTTTTAGGCCTCTGTCTGCCAAATACAATTTCTCCAGCATGGGGTCTGGCATGGATTCACATGCTCATGAATATTCCCAGTCGTCAGGCTGGGAATCCTCGGTAAAGAAATAATCAGTATCAGTTTCATTTCTGATCTGTCTTTTTTAGTAGTAACCAATCACTAGTCTCTGGGTCACACTGCCCCCAGCCAATGACTGTCCTCTCCCTAAGCCCCTCCCCTGGCAGCCATCCTCAGATTTTTACCACACGTTCAAGTGTTGGGAGTCCTTGTGCTATAGCTCTTGAGCCTTTAATGCGTTTTCACGCTTTTTTCAAAGAAATGTTCTCATTTTTCGTTTAAATCGAGCCTCAAGCTCCACCATTCTACTTCCGATCAACCGGGACCCGTTTCGGAAGGGTGAAGTTTTCGTTGAGTTATGCTTCTTGGAGGATTCCAGAAGATCTGAGGCCTACCATGGACATGGCCCAGGACAAGGGAAGCTTGACGCCCGGATCCAAGCTGTTCAGGAACTGCCCTGGATGCGGGTTACAGAATGTTTTCAAGGAGGACGAGCATTCAAGATGTCTCTACTGCCTTCATGAGGACAAGTCACACGTGGAGAAGGACTGTGTGTTCTACAAGAACCTATCGGAACGGACCATGAGGGATCGTCGTTCCCACCTCGCCAGCTGGCTGGAGAAGGGCCCAGCAGGTGAGAAGAAGAAAAGGTCCGAGCGGTCTTCTAAGTCCTGTGAGGGCGCCCCGGCGACGGGGGCCCAACAGAAGGCTAAGCACTGCGAGTCCGCGGGCACCGGAAGCGCCGAATGGTCGGGCTCTTCGGCTGGCAGGCAGGGCGCGCCTTCCCCGGCACCATCAACCACGAGCCAACGCTCTGGTTCGGGGAAGAGGAAATCCGAGAACCCGGGTAAGCTTCTGGAGAGGCCCCGGTCGATCTCAAAGGATTCGGCCGAGGGGGAGCGAGGCGGTGACCCTCCCCCCAAGGTGAAGGCCTTAAGCGCGCCCAAGGTGGCGAAGGCCTTGATTCACCCGGCTAAGGCCTCTATCGAGGGAGTCGCGGCGGCCCTGGCGAAGCCTGGGGAGGCTGTACCGGTGGAGGCGATCTCGGGGCCCAGAGTTTCCCTGCCACCGCGGAGGGAATCCTTTTTCCAGCCCATCACCAAGACCCCCATGAAGACCCCGGTGGAAAAAGAGGGGGGGGGGGCGGTGGCCATTACGGACACGGATTCAGCCTCTGAGGAGGAGCTGGTGGAAACCGTGAAGAACCTCAACGAGAGGGTCGAGAAGGTACGATCCCACGGGAGGGATCCCGAAGAGGTGGTCGAAGAAAGCGACGGTGGCGCCAACGAGGCCCCAGTGGAGGAGCAGCCATCCCTCCCGTTGCAGCCATTGGCCGAGCCTCAGGACAACTCAGCGGCCATTTTGATGGCAATCCAAACCTTATGCACGGAGATAAGGACGAGATTACCACGAACCCCGGCGGACGATCCAGAACCAGGCCCGTTGGGAAGCCCTCCGAACAAGCGGAGGAGAGTTCATCCCCCCTGCCCTTCATGCCCTCACGACCCGTGGAGCCCTCATCCCCCTCACCGGACCCAGGGATGACACAGCGACGTATACGATGGCGGGGACGGATGACGACGGTGGTGACGATGGGACGGACCTTCCATTACCACTCCCTCGGGCCTCCCCGCCCGACGAAATTGGCTC
This sequence comes from Ambystoma mexicanum, assembly GCF_040938575.1. Classification (NCBI taxonomy): domain Eukaryota; kingdom Metazoa; phylum Chordata; class Amphibia; order Caudata; family Ambystomatidae; genus Ambystoma; species Ambystoma mexicanum. Next base: position 450,572,580 of record NC_090924.1, on the reverse strand, counting down.
CTTGCACGCCATGATCGCCAGGGCTTCCAAGCTCTTCCAGCTCTGCCCCGAGGAACCGAAGAAGGAGGGTTTCCTCTATCAACGGCGAGAGGCCAAGAGAAAGACGGTCCTCGCTGTACCGTTACTCAACAATATCTGGGACGAGGGACTTGCGATCCTGAAGAACCCGTCCACGACGCCTGCCAAGAGGGAGAGGTACGAGAAGAAGTACCGGGTCCCCGACGCCGCCCCCTTGTGCCTCAGGGCTCAACCTACGCCAGATTTGCTCGTCTCAGCGGCGGCCAAGAAGAAGGCGGCGGGGTCGACAGCCTCAACCTCTACTTCCCCACCTGACGGCGAGGGTAAGAAATTGGACGCCATGGACGACAATTAAGGCGGCCAATGCCTTAGCGATTGTGGCCCGTTACGACAGGGAGCTATGGTACAAGATAGCTCCCATACTGAACTTCCTACCAGATGACAAGGGGGCGGAAGCCCTGGAGATTCTGCAGGAAGGTGAGGTGGCGTCGGATCATGCCATAACGGTGGCAACGGACATTGCCGACACCAGGTTTTGCCAGTTAGGCAACGGTGTTTGCCTTCGAGGACGTGACTGGCTCAAGGCGACAGACTTCCGTCAGGACGTGCAGACCAGGGTTTTGGACATGCCGTTCGACGGAAACAACCTGTTTGGGAAAATGGTGGATGAGTCGCTGCAGGCGATCAAGGCTGACACTGAGACGGCCCGAGCCCTGGGAGTCCTGCAGCAACGACGGCCCTTTCCGAGTGCCGGAGGCAGACAGGTGGCCTCCAAGGGATCAGGCGGTGGCTCATCTACGTACAGCCAGGCAGCCCGCTCCTTGTCCCAGGAGGCTTACAGAGGTAGCGGCAAGCAAGGAGACTCTCGGCAAAGCCGCCTCCAAGCAAGATTGAACCGGCTGTAGCGTCGGGCCCCCAACGAAGCACCCCGGTGGGAGGCCGGCTGGCGAAGTTCGTCAGCGTGTGGGAGTCCATCTCCACCGACCGTTGGGTGCTGGATGCCCTGGCCCACGGGCACACTCTCGAATTTCAAAAGAAGTGTCCCCGCATTCCTCCTGTGGCCAGGAAGGAAAATCACGTCCCTCAACTGCTGTTGGAGGTAAAGGCGATGCTCAAGAAAGGGGCCATCGAGCTCGTCCCCAAGAGTCGCCGGGGCTCCGGAGTATACTCAAGATACTTCCTCGTCAGAAAGAACACAGGCGGTTGGCGCCCCATCCTGTACCTACGTCGGTTGAACAAATACATCAAGGCACAGAAGTTCAGGATGGTCACTCCCCAGCACGTGCTGGGACAGCTGGAGGAGGGCGACTTCCTATCGTCGTTGGACTTGGAAGATGCTTACTTCCACATCCCCATCCTAAAAGCACACTGAAAGTTCCTCAGATTCGTAGTCCAAGGACGCCACTACCAATTCAGAGCTCTGCCATTCGGATTGAAGTCGGCACCCAGGTTGTTCACCAAGTGCCCAGCACCAGTAGTGGCGCGGCTGTGCCTGCAGGGGATCCACGTCTACCCCTACCTGGACGACTGGCTCATCCGTGCAAGGACAAGAGAGCTCGCCATCGAGCACACAGCGACGACCGTCCGCTTACTCACGGAGCTGGGTTTCTCCATCAACTACCCAAAATCCCATTTGGTTCCGTCGCAGGTGGCACTGTTTCTGGGAGCGAAGCTCAATACAGTGGAACGATTGGCGTCTCCGTCGGAGGAAAGGACGAAGGCCATCTTAGGCAAGGTACAGCGCCTGCTGGCCACAGACGTGACCAGGGTGAGATCCATCAAGTCCCTCCTCGGAATGATGTCCTCATGCATCTATCTAGTGCGCCTGTGCAGGCTACGGATACGTCCTCTACAGGAGTTCCTCGACGCCCGCTGGATGCAAGCGGCAGGCAGCTTCGAAGAGAAGATCCCGCTCAACAAGGTTTTCTGTCGGGCGATTCAGTGGTGGGGCACCCGTGCACACCTCACGGCGGGCACAGACCTCCAGACCCCGGCACATCAGGAGACGGTGACAACGGACGCCTCCCTGGAGGGATGGGGTGCGCACACCGGAGATCTCCACGCAAGAGGCCTTTGGCTCCCAGAGGAGAGGTCTCTCCATATCAACATCTTGGAGCTCTGCGCCGTGTTCTGGGCGCTCCAGTCGTTCCTCCCGTCCCTCAAGGGCAAGGTCATGAGGATCTTCACCGACAACACCACCACGATGTTCTACATCCGGAAGCAGGGAGGCACCAGATCCCCAGCCCTATCCAAGGAGGCCCAGGATCTGTGGCACTGGGCCGTCGCCCCGGGGATGTTTCTGGTTCCCTTCCATCTGGCAGGAATAAAAAGCACCATTGCCGACTCACTCAGCAGGGAGCTGCGCTCGTGCCACGAGTGGGAACTACGCCAGGATCAAGTGGATCGGCTCTTCCAAAGATGGGGCAAACCCCAGATCGACCTAGTCACAACGGTGACAAACTCCAAGTGCCAGAGGTTCGCCAGCAGGTTTCCCCAGCCGAGGAGCATGGGCGATGCTTTCTCGTTCCCCTGGGACAGCCTGTTCCTGTATGCGTTTCCTCCGTTGCCGCTGCTGCTTCGACTCATCAGCCAGCTCAAGAGGTCCCAGTGCAGGTTGATGCTCGTCGCACCGGCGTGGCCGAGACAGATCTGGTTCCCGGACCTTCTGGACCTCTCAGCGTCCCCACCAGTCAAGCTGTCGACAGACGCAGATCTTCTCTCCAGAGAGGGAGACGCCATTCTTCATCACGACCCAGAGTCGCTGAACTTGCAGGCCCGGCTCCTGCAGCACTAGAGTTTGGAGGGTACGATATCCCGGCTGACTGCAGAGAGGTTCTTGCGAAGGCCAGGGCGTCCTCAACTCTTAAGTGCTATGGACATAAATGGAAGAGGTTCTCTGTCTGGTGCCGTGCACAGAAGATCAACCCTCTACGGATTACGGCACCTCAAATGCTACCATACCTACTGTCGCTGGCCAAAGCTGGACTAGCTCACGCTTCCATCAAGATACATCTGGCAGTGATCTCCCGATACACCAGAACTGCAGGACTGCCGTCCTTGTTGTCTCATCGACTGTTGAAGGAATTTATGAAGGGACTGTTCTGATCGTTCCCGCCGGTGAATGCTCCAGCCCCGGCGTGGGAGCTCAACGTGGTGCTGACCAGGCTCATGGGGCCGCCATTCGAGCCTTTGCATTCAGCTCTGTTGAAGTTCCTGACGTGGAAGACAGCGTTCCTCGTGGCCATCACCTCCGCATGGCACGTGGGAGAGATTCAGGACCTATCCTGCAAGCCTCCATACTTGACTTTTCACGATACAAGGGTGGTGCTGAGGACGCACCCCTCTTTCATGCCCAAGGTGCCGTCGGACTTCCATCTTAACGAGCCCTTGGTGTTGCCAGTTTTCTTTCCATCGCCTTTGTCGCCAGCCGAGAGGACTTTGCACTCGCTGGATGTAGCTAGAGCGCTTAAGTTCTACGTGGACTGAACGAAGAGTTTTCGGAAGACATCACAGCTGTTTGTGAACTTTGGACCTGTGAACCAAGGGAAGGCTCTCTCGAAGGCTTCCATTTCCAGATGGCTCTCCAGCTGCCTCATGCACTGTCATCGGTTGGCCAAACGACCGTTGCCCGGCCGTCCGAGAGCCCATTCGACCAGAGCGATTGCTGCTACTAAGGCGTTCTTGTCTGGTGTGCCCCTGTTGGACATCTGCAGGGCTGCTACATGGAGGTCGACACACACCTTCACGAGATTCTACTGTGTCGACCGGGATTCCAGGGAGGAGTCCAGAGTCGGCCAAGCAGTGCTGCGCAACCTGTTCGCCTGAAAGTGGGCCTGGTGAGGAGGTAAGTGTTGCTTAAATGTTGAGTTTATGTAATGCTTAATGTTGAGCCTTTTGCCACCTCCCGTTGGTTGTGCATGTGTGTACTGCTATGTATTCTTATATTCATGAGCATGTGAATCCATGCCAGACTCCATGCTGGAGAAGGAACAAGTTACTTACCTGTAACTGTTGTTCTCCAGCATGGGTCTGGCATGGATTCACATGCGAACCCTCCCTCCTTCCCCTCTGCGGCTCTTCACTTGGTCATACTGCCACTTTACGTGCTACCAAATCTGAGGATGGCTGCCAGGGGAGGGGCTTAGGGAGAGGGCAGTCATGGGCTGGGGGCAGTATGACCCAGAGACCAGTGATTGGTTACTACTAAGAAAGACAGATCAGAAACGAAACTGATACTGATTTTTTGTTTACCGAGGATTCCCAGCCTGATGACGGGGAATATTCATGAGCATGTGAATCCATGCCAGACCCATGCTGGAGAACAACAGTTACAGGTAAGTAACTTGTTCCTTCCTTTGTCTTGGGCAGAAAATACACCCACAGGCTTAAGGAAGGTGAGGACACCAAAGGGGAGGATGAATACTGTGTTCTCACCAGGGCCATTGTCACCAATCCCATGAGGTTTTTCCCCTCCCATGAGATTCTCCCGCTGAGTACCAACCCCAGGGGGACTATCGGTCAGCGGCCTCAACTCCCTGGCCTCATGGAAAGAGTCCTCCCCCCATGGAAGATGTAACAATACCCACAGATTCATCAGACAACTCATAAGCAACAAAAAGTATTTTGCATTACCTTATCATTAGGCTGAACAGCGATGGCTGACTCATCCATGTAGTGTTACCAACTATTGGTGCATATTCTCTAAATAATGGTGAAACACCAAAACAGACAATTAATCTGTGTATTCTTTACAACCAATACAACACAAACAGAGTGACATGCTACCCCTCCCTCATATAGAGTTACTTCACAACCTAAGGATACAATACACTACTCTAATGTATGCATGAGCACGCCCATACTGGGCAAAAAGCCCAGTACCATATTAATTACCTTCATCGGAACAACATTAGTCATAACTTGGAACTCTTTTTCAAGTGTAGATATTACACCAGCATGGGATTTCTCCCCCATTCTGTAAAAAGATATGAATTCTTAGCTTAGACACATCAGTCCGTTACCTGGGCATTCTCACTAGTTACCTATACTCAAGGGAAACAGAATTTCAAATTATTTCCTAAAGCCGGCTTTATTTTGTTAAAGCAATATTAGCACCTAATGTTTCTCTATGCAACTTAACTCTCATCACTTATTGCCACATCTACATTTATGTGGCCTTATCATTGTGTAACAGTTGGTACTTAATATCAAATACCTTCAGCGATCACCGTGCCCTTAAACACGCGTGTCCATGCAACTTTTTTGTTTAAATGATAACCTAACCTTGTCTGAGAGCGGGCTTCTTTGCGCCAGGTGTGTCGTAGGGTCTGCAGTGCTTTGTCCTACAAATAAACACCTGACTTTACGCTTACATTAAATGTAACACTGTACTCTGAGGCTCATGACCTCCTTTCTTACAGCGTACCTTAACTAATGCAAACATTTTTTAAAGGTGCCGCGTTCACTGATCCAGCTTAATTCATTGCATTTGTAAACACTCACCACGCATCAGATAGCATTTCAACATTTGATCCCTTTATTTAGACCGCTTAAATGGCTACACGTTAGAACAATTAAAACCTGTTCTTTTCTCAAAAGAGGATCTTGGTTGACAACCTTTCCAGTGCTTTTTTGCAATTTATATAAAACTGCCAATGTGAAACTATTGTATCTATGACCTGCCTCGACGAAATGGTTGAGTAAGGGTGCATTATTCACATTATTCCTAATACAACCTTTGTGTTCTCTCGTCTTTACCCTGACATTTCTATCTGTCTTTCCTATGTATAGCTATTTGCAGGGACACCAAATCGGATACACCACCATGTCTGCATTACAATTTGAAAAGATGTTTTGTTGCCACGGGTACTGTAACCCAATGTCCACCTCATGGCTGTGAGACTTTTGTTGGCAGAATTTATATTTGGCACATTGAACATGCCCCATCATTTTACCCATGCCCCATTAACTCAGGTAACAACTTATTGGTTTTGCTCTTGAGGCTTACATCATTCCTCATGACTTCCTCTTTTACATGTTTGCTCCATTTGAAAGCGAACACAGGTTGGTCTAAACGGTGAAACTCTTAATTAAAGAAAATTGAATTTTCAAGGATTATCTTTTTAATCTTATTGGACAGGCTAGTGTATGTGTTCTCAAAGACCAGTTTTTCATGACATTTATTCCAAGGTTTATGTTAAATAAAAAAGCTTCTTTGTGGTTATTTTTCACCTTTTGTTACATCTTTTTGATCAACTTCAGAGGCTATCCTCTATTTAATAGTTTCTTGCTTAATTCCTCGGCTTCAGACTTATAGACCTGTCTTGTAGTGCTGTTCCTTTTGAGCCGAAGAAACTGTCCGAAAGGGAGATTATCCTGAATGTGCCGTGGGTGGAAGCTGGTCTAGGTAGGTGTTGTCTTGTAGAACGTTTTTACATTCAATTGTTGTGACTGAACTTCAAAGAAGATGGTAATAACTAAAAAATGTCATAGTGAATTTTAGATATCTGTCCTGGTTATTCAGCCACTTAAGGAATTCTGAAGCTTCATTTTAGCTTTCGTACCAAATGACAAAGAAATCATCTGCATATCCTTTCTATACCTTTTCTATAATGTTTGGAAAATAGGTTTGAATCTGGATATATATTAGTTTCCTCTAGTTGCTCCACATTGAGGATTGCCACACTTGGGGCAACAGTCGCTCGCATCTTATTCCTGTGGATTTGATGATATAAATGATTAAGGAGCATAAAGTAGTTCTCTGTCAGTGTCATTTGGGTACACCAGAGAATTAACAACTTTGGAGTGTCTGTGCGTTTTGGGTATAAAAGATCTTCTACCATTGTCAGCGTGTTTGCTTGCTGGATCATTGTATATAAGGAAGTTATATCTAGGCCTACCAATCGTTCCGTCTTTGGATTAAACTCTAAGCCTTCAACTAACTTGATTACCTCCCTTGTATCTTGAACAAATGATCTCATTGTTTACAAATTGTAGATAATGGCTCTAAAATCGAGTCTATATCGGAAACAATGGGTCCACCAGGTGGATTCATCAGTGATTTATGGATCTTTAGTAGTATGTAGAGCTTCGGGATTCTAGGTTTGTCTTTAAATAAATGGTTTTGGAGGGAAATATCGGATTTCGCTCATGCCCTGCCTATCGAAAAACCGGCAGCTTTTAAATCAGGGTTGATGGAGGCAAAGCTGGTTGCCCAGGATATCCTTGTGTCCTATTGACACCACCAGCAGAGGCATGTGCATAGTTCTAGACATGAGATGATCAGCATGGATGCATGCTACTAACTTTACTAATGATTTAGTGTTAATGGCAGGCCACACATTCTCTCTTACTTTCTTTCGGGTGGATGATTCACGAAGTTAAGGGCCGCCTGTCCCTGAAGCCATCCTAGTGCTGAGCGCACAGAACCAAGGTTACTCGGGGGACAGACAGTCCCTGGTGAAAGCCTGAAGGCAAAATCCCTGGACACAGCCTATGTGTTGTGGCAGTGTCCGGCAGAATCCAAAGGCACAGGCCTTTCCAATCAGCAGGAGCAGGATGGTGAAGTGGGCAGCACAGGAAATAGCAGGAGAGTAGAAGGCAGTTGGCAGGGAAAGGTGAACAGATTAGCAGGTACATAGCAGAAGTCACAGGAAGGGAGAAGGAAACAATCCAGAGTACTGCTTCAGGCAGGATGGCGAAGCACAGAAAGGGAAGGCACACTGCGATAGGGGCAGAAGGGACCAGGACCAAAAGGAAAGAGAATTCGGAACAACAGCAGCAGGTCAACATAGGACATCAGGAACCTGAAGCGCAGCAACAGAAGAGACGTTGAGAGTGAACCAGCTATGAGCGTATGTTCGTAATTGAAAGAAACAGACCGGTTTCAAATCCATTATGTTCAGTGAACCAACGTTACAATTGCATGTGCAAATACTAACTAAATCAATCACCACAGATAAAATAAATACCATTTCATGTGCAGGCAATTTCGGAAAGAAGGTTTACATAGAAATTCAGATGTCAAGTTGCGCGAACCAACTCTGATCACATACAAGTCAAGATAATTATAATTAGCAACAGTGCTCATTTACAATTAAAGAACAGAAAAACTTGCTTGGAAATAAAATAAATAAACATATTCATGTTTTGAAGCCACTGTGTGCTGTATTACACAGACAATAATATTAGGACAACAATTGTACGTGTGATAAGGAAGAGAACCACAAATGCAAGGGATACCACCTCCAAATTATTTCCTGGATAATAAAGTAGAACCTGCACTGCCTTGGAAAAGGTGGAAGCAACGTTTTGACCATTATGTTTTTGCTGCTCATGGCCTGAATTTTTCAAATGAACGCAAGAAATGTCTACTCATACACTGTTTAGGGAACTATGGACAGGAACAGTTTGAGAATCTTCCACCCTTGTTAAAAGAAGAATCAACAGGGTTTACAGAGTATGAGAAGTGTATTAACATGCTGGATAGGCATTATGAGAAATCAGTGAGCGTTATTCTTGAGAGATATCATTTTGATAAATGAAAACAAGAAACTGGTGCAAATTGTAGAACAATTTATTGCTTCATTACGTGGTTTAGCAACTTCATGTGAGTTCGGAATTAATTTGCAAAGCGATTACGAGACCAATTAATGCTAGAGTGCAGCGACAGTAAAGTAAGGGAAGCACTATGGTCAAAAGCAGATCCATCTTTAAAAGAAGTTCTAAGGTTTGCGAAGGAGGTAGACCATACAAACAAATGGGTAAAAGAACTTGAGAAAAGAGTGGAACTTTAAAATAAGAAAGAAGAAACATTTAAAGTACCAGCAATATTGGCAGTTCAAGGAAAGGAGGTAATCAGAAGAAAACCATATATCAAGAAAGACCTAAAACAAGTAAAGAAAAAGGGAACCAGGTTCAAGGAGAGAAGAGAAAACAATGACAAACGAAGATGTTACAGATGTGACAGCATTAATCATTTAGCTAGTAGTGAAAAAATTCCCTTGCATCAAAGAATTGTGTAAGAGGGGCAATAAAAGAGGAGATTTTACAAATTACTGCAGAACAAAGTTTGAAAACATAGAATGCATTGATGAATTCTGTGAGTAGTTAGAGATAGTTAGAGGAATGCACATTTTCTGGGGAAGACACACTGCACAATACAGTCGAAGACGAAGATGCAGATGTGGAGAAACCAATGGCCATGACAGAAATAAATGACAAAAAACTTAGCATGGTAATTGACTCTGGTGCAAAGCACACATTATTACCCAAAGCCTGTTATTAGCTGTTTGAAAAAGATTTTAAAGCTAGTATCACATTGAAGGAATTGATGTCAGACCTCTTGCATATGGTGGCAAACAAATTGAATTGGAAGGGTGGTTCTGGTCCACAATGACATTCAAAAACAGAACAGCCAAAGGAAAAATATACGTCTCGAAAAAAGGAAGGCAACCATTTTTGAGCTGATCCCATCAAAGGAGACTGAAAATAAAACTGGATCCAAATGCTGAGGAAGTATGCAGTGGATGAAGACACATCATCAGGACTATTCAAACAACACTCATTATTTAGGGAGGAGCTTTGCTATTTAAAGAACTTTAGACACAGGATTAGAATGAGAAATGACGCCATTCCTGTACTACAGAAAGTGAGACCAGTTCCTTTGGTGATAAAATCCGCTGTGAAAGAGAGAATGGAAGCACAGGGTGTGATTGAAAGAGTGGAATCGTCTGAATGGGTTTCACTGTTAGTAATAGTACAAAAATCAAATGGAAAGCTAAGGTTGTGTATTGACCTCAGATGTGTAAACAAATGTGTGATTCCTGATAGGCATCCTCTACATAACATAACTGAAATGTTAGGCACTATTAAAGATGCCAAGATAATGAGTATGTTAGAATTGGAATCTACATACCACCAGATCATGTTGCATCCTCTTTCTAGAATTTTACAGCTTTTATTACCACAATAGGTGTGACTTGTGACCCAGAACCTTATTGGGGGTTTCAGTGGATACCAGGAGGAGAGAGCTAAGCAGCTGGTCAGGTCACTGTGTAAGCACAGGTATAATCAGGCTAAGCCTGCATCTATGGAAGAAATGTTGACATACATTCAGGTGCACAGCTGCCCTGTCGCAGGCAGACTTGATCTGGCTCCCCTCTCATAGCCTCCTGTTGCGCAGATATGTTCCCCAGCACTGCTTCTGGAAGTGACACAACTGCTCAAGTCTTGGGCAGCAGAAGCTGTTCCGTCCCCAAACCATGATTCCATTCTCAAATATTTGCAGTGCCAAAAAGGACCAGCCAGGCCTCCGAGTGGAGCTGGATCTTTCCTTCCTCAACCTCTTTCCACTCCTACAAAAATTCAAGATGTTGACACCCTCTATATTTCAGAGCTCCACTGCAAATCCTTATGCTTCTCAGTGAATGGTTGTTTTTTCTTACTTAGGGTTTGGCACTTTTTTTATCACACTTTTCTTACTATTAATTATATGGTGCAGTTCATGCATATTTTCATATTGATACAAACCAATTGTTGTTTCATATTCAACAACATTATCATGAAACATGGATCTGGGTCCCAGTAAATTTTAACACCTGAAGACGGACACATTCTTGGTTCACCCTTTCTACAAAACAAACACCTATACATTGAAAAGCCCTGATGAAGACGTTGGTAAGTGTGGCCCTCGTTAAATCATTGTGTAATAATTAGATGTGTCAACACCAATCTAAATAATCTTCAAGCGTTCACTCAATCCTGGTAAAGTTGAAACACGTGTTTTGGCGAAACTTGAGGTGTCGAATAACAGCAGTGGTGTCCACCAAGTGGATACCATTGTGGTTATTTAGGGCACATACCACATGCCTCAACAACTTTGGTATTTAATTGATAAGGTGGCCAATGCAATTTCAAGGCATTCAGGGTTCCTCAACTTTGGGGTACAGATCAAAAAGTTTGTTTGCTTAACGTCTTAATTTTGTGTTGTGCCATTACAAATGATACGTAGTTTGGTTTCTACAGAAATAAATATTTCTGCATAAATTTAAAAAACGACCAGATGTTATTTCATATAATTCTTTGCTAAAAAGTGCCAACTGTGAGTATTGCTGTCATTCGAATCTCAATGAAGGGAAGACACTTTTAAGTAGTCTAGTAATAGTAAGCACGTCCATTATGCCTCAACTTGGCTCTGGGTGTCCAGCAATATCATGAATGTATTAGCAGGCTTTTTATATGCCATAGGCCATACAGGGATGACTGACTTGTCAGAGCCAGCTCGCCAGGGGAGGCCTCACAGACTTTGCAGCCTCTGACTGATACCCTGTTTAATTTGGGTTTTTAGGTCAACTGGAAATAATTAAGAGCTATCTCCTTTTCAGATGGTAACCTTCATTGGTTTCAGGTGGGACACTCTTCAGGTCATGGACATCTTTCATGCAGGAAACCGTTTCTTGAGGAGACATGTCAGCATTGCAGCTTCATCATCTGTTGGGACTTCTGACAGCATGCATTTTGTCAGTTCCACTAGCCAGAATTAAGCTGCGCCGCTTTCAGCTTCACCTGATCTCGGTTTTGGTACCAGCAGATATGTTTCCAGTTATACTGGGTTTATTCCCTCTTCTCTGAAGGGGTGTTCTCTGGTGGCAGGAGAAGCACACCTTAATGGCTGGGGCTCACTTCAGTTCTTCTCATCACTCCCTTATGGTAAATACAGATACTTTGGCTTTGGAAAGTGTTTGGTGTTGCTTTTAACGTGTCGAGCGCTTGTGTCTTTTACTTGGAGTGTGGATTCCAGCTGGCTACGGCAGTGACTGTTGGGCATCGGGTCTTTGAGGTGCCTAGTGAAGACCTATAGAAGCCGTGGGATGGAATGCACATCATCGTCACGCTGATAGGTGAGAATGGCGGAGGCTGGAGGGGCACCTGAGAAGAAGCTATTGGAGCCAGCAGTACAAGATACGTTTTATTCAGAAGATGATGAAGTACGTTGAGTCCCCTAAACGTGTTTATCAACTTAGACACCCGAGAATGTATCTACCGAAAACGATCCGAGTACTGGCGATAGAGTCAAAGGAGAAGGTAACAATAAAGATCACGAAAGTCTTCCAGCGGAGGGAGGAGGACACAGCGACTGATGAAGATACTCTATCGGATCTAACAACCATGCTGGCGTGTTTAGGGTCCAAGCTGACGTATAGGGTTGTTCACTCTCTTCTGCCTACATCAGGGACGTCATTTGCGGGTTGCTAGGGGTCGCAACTGCGACAACTGGCAACCCCCATGCATTCCCTGACACTGCCTTTGCGACCGCTAGGGTTTTGCGAAACGGTAATAATTTTTTTTTTAAGTCAGTAGGAGCGACTTCAAAAATAAATGATTTCATTTGAAAACCGAGCCAGTCCCCCTCCCCCAGAACATAGATGGCCCTGGCTCCTGTGCTCTGCTGCGCATGACAGGAACCAGAGCTGGTTCCTCATGTGCGTGCTGGAGCATGGGAGCACGAGTCATGACTGCAGAGGAGGCGCTGCAGCAACAGATCTGAAAGGTAAGGACATATATTTTTTTAATGTTAAAGTGTGCGTGTGTGTGTGAGAGAAAAAGACAGAATGTTATGTAACGTATGCATGTATATATATATCATGTAGTGTGCGTGTATGTTTGTGCATGATATTTGGGTGGCTGGGCGTGCTTGTATGAGTGAATGGTGAATGAGTGCATGTATAAAGGAGCAACTGGTGTGTGAATGTGTGTGCTTTTGTTAAATACTTGGATGACTTACCGGTAATCATAATTACTACTAGTGCCACTCTTCCTCGTCCCAGTACTTGTCTATGAAGCACCTTCCCTCATACATAAATACTGGGATGAGGAAGAGGGGCATTGAGGTAATACTGGGCAGAGGAGTTGATTTTGGGGGTTCAAAGAGAATGGCAGGGAGGGAGAGGAGATGTATGAGAAGTGTAGGACAGGAGAGGGGTGTGCCAATACATAGCAGGTATGCAATTTATTAGTGGCTAGACTGACATTTTGTTACAGCCAATTTAGTCATTTCTTACTGTGGCATGACATTTGTAATGGGCATTTATATTAAAGTAACCATGATACGTGTTATTACCTGTTTAGCCTGGCATTTGGGTGCAGCCAGTTTTGCCTTTACTTAATGTGCCATTGCATATTTTCTAGGCATATATAATGAAGCAAGCATCAGCCATGTTATTACGTAGCTAGATTAGCATTTTGTTGCAGCTAATCTAGCATTTTCTGTGATAAAGCAGTCATAAGTGTAAATTACCTGGCTAGACTGGCATTTGGTTGCAGCCAGTCTAGCCTTTCCTTACGGTAGCCTGGGATATTTTTCTGGGCATCTATGGTAAAGTAAGCATGATAAGTGTTATTACATGGTAAGATTGGTGCAACCCATCAAGGCTTGTCGTACTGTGGCATGGCATTTTTTATTGTGCTTCATCAAGGTTACAGCAAGCATGATACATATTATTACGTGTCTAGCCTACATTGTCCAGCCAGTCTCGACATGTTTTCTTATTGTGGCGTTGAATTTTTAATAGCAAAGCGGTAAAATAGCTCAGCGGGATAATCGCTCGCTGCTGCAATCTATGTGTGATCTACAGGTTTGAATCACAGCAAAGCCAACTCAGCCTTTCATTCTTCCGAGGTTGATAAATGAGTACCAACTTCTGTTGGAATGATAATGGTATTTAAATATGTTCTATGAAAAGTGCTTTGGCGAAAGCAGTATATAAATAACAAATTGTACTCCTTAGTCCTGTCCCCATTCCTCCATCCTTGATGGGCATCCCTGGAGCTGGGACGGTACCGGACTTTCCAGCAAAAAACAGAGAGCTTCCCCTTTAAATTTGATTCCAGGCACAGGGTCGTGGCCCTGGCATACACACGCCATATAGTCCCGCCCTCACCTCATTCCCTTTTTCCACGCAGACGGTGACAAACCTTTCAGCTTGAGCAGTGTTATGAAAGATTTCTCTTTACTGCACCCCCAAACTTGTTGCTTTTATTTTTTATGCTGACCTGATCTTTTTGCAGTGCAGTGAAGCCTTATGCTTCACTACACTGGATTTTGCTCATATAATATGGGGAAACTGACATCTCCTTCAGGCTGTCAGTACTGGGAAACATTGTTTCCCTTAGTCGTATTACTGTGTTACTACTTTTGGTTACTTTGTATCACTTGCGGTAACTTTTATCATTGTACAATACAGCTTAGACTGCAGTACAATGAGGTACACTTTTTGTTTTACCCTAGATTAACACTTAGAGGATTGCTGGCTACTCTAGGTGTGCTAAAAGGATAAACTGGTGGCAGCAGTGTCTTTTTGGGACTTTTAATTTTAGCTTTACCACGTTTAACATGTTTGGCTACTAACTGTGGCTAGTTTCCAAACATGGGCGTGCCACATGGTTTTTTCGCTTGTCCTTTGGCCAGCTTCTTCTTTAGCCTGAGAGGACAGGACAATCCTAATAAGGACTTCCAGTGCCCGGGAAAGAAGAAGCTTTACGCAGGGTACTGGAGGGCTGTGTGTGTTTACTGGCAGGATGTGGGCTGGGACTGTCTGGCCCCAATCCACAAACTGGTTTCAGTGTGTCTAAGTCATATGCATGAGCGTTGCCGCCAGTGGTCCTGATTGGACCACTGGAAAGGGTGTGAGTGGGCTACTTCTGTCATTGGCTAGTGAGAGTGGCTGCTCTTACCTGGCTTTTAGGATAAGATAAGAAGGAGCGCACCGAGAGAAGCACCAGGAAGCACCTCTTTGCACTCCTCGCTACCTAACTGTCTTTGGATTTGTTGCTGCAACCTACGGATCTATCACAAGTCTATTTCAATTGTTATACGCTTGAAAACAAGCGTTATTTCATTACATAGACTTAAGCCACGCCCACAGGAGGGCAAGGCTTCAAAATCAGCAGTTCGCGTGCACCAGCGCGCGCGCACCGAGGGAAGCACCAGGAAGCACCTCTTTGCACTCCTCGCTACCTCACTGTCTTTGGATTTGTTGATGCAACCTACGGATTTATCACCGTATTTGAGAACTGACCGAGGAACTAATACAAACTATTATAGCAACTGCAACCTCATACTCATCACACTTTCTTATTTTTACTTCTTTTAGAGTCTATTTCAATTGTTATACGCCTGAAAACAAGCCTTATTTCATTACATAGGGCCTCATTACGACCCAGGCGGTAAGTTACCGCCTGGGTCGTACCCTTACCACCATGGTGTAAACTATGTTTACACCATGGTGGATGGCGGATTTACCGCCCCATTCCAAGGTGAGTGGGGCGGTAAATCCCCATTTCCCATTTTACCCTTCCCCATTCCCATTTTTGCCCCATAGGGCATAATGGGAATGGGGAAAGGCGCTAATTACGCCACCGTAAATTACGGTGGCGTAATTAGCACCAAGGTCCCTTTGCGGCATGGGTTTTAACGCCTGCAAAAAGCAGGCGTTAAAATCACCATCCCGCAAAGGGACCTTGGAATCAGGCGTTAAGGGTCGGCGCCGTTGACGGCGCCGTAAACCCCTTAACGCCTGCGTCCTAATGAGGGCCATAGACTTAAGCCACGCCCACAGGAGGGCAAGGCTTCAAAATCAGCAGTTTGTGCGCACCAACGCACGCGCACCAAGGGAAGCACCAGGAAGCACTTCTTTGCCTCTTCGCCGAGGCGGCGAGGGGCGTCAAGTTCTTCCAGTGCTACCCGGGCGGCAAAGCAGTATATTGATTGTTGGTAAAGATGATTAAATTCCTAAAAACAGGTATGCCGTCGAGAATTCCACCATTACCTCTGAGAGACAATTCCCCTGTTTCGGCTCGGCCATGAGTGTTCGACTCCTGTCAGAGTGACAAGTAGCAGGAGCACACTCGTTAACGCAGACATTTGCATGTTTTGTAAAGGTTCACTGTCTGCTCATAGAGCAAGGAGGGCTCTGGATGTCATGCTGACGTGAGATGGGGGGTGGCTGGGAGTGGGGAGCAACTGTGCTTTAAGTCCTCTCTCAGCCCCCTCCCAACGCTGTCACCCGTTTCACTTTTGCCGGCACCCTTGGTTCCAATACGGGTGGCAGATTTACAGCTAAATGAAATGTCAATATCTGACACTGCCTTATTAGACTCGTTAACTCCTGATTTGAACATACCTATACCTATTTCATGCTCAGCAAAGTCGGTTGGTGATGCCGCCATCATTGATTTAGATATTGATGGTTTGGCGTTTTCAGACAAGTGTATGTCTGATAACTTGTCTTGTTCCCCGGTGATGTTCTCTGATGCCTCATGTAGTTTCACTGAGTCTGTGGCCGTATCTGTTCACTCACGAGTTTGTAGCCTACGCACACATACTCTTGGTACTAATACTTACCCTTATACCAGACCCTCGGTCACGCAGGCAGACTTTCCTTACAAGCTATAAACTTGCCGGTTCATTCTCTGACCAAATTATACCAACTATTGGATCAGAGAATGTCTGCCCAGGGGCAATTATTAAAGGAAATTGTTGTTATGCAACCCCAGCTTATGAAAGCCCCTGTGACCTCCGTAGCCTGCCAAACTAACTCCGCAGTCTGTTTGCATTCATCCGCTTGTCCACCCCTGCAGGTGATTCCAAATCATGGGACCGGGAGTGTTCCACCATGTATTAACTCCATCATTTACGATGATTCAGTTGTGTCCCAGTCACAAGAGGTGAGCAGGCGTCTGAGCCCCCAGGAATTGCAACCGACATCCTTGCCAATACCGGTTCAAGAGATTCATACCATTTTTAATTCAGCCAATAAGAACTCCCACAAGGCGTTAGAAGCCCCTTTGCCATTGGAAAAGAAACAGCCTGGTAAAATGGTGTAGAGTAATGTGAAATTGAAACTTCCCAAAAACCAGCCGGCACTTAAGCACACTGGCAAGGCTTCTTCTAAACGGTTCCTCAAAGCAATCTCTGTCCCACTCAAGAACAATGTGGTTGCATCTGAAGCCATTAAGAAAAAATATTAGTTGCTGAACCAGGCCAAGTTGAAAAATGCACTCATTGAATCTAGGCCAGTCTTCGCTCCTCCCTATGCCCCCCTTGATGCTCTTGAAAAATAAATCTCTCGGTTGGTACCTGGCAGCACTAATTCAACCAATATCTGCCTGGCTCCCAGTTCTGAGGGAAGAGGTGTTTGTACGGGTCCAGTATTGACCCCTTCGAGTGATGAGTTGTTCCATAGAGCTGAAATTAGGAAAGCAGTAGATGCTTACATGGAGGGCCATGTTCCATCTCATTTAGAAACATGTGCTCCATCTGTTGCCTCGAATTCCTAGTGGCAACCCCGATAAAAATCTGGGGGTTCAGAAGCAGGCACTTGTGGGCGCTAGCTCCCGGGACCTTCCATCTGCGCATCTAGTAGCTGCCCAACTGGTTTAAACCATTTAGGTTGTGGTAAAGGGGCAATAGCGGAGGTTATTCCCTCCGGCATGGATAAACCTGCTTTGAATGTCCAGTTGGGATCTTCACCTGACCTCTGATGCAGTCCTGTATTTAATCAGGAATGCATTGGAGAATTTGGTGATCGGCCCTAGAAGGGGCCCGGTGGACCTGCTTGAGGCTCCGTTAAATAGCCAGGTGAGAAAGGGAAGTGTGAAGTCGGTTCATCGTCCTGCTCTATGCTCTTTGGTTTTAAAATGTAGGCCTGCACCCAGTTTGATTTGAACCGAAGAGCTGTGATGGCAATCTTCGACATTCAGATGCTCGAGGATATTGTATCCGCGGATCTCATGCTGGTTGAATTCTTAAATAAGAAAAACCTGAATGTGGTGAGATTATGGATGCAATCCAAAGTGGTCAAAAATTTAATTTGGCAGGCGAGGGGCACCTTGCATGACCTGGGCTTTCTGTTGAGCTTTGATGTGGGTGACGTGGCTTCTCCAACATTGGCGAATAATAACAATCACTCTCCAAACTCCTTGTCCCCGACTTCTGGTGATGCAAACATTAAAAAGATGCCCCAAGCGATGGATTTATGCACTTGTAAACATAAACAAAATCTGAATTAGCTAGCTCACTCTGTAACACACTGCTCAATTTCTCTTTTGGTAGTTGGAATTCTCTGGGATTTAAACATATTTTAAACAATGATGAAAGCGAACTGAGCAAGCTTTATGTAATCCTTTTACAGGAGACCTGGTTAACATCGCTATTGATATGGGCTAACCATGAAGTCATTTTAATCCTGCCTTGAGATCTTCCTTGGGTAGACCATCCTCAGGCCTAATTATTGCTATAAAAGAGGGGCCGGGATCTTCCTGAAGACTATGGGCGGCTCCAAACGGTTACATGTTGTTGGTCAGAGCTGTAATCCAGGGAGGTGTTTATGCAATACTTAACATCTATTGGAACCCAGTGGGCATCTCGAATTATTGTTTCTTTAGAGACTTGAATAATTTATTAGATCTGGTGTCTGAAGATGAAAGCATCTTATATTTTTTTTTGGCTGGTGACCGTAATCTAAATTGCTTTGCGAAAGGTGGTAAGCGACACAACGAGAGGCTAGCACGATGGAAGTCCTTGGTGGCACTTAGAAACTTACATGTCTTAAATGGTGCTTTTAATACTGACATACCACCTGCTTCAACCTGGCACAGAGGAAAGACCTCTTCAACAATCGATTTTGTATATGTAAACACTGCACTATGGTCAGTGATGCAAACCTTGTATGTCTCACCCAATACAGCGAGTGATCACAACATGTTATGCGCTGAATAGCAAATGCAAATTACAAACAATTGTTTACCGAGTGTACGGAACGGTGGTTGTTTAGTTATAAATGCAGGTGGGAACTGTCTCTGATGGGCTGAGAACGCCTTGATTCATTTTAATCAATTATTTTGTTACTCAAATAAGACAGATGACTGTCAAGACTCAAATGTGGGCCTGATATATAGTAATTTGATTCAAGCCTTTAGTCAACATAGATCTTCTGCTTCCAGAATTAGGAAACATCTACATGTCTTTGATAGGTCTGTATACATTAAAAAATCGTCATACCGTGCTGAGATAAGAAGGCTCTCAAGGCTTCCCTTTCCCCTCAGAATGGTTTTCACCCATAAAGTGCGTTTGGCCTATAAAAACTGGTTAAAAGGCCATAGGGCCTTACTTTATCAGAGAGATGGTGCCAACATGCTATCCATATTGGCGGAGAAATATATATCTAAAATGTGTTCTGTGCTAAACCAAGCAAACAATGTCCATCAAATGGATTTGCAAACATCGGCAGTTGATGCATATCAGTGGGTATTATATTTTGAACAGTTGTATGCACCTCCTTCAGACCATGGGCCTCATTACACGGAAGGCGGTGATCCAGGGTGCTATTAGCACCCTGGACCATGCCGGTAAATTACCGGCACCGCCTTGGCGGAAAGGGGATTTACCGCCCCATTCCAAGGTTGGTGGGGCGGTAAATCCCCCTTCCGCCATTGCCCTTCCCCATTCCCATTTCTGCCCCATAGGGCTCTATGGGAATGGGGAAGGCGCTAATTACGGCACCGCAATTTTGCGGTGCCGTAATTAGCTCCGAAGTCCCTTAGCGGGTTGGTTTTTAACGCCTGCAAAAAGCAGGCGTTAAAGCACCAACCCGCTAAGGGACCACTTAGTAAGGCAGTAATGGTTAACGGTCACCGTTACCATTAACGGTGGCCGTTAACCATTACCGCCTTCCGTGTAATGAGGCCCCATATGTCTATAGCCCCGGAGTGTTTGGAATCTGGATTTCATTTGAACTTTGAACAAAGTGAAATCACGCGACTGATTAAAACATCAAGTAATTTGCGTGCAGTAGGCCATGATGGCATTTCAAACTATGTGATGAAAGAACATTCTGAGATTTGGGGTTCCCTTCTATTTAACATATTTTCTGCCATAAACGCCCATCAAATGTTACCAAAATCTTGGACCCAAGCAATTACAGTTCCGATATACAAATAGGGTGATCGGCAACTCCCTACAAACTATCATCCAATTTCAATATTGGATGCACCAGGCAAAATATTTTGTCGAATCATCCTCAAATAACTTAACGTTTGGGCATAAGGAAATCAATTGAAAGACCCCCTTCAGTCCGGGTTTATGAAAGGAATGGGCACAATTCAGAATATTCTTGCCAATTTTTGTGATTCAATCGCAACAAGTTGATGGTGGTTTACCTTTATACGTGGGCTTTATTGACTTCAAAGCCGCCTTTGACTCAATAGACCGAACGCTGCTACTGGCAAAGCTTAAACGACATCAGTGTCCCCCTTCACTAATAAACTTGGTAATTCTACTACACTCAAACACATCCATGCGTGTTAAAATAAACCTGGATGGCAAATTGTCTCTGTCAATCAGCACCCAAAGAAGGTTGAAGCAGGGCTGTGCCCTTGCCTCGTTCTTATTTAATTTCTTTATATTTGATTTAGGACCCGCAATATTGAACTGCATTGGTGATCCACCACGCATAGGTCTTCAAAAGATTTCATACTTGCTATACGCGGATGATTTGATCCTGTTGTCTCAAACCCCTATGGGCCTCCAGAACATGTTAAATCAATTGGGGGCTTATGCGTTGGTGAATAATTTGGTTATTAATACATCTTAATCGCAAAATATGGTGTGTAACAACAATTCCTCTAGAAAGTATCATCCCAAATGGCTACTACAGCAATGCGAACTCTCCGTAATTCATCAATACAAGTACTTGGGAGTGACTATTCAGCATAAAAAAACATTAGATGTGCTGACTTGTGAAATTAAATCTAAATTGCAATCTTTGATATCACAGTCCAAGATACTTGTGAGGAAATTTGGAAAGTTCACGTTAAAACACATTGTGTCATTTTACAAGTTGAAAGTAACACCAATCCTCTTGTATGGAGTAGAAGCCACTCTCCCTCAGGATCGCAAGTTCTGGGATAGTATGGAATCAAAGTATTGGAGAGCAGTGTAACAGCTACCTCCTGGAACCCCTATGGCAATATTGCGGTTCAAATTAGGTTTAGTATCTTTGTACTCGCAAGTTACATGGAAGCAATGTTCCTTTGTACGGAAGATATTAGAGGGGCTTGGAAAACCTACATTTTTGAATATCATAGCGCAGAATTTGCTTACATCTAAGAATAGCTTTCCGAGTAAGTGGCGAAACCATACTCTAAATGTGGCAGCCGATGCCTCAGTGACAATTGATCTACCTCTATCTAACCCAGATTGAGCGAAAATAAAAATCTTTCAACATGGGCTAGACATATGGTGATGTGCTCAAAACTTAAAGATTTTAATGTTTTCTTGTTTGGAATCAAAACATATGGAGTGATGTCCGATTATTTGTTGAAATGTCCATCACATTCTTTTCGCTATAAAAATCTGAGATTTAGATTGAATCAGTACGATACAAGGGACATATTGTATAGAAGGAAGCAAATTTGTCGGGATCAGAACTATTGTCGTTTCTGCTTGAATGTTAATCAGAAAGAAACGTTACAGCATCTCATAACTGAGTGTGCGGCTTTGAATGATATAAGAGAAAAATGTTTCGGAAGGAAATGAATTGTACAAAATTACTTGACCCAGGAACAAATATGGAATTTATTGTTTTCGAATCCGAGAGTAACAATACAGATAGTGATTTTGCAATTCCTAGACATGGTATTACCTTATTTAAAGTACTAACTGGAGGTTGGGAATAATCATCCTGGCATGATATAAGACATTTAGGGATTATGTACAGCAAACCTGTGTTTAAAAATATATGATGTAATTCATTTATCTACTCACTCAAATTTTTTAGAATTCAGATGGAAGATTGATGTTTTAATGGACAGTTAATTCTATTTTTATATTTACTTTATTCTTATCTTTATCTTTATATGTTGGTCTTTGTTAAAGAATTTGGTAAATAATCTGCACTTTGAACATTTTATCATGTAATTCTGTAAAAATAATTTGAAAAGTTGGTTTATCAACTAAAACAAATAATAAAGAAAAAGAAAAAGAAAATAAGAAGGGGACCCCTGCACCAACTCTTCAGAGATCCTGGAGAAACCTGAAGGAACCAAGACTTCTATCCAGCTCTGAGACCTGCGTAGAAACCAGAGACCTGTCGGAAGGAGGCCTGCCTACCAACTTCTGCTGCTATCCTGGAGGAGCCCTGTCTTGCTGAAGAACTTTAGCAGTCCTTACAAAGGAGCTGCGACCCTGGGAGTGGGGGGAACATCCATTCCTGACATCTGATCAGTACCCTAAAAAAAGGAAGAGCCTTCGGAAGTGTCCCGGGACAGTCCTGTGGCTGATTAGCTCTGAGTTTGGGCTACCGTGCTGCCGCCGTCACCATTCACAGTTTTGCCCTACAAGACTCACCTCTGCAAAATCTTGGTGTCCTAGCATGAAGGGGACCCGAGATAGGAGGGAAAGATTGACCACGGCAGTTGAGTCCCTTTGCGTCGCTGTGCTGCGGTGCCCACCGTCCGAAATTGCTTACCTGAGTCCAGTCCTGAGAGGGGTCCTGCATCGAGTTTTGCTGCATACTTCATTTGAGAGTCCTTGCACAAGTGAAAGACACCAACCGGAGATCAGCTAGAATCTGCAACCCCTGTGAATCAAAGACTGCGACTATCGACAGGAAAAGCAACCTCTGACCCTCTTCCTTTGTCTTGCCAAGTCTGGGGAAGAATCAGAGTAGGGGGGTAACTTACAGTGATTCTTACCTACCCTCAAACTCCCATTATATGTCTTTGGGCTTATAATAAACTTGATTCTGACAATATTGGCTTTGCCAGTGCTTGCTTGTGCAATACTTCTGAAAGTTGGGGCTACTTCTGTTAGCTAGATTAACTTGTACTCTGACATTTAGAACCCTTCACTGGACCCCAGAGATCCTACCTTCATTTGTTCCTGCCTCGAAGAATCTGTGGAACTTTACCTGAACTAATGGGCAAAAGGCTCTGGACAATTTACGGCTGGACATTTTAAGTTGGGGATCACTCTCTGTGGACCTTAAGTGCATAGTTTAACCTTACCTTTTCTTTGCAGGAGTTTGTGATGTATATTATGCCCTCTCATAAGTAAATTCATATATGTAATCTATTTTTCTAGTGTTTTGTGACAACTCTACTTGCCAGTAGTCATTTTTCTATAGTGTGTTTGGCCAATAAATGATAATTGTATTTGTATACATTCTTTCTAAGTGTAATCTGTGATTTCCATTGTGTGAACTCATTGGAGTGGTAGAAAGAGCCATAATACGCACAGAAACCCAGGAAAGAAATACACTATTGGAAGGCCACCCAAAGAAGAACGAGAAAGGACTAATCCATATACTAAAATACTCAAGCCAAAGCTTTCAGATTAAAAGAATTATACACAAAAACTGGGACATTATCAAATAAGACAATACGCTTGCTCAGCTTTTCCCGGATCCACCTATGATGGCTTACAAAAGAGGGCAAAATTTGAAAGATCAACTGATTAAGGCAGAGAAACCAAAACAACCATTACAGACAACTCTCAGTAAACAAAAACTTGGTACGTTTGCATGTCTACATTGCCAACATTGCAATAATGTAATAAAAGGAGACCATATCAGACACCCCTACAACGGCAAAAAAATCTTGTTAAAACAATTTGTAACATGCGATACCAAGAATGTAATTTATGCTATACGTTGCCCATGCGGTATATACTACGTTGGGAGAACAAACAGGAAAGTTAAAGACCGATGGACGGAGCATAAATCCTGCATCAGGACCAAAAATTGCAAATCCCCAGTCTATAGACATTTTGAAGAGAAAAAACACAATATCTCACAATTGAGATTTGTGGTTTTGGAGGTCCTACGACCATCAAGTAGAGGTGGAAATCTTCCTAAAAAGCTTGCACAAAGAGAACTTTTCTGGATTAACAAATTGGATGCTATGACACCCCTGGGAATTAATGAGGACTATTTTCTAGGGCCATTCCTATGAACTCCCACTACAAGGAGGTAGCCATCTTAGTCTCACTCACATAGGTCAACCTTACACTACATATAACCTTCTGAACAAATTACATGTCAGTTAGAAGCTATTTTCGGTTTAATTCTTTACATTCAAAACCTTATCCTTTTTTGTATTCTGTTATGTCAATGTGATTGGATTCTATAAATGAAATGTGTGTTTTCCTTATGTTCCATTGATTAACTAAGAAATGTTTATAAGGGTCTGAAAAATGCTAAATGTCTAAAACAAAGTTTCCATGACAGTATTGTTGATGACATATACACAAATTATAATTACATAACATCACAATTCAGAGAGTAACCTACTCTCTTCAGTTGCCCTAGTACAAAAGCCTAATCATTAGCCCGTTTGATCTACTCTTGCCCATATCGAGGTCCATGGATTACCGCTATATCAAATTCTAGATTAGAAATACACATTTACGGCCATCACTTTTATTAAGTGACGCCATATAATTAAAAATTGATATCATTGCTTCTTTTTATTGATCGCCTATGGTAGAATGCTGCATTTTAACTCATACACAACATGGGGGATTGTTTACATCACTTCGCGCATGCGCGGGTGACGTCATGCGTCAGCGTGACGACGCCAACGCATGCGCGAGTGACGTCATAACACTTAACATTATAAAAACACGTAAAATGTGAGAGAGGCTCATTCAACTGCCGGCTCCCACGGCTCCTGAACTCCTCCTACATTGCTGGTGTGAATCGAAGTGAGTATTTAGACCGGACTTTAAAACTACTTAGCAAACGCACTTAATTCTGGGCTCTAAGCCTGTTTTTGCCTTTTAGAAAGCTTTTCACATACATTTTTATAAAATATCTCTTCTTCTCTCTAGGCTTGAGAGAATCGCTTCTGCCTTCGGTCCCCATTGGGAACAGACTTAAAAGAACTAGATTCCGTGAGCCTAGTGGACAATACACAATCGACTACCCTCTGAGTCTTTGCTGGTTATAAGCATAACTCAAGGTAAGAGCTCATTTTGCATCAACCGAGCAAAATAATTTGCACTCCTTAGTAATAAATTATCCCCCAAAATTCACTGCGCCAAGGGCAAAATATAGGGTCAGCTACCCACAATTTATATAGACACACATGTGGCATAATCACACTAACTTGGTGAATGTGGAAAGACTGGGGTAATGTAGGGCTTTTTTTCAATAGAATGTGTTACCCACCAATACAGCAAAAATGTTTAGCTAATTACTGTCTTCATAACAAATGTGATTTTGTTGTTATATTTTGTTCACTATTAAGTCTATCTAAAGCACTAATATATTGTATATAATTT
The DNA here is from genome assembly GCF_040938575.1 of Ambystoma mexicanum. NCBI lineage: Eukaryota > Metazoa > Chordata > Amphibia > Caudata > Ambystomatidae > Ambystoma > Ambystoma mexicanum. Next base: position 450,547,223 of record NC_090924.1, on the reverse strand, counting down.
TCCTTTTGTAGAAATTGTTTGATGAATATGTCGCCCCTGATGAAGAGTTTTTTCGACTCGAAACGCGTTGGGCACTTGAAAACACAAATAAATAACAGAATTTACTGTTGATGATCACTAATTGTCTATTGAATGTGTTTTTCCTAAATCTTCTGTATTTTGAATATAAAGAAATTCATAAACATTCAAAATTATCTTCGGATTATCAACTCCATTAGGCCATTCGGCCTGCTAGACAGTGTGCAGGGGACGCGGCTATCCCTATCGGATTGCTCTCTCTTTTTAACTCATTGTGGACCCTTTATAAGCTCACCACCTCTGAAGAACTTAGCCTAGTCTGCCTGTCACTGCTATCTAAACTGGTTTGGCTACAGTTCCCCAGAGTTGTCCCTGTCACACTATAGTTTGGCCTCCTATAGATCTGTCCACCAGGCCGGAGTATAGAAAATCAGTCCTAACAAGCAAAGTCACAATTTTTTCACAACTTCACGGGATCTCCCCTTCCTTTTTCTAATTTCTAAATTTTCTTCTATACCGGCATCCAGTTTCTCACCTCTGTGGCGCATGACAGTCACGCCGGGTTCACACATTGTGCTTTGTGCGAGTGCACCAGCCCGGCCTCAGATCCTCATGCGCTCTGCTTAGAGTGCCTGCTATTTGAGCACCGTTGGCACGCCTGCGCAGTCTGCAGCACTCTTACGCCGAGGACCCTCAACAACAGACTAGGACGGTGGTGAGAGATCTTCGGCAGATCGCTGCTGCAACACATCAAGGATTTCGTTAGTTAGTCGAAGCATCAAGACAAGGCAATTCCCTTATTTAATAAACCACCCCAGCACAGGGATTCCTTGTATGGAGTCCCTGCGACTATGATGGGCACATCAAGCCATTCTACCGGGACCAGGTCTGAGGCTAGGAAAGCTACTGATGCGCACGCCGAGGGGCCCAAGGGCGCTACCAGGCCGGGCTCAGAGGGACACTTGAGCTCTAAAACCGCACCACAGTGTGAGGGGTTGTTTGACTCTGTTACTGGATCACGATCCGAGGGGCCGCCTACACACGATATGAGCAAGGTTACTGGCCACCAGGCCGAGGGACACCATCTTCCAGGAATCTCTTCTGAGGCCCGTTCCAGTCCGGAGCCCGCAAGGGCGTCATTAAAGCAGACTGCGCAGAACCCAAGCTTCCTGTGCATTCCGGAGGCTATCCAACAAGTGGCCACTGGCCATGCTATTGGCAGCACAGGGCTTGAGATGCCCAAAATGGTGGTGGGGCACACCCAACAGGCAAACCTTAGGGGGAATGCCCGTGCACACTACATCCATCCTCACCTTCTGAGTGGGTGATTCAGGTGGACATCTCTCCTTCATCGCTATCACAGGGGGTGCCGGGCCCTTCACGGGATCCCTGGACTCCTCTCCCAACGTAAGCATATCAAGGGCATGTGCTCTCATTCGCCCCTAAACAGGGAAATCCACCCACACCTCAAGTGCACAGGGCCTACAAGGAACCACCTTACCCAACGTAGAGCCAGCAGCCAGCATGTGAGGAAAGATGTTTCAATCGCGTCCTTCTTCTAATGAGGTCATAGCAGATGTCATGAATACTCAATGGGCTAATCAGGGAAGTGATACCCCAAATGGATCCCCAGCAGCCTATGGGCTCAATCTTGGGTGCTCCTGCAGCACCAGCTCCAGGACCTCCTGTCAATTACTTCAACCCCTGCCACCTCCTCCGCCTCCTCCAACAACGCCACTACCTCCTCCGGTGCCGCTGGCGCCCTTGGGGCAGCTGGACATGATGTTTGGGGGCACGTCACATGATTCAGCCTCTCTAAGACCGGGGGGCACTGACACCGATAAGGACAATGACGAGTCATCCTCCTCCCAGTCACAGCTGGAGCCTGGGGTCTTGCAGAATTCTTATCCCTCAAATCGAGCAGCAGATAGGGGGTCCCCCTACAGAAAGACAGGATGGCAGTGGGCAAGAAGCTGTGGCTAAAACCACACTCCAGTGCCCAGGTCAAACAAGCGGCTGGAGAACCGCTTCAGGCAGCCTTAAGGAGACGAATTGCTGGTGCCGGCCCACCCTCAGACGGACTTGTCCGTAGTCGCAGCAGTTTTTCTGTAATCAAAGGCGGCGGCTTCTACCTACTCAGCCAGCGCTGGTCTGTCAAAGGAGGACAAATTACTGGAAGGTTTTGGGCAGAAGGTATACAAAAACGCAGGCCTTCAACTCAAGCAAGCAAATGCAGATGCTATTCTAGCCACAGCCAGTTAGAAATTATGGTGAGAAATAGCCGATTTCCCAGAAGATCTCCCCGTGCAGACGCAAGCAGCATTCACGTTTACAAGATGCTAGACTCATGGCACAGACCATGCTTGAGACTTTGGTCGCCCATATCGACCTCGCAAGCTGGTGCATGTGCCTGGGGGTGGATATGAGACGGATGTGTGGATGCACGCAACCAGGTTTTCCATGGACGTCCAAGAACGCATTGTTGATCTGCCCTTCGAAGGAGTTAAGCTCTTCCACTTGTCTACCGACGATCCGAATAAAAGAAAACCAGCACGCAGACTGCCAAGTCCCTTGCATTGCTGGCCAAGCCGGCAGCAAAGCCCTTTACTCAGTTACATGATAAAACTGACCAACGGGCTGGATCTTGTGGTGGCTTTAGGGAGTTTAGTGACAGGAGAGCATGTCAACCTGACAGGTCCACTAGCCAGCACAGAAGGAAGCAGTCAAGGCATTCTACTTAGGGTTTTTTCCAGTCCCCCTCCTCCTTGGCCTCCGAGTCCGGTAAAAAGTGACTGCTGCATCCAGGCCCATAACTCCCAAGCAGGGGTAGCCTTGCTCTCTTCAGGGACAAATGGTGTCATCTAGTTTCAAACCGTGGATTCTGTCCATTGTCCAAAATGGCTTCAGACTCTCTGTTCCTCCTGTTCCTCCTTCTCCAAGTTGGGTCACCAGCACTCCTGTGGGAGATTGCACGGCTGCTCAGGGATAATGCTTTAAAACTAGTCCTGATGGCAGAGAGAGGCTCTGACTTCTATTCCAGAGTGTTTGCAGTCCCCAGGAGGAGCCAGGCGGGCCTGAGAGTGGTGCTGGACCTCTCCTCCCTAAATCTTGTTCTACTCATATACATTTCAAGATGGTGACACCAGCCCAGATCGCAGAGGCTCTCTGTGAGGGAGACTGGATGTGCTCCCTTGACCTCAATGATGCCTACCTACACATCCCCATTTTCCAACCGCATATGCAATTCCTTCGGTTTACTGTAAAGGGGCATCATCTCCAATACAGAGTGCTGCTATTTGGCCTAAACTCGGCCTTCCATATCTTTACACAAAGTTTATAAATACGGTGGTGGCTTTACTCAGACTACAGGGGCATCGCTTGTACCCTTATCTCAACAACTGGCTGGTGAGAGCCAGCTCACCAGCCAGAGGGCAGGTGTCATGTCAGAGGCTAGCTGATGTTATCGGTTTCTGGATCAATCAGACGTCTCAACCGACCCGTACACAAGTGCTCATCTTCCTGGGAGCCTAATGGAACATGGTGGCTCACCGGGTATTCCCCACACAGGATCGGCTGCGGGATATTCAAAGGGCGGCACACCACTTCCTGGAAAGGAGCGAGACAACAGCATGGTGGTTTCAGCACCTTCTAAGGCTGCTAGCTTCATGCGTTCTAACGGTGCCCAATACAAGACTTGCTGGCGGTAAGCTGGGACCAGGAAAAGGAATCTCAGCCGACCAAGGTGGCCATACCGGCGGTCATGCATCAGGATCTCCAGTGGTGGTTGCAGACAGAGAGTGTGATGAGGTTGCGCTCCTGTGGCCCCAACACCCATCGGTCATCATTACGGCAAACTAGTCCCTGAAGGGCTGCTTAGCCGTACTAGGGAGAACTGCATCTACGGGGTCTGGCGATGACCGGAGAGGCAGTGGCACATAAATGCATTGGAGCTCAAGGCTATCATACTTGCACCGAAAGCGTTTTTGAATCAAGTGGAGGGACGCCACAGGTAGACTTGTTCACGTTGGATGACAACCACAAGTGCCCTCTCTATGACTCATGGCTGGGGCAGGATCCCAACACTCTGGGGGATGCCTTTCAGATTGTCTGGATCACCTCTGGGCATACACGTTCCCCCCAACATCACTCCTGTAGAGTGTAGTGTGGAAGTTCAGGACATCAGTCGACTGCTCTATGATCCTCATCACCCCGACATGGCCAGCAAGGGTGTAGTTCTCAGACCTACACCACCTAGCGGTGATGGGACCTGTGATCCTCCCGATCGAATACCTGTCCTTCCTTTCCCAGCAAGGGGTGGGAGGGCGGTGCTGTACCCAGACCCGGAGGGGCTGGCTCTGGCGGTTTGGTTCCTGATCAACTGAGACTCTAGCTGTACCAGCTGTCAGTGGAAAATGCCATACCTGGCAGCTATCAGCATTTACAAGATCTCCTCTGATCATACATTCACAGCAGTCAACCCAGTAACGAAAAGTCACTTGAAGGGGCTGAAGAGGCTTTTTCCACCAGTGCATAGGCCGCACCCAGTTTGAGACTTCAACGTTGTGTTATCAGCACTGACTTTTAAGCCATTCGAGCCCAAGTTGCATTTAGAAGTGTGCCCAATTGCATTTAGAAGTGTACCCAATTGCATTTAGAAGTTGTGACCAATAGCCTATCTGAGAAAAGCTGCATGTAGAAGTTGTGCCCAATAGTCTCTCTGAAAAGTTGCATTTAGAAGTGTACCCAATTGCATTTAGAAGTTGTGACCAATAGCCTCTCTGAGAAAAGTTGCATTTTGAAGTATGCCCAATAGCCTCTCTTTGAAAGTTGCATTTTGAAGTATGCCCAATAGCCTCTCTCTGAAAGTTGCATCTAGAAGTAATATGCTTTGGAATGCAGGGAACATTTGAAAGAGCATATACCATTCCGCACCCCACGCTTACTCTCTTCTTTACACCACCACTCAACTAGAACACAGAGATACTATGTCACCATTCGGTATAACTGTTCTCATATCAACATCTCCCGCTCACTCCCCATCACCCTGAGTAAACACTGCTGGTTTCACACCCCCCAGCCAGGTGTTCTCCTCAGGCCTATCGCAGCCACACTGGGTCTGGATAAATCCTTCCAGAGCGAACACATACTCCTGATCTCTCAACCACCACACCTACCACTAAGAAGCAGCTACCACACGAATTCCGCACCAGCTGCACACATACCTGGTGCGCACACGCACCTTTGGACTCTCTCTACTCTCTCTACTGACCCGAACTTCGGTTCCCAAGGGCGTTCAACCTACCAGCGCCTTCAGGCCTTACCAGTGGTATATAAGGCGCTATATAAATGCAAAATAACATAACATAACATAACATGTCGTCCATTGACCTGAAGTGGGTCACGTTCAAGATGGTCATCCTTCTGGGACTTGCGTCGGCCAGGCGCGTGAGTGAGATTCAGGGGCTATCGGTCTGCAAGCCGTTTACAATGTTCCACAAGGATAAAGTGGTTTTAAGGACTCAGCCCAAATTTCTCCTAAAGGTGGTTTTGACCTTTCACCTTTATCAGGAAATATGCCTACTGGTTTTTTCCCAAAATTCACAGTCAGAAAGGGAAAAGACATTGCACCTGTTGGATCTTAGCAGCGTGCTTGAGTTCTACCTATCCTGCACAAAGGACATCAGGAAGAGAGATGTGCCATGGTTACAGGTAGAGGTCACCCAGGCGCACAGGCTTCAAAGGCATCCAGCGCCGGATGGATGGTATCTGTGATACAGGAGTTTTACAAGGCGCAGGGCAAAGCTGCATCAGCTGGAACTCACGCACATACGTTGAGGGCAAAAGCCACGGCGGTGGCGTTTCAGAGGCATGCCTTGTGCGACATCATCAGCAAGGCAGCTACTTGGCCCATGCCATCAGCTTTCTGCAAACATTAGTCGCTGGACAATAGCTCGAGAGCAGATGCGAAGTTCGGACAGACAGTTCTGAGGAATCTGTTTGCCGCATCTTAGATAGTTCATGTCCTCCTTCCAATAGCAGGGGTACGTTGTATTCGCTCATCAAGGATGGAGGAAAGGAGCCGGGACTAAGGAGTGATGGAATGTTACTCATCGTAGTAACTATAATACTCCTAGTCCTAAGTCCCCTCTCCTCCATGAGACCCACCTCCATCCCCTAGACATTATAAAACAGGTCAAGTACCTCGTTAAGAGAGTCCGGCGTGCAAAAGACTGAGATGAGCCGGCAAAGGGCAGGGCTATATGGTATACTTACGCTCTGACTGCGCCCCAAAGTGTAGAATCAAATATAAACAGGAAGCTCCCTGTTTTTTGCTGCAAGGCCCAGTACCGTCCCCGTTCCAGGGACGCCCAACGAGGATGGAGCAAAGGGGATTTAGGACTAGGAGTGTTATAATCACTACAGTGAGTAATATTCAATTTATCATGAATCAAAGCATAAATGCTCCAGTGCATTGTTGGTGACTCACATCTATTGGATTTTTGCATATTGTAATATCGCAGAAACTGACAATGTATCTGCCAGTTAACTGCCATAATATGGAAGTACCAAGAACAAAGGCAGCGACTGCAAACAACGAAACGGAAATTGATATAGAATCTTCCACATCTGAATCAGATGTTACAGCAAGCGAGAACGAAGAACTATCAATTTGTTTACATTTTTTAGACGAAATGCGACTATTACGCCAGGATGTGAAAAAACAAAAACAAACAAGAGGAGGTTACCAGAATCGAGGGAGAAGCAGAGGAGGTCGATCAACACGAGGAGGGGGCAGAGGGGCAGCAAAAACAGCGAGCAGCATCCCGGACAGATTACTGTGCTCTGGGACAGAGCCAGTATAAAGAAAGAAGATAGTTTAAAAATGTTCAATCTGTCCAAACATATTTTGACTGCACAACAAGAAAAAGTTCTACGCTTGGGTCTGAATTTTTGCCCAACTGCCCATTTTAACTATGTACAAACTCGAATTGACTTCGACCATTTTGTACGCAAACTACGCTTAAGGAAATTCTTTGCAATCAACCAAAGCACAATGAAGCGGCCACCAAAAGAAGGTGGTAGAACTGAAATAACAATCAATGACATCGAGGCATTGGCAAATTTGGTTGATCTTGAAAAAGGAGAAGAAACAGAACTTGACACAAATCCAGAATTGATAACAATAAATTTAGAGGAATTAAACATAAGAACAGACTGGACGAAGAAGAGCAAGTTAAAACAGAAATCAAAGTTTAATCCAATTAACAACTTGGGGAACAATCTCGAAGCATTCCAGACACTTGTGATCGAAGATCTAAAGAAATTCAGGAGAAAGAAAAGATCGAGATATAAAGACAATTTCTCAGTTGCGGACAGGGTGGCTCTGAAAGAATTATAGACCCTCGAGACCTGCATTATAAAGCCCTCAGATAAAGTACGTAATATTGTCCTCATGGACAAAGAAGATTACATTAAGGGGGCATATAAGCAATTTAACGATAAAAAGTGTTATGAGAGAGTGCCAAATAACCCGAGTCAAGAATTGGAAAACACACTAAATAATTTCCTTAAGAAATGGGAAGAGAAGGGCACCTTAAAAGATTAAAATTGTAAATTCCTTTCAACATCGAATGCAACAATTCCTACAATATATTTTCTCCCGAAGATACATAAGGACATGAAAAAACCTCCAGGGAGGCCCATAGTCTCATCTATAGGTTCAACGTTTGAAAATATGTCAAGATACATAGACGAGACCCTCTTTCCCTTCGTGTCATCTCTTCCATCCTATTTAAAAGACACAACAGACTTTCTCACACGCATTGAAAATATACCTTGGGACACAAACTATATACTGGCTACAATGGATGTCGTTTCTTTATACACATGCATAGGACACGAATACGGCATCAACGCATGTGAAAGCTTTTTAAACACCAGATCATTAAATTACCTGGAACACACAGAAATGATTCTTGAAATGAACAATTTGTGCCTCACAAATAATGTTTTCTTATTCAACAACGAATATTTCAGACAGGTGCAAGGCACCGCAATGGGCACAACATTTGCCCCATCGTATGCGAACCTGACAATGGGGGCTTGGGAAGCAAAAGATGTATGGTCGGACAAGAACCAAATATCCACGGAAGATGTTGTATTATGGCTAAAATACATTGATGACCTTTTTATAATTTGGAAAGGGTCAGAAAAAGCCTGGGTAGACTTTGTGAAAACTCTCAACACGAATGAACATCATTTAAGGTTCACAGAGACACATAGTCGTACCTTTCTAACCTTCCTAGATGTGAATTTAAGGATTGTGAACCAGACCCTAACAACTGAGCTGCACAGGAAACCTACTGGAACCAATACTCCTCTGCATGCAACAAGTGGACATTCCAAGAACTTGGTGTGGAGCATCCCATATGGGGAGTTTATAAGAATTAGGCGTAACTGCTCCACCCTAGCAGCAAATGATCAGGACAGTAAAAGTGCAGCATTCGGCTTCCTCGAACAATGCTACCCCAAAAAAGTCATAGAGAAGGCATACATAAAAGCAAGAAAACAAGAAAGATCGGAACTCCTCACAGGATCACACACGCCAGCCGAACCAATAAATGAAAGCAAAACTACGAGAATGATTCTATCCTTCAATAATGAGGTAACAGAAGTAAAACGAATATTCCGTAGACATTGGAGGTTCTTAATGGCAGATAAGGATTTGGCTGCAAATCTGAAAATGAATCCCGAAATAAGCTACTGACGGAATCGATCCCTGAAAGACAGTTTGGTACAAAGTTTCATGGATGGTCCATCCACAAAAGAAACATGGCTAAAAACACAGAAGCCAGGCTTCCGAAAGTGCACTCGATGCAACATTTGTAAATTTGCAAGAAACTGTGTGTCCTATGAACATCCGGTGCTAGGCAATTCCATCACCATTCAGGAGAAGATCACATGCGAAACATATTTTGTAGTTTATGTACTGGCATGTGCATGCAAGAAATGGTACATCGGGAGTACTAAGTGTAAATTAAAAATTCAGATTCAACGGCTTGTGAGGGCCATTCAACACCAAGATCCGAATTACCCCATGGCCAAACACTTTAGTGATTATCATGAGGCTAAGATGGACAGTTTTTACTTCTTTGGGATACACAAGATAGAGATCGATCCCAGAGGAGGTAATAGAGAGAAGAAACTTCGACAAAAAGAAACTTGTTGCATCCTAGATTTTGAAAGCAAAACACCCAGTGGGCACAATACAGACGAAGAACTATACACGTTCCTGGGTTAATATTTGAATTGTTATGATGCAATGAGACCGATATAATTTTAGCCGAAGTAATGATGTGGACCATGATATGAAAGCAAACTTGCTCTCCCGAGCAGATTATATCCAGTATGAGAAGAAAGGATTTTCTGTGTTGTAATAAGCCGTTTTGCCCTTTTGGAGATTTTGTCTGTCGTGTTGGTCTTTTGTTTCCCACCTTCTCTCTTTTCCAATATCGGGTTAACATTAGAGACTGTGTAATTTTAATTCACTTTTGGGATTTGATGGGTTTGGGTGATCCAATTCACAATGATATTTGTAGGGTTTTGATTGGATGTGACATGTGGCCGTTCATATTGAGATTTTAAACCTTCTTATGATTTTAATCTGTATATAGAGATTGGTACCTGTCCTTGGTAGAACTATAGGCACTTGCACTTTCTGGAGGGAGAGACCAATAGCACTTTTTTCAGAATTGCTGCTAGCACATTGCACTTTGGACCAAGGTACGAGTACCATGTGTATATATAAACCGAAGGCCATTCGATGACGGTTTATAAATAACCGCCAACTTTTAATATTAAGTATGGCAGGCTTTGTGAAGGACCATTTGGACTTAGCAAATAGGTGCACTATGCACTTTATGGCCATGTTGCTGACATTATGCCCTTTACAGCTATGCTGCGAGCAATCTGCAATACTTTTTTGGACTAAGCAATATGTGCACTATGCGACTTATGACTACGCTGATAGCACTATGCACTTTTTAGCTATGTTGCGAGTAATATGAAATGTATTTCATTATTTATAATAGCATTGTATTCCCACCACCATTGGAATTACCAAAGAGTATCATCTGTAAAGGGTTATGCAGCAGGTCATTTGATCTCCACCACATAATGAAGAGGCAACGACAAGCACTATGCTGGGACACACAGACCTTATGTAAATTACTGGTACCTTCACCAAATGAGCTTTATGACATAATACGGGCTAGTAGCCTGGGTTTGGCAAACCCATATGATAGAACAGACCCGTTCCAAAATGGCCAACACATTTTTTTCGACAGATAGATTGGGTAGTCCTCTGTCTATGTCTGTCCACATGTCACATGGGGTATTTTAACCCTCTACAATGTTTGGGTCATTAGTTGTGAACAAGCGGTCAGTGGACCGTGAAACGCGTAGACTCCATCTACTATGCGCCAGCTACCTTGGGAGGGCCACAATGTGAGTGGCTTGTGAAAACCTTTTCTTGCCATGAGGATGTGCAATGATTTTATGGATTTTTCTTTTTTGATACTTACATAAAGTGGAACAATTTTGCATTTTGGTTTCCTGATTCTGTAAATTCTTTTGGGACCAAGGAGTGCTCCTCCACCAACTGAGGAAACGACAGCTGAAGTAACATTATCTATATCTATATATATATATATATCACATCAATTTGCTTAAAGGGTGGAAAGAACCTATGGGAAAAGATACCTATATCAACCTGACCAGTCTGTTATCAGAAGATAACAAGGATAACCACTTAATTTCCACTGAGTTATCACAAAATTAAAAACAGGATTTATTAGAATTATTACAACAGTTCCCTGGTAAATCAAAAGCCTTACAGCATTCCGGAAAGTAGAAAACAAATAATTCAGGACGAGGTAGAAACTATGCTGAAGGCTAACAGGCTGACATTATTGACCAAATATGAGGTCAGACTACAGCCGGGCACTTGAGACCTACAACCAAGGTCTCTTCTAACTGTATTTTCATTTTCTTGTTTTGATGCACCTAACCATTTGGCATGTTCCACTGAATATCAAGCTGTCTGTTGAAATCACTAGTGGATCATGTATTTGTAAATACTTCAATACTTTCGCTAAAAGTTAAAAAAAACATTAATTTATGAATAAAAAAAGCTGAAAACTTTACATATGAATAAGAGATATTTGTTCATTATCAGCAAATATGGTGTTTCCAATAATGGCTGCCTCAGTTGTATGGGCACCCAAAAGGGTTTAAAAACCAGTTTGCACTTAAACTGTTGTTGCATTACATTGACTCATAGAGGGTAGTACAACCCCCTAGTCACAGGCTGACATTATTGAGCCATCCCAAAGTCCCTGGTCTTCCCCAATTGCATTAGTTGCCAAGTCAAATAACTCTTGGAGATTTTGTATAGATTTTAGAAAAGTGAATGATGTGTCTCAGTTTGATAGTGCCCATGATAGACAATCTGATTGATAAATTGGGAGATGCCAAATACCTTTCCACTATTGATCTAACTAAAAGCTATTTGCAGTTACCAGTTCATCCATCTGATAACCCCAAAACTGCTTTTTTCTACTCCTCTTGTGTTATTCCAATTTAAAGTACTATCTTTCAGATTACATGGGGCCCCTGCTACTTTCCAAAGATTGATGGATCAGGTTTTAAGACCTTTCTCATGTTTTTGTGGGGCGCCTATATTGATGACATCATTATAGATAGCAAAACCTGGCCTGAGCACATGTTCCATCTATACAAGATTACCAGAGCATTGAGGAAAGCTGGATTAATGGCTAACCCAAAGAAATGCCACTTAGCTAGATCTGTGGTAAAATACCTGGGATTCTTAGTGCAGCCCCAACCAGATAAAGTTGATGCAGTAAAGAAAATGTCCCCTCCCAAAACGTAAAAGAGTTACAAGCTTTTTTGGGTCTTGTTGGTTACTATTGAAGGTTTATTCAGAATGTTTCCTCCATCTCTGGCCCTCTTACTGACAAACCTAAGAATGTAGCCCCCCAGAAATTGAAGTGGCAACCTGAAGATCAAAAAGGTTTTGATAAGCTGAAACATATACTATGTAGTGACCCTGTTTTGAAAGTGGCAGATTTCAACCAACCCTTTATTTTGCAAACAGGTGCTTCCCATATTGGTTTAGAAGCAGTGTTATCTCAGCTCCATGATTGTATATAACATCTAAACCTCTAGATAAGTCAGAAGATGTTTGATTGGGAAAAGAACTATGCCACTCTAGAGTTGGAAGCCCTTGCCATCAAGTGGGCAATAACATACTTGAAATACTATTTAACAGGAAGAAAGTTCAGATTAATTACTGATCAAGCTTGAGGAAAGATATCAACGCTAGAGTCATGCGCTGGTTTTTAGATTTACAGCCTTATTGCTTCTCAGTGGAACATCGGAAAGGCAAGGAACAAGGGAATCTTGATTTCCTCTCCCGATTTCCCCTAGGGACTGGGAAAACCAGCGGAATTAGGGGAAGGGTATGTGATGAATCAGGCATGATTCCTTCCAGAAACCTGTCCTGGGACCCTTCTCATGTGGCCAAGGAAAGATAGACGCTTCCAGATCCCAACCATGGGGTGGTGTACTGCGGGACAATCACATGGGGGAATCAGGCTAGGAAGACCAGAAAACTCCCCTGTTTAACTTTTCCCATAATCCCTCACTGTTTTCCAAACAGCAGAAGTTAAAAGAACTAACTTTGTTGTTGGGGACTACGAGTCCCATAATCCCATAGGTACTGGGACGAGGAAGAGGGCTGAAGAGGCATGCTGTAGTAGAAGTCAGGCAATTAGGCCTAACAGCCCACATCTGAAGGAACCTGGGATGCATAAAAGACCCCCTCGGGTGCAGGCAAAGAAGGAGCTTGAACTTTGACTGCAGTGCGTGCAGTAGCAGAGGCAGAAAGAAGAAGACACAATGCTGGCAATCTGTGCAGAAGTGGGAAAACTGAAGGGACACCAGAACGTTGCTACAGCAGATTTCACCTGCTTATTCTGCCAGGGTCCTGTTCCCCCAAACTCTGATTTGCAGAGGTTGCGCAGGAGAAGGCGGGCAGGAAGGTTGTCTTTCCCCATGTGAGCCTGATTGTCAAGATTGCCGTACCATCAGTGTGTTGGAGACCAAGGCGAGGAGCTGCAGGCAAGCCGTGGGTCTCAGGAGCGAGATGGGCTCCTTTGTCGAGTCGCAGGACCGGAGACACCTTCAAAGAGGAAGGACGTGGTCCGTGTGAAGCCAGAAGCAGTAGAAGTTGTGCCCAGAGTTGTGGAATTTGTGCAACCCCCCGGATCATGTATTACAAAAGCCGGTGAGTCAAACCTGGCATTCTGATTCCTTGCCCAAGCACTGCTGGCAACAGTATCCAGTCCTATCTTCACTCGTGTGTAGACTGAAGCGAGCTGAAGTTGTTAGTTAAACCTTTGCCAATGGAACAATGAGAAAGTAGCGCTCACATATGATTGGTAATTTCTCTTTTCACTCGTGTGAAAAGCAAACGCTACTGAAAGCCATTGTCAAACACTTTAAACATAGTAAACTATATGAAGAAGTGGTTGCGTGTGCCTAATTTCACTTTCCAGACAAAAAATGACCTTTTACATCTTTATTCACCTGAACCGTAAATGCTTAGTAAAGCATTTAAACTTTGTATCTACCATTCAAGAAAGAGCAAGCATTGCCCAAGCCAAGAGTATTCCCCCATTAAGCCTGAAAGCATATTTTTTTAAGCCAGACAGCCATCTAAATAAAACTGTGAGCCTACAGAAAGTTTAATCATGCTTATACAATACCTTATGCTTATTGCAATACCTTATGCTTATGCAATACCTGAAGCCAAGAGAGTGCCACTAAGGCTTCTGGGTAATCATTGTAGCTAACAGTTGGCAGAGAGGTGAAAGCAAAATTGGGGAAGGGAAACTTGTTGTTCATGAATACTATCTGAAGTTGACACAATCTAAATTACTTGTTGATGAATATCATTTGAAGTTGACCCCGACAATCGAGGCAAAGATGCTCCCCCTTTTCAAGAGATATTCAGAGGAAGAGTGCCTTGCCGTTTGTTCAGTATTGAAGTGCCTTAACCTAAATCTTGTCAGAACTAAAAACTATTTAGAAATACGAAGTGCTGAAGTTGTAGTACTATTTCAGTGTACTGAGACTGTGGTGGTATATCTAAGTGTCAGTAGTTGCAATATTGCAGAAGCTCAAAGGAAGTGGAAGTAGCAGCTTCGTGAAGTCATCCTGGCCAATATACCTATTGTAAATCCTAATCCTGTGACCAGTGACATACTAACTGTTACCCAAGAACTGTGTTGACAATTGTAGGAATTGCATTTCTTGTGAACTGTGGTAAAGCACCGTGGCTAGGAATACCGTTGATGTTGTTCTGAGGAAGTGGAAAGTCCATATTTCAGCAAGGAGACAAGATTTGCTATTGTTGGAACTTTGGTTAACAAAACTTGACTTTGATTTTTTAAATTTTTAAAAAAATTGAATTAGTTGAATTTAATCACCCTTACAATAACAAAAATAAAACACAGTATAAAACCTATCAATTCAGAATTAGGATATCAATATCATAACAATCAATCTCAAACACACAAGTTCATTGTTCCATTGGTAAGTAAAACTATGAAACGAAAAAAAGAAAGGAAAAAAGACGAGAAAACGGAGAACAGGAAATTCCCATCAGAACCTAAAATGGCATATTAAAAACTGATAATCTTAACTAACAATTTATAAAGTGCTTTCGTTGTCACAACTAATCATCAGTTAGATCCTCACATGTTTCTTATAATACATATATTCTTTCCAAATTATACAAGTTCCTTTCCTGCAATAAATCAGTCAATATAGGCATTTATAATATAAATTGCTGCTATTTCAATAAGGTACTCAAAAATGTTGTACTACCTATACTATAAAGCAGAGTCTGGAGTTAACTTAAGACTTAATAGAAAATTCACTGTGGCAAATTGAATCATCAGCTTGGAACAAGTAAGAATGACTTTGACTTTGAAACATGAAGACTTGATTTGAGACTATGTTTCTTTCCTTTGGAGCAGAATTCACTGTGAATCCTAGGGAAGGGGGCTTGCACAGATTATTGAGAGGTTGTAAAGAAAGTGTGAATGTTGTTGATACTATTTTGAATTGCCATTGGTTTTCTTTCTTTTTTATTTAATGTTCAGTGTGGAGGCAGACATCCTGTGTTAGAGTGTTTTCCTTTAGCTTAGGTTAGGCAGGGAAATCCTCAGCAGAGTAGGGATAGAGAGGCATTTATTATCATTTATACTTTAATAAAAAGGAATATTTTGAACAATCATCAAACAGTGGTCTGCCTCGCATTTCTGACCCCTTACACCATACTGTTGAGGTTGAGTTTATCGGCTCTATCCCCATCATATCATGACCCATATCCATGGCATATGAAGGCAGCGCCCTTGTTAAAATGTGGTTGGTTTCTAAAATACTCTTGTCTGCTATAGAACCTATTTGGTATTTAAAAAATGTACATATCTGTATTTTTCCGCCTGCAAGCCGCTTCCTGTGATGTCACCAAGGTAAAAGAGGAACTGATGCCATCCAGTTTAAAGGTCATGTGACATCACTTCCTGTGATATCGGGTGTTTGATTTAAGTCCGCCATCCCTGGCATTTTGGTGAATCAACGTCCCTGACCTACGCAGGGAGAACTTGCAGACATGACTGTTTTTGCAGGAAGAGAGCTATCAGAACAAAATGTGCAGGAGGATAGTAGGGTGAAGGTAGAGGGGGAGAATTATAGCGGTTAGATAAGAACTGGGGTGGAGGTTTTGCCATAGGGTACGGAAGGTCAGGCAAGGGAGAAAATAAGAGCCACATGTTTATGGAGCCAGGAAATTGTATCCATAGCTCTCCATGCGGATATGATCTCATTGGTAGCCCCCCTATCATCACCCACGAGCTGTAGAAAAAGAGAAGGGCAGAGAAGAGGTGATAGATAAGGTAGGAGGCATAAAATCTGTTAGAGCTGTCACATGAAAGTTGTGACAGTAAATCCTCAGCAACAATGTTCTTAGCTTTGGAAAACCTACTTACCTCATTGGTTAGCAAATGTGAAGGTTTAGAAGGAAAATTAGATCACCAAATTACGCTATTACATTCCACCTTACTAAAGTGTTCAAGTGAGAAAGTAGCCCCAATTTTAAATGTGTATGTGATTGAAAAGACACATAGGAATAGTTTAGAAGCTTAGGCAAATCGGTCAACAGAAGTAATGTCTGAACTGCTCAGTGGTAAGGAAATAATAGTGGAAATACAAAGTTTTAAGGAGGTTAACACTGAGAACATAGAAAGACACAAAAAAGGTAGAGCGAGCACAGTTGCAAATGTTGACACAGCGGGTAAAAATGGGAAAAAGAACAAGAAAAAAGTGCTGTGGCAAGCAGTGATGTATAGGAATAACAAAAAGAATATGAGGAAGTACATTATAGCACCTGAATCAAATATAACAACCTTAATTGAAAATGATTTGGGTAATTTTGAGCTGGTTACAAATATGGAATATGAAAAGGAGGATAACAGTAGAGGGAGGAGAAAGAGGGTATGCAAAAAAGATCATAAATGCCCAAATAGTCTTGCTAAAGTTAGTACCGAAGAAGAGAATTCCCTAAATGATGGTAAAGACCAAGAAAGTAATTCTCTTAGTACAGTAAAAGCAACAAAAGATATTCCGACCTTCTTTACGAAACAGTAAAGAATGGGCACAAAGATATAAGAATGTAGGAACACAAAGTGAGGGGGAAAAAAAGGAAAAATAGGGCACTCTGGGGCTGTGTAGAGAAGGAGGTGATAGACGGGCTGGAGTTGCTTTTTCAAAGTGCAGGTAAACAGGTTAAAATAAAATCCAGGGATGCTATGTCACAGACTGAAGTGAGCCGCAGTGGGCTGAACACATGAACACACTGGATGCGGTAGTGCATGTAACGACCGGCAAGGAAGAGGGGAATAGGTGTTTCCAGAAGTCCTTGCAATTACAGGTTGTTTCTACGGTTGGGAAGCATCCACCGCTTAACAGAATAATCTTTATACAAATACTACGGAGTATAGTACTATTAAGCGTAATCACATCATAATGATATTGTGATTGTTGATCAGGTAGAAGAGGCCAGTGGAATAACTTCCAATGTATGGAGGGCATCATTGGCAATATGAGAACACCTATTTAAGAGAGGATATCAATGTCGGCAGGTCAATATTCCTGTGACCAAATTGGGCAACCCAACATACAATGGGAAGAGGAGGAATGATTGGTCTAGCCTGTGGCAAGATAGGGATGATGGAATGGAGGGTAAGTGTGAATCGTCAAACAATGGGGAAGGAACAGAATGTTTTGGAAAAAGGGGAGATCAGGTTAGGTAGGGAAGGGGGCTATTGACAATGACTGCCCAAGGTCTTCCAATAACACTTAATGAAGCAACCCTGATATCACGTCCATGATGTGTTCATGGAACACATGGGGATCGGCTCATCATAGAGACTGGCCTCTTTGAAATCTTGCATTTGTTTCGTATCCTGACACTACAGGAGACCTATTTGTCGTCCGTCCATGAACCGGCTCTCAAGAGCCTAAGGGGGAGGCTGAAAGGGGGCCTAAGTACATCAGTATTTAACTCATGGTCAGTGAAGAAAAATAAGTCTAGTACTGAAACTGTTTTGGAAGGTCTGGTCACTAGAGAGACCGAAAGACAAGAGGACATCCTGATAATTAACATTTATGACCCACCAGGAATGCTTCTCCATGGCAAAAATCTTAATACACTCAATGGTCTTTTAGTAGAGGTTGGAGGTAATACTTCAGTTTTTGTTTGTGGTGATTTTAATGCGTGTATTCCCCCAGACTCAGACTTGTCTGATGAAGACAAATCAGGTAGCTGAAAGAGAATTGGCAAATTGTGTACCAAAAGTTGTGGAGGGAGCTACTATATGGGAAGTGGATTTCATAAGTAGTTTTTAAACAGTGATAAAGGCAGTTAATGAGCAAGTGTTGGTGAAGAGATGTTATAGTAATCGGGAGGATAAGCGGAATGCAAAGGGGTGGAGTATGTGGAAATATGATAATATTAGAAATACATACTTATCTGTGATCATATAACAACGAGAGAGATTTTATTGAGGAAAGGGCAACGTGGGGTATTTTTACGGATGGCAATGTTATTGACTTCATCTTTTATATGGTGACATTTTGTGATTGTGTATTATCAATTTTACAGGAATTGTTTTAAGAACCTCCGTGGAGTGGAAACATAAGTTCATTTTGTTTGTATATAAAGGCTCTAAATAAAAGTGTAATAAATAAATAAATACAGACACTTGTTTGGAGGGCTTGTGGCCACTGTGGAGATGTACTCAGCTCATGGCCTGTGGTCGGGAATAGACTTGGAAAGAAACAACATTTTCTGGAACTCAAGGTCATGTTCATGGCTCACAAGTCATTTATCCCTGTCATTCAGAGCAGGGCGGTGCTGATCTGTGCAGACAACACCACTTCCATGCTTTATTTCAATAAACAAGGATAGGCAGGTCCCCGGCCCTCTGTCTCCTAGCTGTCGATCTTTTGAAGTGGGCTATTGCTCGGGTGCTAGTACTCAGAGTGGTCTATATTCTGGGTGATCTCAATATGGATGCAGAGAGACTGGAAAGATTAACAGGGTAATTCATAGAATTTTGCACAAAAGTGGCGCACGTGGCTGGCGCACAGTGTGCGCATGCGAATGTCTGCGCCAGGCGCGTGCGCTAAAATCGATATCCGCGCACAGCGTATTCATGGATTTTAACCTCCAAAACCAGCCATGGTGCAGAGTGGCGCGGCGACCCTGCAGCAGCGCCAGTTACACCCCCAAGAACGCCCTTGCGCAAGGAAAAGCCATCAAAATTCACAATTCAGCGCAAAGGGCTGTGCTAACCCTGGACCAGTATACAGGGCTGCCAAACAGCAAACGCTGAGCGGGGAACGTGTATTACTGCGGTGCACGGGAAGTGCTACACGCAATTTCTGCAGGGTACGTGTATTTCTGAGGTGGGGGGAAGTTTAAGACGCGATTACAGCAGGGTACGTGTATTACAGGTGTGCGTGGGAAGTTCCACACGCGATTTCAGCAGGGTAGGTGTATTTCTGGGGTGTGTGGAAGTTCAACACGCGATTACAGCAGGGTACGTGTATTACAGGGGTGCGCGGGAAGTTCCACACGCGATTTCAGCAGGGTACGTGTATTTCTGGGATGCGGGGAAGTTTAACACGCGATTTCAGCAGGGTACGTGTATTACTGGGGTGCGCGGGAAGTTCCACACGTGATTTCAGCAGGGTACGTGTATTTCTGGGGTGCGGGGAAGTTTAACACGCGATTTCAGCAGGGTACGTGTATTTCTGGGGTGCGGGGAAGTTTAACACGCGATTTCAGCAGGGTACGTGTATTACTGGGGTGCGCGGGAAGTTCCATACGCAATTTCAGCAGGGTACGTGTATTTCTGGGGTGCGGGCAAGTTTAACACGCGATTTCAGCAGGGTACGTGTATTACAGGGGTGCGCGGGAAGTTCCACACGCGATTTCAGCAGGGTATGTGTATTTCTGGGGTGCGGGGAAGTTTAACACGCGATTACACAGGGTACGTGTATTACAGTGGTGCGCGGGAAGTTCCACACGCGATTTCAGCAGGGTACGTGTATTTCTGGGGTGCGGGGAAGTTTAACACGCGATTTCAGCAGGGTACGTGTATTACTGGGGTGCGCGGGAAGTTTAACACGCGATTACAGCAGGGTACGTTTATTACAGGGGTGCGCGGGAAGTTCCACACGTGATTTCAGCAGGGTACGTGTATTTCTAGGGTGCAGGAAAGTTTAACACGCGATTACAGCAGGGTACGTGTATTACAGGGGTGCGCAGGAAGTTCCACACGTGATTTCAGCAGGGTACGTGTATTTCTGGGGTGCGGGGAAGTTTAACACGCAATTTCAGCATGGTACATGTATTACTGGGGTGCGCGGGAAGTTCCAAATGCAATTTCAGCAGGGTACGTGTATTTCTGGGGTGCGAGCAAGTTTCACACGCAATAGGCCCTGTGCGAGTGGGGTACGTGTATTTCGGGGGTGCAAGGGAGTCCTACACGTGAATTGGCAGTGTGGGTCCTCCCAGGTGTTCCCTCTACACCCTCCACGGCCGCTGCAGGCAGACCACACCACAGGGGACTACCCTGCATCCCTGATCATGTCCCGCAGGCAGCCCATCCACCATGGGCATGCCCCCCCAGCCAAGCCACATGTCACCTTGCACTAGTGATCCCCAACGCATTACCCCCTTGCACCCCCACCCCCCAGCAGTGCAGGGCACCTGCCAGCAGGCACACACTCATGTCCCCCAGCACCCCCACCCCCCAAACAGTGCAGGGCACCTGCCAGCAGGCCCCCACTCATGTCCCCTTGCACCCCCACCCCCCAAGCAGTGCAGGGCACCTGCCAGCAGGCCCCCACTTATGTCCCCCAGCACCCCCACCCCCCCAGCAGTGCAGGGCACCTGCCTGCAGGCCCCCACTCATGTCCCCCAGCACCCCCACCCCCCAGCAGTCAGGGGCACCTGCCAGCAGGCCCCCACTCATGTCCCCTTTCACCCCCACCCCCCAGCACTGAGGGGCACCTGCCAGCAGGACCCCACTCATGTCCCCCAGCACCCCCACCCCCCAGTAGTGCAGGGCACCTGCCTGCAGGCCCCCACTCATGTCCCCCAGCACCCCCAGCACTGAGGGCCCCACTCATGTCCCCTTGCACCCCCAGCAGTGCAGGGCACCTGCCAGCAGGCCCCCACTCATGTCACACTCATGTCCCCTTGCACCCCCACCCCCCAGCAGTGCAGGGCACCT
Organism: Ambystoma mexicanum; assembly: GCF_040938575.1. NCBI lineage: Eukaryota > Metazoa > Chordata > Amphibia > Caudata > Ambystomatidae > Ambystoma > Ambystoma mexicanum. The sequence goes on along the minus strand of NC_090924.1, from coordinate 450,526,254 downwards.
GCCAGCAGGCCCACACTCATGTCCCCTTTCACCCCACCCCCCAGCACTGAGGGGCACCTGCCAGCAGGCCCCCACTCATGTTTCCCAGCGCCCCCACCCCCCAGCAGTCAGGGGCACCTGCCAGCAGGCCCCCACACATGTCCCACTCATGTCCCCTTGCACCCCCACCCCCCAGCACTGAAGGGCACCTGCCATCAGGCCCCCACTCATGTCCCCCAGCACCCCCACCCCCCAGCAGTCAGGGGCACCTGCCAGCAGGCCCCAAATCATGTCCCACTCATGTCCCCTTGCACCCCCACCCCCCAGCAGTGCAGGACACCTGCCAGCAGGCCCCCACTGATGTCCCACTCATGTCCCCTTGCACCCCTACCCCCCAGCACTGAGGGGCACCTGCCAGCAGGCCCCCACTCGTGTCCCCTTGCACCCCCACCCCCCAGCAGTCAGGGGCCCCTGGCAGCAGGCCCCCACTCATGTCCCCTTGCACCCCCACCCCCCAGCAGTGCGGGGCACCTGCCAGCACGCCCCCACACATGTCCCCTGCACCCCCACACCCCAGCAGTGCAGGGCACCTGCCAGCAGGCCCCGACACATGTCCCCCAGCCAACACGTCATCACAATCTAGATCCCTGGCCCTTATGGCCAGCCTCCACATGCCAAAGACCTACCCAAGTATAGCATCCACCCACATAGAAATGCCAATTACATGATACAACCCCAATGGCAAGTATGTAAATGATCACATGTCCGTCACACACACACAGTGGGTGCAAGTGAATGTCAAAACCCATATCATGACATGCACGAAACCAATGAGATGATACCACAAATGGAAGTATAAAAAAATATATATTAAAGATAACATGAACGTAAATCAAATTAAACACACAACAATGGGAATAACAAAAGAAATGGTCCATGTCCGATAAATTATGAAAATCCAGAAAACACAAGCAAAAGAAATCCAAAAAGAAATGTTGTCCAAAGTCACAGTTCAAAAAATCAAATCCAAGGGAAAATAAAAAGTAAAAACAATTGCTCCATGGTGAACACAAAAAAAAATATTAAAAAAGATGAATCCAATGTAGAACTATGTACAATTGAAGAATCCAGGGTCCATGAGCCCAACTTAAGAAATGAAACCTACCAAAAACTACTACCTAATAAAAAAACTATATACAAAAATGTGGTCCATTGTCCAAGCGGTCCAAAATAAAGAAAAAACAAAAGGAAATCTAATACTAACTAACTAACTATTTACAAGGGCAGCGGGCAAGTCCAACGGCTCACATGTTGATGTCCCGGGCCAGGGCATCATCGAACTCCTGCTCGATGTCCCGGAGGCGGTCCTCTTCCATGGCCCCGAGGGTTCGCAGGGACGATGACATCTGGAACTCCAGGTCCCTGCGAATGGCCTCGAGGCACTCGGCCTGCCTCAGGGCCCTATGCATGGAGTTCTCCTCCCTGACCATCGTGAGCCGTGCCTCTTCATCCCGCTGCCGCTCCGAATCTATCGCATGGCCCAACCGCTGCCACACGGAAGACACTTCCCGTCCAGGGTCCTCCTGCCCTCCGGCCGATGCCTGCCCCTCTGATGATGAAGGCCCCGAGCCATCATGGCTCCCACCTTGTTGCTGCTGCTGCTGTGCCGCTGCCTGTGCCCTGGCTCCTGCTGCCTGCACATCCTCCTCCAGCTGGGGTGCAGTTGTTGAGGTGGCCACCCCTGCTGGACGTCCGATTCTCGACTGTGGCAGGGATGTGTCCTCCAGCAGCCTGGCCGCAGGGTCAGAGGCAGCTCCACAGGGCACCCAGGTGACACATGGGTGGCAAGATGGCACGGATGACGACTGGCGCATAGGGGGTTCAGTTGAGGAGGGGGTCAGAACAAGGTCCAGAAAACGGAGGAATCCGGCCCTGGTGAGCTGTCCCAGTGGGTCAACGCGGTCAACAAGCCATGCGAGAAGACGTGCAGTCTCCTCATGAAAAGACTGCAGGTCAGCTCCCATGGCAAGTTGACGCAACGCCACCCCACCCAGGACAGGCTCAACCCGGTGCCGGATAGCCACATCCGCAGGGAGATGAAGACCAGTTGGTGTAAGCCAATCCCCTCCCTGAGAACGGGTCTGGACGTAGGTATCCCTGCTGGTGCAAGATGATGCAGTCACAGGATCGGGGACAGGATTACACAGAGGCACCTCCGCGGCGGCCTGTGCTGCCTCCTGTCCCTGCACTGCACCACTAGCACCAGTGGAATCCCCACCTCCAGACCCCGTCTCTGTCCCGTGCACGGCCTCCTGCTCCACCAAACCCCCCACCAACCTGGATGACTCCGTGCCATCTTCCTCCGTCGGGCCCTGTGGGGTCTCAGCTGCCCCTTCGGCTGCCGAGGAGTCCAACTACAACCTCTGCCTCTTGGACCTCCCCTCGGCAGCTGCGACCTGGGACGCGGCACCGGACTCCTCACTCCCTGACAAGATGACAACCTGGGAGGGGAGCCGGGCCTTGCGTCTCCGGCTGGTGGTGCGATCCCTGCCGCTGTGCTCCACAGCACCTTCTCCGCCCTCTTCATCAGTTGACGCTGCAGACAGGGAGAGATAGGAGACAGGCATCAGGGCACTGTACAATGGACTCATACACACATGACAGTTGTACATGAGTGGCATTGTCAAACTTCAGACATGGCATCACAATCCCCAACACACATGTCATTGCAACTCAGACACATGAGCTATTCCACAGCCATATTGCAACAGCCAGCACCATCCATACACATACAACAGCATGAGCAGCCAAAGGTGAGCCAGACATCACATGAAACACAGGGAGTGCACTAGACATGCACACACGCCACCACACTTACATGCATGTGTACACCTCCACCAACTATCGCAGTGATAAGATTGGCATCCATGTCACATCTGGCAATCAGTCTTCTATATCAGTCTCACATACATCCATGTTGCATCACTGTTGCACCCATGTCAAATACACACACATGCACATGTACACGGTGCAGATACATGCAGCTGGAACCAACATCCATGTGTGACACCGCAACCATGCCAATTTACATACACAGTAATCCAAACATGTGTGCTCACACATCTGCATTTGGCCTGCATGCTTACCCACACATACACCATCCATGTGTCTCACACATGAAAGGATTTGCATGTGTCAGCCTCACAGCCCTGTACATACACATCCATACATGGCCCTACAAACCACATGTACAACCTGCACACTACTGGCACACCACCACACGCACAGCTTCCAATCAGTATGCATGTACACTTAATGCTCGACTCCAGACGGGTCTGCCTCTCAAGGACCTGGACGTGGAGCGCTGGGCATATGCGTTCCAGGACCCTCATCTGATGTTCCGACAGGAGGCCCCGGCGCCCCTTAGCATCCGCTCCTTCAAGAGGCGCAGGGCCTTCTTGAGGGTCCTGGACCTGAAGTCCTCCCAGCGCTTCTTGACATGTTGGAAGTCGCGGACTGCCACCCCCTCCGCGTTGATGGCAGTCACGATGTCCGTCCAGATCCGAGTCCGTCCTTCCTTGTCAGTGGCCGAACTTCCAAAGAGGGCCTCATACTGCCCCAGGACTTGCTCCACCAGGACACCAACTTCGGTGGCAGTGAAGCTGGTGGACCTCTGCCTCTCTGGCTGGGGGTTGCCAGTGGTGCCAGATGGTGGAGTGCCTGACATGGCAACCCCAGAGGCAGGTGTTTGTGGGCAACTGGGTCCTGGGGCTGGGCTGTGGAGCGATGGAATAGCAGTCGGGAGTCTTCGGTTCCAGCAGGGGTGGTCACAGCAACAGCACCCCTGGCTGACATGCAGGCAGCAAATGGCAGGGCACGTGCGCAGCAGGCAATCAGGCAGCAGCAGATGGCAGTTAGGAGCGTGCTCGGGGCTCTGGGGGGCAGTAATTCGGCCTTCTGGGCAGGAGAGTGGTCTTCCATGTGTGAACGCGTGGCCAGCTTGATACGGAGTGATTTGGCACGTGAAAATCTTGCACGTCAGCGTGTAATTCGAGGAAAGACCCTTAGCACGTAAGCGCGTCAGCGCACATACGCGATTTCATTGGTCCAAAGGCCCTTAGCGCGTAAGCGTGTCTGTGACGTGACACGCGCGGGTGTTTCCCTCATAGCACGTGATGACAGAGCACACGTGGAAAAGCTGCACGTCCGAGTGTCAGCGCGTGTAATTGGAGGAAAGGACGCGTACACGCGTAAGTGACGTGTACGTGTGGGCCGGTTTAAAAGGTACATGTAGAACGCCATTTTCTTGTACGTGCTTTTCGTGGAGAGCGAGTGGGTGAATTCTGTACTTCTTGTCGGTTCACACGCGATTACTTCACAGCGTTTCAAGTTCGTACTCCCTGTTACCTCTGACAGCTTTCATTTTTCCACTTTTTTTGGGCCTGTTTCCTCAAACAGTGTTCACTTCTCCTTTTGTCCTGTCTCCTCAGACAGCGTACAATTCTTCTTTTGGCGGGGGTGTTGCCAACACGCACACGCGCGTATTTTTCACGTTCTTATTCCAGGCAGACGGTGAGTTCAGCACGTACTTAGCAACTGTGCTTGCCCCGTGTGTCGCACTCCCCTTCAGAGGTCATTGTAGGCTGCGTGTATTACGCGTACGCTTATTTTTGTGTTTCTGGGTGCCACAGCGTAGTGCGGGTTCATTTTTCCACGCACGTGGTCTACGAGGGGTTGCATGCACGTTTATTTTTGGTTTTGGGCTGCCTGTGCGTTACGTGACCCGTCATCTTCCCCCAGGGGTCACAGACAGCCTTGTTAGAGCACTGGGGTATGAATTCCATCTAGTACCCTACCCCTTTGACCCCCAATTTCCCAGGACAATAGTTTACTGCTCCTCCCATACGCACAACAACATCAGTGCCATGGTTGGAAGGCGACCAAGCGGTAAGGGAGGCAAAGGTGGCCGACCTTCAAAAGGTGGACGTGGTGGGCGCGGTAGGGGACGTGGCCAGGATTTGCAGGGTGCCCCTAGATCCCCATGTGTGGAGGACCAATCAGGAACACCCATGCTCCCCCCCATGGTTGAGGGAAACGTGGCTGAGACCATCCCAGCTCAGCCCCTGTTGGACCAGCCCATTGTGGCACCTGACCTGGCACAGGATGACTCCCTGGCTGACTTCCAGGTCAGCAAGTCTAGGCCACGTGTGGCGGTGCAAGTTGTCACCAAGGCACGTGGATATGGGGCAGCTATGTCATCTGCTGCCCCAAGTATGCAGGGGGTGAGGCTGCAGGGGCAGCTGCAGCTCCATCCGCCCCAGCTCTGACTCTCCCAGCCAGGACAGTGTCGGCCCTGTCCATCATACTGATGTTCCCCCTGCCAACATCACACTTCAGACAATGCCTGCACCAAGTCCTATGGCCAATGTGCATTCGCACACTCCAACAACGCAGTCCACCGGTGATTCTGCCCCTACTGACCAGAGCGGCGTTAGCCACTCTGGCTCCGCTCCACCTTCTAAAAAGAGGAAGAAGGGTGCTCTGGCACGACAGGCTGAGACCCCAGGCACGGCTACACACTCCGGCACGTCAAGGAAGCCTTGCTTTAATGACGCGGAGCTTAATGCACTTGTGAGCTATGTGTCACAACATAGCCACGAAATGGTGGTGACTGCAGGGTCCAAGACCACACCTGGTCAACGTAAGGCACACTGGCAGACCATCGCCAACCACATAAGTGCCCTTGGATTTGTGAGGCGCTCAGCTGATGATTGCTACAAGCGGTGGAACGACCTGAAAAGCAGAGCAAAGGACAAGCTGGCCTCAAATCATGCCGCTACTCTGGTGACTGGCGGTGGGTCTCCACAAGAGGACAACGAACTTACTGAACATGAGTCTGTTGATGGGACCTTCGTCACAGAGGAACAGATCCGAGGTGTGGGAGAACTACCTGATTACGAAGCATTGTCCGGTGAGTGCCCATGCGTGTGTGTGTAGTGCATGTGTATGTATTTTGGGTGATGGGTTCTGATTGAGTGCCAGGTGAGGGTGTGTACTCCAGAGTGTTGTGGGTCACCCATTTCCTTCCTCACATGGGATCACGTGCCTTGTATTTGGCTATGACTGCATCCCTTCTGCCCACAGTATCCTATTAGGTCCACAATTGTGCAGTTGACCTTGTACTGCCATCTTGCAACTACATTGGTCAGAATTTGTAAGTGTGCCTTCAGGATAATATTTTCCACTCTCCCCTTTTTTGCTAGACATTTATCAACCATATTGTGACATATGTGATATGCTTCGGTCATTGTTTACTGGCCACACTGGGGCAATGCTTTACCTGGTTATGTACACAATGAGACCATTCAGGCTGATGAAGTATTGGCCAGCACAAATGTTTAGATGAGTGCCTGTTTGCATGTGGAAAATGACAGATGTTTCATGCGATGTCAATGTGACGAAAAATAGATCAGCCAACTATTACTGTATTCTTGTACCTTGCATGTGTTGCAGTGAGTGACACATGTGTACTTAGTCCCAGTATGCGGCATTTTTCATGTCATCATGTCCATCTCACATGGATGGGTGACAGTACTCAATCACTGACATATGGCTGTACTTGTCAAATGTGCCATGGCTATGCTAAATGCCATCTGTGTGCTGCCATGTGTCATGTATGTGTATTGGACATGCCACTCATAGGCCAATGTGTGATGGCATGCAGCAAATGTGTTGCTCTCCCATATGGGTGTCATCAGTGTCTGCCTTTTGCCTCCCCTTACTACTCAGTGACAGTGCAGGCATGGGAGGGTTATAGTCATGTGGGACATGTGTGAATCATGTACTGGTTCTGTAGCTTGACAGGCCTATTTGTGTGCTATGGTGCTAATGCCTGTTTCCATTTTTTCTCTTTCATGTTTTTGCAGGGGATGACGCACTTGATACTGTTGAGGTTGAGGAGATGGTGCAGACCCAGGAGGAATCCCAGGCATGACTGGGAACCAGCGGGGGACGTGGTGTGGTGGTGGGTGAGAACCCAATCCTCCTGCAGACCATACTTTCCAGGGGTGTCTCTGGGTGCACCTCCCCAGACCTCTATGCAGGTGCTGATTCGGATGATGAGACCTATGTGCCGTCACAGGTAAGTGTTTCTGGCAGGGATTCTGTTCTGTCCAACCCACCTGCACCAAGGGTAGATCCCTCTATGGGGATGTCAGTGTTGGTAGAGGCGCCTTTGGCGGTTACGGATGCTGGATCACACTCCACAGCATCTGATCCTGTTCCTGGGCCAGCAGATCAGAGGGGGAATGCAGTCCTGCAGCCTCAAGCGGTGCCAGCACAGGAAGGTGCACATCACCTTGCCCCAAACAGGTGTGGTGCTCGTCGACGCGGTGGCCGTACGCCACCAGGCAATAGCGTATGGGAGAACTCCATGTACGCTATGGCAACCCAACAGTCAGCATCAGTTGAAATGATGGCTCAGGCAATGGAGAGGGTGGCCACCTCCATTATCCCCCCTGAAAGGCAGATGGAGCAACTACAGCAGGCAACAGACTCCATTTGCCAATCACACAGGGAAGACATGTTGGCGTCCAACAGGGACCGACGGGCGGCACTGGAGACTCTGCGCCAATCCATCTCAATAGAGTCCCAGGCCCACAGGGAAGCCCTGAGTGCAGAACTCCATAACCTCAGGCAGACTCTTCTTGAGCTTGAGACTTCCGCTAATTTTAGGGCAGAACAGCGGCTGGAGCACCTCACAAGTACGCTCTCAGCTAAGATGCGGGCAACTTGGGAGCAGATCCGGGCATCACGTCAGGTGTTGCATGGGGATCTCCGCACAATAATCCTCCAGAACGAGAACTTCCACACCTGCATGTTTGCTGCCATGGAGGACCATACCAGGGCTTTGCGTGGGCTGCCTCCCATAGCACCACCACCTCCTGATGCAGCAGCAGAGGGTCATGAGAGCGTCGGCAGCAGTTCTCCCACATTGGCATAGCCGTGCAGGCCATGAGCCCATGGAGGTGTTTTTTTCCCAACATCCACACAGGTGGCTGTTGGTGCGCACCCTGTCCTCGGACCTCCTGGGTGCCCCCCCGGCCCCCACATGGCCATTTTTGATTTTTGATTTTTGATTTCTGATTTCTGATTTTTGATTTTTGAATTTTTAAAAAATAATTTGACAGTGTGTTGCCTTGTGTGGCTCCCGTGGGCATCCACTGTATTCCGGCTGGGCACATGCAGGCTTGTCCTGAGTTTGGGTTAGATGCTTGGGTTCATGAGACACACACCCCTCCTGCTTCCCATTTCCATGGGCTTGCAAAGGGTGTGACCAAGTGACAGTGATGTACACAGTGACGTTGGGCTCCCATGAGCTGTGTGGGCAGTCTGTAGTCAATACTGTGTAGACATTCCTTGTGTATATTGTTGTTGTATTGTACACTGCATGGTGTATTAATGTATGATTTTGCTTCCATGTATCCCTCTGAATTTGCAGGTTCAGTCCTCATGTCTTCACAAGGCCGTCTACTTTGGAGATGAAGTTCATGTTGTATGCAGTACACAGACCAGTTTTGAAGGCTGCAAGTCTACAGTTTGAAGGGGGCGATGTGGTGGCATATTCAGGTTGTATGACTACGACTACTTTAACTTAGTACTGTCATGTTTTAGAAATGTTTGAACTTGTCTAGATGCATTGTTTAGTTGGTAAGTATTTGGTCATGTGTGTTGTTAGTTCAACATTACTAGGAGCATATTGTGTGTGGCCAGTTTCCATTAGGGACACTGTACTTTGTGACACTTGTGTCAGGTTTTTGGGATTGCTTTGTTTGCTCTCACATAGCATGACATGCCATGGTGTGTTGGGTGGCGGTGCTGGGGAGGGGTTGGGTGACATGGCACTGTTCTCATCTTGTATTTTGCAAGGGGGTCATGCATTTAGCAGCATATGTGTCTTTTGATGACACAGCATTGGTGGTGTTTCTGTAGGTAGGGATGCACACATTGTGACACTTCCAGGTGACCAATCTCAGGATGGTATGGTTGTGACAGTTGACTTTCCCTCATGTCATCATCATTGATTGTCAGCTGGTATGTGGCAGGGCTGTGTGCACTCCACAGGGGTGTGATTCTAAGTGAAGTAATTAGCCACCAGCTGTGTTCGGGCTGCCTCACCCCGTGCCCTTTCCCCTTTCATGTGCAGCGGGCATGCATGTGGTTGGGGAAGTGGGGGCACCACCATGTCCACCGGCAGTCCCCGGCGTGTTGCAACGTTGTGCAGGACACATGCTGCCACTATGATCCTGCACACTACTGGGGGAGCGTATAACAGCTACCCACCAGAACGGTCAAGGGAGCGAAAGCGTGACTTGAGCACTCAGAATGTGCGCTCCACTATGCCCCCGGTTGCAATATGGGCTGTGTTGTATCTTACCTCGGGTGGCGTGGTGGGGTTCCGAATTGGCGTCATCATGTGGGTGCTCAGAGGGTAGGCACTGTCCCCTGGGGAGGTGGTGATGGGTATCATTAGTGGGGTTGTTACATTACTCAGTATCTGGCATGCATGCATGTGCTGTGGCATTTATACTCACCAAGCAGCCATGTATCGCCATGCCGCTCAGCTTCTAGGTCCCGGTTTAGGGTTGACATTCTGTAAATGAAACTGTCGTGGGTGGACCCTGGATAGTTGGCATATACTGAGGTGATGATTCCCTTGGCATCACATACTACCTGCACGTTGATGGAATGCCAGTGCTTGCGGTTTCTATCGATGTGCTCTGATGCCTTGGGGGGACGTAGGGCCACATGGGTGCAATCAATGGCACCTAGGACTTTGGGGAATTGTGCCACCCCGTAGAAATCCTGGACGACAGCCTGCCTTTCTGCAGGTGTTCTGTGCAGGTATATGTGCCTGCGCACTGATGGGCGTGCAGTCATGATGGCCAAGACCTGGTGTAGGCAGCGTGACTGTGTGGCCTGTGACACCCCCCCACTATGGCTCTTGTCCGCTGAAATGATCCGGTGGCCAAAAAGTGCAGTACATTGAGGACCTTCTCCAGGGGGCTGAGTGCTTGGGAGTAGAGGGTGGGTGATGTGAGGTCATCCTCCCACTCATTGACCAGGTCGAGTATTATGTGAGGTGGAAACCTGTACCTCCCATACACCTGCTCATCAGGCATGCCAAAAAGGCTGGTTCTGGGTGTGAACATTCTGGGCCTGACTATCCTCCTCCTCCTCCTGCGGTATCCCACGACCACTGCTGCTAGGAACGGTATGTTCATCCTGGCGTCTGAGCTTGCTTGTTTCGCACTTTTATGCTGCGCGGGTCCACATACGCCTGCTTCCTGCTGGCGTACGTGTTTCCGGATTAGCGCGTCTTTTTTGGCGCGTGTGTGTGGGCGTTCCGCGCATTTGCCTCCTGTACTTCCCCGCCCACCCAGATTTACACGTACCCCGCTCGCACAGACTCAATCACGTGTAAAACTTCACGCAAGCCCAACTTCCTGCGAGCCCAACTTCCCGCGAGCCCCTGAAGTACACGTACCCCACTCGCCCAGGCACAACCGCGTGTGAAACTTCCCGCGCACCCACGAAATACACGCTATTGTTGACACAGCGGGTGTCCGTGTTTGTCGCGTACTCCTTTGCATGTCATTTGTCCTAGAGGGCCACAGTTTGGGAAATTAATCAGAGCTGTATATACATGCTTTTTGATAGCGCACATTTTTTAATGCGCAGGGATGCTACCGCCTGCCTTTGTGTGGCGGACATGTGTTGATGTACATAGTTGACTTTTGGTTTGTGTCATGGAATCGCCATTTCACTGCTGGGGGGTGGGGGTGCAAGGGGACATGAGTGGGGGCCTGCTGGCAGGTGCCCCTGCACTGCTGGGGGGTGGGGGTGCAGGGGGACATGAGTGGGACATGAGTGGGGGCCTGCTGGCAGGTGCCTCTGACTGCTGGGGGGTGGGGGTGCAAGGGGACATGAGTGGGACATGAGTGGGGGCCTGCTGGCAGGTGCCCCTGACTGCTGGGGGGTGGAGGTGCAGGGGGACATGAGTGGGACATGAGTGGGGGCCTGCTGGCAGGTGCCCCTGACTGCTGGGGGGTGTGGGTGCAGGGGGACATGAGTGGGGGCCTGCTGCCAGGTGCTCCTGACTGCTGAGGTGTGGGGGTGCAGGGGGACATGAGTGGGACATGAGTGGGGGCCTGCTGTCAGGGGCCCTGCACTGCTGGGGGGTGGGGGTGCAGGGGGACATGAGTGGGACATGAGTGGGGGCCTGCTGGCAGGTGCCCCTGACTGCTGGGGGGTGGGGGTGCAGGGGGACATGAGTGGGGGCCTGCTGGCAGGTGCCCCTGACTGCTGGGGGGTGGGGGTGCAAGGGGACATGAGTGGGGGCATGCTGGCAGATGCCCCTGACTGCTGGGGGTGGGGGTGCAGGGGGACATGAGTGGGGCATGAGTGGGGGCCTCCTGGCAGGTGCCCCTGACTGCTGGGGGTGGGGGTGCAGGGGGACATGAGTGGGACATTAGTGGGGGCCTCCTGGCAGGTGCCCTTGACTGCTGGGGGTTGGGGGTGCAGGGGGACATGAGTGGGACATGAGTGGGGGCCTGCTGCCAGGGGCCCCTGACTGCTGGGAGGTGGGGGTGCAAGGGGACATGAGTGGGGGCCTGCTGGCAGGTGCCCCTCAGTGCTGGGGGTGGGGGTGCAAGGGGACATAAGTGGGACATGAGTGGGGGCCTGCTGACAGGTGCCCTGCAGTGCTTGTGGCGTGGGTGTGCAAGGGGACATGAGTGGGGGCCTGCTGGCAGGTGCCCCTGACTGCTGGGGGGTGGGGGTGCAGGGGGACATGAGTGGGACATGAGTGGGGGCCTGCTGGCAGGTGCCCCTGACTGCTGGGGGGTGGGGGTGCAGGGGGACATGAGTGGGACATGAGTGGGGGCCTGCTGCCAGGGCCCCTGACTGCTGGGCGGTGGGGGTGCAAGGGGACATGAGTGGGGGCCTGCTGGCAGGTGCCCTGTACTGCTGGGGGGTGGGGGTTCAGGGGGACATGAGTGGGACATGAGTGGGGGCCTGCTGGCAGGGGTCCCTGACTGCTGGGGGTGGGGGTGCAAGGGGACATGAGTGGGGGCCTGCTGGCAGGTGTCCCTGACTGCTGGGGGGTGGGGGTGCAGTCGAACATGAGTGGGACATGAGTGGGGGCCTGCTGGCAGGTGCCCCTGACTGCTGGGGGGTGGGGGTGCAAGGGGACATGAGTGGGGGCCTGCTGGCAGGTGCCCCTGACTGCTGGGGGGTGGGGGTGCAGGGGGACATGAGTGGGGGCTTGCTGGCAGGTGCCCTGCACTGCTGGGGGGTGGGGGTGCAGGGGGACATGAGTGGGGGCCTGCTGGCATGTGCCCCTGACTGCTGGGGGTGGGGTGCAGAGGGACATGAGTGGGACATGAGTGGGGGCCTGCTGCCAGGTGCCCCTGACTGCTGGGGGCGGGGGTGCACGGGGATATGAGTGGGACATGAGTGGCCCTGCACTGCTGGGGGGTGGGGGTGCAGGGCAACATGAGTGGGACATGAGTGGCCCTGTACTGCTGGGGGGTGGGGGTGCAAGGGGACATGAGTGGGGGCCTGCTGCCAGGTGCCCCTGACTGCTGGGGGCGGGGGTGCAGGGGGACATGAGTGGGACATGAGTGGCCCTGCACTGCTGGGGGGTGGGGGTGCAAGGGGACATGAGTGGGGGCCTGCTGGCAGGTGCCCCTGACTGCTGGGGGTGGGGGTGCAGGGGGACATGAGTGGGACATGTGTGGGGGCCTGCTGGCAGGTGCCCCTGACTGCTGGGGGGTGGGGGTGCAAGGGGACATGAGTGGGGGCCTGCTGGCAGGTGCCCTGCACTGCTGGGGGGTCGGGGTGCAGGGGGACATGAGTGGGGCCTGCTGGCATGTGCCCCTGACTGCTGGGGTGTGGGGTGCAGAGGGACATGAGTGGGACATGAGTGGGGGCCTGCTGCCAGGTGCCCCTGACTGCTGGGGGCGGGGGTGCAGGGGCACATGAGTGGGACATGAGTGGCCCTGCACTGCTGGGGGGTGGGGGTACAGGGGGACATGAGTGGGACATGAGTGGGGGCATGCTGGCAGGTGCCCCTGACTGCTGGGGGGTGGGGGTGCAGGGGGACATGAGTGGGACATGAGTGGGGGCCTGCTGGCAGGTGCCCCTGACTGCTGGGGGGTGTGGGTGCAGGGGGACATGAGTGGGGGCCTGCTGCCAGGTGCTCCTGACTGCTGGGGGTGGGGGTGCAGGGGGACATGAGTGGGACATGAGTGGGGGCCTGCTGCCAGGGGCCCTGCACTGCTGGGGGGTGGGGGTGCAAGGGGACATGAATGGGACATGAGTGGGGGCCTGCTGGCAGGTGCCCCTGACTGCTGGGGGGTGGGGGTGCAGGGGGACATGAGTGGGACATGAGTGGGGGCCTGCTGGCAGGTGCCCCTGACTGCTGGGGGGTGGGGGTGCAAGGGGACATGAGTGGGGGCATGCTGGCAGATGCCCCTGACTGCTGGGGGTGGGGGTGCAGGGGGACATGAGTGGGGCATGAGTGGGGGCCTGCTGGCAGGTGCCCCTGACTGCTGGGGGTGGGGGTGCAGGGGGACATGAGTGGGACATTAGTGGGGGCCTGCTGGCAGGTGCCCTTGACTGCTGAGGGGTGGGGGTGCAGGGGGACATGAGTGGGACATGAGTGGGGGCCTGCTGCCAGGGGCCCCTGACTGCTGGGGGATGGGGGTGCAAGGGGACATGAGTGGGGGCCTGCTGGCAGGTGCCCTGCACTGCCTGGGGCGTGGGTGTGCAAGGGGAATATGAGTGGGGCCTGCTGGCAGGTGCCCTTGACTGCTGGGGGGTGGGGGTGCAGGGGGACATGAGTGGGGGCCTGCTGCCAGGGCCCCTGACTGCTGGGGGATGGGGGTGCAAGGGGACATGAGTGGGGGCCTGCTGGCAGGTGCCCCTGACTGCTGGGGGGTGGGGGTGCAGGGGAACATGAGTGCGACATGAGTGGGGGCCTGCTGGCAGGTGCCCCTGACTGCTGGGGGGTGGGGGTGCAAGGGGACATGAGTGGGGGCCTGCTGGCAGGTGCCCCTGACTGCTGGGGGTGGGGGTGCTGGGGACATGAGTGGGGGCCTGCTGGCAGATGCCCTGCACTGCTGGGGGGTGGGGGTGCAGGGGGACATGAGTGGGACATGAGTGGGGGCCTGCTGGCAGGTGCCCCTGACTGCTGGGTGGTGGGGGTGCAGGGGGACATGAGTGGGACATGAGTGGGGGCCTGCTGGCAGGTGCCCCTGACTGCTGGGGGGTGGGGGTGCAAGGGGACATGAGTGGGGGCATGCTGGCAGATGCCCCTGACTGCTGGGGGTGGGGGTGCAGGGGGACATGAGTGGGGCATGAGTGGGGGCCTGCTGGCAGGTGCCCCTGACTGCTGGGGGTGGGGGTGCAGGGGGACATGAGTGGGACATTAGTGGGGGCCTGCTGGCAGGTGCCCTTGACTGCTGAGGGGTGGGGGTGCAGGGGGACATGAGTGGGACATGAGTGGGGGCCTGCTGCCAGGGGCCCCTGACTGCTGGGGGATGGGGGTGCAAGGGGACATGAGTGGGGGCCTGCTGGCAGGTGCCCTGCACTGCCTGGGGCGTGGGTGTGCAAGGGGAATATGAGTGGGGCCTGCTGGCAGGTGCCCTTGACTGCTGGGGGGTGGGGGTGCAGGGGGACATGAGTGGGGGCCTGCTGCCAGGGCCCCTGACTGCTGGGGGATGGGGGTGCAAGGGGACATGAGTGGGGGCCTGCTGGCAGGTGCCCCTGACTGCTGGGGGTGGGGGTGCAGGGGAACATGAGTGCGACATGAGTGGGGGCCTGCTGGCAGGTGCCCCTGACTGCTGGGGGGTGGGGGTGCAAGGGGACATGAGTGGGGGCCTGCTGGCAGGTACCCCTGACTGCTGGGGGTGGGGGTGCTGGGGACATGAGTGGGGGCCTGCTGGCAGATGCCCTGCACTGCTGGGGGGTGGGGGTGCAGGGGGACATGAGTGGGACATGAGTGGGGGCCTGCTGGCAGGTGCCCCTGACTGCTGGGTGGTGGGGGTGCAGGGGGACATGAGTGGGACATGAGTGGGGGCCTGCTGCCAGGGGCCCTGCACTGCTGGGGGGTGGGGGCGCAGGGGGACATGAGTGGGGGCCTGCTGGCAGGTGCCCCTGACTGCTGGGGGGTGGGTGTGCAAGGGGACATGAGTGGGGGCCTGCTGGCAGGTGCCCCTGACTGCTGGGGGGTGGGGGTGCAGGGGGACATGAGTGGGACATGAGTGGGGGTCTGCTGCCAGGGGCCCTGCACTGCTGGGGGGTGGCTGTGCAGGGGGACATGAGTGGGACATGAGTGGGGGCCTGCTGGCAGGTGCCCCTGACTGCTGGGGGGTGGGGGTGCAAGGGGACATGAGTGGGGGCCTGCTGGCAGGTGCCCCTGACTGCTGGGGGTGGGGGTGCAGGGGGACATGAGTGGGACATGTGTGGGGGCCTGCTGGCAGGTGCCCCTGACTGCTGGGGGGTGGGGGTGCAAGGGGACATGAGTGGGGGCCTGCTGGCCGGTGCCCCTGACTGCTGGGGGGTGGGGGTGCAGGGGGACATGAGTGGGGGCTTGCTGGCAGGTGCCCTGCACTGCTGGGGGGTGGGGGTGCAGGGGGACATGAGTGGGGGCCTGCTGGCATGTGCCCCTGACTGCTGGGGGGTGGGGTGCAGAGGGACATGAGTGGGGGCCTGCTGCCAGGTGCCCCTGACTGCTGGGGGCAGGGGTGCAGGGGGTCATGAGTGGGACATGAGTGGCCCTGCACTGTTGGGGGGTGGGGGTGCAGGGGGACATGAGTGGGAGCCTGCTGCCAGGTGCTCCTGACTGCTGGGGTGTGGGGGTGCAGGGGGACATGAGTGGGACATGAGTGTGGGCATGCTGGCAGGTGCCCCTGACTGCTGGGGGGTGGGGGTGCAGGGGGACATGAGTGGGGGCCTGCTGGCAGGTGCCCCTGACTGCTGGGGGGTGTGGGTGCAGGGGGACATGAGTGGGGGCCTGCTGGCAGGTGCCCCTGACTGCTGGGGGGTGGGGGTGCAGGGGGACATGAGTGGGACATGAGTGGGGGTCTGCTGCCAGGGGCCCTGCACTGCTGGGGGGTGGCTGTGCAGGGGGACATGAGTGGGACATGAGTGGGGGCCTGCTGGCAGGTGCCCCTGACTGCTGGGGGGTGGGGGTGCAAGGGGACATGAGTGGGGGCCTGCTGGCAGGTGCCCCTGACTGCTGGGGGTGGGGGTGCAGGGGGACATGAGTGGGACATGTGTGGGGGCCTGCTGGCAGGTGCCCCTGACTGCTGGGGGGTGGGGGTGCAAGGGGACATGAGTGGGGGCCTGCTGGCCGGTGCCCCTGACTGCTGGGGGGTGGGGGTGCAGGGGGACATGAGTGGGGGCTTGCTGGCAGGTGCCCTGCACTGCTGGGGGGTGGGGGTGCAGGGGGACATGAGTGGGGGCCTGCTGGCATGTGCCCCTGACTGCTGGGGGGTGGGGTGCAGAGGGACATGAGTGGGGGCCTGCTGCCAGGTGCCCCTGACTGCTGGGGGCAGGGGTGCAGGGGGACATGAGTGGGACATGAGTGGCCCTGTACTGTTGGGGGGTGGGGGTGCAGGGGGACAAGAGTGGGACATGAGTGGGGGCATGCTGGCAGGTGCCCCTGACTGCTGGGGGGTGGGGGTGCAGGGGGACATGAGTGGGACATGAGTGGGGGCCTGCTGGCAGGTGCCCCTGACTGCTGGGGGGTGTGGGTGCAGGGGGACCTGAGTGGGAGCCTGCTGCCAGGTGCTCCTGACTGCTGGGGTGTGGGGTGCAGGGGGACATGAGTGGGACATGAGTGGGGGCATGCTGCCAGGGGCCCTGCACTGCTGGGGGGTGGGGGTGCAGGGGGACATGAGTGGGACATGAGTGGGGGCCTGCTGGCAGGTGCCCCTGACTGCTGGGGGGTGGGGGTGCAGGGGGACATGAGTTTGACATGAGTGGGGGCCTGCTGGCAGGTGCCCCTGACTGGTGGGGGGTGGGGGTGCAAGGGGACATGAGTGGGGGCATGCTGGCAGATGCCCCTGACTGCTGGGGGTGGGGGTGCAGGGGGACATGAGTGGGGCATGAGTGGGGGCCTGCTGGCAGGTGCCCCTGACTGCTGGGGGTGGGGGTGCAGGGGGACATGAGTGGGACATTAGTGGGGGCTCCTGGCAGGTGCCCTTGACTGCTGGGGGTGGGGGTGCAGGGGGACATGAGTGGGACATGAGTGGGGGCCTGCTGCCAGGGGCCCCTGACTGCTGGGAGGTGGGGGTGCAAGGGGACATGAGTGGGGGCCTGCTGGCAGGTGCCCCTCAGTGCTGGGGGTGGGGGTGCAAGGGGACATAAGTGGGACATGAGTGGGGGCCTGCTGGCAGGTGCCCTGCAGTGCTTGGGGCGTGGGTGTGCAAGGGGACATGAGTGGGGGCCTGCTGGCAGGTGCCCCTGACTGCTGGGGGGTGGGGGTGCAGGGGGACATGAGTGGGACATGAGTGGGGGCCTGCTGGCAGGTGCCCCTGACTGCTGGGGGGTGGGGGTGCAGGGGGACATGAGGTGGACATGAGTGGGGGCCTGCTGCCAGGGCCCCTGACTGCTGGGGGGTGGGGGTGCAAGGGGACATGAGTGGGGGCCTGCTGGCAGGTGCCCTGTACTGCTGGGGGGTGGGGGTGCAGGGGGACATGAGTGGGACATGAGTGGGGGCCTGCTGGCAGGGGTCCCTGACTGCTGGGGGGTGGGGGTGCAAGGGGACATGAGTGGGGGCCTGCTGGCAGGTGCCCCTGACTGCTGGGGGGTGGGGGTGCAGTCGAACATGAGTGGGACATGAGTGGGGGCCTGCTGGCAGGTGCCCCTGACTGCTGGGGGGGTGGGGGTTTAAGGGGACATGAGTGGGGGCCTGCTGGCATGTGCCCCTGACTGCTGGGGGCGGGGGTGCAGGGGGGCATGAGTGGGACATGAGTGGCCCTGCACTGCTGGGGGGTGGGGGTGCAGGGGGACATGAGTGGGGCATGAGTGGCCCTGCACTGCTGGGGGGTGGGGGTGCAAGGGGACATGAGTGGGGGCCTGCTGGCAGGTGCCCCTGACTTCTGGGGGTGGGGGTGCAGGGGGACATGAGTGGGACATGTGTGGGGGCCTGCTGGCAGGTACCCCTGACTGCTGGGGGGTGGGGGTGCAAGGGGACATGAGTGGGGGCCTGCTGGCCGGTGCCCCTGACTGCTGGGGGGTGGGGGTGCAGGGGGACATGAGTGGGGGCTTGCTGGCAGGTGCCCTGCACTGCTGGGGGGTGGGGGTGCAGGGGGACATGAGTGAGGGCCTGCTGGCATGTGCCCCTGACTGCTGGGGGGTGGGTGCAGAGGGACATGAGTGGGACATGAGTGGGGGCCTGCTGCCAGGTGCCCCTGACTGCTGGGGGCGGGGGTGCAGGGGGACATGAGTGGGATATGAGTGGCCCTGCACTGCTGGGGGGTGGGGGTGCAGGGGGACATGAGTGGGACATGAGTGGGGGCATGCTGGCAGGTGCCCCTGACTGCTGGGGGGTGGGGGTGCAGGGGGACATGAGTGGGGGCCTGCTGGCAGGTGCCCCTGACTGCTGGGGTGTGTGGTTGCAGGGGGACATGAGTGGGGGCCTGCTGCCAGGTGCTCCTGACTGCTGGGGGTGGGGGTGCAGGGGGACATGAGTGGGACATGAGTGGGGGCCTGCTGCCAGGGGCCCTGCACTGCTGGGGGGTGGGGGTGCAGGGGGACATGAGTGGGGGCCTGCTGGCAGGTGCCCCTGACTGCTGGGGGGTGGGGGTGCAGGGGGACATGAGTGGGACATGAGTGGGGGCCTGCTGGCAGGTGCCCCTGACTGCTGGGGGGTGGGGGTGCAAGGGGACATGAGTGGGGGCATGCTGGCAGATGCCCCTGACTGCTGGGGGTGGGGGTGCAGGGGGACATGAGTGGGGCATGAGTGGGGGCCTGCTGGCAGGTGCCCCTGACTGCTGGGGGGTGGGGGTGCAGGGGGACATGAGTGGGACATTAGTGGGGGCCTGCTGGCAGGTGCCCTTGACTGCTGAGGGGTGGGGGTGCAGGGGGACATGAGTGGGACATGAGTGGGGGCCTGCTGCCAGGGGCCCCTGACTGCTAGGGGCTGGGGGTGCAAGGGGACATGAGTGGGGGCCTGCTGGCAAGTGCCCCTCAGTGCTGGGGGGTGGGGGTGCAAGGGGACATAAGTGGGACATGAGTGGGTGCCTGCTGGCAGGTGCCCTGCACTGCTTGGGGCGTGGGTGTGCAAGGGGACATGAGTGGGGCCTGCTGGCAGGTGCCCTTGACTGCTGGGGGGTGGGGGTGCAGGGGGACATGAGTGGGGGCCTGCTGCCAGGGCCCCTGACTGCTGGGGGGTGGGGGTGCAAGGGGACATGAGTGGGGGCCTGCTGGCAGGTGCCCTGCACTGCTGGGGGGTGGGGGTGCAGGGGGACATGAGTGGGGGCCTGCTGGCAGGGGCCCCTGACTGCTGGGGAGTGGGGGTGCAAGGGGACATGAGTGGTGGCCTGCTGGCAGGTGCCCCTGACTGCTGGGGGGTGGGGGTGCAGGGGAACATGAGTGGGACATGAGTGGGGGCCTGCTGGCAGGTGCCCCTGACTGCTGGGGGGTGGGGGTGCAAGGGGACATGAGTGGGGGCCTTCTGGCAGGTGCCCCTGACTGCTGGGGGTGGGGGTGCTGGGGACATGAGTGGGGGCCTGCTGGCAGGTGCCCTGCACTGCTGGGGGGTGGGGGTGCAGGGGGACATGAGTGGGGGCCTGCTGGCAGGTGCCCCTGACTGCTGGGGGGTGGGGGTGCAGGGGGACATGAGTGGGACATGAGTGGGGGCCTGCTGGCAGGTGCCCCTGACTGCTGGGGGGTGGGGGTGCAGGGGGACATGAGTGGGACATGAGTGGGGGCCTGCTGGCAGGTGCCCCTGACTGCTGGGGGGTCGGGGTGCAGGGGGACATGAGTGGGGGCCTGCTGGCAGGGGCCCCTGACTGCTGGGGGGTGGGGGTGCAGGGGGACATGAGTTGTTGATCATATTGCAAGGTGACATGTGCCTTGGCTGGGGGGCATGCCCATGGTGGATGGGCTGCCTGCAGGACATGACCAGGGGTGCAGGGTAGTCCCCTGTTGTGTGGGCTGCTTGCAGGGGTCGTGGAGGGGGTAGAGGGGACACCTGGGGGACCCACACTGCCAATTCACGTGTAGGACTCTCCGCGCACCCCCGAAATACACGTTCCCCGCTCTGACAGCAAAATCGCATGTGAAACTTCCCGTGCACCCCTGAAATACACGGATCCAGGCCAATCGTGTGTGAAATTTCCCGCGCACCCCAGATTTACACGTACCCCGCTCGCCCAAGGCCAATCGTGTGTGAAACTTCACGCAAACTCCTGAAATAGACGTACCCCGCTCGCCCAAGGCCTATCGCGTGTAAAACTTCACGCGAACCCCTGAAATACACGTACTCCGCTCGCCCAAGGCCTATCGCGTGTGAATCTTCCCGCGCACCCCCGAAATACACGCACACGCTATTTTTCACACAGCGGGTGTCAGTGTTTGTCACGTACCCCTTTGCACGTCATTTGTCCTAGAGGGCCACAGTATGGGACATTCATCATGGCTGTATATACGTCCTTTTTGTTAGCGCACATTTTGGCACACATTTCTTTCATGCGCAGGGACGCTACCGCCTGCCTTCGTGTGGCGGAAGTGTTTAGGCCTGTGCGCGTCTTTGCCCGTGCGCTGGTTTGCCCTATTCGATTCCATGAATACTTGTTGTAGGCGAGCGTGTGGGCGTTCCGCGCACTTGCCTCCTGTACTTCCCCCGCGACACCCTCATTTTCACGCGTTGTTCCCCATTCCGCGTGTCACGTCTCGTGTTACGCCTACTTTTGTTGTGTGCGCCGCGCTATGTCCGCTTTTGCTGTGCGCATAGCGCACGTGGTTTGAAGACGCAGTATTTTGGCGCACATCCTGGAATTTCCTCGCGCACAGACTTCCATGTATCGCTGTGCGTGGGTTTCGCTGCGATTTTCGCACTGGCACTGCGATTCGCACGCTTGCGCCGAAAATTTCAGCGCACATTATTTCCATGAATCGACCCGTCAGTATGATCAATTACAAATGGAAACTCTGTCATAGGACAGTTCAGGACATATTTTTGCAGTGGGGTTACCCGGATATAAAACTGTTTGTTGCAGAGCACAATGCCATGTGAACCCAGTCTGCCTTGGGGCGGGGGGGACATGGGACGGGTTATCTGGGGGATGCCTTTCAAGTGGAGAAGAGTCACAAATATTCTATGCCTTTCCACTGACATCTCTCATTCAGTGAGTGATCAACAAGTTTAGATCAGTCGAGGGAATCTCAGTGATCAGTTTGGCACCATGCAGGCAGGCCCGAATACAGGAGCAAACGGGCCCAGTTCTGTAGTTCAACAGTTCAGAAGATCAGTCCACTCCATTACTTAATGGTGGATTCCCTTTCCTGCTACGCACACCTAGCATAGTCAGGTGTCCAGATGGACATGTGCCAGACCTATTTGGCAGCCATTGGGCTGTACAGGTGTTCCAACTCCATGGTGTTCTCGTCAGCCAACCCATTTGTAAAGAAACACCCTGAAGGCCTGGTTAGAATTCCCCTGCACCCCCTCCCAATTCAGAGGCATCACCACATTTGGTATTTAAATGTGGTCCTCTTGGCCCTAGCTCACAAGTTGTTTGAGCCCATGGCTTTAGTCGATATTAAATTAATCACCTGGAAAACAGTGTTGCTGGTCGCCTTGATTTCAGTCAGGAGGGTCTGCAAAATCCAGTCACTTTCGAAGATGTCTCAGCTTTTCACATAAATCAAGAGGTTGTCTTACCGACTTTTTGGATAAAGTTGGAGTTTGATAAACTACTAAATTGCATAAATGACAGAAGAGCTCTGAAGTTCTATTTTTCGTGAACGCAGAAAATAAGGAAGTCTGATGCTTTGTTCATTTCGTTTGGAGGTTCCTTCCCTGGTGGTGAAGCTCTAAAGCCTATACTGCTAGGTCGGTGGTGGAGGGTATTCTGGAAGCCTACAAGGGTGACAATTGATTGAAGTACAGTAGTCACTGTGCTTAGTAACTTTTTCTTTTTACTGTTATGGAGATTCAAATGTGAACTGGCTGCACAGCACAAGACGTACTGTTGTTTGTGCGCAATTTGACATCAAAGACCACTTAGGGCCAGTTTCTAATGATGCCAGAGAATCCGGCAGAAACTGCTTGACCACTAATGTGGTTCAGGCTCTCTCTGGTGTACTCAGCCTAAATTAATGTCAGGCACAGGACTTTGGGGGGACCCCAGGTTCCTGCGTCTGTCACTGCTTAATGCAGGATGTCTGTATGTATGGGGTGGAGATCAGCATGACCCCAGCCATCAAAAACATTCCAACTGTCATTGCTATGGATCTCTACAGACTTTATCTGCATTTTAGTAGTAGCAACAGTCTGGGAATCATGCCCCTTGGTCGGCATCAGATTACCAATACCATGAAGAGTAGGTAAACCTTGTAGGGAAACTCTGATTTGGAATTTTCTAAAAGGGCTCCCAAAATGTGCCAGAAATCCATAGAGAATACAGAGTATGTGGAAAAGAGCACAGAATGCGTTTGTGTGTGTTTAATCCATCCCAGTCTGTTTTGAAATGAAGCTGTTAGTAGAGGTTTGGCGGGGCATAGCCTTACACCATCTTTTTTTTCTACAAGACCAGATTTAAAAAACAGCACGTTGGCCACCACTGCTCACAGGAACTCCACTTACCTTTCGGACATTGAAAGGGACCATACTCTCCAGTTCACCTGTATGTTAGCTCTTGATATGATATGATGATATGATAGGTTATTTATAAGGTGCTTAATACCGAAGGTTTCTAAGTGCGGACCCGGGGATCAGACCTGTGTTGCTCAGTGTCGTCTTGCTTCCAAGGCAAGGATGTTGCCCCTGAGCTATCCTCCCAAGACTTGGACTTAATAAATAGCAGGGGCTGTTAGATTGTGCAGTATGTTTACCATATTTTATTTCATTTTATATTGTTATAGTAACATAGTGGGTTCTGTTGAACAAAGGTGTGATTGTGACTGACTTTGTTCTAGTAGGGTGTGAATATCATAATAATAGTTTTCAAGACGTCAACTGTGTTCTAACGTACAGTAGTAATTTGCTGACAAGCAAAACTAGCATGGGGCCTCCATCACCACTCATTTAGCTATGCATGCCATGTCATATAAAAGGTCTAGATACACAGAATTATGTGTCTGGATAAACTATGCTCCAAGATTGATATTTATTCTAAGAAGCTAGATTAGGTATGTATATAGAAGCTGCTTGGCGAGGTTTATGTGGGGATCCAACTGTTTACCCCTATATTGAAACCACTGTAGGTTTTAGTGCCATTCCTTAAACACCTGCGCTAATATTAACTATTGACAAGGCGCCAGAGAGCCTGCAAACTCTAGATTGCAGTTTTATTGGTAAGTCCCTACTCTCACCTTCACGCAAAGTCCCTTTGTGTCACTGCCAGTATACTTCTCGTCACCATCTTGCAGCTTCTGTAACCCCTTTTGGACTTAGGTGTTGCACTTTTACCATCTATCTTTTCTGCTCCTTGTTTCATTGTGGAGAACAACCTGCATGGTGGCAGCAGCACTCTGATACTGGTGTCCTGGTGCCACCACAAACCTAGGTGAGTTGTGGCCGCTGGGAAGGTGCGGGGGGGCATTGGGGGTCAATATCATTTTGAACTGTGTCACAGATGGCCTCAATAATACACCAACCCTCAGAGACAGTCCAAGGGTTTTTATTTTTAATCCAATAGTGGGCCTTATGGCCATCCCGCCCTCTCTAGCCCACCCTAACCCAGGCGTCTCTCAATCCCAGGGGGGTAACAGAGATCGGTATACTCTATTGTCTAAACAACTATCTAGCTTCTGTTGAAGGCCCAAAGACTACAGCATTTAAACTTCCTCAGGGAACAATCTATGGGTTCCTATCCAAGAGCTTCTTCACCAGGAATGACTAAATGATTGTGGCTTTTAGACACTCAGGTCTTCACCTTCTATGTTCCTTCTGCGCCCTGATATTCCTCTTCTTCCGTCTACCTACCACTCTCCCTCTTCTCCTTCTATTCACCTTCCTCCTACTCCACCCACCGTCTCCCCTTGCTCTCTATTACACTTTATTTACTATCCCCCCAATGGTACTCTCTCCTCTCTATCTCTACTGCTTATATGATGTTCCTCCCACTAAGGTCAACCTCCACCCTCTGATATTACTCCTTACCACTACTTCTCCCTCTCCACTGTTAGGGAGAACTCCCAGGCAAGCAGGGTGGTTTGCTAGGAGTTCGCAAACTCAGAACTCATGGAAGGCCTAACTCCTTCCCCTTGCCCAAAAGGAACGGCAGCAAGTTCAACTATGCTTTATTACAGACAACCAACCGACAGGTATAGTACACGGTGGTCGGTCAAAAGGCCGAAAAAAAAATCTCGAAAAACAAAAATCTCGAAAAAAAGGCCGAAAAAAAATATCGAATTTTTTTTTATTTTTATATATGTATTTTTTGGGTCAGGTAAGTAAAAAAAAGGGTTAAAATAAAAAAAAATAGAAAAAAGGGGGTTTGGGTGGGGAACCCCCCCCATTTCGAAAAAAACAGTAAAAAAAAAAAATTCGAGATTTTTTTTTCGGCCTTTTTTTTCGAGATTTTTTTTTTCGAGATTTATAAGTTCGGTATTATGACTATGAACCATAGTACACATAGGCAAATCCAGGCACCCTCAAAGAATACTGGCTGGCAAGCCAGTTTTGTACCATAATTACATCACAACAACGTTACATTCTGGGCCCCTCTCCACTCAGGATTGGGTGTTGAGTGGTAGTCCCCCTATGGCGGTCCCTATAGAGGTTGTTTTACTGGCTCTCCCCATGTCAGGTGTCAGACCTGGACCATCCCATAAAACTGCTACTTCTAAATGTTGCAGTATGTGGGCCTGATGATTAGTCGGTGCCCCCAACTATCCTCCCCTAGGGTCCTGAATCGTGACCCCAGGCCTGGGACTCAAAGTGTTTCTCAGCTCAGAGTGTACCTGTTCAAGGTAATATGTGCAACTTTATGTCTGCATCATAACCGTATGAGAATCACTATCACTATGAGATCGCTCTTTCCCAGCGTTTGACTTCGCCTCTGGTTTTAACAACTTTGTTGCAACCATTGTCTGGTCCGTGAGACTGTGTCCCTTCCCAGCTGCCATTTCTTGGCGCCTTGTCAGTCCTGCCGGACCATGTGTCCAGAGACCGTGTTTATGAGCTCTGGAGCTCTGAATTGATCTGTATTTAAGGAGGATTATTCGTATCTGTTGCTCTGTTGTTACTTCAGTTCAGGGAAAAGAATGTCACTTGCAACATAGCGACCTTGGCAGTAGCCCCGATCCACACACAGCAGCTTCTGGCCTGTGCGCTATTCAATTTAGCTTCAGCTTTTCTGAGACAATTGTGGCCTACTGTGATTTCCTAAGCCATGGTTTGATTTCTGCTGTATGTACATTTCCATGGTATCCATAGGTTAGTAGATTATGGCTCTGTCAGGTCCCCTGAGTGCTCCTGCCATTCCATAGGGTTATTTGCATGTAAGCATCTGCAAGCATTCACACGTGGTCTTCTCGCTTCTTGCGATTTATGCTTTGTTGCAAAAGCAAATGGCAAAATAATAAACGTGCAGACAGTATGTGCATGTCACTGTCCTCTCACTTATAGAACTGTACGCATGTGTTCTTCGTGTATTTGGGTGTGTGTCTGGATGGCATGTGTGTTTCATGTCTAACGCTGCTATGTCTTGTCTCTAACGACTTGATGTATGGCTTCTCAGTGCTTTAGTCGAGACTGTCAATGGAGTTGTCTTTGGTTCCACTCTGTGGGTCTTCGTCCACCTTGGGTAATGTTTGCACTGCCCCTGGGTTGTAAGGTTGGCTGAGAGGGTATCTTTCATTGTACTTGTCCATGGTAGGTGCAGTGGGAATTGGTGTGAACTCATACGATCGGCGGCCATATTGGCTTTGGTTATTTTTCTGGTTCATGTATTTTGTGGGTGGGGGAGGAACATAGCCGGATTTCGATCGTCCCTTGTCGACCACATCAAGATCGAACCGTGGGTCGTGAATCAGGCGCCATATGTTCGTGATCCCTGCCAGATGTCCATAATAGTTGACATGATCTTCAAATGACCAGTACATATACACACATCCTCTTTCCGGTTTGCACCAAACCCACTTCCCTTCATATTTCCTCCGGTTACGTGGATTGTCCACCTCCATTCCAGCCGGAAAGAGTCACTTTCTTTTTATCCTAGCTCTTAATCTTTCTCTTTCCTTCACAATATCATCCATTGCTCCTTCGATATTCACATCTAGCATAATTTGCATCCCTGTTGCTTCTTCTGCTGTCTTCTTGCATCTTCCAATGCATATCTTGATCCTACACAGGGATGCCGCTCCAAACGCCAGAGCTCAAACTATCACCTTCAGTCCATCTGTTAGCCAGGATGGCATCCATGACCAGAGATATGCTAGCCAGCTCTTGTTATTCCCTGTTCCATGTGCTTCGTCTTCCATTTTTGCATGCATCTGGGCCAATTGAGCAACTGAATCTGACAGAGTTCAGTTATCTTCATCATTGGCAGGTATGAATGTGCAACATGAGCTCCTGATTTTTGGTGCAAACTCCTCCTTCCATGGCTGTTAGGAGATCATGGACATATCTATTCTGGAGCACCGCTAACCTTAACATACCAGCTCTCCCCTGTGGTGTCCCTACCAACTTTGGACATGTGATTATACCACATGTTGTTTGTTACTCGTGTTGTGTCTGTGAGGTACGTGTCTACTCCCTTTATGTCTCAACACTGTGCTTACCTCTCCTTACCTTATCAGCAGTGTCTTGTCTTCCACCTGACATGGTAGTTCCTGCTGCTTGGGTCGGCAACACGTTAGTCAGGGAAACAATGGTAATATTTAAACAGAAGGTATGTCAGCGGAAAAAAATTGACAGATCAACCCAAGGACAATAAGATTTTGTAAAAAAACTATATTCATTTTATTATCATTATACTTATAAACAAAATACAAATTGAAATTTACATCGAGCTCATAATAAATATTAGCATATTAAATTCTGAAGATAAAGTGCGTCACAATAAAGTGCTTATCTACAACAAGAGGGCCATATAACTGGGCCCTGCCGCTGCAACCCAACAGGACTGCCTGCAACCCCTAGTGAGTGAAGGGAATCACTAAGAAGGGGGGCTGGCTAGTCCCGGAGTGTGGGCGGACAGGTGACTGAATGCAATCAAATGGTGATAGAATGCACTAAAGCTGGCGTTGGGGCGCCGTACGTCAACTACTAGAGTTTCAATAAAACCCAATATACAAAAATAGTACAAATACGACACAGGTTATAACTAGTAGTTTCGATGGTACAGAACACCTAACTGTATCACAGTTGATTCCCATCTTCTTCAGGAGGTCGCACTCCCTTTGGAAAAAATGTTGTTTTAAGCCAATTAATCTTTAATGTCAACATTTTGTGAGGCAATCGTAAAATCCACCATAAATGTTTTTACAATCCAGAACCAATGACCTAAAATGTAAAAAAGAAAAAAATATACAGCTATAAACATAACTCAAACAACCAATAAAACAGTTAAAGGAAGAAAAGAGGGGAGAGGGGAAATCTGTATGTGGAAACAGTATGAACCTCTATCATTATATAGGTTCAGCAAATGCCTAGGTCCAATCAATGGGATAAATGATAATTACCATTGTCTCTACCAAAAGGGCTGGTCCCAGTATCCTGTGTGTTAGTTCAGGAAAATATAGGAGGGCCATGCCAGGAGTAAATCACAATGAAGTTAATCTGTGAAAGCAAGTGCAAGAGCATTATATTAAAAGAACGGGGACAGCCATGTCCCTAATTTCTAAGAACCTGTGTTTATCGATGAAGCGCAAGACTAAAAAAGAAAGAGAAAAAGGGGACTGCCTATACCTGGGCTGCATGAAATCATAAAGAAATGTGCCTGTTCCCCCGGCACGTATAGATAATTAAAAAAGGAATAACAAAGAAGAAGAAATGAAGGGGGGGCGGGGAGCGGTAGTAGGGGAGTCCAAAATACCAGAATCTCCTCAATTGCAAAAGGAGGCTAACTTCGAGAATTAAATGTAAATTGATAGTTAAAGCCACCCCGGATACGTCCTTGTTTTCATCTGATAAGGATGTAGAAGGTCAGAGAAACTGCATCTGGTACGGATGTAGAAGGTCAGAGAAACTGCATTGGCTCTAAAAGACACACAAAGAGGAAGTGGTGAAACCAAAACCAAAGGGCATTATTTAACAACTCTCTGTGCTCTATGATAGTGTCGGTTCCTATTAGCTGGAATTAGGAACATGGGCGGCCATGTGCCAAGAAGTAATGACAGGGTTCTGCCACTGTATATATTGCAGGTTGCATTAAAATTGGGGGTGCGATCCAATGTACTAAACAATCTGCCGGGTATAAAATGCGAGGCATAAGAGCAAACGTGGTACACCACATGAGTGACGCCATGTGGTGTTGCTGTTCGCATCACCCCATGGATAGATTTTCACGTTTGATATACGTATGACACCATTACCAGTCACATAATAAAATTGCAAGCTAGTGCAGTGTTACCGGTTACTCAGGACCGCATTGCCAAATGATTGAATATTCAAATTTGTCATGAATTTGAAACCAGTGCGGCCCCATGTATATTTAGCAGTATGGCCGCAGATGCAAAACAATGCAATATAATACGGATCCCAAGAGGGCATGTGTTTCAAGAAACCAAACGTCATGCAAACATAGCAGGGGAAACCTAAACGTTAAATAATAGAACCCTGAAGTACTTACTATATAGCCAAGTTGCCTTCTGCCCAGAATGGAGTCCAACGATATATAGCTGGACGCCGCGTCGGCGTGGAGATCATTAGGCTAAGGCTCAGACCATAATGCGAGCCGGCGTACCAGTTGATATACTCTGTGAACGTGACGCTTTGTCTGAGCAGCTGATGAGATGATAAAGTTGCCTACCTGAAAATCGTTAAGAAAAGCGTTAATGTTTTAGTAGTTGTCAGTATTTGTAAGCCCCTCTTTTAATGTGGGTAGGACGGGGTATGCACTGTATTCAAGTTGGGGGTATGCTTGGGCCAAGTACTCTATGAATACACGGAAATATACTTTGGGGGTTTGGGCTCTGAAATGCCTTGGTCTCCTTATAGAGTGTACGAAGTGGTTGGAAAATGCTTCAGGGTGGTCAACGGGAAGCACCATCAAGCTAGCTCCCTAACCATTTTGACAATCATACGCAACAACCTGCATGTGTGAGAAAAGAAGAAAGGTTAAATCGTGGTACAGCTGTCAAAATGTGCATACCCTGCGTGTGCGAGAGAGAGAAATGTTAAATTGTGTTACTGCTGTCAAATGTGCATACGTATCCAGGTTGCAGCTTCACAATGGGCATGGGTTTAAGGCAGGGAAACATTGGTCAATTTGCACCAGTGTTATTGTAGCTGCTTCGGCAGCTTGGTAGTGTCTAACCATGTGGTGGCCAGTAGTCTCTAGTTCAGGGGTATTTGAGTTTTCTTGTGGATCGCTGGTAGTTGCAGCGTTGGCCCTGTTGATCTCTGCAGTTGAATTGCTAGGCGAGGCTGATGCTTTGTAGGGCTTGATGTCTTGTATGTGGTTCCAAACAGTTTTCCCTTCTAAGCGAACAGCTCTGTCTGTTACTCCCTCCACTGTATGGGGCCTGGTATATCTAGGGGCGTTCCAGTGTCTGGTAAAGATTTTTAGGAGAACTACGTCTCCCACTTGCACTAAATGCTCTTTGGGGGTCTCTTGTCCTGTGTCGTCATAATTCTCTTGGTCGTTGTCTTCTGGCCTGCCCTGTGTCTGCTGTATCCGGCGAGAGATAAAAGAAGCGCTAGAAACCAGGAAATTTACATATTCATACATTTCTTGACCCAAAATTTCTGCAGTACTCAATCCTTTAACGCTCTAGTGGGAGAAGCCAGTGGGAGATGCATGCGCCGTCCTGTCACATTCTCATGGGGCGTTAAATGGTGGTCAGACCCTGGCTTGTTGTGCAGTTCGAATAATGCCAATGACAAACAGTGAAGCCAGTTTTCCTAGTGCTCTGCTGAGTTTTGGCAATGCGCTCCTTCAGGAGGCCATTGAGGCGTTCATACATCCCATTTGCTTGCAGGTGGTACGCACATGCAAATTTGTGTTTTATTCCTAGCAAGGCAGTGATGTGTTGGAACATTTCATTGGTGAAGTGAGGGCCATTGTCAGACCTCAGGACCTCACAAACGCCCCATCTTGGGAATACTTCCCGGACCAAAATTTGGCAGCTTGGAGATCGTCAACATGTGAACAGGGTCCAGCCTCTATCCACCTTGAGAACGGGCAGACAACCACTATCATATAGCGGTATCCTTGTCATACTTGGATCATGTCCACGTAGTCAACATGAAGATGCAGAAATGGGCCTTCAGGTCTGGGTATGGCTCCTCTCACAACTCACAGAGTATGGCCAACACTGAACTGCTGACAGGTCAAACAATTACTAATGAAATTTGCCACATGTTCATTTAAATTTGAACAAAACCATGATTCTCCAATTTGTGCAGCAATTACCTCTTTCCCTGTGTGTGTTGGATGATGCAACTGCACTAATGCTGTTTTCAGTAGTGCAAGCAGCATGACCACTTTTCCTGTGTTGTTTTGTCGCCATTGGGCGTCTGCAGGGGACATGGACCACCCTCTTTTTACCCATACTTCATTTTCATCTGTGGCTGCAGCTCCCTGATATTTTGATTTTCTGGTAGGTAATTGTACACCTCTCTCAGCACCATGTTTCTCGCCCCTGCCGGGATTTTCTGTCTTTCCTTTAGTTCCCACAATTTTCCAAAATATGCTGCACACTTTGCCTCGTAATCAACTGCTTCAGTCCCTCTTGAAATGGCGCCTTCCCCTTTAGTGTGAGCCTGACACTTCACCAATGCTAACTCCTGCGGGTATGTTGTTCAATCAGTTCTTCTAACAGCAGCACATGCTGTACTGGGTTCCCATCAGCTCTCCTGTACCCCCTTTGGAGCCATCATGCCTATCCTGAATGTACTGTTGATGTGACGTGGGCCCTATCAGAATAAATTGTCACATCCTTACCTGCGCTGTGTTGTGGGGCCAAGATGAGGGCCACTAGTCCTGCTGCTTGTGTTGAATAATGAGGTGGTAACCGGGTACTCACAACTACCTCACTTGCCAGTACTATCTTAACATCACTACAGCAGCCCCAGTCCCCCTGATCCCATCAGTTTGATCAATAGTTGAAGAACCATCAATGTAGAGCACATCTCCCCCTCAAGTCAATCCTCCTCCACCTTGTGTGTCTCACTGAATTGCTCTATATTCTGGGTGCAGTCGTGAGCCCAATCCCCTGCTTGTTAGACATCTGCCATAAATAGTGCTGGGTTTACAGTTCAGTATCTTAGTATCCTCAATTCTGCTTTTGATAGTATTATCTCATATCCTGATGGTCTTTGTGTGGTCAATATACTCTTTGGCTTGTGCAGTGTTGCAAACAGGGCATGCCCCACGTAACGGGTGGTGGTGCCCCCCATTGTTATTGCTGATGCTCTTTCTACTGCGAAGGCTGCAGCTGCCAGAGATTGCTCGCAATCATAGTGTCCTCTCATTACCGGGTCGAGTTGTCCACTGTAGTAAGCAATTGGCTTATGGCCCATGCTTGTTTTCTGCCAGTACTGCCTTCATAACCACACCGTCTGTGTGTGAAAACAGGAAAAATTTGTTTTTATAGTCTGGGGTCCCTAACACTGGAGCTGTGCATTTCGCTCCCTTCAGCTCGTCAAATGCTTCAGTCATCTCTTGTGTCCAGGCCAGTGTTTTTGCTCCTCTCTGTGCTTCTTATAGTGCTGTTAAGAGTGGTTAGGTGTATGAGCTATAATCGAAAACCCATGCTCTGTAGTAGTTGCACAACCCTAGGAATTGCTGCATTTCCCTCACTGTTTTAGGATGTGGTGTTTGGTGTATTGTCTGTGCTCTCTTTAGGGCAATATGTCTGCCAGCTTTGGATATGAGCTGTCCAATGTACAGTAATTCCTTTTGACAGTACTGGAGTTTGGCCTTGTCCACCTTGTACCCCTTGTCGGCTAGCACTGTCAACATGTGTACTGAATCTGTCCTGCACTCTTCTGTTTTGCTACAAATAGGGATGTCGTACACGCATTGTAGTACTGTGCTCTCTTGTCCATCTGAATCACCCTGTCAAAAATTGAAGGTGACCCGCAATACCCTTGTGGCAGTCTAGTGTGTTTCCACTTCTGGTTGCAATACATAAAACTAGTAAAATCCTGTGAGACTGTGTGTAATGGCACAGAGAAAAAGGCATTCTTTAGATCAATCACAGTGAAGCAGGTGGCTTCCGCTGGAATGCCACACAAAATCATTGCTGGATTTGCTGCTACTGGATACTCTGCTTCTACAATGTGGTGAAGAGGGTGTAAATCCTGAATGAAATGCCCTGACCCCCCATTTGCTTTGCGTACGGGGTACACTGCAGTGTTCCATGGAGATTCTGATGGTACAAGAATGAAGGTGTTGATTGTTTCATAGCTTCCCTCATCTGCTTCCTTTGTTAGGGGATATTGATTTACTCATGGCAAAATTGCTCCAGGTTTTAACTAGATCTTCACACCCCCAATGCTTTTTATGCACCCCACATCATATGGACTTGTGGTTCATAAACTGTCGGGTATCTTGGCCATGTCCTCTTCCTAGAATGTGGGCGGCGCCTCCAGCGCTGTTGCCATTCCTTCAGCAACCTCTCTGTAATTGATCTGCAACCAAAACCTTACACTTATTTCAAACATCATTTCTGTCTCCAATCTCTCTTCCCCAGAAAGCTCCTCATCTGTCACTGTTGTTATCCTGCACCCCTCTGCCACTGCAATTATTGCTCTCCCTTGTCATCAGTTGCGAGAACTGCAATCCAATGCTCTCTTGCCAACACTGTCTTAATGTCTATTGTTCCTTCTGGCTCATCCATTATTGTTTATGGTCTGAATAGGTACTCACCTGGCACCCTCCATACCTTCCCTGCAATTCCTGGCCATGTCTGTTCCATACTGGAACATTTCTGGGTGCAATGGCACCCCCCTCTGCACTGTGCTCCCACAATATGCCTGGAGGATCTGCCTTACATTCATCATGTGTATGCCTGGTATGGAGCATATTATGTCTTTGTCGGTGAATGAGATGGTCATGTTTATTCTGCTCATGATGATCCGTCCCAATAGGTTTACAGGTGCTTGTTTGGAGTAGAGTAAGGGTAAAGATAAGTTGTGATCTCCCATAGATAGAGAGATGTTATCAGTGAAAGGAACCACTTCCTGAGCCCCAGTGAGTCCTTGAGTGTTCATGGCATCAC
Source organism: Ambystoma mexicanum (assembly GCF_040938575.1). Taxonomy (NCBI): domain Eukaryota; kingdom Metazoa; phylum Chordata; class Amphibia; order Caudata; family Ambystomatidae; genus Ambystoma; species Ambystoma mexicanum. The sequence goes on along the minus strand of NC_090924.1, from coordinate 450,492,642 downwards.
CTGACAAAGCAAATGTCCCTTCCCGAATACATGACCTAGTCGCCCCAGTGTCAACATGAAAGGAAAATGTTTTGTCACCTATCGCCACCCCTATGCGAGGTTCCCCTGCAGGATTGTGTGTGACGGACAGGATGGGACATAGCAAGCTCGTCTGTGGGCTATCCTATTGAGGATACAGTGATAACTCGTTCCCTGTGAAGGGGTTGTTCCCTACCATGGTGACCCCTCCCATCCGCCTAACTGGCACTGTTGCCACCGTGTCCATGGGTTCTGTGGCGTCACAGTCCTGTGTTTGTGTTGTGTGTTTCCCCAGATTTGTGCTGCTTGTAAGTAGTGGGGTAGAGATGCTGCCATTTGTGGTGTTGGTGACTATGTCTGTGCGGATGTTGGTACCTGTGCTTGTGCTTCTGGAATCTGCTGTTGGGTGTTTTGTACCTGTCCTTGTTGTTGTGCCTCTTGGGTATAATAATAATAATTGTCCTGTCCCGCTTGATAGCTCTGGTGCCCCTTATCACGCCACTGTTTTTGTGCCCCTCTAAATCTGCACGCTCTTGAAATGTTTCCTAATAGCCTGCACGTCCAGCACTGGGGTAGTTCCCTCCCTTGGCCTGGGAAACCCCCCGAAAACTCTCCCGGTCCCTGCAGCATTTGTCAATTGTATCCCCGGAACTCTCCTGGATGGTGGTGCGCTTGTGGTCCAAAGCCACGCCCCTGCTGGAAACCTCCCCTCCCTTGGAACCTCGGTTGTAACCCACCCTGCCCCAAGTATCCCCCTCCCACGGCCAGTGCATACTGTTGTGGTTGTGGGAAATGTTGCTGAGGTGCTGGTGCTTGTGTTTGTTGTGTGGGGCTGGTTATTGCTGCCCCTTCCATGGCGTATTTCGACAATTTCTTTTGAACTAATTTAGCCTCATCTGCCTTCTTCTCTTCTGCCTTTTGTTTAACCTTCTCCTGCCATAGCCTGCAATGTTGTACTATTGTGAGCTGTATCTCTGGCCATCCCATTGCTTCCATCCCCACCAGTTTCTTCAAACCTTTCTGTACAGATTCTAGTAACCCCTGCACTAAAATATGATAAAAGATTGCTATTTTCTTGTTCCACAGCACTCGAGTTTCAAGGCGCCAAAGCTCTTGAATCTCTTGAATATATTGAACAGGATCTTCGTCGTCATGCATTTTGCGTGATGTAATAGCCCATATGTCTGATGTGTCTGGGTACTGTGTTCATAATGCCTGTCATACTGCTGCTCTGCAATTTGCAAAGGTAACCCGTCATGTGCTCTGTTTTGTATGGTCACCCATGGGAACTACGCCCTCTTCCATATGTCATCAGCTGGGTCACCCAATATTGATACCAACAGCCCCTTGACATCACCCACTGCTAGCCTGTACCGTGCTGTCAGCTTCTCCATCTCATAAATCCATTTCCCAGCTCCCGCACTTAATAAGGGTAATCTGCATTTAACATTTTCCTTGTCTCTGTGTTTCCAGGGTATGTACTGAGGTCTTGCCCCTCCCCTCTCTAATAGGGGCATCTGTGAATGTGCTGCCCTTTCTTCTGGCGTTCTTCTGTACTGTCTACTTTAAATTGGCCCTTGGTCGTCCTCCATACCTGTGCATATGTCTGTCGGTTCTAGCCTGGGTATTTGTTTTGTTTCATCATGTGCTCTAGAGAGTTGTCCTCTGGAGTGTACCAGTGTTGTCTCCTCCCTCCTTCGTCCTGGGAGATCCCTTAATCTGTTGACATATGGATTCTGCATAATGCACCCATCAAGTGCCTGTTGTGTGTGTTACCCAGGACTGGATCCTCCATCCCTCTGACCCTGGGACCTGCACTCCCATGATCTCCCTTCACCTGTCCTTGTGAGGTAGAGTTTGCTGTGCTCTCCCCTCTCGTCACTGCTGTGTCTGTCGTCATTGTCGGACCCTAAATCCATGTTACTACAAAAATCATTTGAAAAATTCAACTTCGGTGATGTTAAGTCAGCGTTAGGTTCGGACTCAAGATCAGTATCAATTAAGTTATACTTGCTCTCCCCTTTCCATAGGCCTATAAGTGCAGCGCCACTCCCAATTGGGCTACCCCCACGTGTCTTGGTGTTGCTCCTTTTCGTTCTTTCCTCTTTCTCCCGAATTTTCCATTCCCATTCTAGCACAGCCTGTTTACCCGCCGCCCTTATATCTCTCTCATCTTCCTCCTTTTGGGCTTGTTCCCTTGCCACTCTGTACAGCTGTAACTTCCCCTGTTTCCTTTCTTCATAGTTATGTGTTTCTTGCTCTATTTACTGCCTTCTCCACTCTGCCAGTTCCGCCTCCTTCTTTTCTTCCCCCTTTTTCTCCCACTCCTTCTCCTTCCTTTCCCTTTCTATTCTCTTCTTCCGCTCTCTCTACATGATCTCTAGCTCCTTCTCCCTTCTCGGTTCCCGCTCTTCCCGTTCCAATTTCTCTTCCCTTCTCCTTTCCTTGTCTGCATGTTCTATCCTTGCTTCCTTGTCCTTCTGTCGTTGCTCCTCCTCCTCCACTTGCGCTGCCCAGTCAAGCTTCCCTTTCTCCCTTTCCAAGCCCTCTATGGCCTGTGTTGTCCCTTCTGCTACTTCTGTTTCAAAAGTATTTGTGCTGCTATCCATTCCTACATACCGATGCCCGATGCCTCGAATTCTGATTTGGTGTGCTGAGTCTGCTCAGCACCCTGCGGTTTCTCCTCTTAAGTATATGGTGGTGATTTATAAGTTGGATTTGAGTACCCCTCCTCTGCCCGTAGTTCCCTTAATGGATATATTCCCTGTTCATCATCTGTGTCATCAGATATTATGCTAGAAGGAGCAGGGGGAGGTGCAGAGGGGTCGAACCCCTCCAACTTCGCCTTCGCCTGGTTCATCATCCATACATGCTCTCCCTTATCCTTCTGGAACATGCGTTTTTCCAGTTTCTTCCCCTTATAGGTGATCTGTAAGTGTGTCAGTAGTTAATGCTGCCCGTCCCTGGAGAAACTGCTGTTAGGTGGCCATGGCCTCAGTATCTTTCCTTCATTTTTCTTGGACCACTGTTTACTATATTTAACAATCTTATCTTTATAGGGTGGCAGTGTTTTACACATTTGTTGAATGGAGGTTACTCCCCCTACCATTCCCTTATGCATCGGGTAACTCGTGGTTTTACCGGACCTCAAGTCGAGGTTTTTGACAGTCCGCTGTCAAGGGAGAAGGATTACAATGCAATGGTTATCACTTTCAATTGCTACGAGCCTCTGTTGCTCTGCACCTTACACTGCGTACTCTGCGTACAGCCCCTCCTTCACAGTTGCTGCCTTTCTCCGGCACACCACGACAATCCTGCACATGCGCCTTCCGCGCACCGCCACTCGTTCACCTTTCTACCAATCCCAAGTTCACAATGCTAGCTCCTCACCGTCAAAACTCTCTGTCCAATGCACCGACCTAAGGGTGACGTCACCAAGCTAATTTTCAAACCAAATCGGAAAACAATTTACGCACGCACCAAACAATGACCCGTTACACAAGATCCCCAACACCCGGCAAAACCCCACAGCTTTCTTCCCGCCTCTCCAGGGCAGAGTATACTTCTATTTCTTGGGACAAACTGCACCAGTTGCTTCACCAAACGTGTGATACGCCTCTCTCTGGGAGATTTAACCAGCTTGTTCACCTTCCTCAATCTAGAACAGCTCCAGCTAACCCTCACAGGAATACCGACATCTATGCCACGAGCTAAAACACCCAATTCACAGGAATTCTTTATTTACATACTTCTATACTCCACGCCTTTCAAGTCAATAGTCCTGGTTATGCACCAGAACCTTTTACCTCGAAAACCGAACGTTCCCTAGACATAGAAAAGGGACCTCTACTCCGCTCAGGTCCCTACTAACTCACGCTACTAACAATATTTAAAACACACTATTAATATTACTAACAAGACTTCCCTCCTCCCAAAATGCTCAACACCCTCCCTTACACCCACATTGCTGGTTGTCTGAACCAATACTTACGTTCCGTGTTTGTTGACGCTGCTCGGCTGCTGGCTCCCCATCAACCGCTCGCCTCGTCCTTCTGGTCTGCTTGAACTCCGATTGAGGGTGGGATAGTTTCCAAAACGGCTACCGACGGCCTTTCTCCGGTTAGCGCTTTCCTGCTTCTCGCAATACCCGTGAAACCCACAGCCTTTTTTAGGCAATGGGCAATGTAGGCAGCTTCTGGCCGGGCTGACGCCACAAATCATCACCTCTGCTACCAACTTGTTAGGGAGAACTCCCAGGCGAGCAGGGTGGTTGCTAGTAGTTTGCGAGCTGAGAAATCATGGAAGGCCGAACTCCTACTCAATCTCCAAAAGGAACGCAAGTCCGGACAGGGAGCAAGTTCAACTGTGGTTTATTACAGCCAACAAATCAACAGGGATAGTACACAGAGGCAAATCCAGGCACACTCAAAGAATACTGGCTCGCAGGCCAGTTTTCTACCATAATTACATCACAATGACATCACAGCCTGGGCCCCTCTCCAGGAAACCTATCTCCACTCAGGATCGGGTGTTGAGTGCTAGTCCCCCTATGGCGGTCCCTATAGAGGTTATTTTACTGGCTCTCCCCATGTCAGGTGCCAGCACCATCCCTGAAAACTGCTATTTTTAAATGTTGCAGTATGTGGGCCTGATGATTGGTCGGTGCCCCCAACTTCCCTCCCCTAGGGTCTTGAATTGTGATTGGCTGGGTTGCTCGCCCCCAGGCCTGGGACTCAAGGTGGTTCTCAGCTCGGAGTGTACCTGTTCAAGGTAATATGTGAAACTATGTGCCTGCATCATACCTGTATGAGAATCACTATCACCATGAGAGCACTCCTTTCCCAGTGTCTGACTTCAGCTCTGGTTGTAACAACTTTGTTGCAACCATTGTCTGGTCTGTGAGACTGTGGCCCTTCCCAGCTGCCATTTATTGGCTCCTTGTCAGTCCTGCCAGACCACATGTCCAGAAACCATGTTTGTGAACTCTGGAGCTCTGAATTAGTCTGCATTTAAGGAAGATTATTTGTATCTGTCATTATGATGTCACTTCAGTTCAGGGAAAAGAATGTAACTTGCAACATTGCGACCTTGGCAGTGGCCCTGTTCAACACACAGCAGCTTCTGACCTGCGCGGTATTCAATTTAGCTTCAGCTTTTCTGAGACAATTGTGTCCTACTGTGATTTCCTAAGACATGGTTTGGTTTCTGCTGTATGTACATTTCCATAGTATCCATAGGTTAGTAGATTTTGGCTCTGTCAAGTCCCTTGAGTGCTCCTGCCATTCCATAGGGTTATTTGCATGTAAACAGCAGCAAGCATTCACACGTGGTCTTATCGCTTCTTGCGGTTTCTGCATTGCTGAGAAAGCTAAGGGCAAAATATTAAATGTGCAGCGAGTATGTGCATGTCACTGTCCTCTCACTTATAGAACTGTATGCATGTGTTCTTCGTGTATTTGGGTGTGTGTGTGTGTCCTGAGTGTGCAGATGGCATGTGTGTTTCATGTCGTGTTGTCTCTAACAACTTGATTTATGGCTTCTCTCAAGACTGTCAATGGAGTTGTCTTTGGTTCGACTCTGTGGGTCTTCGTCCACCTTGGGTAATGTTTGCACTGCCCCTCAGTTGTAAGGTTGGCTGAGGGGGTATCTTTCATTGGATTTGTCCATGTTAGGTGCAGTAGCAGCTGGTGTTAACTCTTATGATCGTCGTCCATATTGTCTTTGGCTCTTCTTCCGGATTGTGTATTTTGTGGGTGGGGGACCATAGCCGGATTTTGATTATCCCTCTTCACCATACCACTACTATCCCCTCTCTGCACCACTACCTTTTTCCCCCTCTCTACACCTTACTACTCTCTTTTCCACACAACTAAAACTCCTCCCAACCCTTCCCTTTCATCCACTCTCCTTTCACTCGCGCCACCTTTTTCCTTCAATCCCTGTTCTACCCTAAAACGCCATTCACACACAGATGCTCATTCACTTCCAGTTCCACTTCCTCACACCAACCAATATCTCACCTTGATGTCTGTCTGTATAATCCTCCTCCATGCTCCTCTGCACTGTCTTCCTCTGCTGGTCTCTTCGTTTACCTCTGCCTCCTCTGACCTCACCCGAACTACACACAACTTCCTCTCTCCCAGGTCTCCCTTCACACTGCTCTCCTTCATCCCATTTCGTCTCTCTGCCCACTGGGTTCCCGCCCTAACTTATCCCTATTGTCAACGCCTGAAAGTGAAACGGACAACAGAAGATACAGAGGGTGATGACTTATAGTATTAATTTCAAGTTTGTGTGAAGTTCATGTCAGCCTGTCAGTTCACTCGTTGGATTGAGAATACGTTCCCATGGCTCTCGCCAGGTAAGTACATTGTTCTTGGAGCACTCTGTGCGGTTCTCCACTATTTCTTGAATGCGCTGTGGCAAGTCTCTCATCTGAATACTGCTGGTAGTGATGTGCAGACTCCCGGTTACCCTGAATAACATAAACTAGCCAGCATCATGTGAGAAAGGTAATGGGTGATTGTCAGTGGCATTGTATGCAAGAGAATTCGCACTACAAGAATTGATAGAGATTGTGGCCCTTCGAACTGCCACCTTTCCTGGCGTAGGACTGCCTCTGGCTTCCACGCTTGTAGGCCTGAAACAACAGGCCCAGAGGGTTCCCCATTCCGCCCATCTCTTGACAAGATCAGCCTACTGACTTTGTCACATCTGCATAAGAAGAGTCTGGGGCTTATGGCAGGTATCAGGATGTACGTCTCAGTGAAAGGAGCAGGGATTCTGGCCCTGGCCACGACAGCCTTACGAATGCCTGACAAACACCTTGCCCTTCCCCAGATGGGAAAAGGTTCCAGCAGGCCACAGAGTACAGCATCTGAGCATGTTATAATGAGATTTCAGGTGTCTTTCAGCATGCCAATCAACATACTGAGGAAGGTGAAATGGGTGACTGCAGTTCTCAAATTTCAAGCAGCCCTTTCTCTGAACCATAGTGTCTTGCCTTTCATAATCCTTAGCTTTATTTTATGGTAATGAGTGGATTTTCTAGACTTCTCCTTTCCTCAATTGCCAACTCGCAGATGCTTTTGTTGTACATTGGATAGTTTATATCTATTTGAGAAAGGGAGAGAGAGAGAGGGTGTAACGCTCACCTGGTATCCACGGGGACGTCACTCAGCCTGTTCTGATCTCTTACGACCTCGAACCCTTCCCTGGAGTCTACTCGACTGGAGATTGGGCCTTGTTTTCTTGGAAAGTGTGCTCTCCGTCCTGCTTTCAGCGCAGGGGCACGTTGATTAATGCGGGCTCGTTGCTGCCTAGTTACTTCACTGGCAAGAGTCCGACAGGTAAGTATAATGAGTCTTTTGAACAGTTATGATGGCTGGTGTCTGGGGATGGCGACGTGCTGCTGAGATGAGTAGCGCTGAAGGTGAGTGAGAGCGCGATGTGCGATGCGACCCTTTCGTATTTGTAGTGAACTGAGTTATTTTTCTGTGTCTTTTAGGTGCTGCAATGTTTTCAGCGTGGATGCCGGTTATGAAATGCGATGAATAAGCGCGGTATGCGGCACCTCTAGTTGTTTCCACACTAACCTGGAGTGCCTTTTCCCTCTTGCAGATGAATGAGAAGTTCCGGAGACAGAGTGCGCCCAGAGCGGCTGGGATTCAGGTAAGCGTTTGAAGCTCGTACAGTCTTTAAAAATAAGTGAGGATTTGCTGAATGCTTATTAATGCCTTTTTTCTGTTCTTTTCCCTTTTCCTTAGGAAGCGGTGTGCCGGGATGGGAATGACACCGCCGAATATGCCAGCAGAACAGAATGAGCAATGAATGATGGGCAGGAGCGCCGCAAGGTAAGGCTGTTCCTAACGGTGTTCTTGTTCTTGCAGGAGCTGAGGGCAGAAGAAAGATGCAGGCCTACTGGAGACCGATCCGAACACAATGAGTGTCACGCTGCAGGTGCAGAAAACACAAAGCATGTTTCTGGCGTGGGCCACACTATTTAAGCCTGGGCGTGGCTTAAATAGTCTCTGGGTATCCCAGGTGTCTCTGGGCTGAACCACACCCAAAAGACTAGACTGCACATGCAGTTCTGGGAACCGAAATATGTGGTGGCATCCATCTTGTCCCCATCAATGCACTGCAAGTCCAATCCCCAATGTTATCCTATGGGAGTGAGTGAGTCTGGTGCCACAAGCGCCAAGTCTGACTCCAAGTGGGTCTTTGGAGGGATGGAGAGGCCCTTGAGGGCCATGTAGGCGATCATGGCCTGGCTCTAGCCTGACATCTTGGAGGGCTGGGAACATGAGGGGCAGGAATCATGACAGCACTTCCCTCCAAGGCCCCTCTCAAGGTGGCTCTTCTGTCTGGTCCTGGTTTTTTGGATGCTTTTGATGAAATCGTCTAAGCAAGCGAGGTGCATGGATGTACTCACAAGGATCCCATGTCCTGTCTTGTGGACCATACCCCTTCCAGTCTACTAAGTAGTATAATTTGGATCTGACGTACTTTGAATCCAGGATGTCCTTGACTTCGAATTCTGGCTCCCCGGCGACTACTACTGGCTGCGGTGGCGTTGCTACCCGGGTCCCAGGTTGAACAGGTTTAAGGAGAGACACGTGGAACACAGGATGAATCTGCATGTTTGAGGGCAAAGCTAGTCTGACCGCCACAGGATTTATCACGGAGGTGACGGTGAATGGACCCAGGTATCTTGGACGGAAAGTTCGGATTCCTTTAATAGACACGTGTTTAGACGCCAGCCAGACTTTGTCTCCCACTTAGTAGTTGGGGGCCTTTGCTCGGTGTTGATCAGCAAATTTCTTTTGGCGATTCTTAGCTTGAAGTAGGTGTTCAGCTGCCCTTTTAAAGGTTTGAGAAATGGTTGTGTGCAAGGTTTTGACTGCTGGCATTTCCAGGGTTGTAGGAACGTCCAATTCAGAAGTACGTGGGTGCCTGCCATAGATGGTATAAAAGGGTGTCTGCCCAGTGCTGGTTTGTAGGTAATTATTATAAGCATATTCAGCTATCCATAATAGGTCGAACCAGCTTCCTTCAGCTTTGTGTAACATACAACGCAGTTACTGCTCGAGCGTCTGATTTGTCCTCTCAGTTTGACCATCTGTTTGGGGATGGTGACTGGTGGATAGCCGGATGTCGATCTTGGCCATAGAGCAGCATTTTCTCCAGCAGTTAGATACAAATTGAGTACCTTGGTCTGAGACCAAAACTGAAGGAAACGCATGGAGCCCTACGATGCCTTCAAGAAATACCTTTGCTAGAGTGGACACATTTGGGAGCCCCTTAAGAGGAATGAAATGTGCCATTTTTGAAAATAGGTCCACGACCACAAGAATAGTATTAAACCCTTGACTGGGTGGTAAGTCAGTAATAAAATCAAGGGACAACGTGTGCCAGGGTGCTGGTGGGATTTCCAGTGGTTGTAATAGCCCAGCCGGTTTCTGCTTGGATGACTTGTTTTGAGCACACACTCCACAAGATAGGATGAATTGGATAATGTCTTTACGCCATGTGGGCCACCAATAATTTCGTTTTACCTTGGCTAGAGTTTTAGCGACTACGGGGTGGCCCTCGATCAAGGAATCATGATAACCGGACATGACTTGTTCTCGTAGTTCTTGGTTTGGTAAGAATAAACGATTCCTGAAGTAGGGCAACTGATCTTTTATCATGTAATGTTCTCCTTGTGCACTCCACGCTTGTAATTGCTCCGGACTCATCAGGTTTTGGATTTCTTCATGTAATTCCTTCTGAGTTGTGGTTGCTGTGATTCCTAGGAGCTTGTCACTCGGGATGAATGCTATTGGGTCAGGGATCTGATACCCTTGCTCTTCCACCCCCATACGGGAAAGGGCATCGGCCTTCCCGTTTTTCACCCCTGGTCGAAATGTAATCACGTAGTCATATTCAGCAAAAAAAAGAGCCCAATGTAGTTGTCGTGAGGATTGGGCCTTTGCCGTTTTTAGGTACTGGAGGTTCCGGTGGTCAGTTATTACGGTGATTGTGTGTCTGGCTCCCAAGAGGTAGTGCGCCATGCCTTAAAGGCTGAATTAATGGCCAGGAGTTCTTTGTCTGTGGTAGCGTAATTGAGTTCAGGGGGTATGAATTTACGCGACAAGAAGGCAACAGGGTGTAACTGGCCCGTTTGGGGGTCCTTTTGTGAGAGGATGGCTCCCATAGCCATGCTTGAGGTGTCCGTTTCCCCCAGGTATGGGAGATCAGGGCGAGGGTGGCGTAAGATTGGGGCAGATGTGAATCTTGCTTTGAGTTCCTGGAAAGCTTCCTCGGCTTTTGTTGTCCATTGGAACTTTTTGTTGCTTTTCCTTAGCAATGACGTGATGGGATGCATGATTTGCGAAAATCCTGGGATGAACCGGCGGTAGAAGTTTGCAAAACCCAGCATACTTTGAACCCCCTTGAATGAATTTGGGGATGGCCAGTGCAGGATAGCATCTACCTTGTGTACATCCATTCAGATTCGATTCGGGCTGAGAATAAAGCCCAGGAATTCCACCTCGGAGGCGTGGAATGAGCACTTTTCGAGCTTGGCGTAGAGGTGGTGTTGACGGAGTTTCTCCAATACGGATCGGACGTGTTTAACGTGGTCCTGCTTTGATGCAGAATATACTAGAATATCGTCGATTTACATTAGAGCACAGACATCAATCAATTCCCGTAGGACATTGTTCATGAAATATTGAAATGCTGCAGGCGCGTTGCAAAGGCCAAAGGGCATTACTTGATATTCGTACAAGCCGTATTTGGTGCGAAAAGCAGTTTTCCATTCGTCCCCCTGTTTTACGCGAACAAGGTGATATGCCCCCCTCAGGTCTAGTTTTGTGTAGATTTGTGCATCTTTGACTTGATCAAGCAATTCAGGGATCAGTGGCAGGGGGTAGCGTTTTTTCATGGTAATCTGGTTCAGTGCGTGATAGTTGATGCATGTTCTCAAGTCCCTCTCCTTTTTCGGTACGAAGAATAGAGGACTGGCTGCTGGAGACTTCGAGGGATGGATGAACCCGTTAGCCAGGTATTGGTCAAGATAGGCCTTCAGGTGCTGGTTTTCTGGTTCCGTGAGTGCGTAAATTCCCCCACAAGGGATTTGTGTGCCGGGTATCAGGTCGATTTGGCAATCGTATGGTCTATGCGGTGGCAGGGTATTAGCCTGCTCTTTCTAAAAGACATCTTGAAAGTCCTGGTATTCACTTGCTAGGGTGACGATTGCCACAGTCGCAAGCGTGGAGGTTCTGGTGTCTATTGGTTGTTTCTCTTGGCGATAACATGTGTGGGCGCAAGTCTCGGGAAAGGCCAATTCTTTTGTTTGCCAATCGATTCGAGGATTGTGAGCTACCAACCATGGCATTCCCAAAATCAACCGGAACTGTGGTGCCTTAATGAGGTCGAAAACAATAGATTCTTGGTGTCCATCCTGGCACAGAAGGGTTAAAGCTGCAGTGCATTGGGATACTGGACCAGAAGCTATTTCCGTGCTGTCAACAGTGGTAACAGTGTCAGTGGTTGATTTAGGGCGTAACGGAAGCCCCATCTTTGCCGCAAGATCATGGTCGATGTAATTCCCAACGGCTCCACTGTCAATGTACGCTCTTACTGCGTGCATCCGAGATGGTTGTTGGTGATTGATCAAGACCACAGATAGTGCAAAATGGGAGGTCTGTAGTTCACTTTCTTCGCTCGACAAGTGGACCCCGACACTTGCCGGGCTGGGGAGTGTTCCGATTCCTTGATGGTATCTTCCTTTTCCATGGCCCCTACCGTCCTCCTCGGTGGCTTCACAGGGCACTCTTTAAGGAAATGACCTGACCTTCCACAGTACAGACATAACTGCTGCTGTCTCCTTTTATCCCTTTTCGCTTTAGTCAAGGGGGATCTGACCCCCCAGATTTGCATTGGTTCTCCTGAACCTTCTGTTGTGCGGGCATTATTGTCCTTTGAACGCACATACATTGGGCGAGGGTCCGGTCTGGTTCGATCTGCTCTTCGGTCCTGCAACCTATGATCCAGTTGAACAACAAGGTCAATGAATTCTGAGCAGTCTTTTTGGGGGTTCACTACTTGTGCGAGAACATCCTTGAGCTCCCCCCGCAACCCCTGATGAAATAACGTGGTTCTCTTCTCCACTGGCCATTCTGCTTCAACTACGAGTCTATTGAACGTGGCTATGTATGTTAATAGGTCTTGATTCCCTTGGCGTAGGGACAGAAGTTCGTTGTCTAATGCCTGCCCATGAGTACTACGGGCAAACAGCTTTTCCATCTCCTGCTGAAAACCCCTGAAGTCATGCAGCAAAGGATCGTCTTGGGCCACAAAGGGTACAGACCAGTCCGCGGCGCTACCACTCAGGTAGGATAGCACAAAAGCGACCCGTGATTGGTCATTCGGAAAGGCCCCTGGTCTACAAAGGAAGTGCAGGCGGCACTGGTTCATGAACGCTGCAAACCTCTTGGGATCCCCCATAAATTGTTCGGGCGGGGCCAAGGGAACTGCCCCAGGAAGGGTTATCTGAATGGGATTGGCTGATGGTGCTGTCATGGAGGGCACGCTTCCTGGCAATGGTGCATGCCCTGCTTGTGACTGGAGAAGTTGCCGGCTTAAATCATCAGTGCGTTCTTTGGCTACTATCAGCTCCCTCCTCAGGGTGTTGGTCTCCTGCCTGGCTGCATGTACTTCGGAACGTAGCTGCCCCAACATGGGGGCTAACTGGTCGGCTTCTGACATTTCCATGACGCCCAGGTCAATTTTGATGTGAGGCTTTGTGTTCTGTAACGCTCACCTGGTATCCACGGGGACGTCACTCAGCCTGTTCTGATCTCTTACGACCTCAAACCCTTCCCTGGAGTCTACTCGGCTGGAGACTGGGCCTTGTTTTCTTGGAAAGTGTGCTCTCCGTCCCGCTTTCAGCGCAGGGGCGCGTTGATTGATGCAGGCTCGTTGCTGCCTAGTTACTTCACTGGCAAGAGTCCGACAGGACAAATAATGAGTCTTTTGAACAGTTCTCTAGCTTTGTTCCTTTCCTTCCTTAGGTGATGGCCGGCGTCCGGGCATGGCGACGTGCTGCTGAGATGAGTAGCGCTGAAGGTGAGTGAGAGCGTGATGCACGATGCGACCCTTTCGTATTTGTATTGAACTGAGTTCTTTTTCTGTGTCTTTTAGGTGCCGCTACGTTTCAGCGTGGATGCCGGTTATGAAGAAGAAATGCGGTGAGTAAGCGCGGTATGCAGCGCCTCTAGATGTTTCCACGCTAACCTGGAGTGTCTTTTCCCTCTTGCAGATGGATGAGAAGTTCCGGAGACAGAATTCCCCCAGAGCGGCTGGGATTCAGGTAAGCGTTTGAAGCTCGTACAGTCTTTAAAAATAAGCGAAGATTTGCTGAATGCTTAGTAATGCCTGTTTTCTGTTCTTTTCCCTTTTCCTTAGGAAGTGGCGCGCCGGGATGGGAATGACACTGCCGAAGATGCCCGCAGAACAGAAGGAGCGATGAATGATGGGCAGGAGCGTGCAAGGTAAGGCTGTTCCTAACAGTGTTCTTGTTCTTGCAGGAGCTGAGCGCAGAAAAAAGATGCAGGCTTACTGGAGACCGATCTGAACACGGTGAGTGTCACGCTGCAGGTGCAGAAAACACAAAGCATGTTTCTCAGCCTGGGCGTGGCTTAAATAGTCTCTGGGTATCCCAGGTGTCTCTGGGCTGAACCACACCCAAAAGAATAGACTGCACATGCAGTTCTGGGAACCGAAATATGTGGGGGCATCCATCTTGTCCCCATCAATGCACTACAAGTCCAATCCCCAATGTTATCCTATGGGAGTGAGTGAGTCTGGTGCCACAAGCGCCAAGTCTGACTCCAAGTGGGTCTTTGGAGGGATGGAGAGGCCCTTGAGGGCCATGTAGGTGATTGTGGCCTGGCTCCAGCCTGACATCTTGGAGGGCTGGGGACATGAGGGGCAGGAATCATGACAGAAGGAGAGAGCTGAAGAAAGTGTGTGAGCAGGATTGACAGTGTCAATGTAACCTAATGAAATGGGACCTGTGTCACAAGAGAGAAGGTTGCAGATTGTTTTGCCTTCTAAAGCCTACTGTCCTCTTACCCCCCTAAATTACAAGTCCTGCATCGTACACGGTCAGACTTTAGACAGAGCTATCCCCCTAAACTGCATACACTTTCACTTACATACTCAAGCTAAACAAAGGGCCCATGAGCCACAGGTAAGCAGAAATGGCCAAGCAAATAAAGGGAGGCTAAATGGCCAACACATGCCTTTTTTCGTGGCTTATGGAACCCGTTTAAACTACACAAACATAGTTCTCTGATATCCTTCCCCTGACATCATACCAACTTGTATAAAAGTTGTAAATGCAAGAGCATAATTCAGTCAACAGCCCACATACTCCAGAAAGGAACCCTCTCCCTTCCTTCCACTCTTGTGTAGAGTACATGTCTATTAATGTTGAGACAGTACCTTCCTGGCTCTGGGAGACCCTAACAACTCACACCTTGTGCATATGCTAATTTCTGACCGGCCCTCCCCACCCTTAGAAGGACAGCCCTTAAAATCTGGGTGAGTAAATTCCTGTTTTTGCCAGGGTTACATTATTTAGCTGTGGCACATAGCTTTGTACAGTAATCGTCCAGAGACCCTTACCTAGAAAGGAACCATAGAGACTGTAAACTCAAGTTTTTAGTGTTATTGGATGGTCCATCCTACTCTCTCCCACCAAATCCCTTTCTGTCACTGCAGGCCCATTACATTTCTAAATTGTTCATGTCTCATGCCAACTTTCAGGCCTATATGCCTTACTTGTGAGTAAAAGTTCCACACTCTACCTTGTATCTTTGCTGCTCCTCGTTTCATCATGAAGAACCCCTTCTGGGGTTGCAGCATTGCTCTGAAACCAAAGGTTTGGTTCTGCCACAAACCCTGATGAGTTGTGGCCATTGGAGCGGTGGGGAAGGAATTTCTTTCTTGGCGGTGTGAGAAGAGTTTTGGGCGTGTGGGAGACAGTAGGATAGACCTCTGGGAGAAAGGAGCAGGGATTCTGGCCCTTGCCACGACTGCGTGAATAACACCCTACCCTTGATGGTCAAGAGTCCCAGATGGCCACTGAGCGCAGCACTTGAACATGTTAATGTGAGGTTTCAAGCATCTCTCAGCTTGTCCAACAATATCCTAAGGACATTTCAAGCAGTCCTTTCTCTGAACCAAATGTTCTTGCCGTCTACAGCCCCTAGCATGTCATTTGTGGTAATGAGTGGATTTTCCCGACTGCCCATTTCCTGCATATACCCCCTCACAGGCTTCTTTTGTTGTACATGGGATACAATTCATCAGTTTGAGACAAAGTGAGAGAGAGGAATGGGGGTCGACAGTGACAATCGGAGCGAGCAAAATGGGAACTATCTGTAAGAGGGCAGTGGTGCAGTGCAGGGTTGTTGGTTATTTTTCCTTGTCAGGCCTACTCCACTTCCCCTGACTAACTGTCACCCTCTAAGATCTTTTGCCACCTAACACCACGCACACAAACCTCCCACAGACGTGTAGAGGAGCAGCCAAATGCCTCTACAGAAAGTCCCACCCCCATGCTATCTGTATGTTGGAAACAAGAAGTTGTGACATGCACAACACCAGTGAATGTGACTATTCCGAGAAAAGTCTTCGAGACAAGGTATCCATTAAGAAAACCCTTACTCCTACGTCCCGTCCCCTTTCCTCCATGCTTATGGGACATTCCTCCATCCTGTGGGACGGGACCGGAGCACTTTGTAAAAAGCATAACATTTATCAAAAATGTGTCCTTCTTCTCTTTTTACATGCGGCTGTAACCCCGCCCTCCTTAGCTCCACACAGCGCATCGCCCCCATCAGTCCTTTTCTCCGCACGTTCGGGACTGGACGCACTTGCATCTTCAGAAGAATTTTTCCTTCCAGTCTCTTACTCTCCTGCTCCGGTTTAGCGGTCGCTTAGTAGTCCATCTATGCCATTTCGGTTAGATTTTCCTAATTGTTCTTCCTGCGAATTACGCTTCGCTAGGGTGGATCCCCATCCTCTTTGTTTAGAGTGTTTGGGTCCAGATCACCGGTGGGACTCGTGCTTCTACTGTGATTCCCTTTCGGTCCGGGCTCTTTAACGTCATCTGGAACGGTGGGAGGAGGTGTTCCAGCTTGTTCCTCCTTCGCATTTTCAGAGTTTCATCAACGAGAAGAAGAGACGCCCAGTAAATTCTTTAGTTTTTAGGGCACCCCGACCGGGGGACTACTTCCCGGGATCTTCACGGTCCGGGAGGGGCTTTAAAAGCACCTATGTTTAACCTGAGGGGCCTTCTAGGCCTAAGAAAAGTACCAGAGTTTTCTCCGAGGGCCTCCGTAAGGGGCCTACTCACACCGGACTGCAATCCGAGGCCCGTCCTGTGGGGGCTATTCAACGGGCCAGTTCTACTGAGGCGGTGGGTACCGGAGCTTGCTTCAAGGTCTCCTTGTCTGGAGCTTCCCATACAGACACTGGGGCGTGCCCCGAGGCCTCTATTGAGGTTTTCTGTACTGAATCAAGATTTGAGGCCCCTCGTGAGGGAGCTGTTACCGGACTCGGGTCCGAGGTTCCTCTATCAAAGACAAAGGTGACCGACAGAACTGAGAGCCCTGTTAAGGTCTTGTCGGTGAGGTGGGTTCCTCATCGTACCCGCTCTAGTGGGGATAACGGTTCTGTTAAGGGGGCACAGAGTGAGGTCTCTGACCGTAATTCCTCTGTTACCGGCGTTGCCGAGGTTCCTCTTTCAGAGGCTAATTTGGCTATTAGTATGTCTTAAAAACATCCTAGGCCACACAGTACCGGCTCTGCCGAGGTTCCTTGTGTCAGGGCCAAAGTCAAGACCCCTGACCTGTCTTTGGAGACCCCTGCCTCACTCACACATGTGACGCAGTTCTCTTCAGGCATTGACAAAATGGCGCCCGCTCCCGTGTGAAGTGCGACTGCCATTTTGAACTCTTCCCTTACACCGCCGCCATCAGTGTTGGGTGCTGGGAGTATCTTTTCGGGTGAACAGCGTTTTCTTAGTGCACCATTTCGTCCAGTTTATGACTGGAACGCTCGGATGCCATTACAGCACTCGATCTTGCTCCCTGCGGCATCTGCGCCATTCATCTACGTCAACCCGGCTGGTGAGGGCCCCTCTTGAAAACCCTCTCCTTTGAGGCCCTGCAGCTATTCCGCTCATGAGAGGCTTCCTCCTGCCACAGTGTCTAAGCCTTTGGCGGAGGGTACCTTCTTCGGAAAATTTCAGAAGCTAATGCATTCCGATCGCATGAAGGAATATTTCAGAGGTCTTTTTAAGGAAATCTGCCCTCCAGGGCCCGGTTCCGTTCCGACGGTTCCCGTCACAGCACTGGTTTTTCTGGGAGCTGTCCCACCTCTACCAGTTGGCCCACCTCCAGCCCTTCCGCCTCTGCCGTCCTTGTCTCCAATAGACAAGTCTTTGGCGGAGCCAGATGTGACGCAAGTCGATCTGGACATGTTGGATGACGCGCAAGGGGATCAGGATGGCGATGACCAGCCCTGCTCTGTTAGGGCGTTCCATGACCGGGTAATGGACATGATGACTCTTCTGGATGTTCCAGTACCTGAGACACCCCCTCCGCAAGAAGGGGTGCTTTCGGCAGAGTTCACCTTGTCTCCTCAGGAGCGCACCAGCTTGTTCTTTCAGAAAGACGTTTTGGCCGAGGACCTCAAAGTCTGGGTTAAGCCACACTCTGGACTGCATGTTAACAAAAAGATTGACGCTCGTTATAGGCTTCATACTTTGGAGGAGGTAGCCTTAGCGTCTTGCCCGCTCCCTTCCTCCACAGTAGTGGCGGCCGCTATGCTTCAATCCAGACCGGCTTCAGCGTCATCTACAGCGGCGGCTCAGGTTCTGGCCAAAGAGGACAAGTTACTTGACTCTTTGGGGAGGAGATCTTTGCTAATTCGGCTCTGCAGTTGCGCCAGGCGAATGCGGAGCTCATTTTAGCGGGGGCAAATATGAAAATGTGGAAAGGTCTGTCGGAATTTGAGGAATTCATTCCTGTGAACAAGCTGGATGATTTTAGGGCTGCCTTGAGGCTGCAGCGCATCATGTCGACACTTCGGCTCCGGGCCTCATGCTTAGCGTGGACACGTCTCGTCAGGCTTGGCTTCACACCACAAAGTTTTCCAAGGAGGTGCAGGATAAAGTTCTACACCTGTCCTTTGACGGCAAAGAACTGTTCCATTCGTCAACGGACGTAGAGCTGACTAAAACAAAGGCCAGCACTCAGACGGCCACGTCTTTGTCCTTTCTGGTAAAACCACCTTTTAGGGTTCAGAGAACGCCTTTGCAGCCTCGGTCTTCCTCTTGTTTTCGGGGGTTTCTAGATCGGAAAACACAGCGAGTCGATCCTCCAGCTGGAAATTCCCACCGGCATCAGCAGCGAGGCCGTTTTTTCTCTCGGTCCTCTGCCTCCTCCTCAGGATTTGGGGGTCCCGCCTCGTGGGAGGGTGCATTGCGTCTCACTGGAAGGCATGGCAGAACGTCACGGAGGACCGGTGGGTCTTGTCAGTAGCTGGGGCGGGCTTCCGCTTGCCCCTTCCCCCTACCCCACCCTTCATCCCTCCTTTCCAGCAGTCGGGGACGCCCTCCCTCAGAGCCGAAGTCCAGAAGCTTCTGGATCTCAAGGTGGTGGAACCTGTTCCCCTAGGGGAGCGAGGGGAGGGCTTCTACTCCCGTCTGTTCAGGGTGCCCAAACACAACCAGGCTGGCCTGCACACCACCATAGATCTTTCGCAGTTCAACCTTTCTCTTCCCCAAGAGAAATTCAAGATGATCACCCCAGCCAGATAAAGTCCTCTCCTCAGAAGGGCGACTGGCTTAGCATGGTGGACCTTCGGGATGTTTATATGCATAACCTCATAAGGAGCCCGCATCGGAAATACCTATGGTTTTCCATGGGGGAGGAGCATTTCCAGTTTCGTGTGCTCCCTTTTAAACTCAGCTCGGCACTGCGTGTCTTTATGAAGATGATGTTGGTCATCACAGATTATCTTCGGCTTTAGGGTATCAATGTGTATCCGTATTGGGGCGACTGGCTGCTGTGCAGTCCCTGTCCACTGAAAGCCTCAAGCAACCTTCAGTCTCTCCTCCAGCTCCTGTTCCAACTTGGGTGTTAGGGAGAATTCTCTGTAAGGCTAATTTCCCAAACCTAGTGAGTCCCCCAGCAGTTTTGCTGGATTTTTGGGGTTTATTTTTTCTCTCCTGCTAAGAGTGAGACTCTTTTACTCCCACTCTTAGACATGATTTGAGGTGTTCCTTTATCTATCAATGTGTTTTAGGGGGTATGGGGTATTTTACTCCATAGGGTCTCATGTGTTTTTGATGTGGGTTACACAGCACCCTCCGTGCCGTAACCCAGGGGTGTCGTAGCGACGCCCCAACATAGACTCCATACCCTGGGACTGACTACTGTCTCCCAGGGCATGTAAAGTCACCATTGGCTTTACTAGTCCCGAATTATGAACAGAAACCAGTACAAACCATCATATTGTGGACGTACTGGTCGGGGCAATTCGATTGCCCTGGGGTCTGTTGTTCGAGGGGGCATGTCTCCGTCCCCCCTGATCGAGTTTTGGCTGGTGGCAGTGGATACTACTTTTTATATTCGACCGCAAATATATCTCTATGGGATTTTCCCATTGTTCGAAGCTACCAACGTTAATTATTTAATTCTTATAGCCTCGAACATACCGCCGGTTTATTTAAATAATATCAATTCACCGGTTGGTATTTTTTGCCAGAACTCGATTCTAAAATGGCGTTTGTGTTCTCTTCTGTGACTCCAACCCAAGTCGAGCCCTTTGTTCCACTTTTTGGCGGGCTGCTCCACAGAAGCCTCCAAAAGTGGTGCCACTCTGTCTGGGTACCACAGGGGGTGTGGGTGGGGGTTTAGGCACCTTCGACTGAGTTACCTTGGTAACTCAAGTCGCACTCTTGTGTGATTGGCCCAAGTGGTGAGCCGGCCGGCTCACCACTTAGCATGTTTGATTGACAGCTAGGCTGAGTGAATGGGGGTGTGCTGCATAAAAGCAGGGCTTTGGGGACTGGAACTTCAGAAGTAGCCACAGGACCTAAGAATCTGAGGAGGGAGAAGCTGAGCCGACCTGCAACGACGACACCACTGGTGGAGCCCTGCTGAACCGTCTCACCACTTTTCCCGATGACAGAGGAGATCTCCAGTCCGGAGAGTCTTCTTCCTTTGACTGGTGGGGATAACCAGTTTTGCCTTCTTTTCACCTTCCTGGAGCATCTCGTGGCCGCCTTGCCCGTGCCAAGCATCCCGGCAACCGGAATACCACAGTTTACCACTACCGCGAAGAGAAGGGTAGTACCTTTTAACCGAAGAACTCCGCGGCTGGTTTCTTCCCTGGCAGTGCAACGACCTTCATCTTTCCTCCACGGCAAGACCTCTTCTTCCTCTGGACGAAACGCCGACTTGCACCTGCTGCCAGGAACAACTGCCCCCGCTGGAGCTTCCTTCCCACTTAAGATACTGTGTCCCGCCTGTCTTCCCTTGCGACAGATCGTTCAGGGTGACAGTAAAGCCTCGACTTTCTAACCTGGGCTAGCCTGGGACAACCTAGCTAACTTTTCCTGACTTTAATTTCATCCTTTTTGTGCGAACTATCTACAAGACTCTTTGGGCATAACCCCACTGTGTGAACCTGGACCCCTTCTGCTTGCTCTCTCCAAGAGTGGGCCTTGCAATTGACTTCCTGGCTCTCCAGTAGAACTCTGCCTATCCTGCCTTACTGTGGTTCTTTTAAAAGTATTGAATCTTGTGTGCTTCCTTAACTCTGCCTTTTCCCCCCCTTTCTTTATAACTTATTAGAGTGTCATTTTATGTTAAGCGCTCACCTCTGTCTGAAAATAAGTGGTGTTTCTCACTAAGACTTGTCTAATAAGTGAACAGGGTTGTATATATATGATAGTGACTGTGTGCTGAATGTACTTACCTCGTTTTTGCTAGTGTAGATCCCAAGTGTGTCTTTAAATAAATAATTATATACTTTTACACCAAAGCTCTGGTCAGTGTTTGTTTGTGCTACTGTGTCTCTGTACCTATTGTGTATACTCTGCATACTGCCTAACTCTTCTTGAGGGAAGTCTGACTGCTCAGCCACAGCTACCAAGTGAATCTGTTTGGTACAGACTGCTACCAAGTGGGTTTACTGCCAAACACCTGTAGTCTTAAATCTTTTGCAGTGGTCCCTAAGGGAACTGCACAGGTTTTTGCCTAACATTGGGTTGTCGGTGAACTGGTGGAAATCCTCCATGACGGTCTCTCAGGACTTGATTTTCCTGGGTTTTCGTTGGAATATGTTCGATTGCAAGGTATACCTGACTGGGGACAGAATGGCGGATCTGTTTGCCACGTGTCAGGTGTTTATGCAGTCAGAGAGCATGTCGGCCTGGTGGTTTCAGAGGCTTCTAGGCCTCATGGCTTTGTGCGTGCTTGCTCTTCCTCTTGCTCATCTCAAGATGAGGCGGAGGCAGATGGCTCTTCGGCTCTCATTGCTTCAGGCAGCGGATCCAGATTCCAAAATGATACTGGTTCCATCGTTCATGAGGACGGACCTCTTGTGGTGGTCGTCTCTCTGCAATCAGTTGGTGGGCGCACCCTTCCAGGACCCTTGCCCGCTATTGACTGTCACAACATACTCCTCCCTTCTAGGTTAGGGGGTGACACTGCATCATCTTCAAGTTTCAGATCTCTGGTCACCACAGGACAGACATATACATTATCTGGAGCTTTTGACTATATTCCTGGCGCTGAAAGCATTCAAACCAGGTATTGTCAACAAGGTGGTCCATGTCCACACGGACAAATAGGTGTCCATGTTCTATATCAACAAGCAGGGGGGTACCAGGTCTCCTCCTCTTGTGGATCTTGCCATTCAGATCTGGAAATGGGTCATTCAGCCATTCAGCATGGCTGGTAGCGGTTCACATCCCGGGCCAGCTGAATGTCACTCCGGATGCCCTCAGCCGATGAGTAATTGTCTGCTACGAGTGGGAAATGAACACAGAGATCCTCTCAGACATTTTTCACTGTTGGGGCACTCCAGAAGTGGACCTCTTTGCAACATCTATAAACAAGAAGCTTCCCCTGTATGCCTCCAGAAACAGGCTCGGAGCCTCCTCACTCGGGGATTCTCTCGAAATCCCATGGCACAATATGAAGGCCTACACTTTTCCACCTCTTCCTCTGATCCAGTGGGTGCTTTGCAAGCTGAGGAACACAGTGAATTGCTGCCTGCTGTTCATAGCCCCTTGCTGGCCAGCCAGGTTTTGGTTTTCGGCGCTTCAGCATCTATCAGTGTGCCCGCCGCTCAAGCTTCCACTGGTTCCGACCTGCTTCACCAGAGCGATCAACAACTGTGGCACCCCTCCCCACAATCGTTCAGCTTGGCGGCTTGGTGCGCCTGAGTTCAGATCTTTAGAGTGCTTCAACTTGTCTTCGGATAACATGTGCATTATTCAAGCGGTCAGGAAGCCCTCAACAAGATCTCAGTATGAAAGTAAATGGCTACGCTTCTGTCACTGGTGTTTGGCTAGGCAGCTAGACCACACAGAGGCTACTATCGACAGGGTCCTGCCTTTTGTCTCACATCTGGCAGAGTCTGGCATCCATGGCTTGTCCTACAGGACATATTTATCGGCTGTTGCCACTTATTTGTCCATTGACCAGTGTTCCTTTTCACTGTCTAATGCAGTCATTAAAAGACACTTTGCGGGCCTGATGCATCTGTATCCTCCTGTTCGCAACCTGCATCCAAGGTGGGATTTGAATGTGGTCCTTACGGCCTTGTGTCATACGCTTTTTGAGCCCATGGCTCCTGTCAATTTTAAGTACTTTTCCTGGAAAGTGTCCTTTCTGATTGCTGTGACTTCGGCAAGGCATGTAAGTGAGCTTCAGGCCTTGTTGGTTGAGCATCCATTCTTACTGTTCATAAAGATAAGGTTGTCCTGCGAACAAATCCCGCCTTTCTTCCTAAGGTGGTCTCTGATTTTCATCTGAATCAGTCGATTTCATTGCCTGTATTCTTCCCAGACCCGGCCTCAGAGGCCGAAAGGGTTCTGCACTGCCTGGACGTTAGAAGAGCCCTTAAGTTCTATCTGGACAGAACATCTGAGCTCAGGAACTCCTCGCAGCTTTTTGTGACCTTTGGAAATCCGCAGCGAAAGCCGGCCTTGAAAGCGACCATCTCCCGGTGGATCGCTGCCTGTATTTCTGAGGTGTATACCATTCAGGGTCTTCGGGCCCCAAAGGGAATTCATGCTCATCTTGTGCGGGGCAAGGCGGCTGCCGTTACCTTCCAAAAATATGTTCCTTGGGAGACCATCGTGAAAGCGGCTACATGGGCCACCCCATCAGCTTTTTGTAAGCATTACTGTCTGGGCCTGAGCTCCAAGGCTGATGCTCAGTTCAGTCAAGCTGTGCTTAAGAACCTGTTTCAGTAAGGAGTTTCCAACCACCTGTAATTCCTGTGAGGAGTGCTTGGGAATCTTCCATAAGTATGGAGGAAAGGGAATGCGATGTAGAAGTATAATAAATTTACTCACCGTAGTGACTACCTTACTCCTAGTCCATAATCCCCTTTCCTCCATACGCTCGCCGTCCCCTCTAAAAAGGTTCCTCTGTTATTGCTTAAAGGTCATAGACCTGGCGATAGAAAAGGGCTGATGGGCGATCCTCTGGGCGGAGCTGAGGAGGGCAGGGTTACTGCTGCATGCGGTACCCCGCATAAAAAGAGAAGGACACATTTTTGAAAACTATGATGCTTTTTACAAAGTGCTCCGGTCCAGTCCCACAGGATGGAGGAATGTCCCATAAGTATGGAGGAAAGGGGACTATGGACTAGGAGTAAGGTAGTCACTACGGTGACTGACAATCTCCTGGAAGAGATCCTCGAAGAGATCCCCGAAGGAATATGAAAATGAGAGAAAGAGAAGCTGGTGACATCACAAAAGATGAGCGTGATGCGCAGAGAAGAATGCATAGACCTTCTAGAATCTGAGGATGAAATAGAGAATCGAGTAAACTTTCACATGCCGATTGAAGATTGCACGTGGGAAGAAGCACTGCAGAAAATACATATATAACTGTACAGATGCAGAAACTCAAGTAGACTAAATAATCATAAGGCTGGCTATATGTAGTGAAATGACTGCAGGCAGTGCGGCCATTATATAGAATCTAGATATTCGATGTCACAATTTTAGTAAGCTCAAACCCATGGAGAAAAAAGGATTGATAGCTATGCATGTGTCGCAGCAAAGAAATAAGCTGAACCTCGAAGATAGACCGAGAAAGTTTGTTTGGCCTGGTGTCAAAGGCTGAAGCAGCCAAAACTGGTCATCAGTCCTTGAAGAACAGTGAATGTGAGACACTGAGGCATCCCTTGTAAAGTTGTAAAGAGAGAACACCATGAGTGGCAAGTTTCTTTATTCAAGACAATTAAATGCTACAACATGGGCCGATTCACGGTCTCCTGTCACATGAGTCAAGGATGAAAATAGAAGTGGGCATGCAGACGAGAACTTTGCTCAAACTCCCTTATATTCCCAGAGAAGAGAAGCTACTACAAGGCCCGAGTTCAAAGGCAAATTGCATGGCAGAAGACACAGGTGTTGAAAGATATGGGGCTAATTGGGTGGGGAGGCACGATCAAGTCCACCCTCCAGCACCTGGGGTAGCAGCTTACATGATGCTAGTGAATCGAATATTCCAGAAGGGTACAAGCGTGCCAACCATTTGTAGAGGGCCATATAATGGAGGGCCTTAAAGTTTGAGAGCCAATGATGTGCTGTGTACTTAATAACTGTTGAAGATGACTGGAACAAGGGGTGGGCATAAGTTGTCCTCTTGACTGTAGAGACCCAATCACAACCCGTCCCTATATAGAAAGTATACTTAGATGTTTCCCTTAAACCAACTACAATTATGTGTAGGTTTTCTTATTTTGCCACGTAGTGTGACGTCACATATGATGAGTTTTTGCTATATAAGAATTATTTTTCATGAAATGCTTTGAGACTGTGCTATGTGAGTCGGTCTTGTTATTTGGTGTAAGAGTTATTCTGTAACCCCCTCCATCGTCAGGTGTGTTACCTCAATGAAAGGACCATAAGGGCTCACTTGGTAGCATGTCGTATGGTTGGAAATAAGACCCATCGACCTGTAGACTCCAGAGCTTCGGACAATCTGGCATCCTCCGCCATCTAGCCGGAAGTTTGCGAGTTTCCTCTGGAGAGCGGTCAAATGGAAATCTTGTAAGAAAATCGAAACAGTGGGCAGGGTCCCTCTTTGACGAAATCCCTACTTGGTTTCCACAGGCGCTTTGTGGATGGAAGGCGAAAGTGGTCAATTGGAGGAGGGAGTCGATACAGAAGGCCTCGAGCTAAACAATCGAATGGTGAGTAGACTAAGGGGAATGGCAAATTGAGGGGATGGGATTGTGGTAACTTAGAAAGTAACGCGGAAGTAACTAAAGTAACAAGAGTAATGAAAGAAATGGGAAATATTGTGCGGAAATAAAGAGAATAAGTGTATAAAGAGAAGAGAGATTGTGCCTGAGATTCCTAACCCAAGGGTTTTTAGAAGTGGTTGTTTTACACCCCGATCAGGGTCAATAAGTTACGTATTGACAGGTTCATATAAGAAGACAATCTAAACTCTGTAATCAGGGTATTAATTAGAGGCAAGATGATGCGGGTGATCACCAGGATTTAATGTGATGAGTCGGCTAGTTTGTCTGTGTATTTGTATTTAAAAAAAGGTGTCAAAGAGCGACATATGTGTAAGGAAACTGAGATAAAGTCAAGGAGTCATATTGTCTATCTAGGGAAACGGTCGGTACCGACCCAGAGGTAGATTGAGATAATTGGAGAAATAAAGGTTTTGAGCGGTGATTGTTGGAGCGCGATCATATTTGTTGTTTTTATAAAGGTATTACTCCTACGTCCCGTCCCCTTTCTTCCATACTTATGGACATCCCTCTGTCCTGTGGGACGGGACCGGAGCGCTTTGTAAAAGCATCCAAAAATGTCAAATTTTGTTTAGTCCTTCCTCTCTTTCTACACAGGGCCTGGCAC
This sequence comes from Ambystoma mexicanum, assembly GCF_040938575.1. Classification (NCBI taxonomy): domain Eukaryota; kingdom Metazoa; phylum Chordata; class Amphibia; order Caudata; family Ambystomatidae; genus Ambystoma; species Ambystoma mexicanum. The sequence continues at coordinate 450,466,433 of NC_090924.1, read as the reverse complement.
GCGGCTGTAACCCCGCCCATCTCGGCTCCGCCCCGCGCATCGCCCATCAGTCCTTTTATCCGCTTGTTCAGGACTGGACGCGCTTGCATCCTCGGAAGATCTTCTTCCCTTTTTTTCCCCCTCCTCGGGCTCTCGCTAGCGATCGTGTACTAGTCTGTCTATGTCGTTCAAACTAGACTTTCCAGATTGTTCATCGTGTCACTGACGCTTCGCGAGGGTGGATCCCCATCCTCTTTGTCTAGAGTGTTTGGGTCAGGATCACCGTTGGGACTCCTGTTTTTATTGCGACTCCCTTTCGGTCCGGGTACTTCAACGTCGGTTGGAGCGGTGGGAGGAGGGGTTTCGACGTACTCCTCCTTCGCATTTTCAGGCGTTTATCAACGAAAAGAAGAAACGCCTGGTAAATTCTTTACTTTTCAGAGCACCCCGGCCGGGAGATAACTTTCCAGGCTCTTCCCGAGCCGGGAGGAGCGTTGATCGCTCTGTCACCGGGGATTGCCCCGAGGTGCCTTCTAGGCCTAATAATTGTACCAGAGCTTTCTCCGAGGGTCTCCGTAAGGGGCCTGTGGATAACGGAGCACGCTCCGAGGCCCCTCCTGTGGGGGCTGCCTGTAGACCCTGTTCTACTGCGTCGTGGGGGGCCGAAGCTCGCTCTGAGGTCTAGTTATCGGCTTCCCTTAAAAGTACCGGGGTGCACCCCGAGGCCTCGGCTGGGCTTGGTGTTACCGAACGGATGGTCGAGGCCCACGCTAGTAAGGCTGTTACTGGACCTGGGTCCGAGGTCCCTCGTACAGAGGCTAAAGTGATCAACATTTCTGAGAGGCCGGCCAAGGCCTTATTGGTGAAAGTTGTTCCTCACCGTTCCCGCTCTTGTGGTGACGGCAGAACTGTTGAGGGGGCAAGGAGTGAAAGTTCTTCCTTTACCGGCAGTGCCGAGGTCCTTCCTGTGGAGGCTAGTTTGGCCGTTGGTATGTCGCAGAAACATTCCAGGCCACATAGTACTGGCTCGGCCGAGGTTGCTTATGTAAAGGCTAAAATTAAGACCCCTGACCCACCAATGGGGACCCCTGCCTCACTTCCACACGTGCCGCAGTTCCCCTCAGGTGATGGCAAAATGGCGGACTTTCCTGCCACGACCACTATGGCCATTTAGGGCACTCACCCTACAACTACGCCATCGGCCTCAGGTGTAGGAGTTGGTTCCGCGGGTGAACATAAAATTCCTTGTACGCATCCGTTTCATCCAGTTTACGATAGGAACGCCCAGATGCCCCCTCCACACAATGGGCCTCATTCCGAGTGGGGCGGTAAGGGATAACGGGCACCGGTAAGGAGACCGGTGCCGGTAATCCCTTACCGCCCTACTACGAGTTCCCTTAGCGGGTCCCTCCTTTAACACCTGGTCTGACCAGGCGTTATGGATGGGACCCGTTAGGGGAATTCAGAGCCAATAACAGTACTGCAATTTGCGGTACCGTTATCAGCGCCTTCCCCATTCCCATTTAGCCCATCGGGGCTCAAATGGGAATGGGGAATGGCTTTTTCAATGGGGATTTACCGGTCCCGCAAAGGTCGGACTACACCGGTAAGTCCCCATTGAACGAGACCAGTGCCGGACACGTTATTGGTGGCAGTCATGGCGCAAATAGTGCCATGACTACCACCAATCTCGTAATGAGGCCCAATGTCTTGTTGCCTGTGGGTCCGGCACCTTTGATTTTTGTGGACACTTCGGGGGATGGGCCTGTATGGCAACCCTCCCCTCTGCATCCCTGGAATTATCCTCCTCATGAGAGGCCTTGTCCGGCAGTTCCAAAACCGTCTCCGGAGGACGCCTTTTTTCGGCAAATTTCAGACGCTCATGCGTACCGACCCCATGAGAGAGTATTTTAAGGGTCTTTTCAGAGAGATATGCCCTCCTGCGCCTCCGGCTCCACCCGTTCAACCAGTGGTTCTGCCAGCGCTGCCCTCGCCTACAGTGCCTCCACCGACCCTTCCGCCCTTGCCCCCATCGTCCCCCATGGACAAAACGGTGCCTGACACGGTTCAGCAGGATCCTGACCTGTCGTATGATGCACAGGGTGAGCAGGACAGCGAAGACCAGCCCCGCTCTATTTGAGCTTTTCACGACCGGGTACTGGACATGATGTGCCTATTGGATGTTCCAGTGCCCGAGGCACCCGCTCCGCAGGAGGGTGTGCTTTTGGGGGCGTTCACCTTGTCTCCTTCGGAGCGTACCGGCCTGTTTTTGCAGAAGGACATTTTGGCTGAGGTCCACAGGGTCTGGGAAAAGCCACACTCTGGACTTTTTGTCAATAAGAAAATTGACGCGCGTTACAGGCTGCACTCTTCGGAAGATGTGGCCCTGTCATCTTGTCCACCCCCCTCCTCCACAGTGGTGGCTGCGGCCACTTTGCAGTCCAGGCCTGCAGCGTTCTATTCTACGACGACGACTCAGGTTCTGGGGAAAGAGGATAAACTCCTGGACTCCCTTAGGAGGAAGATTTTCGCTAACTCGGCCTTGCAGCTCTGGCAGGCCAACACAGAACTGGTGTTAGCGGGGGCGAACATGAAGATGTGGAAAGGTCTGTCAGAGTTTGAGGAGTTCATTCCGGTCAAAAAGCTGGAAGACTTTAAGGCGGGTTTATCTGATGCCAGAGTCTTGGCCCAGGATGTGCTCTGGGCCGCAGCTCATCACGTCGACACGTCGGCTCGGGGCCTTATGCTGGGTGTTGACACCTCTTGACAGGCATGGTTGCATGCCACCAAGTTCTCGAAGGAGGTACAGGACAAGGTGTTGGACCTGCCGTTTGACGATAAGGAGCTTTTTCATTCCACAACGAATGTGGAGCTCACCAAAACGAAGGACAGCACCCAGACAGCTAAATCCTTGTCAGTCCTGGTTAAAACCCATTTCAGGTCCCAGAGGGCACTGTCGCAGAGCCGGCCCTCCTCTGGTTTCAGGGGATTCCTAGACCGGAAATCCCGCAGAGTGGATACTCCTTCAGGTAATAACCGCCGGAGGCAGCAACGGACTCGGTTTTTCTCCCGCTCCTCAGCCTCCTCCTCAGGTTCAGGTGGTAACACCACTAAAAAGCCTGCCAAATGAGGGTTTTCCTCGCTCGCACGAGACCCCGGTGGGAGGACGCATTGCGTCTCATTGGGAGGCGTGGCAGACCATCACCGAGGACAGGTGGGTCTTGTCAGTCACTTGGGCGGGCTTCCGCTTACCCCTACCCTGTACTCCACCCTTCAACCCTCCTTTCCAGCATTCGTGATCGGCCTCCCTAAAAGCCAAGGTGCAGAAATTGCAGGACCTTAGAGCTGTGGAACCTGTTCCTTTTGGGGAGCGAAGGGAGGGATTCTATTCCTGGCTGTTTACGGTGCCCAAACCCAACCAGGCTGGCCTGCGCACCATCCTAGACCTTTCCCAGTTCAATCTTTTCCTACCCCAAGAGAAATTCAAGATGATCACGCCCGGCCAGATACGGTCTTCCCTGCAGATGGGCGATTGGCTCAGCGTGGTGGATCTTCAGGATGCCTACGTGCATATCCTGATCTGGGGTCCACACGGGAGATATCTCCGTTTCTCTGTGGGAGATGAACATTTCCAGTTTCGAGTGCTTCCTTTTGGCCTAAGTTCGGCACCGCGTGTCTTTACGAAGATGATGTCAGTGATCGCGGCCTATCTTCGCCTGCAGGGTATCCAAGTATATCTGTATTTGGACGACTGGCTCTTGCGCAGCCCTTGTCTGCTGAAAGCTGCCTGCAATCTTCAGTCTGTGCTCCAGCTCCTGCTCCACCTCGGGCCGTCGGTGAACTGGCAGAAATCTTCCATGACGGTCTCTCAGGACTTGATCTTCCCGGGTTTTCGCTGGAACACGATCGACTGCAGAGTGTACCTGACCAGGGACAGAATGGCGGTTCTGTTGGCCACGTGTCAGATGTTTGCGCAGTCGGAGAGCATGTCGGCCTGGTGGTTCCAGAGGCTTCTGGGCGTCATGGCCTCGTGCGTTTTGGCACTTCCTCTTGCTCGCCTCAAGATGAGACGGACTCAGATGGCTCTTCGGAGTTCTTGGCTTCAGGCTGTGGATCCGGACTCCAAGTTGATAACGATTCCGGCTTCCATGAGAGCGGACCTGTACTGGTGGTCGTCTCTCACCAACCTGTCGGTGGGGGCGGGGTTTCAGGACCCAGCCCCGATGGTAACGGTCACGACGGACTAATCCCTTCTGGGGTGGGGTGCGATGTTGGATCTTCTTCAGGTCTCGGATCTTTGGTCGCCTCAGGGCAAGCTCCTTCACATAAATAATCTGGAGCTCCTGGCGATCTTCCTAGCGCTCAAGGCGTTCAGACCGATCATAGCCAACAAAGTGGTCCGGATTCGCACAGTGTGGTGTCGATGTTTTACATCAACAAGCAAGGGGGCACCAAGTCTCCTCCGCTCGTGGAGCTGTCCATCCAGATTTGGGAGTGGGTGGTTCAGCATGGTGTTTGGCAGTACACATTCCGGGCCAGCTGAATGACACGGCACATACCCTCAGTCGGCGGACGATAGTCAGCTACGAGTGGGAACTGAAGGCGGAGGTCCTCTCATGGATTTTCCTGCACTGGGGCACTCCGGAAGTGGACCTCTTCGCTACTGCGGCAAACAAGAAGCTTCCTCTGTATCCCTCCAGGAACGGACTGGGTGCCTCCTCTCTGGGGGATTCTCTCGAGATTCCATGGCACAACATGAGGGCTTATGCCTTCCTGCCGCTGTCTCTGGTTCATCGGACGATTGGCAAATTGAAGAACTCAGTGAACTGTTCTCTCCTACTCATAGCCCCGTGGTGGCCGGCCAGGTTTTGGTTCTCAGAACTTCAACACCTGTCAGTGTATCCGCCAATCAGGTTACCGGTGACCCCCGATCTTCTTCACCAGGGGGAGCAACAACTGTGGCACCCCTCCCCACAATCACTCAGCTTGGCGGCGTGGTGCCTGAGTTCAGGTCTTTAGAACATCTTGGCTTGTCTGCGGATAACATGCGCATTATCCAGGCAGCCAGAAAACCTTGGACTAGGTCCCAGTGCAAAAGCAAATGGCTTAGGTTCTCTCATTGGTGTTTTGACAAGCAGATGGGCCCTAGGCGGGCTACAATTGACACAGTACTGTCCTTTGTAACCCACCTAGCAGAGTCAGGAGTTCACGTTCTGGCATGTAGAACTTATCTTTCGGCGGTTTCCGCCTACCTATCTACGGACCAATGTTCTTACTCTCTGTCTAATCCAGTGGTTAAGAGACATTTTGCAGGCTTGACGCGCCTTTATCCTCCGATTCGCAGTCTGCACCCGGCGTGGGATCTAAATGTGGTCCTGACGGCATTGTGCCATAAGCCTTTCAAACCAATGGCCACACTGGACCTCAAGCACCTCTCATGGAAGGTGTCCTTTTTGGTGGCCGTCACTTCGGCAAGGCGCCTGAGTGAACTCCAAACTTTGTCGGTGGAACATCCCTTCTTGGCTTTTCACAAGGATAAGGTGGTCCTACGGACAAACCCTGCTTTCTTGCCGAAGGTGGTTTCTGAGTTCCACCTAAACCAGTCTATTTCCTTGCCGGTCTTTTTCCCGAACTCCGCTTCAGAGGCGGAAAGGGTTCTACTCTTTCTGGATGTTAGAAGGGCTCTTAAGTTCTATCTTGACAGAACTTCCGAATTTAGGAGCTCTTCTCAACTGTTCGTCACCTTTGGTAATCCACAAGGTAAGCAGGCCTCTAAGGCGCCCATCTCCCGGTGGATCGCGGCCTGCATTACGGAGTCTTACACCGTTCAAGGGCTGAAGCCTCCTAAAGGTATTCATGTACACCTGGTGCGGGGCAAGGCAGCCGCGGTTGCCTTTCAGAAATATGTCCCCTGGGAGACCATCGCAAAGGCGGCTACTTGGGCCTCCCCATCTGTTTTTTGTAAACATTATTGTCTAGACCTGAGTTCAAGAGCTGATGCCCAGTTTGGTCAGGCTGTGCTGAAGAACCTGTTTCAGTAAGGTTTTTTTTCCATCCACCCATAGTTCCTGTAAGGAGTGCTTGGGAATCTCCCATAAGTATGGAGTAAAGGGTCCGGGATGTAGGAGTATAACCAGGTTACTCACCTTGGTGACCACCTTACTCCTAGTGCATAGTCCCATTTACTCCATACGCCCGCCCGCCGTCCCCTCTAATAAGGTTCCTCTGTTATTGCTAAAGGTCTCTGACCTGGCGATAGAAAAGGACTGAAGGGTGATGCGTGGGCCGGAGCCGAGATGGGCAGGATTACGGCCGCGCGCCGGGCCCCGCGTAGACAGAGTGGAACGACTAAAATATATTGAATTTTTGGATCCTTTTACAAGGACGGAGGGATGTCCATAAGTATGGAGGAAAGAGGACTATGGACTAGGAGTAAGGCGGTCACTACGGTGAGTAACCTGGTTATTTGTAAATGCTGGTAAGTATTGACAGTCAATTGAGAGTCGTCACAATGGAAGACATTACTCCTCTGATGCATTTATGTAAGACATTGCCAAACATATGCCCAAGCTCAAACAGTATAGTGCGGAATCAGTGAAAGGCACGGCAGATAAGATGTTTATGCCATGGCCGCAAGGGGTATCATTAATGCAAAAGAAAGAGCAGATTGAGGTGAGAACAGATGCATCAGGAGAAGCAACAAAAGAAAGAAGAATGGGCAGAGGAGCAAAGAAAGCATGACAACAGACAGAGAGCAATAGAAGAACGGGATGGACAAGAAAGGAAAAGAGAAGAAGAAGCACAGAAATTAAGGGACAAAAGAATATAGAGACGAAAAGAAGAGGGAGAAAGAAGAACAGGGGCATGGAGAGAAGGGATAAGACAGGAAGAGGAAAGAGTTAGATAGGAAGTGAGAAAGCAAAGGGAATTAGATGAAGAATTGGAAAGAAAGAGAAGACAGCAGGAGGGCGATATTGACTGCATTCAAAAGGAGCTAATGGAACCAAGTCCAGCAATATCATGGGGCAGTATAGAGGAGTTCCTTCCGTTACAGGGAGCAACATCAGGACCATCTAGAGTAACCTTAGAAGAGAATTTTGACATATGAAGCATCAGAGATAGGATCGATAAAGCATGTCAAGAATTAAGGGAAGGCAGTAAATCATGAAGCCGAGGGAAGGGAGATGAAACCCTAGTCTTTCAATCACGAAGCAAAGAGAATGATCCATTCAGCCTCGAGCATAGAGCCTTACCTCTAAGCAGGCTGACCTTAGATAAGGGTGAAGGAGGCGAGAGTCACACTAGTTCGGGACTAGATATGTCAGAAGAGCAGAGAGACGCATGCCCCTTCGAGGGAAGCCTGCAAGCGGACAAGGAAGTAAAATGGTTCAATCCAGAGCAACCTAAGGAGAAGACGCCTGACCCTATAGAATATCCGGAGCATCCGAAAGGATGATCGTATAGTGAGAAATGAGAATCAATGCCAATTGTAAGCATGCTAAGGTCACTACCGGAGAGGAAATGGCCAGGAACTATTGTCCCCACTATGGATAGGCAGATGATGGGAGCTGATTGCAGGTCAGGATTTACACAGTTTCCCTTATTGGAGCAAGACCGCAGTATATTCCATGGCCACAGATGGGTTAGAATCATTTAAGGTACCAACTCCCCAGTTGACAGTGTGTCGGAAAATGGATTTATGAATTAGAAAATATGACAGGAGGAAATACCTTGGCAATAGGGGACATTAAAGGTCTCCTAGCAGCCATTCTTGGGGAAAGAACTGATGACATATGGAAGAGAGCAGGCTATTCAAGAGTGACAGCACAGAACACAACACACTATGATGCGCCGTTCAATAATTGTAGAACAGATGTCTGGAGGGTTCTCAGGGTGCAGTGCCCTGACACCTCAGACATGGGTGCAATTATGACACGTAACATGAAAGAAGATGAGGATCCTCTTGCTTACATTCAGGATATTCAAGAGCGCTGGACTCTTGAAACCCACGAGTCATGAGGAAAAACAGTGGCAGTATTTTACCCCATTTTATGTCAAGGATTGCCCGAGCAGATACAGAGGCAACTCACAAAGTTAGTGCTAATAGAAGCAATGCCATGGGCAGAAATACACTTGACGATAGTGCATCACTGTCGACTGTTACAGGAGAAAATAAGAAGAAAAAGAGGTCAGGAAACTTGATGAAGCTGAACTAGTTCAGAAGAAATTGTCAACATATGCCATAGAAGGGGCAGTATTGACAAGCGGAGAAGGGCTTGGAGTACAGCAAGCAACGGGTACTTCGCAGGTGAAAAATCAGAATCCGATAGACCAAGGAGGGAATGGGTTTGTACCACGAGGTAGAGGCATGGGGTAGAGAGGAAGGGGTGGATTCCAAAACAATCAAGGTGGGCTCAGAACGTGCAGAGTGAGAATCAGAATGTGCAAGGAGTGTTCAAACAAGGGGGACTAGTCAGACGGGCTCCCTCTATGGGCCTCATTACAACCCAGGCGGTAAGGGGTTAACGGCGCCGTAAAAGGTGTCGGCGCCGTTAAAACTCGTAACGCCTGATTACAAGGTCCCTTTGCGGGTTGCACTTTAGCGCCTGCTTTTAGCAGGCGTTAAAAAACCAACCCGCAAAGGGACCTAGGAGCTAATTACGGCACCGTAATTTACGGTGCCGTAATTAGCGCCTTCCCCATTCCCATTGAGCCCTATGGGGGCAAAAATGGGAATGGGGAAGGGCCCATGGTGAATGGGGAATTACCGCCCCGCCAACCTTGGAATGGGGCGGTAATTCCGCCATTCACCATGGCCTGGTTGGTAATTTACCGGCGTCAACCATGGCGCTAATAACGCCATGGTTAACGCCAGGGTCGTAATGAGGCCCTATATGTTGGACATGTGGGATGACAGGGTACATTGTGTGCATATGTGGCAGCCAAGGGTATGTACAGAATGGCCAATTCTCAAGAGGGGGCAGCTTATCCTCTAGCATATAGCTCACAAGCTAGGGAAGGGTTTGCCCAAGATCAGACGGTGTATCAGGCACAAGCGCCGCAAATGCAACAGGCACAGCAACCACAGCAAGCACCATTGAATCCACCGCAAGGAGCACACCCCTATGCGAATACGGCAGAATGCAAACACAGGACAGCTATTGACACCTAGAATAGGGGGTGTCACTGTGGTGGGAGGGAATCCTTTCACATTTACAGGGGTATGTATGTATCCACAATAGGACAGCTCACAGGGCGACTTGATGTGTTCAGTAGTATCAGTGACACCAGACCCCCAAGAGGAACCAAGGGTTGAAATGACTATAGGCGGCAAATCTTTTTAGTTTTGAGTAGATAATGGAGCTACTAGTTCATGTATACGAGAGAATAAATATCCAATGTCAGGAATTGCCATGAATGCTCAAGGGTTCTCTGGAGCTACAAGTCGAGTTCCTTTTACTGATGAATTAACAGTCTATATAGGAGAGTGTGACATGTCTGTTCCATTGTTGTATTCACGGCAGACACCAGTTAACATTTTGGGAAGAGACTTAATGACAAAGCTCAACATGAATGTCTTTTACTGACAAAGGGATAGTGTGTTCCACACCTGGGATACATTATATGAATGTGGGCAAATTTATACTGGCATTTACATGGCAAATGGCTCTGCAAGGTGTACCGATGGAGCCAGGTGTTTTCCTTTATGGGTGAGTATTCTGTTAACATGGCTACCTATCTTAGTGGGAAGAACTATGAGAATACCTGATGAATTTTTGTTTAGACCAGATACCCATGGATGGACAGGGGGGACAGACTATCCCCCTAGAGATGGATGCAGCCATAGTACAAGCGGAAATGGCAATGCCTGAAGGAACAGATGACGAGTGTAGATCGTGGAGAACAGTGATTTCCATTGGGGAAGGGTGTAGATTGACTGACGTCACTGATGATGACATGTTTAGAGATGATTCATCAGATGATGAAGTAGTGTTCTCAATGAGCATTACATATTGCATTAGAATAGAGAAAAGGAAAATAGAGATCCCACAGCGAATGGCGATAATGCGGCAGCGGCCATAATTTCTTGACGAAAACTTGAAAAAAATTGGCAAGTGCTTTATGGACTACAGGCCTTTATGATGTAGGCCTATTGCAGAGAATAGGGGAAGTCAAAATAAAGTTGAAGCCAGGAGCGATTTTACCTCGAGCAAGACAGTATCTAAGGTCTTGAGAGGCAGACAAGTGTATTTACAAGACTATTTCAGCACTGATGGAACAAGGTATTCTGGTAGGGGGGGGTCGTGGAGATTTATACAATATATGATACCGATTAACCAGATTTTAGAGGCAGAGTTTCCTTTAGTTCCTAATCCTGCGACAATGCTATGCAATATCCCAGTAGAAGTGCGCTATTTCATAGTGATTGATTTGAAAAATGTGTTTTTTTTCTATCCCGTTACACAAGGACTCACAAGACCACTTCATTTACGTTCCGCCAAATCTGTCTGAACCACACTTGTTTTCCCCAAGGGTACTGTGAGTCCCCATCATTCTTCAATAGAGTCCTTCAGAGGGACCTAGGCAATATTGATTTGAAGAGTACCGTGATACAGTACGTAGATGACATTTTAATTTGTAGCACTACAGAATCTTAGTGCAGACAAGACTCGATTCAGTTAATGACTATCCTAGCAGACAAGGGATATAAGGTAGACAAGGAGAAGTTACAGTATTGCCAGGAGGGGTGTTGTACATAGGCCAATTGATCTCGCATGAGGGAAAGAGTGTAACACCTGAAAGAGCTGAGGCAATTATGATGACTGCAAAACTGCATACAGTGAAGCAGATGCAACAGTTTTTGGGACTATGTAACTATGTGAGAGCATGGGTTTTTGACTATCGTTCATACACAAGACCCCTTTTGCAGGCTTTAAAGAAAGCACAAGTGAACAAGGAGAAAATAGAATGGACTAGGCAAATGGAGGAAGGGTTTCAAGTGTTCAAAAAAGAAATTTGTACGGCTCCTATTTTAGGAATTCCCAATTATGCTTGTTAGGGAGAATTCTCTGTAAAGGCTAATTTCCCAAACCTAGTGAGTCCCCCAGCAGCTTTGCTGGATTTTTGGGGTTTATTTCTTTCTCCTGCTAAGAGTGATACTCTTTTCCTCCCACTCTTAGACATGATTTGGGGTGTTCCTTTGACTTTGTATGTGTTTTATGGGCTATGGGCTCCTTTACCCCATAGGGCTTCATGTGTTTTTGGTATGTGGGTTACACAGCACCCTCCGTGCCGTAACCCAGGGGTGTCGTAGCGACCCCCAAACATAGACCCCATACCCTGGGACTAACTACTGTCTCCCAGGGCATGTAAAGTCACCATTGGCTTTACTAGTCTCAAATTGTGAACAGAACCAGTACAAACCATCCTATTGTGGACGTACTTGTTGGGGCAATTCGATGGCCCCGGGGTCTGTTGTCCGAGGGGGCACTGTCCAGTCCCCCCCGACCGAGTTTTTGCTGGTGGCAGTGGATACTACTCTTTATATTCGACCGCAAATATATTCCTATGGGATTTTCCCATTGTTCGAGGCTACCACTTTTTAATATAGCCTCGAACATACCGCCTGGTTATTAAATTAATATTAATTCCCCGGTTGGTAATTTTTGCCGAAACTTGGTTCTAAAATGGTGTTTGTGTTCGCTTCTGTGACTCCAACCCAAGTCGAGCCCTTTGTTCCATTTTTGGCGGGCTTCTCCACAGAAGCCTCCAAAAATGGTGCCACTCTGTCTGGGTCCGGGATGTAGGAGTATAACCAGGTTACTCACCTTGGTGACCACCTTACTCCTAGTGCATAGTCCCATTTACTCCATACGCCCGCCCGCCTTCCCCTCTAATAAGGTTCCTCTGTTATTGCTAAAGGTCTCTGACCTGGCGATAGAAAAGGACTGAAGGGTGATGCGTGGGCCGGAGCCGAGATGGGCAGGATTACGGCCGCGCGCCGGGCCCCGCGTAGACAGAGTGGAACGACTAAAATATATTGAATTTTTGGATCCTTTTACAAGGACGGAGGGATGTCCATAAGTATGGAGGAAAGAGGACTATGGACTAGGAGTAAGGCGGTCACTACGGTGAGTAACCTGGTTATTTGTAAATGCTGGTAAGTATTGACAGTCAATTGAGAGTCGTCACAATGGAAGACATTACTCCTCTGATGCATTTATGTAAGACATTGCCAAACATATGCCCAAGCTCAAACAGTATAGTGCGGAATCAGTGAAAGGCACGGCAGATAAGATGTTTATGCCATGGCCGCAAGGGGTATCATTAATGCAAAAGAAAGAGCAGATTGAGGTGAGAACAGATGCATCAGGAGAAGCAACAAAAGAAAGAAGAATGGGCAGAGGAGCAAAGAAAGCATGACAACAGACAGAGAGCAATAGAAGAACGGGATGGACAAGAAAGGAAAAGAGAAGAGGAAGAAGCACAGAAATTAAGGGACAAAAGAATATAGAGACGAAAAGAAGAGGGAGAAAGAAGAACAGGGGCATGGAGAGAAGGGATAAGACAGGAAGAGGAAAGAGTTAGATAGGAAGTGAGAAAGCAAAGGGAATTAGATGAAGAATTGGAAAGAAAGAGGCCAGGAACTATTGTCCCCACTATGGATAGGCAGATGATGGGAGCTGATTGCAGGTCAGGATTTACACAGTTTCCCTTATTGGAGCAAGACCACAGTATATTCCATGGCCACAGATGGGTTAGAATCATTTAAGGTACCAACTCCCCAGTTTAACAGTGTGTGTGGGAAAATGGATTTATGAATTAGAAAATATGACAGGAGGAAATACCTTGGCAATAGGGGACATTAAAGGTCTCCTAGCAGCCATTCTTGGGGAAAGAACTGATGACATATGGAAGAGAGCAGGCTATTCAAGAGTGACAGCACAGAACACAACACACTATGATGCGCCGTTCAATAATTGTAGAACAGATGTCTGGAGGGTTCTCAGGGTGCAGTGCCCTGACACATCAGACATGGGTGCAATTATGACACGTAACATGAAAGAAGATGAGGATCCTCTTGCTTACATTCAGGATATTCAAGAGCGCTGGACTCTTGAAACCCACGAGTCATGAGGAAAAACAGTGGCAGTATTTTACCCCATTTTATGTCAAGGATTGCCCGAGCAGATACAGAGGCAACTCACGAAGTTAGTGCTAATAGAAGCAATGCCATGGGCAGAAATACACTTGACGATAGTGCATCACTGTCGACTGTTACAGGAGAAAATAAGAAGAAAAAGAGGTCAGGAAACTTGATGAAGCTCAACTAGTTCAGAAGAAATTGTCAACATATGCCATAGAAGGGGCAGTATTGACAAGCGGAGAAGGGCTTGGAGTACAGCAAGCAACGGGTACTTCGCAGGTGAAAAATCAGAATCCGATAGACCAAGGAGGGAATGGGTTTGTACCACGAGGTAGAGGCATGGGGTAGAGAGGAAGGGGTGGATTCCAAAACAATCAAGGTGGGCTCAGAACGTGCAGAGTGAGAATCAGAATGTGCAAGGAGTGTTCAAACAAGGGGGACTAGTCAGACGGGCTCCCTCTATGGGCCTCATTACAACCCAGGCAGTAAGGGGTTAACGGCGCCGTAAAAGGTGTCGGCGCTGTTAAAACTCGTAACGCCTGATTACAAGGTCCCTTTGCGGGTTGCACTTTAGCGCCTGCTTTTAGCAGGCGTTAAAAAACCAACCCGCAAAGGGACCTAGGAGCTAATTACGGCACCGTAATTTACGGTGCCGTAATTAGCGCCTTCCCCATTCCCATTGAGCCCTATGGGGGCAAAAATGGGAATGGGGAAGGGCCCATGGTGAATGGGGAATTACCGCCCCGCCAACCTTGGAATGGGGCGGTAATTCCGCCATTCACCATGGCCTGGTTGGTAATTTACCGGCGTCAACCATGGCGCTAATAACGCCATGGTTAACGCCAGGGTTGTAATGAGACCCTATATGTTGGACATGTGGGATGACAGGGTACATTGTGTGCATATGTGGCAGCCAAGGGTATGTACAGAATGGCCAATTCTCAAGAGGGGGCAGCTTATCCTCTAGCATATAGCTCACAAGCTAGGGAAGGGTTTGCCCAAGATCAGACGGTGTATCAGGCACAAGCGCCGCAAATGCAACAGGCACAGCAACCACAGCAAGCACCATTGAATCCACCGCAAGGAGCACACCCCTATGCGAATACGGCAGAATGCAAACACAGGACAGCTATTGACACCTAGAATAGGGGGTGTCACTGTGGTGGGAGGGAATCCTTTCACATTTACAGGGGTATGTATGTATCCACAATAGGACAGCTCACAGGGCGACTTGATGTGTTCAGTAGTATCAGTGACACCAGACCCCCAAGAGGAACCAAGGGTTGAAATGACTATAGGCGGCAAATCTTTTTAGTTTTGAGTAGATAATGGAGCTACTAGTTCATGTATACGAGAGAATAAATATCCAATGTCAGGAATTGCCATGAATGCTCAAGGGTTCTCTGGAGCTACAAGTCGAGTTCCTTTTACTGATGAATTAACAGTCTATATAGGAGAGTGTGACATGTCTGTTCCATTGTTGTATTCACGGCAGACACCAGTTAACATTTTGGGAAGAGACTTAATGACAAAGCTCAACATGAATGTCTTTTACTGACAAAGGGATAGTGTGTTCCACACCTGGGATACATTATATGAATGTGGGCAAATTTATACTGGCATTTACATGGCAAATGGCTCTGCAAGGTGTACCGATGGAGCCAGGTGTTTTCCTTTATGGGTGAGTATTCTGTTAACATGGCTACCTATCTTAGTGGGAAGAACTATGAGAATACCTGATGAATTTTTGTTTAGACCAGATACCCATGGATGGACAGGGGGGACAGACTATCCCCCTAGAGATGGATGCAGCCATAGTACAAGCGGAAATGGCAATGCCTGAAGGAACAGATGACGAGTGTAGATCGTGGAGAACAGTGATTTCCATTGGGGAAGGGTGTAGATTGACTGACGTCACTGATGATGACATGTTTAGAGATGATTCATCAGATGATGAAGTAGTGTTCTCAATGAGCATTACATATTGGATTAGAATAGAGAAAAGGAAAATAGAGATCCCACAGCGAATGGCGATAATGCGGCAGCGGCCATAATTTCTTGACGAAAACTTGAAAAAAATTGGCAAGTGCTTTATGGACTACAGGCCTTTATGATGTAGGCCTATTGCAGAGAATAGGGGAAGTCAAAATAAAGTTGAAGCCAGGAGCGATTTTACCTCGAGCAAGACAGTATCTAAGGTCTTGAGAGGCAGACAAGTGTATTTACAAGACTATTTCAGCACTGATGGAACAAGGTATTCTGGTAGGGGGGGTCGTGGAGATTTATACAATATATGATACCGATTAACCAGATTTTAGAGGCAGAGTTTCCTTTAGTTCCTAATCCTGCGACAATGCTATGCAATATCCCAGTAGAAG
Source organism: Ambystoma mexicanum (assembly GCF_040938575.1). Classification (NCBI taxonomy): domain Eukaryota; kingdom Metazoa; phylum Chordata; class Amphibia; order Caudata; family Ambystomatidae; genus Ambystoma; species Ambystoma mexicanum. The sequence continues at coordinate 450,450,929 of NC_090924.1, read as the reverse complement.
TGCGCTATTTCAGAGTGATTGATTTGAAAAATGTGTTTTTTTTCTATCCCGTTACACAAGGACTCACAAGACCACTTCATTTACGTTCCGCCAAATCTGTCTGAAACACACTTGTTTTCCCCAAGGGTACTGTGAGTCCCCATCATTCTTCAATAGAGTCCTTCAGAGGGACCTAGGCAATATTGATTTGAAGAGTACCGTGATACAGTACGTAGATGACATTTTAATTTGTAGCACTACAGAATCTTAGTGCAGACAAGACTCGATTCAGTTAATGACTATCCTAGCAGACAAGGGATATAAGGTAGACAAGGAGAAGTTACAGTATTGCCAGGAGGGGTGTTGTACATAGGCCAATTGATCTCGCATGAGGGAAAGAGTGTAACACCTGAAAGAGCTGAGGCAATTATGATGACTGCAAAACTGCATACAGTGAAGCAGATGCAACAGTTTTTGGGACTATGTAATTATGTGAGAGCATGGGTTTTTGACTATAGTTCATACACAAGACCCCTTTTGCAGGCTTTAAAGAAAGCACAAGTGAACAAGGAGAAAATAGAATGGACTGGGCAAATGGAGGAAGGGTTTCAAGTGTTCAAAAAATAAATTTGTACGGCTCCTATTATAGGAATTCCCAATTATGCTTGTTAGGGAGAATTCTCTGTAAAGGCTAATTTCCCAAACCTAGTGAGTCCCCCAGCAGCTTTGCTGGATTTTTGGGGTTTATTTCTTTCTCCTGCTAAGAGTGATACTCTTTTCCTCCCACTCTTAGACATGATTTGAGGTGTTCCTTTGACTTTGTATGTGTTTTATGGGCTATGGGCTCCTTTACCCCATAGGGCTTCATGTGTTTTTGGTATGTGGGTTACACAGCACCCTCCGTGCCGTAACCCAGGGGTGTCGTAGCGACCCCCAAACATAGACCCCATACCCTGGGACTAACTACTGTCTCCCAGGGCATGTAAAGTCACCATTGGCTTTACTAGTCTCAAATTGTGAACAGAACCAGTACAAACCATCCTATTGTGGACGTACTTGTTGGGGCAATTCGATGGCCCCGGGGTCTGTTGTCCGAGGGGGCACTGTCCAGTCCCCCCCGACCGAGTTTTTGCTGGTGGCAGTGGATACTACTCTTTATATTCGACCGCAAATATATTCCTATGGGATTTTCCCATTGTTCGAGGCTACCACTTTTTAATATAGCCTCGAACATACCGCCTGGTTATTAAATTAATATTAATTCCCCGGTTGGTAATTTTTGCCGAAACTTGGTTCTAAAATGGTGTTTGTGTTCGCTTCTGTGACTCCAACCCAAGTCGAGCCCTTTGTTCCATTTTTGGCGGGCTTCTCCACAGAAGCCTCCAAAAATGGTGCCACTCTGTCTGGGTACCACAGGGGGTGTGGGAGGGGGTTTAGGCACCCTAGACTGAGTTGCCTCGGCAACTCAAGTTGCACTCTTGTGTGATTGGCCCAAGTGGTGAGCCGCCCGGCTCACCACTTAGCATGTTTGATTGACACCTAGGCTGAATGAATGGGGGTTTTCTGCATAAAAGCAGGGCTTTGGGGACTGGAACTTCAGAAGTCGCCACAGGACCTAAAGAATCCGAGGAGGGAGAAGCCGAGCCGACCTGCAACGACGACACCACCTGTGGAGCCCTGCGGAACCGTCTCACCACTTTTCCCGACGACAGAGGAGATCTCCAGCCCGAAGAGTCTTCTTCCTTTGACTGGTGGGGATAACCAGTTTGCCCGTCTTTTCACCTTCCTGGACCATCTCGTGGCCGCCTTGCCCGTGCCAAGCACCCCGGCAACCGGAATACCACAGATCACCACTACCGCGAAGAAAAGGGTTGTACCTTGTGACCGGGAAACTCCGCGGCTGGTTTCTTCCCTGGCAGCGCAACGACCTTCAGCTTTCCTCCACGTCTAGACCTCCTCTTCCTCTGGACGAAACACCGACTTGCACCCGCTGTCAGCAACAACTGCCCCCGCTGGAGCGTTCTTCCCACTTTCAGGTATTGTGTCCCGCCTGGCTTCCCTTGCGACAGATCGTTCGGGGTGACAGTAAATCCTCGACTTTCTAACCTGTGCTAGCCTGGGACTTGTTAACTAACTTTTCCTGACTTGATCTCAATCTTTTGTGAACTTTCTACAAAGACTCTTTGGGCATAACCCCACTGTGTGATCCTGGACACATTTTGCTTGCTCTCTCTAAGGGTGGGTCTGGCATTTGAACTTCCTTGCTCCCCAGTAGACTTTGCCTAACCTGCCTCACTGTGGTTCTTTGAAAAGTATTGAAATTTGTGGGCTTTCATAACTCTGCCTTTTCCCTCCCTGTTTAATAACTTATTAGAGTGCCATTTTATGTTAAGCGCTCAGCTCTGTTTGAAAATTAGTGGTGTTTCTCATTGAGACTTGTCTAATAAGTAATTAGGGTTGTATATATATAATAGTGACTTTGTGTTGAATTGAATTACCTCTCTTTGTGCTAGTGTAATTTACAAGTGTGTCTTTAAATAAATAATTATATACTTTTACACCAAAGCTCTGGTCAGTGTTTGCTTGTGCTACTGTGTCTCTGTACCTATTGTGCATACTCTATATACTGCCTAACCCATCTTGAGAGAAGTCTGACTGCTCAGCCACAGCTACCAGGTAAATCTGGGTGGTACAGACTGCTACAAATTGGGTTTACTGCCAACCACCTGTAGTCCTAAATCTTTTGCAGTGGTCCCTAAGGGAACTGCACAGGTTTCTGCCTAACACTGGTGTACAGAGGTGGGATTTGTATTGAGTATACATTTTAGTGTTCTTATAGATACCTTAGTGCAACTAACCACAAAGCTTAGCACTAAAAGAAGTATTTTCTAAAAACATGTCAACTATGGAAAGTTATAGTCAAGAGTCCCTTGCTACAAAAACTGCTGATTGTTTAAGAGTTCTCTGTAAGCATAAGAATCTCCTGACTAAAGGCAAGAAAATGGAGCTAATAGAAAGGTTGTTAGCAAACCAAAGTCTGGATGGTGGTTCAGAGGAACCTACCACTTCAGCAACTATAGATAACAGCAATGATATTGATATGAATGTTAGTATTGATAACTTTGAGTCAGAAGCAGAAGAGGAGGGGGAAGATGTTAGAGTTGTCTCCCCTGGGCCTCTACCTGCCCTGCCAGCTGTACCTACTGGACCTTTACCAGGTCCCACACTTAATCCTCAATAAATGGAACTAGAAAAAATGAAGCTTGAATTAGAATTCAAAAGAATTAATGCTCAAACAGAACAACGGCACCAAGAACTAAGGCTCAGAGAAATGGAGCTCAACCATGAGCTAGAAATGAAAAAATTGTCTGTGGAAAGTGCTTCTCTCTCCAAATCCTCTAGGAGTTCCAGTCCCAAAAGACCCCAGATGCCTAAGGAGTTGGTGGGTATGTATGAGCCTAAGTTGGATGTGTTGGATTGGTTGAGTTTGTTTGAATATAATCATGGGCTCCAGAACATTACAGGAAATGAGTTACTTTCCTGGTTGCTCTCTAGGCTCCCCCCTGTTGCAACTGATGTGGTAATGGAGTTGGGGGAGGAGGATAAGAAGGATTATGAATGTGTGAAACTAGCTTTGATAGCTAGATTTGGGAAGACCCCTTCCGAGTACCTTAAGAGGTTTCGGACCCTCAAAAAGCATGATGGTACCCCTTGGGCTACCTGGGTGAGTGAAAGTTTGAAGAACTTAGAGGGATGGATTAAGGGTTACAAGGTGAACACTTATGAGGGAATGAGAAATCTTGTAATGTTGGAGTCAATTTATGATGCCTGCTCTCCTGAGCTCAGACAGCACTTGGCTGATTGAAAGGAATTAGATCCTATAAAGCTAGCTAAGGCTGCTGACTTGTGGGTTGCCAACAGGGCTACTCACAAGGATTCAGGGGTCACTCAGAAAAAGGATGAGGGAAAGCAGCCACCAAAAGGGAACCAAGAGATTTCTAATACCTCCCAACCCAAAGAGGGCCCAAACAACAAAATAACCGGGATAAGCCCCAAGGTAAACCACAACAGGCTAGTGTACCTTCTGGTCAAAAACCAGAAGGAGGTCAGACCAAGCCACCCTTTCAGAGAGCATTTGGAACATGTTATCTATGTGGGGCCACTGACCACATCAAAGGAGATCCAAGATGTAAAGGTAAACCTGCAGGGATCAGCACAGTCTCCTTAGGCTTCACTCCTGAGGAGGAAGTCCAAATGGCTAGTGCTCACTTTGAAGTCTTTGCTGAAGAACCTTTGGGTCTCCAAGCAAGTGTAACAGTAGAGTCCATGGGTCTGGTTAGTGATCAGAATAGGAGTGTGTACAACTCTATACCAGAAAACTCTAAAGTTTATTATGTGGACAGTGTTCTTGTCAATGGTCAGGATACTCCTGCCAGGCGAGACTCTGGGGCCAGCAGAACAGCAGTGGATGAAAGCTTTTTCAGGCCTGAGGATGTTGCTAAGGCACCCAAAGGTCCCACTAGGATGTCTGGAGGCCCTGTCCAAATGGTTCCAATTCTACCAGCCCTCATTCAGTGTAATGACATGACAGTGTTGATTCCTGTCAGTGTTCAGACTGAGGTGCCTGGGAGAGTCCTGTTGGGGAATGATCTAAGAACTCTAGGAGTGGTATCCAGTACCCCCAGGCCTCCCAGTATGTAGACCCAGAACTAAACCAAATTGTCTAGAGGGGCCACCTTAAGGAACCCCTCTAAGCCTGTGGGAACCTCTACTGAGAACCCCACTACAAGCCCTGGTGTTGGTAAGTTGACCTCTGACCCAGGCACATTTCAGGCTAAAATATTAGGGAAATGGGAGCCCCAACCAAGCTCCATCATTGTTCCCCCAGTTTTAGAGTCTGTGACTCCCCCTGCTTCTGAGAGGTGGATAGACCTACTGGAACCCTAACTAGGCCTAAGAGAACTGGTAATTCTCAGTGCTGGTGGAAAACCAGAAAAGAAAAGTCTAAGGCCAAAAACCTTCAGACTGTTGGACCTTCTACAGAAGACTCCAACCCAATTCCTAGTCTTAAGGGGGAAACTCCTAAAGTAGGTAAAGGTAGATCTAAGAGGAAGGGGAAGCATGTACCTTGCATATCTCCATCCCCTCCAACCAAGAGGCCTAAAACCCAACCTTCTCCCAACAGAGAGGTGGTGAGGACCTCTGGAGGCCCCTCTAGATCTAAGGGAATCCTTTATAACGACCCCTTAAAAAAGCCTAACACAGGTTCAGAAGTTGTACCAACTTCTGAGGGACTGGTCAACCAGATCCCCTCAAAGGGTTTGTAGGTCATATAGCTTACAAAGTAAAACCTTTGACTCTACCACTGAACATAAGTTAGGGTGTCTCCACCAAAATGCTGATGTCTCTCTAGTGTGTTTGTAACCGACTAGAGGTGTGAGATTCATCCAGGAGTGGATTAAATCCTCCTGTCCCTTATTCTGGGGGGGCGAGTGTTAGGGAGAATTCTCTGTAAAGGCTAATTTCCCAAACCTAGTGAGCCCCCAGCAGCTTTGCTGGATTTTTGGGGTTTATTTTTTTCTCCTGCTAAGAGTGAGACTCTTTTCCTCCCACTCTTAGACATGATTTGAGGTGTTCCGTTGACGTTGTATGTGTTTTATGGGCTATGGGGTCCTTTACCTCATAGGGCTTCATGTGTTTTTGGTATGTGGGTTACACAGCACCCTCCGTGCTGTAACCCAGGGGTGTCGTAGCGACCCCCAAACATAGACTCCATACCCTGGGACTGACTACTGTCTCCCAGGGCATGTAAAGTCACCATTGGCTTTACTAGTCTCAAATTGTGAACAGAACCAGTACAAACCATCCTATTGTGGACGTACTGGTCGGGGCACTGTCCAGTCCCCCGACCGAGTTTTGGCTGGTGGCAGTGGATACTACTCTTTATATTCGACCGCAAATATATTCCTATGGGATTTTCCCATTGTTCGAGGCTACCACTTTTTAATATAGCCTCGAACATACCGCTGGGTTATTAAATTAATATTAATTCCCCGGTTGGTAATTTTTGCCGAAACTTGGTTCCAAAATGGTGTTTGTGTTCGCTTCTGTGACTCCAACCCAAATCGAGCCCTTTGTTCCACTTTTTGGTGGGCTTCTCCACAGAAGCCTCCAAAAGTGGTGCCACTCTGTCTGGGTACCACAGGGGGTGTGGGAGAGGGTTTAGGCACCCTGTACTGAGTTGCCTCGGCAACTCAAGTCGCACTCTTGTGTGATTGGCCCAAGTGGTGAGCCGCCCGGCTCACCACTTAGCATGTTTGATTGACAGATAGGCTGAATGAATAGGGGTTTTCTGCATAAAAGCAGGGCTTTGGAGACTCGAACTTCAGAAGTCGCCACAGGACCTAAAGAATCCGAAGAGGGAGAAGCCGAGCCGACCTGCAACGACGACACCACCGGTGGAGCCCTGCGGAACCGTCTCACCACTTACCCGACGACAGAGGAGATCTCCAGCCCGGAGAGTCTTCTTCCTTTGACTGGTGGGGATAACCAGTTTGCCCGTCTTTTTGCCTTCCTGGACCATCTCGTGGCCACCTTACCACGGATCACCACTACCGCGAAGAAAAGGGTGGTACCTTGTGACCGGGAAACTGCGCGGCTGGTTTCTTCCCTGGCAGCTCAACGACCTTCAGCTTTCTTCCACGTCGAAACCTCCTCTTCCTCTGGACGAAACACCAACTTGCACCCGCTGCCAGGAACAACTGCCCCCGCTGGAGCTTTCTTCCCACTTTCAGGTACTGTGTCCCGCCTGGCTTCCCTTGCAACAGATTGTTCGGGGTGACAGTAAATCCTCGACTTTCTAACCTGGGCCAGCCTGGGACCTGTTAACTAACTTTTCCTGACTTGATCTCAATCTTTTGCAAACTTTCTACAAAGACTCTTTGGGCATAACCCCACTGTGTGATCCTGGACACATTTTGCTTGCTCTCTCTAAGAGTGGGTCTGGCATTTGAACTTCCTTGCTCCCCAGTAGACTTTGCCTAACCTGCCTCACTGTGGTTCTTTGAAAAGTATTGAAATTTGTGTGCTTTCATAACTCTGCCTTTTTCCCTCCATTTTTAATGACTTATTAGAGTGCCATCTTATGTTAAGCGCTCACCTCTGTCTGAAAATAAGTGGTGTTTCTCATTAAGACTTGTTTAATAAGTAATTAGGGTTGTATATATATAATAGTGACTGTGTGTTGAATTTATTTACCTCTCTTTGTGCTAGTGTAATTTACAAATTTGTCTTTAAATAAATAATTATATACTTTTACCCAAAAGCTCTGGTCAGTGTTTGCTTGTGCTACTGTGTCTCTGTACCTATTGTGTATACTCTATATACTGCCTAACTCATCTTGAGAGAAGTCTGACTGCTCAGCCACAGCTACCAGGTAAATCTGTGTGGTACAGACTGCTACCAATTGGGTTTACTGCCAACCACCTGTAGTCCTAAATCTTTTGCAGTGGTCCCTAAGGGAACTGCACAGGTTTCTGCCTAACAATGCTGAGGAATTTTTCTTGTTTTTACACACAAATTGGACAGTTATGCCAGCAGTGCTTACACAGAGGACTACATTAGGGTACAAACCTTTGGCATGTTACAGTGGGATGTTAGATACAGTTTTGAAAGGATATTCCTTGCGAAAAGTCATTGGCAGCCGCTGCGTTTGCAATTGAGAAATCTACAAGTATTGTAATGAGCTGCTCTATGTCACTTTTTGTAGAACATGCTTTGTTTGCCATTTTAGGGCAACCCAAAGGCACATTGACATTTCAGAGAGCTTCTGTTTATGAAGTAATAATATCAAATCCAGCGATTAAAATTGTCAGATGTAAAATAGTGAACCCTGCCACCTTTGTAGTTGAATCAGTGGCTGAGGGTGAGAATCTGCATGACTGCGCAAATTATATGCGCATTATATGGGGTTATATGATGCTTTACTTTGCGTAAAGGAAAATGTGTTTGCAGGAGGGGAAATTCTCTTTATTGATGGTTCTTCGAAAATTGATCAAACAAGTGGAGAAAGGCATTCTGGCGTATCTGTAGTGAGACACAGAGCAAATGGTGAGTTTTAAGTTTTAGCAAGTGCAAGACTACCATCTCACTTTTTGGCACAAGCAGCAGAATTGGTAGTGCTTACTGTCACGCTTGACAATCATGCAGGGCAGGAAGTGACGGTTTACAGTGATGTCAACCGTACACGCAGGGCTAGCACGTTGGAAAAGGAGGGGCTACCTCTGGGCGGATGGCTCTCCAGTGCAACACGCATCTTTATTGGAAGGGCTTATTGCGGCACTACAACTCCCAGTAGCCATAACGATAGTTAAATGCACAGCACATACTAAGCAAATTGACTTTATATCTTGCAGGAACGAAGCTGCAGATGCAGAAGCCAAAAGGGTTTCATATTCCACAGATATTTTAAGTTTTGATACTCCGGATGTTAAGAAGAAAGTAGTCGCGATTATGGTAATGAACAAAGGTTTTATTCATTTACAGACAATGCAATTAATGGAGATTCAAAGCAGTGCACCACAGGAAGAGCAAGAATTATGAAAACAAAGGGGTTGTTCTTTGTCCCCCAGAGAAGCATTCTGGCAACAGGACAGCACTGGAAAGCCGGTGATGCCAGTAGCATTGTTAAGGGTAGCGCTTGAACAGCTGCACTACCCTGGTCATGTAACTAGGGAGAGTCTTGCCACAACAATTGCATAAGACTGGTGCGTGCCAAACCTGTTAGAACACGTTGCATTTTATGTAGTAAATTGCATCATATGTCAAAGGTTTACCACTGGGCATACACTGCGAACGATTAGAGGAGTGATTCCTCAACTAAATGGTCCATTTCAGCATTTACATATCGATTATGTTGATATGCTGCAGGTGTGTAATGGATACAGGTATTTAATAGTGGTGGTGTGTCCCTTCTCCAGGTGAATTGAAGCAGGCCCTTGTACACAACCTGATGCCACTTGCGCAGCAAAGTTTTTAGTACGTGAAGTCTTCCCAAGATGGGGAGTGTGTGAGATGCTGAGATCCGATTAATGGGCCACATTTTGTCGATGAAGTATTTGAACAGATAAGTCTGTTACTGAACGTAAAAGATACATTTTCTTCTGCTTATCACCCACAAGAGAACGGAATATGTGAGAGACTCAACAGCCTCCTTAAAGAAAGGATTGCCAAGCTCAAGCTGATGCTGAGAAAGGGATTGCTACATTGCCTGCCCTTAGCTTTATATGCCCTAAGGAATCAGCCTGGTTCGGACCACCACCTCACACCCCACAAACTAGTGATGGGGAGGTGAATGAGAACGCCTCTGACATCAAGGAGTATAGGTGATGCACAGAGTACAGCAAAAATGTTAGGTAATGAATTGAATGAATATTTGATATTTATGACCACTAGTATCTCTGTCATTTCAGATCAACTCAAACGCCAACGCGGTCGATCTCAGAACACAGATGAAAACCATTCAGCAACTGGATTTTTGGAATTTTTATCAGCTCCAAAACTTTTTGCTGGTGGCGCTGTGCTGATCAGAAACTTCACTAGGAATTGGCACTAGCCAAGGTTCAATGGACTGTATGTAGTAGAGAACATTACTCCATCAGCAGTGAAAGTTCAAGGCAGACAAGCTTGGATTTACTTGAACAACGTCAAGCTCTACACCGGCGAGACCGCAGCACCCTCAGCCATCGATACAGAAGCAAGACAAGAAGATGAATTTCAGCGTGTGCAAACTCGATCGATGACAAAGAAAAAGGATGATAAACCAGCAGATTAATAAATGCAGATTTGCATTTGGACTGTGGCTTGGACAATCCTTATAGATATTATTGCAAGCGTGCAGACTCTTTGCTTGAGCCACAGAAATCTTTGAAAGTAAAACTTAAGAAAGTTGTTGATGAATTACGAATATGCCTGAACTGGATTTCGAGTTCGGATTTGATGATTGGAAACGTGAACAGTACCCTGACTCATTTTTCACTGAATATGTTTAATTGAGTCTATGGTCCTGTCAGACCAAGATGCCCATAGACTTCTACTTACTGTCTCTGGGCCTCATTCCGAGTTGGGCGGTAAGGGATACCGGGCACCGGTAAGGAGACCAGTGCCGGTAATCCCTTACCGTCCTACTACGAGGTCCCTTAGTGGGTCCCTTCCTTAACGCCAGATCTGACCTGGTGTTAAGGATGGGACCCGTTAAGCGACTTCAGAGCTAATAACGGTACCGCAAATTGTGGTACCGTTATTAGCTACTTCGCCATTCCCATTGAGCCCTATGGGGGCTCAAATGGGAATGGGGAATGGTTTTTTCAATGGGGACTTACCGGTCTGACAAAGGTCGGACTACAACGGTAAGTCCTCATTGAACGAGACCGGTGCTGGTACCGTTATTGGAGGCAGTCATGGTGCAAATAGCCAATATAAATAACATAGGAGACCAAGGACAGCCCTGCATAGTACCTTTGCATAACCCCCATTGTTCTGATATAGTGGCGCCAGTCTTGACTCTTGCAACTGGGTTGCTGTACAGTCGCTTTACCCATTTAGTATACGTAGGACCCATGCCAAAACCTCTCAACACCCCTAATAGCCATTTCCACCTGACCAAGTCGAATGCCTTGACTGCATCCTGCGAGGTTATCGCCATAAACTGGGTGCTGTCTTGGGTATGGTTGATGACATGGTGCAAAGTTCTTACATTACCTGTGATATTCCTATTTGGGACATACCCTGACTGATCTGGGTGTATGAGTTTGTGAATTAATGGCTTCAACCGTTTAGCCATCAGAGCAATCAGTATCTTCCCGTCTGGATTGAGCAGCGAGTGGGGTCTGTAAGAACAGCCTTCGATCTCGGGTTTGTTAGGCTTCATTAATGGGACTATGATTGACTCCCTTAATGTCAGCGGGAAAATGCCTTTATCCAGCGATTCATTCAACATTGCCAATAATGAGGGAGTGAACTCTACCATGAATTTGTTATAGAACTCACTTGGTAGTCCATACGCACCTGATGGCAACCCTCTTATGCTGTGTTCCAGCTCCTCTTTGGTTATGGGGGCTTCAAGCTTGTCCACTGCTTCTGCATCTAGCTTTGGAAGATCTATCAGCACCAAAGCTTCTTCTATCTCTGACTCATCGGTTTCTGATGTATCCTCGTATAACTTCTTATAAAAATTGTAAAAACATTCATTTATGTCCTGTTGTATCTCACAGATCTCCCCATTACTCCTGTTCTAATCATGCTCCGCTCCATTTCACTTTTGTACAACCAGGCCAGCAAGTGTCTCGGTTTGTCTCCTTTGGCGTGCTGCCGCTCCACATACTTCCTGTAACTCAACTTACCTAATGTATCCCAGTGTACTAAGCACTTATGCTGCAGAACGATAGCCTCTTGGAACTCCTGCTGGATAGATCACTCTGACCGTTTATGGCTTCTAATTTTATTTCCGCCTTACGTATGACATTCTCTATTGCGGCCTGGACCCCTTTTGCCTTGGCAATCGCAGTCCCCCTAATCACCACCTTGAAGGCCTCCCATAACGTGCCCGCTGACACCATACTTCTTGTGTTATACATGAAGTAATCCTGCACCCCTTCTCTTAAATGTTCTCGGAATGCTTCGTCCCTCAGAGACTCACCCCTAAGTCTCCATGTCGGGATGCATGCTCTCGGGGAGGAAACTCGCCATGTAACCACCAGCGGGGTATGATCTGACAACACTTGTGCTTTATATTCCACCCTTTCTAATTCGCCTAGCGTGTCTTCTCCCAAATAAATATAATCTAATCTATTGTACAGGTCTTGGGGAGCGGTGTAAAGTGAATATCCTCGGGCCTTTGGATGTAGGGTCTGCCATATATCTGAGAGTTTAAATGTTTGCAGCAATGTGCACAGGGCTTTGGCTGATGGGGCAGGGTGCGTATATTTGTCATCAGATCTGTCCAGCGTAGGGTTGAGCATGCAATTGAAATCCCCTCCCTATATCAATGTACCATCTCTGTGTGGACTTATTAGTGGGTATAACATGCAGAAGTAAACCGCTGTATCTTGGTTCGGTGCATAATGTTAATAATCCAAAATTCTCTGCGCTCATCCCTGCCTCGCAATACGACCAGCCTGCCCTTTTTATCTTGAAAGGTCTCGAGCACCCTCAAAGGTACCGACGGCGCTACCCATATTATTACGCCCCTAGTATAAGCAGACTATGGCGAGCCCAGCGTCTTGCCTCTCCATTTTCTGGCAAGAACTATCTGTTTCTCTTTTGTGAGATGTGTTTCTTGCACGAGCACAATGGGCCTCATCACGACTTGGGCGGTAACGCCGGCGGTATTACCGCCGGCGGTATTAGCCCTACTGCCGAACTCCCCGGCGCTAATAGCGCCGGATCACGAGTTCGGCGGTAAAGTAAATCCCCATTCCCCATTGAGCCCATTCGGGAATGCCCCATTCCCCATTGGGCTCAATGGGGAAAATTCACGCTCTTACCGCCGGCGGATTTCCCGCCGGCGGTAATAGTGCGAATTTTCGGCGGATTTCCTCCCAGCTCAGAGCTGGGGCAAAATCCGCCGAAGTCCTGATTTGGCGGACCCTTAAATCCGGCAGTAATAGCGCTACCACCGGATTTAAGGGTTACCGCCAAAGTCGTGATGAGGCCCAATGTCAATTTTTTGACTCCTTAAATGAGTCATAATTCTGTTACATTTAATATAGCTGCTGAGGCGTCTGGCATTCCAAGATACTATTCTAAGTTCCCCCATCATACTTAAAAATTCTGACCTGCCCCATTGGTCCAATATTCAAGGTCAACATATACAGTGTGGATTCATAGGCAAACTCCTTTCTAACTACCCCAACTCCCCTGCCTCCTCCCTCAACAGTTGCATAGCTCAAACCTTTGTGCTCAGGCATCCCCACTTCTCCCCTCTGCTCCAGGGTCCTGTCCTGGTGTGTGGGGCAGAGTAGGCGGATATGCAGCTGCTAGTATCTGAACAAACAAATCCAATCTTAGGTGTAGGCCGCTCATATGTAGTGCGATCTTAAATGAGCACCATGTTACTGGCTCCTGCATTTTTAGCGACTCTTGCTTCCTGAGGCTTCCATCTGGTGGCTTAGCGCCATCTTGTCTTACAATTACAGACCTCTGCTTCCTTGTAATTGTCGTGGTATACTGCATGTGTCTATTCATTGCTGCGTGAACCAGCCTCTGCTCCGGTTGGCAAATTCTGCATGCCCATCCATTTGTGTGCACCTTCCGGGTTGTCAAAGAAAATGGCCCGACCTTTGTCAATTACTTTCAGTTTAGCCGGATACACCAACATGTACTTCAGGTTTACCGCTCGTAGTCTCCTTTTAACCAACATATAGTCCAGCCGTTGCTTCTGTACCGGTAGGGTGTAATCTGGGTATGCAGTTATTGTGGCAGACGCGCATTGGATCAATCCTCCTTTGCGGACGTGTTTGAGGATCTTTTCTCTATCTCAGTGTTAGAACAGTTTTTCTGAAGTCCAACTAAGGGCTTAGTAAAACCATTCAACTGAGGCAGTACAAGACTCCACTCTTAGTATAAGGCTGTATCACCTGAGTTCAGGGTAGCATAGACAGAGCAGCCAGGCTTATCTTAGGAGGGAGAGAGGGCAGTAGAAGCAGTACAAGTGAAATTGTAATACAAATGATCCAAAGAAACACTGAAACACTATTTATTGTAAAAATAAAGGATTTATTTAAATACAGGTAGGCCCAGATAAATCTAGGGGTAAGTAAGCACTAAAACATTATAAGAAATCACAGTATAAAAACACAACACTATACTTGAAAGCACACAGACCCAAGTATAAACCTTATTTGGAACACCTAACAGTAGTTCTAGGGAAGTCAAAACCTTGTTATACACATTTAGTATAGGTCAAGCCTATTCTTTGGGAGTAAAGGACCAATGGTTACTTTCAGATTACATTCGGTAATACAAGGGCAATAGGCCCTTCCAGTTGCACAGTGACTCTTGGAACAAATCACATGAACAGTCAACTGGACAACATACTTTTGGTGAATAGTGAAACACTTATCCTAGGTGCAGTAAAAACCTATAACTACTTTTGTCATAACACACAGTTATACCAGGTGAGTAAAACCTAAGGATGTAATATACAATTACAGATGCTTTTGAAATCAGGGAACCCCAGATTGAGGTAAGCAATCAACTTGTTTTGGATGGCACACAGCTAACACAAGGTAAGTAAAACCCACATACTTTAACTTCACAATGAAGGGGAAAGTAAAACCCAATGTCACACTTTACTGAATAGTTATTCTAGGTAGGTAACAACCTAATGTAGATTTATTAAGGACATGCTAGCAGCAAGTCAGGGGAAGCAAGACCCAGTTAGGGGACACTCATACAGTTATCCTAACAGGACTAACCTGGTGATACCAACAGTTGGAGGACACTCACACAATTACCCTACAGGAATAATCTGGTGAAACCAACACATTACTTTTGTAAAGCGGCACCACCTAATTATAGGAGAGTAAAATACCTTCACATCTACTTTCTATTAGACTGGCAACACAGTGGCTAAGGAAGAAAAGATGTTAACCATACTTTTGAGAATAGTGCATTACACATTCAAGATCAGTAAGATCTTTTGTAACTGTGCACGCTTAGAATTACAGTTACCAAACAAATCTTTACAAGTAAGTAAAACACTTGATTTCTTTTCTAGGCAGAAGTCCCAATCCCTTCAAAGTCTTTCTCTTATTCTTGGAGCATGAGTGTTCTCAGTGGCAGAAGGGGGGTGTCACTAGGACTAGTGACCAACAGTCAGTGTTAGAATAAGTTCTTTAGTAGCAAAAGTCAGAGTTCCTTAGGAAAACTGGGCAAACAGGTGGGTACTTTACTTTTAGAGTTAGAAGAGGGTCCAGGGACTTCACGGAAGACACCCCAGCAGGATTCTAGCAGTGGGATTGGGTGCACTGGACGAGGGACCTCCCAATCACAGAAAACACCCCAGGACTACACAGAAATCCCAAAAGGCTTAAGGTAAGTATATACCCAAGCCAACACAGTACCTCAGCAATGAAGAAGAGATTGCAGCAGGAGAACTTCAGGGTCTTCAGCCAAATACCCGGTCAGTGGATTCCTTGTCCTGGAGACTGAACACAAGACCTCAGAAGGGACTTTGCAGTAGGGATCAATGAAGAAGGCTCTAGGCAAGATTTCTCTCGAGGCTGAATGCGGTTCTGCAGATTTGGCGCCTTTTCAAGGAGCACAGAAGAAGATGGAAAATCACGGTTGAATTCTCATCGTTTTAAAGATCCAGCACTCTTGTGAGGGGACTTTCGGACTCGATTCGTGTCTCTGGAGATACTACAAGATGCCCACGAAGTTTCAGTGAGATTCGGAATTCGGAAGACTGTGCACCGCACAGTAGTTCGAGGTCCCAGGGTATTGGGGTATTGCAAGAACGCAGCAACCCGTGGGATGGCTCAAAATGCAGCTCTTCTTGAGTCTTGTGGGTCTCACCAGGCTCTGGGTTCGGGTCGTCGTTTTCGGAGACCCCAGGTCAATTGGAAGGAAGAGCTGCAGCAGGCTCCAGTTACACAGCAGGCTCTCCGGTCGCAGGAAATCATCTCCACCGCCTTTCCTTCATCATCCTCTTCAGTTTTCTGTTCCACTGGTCGACATGACTTCAGCTTCCAGGTTTCCAGTATTTATCAGGAACTACAGCACAACCTCTGCATTCTCTCCCCGCATTTTACAAGAAAGGGGCGTCTGGTTGTCCAATCAGGACAGCCAGCCCCACTGGGATTTTTCCCAGTTGAAGCAAGGCATAAGACAAAGGATGGGGAAGTTTTGGACTCCTCCCCCTCTTCCTGTGCTTACAGACTGACTGCAGCCTGGGAGGGGTGTCCAGGGGACTCCCGCCGAAGACAAAACTCACACAAAGGAATTTTCCACCCTGGATGTCAGAGGAAGGAACACGAAACAACAAGAAACACTAGAATGACAGAAGAAGACAGGGGCCATTTTGGTAAAATGAGCACCCTTAGGTGCCTTTACTGCAGCTGTGATTACAGCCCACGGTAAAGGTGCACCAAATTAGTAAAAGGTATCACTGCCACCAGCCATTAAAGGTAAGCTTGTCACTGTAAATTGTTACAGTTTTAATGTGAAAGGGGATACATTGTATCTCCCCAACACTCCACATAAGGTGGGGTGTGCTGGTTTCACCTAACAAAATGTAAAAGGAATCCAAAGATCCTTTCTACCCATGGGAACTGTAGTTTACTCAGGGTTAGCACAGCAAAAGTTAAATGGGGAGCCCCTAGGGCAACCCAGTAACAACAGGCACTTATTGCCAATAAGTTGTTAAACATGATAACTTTAAAAGGCACTATGGAGAGTCTTAAAAATGACACCCATAAAAAGAGTTAAAGATTAGGTGTTCCCACTCACTGAGGTATTAATGAAAACTATCCCACTAGAAAAGCAAACATTTCTGGGGTTGAACCAGGAAAGGAAGATTTACCAGCTCTGTCGAAATCTTTCCTAACACTCGGTAGGTCAGAATCTGGGCTATCTTTGGCCTCGGCCGGGCCTCAGGCGGTGGTTTCCTCATCAGTGACCTATGAGCCCTTTTGACTGTGAAGCCTTGAGTGAGGGCGCCTGGCCCGATTTCTTGCTGCAGCAGGGTCTCTTTAAGGCCCTCCATGATATGGCCCTCTTCCATCGGGTTCGCTTCTTCTTCTCCCTCCTGGAGCCCAATAATTCAAACGTTACTGTGTCTAACCCTGCCTTCTTCAGAGGTATCTTTTAGACCACTTGTATTCTCCGCAACTGTCTTTTTATTGTCCTCACATCTTGTCTTAGCAGATTCACATATATGCTAATGGCATCTATGTCTGCCTCGAGAGACTCCTTCAGAGATGCTATGGCTTCTAGGATCTGTTGATCTCCCTTCTCGAGCATCTGCTCCCTTTGAGGTGTTGAAGTTGCTTGGGCAGTGCCCTCCGCTGGATGCGGAGTTTTGGTGCACACCTCCAAAGTGAGCTGCTTCCCTTTGCTCTTCTGGTTTTTAGACTCCATGGCTTGTTGCCGTCCCGTTCCTTCGCACCTCTGCTGAAGATTGTGCCGCCCGGGCGTGTCGGTTCCACTGTTTGATGGTCTGTGGTTGCAGGCGGGTTTTGCCGATATCCCTCTACTTACTGCCTGGAGTACTTCGTTGTGTCTTCTAGGCACTACTTGTGACCACTCTAACAGTACCGGCCATGTCTGAATATTCTGTCTTCAGGCCTTCTGTATTACATTTGCCTTGACGTACAGTGCTTGCACCCTACTGTGGCTTGTGCGGCCGAGTATCACTGATCGTCGGGTGCTGGTGCGTAGTGTGGCTTTCCCTTGGTTGGCAGGACCTTCAATAAGCAAGGGGTCAGCAGCTTTAGGTCTTCAGTATTTGGCCTCCTTTGGCAACAGAATGGGCCCACAGTTTTGCTGTACCCCCCTTTTATGTCCTCCCCCTTTTATGTCCTCCCAGGTGGGTAGGAGCCTGTATGTAATACTGTATGTAATACTTTTGTGTCGGCTTGGGTATCACATACTGCTACACAGGCACAATGTCAGCTTTCCACATGTGGTCCTCATTGGTCTCTCCCTAGTCTCTCCCTAGTAGTGATGCTTATGCTTCTGTTTTGGGTGAACCCATAAAGATGTAGGCATCCGTTCCGTTTCTCACCCCTATTGTGGCTTTGCTTAGGCTCATGGCTGTGTGTCAGTGAAAACCGTCTCACTTCAGTGACTATGCACCACTCTTGCTTGCACTCTTCACGCCCGGGCGCTGCTAGCACTTCACCAGGCAGTGCTTATGTCCATATTATTGTGCCTGATTGTTTTAGACTTAAAGCACCCCGCCCAGGTTCCCGTCCCCTCTCCAGCCTGGCCACTTCAGCTGTGAACTTTGGTGCAACACACCGGAGTGTCTCGTAACTGTGCACTACCATGCAGCAGCACTGACCCCTGCGCCTTGTTGGCCTTCTTTTTATGCCACTTTGTCTGGCCACTGTTGTTATCCATCCTCTTTAATGTAATAATATATGTGGGTGCAGTGATGGCACTCCTTACTTTATATTGTATGACTGATTTTATTTTGCAGACTCTGCAAGCATCCAGGCCGTGTTCCCAGTGCATCTACCATGGCATTACATTGCTGAGATGCCGGCCCCATAAACATTGTAAAGTCCATGCATTGTGTGTTTCGCCGCATGTCTGCTTCGACTGCGGTCCTCCTCGCTGTTTTTCTGTGCTCCATGGGCCAGCTTCCTTTCTGGTCCACCTCCACTTAATTGAGTCGGGCCAGCTTCCACTGTGGTCCGCCTGTGCACGGCAGATGGGGTCAGTTCCCCCCATGGTGTGCCCCGTCCCGCTCATTGGCAAATATTGACTTATGAGCGCACACAGCGCATATTAATGTCTCGAGAGGGGTGGGGGGGCAGGTGTATATCCAGAGTCGCATTCCTGATCTAGCGTGTCACAGCGCACACCCCAGTTGCCTTACCGTGGACTCGGTCGGTGCGGTTCTCCGTCAGGTAAGAGGCAGCTCCTATTTTCGCTGTCTCCCAGTCTCCAGCCGGTAACATGGGCGTTGGCCTACGGGGCGGTCCTCTTCACGGGCGGCGCAGATACCAGGATCACGTATTCCCTGCCTGTTGGTCACTGCAGCTGCTGCCTCCGCTGCATATCTCCCTCACCTCCGCTGCATTCGCTACTACCCCTTACAGTCATGAGGTGGCCACTCTTCAATTATATTGTCACTGCACATGTCGTGGCGAGCTTGGCCGTCGTGCTCGCGATACATGAATTGCGTTGTCACTGTGTTGTTGTCTGCTACTAGTACGCAGCGCTCAGCCTCGCGGACCCCACCATCTTGGAATCTTTGTTACACGCCGGATCACAAACTTCATCAAGTGATTTCTGTGCAAACCTCATGCCGTTTACCTTCTAGTCAGCACCCAATTATGCACGGCCCCTTCCGACGTCTGATATTGTCCTTGCAATCACTTCAGTGCTCAAAAAGCCTTGATTCTCAGTCGGAACATTATGGATCCGCAGGAGCAGCTATTTCCACGCCCTCACTGCATGGCTGCCAAGCCACCTTATTCTTTAAGCTTATCCTGCCCTTGTCAGAACAGATGTGGACATCCTTAAAATGGCCCAGTAATCAGAAGGCTGCTTACAGTGATAGTGGAAGAAATCCGGCAGCTGCAAAACCGGAGTTGTCTAATTAAAAAGTGTTTTTCATTCCTTGAATTACAGTCAAGGTGAGAAATGTTGAAGGTGGCACGGCTTTAGAGAATGAGCAAGCCCATCAAATTCAAGAATGTCATAAATGGTGTGGGTTATTATTCTGGTGTGTATTGTATGCATGCTCAGTTTCTCTCTTTGTCTTCCTGTTTTTCCTGCTTCACACTATTTATTTTTTTGGTCCAAATAAAGCGGATGTCCCTTTGATCCTCCCCACTCTAGGTACTGGTGCTGCCAAGGACTAAATACCCTTTGTGTTATTCCCCCCATAGCAGAGCTGCGTTAGAGTTATTTCCATGGGTTGCTAACAAATTGAGAGGGAGATGATGAGATGAATAAGTATCTAGATAGCAGAGAACATTTGGGTCATAACATGCAGTACCAGCACATGAAACAGGTGGGAAAAAGAACACCCCAAGAGAGTGGTTATGTGTGTGCTCTCATACCTTATGCCATGAATCCTGCCCGAACTTTTATTGCTAGAGAAATTCCAGAACATGATGCTAGGTGTCTTGTTAACCTAGCTGCATGTATGACTTGAGGACAGTTCCAAGGAAGTTGGGCCACTCTACGATGGTGATCGAAATGGTAATTTCCATTCCAGGATGATTATATCAAGACCACGTAGATGGGAAAGGAGCCTGCATGGAAAAGCAAGATGCTTACGTATCCTAGGGCAAGACAGGATGAAGTGGTCATAAAAGAGATGAAGAGGATGGACTGTCCTGATAAAATAGAAACACCTTGGGCCCCTGGATGCTGTGAACGAAAACCAAGAAGGGATGGGAAGAAGGACTCATGTCCTGTGCAACTCATCTATCGAAGTCAGAATATGTACGAGGTACAAAAAGTGAATGATGAGTGCTTGAAGTCTGGGGCTGAGCATGCGAAACTGTTGACATGGGTAGAATATGAATCCGGTCCGAAGATGGTGATTCCATTGGCAAATTCAACACTGTGCTTTCGAAGAGAAGGAAAGAAGCATAAGCTTGCAAGACTACAGTTGATGTCTCCGAAACAGGAGCAGGAACAGCCGTCGATATTAGGCCTGTGGATCCAGAGCCTACATGAAACTGCCTAAAGATAGGGGAGGAACATGTTCCATAGTGATCATTCATAGCAGATCAACAGGGCTTTTGGATCATTACGCTCCTGTGGAGACCAGGTAAGCATTACAGAACGCAAAGCCAGTACTTAAAAAACACTCTACACGAGCGTAATGGAAACCACAGATATAGATCATTTGTCCCAGCTATTGTGGGAGTTATGGGCTGAAGTTCATGCAGCACGGTCAGAAACCAATTCCCTGAGGCGGGAGTTAGTAGTTAATAGGGAACACACTGATGAACTGGGTCATCAATTATTACAAACACAAGCAGGGCAAGCCAGCCCCACTTCCAAGTGGCCTTCCTCCAGTTCAAGGTTCCTCTCCAGGGCCTCCTCTTCAGGTAATTTTACCTGGAAACATTCCATTAGCCCCCCCCAAAACGATTTATGGGGGATCCGAAGCGTTTTGCAGTATTCATGAATCAATGTAATTTGCATTTCCTGTGCAGACCAGGAGCTTTCCCCTCAGATCAGTCTAAGGTGGCTTTTGTATTATCCTACTTGGGTGGGCATACTGCGGACTGGTCCATTCCCTTGGTCAACCGGGACGATCCTTTGCTCATCATACACAGATACAGGCCTTGGACAATGAGTTGCTTTCCTTACGCCAAGGGAGTCAAGATTTGCTGGCATATGTAGCTTCCTTCAATCGACTAGTAGCAGAAACAAATTTGGCCATAAGAAAAGAGAACAACACTCTTCGATCAGGGTTTATGAGGGGAACTCAAAGACATATTGGCACAGGTTGTAAACCCTTCCACGGGTTGTACAGAATTCATAGATCTGACTATACAACTGGACCATGGGTTACAAGATCGACGAATAGACCGTTTCCGATCAGAAATTAGATCGCTATATGTCCGTCCGAAAGACATTAGGAATTGCCATATTGCCATATAAATGAGAGTCCTCCAGAGCCAATGCAATTGGGGGTTGTTCGAGGCCTCATTTCAAAATAGGAAAGAGAGAAGAGAAGACAACAGAATGTATGTCCCTACTGTGGTTCAGCTGGACATCACCTACGTAACTGTCCGGTGAAACCTCCTTGGAAACCAGTAGGAGCCTTGGATAAGGCTGAAAAAAGAGAAAAGAAGGAGGAGTTGGCGGAGAACTCCAATGCCCGACAAGCTTAGAGGTCGGCTTGTCGAGCCAGAAGAAGGAATTTCAGATATCTCATTTCGTTGTGCCCGTTATCCTAAATAGTGACCTTCAACCTTCCAAGGTGCATGCTCTAGAAGCATAGGTGGATAGTGGTCCTATTGGAAACTATCACGAACTTGCGAGCAAGATTGGTATTGGTATGGACCGAAAGCCTGTGGTTGAGAACGTCACAGCGTTTGATGGTACTCAGCTAATATCAGGACCAGTGACGATGTGCACTGAAGTCTGTACCTTTCTTTGCCAGGATGGAAGTTTGTGCTACAGTCAAGAAAAAGATTCAGGAAATGAGATCCAAGTGGTTTGTAGAGAAGGTCTCGCCTTAGGGTTAATAGGAATCCTACCGCCAGAGTATCAAGACTTTCAGGAAGTATTCGAAAAGGAACATGCCAAAGTGTTGCCGCCACATCGACCCTAACCCCATGTATTAGGATATATGCCTTAACCGAGCAAGAGAATACACATATGAAGACATATCTGGATAGGTACATTGCAAATGGATTCATTCGGCCTTCAAGGTCGCAGTAGCCTCTCCTATATTCTTCGTGCCAAAGAAGGAGGGGGACCTTCACATTGTATAGACTATCACAAATTATGTGATTTTTACACGTAGACAATGTCGCAGCTCTCTCACAGGACTGCTGAAGATCACAAACAAGACAGGGCTCCACCAGGACAGCAGCAGAAATTGGTTGACAGGCTTCCTTCAGTCGGGTCTCCGGTCTCTTCATGGGTCTCACAGCTTGACAGGAGTCTTGGCTCCTTCAGGCTACGGTATCATAAATTGGGAATTTTCCCTGCCTTTTTGTTTTTGGGGGATCAGTTTCCGATAGGGAAAATTAGAAATCGAAATCCAGAAATGGGAAACTGATTACCTTTCTCTTCACCCATACAACTCTAACTGGTGACAATTATCTAAGAAACCTTTTACTCAAAATCAATTTGTCAATTATCTCTGCCACGAGACATGAGGTTTGTTATATTTATAGAAAAATAAACTTTATTATACACCTTTACACATATATATATAAAAACATCAAACATGATGGAATTAACAATCACTAAAAATAAAAAATAAAACACAGTGGGGTTATCGAATGGCTGTTATGTTGTTGAACTGTAGTTCATTATAAATACCATAAAAGTGTATTCAACAATCCAATTGCTCTCAGATCTCTTTCTGCAAGAGTCATTAATGACAGATCTTTTCCATAGGTATTTTCCAGTCACATAACACACAGACTTAGCCTCAGAAAAACCTGACTTGGTGTCTGATCACACAGATGACTTTCTAATTTATAGTCTTGTAGATAGTCTACATGTTTATATTGACTATTGGACACTATGGGCCTCATCACGAGTCCGGCGGCAACCAGCCGTTTTTTCCGGCTCGGTTACCGCCGGACTCGTATTACCATTCCGCCACTGTGACTCCCGGAATTACCAGGGCATTACGACCCTGGTGTCCCGGGAATTCCGGAGGCGGAATTCGGTAAATCCCCATTCCCATTGAGTCCCACAGGACTCAATGGGAATGGGGAAGTGGAAACACTGGCACAATCTCGTGATGGTGCTGGTATTTCCACGTCCGCCTGCAGGCGGGTGGTGTTAAACCCGCCAGGTCAGACCTGGCGGGAACGCCACCTCCCACCTGCAGGACTCGAGATCGGGCGGTCCGGAAATAACAGTGGCGGAGGGTTTACCGCCACTGTTATTTCCGGACCGCCCAACCGGTAATGAGGCCCTATGTCTAGTGTCTTTTTTCAAATTATTTGCTTGGCCTTCTTCAGGACAGGGTCATTTCTTTTATTGATTAAGTCATCTTGTATACCCCTTTAGTATTGGTTACGACAGAGGGAGGGTGCGAGCACAATAATTTTTCAGCAGTTGTTAGAAGGTGAAATCTTTAAGGTGAGACGATCTACCTTGGTATCCTGATTTTTTGTGGTATATTACATGATCTCTCAAATTTCATTTGTTTGGCTAGGGCCCTTCGGGCTACTCCAGGATCTCTGAAGCAGGGTTGCAAGGGTCCTCTTGTAGAGGAGGTCCCAGACATGGCATGCACCCCATCCCCTCATTTCGATTTACCAGTAGCGTACTTGCCAATGTATGTGACGTATGAGGAGCAAATGAACCAACAAAGAGCTGCACTGGACTCTGCCCAGTATACATCAGAAGATCCATAACAAGACAACCCTGGGCAGCACAGTACCCTATCAGACAGCCGTACCAGCTGCTGAGACGAAATGAAGAGTACCTACAGACGGTCCATGAAGAGACCCAAAGAGCCTTAACGGAAAGCCAGTGCGAGCAGTTGTGAAAATATATGTAATGGACGCAGGAAAGAGACAATGTTAAAACATGAGGAAACGTTGCTATGAGACAAAATGGAAGCAACCAACCAGTTAAACGTGTGTAAATAGGCTTGGAACGCAAGAAGCTAAAGATATCGTTACTGCTTGCAATGCTTAGTAGAAGATTAGAGCGGCAAGCGCCAACCATATATCTACCTCAATAAGGCACATTATACAAGTGCAACTCCATTTTGTAAAAGCAGAAATGTACTCAGGTTGCCAGGGGCCTGGCAGGCCGAGTTTCAGAACCCAGCCAGAGTCAAGAGAAGGAGCAGAATCGAAACTCAACAAAGAGCGGCTCA
The DNA here is from genome assembly GCF_040938575.1 of Ambystoma mexicanum. Classification (NCBI taxonomy): domain Eukaryota; kingdom Metazoa; phylum Chordata; class Amphibia; order Caudata; family Ambystomatidae; genus Ambystoma; species Ambystoma mexicanum. The sequence goes on along the minus strand of NC_090924.1, from coordinate 450,426,676 downwards.
TGCCGGGGAAATCGAGGTCAACCAGAGAAAGGGAGGAGAGCGTCAGCTAACAAGACTCAAACTTCAGAGCATACCAGCCTGCCCCATGAAGGTCAAGATAAGGGGGGCCCATGCAGGTGGCGAGGTCGAAACAGAATTAAATACAGTAAAAGCTGGAAACTGAAGCAGATTCATGGTGAACAGACATGTGACCAGCCAGGCGCGAAGAGGTACCACCACCTGATGTCATCCAGGACCCTAGGATGCCATAACTTTTCCTGATAAGAGGCTACAGTTTCGAGGCCATACCCAGCCAACTAATTGACACATAGCCCTAAGATATTGATTGATGGAAGGGAGGCAGGGTGAAACTTGGGACACCAGGCACAATGGTGTCCATGCTGCATGCTGCTAATTAAAATGGGGATTTATGTATAGGGGTGTAACCTGCCCAATCACAATGGACTGAGTTATCCGGAGTCCTATAGCTAGTAGAACCAATAGGACTTCGTAGTGACGTCAATCACGTGTGATGTACTTGGAAGGGCGTAGACGCCCACCCGATAAGAATTATCCAATCCGCATGCTCTATTATCATATACAAATATAGCACCTATACTTAAGTTACATTTCCTAACCAATTATATTGCATGTCGAGTTTTGTAGAATTAGACGTCAATGATGACGAATATTGCCTATAAGAATTGCTGTTCAAATGAAATTCGAGGAAGTTGGAGCGAGACAGGTGATCGCAATGCTGCTGATTTCCATTTGTTTCTCTGTTTGATGAACCTGTCATTAAACAGACTTCCCTTTGCCAAACTACTGAGTCCTCATTATTGAGTCGTGTTGGTGTAAGTGAATCCTACACCCCAAGTCCTCACATGGTGCAGCTATCTTGTTTTATAATTACTAGAGTGTGCGCACTTATCTATGGGCCCGTCAGTGAAACCCCGCTCCTCTGTACACTCTTCTTATCCTAAAAGCCAGGTAAGAGCCGAAACTCCCCCTAACCAATAGCAGGACTAGCCACACACACACACACACACCCTAGCAGTGGTCCAATCAGGACCACTGGCTGGAACACTCACGCATACCACTCAGACACACTGAAACCAGTTTGTGGGCTGGGAACAGTCCATCCCAGCCCACATCCTGCCAGCAAACGCATATAGCCCTCCAGAAGCCCACCAAAAGCCTCTACTTTCCTGGGCACTGGAAGTCCATATAAAGATTTTCCTGGCCTCACAGGGCCAGGAAGAAGGCTAAAGAACAAGATGGACAAAGGACAAGAGAAAAACAATGTGGCACGGCCATGTTTGGACACTACCCACAGTTGGTAGCCAAATGCGGTAAGGATAAAACGAAAAGCACCAAAAAAATTGTAAAATGTCACTGCTGCAACCAGCTTGTTCATTTAGCACACCTAGAGTAATCATACATTCTTTGAGTGTTAGTCTAGGGCAAAACAAAATGTGTACCCCATTGCACTGCATGGTAAGATGCTTTATACAATGATAAAAAGTTACCACAAGTGATAACAAGTTACTAAAAGTAGTAACAAAGTTGCAAGACTAAGTGAAACAATGTTTCCCAGTACTGACAGCCTGAAGGACATGTCAGTTTCCCCATAACAGATGAGCAAAGGACAGTGTAGTGAAGCGTAAGGCTTCACTGCACTGTACAAAGTACAGGTCAGAATAAAAAATAAAAGCACATAGTTTGGGTGTCCATAAAAATGGAAGGAAAGGTGCAGTAAAGAGAAATCTTTCCTAACACTCGTCCCCCCGCCCCCCAGACTAGGGACAGGGGCAACAAATCCACCCCTGGATGGGTACTTTGTTCCAGTCGGTTGTCCCAGTTGGACAGCCCATCAGAATTGCTACATTTGGGATCTGGCCCATCCCCAATAGTGAAGTTCAAGTCCTGCAGACTCATGAACAACATGAGCCACTTTTTTGAAACATTTTTATTTGTTTTTGGTTTACAAAGAAACCTTTACAAATTCTTTATCAGGAAACACCAGTACAGTAGAGGACTTTAATTGCAGTCTATAAGCAAGGTGTAACAAAATGAGAATTAAAAAGATAACAATTACCTTTCGTAAAACAGCCTAAAAATACATATAAGTAGAGGCTAAAAAAAAAAAGAAAACAAGGAAAAATAAAAAAAAGCAGAGGAAAGAGAGCAGTGATATCATGCAGTTTTGCCACTCATTACATTAATCACTCTCAAAAATGGGATGATTCGGAGAGTTAGTGGTTTATCTTCTCCACTTAAGATTTGTGACCATCGCTGTTTGACATCCAGTTCTATTTTCGTGGTCAGAATCATATCGCTGAATAAGATTCGCTTTTCAGCTAGTGCTGGGCAAGTCATGATTGTAAGTTCAATCGACTCAAGTTGGTCCTTTAGTAAACAGAACCTACAATACGCTATGGTTTCTGGTAGTTGTTTAGTCTTCGTCAATACCTCTCGAGTTGGTAATAGGTTGAGGCCAAGTCGCAAAAAGCTGTTTCTTATCGATTTGTCTGGAAATGTTTGTAGGTATTGAGACAGTTGATTGAGGGCGCGGACATCAGTTACACAGTTCAGATCGAGTTTATATTTTGCTCTTTTTCCATACTTGAAATCCAATCATTATTTTGTAGTCTTTTCTTTGCATGCTGTGGGCGGTGAACTAACATGTCTTCACAGATACCTTCAGACTCCATTATTTGATTGCATGAGGTCTTCCATTTATTCAAGACAAATTATTTTGAGGATTATTCTTTTTGATGCAAGATGTCAATTGCTGGAGTGTCCTCTTTAGACAGGGTCTTCCAGTAAAGCATTAATTACTTCCATTTCTTGATGGATTGTAGAGATTGAAGAGCAAGCTCAAAGCGTATTCTTGCTACCAGAAAGGCAGGTGGCAGCGTAAGAATCTTGCGCCATACCAAACCTTCTAGATAGTGCCATTGATCATCTGCGGTATTCACCATGGTTTCACAGCCATAATTTAAGATTGCTGTTATCTTCTGTCTGTAAAAGGTGATGATGGGGTTCAGTGAATACGATCCATATTTTCTGTGTAGGACCTTACCCTGCCTAGCTAAGGATAGTGCTTTTGATTTCATTTGCTCTACCCATTCAATTTCCACCTGTGATTGATTCAACAGCACCCGCAGGCATTTGACTGTTTTGACTAATGCAACTTTTTTCCCTTCTAGAAAAATTTAAAGAGTGGATTGCTTTTAGATTGATAAGCATGTTAGTGACATTATTTGTGTTTTAGATGCATTAAACTTCAAGTCATTATCTAATGCATACATTTCCACTTGTCTCAATCTTTTTTGTAGCCCAATTTGTGTACAATCAAAGATGGCTAAGTCATCAGCATACATCACATATGCAATTGGGGAGTTGTTCAATTTCGGTGGATTGGCTATTATATTTCTTTGGTTTTCTGCGAAGTCCGCTATATAAAGGTTGAATAGGGTAGCAGCAAGAGGGCAGCCTTGTTTGAGTCCATTTCAAGTATGGATTTCTTCAGACAGATAACCTTCTTGGTATAATCTAATTCTTATCGTTGTATTGGTGTATAGTGATTGGCTCAAGTATTTCCCTTGGGCAATTCCATGCCTCCAATTTTCGCCATAGTTTACCTCTATTAAAAAATGCAAGTTTGAAATCTATGAACGCAGCATAGATTGCTGAATTGTCTTTATATGCTTCGTGTTTCACCATGTTAAGAATGATCGGGTTGATGTTTGTACCAGTATTTTTAATGAACCTGGTTTGTCTCTGGTCGGATCTTCCTGCTTCTTTAGACCATTTATTTAGGTTTCTGAGAAGGAAGGCAGAAAATGCCTTGCTGAAGGGATCAAGCAGTGCAATGGGGCGATAGTTTATTGGTAACTTTCTGTCACCCTGCTTGAAGATTGGGACTAAAATGGCCATCTTCCAGGTCTTCGGGATGGTTTTATTCTTTTCAATTATCGCCAAGATTTGTAAGAAGAAATCAGTCCATGCTTCAGGGTTCTTGGTAAGCATTTCATTGCTCAGACCATCAGGGCCAGGGGCCCGGGAAGGATTCAGTTGTTTTATCGGTTTTAGGATGTCTTCAGGACCTCTACAGATGTTCCATTGTGTAATTTCATCAGGATTTGTATGATTTTGGCAGTTGTTTATCTTCTGAAAGATAGTTGTAAAGTGTAGGATCCACGTGGCTTCTAGGACATCTAATATCCGTTTCTCATTCTGTCGATAGTTTTCATTCAATAGGCTCCATAGGTGTCTGCTGTTCTTATTTCTGAGTGCCGCAAGCATGTTTTCAGCATCATTCTGCATTATCACGGCCTGAATAGATTTATGCCAGTTTCTATATTGTTGTTTAAGGTATTTAACTAACTTCCAACCGTCTTCTAGTTTTGCCTTAGTGATTTTTCTTATGTTCTTACGTAGCTCCGTTTTTTTTCAATTGCAATGTGGGTGTTATATATATTATGATGTTTAATTTTCTCTTTCTTTTTGATCTTATTTGGTAAAAAAAATGGTTTAAGCACCCAATTATATTCCAACTTCTCATTGTCTGTTAAAGATGTTGCTTGATAGGCACTGTTAAGAGTTATCACTTGTTTTTCTGAAATTCTTAATCAATTGGAACCAGTATTTGGTTCCAGTGGGTGATAATAATCTTTTTTTTTTATGCTGATATATGAAGGTGCCATTCAATAGATATTCTGTTATAATCACTAGCATCGGTTTTAACATTTCCGAATTTGGTTATCGCCTTTGTGATTTCTTTAGAGGTATATATGTAGTCCAGATGGGCCGTAGTCAATCCTCTCGACCAACTTGGTTTAGACGTGGGGTATCCTCGGGCATGTACCCATTTATTAGTGTTAGACCTCTTTTTTCCATTTCTTTGGACCAGGTTTGGGCCCTCATTGGGAGGTTACCCATTTCCGTCTTCTGCCCTTTTTTATCGAATAGATGGAAGTTGAGGTCTCCGCATAAAATTAGATCTATTTTGATATAATTGTTATAGATATCAACCTGAGCCACTTTGTATTCTCTCCCTTAATATCCACCAACCACTTTAAAGGCTTAGGGTGAGCATACACTTTGAAGTGAGTCCCATGGACCTCAACTTCCTAAGTCACCATGTAATGGAAAAAACATATTTTCTCCACCTGGGGCCACCTGAGTTCTCCACACCTACACTGGTAGCTGATGTGACGTGTAGGTTGTTCCTCTCCTTTCGTATCAAGCTGTCAATGTTTCCCAACTATCCCAGTGTCATAGGCATCTTTCTGCACTAAGAATGGTCTCTTCCAATCAGGGGTCCTTAAACCAGGGGCCTGACCAGAGGATTATTTCAGGCCAGTGAAGGCCTTCTCACACTCAAGGGTCCATAAGAATTCTTTAGGTCCCCTATGAGCAGTGAGGGCATCAGAGGGACAGCTATATTGCTATAGCCTACCACTTTGCTCCTGTGTTTCCCAATGAGGGCCAGGAAAGTCCTCACTTGGGCTTTGGTAGTGGGGGTTGTCCAGTTCTGTACATGAAGTACTCCACTGACAAGAGGTTGCCCCCTTACCCCACATACACCAACTTCATGCTTGAGGAAGGCCACTGGCTACTGGTCAGTTTGACACTTGGTTGTCTCCCTGAATAAATTGGCCTTATGAAGGTCCTGACACCCAGTCTGTTGAGTTATTCCCAGTTCCTTCCAAGTGGGGGTTGAATCTGGATCTCAGCAATACATGTCTAGATGACATGGCATTTTTCCATTCAGAACTGGGCCAAGCTAATTTGACAGGTGTCAGTTGCAGCCACGAATCCAGAAGTCCATACACTGAAGTAAGCATCTGAAAAGGTTGAAGCTGCTGTCTCCTTCTCAGCATAGACTGCAAGGAATATGTTGCCATACCCTGCAGAGAGATCATATAGGCTATTGAAATTTTCAGTACAGAGCTGATACACTAAGTTGTTACCTCTTAGTGAAGAGTGTGTCTCTGTCTTGGGGACAGAATACAGAGCTATAATGTCCATACAGAATCCCATACCGGCTGAACCTGAATGTTCCTCCAGATCCTCATAACTGGACTATAGACAGCTAGTGTGCACAAACACTACTTATTCCAACACAGGGTGGATCTCACACCAACTGTCAGAACTTCCTGTTTGGTCTGAACCCCACCCCCACACCCAAGCTTGGTGGGTTCGCCAACTCCCAGAATATAGTCTGGTTTACACCAAACTGTGATAGAGGGTTGCATTGACAACAAGAGGGAAGATTGTTTCAGAAGAATATCCAGCTCAACTTGCTGATGTGGGGTAAGGGAAGGAGACACTAGGTCATTCTCACTGAAGCTTCTGCTTGTAAATACGGAACAACCCAACGGTTCCAATACCAATCTTTCAAATTCATTTATGTTTGTTCCATCAAACTGACCAGTGACACTATCATTCCATTTCCAAAACATAGCGCTCTTAATGATGCATAACAGGCGGTAGTAAGTGGCAAAGGATGTACATACCACCCCATTCCTCTTTCCCCGTGCTGGGGTAAATGGGAATGAACCCAACAATTGGACCTATTCAAGATAGCATGGGTCATATTCATAATCAGCAATAATGTATTATTATCATATCCTTTTCTATGTTTCACATCTTGTGAAGGAAGAGTACAAGAGAGCACATGTACTGGGCTGCACATGGTAGGAGCATCGGTAGCAGTCAAGAGAGAGTTTAAGGGATGCACAGTCTCTAGATACCAAAATATTGGGATCAGTGTAATCAAAATGCAAAGCGGTATCATAATCATTAGCATATTATTCTTTCCGAATCAATTCTTTCTTGGAGTAGGCTTAATCTCTATCTCTATATCATCAACAGCATTGGTGCATGAGGGAGCAGGAGCGAATATAGGCATTGTCTCTAATATTTATCTTCAGGAAAAGTTGTTCAGTGTCCGTCTGGAAAGTTCTCCACAGCAACACACTTTAACAGCAAACGTTCGGGCCAATTCAGGTTGGCCTGCTTAATAGATGACATCAGGCTGATGTTAACCTGCACAGAGCTCCAAAAAGGCAGGAGCAAGCATCAATGTTATAGTGTCGGTACCATTTGCTCCCGCTTGTCCGTGCCAGGTTGCAACGCACTTCACTTTCAATGGTAGCACTGGGAAACCGCGTGTCAAAGCTTTCAACTGATACAGCACATACGCTCCTTTTCCCTAGGCCTCTGTTCCCAGCACCATCTGTGAGCTAGGAACAATGGCGAAACAAAAGATGATCACTTCCGAATTTGTGAACGTAGATTGTACCTTACAGCTGCCGGTACAGTATGATCGATGAACAATGCACTCTCATTTCCAGATGCAGGATCCGTGCCAACTTGTGATGCAATGAGTGATGATGAGGCAGCAGTCAGACAAAGTTGAGGCTACTTTGGCCTTTCGATCTTCGTTGAAATCTCCCCAGGCCCTTTCTGGGGCTTGGGAATTGCTTCTGACAGGGAACTGGCGATGATATCTTTGTGATCAAGTACAGCTATCTTTCTTTCAACATCAGGATCATCAATCTCTTTCTCATGTGACAACGGAAACGGAACTCTTTTCGTGTGTGTTGCGTGGATCCAGTGCTTGCAGCCATTCACTCGGACTGCAGTCTGCGTGGCCAGTAGCACCTGGACGGGCCCCGTCCAGCGCGGTGCAAGCAAAGATTTTCTTTCAAAATGTTTAACCAAAGTCCTGTCAACTGGCTGCAGACAATGTCCTGGGCCAGTATATCTGACAGGAAGAGCCTCCTGCACCTGTTGATGAATCAAACACAAGTTTTGAGTCAACTGTTGGAAGTAATCAATAAGTAATGGGTATTCAATATCCCCCAACCGTTTTGGTCGGGGCACGTTCCAGACATTTGCTGGTCTCCCCAACACAATCTCGTAGGGGGAGAGACCAGTCCTCGCTTGTACAGCTGTTCGCATGCAAAGTAAAGCTAGGGGTAGTGCATCGGCCCATTTCAAATTGCTCCCTACGCAAATTTTGCTCAGCTTGTTTTTCAAAGTACCGTTTTGGCGTTCTACCAAACCGACACTCATCGGGTGTCTGGCCGAATGGAATCTTTTATCAATTTGGAGACCTGCGCAAATTTGCGATATCACGGCCGCAATAAAATGCGGCCCATTGTCTGACCATCTGACATGGGGTAGCCCGAATCGGGGAAAATATTATTTTAGCATGGCTTTAGCTGTGGACATAGCTGTACAAACTTTCAGGGGATAGGCCTCTACCCATTTGCGGAATGCCCAGACCACCACAAGAACATACTTATAGTTTTGGCACCTCTGCATTTCTATGAAATCAAAATGGATGACTTCAAATGGCATAGACGGTGGGCCAGAACCTCCTACTGGTGTCAATATTCCCTTTCCAATGTTATGTTCTAAACAAGTCATGCAATTCTGAACCAATATTTCAGCAGTTTTTCTAATGTGTTGATTCTGCCATACAGAATCCAGATGCTGAATCATTTTTCTAGCACATATGGTTATTAGACTATGAGCCATAGTGACCATTGCCATCACATGAGCATTTGGCAACATCCATCGGTTATTTTGTTTGTCCACCCAACAACCCTCAGAATCTAATTCGGCTGGACCCTCAGACCAATTTTTTGATTCATCTACAGTAGCTTCTGCTTGGATCTCCTGAACTGTTGCAATTCCATTTTCTATCATGCAGGGTACTTATTCTATTTTTTCGACATACATTTTTGGGTGTAAATCAGTGGCAGTTTGTTTCGCAATTTTGTCCGCAAATGTGTTTACCTTTCCTTCATTACATGTTACTTTTTTATGTGCTTCACATTTCATTATCGCTAACCACTTGGGAAGTGCAAGTGCTGACAACAGTCTCACTATCAAAGTGCCATGTTGGATTTTGTTTCCATGTGACGTCAGGAAACCCCTTTCAGCCCATAATCGACCAAAATTGTGTACCACCCCAAAGGCATACTGACTGTCAGTATATATGTTTACATTGAGGTCTGCAGAAATTTCACATGCTCTTGTTAACGCTATTATTTCTGCAGCTTGTGCTGAGTTATATGGGATGCGTTTGCTTTCTATAATAGTTTTCAGTGTAATGATGGCATAAGCAGCAGTTGATGTGCCATCTGGTAATTTAAAACAAGAACCGTCACAAAACAGTTCTCCAACTGGCTCTGTCTGTGGGGTGTCAGTTAGGTCAATTCTTGCTTTTGTCTCTTGTTCAGTAACCATTAAGCAATCATGGGGGAATTGTTTTTCACCCCCTTTTTCATTGGGAGAAGGCATTAATTCGGCCGGATTTAAAGCACAGCATCTCTTAATTTGGATATGCGGTGCAAATAGAACAATTTCAGACCTTGTTAATCTGGCTGATGTGAGATGTTACGTCTGCGTTCTATTTAAAAGAGCGTCCACTGAATGAGGTACCATTATGGTTAAAGCGTGACCTAAAACCATCCCCTCGGTTTGTTCTACCGACGCAGCGGCTGCAGCAACAGCTCGCAAACAATGTGGCAAAGCACATGCAACAGGATCCAACGTGGAAGAGAAGTAGCCGCATGGTCTATTTCTCCCCCCGTGTTCCTGAGTCAAAACAGCCAAAGCACATCCATTGTTTTCATGCACAAATAACTTAAAACTCTTGTAATTTGACGTGCCCAAAACTGGAACTGAGCACAATGCAGCTTTGAGCAGGTCAGATGCTTCTTGACATTCCATATTCCATGGGAAAGGTAAGGTAACATCCTTCCTTGTCAATGCCACTATTGGTTTTACAATCATTGAAAAGTTAGCGATCCACTGCCTACAATATGAAGCCAAGCCAATAAAAGCCCTGACTTCTTTCTGCGTATTCGGAATAGGCATATCAGTGATGCTTTCTATTCTTTCTGGTTTCAATCGTCTTCCCTCCTTCGAAAGGAGGTTGCCCAAATAGGCCACTTCCTTTCGACAATACTGGAATTTTTTAGTGAAGCTTTGCGTCCATGTGCTGCTAAATGTGTCAATAATGCAACTGTGCTTTCTTTACATATTTCTTCTATGTCTGCTGCTATTAGCAAGTATTCTATGTACTGTAGCAATACGCAACCTGTTGGTAGTTCAAGCATATCTAGTTGTTCCTTCAATGCTCTACTGTAAATACTTGAACTCTCAGTTTAAATCTTTGGAATTCGTGTGAATGTAAATGAACGTCCTCCTAGTGTAAAAGCAAACAAATATCTACTATCTGGATGCACTGGAATACTAAAAAATGCGTTTTTCAAATCAATTACACTAAAATACGATGCAGAGGCTGGAATCATAGTTAGAATTGTAGTCACATACGTGACTAATGGAAATTGCGGATCAACCACTTTATTCACTCTGCGTAAATTGATTATAAAACGATAAGGTATATCATTACCTCCTTTCTTGTAAACCGGAAGAATCAGACAATTGCGAATACTACCAGAAGCTTCTTCAATCACGTTTCTTTTAATTAAATCTGATACAATGCATTTCAACGCTTTTTCTCCCTCAGTCGAAATTTTATATTGCGGAATACACGGCAATGTAATTCCTTCTTTCAGAACAATTTTTACTGGTTCTACTTTCAAACAACCAACATCATTGTCATTCACTGCCCATATACAAGCCGGTACTTTACTCAATTCAGTCGCTAGTGGCATAGATACAAATTGTGATACAGAAGTCTTTTGTGGCAAAATTGTCAAATACACTCCATCAGGAGAACAATAAATGACCACATTCAATTATTTCAACAAATTTAGTCCCAACACATTTTCGACGCAATTTTTCGTCAAAAGAAATGGGCAAGACTGTAAATGGACCTAGTGTTATAGGTACTGGTTGTGAAACTGGACTTATTACTGGCGTACCTGAGAACCCTACTGAGACATTTTTATGCCCTTGCAGTGGTATTTCTGGAACCTGCTGATGGTCAATTTAACATTTTTGTGCACCTGTGTCCACTAAAAAAATGTGCTCCCTATTCCCAACCTTCATTTCTACTTAGGGCCTTTTCTTGTCAACGGGATTAGGTACTGGTTGCAACCCCTGTCTTGGGCTGTCCTAGTAGATTAGTAGATTGTCAGATGTAAAGTCGCCAGAGTAATATGCATTGGACTGATTGTCAAAAACATTCCCACCATTTGTATTGTTTCGTTGTTGATTCTGATTACCCTGATTTTCCTGAAATTGTGGCGCCTTTTGGTTTCTATTCTGTCCTAGTATTCCCGGACGACCTCTATTCTGTCTTCTCGGAAAAGTCCCATTTCTATTCTGTATATGCGGGCACTGTGCTCGCCAATGGCCTTCTTGTCTACAATAGGCACATTGATTAATCCCTATTGGACCCCTTTGCATATTGGACGTTAATGCAAATTGGACTCTGGACGGTGCGTTCCCACCACCTCTATTATTGTTTGCTACTTGCTGTAACAATACTCTTGTTTTCAAATTCTCTTTGTCCCTTAGTTCCTTGTCCTTTTCTGATTACTCTGTTCTCATAATATTGGGCCAAATGTAATACTTCACTTTGTGGTTTTGTTTGCCATGCACTTTCAGATGTCATTATTAAACTTTGAATTTTCGGTAAGAACCCTCGCACAAACTTATCATCAAACAATCTCTTCTTGGGTTCAGTACTTAGATCTTGACCACTAAAATCTGCAAATACTTCTTCAAACCGATTAAAATAATCTGTCACTCCTTCTTCTTTGCCCTGTAAACAAGCAGTCAATTTATCCCAAACTATTCTTTTTTCGGGCATTAAAGTTTTCAATTTCTCTACTGTTCGCGATGGCAAGGCCAACATTACTTGCGGTGGCTTCTCTCCAGCCTTTCTCGCACTATCAATTTTAATCAAATTCTTCAATGTATTGCCTAACATCGGCGCCTCATTTATATTTCTAACCTGTTTCCATATGTATACAGGAAGAATCACGGGAAACAGTAAATCAATGTCCCTCAATGTAAAAACAGATGAATTCAAAACAGATTCAATTTCCTTATAGAATCCTGCCGGGTTTTTCCTAATATCAGGGATCGTCTGCTTTATAGTATTTACCTCTGCCCTAGAAAAAGGGACATGTACCAACTGTGCGATATAATGGGCTTCTATCGTTCGCGCTGGAGCTGCTCCATTGGCAGCAACCTCTACTTTCAGGACAAACGTGGGTGGCACCTCCCTCATGGGTATTTGCAAACTAGGCGATTCTACATTCGTTCGCCTATTAAGCAACTAAGCTAAATCAAGTGAAAAAGCAGTCGTTCCAGTTTCAGGCGAGAATGCTCTTTTATAAATTGTCATTAGATCAGCGGGACAACATATCTTATTCTTCATACATTCATCCTGTAGGTACTCTACCATAACCTGTAATACCTTTCTCTTTATTTCTGGTGTATACTGACTAAACGTATCTTGCACTTCAATTGAGGAAATGGCCGCATCCGTAATCCATCTAAGCGCATCTGGCGTACAAATTCGCATCTCTTCACTATCAGGTTTCAATGGTGGTAAAAACCGTTGCTGAACATACGACATATGCGGTTTATCTTTTTTCAATAATTCTTTATGCAATCGATCAAGTTCTCGCTTAAAGATAAATATTTGTTCTACGTGTTCTCATACCTTCGCCGCATTATCTTGCAAATTCAAAAGAACAACCAAATCACGCAACTCTTGCAGTACCACTGTATCGGTCAAATCACTCCATATTTTCCCAAGATAATTCCCCATGCCTTCTAACAATACCTGCTGTTCACCAAGGCCTCGATGATCAGATATGGAACTTTGCACAGCCATTTCATTGTCATCAACAATATACGTTTCGCCCCATTCTTTCAGTTCTTCTTTCCTTCCTTTGCTAATCATACTACGAGTCTGTCTAATACTTCCTTGCGCAGGCCCCATCTCTGTAGAACTGCCTGCTAAAGCAGCTAACTCATGCTCTGAAGGCGGTGGAGGAAATGATGTCACATGCACAGGGGGAGAGGAATTGCTTACTGCAGGTGCAGATGGAATAACAGGAATGGGAGGTACATAAGGAGGAGGTGCAACTGGGTCAGTACTTTGATGTTCATTTCTTCACTCATTTAATATTTTGTTTATTAGTTCATCTGATGTATGCAAATCTTGTGATGGATATATTTTCTGTACATCTAATTGAAAAGCACTGTCCATGTTCCTAATGGCTTCTGTCTGCTGATGCTGATCACGCTCTAGCGCTTTCTCTACATTTGTTATATGCCTGCGCGCGTGTTTCTCCCTACTTCTCAAACGGAGATTATCTTCCTTCCTCCAGTCTCTTACAACGTCGAACGCTGTGGGTCGGACCTTTTTGCGTAGCATTACTGATTCTAGGTGTTCTATAAGTGCTAATTCAAAGCTCCCATTATTATGCCACCGAAGGTCTGATACATGTCTGGTCTGCCTATGCCAAATCGCATTAAACACTATTGCCCCTATACCATAATTGATATACATTTCATGTGCCGGTGACCCTTCGGGTGGCGCAACCTCAACCAATTCGTCACTCAGGACGCAATTCGCCCGTATACAGACGCAACCAAGAATCGTTGTGACTGTGTGTCTGGCTCAATCTGCCTCGTTTCAGGACCCTCGCCTTGATGCTCTCTGGGCACTGCTCACCGATCAGGGATTGGCTTTGTACAGATCTGCGGAGGAGTCTCTCATCACTTCTACTCGAGCGCCCCGAACGATTATAAGTGATCCGACCGCGGCTGATTTTGTCGCGGCCGGAATGTTCGCATGAGAAAGGTGCGAACTACCAAAGGTTTGCACCTTTCTAATGACTATGGGGGCTGCAGGGGGTTCCCCTGCAACCCCTGCTCACTATACTGTAAAGTATAGTGAGAGGGGAGTTGCGGGGGACATCCCTGCGTCCCCCGTTTTTTTTTTTTTTGCGGGTGTGCTGCAGGGGTGTCCCCCTAACACCCTGCTCACTATGCCACACAGTATAATGAGCGGGGTGTTGTGGGGGACACACCCGCAGTCTTTTTTTTTTTTTTTTTTCTTACCTGCAATGCTACCACCAAAGGTTCGAACTTTTGGTGTTCGAATCTTTGGTGGTAGCATTTTTTGGTCGCTTTGTATGGTCGGACCTTTTTTTTCCATCCGATCGTACAACACCCCCCGAACACCTTCCGATCCTGGTTAGACGGCTTCGTCCTCAACTCGCTTTTGCCTTCCTTCAATTTCAACGTATACGATGGAGCATTAGTGGGAGGGTCCCTGTTCGGGCACCATATTTGCTAGGCCATAAAGACCGCATATGGAAACTAAGGCACAATAACTATATACTATAATGCCACATCAGACACGAGGTTCATTTTCCAAACAAGTCTGGTTTATTTCAAAGTTTTCTCAGTCGGCCAACTGGGTCTAAACGCTTCACGACGTGTGTTCCCAAACATCGTGAGATGCGAGAGAGAGAGAGAGCGAACAGCGCTCAAGCAGCAATATATATACATTAGACATATCCTTTGTTAAGGCAATTCGACCCGCTCACATACATGTCATACAGGCTAGGGTTCAGTAATTGACAATTATGACATAATGACACGTTATGACAAGTCTTCATTCAGTCTAAACATAGTTATTCTAGCAAAGGCAGAAGAGACAGCTTTCTGTTATGGGGAACATGGAGCTCTGGCTTGGCAAGGATATTGTGTTCCTAGCAGGGAAACATTCCTTACTACGTTATCTGTGTGTTTCGGCTCATGAGCTAAGGGTCAGATAGTTCTGAAGCAGAAAATACCACTCTCCGCGAAGGAGCAACGCTAGGAGAATATAATCCATGTTTAATTGCCTTTTACAACAGCGCTTGCAAGACAAACCGGCACCTGGACTACCGATTAGATGCAGCTTCTGCTCTACTTCAAGGACTTAGTGAGAGCGAAAAACAATGTATTTCTGCACAGCTTGACATTCCTGTCTGTGTTAGTATTTCAGCATTCAGGCTGTGGCCTCGCACTGTGTGTGAGTTTGAAGAATAGAATATATTTGCAAAGCATTTGACAGAAAAGAAAAAAAGCAAATGGCCGACATTTCACAAAATGGACAGCCTTTGGTTACAGTGACGATTCTTGGATTGCGATGTTTGTCACATGAAGCGAGTTTCTTCTGGCCAACATATTATACATATCATTCGACTATGGGATTACTTTTCTGGTCTAACAGTATCAAGTCTGTGGGAATCATTCCTTTTTTCACTGGGGGGATAGTAGCTTCTCTGCTGCTACAGATATCAAAGCCTATGGACACTTTTGTGGTGATAGAAGGGTCGGAGGCTATATGACTACGCTTTTGGAATGTTAGTGTTCCCCAATTTGTCTCAATTGAGTCATATCCCATTTCTAACACTGCATATAATGAAGGCAAGGTCTCAACAGTAAGACAGAAACAAGTGATCACAGTTCAAGGGTGTTTATTGAACTACAAAGGGTTTGCAAAACGCCTATCTAATCCTAACCTAAAGATGGGAGCAAGCTACGACCATCAAATAATAATAAGGCAGTCCTAGTGGTGTCTTGTCAAAATTAAAGGGCCTGTAGTAATAAACCTATTGCCAATCCTTACTTCTAAATACAAATAGTGTGGGAAACAATGCTATGCAAAAGAAAAGTGTTCAAGAAATATGTTTTGATATTCAGGCAGTTGGCCTCCCTACCCCACGTTTAACGCACAAGACAAGGCGGCACACTCAAGCTTAGCATAGTCTCTGGCTTCTCTGGCACGAGGGTACAGTGCAAACATTAGCATCAGGGCTTTCTATGCCCAAGTCTCTTTGCCTTTCAAAGTCTCTTCTTTCAGAGGTTTTAAAGGGTACCTGAAAATAATCTATGGTCCTCCAGGTAAAGATACAATAATTATAATAACGAACTGGACCAATTGATCGAGGATGACAATATACACTTACTCAATTCTTTACTCAAACAGTAATTTTATTTAATTACCACAATTATAATACGTAGTCAATTTTACATATAAAAATGCTCACATTCAGTTACCCCATTACACATACGCACTCATACATTCATACCTGGAATCTCTCTAACTAAACCAATACATGGTATCATCACTTATATTGCCAGTCTAGAAAAATGGATACCTCTCATATTTGACGGCAAACGTATGTTGGTGGCGTGGGCCAACCGTCTCATGCACGATATGACAGACATATAGGTTTGCGAGTTTGCCAATGAACGACCATTTTGATGTAACAAGGATCGCCATTTTGTTTTCTAACCATTGCTCTGCTCATTGCTTTCTGTTCTTATTGCTTCGCAGCACATTTTCTGCTTACACTGCTCGACTGTAAAACATTGTTGTCTGAACGTGAAAGGACAAGGCCGCAGGGCCGCGAGGATAACAAGAGTTCGTTGAAACACAACGTAGGCAGCGCCAGGAAGGAATGCCCTGTCAGTCTAGAAATACAGATACCTCTACTTTGAGACCGCAAGCGCATTTTGGTGGCCGTGGGCCAACCGTCTCATGCACGATACGACAGAATATAGGTTTTCGAGTTTGCCAATGAACGACCATTTTGATGCAACAAGAATCGCCATTTTGTTTTCTAACCATTGCTCATTGCTTTCTGTTCCTATTGCTTCACAGTATATTTTCCGCTTACACTGCTCGACTGTGGAACATTGTTCTCTGTATGTGAAAAGGACAAGGCCGCAGGGCAGTGAGGATAACAAGAGTTCGCTGAAACACAAACGTAGGCAGCGCCAGGAAGAATGCCCGGCTCCCTCCTTAATGTAGCCTTGAAGCAGAGCTGCAGGACATTTAATCATTTCACAGCTGCCAGCCAGTCTCGTTATATGGTAGAATATGTTAGAATAATACCGCTAAAGCCTTGAATTATGCTTTTCTAACGCCCCCCTTTGCTGAGCCCGCTAGAGCATGGCGGCTCCCAGGACGCGAATAGCACCTGATAGATAGCAAGGCCTGGAATGCAACTCCCCCCCGTATGTAGTTCGCTTCCAAGAACAGAAGCGCCGTGTTCTATTCAATAACTGAAAGATGCCTTCACACTCACAAATTGCAAATTGTTACTAGAATAGATGTTTGAAGGTGTCATAGTGGTCGGAGATGTCCATCATTACACCAAGTTCAAAGAAACCCAATAAAGGGGGGGTGTTAAACATGTCATAGCTGATTGTTTGATATGCATTTGGTATATATGTAACTGATGTACGTTATTCACTCTCTTGCGTCCCTCGAGGTCTAGAGATACACGTCGGGGGGCGTAAGACCGAGTTGGCCAACTGAGACTTTTGCTTTGCAATAAAACCCTAGCTTTGGGAATACAACCTCGTGTCTGGCGTCTCTATCGTGTGTGGTGACCCGCCTTGTTTCCATAGACGTCAGGGTCCCCTAGGGGCCCCTTTCAAGATGGCGTCCGAATAGGGACCCTCCCCCACTTGTTCCTTCGCGTAACGTTGTAATTGAGAAAGGCAGAGAACGGCGAGGACGGGATGATCGAGCCATGATCAAGAGGTGTTCGGGGCGCCCTGTAAAAGTGATGAGAGACTCCTTTGCAGATCTGCACACATCTGATCCCTGATCGACGTGCCTGGCTAGAGAACAAGGAGGCGAGGGTCCCGAAACGAGGCGGAAGCCAAGAAACGCAGACACGACATACTTTGGTGCGTCGGTATACAGACGACTTGATTTATCAGGTAAGTCATTCCCCGTTTCAAAGCATCCTGATATTGGTTGAGAGTTGACTTTGCAAAATCAAACGCCCTAGGTAAGGTTGATTAACCAGGGGGAAGGTTGAAACATGCCTGGGGTATTGTCCACCCTAGCAGGGTTTTTCCGCTGTAAAGATGGCCAAATTGTACCACCTGTGGGAACGCCGGCGTATGAGATGTATGTGAAGTATGGAGTGGGTGTGATAATATTCTGTGAGAGTTGGCATAGGCAAACCAGAAAGCAACAAGACCATCAGTGGCCGATTAATGGTAGTTTTGAGATGGCGAGGATAGATAACTTGGAAAGGGTGTTGATAAGAAAGAAAGCACGTCCTGCAGCATTTGAGACTATTAAAGACTGGAGAAAGGAAGCAGTGCTCCGATTTAAAAGCAGAGCAAAGCATGCGCGCAGGCATAAATCAAAAGGTGAGGTAGTGGAAGAAAAAGAAGAGGAGGAGTGGACTGAGAGTCTAAGAAGGGCAGGCAGGCGTGACCAGTTGAATATAGAAAAGATATATCCACAACAAGAATTACACATAGCAGATGAATTGATAGAAAATATATTGACCCATACAAAACAAGGCCCAAGATCAGAAGTAAGACCAGACACGACAGTAGCTATTGCCCAGACCCTGCCCGTAGTCCAAGCTCCCCCTCCGGTAGCTCAAGCCCTCCCACAGCCACAGACCGCGCACGTAACACTTCCTATTAGCCAACCAGGCCCACAACAGACACTCCCTGTTCCCATTGTCCCATCCGCACCTCCCGCCTTAGATACAGACTCGGTACCGTCCGTCCCTCCCGGGGTTGAAGTTGAAACCGCTGGGGCAAGAGGCGGGACTGACCAAAGGGAGTGCACAAGGGTAACCCGCAGCGCAATCAGCAAAGAAAGGAAGGTGGAATTGCAGCAACAGGCAGAGATGTATATAGACGGGAATGATGGGACGGCAACATTGGCTTCGAAATATGACTTCCGTAGAAGCAACAAAAGACAGGTAGTGTTGGAATGCATGGGTGAATATTTGGTGGAGAAATGGAAACAGCTAATTGGAAAATTACCACCGCAGTGATTGTTAGATTTGAATGCATTAGCACGCTGTAGGGAGAGGGATGAAGAAGTGAGAGAACATGTGTATAGACTTTTTGAGCTTAAAGATGAATTAGATAATGATTATGCCGAAATATTTACTGTACCTGGGTACAGGAGTAGAGATATCGGGAGAAATAGGAAGGAAACTGTAGAGCCATATTATCAGGCTCGGGCTGTAATGGTTCCAATTCCTGATCCCCCCGCTCCCAATCCTCCTCCTCACCTGGTTTGAATTCCGGTTTTGCTCCGAACCTCTTCCGCCACAATGTTTTTTCTTTGCTGTGCAGATAAGGCCGGCCGCGAGAGGAAGCCACCCTGAACCCGTTATTAGGAGGTCCAGGAGGGGCACTCCTTCCGCAGCAGACCGGTCCGGGGAAAAAGCCTTACGGCATAAAAAACCCCTGTCCTGATGGATGGTAGAGGAAAACCGCAGGAATTTGAGGGTTCCGGTGGAGGAGCTCCTTGGTCGTTCCAGCGGACGTGCACTGGGCGGTGGAAGGTACGTTGCAGGCATACAGTAAATAAATGCGGAGAAAAGAAGGGGGCAGACAGAAGAAGAGAGAGGAGCGCTAATCCAGCAATAGCAAGGCGGAAAGCAGGAAGGGGGAAGGGAGGCGAGAGCTAGAGGAAAACAGCGTGTTAACCCGAAAGCCTAAACGCGAAGGGTTGCAACGCGTCGGCTTCCGGGTTGAACGCAAAGAAATAGGCTTGCGACGGCGTATTCCGAAAAACTAGACCGTCACAGTACGGTGGATGGGAACGTGGCGGCAATCTCAATGGCGGCTCATACGCCAACGGGGCCACAACCGCCAGCTTCCTCGGTTCGTGACAGTATACCCCCCTCCCAAACCTATACCACCTGGTTTACCCGGATGGAGTCTATGGAAGCGTCGGGTGAGTATAGGAGCATGAATGTGGGAGACAGGCTCCCAGGAATCCTCAGAACGAGGATAACCTTTCCAGGACACCAGATACTCCAGCCGGCCCTTTCTGTATCTGGAATCTATTATGGCCGATACCTCATACTCTTCTGGGGAGGATGGCACTAAATCCGGTATCCCTTTCTTTTTAATAGAAGGGGTGTCCGGATCTACCGGACGAAGGAGGGAGGAATGAAAAACTGGGTGTAAGCGATGCATATTTTTGGAAAGCAGCAATTTATATGACACAGGGTTAACCCTCCTAGAAATCTTGAAAGGTCCCAAATACCTAGGAGATAATTTGGATGGGTGGAGCCACCGAGGTAGGAACTTAGTAGATAGCCATACCCTATCCCCTTCCTTCCAATCGGGACAGGGGGTACGAGAACGATCAGCCTGTCCCTTGTATCTCCTTCGAGATAAAAGTAAGTTCTGCTGAGCCACCTTGTGGGCTAAGGCTATGTCAGCCAAAATGGATTCTATAGATGGAATGGTGGAAGGGGGATTATGAACAGGAAGTATGCCACGAGGATGTATTCCGTAAGTGCAGAAAAAAGGGCTAAGGCCCGTGGCAGTATGTATGGCATTATTATATGCGAATTCTGCTGTCGATAATAAGGCAACCCAGTTATCCTGCAAGCTATTAGTATAACACCTAAGATATTGTTCCAGAGAGGCATTGAGTCTTTCGGTTTGGCCATTCGTTTGAGGGTGGAAACCAGAGGAGAGGGCCCGCTCAATACCTAATCGCTGACATAAGGCCCTCCAGAAACGGGAAGTAAACTGGCTCCCCCGATCGGATGTTATCTTGTCTGGCAGCCCGTGTAACCTAAATATCTCCTTGAGAAACACCTCTGCCATCACCGATGCAGATGGGACTCCTGAAAGCGGAGTGAAGTGAGCCAGTTTCGAGAAAGAATCCACCGTAACCATCAAACAAGAGAACCCCTGGGACGAAGGTAAGTCGACTATGAAGTCTGTTGAAACCTGAGACCAGGGACGAACAGGCGCCTCTGATTGCACTAGCAAGCCGTAAGGTTTGTGAGTGGAATATTTACTCTTGGCACAAACCTGACAGGTGCGGCAATACTTCTTAACGTCTTGAGTGAGAGAGGGCCAAAAGAAAGAACGGGATATCAAGTCAATGGTACCTCGTATGCCTCTATGCCCAGAAATAGCATGGTCATGACCCCATTTCAGGATCTTTTGTTGGAAAGGCTTGGAAGGGATGCATAACCTTCGGTCAATGAATAAAAGACCCTCAGACCATCTAGCAAGTCTCCGCAGGTTGAGAGGCACCCTATTTTCCAGCTCCGGGGTTGTAACCGATTTGACATCCTGGAGGAAGGAGGTAATGATTCCCACCAACCGGTTACGGGGAAACATGTGCTCTAACGGTGGAACCAACTGAGCGGCAGGTGAGTCTCGTCTGGACAGGGCATCTGCTAGACTGTTTTGGGTGCCAGGAATATATGTTATGGAGAAGTCATATTGGCTAAAAAAATGGGCCCAGCGTGCCTGTCTGGAATTGACACATTCCATGTTCCTGAGCACCTGTAAGTTCTTATGGTCAGTGCGCAGTATAACCCGATGGGCACTTCCTTGTAACAGATGTCTCCATTCTTCACACGCTGTCTTAAGGGCCAACAATTCCTTTTCTATTACTGAGTAATTTCTTTGGCTTGCTGACAGGGTCTTAGAGAGATAGGCCACAGGGTGTTCTTCTCCATCCTTAGATTGTAAGAGTACGGCTCCCAAAGCACTTGCAGAGGCATCAGCTTCCACTATAAAAGGTTGAGTCTGGTCTGGCTGAAGCAAGACAGGAGCAGTACAGATCATCTTCTTCAAACTCTGGAAAGCTAGGTTGGCTTGGTCAGTCCAGACAAAGTTTCTGGCCTCTTTCTTGAGTAGAGCTGTGATTGGCAGAACAACTTGGGAAAATTGTCTGATAAACTTCCTGTAAAAATTTGCCAGACCCAAAAACCTTTGTACATCCTTCTGGGAGGATGGAGCGGGCCATTCCAAGATGGCCGTCACCTTCCTGGGATCCATCGATATGCCTTCTTGGGAGAGGATGTAACCTAAGTAAGGGACAGAGGAGGTCTTGAATACACACTTCTCGGGTTTGACCAGGAGGTGTTGAGATTGAAGACGTAGAAGGACCATCTCCAAATGCTGGGCATGTTTTTGGGGAGAAGGCGAAAATACCAAGATGTCATCGAGGTAAACTATAATGTTCACATACAACAGATCGGAAAACAGGCGGTCCATAAACCGTTGAAAAATTGCCGGGGCGTTGACCAACCCGAAAGGCATGACCTTGTACTCAAATAAACCAAAGGGGGTTCTGAATGCGGTCTTCCATTCATCCCCTGTTCTTATGCGTAGAAGATGGTAGGCACTCCGTAGATCTAATTTCGAAAAGATGGTGGCTCCTTGAACGGCCTCCAAGATGTCGGAAATTAAGGGCATAGGATAGCGATCACGAACGGTGACCCTTTTAAGGCCCCTATAATCTATACAAGGCCGTAGCTCAGCTGAATCACGTTTCGGTATGAAAAAAAGAGGGGCTCCGGCTGGGGATTTTGAAGGCTGGATGAGCCCATTGGTAAGATGAGAATCCAGGTAGGTGCGTAGGACCTTCTTTTCTATGATGGATAAAGAAAACATGCGCTCGAAGGGCACCAATGCATCTGGTACCAACTCTATGGCACAATCCTCCGGACGATGTGGGGGTAATTCCAAAACTGGATTGTTACTAAAGACTTCCCGGAAATCAGCCAGCTCAGGGGGTATACTACAAATGTCACATACTTCTTTGCGTTCGGAAGTCAGAATCTGCACCGTCTCTTTTGGAGTACGCGACAAACAACTTTGTCTACAGTAATCCGACTCAAAGGCCATGGCGTTCCGGGTCCAATCGATGGCTGGATTGTGTTTCCTAAGCCAGGGGATACCCAGGATGATGGGGAAATGGGCGGCCCGAATGAGATCCAACTGTAATTGTTCCATGTGTTGAAGTATGAGTACCTTGAGAAGTTCAGTAGAGTGGGTTATGGGACCTGAAGACAAGGGTGATCCGTCTACACCTTCCACTTTTTGTATGTCTTCACGTTTCTGTAGGGTGAGTCCTTGTTGGTGTGCCCACTGGGTGTCCATAAACATGCCTGCGGCACCGCTATCCAAAAGGGCCATGGTATGAAGTACTGAGGTGGGAGTTTCCAGTCGGATGGCCACTACCATGAGACGCGAGTCCATGTTGTCTGGGGGTGAAGAGATGGTTACGGTGACATAGGGACTTGGGTTTAGACCTCGGAGACTCGTCCCCATTAGTTCCGAGGTAGGTCGTTTCCCGTTTTCCTAGGGGGTACATCCGGACAGCTACGAAGCAGGTGAGTATTTGAACCACAATACATACAGAGGCCCGACTCTCTTCGTCTTCTTCTCTCATCTGAAGTTAAGGGCGCACGAGCCGCCCCTATCTGCATTGGTTCTTCCCTTTGACTTCGGGATGGCAACGTAGGCAGGGAGGAGGCACCAGGAGTGTGGGGCACGGGAGGCTTATGCTTTCTTCGTTCTACCCTTCGTTCATTCAGCCGGTAATCGATCTGGAGCACAAGAGACATCAGATCCGACAGGGTGGTAGGTCGGGCTATGCGGGCTAGTTCGTCCTTGATCTCCTCCTTGAGACCACGACGAAATATGGTATATTGAGCCCGTTCTGGCCAACCTGCTTCAGTAGCAAGTCTCTTGAAAGTTGAAATGTACGTGAGTAGATCACTAGAGCCTTGTTGAACGTCTAGGAGTTCTTCTGCTGCTACATGCGTGATCTCGGTCTGCTCAAAGGTTTGTCTAAGCCGATTCAAGAAAGCCCCATAATCATGGGTGACGGGATCATTGTTTAAGACTTGCGGTGTTGCCCAGGCTAGGGCATTTCCGGTCATGTTGGATACCATAAATCCGACTTTGGTATGATCTGAAGAAAAGGTCTGGGGGCGGAATGCAAAATAAATGGAGCATGCTTCCATAAATTCTTTTAACTTTTTGGGGTTCCCGTCGAATTTGCCTGAAGACAAGATCATAGGGGATAAGTCTATCTCACGAGTCTCTCGGGTAGCGATCATCTGTCTTAAGGGAGTGTTGTCAGCTTTAACATTCTGCAGTTCAACATTCATAGCCTGAACCGCATTAATGAGTTCTTGGATCTGTTCGGGAGTGGCCATTGTTACACTTGGCGTTGCAAACTATCAGGCTCGGGCTGTAATGGTTCCAATTCCTGATCCCCCCGCTCCCAATCCTCCTCCTCACCTGGTTTGAATTCCGGTTTTGCTCCGAACCTCTTCCGCCACAATGTTTTTTCTTTGCTGTGCAGATAAGGCCGGCCGCGAGAGGAAGCCACCCTGAACCCGTTATTAGGAGGTCCAGGAGGGGCACTCCTTCCGCAGCAGACCGGTCCGGGGAAAAAGCCTTACGGCATAAAAAACCCCTGTCCTGATGGATGGTAGAGGAAAACCGCAGGAATTTGAGGGTTCCGGTGGAGGAGCTCCTTGGTCGTTCCAGCGGACGTGCACTGGGCGGTGGAAGGTACGTTGGAGGCATACAGTAAATAAATGCGGGGAAAAGAAGGGGGCAGACAGAAGAAGAGAGAGGAGCGCTAATCCAGCAATAGCAAGGCGGAAAGCAGGAAGGGGGAAGGGAGGCGAGAGCTAGAGGAAAACAGCGTGTTAACCCGAAAGCCTAAACGCGAAGGGTTGCAACGCGTCGGCTTCCGGGTTGAACGCAAAGAAATAGGCTTGCGACGGCGTATTCCGAAAAACTAGACCGTCACAGTACGGTGGATGGGAACGTGGCGGCAATCTCAATGGCGGCTCATACGCCAACGGGGCCACAACCGCCAGCTTCCTCGGTTCGTGACTCATATATACAACAACGACATTCGATGTCGTCAGTACAAAGGGGCGACAAGTTAAAAGTATGTATACAAGAAGCGTTTAGATGGATGTAAGATCCTAGTATTCCCACAATGGAGATACACGAGATATTTGATGAATATTCCATGCCTATGAAAAGAAAGCGCTACAATCGATGGTTGAACATTTATTAGATAAAGATATAAAAAACGATAAGGCCAGCCCGCCCGAAATAATGGCAGTATATAGAAGAGCATTAGTGCGAGGGACAGGAGAAACAGCCCTATCATTGGATCTGGGAATATTGTTACATCTAAGAGGAGGGGGAGGGACGGTAAGTGGGGCATTTCCTATGAGAGAGGTCCCACCTACCTTTGTGCCCAAAGTGGAGGTTCCCGCAGTGGGCGGTGCAGCGGCGCAGGTGACACCAGCCCATTACACCGCCCAATATGTGCATGTCCCCTTTTCCAGACAGGAGGTGAACAACATAAAGCAGACGATTCCTGATATAAGAAAGAATCCTGCAGGGTTTTACAAAGAAGTAGAGTCCTGCCTACAATCATCCGTGCTTACCATGGGTGATATAGACCTAATATTCCCGGTGATCCTGCCAGCAGACATATGGAAACAAATAAGGAAGGTAGATGACACAACGGCCTTTGGCGCCACATGGGCGAACTTGATAATAGAAGATAGAAATAAAGCGGTTGGAGGGACACCATGTAACACTCACCTGATTCCCACGGAGGCGCTGGTCCCGGCTGAACTGTTATAGTCTCTTCAATTGAGAAGCGTAGAGCTTGGATGACTCTCTGGGCTGGGCTTCCTCTTATTGACCGTCTGGCTTGCAGGGTAAGGTTTCTGCAGGCGGAAGAAAAAAGGGTTAATGACCGTTTGGCTGGACTTCCTCCTCACTAATCGCCAACTCTCCGAAAGTCCAATGTCCTGGTGAGCTCTCACCTTAGGCGTATAAATGCTGGGCTCTCCATCCTGCGACTTATGCAGGGGTGCGTGGGTTCCAGTTACGTCACTGGAGGTCCTCAAAGTCTTTTGTGGCCTTAGAAGTGGCACAGGTGCTGAGATGCCAAAAGGTGATGCCGCTGTTACTGCACGAGCAGATGCCAGTAGGTATAAAGAGTTTATAGTCTTGAAGAGATGGGCTCCTTTAATGAAGTCTTTGCATTGTCTTTTTCAGGTGCCTGGATGCTGAGGGCGTGGTCACTGAGAGCGCGACACGTGCGGTTGTACGTAGGTATGGGAATTTTAATGACACCTCAATACTGTCCCTTGTTTTCTGTTTTCAGGTCTTGAGATGTTGCGGGCGTTGTTCGTCCGTTGCCGTTGCACATGCGAAGTACGTGAGTATAATGATCTGTGACCTTATTATAGCACCTCTAACAATGTTCTTTTCTTATTTGCAGGTGTCGGGACCTTGCGGGCGTTTGGAAACAAGTAAGTGTTAGGCTTTCTTGCAGTCTTTAATGGCACTTAAATAATGTCTTTTCTTGTTTTCAGGTGCCGGGCTGCTGGGGTTGAAGAGATCGTAATACGCGCACAAAAGCAGGTAAGAAAAGTAAATGCGGCCGCCTTCACCGGATTCCTACTTAACAATGTTCTTTGTCTTTACAGGTGCCGTTAGGCTGCTGAAGAGAAGGCCGCGAAGAATCCGTGAAAGCACAGATGGATCAGGTAAGCGAGTGCGGCTGCGAACGTGTTGCAACTTGCTAACCTTATGTTTCTTTTGATTGCAGGTTCTGCCGGTGTCTGGATTCCTGGATGGTAAGTATAGTTCTCGTGTCTTTCTTCCACAGGTTGCTGAGCTGAAGCTGGAGATGTCACTGGAATGCTGGAGCTGACTCGGTGAGCGTCCTGCTGCAGATGCAGAATAACGCGAAGCACGTTTTCCCAATCGGGTGTGGTTTAAATAGTGTCGGAGTGATTGGGTGTCTTCTTCCTCAGCCTCGCCCAGGTAAAAGAGTTCCTGTGTTCCAGAGCTAAGGAGTGGCATCAGCCCCACCCAGGTAAGAAAGTAGTCCCAGTTCAGGGAATAGTTCCTCCCAGCAGAAGGCTGGGGACTTCATCCTGCCAGCATTTGCAAAGGTGAGTATGCAGCATGGTCTGCTACAGGTAGGTCCACCCAAGCACCTTTGCAAGAATTATGAGCCCGGCGCCCCTGGCGCCGGGACTGAGGTTCTTTATGAGCCTGGCACCAGAGGCGCCAGGACATGGTCCAAAGGGCCCCAATAGGGGTTTGCTGGAGCCGGGGACGAGGGTCGTGAGCCTGCTTCCGGGGATGCTGGGCTTGACTTGGCTTCTCGGGAGCAGTGCTCATGACAGCACCCCCCCTCACGGCCCCTCCCAAACTTGTCTTCCCCGGAGGTTTTGGCCTATTGGGAAAAGTTCGGTGAAATTTTCTGACTAGACGAGGAGCATGGACGTGGTCAGAGGGTTCCCATGATCGTTCTTGAGGTCCGTAACCCTTCCAGTCGATCAGATAGTATAATTTTGACTTGATGATCTTGGAGTCCAGGATGTTTTTAACCTCAAATTCAGGTTCTCCATTTACTTGAATAGGCTCTGGAGGTTTATCCAGTCTGGTTCCAGGTTGCATAGGTTTTAGCAGAGATACCTGAAACACCGGATGTATTTTCATGTGGGATGGCAAACCCAATTTGACAGCCACTGGGTTTATTATGGCTGAAATTGGATATGGTCCCAGATATTTTGGGTTGAAGGTGTGAGGTCCTTTAAGTGATAAATGTTCGGTGGATAACCAAACTTGATCTCCAACCTGGTATTGAGGGCCGTCTCTTCGGTGTTGGTCTGCTCCCCTTTTGTACCGTTCTTTAGCCTGTTGTAGGTGGATTGTCGCTTCTTTGAAAGCTTGAGTGATAGCATTGTGAAGTTGATCCACGGCAGGCGTTCCAAGATCTTGGGGCGGGTCGAGATTGGAGGTTCGAGGATGAATCCCATATAAAATGTAAAAGGGACTTTTTCCGGTTCCTGAATGGATTGAGTTGTTGTAAGCATATTCGGCTATCCAAAGGGTATCTTTCCAATAACTTTCCGACTGCTGTAGCATACAACGTAAATATTGTTCCAGAGCTTGGTTTGTCCTCTCAGTTTGTCCGTCGGTCTGGGGATGATGGCTGGTTGAAAGTCTCACATCGATTTGGGCTAAACAACAGCAACTTCGCCAAAAGTGAGAGATAAACTGGCTCCCCCTATCTGAGATCAAAACCGAAGGGAAGCCATGCAATCTTACAATATTTTCAAGGAATTCCCGTGCTAGAACTGAAGCTGAAGGTAAGCCCTTTAGTGGAACGAAGTGGGCCATTTTAGAAAACAAATCTACAATTACTAGAATAGTGTTGTATCCGGAACAGGAGGGTAAATCGGTGATGAAGTCCATGGAGAGGGTATGCCAGGGATGTGGCGGGATGTCTAGCGGATGCAGGAGACCCGCTGGTCTTTCCGTCTGACCTTTGTTTTGGGCACACACACCACAGGACATCACAAACTCCTTTATGTCTTTTCTCCATGACGGCCACCAGAAGTGTCTCTTGACTTTTTCCGAGGTTTTGGCAATGCCTGGGTGGCCTTCCATCAAGGAATCATGGTAGCAAGAGATTATCTGTTTTTGTAAATCGGCATGTGGTAGGAATAGTCGTCCCTGAAAATAAGGCAGGTCTTTTTTTATGATGAAGTTCTTTCCCTTCAGTTGCCAGTTTTGTAAGTCCGAAAGGGTCACAAGTTGTTTAACTTTTGCTCCGATATCTTCGATGGATTGTGAAGAAATCAGGCCCAGGATTCTCTGTTCTGGAATTATTGGCACAGGTTCAGGATTGACAATATTATCTCCCATGCCAATCTGGGAAAGGGCATCCGCTTTGCCATTTTTGTTGCCGGGGCGATAAATAATTACAAAGTCAAATTCGGCAAAGAAAAGTGCCCAGCGAAGCTGTCTGGAGGACTGAGCTTTGGCGGTTTTCAGGTATTGTAGGTTTCGATGATCGGTGATTACCGTGACCGTGTGTTTGGCTCCAAGGAGATAGTGCCGCCAGGCCTTGAAAGCGGACTTAATTGCTAAAAGCTCTTTATCTGTGATGGTGTAGTTAATTTCAGACGCCGAGAACTTGCGAGACCAGAATGCCACGGGGTGCAATTGGTTAGTTTCCGGATCTCTCTGTAATAGAACCGCCCCCATTGCTAAACTGGAGGCGTCGGTCTCAACGATGTAAGGGAGGTCTGGGCGTGGGTGTTTCAGTATGGGTGCTGAGGTGAACTTGGCTTTTAGCTCTTGAAAGGCCTGTTCGGCTTCTGTTGACCACTCGAAAAGTTTGTTTTTTCTTAGGAGGGCGGTGATGGGCTGCACCACTCGTGAAAACTCTGGAATAAACCTGCGGTAAAAGTTGGCGAAACCTAGCATGCTTTGGACACCTTTCATGGAAGTAGGTGATGGCCACTTGATGATAGCGTCCACCTTTCTCGAGTCCATGTGGACTCCTTTGGGTGTCAGAATAAAGCCTAGAAATTCGACCTCCGTGACGTGAAAAACACATTTTTCGAGCTTAGCAAAAAGCTTATGTTGGCAGAGTTTTTCAAGGACGGCTCTAACATGTTTCCGATGATCTGCTTCTGAAGATGAGTACACAAGGATGTCATCTATGTAGACGACTACGTAAACATCTATGAGTTCTCTGAGGACATCATTCATAAAATACCGAAAAGCGGCTGGTGCATTGCATAGTCCGAAGGGCATCACTTGGTATTCAAATAGTCCATACTTGGTGCGAAATGCCGTCTTCCATTCGTCGCCTTCTTTAATCCGTACCAAGTGGTAGGCTCCCCGGAGATCTAGCTTTGTATAAATGCAGGCGTTCTTAACTTGGTCAAGGAGTTCCGGGATCAGAGGTAGGGGGTATCTGTTCTTTACCGTTATCTGGTTCAGGGCACGATAATCAATACAGGTTCTAAGGTCACCTTCTTTTTTAGGTACGAAGAACAGAGCCGAGGATGCAGGAGACTTTGATGGGCGGATAAATCCATTGGCCAGGTACTGGTCCAGATACTGTCGCAAATGAAGATTTTCAGGCTCGGTAAGGGCGTAAATTCTACTACAAGGGGGCGTGGCTCCGGGTATCAGGTCTATTTGACAGTCGTAAGATCTGTGGGGTGGCAGGGTATTAGCCTGTTCCTTCTGAAAGACATCTTGGAATTCTTGATTCTCTGGAGGCAATTGCGGTCCTTCGGATGTTGCTACCGCTAGGCCAATACTTGGTCGAGGATAACAAGTAGGTGCACACTCTGGGAACTGTATCGTCTTTGCTCGCCAATCAATTTGAGGATTGTGTTCCTCCAACCAAGGGATCCCCAGAATTATTTGGAACTGAGGGGCCTTGATCACATCGAACACGATTACCTCCCAATGTCCATCTTGGCCTAATAACGTCACTTCTGTGGTGGTATGGGTTACCGGTCCAGAGGCTGTTTCCGTACCATCCACTGTAGTAATGACGTCTTTATTTACCTTAGGACAAAGGGGTAGGTTCATCCTGGAAGCCATCTCGCGGTCTACATAATTTCCAATCGCTCCGCTATCAATGTATGCTTTAATGGCATGCAAACGATCCGGTCGTTCTGGATTTATGAGGACCATTGACATTATGAAGTGCGAGGTCAAAGAACTGGTTTTTACGCTCGGCAAGCGGACCTCTACACTTGTCGGGCGAGGTCGTTTCCCGGCTCGGGCTTTTCGGAATTCTTATCAGAAGCTCCCACTGTCTTCTTCGGAGGTTTCACCGGGCAATCTCGGAGGAAATGTCCTGAATTTCCACAATAGAGACATAGCTGCAATTGTCGTCTCCTGTCGCGTTCTTTCTGGGTTAGGGGACCCTTTACGACCCCTATTTGCATAGGTTCTACGGCTTCAACTCCTTTGGTGTGAGTTAGTGGCTTAGAGAATACTCGAGTTTCGAAACTGGAGCAGTCTGCCTTTCTGTTTTGCAGTCTGTGATCCAATTGGACCACTAAATCAATGTACTCTGAACAATCTTGAGAGGGATTCACGACCTGGGCTAGGACATCTTTGAGTTCGCCACGCAAACCCCTGTGGAAAAGCGTGATCCTCTTGTCCTCGGGCCATCTGGTTTCTACGATTAGTCTGTTAAATGACGCAATATAAGCCAGAAGATCCTGATTGCCCTGCCGTAGGGAAAGGAGTTCGTTGTCCAGGGCCTGCCCCTGGGAATGTCTTGTGAAAAGTCTTTCCATATTGGCCTGGAAGGCCTGGAAATTGCGAAGAATCGGGTCATCCTGTGTAACCAGAGGGATCGACCAATCAGCGGCGCTGCCGCTAAGATACGAAAGCACAAAGGCTACTTTAGTCTGATCAGTCGGAAAAGCAGCTGGTCTACAAAGAAAGTGCAACCGGCACTGATTTATGAACACTGCAAACCTCTTAGGGTCACCAGAGAAGCGTTCGGGCGGAGCCAAAGGCACATTTCAGGGCAGATTGATTTGAACAGGATTGGCTGAAGCCGCCGGGGTATAGGTCCCTCCTGAATTAGGTAGAGGGGTTTGCCCCGCTTGTGTTTGTAATAACTGTCTGGCGAGGTCATCAGTTCGTTCTTTGGAGATAATCAATTCCCTCCTCAGGGCATTCGTTTCCTGGCGGGCAGCATGTACTTCAGCTCTTAATTCCCCTAGTAACTGGGCCAGTTGATCAGTGTCAGAAGTTTCCATAGCGCCTGGGTAGGAGGTTATTGGAGGGCTTCGCGTTCTGTAACGCTCACCTGATTCCCACGGAGGCGCTGGTCCCGGCTGAACTGTTATAGTCTCTTCAATTGAGAAGCGTAGAGCTCGGATGACTCTCTGGACTGGGCTTCCTCTTATTGACCGTCTGGCTTGCAGGGTAAGGTTTCTGCAGGCGGAAGAAAAAAGGGTTAATGACCGTTTGGCTGGACTTCTTCCTCACTAATCGCCAACTTTCCGAAAGTCCAATGTCCTGGTGAGCTCTCACCTTAGGCGTATAAATGCTGGGCTCTCCATCCTGCGACTTATGCAGGGGTGCATGGGTTCCAGTTACGTCACTGGAGGTCCTCAAAGTCTTTTGTGGCCTTAGAAGTGGCACAGGTGCTGAGATGCCAAAAGGTGATGCCGCCGTTACTGCACGAGCGGATGCCAGTAGGTATAAAGAGTTTATAGTCTTGAAGAGATGGGCACCTTTAATGAAGTCTTTGCATTGTCTTTTTCAGGTGCCTGGATGCTGAGGGCGTGGTCACTGAGAGCGCGACACGTGCGGTTGTACGTAGGTATGGGAATTTCAATGACACCTCAATACTGTCCCTTGTTTTCTGTTTTCAGGTCTTGAGATGTTGCGGGCGTTGTTCGTCCGTTGCCGTTGCACGTGCAAAGTACGTGAGTATAATGATCTGTGACCTTATTATAGCACCTCTAACAATGTTCTTTTCTTATTTGCAGGTGTCGGGACCTTGCGGGCGTTTGGAAAAACGTAAGTGTTAGGCTTTCTTGCCATCTTTAATGGCACTTAAATAATGTCTTTTCTTGTTTTTCAGGTGCCAGGCTGCTGCTGTTGAAGAGATGGTAATACGCGCACAAAAGCAGGTAAGAAAAGTAAATGCGGCCGCCTTCACCCGATTCCTACTTAACAATTTTCTTTGTCTTTACAGGTGCCGTTAGGCTGCTGAAGAGAAGGCCGCGAAGAATCCGTGAAAGCACAGATGGATCAGGTAAGCGAGTGCGGCTGCGAACTTGTTGCAACTTGCTAACCTTATGTTTCTTTTGCTTGCAGGTTCTGCCGGTGTCTGGATTCCTGGATGGTAAATATAGTTCCCGTGTCTTTCCTCCACAGGTTGCAGAGCTGAAGCTGGAGATGTCACTGGAATGCTGGAGCTGACTCGGTGAGCGTCCTGCTGCAGATGCAGAATAACGCGAAGCACGTTTTCCCAATCGGGTGTGGTTTAAATACTGTTGGAGTGATTGGGTCACTTCTTCCTCAGCCTCGCCCAGGTAAAAGAGTTCCTGTGTTCCAGAGCTAAGGAGTGGCATCAGCCCCACCCAGGTAAGAAAGTAGTCCCAGTTCAGGGAATAGTTCCTCCCAGCAGAAGGCTGGGGACTTCATCCTGCCAGCATTTGCAAAGGTGAGTATGCAGCATGGTCTGCTACAGGTAGGTCCACCCAAGCACCTTTGCAAGAATTATGAGCCCGGCGCCCCTGGCGCCGGGACTGAGGTTCCTTATGAGCCTGGCGCCAGAGGCGCCAGGACATGGTCCAAAGGGCCCCAATAGGGGTTTGCTGGAACCGGGGACGAGGGTCGTGAGCCTGCTTCCGGGGATGCTGGGCTTGACTTGGCTTCTCGGGAGCAGTGCTCATGACACACCAGGAGCGAACCTGCCGTTACCAGCACGTATAGTACAGAAGTTAAAAACAATTGTCCCAGAGAAAAGCATCCAATGGGACAAATTGACTGCATGTGTACAAGGCAAAGATGACTTGGCTACAGATTATTTTAATAGATTTGAAGAAGTATTCACAGACTTCAGCGGGCAGGATGTGGGTTCAGAAGCAGGAAAGAGGTTATTTGTTGACAAACATGTAAGGGGGTTAAAACTTCCAATTCAGGATCTAATAATGACATCAGAGAGTGCATGGCAAGCAAAAACGTTGGGCGAAGTACTGCATATGGCCCAATATTATGAGCGCAGAGTGACTGCAGGAAAATAAAAAGAAGAGAGGGATAGGGTAAATCTAAAGACACGAGTATTAATGCAGCAAGTAGTAAAACATAATAAAGGGCAAGGGAACGGACAAGGAAGGAGTAGTTCGAATATGCATGGGGGAACAGTGGCGCCGAATCAGTGTGCACATTGTAAAGAGGAAGGACATTGGCGAGCGCAATGCCTGCATCTACAGAATAGAAATGGGTCTGGTCAGAGGAGGCAGCATAGAGGACACCCAGGAGCGAATGGACCAAATAGGAATAGTATGCAGCAGCATCATAATAAGAGAGGTAATCAAAACCAAGCCCAAAACCAAAGTGCCCCTAACCAGAGTCAGGGATAGCAAAACCAACAGTATGGAAACCGGAGTGGGGGAAATAGAGGGAAGAGTGGGAACGTGTTCGATACACAGCCAAACACGTATTACAGTAATAGTAATGATAACACATCGGACGATGTGTTATTTCCCCAATAGGACAGCCCAGGACAGGGGTCCGAACCAGTGTCTATTCCCGTGAATCAGAGAGGAACCTACGTAGAAATGAGAGTCGGGAATGAGGAGCACCGCTTTCTTGTAAATACAGGAGCGCAAAAGTGTTCAATAGACCATCACTTGGTTCCGGATATACCACTGTCAGGGCAAAAGAATGTTTCCGTAGGGTTTGCAGGTACACCAGTCAGTCATAAACCCAGTGTCCCAACCAGTCCCAGTTACTATAGGACCATTCACTGAACATTGTCCTTTCCTTTTAACAGAAAATTGTGGGGAGAACCTGTTGGGATTAAATTTGTTCAAAAAATTAGGTTCCGTTATACACTGCACGGCAGACGGGGTGTTCCTAACGATTTGGCCACAAGATGCCGCTGTGTCAGAATTCATGTCTGAAACTTTACCAGGAGAACTAAGTAAAGTGCCAACCTGTATATGGACAATGCATGACAACGATGTAGGATGCTTGAAAATAGAGCCAGTAAAGGTCATTTTGAAAGAGGGTGTTACACTACCGTGAATTCCCCAATACAGAATTTCGGCTGAAGGTGAAAAAGGATTGAAGAGTATTGTTACAGATTTGGTGAAATTAGGGGTGATTGAAGAAATTACAGGCAGAACATGCAACAGCCCAATTCTTCCAGTTTATAAAAAAGGAGGCAATGAAGTACCATACCGTTTCATAATTGATTTGCGCGCGCTAAACAAGGTAGTAGATCCCCAATTTCCTTTAGTGCCAGATATCACTATAATATTGACAATGATACCTGTTTCAGCAGAATACTTTAGTGTAGTTGATCTAAAAAATGTGTTCTTTAGCATTCCGGTGGACAAGCACAGCAGATATTTGTTCGCGTTCACATTAGGAGGACGATCATTTACATTCACGCGGATTGCGCAAGGTTACACGGAAAGTCTGAGTATTTACAGTAGAGCATTGAAAGAGCAGCTAGACATGCTAGAATTACCAGTGGGTTGCGTACTCTTGCAATACATAGACAATCTATTATTAGCTGCTGACACAGAGGGGATTTGTAAAGAAAGCACTGTATTACTACTGTCACACCTAGCGGCACATGGCCATAAAGCTAGTTTGAAGAAGTTTCAATATAATCGAAAGGCGGTAGCTTATTTGGGCTACCTACTTTTGAAAGAAGGGAGAAGGCTAACGCCAGAACGCATAGAAAGTATTTCTTGTATGCCTATTCAAAAGACACAGAAAGGAGTCAAAGCCATAATAGGCATGGCTTCATATTGCTGACAATGGATCGGTAATTTTGCGTTAATTGTGAAACCAATGGTGAATTTGACTAGAAAGGATGCGGTTATGCCTCTACAGTGGGATGAGGAATGTCAGAGAGCATTTGATCAATTGAAAACTGCATTATGTTCTGCTCCAGTTTTGGGCACACCAAATTATGAAAAGGTTTTTAGATTGTTTGTGTGTGAAAGTGAAGGATGTGCATTGGCGGTTTTGACACAGGAACAAGGTGGAGGAAATAGGCCATGCGGCTATTTTCCTTCTGCACTGGACCCTGTAGCGCGCGCACTACCACAATGTTTGCGATCTGTCACGGCGGCTGCTGCGTCAGTGAAACAAACGGAAGGGATGGTATTGGGCATACTTTAATTCTGATGGTGCCACATGCCATAGACGTTCTATTTAATAGAACACAGACGCAACACCTCACCTCTGCTAGATTGACAAGATATGAGATTATCTTGTTCGCGCCCCATATCCAAATTATGAGGTGTAGCGCTTTGAATCCTGCAGAATTAATGCCACTACCCATAAAAGAAATTGGTGCGAATAAATCACCCCCCGATGATTGCTTAATGGTCACTGAGGAAGAAACCAAGGGGAGAGTTGATTTAAGTGATACCCCACAGAAAGAGCCAGATGGAGAATTATTTTGTGACGGCTCTTGTTTTAAATTGCCTGATGGCACGACAACTGCCGCCTATGCTATCACTACCCTAGAGAGCATTGTAGAAAGCAAAAGAATCCCCTACAACTCGGCACAAGCCGCAGAGATAATAGCATTGACCAGAGCCTGCGAGATTTCTGAAAATTTGAATATGAATATATATACTGATAGTCAGTATGCTTTTGGGGTGGTTCATAACTTCGGTCGACACTGGGCTGAGAGAGGGTTTTTGACATCACATGGCGCCAGAATTCAACATGGCCCTTTGTTTGTAAGATTGCTGTCTGCACTCACATTTCCAAAGCGCCTAGCAATAGTGAAATGCGAGGCACACAAATAGGTAACATGCAAAGTAGGAAAGGGAAACGCGTTTGCAGACAAAATTGCGAAACAAACTGCCACTGATTTAAATACCAAAATGATGACGGTTCAGACCGAGGAAGTACCCTGTTTGATAGAAAATAGAGTTGCCACTGTCAAAGAAATGCAGGCCGAAACTACGGCCGATGAAATACAAGGGTGGGAAGAGGGCTCTGCTGAGTTAGATCTGGAGGGTTGTTGGGTGGACAAGGGAACTAGAAACTGGATGTTGCCAAATTCGTATGTGACTGCAATGGTTACAATGGCCCACAGCCCTACTCACATCTGTGCGATAAAGATAATACAGCACCTATCTACAGTATGGCAGAATGTAAACATAAAGAAGAAGGCAGAGAGGTTGGTACAGAACTGTATCACGAGTTTACAACACAATGTAGGAAAGGGAACAATGACTCCAATAGGCAGTTTTGGCCCACCCTCTATGCCTTTTAAGGTAATCCATTTTGATTTCATAGAGATGGAGGGATGCCAAAATGTGAAATATGTCTTAGTGGTGATCTGTGCATTCAGCAAGTGGGTGGAGGCATATCCCTTAAAAGACTGCACAGCAATGAGCACGGCAAAAGTAATGCTTAAAGAATATTTTTCCCGTTTTGGCTTGTCCCGTGTCCTATGGTCAGATAATGGCCCACATTTTGTGGGTGCAGTGGTTTTACAGATATGTGCGGGTCTTCAGATTGATAAGAGATTCCATAGTTCAAGACATCGGAGTTCGGCCGGTCTTGTGGAGAGGCACAACGGGATTCTCAAGTCAAAAATAAGCAAGATATGTGCAGGAAGCAAGTTGAGTTGGGTGGATGCATTACCAATAGCGCTATTATGCATGCATACGTCTGTACAGGCTAAAACTGGGCTCTCCCCGTACGAAATCGTAATGGGGAGGCCGGCAAATGTTTGGTGTGCACCTCAGCCAAAATGACTTAGAGAGGTAGAACATCCTGTGCTTAGTACTTATTGTGGCCTTTTAATGCAGAAATTGTGTTTGATTCATCAGCAGGTGCAGGGGGCTTTACCAGTGAGATACACCAGTCCGGGGCACGCGCTGGAGCCAGGAGACTGGGTCCTGCTTAAAAATTTTGAAAGAAAGTCATTGTTAGCACCCAGGTGGCGTGGCCCCTATCAAGTTCTCTTGGCAATGCAGACGGCGATACGGGTGGATGGACGGAAGTCGTGGATCCATGCCACCCATGCCAAAAAGATTCCAACTTCACTGAAAGACTTGCCTGACCCAGACGACCGGGAAGAGACAGCGGTCCTAGAAACGAAAGACACTGTTGCCAGTAAGCCGCCACCAAATCTGCCCAAGCGAGAAGTGAAACTCGAAACAAAGCCTGAGACGATTGCCAAAAAGGGGTAAGGGCAAAGAGTGCCCCAACGTTGCCCAGCAGAATCTACATCACTGTTGGCCGACCCCTTTGGCGCCCACTAGCACTTGCCAGCACGCCAAAGACCGAATCTGCATCACTGGCGCCGCACACACCAGCACCTGTAGTAGCGCCACAGGCTGACTTTGAGCCTGGATCTGGAAGTGCACCGGCACTGTTTACGGATCACACAATACCAGGAGTGAGGCGATATAATTTGCGGCCTCGAAAGACAAAGTGATCCACAGTTCATTGGTGTTTATGTCAACCTCTGGTTCTGCTCATGGACGGAGAAGGAACTAGAGGTGTTGAGGAGAGAAGCGTGAGAATTGTGCAAGTCGGACAATTCAAGACTCGCGGCTCCTCGGTGCGATCATAAAAAGTACATGTGTCCTGAACCAGAGTGGACAAGCTGGGCGCACATGGTACTAAGGCAATAGATAACTGATCAAAAGTCCTCTGAGCAGTGTGAGAAAGGACAAGTGATCTTGCCTAAAAACAAATAAGCAAATCGAGGCTATAAAGGAATGGCAGAACTGAGCTGTGACAATTCCGTTGAACTTATTGACATCAGAGCAAGTGCAACGAAGAGAGATATCCACGACGAACTCTAATAAGGAAGAAGAAGGACGATGAGAAACATGTCGGGACCAGTTTCAGCCTCCTCCTGCACCGCTGCTGAGAATGAGTTAATTGAAAAGACTGTAATCTTAAGAAAAACGCATGGTAAAAAGAATTGTATGCTGGCACTGACAATAATTATGTGCTTTATGAGTGGGGTAGCACCAATAACGACAGCCCTAGTATTATGGGATGTGGAATCGATACACCCATTGGGAATGTTTTTACCAATAGTCAATATATCCACTACTGAAAGCCTGGTTCAGGTGATTACTTTTACCTTGTCCCCAATGGAAGAAAGACACAGGGAAGGGTTTGGGAACAATACATTGTTATTAATTATGAATATGACACATGCAATTCTAAAGAAAACAAATTGCTGGGTATGTGCCCATTTACCGGAATAGGTTGGTATGTACAGCCATTACCATTAAGTTCTGCATGTAGTGCATCTTTAAGTGCAATGTTCTATGGGAAATGGAATAAAAGTAGTACGGGTCAATTAGACAGAACAAATATGAATGAGTTTGAGGAAATAATTATGAGGCCTGTGGGTTGTTCCATATTCCATAAAGCACAAGTGATGACTCCAGAGCCTACGAGGAAAAGTATGCGAAAGATAACACGACAAAATAGACAAGATAGATTGTCCCCACCAGTTAAAACATCTGTGATGACGTTTCGTGTAAGAACAGATGGGAACAAAGATGCAGTTCCCCCTTCTTACACTGTGAATTATAACCCAAGAACTGTCCCTTTTTGTCTAAAAAAGAAAGGCTCCTATTCAGTCGGAACATTTACTGGATGCATGAATACAGTGGTATTAAAATGGGAAATAGAACCAGTATATGTGGGAGATCCAGTTTATTTTATATGTGGAGAGAAAGCATATCCTTGGTTGCCCAGAAACTGGGGAGGTACATGTTACCTAGGTCTACTGTTCCCAGGAGTGTTCCTCTTAGAAACAGCAGACATGGCCAGACTATCCAGATCTAGAGCCAAAAGGAGTAGCGAAGGCGTTCTGATAGAGACTGACGTAGCAAAAACATTCATTCCATTTTTGTCCCAAATAGTGAACTCCTATAACATAAGGCAGCTGTCCAGAATACTAAAAAATACCATAAACACAACGACAGATATACTATTTAACATGACGTTGGAAGAAAAATAAATCAGGTTAATGACGCTGCAAAATAGAATGGCTCTCGATGTGATCCTGGTTGATCGTGGGGGAATTTGCAAAATAGTG
Organism: Ambystoma mexicanum; assembly: GCF_040938575.1. Classification (NCBI taxonomy): domain Eukaryota; kingdom Metazoa; phylum Chordata; class Amphibia; order Caudata; family Ambystomatidae; genus Ambystoma; species Ambystoma mexicanum. Next base: position 450,387,237 of record NC_090924.1, on the reverse strand, counting down.
GGATCAGCGTTTTGTGTATTTGTAGATGACTATTCCCCTACGATTTTTGAAGCGATAAAGAAAATGCATGTCCTAAGCTGCGAACTCCCTACTGGAGAAGGAGGCTAGGGAATAGAGTCCTGGTTTTGGGGAATACTGCGTTCTTGGGGATGGAAGTTGATCTCGATATTAGTAGTGGTGTTTGGAATATTCATAACGTGCTGTTGTTGCATACACTGCCTACCGATAGTTTGCACTGAGGTAACTGAGGGATGTACTAAGGGATGTATGCATATGATGACAAAAAGAAAACAAACTTATGGTCGGGCTGACCAAGACACAAATGAGATGAAAACAGTAAAAGAATTGATGGCTATAGGTATTAATGAAGATGATGATGCTTACAATAGCATGCAAAATTCAGACATAAGTACTTCAGACTTATCGTCATCATAGGAGGATACAATGAATGGATGAGACGTTTGGCATACGGCCAAAGGAGGGTTTGTCAGTCTAGAAAAATGGATACCTCTCATATTTGACGGCAAACGTATGTTGGTGGCCGTGGGCCAACCGTCTCATGCACGATATGACAGACATATAGGTTTCCGAGTTTGCCAATGAACGACCATTTTGATGTAACAAAGATCGCCATTTTATTTTCTAACCATTGCTCATTGCTTTCTGTTCTTATTGCTTCGCAGCACATTTTCTGCTTACACTGCTCGACTGTAAAACATTGTTGTCTGAACGTGAAAGGACAAGGCCGCAGGGCCACGAGGATAACAAGAGTTTGTTGAAACACAACGTAGGCAGCGCCAGGAAGGAATGCCTGCTCCCTCCCGAATGTAGCCTTGAAGCAGAGCCGCAGGGCATTTAATCATTTTGCAGCTGCCAGCCAGTCTCGTTATATGGTAGAATATGTTAGAATAAAGCAGCTAAAAGCTTGAATTATGCTCTTCTTACAGCCCCCCTTTACTGAGCCCTTTAGAGCGTGTCGGCTCCCAGGACACGAATAGCACCTGATAGATAGCAAGGTCTGGAATGTGTCTTTTCCCCCGTATGTAGCTCGCTTCCAAGAACAGAAGCACTGTGTTCTGTTCAACAACTGAAAGATGCCTCCGCACTTGCAAATTGCATATTGTGACTAGAATAGATATTTGAAGGTGTCATAATTGTCGAAAGTGTCCATCATCCCACCGAGTTCAAAGAAACCCAATAAAGGGGGGTGTTAAACACATCATAGCTGATTGTATGATATGCATTTTGTATATATGTAACTGATGTACGTAATTCACTCTCTTGCGTCCCTCGAGGTCTAGAGATACACGTCGCGGGGCGTGAGACCGAGTTGGCCAACTGAGACTATTTGCTTTGCCATAAACCCTAGCTTTGGGAATACAACCTTGTGTCTGGCGTATCTATCGTGTGTGGTGACTTGCCTTGTTTCCATAGACGTAAGGGACCCCTAGGGGCCCCTTTCAATATGACCATCTAACACAATTAATTTACACAGTGTTTTTACACCCTTTCCTAAGTACAGGTGTGTCTATCTGTGTATACCAAAGAAAATATACAAATCGACATGTGTTTCGGTTGGACAACCAGGGCTCAAGTCGAGGGTACATGCTGGGGGACAGAGTCCACCCACTTTATTCAGAGGGTGGACTCAGTCCCCCAGTTAAAATGAGAAACATTAAATGACCTCTTTGAATTTATGAATTAAAGCCGACCTCTGGGATCAAACCGCTGTTGTCAGGTTTGTAGGCCAGACACTTCACCACTGCACTAAATAACCTCAAGAAAAATAGCAAACAACTAAAGATGAAATGTCGCATTTCCGTACTGCATGTTCCAGGGAAAACATTTGTATTGGTTCTTGGAGTTTAAAACATGCACACCTTTTAACGTTTTCAAAAACACTATTAGAGGAAAATATCATCTCTTGGTTTTGTGTTTGTGTTGATTTTATAAAAGGCCAATTCCATTCATCCTGTGTAATTTAGGTGGTTATGCAAAGCCAATTTAATTAAATGTGCACATTTCACCTTGATATGCTAATTTCTGGCAATGTCGCATCCCATTGCGTTTGTTGATGAGTCCCCCCACTTTAATTTTTAGGACTTGACCCCTGTTGACAACCCCAAATTCCAAAAGAACGTCAGTGGGGTTGGGAATAAATGTTCTCGAGATTGGATTATCCTGATTATTGAGACAGCCGAAGAAGAAGCTAAAAAACAGGGGGATGAATTAGCAGCCCTTGAGAAAGAATTTATTGATGTTAATGTTAATGTTAAAGGATATTTGTACCGTGCACTATCACCACTGGAGTGGTCCCCTGGCGCTCTGGCGGCTCTGAAAGAGGGAGGGTGGGTGAGTTAATGGGAATAAGCTGGAAAAGTGCAAGAGAGCTGTGATTTGCTGTTGGCAGCCTCAGCCCGGTGGGTCCGTTGGCTGGGCTTGGGGTGTTTTATGGTCGGTAGTCGTCGTGTGTTGTTGTGCAAGTCTATGTGCGGTTTGTTTTGTTGTTGCAGTGTAGTGAAGTTTGTGCGGATTGCTGCGTTTTAGGTTTGTGGTTGTGTTTGGTTAGAGTTTGAGAGGTGTATCCAGAGTGATGAAATTGTTAGTGGTGACAAAACTATACAAGATGCAAAAAAACTATTGGAGAACCTCAAGGAAGAGATAAAAAAATTCAAACAGATAAATCTTAAATTACAGAAAGATATCACTAACTATAGAGAGGATAAAACATACCCCTACCGGAAAGAAGGCTTCTATACAGATACAACAGGAGGACCAAATTATCGAGGAGAAACAATAGATTTGTAACATTCTCAAATATGTCTGGATCATCCAGCGATTCTGACCAATTCTCAGGGGACCGTGCCGGACCTATCGAAGGAGGTAGAGGGCAACAACAGCAACAGGTTTTTTTCTGAGAGGGCCAATGGGGCCACCCACGACAGAGACCACCACAATTTGGCCAGGGCATGAGGAGCAGGCAGTGGTATTCCAATCAGTAGACAACAATAGAGTACCCATTATTAATCTGTCTACACATTTGGTGAATGCCACTGAATTAGAACTTCTTTGAAAGGGTCTTTCCTATGTCCCGGTGGCAAAGACTGACTGGTTCACTACTGAAATGGAACTACACTGTTTTTTAGAAACATTCACTTGAAGCATTTTATTGAGATTTATTTGCCAAGCTAACGCACTGAAGTAATAGGCGGTAATGACAACAGTGATGACATGACTAACAGGGTTAAAAGTGAAATCCACATTTAACCCTCCGCCACACACCTGTCCACCTGAAATTGTAACTTTTGAAAATATAGTCACTAAACAAGTTCTGAGTACTATAAAAAAGAAGAACTATCGACCGGATAACCTCAGCAGGGCCGAAAGGTTATGTCTGAAGGAAATTGTGTGAGATACAAGAAATAACTATCAAACTGGTGGATAAGGGAGGCAGGATCGTCATCATGGAAACATCGAAATATGATAATGAATGCATGCGCCTGTTGGGAGATATTGAGTCGTATTAAAAAATTAGACCAAGACCCCACCACCAGGTTACAGGATGAAATTAAAAGCCTTATCAACCATGCAGTAAATGAAGAATGGCTAATCCGGCAAGGTCGTTTTCTGAATAAATTACATCCAAAGAAAGCCATCTTTTATATTCTCCCAAAATCCATAAAAATAAAGCCAACCGTCCCGGAAGACCAATTGTATCTGCCATAGACTCGCTCCTTGAACCGCTGCCAGTGTTTACGGAATTCTTCTTGAAACCTTTTGTCTTACAAATGCCATTTTATGTGAAAGATACCTCACATATGATCAGGAGCACTCAAAATGTCAATGTAGAACAAGATGACATCTTAGTGACAATGGATGTTTAATACTTATATACTTCTATACCCCAAATGGACTGCTTGGCTGTATTGGGCGACTTTCTTGATCAACGAAGCACACCACAAATACCACCCACAGGATTTATCCTGGAATGTGCGTGCCTAGCCATGACAGACAATGTCATACAGTTTAAACATCAACTTTATAAGCAAAGGAGTCAGCAGGCGGGTGACATTTGCCCCCGATTTTGCTAAGTTATAGATGGCTAAAGTTGAACAGAAGTTCATTTAGGGGACCAATAGTACATTGGAACAACATCCGGAACATAAACAACATCGGAGGGTTTGGCAAAGTTGCATTGACGACGTGTTTATTATCTGGAGGGGGTCAAGTGCATCTTTGCTTAATTTCCACCATTGGCTAAATACTTGTGATGGCAATATTAACTTTACCATCGAGTGGAGTCAAAGTGAAGTGAGCTTCCTGGATTTGATGATCAGGAATTCAGGTGATAAACTCAACATGACAATGTATAGGAAATCTACGGATAGGAACACTTTGCTGCACTATTCTAGTTTCCATCTGACAGCAATTTAGGCAAAACCTTCCCTATGACCAATTCTTATGAATTTGCTGTAATTGCACAGAAAAACAAGAATTTGATCTACATGCAGCACAATTGAAGGAAAGGTTGACTGAAAGAGGGTACCCAAAAAAACTAGTCAGAGATAACTTAAAAAGGGTGGCTAACACCAATCGGAAGGTGGGCCTGACCCCAAGAGAAGATTAAAAACGACAGATTGGTGTGTGTGACCACTTTTAATCCAATCAGTTATGAGATTTAAAAAATTGTCAGTCGTAATTGGAGCCTGGTGACACAACCCGGGAGTTTGTTAAAAAAAACCATATTTGCCTTCCAAAGAAGCTGTAATTTGATACTGAAGTTAGTGCACACATACCGAGAGACCACTAGGGAGCAAATTGTGTTAAATCTTTGTGGGCTTCCCCCAGTAATAGGTCATCATAAATGTGGCAATTGTGCCGCTTGCCCCCTTACTGAACCAAGATATGAATTCAACTATGGTACCACGGAATGGCAACTCAGAAACCATACTAATTGCTTGACCAGAAATGTGATCTATATCATCATATGTCCGAGTGAACTGATATACGTAGGAAAGACCATCCGGCAAGTAAGACAGATGATATCGGAACATAGATCCTTCGTCCGTAATAAAGTGGCCGACAAGCCCTTAGTGGACCATTTTGTGCGAATGAATCACAAAGATACTGAACTCCAGTGTTTCTTACTCCAGGCTATCAAATCACAGGCTCGTGGTGGTGATATGACTATGACACTTCACCGGATTGAGCAACACTGGATCTACACACTCGACACAGTACCACATGGGTTAAATGTCTCGGTCAAGTGGAACAATCTAATCACCAAAAGATGACTTATGGGCCAGATAGGCCATTCCTAGAAACTGTCACCTGTAGGAATCACGAATCAAGTGGAGAAAGAGAATGTAACAACTATTTAAACAATGGATAGTCAGCGACCACATATCGCATTGTTAATGGAATGCGCAGAGGCGTAAAAGGTAAAAAAACAGAATTATGAGTACTTGTGCGAGTCCCTCCTGCTCAATAAAAGAAGAGAAAGGGTGATAGCTCGACAGGTAATTGCTGATTTAGTGCCACAGATGAGGTCACCCTCAGGCACTGCATATCCCACTTTTTCCGGGATGTGAGGAGTTGTAAAAACAAGAACATTTGTGTGCATCCCTTCTGTTTAATTAAACAGCAGTAAAGTGTGAAGACTGCATCAATAAGGTAACTCTGAAAATAGTCACTCAGATGAGGAGATCCCATGTTGAATTGACGAGTTGGGTACATCTAAGAGAGGAGATGAATTTTGTCTCCCCTTTACGATTAGAAATGTAACTTATACTAGGTATATGGAACGTGAGCGTAGACTGAGATGCCTGGGGTCGGGTTGTGATACTGAAAGGGTGATTTTAGTTATGAACTACATATCCCATCACTACTAAGATGTGGGCGGCGCACAAAAAATAATATGACATCTTTGGGATTTATTTTTTGCATTTAAATAATAGGAAACAGTAACTACACATGAGTAGGTAAACCGCCAATGTAATGTCAGAAGATACTTTAGTGGGTTTATTTGACATATAAGAGACCGGCTCAGAATTCGAATTGCAAGAAAAACGCTGTACTCTTTCTATGACTATTGGTCTATAACATACCAGGTGTATGGAGCACGTGCAGAGATGGAAACGCCCGTGAAAGAGCCACACCATTGAGAGTGCTACCAGAGGTAAGCAACTTGAATGTTTACAGAATAATTCAAACAGATGCGGGACGTGACAATATGCCACGTCCACTGTCTTACGCTCAAGGAGCGGTATACTAAGTATAGGAGGGCAGATATTAATGATAAGCGACGGGGCTGTCAGACGATAAATTTAGCATCTTTAATTTATCGAAGAACTAATGCCGGGCTATTTAAACCCGTATTTCAAACTAGAGGTGGTAATATGTAACGAGTGCTAACAAGAAACTGTCAGGCCGATTCATGGAATAATTAGCGCAGCGCAAGTGGGCAAAAACGTGCAAATCACAGTGGAATAGCGAAAATCGCAGTGCAATTGCGAAAATCGCACGAAAAGCAGCGCACGTCGATTCATGGAAGGCCGTGCGCGAGAAAACCAGCGTATGTGCGATAAAAAAGTGCGCGGCGCACGTTGGCGCACAGGCCATCTAACAGCGTGCGCCAGGTCACAGCGAAAATCGCACAGGCCACAGCGAAATTCGCACATAGCGCGGCGCACGCAACAAAAGTAGGCGGAACACGGGCGTAACACTCGGAATGGGGAACAACTTGCCAAAACGTGGGCATCACGGGGGAAGTACAGGGCACAAGTGCGCGGAACGCCCACACGCTCGCCTACAACACGTATTCATGGAATAGAATAGGGGAAAAAAGCGCACGCTCAAACCAGCGCACAGGCACAAACACGACCACCACAAGAAAGCAGGCGGTAGCGTCTCTGCGGCTGTAAGAAATGTGCGCCAAAAGGTGCGCCAACAAATAGCACCTATATACTGCCATGATGAATGTCCCATACTGTGGCCCTCCAGGAAAAATGACGTGCAAAGGGGTACCCACAAACACGGACACCCGCTGACAAAAAATACGTGTGCGTGTATACCGGGGTGCGCGGGAAGTCTAACACGCGATTTCAGCAGGGTACGTGCATCACAGGGGTTCGCGTGAAGTTATTCACGCGATCGGGCCTGGGGGAGCGGGCTACGTGTATTTCAGGGGTTCGCGTGAAGTTTCTCACGCGATCGGGCCTGGGGGAGCGTGCTACGTGTATTTCAGGGGTTCGCGTGAAGTTTCACACGCGATCGGGTCTGGGGGAGCGGGCTACGTGTATTACAGGGGTTCGCGTGAAGTCCCTCACGCGATCGGGCCTGGGGGAGCGTGCTACGTGTATTTCAGGGGTTCGCGTGAAGTTTCACACGCGATCGGGCCTGGGGGAGCGGGCTACGTGTATTACAGGGGTTCGCGTGAAGTTCCTCACGCGATCGGGCCTGGGGTAGCGGGCTACGTGTATTACAGGGGTTCGCGTGAAGTTCCTCACGCGATCGGGCCTGGGGGAGCGGGCTACGTGTATTCCAGGGGTGCGCGGGAAGTTCCACACGCGAATAGCCTGGGCGCGTGTATTTGAGGGGTGCGCGGGAAGTTCCACACGCGAATAGCCTGGGCGCGTGTATTTGAGGGGTGCGCGGGAAGTTCCACACGCGAATAGCCTGGGCGCGTGTATTTGAGGGGTGCGCGGGAAGTTCCACACGTGAATAGCCTGGGCGCGTGTATTTCAGGGGTGCGCGGGAAGTTCCACACGCGAATAGCCTGGGCGCGTGTATTTCAGGGGTGCGCGGGAAGTTCCACACGCGAATAGCCTGGGGGCGCGTGTATTTCAGGGGTGCGCGGGGAGTTCCACACGCGAATAGCCTGGGTGCGTGTATTTCAGGGGTGCGCGGGAAGTTCCACACGCGAATAGCCTGGGCGCGTGTATTACACGGGTGCGCGGGAAGTTCCACACGCGAATAGCCTGGGCGCGTGTATTTCAGGGGTGCGCGGGAAGTTCCACACGCGAACAGCCTGGGCGCGTGTATTTCAGGGGTGCGCGGGAAGTTCCACACGCGAATAGCCTGGGTGCGCGTGTATTTCAGGGGTGCGCGGGGAGTTCCACACGCGAATAGCCTGGGTGCGTGTATTTCAGGGGTGCGCGGGAAGTTCCACACGCGAATAGCCTGGGCGCGTGTATCTCAGGGGTGCGCGGGAAGTTCCACACGCGAATAGCCTGGGTGCGCGTGTATTTCAGGGGTGCGCGGGGAGTTCCACACGCGAATAGCCTGGGTGCGTGTATTTCAGGGGTGCGCGGGAAGTTCCACACGCGAATAGCCTGGGCGCGTGTATTTCAGGGGTGCGCGGGAAGTTCCACACGCGAATAGCCTGGGCGCGTGTATTTCAGGGGTGCGCGGGAAGTTCCACATGTGATTTGACAGTGTGGGTCCTCCCAGGTGTACCCTGTACACCCTCCACGGCCCCTGCAGGCAGCCCACACCACAGGGGACTACCCTGCATCCCTGGTCATGTCCCGCAGGCAGCCCACCCAACATGGGCATGCCCCCCAGCAAAGGCACATGTCTCCTTGAACTAATGAACACCAACTCATGTCCCCTTGCACCCCCACCCCCCAGCACTGTGGGGCACCTGCCAGCAGGCCCCCACCCATGTCCAACTCATGTCTCCCACCACCCCCACACCCCAGCCACCAGGGGCACCCTCCACCAGGCCCCCACTCATGTCTCCCACCACCCCCACACCCCAGCAGTGCAGGGGCACCCTCCACCAGGCCCCCACTCATGTCACCCACCACCCCCATCCCCCAGCCACCAGGGGCACCCTCCACCAGGCCCCCACTCATGTCTCCCACCACCCCCACACCCCAGCAGTGCAGGGTCACCCTCCACCAGGCCCCCACTCATGTCTCCCACCACCCCCACACCCCAGCAGTGCAGGGGCAGCCTCCACCAGGCCCCCACTCATGTCACCCACCACCTCCACCCCCCAGCCACCAGGGGCACCCTCCACCAGGCCCCCACTCATGTCTCCCACCACCCCCACACCCCAGCCACCAGGGGCACCCTCCACCAGGCCCCCACTCATGTCTCCCACCACCCCCACACCCCAGCCACCAGGGGCACCCTCCACCAGGCCCCCACTCATGTCTCCCACCACCCCCACACCCCAGCAGTGCAGGGGCACCGTCCACCAGGCCCCCACTCATGTCTCCCACCACCCCCACACCCCAGCAGTGCAGGGTCACCCTCCACCAGGCCCCCACTCATGTCTCCCACCACCCCCACACCCCAGCAGTGCAGGGTCACCCTCCACCAGGCCCCCACTCATGTCTCCCACCACCCCCACACCCCAGCAGTGCAGGGGCAGCCTCCACCAGGCCCCCACTCATGTCACCCACCACCCCCACCCCCCAGCACTGTGGGGCACCTGCCAGCAGGCCCCCACCCATGTCCAACTCATGTCTCCCGCCACCCCCACACCCCAGCAGTGCAGGGGCAGCCTCCACCAGGCCCCCACTCATGTCACCCACCACCCCCACCCCCCAGCACTGTGGGGCACCTGCCAGCAGGCCCCCACCCATGTCCAACTCATGTCTCCCACCACCCCCACACCCCAGCAGTGCAGGGGCAGCCTCCACCAGGCCCCCACTCATGTCACCCACCACCCCCACCCCCCAGCACTGTGGGGCACCTGCCAGCAGGCCCCCACCCATGTCCAACTCATGTCTCCCACCACCCCCACACCCCAGCCACCAGGGGCACCCTCCACCAGGCCCCCACTCATGTCTCCCACCACCCCCACCCCCCAGCCACCAGGGGCACCCTCCACCAGGCCCCCACTCATGTCTCCCACCACCCCCACACCCCAGCCACCAGGGGCACCCTCCACCAGGCCCCCACTCATGTCTCCCACCACCCCCACACCCCAGCAGTGCAGGGGCAGCCTCCACCAGGCCCCCACTCATGTCACCCACCACCCCCACCCCCCAGCACTGTGGGGCACCTGCCAGCAGGCCCCCACCCATGTCCAACTCATGTCTCCCACCACCCCCACACCCCAGCAGTGCAGGGTCACCCTCCACCAGGCCCCCACTCATGTCTCCCACCACCCCCACACCCCAGCAGTGCAGGGGCAGCCTCCACCAGGCCCCCACTCATGTCACCCACCACCCCCACCCCCCAGCACTGTGGGGCACCTGCCAGCAGGCCCCCACCCATGTCCAACTCATGTCTCCCACCACCCCCACACCCCAGCAGTGCAGGGGCAGCCTCCACCAGGCCCCCACTCATGTCACCCACCACCCCCACCCCCCAGCACTGTGGGGCACCCGCCAGCAGGCCCCCACCCATGTCCAACTCATGTCTCCCACCACCCCCACACCCCAGCCACCAGGGGCACCCTCCACCAGGCCCCCACTCATGTCTCCCACCACCCCCACCCCCCAGCCACCAGGGGCACCCTCCACCAGGCCCCCACTCATGTCTCCCACCACCCCCACACCCCAGCCACCAGGGGCACCCTCCACCACGCCCCCACTCATGTCTCCCACCACCCCCACACCCCAGCAGTGCAGGGGCAGCCTCCACCAGGCCCCCACTCATGTCACCCACCACCCCCACCCCCCAGCACTGTGGGGCACCTGCCAGCAGGCCCCCACCCATGTCCAACTCATGTCTCCCACCACCCCCACACCCCAGCAGTGCAGGGTCACCCTCCACCAGGCCCCCACTCATGTCTCCCACCACCCCCACACCCCAGCAGTGCAGGGGCAGCCTCCACCAGGCCCCCACTCATGTCGCCCACCACCCCCACCCCCCAGCACTGTGGGGCACCTGCCAGCAGGCCCCGACCCATGTCCAACTCATGTCTCCCACCACCCCCACACCCCAGCAGTGCAGGGGCAGCCTCCACCAGGCCCCAACTCATGTCACCCACCACCCCCACACCCCAGCACTGTGGGGCACCTGCCAGCAGGCCCCCACCCATGTCCAACTCATGTCTCCCACCACCCCCACACCCCAGCCACCAGGGGCACCCTCCACCAGGCCCCCACTCATGTCTCCCACCACCCCCACACCCCAGCAGTGCAGGGGCAGCCTCCACCAGGCCCCCACTCATGTCACCCACCACCCCCACACCCCAGCAGTGCAGGGTCACCCTCCACCAGGCCCCCACCCATGTCCCCCTGCCCCCAGGTCCTGACGATACACAATCATGGCAGTAATGGGCAGCATACCCAGCACAAACACCCAGGCAAGGATTGCATCCACCCACATAGTGAATGCAATTACATGACACAACCCCAATGGCAAGTATGTAAATGAACACATGTCCGTCACACACACATACACAATGGCTGCAAGTGAATGTCAAAACCCATATCATGACATGTATGGAACCAAAGACAAAATAAGACAAGTGGAAGTAAAAATAAAAAATGTATTAAAGATTAAAAATAAGTAAACAAATCAAACATACAACTATGTGGATGATAAAATAAATGGTCCATTTTGGAGAACAAAAGTAAAAATCAAAAAACGAAAAAGGAATACAAAAACAAATGTTGACCAAAGCAATATCAAGTAGAAGCAAAAGAATGAAAAACCATTTCCACATGGTGAACACAATAATGAAAAAAAGAAAATTTTCCTTCAAAAAACAAACTAAATACAGGAATGTACCAGGGTCCATGAGCCCAACACCATAAAGGAAACCTACTACTACCTAATGAAAAAAATATATACAAAAAAGTGGCCATTGTCCGAGCGGTCCAAAATAATAAAAACAAATAAAGGAAACCTAACACTAACTAACTATATAACTATATACAAAGGCAGCGGGCAAGTCCTGCGGCTCACTTGTTGATGTTGCTGGCCAGGGCATCATCGAACTCCATGTCGATGTCCTGGAGGCGGGACTCTGTCCTGGCCCCGAGGTCTCGCAGGGATAACCCCATGTTCAGCTCAAACTCCCTGCGAGCTTCCTCGAGGCACTCAGCCCGCCTCAACGCCCGACGCATGGAGAACTCCGCCCTGACCATGGCGAGCCGCTCCTCTTCCGCCCGCTGCCGCTCCGCACCTATCCGCTGGACCAACTGCTCCCACACGGAAGACACCACCATCCCAGGGTTGCCCTGCCCTCCGGCCGATGCCTGCCCCTCTGATCTTGATGGCCCCGAGCCATGATGCCTCCCACGTCGAGCCCGCTGCTGCCTCCGACGCCACTGCCTCTGCCAGCACGACGGCATCCAGGCTGATGGAAACCACCGACGCCGTCGTGCACGTGCCCTGCCTGATGATGCTGTCACATCTTCCATCTGCTGGGGTCCAGTTGCTGTGTTGTCCACCCCTGCTGGACCTCCGACTCCCAACTGTGGCAGGGATGGGATCCCCACCGAGCTGGCTGCATTGGTCGGGGCAGGTCCACAGGGGGCCCTGGTGGCATCTGGGCTGGAAGACGGCAAGGGGAACGACTGGTGGATAGCCTGCACAGAGGAGGAGAGGGCCGCCACATTGGCCAACACATGCAGGAAACCCCCGAACATGGCCGATCCCGATTGGGCCACGTCGGCACGGTGCACTTCGTGATGACGTGCGTGCTCCTCCCGGGAAGCACGCACGGCATCACGAATCACAGCCGTGCGCATCGCGACCCCAATCAGGACCTTCTCCGCACGGCCAGGGGTTCCCACGTCCGCAGGTGGAGGGGAGTCAGGTGACATGGACATCCCCTCTACCTGCGGACAGGCCTGGGACGGGGCATCCCTGCTGGTGCATGGTGGTGCACTCACAGGGTCAGGGACAGCGACATGCACAGGCTTCTCCATGGTGACCTGTGCTGCCTCCTGCCCCTGGCCCTGGACTGCACCACTTGCACCAGCAGGGATGCCCCCACCAGGCCCCATGTGTGCCCCAGTGGCGGCCTCCTCCTCCTCTGTGCAAACCACCAACCTGGATGGCTCCTCACCGTCTCCCACCGTAGCAGGCCCCTGTGGGGGCTCACCCACCCCTTCCGCTGCAGCCGTGGGGGCATCCCCGCCGCCTTGCTCCACAGCGCCGTCTCCGCCCTCTTCTTCACTAGCCGCTGCGTAGAGGGAGACAAAGAACACAAGCATCAGGGCACTGTACAATGGTCCCCTAGACAGGAAGCAATAGCAGATGAGCACCACTGTCAAAGTACACTTCCATCATGTCCCTCCACAACACATGGGTCAGTCCAGGCAAAACACACACAGTAACAGGCATGGTGCATGCCATGGACATTTCCATGCATGTCCAATGGACTCTTGAAACATTCAATGATATGTAACTCACATGCATCATGGCTCATGCCTATCACATGCACACACTTCACCTCAGTCACATCCATCTGGCCCCAAACACACCAAACACAGCGGATACAAGGGTAATTTGGCTGCTTCACTGAATCTGTGCATTGTCACACACATGTGTCATGCATCCATGGCATGCACAAGTCACAGACACGCAGGTCAGGCACACAGACATGGCTACCATATATGTACCTGGCATCAGCACCCATCCCTCACCCCCACCCATGTCCAGGTACAGAGACTGGCATACTCTCATGTTCAAAATCTGCATAGGGCTCCCCATGCGGCATTTCAACACATGCAACAACCATGTGGATCACACATCACTGGTCGCACATGCATTACCATGATGTCACTGCACACATACATGCATACATGGCCTATGGCACACATACAGGCAAGTATCATAGAACCAGCACACCGCAACATGCCCTGTCTCACACAGTAATGCTTGGACACTTACCGCTCAACTCCAGACGGGCCTCCCTCTCAAGGATCTGGGCGTGGAGCGCTGGGCGTACGCGTTCCAGGACCCTCATCTGGATGGAACTCATGCGGCCCCGGCCCCCCTCCACGAGGCGCCGGGCCTTCACAAGGGTCCTGGACCTCAAGTCCTCCCAGCGCTTCTTGATCTTCAGGACGTCGCGGGTTGCCACCCCCTCCGCGTTGATGGCAACCACACAGTCGGCCCAGATCCTCTGCCGTCCTTCCTTGCTGGCGCGGGACGATCCAAAGAGGGCATCATACTGCCCCAGGACATGCTCCACCAGGACACCAACTTCGGTGACAGTGAAGCTGGTGCCCCTCTGCCCCTCTGGCCTGGGGTTGCCACTGGTGCCAGATGTGGAAGTGCCCGACATGGCAACCCCAGAGGCAGGTGTGGGTGGGCAACTGGGTCCTGGGGCTGGGCTGTGGAGCGATGTAATCCCAGTCGGGAGTCTTCAGTTCCAGCAGGGGTGGACACAGCAACTGGACCCCTGCAGATGGCTGATGTGCAGGCACCAAATGGCAGGGCACGGTGGCAGCAGGCAGGCAGGCAGGCAGGCAGCAGCAGATGGCACGTGGGAGGCTGCTCGGGGCACTGGGGGGCAGTAACTCGGCCTTCTGGGCAGGAGCGTGGTCTTCCGTGTGTTTTCGCGTGGCCAGCTTGATACGGAGTGATTTGGCACGTGAAAATCCTGCACGTCAGCGTGAAATTCGAGGAAAGGCCCTTAGCGCGTAAGCGCGTCAGCACGCATGCGCGATTCTATTGGACCAGAGTCCCTCAGCGCGTAAGCGCGTCTGTGACGTGACCCGCACGGGTGTTCCCCACTCAGCACGTGATGACGGGGCACACGTGGAAATACTGCACGTCAGAGTGTCATCGCGTGTAATTGGACAAAAGTGCGCGTACACGCGATTGGCCTATGTACGTGTATTTAATGGGTGCGCGGGCACTTACACACGCAAGTACGTCAGCGAACCTGTATCCCGTGGTGCGTGTGAATTTCCACACGCTATTGGACTGGGAACTGGATTCCAGGGTTGCGCGGGTCACACGCTGTATCCCGTGGTGCGTGTGAATTTCCACACGCTATTGGACTGGGAACTGGATTCCAGGGGTGCGCGGGTCACACGCTCGCCTAGAACACGTGCAAAGCATAAATTTGCGGACTTTAACAATAACAAGCTCAGACGCCAGGATGAACATACCGTTCCTAGCAGCAGTGGCAGTGGGCTACCAAAGGAGGAGGAGGAGGATAGTCAGGGCCAGAATATTCACACCCAGAACCAGCCTTTTCGGGATGCCTGATGACCAGGTGTATGGGAGGTACAGGTTTCCACCACACATTATACTGGACCTGGTGAGTGAGTGGGAGGATGACCTCACATCACCCACCCTGTGCTCCCAAGCACTCAGCCCCCTGGAGAAGGTCCTCAATGTACTGCACTTCTTAGCCACTGGATCATTTCAGCGGACAAGTGCCATAGTGGGTGGGGTGTCACAGGCCACCCAGTCACGCTGCTTACACCAGGTCTTGAACATCATCACTGCACGCCCATCAGTCCGCAGGCACATATACCTGCCCAGAACACCTGCAGAAAGGCATGCTGCCGCCCTGGATTTTTACGCTGTGGCACGATTCCCCAAAGTGCTAGGTGCCATCGACTGCACCCATGTGGCTCTACGTCCCCCCAGGGCATCTGAGCACATCTATAGAAACCGCAAGCACTGGCATTCCATCAACGTGCAGGTAGCATGTAATGCCAAGGGAATCATCACCTCAGTATATGCCAACTATCCCGGCTCCACCCACGACAGCTTCATTTACCGAATGTCCACCCTAAGCCGGGACCTAGAAGCTGGGCGGCATGGCGATACATGGCTGCTTGGTGAGTATGTATGCCACTGCACATGCATGCATGTTGGATACTGAGCAAGGTCACAACCCCACCAATGATACCAATCACCACCTCCACAGGGGACAGTGCCTACCCGCTCAGCCCACACATGATGACGCCAATTCGGAACCCCACCACGCCACCCCAGGTAAGATATAACACAGCCCACATTACAACCAGGGGCATAGTGGAGCGCACATTCGGAGTGCTAAAGTCACGCTTTCGCTCCCTTGACCGTTCTGGCGGGCAGCTGTTATACGCTCCCCCAGTAGTGTGCAGGATCATAGTGGCAGCATGTGTCCTGCACAACGTTGCAACACGCCGGGGCCTGGCCGTGGACATGGTGGTGGCCCCACATCCCCAACCACATGCACAGCCGCTGCGCATGGGAGGGGAAAGGGCACGGGGGGAGGCAGCCCGTACACAGCTAGTGGCTAATTACTTCACATAGAAATCACACCCCTGTGGAGTGCACACTGCCCTGGCACATTCCATCTGACAATCAATGATGACTCAACCTGACACTGATCCTGAATGTCTGGAGAATGAACCGGGAATACCATGTCAGCCTGAGATTGTTCACCTGGAAGTGTCACAATGTGTGCATCCCTACCCACACAGACACCACCAATGCAGTTTTGTGAAGTTACACATTGATGCAGCTAAAATGAATACCCACTTGCAAAATGCAACAAGAGGACAGTGCCATGTCAGCCAACCCAACCCCAGCACCGCCACACGACACACCGTGCCATGTCATGCTAATTGCAGGTAAACAAAGTAATCCCCACAACATGACATCAGTCTCACTATGTACAGTGGCACTATTAGAAACCTGCAACACCTGAAATGCTCACAGCAATGCCGGACCAACAACATACTTGAGCACGTACTACCATTAACATGACATCACAAATGTTACATATTAGTAGTCTCACCACCTGGAAATGCCTGCACTCCCACCACTACCAACTGTGCAGTGTTGTCGCCATGTAGAGTTGTAGGTGCACTGCTGCCAACATGGACCCCATCTCCAGACTAGAGGTCCTTGTGTGGACATGAGGAAGGGACCTGCAAATTGGGAGGTAGACACAGAAGAAGAGTTACACATCAATGCAACATGCAGTGTACAACACAACAGCAATATGCACTAGGAATGTATACACAGTATTGACTACAGACTGCCCACACAGCTCATGGGAGTCCAACGTCACTGTGTAATTCACTGTCACTTGGGCACACCCTTTGCAAGCCCATGGAAACGGGAAGCAGGAGGGGTGTGTGTGACTCAAACCCAAGCATCTGAACCAAATACATTACAAGCCTGCATGTGCCCAGCCACAATGCAGCGTATGCCCACAGGAACCACGGAAGCCAACAGATCGTCCCAAAAAAATTGGGAATAAAAGAAATCAAAATAAAAATAAGAAACAATCAAAAATGGCCATTGATGGGCCCGGGGGGGTTGGGGAGGCCACCCAGGAGGTCCGAGGACAGGATGCACACCAGAACCCACCTGCGTGGATCCTGGGAAGATAAAACACCTCCATGGGCTCATGGCCCACACGGCTACCCTATTGTGGGAGTATCACTGCTGTCGCTATTATCACCCTGTGCAGCTGCATCCGGAGGTGGTTGCACTATGGGAGGCAGCCCACGCAAGGCCCTAGTCTGCTCCTCCATGGCTGCAAGCATGCGGGTGTGGTAGGTCTGGTTCTGGAGGATGAGTGTGCGGAGGTCCCCATGCAACAACTCACGGGATGCCCGGACCTCCGCCCTCGTTGCCTGCATCTCAGCTGAGAGCGTACGGGTGAGACGCTCCAGCTGCTGTTCTGTCCTTTGGTGTGTTGAAGCCTCAAGCTCAACAAGAGTCGTCCTGAGGTGAAGGAGCTCCTGCCTCAGGGCTTCCCTGTGGCCCTGGGACTCAATGGAGATGGCCTCCTGCAGAGTCGCCAGTGCCGCCCGCCTGTCCCTGTTGGACCCCAACATGTCCTCCCTGTGTGACTGGCAGATGGAGTCGGTTGCCTGCTCTAGTCGCTCCATCAGCCTTTCTGGGGGGACAATGGAAGTGGCCACCCTATCCATGGCCTGAGCCATCATCTCGGATGATGCAGCCTGTTGGGTTGCCATACCGTAAATGGATTGCTCCCATGCGGTATTGCCGGGTGGCGTACGGCCACCACGTCGGCGGGCACCACACCTGTCTGGGGCAAGGCGAACTGCGCCTTGCTGTGCCGGCACTGCCTGAGGCTGCAGGACTGCATTCCCCCTCTGATCTGCTGGCCCAGGAACAGGATCAGATGTCGCGGAGTGTGACCCTGCATCCGTAACCACCGAAGGCGTAGCTGCCAACACTGACATCCCCATGGAGGGTCCTGACCCTGGTGCAGGTGGGTGAGACAGAACAGAATCCCTCCCTGGAACACTCACCTGCGACGGCATGTAGGTCTCATCCGAATCAACACCTGAGTACAGCTCGGGGGAGGTGCAGCCAGAGACACCCCTTGAGAGCACGACCTGCAGCACTTGTGGGTTCTCCCCCACCACCACACCACGTCCCTCACTGGTGGTTGGTCGGCCCTCGGACCCCTCCTGGGTCTGCACCATCTCCACAACCCCAGCAGTATCAGGTGCGTCTTCCCCTGCAAAGACATGAAAACAAAGAAATGGAAACAGGCATTAGCACCATGGCACACAATGAGGGCTGAGAAGCAAGAGAACCAGTACTTGATTGACACATGTCCCACATGACTAATACCCTCCCATGCATGCACCCTCACTGCGTATGAAGTGCAGGCAAATGGCACACACTGATGACACCAAGATGGAAGATGAACACATTTTCTGCATGCTGCCTGGCAGTGGCATCACACATTGGCCTGTGATTGCCAGGTGAAACACACATGCCATCACACAGATGGCATGTACCATTGCTATTGAGTGAAGATGGAGAGGAGGGCAGCACCTATTCATTCAGTCCAGTTCCCGCATGTAATTGCTTTTCTAATTCTAACAGGTCAGATTTTTCACCTGGAGCTGCCAGTCTGAAATGGTCCAATTGCACAGGGACATGTGTGTACAAATGATATCCAGGTAACAAAGTCACTCCACTTTACATACCCATGTCAGACATGTGACTAGTGGACAGCGACATGCCTAGTGAAAGTGGTGGAATGCAAACAAACTGACTGAATGAACAGTGAAAAATAAGCAAATATGTTGTGGCAAGGTGACACTTCAAGGGCAACTGGCGTGCAGTTGGGCTAGATGTCTACTGTTGGCAGAAGGGATACTGCTATGGCCAAATGCAGCTGCGCAGGAAGTATTGCATGAAGCACATGGCTGACCTATACGACTCAGGCGCACACACTCTCACCTGGCACACAAACAGAAGCCCTCACACACACACCATGCACATGGATGACACACACATGCATGTGCACTCACCGGACAATGCCTCGTAATCAGCCAGATCTCCCACGCCTTGGATCTGTTCCTCCGTGACGTAGGTCCCAGCGACTGACTCATGTGGAGTGAGTTCCATGTCTACTACTGGAGACCCACCTCCAGTCACTAGAGTTGCGGCATGACTTGAGGCCAGCTTACTCTTTGCCCTGCGCTTTAGGTCATTCCAGCGCTTATAGCAATCATTGGCTGTGCGCCCCACAATTCCAAGGGCACTTACGATGTCCGCAACGGTCTGCCAGTGTGCCTGGCGTTGTGCAGGTGTGGTCTTGGATCCTGCAACAATGACCATCTCGTTGTCATGTCCGGACACATACTCGACAAGTGCATTCAGTTCGTCATCCGTGAAGCTGGGCTTCCTGGACGGGCCGGACTGTGTAGCCGTGTCTGGGGCATCAGCCTGTGCCAGACGAGCACTCTTCCTCTTCCGCTTGGAAGGTGGTGGTGATCCTGAGTGTCCTGCGCCGCTCTGGACACTAGGGGCAGGAGCCCTGGTGGACTCTGTATCAGGAGTGTGGGATTGCACACTCAGCATGGGAGTTGGTGCAGGCATTGGCTCTAGTGTGATGGTGTCAGGGGGAATGTCAGCAGCATGGACTAGGACCGACACTGTCCTGGCTGGGTGTGTGAGGGCTGGGGTGGATGGAGCCGCAGCTGCCCCTGCAGCCTCTCCGCCCTGCCTCCTTGGTGCAGCAGATGACCTTGCTGCCCCAGATCCACGTGGCATGATGGCATCAACGTGCACCAGCGCACGTGTCGTAGCCCTGCTGACCTGGAAGTCAGCCATGGAGTCAGCCAGGTCTGGTGCCACAATGGGCTGGTCCAACAAGGGCTGAGCATGGATGGTGTCAGCCACATCAGCCTCAATGGGAGGGGGGAGGGGGGGGGGATTATGGGTGCCCGTGACTGGTCCTCCACACATGGGGGGACAGGCTCACCCTGCAAGTTACGACCACGTCCCCTACCGGATCCACCACAGCCACCACTTGTGGCTCTTCCACCTTTGCCACCCTTACGGAATCCTCGCCTCCCAGCCATGGCACTGATGTTAATGTGCGTATGGGAGTGGATGTAGACTATTGTCCTGGGCAATTGGGGGTCAAAGGGGTTGGGTACCAGATGGTAATTGTACCCTAGTGCTCTAGCAAGGCTGAATGTAACCCCTGGGGAAAGATGACGGGTCACGCAACGCACAGGAGGCCCAAAAAAGGGAGATGACGTGCACGCAACCCCTCCTAGACCACGTGTGCAGAAAGAAAAACCTGCACTACGCTGTGGCACCCAGAAACACAAGAATGAACGTATGCGTGTCACACGCAGCCTAGAATGACCTCTGAAGGGGTAGGCTACACACGGGGCAAGCACAGATGTTAGATACGTGCGTGACTCACCGTCTGCCTGGTAAACGAGCGTGTAAAAGGAGCATGTTTGGTTGGCAACACCCCCGCCAAAAGAAGATTTGTACGCTGTCTGAGGAGACAGGACAACAGTAGAAGGGAACACTGTTTGAGGGAACAGGCCCAGGTAAACCAGTAAAAGCGAAAGAAGAGAAAAAGCTGTCAGAGGTACCAGGGAATACGAACTTGAAACGCCGTGAAGTAAATCGCGTGTGAAACGACAAGAAGTACAGAATTCACCCACTCGCTCTCCACGAAAAGCACGTACAAGGAAGTGGTGTTCTACGCGTACCTTTTATACAGGCCCACACGTCCAGCGTCACTTACGCGGCGTGTACGCGCTAGGGCCATTTCCACCAATTACACGCTTTGTCACTTCTGCGTGTAGGGCCATTTCCACCAATCACACGCGATGAGACTCTGACGTGCAGTCTTTCCACGTGTGCTCTGTCATCACGTGCTGTGTGGGAAACACCCGTGCGGGTCACGTCACAGACGCGCTTACGCGCTGAGGGCCTTTGGTCCAATAGAATCGCGTATGCGTGCTGACGTGCTTACGCGCTAAGGGCCTTTCCTCGATTTTCACGCTGACGTGCAGGATTTTCACGTGCCAAATCACTCCGTACCAAGCTGGCCACGCGTAAGCACACAGAAGACCACGCTCCTGCCCAGACGGCCGAACTACTGCCCCCCAGAGCCCCGAGCACGCTCCCACCTACCATCTGCTGCTGCCTGACTGCCTGCTGCCCACGTGCACTGCCATTTGCTGCCTGCACATCAGCCAGGGGTGCTGTTGCTGTGACCACCCCTGCTGGTACCGAAGACTCCCGACTGGAATTCCATCGCTCCACAGCCCAGCCCCAGGACCCAGTTGCCCACCCACTCCTGCCTCTGGGGTTGTCATGTCGGGGCAAACACCATCTGTGACCACTGACAACCCCCGGCCAGAGAGGCAGAGGGGCACCAGCTTCAGTGCCACCGAAGTTGGTGTCCTGGTGGAGCAAGTCCTGGGGCAGTATGATGCCCTCTTCGGAAGTTCCCGCGCCGACAAGGAAGGACGGACTCGGATCTGGACTGACATCGTGACTGCCATCAACGCGGAGGGGGTGGCAGTCCGGGACTTACAACATGTCAGGAAGCGCTGGGAGGACTTCAGGTCCAGGACCCTGAACAAGGCCCGGCGCCTCTTGAAGGCAGCGGATGCCAAGGGGCGCCGGGGCCACTTGTCGGAAGAACAGATGGGGGTCCTGGAACGCATATCCCCAGCGCTCCACGTCCAGGTCCTGGAGAAGCAGACCGGTCTGGAGTCGAGCGGTGAGTGTACATGCATCCTGATTGTGAGCAGTGCGTGTGGTGATTATTCAGTATTGTGCAGGTTGCACATCTGTTTGTATGGGGTCGAGTATGGGTGGGGGTGTACATGGCCATGGGGCTGACACATGCGAGCGCTGTAATGTGTGAGACATGGATGGTGCTTGTGTGTGTAGGCTTGCATGGCAAATGCAGTTGTGCGTGCACACATGTTTGTATGTATGTGTATGTAAGTAGACATGTCCGTGATGTCACGCATGTATGTTGTATTGGGCTGCATGTATGAGCACTGTGTACATGTGCATGTGTGTGTATTTGACAAGGGTGAAACAGTGATGCAACATGGATGCATGTGACTGCGGTATGTGTAAGCCTGATTGGCAGATGTGACATGGATGCCCGTCTGAACAGTGCGACACTTGGCAGAGGTGTACACATGCATGCAAGTGTGGTGGTGTGTGTACATGTGTGGTGCACTTCCTGTGTTGCATGTGATGTCTGGGTCACCTTTGGCTGCTCATGCTGTTGTATGTGTATGGATGGTGGTGGCAGTTGCGATATGGCTGTGGTATGGCTCATGTGTGCGAGTTGCAATGACATGTGTGTTGGGGATTGTGATGACATGTCTGAGGTTTGCCAATGCCACTCATGTGCAACTGTCATGTGTGTATGTGTCCATTGTACAGTGCCCTGATGCCTGTGTTTTGTTTCTCCCTGTCTGCAGCGTCAACTGATGAAGAGGGCGGAGAAGGTGCTGTGGAGCACAGCGGCGGGGATCCGACCGCCAGCCGGAGACGCAAGGCCCGGCTCCCCTCCCGTGTTGTCATCTCGTCGGGGAGTGAGGAGTCCGGTGCCGCGTCCCAGGCCGCAGCTGCCGGGGGGAGGTCCAAGAGGCGGAGGTTGGAGTTGGACTCCTCGGCAGCAGAAGGGGCAACTGGGACCCCACAGGGCCCAACAGGGGAAGATGGCACGGAGTCATCCAGGTTGGTGGGGGGTCTGGTGGAGGAGGAGGCCGTGCAAGCACCAGAGACGGGGTCTGGAGGTGGGGATCCCACTGGTGCTAGTGGTGCAGTCCAGGACCAGGGACAGGAGGCAGCACAGGCCGCCGCGGAGGTGCCTGTGTGCAATCCTGTCCCCGATCCTGTCCCTGCATCATCTTGCACCAGCAGGGATGCCTACGTCCAGACCCGTTTCCAGGCAGGGGATGAGCTGACGTCAACTGGCCTTCCTCTGCCTGCGGACGTGGCTATCCAGGTCCGGGTTGAGCCTGTCCTGGCTGGTGTGGCGTTGCGTCAACGGGCCATGCGAGGTGACCTGCAGTCTTTTCATGGAGAGACTGCAAGTCATCTCGAATGGCTCGTTGACCACGTCAGCCTGCTGGGACAGGTCACCCAGACCGGATTCCTCCGTCTGATGGGGCTTGTTCCGACCCCCTCCTCAACTGGACCCCCTACGCGCCAGTCGTCCTCTGTGCCATCTTCCCACCCATCAGTCACCTGGGTGCCCTGTGGAGCTGCCTCTGACAGTGCGGCCAGGCTGGTGGAGGAGGCATCCCTGCCACAGTCGGGAGTCGGACGTCCTGCAGGGGTGGCCACATCAACAACTGCACCCCAGCCGGCGGAGGATGTGCAGGCAGCAGGAGGCAGTGCACGGGCAGAGGCAGAGCAGCAGCAGCAACATGGTGGGAGCCATGAAGGCTCGGGGCCTTCGACATCGGAGGGGCAGGCATCGGCCGGAGGGCAGGAGGACCCAGGACAGAGAGTGTCTTCCGTGTGGCAGCGGTTGGGCCACGCCATAGGTGCGGAGCGGCGGCGGGCGGAAGAGGCGCGGCTCACAATGGTCAGGGCGGAGAACTCCATGCGGAGGGCCCTGAGGCGCACCGAGTGCCTCGAGGCAATCCGCAGGGGGTTGGAGGAGGACACGGCGTCGTCCCTGCGGACCCTCGGGGCCATGGAACTGGACCGCCTCCGGGACATCGAACAGGAGTTCGATGATGCCCTGGCCCGGAACACCACGGAGTGAGCCGCTGGACTTGCCCGCCGCCTTTGTATATAGTTCTTTAGTTTTAGGTTTCCTTTGTTTTTTCTTATGATTTGGAGTCGACGGACACTGCTCCACTTTTTGTATATAGTTAATATTTAGGTAGGTTTTTTAGGAGGTTTCCTTAGTTCAGTTGTGATGATGGACCCTTGTTATTTTTGTACATAGTTCTTTGTTGCATGGAGAGTTTTTACATTTCACTTTGGACAAAATTTTATGGATTTGATTTTCTACTTTTGTGTTTTTATGCGGACATGCAGCTTATTTTTTCACATTTACATTGTAGTTATTTTTCTTTCTTTACCATTCGTATTTTTGTCCAATACATTTTTTTTTCCATTGTTCACTGTGTGGTTTCATCTCATTGGTTTCATGCATGTCATGTTGTGTGTTTTCCCATTCAATTTGAAAATCTGTGTGTGACGGACATGGGTTCATTTGCTTCATGAACATTGGGGGTGTAACATGTGTTTTCATTTCCATGTGGGTGAATGGGTTACTTGGTAGGGCTTTTTGGCTGTGGAGGCTGACCATTACGCACATGATTGGGGATTGTGAGGACCTGGTGGGGGCTGCACATGGTGGCAGGGGGGTGGGGGTGGTGGGAGACATGAGTGGGGGCCTGGTGGGGGCTGCCCATGGTGGCAGGGGGGTGGGGGTGGTGGGAGACATGCGTGGGGGCCTGGTGGAGGGTGACCCTGCACTGCTGGGGGGTGGGGGTGGTGGGAGACATGAGTGGGGGCCTGGTGGAGGGTGACCCTGCACTGCTGGGGGGTGGGGGTGCAGGGGGACATGAGTGGGGGCCTGGTGGAGGGTGACCCTGCACTGCTGGGGGGTGGGGTGGTGGGAGACATGAGTGGGGGCCTGGTGGAGGGTGACCCTGCACTGCTGGGGGGTGGGGGTGCAGGGGGACATGAGTGGGGGCCTGGTGGAGGGTGACCCTGCACTGCTGGGGGGTGGGGGTGGTGGGAGACATGAGTGGGGGCCTGGTGGAGGGTGACCCTGCACTGCTGGGGGGTGGGGGTGCAGGGGGACATGAGTGGGGGCCTGGTGGAGGGTGACCCTGCACTGCTGGGGGGTGGGGGTGCAGGGGGACATGAGTGGGGGCCTGGTGGAGGTTGACCCTGCACTGCTGGGGGGTGGGGGTGGTGGGAGACATGAGTGGGGGCCTGGTGGAGGGTGACCTGGGGGTGGGGGTGCAGGGGGACATGAGTGGGGGCCTGGTGGTGGTTGACCCTGCACTGCTGGGGGGTGGGGGTGGTGGGAGACATGAGTGGGGGCCTGGTGGGGGCTGCCCATGGTGGCAGGGGGGTGGGGGTGGTGGGAGACATGAGTGGGGGCCTGGTGGAGGGTGCCCCTGCACTGCTGGGGGGTGGGGGTGGTGGGAGACATGGGTGGGTGCCTGGTGGAGGGTGCCCCTGCACTGCTGGGGGGTGGGTGTGGTGGGAGACATGAGTGGGGGCCTGGTAGAGGGTGACCCTGCACTGCTGGGGGATGGGGGTGGTGGGAGACATGGGTGGGTGCCTGGTGGAGGGTGCCCCTGCACTGCTGGGGGGTGGGGGTGGTGGGAGACATGAATGGGGGCCTGGTGGAGGGTGACCCTGCACTGCTGGGGGGTGGGGGTGGTGGGAGACATGAGTGGGGGCCTGGTGGGGGCTGCCCATGGTGGCAGGGGGGTGGGGGTGGTGGGAGACATGAGTGGGGGCCTGGTGGAGGGTGACCCTGCACTGCTGGGGGGTGGGGGTGGTGGGAGACATGAGTGGGGGCCTGGTGGAGGGTGACCCTGCACTGCTGGGGGGTGGGGGTGCAGGGGGACATGAGTGGGGGCCTGGTGGAGGGTGACCCTGCTCTGCTGGGGGTTGGGGGTGCAGGGGGACATGAGTGGGGGCCTGGTGGAGGTTGACCCTGCACTTCTGGGGGGTGGGGGTGGTGGGAGACATGAGTGGGGGCCTGGTGGGGGCTGCCCATGGTGGCAGGGGGGTGGGGGTGGTGGGAGACATGAGTGGGGGCCTGGTGGAGGGTGACCCTGCACTGCTGGGGGGTGGGGGTGGTGGGAGACATGAGTGGGGGCCTGGTGGGGGCTGCCCATGGTGGCAGGGGGGTGGGGGTGGTGGGAGACATGAGTGGGGGCCTGGTGGAGGGTGACCCTGCACTGCTGGGGGGTGGGGGTGGTGGGAGACATGAGTGGGGGCCTGGTGGAGGGTGACCCTGCACTGCTGGGGGGTGGGGGTGCAGGGGGACATGAGTGGGGGCCTGGTGGAGGGTGACCCTGCACTGCTGGGGGGTGGGGGTGGTGGGAGACATGAGTGGGGGCCTGGTGGAGGGTGACCCTGCACTGCTGGGGGGTGGGGGTGCAGGGGGACATAAGTGGGGGCCTGGTGGAGGGTGACCCTGCACTGCTGGGGGGTGGGGGTGGTGGGAGACATGAGTGGGGGCCTGGTGGAGGGTGACCCTGCACTGCTGGGGGGTGGGGGTGCAGGGGGACATGAGTGGGGGCCTGGTGGAGGGTGACCCTGCACTGCTGGGGGGTGGGGGTGGTGGGAGACATGAGTGGGGGCCTGGTGGAGGGTGCCCCTGCACTGCTGGGGGGTGGGGGTGGTGGGAGACATGAGTGGGGGCCTGGTGGAGGGTGACCCTGCACTGCTGGGGGGTGGGGGTGGTGGGAGACATGAGTGGGGGCCTGGTGGGGGCTGCCCATGGTGGCAGGGGGGTGGGGGTGGTGGGAGACGAGTGGGGGCCTGGTGGAGGGTGACCCTGCACTGCTGGGGGGTGGGGGTGGTGGGAGACATGAGTGGGGGCCTGGTGGAGGGTGACCCTGCACTGCTGGGGGGTGGGGGTGGTGGGAGACATGAGTGGGGGCCTGGTGGAGGGTGACCCTGCACTGCTGGGGGTGGGGGTGCAGGGGGACATGAGTGGGGGCCTGGTGGAGGGTGACCCTGCACTGCTGGGGGGTGGGGGTGCAGGGGGACATGAGTGGGGGCCTGGTGGAGGGTGACCCTGCACTGCTGGGGGGTGGGGGTGGTGGGAGACATGAGTGGGGGCCTGGTGGAGGGTGCCCCTGCACTGCTGGGGGGTGGGGGTGGTGGGAGACATGAGTGGGGGCCTGGTGGAGGGTGACCCTGCACTGCTGGGGGGTGGGGGTGGTGGGAGACATGAGTGGGGGCCTGGTGGGGGCTGCCCATGGTGGCAGGGGGGTGGGGGTGGTGGGAGACGAGTGGGGGCCTGGTGGAGGGTGACCCTGCACTGCTGGGGGGTGGGGGTGGTGGGAGACATGAGTGGGGGCCTGGTGGAGGGTGACCCTGCACTGCTGGGGGGTGGGGGTGCAGGGGGACATGAGTGGGGGCCTGGTGGAGGGTGACCCTGCACTGCTGGGGGGTGGGGGTGCAGGGGGACATGAGTGGGGGCCTGGTGGAGGTTGACCCTGCACTGCTGGGGGGTGGGGGTGGTGGGAGACATGAGTGGGGGCCTGGTGGAGGGTGACCCTGCACTGCTGGGGGGTGGGGGTGCAGGGGGACATGAGTGGGGGCCTGGTGGAGGTTGACCCTGCACTGCTGGGGGGTGGGGGTGGTGGGAGACATGAGTGGGGGCCTGGTGGGGGCTGCCCATGGTGGCAGGGGGGTGGGGGTGGTGGGAGACATGAGTGGGGGCCTGGTGGGGGCTGCCCATGGTGGCAGGGGGGTGGGGGTGGTGGGAGACATGAGTGGGGGCCTGGTGGAGGGTGCCCCTGCACTGCTGGGGGGTGGGGGTGGTGGGAGACATGAGTGGGGGCCTGGTGGAGGGTGACCCTGCACTGCTGGGGGCTGGGGGTGCAGGGGGACATGAGCAGGTGTGCAGGGTAGTCCCCTGTTTTGTGGGCTGCCTGCTGGGGCCGTGGAGGGTGTACAGGGAACACCTGTGAGGACCCACCCAGCCTAATTGCGTGTGATAATTCCCGCACACCCCTGTAATACACGTACCTGGCCAAATCGCATGTGAGAATTCCCGCGCACCCCTGTAATACACGTACCCAGCCGAATCGCGTGTAGAACTTCCCGTGTACCCCTGTAATACACGTACCCA
Source organism: Ambystoma mexicanum (assembly GCF_040938575.1). Taxonomy (NCBI): domain Eukaryota; kingdom Metazoa; phylum Chordata; class Amphibia; order Caudata; family Ambystomatidae; genus Ambystoma; species Ambystoma mexicanum. The sequence continues at coordinate 450,359,237 of NC_090924.1, read as the reverse complement.
GCCAAATCGCGTGTGATAATTCCCACGTACCCCTGTAATACACATACCCTGGCCAATCGCGTGTAGAACTTCCCACGCACCCCTGTAATACACGTACCAAGCCAAATCGCGTCTGATCATTACCACGCACCCCTGTAATACACGTACCAAGCCAAATCGCGTGTGATCATTCCCGCGCACCCCTGTAATACACGTACCCAGCCGATTCGCATGTAGAACTTCCCGTGTACCCCTGTAATACACGTACCCAGCCAAATCGCGTGTGATAATTCCCACGTACCCCTGTAATACACGTAACCTGGCTAATCGCGTGTATAACTTCACGCGTACCCCTGTATTACACGTGCCCTGGCTAATCGCATGTAAGACTTCCCGCGTACCCCTGTAATACACGTTCCCTGGACAATCGCGTGTTGAACTTCCCGCGTACCCCTGTAATACACGTTCCCTGGACAATCGCGTGTTGAACTTCCCGCGTACCCCTGTAATACACGTTCCCTGGACTATCGCGTGTTGAACTTCCCGCGCACCCCTGAAATACACGTACCCTGGCAGCCTGGCTAATCGCGTGTATAACTTCACGCGTACCCCTGATATGCACGTTACCCGCTTTGCGTTCCTTGTTTGGCAGCCCTGTAAACTGGTCCAGGGTTAGCGCAGCCCTTTGCGATGATTTAGCGATTTTGATGGCTTTTCCTTGCGCGAGGGCGTTCTTGGGGGCGTTACTGGCGCTGCTGCAGGGTCGCTGCGATACTCTGCGCCACGGCTGGTTTGGGAGCCTAAAATCCATGAATACGCTGTGCGCGGAAATCGGTTTTAGCGCACGTGCCTGGCGCAGACAATCGCACGCGGACACTATGCGCCAGCCGCTTGCGACACTTTTCTGCGAAATTCTATGAATTACCCTGTGTGTGTTTCTGTGTTTCAGCACTAAAAGCGCAATATATGTGCAAATCTGCGATGACTGGGATTTACTGCGAGTCAGAAAATAAGATATTCAGGAACTTTTGAATCACCTAATTAAAGAAAGGTAAGCATGAACTAAATAGCGATTTGATCATGTGTAGAATGTTTGAGATGCTGGCCGCTACACAATATAAAGACAAGCAGGAGGTTGAACTAATTTGTTATCGAGATAAGCAAGTTGTGACTATACTGAAGGCGGGATATCTCTGTATTCCCAACTATAGGTGATTATCAAAGAGGATGTTGCGTTCCCACAATCCCCTCTGAGATTACCAGCTGTCTAATGATGTGCTGGAGAGCAGTTTGACAAGAAACTTTGGGCTGATCTTGCACGGAAAAGTGAGTACCGAACTTTCTTGATCCCCAAAAATATGAGTTTTTGATCAAGGTCAAGATGCTTGAAAGGCTATTGAGATAAGTAAGCTGTGACCAATACACTAAAGGTGGGGCATCTGTGTATTTCCCACTATAGGTGATTAGTTAAGGAGAATGTTGTGGCTCCCACATTCTCGCCTAAGACTACCAGTTGATTAATCATGTGCAGGAGAGCATTTTGACAAGAAATGTCGGGCTAATACTGGGTTTTGGTGTACGAAAGAGGGAGTACCTAACCTTCTTTAACTCTGAAAATATGTGTTTGTGCTCAAGGTTAAGATACTTAAATGGGGAACCAATGGGTATGTTTTCAACCCAGGTTTTCCTCTTTGCAGGCCGAGGCAAAAAGTTTATCTGAATTGGCAGAGCTTGTATGGGACACCTTCCAGAATGTCTGTACTTCCTCCAACAATTATATATTGGAGGTGAGTACGATGTTGTAACAATAAAGAAAGTTACTTATAACATATCAGTTGTGTCAATTAAATAAGCGAAGATGACAAATATATGAATAGATGGTAATAGGTTTTACTATTATGTTTTTATAGATGATGTCTCTCACTCCATCTACACTGAAGCAAGACATATTTGGTGCATTGCTTTTGTCCTGATGAAGGTTGGATCAATACAAGGGAGAGAGATGTTACGCCCTGCATAACCGACCGAAACACGTGTCGACTTATCTATCTTCTGTGGCATACAGAGATAGACACACCTGTACTTAGGAAAGGGTGCAAAAACACTGTGGTAATTAATTGTGTTAGATGGTCATGTAAGTGATGATAACATGTATTGATTTAGTTCGAGAGATTCCAGGTATGAATGTATGAGTGCCTATGTGTGATGGGGTAACCGAATGTGAGCATTTTTATATGTAAAATTGACAAAGTATTATAATTGTTGTAATGAAATAAAACTACTGTTTGAGTTAAAAATTGAGTAAGAGTATTTTGTCATCCTGAGTTCGTTATTATAATTCTTCTTCTTTCAGAGGGCCTGATGCAACAAACAATAACTTCCTTTCTTCTTAGAATTTTGAACATACTCAATTTCTCAGGTGATTCGCTGTTTACCTCGGATCTCCCTCAGCCGGGCTCAGATCCCCTTTGATGCAATGCTTGTAGGATTTTCATGTATCCGATTTCTCAGGTTATTCGCGGTTCATCCTGGATCCCCCTCAGCCGGGCTCAAATCCGTTTCAACACAATGTTCAATCAGTCTCCGTCTGCCGGGCTCGTACCAATTTTAATTTACTTGAACACAAACTTGATTTTTCCAAAAGCTCTCAGCTGGTCTCCCTCGTTTGGGCTCCAACCAATTTCATCTACTTCGTTATCAACTTTCTTTACTCTATTAACATCGAAGACTTTCGATTGTGCAGAGCATTTTGCTTGACCTGTTGCAGGGCCACTTGGATTCACAATCCTTTGTCACCTCTTAGTTGGATACCTTACAAAGACTTTCGATTGAGCACGCCCGCAGTGCCCGACCACTCTGTCTAAGGTAACATATCTTGGTTTCAAAGTTCAATCACTCATATGTTGTCGAATTTTATTTGCGTTGGTTATCACATGGGCTTCATACACTGTTTGCTTCAGCATTCATCATTCAATGTTGCTGCTTGCAACCTTGGCTTCAACACAGACCAGCCTGGTATCGGCCTCCCCAACTCACCGGCTGTGTTTATTTCACTGGCGTTGCTTTGTTGTAGGAGCCAAGGACAGCGCCACGGCAGCAGGTGATTCTCCTCGCCTTGATTATCGATGTCGGAGAGCCCCGGGTACCTCTGACACATATTGCAGGATTCTTTAGCCTGGTTTTCCGATTTCTCTTCTCAAGGTTTCGTAAAACTAACGGTTCCTGGTCGAAAAGGTCAGTGGCACTTTCCTCCATGTGATCTCCTTCTGTTCTGCCATCATACGCCTCGTGTTAAACTGCCATCTTGGAACTGCTGTTTCCTCGCGTGCTTTGCCCCACTCAGAGTGTGCTCTCGTGCTCCGCCTTTTATCCGTGTGGTGAAGTGTAATGGCAGTCAGGTGTGTGTGATGGTCAGTAATTGCCTGACCCTGCCTGATCATTGTATTGGGAGATGTCAGGTATACGGCTCAGGTGTTAGTCCGTTTTCTCTCATAGCAAGCTGTCTGTGAGAAAGTGTTTGTGTTGTGAAGTGGGGGGGGTTGAGTTACTAAGTATCCTACCTGGTAGGATGGGGTAAAGGTGTTACAGGAAAGGGGATACCGCGTGTCGCCATCCGGTGTCCCACTTCCACTCCCCAAACACCCCTCGCCCAGGTGATCCTCCCGCACTGGTCCACCCCCAGGAACTGGATCCAAAAGCGATGGCCGTGTCCTGGCCACCTGGATGACAGATCCTCGGGGACTAGCGGGTGAGACACCTTCAGGTTTCTCACATACCCTTACCCTACGCGATATAGCCGCATCCGTTTCACAAGGAAATCAAGAAAGGAAATCTGTTTCCTTGGTCTTTGCCTTTTCGGTGCTATAAAGTGAAACAGTAGGGTTGCAGGTCTAAGAACCATTGCATGACTCAAGGGTTAGAATCCTTTTGCTGGCTCATCCATACTAATGGAGAAAGATCCATGACAAGTGTGAACTTTCTTCCTAGGAGGTAGTATCTAAGGTGGGTGATGGTCCACTTGATGGCATGGGCCTCTAATTCCACCACAGATTTCTTTTTTTCATTTGGGAAGAGTTTGCGACTAGTGAATAAGATTCAGTGTTCCAATCTGTCGCAAATTTGTGATAAGACTGCTCCTAGCCCTTTAAGGGAGGCATCTGTTTGCAACACAAATTCCTTAGAGAAATTCACTACTTTTACGATTGGGTTTGGCATAGGATTTTTTTTTAGGTTGTTGTAAGATACATCGTCCTCGTCAGTCCAATTAATTTTCTGGGGCTCGGCGTTCTTTAATTTGTCACTAAGCCTAGCTGTCCTGTCTGAGAAGTTAGGGATAAACCTGCAGTAATAACCGATTGACCCTAAGAATGCTCTGAGAACTCTCTTAGTTTTAAGCGTGGGTGTATGTAGGACTGCTTTCACTTTTTCGCATTGAGGTTGGACACTACCACTCCCTGCAAGGAAGCTGTGGTATTTCATGGCTGATTGAGCCAGCTTGCATTTGGATGGATTGGCAGCTAGGTCAGCTTCTCTGAGGGCTCTCATAACAACAAAGAGATAGAAAAGATGGTCTTCTCAAGTTTTACTGCAAATGACTATATTGTCAATATAAGCTCCACAGAAATCAGAGTAGGGCTGATTTATTCTGTCCATAAGTTGTTGGAATGTGGCGGTGGCTCAGTGTAAGGCAAAAGATAGGACTTTGAGCTGGAATAGTCCCAGGGGTGTTGAGAAAGCTGTCTTTTCCTTATGAGGTCCATGCACTGGGACCTGCCAATACGCCTAGGTTAAGTCTAGGGTTGATAGGAAGGTGGCATTTCTGAATGTATCCATCAATTTGTCGATGCACTGCATGGGATAGGCATCGAAGTCAGAGATGGCGTTGACTTGGCGGAAGTCTATGCAAAACCTCCAGGAATGTTCAGGTTTTGTGACCAATACTATAGGGGAGGGCCATGGGCTTGAAGAGGGTTCGATGATATTTGCCCTTAGCATTTTGTTCATTTCCTCAACCACTATCTGTCCACGGGCTTCCGGGAGTCTATATGGTTTCAGATGGATCACTTTTCCCTTGGGAGTTATAATATAGTGGTAAGTGCTTTGCACTGTTCCTGGTTTCTCAGAGAATACATCAGGGAATGTTGTAACTAAATCTTTTAAATCTTCTTGTTGTTGACTAGTCAGCTCTTGGGAAATTAATTCAAAGTTAACTATTTCTTCGGGTACCAAACAAGATAACATTGTGGCATTTGCGGCAGAAGGATTTTCCTTCCACTCTTTTAAGATATTTACGTGATACAGCTTGGTTTTTCGTTTCCTGTCAGGTTGTGCTACATTATAGGTACAGGTTCCTGTTAATTCTAATATTACATATGGCCCATGCCACTTTGAAACACGTTTGTTTTCCGAGGTATATAAGAGGACTAGTAGCTTTTGTGCTATTGAATATGATCTTAAGTTTACCTTTTTATCGTAGGCGGACTTTAGTTGTGCTTGTGCTTTTTCTATATGAGTATAGACTATATTTCAAACAAGTTTCATATGCTCTCGCAATCTGATGGCCGTTTGCGAAAGGGGAATGGTTTCCTCTTCTCTTTCTGCCCAGGTCTCCGGGAGCATGTCCAGGACATCTCTAGGTTCTCTACGATAAAGTAGTTCAAAGGGAGAGAATCCAGTGGATGCCTGAGGGGTTTTTCTAACTGCAAATAGGGCCCAGGGGATCATGCGGTCCCAGTCCTTCCCATCCTTATCTACCAACTTTCTTACGATCATTTTAAGCGTTTCTACCAATCCTTCTGTTTTTTGGATGGTAAACTGAGGTTCTTAAGGTGGCGATGTGGAGCAATTCCTTGACTTCGCCTATGTGTTTGCTCATAAAATTGGATCCTTGATCTGTTCAATTTTCCTTAGGAAAACCAACCCTGGGAAAATATGGTAATAGGTGTTTTAGAATCTGCTGGGTGGTGTTGTTCCGCATAGGGAATGCCTCAGGGTATCTGGTAGCGTAATTGATGATTACGAGAAAATATTTGTTACCCAGTCTCGACGTTTCCAACGGTCCAATGATATTCATCCCAATCCTTGAGAAAGGGACTATTATTCATAAAGGATTCAGAGGGGCAAGCAAGGGAACATGAGTACTGGTGTTCTGACATATTTCACATGTCTGAATAAAGTTCTGTATATCAGCATGGATACCTGGCCAGTAAAATTTCCCACTGATTGTGTCTGGGTCTTAGATTGTCCTAAGTGTCCCCCTGTCAAATGAAAAAGTGCAATATCTAGTACGATCTTCCGATGGGTTTTGGGATTTACTAACTTAGTTTTACTTAGGCCCTCTGTGGATATTTTTTTTCTGTACAGTAATCCCTGAGTTACAAATAAAAAGGCACTTCTCTTCTCTAATCCTTCCCCTCCAGGAATCACTTGCAAGAAAACCTCTGCGAGTGGTGGATCATTTTGCTGGGTGAAGGCTAGGCCGGGAAGGATAGTCGGTTCTTCTTCCTCTTTTGCTTAAATGGTAGATGGTTCATCAGCTTACCCAAAGCCTAAGCTACCTCTCTCAGTATCTTCTGGTTAACTCTCTCTAAAACGAGGAAATAAAGCTCTTTCAAGAATTCCTTGTGCTATTTTATCCCCACAATGTACTTCAAATGGATTTTCTCCATGGTTCTGTAAGAGAACCTTTATGTCTCCCCAGAAGTCGCGATCTATGACACCCTCTATGACATCAAAACCGAACTTCCAGGCCAGATTTTGGAGCCATTCTTATCTAAGACCCAGGAGGGGTTAACAAAACTAAGTCTGTCGGAATCGTTCCTCTTTTCTCTGGAGGGAAAGTAGTTTCTCTGCTGCTACAGATATCAAAGCCTATGGACCCTTTTATGGCGAAAGATGGGTCGGAGGCTCTATGACTAAGCTTTTGGAATTTTAGTGTCCCCCAGTTTGTCTCAATTGAGTCATATCCCATTTCTGACACCACATGTAATGAAGGCATGGTATCAACAGTAACACAAAAGATACAGAAACAAGGCAACTCTGCCTTATTATAACTGGCGCATCTCAGTTGGCCCCTCTGTAGGGCTGCAAATGTTCCAAGAAGTTCAATTTCTTCTTCAATATGTTATTCAAATTAAATACAAAAAAAAAAAAAAGTCAAATGTATCTATGTACTTTTAGCCAGGAATGTTTATTCACATTCCCGTTTTTGTATAATTATTGATTCACATTATACTGTGTTGGGCGATCATATTTTGCCATCAATATACATTCTGCCAATGCATTTCGGTTAGAACCTTCGTCAGGGCTATATATAGGCACTTGATTACATCATCAAGCTAATCATAATTATATATTCATCAGTTTAAATGCATTGCATGGTTTGAATACAGTATATTAACGAATTCACACATACCATTTGGTTTGTCCCACGTATATTCAATAGTTCAGCCAGATGAAAAATAAACAACCAGAAATAGCCATTTAGTTTCAGCATTATGAGTTCTATATGCATTGATTTTTAGGACAGAAACGAGTCCTACCTGATCGCTTTGAATGCGTTTTTCTCTCTAGTGTTTACAAGCCCCAAGGGCTTCTGTTCCTCTATTTCGTATTGTAACCCCCGCGGCCTCACAGCTGCGTGTGTTTAGATGCGTAACGAAGCGCATATGTCCATCGTGCCTCTGTTGAAGAGATAGGCAATAAAACAGCCATTCTCATATTGTTGTATCTATTGTAAAGAGCGGCGAGTATTCGCCGACGCTTACCTAGAGTTCCAGCGTTGTCCTGCCGTCTGAAGAGAGACGTGCGCGCGCATGCCTATGTGTTTGATTTAAACGTTGTCATGGAGATGGTAGCGAGGCGCCGTGGTCCAACCGGAATGCTGGAGCACGTACGCCTCGCGCCTCACCCCCGGGTGTTAACACTGGGGCGGGGATGTCTCCATGGCAACCTCTGTTCCACTATGTGCGATAAGTCGAGCTGTCAGTGCCTTACTCATGTGTTTAACTCTTTATTCGGATAGCTAAACATACTATTTGTTAAATACACTATGTGTGATTTTTCATGGATTTCTACGGTGCGTTACGTGTATTACATGATGTAAGAACTATGCTATTACTACTATTTCTCTAAGCTCTTTTGAAAGGTGTGTCTGCCGTGTGTTAAACCCTTTCATATGATCATACTATCTGTTAAATATTTTATGTGTCATTACACATGAGTATCTCTGGTGTATTACGTATTTCACATGATGCATGAACTCTGCTGTTCCTACTATTTCTCTTTACTCTTTAAATGGTATGTCCGCCATGTGTTTCATGATGTATGAACTATGCTATTCCTACTATTTCTCTTGGCTATTATGAGAGGTATGTCTGCCTCATTGGCAACTATAAGCAAAAATTAGCTAAGTGTGCACTAAGCACACAGCCTAGAGCTCATTACCTAAATTTCGACCAATGTTAGGTACTAATGTAGTTAGCTGAGAGAAATGGGTCTCAATATGAATATAAAGAGCGTCAATAGTGTGGCATAAGTGCAACCCAAGACAGTTAACCTAAATGATGATTTAAATAGTGTATAGTGTTAAAAGTACTTCATCTACAGGTGCAAGCAGCAGACATTCACCCAAAATAATTTTTAAACAATTAAAACACGCAATAATTATTCAGGTAAGCATGAATGTTAATCCAAGTGTCTAAATCTATCAGTCTTATGCACCAATGTCTGGAATCCATCCTAGGTTATCCAACATCTGTGGGTATTTATGCAAAGTCAGAAATTCTAGATTACAAAAAACACATAAAGTTGATCTCCTCATTCATTCCTTTAGGCATCAGAGAACTCAAACGGTCAATCCAAAAAGTTTCTCGTTGATCCATTGTTTTTTGGAAGTTTTCATGTGGATCTCTCTTTTCCACTATCTCTAGGATAGCAAAGCGTATTTGTGCCAAGTTATATTTCTTGTCTTGCCAGTGTCTGGCCACAGCCGAGGTTTTGTTGTTATTGCGTATACAGGATCTGTGTTCATTCCATCTTGTTTTGGCTGTTCTCACAGTTTGACCAACGTAATGTAAACCACAGGGACATTTTATAGTGTATATCAAGTTTTGAGAGTCACATGTCCCGAAACTTTTTAATTTTATAGTTTCTCCTGTGTACGGATGTCTCAAGGTATCACCTTTCATTATGTAGCCACAGTTGCTACAATTCAGGCAGGGAAAAGTACCACATCTTTTCGGAGTTTTCTTTTTCTGTGCTGGTTTGGTTTTTACAAGTTTATCCTTCAGATTGTGGCTTCGTTGATATGCGAATGTCGGGGCCTCTTTGAATAGGTGTTCTACTCGGTGGTCACAGGTCATTGTGTTCCAGTGTTTTTTAATGATTGTCTTAATGCGGTTACTCTGTCTTGAGTATTTTGATACAAATACTAAGGGAGATTCTTCATCCTTTTTGATTTTTGTTTTCAATAGGTCTTCCCTTGTCTGTGTCGCTATGCGTGTTTCCGCTGCCGACACTTCTTCTTGCATGTAACCACGGTCAAGGAATTTCTTTCCCATTTCTTTGACCTCCTTTTCGTACTCTATTGGATCACTCACCAATCTTTTCACACGAAGCATCTGACTGTATGGTAAGTTTTTGATGAGGCTTGGTTGGTGAAAGCTTAGCCGTTGAAGTAAATTATTCCGGTCTGTGGGTTTACGAAAAATGGTGGTCTGATATCCTGTGTTTGTTATTCTAATTTGTACATCCAAGAAATGTATACTTTCTCGAGAGTATTCATGTGTGAACTGTATTCTTGTGTCTATGCTGTTTAGGTAATCAAAGAATTCAAGTAGTTCCGATTCGCTGCCTTTCCATATTCCGAATATGTCATCAATATATCTTATCCAGATCCCTAGCTGTTGCTGCCACCGTTGGTTAAGTAGAACATTTTCAGTTTCAAATTTGTGCATGAATGAGTTAGCGTAAGAAGGGGCCATGGTAGCCCCCATCGCTGTGCCAGCTACCTGTAGGTAGTAATTATCTTTGTATCTGAAGTACAAGTTGTTGCTAATGAACTCTAGGAGTGCCATTATAAATTCTTTTTGTGCTCCTATTTCATCTGCTCTAAGGAGTATCCACTCAACTGCTTCATTTCCTAGATCGTGTGGGATTGACGTGTATAAGCTCTTGACATCGATTGTAAAGCAAATGTTTCCGGAGTCAAATGGTGTTGAATTAAGATGTTGCAAAAAATGGGTGGAGTCTCTGATATATGTACTTGTTTTTTGAATAAGAGGTTGTAGGAAGTAATCCACATATTTACCAAGGGGTTCTAGGATACTGTTTATCCCTGCAACGATTGGTCTTCCTGGTGGTTTTACTAAATCCTTGTGCACCTTTGGGAGGGTGTAAAAATGTGGTATCCGTGGATATAAGTTTGTCAAGAATTTCTTTGTGTGATGGTTTATCCATTCCAGTTCCTCTGCTTTATCCAAAAGAATTCCCAAATTCTGTTTCATTTCTGCTGTTGGGTCATTTACTAGTTGTGCATAGGTATTGCTGTCTCTGAGTTGCCTTTCGCATTCTTCGTTGTAATCCGTCGTATTCAAGAGTACTAGACCACCACCTTTGTCTGCAGCTCTTATTGTAATGTTTGAATCACCATATAGATCTTTTATTAGTTTTAATTCATGTGATTTCATATTGTGTCCAGTTTTAGACTTGAAATGTATTTTTTCAAAATCTCTCGTTACTTGTTTTTGAAAAATATCTATTGATGGAACACTAATTGGAGGGATAAAAGTGCTTTTACTTCTGAACTCTTTCAGATCTTCTTCTTTTTCCCTTTTGTCTTCAGTTTCTAATTCCTCAAAAAACACTTTTAACTTCATTTTCCTAATTAGTTTGTATAGTTCAATTTTGGATTCAAATAAAGTGCTATCATATGTTGGCACAAAGCTTAGGCCTTTTTGTAACGTCTGTAGTTCTTGAGTCGTCAATATCCTTGTTGATAGGTTTATCACGATGTTTTCTTTTGTTGTAACCTTGTGTTCGTTTTCCCTCTTTGTCTTTCTCTTCCCCCTTCTTGTTCGCCTCTGCCTTTCTCTAAAAAAGCTGTTCTTCCTCTTGTTGAGGCTTCTGAGGGTCTTGTGTACCCTGAGGTTGTTGGCAGATTCTCTTCTTCCACATTAGTAGACTCTCTTTCCGTGTCTGTTCCTGAACTGGACGTTTCACTAATGTTCGTAGGTTTAGGTTTTCTTATTGGAGGACCATATTTGTCCATCCAGGTATAAACTTCATCCTTTAAATAGTCGTATGTATCTCTTTTAAATTTTCGAATCTTTTTTGTTTCAAGCTCTGCCTTGTATTCGGCTAGTTTGCTATTGATTTCTTCCAAGATTATGTCAACCTCTTCTCTATTTAATGTTGCCACGAGTTCTTTCTCTATCTCTTGGATTTCATTGTTGAGGTCTGCTAAATTGTTTGCTAGCTCTTGGATAGTCAGAAGTATGAGGTCCAATGAGCATTTATTTAATATGGCCTCCCATTTCTTGACAAAGCTCTTACTCTCTTTGCACAATGTCGGTCGTAGTTGTATTCTTAGACCTCTTGGGATCCTTTGACTCTTGTGGTATCCCCCTAATGTAATTGCATGCAATTTGCGATTTATTTCCTTACGTATCAGATATTCCAATTGTTTAATCTGTTGTTTAGGATCTTGTGTCTTCTTACTGCTTGCCCCAAATCCGCTGTCTTTGATTAGCCCGAGAATTGTTTCTGCTTCTTCTGTTGTAAAGCCCAACGTATCTGCTCTATTACTAGTCAGAGCCTCAATCTCTATAAATGACATTCTTATTTTGGGTCTTCTTATGCTAAAATTTCAAAATCAGTGTGCCTCCACCTCAATTGTGCTGAGAGAGAGAAGTTACAGGAGTATCGGAGAGGTGGGCACCACAAGTTTTTTCTTTGCTTCAATTGAATATATGAATTTCACCTTCAGTGTCAGATTAAATTGATTTTAACCTGGAGCTACCAGTTCAAACCTAGTCCTATAGCACAAGGACCTTAATAAACTAAAGATACAGAAACAAGGCAACTCTGCCTTATTATAACTGGCGCATCTCAGTTGGCCCCTCTGTAGGGCTGCAAATTTTCCAAGAAGTTCAATTTCTTCTTCAATATGTTATTCAAATTAAATAAAAAAAAAAAAAAGAAAAAAAAAAGTCAAATGTATCTATGTACTTTTAGCCAGGAATGTTTATTCACATTCCCGTTTTTGTATAATTATTGATTCACATTATACTATGTTGGGCGATCATATTTTGCCATCAATATACATTCTGCCAATGCATTTCGGTTAGAACCTTCGTCAGGGCTGTATGTAGGCACTTGATTACATCATCAAGCTAATCATAATTATATATTCATCAGTTTAAATGCATTGCATGGTTTGAATACAGTATATTAACAAATTCACACATACCATTTGGTTTGTCCCACGTATATTCAATAGTTCTGCCAGATGAAAAATAAACAACCAGAAATAGCCATTTAGTTTCAGCATTATGAGTTCTATATGCATTGATTTTTAGGACAGAAACGAGTCCTACCTGATCGCTTTGAATGCGTTTTTCTCTCTAGTGTTTACAAGCCATGAAAACTTCCAAAAAACAAGGTTGGCGGGGCGGTACTTCCCCATTTCACCATGGCCCTTCCCCATTCCCATTTTCGCCCCATAGGGCATAATGGGAATGGGGAAGGCGGTAAGTACGGTACCGCAAATTGCGGTACCGTACTTACCTCGAAAGTAAGGTCTAGACCAGCCGTTAAGGTCGGGTCCCGCAAAGGGACCTCGTAATTAGGCCCTAAGGGGTTAACGGCGCCACAGCCTTTTACGGCGCTGTTAACCCCTTAGCGCCTGCGTCGTAATGACCCCCATTGAGTAATTGCAATAAGATTACTTAACTGGTTTACTAATTAGATGTTTTGTTACTTCACAGTGAAACATATTTAATTACAATTTAGTAATTTTCATTCAAACAAAATCCAAGTTTTGATACCTTTTATTAACTAACTGAAAATATGACATTGAGATGAGAGTTATATTATCTTTTGAAGTCCCAGAGACTTGTTCATTAGATGGTGGTCACACACTAAACGAGCAACAAAGAAAATCACACACAAAGCTGGACATGGCAATTACATAGAAAGAAAAAAAAAAAATGACAGGAAGGGAGTCTCTGACCTCCAATTCCAGTTGGTGGCAGGAAGCAAGTATGCTGCAAGGAATTCAGTGCTGCATGGCCCCTTTATCTAAAGGGCCATAAAATTAGAACAGTACAGACACATTCAAACACTGAGGAGCTCAATGTCTCAATAGCCTACCCCGCTCGCACAAGCCAAATCGTGTGAAAAGGCCATCGCCGACCCACCCCCGTGAAATTGCCTACCCCGCTCGCCCCAGCCAAATCACGTGAAAAGGCCATCGCCTACCCCCGTGAAATTGCCTACCCCGCACGCGCCAGCCATATCGCATGAAAAGGCCCTCGCGTACACCCGCGAAATTGCGTACCCTGCTTGCGCAGGCCAAATCGCATAAAAAGGGCCGTGCATGCTGCCATCAGCTGAGAACACACCCCGCAGGCAGCCCACACCACAAGGGACCCTCCATCATCCGTGACTATACCCGCAGGTAGCCCACACCACAAGGGATCCCCATCACTCGTGACCATACCTGCAGGCAGCCCACACCACAAGGGATCCCTGCATCACCTGTGACCATTCCCGCAGGCAGCCCACACCACAAGGGACCCCACCATCACTCCTGACCATACCCACAGGCAGCCCACACCACAAGGGACCCCACCATAACCCATGACCCATGACCATAACCGCAGTCCCCCCACACCACAAGGGACTCCCATCACCCATGACCCTACCCGCAAGCAGCCCACACCACATGGAATTCCCCCCATCATCCGTGACCATACCCCACAGGCAGCCCACACCACAAGGGACCCCCCATCACCCGAGACCATACATACAGGGAGCCCACACCACATGGGACCCCATCACCCGTGACCATACCCCGCAGGCAGCCCCCACCACAAGGGACCGCCCATCACCTGAGACCATACCTGCAGGCTGTCCACACCACAAGGGACCCCACCATCACCCCTGACCATACCTGCAGGCAGCCCACACCACAAGGGATCCCTGCATCACCTGTGACCATTCCCGCAGGCACAGAGGATGCTCCCCCATCACCCGTGACTATACCCGCAGGCAGCCCACACCACAAGGGACCCCATCATCACCCGTGATCAAACCCCGCAGGCAGCCCACCCGTGACCATACCCTCAGGCAGCCCACACCACAAGGGATCCCCCATCACCCGTGACCATACCCGCAGGCAGCCCACACCACAAGGGACCCCACCATCACCCCTGACCATACCCGCAGGCAGCCCACACCGCAATGGACCCCCATCACCAGTGACCATACCCCACAGGCAGCCCACCCGTGACCATACCCGCATGTGGCCCACACCACGAGGGACCCCACCATCACCCCTGACCATACCTGTAGGCAGCCCACACCACAAGGGACTCCCATCGCCCATGACCATACTCGCAGGCAGCCCACACCACATGGGATCCCCCCATCACCCGTGACCATACCCCGCAGGCAGCCCACCCGTGACCATACCCCGCAGGCAGCCCACACCACAAGGGACCCCCATCACCTCAGACCATACCCGCATGCAGCCCACACCATATGGGACCCCCATCACCTGTGACCATACCCCGCAGACATCCCACCCGTATCCATACCCCCGGAGGCAGCCCGCACCACAAGGGATCCCCCATCACCCATGACCATACCCACAGGCAGCCCAAACCATAAGGGACCCCCCATCACCCATGACCATACCTGCAGGAAGCCCACATCACAAGGGACCCCACCATCACCCGTGACCATACCCGCAGGCAGTGCACACCACAAGGGACCCCACCATCACCCCTGACCATACCGACAGGCAGCCCACACCACAAGGGATCCCACCATCACCCGTGACAATACCCGCAGGCAGCCCACACCACAAGGGACCCCCCATCACCCGTGACCATACCCCGCAGGCAGCCCACACCACAAGGGACCCCCCCATCACCCGTGACCATACTCCACAGGCAGCCCACCCGTGACCATACCTGCAGGCAGCCCACACCACAAGGGACCCCCATCACCCATGACCATACCTGCAAGCAGCCCACACCACATGGGATCCCCCATCACCCGTGACCATACCCCGCAGGCAGCTCATCCGTGACCATACCCTGCAGGCAGCCCACACCACAAGGGACCCCATCACGTGAGACCATACACGCAAGCAGCCCACACCACATGGGACCCCTCCATCACCTGTGACCATACCCTGCAGGCAGTCCACCCATGACCATACCTGCAGGCTGCCCACACCACAAGGGACCCCAACATCACCCCTGACCATACCCGCAGGAAGCCCACACCACAAGGGACGCACCCCATCACCCGTGACTATACCCGCAGGCAGCCCACACCACAAGGGAACCCACCATCACCCGTGACCTTACCGCGCAGGCAGCCCACCCGTGACCATACCCGCAGGCAGCCCACAACACAAGGGATCTATCACTCGTGACCAAACCCGCAAGCAGCCCACACTACAAGGGACCCCACCATCACCCCTGACCATACCCGCAGGCAGCCCACACCACAAGGGACCCCCATCACCTATGACCATACCCGCAGGCAGCCCACACCACATGGGATACCCCATCACCCGTGACCATACCCTGTAGGCAGTGCACCCGTGACCATACCCTGCAGGCAGCCCACACCACAAGGGACCCCACCATCACCCCTGACCATACCCGCAGGCAGCCCACACCACAAGGGACTCCCATCACCCATGACCCTACCCGCAAGCAGCCCACACCACATGGAATCCCTCCCATCACCCTTGACCATACCCCACAGGAAGCCCACACCACAAGGGACCCCCCATCACCCGAGACCATACATGCAGGCAGCCCACACCACATGGGGCCCCCATCACCTGCGACCATACCCCGCAGGCAGCCCCTACCACAAGGGACCGCCCATCACCTGAGACCATACCTGCAGGCTGTCCACACCATAAGCGACCCCACCATCACCCCTGACCATACCTGCAGGCAGCCCACACCACAGAGGATGCTCCCCCATCACCCGTGACTATACCCGCAGGCAGCCCACACCACAAGGGACCCCATCATCAAGCTAATCATAATTATATATTCATCAGTTTAAATGCATTGCATGGTTTGAATACAGTATATTAACGAATTCACACATACCATTTGGTTTGTCCCACGTATATTCAATAGTTCAGCCAGATGAAAAATAAACAACCAGAAATAGCCATTTAGTTTCAGCATTATGAGTTCTATATGCATTGATTTTTAGGACAGAAACGAGTCCTACCTGATCGCTTTGAATGCGTTTTTCTCTCTAGTGTTTACAAGCCCCAAGGGCTTCTGTTCCTCTATTTCGTATTGTAACCCCCGCGGCCTCACAGCTGCGTGTGTTTAGATGCGTAACGAAGCGCATATGTCCATCGTGCCTCTGTTGAAGAGATAGGCAATAAAACAGCCATTCTCATATTGTTGTATCTATTGTAAAGAGCGGCGAGTATTCGCCGACGCTTACCTAGAGTTCCAGCGTTGTCCTGCCGTCTGAAGAGAGACGTGCGCGCGCATGCCTATGTGTTTGATTTAAACGTTGTCATGGAGATGGTAGCGAGGCGCCGTGGTCCAACCGGAATGCTGGAGCACGTACGCCTCGCGCCTCACCCCCGGGTGTTAACACTGGGGCGGGGATGTCTCCATGGCAACCTCTGTTCCACTATGTGCGATAAGTCGAGCTGTCAGTGCCTTACTCATGTGTTTAACTCTTTATTCGGATAGCTAAACATACTATTTGTTAAATACACTATGTGTGATTTTTCATGGATTTCTACGGTGCGTTACGTGTATTACATGATGTAAGAACTATGCTATTACTACTATTTCTCTAAGCTCTTTTGAAAGGTGTGTCTGCCGTGTGTTAAACCCTTTCATATGATCATACTATCTGTTAAATATTTTATGTGTCATTACACATGAGTATCTCTGGTGTATTACGTATTTCACATGATGCATGAACTCTGCTGTTCCTACTATTTCTCTTTACTCTTTAAATGGTATGTCCGCCATGTGTTTCATGATGTATGAACTATGCTATTCCTACTATTTCTCTTGGCTATTATGAGAGGTATGTCTGCCTCATTGGCAACTATAAGCAAAAATTAGCTAAGTGTGCACTAAGCACACAGCCTAGAGCTCATTACCTAAATTTCGACCAATGTTAGGTACTAATGTAGTTAGCTGAGAGAAATGGGTCTCAATATGAATATAAAGAGCGTCAATAGTGTGGCATAAGTGCAACCCAAGACAGTTAACCTAAATGATGATTTAAATAGTGTATAGTGTTAAAAGTACTTCATCTACAGGTGCAAGCAGCAGACATTCACCCAAAATAATTTTTAAACAATTAAAACACGCAATAATTATTCAGGTAAGCATGAATGTTAATCCAAGTGTCTAAATCTATCAGTCTTATGCACCAATGTCTGGAATCCATCCTAGGTTATCCAACATCTGTGGGTATTTATGCAAAGTCAGAAATTCTAGATTACAAAAAACACATAAAGTTGATCTCCTCATTCATTCCTTTAGGCATCAGAGAACTCAAACGGTCAATCCAAAAAGTTTCTCGTTGATCCATTGTTTTTTGGAAGTTTTCATGTGGATCTCTCTTTTCCACTATCTCTAGGATAGCAAAGCGTATTTGTGCCAAGTTATATTTCTTGTCTTGCCAGTGTCTGGCCACAGCCGAGGTTTTGTTGTTATTGCGTATACAGGATCTGTGTTCATTCCATCTTGTTTTGGCTGTTCTCACAGTTTGACCAACGTAATGTAAACCACAGGGACATTTTATAGTGTATATCAAGTTTTGAGAGTCACATGTCCCGAAACTTTTTAATTTTATAGTTTCTCCTGTGTACGGATGTCTCAAGGTATCACCTTTCATTATGTAGCCACAGTTGCTACAATTCAGGCAGGGAAAAGTACCACATCTTTTCGGAGTTTTCTTTTTCTGTGCTGGTTTGGTTTTTACAAGTTTATCCTTCAGATTGTGGCTTCGTTGATATGCGAATGTCGGGGCCTCTTTGAATAGGTGTTCTACTCGGTGGTCACAGGTCATTGTGTTCCAGTGTTTTTTAATGATTGTCTTAATGCGGTTACTCTGTCTTGAGTATTTTGATACAAATACTAAGGGAGATTCTTCATCCTTTTTGATTTTTGTTTTCAATAGGTCTTCCCTTGTCTGTGTCGCTATGCGTGTTTCCGCTGCCGACACTTCTTCTTGCATGTAACCACGGTCAAGGAATTTCTTTCCCATTTCTTTGACCTCCTTTTCGTACTCTATTGGATCACTCACCAATCTTTTCACACGAAGCATCTGACTGTATGGTAAGTTTTTGATGAGGCTTGGTTGGTGAAAGCTTAGCCGTTGAAGTAAATTATTCCGGTCTGTGGGTTTACGAAAAATGGTGGTCTGATATCCTGTGTTTGTTATTCTAATTTGTACATCCAAGAAATGTATACTTTCTCGAGAGTATTCATGTGTGAACTGTATTCTTGTGTCTATGCTGTTTAGGTAATCAAAGAATTCAAGTAGTTCCGATTCGCTGCCTTTCCATATTCCGAATATGTCATCAATATATCTTATCCAGATCCCTAGCTGTTGCTGCCACCGTTGGTTAAGTAGAACATTTTCAGTTTCAAATTTGTGCATGAATGAGTTAGCGTAAGAAGGGGCCATGGTAGCCCCCATCGCTGTGCCAGCTACCTGTAGGTAGTAATTATCTTTGTATCTGAAGTACAAGTTGTTGCTAATGAACTCTAGGAGTGCCATTATAAATTCTTTTTGTGCTCCTATTTCATCTGCTCTAAGGAGTATCCACTCAACTGCTTCATTTCCTAGATCGTGTGGGATTGACGTGTATAAGCTCTTGACATCGATTGTAAAGCAAATGTTTCCGGAGTCAAATGGTGTTGAATTAAGATGTTGCAAAAAATGGGTGGAGTCTCTGATATATGTACTTGTTTTTTGAATAAGAGGTTGTAGGAAGTAATCCACATATTTACCAAGGGGTTCTAGGATACTGTTTATCCCTGCAACGATTGGTCTTCCTGGTGGTTTTACTAAATCCTTGTGCACCTTTGGGAGGGTGTAAAAATGTGGTATCCGTGGATATAAGTTTGTCAAGAATTTCTTTGTGTGATGGTTTATCCATTCCAGTTCCTCTGCTTTATCCAAAAGAATTCCCAAATTCTGTTTCATTTCTGCTGTTGGGTCATTTACTAGTTGTGCATAGGTATTGCTGTCTCTGAGTTGCCTTTCGCATTCTTCGTTGTAATCCGTCGTATTCAAGAGTACTAGACCACCACCTTTGTCTGCAGCTCTTATTGTAATGTTTGAATCACCATATAGATCTTTTATTAGTTTTAATTCATGTGATTTCATATTGTGTCCAGTTTTAGACTTGAAATGTATTTTTTCAAAATCTCTCGTTACTTGTTTTTGAAAAATATCTATTGATGGAACACTAATTGGAGGGATAAAAGTGCTTTTACTTCTGAACTCTTTCAGATCTTCTTCTTTTTCCCTTTTGTCTTCAGTTTCTAATTCCTCAAAAAACACTTTTAACTTCATTTTCCTAATTAGTTTGTATAGTTCAATTTTGGATTCAAATAAAGTGCTATCATATGTTGGCACAAAGCTTAGGCCTTTTTGTAACGTCTGTAGTTCTTGAGTCGTCAATATCCTTGTTGATAGGTTTATCACGATGTTTTCTTTTGTTGTAACCTTGTGTTCGTTTTCCCTCTTTGTCTTTCTCTTCCCCCTTCTTGTTCGCCTCTGCCTTTCTCTAAAAAAGCTGTTCTTCCTCTTGTTGAGGCTTCTGAGGGTCTTGTGTACCCTGAGGTTGTTGGCAGATTCTCTTCTTCCACATTAGTAGACTCTCTTTCCGTGTCTGTTCCTGAACTGGACGTTTCACTAATGTTCGTAGGTTTAGGTTTTCTTATTGGAGGACCATATTTGTCCATCCAGGTATAAACTTCATCCTTTAAATAGTCGTATGTATCTCTTTTAAATTTTCGAATCTTTTTTGTTTCAAGCTCTGCCTTGTATTCGGCTAGTTTGCTATTGATTTCTTCCAAGATTATGTCAACCTCTTCTCTATTTAATGTTGCCACGAGTTCTTTCTCTATCTCTTGGATTTCATTGTTGAGGTCTGCTAAATTGTTTGCTAGCTCTTGGATAGTCAGAAGTATGAGGTCCAATGAGCATTTATTTAATATGGCCTCCCATTTCTTGACAAAGCTCTTACTCTCTTTGCACAATGTCGGTCGTAGTTGTATTCTTAGACCTCTTGGGATCCTTTGACTCTTGTGGTATCCCCCTAATGTAATTGCATGCAATTTGCGATTTATTTCCTTACGTATCAGATATTCCAATTGTTTAATCTGTTGTTTAGGATCTTGTGTCTTCTTACTGCTTGCCCCAAATCCGCTGTCTTTGATTAGCCCGAGAATTGTTTCTGCTTCTTCTGTTGTAAAGCCCAACGTATCTGCTCTATTACTAGTCAGAGCCTCAATCTCTATAAATGACATTCTTATTTTGGGTCTTCTTATGCTAAAATTTCAAAATCAGTGTGCCTCCACCTCAATTGTGCTGAGAGAGAGAAGTTACAGGAGTATCGGAGAGGTGGGCACCACAAGTTTTTTCTTTGCTTCAATTGAATATATGAATTTCACCTTCAGTGTCAGATTAAATTGATTTTAACCTGGAGCTACCAGTTCAAACCTAGTCCTATAGCACAAGGACCTTAATAAACTAAAGATACAGAAACAAGGCAACTCTGCCTTATTATAACTGGCGCATCTCAGTTGGCCCCTCTGTAGGGCTGCAAATTTTCCAAGAAGTTCAATTTCTTCTTCAATATGTTATTCAAATTAAATAAAAAAAAAAAAAAGAAAAAAAAAAGTCAAATGTATCTATGTACTTTTAGCCAGGAATGTTTATTCACATTCCCGTTTTTGTATAATTATTGATTCACATTATACTATGTTGGGCGATCATATTTTGCCATCAATATACATTCTGCCAATGCATTTCGGTTAGAACCTTCGTCAGGGCTGTATGTAGGCACTTGATTACATCATCAAGCTAATCATAATTATATATTCATCAGTTTAAATGCATTGCATGGTTTGAATACAGTATATTAACAAATTCACACATACCATTTGGTTTGTCCCACGTATATTCAATAGTTCTGCCAGATGAAAAATAAACAACCAGAAATAGCCATTTAGTTTCAGCATTATGAGTTCTATATGCATTGATTTTTAGGACAGAAACGAGTCCTACCTGATCGCTTTGAATGCGTTTTTCTCTCTAGTGTTTACAAGCCATGAAAACTTCCAAAAAACAAGGTTGGCGGGGCGGTACTTCCCCATTTCACCATGGCCCTTCCCCATTCCCATTTTCGCCCCATAGGGCATAATGGGAATGGGGAAGGCGGTAAGTACGGTACCGCAAATTGCGGTACCGTACTTACCTCGAAAGTAAGGTCTAGACCAGCCGTTAAGGTCGGGTCCCGCAAAGGGACCTCGTAATTAGGCCCTAAGGGGTTAACGGCGCCACAGCCTTTTACGGCGCTGTTAACCCCTTAGCGCCTGCGTCGTAATGACCCCCATTGAGTAATTGCAATAAGATTACTTAACTGGTTTACTAATTAGATGTTTTGTTACTTCACAGTGAAACATATTTAATTACAATTTAGTAATTTTCATTCAAACAAAATCCAAGTTTTGATACCTTTTATTAACTAACTGAAAATATGACATTGAGATGAGAGTTATATTATCTTTTGAAGTCCCAGAGACTTGTTCATTAGATGGTGGTCACACACTAAACGAGCAACAAAGAAAATCACACACAAAGCTGGACATGGCAATTACATAGAAAGAAAAAAAAAAAATGACAGGAAGGGAGTCTCTGACCTCCAATTCCAGTTGGTGGCAGGAAGCAAGTATGCTGCAAGGAATTCAGTGCTGCATGGCCCCTTTATCTAAAGGGCCATAAAATTAGAACAGTACAGACACATTCAAACACTGAGGAGCTCAATGTCTCAATAGCCTACCCCGCTCGCACAAGCCAAATCGTGTGAAAAGGCCATCGCCGACCCACCCCCGTGAAATTGCCTACCCCGCTCGCCCCAGCCAAATCACGTGAAAAGGCCATCGCCTACCCCCGTGAAATTGCCTACCCCGCACGCGCCAGCCATATCGCATGAAAAGGCCCTCGCGTACACCCGCGAAATTGCGTACCCTGCTTGCGCAGGCCAAATCGCATAAAAAGGGCCGTGCATGCTGCCATCAGCTGAGAACACACCCCGCAGGCAGCCCACACCACAAGGGACCCTCCATCATCCGTGACTATACCCGCAGGTAGCCCACACCACAAGGGATCCCCATCACTCGTGACCATACCTGCAGGCAGCCCACACCACAAGGGATCCCTGCATCACCTGTGACCATTCCCGCAGGCAGCCCACACCACAAGGGACCCCACCATCACTCCTGACCATACCCACAGGCAGCCCACACCACAAGGGACCCCACCATAACCCATGACCCATGACCATAACCGCAGTCCCCCCACACCACAAGGGACTCCCATCACCCATGACCCTACCCGCAAGCAGCCCACACCACATGGAATTCCCCCCATCATCCGTGACCATACCCCACAGGCAGCCCACACCACAAGGGACCCCCCATCACCCGAGACCATACATACAGGGAGCCCACACCACATGGGACCCCATCACCCGTGACCATACCCCGCAGGCAGCCCCCACCACAAGGGACCGCCCATCACCTGAGACCATACCTGCAGGCTGTCCACACCACAAGGGACCCCACCATCACCCCTGACCATACCTGCAGGCAGCCCACACCACAAGGGATCCCTGCATCACCTGTGACCATTCCCGCAGGCACAGAGGATGCTCCCCCATCACCCGTGACTATACCCGCAGGCAGCCCACACCACAAGGGACCCCATCATCACCCGTGATCAAACCCCGCAGGCAGCCCACCCGTGACCATACCCTCAGGCAGCCCACACCACAAGGGATCCCCCATCACCCGTGACCATACCCGCAGGCAGCCCACACCACAAGGGACCCCACCATCACCCCTGACCATACCCGCAGGCAGCCCACACCGCAATGGACCCCCATCACCAGTGACCATACCCCACAGGCAGCCCACCCGTGACCATACCCGCATGTGGCCCACACCACGAGGGACCCCACCATCACCCCTGACCATACCTGTAGGCAGCCCACACCACAAGGGACTCCCATCGCCCATGACCATACTCGCAGGCAGCCCACACCACATGGGATCCCCCCATCACCCGTGACCATACCCCGCAGGCAGCCCACCCGTGACCATACCCCGCAGGCAGCCCACACCACAAGGGACCCCCATCACCTCAGACCATACCCGCATGCAGCCCACACCATATGGGACCCCCATCACCTGTGACCATACCCCGCAGACATCCCACCCGTATCCATACCCCCGGAGGCAGCCCGCACCACAAGGGATCCCCCATCACCCATGACCATACCCACAGGCAGCCCAAACCATAAGGGACCCCCCATCACCCATGACCATACCTGCAGGAAGCCCACATCACAAGGGACCCCACCATCACCCGTGACCATACCCGCAGGCAGTGCACACCACAAGGGACCCCACCATCACCCCTGACCATACCGACAGGCAGCCCACACCACAAGGGATCCCACCATCACCCGTGACAATACCCGCAGGCAGCCCACACCACAAGGGACCCCCCATCACCCGTGACCATACCCCGCAGGCAGCCCACACCACAAGGGACCCCCCCATCACCCGTGACCATACTCCACAGGCAGCCCACCCGTGACCATACCTGCAGGCAGCCCACACCACAAGGGACCCCCATCACCCATGACCATACCTGCAAGCAGCCCACACCACATGGGATCCCCCATCACCCGTGACCATACCCCGCAGGCAGCTCATCCGTGACCATACCCTGCAGGCAGCCCACACCACAAGGGACCCCATCACGTGAGACCATACACGCAAGCAGCCCACACCACATGGGACCCCTCCATCACCTGTGACCATACCCTGCAGGCAGTCCACCCATGACCATACCTGCAGGCTGCCCACACCACAAGGGACCCCAACATCACCCCTGACCATACCCGCAGGAAGCCCACACCACAAGGGACGCACCCCATCACCCGTGACTATACCCGCAGGCAGCCCACACCACAAGGGAACCCACCATCACCCGTGACCTTACCGCGCAGGCAGCCCACCCGTGACCATACCCGCAGGCAGCCCACAACACAAGGGATCTATCACTCGTGACCAAACCCGCAAGCAGCCCACACTACAAGGGACCCCACCATCACCCCTGACCATACCCGCAGGCAGCCCACACCGCAAGGGACCCCCCATCACCTGTGACCATACCCCACAGGCAGCCCACCCGTGACCATATCTGCAGGTGGCCCACACCACAAAGGACCCCACCATCACCCCTGACCATACCTGCAGGCAGCCCACACCACAAGGGACCCCCATCACCTATGACCATACCCGCAGGCAGCCCACACCACATGGGATACCCCATCACCCGTGACCATACCCTGTAGGCAGTGCACCCGTGACCATACCCTGCAGGCAGCCCACACCACAAGGGACCCCACCATCACCCCTGACCATACCCGCAGGCAGCCCACACCACAAGGGACTCCCATCACCCATGACCCTACCCGCAAGCAGCCCACACCACATGGAATCCCTCCCATCACCCTTGACCATACCCCACAGGAAGCCCACACCACAAGGGACCCCCCATCACCCGAGACCATACATGCAGGCAGCCCACACCACATGGGGCCCCCATCACCTGCGACCATACCCCGCAGGCAGCCCCTACCACAAGGGACCGCCCATCACCTGAGACCATACCTGCAGGCTGTCCACACCATAAGCGACCCCACCATCACCCCTGACCATACCTGCAGGCAGCCCACACCACAGAGGATGCTCCCCCATCACCCGTGACTATACCCGCAGGCAGCCCACACCACAAGGGACCCCATCATCACCCGTGATCAAACCCCGCAGGCAGCCCACCCGTGACCATACCCTCAGGCAGCCCACACCACAAGGGATCGCCCATCACCCGTGACCATACCCGCAGGCAGCCCACACCACAAGGGACCTCACCATCACCCCTGACCATACCCACAGGCAGCCCACACCGCAAGGGACTCCCATCACCTGTGACCATACCCCACAGGCAGCCCACCTGTGACCATACCCATATGTGGCCCACTCCACGAGGGACCCCACCATCACCCCTGACCATACCTGTAGGCAGCCCACACCACAAGGGACTCCCATCACCCATGACCATACTCGCAGGCAGCCCACCCGTGACCATACCCGCAGGCAGCCCACACCACAAGGGACCCCCATCACCTGAGACCATACCCGCAGGCAACCCACACCATATGGGACATCCCATCACCTGTGACCATACCCCGCAGACATCCCACCCGTGTCCATACCCCCGCAGGCAGCCCGCACCACAAGGGATCCCCCATCACCCATGACCATACCCGCAGGCAGCCCACACCACAAGGGACCCCACCATCACCCGAGACCATACCCACAGGCAGCCCACACCATAAGGGACCCCCCATTACCCATGACATACCTGCAGGCAGCCCACATCACAAGGGACCCCAGCATCACCCGTGACCATACCCGCAGGCAGCCCACACCACAAGGGATCTCACCATCACCTGTGACAATACCCGCAGGCAGCCCACACCACAAGGGACCCCCATCACACGTGACAATACCCGCAGGCAGCCCATATCCCATGGGACCCCCATCACCCGTGACCATACCCCGCAGACAGCCCACACCACAAGGGACCCCCATCATCCGTGACCATACCCCGCAGGCAGCCCACCCATGACCATACCCACAGGCAGCCCACACCACAAGAGACCCCCCCGTCACCTGTGACCATACCCGCAGGCAGCCCACACCACAAGGGATCCCACCATCACCCCTGACCATAACTTTAGGCAGCCCACACCACAAGGTACCCCACCAGAACTCCAGTCTATACTCACAGGCAGCCCACACCACAAGAGACCCCACAATCACCCCTGACCATACCCGCAGGCAGCCCACACCACAAGGGATCCCCCATCACCTGTGACCGTACCCGCAGGCAGCCCACACCACAAGGGACCCCCCATCACCCTTGACCATACCCGCAGGCAGCCCACACCACATGGGACTCTCCCATCACCCGTGATCATACCCCGTAGGCAGCTCACACCACAAGGGACCCCCCATCACCCCTGACCCTTGCGTACACCCATGAATTTGCGTAACCCGCTCCCGCCAGCTAAATCGCCTGAAAAGGGCTGCGCGTGCTGCCATCAGACGAGAACACACCCCGCAGGCAGCCCACACCAGATGGGACCCCCATCACCCGTGACCATGCCTGCAGGCAACCCACACCACATGGGACCCCCCCATCACCTGTGACCATACCCCGCAGGCAGGCCCCTGGCTCATGTCCCCCCACCCCTACCAGTAATGGCAAACTGCAGGCAGGCCCCGACTCATGTCCCCCCAGCCCCACCAATGACGGCAGCCTGCAGGCAGGCCCCGACTCATGCACCCCACATCTGTACACCATACAATCATGTAGCAAATGTCCACCAAACTGCCACCACACACTGCCCCCTCCCACAGTGCAACTCAACATCCATCCATTGGTCTCACTCCCCAGTACATTCCCCATGGCAGAATCACAAATACACACATGCATGTTTGCAAACAGATGACCAACATTGCTCAACAGCAGGGACACGTAACAGAGCCAATGAAGAGTGACACATGCACCATACCATATATGTGCCCCCCTGGGTATATCAGGACTCCGCCAGGTGCCCTTATTTTTACTCCTATTGCGCTAGTACATCAGTGCCATGACTGGGAGGGCAACAAGTGGTAAAGGAGGCAAAGCTGGGCGACCTCCCAGAGGTGGCCGTGGTGGGGGACGTGGCCAGGGTGGCCAAGGTGGCCGCGGTGGGCAACGTGGCCAGGGTGGTCCACGAGGGCAGGGTGTCCAGGCACGTGCAGGGACAGCTATGCCACCCCCCCAAAACCGGGTGAGGGAGATGCAGCTGCTGCTGCCATCCACAGCACCCATCAGACCCAACAAGCAGTGCCATCTGCTGTCACGGGCAGGCAGGGTGTGGAAGCTGCAGGGGAAGCTGCAGCTGACACCACCCCAGCTCAGGGTCAGCCAGCCCGGACTGGATTGGTCTGGGAAACAGGTACAGGATGACTTCCAGGCCGATTTCCGCGTCGGGAAGTCCAAGGCACGTGTGGTGAAGGTTGCTGTCACCAGGTCACGTGGATCTGGGGCAGCAGTGTCATCTGCTGCCCCGAGTAGCCAGGGTGTAGAAGCTGCAGGGGCAGCTGACACCACCCCGGCTCTGAGTCACCCAGCCAGGACTGTGTTGGTCCTGGCCTGTGGCACTGAGGTAGGTGCGGCGCAGGGTCCTGGCAACAGCACCCAGCTGCCAATACCTGCAGTCCGACCTTATGTCCTCAAGTCATTGCCTGCTTGCATTGGCCAGTCCACCTGCGCTTCAGCCCCTACTGACCAGAGTGGCACAAGCCACTCAGGGTCCGCACCAGCTCCCAAGAGGAAGAAGTGTGCTCCAGCAGAACAGGCTGGGACCCCAGACAAGGCTCAGCCCTCAAACACGTCAAGAAAGCAAAGTTTCTGTAATGCGGAACTGGACGCGCTCGTGGACTACGTGTTTGAACATGGCCGTAACATGCTGGTGACGGCAGGGAGCAAACATACGCCTGCTCAGTGTAGGGCCTACTGGCAGTGCATCGCGGACGATATTAGCACCTTGGGATATGAGAGGCACACAGAAGATGATGTGATGAAGCGTTGGAATGACCTCCGACGCCGAGCAAAAGACAAGCTGGCTGCAAAGTTCGCCTCTACTCTGGTGACTGACAGTTGGACACCATCAGAGGATGAAGAACTCACTCCACATGAGGAGATTGTGAACTGTGTTGCTTGGAACTTGGGGAAGGGAACTCCAAGGATATTTGGAACTGTGTTGCTTGAGACTTTTTGTCTAACTTTCTTGCACTTGGGAAAGGGAAACTGAAAGAAGGCTGAGAGCTGGAAAAAAGCTCAGACTTTGAGTGAGGCACTGTTTATTCTGTTAGTAACATCCCTACACATTTTTTTTGTTTTAGTTATGAGGGCAAGAATAGGTTTTGGACACAGACTGACTTTTAAGTTAAACTCTTTCACTGAGACTTTCCTTAGTTTTGTTCAGATAGGGAAATCCTACCTTTTTATGGGACAAGCTAGGGTTTCAGCCATCCTGATATCTAAGTTAATAAATATCTTTTGTATGAACTTTAAGTCTGTTGTCTGTGTCTTGTTTCATGATGCCCTCACAGTACATATTAGACACACCCACTGACTTTGCTCTGTGTAGCCCATGTGATAGGCACAAAGCAGACAGAATCAGTAACAATGTGATGGCTCGGTGTATAACATGAGATAGACACAGAGCAGGCAGACTCACTGATACATGATGCACTGGTTCTGTGTATCACCTGTTCTAGGCACATAACAGACAGACTTGCTGATGTGGTATGCTTTTGTAATAATGTGTGATTGGCACATAGCCGACAGACTCATTGATGTGATGGTTCTGTGTATAACATGTGACAGGTGCAGAGCAGCCATACTTGCTGACCTGTGTTGTCTCTGTGTATCTCCCATAATAGACACACAGCAGACAGACTCAGTGACCTGATAGCGTGGTGTATCACCTGTGATGGGCACATAGCAGACATACACTATTCTATGTGATCACCCTGTGTGTCACCTGTGATAGGCACATTGGTGACAGGCTCACTAACGTGATGGATCTGTGTATAATGTGTGCATACTGTAAGGGCACAGAAGCAAGACTCTAACACAGATGGGTCATTGTGGTGGTTATAGACTTTTATTGAAGTGCAAAAAGGAAAAGAAAACCATATCTTGCTCTAGCTCTAAGAGGGGTTTCGCTGCCTCAACTGAAATACTAATGTCACAATGTTCAAAGTAAACGTCCCAATGTCAAAATCCTACTCTGTACCTCACATTCTAAGTTTAAACTAAATGAAAGTGGGTATTTTCTTGCTCAAGGAGAATGACTCCCTTCCCCGGGGCAAAAGACAGTTCAGCAATAGTCCAATCATGAACTATTGGGGAATGCCTCCCCTTCCCGGCTTAGTACAAAGTTCAAACAATGGTTGGGGAAACTCTGTTCCCTGGTTGGCCATACTCAGGTTTCCTTTCTGTCGCTGGGCCCCCGGCCCTGATGGGCAGGCTTGGTTTCCTCTCAACAGGGTCTGCAATGAAGAAGGACAGCCTACATGCACTTCCCCCAAGCTGTGGTGGGTCCCTGACCCTGATTGGCAGCCCTAGTATCATCCCACCAGGTACTGCGACAAAGAAGAACAGCCTGGATGCACTCCCAGGCTGTGGTGGGTCCCCGACCCTGACTGGCAGATCTGGTTTCCTCCACTTCTATATGCCGCCACACAAACAAAGACTTGGTTCACTCGCATGCCAAGTACTATGCTTATAGGTTTTGCTCTCCCAGTTCTCTTTATAGTCTCATGCTTTGAGGGGCTGACTTAGTTTGTTTTCTGTCCAAGTACTTGCACAAGTAAGATCAGGTACTCTTCCTTCTTGTAACCACAAAAGTGATGGGTGGAAGGTTTCGAATGAATCTGTAGCACTGGCATTGCTCTGGACAACCTTCCACACCATCTTTTTGCCCGTAGCGCCATTGCAAAAGGGGTCCAGCCATATGCAAATCATTCAGGTACTGCCACCTATGGTAGCAGCCCAGCCTGTACTGCTAGGCCGTGTCCCCTCTGCACAGAAACACAAGCAATGCCAGACATGTTTTGGATTTGTTGGGCCTCCTCAGTGAGGTGCAGACTGGTTCCCTATGCCGCAGCGAGTAAGGGACCCACGTCTGGCCATACCATCTCTCACATAGTGAGACAAACTATAACCACAAAAGTGATGGGTAGAAGGTTTTGAATGAATCTGTACCACTGGCATTGCTCTGGGCAACCTTCCTCTCCACCGTTTTTTAGCCCGTCTGCACCATTGCAAAATGGGTCCAGCCATATGCAAATCACTCAGGTACTGCCACCAATGGTAGCACCCCAGCCACAACTGCAAGGCCAGGTCCCCTCTGCACAGAAACTCTTCCTTCTTGATCTACGTCTGAACTGTAGGGGTCCCAGACTCTGTTCTGTGTGTAATTGGCCTTCGTTATGTTCACAGGGCTCCCAGCACCTCCCGCTCTTCCACGTACCTTGGTTGCTGGTGCGTGATGCTCTTGATGCTTCCTGCATGCCTGCCATCAGTGGTGGGGCTTCCCCTGCTTCCTCTCTCCTCTCTGGCATTTGTTGGCTTTGTCGCACCAGGTTTGCTCTCGTCGGTGCGGGACTGTCTGTCCCCAGTTGCTGACCTTCAGGGTTGCCAGGAGCGCTTCCCATGCTGCACACCATGCGGTCTCTGCACACCAGCAGTCTCCATGGCTCCCTGGTCTGCCTTCCTTCTTCCCTGAGTGTTCTCCGATTCATGCTTCCTCCAGGGCGGGCTTCACACTTTGTCAAGTCCCTCTTCCTTTTTAACTTGTCTTGACTTGACTGGTTGTCAAGAACCTCTAGAGTGCATGATCTGGTATCGATAGGCACTCTATATTGCTCCGTGCCTCCTCGTCGTCCCAGTACTGAGTGGGCCATGATGTTGTGACTCACTAGGGATCTGCTTCGCCTCAGAACTCTCTACTTTGGTTGGTCTACCAAAACACATAGGGCCTGATCACGACTTTGGCGGTAACGCCGGCGGTATTACCGCTGGCGGTATTAGCCCTTCCCGCCAAACTCCCCGGCGCTAATAGCGCCGGATCACGAGTACGGCGGTAATGTAATTCCTCATTCCCCATTGAGCCCATTCGGGAATGCCCCATTCCCCATTGGGCTCAATGGGGAAAATTCACGCTCTTACCGCCGGTGGATTTCCCGCTGGCGGTAATAGCGTGAACTTTTGGCAGATTTCCCCCCAGCCAAGAGCTGGGGCGAAATCTGCCGAAGTCCTGATTTGGCGGACCCTTAAATCCGGCGGTAATAGCGCGACCGCCGGATTTAAGGGTTACTGCCAAAGTCGTGATGAGGCCCATAGTGTAAGAAGATAAAGGTGTAGAGAGAGAAGTTAAAGAAGAGGTGGGGTCATGGTAGGCAAGAGCTCTAGGGTCAGGTGACTGGCGGAGATACTGCATCAACGGTCTCATAGTTGGTCTCCTCCCCATGCAATCCTCCCGCTCAGTACCAACCCCTCCGGGACTATCGGGTAGTGGATCCACCCACCTGGGCACATGAGAAGGTGCTCCCCCTGTGGAAGCAGTGACCACACCCTGAGATTTGTCACAATACATAGAAGAAAGGTTTGCTAGTGTGTGATGTCTCTGTGGACCATCTATGAAAGGCACATAGCAGACTCACTGACATATGATTGTTCTTTGCATTAAATGTGATAGACACATAGCCGACAGGCTATCATATAATGGCTTGTGTACCACCTTTGATAAACACAACTCTTTGTGTTCTCTTTGACAGGCACATAGCAGACATAGTCGCAGACATTAGAAACCTCTGTGCATAACATGTAATAGTATTAAAAAAAGAGAGCCTCACTGACTTGCGATGACTCCATGGTCAACCTGTGATAAAGTTCAGACAGATCCACTAATGTGATAGGCACAGAGCACACAGACTCGGCTAACACATGATATCCTTGTGCATAACATGTTAGATACTACTTAAGGGCCTTCTTCTCCCTTGCCGTGCTCTTCCCCCGGGCTCAGTGTCAGATTGCCAGCCCAGTCGCCTCCAGCCCACCAGCCAATCACAAGCCACATGCCCTTCCATATAGCCAGCTTTGCCTGGGTGTCCTCATCGCTGGCATCCTTTGCTAAGGACAAAGTAATGGCTGGGGAATGGACAGGAGAAACCCCTGCTTTTCCAACAGGCAGACATTACAATGTGTCTTCAAACGCCACAGTCCATTCCCAAGCTCATGAGGACACAAACTCACAAACTCTTGCCGCGTCATTGAGCCGCAAGTCATCTCAATCTCAGCCACGTTCTCTTTCCCTCGTTAGGATATCATCTGCACTATCCTGGCTCTCTCACCACATAATGCTGATTAATTCAAACCAGTCCATCCACCATGCCGTTGACATCACCAACCTCATCACTGCAAACAAAGTCAATGCAATATTTATCTCTGAAACTTGGCACTCCATCTACCAATGTCTTTGATGTTCTCCTCTCACCTGGGTACATCATTCAAAATGTTGGCCGCACAGAGAAGGTAAGGAGAGGTGTGCCAGTTATCCACAAATCAGACTCAACCTATACCATGCTCAGTTAAACGGCCATGAAATCCCCATTGCTTCTCTGTTGCCACCTTCTAGCACCGCATATAGATATAATTACATTTCATCTGATTTATCACACACTTCCTCTAAAACACTTCTGACGCCAGCACCTCAGCATCAATCGCAAACATCTTCCTTGGTGACTTCACTAACATCATTAGGGACTCTAAGCTCCACCTCATGGACCCCTGGATATAAAACAATGAATGCTAAACCCCACAGACATCATAGGATATATACTCCACCTTGTGATCTCAGCATCCTTCCTATACACTGTCTTAACCCTATCGCACATGACTGGACAGACCACGCTGCCACCCTCATCCGCCTTACTTCTAATGTCCCGTCCAACAAGGGTCATTGTCAAACGACCATGTACTTGAGTTTCTCCATTGAGGATTTCCCCTTGGAAGCACTAGACACAAACTAGCAACTCTAACTCCACCACCCTCCAATGCTAACAGTCCCTTATTAACTCTCAAACAACTATAATGGAATTGGTTGATGCCCATGATCCCTTTAAACTGCTTCACATCAGGGATAAACTCACCATCCCCTGGTACACTGAAGAAATAACCAACAATAATCGTACTGTCCAGTCACTCAAAAAACTGCTGTACAGCATAGAGGAATAAAGCCCTCCTCAACTTCAAGGCTTTATGCAGTACTTGCCTGTCTCTCGTCAAAGCCCAAACTGCTTATTACTCTTCAACTATTATGTCCACCACCAACAAGAGTAAAGCTCTCTTCACAGCAGTCAAAAACTCCTCAACCCACTTCCTGACCCTTTAATCCCTGACTCTAAAGAAAAGTGTTACACCATGAACAACCTTTTCATCAAGATAACATTTGGCAATTGATCCATACCCCAAACTCGTAGTTCCCCACGGCTTTCAACCCCACTGCTTATAACACAATGCAGGACCACCTTCACTCCCGTTGCCCTCATGCCACTTAAACCAACCACATAGCATACAAAGATGATCCCCACTGTCATTTGTGCTGGCAAGGAATTATGAGACAGACCAAGTGGTGCCATAGTGATTGCTAAAGACTTTTATTAACCAACGACAAAGCCTATATATCCATATTCTATAGGCAGTTTCCCTACTTAAAGAAACTAAACGGAGGTCTGTCAGGGTGTCCGTAGTGTCCAAATGGTAAAGTTCTGTCTTGGTCAAAACCTCTATCTTTCCCCGTCGCTACACCAAATAATAACCAAAGTCAAGCAATTTCTGAGCCCAGGAGAATGGTTCCCTTCTCCTGGATGTGAAAGTCTTTCTAAACAAAAGTTCCTGAAAGTTCAGCAAAAAGAGTTCCAGCAACCAAACGAGCTCCACAAAAAGTTCTCAGAAGGGCTACGAGAAGGACTCCCTTCTCCTAGCTAGGTCCTCAATGTTCTGCTTTTTTTTTAATCAACTCTTGTAATTCGCTTTGGGAAATGTCAATATCTTCTACGTTCTTTGATACTTGAAATTGGACCCCACTGGGACGAGTAAGATGACCCCTTAGGTATTATTGACTTTCCAGGACCACACGTTTGTGGAACTGGCCAGGGATTTGCAGACAAAAATCAACTACTTTCTCAAGATACTTCACAATCTCAACTCTTCCCGGCCTCCTCCCGGACTTCTTGGTTCCAGTTACCTTTCCCCGGGGAACCTCTTCACTGGTTTTGCCAGGGGGCGCAGGTTCACTTCTTCTATCGCTTTTCTTCCACGATTTACTCCTCTGTGCAGCCAACTCTTATGCTTGAAGGTCTCGGCATAGTTGTTGGGCCGATTGGTCCACCCACGACAGTGTACGCCACCATCTTAGTCTTTCTCACTGCTGTCATCTACGCGGCTTCACGTTAGACTTGCGGTTTTAGCGCAATTGTTGGACCTAATGATCCACCCATTACAGGTCAAGCCACCACTGTTGATTCTCTCCACTTTTAGTATGTTGGCCTCACACCGACCTGCAACAAACATTTCAGACATCCCGCTGCTCACCTCTGCTGCCTCTTTATAGTCCCCCAGAGCCCACGTTCAGCTTCACAGGCTCGCCAGGTTCTCCTCCTTTTTGCAAACCGCGGTCGCTCGGGTCCAGCCAGATGGGCCACACTGCAACAAAGATCACTTGCTTCCACTCTCATCATTGGGTGGCGAGAATAATGTCCTTCTTTGCTGTTTAGTTTAAGGAGGTGGGGACAGCCCCAGCGTAACATTGGTCCAATTGCTTACAGCTGGTGGAGTGTTCTTCCCACTTGACTGTTGCATTTTCCGACTTTTCTTCAGCTATGTATTTATCTTAATAGGTTTGTCAGGAATGTTACAATAACATATTATTTCAGACTTCACCATACATCCAGTGAACTGGGGTATTGGTATCAGCCCAGGGGGTTTGGAGATAAAGGGGGCGTATCTCAGACTCCCGTCCTTATCCCCAGGAAGGGAGACCCTCCCCATGAGATCCTCCCGCATGTTACCACACCCAGGGTGACTACTGGTTAGAGGTCACACCTCCCTGGCCTCATGGAAAGGGGCTCCCCTCTGGGCAGAAGTGACGCCATCTGAAGGATCGTCACACATCCTAAAAGTTCAAGGGGAATGCCCTTATCCTCCCTCCTTAAAACAGTAGATACCTCACTCACACAAGGCATCTTTCAAAGGACCCTAAAACAGGACTCATCCTCCCTCCTACAAAAAAGTACCTTGAACCCTGACAATCTTGTAAGCTACTGTCCGATTTTTAGCCTCCTATTAATTGGAGAAATCCTTCAGTAGCCAGTTGCCAACCAACTCCATGATTTGATTAACTAACACAGCCTCTTGTGATTAACAATCTAGTTTCGGCAATGAAACTGCCATCATTCAGGTCATACATGATACTCTTAAAATCAGTCACTTCTCTCTGCTGGAACATACCAAACATTTCTTGCTAAATTGCAATTCAACCATAAGTGATGTGATCACATTTATTTTGGGGTGTTCTTAGGACATTTATTTTCCCTCGTTTTCCACTGCATTATTGCCCTGGCTGCACCATCTCTTTCATCTACACAGGCAGCTTGTTATCCAAGACCCTTTTAGTGGCTCCACATTCTGAGATCCCCTTTTGGAAGTTTGTCATGCAAGAGCCCAAGGTACAAGTGGCTTCATTCAAACATCGTCTGAAGCTCCAGAAGAGGCGTAGCTCACTGACACAATCTGGAGACCTTGGGAAGTTTGCACAAACTGAACAATCCCCTTGTGAGTTGCACAGTGAGGCCTTGAGGGTCCCCGAGACCCTGTTGCATTTCCCCTCCACACCTATTCCTGTGGAGGCAGGTATTGGGTACCCATGTTGATCAACTCCTCTAATAATGGTACCATGATATGGGAATATTCTTCTGAGGTGGGTGCTTCTGTGCACAATCACATAGAGCTCCTGCTCTACACCCAATACCAGGCTGTAAGACAAAATCTGATCGAATGAGAACAATCTCAGTACCCATGCTCATTTACCCCATATCCAGCCTGACGTCTACAATAAATACCCTTAACACCTGACTTATTTGGCAGGTGTTCTGTTGGTCCACCACCTTGTCTGTATCCCACTTACTACAGATGACTGACCCATTGCCCCATTATCTACTATTAACTCTTATCGTGGCACCCATGGACAGAGTATGACTGAGGTATCAAAGGTGTTGTATGTGTAAGGGGGTGAGGTCTGCATACATTATTCCATTGCTTTCTTTTGCTTTGCATGACATGATCCAATCACTGTAATGAGAGTTAAGGCTTTGCTAGGAACCTATAATATAATTCATGGAAGTGCTACATGATACAGAAACATATGTTGAGATTCCAATCAATATAAAACAGACTACCCTGTTGTCTGTCTGTGGGTCAACCCCTAAAAGGCAGGAAATGCGGATTATCATGTTTGTGTATGGGGCTTCGTTGTGAAGAAAGAATTCATAGGTGCTGTGGTACAAGACCTCTGCCACAAGGTGGTGATGGGGTCAGCAATGGCCATATTGAAAGGCATGGCTTTTTCTGTAGGGGCTCCCTCATCCAAAATGTCAGTCAGATCATATCCTGACCGAGTTCTGGCTGGGGCACTGCTTCCTAATTCATCCACTCCCCTGTCCACTGTGGAACAATACTTTGCACTTGCTTGACCATAAGGGTGGGCTTGCTGAGTCTCCACATCAGAGGAAGTGTCCAAGCCACTTGCATCTCAAAGCCCCTCTGCCGCGGCTATCAAATCAGCCACATCTGAGAAAGATATGTGCTTCCATTGCCTGAATTTGCAAGATCAATGTCAAACGGCTCGTGTACATCATTGTCACCGAAAATCAAAGCCATAGTGCCGAAAAAAATCAGATTGCCACTGAGGCATGTACGATCAGTCAGACATTGACGCCGACTGATCCACACAGATGCACCAGATGGAGTGTGCTGCTTCGAGGAGTCACCTATACCTGCAGCTGCTTTCTTAAACATGACAAGCATTTGCTCTTTAAAAACCTCCCCCTCGGGCCTAGATGTAGGCCCTAAAGCCGACTTAACGCGTATGCCAAAGGAACCAGAATCGTACATGTGTCGATGACGACATTTCTTTTTATAGGAAGAGGAGAACAAGGAATGACTGCGCAAATGTGATCACTTTTTGGTCTCTTTATGGTGCCTAATATCCTTTGCCGTAGTGGGCCCCTCCTTATTGAGCTTCGATGACCGGGCGGTCCAGCAGGCCGGAGACTTTGACAGCGGTGAACCTAATGCGAGTTTCGTAGCCCTCTTCGCAGTGATTTCGGGTTCATCTTCATGCAAGAACCGCAGTCCTCATTGACGTGACAGATGCCAAGGCACCACACGTAGACACTGTGTGGGTCTGTAATGGACATCTTGGAACGACAGTACTTGCACCGCTTGAAGCCTGACACCTTGGGAGTGACATAATGTTGAAACCGCTTTGAATAAGATAAAAATTCGTAGTTTGAAAATAATATTTCTCTGAGAGAAAGTGAGTTGTACCGATGAGCAGCATGCTGAGCGTGTGGAAAAAAGAAACTGAGGAACTGAGGGACAGGGGCATTTTGACACGGTATATGTAGGGCGACTAACATTACATCTGGAGTCAAGAGGGATCGACGGACGAGTTGAGGTGCAGTAACGCCCCATGTCAAAAAAGAATTGCGAGCAGCTGTCAATGGAATGGATATCTATCTGATGAGGAATCTGCGGGAGAAAAGCAATCCATTGAAATGTGTTTTGCATAAAAATAGAAATGGGTAGCCATACTCGCTCCCTCTCACTCTTTCACTCCGTTCCATGATCTTACTCTCTACTTTTGTCTTCGACCTCTCTCAATTCTTACACCCCTACCCTCCCACCTTCTCTTACTACCTACACTTTCCATTCTCTCCTCTGACTCTCTCCCTTTTCCCTATCTCCTTTCACCTCTTTCCTCCTCCGTCCATTCAATTTTCTCACACTCCTCGCTCTTTTATCTCTCATACTCCCCTTCTTCACCTATGACAGTCTCCACCACTTTATACGCCCCTCTAAAACTCCTGCATATCATTTGCCCTCTCTACCACTCACTACTCCTTCACTCTACCACTCACCTCTCATTTCCACTTCAACCCCCTCTACTCCTTCGACATCTACACTCTTCACCTACCCCTCTTATACATCCTGCACACCATAACACTACCGCTCATCTCACATACACTCACAATCACAGCTCCCTCTGGAGTCACTGGTTACCACTCCCACACAGAGTGTACGCAAGTCATCCACAGATTATTCAGCACTTGTTTCAACCTTCTGTGCACCTCACTGATCAAAAGGTTTTGGGGTATCTAGGAAGGGGCTAGATGATGCATATACATCGCTTAGGGGGAACCAGAGTAAATCTAAACTAGGATAACCACTTGTTACTGCAAATTATCCCATGAAAAACAGGGTATGTGAATTACCATAGGTGCAATCAGGCCATGATATCTTGCACCCCCACAATCAAAAGGTATGGGGTGCCCAGGCAGGGGCTAGATGGCACCTCTACTTCGGTTGGGACCATATTAAACATAAAACAGGATGACCACTTATGTTAGTGTGAGTTAACTCCAGGGAGGGAGGGGTGGTGAATTACTAAAGGTCCGTTCAGGCCATGATATCTTGCACCCCCACAATCAAAAGGTATGATGGTTTTCCCGGGAGGGCTACATGATGCTTCTATATTGGCTGGGACCAGATTAAACATAAAACAGCATGGCCACTTGTGTTAGTGTTAGTTAACGCCAGGTAGGGAGGGGATGCGAATTGCCATAGGTGCAATCAGGCCATCATATCTTGCACCCCCACAATCAAAAGGTATTGGGTTGTTCCGGGAGGGGGTACATGGTGCCTTTACATCGGTTGGGTCCAGAGTAAACACAAAACAGAATGACCACTTGTGTCACTGTAAATTAACCACAGGAAGGCAGGGGATGCGAATTACCATAGGTGTGTTTAGACCATGATATCTTGCACCCCCACAATCAAAAGGTATGGGGTGTCCCAGGTGGGGCTAGATGGTGCCTCTACATTGGTTGGGACCAGATTAAACATAAAACAGCATGACCATGTGTGTCATTGTGAGTTAACCTCAGGGAGACAGGGGATGCTAATTACCGTAGGTGTGTCCAGGCCATGATATCTTGCACCCCCTCAATCAAAAGGCATGGAGATGTCCGGGGAGGGGCTAGATTGTGCCTTAACATCGGTTGGGACCAGAGTAAACATAAAACAGGATGGCCACTTGTGTCATTGTGAGTTATCCTCAGGAAGACAGGGGATGCGAATTACCGTAGGTGTGTCCAGGCCATGATATCTTGCACCCCCTCAATCAAAAGGTATGGGGGTGTCCCAGGAGGGGCTAGATTGTGCCTCTACATTGGTTGGGACCAGATTAAACATAAAACAGCATGACCACTTGTGTTAGTGTGAGTTAACCCCAGGTAGGGAGGGGATGCGAATTGCC
Source organism: Ambystoma mexicanum (assembly GCF_040938575.1). Lineage (NCBI taxonomy): Eukaryota > Metazoa > Chordata > Amphibia > Caudata > Ambystomatidae > Ambystoma > Ambystoma mexicanum. Next base: position 450,319,420 of record NC_090924.1, on the reverse strand, counting down.
ATAGGTGCAATCAGGCCATGATATCTTGCACCCCCACAATCAAAAGGTATGGGGGTGTTCCGGGAGGGGCTACATGGTGCCTCTACTTTGGATAGGACCAGAGTAAACACAAAACAGCATGACCACTTGTGTCACTGTAAATTTACCACATGAAGGCAGGGGATGCACATTACCATAGGTGTGTTTAGACCATGATATCTTGCACCCCCACAATCAAAAGGCATGGAGATGTCCGGGGAGGGGCTAGATTGTGCCTTTACATCGGGTGGGACCAGAGTAAACATAAAACAGGATGGCCACTTGTGTCATTGTGAGTTAACCCCAGGGAGACAGGGGATGTGAATTACCATAGGTGTGTCCAGGCCATGATATCTTGCACCCCCACAATCAAAAGGTATTGGGGTGTTCCGGGAGGTGCTTCATGGTGCCTCTACATTGGATAGGACCAGGGTAAACACAAAACAGCATGACCACTTGTGTTACTGTAAATTAACCACAGGAAGATAGGGGATGTGAATTACCATAGGTGTGTTCAGACCATGATATCTTGCACCCCCACAATCAAAAGGTATGGGGGTGTTCCCTGGAGGGGCTATGTGGTGCCTCTACATTGGCTGGGACCAGATTAAACAATAAACAGGATGACCACTTGTGTTAGTGTGAGTTAACCCCAGGGAAGCAGGGGATGCAAATTACCATAGGTGCATTCAGGCCATGACATATTGCACCCCCCACAATCAAAAGGTATGGAGGTATCGAGGGAGAGGCTAGATGGTGGCCTTACATCATTTGGGACCAGAGTAAACATTAAACAGCATGACCACTTGTGTCAGTGTGAGTTAACTACAGAAAAACAGGGTATGTGAATTACCATAGGTGTGCTCAGGCCATGATATCATGCACCCCACAATGAAAAGGTATGTGGGTGTGCATGGAGGAGATAAATGGTTCTGTTACATTTGTTGGGACCTGAGTAAATAGAAAAACAGGATGACCACTTGTGTTAGTGTGAATTACTGCAAGAGAATTAGGGGATGCAAATTACCATAGGTGCAATCAGGCCATGATATCTTGCACCCCCACAATCAAAAGGTATGGGGTGTCCAGGGAGGGGTTAGATGGTGACTCTACATTGGTTGGGACCAGATTAAACATAAAACAGGATGACCACTTGTGTTAGTGTGAGTTAACCCCAGGGAGGCAGGGGATGTGAATTACCATAGTTGCGTTCAGGCCATGATATATTGCACCCCCCACAATCAAAAGGTATGGGGTGTCCAGGGAGGGTTTAGATGGTGACTCTACATTGGTTGGCACCAGATTAGACATAAAACAGGATGATCACTTGTGTGAGTTAACTCCAGGGAGGCAAGGGCTGTGAATTACGATAGGTCCATTCAGACCATGATATCTTGCACCCCCACAATCAAAAGGTATGGGGGTGTTCCTGTGAGGGGCTACATGGTGCTTCTATATTGGCTGGGACCAGATTAAACATAAAACAGCATGACCGCTTGTGTTAGTGTGAGTTAACCCCAGGGGGGGAGGGGATGCAAATTGCCATAGGTGCAATCAGGCCATGATATCTTGCACCCCCACAATCAAAAGGCATGGAGATGTCCTGGGAGGGGCTAGATGGTGCCTCTACATCGGTTGGGACCAGATTAAACATAAAACAGGATGACCACTTGTGTCATTGTGAGTTAACCCCAGGGAGACAGGGGATTTGAATTACCGTAGGTGTGTCCAGGCCATGATATCTTGCACCCCCACAATCAAAAGGTATGGGGGTGTTCCTGGGAGGGGCTAGATGGTGCCTCTACATTGGCTGGGACCAGATTAAACAATAAACAGGATGACCACTTGTGTTAGTGTGAGTTAACCCCAGGGAGGCAGGGGATGCAAATTACCATAGTTGCGTTCAGGCCATGATATATTGCACCCCCCACAATCAAAAGGTATGGGATGTCCAGGGAGGGTTTAGATGGTGACTCTACATTGGTTGGGACCAGATTAAACATAAAACAGGATGATCACTTGTGTTAGTGTGAGTTAACCCCTGGGAGGTAGGGGATGCGAATTACCATAGGTCTGTTCAGGCCATTATATCTTGCACTCCCACAATCAAAAGGTATGGGGGTGTTCCCGGGATGGGCTACATGGTGCTTCTACATTGGCTGGGACCAGATTAAACATAAAACAGCATGACCACTATTAACCCCACGGAGGTAGGGGATGCGAATTGCCAAAGGTGCAATCAGGCCATGATATAATGCACCCCCACAAAGAAAAGGTATGGGGGTGTCTAGGGAGAAGATAAATGGTGCTGATACATGGGTTGGGGTCGGAGTAAATATAAAACAGGATGATCCCTTGTGTTAGTGTGAATGACTGCAAGAGAATTAGGGTATGCAAATTACCATAGGTGCAGTCAGGTCATGATATCTTGCACCTCCCAAAATCAAAAAGTATGTGGGTGTCCCGGGAGGGGCTAGATGGTGCCCTTACATCAGTTGGGACCAGAGTAAACAAAACAGGAGGACTTCTTGTGTCAGTGTGAGTTAACCCCAGAGAGGCAGGGAATGCGAATTACCATAGGTGTGTTCAGACCATGATATCTTGCACCCCCACAATCAAAAGGTATTTGGGTGTTCCCTGGAGGGGCTATGTGGTGCCTCTACATTGGCTGGGACCAGATTAAACAATAAACAGGATGACCACTTGTGTTAGTGTGAGTTAACCCCAGGGAAGCAGGGGATGCAAATTACCATAGGTGCATTCAGGCCATGACATATTGCACCCCCCACAATCAAAAGGTATGGAGGTATCGAGGGAGAGGCTAGATGGTGGCCTTACATCATTTGGGACCAGAGTAAACATTAAACAGCATGACCACTTGTGTCAGTGTGAGTTAACTACAGAAAAACAGGGTATGTGAATTACCATAGGTGTGCTCAGGCCATGATATCATGCACCCCACAATGAAAAGGTATGTGGGTGTGCATGGAGGAGATAAATGGTTCTGTTACATTTGTTGGGACCTGAGTAAATAGAAAAACAGGATGACCACTTGTGTTAGTGTGAATTACTGCAAGAGAATTAGGGGATGCAAATTACCATAGGTGCAATCAGGCCATGATATCTTGCACCCCCACAATCAAAAGGTATGGGGTGTCCAGGGAGGGGTTAGATGGTGACTCTACATTGGTTGGGACCAGATTAAACATAAAACAGGATGACCACTTGTGTTAGTGTGAGTTAACCCCAGGGAGGCAGGGGATGTGAATTACCATAGTTGCGTTCAGGCCATGATATATTGCACCCCCCACAATCAAAAGGTATGGGGTGTCCAGGGAGGGTTTAGATGGTGACTCTACATTGGTTGGCACCAGATTAGACATAAAACAGGATGATCACTTGTGTGAGTTAACTCCAGGGAGGCAAGGGCTGTGAATTACGATAGGTCCATTCAGACCATGATATCTTGCACCCCCACAATCAAAAGGTATGGGGGTGTTCCTGTGAGGGGCTACATGGTGCTTCTATATTGGCTGGGACCAGATTAAACATAAAACAGCATGACCGCTTGTGTTAGTGTGAGTTAACCCCAGGGGGGGAGGGGATGCAAATTGCCATAGGTGCAATCAGGCCATGATATCTTGCACCCCCACAATCAAAAGGCATGGAGATGTCCTGGGAGGGGCTAGATGGTGCCTCTACATCGGTTGGGACCAGATTAAACATAAAACAGGATGACCACTTGTGTCATTGTGAGTTAACCCCAGGGAGACAGGGGATTTGAATTACCGTAGGTGTGTCCAGGCCATGATATCTTGCACCCCCACAATCAAAAGGTATGGGGGTGTTCCTGGGAGGGGCTAGATGGTGCCTCTACATTGGCTGGGACCAGATTAAACAATAAACAGGATGACCACTTGTGTTAGTGTGAGTTAACCCCAGGGAGGCAGGGGATGCAAATTACCATAGTTGCGTTCAGGCCATGATATATTGCACCCCCCACAATCAAAAGGTATGGGATGTCCAGGGAGGGTTTAGATGGTGACTCTACATTGGTTGGGACCAGATTAAACATAAAACAGGATGATCACTTGTGTTAGTGTGAGTTAACCCCTGGGAGGTAGGGGATGCGAATTACCATAGGTCTGTTCAGGCCATTATATCTTGCACCCCCACAATCAAAAGGTATGGGGGTGTTCCCGGGAGGGGCTACATGGTGCTTCTACATTGGCTGGGACCAGATTAAACATAAAACAGCATGACCACTATTAACCCCACGGAGGTAGGGGATGCGAATTGCCAAAGGTGCAATCAGGCCATGATATAATGCACCCCCACAAAGAAAAGGTATGGGGGTGTCTAGGGAGAAGATAAATGGTGCTGATACATGGGTTGGGGTCGGAGTAAATATAAAACAGGATGATCCCTTGTGTTAGTGTGAATGACTGCAAGAGAATTAGGGTATGCAAATTACCATAGGTGCAGTCAGGTCATGATATCTTGCACCTCCCAAAATCAAAAAGTATGTGGGTGTCCCGGGAGGGGCTAGATGGTGCCCTTACATCAGTTGGGACCAGAGTAAACAAAACAGGAGGACTTCTTGTGTCAGTGTGAGTTAACCCCAGAGAGGCAGGGAATGCGAATTACCATAGGTGCGTTCCGCCCATGATATATTGCACCCCCCAAAATCAAAGTATGGGGGTGTCCAGGGAGGGGTTAGATGGTGCCTCTACATTGGTTGGGACCAGATTAAACATAAAACAGGATGGCCACTTGAGTCATTGTGAGTTAAACCCAGGGAGACAGGGGATGTGAATTACCGTAGGTGTGTCCAGGCCATGATATTATGCACCCCCACAATGAAAAGGCATGGGGGTGACCAAGGAGGAGATAGATGGTGCTGATACATTAGTTGGGACCAGAGTAAATATGAAACAGGATGACCACTTGTGTTAGTGTGAGTTAACCCCAGTGAGGCAGGGGATGCAAATTACCATAGGTGTAATCAGGCCATGATATCTTGCACCCCCACAATCAAAAAGTATGTGGGTGTCCCGGGAGGGACTAGATGGTGCCCTTACATCAGTTGGGACCAGAGTAAACAAAACAGGAGGACTTCTTGTGTCAGTGTGAGTTAACCCCAGAGAGGCAGGGAATGTGAATTACCATAGGTGCGTTCAGCCCATGATATATTGCACCCCCCAAAATCAAAAGTATGGGGGTGTCCAGGGAGGGGTTAGATGGTGCCTCTACATTGGTTGGGACCAGATTAAACATAAAACAGGATGGCCAATTGAGTCATTGTGAGTTAAACCCAGGGAGACAGGGGATGTGAATTACCGTAGGTGTGTCCAGGCCATGATATTATGCACCCCCACAATGAAAAGGCATGGGGGTGACCAAGGAGGAGATAGATGGTGCTGATACATTAGTTGGGACCAGAGTAAATATGAAACAGGATGACCACTTGTGTTAGTGTGAGTTAACCCCAGTGAGGCAGGGGATGCAAATTACCATAGGTGTAATCAGGCCATGATATCTTGCACCCCCACAATCAAAAAGTATGTGGGTGTCCCGGGAGGGGCTAGATGGTGCCCTTACATCAGTTGGGACCAGAGTAAACAAAACAGGAGGACTTCTTGTGTCAGTGTGAGTTAACCCCAGAGAGGCAGGGAATGCGAATTACCATAGGTGCGTTCAGCCCATGATATATTGCACCCCCCAAAATCAAAAGTATGGCGGTGTCCAGGGAGGGGTTAGATGGTGCCTCTACATTGGTTGGGACCAGATTAAACATAAAACAGGATGGCCACTTGAGTCATTGTGAGTTAAACCCAGGGAGACAGGGGATGTGAATTACCGTAGGTGTGTCCAGGCCATGATATTATGCACCCCCACAATGAAAAGGCATGGGGGTGACCAAGGAGGAGATAGATGGTGCTGATACATTAGTTGGGACCAGAGTAAATATGAAACAGGATGACCACTTGTGTTAGTGTGAGTTAACCACAGTGAGGCAGGGGATGCAAATTACCATAGGTGTAATCAGGCCATGATATCTTGCACCCCTCCACAATCAAACGGTATGGGGGTGTCCCGTGAGGGGCTAGATGGAGCCTCCACATTGGTTGGTATCAGATTAAGCATAAAACAGGATGACCACTTGTGTCACTGTGAGTTAACCCCAGGGAGACAGGGGATGCGAGTTACCGTAGCTGTGTACAGGCCATGATATCTTGCACCCCCACAATCAAAAGGTATGGAGGTATCTAGGGAGGGGCTAGATGGTGCCCTTACATCATTTGGGGCCAGAGTAAACATACAACAGGATCACCACTTGTGTCTGTGTGAGTTAACCCTAGAAAAACAGGGTATGTGAATTACCATAGGTGTGCTCCTGCCATGAAATCATGCACCCCACAATGAAAAGGTATGGGGGTGTCCAGGGAGGAGATAGATGGTGCCGATACACTGGTTGGGACCTGAGTAAACAGGATGACCACTTGTTTTAATGTGAATTACCCCAAGAGAAATAGGGGATGCAAATTACCATACGTGCAATCAGGCCATGATATCTTGCACCTCCCACAATCAAAAGGTATTGGGGTGTCCCGGGAGGGGCTAGATGGTGCTTCTACATTGGATAGGAACAGAGTAAACACAAAATAGGATGACCACTTTTGTCAGTGTAAATTATCCACAGGAAGGCAGGGGATGCGAATTACCATAGGTGTGTTCAGACCATGATAGTTTGCACCCCCACAATCAAAAGGTATGGGGGTGTCCAGGGAGGGGTTAGATAGTGCCTCTACATTGGTTGGGACCAGATTAAACAGAAAACAGGATGACCACTTGTGTCATTGTGAGTTAACCCCCTGGAGACAGGGGATGCAAATTATCATAGATGCGTTCAGGTCATGATATCTTGCACATCCACTATCAAAATTGTTTGTACTGTTTTTGTAAGTGTATGAATGCTGCACCTCTGGTACATGTGCATAGTATTCAACGCTGTGACGTGCGGTATGGGCCATGATTTGCAAGGGCAAAATTGTTTCGATGTAGTGGGGCACATAGGTCTGATAAAATGTCCTCTCGACACATAATGGAATATTCTCTGCAGGCCTGGGTGAAGATGTGTGGGGGACTATTTCAACATGATGGTTGGGGGCTCCCCTTGCTTAGAGCAGAAAGGAGTCTGAGGCTCCTGTGGGAGTGGATGGCATACATCATAATGGAGATATAGATAAGGTTAATAGCCGCCAATTATCACGAGGCAGCAGGGAGCTGAAACACTGAATGACCGCTGAATAGTCGTGAATGATCCTTCTTCATAAGAAAGTAGGTGCAGTGGAGGAAACAGTGTTGAAAGTAGGTGATAATATTTCTGTTTTCCTCAATGGGGCTCCATTAAATGTGCCGATGCTTCCGTCATCCCCATTCCCGTTGAGTCCTAGGGGACTCAAATGGGAATGGGGATTTACCGTTTACCGGCGCCTGACTTCCCGGAACACTGGGGTTGTAATCCCCCGGTGTTTCCGGCAAGCCAGGCGCCACTAAATATTTCAAGCCCAGCTGCAACCCGCCTGTAGCACCGGCAGGGTTACTGCCGGACTTGTAATGAGGCCCATTGTTACATTATTTGCTCAGGATCACACACTTACGCTAAAAAGCAAAGCAGAGATTTTAACCCACTCTGCAATTTGGGCACGGCCATCTTCTTCCACGCTTTACTTGGAATAAATATTTAAGTTTTGGGTGTGAAGACCTACAATAATACTGTCCTATAGAGTTTACTTGCAAAATCCACAAATTGCATAGTAAAGCATCATGACAATATCTAAATACTTATAGCAGCAGCATGTCGGGCCACAGTAATATCGGTGTACCTTTATTTTCCACATCCTGAATGGAAAACTATAAGATGCAAAAGGCAAAATATCTATGTAATCACTTTATTTTCAGCACTTTAAGACACACAATAAAAGAAGCTAAAAAACTCAGTTTGGTTTGGAGATGTGTCACAAAACTCCAGCATGGTGTTATGCATGGTTTTTTGCAAGGATCATGCCTGTCAACATTATTGTTTAAAATATATATTAACAGGCCGATTCATGGAATCAACGTGCGCTGAAAAAACGGTGCACGCGTGCGAAAACGTGCGATTCGCAGAGAAACAGCGAAAATCGCAGTGCAAGTGCGATTATCGCACAGAAAACATCGCACATCAATTCATGGAAGTCCGTGCACGCGCGAAATGTGGGATGTGCGCTGAGAAAGTGCGCGGCGCACGCTGGCGCACAGGTCAACGAACGCCGTGCGATAAGGCCACAGCGAATTCGCACATAGCGCGGCGCACATAACAAAAGTAGGCGTAACACGGGGCGTCACACGCAGAATGGGGAACAACTCGTGAAAATGTGGGCATCACGGGGGAAGTACAGGAGGCAAGTGCGCAGAACGCCCACACGCTCGCCTACAACACGTATTCATGGAATCGAACAGGGAAAAACAGCGCACGGCCAAAGACGCGCACAGGCCCATACATGTCCGCCACACAAAAGCAGGCGGTAGCGTCCCTGCGCTGGAAAAAAATGTGCGCCAAAGTCCTACACGCGCGAGAAGGCCCACACGCGATCGTGCCTGGGGGAGCGCGTGAAGTCCCACACGCGATTGGCCTGTGCGCGTGTATATCAGGGGTGCGCGAGAAGCTTCTCATATGCGATTGGCCTGGGCGCGTGAATTTCAGGGGCTCCCGGGTGTTATCACACGCGATCGGGCCTGGGGGAGCGTGTGCGTGTATTCCAGGGGTGCGCGTGAAGTTCCACACGCGATCGGGCCTGGGGGGGGAGCGGGGTACCACTCACCGTCTGCCTTGCGTGTAGAAGAACGCGTAGCCAACACCCGCTGTGAAGTAATAGCGTGTGAACCCCAACGGATGGAAAACACACGCACAGCACGAAAAGCACGTACAGAGCAGTGTAAAGGCACGCGGGATCTCCAAGCCCTGCCAGGGCAACGCCCGTGCGCGAAACTCCACAGACGCGCTTACGCTGTAAGGGCCTTTGGTCCAATGAAATCGCGTACGCGTGCTGACGCGCTTACGCGCTAAGGCCCTTTCCTCGAATTTCACGCTGACGTGCAGGATTTTCACGTGCCAAATCACTCCGTATCAAGCTGGCCACGCGAAAACACACGGAAGACCACGCTCCTGCCCAGAAGGCCGAATCACTGCCCCCCAGTGCCCCGAGCAGCCTCCCACGTGCCATCTGCTGCTGCCTGCCTGCCTGCCTGCTGCCACCGTGCCCTGCCATTTGGTGCCTGCACATCAGCCATCTGCAGGGGTCCAGTTGCTGTGTCCACCCCTGCTGGAACAGAAGACTCCCGACTCGGATTACATCGCTCCACAGCCCAGCCCCAGGACCCAGTTGCCCACCCACTCCTGCCCCTGGGGTTGCCATGTCGGGCACATCAACATCTGACACCAGTGGCAACCCCCGGCCAGAGGGGCAGAGGGGCACCAGCTTCACTGCCACCAAAGTTGGTGTCCTGGTGGAGCAAGTCCTGGGGCAGTATGATGCCCTCTTCGGATCGTCCCGCGCCAACAAGGAAGGACGGGAGAGGATCTGGGCCGACTGTGTGGTTGCCATCAAAGCCGAGGGGGTGGCAACCCGCACCATCCAGAAGGTCAAGAAGCGCTGGGAGGACTTGAGGTCCAGGACCCTCATAAAGGCCCGGCGCCTCGTGGAGGGGGGCCGGGGCCGCATGAGTTCCATCCAGATGAGGGTCCTGGAACGCGTACACCCAGCGCTCCACGCCCAGGTCCTTGAGAGGGAGACCCGTCTGGAGTTGAGCGGTAAGTGGCCAAGCATTGCTGTGTGAGACAGGGCATGTTGCAGTGTGCTGGTTGTCTGATACTTGCCTGCATGTGTGACATAGGCCATGTACGCATGTATGTGTGCAGGGACATCATGGTAATGCATGTGCGACCAGCAATGTGTGAACCGCACGGTTGTTGCATGTGTTCAAATGCGACATGGGGAGCCCAATGCAGATTGCACACATGAGAGCATGGCAGTCTCTGTTCCTGGACATGGGTGGGGGTGAGGGATGGGTGCTGATGCCAGGTACATATATGGTATCCATGTCTGTGTGCCTGACCTGCGTGTCTGTGACTTGTGAATGCCATGGATGCATGACACATGTCTGTGACAATTTACAGATTCACTGATGCAGCCTAGTCATCCTTGTATGCACTGTGATTGGGGTGTACGGGGCCAGATGGATGTGACTGAGGTGAAGTGTGTGCATGTGATAGGCATGACCCATGATGCATGTGAGTACCATTACATTGTATGATTCGAGAGTCCATTGGACATGTATGGAAATGTCCATGGCATGCACCATGACTGTCACTGTGTGTGTTTTGCCTGGACTGACACATGTGTTGTGGAGTGACATGATGGAAGTGTACTTTGACAGTGGCACTCATCTGCTATTGCTTCCTGTCTAGGGGACCATTGTACAGTACCCTGATGCTTGTGTTCTATGTCTCCCTCTACGCAGCGGCTAGTGAAGAAGAGGGCGGAGACGGTGCTGTGGAGCAAGGCGGCAGGGATGCCCCCACGGCTGCAGCGGAAGGGGTGGGTGAGCTCCCACAGGGGCCTGCTACGGCGGTAGACGGTGAGGAGCCATCCAGGTTGGTGGTTTCCACAGAGGAGGAGGAGGCCGCCACTGAGGCGCACATGGGGCCTGGTGGGGGCATCCCTGCTGGTGCAAGTGGTGCAGTCCAGGGGCAGGGGCAGGAGGCAGCACAGGTCACCGTGGAGGGGCCTGTGCATGTCGCTGTCCCTGACCCTGTGGGTGCACCACCATGCACCAGCAGGGATGCCCCGTCCCAGGCCCGTCCGCAGGTAGAGGGGATGTCCATGTCATCTGACTCCCCTCCACCTGCGGACGAGGGGACCCCTGGCCGTATGGAGAAGGTCCTGATTGGGGTCGCGATGCGCACGGCTGTGATTCGTGATGCCGTGCGTGCTTCCCAGGAGGAGCACGCACGTCATCACGAAGAGCACCGTGCCGACGTGGCCCAATTGGGATCGTCCATGTTCGGGGGTTTCCTGCATGTGTCGGCCAATCTGGCGGCCCTCTCCTCCTCTGTGGAGACTATATGCCAGTCGTTCTCCTTGCCGTCTTCCGGCCCAGATGCCACCAGGGCCCCCTGTGGACCTGCCCTGACCAATGCAGCCAGCTCGGTGGGGATCCCATCCCTGCCACAGTCGGGAGTCAGAGGTCCAGCAGGGGTGGACACCACAGCAACTGGACCCCAGCAGATGGAGGATGTGACGGCATCATCGGGCAGGGCACGTGCACAACGGCGTCGGTGGTTTCCATCAGCCTGGATGCCGTCGTGCTGGCACAGGCAGTTGCGTCGGAGGCAGCAGCAGGCTCAACGTGGGAGGCATCATGGCTCGGGGCCATCAACATCAGGGGTGCAGGCATCGGCCGGAGGGCAGGAGAACCCTGGAATGGGAGTGGCTTCCGTGTGGGAGCGTTTGTGCCAGCAGATAGGTGCGGAGCGGCAGCGGGCAGAGGAGGAACGGCTCACAATGGTCAGGGCAGAGGACTCCATGCGGAGGGCGCTGAGGCGGGCTGAGTGCCTCGAGGGTCTTCGCAGGGAGTTGGAGCTGGACACTGCATTATCCCTGCGGGACCTCTGGGCCAGGGAACATGCCCGCCTCCAAGCCATTGACCAGGAGTTCAATGATGCCCTGGCCCATGACAACAACCAGTGAGCCGTCGGACTAGCCCGCTGCCTTTGTATATAGTTATATAGTTAGTGTTAGGTTTCCTTTAATTTTTTTTTTTTCATTTGGTTCCGATTGGACAATGCGCCACATTTTTGTATATAGTTCAGTTTTTAGTTAGTTGTGATAGTTAGGTTTCATTTGGTTGGGCTCATGGACCCGGTATTATCTTGTATATAGTTCTACAATGGCTTTTTTTATTTTTTGGATTTTTTTCATGGACATTCATCTTCTTTTGGTTGTTTTGCTTTGTGGTTTTTCTCATTTCATTTCCATTCAAGTTTATTTTTCAATACATTTTTATTTTCATCCTTCAATGTGTCGTATCATCTCATTGCTTTCATGCATGTCATGTTGGGTGTTTTAACATTCACTTGCAGCCATTGTGTGTGACAGACATGTGTTCATTTGCATTATTTACATTGGGTGTGTGACATGTAATTGCCTTTGACATGTGGGTGGATGTGATAGTTGGTTGGGCCTTTTGGCAGGGGAGGATGGCCATTACGGACATGATTGGGGATTGTTGGGACCCAGGTGCAGGGGGGCATGGATGGGACATGGGCGAGGGCCTGGTGGAGGGTGCCCCTGCACTGCTGGGGGGTGGGCGTGGTGGGGAACATGAGTTGGACATGGGTGGGGGCCTGCTGGCAGGTGCCCCGCAATTCTGAGGGTGGGGGTGGTGGGGAACATGAGTTGGACATGGGTGGGGGCCTGCTGGCAGGTGCCCCACAGTGCTGAGGGTGGGGGTGGTGGGAGACATGGGTGGGGGCCTGGTGGAGGGTGCCCCTGCACTGCTGGGGGGTGGGGGTGGTGGGGAACATGAGTTGGACATGGGTGGGGGCCTGCTGGCAGGTGCCCCGCAATTCTGGGGGTGGGGGTGCAAGGGGACAGGAGTTGGTGATCATTAGTGCAAGGAGACATGTGCCTTTGCTGGGGGGCATGCCCATGTTGGGTGGGCTGCCTGCGGGACATGCCTGCAGGGGCCGTGGAGGGTGTACAGGGAACACCTGGGAGGACCCACACTGGCACATCACATGTAGGACTCCCCGGCACCCCTGAAATACACGTACCCTGCTGAAATCGCGTGTAATACATTCCGCGCACCCCTGGTATACACGCACACGCTCCCCCAGGCCCGATCGCGTGTGAAACCACCCGCGAGCCCCTGAAATACACGCGCCCAGGCCAATCGCGTGTGGAACTTCTCGCGCACCCCTGAAATAGACGCACACGCTCCCCCAGGACCGATCGCGTGTGAAACCACCCGCGAGCCCCTGAAATACAAGCGCCCAGGCCAATCGCGTGTGGAACTTCGCGCGCACCCCTGAAATACCCGCACGCAGCCCAATCGCGTGTGAAACTTCCTGCGCACCCCTGAAATACACGCACACGCTCCGCAAGGCCCGATCGCGTGTGAAACCACCCGCGAGCCCCTGAAATACACGCGCCCAGGCCAATCGCGTGTGGAACTTCTCGCACACCCCTGACATACACGCACACGCTCCCCCAGCCCCGATCGCGTGTGAAACCACCCGCGAGCCCCTGAAATACACGCGCCCAGGCCAATCGCGTGTGGAACTTCTCGCGCACCCCTGAAATACACGCACACGCTCCCCCAGCCCCGATCGCGTGTGAAACCACCCGCGAGCCCCTGAAATACACGCGCCCAGGCCAATCGCGTGTGGAACTTCGCGCGCACCCCTGAAATACCCGCACGCAGCCCAATCGCGTGTGTAACTTCCCGCGCACCCCTGAAATACACGCTCCCCCAGGCCCGATCGCGTGTGAAACCACCCGCGAGCCCCTGAAATACACGCGCCCAGGCCAATCGCGTGTGGAACTTCGCGCGCACCCCTGAAATACCGGCACGCAGCCCAATCGCGTGTGAAACTTCCCGCGCACCCCTGAAATACACGCACACGCTCCCCCAGGCCCGATCGCGTGTGAAACCACCCGCGAGCCCCTGAAATACACGCGCCCAGGCCAATCGCGTGTGGAACTTCTCGCGCACCCCTGACACACACGCACACGCTCCCCCAGCCCCGATCGCGTGTGAAACTACCCGCGAGCCCCTGAAATACACGCGCCCAGGCCAATCGCGTGTGGAACTTCGCGCGCACCCCTGAAATACCCGCACGCAGCCCAATCGCGTGTGAAACGTCCCGCGCACCCCTGAAATACACGCACATGCTCCCCCAGGCCCGATCGCGTGTGAAACCACCCGCGAGCCCCTGAAATACATGCGCCCAGGCCAATCGCGTGTGGAACTTCTCGCGCACCCCTGACATACACGCACACGCTCCCCCAGCCCCGATCGCGTGTGAAACCACCCGTGAACCCCTGAAATACACGCGCCCAGGCCAATCGCGTGTGGAACTTCTCGCGCACCCCTGAAATACACGCATACGCTCCCCCAGCCCCGATCGCGTGTGAAACCACCCGCGAGCCCCTGAAATACACGCGCCCAGGCCAATTGCGTGTGGAACCTCGCGCGCACCCCTGAAATACCCGCACGCAGCCCAATCGCGTGTGTAACTTCCCGCGCACCCCTGAAATACACGCACACGCTCCCCCAGGCCCGATCGCGTGTGAAACCACCCGCGAGCCCCTGAAATACACGCGCCCAGGCCAATCGCGTGTGGAACTTCTCGCGCACCCCTGAAATACACGCACACGCTCCCCCAGCCCCGATCGCGTGTGAAACCACCCGCGAGCCCCTGAAATACACGCGCCCAGGCCAATCGCGTGTGGAACTTCTCGCGCACCCCTGATATACACGCACACGCTCCCCCAGGCCGGATCCCGTGTGAAACCACCCGCGAGCCCCTGAAATACACGCGCCCAGGCCAATCGCGTGTGGAACTTCTCGCGCACCCCTGAAATACACGCACACGCTCCCCCAGGCCAGGTCGCGTGTGTTACTTCTCGCACTGGTACTGGGTTGGCGTAGCCCTTTGCGATGGTTTTGCGATCTTGGTGGCTTTTCCTTGCGGGAGGGCGTTCTTGGGGGCGTAACTGGCGCTGCTGAAGGGTCGCTGCGCCACTCTGCGCCACGTCTGCTTTTGGAGGTGGGAATCCATGAATACGCTGTGCGCGGAAATTGGTTTTATCGCACGTGGCTGGCGCAGACATTTGCACGGGCACGCTGTGCGCCAGCCGCGTGCGACACTTTTGGAAGGAATTACATGAATCGGCCAGTAAATGTCTTTGTGATATGCTAAAATCCATGGGCATACTATTTGCAAACTACACCCATGACACCCAGATAGTTGTCAAACTATCTGGGGTCTATAAAGATGATCTAGCAACTATTAACAGAATCTATGAAGCAATTCAGAAATGGATGGCTCTAAATTTGCTTGCTCTTAATGATAAGAAAACAGAGCTACTGATCATCAGCACACCCCATAGGCTAAAAAATCTAGACGACTCTTACAAGACCTTTGAGATAGATGGCAACAAGATTGCTGTATCTGAATATGTAAAAACCCTTGGAGTGTTCTTTGATGCCCACCTGACCTTCCAAAAGCATGTGGCCTATCTTAAAACATCCTGTGCTTTCCTTACACATCTTCTTTGGCAAATACGTCCCTATTTGTCTGAAGTTAACAGAGCATCAATCACAGCTGCAATCGTAAATACTAAACTGGACTATTGTAATAGTCTCTTTATTGGCACTACCAAATCCAATATAAAGAGTCTTCAAACAATTCAAAATGGAGCAGTTCGGGCGGTGTGTGGATTGAGTCGTCAATCCCACATTACAGAACACCGAAAAAGACTGCATTGGCTCTCTATTGAGCAATGACTGACCTTTAAGGGACTAGTCATAGTCTTTAAATGTATATTAGGTAGCGCCCCAGAATATCTCAAGGCAAGATTAAAAATTGCAACATCCAAACATAGTTTACATTCAAATAATCAGATGTTGTTATTTCAACCACGCACGATCACAAAATAACTAGGCAGAGCAAGTTTTGCAGCCTGGGGCCCAAGAAATTGGAATGTGATTCCAATTAATCTGAAACAGTGTGCAACGCTGCAACAGTTCAGGAAACGGCTGAAGACGTTCTTGTTTGAAGGTTAATAAAGGATACTGACATATCCTAAAAAAATAAAATCTGCTTCTCCTAATGACTCTGCCTGTCATTTGACTAAGAATGACTTCTGAACCCCACCTGCATCTATGTCTTGTTTTGTGTTATGTTTTGTCCATGTGAGCGCCCTGAGACCTTTGGGTGAGAGCTGCGCTATACAAGAAAATATTTAGTTAGTTAGTTTAAGAACATTCAACTGAGGACATGAAAACACACTTTACGTTTTAGGACATCAAGCTATTAGACGTTGTGGGTGTGAACACATTTTAAAAGTGTCCTTTGTTGTGTTGCACACTTTGGGGCAGATTCATGGAATTATTTGTGCCGAAAAATGGGGATTTGTGCGCCATTCTGCCCGCAAATCCCCATTTGTTAAACAGGGATTTGCGAGCAGAATGGCACACAAATCCCTGTTTTTCGGCGCAAATAATTCCATGAATCAGCCCCTTTAACTGTAACAGATTTGCAAGGTGACTGGTGGTCTTTCAGTTGGAAAGTCACCATTATGAATAAGCAAGCCTCGGCTGCCGAAGGCAAAAGCTGCCGAAGGCAAAAGAAAAGTAACCGTGTTGTTGGGTTTATTACGCAGACTGTGTGTCTCAGAGTGGCTGTGCCACTGTGAAGAAACAAAATGCATCCCATGTTTCTGATCCTTTTGTTAGCAGCTAAATTTCGTTGCGTGCCTGCCCTTTTTATGATATTCTGCATCCCCACAGATGACAGGAATGGGCAGGGGCGGAGCTACAAAGACATCACTGGCCAATCCCAGGAACGGAGCTGTTGGACGGCGGGCTATCAGGCTGTATTTTCTCATTTTTCATTTTTACGCTGTTTGTATGGCTGTAGCCATCTGTGGGTGGGGGGGGCATCCAAGTGAGCGTGGCTCCGAAGATTGTCGAACACTTGCCTCCCACAAGCTACCATGGGATGCAGGATAGCATACAACACCAGCAAGGAAGAGGAGGACCCCCTGCAGTAAATAAAAACCTGTTTCTGGTGCAAAGAGCCACGAAGGACGGGTAAAAATAGTTGTGGCAGGAGGCTATGGTACTTTTAAACTGTTGGGAAAGAATATATGGGTAGCAGCAGGGGCGCCAAGTACGGGGGGGCTGCGGGGCCTGGGCCCCCCAGCCGCAGAATGAAGTCGGGGCTGAGCCCCCCCCCCGGCCGGAGAGAAGAGACGCAGTATGGATGGCCCTTTGTTCCATCCATACTGTGTCTCTCTCTGCGGCCCGGGTAAAAGCCGGGGAAAAACGATGTTTAGAAATTGTGGGACAGATGCAAAGCAAGAGGCTCTTGCTTTGCATCTGTCCCTCAATTTCTAAAAATCGTTTTGGGTTGGGTATACTAGAGGTACACCCAACCCAAAACGATTTTAAGAAATGGAGGCACAGATGCAAAACAAGTCTGTCCCTCAATTTCTAAAAATCGTTTTGGGTGTATTTGTACATCTGTGCACCCCTCTTTCTAAGAGGGGTGCACAGATGTAGAGGTACACAGAACCCAGAAGGATTTTTAGAAATGGAGGCACAGATGCAAAACAAGTCTGTCCCTCAATTTCTAAAAATAGTTTTGGGTTGCGTGTATTTGTACATCTGTGCACCCCTGTTGGCAATAGGGGTGCACAGGTGTAGAGGTACACCCAACCCAGAAGGAGTTTTATAAATGGAGGCACAAATGCAAAGCAAGTCTGTCCCTCAATTTCTAAAAATCGTTTTGGGTTGGGTGTATTTCTACATCTGTGCACCCCTGTTGCCAAGAGGGGTGCACAGATGTAGAGGTACACCCAACCCAAAACGATTTTTAGAAATGGAGGCACAGATGCAAAACAAGTCTGTCCCTCAATTTCTAAAAATCGTTTTGGGTTTGGTGTATTTGTACATCTGTGCACCCCTCTTGGCAAGAGGGGGGAACAGATGTAGAGGTATACCCAACCCAGAAGGATTTTTAGAAATGGAGGTACAGATGCAAAGCGAGAGAGGGGACAGGGAGGGGGCAAATGAGACTGTTTGCATGTCTCTGAGTGTGCACGTGGTGAGGGTGAATGCAGTGGGCGGGGAGCAGAGGCGTATGAGCCAGGACTTTCTAGTAGCGCTGCCATATTTTAAATGGGGCAATGCTGGTACTCCTCAGTTAGCTCGCAATACTCTTGATGGGATAGTACTGCTGTAACAGGTCTTCTATAATTGTTGAATCTTCTCAGCAATAATACTATGCTTTTGTTGAGACAATGCTAGTTCATCTTAGTGGGGCTGCTATACTTTTGATTGGACAACATCAGCACTTCTCAGTTGAACTGCTACACTCTTATTGTCAAGGCCCCAGCACTTCTCAACAGATGCATTTCTTTTTATTTTAATTGGTTATTTATAATGCGTGTACTACCCAGAGGTTTCTAAGCGCTGACTGAGGGAGTGAACCTGTGTTGCGCGGACTGAGGGAGCGAACCTGTGTTGCGTGGACCGAGGGAGCGAACCTGTGTTGCGCGGACCGAGGGAGCGAACCTGTGTTGCGCAGACTGAGGGAGCGAACCTGTGTTGCGCGGACCAAGGGAGCGAACCTGTGTTGCGCGGACCGAGGGAGCGAACCTGTGTTGCACAGACCGAGGGAGCGAGCCTGTGTTGCTCTGTGTCGTCTTGCTTCCAAGGCGAGCACGTTGCCCCTGAGCTATCCTTCCGATACTTTAAGTTCTCGGAGGCGGCCTCTTACGACGCGCAGTTCCTGCGTACGTTGCGTAGAGGTGCGGCTTGAGACGGCTGGGTCCTTTCCTCGAACTGTGCGAACTGCGCCATCGGTTGGCTCGGCAGGCTCGGGTGGACTGGCTCTAGTGCTGGGAACGGAGCGGAGTCGGGAGCACGGAGGAGGACGGAGGCTTTTTGTGCACACGCCGAAAGGAGAGCCGCCAGTGGTGACGGGTGTGCACACCCGATTCGTCGCCCGCCGCCCGATAGTGCAGCCCCACACGGAACGTAGAGGGCGCACTGGGTGCATTGTGACCCGGCGACGAATCGAGCGAGATCTCCCCCCCCCGGAGGTAACTGGCCTTACGGCAAGAGGTACGGGGAGGGGTGTTGGCGCCTGGGGGTGTTGCGCTGGGCGCCGGGCGCAATCGCATAGACCTGACCAGGTCACTGGCTGAACAAGGTGCCCCCTCAAACTGCGCAGCGAGGCTACCTCCCCATTGTAAGATTTTGTGAGTGGGGAGACAGTTCCTCTACGTGGATACTTTCCCTGGCGCAATTATCATAGTATCTGCGTTCCTCTACTGATAAAGATTAGTGGCATCAGAAGTTGAGCCTGGTAGAATTCCAGCGTAACAGGAGACTGCGGGGACTTACCCTTTGATCCTGTAATCGGCCAATTCTACCTACTGGTGCCAGGTAGCCTACTTATCCCAGAGTGGATGGCTCCCCATAAAAAACCTGCTCCTTCCAAATATAATCTAAGGAAAAAGACACACGAACCAGACTTGGGTCCCATAATGGAAGAGTCTAAAGGCAGGAGAAATAAAGCCAAGAAGGGAACCCCCGTAGATCAAGGTAAGATAACGGGTTTTTTCCCCATAAACATACCGGCTGAAAATAATTCCACAACCCTCGAGACGCCTATGAATCAAGTGACCAATACCTCCAATTTGGACAGATCACTAAATTTTGAGGATATTGACAACAACTCCTTACTGGACTTATGCCTATCTATACAGAGAGGCATGACACCCCAGATTGTGGTGCACTCGGAGGATCTGGAGTCTCTCACACCGGAGAACCAGAGTGAAAACCATGGCAAACGACTTTCTCAAGCTGTAACAATGGAGAGGCTATCTACATCACCTAACCTAATTATTGATACTTCATCTGACAATGGAAGAGAGACAGTCAGTAATATTCATCCGGTAGCCCAGGAAATTGCCGAATTACAAGCTTCCGTGGCTTCCTTACAGTTTGCATTAAAAATATTGCTGAAGATGTCGGGCCGCATATTGGCAAACACAAACACATTGATGAGTGACACTGAGCAAAGACGGAAGGAGGCCGAGGATGCGGAAGTCAATCTATCTGAAGCTATTATAATAGCAAACGAGATACACGAACAACAACTCCCTGACCCCCATACCGACATAACAGCTCAACCAGACGTTCCAATGACCCGTAAGCAGCGGAGGTTGGCCAAGTCAGCGCTAGACAGGGCCAGAGTGAATACTCAAGAGCTCTTACCTTTTGAACTAGAGAAGCCTATCCCTCGTTCTAAAAAAGGGAAAAAAAGAGCAGCTCGAGCAAAGAAGCGAAGGGCTGCAGGAGATGGTTGTCTAACTAGTTGGTTGATTGCGGAGACCACTGTAGCCCCAGATGGGGCTGAGGAACTCGAAAACGCAATAATTAAATCTATACTTGAAGACGATGGCACTCTAGAAAAGCCCCCGAAAACAGCGCATGAGCTTGATTGTCTCCATAATACAAATTCTTCAGATTTGGTAAAAGAGTGTGATCCGAAGTGGGGGAATCGCACCTGTATCATTAGAAATTTATATCAATCTGGCACAAGCGCTTGGCTATCTCGCTCCGAATTCTTAAAGAGACTATTTTCGGTACCTCAACTGAGAGTTCTGCAATCGGAAGACTTTCAATTTCTTGAACCCTTGTCAGGATCCCATCCCAAGGTATCAGCTCTGCATTGCAAATTTACATCGACTGCCCAACTATTAAGGACTTATAAAACAGAGCTGAAAACTGTTGACATTGAGTTAGATGCTGAAGTAAACTATAATGAGCCTAGCAGCTCTGAAATTGAAAATGTTATAGATGGGCCCGTGGTCGCTTGCCCTATTATGCCATCAGGAACCAAGATGGACAAAAATAATGTACAATCCATCCTGAAATGGCTGACGGAGGCATTGTCTAAGGTGGTAGAGAATCATTGAAAATTATCGTTGGCTTCGTGGAATTGTAGGGGTTTTGCCCATCTTTTAAACAAGACAGGCCCTATAGCTCAATTATCTCATTACAACTGTATATGCTTACAAGAAACTTTTGCAATGAATCCCCTATTTTTAGATGGATATAAGGGCCACCAGGTATTTGCCAAACGAGGCGAAAGAGGTAGACCCTTTGGGGGGCTATGGATTGGGGTATCTAATAGCCTAAGTTCAAGGAGGATTCTTGGGAGCCAAAATGACCAACTATTGGCTGTTGAAATAATATACAATATTAAGAAGACCACCGAGAAAGTCTTGGTGGTGTGCTTATATAATCCCCCGGGCGCTATGTGCAGAGAATCAATACAAGAAGGGTTACATGAGCTACTGGCCAGTTGGTTATCCATTGAAGGAAATAGTAATGTTTGTGTGGCTGGAGATTTTAACACCCATATGCTTGGGGGAGAGAGGAGCTTCGCTAATCCTAAGCTCCGTCCCAGATGTGTTATGGAGCATGATAAATTGGAGGATGAAGGACTTGATTGGGTACACTTCTTTTGTAGGTGGGAATTTGAGATGCTAAATGGACGCACCAAAAGTGATCATCCAGGTAAACATACTTGGAACAATGGAACTGCGATCAGCACTCTAGATTATATTTTCGTGTCTCCAAGTCTGTTGTTACTGATTGATGATATGATGGTAATATCAAATATATGGAGTGATCATGCAATTCTGGCGTGCTCATTTGACATCCTGGAGAATAATGATCGAGTGTGCACTACCGGAGATCTGAAAATCAACCATGCAGGGACCTGTATCCGCTGGTCGGACAAGAATATCTCTCGCGCTGAGGAAGCCCTACATAAGTATGGCTATCTCAGTGTCGAAGACTTTAAGAAAATGACCATAGATGGAGTAGAGGACTGGATATACCTGTTCTCCGATCAATATGCCGCAACTCCGGTTGGGACAATGCTCGGTGAGCAGGAGAAATGTCCTACCTATGACAAATTTATTCGAGATACTAAAAGAACTCTGAGGGCGGAACTAAGAAGAGCAAAGAAAACAAGTATGACCTGGGATATATATAACATTGTGTCCAAGGAAATAAAGATGAGATATAGGAGGGTGATCAAAGCAAAAAGAAGCTCCGATAGAAATAGAGCCTGGCAAAAGCTAATACAGACTATCTGCTCCCGTAAAACTAGCAGTATATGGGCTCTTCTTAACGAAGCAAGAGGGAATAGGACACGGCAATTAGTTAATCCTATTTCCAGTGTGGAATGGACTGCGTTTCTGGAAAAACGCAACACAGCGATTAGAGTCGAGGAGATAATCCCTTTGGGTAACATACCAACGGACCCTGACATTGACATTTCCCATGACTCCATCCTCTCTATGATTAAACGGTTGAAGTCATCCAGGGCACCTGGTCCCGATGGGCTCCCTAATATTGTAATAAAAAGTAGCCCAATTTTTTGGGCAACCCTAATGAATGTATGGTTCTCCAAGATTTTGAGGACAGGGGTACTGCCGAGCTCGTGGCAATCAGCCATACTAATACCAATATTTAAAAAAGGCAATCGATTAGACCCTAATAATTATAGATTACTTTCCATGCTAGACAGTACAAGTAAAATATTTGCGTCACTCTTGCTGGAAAAACTACAGATATGGGTTGACCGGGCTAAAATCTTAAGTAAATTTCAATGTGGCTTTAGGCAAGACTACTCAACTAGCCATAACATTTTTGTCATGGACTACTTACGAACTAGAGCCTTGCAAAGCGGACAACCACCCCTCTATGCACTTTACATAGATTTTAAAGCGGCCTTTGATTCTATCCCCCGAGAAAAACTATGGCTGAAGTTACAAAATCTTGGCTGTCCAGATGATCTACTATACTACCTAAGATTGCTACATCAGAACACCAAGGTTAAATTGAAATTAGACCAAGCAGGTCATATGACGGAGGTAGTCACACAAAATAGAGGAGTCAAACAAGGTTGTGTGACCGCTCCCCTAGCATACAATCTGTATGTGCATGACATACCGGCATCTTTAGCCTTGGTAAAAAACTGTCCTCCCAATATTGGTAAAACTCCATACTTGGTACTTGCATACGCTGATGATTTAGTGATCTTTGACCACACAATCAGTGGTATACGTCGCTCAGCCATAGCGCTCTGGGGATATTCTGAACAAAATGGACTTACAATTAATGTTGAAAAAACACATGTGATGAGATACACATGTAAAAGGTCCGCGCGTGTCTCTCTATGCATTGATAGAGTTGTAATTTCATATGTCCCTGAATATAAATACCTCCGGATTGAATTTGAACCCAGAGGTGACTACACGAATTGTAAACGCAATCGGAAAATAAGAGCTGCCCAAATTACTGCCTTATTTAAAAGCTTTACAATTAAACAGGGTGGTTACACATTATGGGGATCTAGACACCTTTATATACAGGTACTAGCGCCCATGATGGTGTATGGATTGGAATCATTAATTAAGATGGATCTAAATTGGTTACAAATTATTGAGGGAAAATACTGGAGGAAGATATTAGGACTTCCGGTATGTATCCCTATGGCTCTCCTCAGACTCGAGTTGGGTCTGATATCATTAAAAGCACAGATATTAAAGAAAAGAGCCGGATTTTACTTAAAAATGGTGAATGGCGCGGGTAATGCCCTGCTAACGACATTTGCCCTGAATAATAATAATGAAAAGACACTCAATGATTTCAAAAAACAAATGGAACAATTGCTCAAAGAAATTTGCTGGAATCATCGTGCAGGGACTTTTACGGAGGCTATGCAATCCTGTATGGGGAGACGAGTTGAGTTATGGGATTGGCTAGAGAACTATGAACAACTGCGCAAATTAAAAAGGTATAGGTTCATGGAAACTAGATTATATACATTCAAGAAACCACAGAAATACCTGATGATATGCCCGTCCCCAAGATTAAGGAGGTTTATACTTCTATTAAGAATGGAATATCTCCCCATTAAGATGACCACTGGTATTATGGAAAAGATACCCAGAGAACAACGTTATTGTCGCCTGTGTAAGAACCAGGAAGCTCTGGAGACAGCTAAACATGTACTAACCGAATGCCAGGGTATGATGGTTGACATAAAACTGCACTTAAGTATGTTTGTCCATAATTGGGAGACTATTGGAGACATGTTGTTCTGGAATCATTGTGTAAACACCAACAGTATGCGTCTACTAGCCGCACTCTATTCCATTTGGCTAAGAGTGGAAGATGAGCTGGGTATATCGATATGAGGAGAGCTAGCCATCACACTGGACAGAACCATGGGATAATACAGACCAGTATATGCATTTTAACTGCTGACATGATAAGAAATAATCAAAACCATGCCCATGTGTAACTATGGTGTGCTATTTTACGAAGAATTTTTATTTGATTTTAATTGTATGTTTATGGTGTTTTGAATCTTGTATTGAAAGTAATTAAGATGTACATGTGTAAAGTTTGAATTTTTAAACTATATCACATTAAAGATATTATTATTATTATTATTATTAAAGATCTGAAGTACATTTAATGATACAGAACCAGAACTATTGAGCAAGTCTGTCATCATCAGAATAACTCAACACTGTCGTGGTTATACAAGAGCTCATATATTTAAAGTGATGGAATTACTCAGAATGTAGCAGCACTATTCAATAACCCAAAGTTCTGAAGCATAGTTAATGTGAAAATACTACACTTCTCACAGAGGCTTCTACACTTTTTATGGGGCAGCACTGATCCAGCCTACTGCTCACATGCTCAGAATTGTCATTTCTCAGCAGGACTGCAACACTATACCATTGTGTTCTGTATGTTGAGTGCTTCTTCACCACCAATGTGGATTCATGGCTCTCTCCCAGTGTCTAAATAGTAGATCTGTCTACATTCAATTAGCAACAGGCATGTCCGGAGCTGCCTACTGTCCATAAGCTGCCGCTCAGGATGTTGGGAGCCGTGATGGGGCAAGGGATAGAAGGATCAAGCCTGTCCGATAGCAGAATCAGCATGGTCTCAAAATCTGCCCACTCCTTCTGGAGTGGTCATGGGGCAAAATGAGCCTGATCCCACATACAGGGGGTTGTTACTACTTTATCTCTCCTGAATGAAAGAATGAGCTCTCTCAGACACAACTTATCACCCCTGCACACACATTGAATGAATATGGTATGGATCTATAGATCGAGAAAACTGGAGTGGCAATTCAGAGTGTTTTAACAGAAATATAATTGTCTTCCCAGATGGGAGACTGACTCCATTAATATACATGGGGTCACTGAGATGACCAAGAGTGAAACTGTACATTCAGTTGTGAGATTACCAGTAACGGTTGATACTATGCTCCAAGGAGTGAGGTGCCCACTCAATATATGACACTGTTTATAGGTGTGAGACCCATCCTGAATGCTTGCCCAAAGAGCCTTGGTCAGAGTTTCACACTAAAGAAGTGAGCATGTGATCCGGGGTCTGCAGCCCACAACACGCAGGGGATTCCCATGTTCCCACTTGCGAGATTTGCACCAAATTAGTGAGATTGTGCTCCAAGGTAGGAGTCACACGCACAGTCTTTGCTCTGACGTTTGACACACTCACAGGATGGGACGGCATTTCGTTCTCCCATCCTAGTTGTGTTGCTCTGCCTTTTGAGGGATACTACAACCTGGATGATTATAGAGGGGTAGAGTAGGGGCAGTGATGGCCTACTGGAATGCAACTCGAAGGCTTAAATCTCCTTCTTACTTGACTTTAGTATGTGCAGTACATGCTAGCCACTGTTTCCACTGATCTGCGCTGCGCGCGCCTCCACCCCCCGTGCGCGCCGTTGCACCAAGTTGGTGACTACATGCAAATTTGCGGTCCTGTAACTGCCAGTGGTGTCAATTTATGTATTTGGGCCCCCCCCACCCGGGAAATTCATAAGTCGGCTCCCCTGGGTAGCAGCATTCTGCAGTAAGAACTACTGAGAGTCCTTCACTGTTTGGTATCACGGCATTTTCGCAAGGAAGAGGAGGACCCCCTGCAGTAAATAAAAACCTGTTTCCAGCGCAAAGCGTTACTAAGGAATGGTAAGGACAGTTGTGACAGGAAGCTCTGCTATTTTTAAACTGTCTGCTAAGCATTTCTGGAAGCACACAGCAATCGGTTATATCGGCAGCAGCACTCTGCAGTAAAAACTACTGAGAGTCCTTCTTCACTGAGTCCTTCTTCACTGTTTGGCATTGCGGAAGTCTGGCAAGGAAGAGGAGTACCCCTGTTGGATGAAGGACCGCTAAGGACAGTTGAGGCGGGGGAGGCAGGGTATATCTCTGGGAATTGCGTTTACTGGAACAAAAGAAATACATCCAGAAAACCTGGTGGGGTGAGTGTCATTTTTTGTTCTTATTTCTACTGAAGATGAAGTCAGCTAAACAGCTACAAGGACTCAGGCGAAGTAAACATAACAATAAGGGAAAGAGCAGCCCTGCCATGGGAGGGGAAAAAACCTGACAACATTATGGGCCAAACATTTTTCCCGACAAAGCCAGCAGAAATTGAAACACTGGCTTTAATTGATATGGAATTTTTAAGAACATCACTGCTGAGCACCCACATGCAAATCAATGGACAATATTCAACAAACATTGATAATAATAATTCCCTTTTAAATGTATGCCAGAGCCTGGGAAGAAAATTCAACTGGAGGCACTATATTGATAAAAGAGACAGAACAACCCCTGAATATGATAATATAATAGGAACTCATTTATCTGCTTCCTCCGACCTTTTTGCAGAAAATAAATGAAGCTCAACTACCAACTCAGACGAGGAAACAACAAATAGTACTCATATGAGTAGTACTAATAATAACTTTATTGAAAAAAGTGGCAACTTGAATGCAATTGCAGCAATTATAGAAGCTATAATTGCTTTGGTGTGCCCTATGGCGAAAGAACAACAGGACCTTAAACATATATTGGCTTGTGTTGTGGATATAATTCAGAATAATAGTGACAAACCATAGGTGAGGGAAATAAGATCTGATTCCCTGGCCTGTCAATCTATGTTATCCTCCATTTTTAACTCGCAATCAGAACATATATATGGAGATGATACAACACCAGTGCAAACAAGAATAGAAATGACCCTGAAAGTTCAAACATTGGTAAAACCTCTGACGGATAACCCGACTGAGAGAAATTTAAAGATAAAAGAACAACCGAAAAGGGCAAATCCACACAAAATAAAGAACAAGGGTAATTTAAGCCTGCCCAACAAAAGTAGAAAAGGGTTATTTCTTTTAAAGCAAATGGAGCGCCAGCAAATCAAGCAACTATTGAAAATAAGCAAAGTCTGGTAAAGGCCCTTTGGATAAATGGGTTAATTTCAATGGAGAAAAAACAAATATACGTTAAATAATTGACCCCAACAACTCCTGATATAAGGAGGAAAATAGAATACCATCAGGGCCTAGTTTAAGGCAGCCATCTAAAAAAGAACTTTTGAATACTATACATAACCAACAAACAAGGCACTTGAGTCAATCGGTGGGGGCAAGGGCTAAGATGGTGGAATTGAAGACTACAGCAGAAAGCCCATGAATAAGGTTTTTTTGTTACTTTTTTTAAAGAAATCCCTGCATTCAAATGTATTAAATCAATGGATATTAAGAGAGTGGAACTGCCACAAATTGACTGTCCTGAAAACTGTGGAATAATTGAGTTTGCATCTCCTTTGGTGGTAAATATTGCCTGGGCACAACCCTCACCCAACTACGGTTAAGCAATTTTACCCCTCCTTTGTTTTTCTTTGACCTTTTTTGTACACATTTTCATATATTGTATGAAAAAGGTTTTAACGTGATAATAAGCTGAAAGCATTATGAAGAAATAAGACCCATCTAAATAATTTGCTCCAAATTAAATAATGATAAATAATGATAAAAACCTTAAAGAAGTACACATTTCAGAATGATCAAGCTTGCTAGCATTTACCATCAAAAGAAATATAGTAACAAGTTTGGTGGGAATGCAAGAAAGATGGATCCCAGATACATTAGGAGATGACAACACATGATATGTCAAAGAAAGCAAATATGTATTCACATCCTGGAATTCCAGAGGTTAGCTTTCCTTTCTGTGTAATAAAAAAAGGGCTAGAAGCACTTACAAAAAGTGATATATTTACATTACAAGAAACTTTCTCCACCAGCAATATTGTATAAGATGATTATAACATTATACAGCAACCTGCCTTAGAAGCCACTCGAGGTAGCCCTATGGCAGGCTTGCCTATTGGGATAAAGTCACCTCTTAAAGCTAGTAGATTCACAGTGAATCAAACTTGTCCCTTTGTACTTAGTGTGGAAATAGAAAGTTTCGCCATAATAGGGAAAAAGGTGTTCCTTATTAATTTATATGATCCCCAGGAGGAATTAACACAAGGAAAATAAAAGATAAAGTAAAAACACCAATCACTCTCTGGTTGGAAAGAAATAAAGGTAACAAAAATATCCTAATTATGGCCGGTTTCAATTACCATGAAATCGCCAAAAGGGCAAATAACTAAATAGAAAGGGAGGAGAACTCCCACATGACCCCGTTTAATTATTAATATAATGGTGTGGAGGATGAAACAATGGGAAGGATGAGTGATTGAGTGGATTTTATTTCCCATTGGGATTTGAATGTAATGAATATGTAAAATGAAAATGATAGGAATGAGGGTTGCACTTGGACAAATGGGAGAGCTTTTTTCCCATTTAGATTAACGCACGCTTTTAAACACTTGTGTATGAGCATGATACAAATAAAATATCATAGTATATATTTGCAAGTGCTTCAGTTAGAAAATGTTCTACCCATGTTATGGTGTCACACACAGGATTAAGTGATCAAGCAATGCTCACATGGAGTATGTACTATGCCCAAGGAAAAATATATGTCCCTAGAAATAAGTTGAAAGTTGAAGTAAAGCCACAGGGATATGGATTGGTAGGGAGTGCTTCAAATGTGAACAGATTTAATGAATAGATAATGGAGAATAAGACCTCCTTCGCGAATCAGATGGAGGAAAATGATTGGAATTTAGATACATTAGTGAATGCAATAATTGCCAGATGCCATTTAGGCTGTAATAAATCGAACTAGAAAGAACAAAGATTGGGCATTTTTTATATAAAAATTTCCAATAGAAACAAACAACATTGTAGAAAAGTTTGTATTATAAATCAAGGCACAGCACTTACGGCTACAGAAATGCATGTAATATAGTTTGCCAACAGACTTCGTATACAAATTGGTTGAGAAACGATAAAGGTAGTCTGGTTAATGCAAATTGGAAATTTCTGTTTTGTTCACATTGTTGAGATCCAATGACATTCGTACATTTTGGTATGCTTACAGAAAATATTTAGCTAATGAAACCCATTTAATCCTCAATCCAATAACGGAAGAGATATGGACCAAACATATTACGGAAAATTATTTTGCTCCTTGAATCCAAATTACTAAATTTGTAATAAAAGTTGGTATAAACTAAACATTACAATAAAAAAAAATTACTAATAATTACAATTATGAAGGGCATTAGCTAACATAATTTTTCATAATGATCCTAAGTATTGGGCAAAGGTATTGACTGCTTTATTTTTTTACTAAAATGAAACGGACAATACCTAATAGCTGGAGTAGGCTGTCGTCAACTAAATCTTCGACCATGGCTCCATCGACAGCACCGTGAGCATCTGTTACCGACATAAGAATTAGGGCCCAAAACGCCACTGTTACTCCATCCAATGAATACAGCCTTCCTGAGTTTATGGAAGTACCGCCTCAGTTTGTAGACGCTCTTGAACCACAGGGAACACAATGATCTCCCTTAGGAGAAATACCCGAGCTACCTGACGTCATCCTACAGGAGGAGTTTTCAGACACTGAGTTTGTTGAAGAACAGCATTGTCTTACACCTAAGGAACCCAACCCTCGTTGGCAACCTACTACAGAGGTGCCTGCTGATCCTTATGACCCTGTACTCATGTTATCAATGCAAAGGATCATTGAGGAGTTCAATAGACATCAAAATGAAAAGAGCAAGTCAGCTGCACCGAGGGAGCCAAACCTCCCGCAGAGGGATTTTTCACCTCGACAAAGTATGCCAAGACATTCGCCTTCCAGGAGTAGACCACAGAAAAGAGTACATTCACTGGAGCCACTGCGCAGGTCTAGGAGCAGGACACTCAGTGCTTCACAGACAAGGGTCCCTTCTCCAGCATCGTCACATAGGACAAGATCTCCAGCTAGAGATCCAATGATTTACCATCTTCTGTTTCGGTCTCAGACTGGCAGGAAGATCCTTTCAGAGAATTTTCTGAACCGGAAGAAGGCGAGATCACTCAAGAGCCTTATACTTGCGAATGGGACGATTACATTGTTGAAAAGCCCAGAAAGAATGGTTCTCCGGGTGGCTCTTCACCGCCGGATGATCTAGTATCTTTTCATACTATCATCGGCAAAGCTGCAGAATTGTTCCAGTTACAGGTCACCTTGCAGGAGAGGTCGGTGCTTTATGAGCACACGGACAAACATAGGAGAACTGTTACTACCATGCCTCTCCTCGACACCATTTGGGAGTCCGGATCCAAGATATTGGCCACACCTTTATCCACTCCGGCTCTAGTTTCCAGGCCTGAGAAAAAATACAAGTCTCCTGAGTCTGCACCTCTTCGTCTACGAGGTCATACAAAACCGGACTCGGTCATCACAGTAGCAGCTAGGAAAAAGCTGACCAATCCAGCATTGCCTCTATCAGCCCCACCGGACAAGGACGGTCGCAAACAAGAGGCTATGGGGAGGAAAGTGTCTGCATCAGCATTGCTTACCATTAGAGCGGGCATTGCGCTGGCCACGACGGCAAGATTTGACCGCGAGCTTTGGCTCTGCATGTCTAAGATGGCCAAACAGCTACCTGTAGAACTCCAGGAAGAAGCCAGGTCGATTATCACCAATGGGGAAGCAGCTTCGGATCACAGGATTGACGCAGCAGTTGATGTGGCAGAGTCAGGTTTCAGGCAGATGGCCCATGGCACAGTGCTGAGAAGACAGGCCTGAATGAAGGCTACCAATTTCAGGCCTCAGGTCCAAGCTCAGATATTGGACATGTCCTTTGATGGTTAAGAACTCTTCGGGAAAAAGATCGATGACCACCTCAAAGGAATCAAAACGGACACGGCACGTGCCATCAGCTCTTTGAAAGAAAAAGACAAGGATTGCCGGTCTTTTCGTCTTTTTTGGGTTTCATCCTCGAAGTACAGAGGTTTTAACCGTTCTTCCTACGGTCAGAAGTCGCAAGGTAATTCATACCAGGACACCAAGTACCAGTCTTCCAACAAGTACGCCCAGAGAGGGAGGCAGGGCACCGCTCAAGGGAAGTCGCAGAGCAAACAAAACTGACAGTCCAGCTCCTCCCCCTCAACGTCACACCCCAGTAGGGGGAAGGGTGAGCCAGTTCTTTCAACACTGGCAGTCAATAACATCAGACAAATGGGTGTTACAGGTGGTCCGCGAGGGACACACCTTAGAATTTCTAGTCCAGCCCACTTCCCTGCCCCTGACTCCGCGCAAGGTGCACATGTTAAAGCAAGTCATGTCCGAAATCCAAAAACCGCTGCACAAAGCAGCAATAGAGCCAGTACCTTACTCTCTAAGGGGGGAAGGATTTCTACTCCCGTTTCTTCCTCATCAAAAAGAAGAATGGTCAATGGGACCATCTTGGACCTGAGAGCGCTGAACAAATGTATCAAACGCATCAAATTCAAGATGATAACGTTGCAAGGAGTGCTCCCTTGGCTAAACATGCACGATTTCTTAGCCACTCTAGACTTGGAGGACGCATACTTCCACGTACCAATCCACCCATCACACAGAAAATTTGAGTGCTCCCATTCGGTCTGAGATCAGCACCGAGAGTGTTTACAAAATGCCTGGCACCAGTAGCAGCAAAACTCAGGAGGACAGCAACAAAACTCTTTCCATATCTGGAAGACTGGTTGATAAGAGCAAGTTCCACCTCAAGCACACACTTGGCAGTTGCAAAGACGACAAATCTCATAAGAGGGTTAGGTTTCTCCATAAACAACGCAAAGTCCTGCCCAGTTCCCAGGAAGACAGTTTCTTTCCTGGGAGCCAAACTCGATACCAACATTCCCAGGGTGAGACCGTCGGCAGAAAGAGCAGTAGCAATTCTCTGCTTGACCTCGTGATTCTTAGTGATAGAGATGACATTGGTGAGCTCTTACAAATCCCTCCTGGGCATGATGTCCTCATGTATATTCCTCATACCAAATTGCAGGCTTCGCATGAGGCCTGTCCAGGAGGCACTGGACCACCAATGGAACAAAGCTCTTTGCACTTGGGAGGACATCGTCCAGATTCCAACGACTCTGCACAAGACTCTTCGATGGTGGAACGCTCCGCAGAACCTGTTACAAGGGATGCCATTTCAGGCACCAATGTCGACCCTTATCTTGAGGACCGAAGCATTTCTTTTGCGCTGGGGCGCTCATCTTGTGGACCTACAAACCAAGGGCTCTTGGTCAGCCCAGGAGTCCCAATTCCACTTCAATGTGTTGGAACACAGGGCCATACAGTAGGCACTGAAAGCTTTCCTTCGGGTAGTAGCGGGGCAGGTACTCATTGTCCAGGCAGACAACACGACCTCCATGCACTACACAAACAAGCAAGGAGGGACGAGGTCAGAGATCTTATCTCAAGAAGCTCAACTACTATGGGCATGGGCCTTGCATCACAGAGTCCAAATCAAGGCGGAGCACCTTCCGGGAGTGGACAATGTCTTAGCGGACAAACTGAGCAGGGACTACACGTCGTCTCACGAGTGGGAGCTGGACGAGGAGAAAGCCCAACGGATCTTTGCCTTATGGGGCCATCCACATCTCGATCTTTTTGCCAACAAGGCCAACAAGAAATGCAGAATGTTCGCCTCCAGGTATCCAGAGAGTCAGTCAGTAGGAGACGCTTTCACAGTGGATTGGACAGGGAAATTCCTATATGCCTTTCCCCCCTTTCCCCTCATTTCCAGGATACTATGCAGACTGAAAGAGCAGAAGTGTTCTATGATCCTAATTGCACCGGACTGGGCACGGCAGGTCTGGTACTCGACCCTACAGCACCTATCCCGATGGCCCCCAATTCGCCTCAAAGCACATCAGTATCTATTGACGCAACAGAACCGCAAGGTCCTCCACCACGACGCAGCGAGCCTGTCTCTCAAGGCCTGGTTCCTGAGCAGCGTAAATTGATGAATCTCAATCTGCCTGCGGAATGCTGGAATATAATCAGGACCTCAAGGGCTCCTTCTACACACATCACCTACACTAGGAAATTGACTCATTTTTCCAAGTGGTGCGAAACGTATGCAATTGATCCTCTCATCGCTTCGGTGGAGCAAGTAATTCCTTACATATTACACTTAGCCAAAGCAGGTCTTTCACTGTCTTCGATCAAGGTCCACCTATCAGCCATTACGGCATACACGACGGCCCCGGAGATGCAGTCCTTGCTCTCCCTTCCGGCTGTCAAGGTCTTCATTAAAGGACTTTTGCGTACATACCCACCTAAGCCCACGCCGGTTCCAACCTTTAGCATGAACACTGTGCTAACAGCTCTCATGGAGCCTCCTTACGAGCCCATCCACAGGTGCGACATAATATTCTTGTCATGGAAAACGGCTTTCTTGATGGCTTTCTTTTTTACTTCAGCCAGGAGGATCAGTGAGTTACAAGCATCATGTTCTGAACCTCCCTTCACGTTGTTCCATAAGGACTGTGTCATTTTAAGACCACACCCTAAGTTCCTTCCGAAGGTAGTTTTGGAAATGATGCTCACAGAATGCATTCTCCTGCCAACTTTCTTCCAGAATCATTCTTCGGAAGCAGGACGAACGTTGCATTCTCTGACATAGCAAGAGTATTAAAGTTTTATTTGCAAAGAACTAGAGAGTTCCGTTCTTCAAATAGACTGTTCATCGCTTTCTCTTGCCGGTCTGACGACAGGGAATATTCAAGCATGCGAATCTATGAAAGATACCAATGCTGGAGAAATACAGTTACAGGTAAGTAACTTAGACGTAACCTGGTCCTTCACTGTCAACTGTGTGCTTCCCCATTGTCATGAACCATCCTGTAACCCGGTCTCATATGCTATGTATTTTGTTGTATCATCCTTTGTTGTGCAACCTTCTGTAACCCATGTTGTTCCACAAGTTTAATGCGCCCAGTTACCCCAGGGTTTGGCTGCGCTATACAAATAAACAAACTAAACTAAACTAAAATAAACTAAACTAAACTAACCTAAACCCAATGTTTTCCATGTAAATTGTATTGTGTCTAAACACTTAAACACTCAAACACTTATTGGGTAATTCATGGAATAAATGTGCGCCGAAAAGGGGAGCGCAAGCGTGAAAATCGCAGCGCACGCATGCAAAAGCCGCACACGCAGCCGTTCATCGATTCATGGAATGCGCTGCGCTTGTAAAACCTGGGATGTGCGCCAAATCCGTGGGTGGCGCACGCGGGCGCACATGTCACTAAACGGCATGCGCGACGTGCACAGGGAAAGCACACATTGTGTAGCGCATACAAGAAAAGTGGGTGGAACAGAGGGCGTAACACAGAATGGGGAACAACGCGTGAAAATGTGGGCGTTACGGGGGAAGTACGGGAGGTAAATGCTTGTAACGCCCACACGCGCGCTAACAACACTTATTCATGGAATCGAACAGGGGAAACCCGTGTGCCAAAAAAGACGCGCTCATCCGGAAACACGTATGCCAGCAGGAAGCAGGCGTAAGCGGCCCAGCACAGCATAAAAGTGCGCGCAAACAACAAACAAGCTCATACGCTAAAAAGAATATACCGTTCCTCGCAGCCGTGGTCGTGGGACACTGCAGGAGGAGGAGGATAGCCAGGCCCCGCATTTTTTTACCCAGGACCAGCCTTTTTGGGATGCCTGATGACCAGGTGTATGGGAGCTACAGGTTTCCACCACTAATAATCCTAGAACTGGTCAGGGAGTGGGAGGGTGACCTCACATCACCCACCCTGTGCTCCCAAGCACTGACCCCTTGGAAAAGGTGCTCAATGTACTGCACTTCTTGGCTACTGGGTCATTTCAGCAGACAAGTGCCATAGTTGGGGGTGTCTCACAGGCCACACAGTCACGCTGCCTACACCAGGTGTTGGCCATCATAACTGCACGCCCCTCAGTACGAAGGCACATATACATGCCCAGAACACCTGCAGAAAGTCAGGCTGTCGTCCAGGACTTTTACGGGGTGGCACACTTCCCCAACGTGCTAGGTGCCATTGATTGCACCCATGTGGCTCTACGTCCTCCCAGGGCCACTGAGCACATCTATCGAAACCGCAAGCACTGGCATTCCATCAATGTGCAGGTTGTATGTGATGCCAAGGGAATCATCACCTCAGTATATGCCAACTACCCGGGGTCCAGCTATGATAGTTTCATATTCAGAATGTCACCCCTAAACCGGGATCTGGAAGCTGGGCGGCATGGCGACACATGGCTAATTGGTGAGTATAAATGCCTCTGCACATGCATGCATGTCAGACACTGAGAAATGTGAAAACCCCACTAATGACAACCATTATCACCTCCCCAGGGGACAGTGCCTACCCTCTGAGCACCTACATGATGATGCCAATTCGGAACCCCACCACACCACCCGAGGTAAGACACAACACAGCCCATATTGCAACCCGGGGCATAGTGGAGTGCACATTCGGAGTGCTGAAGTCACGCTTTCGCTTCCTTGATCGCTCTGGTGGGCAGCTGCTATATGCGCCACCAGTAGTGTGCAGGATCATAGTGGCAGCATGTGTCCTGCACAACGTTGCAACCCGGCGGGGCGTGCCGGTGGACATGGTGGTGCCCACACATCCCCAACCATATGCACAGCCGCTGCGCATGGGAGGTGAAAGGGCACGTGGTGAGGCAGCCCGTACCCAGCTTGTGGCAAATTACTTCACCTAAATTCCCACCCCTGGGGAATGCACACAGGCCTGGCACATACCAGCTGACAATCAATGATGATGACAAAAGGGACAGTCAAGTGTCACAACCATACCACCCTGAGATGTTTCACCTGGAAGTGCTACATTCTGTGCATCCCTAGCTACTTAAAGACACCCAATGGTGTGTCAGTAAAAGGCAGACATTCATGCAGCATGAAGGACTACCCCCGTGCAAAATACTACATTCAAATAGTGGCATCTCACCCAACCCCTCCCCATCTCAGCTACCCAACACACCCTGGCATGGCATGCAATGTGAAAGCAACCAAATGAATGCACAACACATGACACAAGTGTCACAAAGTGCACTGTCCCAAATGGAAACAGGCAAGAGACAATTTCCTCTCAGTAATGAAAAAAAAAAACAACACCCATGAAGAAATACTAAACATCAGTACAGGATCCAACGGTGGCAACATATGACAGTAAAAAATTAAAGTAGTGCAAGTGTCACAAGCTGACTAAGGCAGCACATCGACCCCTTCCAACTGCAGAGGGTTGCTGGTAGGCAAATGTGGCAGTGTACTGCATACAACATGAACTACATCTGCAAAGGAGACCGGCTTGTTAAGACATGAAGAAGCTACATGTATATAAGGAAAAAGTCCTGGATGTAAAAACATATATAAATCCACCATGCAGTGGAGAAATGAACAACAATCCCCACTAGGGATGTATACACAGTTTGGACTACAGACTGCCCACACAACTTATGGGAGCCCAATGTCTCTGTGTAAGTTACTGTTACTTGGTCACACCCTTTGCGGGCCCATGGAAAGGGGAAGCAGGAGGGGTGTGTGTGTCAGGAACCCAAGTTTCTAACCCAAAGACAGGACAAGCCTGCATGGGCCCAGCTGGAATATACAGTGGATGTCTAGGGGAGCCACACAAAGCAACAAACTGTAACATTATTTCATAATTTGAAAGAAAATGATCATGGACAAAAATGTAAAT
This sequence comes from Ambystoma mexicanum, assembly GCF_040938575.1. Lineage (NCBI taxonomy): Eukaryota > Metazoa > Chordata > Amphibia > Caudata > Ambystomatidae > Ambystoma > Ambystoma mexicanum. Next base: position 450,282,483 of record NC_090924.1, on the reverse strand, counting down.
GCAAATCAAAGATAGAAAAAGCTAAAGTAAATGTAAAGTAAAACAAACAAATTAAAATAACAAAGTAAAAATCTGAAGCATAACCAAATAAAAATAAATGTATGAAAATGAAAATTAAAAATAAGAAGAAGAAATAAAGATAACAAATGAATTGAATACTATTTTCATTTAGCAAATCGGAATGAAATGTGAAAATAAATAAATATAAATAAATAAATAAATAAATGTCCATGTGTGGGCCGGGGGGGAGGCCACCCAGGAGGGACTAGGTACAGGGTGCACCCCAACACCCACATGCGTGGATGTTGAGAAAAAAAATCCTCGATGGGCTTGTGGCCTGCACGGCTACTCTACAGTGGGAGAACTGCCGTCGCTGTCATCACCCTCTGGTGCTACATCAGAAGGTGGGCGTGATATGGGAGGCAGACCATGCAAAGCCCTGGCATGCTCCTCCATGGCAGCAAGCGTGCAGGTCTGAAAGGTTTGGTTCTGCAGGATGATGGTACGGAGATCCCCATGCAGCACCTCACAGGTAGCACGCATTTCTGTCTGCCTGGCTTCGAGTGATGCCCGGACTCCTGATGGGTTGCCTGGAGCTCAGCTGAGAGTGTGCGTGTCAGCTGCTACAGCTGCTGTTCTGACCTTGTACACCCGGACACCTCAAGTTCACACAGAGTATCTTTGAGGGACCTGTGTTCTAACCTCAGGGCATCCCTGTGGGCCTGTGACTGTGCAGATATGGCTGTGCACAGAGTCTCCAATCGAGCCCGTCGGTCCCTGTTGGACACCAACATGTCCTCCCTGTGTGAGTGGCAAATGGACTCTGTTGCCTGCTGCTGGAGCTCCACCTGCCTTTCAGGGGGGAGAATGGAAGTGGCCACCCTATGCACGGCCTGAGCGATCATCTCACACGATGCCCCCTGTTGGGCTGCTATGGTGTACATGCAGTTCTCCCACACAGTATTGCCTGGTGGCGCACGGCCACCGCGTTGGCGGGCACCACAACTGTTTGGGGCAAGGTGATGTGCACCTTGTTGTGCTGGCACTGCCTGAAGCTGCAGGACTGCATTCCTCCTTTGATCTGCTGGCCCAGGAACAGGAGCAAATATTGTGGAGTGTGACCCTGCATCCGTAACCGCCACAGGCAGACTTTCCAACACTGAATGCCCCATAGAGGGGTCTACCCCCAGTGCAGGTGGGTTGGACAGAATAGCATCCCTGCCAGAAACACTCACCTGCGACGGGACATATGTCTCAATGTCCGAATCAGCACCTGATTCATAGAGGTCTCCGGAGCTGATCCCAGAGACACCTATGGACAGTATGGTCTGGTTTCACCCACCACCACCCCACTTCCTCCACTGGTGCCCGGTTGTGGCTGTGAGTACTCCTGCCTCTGCGCCATATCCTCCTCCTCAACAGCATCAAGTGCCTTATCACCTGCAAAAACATAAAAGAAAAGTAATTAAATCAGGCATGAGTACCATAGCCCACACACATAGACATGACGAGGTAGACATCCGGTAAATAAATGACACATGTCACACATGACAATAACTCTGGCATGCATGTACTGGCATTGAGTTGGAAGGGGAGGCAAAAAGCAGACACTGAGGACTCCAAGATGGAAAAGCAACACATGTGCTGCATGCTGGATAGCAGTGCCATCACACATCAGCCTGTGAGTGGCATGGACAATCCACATGCATGACACATGCCAGCACACAGATGGCATGTACAATAGCCATGGCACATTTGACAAGGACACCCAGATGTTTGCAAATCAGTACTGTTACCCATCCATGTGAGATGGACATCATGAAATTGAACATGCAAAATAGTGTGACAAAACACGCATGTGCCACACGCTGCAACAAAGCCAGTGTTCACTGATGCAGTGATGGCAGGCACATGGATACATCAATGGTTGGTCACTTCGACATGACAGAAGACAACTGTCCTGTTGAACATTCAAACAGGGCCCCGAAGTGAATATGTGCAGGCCATGTGTAGGTGCACATTACTCAATCAGCCTGATTGATGATGGAATCATTCCCATAATAAGGTAACAAATGTGGGCCATTGTGGGGTGTAATCTATGTCAGAAGTATGTCACATCTGGCTCAGAACGGCACACAAATGTGTGGTAAAAATGCTAAGGATTTCATCAATCATGCAGAATGAACAGGAAAGCAGTATGAACAATGTTGTGGCAAGATAGCAGTTGAAGGGCAAGTGGTGTAATCAGGTGCTAATTGTGTACTGCGGTCAGAAGGAATACTTGAAAACCCAAACCCAAGGCCGGGGTATGGTTTGGAGGCACCACATGGGTGACCCATAGCAGTCATGACTACACAGCCTCACCTGGCACTCAATCAGAACACATCACCCAAGCAACATACACATGGTTTGCACACATATGCATGGCCACTCACCGGACATTGCCTCAAGATCTGGTAGGTCTCCCATGCCTTGGATCTGATCCTCTGAGATGAAGGCTCCAGCGATAGACTAATGTTCTGTGAGTACTTCCTCCTCTGGTGGAGATCCACTGCCAGTCACCAGAGTAGAGGCATGATTGGAAGCCAGCTTGTTCTTTGCTCTGCGTTTGAGGTCATTCCACCGCTTAGTGCAATCATCAGCTGTGCGCCTCACAAATCCAAGGGAACTAATGTGGTCTGCGATGCACTGCCAGTGGGCCCTACGTTGGGCAGTCGTAGTCTTGCACCCTGCAGTCACCAGCATTTCGCGGCCTTGTGCCGACACGTAGCCCACAAGTGTGTCTAGTTCTGCATCATTGTTACTACGCTTCCTTGACGTGCCGGAAGGGGGAGCCGTGTCTGGGGTCCCAGCCTGTACAACAAGAGCACCCTTCTTCCTCTTGGAAGGTGGTGCGGACCCTGAGTGGCTTATGCCACTCTGGTTGGTAGGGGCTGAAGCGCAGGTGGACTGGGCACTGGAAGTAGCCAAAGGCACGATGACCAAAGGTCTCACTGCAGGCATTGGCTGCTGGGTGATGTTGGCAGGACCAACCTCGGTGTGATGGACTTGGACTAACACTGTCCCGGCTGGGAGACTCAGAGCTGGGGTGGATTGAGCTGCAGCTGCCCTTGCAGCCTCCTCACCCTGGCTACTTGGGGCAGCAGATGACATTGCTGCCCCAGATCCACGGGGCCTTTCACCGCCACACATGGCTTTGACTTGGTGACACGGAAGTCAGCCTGGGAGTCATCTTGTGCCGCTTCGGTTGACAATATGGGCGGGGTTAACAAGGCCTGAGCTGGGATGGTGTCAGCTGCATCTCCCCGACCCATTGGGGGGGGCATAGGTGTCCCTGATTGGTCCTCCACACACTGGCCTTTTGTGCCACCCTGCACATCCTGGCCACATCTACTACCGCGCCCACCGCTTGGAGTTCGGCCACCTTTGCCTCCCTTACCGCTTGGTCGCCTCCCAACCATGGCACTGATGTTCTTGTGCGAATGGGAGGTGCAGTAAACAATTGTCCTGGGCAGTTGGGGTGAAAGGGGTAGGGTACTAGATGGAATACGTACCCTAGTGCTCTAGCAAGGCTGTCTGTGGCCCTGGGGGAAGATGATGGGTCACGCAACACTCAGGCACCCCGAAAACAAAATTTAACGTGCACGCGACCCCTGGTAGCCCACGTGCGTGGAATAGAGAACCCGGACTACGCTGTGGCACCCAGAAACACAAAAATAAGCGTACGCGTGGTACGCAGGCTACAATGACCTCTGAATGGGTCCGCGACACATGGGGCAACCACAGTTGAAAAATACGTGCGTGACTCATTGTCTGCCTGGAAAAAGAAAGTGAAAAAGACGCGTGTTGGCAACACCCCCGCCAAAAGAAGAATTGAACGCCGTCTGAGTACACAAGGAGTACGAACTGGAACCGTTGTGAAGTAATCACGTGTGAACCAACAAGAAGTACAAGAATCACCCGCTCGCTCTCCACAAAAAGTACGTACAAGAAAATGGCGTCCTATGCGTACCTTTTAACCCAGCCCACACGTGCGATGTCACTTACACACGGATGCGCTAAGGGCCTTTTCTCCAAGTACACGCAGTGACACCCGGACGTGCAGTTCTTGCACGTGTACAATCAACATGCACCCGTGTTGAGGGAAACGCCCTTGCATGTTATGTCACACACGCGCTTACGCGCTAATGGCCTTTCCTCGAATTACACGCTGACGTGCAGTTTTTTCACCTACCAAATCACTCCGTATCAAGCTGGCCATGCAACCACAACACGGAAGACCATGCTCCTGCCCAGAAGGCCAGTTTCCTGCCCCCCAGAACCCTGAGCACACACCCACCTGCCTGCCTGCTGGCCACGTCCCCTGCTATTTGGTGCCTGCACGTCAGCCATCTGCAGGGGTCCAGTTGCTGTGACCACCCCTGTTGGAACAGAAGACTCCCGACTGGTATTCCATCACTCCACAGCCCAGTCCCAGGACCCAGTTGCCCACCCACACCTGCCTCTGGTGTTGCCATGTCCGACACAACACCATCTGGCACAAGTGCAAACCCCCCAGCAGAGAGGCAGAGGGCTGCCAGCTTCACTGCCAATGAAGTTGGCATCCTGGTGGAGCAAGTGCTGGGGCATTATGATGCCCTCTTTGGAAGTTCATGCACCAACAATGAAGGACGGAAGAGGATCTGGACGGACATCGTGACTGCCATCAACAAGGAGGGGGTGGCAGCAAGCGACATGCAACACATCCGGAAGCGCTGGGAGGACTTCAGGTCCAGGACCCTCAGTAAGGCCTGGCGCCTCTTGAAGGGAAAGCATGCAGAGGGGTGCCGGGCCCACCTTAGCAACATCCAGATGAGGGTCCTGGAACGCATAAACCCAGCACTTCACCGCCAGATCCTTCGGAGGCAGACCCGTCCGGAGTCGAGCGGTAAGTGACTCTGCCTACTGATTGGACGCTGTGCATGTGGAGGTGTGGCATGAGTGTGCAGGTTGGACATATGTCTTGGAAGGCCCATTATGGATGTGTATGTACAGGGACATAAGCCTGCCGCATGTGAGTCCAGTCATGTGTGAGGCACATCAATGGTGTATGTGTTCAAATGCATGGTGCCCAAATGCATGTGTCGGTACACACATGTTTTGAATTATGTGGATGTACTGTGGCATGGTTGTGTTGTGACACATGGATGCTGCTTCCACCTTCATGTATGTGCACAATGTACATGTGCATGTGTGTGTAGTTGACATGTGTGCCACTGTCATACACCATGGATGCATGTGACACCGACATGTAGGCGGCTGATTTGCAGATGTGACATGGATGACGATGATTTAACTGCGACAGGTGGTGGAGATGTGCAGATGCATGTATGTCTGGTGGCGTGTGTGCATGTGTTGGCACTCCCCGTGTTGCATGTGACATCAGGCTAACCTTCGGATGCTCATTCTGTTGTATGTGTATGGATGGTGCTGCCTGCTGCAACATTCCTGTTAATTTTCGCATGTGTGTGGGTTGAAATGATATGTGTGTTGGGGAGTGTGATGCCATGTGTGAAGTTTGAGACTGCCACTCATCTGCAACTGTCATGTGAGTATCAGACCATTGTACAATACCCTGATGGCTGTGTTCTGTCTCTCCCTGTCTGCAGTTTCAACTGATGAAGAGGGCAGAGACGGTGCTGTGGAGCACAGTGGCAGGGATCCCACCGCCAGCCGGAAACACAAGGCCCAGCTCCCCTCCCATGTTGCCATCTCGTCGGGGAGTGAGGAGTCTGGTGCTGCATCCGTGGCCGCAGCTGCCGAGGGTAGGTCCAAGAGGCGGAGGTCAGAGGTGGACTCCTCGGCAGTAGAAGGGGCAGCTGAGAACCCACAGGGTCCGATGGAGGAAGATGGCACAGAGTCATCCAGGTTGGTGGTGGGTTTGGTTGAGGAGGAGGCCGTGGAAGGGACACACACGGGGTCTCGAGGGGGGATTCTACTTGTGCTAGTGGTGCAGTCCAGGGGCAGGGACAGGAGGCAGCACAGGTCACCGCAGAGGTGCCTGTGTGTAATCATGTCCCCGATCCTGTGACTGCATCATCCCGCACCAGCAGGGATGCCTTCGTCCAGACCCATTCGCAGGGAGGGGATGCACGAACAACTGGCCTTCCTCTCCCTCTGGACGTGGCAATCCGGGACTGTGTTGAACCTGTCCTGGCTGGGGTGGCATTGTGTCAACGGGGCATCTGGGATGACATGCAGGGTTTTCGTGAGGACTCTGCACGTTATTTGGGATGCCTCATTGACCGCGTCGACCTACTAGGACGGGTCACCAGTGCTGGGTTCCTCCGTCTGCTGGACCTTGTACCGACCCCCTCCTCAACTGAACCCCCTATGCGCCAGTCGTCCTCCGTGCCATCTTCCGGCCCAAGTATCATCTGGGTACCCTGTGGATCTGCCTCTGACCCAGCGGCCAGGCTGGTGGAGGACACATCCCTGCCACTGTCGGGAGTCAGAGGTCCAGCAGGGGTGGCCACCCCAACAACTGGACCCCAGCAGGAGGAGGACGTGCAGGCATCAATAGGCAGGGCACATGCACGCCAGCAGCAGGCTCAAGATGGGAGCGATGATGGCTCGGGGCCATCAACATCAGAGGGGCAGGCATCGGCCGGAGGGCAGGATGACCCTGGATTGGGAGTGTCATCTTGGTGGCAGCGGTTGGGCCAGCAAATAGATGAGGAGCGGCGGCGGGCGGAAGAGGCACAGCTCACTATGGTCAGGGCGGAGAACTCCATGCGCAGGGTGCTGAGGCGGGCTGAGTGCCTCGAGGAAATTCGCAGGGAGTTGGAGGTGGACATGGCATTATCCCTGCGAGACCTCGGGCCCGGGAAATCAACAAGTGAGCCGTAGGACTTGCCCGCCGCCATTGTATATAGTTAATTAGTGTTAGGTTTCCTTTATATTTTCATTTAATTTTGGGTGCATGGACTATGCCCCACCTTTTTGTATATAGTTGTTTATTAGGTAGGGTTTTTTGTAGGTTTCATTTGGATTGTTGGGCTCATGGACCCTGGATTTGGAAATTTTATATAGTTGAAGACTGGATTGGACTTCATTTTTTTCATTTTTTACCATGGAGCAGTGGATTTAATTTTTCATTTGGATTTTGTTTGATGGACGAACCCTTTGGAGACATTTTCATTTGGATTTATTTTGATACAGCATTCATATATTTTATTTCATTTATTTTGGACATGCAGCCTTTTGTTTATTCCTTCTATTATTGTGTGATTTTCTTTCATTCCCTTGGTTTCATTTTTAAAACATTTTGGTTTCATACTTCATTTGTGTGGTATTCTCTCATTGCTTTCATGCATGTCACGATGTGGGTTTTCTCATTCACTTGCACCCATTGTGTGTGTGTGACGGACATGTATTGATGTGCATACTTGCCATTTGGGATGTATCATGTAATGGGGATTTCAATGTGGGGTGGATGGAATACTTGGTTGGGTGTTTGGACTGGGGTGGCGTGGGGTGGGATTTGGGTGGCCATAATGGCCATGTGTGTGGATCGTGATGACGTGTTGGGGGGGAAATGAGTCGGGGCCTGCTGGCAGGTGCCCGTCAATGCTAGATGGGTGGTGATTCAGGGGGACATGAGTCGGGGCCTGCTGCCACGTGCCCTTCAATGCTGGGTGGGTGGGGGTCCAGGGGGACATGAGTCAGGGCCTGCTGGCAGGTGCCCATCAATGCTGGGTGGGTGGGGGCACAGGGGGACATGAGTTGGGGCCGGCTGGCAGGTGCCCGTCACTGGGGGTGGGTGGATGGGTGGGGGACATGAGTCGGGGCCTGTTGGCAGGTGCCTGTCAATGCTGGGTGGGTGGGGGTGCAGAGGGACATGAGTCGGGGCCTGCTGCCACGTGCCCATCAATGCTGGGTGGGTGGGAGTGCAGGGGGACATGAGTCGGGGCCTGCTGGCAGGTGCCCATCAATGCTAGTGGGTGGGGGGGCAGGGGGACATATGTCGGGGCCTGCTGGCAGGTGCCCGTCACTGGGGTTGGGTGGATTGGTGGGGGACATGAGTCGGGGCTCACAAGTGTGCTCACAAGTGCATGGTGGCATGTGAACTGACTGCAGGGCATGGTGAGGGTTGTAGGGTAGTCCCCTGTGGTGTGGGCTGCCTGCAGGGCATGGGGAGGGGGGAAACCGCACACCCGGGAGGGCACACAATGCCAAATCGCGTGTAGGACTCCCCGCGCACCACTCAGAATACATGTACCCCGCTTGCACAAGGCCTATCGTGTGTGAAACTACCCGCGTACCCCCAAATACACGTACCCCACTCACACAAGCCCTATCGCATGTGAAACTTCCCGTGCACCCCGAAATACACGTACCCCGCACGCACAAGGCCTATCGCGTGTGAAACTCCCTGTGTACCCCACTAATACAGGTATCCCGCTCGCACAAGCCCTATCGTGTGTGAAACTTCCCGCGTACCCCCGAAATACACGTACCCCGCTCGCACAGGGCCTATTGCGTGTGAAACTCCCTGCATACCCCACTAATACATGTAGCACGCTCGCACAAGCCCTATCGCGTGTGAAACTTCCAGCACACCCCCCAAATACACATACCCCGCTTGCACAAGGCCTATCGCGTGTGAAACTAGCCGTGTACCCCCCAAATACATGTACCCCGCTCCCACAGGGCCTATCGCGTGTGAAACTCCCTGTGTACCTCACTAATACACGTACCCCGTTCGCACAAGCCCTTTCACGTGTGAAACTTCCCATGCACCCCCAAAATACACATACCCCGCTCGAACAAGCCCTATCGTGTGTGAAACTAACAGCGCACCCCCCAAATACACGTACCCCGCTCGCCCAAGCCCTATCATGTGTGAAAATTCCAGCGCACCCCCGAAATACACGTACCCCGCTCTCGCCTGGAGTATCACGTGTGAAACTTCCCGCGCACCCCCAAGATACACGTACCCTGCTCGCACAAGGCCTATCGCATGTAAAACTCCCTGACCACCCCTCAGACTACACGTACCCCGCTCGCACAAGCCCTATCGTGTGTGAAACTCCCCACGTACGCCCCAAATACACGTACCCCGCTCGCACAAGCCCTATCGCGTGTGAAACTCCCCGCGTACTCCCCAAATACACGTACCCCACTCGCACAAGCCCTATCGCGTGTGAAACTTCCCGCGCACCCCCGAAATACACGTAGCCCGCTCTCGACCAAGGCCTATCGTGTGTGAAACTCCCTGCGCACCCCCGAAATACACGCAGGCACCCCACCCACCCTGGCCAGGCCCAACAGGCAGCCCACTCACCCTCCCCATGCCCCGCAAGCAGCCCATCCACCCTGGCCATGCACCGCAGGCAGCCCGTGCCACAGGGGGGGTGCTTTTTCTATGCAATTTACCTGGCGCGAGTGGGGTACGTGTATTCCGAGGGGTGCGCTAGTACATTTTCACGCTTTTGGGTGCTGTGAGCGGGGTGCGCATAGTATTTTCACGCGATTACAGTGTAGCGGCCCTGTAAGCTGGTGCAGGGTTAGCGCAGCCCTTTGCGCTGCATTGGGGATTTCAATGCCTTTTCCTTGCACAAGGGGTGTTCTTGGGGGCGTAACTGGCACTGCGGGATATTCTCTGTGCCAGCACTCAAAATGGCTTGGGAATTCCATAAATATCCGTTGCGCCAGAATGCTGTTTAGCGCACACGGCTGGCGCACGCTGGCACACGCTCCCTCTCTGTGCTGCTCGCGTGCGCTGCCTCTGCGCTGAAATCTATGAATTACCCCGTTAAAAACAAGTCTAATAAGTGAAACTCAAACTTAAAATAACAGTGATGCTGTTGCAGAGAAGAGTCAAATGTGCACAGTTTGAAAGGATTTGCTTTTTCACGCCTTCCCTGCAAAGTGTAAGGGTTTTCACATGTGCTGTCGTCTTAAATTCCCAATGTTTCCACCAGCCTCATGTTTTTTCCAACTACAACGTGTATTAGCATCTTTCTGGCAGCCACAGCCAAATAATTGGTTGCAGTGATTTTAAAACTGAATTAACACAGCAACACACCCTTTGCCTGCAATTTTTATTATTTAACTATGCCAATTAAAGTTGTTGGTTTCTAAAAACATAAAATAAAAGATATGTATATGTAGCATGCTTGTGTTCTGATGCCTGTGGTAGGGGACTTCACTGTGTGAGAATACAGGGCTTGTTAGCCCTTTCAGATGAAAATGCCGGAAAAAGCACAGTTAAGGAAAACCTACCAAGAAATGAAACTGCAAAAAAAGAATGTGAAAATAGCGGTTTCTATGCAAGTACACCATGCATGTGCTGTGCAAGCAGGTAGAAGTTTAGAAATTCTGCATATCTCTATCTCTAGGTTTAAGTTAGAGCAAAGTCAGAACTGAAGACTAGGTTAAGCATATGGTATTATAAAAGGCAACAAAATGAAAAGTTAAAATGCAGTGCGCATACCTGCCATCAATATCTATTGAGCAATAAATGTATGATTCATTTTCGAGCTAAGAGTAAATCATGGTCAGGAGATTAGGTAGATGGTATGGTGCTGCAGTAGCCCAGAACATTAGCAGGCTAATCCACAGGGCAGGACCAGTGGGCTGAGAATCTGTGTAACCAGCAGGTGATGGGCTCAAATCCGTGAGATTTAAATGAGTGCTTGACCCAATGAGCTGATATCTATTTGATAATAAGTGGCAGCTTATATTGTTCTTCACCACCCACGTTTCAAAGTGCTGCTATAATAACACATATAACCAGGGGTGGCTGGTCCATAATGGGTGAGGGGGCACTGACCCACCAGTACTGTTGCCCATTTCGGATGAACCTGTCAGCCCAGTGTAAACACCAAGCGCTCCCTCAACTGGTTGCTGCTGCTGACGGATGTGACGATTCTAAGGAGATCATCCCCTTTCCCCAAGGGAGAGCAGCTTGGGACTAGGAAGGTGAGCCTGCTACGCTTAGTACCCTTAAGTGACAGGGTCAGCATAATTCCTCTGTAGTCAATTCCCCCCCCCCCTTAGGGGACAGGAAAATCCCAGAGAGGGGCACAAGTCATCATCCCTTCACCCCACACATTAACCCTGTTTATAGAACATGTGGGAGTTAAGGTATATGTTGGCACTGTAAACCCTTTTTTTTAATGGCTGATTTGGCAGGTTCTGGCTTCAACTGTCCCCAATCCTCCTGGAAACCAATTGAGCTGGAAGGCTCAGTGGAGGAGTGGCAGGTCAGAGAGACAGGACGCAAGAGGCGGCACCAAAACCCATGGTCTATGCTGCAGGAGTTCAGTGAGACACACCGGACAAGTATCCGGAAGAGTCTGCTTATACCATGCTAGTGAAGAAGTACCACTGGCACCAAGGCAGATGCCCGGGGGAAGGCGTAGTGTCATCCCCACCCGAACTGAATGGGCGAGGAGTGTCTCCAGCAGCCAACACATAACCGAACTGATGAGTTGCGTAAGAGCAACAAGAAGCCCCAAAGTGTGGATCGAGAAAGAGACCAACCCCAAAGTTGGTGGAGCATCGAGAAGACCCAAAGTAGTGAGAGAAAAAAGGCCAACCCCAGAGTTGGCAGAGCCCTGGGAAGCCCCAGAGTGGAGCATGAGGAAAGGACTGACACTGGAGTGGAGAGAGCATAGTGAAATCCCAGAATAGGGTGGGAGAAGGAGACCGACCCTAGAGTCGGCAGAGCACGTAGAAGCCCCAAATTGGAGAGGAAAAATGAGACTGACACCAGAACGGGAAGAGGACAGAGAAGCCCCAAAGTGGGACTCGAGAAATAATCTGACCTCAGAGTGTGGAGAGAATAGAGAAACTGCTGTGGAGGGGGATAATGAAGCAAGCCCCATAGTGGGCAATGAAAGAAAGATCCCCATAATGGGGATTGCAAAGAGAAAACATGAAGAAAGAACCCCATAGTGTGGGATTAGAATAGCCCATAGTGGGGAATATTAGACTGACAGAAACCCAAGAAAAATGACATTGTCCTGGTGCAGGCAGAAGGACTGGGAGACTTATACATTTTCCTAAGGAAAAGAGATCTTGCTGACGCTGGACTTTCCAGCACGCCATGAACTTCATGTTCATGAACTTCATGACCTGGAACTGTGACCGTAGGCAAGGACCAATGATAAAGAGTCAAAGGGGTGGGGCTATAAGCCATCAGCCATCCATTTTGGTTGTTTTCTGTTTTAGAACATGTTTTAGAACATAGGGAAAGATAATAGTTTATATTAGATTTTCCAGACAGAGGACTTAATGTATGTTGATACATCCTGACATACTGACTATCACTCTTTTAATTTTTTTCTGTTTAGAGTAGGGCTTAGATTCCCAGACTTAGGGAAAGATTAGGTCTTTTAAAAAGAATTACAAAGTTGAAAATCATGCCTCCTCATCTGTCTCCTGATTCTCGCCTAGCACAGCGAGCAATCCTGGGCTTCCTTAAATTGCAAAAGGAAAACAAAGTTTACCTTTGACAATTTCTGTTCCCCAGCATGCATGTCCAATGGACCATGCAAAGTTGGAGCTTTTTGCTTGAATTGTAGATGTAGGCTGGAGAATTGTGCCTCTTAATTTGCGTATGTGCATAGGAAGCGCTCCTGTACCTCCTGTTATAAACCTGAAGGTCTCTCACCGCTAGTCCCCAGGGATCTGTCATCCAGGTGGCCAGGACACTGCCATCGCTTTTGGATCCAGCTCCTGGGGGTGGACCAGTGCAGGAGGATCAACTGAATGAGGGGTCTTCGGGGAGTGGAAGTGGCACACTGGATGGCGAGTCGCGGTATCCCCTTCCCTCTAATACCTTTACCCCATCCTACCAGGTAAGATACTTAGGAACTCAACCCCCAAACTCACTTTTCCAACAAAAACACTTTCTCACGTTCAGCTCACTTTGAAAGACAACAGACTAACACGCGAGCCGTATACCTGATGTGTGCCAATAGAATGGTGAAGCAGAGCCAGGCAATTACTGATTACACACACACCTGACTTCCATCACACTTCCCCACACGGATAAAAGGCATAGCACGAAAGCACACTCTGAGTGAGGCAAAGCGCACGAGGAAGCAGCAGTTCCAAGATGGCAGTTTAATACAAGGCGAAAGACAGCAAAACCGAAGGGAATTGCAAGGACAGAAGTGCCCTTGACCTTTTCACCGAAGGACCGTAACTCTCATGAGCCTTCGAGAATAGGAAACGTAAGACCCAGAATCAAAGCTAAAGAATCCTGCATTGTGTGTCAGAGGTACACGAGGCTCTCCCGCGTCAATAGTCAAGGGTGGGGAGAATCATGTGCCGCCGTGGTACTGTCCTTGGCTCCTACAACAAAGCAGCACTAGTGAAGTCAGCACAGCCAGTGAGTTGGGGAGACTGATACCAAACCGGTCTATGTTGAAGCCAAGGTTGCAAGCAGCAACATTGTGTAGAGAGAACTGAAGAGAACAGTGTGTGAAGTGTATGCAGCAAGCTGCACGAATACAATTAAAACAGCAGACGAGTACTGAACTTTGAAGCCAAGATACGATACCATAGACAGAGTGTTCCGGCACCACATGGGTGCTCATTCGAAAGTCTCTGTTAGGTATCCAACTGAGAGGTGGCAAATGTTAAAAGGAAAGGAATTGTGAAATTGAAGTGGTCCTGCAATGGGTCAAACCAAACCATGTGCACATTTGAAAGTCTTCGATAGTTGATGGTAATTGAAATTGGTCCGAGCCCGGCCGAGGGAGACTAATTGTGTTAAAAGGGATCTTAGCCCAGCTGAGGGGAACCGGGGGTAACCGCGAGTCACCCCTATAAGAATATCCGACAAACAATGTGTTCTAAGCCCGAATGAGGTGATCCAAGGTGACAAACATTGTGTTAATGGGATCTGAGCCCGGCTGAGGGGGACACAGGGTGAATAGCGAATCACCTAAATTGTGTACTTGGGATTGTTTATTTGTTTGCATCAGGCCCTCTGAATGAAGAGACTTTGATAAGCAAAGAGACTTGAGCACAGAAGGCCCAGATGCTAATGATTGAACTGTATACTCGTGTTAAAGAAGCCAGAGACTGTGCTGCGCTCAAGTGAACCACCTTGTCCCGTGCTGACATGTGGGGAAGGGATGCCAACGGCCTGATGTTCCTGATATTTCATTTTGTGAACACTTCTTTCTTTTTCATAACAGTGTTTCCCACACTATTTGTATTTGGAGGTAAGGATTGGCAATAGGTTTATTAATATAGGCCGTTTTATTTTGACAAGCCACCACTAGGACTGCGTTATTATTATTTAATGGTCCTAGCTTGCTCCCATCTGTAGATTTAGGATTAGATAGGCATTTTTCAAACACCCTTCAACTGTGGTCACTTGTCCCTGTCTTACTTTTGATACCAAGCCTTCCTTACACTCCCCACACATTCAGACAGCCTGGGGTGCTGACTTTGGAGCTCTGCAGGTCCTGTGTGCATGTGCAAAAACCCAGTAGTGCTCTTTACTTCCTGGTTCTTGTTCATGCTGTGCTGGGCTGCAGGGCTTTCAGGAGGGGCCAGCAGAGAGGCGCAGAGTTGCGACCGGGCCTGAAGGTAAGGTTAACTATAATGCATTATTTGTGTATGCGTGTGAAAGAGTGAGTGTATGATGTATGGGTTTGGGTGCGCATGTGAATGAGCGAGTGAATACTGTTTGTGAAAGAGTGAGTGAATGTTGTGAAAGCGCTTGTGTTTGTGCTGCTGGGCCAGGGCACTTTTTTTGGCCAGGGGGAGGAGGCAGATTTTATGGCATGACATTTTAATGGGCATCTATTATAAAGTAAGCAGGATAAGTGTAATTATGAGTATGAGGTTATACTGGCATCTTGGTGCAGCCAGTCTAGCTATTTCTGACTGTGGCATGGCATTTATATTGGGCACCTATGATAAAGCAAGCATGATATGTGTTGTAGTTTGGTTAGATTGGCATGTTGTGGTGCAGCCAGTCTAGCTATAATTTCGTACTGTAGCATGGCATTCTTTATTGGACATCAAGTGTAAAGCAAATAGAAGTGTTGCTACATGCCAAGATTGGCCTACATTAGTGCAGCCAGTTTGGGCCTGTTTTCTTATTCTGGCATGGCATGTCACTAGAAGTATGTTCTGATGTTGGGATACTGCCATATATTGGTAGATCTGTCATGGATATGTTTTCATATAGTATCATTACTTTTATTATGCGCAACTCAAACATGAGTATACTGGCATATATTGGTGCAGCCAGCATGGAAATGTATGAGCACAGCCAGCGTGAAAATGTTTTTAAACTGGCATATATTGTGGGCAGGGGCATCATGAAAATGCATTGACAAATGCTCTGATGCACTGTTGGTGACTTGCATCTGTTGGATATTTCGTGAGTTGCCCTACAAAACCAATTGCAAGCAGATTGGCTTTTTGCCAACCTTTTCACAGAATGTGTGCTGTATGATGCACCATTCCAACCCCCTATTCAAAAACCCGTTCCCTTGGTTGGTTTGGTCTCCCTCACTCAGCTTTGTTCCCTTGGCGTATTTTTGTGACATATTTAGGCCCATCCAACTAAACAATTCACGAACCGCCACTGCGTGTAACTATTACTGAACTCAATGATGTTTATTTCATCGCTATTTGAAGTATAAAAAGCTGGTTAGGCTCACTGAGATTTGAAACTGTAGCCTTCCAGTTACACACATATTTCTACAGTGGATGACCTAGTCTACTGAGTTATCTTACCAGTTTATAATACTAAATGTCATTGTGAATATATGAGGCATTGATAAACGAATAGCTAAAACAGATTTGGAGACTAGGTCAGATGAACAGTGTTACAGTATTCATTGGCATGAGCAGAGTAGATGGATGTATCAGTAACCTTCTGAATATATGCAGTTAGCTATGAGCACACATCAGTAATGTAAAAGTAAATATAGAGCTGGAGACTACGTAGAGTGGATGGTGGCAGTAAAGGCATGGAGCTGTGCAGTGGGTAACCATCAGGGTGATTAGACATTGGGGGTCCCATGAACACTTTCAAAGGTTGCTTCCACTGCTCTTCCATTTATCCTTCCATCCCATAGACAGAGTTTGCAACCAAATCAAAATGCAATTAATATTATGGCATGATGCGGAATGTTTTTTTTTATAAAGGAAGGATGTTGACATGTTTGGAATGTTATTTAAAGACTTCCTTTAAAAAAAAGGTCAATGAAAGCATTGATCTATTTCATTATCTTTACCCACTTGAATGTGCAGTGATACGACTGCATTTTCACCTGCCCCCGCCTTCCTTCCCAGGCTGTATTTGTCACCCAAGGGAAGGAATGGGAGAACGCTACCGTAGGGGAGGAGGTGACAGTGTGAGCTGCATTTTCTTCTTTAATGCCCGCAACTGCTAAATAAGGTAAAGCAATCAGCAGCCCTCATGTGTGCGGTAATACTGATTAATGTGTGTCTTGAGGAACTTAGGAACATTAAATATGCAAAAACTCTCTGAAATTAAACTAGCCGTATTTCTAAGTGAAAGTACTTAATCAATTGCAGTAACATCACGTTTACTCCCAATTAAGAAAAAAACAAAGTGTAGTTGAGAACTCATGAGTCTAGTAACTTTATGAAGACACTACACCTATTTTTAGTGCCCGTGTTTTTTTGTTTTCAAGAAGCCCTGAATGTGTTTCTTCATTTCCCTTTCTCACACAGGTATGTGTCAAATGTAGGTTATATCTTAGGTATGGTAACTATACCAGTCACACGATGGCCTTATTGGGGTATTTGAGGCTGCGCCTGACAAATGAATGCCAAAACCTGTAGCCATTTCCAATGTTTGTTTTTTTAAATAATGGTATTAAATAAAATAAGAACATTCTGTTGGACAATATGTAAAACACAAGCTTCTAAGAAGTTTCAGGTTTTTATTTTACAGTGGATTTGTAAAAAATATACAAATAGATCAATATGTTCAGAGAAGTCTGGCAAATTCACATTTTGCAAATTTCAGCTCGTTCTCTTGTTTGTTGGTGCATTTTCACTCTTCGCTCTCTGCTTTCTGCAATATAAAGAATATAGATAGTTATTTAAGTATAGCTAATGCAAAGGGAATCACAGTTAGTCATTACCGACGTTACTTACAGAGACATTTCTTAGTTCTTATAGTATCCTTCCCCTTTTATGTCAATATATAAAATGCATTTCCCACTAGCAGCTTAGACTGTGTCTCGGTTCAGATTCTAGGAAGCACATGTCATTCTGCATGCGCATATCCTTTTATTGGTCATGTATGTCTACTTCACTTGCTCTTTAACGTAGGCCTCACTCCCAAGGAACCAAAGGGGTCCTCAAAGCTTGCTCGTACATGAGAAATCAGGTTCCCTGTTTCTATGTCATAAAGCACTGGGAGGGATTGCATCTGCATAGCTCCTTGTCAGATTATCTGTTTGATGTAATAAAACCAAGGCCTACAATTGCTTAACTATTAACTGTCGTTTTCTTGTGGGTTTCCCTGTAGTGGTGCTTTACTGTTGCAGCTTTTCCAATGCTAAACTGTCTTCCTATATGGAGGGAAGCAAGACCATGGCAGTTTCTACACAACACTCATTCTGCCATCCATTCTCCAAGGATATTCCCATTTCAGGGTGCAGTTGCTCTAGTATTGTTTGTCTTTAACACTTGAAGATGTGTTAATTGGCCACCTCCTTTGTGGCTCTGGAAGCTGCTATGTTCCTATAAGCTCAAAGGGGAGCACATTCAAGAGAACCACAATGTATTCATTTGTTCTGATCTGCCATGTAAATTAATGACCCTTATTGGAAACACCAGAATGGCAATGAAGGGTTTCCTGGACCCGAAGTCTTGTTCATGAGACCTAGGATAATTCTCTCAAATGCATCTTTACTTTTTGAGATTAAGTTTAAAAATCCCTCACTTAGCTTTGGAGGTACATTTTGAATTCCCTGGTTTACTGCCTGTACAGGCTATTGCACTCATATGGCTGAAAATCATTTATGTTTTCTAAAGCTGAGAGATACATTTTTTTGACAACTATTTCCAATGCCAATAATCTCTAAACAAAAGGTATGCACTGCTGAGAACTAAAGTCACCATCTTGCAAATAGATCTGTATGTATATTCATCCTTACCTTGCCACCAACATCACGGCTCTTTGTTCTAAGTTTATTCACTTGTGATTCTGCAATGTCTGCCCTTTCCTCAGCTTCCTCAAGCTCGTGCTGCACTTTTCTGAATCTGGACAGGTGTGAATTGGCTTGTTCCTCCTAGATTGAAAAAGAAATGGTGTATAGTTTACATTCCCAATACTTATAAATACAATACTAGTGCATTCTTTTAACGTAAAATGAGTGGTCAAAGTGGGCAGGGGCGGTTGAGAGTGGTGCATCTCAACTTTTTTAAAATTAAGTTTTACCGTTCCTATACTTTTATGTTAAAAAGAAAATGGTCCGTAAATGGTTTCGTTTTTAAAATAAAAGTGTATGTAAAGGTTGAAACTTGCCCTTCAGCGCACTCCACTGAACGTTCCCTTAACCAGCATGCGTATTTGTTTAGGGGTTTGTATGGCGCGTAGGAGGGTGTGTGGCAATGGGGGTTGTGGGGAGTGGGGACCAGACAGCAGGGAACATAGTTCCACTACTTCTTTTCGTGCACTTCGACCACTGCAAAAAAATGAGAGATTAAACGGTTTGAGTAATGTACAGACTGAAGTAATAGACACAACTTGTACTCCGAAAAACCGATTCCATGGTCTACAAGCTTCCACTTTCCTTATTCTAGACGAGAGAGACGAGCATTAAGCTAAACAATGAGACGTTCATTTAAATATTGCTGAGTGTGATTACTATCGTATGGACTCAGGATAAATGGCATGCTGATTAAGTTAAAGGGCCAAGCACATGAACTATTTCCTATTGGTTTTGAAGTTCCAACTGTTGTTATAGGCGCATATATCACTTATAAAGCCACTTCACAAACAACCACAGTCTTTCATTTAGCAAGACCAAATACCAACAGAACAGTTTGTGCTTACAGTTTCTTCTGCTTGTCTCTTATAGGCTTTAACCTTCAGCTGCAGTTTGTCTGCGAGATCCTGCAGTCTCAGGACATTTTTCTTATCTTCCTCTGACTAGAACAACGACCACATAAATATACATAAGATCAGTAAAATATATTGACTTTTTCCATTGCTGAAACGTTATGATTTACTTGCTAAGACACAACTGGTATTGGACAGAATGTTATGTTTCTTTACAAGCCGATCCAAAGGCATGTTTGGATCTATATTTCTTAGCAAAACATGTCTATTCACATCCAGACACATAAAAGCACACCTGATAGGTTAGTTCTTTAACTCGTCTTTCGTATTTGCGAACACCCTTAATTGCTTCCACTCCACGTTTTTGCTCAGATTCAAGTTCATTTTCGAGCTCGTGTACCTAAGAGGTGATTTGATAAAAATATAGAATTATGAGGATGATGAACACAAATCATGTCAGTGCGAATGTTCAGATTGTAACTCACCCTGCTCTCCAGTTTCTGGAGCTGCTTCTTGCCTCCCTTCATTGCGAGCTGTTCAGCCTCATCCAGGCGATGCTGCAGGTCCTTCACGGTCTGCTCCAGGTTCTTCTTCATCCTCTCAAGATGGGCGCTTGTGTCCTGTTCTTTCTTCAGCTCTTCAGCCATCATGGCAGCCTGTGAAAAGAATACTTGTATCTCAGATTGGAAAAATATTTGTTTTGAGAAAAGGTTGAATTTATGCTTCATGTCCGCTCTAGTGAGCTGCAGAATTCATCATCTGTTTCACGATAGTTTGGTGGATGTTTCTTAACTATGTTTTCAGAACTAATGTTGGAGTATTGAATACTGTGTTGGGCACTTTGGATAAATATCTGTCTCACTCCAATTGAGGCTACCTTTTATAATATATTTAATAATTTCTCTTGAACAAGATACTTACATCGGTGATGGCCTTCTTGGCTTTCTCTTCAGCATTCCTAGCTTCTTGGATCGCTTCCTCCACTTCACCTTGGAGTTGGGAGCTGTCACTCTCAAGCTTCTTCTTGGTGTTGATAAGACTGGTATTCTAAGGGTGAAGCACATATATTTTCACAACCAAATCGCGTTTATAGTGCAAAAGCAACGTATTTACTTTAAATGGATTTGTACCTGAGAATGCAGAAGTTGCAGACGTTCACTTGCATCAAGAAGTTCTTGTTCAGCAACTTTGCGAGATCTTTCTGTCTGTTCAAGGGCAGCCCTCATCTCTTCGATTTCTGCCTGCTGAAGGTTGTTCCTGCGCTCAATGACAGCCACTTGTTCTTTTAGGTCATCTTGTCCTCGAGTAGCATCATCAAGATGGAGTTGGGCATCCTTTTTGGGGAAAGAACATATTTTATGCATTAATTACCGTCTCAACTATTCAACTATTTTAGTTTACTTCATTGTAGTTTTGAATCCTTGACATTGAATGTTATATAGAGAAGTCTGGCACCTCGAATTGGATAAAATAACAGTACCTTCAGTTGACCTTGTACATTTCTGAGGTGTTTTTGTGCTTCTGCGGCTTGGCGGTTCGCATGACTGAGCTGGATCTCTATTTCATTTAGATCTCCTTCCATTTTCTTCTTCAGCCTCAGAGCATCATTCCTGCTCCTGATTTCAGAATCTAATGTACCTTGAAGTGAATCCACAGCTCTCTGGTTGTTCCTCTTCAGCTGCTCAATTTCCTCATCTTTTTCAGCAATCTTCCTGTCTACCTCAGATTTTATCTGGTTCAGCTCAAGTTGGGTGCGCAGAATCTTTGCTTCTTCATGTTCCAGAGATCCCTTTTGTAAAACAAAGTTAAAGATAATTTCAAAATGTTGTAAAACAGTAAATGTAATGCAGCATATTAAGCACCATAAGTGATTGTTTACATACTTCAGCTTCTTCTAAGGCAGCCTGGAAATCACTCTTTTCTTGTTCAACCTGCTTTTTGGCTTTTTCCAGTTCATGAATACACTTCCCAGTCTCTCCTATTTGTTCAGTAAGATCTGAGATCTCCTCTAGAAGAAAATGTTTTAGATACTTGAGTACAACACAATAGTTATGTTCATGATGGGCAAACCCAAAATAAAACCCAGTGTTGCTTGATAAAAGCAGTGACAATAAAACCATTTTGTTTCCTGTAAATGAAAAGTAGTATTGCTTGAAAAACAAAACAGATACTTTTATAATTGTTTTAGGTGGATATTATTCAATGATATTATTCAATGCAGAAAAGTCCTCCATTCCTGTAGGCCTCCTTTGTTAGATTAATTTGAAGTAGAACTGAGCACACTTACGTTGCAGGTTCTTGTTTTCACGTTTCAGGGTTTCAAGATGGTCCAGTGACTCCTCATATGCATTCTTCATCTTGAAGATTTCGGTGCTCAAGGAACGTGCATCCTTCTGCGATGCATCCAATTCAGCCTGAGCTTCTTCATACTTCTGCTTCCATTCAGCTAGAACCTTTTGAAAAACAAGAATTGTAAAAACATAAGTCCTCTTGGCTGAGGAATGTGAAATATCTTCTATAAAGCATTGTGCCTGGTTGTTTACCTTATCAAAGTTCCTCTGCTTTTTGTCAAGGGATGCAGCAGCACTGTTGGCTCGTTCAACATCAATCATGAGGTCCTCCACTTCAGCTTGTAGCCTCTGCTTGGTCTTTTCAAGTGAAGCGCACTTGGAATTGACAGCCTCCACCTGTTCTTCAGCATCCTGCAGTCTTTGAGCAAGCTTTTTCCTGTAATTATTGAACAAATGTTGATTCTGATTATTTTCATACACTCTACAATTAATTCAGCAATGATCATATTATTTATAGCCCATGACATACTTAGCCTCTTCCAGTTCCTCAGTGCGCTGAATGGCATCGGTTTCATACTTGGTCCTCCATTGAGCAACTTCCCCATTGGCTTTGGACATAGCACGTTGGAGCTCGGCCTTGCCTTCTTGTTCCTCGTCATATTGCTCACGGAGCAAATCACAATCATGTCTGGCAGATTGCAAGGCATGTGCCAGGGCATTCTTTGCCTGTTGCCAGATGAAGATGTAAAAACATCAGATACTATTATGTTTTGAGTCATGGTTACTATTATACTAATATATGGTCTCTAAATTACTTCCAGGTTGTTTTCTTTTTTTAAGGTATTTTTAACATTATGAAGTTCATCCCCTGGTAGTGTGTCCTTGTCATTTTATTGATGATTTATGACAGAGTGTGGCCATTTATATGGTGCACACTGTTGACTGATCCGATGCTATAATTGTAAAATAAATAATGAGTGGATGTTATATACTAAGTTTCTCACCTCTAGAAAGTCTTTGAATAAAAATACTGGGCTAAGATAGATACGAAGTCTGTGCTCTACACCAAGAGAAATTGCCCATGTATGTGATACTGCAGTGTTTCTTACTGGTCTCTCAGGGTAGTCACCGTCATTTTTCATTTCAATTTGTAGATTTGTTTTCCTATGTAGCTTTGATTTTAAATATAATTATTCAGTTTAGATACAAGAAGATAAACTAGCAAATCTTTACCTTTGTTTCCTCTTCGAGTTGCCTCTTCAGTTCCTCTGTTTGTTGAGTAAAAGCTTGTTTTCCTCTGGTCAATTGGGAAATCAAGGATTCTTTCTCTTCTAGTTGCCGAGAGAGCTCACCTTTAAACAAGAATTTCGATTTTTTACTGTTGTTTTTTGAATGTCTAATTACTGCAGAATACAAACAATGCTAATGTGTCTTGATATCACAAACTACTGCATAATCTCCATGAGACACATCTACAACACATTTGGAGTTATATTTTTTCTTAGTGTTGTTCTGAATTTGGATTTCTACGGTTGTTTGGGAAGAAGTAGGTATGCATCATAATAGCACTAGTGGTGGAAATGGAAAAAATTTAAAGGGGGATCCCACAAGGGCTGGAGTAGGGTTGGAGTTTGGAGGAGGGGGTGGAGGTCTGAGGGCGTGAAGTTTTGAGGAGGCAGAGCTGGCAGTGGACTCTGCTCAAAGGAAATGTTCAAAATAAGTTTTTTTAAATGGTGCAATGTCTTTGACACTGCTTCTTTGCAAACTCCACAATGTACATCAATTCCACTTTGAATCACTTCCATGGCAGTGGTGCATCCAAAATACTGTCGATAATGCCGTGATTTTTAGTACATTAAGGGATCCATAGACACGCTCGACGGTAGAAGGTTACCAGGGTAGCTCAGCAGGTTGAGAGACCGTTGCTGATATGTTATATTTTCAAATTGGTTTTTAATCATATGACTTATTGCAATTCCTTATTTAAAAAAAACAAGTGCTTGGCCAGGGCATGGGTTGGGCTGGCCGTTTGCTTATATTCAGGACGGAGAAGGGGGTATTTCTGGTCCTGTAGTGAAAATCAAAAGTTGGCAACCATGAACCCACAATTTAATTTTCTAATAACTGCTGTCAGCACCAAAGAAGCATTTGTGATTAACCAGTTTGACAAGCATATAACATCTTTAAAAATATAACTTGTGATGAAACACAATGGATGGGGCACACAAATTAGAGTATTTGTGTGGTAGTCTGACAAAAAAACACATTTTAAAGAAAACTAGTGAAGTGAATGCAAGCAGCATTTTTGAGTTTGGAAATTACTTTTTTTTTTTTATTATTAAAGTGTAAGATGCTCATTTGGAAAACAATAGTGTTCCCAGCATGTAGGTAGCCTGCTTTCAACAGTGATGGCTCCTGCCCCAGTGATATTCATGGCCCATTGATTCCCGTTGTGTCCCTTTAAGGCCAGAAGAAAGAAAACAGGCTGTGCGAATGACGGCTGGGCAATACAGCGCTTTTAACCGAGCCTCCAGCTTCCCTTAGAGAAGCTGGGGCTCGGGAAAGCCTGGTCAGGGCTGAGGCAGGCCAGGTTCCGCGATCCGGCCATATATCTGATGCTGGATCTCGGACCCAGCAATAGCCTGCCCATTGACCAGCTGGGTAGCACAAGGGACCTCAACCACCCCCTCCCCCCTCCCGCCAAAGCATTTCCGTTTTCCTAGCATTAATTGTTCCTTGCCTACTACTACAACTGGATCACCCATGGACTTGCAGCGAACATCCTCAAAGATCTGCAGCTAGCACAGGGCTTTACCTCCATCCTCTTAATCCGGCTGAAGTGATATGACCATAACTCTTTGAGAGGAATATAATGCATTGCCAACCTGTGAAGTGCCAAAGTGACTTCTGGATACCTTTGCTGACTCACATAGTCTTACATGGCATGCTTTCTCAAAGTGTTCCCACAGGACCAGCTAACCAGGTGCCTCATGTCAGTGTCAAATCCTGGCTACACACCAGGATAGTAGAAATGCTTTGTTGCATTATCAAGGCACCTCCATGTGGAACTCTCTCCCGCTCTTTCTAGGACTTGATCCCTGCTGTCTGAAGTTCAGAAGATCTCTGTTAGCACACCTGTACCATCTGCTTTTGGTTGCTAAGGCATTACCTCTCTTTCTGTCAGACACTTTGTTTTCTGCTCAGATATTATCTTTGACCACCCCCTTCACAACATCCATCAAACCCCTTGGCCTTTGGTGCAGTCCTCAGGTAGCATACCAGGTGCTACAAAACCCTGAACATAAGAATTAAACAAATACATTAACCCATGATAACACGACGTGCATAAGAGTGCAACCAATCAAACAAGGTGTCAATGTATGACTGTAGCAGATCTACATTGATTGATTCGATAACAAATAATTGTACAGTGTTGATGTAACTGAACAACAACATATCTACTTTGCATTTGACTGGTATAAAATATGACATTGCATTTTGAATTGCAAGTTGGGGTTTCATGGTTTTACAAACATGAGCTCGGACGAATGGCTACTTGTGTGTAAAATGCAGTGATGGCTTGATTTCGATCTATCACTGTGGATCAATTTAGAAATATTATGTTAATGACATATGGACCTGATTTACACAAGTGTTTTACAATGGTGCAATTCCATTGAAAAACGTTTCGTAAATCAGGCCCATGTGTGTTTTATCTGAAAAAACGTATCTTTACAGTTTGAACTAACAATAATGCGAGTTCAAATAACATGACAAATTAGGATGGTGAAAAACTACACTTTGAATAGAGTCCAGCAGTCAGAATCTCAAAGAGAAATCCAATGCCAATGTTAAAGATTGTACATACAGGCTAAAATTAAATATGACAGTCTACTTAATTCTAAGTTCCCTGACTTTATTTTGCCCTGGAATGTGATGTACGTTTCTGTACTCTTACATGTTAGTATTAACTTCTGTTCTGGAGTAAGATCTTTTCAGAGAAATACATACCATTTTCAGTCTGGAAGCGTGCCTTCTGGGTTGTGAGGTCATTAATAAGACGCTGATGCTCGTCATCTTTTGTTTTCACCTCGCTGAGTTGATCCTCCAACAATCGGCTGACCTTCTCAAGGTTAGACTTAAATAAAAAGAGCACACACATTTAGTATCAGCAACTGAACTAAACTTTCGTAATAACTCAGTTTTCTGCAAGTCCTTGATTACCTTGGATTTGGAGACATTCTCCATGTTGCTGGCGAGGTCATCGATTTCCATCTTGAATTCGCTCTTCTCTTTCTCCAGCTTCTGTTTGACCCGCTGCAGGTTATCAATCTGTTCCCCAAGTTCTGCAACGCTGTCGGCATGCTTCTTACGCAGGGCGGCAGCGGTAGCTTCATGCTGGAGAGTGGACTCTTCCAGGTCCCGTCTCAGTTTCTGGAACTCTGCTTCACGCTTCTTGTTCATTTCAATCTGGGCTGAAGTGGCTCCACCAGCTTCTTCCAGTCTTTCACTGATTTCTTCCAGTTCCCTGGAGAGATCGGACCTCTGTTTCTCAACCTTAGCACGAGCTGCACGCTCAGCTTCAATTTCCTCCTCCAGCTCTTCAATGCGAGCCTGAAAGACCAAATTTTGGTCTTAAATTAAAATTCCTTTGGATATTTTAAAGAATACTATTTGCAGCAACACTTCTTTTGAAGAAAAAATGTATTACCTGTAATTCTTTGATCTTTTTCTGTAGCTGGGCTCCAAGAGATTGCTCATCCTCAATCTTGCTCTGCAGCTGGGAGAATTCAAAGTCTTTCCTGTTTAAAGAATATGTTTGTTAGGATGGTGGTGTACTATACTACCATTTCCCTTTTTTCCTATTTTTTTATTGGTTATTTAGCATTTATGATGAGTGACTCTTTGAATGGTAGAGATGAGATACAGTCATGCATTATACATTCATGTAATGTAATTAAGTGTATTATTTTATTTGTGCTACTTTAGAGGAAGTGGTTATCTTTACCTTCTTTGCTATTCAGGAATGCTTTTTTTGTTATTATGAATATAGCACCACCAGCCAAGTAATTAATTACTTTGAAATTATCAGGTACATGAGTTTCATTTTTCATATTACTAAGGTTTACTAACTTTTTCAGTTTTTCATCATTTTGTTGTTTATCATTCTCGAGATCCATCACGGTTTCCTGGGAAAGCTTCAGGTCACCTTCAAGCTTTCTCTTTGCCCTTTCCAGGTCCATACGGAGTTTTTTCTCTTGTTCCAGTGACCCTTCAAGCTGTGAATATTTGAAAAAGAAAATAAGTTAATAAATTACTATCTCATGAGGTTCAACTTTTACTCGTCTTGATTAGGTGCATGTTAGAATGTAACTTTTCAGAACACTGATCAGAGTAATTCTTTATTTTTAGGATACTTGTTCCTTAGTATATTAATCCTCCCATTCTTTAAAGTATGTTTGGTAAATTGTGAACTTGCATATGACCTCTTTTCTGAAATGCATAAAGAAAATATAGGTGCACATTTTAAGCATCCGTGTTTAGTTTGTTTCTGTACTCTAAAATATTGTTCATTCTTCCAGCCAGTGCCATATGAATTGTGAGGTGGCCGTTTTATCCTAGG
The DNA here is from genome assembly GCF_040938575.1 of Ambystoma mexicanum. Taxonomy (NCBI): domain Eukaryota; kingdom Metazoa; phylum Chordata; class Amphibia; order Caudata; family Ambystomatidae; genus Ambystoma; species Ambystoma mexicanum. The sequence continues at coordinate 450,255,503 of NC_090924.1, read as the reverse complement.
CTGTAAACTCGCTGATATTGAATGGTCTTGTATATGTTCCTGGAGATTTAAGAATGACTTGGATTTGCGCTTCAAACAGCAAAGGATTAATCAATACATCTACGGGTCCCCAGGGAAGCTGTTGTCCTGTAAGTTAAGTCCAGATGGGTTATGTTTGAATTGTAAAACATGTTGTGGGTACCACTTTACACATGTTCTAGTCTTGTCAAAAAGTCCAGTCATTCTGGGGAGATGTCCTCTAGCATATAGACCTTGTGCTGGGTATTTGCCTCCCTTGCGCGCGTATTTAATGCGTATTGTTTTTTTTTCCGGCTGACATTAATTAAACTCTCCTGGGTCTGCAGAGCTCTTGTGGTGCTAAGAAACATATTTTGTTGCATTCGAAGAGCTTAATTAGACTTACCGTTGAAGGCTGGCTTCACAGCTTGTTGCTCCTCTCCAGCAGGGAGAGAATATCCTTCCAGTTTAAGCAACAACTTGATAAGTCCACAAGCATTTGGAATGCTTTTAATGATTTGTGCGCTTAGCCCTTCCCCTTTTGTATTTTTGTATTTTTCTTTTTTTTCATCCTGATAGGCCTGTTGACTTTGTGCTTTAGATGTGTTCTGATTTAATTGCCTACTATGAATAGACTACTGGTGTTTATCTTTTTGAAAAATCAATAGAAAATGGGTTCAATAAAATAATATATATTGTTCATTCTCCCAGCCAATGCCATATGAATTGAAAGGAGGCCATTTTATTCTTTATAAAATCACCTGGAAATTACTGTAAACATGCAGGAAATTAATAAAGCTACATTAGTGATGCTTCAGTGATCTGGGGAGCACTTTGCATGTTATTTTCCTCTGTTTCTTAGTTTATATAGTATTGCATTACAGTTATGACAAGTGCCACCTTCCCTTTTTCCCATTCTGATTAGAATATGATTCCAATAGGTCAGTAGCAAGAGGGGGGAATCGTTGTTTGGCCCCATGTTGAAGCTTATTGGAAATTAATGATCATGGTTAATCACCGGCATAGACAATGTCTTTCCACTAATTCTCAATTTGGAATGTTTGGATATTACAAGATATTCTGAGGCCAATTCGAGGCATATTAGGAGAAATGGTGTTGAAAAGAATTGTATACCATGTATCACTGCCATGTTTTTAAATTAAGTCCTGTGTACAGTACTAAGTGGTTTAAAATAAAAACTCTGTTGTGGTGCCTGGTAGTAACGCAAAGGATCTGTGCTTAATTGGAAATGATATAATGTCATTTTCCGACATATTAATTTCTAGTCAGACTGCTACATTTTTAAAGTGATTATTTATATGGAGGAATCCCGCTTACAGCACTTTACAGTAGTTGTTTGTCAACCTAATAATGATTGAAATTAGAGGGCGTAGGGGGAGTCTGGGAGCAAAGAAATACGTTTTTTTTAGGTTTTCTCTGAAGTAACAGGGCCCAATTGCATTTATCTGAAATTCTTAGGCTCCAACAATCCAATACCTCTCTCATATTACCATTACTCTTCAGAAGGTTTTTCCTCATCCAATGATCAAAAGCCTCTAAGCATTAGGTTGCCTTGGGTGGTCTGCTGGAACAATCAGGATTCCATTTCACACTTTAATGTATCTATTTTTCTTTATTGCTTCATCCTAAATACTGATTTGAAGATTTTAGTTTAACCCTTCTCCACTACTAAAGTAATAGAAGGCCGAGCATCAATCACTCGGCCTTCCTACCTTCTCCTGGATGACACTCTGGTTGCTTCACCTTCCGCCACTCCAACATCATCTACCCCTCCTGTCTCTATCAGGTAGCACCCATCTTCCCTCCTGCCTTCTTCCAGCTCCTCCACTGAACTCATTCTGGCTCTCTCTAATGCCCAATCTCTCTCAGTAACAAATCCTCCTTTCACATTGATGATTTTGACTCCCCCAACCCGTGTCTTATTGTAATGGCTTCACTGAAACATGTATCCCACCACATACCACTGACACTCTTTCTGTCTTTTCCAACTCCCTTCGCCAGCCTATCTGTCCCAATGCCTACTCTGATTGTGTCCCCTCTTTTTAAACACATTGATGTTCAACTTTCCCCATTCCCTCTTACTATCATCCTCATCTTTCAGCCCCATGACATCTCTCAACCTCTTCTTCCATGATCTTAAGTGCCTCTGAAGGTCTCTTCCTACTGAAGTGTCATATGTGGAACACTGGAATCTCCCTTTGAGCACCAGTACTTTGCTTACTCCTTCTCTCCCTTTCACCCACATCCTCAACCATGGATCTCCTCAGCCACCCACCAGCTTTTAAAGACAAGCATGTGCTTTAACCTGAACCACTGGTGCATACCCCACTCTCCCTCCCTGCTTCCTACACAGAGTTTCCCCCTTGCTTTCATTACTGCTCTGGACTCAGCCAAGATCAGCTAACCTCAACTCCTCCCTCTGCTGTCATCATTACAAATAATCCATGACCCTCCATGCCATGCTTGCCCCCTTGACGATGTTCTGTCTTTTCCTCTCTGACAGCGACATAAACTATCAGCACTCCATCACCTCCATTGCTACAGCACCCACTATTGAACATCTGTAAAAATGAATCCCCATTTCACCTTTGACTTGACCAAAGCATTCATTGCTAACCTTTTGCAGCCTACTAAGGGGACTCCTGCCTACTCTTTCAAGAAGCTGTTATTGGCAGTGGCAAGCCAAACACTCACTCAGTTTTCAAATGGCTGCTTCTTGTGTTTGAATCCAATCATGTGTTTGCTTTCCCTGCCTGGCTAAATCTATCTCCTGCTACAGAACCCTTCACACTCCCAAGCTCTCTTCAATTTAACTGTTTTACATCAACTACATGATGCCTCCCGTTTCTCCTCATTCACTTTCCTTCCTCCACATCTGGGAAACACTGTACTACCAGAAATTGAGGAAATTCCAACATTGACTGCCTCCAAGATGTCCAGTAAGAGCCACGATCTCTCCCAGAAGGGGGAGAGTATTATAGTACTATGCTCTCACGCAATGGCCCACAACCACCACTACCCCTAAATTGCACATCTGTGAATAACTTATTTACTGATTATGCATTTATTGTCTTCCTTGTTAAGTTCATATTTACTGTTAACAGCTTCTTCCCCCATCTCCATCCAGTTTAATGCATGAACTTCTGTAGCATAACTATATAAAGCACACAGCAATTAAACTACTCCAACAATCAACTTGCCCTTTCTACAGTGCTTCTTGATGAAACATTTTCCATTGTCGAAAAATATTTTCAAAAAATACTAAATACAGTTATTCATCTACAATATATTGAAGGAAATGCAGCATCCACAGTCTAACATGCAGAATTTCTTGTCCGGATCAAAAGACATTTTAATGTCAATTACCGCAGCATAGCTTCCAAGCTTTTTTAAACAACCTTTTAGCACACTACTTTTGTGTCATGTGATCTCAGAAAAATCATTTGAAAAGAAATTTTAGAGACAAATAGTGGCATCATTTTCTAAACAGTTTCTCTGGATGTTTTGAGCAAAAGAGTTACAGTCTGCTCTCCTTTCAATTGGTCATCAAAAATATATATATATATGGAAAAGAAAGTCACTAATGAATGTTTTGAAGTCTGGGTACATTTTGAGAAGTATATGTCTTTCTTGGAATTTGATTGCAATTCTACAACAAGCAATGTGTTGCCAATTAACCTGAATTGGAAGAGCAAACAATGCTTTTGAAATGACTTAATTCGTATGCTATTTACATAATTTATAAAAACTTACATCGTCAACTTGCTGTTCCAGCTTGGTCTTAGATTTGGTCAAAGAGCTGACTTTGTCTTCTTCTGCCTGCAGGTCATCCAAGGTCTGCTGGTGGGCCTCCTGGAGCGCTTTCTTCTCTTTGGAAACCTTGGTGATGTTTTCATCGAGAACCGCCATTTCCTCTGTGAGATTTTTCACCTGAAAATATAATATATTTGAGATTGTTCTTCAGCATTGTGCTTATGTTTTAGTTGTCAAAGTCAAGATGTTTATAAAGCATCTCCTTTATATTTGTATTGTTACATATATAATTCTTTATAGTTCTGATTTTTACCTTGTTTTCTGTGGCATGCTTTTCTTTCTCTACTTTGGCTAGAGTGAGCTCAAGGTCATCAATATCTTTCTTCAGCTCAGAGCATTCATCCTCCAGTTTCCTCTTCTTGGCGGTCAGTTCAGCGTTACTTTCCTCCTCATCTTCAAGTCTTTCCGTCAGCTCTTTTACTTTAGCCTCCAGCTGAATTTTATTTTTGATGAGACCTTCACATCTTTCCTCAGCATCTGCAATGTTTTCGCTTTCCTAGTGAATAATGATATTAGAGTTACATTCTTTTAGTTATTGCCTAAAGGTTTTAAACACTGTAGAATGTGTACATTATGTATTCTCTTACCGATTGAACCTGCAGTGCAAGATCATTCTTCTCCTGCAGAAGGGAAACCATTTTCTCCTCTAGTTCCTTCTTTCTTGCCTCAGATTTTGCCAGAGCTTCCTTTGTCTTTTCAAATTCATCCTTCATGTTTGCCATCTCCTTCTCTGTCTCCGCACTCTGCAGGAGAGGCTTAATCTTAAAGTAAAGCTTCATCCATGGCCATGTTTTGACATTCATGAATGATCGGACGTTGTACTGGATGACAATCACAGCTTCCCTGTTCAAGTTAGAAGTTGGGAACATTCAACAAAAGTTACATTGCATCCCACTCCTATATGTTTTATTCATTCATCAGTTCCATTAAATACCTTCTTTCCATCATCTTCTTGAATTCCACTCTCATGAGGAACCCTCTGCAAGCAGCCTGAGTGCGAGTGATGAGCTCTGCAAGCTTTTCATCTCTCATCTCCTCTAGAGTACCCAGCAGGCCAGCTTTGAAGAACACCTTTAAAGATGTAGAAAATGTATAACTTCATTTTAATTCGGCACAAACTTTATATTTTTCAGATCTTGGTTGTGTACTTATATATACCTTTGTGTGTCCAAATCTGTACTGAGTATGGTCAACATCAATGGAACCCAATAGTTTCTCACACGCCTTCTTGCTGTCAATAAACTGCCCTTCTGGAATAGCACTGGCATTCAGAACTTTGTACCTTCAAAAAATATGTTACATGTTACTTGTGGTGCATTAAAACGTACATTGATAAATATGTTTAACAGAAAATGCAGGTATAAAAATAAAACTCTTACTTGTGAGGTAATTCTTATTAATGCTAATGTATCTTTTTTACGGTCTGTCCTTGTGTTACTTGTTGTCTATTCTTATGAAATGTAGCTTTTCATTGATGTTTTAGAATGTGACTTGGTATTAAAATGACATCCAGATATGTAAACATTAAACCTAGGCAAGATAATATTTGCATCTCATATTGACTTTGAAGGAGAGAAATGAATGATTGGAAGTATGTAATTGTGTGCATTCAAATTCATTATGCCTTAAATTGTTCATACTTAAAATCTGTAGATCATTGTTTTATATAATTATTATTTTCTTATGTATATTTATGTATTAAAAAAACGTAATTTCCCGTTTACAGTAAATAAATAAAAGTTAAACATGGTAAATAATAGTTTTTTAAATGTATGTAAGGCTCAGCTTGAAATCCAAATGTTAAACTATTCAGAGGCAGTATTTTTCTTTATCTTCATGCATTCTTGCAGAGTCTGTGCTTTCAAATGCAGCACAGAGAAGGTCTTGATGATTTAGGAAAACAACTCCGATATACTTTCCCAGGAGTGATACCCATCTTGAAGTTGTCGTATTTGGATTTGCACCTTTCTCCTATGTCTACATCTTCCAGGGAAGCATTGTGGTATCCCACCTCAGTGGAGCAAACATTGCCAGGCACATATACTTTTCAAGTTACATCATCTCTTCCCACATGGGCTATGGGAGTTGCCTCTGCAAACCTCCCAGCCTCAGTACAATGCAGACTTGCTTTCTGGTCTCCTGTGTTCCAGAATTTAACAATAACACCTATTTTCATGATCATATTTAAAACAATGTTTTTTGCATCAGACAATGAATGCTTCATTTTTCAATTTCAAAGCAAGTACACACTTTTTACCTCTGCTTGAAGTCGCCATAGAGGATCCTGCTTGGGAATCCCTTTCTGCAAATTCTAATACCTTCTAACACACCATTACATCTCAACTGGTGGATCAATAGATGGTTGTCCATAACACCTATAAGAAAGGATCCCACATTTAATCCAGTACTTTACTAGACATTTTCATATAAATATGTAGTAATTTCATAGATACTCTACCTGGTGTTTTTGTCTCATTGGGAATGAGGCAACGCACAAAGTGGGGGTGAGTGCTCCTCAGGTTAGTCATCAGCTTGCCCAAGTTTTCCTGTATTAGTAAAAATAAGATTTTGTCCAATAAAGTCAGAAACATTCACTATAATAGACCGGAAAGATATATTGTGACAAAATGGGTTAAAAATTAAGTACACTACACACACACGTATAGTAATGATGTGCGTCTAAAACTTACTCTAAACAAAGCAGACACTGTCTGGAAGGAACCACCCTTCTTCTTCTTTCCACCTTTTCCAGAAGCTGCAGCAGCAGCTGCCTCTGTTGTAAAGAAACACACGAGGAACCGCTGTTAATACCGCAATGTTTATGAAAGGCGGGCATATTTTTGTTAGATACTTTATAGATTTGTAATGACCTGCTTCAGCAGCAGCAGCACTGTAGAGCATGGCAAGCAGTTTCACAGATGACTTCTGATAGAGCTGAATAACAGATTCATTCAATGGATCCTTGTTCTTCTCCAGCCAGCCAGAGATGTTGTAATCCACAGTGCCAGCGTAGTGCACCAGGGAGAAATGAGCGTCAGCCTTTCCTTTGCCTGGCTTGGGCTTCTCAAAGCACTTACACTTGCCAAGATGTTGGTCGTACAGCTTGTTGGTGAAGGAGGTGTCTGTGGACTTGGGGAACATGCACTCCTCTTCAAGGATGGAGAAGATCCCCATGGGCTAAAATATAGAATATATCTGTGAGCCTTGGGCATAGAATAAAAGGATATATACCCCACTACCTGCTCTCTAGATAGTGACCCACCTTCTCAATAAGCTCAATGCATTGAGCCAGGTCCATGCCGAAGTCAATGAACTCCCAGTCAATGCCTTCCTTCTTGTATTCCTCTTGTTCTAGGACGAACATGTGGTGGTTGAAGAACTGTTGCAGTTTCTCATTGGTGAAGTTGATGCATAGCTGCTCCAAGCTGTTAAACTAAACACAGATGTTTTGTTATGTGTGTTTCTTCTTAAATGCCACCATTGAGCTATAGTTCCTTGTGAGAAACATAAACTTACATCAAAGATCTCAAAGCCGGCAATATCCAGGACACCAATGTAGTACTGTCGGGCTTGTTTGGTGTCCAGCTGTTGATTGATACGAATCACCATCCACAAGAAGAGCTTCTCATAAATAGACTTGGAGAGGGCACCAATGGAGTTATAGACCTGGTAGAAAGAAAGATCACAATTGTCAGGGAAAAGTACTATTTACTTGCTTGTGAGGTTATTTGTTGCTAAGCCCCTCGTCATTTTGGAATATATACCTGCTGGACAGTTTGTCCTTTGGTAACAAACTCATTGCCGACCTTCACTCGTGGGTAGCACAGTGCTTTAATCAAATCAGCTGAGTTCAGACCCATCAGATAAGCAATTTTGTCAGCAACTGAAAGTGGAAAGGAGGTGTTAAAGAAATTATTACCAGGTTCATGGATTAATTCCTAATTTCTGTGTTAATTTAATGCTTTTATTTACAATTTCTTAACATACTGCAGAACAATAAGCTGCAAGCAGGTGACCTTGTAACGCAGTTTTATTTCGTTTTTTTTTGTTTTTCCTGTGTTTTTAAGCCTTAAAAGGTACAGTTGCAAATCCCAGAGGAGATTTTTACGTTGACCTCTTTGCATTCTGGTACTTTTATCCCTTTGTTCAGGATGGTGAAAACAAAGCTACAATTATAATCTTTTAGCTTAACATAAAGAATTATACATTTGTCAAGTTGTTTTCTAATATGATATGTCTACTTTTCAAGTTATCTCTATAAAACAGTAATATTTTAGCTATTTAAAACCAAACTTTAACACAGGTTTGAAAGAGCTAGCGGTGAGAAGATATATGGTCAAATCTACATATTGCAGAGAGGGCTCAAATCTCGGCCTCACCTCTCATCTAATCTGTGTGGCCCTGGGTGAATAGTTTAGATCTCACTGTGTTGCATTTGTCATTAGTGGTCCACCAATTATGTTTTTTTTGTTGTGGGAGGTAGTCATGCAGGGCACCTGACATGGGTCTTTTATTGCAGGAAAGCAGAATGGCAGGTAGCAATCTCTAGCCGGCTCAGCTCGTGTTTGGATCTTAGAGTCCAGCCAGATCCTGCTGCTCATCTCTGCATTGCCTTTTCCCATGAATTAATTTGACTCTGAGGTGAAGGTGAATGCGCCGGTGGTAAGCCATTTTCGGCCCTATTAGCGCCTGCGCTATTACTGCCGGTGGTAATAGCACCAAAAAGCCCCATAGAGTCCTTTGGATTCTAACAAAATGGGACTACCAGCGCCACCACAACTCGTGATCCGGTGCAAATTGCACTGGACCGAGTTGCGGTAACGCTATTGGCTTTGTGTGGTATCTTGCAAAACTTGAAATTTAAATCAAAACTATCCTATGTTTTGAATAATCATTCATTTATAAACGTGGGGTGGACACAGGCTATTTTTGCTTCTTTATGAAACAGAGCTCTTTTTTTGAAGAGTAGAATGAATTGCTCCTCTTGCTCAAGTAGTACAGTAGCTCACCTATCTGCACTTGGATATCTGCACTATCCAAATATAAAGTATTACATGCATCACTTCCTATGCAGTAATAAGACCGCATTCAGAGCCTCACCGTCTGTGCCATCAGGCTCGGCCTGCTCCTCACGCTGTTTCTGCTTGAATTTCATGTTTCCATGGTGCATCACTGCTCCGGTCATCTTGTAGATTCCGATCTTCTCATCTGCATTGAACCCTAGGATGTCAATAGCACCCTGTAAAACAAGAGGTGGAATTAATTGCATGTTACTTTAGCTAAATTGAAAGTTCCTTTTCGTTATAAAGACGTTTGAACATTAGCATATAGCTTACATCAGTAGCCAGCAGCTCCTCTACGTCATCGATACTCTTCACCACAATCTCTCCCTGGCTGATGGATGGGAAGTCATATGGGTTGGTGGTAATGAGAAGCATTTCTGTGGAACAGTTCATTGAGTTTATTTTTATATACATGTATGTTGCCTTATAATTTCATATTATACAAGATACATTACGATTAAGCCCACCTCAGTGTAAAAGCTTGCATCATGCAAAAAATTGTCGTTTGTATAATTGTTTTAGTTTTTTACATTAGAAAGCACTAAAGCTGGAGCAAACATTTTGCACCATTTCTTTTTTTATTTAGGCCTGGCTGCAGTCAACCAGAGCTATTTGATTAGAATAGAAAAATACATTTAAGAAATGTAATTGGTTGTTTGCTGTGTCTCCTACTATGAAAGAGTCCCTATGACAAGGATGAAAGCTATGGAGGGAAACCAGTCATTCTCCTGTCCTGTAGCTGGCAACTTAGTCCTATTGTCTCTGGATAAATCAGCTATTTGGCAGCCGTGACATCCCTCCCCCTAAGCTCACCCTATTGTCCTTAATCAATGGAAGATGGAAGACTGAATGGGTGGATTCATCGGTAGGACTGAAAGGGCCGTTGACGTTACTCATTTGTCTGTGGTTCACCACCCTACCCTTTAAATCAGTGGCATTCTGGGGCATTTTGTCATGAGGAAAAGGTCTGCTGAGTGAGTCACTGTGACTTCTGGAGTAGGATCGGTGCATATGGCTTTAAGATGGTGGAATAGTTTGATGCTGCAAGGCTTGAAAGTGAAGGTAATGTGTTGCAAGAAGCCTTAATCAATTGTTATTTGGCATACTCATGATAATAAGACTACATCTCCTACGATGAATGGTACTGGTCTACTCCAAGACTTGGAAGCATAGCATGTATGTTTCATCACTCCAAACCCCACTCACTGCAACCCCCACAATGCACTGCACAGGTCCAATAGATGTCATGGAATTGGGATTGTGCACTTTCAACGTGTAGTCACCTCAGTGATCAGTGCTGCAGCATTGAATGCTTTGGAGCCGAAATATGCATTTTGGGACTGTCCTTAGAAAGCGATTCGAGATACCATCCTTCAAAAGCGATATCTCCCACAATGTACTGCACTATTCCACTACATGGGACGGATAGTCTTGTGAAGGCCTTTTTAGTAAGTGGGCTGCGGTGCATTCAGGGATAAGTAGTCTGGTGCAGGTGCATTCAGGGAGCTTTAGCTTTTTTGGGATAGCTGTAATGAGGTGGAGTGTATACTGGTCCTGAGACTAGATTCCGAGATGCGCAGTCTGGTGGCAGAATTTTCACTGGGTGGGGCAAATCTGATATGAGACAAACGGTCAAGGCATGGGAGTGTGTGGAGAGATCAACTACTTCTAAAGTTTCCATCTCTAGATGCAATAGCTGAGGGGAGGGAAGGTTCTCCGTGGCGCCCACTGAGTTATGGAACTACAATCCCAGCTGTCACTTCCCTGCTATAGTTCTGGAACCCCCTAAAGAACCGACTATTCAAGCATGATTGAGGAACTTGCCACTGAGACTTGTATATCTTCACATGACTTTTCCCTCCCCAGGCCTCCCAATTTACTTTGTGGTATGTGCTATACAAGTAAATAAACCTAATAAACATGAGATTCTGTACCTGACATGCAACGCTGTACTTGGCATATGAGTTGCACCTGCTTATACCATGGCTTTATCTGGCACACAAGGCTAGACTCTGAGCATAGGGTGACTGCAGCTGAGTGTCATTGGCTGCACCAGCTCAAACCACAAACACCTGTCCTATTTGATCATCCTCAGTCATCGCTTGTCTATGTTTCCCCCTACACTAGACATGACAGGCGTACATTCATCGGAACATATTGACAAATGCCCCGAGCATTTCCCCTGCCCCTCTCCCCCTGCAGGCTGCAGTGTCTTTGCACCAAAAGAGAACAGCATGACATGGCCTCCAGTCCCTATACGCTGCCTGTGTAACCCTAACATTACGTTCTCTTCTGCCCTGGGGTTTTCTCTGGCCCTACGGATATGATGTCAAACACAGCCTTGTGTGGTCCATGAGATCACGGCCTGCTTCACTTTCAGTCGCATTGTCGGGCTCTATCCGCCCCTTGACAAATACTCTTTGAAACACTTGCAGGGATTGCTTTAAGGGCCAGGAGCCTAGGGTGGCACAGTAGCAAAATATTGGCAAGAAGGCCAGGCCCTCCACAGCTACTTTACTATGCTAGCACAATGACAGGGACCGCCTTCAGTGCAAGCGTTTTCTTCAGTTCTGATGCTGACTCTGTCAACTGCTGGTTTGAGAGTGCTCTATTAGCAGCCCTGCAATAAAGGAAACACTTTTGAATTTAAGCACTGAGTGTCATTCAACAATGTATATACATTCAGACGTTACACTTGAGCCCTCCCTCGCCTGTGTTATGTGCCAAAGGAATTGGTCTGATAGGCCTGCAATGTACAGGGGGTACTGGGCCCGAGTCACTCCACTGAATAAAACGTTGCAGCTCATTCGCGGAAAGCGTGCTCAGATCTACGAATCCCACCCTTGGCAACTACATTATTCACACCGAGGACTCGCCCATTGTGACTGAGGGACCACCAGTGTAGTGGAGTGTACTATACAGTAGCTATGATCATTTTGCCTGATGTTGTCCAATCTGTAAAACAAGTGATTGGGAGGCTCTGTTTATTATCTTTTCAGTGAAAAACGTCCATCCTAAACCTAAAAACTTAAATCGAGACACTGCTATGAAAATATTGTTCTTAATCTTTCTGTGAATTAGTAGCCTTAGTACAGATCACCCACAACTCATGGCCCTATTGGCATCTTTGCAGTGTGCATCTTCTGCCACATACTACACGCGTGCTTTCTGTGAATTACACACTTATTTGTAGACTTTGAGCACATTTCCAGCTGTGCTGGTGCAAAGGGAAAGTTGAGTCATATTATTGTGAATGTACCTCTTGCAGTGCAAATGTGTAATTAGAACCGCATTGAATAAACAATAAAAATGTCTACATAAATCAGCTGGCCCCAGAGTTTAGATGCTCTAACCTGTAGGCTGTAGGCATATGGCATCCGGTCTTTACTTTTTTTTATGTCATCAATAAAACGCTAGAACTTGGAGTAACGCATTTTCGATGCCACAAATGTATGCATTTTGACCATGCATCGCTCGGATATCAATAGTAATGCCAGCACGTCAGCAAATGTGCATGTGCTGCTCTAACTGACGGAAGAAGACTATGAATGCCACATTCTTTATATTGTGCACCTGTCGCTTGTATCATGTAGTTCTTTTACACTGGGCTAAAATGTGGACATAATACATACTTAAGGGACTTACCAACAAGCTCTGGCTTTTTGTTTGTCATGATTTGATAGAAGATGTGGTAGCTCCTCTCTGCTGAGAGCTGGAATGTTACTCTGGATTTTTCCAGCAGGTCTGTAATAGGAAGTTAACATTACATTTTTTAATGAACATACAGTTACAAGCATCTCTGATATACACCTTGCAAGGCAATCAAGGGTATCTTACATGTTTCAATATCTGCGGAAGCCAGTTTTCCTGTGGTTCCAAAATGGATTCTGATAAATTTACCCTAGAGGTTAACAAAAAGGTTTCAGTGACTTCGGGTTTCTGTAAACAGGCTATGAATGCGTGTCAGTGAAGAAGTGCGAAAGACTTACAAAACGAGAGGAGTTGTCATTCCTCACGGTCTTGGCATTACCGAAGGCTTCCAGCAGCGGGTTAGCCTGGATGATTTGATCCTCCAGAGTTCCCTAGAGAAGCAATGTTGCATGCAATCTCATTAGTTGATTACACAATTGCTAATGAGCAGAATATATTAAAAATATTCTTAAGAGTGTACAAACCTGCAGCTTGTTGGACATGGCTGGGGCCTCCTTTTTCTTATCACCAGCCACTGCAATTGTTGCAAAGTACTGGATGACACGCTTGGTGTTCACAGTCTTTCCGGCACCAGATTCTCCACTAATGGTATAGAGAGGACACTTAAAAACTGTAGCACAAACCCAACTCAACCCTAAGCACAATACACGCACAATCACTTCCTATTGACAAGATTATACTCACGTAATCAGAACAGACTGGTTTTCACGATCTGATGAGAGAAGATTTTTTGTTAGGAATAGGATTTGCTTCAAAAATGTTGTTTCTGTATGTGCTTTTGAAAATAATTATGTAGCCACCAAAGAGAAATGTTACCTGTCAACATGAACTGATAGGCATTATCAGAGATGGAGAAGATGTGAGGTGGGGCTTCCTGACGCTTCTTGCCTCTGTAGGCATTGACCACCTCAGGGTTGTACACTGGCAACCACTTGTAGGGGTTTACAGTGGCACAGAAGAGGCCAGAGTAGGTCTGCAATTAAAGAGGTTAATTAGGAATCATTGTTGCAGTAGTGACTTTGAACTGCTATTGTTATCAAAGGACAGAAAACGTTTCCTAGGACGTGTGATGGTCCCTCTTCTGCTCCCTGATCTTAAACACATGACTTCAGAAAGTGCTATAGCCCGTGTTATTCAGGTGCCTAAAGCTGGGTCATTTTCTGGGTGTACTTCATCATTTTTTTTATTTGATATTAACATTGGAATTTGTTTGCAGTACTTGTGTGAAGTTCCACATCTATTTAACTAGATGTGTTGCATATATTTCTGTCCCCGAACTTTTGGGAAGACATTATAAGTAAAGTTTACAGATGCATGTTGTAGTTAGTCTTCTGTTTCTTCCCAACACATTGTATGCAACAAACCTTCATATGAACGCCAGTAGATCAGCAGAGATCAGTAAGCACTGTGCTATTGTTTTGCATCCGCCATTATGCAACTCTGCACAAGCGCCTGCAGTGCCATTAACCCCACGGCTACACCAGCTCAGGGGAGTCTTTCATGGTCTCCCCCGAGATGGCGTGGCGGGAGAAGGCGCGGCAGGTGCCCTATTGAAATTAAATGTAACCTGCTCTCGGGACCCGGGCACATTTAAAAACAACAGGGCTCTGATACTTTCGCATCAGTACTTTCGGGCGCCAATTGAAAAATGTGCCCCCCCTCACATGACCAGGGGCTCACGGGGGAGGTGTTGGCACCAAATGTTTGTTTTGCTGCCCAGGGCACTGCCGCCGCTAAGGCCAGTCATGACTCTGTGGTCTCTCTCAGTTTTCTGGAGCAAGCGGCCATGTGATACAAGGCCTGCAATACTTACGTAGATCATCCAGGCCGCGTATCGCTCAGCGAGGTTATACAGCACAGAGGGCTCATTCAGATGGGTCATTATGACCATGTCTTCAATCTTGTCGTACTTGGGAGGATTCTGAGGGTAGACCTGAGTGTCTTTGACAGTCACAGTCTGAAAAGAAACAAACAAACACGGAAAACGTTACACGGCCAGTTATATACACTTGTTTTTGTTGTTGCTCACGCAGATTTGCTTATTACCCTTCCATCGTCGGTCTTCACAGTGACTTTGCCACCCTCTCGGGCAGTGATGGTTCCTTTGACGTAGAGCTCTTTTTCGTCATCTACGTAGCAGGTGTTCTTGGCATCAAAGGGCTTGTTCTGGGCTTCCAGACGTTCCTTGTCAGTCTTACGCAGGTATTGCGCAGCCTCCCCAAACACCGCCATTTCTGAGTCCCCCATGACTGCAGAGTGTTACTGCGGAGATAGGAAAAATGAGGCGTGTTGTATTCCCAAAACAAATGTTCTTTGCATTGCATACATGACTCTTGTATTAATTAAATCTGGCAGTGCCATTCCCAATGATCAATACACCAGAATAAATCAGCGAGCTTTCATCCTTTAAGAAAGCGTAATTTTCCACTCAGAGCTGCTTATATCAAGCCTTAATGAGCATCTTAAAGTTCTTATGTTAGAAAAGTGTCAGTGATGTTACTGCAGATGTGCACTTGCTTAGGAGTTAAATTACAGAACTTGTCAGAGCTTGCATGCTAGGAGGCAGTGGCTTGCATAACTGCTAAAGCACATAGGCCAGGGCAGGGTTCTGCAACTTCTAGCTTTCCAGATGTTTTGGACTATGGCCCTAGCCAGCATAGTCAGTGGTAAGCGATCATGGGCCAAATCACACGAAAAGGCCGAGATTGCAGACCCCTGCGCTAACGGTAAATTTACTAAAACCGTAAATGCTTTCTCTGTGCCCCTTAAGCAGGACATTAGTGCAAAGGCAGCATATCAGCGACTAGGGTGCACTCATACCCTTTCCAGGGCACATGTGTTGAAAAAATAACTGGGGCACTCAAGAGCATATGGCATGGGAAGTGATGTCAAGAGAAGTAACAATCACACATTGAGTTCAATATGTCTTTGGATTGATTACTGGTGCAGTGCAATTTTGCACTGGCGTTTGCACGTGGTTCAAATTGGACCCAGTGCAAAATGGTATTAAAATGAAGTCCATTTTTTAACAGTACAGTTATTGACCAATTGCTAATAATGCTTCAGAATTGCCTTGTAGGGGTGCACGATGAATGTAATATGAACAGGGGCAGCCTTTCCCCTTCCTCAAAGAAATTATCTATTACACCCAACGCAGCCGCGTTCTCTCTCCACGCTCTAGATACTGTGGACCGTCTAACTTGAAGGATCATTGGGACATTTGCCCTGCCCGAGCAAGGAAACCAACAATGACGAAACTCTATCAAATGTAACCATGCTTGTAAATAAAATGTAGAAATATGTCTGAGAACATTTGAGAAACTACTGCTCAACGTGTGGAAGGATTTTACCATTTGACTAATCCGCTTTTTCCCCTTGATGCTGTTATAAATCCGTCTTTTCTGACCCGCCCATCAACTGTGCAGGCACTGATTCCCTTCCTTCCTAATTGTGACTAGATGAACTGGAATGTGGTGCAGACATGCCTCATATTATTTAAGATTTACAAATTCACAAGCAGCTTCCTCGCACAGACATGTCATGTTCGTGTCTTTGGAAGTTTTTTTGCATATTTATTGTGATGTTTCATTTTAAGCTAGGCAAAGGCATCCCTTGATTTGTATTGAGGACCATTGTTAACATCTTGCAGTGCTATTTTAACACAATCGAGGTCGTTTTTGGTTGCGGAAAGAAAGATGTAGTTTTGTTGTGTGTGGCTCCCATAAGGGGCCACGGCCACTAGTGCATACGACATTTCTCTATGCTGTATCCTCCCACTATGTCATCCTGCCAGTGCAGTATGAAAGTCATGTGCCTGGCCTCTCGGCAGGCGGATACGGCATGTTCTCTGTCCCCGCAGCTCCCCAGTAGTGTGAAGTGGGAAAGAGGGTAATAATAATAATGTATTTCTTATATGGCACTACTACACACCCATAGGTCTCCAAGCGCTGAAATAGCAGAAGACACGAAGCATGAAAGCAGTGGAGTAACTTTGCTGAAAATGTTGGGGGAGGTGGGGCATGACATCTAAAGAAAAGGTGCCCCAGCCAAATGAATGGGGACATAATGGTGGACCATGAAAGTTAGGGGGGACAAACACCCCTGCCCTCCCCTCCCCCCTAAAATTACGCCCATGCATGAAAGCCCGGTATTGGAGCCTGACCCAGGCTGCGCACAGGTATCAAGGGCGAGTGTTTAGCTCGCTGTGTTATCTGAACGGCTGTTAAAATGCAGGCAGGTGCGGAAGTTAAGGCAGGTTGTGGTGGGGGGTGGCTGAACTTAGTTCCAATTGTAATAATGCTCAACGCATTTACTATGGAAAGGAATGTTGGATTCATATATTTAGAGAAACGTCTGTTCTGGAAAAATGCTTTGTTACAGCTCTATACCATCACACCATACGTTTGAATTCATGGCACCCCGTGGATTGCTTTAGCTCTGCTAAGTAAATTGCTTTTATTTTGGGTAGAGTGTCACGCGTTGGATGCGTGGGTTCGAATTGAGTGCAGACTCCGTGCGTGTTCTATCACGTCTGTCCCCAAGACTGCCATCCTTGAGCGACAATGTGTGCCAACGTGATGACGTTTTTTTTTCTTCTGAGAAATGAGAGCAACCTTTAGGGTAAGGGAGTGCACTGAACCCACAAGTCGTTGACTTCCTTGTCGTGGATCTAAACAGATTGCAAACTGACCTGGCAGATGCAAGGCACGGGCACCCGCTGCGGCTGAACTCTGTGTGGCCCCTGAGGGACGACGTGAATCCCACTTCCAAGTGTTCTCTAACATGATCCACCCTGACCACACAGTGACCCTCCTTCTCGATTAGGCCCATACCCTCTGTCCCTTCCACCACATTCCTGACATGCTTTCAACAGTTTGCTCTATAAATGCTTCCAGTCTCAGTTCCGGGACAATACATATTTCTACGGGCCTGATTCGTAGAGCGTTTTTCAATGGGATTGTGCCATTATAAAACACTCATGGGAATACGGGCCTGTATGTGTTAAGAAGTGGCACCCTTTTGACTAATACAATTAGTACAAAGGCTATAAAGTACACATCTGGATGCACTATAGCACAACCTTCTCGTTTGTGTGGCCTTGTCGCACATTATAAAATAATACAGTAGTCAAGTACACACATTTCCAGTAGATGGCGAGTAGCAAGTGGATGCAGATGTGGTACATTCGATAAATGTACGGAGCTCGCCACCTTGTGGACAGGTTGTATGTGACTTGAATATGTTAGGTCTCCACATTAAGGCAACTGCCATGCAGTTAGTTACACTTTTATAGTGCAGAATTACGAAATGACTTCCTTCGAAATATCTATAGCGAAAAGATCTATTTTGCAATTAAGTGCAGGGAATAAGTTGCCAAGAGAAAGAAAAACATTAGTTTTCTTTCAGTTTATGTATTTTGGATTTGCTGCATATGATATGATATGATATGGCATTTGTAACGCGCCTACACACAAGTGTGTCAACTAGCAGGTCCGCCGTTTGGAGAAATCCAAATGTAACGAAGCACCTGTTAGTGTTCGCTGAACGCTGTTCACGCACTGTTATCCTTTTCGTTTAATGACTCTTCTACGTGGCTTTGAAACGGAGCTGAACATCTAGAAATGGCCACTAGGAGGCGCTGCGACCCGCGTGTTATTAAATGAAATGGGCTGTTCTCATTTTGGTGCGGCTGTTCTGGTGCCAGATGTGTTGGCGCGTCAGTTTCGGCTCAGAGCCCATGTCGGCGCGCCCAGTTAGACACAGCCGATAGGGCGGAGGGACCTCGGCGCCGGGATGTTTCGGCGCACGATTTAACATGTTTGACCTTTGTACCTTCTTCTGTCTCCGTTGTGATGAACACACTGTACCCCAAACACACATGAGACTAGCAATTCATGCTTCCTCCTCGCCCCCAGGCGCTGTTATTATTACTGTTATTGTCTTATTAAGGCTGGATGAAGGGCTAAGTGATGTTCGAACATGTTGCATCGGTCACAACCAGATAGATCTCTGAAGCGAGAACGGACTCATCTCTGTCTGCACAAAGCTCTTTGGAAGTTTCTTTCTGACGACCGTGCCATATACTCCATGGGCGCTTTCATGTTTCTTAACCTCAGAAGTTACATTGATATGTACATCTTACACTGGTGTACATATTTTAGAAAGAACGGACATGTTTCGTTTCAGAGGCCTTATTGCGACGCTAGGGTTTCTGGTCTATGTATCCCCGCGGACTACACGGATTTCGACGGGCGGTGGGTGGGGGAGGGGTGGGTCCCTAAATTGCCTACGTTGTATTCTGTTAAATAATTACCTTAGTCTTTCTGTGCACTTTATACTCTTTACTGTACTCTCCACCCACCACTAATGTATTTCCCCATTCCTTTGCAACATAACGTCATTGTATTCCTTTGATATTGGAGCCTCTAAGAATTAAGGGCCGGATTAACAAAGGCATGTTTCAATGGGAAAGTTCCACTGAAAAACACTTTTATAAATCAGGCCCTGATTCTTTAGGGCTTTATAAGAACATTAAACACTTGAGGAAAAAAAGGATTTGAAGAGATATTTGGAAATATTTAAAAGGGGACTTTGGTGTCACCCCGTAATTTTGGATGTTAGTTCAAAGGGCTGCTTTTTTAGGGTTAATGGAAAATGCCATTCTAGCAACACTATAGTTTGCTTTTGACATGATGCATAACCATGAAACCTTCACGAAATGTCGCCGAATTTCGCAAGTATGCTTCAATGGCTCAGATAAGAGGGAAGCTTTCTTGAATGATCACAGCAGCAAACCGGCCATCTCCGTCTATACAGGAGAGAGACCCCCTGTTTGAGCCGATCTCTCACGGGGCATTGGAAGCTTTGTGAGGATGATGACGCATCTCGTGTGTGTAGTGCTATCTAAAGGGCCATCAGTGGTAATAGTTGCCCCTGGTGACCAGGACACTTGGTACTCTCATGCAACTGAACTTGCACGAGTTCCCTTCCAAAAGAGGCCCTTTCTCAGCGAATCAGTTACACAGTGTAATTTTAAAGATTTTTTTTATTTCAGAATCTACTTCCATTGTTTGATTTTTTGTTTTCTTAGAAGTACTAAATTAAACAATGCTTTATTCAGAGTCTGGATTGAGTAAACATATGTATGTTTCCGAAAAGAAATGTTTGACTGTGTTAATCTTGCCAGCCTGGCGTTGTAGTGGCATTTAATCTATTTAAACCGTCCTTACACCACACATAGTTCTTCACTGAACATCTGCAAGCTATGCTGCTTTTATATGACATGCACATACTCCCATCGTTGGCTTACACCAGCAATCTCTGCATACATGAATGGAAGTGCATTGCAGACACTTCAGTGCAGATAAGTCGTTTTTTAAAAACCCGAACAGTACAACGTTCATTCATCGACTGTTGTTTTTTCGATGGGTGTTTGCCGAATTTATTTTCTTCGCAAAAACCCATGAACATTGGATTTTTTATTTCCCCCGAACCCCCCCTCCCCGCCCCCGCATTCTATTCGTTTTACTCTATTCCCTACCCCCCCCCCCACTCCTTATATACGCTTACCTCCCCCCATATATTTTTCGGTGGGTTTTTCGAGAAATAAATCGGCAAAAAAACAACTATATGACATGCTCATAAGGAATACATTCTATCGTAGACTGCATACCAGAAACACCATTTGATTTCAAGCCTTCCTTATGCACACCGCATTCGCTATCTATGAATAATGCTGAGGGCATTTCTGAACTACCATATAACACAAGTCCTTACCTTGCAATGCCGCTGTTAAGAAAACAATCCTTTGCCAGGCCACTGTGAAGAGGAACACAGGAAAAGACAAGTTATCTTTTATCTTGATTTTGTGTTGATTTCGTTTGTAACCAATACCACTACCCGAAAAATACCTAATGAAATTGTCATTTCTAATTTAAGGGAGTTCTAAAACAACACGGTTATTTTTATCTAGCAAAGAAAACGACATTATGTTTTAAACCAAGAAAGCAAGCTAATACATTCTTGCCAAGTGAAAGGACGTCCATGAATTACGTTACACGAGTTATAGAAAAGTTGTATAGTATTTACTTATGTAAATAACCTATTTCATTGAGACAGCATAGCCAAACATCACTAGAGCTACATTACCTACCACCAACCTGTAAGCCTGGGATCCATCACACTTTCTTATATAGGATGCCCGCCTGCTTGTTCAGCATTCGTGCCCTGCCTCTTAAGGACGGACGTACAGCCAAAGCAGTCTGACTAGCAAGCAGAAACCCAATACCTATGTATTTTCTCTGAACACTAAATATAACTGGCACCATTTCAACGGCTTATTCTTTTCGAAGGAGAGGCACTAGTAAAATAAGGGTTGGCAAAGCCTTTTGGCTGCCATATTTGAAGTGCAGATTCAAATAATAATTTATAATAAGAGTGATCTTATATAGAGCTTTAAGCCGCATTCCTCCTGCTTCTTTGGACTGTAACAACAAAGTACACCATTTAGTGGTACTGGATTTATCTACATCAGGAGGATGAAAAGCTGCGGCGGCACACTTGCAGGATTCGAACTTGCAAACTGCAAGCTGCTCCCATATTGTATGCCAACACTTTACTTGTGAGGTATTGCTACGATTACTTACCAGTGATCTTCATTACTCGTAGTCCTACTCTCCCTCACCACAGTACTCACCTATGATGGTCCAACTCCCATACAGGCACTTTATTTCTTTTTTCTTTCTTTTCTGGAGGTATATACCACCCACAATCCTCAGTTAATAGCAAGCTCAGACAGATCATGGGACTGTCCACACCATGGGTGGGCACGGAGGGTCGTCAGTACTATAACGAGTAAGAGTAGGACTAGGAGTAATCGTAGCATTACCTCCATGTCCCTCTTCGTCGTCCCAGTACTCAACTATGAGAAATACCCAAGCTAAAAGAAGTAGAAGGTCCCAAGGGAGCAAATGAAGCAACACCCCAAGGAACCATGAAGAAATGAAGAGACAGGCACAGGAGCACCATGGAGGCACCCAACACCCCAGGGAAACCAGCCACGAGTCACCAACAAGGAGCCGAAAGCTAGTGAGAAAGGCCGGAGAACCGCCCAGAAAGCTGCCCATCAAGGAAAGCGCAGAGGAACACTGAGAACGGTAGCTCAGCAGGCCGCCAAACCCCTGGCAGACCCACCCCTGACTAGCTAAGGAACCAGCAACCCAGAGGCCAGGGAAGCCGCAGAGAGAACAGACTAAGCCAGTTGCAGCAGAGTCCCATGCCAAAACAAGGAACGTGCAAGGGCACAGCAGGCACCAATCGAGGACCACAACGCAGGACCAACCAAACAGGAGAACCCAAGAAACAGGGGATGGCAGAGCAGAGTCCCAACAGCCCCCTCAATGCTGAAGGGAAGAACATCACCCAAGAACTGCAGAACAAAGCACATGAATACAACCTGGACAAGAAGGCTCAACGAAGCCGACAGCAGAACCGTAAACCAAGGGATAGGCCTCAAGGAGTAATACCCAAAACCGGCAAGGCTATAAGGAAGCCAAGGCCACAACAAGAAGACCCACCAACCTCAACACCAACAGGAGAACCCCCAAATCCACCAGGAGGAACGAAGAGCAGAATACAAGGCCACCCAGAGGCTACACTGAAGCAGCCCCCAGTGAGAGACCACAGGCCAGCAACACACTCCGCCAGGAGTCAGGCAGACCAGCAGAACACACAGAGTCCCGACCCACTCGCAGAGAGGCAGGGCAAAACACCAGCATGCCCCTACAGGCGTGGTGACAGAGGGTACAAACTGCCAGGGCCTAAAAGGGAGGGGAACCAGCCCTGCAGTGCCAAGAGGGCACCACCCCGAGCACCGAACCAGTGAACCGAGACCCAGGAGAGGGAGACTGGAGGACTCACCAGAATGCCAGACCTCCACAGACCCCTGAAGCCACTCGGCCGACAAACCCGGCCCCCAGGAACCAGGAGACATCCCACCGGGGCACACCAGCCCCTCAGCCTCTACAGCCCCAACGGAACCAGCCCCAGGGGCAACCAGATGCAAGAGACCCAGGTCCCCCGAGCACCCGACCAAGGAAAGCAGGGACCCATCCCACCCCCAAACATGGATCTGGGCCATGGCAAGGAAAGGACCAGAGAATCACTGCATGACCCCGGAGGCAGGAAGAGAACCACAAGGTGCCCTGAAGCACAGCGAAGGTCCCCAGGCCAGGAACAACCAAGCCAGGACCCACAGCCGGATGAAAGACCACCAGGAACCAGCCAAGGCCATCCATGCACCAACAACCAGCAGCACAAACGCCCAAGACCATGGATGCCGGAAGTCCCAGGAGAAGACCGCCGGGAGACGAGAGGCCACACCCAGGGGAGGAGGACCGACACCAGGCCGGAGCAACACCGAGTCACAAGACCAGGGTGGAGCCAGAGAACAGGAAACAACTCCCGGAGACCCATACAGACCAGGAGCAGAGGGAACAGGACAGTACACCCGAGGACTGCCAGAGGCACCTGGGCCCAAGGAAGGGGATCACCGGACCCCCAGAAAGGCAAAGGAGCCACCAACAGCTGAAACCCTGACACCCCCAAAGCCCATTGACCTCCAAGGAGGACACGGAATCAACACCAGACACTCCCAGCACCAAGGGAAGGAGGAAGAGACACACAGGGAGCTGATGCTTCAAGAAGAGAGCAAAACCCATGGGAACAACAGAGGGACATCACCAGAACGCCAGTCTCGGGGCCCAGTCGCAGAGGACATGCAGCCCGCGGGGGAAGAAGCCAGCCCAGCCCCGACATGCATGCACGAGCGACCGGAACACCCGGCAACCGCAGCTGCCACGGAACACCAATGAGGGAAACCCACAAAAGGGGAGCCGAAAGGAGGCCACCACGCAGCCCCACTCTCCACCAACCCACTGACATAGAGGGAGCGAGGTGGAAACGGAGACTCCCACAGCCAAGGATCAGCCACGCACACTGTCGAAGAAGAAACCAAATGGTGGGCCACCAGCACAAGCAAAGAGGACAGGATCCCAGGGGAATCATCCGCCAGAGCCACAAAAAATGCAGGTAACACCCAGGACAGCCTCTGCAGTGCAAAACCGTCAGAAGGCAGCACAGAGTGACAGACAGGAGCCCACCCAGGCCCACCATGGAACAGAGGCAGCCACACGGCCTATCAGGCCCCCACATCCGCCCACCAAACCGGACAAGAGACCAGCCATGTGCAACAAGCCGGGGTGGTAGGAGACGCACCCCCGAATGGGTTGGGCGACTCACGCAGGGACCCACCAGCCACACAACTCCAGGATCCCGAGCCCCAGAACACGGGAAGGCACACATAAAGGCGGGCCAAAACAGTCAGAGCCAGGAGCAGAGGACCCTCCACCCCCCACCCTCTGAGAAGCCCATGAAGGCCAACATCGGAGAGACAATAGAAACCACTGCACCACAGGCCAGGGACACCAGCCGGAGGAGGAAGAAGCAAAGGGGACCTGGCCCCTGAAGCTTTAGACACCAACCAGTGCCCACAGGACCTCAAACCAGAGGCTTGGAACCCCCATCTGAGGCAGGAACAATAGCAAACCCACAGGCGGGCCACACCAGAGGAGACCGCCCCAAGCCCACATGCACCCAACCACCAGGGTGAGAACACCACAGGACCCAGGGAGAAGGACAGTACATATATATAAAGGACTCAGGCTACCCCTCCCTTCTGACACTGATAGATGATAATCACCACCCTTTTAACAGATATTCATATTTGATCTGTACATATAATAAAACACCACAATTGCATTTCACAACATCTTTTTATTTTTGTTTTGGATAATTTTGTTGTTACCATGTATAGGCATGTGGCCCCAGGATTGAACCGTCAGATTTTTAGTGCCTATAATGGTATATCAAATATTTACATACATGTCACACAAGTTTTGATAAAAAAACCACTGTGAAGGGGTTAGTATTTTTTGTAACTTAGTGTATAGCAATAATGTCCATACGCCTATCTAGTCGACACCTATAGGGTTTCAAGCACGAACAAGTATTCACTAAAACTTCTGTAGTTGGAGTTCTGGTGCTTTCCTCAGGACTGGTGGAGAATGAGGGTGGGGGATGTGCTGTAATCCTCCACACTGTTAGTCTGATAGGGAGTCTAAAGTAGACGAGAGATAACATTAAAAATTACTGTTAAAAAGTGGTGTGTCTATGTGGCCGTTTTTAAGAGGCCAGGAATGTGTGGCGGGATCATACCTATCTCAGGTAGATTCTGTGCCTCGGGTATATGTTATTTTCTTCCTTGGACCGCCTACAGTGCGGTGTGCGGGGCTCTATGGTCACCTCTGATGTAGTGGACGCCAGATCTCTCCAATCTGCAAGAGATGGTGCCACTGGCTCGTCAGCATTTGTTGCATTGCAGCAACAGCGTCTGAGGGGGGACCAAATTGGGCTATTTCGCTTACCTGTGCGGGCGCGAGGGGCTGCTGGAGCTGTGCTGCTGAGGAGATGTGTGGCTGTCTGCAGGCATGTGCAGAGACAGGAACACTGTTCGTCCTCTGTAAATGAATGGTTGTTTAGGACGCCTGGATCAATCCTGTCCGTACACAAAACACTTTAGATGGCTGTATAGAGTAATATCGTTCAAGGGGCCACCCTTGCTGCATATAGTGCATTGGCAAATGGATCAGTGTTTGTAGTGATGCTCATCTTATGGTGCATTTGTGGATGAAACCATCTTGACAAATCTTTGAAGTGAGCCAAACAAAGGACATTTGTGTAGCACCAACCGTTTGTGTACAGACACAGGTGAAATGAAAGAAAACAATATAATTGCCTCCAAGGTCCCTACCTTAAAGGCTGGTTTTAAACCAACCGTCAAGGACGGGACCCGCAAAGGGACCTTGGAGGCAATTATATTGTTTTCTTTCATTTCACCTGTGTGTGTGAGTTACACAGGGATTTGTGCCCGGGAGGTGCGAGAACTAATCCGGGTGGAGATCTGCCTGTGGCTGACTGTGCGCCATGTACTACCCGTGCTGTGTGCTGAGAATCATCTCAAGGGGCCGTGAATGGGCCGTAGTTGTGACTATATTTTATGCAAAGATTCCAATTAATCACCGTGCTATTAGCATTGTGCGTGTCTGAGGGGGGACGAAATTGGGCTATTTCGCTTACCTGTGCGGGCGCGAGGGGCTGCTGGAGCTGTGCTGCCGAGGAGATGTGTGGCTGTCTGCGCGCATGTGCAGAGACAGGAACACTGTTCGCACTCTGTAAATGAATGGTTGTTTAGGACGCGTGGGTCACTACGCAACTGCTGCTCGTGATCTGCTTGGTAGGTTCGACATGGCCGTTTTGATAGGCGGTCCCGCTGGGCGTGCAGGACCCGATGACCGTATAGTGATCTCATGCTCTGATCGCGGGCATGCTGTGCCCTTGTATGTGTGCGTGCCTCACAAGGGGTCTGTTGTGAACATTGTTGCGTGCCGAATTCCATGGTGCAGACACAAATGCTTTACACCTAAAAGACTTAGTAGGCATTGTCTAATCCTGTCCGTGTACAAAACACGTTAGATGGCTGTATAGAGTAATATCGTTCAAGGGGCCATCCTTGCTGCATATAGTGCATTGGCAAGTGGATCAGTGTTTGTAGTGATGCTCATTTTATGGTGCACTTGTGGATGAAACCACATTTGTCTTGATAAATCTTTGAAGTGAGCCAAACAAAGGACATTTGTGTAGCACCAAAAATAAAAAAAAATAGGCATGCAGGTCTATATTACCATGTCGGCCCATTCATGTTTACATATTCATTTCAACACAGGGGGCCTCATTACACGGGGCCTCATTACACGGATGGCGGTAAGGGATTACAGGAACCGGTAAGGGCACCAGTGCCGGTAATCCCTTAGGAAGGAATTTGTCATGATTTTCCAGGTTCTTTAGGGCCGTTCTTTCTTGTCTTGACTTTTACACCAGTCAGCGATGATATTAGAAAAGTCATCTTAAAAAACTGGATCCTCCTGAATACAGATTCTTTCTCACTGGAAAAACCAAGGTCCGCCTTCAAGAGGAGTCACAACCTCAAAGACCGATTAGTCCACACATACCCCATTGTTAAAAACCAAAGAGATAACCACACCAATCTGTGGCACCTTTCACCGGTAGTTGGACACTTTAAATGCGGGAGATGTTCAGTGTGCAGCCTGACCCAGGACCAAAAAGAAGTTGTACTTAACGGGACACAGTGGAAACACAAACTTTTCACCAACTGCCTCACCAAATGGAGTATTTATGCCATCAAATGCCTGTGCAACCTACTGTACATAGGCAAAAGCAAACGGGAGATCAGGCAGCGCATCTGCGAACACAGATCGTGCCTAAAAAACTCAGAGAAAAAACCCATGGTAGCACACTTTGTGAAGCTAAAACACAAGCATACAGACTTCTGATGGTTCATCATCCAAACAGTCAGTGCCAAAGCTAGAGGAGGAGACCGCGACCTAGATCTAAGGAAATTAGAACAGAAATGGATCCATCGGCTGGACACAGTCAAGAATGGACTCAATGTCTCGATCGAGTGGAACATCTTTTTCTAATGTACTGAATATAACACCACAACCACTCAGACCAGCCACATAGCCAGCCTACACGAAAGGCAGTTCTCTCCTAGCAACCTAGGGACCACCCCGGGGACACACACAGAGATCTCCATGTGTGACAACCAGAGGTCCACAGCATTTAACATGAGAGTTACATGAGCCAACCGGTACCAACAGTTAAATGGTGCTAATATGCATACCTTGTTGATATATGCCGTAACAGATCTTGTTCAGAAATGAATATGTATACATGACTGGGCCGACATTATAATATAGACCTGCGTGTCTATTTTATTTAATTTCCTGAGCTACACAAATGTCCTTTGTCAGATCTGTTAAGACAAATATGGCTTCATCCATAAATGGTGCTAATATGTATAACTTGTTGGCATATGCCTAACAGACCCTGTGTTGAAATTAATATGTAAACATGAATGGGCCGACATGGTAATATAGACCTGCATGTCTATATTATTGATTTTGGGTGCTACACAAATGTCCTTTGTTTGGCTCACTGCAAAGATTTGTCAAGACAAATATGGTTTCATCCACAAATGCACCATAAGATGAGCATCACTACAAACACTGATCCACTTGCCAATGCACTATATGCAGCAAGGAAGGCCCCTTGAACGATATTACTCTATACGGCCATCTAAAGTGTATTGTACATGGACAGGATTACACAATGCCTACTAGGTCTTTTAGTTGTAAAGCATTCGTGTCTGCACCATGGAATTCGGCATGCAACAATGTTCACAATAGACCCCTTGTGAGGCGCGCTAACATACAAGGGCACAGCATGCCCGCGATCAGAGCATGAGATCACCATATGGTCATTGGGTCCTGCACAACACAGCGTGTAAGTGTACACACCCAGCGGGACCGCCTATCAAAAGCGGCCACGTCGAACCTACCAATCAGGTCACGAGCCACGGTTGCGTAATGACCGACGCGTCCTAAACAACCATTCATTTACAGAGGACGAACAGTTTTCCTGTCTCTGCACATGTGCGCAGACAGCCACACTTCTCCTCGGCAGCACAGCTCCAGCAGCCCCTCGCGCCCACACAGGTAAGCGAAATAGCCCAATTTGGGCCCCCCTCAGATGCGCACAACGCTAATAGCACAGTGATTAATTGGAATCCTTGCATAACATATAGTCACAGACTACGGACCATTCACAGCCCCTTGAGATGATTCTCAGCACACGGCATGGGTAGTACATGGCGCATAGTTAGCCTCAGGCTGATCTCCACCCGGATTAGTTCTCCTCGCACCTCCCGGGCACAAATCCCTGTGTAACTCACATACACAGGTGAAATGAAAGAAAACAATATAATGTACCTTCAATGCAACAAATGCTGACGAGCCAGTGGCACCATCTCTTACAGATTGGAGAGATCTGGCGTCCACTACATCAGAGGTGACCACAGAGCCCCGCACACCGCACTGTAGGCGATCCAAGGAAGAATATAACGTATACCCGAGGCACAGAAACTATCTGAGATAGGTATGATCCCGCCACACACTCCTGGCCTTTTAAAAACGGCCACATAAACACTGCACTTTTTAACAGTAATTTTTTATTTTATCTCTCGTCTACTTTAGACTCCCTATCAGACTAACAGTGTGGAGGATTACAGCACATCCCCCACCATCATTCTCCAACAGTCCTGAGGAAAGCACCAGAACTCCAACTACAGAAGTTGTAGTGAATACTTGTTTGTGCTTGAAACACTATAGGTGTCGACTAGATAGGCGTATGGACATTATTGCTATACTCTAAGTAACAAAAAATACTAACACCTTCACAGTGGTTTTTTATCAAAACATGTGTGACATGTATGTAAATATTTGATATACCATTATAGGCACTAAAAATCTGACGGTTCAATCTTGGGACCACATGCCTATATATGGTAACAACAAAATGATCCAAAACAAAAATAAAAATATGTTGTGAAATGCAATTTTGGTGTTCTATTATATTTACAGATCAAATATGAATATCTGTTAAAAGTATGGTGAATATCATCTATCCGTGTCAGAAGGGAGCGGTAGCCTGAGTCCTTTATATATATGTACTGTCAATTTACCCTCATGACACAGGCCCCCCATAACAAAAAAGAGGGTCCAGCACACCCCAAAATATACACATACCTACGGAGAAGTAGTTCCGACCAGGAGAGCACCATCACAGTGACCAAGAATCCAG
Source organism: Ambystoma mexicanum (assembly GCF_040938575.1). NCBI lineage: Eukaryota > Metazoa > Chordata > Amphibia > Caudata > Ambystomatidae > Ambystoma > Ambystoma mexicanum. The sequence continues at coordinate 450,226,062 of NC_090924.1, read as the reverse complement.
CAATCCAACAACTGATCCCTGGCGGGGAAGCAACCCAACCAACCTCCCCACCCCCCATCCCCTGTCAGGCAGGACCACCACCACCTGTGAGGAAGCACAAGAAATACGGAGAGGGCCAAACCAGCCCCCCGCATTACCTGGAAGGCTGAGGAAGAAGAGTCCAGCCCCCACCGGGACCGCGGGAGAGAGCCTATCTGTGCAACAGGAAGCACCAAAAGGGGTGAACAGCACCAGAGAACACAGCTGGCAGTAGGCGAAGCATCCCGAAGGCAGACAGAAGAAAAATCCCAGCACCCTGGCACGAGAGACAGCAGCCAGCCCCAAAACCCAACCCTGCATGAGGCCCCACCAAACCCCTGCGGTAGAAGGAAGGGCAGCAGACACCCACCTGCCACGCCGAGCTGCATCCCGGGTGACAGGTATCCAGCAGAGAAGCAGGAAGGGCACAACCAACTCTCCCTCCCCTCTGGAAGGAGAAGCCAGACCGAGGAAGAGAACCCACCAGTGCCGCACAACACCCCCTGGAGGAAAGAAAACAGTTGAGGATGGCAGCCAAGGAGGCCCACCGGCACCACGGCCCACGCCACCAGTTGGCAACAGGAGAGGTGGTGGGGCCCCGCCCCGCCCCAATCAGGCAGTGCCATCACTGCAGGCCCGCAGCCGACAAAAGAGACACAGGGAGGGCCATGCCAACCTCCCCACAGCAGCCAAAAAGCTGGTGCCACCAGAAAAAATGCGGAGAAGCAGGGATGGCCCATACCCGCAACACCCACTCCACCGGCGTGAGAAGGCAGCTGCATAGGCCGGCACTGCAGGCATACCAGCCACCCCAAGGACCAGCAAGCCCTGCTGGACTCTCGAGGGTAGGGAAGGGTACGCCAACCCCCACACCACCCAGGAACAAGGAGCGAGAGTCGCTACAGCCCCGCCCCCAACCAGGCATAGCAGCAGCTGACAGTAGAGAAGCAGCGGGGAGGGCATACCAAGCCCCTCCCAACTCCACCCGGAGCTAGGGCTGCAGCAGCAGACCGCGGGAAACGAAGAGTGCTAACCACATCCCCCCACCGACAACCAGCTGCCACATTCCCTCTGCCCAAAAACCTGCACGCCACCATGAAAAGGCAGCTGCATATGCCTGCACTGCAGGCAAAACAGCCACCCCAAGGACCAGCAATACTGGCAGGAGACCCAAAGGTGGGCAAGGTCACACCAACCCCCATTCCACCAGACCCGGGAATAAGCACCCGGCCGCTGCGCCACAAGCCCGGGATAAGCGGCAGGAGCAAATGGCCATGTGTGGGCCCCATCCCCCCAAACAGGCATAGCCACAGCCAACAGCAAAGAAGCAGCAGGGTGGGAACACCAAACCCCTGCCCGTGCCATCCAGAGCCAGGGCTACAGCAATAGTCTGTGGGAAACGGAAAGGGCTGACTGTGCCTCTGCGTTGCCAAGATCAGCTGTGACAGGGGACTTAGCAGCGTATTCCGGCTGCTGCACCGCAGGCAGTGGAGGAGCAGCAGGAGCAAGAGGCCCAGCGGGGGTCCAACCCTCAACCAGGCATAGCCACAGCCGACAGCAGAGAAGCAGCAGGGAGGGCATACCAGCCCAATCCCCATGCCATCCGGGTCCAGGGCTGCAGCAGCAGGCCACTGGAAATATAGAGGTCTGCCCGCACCTCCCCGCCGACCACCACCCGTGACCAGCACGCTGCCAAAGAACCTGCAAGCCCTGCAGGAAGGTCAAGGGTGAGGAAACAGGCTCACCCGGATCCCAAACCCTGTAGGGAGACCAGGAATCAACACCTCTACAGGCGACCACTGCTGCGCTGCTGCAGACACTGCCCAGGAGAGCTCCCAATGTCGCTCCCCAGAGCCCCGCTCCAAGAAGAGTCAGTCCCTGTCGGAGACAGGAAAAAAAGAACTGGGGATTGTGGGTAAGTGATAGGTATATACCTCCAGAAAAGAAAAAAAAAGGTTCCTGTATGGGAGGCAGAGCCTCATAGGTGAGTATTGGGACGAGGAAGAGGGACATGGAGGAAATGTACCAATAATGCAATTATGTGCCTGGCATAGTCACTATAATTTTAGGTATAACGCCATACGACCAGCTGCTTCCATCATTTGCCATGTGCTGCAGCAAATGTTTTGACTCCTTAAGTAATTTTTGAGTAGCCTCAAAATCTACATTTGCGGCGGCACATGGCCTATGTGACATTTGTAGATTCCACCTTTTCAAAGGAAATAATCTTAACGTTGAAAAAAACCCATCATTTTTCTCCGTTTCCTCATTTTTGTCTTGTGTTTGACTCAGTGTCTGTGCCCGTGTGTATGCTCATATGAAAATGTCTGGGTGTTTTGTCTGTGCATACGAGTATCCTTTTGTAAGGTAGTCTACTGTTGTAATTTTGCCTGACAGCATCTGCAGTATAATCTATGAAGAATGTGCGCTAGCACCCAGAGCATTCCAAGTGCCAGATGGAATTACCAAGAAACGATCTCAGACCCAAATAATCAGACAGACTCAAAGAATATGGCAAAATACTAGTTTATTATCAGCTCAAATGAAGTAGGGAAACCTGGTGAAGAAACAGATTGTGGCTCACACACTCTCATCTATATTTCAATTACACAAAGGCTTTATACCTCGATGCACGTCAGTTATGAGGTCATCCTACGTGGCAAACTGCATAAACCTATCGAAAGGAGGGATTGGTTAAAGGAATATATACACTTATGCTTCATTTAGGTGTTAGTTACATAATTGACTGCTCCCTATAAGGGGCACACCTTGAACTACCTCTTACTACGTATAATACAGATTAATAGCAGAAAACCAGGAACAGATTGGCTTCTGCAACAATGTATGGTACACTGCTTCATAGGCCCTCATGATTGGTTGGCATTCTCTCCCAACCTTGATAATTCGGCTCTTTAGCAGCATGTGAGCAAAACAAAACCCAGGTGCGGGGAACAACGTCAGACGACTGCCCAGTTTGGCTAATTAGCCTACCATCTCTCATCAGTTAGGCCCTAAGCTAATGTTTCTTCTTTATTGCTGACCTTGCTGACTGTTCTCTTTATTGGGACATTTAAGGCAGTATAGGTACATCGCTATCTTCAGCTGAAGCTTAATGAATAGGCCTTGTTTTTGAGTCTTACACCACGTGTGACGAGACCATGATTTAGTCAATTCCAACCTTTTATTTAGTACTATTTAATTAAATGTAGCTGGGTGCTGCTACTCCTTTTGGCCTCTGGAGACTTGGTTGCTCTGTTTTGCATATTATTTCTGCACCTTTAATTTTTCAATACTTGGCTCTTGCAAATGTTTTCTCCTTCAGTTAATCTAACTGAAATATATCCTGCATATGTAACTTATCATCTTTGACTCCCCTTGTGCCTTGCAGTTTGCCTCTTGATGTGACATCCTTTATCCCAAGCCAAACAGACATTCTATGTTCTTCGCATAAAGCTGTTCTCCATCACCTATCAGCTGTGCAGTTCTGGTCTCTCCCTTCAAGGCTTCTTAGCTCACTGTATACGAAACTGACGTCCATCTTTCCCTCATGGCCACTTTACCCGCATTACATTTTCTCCTGCAGCAAGCTTCTATATGTCTCATCTTTCTGCGTACATACATTTGCTGATTCTCTTCTTACTTATCTTCTTAGTGTATATGATTTCTTTGCATTTGCATACATGTTTCTCTTGCTACTTCAATTACTTATTTATACTTTGAGTAGTCACATATCGTTTCAGTGCGTCCTAGTGTCTTCTCTTCATGACGTCACTATACTCTAGTCTGATTTCACTTATAGCTCTTCTATGTTCAGTGTTGTATGCAGACATCCTTCCACCACATCAGTGCGAGGGTACATTCCATACGGTTGTATAGGTGCATAATGTCTGTCATATCTTCGATGTGGTATTGGGACGATGCCTGGTGTCACACATAGTGATCTCTTGCTGTTCTTCCAGTATGACTGATGTGAAGGGGCGGGCACTAGAGATGACGTGTACATCTGCCTGTCTACATTCCCTCCTCTGGTCGAGTCCTCGACCACATCCTCAATTTTCTTCACCGTTTCTTCACACTTTGGTTTCTTTGGAATCCATATCTTCGTCACCCCCTCAGGTCACCTGTATTTTTTATGTGCTCATCCACACTCCGGGTCATATGGCAACACTCCCCAGTTGGTTGACAGAATACCCAATGTCCTACATAGTTCTTATGATCCTTGGGGTAATGAAACTTTGTTCATTATTTATCCAGGGGACTTCCTTCCAGGTGCTCATGGGTGGTGCTTTCCGTCTGTATGTGCTCGCCAGTCTTTGCATTGACATTGCTCATTATCTTCATCTAAATAGCTTTTTTGCTGTCTTCTTACATTGTCCTATAACTATTCTTACAAGACAGAATCCCAGCAATACTAACACTTGTATTGTTTTAAGCAACTTGAAGGCATTTGCCAGCCAGCTTAGAACCCATGAAAACAGGGACGAGAACCAATCATCCACCTCAGTCTTGTCTACCTCTTCTTCCATTTTTGTATGCAGGGTCGACAGCATCGCTATGACATCTGTCAGGGTTCTATTTACTCCATCATGGGTAGGTATGTACATGCAACAGGAAGGCCGGATCCTGGTGCATACACCACCTTCCAGTGCTGTAATTAAGTCCAACACATACCTGTTGTGGAGCATCATGAGTCTGATAGCCCTCAATTCTTCTATAATCCCTTTTATTGTTGTGTTTATTGTTTTTAACAGCTCCCATCTGGGTATTTGTAACCATTTAGCGTTCACTGCAGTCTGAATTTCTGGTATGAATATTACTGTAAATATCACTGCCGTTTTACTGAATAGTTTATGCTCAGATGCAATGTCATCATAGGCTGCTATTGATTTTGCTGAGAAGTAGTTCTCTCTCTTCCATCGATGGAGGTTGAGCGTCCTCTTCTCTCTTTGGTGTGCATCCATCTTTGGAAAGTCTTCAATATGGAGATCACTTTGGGGAATCACCAATGCAGGAACATGTATGACTACTATAGAGCATATTCCTCCCCAATTCTTAGGCAACTGCTTTTAAGCTCTGGATCCACAGGCCCAATAATGGTCCATCAGCACAGCAGTTCCTCCATTCATCCCCGGTAGACCAATAATTTGCTTGCATTCGTTGTTTTCTCCATCTTTGGTCAAACCCCTGTTCCCGAAGCATATTGTGGCATTCTGTATTGGCACTATGGATACAGTTCCTGCTTCAATTTTTACCCATGTTAATAACTTTGCGTGCTTGGCCCATGACTTCAGACATTCACCATTCACTACTTGCACTATCTGTACTGGTGCTGTCATCAATAAGTGTGCGCTACAGGCTAGCATTCTGTCTTATCCTCCTGTACTGGTTGCTACTCGTCCATATACTAACAGCAGAGGTCTTTCCCAACATCCAGGTAATCCTGGCGTTTCCCATGCATCTGTGCAACCGAGTCTCTTTTGTTCAGCAATCCTTATCTGGTCTCCAGTCATGCCGCTGGGGGAATACACAAGCATTCTATTTATCCAGGCTGGGTCTTTTTCAATTTGCTGCGTTTTTATGTATTCATCTTCATATGGAAATTTCTTCATCGACCTCCATTTTAGGGTTGCCCATTTTCCTTCAAATTGTCCTCTTGTTGTTTCCCCTCACGGTGGAAGAACTGGAGACTGTGATTTCTGAGCTCCCATCAGGCAAAGCTCCGGGACCCGATGGGCTCCCAGGTGAGTTCTACAAGGAATACAAGAGCATATTAGCACTGAGACTGTTGGAAACATATCAAGAGGCATATGAGAAGGGGCAGTTGCTGGACAGTATGTCGGAATCGGTAATCATAACATCCTCAAACCAGGAAAGTGAACATTAGAGTGTGCCTCCTACAGGCCGATCTCCCTCATTAACCAGGACTACAAAATTCTTACGCCGGTGCTAGCCAACCGACTTAAAAGGGCGATACCCTCGCTAATTCACACCAAAACAAACAGGCTACATCCCAGGGAGGAACACGATGTGGAATCTGCAGAGATTCCACCATGTGGTAGACCGGAGGAACAGTAGAGGCAAATGCGCTGCAGCGTCAATGGACGCTGATAAAGCTTTCAATTCTGTGAATTGGGAGTGGCTGCTGAAAGTCCTGGCCCACTTTAGGATGGAGGAGGGGTGCCTCCTCTGGGATGGGTTGCTTTACAAAATCCCAGAGCGAGAGTCAAAACAGGGAAGCACATTTCAGAGGTATGGAGGATTTATAGAGGCATGAAGCAGGGATGCCCACTGTCACCGATGTTGTATATACTGGCCCTGGAGACGCTGGCAGTCCTGAGGGCAGAATACGGGGACACTGGGATAGATGTAGATGCGATTATACTCCAAATATTGTTATACGCAGATGATATGCTCCTCTTTGTAGGGAACCCCCGGGTGCACTTTCTATGCTTAGTGGAAGCAATAGATGCGTACACCAGACTCTTGGGAACAGCCATCAACAAAGACAAGTCCTCGCTGCTCCCCCTGGCCGATCTGAGATGGGTCCCCTCGATCCAATTGCCAGACCTGGGACTCACATGGGCACCAAGATCTTTCTGGGATCTAGGGATAGATGTGCACCACGATACCAAGGACACACACAAATTCAAAACACTGGTAGCCCTCGATAAAACACAGAAGGCATTGACCTTCTGGAAGACACTTCCGCTGGGATGATGGGGAGGGTGGCCCTATTGAAGATGACGCCATTACCACGCATGCTATACTATTTCACAAACATCCCGGACGCCATACCTAAGGCTTTCTTTGCACAATTGAACACAACGGCACGAGAATTCCTGTGGGGTGGGGAGAGGAACAGGATTGCCCTAAACCCTTTGCAAAGGGACTATGAAGCAGGGGGCATCAGACTGCCAGACTTTGACCGATATTATTTTGCAGGCAACTGCAATTTGTGGTTAAGTGGCTAGTGGATGAAACATCAATAGACTCACTACTCTTCCAGCCGGCATCGAAGCAATATTATCTGAGGGAATTGTTATGGATCGACAAGCCCCTGACCAGGACCCTACCCAATATGGTTAAACTGGGCCTGACCTTGTGGAACAAAGCATGGAAACTCCAGGGGGAGGCAGAACCCCTGCTCCGTACAGATGCCCCTAGCAGGGTTTGTGGGTTCAGACACAGGGACTCTCACAATATACCGATCTCAGTGGGAAACCAGGGGTGTAGCTCAAATAGGGGACCTGAGGAAAGATGGACAATGGGTGGAGTTCTGAAACTTGATGGAGGAGCATGATATACACAGTGGGCAATTCATTCTATACAACCGCATGATCCAGACAATTAAGAAAAGATGGCCGGAACTGACGGACGATGTGGATTCGGAGTGGAGGCTGCATACGTGGTACTATGTATCAGAAGGGGGACACACCGTCTCTAGACTGTATGAACTATTACTGACATGTAACAATGATCGAGAGCTGCTTACAAGAGACCATTGGGAAAAGGAGCTCCAGAGGCCCTTCAGTGACCAGGAATGGTCCAGAGTCTTGCGATACCCGATGAAAGTGTCTAGGAATGCAAGATTCAGGCAGGCACAGCTATACCTCATGCATAGAGCACATCTCACAGACAGGCACAGAACACACCTGGCTAAAATGAAAGATCTGGTGTACATTTTGGCAAAAAGACGCATATAAATGGCATGGAACTCCAGCTCAGGACCGAACATAGGGTCGTGGTGGACAGATCTCAAGAAATGGTCAGTGGCGGAGACAGCAGTGTGGACTAGGGCTCTGCAGAGGGGAGAGGAGAAGAGCGCGCATAAGATACTTGCATGGAACTCTGAAATAGGACTTATTTGGACAAAGAGAAGGGACAGTGCAGACGGACCCGCTGGGGCGGAAGAGCATCAAACAGAAACCACAGAAGAGCAGGGTGCACCCGACACAGAAAAGTAAAGGGGATATAGATTTGACATTGGATTGGAGAGGTCGGAAGGCTATCGACCTGGGAGCACGTCATGGAATCATGCCACAACATATGATGATGCAAGGCGGAATCCACGAAGAAGTGCCAGAGTGATTGTTGTTTTGTTTGTTTTTGTTTTGGTTAATTGTGTTAAAACAATAAAGAGTTTTTAAAAAAGTGTATGCTCAATTACCTGTCAATGCTCATCAGTCTCGCAGCATGGTTGTCGTGCTGGAGGAAAGGGGCATGTCTTATTGTTCAAAGCACAACTTCATGCTGCGAAAAGGCACACGCATACCCTGTGATCGTACCGCCACATGACATGAGACACAACCTACAAAGTGCAAAGGAAACATATATAAGAACAATGCACACCATTTGAAAGACGCACTAGCAGGATGATTCCAGCCGCAGTAGCAGCAGTCTTATATATGTCCATGGAAGAATGGTGAGGGACAGGAATTTCCACCCACACACAATGTTCTTTGGGATGCTAGATGCTGAGGTGTATACCAGGTACAGATTCCCTCCCTATGTCATCCTAGACCTGGTCAGGGAGTGCGAGGATGACGTTGCATCACCCACCATCTGCTGCCATGCAGTCACAACCCAGGAGAAGGTGCTTACAACCCTACATTTTTGGCCACCAGCTCTTTCCAGCACACCTCTGCCATTGTTGGGGGCATATCGCAGGCAACGCAATCCTGGTGCCTACACCTGGTATTTCACTACATTACATTAAGTGTGCGTAGGCACATATACATGCCAGACACCAAACTGAAGACAGAGAGTGTTCCAGGAGTTCTATGCATAACACACTTCCCAAAGGGACTGGGAGCCATTGATTACACACATGTCGCGCTACAGCCCCCCCTAGCAACTGAGTACAAGTACCGCAACCGGAAGCATTGGCATTCAAACAACAAACAGGTCATCTTAGACGCAAAGAGAGTCATCATGCATGTCAATGCAGATTTCCCAGGAAGCACACATAACAGCTTAATTTACTGCCGCTCACCACTATACCAGGCCCTTGCATCGCTAACCTTTGGCAACACCTCATGGTGCGTGTCAACCATCATGCACATGCAAGCAGTCACATGACACACAGAATAAAGACCATGACAATCAATGCTAACAACAACCATGTACACATTTGCAGGTGACAGTGCCTACCCACTCTCACCATTCCTGCTCACGCCATTCAGGAATCCTGTCACCCCAGCAGAGGTAAGGTACAACGCAGCATACATAGGCACTAGGGGCATGGTGACGCACACATTCAGGGTGCTTAAGTCATGCTTCCTCCCCCCTGACCACTCTGGCGGTGTATTGCTATATGCCCCACCAATAGTATGCACAAACATCATGGCATCTTGTGTCCTGTACAACGTTGCAACACGGCATGGCATACCAGTAAAGATGCAGGCGGGACATTGCACTCAGCCACAGGCACTACCCATGCCCTTGGCAGGCCAAAGGGTATAGGGACAGGATGTTCACAATCAGCTCGTGCAAACCTACTTCACATAAATACCAGCCCCTTTGGAGCACACACAGTAAAGCCACATCCCTGGTGCCCTTCTTTGATGAATCAGGGCTAATCCACCTTGCCCATAACAACACCATGATAATGTGTGTCTCGGAGATGCAAACTGTGGGATTAACTCCATAAACCACTGACACAGTCACAACAAGTTGAAACAAAAGTATCCCTGTTGCTCACACAAAAGCACACAACACAATTAATGAAAATCTACCACTGTCACATTGTTAGGCGATCCTCTGCACACCAGGCCACGACACATCAGAACACTGTTCACATTCCCCCAACATCTCCTCCCAAGCTTCGAGGCTCAAGTGATTCGGTGAACCCACAGAACCGAAAACTCCGTACCAGTGTACGGGCTCGATTGCAACCCTTTCTGCATTGGCAACTGCCTTGGAGAACGTATAGCAGAAAGGGCGGCCTTACGTCTTCACGCCGGTCACGTGATACACTATGGCGTTCCCCATGTGGACGTCACATGATCCAGAGAAGTCACATGACCCAGGGGCGATCAGTATAAAGGTCTGAGAGACAGAACGCTCATTGCTTCTCAGCTGGCTTCGGACACTGTTTGGCGTTACAACTTGCTCCTTGTTACCTTGATCACGGAACTCTATCTCGGACTCCCTCGGACACCCCTTGGTACTTTTGCTTGGAATTGTTTTACCTGTTGCCGGATATTTGGACTGCACCTCGACTTGTCTTTGGATCATCCCTTGGTACCTTGCTGATCTTCTACGCCTTTTTCCCTACTGGGGATTCAAGTCAAGACTGACTCCCACAGGTGGCTACTCTTCATCCACGCTAACTGGCGGTTCTACCATTCCAGGGACCGCCGCATCTAATGAGCCTCGAACCTCCCTACCAGGTTACCTGGGTCTCCCTTACATCAGATAGGTAAGACACTTTAGTTACTTTCGTTTACCTCATTGTATTGTGCTTGCCTGGTACTTAACCTCATTCCCTCTTGACAGCAGCATCGGTGTTCCAAGAGGCTCCGTGGATCTGAGAAGACATCTCTCACCTGTGGCCTCAAGGGTCGTACAGCGGGTTTCTATTAGTTCCCCTGTGCGTCACTTGGGGACGGAGGTCTCATCGGTCTACACGACACTCAAGTCAGAACAGACTGAGAAGCCGTAAAGTCGTGTTAGACGATGCAGGGATCCACGGATGAACCCATAGCTGCTTTGGTTCAGGCAATTACAGTATTAAGGGCAGATATGGCCGCTGCAAACACAGTGATCCATCAAAGGTTGGATTCCATACAAAGTGTTCAACATTCCCTTCCTGCAGACCCTGAGTTTGGAGATACCAGCTCCTCCACTACACCCCCTCCCTTTACTGCTCCTATAGTCCCAACTCCGATGATACTCCCAACTCCTTCCCCCTTAGCCGCTCCTGAACGCTATCAAGGTGATCCCAAGAAGTTCAGAACCTTTATTAATCAGTGCAAGTTACATTTCTTATGCAGACCTTTGGCTTTTCCTACGTCCACTGCTAAAGCTGCCTTCGCCCTTTCCCATTTGGCCGGAACAGCAGCCGCTTGGGCTAATCCCCTGTTAGAGAACAATAGCCCAGTTCTTTATGACTTTGATTTGTTGGTCCTAGAAATGTCCCGAGTATTCGATACCCGACACAAGGCACAGTCTAGGGATTTGGAGTTGTTGGAATTGACTCAGGGTAAAAGGACTCTGATAGATTACATCACCCGGTTCAATCAGCTAGTTGCGGAAACATCATGGCCAGAAAACAAGAGGGCGGTGGTCTTCTATAGGGGGTTGAGTAACACCATGAAAGATGCATTAGCAGTGATCCCTTCTATGCCTACTCAGTATCAGGAATTGGTTGATCTGGTCTTGCAGGTAGATGCACGACGATCGGAGCGTAGAGCTGAATTGGGGGCCTCTTCCTCTCCCACTCTTGTTAGCACTCCTGCTTCCAGTACTGAAGAACCTATGCAAGTGGGAGGGTTACGTAGTCCTATTACAACATCTGAGAGAGAACGTAGAAGGGTGGATAATGCATGCTTTTATTGTGGCACCACTGGACATATCGTGAAAGAGTGTCCTCAACGGCCCAGGAAGAGTCAGGTTTTTCGGACGGCTCGACCTTAGAACCGGAGAACAGGTCGAGTGTTCCGTCATCTTCTCCGGGTACCTCCCTTGCCTTTACTCGTGTTCAACCCATTTCTGTAAAGGCTACCCTATGTCCCTCTACAGGCCTTCTTCATGCAGTCAATATCATTATTGATTCAGGTGCCACTGGTAATTACATAGATATTGATTTGGCCCATTCCCTCAACCTACCTTTAGTGGTAAAAACACAACCGGAACATGTCCAAGCCGTAGACGGCTCTGCACTGGTTTCTGGTCCGGTTAGACACCAAACTGCACCCCTCTTGTTAAACATACAAGAAGTACACACAGAAACCCTGAGTTTTGATTTGATCACCACACCCCAATTTGGTATCATACTAGGGATTCCATGGTTACGTGAACATAATCCATTGATCAATTGGCAGTCAGGCACTGTGATCTTTGAGTCTGAAATCTGTCAGAATTATTGTCTCCCGGTCCATCAAGCCCCTGACACGCCTTCTCGGGCCTTGGGGGCCTTAGCCCAACTCACACTGACTGTCGACGATCCAGAGCTTGTGCATACACATACTGTTGGGGGGTTGGTATCTGGGATTCCGCCAGAATACAGAGCATTCGAATCAGTGTTCGATCGGGGCTCGTCTGAGGTACTTCCTCCACACAGACCATATGACTGCCCAATCGAATTGCTTTCCGATTCCAATATTCCTTCGGGCAGGATCTATTCTTTGTCCCCTTCGGAGGAACTGGCGTTGAAAGACTATGTACAGAACGCCCTACGATTAGGACACATCCGCCCCTCCACTTCACCCGCGGCAAGTCCTATCTTTTTTGTACCCAAGAAGGAGGGGGATTTACGTCCTTGTGTGGATTATCGGCGTCTTAACGCTATCACTAAAAAGGATAGGTATCCCATCCCGTTGATCACTCCACTTCTAGATCATTTAACACATGCTTCCATTTTCACTAAGCTTGACCTACGCGGCGCATACAACTTAGTACGCGTCCGCGAGGGAGACGAGTGGAAGACCGCTTTCTGTACTCGTTATGGTTTGTACGAATATCTAGTCATGCCCTTTGGCCTATGTAACGCCCCGGCCACATTCCAACGATTCATGAATGACATATTCAGGGATATTCTGGATGTTTACATGGTTGTGTACTTGGACGACATCTTAATCTTTTCTCGTGATCTTGATGAACATGTAAAGCATGTCCGAGAAGTATTAACCCGTTTGAGAGAACATTCCTTATTTGCCAAACCTGAGAAATGTCAGTTCCATAAAACTACTGTTGAGTTTTTGGGTTTTCACATCACCCCTGGGGCGTTATCCATGAACGAATCTAAGGTCAAAGCAGTATTAGATTGGCCAGTACCTCAAACACTCAAATCCTTGCAGGCTTTTTTAGGATTCGCCAACTTTTACAGACGTTTCATTTCTTCCTTTTCCACAATTGTAGCCCCGCTTACGGCCCTGACTAGTCCTCAGGTACCATATCAATGGCAGAGAGAACAGCAGGAGGCTTTTGAGGCTTTGAAAACCGCCTTTACTACCGCACCGGTACTCCAACATCCAAATCCTGATCTTCCCTTCATAGTAGAGGCGGATGCCTCTTCCTTTGCCCTCGGTGCGGTACTGTCACAAACATGTCCAAATACAGGCAAATTACATCCAGTTGCATATCATTCCCGTAAGTTCTCCAGTACTGAGTCTCATTATACCGTTACGGAGAAAGAACTCTTGGCTGTCATGGATGCTTTCCGTGTCTGGCGTCATCATCTTCTGGGGGCTAAACATCCCATCACGGTATACTCAGATCATCGGAATCTACAGGATCTGGCTTCTTTGAAATGCATCAATAGCAGACAGGTCCGATGGCATCTTTTCTTTTCCGCTTTTGATTTCCATATCATGCACCGTCCTGGCACTTCACATGGGAAGGCGGATGCCTTGTCACGTTCCCCGGGGGGGGTCCAGTTGCCTACATTCCCCGACACTGTTCTCGATAAGAGTCATGTGATTTGTCTCTGTACACCCTCATTGTCACTATTAGATTCGGTTCGGTCCTGGACTAGCAATCATTCTGACCAGTTACGAGAATGGGATCCAGTATATTCTGATGGTTTGCCTTTCGTACATGAACGCCTGTTCCTTCCTACACCTGATACACGTAATCTAGCCCTTGAGTGGTCTCATGACGCTCCCTTTAATGCCCATCCCGGACAAGAGCGCACTTTAGATCTTCTCAAGCGTTGGTGTTGGTGGCCTTCTATGAAGCGCGATGTGGAGTGTTATGTCAGATCTTGTGCGGTATGTGCCCAGGCTAAACATCAAAGGGGTCGACCGGTTGGGTTGTTGCTTCCGCTTCCGGTACCTCCCAGGCCCTGGCATACATTGACAATGGATTTCGTTACCGATCTCCCCAAGTCGAAAGGCTTCGATACCATCTGGGTAGTGGTGGACACGTTCACAAAAATGGTCCGTTTTGTTCCTTGTAAAGGTATCCCTTCGGCCCCTGTCTTGGCGGACTTGTTTTTTGAACATGTGTTTATGCTATTCGGCCTCCCTTCGGTCATTGTTTCCGATCGAGGTTCACAGTTCACCTCTCGGTTTTGGAGATCCTTGACGAAACTATTGGGCATTGATACGAGGTATTCTTCGGCCTATCATCCGGAGACCGATGGTCAGACCGAAAGGACGAATCAATCGATGGAACAGTACCTTCGTTGCCTCATATTGCAACATCAGTCCTCTTGGTTGGCCGTTTTGCGGCTTGCGGAGTTCGCGTATAACAATGCGGCTCATTCAGCTACTGGTTATTCTCCTTTTTACGCCCTCTATGGTCAACATCCCAAGGTGTTGCCGGTCCCTGATGCCTCTGGTTCTTCGAATCCTGCGGCCACGACATGTCTTAGGGATCTTTCTGCTATTCATGCGAGTACAGTGGTTCATCTCACTGAAGCAAAGGCCTCTATGAAGGCCCGTGTGGATGGCAAACGTCGTGCTGCTCCCCCTCTGGTGGTGGGTTCTAGGGTCTGGTTATCTTCCCGACATCTTCGCCTAGTGGGTTGCCGGAAGTTGCTGCCTCGCTTTGTCGGGCCGTATGTGATCTCACAGGTTGTTAATCCGGTGGCTTTCCGTCTAGTACTCCCCAGCTCTTGGCGTATCCATCCTGTGTTTCATGTCTCCCTCCTCAAACCCTGTCCTGACTCAGTCCGTCTTCGTACCCCTGTTGCGCCGGTGTCCTTGACCTCTCCTGATGTTTTTGAGGTGTCGGCCATTTTGGGTTCTAGATGGTTTAGGGGTAGGCTCCAGTATCTGGTGGATTGGACGGGTTACGGCCCGGAGGAGCGTTCGTGGGTTTCCGCATCTGATTTGAACGCCCCGCGGTTGGTAGCCCGCTTCCATAGGGATCATCCGTCCTGCCCACGGGGTCGTGGGCCGTTGGGGGGGGGGCTATGTTAGGCGATCCTCTGCACACCAGGCCACGACACATCAGAACACTGCTCACATTCCCCCAACATCTCCTCCCAAGCTTCGAGGCGCAAGTGATTCGGTGAACCCACAGAACCGAAAACTCCGTACCAGTGTACGGGCTCGATTGCAACCCTTTCTGCATTGGCAACTGCCTTGGAGAACGTATAGCAGAAAGGGCGGCCTTACGTCTTCACGCCGGTCACGTGATACACTATGGCGTTCCCCATGTGGACGTCACATGATCCAGAGAAGTCACATGACCCAGGGGCGATCAGTATAAAGGTCTGAGAGACAGAACGCTCATTGCTTCTCAGCTGGCTTCGGACACTGTTTGGCGTTACAACTTGCTCCTTGTTACCTTGATCACGGAACTCTATCTCGGACTCCCTCGGACACCCCTTGGTACTTTTGCTTGGAATTGTTTTACCTGTTGCCGGATATTTGGACTGCACCTCGACTTGTCTTTGGATCATCCCTTGGTACCTTGCTGATCTTCTACGCCTTTTTCCCTACTGGGGATTCAAGTCAAGCCCTGACTCCCACAGGTGGCTACTCTTCATCCACGCTAACTGGCGGTTCTACCATTCCAGGGACCGCCGCATCTAATGAGCCTCGAACCTCCCTACCAGGTTACCTGGGTCTCCCTTACATCAGATAGGTAAGACACTTTAGTTACTTTCGTTTACCTCATTGTATTGTGCTTGCCTGGTACTTAACCTCATTCCCTCTTGACAGCAGCATCGGTGTTCCAAGAGGCTCCGTGGATCTGAGAAGACATCTCTCACCTGTGGCCTCAAGGGTCGTACAGCGGGTTTCTATTAGTTCCCCTGTGCGTCACTTGGGGACGGAGGTCTCATCGGTCTACACGACACTCAAGTCAGAACACACATGCTCACCACCAACAATTGTGTACTCAGACCCTTAACATCACACAGGAGAACACAAGTAGGATGTCACAGCATACAATGTAAGCAGGAACAGACACACGTAAGGGAGGCATGGTATCACAAGTATGACACTGACACGAGAGCTACACGTTTCAAAACCTTTATTAAATTCTTGGAGTTTGGAAAACCTCCTACTTTGCTCTATAGCTAGGATGGGAGTAGTCTCTACCATCACAAAGTAAAGAAAACACAGTCCAAATCATTCTATGTCAAAACTAAATGGCATATACAAACAAAACCTAATACCTGCCCTATCACTTATACAAAAATTGTATAAAGAGGAAGGTGTATGCAAAGGAAAGTCAGTGATATAACATAAAAGATCAAGGTGGCTGAGTCCGCTCTGCTTCCCACACTGGACAGCACAGAGTAAGGCAGCGCCCGTAGACAGGATGACACACTCGGGCTCAGGTTACCAAAAAAAGGCAGTTCAAAATGTGGATCAAGGCCCGCATGACCTTCCATGTTTAAAGTCACTTGTTTCCAGTTCACCAAAGGTTCTTTCACAGTTCCCTCTGTTGGGCTCGGACCTCTCAAGGTATCAACAGTTCACGTAGGTCTCCCTCAGTCGGGCTCAGACCTCTCAACAAAAAGTACCTGATTCAACGTGGATCTCCCTCTGCCGGTCTCGGACCTCGCAATCACAGCACTTGCAGGTTCTTTTCCCCAAGCTTCATTCACATTCATTATGGGTTCTCTTCCCCTAACTTATTTCCTGTTCTCGGTCTCCCTCAGTCGGGCTCTGACCTTTCACTAATGTCGAAGACTTTCGAATGTGAGAGACCTTTTCCATAGACCTCTGCAGGGCCACTTCGACTTTCAGTTCATCTCTTCCTTATGTTATTTGCCCCAGTGTCTCTTGGTCTTGGTAGTTCCATAACACAATCAGAAAAGTTCAAAGAAATCTTTCTCTTAAAGCTGTTCCCTATGTCGCTTTATAACAAGAAAACAAACATTTTGCAGAGACTTTCCAGTGGGCTATTTCCTTTAGCCGGACCACTCCCCTACTCTGTATCAACGACTTCACAGTTATCAATAACTTTTAAAGTTCCCTACTCGGTTGCTTTCTTTCACGTCTCATCAGCATGCGTGCAAACTTCAATCGTGATATACACTGTTGTGGTTACAATCTTTCGTTGACACAAACCAGCCTTTTATGTCTTTCGCCAATTAACCAATTGAGTGTATTCCTTTCTTGTCTTTGCGGCTTTGATTCACAAGTCAAGGTTAATACCTCCCCAACTCTGCCGTTCACCCGGGAGTGTCACTAGCTTCCTTGAAACACACTGCAGGCTTCTTCTTGGATGGGATTTGGCTTTCTCCGCAAATCCTTCATGATTTCCTGGAGGCAACATCCTCCTGCAGGGATCCTCAGGGTTTTCCTACCCTTCGCTCTGGTCCCTCGATTGGCCATCCTGCTGCAATGGGTTTGCCTTCGCCCGGAAGATCTGCCCCTTCTCGTTTCTCACTATGCTCAGAGTGTGTCTCTATGTTCCTCCTTTTATCTGTGTGGGGGGAGCAAATGGGTATCAGATGTATGTTATTAAGTGCAAGTGCCTGACTTTGACTGACCTTATTAACGGGGCATGTCCAATGAGATATGCAAGTGTTAGACTCTTTACTCTCAGTCCTCCTCTTCTTCTGCCCAGTGTTTTTGTAGAAAGGGGGGGAGTTGGAACATTGGATAATCCTATAAAATAGGATATGATATGGGCATGGGAAAAGGGGATACTGCGTCTCACCATCGGCTGTCCCATACCCTCTACCTGAAGATCCCTCACCCAGGTGATCCTCCCACACTGGCCCACCCACAGGGTCTGGATCCAAAGTCGATGGCCATGCCCTAACCACCTGAGAGAGAGATCCCAGAGGACTAGCATGTGAGACACCCTTTGGTTTCTCACATACCCTTCCCCTATGCAATGAGGCAGTATCTGGTCTCTTCAAGGGGTTTGAAGAGAACAGTTAGATGAAAGGTCCAGGGACCATCGCATACTACTCTGTTGCTCTTCCTTTTGTCCTGGTATACACTGAAATCTGATGGTAATATTTCTTGAATATCAGTTCCCTCTTTTGGGCTTGGACCTCTCAATGCATCAATAGTTCATGTAGGTCTCCCTTAGTCGGGCTCGGCTCTCTCAACAAAAAGTACCTGATTCAGCGTAGATCTGCCTCTGCTGGGCTCGAATCTCGCAATCACAGCACTTGCAGCAGTTCTCTTCCCCAAGCTTTATTCACATTTGTTAGGGGTTCCCTTCCCCTAACTTTTTTCCTATTCCAGGTGGCCCTCAGTCAGGCTCAGATCTTTCACTGATGTCGAAGACTTTTGAATGTGCTAGGCCTTTTCCATAGACCTCCACAGGACCACTTTGACTTTCAATTCAGCTCTCCCTTATGTTATTTGCCCCAGTGTCTCTAGGTCTTGGTAGTTCCATAATACAAAGCAAAGTTCATATAAATCTTTCTCTTAGAACAATCACCTTTTAACTTCCCCTTTCAAATGGATTAATCTTGACTATGGCGCATTTCATAGTTTGTTCGCTTTGTCAAACATTTTGCAGACACGTTCGAGTGGGCTATTTCCTTTCACCGGACCACCTCGCTACTCTGTATCACTGGCTTCACAGTTATCGATAATTTTTAAAGTTCACTATTCGGTTGCTTTCTTTCGTGTCTCATCAGCATGCGCGCAACCTTCAATCATGAGATACACTGTTGCGGCTTCAATCTTTCCTTGACAAAAACTGGCCTTTCATGTCTTTCGCCAACTCACCAGTTGTGTGCATTCCTTTCTTGTCTTTTTGCGGGTTTGATTCATGAGTCAAGGTTAATACCACAGACTTGGCCTTGCCTCCCCAACTCTGCCTTTCATCCGGGAGGGTGCTTGGCGTTCTTGAAACACAATGCAGGCTTCTTGTCTGGGATTTGGTTTTCTCGGAATATCCTTAATGGTGTCCCAGAGGCAACAACCTCCTGCAGGGATCTTCAGGGTTTCCCTACCCTTGGCTTTGGTCCCTCGATCAGTCGTCCTTCTCCAATGGGTTCGCCATTGCCCTGCAAGATCTGCTCCTTCTCGTGTCTGACCTTGCTCAGAGTGTGTCTCTATTTTTTCTGCCTTTTATCCCCAGGGCGGGAGCTAATGGGGATCAGATGTATGTGATTAAGGTCAAGTGCCTGACTCGGCCTGTCCTTATTAACGGGACATTTCCGATGAGATGTGCAAGTTTTAGCATCTTTACTCTCTGTCCTCCTCTTCCTCGGCCCAGTGTTTGTGTAGAAAGGGGAGGGGGAGTTGGAACGTTGGATAATACTATAAAATAGGATGGGGCATGGGCACAGGAAAGGGGGAGATACTGCGTCTCACCATCGGCGCCCCACTGCCACTCTCCAAAGATTCCCCACTGTGATGCTGGAAATGCATTGGAGGGACAGGGCCTCCACGTCCTTGTCCTGTACTCCCTTATCATGAGCGTTCTGTGTTGTCTTCTGCACAGGAGTCCACGTGGGACTCCTGGCAGTGCAGACCTTCCTCTTTGTGTTTGTGGTGAACAGAGACCCTTGTGATACCCTTATGGCATCCATGGGTGGGGATACAACCCTGTACTTTTTTGGGCACCTGTGTGGGGCCCACAGAGCAGGGTATGGGCTGGTGGAAGCTCCATGCTGAATTTGACAAGTGTTCTGAGTATCCTCCATTTTGGGATACCCCTGCCCTGCCATAGGAATCAGTGGATTCCTGATAGAAGGCAAGATGACCCCTGTGGCGTCTTGGATTCTATTACCTGTTACCTTGTTTTCCCAAAGTCCTGGGAAGCCCTGACTCTGTCCCCTAACTGACTGTTTGGTAGAAGAACCATATATGGTATTGTGGGGAAGTCCAGGCCAGAATGGCTGGAGCCTTCCCAGTGACTATGTTGTGGGCACACCCTTTGGGTGGGACCTGGGTGAATGGAGTGTGTGACCAATATTCATTGCATGTTATGGGTGTCTGGTATCTGTGTGTGTGATACAAAGAATGAGACAGCCCTGCCTGAAATCGACATGAATGCAGTGTGGTGTGCTGAAAGGTTGGGTGCTTGCCCCAATCCACATTCCTTGTTATGGGTGTCTGGGTGGAAATGAATGGCCTGAATGCACTGTGAGCCTGATTTACTGCCTGGCTGCATGAATGCTGCTGCTTTCCTTCGACGAAATCCGAAAGCTGTTGATTGTGACAAGGACTGATCCAAGAAAGGACCTGGCTAGGAGACCTCTCCCGTAGCTATGAGGGAACATCATGCAGAAGCTGATCTTCACCGAGGCACCCTGGAAGCCAGTCCCGAAAGGCTGTCGACCGGAGACGGGGTCCGCAGAGGAATCTCAAAGTAAAGCACCCGGACATTGAGGCCATCGAAGTCCATCAACATCGACCGGGGTTTGGAGGATTTCCATAATTGCTGGAAGCCAGTCAAGTCGTGTTGCCCAGAAGTGGGGACAGCTCGACGCTGTGCTGCTCGAAGACCGGAGCAGCAAAGCTCCACCTTTGCCTAAGAACATTAAACTAAGGGCTCCTTTGCCATCAATGTGGACCGCTTTGTCCCGCCGGAGAAAGTTGAGGTCTCTGACGACCGAAAAGAATCTGCCGGTGGGTTTCTCACCACCAGAGTCCACAAAGAAGCCGAAAAGTCAAGATCTGAAATCCAGCTGTGGTTGAGTTCCGATCGTTGATGCCGACACCCGACACCCGCTGCCAGGCCTACGTGCTTCACTGAGTCTTCTTTGCGTCACCAAACTCTTTTCCTCGATGAATCCCAACCCTTTGGCTCCTGCTTTAAAGGGAGACCCCCTCGAGGGATCTGTTGATGAACCGTCGAAGAAACTCTTCTAACTCAGGTACATTGGGGTAGTTGAAGATTTTTGACCAGGACAACAAGACTATTTTAACATTAATGGACTGGGCTTGTTATTACACTTTATTACAGATTGCCCCGGTGGGGGGACCCTCACTCAGAATTGTGCCTTGGTAGAAGGAGATAACATTCTGCCATTGTTTAAACTAACTTGTCTGCCATCCTATGTCCTGTGCTGATACACATTACTGTCTGATTTGTATGCCAGTAGAACTGTCAGCAGTTGGTGCATTTTAAAGGAGTGAATAGTTAAGTCTGGTACCACATAGACATGGCCTCATTACAAGTTTGGAGGTAGCCTTGCCTGTAGTACAGGCAGACTACCTCCAAACCTGCAAAGAAATCCTGCACCCGCGAATGGACAATTACCGGGTCATTACGCCCCAGCCGCCGGACCCGGTAATTGCCCATCCGCTGGTATCGGGATGGGATGCTTCCCATTCCCATTGATGGGGAGGTCGGATGCACCGGCACCGTTTTTTTACAGTGCCGGTGAATCCGACATGCTGTGCTCGCGGGTGCCTTTCATTCTGCCAGGCCAGACCTGGCGGAATGAAAGGAACCCGCAAGCACAACTCAGAGTTTGCTGGTCTGGATACAACGGTACCGGCAAGCTTACCGGTACCGTTGTATCCGGACTGGCAAGCTCGTAATGAGGCCATTGTATATATTTGCCATATTAGATTTGACAAAGTACAAAGTGTGTTATTAATTGTGTATATATATTGAACTTTATTTATATAAAGAACTGTGTTAGCACATAACATAGTGTGTGGACTTTCCTTTGTGGGGGGCTTGGGGACTACACTGTACTTAAGAACCAGCCTGCATCACCTCCTGAGAGCTTAGGCCTTGGTTGCTCGTCCATAGCTACTCTATAGATAACCTTGGCTGGGGTGCTCTGTGCTTCTACTCTGTCATATAGGGGGCAGGAGTACAGATACCCGCTCCAATCTTTACACCCACCCAGGTGATCCTCCCGCACTGGTCCACACCAGGCTCAAGATCCAAAGGCGGTAGCCATGCCCTGGCCACCTGAAAGAGAGATCCACTGGGACTAGCAAGTGAGACACCCTTTGGTTTCTCACACACTTGTGAAGACTGCCCTAGCCACCCTAAGTGTGTCCCCTCCTCAATATACAGGTGAAGTGGATACTCCATTCCCTGCTAAAAACACATCTCATAATATACATCTACATCTGAATAGTAATACGACAGGGAAAATTGAAAGTTCAGTACAAGATGCCCATCTCACCTCAGATCTTAACCCTTGAGAGTCTGCTCCAGCTGTACCCAGCATGTAGTAATGCTCCCCTCTGTAGGTGGTAAAACCAGCCTACTCTTCCGAGGTGTGGCATGCAGCCATACCACAGCAATGTGTCCTTGCCTAGCAGAAACCATCTCCCCTAGCAGAATGCCTCAGAAGAAAGCAAATCACAAGGTCAGAGCAGGTAACACATCCATGCACCAAATTAAACTGCACCCTGTGTTCGTCCCCTTGAGTGCCATGCAACAACTGCAGGCAATGACTCGACAGCCTCCCATATCCCTGTCTCCCACCACACTCATGGAGCTGCACTAGCTCACCTCAGCCCAACACACAGAATAACACCCCACACAGTGACAGTATCCCTGCACCCAACACCACCACAATCTGCCCCCCCCTACGAGTGCCATATAATAACTGGAAACAATGACTCTCATCAGCCTCCCATATCCCTGTCTCCCACTGAACCCAAGGAGCCGGACCTGCTCACCTTAGACTTATGCACAGAAATACACCCCACACAATGACAGCATTGCATCCTTGACACCAATGTCACTACATCCTGTTCTCCCTTGATTGCCTTGAACCAGACTGGGCTGCCATTGTCACCTCTAATGGAGTTGGCATCCTGGTGGATCAGGCTTGACCTACTGCGATGCCCTCTTCAAGCTAGCAATTCAGCTTGTGAAGGTCAGACATAAGATCTGGGGGGATATCACAGCTGCCATGAACGCGCTGGCAGTCCGTTCCTTCGGCACAGTGAAGAAACGTTGGGAGTACCTGAAACTCTGGAGCTAGGAGAAGGTGAATGCAGCCCACAATGCAGGTGCCACTGTGGATGTGCACCGTGCAGGCGGCCATCGTTTGTCACCCCTTCAGCTTCGGGGTCCTGGAAACGTTTTACCCAGCACTCGACTTCCAGATCCTTGAGTGTCAGTCACGTATGGAAGCTGCTGGTGAGTACCCATGTGGTGCACTGCTCTACAGTTTGTGTATTCTGCATTGGTATGCATGATTGCAGGTACTCCCTCCTGCACACAGCATGTGTGTTCCAGTGCTCTACACTGGAATGCAGCTTCCTGCTGATGCTGTGTGCATATGATGCTAGACATATGGGCTGTGGACAAGCGTAGATATGTGCACTGTCAGTGTTTTGATGAGTTGGTGCACTTGTGCGCATGCAATGTGAGTCGATGACAACATGGTCTCACATGGGTATAGGGAAAAGATTGCGATTTTGGGGGCATGTAATGGACATACACGCACAAGAATTCTATGGGTCACACATTAGCTATTGAACATTGCATCATCCTCACTCAGATGCTAAGGCTGACACATGTGTATGACAGACTGAAAATGCTGTGTCAGAGCATCGATCTCTCAGGGACTGTAGTGTGTTCTGTTAGCCCAATGCATGAGGAACCAGAGATGATTGTGCTAGGGGCAACACCATAGGTGCTTGTACCTCAGCAATGGGTGCCTGTGGATGTTGCATGCTTTCTGCTCGAACTGACATGGGTGCATGTTGCTACATGTAAATGGATATAAAAGTGCCAAGGCAGGTGTCATTTGACATCTCCACCCACTCACATAGCCATGCTGTGCATGATCAATCCATGGCTGGCTCTAGGAGTCCTGCATAGGACTGTGTGGTTTGCCAGCTATGGTGTGACCAGCAGTGCACTCTGATTGCCCGGGAGGTCACCCAGACCTACAATACTCACATGCCTTCAGTGTTTGCCCCACCCCATAACAAGGGACTCACTGCCAACCCTATACCTCTTTGTTTGGCCTCCCGGGGCCAAGCTGCAAGGGGACAGAGGGTGGTCCTTGCCAAGACGCCAGGGCCATGGGTTGCCTGTCCCCATTGTGGTCCTTGGAATTGCCGGTTGTCCACTCTCCATGCCCGGTCGTCTGATGGCAGACATGGGGTATGGATGGTAGGTCCAGAATGATGGCAGGCTCCAGAGGTCCAGTTGTGCTCCTATCTGGAATGTAATCTTGTGTCTATGAGGTGTAACAACACTTTTTGCCACACAACCTCCTCTGTCAACCACGGTGCACAGTTTACACCTAGGCATATTTGCCTTCCCCAGGCTTACTGATGACAGTGTGTAAGGGTCCTGTATGCCCTTCACTTGGTACTTGTAGACACACCTAGGCTATGCACATCTGCAAGATGTACGAGGGCAGTGACAAACACAAAGTGCCAACAGAGCTTTTCCTGCTGTGGATGCTCTTCTGTGTGTCCAAGTTCATTGGCAGCCCTGCAGGGTGTGTTAGGGGTCAGAAATGTGAGGTGGACCATGTTGTAAAGGTTTCTCAACAAATGCCATTTTATTTGATTTAAAAGTTGGATGAACGCCTGACTATCCCTACCCGGATGATTTCCCTGATTAAAAAAAAAAACTAAAGTAAATATTCTAATAAAGGATATCTGTCTCTCACACTTATACACATAACAAATGAATAAGGAAATGCATGGCGGTTCAAAATAACATACAATTGAATTCACAATGTATCCACAGTCTCTATTCACAACCAGGGCGAATTCTCCTTCCCCAGGTTTAAACATGATTCTGTGCCACAGTTAAAACTGGTCAATAGAAAGTTCCAACACAAAAAATGCAAGGGTGCTATTCCTCCTTGAACAAGTTCTCACTTCATAAATAGCAACAATGCTTGTCTTGGTCAGGATGATTTTTGCCAGAACAAAAAGATGAATTCCAAAGAAATACAATTCCTTTGCAACAGCTTTTCCTCAGCTTTTCTTTAGCACACAAAACAACATACATTGGGCCTCATTAAGCGGTAGGCGGTAAGGGATTACCGGCACCGGTAAGGGCACCGGTGCCGGTAATCCCTTACCACCCTATTCTGAGGTCCCTTAGCGGGTCCCTTCCTTAATGCCTGGTTTTACCAGGCGTTATGGAAGGGACCTGTTAAGGGACTTCAGAGCTAATAACGGTAACGCAAATTGCGGTACCGTTATTAGCTCCATCCCCATTCCCATTGAGCCCTATGGGGGCTCGAATGGGAATGGGGAATGGTTCCCGGAATGGGGACTTACCAGGTCTTCCAAGGTTGGAATGACCCGGTAAGTCCCTATTTCGGGGACCCGGAATGCGGTAAGGGGGTAGCCATGGCGCTAATAGCGCCATGGCTACCGCCTACCATGTAATGAGGCCCATTGTCTCTGCCAGAACCACTGGTTTATTCCCATACCAGGCCTGCTTCTCCAAAGATTTGTCATCCGGGTATACTGCCCTGCCCGAGCAACGTTTCACATCAACGGTGCGTTGGTTGTTTAGATCAATGGACAAGTGGCTCAAAGATGAACCAAGTTTACATGACGTTTTAGAAATTGCTTGCAGAGTGGACATTCCCTAGTATGCGTAGCAAAGCTAATCATGGCAGAAGCCAAGGAAGTTAAAGCAGAGGTACTGAAGGTGACAGAGAATAAGCAGAAGAAAAAGGGCCAAAAGGACAAGGAGAAAGGCATCATTGAAAATAAAGTGACACGTTACAAAAGTCAAAGAGGAGAAGAAAGATTGTGTTTTCAGTGCGCTAGTGGGTCACACTTTGCAGCATCCCCGATGTGTCCTCGGAGGAAAACAGTCTGTGCAAAATGCAAGCAAAGGATCCCCCGCTGATGATGAAGATTCCCACGTAGAGATCATTACTGTTAATGCTATTCTTGTTGTGGATGAGGAGGGTTGTGAGAGTCCATACGCTATGATACATGTGAATGGTGTGCATGTCTCTATGATGGCTGATTCTGGTGCAAAGAATTCCCTTATGTCAAGGGATGTTTTCGAACGAGATGTGGCGGGTGATGTTATGGATTTAATGCGCCCGAATGGGCCCCCAGGTGGTTATAACTTAGGCAAAATTTTACTTTTAGCATATTTTGATGCAGAACTTAATTTTAAGGGAAGATGTGCCCATGGAAAGGTCTATTTAACAAAGAAGGGGGCAACACTGCTAGGTTGGCGTGAACAAATGCAAAGGAACAAGTGATGCATGTGGGAGATCTTGTATGCCAGAAATATGTAAATGTGTTCAATGAAGAAATAAGAAAAGTTAAAGTACTGAAACACAAGATTATCTTGAAGAAGGGTTGCATGCCTGTGGCAGCTAAGTTGCGTTCATTTCCTTTAAATTTAAAATAGGGTGTTAAAAAGGAGCTTGAGAAATTGTACAAGTCAGGTGTGATCGAGAGGGCTGATGCAGCGCAGTGGATTTCTCCACTTGTGGTGGTGAGGAAATCTTCTGGTGAGCTTTGATTGTGTGTTGATTTAAGGGAAGTGAATAAGTGTGTTGTGGTGGAGAGACACCCGTTACCCAATATGAACGGAATGCTGGTTTTGATCGGAGATGGGAAAGTATTTTCGTAATTGGATATGGCGTCAGTTTATCATCAAACAGAGTTGGATGGGGAAAGCAGAAGATTTACAGTTTTCATAAGACATGAGGGGATTTTTCAATCCAGGAGTATTTGGTCTGGTGTCTGCGTCCTCCGTTTTCCAAAGAATGATGAATAGATTATTCAATGGAATGAGTGGAGTGTTTTGTTTTCAAGAGGATCTATGTGATCACTGCGCCTCCCGCAACTGCGACGCCGAAAATGCCGACGGCAGTTATGGCACGGTGCAGTGATCATATGGATCACTGTGCCTGCTCCCCCTGGCCTGCATTACCCCTCCCAACCCACCACCCCACTTACCTTTAGGGTGGCACACTTCTACATGTGCCGCCCGCACTCTGTGATCCTTGCAGTGTCAGCTCTTCCCGCTAACGTGGGTTGGAGCTGACGCTGCAGGGTGCTTTTCTTTTTGCTTTTCTTTTACGTGATCCCCGCTTTCCGAAATGGAAACCCCTGACCCCCATTACTGCACACAGGAAGAGTGGGGGACACCCCCGCAACCCCTGCTCTGCTTGAGCGCAGTAAATGTCACCCTCATTTTGTGCGCCTCCAAAGTCGCAGTGACTGTGGGGGCGCACAAATGAGGGTGACATTTTTGTATGATACCTTTTCAAGATGATGCCCTGATATCTGGAAAAAATTAAAAGGAGCATGATGCCATCCTTGAATGCATATTAAACGTTTTGGAAGATGGGTGTATTACCTTAAGACAGGAGAAGTGTGTATTTAGAAGAGAGAGAGAGTTGAATATCTGGGCCATAAGATATCTGGATCAGGAGTTAAGCCCAAGAGTGAGATGGTAGATGTAATAAAGAAAGTGGGAACTCCCAAGTCAAAGGGAGAGCTTCGATCTTTTTTGGGGATGGTCGAGTTTTATCAAAAATTCATCCATGATTTTGCTGACAAAGTGAAGGAGATGAGGAAGTTACTTAAAAGAGGTGTTGACTTTGAGTGGAACAACTTGTATGGTGAGGAATTTGCCAGGATAAAGGGGGAAATTAATTTAGGTAAGCATTGAAGAGTTTTGATACTAGAAGCAAAAGTGGCATCACTGTGGATGCAAGTGATTATGGGGTTGGAGCAGTTTTATCACAGTACGAAGAAGGTTTGAAAGTGCTTGTAGCCCATGCCTCGAGAGTGTTGAGAGGGCCAGAAAAAAATTATTCTGTTTTGGAAAAGGAGGCTCTAGAATGTCATTGGGCGATTGAGAAATTTGCCAGTTTTGTGTGGGGTGCTGAATTTGTTATTAGGCCGGACCATAAACCATTGAAAAGCATTTTTGAGTCCAAAGCTTTAAGCAAGGTGTTCCGACAGGTGGCAAGTTGGGCCAACCGGATGCAAAGTCATACATTTAGCATGTAGGTTATTTGGTTTATAGTCATTTGGTCGAAAACAAAAATGTCGAAGTCATAATGTCGAAAAAAAATGTCGAAAAAAAATGTCGAATTTCTTTTTCAATACGTTTTTTTTTTCGAAATGCGGGGGTTCCCCTCCCAACCCCCCCTTTTTTTATTTTACCCATTTTTTATACTTACCAAACCCAAAAAATACATATAAATAAAAAAATAATAGATTCGACTTTTTTTTTTCGACATTTATTTTCGACATTTTTGTCATTCGACTTTTTATTTTCGACATTATGACTGCACACCAGGTTATTTCTGGCAGGGATAATGTCTTAGCCAACCATTTGTCAAGATTGGGTGGTCAGATGGAGGAAGACTGTAAAGAGGAGGTTACCGACCTAGTTTTTGTAAATCATGAAGGAATCATTGCAAAGGTGGAATGGGTGGAGGCTATGAGCACTTATGATACATTGGTTCATGTAAAGGAGTATATGACGACTGAGTGGCCAAGCAAATTCAGGTTGTCTCAGGATGAGAGAACCTTTTGAGAGGTCCGTGAAGAATTGAGCTCAGTGGGAGGTATTTTATATCGATGGGAACGCATGATAGTTCCTCAATCATTGCGTAGAAGGGTGGTTAATTTGGCACATGAAGGCCATCTGGGAGTATCACGCACCAAGGCTATTCTAAGAAGTGACTATTGGTGACTGGGTTTTAACCGTGAAGTGGAAAGGAGGTTGAGAGAATGTGTTGAGTGTAGTCGGACATGAAAGGGTGAGTGTGCTGGTGATCAGCCTTTGGTGAAAATGGAGTTACCCAATGATGTATGGGAAGAATTGCCAATGGATGTTCTTGCACTGGCAGATTTGGGGAGTGGTCAAGAAAAGTTTATCTTAGTTCTTGTAGACCAACTATCTAGATGGGTGGAGAAAAAAGTTGTGAGGGAAGCTACTGGAGTGGTGGTTGAATTTGTACAGGAGATATTTGCAAGGGAAGGATTATCTTGCATTCTCTTGACAGACAATGGCTCTCAATTTGTTTGAGGTGTTTTTCAAGAGTATGTGAAGAAGTGTGGAATTCAGCAGAAGAAGACAGCGTTATATCACTGTGAAAGTAATGGCAGGGTGGAAAGAATGATAGGTATATATTGGAGGCTATACGGTTGGCGGGTGTGTGTGGAAAAGAAAAGAAGGTTGCTATTCAGGAGAGGGTATATGCAAATGTCTACCAAAAGTGTTACAGGGGTTAGTTCGTTTGAGATGATGAGGGGGCGCAAAGCCAATACCAGAGTTGTGCCTCCTTGGTTGGGAAGGGCTAGAGAAACAGATTGTGTGGTGGAGGTTTTGAAAAGGAAGCTTGACCGAGAGAAGGATGAAGGGCCTGAGAAAGAGAATGAGAAGAGGAGTGGAAGGAAATTGAAGGTACAGTGTGGAGACTGGGTGTGGATTAAAAAGGGGGTGGTGAGGAAGAAAGGAGATCCTCTATATTCCAAGCCTGTACAGGTGGAAAAGGTTATGGATGGTTCTGTGAGAGTAAGAGGGGGGCAACTTTGGAACAACAACAGGATTGCCATTGTGAAGAAGTGGAGATGTTGAAAAAAGGAAAGGAGATATGTTGTGAAGGCTTGGAAACCCCAGGATGGAATGCAATGTATGTCATGGCTGTCAGGGTGGAACATTGGGGTGGAATGTGTATATGCAAACTGAGCTCTCTTTTCTACGTTAATCAGTTCAGAGTGGGAGCTGGAGCAGTACGTTGCGTTGGGGGCTTGCTGTAAGACACTTTGAAAATAGAGATGACTGCATCATACCTCTGCTGTCTGTGTCATCTTTACATTTTAAAAAAGTTATTAGCCTTGCTCAGCCTGTTTTCTGTAAAAAGCACCAAGGCCCATATAAAGGTTGTAAGGAGCAGGGGTCACCCTGTTCTCTGTCAAATTGTTATAAAAAGGACTTTATGGATTTACCCCAAACCAGTCAAAACCTGTAAATCAAAGCATTGTGCCCAAGTTGTTTCTTATTTGGTCCAAATCTGCCCAGCGGTTTTCGCGCTACTGCAATTCTTCTCTATGGAAAAGTGAATGGGCTGAAAACTGTGAAACTGTGCTGTTTGGTTTTCTTAATAACATTTTCATTTTAAAACATATTGTTCCCGCAATGTGTATTTCAGGGGGGCCGTTGACAAACTTTGTGGTGTTTTGACAGTTTCATCCAAATCCACCTAGCAAGTCAAAAATTATTAGCAATAGAATTTTGGGGGAACATTGGTGCGTTTTCATTTCTGAAAATCCTGTCAGCCTCTCTACTGCAAAGGATTGTTGCCCAACGTTGTAGCAACTCGTTCACCAAGGTCACAACTTTTCAAGGTACTTCGAGGCCCTCCGCTGATTGCTCTATGGGTGCTACACATGCGTTTTTCAAAAAAGAAGAACACAGCAGCTTCATTTGAGATTCTAGCAAATTCATACATGCTAGAACATTTTGGTCTCTCTGTGACTTCCTGCTGAAAGTTCACGCCCATATTTACTTTGCAAAGCTTTTATGGGTATGCCTCTCACAAGGCGGGACTGATTTAGATGAAGACAATGCTATTACAGAATGTTTTTAATCCCCTGATGAAGACGTGGTGAAACACCACCTTCATGTCGAAACCGGTTGGGTTTCATCTGAGTCTTTGAAATGTCATAATAAAAAGCTATACTCCAAGACAGAACAAAAGTTACAAAAAAAAGAAAAAAACACATAAATGTTTGTTGATATGCAATTTTATTTGATATATTGTATGAATTTGGATGTTGAAATGATTATGAATGTATGTATTAGGATAGATTGCTTAGATGGGTGTGAATGAGTTGTTATTTCTGTCTCCCTTCTTTTTCTTTTCCTTTCGTCCTTTTTGTGTCTGGTCACAGTTGTGAGTCCACCTGTATTTAATTGTTGGTCTATAGATTAATTGACAATTTAGGGTCTAATGATGCTGCATCATTATAAATAAATATTGTTGATACCTTTATAAATAATTTCCTCTGGACTCTTCTTTCAGTATATTGAAATTTGTTTGATTCTCCACTCCAGGGAGTAGAGTTCTCCTGCTTTTTCTGGAAAAGAATCTCTACTGCAATTCACCATGAGAGATAGCACTCCAATTTTGGGAGAAACAGGCACCCCCTTCTCCATCAAATATTTAAAAACCGACTGGATGCAATAACCCCAGCCTCCTATCCACATCTCCTCCCAGCTCTGAAGTTGTTTCCTACCTACTCCAATTCCGGGCAGCGATTGAGCAAAAATTTGACATTTTACTCTATGGAAAAATTAATGAATGAATGGGGTCTAGGCCGAAACAGCGTTTTTTTGTTTTCTTAATACCTTCTTTATTTTTCAACAGATCTTTTGAAAAAATGTCCACTCTGGTGGGGCGGGGGGTGGGGGGGGGGTGGCGTAAATACAATTTTGGTTGCAAATGTTCAGCCAAATAGGTTGTATGAGTTAGTAATTCATTTTTTGGGTTTCCTGTGGTACTTGATACTCAACTTAACTATACTACTATAGTGGGACGACTGCCGCACTATTATATACACACATATATATATATATAGAGAGAGAGAGAGAGAGAGAGAGAGAGAGAGAGATTTATACTAGTGCATCCCAGCCCTACCATTTTACAGATTACAAAGGTCCTCTACCCTTAAGAAGCATTTCCATAAAAGGCCTAACTGTGAAAAATAAAAAAATGAAAAGGCAAAAAAATAGAAGGAAGCGTGCCATCTGAAATACCTTGAACCCAGTTTATAAAGAAAAAAGTGTAGGAGAGTGCATATTTTATGCTTGCTTGATTCTGACAAATGTGTAGGTCATAGAATCAGTGGTCGAAGTGGGCACGAGTGGTTGGGAGCTGTGCTCCTCTACTTTAAAAAAAAGTTTTACTGTTTCTATATTTTTATTCTAAAAATAAACCGTTCAGGAATGGTTTAATTTTCATATGAAAGTGTAGGAAGAAGTTGAAACTTGCACTGCACTGAACATTCCCTTAAGCAGCAGGTGCGCTTGTTTGAAGGGTGGATTGCACATGGGAGTGCGGAGTGGTGATGGGTTTTGTTGGGAGAAGGTGCATTCCAGCAGGGTACATAGGTCCACTACTTCGAATGGATTGTGTCCTCCCACGTATTCCTCATCTTTGATATATCCAAGTCTGCTTTCCCTTTTTAAAGAAACTGCGCAGAATGTTCAGAAATAACCCTTCTGTAATTGTGCAGTCCCCTGCACCATCTCTAAATAAGTGCAGGAGAATGTGTGGCTTTTTCTTGCACTTGTTCAACATAGGGAACGGAGATGTGCACATTCTGGTATCCTCTCTCTAGTTTGTGCATTCATGTGCAGGAGAACGTTTTTTGAGTGTCTGCACTATATCCATCTTTAGTTAAATTATGCCTACTATTGCTAAAGTTTGTGAAGGCAAAACAAGTAAAAGGTTTTTTCTGCAAGTTATGTTTTAAGGAAACTTCATCTACTTCATGTACAGTGGACTGGCTGTGAGGTATGATGGAAAAAGACCAAAAGAAGACATGGTTCCATTTGAAGCATTTATTTTTTAAGAGGTGGACATTTATTCACACGAAAAGACGCAAAGAATTACATTTCGAAAATCTCCACTTTCTCATTCATTAATTGCTGCATGTTCATTCTTCGCTGTCTCCTTTCTGAAAAATAAAGCATATTTTCAAACATTGAAAAAAATGGAGGAACACTTCCATCCTTGGCTGTTTTCATATAGGAATATTTCTTTCTTTCATTTATTTTGTAAAATAGGATATGGTTTGCATAAACCCTTACACGTCTATGTTTGCAAAAAGAAGGAAAGGTATATAAAAAACAGTCAATAGGAATATGTATATTAAGTAAAACTAAAAACATACATTTCACATACAAATGAACCCTCCTGACGCCAACATACGTCATAAATGTTTGAGAAACGGACAGAATGCCATAATCAACGAGATTTGATTTCCCAAAATCAATCTTGCAAAGGTTTTCATTGCAATCATAATTTCCTTATGAACACATTTTGTAAACACAAATCTTCTTAAATAATGCCAATACAGTTGAGGGTTTCAAGAACTTTCCCTTCTTTACAAAACCGACAGACCCACTGGCTTTTTGCAACTCCCTTCCTTGCACCAATGACGTGGCATGCTAGAAGTAGATTAAAACGAAATAACATGTGAGGCAGAACCAAAACACCTTTGGTAGAAAAGTGTATGAACATTTAAAGAGAACATCTAATCTATTGAATAATCATTGAAAAGTTACTAAAATTCAACAAGGGACAATATATTATTCGTCACTGTTGGTGTCTGGGTTGAACTATATTGATTACATTGCCAAACAGCGTAATCCTTTTGAATAAATTAACATTTTTGGAACTGTATAGTCCAGGTAATTATAACACTTCTCTTAATATTCGAGATCCCCACATAGGGAGAAAAGGTACTAAGTATAGGCATTCAAATGTAAAGCCTGTCCCAATACCTTATTCTCCGTTCTTGGGGGTTTGCATAATTTCTGCAGGCACAATGGAGGCATGGAACAGGATATTCATATACATCATCCATGTGCATTGCTGCTACAACTGCACAAACATGTGCAAAAACCGATTTATTCCTGTGGAAACTGCCTATTTTTAGCAATAGGTAAAAGCAGTCGGATTGCATGGGAATCCATGCATTTAGACGTTTTGCAAAACGTTGTGCAAAAAAGGGCTGAAGTGATTTTGCCTGTTTTAACACATTCTTTATGCTGTCTCTCACTAATGTATAATATTGCTGGGAGGAGACTCTATAGCGCAGAAGTGCAAATGTTGGCAGACCCGTCCGTGCAAATAACACTTTGGGGAAAACAAGTATGACAGGCTACTGCTGTACAGAAGTGCAGGGAGGATTGTTGTTTAAACCACCTACTGAGCTCCACACTAATACTAAACCAGCAGTGGTTCCATCCATAAGGGTAAAACAGGCACAGCCTGACAGATATATCTCCTTTTCCTCTTGTGCTACTTCGACCAAGGGCAGGCTATAATCTTCAGAAGCGATGTGATCTAGCAAAGAAGCTTCCAAGCAACAATAGTACTGGCTTCCCAAAATAAGTGAATGTCTAACCGAGGTTCTATAAAAATAGGAGACTTTCATTAAACTAAAAATATACTCATAATAAGGAAAAACACTATATAACCCCACGCCCCATGCAAGGGAAAACACAAAATATGCGATGCAGATTTTAAGATGAAAAAGGCACTCTGTGTCTGGGGAGACAGGCAATATCATCAGCAGCAATGTCCAAGCTCAAGATGTCTTTAAAAAGGTAAGGAGTGTGAGTCTTAAATGTTACTATGGTCCTTTATGAAAGGCCAGACGGTCAGATCGACTAGAAATACATTTTAGGCTTGTTTTGGACTCCTGACACAGTTAAAGCAGGCTTCTAGGTGCTTTATAGCGGGTTCGGCCTGTGTGAAGTCAGTTGTTTCCAATGAATAGAGTGCTTCGAGATGGTTGAGTCGATTCAAGAGGGTCCAGTAATGCGATGGAGAGCAGCAACCATGAAATGATCAAATCAGGTGAAAAGCAAGTGATTGCCGAGTCGGCGTCACTAAGCAGTGGACAAGGTTCAACAATGTGATGCATTACTTCTGGGGGATCAGCATGAAAGCTGCTGGTGTATGGGCAGGCAATTGCCAAGTCAGTGCCTCAGCAGCTGAAATCGGATCAAAAAGCAGTGAGTGTCACAATCCGCTCATGGGCACCTGCAACAGCTCGAAAACTGCTTGAAAGTCAAGTCAGCTCAAAAGCAGATCGAGGTGGAAAACAGAGCCCAGAGTTGTTCCTTTGCTGCTGGGTTGCTGGGGGTCCATTCAGGGTTTCCAGGGACAAGGTGAGTCCTTGTTCTGCCCTTCCCAGCCATGAAGGATGCCAGAGAGAGAGCACTGGCAGGGCCTGACACCCAAGTGAGCAGGATCCTGGTGCCATTGTTCAGTCAACAGGCATGCCTTGTTCACAAAAGAGTTCACCTCGAATGCTCCTGTGGGATGAGTGATGGAAGGGTCTTTTATTTTCATCTCCACGGAAGAAAACTTTGGGCAGACTATACACCAGACAAAATCCTTCATCTTCTGAAGACCAAACATGATGTAAAAAAGGGGCCTCACCCCCTTACATATTTTATCTGTCACGTCCAAGCCTTCTGTAAGGGTCCAATCCGAGCTACAGTGATTAGTGTCTTTTACTGGTTATGTCAGTCTCAGAGTGCTTTGTCTGCAGGAAGTGGGGAGGGGTAAGAGAATGTATCAGAGCCCTGGGAGATTCCAAGATTGTTGGACCCAACCCTGGACTGTACTTTCTCTTCTGACTACTTTAACTCTAGCTACTCACCTGTCTTCCTTGCATCAAAGAGTCTCTAGAAATTACCACCCCTGTGTGACTTCCCTCTTGCTGGCAGCCTGCCAGTGGTCCTCCCTCTTGCCCCCTGTGATGCAGATCCTGTTCTCCTGGAAGGTGACAAGTTATTCCCAGATAGAACAAAGCCTTTGCTTGGATGAGCTCAAATGGTCTGTTTGGGTGAAACTCAGTTCTATATAGTGATTACACGGAAGGCCCTGGCAGAAGGAGTCACTTGAAACCTAGCTTACAAAAAAATACACCAATGGGTTTGGCCCATTGTAACTGTAGATTGTGAGAGGCCACTATGTGAAAACTAGACATAAATCATATTTAGTTATTAATCTGCCACCAGGTTCTGGGTCAGTTATATTATTTTAAACAGGGCTGCCTGTTGTTAAGGCAGTCCCTAGCTGTTTGAACTTTGGGTTCCATCAGTCTGTTGCAGGCATGCACATGGTACTCTCTTACTGCCATCTTGCCAAACTACAGGGCAGCTGCTGAGGGCTGTCCGTAGACAGTCTCAGTAGAGTTACATGTTTGCACTATACTTTGAGCCTGGGACATTATGGAAGTGAGGTATGATTAGCAAATCTCACTTTCAGAGACAGAATTACCAGCATCATTTTATATAAAAAATAAAAAAAGGCTAGTATGCCCTGATAGATCGCATTCCATCAAAATGAGCCCTTGTATATTTCATCTTTTATTGAAAGAATCTTTGTATTGATTTTCAGCATATATCAAATGAAAATGAAAAAGAGGCTCACATTACAAGCAACATACTTGAGATTTCTCTTAGACTAAATATAGTGACTGTGTAGTAGAGTTGATATCCGTCACCTCCCATTCCCTTTGAAAAATGTGGTGCAGTGTGGCTAAGGAAGATGGAGGATCTGGAAGGCAGAGCATGCTACAGATATGAAGCTGCAATAAAGCAGGCAGCATGAAGCAGTGAGTAGGGAACACAGGACGTCAACAGACATTATTGCTGGGCGGTTGGAGGCAGAGGACGCTCCAAAAATGTTGGGCATGGGACAGCTCAAAAGCGGCATGAAGTCGAACAACCAGCTCCGGGTCTCCTGTGGGTCTTCCTCCTACTAAATTGATGCATTGAGAGGAGAATGAGAGAGGAACTCTGACATCCTCAAACACTGAGTTCTGTTGTTGATTACGTTAGGCAGAGGATTATCCTGAGCATCTCATAAGGGTTGGTTGGGAAGGAGCTTGACACCTGCTTAGCTGTAATAGGCTGTATAGAAGAGGGGATTATTGACACAAATAGTTACTGATGAGATTCATTCATTTATCTGCACCCCTCTTTTCTTGATATCCTTTTGCCTTCAGCACTCTTCTCTTACTCCGGAACTAAATTCATGAATTCACGCTGATTAACTGAAATATAACAGCGTAGTATGTAGTACTCTGTCTGACTTTTGGGGTGAAGTGTGGTATATCCAGTGTTGTCTCGTGGTGCTGCCTGCTAAGCAATGCTGGGCCAGGAGGCAGTGAAGAGAGGAACCCATGGTTTACTCCAGCACACGTCTGAGGTATTGCCAGGCATTGACGCCAAAAAGAAAATCTTGACACAAAACCCTTAACTCGTAATAGTAATGTACCCTTAGACCATACAGCCCTCCCTTGGTCCTGTGATCCCAGATTTAGGAGTTTGCCCAAATTTGTCGAGTCGCTAGACTCTTATTATTGTCCTGGCAGGGCTCTTAGAGTAATAGAAACGGAGAGTGTGTGTGTATCTATGTGTGTGCACGCGCACACCTATGCGTGGTCCATGCCATGCACGAATTCCTCAAGTTAGAGAGCACTGTCCACAAATGTAAGTGCCCTGCAACAGTCACCTCCTCGACATGTGCAGAGAAAGATTGCAAGATGACAACCAGCCTCTATGAATGCTTGGACCACGGTTATATGTAGTGGGGGCAGAGCCAGCAGAATAGTAGGGAAGCCACCAACTTTGATCTTTCAGACATAAAACCACACACACCTAAATGTAGTTCAGCGAAGCAATCACTGGTGGCATGGCCAAGCCGCTATAAATGGCACAAGTGGTTTCAGGAGTGTGGTCATTTGGAGACAGTGGAGGAGTGCTTCAGGACGAAATCAGAGGAAAACGGAGGTGGAGCTGGAGAGCGTAGAAGCTAGCCACGGAGGAGGAGGGGGTAGAGCAGAGAGGATGTGATAACTAAGGTGTAGTTGGAAATTAAGGCATTGAGGAACATCAAGGGGAAGGAGGAGAGTAGAAAGAGGAGAAGCAGAGTCAAAAGCAGGTGACGACCAAGGAAGATAGTAATGTGCAGGATAAAGACTAGGAGGTGTGGGACTGAAAGAGACAGAGAGCAGTGAAGGCGGTTGTAGGAGACCTCAGAGGAAGAGAGGTGGAGAGAACAGCCAAAGAAGGCCTGTACCAGAGGGAGAGAAGGAGCATGCAGTGCTACAAGCCCTTAAAAAAGGGTATTGTTTGTTTGTTTGTTTGTTTGTTTGTTTATTTATTTGTATAGCGCACCTTACCCAGGGGCAACAGGGCGCAGGCAAAAGATAATTCGAGGCTTACAATGTTGCAGAAATATACACTTTGAGGTAGTCATAAAAATAATCAGAATTACAGGAATAAAAAATATACAAATCTTCATATATACAGAGTCAATATCTATGCAGGGGTAAATATACAGATATGTACAGGGCTGTTAGAGGCGGGTAAACCTAAAGGAATATTCAGGATTACAGAGTTAATAAGGAATAAGAGGTATACAAGTCTTCAAACATTAAAAGTCAATATCTATACAGGAGGTAAGTGTACAGAAGTGTGCGGGGCTGTTAGAGGCGAAGGCAGAGATACGAACAAGAGTATCGCTATCTATACATAGGTGTAGGAAAGTGCAGCTAGATACAAGGGTTATTGGAGTTAAGGTGACTGATGAGGTGTCTTCTAAAGTGCGAGTATGGTTGGTCAGCTCTTAGGTTGTGAGGCAGAGAGTTCCAGAGCGTGGCAGCTTTCACCGGGAAGCTGTTCCCACCAATGGTGGAGAGTTTGAATCTGGGGATTATCAGACGGTTGGAATTGATAGTTCTTGTTAGTCGGATGGAGGACTTTCTCTTTACCTTGTCCATCAGGTAACTGGGGGCGGCATTGTTGAGGGCTTTATGGGTTAGGGAGGCCAACTTTAGTTTGATTTTGTTGTCTGTAGAGAGCCATTTCTGTTGGCGTCTAGTGGTTGAGATATGATCTCTCTTATTAATGCCGAGGGCAGCTCTCAAGGCATTGTTTTGTAGGATTTGGAGCCTGTGGATAATGGCTTTGTTGGCACCGCTATAGAGGGCATTACAATAATCAAGCCTAGATAGTATGAGTGCTCTTGCCAGGATCAGGCAGCTGTCATTGGATAGGAAAGGTCTACCTGCCCTTATTAATTTGCAAGTGTACGCAGTGGTAGATGCTAGTGAGTTAACCTGTTTAGTGAATGACATAGTGGCATCCAGATAAAAGCCAAGGGTTTTTACTTCCCTGGATACTCTGATGAGATTACCATCTATGTTGAAATCAGCATATTCAAGGCCTAGTTTATTGATATTGGCAGGGGTACCTAAGATGATGAGCTCTGTCTTGTCATCGTTCAAGCATAGACCATGAGATGCCATCCATGCCTGAATGATGAGATATACCCTATTCACCAACTCACTGTCCTTACTGTGATCCCCTGAAAGTGGGAGGAGAATCTGAGTGTCATCAGCATAATTAGTGTAGGTGACACCCAGATGGTCCAGATCGTCGAACAGGGGTTTGGTGAAGATGTTATATAGGGTGGGGGAGACGCAGGAGCCCTGCGGGACTCCGCAAGTGATAGGAGAGGGGTCTGCTGCTGCTGAAGGGGAGAAGACTCTCATAGTTCTCTCACTCAGAAAGGATTCAATCCATTTGATAGCTTCTGGGGAGAAATGAGCAGCTGAGTCAAGGTGTCTGCAGAGGACCTTGTGGTCGACGAGGTCGAAAGCCGCGGAGAGGTCAAGTAAGAGGAGGAGTGCTGTCTTGCCCTTATCCCTCAGGTCATCAATTTGGGTTTTCAGATCGATGAGGGCTGTTTCCGTGCCGTGTAGTGGGCGGAAACCTGATTGTCTGGCGCCTAGTAGCTTATGTAGTTCTAGGTATTTTTGAATCTGGACATAGGACTTTGTCCAAGATTTTCAGTAGGAAGGGTACAGTTGTGATGGGTCGGTAGTTGGTGGGGATGAGGGGATCGAGCGTCTGTTTTTTGAGGAGGGGGAGTACCCAAGATTGTTTTAAGTTGGAGGGGATACTGCCTGAGGAGAAGGAGGCGTTTATAAGTTTGGAGATAAAGGGTGACAGGTCTCTGGCTGCGTCCTTTTTTATGTTTGCAGGGCAGATATCGCCTTTACAGTTTGATGGTTTAAGAGAGAGGATGATTTTCTCA
The DNA here is from genome assembly GCF_040938575.1 of Ambystoma mexicanum. Taxonomy (NCBI): domain Eukaryota; kingdom Metazoa; phylum Chordata; class Amphibia; order Caudata; family Ambystomatidae; genus Ambystoma; species Ambystoma mexicanum. The sequence goes on along the minus strand of NC_090924.1, from coordinate 450,186,200 downwards.
ACCTCAAGGGTGGTGGTTTTAGAGAAGGTGAATGATTTAGTGTGTATACTTGGTGAGACTTTGGGCGGAGAAGTGGGAGGGTTAGAGAGGTTTAGGGAATCTTTTTTTTGATGAATTTTATTTTGTAAGGTGTTTATTTTATTTGCTAGTGCTTGTTGGATGTCTGTGCACCAGGTCTGGTTCTTGGTACAGGTGTCGGGTGTGGCTATGGGTGACTCAAGTTCCTTTAGTATGGAGAAGAGCTCCTTCATACTTGAGTTGGAGTTGGCAATGCGGATGTTATAGGAATTCCGTTTAGCTAAGCAAATTTCAGCTTTGTATTGACGAGAAATCGTGTCCAGGATGGCTTTCTTTTCACTGGAGGGGCATAATTTCCAATCAGCTTCACATTTGCGCTTTTTTAGACGGAGGACTTTGAGTTCGGGTGTGTACCATTTGTTTAAATGGGTTTTAGGCTTACTGGAGCGAAGTTTGAGTGGGGCAATTTTATCCATGGTAGTTAACATGATTTTATTATATTCGTGAACTAGTGTGTTGGGGTCTAGATTGTCTGGCAATGCGTTTAGGGTTGGAAGGATAGCTGGGATGATTTTTTCTATTGAGATATTTTTCTTATTTCTAGTGAGGCAGGGTGGTGCCAGTGACACAGTTGTGGTAGGTGATCTAGAGGTCAATAGGTTAAATGAGACCAGCGAATGGTCGGTCCAAGGAAGTGGTGTGGTGGCGGAGATGACCGCTGAGCAATTGGCATCAGCAACCCAGTCTAGGGTTCTACCCTTCAGATGGGTGGGTAGGTTAACTTTTTGTGAGAGTCCGAGTGATGAGATCGTATTGGCTATGGTAGAGGCATGTATGTCTGCTGGGTCGTTGAACCCTAGATTAAGGTCCCCTAGTAGCAGTAGTTGTGAAGTGGTTTTCGCATTGTTAGAAATTAAGTTATGTAGATCTTCCTCGAAGGTTCCAAGTGGACCTGGTGGTCTGTAGATCAGGTGGATAGTGAGGGATTGGGTATTGTTTATGGGGAGTTTGGCGGTGAGGGATTCACACGATTGCAGGGTTTGGGTCGGGGCTAGTCTGAGAGCTAAACTTACTTTCGATATGATGGCGATGCCACCGCCCCGGTTACCTACCCGGTCCTGCCTAGATATAGTGTAGCCGTCTGGGATGGCTAGCATTAGAGATGGGCCTGCTGCATTGTGGAGCCACGTTTCAGTTAGAGCAATAAAGTCTAATTTGTCTTTGATAATTAGGTCTGCAATATCAAGGGCATGTGCAACCAGTGATCTGGTATTGAGGAGAGCTCCTTTGTAAGAATGTACATCCGTTTTTGCCGAGAAGTTTGTATGAATGATAGGTTTGGACTTGGTTGTGGGGATAGTGGTGCCTTTGGTAGAACTTTTGGTTGCGCATTTGGAATCAGACAGGAATCTTCGGGGCGGCTCATGAAGTTTAGAGAGTCTGGCGCGAAGTTTGTTGTTTCTTTGGGTGGTAGTGCAAGGGTGGGAGGCAAAAGTTGTAGGACCTGACTTGCAATGATATCTTAGGTAGGAAGGGTCAGGATAGTACCTAGTTGTGTAGGTGAGACTAGTACCTGGCTCGGGAGGGGGGGCTCCTGAGTCGGTATCCTGGATGGGAATGTCAAGGGATGCGGGCGTGGCCATTGCACAGAAGATGAGTAATATAGTTAGCATTTTCTGCAGTACTGCGCTGGCGTTATGTGAGCAGAGTGGGAGTAGCAAAGTGGGTGTTATCTGAAAAAGGTGGCTTTGTAGACGGAATATGCGCGGGAATAGTGGTAGGTGGTAGGCAGTAAATATGCAAAGGGGCAACACCTAACTTCAAATAGCACAATTTGGCAAAAATGCAGTGGGGTAACACCTAGCTTCAAATAGCACAATTTGGCAAAAATGCATTAGGGTAACACCTAACTTCAAATAGCACAATTTGGCAAAAATACATTGGGGTAACACCTAACTTCAAATAGCACAATTTGGCAAAAATGCAGTGGGGTAACACCTTGCAGTCCTGTGGTACACATGGGTTATGCACTTTGGTTACTATTTCCTGGGGTGTCACGGACGCACATAGTTCTGGAGACAGTAGGTAACTGGGAGTAGTGCAGTGTTGTTGGCCGAAAGTTCCCTGGTATAAGATGGGCATAGGGTATGGCAGAGGGTAGAGTCGGGCATAGGCAGGCACAGAAACAGGTGGCAGGTGGTAACGCTGGCTTACCTGGAGCGGTGAGGGCAGAGTTCCTGGCCCCTGGCTCCTATGGCTCCGAACAGGCTCTCAACAGGCCTTTGTATGGCCTTCGTAGGGCCGCCGGCACATCCGCCTGCCGGCGGATGTAGTGAGCTGGATAAGTGAGGCTTAGCCTCGTTGTGGTGCCGCGATGCGCCCGGCATGCGGGGGTCAGGCAGGAAGTAGGACAGGGCCAGGGCCAGTAGGGGAGGAGGAACACGCATGAGAAAAAGCATTGAGGAGCTGATACAGAAGACGAGAATGGAGTACAGTGGAGAGGAAAAGTACAGGAGGACACTTTAGCCATGAGATCATCTCGTTGAGCAAGTAGAGGAAAGCTGGGTTTTGGGGTACAGAGTCTGGTCCACAGATAGGGATAAGAGGTACAACAATAAGCCCGGCCCTTGCCCCAGCCAAAGTGGCACAACCCCTGGTGTAATGCCATGGGCTTTTCCTGGAAGTACTTAGCCTTCCCTCTTGCTACTACTACCCATGCATAACTTGCAATTGCACTATGGTCCAGAGACTTAGGTGGAAGAGTCTACTGAAAATCTGCAAAGCAAGGAGAAGCAGAAGGCCCAATGTGAAGAAACAAGGAATCAAAAATGAATTGCATGGACTTGTGACTGAAAACTGACAGGTACTTTTTGGACCAGATCTCGGATTGAGAGACGTTGTGTTGCACCAGGAGATCAAAGCGTTGTACTCATCCCAATGAATCTGCATTGCTCAAAACTATAATTCTTTTGTTTCATTCTCACATTCATTCTGCTTGACTTTGTAAAAGCCATAATGGGTCAGTTTAAAGCCTAACTTAAAAGCTTGTTCTCTCTAAATGGAAGGAAAGTGAGAATTATAGGTCAAGCCGAGAAAAACTGGGAGTTAGCCATAGTAGAAAGTCAAAAGGCTGTAAACAGGTGCGTTTCATTGAAGTAGCACTGGATTTCAAAGTTCTGGGTGCGCAACAATATTAAATGGAACTTGGAGCTTCATTGCATCAGAGTGGTAGCTCCTCAGAGGCTATAAAAGAGCATGACTTTCAGAAGCCTTAACTGACAAAGGTTAGTCACATGATGGGTCCAAATAACCAAAGAGGCCCTTGCCTAGTAGTTGAAGTTGGGATTTGGGATGGTGATCTGGAAACAATCCCTGTTTCTTGGGCAGCATAGTCTATCAAAAGGGAACCAGTCAATCCCCCGATTATTACATCAGTAAAAACTGATTGAGGGGTGGACATAGTCTCTGTACTTCTCTGGGTTTACTACTGGGAGCACCTCTCCAAACTAATTTCCGTTCAGATAAATTGCTACATACATAAAATGGAAAATGACTAAAAGCAAAGGTGATGTAGATACTTGTTTGGAAGGGAACTCAGATTAATGTATAATAGTGAAAGGGAGGAGGACTGACTGAGCAAAGAAACCAACATGGCATTACTCCATACCTGATTTTGCAGGAAAACACTGCATGCTCTAAATACTTTAATTTCACACAACAGGAAGAAGCAGACATCCTAATACATACAAGGAGTAAGCACACATCTCTAGGAAGACCTGAACAGGCAATTTAATAGGAAACAGAAGGCAAGTACACTGGACGTGTGGAAGCTGGACAGTGACAGAGGGGCAGACAGGAGAGGAACTATCTCCCCAAACACCTTTCTGGAAAATATGAAGAAAATCAGTACCACAAAAGAAGAAATTGTAGGTGGATTGAAACTTATAATTGAATGTATTACGTTAGCCTCCATAAAAGCAGTAGAAAACAATTAAACCATCCAGTTTCAGGAAATCAAGCAGGAGAGGAAGGAGCTGCCTTTAGGAGGACAGTGGAGAGGTAAGGAGGACCCTGACGGCTGATTCAAGTGATACATGAGAAAAGGAAGAAAGCTGACAGAAGACAGCAACAAGATGAATCAGTGAGGGAGTAGATGAGGTGGGGGGTAAATCGGGCAAACTAACGTACCCTGAATTTAGAAGTAATTGGAGACCTATATGACAGAAAAGATGGAATGTACTACAGAATACTACTTAAAAACAGTGAACCTAACAGTGAGGAATGATGTATTACAAAAAGGTGATTCAACCTAAGGTGATATTCAAGCGGAAAAAATGTATATTCCAGCTAATGGGGAAAGTGGGATTAAGGAATTTTTGAGAGACGTAAGAGAAGAAATTGGCTGAAGGAGAAAATGGTGAATCATTTTAAAAGAGGTATGAAGATCATGCATTGCATAAGATGCATATATCCCAAAGAGGCATACTGCAGTAGAATATTTTAATAATCTCCAGAAGATTTTAAGTGAAGCAGTGGTGAGTGGGGGACAATAACAAAGGGAGTATATTCCAGGGAATGAACTGGGTGCTTGCCTTAGGAAGAAAAGGGTGTGTGGGATGGCATACAACTGTGAGTTGGTAAACACAACTCCAAAGCACACCAGCAAGGGGTGTGAATAAGAGAAAAGCAAGTCTGTTCAGAAATAATAAAATGCTAAGAATAGCAAAATAAAATACATATATACATGGCTACACTGAAAAGAAAGCCATATTTGTGAAACATAGCTCAACCCTTATACAAATGTATAACTATCTAAAAGCTTTCACATGGACTATCATTGGGGCCAGGAATCGTTTGAGAAGTAAATCAATTATGGAAAAATTAAGATATTAGATATGAAATGTATGTTATTATAGTAGACACACTTAAGGGAGAAAGAAGGACTTAAATGCCAGAACACACACTGTGCAAGTGAACATATATGCAACACAAAACGTAAACATTAGGGGAATGCCATTTTGATTAGAATACAAAACAGGCTTATTGTAATAGATGAACAGGCTCACCTTCAGGGAAGATGGTTAGAGCCAGAGCGGAAGGATTTGGAGGCAGGGTATTGTCTAAATGTGACAAGATTTCCTCCCAGGTTCTTTCATTCTGTTCTATGCCCCAGACTTAACAAAAACCTTCCCAGTGCTACTTTTGAGCTCTGTGATTACCCAGAATAAATGAAACGTCGATCATCTACTATAGAACAGTGACATTTCATTTTCCAGCGTATATGAAGCATGTCCCATAACAAACATATCCCAAACATTTTATAGCAATAGGACCTTTGTTGGTGTCTCAGGTTTTCTCCATAGTCTTACAATTTCCCATTTTGCTGCCAATAAGTGTTTCCGAGTTAAGTATAGGTCAGTCCCGTTCCATTCATCTTAGTATTTGCTCTGCAATCCCCATAGGCTAAACCCCAGAATATCCAGTATGTCGTGTCCAACAATATCACATGTTGCTGTTCTTATTTCGAGCTAAAAGTTTCTTAAGGTTGGGCATTCCCACTGGGCATGTAAAAGAGAACCTGTAGCACCACATCCTCTCTAGCACATTGGACTATTGCTGTGAGATATCTCATATAGCATATCTGGGGCTCTATAGCACCGGCTTGTACTGTACATCTAAAATGTGTAGACTGGGTGAAGATTTTGGTATCCTTGTACAAATCACCATGCATTCCTCCCCCTCCCATTGCACATTAAAATCTCTTTCCCAGGCGTGTATGTTCCCCAATTGCTCTATATATTTAAGCTTCATTAGTTCCTTAAATATTGCTGATATCAGTCTCCTCCAGTACGATGCACCCTGTATAATGCTTTCCATGGGTGTAAGTTCTGGATGGACGTTAGATTTATTAGAAGGGGGCATTAGCCATTGATGCAACTGGAAGTATTCCAGATGGTCAAACTCCCATACTCCAAAATCAGCTTTGCATTTCTCACAATCCTTATTCCTTCCTCCCTCAAACATGTTCCCAATTTGAGTACACCTACCCTGTTTCAAGGCCTATGGCCTTTTCTTGTAATGGCGGAGTGAAACTGATGTTCCCGTATAGCGGTGTGAAGGGCGATGGAAATGTGCCGACCCCCGGATCTTTGTGTCTTCATTCCACGTATGTCAAAGTGATATTAGTGTGTGGGTTTCACATTATCTCTGGCATGTAGCCATGGTTGCTTCCAAATGTGTTTTACAGCAACAGCTTGCTCCATAAAGAGCCATGGTTCCCCAAATTCTGATTGGGTCCATTCTCCCAAAACTCTTAGCAGGGCAGCTTTGAAATAGCTTCCCACAACCGGAATACCCATACCCCCTGCTCTCTAGGTCTTAACAGAGTCTTTGGGTTAACTTGTGTATGTTTCCCTCCTCAAATATATTCGAAAAAAATATTTTGAATATGTATTAGTGGGTTCCTAGGTATAGCCATGGGGAGGGCCTAACAAAGATGACGTAGTTTAGGGATAATGATCGTTTTCAACACTGCAATGTGGCCTATCAATGTATTGTACAATTATTCCCATTTGCCTAAGTCTTGCTAAATAGAATTCAGCATTCTGGGGTAGTTACCGTTAAAACATGGCAAGAGTTTAGTAGTTAGGTTAATGGTACTTAACATATTTCTTCACCCAATGAAAAGATTACCTTTGCTCTAAAATCTCTACTTTAACTGTGAGTATTAGTTCAGCGTTAGGTTCAGAATATGTGATTTGGACATGTTAGACTATCCAGAGTTTCTGGCTTTACGTTTATCTCTCTCCTCCAGAACAAAAGTCCCTCCATCATCATCAGCACCTCATCATCTGCCTCGTCTCTCTTATGTACACTGAAAGAAGTCCTGTAGACAGCACGAATAAAAGCGGGAACAGAGACAACCCTGTTTTGGTCCCTTTTCCAACTTGAAATCTCCAGAAAGTACCCTGTTAAATCTGGCTTTGCGGCTTGGGCTTTGGCTAATATCATCGTGATCATTTTTGGGCCAAACCCAAATCTTTCCAACACTTTCTCGAGTCTACTCGATTGAAAGCCTTCTCGGCATCTACTGCCAAGAGAATTGCCTCCAGTTTGTATAGTTGGGTCTTACAGGTTGTGTGAAGGACCTTTTTATATTGTCAAAGGTATTTCTATTTAGAATGACCTTAGCGAAAAATCCTTGTATATAATCTTGCATCTGTGTTAATCAATGCGATTGGTGTGAATGAAGCACATCATTGAGTGTCCTTTCCTGGTTTGGGAATAAAAGTAATGTTCTATTCCATCATTCCCGGTGAGAACATCCCAGTATCCCTGATTTGGTTAAATAGCTCTACTAACCTAGGTGTCAATATCGAGTAGATATTTGTATTAAACGTTGCTATAAGGCCATCAGGTCCAGGTCGTTTGTTTACCGTGAGCCTCTTAATTGCTTCTGAGACTTTCTTTATCGACATTGTGAGGTGTATGGAGCCTCTTTTTTGTTCGTTTTTTTAAGGTTGCCTTTGCCAAGTATGCCCCCTGCTGCTCAGCCGAATATTCATCTTCTGCGCAAAGGGTAGAAACTAATTCTTGAAATACTTTGTGCTTGTTCTTCTCTGTCCCTACCACTGATTCATTGTCTTTCTTTATAAGGGGTATAGATGTTTTGTTTCTTTGCTCACGCAACTGTTGTGCTAAAACTGTGCAACTTCTGTTACCACACACAAAGAAGCGATGTTTGGCTCTCATAAATGTGGCTTAGGCCTTACTTGTTGTTAGTGTGTTAAGCTCTGCTCTTACCATTGTTACTTGCCGCAGTGCCTTAGCACACCCGGTTTCTTTGTGTTCCTTCTATAGTTCGGTGGGGCTATTATGATTAAGAGCGCTATACAGTAAACAAGTTGGAAGAGTGAAGAATGCCATAGAATGTTGCAACTGAAAACTGTACGAATACCTGTGGAAACCCATGTATCTAATAGTGCATCCTAAATGCTACAGAACTGTTGGGCTAAATACTGTTCAGGCCTTTGTGAGCTCAATGGTAGAAATCGCAAGAATCCAAAATGTCCTTTTTTGTCTACAAATCATGAACTCTGAAAATGCCCCATAAATCCAGATAATCTTTCAGACAGTTTATCTCATCCAATCACTTTTTCAATGAAAACCAAAAATTAAAGAATTTGTGGTAAGAAATTGTATGGCCAGGTTTGAGTTTTTGCTGAAGGGGATAGTCTCAAGTTTGAGTACTTAAATTAATTCAGATCCACCAATTTATCGAAAGGCTTTAGATGCACAAGGCGGAAGCTAAAACATCAATCCTCTTTATTAAAAATTCTGAATTGTACACAAGAAGAGACAGCAGTGCCCCAAATTATCTGATCTGAAGAAATCATTTAGGAGATGAAAAAGACACAAAGCTATAGGAGGAATTACTAATAACACTGCACACCATGATGCCCCAAGCACATGTGGAATGGCAGCACTATCTGAAAGTCTATAGTCTTTACTACACCCCCCAAGAAAGGGAATTAGATGGAAAAACTGGCTACAATCGAATGTCAGAGATGCTATAAGGAGAATTCGGATGATGTGCACATCTTAGTGGGGTCTCAAAGGTAAACATCTCCTGGACCACAGTGGCTTGGATAATCAGTGAAGTGTTAGCGAAAAAGATTGAGGTTAGTATCGAATTATTCATCTTTTGTGTACAGCAACAGAGAATTTGAAATATCACTAGAGGAAGACCACTTGTTATATTACATGATGCTGTTAGTGACTTTTCAGATTATGAAAGAGTGAGAGAGAGACAAGGTCCCAGAGGTAGTGATGTGGAATATTTGTGCGTGAAACGAGCGATGAACCTTAATACAACTGGAGGTCTGATCAGTTGTGAAAATGCAAGCATAGTGTATGTTTGTTCTCCACTGCTTGTACAATTTGAACGAAGTCAGTCTAATTTGACAAACATAAATACATCCACTGATTGCCATACCACAAACACACAAAGCATTTCCACAGCTGGGTTTTCCTGTGGAACCTTTAATGGCTCTAAATGATGAGTTTATAAAAAAGAAGCCACATACTTCAAGACAAAGAAAGACTTGTCTTTGCTCATATTTTTTGCATAAATACTTTGTTTGGGACAGGGTAATGCACCAGGAGATGGAAAGAATAGTTTCTAGAGTATCTCACCTTGCTTCCAATATCACGACTTTTGGTCCTGAGTTTATTTACTTGTGATTCTGCAATGTCAGCTCTTTCCTGGGCTTCTTCTAGCTCGTGCTGTGTTTTCCTGAATCGTGACAGGTGTGAATTGGCTTGCTCTTCCTGGTAAAAGAAAACAATGATACAATGTACATTTGGAGGAATAAAATGATGACAGAGAAACAACTCTAAAGAACAATATGTCAGAAATGTGTAGATGAAACAGTGGGTTTTACGTTGTCACTATTATTCAGATCTTAAAGGTGTGGCAGAATGACAGGTGATGGTAAATATCCCAAAAGATCTGTAGGGACTCATACGTAGGTGTAAAGAATATTGGGGAGATACAAGGTTGTTATTGTGTTCAGGAGAAGGGATTTTAGAAGGTTATCCTTCAATAATAATTACAATTGTTAGATTCTGATGAGGGGGATTAGGACGTGGAAGGAGTGACAGTGTTTTATTGGTGGCGGTAGTTGCCAGATATGTTAGGGATTGGCCCTGTTCATCCAACACCCCACATTTCTATCACTGCACACATAGACAAGTGCAGCATTGAAGAATTAATTAGGTGATTACACCCTCCAAGTACAAGTGGTTGCCCTGGGAGATCTCTGCTTGTTGCAAGTAGGTGGATCATTCAGTGGGCCCCCTCACCAAAGAACTGAGTGAGCGAAGGGGAGACCATAATCTCTCTCTGACAGAAGTGGCAGAATTTCATGGTAACCCATCTAATTGAAGCAATGCCTGATAGTTTAATAGGTGCTTTTAGTTTCTCACATATAGCCAACATTTTGTGAATTAAGCAAGTGGATTCTTTGACTAAAATAACTATTTAATAGTTTCAAGGTAAAATTGAGGCTGCATAAAATTATTTGCTTACAGCATTTGTTGACATTTGGTAATTTTACGTACAGTTTCCTCTGCTTGTCTCTTGTAGGCTTTAACTTTCAGTTGCAATTTGTCTGCCAGATCCTGAAGTCTCAGAACATTCTTCTTATCTTCCTCAGACTGCAAAAGAACATTCATGAACAAGTTTTAAATTGCAATGTCATGCTGATAGTTCAAATTATTGCACTGTAATTATTCAAAAAAATTCATAAGTAGGCACAACATGTATAATTTCATTTTTCTACTCATTAATTAAACAATATATTAATTATGTTAACAGTTCATTACAACTTTGAACAGAATAATGTATTATGTGTTTTTGATTAACACATAAATCCAAGAAGAATTTAATCACCTGGTATGTTAGCTCTTTAACCTTTCTCTCGTACTTGCGAACTCCTTTAATAGCTTCAACTCCACGTTTCTGTTCACATTCAAGTTCATTTTCCAGTTCGTGTACCTGTTGGGTAATTAAATGCAGTGTAATGGTAATGTCATATTAATGATGTACACCGTCCAAGCTCTCTTAGTGCGAACCTTCAGAAGTAAACTCACCCTACTCTCCAGTTTCTGGAGCTGCTTCTTTCCTCCCTTCATTGCAAGCTGCTCAGCTTCATCCAGGCGATGCTGCAGGTCCTTCACAGTCTGTTCTAAGTTCTTCTTCATTCTCTCAAGATGGGAACTTGTATCTTGTTCTTTCTTGAGCTCTTCAGCCATCATAGCAGCCTTAACATGAATACAATAATCAATGTTTTTATAGCAGTTGAGATGTGAGTGCAAGCCACAAAGAAAGCACGCAAATAAATGTATCAATGAGATGAATCCCCATACTGACCTGCAATGCTCTTTTGTCTTTCATCATGTCACGAAGCATATTAAATAAGGTGAAATGTATATGGAAAACCTCAATTCATGGGCACTGAGTACCGTTTCTTTCATTTAGTTTGCAGCGCAGGGCCTGTGGGTAACTGTTTTAGGTCACCAGAGAGTTCTGAATTTGTAAACTCATAGTCGATTAAAGAGTTTGGGCTGAAGAATGTAATGGCATGTTCAGTCTCTCCTCAGTTCATTTAATTAGAGACTAGAAAAACAAAGAGACTCTGAGATGCTCATTTTCTTTTGCCATAGTTGAGATGAAAACAGTTTGGGGCAGGATATCAGAAAGGGCTACAAGAATGAAAATCAGACAATGCACTGTTTTTCCTTGTAGAATTCACCATCTTCTCAAAGGTGACCTGCACATTTCAGCAGGATGCGTGCCAGCAAAAATGTTGCGCTGGCCAGCCCCTTGCATACATTAGCATCAAGAGTAATATAGGAGAGGCTCCCAGCACCCAACTGACTGATGGGAGCGCTGTTCACAGTGACAGTCTCTTAGAGGAGTGGCACATCTCATCTTTTTCCACGAAAATATTTAGAATTTGGTCCTTTGGCTTAGTTAGTCACTCTTTGTTTGTTGTTTGTTTCACGCTACGCTATCAAACAGATCGCTAAATAGGCTTTTTTCAGACAACAGTAAATTGATGTGGTTTCTGGCTGTCCCCCGAAATGAGTTTATTTTAATTTTATGTAATTTTATTGAATTTTCGTACTGCTTTCCTCAAAGTGTGTATAGAGTTAAAAAGATGGCACACATAAATACAGCGTGAGCAAATTGATCATAAGACAATTGAAAGTAATACGAAGTAAGAAGAGTTTCAATAGGTGGAAGACAATAGATGTTAAAGGAGACCAAAGAGAAAACAAAATATCTGGTTAGGATAGATAATGGCAAAGATTGGTGGATGTGATGAAGGGGGTCGAAGAGGGGAGGAAAATTAGAAAACCTATAGTGATTATCAGAGGGTAGAGGAAGAAAGGATAAATAAATGCAGAAAATGGAATTGGGGGTTGTAACCAGAAATTAAGGAAGGAGTCCAGTGCTATGGTAAGAAGTACGAATGAATGATAGGAAGAAACAGAGTGATAGGTTTGAAGCCACTCAATAAAAACGGTATCAGGTAATAATGTCCCTATATATATATGGTCGCCGTACATAATGTCACTGGTAAATCTTTGTGGCGAGATTATATTGTTGACCATATATATAGGGACAGGGGATGCCCGGTTGCGGGGTGTCCTCCACTCCTTGCATGTTCCATGTACTAATGTCTCCGTAAAAAACGGCAATTTTTCGGTGAAATTTTGCATGGCGACATTTTTGCGGGGACATTATCACATGGAACCATAAAAACAGTGAATATATGTGGAAGAGAAAAGAACTAAGCACAAAAATCAATGCATCATAGAACTTACAGAAAAAGCCTGCAAAACAAGAGATAACTAGAAAGAAAATAGGATAGGATAGAATATATACAGCACTGGGATAATGGCGAAAACCGAAGAGTTTTTATTGCACACAAAACGTGCTTTCAGAGATGAATGGTTACGTAGGGAAATGAAGAACAAAGATTAACAAGGAGGAATAGAGCCTGCATTAGTGAAACATGCAAAACAGCCAGATAGGTCACAATAAGTGTAGTATACACATTGCATAGAGGTTGCAAGTAGGTGTAAGTTGTAGCTCTCTTTCAAAAGTGCACCAGAAGCAAGTGCTCAAGCCTGAGTGCATACAGGCGTGGATGCAGCTGGGAGGGTGAGGACCCAAATCCATCAGGCATGTTAGAGGAGGACCTCCAGAGTGAGTGTAGATTCAGATGCCAGTTTGAGGAGTCAGGGGTCTAACAGTGTAGATGAGAAGTGCGGGCCACACAGGAAAAAGCGGTAGTGCCAGTGCCAATGCTAGGCTGCGTGGAATGTTCCTTGTGGCCCGGAGGTTGAGCTCCAACGTCCGCCAGATGAGTGCTCTCTTTATGTGTTGCTTTGGAGTGCATCGGAGGACGAGTGCTGTTGTCAGCAGCCCTTCTCAGTCAGCTTGTGTTGTTGGAGGGAGTGGTTTTGCTATTGCACCGTTTTTCCTCTTGTACGCCGGCGAGGCATGGAGTGCCGAACCCGGAATGCATTGGTGGACAAGTGCAGTTGCCAGTAGTTGGAGGCAGGTGGGGGCATTTCTGCACCAATTTCAGACTATATTGTAAATGAAACTACTTATAATGTACAATCTTCGGAGCAAATGTTTGATGGAAGATATGCAACTTGCCAGCCCCCCACCCCCGGCCCAAGTTATTTTTGAGAATCTCAATTAATCCTTTTTTCTTGATAACTCTGCATCATCAGCCAAAATGTCATCCCAGTGTAGGAACAACATTTTAGACATTTCTGGACAAAACGCTAAAGTGCCTAACTCCTCCACACGTGTTTTGTCTCATAAAACTGTAACGGACATCATGGAAATACCTGATGATGACGTCGAGAGAATTAACCCAGTATGCGATCTGGCTAGGATCAGAGATCTGCATCCCACGACTTCTAATCCCATCATCGACGGTGAGGGGGAGTTATTAAATATAAATATAGTCCATTCGGATATTTCACCTTCAAATACTCCTGCAATACTCAAAGAATGATTGGGATATTCGCTTCTCGACAAGTATTCCATTGCTTCGAATCTAGACATAGTTATATGGGAGAGGTAGTACCTGGAGATATAACGAATTTGGGCCCTACTTCCATCTCTGCCCTGAACCGTGATCTCACATCTATGATTAATCTTTATGAGAATATTAGACTTGCGGTTAAACAGCATACCCAAAATCCTACCACTATTCAGGCTAGCCTTGATGTGCTTTTATTCAGACAAGAATTGTGGATTTTTACAAGTGAGAATAATACCAACCAAATTGCAGAAGGTAAATATCCACCTCTTTTGGAAGCCCCTTTAAACGGTCCTTCGGAAGAACCAGGGCTTCCTCAGGTTAGTAAAACGGAATCAGTGGTTATAGTTGAGGAGTCTGAAGAATGTATAGAGGATCTTTGCAAACTGATATCTGCTACCTCTCCCACTGTGCGGTAATCTGTCTTCGAAGGTAAAATAGCGCATAAAGAAAAGAAAACGAAAAATCAAAAAAGGAAAAAGAACCTTAACAAAAAATCATCACAAAGGTTTGTAACATTTCTAATGATTGAAGAAGCATGGCGCCATACGGCCACGCATAACTCACAATCACAAAAGAGCCAAAAAAACAAGAAGAATAGCAAAAATAGAAAAAATTGGAGGCAGGAGGTGCCTATGGAAGTGACTCCGCCTTCCTTGGTGGGGGAAATAAGTGGTAGAGCCCATCAAACTGTTATTGAGGCGAGACAGCCAGACATCTCTACCTATTTTGTGGGCTAATATTCATAAAGGAGTGGCAGCGACAAATTTACTTTTAAATATGAGCCTAGATCAAAGAAACACGCCTGTCACTTTGTCACAAGTAGAGAAATTACATATCCTGGCGGATCTTATTAAAGTGGGGAACTTTCACTAAATGAGTGAGACGGACGGTCAGATAGCAAAGTGAGCTAAGTGCTTGCCCCTAATATCTGTGCTCATCTTCTGTGGCAGTTCGAATCCTGGCAGTTCTCAACTCAGCCTTTTATCCTTCCGAGGTCGATAAATTGATAGTAAAACTAGGTGGGACAATAATTTCTTCTGTTATTTCAGTGCTCTGAGACCTATGGGTGTGTAGTGCTGTATAAGAAATAAATAATTATTACATCCCTACTGGTCAATCTCTAATAAGAGTCTAATTGGGGCAGAGGCTGGACCCAGATGATCCTCCTTTAGCCCTAAGTGGCCCAATACAACATATAGGCCCACGGTTCTGATACTTATTGTTGAATATGTACTACAGGATAATATTAGGACATTACTTCATCGATCCAACATATTAGCACTAGTGTACGACATTCCCAAACTGAGAATCATTACCTCGCAGGATATAACACTGATTGTGTTATTGGAGGATAATCTCTTGGACTTGGTGTCGCTTGAACTGTCTTCGAGAGTTACAAGAGATATGTTACTTTCTCAAACCGAAATCTTCAGGTCTATAGGATATGACATTGCACCCAATTTGGCGAACACATGGGCCCGTCCATGATACATCTACGTATGGAGAATAAGAGTAGGGGCCTTATAGGACTCGAGGACTTAAGAATCACATGCCCCCCATACGAATCGACAAACTGTTAATATTTCTAAGAGTTATTTGGGGAAGGCTGGGGAATGGTCCTGGCTCCCTGCAGCTTTAATTAACTCACAAAACAGAAACACTTAGGCTGTCATTATGAGCATGCCGGTCTGGCAAAAAGTGCTGGTAACAACGGTTACTGGCACCTTTATCGGACCGGCATACTCTGAGACTACTGGTAGGGGCAGTGAACAACCGGCAGGCCTGACCTGCAGGTAGTTCAGGCCCCTCTGGCAGATGATTCACTGAAGCACTGGCACCGTTACAAACAGTACCATTGCTTCAGTGTTCCCATTCCCATGGAGTCTTTGACTCCATGGGAATGGGAATTTACTGTTCTGTCCGTAATATCGGGCGGTGGAAACGGTAAGCTGAGGTTGCCGGTAGGCCGCCGGTATTACCGGCATCTTACCGGCAACCTTCTAGTGAGGCCCTTAGACACGTTTAGTCCTTAACAGCGAGTGTTATTTGAAAGGGATCTCGGAACTCTGGAGGGCCCAGACAGCTGTGCTCAGATCTTTGTAATGTGCTCGGGAAGTATCATATTATTTTACTTCAAGAAGCCTGGCTTCAAAGCCAACTTTATATTTATGGTTTCCAGGTTTTTTAACGAGAATGCTATTAAGGGACCTCTGCATCGACCAACGGGAGGTCTTTTGATTGCAACTAGATATTCTATAGGACATAGGGCTGGTAGAATATGGGACTCCTATCAAAACCTTTTGGCTATTGAATTTAACTTGTTGACAAGCATTGGTAATCTTTGGTTTCTTGTTTTGAATATGTATTGGAACCCTAGGAAATATAACATAGATTCCTTTTTAGAGAACATTACCATAATATTAGAGGAATGTTTTTTGAGGCCCAACCAAGGCTTTGTTTTATTGGCTGGTGACCTTAATGCTGTTCGATTTGAAGTTGTCCTGGATGAGTGGAGTGGCAATGTCGACGTCCTAACTGTAGGAAATGCGAACGGTTTGATATGGTCTACTCTCTTACAAAAGTGAGATCTTATCAAACTTAATAATAATGTGGTAGGGGATTTGGATCGGGCCGGCACTTAGCACAGAGGGGACATTTCTTCATGCATTGATTATATTTATGAGTGCCCTGACTTGTTTAATAAGTGCCATTGGTTCAGTATTTTATATACTGATTTAGTGACCATAATATCATGTCTGCTGAATTCATGCTTGAAAGGAAAATTACAGATTCAATGGGAATCAATGAATTCATTAAATGATGCTATGCTATGGATACTTGTATAGCGCTTGCAGCTGGGGCGTCCAAGCGCTGACCATTGGTGAGGGGCTGAAGGGAGAAAAAGAGGAGAGGAAATTATCTAAATAAAAAGGTTTTCAATCCTTTCCTGAAGATGAAAAGATTATTTATGCATCAATGATCAAAAGGTAACGCTGTCTACAGCTTAGTGATTGCATGCAACGACCTTCCCATTACTCTTGAACATCTGAAGCGCCACTCAGACAAAAGTGAGTTCAGGGACGTCATTTCACCAAAATGCCAGGGGTAGTGGAAGTGACATCACATGACCCTGGACCCCTGATGACATCACAGGAAGTGATGTCATTTGACCCCCACCCCGAAGTGATATCGCGGGAAGCGATGGAACACAACCTTTCACCCGTTCACAAAACAGGAAGTGGCATCACATAGCATTGTACACTACGAAAAATATGGTTACGATATCACTATAATGTGATAGGCATTTCATACAAGAATGGATCGCCATATGCACTGTTAAGATCAGTGTGTATAGGTCCATATTACCAAATTACTGTGAATGCAAGCAGACGTCCATGACCAAATGATAATGATGTGTTATTCTATAGCACTTACGCTTAAGCGCTTTATATAGAAAAAATATACACCCAATATCACCCAACCTGTGTTGGTACTCATTTATCGACCTCAGAAGGATGAAAGGCCGAGCTGAGGCATTTAAGAACAGACTAAATCAGTGACTCACCCCCTGAAGTGTGCCTGAAATAAACCTTTAATGAGTCTAGCAATTATTGTATAGAATTCTAGAAAGACACATTATTTGGTATTCCTATTCTTTCTTATTTAGGGTCAGTGCTGAAAGTGTTAGACTTGTCGCACTCCTGTTCTCATTTTTCTTCTTTTTTTTAAGGGGCCTGAACAAGAAAGCCACCACTCCAGAAGTAAAGAGCCACATGGTGCTGGCCACAGCCCAGGAGCTTGCATTACAAAAATAAAAGAATAATAATAACAATTCTTTTTAAAAAACATTTTTTTAGAGGTTGCAAGGGAGACACAGAGGTCACAAGGGAGACCTCAGAGGTCGCAGTTGCGACGTCTGGCGACCCCTAAATGACGCCCCTGAGTGAGTTGTGAGATGAACGAAAAGCCTGTAGGCAGTGTTCCAGATTTTGAGGTGCGAGTATTTTACTCCCTATTTTTAAACTTTGAGAGTAAACGTTATTTTAAGAGAGTAAAAATCACTTTTCTCCTTTGCAAGAGAGTAAATGTATGTGACACCGTGCCAACGTATGCAAATGTGCAAAAACTGTATGAAAATCATTACTAGGCGGCAGCTTTCTGCATTGTGTCAGAATACACCTTTCATTATTTCTCTAAAGTCTGGCCATTTGATCTCTCCTGTATATATTTAAATGTTGAAAACACAAAAACCTAGCCAATTACCCAGTAAAGCAAGCATGTATTGTATTGTGTGTTTTGAGGTTCGATAGCAAAATTGTCTTTTGATGTTTAATGAAAGTCCTAATTTCCTGGAGCTATTACTACCTGATGGTATGCAAATATTATGATATTTGGTCTCGGGAGGATAGCTCAGCAGCAACATGCTCGCATTGGAAGCAGGATGGCACGGAGCAACAGAGGTTTGATCCCTGGGTCCACGCTTAGAAACCTCTGGGTATTAAGCACGTTATAAATAACCTATCATATCATATATCTTATCATACAACAGTGCAGAGAGGCAAGCACTCCATGCTAAATTATATACCTAATTTCATGGTTATTTATGTAGCACTTTTGGTAAAGCGCTGTACGTAGAACATATTTATAACAATTATCACCAAACCGAAGTCGGTACTCCTTTATCGACCTCGAAAGGATGAAAGGCTAAATTGGCCTTGCCAGGATTCGAACTTGCAACCAACAGATCATGCACAGATTGCAGCTCTCAGCCGGCTGAGCTATCTTATTGGCTAACATCCTTTAGAGGTCGGTAAACTGAGTATCGACTGAGGTTTAATAATCACAGAATTATCAAAGGGCCAGGTTTTGCTGAGTTTCTATTTCAATTACAAATGTAACTTTCATTTGTTGGTATTTGAATAGAGCTTGCACTTCCTTGAGAGTCGGGTTTTGGATGTTTTAATTGTAGTATTGAAGATTTGAGAGGCTAGAACACCTGGTGTTACGACGCTCACCCTTGAGCAAAAATTCTGCTGCCACTGGCCATTTATAATAAGGTACCCCATTGACTGCAAGGTTCAATGGATGTAAACTAGACCGTGCATAGTCATCATTTTACACACTGTTTTTATAATTGGAGTGTAAATAAAATTTTAAATGTAAAAATGATCTTCCTCTCCATGATTATGCACACAGCACCGGAACTCTGAAAAAAACAATTGTGTAATACTGGTTTGCTTTCACTACAAAATATAAATTCTCAATTGCATCTTAGTTTTCCATCTTATTAATTATACAATCCTAAAATGCTAGGAAAATAAATAGGCACAGTGCTTCTGTACACACTGCAGCAGAAACTGAATGGAAAGAAACCTTTCCTTTTGTAATGGTGTGCAGATTCTTTGTTTGAAAGGCTTCAGAGAAATACATTCTGTTTCAGAGACTTTTATCCATGGCTTGAATTACATCCATGTAGATAAAATGAAAAGCGTTCTGGTTTCTGTCAAGTAACCTGACCTTTGCACTGCCCTCTGCTCTAAACTTGTATGTAAATGTACACAGGAAAATAATAAAGCTGTCATATTTACAAGATTTTCATGCATCAGAAGGCCTAGTACGCACCTTATCTGGAGGCCTGCCTGTAGGGGAGAGTACAGTTGACATTTTCAGGATAGGTATTTATGACCAGTATTCTGGAGGGCCTTAAAGACTACTGTCAGCGTTTTGAACTGAATTCTTGCTTCTTCAGATTGGGGAAAATATGCATTTTAGAAGGTATGCAGACAACCGCACGTGCAGCAGTATTTTGATTTGTCTGCATTTTATTCAGAACATATTTAGGGTCTCCTCCTCAACACCTAGGCCATCACGTCACCCCTCGTGCCACCAGTCTCACTAGTCGCCACCCGCCTCTCTCCTCCCTGCCAGCTGATACAGATGTACCCCTTCTCTGTGCCCCACCCCCTGCTGTATATCCTTTCTGTTGTTACCGCTCAAAAGCGCTCCGTTATGCATCTGTAATGTTTTATGCCTCTGTAACGTGCTGCGTTGCTTCTCGAAACTAGGTCTGTGCTCAATTAATACAATAATAATGATAATGATAATAGGGTCACCGAGTAGTAGGGAGTCACCATAGTGATGGAACGAACTAATAACAGCGTGGGCGATGCTAGCTGCGTGATGCTCAGAAATGAAGGGCCTGATCTGCTAAATGATCATTGGGTAGTAGTTGGTGATAAAGACTAATTTATTTGCGCGTTAGGTCATAGACAGATGGCAGTCAAAGTAGACCTGGATTTTTCACTGAGGATAGAAATGTAATATTGACCTTGAGTTTTAATCCGATTGCTTTAGCTTAGCAATCAGGCAGATGGGTCTTTTGCCTGTATTAAGGCTGAGCCAGTTTTGGTCCATCCAAAGTTCAATGCTGCTGAATGTGTTGTTTATTTTCGCATGGTCTTTATCAATGCTAGAAGTGGGCATACGAAAAATGTCTTGTGTATCATCAGCGTAGTTTTGAAAAGTGATATTATTATTCTGAAGCCAGTAATTTAGAGGTTTTATATACATGTTAAATAATAAGGGGGATAGGCATGCCGCTTGTGGTACTCCGCTGTCCAAAGAATATGTATTGGACTCAAATTGATCGATTTTAACTCGAACCATACGATCGAGTTAAACGATGGCAGCAGGAGTCCCAGGGAACTGTCATCATACACCCTCGCCATCTGTGTGCAGGTTTAGAAGTCATCTGTTAGGGGACCAATGCCATCGGTAGGCTAGTAGAGGTGGTTTATGCCACACAGGCAATAGATGCAGTCCTGCTATCAGCACAAGTCCTGCAGAGCTTGTCGAGACTAGACCCTGACCTTTCATCCTTCCCGAGTGCACGCTGGTGTGAGAGTGGATGGGGAGTGTACCAGTTCTTCCTGACATTGTAAAGGAGGCCCTTACTGACTACAGTAGCAAGAGTCAATGGTGGAAATGGGCACGATTTCTCCGGATTCGGAATCCAGTAATAATTGTCTCCACAGATTTCGAACCCTGGGAAACAAAAAAGCCCTGCCCATGTGCCAACCCCATAATACACTACACCTGCAGTGACTAACTGTTCCCATTGCACTCCGAGCGTTAAAGAGCTATGGTCCGGCTTGTCTTTAACCTTTTTTTTTGATAACATATGCCCATTAAAGTGAAATTAACGCATGTAATTTTGAAAATGACTTTACATACAATATTGGTCCGTTTAAGTAATCGCTGGGTGAATGTGCTGAAAGAATACATGAACATTGTTACATGTAACAAAACGTTGTGCTGTTATTGAATTCACTACCCATCATTGCTAGATATCTGATTAAAACAAGTTCAAGCGAGTTTTCACTAAGTATGTACCAGGCATTTGTGTGTGTTGGCATATATTGTAAATATTTTAGGACAAAGCATAGAGGTTTTTCTTTGAAACATAAAATGGCCCGAATTGAATGAGGTATTTATTAGTCTAATTTACAACATTGAACTTAAAAATAAAAGAACAAATATTTATTTTAAGGCAATATTGTAATACTGTAGCCTTAGCAACATACTATGGTCCTGCAGGGTTGATGTGAAAACTGTACAGTGGAAGATAGGAAGTGTTGCGAAAACTCAAGGTTTTAAGTCCAGTAAACAGAAATTGAAAGGCAATTGGCCGAGAAATGCCTACTTCTTGGATGAATCCCTGCCACAATTGACAATAATAAACGTTCCTTGGAAAAACTAGACTTTATCCCATGATTGCCTCTTTTATGTTCTGCAGGTATATTCTTGAAATAATGACAGCAGGGTGTCTACAGGCAAAGAGTATATTTTAAAGCATTATAGCCCTCAGTACTAATCTGTACCAGCCGTACCATGCAGTAGCTTTGACAGAGAAGTGTGCTGCTGAGGTTGGGTGCTTGCAGAGGACTTAATGGTCTACTAAGTCGAATGCGGCCGACAGGTCTAATAATAGGAGAAGGGCATTGATTGTTGATTGAACTGGATAGCTAATGCAGGGAGCAAATTAATGATCCCAGAGAGTAACCTGGGTAATTATCACCTGTGAGATAGAGCACAGATATGACAAATCTCTCCTTGCCTAGCTTAAAACACCTCAATAGCAACATTAGGGCCGAGTAGGCACCACCTTCCAAATATGAGATGTTAGTGATGATATGTGATCATGTAGTCTTTTCTACATTTGACTTATCCTATGTCCATATTGAGATCATTTTAATTCTGCAGTTAAGACAATACATGGTATTTATATCACTAGAAGTACTATTCCTATTTGAAAGAATGCAATTTAAGCTACCCACAGAAGCAGAAGACTTCAAAGGTGTCATGGACAACGTTTTAAGGGCCCTTGAAGTCATAAGTACTACACACAAAATTAAAATACACAGCAATGTTCTGCCAAGACCATATTATAATATATGGAAATGCAATGGTTGAGCATGAATACATGCTTAGAGCTTTCCTTCAGCTGTCAAAGTCAATAGGGTTAATGGCCAAGAAGGAGAAATGTTATTTGAAAGCGTCTGTGACATCTCATGTAAAATCATGGAATAAAAAGGGCAGTCTGGATACTACTTCAAGCTAAGGATTTAGTTGAATGAACCTAGAGTCACTGCCCTCTTTTGGGGGAGTTTGCTGTTACCATGAAAAGTGCATGCAGCGAGTTATCTTTTGTTTTTAAAAGGTGTGAAATCAATATCAAGTGGCAAATGAGGAGGGTTTTAGTCGGTTGAGAAGAGGCTCTGCCAATGTACCCAAACTACATTTGTTCAGTGCATGAAACTAGCAATCATCACCACAATGCCATTACTTACACTTCTGGGGCAGTCCTCAGGTGGTTCTAAATTGAAGTGAACGTAATTTTCTCTTCACATATAGTCAAAGCATTTGAAGTAAATTACTGTACTAGATATATAAAGAAGTAATGGCTGGACCATCTCATGTTTAAGTAAATACTGTATATCTAAAGATTCACCAATAGTTTAATGTTAGATTTCAATCTTTGGTGTATTTCTTCATGAAAAAGGGAGAGGCAACATAGTTACCCATATGCCAGCATTTCAAACATCGCTGTGACAGAAGAATCGTAGGAAGAGGCCTAAATTATCCGCTGTCTGGAATGCAGTATGTTTAAAGTCGGGCTGCTCAATTACACATTGGATGCTGAATGGAATTCTTAGTGGGTTTTGACTTCAGAGTTAACTGTTGACAAATGGGCAGCGTTGAAGAGTACCAGAAGGTACCATCAACATCACAGTGAGAACAAATATTTCTTTACCACATCAACACCACAAGCATCGGAGCATAACTTAAACTAGAGCCGAGAATGTATAGTTATTGGGGGGTGTCCATCAAATAAGCACCTTCAGTGTGCTGTGTCGCAACAAAAATGTATATTGCCCATTGAGTAATGAGCCCTTTGAGAGTGCTGTGGTCAGTGCCAAAGATGTCTATAATCTGATTTAAGATAGCTATTGTCAACCATACCAATACAAGCACTGTCATCCCATTCATGAAGCATAGTTTCTCAGTGTATCCAAAGGGTACGCATACATATAAAATTGGATCCAACAGAGCAATCTTATTAGCTCTTGGTTACAGTATTAACTGTTAACACAGCGGCTTTACTGAAGGTTGCCAGATTGTACCTTCAACTTCTTTGCCGGAGCAATCACTGCTTTGTTAAACAAATATCAGTAGCTTAAAAGTAAAGCATAACCAATAGAAGAGTGCATACTGATTTTTGGTAGCCAAACATGCACAGTGATGTGGACAATGTTTTAATGGGTCGCTTTTTATGTGCAACCAGTAACACAAGTCAACACACAAATGGTGGTGTACCTCTCTTGCAAGTTCTAGGGATTCCTTGTATAAAAAAAGCACACGTCTTAAAGGACCTTTTTGGGTGCATAGCCTGTGCCAAGGTTTGCTTTCATATTTGACAATAATTACTCCAAATGGCCCTGGGTGCCTTTTGTGAACCATGCCTATGTAAGCACTGTTGTCAAATACATGAAACGTAATGATAGATGAGTTGGAATTTCCTTCAAAGATATCTGCTTAACTTCATAGAGAAAGAGAAAGTGATTTCTGGAAAAACACTGCATTCAGCTCATAGTAACCACCCAAATCCAAAGGATTTGCAGAAGGAATTAACTGCTTTGTGTTCAAGTCGTACATTCTTTAGAGATCTGCTGTATATGCAATATCTTTGCCACATTGAACATAACTTTCTGACCCAACCATAATGACTCAATTTAAGGTACTTTGACAGACACTTCTGCATGAAACTGTTAGGATATACTGATAGGTCAAGCTCTGGAAGACCTGATCACCCAGAGATCACACAGAACATAAAATGTTTCCATGAAAAAGACATACAATATCAGCTACTCATGAACCACAAAGAGTGACTGATTTAAAGAGTTCCATTATTTTTATACAATGGAAAGATCTGCAACATCAGCAAGCTTCTAAGTGGGAAAGATATTAACATTTTAGCAGGCAGTTGCAAAGGAAAAATAAAGAGGTTCAAAGATGAAGAAGCAATAATGCCTGAAGACTGGTTCTATACCTCTAGGCCGTGCACAAAAGGCTGCACACGCAATTGCAGCACAAAGGATCGCAATCCCTCCGGTGTAACGTTTTGTGCGCAGTCCTCTCCACTTCCTTGTCGGGGGTTACACCCCTGAACTCCCGGCTGCTATGGGGCACCTTCCATCCCTTCACCTGCTCCTGCCTCCTCCCCCACATACTTCCTCTGAGCTCTGGCCTCCAGCTGCTGAGTTCCAGGTCCTACAGCGCTCTGCAGAGTGCGTACCGGGAAGCCCTGGGCACAGCACGGCACCTTTTGTGACCCGGACACCCGCGTACATGCTCTGCAGACTTGAAGCGTGAAGACTAGACTTTTGCAAGTAGGGAATGGTGTGGGTGTTAAAGAACATGGAGAGGAATGTTTTGAACTTGAATGCTGAATGGGTATTCTAAAGAACAGTCATTACTGGCCTGAAAAAGTAGGGCAAGTGTTACATAGAAACACCACTAAATAAAGAGTAGCATAAGTGTTCCAAGAATCATAGCCTAAATCGTTTTTGTTGGATATTTTTTAACACAATGGCAGGGCAAAGTTGTGTTATAGTCATGATTGGTTACATTTTGGAGTAAGAAAGTCTGGATGAATTAAGCAGATTGGATGTAGTAATGTGATAAATTAAATTTAGAACTGGGTTAAAGCAGCAGTTGCTATAGGAAGAAGAAACAATTGATCTATGAAAGGAAACATGTACTTTATAGTTGTTTATCTACTTCTACAAACTAGAATATACTTACATCCGTGATGGCCTTCTTGGCTTTCTCTTCAGCATTCCTGGCTTCTTGGATTGCTTCCTCCACTTCACCTTGGAGTTGGGAGCTGTCACTCTCAAGCTTCTTCTTGGTGTTGATAAGACTGGTGTTCTTTTAAAATGAAATGATTTAATTTTAATATCTGTAATAAACTGATATTTTTCCTTTTTTAACCATGGCCATTGTGCTAAAAAAAAGAACTTTACCTGAGAATGCAGAAGCTGTAGACGTTCACTTGCATCAAGAAGTTCATGCTCTGCAACTTTATGTGATCTTTCTGTCTGTTCAAGGGCGGCCCTCATTTCTTCAAGTTCAGCCTGCTGCAAATTGTTTCTTCTTTCGATGACAGCCACCTGTTCTTTTAAGTCATCTTGTCCTCGAGTAGCATCATCAAGATGAAGTTGGGCATCCTTTTCAGAAAAGAGAAAAGCTTGTAAGAGTATAGTGTCTTGCAACTAAAAAAATGGGTGATATGTAGAAGTTCACTATAAGATAGTTTGGATAACAGTACCTTGAGTTGCCCTTGCACATTTTTAAGGTGCTTCTGTGCTTCTGCAGCTTGGCGGTTGGCATGGCTGAGTTGAATCTCTATTTCATTTAGATCTCCTTCCATTTTCTTCTTCAGCCTCAGAGCATCATTCCTGCTCCTGATTTCAGAATCTAATGTACCTTGAAGTGAATCCACAGCTCTCTGGTTGTTCCTCTTCAGCTGTTCAATTTCCTCATCTTTTTCTGCAATTTTTCTGTCTACCTCAGACTTGACTTGGTTCAGCTCCAGCTGGATGCGCAGGATCTTCGCTTCTTCATGTTCTAGTGATCCCTTTTATGAAACATTAATACGTTATTTATAGACAAACTAAAAAGAATCATTATTTATGATTTGCTATGCTTTTGAGAAAGTGTTTTCTTAACATACTTCAGCTTCCTCCAATGCAGCTTGGAATTCACCCTTTTCTTGTTCAATCTGTTTTTTTGCTTTTTCCAACTCATGAATAGACTTTCCTGTTTCGCCAATCTGTTCTGTAAGATCTGAGATCTCCTCTGTATGTGAAAAATATATAAATAGTAAGGAAGTTATCTGCAATAATGTAATTGTCTGGAGTTTAATTTCATAATACGTGCACCTGAAAAATAGAATCTGCATTTCAAGACCCGGTTAAAATGGATTAAGTGTTGCTTTACATTGGTAAATCCATCATCATGTCAAGTAGTGTCCTTGTTGTAGATCATCCATACAATATAATTCAAAGTGGAAAGAAGAGATTTCTAATATCTAAAGCAATGCTACACAGAAACATATTTGAAGGTGAAGGGTGACTCACTAAATGAATGACAGCAAAAGCATGCACAATGAATCCAGCATTAATATAATATTAAAACACACTGATTATCGTGTATATGTTATGTTATGTTATAATATTGTGCATTTGTATAGTGCCTTATATACCATTGGTATGATCTCAAAGCGCTGTGGGTCGAACGCCCTGGGGAATCTGTATTTAACATGATATAGACTTTTAATAATGATGTAGTTTAAGGAAGCTGAATTTCATTGTAAATGTGTTTTGATACTTTTATGGCTAACTAGCCAAAATAAAGTAAGTTGATGATAATAGTTGCGCTCCAATTAATTGAAACTGTTTCAAGTAAGTTTACAAATGAATTTTTAGGGTTTTGTATTGCTTCTTTGAACTGCTCTGTCCATCTTTTTAATTAATTATTGTTTAATTAACACTTTTCATTAAACAAATGTCTACAGGAATGATTTTCACAAAAACGAGAGTAACACATTGTTTAACAAATCTGTACGGAATGATGTAATCTCAATAACATGTTTTATGTAACAGAAAATGGATTTCCTGAAAACATTTGATCAGCTCTTTTTAAAATGAAATAATTTTGATGTGTCACAATTGGGTTGGACGTTGATGTTTGGTAAATTCTAACATCTTACACATCAGTGTGATAATGATTGATTTATTTCCTTTTTGACCAAATTAATCATTACATATGCCTTAAAAAAGTGGTAGAATTGTTTGCCAAAAATGTGTTGGCAATATTTCTTGATAAAATGTATTCATTAACCAATGATTAATGATAAAGAAGGAAAATAATGTGCAGGAAAGGAGTAAAGGCGTTAAAAAAAACTGCAGAAAAAAATGTGTGTTATTTGTAATCATACTGAAAACATTTTCAATTCATTGTGTACAGCATGGAACTATTATAATGACATTGAATTAATTTCACATGATCATTCTGTAGAGCATGTTTAAACATCAATACATGAAGCCAAACTTGTTTCGGTAAAAACTTACGTTGCAGGTTCTTGTTTTCACGTTTCAAAGTTTCAAGATGGTCCAGTGACTCCTCATATGCATTCTTCATCTTGAAGATCTCAGTGCTCAAGGAACGGGCATCCTTCTGTGCTGCATCTAGCTCAGCTTGAGCTTCCTCATACTTTTGTTTCCATTCTGCCAGGACCTGTTAAGAAGCAATAATTTAATGAGTTTAACTGTGCAAATACTGAGCCTCAATCCTCACCTGTTCTCGGCTAAACCCGCTTCTGATATTTTAAAGGTGTGCTGCCAAACCTGAACACCATTTTTAGTGAATAAATAACTACATTATTAATTGCGTATTTGCTGTTGGGTTGTTATCATATGTTACTCAAGCCTGGTATCTTTAAAAATATATCAAACTATTAACACCTAATGTCTTTGCGCTGTATAGGTGCATGCTTTTAATACTGTAAGTGGCATAGAAAAACAAAAATCTTTTCTTTTGTGTGCTTAAAGTGGAATGAGTAGCAGGAAGGATTTATTGATATATAGCGCACACACACCACATATTGGGTCTGATTTACAAAGGGGCTTTCAATGGAATTTTGCCATTGAAAAATGCTTTTGTAAATCAGGCCCCCTGTATTGTTTCCCTACTCATTGGTGCTCATTTCACAAGAGTTCAGGGCTAAGCCATCCTTGTGTGCACTCGAATCTGTGACCTACAAGTGCACACAGATGTCTACGGCATCTCTCTCACCCAACTGCAGTGGCATACCAGAACAGGTGCTATCAAGCTGCCAAAACACAGCACACAACTTCCCTAAACATGGCCTTGGTTTTCTCTTTAAGAACAAGTTCAAATGTGAAATCAGTGCAAAGATTTGTAGCTCAAACCTACTCAAATTTTGAAGAATGTAACTTGTTCGAAGACGTCGAAATTCGGGAGATTTGTGTTAGTTACTTAGCACCAAATAGGTGAAAAACTAAAAACGTAGATGCAATATTGTTAAAGTCTTTGATTCAAAGTGTTTTCCAAGTTTACCTTATCAAAGTTCCTCTGCTTTTTGTCAAGGGATGCAGCAGCACTGTTGGCTCGTTCAACATCAATCATGAGGTCCTCCACTTCAGCTTGTAGCCTCTGCTTGGTCTTTTCCAGTGAAGCACACTTGGAATTGACAGCCTCCACCTGTTCTTCAGCATCCTGCAGTCTTTGAGCAAGCTTTTTCCTGTTATTATTGAACAAATATTGAATCTAATTATTTTCATACATCTACAATTAAATCAGCAGTGTTCATATCATTTATTGAGCATGACGTACTTGGCCTCTTCCAGTTCCTCGGTGCGCTGAATGGCATCTGTTTCATACTTGGTCCTCCATTGAGCAACTTCCCCATTGGCTTTGGACATAGCACGCTGGAGCTCTGCCTTGGCTTCCTGTTCCTCCTCATATTGCTCACGGAGCAAATCACAATCATGTCGGGCAGATTGCAAGGCATGTGCCAGCGCATTCTTGGCCTGTACGCAGAATGTGACATAGATCAACCAGATGCATGTTCACACTCTATGTAATATTATAACTCATATTTATATATACCACACATGCTTGGCAGAATATCGAGAATATTGGTAAATTATACAAGCATTTATCCTAAGTTTAACATTTATACATATTAAAGTTAAAAAAAGTATATCATATATATATATATATATATAGAGAGAGAGATATATAGATATCTTTAGAGATGTAATCATTAAATTGATATTAAAATGGCATTTTGCACAACTAAACAATAACATTCTTCATTCATTTTAAAGTATGTCAGTAGATGACTGACAAAATAGTACAAACTTATATGACTTACAGACTTTCTACAAAATAAGAACACATGCTAATGACACAAAGATATCCAAGCAATTCATGAAATGATGAACAGAGAACTACATAGTATAAGACTTACAAAACATTAAAATGACAACACACAACCAGTGCTTCAACAGTTTCTTCTTGTTATCTATTTCAATAACTTTTGGATACTATCTATTTAATCAGACTGAGCACGAGTTAATTTACATTTGTTTTGAACCTCCTATGTATCACAATCATGATCAGGCTGCCATTTATTGAACGTATACTCACTAGACCCTTCTCAGTGCATTCTTTTGTAGAGAAGGTCCCAACTCCTTTCATCCTAGAGTTCCCATTGCTTTTAGAAAAAACAGGCCATCCTCAGAAAGATCTCTTTTTACAAATGTTGCAAATAAAGGATGTCTGTGTCCAAATCAACTGCCATCACTTCTTGTCCCAACTTGCAGGAGGGTGATATCATTTTGAAAACTGCATAATTACTCTTAGTTTCCAATTTGGCGCTGCATACATGTATAGTAGGGTCTTCATTTTAATTCTTAAGGTCCAATGTAAATGCTTCTGAATTTGCATCACAGGTTTGCTTACTGGCCAGGGGTTAATCCCCGGTTGATCCGCAGACCACTGCTGTGCTGTTGTAGTGAATTCAGCAGTCATGAAAAAACTAGAATAGTGCCAACTGGTAGAATATTGTAAGTTTAAAAGTGCATCTCCTCTTTAAATGACACCTTGTTAAACAGGTGTTTTGGTATTTTTTGTAATAGTGATACAAGTTACAATCCTTGTTAAAGTAATGGAATATTTTGTTAAGCTAAATTTAAAGCACCTGTTGTTCTAGGTCTTGTTTTACGAATTTGTACACATTTGTATACATTCAGACTCAGTTATGTGTTCATTGACTTTAGTAATTTTAAATTCAATTTCAGTGGAGAAGTAGAAACAGATTGCAAAGGACACTTAATAGTTTGATTATTTGTAGCATGCTTACTAAAGGTTTTGGGCCCTTCCCTTCTATGAATCCTTAAAAGATTTTGAGACCCAGTGCCTGATTTACAAAGCGTTTGCCAATGGGATTGCGCCTTTGTAAATCAAGAAGCTCTGCCTTTAGAATCTTGAAGAGCTATCAAAACTCTTAATTTTATTTTTATTGTTATATTTTTGTATTTTAACAAATTGTTCCGTGTCCAAATGACTTTCCAAAGCAATACTAACTACATCGCCTACAAAGCACTGTCCCAATAACATGTAATATGATCGTTTTTCCAAGTCTATTTTATAGTTTATAATGAATGGGGCTTCACGATGATCTATACTGCATTAAACCAAGTCGCTTTTTATGTATGAATGGCTTGGAATACATTGCTTGTATAGTTCAACTGCTTTTAGGGTCCCAAGATTGTGCAGTCTAACACAAAGGTGCCTTTTTGGATATGTTTTTATTGCTGTTGAATATTCTTTATTGAAGTGTTCTCACTAAATTAAGATGGAAATATTTACGCTGCAGTGTTGTATGTCAGGCTTTGAACCCATCCTTTAAAATGTATAGTCCAAACCTTGCTTGTATTATATGTGCATTCATACACTCACTGCATAAGATAAAGCCAAAAACAGTCATTCATTTTACCTTTGTTTCCTCTTCAAGCTGCCTCTTTAGTTCCTCTGTCTGCTGAGTAAAAGCTTGTTTTCCTCTAGTCAATTGCGAAATTAGAGATTCTTTTTCTTCCACCTGACGCGAGAGCTCACCTTATAGGAAAATATGTGTATGTTAAGTAATTTTGGTATATTTTCCGAAATGTGGACATTCTACTTGAGTGCATCAATGAAAGCTGTTAGTGTGATATCACATTATTTTAACATATAAACTTGTTTTAACATTGACTAAACGTAATACTTTAAAAAAAATAAATCTGATTTAGTATTGTAATGAAAATCAGGTTTTACCTCACCCGGATTTGGGAATCTTTTCATGTAACAGCATTTTCCATCTTTGTTCCTCCATTTTTAATGTGTTTTATTGCCCTTCCTATGCTGCACCACCCACCTCTGATGTTGATGACAAAACATGATGATTTCTTTACATTTCCAGCTCTATGGTCCTAGAACCGTCTTGCTCCCTTTGCCTGTCATCTCTATAAGTATTTTTTTTTTAATTTCTTTTATTAATTTTATGCAAACAAAACAACAAAAACCAAACAAGCAGCATAATCATAATAGATCCACTACACATCAAATTATCTTAATCACTGCTCCCACTACCCCTCCCGCCCCCCGTGAGCCTATTTGTCAATCTCATTCAATGTTTGGCACATGCTGCTGGGTTTCGTTCTCTTCGGAGTCAGTTGGATCTGATATTACTCCAAACAATTCTGCTATTAGCGTTTTCCAAGCCAACAGGGTGCCCGCCTCCTCCTCATCAGCCCGGCTAATCGCTTCTTGCCATGCCACTGTTTCAGCCTCCGCCCATTTCTGCAAGTCCTTCCACCATACATCCACCCTGGGTTTGTGGCATTTCTTCCACCCCATGGCGATCCTACGTTTCGCAAGCACATACGCCAGATTTCTCAGTTTCTCAATATGCTTAAGTTTCCGTGGCCTAGGAAACCCGCCCAGTAAGCAGGCCCAGGCTGTATCTGTGACAAGAGTAACCCCTTTATCAGCCAGTTTCTGCGCCACTTCTCCCCAAAAACACCTTATGATCGGGCACGACCAAAACATATGTGTCATGTCAGCGTTCTCCAGGTTACATTTAGGACACACTTGTCTTCCAGCGTTTCGGAACTTAGATATCCTCAAAGGGGTCATGTATGCCCTGTGCATTACATACAGCTGTATTTGTTTTAATCTGGCATTTCTAGACACTTTTTGTGGTAGCCCAGGGCATGCTCCCACACCACATCCTCTATCGGGGCCCCCACTTCGGCCTCCCAGTCCAGTCTGAGATGTGTCAAATCTTTCCCCGCCTTAGCCATCACCATCTCATACAGTCCTGAGATCTCATGCCCTCCTTCGGATATATCGTATATTGCTCCCAAAACTGCATCTGGTTCTTCTATCAAAACTGTCTCTGGCCAGGTGTTCTTAATCATCTGCACCAACCTAATGTACGTGACATATTGGCCCGTGTGTAGCCCCGCCTCTTCGTTGAGTTCTATGAACTCCTTAATGGATCCCTCTTGCCAAACATCGCCTAGCGTTGCCAGCCCCACTGATTCCCAGTAGGTTCTAACAATCACTCTCAGTTGATTATCCCCTCCTGTCAAAGCAACCAGAGGTATCTGCGGGAGGCACGGGCATGGGACTTCCATCAAACGACAAGCCCTACGCCAAATTTTCCATCCAAGCCTCAACATCGCAGGACGCCCCCTCATTTCGGTTTCAGACAGCCAAATCATCTCTTTCAAATAAAACGGGGCGCAGTCCTGTCCAAGCACCCTGTGCTCAGGGGTCACTTCATCAGAAAGCCACTTAGCCACATATTGTAACTGTCCCGCTAAATAATAAGCCTCAAAATGAGGCAGTCTAATACCTCCTTTTTCATAAAAGTTCTGCAGTTTCCAAAACGCCACTCTATTTCGGGTACCATGCCACAGGAAATCCCTACACATGCTGTTCAATTTACTGAAAAACTTCTTAGGTATTATGTATGGGATATTACTAAAGTAATGCAGGAGCCTGGGCAGAACTACCATCTTAAGTATAGCCCCCCGCCCCATCATCGCGAAGGGCAATCTTGCCCAGAACTGCATGCTGTTCCTAATTTTCTCGACGGCTACTTCCGTGTTATGTCTGTGTTCTTCTTCCACCGTGTGATATACCTCTACGCCCAAGTAACGAAAAGAGCTAGTTGCCCATGGTACCTGTAGCACCAGTAGTCTATCTACAGGGGTCCCCTTATAGCCACCTAGCGGGAATATGACAGACTTTTGGGGGTTCACCGATATGCCCAACAACTCTGCATACCTTTCCATCACTTCAAGTATGTATAAGAGATTTTCTTCTGGGTATTGCAAGTACAGTAACGAATCATCTGCGTACAAGGATATCAAGTGTCGTTCCCCTCCTACCTCAATGCCTATCGCATCATACTGTGCCCTAAGGCATATTGCCAGAGGCTCCAGGGCTAAGATGTAAAGCATCGGGGACCAGGGGCACCCTTGTCTGGTGCCTCTACCAAGTTGCCATCTCTCGGATATCACCGCTCCAGTTCAGACCCTGGCAAGTGGCTCACTATATAACATCCTAGCCCACCTGATGTAGCCCGGCCCCATTCCATACCCTTCCAAAGCAGCCAATAGCCATGACCACTTGACCGAATCAAAAGCTTTAACTGCATCTAGAGACATTATCGCCACCTCACCCTCGTTCTTACTACCCCAGTCAACCACCCGGTGAAGTCGCCTATGGTTGTGTGTTATGTTCCTGTTTGGGACATAACCCGTTTGATCAGGATGTATGAGTCTACCAATCACTTTCTGCAATCGATTCGCTAGGACAGCCGTGAGAATCTTGCTGTCTTGATTTAGCATCGACAAAGGCCTGTAGGAATCACATCTATGCTCTGGCTTATTGGGCTTGGGCAGCGGTATTATGATC
Source organism: Ambystoma mexicanum (assembly GCF_040938575.1). Taxonomy (NCBI): domain Eukaryota; kingdom Metazoa; phylum Chordata; class Amphibia; order Caudata; family Ambystomatidae; genus Ambystoma; species Ambystoma mexicanum. The sequence goes on along the minus strand of NC_090924.1, from coordinate 450,152,430 downwards.
GCCTCTCTGAGTGACTCAGGCAACCGTCCTATCTCAAACGCTTCATTAAGCATGTCTAGCATTGGGGGAAGGATTTCCTCTCTGTATACTTTATAGAATTCGCTGGGGAACCCATCTGCTCCTGGGGTCTTACAGGTAGGCAACTGCTTCACAACCTCCTCTAACTCCTCCAACGTGATTGGCTCATCTAACTCCTCCCTCTCTTCTTCACTTTTCTTGGGCAGCCCTATGTCTTCTAACGTTTCAATTATCTTGCGTTGGTCACCCATCTCATCATCTCCGTACAGCACTCTGTAATATTCCACAAATTCTTTGTTAACCCCCTCTTGCGTGGTCACCTCATCCCCGTCCTCCCTAATGATGGTCCTAATCGGAGGCCTAGGGGTCTCGCTTTTGTATAGCCAGGCCAAAAGGCGGCCTGTCTTATCTCCCCCCGCGTGCTGCCTCTCAACATATTTCCTATAATTGAGATTGCAGAGTCTTTCCCAATGCCCTGCACATTGTTGCTGTAGTTGGAGTACCAGCTCTGGGTCTACGTCACCGCTCTTCAATGCTGTTTCTAGCTCAGTTTCGGTCCTCTGCAGGTCAGCCAAGACCCCACCCTGTAACCCTCTTGACTTAGCAATAGCTGCCCCCCGCATCACCCCTTTAAAAGCTTTGCATAACGTGCCAGCGGAATCAACACTCCCAGTATTCTCTATTCTCCTCAAAGAAATTAGTAATCTCTTCCCTTATATCTTCTCTAAAGACCGGATCTTTAAGCGCCTCCGCTCGGAGGCGCCATGTAGGGATCTTCGCCCTCGGGGGGCAATATTGCCATCCGAGGATCAGGGGCGAGTGATCCGAGAGGACCCTAGCCTTATATTCGATTTGGGTAATCTCAGACATCACATCTGCTGTAGCAAAGACGTAATCGAGCCTAGTGTGCAGTTGATGCGGGGTTGAATAGTGCGAATATTGCCTCTCAGTGGGATGTTTCATCCTCCACGCATCTGTAAAGCCAAAATCAGTTAGCAGTGTCTGCAACGCTCTCGCCGCTGGGCTAGGCTTACCCACCCCGCCATCAGATCTGTCCACCACAGGATCCAACACACAATTAAAGTCCCCACCCCAGTCACTGCGCTCCCTATACACATACTAAGATTGGTACACAGGGCTCTAAAGTATGCTGCTGTGTTTTGGTTGGGGGCATACGTATTTACTATGCATACCTCCCTGCTCTCCACCAGCCCTCTCAATATAGCCATCCTTCCATCAGTTTCAACTACCTCTTGTGTCGATTTGAACGGGACATGCAGTGCCATGTCATCTCTATATGTTATCTTTCCAGTTTGACTGCAAGCTCACTTTCATCATACAGTGCGTGCCTATTTTTCAACTTTTATCCTGCCACTTATTTACTCATCAACGTTATTGCCAATTTAATGCAACCTTGTTTTATCTTTCAAAAAATAACTAGGTGAAAAGACACTATATACATTTAACAACTGTTTCTACTGGATGGAAAATAAAGGATTATGTGATACGTTCCGTTATGTTTAAGGCAAAGATAGGATTGTTTCTGAAATAGTGCCATAGATTGTAACAGAATTTTGCCAATCATGCATATGTACAGTTTGTCATTTAAAACATTTGAAGAAAAAGATTTACCGTTTTCAGTCTGGAAGCGGGCCTTCTGTGTGCTGAGATCATTTATAAGTCGCTGATGTTCTTCATCCTTTGATTTAACCTCACTGAGTTGGTCTTCCAGTAAGCGGCTCAACTTTTCCAGGTTAGACTTTAAGGTAAGGGTGACAGCATAAGCTTGAGAATAAACAGGAGAAATACGATTTCTGATGAGTACAACATTTTGCATTCCCTTACCTTTGATTTTGAAACATTCTCCATATTGCTGGCGAGATCATCTATTTCCATCTTGAATTCGCTCTTCTCTTTCTCCAGCTTCTGTTTGACCCGCTGCAGGTTATCAATCTGTTCCCCAAGTTCTGCGACGCTGTCGGCATGCTTCTTACGCAGGGCGGCAGCGGTAGCTTCATGATGCAGAGTGGACTCTTCCAGGTCTCGTCTCAGTTTCTGAAACTCTGCTTCACGCTTCTTGTTCATTTCAATCTGAGCTGAGGTGGCTCCACCAGCTTCTTCCAGCCTTTCACTTATTTCTTCCAGTTCCCTGGAGAGATCGGACCTCTGCTTCTCAACCTTTGCCCGAGCTGCACGCTCTGCTTCGATTTCCTCCTCCAGCTCTTCAATGCGAGCCTACAAGATTAATTTCTGTAAATGTTAATTTTAAATTCTAACTTTATGATGCGTTATTAATGCAGAAGTTCAAGTTGAAAACCAGATACTCAAATTGTTACCTGAAGCTCTTTGATTTTCTTCTGTAGCTGAGCCCCCAGAGACTGCTCGTCTTCAATTTTGCTGTGCACTTGACTCAATTCAAAGTCTTTCCTAAATGTTTTTAAAATTTGTTTTAGAATGATAGTGATACTGCAACAATTGTAAATCGCTCTGAGAAAATAGGTCAACTAGCTTAGTGGTCAGGACTTTTGGTTATGACTGTGTTGTACAGAAAAGAAGAGTCGTTTCCAAATGAAACAATTATATGTGTCTAATGTTTTAAAAAGGAGCACACTAGCCTTAAAAGGTTTCATAAATGATGATGCTTACTTTAAAATATTGTGATCTACAAAGGGGGATGTTTAAACAGTGCGACTAGCCTCCTAGTAGCTTTCTGTTCATTAATACCAATTGATCAATTACCTTTAAGTCCTGCTGTAAACACCTAAGTGAAGGCTGTTAGGCACCCAATAGCCCATAAATTGTACAGTATATGAAAGTCAATTAGACCTGATGCACTGGTCAATCAGACAAATTCAAATACATCACATATTAATTGCACATTTTAAAACTGATTATAGGTTAATGCACATCAATTACATGCCGATACAAACCAATTGGTGCACGTGCATGTGTTTCACCATCATTGGTTTTGTCAGGCTAATCTCCAATGCTTTTAACAGTGTTTCCTCTTATTAAATTTGTAAATAATATTTGACGCATTTAAATTTGTCTGATTGATGCAGCACATCATGCCTAATTGTCTTTCGCATACTGTATTACTTTAAAATATATCACAGTCTGTTAAAATAAACAGATCTTGCTGTAGTTACAAGATAAAGGAATTATTGAAAGTGATACTGGGAAGCAAACTCTCAAGGAATTAAGTTATTTTTATTCTTAAGTGAAACACTCACTTCTTCAACTTTTCTTCGCTTTGCTGTTTATCATTTTCAAGGTCCATCACGGTTTCCTGGGACAGCTTGAGGTCACCTTCAAGCTTCCTCTTGGATCTCTCAAGGTCCATCCGAAGTTTTTTCTCCTGTTCCAGGGAGCCTTCCAGCTGTGTATTTTAACAACAACATGACGAAAAGTGCTAGGTTATTACTGCCAATCATCTGTGCGCTTACATCTCAGATTAGAGGTTTTCAAGAAAGTGAATAAACATTTATTTAAGAGGATTTAACAATGATAAAACACTTTTATTTGTAAAATACCTGTTTCTGCACAGCACGTGTTCCTGTTATTTTCAGTATATGTACTTCAAATCATAGTTTCCTTCTTGTGATAAATATTCACAATGTATCAGCAAGAACATGAAATATTCGGTTCACGGAGCAATATCATATGAGACAACTGCTCAGGTAAATTGGAAAATAGGATACATGTTGTTTTAGGAGCGAACAGAGTTAATCACTGAATGCACAAATCCTTTTGAATGTCCACTTTGACTTTAACAAAAAGCCTACAATTAGGGAAATGCCACAGAATGAGCTTGTCCATTCTAAAGCACATCCTTGATGATCAGGTGGATAGGCTCAGGAATGAACTTCCCCTGCACATGACCTCAACGGGCACAGGCCATGCACAGGGGAGTCCGGGGTCTACTCAGACCGCCATCTGTCTTGGTGTGTCGTAAATAGAAACACTCATTCAAATCACCATGGTTTACATTCTGTCTCACATTTCCACCACTAAAGCAGAGGAGATGTAAAATAGCAATTTCAGGTGACAGACAATGTAAGCTCGGTCACATGAAATGCACTTCAAACGCCCATGTGCATGGTGACAGATGGCATTTTGGTGTCAGCAGGACCCTACTTGAGTGTCAATGCCTATCTGAGTGTCAGGTACAAAACAAAATGTACATTTGGAAGGTGAGCCAGATTGTGGGGCACTAGGATTTGCATCCAGAGTCCTCCCATCATACATAAACATGTATCCTCTGTGAATCATCTGTATGAGAAATACATTTTAATGTGATTTCTGAAAAGATTTCCTGCATATGCCTGATGGAAGGTGAAGGTTTTCAGAAAGTCAGATAGATCATTTTTCTAAGGAACAGACTGGTCTTCTTGTGAAAACAGTGCAGTACTGTGTTTCTGTGATAATCTAACTTTTGGAAAACATTCACCCCATCAAATGGCCATTATAGGGAAATGAAGAAAGAAAATATAAAACAAAACCAAAGGGATGATAGTTGGAAGGTTTAAAATTAATCTTAACCACTGGCATTCTAAACCTTCCATACATCACCTCTTTTGTTTGTTTGTTTGTTTGTTTGTTTGTTTATTTATTTAGTATGGTGCAAAAAACCCAGGGGTAACAGGGCGCAACAGAGAACAGGAAGGTAAGATTACGTTAAAACTTGGTTGCAGGATAAGACACACATGAATAAGAGGCATAACATTACATTGCGTGGACTGTACATATATACATATAGTTAATAAATTGCTTACATATTTACATATTTAATGTTGTACATAGAAGCAGTCAGGTTTGAGCAAGGGCATGGGCATGTGAGAGGTGCTTTGTTTTGCTTTGTCATCCAGAGTTAGACGGCTATGCCCAGACATGGGTCTTGAGCTTAATGAGCATAGAGACGCAAGCTACACCTCAATGATGATGAAGAAACATGTCTGGTGTTGCTTGTGGTCTCATGCAGAAGGGATGTGACCTAGCAGTTTGGGCTGGACTGCCCCTTTGTGGGTCCGAGCAAGCCTGAATTGCATATGGTCTTTCCCATTTCTGTAGTGACTTGGCAGGCTGAAGAACGATGGTCCGCAGGGTTGCCAGAGGTTTAAACCTTCCAGCAATCACCTCTTTTGTTTTGCAGTACTGGCTTTAAGATACAATCCTATAGGACCTACTTGTTGTCTATTGGAGCTGACAGGAATTCTGAGTAATAATATTTTTCATTGGCGCACCTGGTTGTCAAGAAGCACTTTGATAGGTTCCTCTGCCTTAATGTTCCTGGTAATGTCCTAATCCTCTGTGATTTTTGGTACAACGTCCTTTCATCGCGGGATGTTTTTTCGCGGGGTTTTTTATGGTGAATTCTTTAACGAAAAAAAACATCTGATTTTTTTTGGGGCGGTTAGAAAATTATATATGAGATGTGGGTGTTTGGGAATAGATAAAAACTGAAAGGGAATTGGGATTTGGGGGGAAAGCCCCTTTCCCCAAAAAAAAACATTCTATGGGTTTTTTCTATAATTCGTGGTAGAAAAAAATGCAAAAAAAATCCCGCGATGAAATGACATGGAACAGTGAATTTCTAAGTTTGCTCTTGCGGTGCTGGCTCATAGTTCCTTTAAGCCTATAGCTTCCCCAGCTGTTCTATTAGTTTTGTTTAAAAGTACCTCTTTGGTGGTCGTAACATCACTTTGATTGATCAGTGAACTATGGGCTTTCTCAGCTGAGAAGACATGCATTCTATAGTGATCAAGTGGTTCTATGGACCCTTCCTACATAGGAATACCTCTCAGTTTGACAGCAACAGCTCTTTCTGTCTAATCTATGATTGATCCTGTTTCATATTACCGCACAAAATAATTTCAAAGCAATCTTAATGTATTATGCCTTCTACAGTTCAATAGCATTATTTATTCTAAACCAGATTTGAAGTAATCTTTGCATTTCAAATCATGATGTTTTGTAAAAAGGTGACATTATTTCTTAACCTTATTAAGCATGTGTCTTTCTCAAAGATTTAAAAAAAAAAATCTTGTGTCACATGCCATCCTATTATGATTTAGATACTTACATCATCAACTTGCTGTTCCAGCTTAGTTTTGGCTTTAGTCAGAGAGCTGACTTTGTCTTCTTCTGCTTGAAGGTCATCCAGGGTTTGCTGATGAGACTCCTGAAGTGCTTTCTTCTCCTTAGACACCTTTGAGATGTTTTCATCAAGAACCGCCATTTCTTCTGTCAGGTTTTTAACCTGAAAATGTCAAATAAAAAAGTATATGTACATGAAGGTGATATGATATTTATAAACGCACAGATCACACGGAAATCTAACAGAATACACTGCATCTGGTTGCAGGGTAGTAAACAGTAAGACACACTTGACCAAAGGGGTAAGTAGAAAATAAATGTCTTAAGTGCTTTATGAAAAGTCAGCCAATTTAAAAAGAGCTTGAATGTTATAAGGGGAGGCGTTCCACAACCGAGGGCCCCACTGTAAAAAAACTTTCACCTCTTGTGATACACTTCGATTTAGAGACCTAAAACAAGAGACCATTGAAAGATCAAAGCCTGTGTGAGGGAAAATGAAGGGACATCCTATCAGCTAAATGAGAACGAGCTAAGCCATATAGTAATTTATAGATTAAACAAAGAATCTTAAACTGAACTCGCTGTTGATGCAAAAGCCAGTGAAGAGCTTGATATGCAGTATAGACAGAAGTAAGCTTAGGGAAATTGTAAATCAAATGAACTGCTGCATTTTGAACGAATTGTAGGCTTTCCAACTGACACTCCACAATGTTGAAAAGAGCAGCAGTTACCAAGGCCAGGTCAGGTTGGAAGAGAAAAGGGTGAAGCCTCTGCTGTTGCAGCAGCCTAATCTAAGAAGATTTAACAACCTCGAAATATTTTTATTAATGCTCAAATTGGCCTCCTGGTAAACTCCCACGTTTTTTACTGAGTTGGCATAACCTGAATTAGAACTCCAAGTGTCCAAAAGAAGATGATATTTAGGGCCAAGAAAAATAAATTCAGTTTTAACGGATTTTAACAGCTATTGGTTATTCAACATCATCTGGGAGAGGGGATAGATCTAAGGGAGAGCAGATTCTTATGTACACATGGGGATCATAGGCGTAGGAATAAAACTGAAGACTCTGTTTTTTTAGGAGTGCAAACAGCTGCCTAACGTCAATATTAAAAAGAAGCAGAGAAATGGGAGAACCCTTTGTAACTCCACATGGAATGTGCCTCATGATGACTTGCTGAGTTCTGTTGGTGAGACTTGATTGAAACCAAGTCATGGCATGCGCTGAGGCTCCAGCCACTTCAGACAGATCGGAGTGAAGAATAGCATGATGAACTGCTTCAAAACCTGCCAATAAGTCCACCCTGACAAAAAGGGTCATGTGCCTATCAGCATTTGAAAGGATATAATCGTATACCATTATAAGTGTGACTTAGTGCTATGTAAAGGCCAAAACAAAATTGAAGAGGACTAAGAGGTTTGCTTTGTTCAACTTGATGTTGAAGTTGAACAGCCACAATTTTTTCCAAGCTCTTGAAGAGCCAAGGGGAGACCAGCTATGCAGCGAAAGTTATTAAGAATAGAAGGATCAAGATTGCGTTTCCTCAAACAGGTTAATGCCAGATTCCATAAGAGCAGCAGGAACCAGGCCTTATGAAAAAGGAGAGATTCATGAATTTAGTCACATAAGGGGAAAATGTATCAGGGCGGGAAAAGGTCAGATATGCAGGCAGAACATTATAAGTCGCACCAGATGGAGCCTAGGAAGAGAGATAAGGTACAACCTCTCTAACTAGGACGGGTCGATACTCGAACAAACGAACAGCAATGGAAGACATGTTAGCCCAGTAATGGCAATATGAAAAATGTGTTTGATGAAGATCTCTTGTTGAATATCTAAGATCTTGTCACAAAGGAAAGAGTTGAAATAATGTACTTACTCTGAGAGGAAAAGACCAAGATGTTGATGTCACAAGAAGAAAGAATAGTATCTACTATCTTAATTAACGCTTACCTTAAAAATGACCTTCTTATGATTCTGTATGGCTGCTCTACAATTAGCTAGAGGGAAAGCGTTTGTAGGTTTCTGCCCAGTTCTCACTTTTTTCTAACTCTTTTTGTCAAGATGTAAGAGATTTTTTAGAATTAGCTGAGGTAAAGACAGCCTAGCAGTCCTCAATATATTCAGAGCAGGACTTCATGTGCAAACAGGGAAGAAAACTGGCATAGTATCATCTAAAATCATAGACGTTTGCCTAAAGCAGTGCTTATCAAATAATCAATAAACCCACCTAGAAAGGTGGAATCATTACTAGGTGGGCAATAGCAAAGGATAGCTAGAATGGTCAGAGTAGCTGAAAGCAACAACTTCACTCAGCAAATCTGGAAGATGGTATCTCAGGCTAGCAAAGCAAAATTAGAAACTGGGAGCAAGCATACTTTTGAAAATAGTGGCTAAACCTCCTCCCGCAACATTCTTCGTGATTAAGGAAATTAATGAGATAATCAGTGTTTTTTTTAATCATCTGAAAACCAAGAGTCAGTGATCAAAAAGTTATCAAGGGCATCATCAGTGATCAAGTCAAGTAGAGTATTGCTGTTACACTCCACAGACCTCGCATTGATTAGAGCACATATTAAAGATGGAGAAGGACAAAGGGGAAGATTAGAACAACCAGGGACTTGCCGGACAATCCTACACCTATTGATGATTAAAACTGTTCCCACAAAGAAGACCCAGTAGGTAGATTAAGAACAAGGAGTTCTCCTGTTTTGAAAGATATTTCATAAATAAGAGAATAGGGGTACAAGAAACAGAAAGCAGAACCGTTTCAAAAACCTAAATCAATGAATAGGTCAGGCTGAAAAGAGAACTCATAATTAAAAATGAACATACCCCCTGAAACCACGAGCTATAGGTGCTAAACATAGAGTCAAAGCGGCAATGCCATTCACTAAACTCTTGAACTCAGCCTCAAATAGTTTCAAACAGGCTTTATGTCAGTGCCTTTCGCTGTTGAGAGTCTTTTGAGCCTCTATGGCGTGATAAAGTGCTTCAATCACAACCACAATGTGAGAGCACACAGAAAAATGTAGTTTAAACAAAACACGAGATCAGGAGAAATGTACCTAAGGGCTAGAAAGCCCACTAATACTACAACATCTGACAAAGAAATATTACCATCGAAGTGATCTGATAAAATGGGACAATTTAAAGGAAGTAATTAAATAGTTCAGGCTACGGCTGCTTATGTATGGTAAAAGCAGTGTAAGATCCAACTGCTCATCTTTCATCCAGGATCAGTAAATACATAATAAATAACTGCAATTAATTTTATATCATTAACATCGTAAAGTTACTTTCTGTCTTGCAGATGTCCTAATTAGGGTTTTGTATTAAATATTCATATTCATCATGTTGTTACCTTGTTTTCTGTGGCATGCTTTTCCTTCTCTACTTTGGCTAGAGTGAGTTCAAGGTCATCAATATCTTTCTTCAGCTCAGAGCATTCATCCTCCAGTTTCCTCTTCTTGGCCGTCAGCTCAGCGTTACTTTCCTCCTCATCTTCAAGTCTTTCTGTCAGCTCCTTCGCTTTAGATTCCAGCTGAATTTTATTTTTGATGAGCCCTTCACATCTTTCCTCTGCATCTGCTATGTTTTCACTTTCCTAATAAAATTGTAACAATGGCATTTGTTTAGTTGTATACATCTAAAGCTATGTAAGTTTTTTATATTCTCTAGCTATTCTCTTACCGATTGAACCTGTAGTGCAAGATCATTCTTCTCCTGAAGGAGGGAAACCATTTTCTCCTCTAGTTCCTTCTTTCTTGCCTCAGATTTTGCCAGAGCTTCCTTTGTCTTTTCAAATTCATCCTTCATGTTCGCCATCTCTTTTTCCGTTTCAGCACTTTGCAGAAGAGGTTTAATTTTAAAGTAAAGCTTCATCCATGGCCAGGTTTTGACATTCATGAATGATCGGATATTGTACTGGATAGAATATATGGCTTCTCTGTTGAAGATATAAGTACAGAATCACTAAGCCAAATAGGCTTTTAAATGTGTTAATACTCTGTATATTGGGTAAATTCGTTACCTTCTTTCCATCATCCTCTTGAATTCTACTCTCATGAGGAAACCCCTGCAAGCAGCCTGAGTGCGGGTGATGAGCTCTGCCAGCTTTTCATCTCTCATCTCTTCTAGTGTACCCAGGAGACCAGCTTTGAAGAACACCTTCAACAAAGAAGTTGAAACATTCATAAATTGTTTTCCCTATGATGAAAACCTTCTCTTTTTCACTGCTAGATTTTTAAATACCTTTGTGTGTCCAAATCTGTACTGAGTATGATCAACATCAATGGATCCCAGCAGCTTCTCACAAGCCTTTTTGCTGTCAATAAACTGTCCTTCAGGAATAGCACTTGCATTGAGAACCTTGTATCTTAAACACACAAACAATCAGGATCAATCTAACTTGAACAGACATTGACGACTTTAAATGTAAGGCTGTGAGCAAATTTGAATTGATCATTATCTGAATAGATTGCATGAAATTCTCAAACCAAGAAACAGGAAATGCATTTTGACGAATATTGATTTTTTTATATATTAGGTTAATAATATTAGGTTAATAGGGACTACTACAAAGGATTAGGTTGCAAATTTGGTAAATTCTTTATAAACGTTTTTTTGATCGATACAGTTTTCTACATACAATATCTGAAAGGTATCTATCAATGAAACACAAAACCTTAAGACATTTCTCTGAACAGCTGTAGTATATGTAGTGGGCCTGTAACGTAAAGCCAAGTATCAATTGTTTACTACTAAACCACTGTTCTTTTCTATGTCACTGTTTTGTGCAGCATAGGCAGTTAGCTAACCCCAGTACCACAGTAGTTGTGATGTTTGTGTATCTGTCAAAACTTTGTAGGTCCTATAGAATGCAAAGAGAATGGCATTTTTAAAGGTGCCATTGAACAGTGGGATCTATACTGGCAACACCTCATCACAAAATTGTTGAATTAGCCTATATTTCCTCATTATATGGATGAGATTGCCCTCAACCATGGGGCTTTTGCTGCACATTCAGTATTGAATGGAAGTCTAGTGAATGATAAACCAGCCTGTATTTGGTAACAATTGATATGACATCAACAGGCACAGATGCAGGGCAGATGAGCGATGCAGCATAGCCCAAGAGTAGGAGACATGTTATACTGTTTAAGGAAGCCAGCAAAGCATGGGTTCCTGGATTGAGTGTCTGCCTTTGCTCCCTATGCCGACTAATACAACAAAATTCATCCAGCTATTATAATTCAGACACGCTGGCACATGCATTTCTTATAATGAGGACAGAAGAAATAGTCACCTATCAAACATTATTTTTACTTGAAATGTGTTTTCAAATCACATTTAATCAACCAATGTGTTTTGCACGCAGTCTCATAATAATTAAAAGTAATATTCGAGTATGGAATTCCACATGTTTCTTACTTTTCAAGTAGGTGCAGGCCTGTTGGCTAGATTAGATACTCATTTGCTTTCTAAGCCACTGGGCTTGAGTGCTGAGCTTGATTTACAAGTGTTGCATTATTTGACATAACATAAGATGCATCTGTATTCTATTCCATTTACCATTCTCAGCCGGGCTTTGGTCATTTTTCCATTTAAATGTCTGCCTTTGAGAGGGTATTCTTTTATTTGAATTTACAATCCTATACCATCTCTATTGTCGACACTTCTGCCATTCTGACACTCATCTTCAAAAGCTAGTAACATGATATGTGATATACCCAGACAATTGTATGTTATGCTACAGAGTGTAGCTGATCAACCTAAAACAAAGGCAGGCACTCTTTGGACTTGGAACTTGGGCATTTTTCCTCAACGGGAGAAGTGTTTGATGTATTTCGAAAAACATGCCAATCTATAAACAAAATTCTATGGAGATATATGAATAAACAAAACTTGGAAATATGTCAATGAGGTGTTCCCTTTCATCCAATTCGTAACACTTGGAGGTTGATTACAGACCCTTAGATGAATCCCACCAGAGCGGTCTCAAAGATTTTGCAAACAGATTGTTGCATGTGTTGGTCTCATTCAAGATGTTTCTTAGCAACAGTAAAAGAAGCAACCTCCACTGGCTGCCATACATAGAATACTGCAGACTTGAACTCTTGACACCTGCAATTGTATTATTCTTTAAAAACAAATGTTGCCCTCCTTTTGTACCAGTTGCTGCTTACCTCTGTTTGAAGTCGCCATAGAGGATCCTGCTTGGGAATCCCTTTCTGCAAATTCTAATGCCCTCTAACACACCATTACATCTCAACTGGTGGATCAGTAGATGGTTGTCCATGACACCTATCAGTAAAGTATCATAATTAGTTCAAAACATTATTTTAAGGAAACTCAGCAGATGACTTGTATAGGGGTTTAAGCATTTTAGAAGTGTTCTACCTGGAGTTTTCGTCTCATTTGGAATCAGGCACCGTACAAAGTGAGGATGGGTGCTCCTCAGGTTAGTCATCAGCTTGCCCAAATTTTCCTATAGTTGTGAAAAAAATCAATTTATTTTAAGAAATTCGGAGTGAAGAGCTGTACTCCCTGCCCTTATACTCTCTGTTGTTGTTATGTTGCTATCTTTAACTTCTTCCCACCTGTATTTCTTCCTTCAACGGTCCATTTTTGCTAAATGCTACATACCTAATTCACTTACAATTGATCATGTCCTCCTACGGATTCCTCATCTTTGTTAGTCTCTACTCATTCACTTACCTGTTTACTCACTCGTTGTGAAAACTTGCAAATAAATTCCCAAACTGTCTATTCAAAAAAGTATTAATGTTATTTATTGTACTAGCCTGTCGCCTTCTCATGGTTTATTGTACTCAGTAAAACTTACTCTGAACAAAGCAGACACCGTCTGGAAGGATCCACCCTTCTTCTTTTTTCCACCCTTCCCAGCAGAAGCAGCAGCCTCTGTCACGTGAAAGCCGAAACACATATTGTTTAAAAAAACTGCTTTTATAAATGACAGAAGAAATTGGAGATACAGTATAGTGCATGGTTGTATTTACCTGCTTCAGCAGCAGTAGCACTGTAAAGCATAGACAGCAGTTTCACAGAGGATTTCTGATACAGCTGAATAACAGAGTCATTCAATGGATCCTTATTCTTCTCCAGCCAGCCAGAGATGTTGTAATCCACAGTGCCGGCATAGTGCACCAGGGAGAAATGAGCTTCAGCCTTTCCTTTGCCTGGCTTCGGTTTCTCAAAGCACTTACACTTGCCCAGATGCTGGTCGTACAGCTTGTTCTTGAAGGAGGTGTCTGTGGACTTGGGGAACATGCACTCCTCTTCAAGGATGGAGAAGATCCCCATGGGCTAAAATATAAACAATATCTATTAATCTTGGCTATTGCACTGAAGGATATTTACTCCACTACCCATTCTCAAGTGGCCCACCTTCTCAATAAGCTCAATGCAAGCAGCTAGATCCATCCCGAAGTCAATGAACTCCCAGTCAATGCCTTCCTTCTTGTATTCCTCTTGTTCCAGGACAAACATGTGGTGGTTAAAGAACTGTTGCAGTTTCTCATTGGTAAAGTTGATGCACAGCTGCTCTAAGCTGTTGAACTAAAAACAACATTATTTTGATATTTGGTATAATCATTATATCTCCATGATATTGCAGTGCTGTATGTAATATCTTAAACTTACATCAAAGATCTCAAAGCCTGCAATATCCAGGACACCAATGTAGTACTGTCTGGCTTGTTTGGTGTCCAGCTGTTGATTGATACGAATCACCATCCACAAGAAGAGCTTCTCATATATAGACTTGGAGAGGGCACCAATGGAGTTATAGACCTGGTGGAGAAAAGATTACAGTTATGACGGGATAGTACTGTGCATGCCTTCATGTGCATATGTTAATGTTTATATGGGTTTTATTTTTGGAATTATATGAACTAAAGCAATATAAATTTACCTGCTGGACAGTTTGCCCCTTTGTAACATATTCATTCCCGACCTTCACTCGTGGGTAGCATAGTGCTTTAAGCAAGTCAGCTGAGTTCAGACCCATTAGATACGCGATTTTGTCGGCAACTGAAAACAAATAAATAGTTTTTTAGGAAGATGCAATGCAGTATTAATAATGTTTCATACGTACAGCTTTACTTTTCATCAACCTTGTTACTTTTTTAACATTCAGACACTTTTTGTACCTAGCAGTATATTCATGCCAGGATTCTGAAAGACTGATGTAGCCCAAGACCAAGATCTGCTAGAAGTGGTGCCTGGATCCCATCACAATAAAAGTATTTTTTCTAGAGCGATATTTGGATTGATTAACTTTTCACTTACCACCAATAGTTAATTATGCGGCCACTGATACAAGACTTTCATTAAGCGGACAAGTGACATGATACAAAATCTCCTTGAAATAAAAGTTTTAACCAAAAGTAGCAATTAGAGAATAGAGGAATTTCACTGATTTGATTAATATTGCATCATCATATCAATATCATTATATATCCGAACCAAATAAAATTAGTAAAATGCATCTATAAAATGAACGATGTAGTTGTGTTGCACCTGCTGAGCCTGACCCATTGTTCATATGTTTAAGGATGGGTACTCTTAAGATTAAATACCCTTGCACCAAAACAGAAAGGCATTTTGTGGTATCATGTGCGAAGAACTATAGAAAGAGTTATGTTGGGGCGTGGAAGCATAGTCTTAGCCATGGGTATTGTCAGCAGGAAAACAGGTTTAAGCAAAACTCTCAATATAGTTGGTGTGACTTTGATTGGGATGTTGAGCACAGTTTTAGTGTATGTCTCTTGAGAATGGTAAAGACATATTGAGACATTATATGCGCACTGTCAAAATTAAGCATTGTGTAAATCACGTGAATTTTAACGAGAGGCTCAATAATCTTAGCATGAGTTACACTAAAGAGAAGGGATGGCAATGTGATAGAAACGTGTGCCTTTATATCAGCAACATCATACAACCTCTCTGCATTCCCACCACAGCTCAGGTTTTGAGCTGCTATGAGATATTGTCAAAAATCTGAGTACGGTCTACCTGCAAGACTACCATTATTTGTCAAGCCACCTCCCTAGTTATTATTGGTGTGTATTTTTATACTGGCCTTCTCGCGTTATTTTGTTTGTGAGTTAGGTGCGTTGTCTGCTGAAAGGTGCACAAATTGATATTGTCAAAGTAAACTGTTATTAGTTAGGCAATGATTGCTGTAATAACATACATTAAGTGTTTTCTATACCTGACATTGTTATGTTGGTTGCAACATGAGTCTATACTGGCACAATCTATTTAATGGTAATTCACAATTATATTACCAACCATCATTGCAGATTTAACTTGCATAGTTGGATTATGCCTCAATATAAAATACAGCTTATTTGTGTAATTGAGTGACCAATGTTTAAGAACAAACTTCCTAGAACTTAGCAAAAAACGAAATATACGAGGTGGGATAGCTGGTTCAAGAGTCTTTCGATGTGAAGTGGTTAACAAACCGTACATTAAATCTAGATTTGGTCACCAAATTAACCACATGTACAAATAATATACTTAAAGGCAGCATTATTTGTTAGTTTACTTTTAATGTAATTTTGTGCTATGAAGAAATCACAACTTAAGTAGTCTTAGAGCACCTAGGCTTGTCCGAAATGTGGCATATTTTGCTATCAGCCAAGGTTTCCAGATGGCATTCTGTGAGGAAAGGTAAGTGGGGAGGTAGTGGAGGAAGAGAAAAAGGGAGTGGCCCAGGACGAATAGAGAACCACATGAGCTAGTTGGTAGAATAGAGAGGGCTAATGTTTGTGGAGGTTTGGGTGCAATATGCACAAACAAGCCTGGAACGAGAAAGAATTGCACATAAAGTTAAGAGTAAGTTCAAAGATGCCTCTCGAAAAGGGAGAATTTACTTGAGTGTCGGTTTCATATAGAACCTTGCAAAGTGAAGTGTATGGCCCTGTGATGGATTCAAAATGAGATCAAACAACCCCTTTGAAGCATGTCATCTTTTATTGCCAGGTAGTATGTTTTATTCCTCCCAGAAAACAAACTCAAGAATGGTAGTTCTGGGACTGCAAAGTCCATTGACTAAGAATTGCCAAGTAAAGAATGGACTCTATTCAAGGCGAATGAAGATGGAGACCAACAGAGTAGGAAGGGAGAGATTGGACCGATGTCGGTCCTTCTGTGTGGAGTCTATCTGGCACTCTTTTGTGTGAAATGCTTTACGGCTGGGAACACGTCCTTGGCTCAGCAGATGTGAAGCTTTGAAGCTTCCACATTGCCAGGGTGTCATTGTGAGTTTGGGAATGTTAAAACCATGCACAAGGGAACAGGACTGCAAACCCCTTCTACTCATATACCTAGGCCACGAACGGCCTGTCCTATGGACAGGAAGGCTGGAGGGAACTGTAAGCAATTTTTGTAAATGAGAGTGGGTTTTGAACTCTGACTTCTGTGAGAGCACAGCTCTGAACCAAGCTTCATGGAAGTTCTGGAGGCCTTGTAGGAACTTTATGGGGATGGTCGTAGTCCTGTCGGTATGGGAGGCAGGATTCCTCTTGTTCTGGGGCTCGGTACTTCTGGTAGTTAATCTGCATAAACCAGCTTGTCTACCCTTCTCAACTTGGGTTGCAGTTACCTTGTTCTGTTAAATGAGGGCAGCATGGGGATCTTAGTTCCAACAGGGGATGTGAAGTGTAGCTTACTGTGCAGCTCAACTTTGGGCATCATGAAACTTTTGAACTGACTGCCACTCATGTGTACCATTTATGTATGTATATTGGTGTTTTGTGAAGTGTACCTGGTCAGGTTTTGGCTGCATCAAAGCGGGTCAGCCTTGTACGGAGCAACATGACAAAACACAACAAAATTTAAGAGGGCATAACATAGCATTGCCAGCTAGTATAGCAAAAATGTCCCTTGTCAAGAGTGCCTGCAGTTAGTATGTGTGTTCTTTGTTTACATTATAGTGTTTTATTACGTATGTGAAATGTAATGAAAATGAATAATTTATACTGTGTATGTGTGGTAATGTTCCCTGATCCCATTGCACTTACAGTAAAATAATGAATTTCAGTAAATTACTTATTCATTTCTAGTGTATAAAGTATTATATGCCCATTCATTTTTATACTGTGCCCTCAGTGTCCTCTTCACCTGTAGTTTTACCCCTTTTGGTTTTTTCAATGCTTTGTACTTGTTTGTTTTAGCCTCATCGCATTTGCTCCTTTTGAAATGTAAACCCCTGTTTTTACTCTTATGACATAATGCCCAATAGTTGTCTTGTAAGTCTCACCGTCTGTGCCATCGGGCTCGGCCTGTTCTTCACGCTGTTTCTGCTTGAATTTCATGTTTCCGTGGTGCATCACTGCACCGGTCATCTTGTAGATGCCGATCTTTTCATCTGCATTGAACCCCAGAATATCAATGGCACCCTGTCAAGCAAGAGGTGGAATTGAAGGTTACGTTAGCTAAACTGACAGTTCCTTTTTGTTATAAAGACGTTTGAACTTCATCGTATAACTTACATCAGTAGCCAAAAGCTCCTCTACGTCATCGATACTCTTAACCACAATCTCCCCCTGGCTGATGGATGGGAAGTCATACGGGTTGGTGGTAATGAGAAGCATTTCTGTGAAACAATGCCATCCAGTTAGTATCTGTAGAATGCTATAATAGTCCTCGTCAAATTATATGAATGACGTAAAATACACAATAAAACAAATTCATGCGTTGTACTTCAGTCAAACAACTTGATATGAATCTATGAGAAGCTCAGTAATGAAAGGTGGTGTTCCTCAAATGTTGATTCAGAACTTTATATTTTCCAAATTAAAATCAAACTATTGCTTTGTGTGCATCTGCTACTTTTCATGAAGATATTCTGATGAAAGGAAGAAGAATAAACAACAAGCTTGTTTTCTTTTACTAAGTGTTTTTAAATAAATAATCTATTGGGTTCTGTATTTAGCATTGGCTGAGTATGTATTTAACTATGCAAAATTCATCTGAAATCAAAATATGCCAGTACATGATGAATCCCTATTTGTATTAAGCAAATTCCTACACTGAGGAAAAGTATGGGGAAAATATTCATAAGACCGTTTGGAACCTTCATCTAAAGTGTTGACACACTTCTGTCCTATTAAGTTCCTCTCCATTCCCCACCCTTTTCCTTCACATTTCTGGAGGAACTAGTAGGATGCTAGTATTACAATCGGTTGCTACATATAGGAATCTTCTTCCCATTGGGAGGAAAATACGATTTTCTGCAACATCTTTGTTGTTTGGACTTTACTGTACAATCCTAAGATGTCCCAGGCACAGATACACGGCTTCTATGTTAGGGGTGTACATATATACATATCTCTGCTGTTATTGCTGTCTTCCAAATATTTCACACCGCAACATATTGTGAGACTGGCCCTATGGTTGCTGACAATTGCAGGAACCTTTGTCAAAGTTAGGATGGTTAATACTTTAACAATTGTGATGCAATCAGCTGCACTCAGGATATTTTCTATTACAATGCAGTGCCTAAGAAATGAAGGAGCTAATGGGCATGCATACTTCATTAGCTGTATCTGCCAGGTAACCCTTTTTCTGCTTTGTGAGCACATTTGTTGATAACTCTACATTTGTCTTTCTCTGTATCCATCACAGCAATAAAATAGTTTCTTTTAAGAACTCCATATGCAATAATTCCTCTACTTGTGCGTAACCTCTTTTGGGGTGTGTGGTTAGATACATGAGACATAGTTGAAACTTACCAACAAGTTCTGGCTTTTTGTTGGTCATGATTTGATAGAAGATGTGGTAGCTCCTCTCTGCTGAGAGCTGGAATGTTACTCTGGATTTTTCCAGCAGGTCTGAAATATAAACCATTTACGATGTGTAAACATGAGAATGTGTTTTAAGAACATTTACTAAGGTATTTACAGGTATTTCTTACATGTTTCAATATCTGCAGAAGCCAGTTTCCCTGTGGTTCCAAAATGGATTCTGATAAATTTACCCTAAAGTGTGAACAGAACCAACAGTGAATTCAGGTTTAAACCAAGTGTTGATTAATATGTATTACACACTAAAGAACACATATAGGGTCTGATTCACAGAAGCGTTTTATAATGGCATAATACCATTTGAAAATGCTCTGTGAATCAGGCCCATGGAGTCAAAAGACTTACAAAACGGGATGAGTTGTCATTCCTCACAGTCTTGGCATTACCGAAGGCTTCCAGCAGAGGGTTGGCCTGGATGATTTGATCCTCCAGAGTTCCCTAGAAGTGGCAGAGTTATCTGTGAATGTACTGGTTTCACACAGAATTCTGTGAAAACTACACAATGTTAAAACATGCAGAATTAACAAACCTGCAGCTTGTTGGACATGGCTGGGGAGTCCTTTTTCTTATCACCAGCCACTGCAATTGTTGCAAAGTACTGGATGACACGCTTGGTGTTCACAGTCTTTCCGGCTCCAGATTCGCCACTACAGTTGTAGAGAACACAATTAATATTCTTGAACAACAGACTTAGAATACACAAGGACACTCTATTGAAAGATGTGTACTTACGTAATCAGGACAGACTGATTTTCACGATCTAAGGAGAGAAAAGTGTTTTATATAACAGGGTTATTTAATGGTATTTTAACGTCTTTACTAACTATTATTTTACAAAAGGGAGTCACTTTACCTGTCAACATGAACTGATAGGCATTGTCAGAAATGGAGAAGATGTGAGGTGGGGCCTCCTGGCGCTTCTTGCCTCTGTAGGCATTGACCACCTCGGGGTTGTACACTGGCAGCCACTTGTAGGGATTAACAGTGGCACAGAAAAGACCAGAGTATGTCTGAAATGAAAGGCATTTGTTAAGACACGTTGCTGTCCTTTATCTGTTCTGTTATAGTCGATATATGATCTATAATTGTTAACATGACAAACATGGTTGCAAAGTTAACTACTCTTGATCTCTGTTTACCTTGAAAGAAAACCTCGCCAGCATGTATTGGGCAAATCTTACACAATTTAGAATGGACACAAGGGCAAAACAACCACATCAAATATGATAATGGAAAGTTTAAGGCAGTAATGAGAAATTGTAAATAACAATAATGCAAACAATGCTAGAAAAACAGTAACATGATGCATTAGGCAAATCAGAATACGGGGACCCTAGATCAGTAGTATTGATTATATTTGATGTTTTGTGGTGCAACCTTTCTGTCAATATTAAATAGTGAATTAACGTTGTGGTCAGATTTGAAGTACTTCACTTAGCTTGCCATTCCAATACTCACCAGAGAGGGATCAATAACTGCTATCAAAGTATTGTTTTTGGTATTCATTTGGGTTACAGTCCTCGCCACTCATTTTATGCTGAGCCCCAATTGAGTAAAACGCATAATGTGGCCGCCAAATACTGGAACTGCTAATGTGTTCTCATTAAGGCAGCTGCAACTCTCCTATTTAATAGAGTCTTGCAACCCCCAGACATCCTTCTGCCATCCCCACTCGAGTGGCTAGTCTCACAGTTTGAAGACGATTGTATCAGACCATTACTAGTAAGCCCCTTTATGGCTGAATTCTTTTACCATTGACTGTTTTAGTATTTCTTGTGATTTCATTAACAATAGCAAATTTACATTTCATGATAAACTCCTCAGTTGTTGCATTTTTTATAGTTTTCTTTGTTGACACCAAAATAACACTACTTTCTAAATAACCTTTAGAAACTTTAAAGTGATTTTGTTCCTCTGCTTATATGTTTTATGCAACCCCATGATACAGTTTCCTTCTTAGTACTACAGTTCTTAGTTCTACAGTTTTTCTGTCTTCACGACCGCCCTATCCCGCACCTGCTCTCATGTTGGTTGGAAGCTTTGATTCTGCCCTACTGAGAGCATTGAGTGATCTTTAAACATCAAGGACTGTTCGGAAATAAGTATGTTTTGATGTAAATTGTGCTGAACAGAGAATCTACCTGCAACAGTGAGCAAAATGTGCATATCTGGGTGATTCACATTCTGCTTCTCTTTGTATTCTCTATTCATCTTCTACTTTCTACTTCACCTCTCATTTCACATTCTTTTATTTTAGTGGCCCCTAAAGTATGGAATGTCTCTCACCACATATTGGTTTATCCCTACTCTACTGAACTTCTAATCGTGTCTCTAATCAGGTCTCCTCTTTTCCCACTGTGGTGTAATGTCTAAAAAGTAGTTGTTCTCATTTTCATGCTGCTGCTGGCATTATGTATTTTGTTACTATTGTTGTATTGATGCATCTATTTATTAAAATATTGCACAGAGCTCTAGGGTAAAATGTTATAGTGACAACCTTTTTGCAGACAATAGTGCAACTCTTTAGGTTGGGTAGAGAGCTGTAGAATATTACTTGTAAGAGCTTTTTTGTTTGCATGGTGCTTGATACATAGTTGTCTTTTCAATGTTGAACTGCATTAACTATTAATAACTCTTGTGGTTAGTTATGCTGCTTGGTACATTGCTATTTTTTACCTTTGTTCTACATTGCAATTTCTACACTGTGCGTTATTGGCTTTGCGTTTTATTTGTCTTTGGCTGCCACTGATAGTGTAGTTAATGACTAAAGTAACATAAACTGCCACAATACACTATGGTTAAATAATGTTTGCATTATTTTATAAGAGAACATGTTTGCTTATAGAACTTAATTTTTGCAAGATGTTTTACAAAGCTGCACTCTCTCTAAATATATATGGGCCAGATTTTTAAAAAAAAGTGTTTTTGAATGGGAAACACCCATTGAAAAAACTGTTGTTAATCAGGAACATATATAAATGTATATATATGTATACAGAGAGAGTGGGGGAGAAGGAGAGAGTTATAGGAAGAGGGAGAGGTAGCTATAATTTGAACATTGTCAGACTTAGGTTTACCATGTTTATTCTCACACCGTTTTCCAACTACTCAACACAAACAAGGCTACACAGTAAATGGGACCATATCAGTTTGGAATACATTATGAAATGTAATGATTGACCGTTCACATTGATGTTGTGTCTATAATGACACAAATTGGCAAGGCCTATTGGTCTGCAAATGTAGAGGATAATCTTTATTTGTCCTTTGGGAACTTTACAAAACAATCTATCCCTCTACATATAAATGCCAGACCTTTTGGCTTTCCCGCTGCTTTTATTTGGTTCCAATGGATAGTTTCAATGTACTTTTCAGTGTACTGTCTTCTGATAAGTGTGAAATAAGAGTAACGCCTTTCTGATGGCCACACACACACACATTGTGTAATCAAATGAAGTGATATGTGCTGCAGGGGAAAATGTATCAAAGGTGGACAGATTTATAATGTCTATGGGCCTCATTACAACCGTGGCGGTAGCCGGCCTGTAAAGCAGGCACGGCTGGCGCCGGATTTGCATTTTTTCCGGCACCCGTGAATGGGCAAGAACCGGGTCAAGCCGAGTTAGGCAGATCCGGTAATTGCCCATTTTCGGGTGCCGGAATCAAGGTCCTCCTCATCCCCATTCCGCCCCATAGGACTGAATGGGAATGGGGACGCGGATGCACCGGCACATTCAGAGTTGTGCCGGTGCATCCGACGTGCTGTGCTCTTGGGTGCCTGTCAGCCTGCCAGGAAAAACCTGGCGGGCTGACAGGCAGCCGTGACCACAACACGTAGTATGGCGGTCCGGGAAATGCGGTACCGGCATGCTTACCGGTACCATAGTTCCCAGACCGCCAGGGTCATAATCAGGTCCTATGTCATGATATAATGGTAATCTGGGACAATGTCAAAACCCAAAGCATCTGTGCCCCTTTACAGCAGCTTATAATGCCTTTGCAATGCATTGTAAGTTATTGCCCTGTTTCAAAATGTATTGTGCCTACATTGATGGTGAGGGGCAGTATGATTTATTAACACACAGGGTAGAATGTTCATGGCACTGCAGCCCTTCAGATTTCTTTAATGAAGGTTTTAACTCCTATTACAGCACAGAACAATTGACGGACAAAGAGTAGAGTTCCTAAATAAGAAAATAACCGACCAACAGGACCACTCATATCAAGCAACGACATTCGCTTAGAACCCAAAGCCTACAATAAAAGAAAATTCGGAGGATCATCTTTTTCTCACCTGGCAGCAATAACCTGGAATGACCTACCAAAAACATTTTTAACAAAAGGGATCCTTTGGAATTCAGGAAACTACTCAAAACTTGGCTCTTTGCTTCAGAACCAGAAGGAAATGACTAGGGAGCATGCACCCAACGGGAAACAAGAACCTTAAGGAGTAATCCATGGCCCTAACTTAATCATCCCTAACCAGAGGGCGGGTGAAGGACCCCCCAGCAACCCATGTCCACAGAGGAGACTTAGGTAGGTAAGGACCCCCCAAGGGATAGGCAGGAGTGACCAGAACCCTCTATCACAATCACCCCCAACCCAGGCCGGGGAACACGCCAGCATCAGCCAGGTAGACATACCACTAGAGTAACACAGAGGAAAACTGCCACTCCTCAACATGCCCACCAACTAAGTGGACAAACTACCACACCAAACACACAGGATAATCATAGATGCTAAGCACAGAAACTCAAAGACAAAGAGGTAAGGAAAACCTGCTAACCCAACTCTAAAACCTCAACTTTCCGCATACGCTTCCCATACAGAAACTCACACAACCACATCTGTGCACAGCAATACGCACGCACTTCACCACACTACAACAGACTAACAACACATAACCCCTCACAACAGCACATCGCAAGTCGCACTGACCCAAAAACCACACTTAAGGTCAGCGAACGGTGCAAACCGAACTGAAGCTGCCAACAGGAAATCACAACTCTCACTTTCCTATCCCCACTATACCCTGCTAACCCACCCACTCCCCCACTTTTTCACACCTTTCTTTTCAGATCCGCCAGAGCACCTGGGGACCACTCCGGTGTTGATAGTGTGTGATACAAATATCTTTAACATTAACATTTATTTATTTAATTTGGGCATTTATAAGAGCGCACCAAGCCGATGGCATCTGGGCGCTGGTTAAGGGGGTAGTGGAACGGACACAAGGGGGTATGCAAGGAGTCTTAGTTGAAGAGGTGAGTTTTCATCTTCTTTCTGAGGCAGCCATAGGAGGGTTCATCACAAAGGTGGTCAGGGGGCTTGTTCCAGAGTGCGGGGGTACGGGTTGGGAAGCTGCCCCCCCTCCTCTTATGCGGTTGAATCTGGGGGTGACGAGGCAGTGTTTGTAGGCCGTGCATTGTGGCCTAGTTGGTTTGCACCTCGAGATTCTGGTTATCAGGTAGTAGAGGGCATTGTTCGAAAAGCACCAGTGATCGAAGGTTGAGATCTTGAAGTTCATCATGTCCTTGACTGGAAGCCAGCCGGAAACATGTGACAATGTTCACGGATGCTCCGCTTAGTATATCACCTTAAACACCTTTCCACTTATCATAAAATTGCCTGTGTCCCAGTTTTTCTATTTGTTTGGACTCCCTGTACTTAACTACGTCTTGTCTTCCCTGTTCATGCAAAATAGTGTTTATATGCTGCTCCATATGCAAACTTCTGTATGTAGACATCAAAATCAAACTGCAATGCTACGGTGTGATCATGCTCAGTTATGACCACCCATTACATGGTTTGATTTTCAGGTGAGTGACTAGTTATTGTGTGATAGCACGCTAGTGAAAGTACTTGTTATTTTAAATTATATTTGTGCCCCTTACTGCATGACTTCCCATCAAAAGCAATATCAGCACTTTATGTTTGGTGTGAAAATATCCCTTGGAATGCAATCTTGTTACCGAGTCATTCTTTATTATTAGACTTTTGTCTTTTTTCAGGACTATACTGGCTCATATTTACTACTTACCCTTATTATTTTGTGTGACACTTGGGTGTCTTTCTATCTGCAGGGGAGAATCCAAGATCGATTTGTTGCCAGCGTTGGATACCATGGTAGCCACTGGTCTGAGACGAGACCCTTCTCGGGACAATATATAGGGATAACGTGGGAACTCTTGCTAGCAGTTCTATGAATAGGTGCTTTTACTTTGCTAGTATGTTTGGCATTCTAATACTATGTGGTATATTCGCGTGACTCTAGAAGAGGTACTGCATCATTTGTATTTGTATTTATTGATTTATAAAGCACCACACGCCAAAGCGCTGATCATCATTGATGTTACAGTCAGCTTCTAAAGAGGAAGTTACACTGCGCATAATTGTTTGCTAAGTTAGCCGAATTCGGTCATATGGTGGTCCTGGTGGAGAGCACATGTGGCCACCTAACCTCTTTGCTCCTTCAGTCTTTGGTTCAAGGCATGCAGTACTTACATAGATCATCCAGGCCGCGTATCGCTCAGCGAGATTATACAGCACAGAGGCTTCATTCAGATGGGTCATTATGACCATGTCTTCAATCTTATCGTACTTGGGAGGATTCTGAGGGTAGACCTGAGTATCTTTCACTGTTACAGTCTGAAAAGGAGCAAAGATAGGAAAGGTTTACTGTGGGGACTGGCAGAGTCGTGTGAGTGTATCATGATATATACATTTTTCAATTATTGTTCATGTGATATGCTCATTACCCTTCCATCGTCGGTCTTGACGGTGACTTTGCCACCCTCTCGGGCCGTGACGGTTCCTTTCACGTAGAGCTCTTTTTCGTCATCCACGTAACAAGTGTTCTTGGCATCAAATGGCCTGTTCTGGGCTTCAAGCCGCTCTTTGTCAGTCTTGCGCAAATACTGCGCTGCCTCCCCAAACACTGCCATTTCTGAGTCCCCCATGGTTTCAGAGTATCACTAGGAAAGCAAAATAGTTTTTATGTAATTACAAAGCAACTCAAGTCGTCATTGAGTCATTTATAAAAACAAACATAATCTATATTGCTGGTTTACGTTGGTAAAATCTAAATTTACATACATGAAAATGATTATAGTCCACTTCAAGATGTTTCGCTACTTATAATCATTGATTTGTCCAACCTGCTTTTGTGGTGGTGGGCCTGATTTACAAAAAGAATTTCAACAGGACTTTCCCATGTTAAAACATGTTTGTGAATCAGGCCCATGATGTTTTAGTGTGAAAATGGATTGTGCCACTGTAAAATGCTTTTGTAAATCAGGCCCAATTAATTCTTGCATTCATTTGGCCACTCAGGCCACAACACATTTTCATCCGCTGCAGTGTTAAATGGAGGGGATTTTTTAAATGTGTGGTAGTGTATTGTAGCACCACTGTCATATTCATTAACGCTAGTTCTAAAATTCGACCATAATATTGTTCATTTTTTATACTACCTTTTTAGTTTGAGATAACATGCTTGCACACGATCACCTTCTAAGCCAACTAACTGGATGTGCAGTCCGTGAGCCTGATTCACAAAGGTTGTTTTTCATTGGGAAAAACGGTTTGTAAATGAGGCCGAGTGTCTCCTATTGACTTAACTAAGACTGGATGCAGGCAAGTGCAGAATCCCCTCCGAGCTCACACTGCAGAGAGGAAGCAATATGCTTCTAGACATAAATCATAAACCTGCATCTGGAGAATGCCTTGCAAACTTCTGTTTCACACACACGCAGGACGCGCTAGATTCTATGTGCTGTCTGCTCCAATCATTTTTTTGTTATTTAATCTTTTATAACGCTCTTAATACCAGAGACCAGTCTCTAAGCACGGGACGGGGATTCAAAGCTGTGTTTCTCTGTGTGGTCTTGCTTCCAAGACAAACATTTTTTTTGCCCCTGAGCTATCCTCCTGGTAATAAGTGTCATGGAACTGTTTTCTAATTATGTTCGTGCATCATTTCACTGGCTAATAAACAATAAAATGTTACTAGCACGTAAAAATACTGGTGTCTTTCGAAAATAGAAACTATTTAACATCATGCTGTTTGCAGAAATCCTATCTGACCGTTTTGCTGGCATATTCCGGTTCCTCTTGCCTAATCCAAGTCCCGTCTTTCTCCTTTTAATTTAGCATCTAGTGGCGCTTCAGTACCATTGCCTGATAAAGTCTTGTTTTAAGAAAAGTGGGGCCTGGGAATGTCTGATCAAAGCACTACAACCAGTGTAAATTATGGCCCTCTTTAATTTTCTTTGCTCTTTTGGTTTTCCTTCCTCTTCCAAAGCCTACATAGAGGGAGTCCGACTCTTATCACTATTTTAATGTTTTGTAATCGGGACAAATGGGCTGATGCTCCTACTCCTTGATTTCTAAGGGCCTGATTTTGAAAAGCGTTTTTCAGTGTGAAAATCTGATTGAAAATCGCTTTGCAAATCATTCCCCCTGCGTTTGTAGGATAGCCTGCCTCGAGAGCAGGGGAACATCACAATCATGTTAGATTTAGGCAAGTCCTCAAAATGTATCTATTTGACTTCTGCAGGACTCCCTTTCTCTGTCTTACATTCTTATGGGCCAGTGGCATGGGATGTAAGCTGTGTTCTATATATATATATATATCCCTTCTTCCATTGTTGATGTTTCCTTCAACATACTCCTTTTACACAGCCTAAACTTGGCTGTGCTGCTCTCAGAATGTAAACTGAGGCAGCCTTTAAATTAATATTCTGGATTGTGTTCTAGAATCTGTATTTGCGAACCCAAATAAATCAGCTTACATGGGTCTGCTTGAGCACATCTCAAGCCCATCACACAACCACACTCCTAGTACGAATGTGATTATTAGGTGGAAACTGTCTTCATTATAAAACCTCAACAGTACAGACAGAATACAACTAGCTTGCTTAATTCTGCATGTTCTCTTTAACACATCCCTTGAGTCAACATGCATCCAGAACCCCCACAAGCATTACCCTTCCCCTCATCTCTACACCTCTAACTATAAAACTCTCAGGCCCTGATTTACAAAGGAGTTTATTTAAATGAGAAAATCCCATTGGATAACGCTTTGTAAATCAGGCCCTTGCTGTTAATCTAACCCAGTACCCAAATGAACACCCTCCCCCCCCTTACACTCTCTTTTCTTTTTTCCTTGTCCTCCATAGACCATATTCTGGATACCCCTTGTGTGGGCACAATATGCCAACACCTAGACGAGCCTCTCCCCTGTGAAGCTACTACTGTGGTGACTTTGCACTTTATAAAAGATTTCTAACATAATTGTTGTCTTCTCTTGTTCCCTAGGTGTAAGTCCCCTCATTTTTGGTTTTGCCGAATTATTGTGGTGCAAGCTACAAATTTGCCATAACCATTGTTACAAAAGAGAGAGAGCTAGGGAAATTGGGTTTTGAACTGAGAATATCTGGTTGGCATAGCAACCAGCAATGCCGTGGCACAAAATGGCCAACTTACTAAAATGTCTTTTTCCAAACTCCTCCGCCGTACTACCCAATAAGGAGCTCCCTAACAAGATTTGCTCCAATCAGCAGTTTTGTAAGAAGCAAGTCGGATGTGCTTTCCATTTCCCAGCTGTGTAGTGATTTGCCTTAGTTATTGGGCTATTTTGAGCTATTTTGCATACAATTGGGCTATTTTTTGGTTACTTTTGGCAACAATCTTTTTCTTATTATTCTCAAGGCTACCTCTTTACTACCACCACCCCATACCCACTCTCTCTACCCACACCCCCATTCTCTCTACCCTCACCCAGCCCACTCCTGCTCTCTACCCCCCAGCAAACCCCCCCCTCATTTCATATGATGGTTGGGTTCTGTTTGGGTTATTTTGGGTTAAGTTTGACAAGTCCTCCAGAGGCTATGTTGTTGTTCATGTTTCCTTCTCCCAACCAACTACTGCCACTCAGCCTCTCCACACACACTCTCCCCCACCCACTCATCCATCCCATGCCCCCACTTTCTCTACCCCCACCCACCCTACTCCCACTCTCTCTACCACAATCCACCCACCCTTCCCCACTCTCTCTACACCCACCCCCACTCTCTCTACCCCCACCAGCCACCCCTACCCACCCTTCCGCCACTCTCTACCACCATACACCCACCCTCCCCCACTCTCTCTATCCCACCCACACTCTCTCTACCCCCACCCATCCTACCCATACTCTCTATATAACCCCACCCACCATACCACTCTACCCACATTCTCTCTACCCCCACCCACCCAAACCCCACTCTCGATCCCCATCCCCTCTACCCCACTCTTTCTAACCCCACCCTACCCCCACATGCTCTATACCCACCCCCACCTTACCCCCACACTCTGCACCCCTACACACTCACTGCACACCAACTCTCTCTGCCCCCAACGACCCTTCCCCCACTCTATTTACCCACACCCACCCTTCCCCACTCTCTCTACACCCACCCCCACTCTCTCTACCCCCACCAGCCACCCCTACCCACCCTTCCGCCACACTCTACCACCATACACCCACCCGCCCCCAATCTCTCTACCCCACCCACACTCTCTCTACCCCCACCCATCCTACCCATACTCTCTCTATAACCCCACCCACCATACCACTCTACCCACACTCTCTCTACCCCCCCACCCAAACCCCACACTCGATCCCCATCCACTCTACCCCACTCTTTCTAACCCCACCCTACCCCCACATGCTCTATACCCACCCCCACCTTACCCCCACACTCTGTACCCCTACACTCTCACTGCACACCAACTCTCTCTGCCCCCAACGACCCTTCCCCCACTCTATCTACCAACACCCACCCTTCCCCCACTCTCTCTGCCCCCACCCACCCAACCCCCTCTCTCTTTACACCACCCACCCACTCTACCCACACTTTCTCTACCCCCACCCACCATACCTGCACTCTTTCCACCCCCACCCACACAACCCCCACTCTCTCTGCCCCCACTCACCCTACCCATACTCTCTCTATCCCACCACCCACCCTACCTTCTTATTCCCGCACCCACCCACTCTACCCCTTCAATTCCCCCACCCACCTTAGCCCTTCTATCTATGCCCTCTCATCCGTCCTCTTATACTCTCACTTTATTTCTTACCCCCTCACTCTCACTCTTTCTCACTCATAGTTCTTCTTGCTCATCGTCGATGGCTCCCTCTATCAATGGCTTCCTCCCTTGCTCTATTCCCCTTCTCATTGTTTTGCACACCTACACTCCTTATCACATCCTCCTTTGAAACTCTGCACTTTACTTCTTGCACCCTGGTGCCTATGAATGCAAAATACAAAGAACAGCAGTAAACGCCAAAACTATTAGCATTACCAATGCTTGTTTTCAATTGGAACCTTACTTCTCATCTCTCTTTGTCTCCCTATACATTGCTGATAAATTGAATATCGGATCAGGAAAGAAAGTCAACTGCTTCAAACTAGCAACATGGAAATCTGGTCCTGTTTGAACTATAACCATCAGTATTAGCGGGGGTCGAATTTGAAAAGCCCCTTTAATTTTTTAATTTTTTTAAATGTTTGCATTTATGTCAGCGCACAAAACCCTGAGGCATTTCGGTGCTAGTTACAGAAAGTGCATGGTACATTTAATGAAGTGCTAGAAAACGCATAACGGTTAGAGTCAGAATTTGTGTATGTGGGCAGACTGGCAACGCATCACCTCAGGGTGTGGGGGGTTACATCAGGCGTGCAGACAAGCATAAGAGACAAAATAGGTGTGTGTATGCAGACTGGCAAAACCTTACGTCATGGTGCGGGGGGGCTTCATCAGGCATGCAGACAAGCATATGAGACAAGATAGGTGTGTGCATGCAGACTGGCAAAGCCTCCCATCTTGTTGCAGGGGGCTCCATTAGATGTGCAGACAGACATGTGCAAAACATAAGGTTCATGTGCAGTGCACAGGCTGCATGTCAAATTAGATAGTTGCCGACAGGATAAGATACATAAATCGCACACAGGCTGACTGGTCATAATAGGTGGTAGCAGACAAGACAAATACAAATTCAAGGTAGGCATAATGTAAGAAGCTAGTCATTAGTAGGCATATGGGACAAGATCGATGAGTGTACGCAAACTGGCAGAGACTCGCCTCATGTTGTGGGGGATTCGAAGGGGGTGGAGGGCTACTACACGTGTGACCAGAATATGCAGTAGCATAAGAAGGCGTGACCATTTCCATAATACCAGTCCCCTGCTCACTCTGCCTCCATCCTCTCCAGTCTGATTCTGAGGGACACAAGGCCCTGGCAGCCTCCCCCTGGGTATTGTGGCACTTGGCACAGGCTGTACAACTTTGCAAACAAAGAATCAGACAAGAGGACCATTTCTACATTGGCACGATAACCCTCTGATTATGTCATCAGCTCCAGGAGGAGAGAATGATAGACAATGTGGGTGGCTCTTCCCGAGCCACACAGAGCTTTCAAAGGTATTGGTCCGCCATAACACCTACCATTTAATATAATCCACATCAATGGTGCTTACTCATGATATCACACATGGAAACATGATAGGGTGAATCAGGCACCCCTGTCCAATGACTGAGGGCCTGATTTACACAGCATTTTACAATGGGATTGCTCCCAGTGGTGGCACTATCAGTAAAATGTTGTACCCATGCTCGGCCCCATTTTTATAAAGCATTCCCTTTCCTTGTTTTCAACATTCATTTGAAACACCCCTTTCTCCCAAAATCAACACCCTGATTCTTGAAAATCTCTTACCTGCACAAGACAACCAGACATCTCCATGTATTGCCCTACTTGTCTTCACCTCACATACTTGTTTCACACAATAATCTTTTGAATAAAATGTGCAAGTGTGCATGCATTACACTATTTCAGGCTTATGGAATGCAGGCATTTACTGTGGAGAATACACAGAATGAGGGGCTTTGGAATGCTAATGTCCAGTGAGCTCTGACTTGTCAGGGAAAGCCGCCATTAGCACTCTCTATTTCACACTTATGTCTGCCCCAGCCAAATAATAAAAGATAAGACATCAAATCAACTTGGGGAATGACCGGGCCTGTGACGGCCAGCTCTGGCTTTTACCATCACACTTCAAAGCCATGGTTAGTGCCAACATTCAGTATGCAAAAAAAAACCTTTGTTAGGTTTTCAGGGAGGCAGACCTCTGCGTTTACACTTCAAAAAAGCACAATTTTCTGTGTTTTTGGGGACAAGGACACGTACCACAGAGCAATTTAAGTGTCACCACCTAGGGATTGCGCCACTGTAAAAACTTTTTTTTAAATGTATTGTTTTATATTGATGTTGTTGAAAATTCAATGCAAACATAATAAAACTGATTGGAATAACACATTTTCAAGCAATGATTCAATATTCAAATGTAAAACATATAACAACTTGATAAAAACATGGCATTGCGCACCACACCAGTTCATCAGTTAGTGTTAAAATTCAGACTGCCTTGAAGTGCATCATTTGATTTAAGATATGGCTGCTTTTATGGGGATGGAGGGTAAAATTCCAAGATGTAATGGATCATTTACTATTGCTAAATTTAATGAAATATATCGACCATTAAAAATTATTTTCAACATATACACTGGCACAAGTATTCTAAAGTTTGCAAAGTATTTGTAGAAAAATGTCTTTCTTATTTTTGCAAGGCTTGGACATAGGACGATTAAGTGTTGTAATGTTTCTGGTTCCTTAGTATTATGGCAAAATCTACATATATTCTGAACAGTCTGAAGCATTTACACTTTGCCCAGGTAATTTGCTAATCATAGAGCCAGAGTTTGAGCTTGGCTCGGTTTGGATTGGCTATTAAAAGAGGTTCATCAATGTCTACCTGAGCCATTATCAGAAGGCATTGGTTCTTCCAATGCGCTTAAAGACTGGTCAGATTGATCTGCGAGAGTCTGAGCTATGTCAGGCACTAAGCTATAGGGGGCATATGAATAAAGAAGACATTTCCTGTAAAGAGCTACGGTATGCCAGAATACAATGATTTTTAATGATAGCAAGCCCAATTCATAACGTACCTCTTGGATTGGGAAGCTTGATGTTAAAGTGCCTTTTTCCAGTAGTGACCTTCTAATAGATCACACTTGGCATGGTATTCTAAAAGTTTGGCTTTATCTCCATAAGTGACAATGGGAACTGCTCTGCTTGTAGACGTTAATGTTGTGCTTTGAAGAAAATTTGCCATATTTCCGTTGAAGAATCTTATGTCTGGTTTATAGTTTCTATGGGATGTCATGGACATTGGAGGACGCACCAACCCCAAATACTTATATCACTGCAAAATTACCAGAGGATGAGCATTCATACTCCATTTGAAAAATGTGTTTTTATTTAGTTTAGTCTTAGACATTATGAGGCTATTGGATTTGCTGATGTTGATTGAAAGAGAGTTAGCTGCTGCATAGGACTCAAGGGAGGCCAATTTCCTTTGTAGGCCTATTGGTGTTTTATCTAAAATTACTAAGTCATCCGCATACAACAGCCATGATATGGGGAGCTTACAAATTTTAGGGGGAAATTAAATAGTTTTATTCATGTGGGGCTCCAACTCATTGGTGAAGAAATTGAAGAGAACAGAAGCTAGAGTGCAGCCTTGTTTAAGGCTGCGAAAGGCGGGAATAGGTTTAGAGAGGAGGGCTTCTTGATTCAGTTTGACTCGAATTGAGGTGTTTGAATAAAGATGAAATATCAAATTCAGAATGTAAGAGGGACACTCAGTCTTGGTTAATTTGTCCCACAGAAGAGCTCTACGTACCGAATCAAAAGCCTGTTTGAAATCTGTGAAGGCTAGGTAAACCGGTTGGGCAGAGAGAGATACATGTTTCTTTATGGCAGATAGAATTAATAAGTTGACTGAAGTGCCCAAACCCGGGACATATCCGGATTGATGAATATCTAATTGGGAAGTGGTACAAAGCCATTTTGAAAGATGTTTAAGGATTACCCGGGCAAAAATCTTGCCTGGGATGTCTAGGAGAGCTATCGGCCTGTAATTTGCGGGCATGTCCCTGTCTCCCTTCTTGAAAATGGGGATTATAATTGACTGTTTCCACGACGAGGGGATAGAACCTTTGAGCAAAATCTGGTGAAATATTTTCAGTAATGTGGACGCCCAGTGGTCTGAATGGGATTTTAACATGAGGATATATAGACCACCTGGGCCGGGAGCCCTAGAGGTGCTCTATTTTTTAATTTCCAAACTAAACATAATGTCATCATGATTGAAGGTTAATATTTGAAGATCGTACGAGGAGGAAAGGGGAATGGGTGTTGAAGTGGTTCCCTCAGCAAATAGGTCAGTATAGTGTGTGATCCAGGTTTGTTCGCTAACTGAATTAGTCATCGTCGGGAGTGCCATGGTATTTGTGCCGGTTCTTAGCAGTTGCCAAATCTGAGCACTAGATTTAGATGCTTATGCAGAAAGCATGGCTTCTCCATCCAGTAGTGTCTTTTTTGCTAAATGCATTCTGGACCAGTTTCTATATTTTGTCTAGATCTTTCTTAGCATAAGGACTTTGTCTACTGAGGCCCCTTGCAACACGCATCTCTGCTCCCTTCTACAAATAGTTTTAATGTTCCTAACTTCCTGATCATAGGTATGTTTATGAGAGAAGGAGGGTCGCGGCCCTCTATTGGAATGTTCTATGAAAATGTTCAGGAATGTGGTGTATGGCTCGAAGACTTGGTTCTCAGTTGGACAACAAGCGTTGGTTAAACAGGCAGTAAGATGTTGTAATTTGGATTCTGTCCAAGCTAATCGTAAAAGGTTTTTGTAAATCAGGCCCTAAGTCTGCTCCAAACCTTCCGACCTTTCGCAGATAGCAGTTTGATTTCACCTTATAAAATATTTCTCTCAACAATGGTATGTCCCACCCTTAAAATGATGAAAGGCTGAGTGAGACACATCATATGCTCGGCTGGAGGTACTAGCCTCAAATGGCACATCCCAATAATCCACCTCATTTTACAGCGTTTAGAATGACGAAAGGTAGAGTATGACCCACCTGACATGAGGCTGACACTGACCCAGCTCTACTTGCTGGTTAACAATCATAATACTCCTTTATTGCCTTGAAAAGAGTGAAAGGCAGAGCCAGAGTACCTCCTGGCCTGACATGCGAATGCCTTTTCACAGCCCTACTAGCCTTTCATTGAGAGGTATCTCTTTCTCTATCTGCCATGCGCTGCAGTACTATTTTTCCTCTCTGCACGCTCCTCTGTGTTGCTCTGCGTGGTTTCTCTTTTTACCCACCCTCTGCCCACAGGCCCCTCCATGATTCACCACGATACAAAAGCCAACACTAATGTTCCTGCCCTAATGTTCTGAGTGTCTGACCCGATATTCTCAGTGCCTGCCCTGGTGCTGTGAACGCCTGCCCGGAAGTTATGAGCGCCTGCCCTAAGGTTCGTCTTCATGTATTTTATTGTATGATTTTTCCACTGCATGCCCTTAGTGGCAGCATCAGAGTGGTTTGCTGGAAGGGGGTTTGAATGCACCCTAGCTACACCAGGGGTCTGCAACCTTTCGCTCTCCAGATGTTTCGGGCAACAATGCCCATGATATCTGCTTATTGACTATGCTGATTAGGGATGATACAAGTGGTCCAAAACATCTGGAGAGCCAAAGGTTGCAGATCCCTGGTCTACACTGATGTTCTGTGTGCTTGTCATTGGGTTCTCGTTACTTGTCCTGATTGACACGTTATCTTACACTACAGAAATACATAGAAGCAACATAAGTAAAGCAAACATAAAACAAACTTTCCCGAAAACACTGCAATTGCCCTACAAAACTATAAACGCTCTCTGCACCTAGCTGCTCCTTCGTGCACCCCGCTCCACTGCCACCCGCAAATACCTCAATGCTTGTTGTAAAGAGCTGTGTATACTGGCAACTTGGCTGCGTTCACTTTTATTCTGGCTCCCTGCGTACAACTGAAAGGTGGCCACTGAGGGCCTCCCCGCAGATTACCCCCCCAGCCATGGCCTTGAGCATCTGAGCAGATAAGGAATCCGGGTGAATGGGGGATCTGTGAGACTGTGCGCTCTTAACCCCACAGGCCTGCTTCAGAGCTAGGGGGACCCAAGGCAGCAGGGATGGGTGGGCTGATCTGCAGCCACTGGGGGCTACTCATATAGATGCATCGTTTCATGGGGCGGCTGCTGTTTGGGATGAGGCTGCTTACCTTGCAACACCCTCCGCTTACGATACGTGTTCCCCAGTCCCCTGTGAACAGAAAGGAAATGTGTTAAGCCACAACAACGTAAATGGAGACCCCTGTAAAAAATAAGAAATGCGTTAAGCAATAAAAACATAAATAGACTCCCCTGTAAAAAAGGCATGAATGCACTGAGCAATGAAATCATAAATAGACTCGCTTTGGGGCAGGACACAGCAGGTGCGGCTGGAGATGGGGAAGCTGCGTTTGATGGCGCCTGCATATGTGTTCACACATCGTTAGACGCAAGCAGGCAGAGTTACGCCATCAATACAAGGTGACCAGCTGTGCGTTATCTAGGATTTGGCCTCAGAATAAAGCACCAAGATGGGGCCGCTGGCATGCACGTATTCCCTAGGCAGGCATCAGTGGTCACAAGCCAAAGGCTGTGTCACTTTAAACATGGGACCGACGTCTACAAAAGGCGATGATCGAGAATCACAGACATGCTTTACCCAGCTGTCAGCTCTTCGGCGTGAGGCAGTGAGAAATGACTACAGTTCGAGGCGCGCCACGTGTTATGCAACCTTAACGATAACACCAGGGCAATCACCCACTGGAACTTGCACTAGAAATCATACTCCCCATTGCATTGCAATGCATGCACTCCGCAGCTGCCTCTCCAGCCAGAGGGCTTTACCCCTGTTGCGCTCAATTCCTCCTCCCAGTTCCCTATATTATATATTGGTTGCGTGCAAAGATATGTGCTCCCGAACACAAAAATGCACCAACGGAAACTGTGTGTGTCCCAAAAACATATTTACCAGTTGCCCAGTGCCCTTTATGAACAGGAAAACCTTAAACTACACCAGATCGATGCATTTCTTATGTTAACGTTTGTAAGTGGGTTTTCCGTGGCGTGGGCAAGGGGGCCCTACACATCCTTTTGAAACAGGCCCGCAAAGCTTCTGCTGACCGTGACTTTGCATAACGAAAGCACGTTGCCTTATGGATGTTTTCTATAATTGGATTCGTGCCTGTAGCGACATTCTGCCATTGTATCAAAAATTACAGTGCTTAATGTGACGTCACTTCCACAAATGCCCGTGTTGCAAATTGTAATTGTAATGGTTCATTTATAACTCTCTCAATACCCAGAGGTTTCTAAGCGCGTATCCCCGGATCACTCCACATCATCTTGATTCCATGAGGAGTGCCTTGCCTCTGAGCTATCCTCCCGAAAGAGTACCCCGATGGAGTGAGTGTTGTGTGGATTGCCCAATGTTAAATTTAACAACTATCTTATTTTTGCATTTGACTGTCTGTAATGCCATAGATAGAAAGTATCTCCAGGCTAACAAAGAAATCGCACTTGTCTCAGCTATATCATTTTTTTGAGATAGCACACGGCGATGGGAGAACCCCAGTTTTTGACTACAGTATTACTGCCCACTACAGTATCCACTTTAATTAGTGCTGCTTATTTGGGGTTCGTTAAAAGCCAACACAATGTACACGATGTAATTGTTGGACAGACACAAGATGCAGCGATGCTGTAAATGGATCGATTACAGAAAGTCTTTATGC
Source organism: Ambystoma mexicanum (assembly GCF_040938575.1). Classification (NCBI taxonomy): domain Eukaryota; kingdom Metazoa; phylum Chordata; class Amphibia; order Caudata; family Ambystomatidae; genus Ambystoma; species Ambystoma mexicanum. The sequence continues at coordinate 450,114,698 of NC_090924.1, read as the reverse complement.
CAAATTATTGGAAGACATCAATGTAATGAAAGTGAAATGGAGCAAACAAACTATGAAAGCGCATACATGAGAAAGACAGATAACGTATTCCGCATGCAGTAGATAACATCAGCAGGGTATCTACAGTTGAAATACTTACCGAAACCCTGAGGCCAAATGGCCTTCCTCCGCTCTTATATAGGAAAACAGCTGCTGATTCAGCACTTCGCTTGCCATTCCGCTTAAGGCAATCAAGTCATCGTAGCCTGAATAGCGGAATGGAACCCAACACAGCTACATTTGTATTAACCCTATAAATAGCTAGGGTAATTAAACGTGGCTATTCCAAACCAGATGCCAAGCTCCTTAGCGTGTCTCGGCGCCACGGGAGAGTAGAAGGCTGGTTTACTAGCTTCAGAAAAGGTTTTATTGCTGCATCTCGTATGCACTGAACGTACCCACAGTCTTGCTGCTGTGCTAGCTAGCGACCAATGGCGACCTTAAACTTGTATCTCTTGTCTCACAATAGTCTTCCTTGCATTGCATCCTTTGTGTCTCGTTCTTAACTTGTTTTATGGAAAAGCTCTGCTAAACCCGCCTTTGTATATTTGAGGTAATGTCAGGACGTATCATTCCTTCATACTGTATAACAAGGAATGCGATACATTGTAGCTGCAATCTGAGCATAAGACGCAATATTCAATGTTTATTTTTTCTATCTCATGATTTATTTGAAGGCCTTGTAGAATCGCCTGTAAAATATGGATAACATGAGACTGCATTGGAAAAATACTCATCCTCTTGCTCTCCTTCTTTTTCATCATGTCTTGGAAATTGTCTCGCCGAGTTCAGGCCAGGACTCCCCTCTTAAAAGCTGGTTGCCGTAACATTTTAGAGACCTGTTACTTATGCATACCACTGCATTTTCCTATCTTAGAACTCCCCCAATTGTTACCCCAATTGTTACCTCACATCCTGTACTCCTACATCCCATCCACTTTCCTTCATATTTATGGTAATTTGTCCTAGGGTGAGGGGACCAGTGCATCATGCAGAGCAGCATTTATAAAGAGAGTAGATAGGGTGCCAGCATGAATGTGCCACCGCGCACGTAATAACCCCCTCTGCATACTCGTGTCTCAAGCTTAAGTCCTTTTCTCTGTGTAAGAGTAACAGGACCATTGCGAGCAGCTCGTGAAATTTCTTTGCTACGTCATTATTTTCATCCCTTTTTCTGGCTTTTGCCCCCTGGAAAAGGCTTTAGGAGTGTGACTAATTGGACTCAGCACCACAGGAGTACAAGGACGAGCAGAGATAAAATGGCCCACTCAGCCATCACACTTCTACAAACCAAATCCAACTCAATCATAAAGGTAAAACAGGGACAGTTAAGAGATATACCTCCTTCTCCTTTTGTGGTAATGTGGTCCGAGGAAAGTCTATGCTCTTAAGAGGGGCGTGAAGGTGAATCAGAGTCCAAAATAAAGGAAATGTCCAATCAAGATTCTTCCAAAATAGATATACTTTAGTCAAACACACCATCTGCAAATAGAATAAATAGAAAACAGTGTAAAAAGAAAACACCCCGAAGGAAGAACAGAGAAGATGTTTCAACTGAACTGAAGAAAAGAAGCACTCTGAGCGTAGCTCCAAGGTGGTAGGTAAATCGCTAACCACAAAAAGAATATAATTTGGATGAAAATGGGAGTGATTGTGACCTAACCAGTCCCTAGGATCCAAGTGGGCCGAGGGGGCAGTTCAGAGTCAACAGTACCTGGATTCAGTTCTTGATGGGTTGATGGAGTTGGATCCAGTATGGAACGTAGATGCGAGCGGATCAAGCTCAGTTCAGGCATGTTGGATAGTGTGGGCAGTTTATAGTCATTACATCGAAAACAATAATGTTGAAAGTCAAAACATAGAAAAAAAAATGTCAAAAAAAAAAGTGGAATTTCTTTTTCATTACGTTTTTTATTCGAAATGGGGGGGTTCCCCCCAAACCCCCTTTTTTACTATTTTTTTTATTTTACCCCTTTTTTTTACTTACTAAACCGAAAAAATACATATAAATAAAAAAATAAAACATTCAACTTTTTTTTATTTCGACATTTTGTTTTCGACATTTTTGTCTTTCGACTTGATTTTTTCGACTTTTTGACTGCACACCCGTGTGGGCCCAATCAGCAAATGGGAGTAGACTAGGAACAAAGGTGATTGCTCTGTGCAGTGGAAGGGTGGCTCCCAAGGATGCAAGTCTGGCCGGTACCAGGAATGCTTCGCAGTTGGCCAGGCCGAGTCAGGCTTTAGCCGCCGACAGGGGTTGATGAGAGAGGCCCTAGCGTTTCGATAGACGGGCGAAGGCTGTCGATGTGGTGATCTTGGGTGCGTTGATGTGCAGCTCAAAGAGGCGGCATGTCAAGGGCTAGCTGGGTCAAGCCATGGTTGTAACCCCTGTTAGAGTCGGCGATTGACCCTCCAGTGATTCGGATGGGGTCTGGTGTTGAGCAGTTGCTTCAGGCCTAGCAGGTGAAGAGGTTTGGCTAAGATATGACACAGTGTCAAGCTGGTTTAAAAGTACAAACTAGTTTGAAGTGGTGGAGGAACGCAACAACGTGTGCCGGCAACTTCCCTCTTGTTGCATGTGTGGTGAATACAGAGCTTCGGCTGATCTGGCCTTGCGGGTGCTGTGAGGCCCACTTAGGGGGACTCAAGGACAGAATGTTTGCCTTCAGGGTCTGCTCTGCAAGCTCTAGGAAATTTTGGTGCAGCGTTGGCTGGTCCTGGTCCATGGCAAAAGGTCACTCTCGATTTGCCCTGCGAGTGGGTAGGGGACGGATCTTCCTTCTACCTTGAACGGCTCCTTCTTCACTTCAGGCTGAGGGCTTTGGAAATTGCAACTTTCCTAAAGGAAGTTTTGTGAGTTCTTCCAAGCAAAGCTAGCCTGCTTTAGTGGTCCAATCCCTGCTCTTCAACAGAGTGGACTTTGCTCCAGACGAAGTGGAGGGGAAAGGAAAAAGAGAGATATACACCGAGACCTAAATGGTGGAAGTCTGCTTCGAATGATTAGGGCCCTCCTGCCTATCATAATCCTGCACCCTTCCCTTCTCACCAGCGACAAAGGCTTTTAGAGATGCAGCGCCTTGGTGTCACCCTACTCCAGTTAAATGCGTGTGATCCTTTGATGCCCAGGCCCAGGACAGCTGCCTGCTGTACAACTGTCTCAGGCAGAGGGTGTTACCTGCCCTCACAAAAAGATCAAAGGTTCCTGTCCTGCCATTTGGCAGGCTATACCCAACTGAACAGAATACTCATCACCTTCCACAGCAGAGCTGACTCACAGGAGCGGACACATCTGCGATAACAATTAGGATGTGGCGGTCATGACCATGAGTAGTGCCATGAACTATGCCTATACTCAGGCATCGCTCTATTTTAGAGATTATCATGCCACCATCATGGGTTACTTAGGATCATAAGTTTTGGTAGAGGGATGCATATCTTTAATGCAGCCCGTGCACGGCAGAGACTTGACTGTCACTGCAGCTGTCAATTGGGCAGTGACCTCTGAACCTGCTCTGTGCCACAGTTAGAGCAGGTGCTGCAAACCAGGATACTGATGTAGCAGGTCCCAGATACACAATAGGCTTTTACCATGGAACCTATGAAAGCGGAATCTTAGAAGCAGATTACCCTTTCAGAGGTGGAATTACCTGCACCATTTCTTTATTGAAGACAAATCCCAAGTCTTTGCACCCTTGCCAGATGGAAATTCCTCACTCACCCCCCAGCCAACAAGGTTGAGACTCACCCTTCTAAGGGTGTAGCTCATCGTCCTGGCGAAAGTACCGGCTATGACCATCTGCATAGGAGTTCTGCGACCAGGTTTGTGTTGCATATCCATTATCCATGTCCAATTCCTGCAGGGATAAGGCCAACACAGTAACGTAGGGTTCTCTCCCTGAATGCCCATAAGCCACCTGAGATGTCTGTGGTCAGTTTGGACAGTAAAGCGAGACCCAAAAATGAATGAAAGGTTTCAACTTGCATACCGCCCAAACTACAGCAAAGGCGTGCTTCATATGGACTGTGTCCTCCCACGTATTCCTCATCGTTGATATACTCCAGTATCCTGCTTGCAGCTCGGAAAATTTTCATAGCAGAGGGTGCCGTGCATTGTCGACTTTGTGCCCCTCCAAAAATCCTCCATCCGTTTTGAGTATGACATCGGTGTCAGTATAAAAGGGACGTACCGCGCCCGATGCCTCATTTCCGTTTTTCCACACAGCTGCTCAAAACGGTTAACTCGGCTCGGCGTGTATTGTAACTGCAAAGATTGTGAAAAATGTCAAAGTATATCTACTTCTACCCCAAAAATTGGGTCTCAAGAGATGTGCCGATTGTGGTTCAAAAGTGTCCATAACCAATCCACATGGGGTATGTCTCTTGTGCTTGGGGTCAGGCCGCAATGTCGACGACTGTGGCTCATGCCAAAATGAATAGCAAGATTTTAAACACTGAAACAAAAACAGCCTGGCATTCGTTTTTGTTTTTCAAGTAAAGTTAAAGAGCCATGTGGAAAGGGGCCTACCTGTCATTACCAATGGACAAGCAGCATTTTAATTTACAAGAGAAGGAGGAATCAAAGATCCCTGTCACATGGAAAAGAGGATTTTTAAACATTGAAAACAAAAACGGCCTGCACATGTGTGTGCAAATAAAAATGGCTTTAAAAGGCAAAAGTGAAAAATGATCACTGCTTATAGAAGAATGTCAGGAAAACAAAACATGATGTGTGAGTTGACAAAAGCAATGTATATTATGTTTCACCTACAAAACTCCAGTGACATTTGAAGAGCCACTTTGTCCTCATGAAACTCATGAAAAAAATGTCAGTCCAAGGCGACCCTGTTGCTGGCTGTGGGCAAAACTTTACAAGCACATCTCCCACTTCCAATCTGGGTGTAACATCTCCCGTCTAATGCCCAACTGCAATAAAAATGTCCTGCTAAAGGCGTTGAAATTCTGTGTTATCCAGACCTGCTGGCTCTGAAAGTAGGGACTTTAAAAAAAGTCCCCCCTGGCTGGAGTATGACTAATGTGTGTGAAAATGGGGGTATCCACTTCAAAGAGCAAGCTTCCAAAACAAAGAGACTGATGAAGGTACAGGGTGACCCAGTGAAAACAAATGACCTGAAGCCGAAATTTCTATTTGTCCCACAGCAAGATTCACAATTAAGTTAAAAGGACTATTATCATTTAGGCTTTTTCTCAGCAACCATAATGTGGATTGATTTAATTTTTGTACCATTTTTAATGTCATTTCCAGGCGATTTTGGGGATATTAAATGCATCTAACCGTGACTGTGGGAACTGTGATGGCCAGTTAAACTAGGTTTCTGGCTGATCGGAACATGTTCCAAATGTGATAGTTGTTGAGCGGATGGAAAATGTAATTAGGGATATGTTATGTTATGTTACTTGGCATCTATATTGCGCTTTATATATCATTGGTATGACCTCAAAGTGCTGGTAGGTTAAACGCCCTTGGGAACCATAGTTCAGGTCGGTAGAGAGATATAGGGCCTCATTACGAGGCTTGCGGCCACGGAATGAAGGGGGCCGGTTCGGGACCGGCCCCCTTCATTCTGTCAGGGCTGATCACAGGGTTCCCATCGCGGGACCCGGATCAGACGCCTGGTAAAACCAGGCGTGCTTTCTGGGACCCTCGAAGGGAAGAAGGAGGTAACAACGGGACACTTAAACTGTGCCCGTTGTTACCTCCATCCCCATTCCCATTGAGCCCTATTGTAAAATTGGTGATGTCATTGCTGCTCTATTAGGGGGACTGCACTAGGACAGAGGACACACACAAAAACTGGAGAGAAAAGGGAGAAAGACAGGAGGACAGAGAGAAGAGACAGAACATCAGGAAGGCTGCTGAAACTTACCATCTGAGAGCTGAAAGGAGACACCAGAGGAGATTGCTGAGAGTGCATCTGGGTGGAGCGTCTATCTCTAGGAAGGCCTCAAAGCTGACTGGGTCCTGTGGTGGGCAGCGCAAGGCCATCTTTGAGAGTGGAGTGACCAGACCCCTGCCCTATTTTTCCAGAGTGTCCTGAGATGCAGCTGGCTTTCCTGAACCTTAAACAGAGGCTTGCTATGTAAGTTGAACTAAGCCCTGGAAAACCAAAAGGTGGGGGGCCTGCTTGCCTTGAATCCTTTCCCTTAATAGTGGGTGGGGAGGTGCGGGGGCAAAACTGTGCAGATCCTTAGCCTATGTGACCAAAAATATTAATTTAATTAATTCCCCATTTGGCAGAACACTACGGGGGAAATTTTGTTAAAATCCGAAATTAACAAAGCTCACTTCCCAGTGTGCGCTGAAAACTATAGCCTATAATTTAATTGGGTAATCCTTGTTGTCCAGCTGACCCGGACTTCTTTAAGGAAGAGGGGTGTCTTTGTTCTTAAATCGGTCCAACCTTTTTATTCAGCTTCCCCAACACAGGCCTTTCAGTAAGGGGGTGACTGAAATCCAAAATTCCCCAAAGCATTCCAATTTTTCTGGCTGAGTCCCCAACATAGACCAAAGCAAGGGGGGAGGTCTGAAAAACAAAGTGATAAATCACCCTGTGTTTATTTTAAACCAAAAGTGTGGGCAAATTCATAATTGCCATATGTATGTGAACAAATCTTGAAATCCTTTGTCATTGATCAGTGTAATTAATTCGTGAAGTGAAATTTGCAGAAAGTAAGAATTGTGTCTGTTATTTTTAACTCACTTTTGTGATTTATTTATGCTAAGAGAAGTTGATTGTGTTGTGCCACGGATAAAGTGGTGTTTTACATTTTTGTACTAATTTCAAGTACTTTAAATTTAAATAAATACCAATATATTTCCCATACACCGACCTGGTACTTGGCTTATTGTCATCTCAGGGGAGAGGGATCCAAGGGGCATGATATGTGTCTGAGATAGGGCTAAAAAAAGAATCTCTTAAACAGTTTGTTGCATAACCACATGAGTGGGGAGGGAAGGAACTCCCGGTGTTGAGGGTGGCTTCTCAATAAACCGTTACAAAGTGGAGGCTCGTCCGGGATTTAGCTTCCTATTCCTGACACATGACAATTACATTGTGACAGTCTACTCATTTTGATGCAAGTGCATTAAGGTGGAGGGAACGTCATCTTTGGGGGTCATTACAAGTTGGATGGTAAGGGATACCGGGCACTGGTAAGGAGACCGGTGCCAGTAATCCCTTACCGCCCAATTCTGAGGTCCCTTAGCGGGAGCCTCAAAGAACGTGTGGTCTGACCACACGTCCTTTACGGGTCCTGCTAAGGGACCAGGTAGCTAATAACGGGCCCGCTATTCGCGGGCCCGTTATTAGCGCCTTCCCCATTTCCATTGAGCCCTATGGGGGCTCAAATGGGAATGGGGAATGGTTGCTTCAATGGGGACTTACCGGGTCCTCCAGGGTCAGAATGACCCGGTAAGTCCCCATTGAACCAGACCAGACCCGGTTTTGGAGGCAGCCATGGCGCAAATAACGCCATGGCTACCTTCAAACTCGGAATGAGAACCTTTGTTTTTGTTAAAGTGCCTCTAGGACTTGACTGCTGAGTTCCAGGGAAGTGTATAGGTAAACAATTAAGAGTGTGTAAGAATTTATTTGAGTGAGGAAATCAAGCAGGAACAGGATGAGTTTGCCCCTGAATAAAGAAAGTTTTACTAAAGTGCAAAAAGCCAATTGAGAAAATGACTACTGAACAAATTGGGAAAGCCAGGGAGCATCTCCTAACTAAATTATTTCTCAAAGTACAATGGGTTGAGGATGATGCAAGAAGCTGGCAAACCAGAATTGCCCGGGAGGTTACCTCAGTAAGCAATGATATTTGGCTTGAAGCCAGAATATTGCACAAACCATTTGAAGCATTTTATGTGACCACAACTGCTCGTGATGAACAGATACAAATGGCTCAGCTAACTGCTCAGTTGGATTGCCATTTGCTTTTAGTGGAAGAGCTTTCCAAAATAGTGAGGGTAGTAGAATGACTCAGGCTGGAAACCTGTCACAGGCCCAGGATCTTGTTCAACAACTCAAAGCTGAGTTAAAAACACTGCAGCAAGAGAGTGCAGAGCAAGAAACACAGTTTTCTGCACTGAAAAATGCACCTAAATAGTGTGTAGAAAATCTGAGCACACTGCAACACAAGCTAAATGATCAGGCTGCTTATAATAGAATCGTTTTAGAGGACATTATCGCATTCCAATCAGAAATAAGAACATTGAAAACTAAAAATAGCCATTAATTATCAAAGGGAGTAAAGAAAGTGCTTTTATCACACCTTATTACCGCGCCAAATAAAATTTTCAACGTATTTAGTTTTTTAGTTAGTGCTTTTATTGGTGGCCCTTTGTGATAACACATGTTTCGGCATTTTGACTGCCTTTTTCAAATCAGGGCAAATCTTTGTTATGTTAAAATAAATTAAACCAGGAACAATAACAAAAGAAATTCGCACACAGTTGTACAATGCACAAACAACAGAAAGATATTTGACAAACCAAGTTATGCATATTATGGACCGTAGAAAGTAGCAGTGCATAGTATGGTCATAAAGGTCCCTATTAAGATAAGATAAAAACCAAAACATAGCCATAGATAGACAGAGATTGAGGGTGGGGGATGGGGAGGGTGTGTTAGGTGAAAAAAAAGAACAAAATGACAAAGAAAGTCAAATTAATCTCAGAGAAACTCTAATGAAAAATGACCGCATCTGTGTTGTTGTACCAATTGCAAGGGGAAGTATTGTTACCCAGTTTCATCTGTCATAGACAGTATGGAGGCTAGAGCCTGTAGCAAGTTAACGGGATAAATCCCATCTGGAAGATAAGAAGGAGGGTCGGGGTAGGAGGAAGGGTGGGTAGATGGACATAGTATAATGTAAGTTAAATGTCCTGTTCAAGTCCCTACGTGCGTGTTTTTGCTGGTTAGGATAGGGTGCGTGCGGTGAGAGCATAATTGCGACTGTGCTTGTTTACCCATTGGAATCCTTTGTCTTTCTTGCATGCCCCCGTCCATTCATGGTGTGACGTTTGGGAACATGTCCTCCAAGTCTAATCTAATGGTAAATGGTGGTAGCAGTTGTGTTAATGGCATTTTGAAGTTCCGACTCGTATTTGCCATATGTTATGTGCCGTGAAAGCGTAGTTGCGACTGTGTTTGTTTACCCAATAGAATCATTTGTATAGCGTGCACCCGTACATTCATGGTGTGCCGTTTGGTACCATGACACCCAAGTCTTAGTCAAATGGTAAATTGCCATAGCAATTCTGTTGCTAGTATTTTAAAGTTCTGCCTCGTATTTTCTATTACATAGGTTACGAGTGATAAATGAAATTATATATACTTTTGGAGCATGCAATCGCGTTAGTGTATTAACTTGCACACATGTGCCATAATCCGTAAGAAGAGCAGGTTCTCGTGTGTGCGCAGGGATCCTGCTGCGATTGGGTGTAATGGTAGGTGGTCTTCCCACACCTCTAAGGACTTACCTGCAAAGATTTGTGCTGGTACGTCCCGCGTTGAGTAGAAAAAGGCTGCATTGCCCCTGTCTCTCAGTGTATAAAACATTTCCATGGAAACCAAATAGTCCTACCTTAGTTTGCATGTCGGTGAATCCCTGTTTTCGGCCATACTTTGGGTACATTAAGCTTGGAGGCATATACAATGTTATGTTCGAGCCCAATGTGTCATGATACTTCAATACGTACCATTAAGTACTAATTATTTACTTTTGTTGCACTAAAATTAATATACAAAAAATACGCTTGATCCCGCGTCTCAGTCCAAATTAATTGAGGCTATGTATATAATGATGGTGAAACCGATCAAGTATGTTTGCATAATAATTACAAAACAGCTTCAAAAAAATATGGGCTAAGATAATCTAATGCTGTTGTTATGTATAAGTGGAGATGTGTGCACTACAAGTGAATAAATGCCAATGCATGCTGTAAACTCGTACGTTGAGTGCTATCTCCTACATCAGTCTTTATGGCTTGTGGGAAATGTAGTTTATAGTATACTGGTAATGTGTATATGTATGATGAGATGACCCGTGAAAGGTGCTGGTTGCTGCTAAAGTCCATTACCGGTAGTGCCTGGAGAGGCATAAGGCGCTCTTCAGTGCACATAAGGGTGTATGCAAACATGGTTGATAAAATGAGTTCTTATTGTTGTTTTTCAGCACACAACATATTAAGGACAATGTGTGCTGGTTACAACTAAAGTCCATTGTGGGTAGTAATTGGAGAAAAGTAAGGTGCTCGTCAGTACACATAAGGCTATATGCAACCATTGTTAGCAAAATAAGTTCTCATTACGTATCATGGTTTATCAGCACACAACACATTGTTAACAGTAGGACGTTGTTGTTGAAAACATTTAGAAATGTCTAATGGATTAGAAGTCTTATCTGGTGTTAACAGTACTAGGAAATGTTGATATATTTTCATAAGAAGTATGCTATTTCATTGTCTGTATTTAGGCCAGCTTCCACGCTTCTGAAGCGGCAGATAAGATGTGCCTCTTCTTGGCGTAGCTGCAGTTCCTGATTTCCGCCCCTTCGTCCTAGGGTTACCTTTTTTAAGCCAAGGAATTTGATGTCTTTTTTGTCATGAAGCTGATGTGAGTTCTGCCAATGGTCAGCTAAGGGTAGGTTTCGGTTTTGGCTGCCAATTGTTGAAAGATGTTCTCTGATTCTCGTCCGTAGTTCTCGGTTTGTGCTGCCAATATAGATCCGTTTGCAAATGCATATAATTGCATACACCACATTCTTGGTTCGACAGTTAATTTGTTCTTGTATCTTAATGTAAATCCCATTTGAGTCTTTAAAGGTGTCTGTGATGGCTGTCGCATACTTACACATGGAACAAGTACCACATTTACTGAAACCTGGCTTTAGTTCATCTAGCCAGGTTCTTGTTCTTGCTTTATTCAGTTCTGGTAATAGGGAGGGACTTAGACTTGTTCTGAGTGTTCTGGCTCTTCTGTAAATTATCGATGGGTGATCATGAATCAGTTCCCCAATGTGCGGATCAAGTTTAAGGAGGTACCAACTTCTTTTTAGGATCCTCTTGATTGTACGATTATTAGTACAATATGTTGTAATAAATTGAACTTTGTTGTCATGTTTGTGTTTGTCCCTCTGTGTTAAAGTTTGTAGTCTCTGTGTTTGCTGTGCTTTTGTTCAAGGTGTTTCGATGCATTTTGGCGGGTATCCCCTGGCTCTGAATCTGGTGGACAGTAGGTTACATTCGTCATTGAAATTAGTCAGGTCTGCACAGTTTCTTATGGCTCTTATGAATTCTCCCTTAGGAATATTCCTGAACACTGGTCTATGATGGCAACTAGTGGCAAACAGTGTGGAATTCACTTCAGTCTCTTTTCGGTTTTGGTGATGAGCTGATTTCCAGATACATAAATTGTTAGATCTAAAAAAATTATCTCTGTCTTGCTGCTGGTGCCTGTAAATTCTATGCCCCAAATGTTATCATTGATTTTGAGTCTGAAGTCCTCCAAATCCTGTGGTGTACCATTCCATATAAGCAGAACGTCATCAATGTAGCGTGTCCATTTGATCACATTGTTTTTGTATGAATCAGTTGTATATACTAGCAAGTCCTCAAACGTCCCCATGACCAAATTGGCCAATGCTGGTGCATATCTTACGGCCATTGCAACGCCTCTTTTTGTTTGTAAAATTGGTTTTCGAATATGAAAATACTGTTTTCTAAAGTTGCCATAAGCATTTCTTTTATCATGCACACGTTGGGAAAATGAGATGCTGATTCATTCTTGAATGTGTAAGTGATAGTTTCCAAGGCTAGGTCGTGTCCAATTGATGTATATAAAGCCCAAACATCCCAGGTTGCAAGAAGATATGTGGGTAACCATTGTATTCCTTCCACAATATGTATGACCGCAGTGGTGTCTTTCAAATATGCTTGTACTTCTTGGGCTTTAGGTTGCAATATGTTGTCGATATATTCTGCTAAGGGCTCAGTGGCCCAACCGATTCCGCCGAGAATTGTTCGTCCTTCTGGAATATTGGTAAAGGATTTGTGGACTTTAGGGAGGAAATAGATGGTTGGTAAAATTGGTTTGGAAACATGTAGAAAACTTCTTTCCTCGTCTGAGATGAGTCCTTGGCGGTGCCAACCTACTATTAGATTATTCAAATCTGTAATGATGTCCTTTTTAGGGTTGGTAGACAATACCTCATAACAATTAGGTGTTTGTAAGTGTTGCTTTGCCATTGTAACATAGTCTTGTCTGTCCATCACAATTATATTGCCGCCCTTGTCGGCTTCTTTGATGACTAGATCCTTGTTTGTTCTTAAAAGGTGGAGTGCCTGTTTTTCCCGTGGTGTTAAATTGTCTTTGTTCTCTTTTATTGTTGCTCATTTTCCCTTGAATGTCATGAATTTTATATAGATATCATGTGACTGATTTGTGGAATGCGTCTAGCATATTGTCCGGTGGCAATTGTGTCAAAAATTTGGACTTAGGTCTAAGTTCTTTTTGGGTTAGGCTTATAGGCAAAATGTCCAATTCTGGCAAGGTTTGGTGTATTGGAAAATTGTCAGGTTCTTGCAGTGATCTGAGGAAATGTATGTTCTCCAAGTCTTCAATGGTAACTTCACTGATGTTAACTGTGTCTGTCTGTTTTGTCTGTTTGCCAACTTGTGTTGCAAAGAATTTCCTGAATTTTGGTTTTCTTACAAACTTGAAGAGATCTATATGAACTTGTGTAGGTTCCAGGTAAGAAGTAGGTGCGAAATAAAGGCCTCTTGTAACGCTCACCTGATTCCCCCGGAGGCGCAGGTCTGGCTTCGAGTGCTGATGCTTCTTCAATGGTGAAGCGCAGGACTCTGAAGATGGACAGGAAGGGCCCTCTACTCTGGCTTCTCCGGCTCGCAGGACTATTCCCCTGTGCGTGAAAAGGGAGTATTACTTACTGACTGAGTTATGCTCAAGCCTCCCACTCTCTTCCAACCCTCCACGATACCTTTCCACGATTCCCCGTGAAGTCTCACCTTAGGGTCAGGAAGGATGAGCTCTCCATCCTGCTTCTGATGCAGGGGCGCGTTGAAACCCAGTTACTTCACTGGATTGAGGATTGATGGGAGTTCAGGTAAGCTTGACTATTCAGGTAAGGCTCTGTAAAAGTTCTGTTGCAAGTTCAAAAGTCCAAGCTTAATAATAATGTTCATTGTCTTTTTGCAGCAAGCGCTAATGCTTATGTCTTTTTTCCCCTTAGGGGCCGGGGTTCGGAATGCCGGAGATATGGCGCTGACCCGAAGTGAAACGTGCAGTTCTAGTTCCAGTAAATGGCAGGTTAGTTCTGGATGAGCGCTCGGGAACTGTCTTTGCATACGCTCATTCAATGTCTTTGTCTTTTTTCCCCATAGGGGCCGGGGTCCGGAAAATGCCTGGAAGTGGCAAGACCCGAAATGAAATGGGAATGACCCAACAGGTAAGTCTTATTCCCTTCCTTCTCTCACCTCTTATTCTTGTCTTTTTATCTAGGCTCTGGGAAGTGGCTGTGTATCCGGATGATCGCTGCTGAAGATGGAGGAACCCAGGAAAGGTGAGTGAAATGCAGCGCTGCAGCGATCGTAACGAAATGCTTTTAAAAATAATGTCTTCCCTTTCAAGATCGTCGGTGATGTCTCCGTGGTTCAGATTTAGCTGGTAAGGTCTCTTGTCTCCCTTTGCAGGTGACCCAGGATGCTGACAGGCGTGGCTGAAGTCCAGATGCAGGAGCTGACACGGTGAGCGTCCAGCTGCGAGGAGCAGAACAACGCGAAGCGTGAGTTGCTGATCGGGTGTGGTTTAAATAGCTTTGGAAGAAGTCCCAAGTGTGTATCCTTCCTCTGATCAGGTATGTATCCTTCTCCGACCACACCCGGGTGGAAAGTAGTCCCACAGATAAAGTAGTTCCATTCAGGCCTCAAGAGGGCCTGGATGTGGCAGCATGGTCTGCATCAGGTAAGTGCACATTAAAACACTTGAACACATGTCTAGCTTTATGAGCCTGGCGCCTAAGGCGCCAGGACAGCGGTCCAACATGAGCCTGGCGCCTAGGGCGCCAGGACTGCGTCCAAAGGGCCCCAGCTTGGGCCCGCTGGCACTCCCCTGGGGGAAATGATGCCTGCCTCTGGGGTTGCTGGGTCGGACCTGGCTCCTTGGAGGTAGGCATCATGACACGTCTATTTAGGAGACTGATTTGGTCTTCTGTGAGTTCTGTGCTGGATAGATTCATCACCAGATCATTTATTTGGTTTTATTGGCTGCTTCTCTGGCTGCCACTCTTGTTAGTCTGTGATAATCTTCCTGACCCCCTCCTTCCTCTCCTCCGAGTAAAGGTAATGTCTTGTCTGGTGGGTTCAGTAACTGAAAACGGATTTGCTTCTGCATTTGGGTCCTGTTTCCTTTCTTGTAACGTCTTATCTGGTTGAGGAAACCATGTCCATGTCCTGTTTTGTTTACTTCTTGCGCATTATATCCATTCCCTTCTGTTCCCTCTTCCGCATCCGAACTGGCGGAGGAGGTATTAGGGGTGCTTTCCCGAGACACTGGTTTGGTAAATTTGTTATATTTCTCCTAGAAATTGTAAACTCTATCGTCATTGTAATCTCTCTCATCTCTAAAGAATTTACGCAACTTGTGCAACTTGATGTCATCTCGGTAATCTTTTAATATCTCATGCATCGTGAGATAATTTTTTTCCTTAGTGACTTTTAATCAATTTAGCTTGAAAGAGGTCGCAGAGGTATACAGGCGATATCACAAAAAAGTTCCCTGAGTATTTCCTAATTATCAAAGGCGTTGATTCCCAAAATGACTTTGATCAGATACACCAGCAGGTAATTACTCTGAAACAACAGAGAACGCTGCTGGCTCAGGAAAAAGACCTCTTGAATCAGGATAACATCGTCCTATTACAGAGGATAAATCAGTTGGAAATTGAGGTAGAAAAGGAACAGTCAGGTTCTCAGGAACTGACCAGAATTAGAGAAGAAAGGAATGAGCTTGTAGAGCGAGTGAGGCAAATAGAAGCTGAACTGTTAGAGGCAGCAAAATGTAGGTGTAGAGGAGCAGCTGAATGCCTCTGCAGGAAGTCCCGCCCCTATTCTGCCTACATGGTGGAAACCGGAAATTGCGACATGTGCAACTCCAGCAACGGTACCCATTACACAAAGAGCATTTGAGACGAGGTATCCACTGAGAAATCCTTATATGATGTATCCCCGAAGAGATGACGGTCTACTGAGGGAGGACCCTGAAGAAGTGTGAAAATGTGAGAAGGAGAGGCTGGTGACATCACAAGAAGATGAGTGTGAAGCTCTGAGAAGGACGATCGAAGAAGAAAAGGTATAGATCTTATGGAACCTGATGGCGAAGTAAAGAATTAAGAAGCCGTTCATGTGCAAAATGAAGATTGCACGTGTTCGAAGCACTGCAGAAAATACAAGTCGTTTTATAACTGTACAGATGCTGTAACGCAAGTAGGCTAAGTAATCGTAAAGACTGCCAATACGTAGTGAATTGACTGCAGGCGGTGCCGCCAATATATATATGTGTATATAGAATCTGGATATTCAATGTCACAACTTTAGTAAGCTCAGCCCGTAGAGAAAGGTGGATTTTAGCTGTGTGTGTGTGTGTCACAGCTAAGAAATAAGCCGAAGTTTGAAGATGGACCAAAGGAGAACTGCTTGGCCTGATGTCTAAGGCTAAAGGCAGCTAACACTGGTTATCAGTCCTTGAAGAACAGTGAACGTGAGAATGCTGAGGCATCTCCTTTTTAGTAAGTATACCATGAGTTCAAAGTTCTTTTATTCGAGACAATTAAATGCTATAAAATGGGTCGATTCACAATGTCTGATCACGTGAGTCCAGGATGAAAATAAAAGTGGGCATGAAGACTTGAACCTTGATAAGAACATGCTCAAATTTCCTTATATTCCCAGTGACGAGAAGCGACCACAAGGCCAAGTTCAAAGACAATCTGAATGGCAGACGGCATGTGAGAGATGTGGCTAGTTGGGTGGGAAGGTACGGTCAAGTCCACCCACCAGCATCTGAGCTGCCAGCTTATGTGCAGCTAGGGAATCAAATGTTCCAGAAGGGTAAAAGCATGCCAACCAATTGTTGGAGGCCACATAACGAAGGGCATTATAGTTTTAGAGCCAATGTTGTATCGTGTTTCTAATAACTGTTGAAGATGACTTGCGTTAAGGAGGGTATAAATTGCCCACCCGACTATAGAAATCCAATCAAAATCTAATCCCTGATAGAAAGTATACTGAGATGTTCCCCTTAAGCCTATCACAATCCTAAGTAGGTTTTCTAGTTTGCCATGTAGTATGACGGCACGTATGATGAGTTTTTGCTACAAAAGTACTGTTTTTTTATGAGATGCTTTGAGATTATGATGTGTGACGCGACGTCCGTTGACGTCCGTTTTACTCCCTGTTTTAGATGATTGAAAATACTGAGACATTTGTCAACTTCCTGAGTCGGTCTTATTGCTTGGCAAGAGTTATTCTCCATTCCAGCCACTGTATAATGTGTTACCTCGATTAAAAGGACAATAAGGGGTCATAGGGATGAACAAGAGAAAGAGATTAGTCTCCTGAAGGAAATGCACACAGGTTACATGGCTCACAGAGGAAGAATGAATCACTTCAGAAGGAGGTGCAGCAAACAAAAAGGATCGGTTGTTAGCTCAGAGCAGGGTGCATGAGATTAATCAGGCCTTAGTGTCAGAATTAAAATGCCAGCTCTCTGACTACCAACAGGAAATAAATAAAGAGAGTCACAGGTGTGAGAGACTCATCTAAGAAATCGGAAATTATAAACATGACCCTAGGCACCCTGACCAATCAAGATATGGGACAAGGCCCACTGATCAAGGTGAGGAGACCTTCCCAACAGTGGCCTCATGCCAGTCATTTACATCCTCTCGTGCACAAATGGGAACCGACCTCATGCATGCCATCTACCCAGTACAGGGTGACAGGAGGCAGTTAGACTTACCCAGGCCTAGCCCAACTGATCAGGAAGGCCAGTCCCTGTCTGATATTGATGAGTATTCATCTGTTCCACACAGGAGGGAAAGTAGCCAGACCAGTGAGTCCTCGGAAGTGAGGAATAATACGGTAAGTACTTCGGACCATGAAAGCTCTTATGAGGAGAAAGTCAAGAAGTTAGATTGGCTGAAGAGGTGACTATAAAGAGACCACCTTGCCCACTTCGCTGAAGGAGAAAAGCCAGACCATCAGCCTTAGAAGGGTTTTCTAAAAACCTTTGTATATTCAGGGAAACGGGGGGAATTCCCCATACTCCATGATAGGAGGGATGAGGAAACTGGGTTCTATCCTGGGCCTGAAAGGAACTCCAGGGAGTGTGACCCTGAGAGGTCACTTTCGTCAAGGCGAGAGGAGTCCAGACTTCGTGGTTCTGGGAAATATTCCAAGTTTCATAGCGACAGGGAGCGCCTTGCAGACAGGGAAGGGAGTACCACTAGCAGCTCTGAGGCAGAAGGTGAATGGACATGCATAGGAAGAAAAAAACAGGGAAACAGAGCATGGGTTTTGTGAAAGACCCAATAAGACCATTCAAGGCCACAAAGAACTTCCTGACCCCATACTGACCCCATACTGACCCCTGAACTTTATTCACAGGCCACTATTGCATCGGCTCTTGGATTCAGTTCCTGAAATTATTAAACAAGGTGTCTGGACACAGTAAAGAATGGACTCAATGTATCCATAGAGTGGAATCTGTTTTTCTAGACGAACTAAGTAACTATTTGGTTCCAAATGGACAGGTGACTTGCACGAGAGAGGATACAAGTGAGCCCAAGGAGTTATGATAACATGCATAAATGAAGAGTGTAAGACAGCAAGGAATAGGAGTGATGATACAACATATTTTCCTTTGAAGGCATAAAGCAAGTAATCAATGAAGAATCTGTCACTTAACAAACACACTACGGGTTTAGATGTGTTGAAAGTCCTGTACCAGCTTCTAGTGTGGCACGACATTTAGGCAATAATGCACGATAAGAACGGTCTAGTGACTCTGAAGGGCAAGTTGGTTAGGACATTGCTTGGACATTTTTTAAATCATTACAACAGTATCTCTGAATAAATCACAGTGCATTAATAGGGCTAGTGAAGTAGGAGAACTCAAGAACCAACAATCGCTTGTGAATTTTCAAATCCATGTAACTGAATTCATAACGTTTAAATCTGCGATATATAACAGTTGTCATCAGCCATGGTTACAGTAAGACCAGATATTAAGACAGCATTGTGCCTATACCATATATATATGTTATGACAATAAATGTTTTGTGAACTTTCCAATCCATGCGACATAATGTAAGAAAATTGAATTTGATATATTACGGTTGTCATCTGTCATGTTTGTAAGTACATGGCTAGAACACTGTTGTGCTACATCAACCATATATGTTTTTGACATCTAGATTGAATTAAGAACATGTGCTAGTGGTAATTTCTCTGTATGTGGGGGTCTTTAGCAGCCAACCCACCACACGGCATTAACTGTGATGTTATGTGACGGGACACTATTGGTCAGGCCAAAAATATACGTGCAGCATATACACTTACAATAAGGCCATTAATATAGCCTCGGTCAGAGTACGCATGTATTAAAACATATGGCGTTGAGAATCCTTGTTTAATGATTGCAGGAACTGAATCCAAAAGCCGCTGCAGTAGGGGCCTGCAAATATAGTAGGCAGCCGTCAGGTATACACAGGAAAACACACTGCCTCGGGAACAATTGCCAATGTAGCGAGATCGGTTACCTAGTAACGGACGCACTACCACACACATCCAATCAGGTTTTACAACGTAACCGAGCCTCCTTCCCGAGTGCGCATGTGCGGAACTCGGGGAGCAGCACACAGCGTCTGAACTTCCTGCCAATACTTCTCTAATCTAACTGTAAGTAACACAAGACAATTGTTACTCTGATGTCCATGCTGTGTTGTACAACAGGCAAAGGCAGTCATCGGGCATTTACCCAATCTTTTTTAGTCAATTCGGCAGGCACTTACACCGCCTCACATAAATAGCGAGATCAGTTACCTAGCAACGGCACGCGAGGCACCTTTATTAATCGTAGAGGATCGTGCTAGCACTGCACACTCACCATGCAGCAATGATTGTAGTACATTTCCATACAATCAAGATTCAACAAAGTGACTCAGCGAGATTAATATTCTAATTGATATCAGCGAGTTCACACACAGACAGCGGGCATAGTACCGCGCCAGATAGACAAAATGGTGGCTTTTCGTAAGAAAAAGTTAGGCAACACTAACGGCACAGACATATTTCTGAATTTATGATGTTATATTTACAGAAACACTCCGTGATGATAAACATTGAAGTCATCTGTAATACGGAAGTTTGATCCTACTTGACAAGTAATAGACAAATAAGTAGTGGTGTATACAAGACACCCAACGCAAGAAATATGGCCCGAGACACTGAAAATACAAGAGCAGGTATGAACGATGCCCACATGTTGTAGCGAATTAAAACACGCATGTCGATACACCCAGCCCTTATGTCATTTTTAAAATGTTTTAATTTTTAGACTTAGCACTTAACCGAGAAAATGTATGGATGAGCAAGACAACATCAAGGTCTCCCTCTCCTCTTTACCATTCCGGAGGAAAGCATGAGAACAGCTACTACAACAACAGTAGAGATTTCACTCATGCTGGAAACATGAAAAGTGTTGACTTTAAATGTGTATTGGAATAACCGCAACACTACAAGTCACTATAAATACTAACACCTCCCACTGCGTATTCAGCATCCCACATGAGCATTACATGATTGTGTAATGTAATGTTTTGTTTTGGGTACCAAGAACATTGATTGTAAAAATTCTTGTATGTGTCAAAAACTTGAGAGCCCGCAGTAGGCCTTTTTTTATATTTGATGACAAGTAAAATTGTGTTTTTTTGTGGAACAAATAATTGGTGTTCTGCTAAATGAGAAATACAGAATAATTTAGCGATCTGTTTGATGTGGTGTGCAGCATACCGGCAAGTGAGAAAGAGAGGGGTAGCCCGAGTTCTTTTCAATACTTATATACTGTAGAACCCTCATGACACAGGCTCCTTGAAAACAAAAAAGAGGGCTTTTCCACCCCATTGTGTAATTTGAGCTGGAGGACCAGGATCATCATGAATGATCCACTTATAAGGCGGCCGTACTGGAAAAACTTCCCACACATAGGAACCCACATGAGGCCTGTAAAGCTGCATATAACTTGCAGTGTGGGGAAGATCAGGCACCATGGGAGTTTGTACAGGAGTTAAAGCTGGCATTTGCTCAGACTTCCCGGCGGGTGAACACCAATAGTAGGGAGTTCATAACTACATATGTCCATTCTCTCCTAAATACGTAATGACTCAGTTGGTGCGTGATATTCATGAGCATAGGACCCTGGATTGGGTGATTGAACAGGCCACCAGGATTTATGAGGTCCAAAAGCCTGCTGAGAGTAAAAATACTGTCAAAACCCCCAAACCATATAATACCCCTACTGCTGCAAAGGTTACGGAGGTAGAAACTACCCTTCCATTGGATCTGGAGACGGGGGGAGCTAAAAGTAACCCTCCTGCCAACAATCAAAATGGAAAGCAGAAGGGACACCCCAACCCGGCCCAATCGAATGGTAGTCACGCGGGGGCCCAGAACAATGATCCCTCTGACCCTGCCACCTATATAAATCCTAGGTCCAAGGGTGCTAGACCAATCCTGGGGTCTGTATACACTCCCCCGGCCCAATGGGGTGAACTAATCTAGTAGGTAGTGCCCTGGAAACTTCCCTACAAACTTCCCTCAGAAGAGAAGTATCACTCCACCTCACAATCTGAACTTTTTTCCCCAGATATCGGCCAAACCAGAACTTCCAAAACAATCCTCCTCTTTCTCCCCGGTTCCAAGGCAATAGATCCCTGAACCTGAGAGAAAGGAGATTCATCATGGAAATTTATGGGAGGAATTTCCAGTACCCGAGTAACTCTGGGAGAAGGGACATTTACCCCTTTCAGGAGCAGCAGATGTATGACTTGAGACCTCCCTACCACCCAGACAAGGTCTCGCAACTGAAGCCACAGGTCCAGAATTCCCCAACACCCAGATTTGATGCCCCATAGGCGAAATGACAGCAGGAAACCTCTGACAAACCATAGGTTCCGGAGGAGGGGGCTCGGGTGGAGGGGAGATGCCAAACCCTTGAGGAAGCTTCCTTTCCCATCCAAACAGAACCCCTAAAATCAGCACAGCCTGAAAGAATCTCTTCTACCCCCAAAATGTTAGAACCGAAAGAGCAAAGGGTACATAGGAGAGGCCAAAGAAGAACCCACTTTGTGGAGGAACTCCGGATTATCCCCTTTGAAAGAGAAGAATCCCTGGAGTATTCAGGTAAGCAGACCGTCTATTTAAAAAATGTGGGGGATTCCCTCCCAAAGAAAGATGGGTCCCAAAAGATCCCAAGTGGGACAGGGTAAGTATGGAGACCGACCCAGAACCAGAAACTATTCAACCCCAAACATTTGAGCCAAACAGAAGTGAAACAGAGGGGGTGTCCTTTCTACAAAAAGATTTTGAGTGTTGCCAGGTAACGGGGGACAGTCAAGGAGTCGGGGAAAAGGAGGACTCCCCAACAACTCCCATTGCGAGTTGCAAAGTTTTTTTTACAGATTCCAAAACTCTGAAACAGAAAACTGCCCAAGATCACACAGTGTCGGAGTTCAGTATTAAGAAAATGATCACTGGGCTGTCAAATAACTCACACTTTCTTTGCACCTAGGAGGAGAAAGAAGGCTGATTACATGCACCGGTTAAGGTGCCGGGTCAGTGTGAATTAACAGCTCTGGTGGATACTGGATCCCAAGCCACCCTCCTGTCAAAAAGGGCCTTTGACCAACTAAACTCAGGATGGGGGAGGGCCACCAAATTCCACTCACACCACTTCCCGGACAACTCCAAAACTTTGACAGGAATGATATTTCTTCGAAAGTACTGCGGATCTGGACATAAAAATTAGATGGCACCGGCTGAAACATCCAGTGATCGTTGTGACTCCAGAGGCGACACCTTGTTTACTGGGGAACGATCTCCTGAGGAGGTTATGTCCTCTGATCAACTGTGTAAACAAGGCCCTCTGGACTCAGACTAACCGCCCCATCAAATAAAAATTGAGTACCAATTATATAAACCTGAATGGTACCTGTCACGTAATTGATCAATGTTCTGAGAATGTAGAGTTCCATTTAAAAAATAACTAAGTCCCAGACATCACAGTCATCTCTGTCGGAGAACAAACTGGTGATGGGAACCCTTCTCCATTCTTGAAAATCAACCTTCCTCCCAGTTTTAAGTGGCAATCCACACTGGAAGGGAATACCTTAACATTTTTCACCAGTACAAAATAAGAAGAAACCTTGACTCCTGTGAACCCAGACAAGGAAAAATCTGCTCAAAGTCTGACAGACATTCGGAAAAAGGGCGAGCAGTTGTTTTTCCATATTCAGTTAAATGGTGGGAAGGAACCAGTGCTTGCCAGAATATGCCTGAATAATGGAAGGAGCTTCATCAGCGAAGAATTATTCAGGAAACTCCCAAAAGATCAGACCTTTCCCTCATTTAAATTGATTGACAAATGGGAAGTAGGTCTGGAAACCCCAAATCCCAAACATCTCCTGCCTAGCAGGTGTATGCTAAAGATTTCCATTGGCAACAAAAGTATAGACCATAATTGTTGGGTCATGAGAGATGTCCCTTGCGCCTTTTATCTGGGAAGTGACATTCTCAACCGATTTGCAATCAATTTGGATCTATTTAATAATAAAGCCTGGTCCCGACTGGGGAGTAACCCCATGGGCTTTGACATTGAAAAAGCATTCCGGTCAGCTCAATTGCTGCCTTATGATATGATATGATAGGGTATCTATAATGCGCTTAATACCCAGAGGTTTATAAGCGCGGACTTGGGGATCGAACCTGTGTTGCTCTGTGTTGTCTTGTTCCCAAGCATGTTGCCGCTGAGCCATCCTCCCGAGACAGGATAAAGTTCAAATGCGAGAAGAGGTTAGCATCCCAGGATAAGGGCAACAATTTACTCTTACCCTCAAAATTAAGCGAGGACAGATCCTCAAACATCAGGATGCATACATAAATAAAAATTCCCATAACATTCAACAAGGTTTATAATTAAATCCGACACCTCTAGGAGACCTAGTACACAAGACCATTTGAATATTGGTCGATAACAGTGACCCTCGAAGTATCACTTTGGGTGCAGACACCTTTATTGGAATAGCAGTTGATGCTCAACATTGTTTTATTGATTTAGGTAATGTAATCATGGGACCAGTCCCAAATGACTATTTCGTCATCAGCAACATTATTCCTCCAGAAAAGATTTTTCTAGGCATGGGGGAATTTCCTGGTGTACTCTTCCTGCCCATACCATGTGGAAGAGGTGACCTGTGACATTAGGAGGGAGGAGGTCGTGTTCAGAGTAAAGGACCACTACCTCGAATCCCCTGTCCAGGTCAACACCATCAAAAGAGATCTCTCCACCCAACTGGAGGATACCACTGAAATTGCTAAGCCTGAGGTCTTTCCAGGGTTCAGGCAGATGGTCAAGGAAATGATCAATGTGGCTGATGCCTGTGAGACAGAGGAGCAAAGATAAAAGCTAAAACAGATCTTTCTGGAATTCCAAGATATCCTTTCAGTGGACTCACATGACTGTGGACGCACATCCATTCTTTCAACCACCATTCCCACAAACCCTGAGATGGTTCCAGTATTTGTGAAACAATGCTGGTTACCTCTTGCATCCATGGAGTCAGTCACAGAGATTATTAAGAATTTAGAATCCCGTGGGATAATTTGTTCGATCCACAGTACCTTCAACAACCCGGTACTGGGGATACTCAAACCAAACGGCCAATGGAGCCTATGTGCACACCTGATGGAGTTGAACAAACAGGTCCACATGTCAAGATGGCCCCTTCCCTACATCGTTCAGGGACTGGCCCAAATCGATGGGCCAAAGGTGTACATTGCCATTGACCTGACCAACGATTACTGGACAGAACCTGTGAGTAGGGAAGACCAGTACAAGCTTGCCTTTACCTTTGGGGATCAGCAGTACACATGGTCCCGAACCCCCTTTGGATACATAAACTCTGGCAATTAGTTCAACATCTTCCTACATAAGGCCATGCCTGATTTGGGCAAAAGGGGATGATGTTTTGATCAAGAGCTCAACTGTGGAGGAACATATTGAAGAAATCTGCTATGTTCTAACCCAATTGCAGAAGGCTGAAGCAAAACTGTCCTTTCAGAAGGCACCGTGGTGTAAGACCAGAGTGAACTACTTAGGGCATGAGATCACACCTGAGGGTCTTAATCCCCAGGCGAAGAAGGTGGAAGCCTTATTATAATTAAAAGACCCTACCACTCTGCGAGAATTAAGAAGCCTTCTTGAAATTACTTATTATAGTCGAAAGTTCATTGAAGACTATGCAGAGGTCACTTGATCCTTGGTCCATTTATTAAAGGCCGGAGTCAAGTCGGAGTGTGGTCCAGAACAATCCGAGACAGTTAAACAACTGAAAAGAAGCCTTTCCCAGGCTCCTTGTTTGGCTTACTCCACAAAGAACAAGGAGTTCTCCAGCATTGGATCTTTCATGGATTTCATGGATTCACATGCTTTGAATATTCCCCGTCGTCAGGCTGGGAATCCCCGGTACATTATATAGACCCTTTCCCGTAGGAAAACTTTTTCGACGCTTATGCGTCCTATCCACCTCGTTTTGTATCATGCGTGCCCGTACCGTCAGGACGTCATGATATAAATACAGGCCCCGCCCCCGCGCTCCCTCAGATTTCAACCGTCTTTCAAAGTAGTGGGATCCTCGTGTTTTACTACTAGTGAAAACTAGGTTGTTTTGTCTGTTTCGCTTCGGCGAAGTTCAAATTCTGGAGAATTATGTCTGGAAAGGCGTTGTTTCGCCCGTGTGCAACCTGTGGCCTAAAAAAGGTTTATGAAGGAGACGGCCACATGGACTGTATCTACTGTCTCCACCCGCACCACACGGCGGATACATGTGAGATATGCCAGGGTTTCTCCCAAAAAACCCTTAAGGACCGTAAAAGAAGGCTGGTCGACTGGCTTAATGACGGAGCGGGTGCCTACCCGGCTTCGGAAGTTGGCTCCACGGCCTCCAGGAGCAAGTCGGAGCCTCCATCGAAGAAGGTACGGCCAGCAGAAATTCGCGCTGAGGACAAGCATAAGGGGAAACATGCTGGATCCTCCTCATCACATAAAAAGCCCTCCTCCTCCTCATCATCTAAGACGGAGAGGCTAGCGCTGTCAAAATCCTCCTCAGGGGACCGTCCCAGGTCTTCCATGAGTCGAGAAGCTTCAGCCGGGAAGTCGGCATCGAAATCGACGACGAAGTCTAAGGGCTCGACGACGACGACCGGCTCGTCGACCTCGGTGTCATTGACGATGCCTATTACCGCTCAAGCAGCAGCGGTTGGGATTCCTTCATCGACGGAGACTCAGTCTATGGCCTGGCTGCCTGAGGTCTATGACCCGATCCCCCCTGAGGTCTTACTGCAGCCAGACACGGCCTGCTCGGCGGAAGGGGAAGGTGACATGGTTCTGCAGCCATCGGATTTAGGCTTACGGCCTTCCACGTCGACGACGACGACGACGAGTGCGAGCGGGGGTATGGTACCTATATCATCCACGTTACTGACCCCCCAGACGGTTTTGTCTCTGGATGTGCTTAATACTCTCCAGAAGCTCCTGCAGCGGCTGGATACGCAGTTCCCTCAACCTGGGACGTCATCGTCACTTTTGTCTGTACCTTCCGTCGACGAGCAAACTTGTACGGCTCGCTCGACGACGAAACACCCATCGGCTCCCCAGGCGGTAAAAGTTCGTCCTCGAGCTCAGGAGGAGGGTGAGTTGTCGGAGTCCGACTCTATACTGGATGACTCCGGGTCAGACATCTCCTTGTCACCGTCGAGGGACCCAACATGGAATTCGGATGTAGAGTTGGAGTCTACGAGGAGCCAGACACAGCCATCTCCCCCTGATGATGTGGGAGCCTTCCATGCAATGATGGGGAAAGCTTGTTCCGAATTCGGCTTGATTCCTGAGGAGCAGAAGAAAGACTGTTTCCTTTTTGACCATATGGGTCAAAGGAGAAAATCGGTATTTGCCATCCCAATCCTTGACCACGTGTGGCAAGAAGGTCTCAAGACGATGCGCCATCCGTTCTCGGAGCCAGCCATAAAGGGACGGATCGAGAAAAAGTTTAAAGCTCCGGAGTCCACTCCGAAATGTCTAACATCACAGCCTCTGTCTGACTCGGTGGTGTCGGCGGCAGCGGCTAGGAAGGCCAGGGTCCAGCAAAAATGTTCAACGCCACCTGAAAGCGAGGCTAGAAGGCAGGACGCCTTTGGAAAAAAGGTGCTCTCGGTCGGAGCGACGACAGTAAGAGCAGCCAATTCCTTAGCGATCGTGTTACGATATGATAGGGAAATGTGGCACAAACTAGCCCCTATCCTAGAACACCTGCCAGACGAACACCGGAAAGCAGCTATGTTACTGGTGCGGGATGGCGAAGAGGCCTCGAACCACGCTATTAATATCGCAGTTGACCTAGCAGAGTCTGGTTTTAAACAAATCAACCATGGAGTAGTGCTTCGTCGACAAGCGTGGCTCAAATGCACTACTTTCCGTCCTGAAGTACAGTACAAAGTCCTGGACATGCCATGCGAAGGGGAACACCTGTTTGGCGAAAAGGTTGATGAAGCGCTGAAAGGGATGAAAGAAGACACGGATACTGCTAGGTCCCTCGGCGCCCTTCAAACGGGTAGAAATTTTCGCTCTTTTCGCCCCTTCAGGGGTGCTTCTGGAAACTCCCGCTTTGGAGCCTCGAGGGACCGTGGATTTAACAGGCCCTCGTACTCTTCACAAGGGTTTAGACGAGCGTCCCAGTCGGCACGTAGAAGCAGGGACTATCAAACCTCCAGGCGGCGAGGCTCAGGTCCGTCGTCGACGAAGAACAAGCAAACCAGCAACCAATGACGGCCTTCAGAACGTCCTGGGGGGTCGAGTCTCTCATCACTTCGACCGATGGAAATGCATCACCACAGATCGATGGGTCCTAGACACAATTCGCATGGGTCATGCGCTGCAATTCAAAGACAAGCCTCCGCGTCTTCCCCCTTTATTCTCGACACAGCCCCACCTCCGAATCCTACGACAAGAGGCGGCGCTTATGTTGCGAAAAGGGGCGGTAGAAAGAGTTCCTGTGGCACAGGAAGGACAAGGAGTTTATTCCAGGTTCTTTGTTGTCAAAAAGCCAAACGGCAAATGGAGGCCCATTCTCGACCTGAGGGTACTCAACAAGTGGCTAAAGAGCCTCAAATTCAAAATGCTAAAGCTCCAAGAGGTTATCAGGTCGGTGCAACCCATGGATTATCTATCATCACTAGACCTTCAAGATGCTTATTTTCACATCCCAATACGCCCACGACACAGGAGATATTTAAGATTCGTCGTCGGGAGAAAGCATTTTCAGTTCAAGGTCCTCCCGTTCGGGCTCAAGTCCTCCCCCAGGACGTTCACCAAGTGCTTGGCCCCTATAGCGGCCCATTTAAGGAAGGATGGTCATCATGTCTATCCATATCTAGACGACTGGCTGGTCAGAGGTTCATCCAAGGAACAAACACGAGACAGTCTACGAGCCACAATGTCCATCTTACAGGAACTGGGCTTCGCAATAAACTTCAACAAGTCCTCCGTAGAGCCTTCGAGGACCTTGGTCTTTCTAGGAGCAGAGTTTCATACACACACAAGCCTGGTGAAACCATCCAGCGAAAGAATTCAGAAACTTCTAAACAAGGCGTCGGAATGGAGAGACGGTTCCAAGGTCTCAGTGCGCAAGTACATGTCCCTGCTAGGGACCATGTCGTCCTGCATTCCGTTGATAAACAACTGCCGTCTGTTTATGAGGCCTTGCCAGGAATTTCTAGCGGACCGTTGGGCGCAGAGCAGAGGTCGCTGGTCCGACAGACTGGTCGTCGACGAACAACTAGTTCAAGCACTCGGCTGGTGGAAAGTGTCTACTCATCTAACGAAAGGAATGCCTCTACTGGAACCAGAGTTCCAAAAGACGGTGGTGACGGATGCATCACTGAGCGGATGGGGAGCTCATCTGGATACGTTACAGGTACAAGGCCAGTGGTCTTTGCAGGAGTCCTCCCTGCATATCAACCTGCTGGAACTGAGAGCAGTGCGATGGGCTCTGAAGTCTTTTCTTCCTCAACTGAAGGACTCGGTGGTGCGTGTCATGACGGACAACACCACTACGATGTTCTACTTGAGGAAACAAGGAGGGACACGTTCCAGGTCCCTATCGACGGAGGCACAGAAAATCTGGCATTGGGCCCTGCAACACAACATGCAAATCTTAGCGTTCCACCTACCAGGAGTGAGAAACGTGGAAGCCGATGCCCTCAGCAGAGAAATGAACGAAGTTCACGAATGGGTGCTGAACGACCAACAACTTCAACAAGTATTCAAGGAATGGGGACACCCTTCCATAGACCTGTTTGCAACGAAGAACAACAAAAAATGCCATCAGTACGCAAGCAGATGGCCTCAGCAGGGCTCACTGGGGGATGCGTTCTCATTCCCATGGACGAACAAATTCCTGTACACATTCCCTCCATTTCCCCTTGTCCGGAGGACGTTGCAATGGATCCTCAGGTACCCATGTCGGGTAATTCTGGTGGCCCCATACTGGGCCAGACAGGTGTGGTTTTCAGACCTACTACACTTAGCGGCGGCGGAACCAATGAGATTCCAGAAGACGCCCGACCTTCTGTCTCGACAGGAGGGTGTCGTTTGGCATCACGACCCGGACAGCCTCCAGTTGACGGCCTGGCTCCTGACTTCGCCGAATTTGGTCGGCTAACGATTCCGGAGGACTGTCGGCGTATCCTGCAAGCGGCAAGAGCACCTTCCACAAACGCCTCATACGCGTACAAATGGAAAAGTTTCTGTCAATGGTGTGAGGATCAACCAGGTTTGGCCCCGCAATCGATTAAGCCGGAACAGCTCCTTCCATACTTGCTGTTCTTAGCTCAAAAGGGCCTGTCGGTGTCGTCAATAAAAGTACACCTAGCAGCCATTTCCAGGTTTACTCGTCGACGGCACTCGGCACCATTGTTCAGCGACCGCCTGATTAGGCACTTCCTTAAAGGCCTCTTTCGGAGTTTCCCTCCAGAGAAGAAATTTCCACCGGAGTGGAGCCTCAATCTGGTCTTAACGTCTCTTATGAAGCCTCCTTTTGAGCCAATGTCATCATCGTCTCTAAAGTTTCTGTCGTGGAAATTGGCCTTCCTGGTGGCCATCACTTCAGCCCGACGTATTTCAGAAGTTCAGGCTCTAATGGTAGACCCACCATACTTACGATTTTTCAAGACCAAGGTAGTCCTAGCCACTAACCCACAGTTCATACCAAAGGCTCCTTCGGTGTTCCATAAACACTCCTCTATTGTGTTACCTACGTTTTTTCCGGAGCCATGCTCGGGAGCGGGGCGCATGCTACACACATTAGATGTAAAAAGGGCTCTCAAGTTTTATCTTCATCGTACGCAACCGTTCAGAGAAACGAGACAGCTGTTCGTGGCCTATGGTTTGGGTGCTAGAGGAAAAGCCATTTCAAAGCAAGGACTATCAAGATGGGTGTCATCTACCATTTCGTACTGCCATTCCAGGGCAGGTAAGCCTCTTCTACGACGGCCAAGAGCTCATTCAACTAGAGCAGCGGCATCGTCGACGGCACTGTGGGCCGGAGTGCCTCTAGGGGACATCTGCATGGCGGCTACCTGGGCGGCTACACACACCTTTACCCGCCATTACTGCCTGTCGCAGCAACATGCCGAAG
This sequence comes from Ambystoma mexicanum, assembly GCF_040938575.1. Taxonomy (NCBI): domain Eukaryota; kingdom Metazoa; phylum Chordata; class Amphibia; order Caudata; family Ambystomatidae; genus Ambystoma; species Ambystoma mexicanum. The sequence goes on along the minus strand of NC_090924.1, from coordinate 450,084,596 downwards.
ACACCCGGATGGGACAGGCGGTGCTTCGACACCTATTCCAATAAGGTAAGCCCCGGCTGTGGGGTTGCATCCTGTGGAATTTATAACTGTATGTGGTTCGTTTTTCCTATGTTAACTATTACTGATGTATACATGATCATAGGGAACGGCCTTTGCGAAGAAAGTATATGGGTTTGCATGCACGCCTCCTCTTGGGGGTGGTACTGCTATGTAATCTATTCAAAGCATGTGAATCCATGAAAGATCCAATGCTGGAGAAGGGAATAGTTTCTTACCTGTAACTCCATTTCTCCAGCATTGGTATCTTTCATGGATTCACATGCGCCCACCTGCCTCCCCTGATCATGCAAACCAGTTCCCCCACTACTTTGGGGGCCGAAATCTGAGGGAGCGCGGGGCCGGGCCTGTATTTATATCATGACGTCCTGACGGTACGGGCACGCATGATACAAAACGAGGTGGATAGGACGCATAAGCGTCGAAAAAGTTTTCCTACGGGAAAGGGCCTATATAATGTACCGGGGATTCCCAGCCTGACGACGGGGAATATTCAAAGCATGTGAATCCATGAAAGATACCAATGCTGGAGAAATGGAGTTACAGGTAAGAAACTATTCCCTTCTTCTTGGAGACAGGGTTCTCAGATACTTGCCTCACAGCGGTATTGGACTAAAAGTATGACAAGTGTAACAAAGTCACATCATACGCGAGCAAGACTTTGTCCTCTGTGAAGAAAAAAATTCAATGACTGCGAGGAGGCACTTCTGGCAGCAGTGTGGGTGCTGAAAAATTACCGCCCATTCATACAGGGGGAGCACATCATTGTCAAAACTTCTCATTAAACCCTTGCAATATCTACAAAGTGACAGAATCCGGGCGGGGAACGATAGTAATACCAGAATTACTTCCCTGATTCTGTCTATGCAAGGCCTTCCTGTGGAGGTCAGATATGGTCAAAACAAGAAGAGTCCCCTAGCGCCAAAGGGTTGGCGGACTTGCATGATTGTGCTCAAGAAAACTGTCTCAAGGACGAAAGTCTAATGACCAACAACAACATGGAGGCCTACTTAACTTCCCTCACAAGTCTATGAAGAATATAAGTGTCAGGGGGTACCCACAGTTTATGTGGATGGGTGCTCCTATCATGTTGATAGCAACGGAGAAAAATAACTGGTGGCTGGCATTGCGAATGCCTGGGTGAATGATACCCTGGAACCCTCTGCTGGTTATAAAATAGGACCCTGAAGTAGTCATGTTGCAGAGTTGATGGCTGTTTATCAAGCCATCCTCACTGCAGTGCACCACCAACTCAATGAACTGGTCATAATCACTGACTCTGATTATGTCAGGAATGTGTTTGTGGAGCACCGGATTAACTGGAAGAATCGAGGCATTTTTTGTGCCAACAACAAAGCCCTAAAGCATACCAAACTGATCCAGTCAATCGACTATCTGGTGGCCTCAAATGAGATGAGCATTTATTGGAAGAAGATAAGAGGTCATTCAAAGATAGAGGGGCCAGATACGACTGGGAAGGACCTGGCTGACCAGCTGGCTAAAACTGGAGCTCTACAGGTGGATTTCATGGAAACAGAATCCCTGTTGAGTGAAATCAAATTGTCAGTTGTCACCCGGTCACAAACTCGGGCTAACACTACACTCTCAACAGCCCAGTGTAGTAAAGATACCCCGGATGTAGATTTAATCACTGCACAGAAAGAGGACCCGATCATTGGGAAATGTTATCGACACATTGAAGACCCTGTAAGCTTTCCTCTAACAGAGTCGGATTATGCCGGTAAAGAGGATCTCCGGGTGTTAATGAAATTTTCCAAGTGTTCCAGATCCAAGACGGTTTGTTGGTAAGGAGAGCCTAATCTGGCTGTGACCAGTGGAAGGTACCTACCTCATTCCCAAGCCTGATGTTGAACCACGTCCATGATGTGGCCACTGCCGGTCATAGGGGGTTTTGTCACGGTTTTATTTCACGGCACACTCCAGCCAGTGACTCCTTCCCCAACAATGAATGTGGCATACAATAAAGCACTTTTTATTTTTATAAACCACAGATTCTTTTCTTGAGTAGGCCTTCAACCCGTCTCGCACCCAACCTCCACGAACAACCCGTGTCACAATGGACCAGGAATCTGGCCGGTATGTATCAATAAGATATTTATTAATTTATGATTTAATGAAGAAGGAAAATAATCAACAAACAATTTCACAGCCAGCAATGTGGTGGTAACACAAATGCACTAATCTCTACGAAACAATTAGGTTAAAATATCAAGTTACAATTCACACAATCTTTAATGGCAACACAGAAAAAGAAAGATTTTATGAACGGATAACACCCACAGTTTATCACTCCCCCCTGCAACACTCCCCCCAAACATCAGCTAACGATTCCTTTGAATAGAAGGCCATGACAAAGAGTAGGAATAGAGTGAGAAAATCGAATTTGGGCTAAAGCCTACCCCTCCAAGATGGGAAGCCAGCAAAGAAAGTGAAAACCCGTTTTTGCAGCAAAAAGGCAGAATGGGATTTTGATTATTACTCACAACTGCTAGGGGACAGAATGAAAGGAAATTCGTATTGCTTACTCTTGAGGAGATAGGGAAGCTTAGAGACTACTATTCAGCACAACAGGGCAACAATAGAAACTATGTAGGAAAATTGGTTTTGGGAGGAAGCAAATGCAAAAGGGAAACATACAATGGCAAATGGAAATTCATTTTACACTGGATTTACAATGACAGGCAGCACAGGGAAGGGGTTTAGCTCAGAATAGGAAAATCATTTTTTCAATGACTAGGACAGGGACACAGAACAGATAGACTTGTAGACAAAGGTGATTGCTCTCAATGGGACTACGGTTTGAGGTTTTAATAGAACAGATGCAAATAGGAATTTGTGGGGTAATGCACACAATACACGGACAAACTCGGTTTTCATTTACAAGGAGCCTAATTCTTTTGAGGCACACTTTAATGTCTATAGAAATTAAAGAAAGACACCAGAGACAAGGTGTTTTTATTCTCGAATTTCAACCAACTTGTACCGTGAATTTCAATGGGGGAATTAATTGATTTACTTAAAAGGATGCTAAGGATTTACAGAGACACTGAGACGTTTACCAAAGGGAATATGCTAACATACACAGGCTAAAAACAGATTCTTGAATGGGAAGGTGACTGAATTAAATTGGCAATTCAGGATTTTCAATGTGGTTATCAATGGATGCAATGCTACAAAAAGGAAGGGCTTATGCAATTTAGGTCTGGGGTTTTTACTACTTACTATGTAAGCTTTAGTTTGGGATTCTGGAAAGCCAGCTGGATCTCAGGACACTCTGGCCAGCTAAGCAAGGGGTCTGGTCATTGCACTCTTCCTTGGCTTGGGATTCTGGAAAGCCAGCTGGATCTCAGGACGCTCTGGACAGCTAGGCAAGTGGTCTGGTCACTGCACTCTGCCTTGATGGTATGGTTCAGCTGCCTCCTCACCGTCCTCCTTCTCCTGTCTCCCCAGATTTTTGTGTCGCCTTTGACTTAGTACAGTCCCCCTTATATAGCACAAATAACATCACCAACTGTACAATCTAGAAGGAGTACTCTGTAATTATCCCTACCGCTCGGATAGGACAGTTTTACCATTCCTCTCTCCATCCCCTGGCATGATTGGTTCAAGGGAAGAGAGCACCATCTGTCTATTTGCATTTATTACCGCTCTTTGTTCTCTTGGCCACTTTTTTGACAAAAACCAGTTATGTCTCATAACTTCATAATTCTACTAGGTCGTGCATATGCATTAGATATGTGGTTTTAAATGGTCATAGGGAATTAGGTAAACGAATCACCAACTTCGTATGATGAAGCATTGCCCGGTGGCACATTTTTGTCCTTTCCACAAAATGTTTAACAGTGATACATCCTTAATTGATCAAGCATGTTCCTAAGCTCATTACCCATCTTTCTACCAATTGTCATATTTGTCCCATTTTTAGATCAGCCAGAAAACCGTTCTAACTGGCCATTTCAGTTATCTGTTTAAAACTGCCTGGAAATCACATAAAAACATAGCATAAAACAAAATTATTTCTCATTCTAACTGCTGCAAAAATTCCTAAAAATGAAATAAGTCCTTTAATGTCAATTGGGAGGATCAGCCTCCCTCTGTGGGAGGGGCATTTCATCCCCCACAGCCGGAGACCACAGATTTTCATGACCCCCCCTTCGAAGTTGTCAGTTTGTTCTTGGCAGTGCGTGCAGAAGGAGCTCACACCTCCCAGTCAGGTTTTAGCCACACTTGCTTTCTTTGAAATTTCTGAACTTCTGCCTTCAAATGTGGCAGAGCATGGAATTATGATGCCCTGAGTAACATCACATGTCATTGTGGGATTATTCACTAGTAGTTGCGAATTCCAGGGGGAAGAAGGGCTTTTAATTGAGAAGTTTCCTGCCTGAGCCCAAACTGGTTTTTCCGGTATTATGTGCCTCTTCAAATGTGACTGAAGTCTTGTGGGTGGAAACATAATGTACATTGCTTAGTCAACCCCTCCACAGCATATTTCCCTAACATTTCTGTGCGAGCAGAGCTATCCTTTCACAAGGCTTTTTAAAGTCATTTTTCTTTTTTTTTTCACACGTGTGCAAGCCGTTTTTGCGTCTAATGTTTGAAATCCCGTCTTGTATGTCAGGGGATTCTTTAATTTGTTCTTTTTTGGGTGAGTTTGCATTTGCTGTTGGTCCATTGACAAGGAGGGGTAGGCCCCCTTCCACATGGTTCTCAGATTTGACATGAATAAAAGGAAGAAGCCAAGCCGGTTTTTCGTTTGCGATGTTTTAAAGGGCAGCTGTTCAATTGAAATGGAAAGCAAAAGCTGTGTCTGGTTGTAGTGTTGACATTCTTGCTATTCTGGTGAAATAACAGCAACGCTGGTACGTTTTTGGATGCATTGCATCATTTTTTTGTCATTCAAGGGAAACAAAAGCAACCCAGGGCCATTTTTGGGTTTACAGTATTCAACTGCTTCATGTCATTCAGGTGAAACAAAAGCAACACAGGGCCGTTTTTGGATTGCAGTGTTCAACTACTTGCCACTCATGTGACAGGGAAAGCAAAGCAAAGCCGTTTTTGGTACAGTGTCTCAATTCGGTTTTTCAGTTGAAAGGGATTTCTGTTTAAGGCGTTTAAATGCACCCCACAGTTTCATACGTCATTGGAAATCTTGCACGAGGTTGCCTACTGGCCACAAATGGGCCAGGACCTTGACACCTACCCAAAGGGGAGTCTTGTGTGTGCTCAATTCCAACCCAGTTCACTCACACATAGAGCTCCCCTACAAAAAAGGGGAATGACACTGACTTGGTCAGATTTGCAAATCGATTTCATCTGGTCAGTGATTCGCTCCTCTAGAGGAAACAAGTACATGTTGACTGTGGCATGCTTGTTCACGAAGTGGGTAGAATGTCTTCCAGCCCCAAATTGTAAGGCAGAGACAATATTTAAAAAAGAAATTCCAGCTTTTCACCACACATGTAAAAATGGCTTTGCAGACAGAGGAAAAAAATGCCTGCTTTAAAAAGTACAACTGTTGAATGAACCCCTGTCCTTAGCTAGCAATGTGAAGGGGATTGTGATGTGAAAATACAATGAAGGAAATGGTTCTATTTAGCAGATTTTCTTAAAATTCAGAGCCAAAATAAATACAATTAATTCAAACTTTAGTGGCTGCTGGGGCGGGGGGGGTGGTGTCAGCCAAAAAAAATATATAGGTTTCTGCAGAGAGGATGACAGAAACAAAAGGGCCTCTCAGTAGATACTATCCTCCGAGATATTTACTAGGTTGGACAGAATCTAGTCTAGGCTGAACCCACTGACAATGGAATTTCCAGGAAAAGAATATGTGAAAAGAAAGTCACGCGTCTTTGTGATTTCCACAGGAGGCTTCAGCGGAGATCTCCATGATCCCCCTGCCATTCAGGGGGGTAGCTTGGAAGCTATTCCCAAAGATGGGGGACAAAGGACTGCCATTGGTTTCCAAAGACTTTTTATGAATACAAATGTAAAGACTTTTATCTCTGCAGCAGGACTTTGTAAAAATGTAAATGTTTTGCAGTTTAAAAGTGACTTTGTGTAGTTTATAATTTGAGACATTCTTGAATTCACTGCCCTTTTGGGAATGAAATGGCAAAGACTCAGGGATTACAAGGAAAGTATCCATGATGCCATTGCGAATTTTCATATTTAGATCCACACATATGCATAAAGTTATGGAATTTTAGGCCAGACATTTCACACTGAAAAACGCAAAAAACTGGTAGAAGGGCGAAACAATGTCTCACAAGCATAAAATATGTAACCTGTTTGTGTAATTTGTTTAGATGTTTCCACTGTATAAAGGTGCCATTTAGGGCAAAACTGGATTTTAGTTAAAGTAATTGTGGGAGGTTTTGGACATTGTAAAACTTATATCATAAATCTGACATCATTCTATTGAAATCCAACAAGCTTAGAACGAAGTGTGGATTAGCACCCCTGACCAATTCAGTAGTTTAGAGGCGTGCTTAGCTAAACCTGCCCAGCCATATACTTTGATCATCTCACTATGCATTATAAATAAGAGTCCCTGACAAGACTCCAGACACACTCTTCCTGTAGTTTCTGCGCTGCGACCTGCTCCATCCAGATTCCAGACCCCACTACAAGGCCAAAGCATTGCTGACCCTACTCCAGAGCCCACTGCAAAACCCAAGCATAGCTGATTCCTACTCCAGCAAGATTATTGATCCAGAAAAATCTACTAAATTCTCAAATAACAAAAGGGGAAAGCTGTGGTACCTTTTGCATCCTGAAATCAGACTGGCTTGCTAGCCACTAACTGCATGCCTGCTGCAATCCTGCCATCCAGCTGCCTTTAGTATCCATTGACCAGAATTGCCATTCCGCTGTCCTTGCCATCCGGTGACCAGAACGTCCCAGCTGTTTTCTTTTGCCAGGCGCACAGCCGTGTGGTGACCAGAACCTGTTGACAGTCCAAAAATCCCCAAACTAAAAGTGGACTGTGAGTATAATCCCTACCCCATAGAAACCCATAACCTATCTTGTCTTGCCGTTGTCCTTATCCCACTCTCTAAGCCATCCTATCCTTATCCTGATAACTTGTTAAAAACTGTTGGAAATATCTGTGCACCCTGCCCGTGACTTTCTGAAGTGCTAGCACCATTTCTTTTCAATTTTGTCTCGTGTAATCCTAAACCATTAGTCCTATTTCGAGTGATCGGACTGGTTTCCGCCAGGGTTTGGAGCGCTGGGGTGACAGGGTTGAATTTGCATGTCCATCTTTGGTGGTCTAGTCTGAATACTCTAGTTTAGAGTAAAACTGTTCTTGTCACAACTGATTTCCTTTCCTATTTCACGGCTTCATTTTGCTGAAAGCGCACCTTTTTATATCTTGCATAAGTCATCCAGTTTCATAGCTAGAGACCTATTTTCACTTCTGTAATATCCCTGTGATATACCTCTATCCTCCAACCCAAAAACTCCAAATCAGAGTATTTCACCCGTCTTTATTAAAAACCGTTTGGGTAATTTAAAGCGCGAATTAAAAAGAAATGCAACTTTTAAACGTGTCATTTGGCTGTAATCTGTTCTAGACTTTCCACTCATTTTCGAATTGTATGCCTTTTTACTGATCCATTGCCTTGTGACTGCCAGTGATAGAACTGCATGCTATTGTGATAAAACATATATATATTATAATTTAACCCCACATTAATTCATTATTTGCCATTTCCGATTGCTATTGTAGGCTTTTGTGAAGGGTTTAAAGTCTGTTTTTGTCTCTTATTCTGTGAGGGAAGGTCGGATTTTTATTCTCTCTTCTGCCTCTTATTCCTGATTACCTGCTGCTTCTTTCTATCGTCTATCAACTATTTGTGGGTTGAGGGGAACATTGCAGGGGGAAACCTTAACTTGTGTGCTATCTTTCGTGAATCAAAAAGGGCCCCTACTCCATTGTGCTGTATATATGTTCTAGGAGAAGGTTAACCAAGTGCATTGCTCACAATTTCATTGTAATTAACACCCCATTGATTGCTGCTCCATACCCAAAATGGTATGATTTCTTTTTAATTTTAAAATAAATAAATAAACAAATAAATAAATAAATATTGCATTTCACCAACCTGCCTGGTTCATAGTCCATTGTGACATGGATATTTGAAAAAGGGGGTGTGATACGAGTTGTGCACCATCTCAAATTGAATCTGCATAAAATAAGGAGAAAAGCATCTCAGTTGTGCGGTACATACTGGGCCGAGACCAAAGTGTGTGTCACCTGACTGAAATCCTTAAAATTGTTGTGGGTCCTGGACTTGAAGTCTTCCCACACTTGTGGACATGTGTGTAGTCGCGGGGTGCCACCCCCTCCGCGTTGATAGCACCCACAATGTCTGCCCAGATTTTCTTCCGTCCTTCATTGCCGATTTGTGATGGTCCGGGGAAGAGGGCATCATAATGCCCCAGGACTTGCTCCCCCAGGATGCCAACTTCCCTGGGTGAGAAGCTGACAGCCCTCTGCCTCTCTGCCGGGAGGTTGCCACTTGCCTCAGATGGTGCTGTGTCAGACATGGCAATCCCTGAGGCAGGTGTGGGTGGGCAAGGTGGGGCTGGGGCTAGGCTGTGGAGTGGTGGTATGGCAGTCTTCAGGATCAGCAGAGGTGGTCACAGCGACAGGATCACTGGCAATGGCTGATGAGCAGGCACAAAAATACAGGGCATGTGGGCAGCAGGCACACAGAAAGGGCAGGCAGCAGCATATGGCTCGTATGAGGCAGCTCGGGGCAGTTGGAGGCTGATAAATTGGCTGGTAGGCAGGAGCGTGGGTCTTCCATGTTACTCGCGTGGTATGTCGGAAACAGAGTGACTCTGCACGTGCGGAACCAGCGCGTTAGCATGGATTCAGAGGAAAGCCCCTAAGCGCGTAACTTACGTGACATGCATTGAACGTTGGGTGTGGCGTTCAGGACCGGGATAAAGTAGTGCGCAGGAGAGCATCATATGCTTGCCGAGTTATAGTGGACTGACGTGTGGACTTAGTTTCCACGCGATCTCTTCACTGCGTGCAAGCCTCTTCTTTTGGTGGGGGATTGCCTCCGCGCACACGCGCATGTACTATTGAGGCTGACATTGAATTGCGTACACATTTTGCAATCTGTCGGAGCCCCTGTGTGTCGCGTAGCCCCTTATTTAACATCACTGTAGCATACGTGTCCATCGTGTATGTATTATTTGTGTTGCTGGGTGCCACAGCGTACTGTATTAGGTTTTTTCTTTACAAGTGGGCTGCAGAGGGGTTGCGTACACGTTTTTTTTCATATTTGGGTTGCCTGTGCGTTACGCCTCCCGTTTACTTTTTCCCCAGGGGTTACATTGAGCCTTTGTCGTGGCCACAGGTCCCAGCACACACAAACGACACCATCTAGTGTTGGGCCAATGGGTCACTTGTCCCACTCATGTCCCTTTGGGACTCATAAACACAGGGGCCCTGGCTGGACTCAGTCCTGGCACCTTTGGCGTCAGGCTCATATAAAGAAGTGAGCAGGAACACTTTATTTCAGTGCAGGAGTGCTTTTATTTCACAAGAACTTTTCAGGTGGTGCTGAAAGCATTTATTCCAGAACGTACACTTCAGTGGGGTGTGGCTCCCTTGGCTGGGTCTTCACGTGCTGACTCAGGGAGTGGCAGGGTGTGACAGACAGGCTGAAACTAGTGGGCGTGGCTTCTGAGACTCAGCTATATAAGCAGCCCCATCCTTCAGGCTGGTGCTTCGTGTTACATTGTACCTCTGTGCAACGAGACGCTCACAGCCGTCAGGACCAGCAGCAGACTTAGCTCGTTGAATCCTGTGCTGCAACCGTTTGCTTACCTGGACTCTGGCGCTCATCTACACGGCAGCAGTCCATCTTCCTGACAACAGCCGCTTGCTTACCTGGACTTCGGCGCTCATCTACACGGCAGCAGTCCATCCTCCTGACAAAACGCAGAGCTTGATCTCGATGCCACAGCACCCGCGGTCATCATTCCAACTAAGACAAATTCCTGAAAAAAAGACAAGACAAGGTTAGAATAACTACTGACACGTAATCTTGGGTCGCGCTCCTATTAAAACCCACGCGCACCCCTATAGGTTACTTACCAATTACCAGACCACCGTAACTACTCACCTCCTATCTCCAGTACCGCTTCAACCTCTGCAGCGACCGCCGGAACCACAGCATCACCTGCATGGGGAAAGAACAGAGAAAGAGACATTATACACTGAACGGACACTAGATCAAGAACAAACTTTACATATACAATTCCGAAAGTCGAAAGACTAGCAGGCGAGTGAAAACAATTGAAACACCAGCAAGAGAAGTGGATTAGCCGCAGCCGGCCTGGGCAACCACGACAGGGGACCAGTAAATGAACTCGGTCCATTAGACAAGCACCCCTGCCAGAAGCAGCAGGACGGAGAGCTTGCCATTATCATTCAACAGGTGAGACCTCCAGAGTTAGCGCATTCCCTGGGAAAGCACGTCTTGGGAGAAGAGATCTGAAGAGGGGGTCAGAGCCGTAAACTGCATACTTACAACTCTCTAATATTCACACAGGAATCGCCGCAACCATCCACATAGGCGCAGAGGGAAAAGCCAGACAAGAGAGGTTTCACCCCTGGGAGGGCTGCGACAATGGCCCAGTGCCTCCGCAGAGACCAGGTGAGCATGACAGCCTTGCTGGGGCACACTGGTATGTTAGACATCACGTACACTGCCCCCTCACTCAAATTGCCCAGAACAATCGATTGCTGCACCTCCCATTGCACCATTGCATCTGTGCCATGACTGGGAGGGCAACTAGTAGGAAGACAGGCAGAGGAGGCCGGGGTGGCTGAGGCACCCAAAGTGGCAGAGGCTCCCTAGGTGGCGGAGGTGTGCGAGGTGGCGGAGGTACCCGAGGTGGCAGAGGTGTGCAAGGTGGCAGAGGCACCCGTGGTGGCTGAGGTGTCCGGCCCGTGCAGGGAGAGCCAGGCCCCCCAACCAACAGGGTCAGGAAGCTGCAGGGGCAGCTGTAGTAACCGCCACCCAGCCTCCAGGTCACTCAGCCATGCCTGTGGTGCTCCCCACCCTGGTCCATGGAGACACATGGGCTATGCTATCCGTACATCGAGGGGGAAGGGAAATGCTGTGCAGCATCATGGCACCAGCACCCAGGGTCCAGATGCAGCAGTGTCATATGCTGTACGCACCCGCCAGGGTCAGGTAGCTGCAGGGGCAGCTGTAGTAAACACCACCCAGCCTCTGGGTCACTCAGCCATGCCTGTGGTGCTCCCCGCCCCGGTCCACGGAGACGCAGGGGCAGATGCTATCCGTGCATTGAGGGGGCCTAGAATTCTGTGCAGCATCATGGCACAGGCACCCAGGTACAGCCACCTGCAAGGGCACCTACAGTCACACCATCAGTGTGTGATGCCACAGCCCAGGCCACCTATGGGGGCTCGAATGGGAATGGGGAATGGTTCTCAGAATGGGGACTCCAAGGTTCGAATGACCCGGTAAGTCCCTATTTCGAGAACCTGGACCCGGAATGCAGTAAGGAGGTAGCCATGGTGCTAATAGCACCATGGCTACCTTGTACCTCGTAATGAGGCCCAATGTCTGGTAAGTGGTGATGCGTGTGTGTCCAGGTCATGTCTATGTTGCTTGGATGAAGTGTGTTGGTTGTCTGGCAGTTCTGGCTGCATTAGCATGACTGTAATGGGTGAACCATGTCATGGTGGACTGACACGTGCTTGTTGACTTGCAGACTGCACACGCACAATGTGCTGCACACCGTGACGAACCCCATCACCACACCTGCTCACTCCTTCCATGTCACTCTGCCCAGGCTCTCTTGGCCCTCTTCCTGCTCCAACCTGTGATGGCGGATAGCCTGTCACAATCTTGCACTCGACACTGGCCTTCTCTCTGCACATCTCTGACGGGTCACCCTGCCAGCTGCACCTCCTCAGGGAGATTCCTCCTTTCCTCTAATTCCCCCACTAGCTCAGTGTCTCCAGAGGACTGGTCATACTTATGGTGGGGTACTGCAATGGCCTATACCCAATTTCTGTGCCTCTATTCTCTTCCCTCTGCAACTCAGCCTGACCTGGGCAGTGGGGATTGTCCTTTTGTCTTGGTGCCAGGTGTTGTGTCTCCCTAGGACTGTGATGATGGCACTGGCTCCCAGTGGCTACGACTGTTCATTGTCAATCGCTCTGCATTGACCACAGGGCCAGATGGCTCCTGGTGCCGCAGTTCCTTCAAATCCATCTTCCCAATTTGCTTCCTTCTCGTGGTATTTGATCATCCCTTTCCTACTCCCTCAGGGTCAGTTACTTCTCAGAGCAATTAGTTTGCTACAGCGTCCCTGCCTCATTGTCACTGGAGGTGAACCTTCTCTGGGTCTGGGGGCTCTTATGATCCTTCCTCATGTGTTCTGCTTTCTCTACCTCCTCTCCCCTGCTGGAGTCCTGGATGACTGAGAGAATGCACTAGTCACCTGCCCACACTATGATCTCCGACACAGGCCTCTGAGCTACCAGTTGTACCCATGCACTGCCTCCATGCCATACTCCACACATTCGGTGGCTGTTAACTGTATCCCTAAAACCCTCTAGCAGCTATTGACAGCTAATGTCTGCACATACACTTCCACCAGCACACCGCATTTTCATTGATGATAATGTAGTTGTATTTATTTGGTATGCCGTTCCCATGTATTGCACTGCCCACTCCCACTTACAACCATAGGTCTCACCTTCACCATGCCTATTTACTCGTGTGATGTCAATGTGAACTGGCCTCATGGATTGGATGTGTCTGCCTTCACTCCATTCCACCACCCTTGCATCGTTGCACCATGTGACACCTGTGTGTATTGAGTTTGTGATTTACATATCATGTCACATCCATTGTACATGGCTCTGGGACATTAGTCAGCAAGTCACATTTAATGCAGTATTGTAGATCAGACAAGGCTATGGTACGTGGCATATGTGTTTTTGCATCTGTGATGTTGGCGGATGAACTATGCCAGTCAGGTGCTCATGTGTGTAGCAGGTGCTATGCACCATGCACTACAGGTAGTATTTGGCCCTTCCACACAGGTCCATGGCTGCTTTCATGCTTGCCTTCACTTGCATTGACACTGCGTAGGTGCGGGAGTTTGTGACATGGCAGGTTGATGTGTTACATGATGACATTGTGATGCCTATGTGTGTGGTCTATGGTATTTACATGGCTCTTCATTTTTTTCCTGTCCATGTGCAGGTGATGAGGCACTGGATGCAGAAGATGAGGTGGAGAAGGAACAGAATAGTGTGCCACGACCAACCACCTGTGGAGGATGTGGTGTGGTAGCCCATGAAGTTCCACTGGTGTTACAGGCCATCCTGGCCCAAACTCAGTCTGAGTCCGCTTCTGAGGAAGCCCTAGGCTCTGGTGGTGAATCAGATATGGATACCTCTGTGGTGTAGCAGGTGAGTGCATAGACTGTGGGTGCGTGCTGTTGCATCCCAAACGTCTGGAGGGGGGACGACCCCTCACAGGGCCAGTCAGTGTCGGGACATCCGTCTGTGGTGGTTACGGTTGCAGGGTTACGCTCCACAGTATTGACTCCTGGTTCTGGGGCAGCAGATCAAGGGAGGGATGCAGTCCTGCAGCCACAGATGGCGTCATCACATCAAGGGCCACGTACCCTTGACTCAGGCAGGCGTGGGGTCCACCAGCGTGGTTGCCGTGTGTTAGCTGGCAATACTGTGTGGGAGCAGTCAATGTATGCTGTTGCACAACAACAGGCTGCTGCACATGAGATGTTGGCTCAGGGCATGGTGGCCAATTCCATGATACCCCCAGCAAGACAGGTGGAGCACCAGCAGCAGGCATTGCGGTCCACATGCCGCTCACGCAGGCTGAACATGGTGGCCAGCAACAGGAGCCGAAGGGCGGAACTGATGGCTCTGCGTGCATCCTTGGCTGTGAGGGTCGGCCAACAGGGAAGCCCTGAGGTCAGAGTATAGGTCCCTCAGGACTACACTGGCTGCACTCGAGGCATCCAGCAGTAGACGCTCTGAACAGCAGATGCAACTGATGACTCGTACCATCACAGAGGAACTGCGTACATCCCGTGAGGTGTTGCATGGAGGCCTCCAGGCCATCATGTTGCAGATGCAAGAATCTCACTCCCGCATGGCCACTGCCATGGAGTACCAGACCAGGGCTATGCGTGGTTATCCTCTTTTTCCACTACCACATTCTGATGCAGCACCAGAGGGTGGCGACAGAAGCGACAGGTCTCCCACTCCATCATAGCTGTGCGCCCCATTAACCTATGGAGGGTTCTTTTTTGACATCCACACATGTGGTTGTTGATGTGCACCCTGCACCTCCTCATTCCTGCAAGGCCCCTACCCCCTCAGGTCCCCTATGGGCATTTTTGAATTGTTTTTATTAGTTTTGTGTCTATTGTGCATTTATGTGACAGTGTGTTGCTTTGTGTGGCAGCCGAGGGCATCCACTGTAGGTTCCAGCTGGTCACATAGAGGCTTGTCTCGTGTTGGTGTTTGTGCCTTGGGTCCAGACACATATGACACTCCTGTTGGCCAGTTCCATGGGCTTGCTAGGAGTGCCGCTTCTGAAAGTAACTGACACAGTGGCATTGGGCTTCCATTCTATCTGTGGGCAGTCTCAAGGCGAACCTGTGTATATACCCCGAGTGGGATTCATGATTGTTTGTCCAGTGCATGGTTGCCATCATTTTATGTTCGTACATTGAGATGCATCCTTTGTTCATGTTCCATCTTCATGAATTGCCTTGACTGTCTCAATTGTTGTTAGCCTTCATGCTGTATGCCCTTCCCTGACTCCCTTTGGTTAGCAGTGTCACATGAATTTAGAAGAGTGGAATTTAAAAGGGTGGCATGTGCAAGTCACAACACATTGAGGCACATGTGCATTTGGGTATGGTCACGGTCAGACAAATTAACTCTTGGGTCCTGTGTTTTTGATTTGTTGTACTGGCCAATTGATGTTCCTGTGTACATGATTATATTGATGAGTGAGTTATGTGTGGACTTTTTAAGTTGATCGGTGCACGCTTTGTGACAGTAGTGTTATGTGATGGCCATTTATTTCTCTTTTTAGACATTACATGCCATGGCACAGTGTGTCAAGCAGGTCATATGAACTGTGGGAGACTTTAGGTGATATACCGGCATTTAAATGTGTACTTTGTCATGCCGTTTCTGGCATACTCCATCTTCCATGTGTTCCTTTTGTGCACACCAGATTGAGATACTTTTAGTACTAAGGGATGCACCCAATGCAGCACTTCCGAGAACACATTCTTAGGGTGTTAAGGTTGGGACAGATGATTGTCCTTTTGTCATCATCAATTGTCACCTGGAATATGCCAGGCCTGTGTGCACTCTGCAGGGGTTGGATTTTAGGTGAAAAATTGTGCCACAAGCTGGGTACGGGCAGCCTCGCCACGTGGCCTGTCCCCTCCCATGTGCAGCCGCCGTGCATGTGGTTGGGGATGTGGGGGCACCACCATGTTCACCAGTATGCCACGCCGTGTTGCAACATTGTGCAGGACACATGCTGCCACAATGATCTTGCACACTACTGGTGGCACATATAGTAGCTCACCACCTGAGTGGTCAAGGGAGCTGAAGTGTGACTTTAGCACTCCAATTGTGCGTTCCACTATGCCCCTAGTTGCAATATGGGCTGCGTTGTATCTGACCTGGGGTGGTGTGGTGGGGTTCCGTATTTGCGTCATCATGTAGGTGCTCAGAGGGTAGGCACTGTCCCCTGTAGAGGTGAGATGGGTTGTCAGTGGAGTGGTTTTGTCTATGTGAGACATGCATGCATTTGCAGGGGTATTTGAACTCAACAATGAGCCATGTGTTGCCATGCCTCCCAGCTTCCAGGGCCCGCTGTAGGGGTGACATTCTGAATATGAAACTATCATGGGTGGATTGCTGCTCCATACTCAAAATGGTATGATTTCTTTTTAATTTTAAAATAAATAAATAAACAAATAAATAAATAAATATTGCATTTCACCAACCTGCCTGGTTCATGGTCCATTGTGACATGGGTATTTGAAAAAGGGGGTGTGATACGAGTGGTGCACCATCTCAAATTGAATCTGCATAAAATAAGGAGAAAAGCATCTAAGTTGTGCGGTACATACTGGGCCGAGACCAAAGTGTGTGTCACCTGACTGAAATCATTAAAATTGTTGTGGGTCCTGGACTTGAAGTCTTCCCACACTTGTGGACATGTGTGTAGTCGCGGGGTGCCACCCCCGCCGCGTTGATAGCACCCACAATGTCTGCCCCGATTTTCTTCCGTCCTTCATTGCCGATTTGTGATGGTCCGGGGAAGAGGGCATCATAATGCCCCAGGACTTGCTCCACCAGGATGCCAACTTCCCTGGGTGAGAAGCTGTCAGCCCTCTGCCTCTCTGCCGGGAGGTTGCCACTTGCCTCAGATGGTGCTGTGTCAAACATGGCAACCCCATGCTAGGCTGTGGAGTGGTGGTATGGCAGTCTTCAGGATCAGCAGAGGTGGTCACAGCGACAGGATCATTGGCAATGGCTGATGAGCAGGCACAAAAATACAGGGCATGTGGGCAGCAGGCACACAGAGTGGGCAGGCAGCAGCATATGGCTCGTATGAGGCAGCTCGGGGCAGTTGGAGGCTGATAAATTGGCTGGTAGGCAGGACCGTGGGTCTTCCATGTTACTCGCGTGGTATGTCGGAAACAGAGTGACTCTGCACGTGCGGAACCAGCGCGTTAGCATGGATTCAGTTGAAAGGCCCTAAGCGCGTAACTTACGTGACATGCACTGAACGTTGGGTGTGGCGTTCAGGATCGGGATAAAGTAGTGCGCAGGAGAGCATCATATGCTTGCCGAGTTATAGTGGACTGACGTGTGGACTTAGTTTCCACGCGATCTCTTCACTGCGTGCAAGCCTCTTCTTTTAGTGGGGGATTGCCTCCGCGCACACGCGCATGTACTATTGAGGCTGACAATGAATTGCGTACGCATTTTGCAATCTGTCGGAGCCCCTGTGTGTCGCGTAGCCCCTTATTTAACATCACTGTAGCATACGTGTCCATCGTGTATCCATTATTTGTGTTGCTCGGTGCCACAGCGTACTGTATTAGATTTTTTCTTTACACGTGGGCTGCAGAGGGGTCGCGTACACGTTATTTTTCATATTTGGGTTGCCTGTGCGTTACGCCTCCCGTTTACTTTTTCCCCAGGGGTTACATTGAGCCTTTGTCGTGGCCACAGGTCCCAGCACACACAAACGACACCATCTAGTGTTGGGCCAATGGGTCACTTGTCCCACTCATGTCCCTTTGGGACTCATAAACACAGGGGCCCTGGCTGGACTCATTCCTGGCACCTTTGGCGTCAGGCTCATATAAAGAAGTGAGCAGGAACACTTTATTTCAGTGCAGGAGTGCTTTTATTTCACAAGAACTTTTCAGGTGGTGCTGAAAGCATTTATTCCAGAACATACACTTCAGTGGGGTGTGGCTCCCTTGGCTGGGTCTTCATGTGCTGACTCAGGGAGTGGCAGGGTGTGACAGACAGGCTGAAACTAGTGGGCGTGGCTTCTGAGACTCAGCTATATAAGCAGCCCCATCCTTCAGGCTGGTGCTTCGTGTTACATTGTACCTCTGTGCAACGAGACGCTCACAGCCGTCAGGACCAGCAGCAGACTTAGCTCGTTGAATCCTGTGCTGCAACCGCTTGCTTACCTGGACTCTGGCGCTCATCTACACGGCAGCAGTCCATCTTCCTGACAACAGCCGCTTGCTTACCTGGACTTCGGCGCTCATCTACACAGCAGCAGTCTATCCTCCTGACAACACGCAGAGCTTGATCTCGATGCCACAGCACCCGCGGTCATCATTCCAACGAAGACAAATTCCTGAAAAGAAGACAAGACAAGGTTAGAATAACTACTGACACGTAATCTTGGGTCGCGCTCCTATTAAAACCCACGCGCACCCCTCTAGGTTACTTACCAATTACCAGACCACCGTAACTACTCACCTCCTATCTCCAGTACCGCTTCAACCTCTGTAGCGACCGCCGGAACCACAGCATCACCTGCATGGGGAAAGAACAGAGAAAGAGACATTATACACTGAACGGACACTAGATCAAGAACAAACTTTACAAATACAATTACGAAAGTCGAAAGACTAGCAGGCGAGTGAAAACAATTGAAACACCAGCAAGAGAAGTGGATTAGCCGCAGCCGGCCTGGGCAACCACGACAGGGGGCCAGTGAATGAACTCGGTCCATTAGACAAGCACCCCTGCCAGAAGCAGCAGGACGGAGAGCTTGCCATTATCATTCAACAGGTGAGACCTCCAGAGTTAGCGCATTCCCTGGGAAAGCACGTCTTGGGAGAAGAGATCTGAAGAGGGGGTCAGAGCCGTAAACTGCATACTTACAACTCTCTAATATTCACGCAGGAATCGCCGCAACCATCCACATAGGCGCAGAGGGAAAAGCCAGACAAGAGAGGTTTCACCCCTGGGAGGGCTGCGACAATGGCCCAATGCCTCCGCAGAGACCAGGTGAGCATGACAGCCTTGCTGGGGCACACTGGTATGTTTGACATCACGTACACTGCCCCCTCACTTAAATTGCCCAGAACAATCGATTGCTGCACCTCCCATTGCACCATTGCATCTGTGCCATGACTGGGAGGGCAACTAGTAGGAAGAGAGGCAGAGGAGGCCGGGGTTTGCTGAGGCACCCAAAGTGGCAGAGGCGCCCTAGGTGGCGGAGGTGTGCGAGGTGGCGGAGGTGCCCGAGGTGGCAGAGGTGTGCAAGGTGGCAGAGGCACCCGAGGTGGCTGAGGTGTCCGGCCCGTGCAGGGAGAGCCATGCCCCCCAACCAACAGGGTCAGGAGGCTGCAGGGGCAGCTGTAGTAACCGCCACCCAGCCTCCAGGTCACTCAGCCATGCCTGTGGTGCTCCCCACCCCGGTCCATGGAGACACATGGGCAGATGCTATCCGTGCATTGAGGGGGCCTAGAATTCTGTGCAGCGTCATGGCCCCAGCACCCAGGGTCCAGATGCATAAGTGTCATATGCTGTACGCACCCGCCAGGGTCAGGTAGCTGCAGGGGCAGCTGTAGCAAACACCACCCAGCCTCTGGGTCACTAAGCCATGCCTGTGGTGCTCCCCGCCCCGGTCCACGGAGACGCAGGGGCAGATGCTATCCGTGCATTGAGGGGGCCTAGAATTCTGTGCAGCATCATGGCACAGGCACCCAGGTACAGCCACCTGCAAGGGCACCTACAGTCACACCATCAGTGTGTGATGCCACAGCCCAGGCCACCTATGGGAGCTCGAATGGGAATGGGGAAGGGTTCTCAGAATGGGGACTCCAAGGTTCGAATGACCCGGTAAGTCCCTATTTCGAGAACCCGGACCCGCAATGCGGTAAGGAGGTAGCCATGGTGCTAATAGCACCATGGCTACCTGGTACCTCGTAATGAGGCCCAATGTCTGGTAAGTGGTGATGCGTGTGTGTCCAGGTCATGTCTATGTTGCTTGGATGAAGTGTGTTGGTTGTCTGGCAGTTCTGGCTGCATTAGCATGACTGCAATGGGTGAACCATGTCATGGTGGACTGACACGTGCTTGTTGACTTGCAGACTGCATACGCACAATGTGCTGCACACCGTGACGAACCCCATCACCACACCTGCTCACTCCTTCCATGTCACTCTGCCCAGGCTCTCTTGGCCCTCTTCCTGCTCCAACCTGTGATGGCGGATAGCCTGTCACAATCTTGCACTCGACACTGGCCTTCTCTCTGCACATCTCTGACGGGTCACCCTGCCAGCTGCACCTCCTCAGGGAGATTCCTCCTTTCCTCTAATTCCCCCACTAGCTCAGTGTCTCCAGAGGACTGGTCATACTTATGGTGGGGTACTGCAACGGCCTATACCCAATTTCTGTGCCTCTACTCTCTTCCCTCTGCAACTCAGCCTGACCTGGGCAGTGGGGATTGTCCTTTTGTCTTGGTGCCAGGTGTTGTGTCTCCCTAGGACTGTGATGATGGCACTGGCTCCCAGTGGCTACGACTGTTCATTGTCAATCGCTCTGCATTGTCCACAGGGCCGTATGGCTCTTGGTGCCGCAGTTCCTTCAAATCCATCTTAATAATTTGCTTCCTTCGCGTGGTATTTGATCATCCCTTTCATACTCCCTCAGGGTCAGTTACTTCTCAGAGCAATTAGTTTGCTCCAGCGTCCCTGCCTCATTGTCACTGGAGGTGAACCTTCTCTGGGTCTGGGGACTCTTATGATCCTTCCTCATGTGTTCTGCTTTCTCTACCTCCTCTCCCCTGCTGGAGTCCTGGATGACTGAGAGAATGCACTAGTCACCTGCCCACACTATGATCTCCGACACAGGCCTCTGAGCTACCAGTTGTACCCATGCACTGCCTCCATGCCATACTCATTCGGTGGCTGTTAACTGTATCCCTAAAACCCTCTAGCAGCTATTGACAGCTAATGTCTGCACATACACTTCCACCAGCACACCGCATTTTCATTGATGATAATGTAGTTGTATTTATTTGGTATGCCGTTCCCATGTACTGCACTGCCCACTCCCACTTACAACCATAGGTCTCACCTTCACCATGCCTATTTACTCGCGTGATGTCAATGTGAGCTGGCCTCATGGATTGGATGTGTCTGCCTTCACTCCATTCCACCACCCTTGCATCGTTGCACCATGTGACACCTGTGTGTATTGAGTTTGTGATTTACATGTCATGTCACATCCATTGTATATGGCTCTGGGACATTAGTCAGCAAGTCACATCTAATGCAGTATTGTAGACCAGGCAAGGCTATGGTACGTGGCATATGTGTTTTTGCATCTGTGATGTTGGCGGATGAACTATGCCAGTCAGGTGCTCATGTGTGTAGCAGGTGCTATGCACCATGCACTACAGGTTGTATTTGGCCCTTCCACACAGGTCCATGGCTGCTTTCATGCTTGCCTTCACTTGCATTGACACTGCGTAGGTGCGGGAGTTTGTGACATGGCAGGTTGATGTGTTACATGATGACATTGTGATGCCTATGTGTGTGGTCTATGGTATTTACATGGCTCTTCATTTTTTTCCTGTCCATATGCAGGTGATGAGGCACTGGATTCAGAAGATGAGGTGGAGAAGGAACAGAATAGTGTGCCACGACCAACCACCTGTGGAGGATGTGGTGTGGTAGCCCATGAAGTTCCACTGGTGTTACAGGCCATCCTGGCCCAAACTCAGTCTGAGTCCGCTTCTGAGGAAGCCCTAGGCTCTGGTGGTGAATCAGATATGGATACCTCTGTGGTGTAGCAGGTGAGTGCATAGACTGTGGGTGCGTGCTGTTGCATCCCAAATGTCTGGAGGGGGGACGACCCCTCACAGGGCCAGTCAGTGTCGGGACATCCGTCTGTGGTGGTTACGGTTGCAGGGTTACGCTCCACAGTATTGACTCCTGGTTCTGGGGCAGCAGATCAAGGGAGGGATGCAGTCCTGCAGCCACAGATAGCGTCATCACATCAAGGGCCACGTACCCTTGACTCAGGCAGGCGTGGGGTCCACCAGCGTGGTTGCCGTGTGTTAGCTGGCAATACTGTGTGGGACAACAACAGGCTGCTTCACATGAGATGTTGGCTCAGGGCATGGTGGCCAATTCCATGATACCCCCAGCAAGACAGGTGGAGCACCAGCAGCAGGCATTGCGGTCCACATGCCGCTCACGCAGGCTGAACATGGTGGCCAGCAACAGGAGCCGAAGGGCGGAACTGAGGGCTCTGCGTGCATCCTTGGCTGTGAGGGTCGGGCCAACAGGGAAGCCCTGAGGTCAGAGTATAGGTCCCTCAGGAATACACTGGCTGCACTCGAGGCATCCAGCAGTAGACGCTCTGAACAGCAGATACAACTGATGACTCGTACCATCACGGAGGAACTGCGTACATCCCGTGAGGTGTTGCATGGAGGTCTCCAGGCCATCATGTTGCAGATGCAAGCATCTCACTCCCGCATGGCCACTGCCATGGAGGACCAGACCAGGGCTATGCGTGGTTATCCTCTTTTTCCACTACCACATTCTGATGCAGCACCAGAGGGTGGCGACAGAAGCGACAGGTCTCCCACTCCATCATAGCTGTGCGCCCCATTAACCTATGGAGGGTTCTTTTTTGACATCCACACATGTGGTTGTTGACGTGCACCCTGCACCTCCTCATTCCTGCAAGGCCCCTACCCCCTCAGGTCCCCTATGGGCATTTTTGAATTGTTTTTATTAGTTTTGTGTCTATTGTGCATTTATGTGTCAGTGTGTTGCTTTGTGTGGCAGCCGCAGGCATCCACTGTAGGTTCCAGCTGGTCACATAGAGGCTTGTCTCGTGTTGGTGTTTGTGCCTTGGGTCCAGACACATATGACACTCCTGTTGGCCAGTTCCATGGGCTTGCTAGGAGTGCCGCTTCTGAAAGTAACTGACACAGTGGCATTGGGCTTCCATTCTATCTGTGGGCAGTATCAAGTGTATATACCCCAAGTGGGAT
Source organism: Ambystoma mexicanum (assembly GCF_040938575.1). Lineage (NCBI taxonomy): Eukaryota > Metazoa > Chordata > Amphibia > Caudata > Ambystomatidae > Ambystoma > Ambystoma mexicanum. The sequence goes on along the minus strand of NC_090924.1, from coordinate 450,061,890 downwards.
TCATGATTGTTTGTCCAGTGCATGGTTGCCATCATTTTATGTTCGTACATTGAGATGCATCCTTTGTTCATGTTCCATCTTCATGAATTGCCTTGACTGTCTCAATTGTTGTTAGCCTTTGTTGGGTGTTCTGACCCACGTTTGGACTATTATGCTACAACATTTGGTGCTGTGGGCTTAGGAAATCCAAGATGGCCGAAAAAGCCCACATGTGCGCCAGAATCTATGAAAACCGCGCAGTTGTGCACACTAAAATGGTTGCCTAACTTGCCACCCACCAATGCAAGCAGGATGGGCCGGGGTGCCATGAGTGAAATGTGTGCCAAAGGAAAAACCGCACTTTGAAATCACCTTTTGTTTCTCTGAATGCCAGCTCAAAATGCCTATTTGCAACACATCCAAAAATCTCACTGAACACCAGCGGACATCTGGCAGAATAAAGTATTGTGGGCATACAAAATCTGGAAAGAGGATGAAAAGTTATATTCTGAAGTGACTTGAAGGTTTATAACAAGACTGGCTGAGCTGTGGATTTCAGCAGTTTAAGTAAAAAGACACTAAAAATCTAAATGTTTAAAAGAAATGAGTGACCTACTTTTGAGTGTCACATAGGCTGCAATTGTTTAAATGTCATAGTTTTAAACTTAGAATCAGCATTCTAGCTGCATATGTAAAAAATTGTTAGTTATTTGAATGCAGAAAACTGGGGAACAGAAATGACATGTGGCTAAAAACTGGCTTAAAGAGATTCCAATTTTGCCTGGCAACTACCCCCATCAGGAGTGAAACTTGATTCACAAGTAACTTCCCAGGCCTGGCTGTTTCCTGCTGGCCACACTAAGGATATGCCATCTCTCTGATAATTGAATTAAGGGGAGCCCCCACAGAATACAGGAGCTCTGAACAATGCAACCCCCTTCACCCAGGCAGATGGTTTATTGCAGATGTCGTAAAACAGCTTCCTCTTGGCAGAAACTGGGAGGGGCAGGGTCTCTGAGCTTGGCAGAAACTGGAAAGGCTGGTTTCTGTACCATGTGACCTGAAAAGACACACCCCTGAAGCCAGAATATGGTTTTAGAAAAAGATGGATCATTCATAGAGCGGACTTGTGAAAATTATTTAAATGATACCATAATTCTTGTGATTTTTCTGCCCACATTTTAAGACGTGTTAGGACCCGGTGGTATGTTCAGGGGGGTTTTAGCGGAAAAGAGGATATTACTCAAAATGTGTGCATGTGAAAAATCTGACACTTCATCAACTAATGTCCATACTCCTTGCGCACATGTGTGTAAATTTGGGTTAATGTCCGATATTGCGAAACCAGTTAAAAAGTGCAAATGTCGCCATTTTTGAATGCAAGCTCCCAGGAAGAGCAGATTTGGACAGGGTACACCTCCTGTGATATGTGATGGGTGCGTGTAATTTTAAACGAATGTGTACCTGTGCAAATATGTTTTTTTTTATCAAATATAGATTGTGTGCAATTTGACAGGGGAGGATCCTCTGACCCATAAAACCTACAGCATCACTCTGACTCACAGTTCCTTCCCCAATCATGGGAGAGAGGAGAATTGGGCCAATGGCAAGTGTAGAGGGGTAGGGTCTAGTGATGCTGCACACACACCCATTTTAAAAACACATAAAAGCAGACAGACAGGACAGATAGGGACCTTCAAATCCATTTGCTGCAACGCGCTCTGTCGGACCATACCACATCCAGAGATCCAGACTTCAAATCCATCAATCTCCAGAATCCAGAGAGGCAAGAGAGAGAGCTGACCCAGATCACTGTGAAGTGCAGAGACCAGAGTCCAGTCTAAAACCTGACCAGATTCGTGGCGAGGCCCATTCTAATTCAAGAATATAGTGTGAGTACCTAGCAGAACTGTGCAGAACCAATCTCTTAGTTAAAATAATATAATTCAAGCTATTTTAATCTAAGTAGAACTGCCTCCTAGCTGTCACCTGCCATTTTCTAGTTGCTAGCTGTCACTTGTCTTTTTGAACTTTAAAATTTCAAATCTGAAAAACGACCTTTATTTAATCGCTCATATCTCCGTGACCGTTTGTGCTAGAGACTTGCAGTAACTTTCATCTGGAAGCTGAGATCCTAGGCTGTCCTAGGACCCCAAAACGATAGTGCTAGTCCGGATACTTTTGCCGCAATCGCGGAAAACGCACTCGCGAATTTTCCACGATTTGCAAATTTCTCCACGTGTGAAAACAGAAGTTTTCTTGCTTTCAGTTGCCAAAAATTCATTTAACCTGCTAGTTACACCCTAGATCCTTGCTAAAGTGAGCCTGGACTAATATTAACTTGATACCACTCACCCTGAACCTCCTAGAGGGAATTAAAAGCATTTTAGCGTATTTTTCACTTCATTGCCAGCACATATAAAAGCATTTTGGGCCTGTGTTTCTAACTTCTGTAGTCTAAGCTTGCTGGGGTGAACTGAATTACATTTGATTGCATTTCTGAGAACTGTGTGCTTTCCTTCCATTTCCTTGCATTGCCTAAAAGGGGGGAGGGAATTGCCAGAGAAAAGTGATTACATTGTTTTGTTGAAATCATATTGAGTATTTTCTGTACTGCATTTTCATTCCACCTTGCATCCATTTGAAACCATAAAGTATTGTTGCTATCTTATCCATCCTATAACCACTCATCATTGATTATAAAGAAGTGTGCTAGTGCCAGACTATCCATTATTGATTACTGATCAGATTAAGTGTGATATTCAATTATTAATTTATTATAAAGCGTGATATATATATACATTGTCTAAATTCTCAAATAAACCTTTAACTTGCAAAACAGAACTACTTCTTGGCTCAGTGGGGTCAGGAGGATTCCAAGAGAGGGGTGTTATATAGGGGTAGTCATCCAGAACGCATGAACTGGACATAAAGATATATCAATAAGGGTTTCCATTCAGTATCCCAGACTAGGCATTGATTTAGCTGTAGTGTTGAATTGAATCCTCTTACAAATTGGGGGCTCGTGCCGGACGTTTGGATTAGATCTATCACTTGTGCAGATTAATACAGTGTGCCAGCTGACCAGATACACATATCCGGTCGGATCACCACGCTGTGTTACGCTGTAAAGCACTCCTCAAAGGAACGCCCTAAGAAAAAGGTCTGTTTTGCAAAAATAAAATACTAATTTCTGTAAGTCAGGACAGAGACCAATCTCTAGAATGACGACCTTAGTAGACATGAAAATAGCCAGAGAGCACTTCTTACATAAGTTATTTGTGAGAGGTGAGTGGACTCACCAGGACCGCATGGTCTGGTTGCAGGCCATCACGCAACAGGTCACTGAAACAGGGTCAGATATATGGGGAGATCAGGGTCCCCTACGTGTGGCCCTGAGTGAACTATACATGGCTCCTAAAGCTAAGGATGAACAAGACAAGATGGTTAGGATAGCCGCATACCTGTACCTATATATGGGAGACATGCAGGATAAATGTACTGAAAGCCAAGATCTGGCGAATAAGCGACAGATGGCGTTAGAGAAGGTCCAATCTGACCTGGTCTCTTCTGAGCAGAGGCTGCAGGGGAGCCAGGAGTCAGAAAATGAGAGTAGACAGCACATCATTAAAATAAAGAGGGATATGGACATCCTGCAACAGGAAAAGGCTGACCAGGATACCAGATTTCTGGCCTTGCAGAAGGAGTACCAAGAAGGTTTGGACTCCCTACTGCAGAGCCAGAAAAAGCTGGAGCAACAATTAGACTTTAACAGGGCATGCACGGAGCAGGTAGCCACCCTGCAAAGTCATCTAGATAGAGTGAAGGCAGAGAGCAACAAGCTGATTTTGAAAGACCTGGATACCCAGGCAGAGTTTGATGAAGAACGCCATAAAGCTGGTGCCTTTCAAAGGCAGAGGGACGACCTGGCGGCACAAATGCAGGCTCTTAGCCAGGAAAGAGACGCCTTAGGCCAGGAAGTCTGCCATTTAAAAAGAAAAACAGAAGAAAATCACCTGGCCCACCAGGGACTGGGTGACCTCCAAAAAGAACACCAGGACTTGCTAGAGCACACCAGGAGGGTGGAGGAGGCTCTGGCAAGACAGGAGCAGGCCAATAGGGACACAGCTCAGGAGGTAACCCTCCTGCAGCAAAGACTGGCCCAGTGCTCCAGGACCAATCAGGAAACACAGAAAGAGAATGAGGCTCTCTGCCAGCACAATGATAGGCTCCAACAACAGGTAGCGATGCAGGAGAGACTGATAGAGTCTAGTAAGGCCTTAACTGAGGAACTGAAGGCGCAGGCTCTTGCATTGCAACAGGGAGCAGGGGCGGATAGAGACCAAGTTCGCTGGGAAAGGGAAACTCCTGAGCATGACCTCAGGAGCCCTAGTACCAGAGGCCTTTATCTCTCTCAGTCCCTGGACTCTGCCACCCCCATGTCCCCTGGCGCACATGAGCACAGGGCCACAGGGATGGCAGATTATTATCCAGCCAGAAGCATGGGGCTCATAGGCCAGTACCACCCAGGAATGGAGGGGCGGGCATCCGGGTATGGGCACCCAAGCACAGTGCAATTTAGTGGGGAACCCCAGGAGAGTAGGCCCATTAAGGGCATCCTGAAAACCTCTGCCCAGTTAGGTCAGTGGGGGGGGGGTACCCATCAAATCCTGGCAGCAAGGAGGGATCTGAAGACTCCTCTGAGCGGTACAGGACACAGGAGACCAGGTCCCCACATTCTGCCAGCCATTCCCAGGCTCGCAGAATCCGGGAAAACCTGGAAGAACAGACGGGAACCTCTGGGAGCAGTGCCTCTGAGTCAGAAGATGAATGGACCAGGGTTACCCGGACCAAAAGGGCCAATAAGACAAAAAGGGCCTTGCTTAAGGACCCCTTAAAGCAGATTAAGGCAATCAGGAGCGTCATCACGCCGTATCATAAGAATGCCAAGTATTCTGTTTGGGAGCACTTAGAGTTGTTTGAGCAAATGATGGAGACTTTCCATTTGAAGGACAGCCAAAGCTGTATTCAATATGTAAAGTGGACCTTCTCCCCGTAATACTCCAGTTTCTTTGCGGGGCTGGAGGACCAAAATCATTTAAGATGGTCCACCTATAAGGCGGCCATCCTGAAACATTTTTCTACTCATAGAAATCCTCAAGAGGCTCGCAAGGCAGCCTACAATTTACAATGTGGGGAGGATCAGGCCCCACAAGAATTTGTGCAGGAGTTAAAGCGTGCTTTTGCACAGACCACAAGAAGGGTGCGCACGGACAGCAGAGAATTTATTAATACGTTTTTTCATGCCTTGCCCAAATACATAATGACCCAGCTCGTGAGAGATTTTCATGAGAAAAGATCTTTAGAATGGGTCATTGAACAAGCCACCCGCATCTACGAGGTGCAGAAACCGGTAGATAGCAAAAGTAATGCCCAGAAAAACCCCAAAGCCAACAACACCCCTGCTGCTGCCAAGGTGGCAGAGGTAAAGGTCACCCCCGTTTTAGAGTTGGAGATGGGGGGGCCTAAAAACCTACCTGCACCTAATAATGCTAGGCCCAGAAGGTCCTCGGGCCAGTCACAGACAGGGAGCCAGGGAGGCAGCCCCACAAATGGGGTCCCTCGCTCTCCTGATTATGTAAGTCCCCGTTACAAGGGAAACAGACCCATCCTGGGTTATGTGTGGACTCCTCCAGCCCAAGGGGGGGATCCAGCCAAGCACCTAACCCAGGGAACTTTCCTCCTAACTTCCCACCGGAGGGCAGAAACTCACCAAACCCTGGGCAGAACTTCTTCCCCAGGTATCCACCCAATTTCCAGCCCCAAAATCCTCCACCCTTCTTTCCCCAATTCCCTGAGCCCAGACAACCGAATCCGGGAGAGGGGAGGCCAAGGGCGGAGGGGTCTCCAAATCTTCCCAACCAGGGGTACTACCAAAGAAGGGATAGCTACCCTTCCCGGGATCAGCCCAGGGGAGAAAACAGGGCCCCGTATCAGCCTGAGCGGGTTTCCCAGTTAGAGCGCCAGGTCCAAAATATGGCACGGGATCTGGGTCAAATACTGAGGGCTCAGCAGAACCCTCAGATCGGCATGCCGGCACAGAACGCACCCAACTCTGGACCTGGTGCTCCAGAACAATGACGGGGGCAGCACCCCGATAACTCACCGGTTCCCAGGGAGGAGGCACAAGGGGAAGGGGGGTGTAAAGCCTTGGAGGAAGCTTCCTTCCTCACTTGTAAACAGCCCCTGGAAACCCAGGAACCGGAAACAAAATCTCTTGCCCCTGAAAGTCTGCCTCCTAAGGAGCAGAGGGGGGGTAGGAGAAACAAAAGACCCAAACAGACTCAGTTTGAGGAGGAGGTACAGATCTTCCAATTTGAGGGAGAGGGATCCTCAGTAGATCCTGGGAAAAGGATCTTCTCCTTCAGAGATGGGGGAACTCCTCCCAAGGAAAAATGGGTCCCAAAAGATTCCAATATAGACTGGGGAGATGTGGAGACTGAGCTACCGTCACCCACTATCTTATCCCAGAACCAACAATACCAAAATCCCCTGGTTCAAACCCATCCTGGTGACTGCCTCCAAAAAGGGGGGGGCGGCCCGGAACCGGAGCCAGGGGAACCCACAATGGCTCTGATCTCCAGTTGCCAACTTTTTCTTTCAGATTCCCAAGGCTCTCCACAGAATTCTGCCCAAATCTCTTCGCTAGCGATGTCCAAAACCAGAAAGTTAGCCCACCAGTTGTCCAAAAATGTGCATTATCTGTGCCCCCTTGAGGAGAAGGAGGGAAGATACTATGCCCCGGTACAAGTACAGAGGCAGGGTACAATTTTGGCACTGGTGGACACTGGATCTCAAGCTACCCTTCTGTCCAGAAGGGCCTTTGACGAACTGAATGCAGGAAGGGGAGAGAATGACCAAATTCCTCTCACCACACTTCCTGGACAACTCCAGAACTTTGACGGGAAGGAAATTCCCGTCGAGGGGACGGCAGACTTGGACATTAAAATTGGGCGACACAAGTTGAAACACCCAGTCATAGTTGTGACTCCAGAGGGCACCCCTTGTTTACTAGGGAATGACCTCCTGAGAAGGTTGTCACCCCTAATAGATTGCGTAAACAAGGTCCTCTGGACCCAGACTAGCCGACCACTAAAATTAAAACAGAGTGTTAACCATGTTAGTTTAAACGGCACCTGCCACATGGTTGAACAAAAACCTGACCAAGTAGAATTTCACTTCCAGAATAGCCAAATTCCAGACGTGACAGTAATAGCAGTAGGACAACAGAATGGTGATGGGGGGTCCTCTCTATTTCTGAAAATCAACCTTCCTTCCAGTTTAAAGTGGTACTCCACGCTGGAAGGAAACACTCTGAAATTCTTTACAAATCCACAATCAGATATTACCACTCCAATAGTCCAGAAAGATGTGAAATCAGCTCAGAGCCTGGCTGATATTCAGCAAATTGGAGAGCAGTTGTTCATCCCTGTGCAGTTAAATGATGGGAAGGACTCTGTTCTCGCTCGAGTGTGCGTGAACAACGGTAAGAGCTTCATCAGCGAAGCCATGTTCCGCCAACTCCCAAAAGATCCAGCCATTTCCACATTCAAACTGATAGACAAATGGGAAATGGACCTGGAAGCACCTAATTCCAAACATCTCCTGCCAAGCAGGTGTATGCTCAAAATCTCCATTGGCAACAAGAGCATAGTCCATAATTGTTGGGTCGTGCGAGACGTCTCTGCCGCCTTTTACTTAGGCAGTGACATTCTCAATCGCTTTGCCATTAGTTTGGACCTAATAAACTTCAAAGCTTGGTCCCGATTAGCGGATAATCCCATGGGCTTTGATGATCCAGAAAAAGCATTTAGGTCAGCTCAATTGCTACCTTATGCAGTTGAAATCCAGATCAAAGAGGAAGTCACCATCCCAGAAAGGACCCGACAATTCTCCCTGGAAGTGAAAGTTAAAAGAGGACAATATTTGCAAAACCCTGATGCTTACATACATCTAAACGCTTCTCTCCAACAGCAAGGGGTAGGGGTAAACCCAACACCATTAGTCAACATAGAACATGACACCATTCTAATAGAGGTGGATAACAGCGACTTAAAGAGTATTACTCTAGCCGCAGGCACCATTATTGGAATGGCGGTTGATGACCGACATTTTTCCATAGATTTAGGTAATGAACTGTTAGGGCCAATCCCCAAGGACTGCGTTGACAGTGACAGTGATGACAATACGACACCAGACAGGATTTTTACCCGGCATGGGGGGAACTTCCTGGTGTACACTTCCTGCCCCTATGGTAAGGAAGATGTGACTTGTGACTTCAGGAGGGATGAGGTGATTTTCCAAGTCCATGAGGGCTGCCTTTCCCACCTGAAGCCTCCAGTCCAAATCAGCACTCTGACCAGGGACTTCTCCACCGAGCTGGAGGAGGCCGCTGAAATAGCCAAACCAGAAGTCTTTCCAGGCTTCAGGCAGATGGTGGAAGAGAGAGTCAACCTAGCTGATGCCTGTGTGACTCTGGAACAAAAGCAAAAGTTGAAACAAGTTTTCTTGGATTTCCAAGATCTCTTTGCGGTAGACTCATATGACTGTGGTCGCACCGACATCCACACAACAACAATCCCCACAGACCCTGGCATGACTCCTGTGTTTGTGAAGCAATATTGCTTGCCTCTCGCATCAATGGAGTCCCTTACTGAAATAATTAAGAACCTTGAGTCCCGGGGAATAATCCGTCCAGTTCACAGCACCTTCAATAATCCGGTGCTGGGAATATTGAAGCCAAACGGCCAGTGGAGACTCTGTGCTGACCTTAGGGAGCTCAACAAACGGGTCCATACTTCCCGATGGCCTCTGCCCTACATTGACCAAGGGCTGGCCCAGATCCAGGGGTCACAGGTATTCACTGCAATAGACCTGACCAATGGATACTCGACTGTGCCTGTCAGTAGGGAGGACCAATACAAGCTGGCTTTTACCTTTGGGGGCCAGCAGTACACATGGACCCGGACTCCCTTCGGATACCTTAACTCCGGTAATGAGTTCAATATTTTCCTACATAAGGCCATGCCCGACCTGGGTGCGAGGGGTAACCTGGCTTATGTAGATGATGTCCTCATCAAAAGTTCATCTGTGGAGGAACACATAGCGGAGATCTGTTATGTTCTGACGCAGTTGAGGGCCGCCGGAGCGAAACTTTCCTTTCAGAAAGCACAGTGGTGTAGAACCCGTGTTAATTTCTTGGGGCATGAGATTACTCCTCAGGGTCTCTGTCCCCAGGAAAAGAAAGTGGAAGCACTTCAGAAACTGAAAGACCCCACAACTCTGCGGGAACTAAGGAGCCTCCTTGGACTGACTAATTACAGCAGAAAGTTCATTGAGGGCTACGCAGAGATCACCAGACCCCTGATTCATCTCCTGAAGGGGGGGGGTCAAGTGGGAATGGGGTCCAGAACAAGCCGAGGCAGTAAGACAACTCAAAAGAAGCCTCTCACAAGCGCCTTGCCCAGCTTACCCTGTCAGAAACAAGGAGTTCTTCCTGGAGACGGGGTTCTCTAATACGTGCTTGACGGCAGTATTATACCAAAGGCATGACAAGGTCAATAAAGTAATCTCCTATGCGAGAAAAACTTTATCCTCTGTGGAGGAAAAATTCAACGATTGTGAGAAGGCACTCCTGGCAACGGTGTGGGCATTGAAGAATTACCGCCCGTTCATCCAGGGGGAACACATCATAGTGGAGACTCCACACCAGCCTCTGCAATATCTCCAAAGTGACAGAATCCGGGCCGGAAATGTGAGTAATTCCCGAATTACTTCCTGGATTCTGTCAATGCAAGGCTTTCCTGTGGAGGTCAGATATGGCCAAAACAAGAAGAGTCCCCTCGCGCAAGGTCTGGCTGACTTGCATGATTGTGCCAGAGAAAACTGTCTCGAGGACGAAAGTCTAAAAATCAAGGACAACATGGAGGCATACCTTAATTCCCCACACAAAGTCTTTGAAGAGGACAAGTGTGAGGGAATGCCCACTGTCTATGTGGATGGATGCTCTTACCATGTTGACAACAACGGGGAGAAAGAACTGGTGGCTGGCGTAGGGAATGCATGGGTGAAGGAGTTCCCAGAACCCTCCGCTGGATACAAAATTGGTCCCCGAAGTAGTCAGGTGGCAGAATTGATGGCTGTGCATCAGGCCATCCTCACTGCTGTCCAGCATCAACTCCACGAACTGGTCATAATCACAGATTCGGATTATGTACGGAACGGGTTCGTGGAGCACCTGGTTAATTGGAAAACCAGAGGCATGTTATGTGCTAACAACAAACCCTTGAAACATGGGAAGTTGATCCAAAACATTGATGATCTGGTCACCTCGAATGAGATGACCATCTATTGGAAAAAGATCAAGGGTCATTCCAAAGTAGAGGGACCAGACAAAACTGGAAACGACTTAGCTGATCAGCTGGCCAAAACCGGGGCCATCCAAGGGGATCTAATTGAGATTGAGTCCCTGTTGGGGGAAATCCAGGTCACTGCTATCACTAGGTCCCAGACAAATGCTCACAATGACCTTTCAATTGCACAATGGAGTAAGGAGACCCCTGATGCTGATTTAATTACAGCTCAGAAGGGGGATCCAATAATTGGTAAATTTTACCAACACCTTGAGGACCCTGAGAACTTTCCCCTGACGGATACCGATTACATTGGAAAAGAGGACCTAAGAGTGTTGATGAAATGTCCAAAAATGTTCCGAATCCAAGACGGTTTGCTGGTAAGGAAATCCAAAGCGGGCCACGATCAGTGGGTGGTTCCTACCTCATTCCGAAGCCTGATGTTAAGTCACGCCCATGATGCGGCCACCGCCGGTCATAGGGGGTTTCACACAACATTGGAAATCTTAAGAGAGGTTGCATACTGGCCACACATGGGGCAGGACCTCGACCAATACTTGAAGGGGTGTCTTGTGTGTGCACAATTTCAGCCATCATCCCTCACGCACCGTGCGCCTCTCCAAAAGAGGGGGATGACACTGCCATGGTCAGATTTGCAAATCGACTTTGTAGGCCCTGTGATTCGCTCTGCTAGGGGGAATAAGTACATGTTGACTGTGACATGCTTGTTTACCAAGTGGGTGGAATGTCTCCCAGCCGGGTCTATCTATACAACTTCCAAAGAAACCAGGCAAAGCAGCTGAAATTCTTGCCTACATGGAAGGGACCCTTTGAGATCATCGACAAGATCTCCCCTGTGGCCTACAAGATCCGCATCCCCAAAGGCGGTTTGGCAGAGGGGGAAGACAAGTGGGTCCACATAAACCAGTTGAAATGTTGCCATCCCAGGCACACTCTGCAACAACTGGAGGAATCCTCTGGAATCCTAGCGGGTACTGTCTCAGACTAATTCAGTTCCAACCATAAAACATACCACATCTAGTCTCTAAAATATTGTGATTTGCATGAAACTGTCTCTTAGTTATACTGTTTTTTTTTTCAAAATAAGAATGTAATGTTTCATTATGATGAAATGCATATGCTGCCCCACTATCTCAACAGTGGTGGAAAAATGTCTATGAATAGGTATTGCCGCTCTTCCTTTGTCGTCCTAGGAGAAAGAAAACCTGGAGACGGGACAAGGAGGACGATCCGGAGACCGGGAGCAGAGACGCAAGGGGCCCGGTGTACCGCCCAATATTCCCATCAGGACCGGCGAGGAGAACCGATCGATCAGTACCGGATGGAGGAAAAGATGCTGAACTGTGCCATTTGCAGAATTGGAAGAAGATTATGCGGACATACCAGGGCGTGGGTCAAAACCCTTATGCACCCGACATCCCCTCGACTCAATCCAAGTGCCGTCGGGCGGGGGGGTTTGTTGGGTGTTCTGACCCACGTTTGGACTATTATGCTACAACATTTGGTGCTGTGGGCTTAGGAAATCCAAGATGGCCGAAAAAGCCCACATGTGCGCCAGAATCTATGAAAACCGCGCAGTTGTGCACACTAAAATGGTTGCCTAACTTGCCACCCACCAATGCAAGCAGGATGGGCCGGGGTGCCATGAGTGAAATGTGTGCCAAAGGAAAAACCGCACTTTAAAATCACCTTTTGTTTCTCTGAATGCCAGCTCAAAATGCCTATTTGCAACACATCCAAAAATCTCACTGAACACCAGCGGACATCTGGCAGAATAAAGTATTGTGGGCATACAAAATCTGGAAAGAGGATGAAAAGTTATATTCTGAAGTGACTTGAAGGTTTATAACAAGACTGGCTGAGCTGTGGATTTCAGCAGTTTAAGTAAATTTGGACTGAAAGACACTAAAAATCTAAATGTTTAAAAGAAATGAGTGACCTACTTTTGAGTGTCACATAGGCTGCAATTGTTTAAATGTCATAGTTTTAAACTTAGAATCAGCATTCTAGCTGCATATGTAAAAAATTGTTAGTTATTTGAATGCAGAAAACTGGGTAACAGAAATGACATGCGGCTAAAAACTGGCTTAAAGAGATTCCAATTTTGCCTGGCAACTACCCCCATCAGGAGTGAAACTTGATTCACAAGTAACTTCCCAGGCCTGGCTGTTTCCTGCTGGCCACACTAAGGATATGCCATCTCTCTGATAATTGAATTAAGGGGAGCCCCCACAGAATACAGGAGCTCTGAACAATGCAACCCCCTTCACCCAGGCAGATGGTTTATTGCAGATGTCGTAAAACAGCTTCCTCTTGGCAGAAACTGGGAGGGGCAGGGTCTCTGAGCTTGGCAGAAACTGGAAAGACTGGTTTCTGTACCATGTGACCTGAAAAGACACACCCCTGAAGCCAGAATATGGTTTTAGAAAAAGATGGATCATTCATAGAGCAGACTTGTGAAAATTATTTAAATGATACCATAATTCTTGTGATTTTTCTGCCCACATTTTAAGACGTGTTAGGACCCGGTGGTATGTTCAGGGGGGTTTTAGCGGAAAAGAGGATATTACTCAAAATGTGTGCATGTGAAAAATCTGACACTTCATCAACTAATGTCCATACTCCTTGCGCACATGTGTGTAAATTTGGGTTAATGTCCGATATTGCGAAACCAGTTAAAAAGTGCAAATGTCGCCATTTTTGAATGCAAGCTCCCAGGAAGAGCAGATTTGGACAGGGTACACCTCCTGTGATATGTGATGGGTGCGTGTAATTTTAAACGAATGTGTACCTGTGCAAATATGTTTTTTTTTATCAAATATAGATTGTGTGCAATTTGACAGGGGAGGATCCTCTGACCCATAAAACCTACAGCATCACTCTGACTCACAGTTCCTTCCCCAATCATGGGAGAGGGGAGAATTGGGCCAATGGCAAGTGTAGTGGGGTAGGGTCTAGTGATGCTGCACACACACCCATTTTAAAAACACATAAAAGCAGACAGACAGGACAGATAGGGACCTTCAAATCCATTTGCTGCAACGCGCTCTGCCGGACCATACCACATCCAGAGATCCAGACTTCAAATCCATCAATCTCCAGAATCCAGAGAGGCTAGAGAGAGAGCTGACCCAGATCACTGTGAAGTGCAGAGACCAGAGTCCAGTCTAAAACCTGACCAGATTCGTGGCGAGGCCCATTCTAATTCAAGAATATAGTGTGAGTACCTAGCAGAACTGTGCAGAACCAATCTCTTAGTTAAAATTAAATAATTCAAGCTATTTTAATCTAAGTAGAACTGCCTCCTAGCTGTCACCTGCCATTTTCTAGTTGCTAGCTGTCACTTGTCTTTTTGAACTTTAAAATTTCAAATCTGAAAAACGACCTTTATTTAATCGCTCATATCTCCGTGACCGTTTGTGCTAGAGACTTGCAGTAACTTTCATCTGGAAGCTGAGATCCTAGGCTGTCCTAGGACCCCAAAACGATAGTGCTAGTCCCGATACTTTTGCCGCAATCGCGGAAAACGCACTCGCGAATTTTCCACGATTTGCAAATTTCTCCACGTGTGAAAACAGAAGTTTTCTTGCTTTCAGTTGCCGAAAATTCGTTTAACCTGCTAGTTACACCCTAGATCCTTGCAAAAGTGAGCCTGGACTAATATTAACTTGATACCACTCACCCTGAACCTCCTAGAGGGAATTAAAAGCATTTTAGCGTATTTTTCACTTCATTGCCAGCACATATAAAAGCATTTTGGGCCTGTGTTTCTAACTTCTGTAGTCTAAGCTTGCTGGGGTGAACTGAATTACATTTGATTGCATTTCTGAGAACTGTGTGCTTTCCTTCCATTTCCTTGCATTGCCTAAAAGGGGGGAGGGAATTGCCAGAGAAAAGTGATTACATTGTTTTGTTGAAATCATATTGAGTATTTTCTGTACTGCATTTTCATTCCACCTTGCATCCATTTGAAACCATAAAGTATTGTTGCTATCTTATCCATCCTATAACCACTCATCATTGATTATAAAGAAGTGTGCTAGTGCCAGACTATCCATTATTGATTACTGATCAGATTAAGTGTGATATTCAATTATTAATTTATTATAAAGCGTGATATATATATACATTGTCTAAATTCTCAAATAAACCTTTAACTTGCAAAACAGAACTACTTCTTGGCTCAGTGGGGTCAGGAGGATTCCAAGAGAGGGGTGTTATATAGGGGTAGTCATCCAGAACGCATGAACTGGACATAAAGATATATCAATAAGGGTTTCCATTCAGTATCCCAGACTAGGCATTGACTTAGCTGTAGTGTTGAATTGAATCCTCTTACACCTTCATGCTGTATGCCCTTCCCTGACTCCCTTTGGTTAGCAGTGTCACATGAATTTAGAAGGGTGGAATTTAAAAGGGTGGCATGTGCAAGTCACGACACATTGAGGCACATGTGCATTTGGGTATGGTCACGGTCAGACAGATTAACTCTTGGGTCCTGTGTTTTTGATTTGTTGTACTGGCCAATTGATGTTCCTGTGTACATGATTATATTGATGAGTGAGTTATGTGTGGACTTTTTAAGTTGATCGGTGCACTGTTTGTGACAGTAGTGTTATGCGATGGCCATTTATTTCTCTTTTTAGACATTACATGCCATGGCATGGTGTGTCAAGCAGGTCATATGAAGTGTGGGAGACTTTAGGTGATATACCGGCATTTAGATGTGTACTTTGTCATGCCGTTTCTGGCATACTCCATCTTCCATGTGTTCCTTTTGTGCACACCAGATTGAGATACTTTTAGTACTAAGGGATGCACACAATGCAGCACTTCCGAGAACACATTCTTAGGGTGTTAAGGTTGGGACAGATTATTGTCCCTTTGTCATCATCGATTGTCAGCTGGAATGTGCCAGGCCTGTGTGCAGGGGTTGGATTTTAGGTGGAAAATGGTGCCACAAGCTGGGTACGGGCAGCCTCGCCACATGGCCTTTCCCCTCCCATGTGCAGCCGCCGTGCATGTGGTTGGGGATGTGGGGGCACCACCATGTTCACCAGTATGCAACGCCGTGTTGCAACATTGTGCAGGACACATGCTGCCACAATGATCGTGCACACTACTGGTGGCACATATAGTAGCTCACCACCTGAGTGGTCAAGGGAGCTGAAGTGTGACTTTAGCTCTCCAATTGTGCGTTCCACTATGCCCCTAGTTGCAATATGGGCTGCGTTGTATCTGACCAGGGGTGGTGTGGTGGCGTTCCGTATTGGCGTCATCATGTAGGTGCTCAGAGGGTAGGCACTGTCCCCTGTAGAGGTGAGATGGGTTGTCAGTGGAGTGGTTTTGTCTGTGTGAGACATGCATGCATTTGCAGGGGCATTTGCACTCAACAATGAGCCATGTGTTGCCATGCCTCCCAGCTTCCAGGGCCCGCTGTAGGGGTGACATTCTGAATATGAAACTATCATGGGTGGACCCCGGATAGTTGGCATATACAGAGGTGATGATTCCCTTGGCATGACATACAACTTGCATGTTTATGGAATGCCAGTGCTTGTGATTGCTATAGATGTGCTCTGTGGCCCTAGGTTGACGTAGGGCCATATGTGTGCAATCGATGGCACCAAGCAATTTAGGGAAGTGCACCACACCGTAAAAGTCCTGAATCACGGCCTGCCTTTCTTTGGGTGTTCTGGGCATGTATGTGTGCCTGTGGACTGAGGGGCGTGAAGTCATGATTGCCAACACTGGTGTAGGCAGCTTGACTGTGTGGCCTGTGAAATGCCCCCGACAATGGCAGTTGCTCGCTGAAATGACCCAGTGGCCAAAAAATGCAGTACATTGAGCACCATTTCCAAGGGGCTCAGTGCTTGGGAGCACAGGGTGGGTGATGTGAGGTCATCTTCCCACTCTGTGACCAGGTCTAATATGATATGGGGTGGAAACCTATACCTGCCATAGACCTGGTCATCAGGCATCACAAACAGGCTGGTCTTGGGTAGAAAAATGCGTGCCATGGCTATCCTCCTCCTCCTGCTGTGTCCCGCGATCACTGCGAAAAATGGGACATTCATCGTAGCTGTATACGCGTGTTTGTGTTCACGCGCACTTTTTATGGATTGTTTTTGATGCGCAGTGACGCTTACGCCTGCTTTCCCTTGGTGGACATGTTTCCAGATTAGCACATCTTTTTCAGCGTGCAGGAGAGCCCTCTTCAATTCCATGAATACATGTTGTTAGAGCGTGTGTGGGCGTTGCAAGTATTTTACTGTGGTACTTACCACGTAACGCCCACATTTACGCTTGTTGTTCCCCATTCCATGCGTTCCGCCCCCTTTTTAAGTGACTGCTCTAAACGGTATGCGCCTTCGCTGGGCGTCTCGCGCAAGGCATTCATGGTGTCGCAGTGACGTGTTAGACCCGCACGGATTCAGCGCAAGTCTCCGGTAAGCCACGCGATATGTGTTCCATGAATCAAAAAACAGGCGCTTGTGCGCGTTTTGCACGCTTGCGCCCATTTTTCAGCGCTATTTAATTCTATGAATCGGGCCCATAATGTTTTGTTTAGATGAGTACATTAAGTAGTTCATGATAGGTTTCCTGATCTCCCTTGACATCTTGTTACCGGAATTATGAACACAACCCCTTGTAGGGACTTTTCATCAAAATTAATTTCATATGTGATGCCATCAGTGATGTCATCAATGACATTTGTGATATTATCTTTGATGTCCTGGGTGTTAGTATTGGCAGTGCACAGTGGTGGTGCGAGATATGGTTACTTAGCTTACCATAACTGGAGAATTTCTGGAGGTTTGCGTTTTATTTGTAACCATAACGTCCCTTTAACAACGTTTTTTTCACTGAATTTCATAGGTTTTCATTAGGGCAACTTAACCATAGTGTCCCTTTAACAAAGTTTTTTCACTGAATTTGATAGGTTTTATTATTGCAGCTTAACCATAACGTCTCTTTAACAAATATTTTTCTGTGAATTTCATAGGTTTTTATACATTACTGTATATAAGTTATTAATAATTCCTCTTTTAACATATATGAAAAAACTGTAAACCTCCTTTAAGAAATATATTTTTTGTAGGGGTGTACCGAACTTCGGCTTCGAGTAAATATTCGGCCGAATTCTGGCTGAAAAAAAGCTATTCTGCGCCGGCCGAATAGTTTCTTGCTATTCGGCTCTTGCCGAATACTTTGACGTTCTTATTTGAATACAATCCAACATGAACTCAGAAAGGCAAATATAGACTTCAGTTTGCAAAACTGAGTAGAATTAGACAAGACAAATTGCTATCAAACAGCTGAAAAATATCTTATATTGTAATCTGCTCTTTAGGGCATGTTTTGTTATATTCTTAGACAAAAAAGGTGCTCATCTTTTATATTTAGCCTGCAACAACATAGGAACATCTTTTCTTTTGGCGAATGCACTTTTTTCAGTTGGAAAAAACAAACTGAAAGAAATGTGCATAGATACTTTCAGTTCCTGTCATGTCACTTCTCATTGCGTACGTCATAGTCCCGCCTTTTCTTTTTTAAGGACTTGATCCCTGAGTTTAACATTATCTGATATTTTATCAGGAAGTATAAATTGCATATGTTTGTGTATTGGCGAGAAAGAGTGGCTAGGATAAGTGAAAAGTGAGCAACATTTGTTTGGGTGGGGTGAATAGTTATGAGATGGAGTGTACGCATTTCACATTTCCTCTTGACTTGTGTCCTGCATGAGCCGACATGAACCATTTTATACATTTCTATGTGAGCTGAAAAGGAGTTTCGAAACTCGACTGCATCGACTTTGCAACTGGATAGAGAATGTAATGCATCTGATTCACAAAGGCAGTCGTTTTGCATTTGTGAAGACTCCTACTTTAACTGGCACTGAATATGCAACAATCGTCTGTACATTTGGTCCCTCCATTTTGGTTAAATCTGCTTTATTTCTGGCTTTTATACTTTAAATAAAGACGCTACATTAAGTACAATGAAGAGAAATAAAAGTATAGAATGCATTTAAAATGGTGCTTTATTTGTTTTTTTAATAAGTGTGTTTTTTGAAGTTTGCAACATGATTTATTAAATAAAGCAACTATTTGGCTTCATATTCGGCTTCGGCCGAATAGTTGACAAACTATTCGGTATTCGGCCGAAAACTAAATATGCTATTCGGTACATCCCTAATTTTATGCGATGCATACTGATGGATTCCATGTGTTAATATCCCCGCAAAAATATTGCCATACAAAAATATTGCCATATTTTTGCGCCAATATTAAGGCATGGAACCTAAGGGGGACACGTCTGCAACCCCTGCATTATTTTTAAAGGAGCGGGGGACACCCCTCCAACCCCTGCTCCTAAAACCCCCAAAAATGACCCCCCCCAAAAAATATCGCCTATGGCCGCTCCAGGCGACTATATGCAGCGATATTTTTGGTGGGGATAATATGTAGTGATACCTATTGATGTGTGCCATTATCAACAGCGCATTCTGGGGATGCAAGTCATGGTTGAATTGCCTAGGGCATGAGGCTCAACCATGATCCCAGCCCCACCAAACCACCACCATTATACACTGCACCTATCCTGCATCCTAGTTCAGTGTCTACTATACCCTCATAATGTGACCAATGACCAGTGCTCATGGCTTGCAGACATGGCCAGTCTCCACAATCCATGGGGCATGGGCTTCGGCCATGCTGCAATCCCCAATAGTCAAACCAGAGTAGGCAGGGCCCACTGCCCAGGCAGCAAAGTTTTTTTACTATTTTGTGTACTTCATTTTCAACACTTTCAAAAAAGTTAAACAGAGGACAGATTTGCAAAAGCATGCTTTCAGGTCCTTGCTGATGCTCCTCACGCAAGTTTGGGCAATCACGTCCAGCACTTCGGGCTGCAGCCGCAAGCAGAATTTATTTTCTCATTTAAACCTAGGGTTTTGGCCATCCCACATGCCCCAATAAGTAAATCGGAGTAGTAATTCGTCCTTGCCGAGGGCCAGGCCCACTGTCCATGCACCAAAATTATATCATTATTTTTTGTACTTACATTTTGACACTTTGGAAAAATAATAAAACACAAGACAGATTTGCTAAAACATGCTTTCAGGTCCTTGCTGATGCTCCTCACGCAGGTTTGTTGTAATCCTGTCCAGCACTTCAGGCTGTAGCCGCAAGCAGAATATTTTTTTCCATTCCCATGGCGCACGCCCCAATAAGCAAGTTAGAGTACACAGTTGTCCTTGCTCAGGGCCAGGCCCATTGCCCATAATTCTTGTACTTACATTATGACACTTTAGAAAAAATAAAACACAGGACAGATTTGCAAAGCCATGCTTTGAGGTCCTTGCTGATGCTCCTCGCAAATGGTTGCTGCAATCCTGACCAGCACTTCGGGCTGTAGCCACAAGCAGAATTTTCTTTCTCCATTCAAACCCATCCCGATTTTAAAAAGCTTTACCATATAGCCGGTCCCTGGTGGCCATGCCCACTTTAACCCCATTGCCGGTCCCTCGTGGTCATGACCAGTGGCGAGATTGTCCATGGACCATCTGGCCACTGCCCATGGCCACAATCTATACCTAAGTCACCAAAGGTATATCACAATTTTTGTACCTACATTATGACACTTTTCAAAAAATAAAACACAGGAACATTTGGAAAACCATGCTTTTGTGTCCTTGCCAATGCTCCTTGCACAAGTTTTCTGCAAATCCGTCCATGTTTTATTTTTTGAAAAGTGTCAAAATGTACATACAAAACATTGTTATAAAATGTAGCTCCCACTTGACAAAATCCATTCAGACTACGCACAAACATTCAAGGTTGGGTCTACAATCTTTCTGAAAACCTTTATGCAGATTTGTAATTACGGCAACAAAGTTATAAGCCATCTAAAAATGTTGAGACCCCCCTCTACTTTTGCCCCCTCTTGACAAAATCCCACAAAACTTTGCAAAAACATGAATAGCTGGGTCTAAAATGTCTTTTGCAAACTTTTGTGCAGATTCGTCAAACGGCACTAAATTTGTAAGCCTTTCAAATATTTTGGGACCCCTGCTCATTTTGCCCCCTCTCGGTGAAACAGCACCTAACTTTACATAACCATTGAGGGTCAGGGCTAAAATGATATTGCATAGTTCCATGCAGTTTCATTGAGTGGTGCCAAAGTTGTAAGCCATCCAAAAACTGCTTTTCACTGACCCTGTAATGCAGAAATATGCATCGATGTCCCTGAACATCTGAGATGTTCGCGAAAATCACAGGAAGGTCTCCTTAGATGTTTGCGGACATCGTAGAAGAAAAACCGCCATATCCTATCCCATCCTCATCACCCCTCAACTCCCCAGAGATAGTTTCATTTGTTTGACAAGTGCAATGTTGTGCTTTTTAATATGTTTTAACAACGATGTCCGCGGACTACTGGCCCTGTCCGCGAATCCAAAATGGCGTCCGTTTCAAAGTTTTGACACTGCTCACATTTTTAACCGACCAATCAGTGTTTGCGTATGATGTCCACGGACACCAAGCTGTCCCCTGATTGGTCCAGAGACATCCGCGGACTCCGCATCAGGAAATGGGTCCAACGACCCAACCCAGATATCACACATTTTTTTACCTACTTTTTTTGCCATATTTTAATAAACTACTGGACGGATTTACACCAGATTTCCAAAAGCACGCTTTCGGGACCAAGCCACCACTCCTGGCGCAAATTTGGTGAAAATCCATCCAGCGGTTTGGGCTGTAGGCGCGAGCAAACAATTTTTTCCATTGCGTCTATGAGCATTTCCACACATTTTGGGACCCCCCCTATAACTTTGCCCCCCTGGACAAAAACACAACAAACTTCACAAGATCATTCAGAGAGGGCCATATTATTATTTTGCAAAGTTCAGTGAGGATTCGTCTGGGGGGCAAAGTTATAAGCCACCCAAAAAGGGCTCTTTCTATGAGTTGAGCAACTTAACCATAACAATAGGGCCGCTACCGCAGACCCTGTAATATAAATATATATATTATAGCCGCCCTATAGTTAAGGTTAAACCTATCATCCATAGGAAAAGCGGAGATTCTATGGTTAATAGCTTTTGATCCATAGAACGAATCAGCACAGAGTTGGACATTTCTATCTGAGAGCCCACGCTCCCCAGGAATGGAGAGTTTCATGCAGATCCGTTTTACGGTTCAAAAGCTATAAAGTGTCAAAAAGGGGGGTGCTTTTCACTTTTCCATTAATTTTCCCATTTGGAAAATGTCAAATGTTTATTCACGTGCACAGCCCAAACCGCTAGACCGATTTCCGCCAAATAACAAACAAGTCGGCCACGAAGCATTCGTAGGAAATTGTTTCTTTTTTTGCTGCAATTTCATCCAGTGTTTTTTTTAATTTGGTGCAGAGTGGGGTGCCACTGTAGCCAAAACGATAGTTATATCTCCTATGATGCATTGCTTTGGAAACCTTTTTCAGTTTTGAAAGGCAGCCATTATGTAATTGGAGAATCAAGTTCCGAATGAACATTGAAAATTGTCCTAAACTGATATAAAGGGTGGACATTAGGGAGTTGAGGGCTGGGAGGCATGTGGGCAGGGTGAGGAAGGATGACTGGTGAAGGTTTGGGGCTTGGGGTTAGTATCATTTATTTTCCCCCAACCATTTTGCCGAGATCGAGAAGCGGCACAAGCAGGGAAAATAAAGAGCAAATACTTGTAAACTACAATACATTGAGATGTGGTAATCAGTATGGTTGCTAGTGATGGGAAGATGAGTATTTCAAGTAAATTTAGGATTTAAAAAAATATAATTTAAAAAAAAATGCTTTCCAAATGAATTTAAAATGTGTAATGGGGTTTTATTAAGGCGATTTAATGTCTCACGTTCCTGCATTGATATTGAGAACTGTTTTATTGAACTTTGTTTTGTGAATATAAAGTGCGTCACTGAGACACGTTCATGGCCGAGCCGTGGTTACATTCTGTTTTGTTTTGATTGGGTGAGGTTTACACGTGATGTGAAGGAATATTTCTCGATTCAGTGTTCTCTTCAGAACGGTTCTCGAATTCGAGATATGTACAGAAGTTGCAAAAGTTGATTTTAGGGTTTGTTTAAGTGTGATTTGTTTGAAGGAGTATGTGAGGGATATAAAGGAGGTTGATTAGTGTTCTCAGCTTTGGGATAGAGGCAGTGTGCACGGAGATAAATAGATACTATTTTGCATGATTTCTTGATTTTTTAGACGTAACTAACGAGTATACAATGTGAAAAAGGTGCTTCTCGATCCAGTGTTCTCTACGGAGCGGCACTCAAAGTCGTGATTGGTACAGACGTTTCAAATGTTGCTTTTAGGATTCTTTAATGTTTGATTTGTTTGAAGGGTGGACCTGCGGGTTATAAAGGAGGTAGAGTAGTGTTGTTAGTCTTGGGAAAGAGGCAGTGGGCATAGAGATACATTTGTACTGTTTCCCATGATTTCTCAATTTGCTCTACGTGACTTACGAAAAGTATACAATGTAAAAGAGGTGAAGTTTATTTCCAAAAGTAAAAGATGTATTGGTTTGAGAACTGTGATTCTTGACTCAGACTGTACATTTGTATATTAGCAGTTGATGGTGTTGGGTTAACTTTGATATGTTTATATTTATATGAGAAAGAGTTTGGGAGGACTGGGAAGTGGTGCAGTCACTACGTTTCATTCTGTTCGCGGAAGGAGTGCTAGCCAATCAGGATGCTTGGAACGTGGGCTATATTCTCTGCATGGTGCTCAGGGTGTTTAATAAAACAATATATGTTCTTGCGGTATGGCGTTGTGCTGTGCCATACTTTCCGATGTCTGTTTCTTTGTTGATGATGTCACGGTCATCAACAGAGAAAGTTAGATTTTAGGAAGTAGTATGGGGCGCCAAAGGGTGCCGCAAGGTAATTCTAATTTTTTTCTAATTAAACATACTAAGCATCTGCATTGTGCTAGAGGTATTTAATAAATAATAAATATGACTTTGCAGTGTGGCGTTGTGCTGTGCTGTATTTTCTGAAGTCCGTTTACTTGTTGATGATGTCACCTCCATTAAAAGAGAAAATGGATTTCAGGAACAGAGGTCTGTCACAAGGTAAATGTGTTGTTGCTAAGGGTGTTCAATAAAAAAAACAAAATATGACATTGTTGTGCGGTGTTGCGCTGTTCCATAATTTCTGAAGTCTGTTTCTTAGTTGACAATGTCAGGGTCATCAACAGAGAAAATGGATTTTAGGAAGCAGGGCATGGTGCTGAATTGTGCTGCTAGGTATGTGTGTTTTCTTTCTCTAATTAAACACCCCAGGTACCTGCACAGTGCTAAGGGCATCCAATTTTAAAAAAGTAACTTGCAGTGTTTTTTTTCTCAGAATTAAATAGACTTTTGTATTTATTCATTCATTTAACACTTGTAGAGCGCGAACTAATGCCCAAAGGCGTTTAGCCGATAAGGGAGGCAGTACAGCAGGAAACACAAGATACAGTAAGATGTAGGACCGATAGGCCGATCAGAACAGCTGTGTTTTCAGAGCCCTATGAAAAGAAAAGTGGCCTTCAATGGCTCGTATTGAAGGGGGAAGTAAATTCCACAGTCTCAGAGCCAGAACTGAGAAAGATCGGCCCCCTAGCCGGGCCCTCTGGTACCTCTTTACTTTTAGAAGCTGGTGGGATGCCGAGCGTAGGTTTCTAGATGGACAGTATCGTTCAATGTTTTTATTGAGTTATTCTTGACCAGTATTATACACGGCCGGTGAGTGACGCATAGCGTCTTAAAATCTATCCTTGCTGCCACTGGAAGCCAATGGAGATGCTGCAAAACCTCCGTAGACGGAGTCATCCAGGGTGCGGTTAGCACCAATCTGGCTGCTGAATGTTCTTTAACCTGCATCTGCTGAATTTGGTATTTTGGTTGCCCTAGGTAGATACCATTACTGTAGTCCAGAGACCCCATTATGGTAGAAGTAACCACCATAGTACGACCAGCAGGAGGGAGCAGGGGGGAGAACTTTCCTCAAAGTTTTGAGCTTCCCGAACCCTGTACTGCAGATTGCCGAGATCTGTCATTCTCTTGAGCCATTCGGGAGTAGCTTCACCCCCAGGCTTTTTACCGATGCACAGGCAGCAGGGCATGGGCCCGAAGAATCAGGCCAATATTGGGTGTTCCAGAGATTATTAGCCCTTTGTGGGCAGAACACCAGCACCTCTGTTTTGTTGCCATTTAATTTTAGCCAGTTGGCTGCCATCCATTTACTGATCTTGTCAAGACAGTCCTGGACGGTCATTCTGAGGGGAATCCAGCCGAAACACTAGATGTATGTCATCAGCATAAGTCTAGAGGAGGACTCGACAATCAGCAATGAGACCGTCAAGGAGACGGACATACAGAGAAGGGGGGAGAGGTCCGAGCCCTGCAAAACCCCACAAGTCAAACCCATGGTGGGTCCCAGACAGCTCTGAAAGGAAATGGTCTGAGACCGCCCTTCAAGGAATGACCCAAACCAGGCCAATAGGGAGCCAGCCACCCCTGCTTGCTCTAGTCGGGTTAGCAAAGTGAGATCATCCGCCGTATTGAAAGCCACAGAGAGATCAAGGAGAATGAGAACTCCTGACTCTCCAAGGTCCTGGCAATGAGCTTGGTCATCCAATAGCGCTATCATAACCGATTCAGTACACATAGTGGGACGGAATCCAGACTGAAAAGGATGTAAACAGTGGTTGTTTTCTAAAAATCTCGAAAACTGAGGCGTGATCACTGCCTCCATCAGTTTCATGATAGCAGGGAGAAGAGAGATGGGGCGATAGTTAGTAGCCTCCTGGGGATTTAGATAAGCTTTTTTCAAAAGGGGTGCCACAACATCATGTTTCATGGAAGCAGGGATAATCCCTTTGGCAAAGGAATATTGAAGGGTGTTTGTAAATAAAGGGATCGTCCTTTGCGGGAGTGCTTTAAGAATCCGAAGCGGGACGGCATCACATGGTGAGGCCGATTTAAGGCCGTCCAAAGCTCTCAGTACAGTTTCATCATCCACAGGATCAAGGCAGAAATTACTTAGCTGGAAAGGGGCCCGACCCTTAACAAATGCATGGTGCTAAGGGTGTTCAATTGAAAAAATATATGGCCTTGCACTGTTGTGATGTGCCGTGCCATGCCGTACTTTCTGAAGTCCATTTTCCCTGTTGATGATTTTTCATGTTCATCAACAGAGAAAAGGGATTTAGGAACTAGTATGTGGTGCTGAGATGCGCCGCAAGGTAGGTGTGTTTGTTCACCCCGCCAGGTAGGTGTGTTTTTGTCACCCAATTAAACACCCTTAGCATCTGCATCATTGTATGGGGTTCAATTAAAAAACAAATAGGACCTTGCAAAATAATCTGTAGCAGCGGGCTGAGACTGCCGGTAACAGTACTGCTGCCTCAGTTAAGGGACTCTTCACTTATTTGGGCCTTTAACTTGGGCGGGGGCGGCTACCACTTGGGTTATCCCATTGCTGTGGTGTTTAATATTAAATGTTGCCCATGCTCCACCCAGGCATTCTTAAAAGCTTCCAAAGTTGTTGCAACTAGTACTATTGCCTTCCTGCAGGTTAGAATTCTGCCTACTGGGAACCTGCATTGTCGTGGAGGGTCCAACTCTGGGACTGCAAAGGCGACACTCCCAACATTGACACCAGATGAAGTCTATGGGAGAGTCCCAGCTGATGACACAGCTGGTGATGATGGTTCTGCTTCCACCTGTGGCGTTACAGGTCCAGCATTGGGTTGCAGGGCATTGCAACCAAGGCTGATTGCCTGTTGCTAACCCCTGCTCCTGACGCAATCAATCAGTTGCCGCAAGTGATAATGGACGAGGTGGTTGATGAACGCCATGGAGCACAGGCTTTGTGCAGGAACCGTGGGAAATCCTCTCCTTTGGACCTTGCTGCATATTATACACTGTCCCTCCTCGACGTGATAGTGGAGTGTCTTTAGGTACCTTAAAGTTTTGCCAGCACAGGGAAGGTGTGAAGCTCCTACAGTGCTATTTCTTGGATGGAGCTGGCTGCTCTACCCACTCGATGTCTTCCGGATCTTCAGGGACAGTGACAAGATCGATCTCTTCATCGCCGGAGAGTGCCTTGGGGTGCCTTGTGTTGTTGCGTCGCCATCTCCAGGAAATAATCCAAAAGAAAAAGAAAAAAAATGAAAAGAAAAGAAAAGGAAAAGGATCAAAACATCGTTAAAAAGGTGATTAAAAACGTGAAACGAATATAAAACATGAAGGGGAAAAGGTTGAAATAGTGTCAGTGAGCAAATTTGGTAAAGTGTTCACTGTTTCTACCTGAATTTGTCTCCTAAGCAATGAGGAAATGGAAGGATTTCTGCAGTATATATATGTGATTTTCGATGTGTGTCTATGAACCAATCAACTCTTCAATTTCATATTGTGTACGTGCCCTTAGAACAATCTGTTTGCAGTTTTTTTGTATCTGTGAATCGCTAAGGAAAATAGTCCTTTTGTTCTATGTTTTTATTGAACTTTTTCTAAAAGAGAGTGCAATTATCAATGTTTTTGATCGTGTTTACATTTTCCCTTCACTTAAAATAGTTATTTGACAGATTAAGATGCAGTTTTTATTTTATTGGGTGACATGGGTCTTGAACTGCATTGTTGTTTAATGTACTCTTCCTCGTCTCAGTATCATCTAATAATTTGCAACATTATGAATTCTCGATTCACACAGGGCCTAATTTACAAAGCATTTTTGAATGGCACTTGCCCATTCAAAAATGCCTTTTGTAAGTCAGGCCTAAAGTGTATTCATAACTTTCCTGTTAATTCTCGATCTCAATAGTCAAAGACATAGGGCCTCATTACGAGTTTGGAGGCAGCCATGGTGCTATTAGCACCATGGCTGCCTCCAAAGTCGTGTCCAGGTCCGGGTAGCCGGGATGGGGACTTACCGGGTCATTCCAACCTTGGAGGACCCTGTATGTCCCCCATTATGAAAACCATTCCCTATTCCCATTCGAGCCCCCATAGGGCTCAATGGGAATGGGGAAGGAGCTAATGAAGGGCCCGCAAATAGCGGGCCCGTTATTAGTTCCCTTGTCCCTTAGCGGTTCCCGCTAAGGGCGGCTGGTAAAACCAGCTGGCCTTAGTGGGATCCGCTAAGGGACCTCGGAATGCAGCGTTAGGGGGTTAACGGCACCGGCATCCTTACCGGTGCCGTTAAGCCCTTACCGCCAGCCTCGTAATGAGGCCCATAGATATCGTTCATGAATCTAGATCTCATGACAGCATGTCCTTCTTCTTCCCCACAGTATTCTCTCAGTTCTCAAACTGAGAATTATTTTGGAGGGGAAAAAAAGTTCACATTTAATTATGTATTTGTTCATATTTTTTAATGTCATGCGTTTAGCTAATTAAAGCCTTTTGCATACAATATTAAATAATTCATAATTACACAAGTAAAATAAAAATGAATAACAAAATACATTTCATCAATGAAATAAGAGACATAATAACACATCCCTCATAAGTTCTTTCAAATCAATTGAAACCCATTAACAGTTAATATTTGTTGTAATCTGAATAAATAGATTAACAAAGGGATAAGGAGTAACGGCATACTTCAAATATGTGGCATGCTGGATGGAGGAACTGTCAAGTTCATTCTAGTCCTGGCAATTTCCCAGACATGTTGAAGACATGTTGAGCAGTGGCAATAACAGTCAGAGGTTAATCGGAAAATACTGTGGCCCAGAATTGGTCCGATTTGTAGCCCCCATGTGCTGCACAAAGCCTACCATAAGCCTTATCATATTGCACATTTAACCCGGTGCACCCTGTAAGAATGTTCCTGCAGGACTCCACCTTGATTCTACAGATGCAACATGTCTGCAATTCACCTGGGTCCTGGGTCCACGCCCCAATGATCTCCCGAACTGGCATAGTATGCAATCGCAAATATAACTGCCAGGCTTGTAGCAAGCGCGCCCTTTCTAAGATGCTCAGCATGGTTCTTACGATCTGAGAGAACATCAAAGTCATCACCCGATCCAATTTTTAAGATTCTTTACTTAACTCAACCAAGAAAGGGCCCGGAGTAGCCATTTCCTCAATTAGGAGACCAATATCCGCCAAATGCTTGGTAACAACATGTGTCAGGTGCAAATTAGCCAGAGTGCCTGGTCTATAGGACCTGTGTGCTTCCAATAGTGCCAATTGGGTGTTTAAAGATGGGCTGAGCTTTGCTGCAAGAATATTAATTAGGAGCTTGGTGCATTTCAGCCTCCATAATGTAGCAAGCAAAAGCACCCCCAGCTTCATTCTTATGGCCTCTACCAAAATAGTTTTGGGTAATCCCAACATAGATTTCTGGGATTTCCCCTCAAACCTGTTCAACCAAGCAGAACTAACACCAGGAGCAGTT
Organism: Ambystoma mexicanum; assembly: GCF_040938575.1. Classification (NCBI taxonomy): domain Eukaryota; kingdom Metazoa; phylum Chordata; class Amphibia; order Caudata; family Ambystomatidae; genus Ambystoma; species Ambystoma mexicanum. Next base: position 450,033,037 of record NC_090924.1, on the reverse strand, counting down.
ACCCAAACAATAGGCTAGGAATGGCCGATTTGGAGTAAACCTCCAGATAGCATTCCACCGATTCACACCCTACTCTACCAATACAGGACCTGCCATTTGCGTAACACTTTCATTGACACCAACCTCCTGTAATCCATCGTAAAAGGGGTCCCAGGGAATGGGCAGCCCAGATATAAATAAGAGCTAACCCTTTCTAACTTGACCGCATCAATCCACGAATTGTATTTCACAGGTTTTTTGTTTTTTGGAGGTTGATTTTCATGTTGTTATTCTTTGCGTACTGTGAGAGGGCGTTCAGTGAGTGTTGCAAGCCCAACCTCCTCTGATCTAAGATCACTGTGGTATCCACGTAACCGATCCACGTGGTCGAATTGCCTCCTAGATGAGAGGGAAAATTAAGGCAGTGGGCAAGTGCAAGCCCCATATCAGTTACATATAGGTTAAAAAGTAGGGGTGCTAAAAGCACCCTTGCTTAAGACCTATATTAGATGCTACCGGTGGCGTAACCAATCCATCTTGGAAAAATTGCATTAGGACTGCTGTTTCCGTATATAGAGGGCAGATTAAGTAAAGTAACTGAGAATCAGTGCACGAAGCAGCTAATTTACTCCAAAGACGTTCTCGGACTACAGAGTCGAAAGCAGCCAAGTAGTTTATGAAACAGAGGTAAGGCGCACCATCTGTCTCGCTACAATCATCGGCTGTCAACACCTGAAGTGCCCAGATGGCTTGTACTGTCGAACAGCCTTTCTGGAAGCCAAGTTGTTCTGGCAGATAAAGTTCTACATTGTATAGATGTATTTAGGATGCTAAGGTTCTTCTGAGACAGAGTACGCTATTTTTGTCACTTTCAGATGTCCTTCTCCTGGCTCCCATGCATCCAAATCCTTCATAGCTATTGAAGGTGAGAGACCCCCAATAATGCAGGTAAATCACCCAACAGAGTCAATAAGAACACATCCCAGGAGGGAATGAGACCAAGTGAGTGTGATAGTAAAGGTTTTTTTTAATCTAAAATAAGGGCAAGGAGAATCTACTCTGCTCACGCCGATTCCGCTCTGCAGAAAACATGTTACATTTTGGTTATATTCACAAAAAACGTTATCATCGTGGGAAGGTCTAGGGGGCACAAGAGAGATTGGGATTGGACACTAAGGGCAGGCACCTAAAGGTGATATAGGGTCAGAGGCGGCCGATTGGCCTGAGGGCACATGATGAGATGACGTGGTGTCCAGGGTCACTCGGTCAGCTGGGCTCATCAGTCTGGTATTCCACGTTGTCTTTTATGTATCCTTTGACATCCTAGCCACGTGACATTTGCCCTTTTGGCCATGCACTCTCATTAATTCAGAACTCTGATCTGTTTGTCCAGAGGAAAGGCCTGTATCTGAGCACTTGTGAAAACAGGGTTCAAAGGTAGGTTATTTATTACTAGTCATGAATAAACTGTCTTCCACCAAATGTGATGCTTCCCTTGTTTAACCAATTCTAAATATACTGGCTAAGGGGTTGAGCTCATGGGGTCGTTGTATGGTCGGAGGTGTCCACTTGATAACAACAAAGGGGTTTCAGAATAGATGGTTGAAAAGACCAGGTCACAAAAAGGTGCATATCATTATAGACATACATTTCCTCGTGGTGGTTCAGTGATTGAATGTCCAAACATCACTAACTCTTTGTTAATCTCTTTTGACACCCAGTAGACTGGAGAGACTCAAGGCCTTCTTGCAATTTGGTTCCATGTTGCAAAAAGTAAATTAGGGCCTTTGAAACACAATTTCACATGCAGAATTTTTGCACGTGGCTTGCTGTGTTTCACTTAAGTCATACTGGTTTGTAACACACTATATTTTCCATTTAACTAGACACTCTCATTATAACAGAAGGGAAAGAATAGACCAAGAAATAAAACATATCTTTGATTTGGCATTCATTTACGTACAGGAAAGGCAGGTTGCAGCTTAGGGCCTGTGGGTTCATTGTAAACTGGAAGTGTGGCTTACTGAAAGTGAGTAACTTCTATGTTGTGTTCACAGGATATTACACATATATTTACACCTGAACCTATAAAAAGTGAGGTAGCGTGATGCGGGTGTGTACAGTTTTACATTTAGTTGTGTGTTGGACTGTTACAGACAATTACTATGAACATTTCTGCATTACAAATTAACATGTATCATGCTTTTGTCGTGGCAGGTTGGCATAGGGACTTCTAATTATACACGCGTATGCATTTGTATTGTTAATTCCTGGACCCATTACCCCACCATTAGGTTTATACGATTTCGCATACAAAAAGTGCATTGACTCTATTCATATTGAAGACGCATGACTCAATGATGTTTTTCTTTAACTGTTGGTTCTGCTCCAGGGGGCATGGGGATTATGTTTTTATGGGCAGGGTCTGCGGGGTGTGGGGCAGGTTTATAGAGACAAATAGCTTTTGCTCTGGCCCCTGCTCTGGGCTGCATCTGGGTTAGTAAGGTGGGACGGAAGGCAAAAGATACAGTGTGGATTTTGTTGCATTGTCGCAGCCAGCCTTCTCATGGGAACCGAGCAGTCGTGGAGACGGCACAGGGGAGGAGGTGGGGGGGAACTTGCTTGCTGTACGCACCTAACGGGGAGAGCTGCAGATTTGAGTGAAAACTTCAAAACTGTTTTAACATTGTAAAATGGAGTCAGAAATGTACAAAATTAAGTCTTATTCACTTCCGGCCTCACACTATTATGAGGGGTGTTACAAGGGGGTCACAGTTCCTATGGGTATTCCCGCACGAGTGCTCCAGGGCCAGTCCCCGGAACCCAAAGCAGCCGTGGCTGGGCCTACTCTGGAAGTGTATGAATAGTGGGGGGGTTCAAAATGCCCCCTCCTTCCAATCACTATGTGGATTGTAACTGCTATTATGGAAGCCTGTAAAATTCAAAACAAGGCCCCACCAACAGGAATCCATGGCCATGTGGTAAGGGCTAAAACCATGGCTGTGGCATACCAGAGGCACGTGCTGTGGGATGTAATTAGCAAAGAGGCAACCCTGGCATCCCCATCTGTCTTCTGTAAACATTACTGCCTAGATATCAGTGCTAGGTCAGATGCAGCATTTGGTCAGGTGGTGCCGAAAAATCTGATTCCTAACAGCTCCTAGGCACTTAGATTTCAGCCTCCTCACAGTTTAAATGGTGCGTTGTAATCGCCCATGCAGTATGGAGGAAAGGGACGGGATATAGGAGTAATAAAAAGTTGCTTACAGTAGTAACTGAAGTACTACTAGTCCATAGTCCCCTTACCTCCATATGACCCACCCACCATACCCCTTAATAGAAAGTTGTGAATATGGGGCGTCTCGTGTCTGATCCTACAAAAGGGACAGAGGTGAGGCACTGTTGGGCGGAGTCAACTGTGCGTGGTTTCGCCCACAGCCGCGCATCTGCGTGCTCTAAATTTAAAGGGGGAAAAGCACATTTTTGACATTTGTGATGTTTTCTTTAAGGTTATGGGTGTTAGTCCTTGCAGTGCACAGTAGTAGCGCGAGTTATGGTTGCATATCTTACCATAACTGGTGAATTTCTGGGGGGGTTTCGGTTTTACCTGTAACCATAACGTCCTTGTAACAACGTTTTTCCATTGAGTTTCATAGGTTTTTTAGTAGTGCAACTGAACCATAACATCACTTTAATAATGTTTTTAGTCATTGAATTGTATAAGTTTTTAGTAGGGCACTGTAAACAGAACGTTGCTTTAGCACAGTGTTTTCAGTAAAGGCTATAGTTTTTTTAGTAGCGTAACTTAACCATAACTTCCCTTTAACAACTCTGTGTTTTCAGAGAGTATGGACTAGAAAGTACCAAGACGAGAACGTCACTACAATGTAGTAAGCAAACTGAAGTTTGTCTACTAACTGCATAGGTGCTGCAGTAAACAATAGTAGAGAAGCATAATGTCCCATTTATTACGGAGCAATGGCAAGCACCTTACAGTGGCTGGATTTTCTCCATCCACATGGCCACTCAGGATGTGGCACGTGTAATCCTGAAAGTACTGTGGAATCTGCTACCTTTTCGTCATAGTGAGGAGGGGTGGCGGGGGAATCAATATAAAGCTGAGTAGGGGATCGGGTCTTCCAGCGTAGATGTATAACATTTTTTTAAATTTTTTTATTTGTTTTTTTATGTGCGTGCGAGCAGCTTTTTTGTTTTTTCTCTTTATCTGTTTTTCTGTTTGCCTCTCCTCACATTTTTACCACATTCTGGTCAATGCTTCTTGCACAGTGTAAAAGAAAACGGCATTGCCAATGGCGCTCAAATAAATGCCATTTCTGTGGAACCACTGCATATTTTGCGACCTCATGATCTCATAATGGGTGACAAACATGCCAGCAGTCTGCATAAATTCACACATGCTTCTGTTTATAACACACCTTCCGATCTCTGGCTGGGGAAAAATCTGCATCACTGCGTTCAGCAACCTCTTCAGGTGACGGATTAAACGTCCACATGACATGTAACCCAAATGTAGACTTCCATAGTGCACCACGACAAAGTCAACGTTCGTGGCGGAGCCCACATATCTGCAAAGGTGAACCATCCCGCCGAAACTGCAGTTACCCGGACAGCCCCAGAAATGCCCACTCCTTCCAACCTGAAATTGCCAGCAAAGCCTCTTTGCACACAACCGCTGTGTAGATGGAGCACAAAGGTATCACCTACGATAAGCACTGTGCGTCTCTCCATCTCGACCAACCTCACGACACAGTATTGAGAAGAAATGGTGCCGCCCCTTCCTGTCAACCACACCCTAAACACCTAATTGCCTATTTCCCACAATTCCATTTCCATGGCCACCATGCTCATAATGACAGGATGTGGCCGTGAGGGCCACGGGCCAGTAAAGCAGACACAATACTTCTTCCCTTTGCACAGGCATTTTTGCAGCACTCCCTCATTGGGTGCTGTCAAATGCTCAAACACGCATGCAGCAATCACATACAAAACCTCTGCATTGCACACTATCATTTCTGTACACCACTCCATATTTACCGTTAAACACTCTCAGTGCACGTTCCGTTTGATTCCAAAGCCCCTTCACCAGAAACCTCTGCTAAAGAATGCACGATTGCAGCATCCACAATGATCCTGAGGCACAGCCACCCCACCTTTGGACATTCACACAACAGTGCAGCCCTTGCCTACACCCACCACTATGGATCCATGCATGCAACCATGTGGGCAGCTAACATTATGCACAAACGTAACGTACGTAGCAGCACTTCTCCCCAACTCCCCCACACCATAAAACACCCATTCACGAAAGCGTGGTACAATTAGCCGAATCCACAAACATACCACAACCTGCACCACCCCTACCCACTGCCATTCACAAAGTATTGTGTCACTGGCAACCTAAGCACAACATCTTCACAACATTGGGCCTTCTTCAATAAATCTGCACACAGCAGAGTAACCAAGCACATATAAGCTGCACTTCAACCACACCCTCTTCCATACTCACATTACATAAACACTGTACCCTGTGCACACACTGCACAACTTCTCACTGCACCATCTCCTGCCGTACACCAAATACTGTAGCATGTTGCAACTATCACCACAACCATGGAATGCACAATACATGCTTTTCAACTCACATGTGCTGCTGTAGCACGTCTACAATGTGCTCCACACCCATTCTCCAAAAATCACCAGCCTGATGCAATGTCAAACCTGCATTGCTGCAGTGGGTTTGCTGCTTGCACACATTACCCGCACAATAATGCAACCATGCATGTCAGCATGTCAACAACTACCACTATGCATATATGCACTACTGGCATCAGCACTCCTACCTAACCTCTGCACCGCAATAGAGCTATACAGCGTAAAATGCAACAGTTACAATAATCTAAAAACATTACACTGTCTCTGGCTCCCCTACGCCCTTTCACTCACATACTATGGTCTTGCCCACTTCCACTCAGAAAGTATTGTGTCACTGCCAACCTAACCACAAAATGTTCACAACATTGCCCCTACTCCAAGCAATCTGCACACAGCACACTATCCAAGCCCATATAAGCTGCACTTCAACCATACCCTCTTCCATACTGACAGTATGCAAACACTGCACCCAGTGCCCACACTGCGTGACTTTTCACTGCACCATCTCCAACCACACACGCAAAACTTGACCATGTTCTAACAGTGACCTCACCTGCGAAACCAAACATACACGCATGGCTGCTCACTTTTGCTGCTGTATTGCGTCTGAAATGTGCTCCACAACTATTTTGTACAAGTCACCACCATCTAACTGATGCAGAGTCAAAAATGCATTACTGCCGTGGGTGTGCTCAAGCCCCAATGCACCAAATAGTCTAGGCCTTGAACACACCCACCGCAATGTAACGCCACCATGCATGTCACCATATCACCAATTACGAAAATCCACATACACACCACTGCCACCAGCACTCCTACCCAACATGCACACCGCCATGGAGCTATGCAGCAAAAAATTGCAACAGTTATCATAATGTAGACAGAAAACACTGTCTCCTGCACCCCTGTGCACTTTCATTTACATACTACGGGCGTACCCACTTCCATTCACAAAGTACAGTGTCACTGCCAACCTACCCACATACTGTTTGCAACATTGGCCCTACTCCAACCAATCTGCACACACCAGACTATGCAAGCACCACCCTCCACTGGATGCAGAGTCAGACATGCATTGCTCTGGTGGGTGGGCTTTGCGGTGGGTGTGCTGAAGTCCTAGGCTCTTGAGTGCCATGCACCCAATAGTCTAATCCTTCAACAGACCCACCGCTACTTCATGCACCCATGCATGCCACCATGTGCCCAACAACTGCAATCCATCTGCAGAGCACAGCCACCCCCGCTCCCACCCAATATATGTCATGTGCAATTCACCCCCTTCTGAAATGCACCTGCCACCACTCACCACGGAAAGAGGTCACCGCAAACAGGTCATGGCACAAGCTATCGGGCCGTTACGACAGCTGCCTCCAATCACCACACAAAGTAGTCGCCTGTCTAGGTACCCGCAAAATGGCGCAATGCGCACAAATACTGCAGGCACTCCTCCGTCTTCTTCCACCTATTTACATTTGTCAAATGAACTACTTCTCACTCCCCCACCGTTTCCCTCCCTTCTTGCCGCCAACACATGGAGTACAGTTTATATTTTCCAGACCCTTCTGCCGGCGCACTGTCCTCCGATACACCATGGCGGCATGTTGAAATGGCGCAATGCGCACAAATACTGCAGGCACTCCTCCGTCTTCTTCCACCTATTTACATTTGTCAAATGAACTACTTCTCACTCCCCCACCGTTTCCCTCCCTTCTTGCCGCCAACACATGGAGTACAGTTTATATTTTCCAGACCCTTCTGCCGGCGCACTGTCCTCCGATACACCATGGCGGCATTAGCCAATAAATTTTGACGCACAGCACGCTTCCCTCCAGCCACCCACTGGCCGCGTCCAAAGCTCTCTGACAGCATGCCGTACCGCAAGCCAATGACACTTCTGTCCGTTGAGCGAACAGGGAAATGGGTCAGCAATAAATGGGTTATGCAATTCAACAACAATGGGGCAGTAGTTGTTGGGGTCCTTTCGGTCACCCTTTTTAAAAATCCCCACAATTAGTGCTTGCCTTCAGTTGACCGGAATAAATTGCGTCGCCAAGATGTTCTGAAAAAGATGCAAAAGAACCCTCGCCTACAGATTTGATTTAAAAGTTGAATTTGACAACACACCGATTTACAGTGTTTAATAAGCTCCCTGATTGTCTCAAAAGTGAATTGTAAGCCCCAACTTTCATTGTCCTCACTATACACCAAACAATTGTTGGGACACACCCCTCCATAAAAATTTGTAAAATGGTCAATCCAAACCTTAGCTTCAATTGGCTTAGCCTGTAAAGTGGCCTGAACGCCAGGGGCTTTTATAGTAGCCCAAAATGCGCTGACATCTTTATTCCACAGCGAATAAATCATCTGCTCTGAATCCGTACAAAGCATAAGCATTTTATGGCTTTTAAGTTAATATATATATTACAGGGTCTGTGGTAGTGGTTAAGTTGCTCAACCCATAGGAAGAGCAGGCTTATACCTTAGACGTAGTTCGACGTATCCACACAAACTTTGCAAAAAAAGTATACAGACAACTCTGAATTATTTTGCAAAGTTTTGTGCGGTTTCGTCAACGGGCAGAGTTACAGGGGGTTCCCAAAACTTTAGAAATCCAGCTAGACATGCATGGAAATTGTTTTTGCTCGCACTTACAGCCCAAACCACTGAACGTATTTGCACCAAACTTGCATGAGGAGTGGTGGTCTGGTCCCGAAAGTATGATTTGGCATTTTGGTACCAATCCTTCTGGAAGTTTATTTTTAAATGGGCAGAAATTAGGGCAAAAAAAATTGTGATATCTCCATTCGGTCTGCAAACTTACTTCCTGATTTGGTGTCTGAGGACGCCGCTAAGCCAATCAGGAAGCCATGTAACCAGGGGTGTTGACAGGTCTGGAAAAGATCTGGGGCTATGCTAATTTCGGGACTGTTGTGACTCAGGGCTAGCTAGCCTTTTGGGTGTAGCCCTTGAGATTCTATCTCCCCTTCAGTGGAAAGGTGTTCCTCTCCCATTGCCAAAAGTAAGAGGAAGCTGGAGTTAATACCCTTTCTACCTCCACTGGACTCCACGAGCCAGAAGAAGTCACATTCAGCAGCAAAATCTACCTCCAAAGGTAAGGAGGAGTTTGCAAAAAACCAGGGAGGGCATTCGTCGACGGGGAAACCGTCCACGAGCGATGGGAAGGATAAAGATCCGTCGTCAGCCACACCGTCGACGAAACCCTCATCGATGACGATTACACATAAGACATCGTCTATGGTAAAATCCTCGTCATCGGATTTATCATCCACGAAACAGCCGTTGACGAAGGAAACACACCATTCGACCACGAGGCACTTGTCCACAAAACGCTCGTCCACAGAGCACTCGTCCACGGGGGAGCGACCATCCAAAACACATTTGTCGACGAAACACTCGTCGACGGGCAAAACGCATTCGTCAATGGAACTACCATCGGCGGGACGCTCGTCGACAAAGGTACCATCGACCACGACACCGTCGGCGACACCGCAAGTTCCTGCATCTACGGAGGAATTGGAGCCTGAAGCACCTCCCGCTCACGCCAAGGTGACACTTGTCATTGAGGACAGTTTCCTTGAGGCTGCTGAAGCTGCTGAACCAATGGTAGCACAAGTTTCTCCTTTGGTGGACATGGCAGAGCTTCCTGATGTACTTCTCCAGGAGGAAATATCAGATGCAGAAATGGTGGAAGAACAACCTTGTCCTTCTCCTAAGCAACACAGTCCCCCTTGGCAGCCTTCTACAGAAGAGGCCGACTATCCTCATGCCCCGATACTGATGTTGCCCATACAGAGGATCATGGATGAGTTCTATAGGCGTCAAAGGGAGCAGAGCAGACCGGCTGATTCCATAGAACCGGACACCCGTCGGAGAGACACGTCTCCAATTCCAGGCACATTAAGAAGTCCACCTCACGGGAGTAGACCTCAAAAGAGAGCACGATCACCTGAGCCTGCTCGTAGATCTAGGAGCAGGACCCACAGTGCTTCACCGACAAGGGTCCCATAATCACCATCATCGCATAGACCTCGATCTCCGGATAGGGATCCAAGAATGGCGCCGTTCTCCATTTCAGTCTCAGATTCGCAGGAGGATCCCTTTAGAGAATTCTCTGATCCAGGAGAAGGTGAGATTACACAGCTGCCTGACGCAGCCAGTGAGTGGGATGAGTACATAGTCGAGAAGCCCAGGAAGAGAGATTCCCCAGACGATGCTTCACCTCCGGATGATATGGTTTCTTTCCACACCATAATAGGCAAGGCTGTAGAATTGTTCAAAATTCAGGTTACATCAGAGGAAAAGAAATCGGTGCTTTATGAGCATAGGGACAAACGCAGGAGGACGGTGAACACCATTCCTCTCCTTGACACCATCTGGGAGTCCGGATCCAAGATCTTGTCTACGCCCTTATCTACTCCGGCTCTGGTGTCCAGACCAGAGAAGAAATATAAAGCACCCGAGTCTGCACTGCTTTGTCTGAGAGGTCACACAAAACCGCACTCGGTCATCACAGTTGCAGCTAGGAAGAAGCTTGCCAATCACTCTTCACCACTGTCAGCACCACCGGACGAGGACGGATGTAAGCTAGAAGCCATGGGCAGGAGCTTCTGCGTCGCTTACCATCAGAGCGGGTAATGCACTGGCCATGACTGCGAGATTTGATCGCGAGCTTTGGTTCTGCTCGTCCAAATTGGCTAAGCAGTTACCACCAGACTCCAGGAAGAGGCTAGATCGATAATCGCTGATAGTGAAGTAACCTCGGATCATATGATCGACGCAGCGATTGATGTGGCCGAATCAGGCTTCAGACAGATGGCCCATGGCACAGTACTCAGACAGGCCTGGATGAAGGCTACCAATTTCAGGCCTGAAGTCCAAGTGCATGCATTGGACGTGCCGTTTGATGGACAAGAGCTCTTCAGAAAGAAAATAGACGACCACCTGAAGGGAATTAAATCAGACACGGACACAGCCCGAGCCATCAGTTCTTTAAAGGGCAAGGATAAGGACCTTTGGTCTTTTCGCCCCTTTAGAGGCTCATCTTCTAAATACAGATGGTACGGCCGCTCCTCTTATGGTCAGAAGGCGCAGGCTAGCAAGTACCAAGAGAACAAGTATCAATCCTCCAACAGATACTCCCTTTGAGGCAGGCGTGGCTCTGCCCAGGAGAAGTCACAAAGCAAACAAAACTGACTATCCGATTCCCCTCAACGTCACACCCCGGTGGGGGGAAGGGTATGCCAGTTCTTCCAACGCTGGCAGTCAATTACATCGGACAAATGGGTGTTGCAGGGGGTCACACCATAGAATTTCTAGACCAGCCTCCTTCCCTGCCTCCAACTTCACGCAGGGTGCATATGTTAAGGCAGGTCATGTCCGAAGTTCAAAAACTGCTCCAGAAAGCAGTGGTAGAGCCGGTGCCGTACCCCCAGAGAGGCAAGGGTTTCTACTCCCGCTTCTTCCTCATCAAAAAGAAAAACGGTCAATGGAGACCCATCTTGGACCTGAGGGCACTCAACAAATATATCAAATGCATAACATTCAAAATGGTAGCATTGCAAGGAGTGCTTCCTTGGTTAAACAAGCACGACTTCTTGGCCACTTTAGACTTGGAGGATGCATACTTCCATATACTGATCCATCCATCTCACAGGCAGTTCCTCAGGTTCATGGTGGGAGAGTTTAATTTTCATTTTTGAGCGCTCCCGTTCAGGCTGAAATCGGCACCGAGAGTTTTCACAAAATGCTTGGCACCGTTAGCTGCAAAACTCAGGAGGACAGGAACGGAAGTCTTCCCATACTTGGACGACTGGTTAATAAAAGCATGTTCCGCCGCAAGGGCTCACTGAGCAGTTTTAAGGACTATCAACCTCCTAAAAGAGCTAGGTTTCTCCATAAACAATGCAAAGTCCTGCCCCATTCCCAGCAAGACAGTTCTCTTCCTGGGCACCGAGTTCGATACCAGCATTCCCAGGGTGAGACCATCGGCAGAAAGGGTAGCAGTGATTCTACGCTCAACCTTGTGCTTCCTGGAGAGAGAGACAACATCTGTACGCTCTTACAAATCCCTTCTGGGCATGATGTTCTCGTGCATATTCCTCATACCAAATTGCAGGCGTCGCATGAGACCGGTTCAGGAGGCCCTGGAACACCGATGGAAACAAACTCTTGGATATTGGGAGGACGTCGTCGAGATTCCATCGACGTTACACAAGGCTCTTCGATGGTGGAATGTTCTGCAGAATCTTCCACAAGGGATGCCATTTCAAGCACCGACATCGATCCTTCTGCTCAGGACGGACGCGTCATTATCAGGCTGGGGCGCTCACCTTGTGGACCTCGAAACCAAGGGCACTTGGTCGGCACAAGAGTTCCAACTCCACATCAATGTGTTAGAGCTCAGGGCCATAAGGTGGGCGCTGAAAGCTTTCCTGCCTGTGGTAGCTGGACAGGTACTTACAGTCCAGACAGAAAACACAACCTCCATGCACTACACAAACAAGCAGGGAGGCACGAGATCAGAGATCCTGTCACAAGAATCCCAACAGCTATGGGCATGGGCCTTGCACCACGGAGTGCACCACGGAGTGCAGATCAAGGCAGAGCATCTTTCAGGAGTGGACAATGTCCTAGCGGACAAACTAAGCAGAGAATACACGTTGTCTCACAAGTGGGAGCTGGACGAAAAGGAAACCCAATGGATTTTTGCCTTATGGGGCCATCTGCAGATCGATCTTTTTGCCACCAAGGACAACAAGAAGTGCCGAAGGTTCGCCTCGAGGTACCCAGAGTATCAATCAATGGGAGACGCTTTCTCAGTGGCTTGGACGGGAAAGTTCCTCTATGCCTTTCCCCCCATTCCCCTCATTGCGAGGGTACTACGCAGACTGAAGGAACAGAATTGTTCAATGTTCCTAATTGCGCCGGATTGGGCACGACAAGTCTGAAGCATCTACCCCAACGGCCCCCGATTCGCCTCAAGGCACATTAATATCTGTTGACGCAACAGAACCGCAAGGTCCTCCATCACGACCCGAGGAGCCTATCTCTCAAGGCATGGTTCCTGAGCAGGGTAAACTGATGAATCTTAAGCTACCATCAGAATGTTGGGATATCATTAGGGCCGCGAGAGACCCGTTGACACGAGTCACCTACACCAGGAAGTGGACTCGATTTTCCAAGTGATGCGAGAGATCTGCCCTTGATCCTCTCACTGTTTTGGTTGACCTAGTTCTACCCTACATATTGTGCCTAGCTACAACAGGGCTTTCATTGTCCTCCACCAAGGTCCATCTGTCAGTCATAGTGGTGTACACAACAACTCCGGAGATGCAATCCTTGCTCTCTTTGCCGGCGGTTAAAGTCTTTCTGAAAGGGCTGATGAGTACTTATCCTCCTACGCCCACGCCAGTTCCAAACTGGAGCCTGAACACCGTCTTGACAGCCCTCATGGAAGCTCCCTTCGAACCCATACACAGATGCGAAGTGAAGTTCTTGTCTTGGAAAACTGCCTTTTTGATAGCCATCACATCAGCCAGAGGGATCAGTGAGTTGCAAGCTTTGTCGTCTGAACCTCTGTTTACTTTGTTCCAGAAGGACCGCGTCATCTTAAGACCACATCCTAAGTTCCTTCCCAAGGTGCTGTCGGAGAAAACACTCACTGAGCACATTGTTTTGCCAACTTTTCTCCAGAATCACGCTTCTGAAGCAGAAAGAACATTACACTCTCTGGACGTTGCGAGAGTTTTGAAGTTTTACTTGCAGAGAACCAAGGAGTTCCGCTCCTCAAACCGACTGTTCATTGCTTTCTCTGGCCGTACCAAGGGCCAAAACATCTCTAAACAAAGTCTTGCGCGCTGGGTTTCGTCCTGCATCACCCACTGCCATCAGATGAAAGGCGACCCTCTAACTAGACCGCCATCAGCGCACTCCACCAGAGGGAGGGCGGCGTCAACAGCATTCCACGCAGGGGTGGCCTTCAAGGACATATGCAGGGCCGCCACATGGAGCACTCTGCACACGTTCGCGAAACACTACTGCCTGGCTGAAGATACCAACAAAGAAACTGCAGTTGGACAGGCAGTGCTCTGCCATCTCTTTGCATAAGATAGGACCAGCCTCCTATTCCCACCTTTCCCGGAGTATGTAACCGTTGTGTTGCTGCATGATAAAGGTTTGATCAGAAAGATGTTTTTTCTGTATTTATGCATACATGTATATGATGGTGGCATGTTTTAACTGCTTGGCATTCTATTCAAGCATCTGAATCTATGAAAGATCCAATGCTGGTGAAGTCTTAGTTATTTACCTATAACTGCATTTCTCCAGCATTGGTATCTTCCATAGATTCCCCTGAGAAGCTGCTCCTATGCTCAGCATCCATCATATTGTAGTCTCCACGGTTCAAAATCTGAAGATGGCTGCCGGGGGCAGAGCTTAAGCCCTGCCACCTCATTGGTTGGGGCCATAAAGGACCAAAGGGAGGTGGAGGGACTACACAATAGAATGGCGCATAGGCCATAATGGGCTATGTACATTCATTGCTACGTAGCAATGTGTGTATATTAAAAAAATGTTTTAGTAATTATTTTTATCACAGAGGATTCCCAGTCTGACGACGGGGAATATTCAAGCATGTGAATCTATGAAAGATACCAATGTTGGAGAAATACAGTTACAGGTAAGTAACTAAGACATCTTTGGCTTTATCACCTCCAGTCCCTCCCTAGCAATGCCTCTGCGTGTAATGTTCATGTACATCTGAAATGGCCAATGATTGATCGATTGAGAAATTAGATGTGTCAAAACCTTTGAAACGGACACCATGTTGGATTTGTGAACCACGCAAGTAGCCCACAAACATCACAGTAAAAACTTATTAAAAACAACACAACATTACACTTATCAGACAAATGAAACAATATCTAGGGAGGAAAAGGGTGATGAGGATGGGATGGGATATATCCAGAAACAGTCAGAAATCGGGTGTTTTTTTCTTCTCCTATATCTGCAAACATCTCAGGTGTTCGGGGAAATTTCTGTGATGTTCACAAACTTGACAAATGTTCGAGGACATCAATGAACATGTGTGCATTACAGGGTCAGTGAAAAGTAGTTATTAGATGGCTTATAACTTTCACAATAACAATATAGACCCAATATTGAATGTTGTTGCAAGGTTTGGTGCTATTTCGCCAAGAGGGGGCAAATTTTGAGGGGAGGTCCCAACATTTTTAGATGGCTTATAACTTTGGTACTGTTTTTACAGATCTGCACAAATGTATGCAAAATGATTAAAGACCCAACTTTGAATGGTTGTGCACTGATTTTGTCAAGAGGGGGCTAAATTGTATGGGTTCACAAAAGTTTCTAAATCAGGATAGACTTGAATGGGAAAAAAAATCTGCTTGCAACTACAGCCGTAGTGCTGGATAGATTTGCAACAAACCTGTGCAAGGGGCATTGGCAAGGACCCGAAAGTATGCTTTTGCAAATCTGTCCTGTGTTTTATTTTTTGAAAAGTGTCAAAATGTAGGTACAAAAAATAGTGATATAACTTTTGTGCCTGAGGCATAGCCTGTGGCCATGGACAGTGGCAAGATTATTAAGGCATGGCCCTGAGCAATATGGCTACTGGCCATGGCCAAAAGGGACAAGCAATGGGGTTAAAGTGGCCATTGCCAGCAGGGACTGGCTATGTGGTAACATTTTCGAATTCGGATGAGCTTGAATGGGAAAATAGATTTTGCTTGCGGATACAGCCTGAAGTGCAGGACGGGTTTGCAGCAAACTTGCACGTGGAGCATCAGCAAAGACCTGAAAGCATGCTGTTGCAAACCTGTCTTGTGTGTTATTTTTTCCAGAGTGTCAAAATGCATGTACAAAAAACAGTGGTATAACTTTGGTGCCTTGGCAGTGGGCATGGCCCTCAGCTAAGTCAAACGTCTGCTCGGATTTGCTTTTTGGGGCCTGCGAGATGGCCGATGCCCATGCCCCATGGATTGTGGACACTGACCATGGCTGCAAGCCATGAGCACTGGCCATTGGTCACATTATGGGGGTATAGTGGACACTGGACCAGATGCAGGCTAAGGGCACTGGGTAACGGGGGTGGTTTGGTGGGGCTTGGGTCATGGCGAGCCTCATGCCCTAGGCAATTCAACCATGACTTGCATCCCCAGAATGTGCTGCTGAAAATGATATACATCAGTATGCCCTGCAAAAAAGATGTTTATTAAAGGAGGTTTATAGTCCTTTCATATATGTTAAAGGAGAAATTATTAATAGCTTATATACAGTGCTGTAACATCATGAAACATTTTCACTTATGAAAAAAACCTATGAAATTCATTGAAAAGACTTTGTTAAAGGGACTTTATGGTTACAAGGTAAAATTGAAAAAAACAAAAGAAATTTGACAGTTATGGTAAGCTATGCAACCATAACTTGCGTCACGGCCATGCACTGCTAAGACTAACACGAAGGACATCAAAGATGACATCACAAATGGCATCATCAATGACATCACTGATTTTCTAACTAATGGTTTCCTAAATGTCCAGTTTAGTTGGGTTCTTGATAAACTGTTTATTTGGAACATTTCATCTAAATCCATCCAGGAAGTCAAAGGTTATTAGCCTTGCTGTAAAAATGGATCTCTGTGATTTCTTGGAAAATATTTTGCGTAATGGAGATTTGACTGAATCTATTTCACCGAAAAACGAAATTAACCTTTCACTTTTTCTACTTTTTTTTGTAATGCGGGGGGAGACCCCCCACAGACCTTCCTCACCTCTCCCTACCCTAACTTATACCCTTACCCCACCTATTATGCACTATGCATATACCACTTTACCTACCATTTTCAGTCATATAAATTTGGTCATTTCTCATTCATTAGGTAAAATTGTATTCAGTGAAATGTAGGTATACAGTAAAAAGCACCACGGTCCATATAAAGGTAATAAGGAGGCGGGGTGCCCCGTTCTCTGCAAAATATTTTAAAAGCTACGTTATGGATTTACCCCAAATCAGTCAAGACATTTAAATCAATCCTTTTTGTCCAAGTTGTTTCTTATTTGGTTCAAATCTGCCCAGCGGTTTTCGCGCTACGGCTGTTCAAAAACTGCACCTTTTCTCTGTGGGAAAATGAATGGCCTGAAAACTGTGAAACTGTGTTGTTTTGTTTTCTTAATAACATTTTTATTTTATAACGTATTGTTCCCGAAATTTGCAGTTTGGGGGGGTAGGGTGAGGTTTGACACAATACTTGTTTTGAGAATTTCATCCAAATTCAACTAGCAAGTAAAAAGTTATTAGCAATAGAACTTTGGGAAAACATGGCTGCTATTTTAGAAAATGCTGTCAGCCTCTCTACTGCAAAGCACCATCACTATCATTTTGGAAGGGGCACCCCCCTTCTCTGTCAAATATTTATGGATGCAATAACCCCAGACCTCTCCCCCTCGGAAATCGTGTCAACGCTTTGTGGCCAAGTTGTTTCATACCTGTTCCAATTCCATCCAGTGGTTTCCGCTGTGCACTAGAGCAAGAATTTGACTTTTCACTCTCTGGGACAATGAATGGGGACTAGGTTGAAATTGCGTATTTTTTTTCTTAATAATTTCTTTATTTTTTAACAGATCTTTCGAAATATGTCCACTGTGTGGGGCTGTAAGTACAATTTTGTCTGCAAAATTTCAGCCAAATTCATTGTATGTGTTAGTCATACATTTTTTGGGTTTTCTATGATACTTAATACTCAATTTATGAACTTTTTCTCATATATAAGTATATATATATATATATATATATATATATATATATATATATATATATATATATATATACATGTATACATATATACATACATGTATACATGTATATATATATATATATATATATATATATATATATATATATATATATATACATATATAGAGAGAGAGAGAGAGAGAGAGAGAGAGAGAGAGACAGTGAGAGAGAGAGAAAGAGAGAGAGAGAGAGAGATGTATACACGTTTATATAATGAATTTGTGTACGTTTAAGCTCCAGCCCTAGGATTTTACAGATGACAAAGGCCCTCTACCCATAACAAGCATTTCCATGATGGGCTTAACTGTGAGAAACCCAAAAAAATTCAAAGGCAAAAAAATAGGTCGCGTGCCATCTGAAATACATTAAAGCCAGTTTCCAAAGAAAAAAGTGTAGAAGAGTGCATATTTTATGCTTGCTTGATTCTGACAAATGTGTAGGTTACCTAATTCACAAAGATGACCTCCTCATTTCTCAAGTACCATGGACCAACGCAAAAAGTGTGATGTTCTGCCCCTTTGAATGAATTTGTGTCTCTAGCCGCCAACACTATTTTATCATGGATGGCAACCCCCAATTGCCTTTAGAGATGTGAAAAATTCCCCAAAGCCTCTCTGATTGAGGTGTACAAATGCTGCTGGAACTGATATAGCTGTTTTCCCTGTTTAAAGAAACTGCACAGAATGTTCAGATATAACCCTTCTGTAATTGTGCAGTCCCCTGCACCATCTCTAAATAAGTGCAGGGGAATGTGTGGCTTTTTCTTGTACTCTTGATCAAAATAGGGATCGGAGATGGGCACATTCTGGTCCCCTCTCGCTAGAGCGTGCATTCATGTTCGGGAGAAAAAGTGTCTGCATTGTATCCATCCTTAGTTAAATGATGCCTACTATTGCTAAAGTTTGTGAAGGCAAAACAAGTAAAAGGTTTTTGCTGCAAATTATGTTATAAGGACACGACGTACAGTGTGCTGGCTGTGAGCTACGATGTCAAAAGACCAAAAGAAGAAGACATGGTTCCTTTTGAAGCATTTATTTTTTAAGTAGACATTCATTCAACCTCATAAACACGAAAGGTCGCAAAGAATTACATTTTGAAAAATCTCAACTTCCTTTCTCATTCATTGATTGCTGCATGTTCATTCTTCGCTGTCTCCTTTCTGAAAAATAAAGTATATTTTCAAACATTGAATAAAATGGAGGAACACTTCCATCCTTGGCTGATTTCATATGGGAATATTTCTTTTTTTCATTTAATTTTGTAAAATACGATCTGGTTTGTATCAACCCTTACACATCTATGTTCGAAAAAGAAGGAAAGGTATATAAAAACAGTAAATAGGAATATGCATATCAAATAAAACTAAAAACACACATTTCACATAAAAATGTACCCTCCTGATGCCAGCATCCATTATAAATGTTTAAAAAACGGATAAATCGCCATAATCAATGACATTTGATTTCCCAAAATCAATCTTGCAAAGGTTTTCATTGCAATCATAATGTCCTTATTCACACATTTTGTAAAGACAAATCTTCTTAATACAGTTGAGGGTTTCAACAACTTTCCCTTCTTTACAAAACCGAAATACCCACTGGCTTTTTACATCTCCCTTCCTTGAACCAATAACGTGGCATGTTGGAAGTAGATTAAAACGAAATAGCATGTGAGGCAGAACCAAAGCACCATTGGAAGAAAAGTATATGAACATTTAGAGAGAGCATCTAATCAATGGATAATCATTGAATAGTTACGAAAATGTAACAACGAACAATATATTATTTGTCACTGTTGGTGTCTTAGTTGAACTATACTGATTTTGCCAAACAGCATAATCCTTTTGATTAAATAAAAAATGTTGGAACTGTATATTCCAGGCAATTATAACACTTGTCTTAATATTCGAGTTCCCCAGATAGAGAAAAGGGGTACTAAGGACAGGCATTAACATGTAAAGCCTGTCTCAATACCTTATTCTCCGATCCTGGGGGTTTACATCATTTCTGCAGGCACAGTGGAGGCATAGAACAGGATATACATATACATTATCCATGTGGATTGCTGCTAAGGCTGCACAAAATGTGTAAAAACCAATGGATTCCTATGAAATCTGCCTATGTTTAGCAATAGGTAAAAGCAGTCATATTGCATAGAAATCCATGCAAAACGTAGTGCAAAAAAGTGCTGCAGTGATTTTGCCTATTTTAACACATTCTTTATGCTGTCTCTCACTAATGTATAATATTGCTGGGAGGAGGCTCTATAGCACAGAAGTGCAAATGTTGGCAGTCCCCTCCGTGCAATTAACACTTTGGGGAAAACAAGTTTGACAGACTACTGCTGTACAGAAGTGCAGGGCTGAGTGTTGTTTAAACCACCTACTGATCCCCACATGAATACTAAACCAGCAGCAGTTCCATCCATAAAGGTAAAACAGGCACAGCCTGACAGATATATCTCCTTTTCCTCTTGTGGTAATTCGACCGAGGGCAGGCTATAATCTTCAGGAGCGATGTGAGCTAGCAGAAAGGCTTCCAAACAACAATAGTGCTGTCTTCCCAAAATAATTGAATGTCCAACCGAGGTTCTATAAAAATAGGAGACTTTAATTAAACAAAAAATATACTCAGAAAAAGGAAAAACACTATGATCCCCTCTCCCGCAAGAGACGACACAGAATATGCTATGCAGACTTTAAGATGAAAAAGTCACTGTATGTGTGAAGAGGGGGAGACAGGCAATATCTTCAGCAGCAATATCCAAGCCCAATGAAGATGTCTTTAAAAAGGTAAGGAGTGGTGTTCTTAAATGTGGGCCAGAACCACTAAAAATACATTTAAGGCTTGTTCTGGAGTCTTGGCACCATTGAGACTGGCTTCTAGGTCCTTAACAATAGGTGGAGTCTGTGTTAAGTCGATTGTTTCCAATTAATCGAGTGCTTTGAGATGGTCGAGTCAATTCAGGAGGGTCCAGCCACACGATGGGGAACAGCAACTGTTATTGGCTTAAATCAGGTGAAAAGCAGGCAGGTAATTTCCAGGGCTGCGTAGCTAAGCGGTCGACAAGGTTCAACAATGTGATGCAGTAATTCAGGAGTGATCGGCACGAAAGCTGCTGGTGTACCGGCAGGCAGTAGTCAGGTCAGTGCCTCAACAGCTCAACGGCTCAAATCGGATCAAAAAGCAGTGAGTTTCACAATCAGCTCCGGGAGGCCTGCAACAGCTCGAAAACTACTTGAAAGCGGTCAAGTCAGCTCAAAAGCAGATTGAGGTGCGGTTTCCAGGGA
This sequence comes from Ambystoma mexicanum, assembly GCF_040938575.1. Classification (NCBI taxonomy): domain Eukaryota; kingdom Metazoa; phylum Chordata; class Amphibia; order Caudata; family Ambystomatidae; genus Ambystoma; species Ambystoma mexicanum. The sequence goes on along the minus strand of NC_090924.1, from coordinate 450,012,261 downwards.
TAACGTTAGTCCTTGTTCTGCCCTTCCCAGCCATGAATGCTGCCAGAGAGAGATCACTTGCAGGGCCTTTCACCCAAGTGAGCAGGATCCTGGTTCCAGTGTTCCGTCAGCGAGCAAGCCCTGTTCACACAGCAGTTCACCTCGAATGTTCCTCTGGGATGAGTGATGGAAGGGTCTTTTATGTTCACCTCCATGGAAGAGAACCATGGGCAGACTATACCAGGCGAAATCCTTCATCTTCTGCAGTCCAAATATGATTTGAAAGGGGTTTTTATTCCTGTTTATGCAGAACCCAGATTGCGCCCCATATTCCTCTATGTCCTGCAGGAGTGCTGGAATTGAGTGTTCGGGATGGGAGACATAGACCAGAACATCGTCCGCAAACAACGCTAATTTGTATTCTACCCCATGTCGGAGGAGCCCTCTAAATTTTGAGTTTCGCCTAATGTTTTGAGCCAGCGGCTCCATGATTAGAATGTATACAAGCGGGGAAAGGGGACCCTGACCCATCACGTGCACAACTCCCACAGACATGGGGCCTCCAAGCTGCGCAAAAAGGCATTAGATACTTAGGTATACTGATTACGAGGAACCCCCAAGAGTTATATCAGTCTAACTATAAAGCACTGTGGTCAGTGATCCAACAAGACCTGGACAGATGGGGAAAACTAAACCTCTGCTGGGCAGGTAAATTCACAGCGATTAAAATTAACATCTTGCCACAACTCCTTTTCCTTTTCCAATCTCTTCCTATTGTACTCCCCAAGGCCTTCCTGATCACGGTTCAAAAAACTCTGCTGTCTTTTCTGTGGGATAATAAATAACCACGTATTGCCTAAAAAGGGGGTTTTACCCCCTTATATAATCAATCTGTCACGTCCAAGCCTTCTGTAAGGTTCCAATCTGGGCTGCTGTGATTAGTTTATTTTACTGATGATGTCAGTCTCAAACCCATCCCATAACTGTAACTTCTCTTCTGACTACGTTAATTCTGCCCACTCTCCTGTCTGCCTTGCATCAAAGAGTCTCTAGTAATTACCACCCTTGTGTGACTTCCCTCTCGCTGGGATAGCCTGCCATAGGTCCTCTCTATTGCCCACTGTAAGTCAGATACTGTTCTCCTGGAAGGTGACACGTCTTTCCCAGGGAGAGCAAAGGCTTTGCTTGGATGAACTCAAATGGTCTGTTTGGGTGAAACTCAGTCCTATACAGTGAATACACAGAAGGCCCTGGCAGAAGGAGTCACTAGAAACCTAGCTTACAAAAGAAATACACAAATGGGTTTTGGCCATTATAACTGTAGATTGTGAGAGACCACTATGCCAAAACTAGACATGACTTATACTTAGTTATTAATCTCCCACCAGGTCCTGGCACAATTATATTATTTGGATCAGGGCTGCCTGTGGTTAAGGCAGTCCCTAGCTGTTGAAATTTGGGTTCCATCAGTCTGTTGTAGGTATGCACATGGTACTCTGTTACTGCCATGTTGCCAAACTACATGGCAGAAGCTGAGGGGTGTCAGTGGACAGGCTCAATAGAGCTACATGTTTGCACCATACTTTTGAACCTTGAGCATTATGAAAGTGTGGTCTGATTAGCAAATCTCACTCTCAGAGATAGAATTGCCAGCATCATTTTATGTCAAATATCAAAAAAGGCTAGTATGCCCTCACAGATCGCATTCCATCACAATAAGCCCTTATATATTTAATCTTTTATTGAAAGAATCTTTGTATTGATTTTCAGCATATATCAAATGAAAAAGAGGCTCACATTACAAGCAACATACTTGAGATTTTTCTTAGATGAAAGATAGTGACTGTGTAGTAGAGCTGATCGCTGTCACCTCCCAATCCCTTCGCAAAATGTGGTGCAGTATGGCTAAGGAAGATGGAGGATCTGAAAGGCAGCGCACGATACAGATATGAAGCTGCAATAAAGCAGGCAGCAGGAAGCAGTGATTTTGGAACCACAGGAAGTTAACAGACATTATTGCTGGAGGTTGGAAGTAGAGGACACTCCAAAAATGTTGGTCATGGGACAGCTCAAATGCGGCATGAAGCTGAACCACCAGCTCCGGGTCTCCTGTGTATCTGCCTCATACTAAACTGATGCATTGAGAGAATGAGACAGAGTAACTCTGATATCCTCAAACACTGCAGAGTTCTGATGTTGATTACATTAGGCATAGGATTTCTTTGAGCATCTCAGAAGGGTTAGGTAGGAAGGAGCTTGACACCTGCTTAGCTGTAACAGGCTGTATGGAAGAGGGGGTTATTGACACAAATAGTTTCTGATGAGATTCCTCCATGTATCTGCACCCCTCTTTTCCTGGTATTCTTTTGCCTTCCGTTCCCTTCTCTCACTCCGGACTTAAATTCATGAAGTCACACTAACTGAATTATAAGAGTGTAGTTTGTAGTCCCCTGTCTGACATTCGGGGTGAAGAGTGGTATATCCAGGGTTGTCTTGTGGTGCTGCCTGTTAAGCAATGCTGGACCTGGGGACAGTGAGGAGATGAACCCTTGGTTTTACCCCAGCACACCTCTGAGGTATTGCCAGGCCTTGATGCCCCAAATCTAGACCCAAAACCCTTAACTCATAATAGAAGTGTGACCTTAAAACAAAAATCCCTCCCTTGGTCAAGTGATCCCAGATTTAGGAGTTTAAAATTGACAGGTAGCTAGTTCTAAGGGAACAGGGACTGAAGAGGCTGAAGAGCAGTGAGATAAAAACTGAATGTGTGTGTGTGTGTGTGTGTGTGTGTGTCGCGCACACGCATATGTGTGGTCTATGCTGTGCAGGAATTCCTCAAATTAGAGAGCACTGTCCACAAATGAGCACTTAGATGGAACCATGGAGCATGTAACTGCACTTCAACAGTCACCTACTCGGCATGTACAGAGAAAGATTTACAATATAGCGACCAGCCTCTATGAATTCTCACACCACGGTTCTATGTAATGGAGCAGAGGCAGCAGAATGGTAGGGAAGTCACCAACGTTGATCTTTGAGACATAAAACCATACACACCTGAATGTAGTTCAGCAAAGCAATCGCTGGTGGCATGGCCAATCCCCTATAAATGGCACAAGTGGTTTCAGGAGTGTGGGTATCTGGAGAGAGTGGAGGAGTGCATCAGGACCAAATCAGATGGAAAAGAAGGTGGTGCCGGATATCATAGAAGGTAGCCACACAGAAGACGGCGGTAGAGCAGAGAGGATATGATAACTAAGGTGTAGTTGGCAATTAAGGCATTGAGGAACATCAAGGGGACGGAGGAGAGTAGAAGGAGAAGAAAGACAGTAGAAAGCAGGTGACAACCGAGGAAGAGAGTAAGGTGCAAGAGAAAGACTAGGAGGTTTAGGACCGAAAGAGACAGAGAGCAGTGGATCACGTTGGAGAAGACCTCAGAGGGAGAGAAGTGGGGAGATACGGCCAAGGAAGGGCTGTACCAGAGAGAGAGAAGGAGTAGGCAAATCAACAAGCCTCAGTAAAGGGTACTGAGGAGGGACGGGGGAACAAGCATGTGACGAAGCATCGAGAAGCTGATACAGAAGACGAGAATGGAGTACAGTGGAGAGGAAAAGAGAGAAGTACAGAAGGACACTTTAGCCTTGAGATCATCTCATTGAGTAGTCAGAGGAAAGCAGGGTTTTGGGAAGCAGTCTGGTCCCCAAATAGAGATAAGAGGTACAATAACAAGCACAGCCCTTGCACCAGCCGAAGTGGCCCAGCCCCTGGTGTAATCTCTGGGGCTTTGCATGGAAGTACTCAGCCTTCTCTTTTGCTGCTACCTATGCCTAACTTGCAGTAAGGGACTTAGGTGGAAGAGTCTACTTAAAATCTGCAAAGCAAGGAGGAGAAGCAGAAGGACCAATGTGAAGAAGCAAGGAACCACAAAAGCATTGCATGGACTCAATACCATAGACTGTGAGTGACTGAAAACTGAAAGGTACTTCTTGGACCTGATGTCAGGTTGAGAACCATTGTGTTGCACCAGGAGATCAAAGAGTTGTTCTCATCCCAATGAATCTGCATTGCTTAAAACTATAATGTATATGTTTCAGTCTCATATTCATTTTGCTTGGCTTTGTGAAAGCAACAATGGGTCAGTTTAAAGCCTAACTCAAAAACGTGTTCTCTCTAAATGGAAGGAATGTGAGAATGACAGGTCCAGTCGAGAAAAAAAGAGCGTTAACTATGGTAGAAAGTCAAAGGGCTGTACGCAGATTAGTTTCATTGAAGTAACTCTGGACTTAAAAGTTCTGGGTGAACTACAGTATTAACTGGGACCTGAAGCCTCGTTGCATCAGAGAAGTGGTAGCTCCTCAGAGGCTATAAAAGAGCATGACTTTGAGAAGAAGCCTTCACCAACAAAGGTTAGTTACATGATGGGTCCAAACAACCAGAGAAGCCCTTGCCTAGTGGTAGAAGTTGGGATTTGGAATGGTGATCTGGGAACAGTCCTTGCTGCTTGTGCAGAATAGTCAGTAATAAGGGAACTAGTAGATCCCTTGATTAATACATCCATAGAAAGATAGGTGGGTACAGGGGCCCGCAGGCGCGAACTGATTGAGGGGTGGATATAGTCTCTGTACTTCTCTGGGCTTACAACTGGGAGTACCTCTCAAAACGAATTCCTGTCCAGATAAATTGCTACATATATAAAATGGATAATGAGTAAAAGTAAAGGTGATGTAGATACTTGTTTGGTAGAGAACTCGGATTAATGCATTATAGTGAAAGGGGCAGGACTGACTGAGCAAAGAAACCAACGTGGCATTACTCTATACCTGATTTTGTAGGAAAACACTGCATTACTCTAAATGCATTAATTTCACACAACAGGCAGAAGCAGACATCCTAATAAATTCAAGGAGTGAGGACACATTTCTAAGACATAATCAGGCTATTTAATAGCAAAAAGAAGGCCAGGACACTGGAGGTGTGGATGCCGGACAGTGACAGAGGGGCATGCAGGAGAGGAACCATTTCCCCCAAACACCTTTCTGAAAAATATGAGGAAAATTAACACCACAAAAAAGAAATTGTAGGTTTGATACCAATAATTGAATGCATCCTGTTAGCCTCTATAACAGCAGTAGAGAACAATTAAACCATCCAGCTTCAGTACATCAAGGAGGAGAGGAAGGAGATGCCTGTATGAGGACAGTGTAGAGGTAAGGAGGACACTGACGGCTGATTCAAGTGATAAATGAGAAAAGGAAGATTACTGACAGAAGACAGCAACAAGATGAGTCAGTGAGGGAGTAGATGAGGTGGGGTGGTGAAAGTCAGGCAAAATAGTCTACTCTAAATTTAGAAGCAAAAGGAGAAAAGATAGAAGGTTCTACAGAATACAACTAAAAAACAGAGAACCTAACAGTGGGGCATGATGTATTACAAAACAGTGATTCCAACCAAGGTGCAATTCAACCGGGAAAAATTAAGATACCAGCTAATGAGGAAAATGGGGTTAAGGAATTTCTGAGATATGCAAGAGAAGAAAGGACTGAGAAATTTGACAGATCAGAGCAATGCTTTAAAAAGCTATGAGATGCAGTGACTAAATTGAAGCTAAATCTAGTTAAAGTTAAGGATAGGATAAAACATTTAGAGGAAAGTGAAAAGAGGGCAACTGAGCACTGGACTGTGAGTGTGCAGGAGATAGGTAGAAATGAGCAAGACCTTTGCTCTGGCTGGATCAGGTGAGAAAAGGCTGTAATTGGTTTCTTCCATAAGGAAGTGAAATGACAGAAAACCTCAAGTGCGAAGAGCACTATTATGAGAGGAGAGGAGGCTATTAATTTGAAACACGAAGTACAGAGGACTCACAGCTTTCCCACCTGTAGAAAACCAGATAGGAAAAAAGCCCTGAAAGGTACTGGTGAACTATATCACCTGGCTGAGGGCTTCACCTTTCTCGTTTGCTTCAAGACGGATAAGAATCAAAGGCAGACAGAGAATATGGTGAAAAAGGGGCCTGAACATCATGCATGACATAGGATGCATATATCCCAAAGAGGCATACCACAGTAGAATATTTAAATACTCTCCTACAACTTTAAAATGAATCCGTGGGGTGTGAGGGACAACAACAAAGGGAGTATATGCCAGGGAATGAACCGGGTGCTTGCCTTATGAAGAACAGAGTGTGGGATGCATAAAACTGGGAGTTGGTAAACACAACTCCAAAGCACATCAGCAAGGGGTGTGAATATGAGAAAAGCAAGTCTGTACAGAAATCCTAAAATGTTAGGAATAGCAAAATAAAATACGATTACACCGACAAGAAAGCCATATTTGAGAAACTCTTATACAAATGCATAAATATCTAAAATCTTTCACGTGGACTATCGTTGGGACCAGGAATTGTTTGAGAAGTACATCTTTTATGGAACCATTAAGATATTAGATATGAAATGTATATTATTATAAGAGACACACTTAAGGGGCAAAGAGGGACTTAAATGGCAGAAAACACAATGCGTGAGTGAACATATATGCAACACAAAACTTAAACATTAAGGGCAGTGCCTGCCATTCCGATTACAATAAAAAACAGGCTTACTGGTTATAGCCAGAGTGGAAGGATTTGGAGGCAGTGTCCCAATAGCCTCAGCGTATTGTCCAAATGTGGCAAGATTTCCTCCCAGGATTCTTTCATTTTGTTCTATGCCCCAGACTTGCCAGAAACGTCAAACATATTAAGTGCTCTGTTGCTTCCCAAAGCTACTTTTGACCTCTGTAATTACCCAAAATAAAAGAAATGTCGACCATCTACTATAAAACAGTGGCATTTCATCTTCCAGCATATATGAATCATGTCCCATAACAAACATATCCCAAACATTTTATAGCAATAGGACCTTTGTTGATGTGTCAGGTTTTCTCCATAGTCTTGCACTTTCCTGTTACATTCATCTTAGTATTTGCTCTGCAATCCCCATATGCCAAACCCCAAATTATCCAGCATGTCGTGTTGAACAATATCACATGTTTCAGGTGTTATTTCGAGCTAAAAGTCTCTTAAGGTTGGGCATTCTCACTGGGCATGTAAAAGAGAACCTGTACCACCACATCCTTTCTAGCACATTGGACTATTGCTGTGAGATATCTCATATAGCATATTTGGGGCTCTATAGCACCGGCTTGTACTGTACATCTAAAATGTGTAGACTGGGTGAAGATTTTGGTATCCTTGTACAAATCACCATGCATTCCTCCCCCTCCCATTGCACATTAAAATCTCTTTCCCAGGCGTGTATGTTCCCCAATTGCTCTATATATTTAAGCTTCATTAGTTCCTTAAATATTGCTGATATCAGTCCCCTCCAGTACGGTGCTCCCGGTATAATGCTTTCCATAGGTGTAAGCTCTGGATGGACGTTAGATTTATTAGAAGGGTGCATTAGCCATTGATGCAACTGGAAGTATTCCAGATGGTCAAACTCCCATACTCCAAAATCTGCTTTGCATTTCTCACAATCCTTATTCCTTCCTCCCTCAAACATCTTCCCAATTTGAGTACACCTACCCTGTTTCAAGGCCTATGGCCTTTTCTTGTAACGGCGGAGTGAAACTGATGTTCCCGTATAGCGGTGTGAAGGGCGATGGAAATGTGCCGACCCCCGGATCTTTGTGTCTTCATTCCACGTATGTCAAAGTGATATTAGTGTGTGGGTTTCACACTATCTCTGGCATGTAGCCATGGTTGCTTCCAAATGTGTTTTACAGCAACAGCTTGCTCCATAAACAGCCATGGTTCCCCAAATTCTTATTGGGTCCATTCTCCCAAAACTCTTAGCAGGGCAGCTTTGAAATAGCTTCCCACAACCGGAATACCCATACCCCCTGCTCTCTAGGTCTTAACAGAGTCTTTGGGTTAACTTGTGTATGTTTCCCTCCTCAAATATATTCGAAAAAAATATTTTGAATATGTATTAGTGGGTTCCTAGGTATAGCCATGGGGAGGGCCTAACAAAGATGACGTAGTTTAGGGATAATGATCGTTTTCAACACTGCAATGTGGCCTATCAATGTATTGTACAATTATTCCCATTTGCCTAAGTCTTGCTAAATAGAATTCAGCATTCTGGGGTAGTTACCGTTAAAACATGGCAAGAGTTTAGTAGTTAGGTTAATGGTATTTAACATATTTCTTCACCCAATGAAAAGATTACCTTTGCTCTAAAATCTCTACTTTAACTGTGAGTATTAGTTCAGCGTTAGGTTCAGAATATGTGATTTGGACATGTTAGGCTATCCAGAGTTTCTGGCTTTACGTTTATCTCTCTCCTCCAGAACAAAAGTCCCTCCATCATCATCAGCACCTCATCATCTGCCTCGTCTCTCTTATGTACACTGAAAGAAGTCCTGTAGACAGCACGAATAAAAGCGGGAACAGAGACAACCCTGTTTTGTTCCCTTTTCCAACTTGAAATCTCCAGAAAGTACCCTGTTAAATCTGGCTTTGCGGCTTGGGCTTTGGCTAATATCATTGTGATCATTTTTGGGCCAAACCCAAATCTTTCCAACACTTTCTCGAGTCTACTCGATTGAAAGCCTTCTCGGCATCTACTGCCAAGAGAATTGCCTCCAGTTTGTATCGTTGGGTCTTACGGGTTGTGTGAAGGACCTTTTTATATTGTCAAAGGTATTTCTATTTAGAATGACCTTAGCGAAAAATCCTTGTATATAATCTTGCATCTGTGTTAATCAATGCGATTGGTGTGAATGAAGCACATCATTGAGTGTCCTTTCCTGGTTTGGGAATAACAGTAATGTTCTATTCCATCATTCCCGGTGAGAACATCCCAGTATCCCTGATTTGGTTAAATAGCTCTACTAACCTAGGTGTCAATATTGAGTAGATATTTGTATTAAACGTTGCTATAAGGCCATCAGGTCCAGGTCGTTTGTTTACCGTGAGCCTCTTAAGTGCTTCTGAGACTTTCTTTATCGACATTGTGAGGTGTATGGAGCCTCTTTTTTGTTCGTTTTTTTAAGGTTTCCTTTGCCAAGTATGCCCCCTGCTGCTCAGCCGAATATTCATCTTCTGCGCAAAGGGTAGAAACTAATTCTTGAAATACTTTGTGCTTGTTCTTCTCTGTCCCTACCACTGATTCATTGTCTTTCTTTATAAGGGGTATAGATGTTTTGTTTCTTTGCTCATGCAACTGTTGTGCTAAAACTGTGCAACTTCTGTTACCACACACAAAGAAGCGATGTTTGGCTCTCATAAATGTGGCTTAGGCCTTACTTGTTGTTAGTGTGTTAAGCTGTGCTCTTACCATTGTTACTTGCCGCAGTGCCTTAGCACACCCGGTTTCTTTGTGTTCCTTCTATAGTTCGGTGGGGCTATTATGATTAAGAGCACTATACAGTAAACAAGTTGGAAGAGTGAAGAATGCCATAGAATGTTGCAACTGAAAACTGTACGAATACCTGTGGAAACCCATGTATCTAATAGTGCATCCTAAATGCTACAGAACTGTTGGGCTAAATACTGTTCAGGCCTTTGTGAGCTCAATGGTAGAAATCGCAAGAATCCAAAATGTCCTTTTTTGTCTACAAATCATGAACTCTGAAAATGCCCCATAAATCCAGATAATCTTTCAGACAGTTTATCTCATCCAATCACTTTTTCAATGAAAACCAAAAATTAAAGAATTTGTGGTAAGAAATTGTATGGCCAGGTTTGAGTTTTTGCTGAAGGGGATAGTCTCAAGTTTGAGTACTTAAATTAATTCAGATCCACCAATTTATCGAAAGGCTTTAGATGCACAAGGCGGAAGCTAAAACATCAATCCTCTTTATTAAAAATTCTGAATTGTACACAAGAAGAGACAGCAGTGCCCCAAATTATCTGATCTGAAGAAATCATTTAAGAGATGAAAAAGACACAAAGCTATAGGAGGAATTACTAATAACACTGCACACCATGATGCCCCAAGCACATGTGGAATGGCAGCACTATCTGAAAGTCTATAGTCTTTACTACACCCCCCAAGAAAGGGAATTAGATGGAAAAACTGGCTACAATCGAATGTCAGAGATGCTATAAGGAGAATTCGGATGATGTGCACATCTTAGTGGGGTCTCAAAGGTAAACATCTCCTGGACCACAGTGGCTTGGATAATCAGTGAAGTGTTAGCGAAAAAGATTGAGGTTAGTATCGAATTATTCATCTTTTGTGTACAGCAACAGAGAATTTGAAATATCACTAGAGGAAGACCACTTGTTATATTACATGATGCTGTTAGTGACTTTTCAGATTATGAAAGAGTGAGAGAGAGACAAGGTCCCAGAGGTAGTGATGTGGAATATTTGTGCGTGAAACGAGCGATGAACCTTAATACAACTGGAGGTCTGATCAGTTGTGAAAATGCAAGCATAGTGTATGTTTGTTCTCCACTGCTGTTGACATCTTCAGATTGTACAATTTGAACGAAGTCAGTCTAATTTGACAAACATAAATACATCTACTGATTGCCATACCACAAACACACAAAGCATTTCCACAGCTGGGTTTTCCTGTGGAACCTTTAATGGCTCTAAATGATGAGTTTATAAAAAAGAAGCCACATACTTCAAGACAAAGAAAGACTTGTCTTTGCTCATATTTTTTGCATAAATACTTTGTTTGGGACAAGGTAATGCACCAGGAGATGGAAAGAATAGTTTCTAGAGTATCTCACCTTGCTTCCAATATCACGACTTTTGGTCCTGAGTTTATTTACTTGTGATTCTGCAATGTCAGCTCTTTCCTGGGCTTCTTCTAGCTCGTGCTGTGTTTTCCTGAATCGTGACAGGTGTGAATTGGCTTGCTCTTCCTGGTAAAAGAAAACAATGATACAATGTACATTTGGAGGAATAAAATGATGACAGAGAAACAACTCTAAAGAACAATATGTCAGAAATGTGTAGATGAAACAGTGGGTTTTACGTTGTCACTATTATTCAGATCTTAAAGGTGTGGCAGAATGACAGGTGATGGTAAATATCCCAAAAGATCTGTAGGGACTCATACGTAGGTGTAAAGAATATTGGGGAGATACAAGGTTGTTATTGTGTTCAGGAGAAGGGATTTTAGAAGGTTATCCTTCAATAACAATTACAATTGTTAGATTCTGATGAGGGGGATTAGGACGTGGAAGGAGTGACAGTGTTTTATTGGTGGCGGTAGTTGCCAGATATGTTAGGGATTGGCCCTGTTCATCCAACACCCCACATTTCTATCACTGCACACATAGACAAGTGCAGCATTGAAGAATTAATTAGGTGATTACACCCTCCAAGTCCAAGTGGTTGCCCTGGGAGATCTCTGCTTGTTGCAAGTAGGTGGATCATTCAGTGGGCCCCCTCACCAAAGAACTGAGTGAGCGAAGGGGAGACCATAATCTCTCTCTGACAGAAGTGGCAGAATTTCATGGTAACCCATCTAATTGAAGCAATGCCTGATAGTTGAATAGGTGCTTTTAGGTTCTCACATATAGCCAACATTTTGTGAATTAAGCAAGTGGATTCTTTGACTAAAATAACTATTTAATAGTTTCAAGGTAAAATTGAGGCTGCATAAAATTATTTGCTTACAGCATTTGTTGACATTTGGTAATTTTACGTACAGTTTCCTCTGCTTGTCTCTTGTAGGCTTTAACTTTCAGTTGCAATTTGTCTGCCAGATCCTGAAGTCTCAGAACATTCTTCTTATCTTCCTCAGACTGCAAAAGAACATTCATGAACAAGTTTTAAATTGCAATGTCATGCTGATAGTTCAAATTATTGCACTGTAATTATTCAAAAAAATTCATAAGTAGGCACAACATGTATAATTTCATTTTTCTACTCATTAATTAAACAATATATTAATTATGTTAACAGTTCATTAGCCCTTTGAACAGAACAATGTATGTATGTGTTGTAAATTAACACATAAATCCAAGAAGAATTCAGTCACCTGGTATGTTAGCTCTTTAACCTTTCTCTCGTACTTGCGAACTCCTTTAATAGCTTCAACTCCACGTTTCTGTTCACATTCAAGTTCATTTTCCAGTTCGTGTACCTGTTGGGTAATTAAATGCAGTGTAATGGTAATGTCATATTAATGATGTACACCGTCCAAGCCCTCTTAGTGCGAATCCTCAGAAGTAAACTCACCCTACTCTCCAGTTTCTGGAGCTGCTTCTTTCCTCCCTTCATTGCAAGCTGCTCAGCTTCATCCAGGCGATGCTGCAGGTCCTTCACAGTCTGTTCTAAGTTCTTCTTCATTCTCTCAAGATGGGAACTTGTATCTTGTTCTTTCTTGAGCTCTTCAGCCATCATAGCAGCCTTAACATGAATACAATAATCAATGTTTTTATAGCAGTTGAGATGTGAGTGCAAGCCACAAAGAAAGCACGCAAATAAATGTATCAATGAAATGAATCCCCATACTGACCTGCAATGCTCTTTTGTCTTTCATCATGTCACGAAGCATATTAAATAAGGTGAAATGTATATGGAAAACCTCAATTCATGGGCACTGAGTACCGTTTCTTTCATTTAGTTTGCAGCGCAGGGCCTGTGGGTAACTGTTTTAGGTCACCAGAGAGTTCTGAATTTGTAAACTCATAGTCGATTAAAGAGTTTGGGCTGAAGAATGTAATGGCATGTTCAGTTTCTCCTCAGTTCATTTAATTAGAGACTAGAAAAACAAAGAGACTCTGAGATGCTCATTTTCTTTTGCCATAGTTGAGATGAAAACAGTTTGGGGCAGGATATCAGAAAGGGCTACAAGAAATGAAAATCAGACAATGCACTGTTTTTCCTTGTAGAATTCACCATCTTCTCAAAGGTGACCTGCACATTTCAGCAGGATGCGTGCCAGCAAAAATGTTGCGCTGGCCAGCCCCTTGCATACATTAGCATCAAGAGTAATATAGGAGAGGCTCCCAGCACCCAACTGACTGATGGGAGCGCTGTTCACAGTGACAGTCTCTTAGAGGAGTGGCACATCTCATCTTTTTCCACGAAAATATTTAGAATTTGGTCCTTTGGCTTAGTTAGTCACTCTTTGTTTGTTGTTTGTTTCACGCTACGCTATCAAACAGATTGCTAAATAGGCTTTTTTCAGACAACAGTAAATTGATGTGGTTTCTGGCTGTCCCCCGAAATGAGTTTATTTTAATTTTATGTAATTTTATTGAATTTTCGTACTGCTTTCCTCAAAGTGTGTATAGAGTTAAAAAGATGGCACACATAAATACAGCGTGAGCAAATTGATCATAAGACAATTGAAAGTAATACGAAGTAAGAAGAGTTTCAATAGGTGGAAGACAATAGATGTTAAAGGAGACCAAAGAGAAAACAAAATATCTGGTTAGGATAGATAATGGCAAAGATTGGTGGATCTGATGAAGGGGGTCGAAGAGGGGAGGAAAATTAGAAAACCTATAGTGATTATCAGAGGGTAGAGGAAGAAAGGATAAATAAATGCAGAAAATGGAATTGGGGGTTGGAACCAGAAATTAAGGAAGGAGTCGAGTGCTATGGTAAGAAGTAAGAACGAATTATAGGAAGAAACAGAGTGATAGGTTTGAAGCCACTCAATAAAAACGGTATCAGGTAATAATGTCCCTATATATATATGGTCGCCGTACATAATGTCACCGGTAAATCTTTGTGGCGAGATTATATTGGTGACCATATATATAGGGACAGGGGATGCGCGGTTGCGGGGTGTCCTCCACTCCTTGCATGTTCCATGTACTAATGTCTCCGTAAAAAACGGCAATTTTTCAGTGAAATTTTGCATGGCGACATTTTTGCGGGGACATTATCACATGGAACCATAAAAACAGTGAATATATGTGGAAGAGAAAAGAATTAAGCACAAAAATCAATGCATCATAGAACTTACAGAGAAAGCCTGCAAAACAAGAGATAACTAGAAAGAAAATAGGATAGGATAGAACATATACAGCACTGGTATAATGGCGAAAACCGAAGAGTTTTTATTGCACACAAAACGTGCTTTCAGAGATGAATGGTTACGTAGGGAAATGAAGAACAAAGATTAACAAGGAGGAATAGAGCCTGCATTAGTGAAACATGCAAAACAGCCAGATAGGTCACAATAATTGTAGTATACACATTGCATAGAGGTTGCAAGTAGGTGTAAGTTGTAGCTCTCTTTCAAAAGTGCACCAGAAGCAAGTGCTCAAGCCTGAGTGCATACAGGCGTGGATGCAGCTGGGAGGGTGAGGACCCAAACCCATCAGGCATGTTAGAGGAGGCCCTCCAGAGTGAGTGTATATTCAGATGCCAGTTTGAGGAGTCAGGGGTCTAACAGTGTAGATGAGAAGTACGGGCCACACAGGAAAAAGCGGTAGTGCCAGTGCCAATGCTAGGCTGCGTGGAATGTTCCTTGTGGCCCGTAGGTTGAGCTCCAACGTCCGCCAGATGAGTGCTCTCTTTATGTGTTGCTTTGGAGTGCATCGGAGGACGAGTGCTGTTGTCAGCAGCCCTTCTCAGTCAGCTTGAGTTGTTGGAGGGAGTGGTTTTGCTATTGCACCGTTTTTCATCTTGTACGCCGGCGAGGCATGGAGTGCCGAACCCGGAATGCATTGGTGGACAAGTGCAGTTGCCAGTAGTTGGAGGCAGGTGGGGGCATTTCTGCACCGATTTCAGACTATATTGTAAATGAAACTACTTATAATGTACAATCTTCGGAGCAAATGTTTGATGGAAGATATGCAACTTGCCAGCCCCCCACCCCCGGACCAAGTTATTTTTGAGAATCTCAATTAATCCTTTTTTCTTGATAACTCTGCATCATCAGCCAAAATGTCATCCCAGTGTAGGAACAACATTTTAGACATTTCTGGACAAAACGCTCAAGTGCCTAACTCCTCCACACGTGTTTTGTCTCATAAAACTGTAACGGACATCATGGAAATACCTGATGATGACGTTGAGAGAATTAACCCAGTATGCGATCTGGCTAGGGTCAGAGATCTGCATCCCACGACTTCTAATCCCATCATCGACGGTGAGGGGGAGTTATTAAATATAAATATAGTCCATTCGGATATTTCACCTTCAAATACTCCTGCAATACTCAAAGAATGATTGGGATATTCGCTTCTCGACAAGTATTCCATTGCTTCGAATCTAGACATAGTTATATGGGAGAGGTAGTACCTGGAGATATAACGAATTTGGGCCCTACTTCCATCTCTGCCCTGAACCGTGATCTCACATCTATGATTAATCTTTATGAGAATATTAGACTTGCGGTTAAACAGCATACCCAAATTCCTACCACTATTCAGGCTAGCCTTGATGTGCTTTTATTCAGACAAGAATTGTGGATTTTTACAAGCGAGAATAATGCCAACCAAATTGCAGAAGGTAAATATCCACCTCTTTTGGAAGCCCCTTTAAACGGTCCTCAGGAAGAACCAGGGCTTCCTCAGGTTAGTAAAACTGAATCAGTGGTTATAGTTGAGGAGTCTGTAGAAAGTGTATCAGATCTTTGCAAACTGATATCTGCTACCTCTCCCACTGTGCGGTAATCTGTCTTCGAAAGTAAAATAGCGCATAAAGAAAAGAAAACCAAAAATCAAAAAAGGAAAAAGAACCTTAACAAAAAATCATCACAAAGGTTTGTAACATTTCTAATGATTGAAGAAGCATGGCGCCATACGGCCACGCATAACTCACAATCACAAAAGAGCCAAAAAAACAAGAAGAATAGCAAAAATAGAAAAAATTGGAGCCGGGAGGTGCCTATGGAAGTGACTCCGCCTTCCTTGGTGGTGGAAATAAGTGGTAGAGCCCATCAAACTGTTATTGAGGCGAGACAGCCAGACATCTCTACCTATTTTGTGGGCTAATATTCATAAAGGAGTGGCAGCGACAAATTTACTTTTAAATATGAGCCTAGATCAAAGAAACACGCCTGTCACTTTGTCACAAGTAGAGAAATTACATATCCTGGCGGATCTTATTAAAGTGGGGAACTTTCACTAAATGAGTGAGACGGCCGGTCAGATAGCAAAGTGAGCTAAGTGCTTGCCCCTAATATCTGTGCTCATCTTCTGTGGCAGTTCGAATCCTGGCAGTTCTCAACTCAGCCTTTCATCCTTCCGAGGTCGATAAATTGATAGTAAAACTAGGTGGGACAATAATTTCTTCTGTTATTTCAGTGCTCTGAGACCTATGGGTGTGTAGTGCTGTATAAGAAATAAATAATTATTACATCCCTACTGGTCAATCGCTAATAAGAGTCTAATTGCGGCAAAGGTTGGACCCAGATGATCCTCCTTTAGCCCTAAGTGGCCCAATACAACATATAGGCCCACGGTTCTGATACTTATTGTTGAATATGTACTACAGGATAATATTAGGACATTACTTCATCGATCCAACATATTAGCACTAGTGTACGACATTCCCAAACTGAGAATCATTACCTCGCAGGATATAACACTGATTGTGTTATTGGAGGATAATCTCTTGGACTTGGTGTCACTTGAACTGTCTTCGAGAGTTACAAGAGATATGTTACTTTCTCAAACCGAAATCTTCAGGTCTATAGGATATGACATTGCACCCAATTTGGCGAACACATGGGCCCGTCCATGATACATCTACGTATGGAGAATAAGAGTAGGGGCCTTATAGGACTCGAGGACTTAAGAATCACATGCCCCCCATACGAATCGACAAACTGTTAATATTTCTAAGAGTTATTTGGGGAAGGCTGGGGAATGGTCCTGGCTCCCTGCAGCTTTAATTAACTCACAAAACAGAAACACTTAGGCTGTCATTATGAGCATGCCGGTCTGGCAAAAAGTGGTGGTAACAACGGTTACTGGCACTTTTATCGGACCGGCATACTCTGAGACTACTGGTAGGGGCAGTGAACAACCAGCAGGCCTGACCTGCAGGTAGTTCAGGCCCCTACTGGCAGATGATTCACTGAAGCACTGGCACCGTTACAAACAGTACCATTGCTTCAGTGTTCCCATTCCCATGGAGTCTGTGACTCCATGGGAATGGGAATTTACTGTTCTGTCCGTAATATCGGGCGGTGGAAACGGTAAGCTGAGGTTGCCAGTAGGCCGCCGGTATTACCGGCAGCTTACCGGCAACCTTCTAGTGAGGCCCTTAGACACGTTTAGTCCTTAACAGAGAGTGTTATTTGAAAGGGATCTCGGAACTCTGGAGGGCCCAGACAGCTGTGCTCAGATCTTTGTAATGTGCTCGGGAAGTATCATATTATTTTACTTCAAGAAGCGTGGCTTCAAAGCCAAATTTATATTTATGGTTTCCAGGTTTTTAACGAGAATGCTATTAAGGGACCTCTGCATCGACCAACGGGAGGTCTTTTGATTGCAACTAGATATTCTATAGGACATAGGGCTGGTAGAATATGGGACTCCTATCAAAACCTTTTAGCTATTGAATTTAACTTGTTGACAAGCATTGGTAATCTTTGGTTTCTTGTTTTGAATATGTATTGGAACCCTAGGAAATATAATATAGATTCCTTTTTAGAGAACATTACCATAATATTAGAGGAATGTTTTTTGAGGCCCAACCAAGGCTTTGTTTTATTGGCTGGTGACCTTAATGCTGTTCGATTTGAAGTTGTCCTGGATGAGTGGAGTGGCAATGTCGACGTCCTAACTGTAGGAAATGCGAACGGTTTGATATGGTCTACTCTCTTACAAAAGTGAGATCTTATCAAACTTAATAATAATGTGGTAGGGGATTTGGATCGGGCCGGCACTTTGCGCAGAGGGGACATTTCTTCATGCATTGATTATATTTATGAGTGCCCTGACTTGCTTAATAAGTGCCATTGGTTCAGTATTTTATATACTGATTTAGTGACCATAATATCATGTCTGCTGAATTCATGCTTGAAAGGAAAATTACAGATTCAATGGGAATCAATGAATTCATTAAATGATGCTATGCTATGGATACTTGTATAGCGCTTGCAGCTGGGGCGTCCAAGCGCTGACCATTGGTGAGGGGCTGAAGGGAGAAAAAGAGGAGAGGAAATTACCTAAATAAAAAGGTTTTCAATCCTTTCCTGAAGATGAAAAGATTATTTATGCATCAATGATCAAAATGCAACGCTGTCTACAGCTTAGTGATTGCATGCAACGACCTTCCCATTGCTCTTGAACATCTGAAGCGCCACTCAGACAAAAGTGAGTTCAGGGACGTCATTTCACCAAAATGCCAGGGGTAGTGGAAGTGACATCACATGACCCTGGACCCCTGATGACATCACAGGAAGTGATGTCATTTGACCCCCACCCCGAAGTGATATCGCGGGAAGCGATGGAACACGACCTTTCACCCGTTCACAAAACAGGAAGTGGCATCACATAGCATTGTACACTACGAAAAATATGGTTACGATATCACTATAATGTGATATGCATTTCATACAAGAATGGATCGCCATATGCATCGTTAAGATCAGTGTGTATAGGTCCATATTACCAAATTACTGTGAATGCAAGCAGACGTCCATGACCAAATGATAATGATGTGTTATTCTATAGCACTTACGCTTAAGCGCTTTATATAGAAAAAATATACACCCAATATCACCCAACCTGTGTTGGTACTCATTTATCGACCTCAGAAGGATGAAAGGCCGAGTTGAGGCATTTAAGAACAGACTAAATCAGTGACTCACCCCCTGAAGTGTGCCTGAAATAAACCTTTAATGAGTCTAGCAATTATTGTATAGAATTCTAGAAAGACACATTATTTGGTATTCCTATTCTTTCTTATTTAGGGTCAGTGCTGAAAGTGT
Source organism: Ambystoma mexicanum (assembly GCF_040938575.1). Taxonomy (NCBI): domain Eukaryota; kingdom Metazoa; phylum Chordata; class Amphibia; order Caudata; family Ambystomatidae; genus Ambystoma; species Ambystoma mexicanum. The sequence continues at coordinate 449,993,428 of NC_090924.1, read as the reverse complement.
TAGACTTGTCGCACTCCTGTTCTTATTTTTCTTCTTTTTTTTAAGGGGCCTGAACAAGAAAGCCAGCCACTCCAGAATTAAAGAGCCACATGGTGCTGGCCACAGCCCAGGAGCTTGCATTACAAAAAAAAAAGAATAATAATAACAATTCTTTTTAAAAAAAAATTTTTTAGAGGTCGCAAGGGAGATCACAGAGGTCACAAGGGAGACCTCAGAGGTCGCAGTTGCGACGTCTGGCGACCCCTAAATGACGTCCCTGAGTGATTTGTGAGACGAACGAAAAGCCTGTCGGCAGTGTTCCAGATTTTGAGCTGCGAGTATTTTACTCCCTATTTTTAAACTTTGAGAGTAAACGTCATTTTAAGAGAGTAAAAATCACTTTTCTCCTTTGCAAGAGAGTAAATGTATGTGACACCGTGCTAACGTGTGCAAATGTGCAAAAACTGTATGGAAATCATTAGTAGGCGGCAGCTTTCTGCATTGTGTCAGAATACACCTTTCATTATTTCTCTAAAGTCTGGCCATTTGATCTCTCCTATATATATTTAAATGTTTAAAACACAAAAACCTAGCCAATTACCCAGTAAAGCAAGCATGTATTGTATTGTGTGTTTTGAGGTTCGATAGCAAAATTGTCTTTTGATGTTTAATGAAAGTCCTAATTTCCTGAAGCTATTACTACCTGATGGTATGCAAATATTATGATATTTGGTCTCGGGAGGATAGCTCAGCAGCAACATGCTCGCATTGGAAGCAGGATGGCACGGAGCAACAGAGGTTTGATCCCTGGGTCCACGCTTAGAAACCTCTGGGTATTAAGCACGTTATAAATAACCTATCATATCATATATCTTATCATACAACAGTGCAGAGAGGCAAGCACTCCACGCTAAATTATATACCTAATTTCATGGTTATTTATGTAGCACTTTTGGTAAAGCGCTGTACGTAGAACATATTTATAACAATTATCACCAAACCGAAGTCGGTACTCCTTTATCGACCTCGAAAGGGTGAAAGGCTGAATTGGTCTTGCCAGGATTCGAACTTGCAACCAACAGATCATGCACAGATTGCAGCTCTCAGCCGGCTGAGCTATCTTATTGGCTAACATCCTTCAGAGGTCGGTAAACTGAGTATCGACTGAGGTTTAATAATCACAGAATTATCAAAGGGCCAGGTTTTGCTGAGTTTCTATTTCAATTACAAATGTAACTTTCATTTGTTGGTATTTGAATAGAGCTTGCACTTCCTTGAGAGTCGGGTTTTGGATGATTTAATTGTAGTATTGAAGATTTGAGAGGCTAGAACACCTGGTGTTACGACGCTCACCCTTGAGCAAAGACTCTGCTGCCACTGGCCATTTATAATAAGGTACCCCATTGACTGCAAGGTTCAATGGATGTAAACTAGACCGTGCATAGTCATCATTTTACACACTTTTTTTTTAATTGGAGTGTAAATAAAATTTTAAGTGTAAAAATGATCTTCCTCTCCATGATTATGCACACAGCACCGGAACTCTGAAAAAAACAATTGTGTAATACTGGTTTGCTTTCACTACAAAATATAAATTCTCAATTGCATCTTAGTTTTCCATCTTATTAATTATACAATCCTAAAATGCTAGGAAAATAAATAGGCACAGTGCTTCTGTACACACTGCAGCAGAAACTGAATGGAAAGAAACCTTTCCTTTTGTAATGGTGGGCAGATTCTTTGTTTGAAAGGCTTCAGAGAAATATATTCTGTTTCAGAGACTTTTATCCATGGCTTGAATTACATCCATGTAGATAAAATGAAAAGCGTTCTGGTTTCTGTCAAGTAACCTGACCTTTGCACTGCCCTCTGCTCTAAACTTGTATGTAAATGTACACAGGAAAATAATAAAGCTGTCATATTTACAAGATTTTCATGCATCAGAAGGCCTGATACGCACCTTATCTGGAGGCCTGCCTGTAGGGGAGAGTACAGTTGACATTTTCAGGATAGGTATTTATGACCAGTATTCTGGAGGGCCTTAAAGACTACTGTCAGCGTTTTGAACTGAATTCTTGCTTCTTCAGATTGGGGAAAATATGCATTTTAGAAGGTATGCAGACAACTGCACGTGCAGCAGTATTTTGATTTGTCTGCATTTTATTCAGAACATATTTAGGGACTCCTCCTCAACACCTAGGCCATCACGTCACCCCTCGTGCCACCAGTCTCACTGATCGCCACCCGCCTCTCTCCTCCCTGCCAGCTGATACAGATGTACCCCTTCTCTGTGCCCCACCCCCTGCTGTATATCCTTTCTGTTGTTACCGCTCAAAAGCGCTCCGTTATGCATCTGTAATGTTTTATGCCTCTGTAACGTGCTGCGTTGCTTCTCGAAACTAGGTCTGTGCTCAATTAATACAATAATAATGATAATGATAATAGGGTCACCGAGTAGTAGGGAGTCACCATAGTGATGGAACAAACTAATAACAGCGTGGGCGATGCTAGCTGCGTGATGCTCAGAAATGAAGGGCCTGATCTGCTTAATGATCATTGGGTAGTAGTTGGTGATAAAGACTAATTTATTTGCGCGTTAGGTCATAGACAGATGGCAGTCAAAGTAGACCTGGATTTTTCACTGAGGATAGAAATGTAATATTGACCTTGAGTTTTAATCCGATTGCTTTAGCTTAGCAATCAGGCAGATGGGTATTTTGCCTGTATTAAGGCTGAGCCAGTTTTGGTCCATCCAAAGTTCAATGCTGCTGAATGTGTTATTTATTTTCGCATGGTCTTTATCAATGCTAGAAGTGGACATACGAAAAATGTCTTGTGTATCATCAGCGTAGTTTTGAGAAGTGATATTATTATTCTGAAGCCAGTAATTTAGAGGTTTTATATACATGTTAAATAATAAGGGGGATAGGCATGCCGCTTGTGGTACTCCGCTGTCCAAAGAATATGTATTGGACTCAAATTGATCGATTTTAACTCGAACCATACGATCGAGTTAAACGATGGCAGCAGGAGTCCCAGGGAACTGTCATCATACACCCTCGCCATCTGTGTGCAGGTTTAGAAGTCATCTGTTAGGGGACCAATGCCATTGGTAGGCTAGTAGAGGTGGTTTATGCCACACAGGCAATAGATGCAGTCCTGCTATCAGCACAAGTCCTGCAGAGCTTGTCGAGACTAGACCCTGACCTTTCATCCTTCCCGAGTGCACGCTGGTGTGAGAGTGGATGGGGAGTGTACCAGTTCTTCCTGACATTGTAAAGGAGGCCCTTACTGACTACAGTAGCAAGAGTCAATGGTGGAAATGGGCACGATTTCTCCGGATTCGGAATCCAGTAATAATTGTCTCCACAGATTTCGAACCCTGGGAAACCAAAAGCCCCTGCCCATGTGCCAACCCCATAATACACTACACCTGCAGTGACTAACTGTTCCCATTGCACTCCGAGCGTTAAAGAGCTATGGTCCGGCTTGTCTTTAACCTTTTTTTTTTTTTATAACATATGCCCATTAAAGTGAAATTAACGCATGTAATTTTGAAAATGACTTTACATACAATATTGTTCCGTTTAAGTAATAGCTGGGTGAATGTGCTGAAAGAATACATGAACATTGTTACATGTAACAAAACGTTGTGGTGTTATTGCATTCACTACCCATCATTGCTAGATATCTGATTAAAACAAGTTCAAGCGAGTTTTCACTAAGTATGTACCAGGCATTTGTGTGTGTTGGCATATATTGTAAATATTTTAGGACAAAGCATAGAGGTTTTTCTTTGAAACATAATGGCCCGAATTGAATGAGGTATTTATTAGTCTAATTTACAACATTGAACTTAAAAATAAAAGAACAAATATTTTTTTTAAGGCAATATTGTAATACTGTAGCCTTAGCAACATACTATGGTCCTGCAGGGTTGATGTGAAAACTGTACAGTGGAAGATAGGAAGTGTTGCGAAAACTCAAGGTTTTAAGTCCAGTAAACAGAAATTGAAAGGCAATTGGCCGAGAAATGCCTACTTCTTGGATGAATCCCTGCTAATAAACGTTCCTTGGAAAAACTAGACTTTATCCCATGATTGCCTCTTTTATGTTCTGCAGGTATATTCTTGAAATAATGACAGCAGGGTGTCAAACCAACACTATTGCCTACAGGCAAAGAGTATATTTTAAAGCATTATAGCCCTCAGTACTAATCTGTCCCAGCCGTACCATGCAGTAGCTTTGACAGAGAAGTGTGCTGCTGAGGTTGGGTGCTTGCAGAGGACTTAATGGTCTACTAAGTCGAATGCGGCCGACAGGTCTAATAATAGGAGAAGGGCATTGATTGTTGATTGAACTGGATAGCTAATGCAGGGAGCATATTAATGATCCCAGAGAGTAACCTGGGTAATTATCACCTGTGAGATAGAGCACAGACATGACAAATCTCTCCTTGCCTAGCTTAAAACACCTCAATAGCAACATTAGGGCCCAGTAGGCACCACCTTCCAAATATGAGATGTTAGTGATGATATGTGATCATGTAGTCTTTTCTACATTTGACTTATCCTATGTCCATATTGAGATCATTTTAATTCTGCAGTTAAGACAATACATGGTATTTATATGACTAGAAGTACTATTCCTATTTGAAAGAATGCAATTTAAGCTACCCACAGAAGCAGAAGACTTCAAAGGTGTCATGGACAACGTTTTAAGGGCCCTTGAAGTCATAAGTACTACATACAAAATTAAAATACACAGCAATGTTCTGCCAAGACCATATTATAATATATGGAAATGCAATGGTTGAGCATGAATACATGCTTAGAGCTTTCCTTCAGCTGTCAAAGTCAATAGGGTTAATGGCCAAGAAGGAGAAATGTTATTTGAAAGCGTCTGTGACATCTCATGTAAAATCATGGAATAAAAAGGGCAGTCTGGATACTACTTCAAGCTAAGGATTTAGTTGAATGAACCTAAAGTCACTGCCCTCTTTTGGGGGAGTTTGCTGTTACCATGAAAAGTGCATGCAGCGAGTTATCTTTTGTTTTTAAAAGGTGTGAAATCAATATCAAGTGGCAAATGAGGAGGGTTTTAGTCGGTTGAGAAGAGGCTCTGCCAATGTACCCAAACTACATTTGTTTAGTGCATGAAACTAGCAATCATCACCACAATGCCATTAATTACACTTCTGGGGCAGTCCTCAGGTGGTTCTAAATTGAAGTGAACGTAATTTTCTCTTCACATATAGTCAAAGCATTTGAAGTAAATTACTGTACTAGATATATAAAGAAGCAATGGCTGGACCATCTCATGTTTAAGTAAATACTGTATATCTAAAGATTCACCAATAGTTTAATGTCAGATTTCAATCTTTGGTGTATTTCTTCATGACAAAGGGAGAGGCAACATAGTTACCCATATGCCAGCATTTCAAACATCGCTGTGACAGAAGAATCGTAGGAAGAGGCCTAAATTATCCGCTGTTTGGAATGCAGTATGTTTAAAGTCGGGCTGCTCAATTACACATTGGATGCTGAATGGAATTCTTGGTGGGTTTTGACTTCAGAGTTAACTGTTGACAAATGGGCAGCGTTGAAGAGTACCAGAAGGTACCATCAACATCACAGTGAGAACAAATATTTCTTTACCACATCAACACCACAAGCATCGGAGCATAACTTAAACTAGAGCCGAGAATGTATTGTTATTGGGGGGTGTCCATCAAATAAGCACCTTCAGTGTGCTGTGTCGCAACAAAAATGTAAATTGCCCATTGAGTAATGAGCCCTTTGAGAGTGCTGTGGTCAGTGCCAAAGATGTCTATAATCTGATTTAAGATAGCTATTGTCAACCATACCAATACAAGCACTGTCATCCCATTCATGAAGCATAGTTTCTCGGTGTATCCAAAGGGTACGCATACATATAACATTGGATCCAACAGAGCAATCTTATTAGCTCTTGGTTACAGTATTAACTGTTAACACAGCGGCTTTACTGAAGGTTGCCAGATTGTACCTTCAACTTCTTTGCCAGAGCAATCACTGCTTTGTTAAACAAATATCAGTAGCTTAAAAGTAAAGCATAACCAATAGAAGAGTGCATACTGATTTTTGGTAGCCAAACATGCACAGTGATGTGGACAATGTTTTAATGGGTCGCTTTTTATGTGCAACCAGTAACACAAGTCAACACACAAATGGTGGTGTACCTCTCTTGCAAGTTCGAGGGATTCCTTGTATAAAAAAAAGCACACGTCTTAAAGGACCTTTTTGGGTGCATAGCCTGTGCCAAGGTTTGCTTTCATATTTGACAATAATTACTCCAAATGGCCTTGGGTGCCTTTTGTGAACCATGCCTATGTAAGCACTGTTGTCAAATACGTGAAACGTAATGATAGATGAGTGGGAATTTCCTTCAAAGATATCTGCTTAACTTCATAGAGAAAGAGAAAGTGATTTCTGGAAAAACACTGCATTCAGCTCATAGTAACCACCCAAATCCAAAGGATTTGCAGAAGGAATTAACTGCTTTGTTTTCAAGTCGTGCATTCTTTAGAGATCTGCTGTATATGCAATATCTTTGCCACATTGAACATAACTTTCTGACCCAACCATAATGACTCAATTTAAGGTACTTTGACAGACACTTCTGCATGAAACTGTTAGGATATACTGATAGGTCAAGCTCTGGAAGACCTGATCACCCAGAGATCACACAGAACATAAAATGTTTCCATGAAAAAGACATACAATATCAGCTACTCATGAACCACAAAGAGTGACTGATTTAAAGAGTTCCATTATTTTTATACAATGGAAAGATCTGCAACATCAGCAAGCTTCTAAGTGGGAAAGATATTAACATTTTAGCAGGCAGTTGCAAAGGAAAAATAAAGAGGTTCAAAGATGAAGAAGCAATAATGCCTGAAGACTGGTTCTATACCTCTAGGCCGTGCACAAAAGGCTGCACACGCGATTGCAGCACAAAGGATCGTAATCCCTCCGGTGTAACGTTTTGTGCGCAGTCCTCTCCACTTCCTTGTCGGGGGTTACATCCCTGAACTCCCGGCTGCTATGGGGCACCTTCCATCCCTTCACCTGCTCCTGCCTCCTCCCCCACATACTTCCTCTGAGCTCTGGCCTCCAGCTGCTGAGTTCCCGGTTCCTACAGCGCTCTGCAGAGTGCGTACCGGGAAGCCCTGGGCACAGCACGGCATGCTTTTGTGTATGACCTTTTGTGACCCGGACACCCGCGTACATGCTCTGCAGACTTGAAGCGTGAAGACTAGACTTTTGCAAGTAGGGAATGGTGTGGGTGTTAAAGAACATGGAGAGGAATGTTTTGAACTTGAATGCTGAATGGGTATTCTAAAGAACAGTCATTACTGGCCTGAAAAAGTAGGGCAGGTGTTACATAGAAACACCACTAAATAAAGAGTAGCATAAGTGGTCCAAGAATCATAGCCTAAATCGTTTTTGTTGGATATTTTTTAACACAATGACAGGGCAAAGTTGTGTTATAGTCATGATTGGTTACATTTTGGAGTAAGAAAGTCTGGATGAATTAAGCAGATTGGATGTAGTAATGTGATGAATTAAATTTAGAACTGGGTTAAAGCAGCAGTTGCTATAGGAAGAAGAAACAATTGATCTATGAAAGGAAACATGTACTTTATAGTTGTTTATCTACTTCTACAAACTAGAATATACTTACATCCGTAATGGCCTTCTTGGCTTTCTCTTCAGCATTCCTGGCTTCTTGGATTGCTTCCTCCACTTCACCTTGGAGTTGGGAGCTGTCACTCTCAAGCTTCTTCTTGGTGTTGATAAGACTGGTGTTCTTTTAAAATGAAATGATTTAATTTTAATATCTGTAATAAACTGATATTTTTCCTTTTTTAACCATGGCCATTGTGCTAAAAAAAAGAACTTTACCTGAGAATGCAGAAGCTGTAGACGTTCACTTGCATCAAGAAGTTCATGCTCTGCAACTTTATGTGATCTTTCTGTCTGTTCAAGGGCGGCCCTCATTTCTTCAAGTTCAGCCTGCTGCAAATTGTTTCTTCTTTCGATGACAGCCACCTGTTCTTTTAAGTCATCTTGTCCTCGAGTAGCATCATCAAGATGAAGTTGGGCATCCTTTTCAGAAAAGAGAAAAGCTTGTAAGAGTATAGTGTCTTGCAACTAAAAACATGGGTGATATGTAGAAGTTCACTATAAAATAGTTTGGATAACAGTACCTTGAGTTGCCCTTGCACATTTTTAAGGTGCTTCTGTGCTTCTGCAGCTTGGCGGTTGGCATGGCTGAGTTGAATCTCTATTTCATTTAGATCTCCTTCCATTTTCTTCTTCAGCCTCAGAGCATCATTCCTGCTCCTGATTTCAGAATCTAATGTACCTTGAAGTGAATCCACAGCTCTCTGGTTGTTCCTCTTCAGCTGTTCAATTTCCTCATCTTTTTCCGCAATTTTTCTGTCTACCTCAGACTTGACTTGGTTCAGCTCCAGCTGGATGCGCAGGATCTTGGCTTCTTCATGTTCTAGTGATCCCTTTTATGAAACATTAATACGTTATTTATAGACAAACTAAAAAGAATCATTATTTATGATTTGCTATGCTTTTGAGAAAGTGTTTTCTTAACATACTTCAGCTTCCTCCAATGCAGCTTGGAATTCACCCTTTTCTTGTTCAATCTGTTTTTTTGCTTTTTCCAACTCATGAATAGACTTTCCTGTTTCGCCAATCTGTTCTGTAAGATCTGAGATCTCCTCTGTATGTGAAAAATATATAAATAGTAAGGAAGTTATCTGCAATAATTTAATTGTCTGGAGTTTAATTTCATAATACGTGCACCTGAAAAATAGAATCTGCATTTCAAGACCCGGTTAAAATGGATTAAGTGTTGCTTTACATTGGTAAATCCATCATCATGTCAAGTAGTGTCCTTGTTGTAGATCATCCATACAATATAATTCAAAGTGGAAAGAAGAGATTTCTAATATCTAAAGCAATGCTACACAGAAACATATTTGAAGGTGAAGGGTGACTCACTAAATGAATGACAGCAAAAGCATGCACAATGAATCCAGCATTAATATAATATTAAAACACACTGATTATCGTGTATATGTTATGTTATGTTATAATATTGTGCATTTGTATAGTGCCTTATATACCATTGGTATGATCTCAAAGCGCTGTGGGTCGAACGCCCTGGGGAATCTGTATTTAACATGATATAGACTTTTAATAATGATGTAGTTTAAGGAAGCTGAATTTCATTGTAAATGTGTTTTGATACTTTTATGGCTAACTAGCCAAAATAAAGTAAGTTGATGATAATAGTTGCGCTCCAATTAATTGAAACTGTTTCAAGTAAGTTTACAAATGAATTTTTAGGGTTTTGTATTGCTTCTTTGAACTGCTCTGTCCATCTTTTTCATTAATTATTGTTTAATTAACACTTTTCATTAAACAAATGTCTACAGGAATGATTTTCACAAAAACGAGAGTAACACATTTTTTAACAAATATGTACGGAATGATGTAATCTCAATAACATGTTTTATGTAACAGAAAATGGATTTCCTGAAAACATTTGATCAGCTCTTTTTAAAATGAAATAATTTTGATGTGTCACAATTGGGTTGGACGTTGATGTTTGGTAAATTCTAACATCTTACACATCAGTGTGATAATGATTGATTTATTTCCTTTTTGACCAAATTAATCATTACATATGCCTTAAAAAAGTGGTAGAATTGTTTGCCAAAAATGTGTTGGCAATATTTCTTGATAAAATGTATTCATTAACCAATGATTAATGATAAAGAAGGAAAATAATGTGCAGGAAAGGAGTAAAGGCGTTAAAAAAAACTGCAGAAAAAAATGTGTGTTATTTGTAATCATACTGAAAACATTTTCAATTCATTGTGTACAGCATGGAACTATTATAATGACATTGAATTAATTTCACATGATCATTCTGTAGAGCATGTTTAAACATCAATACATGAAGCCAAACTTGTTTCGGTAAAAACTTACGTTGCAGGTTCTTGTTTTCACGTTTCAAAGTTTCATTTTGGTCCAGTGACTCCTCATATGCATTCTTCATCTTGAAGATCTCAGTGCTCAAGGAACGGGCATCCTTCTGTGCTGCATCTAGCTCAGCTTGAGCTTCCTCATACTTTTGTTTCCATTCTGCCAGGACCTGTTAAGAAGCAATAATTTAATGAGTTTAACTGTGCAAATACTGAGCCTCAATCCTCACCTGTTCTCGGCTAAACCCGCTTCTGATATTTTAAAGGTGTGCTGCCAAACCTGAACACCATTTTAGTGAATAAATAACTACATTATTAATTGCGTATTTGCTGTTGGGTTGTTATCATATGTTACTCAAGCCTGGTATCTTTAAAAATATATCAAACTATTCACACCTAATGTCTTTGCGCTGTATAGGTGCATGCTTTTAATACTGTAAGTGGCATAGAAAAACAAAAATCTTTTCTTTTGTGTGCTTAAAGTGGAATGAGTAGCAGGAAGGATTTATTGATATATAGCGCACACACACCACATATTGGGTCTGATTTACAAAGGGGCGTTCAATGGAATTTTGCCATTGAAAAATGCTTTTGTAAATCAGGCCCCCTGTATTGTTTCCCTACTCATTGGTGCTCATTTCACAAGTGTTCAGGGCTAAGCCATCCTTTTGTGCACTCGAATCTGTGACCTACAAGTGCACACAGATGTCTACGGCATCTCTCTCACCCGAATGCAGTGGCATACCAGAACAGGTGCTATCAAGCTGCCAAAACACAGCACACAACTTCCCTAAACATGGCCTTGGTTTTCTCTTTAAGAACAAGTTCAAATGTGAAATCAGTGCAAATATTTGTAGCTCAAACCTACTCAAATTTTGAAGAATGTAACTTGTTCGAAGACGTCGAAATTCGGGAGATTTGTGGAAGTTACTTAGCACCAAATAGGTGAAAAACTAAAAACGTAGATGCAATATTGTTAAAGTCTTTGATTCAAAGTGTTTTCCAAGTTTACCTTATCAAAGTTCCTCTGCTTTTTGTCAAGGGATGCAGCAGCACTGTTGGCTCGTTCAACATCAATCATGAGGTCCTCCACTTCAGCTTGTAGCCTCTGCTTGGTCTTTTCCAGTGAAGCACACTTGGAATTGACAGCCTCCACCTGTTCTTCAGCATCCTGCAGTCTTTGAGCAAGCTTTTTCCTGTTATTATTGAACAAATATTGAATCTAATTATTTTCATACATCTACAATTAAATCAGCAGTGTTCATATCATTTATTGAGCATGACGTACTTGGCCTCTTCCAGTTCCTCGGTGCGCTGAATGGCATCTGTTTCATACTTGGTCCTCCATTGAGCAACTTCCCCATTGGCTTTGGACATAGCACGCTGGAGCTCTGCCTTGGCTTCCTGTTCCTCCTCATATTGCTCACGGAGCAAATCACAATCATGTCGGGCAGATTGCAAGGCATGTGCCAGCGCATTCTTGGCCTGTACGCAGAATGTGACATAGATCAACCAGATGCATGTTCACACTCTATGTAATATTATAACTCATATTTATATATACCACACATGCTTGGCAGAATATCGAGAATATTGGTAAATTATACAAGCATTTATCCTAAGTTTAACATTTATACATATTAAAATATTACAAAGTATATCATATATATATAGAGATATATAGATATCTTTAGAGATGTAATCATTAAATTGATATTAAAATGGCATTTTGCACAACTAAACAATAACATTCTTCATTCATTTTAAAGTATGTCAGTAGATGACTGACAAAAAAGTACAAACTTATATGACTTACAGACTTTCTACAAAATAAGAACACATGCTAATGACACAAAGATATCCAAGCAATTCATGAAATGATGAACAGAGAACTACATAGTATAAGACTTACAAAACATTAAAATGACAACACACAACCAGTGCTTCAACAGTTTCTTCTTGTTATCTATTTCAATAACTTTTGGATACTATCTATTTAATCAGACTGATCACGAGTTAATTTACATTTGTTTTGAACCTCCTATGTATCACAATCATGATCAGGCTGCCATTTATTGAACGTATACTCACTAGACCCTTCTCAGTGCATTCTTTTGTAGAGAAGGTCCCAACTCCTTTCATCCTAGAGTTCCCATTGCTTTTAGAAAAAACAGGCCATCCTCAGAAAGATCTCTTTTTACAAATGTTGCAAATAAAGGATGTCTGTGTCCAAATCAACTGCCATCACTTCTTGTCCCAACTTGCAGGAGGGTGATATCATTTTGAAAACTGCATAATTACTCTTAGTTTCCAATTTGGCGCTGCATACATGTATAGTAGGGTCTTTATTTTAATTCTTAAGGTCCAATGTAAATGCTTCTGAATTTGCATCACAGGTTTGCATATTGGCCAGGGGTTAATCCCCGGTTGATCCGCAGACCACTGCTGTGCTGTTGTAGTGAATTCAGCAGTCATGAAAAAACTAGAATAGTGCCAACTGGTAGAATATTGTAAGTTTAAAAGTGCATCTCCTCTTTAAATGACACCTTGTTAAACAGGTGTTTTGGTATTTTTTGTAATAGTGATACAAGTTACAATCCTTGTTAAAGTAATGGAATATTTTGTTAAGCTAAATTTAAAGCACCTGTTGTTCTAGGTCTTGTTTTACGAATTTGTACACATTTGTATACATTCAGACTCAGTTATATGTTCATTGACTTTAGTAATTTTAAATTCAATTTCAGTGGAGAAGTAGAAACAGATTGCAAAGGACACTTAATAGTTTGATTATTTGTAGCATGCTTACTAAAGGTTTTGGGCCCTTCCCTTCTATGAATCCTTAAAAGATTTTGAGACCCAGTGCCTGATTTACAAAGCGTTTGCCAATGGGATTGCGCCTTTGTAAATCAAGAAGCTCTGCCTTTAGAATCTTGAAGAGCTATCAAAACTCTTAATTTTATTTTTATTGTTATATTTTTGTATTTTAACAAATTGTTCCGTGTCCAAATGACTTTCCAAAGCAATACTAACTACATCGCCTACAAAGCACTGTCCCAATAACATGTAATATGATCGTTTTTCCAAGTCTATTTTATAGTTTATAATGAATGGGGCTTCACGATGATCTATACATCTAATGCAAATATTCTGCATTAAACCAAGTCGCTTTTTATGTTTGAATGGCTTGGAATACATTGCTTGTATAGTTCAACTGCTTTTAGGGTCCCAAGATTGTGCAGTCTAACACAAAGGTGCCTTTTTGGATATGTTTTTATTGCTGTTGAATATTCTTTATTGAAGTGTTCTCACTAAATTAAGATGGAAATATTTACACTGCAGTGTTGTATGTCAGGCTTTGAACCCATCCTTTAAAATGTATAGTCCAAACCTTGCTTGTATTATATGTGCATTCATACACTCACTGCATAAGATAAAGCCAAAAACAGTCATTCATTTTACCTTTGTTTCCTCTTCAAGCTGCCTCTTTAGTTCCTCTGTCTGCTGAGTAAAAGCTTGTTTTCCTCTAGTCAATTGCGAAATTAGAGATTCTTTTTCTTCCACCTGACGCGAGAGCTCACCTTATAGGAAAATATGTGTATGTTAAGTAATTTTGGTATATTTTCCGAAATGTGGACATTCTACTTGAGTGCATCAATGAAAGCTGTTAGTGTGATATCACATTATTTTAACATATAAACTTGTTTTAACATTGACTAAACGTAATACTTTAAAAAAAATAAATCTGATTTAGTATTGTAATGAAAATCAGGTTTTACCTCACCCGGATTTGGGAATCTTTTCATGTAACAGCATTTTCCATCTTTGTTCCTCCATTTTTAATGTGTTTTATTGCCATTCCTATGCTGCACCACCCACCTCTTACCCACGGTTCCCTTATGATGTTGATGACAAAACATGATGATTTCTTTACATTTCCAGCTCTATGGTCCTAGAACCGTCTTGCTCCCTTTGCCTGTCATCTCTATATGTATTTTTTTTTAATTTCTTTTATTAATTTTATGCAAACAAAACAACAAAAACCAAACAAGCAGCATAATCATAATAGATCCACTACACATCAAATTATCTTAATCACTGCTCCCACTACCCCTCCCGCCCCCCGTGAGCCTATTTCTCAATCTCATTCAATGTTTGGCACATGCTGCTGGGTTTCGTTCTCTTCGGAGTCAGTTGGATCTGATATTACTCCAAACAATTCTGCTATTAGCGTTTTCCAAGCCAACAGGGTGCCCGCCTCCCCCTCATCAGCCCGCTTCTTGCCATGCCACTGTTTCAGCCTCCGCCCATTTCTGCAAGTCCTTCCACCATACATCCACCCTGGGTTTGTGGCATTTCTTCCACCCCATGGCGATCCTACGTTTCGCAAGCACATACGCCAGATTTCTCAGTTTCTCAATATGCTTAAGTTTCCGTGGCCTAGGAAACCCGCCCAGTAAGCAGGCCCAGGCTGTATCTGTGACAAGAGTAACCCCTTTATCAGCCAGTTTCTGCGCCACTTCTCCCCAAAAACACCTTATGATCGGGCACGACCAAAACATATGTGTCATGTCAGCGTTCTCCAGGTTACATTTAGGACACACTTGTCTTCCAGCGTTTCGGAACTTAGATATCCTCAAAGGGGTCATGTATGCCCTGTGCATTACATACAGCTGTATTTGTTTTAATCTGGCATTTCTAGACACTTTTTTGTGGTAGCCCAGGGCACGCTCCCACACCACATCCTCTATCGGGGCCCCCACTTCGGCCTCCCAGTCCAGTCTCAGATGTGTCAAATCTTTCCCCGCCTTAGCCATCACCATCTCATACAGTCCTGAGATCTCATGCCCTCCTTCGGATATATCGTATATTGCTCCCAAAACTGCATCTGGTTCTTCTATCAAAACTGTCTCTGGCCAGGTGTTCTTAATCATCCGCACCAACCTAATGTACGTGACATATTGGCCCGTGTGTAGCCCCGCCTCTTCGTTGAGTTCTATGAACTCCTTAATGGATCCCTCTTGCCAAACATCACCTAGCGTTGCCAGCCCCACTGATTCCCAGTAGGTTCTAAAAATCACTCTCAGTTGATTATCCCCTCCTGTCAAAGCAACCAGAGGTATCTGCGGGAGGCACGGGCATGGGACTTCCATCAAACGACAAGCCCTACGCCAAATTTTCCATCCAAGCCTCAACATCGCAGGACGCCCCCTCATTTCGGTTTCAGACAGCCAAATCATCTCTTTCAAATAAAACGGGGCGCAGTCCTGTCCAAGCACCCTGTGCTCAGGGGTCACTTCATCAGAAAGCCACTTAGCCACATATTGTAACTGTCCCGCTAAATAATAAGCCTCAAAATGAGGCAGTCTAATACCTCCTTTTTCATAAAAGTTCTGCAGTTTCCAAAACGCCACTCTATTTCGGGTACCATGCCACAGGAAATCCCTACACATGCTGTTCAATTTACTGAAAAACCTCTTAGGTATTATGTATGGGATATTACTAAAGTAATGCAGGAGCCTGGGCAGAACTATCATCTTAAGTATAGCCCCCCGCCCCATCATCGCGAAGGGCAATCTTGCCCAGAACTGCATGCTGTTCCTAATTTTCTCGACGGCTACTTCCGTGTTATGTCTGTGTTCTTCTTCCACCGTGTGATATACCTCTACGCCCAAGTAACGAAAAGAGCTAGTTGCCCATGGTACCTGTAGCACCAGTAGTCTATCTACAGGGGTCCCCTTATAGCCACCTAGCGGGAATATGACAGACTTTTGGGGGTTCACCGATATGCCCGACAACTCTGCATACCTTTCCATCACTTCAAGTATGTATACGAGATTTTCTTCTGGGTATTGCAAGTACAGTAACGAATCATCTGCGTACAAGGATATCAAGTGTCGTTCCCCTCCTACCTCAATGCCTATTGCATCATACTGTGCCCTAAGGCATATTGCCAGAGGCTCCAGGGCTAAGATGTAAAGCATCGGGGACCAGGGGCACCCTTGTCTGGTGCCTCTACCAAGTTGCCATCTCTCGGATATCACCGCTCCAGTTCAGACCCTGGCAAGTGGCTCACTATATAACATCCTAGCCCACCTGATGTAGCCCGGCCCCATTCCATACCCTTCCAAAGCACCCAATAGCCATGACCACTTGACCGAATCAAAAGCTTTAACTGCATCTAGAGACACTATCGCCACCTCACCCTCGTTCTTACTACCCCAGTCAACCACCCGGTGAAGTCGCCTATGGTTGTGTGTTATGTTCCTGTTTGGGACATAACCCGTTTGATCAGGATGTATGAGTCTACCAATCACTTTCTGCAATCGATTCGCTAGGACAGCCGTGAGAATCTTGCTGTCCTGATTTAGCATCGACAAAGGCCTGTAGGAATCACATCTATGCTCCGGCTTATTGGGCTTGGGCAGCAGTATTATGATCGCCTCTCTGAGTGACTCAGGCAACCGTCCTATCTCAAACGCTTCATTAAGCATGTCTAGCATTGGGGGAAGGATTTCCTCTCTGTATACTTTATAGAATTCGCTGGGGAACCCATCTGCTCCTGGGGTCTTACAGGTAGGCAACTGCTTCACAACCTCCTCTAACTCCTCCAACGTGATTGGCTCATCTAACTCCTCCCTCTCTTCTTCACTTATCTTGGGCAGCCCTATGTCTTCTAACGTTTCAATTATCTTGCGTTGGTCACCCATCTCGTCATCTCCGTACAGCACTCTGTAATATTCCACAAATTCTTTGTTAACCCCCTCTTGCGTGGTCACCTCATCCCCGTCCTCCCTAATGATGGTCCTAATCGGAGGCCTAGGGGTCTCGCTTTTGTATAGCCAGGCCAAAAGGCGGCCTGTCTTATCTCCCCCCGCGTGCTGCCTCTCAACATATTTCCTATAATTGAGATTGCAGAGTCTTTCCCAATGCCCTGCACATTGTTGCTGTAGTTGGAGTACCAGCTCCGGGTCTACGTCACCGCTCTTCAATGCTGTTTCTAGCTCAGTTTCCGTCCTCTGCAGGTCAGCCAAGACCCCACCCTGTAACCCTCTTGACTTAGCAATAGCTGCCCCCCGCATCACCCCTTTAAAAGCTTTGCATAACGTGCCCGCGGAATCAACACTCCCAGTATTCTCTATTCTCCTCAAAGAAATTAGTAATCTCTTCCCTTATATCTTCTCTAAAGACCGGATCTTTAAGCGCCTCCGCTCAGAGGCGCCATGTAGGGATCTTCGCCCTCGGGGGGCAATATTGCCATCCGAGGATCAGGGGTGAGTGATCCGAGAGGACCCTAGCCTTATATTCGATTTGGGTAATCTCAGACATCACATCTGCTGTAGCAAAGACGTAATCGAGCCTAGTGTGCAGTTGATGCGGGGTTGAATAGTGCGAATATTGCCTCTCAGTGGGATGTTTCATCCTCCACGCATCTGTAAAGCCAAAATCAGTTAGCAGTGTCTGCAACGCTCTCGCCGCTGGGCTAGGCTTACCCACCCCGCCATCAGATCTGTCCACCACAGGATCCAACACACAATTAAAGTCCCCACCCCAGATCACTGCGCTCCCTATACACATACTAAGATTGGTACACAGGCTCTAAAGTATGCTGCTGTGTTTTGGTTGGGGGCATACGTATTTACTATGCATACCTCCCTGCTCTCCACCAGCCCTCGCAATATAGCCATCCTTCCATCAGTTTCAACTACCTCTTGTGTCGATTTGAACGGGACATGCAGTGCCATGTCATCTCTATATGTTATCTTTCCAGTTTGACTGCAAGCTCACTTTCATCATACAGTACGTGCCTATTTTTCAACTTTTATCCTGCCACTTATTTACTCATCAACGTTATTGCCAATTTAATGCAACCTTGTTTTATCTTTCAAAAAATAACTAGGTGAAAAGACACTATATACATTTAACAACTGTTTCTACTGGATGGAAAATAAAGGATTATGTGATACGTTCCATTATGTTTAAGGCAAAGATAGGATTGTTTCTGAAATAGTGCCATAGATTGTAACAGAATTTTGCCAATCATGCATATGTACAGTTTGTCATTTAAAACATTTGAAGAAAAAGATTTACCGTTTTCAGTCTGGAAGCGGGCCTTCTGTGTGCTGAGATCATTTATAAGTCGCTGATGTTCTTCATCCTTTGATTTAACCTCACTGAGTTGGTCTTCCAGTAAGCGGCTCAACTTTTCCAGGTTAGACTTTAAGGTAAGGGTGACAGCATAAGCTTGAGAATAAACAGGAGAAATACGATTTCTGATGAGTACAACATTTTGCATTCCCTTACCTTTGATTTTGAAACATTCTCCATATTGCTGGAGAGATCATCTATTTCCATCTTGAATTCGCTCTTCTCTTTCTCCAGCTTCTGTTTGACCCGCTGCAGGTTATCAATCTGTTCCCCAAGTTCTGCGACGCTGTCGGCATGCTTCTTACGCAGGGCGGCAGCGGTAGCTTCATGCTGGAGAGTGGACTCTTCCAGGTCTCGCCTAATTTTCTGGAACTCTGCTTCACGCTTCTTGTTCATTTCAATCTGGGCTGAAGTGGCTCCACCAGCTTCTTCCAGTCTTTCACTTATTTCTTCCAGTTCCCTGGAGAGATCGGACCTCTGTTTCTCAACCTTTGCCCGAGCTGCACGCTCTGCTTCGATTTCCTCCTCCAGCTCTTCAATGCGAGCCTACAAGATTAATTTCTGTAAATGTTAATTTTAAATTCTAACTTTATGATGCGTTATTAATGCAGAAGTTCAAGTTGAAAACCAGATACTCAAATTGTTACCTGAAGCTCTTTGATTTTCTTCTGTAGCTGAGCCCCCAGAGACTGCTCGTCTTCAATTTTGCTCTGCACTTGACTAAATTCAAAGTCTTTCCTAAATGTTTTTAAAATTTGTTTTAGAATGATAGTGATACTGCAACAATTGTAAATCGCTCTGAGAAAATAGGTCAACTAGCTTAGTGGTCAGGACTTTTGGTTATGACTGTGTTGTACAGAAAAGAAGAGTCGTTTCCAAATGAAACAATTATATGTGTCTAATGTTTTAAAAAGGAGCACACTAGCCTTAAAAGGTTTCATAAATGATGATGCTTACTTTAAAATATTGTGATCTACAAAGGGGGATGTGTAAACAGTGCGACTAGCCTCCTAGTAGCTTTCTGTCCATTAATACCAATTGATCAATTACCTTTAAGTCCTGCTGTAAACACCTAAGTGAAGGCTGTTAGGCACCCAATAGCCCATGAATTGTACAGTATATGAAAGTCAATTAGACCTGATGCACTGGTCAATCAGACAAATTCAAATACATCACATATTAATTGCACATTTTAAAACTGATTATAGGTTAATGCACATCAATTACATGCCGATACAAACCAATTGGTGCACGTGCATGTGTTTCACCATCATTGGTTTTGTCAGGCTAATCTCCAATGCTTTTAACAGTGTTTCCTCTTATTAAATTTGTAAATAATATTTGACGCATTTAAATTTGTCTGATTGATGCAGCACATCATGCCTAATTGTCTTTCGCATACTGTATTACTTTAAAATATATCACAGTCTGTTAAAATAAACAGATCTTGCTGTAGTTACAAGATAAAGGAATTATTGAAAGTGATACTGGGAAGCAAACTCTCAAGGAATTAAGTTATTTTTATTCTTAATTGAAACACTCACTTCTTCAACTTTTCTTCGCTTTGCTGTTTATCATTTTCAAGGTCCATCACGGTTTCCTGGGACAGCTTGAGGTCACCTTCAAGCTTCCTCTTGGATCTCTCAAGGTCCATCCGAAGTTTTTTCTCCTGTTCCAGGGAGCCTTCCAGCTGTGTATTTTAACAACAACATGACGAAAAGTGCTAGGTTATTACTGCCAATCATCTGTGCGCTTACATCTCAGATTAGAGGTTTTCAAGAAAGTGAATAAACTTTTATTTAAGATGATTTAACAATGATAAAACACTTTTATTTGTAAAATACCTGTTTCTGCACAGCACGTGTTCCTGTTATTTTCAGTATATGTACTTCAAATCATAGTTTCCTTCTTGTGATAAATATTCACAATGTATCAGCAAGAACATGAAATATTCGGTTCACGGAGCAATATCATATGAGCCAACTGCTCAGGTAAATTGGAAAATAGGATACATGTTGTTTTAGGAGCGAACAGAGTTAATCACTGAATGCACAAATCCTTTTGAATGTCCACTTTGACTTTAACAAAAAGCCTACAATTAGGGAAATGCCGCAGAATGAGCTTGTCCATTCCAAAGCACATCCTTGATGATCAGGTGGATAGGCTCAGGAATGAACTTCCCCTGCACATGACCTCAACGGGCACAGGCCATGCACAGGGGAGTCCGGGGTCTACTCAGACCGCCATCTGTCTTGGTGTGTCGTAAATAGAAACACTCATTCAAATCACCATGGTTTACATTCTGTCTCACATTTCCACCACTAAAGCAGAGGAGATGTAAAATAGCAATTTCAGGTGACAGACAATGTAAGCTCGGTCACATGAAATGCACTTCAAACGCCCATGTGCATGGTGACAGATGGCATTTTGGTGTCAGCAGGACCCTACTTGAGTGTCAATGCCTATCTGAGTGTCAGGTACAAAACAAAATGTACATTTGGAAGGTGAGCCAGATTGTGGGGCACTAGGATTTGCATCCAGAGTCCTCCCATCATACATAAACATGTATCCTCTGTGAATCATCTGTATGAGAAATACATTTTAATGTGATTTCTGAAAAGATTTCCTGCATATGCCTGATGGAAGGTGAAGGTTTTCAGAAAGTCAGATAGATCATTTTTCTAAGGAACAGACTGGTCTTCTTGTGAAAACAGTGCAGTACTGTGTTTCTGTGATAATCTAACTTTTGGAAAACATTCACCCCATCAAATGGCCATTATAGGGAAATGAAGAAAGAAAATATAAAACAAAACCAAAGGGATGATAGTTGGAAGGTTTAAAATTAATCTTAACCACTGGCATTCTAAACCTTCCATACATCACCTCTTTTGTTTGTTTGTTTGTTTGTTTGTTTATTTATTTAGTATGGTGCAAAAAACCCAGGGGTAACAGGGCGCAACAGAGAACAGGAAGGTAAGATTACGTTAAAACTTGGTTGCAGGATAAGACACACATGAATAAGAGGCATAACATTACATTGCGTGGACTGTACATATATACATATAGTTAATAAATTGCTTACATATTTACATATTTAATGTTGTACATAGAAGCAGTCAGGTTTGAGCAAGGGCATGGGCATGTGAGAGGTGCTTTGTTTTGCTTTGTCATCCAGAGTTAGACGGCTATGCCCAGACATGGGTCTTGAGCTTAATGAGCATAGAGACGCAAGCTACACCTCAATGATGATGAAGAAACATGTCTGGTGTTGCTTGTGGTCTCATGTAGAAGGGATGTGACCTAGCAGTTTGGGCTGGACTGCCCCTTTGTGGGTCCGAGCAAGCCTGAATTGCATATGGTCTTTCCCATTTCTGTAGTGACTTGGCAGGCTGAAGAACGATGGTCCGCAGGGTTGCCAGAGGTTTAAACCTTCCAGCAATCACCTCTTTTGTTTTGCAGTACTGGCTTTAAGATACAATCCTATAGGACCTACTTGTTGTCTATTGGAGCTGACAGGAATTCTGAGTAATAATATTTTTCATTGGCGCACCTGGTTGTCAAGAAGCACTTTGATAGGTTCCTCTGCCTTAATGTTCCTGGTAATGTCCTAATCCTCTGTGATTTTTGGTACAACGTCCTTTCATCGCGGGATGTTTTTTCGCGGGGTTATTTATGGTGAATTTTTTAACGAAAAAAAACATCTGATTTTTTTTGGGGCGGTTAGAAAATTATATATGAGATGTGTTTGGGAATAGATAAAAACTGAAAGGGAATTAGGATTTGGGGGGAAAGCCCCTTTCCCCAAAAAAAAACATTTGATGGGTTTTTTTCTTTAAATTCGTGGTAGAAAAAAATGCAAAAAAAATCCCGCGATGAAATGACATGGAACAGTGAATTTCTAAGTTTGCTCTTGCGGTGTTGGCTCATAGTTCCTTTAAGCCTATAGCTTCCCCAGCTGTTCTATTAGTTTTGTTTAAAAGTATCTCTTTGGTGGTCGTAACATCACTTTGATTGATCAGTGAACTATGGGCTTTCTCAGCTGAGAAGACATGCATTCTATAGTGATCAAGTGGTTCTATGGACCCTTCCTACATAGGAATACCTCTCAGTTTGACAGCAACAGCTCTTTCTGTCTAATCTATGATTGATCCTGTTTCATATTACCGCACAAAATAATTTCAAAGCAATCTTAATGTATTATGCCTTCTACAGTTCAATAGCATTATTTATTCTAAACCAGATTTGAAGTAATCTTTGCATTTCAAATCATGATGTTTTGTAAAAAGGTGACATTATTTCTTAACCTTATTAAGCATGTGTCTTTCTCAAAAAGACAGTGATTTAAAAAAAAAAATCTTGTGTCAGATGCCATCCTATTATGATTTAGATACTTACATCATCAACTTGCTGTTCCAGCTTAGTTTTGGCTTTAGTCAGAGAGCTGACTTTGTCTTCTTCTGCTTGAAGGTCATCCAGGGTTTGCTGATGAGACTCCTGAAGTGCTTTCTTCTCCTTAGACACCTTTGAGATGTTTTCATCAAGAACCGCCATTTCTTCTGTCAGGTTTTTAACCTGAAAATGTCAAATAAAAAAGTATATGTACATGAAGGTGATATGATATTTATAAACGCACAGATCACACGGAAATCTAACAGAATACACTGCATCTGGTTGCAGGGTAGTAAACAGTAAGACACACTTGACAAAAGGGGTAAGTAGAAAATAAATGTCTTAAGTGCTTTATGAAAAGTCAGCCAATTTAAAAAGAGCTTGAATGTTATAAGGGGAGGCGTTCCACAACCGAGGGCCCCACTGTAAAAAAACTTTCACCTCTTGTGATACACTTCGATTTAGAGACCTAAAACAAGAGACCATTGAAAGATCAAAGCCTGTGTGAGGGAAAATGAAGGGACATCCTATCAGCTAAATGAGAACGAGCTAAGCCATATAGTAATTTATAGATTAAACAAAGAATCTTAAACTGAACTCGCTGTTGAAGCAAAAGCCAGTGAAGAGCTTGATATGCAGTATAGACAGAAGTAAGCTTAGGGAAATTGTAAATCAAATGAACTGCTGCATTTTGAACGAATTGTAGGCTTTCCAACTGACACTCCACAATGTTGAAAAGAGCAGCAGTTACCAAGGCCAGGTCAGGTTGGAAGAGAAAAAGATGAAGCCTCTGCTGTTGCAGCAGCCTAATCTAAGAAGATTTAACAACCTCGAAATATTTTTATTAATGCTCAAATTGGCCTCCTGGTAAACTCCCACGTTTTTTACTGAGTTGGCATAACCTGAATTAGAACTCCAAGTGTCCAAAAGAAGATGATGTTTAGGGCCAAGAAAAATAAATTCAGTTTTAACGGATTTTAACAGCTATTGGTTATTCAACATCATCTGGGAGAGGGGATAGATCTAAGGGAGAGCAGATTCTTATGTACACATGGGGATCATAGGCGTAGGAATAAAACTGAAGACTCTGTTTTTTTAGGAGTGCAAACAGCTGCCTAACGTCAATATTAAAAAGAAGCAGAGAAATGGGAGAACCCTTTGTAACTCCACATGGAATGTGCCTCATGATGACTTGCTGAGTTCTGTTGGTGAGACTTGATTGAAACCAAGTCATGGCATGCGCTGAGGCTCCAGCCACTTCAGACAGATCGGAGTGAAGAATAGCATGATGAACTGCTTCAAAACCTGCCAATTAGTCCACCCTGACAAAAAGGGTCATGTGCCTATCAGCATTTGAAAGGATATAATCGTATACCATTATAAGTGTGACTTAGTGCTATGTAAAGGCCAAAACAAAATTGAAGAGGACTAAGAGGTTTGCTTTGTTCAACGTGATGTTGAAGTTGAACAGCCACAATTTTTTCCAAGCTCTTGAAGAGCCAAGGGGAGACCAGCTATGCAGCGAAAGTTATTAAAAATAGAAGGACCAAGATTGCGTTTCCTCAAACAGGTTAATGCCAGATTCCATAAGAGCAGCAGGAACCAGGCCTTATGAAAAAGGAGAGATTCATGAATTTAGTCACATAAGGGGAAAATGTATCAGAGCGGGAAAAGGTCACATATGCAGGCAGAACATTATAAGTCGCACCAGATGGAGCCTAGGAAGAGAGATAAGGTACAACCTCTCCAACTAGGACGGGTCGATACTCGAACAAACGAACAGCAATGGAAGACATGATAGCCCAGTAATGGCAATATGAAAAATGTGTTTGATGAAGATCTCTTGTTGAATATCTAAGATCTTGTCACAAAGGAAAGAGTTGAAATAATGTACTTACTCTGAGAGGAAAAGACCAAGTTGTTGATGTGACAAGAAGAAAGAATAGTATCTACTATCTTAATTAACGCTTACCTTTAAAAATGACCTTCTTATGATTCTGTATGGCTGCTTTACAATTAGCTAGAGGGAAAGCGTTTGTAGGTTTCTGCCCAGTTCTCACTTTTTTCTAACTCTTTTTGTCAAGATGTAAGAGTTTTTTAGAATTAGCTGAGGTAAAGACAGCCTAGCAGTCCTCAATATATTCAGAGCAGGACTTCATGTGCAAACAGGGAAGAAAACTGGCATAGTATCATCTAAAATCATAGACGTTTGCCTAAAGCAGAGCTTATCAAATAATCAATAAACCTACCAAGAAAGGTGGAATCATTACTAGGTGGGCAATAGCAAAGGATAGCTTTAATGGTCAGAGTAGCTGAAAGCAACAACTTCACTCAGCAAATCTGGAAGATGGTATCTCAGGCTAGCAAAGCAAAATTAGAAACTGGGAGCAAGCATACTTTTGAAAATAGTGGCTAAACCTCCTCCCGCAACATTCTTCGTGATTAAGGAAATTAATGAGATAATCAGTGTTTTTTTTAATCATCTGAAAACCAAGAGTCGGTGATCAAAAAGTTATCAAGGGCATCATCAGTGATCAAGTCAGGTAGAGTATTGCTGTTACACTCCACAGACCTCGCATTGATTAGAGCACATATTAAAGATGGAGAAGGGCAAAGGGGAAGATTAGAACAACCAGGGACTTGCCGGACAATCCTACACCTATTGATGATTAAAACTGTTCCCACAAAGAAGACCCAGTAGGTAGATTAAGAACAAGGAGTTCTCCTGTTTTGAAAGATATTTCATAAATAAGAGAATAGGGGTACAAGAAACAGAAAGCAGAACCGTTTCAAAAACCTAAATCAATGAATAGGTCAGGCTGAAAAGAGAACTCATAATTAAAAATGAACATACCCCCTGAAACCACGAGCTATAGGTGCTAAACATAGAGTCAAAGCGGCAATGCCATTCACTAAACTCTTGAACTCAGCCTCAAATAGTTTCAAACAGGCTTTATGTCAGTGCCTTTCGCTGTTGAGAGTCTTTTGAGCCTCTCTGGCGTGATAAAGTGCTTCAATCACAACCACAATGTGAGAGCACACAGAAAAATGTAGTTTAAACAAAACACAAGATCAGGAGAAATTTACGTAAGGGCTAGAAAGCCCACTAATACTACAACATCTGACAAAGAAATATTACCATCGAAGTGATCTGATAAAATGGGACAATTAAAAGGAAGTAATTAAATAGTTCAGGCTACGGCTGCTTATGTATAGTAAAAGCAGTGTAAGATCCAACTGCTCATCTTTCATCCAGGATCAGTAAATACATAATAAATAACTGCAATTAATTTTATATCATTAACATCGTAAAGTTACTTTCTGTCTTGCAGATGTCCTAATTAGGGTTTTGTATTAAATATTCATATTCATCATGTTGTTACCTTGTTTTCTGTGGCATGCTTTTCCTTCTCTACTTTGGCTAGAGTGAGCTCAAGGTCATCAATATCTTTCTTCAGCTCAGAGCATTCATCCTCCAATTTCCTCTTCTTGGCCGTCAGCTCAGCGTTACTTTCCTCCTCATCTTCAAGTCTTTCTGTCAGCTCCTTCACTTTAGATTCCAGCTGAATTTTATTTTTGATGAGCCCTTCACATCTTTCCTCTGCATCTGCTATGTTTTCACTTTCCTAATAAAATTATAACAATGGCATTTGTTTAGTTGTATACATCTAAAGCTATGTAAGTTTTTTATATTCTCTAGCTATTCTCTTACCGATTGAACCTGTAGTGCAAGATCATTCTTCTCCTGAAGGAGGGAAACCATTTTCTCCTCTAGTTCCTTCTTTCTTGCCTCAGATTTTGCCAGAGCTTCCTTTGTCTTTTCAAATTCATCCTTCATGTTCGCCATCTCTTTTTCCGTTTCAGCACTTTGCAGAAGAGGTTTAATTTTAAAGTAAAGCTTCATCCATGGCCAGGTTTTGACATTCATGAATGATCGGATATTGTACTGGATAGAATATATGGCTTCTCTGTTGAAGATATAAGTACAGAATCACTAAGCCAAATAGGCTTTTAAATGTGTTAATTCTCTGTATATTGGGTAAATACGTTACCTTCTTTCCATCATCCTCTTGAATTCTACTCTCATGAGGAAACCCCTGCAAGCAGCCTGAGTGCGGGTGATGAGCTCTGCCAGCTTTTCATCTCTCATCTCTTCTAGTGTACCCAGGAGACCAGCTTTGAAGAACACCTTCAACAAAGAAGTTGAAACATTCATAAATTGTTTTCCCTATGATGAAAACCTTCTCTTTTTCACTGCTAGATTTTTAAATACCTTTGTGTGTCCAAATCTGTACTGAGTATGATCAACATCAATGGATCCCAGCAGCTTCTCACAAGCCTTTTTGCTGTCAATAAACTGTCCTTCAGGAATAGCACTTGCATTGAGAACCTTGTATCTTAAACACACAAACAATCAGTATCAATCTAACTTGAACAGACATTGACGACTTTAAATGTAAGGCTGTGAGCAAATTTGAATTGATCCTTATCTGAATACATTGCATGAAATTCTCAAACCAAGAAACAGGAAATGCATTTTGACGAATATTGATTTTTTTATATATTAGGTTAATAATATTAGGTTAATAGGGACTACTACAAAGGATTAGGTTGCAAATTTGGTAAATTCTTTATAAACGTTTTTTCGATCGATACAGTTTTCTACATACAATATCTGAAAGGTATCTATCAATGAAACACAAAACCTTAAGACATTTCTCTGAACAGCTGTAGTATATGTAGTGGGCCTGTAACGTAAAGCCAAGTATCGATTGTTTACTACTAAACCACTGTTCTTTTCTATGTCACTGTTTTGTGCAGCATAGGCAGTTAGCTAACCCCAGTACCACAGTAGTTGTGATGTTTGTGTATCTGTCAAAACTTTGTAGGTCCTATAGAATGCAAAGAGAATGGCATTTTTAAAGGTGCCATTGAACAGTGGGATCTATACTGGCAACACCTCATCACAAAATTGTTGAATTAGCCTACATTTCCTCATTATATGGATGAGATTGCCCTCAACCATGGGGCTTTTGCTGCACATTCAGTATTGAATGGAAGTCTAGTGAATGATAAACCAGCCTGTATTTGGTAACAATTGATATGACATCAACAGGCACAGATGCAGGGCAGATGAGCGATGCAGCATAGCCCAAGAGTAGGAGACATGTTATACTGTTTAAGGAAGCCAGCAAAGCATGGGTTCCTGGATTGAGTGTCTGCCTTTGCTCCCTATGCCGACTAATACAACAAAATTCATCCAGCTATTATAATTCAGACACGCTGGCACATGCATTTCTTATAATGAGGACAGAAGAAATAGTCACCTATCAAACGTTATTTTTACTTGAAATGTGTTTTCAAATCACATTTAATCAACCAATGTGTTTTGCTCGCAGTCTCATAATAATTAAAAGTAATATTCGAGTATGGAATTACACATGTTTCTTACTTTTCAAGTAGGTGCAGGCCTGTAGGCTAGATTAGATACTCATTTGCTTTCTAAGCCACTGGGCTTGAGTGATGAGCTTGATTTACAAGTGTTGCATTGTTTGACATAACATAAGATGCATCTGTATTCTATTCCATTTACCATTCTCAGCCGGGCTTTGGTCATTTTTCCATTTAAATGTCTGTTTTTGAGAGGGTATTCTTTTATTTGAATTTACAATCCTATACCATCTCTATTGTCGACACTTCTGCCATTCTGACACTCATCTTCAAAAGCTAGTAACATGATATGTGATATACCCAGACAATTGTATGTTATGCTACAGAGTGTAGCTGATCAACCTAAAACAAAGGCAGGCACTCTTTGGACTTGGAACTTGGGCATTTTTCCTCAACGGGAGAAGTGTTTGATGTATTTCGAAAAACATGCCAATCTATAAACAAAATTCTATGGAGATATATGAATCAACAAAACTTGGAAATATGTCAATGAGGTGTTCCCTTTCATCCAATTCGTAACACTTGGAGGTTGATTACAGACCCTTAGATGAATCCCACCAGAGCGGTCTCAAAGATTTTGCAAACAGATTGTTGCATATGTTGGTCTCATTCAAGATGTTTCTTAGCAACAGTAAAAGAAGCAACCTCCACTGGCTGCCATACATAGAATACTGCAGACTTGAACTCTTGACACCTGCAATTGTATTATTCTTTAAAAACAAATGTTGCCCTCCTTTTGTACCAGTTGCTGCTTACCTCTGTTTGAAGTCGCCATAGAGGATCCTGCTTGGGAATCCCTTTCTGCAAATTCTAATGCCCTCTAACACACCATTACATCTCAACTGGTGGATCAGTAGATGGTTGTCCATGACACCTATCAGTAAAGTATCATAATTAGTTCAAAACATTATTTTAAGGAAACTCAGCAGATGATTTGTATAGGGGTTTAAGCATTTTAGAAGTGTTCTACCTGGAGTTTTCGTCTCATTTGGAATCAGGCACCGTACAAAGTGAGGATGGGTGCTCCTCAGGTTAGTCATCAGCTTGCCCAAATTTTCCTATAGTTGTGAAAAAAATCAATTTATTTTAAGAAATTCGGAGTGAAGAGCTGTACTCCCTGCCCTTATACTCTCTGTTGTTGTTATGTTGCTTTCTTTAACTTCTTCCCACCTGTATTTCTTCCTTCAACGGTCCATTTTTGCTAAATGCTACATACCTAATTCACTTACAATTGATCATGTCCTCCTACGGATTCCTCATCTTTGTTAGTCTCTACTCATTCACTTACCTGTTTACTCACTCGTTGTGAAAACTTGCAAATAAATTCCCAAACTGTCTATTCAAAAAAGTCTTAATGTTATTTATTGTACTAGCCTGCCGCCTTCTCATGGTTTATTTTACTCAGTAAAACTTACTCTGAACAAAGCAGACACCGTCTGGAAGGATCCACCCTTCTTCTTTTTTCCACCCTTCCCAGCAGAAGCAGCAGCCTCTGTCACGTGAAAGCCGAAACACATATTGTTTAAAAAAACTGCTTTTATAAATGACAGAAGAAATTGGAGATACAGTATAGTGCATGGTTGTATTTACCTGCTTCAGCAGCAGTAGCACTGTAAAGCATAGACAGCAGTTTCACAGAGGATTTCTGATACAGCTGAATTACAGAGTCATTCAATGGATCCTTATTCTTCTCCAGCCAGCCAGAGATGTTGTAATCCACAGTGCCGGCATAGTGCACCAGGGAGAAATGAGCTTCAGCCTTTCCTTTGCCTGGCTTCGGTTTCTCAAAGCACTTACACTTGCCCAGATGCTGGTCGTACAGCTTGTTCTTGAAGGAGGTGTCTGTGGACTTGGGGAACATGCACTCCTCTTCAAGGATGGAGAAGATCCCCATGGGCTAAAATATAAACAATATCTATTAATCTTGGCTATTGCACTGAAGGATATTTACTCCACTACCCATTCTCAAGTGGCCCACCTTCTCAATAAGCTCAATGCAAGCAGCTAGATCCATCCCGAAGTCAATGAACTCCCAGTCAATGCCTTCCTTCTTGTATTCCTCTTGTTCCAGGACAAACATGTGGTGGTTAAAGAACTGTTGCAGTTTCTCATTGGTAAAGTTGATGCACAGCTGCTCTAAGCTGTTGAACTAAAAACAACATTATTTTGATATTTGGTATAATCATTATATCTCCATGATATTGCAGTGCTGTATATAATATCTTAAACTTACATCAAAGATCTCAAAGCCGGCAATATCCAGGACACCAATGTAGTACTGTCGGGCTTGTTTGGTGTCCAGCTGTTGATTGATACGAATCACCATCCACAAGAAGAGCTTCTCATATATAGACTTGGAGAGGGCACCAATGGAGTTATACACCTGGTGGAGAAAAGATTACAGTTATGACGGGATAGTACTGTGCATGCCTTCATGTGCATATGTTAATGTTTATATGGGTTTTATTTTTGGAATTATATGAACTAAAGCAATATAAATTTACCTGCTGGACAGTTTGCCCCTTTGTAACATATTCATTCCCGACCTTCACTCGTGGGTAGCATAGTGCTTTAAGCAAGTCAGCTGAGTTCAGACCCATTAGATACGCGATTTTGTCAGCAACTGAAAACAAATAAATAGTTTTTTAGGAAGATGCAATGCAGTATTAATAATGTTTCATACTTACAGCTTTACTTTTCATCAACCTTGTTACTTTTTTAACATTCAGACACTTTTTGTACCTAGCAGTATATTCAGGCCAGGATTCTGAAAGACTGATGTAGCCCAAGACCAAGATCTGCTAGAATTGGTGCCTGGATCCGATCGCAATAAAAGTATTTTTTCTAGAGCGATATTTGGATTGATTAACTTTTCACTTACCACCAATAGTTAATTATGCGGCCACTGATACAAGACTTTCATTAAGCGGACAAGTGACATGATACAAAATCTCCTTGAAATAAAAGTTTTAACCAAAAGTAGCAATTAGAGAATAGAGGAATTTCACTGATTTGATTAATATTGCATCATCATATCAATATCATTATATATCCACACCAAATAAAATTAGTAAAATGCATCTATAAAATGAACAATGTAGTTGTGTTGCACCTGCTGAGCCTGACCCATTGTTCATATGTTTAAGGATGGGTACTCGTAAGATTAAATACCCTTGCACCAAAACAGAAAGGCATTTTTTGGTATCATGTGCGAAGAACTATAGAAAGAGTTATGGTGGGGCGTGGATGCATAGTCTTAGCCATGGGTATTGTCAACAGGAAAACAGGTTTAAGCAAAACTCTCAATATAGTTGGTGTGACTTCGTTTGGGATGTTGAGCACAGTTTTAGTGTCTGTCTCTTGAGAATGGTAAAGACATATTGAGACATTATATGCGCACTGTCAAAATTAAGCATTGTGTAAATCACGTGAATTTTAACGAGAGGCTCAATAATCTTAGCATGAGTTACACTAAAGAGAAGGGATGGCAATGTGATAGAAACGTGTGCCTTTATATCAGCAACATCATACAACCTCTCTGCATTCCCACCACAGCTCAGGTTTTGAGCTGCTATGAGATATTGTCAAAAATCTGAGTACGCTCTACCTGCAAGACTACCATTATTTGTCAAGCCACCTCCCTAGTTATTATTGGTGTGTATTTTTATACTGGCCTTCTCGCGTTATTTTGTTTGTGAGTTAGGTGCGTTGTCTGCTGAAAGGTGCACAAATTGATATTGTCAAAGTAAACTGTTATTAGTTAGGCAATGATTGCTGTAATAACATACGTTAAGTGTTTTCTATGGTGTGCAGTCATAATGTCGACATCAATAATGTCGACAGTCAAAATGTCGACAAATTAATGTCGAAAATCAATAATGTCGACATACAAAAATGTCGACATTTTACATTAATGTCGACATTTTTTCGAAATGTTGTATAAATAAATATATATTTATTGTTGTGTTGTATGTGTTGAGTATGAGGGGTGGGGGGTGGCAGGGGGTATTGGGTGAGAGGGGTTGGGGGGGACATCCCCATAGTAAATGATATTCTTTTTATTTATTTGTTTATTTATTTATTGAATAATAAATAAATAAATATATAATTACTATGTGTTGGGAATGAGGGTGAGAGGGTGGTTGGGGGGGTGTGGGGGGGTGTCAGGGGGGTGTTGGGTGAGGGGGGGTTGGGGGGGGACCCCCCCATAGTAAATTAGACTCTTTTTGGTTATTTATTTATTGAAAAAATAAATAAATAAATAATTAGATTGTGTTGAGTATGAGGGGTGAGAGGGTGGTTAGGGGGTGTGGTGGGGTGGCAGGGGGGTGTTGGGTGAGGGGGGGGTTGGGGGGGGACCCCCCCATAGTAAATGATACTTTTTGTTGGTTATTTATTTATTGAATAAATAAATAAATAATTAGAATGTGTTGCATATGAGGGGTGGGAGGGTGGTGGTGTGGGGTGTGGGGGGGTTGCAGGAGGGTGTTGGGTGAGGTGTTGATAGTGTTAAGGGTTTATAGTCATATTGTCGAAAAAAAAATGTCGACATTTTTTTTCGACATTATGACTTTTTACATTAAAAGTATAGAATGTCGACATTATTATTTTCGACATTATTTTTTCGACATTTTTGTCTGTCGACATTTTTTTGTCGACATTATGACTATAAACCGTTTTCTATACCTGACATTGTTATGTTGGTTGCAACATGAGTCTATACTGGCACAATCTATTTAATGGTAATTCACAATTATATTACCAACCATCATTGCAGATTTAACTTGCATAGTTGTATTATGCCTCAATATAAAATACAGCTTATTTGTGTAATTGAGTGACCAATGTTTAAGAACAAACTTCCTAGAACTTAGCAAAAAACGAAATATACGAGGTGGGATAGCTGGTTCAAGAGTCTTTCGATGTGAAGTGGTTGACAAACCGTACATTAAATCTAGATTTGGTCACCAAATTAACCACATGTACAAACAATATACTTAAAGGCAGCATTATTTGTTAGTTTACTTTTAATGTAATTTTGTGCTATGAAGAAATCACAACTTAAGTAGTCTTAGAGCACCTAGGCTTGTCCGAAATGTGGCATATTGTGCTATCAGCCAAGGTTTCCAGATGGCATTCTGTGAGGAAAGGTAAGTGGGGAGGTAGTGGAGGAAGAGAAAAAGGGAGTAGCCCAGGACGAATAGAGAACCACGTGAGCTAGTTGGTAGAATAGAGAGGGCTAATGTTTGTGGAGGTTTGGGTGCAATATGCACAAACAAGCCTGGAACGAGAAAGAATTGCACATAAAATTAAGAGTAAGTTCAAAGATGCCTCGCGAAAAGGGAGAATTTACTTGAGTGTCGGTTTCATATAGAACCTTGCAAAGTGAAGTGTATGGCCCTGTGATGGATTCAAAATGAGATCAAACAACCCCTTTGAAGCATGTCATCTTTTATTGCCAGGTAGTATATTTTATTCCTCCCAGAAAACAAACTCAAGAATGGTAGTTCTGGGACTGCAAAGTCCATTGACTAAGAATTGCCAAGTAAAGAATGGACTCTATTCAAGGCGAATGAAGATGGAGACCAACAGAGTAGGAAGGGAGAGATTGGACGGATGTCGGTCCTTCTGTGTGGAGTCTATCTGGCACTCTTTTGTGTGAAATGCTTTACGGCTGGGAACACGTCCTTGGCTCAGCAGATGTCAAGCTTTGAAGCTTCCACATTGCCAGGGTGTCATTGTGAGTTTGGGAATGTTAAAACCATGCACAAGGGAACAGGACTGAAAACCCCTTCTACTCATATACCTAGGCCACGAACGGCCTGTCCTATGGACAGGAAGGCTGGAGGGAACTGTAAGCACTTTTTTAAATGAGAGTGGGTTTTGAACTATGACTTCTGTGAGAGCACAGCTCTGAACCAAGCTTCATGGAAGTTCTGGAGGCCTTGTAGGAGCTTTATGGGGATGGTCGTAGTCCTGTCGGTATGGGAGGCAGGATTCCTCTTGTTCTGGGGCTCGGTACTTCTGGTAGTTAATCTGCATAAACCAGCTTGTCTACCCTTCTCAACTTGGGTTGCAGTTACCTTGTTCTGTTAAATGAGGGCAGCATGGGGATCTTAGTTCCAACAGGGGATGTGAAGTGTAGCTTACTGTGAAGCTCAACTTTGGGCATCATGAAACTTTTCATGAACTGACTGCCACTCATGTGTACCATTTATGTATGTATATTGGTGTTTTGTGAAGTGTACCTGGTCAGCTTTTGGCTGCATCAAAGCGGGTCAGCCTTGTACGGAGCAACATGACAAAACACAACAAAATATAAGAGGGCATAACATAGCATTGCCAGCTAGTATAGCAAAAATGTCCCTTGTCAAGAGTGCCTGCAGTTAGTATGTGTGTTCTTTGTTTACATTATAGTGTTTTATTACGTATGTGAAATGTAATGAAAATGAATAATTTATACTGTGTATGTGTGGTAATGTTCCCTGAACCCATTGCACTTACAGTAAAATAATGAATTTCAGTAAATTACTTATTCATTTCTAGTGTATAAAGTATTATATGCCCATTCATTTTTATACTGTGCCCTCAGTGTCCTCTTCACCTGTAGTTTTACCCCTTTTGGTTTTTTCAATGCTTTGTACTTGTTTGTTTTAGCCTCATTGCATTTGCTCCTTTTGAAATGTAAACCCCTGTTTTTACTCTTATGACATAATGCCCAATAGTTGTCTTGTAAGTCTCACCGTCTGTGCCATCGGGCTCGGCCTGTTCTTCACGCTGTTTCTGCTTGAATTTCATGTTTCCGTGGTGCATCACTGCACCGGTCATCTTGTAGATGCCGATCTTTTCATCTGCATTGAACCCCAGAATATCAATGGCACCCTGTCAAGCAAGAGGTGGAATTGAAGGTTACGTTAGCTAAACTGACAGTTCCTTTTTGTTATAAAGACGTTTGAACTTCATCATATAACTTACATCAGTAGCCAAAAGCTCCTCTACGTCATCGATACTCTTAACCACAATCTCCCCCTGGCTGATGGATGGGAAGTCATACGGGTTGGTGGTAATGAGAAGCATTTCTGTGAAACAATGCCATCCAGTTAGTATCTGTAGAATGCTACAATAGTCCTCGTCAAATTATATGAATGACGTAAAATACACAATAAAACAAATTCATGCGTTGTACTTCAGTCAAACAACTTGATATGAATCTATGAGAAGCTCAGTAATGAAAGGTGGTGTTCCTCAAATGTTGATTCAGAACTTTATATTTTCCAAATTAAAATCAAACTATTGCTTTGTGTGCATCTGCTACTTTTCATGAAGATATTCTGATGAAAGGAAGAAGAATAAACAACAAGCTTGTTTTCTTTTACTAAGTGTTTTTAAATAAATAATCTATTGGGTTCTGTATTTAGCATTGGCTGAGTATGTATTTAACTATGCAAAATTCATCTGAAATCAAAATATGCCAGTACATGATGAATCCCTATTTGTATTAAGCAAATTCCTACACTGAGGAAAAGTGTGGGGAAAATATTCATAAGACCGTTTGGAACCTTCATCTAAAGTGTTGACACACTTCTGTCCTATTAAGTTCCTCTCCATTCCCCACCCTTTTCCTTCACATTTCTGGAGGAACTAGTAGGATGCTAGTATTACAATCGGTTGCTACATATAGGAATCTTCTTCCCATTGGGAGGAAAATAGGATGTTCTGCAACATCTTTGTTGTTTGGACTTTACTGTACAATCCTAAAATGTCCCAGGCACAGATACACGGCTTCTATGTTAGGGGTGTACATATATACATATCTCTGCTGTTATCGCTGTCTTCCAAATATTTCACATCGCAACATATTGTGAGACTGGCCCTATGGTTGCTGACAATTGCAGGAACCTTTGTCAAAGTTAGGATGGTTAATACTTTAACAATTGTGATGCAATCAGCTGCACTCAGGATATTTTCTATTACAATGCAGTGCCTAAGAAATGTAGGAGCTAATGGGCATGCATACTTCATTAGCTGTATCTGCCAGGTGACCCTTTTTCTGCTTTGTGAGCACATTTGTTGATAACTCTACATTTGTCTTTCTCTGTATCCATCACAGCAATAAAATAGTTTCTTTTAAGAACTCCATATGCAATAATTCCTCTACTTGTGCGTAACCTCTTTTGGGGTGTGTGGTTAGATACATGAGACATAGTTGAAACTTACCAACAAGTTCTGGCTTTTTGTTGGTCATGATCTGATAGAAGATGTGGTAGCTCCTCTCAGCTGAAAGCTGGAATGTTACTCTGGATTTTTCCAGCAGGTCTGAAATATAAACCATTTACGATGTGTAAACATGAGAATGTGTTTTAAGAACATTTACTAAGGTATTTACAGGTATTTCTTACATGTTTCAATATCTGCAGAAGCCAGTTTCCCTGTGGTTCCAAAATGGATTCTGATAAATTTACCCTAAAGTGTGAACAGAACCAACAGTGAATTCAGGTTTAAACCAAGTGTTGATTAATATGTATTACACACTAAAGAACACATATAGGGTCTGATTCACAGAAGCGTTTTATAATGGCATAATACCATTTGAAAATGCTCTGTGAATCAGGCCCATGGAGTCAAAAGACTTACAAAACGGGATGAGTTGTCATTCCTCACAGTCTTGGCATTACCGAAGGCTTCCAGCAGAGGGTTGGCCTGGATGATTTGATCCTCCAGAGTTCCCTAGAAGTGGCAGAGTTATCTGTGAATGTACTGGTTTCACACAGAATTCTGTGAAAACTACACAATGTTAAAACATGCAGAATTAACAAACCTGCAGCTTGTTGGACATGGCTGGGGAGTCCTTTTTCTTATCACCAGCCACTGCAATTGTTGCAAAGTACTGGATGACACGCTTGGTGTTCACAGTCTTTCCGGCTCCAGATTCGCCACTACAGTTGTAGAGAACACAATTAATATTCTTGAACAACAGACTTAGAATACACAAGGACACTCTATTGAAAGATTTGTACTTACGTAATCAGGACAGACTGATTTTCACGATCTAAGGAGAGAAAAGTGTTTTATATAACAGGGTTATTTAATGGTATTTTAACGTCTTTACTAACTATTATTTTACAAAAGGGAGTCACTTTACCTGTCAACATGAACTGATAGGCATTGTCAGAAATGGAGAAGATGTGAGGTGGGGCCTCCTGGCGCTTCTTGCCTCTGTAGGCATTGACCACCTCGGGATTGTACACTGGCAGCCACTTGTAGGGATTAACAGTGGCACAGAAAAGACCAGAGTATGTCTGAAATGAAAGGCATTTGTTAAGACACGTTGCTGTCCTTTATCTGTTCTGTTATAGTCGATATATGATCTATAATTGTTAACATGACAAACATGGTTGCAAAGTTAACTACTCTTGATCTCTGTTTACCTTGAAAGAAAACCTCGCCAGCATGTATTGGGCAAATCTTACACAATTTAGAATGGACACAAGGGCAAAACAACCACATCAAATATGATAATGGAAAGTTTAAGGCAGTAATGAGAAATTGTAAATAACAATAATGCAAACAATGCTAGAAAAACAGTAACATGATGCATTAGGCAAATCAGAATACGGGGACCCTAGATCAGTAGTATTGATTATATTTGATGTTTTGTGGTGCAACCTTTCTGTCAATATTAAATAGTGAATTAACGTTGTGGTCAGATTTGAAGTACTTCACTTAGCTTGCCATTCCAATACTCACCAGAGAGGGATCAATAACTGCTATCAAAGTATTGTTTTTTGGTATTCATTTGGGTTACAGTCCTCGCCACTCATTTTATGCTGAGCCCCAATTGAGTAAAACGCATAATGTGGCCGCCAAATACTGGAACTGCTAATGTGTTCTCATTAAGGCAGCTGCAACTCTCCTATTTAATAGAGTCTTGCAACCCCCAGACATCCTTCTGCCATCCCCACTCGAGTGGCTAGTCTCACAGTTTGAAGACGATTGTATCAGACCATTACTAGTAAGCCTCTTTATGGCTGAATTCTTTTACCATTGACTGTTTTAGTATTTCTTGTGATTTCATTTACCAATAGCAAATTTACATTTCATGATAAACTCCTCAGTTGTTGCATTTTTTATAGTTTTCTTTGTTGACACCAAAATAACACTACTTTCTAAATAACCTTTAGAAACTTTAAAGTGATTTTGTTCCTCTGCTTATATGTTTTATGCAACCCCATGATACAGTTTCCTTCTTAGTACTACAGTTCTTAGTTCTACAGTTTTTCTGTCTTCACGACCGCCCTATCCCGCACCTGCTCTCATGTTGGTTGGAAGCTTTGATTCTGCCCTACTGAGAGCATTGAGTGATCTTTAAACATCAAGGACTGTTCGGAAATAAGTATGTTTTGATGTAAATTGTGCTGAACAGAGAATCTACCTGCAACAGTGAGCAAAATGTGCATATCTGGGTGATTCACATTCTGCTTCTCTTTGTATTCTCTATTCATCTTCTACTTTCTACTTCACCTCTCATTCACCTCTCATTTCACATTCTTTTATTTTAGTGGCCCCTAAAGTATGGAATGTCTCTCACCACATATTGGTTTATCCCTACTCTACTGAACTTCTAATCGTGTCTCTAATCAGGTCTCCTCTTTTCCCACTGTGGTGTAATGTCTAAAAAGTAGTTGTTCTCATTTTCATGCTGCTGCTGGCATTATGTATTTTGTTACTATTGTTGTATTGATGCATCTATTTCTTAAAATATTGCACAGAGCTCTAGGGTAAAATGTTATAGTGACAACCTTTTTGCAGACAATAGTGCAACTCTTTAGGTTGGGTAGAGAGCTGTAGAATATTACTTGTAAGAGCTTTTTTGTTTGCATGGTGCTTGATACATAGTTGTCTTTTCAATGTTGAGCTGCCTTAACTATTAATAACTCTTGTGGTTAGTTATGCTGCTTGGTACATTGCTATTTTTCACCTTTGTTCTACATTGCAATTTCTACACTGTGCGTTATTGGCTTTGCGTTTTATTTGTCTTTGGCTGCCACTGATAGTGTAGTTAATGACTAAAGTAACATAAACTGCCAGAATACACTATGGTTAAATAATGTTTGCATTATTTTATAGGAGAACATGTTTGCTTATAGAGCTTAATTTTTGCAAGATGTTTTACAAAGCTGCACTCTCTCTAAATATATATGGGCCAGATTTTAAAAAAAGTGTTTTTGAATGGGAAACACCCATTGAAAAAACTGTTGTTAATCAGGAACATATATGAATGTATATATATGTATACAGAGAGAGTGGGGGAGAAGGAGAGAGTTATAGGAAGAGGGAGAGGTAGCTATAATTTGAACATTGTCAGACTTAGGTTTACCATGTTTATTCTCACACCGTTTTCCAACTACTCAACACAAACAAGGCTACACAGTAAATGGGACCATATCAGTTTGGAATACATTATGAAATGTAATGATTGACCGTTCACATTGATGTTGTGTCTATAATGACACAAATTGGCAAGGCCTATTGGTCTGCAAATGTAGAGGATAATCTTTATTTGTCCTTTGGGAACTTTACAAAACAATCTATCCCTCTACATATAAACGCCAGACCTTTTGGCTTTCCCGCTGCTTTTATTTGGTTCCAATGGATAGTTTCAATGTACTTTTCAGTGTACTGTCTTCTGATAAGTGTGAAATAAGAGTAACGCCTTTCTGATGGCCACACACACACACATTGTGTAATCAAATGAAGTGATATGTGCTGCAGGGGAAAATGTATCAAATGTGGACAGATTTATAATGTCTATGGGCCTCATTACAACCGTGGCGGTAGCCGGCCTGTAAAGCAGGCACGGCTGGCGCCGGATTTGCATTTTTTCCGGCACCCGTGAATGGGCAAGAACCGGGTCAAGCCGAGTTAGGCAGACCGGGTAATTGCCCATTTTCGGGTGCCGGAATCAAGGTCCTCCTCATCCCCATTCCGCCCCATAGGACTGAATGGGAATGGGGACGCGGATGCACCGGCACATTCAGAGTTGTGCCGGTGCATCCGACGTGCTGTGCTCTTGGGTGCCTGTCAGCCTGCCAGGAAAAACCTGGCGGGCTGACAGGCAGCCGTGACCACAACACGTAGTATGGCGGTCCGGGAAATGCGGTACCGGCATGCTTACCGGTACCATAGTTCCCAGACCGCCAGGGTCATAATCAGGTCCTATGTCATGATATAATGGTAATCTGGGACAATGTCAAAACCCAAAGCATCTGTGCCCCTTTACAGCAGCTTATAATGCCTTTGCAATGCATTGTACGTTATTGCCCTGTTTCAAAATGTATTGTGCCTACATTGATGGTGAGGGGCAGTATGATTTATTAACACACAGGGTAGAATGTTCATGGCACTGCAGCCCTTCAGATTTCTTTAATGAAGGTTTTAACTCCTATTACAGCACAGAACAATCGACGGACAAAGAGTAGAATTCCTAAATAAGAAAATAACCGACCAACAGGACCACTCATATCAAGCAACGACATTCGCTTGGAACCCAAAGCCTACAATAAAAGAACATTCGGAGGATCATCTTTTTCTCACCTGGCAGCAATAACCTGGAATGACCTACCAAAAACATTTTTAACAAAAGGGATCCTTTGGAATTCAGGAAACTACTCAAAACTTGGCTCTTTGCTTCAGAACCAGAAGGAAATGACTAGGGAGCATGCACCCAACGGGAAACAAGAACCTTAAGGAGTAATCCATGGCCCTAACTTAATCATCCCTAACCAGAGGGCGGGTGAAGGACCCCCCAGCAACCCATGTCTACAGAGGAGACTTAGGTAGGTAAGGACCCCCCAAGGGATAGGCAGGA
Organism: Ambystoma mexicanum; assembly: GCF_040938575.1. Classification (NCBI taxonomy): domain Eukaryota; kingdom Metazoa; phylum Chordata; class Amphibia; order Caudata; family Ambystomatidae; genus Ambystoma; species Ambystoma mexicanum. The sequence goes on along the minus strand of NC_090924.1, from coordinate 449,952,545 downwards.
GTGACCAGAACCCTCTATCACAATCATCCCCAACCCAGGCCGGGGAACACGCCAGCATCAGCCAGGTAGACATACCACTAGAGTAACACAGAGGAAAACTGCCACTCCTCAACATGCCCACCAACTAAGTGGACAAACTACCACACCAAACACACAGGATAATCATAGATGCTAAGCACAGAAACTCAAAGACAAAGAGGTAAGGAAAACCTGCTAACCCAACTCTAAAACCTCAACTTTCCGCATACGCTTCCCATACAGAAACTCACACAACCACATCTGTGCACAGCAATACGCACGCACTTCACCACACTACAACAGACTAACAACACATAACCCCTCACAACAGCACATCGCAAGTCGCACTGACCCAAAAACCACACTTAAGGTCAGCGAACGGTGCAAACCGAACTGAAGCTGCCAACAGGAAATCACAACTCTCACTTTCCTATCCCCACTATACCCTGCTAACCCACCCACTCCCCCACTTTTTCACACCTTTCTTTTCAGATCCGCCAGAGCACCTGGGGACCACTCCGGTGTTGATAGTGTGTGATACAAATATCTTTAACATTAACATTTATTTATTTAATTTGGGCATTTATAAGAGCGCACCAAGCCCGATGGCATCTGGGCGCTGGTTAAGGGGGTAGTGGAACGGACACAAGGGGGTATGCAAGGAGTCTTAGTTGAAGAGGTGAGTTTTCATCTTCTTTCTGAGGCAGCCATAGGAGGGTTCATCACAAAGGTGGTCAGGGGCTTGTTCCAGAGTGCGGGGGTACGGGTTGGGAAGCTGCCCCCCCTCCTCTTATGCGGTTGAATCTGGGGGTGACGAGGCAGTGTTTGTAGGCCGTGCATTGTGGCCTAGTTGGTTTGCACCTCGAGATTCTGGTTATCAGGTAGTAGAGGGCATTGTTCGAAAAGCACCAGTGATCAAAGGATGATATCTTGAAGTTCATCATGTCCTTGACTGGAAGCCAGCCGGAAACATGTGACAATGTTCACGGATGCTCCGCTTAGTATATCACCTTAAACACCTTTCCACTTATCATAAAATTGCCTGTGTCCCAGTTTTTCTATTTGTTTGGACTCCCTGTACTTAACTACGTCTTGTCTTCCCTGTTCATGCAAAATAGTGTATATATGCTGCTCCATATGCAAACTTCTGTATGTAGACATCAAAATCAAACTGCAATGCTACGGTGTGATCATGCTCAGTTATGACCACCCATTACATGGTTTGATTTTCAGGTGAGTGACTAGTTATTGTGTGATAGCACGCTAGTGAAAGTACTTGTTATTTTAAATTATATTTGTGCCCCTTACTGCATGACTTCCCATCAAAAGCAATATCAGCACTTTATGTTTGGTGTGAAAATATCCCTTGGAATGCAATCTTGTTACCGAGTCATTCTTTATTATTAGACTTTTGTCTTTTTTCAGGACTATACTGGCTCATATTTACTACTTACCCGTATTATTTTGTGTGACACTTGGGTGTCTTTCTATCTGCAGGGGAGAATCCAAGATCGATTTGTTGCCAGCGTTGGATACCATGGTAGCCACTGGTCTGAGACGAGACCCTTCTCGGGACAATATATAGGGATAACGTGGGAACTCTTGCTAACAGTTCTATGAATAGGTGCTTTTACTTTGCTAGTATGTTTGGCATTCTAATACTATGTGGTATATTCGCGTGACTCTAGAAGAGGTACTGCATCATTTGTATTTGTATTTATTGATTTATAAAGCACCTCACGCCAAAGCGCCGATCATCATTGATGTTACAGTCAGCTTCTAAAGAGGAAGTTATACTGCGCATAATTGTTTGCTAAGTTAGCCGAATTCGGTCATATGGTGGTCCTGGTGGAGAGCACATGTGGCCACCTAACCTCTTTGCTCCTTCAGTCTTTGGTTCAAGGCATGCAGTACTTACATAGATCATCCAGGCCGCGTATCGCTCAGCGAGATTATACAGCACAGAGGCTTCATTCAGATGGGTCATTATGACCATGTCTTCAATCTTATCGTACTTGGGAGGATTCTGAGGGTAGACCTGAGTATCTTTCACTGTTACAGTCTGAAAAGGAGCAAAGACAGGAAAGGTTTACTGTGGGGACTGGCAGAGTCGTGTGAGTGTATCATGATATATACATTTTTCAATTATTGTTCATGTGATATGCTCATTACCCTTCCATCGTCGGTCTTGACGGTGACTTTGCCACCCTCTCGGGCCGTGACGGTTCCTTTCACGTAGAGCTCTTTTTCGTCATCCACGTAACAAGTGTTCTTGGCATCAAATGGCCTGTTCTGGGCTTCAAGCCGCTCTTTGTCAGTCTTGCGCAAATACTGCGCAGCCTCCCCAAACACTGCCATTTCTGAGTCGCCCATGGTTTCAGAGTATCACTAGGAATGCAAAAGAGTTTTTATGTAATTACAAAGCAACTCAAGTCGTCATTGAGTCATTTATAAAAACAAACATAATCTATATTGCTGGTTTACGTTGGTAAAATCTAAATTTACATACATTGAAAATGATTATAGTCCACTTCAAGATGTTTCGCTACTTATAATCATTGATTTGTCCAACCTGCTTTTGTGGTGGTGGGCCTGATTTACAAAAAGAATTTCAACAGGACTTTCCCATGTTAAAACATGTTTGTGAATCAGGCCCATGATGTTTTAGTGTGAAAATGGATTGTGCCACTGTAAAATGCTTTTGTAAATCAGGCCCAATTAATTCTTGCATTCATTTGGCCACTCAGGCCACAACACATTTTCATCCGCTGCAGTGTTAAATGGAGGGGATTTTTTAAATGTGTGGTAGTGTATTGTAGCACCACTGTCATATTCATTAACGCTAGTTCTAAAATTCGACCATAATATTGTTCATTTTTTATACTACCTTTTTAGTTTGAGATAACATGCTTGCACACGATCACCTTCTAAGCCAACTAACTGGATGTGCAGTCCGTGAGCCTGATTCACAAAGGTTTTTTTTCATTGGGAAAAACGGTTTGTAAATGAGGCCGAGTGTCTCCTATTGACTTAACTAAGACTGGATGCAGGCAAGTGCAGAATCCCCTCCGAGCTCACACTGCAGAGAGGAAGCAATATGCTTCTAGACATAAATCATAAACCTGCATCTGGAGAATGCCTTGCAAACTTCTGTTTCACACACACGCAGGACGCGCTAGATTCTATGTGCTGTCTGCTCCAATCATTTTTTTGTTATTTAATCTTTTATAACGCTCTTAATACCAGAGACCAGTCTCTAAGCACGGGACGGGGATTCAAAGCTGTGTTTCTCTGTGTGGTCTTGCTTCCAAGACAAACATTTTTTTTGCCCCTGAGCTATCCTCCTGGTAATAAGTGTCATGGAACTGTTTTCTAATTATGTTCGTGCATCATTTCACTGGCTAATAAACAATAAAATGTTACTAGCACGTAAAAATACTGGTGTCTTTCGAAAATAGAAACTATTTAACATCATGCTGTTTGCAGAAATCCTATCTGACCGTTTTGCTGGCATATTCCGGCTCCTCTTGCCTAATCCAAGTCCCGTCTTTCTCCTTTTAATTTAGCATCTAGTGGCGCTTCAGTACCATTGCCTGATAAAGTCTTGTTTTAAGAAAAGTGGGGCCTGGGAATGTCTGATCAAAGCACTACAACCAGTGTAAATTATGGCCCTCTTTAATTTTCTTTGCTCTTTTGGTTTTCCTTCCTCTTCCAAAGCCTACATAGAGGGAGTCCGACTCTTATCACTATTTTAATGTTTTGTAATCGGGACAAATGGGCTGATGCTCCTACTCCTTGATTTCTAAGGGCCTGATTTTGAAAAGCGTTTTTCAGTGTGAAAATCTGATTGAAAATCGCTTTGCAAATCAGGCCCCCTGCGTTTGTAGGATAGCCTGCCTCGAGAGCAGGGGAACATCACAATCATGTTAGATTTAGGCAAGTCCTCAAAATGTATCTATTTGACTTCTGCAGGACTCCCTTTCTCTGTCTTACATTCTTATGGGCCAGTGGCATGGGGTGTAAGCTGTGTTCTATATATATATATATATCCCTTCTTCCATTGTTGATGTTTCCTTCAACATACTCCTTTTACACAGCCTAAACTTGGCTGTGCTGCTCTCAGAATGTAAACTGAGGCAGCCTTTAAATTAATATTCTGGATTGTGTTCTAGAATCTGTATTTGCGAACCCAAATAAATCAGCTTACATGGGTCTGCTTGAGCACATCTCAAGCCCATCACACAACCACACTCCTAGTACGCATGTGATTATTAGGTGGAAACTGTCTTCATTATAAAACCTCAACAGTACAGACAGAATACAACTAGCTTGCTTAATTCTGCATGTTCTCTTTAACACATCCCTTGAGTCAACATGCATCCAGAACCCCCACAAGCATTACCCTTCCCCTCATCTCTACACCTCTAACTATAAAACTCTCAGGCCCTGATTTACAAAGGAGTTTATTTAAATGAGAAAATCCCATTGAATAACGCTTTGTAAATCAGGCCCTTGCTGTTAATCTAACCCAGTACCCAAATGAACACCCTCCTCCCCCTTACACTCTCTTTTCTTTTTGCCTTGTCCTCCATAGACCATATTCTGGATACCCCTTGTGTGGGCACAATATGCCAACACCTAGACGAGCCTCTCCCCTGTGAAGCTGCTACTGTGGTGACTTTGCACTTTATAAAAGATTTCTAACATAATTGTTGTCTTCTCTTGTTCCCTAGGTGTAAGTCCCCTCATTTTTGGTTTTGCCGAATTATTGTGGTGCAAGCTACAAATTTGCCATAACCATTGTTACAAAAGAGAGAGAGCTAGGGAAATTGGGTTTTGAACTGAGAATATCTGGTTGGCATAGCAACCAGCAATGCCGTGGCACAAAATGGCCAATTTACTAAAATGTCTTTTTCCAAACTCCTCCGCCGTACTACCCAATAAGGAGCTCCCTAACAAGATTTGCTCCAATCAGCAGTTTTGTAAGAAGCAAGTCGGATGTGCTTTCCATTTCCCAGCTGTGTAGTGATTTGCCTTAGTTATTGGGCTATTTTGAGCTATTTTGCATACAATTGGGCTATTTTTTGGTTACTTTTGGCAGCAATCTTTTTCTTATTATTCTCAAGGCTACCTCTTTACTACCACCACCCCATACCCACTCTCTCTACCCACACCCCCATTCTCTCTACCCTCACCCAGCCCACTCCTGCTCTCTACCCCCCAGCAACCCCCCCCCATTTCATATGATGGTTGGGTTCTGTTTGGGTTATTTTGGGTTAAATTTGACAAGTCCTCCAGAGGCTATGTTGTTGTTCATGTTTCCTTCTCCCAACCAACTACTGCCACTCAGCCTCTCCACACACACTCTCCCCCACCCACTCATCCATCCCATGCCCCCACTTTCTCTACCCCCACCCACCCTACTCCCACTCTCTCTACCACAATCCACCCACCCTTCCCCACTCTCTCTACACCCACCCCCACTCTCTCTACCCCCACCAGCCACCCCTACCCACCCTTCCGCCACTCTCTACCACCATACACCCACCCTCCCCCACTCTCTCTATCCCACCCACACTCTCTCTACCCCCACCCATCCTACCCATACTCTCTCTATAACCCCACCCACCATACCACTCTACCCACATTCTCTCTACCCCCACCCACCCAAACCCCACTCTCGATCCCCATCCCCTCTACCCCACTCTTTCTAACCCCACCCTACCCCCACATGCTCTATACCCACCCCCACCTTACCCCCACACTCTGCACCCCTACACACTCACTGCACACCAACTCTCTCTGCCCCCAACGACCCTTCCCCCACTCTATCTACCCACACCCACCCCCCACTCTCTCTACACCCACCCCCACTCTCTCTACCCCCACCAGCCACCCCTACCCACCCTTCCGCCACACTCTACCACCATACACCCACCCTCCCCCAATCTCTCTACCCCACCCACACTCTCTCTACCCCCACCCATCCTACCCATACTCTCTCTATAACCCCACCCACCATACCACTCTACTCACACTCTCTCTACCCCCCCACCCAAACCCCACACTCGATCCCCATCCACTCTACCCCACTCTTTCTAACCCCACCCTACCCCCACATGCTCTATACCCACCCCCACCTTACCCCCACACTCTGTACCCCTACACTCTCACTGCACACCAACTCTCTCTGCCCCCAACGACCCTTCCCCCACTCTATCTACCAACACCCACCCTTCCCCCACTCTCTCTGCCCCCACCCACCCAACCCCCTCTCTCTTTACACCACCCACTCTACCCACACTTTCTCTACCCCCACCCACCATACCTGCACTCTTTCCACCCCCACCCACACAACCCCCACTCTCTCTGCCCCCACCCACCCTACCCCCACTCTCTCTATCCCACCACCCACCCTACCTTCTTATTCCCGCACCCACCCACTCTACCCCTTCCATTCCCCCACCCACCTTAGCCCTTCTATCTATGCCCTCTCATCCGTCCTCTTATACTCTCACTTTATTTCTTACCCCCTCACTCTCACTCTTTCTCACTCATAGTTCTTCTTGCTCATCGTCGATGGCTCCCTCTATCAATGGCTTCCTCCCTTGCTCTATTCCCCTTCTCATTGTTTTGCACACCTACACTCCTTATCACATCCTCCTTTGAAACTCTGCACTTTACTTCTTGCACCCTGGTGCCTATGAATGCAAAATACAAAGAACAGCAGTAAACGCCAAAACTATTAGCATTACCAATGCTTGTTTTCAATTGGAACCTTACTTCTCATCTCTCTTTGTCTCCCTATACATTGCTGATAAATTGAATATCGGATCAGGAAAGAAAGTCAACTGCTTCAAACTAGCAACATGGAAATCTGGTCCTGTTTGAACTATAACCATCAGTATTAGCGGGGGTCGAATTTGAGAAGCCCCTTTAATTTTTTAATTTTTTTAAATGTTTGCATTTATGTCAGCGCACAAAACCCTGAGGCATTTCGGTGCTAGTTACAGAAAGTGCATGGTACATTTAATGAAGTGCTAGAAAACGCATAACGGTTAGAGTCAGAATTTGTGTATGTGGGCAGACTGGCAACGCATCACCTCAAGGCTTGGACATAGGACGATTAAGTGTTGTAATGTTTCTGGTTCCTTAGTATTATGGCAAAATCTACATATATTCTGAAGAGTCTGAAGCATTTACACTTTGCCCAGGTAATTTGCTAATCATAGAGCCAGAGTTTGAGCTTGGCTCGGTTTGGATTGGCTATTAAAAGAGGTTCATCAATGTCTACCTGAGCCATTATCAGAAGGCATTGGTTCTTCCAATGCGCTTAAAGACTGGTCAGATTGATCTGCGAGAGTCTGAGCTATGTCAGGCACTAAGCTATAAGGGGCACATGAATAAAGAAGACATTTTCTGTAAAGAGCTACGGTATGCCAGAATACAATGATTTTTAATGATAGCAAGCCCAATTCATAACGTACCACTTGGATTGGGAAGCTTGATGTTAAAGTGCCTTTTTCCAGTAGTGACCTTCTAATAGATCACACTTGGCATGGTATTCTAAAAGTGTGGCTTTATCTCCATAAGTGACAATGGGAACTGCTCTGCTTGTAGAAGTTAATGTTGTGCTTTGAAGAAAATTTGCCATATTTCCGTTGAAGAATCTTATGTCTGGTTTATAGTTTCTATGGGATATCATGGACATTGGAGGTCGCACCAACCCCAAATACTTATATCACTGCAAAATTACCAGAGGATGAGCATTCATACACCATTCAAAAATGTGTTTTTATTTAGTTTAGTCTTAGACATTATGAGGCTATTGGATTTGCTGATGTTGATTGAAAGAGAGTTAGCTGCTGCATAGGACTCAAGGGAGGACAATTTCCTTTGTAGGCCTATTGGTGTTTTATCTAAAATTACTAAGTCATCCGCATACAACAGCCATGATTTGGGGAGCTTACCAATTTTAGGGGGAAATTAAATAGTTTTATTCATGTGGGGCTCCAACTCATTGGTGAAGAAATTGAAGAGAACAGAAGCTAGAGTGCAGCCTTGTTTAAGGCTGCGAAAGGCGGGAATAGGTTTAGAGAGGAGGGCTTCTTGATTCAGTTTTACTCGAATTGAGGTGTTTGAATAGAGATGAAATATCAAATTCAGAATGTAAGAGGGACACTCAGTCTTTGTTAATTTGTCCCACAGAAGAGCTCTACGTACCGAATCAAGAGCCTGTTTGAAATCTGTAAAGGCTAGGTAAACCGGTTGGGCAGAGAGAGATACATGTTTCTTTATGGCAGATAGAATTAATAAGTTGACTGAAGTGCCCAAACCCGGGACATATCCGGATTGATGAATATCTTATTGGGAAGTGGTACAAAGCCATTTTGAAAGATGTTTAAGGATTACCCGGGCAAAAATCTTGCCTGGGATGTCTAGGAGAGCTATCGGCCTGTAATTTGCAGGCATGTCCCTGTCTCCCTTCTTGAAAATGGGGATTATAATTGACTGTTTCCACGACGAGGGGATAGAACCTTTGAGCAAAATCTGGTGAAATATTTGCAGTAATGTGGACGCCCAGTGGTCTGAATGGGATTTTAACATGAGGGTATATAGACCACCTGGGCCGGGAGCCCTAGAGGTGCTCTGTTTTTTAATTTCCAACATAAACATAATGTCATCATGATTGAAGGTTAATATTTGAAGATCGTACGAGGAGGAAAGGGGAATGGGTGTTGAAGTGGTTCCCTCAGCAAATAGGTCAGTATAGTGTGTGGTCCAGGTTTGTTCGCTAACTGAATTAGTCATCGCCGGGAGTGCCATGGTATTTGTTCCGGTTCTTAGCAGTTGCCAAATCTGAGCACTAGATTTAGATGCTTATGCAGAAAGCATGGCTTCTCCATCCAGTGGTGTCTTTTTTGCTAAATGCATTCTGGACCAGTTTCTATATTTTGTCTAGATCTTTCTTAGCATAAGGACTTTGTCTACTGAGGCCCCTTTCAACACGCATCTCTGCTCCCTTCTACAAATAGTTTTAATGTTCCTAACTTCCTGATCATAGGTATGTTTATGAGAGAAGGAGGGTCGCGGCCCTCTATTGGAATGTTCTATGAAAATGTTCAGGAATGTGGTGTATGGCTCGAAGACTTGGTTCTCAGTTGGACAACAAGCGTTGGTTAAACAGGCAGTAAGATGTTGTAATTTGGATTCTGTCCAAGCTAATCGTAAAACGTTTTTGTAAATCAGGCCCTAAATCTGCTCCAAACCTTCCGACCTTTCGCAGATAGCAGTTTGATTTCACCTTATAAAATATTTCTCAACAATGGTATGTCCCACCCTTAAAATGATGAAAGGCTGAGTGAGACACATCATGTGCTCGGTTGGAGGTACTAGCCTCAAATGGCACATCCCAATAATCCACCTCATTTTACGGCCTTTAGAATGACGAAAGGTAGAGTATGACCCACCTGACATGAGGCTGACACTGACCCAGCTCTACTTGCTGGTTAACAATCATAATACTCCTTTATTGCCTTGAAAAGAGTGAAAGGCAGAGCCAGAGTACCTCCTGGCCTGACATGCGAATGCCTTTTCCCAGCCCTACTAGCCTTTCATTGAGAGGTATCTCTTTCTCTATCTGCCATGCGCTGCAGTACTATTTTTCCTCTCTGCACGCTCCTCTGTGTTGCTCTGCGTGGTTTCTCTTTTTACCCACCCTCTGCCCACATACCCTTCCGTGAGTCACCAAGATACAAAAGCCAACACTAATGTTCCTGCCCTAATGTTCTGAGTGTCTGACCCGATATTCTCAGTGCCTGCCCTGGTGCTGTGAACGCCTGCCCGGAAGTTATGAGCGCCTGCCCTAAGGTTCGTCTTCATGTATTTTATTGTATGATTTTTCCACTGCATGCCCTTAGTGGCAGCATCAGAGTGGTTTGCTGGAAGGGGGTTTAAATGCACCCTAGCTACACCAGGGGTCTGCAACCTTTCGCTCTCCAGATGTTTCGGGCAACAATGATATCTGCTTATTGACTATGCTGATTAGGGTTGATACAAGTGGTCCAAAACATCTGGAGAGCCAAAGGTTGCAGATCCCTGGTCTACACTGATGTTCTGTGTGCTTGTCATTGGGTTCGCGTTACTTGTCCTGATTGACACGTTATCTTACACTACAGAAATACATAGAAGCAACATAAGTAAAGCAAACATAAAACAAACTTTCCCGAAAACACTGCAATTGCCCTACAAAACTATAAACGCTCTCTGCACCTAGCTGCTCCTTCGTGCACCCCGCTCCACTGCCACCCGCAAATACCTCAATGCTTGTTGTAAAGAGCTGTGTATACTGGCAACTTGGCTGCGTTCACTTTTATTCTGGCTCCCTGCGTACAACTGAAAGGTGGCCACTGAGGGCCTCCCCGCAGATTACCCCCCCCCCCCCAGCCATGGCCTTGAGCATCTGAGCAGATAAGGAATCCGGGTGAATGGGGGATCTGTGAGACTGTGCGCTCTTAACCCCACAGGCCTGCTTCAGAGCTAGGGGGACCCAAGGCAGCAGGGATGGGTGGGCTGATCTGCAGCCACTGGGGGCTACTCATATAGATGCATCGTTTCATGGGGCGGCTGCTGTTTGGGATGAGGCTGCTTACCTTGCAACACCCTCCGCTTACGATACGTGTTCCCCAGTCCCCTGTGAACAGAAAGGAAATGTGTTAAGCCACAACAACGTAAATGGAGACCCCTGTAAAAAATAAGAAATGCGTTAAGCAATAAAAACATAAATAGACTCCCCTGTAAAAAAGGCATGAATGCACTGAGCAATGAAATCATAAATAGACTCGCTTTGGGGCAGGACACAGCAGGTGCGGCTGGAGATGGGGAAGCTGCGTTTGATGGCGCCTGCATATGTGTTCACACATCGTTAGACGCAAGCAGGCAGAGTTACGCCATCAATACAAGGTGACCAGCTGTGCGTTATCTAGGATTTGGCCTCAGAATAAAGCACCAAGCTGGGGCCGCTGGCATGCACGTATTCCCTAGGCAGGCATCAGTGGTCACAAGCCAAAGGCTGTGTCACTTTAAACATGGGACCGACGTCTACAAAAGGCGATGATCGAGAATCACAGACATGCTTTACCCAGCTGTCAGCTCTTCGGCGTGAGGCAGTGAGACATGACTAAAGTTCGAGGCGCGCGCGCCACGTGTTATGCAACCTTAGCGATAACACCAGGGCAATCACCCACTGGAACTTGCACTAGAAATCATACTCCCCATTGCATTGCAATGCACTCCGCAGCTGCCTCTCCAGCCAGAGGGCTTTACCCCTGTTGCGCTCAATTCCTCCTCCCAGTTCCCTATATTATATATTGGTTGCGTGCAAAGATATGTGCTCCCGAACACAAAAATGCACCAACGGAAACTGTGTGTGTCCCAAAAACATATTTACCAGTTGCCCAGTGCCCTTTTTGAACAGGAAAACCTTAAACTACACCAGATCGATGCATTTCTTATATTAACGTTTGTAAGTGGGTTTTCCGTGGCGTGGGCACATCCTTTTGAAACAGGCCCGCAAAGCTTCGGCTGACCGTGACTTTGCATAACGAAAGCACGTTGCCTTATGGATGTTTTCTATAATTGGATTCGTGCCTGTAGCGACATTCTGCCATTGTATCAAAAATTACAGTGCTTAATGTGACGTCACTTCCACAAATGCCCGTGTTGCAAATTGTAATTGTAATGGTTCATTTATAACTCTCTTAATACCCAGAGGTTTCTAAGCGCGTATCCCCGGATCACTCCACATCATCTTGATTCCATGAGTGCCTTGCCTCTGAGCTATCCTCCCGAAAGAGTACTCTGTGCAGTGAGTGTTGTGTGGATTGCCCAATGTTAAATTTAACAACTATCTTATTTTTGCATTTGACTGTCTGTAATGCCATAGATAGAAAGTATCTCCAGGCTAAAAAAGAAATCGCACTTGTCTCAGCTATATCATTTTTTTGAGATAGCCCACGGCGATGGGAGAACCCCAGTTTTTGACTACAGTATTACTGCCCACTACAGTATCCACTTTAATTAGTGATGCTTATTTGGGGTTCGTTAAAAGCCAACACAATGTACACGATGTAATTGTTTGACAGACACAAGATGCAGCGATGCTGTAAATGGATCGATTACAGAAAGTCTTTATGCCAAATTATTGGAAGACATCAATGTAATGAAAGTGAAATGGAGCAAACAAACTATGAAAGCGCATACATGAGAAAGACAGATAACGTATTCCGCACGCAGTAGATAACATCAGCAGGGTATCTACAGTTGAAATACTTACCGAAACCCTGAGGCCAAATGGCCTTCCTCCGCTCTTATATAGGAAAACAGCTGCTGATTCAGCACTTGGCTTGCCATTCCGCTTAAGGCAATCAAGTCATCGTAGCCTGAATAGCGGAATGGAACCCAACACAGCTACATTTGTATTAACCCTATAAATAGCTAGGGTAATTAAACGTGGCTATTCCAAACCAGATGCCAAGCTCCTTAGCGTGTCTCGGCGCCACGGGAGAGTAGAAGGCTGCTTTACTAGCTTCAGAAAAGGTTTTATTGCTGCACCTCGTATGCACTGAACGTACCCACAGTCTTGCTGCTGTGCTAGCTAGCGACCAATGGCGACCTTAAACTTGTATCTCTTGTCTCACAATAGTTTTCTCTGCATTGCATCCTTTGTGTCTCGTTCTTAACTTTTTTTATGGAAAAGCTCTGCTAAACCCGCCTTTGTATATTTGAGGTAATGTCAGGACGTATCATTCCTTCATACTGTATAACAAGGAATGCGATACATTGTAGCTGCAATCTGAGCATAAGACGCAATATTCAATGTTTATTTTTTCTATCTCATGATTTATTTGAAGGCCTTGTAGAATCGCCTGTAAAATATGGATAACATGAGACTGCATTGGAAAAATACTCATCCTCTTGCTCTCCTTCTTTTTCATCATGTCTTGGAAATTGTCTCGCCGAGTTCAGGCCAGGACTCCCCTCTTAAAAGCTGGTTGCCGTAACATTTTAGAGACCTGTTACTTATGCATACCACTGCATTTTCCTATCTTAGAACTCCCCCAATTGTTACCCCAATTGTTACCTCACATCCTGTACTCCTACATCCCATCCACTTTCCTTCATATTTATGGTAATTTGTCCTAGGGTGAGGGGACCAGTGCATCATGCAGAGCAGCATTTATAAAGAGAGTAGATAGGGTGCCAGCATGAATGTGCCACCGCGCACGTAATAACCCCCTCTGCATACTCGTGTCTCAAGCTTAAGTCCTTTTCTCTGTGTGAGAGTAACAGGACCATTGCGAGCAGCTCGTGAAATTTCTTTGCTACGTCATTATTTTCATCCCTTTTTCTGGCTTTTGCCTCCTGGAAAAGGCTTTAGGAGTGTGACTAATTGGACTCAGCACCACAGGAGTACAAGGACGAGCAGAGATAAAATGGCCCACTCAGCCATCACACTTCTACAAACCAAATCCAACTCAATCATAAAGGTAAAACAGGGACAGTTAAGAGATATACCTCCTTCTCCTTTTGTGGTAATGTGGTCCGAGGAAAGTCTATGCTCTTAAGAGGGGCGTGAAGGTGAACCAGTAGTGACCCAAACAACACATTATCAGAGTCCAAAATAAAGGAAATGTCCAATCAAGATTCTTCCAAAATAGATATACTTTAGTCAAACACACCATCTGCAAATAGAATAAATAGAAAACAGTGTAAAAAGAAAACACCCCGAAGGAAGAACAGAGAAGATGTTTCAACTGAACTGAAGAAAAGAAGCACTCTGAGCGTAGCTCCAAGGTGGTAGGTAAATCGCTATCCACAAAAAGAATATAATTTGGATGAAAATGGGAGTGATTGTGACCTAACCAGTCCCTAGGATCCAAGTGGGCCGAGGGGGCAGTTCAGAGTCAACAGTACCTGGATTCAGTTCTTGATGGGTTGATGGAGTTGGATCCAGTATGGAACGTAGATGCGAGCGGATCAAGCTCAGTTCAGGCATGTTGGATAGTGTCGGCAGTTTATAGTCATTACATCGAAAACAATAATGTTGAAAGTCAAAAAATAGAAAAAAAAATGTCAAAAAAAAAAGTGAAATTTCTTTTTCATTACGTTTTTTATTCGAAATGGGGGGGTTCCCCCCAAATCCCCTTTTTTACTATTTTTTTTTATTTTACCCCTTTTTTTTTACTTACTAAACCGAAAAAATACATATAAATAAAAAAATAAAACATTCAACTTTTTTTTATTTCGACATTTTGTTTTCGACATTTTTGTCTTTCGACTTGATTTTTTCGACTTTTTGACTGCACACCCGTGTGGGCCCAATCAGCAAATGGGAGTAGACTAGGAACAAAGGTGATTGCTCTGTGCAGTGGAAGGGTGGCTCCCAAGGATGCAAGTCTGGCTGGTACCAGGAATGCTTCGCAGTTGGCCAGGCCGAGTCAGGCTTTAGCCGCCGACAGGGGTTGATGAGAGAGGCCCTAGCGTTTCGATAGACGGGCGAAGGCTGTCGATGTGGTGATCTTGGGTGCGTTGATGTGCAGCTCAAAGAGGCGGCATGTCAAGGGCTAGCTGGGTCAAGCCATGGTTGTAACCCCTGTTAGAGTCGGCGATTGACCCTCCAGTGATTCGGATCGGGTCCTGGTGTTGAGCAGTTGCTTCAGGCCTAGCAGGTGAAGAGGTTTGGCTAAGATATGACGCAGTGTCAAGCTGGTTTAAAAGTACAAACTAGTTTGAAGTGGTGGAGGAACGCAACAACGTGTGCCGGCAACTTCCCTCTTCTTGCAGGTGTGGTGAATACAGAGCTTCGGCTGATCTGGCCTTGCGGGTGCTGTGAGGCCCACTTAGGGGGACTCAAGGACAGAATGTTTGCCTTCAGGGTCTGCTCTGCAAGCTCTAGGAAATTTTGGTGCAGCGTTGGCTGGTCCTGGTCCATGGCAAAAGGTCACTCTCGATTTGCCCTGCGAGTGGGTAGGGGACAGATCTTCCTTCTACCTTGAACGGTTCCTTCTTCACTTCAGGCTGAGGGCTTTGGAAATTGCAACTTTGCTAAAGGAAGTTTTGTGAGTTCTTCCAAGCAAAGCTAGCCTGCTTTAGTGCTCCAATCCCTGCTCTTCAACAGAGTGGACTTTGCTCCAGACGAAGTGGAGGGGAAAGGAAAAAGAGAGATATACACCGAGACCTAAATGGTGGAAGTCTGCTTCGAATGATTAGGGCCCTCCTGCCTATCATAATCCTGCACCCTTCCCTTCTCACCAGCGACAAAGGCTTTTAGAGATGCAGCGCCTTGGTGTCACCCTACTCCAGTTAAATGCGTGTGATCCTTTGATGCCCAGGCCCAGGACAGCTGCCTGCTGTGCAACTGTCTCAGGCAGAGGGTGTTACCTGCCCTCACAAAAAGATCAAAGGTTCCTGTCCTGCCATTTGGCAGGCTATACCCAACTGAACAGAATACTCATCACCTTCCACAGCAGAGCTGACTCACAGGAGCGGACACATCTGCGATAACAATTAGGATGTGGCGGTCATGACCATGAGTGGTGCCATGAACTATGCCTATACTCAGGCATCGCTCTATTTTAGAGATTATCATGCCACCATCATGGGTTACTTAGGATCATAAGTTTTGGTAGAGGGATGCATATCTTTAATGCAGCCCGTGCACGGCAGAGACTTGACTGTAACTGCAGCTGTCAATTGGGCAGTGACCTCTGAACCTGCTCTGTGCCACAGTTAGAGCAGGTGCTGCAAACCAGGATACTGATGTAGCAGGTCCCAGATACACACTAGGCTTTTACCATGGAACCTATGAAAGCGGAATCTTAGAAGCAGATTACCCTTTCAGAGGTGGAATTACCTGCACCATTTCTTTATTGAAGACAAATCCCAAGTCTTTGCACCCTTGCCAGATGGAAATTCCTCACTCACCCCCCAGCCAACAAGGTTGAGACTCACCCTTCTAAGGGTGTAGCTCATCGTCCTGGCGAAAGTACCGGCTATGACCATCTGCATAGGAGTTCTGCGACCCAGGTTTGTGTTGCATATCCATTATCCATGTCCAATTCCTGCAGGGATAAGGCCAACACAGTAACGTAGGGTTCTCTCCCTGAATGCCCATAAGCCACCTGAGATGTCTGTGGTCAGTTTGGACAGTAAAGTGAGACCCAAAAATGAATGAAAGGTTTCAACTTGCATACCGCCCAAACTACAGCAAAGGCGTCCTTCATATGGACTGTGTCCTCCCACGTATTCCTCATCGTTGATATACTCCAGTATCCTGCTTGCAGCTCGGAAAATTTTCATAGCAGAGGGTGCCGTGCGTTGTCGACTTTGTGCCCCTCCAAAAATCCTCCATCCGTCTTGAGTATGACATCGGTGTCAGTATAAAAGGGACGTACCGCGCCCGATGCCTCATTTCCGTTTTTCCACACAGCTGCTCAAAACGGTTAACTCGGCTCGGCGTGTATTGTAACTGCAAAGATTGTGAAAAATGTCAAAGTATATCTACTTCTACCCCAAAAATTGGGTCTCAAGAGATGTGGCGATTGTGGTTCAAAAGTGTCCATAACCGATCCACATGGGGTATGTATGTCTCTTGTGCTTGGGGTCAGGCCGCAATGTCGACGACTGTGGCTCATGCCAAAATGAATAGCAAGATTTTAAACACTGAAACAAAAACAGCCTGGCATTCGTTTTTGTTTTTCAAGTAAAGTTAAAGAGCCATGTGGAAAGGGGCATACCTGTCATTACCAATGGACAAGCAGCATTTTAATTTACAAGAGAAGGAGGAATCAAAGATCCCTGTCACATGGAAAAGAGGATTTTTAAACATTGAAAACAAAAACGGCCTGCACATGTGTGTGCAAATAAAAATGGCTTTAAAAGGCAAAAGTGAAAAATGATCACTGCTTACAGAAGAATGTCAGGAAAACAAAACATGATGTGTGAGTTGACAAAAGCAATGTATATTATGTTTCACCTACAAAACTCCAGTGACATTTGAAGAGCCACTTTGTCCTCATGAAACTCATGAAAAAAAAATGTCAGTCCAAGGCGACCCTGTTGCTGGCTGTGGGCAAAACTTTACAAGCACATCTCCCACTTCCAATCTGGGTGTAACATCTCCCGTCTAATGCCCAACTGCAATAAAAATGTCCTGCTAAAGGCGTTGAAATTCTGTGTTATCCAGACCTGCTGGCTCTGAAAGTAGGGACTTTAAAAAAAGTCCCCCCTGGCTGGAGTATGACTAATGTGTGTGAAAATGGGGGTACCCACTTCAAAGAGCAAGCTTCCAAAACAAAGAGACTGATGAAGGTACAGGCTGACCCAGTGAAAACAAATGACCTGAAGCCGAAATTTCTATTTGTCCCACAACAAGATTCACAATTAAGTTAAAAGGACTATTATCATTTAGACTTTTTCTCAGCAACCATAATGTGGATTGATTTAATTTTTGTACCATTTTTAATGTCATTTCCAGGCGATTTTGGGGATATAAAATGCATCTAACCGTGACTGTGGGAACTGTGATGGCCAGTTAAACTAGGTTTCTGGCTGATCGGAACATGTTCCAAATGTGATAGTTGTTGAGCGGATGGAAAATGTAATTAGGGATATGTTATGTTATGTTACTTGGCATCTATATTGCGCTTTATATATCATTGGTATGACCTCAAAGCGCTGGTAGGTTAAACGCCCTCGGGAACCATAGTTCAGGTCGGTAGAGAGATATAGGGCCTCATTACGAGGCTTGCGGCCACGGAATGAAGGGGGCCGGTTCGGGACCGGCCCCCTTCATTCCGTCAGGGCTGATCACAGGGTTCCCATCGCGGGACCCGGATCAGACGCCTGGTAAAACCAGGCGTGCTTTCTGGGACCCTCGAAGGGAAGAAGGAGGTAACAACGGGACACTTAAACTGTGCCCGTTGTTACCTCCATCCCCATTCCCATTGAGCCCTATTGTAAAATTGGTGATGTCATTGCTGCTCTATTAGGGGGACTGCACTAGGACAGAGGACACACACAAAAACTGGAGAGAAAAGGGAGAAAGACAGGAGGACAGAGAGAAGAGACAGAACATCAGGAAGGCTGCTGAAACTTACCATCTGAGAGCTGTAAGGAGACACCAGAGGAGATTGCTGAGAGTGCATCTGGGTGGAGCGTCTATCTCTAGGAAGGCCTCAAAGCTGACTGGGTCCTGTGGTGGGCAGCGCAAGGCCATCTTTGAGAGTGGAGTGACCAGACCCCTGCCCTATTTTTCCAGAGTGTCCTGAGATGCAGCTGGCTTTCCTGAACCTTAAACAGAGGCTTGCTATGTAAGTTGAACTAAGCCCTGGAAAACCAAAAGGTGGGGGGCCTGCTTGCCTTGAATCCTTTCCCTTAATAGTGGGTGGGGAGGTGCGGGGGCAAAACTGTGCAGATCCTTAGCCTATGTGACCAAAAATATTAATTTAATTAATTCCCCATTTGGCAGAACACTACGGGGGAAATTTTGTTAAAATCCGAAATTAACAAAGCTCACTTCCCAGTGTGTGCTGAAAACTATAGCCTATAATTTAATTGGGTAATCCTTGTTGTCCAGCTGACCCGGACTTCTTTAAGGAAGAGGGGTGTCTTTGTTCTTAAATCGGTCCAACCTGTTTATTCAGCTTCCCCAACACAGGCCTTTCAGTAAGGGGGTGTCTGAAATCCAAAATTCCCCAAAGCATTCCAATTTTTCTGGCTGAGTCCCCAACATAGACCAAAGCAAGGGGGGAGGTCTGAAAAACAAAGTGATGAATCACCCTGTGTTTATTTTAAACCAAAAGTGTGGGCAAATTCATAATTGCCATGTGTATGTGAACAAATCTTGAAATCCTTTGTCATTGATCAGTGTAATTAATTCGTGAAGTGAAATTTGCAGAAAGTAAGAATTGTGTCTGTTATTTTTAACTCACTTTTGTGATTTATTTATGCTAAGAGAAGTTGATTGTGTTGTGCCATGGATAAAGTGGTGTTTTACATTTTTGTGCTAATTTCAAGTACTTTAAATTTAAATAAATACCAATATAATTCCCATACACCGACCTGGTACTTGGCTTATTGTCATCTCAGGGGAGAGGGATCCAAGGGGCATGATATGTGTCTGAGATAGGTCTAAAAAAAGAATCTCTTAAACAGTTTGTTGCATAACCACGTGAGTGGGGAGGGAAGGAACTCCCGGTGTTGAGGGTGGCTTCTCAATAAACCGTTACAAAGTGGAGGCTCGTCCGGGATTTAGCTTCCTATTCCTGACACATGACAATTACATTGTGAAAGTCTACTCATTTTGATGCAAGTGCATTAAGGTGGAGGGAAAGTCATCTTTGGGGGTCATTACAAGTTGGATGGTAAGGGATACCGGGCACTGGTAAGGAGACCGGTGCCGGTAATCCCTTACCGCCCAATTCTGAGGTCCCTTAGCGGGAGCCTCAAAGAACGTGTGGTCTGACCACACGTCCTTTACGGGTCCTGCTAAGGGACCAGGTAGCTAATAACGGGCCCGCTATTCGCGGGCCCGTTATTAGCGCCTTCCCCATTTCCATTGAGCCCTATGGGGGCTCAAATGGGAATGGGGAATGGTTGCTTCAAGGGGGATTTACCGGGTCCTCCAGGGTCAGAATGACCCGGTAAGTCCCCATTGAACCAGACCAGACCCGGTTTTGGAGGCAGCCATGGCGCAAATAGCGCCATGGCTACCTTCAAACTCGGAATGAGAACCTTTGTTTTTGTTAAAGTGCCTCTAGGACTTGACTGCTGAGTTCCAGGGAAGTGTATAGGTAAATAATTAAGAGTGTGTAAGAATTTATTTGAGTGAGGAAATCAAGCAGGAACAGGATGAGTTTGCCCCTGAATAAAAAAAGGTTTACTAAAGTGCAAAAAGCCAATTGAGAAAATGACTACTGAACAAATTGGGAAAGACATGGAGCATCTCCTAACTAAATTATTTCTCAAAGTACAATGGGTTGAGGATGATGCAAGAAACTGGCAAACCAGAATTGTCGGGAGGTTACCTCAGTAAGCAATGATATTTGGCTTGAAGCCAGAATATTGCACAAACCATTTGAAGCATTTTATGTGACCACAACTGCTCGTGATGAACAGAGACAAATGGCTCAGCTAACTGCTCAGTTGGATTGCCATTTGCTTTTAGGGGAAGAGCTTTCCAAAATAGTGAGGGTAGTAGAATGACTCAGGCTGGAAACCTGTCACAGGCCCAGGATCTTGTTCAACAACTCAAAGCTGAGTTAAAAACACTGCAGCAAGAGAGTGCAGAGCAAGAAACACAGTTTTCTGCACTGAAAAATGCACCTAAATAGTGTGTAGAAAATCTGAGCACACTGCAACACAAGCTAAATGATCAGGCTGCTTATAATAGAATCGTTTTAGAGGACATTATCGTATTCCAATCAGAAATAAGAAAATTGAAAACTAAAAATAGGCATTAATTATCAAAGGGAGTAAAGAAAGTGCTTTGATCACACCTTATTACCGCGCCAAATAAAATTTTCAACGTGTTTCGTTTTTTAGTAAGTGCTTTTATTGGTGGCCCTTTGTGATAACACTTTTTTCGGCATTTTGACTGCCTTTTTCAAATCAGGGCAAATCTTTGTTATGTTAAAATAAATTAAACCAGGAACAATAACAAAAGAAATTCGCACACAGTTGTACAATGCACGAACAACAGAAAGATATTTGACAAATCAAGTTATGCATATTATGGACCGTAGAAAGTAGCAGTGCATAGTATGGTCATAAAGGTCCCTATTAAGATAAGATAAAAACCAAAACATAGCCATAGATAGACAGAGATTGAGGGTGGGGGATGGGGAGGGTGTGTTAGGTGAAAAAAAAGAACAAAATGACAAAGAAAGTCAAATTAATCTCAGAGAAACTCTAATGAAAAATGACCGCATCTGTGTTGTTGTACCAATTGCAAGGGGAAGTATTGTTACCCAGTTTCATCTGTCATAGACAGTATGGAGGCTAGAGCCTGTAGCAAGTTAACGGGATAAATCCCATCTGGAAGATAAGAAGGAGGGTCGGGGTAGGAGGAAGGGTGGGTAGATGGACATAGTATAATGTAAGTTAAATGTCCTGTTCAAGTCCCTACGTGCGAGTTTTGGCTGGTTAGGGTAGGGTGCGTGCGGTGAGAGCATAATTGCGACTGTGCTTGTTTACCCATTGGAATCCTTTGTCTTTCTAGCATGCACCCGTCCATTCATGGTGTGTCGTTTGGGAACATGTCCTCCAAGCAGGGGTGGACTGGCCTTTAGGGAACTCTGGAGATTTCCCGGTGGGCATCTGCACCCTGGGCCTCTTTTCTGTGGTATTTCCAAATTTTCTCATAGGAAAAGCATTGGGCTTGCTGAAAATGTGTCATATAGGGCCACTTTGAACTTTATTTCCAGGGCCTCTTTTGGTCTCCAGTAATTATTTCCAGGGCCTCTTTTAGTTCCCAGTCCAGCCCTGCCTCCAAGTCTAATCTAATGGTAAATGGTGGTAGCAGTTGTGTTAATGGCATTTTGAAGTTCCGCCTCCTATTTGCCATATGTTATGTGCCGTGAAAGCGTAGTTGCGACTGTGTTTGTTTACCCAATAGAATCATTTGTATAGCGTGCACCCGTACATTCATGTTGTGCCGTTTGGTACCATGACACCCAAGTCTTAGTCAAATGGTAAATTGCCATAGCAATTCTGTTGCTAGTATTTTAAAGTTCTGCCTCGTATTTTCTATTACATAGGTTACGAGTGATAAATGAAATTATATATACTTTTGGAGCATGCAATCGCGTTAGTGTATTAACTTGCACACATGTGCAATAATCCGTAAGAAGAGCAGGTTCTCGTGTGTGCGCAGGGATCCTGCTGCGATTGGGTGTAATGGTAGGTGGTCTTCCCACACCTCTAAGGACTTACCTGCAAAGATTTGTGCTGGTACGTCCCGCGTTGAGTAGAAAAAGGCTGCATTGCCCCTGTCTCTCAGTGTATAAAACATTTCCATGGAAACCAAATAGTCCTACCTTAGTTTGCATGTCGGTGAATCCCTGTTTTCGGCCATACTTTGGGTACATTAAGCTTGGAGGCATATACAATGTTATGTTCGAGCCCAATGTGTCATGATACTTCAATACGTACCATTAAGTACTTATTATTTACTTTTGTTGCACTAAAATTAATATACAAAAAATACGCTTGATCCCGCGTCTCAGTCCAAATTAATTGAGGCTATGTATATAATGATGGTGAAACCGATCAAGTATGTTTGCATAATAATTACAAAACAGCTTCAAAAAAATATGGGCTAAGATAATCTAATGCTGTTGTTATGTATAAGTGGAGATGTGTGCACTACAAGTGAATAAATGCCAATGCATGCTGTAAACTCGTACGTTGAGTGCTATCTCCTACATCAGTCTTTATGGCTTGTGGGAAATGTAGTTTATAGTATACTGGTAATGTGTATATGTATGATGAGATGACCCGTGAAAGGTGCTGGTTGCTGCTTAAGTCCATTACCGGTAGTGCCTGGAGAGGCATAAGGCGCTCTTCAGTGCACATAAGGGTGTATGCAAACATGGTTGATAAAATGAGTTCTTATTGTTGTTTTTCAGCACACAACATATTAATGACAATGTGTGCTGGTTACAACTAAAGTCCATTGTGGGTAGTAATTGGAGAAAAGTAAGGTGCTCGTCAGTACACATAAGGCTATATGCAACCATTGTTAGCAAAATAAGTTCTCATTACGTATCATGGTTTATCAGCACACAACACATTGTTAACAGTAGGACGTTGTTGTTGAAAACATTTAGAAATGTCTAATGGATTAGAAGTCTTATCTGGTGTTAACAGTACTAGGAAATGTTGATATATTTTCATAAGAAGTATGCTATTTCATTGTCTGTATTTAGGCCAGCTTCCACGCTTCTGAAGCGGCAGATAAGATGTGCCTCTTCTTGGCGTAGCTGCAGTTCCTGATTTCCGCCCCTTCGTCCTAGGGTTACCTTTTTTAAGCCAAGGAATTTGATGTCTTTTTTGTCATGAAGCTGATGTGAGTTCTGCCAATGGTCAGCTAAGGGTAGGTTTCGGTTTTGGCTGCCAATTGTTGAAAGATGTTCTCTGATTCTCGTCCGTAGTTCTCGGTTTGTGCTGCCAATATAGATCCGTTTGCAAATGCATATAATTGCATACACCACATTCTTGGTTCGACAGTTAATTTGTTCTTGTATCTTAATGTAAATCCCATTTGAGTCTTTAAAGGTGTCTGTGATGGCTGTCGCATACTTACACATGGAACAAGTACCACATTTACTGAAACCTGGCTTTAGTTCATCTAGCCAGGTTCTTGTTCTTGCTTTATTCAGTTCTGGTAATAGGGAGGGACTTAGACTTGTTCTAAGTGTTCTGGCTCTTCTGTAAATTATCGATGGGTGATCATGAATCAGTTCCCCAATGTGCGGATCAAGTTTAAGGAGGTACCAAATTCTTTTTAGGATCCTCTTGATTGTACGATTATTAGTACAATATGTTGTAATAAATTGAATTTTGTTGTCATGTTTGTGTTTGTCCCTCTGTGTTAAAGTTTGTAGTCTCTGTGTTTGCTGTGCTTTTGTTCAAGGTGTTTCGATGCATTTTGGCGGGTATCCCCTGGCTCTGAATCTGGTGGACAGTAGGTTACATTCGTCATTGAAATTAGTCAGGTCTGCACAGTTTCTTCTGGCTCTTATGAATTCTCCCTTAGGAATATTCCTGATCACTGGTCTATGATGGCAACTAGTGGCAAACAGTGTGGAATTCACTTCAGTCTCTTTTCGGTTTTGGTGATGAGCTGATTTCCAGATACATAAATTGTTAGATCTAAAAAAATTATCTCTGTCTTGCTGCTGGTGCCTGTAAATTCTATGCCCCAAATGTTATCATTGATTTTGAGTCTGAAGTCCTCCAAATCCTGTGGTGTACCATTCCATATAAGCAGAACGTCATCAATGTAGCGTGTCCATTTGATCACATTGTTTTTGTATGAATCAGTTGTATATACTAGCAAGTCCTCAAACGTCCCCATGACCAAATTGGCCAATGCTGGTGCATATCTTACGGCCATTGCAACGCCTCTTTTTGTTTGTAAAATTGGTTTTCGAATATGAAAATACTGTTTTCTAAAGTTGCCATAAGCATTTCTTTTATCATGCACACGTAGGGAAAATGAGATGCTGATTCATTCTTGAATGTGTAAGTGATAGTTTCCAAGGCTAGGTCGTGTCCAATTGATGTATATAAAGCCCAAACATCCCAGGTTGCAAGAAGATATGTGGGTAACCATTGTATTCCTTCCACAATATGTATGGCCGCAGTGGTGTCTTTCAAATATGCTTGTACTTCTTGGGCTTTAGGTTGCAATATGTTGTCGATATATTCTGCTAAGGGCTCAGTGGCCCAACCGATTCCGCCGAGAATTGTTCGTCCTTCTGGAATATTGGTAAAGGATTTGTGGACTTTAGGGAGGAAATAGATGGTTGGTAAAATTGGTTTGGAAACATGTAGAAAACTTCTTTCCTCGTCTGAGATGAGTCCTTGGCGGTGCCAACCTACTATTAGATTATTCAAATCTGTAATGATGTCCTTTTTAGGGTTGGTAGACAATACCTCATAACAATTAGGTGTTTGTAAGTGTTGCTTTGCCATTGTAACATAGTCTTGTCTGTCCATCACAATTATATTGCCGCCCTTGTCGGCTTCTTTGATGACTAGATCCTTGTTTGTTCTTAAAAGGTGGAGTGCCTGTTTTTCCCGTGGTGTTAAATTGTCTTGTTCTCTTTTATTGTTGCTCATTTTCCCTTGAATGTCATGAATTTTATATAGATATCATGTGACTGATTTGTGGAATGCGTCTAGCATATTGTCCGGTGGCAATTGTGTCAAAAATTTGGACTTAGGTCTAAGTTCTTTTTGGGTTAGGCTTATAGGCAAAATGTCCAATTCTGGCAAGGTTTGGTGTATTGGAAAATTGTCAGGTTCTTGCAGTGATCTGAGGAAATGTATGTTCTCCAAGTCTTCAATGGTAACTTCACTGATGTTAACTGTGTCTGTCTGTTTTGTCTGTTTGCCAACTTGTGTTGCAAAGAATTTCCTGAATTTTGGTTTTCTTACAAACTTGAAGAGATCTATATGAACTTGTGTAGGTTCCAGGTAAGAAGTAGGTGCGAAATAAAGGCCTCTTGTAACGCTCACCTGATTCCCCCGGAGGCGCAGGTCTGGCTTCGAGTGCTGATGCTTCTTCAATGGTGAAGCGCAGGACTCTGAAGATGGACAGGAAGGGCCCTCTACTCTGGCTTCTCCGGCTCGCAGGACTATTCCCCTGTGCGTGAAAAGGGAGTATTACTTACTGACTGAGTTATGCTCAAGCCTCCCACTCTCTTCCAACCCTCCACGATACCTTTCCACGATTCCCCGTGAAGTCTCACCTTAGGGTCAGGAAGGATGAGCTCTCCATCCTGCTTCTGATGCAGGGGCGCGTTGAAACCCAGTTACTTCACTGGATTGAGGATTGATGGGAGTTCAGGTAAGCTTGACTATTCAGGTAAGGCTCTGTAAAAGTTCTGTTGCAAGTTCAAAAGTCCAAGCTTAATAATAATGTTCATTGTCTTTTTGCAGCAAGCGCTAATGCTTATGTCTTTTTTCCCCTTAGGGGCCGGGGTTCGGAATGCCGGAGATATGGCGCTGACCCGAAGTGAAACGTGCAGTTCCAGTTCCAGTAAATGGCAGGTTAGTTCTGGATGAGCGCTCGGGAACTGTCTTTGCATACGCTCATTTAATGTCTTTGTCTTTTTTCCCCATAGGGGCCGGGGTCCGGAAAATGCCTGGAAGTGGCAAGACCCGAAATGAAATGGGAATGACCCAACATTATTCCCTTCCTTCTCTCACCTCTTATTCTTGTCTTTTTATCTAGGCTCTGGGAAGTGGCTGTGTATCCGGATGATCGCTGCTGAAGATGGAGGAACCCAGGAAAGGTGAGTGAAATGCAGCGCTGCAGCGATCGTAACGAAATGCTTTTAAAAATAATGTCTTCCCTTTCAAGATCGTCGGTGATGTCTCCGTGGTTCAGATTTAGCTGGTAAGGTCTCTTGTCTCCCTTTGCAGGTGACCCAGGATGCTGACAGGCGTGGCTGAAGTCCAGATGCAGGAGCTGACACGGTGAGCGTCCAGCTGCGAGGAGCAGAACAACGCGAAGCGTGAGTTGCTGATCGGGTGTGGTTTAAATAGCTTTGGAAGAAGTCCCAAGTGTGTATCCTTCCTCTGATCAGGTATGTATCCTTCTCCGACCACACCCGGGTGAAAAGTAGTCCCACAGGTAAAGTAGTTCCATTCAGGCCTCAAGAGGGCCTGGATGTGGCAGCATGGTCTGCATCAGGTAAGTGCACATTAAAACACTTGAACACATGTCTAGCTTTATGAGCCTGGCGCCTAAGGCGCCAGGACAGCGGTCCAACATGAGCCTGGCGCCTAAGGCGCCAGGACTGCGTCCAAAGGGCCCCAGCTTGGGCCCGCTGGCACTCCCCTGGGGGAAATGATGCCTGCCTCTGGGGTTGCTGGGTCGGACCTGGCTCCTTGGAGGTAGGCATCATGACACCTCTATTTAGGAGACTGATTTGGTCTTCTGTGAGTTCTGTGCTGGATAGATTCATCACCAGATCATTTATTTGGTTTTATTGGCTGCTTCTCTGGCTGCCACTCTTGTTAGTCTGTGATAATCTTCCTGACCCCCTCCTTCCTCTCCTCCGAGTAAAGGTAATGTCTTGTCTGGTGGGTTCAGTAACTGAAAACGGATTTGCTTCTGCATTTGGGTCCTGTTTCCTTTCTTGTAACGTTTTATCTGGTTGAGGAAACCATGTCCATGTCCTGTTTTGTTTACTTCTTGCGCATTATATCCATTCCCTTCTGTTCCCTCTTCCGCATCCGAACTGGCGGAGGAGGTATTAGGGGTGCTTTCCCGAGACACTGGTTTGGTAAATTTGTTATATTTCTCCTAGAAATTGTAAACTCTATCGTCATTGTAATCTCTCTCATCTCTAAAGAATTTACGCAACTTGTGCAACTTGATGTCATCTCGGTAATCTTTTAATATCTCATGCATCGTGAGATAAGTTTTTTCCTTAGTGACTTTTAATCAATTTAGCTTGAAAGAGGTCGCAGAGGTATACAGGCGATATCACAAAAAAGTTCCCTGAGTATTTCCTAATTATCAAAGGCGTTGATTCCCAAAATGACTTTGATCAGATACACCAGCAGGTAATTACTCTGAAACAACAGAGAACGCTGCTGGCTCAGGAAAAAGACCTCTTGAATCAGGATAACATCGTCCTATTACAGAGGATAAATCAGTTGGAAATTGAGGTAGAAAAGGAACAGTCAGGTTCTCAGGAACTGACCAGAATTAGAGAAGAAAGGAATGAGCTTGTAGAGCGAGTGAGGCAAATAGAAGCTGAACTGTTAGAGGCAGCAAAATGTAGGTGTAGAGGAGCAGCTGAATGCCTCTGCAGGAAGTCCCGCCCCTATTCTGCCTACATGGTGGAAACCGGAAATTGCGACATGTGCAACTCCAGCAACGGTACCCATTACACAAAGAGCATTTGAGACGAGGTATCCACTGAGAAATCCTTATATGATGTATCCCCGAAGAGATGACGGTCTACTGAGGGAGGACCCTGAACAAGGGTGAAAATGTGAGAAGGAGAGGCTGGTGACATCACAAGAAGATGAGTGTGAAGCTCTGAGAAGGACGATCGAAGAAGAAAAGGTATAGATCTTATGGAACCTGATGGCGAAGTAAAGAATTAAGAAGCCGTTCATGTGCAAAATGAAGATTGCACGTGTTCGAAGCACTGCAGAAAATACAAGTCGTTTTATAACTGTACAGATGCTGTAACGCAAGTAGGCTAAGTAATCGTAAAGACTGCCAATACGTAGTGAATTGACTGCAGGCGGTGCCGCCAATATATATATGTGTATATAGAATCTGGATATTCAATGTCACAACTTTAGTAAGCTCAGCCCGTAGAGAAAGGAGGATTTTAGCTGTGTGTGTGTGTGTCACAGCTAAGAAATAAGCCGAAGTTTGAAGATGGACCAAAGGAGAACTGCTTGGCCTGATGTCTAAGGCTAAAGGCAGCTAACACTGGTTATCAGTCCTTGAAGAACAGTGAACGTGAGAATGCTGAGGCATCTCCTTTTTAGTAAGTATACCATGAGTTCAAAGTTCTTTTATTCGAGACAATTAAATGCTATAAAATGGGTCGATTCACAATGTCTGATCACGTGAGTCCAGGATGAAAATAAAAGTGGGCATGAAGACTTGAACCTTGATAAGAACATGCTCAAATTTCCTTATATTCCCAGTGACGAGAAGCGACCACAAGGCCAAGTTCAAAGACAATCTGAATGGCAGACGGCATGTGAGAGATGTGGCTATTTGGGTGGGAAGGTACGGTCAAGTCCACCCACCAGCATCTGAGCTGCCAGCTTATGTGCAGCTAGGGAATCAAATGTTCCAGAAGGGTAAAAGCATGCCAACCAATTGTTGGAGGCCACATAACGAAGGGCATTATAGTTTTAGAGCCAATGTTGTATCGTGTTTCTAATAACTGTTGAAGATGACTTGCGTTAAGGAGGGTATAAATTGCCCACCCGACTATAGAAATCCAATCAAAATCTAATCCCTGATAGAAAGTATACTGAGATGTTCCCCTTAAGCCTATCACAATCCTAAGTAGGTTTTCTTAGTTTGCCATGTAGTATGACGGCACGTATGATGAGTTTTTGCTACAAAAGTACTGTTTTTTTATGAGATGCTTTGAGATTATGATGTGTGACGCGACGTCCGTTGACGTCCGTTATACTCCCTGTTTTAGATGATTGAAAATACTGAGACATTTGTCAACTTCCTGAGTCGGTCTTATTGCTTGGCAAGAGTTATTCTCCATTCCAGCCACTGTATAATGTGTTACCTCGATTAAAAGGACAATAAGGGGTCATAGGGATGAACAAGAGAAAGAGATTAGTCTCCTGAAGGAAATGCACACAGGTTACATGGCTCACAGAGGAAGAATGAATCACTTCAGAAGGAGGTGCAGCAAACAAAAAGGATCGGTTGTTAGCTCAGAGCAGGGTGCATGAGATTAATCAGGCCTTAGTGTCAGAATTAAAATGCCAGCTCTCTGACTACCAACAGGAAATAAATAAAGAGAGTCACAGGTGTGAGAGACTCATCTAAGAAATCGGAAATTATAAACATGACCCTAGGCACCCTGACCAATCAAGATATGGGACAAGGCCCACTGATCAAGGTGAGGAGACCTTCCCAACAGTGGCCTCATGCCAGTCATTTACATCCTCTCGTGCACAAATGGGAACCGACCTCATGCATGCCATCTACCCAGAACAGGGTGACAGGAGGCAGTTAGACTTACCCAGGCCTAGCCCAACTGATCAGGAAGGCCAGTCCCTGTCTGATATTGATGAGTATTCATCTGTTCCACACAGGAGGGAAAGTAGCCAGACCAGTGAGTCCTCGGAAGTGAGGAATAATACGGTAAGTACTTCGGACCATGAAAGCTCTTATGAGGAGAAAGTCAAGAAGTTAGATTGGCTGAAGAGGTGACTATAAAGAGACCACCTTGCCCACTTCGCTGAAGGAGAAAAGCCAGACCATCAGCCTTAGAAGGGTTTTCTAAAAACCTTTGTATATTCAGGGAAACGGGGGGAATTCCCCATACTCCATGATAGGAGGGATGAGGAAACTGGGTTCTATCCTGGGCCTGAAAGGAACTCCAGGGAGTGTGACCCTGAGAGGTCACTTTCGTCAAGGCGAGAGGAGTCCAGACTTCGTGGTTCTGGGAAATATTCCAAGTTTCACAGCGACAGGGAGCGCCTTGCAGACAGGGAAGGGAGTACCACTAGCAGCTCTGAGGCAGAAGGTGAATGGACATGCATAGGAAGAAAAAAACAGGGAAACAGAGCATGGGTTTTGTGAAAGACCCAATAAGACCATTCAAGGCCACAAAGAACTTCCTGACCCCATACTGACCCCATACTGACCCCTGAACTTTATTCACAGGCCACTATTGCATCGGCTCTTGGATTCAGTTCCTGAAATTATTAAACAAGGTGTCTGGACACAGTAAAGAATGGACTCAATGTATCCATAGAGTGGAATCTGTTTTTCTAGACAAACTAAGTAACTATTTGGTTCCAAATGGACAGGTGACTTGCACGAGAGAGGATACAAGTGAGCCCAAGGAGTTATGATAACATGCATAAATGAAGAGTGTAAGACAGCAAGGAATAGGAGTGATGATACAATATATTTTCCTTTGAAGGCATAAAGCAAGTAATCAATGAAGAATCTGTCACTTAACAAACACACTACGGGTTTAGATGTGTTGAAAGTCCTGTACCAGCTTCTAGTGTGGCACGACATTTAGGCAATAATGCACGATAAGAACGGTCTAGTGACTCTGAAGGGCAAGTTGGCTAGGACATTGCTTGGACATTTTTTAAATCATTACAACAGTATCTCTGAATAAATCACAGTGCATTAATAGGGCTAGTGAAGTAGGAGAACTCAAGAACCAACAATCGCTTGTGAATTTTCAAATCCATGTAACTGAATTCATAACGTTTAAATCTGCGATATATAACAGTTGTCATCAGCCATGGTTACAGTAAGACCAGATATTAAGACAGCATTGTGCCTATACCATATATATATGTTATGACAATAAATGTTTTGTGAACTTTCCAATCCATGCGACATAATGTAAGAAAATTGAATTTGATATATTACGGTTGTCATCTGTCATGTTTGTAAGTACATGGCTAGAACACTGTTGTGCTACATCAACCATATATGTTTTTGACATCTAGATTGGATTAAGAACATGTGCTAGTGGTAATTTCTCTGTATGTGGGGGTCTTTAGCAGCCAACCCACCACACGGCATTAACTGTGATGTTATGTGACGGGACACTATTGGTCAGGCCAAAAATATACGTGCAGCATATACACTTACAATGAGGCCATTAATATAGCCTCGGTCAGAGTACGCATGTATTAAAACATATGGCGTTGAGAATCCTTGTTTAATGATTGCAGGAACTGAATCCAAAAGCCGCTGCAGTAGGGGCCTGCAAATATAGTAGGCAGCCGTCAGGTATACACAGGAAAACACACTGCCTCGGGAACAATTGCCAATGTAGCAAGATCGGTTACCTAGTAACGGACGCACTACCACACACATCCAATCAGGTTTTACAACGTAACCGAGCCTCCTTCCCGAGTGCGCATGTGCGGAACTCGGGGAGCAGCACACAGCGTCTGAACTTCCTGCCAATACTTCTCTAATCTAACTGTAAGTAACACAAGACAATCGTTACTCTGATGTCCATGCTGTGTTGTACAACAGGCAAAGGCAGTCATCGGGCATTTACCCAATCTTTTTTAGTCAATTCGGCAGGCACTTACACCGCCTCACATAAATAGCGAGATCAGTTACCTAGCAACGGCACGCGAGGCACCTTTATTAATCGTAGAGGATCGTGCTAGCACTGCACACTCACCATGCAGCAATGATTGTAGTACATTTCCATACAATCAAGATTCAACAAAGTGACTCAGCGAGATTAATATTCTAATTGATATCAGCCAGTTCACACACAGACAGCGGGCATAGTACCGCGCCAGATAGACAAAATGGTGGCTTTTCGTAAGAAAAAGTTAGGCAACACTAACGGCACAGACATATTTCTGAATTTATGATGTTATATTTACAGAAACACTCCGTGATGATAAACATTGAAGTCATCTGTAATACGGAAGTTTGATCCTACTTGACAAGTAATAGACAAATAAGTAGTGGTGTATACAAGACACCCAACGCAAGAAATATGGCCCGAGACACTGAAAATACAAGAGCAGGTATGAACGATGCCCACATGTTGTAGCGAATTAAAACACGCATGTCGATACACCCAGCCCTTATGTCATTTTTAAAATGTTTTAATTTTTAGACTTAGCACTTAACCGAGAAAATGTATGGATGAGCAAGACAACATCAAGGTCTCCCTCTCCTCTTTACCATTCCGGAGGAAAGCATGAGAACAGCTACTACAACAACAGTAGAGATTTCACTCATGCTGGAAACACGAAAAGTGTTGACTTTAAATGTGTATTGGAATAACCGCAACACTACAAGTCACTATAAATACTAACACCTCCCACTGCGTATTCAGCATCCCACATGAGCATTACATGATTGTGCAATGTAATGTTTTGTTTTGGGTACCAAGAACATTGATTGTAAAAATTCTTGCATGTGTCAAAAACTTGAGAGCCCGCAGTAGGCCTTTTTTTTATATTTGATGACAAGTAAAATTGTGTTTTTTTGTGGAACAAATAAGTGGTGTTCTGCTAAATGAGAAATACAGAATAATTTAGCGATCTGTTTGATGTGGTGTGCAGCATACCGGCAAGTGAGAAAGAGAGGGGTAGCCCGAGTTCTTTTCAATACTTATATACTGTAGAACCCTCATGACACAGGCTCCTTGAAAACAAAAAAGAGGGTTTTTCCACCCCATTGTGTAATTTGAGCTGGAGGACCAGGATCATCATGAATGATCCACTTATAAGGCGGCCGTACTGGAAAAACTTCCCACACATAGGAACCCACATGAGGCCTGTAAAGCTGCATATAACTTGCAGTGTGGGGAAGATCAGGCGCCATGGGAGTTTGTACAGGAGTTAAAGCTGGCATTTGCTCAGACTTCCCGGCGGGTGAACACCAATAGTAGGGAGTTCATAACTACATATGTCCATTCTCTCCTAAATACGTAATGACTCAGTTGGTGCGTGATATTCATGAGCATAGGACCCTGGATTGGGTGATTGAACAGGCCACCAGGATTTATGAGGTCCAAAAGCCTGCTGAGAGTAAAAATACTGTCAAAACCCCCAAACCATATAATACCCCTACTGCTGCAAAGGTTACGGAGGTAGAAACTACCCTTCCATTGGATCTGGAGACGGGGGGAGCTAAAAGTAACCCTCCTGCCAACAATCAAAATGGAAAGCAGAAGGGACACCCCAACCCGGCCCAATCAAATGGTAGTCACGCGGGGGCCAGAACAATGATCCCTCTGACCCTGCCACCTATATAAATCCTAGGTCCAAGGGTGCTAGACCAATCCTGGGGTCTGTATACACTCCCCCGGCCCAATGGGGTGAACTAATCTAGTAAGTAGTGCCCTGGAAACTTCCCTACAAACTTCCCTCAGAAGAGAAGTATCACTCCACCTCACAATCTGAACTTTTTTCCCCAGATATCGGCCAAACCAGAACTTCCAAAACAATCCTCCTCTTTCTCCCCGGTTCCAAGGCAATAGATCCCTGAACCTGAGAGAAAGGAGATTCATCATGGAAATTTATGGGAGGAATTTCCAGTACCCGAGTAACTCTGGGAGAAGGGACATTTACCCCTTTCAGGAGCAGCAGATGTATGACTTGAGACCTCCCTACCACCCAGACAAGGTCTCGCAACTGAAGCCACAGGTACAGAATTCCCCAACACCCAGATTTGATGCCCCATAGGCGAAATGACAGCAGGAAACCTCTGACAAACCATAGGTTCCGGAGGAGGGGGCTCGGGTGGAGGGGAGATGCCAAACCCTTGAGGAAGCTTCCTTTCCCATCCAAACAGAACCCCTAAAATCAGCACAGCCTGAAAGAATCTCTTCTACCCCCAAAATGTTAGAACCGAAAGAGCAAAGGGTACATAGGAGAGGCCAAAGAAGAACCCACTTTGTGGAGGAACTCCGGATTATCCCCTTTGAAAGAGAAGAATCCCTGGAGTATTCAGGTAAGCAGACCGTCTATTTAAAAAATGTGGGGGATTCCCTCCCAAAGAAAGATGGGTCCCAAAAGATCCCAAGTGGGACAGGGTAAGTATGGAGACCGACCCAGAACCAGAAACTATTCAACCCCAAACATTTGAGCCAAACAGAAGTGAAACAGAGGGGGTGTCCTTTCTACAAAAAGATTTTGAGAAGTGTTGCCAGGTAACGGGGGACAGTCAAGGAGTCGGGGAAAAGGAGGACTCCCCAACAACTCCCATTGCGAGTTGCAAAGTTTTTTTTACAGATTCCAAAACTCTGAAACAGAAAACTGCCCAAGATCACACAGTGTCGGAGTTCAGTATTAAGAAAATGATCACTGGGCTGTCAAATAACTCACACTTTCTTTGCACCTAGGAGGAGAAAGAAGGCTGATTACATGCACCGGTTAAGGTGCCGGGTCAGTGTGAATTAACAGCTCTGGTGGATACTGGATCCCAAGCCACCCTCCTGTCAAAAAGGGCCTTTGACCAACTAAACTCAGGATGGGGGAGGGCCACCAAATTCCACTCACACCACTTCCCGGACAACTCCAAAACTTTGACAGGAATGATATTTCTTCGAAAGTACTGCGGATCTGGACATAAAAATTAGATGGCACCGGCTGAAACATCCAGTGATCGTTGTGACTCCAGAGGCCACACCTTGTTTACTGGGGAACGATCTCCTGAGGAGGTTATGTCCTCTGATCAACTGTGTAAACAAGGCCCTCTGGACTCAGACTAACCGCCCCATCAAATAAAAATTGAGTACCAATTATATAAACCTGAATGGTACCTGTCACGTAATTGATCAATGTTCTGAGAATGTAGAGTTCCATTTAAAAAATAACTAAGTCCCAGACATCACAGTCATCTCTGTCGGAGAACAAACTGGTGATGGGAACCCTTCTCCATTCTTGAAAATCAACCTTCCTCCCAGTTTTAAGTGGCAATCCACACTGGAAGGGAATACCTTAAAATTTTTCACCAGTACAAAATAAGAAGAAACCTTGACTCCTGTGAACCCAGACAAGGAAAAATCTGCTCAAAGTCTGACAGACATTCGGAAAAAGGGCGAGCAGTTGTTTTTCCATATTCAGTTAAATGGTGGGGAGGAACCAGTGCTTGCCAGAATATGCCTGAATAATGGAAGGAGCTTCATCAGCGAAGAATTATTCAGGAAACTCCCAAAAGATCAGACCTTTCCCTCATTTAAATTGATTGACAAATGGGAAGTAGGTCTGGAAACCCCAAATCCCAAACATCTCCTGCCTAGCAGGTGTATGCTAAAGATTTCCATTGGCAACAAAAGTATAGACCATAATTGTTGGGTCATGAGAGATTTCCCTTGCGCCTTTTATCTGGGAAGTGACATTCTCAACCGATTTGCAATCAATTTGGATCTATTTAATAATAAAGCCTGGTCCCGACTGGGGAGTAACCCCATGGGCTTTGACATTGAAAAAGCATTCCGGTCAGCTCAATTGCTGCCTTATGATATGATATGATAGGGTATCTATAATGCGCTTAATACCCAGAGGTTTATAAGCGCGGACTTGGGGATCGAACCTGTGTTGCTCTGTGTTGTCTTGTTCCCAAGCATGTTGCCGCTGAGCCATCCTCCCGAGACAGGATAAAGTTCAAATGCGAGAAGAGGTTAGCATCCCAGGATAAGGGCAACAATTTACTCTTACCCTCAAAATTAAGCGAGGACAGATCCTCAAACATCAGGATGCATACATAAATAAAAATTCCCATAACATTCAACAAGGTTTATAATTAAATCCGACACCTCTAGGAGACCTAGTACACAACACCATTTGAATATTGGTCGATAACAGTGACCCTCGAAGTATCACTTTGGGTGCAGACACCTTTATTGGAATAGCAGTTGATGCTCAACATTGTTTTATTGATTTAGGTAATGTAATCATGGGACCAGTCCCAAATGACTATTTCGTCATCAGCAACATTATTCCTCCAGAAAAGATTTTTCTAGGCATGGGGGAATTTCCTGGTGTACTCTTCCTGCCCATACCATGTGGAAGAGGTGACCTGTGACATTAGGAGGGAGGAGGTCGTGTTCAGAGTAAAGGACCACTACCTCGAATCCCCTGTCCAGGTCAACACCATCAAAAGAGATCTCTCCACCCAACTGGAGGATACCACTGAAATTGCTAAGCCTGAGGTCTTTCCAGGGTTCAGGCAGATGGTCAAGGAAATGATCAATGTGGCTGATGCCTGTGAGACAGAGGAGCAAAGATAAAAGCTAAAACAGATCTTTCTGGAATTCCAAGATATCCTTTCAGTGGACTCACATGACTGTGGACGCACATCCATTCATTCAACCACCATTCCCACAAACCCTGAGATGGTTCCAGTATTTGTGAAACAATGCTGGTTACCGCTTGCATCCATGGAGTCAGTCACAGAGATTATTAAGAATTTAGAATCCCGTGGGATAATTTGTTCGATCCACAGTACCTTCAACAACCCGGTACTGGGGATACTCAAACCAAACGGCCAATGGAGCCTATGTGCACACCTGATGGAGTTGAACAAACAGGTCCACATGTCAAGATGGCCCCTTCCCTACATCGTTCAGGGACTGGCCCAAATCGATGGGCCAAAGGTGTACATTGCCATTGACCTGACCAACGATTACTGGACAGAACCTGTGAGTAGGGAAGACCAGTACAAGCTTGCCTTTACCTTTGGGGATCAGCAGTACACATGGTCCCGAACCCCCTTTGGATACATAAACTCTGGCAATTAGTTCAACATCTTCCTACATAAGGCCATGCCTGATTTGGGCAAAAGGGGAAGCCTGGCCTATGTGGATGATGTTTTGATCAAGAGCTCAACTGTGGAGGAACATATTGAAGAAATCTGCTATGTTCTAACCCAATTGCAGAAGGCTGAAGCAAAACTGTCCTTTCAGAAGGCACTGTGGTGTAAGACCAGAGTGAACTACTTAGGGCATGAGATCACACCTGAGGGTCTTAATCCCCAGGCGAAGAAGGTGGAAGCCTTATTATAATTAAAAGACCCTACCACTCTGCGAGAATTAAGAAGCCTTCTTGAAATCACTTATTATAGTCGAAAGTTCATTGAAGACTATGCAGAGGTCACTTGATCCTTGGTCCATTTATTAAAGGCCGGAGTCAAGTCGGAGTGTGGTCCAGAACAATCCGAGACAGTTAAACAACTGAAAAGAAGCCTTTCCCAGGCTCCTTGTTTGGCTTACCCCACAAAGAACAAGTAGTTCTCCAGCATTGGATCTTTCATGGATTCACATGCTTTGAATATTCCCCGTCGTCAGGCTGGGAATCCCCGGTACATTATATAGACCCTTTCCCGTAGGAAAACTTTTTCGACGCTTATGCGTCCTATCCACCTCGTTTTGTATCATGCGTGCCCGTACCGTCAGGACGTCATGATATAAATACAGGCCCCGCCCCCGCGCTCCCTCAGATTTCAACCGTCTTTCAAAGTAGTGGGATCCTCGTGTTTTACTACTAGTGAAAACTAGGTTGTTTTGTCTGTTTCGCTTCGGCGAAGTTCAAATTCTGGAGAATTATGTCTGGAAAGGCGTTGTTTCGCCCGTGTGCAACCTGTGGCCTAAAAAAGGTTTATGAAGGAGACGGCCACATGGACTGTATCTACTGTCTCCACCCGCACCACACAGCGGATACATGTGAGATATGCCAGGGTTTCTCCCAAAAAACCCTTAAGGACCGTAAAAGAAGGCTGGTCGACTGGCTTAATGACGGAGCGGGTGCCTACCCAGCTTCGGAAGTTGGCTCCACGGCCTCCAGGAGCAAGTCGGAGCCTCCATCGAAGAAGGTACGGCCAGCAGAAATTCGCGCTGAGGACAAGCATAAGGGGAAACATGCTGGATCCTCCTCATCACATAAAAAGCCCTCCTCCTCCTCATCATCTAAGACGGAGAGGCTAGCGCTGTCAAAATCCTCCTCAGGGGACCGTCCCAGGTCTTCCATGAGTCGAGAAGCTTCAGCCGGGAAGTCGGCATCGAAATCGACGACGAAGTCTAAGGGCTCGACGACGACGACCGGCTCGTCGACCTCGGTGTCATTGACGATGCCTATTACCGCTCAAGCAGCAGCGGTTGGGATTCCTTCATCGACGGAGACTCAGTCTATGGCCTGGCTGCCTGAGGTCTATGACCCGATCCCCCCTGAGGTCTTACTGCAGCCAGACACGGCCTGCTCGGCGGAAGGGGAAGGTGACATGGTTCTGCAGCCATCGGATTTAGGCTTACGGCCTTCCACGTCGACGACGACGACGACGAGTGCGAGCGGGGGTATGGTACCTATATCATCCACGTTACTGACCCCCCAGACGGTTTTGTCTCTGGATGTGCTTAATACTCTCCAGAAGCTCCTGCAGCGGCTGGATACGCAGTTCCCTCAACCTGGGACGTCATCGTCACTTTTGTCTGTACCTTCCGTCGACGAGCAAACTTGTACGGCTCGCTCGACGACGAAACACCCATCGGCTCCCCAGGCGGTAAAAGTTCGTCCTCGAGCTCAGGAGGAGGGTGAGTTGTCGGAGTCCGACTCTATACTGGATGACTCCGGGTCAGACATCTCCTTGTCACCGTCGAGGGACCCAACATGGAATTCGGATGTAGAGTTGGAGTCTACGAGGAGCCAGACACAGCCATCTCCCCCTGATGATGTGGGAGCCTTCCATGCAATGATGGGGAAAGCTTGTTCCGAATTCGGCTTGATTCCTGAGGAGCAGAAGAAAGACTGTTTCCTTTTTGACCATATGGGTCAAAGGAGAAAATCGGTATTTGCCATCCCAATCCTTGACCACGTGTGGCAAGAAGGTCTCAAGACGATGCGCCATCCGTTCTCGGAGCCAGCCATAAAGGGACGGATCGAGAAAAAGTTTAAAGCTCCGGAGTCCACTCCGAAATGTCTAACATCACAGCCTCTGTCTGACTCGGTGGTGTCGGCGGCAGCGGCTAGGAAGGCCAGGGTCCAGCAAAAATGTTCAACGCCACCTGAAAGCGAGGCTAGAAGGCAGGACGCCTTTGGAAAAAAGGTGCTCTCGGTCGGAGCGACGACAGTAAGAACAGCCAATTCCTTAGCGATCGTGTCACGATATGATAGGGAAATGTGGCACAAACTAGCCCCTATCCTAGAACACCTGCCTGACGAACACCGGAAAGCAGCTATGTTACTGGTGCGGGATGGTGAAGAGGCCTCGAACCACGCTATTAATATCGCAGTTGACCTAGCAGAGTCTGGTTTTAAACAAATCAACCATGGAGTAGTGCTTCGTCGACAAGCGTGGCTCAAATGCACTACTTTCCGTCCTGAAGTACAGTACAAAGTCCTGGACATGCCATGCGAAGGGGAACACCTGTTTGGCGAAAAGGTTGATGAAGCGCTGAAAGAGATGAAAGAAGACACGGATACTGCTAGGTCCCTCGGCGCCCTTCAAACGGGTAGAAATTTTCGCTCTTTTCGCCCCTTCAGGGGTGCTTCTGGAAACTCCCGCTTTGGAGCCTCGAGGGACCGTGGATTTAACAGGCCCTCGTACTCTTCACAAGGGTTTAGACGAGCGTCCCAGTCGGCACGTAGAAGCAGGGACTATCAAACCTCCAGGCGGCGAGGCTCAGGTCCGTCGTCGACGAAGAACAAGCAAACCAGCAACCAATGACGGCCTTCAGAACGTCCTGGGGGGTCGAGTCTCTCATCACTTCGACCGATGGAAATGCATCACCACAGATCGATGGGTCCTAGACACAATTCGCATGGGTCATGCGCTGCAATTCAAAGACAAGCCTCCGCGTCTTCCCCCTTTATTCTCGACACAGCCCCACCTCCGAATCCTACGACAAGAGGCGGCGCTTATGTTGCGAAAAGGGGCGGTAGAAAGAGTTCCTGTGGCACAGGAAGGACAAGGAGTTTATTCCAGGTTCTTTGTTGTCAAAAAGCCAAACGGCAAATGGAGGCCCATTCTCGACCTGAGGGTACTCAACAAGTGGCTAAAGAGCCTCAAATTCAAAATGCTAAAGCTCCAAGAGGTTATCAGGTCGGTGCAACCCATGGATTATCTATCATCACTAGACCTTCAAGATGCTTATTTTCACATCCCAATACGCCCACGACACAGGAGATATTTAAGATTCGTCGTCGGGAGAAAGCATTTTCAGTTCAAGGTCCTC
Organism: Ambystoma mexicanum; assembly: GCF_040938575.1. Lineage (NCBI taxonomy): Eukaryota > Metazoa > Chordata > Amphibia > Caudata > Ambystomatidae > Ambystoma > Ambystoma mexicanum. The sequence continues at coordinate 449,912,328 of NC_090924.1, read as the reverse complement.
CCGTTCGGGCTCAAGTCCTCCCCCAGGACGTTCACCAAGTGCTTGGCCCCTATAGCGGCCCATTTAAGGAAGGATGGTCATCATGTCTATCCATATCTAGACGACTGGCTGGTCAGAGGTTCATCCAAGGAACAAACACGAGACAGTCTACGAGCCACAATGTCCATCTTACAGGAACTGGGCTTCGCAATAAACTTCAACAAGTCCTCCGTAGAGCCTTCGAGGACCTTGGTCTTTCTAGGAGCAGAGTTTCATACACACACAAGCCTGGTGAAACCATCCAGCGAAAGAATTCAGAAACTTCTAAACAAGGCGTCGGAATGGAGAGACGGTTCCAAGGTCTCAGTGCGCAAGTACATGTCCCTGCTAGGGACCATGTCGTCCTGCATTTCGTTGATAAACAACTGCCGTCTGTTTATGAGGCCTTGCCAGGAATTTCTAGCGGACCGTTGGGCGCAGAGCAGAGGTCGCTGGTCCGACAGACTGGTCGTCGACGAACAACTAGTTCAAGCACTCGGCTGGTGGAAAGTGTCTACTCATCTAACGAAAGGAATGCCTCTACTGGAACCAGAGTTCCAAAAGACGGTGGTGACGGATGCATCGCTGAGCGGATGGGGAGCTCATCTGGATACGTTACAGGTACAAGGCCAGTGGTCTTTGCAGGAGTCCTCCCTGCATATCAACCTGCTGGAACTGAGAGCAGTGCGATGGGCTCTGAAGTCTTTTCTTCCTCAACTGAAGGACTCGGTGGTGCGTGTCATGACGGACAACACCACTACGATGTTCTACTTGAGGAAACAAGGAGGGACACGTTCCAGGTCCCTATCGACGGAGGCACAGAAAATCTGGCATTGGGCCCTGCAACACAACATGCAAATCTTAGCGTTCCACCTACCAGGAGTGAGAAACGTGGAAGCCGATGCCCTCAGCAGAGAAATGAACGAAGTTCACGAATGGGTGCTGAACGACCAACAACTTCAACAAGTATTCAAGGAATGGGGACACCCTTCCATAGACCTGTTTGCAACGAAGAACAACAAAAAATGCCATCAGTACGCAAGCAGATGGCCTCAGCAGGGCTCACTGGGGGATGCGTTCTCATTCCCATGGACGAACAAATTCCTGTACGCATTCCCTCCATTTCCCCTTGTCCGGAGGACGTTGCAATGGATCCTCAGGTACCCATGTCGGGTAATTCTGGTGGCCCCATACTGGGCCAGACAGGTGTGGTTTTCAGACCTACTCCACTTAGCGGCGGCGGAACCAATGAGATTCCAGAAGACGCCCGACCTTCTGTCTCGACAGGAGGGTGTCGTTTGGCATCACGACCCGGACAGCCTCCAGTTGACGGCCTGGCTCCTGACTTCGCCGAATTTGGTCGGCTAACGATTCCGGAGGACTGTCGGCGTATCCTGCAAGCGGCAAGAGCACCTTCCACAAACGCCTCATACGCGTACAAATGGAAAAGTTTCTGTCAATGGTGTGAGGATCAACCAGGTTTGGCCCCGCAATCGATTAAGCCGGAACAGCTCCTTCCATACTTGCTGTTCTTAGCTCAAAAGGGCCTGTCGGTGTCGTCAATAAAAGTACACCTAGCAGCCATTTCCAGGTTTACTCGTCGACGGCACTCGGCACCATTGTTCAGCGACCGCCTGATTAAGCACTTCCTTAAAGGACTCTTTCGGAGTTTCCCTCCAGAGAAGAAATTTCCACCGGAGTGGAGCCTCAATCTGGTCTTAACGTCTCTTATGAAGCCTCCTTTTGAGCCAATGTCATCATCGTCTCTAAAGTTTCTGTCGTGGAAATTGGCCTTCCTGGTGGCCATCACTTCAGCCCGACGTATTTCAAAAGTTCAGGCTCTAATGGTAAACCCACCATACTTACGATTTTTCAAGACCAAGGTAGTCCTAGCCACTAACCCACAGTTCATACCAAAGGCTCCTTCGGTGTTCCATAAACACTCCTCTATTGTGTTACCTACGTTTTTTCCGGAGCCATGCTCGGGAGCGGAGCGCATGCTACACACATTAGATGTAAAAAGGGCTCTCAAGTTTTATCTTCATCGTACGCAACCGTTCAGAGAAACGAGACAGCTGTTCGTGGCCTATGGTTTGGGTGCTAGAGGAAAAGCCATTTCAAAGCAAGGACTATCAAGATGGGTGTCATCTACCATTTCGTACTGCCATTCCAGGGCAGGTAAGCCTCTTCTACGACGGCCAAGAGCTCATTCAACTAGAGCAGCGGCATCGTCGACGGCACTGTGGGCCGGAGTCCCTCTAGGGGACATCTGCATGGCGGCTACCTGGGCGGCTACACACACCTTTACCCGCCATTACTGCCTGTCGCAGCAACATGCCGAAGACACCCGGATGGGACAGGCGGTGCTTCGACACCTATTCCAATAAGGTAAGCCCCGGCTGCGGGGTTGCATCCTGTGGAATTTATAACTGTATGTGGTTCGTTTTTCCTATGTTAACTATTACTGATGTATACATGATCATAGGGAACGGCCTTTGCGAAGAAAGTATATGGGTTTGCATGCACGCCTCCTCTTGGGGGTGGTACTGCTATGTAATCTATTCAAAGCATGTGAATCCATGAAAGATCCAATGCTGGAGAAGGGAATAGTTTCTTACCTGTAACTCCATTTCTCCAGCATTGGTATCTTTCATGGATTCACATGCGCCCACCTGCCTCCCCTGATCATGCAAACCGGTTCCCCCACTACTTTGGGGGCCGAAATCTGAGGGAGCGCGGGGGCGGGGCCTGTATTTATATCATGACGTCCTGACGGTACGGGCACGCATGATACAAAACGAGGTGGATAGGACGCATAAGCGTCGAAAAAGTTTTCCTACGGGAAAGGGTCTATATAATGTACCAGGGATTCCCAGCCTGACGACGGGGAATATTCAAAGCATGTGAATCCATGAAAGATACCAATGCTGGAGAAATGGAGTTACAGGTAAGAAACTATTCCCTTCTTCTTGGAGACAGGGTTCTCAGATACTTGCCTCACAGCGGTATTGGACTAAAAGTATGACAAGTGTAACAAAGTCACATCATACGCGAGCAAGACTTTGTCCTCTGTGGAGAAAAAAATTCAATGACTGCGAGGAGGCACTTCTGGCAGCAGTGTGGGTGCTGAAAAATTACCGCCCATTCATACAGGGGGAGCACATCATTGTCAAAACTTCTCATTAAACCCTTGCAATATCTACAAAGTGACAGAATCCGGGCGGGGAACGATAGTAATACCAGAATTACTTCCCTGATTCTGTCTATGCAAGGCCTTCCTGTGGAGGTCAGATGTGGTCAAAACAAGAAGAGTGCCCTAGCGCCAAAGGGTTGGCGGACTTGCATGATTGTGCTCAAGAAAACTGTCTCAAGGACGAAAGTCTAATGACCAACAACAACATGGAGGCCTACTTAACTTCCCTCACAAGTCTATGAAGAATATAAGTGTCAGGGGGTACCCACAGTTTATGTGGATGGGTGCTCCTATCATGTTGATAGCAACGGAGAAAAATAACTGGTGGCTGGCATTGCGAATGCCTGGGTGAATGATACCCTGGAACCCTCTGCTGGTTATAAAATAGGACCCTGAAGTAGTCATGTTGCAGAGTTGATGGCTGTTTATCAAGCCATCCTCACTGCAGTGCACCACCAACTCAATGAACTGGTCATAATCACTGACTCTGATTATGTCAGGAATGTGTTTGTGGAGCACCGGATTAACTGGAAATCGAGGCATTTTTTGTGCCAACAACAAAGCCCTAAAGCATACCAAACTGATCCAGTCAATCGACTATCTGGTGGCCTCAAATGAGATGAGCATTTATTGGAAGAAGATAAGAGGTCATTCAAAGATAGGGGGGCCAGATACGACTGGGAAGGACCTGGCTGACCAGCTGGCTAAAACTGGAGCTTTACAGGTGGATTTCATGGAAACAGAATCCCTGTTGAGTGAAATCAAATTGTCAGTTGTCACCCGGTCACAAACTCGGGCTAACACTACACTCTCAACAGCCCAGTGTAGTAAAGATACCCCGGATGTAGATTTAATCACTGCACAGAAAGAGGACCCGATCATTGGGAAATGTTATCGACACATTGAAGACCCTGTAAGCTTTCCTCTAACAGAGTCGGATTATGCCGGTAAAGAGGATCTCCGGGTGTTGATGAAATTTTCCAAGTGTTCCAGATCCAAGACGGTTTGTTGGTAAGGAGAGCCTAATCTGGCTGTGACCAGTGGAAGGTACCTACCTCATTCCCAAGCCTGATGTTGAACCACGTCCATGATGTGGCCACTGCCGGTCATAGGGGGTTTTGTCACGGTTTTATTTCACGGCACACTCCAGCCAGTGACTCCTTCCCCAACAATGAATGTGGCATACAATAAAGCACTTTTTATTTTTATAAACCACAGATTCTTTTCTTGAGTAGGCCTTCAACCCGTCTCGCACCCAACCTCCACGAACAACCCGTGTCACAATGGACCAGGAATCTGGCCGGTATGTATCAATAAGATATTTATTAATTTATGATTTAATGAAGAAGGAAAATAATCAACAAACAATTTCACAGCCAGCAATGTGGTGGTAACACAAATGCACTAATCTCTACGAAACAATTAGGTTAAAATATCAAGTTACAATTCACACAATCTTTAATGGCAACACAGAAAAAGAAAGATTTTATGAACGGATAACACCCACAGTTTATCACTCCCCCCTGCAACACTCCCCCCAAACATCAGCTAACGATTCCTTTGAATAGAAGACCATGACAAAGAGTAGGAATAGAGTGAGAAAATCGAATTTGGGCTAAAGCCTACCCCTCCAAGATGGGAAGCCAGCAAAGAAAGTGAAAACCCGTTTTTGCAGCAAAAAGGCAGAATGGGATTTTGATTATTACTCACAACTGCTAGGGGACAGAATGAAAGGAAATTCGTATTGCTTACTCTTGAGGAGATAGGGAAGCTTAGAGACTACTATTCAGCACAACAGGGCAACAATAGAAACAATGTAGGAAAATTGGTTTTGGGAGGAAGCAAATGCAAAAGGGAAACATACAATGGCAAATGGAAATTCATTTTACACTGGATTTACAATGACAGGCAGCACAGGGAAGGGGTTTAGCTCAGAATAGGAAAATCATTTTTTCAATGACTAGGACAGGGACACAGAACAGATAGACTTGTAGACAAAGGTGATTGCTCTCAATGGGACTACGGTTTGAGGTTTTAATAGAACAGATGCAAATAGGAATTTGTGGGGTAATGCACACAATACACGGACAAACTCGGTTTTCATTTACAAGGAGCCTAATTCTTTTGAGGCACACTTTAATGTCTATAGAAATTAAAGAAAGACACCAGAGACAAGGTGTTTTTATTCTCGAATTTCAACCAACTTGTACCGTGAATTTCAATGGGGGAATTAATTGATTTACTTAAAAGGATGCTAAGGATTTACAGAGACACTGAGACGTTTACCAAAGGGAATATGCTAACATACACAGGCTAAAAACAGATTCTTGAATGGGAAGGTGACTGAATTAAATTGGCAATTCAGGATTTTCAATGTGGTTATCAATGGATGCAATGCTACAAAAAGGAAGGGCTTATGCAATTTAGGTCTGGGGTTTTTACTACTTACTATGTAAGCTTTAGTTTGGGATTCTGGAAAGCCAGCTGGATCTCAGGACACTCTGGCCAGCTAAGCAAGGGGTCTGGTCATTGCACTCTTCCTTGGCTTGGGATTCTGGAAAGCCAGCTGGATCTCAGGACTCTCTGGACAGCTAGGCAAGTGGTCTGGTCACTGCACTCTGCCTTGATGGTATGGTTCAGCTGCCTCCTCACCGTCCTCCTTCTCCTGTCTCCCCAGATTTTTGTGTCGCCTTTGACTTAGTACAGTCCCCCTTATATAGCACAAATAACATCACCAACTGTACAATCTAGAAGGAGTACTCTGTAATTATCCCTACCGCTCGGATAGGACAGTTTTACCGTTCCTCTCTCCATCCCCTGGCATGATTGGTTCAAGGGAAGAGAGCACCATCTGTCTATTTGCATTTATTACCGCTCTTTGTTCTCTTTGCCACTTTTTTGACAAAAACCAGTTATGTCTCATAACTTCATAATTCTACTAGGTCGTGCATATGCATTAGATATGTGGTTTTAAATGGTCATAGGGAATTAGGTAAACGAATCACCAACTTCGTATGATGAAGCATTGCCCGGTGGCACATTTTTGTCCTTTTCACAAAATGTTTAACAGTGATACATCCTTAATTGATCAAGCATGTTCCTAAGCTCATTACCCATCTTTCCACCAATTGTCATATTTGTCCCATTTTTAGATCAGCCAGAAAACCGTTCTAACTGGCCATTTCAGTTATCTGTTTAAAACTGCCTGGAAATCACATAAAAACATAGCATAAAACAAAATTATTTCTCATTCTAACTGCTGCAAAAATTCCTAAAAATGAAATAAGTCCTTTAATGTCAATTGGGAGGATCAGCCTCCCTCTGTGGGAGGGGCATTTCATCCCCCACAGCCGGAGACCAGAGATTTTCATGACCCCCCCTTTGAAGTTGTCAGTTTGTTCTTGGCAGTGCGTGCAGAAGGAGCTCACACCTCCCAGTCAGGTTTTAGCCACATTTGCTTTCTTTGAAATTTCTGAACTTCTGCCTTCAAATGTGGCAGAGCATGGAATTATGATGCCCTGAGTAACATCACATGTCATTGTGGGATTATTCACTAGTAGTTGCGAATTCCAGGGGGAAGAAGGGCTTTTAATTGAGAAGTTTCCTGCCTGAGCCCAAACTGGTTTTTCCGGTATTATGTGCCTCTTCAAATGTGACTGAAGTCTTGTGGGTGGAAACATAATGTACATTGCTTAGTCAACCCCTCCACAGCATATTTCCCTAACATTTCTGTGCGAGCAGAGCTAGCCTTTCACAAGGCTTTTTAAAGTCATTTTTCTTTTTTTTTCACACGTGTGCAAGCCGTTTTTGCGTCTAATGTTTGAAATCCTGTCTTGTATGTCAGGGGATTCTTTAATTTGTTCTTTTTTGGGTGAGTTTGCATTTGCTGTTGGTCCATTGACAAGGAGGGGTAGGCCCCCTTCCACATGGTTCTCAGATTTGACATGAATAAAAGGAAGAAGCCAAGCCGGTTTTTCGTTTGCGATGTTTTAAAGGGCAGCTGTTCAATTGAAATGGAAAGCAAAAGCTGTGTCTGGTTGTAGTGTTGACATTCTTGCTATTCTGGTGAAATAACAGCAACGCTGGTACGTTTTTGGATGCATTGCATCTTTTTTTGTCATTCAAGGGAAACAAAAGCAACCCAGGGCCATTTTTGGGTTTACAGTATTCAACTGCTTCATGTCATTCAGGTGAAACAAAAGCAACACAGGGCCGTTTTTGGATTGCAGTGTTCAACTACTTGCCACTCATGTGACAGGGAAAGCAAAGCAAAGCCGTTTTTGGTACAGTGTCTCAATTCGGTTTTTCAGTTGAAAGGGATTTCTGTTTAAGGGGTTTAAATGCACCCCACAGTTTCATACGTCATTGGAAATCTTGCACGAGGTTGCCTACTGGCCACAAATGGGCCAGGACCTTGACACCTACCCAAAGGGGAGTCTTGTGTGTGCTCAATTCCAACCCAGTTCACTCACACATAGAGCTCCCCTACAAAAAAGGGGAATGACACTGACTTGGTCAGATTTGCAAATCGATTTCATCTGGTCAGTGATTCGCTCCTCTAGAGGAAACAAGTACATGTTGACTGTGGCATGCTTGTTCACGAAGTGGGTAGAATGTCTTCCAGCCCCGAATTGTAAGGCAGAGACAATATTTAAAAAAGAAATGCCAGCTTTTCACCACACATGTAAAAATGGCTTTGCAGACAGAGGAAAAAAATGCCTGCTTTAAAAACTACAACTGTTGAATGAACCCCTGTCCTTAGCTAGCAATGTGAAGGGGATTGTGATGTGAAAATACAATGAAGGAAATGGTTCTATTTAGCAGATTTTCTTAAAATTCAGAGCCAAAATAAATACAATTAATTCAAACTTTAGTGGCTGCTGGGGCGGGGGGGGGTGGTGTCAGCCAAAAAAAATATATAGGTTTCTGCAGAGAGGATGACAGAAACAAAAGGGCCTCTCAGTAGATACTATCCTCCGAGATATTTACTAGGTTGGACAGAATCTAGTCTAGGCTGAACCCACTGACAATGGAATTTCCAGGAAAAGAATATGTGAAAAGAAAGTCACGCTTCTTTGTGATTTCCACAGGAGGCTTCAGCGGAGATCTCCATGATCCCCCTGCCATTCAGGGGGGTAGCTTGGAAGCTATTCCCAAAGATGGGGGACAAAGGACTGCCATTGGTTTCCAAAGACTATTTATGAATACAAATGTAAAGACTTTTATCTCTGCAGCAGGACTTTGTAAAAATGTAAACGTTTTGCAGTTTAAAAGTGACTTTGTGTGGTTTATAATTTGAGACATTCTTGAATTCACTGCTCTTTTGGGAATGAAATGGCAAAGACTCAGGGATTACAAGGAAAGTATCCATGATGCCATTGCGAATTTTCATATTTAGATCCACACATATGCATAAAGTTATGGAATTTTAGGCCAGACATTTCACACTGAAAAACGCAAAAAACTGGTAGAAGGGCGAAACAATGTCTCACAAGCATAAAATATGTAACCTGTTTGTGTAATTTGTTTAGATGTTTCCACTGTATAAAGGTGCCATTTAGGGCAAAACTGGATTTTAGTTAAAGTAATTGTGGGAGGTTTTGGACATTGTAAAACTTATATCATAAATCTGACATCATTCTATTGAAATCCAACAAGCTTAGAACGAAGTGTGGATTAGCACCCCTGACCAATTCAGTAGTTTAGAGGCGTGCTTAGCTAAACCTGCCCAGCCATATACTTTGATCATCTCACTATGCATTATAAATAAGAGTCCCTGACAAGACTCCAGACACACTCTTCCTGAAGTTTCTGCGCTGCGACCTGCTCCATCCAGATTCCAGACCCCACTACAAGGCCAAAACATTGCTGACCCTACTCCAGAGCCCACTGCAAAACCCAAGCATAGCTGATTCCTACTCCAGCAAGATTATTGATCCAGAAAAATCTACTAAATTCTCAAATAACAAAAGGGGAAAGCTGTGGTACCTTTTGCATCCTGAAATCAGACTGGCTTGCTAGCCACTAACTGCATGCCTGCTGCAATCCTGCCATCCAGCTGCCTTTAGTATCCATTGACCAGAATTGCCATTCCGCTGTCCTTGCCATCCGGTGACCAGAACGTCCCAGCTGTTTTCTTTTGCCAGGCGCACAGCCGTGTGGTGACCAGAACCTGTTGACAGTCCAAAAATCCCCAAACTAAAAGTGGACTGTGAGTATAATCCCTACCCCATAGAAACCCATAACCTATCTTGTCTTGCCGTTGTCCTTATCCCACTCTCTAAGCCATCCTATCCTTATCCTGATAACTTGTTAAAAACTGTTGGAAATATCTGTGCACCCTGCCCGTGACTTTCTGAAGTGCTAGCACCATTTCTTTTCAATTTTGTCTCGTGTAATCCTAAACCATTAGTCCTATTTCGAGTGATCGGACTGGTTTCCGCCAGGGTTTGGAGCGCTGGGGTGACAGGGTTGAATTTGCATGTCCATCTTTGGTGGTCTAGTCTGAATACTCTAGTTTAGAGTAAAACTGTTCTTGTCACAACTGATTTCCTTTCCTATTTCACGGCTTCATTTTGCTGAAAGCGCACCTTTTTATATCTTGCATAAGTCATCCAGTTTCATAGCTAGAGACCTATTTTCACTTCTGTAATATCCCTGTGATATACCTCTATCCTCCAACCCAAAAACTCCAAATCAGAGTATTTCACCCGTCTTTATTAAAAACCGTTTGGGTAATTTAAAGCGCGAATTAAAAAGAAATGCAACTTTTAAACTTGTCATTTGGCTGTAATCTGTTCTAGACTTTCCACTCATTTTCGAATTGTATGCCTTTTTACTGATCCATTGCCTTGTGACTGCCAGTGATAGAACTGCATGCTATTGTGATAAAACATATATATATTATAATTTAACCCCACATTAATTCATTATTTGCCATTTCCGATTGCTATTGTAGGCTTTTGTGAAGGGTTTAAAGTCTGTTTTTGTCTCTTATTCTGTGAGGGAAGGTCAGATTTTTATTCTCTCTTCTGCCTCTTATTCCTGATTACCTGCTGCTTCTTTCTATCGTCTATCGACTATTTGTGGGTTGAGGGGAACATTGCAGGGGGAAACCTTAACTTGTGTGCTATCTTTCGTAAATCAAAAAGTGCCCCTACTCCATTGTGCTGTATATATGTTCTAGGAGAAGGTTAACCAAGTGCATTGCTCACAATTTCATTGTAATTAACACCCCATTGATTGCTGCTCCATACCCAAAATGGTATGATTTCTTTTTAATTTTAAAATAAATAAATAAACAAATAAATAAATAAATATTGCATTTCACCAACCTGCCTGGTTCATAGTCCATTGTGACATGGATATTTGAAAAAGGGGGTGTGATACGAGTTGTGCACCATCTCAAATTGAATCTGCATAAAATAAGGAGAAAAGCATCTCAGTTGTGCGGTACATACTGGGCCGAGACCAAAGTGTGTGTCACCTGACTGAAATCCTTAAAATTGTTGTGGGTCCTGGACTTGAAGTCTTCCCACACTTGTGGACATGTGTGTAGTCGCGGGGTGCCACCCCCTCCGCGTTGATAGCACCCACAATGTCTGCCCAGATTTTCTTCCGTCCTTCATTGCCGATTTGTGATGGTCCGGGGAAGAGGGCATCATAATGCCCCAGGACTTGCTCCCCCAGGATGCCAACTTCCCTGGGTGAGAAGCTGACAGCCCTCTGCTTCTCTGCCGGGAGGTTGCCACTTGCCTCAGATGGTGCTGTGTCAGACATGGCAATCCCTGAGGCAGGTGTGGGTGGGCAAGGTGGGGCTGGGGCTAGGCTGTGGAGTGGTGGTATGGCAGTCTTCAGGATCAGCAGAGGTGGTCACAGCGACAGGATCACTGGCAATGGCTGATGAGCAGGCACAAAAATACAGGGCATGTGGGCAGCAGGCACACAGAGAGGGCAGGCAGCAGCATATGGCTCGTATGAGGCAGCTCGGGGCAGTTGGAGGCTGATAAATTGGCTGGTAGGCAGGAGCGTGGGTCTTCCATGTTACTCGCGTGGTATGTCGGAAACAGAGTGACTCTGCACGTGCGGAACCAGCGCGTTAGCATGGATTCAGAGGAAAGCCCCTAAGCGCGTAACTTACGTGACATGCATTGAACGTTGGGTGTGGCGTTCAGGACCGGGATAAAGTAGTGCGCAGGAGAGCATCATATGCTTGCCGAGTTATAGTGGACTGACGTGTGGACTTAGTTTCCACGCGATCTCGTCACTGCGTGCAAGCCTCTTCTTTTGGTGGGGGATTGCCTCCGCGCACACGCGCATGTACTATTGAGGCTGACATTGAATTGCGTACACATTTTGCAATCTGTCGGAGCCCCTGTGTGTCGCGTAGCCCCTTATTTAACAGCACTGTAGCATACGTGTCCATCGTGTATGTATTATTTGTGTTGCTGGGTGCCACAGCGTACTGTATTAGGTTTTTTCTTTACAAGTGGGCTGCAGAGGGGTCGCGTGCACGTTTTTTTTCATATTTGGGTTGCCTGTGCGTTACGCCTCCCGTTTACTTTTTCCCCAGGGGTTACATTGAGCCTTTGTCGTGGCCACAGGTCCCAGCACACACAAACGACACCATCTAGTGTTGGGCCAATGGGTCACTTGTCCCACTCATGTCCCTTTGGGACTCATAAACACAGGGGCCCTGGCTGGACTCAGTCCTGGCACCTTTGGCGTCAGGCTCATATAAAGAAGTGAGCAGGAACACTTTATTTCAGTGCAGGAGTGCTTTTATTTCACAAGAACTTTTCAGGTGGTGCTGAAAGCATTTATTCCAGAACGTACACTTCAGTGGGGTGTGGCTCCCTTGGCTGGGTCTTCACGTGCTGACTCAGGGAGTGGCAGGGTGTGACAGACAGGCTGAAACTAGTGGGCGTGGCTTCTGAGACTCAGCTATATAAGCAGCCCCATCCTTCAGGCTGGTGCTTCGTGTTACATTGTACCTCTGTGCAACGAGACGCTCACAGCCTTCAGGACCAGCAGCAGACTTAGCTCGTTGAATCCTGTGCTGCAACCGTTTGCTTACCTGGACTCTGGCGCTCATCTACACGGCAGCAGTCCATCTTCCTGACAACAGCCGCTTGCTTACCTGGACTTCGGCGCTCATCTACACGGCAGCAGTCCATCCTCCTGACAAAACGCAGAGCTTGATCTCGATGCCACAGCACCCGCGGTCATCATTCCAACTAAGACAAATTCCTGAAAAAAAGACAAGACAAGGTTAGAATAACTACTGACACGTAATCTTGGGTCGCGCTCCTATTAAAACCCACGCGCACCCCTATAGGTTACTTACCAATTACCAGACCACCGTAACTACTCACCTCCTATCTCCAGTACCGCTTCAACCTCTGCAGCGACCGCCGGAACCACAGCATCACCTGCATGGGGAAAGAACATAGAAAGAGACATTATACACTGAACGGACACTAGATCAAGAACAAACTTTACATATACAATTCCGAAAGTCGAAAGACTAGCAGGCGAGTGAAAACAATTGAAACACCAGCAAGAGAAGTGGATTAGCCGCAGCCGGCCTGGGCAACCACGACAGGGGACCAGTAAATGAACTCGGTCCATTAGACAAGCACCCCTGCCAGAAGCAGCAGGACGGAGAGCTTGCCATTATCATTCAACAGGTGAGACCTCCAGAGTTAGCGCATTCCCTGGGAAAGCACGTCTTGGGAGAAGAGATCTGAAGAGGGGGTCAGAGCCGTAAACTGCATACTTACAACTCTCTAATATTCACACAGGAATCGCCGCAACCATCCACATAGGCGCAGAGGGAAAAGCCAGACAAGAGAGGTTTCACCCCTGGGAGGGCTGCGACAATGGCCCAATGCCTCCACAGAGACCAGGTGAGCATGACAGCCTTGCTGGGGCACACTGGTATGTTAGACATCACGTACACTGCCCCCTCACTCAAATTGCCCAGAACAATCGATTGCTGCACCTCCCATTGCACCATTGCATCTGTGCCATGACTGGGAGGGCAACTAGTAGGAAGACAGGCAGAGGAGGCCGGGGTGGCTGAGGCACCCAAAGTGGCAGAGGCGCCCTAGGTGGCGGAGGTGTGCGAGGTGGCGGAGGTACCCGAGGTGGCAGAGGTGTGCAAGGTGGCAGAGGCACCCGTGGTGGCTGAGGTGTCCGGCCCGTGCAGGGAGAGCCAGGCCCCCCAACCAACAGGGTCAGGAAGCTGCAGGGGCAGCTGTAGTAACCGCCACCCAGCCTCCAGGTCACTCAGCCATGCCTGTGGTGCTCCCCACCCTGGTCCATGGAGACACATGGGCTATGCTATCCGTATATCGAGGGGGAAGGGAAATGCTGTGCAGCATCATGGCACCAGCACCCAGTGTCCAGATGCAGCAGTGTCATATGCTGTACGCACCCGCCAGGGTCAGGTAGCTGCAGGGGCAGCTGTAGTAAACACCACCCAGCCTCTGGGTCACTCACCCATGCCTGTGGTGCTCCTCGCCCCGGTCCACGGAGACGCAGGGGCAGATGCTATCCGTGCATTGAGGGGGCCTAGAATTCTGTGCAGCATCATGGCACAGGCACCCAGGTACAGCCACCTGCAAGGGCACCTACAGTCACACCATCAGTGTGTGATGCCACAGCCCAGGCCACCTATGGGGGCTCGAATGGGAATGGGGAATGGTTCTCAGAATGGGGACTCCAAGGTTCGAATGACCCGGTAAGTCCCTATTTCGAGAACCCGGACCCGGAATGCGGTAAGGAGGTAGCCATGGTGCTAATAGCACCATGGCTACCTGGTACCTTGTAATGAGGCCCAATGTCTGGTAAGTGGTGATGCGTGTGTGTCCAGGTCATGTCTATGTTGCTTGGATGAAGTGTGTTGGTTGTCTGGCAGTTCTGGCTGCATTAGCATGACTGTAATGGGTGAACCATGTCATGGTGGACTGACACGTGCTTGTTGACTTGCAGACTGCACACGCACAATGTGCTGCACACCGTGACGAACCCCATCACCACACCTGCTCACTCCTTCCATGTCACTCTGCCCAGGCTCTCTTGGCCCTCTTCCTGCTCCAACCTGTGATGGCGGATAGCCTGTCACAATCTTGCACTCGACACTGGCCTTCTCTCTGCACATCTCTGACGGGTCACCCTGCCAGCTGCACCTCCTCAGGGAGATTCCTCCTTTCCTCTAATTCCCCCACTAGCTCAGTGTCTCCAGAGGACTGGTCATACTTATGGTGGGGTACTGCAATTGCCTATACCCAATTTCTGTGCCTCTATTCTCTTCCCTCTGCAACTCAGCCTGACCTGGGCAGTGGGGATTGTCCTTTTGTCTTGGTGCCAGGTGTTGTGTCTCCCTAGGACTGTGATGATGGCACTGGCTCCCAGTGGCTACGACTGTTCATTGTCAATCGCTCTGCATTGACCACAGGGCCGTATGGCTCCTGGTGCCGCAGTTCCTTCAAATCCATCTTCCCAATTTGCTTCCTTCTCGTGGTATTTGATCATCCCTTTCCTACTCCCTCAGGGTCAGTTACTTCTCAGAGCAATTAGTTTGCTACAGCGTCCCTGCCTCATTGTCACTGGAGGTGAACCTTCTCTGGGTCTGGGGGCTCTTATGATCCTTCCTCATGTGTTCTGCTTTCTCTACATCCTCTCCCCTGCTGGAGTCCTGGATGACTGAGAGAATGCACTAGTCACCTGCCCACACTATGATCTCCGACACAGGCCTCTGAGCTACCAGTTGTACCCATGCACTGCCTCCATGCCATACTCCACACATTCGGTGGCTGTTAACTGTATCCCTAAAACCCTCTAGCAGCTATTGACAGCTAATGTCTGCACATACACTTCCACCAGCACACCGCATTTTCATTGATGATAATGTAGTTGTATTTATTTGGTATGCCGTTCCCATGTATTGCACTGCCCACTCCCACTTACAACCATAGGTCTCACCTTCACCATGCCTATTTACTCGTGTGATGTCAATGTGAACTGGCCTCATGGATTGGATGTGTCTGCCTTCACTCCATTCCACCACCCTTGCATCGTTGCACCATGTGACACCTGTGTGTATTGAGTTTGTGATTTACATGTCATGTCACATCCATTGTACATGGCTCTGGGACATTAGTCAGCAAGTCACATTTAATGCAGTATTGTAGATCCGACAAGGCTATGGTACGTGGCATATGTGTTTTTGCATCTGTGATGTTGGCGGATGAACTATGCCAGTCAGGTGCTCATGTGTGTAGCAGGTGCTATGCACCATGCACTACAGGTTGTATTTGGCCCTTCCACACAGGTCCATGGCTGCTTTCATGCTTGCCTTCACTTGCATTGACACTGCGTAGGTGCAGGAGTTTGTGACATGGCAGGTTGATGTGTTACATGATGACATTGTGATGCCTATGTGTGTGGTCTATGGTATTTACATGGCTCTTCATTTTTTTCCTGTCCATGTGCAGGTGATGAGGCACTGGATGCAGAAGATGAGGTGGAGAAGGAACAGAATAGTGTGCCACGACCAACCACCTGTGGAGGATGTGGTGTGGTAGCCCATGAAGTTCCACTGGTGTTACAGGCCATCCTGGCCCAAACTCAGTCTGAGTCCGCTTCTGAGGAAGCCCTAGGCTCTGGTGGTGAATCAGATATGGATACCTCTGTGGTGTAGCAGGTGAGTGCATAGACTGTGGGTGCGTGCTGTTGCATCCCAAACGTCTTGAGGGGGGACGACCCCTCACAGGGCCAGTCAGTGTCGGGACATCCATCTGTGGTGGTTACGGTTGCAGGGTTACGCTCCACAGTATTGACTCCTGGTTCTGGGGCAGCAGATCAAGGGAGGGATGCAGTCCTGCAGCCACAGATGGCGTCATCACATCAAGGGCCACGTACCCTTGACTCAGGCAGGCGTGGGGTCCACCAGCGTGGTTGCCGTGTGTTAGCTGGCAATACTGTGTGGGAGCAGTCAATGTATGCTGTTGCACAACAACAGGCTGCTGCACATGAGATGTTGGCTCAGGGCATGGTGGCCAATTCCATGATACCCCCAGCAAGACAGGTGGAGCACCAGCAGCAGGCATTGCGGTCCACATGCCGCTCACGCAGGCTGAACATGGTGGCCAGCAACAGGAGCCGAAGGGCGGAACTGATGGCTCTGCGTGCATCCTTGGCTGTGAGGGTCGGCCAACAGGGAAGCCCTGAGGTCAGAGTATAGGTCCCTCAGGACTACACTGGCTGCACTCGAGGCATCCAGCAGTAGACGCTCTGAACAGCAGATGCAACTGATGACTCGTACCATCACAGAGGAACTGCGTACATCCCGTGAGGTGTTGCATGGAGGCCTCCAGGCCATCATGTTGCAGATGCAAGCATCTCACTCCCGCATGGCCACTGCCATGGAGTACCAGACCAGGGCTATGCGTGGTTATCCTCTTTTTCCACTACCACATTCTGATGCAGCACCAGAGGGTGGCGACAGAAGCGACAGGTCTCCCACTCCATCATAGCTGTGCGCCCCATTAACCTATGGAGGGTTCTTTTTTGACATCCACACATGTGGTTGTTGATGTGCACCCTGCACCTCCTCATTCCTGCAAGGCCCCTACCCCCTCAGGTCCCCTATGGGCATTTTTGAATTGTTTTTATTAGTTTTGTGTCTATTGTGCATTTATGTGACAGTGTGTTGCTTTGTGTGGCAGCCGAGGGCATCCACTGTAGGTTCCAGCTGGTCACATAGAGGCTTGTCTCGTGTTGGTGTTTGTGCCTTGGGTCCAGACACATATGACACTCCTGTTGGCCAGTTCCATGGGCTTGCTAGGAGTGCCGCTTCTGAAAGTAACTGACACAGTGGCATTGGGCTTCCATTCTATCTGTGGGCAGTCTCAAGGCGAACCTGTGTATATACCCCGAGTGGGATTCATGATTGTTTGTCCAGTGCATGGTTGCCATCATTTTATGTTCGTACATTGAGATGCATCCTTTGTTCATGTTCCATCTTCATGAATTGCCTTGACTGTCTCAATTGTTGTTAGCCTTCATGCTGTATGCCCTTCCCTGACTCCCTTTGGTTAGCAGTGTCACATGAATTTAGAAGAGTGGAATTTAAAAGGGTGGCATGTGCAAGTCACAACACATTGAGGCACATGTGCATTTGGGTATGGTCACGGTCAGACAAATTAACTCTTGGGTCCTGTGTTTTTGATTTGTTGTACTGGCCAATTGATGTTCCTGTGTACATGATTATATTGATGAGTGAGTTATGTGTGGACTTTTTAAGTTGATCGGTGCATGCTTTGTGACAGTAGTGTTATGTGATGGCCATTTATTTCTCTTTTTAGACATTACATGCCATGGCACAGTGTGTCAAGCAGGTCATATGAACTGTGGGAGACTTTAGGTGATATACCGGCATTTAAATGTGTACTTTGTCATGCCGTTTCTGGCATACTCCATCTTCCATGTGTTCCTTTTGTGCACACCAGATTGAGATACTTTTAGTACTAAGGGATGCACCCAATGCAGCACTTCCGAGAACACATTCTTAGGGTGTTAAGGTTGGGACAGATGATTGTCCTTTTGTCATCATCAATTGTCACCTGGAATGTGCCAGGCCTGTGTGCACTCTGCAGGGGTTGGATTTTAGGTGAAAAATTGTGCCACAAGCTGGGTACGGGCAGCCTCGCCACGTGGCCTGTCCCCTCCCATGTGCAGCCGCCGTGCATGTGGTTGGGGATGTGGGGGCACCACCATGTTCACCAGTATGCCACGCCGTGTTGCAACATTGTGCAGGACACATGCTGCCACAATGATCTTGCACACTACTGGTGGCACATATAGTAGCTCACCACCTGAGTGGTCAAGGGAGCTGAAGTGTGACTTTAGCACTCCAATTGTGCGTTCCACTATGCCCCTAGTTGCAATATGGACTGCGTTGTATCTGACCTGGGGTGGTGTGGTGGGGTTCCGTATTTGCGTCATCATGTAGGTGCTCAGAGGGTAGGCACTGTCCCCTGTAGAGGTGAGATGGGTTGTCAGTGGAGTGGTTTTGTCTATGTGAGACATGCATGCATTTGCAGGGGTATTTGTACTCAACAATGAGCCATGTGTTGCCATGCCTCCCAGCTTCCAGGGCCCGCTGTAGGGGTGACATTCTGAATATGAAACTATCATGGGTGGATTGCTGCTCCATACTCAAAATGGTATGATTTCTTTTTAATTTTAAAATAAATAAATAAACAAATAAATAAATAAATATTGCATTTCACCAACCTGCCTGGTTCATGGTCCATTGTGACATGGGTATTTGAAAAAGGGGGTGTGATACGAGTGGTGCACCATCTCAAATTGAATCTGCATAAAATAAGGAGAAAAGCATCTAAGTTGTGCGGTACATACTGGGCCGAGACCAAAGTGTGTGTCACCTGACTGAAATCATTAAAATTGTTGTGGGTCCTGGACTTGAAGTCTTCCCACACTTGTGGACATGTGTGTAGTCGCGGGGTGCCACCCCCGCCGCGTTGATAGCACCCACAATGTTGCCCCGATTTTCTTCCGTCCTTCATTGCCGATTTGTGATGGTCCGGGGAAGAGGGCATCATAATGCCCCAGGACTTGCTCCACCAGGATGCCAACTTCCCTGGGTGAGAAGCTGTCAGCCCTCTGCCTCTCTGCCGGGAGGTTGCCACTTGCCTCAGATGGTGCTGTGTCAAACATGGCAACCCCATGCTAGGCTGTGGAGTGGTGGTATGGCAGTCTTCAGGATCAGCAGAGGCGGTCACAGCGACAGGATCATTGGCAATGGCTGATGAGCAGGCACAAAAATACAGGGCATGTGGGCAGCAGGCACACAGAGTGGGCAGGCAGCAGCATATGGCTCGTATGAGGCAGCTCGGGGCAGTTGGAGGCTGATAAATTGGCTGGTAGGCAGGACCGTGGGTCTTCCATGTTACTCGCGTGGTATGTCGGAAACAGAGTGACTCTGCACGTGCGGAACCAGCGCGTTAGCATGGATTCAGTTGAAAGGCCCTAAGCGCGTAACTTACGTGACATGCACTGAACGTTGGGTGTGGCGTTCAGGATCGGGATAAAGTAGTGCGCAGGAGAGCATCATATGCTTGCCGAGTTATAGTGGACTGACGTGTGGACTTAGTTTCCACGCGATCTCTTCACTGCGTGCAAGCCTCTTCTTTTAGTGGGGGATTGCCTCCGCGCACACGCGCATGTACTATTGAGGCTGACAATGAATTGCGTACGCATTTTGCAATCTGTCGGAGCCCCTGTGTGTCGCGTAGCCCCTTATTTAACATCACTGTAGCATACGTGTCCATCGTGTATGCATTATTTGTGTTGCTCGGTGCCACAGCGTACTGTATTAGATTTTTTCTTTACACGTGGGCTGCAGAGGGGTCGCGTACACGTTATTTTTCATATTTGGGTTGCCTGTGCGTTACGCCTCCCGTTTACTTTTTCCCCAGGGGTTACATTGAGCCTTTGTCGTGGCCACAGGTCCCAGCACACACAAACGACACCATCTAGTGTTGGGCCAATGGGTCACTTGTCCCACTCATGTCCCTTTGGGACTCATAAACACAGGGGCCCTGGCTGGACTCAGTCCTGGCACCTTTGGCGTCAGGCTCATATAAAGAAGTGAGCAGGAACACTTTATTTCAGTGCAGGAGTGCTTTTATTTCACAAGAACTTTTCAGGTGGTGCTGTAAGCATTTATTCCAGAACGTACACTTCAGTGGGGTGTGGCTCCCTTGGCTGGGTCTTCATGTGCTGACTCAGGGAGTGGCAGGGTGTGACAGACAGGCTGAAACTAGTGGGCGTGGCTTCTGAGACTCAGCTATATAAGCAGCCCCATCCTTCAGGCTGGTGCTTCGTGTTACATTGTACCTCTGTGCAACGAGACGCTCACAGCCGTCAGGACCAGCAGCAGACTTAGCTCGTTGAATCCTGTGCTGCAACCGCTTGCTTACCTGGACTCTGGCGCTCATCTACACGGCAGCAGTCCATCTTCCTGACAACAGCCGCTTGCTTACCTGGACTTCGGCGCTCATCTACACAGCAGCAGTCTATCCTCCTGACAACACGCAGAGCTTGATCTCGATGCCACAGCACCCGCGGTCATCATTCCAACGAAGACAAATTCCTGAAAAGAAGACAAGACAAGGTTAGAATAACTACTGACACGTAATCTTGGGTCGCGCTCCTATTAAAACCCACGCGCACCCCTCTAGGTTACTTACCAATTACCAGACCACCGTAACTACTCACCTCCTATCTCCAGTACCGCTTCAACCTCTGTAGCGACCGCCGGAACCACAGCATCACCTGCATGGGGAAAGAACAGAGAAAGAGACATTATACACTGAACGGACACTAGATCAAGAACAAACTTTACAAATACAATTACGAAAGTCGAAAGACTAGCAGGCGAGTGAAAACAATTGAAACACCAGCAAGAGAAGTGGATTAGCCGCAGCCGGCCTGGGCAACCACGACAGGGGGCCAGTGAAGGAACTCGGTCCATTAGACAAGCACCCCTGCCAGAAGCAGCAGGACGGAGAGCTTGCCATTATCATTCAACAGGTGAGACCTCCAGAGTTAGCGCATTCCCTGGGAAAGCACGTCTTGGGAGAAGAGATCTGAAGAGGGGGTCAGAGCCGTAAACTGCATACTTACAACTCTCTAATATTCACGCAGGAATCGCCGCAACCATCCACATAGGCGCAGAGGGAAAAGCCAGACAAGAGAGGTTTCACCCCTGGGAGGGCTGCGACAATGGCCCAATGCCTCCGCAGAGACCAGGTGAGCATGACAGCCTTGCTGGGGCACACTGGTATGTTTGACATCACGTACACTGCCCCCTCACTTAAATTGCCCAGAACAATCGATTGCTGCACCTCCCATTGCACCATTGCATCTGTGCCATGACTGGGAGGGCAACTAGTAGGAAGAGAGGCAGAGGAGGCCGGGGTGGCTGAGGCACCCAAAGTGGCAGAGGCGCCCTAGGTGGCGGAGGTGTGCGAGGTGGCGGAGGTGCCCGAGGTGGCAGAGGTGTGCAAGGTGGCAGAGGCACCCGAGGTGGCTGAGGTGTCCGGCCCGTGCAGGGAGAGCCATGCCCCCCAACCAACAGGGTCAGGTGGCTGCAGGGGCAGCTGTAGTAACCACCACCCAGCCTCCAGGTCACTCAGCCATGCCTGTGGTGCTCCCCACCCCGGTCCATGGAGACACATGGGCAGATGCTATCCGTGCATTGAGGGGGCCTAGAATTCTGTGCAGCGTCATGGCACCAGCACCCAGGGTCCAGATGCATAAGTGTCATATGCTGTACGCACCCGCCAGGGTCAGGTAGCTGCAGGGGCAGCTGTAGCAAACACCACCCAGCCTCTGGGTCACTAAGTCATGCCTGTGGTGCTCCCCGCCCCGGTCCACGGAGACGCAGGGGCAGATGCTATCCGTGCATTGAGGGGGCCTAGAATTCTGTGCAGCATCATGGCACAGGCACCCAGGTACAGCCACCTGCAAGGGCACCTACAGTCACACCATCAGTGTGTGATGCCACAGCCCAGGCCACCTATGGGAGCTCGAATGGGAATGGGGAAGGGTTCTCAGAATGGGGACTCCAAGGTTCGAATGACCCGGTAAGTCCCTATTTCGAGAACCCGGACCCGCAATGCGGTAAGGAGGTAGCCATGGTGCTAATAGCACCATGGCTACCTGGTACCTCGTAATGAGGCCCAATGTCTGGTAAGTGGTGATGCGTGTGTGTCCAGGTCATGTCTATGTTGCTTGGATGAAGTGTGTTGGTTGTCTGGCAGTTCTGGCTGCATTAGCATGACTGCAATGGGTGAACCATGTCATGGTGGACTGACACGTGCTTGTTGACTTGCAGACTGCATACGCACAATGTGCTGCACACCGTGACGAACCCCATCACCACACCTGCTCACTCCTTCCATGTCACTCTGCCCAGGCTCTCTTGGCCCTCTTCCTGCTCCAACCTGTGATGGCGGATAGCCTGTCACAATCTTGCACTCGACACTGGCCTTCTCTCTGCACATCTCTGACGGGTCACCCTGCCAGCTGCACCTCCTCAGGGAGATTCCTCCTTTCCTCTGATTCCCCCACTAGCTCAGTGTCTCCAGAGGACTGGTCATACTTATGGTGGGGTACTGCAACGGCCTATACCCAATTTCTGTGCCTCTACTCTCTTCCCTCTGCAACTCAGCCTGACCTGGGCAGTGGGGATTGTCCTTTTGTCTTGGTGCCAGGTGTTGTGTCTCCCTAGGACTGTGATGATGGCACTGGCTCCCAGTGGCTACGACTGTTCATTGTCAATCGCTCTGCATTGTCCACAGGGCCGTATGGCTCCTGGTGCCGCAGTTCCTTCAAATCCATCTTAATAATTTGCTTCCTTCGCGTGGTATTTGATCATCCCTTTCATACTCCCTCAGGGTCAGTTACTTCTCAGAGCAATTAGTTTGCTACAGCGTCCCTGCCTCATTGTCACTGGAGGTGAACCTTCTCTGGGTCTGGGGACTCTTATGATCCTTCCTCATGTGTTCTGCTTTCTCTACCTCCTCTCCCCTGCTGGAGTCCTGGATGACTGAGAGAATGCACTAGTCACCTGCCCACACTATGATCTCCGACACAGGCCTCTGAGCTACCAGTTGTACCCATGCACTGCCTCCATGCCATACTCCACACATTCGGTGGCTGTTAACTGTATCCCTAAAACCCTCTAGCAGCTATTGACAGCTAATGTCTGCACATACACTTCCACCAGCACACCGCATTTTCATTGATGATAATGTAGTTGTATTTATTTGGTATGCCGTTCCCATGTACTGCACTGCCCACTCCCACTTACAACCATAGGTCTCACCTTCACCATGCCTATTTACTCGCGTGATGTCAATGTGAGCTGGCCTCATGGATTGGATGTGTCTGCCTTCACTCCATTCCACCACCCTTGCATCGTTGCACCATGTGACACCTGTGTGTATTGAGTTTGTGATTTACATGTCATGTCACATCCATTGTATATGGCTCTGGGACATTAGTCAGCAAGTCACATCTAATGCAGTATTGTAGACCAGGCAAGGCTATGGTACGTGGCATATGTGTTTTTGCATCTGTGATGTTGGCGGATGAACTATGCCAGTCAGGTGCTCATGTGTGTAGCAGGTGCTATGCACCATGCACTACAGGTTGTATTTGGCCCTTCCACACAGGTCCATGGCTGCTTTCATGCTTGCCTTCACTTGCATTGACACTGCGTAGGTGCGGGAGTTTGTGACATGGCAGGTTGATGTGTTACATGATGACATTGTGATGCCTATGTGTGTGGTCTATGGTATTTACATGGCTCTTCATTTTTTTCCTGTCCATGTGCAGGTGATGAGGCACTGGATTCAGAAGATGAGGTGGAGAAGGAACAGAATAGTGTGCCACGACCAACCACCTCTGGAGGATGTGGTGTGGTAGCCCATGAAGTTCCACTGGTGTTACAGGCCATCCTGGCCCAAACTCAGTCTGAGTCCGCTTCTGAGGAAGCCCTAGGCTCTGGTGGTGAATCAGATATGGATACCTCTGTGGTGTAGCAGGTGAGTGCATAGACTGTGGGTGCGTGCTGTTGCATCCCAAATGTCTGGAGGGGGGACGACCCCTCACAGGGCCAGTCAGTGTCAGGACATCCGTCTGTGGTGGTTACGGTTGCAGGGTTACACTCCACAGTATTGACTCCTGGTTCTGGGGCAGCAGATCAAGGGAGGGATGCAGTCCTGCAGCCACAGATAGCGTCATCACATCAAGGGCCACGTACCCTTGACTCAGGCAGGCGTGGGGTCCACCAGCGTGGTTGCCGTGTGTTAGCTGGCAATACTGTGTGGGACAACAACAGGCTGCTTCACATGAGATGTTGGCTCAGGGCATGGTGGCCAATTCCATGATACCCCCAGCAAGACAGGTGGAGCACCAGCAGCAGGCATTGCGGTCCACATGCCGCTCACGCAGGCTGAACATGGTGGCCAGCAACAGGAGCCGAAGGGCGGAACTGATGGCTCTGCGTGCATCCTTGGCTGTGAGGGTCGGACCAACAGGGAAGCCCTGAGGTCAGAGTATAGGTCCCTCAGGAATACACTGGCTGCACTCGAGGCATCCAGCAGTAGACGCTCTGAACAGCAGATACAACTGATGACTCGTACCAT
Organism: Ambystoma mexicanum; assembly: GCF_040938575.1. NCBI lineage: Eukaryota > Metazoa > Chordata > Amphibia > Caudata > Ambystomatidae > Ambystoma > Ambystoma mexicanum. Next base: position 449,887,869 of record NC_090924.1, on the reverse strand, counting down.
CACGGAGGAACTGCGTACATCCCGTGAGGTGTTGCATGGAGGTCTCCAGGCCATCATGTTGCAGATGCAAGCATCTCACTCCCGCATGGCCACTGCCATGGAGGACCAGACCAGGGCTATGCGTGGTTATCCTCTTTTTCCACTACCACATTCTGATGCAGCACCAGAGGGTGGCGACAGAAGCGACAGGTCTCCCACTCCATCATAGCTGTGCGCCCCATTAACCTATGGAGGGTTCTTTTTTGACATCCACACATGTGGTTGTTGACGTGCACCCTGCACCTCCTCATTCCTGCAAGGCCCCTACCCCCTCAGGTCCCCTATAGGCATTTTTGAATTGTTTTTATTAGTTTTGTGTCTATTGTGCATTTATGTGTCAGTGTGTTGCTTTGTGTGGCAGCCGCAGGCATCCACTGTAGGTTCCAGCTGGTCACATAGAGGCTTGTCTCGTGTTGGTGTTTGTGCCTTGGGTCCAGACACATATGACACTCCTGTTGGCCAGTTCCATGGGCTTGCTAGGAGTGCCGCTTCTGAAAGTAACTGACACAGTGGCATTGGGCTTCCATTCTATCTGTGGGCAGTATCAAGTGTATATACCCCAAGTGGGATTCATGATTGTTTGTCCAGTGCATGGTTGCCATCATTTTATGTTCGTACATTGAGATGCATCCTTTGTTCATGTTCCATCTTCATGAATTGCCTTGACTGTCTCAATTGTTGTTAGCCTTTGTTGGGTGTTCTGACCCACGTTTGGACTATTATGCTACAACATTTGGTGCTGTGGGCTTAGGAAATCCAAGATGGCCGAAAAAGCCCACATGTGCGCCAGAATCTATGAAAACCGCGCAGTTGTGCACACTAAAATGGTTGCCTAACTTGCCACCCACCAATGCAAGCAGGATGGGCCGGGGTGCCATGAGTGAAATGTTTTCCAAAGGAAAAACCGCACTTTAAAATCACCTTTTGTTTCTCTGAATGCCAGCTCAAAATGCCTATTTGCAACACATCCAAAAATCTCACTGAACACCAGCGGACATCTGGCAGAATAAAGTATTGTGGGCATACAAAATCTGGAAAGAGGATGAAAAGTTATATTCTGAAGTGACTTGAAGGTTTATAACAAGACTGGCTGAGCTGTGGATTTCAGCAGTTTAAGTAAATTTGGACTGAAAGACACTAAAAATCTAAATGTTTAAAAGAAATGAGTGACCTACTTTTGAGTGTCACATAGGCTGCAATTGTTTAAATGTCATAGTTTTAAACTTAGAATCAGCATTCTAGCTGCATATGTAAAAAATTGTTAGTTATTTGAATGCAGAAAACTGGGGAACAGAAATGACATGTGGCTAAAAACTGGCTTAAAGAGATTCCAATTTTGCCTGGCAACTACCCCCATCAGGAGTGGAACTTGATTCACAAGTAACTTCCCAGGCCTGGCTGTTTCCTGCTGACTAAGGATATGCCGTCTCTCTGATAATTGAATTAAGGGGAGCCCCCACAGAATACAGGAGCTCTGAACAATGCAACCCCCTTCACCCAGGCAGATGGTTTATTGCAGATGTCGTAAAACAGCTTCCTCTTGGCAGAAACTGGGAGGGGCAGGGTCTCTGAGCTTGGCAGAAACTGGAAAGGCTGGTTTCTGTACCATGTGACCTGAAAAGACACACCCCTGAAGCCAGAATATGGTTTTAGAAAAAGATGGATCATTCATAGAGCGGACTTGTGAAAATGATTTAAATGATACCATAATTCTTGTGATTTTTCTGTCCACATTTTAAGACGTGTTAGGACCCGGTGGTATGTTCAGGGGGGTTTTAGCGGAAAAGAGGATATTACTCAAAATATGTGCATGTGAAAAATCTGACACTTCATCAACTAATGTCCATACTCCTTGCGCACATGTGTGTAAATTTGGGTTAATGTCCGATATTGCGAAACCAGTTAAAAAGTGCAAATGTCGCCATTTTTGAATGCAAGCTCCCAGGAAGAGCAGATTTGGACAGGGTACACCTCCTGTGATATGTGATGGGTGCGTGTAATTTTAAACAAATGTGTACCTGTGCAAATATGTTTTTTTTTATCAAATATAGATTGTGTGCAATTTGACAGGGGAGGATCCTCTGACCCATAAAACCTACAGCATCACTCTGACTCACAGTTCCTTCCCCAATCATGGGAGAGAGGAGAATTGGGCCAATGGCAAGTGTAGAGGGGTAGGGTCTAGTGATGCTGCACACACACCCATTTTAAAAACACATAAAAGCAGACAGACAGGACAGATAGGGACCTTCAAATCCATTTGCTGCAACGCGCTCTGCCGGACCATACCACATCCAGAGATCCAGACTTCAAATCCATCAATCTCCAGAATCCAGAGAGGCTAGAGAGAGAGCTGACCCAGATCACTGTGAAGTGCAGAGACCAGAGTCCAGTCTAAAACCTGACCAGATTCGTGGCGAGGCCCATTCTAATTCAAGAATATAGTGTGAGTACCTAGCAGAACTGTGCAGAACCAATCTCTTAGTTAAAATAATATAATTCAAGCTATTTTAATCTAAGTAGAACTGCCTCCTAGCTGTCACCTGCCATTTTCTAGTTGCTAGCTGTCACTTGTCTTTTTGAACTTTAAAATTTCAAATCTGAAAAACGACCTTTATTTAATCGCTCATATTTCCGTGACCGTTTATGCTAGAGACTTGCAGTAACTTTCATCTGGAAGCTGAGATCCTAGGCTGTCCTAGGACCCCAAAACGATAGTGCTAGTCCGGATACTTTTGCCGCAATCGCGGAAAACGCACTCACAAATTTACCACGATTTGCAAATTTCTCCACGTGTGAAAACAGAGGTTTTCTTGCTTTCAGTTGCCAAAAATTCGTTTAACCTGCTAGTTACACCCTAGATCCTTGCTAAAGTGAGCCTGGACTAATATTAACTTGATACCACTCACCCTGAACCTCCTAGAGGAAATTAAAAGCATTTTAGCGTATTTTTCACTTCATTGCCAGCACATATAAAAGCATTTTGGGCCTGTGTTTCAAACTTCTGTAGTCTAAGCTTGCTGGGGTGAACTGAATTACATTTGATTGCATTTCTGAGAACTGTGTGCTTTCCTTCCATTTCCTTGCATTGCCTAAAAGGGGGGAGGGAATTGCCAGAGAAAAGTGATTACATTGTTTTGTTGAAATCATATTGAGTATTTTCTGTACTGCATTTTCATTCCACCTTGCATCCATTTGAAACCATAAAGTATTGTTGCTATCTTATCCATCCTATAACCACTCATCATTGATTATAAAGAAGTGTGCTAGTGCCAGACTATCCATTATTGATTACTGATCAGATTAAGTGTGATATTCAATTATTAATTTATTATAAAGCGTGATATATATATACATTGTCTAAATTCTCAAATAAACCTTTAACTTGCAAAACAGAACTACTTCTTGGCTCAGTGGGGTCAGGAGGATTCCAAGAGAGGGGTGTTATATAGGGGTAGTCATCCAGAACGCATGAACTGGACATAAAGATATATCAATAAGGGTTTCCATTCAGTATCCCAGACTAGGCATTGACTTAGCTGTAGTGTTGAATTGAATCCTCTTACAAATTGGGGGCTCGTGCCGGACATTTGGATTAGATCTATCACTTGTGCAGATTAATACAGTGTGCCAGCTGACCAGATACACATATCCGGTCGGATCACCACGCTGTGTTACGCTGTAAAGCACTCCTCAAAGGAACGCCCTAAGAAAAAGGTCTGTTTTGCAAAAATAAAATACTAATTTCTGTAAGTCAGGACAGAGACCAATCTCTAGAATGACGACCTTAGTAGACATGAAAATAGCCAGAGAGCACTTCTTACATAAGTTATTTGTGAGAGGTGAGTGGACTCACCAGGACCGCATGGTCTGGTTGCAGGCCATCACGCAACAGGTCACTGAAACAGGGTCAGATATATGGGGAGATCAGGGTCCCCTACGTGTGGCCCTGAGTGAACTATACATGGCTCCTAAAGCTAAGGATGAACAAGACAAGATGGTTAGGATAGCCGCATACCTGTACCTATATATGGGAGACATGCAGGATAAATGTACTGAAAGCCAAGATCTGGCGAATAAGCGACAGATGGCGTTAGAGAAGGTCCAATCTGACCTGGTCTCTTCTGAGCAGAGGCTGCAGGGGAGCCAGGAGTCAGAAAATGAGAGTAGACAGCACATCATTAAAATAAAGAGGGATATGGACATCCTGCAACAGGAAAAGGCTGACCAGGATACCAGATTTCTGGCCTTGCAGAAGGAGTACCAAGAAGGTTTGGACTCTCTACTGCAGAGCCAGAAAAAGCTGGAGCAACAATTAGACTTTAACAGGGCATGCACAGAGCAGGTAGCCACCCTGCAAAGTCATCTAGATAGAGTGAAGGCAGAGAGCAACAAGCTGATTTTGAAAGACCTGGATACCCAGGCAGAGTTTGATGAAGAACGCCATAAAGCTGGTGCCTTTCAAAGGCAGAGGGACGACCTGGCGGCACAAATGCAGGCTCTTAGCCAGGAAAGAGACGCCTTAGGCCAGGAAGTCTGCCATTTAAAAAGAAAAACAGAAGAAAATCACCTGGCCCACCAGGGACTGGATGACCTCCAAAAAGAACACCAGGACTTGCTAGAGCACACCAGGAGGGTGGAGGAGGCTCTGGCAAGACAGGAGCAGGCCAATAGGGACACAGCTCAGGAGGTAACCCTCCTGCAGCAAAGACTGGCCCAGTGCTCCAGGACCAATCAGGAAACACAGAAAGAGAATGAGGCTCTCTGCCAGCACAATGATAGGCTCCAACAACAGGTAGCGATGCAGGAGAGACTGATAGAGTCTAGTAAGGCCTTAACTGAGGAACTGAAGGCGCAGGATCTTGCATTGCAACAGGGAGCAGGGGCGGATAGAGACCAAGTTCGCTGGGAAAGGGAAACTCCTGAGCATGACCTCAGGAGCCCTAGTACCAGAGGCCTTTATCTCTCTCAGTCCCTGGACTCTGCCACCCCCATGTCCCCTGGCGCACATGAGCACAGGGCCACAGGGATGGCAGATTACTATCCAGCCAGAAGCATGGGGCTCATAGGCCAGTACCACCCAGGAATGGAGGGGCGGGCATCCGGGTATGGGCACCCAAGCACAGTGCAATTTAGTGGGGAACCCCAGGAGAGTAGGCCCATTAAGGGCATCCTGAAAACCTCTGCCCAGTTAGGTCAGTGGGGGGGTACCCATCAAATCCTGGCAGCAAGGAGGGATCTGAAGACTCCTCTGAGCGGTACAGGACACAGGAGACCAGGTCCCCACATTCTGCCAGCCATTCCCAGGCTCGCAGAATCCGGGAAAACCTGGAAGAACAGACGGGAACCTCTGGGAGCAGTGCCTCTGAGTCAGAAGATGAATGGACCAGGGTTACCCGGACCAAAAGGGCCAATAAAACAAAAAGGGCCTTGCTTAAGGACCCCTTAAAGCAGATTAAGGCAATCAGGAGCGTCATCACGCCGTATCATAAGAATGCCAAGTATTCTGTTTGGGAGCACTTAGAGCTGTTTGAGCAAATGATGGAGACTTTCCATTTGAAGGACAGCCAAAGCTGTATTCAATATGTAAAGTGGACCTTCTCCCCGGAATACTCCAGTTTCTTTGCGGGGCTGGAGGACCAAAATCATTTAAGATGGTCCACCTATAAGGCGGCCATCCTGAAACATGTTTCTACTCATAGAAATCCTCAAGAGGCTCGCAAGGCAGCCTACAATTTACAATGTGGGGAGGATCAGGCCCCACAAGAATTTGTGCAGGAGTTAAAGCGTACTTTTGCACAGACCACAAGAAGGGTGCGCACGGACAGCAGAGAATTTATTAATACGTTTTTTCATGCCTTGCCCAAATACATAATGACCCAGCTCGTGAGAGATTTTCATGAGAAAAGATCTTTAGAATGGGTCATTGAACAAGCCACCCCCATCTACGAGGTGCAGAAACCGGTAGATAGCAAAAGTAATGCCCAGAAAAACCCCAAAGCCAACAACACCCCTGCTGCTGCCAAGGTGGCAGAGGTAAAGGTCACCCCCGTTTTAGAGTTGGAGATGGGGGGGGCCTAAAAACCTACCTGCACCTAATAATGCTAGGCCCAGAAGGTCCTCGGGCCAGTCACAGACAGGGAGCCAGGGAGGCAGCCCCACAAATGGGGTCCCTCGCTCTCCTGATTATGTAAGTCCCCGTTACAAGGGAAACAGACCCATCCTGGGTTATGTGTGGACTCCTCCAGCCCAAGGGGGGGGATCCAGCCAAGCACCTAACCCAGGGAACTTTCCTCCTAACTTCCCACCGGAGGGCAGAAACTCACCAAACCCTGGGCAGAACTTCTTCCCCAGGTATCCACCCAATTTCCAGCCCCAAAATCCTCCACCCTTCTTTCCCCAATTCCCTGAGCCCAGACAACCGAATCCGGGAGAGGGGAGGCCAAGGGCGGAGGGGTCTCCAAATCTTCCCAACCAGGGGTACTACCAAAGAAGGGATAGCTACCCTTCCCGGGATCAGCCCAGGGGAGAAAACAGGGCCCCGTATCAGCCTGAGCGGGTTTCCCAGTTAGAGCGCCAGGTCCAAAATATGGCACGGGATCTGGGTCAAATACTGAGGGCTCAGCAGAACCCTCAGATCGGCATGCCGGCGCAGAACGCACCCAACTCTGGACCTGGTGCTCCAGAACAATGACGGGGGCAGCACCCCGATAACTCACCGGTTCCCAGGGAGGAGGCACAAGGGGAAGGGGGGTGTAAAGCCTTGGAGGAAGCTTCCTTCCTCACTTGTAAACAGCCCCTGGAAACCCAGGAACCGGAAACAAAATCTCTTGCCCCTGAAAGTCTGCCTCCTAAGGAGCAGAGGGGGGGTAGGAGAAACAAAAGACCCAAACAGACTCAGTTTGAGGAGGAGGTACAGATCTTCCAATTTGAGGGAGAGGGATCCTCAGTAGATCCTGGGAAAAGGATCTTCTCCTTCAGAGATGGGGGAACTCCTCCCAAGGAAAAATGGGTCCCAAAAGATTCCAATATAGACTGGGGAGATGTGGAGACTGAGCTACCGCCACCCACTATCTTATCCCAGAACCAACAATACCAAAATCCCCTGGTTCAAACCCATCCTGGTGACTGCCTCCAAAAAGGGGGGGGCGGCCCGGAACCGGAGCCAGGGGAACCCACAATGGCTCTGATCTCCAGTTGCCAACTTTTTCTTTCAGATTCCCAAGGCTCTCCACAGAATTCTGCCCAAATCTCTTCGCTAGCGATGTCCAAAACCAGAAAGTTAGCCCACCAGTTGTCCAAAAATGTGCATTATCTGTGCCCCCTTGAGGAGAAGGAGGGAAGATACTATGCCCCGGTACAAGTACAGGGGCAGGGTACAATTTTGGCACTGGTGGACACTGGATCTCAAGCTACCCTTCTGTCCAGAAGGGCCTTTGACGAACTGAATGCAGGAAGGGGAGAGAATTACCAAATTCCTCTCACCTCACTTCCTGGACAACTCCAGAACTTTGACGGGAAGGAAATTCCCGTCGAGGGGACGGCAGACTTGGACATTAAAATTGGGCGACACAAGTTGAAACACCCAGTCATAGTTGTGACTCCAGAGGGCACCCCTTGTTTACTAGGGAATGACCTCCTGAGAAGGTTGTCACCCCTAATAGATTGCGTAAACAAGGTCCTCTGGACCCAGACTAGCCGACCACTAAAATTAAAACAGAGTGTTAACCATGTTAGTTTAAACGGCACCTGCCACATGGTTGAACAAAAACCTGACCAAGTAGAATTTCACTTCCAGAATAGCCAAATTCCAGACGTGACAGTAATAGCAGTAGGACAACAGAATGGTGATGGGGGGTCCTCTCTATTTCTGAAAATCAACCTTCCTTCCAGTTTAAAGTGGTACTCCACGCTGGAAGGAAACACTCTGAAATTCTTTACAAATCCACAATCAGATATTACTACTCCAATAGTCCAGAAAGATGTGAAATCAGCTCAGAGCCTGGCTGATATTCAGCAAATTGGAGAGCAGTTGTTCATCCCTGTGCAGTTAAATGATGGGAAGGACTCTGTTCTCGCTCGAGTGTGCGTGAACAACGGTAAGAGCTTCATCAGCGAAGCCATGTTCCGCCAACTCCCAAAAGATCCAGCCATTTCCACATTCAAACTGATAGACAAATGGGAAATGGACCTGGAAGCACCTAATTCCAAACATCTCCTGCCAAGCAGGTGTATGCTCAAAATCTCCATTGGCAACAAGAGCATAGTCCATAATTGTTGGGTCGTGCGAGACGTCTCTGCCGCCTTTTACTTAGGCAGTGACATTCTCAATCGCTTTGCCATTAGTTTGGACCTAATAAACTTCAAAGCTTGGTCCCGATTAGCGGATAATCCCATGGGCTTTGATGATCTAGAAAAAGCATTTAGGTCAGCTCAATTGCTACCTTATGCAGTTGAAATCCAGATCAAAGAGGAAGTCACCATCCCAGAAAGGACCCGACAATTCTCCCTGGAAGTGAAAGTTAAAAGAGGACAATATTTGCAAAACCCTGATGCTTACATACATCTAAACGCTTCTCTCCAACAGCAAGGGTTAGGGGTAAACCCAACACCATTAGTCAACATAGAACATGACACCATTCTAATAGAGGTGGATAACAGCGACTTAAATAGTATTACTCTAGCCGCAGGCACCATTATTGGAATGGCGGTTGATGACCGACATTTTTCCATAGATTTAGGTCATGAACTGTTAGGGCCAATCCCCAAGGACTGCGTTGACAGTGACAGTGATGACAATACGACACCAGACAGGATTTTTACCCGGCATGGGGGGAACTTCCTGGTGTACACTTCCTGCCCCTATGGTAAGGAAGATGTGACTTGTGACTTCAGGAGGGATGAGGTGATTTTCCAAGTCCATGAGGGCTGCCTTTCCCACCTGAAGCCTCCAGTCCAAATCAGCACTCTGACCAGGGACTTCTCCACCCAGCTGGAGGAGGCCACTGAAATAGCCAAACCAGAAGTCTTTCCAGGCTTCAGGCAGATGGTGGAAGAGAGAGTCAACCTAGCTGATGCCTGTGTGACTCTGGAACAAAAGCAAAAGTTGAAACAAGTTTTCTTGGATTTCCAAGATCTCTTTGCGGTAGACTCATATGACTGTGGTCGCACCGACATCCACACAACAACAATCCCCACAGACCCTGGCATGACTCCTGTGTTTGTGAAGCAATATTGCTTGCCTCTCGCATCAATGGAGTCCCTTACTGAAATAATTAAGAACCTTGAGTCCCGGGGAATAATCCGTCCAGTTCACAGCACCTTCAATAATCCGGTGCTGGGAATATTGAAGCCAAACGGCCAGTGGAGACTCTGTGCTGACCTTAGGGAGCTCAACAAACGGGTCCATACTTCCCGATGGCCTCTGCCCTACATTGACCAAGGGCTGGCCCAGATCCAGGGGTCACAGGTATTCACTGCAATAGACCTGACCAATGGATACTGGACTGTGCCTGTCAGTAGGGAGGACCAATACAAGCTGGCTTTTACCTTTGGGGGCCAGCAGTACACATGGACCCGGACTCCCTTCGGATACCTTAACTCCGGTAATGAGTTCAATATTTTCCTACATAAGGCCATGCCCGACCTGGGTGCGAGGGGTAACCTGGCTTATGTAGATGATGTCCTCATCAAAAGTTCATCTGTGGAGGAACACATAGCGGAGATCTGTTATGTTCTGACGCAGTTGAGGGCCGCCGCAGCGAAACTTTCCTTTCAGAAAGCACAGTGGTGTAGAACCCGTGTTAATTTCTTGGGGCATGAGATTACTCCTCAGGGTCTCTGTCCCCAGGAAAAGAAAGTGGAAGCACTTCAGAAACTGAAAGACCCCACAACTCTGCGGGAACTAAGGAGCCTCCTTGGACTGACTAATTACAGCAGAAAGTTCATTGAGGGCTACGCAGAGATCACCAGACCCCTGATTCATCTCCTGAAGGGGGGGGTCAAGTGGGAATGGGGTCCAGAACAAGCCGAGGCAGTAAGACAACTCAAAAGAAGCCTCTCACAAGCGCCTTGCCTAGCTTACCCTGTCAGAAACAAGGAGTTCTTCCTGGAGACGGGGTTCTCTAATACGTGCTTGACGGCAGTATTATACCAAAGGCATGACAAGGTCAATAAAGTAATCTCCTATGCGAGAAAAACTTTATCCTCTGTGGAGGAAAAATTCAACGATTGTGAGAAGGCACTCCTGGCAACGGTGTGGGCATTGAAGAATTACCGCCCGTTCATCCAGGGGGAACACATCATAGTGGAGACTCCACACCAGCCTCTGCAATATCTCCAAAGTGACAGAATCCGGGCCGGAAATGTGAGTAATTCCCGAATTACTTCCTGGATTCTGTCAATGCAAGGCTTTCCTGTGGAGGTCAGATATGGCCAAAACAAGAAGAGTCCCCTTGCGCAAGTTCTGGCTGACTTGCATGATTGTGCCAGAGAAAACTGTCTCGAGGACGAAAGTCTAAAAATCAAGGACAACATGGAGGCATACCTTAATTCCCCACACAAAGTCTTTGAAGAGGACAAGTGTGAGGGAATGCCCACTGTCTATGTGGATGGATGCTCTTACCATGTTGACAACAACGGGGAGAAAGAACTGGTGGCTGGCGTAGGGAATGCATGGGTGAAGGAGTTCCCAGAACCCTCCGCTGGATACAAAATTGGTCCCCGAAGTAGTCAGGTGGCAGAATTGATGGCTGTGCATCAGGCCATCCTCACTGCTGTCCAGCATCAACTCCACGAACTGGTCATAATCACAGATTCGGATTATGTACGGAACGGGTTCGTGGAGCACCTGGTTAATTTGAAAACCAGAGGCATGTTATGTGCTAACAACAAACCCTTGAAACATGGGAAGTTGATCCAAAACATTGATGATCTGGTCACCTCGAATGAGATGACCATCTATTGGAAAAAGATCAAGGGTCATTCCAAAGTAGAGGGACCAGACAAAACTGGAAACGACTTAGCTGATCAGCTGGCCAAAACCGGGGCCATCCAAGGGGATCTAATTGAGTTTCAGACCCTGTTGGGGGAAATCCAGGTCACTGCTATCACTAGGTCCCAGACAAATGCTCACAATGACCTTTCAATTGCACAATGGAGTAAGGAGACCCCTGATGCTGATTTAATTACAGCTCAGAAGGGGGATCCAATAATTGGTAAATTTTACCAACACCTTGAGGACCCTGAGAACTTTCCCCTGACGGATACCGATTACATTGGGAAAGAGGACCTAAGAGTGTTGATGAAATGTCCAAAAATGTTCCGAATCCAAGACGGTTTGCTGGTAAGGAAATCCAAAGCGGGCCACGATCAGTGGGTGGTTCCTACCTCATTCCGAAGCCTGATGTCACGCCCATGATGCGGCCACCGCCGGTCATAGGGGGTTTCACACAACATTGGAAATCTTAAGAGAGGTTGCATACTGGCCATACATGGGGCAGGACCTCGACCAATACTTGAAGGGGTGTCTTGTGTGTGCACAATTTCAGCCATCATCCCTCACGCACCGTGCGCCTCTCCAAAAGAGGGGGATGACACTGCCATGGTCAGATTTGCAAATCGACTTTGTAGGCCCTGTGATTCGCTCTGCTAGGGGGAATAAGTACATGTTGACTGTGACATGCTTGTTTACCAAGGGGGTGGAATGTCTCCCAGCCGGGTCTATCTATACAACTTCCAAAGAAACCAGGCAAAGCAGCGGAAATTCTTGCCTACATGGAAGGGACCCTTTGAGATCATCGACAAGATCTCCCCTGTGGCCTACAAGATCCGCATCCCCAAAGGCGGTTTGGCAGAGGGGGAAGACAAGTGGGTCCACATAAACCAGTTGAAATGTTGCCATCCCAGGCACACTCTGCAACAACTGGAGGAATCCTCTGGAATCCTAGCGGGTACTGTCTCAGACTAATTCAGTTCCAACCATAAACATACCACATCTAGTCTCTAAAATATTGTGATTTGCATGAAACTGTCTCTTAGTTATACTGTTTTTTTTTTCAAAATAAGAATTTAATGTTTCGTTATGATGAAATGCATATGCTGCCCCACTATCTCAACAGTGGTGGAAAAATGTCTATGAATAGGTATTGCCGCTCTTCCTTTGTCGTCCTAGGAGAAAGAAAACCTGGAGACGGGACAAGGAGGACGATCCGGAGACCGGGAGCAGAGACGCAAGGGGCCCGGTGTACCGCCCAATATTCCCATCAGGACCGGCGAGGAGAACCGATCGATCAGTACCGGATGGAGGAAAAGATGCTGAACTGTGCCATTTGCAGAATTGGAAGAAGATTATGCGGACATACCAGGGCGTGGGTCAAAACCCTTATGCACCCGACATCCCCTCGACTCAATCCAAGTGCCGTCAGGCGGGGGGGTTTGTTGGGTGTTCTGACCCACGTTTGGACTATTATGCTACAACATTTGGTGCTGTGGGCTTAGGAAATCCAAGATGGCCGAAAAAGCCCACATGTGCGCCAGAATCTATGAAAACAGCGCAGTTGTGCACACTAAAATGGTTGCCTAACTTGCCACCCACCAATGCAAGCAGGATGGGCCGGGGTGCCATGAGTGAAATGTGTGCCAAAGGAAAAACCGCACTTTAAAATCACCTTTTGTTTCTCTGAATGCCAGCTCAAAATGCCTATTTGCAACACATCCAAAAATCTCACTGAACACCAGCGGACATCTGGCAGAATAAAGTATTGTGGGCATACAAAATCTGGAAAGAGGATGAAAAGTTATATTCTGAAGTGACTTGAAGGTTTATAACAAGACTGGCTGAGCTGTGGATTTCAGCAGTTTAAGTAAATTTGGACTGAAAGACACTAAAAATCTAAATGTTCAAAAGAAATGAGTGACCTACTTTTGAGTGTCACATAGGCTGCAATTGTTTAAATGGCATAGTTTTAAACTTAGAATCAGCATTCTAGCTGCATATGTAAAAAATTGTTAGTTATTTGAATGCAGAAAACTGGGTAACAGAAATGACATGTGGCTAAAAACTGGCCTAAAGAGATTCCAATTTTGCCTGGCAACTACCCCCATCAGGAGTGAAACTTGATTCACAAGTAACTTCCCAGGCCTGGCTGTTTCCTGTTGGCCACACTAAGGATATGCCATCTCTCTGATAATTGAATTAAGGGGAGCCCCCACAGAATACAGGAGCTCTGAACAATGCAACCCCCTTCACCCAGGCAGATGGTTTATTGCAGATGTCGTAAAACAGCTTCCTCTTGGCAGAAACTGGGAGGGGCAGGGTCTCTGAGCTTGGCAGAAACTGGAAAGACTGGTTTCTGTACCATGTGACCTGAAAAGACACACCCCTGAAGCCAGAATATGGTTTTAGAAAAAGATGGATCATTCATAGAGCGGACTTGTGAAAATTATTTAAATGATACCATAATTCTTGTGATTTTTCTGCCCACATTTTAAGACGTGTTAGGACCCGGTGGTATGTTCAGGGGGGTTTTAGCGGAAAAGAGGATATTACTCAAAATGTGTGCATGTGAAAAATCTGACACTTCATCAACTAATGTCCATACTCCTTGCGCACATGTGTGTAAATTTGGGTTAATGTCCGATATTGCGAAACCAGTTAAAAAGTGCAAATGTCGCCATTTTTGAATGCAAGCTCCCAGGAAGAGCAGATTTGGACAGGGTACACCTCCTGTGATATGTGATGGGTGCGTGTAATTTTAAACAAATGTGTACCTGTGCAAATATGTTTTTTTTTATCAAATATAGATTGTGTGCAATTTGACAGGGGAGGATCCTCTGACCCATAAAACCTACAGCATCACTCTGACTCACAGTTCCTTCCCCAATCATGGGAGAGGGGAGAATTGGGCCAATGGCAAGTGTAGTGGGGTAGGGTCTAGTGATGCTGCACACACACCCATTTTAAAAACACATAAAAGCAGACAGACAGGACAGATAGGGACCTTCAAATCCATTTGCTGCAACGCGCTCTGCCGGACCATACCACATCCAGAGATCCAGACTTCAAATCCATCAATCTCCAGAATCCAGAGAGGCTAGAGAGAGAGCTGACCCAGATCACTGTGAAGTGCAGAGAACAGAGTGCAGTCTAAAACCTGACCAGATTCGTGGCGAGGCCCATTCTAATTCAAGAATATAGTGTGAGTACCTAGCAGAACTGTGCAGAACCAATCTCTTAGTTAAAATTAAATAATTCAAGCTATTTTAATCTAAGTAGAACTGCCTCCTAGCTGTCACCTGCCATTTTCTAGTTGCTAGCTGTCACTTGTCTTTTTGAACTTTAAAATTTCAAATCTGAAAAACGACCTTTATTTAATCGCTCATATCTCCGTGACCGTTTGTGCTAGAGACTTGCAGTAACTTTCATCTGGAAGCTGAGATCCTAGGCTGTCCTACTGCGATAGTGCTAGTCCCGATACTTTTGCTGCAATCGCGGAAAACGCACTCGCGAATTTACCGCGATTTGCAAATTTCTCCACGTGTGAAAACAGAAGTTTTCTTGCTTTCAGTTGCCAAAAATTTGTTTAACCTGCTAGTTACACCCTAGATCCTTGCTAAAGTGAGCCTGGACTAATATTAACTTGATACCACTCACCCTGAACCTCCTAGAGGGAATTAAAAGCATTTTAGCGTATTTTTCACTTCATTGCCAGCACATATAAAAGCATTTTGGGCCTGTGTTTCTAACTTCTGTAGTCTAAGCTTGCTGGGGTGAACTGAATTACATTTGATTGCATTTCTGAGAACTGTGTGCTTTCCTTCCATTTCCTTGCATTGCTTAAAAGGGGGGAGGGAATTGCCAGAGAAAAGTGATTACATTGTTTTGTTGAAATCATATTGAGTATTTTCTGTACTGCATTTTCATTCCACCTTGCATCCATTTGAAACCATAAAGTATTGTTGCTATCTTATCCATCCTATAACCACTCATCATTGATTATAAAGAAGTGTGCTAGTGCCAGACTATCCATTATTGATTACTGATCAGATTAAGTGTGATATTCAATTATTAATTTATTATAAAGCGTGATATATATATACATTGTCTAAATTCTCAAATAAACCTTTAACTTGCAAAACAGAACTACTTCTTGGCTCAGTGGGGTCAGGAGGATTCCAAGAGAGGGGTGTTATATAGGGGTAGTCATCCAGAACGCATGAACTGGACATAAAGATATATCAATAAGGGTTTCCATTCAGTATCCCAGACTAGGCATTGACTTAGCTGTAGTGTTGAATTGAATCCTCTTACACCTTCATGCTGTATGCCCTTCCCTGACTCCCTTTGGTTAGCAGTGTCACATGAATTTAGAAGGGTGGAATTTAAAAGGGTGGCATGTGCAAGTCACGACACATTGAGGCACATGTGCATTTGGGTATGGTCACGGTCAGACAGATTAACTCTTGGGTCCTGTGTTTTTGATTTGTTGTACTGGCCAATTGATGTTCCTGTGTACATGATTATATTGATGAGTGAGTTATGTGTGGACTTTTTAAGTTGATCGGTGCACGCTTTGTGACAGTAGTGTTATGCGATGGCCATTTATTTCTCTTTTTAGACATTACATGCCATGGCATGGTGTGTCAAGCAGGTCATATGAAGTGTGGGAGACTTTAGGTGATATACCGGCATTTAGATGTGTACTTTGTCATGCCGTTTCTGGCATACTCCATCTTCCATGTGTTCCTTTTGTGCACACCAGATTGAGATACTTTTAGTACTAAGGGATGCACACAATGCAGCACTTCCGAGAACACATTCTTAGGGTGTTAAGGTTGGGACAGATTATTGTCCCTTTGTCATCATCGATTGTCACCTGGAATGTGCCAGGCCTGTGTGCAGGGGTTGGATTTTAGGGGAAAAATGGTGCCACAAGCTGGGTACGGGCAGCCTCGCCACATGGCCTTTCCCCTCCCATGTGCAGCCGCCGTGCATGTGGTTGGGGATGTGGGGGCACCACCATGTTCACCAGTATGCAACGCCGTGTTGCAACATTGTGCAGGACACATGCTGCCACAATGATCTTGCACACTACTGGTGGCACATATAGTAGCTCACCACCTGAGTGGTCAAGGGAGCTGAAGTGTGACTTTAGCACTCCAATTGTGCGTTCCACTATGCCCCTAGTTGCAATATGGGCTGCGTTGTATCTGACCAGGGGTGGTGTGGTGGCGTTCCGTATTGGCGTCATCATGTAGGTGCTCAGAGGGTAGGCACTGTCCCCTGTAGAGGTGAGATGGGTTGTCAGTGGAGTGGTTTTGTCTGTGTGAGACATGCATGCATTTGCAGGGGCATTTGCACTCAACAATGAGCCATGTGTTGCCATGCCTCCCAGCTTCCAGGGCCCGCTGTAGGGGTGACATTCTGAATATGAAACTATCATGGGTGGACCCCGGATAGTTGGCATATACAGAGGTGATGATTCCCTTGGCATGACATACAACTTGCATGTTTATGGAATGCCAGTGCTTGTGATTGCTATAGATGTGCTCTGTGGCCCTAGGTTGACGTAGGGCCATATGTGTGCAATCGATGGCACCAAGCAATTTAGGGAAGTGCACCACACCGTAAAAGTCCTGAATCACGGCCTGCCTTTCTTTGGGTGTTCTGGGCATGTATATGTGCCTGTGGACTGAGGGGCGTGAAGTCATGATTGCCAACACTGGTGTAGGCAGCTTGACTGTGTGGCCTGTGAAATGCCCCCGACAATGGCAGTTGCTCGCTGAAATGACCCAGTGGCCAAAAAATGCAGTACATTGAGCACCATTTCCAAGGGGCTCAGTGCTTGGGAGCACAGGGTGGGTGATGTGAGGTCATCTTCCCACTCTGTGACCAGGTCTAATATGATATGGGGTGGAAACCTATACCTGCCATAGACCTGGTCATCAGGCATCACAAACAGGCTGGTCTTGGGTAGAAAAATGCGTGCCATGGCTATCCTCCTCCTCCTGCTGTGTCCCGCGATCACTGCGAAAAATGGGACATTCATCGTAGCTGTATACGCGTGTTTGTGTTCACGCGCACTTTTTATGGATTGTTTTTGATGCGCAGTGACGCTTACGCCTGCTTTCCCTTGGTGGACATGTTTCCAGATTAGCACATCTTTTTCAGCGTGCAGGAGAGCCCTCTTCAATTCCATGAATACATGTTGTTAGAGCGTGTGTGGGCGTTGCAAGTATTTTACTGTGGTACTTACCACGTAACGCCCACATTTACGCTTGTTGTTCCCCATTCCATGCGTTCCGCCCCCTTTTTAAGTGACTGCTCTAAACGGTATGCGCCTTCGCTGGGCGTCTCGCGCAAGGCATTCATGGTGTCGCAGTGACGTGTTAGACCCGCACGGATTCAGCGCAAGTCTCCGGTAAGCCACGCGATATGTGTTCCATGAATCAAAAAACAGGCGCTTGTGCGCGTTTTGCACGCTTGCGCCCATTTTACAGCGCTATTTAATTCTATGAATCGGGCCCATAATGTTTTGTTTAGATGAGTACATTAAGTAGTTCATGATAGGTTTCCTGATCTCCCTTGACATCTTGTTACCGGAATTATGAACACAACCCCTTGTAGGGACTTTTCATCAAAATTAATTTCATATGTGATGCCATCAGTGATGTCATCAATGACATTTGTGATATTATCTTTGATGTCCTGGGTGTTAGTATTGGCAGTGCACAGTGGTGGTGCGAGATATGGTTACTTAGCTTACCATAACTGGAGAATTTCTGGAGGTTTGCGTTTTATTTGTAACCATAACGTCCCTTTAACAACGTTTTTTTCACTGAATTTCATAGGTTTTCATTAGGGCAACTTAACCATAGTGTCCCTTTAACAAAGTTTTTTCACTGAATTTGATAGGTTTTATTATTGCAGCTTAACCATAACGTCTCTTTAACAAAGATTTTTCTGTGAATTTCATAGGTTTTTATACATTACTGTATATAAGTTATTAATAATTCCTCTTTTAACATATATGAAAAAACTGTAAACCTCCTTTAAGAAATATTTTTTGTAGGGGTGTACCGAACTTCGGCTTCGAGTAAATATTCGGCCGAATTCTGGCTGAAAAAAAGCTATTCTGCGCCGGCCGAATAGTTTCTTGCTATTCGGCTCTTGCCGAATACTTTGACGTTCTTATTTGAATACAATCCAACATGAACTCAGAAAGGCAAATATAGACTTCAGTTTGCAAAACTGAGTAGAATTAGACCAGACAAATTTCTATCAAACAGCTGAAAAATATCTTATATTGTAATCTGCTCTTTAGGGCATGTTTTGTTATATTCTTAGACAAAAAAGGTGCTCATCTTTTATATTTAGCCTGCAACAACATAGGAACATCTTTTCTTTTGGCGAATGCACTTTTTTCAGTTGGAAAAAACAAACTGAAAGAAATGTGCATAGATACTTTCAGTTCCTGTCATGTCACTTCTCATTGCGTACGTCATAGTCCCGCCTTTTCTTTTTTAAGGACTTGATCCCTGAGTTTAACATTATCTGATATTTTATCAGGAAGTATAAATTGCATATGTTTGTGTATTGGCGAGAAAGAGTGGCTAGGATAAGTGAAAAGTGAGCAACATTTGTTTGGGTGGGGTGAATAGTTATGAGATGGAGTGTACGCATTTCACATTTCCTCTTGACTTGTGTCCTGCATGAGCCGACATGAACCATTTTATACATTTCTATGTGAGCTGAAAAGGAGTTTCGAAACTCGACTGCATCGACTTTGCAACTGGATAGAGAATGTAATGCATCTGATTCACAAAGGCAGTCGTTTTGCATTTGTGAAGACTCCTACTTTAACTGGCACTGAATATGCAACAATCGTCTGTACATTTGGTCCCTCCATTTTGGTTAAATCTGCTTTATTTCTGGCTTTTATACTTTAAATAAAGACGCTACATTAAGTACAATGAAGAGAAATAAAAGTATAGAATGCATTTAAAATGGTGCTTTATTTGTTTTTTTAATAAGTGTGTTTTTTGAAGTTTGCAACATGATTTATTAAATAAAGCAACTATTTGGCTTCATATTCGGTTTCGGCCGAATAGTTGACAAACTATTCGGTATTCGGCCGAAAACTAAATATGCTATTCGGTACATCCCTAATTTTTTGCGATGCATACTGATGGATTCCATGTGTTAATATCCCCGCAAAAATATTGCCATACAAAAATATTGCCATATTTTTGCGCCAATATTAAGGCATGGAACCTAAGGGGGACACGTCTGCAACCCCTGCATTATTATTAAAGGAGCGGGGGACACCCCTCCAACCCCTGCTCCTAAAACCCCCAAAAATGACCCCCCCCAAAAATATCGCCTATGGCCGCTCCAGGCGACTATATGCAGCGATATTTTTGGTGGGGATAATATGTAGTGATACCTATTGATGTGTGCCATTATCAACAGCGCATTCTGGGGATGCAAGTCATGGTTGAATTGCCTAGGGCATGAGGCTCAACCATGATCCCAGCCCCACCAAACCACCACCATTATACACTGCACCTATCCTGCATCCTAGTTCAGTGTCTACTATACCCTCATAATGTGACCAATGACCAGTGCTCATGGCTTGCAGACATGGCCAGTCTCCACAATCCATGGGGCATGGGCTTCGGCCATGCTGCATTCCCCAATAGTCAAACCAGAGTAGACAGGGCCCACTGCCCAGGCAGCAAAGTTTTTTTACTATTTTGTGTACTTCATTTTCAACACTTTCAAAAAAGTTAAACAGAGGACAGATTTGCAAAAGCATGCTTTCAGGTCCTTGCTGATGCTCCTCACGCAAGTTTGGGCAATCACGTCCAGCACTTCGGGCTGCAGCCGCAAGCAGAATTTATTTTCTCATTTAAACCTAGGGTTTTGGCCATCCCACATGCCCCAATAAGTAAATCGGAGTAGTAATTCGTCCTTGCCGAGGGCCAGGCCCACTGTCCATGCACCAAAATTATATCATTATTTTTTATACTTACATTTTGACACTTTGGAAAAATAATAAAACACAAGACAGATTTGCTAAAACATGCTTTCAGGTCCTTGCTGATGCTCCTCACGCAGGTTTGTTGTAATCCTGTCCAGCACTTCAGGCTGTAGCCGCAAGCAGAATATTTGTTTCCATTCCCATGGCGCACGCCCCAATAAGCAAGTTAGAGTACACAGTTGTCCTTGCTCAGGGCCAGGCCCATTGCCCATAATTCTTGTACTTACATTATGACACTTTAGAAAAAATAAAACACAGGACAGATTTGCAAAGCCATGCTTTGAGGTCCTTGCTGATGCTCCTCGCAAATGGTTGCTGCAATCCTGACCAGCACTTCGGGCTGTAGCCACAAGCAGAATTTTCTTTCTCCATTCAAACCCATCCCGATTTTAAAAAGCTTTACCATATAGCCGGTCCCTGGTGGCCATGCCCACTTTAACCCCATTGCCGGTCCCTCGTGGTCATGACCAGTGGCGAGATTGTCCATGGACCATCTGGCCACTGCCCATGGCCACAATCTATACCTAAGTCACCAAAGGTATATCACAATTTTTGTACCTACATTATGACACTTTTCAAAAAATAAAACACAGGAACATTTGGAAAACCATGCTTTTGTGTCCTTGCCAATGCTCCTTGCACAAGTTTTCTGCAAATCCGTCCATGTTTTATTTTTTGAAAAGTGTCAAAATGTACATACAAAACATTGTTATAAAATGTAGCTCCCACTTGACAAAATCCATTCAGACTACGCACAAACATTCAAGGTTGGGTCTACAATCTTTCTGAAAACCTTTATGCAGATTTGTAATTACGGCAACAAAGTTATAAGCCATCTAAAAATGTTGAGACCCCCCTCTACTTTTGCCCCCTCTTGACAAAATCCCACAAAACTTTGCAAAAACATGAATAGCTGGGTCTAAAATGTCTTTTGCAAACTTTTGTGCAGATTCGTCAAACGGCACTAAATTTCTAAGCCTTTCAAATATTTTGGGACCCCTGCTCATTTTGCCCCCTCTCGGTGAAACAGCACCTAACTTTACATAACCATTGAGGGTCAGGGCTAAAATGATATTGCATAGTTCCATGCAGTTTCATTGAGTGGTGCCAAAGTTGTAAGCCATCCAAAAACTGCTTTTCACTGACCCTGTAATGCAGAAATATGCATCGATGTCCCTGAACATCTGAGATGTTCGCGAAAATCACAGGAAGGTCTCCTTAGATGTTTGTGGACATCGTAGAAGAAAAACCGCCATATCCTATCCCATCCTCATCACCCCTCAACTCCCCAGAGATAGTTTCATTTGTTTGACAAGTGCAATGTTGTGCTTTTTAATATGTTTTAACAACGATGTCCGCGGACTACTGGCCCTGTCCGCGAATCCAAAATGGCGTCCGTTTCAAAGTTTTGACACTGCTCACATTTTTAACCGACCAATCAGTGTTTGCGTATGATGTCCACGGACACCAAGCTGTCCCCTGATTGGTCCAGAGACATCCGCGGACTCCGCATCAGGAAATGGGTCCAACGACCCAACCCAGATATCAAACATTTTTTTTACCTACTTTTTTTGCCATATTTTAATAAACTACTGGACGGATTTACACCAGATTTCCAAAAGCACGCTTTCGGGACCAAGCCACCACTCCTGGCGCAAATTTGGTGAAAATCCATCCAGCGGTTTGGGCTGTAGGCGCGAGCAAACAATTTTTTCCATTGCGTCTATGAGCATTTCCACACATTTTGGGACCCCCCCTATAACTTTGCCCCCCTGGACAAAAACACAACAAACTTCACAAGATCATTCAGAGAGGGCCATATTATTATTTTGCAAAGTTCAGTGAGGATTCGTCTGGGGGGCAAAGTTATAAGCCACCCAAAAAGGGCTCTTTCTATGAGTTGAGCAACTTAACCATAACAATAGGGCCGCTACCGCAGACCCTGTAATATAAATATATATATTATAGCCGCCCTATAGTTAAGGTTAAACCTATCATCCATAGGAAAAGCGGAGATTCTATGGTTAATAGCTTTTGATCCATAGAACGAATCAGCACAGAGTTGGACATTTCTATCTGAGAGCCCACGCTCCCCAGGAATGGAGAGTTTCATGCAGATCCGTTTTACGGTTCAAAAGCTATAAAGTGTCAAAAAGGGGGGTGCTTTTCACTTTTCCATTAATTTTCCCATTTGGAAAATGTTAAATGTTTATTCACGTGCACAGCCCAAACCGCTAGACCGATTTCCGCCAAATAACAAACAAGTCGGCCACGAAGCATTCGTAGGAAATTGTTTCTTTTTTTGCTGCAATTTCATCCAGTGTTTTTTTTAATTTGGTGCAGAGTGGGGTGCCACTGTAGCCAAAACGATAGTTATATCTCCTATGATGCATTGCTTTTGGAAACCTTTTTCAGTTTTGAAAGGCAGCCATTATGTAATTGGAGAATCAAGTTCCGAATGAACATTGAAAATTGTCCTAAACTGATATAAAGGGTGGACATTAGGGAGTTGAGGGCTGGGAGGCATGTGGGCAGGGTGAGGAAGGATGACTGGTGAAGGTTTGGGGCTTGGGGTTAGTATCATTTATTTTCCCCCAACCATTTTGCCGAGATCGAGAAGCGGCACAAGCAGGGAAAATAAAGAGCAAATACTTGTAAACTACAATACATTGAGATGTGGTAATCAGTATGGTTGCTAGTGATGGGAAGATGAGTATTTCAAGTAAATTTAGGATTTAAAAAAATATAATTAAAAAAAAATGCTTTCCAAATGAATTTAAAATGTGTAATGGGGTTTTATTAAGGCGATTTAATGTCTCACGTTCCTGCATTGATATTGAGAACTGTTTTATTGAACTTTGTTTTGTGAATATAAAGTGCGTCACTGAGACACGTTCATGGCCGAGCCGTGGTTACATTCTGTTTTGTTTTGATTGGGTGAGGTTTACACGTGATGTGAAGGAATATTTCTCGATTCAGTGTTCTCTTCAGAACGGTTCTCGAATTCGAGATATGTACAGAAGTTGCAAAAGTTGATTTTAGGGTTTGTTTAAGTGTGATTTGTTTGAAGGAGTATGTGAGGGATATAAAGGAGGTTGATTAGTGTTCTCAGCTTTGGGATAGAGGCAGTGTGCACGGAGATAAATAGATACTATTTTGCATGATTTCTTGATTTTTTAGACGTAACTAACGAGTATACAATGTGAAAAAGGTGCTTCTCGATCCAGTGTTCTCTACGGAGCGGCACTCAAAGTCGTGATTGGTACAGACGTTTCAAATGTTGCTTTTAGGATTCTTTAATGTTTGATTTGTTTGAAGGGTGGACCTGCGGGTTATAAAGGAGGTAGAGTAGTGTTGTTAGTCTTGGGAAAGAGGCAGTGGGCATAGAGATACATTTGTACTGTTTCCCATGATTTCTCAATTTGCTCTACGTGACTTACGAAAAGTATACAATGTAAAAGAGGTGAAGTTTATTTCCAAAAGTAAAAGATGTATTGGTTTGAGAACTGTGATTCTTGACTCAGACTGTACATTTGTATATTAGCAGTTGATGGTGTTGGGTTAACTTTGATATGTTTATATTTATATGAGAAAGAGTTTGGGAGGACTGGGAAGTGGTGCAGTCACTACGTTTCATTCTGTTCGCGGAAGGAGTGCTAGCCAATCAGGATGCTTGGAACGTGGGCTATATTCTCTGCATGGTGCTCAGGGTGTTTAATAAAACAATATATGTTCTTGCGGTATGGCGTTGTGCTGTGCGATACTTTCCGATGTCTGTTTCTTTGTTGATGATGTCACGGTCATAAACAGAGAAAGTTAGATTTTAGGAAGTAGTATGGGGCGCCAAAGGGTGCCGCAAGGTAATTCTAATTTTTTTCTAATTAAACATACTAAGCATCTGCATTGTGCTAGAGGTGCTTAATAAATAATAAATATGACTTTGCAGTGTGGCGTTGTGCTGTGCTGTATTTTCTGAAGTCCGTTTACTTGTTGATGATGTCACCTCCATT
The DNA here is from genome assembly GCF_040938575.1 of Ambystoma mexicanum. Taxonomy (NCBI): domain Eukaryota; kingdom Metazoa; phylum Chordata; class Amphibia; order Caudata; family Ambystomatidae; genus Ambystoma; species Ambystoma mexicanum. The sequence goes on along the minus strand of NC_090924.1, from coordinate 449,863,778 downwards.
AAAAGAGAAAATGGATTTCAGGAACAGAGGTCTGTCACAAGGTAAATGTGTTGTTGCTAAGGGTGTTCAATAAAAAAAACAAAATATGACATTGTTGTGCGGTGTTGTGCTGTTCCATAATTTCTGAAGTCTGTTTCTTAGTTGACAATGTCAGGGTCATCAACAGAGAAAATGGATTTTAGGAAGCAGGGCATGGTGCTGAATTGTGCTGCTAGGTATGTGTGTTTTCTTTCTCTAATTAAACACCCTAGGTACCTGCACAGTGCTAAGGGCATCCAATTTTAAAAAAGTAACTTGCAGTGTTTTTTTTCTCAGAATTAAATAGACTTTTGTATTTATTCATTCATTTAACACTTGTAGAGCGCGAACTAATGCCCAAAGGCGTTTAGCCGATAAGGGAGGCAGTACAGCAGGAAACACAAGATACAGTAAGATGTAGGACCGATCAGAACAGCTGTGTTTTCAGACCCCTATGAAAAGAAAAGTGGCCTTCAATGGCTCGTATTGAAGGGGGAAGTAAATTCCACAGTCTCAGAGCCAGAACTGAGAAAGATCGGCCCCCTAGCCGGGCCCTCTGGTACCTCTTTACTTTTAGATGCTGGTGGGATGCCGAGCGTAGGTTTCTAGATGGACAGTATCGTTCAATGTTTTTATTGAGATATTCTTGACCAGTATTATACACGGCCCGGTGAGTGACGCATAGCGTCTTAAAATCTATCCTTGCTGCCACTGGAAGCCAATGGAGATGCTGCAAAACCTCCGTAGACGGAGTCATCCAGGGTGCGGTTAGCACCAATCTGGCTGCTGAATGTGCTTCTGCTGAATTTGGTATTTTGGTTGCCCTAGGTAGATACCATTACTGTAGTCCAGAGACCCCATTATGGTAGAAGTAACCACCATAGTACGACCAGCAGGAGGGAGCAGGGGGGAGAACTTTCCTCAAAGTTTTGAGCTTCCCGAACCCTGTACTGCAGATTGCCGAGATCTGTCATTCTCTTGAGCCATTCGGGAGTAGCTTCACCCCCAGGCTTTTTACCGATGCACAGGCAGTAGGGCATGGGCCCGAAGAATCAGGCCAATATTGGGTGTTCCAGAGATTATTAGCCCTTTGTGGGCAGAACACCAGCACCTCTGTTTTGTTGCCATTTAATTTTAGCCAGTTGGCTGCCATCCATTTACTGATCTTGTCAAGACAGTCCTGGACGGTCATTCTGAGGGGAGTCCAGCCGAAACACTAGATGTATGTCATCAGCATAAGTCTAGAGGAGGACTCCACAATCAGCAATGAGACCGTCAAGGAGACGGACATACAGAGAAGGGGGGAGAGGTCCGAGCCCTGCAAAACCCCACAAGTCAAACCCATGGTGGGTCCCAGACAGCTCTGAAAGGAAATGGTCTGAGACCGCCCTTCAAGGAATGACCCAAACCAGGCCAATAGGGAGCCAGCCACCCCTGCTTGCTCTAGTCGGGTTAGCAAAGTGAGATCATCCGCCGTATTGAAAGCCACAGAGAGATCAAGGAGAATGAGAACTCCTGACTCTCCAAGGTCCTGGCAATGAGCTTGGTCATCCAATAGCGCTATCATAACCGATTCAGTACACATAGTGGGACGGAATCCAGACTGAAAAGGATGTAAACAGTGGTTGTTTTCTAAAAATCTCGAAAACTGAGGCGTGATCACTGCCTCCATCAGTTTCATGATAGCAGGGAGAAGAGAGATGGGGCGATAGTTAGTAGCCTCCTGGCAAATCCCTTTGGCAAAGGAATATTGAAGGGTGTTTGTAAATAAAGGGATCGTCCTTTGCGGGAGTGCTTTAAGAATCCGAAGCGGGACGGCATCACATGGTGAGGCCGATTTAAGGCCGTCCAAAGCTCTCAGTACAGTTTCATCATCCACAGGATCAAGGCAGAAATTACTTAGCTGGAAAGGGGCCCGACCCGTAACAAATGCATGGTGCTAAGGGTGTTCAATTGAAAAAATATATGGCCTTGCACTGTTGTGATGTGCCGTGCCATGCCGTACTTTCTGAAGTCCATTTTCCCTGTTGATGATTTTTCATGTTCATCAACAGAGAAAAGGGATTTAGGAACTAGTATGTGGTGCTGAGATGCGCCGCAAGGTAGGTGTGTTTGTTCACCCCGCCAGGTAGGTGTGTTTTTGTCACCCAATTAAACACCCTTAGCATCTGCATCATTGTATGGGGTTCAATTAAAAAACAAATAGGACCTTGCAAAATAATCTGTAGCAGCGGGCTGAGACTGCCGGTAACAGTACTGCTGCCTCAGTTAAGGGACTCTTCACTTATTTGGGCCTTTAACTTGGGCGGGGGCGGCTACCACTTGGGTTATCCCATTGCTGTGGTGTTTAATATTAAATGTTGCCCATGCTCCACCCAGGCATTCTTAAAAGCTTCCAAAGTTGTTGCAACTAGTACTATTGCCTTCCTGCAGGTTAGAATTCTGCCTACTGGGAACCTGCATTGTCGTGGAGGGTCCAACTCTGGGACTGCAAAGGCGACACTCCCAACATTGACACCAGATGAAGTCTATGGGAGAGTCCCAGCTGATGACACAGCTGGTGATGATGGTTCTGCTTCCACCTGTGGCGTTACAGGTCCAGCATTGGGTTGCAGGGCATTGCAACCAAGGCTGATTGCCTGTTGCTAACCCCTGCTCCTGACGCAATCAATCAGTTGCCGCAAGTGATAATGGACGAGGTGGTTGATGAACGCCATGGAGCACAGGCTTTGTGCAGGAACCGTGGGAAATCCTCTCCTTTGGACCTTGCTGCATATTATACACTGTCCCTCCTCGACGTGATAGTGGAGTGTCTTTAGGTACCTTAAAGTTTTGCCAGCACAGGGAAGGTGTGAAGCTCCTACAGTGCTATTTCTTGGATGGAGCTGGCTGCTCTACCCACTCGATGTCTTCCGGATCTTCAGGGACAGTGACAAGATCGATCTCTTCATCGCCGGAGAGTGCCTTGGGGTGCCTTGTGTTGTTGCGTCGCCATCTCCAGGAAATAATCCAAAAGAAAAAGAAAAAAAATGAAAAGAAAAGGAAAAGGATCAAAACATCGTTAAAAAGGTGATTAAAAACGTGAAACGAATATAAAACATGAAGGGGAAAAGGTTGAAATAGTGTCAGTGAGCAAATTTGGTAAAGTGTTCACTGTTTCTACCTGAATTTGTCTCCTAAGCAATGAGGAAATGGAAGGATTTCTGCAGTATATATATGTGATTTTCGATGTGTGTCTATGAACCAATCAACTCTTCAATTTCATATTGTGTACGTGCCCTTAGAACAATCTGTTTGCAGTTTTTTTGTATCTGTGAATCGCTAAGGAAAATAGTCCTTTTGTTCTATGTTTTTATTGAACTTTTTCTAAAAGAGAGTGCAATTATCAATGTTTTTGATCGTGTTTACATTTTCCCTTCACTTAAAATAGTTATTTGACAGATTAAGATGCAGTTTTTATTTTATTGGGTGACATGGGTCTTGAACTGCATTGTTGTTTAATGTACTCTTCCTCGTCTCAGTATCATCTAATAATTTGCAACATTATGAATTCTCGATTCACACAGGGCCTAATTTACAAAGCATTTTTGAATGGCACTTGCCCATTCAAAAATGCCTTTTGTAAGTCAGGCCTAAAGTGTATTCATAACTTTCCTGTTAATTCTCGATCTCAATAGTCAAAGACATAGGGCCTCATTACGAGTTTGGAGGCAGCCATGGTGCTATTAGCACCATGGCTGCCTCCAAAGTCGTGTCCAGGTCCGGGTAGCCGGGATGGGGACTTACCGGGTCATTCCAACCTTGGAGGACCCTGTATGTCCCCCATTATGAAAACCATTCCCTATTCCCATTCGAGCCCCCATAGGGCTCAATGGGAATGGGGAAGGAGCTAATGAAGGGCCCGCAAATAGCGGGCCCGTTATTAGTTCCCTTGTCCCTTAGCGGTTCCCGCTAAGGGCGGCTGGTAAAACCAGCTGGCCTTAGTGGGATCCGCTAAGGGACCTCGGAATGCAGCGTTAGGGGGTTAACGGCACCGGCATCCTTACCGGTGCCGTTAACCCCTTACCGCCAGCCTCGTAATGAGGCCCATAGATATCGTTCATGAATCTAGATCTCATGACAGCATGTCCTTCTTCTTCCCCACAGTATTCTCTCAGTTCTCAAACTGAGAATTATTTTGGAGGGGAAAAAAAGTTCACATTTAATTATGTATTTGTTCATATTTTTTAATGTCATGCGTTTAGCTAATTAAAGCCTTTTGCATACAATATTAAATAATTCATAATTACACAAGTAAAATAAAAATGAATAACAAAATACATTTCATCAATGAAATAAGAGACATAATAACACATCCCTCATAAGTTCTTTCAAATCAATTGAAACCCATTAACAGTTAATATTTGTTGTAATCTGAATAAATAGATTAACAAAGGGATAAGGAGTAACGGCATACTTCAAATATGTGGCATGCTGGATGGAGGAACTGTCAAGTTCATTCTAGTCCTGGCAATTTCCCAGACATGTTGAAGACATGTTGAGCAGTGGCAATAACAGTCAGAGGTTAATCGGAAAATACTGTGGCCCAGAATTGGTCCGATTTGTAGCCCCCATGTGCTGCACAAAGCCTACCATAAGCCTTATCATATTGCACATTTAACCCGGTGCACCCTGTAAGAATGTTCCTGCAGGACTCCACCTTGATTCTACAGATGCAACATGTCTGCAATTCACCTGGGTCCTGGGTCCACGCCCCAATGATCTCCCGAACTGGCATAGTATGCAATCGCAAATATAACTGCCAGGCTTGTAGCAAGCGCGCCCTTTCTAAGATGCTCAGCATGGTTCTTACGATCTGAGAGAACATCAAAGTCATCACCCGATCCAATTTTTAAGATTCTTTACTTAACTCAACCAAGAAAGGGCCCGGAGTAGCCATTTCCTCAATTAGGAGACCAATATCCGCCAAATGCTTGGTAACAACATGTGTCAGGTGCAAATTAGCCAGAGTGCCTGGTCTATAGGACCTGTGTGCTTCCAATAGTGCCAATTGGGTGTTTAAAGATGGGCTGAGCTTTGCTGCAAGAATATTAATTAGGAGCTTGGTGCATTTCAGCCTCCATAATGTAGCAAGCAAAAGCACCCCCAGCTTCATTCTTATGGCCTCTACCAAAATAGTTTTGGGTAATCCCAACATAGATTTCTGGGATTTCCCCTCAAACCTGTTCAACCAAGCAGAACTAACACCAGGAGCAGTTACCCAAACAATAGGCTAGGAATGGCCGATTTGGAGTAAACCTCCAGATAGCATTCCACCGATTCACACCCTACTCTACCAATACAGGACCTGCCATTTGCGTAACACTTTCATTGACACCAACCTCCTGTAATCCATCGTAAAAGGGGTCCCAGGGAATGGGCAGCCCAGATATAAATAAGAGCTAACCCTTTCTAACTTGACCGCATCAATCCACGAATTGTATTTCACAGGTTTTTTGTTTTTTGGAGGTTGATTTTCATGTTGTTATTCTTTGCGTACTGTGAGAGGGCGTTCAGTGAGTGTTGCAAGCCCAACCTCCTCTGATCTAAGATCACTGTGGTATCCACGTAACCGATCCACGTGGTCGAATTGCCTCCTAGATGAGAGGGAAAATTAAGGCAGTGGGCAAGTGCAAGCCCCATATCAGTTACATATAGGTTAAAAAGTAGGGGTGCTAAAAGCACCCTTGCTTAAGACCTATATTAGATGCTACCGGTGGCGTAACCAATCCATCTTGGAAAAATTGCATTAGGACTGCTGTTTCCGTATATAGAGGGCAGATTAAGTAAAGTAACTGAGAATCAGTGCACGAAGCAGCTAATTTACTCCAAAGACGTTCTCGGACTACAGAGTCGAAAGCAGCCAAGTAGTTTATGAAACAGAGGTAAGGCGCACCATCTGTCTCGCTACAATCATCGGCTGTCAACACCTGAAGTGCCCAGATGGCTTGTACTGTCGAACAGCCTTTCTGGAAGCCAAGTTGTTCTGGCAGATAAAGTTCTACATTGTATAGATGTATTTAGGATGCTAAGGTTCTTCTGAGACAGAGTACGCTATTTTTGTCACTTTCAGATGTCCTTCTCCTGGCTCCCATGCATCCAAATCCTTCATAGCTATTGAAGGTGAGAGACCCCCAATAATGCAGGTAAATCACCCAACAGAGTCAATAAGAACACATCCCAGGAGGGAATGAGACCAAGTGAGTGTGATAGTAAAGGTTTTTTTTAATCTAAAATAAGGGCAAGGAGAATCTACTCTGCTCACGCCGATTCCGCTCTGCAGAAAACATGTTACATTTTGGTTATATTCACAAAAAACGTTATCATCGTGGGAAGGTCTAGGGGGCACAAGAGAGATTGGGATTGGACACTAAGGGCAGGCACCTAAAGGTGATATAGGGTCAGAGGCGGCCGATTGGCCTGAGGGCACATGATGAGATGACGTGGTGTCCAGGGTCACTCGGTCAGCTGGGCTCATCAGTCTGGTATTCCACGTTGTCTTTTATGTATCCTTTGACATCCTAGCCACGTGACATTTGCCCTTTTGGCCATGCACTCTCATTAATTCAGAACTCTGATCTGTTTGTCCAGAGGAAAGGCCTGTATCTGAGCACTTGTGAAAACAGGGTTCAAAGGTAGGTTATTTATTACTAGTCATGAATAAACTGTCTTCCACCAAATGTGATGCTTCCCTTGTTTAACCAATTCTAAATATACTGGCTAAGGGGTTGAGCTCATGGGGTCGTTGTATGGTCGGAGGTGTCCACTTGATAACAACAAAGGGGTTTCAGAATAGATGGTTGAAAAGACCAGGTCACAAAAAGGTGCATATCATTATAGACATACATTTCCTCGTGGTGGTTCAGTGATTGAATGTCCAAACATCACTAACTCTTTGTTAATCTCTTTTGACACCCAGTAGACTGGAGAGACTCAAGGCCTTCTTGCAATTTGGTTCCATGTTGCAAAAAGTAAATTAGGGCCTTTGAAACACAATTTCACATGCAGAATTTTTGCACGTGGCTTGCTGTGTTTCACTTAAGTCATACTGGTTTGTAACACACTATATTTTCCATTTAACTAGACACTCTCATTATAACAGAAGGGAAAGAATACACCAAGAAATAAAACATATCTTTGATTTGGCATTCATTTACGTACAGGAAAGGCAGGTTGCAGCTTAGGGCCTGTGGGTTCATTGTAAACTGGAAGTGTGGCTTACTGAAAGTGAGTAACTTCTATGTTGTGTTCACAGGATATTACACATATATTTACACCTGAACCTATAAAAAGTGAGGTAGCGTGATGCGGGTGTGTACAGTTTTACATTTAGTTGTGTGTTGGACTGTTACAGACAATTACTATGAACATTTCTGCATTACAAATTAACATGTATCATGCTTTTGTCGTGGCAGGTTGGCATAGGGACTTCTAATTATACACGCGTATGCATTTGTATTGTTAATTCCTGGACCCATTACCCCACCATTAGGTTTATACGATTTCGCATACAAAAAGTGCATTGACTCTATTCATATTGAAGACGCATGACTCAATGATGTTTTTCTTTAACTGTTGGTTCTGCTCCAGGGGGCATGGGGATTATGTTTTTATGGGCAGGGTCTGCGGGGTGTGGGGCAGGTTTATAGAGACAAATAGCTTTTGCTCTGGCCCCTGCTCTGGGCTGCATCTGGGTTAGTAAGGTGGGACGGAAGGCAAAAGATACAGTGTGGATTTTGTTGCATTGTCGCAGCCAGCCTTCTCATGGGAACCGAGCAGTCGTGGAGACGGCACAGGGGAGGAGGTGGGGGGGAACTTGCTTGCTGTACGCACCTAACGGGGAGAGCTGCAGATTTGAGTGAAAACTTCAAAACTGTTTTAACATTGTAAAATGGAGTCAGAAATGTACAAAATTAAGTCTTATTCACTTCCGGCCTCACACTATTATGAGGGGTGTTACAAGGGGGTCACAGTTCCTATGGGTATTCCCGCACGAGTGCTCCAGGGCCAGTCCCCGGAACCCAAAGCAGCCGTGGCTGGGCCTACTCTGGAAGTGTATGAATAGTGGGGGGGTTCAAAATGCCCCCTCCTTCCAATCACTATGTGGATTGTAACTGCTATTATGGAAGCCTGTAAAATTCAAAACAAGGCCCCACCAACAGGAATCCATGGCCATGTGGTAAGGGCTAAAACCATGGCTGTGGCATACCAGAGGCACGTGCTGTGGGATGTAATTAGCAAAGAGGCAACCCTGGCATCCCCATCTGTCTTCTGTAAACATTACTGCCTAGATATCAGTGCTAGGTCAGATGCAGCATTTGGTCAGGTGGTGCCGAAAAATCTGATTCCTAACAGCTCCTAGGCACTTAGATTTCAGCCTCCTCACAGTTTAAATGGTGCGTTGTAATCGCCCATGCAGTATGGAGGAAAGGGACGGGATATAGGAGTAATAAAAAGTTGCTTACAGTAGTAACTGAAGTACTACTAGTCCATAGTCCCCTTACCTCCATATGACCCACCCACCATACCCCTTAATAGAAAGTTGTGAATATGGGGCGTCTCGTGTCTGATCCTACAAAAGGGACAGAGGTGAGGCACTGTTGGGCGGAGTCAACTGTGCGTGGTTTCGCCCACAGCCGCGCATCTGCGTGCTCTAAATTTAAAGGGGGAAAAGCACATTTTTGACATTTGTGATGTTTTCTTTAAGGTTATGGGTGTTAGTCCTTGCAGTGCACAGTAGTAGCGCGAGTTATGGTTGCATATCTTACCATAACTGGTGAATTTCTGGGGGGGTTTCGGTTTTACCTGTAACCATAACGTCCTTGTAACAACGTTTTTCCATTGAGTTTCATAGGTTTTTTAGTAGTGCAACTGAACCATAACATCACTTTAATAATGTTTTTAGTCATTGAATTGTATAAGTTTTTAGTAGGGCACTGTAAACAGAACGTTGCTTTAGCACAGTGTTTTCAGTAAAGGCTATAGTTTTTTTAGTAGCGTAACTTAACCATAACTTCCCTTTAACAACTCTGTGTTTTCAGAGAGTATGGACTAGAAAGTACCAAGACGAGAACGTCACTACAATGTAGTAAGCAAACTGAAGTTTGTCTACTAACTGCATAGGTGCTGCAGTAAACAATAGTAGAGAAGCATAATGTCCCATTTATTACGGAGCAATGGCAAGCACCTTACAGTGGCTGGATTTTCTCCATCCACATGGCCACTCAGGATGTGGCACGTGTAATCCTGAAAGTACTGTGGAATCTGCTACCTTTTCGTCATAGTGAGGAGGGGTGGCGGGGGAATCAATATAAAGCTGAGTAGGGGATCGGGTCTTCCAGCGTAGATGTATAACATTTTTTTAAATTTTTTTATTTGTTTTTTTATGTGCGTGCGAGCAGCTTTTTTGTTTTTTCTCTTTATCTGTTTTTCTGTTTGCCTCTCCTCACATTTTTACCACATTCTGGTCAATGCTTCTTGCACAGTGTAAAAGAAAACGGCATTGCCAATGGCGCTCAAATAAATGCCATTTCTGTGGAACCACTGCATATTTTGCGACCTCATGATCTCATAATGGGTGACAAACATGCCAGCAGTCTGCATAAATTCACACATGCTTCTGTTTATAACACACCTTCCGATCTCTGGCTGGGGAAAAATCTGCATCACTGCGTTCAGCAACCTCTTCAGGTGACGGATTAAACGTCCACATGACATGTAACCCAAATGTAGACTTCCATAGTGCACCACGACAAAGTCAACGTTCGTGGCGGAGCCCACATATCTGCAAAGGTGAACCATCCCGCCGAAACTGCAGTTACCCGGACAGCCCCAGAAATGCCCACTCCTTCCAACCTGAAATTGCCAGCAAAGCCTCTTTGCACACAACCGCTGTGTAGATGGAGCACAAAGGTATCACCTACGATAAGCACTGTGCGTCTCTCCATCTCGACCAACCTCACGACACAGTATTGAGAAGAAATGGTGCCGCCCCTTCCTGTCAACCACACCCTAAACACCTAATTGCCTATTTCCCACAATTCCATTTCCATGGCCACCATGCTCATAATGACAGGATGTGGCCGTGAGGGCCACGGGCCAGTAAAGCAGACACAATACTTCTTCCCTTTGCACAGGCATTTTTGCAGCACTCCCTCATTGGGTGCTGTCAAATGCTCAAACACGCATGCAGCAATCACATACAAAACCTCTGCATTGCACACTATCATTTCTGTACACCACTCCATATTTACCGTTAAATACTCTCAGTGCACGTTCCGTTTGATTCCAAAGCCCCTTCACCAGAAACCTCTGCTAAAGAATGCACGATTGCAGCATCCACAATGATCCTGAGGCACAGCCACCCCACCTTTGGACATTCACACAACAGTGCAGCCCTTGCCTACACCCACCACTATGGATCCATGCATGCAACCATGTGGGCAGCTAACATTATGCACAAACGTAACGTACGTAGCAGCACTTCTCCCCAACTCCCCCACACCATAAAACACCCATTCACGAAAGCGTGGTACAATTAGCCGAATCCACAAACATACCACAACCTGCACCACCCCTACCCACTGCCATTCACAAAGTATTGTGTCACTGGCAACCTAAGCACAGCATCTTCACAACATTGGGCCTTCTTCAATAAATCTGCACACAGCAGAGTAACCAAGCACATATAAGCTGCACTTCAACCACACCCTCTTCCATACTCACATTACATAAACACTGTACCCTGTGCACACACTGCACAACTTCTCACTGCACCATCTCCTGCCGTACACCAAATACTGTAGCATGTTGCAACTATCACCACAACCATGGAACGCACAATACATGCTTTTCAACTCACGTGTGCTGCTGTAGCACGTCTACAATGTGCTCCACACCCATTCTCCAAAAATCACCAGCCTGATGCAATGTCAAACCTGCATTGCTGCAGTGGGTTTGCTGCTTGCACACATTACCCGCACAATAATGCAACCATGCATGTCAGCATGTCAACAACTACCACTATGCATATATGCACTACTGGCATCAGCACTCCTACCTAACCTCTGCACCGCAATAGAGCTATACAGCGTAAAATGCAACAGTTACAATAATCTAAAAACATTACACTGTCTCTGGCTCCCCTACGCCCTTTCACTCACATACTATGGTCTTGCCCACTTCCACTCAGAAAGTATTGTGTCACTGCCAACCTAACCACAAAATGTTCACAACATTGCCCCTACTCCAAGCAATCTGCACACAGCACACTATCCAAGCCCATATAAGCTGCACTTCAACCATACCCTCTTCCATACTGACAGTATGCAAACACTGCACCCAGTGCCCACACTGCGTGACTTTTCACTGCACCATCTCCAACCACACACGCAAAACTTGACCATGTTCTAACAGTGACCTCACCTGCGAAACCAAACATACACGCATGGCTGCTCACTTTTGCTGCTGTATTGCGTCTGAAATGTGCTCCACAACTATTTTGTACAAGTCACCACCATCTAACTGATGCAGAGTCAAAAATGCATTACTGCCGTGGGTGTGCTCAAGCCCCAATGCACCAAATAGTCTAGGCCTTGAACACACCCACCGCAATGTAACGCCACCATGCATGTCACCATATCACCAATTACGAAAATCCACATACACACCACTGCCACCAGCACTCCTACCCAACATGCACACCGCCATGGAGCTATGCAGCAAAAAATTGCAACAGTTATCATAATGTAGACAGAAAACACTGTCTCCTGCACCCCTGTGCACTTTCATTTACATACTACGGGCGTACCCACTTCCATTCACAAAGTACAGTGTCACTGCCAACCTACCCACATACTGTTTGCAACATTGGCCCTACTCCAACCAATCTGCACACACCAGACTATGCAAGCACCACCCTCCACTGGATGCAGAGTCAGACATGCATTGCTCTGGTGGGTGGGCTTTGCGGTGGGTGTGCTGAAGTCCTAGGCTCTTGAGTGCCATGCACCCAATAGTCTAATCCTTCAACAGACCCACCGCTACTTCATGCACCCATGCATGCCACCATGTGCCCAACAACTGCAATCCATCTGCAGAGCACAGCCACCCCCGCTCCCACCCAATATATGTCATGTGCAATTCACCCCCTTCTGAAATGCACCTGCCACCACTCACCACGGAAAGAGGTCACCGCAAACAGGTCATGGCACAAGCTATCGGGCCGTTACGACAGCTGCCTCCAATCACCACACAAAGTAGTCGCCTGTCTAGGTACCCGCAAAATGGCGCAATGCGCACAAATACTGCAGGCACTCCTCCGTCTTCTTCCACCTATTTACATTTGTCAAATGAACTACTTCTCACTCCCCCACCGTTTCCCTCCCTTCTTGCCGCCAACACATGGAGTACAGTTTATATTTTCCAGACCCTTCTGCCGGCGCACTGTCCTCCGATACACCATGGCGGCATGTTGAAATGGCGCAATGCGCACAAATACTGCAGGCACTCCTCCGTCTTCTTCCACCTATTTACATTTGTCAAATGAACTACTTCTCACTCCCCCACCGTTTCCCTCCCTTCTTGCCGCCAACACATGGAGTACAGTTTATATTTTCCAGACCCTTCTGCCGGCGCACTGTCCTCCGATACACCATGGCGGCATTAGCCAATAAATTTTGACGCACAGCACGCTTCCCTCCAGCCACCCACTGGCCGCGTCCAAAGCTCTCTGACAGCATGCCGTACCGCAAGCCAATGACACTTCTGTCCGTTGAGCGAACAGGGAAATGGGTCAGCAATAAATGGGTTATGCAATTCAACAACAATGGGGCAGTAGTTGTTGGGGTCCTTTCGGTCACCCTTTTTAAAAATCCCCACAATTAGTGGTTGCCTTCAGTTGACCGGAATAAATTGCGTCGCCGAGATGTTCTGAAAAAGATGCAAAAGAACCCTCGCCTACAGATTTGATTTAAAAGTTGAATTTGACAACACACCGATTTACAGTGTTTAATAAGCTCCCTGATTGTCTCAAAAGTGAATTGTAAGCCCCAACTTTCATTGTCCTCACTATACACCAAACAATTGTTGGGACACACCCCTCCATAAAAATTTGTAAAATGGTCAATCCAAACCTTAGCTTCAATTGGCTTAGCCTGTAAAGTGGCCTGAACGCCAGGGGCTTTTATAGTAGCCCAAAATGCGCTGACATCTTTATTCCACAGCGAATAAATCATCTGCTCTGAATCCGTACAAAGCATAAGCATTTTATGGCTTTTAAGTTAATATATATATTACAGGGTCTGTGGTAGTGGTTAAGTTGCTCAACCCATAGGAAGAGCAGGCTTATACCTTAGACGTAGTTCGACGTATCCACACAAACTTTGCAAAAAAAGTATACAGACAACTCTGAATTATTTTGCAAAGTTTTGTGCGGTTTCGTCAACGGGCAGAGTTACAGGGGGTTCCCAAAACTTTAGAAATCCAGCTAGACATGCATGGAAATTGTTTTTGCTCGCACTTACAGCCCAAACCACTGAACGTATTTGCACCAAACTTGCATGAGGAGTGGTGGTCTGGTCCCGAAAGTATGATTTGGCATTTTGGTACCAATCCTTCTGGAAGTTTATTTTTAAATGGGCAGAAATTAGGGCAAAAAAAATTGTGATATCTCCATTCGGTCTGCAAACTTACTTCCTGATTTGGTGTCTGAGGACGCCGCTAAGTCAATCAGGAAGCCATGTAACCAGGGGTGTTGACAGGTCTGGAAAAGATCTGGGGCTATGCTAATTTCGGGACTGTTGTGACTCAGGGCTAGCTAGCCTTTTGGGTGTAGCCCTTGAGATTCTATCTCCCCTTCAGTGGAAAGGTGTTCCTCTCCCATTGCCAAAAGTAAGAGGAAGCTGGAGTTAATACCCTTTCTACCTCCACTGGACTCCACGAGCCAGAAGAAGTCACATTCAGCAGCAAAATCTACCTCCAAAGGTAAGGAGGAGTTTGCAAAAAACCAGGGAGGGCATTCGTCGACGGGGAAACCGTCCACGAGCGATGGGAAGGATAAAGATCCGTCGTCAGCCACACCGTCGACGAAACCCTCATCGATGACGATTACACATAAGACATCGTCTATGGCAAAATCCTCGTCATCGGATTTATCATCCACGAAACAGCCGTTGACGAAGGAAACACACCATTCGACCACGAGGCACTTGTCCACAAAACGCTCGTCCACAGAGCACTCGTCCACGGGGGAGCGACCATCCAAAACACATTTGTCGACGAAACACTCGTCGACGGGCAAAAAGCATTCCACAATGGAACTACCATCGGCGGGACGCTCGTCGACAAAGGTACCATCGACCACGACACCGTCGGCGACACCGCAAGTTCCTGCATCTACGGAGGAATTGGAGCCTGAAGCACCTCCCGCTCACGCCAAGGTGACACTTGTCATTGAGGACAGTTTCCTTGAGGCTGCTGAAGCTGCTGAACCAATGGTAGCACAAGTTTCTCCTTTGGTGGACATGGCAGAGCTTCCTGATGTACTTCTCCAGGAGGAAATATCAGATGCAGAAATGGTGGAAGAACAACCTTGTCCTTCTCCTAAGCAACACAGTCCCCCTTGGCAGCCTTCTACAGAAGAGGCCGACTATCCTCATGCCCCGATACTGATGTTGCCCATACAGAGGATCATGGATGAGTTCTATAGGCGTCAAAGGGAGCAGAGCAGACCGGCTGATTCCATAGAACCGGACACCCGTCGGAGAGACACGTCTCCAATTCCAGGCACATTAAGAAGTCCACCTCACGGGAGTAGACCTCAAAAGAGAGCACGATCACCTGAGCCTGCTCGTAGATCTAGGAGCAGGACCCACAGTGCTTCACCGACAAGGGTCCCATAATCACCATCATCGCATAGACCTCGATCTCCGGATAGGGATCCAAGAATGGCGCCGTTCTCCATTTCAGTCTCAGATTCGCAGGAGGATCCCTTTAGAGAATTCTCTGATCCAGGAGAAGGTGAGATTACACAGCTGCCTGACGCAGCCAGTGAGTGGGATGAGTACATAGTCGAGAAGCCCAGGAAGAGAGATTCCCCAGACGATGCTTCACCTCCGGATGATATGGTTTCTTTCCACACCATAATAGGCAAGGCTGTAGAATTGTTCAAAATTCAGGTTACATCAGAGGAAAAGAAATCGGTGCTTTATGAGCATAGGGACAAACGCAGGAGGACGGTGAACACCATTCCTCTCCTTGACACCATCTGGGAGTCCGGATCCAAGATCTTGTCTACGCCCTTATCTACTCCGGCTCTGGTGTCCAGACCAGAGAAGAAATATAAAGCACCCGAGTCTGCACTGCTTTGTCTGAGAGGTCACACAAAACCGCACTCGGTCATCACAGTTGCAGCTAGGAAGAAGCTTGCCAATCACTCTTCACCACTGTCAGCACCACCGGACGAGGACGGATGTAAGCTAGAAGCCATGGGCAGGAGCTTCTGCGTCGCTTACCATCAGAGCGGGTAATGCACTGGCCATGACTGCGAGATTTGATCGCGAGCTTTGGTTCTGCTCGTCCAAATTGGCTAAGCAGTTACCACCAGACTCCAGGAAGAGGCTAGATCGATAATCGCTGATAGTGAAGTAACCTCGGATCATATGATCGACGCAGCGATTGATGTGGCCGAATCAGGCTTCAGACAGATGGCCCATGGCACAGTACTCAGACAGGCCTGGATGAAGGCTACCAATTTCAGGCCTGAAGTCCAAGTGCATGCATTGGACGTGCCGTTTGATGGACAAGAGCTCTTCAGAAAGAAAATAGACGACCACCTGAAGGGAATTAAATCAGACACGGACACAGCCCGAGCCATCAGTTCTTTAAAGGGCAAGGATAAGGACCTTTGGTCTTTTCGCCCCTTTAGAGGCTCATCTTCTAAATACAGATGGTACGGCCGCTCCTCTTATGGTCAGAAGGCGCAGGCTAGCAAGTACCAAGAGAACAAGTATCAATCCTCCAACAGATACTCCCTTTGAGGCAGGCGTGGCTCTGCCCAGGAGAAGTCACAAAGCAAACAAAACTGACTATCCGATTCCCCTCAACGTCACACCCCGGTGGGGGGAAGGGTATGCCAGTTCTTCCAACGCTGGCAGTCAATTACATCGGACAAATGGGTGTTGCAGGGGGTCACACCATAGAATTTCTAGACCAGCCTCCTTCCCTGCCTCCAACTTCACGCAGGGTGCATATGTTAAGGCAGGTCATGTCCGAAGTTCAAAAACTGCTCCAGAAAGCAGTGGTAGAGCCGGTGCCGTACCCCCAGAGAGGCAAGGGTTTCTACTCCCGCTTCTTCCTCATCAAAAAGAAAAACGGTCAATGGAGACCCATCTTGGACCTGAGGGCACTCAACAAATATATCAAATGCATAACATTCAAAATGGTAGCATTGCAAGGAGTGCTTCCTTGGTTAAACAAGCACGACTTCTTGGCCACTTTAGACTTGGAGGATGCATACTTCCATATACTGATCCATCCATCTCACAGGCAGTTCCTCAGGTTCATGGTGGGAGAGTTTAATTTTCATTTTTGAGCGCTCCCGTTCAGGCTGAAATCGGCACCGAGAGTTTTCACAAAATGCTTGGCACCGTTAGCTGCAAAACTCAGGAGGACAGGAACGGAAGTCTTCCCATACTTGGACGACTGGTTAATAAAAGCATGTTCCGCCGCAAGGGCTCACTGAGCAGTTTTAAGGACTATCAACCTCCTAAAAGAGCTAGGTTTCTCCATAAACAATGCAAAGTCCTGCCCCATTCCCAGCAAGACAGTTCTCTTCCTGGGCACCGAGTTCGATACCAGCATTCCCAGGGTGAGACCATCGGCAGAAAGGGTAGCAGTGATTCTACGCTCAACCTTGTGCTTCCTGGAGAGAGAGACAACATCTGTACGCTCTTACAAATCCCTTCTGGGCATGATGTTCTCGTGCATATTCCTCATACCAAATTGCAGGCGTCGCATGAGACCGGTTCAGGAGGCCCTGGAACACCGATGGAAACAAACTCTTGGATATTGGGAGGACGTCGTCGAGATTCCATCGACGTTACACAAGGCTCTTCGATGGTGGAATGTTCTGCAGAATCTTCCACAAGGGATGCCATTTCAAGCACCGACATCGATCCTTCTGCTCAGGACGGACGCGTCATTATCAGGCTGGGGCGCTCACCTTGTGGACCTCGAAACCAAGGGCACTTGGTCGGCACAAGAGTTCCAACTCCACATCAATGAGTTAGAGCTCAGGGCCATAAGGTGGGCGCTGAAAGCTTTCCTGCCTCTGGTAGCTGGACAGGTACTTACAGTCCAGACAGAAAACACAACCTCCATGCACTACACAAACAAGCAGGGAGGCACGAGATCAGAGATCCTGTCACAAGAATCCCAACAGCTATGGGCATGGGCCTTGCACCACGGAGTGCACCACGGAGTGCAGATCAAGGCAGAGCATCTTTCAGGAGTGGACAATGTCCTAGCGGACAAACTAAGCAGAGAATACACGTTGTCTCACAAGTGGGAGCTGGACGAAAAGGAAACCCAATGGATTTTTGCCTTATGGGGCCATCTGCAGATCGATCTTTTTGCCACCAAGGACAACAAGAAGTGCCGAAGGTTCGCCTCGAGGTACCCAGAGTATCAATCAATGGGAGACGCTTTCTCAGTGGCTTGGACGGGAAAGTTCCTCTATGCCTTTCCCCCCATTCCCCTCATTGCGAGGGTACTACGCAGACTGAAGGAACAGAATTGTTCAATGTTCCTAATTGCGCCGGATTGGGCACGACAAGTCTGAAGCATCTACCCCAACGGCCCCCGATTCGCCTCAAGGCACATTAATATCTGTTGACGCAACAGAACCGCAAGGTCCTCCATCACGACCCGAGGAGCCTATCTCTCAAGGCATGGTTCCTGAGCAGGGTAAACTGATGAATCTTAAGCTACCATCAGAATGTTGGGATATCATTAGGGCCGCGAGAGACCCGTTGACACGAGTCACCTACACCAGGAAGTGGACTCGATTTTCCAAGTGATGCGAGAGATCTGCCCTTGATCCTCTCACTGTTTTGGTTGACCTAGTTCTACCCTACATATTGTGCCTAGCTACAACAGGGCTTTCATTGTCCTCCACCAAGGTCCATCTGTCAGTCATAGTGGTGTACACAACAACTCCGGAGATGCAATCCTTGCTCTCTTTGCCGGCGGTTAAAGTCTTTCTGAAAGGGCTGATGAGTACTTATCCTCCTACGCCCACGCCAGTTCCAAACTGGAGCCTGAACACCGTCTTGACAGCCCTCATGGAAGCTCCCTTCGAACCCATACACAGATGCGAAGTGAAGTTCTTGTCTTGGAAAACTGCCTTTTTGATAGCCATCACATCAGCCAGAGGGATCAGTGAGTTGCAAGCTTTGTCGTCTGAACCTCTGTTTACTTTGTTCCAGAAGGACCGCGTCATCTTAAGACCACATCCTAAGTTCCTTCCCAAGGTGCTGTCGGAGAAAACACTCACTGAGCACATTGTTTTGCCAACTTTTCTCCAGAATCACGCTTCTGAAGCAGAAAGAACATTACACTCTCTGGACGTTGCGAGAGTTTTGAAGTTTTACTTGCAGAGAACCAAGGAGTTCCGCTCCTCAAACCGACTGTTCATTGCTTTCTCTGGCCGTACCAAGGGCCAAAACATCTCTAAACAAAGTCTTGCGCGCTGGGTTTCGTCCTGCATCACCCACTGCCATCAGATGAAAGGCGACCCTCTAACTAGACCGCCATCAGCGCACTCCACCAGAGGGAGGGCGGCGTCAACAGCATTCCACGCAGGGGTGGCCTTCAAGGACATATGCAGGGCCGCCACATGGAGCACTCTGCACACGTTCGTGAAACACTACTGCCTGGCTGAAGATACCAACAAAGAAACTGCAGTTGGACAGGCAGTGCTCTGCCATCTCTTTGCATAAGATAGGACCAGCCTCCTATTCCCACCTTTCCCGGAGTATGTAACCGTTGTGTTGCTGCATGATAAAGGTTTGATCAGAAAGATGTTTTTTCTGTATTTATGCATACATGTATATGATGGTGGCATGTTTTAACTGCTTGGCATTCTATTCAAGCATCTGAATCTATGAAAGATCCAATGCTGGTGAAGTCTTAGTTATTTACCTATAACTGCATTTCTCCAGCATTGGTATCTTCCATAGATTCCCCTGAGAAGCTGCTCCTATGCTCAGCATCCATCATATTGTAGTCTCCACGGTTCAAAATCTGAAGATGGCTGCCGGGGGCAGAGCTTAAGCCCTGCCACCTCATTGGTTGGGGCCATAAAGGACCAAAGGGAGGTGGAGGGACTACACAATAGAATGGCGCATAGGCCATAATGGGCTATGTACATTCATTGCTACCTAGCAATGTGTGTATATTAAAAAAATGTTTTAGTAATTATTTTTATCACAGAGGATTCCCAGTCTGACGACGGGGAATATTCAAGCATGTGAATCTATGAAAGATACCAATGTTGGAGAAATACAGTTACAGGTAAGTAACTAAGACATCTTTGGCTTTATCACCTCCAGTCCCTCCCTAGCAATGCCTCTGCGTGTAATGTTCATGTACATCTGAAATGGCCAATGATTGATCGATTGAGAAATTAGATGTGTCAAAACCTTTGAAACGGACACCATGTTGGATTTGTGAACCACGCAAGTAGCCCACAAACATCACAGTAAAAACTTATTAAAAACAACACAACATTACACTTATCAGACAAATGAAACAATATCTAGGGAGGAAAAGGGTGATGAGGATGGGATGGGATATATCCAGAAACAGTCAGAAATCGGGTGTTTTTTTCTTCTCCTATATCTGCAAACATCTCAGGTGTTCGGGGAAATTTCTGTGATGTTCACAAACTTGACAAATGTTCGAGGACATCAATGAACATGTGTGCATTACAGGGTCAGTGAAAAGTAGTTATTAGATGGCTTATAACTTTCACAATAACAATATAGACCCAATATTGAATGTTGTTGCAAGGTTTGGTGCTATTTCGCCAAGAGGGGGCAAATTTTGAGGGGAGGTCCCAACATTTTTAGATGGCTTATAACTTTGGTACTGTTTTTACAGATCTGCACAAATGTATGCAAAATGATTAAAGACCCAACTTTAAATGGTTGTGCAGTGATTTTGTCAAGAGGGGGCTAAATTGTATGGGTTCACAAAAGTTTCAAAATCAGGATAGACTTGAATGGGAAAAAAAATCTGCTTGCAACTACAGCCGTAGTGCTGGATAGATTTGCAACAAACCTGTGCAAGGGGCATTGGCAAGGACCCGAAAGTATGCTTTTGCAAATCTGTCCTGTGTTTTATTTTTTGAAAAGTGTCAAAATGTAGGTACAAAAAATAGTGATATAACTTTTGTGCCTGAGGCATAGCCTGTGGCCATGGACAGTGGCAAGATTATTAAGGCATGGCCCTGAGCAATATGGCTACTGGCCATGGCCAAAAGGGACAAGCAATGGGGTTAAAGTGGCCATTGCCAGCAGGGACTGGCTATGTGGTAACATTTTCGAATTCGGATGAGCTTGAATGGGAAAATAGATTTTGCTTGCGGATACAGCCTGAAGTGCAGGACGGGTTTGCAGCAAACTTGCACGTGGAGCATCAGCAAAGACCTGAAAGCATGCTGTTGCAAACCTGTCTTGTGTGTTATTTTTTCCAGAGTGTCAAAATGCATGTACAAAAAACAGTGGTATAACTTTGGTGCCTTGGCAGTGGGCATGGCCCTCAGCTAAGTCAAACGTCTGCTCGGATTTGCTTTTTGGGGCCTGCGAGATGGCCGATGCCCATGCCCCATGGATTGTGGACACTGACCATGGCTGCAAGCCATGAGCACTGGCCATTGGTCACATTATGGGGGTATAGTGGACACTGGACCAGATGCAGGCTAAGGGCACTGGGTAACGGGGGTGGTTTGGTGGGGCTTGGGTCATGGCGAGCCTCATGCCCTAGGCAATTCAACCATGACTTGCATCCCCAGAATGTGCTGCTGAAAATGATATACATCAGTATGCCCTGCAAAAAAGATGTTTATTAAAGGAGGTTTATAGTCCTTTCATATATGTTAAAGGAGAAATTATTAATAGCTTATATACAGTGCTGTAACATCATGAAACATTTTCACTTATGAAAAAAACCTATGAAATTCATTGAAAAGACTTTGTTAAAGGGACTTTATGGTTACAAGGTAAAATTGAAAAAAACAAAAGAAATTTGACAGTTATGGTAAGCTATGCAACCATAACTTGCGTCACGGCCATGCACTGCTAAGACTAACACGAAGGACATCAAAGATGACATCACAAATGGCATCATCAATGACATCACTGATTTTCTAACTAATGGTTTCCTAAATGTCCAGTTTAGTTGGGTTCTTGATAAACTGTTTATTTGGAACATTTCATCTAAATCCATCCAGGAAGTCAAAGGTTATTAGCCTTGCTGTAAAAATGGATCTCTGTGATTTCTTGGAAAATATTTTGCGTAATGGAGATTTGACTGAATCTATTTCACCGAAAAACGAAATTAACCTTTCACTTTTTCTACTTTTTTTTGTAATGCGGGGGGAGACCCCCCACAGACCTTCCTCACCTCTCCCTACCCTAACTTATACCCTTACCCCACCTATTATGCACTATGCATATACCACTTTACCTACCATTTTCAGTCATATAAATTTGGTCATTTCTCATTCATTAGGTAAAATTGTATTCAGTGAAATTTAGGTATACAGTAAAAAGCACCACGGTCCATATAAAGGTAATAAGGAGGCGGGGTGCCCCGTTCTCTGCAAAATATTTTAAAAGCTACGTTATGGATTTACCCCAAATCAGTCAAGACATTTAAATCAATCCTTTTTGTCCAAGTTGTTTCTTATTTGGTTCAAATCTGCCCAGCGGTTTTCGCGCTACGGCTGTTCAAAAACTGCACCTTTTCTCTGTGGGAAAATGAATGGCCTGAAAACTGTGAAACTGTGTTGTTTTGTTTTCTTAATAACATTTTTATTTTATAACGTATTGTTCCCGAAATTTGCAGTTTGGGGGGGTAGGGTGAGGTTTGACACAATACTTGTTTTGAGAATTTCATCCAAATTCAACTAGCAAGTAAAAAGTTATTAGCAATAGAACTTTGGGAAAACATGGCTGCTATTTTAGAAAATGCTGTCAGCCTCTCTACTGCAAAGCACCATCACTATCATTTTGGAAGGGGCACCCCCCTTCTCTGTCAAATATTTATGGATGCAATAACCCCAGACCTCTCCCCCTCGGAAATCGTGTCAACGCTTTGTGGCCAAGTTGTTTCATACCTGTTCCAATTCCATCCAGTGGTTTCCGCTGTGCACTAGAGCAAGAATTTGACTTTTCACTCTCTGGGACAATGAATGGGGACTAGGTTGAAATTGCGTATTTTTTTTCTTAATAATTTCTTTATTTTTTAACAGATCTTTCGAAATATGTCCACTGTGTGGGGCTGTAAGTACAATTTTGTCTGCAAAATTTCAGCCAAATTCATTGTATGTGTTAGTCATACATTTTTTGGGTTTTCTATGATACTTAATACTCAATTTATGAACTTTTTCTCATATATAAGTATATATATATATATATATATATATATATATATATATATATATATATATATACATATATATAGAGAGAGAGAGAGAGAGAGACAGTGAGAGAGAGAGAAAGAGAGAGAGAGAGAGAGATGTATACACGTTTATATAATGAATTTGTGTACGTTTAAGCTCCAGCCCTAGGATTTTACAGATGACAAAGGCCCTCTACCCATAACAAGCATTTCCATGATGGGCTTAACTGTGAGAAACCCAAAAAAATTCAAAGGCAAATAAATAGGTCGCGTGCCATCTGAAATACATTAAAGCCAGTTTCCAAAGAAAAAAGTGTAGAAGAGTGCATATTTTATGCTTGCTTGATTCTGACAAATGTGTAGGTTACCTAATTCACAAAGATGACCTCCTCATTTCTCAAGTACCATGGACCAACGCAAAAAGTGTGATGTTCTGCCCCTTTGAATGAATTTGTGTCTCTAGCCGCCAACACTATTTTATCATGGATGGCAACCCCCAATTGCCTTTAGAGATGTGAAAAATTCCCCAAAGCCTCTCTGATTGAGGTGTACAAATGCTGCTGGAACTGATATAGCTGTTTTCCCTGTTTAAAGAAACTGCACAGAATGTTCAGATATAACCCTTCTGTAATTGTGCAGTCCCCTGCACCATCTCTAAATAAGTGCAGGGGAATGTGTGGCTTTTTCTTGTACTCTTGATCAAAATAGGGATCGGAGATGGGCACATTCTGGTCCCCTCTCGCTAGAGCGTGCATTCATGTTCGGGAGAAAAAGTGTCTGCATTGTATCCATCCTTAGTTAAATGATGCCTACTATTGCTAAAGTTTGTGAAGGCAAAACAAGTAAAAGGTTTTTGCTGCAAATTATGTTATAAGGACACGACGTACAGTGTGCTGGCTGTGAGCTACGATGTCAAAAGACCAAAAGAAGAAGACATGGTTCCTTTTGAAGCATTTATTTTTTAAGTAGACATTCATTCAACCTCATAAACACGAAAGGTCGCAAAGAATTACATTTTGAAAAATCTCAACTTCCTTTCTCATTCATTGATTGCTGCATGTTCATTCTTCGCTGTCTCCTTCCTGAAAAATAAAGTATATTTTCAAACATTGAATAAAATGGAGGAACACTTCCATCCTTGGCTGATTTCATATGGGAATATTTCTTTTTTTCATTTAATTTTGTAAAATACGATCTGGTTTGTATCAACCCTTACACATCTATGTTCGAAAAAGAAGGAAAGGTATATAAAAACAGTAAATAGGAATATGCATATCAAATAAAACTAAAAACACACATTTCACATAAAAATGTACCCTCCTGATGCCAGCATCCATTATAAATGTTTAAAAAACGGATAAATCGCCATAATCAATGACATTTGATTTCCCAAAATCAATCTTGCAAAGGTTTTCATTGCAATCATAATGTCCTTATTCACACATTTTGTAAAGACAAATCTTCTTAATACAGTTGAGGGTTTCAACAACTTTCCCTTCTTTACAAAACCGAAATACCCACTGGCTTTTTACATCTCCCTTCCTTGAACCAATAACGTGGCATGTTGGAAGTAGATTAAAACGAAATAGCATGTGAGGCAGAACCAAAGCACCATTGGAAGAAAAGTATATGAACATTTAGAGAGAGCATCTAATCAATGGATAATCATTGAATAGTTACGAAAATGTAACAACGAACAATATATTATTTGTCACTGTTGGTGTCTTAGTTGAACTATACTGATTTTGCCAAACAGCATAATCCTTTTGATTAAATAAAAAATGTTGGAACTGTATATTCCAGGCAATTATAACACTTGTCTTAATATTCGAGTTCCCCAGATAGAGAAAAGGGGTACTAAGGACAGGCATTAACATGTAAAGCCTGTCTCAATACCTTATTCTCCGATCCTGGGGGTTTACATCATTTCTGCAGGCACAGTGGAGGCATAGAACAGGATATACATATACATTATCCATGTGGATTGCTGCTAAGGCTGCACAAAATGTGTAAAAACCAATGGATTCCTATGAAATCTGCCTATGTTTAGCAATAGGTAAAAGCAGTCATATTGCATAGAAATCCATGCAAAACGTAGTGCAAAAAAGTGCTGCAGTGATTTTGCCTATTTTAACACATTCTTTATGCTGTCTCTCACTAATGTATAATATTGCTGGGAGGAGGCTCTATAGCACAGAAGTGCAAATGTTGGCAGTCCCCTCCGTGCAATTAACACTTTGGGGAAAACAAGTTTGACAGACTACTGCTGTACAGAAGTGCAGGGCTGAGTGTTGTTTAAACCACCTACTGATCCCCACATGAATACTAAACCAGCAGCAGTTCCATCCATAAAGGTAAAACAGGCACAGCCTGACAGATATATCTCCTTTTCCTCTTGTGGTAATTCGACCGAGGGCAGGCTATAATCTTCAGGAGCGATGTGAGCTAGCAGAAAGGCTACCAAACAACAATAGTGCTGTCTTCCCAAAATAATTGAATGTCCAACCGAGGTTCTATAAAAATAGGAGACTTTAATTAAACAAAAAATATACTCAGAAAAAGGAAAAACACTATGATCCCCTCTCCCGCAAGAGACGACACAGAATATGCTATGCAGACTTTAAGATGAAAAAGTCACTGTATGTGTGAAGAGGGGGAGACAGGCAATATCTTCAGCAGCAATATCCAAGCCCAATGAAGATGTCTTTAAAAAGGTAAGGAGTGGTGTTCTTAAATGTGGGCCAGAACCACTAAAAATACATTTAAGGCTTGTTCTGGAGTCTTGGCACCATTGAGACTGGCTTCTAGGTCCTTAACAATAGGTGGAGTCTGTGTTAAGTCGATTGTTTCCAATTAATCGAGTGCTTTGAGATGGTCGAGTCAATTCAGGAGGGTCCAGCCACACGATGGGGAACAGCAACTGTTATTGGCTTAAATCAGGTGAAAAGCAGGCAGGTAATTTCCAGGGCTGCGTAGCTAAGCGGTCGACAAGGTTCAACAATGTGATGCAGTAATTCAGGAGTGATCGGCACGAAAGCTGCTGGTGTACCGGCAGGCAGTAGTCAGGTCAGTGCCTCAACAGCTCAACGGCTCAAATCGGATCAAAAAGCAGTGAGTTTCACAATCAGCTCCGGGAGGCCTGCAACAGCTCGAAAACTACTTGAAAGCGGTCAAGTCAGCTCAAAAGCAGATTGAGGTGCGGTTTCCAGGGATAACGTTAGTCCTTGTTCTGCCCTTCCCAGCCATGAATGCTGCCAGAGAGAGATCACTTGCAGGGCCTTTCACCCAAGTGAGCAGGATCCTGGTTCCAGTGTTCCGTCAGCGAGCAAGCCCTGTTCACACAGCAGTTCACCTCGAATGTTCCTCTGGGATGAGTGATGGAAGGGTCTTTTATGTTCACCTCCATGGAAGAGAACCATGGGCAGACTATACCAGGCGAAATCCTTCATCTTCTGCAGTCCAAATATGATTTGAAAGGGGTTTTTATTCCTGTTTATGCAGAACCCAGATTGCGCCCCATATTCCTCTATGTCCTGCAGGAGTGCTGGAATTGAGTGTTCGGGATGGGAGACATAGACCAGAACATCGTCCGCAAACAACGCTAATTTGTATTCTACCCCATGTCGGAGGAGCCCTCTAAATTTTGAGTTTCGCCTAATGTTTTGAGCCAGCGGCTCCATGATTAGAATGTATACAAGCGGGGAAAGGGGACCCTGACCCATCACGTGCACAACTCCCACAGACATGGGGCCTCCAAGCTGCGCAAAAAGGCATTAGATACTTAGGTATACTGATTACGAGGAACCCCCAAGAGTTATATCAGTCTAACTATAAAGCACTGTGGTCAGTGATCCAACAAGACCTGGACAGATGGGGAAAACTAAACCTCTGCTGGGCAGGTAAATTCACAGCGATTAAAATTAACATCTTGCCACAACTCCTTTTCCTTTTCCAATCTCTTCCTATTGTACTCCCCAAGGCCTTCCTGATCACGGTTCAAAAAACTCTGCTGTCTTTTCTGTGGGATAATAAATAACCACGTATTGCCTAAAAAGGGGGTTTTACCCCCTTATATAATCAATCTGTCACGTCCAAGCCTTCTGTAAGGTTCCAATCTGGGCTGCTGTGATTAGTTTATTTTACTGATGATGTCAGTCTCAAACCCATCCCATAACTGTAACTTCTCTTCTGACTACGTTAATTCTGCCCACTCTCCTGTCTGCCTTGCATCAAAGAGTCTCTAGTAATTACCACCCTTGTGTGACTTCCCTCTCGCTGGGATAGCCTGCCATAGGTCCTCTCTATTGCCCACTGTAAGTCAGATACTGTTCTCCTGGAAGGTGACA
This sequence comes from Ambystoma mexicanum, assembly GCF_040938575.1. Taxonomy (NCBI): domain Eukaryota; kingdom Metazoa; phylum Chordata; class Amphibia; order Caudata; family Ambystomatidae; genus Ambystoma; species Ambystoma mexicanum. Next base: position 449,836,692 of record NC_090924.1, on the reverse strand, counting down.
CGTCTTTCCCAGGGAGAGCAAAGGCTTTGCTTGGATGAACTCAAATGGTCTGTTTGGGTGAAACTCAGTCCTATACAGTGAATACACAGAAGGCCCTGGCAGAAGGAGTCACTAGAAACCTAGCTTACAAAAGAAATACACAAATGGGTTTTGGCCATTATAACTGTAGATTGTGAGAGACCACTATGCCAAAACTAGACATGACTTATACTTAGTTATTAATCTCCCACCAGGTCCTGGCACAATTATATTATTTGGATCAGGGCTGCCTGTGGTTAAGGCAGTCCCTAGCTGTTGAAATTTGGGTTCCATCAGTCTGTTGTAGGTATGCACATGGTACTCTGTTACTGCCATGTTGCCAAACTACATGGCAGAAGCTGAGGGGTGTCAGTGGACAGGCTCAATAGAGCTACATGTTTGCACCATACTTTTGAACCTTGAGCATTATGAAAGTGTGGTCTGATTAGCAAATCTCACTCTCAGGGATAGAATTGCCAGCATCATTTTATGTCAAATATCAAAAAAGGCTAGTATGCCCTCACAGATCGCATTCCATCACAATAAGCCCTTATATATTTAATCTTTTATTGAAAGAATCTTTGTATTGATTTTCAGCATATATCAAATGAAAAAGAGGCTCACATTACAAGCAACATACTTGAGATTTTTCTTAGATGAAAGATAGTGACTGTGTAGTAGAGCTGATCGCTGTCACCTCCCAATCCCTTCGCAAAATGTGGTGCAGTATGGCTAAGGAAGATGGAGGATCTGAAAGGCAGCGCACGATACAGATATGAAGCTGCAATAAAGCAGGCAGCAGGAAGCAGTGATTTTGGAACCACAGGAAGTTAACAGACATTATTGCTGGAGGTTGGAAGTAGAGGACACTCCAAAAATGTTGGTCATGGGACAGCTCAAATGCGGCATGAAGCTGAACCACCAGCTCCGGGTCTCCTGTGTATCTGCCTCATACTAAACTGATGCATTGAGAGAATGAGACAGAGTAACTCTGATATCCTCAAACACTGCAGAGTTCTGATGTTGATTACATTAGGCATAGGATTTCTTTGAGCATCTCAGAAGGGTTAGGTAGGAAGGAGCTTGACACCTGCTTAGCTGTAACAGGCTGTATGGAAGAGGGGGTTATTGACACAAATAGTTTCTGATGAGATTCCTCCATGTATCTGCACCCCTCTTTTCCTGGTATTCTTTTGCCTTCCGTTCCCTTCTCTCACTCCGGACTTAAATTCATGAAGTCACACTAACTGAATTATAAGAGTGTAGTTTGTAGTCCCCTGTCTGACATTCGGGGTGAAGAGTGGTATATCCAGGGTTGTCTTGTGGTGCTGCCTGTTAAGCAATGCTGGACCTGGGGACAGTGAGGAGATGAACCCTTGGTTTTACCCCAGCACACCTCTGAGGTATTGCCAGGCCTTGATGCCCCAAATCTAGACCCAAAACCCTTAACTCATAATAGAAGTGTGACCTTAAAACAAAAATCCCTCCCTTGGTCAAGTGATCCCAGATTTAGGAGTTTAAAATTGACAGGTAGCTAGTTCTAAGGGAACAGGGACTGAAGAGGCTGAAGAGCAGTGAGATAAAAACTGAGTGTGTGTGTGTGTGTGTGTGTGTGTGTGTGTGTGTGTCGCGCACACGCATATGTGTGGTCTATGCTGTGCAGGAATTCCTCAAATTAGAGAGCACTGTCCACAAATGAGCACTTAGATGGAACCATGGAGCATGTAACTGCACTTCAACAGTCACCTACTCGGCATGTACAGAGAAAGATTTACAATATAGCGACCAGCCTCTATGAATTCTCACACCACGGTTCTATGTAATGGAGCAGAGGCAGCAGAATGGTAGGGAAGTCACCAACGTTGATCTTTGAGACATAAAACCATACACACCTGAATGTAGTTCAGCAAAGCAATCGCTGGTGGCATGGCCAATCCCCTATAAATGGCACAAGTGGTTTCAGGAGTGTGGGTATCTGGAGAGAGTGGAGGAGTGCATCAGGACCAAATCAGATGGAAAAGAAGGTGGTGCCGGATATCATAGAAGGTAGCCACACAGAAGACGGCGGTAGAGCAGAGAGGATATGATAACTAAGGTGTAGTTGGCAATTAAGGCATTGAGGAACATCAAGGGGACGGAGGAGAGTAGAAGGAGAAGAAAGACAGTAGAAAGCAGGTGACAACCGAGGAAGAGAGTAAGGTGCAAGAGAAAGACTAGGAGGTTTAGGACCGAAAGAGACAGAGAGCAGTGGATCACGTTGGAGAAGACCTCAGAGGGAGAGAAGTGGGGAGATACGGCCAAGGAAGGGCTGTACCAGAGAGAGAGAAGGAGTAGGCAAATCAACAAGCCTCAGTAAAGGGTACTGAGGAGGGACGGGGGAACAAGCATGTGACGAAGCATCGAGAAGCTGATACAGAAGACGAGAATGGAGTACAGTGGAGAGGAAAAGAGAGAAGTACAGAAGGACACTTTAGCCTTGAGATCATCTCATTGAGTAGTCAGAGGAAAGCAGGGTTTTGGGAAGCAGTCTGGTCCCCAAATAGAGATAAGAGGTACAATAACAAGCACAGCCCTTGCACCAGCCGAAGTGGCCCAGCCCCTGGTGTAATCTCTGGGGCTTTGCATGGAAGTACTCAGCCTTCTCCTTTGCTGCTACCTATGCCTAACTTGCAGTAAGGGACTTAGGTGGAAGAGTCTACTTAAAATCTGCAAAGCAAGGAGGAGAAGCAGAAGGACCAATGTGAAGAAGCAAGGAACCACAAAAGCATTGCATGGACTCAATACCATAGACTGTGAGTGACTGAAAACTGAAAGGTACTTCTTGGACCTGATGTCAGGTTGAGAACCATTGTGTTGCACCAGGAGATCAAAGAGTTGTTCTCATCCCAATGAATCTGCATTGCTTAAAACTATAATGTATATGTTTCAGTCTCATATTCATTTTGCTTGGCTTTGTGAAAGCAACAATGGGTCAGTTTAAAGCCTAACTCAAAAACGTGTTCTCTCTAAATGGAAGGAATGTGAGAATGACAGGTCCAGTCGAGAAAAAAAGAGCGTTAACTATGGTAGAAAGTCAAAGGGCTGTACGCAGATTAGTTTCATTGAAGTAACTCTGGACTTAAAAGTTCTGGGTGAACTACAGTATTAACTGGGACCTGAAGCCTCGTTGCATCAGAGAAGTGGTAGCTCCTCAGAGGCTATAAAAGAGCATGACTTTGAGAAGAAGCCTTCACCAACAAAGGTTAGTTACATGATGGGTCCAAACAACCAGAGAAGCCCTTGCCTAGTGGTAGAAGTTGGGATTTGGAATGGTGATCTGGGAACAGTCCTTGCTGCTTGTGCAGAATAGTCAGTAATAAGGGAACTAGTAGATCCCTTGATTAATACATCCATAGAAAGATAGGTGGGTACAGGGGCCCGCAGGCGCAAACTGATTGAGGGGTGGATATAGTCTCTGTACTTCTCTGGGCTTACAACTGGGAGTACCTCTCAAAACGAATTCCTGTCCAGATAAATTGCTACATATATAAAATGGATAATGAGTAAAAGTAAAGGTGATGTAGATACTTGTTTGGTAGAGAACTCGGATTAATGCATTATAGTGAAAGGGGCAGGACTGACTGAGCAAAGAAACCAACGTGGCATTACTCTATACCTGATTTTGTAGGAAAACACTGCATTACTCTAAATGCATTAATTTCACACAACAGGCAGAAGCAGACATCCTAATAAATTCAAGGAGTGAGGACACATTTCTAAGACATAATCAGGCTATTTAATAGCAAAAAGAAGGCCAGGACACTGGAGGTGTGGATGCCGGACAGTGACAGAGGGGCATGCAGGAGAGGAACCATTTCCCCCAAACACCTTTCTGAAAAATATGAGGAAAATTAACACCACAAAAAAGAAATTGTAGGTTTGATACCAATAATTGAATGCATCCTGTTAGCCTCTATAACAGCAGTAGAGAACAATTAAACCATCCAGCTTCAGTACATCAAGGAGGAGAGGAAGGAGATGCCTGTATGAGGACAGTGTAGAGGTAAGGAGGACACTGACGGCTGATTCAAGTGATAAATGAGAAAAGGAAGATTACTGACAGAAGACAGCAACAAGATGAGTCAGTGAGGGAGTAGATGAGGTGGGGTGGTGAAAGTCAGGCAAAATAGTCTACTCTAAATTTAGAAGCAAAAGGAGAAAAGATAGAAGGTTCTACAGAATACAACTAAAAAAACAGAGAACCTAACAGTGGGGCATGATGTATTACAAAACAGTGATTCCAACCAAGGTGCAATTCAACCGGGAAAAATTAAGATGCCAGCTAATGAGGAAAATGGGGTTAAGGAATTTCTGAGATATGCAAGAGAAGAAAGGACTGAGAAATTTGACAGATCAGAGCAATGCTTTAAAAAGCTATGAGATGCAGTGACTAAATTGAAGCTAAATCTAGTTAAAGTTAAGGATAGGATAAAACATTTAGAGGAAAGTGAAAAGAGGGCAACTGAGCACTGGACTGTGAGTGTGCAGGAGATAGGTAGAAATGAGCAAGACCTTTGCTCTGGCTGGATCAGGTGAGAAAAGGCTGTAATTGGTTTCTTCCATAAGGAAGTGAAATGACAGAAAACCTCAAGTGCGAAGAGCACTATTATGAGAGGAGAGGAGGCTATTAATTTGAAACACGAAGTACAGAGGACTCACAGCTTTCCCACCTGTAGAAAACCAGATAGGAAAAAAGCCCTGAAAGGTACTGGTGAACTATATCACCTGGCTGAGGGCTTCACCTTTCTCGTTTGCTTCAAGACGGATAAGAATCAAAGGCAGACAGAGAATATGGTGAAAAAGGGGCCTGAACATCATGCATGACATAGGATGCATATATCCCAAAGAGGCATACCACAGTAGAATATTTAAATACTCTCCTACAACTTTAAAATGAATCCGTGGGGTGTGAGGGACAACAACAAAGGGAGTATATGCCAGGGAATGAACCGGGTGCTTGCCTTATGAAGAACAGAGTGTGGGATGCATAAAACTGGGAGTTGGTAAACACAACTCCAAAGCACATCAGCAAGGGGTGTGAATATGAGAAAAGCAAGTCTGTACAGAAATCCTAAAATGTTAGGAATAGCAAAATAAAATACGATTACACCGACAAGAAAGCCATATTTGAGAAACTCTTATACAAATGCATAAATATCTAAAATCTTTCACGTGGACTATCATTGGGACCAGGAATTGTTTGAGAAGTACATCTTTTATGGAACCATTAAGATATTAGATATGAAATGTATATTATTATAAGAGACACACTTAAGGGGCAAAGAGGGACTTAAATGGCAGAAAACACAATGCGTGAGTGAACATATATGCAACACAAAACTTAAACATTAAGGGCAGTGCCTGCCATTCCGATTACAATAAAAAACAGGCTTACTGGTTATAGCCAGAGTGGAAGGATTTGGAGGCAGTGTCCCAATAGCCTCAGCGTATTGTCCAAATGTGGCAAGATTTCCTCCCAGGATTCTTTCATTTTGTTCTATGCCCCAGACTTGCCAGAAACGTCAAACATATTAAGTGCTCTGTTGCTTCCCAAAGCTACTTTTGACCTCTGTAATTACCCAAAATAAAAGAAATGTCGACCATCTACTATAAAACAGTGGCATTTCATCTTCCAGCATATATGAATCATGTCCCATAACAAACATATCCCAAACATTTTATAGCAATAGGACCTTTGTTGATGTGTCAGGTTTTCTCCATAGTCTTGCACTTTCCTGTTACATTCATCTTAGTATTTGCTCTGCAATCCCCATATGCCAAACCCCAAATTATCCAGCATGTCGTGTTGAACAATATCACATGTTTCAGGTGTTATTTCGAGCTAAAAGTCTCTTAAGGTTGGGCATTCTCACTGGGCATGTAAAAGAGAACCTGTACCACCACATCCTTTCTAGCACATTGGACTATTGCTGTGAGATATCTCATATAGCATATTTGGGGCTCTATAGCACCGGCTTGTACTGTACATCTAAAATGTGTAGACTGGGTGAAGATTTTGGTATCCTTGTACAAATCACCATGCATTCCTCCCCCTCCCATTGCACATTAAAATCTCTTTCCCAGGCGTGTATGTTCCCCAATTGCTCTATATATTTAAGCTTCATTAGTTCCTTAAATATTGCTGATATCAGTCCCCTCCAGTACGGTGCTCCCGGTATAATGCTTTCCATAGGTGTAAGCTCTGGATGGACGTTAGATTTATTAGAAGGGTGCATTAGCCATTGATGCAACTGGAAGTATTCCAGATGGTCAAACTCCCATACTCCAAAATCTGCTTTGCATTTCTCACAATCCTTATTCCTTCCTCCCTCAAACATCTTCCCAATTTGAGTACACCTACCCTGTTTCAAGGCCTATGGCCTTTTCTTGTAACGGCGGAGTGAAACTGATGTTCCCGTATAGCGGTGTGAAGGGCGATGGAAATGTGCCGACCCCCGGATCTTTGTGTCTTCATTCCACGTATGTCAAAGTGATATTAGTGTGTTGGTTTCACACTATCTCTGGCATGTAGCCATGGTTGCTTCCAAATGTGTTTTACAGCAACAGCTTGCTCCATAAAGAGCCATGGTTCCCCAAATTCTTATTGGGTCCATTCTCCCAAAACTCTTAGCAGGGCAGCTTTGAAATAGCTTCCCACAACCGGAATACCCATACCCCCTGCTCTCTAGGTCTTAACAGAGTCTTTGGGTTAACTTGTGTATGTTTCCCTCCTCAAATATATTCGAAAAAAATATTTTGAATATGTATTAGTGGGTTCCTAGGTATAGCCATGGGGAGGGCCTAACAAAGATGACGTAGTTTAGGGATAATGATCGTTTTCAACACTGCAATGTGGCCTATCAATGTATTGTACAATTATTCCCATTTGCCTAAGTCTTGCTAAATAGAATTCAGCATTCTGGGGTAGTTACCGTTAAAACATGGCAAGAGTTTAGTAGTTAGGTTAATGGTATTTAACATATTTCTTCACCCAATGAAAAGATTACCTTTGCTCTAAAATCTCTACTTTAACTGTGAGTATTAGTTCAGCGTTAGGTTCAGAATATGTGATTTGGACATGTTAGGCTATCCAGAGTTTCTGGCTTTACGTTTATCTCTCTCCTCCAGAACAAAAGTCCCTCCATCATCATCAGCACCTCATCATCTGCCTCGTCTCTCTTATGTACACTGAAAGAAGTCCTGTAGACAGCACGAATAAAAGCGGGAACAGAGACAACCCTGTTTTGTTCCCTTTTCCAACTTGAAATCTCCAGAAAGTACCCTGTTAAATCTGGCTTTGCGGCTTGGGCTTTGGCTAATATCATTGTGATCATTTTTGGGCCAAACCCAAATCTTTCCAACACTTTCTCGAGTCTACTCGATTGAAAGCCTTCTCGGCATCTACTGCCAAGAGAATTGCCTCCAGTTTGTATCGTTGGGTCTTACGGGTTGTGTGAAGGACCTTTTTATATTGTCAAAGGTATTTCTATTTAGAATGACCTTAGCGAAAAATCCTTGTATATAATCTTGCATCTGTGTTAATCAATGCGATTGGTGTGAATGAAGCACATCATTGAGTGTCCTTTCCTGGTTTGGGAATAACAGTAATGTTCTATTCCATCATTCCCGGTGAGAACATCCCAGTATCCCTGATTTGGTTAAATAGCTCTACTAACCTAGGTGTCAATATTGAGTAGATATTTGTATTAAACGTTGCTATAAGGCCATCAGGTCCAGGTCGTTTGTTTACCGTGAGCCTCTTAAGTGCTTCTGAGACTTTCTTTATCGACATTGTGAGGTGTATGGAGCCTCTTTTTTGTTCGTTTTTTTAAGGTTTCCTTTGCCAAGTATGCCCCCTGCTGCTCAGCCGAATATTCATCTTCTGCGCAAAGGGTAGAAACTAATTCTTGAAATACTTTGTGCTTGTTCTTCTCTGTCCCTACCACTGATTCATTGTCTTTCTTTATAAGGGGTATAGATGTTTTGTTTCTTTGCTCATGCAACTGTTGTGCTAAAACTGTGCAACTTCTGTTACCACACACAAAGAAGCGATGTTTGGCTCTCATAAATGTGGCTTAGGCCTTACTTGTTGTTAGTGTGTTAAGCTGTGCTCTTACCATTGTTACTTGCCGCAGTGCCTTAGCACACCCGGTTTCTTTGTGTTCCTTCTATAGTTCGGTGGGGCTATTATGATTAAGAGCGCTATACAGTAAACAAGTTGGAAGAGTGAAGAATGCCATAGAATGTTGCAACTGAAAACTGTACGAATACCTGTGGAAACCCATGTATCTAATAGTGCATCCTAAATTCTACAGAACTGTTGGGCTAAATACTGTTCAGGCCTTTGTGAGCTCAATGGTAGAAATCGCAAGAATCCAAAATGTCCTTTTTTGTCTACAAATCATGAACTCTGAAAATGCCCCATAAATCCAGATAATCTTTCAGACAGTTTATCTCATCCAATCACTTTTTCAATGAAAACCAAAAATTAAAGAATTTGTGGTAAGAAATTGTATGGCCAGGTTTGAGTTTTTGCTGAAGGGGATAGTCTCAAGTTTGAGTACTTAAATTAATTCAGATCCACCAATTTATCGAAAGGCTTTAGATGCACAAGGCGGAAGCTAAAACATCAATCCTCTTTATTAAAAATTCTGAATTGTACACAAGAAGAGACAGCAGTGCCCCAAATTATCTGATCTGAAGAAATCATTTAAGAGATGAAAAAGACACAAAGCTATAGGAGGAATTACTAATAACACTGCACACCATGATGCCCCAAGCACATGTGGAATGGCAGCACTATCTGAAAGTCTGTAGTCTTTACTACACCCCCCAAGAAAGGGAATTAGATGGAAAAACTGGCTACAATCGAATGTCAGAGATGCTATAAGGAGAATTCGGATGATGTGCACATCTTAGTGGGGTCTCAAAGGTAAACATCTCCTGGACCACAGTGGCTTGGATAATCAGTGAAGTGTTAGCGAAAAAGATTGAGGTTAGTATCGAATTATTCATCTTTTGTGTACAGCAACAGAGAATTTGAAATATCACTAGAGGAAGACCACTTGTTATATTACATGATGCTGTTAGTGACTTTTCAGATTATGAAAGAGTGAGAGAGAGACAAGGTCCCAGAGGTAGTGATGTGGAATATTTGTGCGTGAAACGAGCGATGAACCTTAATACAACTGGAGGTCTGATCAGTTGTGAAAATGCAAGCATAGTGTATGTTTGTTCTCCACTGCTGTTGACATCTTCAGATTGTACAATTTGAACGAAGTCAGTCTAATTTGACAAACATAAATACATCCACTGATTGCCATACCACAAACACACAAAGCATTTCCACAGCTGGGTTTTCCTGTGGAACCTTTAATGGCTCTAAATGATGAGTTTATAAAAAAGAAGCCACATACTTCAAGACAAAGAAAGACTTGTCTTTGCTCATATTTTTTGCATAAATACTTTGTTTGGGACAAGGTAATGCACCAGGAGATGGAAAGAATAGTTTCTAGAGTATCTCACCTTGCTTCCAATATCACGACTTTTGGTCCTGAGTTTATTTACTTGTGATTCTGCAATGTCAGCTCTTTCCTGGGCTTCTTCTAGCTCGTGCTGTGTTTTCCTGAATCGTGACAGGTGTGAATTGGCTTGCTCTTCCTGGTAAAAGAAAACAATGATACAATGTACATTTGGAGGAATAAAATGATGACAGAGAAACAACTCTAAAGAACAATATGTCAGAAATGTGTAGATGAAACAGTGGGTTTTACGTTGTCACTATTATTCAGATCTTAAAGGTGTGGCAGAATGACAGGTGATGGTAAATATCCCAAAAGATCTGTAGGGACTCATACGTAGGTGTAAAGAATATTGGGGAGATACAAGGTTGTTATTGTGTTCAGGAGAAGGGATTTTAGAAGGTTATCCTTCAATAACAATTACAATTGTTAGATTCTGATGAGGGGGATTAGGACGTGGAAGGAGTGACAGTGTTTTATTGGTGGCGGTAGTTGCCAGATATGTTAGGGATTGGCCCTGTTCATCCAACACCCCACATTTCTATCACTGCACACATAGACAAGTGCAGCATTGAAGAATTAATTAGGTGATTACACCCTCCAAGTCCAAGTGGTTGCCCTGGGAGATCTCTGCTTGTTGCAAGTAGGTGGATCATTCAGTGGGCCCCCTCACCAAAGAACTGAGTGAGCGAAGGGGAGACCATAATCTCTCTCTGACAGAAGTGGCAGAATTTCATGGTAACCCATTTAATTGAAGCAATGCCTGATAGTTGAATAGGTGCTTTTAGGTTCTCACATATAGCCAACATTTTGTGAATTAAGCAAGTGGATTCTTTGACTAAAATAACTATTTAATAGTTTCAAGGTAAAATTGAGGCTGCATAAAATTATTTGCTTACAGCATTTGTTGACATTTGGTAATTTTACGTACAGTTTCCTCTGCTTGTCTCTTGTAGGCTTTAACTTTCAGTTGCAATTTGTCTGCCAGATCCTGAAGTCTCAGAACATTCTTCTTATCTTCCTCAGACTGCAAAAGAACATTCATGAACAAGTTTTAAATTGCAATGTCATGCTGATAGTTCAAATTATTGCACTGTAATTATTCAAAAAAATTCATAAGTAGGCACAACATGTATAATTTCATTTTTCTACTCATTAATTAAACAATATATTAATTATGTTAACAGTTCATTAGCCCTTTGAACAGAACAATGTATGTATGTGTTGTAAATTAACACATAAATCCAAGAAGAATTCAGTCACCTGGTATGTTAGCTCTTTAACCTTTCTCTCGTACTTGCGAACTCCTTTAATAGCTTCAACTCCACGTTTCTGTTCACATTCAAGTTCATTTTCCAGTTCGTGTACCTGTTGGGTAATTAAATGCAGTGTAATGGTAATGTCATATTAATGATGTACACCGTCCAAGCCCTCTTAGTGCGAATCCTCAGAAGTAAACTCACCCTACTCTCCAGTTTCTGGAGCTGCTTCTTTCCTCCCTTCATTGCAAGCTGCTCAGCTTCATCCAGGCGATGCTGCAGGTCCTTCACAGTCTGTTCTAAGTTCTTCTTCATTCTCTCAAGATGGGAACTTGTATCTTGTTCTTTCTTGAGCTCTTCAGCCATCATAGCAGCCTTAACATGAATACAATAATCAATGTTTTTATAGCAGTTGAGATGTGAGTGCAAGCCACAAAGAAAGCACGCAAATAAATGTATCAATGAAATGAATCCCCATACTGACCTGCAATGCTCTTTTGTCTTTCATCATGTCACGAAGCATATTAAATAAGGTGAAATGTATATGGAAAACCTCAATTCATGGGCACTGAGTACCGTTTCTTTCATTTAGTTTGCAGCGCAGGGCCTGTGGGTAACTGTTTTAGGTCACCAGAGAGTTCTGAATTTGTAAACTCATAGTCGATTAAAGAGTTTGGGCTGAAGAATGTAATGGCATGTTCAGTTTCTCCTCAGTTCATTTAATTAGAGACTAGAAAAACAAAGAGACTCTGAGATGCTCATTTTCTTTTGCCATAGTTGAGATGAAAACAGTTTGGGGCAGGATATCAGAAAGGGCTACAAGAAATGAAAATCAGACAATGCACTGTTTTTCCTTGTAGAATTCACCATCTTCTCAAAGGTGACCTGCACATTTCAGCAGGATGCGTGCCAGCAAAAATGTTGCGCTGGCCAGCCCCTTGCATACATTAGCATCAAGAGTAATATAGGAGAGGCTCCCAGCACCCAACTGACTGATGGGAGCGCTGTTCACAGTGACAGTCTCTTAGAGGAGTGGCACATCTCATCTTTTTCCACGAAAATATTTAGAATTTGGTCCTTTGGCTTAGTTAGTCACTCTTTGTTTGTTGTTTGTTTCACGCTACGCTATCAAACAGATTGCTAAATAGGCTTTTTTCAGACAACAGTAAATTGATGTGGTTTCTGGCTGTCCCCCGAAATGAGTTTATTTTAATTTTATGTAATTTTATTGAATTTTCGTACTGCTTTCCTCAAAGTGTGTATAGAGTTAAAAAGATGGCACACATAAATACAGCGTGAGCAAATTGATCATAAGACAATTGAAAGTAATACGAAGTAAGAAGAGTTTCAATAGGTGGAAGACAATAGATGTTAAAGGAGACCAAAGAGAAAACAAAATATCTGGTTAGGATAGATAATGGCAAAGATTGGTGGATCTGATGAAGGGGGTCGAAGAGGGGAGGAAAATTAGAAAACCTATAGTGATTATCAGAGGGTAGAGGAAGAAAGGATAAATAAATGCAGAAAATGGAATTGGGGGTTGGAACCAGAAATTAAGGAAGGAGTCGAGTGCTATGGTAAGAAGTAAGAACGAATTATAGGAAGAAACAGAGTGATAGGTTTGAAGCCACTCAATAAAAACGGTATCAGGTAATAATGTCCCTATATATATATGGTCGCCGTACATAATGTCACCGGTAAATCTTTGTGGCGAGATTATATTGGTGACCATATATATAGGGACAGGGGATGCGCGGTTGCGGGGTGTCCTCCACTCCTTGCATGTTCCATGTACTAATGTCTCCGTAAAAAACGGCAATTTTTCAGTGAAATTTTGCATGGCGACATTTTTGCGGGGACATTATCACATGGAACCATAAAAACAGTGAATATATGTGGAAGAGAAAAGAATTAAGCACAAAAATCAATGCATCATAGAACTTACAGAGAAAGCGTGCAAAACAAGAGATAACTAGAAAGAAAATAGGATAGGATAGAACATATACAGCACTGGTATAATGGCGAAAACCGAAGAGTTTTTATTGCACACAAAACGTGCTTTCAGAGATGAATGGTTACGTAGGGAAATGAAGAACAAAGATTAACAAGGAGGAATAGAGCCTGCATTAGTGAAACATGCAAAACAGCCAGATAGGTCACAATAATTGTAGTATACACATTGCATAGAGGTTGCAAGTAGGTGTAAGTTGTAGCTCTCTTTCAAAAGTGCACCAGAAGCAAGTGCTCAAGCCTGAGTGCATACAGGCGTGGATGCAGCTGGGAGGGTGAGGACCCAAATCCATCAGGCATGTTAGAGGAGGCCCTCCAGAGTGAGTGTATATTCAGATGCCAGTTTGAGGAGTCAGGGGTCTAACAGTGTAGATGAGAAGTGCGGGCCACACAGGAAAAAGCGGTAGTGCCAGTGCCAATGCTAGGCTGCGTGGAATGTTCCTTGTGGCCCGTAGGTTGAGCTCCAACGTCCGCCAGATGAGTGCTCTCTTTATGTGTTGCTTTGGAGTGCATCGGAGGACGAGTGCTGATGTCAGCAGCCCTTCTCAGTCAGCTTGTGTTGTTGGAGGGAGTGGTTTTGCTATTGCACCGTTTTTCCTCTTGTACGCCGGCGAGGCATGGAGTGCCGAACCCGGAATGCATTGGTGGACAAGTGCAGTTGCCAGTAGTTGGAGGCAGGTGGGGGCATTTCTGCACCGATTTCAGACTATATTGTAAATGAAACTACTTATAATGTACAATCTTCGGAGCAAATGTTTGATGGAAGATATGCAACTTGCCAGCCCCCCACCCCCGGACCAAGTTATTTTTGAGAATCTCAATTAATCCTTTTTTCTTGATAACTCTGCATCATCAGCCAAAATGTCATCCCAGTGTAGGAACAACATTTTAGACATTTCTGGACAAAACGCTCAAGTGCCTAACTCCTCCACACGTGTTTTGTCTCATAAAACTGTAACGGACATCATGGAAATACCTGATGATGACGTTGAGAGAATTAACCCAGTATGCGATCTGGCTAGGGTCAGAGATCTGCATCCCACGACTTCTAATCCCATCATCGACGGTGAGGGGGAGTTATTAAATATAAATATAGTCCATTCGGATATTTCACCTTCAAATACTCCTGCAATACTCAAAGAATGATTGGGATATTCGCTTCTCGACAAGTATTCCATTGCTTCGAATCTAGACATAGTTATATGGGAGAGGTAGTACCTGGAGATATAACGAATTTGGGCCCTACTTCCATCTCTGCCCTGAACCGTGATCTCACATCTATGATTAATCTTTATGAGAATATTAGACTTGCGGTTAAACAGCATACCCAAATTCCTACCACTATTCAGGCTAGCCTTGATGTGCTTTTATTCAGACAAGAATTGTGGATTTTTACAAGCGAGAATAATGCCAACCAAATTGCAGAAGGTAAATATCCACCTCTTTTGGAAGCCCCTTTAAACGGTCCTCAGGAAGAACCAGGGCTTCCTCAGGTTAGTAAAACTGAATCAGTGGTTATAGTTGAGGAGTCTGTAGAAAGTATATCAGATCTTTGCAAACTGATATCTGCTACCTCTCCCACTGTGCGGTAATCTGTCTTCGAAAGTAAAATAGCGCATAAAGAAAAGAAAACCAAAAATCAAAAAAGGAAAAAGAACCTTAACAAAAAATCATCACAAAGGTTTGTAACATTTCTAATGATTGAAGAAGCATGGCGCCATACGGCCACGCATAACTCACAATCACAAAAGAGCCAAAAAAACAAGAAGAATAGCAAAAATAGAAAAAATTGGAGCCGGGAGGTGCCTATGGAAGTGACTCCGCCTTCCTTGGTGGTGGAAATAAGTGGTAGAGCCCATCAAACTGTTATTGAGGCGAGACAGCCAGACATCTCTACCTATTTTGTGGGCTAATATTCATAAAGGAGTGGCAGCGACAAATTTACTTTTAAATATGAGCCTAGATCAAAGAAACACGCCTGTCACTTTGTCACAAGTAGAGAAATTACATATCCTGGCGGATCTTATTAAAGTGGGGAACTTTCACTAAATGAGTGAGACGGCCGGTCAGATAGCAAAGTGAGCTAAGTGCTTGCCCCTAATATCTGTGCTCATCTTCTGTGGCAGTTCGAATCCTGGCAGTTCTCAACTCAGCCTTTCATCCTTCCGAGGTCGATAAATTGATAGTAAAACTAGGTGGGACAATAATTTCTTCTGTTATTTCAGTGCTCTGAGACCTATGGGTGTGTAGTGCTGTATAAGAAATAAATAATTATTACATCCCTACTGGTCAATCGCTAATAAGAGTCTATTTGGGGCAGAGGATGGACCCAGATGATCCTCCTTTAGCCCTAAGTGGCCCAATACAACATATAGGCCCACGGTTCTGATACTTATTGTTGAATATGTACTACAGGATAATATTAGGACATTACTTCATCGATCCAACATATTAGCACTAGTGTACGACATTCCCAAACTGAGAATCATTACCTCGCAGGATATAACACTGATTGTGTTATTGGAGGATAATCTCTTGGACTTGGTGTCACTTGAACTGTCTTCGAGAGTTACAAGAGATATGTTACTTTCTCAAACCGAAATCTTCAGGTCTATAGGATATGACATTGCACCCAATTTGGCGAACACATGGGCCCGTCCATGATACATCTACGTATGGAGAATAAGAGTAGGGGCCTTATAGGACTCGAGGACTTAAGAATCACATGCCCCCCATACGAATCGACAAACTGTTAATATTTCTAAGAGTTATTTGGGGAAGGCTGGGGAATGGTCCTGGCTCCCTGCAGCTTTAATTAACTCACAAAACAGAAACACTTAGGCTGTCATTATGAGCATGCCGGTCTGGCAAAAAGTGGTGGTAACAACGGTTACTGGCACTTTTATCGGACCGGCATACTCTGAGACTACTGGTAGGGGCAGTGAACAACCAGCAGGCCTGACCTGCAGGTAGTTCAGGCCCCTACTGGCAGATGATTCACTGAAGCACTGGCACCGTTACAAACAGTACCATTGCTTCAGTGTTCCCATTCCCATGGAGTCTGTGACTCCATGGGAATGGGAATTTACTGTTCTGTCCGTAATATCGGGCGGTGGAAACGGTAAGCTGAGGTTGCCAGTAGGCCGCCGGTATTACCGGCAGCTTACCGGCAACCTTCTAGTGAGGCCCTTAGACACGTTTAGTCCTTAACAGAGAGTGTTATTTGAAAGGGATCTCGGAACTCTGGAGGGCCCAGACAGCTGTGCTCAGATCTTTGTAATGTGCTCGGGAAGTATCATATTATTTTACTTCAAGAAGCGTGGCTTTAAAGCCAAATTTATATTTATGGTTTCCAGGTTTTTAACGAGAATGCTATTAAGGGACCTCTGCATCGACCAACGGGAGGTCTTTTGATTGCAACTAGATATTCTATAGGACATAGGGCTGGTAGAATATGGGACTCCTATCAAAACCTTTTAGCTATTGAATTTAACTTGTTGACAAGCATTGGTAATCTTTGGTTTCTTGTTTTGAATATGTATTGGAACCCTAGGAAATATAATATAGATTCCTTTTTAGAGAACATTACCATAATATTAGAGGAATGTTTTTTGAGGCCCAACCAAGGCTTTGTTTTATTGGCTGGTGACCTTAATGCTGTTCGATTTGAAGTTGTCCTGGATGAGTGGAGTGGCAATGTCGACGTCCTAACTGTAGGAAATGCGAACGGTTTGATATGGTCTACTCTCTTACAAAAGTGAGATCTTATCAAACTTAATAATAATGTGGTAGGGGATTTGGATCGGGCCGGCACTTTGCGCAGAGGGGACATTTCTTCATGCATTGATTATATTTATGAGTGCCCTGACTTGCTTAATAAGTGCCATTGGTTCAGTATTTTATATACTGATTTAGTGACCATAATATCATGTCTGCTGAATTCATGCTTGAAAGGAAAATTACAGATTCAATGGGAATCAATGAATTCATTAAATGATGCTATGCTATGGATACTTGTATAGCGCTTGCAGCTGGGGCGTCCAAGCGCTGACCATTGGTGAGGGGCTGAAGGGAGAAAAAGAGGAGAGGAAATTACCTAAATAAAAAGGTTTTCAATCCTTTCCTGAAGATGAAAAGATTATTTATGCATCAATGATCAAAATGCAACGCTGTCTACAGCTTAGTGATTGCATGCAACGACCTTCCCATTGCTCTTGAACATCTGAAGCGCCACTCAGACAAAAGTGAGTTCAGGGACGTCATTTCACCAAAATGCCAGGGGTAGTGGAAGTGACATCACATGACCCTGGACCCCTGATGACATCACAGGAAGTGATGTCATTTGACCCCCACCCCGAAGTGATATCGCGGGAAGCGATGGAACACGACCTTTCACCCGTTCACAAAACAGGAAGTGGCATCACATAGCATTGTACACTACGAAAATATGGTTACGATATCACTATAATGTGATATGCATTTCATACAAGAATGGATCGCCATATGCATCGTTAAGATCAGTGTGTATAGGTCCATATTACCAAATTACTGTGAATGCAAGCAGACGTCCATGACCAAATGATAATGATGTGTTATTCTATAGCACTTACGCTTAAGCGCTTTATATAGAAAAAATATACACCCAATATCACCCAACCTGTGTTGGTACTCATTTATCGACCTCAGAAGGATGAAAGGCCGAGTTGAGGCATTTAAGAACAGACTAAATCAGTGACTCACCCCCTGAAGTGTGCCTGAAATAAACCTTTAATGAGTCTAGCAATTATTGTATAGAATTCTAGAAAGACACATTATTTGGTATTCCTATTCTTTCTTATTTAGGGTCAGTGCTGAAAGTGTTAGACTTGTCGCACTCCTGTTCTTATTTTTCTTCTTTTTTTTAAGGGGCCTGAACAAGAAAGCCAGCCACTCCAGAATTAAAGAGCCACATGGTGCTGGCCACAGCCCAGGAGCTTGCATTACAAAAAAAAAAGAATAATAATAACAATTCTTTTTAAAAAAAATTTTTTTAGAGGTCGCAAGGGAGATCACAGAGGTCACAAGGGAGACCTCAGAGGTCGCAGTTGCGACGTCTGGCGACCCCTAAATGACGTCCCTGAGTGATTTGTGAGACGAACGAAAAGCCTGTCGGCAGTGTTCCAGATTTTGAGCTGCGAGTATTTTACTCCCTATTTTTAAACTTTGAGAGTAAACGTCATTTTAAGAGAGTAAAAATCACTTTTCTCCTTTGCAAGAGAGTAAATGTATGTGACACCGTGCTAACGTGTGCAAATGTGCAAAAACTGTATGGAAATCATTAGTAGGCGGCAGCTTTCTGCATTGTGTCAGAATACACCTTTCATTATTTCTCTAAAGTCTGGCCATTTGATCTCTCCTATATATATTTAAATGTTTAAAACACAAAAACCTAGCCAATTACCCAGTAAAGCAAGCATGTATTGTATTGTGTGTTTTGAGGTTCGATAGCAAAATTGTCTTTTGATGTTTAATGAAAGTCCTAATTTCCTGAAGCTATTACTACCTGATGGTATGCAAATATTATGATATTTGGTCTCGGGAGGATAGCTCAGCAGCAACATGCTCGCATTGGAAGCAGGATGGCACGGAGCAACAGAGGTTTGATCCCTGGGTCCACGCTTAGAAACCTCTGGGTATTAAGCACGTTATAAATAACCTATCATATCATATATCTTATCATACAACAGTGCAGAGAGGCAAGCACTCCACGCTAAATTATATACCTAATTTCATGGTTATTTATGTAGCACTTTTGGTAAAGCGCTGTACGTAGAACATATTTATAACAATTATCACCAAACCGAAGTCGGTACTCCTTTATCGACCTCGAAAGGGTGAAAGGCTGAATTGGTCTTGCCAGGATTCGAACTTGCAACCAACAGATCATGCACAGATTGCAGCTCTCAGCCGGCTGAGCTATCTTATTGGCTAACATCCTTCAGAGGTCGGTAAACTGAGTATCGACTGAGGTTTAATAATCACAGAATTATCAAAGGGCCAGGTTTTGCTGAGTTTCTATTTCAATTACAAATGTAACTTTCATTTGTTGGTATTTCAATAGAGCTTGCACTTCCTTGAGAGTCGGGTTTTGGATGATTTAATTGTAGTATTGAAGATTTGAGAGGCTAGAACACCTGGTGTTACGACGCTCACCCTTGAGCAAAGACTCTGCTGCCACTGGCCATTTATAATAGGGTACCCCATTGACTGCAAGGTTCAATGGATGTAAACTAGACCGTGCATAGTCATCATTTTACACACTGTTTTTTTAATTGGAGTGTAAATAAAATTTTAAGTGTAAAAATGATCTTCCTCTCCATGATTATGCACACAGCACCGGAACTCTGAAAAAAACAATTGTGTAATACTGGTTTGCTTTCACTACAAAATATAAATTCTCAATTGCATCTTAGTTTTCCATCTTATTAATTATACAATCCTAAAATGCTAGGAAAATAAATAGGCACAGTGCTTCTGTACACACTGCAGCAGAAACTGAATGGAAAGAAACCTTTCCTTTTGTAATGGTGGGCAGATTCTTTGTTTGAAAGGCTTCAGAGAAATATATTCTGTTTCAGAGACTTTTATCCATGGCTTGAATTACATCCATGTAGATAAAATGAAAAGCGTTCTGGTTTCTGTCAAGTAACCTGACCTTTGCACTGCCCTCTGCTCTAAACTTGTATGTAAATGTACACAGGAAAATAATAAAGCTGTCATATTTACAAGATTTTCATGCATCAGAAGGCCTGATACGCACCTTATCTGGAGGCCTGCCTGTAGGGGAGAGTACAGTTGACATTTTCAGGATAGGTATTTATGACCAGTATTCTGGAGGGCCTTAAAGACTACTGTCAGCGTTTTGAACTGAATTCTTGCTTCTTCAGATTGGGGAAAATATGCATTTTAGAAGGTATGCAGACAACTGCACGTGCAGCAGTATTTTGATTTGTCTGCATTTTATTCAGAACATATTTAGGGACTCCTCCTCAACACCTAGGCCATCACGTCACCCCTCGTGCCACCAGTCTCACTGATCGCCACCCGCCTCTCTCCTCCCTGCCAGCTGATACAGATGTACCCCTTCTCTGTGCCCCACCCCCTGCTGTATATCCTTTCTGTTGTTACCGCTCAAAAGCGCTCCGTTATGCATCTGTAATGTTTTATGCCTCTGTAACGTGCTGCGTTGCTTCTCGAAACTAGGTCTGTGCTCAATTAATACAATAATAATGATAATGATAATAGGGTCACCGAGTAGTAGGGAGTCACCATAGTGATGGAACAAACTAATAACAGCGTGGGCGATGCTAGCTGCGTGATGCTCAGAAATGAAGGGCCTGATCTGCTTAATGATCATTGGGTAGTAGTTGGTGATAAAGACTAATTTATTTGCGCGTTAGGTCATAGACAGATGGCAGTCAAAGTAGACCTGGATTTTTCACTGAGGATAGAAATGTAATATTGACCTTGAGTTTTAATCCGATTGCTTTAGCTTAGCAATCAGGCAGATGGGTATTTTGCCTGTATTAAGGCTGAGCCAGTTTTGGTCCATCCAAAGTTCAATGCTGCTGAATGTGTTATTTATTTTCGCATGGTCTTTATCAATGCTAGAAGTGGACATACGAAAAATGTCTTGTGTATCATCAGCGTAGTTTTGAGAAGTGATATTATTATTCTGAAGCCAGTAATTTAGAGGTTTTATATACATGTTAAATAATAAGGGGGATAGGCATGCCGCTTGTGGTACTCCGCTGTCCAAAGAATATGTATTGGACTCAAATTGATCGATTTTAACTCGAACCATACGATCGAGTTAAACGATGGCAGCAGGAGTCCCAGGGAACTGTCATCATACACCCTCGCCATCTGTGTGCAGGTTTAGAAGTCATCTGTTAGGGGACCAATGCCATTGGTAGGCTAGTAGAGGTGGTTTATGCCACACAGGCAATAGATGCAGTCCTGCTATCAGCACAAGTCCTGCAGAGCTTGTCGAGACTAGACCCTGACCTTTCATCCTTCCCGAGTGCACGCTGGTGTGAGAGTGGATGGGGAGTGTACCAGTTCTTCCTGACATTGTAAAGGAGGCCCTTACTGACTACAGTAGCAAGAGTCAATGGTGGAAATGGGCACGATTTCTCCGGATTCGGAATCCAGTAATAATTGTCTCCACAGATTTCGAACCCTGGGAAACCAAAAGCCCCTGCCCATGTGCCAACCCCATAATACACTACACCTGCAGTGACTAACTGTTCCCATTGCACTCCGAGCGTTAAAGAGCTATGGTCCGGCTTGTCTTTAACCTTTTTTTTTTTTATAACATATGCCCATTAAAGTGAAATTAACGCATGTAATTTTGAAAATGACTTTACATACAATATTGTTCCGTTTAAGTAATAGCTGGGTGAATGTGCTGAAAGAATACATGAACATTGTTACATGTAACAAAACGTTGTGGTGTTATTGCATTCACTACCCATCATTGCTAGATATCTGATTAAAACAAGTTCAAGCGAGTTTTCACTAAGTATGTACCAGGCATTTGTGTGTGTTGGCATATATTGTAAATATTTTAGGACAAAGCATAGAGGTTTTTCTTTGAAACATAATGGCCCGAATTGAATGAGGTATTTATTAGTCTAATTTACAACATTGAACTTAAAAATAAAAGAACAAATATTTATTTTAAGGCAATATTGTAATACTGTAGCCTTAGCAACATACTATGGTCCTGCAGGGTTGATGTGAAAACTGTACAGTGGAAGATAGGAAGTGTTGCGAAAACTCAAGGTTTTAAGTCCAGTAAACAGAAATTGAAAGGCAATTGGCCGAGAAATGCCTACTTCTTGGATGAATCCCTGCTAATAAACGTTCCTTGGAAAAACTAGACTTTATCCCATGATTGCCTCTTTTATGTTCTGCAGGTATATTCTTGAAATAATGACAGCAAGGTGTCAAACCAACACTATTGCCTACAGGCAAAGAGTATATTTTAAAGCATTATAGCCCTCAGTACTAATCTGTCCCAGCCGTACCATGCAGTAGCTTTGACAGAGAAGTGTGCTGCTGAGGTTGGGTGCTTGCAGAGGACTTAATGGTCTACTAAGTCGAATGCGGCCGACAGGTCTAATAATAGGAGAAGGGCATTGATTGTTGATTGAACTGGATAGCTAATGCAGGGAGCATATTAATGATCCCAGAGAGTAACCTGGGTAATTATCACCTGTGAGATAGAGCACAGACATGACAAATCTCTCCTTGCCTAGCTTAAAACACCTCAATAGCAACATTAGGGCCCAGTAGGCACCACCTTCCAAATATGAGATGTTAGTGATGATATGTGATCATGTAGTCTTTTCTACATTTGACTTATCCTATGTCCATATTGAGATCATTTTAATTCTGCAGTTAAGACAATACATGGTATTTATATGACTAGAAGTACTATTCCTATTTGAAAGAATGCAATTTAAGCTACCCACAGAAGCAGAAGACTTCAAAGGTGTCATGGACAACGTTTTAAGGGCCCTTGAAGTCATAAGTACTACATACAAAATTAAAATACACAGCAATGTTCTGCCAAGACCATATTATAATATATGGAAATGCAATGGTTGAGCATGAATACATGCTTAGAGCTTTCCTTCAGCTGTCAAAGTCAATAGGGTTAATGGCCAAGAAGGAGAAATGTTATTTGAAAGCGTCTGTGACATCTCATGTAAAATCATGGAATAAAAAGGGCAGTCTGGATACTACTTCAAGCTAAGGATTTAGTTGAATGAACCTAAAGTCACTGCCCTCTTTTGGGGGAGTTTGCTGTTACCATGAAAAGTGCATGCAGCGAGTTATCTTTTGTTTTTAAAAGGTGTGAAATCAATATCAAGTGGCAAATGAGGAGGGTTTTAGTCGGTTGAGAAGAGGCTCTGCCAATGTACCCAAACTACATTTGTTTAGTGCATGAAACTAGCAATCATCACCACAATGCCATTAATTACACTTCTGGGGCAGTCCTCAGGTGGTTCTAAATTGAAGTGAACGTAATTTTCTCTTCACATATAGTCAAAGCATTTGAAGTAAATTACTGTACTAGATATATAAAGAAGCAATGGCTGGACCATCTCATGTTTAAGTAAATACTGTATATCTAAAGATTCACCAATAGTTTAATGTCAGATTTCAATCTTTGGTGTATTTCTTCATGACAAAGGGAGAGGCAACATAGTTACCCATATGCCAGCATTTCAAACATCGCTGTGACAGAAGAATCGTAGGAAGAGGCCTAAATTATCCGCTGTTTGGAATGCAGTATGTTTAAAGTCGGGCTGCTCAATTACACATTGGATGCTGAATGGAATTCTTGGTGGGTTTTGACTTCAGAGTTAACTGTTGACAAATGGGCAGCGTTGAAGAGTACCAGAAGGTACCATCAACATCACAGTGAGAACAAATATTTCTTTACCACATCAACACCACAAGCATCGGAGCATAACTTAAACTAGAGCCGAGAATGTATTGTTATTGGGGGGTGTCCATCAAATAAGCACCTTCAGTGTGCTGTGTCGCAACAAAAATGTAAATTGCCCATTGAGTAATGAGCCCTTTGAGAGTGCTGTGGTCAGTGCCAAAGATGTCTATAATCTGATTTAAGATAGCTATTGTCAACCATACCAATACAAGCACTGTCATCCCATTCATGAAGCATAGTTTCTCGGTGTATCCAAAGGGTACGCATACATATAACATTGGATCCAACAGAGCAATCTTATTAGCTCTTGGTTACAGTATTAACTGTTAACACAGCGGCTTTACTGAAGGTTGCCAGATTGTACCTTCAACTTCTTTGCCAGAGCAATCACTGCTTTGTTAAACAAATATCAGTAGCTTAAAAGTAAAGCATAACCAATAGAAGAGTGCATACTGATTTTTGGTAGCCAAACATGCACAGTGATGTGGACAATGTTTTAATGGGTCGCTTTTTATGTGCAACCAGTAACACAAGTCAACACACAAATGGTGGTGTACCTCTCTTGCAAGTTCGAGGGATTCCTTGTATAAAAAAAAGCACACGTCTTAAAGGACCTTTTTGGGTGCATAGCCTGTGCCAAGGTTTGCTTTCATATTTGACAATAATTACTCCAAATGGCCTTGGGTGCCTTTTGTGAACCATGCCTATGTAAGCACTGTTGTCAAATACGTGAAACGTAATGATAGATGAGTGGGAATTTCCTTCAAAGATATCTGCTTAACTTCATAGAGAAAGAGAAAGTGATTTCTGGAAAAACACTGCATTCAGCTCATAGTAACCACCCAAATCCAAAGGATTTGCAGAAGGAATTAACTGCTTTGTTTTCAAGTCGTGCATTCTTTAGAGATCTGCTGTATATGCAATATCTTTGCCACATTGAACATAACTTTCTGACCCAACCATAATGACTCAATTTAAGGTACTTTGACAGACACTTCTGCATGAAACTGTTAGGATATACTGATAGGTCAAGCTCTGGAAGACCTGATCACCCAGAGATCACACAGAACATAAAATGTTTCCATGAAAAAGACATACAATATCAGCTACTCATGAACCACAAAGAGTGACTGATTTAAAGAGTTCCATTATTTTTATACAATGGAAAGATCTGCAACATCAGCAAGCTTCTAAGTGGGAAAGATATTAACATTTTAGCAGGCAGTTGCAAAGGAAAAATAAAGAGGTTCAAAGATGAAGAAGCAATAATGCCTGAAGACTGGTTCTATACCTCTAGGCCGTGCACAAAAGGCTGCACACGCGATTGCAGCACAAAGGATCGTAATCCCTCCGGTGTAACGTTTTGTGCGCAGTCCTCTCCACTTCCTTGTCGGGGGTTACATCCCTGAACTCCCGGCTGCTATGGGGCACCTTCCATCCCTTCACCTGCTCCTGCCTCCTCCCCCACATACTTCCTCTGAGCTCTGGCCTCCAGCTGCTGAGTTCCCGGTTCCTACAGCGCTCTGCAGAGTGCGTACCGGGAAGCCCTGGGCACAGCACGGCATGCTTTTGTGTATGACCTTTTGTGACCCGGACACCCGCGTACATGCTCTGCAGACTTGAAGCGTGAAGACTAGACTTTTGCAAGTAGGGAATGGTGTGGGTGTTAAAGAACATGGAGAGGAATGTTTTGAACTTGAATGCTGAATGGGTATTCTAAAGAACAGTCATTACTGGCCTGAAAAAGTAGGGCAGGTGTTACATAGAAACACCACTAAATAAAGAGTAGCATAAGTGGTCCAAGAATCATAGCCTAAATCGTTTTTGTTGGATATTTTTTAACACAATGACAGGGCAAAGTTGTGTTATAGTCATGATTGGTTACATTTTGGAGTAAGAAAGTCTGGATGAATTAAGCAGATTGGATGTAGTAATGTGATGAATTAAATTTAGAACTGGGTTAAAGCAGCAGTTGCTATAGGAAGAAGAAACAATTGATCTATGAAAGGAAACATGTACTTTATAGTTGTTTATCTACTTCTACAAACTAGAATATACTTACATCCGTGATGGCCTTCTTGGCTTTCTCTTCAGCATTCCTGGCTTCTTGGATTGCTTCCTCCACTTCACCTTGGAGTTGGGAGCTGTCACTCTCAAGCTTCTTCTTGGTGTTGATAAGACTGGTGTTCTTTTAAAATGAAATGATTTAATTTTAATATCTGTAATAAACTGATATTTTTCCTTTTTTAACCATGGCCATTGTGCTAAAAAAAAGAACTTTACCTGAGAATGCAGAAGCTGTAGACGTTCACTTGCATCAAGAAGTTCATGCTCTGCAACTTTATGTGATCTTTCTGTCTGTTCAAGGGCGGCCCTCATTTCTTCAAGTTCAGCCTGCTGCAAATTGTTTCTTCTTTCGATGACAGCCACCTGTTCTTTTAAGTCATCTTGTCCTCGAGTAGCATCATCAAGATGAAGTTGGGCATCCTTTTCAGAAAAGAGAAAAGCTTGTAAGAGTATAGTGTCTTGCAACTAAAAACATGGGTGATATGTAGAAGTTCACTATAAAATAGTTTGGATAA